>NC_091797.1:30295000-35295000 GCF_041296235.1 Equus asinus
GGGCCTCGTGGGCAGACAGATGCCCACTGGCACCACAGCTGTCCCAGCATCCCAGCTGGCACGGCAGATGTGTGAGTGAAGCCACTTGTGCCAGCCCCGTGTGAACAGAGATTAGCTGTCCCCACCCAGCCCTGCCTAAATGGCAGAATCATGAGGAAGCACATGGCTGCTGTCTTAAACCACTGAGTCCGTGTTATTACAACTTTGTAATTTGAAATAGTTTGAGACTCACAGAAGATGCAAACATACTACGGAGATTTCTCGTGTACCCTTCACCCTGCTGCCCCCAGTGACAATATCGCACATACCCAGGGCATATTGCCAAAACCAGGACCTTGACTTGATACAATACTGTTAACTCCGGCACAGACCTTCTTTAGGTTTTATCAGTTTTACACGCACTTCGTGGTGTGTGTAGATCTATGAAATTTTATCACATGGAGCCACTAGTTTTCAGGGTGGTCTGTTACTTGGAACAAACAACTGATACCGTCTGGATGAGCCCCCTGGGAATGTGTCTTACCCAGCATTCTTCACTTGAAAGTGACAGAAACGCAGCTCAGACAGACTTCAGCACAGGTGGACACACAGCTCAGATGAACGAATCCACTGAGATGTGGGGGTGGGCAGGCCCCAGAGCAGCCCCATCCAGGCAGGGGGAGCATCGGGGCCACCTGTCCTACGAGGGCTCCTCCACCCAGCCGCCACCCTCTGAGGACATGTGAGGGAAGGGAGAGAAGGGAAGGACTCCGATGGCCTGGCATGAGTTGGGGGTGAGGGGCAGGGCAACCCCTGGGGAGAGAGCAGGTTGGTCAGAACTGAACCCCTGGGTGCTGAGACAGGAAGCACGAAAGACACACCCTGCAGAGCAAAAACAGTGAGAGACGAGGGCAAAACCTGGGCACAGGGACCCCAGGGTGGGAAGTGGATGCTGGATTCAGAGAACCAGCATCCAAGTGGCTTGGTGGGAACTCGCGTTGGCCCTGAGGGATGGGAACAGCCACTACGCACAGTAGTCACTGAGGCCATTTGCCAAAACTCCTGGCACAAGAAAACTCCCCACTGCCTTTGCAGTTAGGCCTGGCCCGCTGACTTGATCCAGCCAATGAAATGTGAATGGAAGTGACAAATGGCACTTGGATATAGAAACACTGGGAGCTGGTACATGACCTGCCTCCTCTTTTCCTCTGGCGTGGTGTGACGCTGCAGCCAGGACCGCACCTCAGCCTGGATCCCGCAGAGATGGTGGCTTGGATCAGAATCCCCAGCTGACCCACAATGTAGCAGTGTGAGCCAGAAATCATTGTTTGTTGGTATAAGCCACCAGGAAGCTGGGGCTGTTTGTCACCAGCCTCAGCTGACTGATACAGGTAACTAGCTTTTGGCGCCTTCCCTGAGGGAAGAACAAACAGCTCGCATTGCAGTTGTGGCTGTGTAGGAAGATGCCTGGGTCCTCTACACCCCCACATCCAGTGCCGGCAGGCTGGGGAATGGACTAGAAGACTCTGGAAAGTCTATCCAGGCCCTGGGATTTTCTCGTGCTGCTAAGGCAGTGTCTGGCAGGCTCTGTAGTGAAGATCTGGATCTTTCTGAGCTGGCTACCCCCACTATGCAATTACTGCAAAGACAAGGTCTGGGGTCCCCTGGAGACAAGGATCAGAGAAGCAGTGTGCAGCAGGCGCACGGGCAGAAGAAGGGGTCCTTGCGCCATGTGGTCATGCAGGCTCCACCACCGGCAGCCACAGCCGCAGCCAGGAGGAGGATGTGCTGTGCATTCGGGCACCGCCTCTTGCGTGTTTAGCAGTGGAGGGAGGGTCACGTGGCTGTCCAGGAGCGCTGAGGCCCATGCTGGCCGGCCAGCCTGGCCCCAAGCTTGGTAGAAGAGCCTGGCGAGGCACGGCCAGGTCAGAGGCTGTTTAAATGGCAGCCAGTGGAGGTAAGGAGGTGCGACGTCCCCAGAGCACCCATCCCCCATAGGGACATGTGCACAGCAGGTGGCTGCTGAGTGCCAGGCCCTGTGTATGGCACAGGTGCCCAGGATCCCCACCAGGACCTTGAAGGTGACTGGACAGGGCTAACAAGCCTCGGCCAGAGAGAGGGAAGTGTGTGCACGTGAACACCTGTAAGTGTGCATGTGTGCACGCGTGTGCTCCAGCCACTCAGCAGGGGGTGGGGGCTTCCTCTGAGACAAACGCGCTCCAGGTACTTCATCAAATTTGCAGATGCCACACAGCTGCGGGGACAATGGCAAATACGCCAGATGACAGAGCTGGGATCTAAAGAGAAGTTGACAGGCCGGAGCGATGGGGTAGCTCTAACGAGATGAAACTTAACAGGGACAAACGTGTTTATTTCGTTTTATTTATTTATTTGTGCCCTGCCTCCATGCCAGGAGGAACGGAGAAGGGACAGCGGCTCCCAGGAGGAAGGAAGTGAAACGCCCACGGCCCCAGACCTGAGTGCACAGAGCCCCATACAGTCAGGCTGTCCTGTTGGGCAGGGACCTTTGGGCAGCTCAAGCCCGGCCCCCCGCCATGCCGTCAACCTGGGAATCAGGCCCCTATGCCCGTCTCTCCTTCCCTACAGCTAGGGCACCCACAGGCAGCCTCTCCCTTTAAACACGTCCCAGCAAGAGTCAGGCTTGGGCCTCCGAGACCCCCCAAAGTGAGTAGGGGAGAAACAAGTGGATTCTGCCAAGAACTCTCTCCAGTCTCTACCCAAAGCTGAGGGCTGGGCTCGGAGTTCACCAGCTCAGCTGCAGGTTGAGCGTGAGATGCTCTCTCCCCTCTGGCAGGCACCGCCCAGTTTCTCCAAGGGGTCTCTTACTGGCTTTGGCTCGGGAGAAGATTAACAGGAAGATGGTCACTTGTTCCCAACATCATAAGGGGAAGTGTTAGGCTGGTTCTCAGGATTCCTGAGGGGGCAGGGCTGGACCTTGTGAGCAGAAGCCTCAGGGAGACAAACCTCAGCTCTGTAGCAGAGGGAAGACTCTCACTATTTTGAGCCTTGGCTGCCTTGAGAGGTAATGAGCTTCCCATCACTGGAGGTGTGTAAGCAGAGGCTGCATGGGCACTTAGCCAAGAGGCTAACATGGAATGGATGGATAGAACTAGATGAATTTGAAAGTCTTGCCCTACACAGAGATGGTACAACACTAGGCAAGCTTTTGGTTAAAGCTTGACGGAATTTTTCACCCATGGGAATCTTCCTGAATATGGCACCTCTCCCTGGGGTTTCAGTAGTTAGACTGAGAAATAGAAGGAGCTTCAGGTGGCAGGCAGGGGTGAGCTACCTGAACATGACCAAGGGCACTGTGGCCGTGGACTGTGGCTGGCCAGGGGTCATCAAAGGACGCGGGACATTCCAGACCCCTGGTCACCAGAACTGTCCTGCCTCCCACCGCTTGCACACTCAGCTTCTCACCCTGCAGGTGGCCTGGCACTCCAGGGGATGGCCGGAGTCCAGGAAGCCCCTCCATGCCCCTTCCCTGCTCCTTGTCCTCTGAGTGGCAGTGAAGTCTGCACCCCCAAGCCTGCCCTCTCTGTACTGCTGAGACCCCAGCAGAGTCAGGTGCACGCTCGGCCGGACCACAGGCCTGCAGGAAGACGTCACCCCCACTGCCACAGGCCCTGCCATCCTGCCAAGGGTCAGTATGAGACCAGGCCTGGGCTGCCTTCCCTAATGCTGACTCCCAGGGCCCTGCCAGGCACCAAGTGGGACATCAGGTCCTTGACCCAAGCCTGGCCTGGAGGGAGGAGGAGCAGAAGGAAGAGACTCGCCCCAGTGTGTCACTGCAGACTCACCCACATCACAGACATGGCCCCGTTATCCCCTCCCCTCCCCTCCTCTCACTGTTACAAGGTACCTGAGGAGGAAGGCTCCTTCCCTACCCCTTGGCTGTCCCAGGAGGGCTTCCTGGAAGACGAGTTAATCCAGCAGCAGGGTCTCGGGGAGAAAGTATGAGTTTATGTGGGTCAACAGAGCCTGGCGGAGAAATAAGAACAAGCTGGAGAAGGAGCCAAGAGGGTGGTGGGGGTGGGACGGGCAGATCCCTAGCTGGCAAGGGCATGGGCCTGGATTTGACTCCTAGGTTCTGCGACTTCCTGGCTGTGTGACACACTTAGATGACACATTTCCTCTGGACTTCAGGTTTCCCATCTATAGAATGGGGATGACACAGGTACCAACCAACTTCACAGGTGTTGAAAGGACTAAATGACATAATGCTCTGTGCCTGGTACATAGACAGCACTGATGATGATGATGATGACAATGTGTGACTCCAGAGGGTGTGACTGCGAATAAACAGAGGAAGTAACCAGTATTCAGACTTCAGCTAATTACAAAGAACTTGTCTAAGAAGCAGAAGCATCTCTGCCTGGAGCAGGCTGCTGCATGAAGTGGTGAGCCCCCTGTCTCCAGAAGCATCCAAGCACCAGGGCCCTGTGGAGGGCTGCACACCTCCCCAGCCACTATGGGTGCAGTAGTGAGGTCAGGCTGCCTTGCTTCTGGTCCAGCCTGAGGCTGTCCTGCAGGGTCAGCGGCTGGGCCGAGGTGACGGGAACAGGAGAACTCCGAGGTCTCCAATGAGGAACCCCGAGGATGAACACACGGTGGACGCGAGGGGGGCTCTGGGCAGACTGGGGAGGCCATAACGGGGTGCTGGCACCCCAGGAGATGAAGCTCTAGGTACAGACCCCAGAAGGGTCACTTGGGTGGCCAGAGATAGGCCCTGCTGACCCAGCCATCTGTGCTGAGCCTCCCCAGCCCCCTGGCTGAGGGGTGAGGCCCCTTCCCCTTCTGATCTCCACAGCAGGGGGTGGCAGTGTCCGTAGCACCCCACCCCAGTGCCCAGCCCTCCCTCAGCTCCATGGGGGGCCTCCCGGGGCCAGGGGACTGAGGACGAGGAGACCGGGTCCCAGGAGTGCCAGGGACTCAGCCATGTCCCCTGACTCTCGTCCCAGCCAGCACAGCCAAACAGAGAACCCCAAAGATTGTACTGCTCCCTCTGCATCCTCCGGGACTGAAGAGCGAGGGGCCTGTGGTAGGGCTGCTCTGGGAGAGAAGCGGGCAGCAGGCTGAGGAGGGGAGAGCCCGATGCCGCCCTGCAGCCTGCCTGATACACAGGCCCCCGATTGGCTGGCAGGGACGCCCACCTGGGGCTGAGGCTGGGTGAGTGACCCCTTCACTGGCCCTGCTGAGGCCTCCACTGAGAGAGAGCGGCTGCAGCTACAGGCGAGGCAGGGAGCGCGGTCCAGGTAAGAGCCAACAATGCTCACAGCTGTTGGATCGGACTCAGGTGTGGCTGGAGTGCCCCCTGCCCAGCCCCGGCCCTGCAGGAGGGGACGCAGGGCACTCATGGCCCCAGAGTGCACCCCATCTCCCTCTGGGGAGGATGTGCAGGGCAGGGAGGGAGGGGAAGGGACAGGCTGAAGGCGGGAGCAGAGAGCAGAGAGCGGACCCTCCCTGGCTGGGACCCAGAGGAAGCTGCCGGCCCCCGACCCCAGGCAATGCTCTGGCAACTGACCGGGAAAGTGACCTGGCCTGCAGTGTCCAGGAGGGGGCCTGGGGCTTCCAGGTGGCTCCAGCGACACAGGGAAGCTTCCCTGACAAAATCAAACCGAAGCCAAAACAAATAAAACTTCTCCTGAGAGGAAGAGGCCTGAAATTCCACCATTAAAGATTCATTCCTTTAGCTTAACACTTTGTCCTTTTTAAAAATGCAAACCTACCGAAGCCTCACCTACGAGTCGGTTTGTCAAAGGAAAGAAGAGAGAGAATGTACAGCACCCTGGGGAAGAAAACCGTGAGGGAGGGCCAAGGGAGAGAGCAGGGCGCCGGTCTCCCGGGAGGTACTGTGCTGGCCACACAGCTTCGGCCAACGACACCTGCGAGGGGAGGGAGGCCGTGCTGGGCCTGTGTTCCAGGAGTGAGACTCACACCCCCTCACCCAGACACCACTCACACATGCACATGCCTCCACAAGCGTGTAAACACGTGCACACCTGTGTACATGTTCATATGACAAGCTACACAGGCAAACACGCCCCCCCACCCCCACTCTCACCCTCCAGGTCCTGCGCGTGACATGGAACCAGGGAAATGGAAGATTCTGGGCCCAGCTGACATGGGGGAGGCAGAGGGAGCAGTCCCCACTGACCCTTCCCAGCCCCTCTCGGTGGTTGAGGTGGTTGCCCTGAGCTGCGTCCCCCGGGAGCCGCTTCCGATTTAGGGTCAAAGCTTGCAGCCAGTGAATATTTATGGAGTCAGTGGGAAGCTGCTAAAGCGCCCCTGTGACATCTGAGAGGCGCAGCGATTAACCCGATTAACCCGTTAGCAGGATTAGTTCTCACGTGAACATCTGCTGGACCTCCCGCAGGCTCGGCCCTCTGCGGCCTCTGCCGCCCCACCTGCGGATCCACCTGCACTGCAGGTATTCTCTGTGGCTTCGGCAGGGCACGGGGGGCCACTGTGGTGCACTGGACCAATACACCTGGGGCCTCTTCAATTCCTTTCCTTCTTCCTTTTTTAATTGTGGTAAAATACCCTTCCCCTTCTTTTTAAGTAAGTTTAATTTTTATAAAAGTAAGACATGGACATAATTTTTACAATCAAACAGTATTCTGTGGCAGGTACACAGCAGGTGCCACATAAATGAACGAATGAATGAAAGCAAGAGGAGCCCCTCTTGAGGTCTCTCCAGCTCCTCACGGTGGGGCCACCCGGTGAGTGTGGTGGGGAGCACTGACGTCCTGCAGGACAGGTGAGAGAGGCGAGGCCACAGCTGCAGGTGGGGAGGGTAGTCAGAGAAAATGCAGGAAGCCCAGAGACTTGCCTGAGGTCACCTGCAGTTTGAGCTCCACCAACCCCACCCCTGCTCCAGCCGCTCCAGTCAGTGGCGGCTGCCCTGCCCGCCACAGCTGGGGCCACTGTGGCTGCCCCAGCCTGGGAAGGTGACCGGCTCCTCACCTTCGAGGCCTAACTGTGTCTGCTTCCTCAGAGGGCTGGAAAGGGCGCCAGAGGAGCGAAGGCCAGCGGGCAGAGCTCCGGGAGCTGAGCTGGCCCAGGCCTGCCAGGGTGTCCTCCTGCCTCGGGACTTGGGGGCCAGGCTTCTGCCCTGGTCTTCCCGAAGGGCAGGCAGGGGGTGGCCAGCAGGTTGAAACAGGACGAGAGGTGAGAGAGAAAGCTGGCAGGGCCCTGGGGGATGTGCATGGCCAGGTCCTCTCGGCACCTCAGGGGGTTCACTGCTTCACCCACATCGGGCCCCCCAGAATCTCAGCACCTCCCAGGGGCTTCTCCATCCTGTGCAAGGAGTCAGCATCCAGACCTCCGTTTCCTCATCGGTGAAATCTGGGAGAATATTTGCACTTCTTTCAGAGTGATTAACCGAGTTCATGAAATTAGCTGCTAGAACAGTGCGTGGCACACACAGGGCTTCCTGTGTGTCTGCTGACGGTGCTGTTCCACACGTCACAATCTGAACCCCTGTCTTGCTGCCGGGCACCAGCATCCCTCTGGCCTCTGGGTCCTCCCAGTGCCCTCACTGTCCGTGGCAGCCTGGGGGCATGGGGCGTGGGTGAGGGCCGCCCGGAGAACAAATTCCCTGACCACCAACCTGCCCAGGCCCTGCGGGCATGGGGACAGCTGCCAGGGGACGAGGTGGGGGCAGGCCAAGGATGGATGACCACTCTGGCCCCACTTGCCCAACTCAGCAGAAACCAGGGTCAGCAGTAATGGGCTGGCGGCCCCCAGCTGCAACCAGCTTCATTTTCTGCCACAATTAAATGATCGCCTGCATCTGCTCACGCTCACTCATTCAATTACCTTCGTGGCCCTGAAGGACTCAGAGAGAAACAGCCATAAATAACACGCGTCAGCCGCCCCCCCGGGCTGTCATCGCTGCCCATCGCTCCCACGGGCCTGGCCCGGCCCTTCCTGCAGGCCCCTGACCATCGTCTTGTGCATCCCAGCTCCCCGAGGAAATCCTCCCAGCGCCCACACCCGGCCGTCTGAGAGTCAGTCCCTGGCCTGAGAGTCAGCAGATCTGGGTCCCCACCCAGTTCTGCCCACCTAGCTGTGGGCCTCTGGTTCCTCATCTGTGAAATGACAGAAAAAGTCTGCGTGAGCTGCAAAGTGCTGCCCTTGCAAGAGGCTGTGGTCCTGGCTGCACAGTCAAAATGTGGGCACCCAGGAAGGGAGGTGAGACAAGGTGTCCTCTCTCCACCTGCCCCCACCACGCCCACTGCCACTCCAGCCACCTGAAGGTTTCCGGAAGTGCCATGCCCTTGTGCGCTTCCGTGCCTTTGTGGGTGCTATTCCCTTTGCTGTCTCCTTCATTCACTGCTCTGCCAGGGACTCCTATGCACCCTTCAAGGCCCAGCTTGGGTGCCACCTCCCCTGGGAGGCCAGAAGCCCACCCTGTGTGGCAAGTGGATTAACCCCTCCCTTTCCTCCCCTCCTATTGCTCCCACAGCACCTGAGAGGTGCCTCTGTGGTACCCACCGATCCTGCACTGGGGGACAGTCCCAGCTTCAAATATTCTGGGCCACTGTCTCCATAACCATGTCAGATGTGAATCTGAATTCAGGATTGGGAGGTGGAGCCGCTGTGGCTCCCCTCTCTGACGGAGGCCCTTCTGCACGCAGCCTTGCCAGCCATTTATGACTACAATAATAACAGCCAATATCGTGGAGGCCTCGCGTCAGACCCTGTGCAAACGGTTTTTACTCGCATTATGCCATTGAAAGGTCGCAAGAACCCTAAGAAAATTATTCCCGCTTTACAGGTGAGGCAACTGAGGCTCAGCGAGGTTAAGATACATGTCCAAGTTCACATCTGCAGGAGAGGGCAGGGCTGGGACTCCAGTGCGGGCCTGTCACACCCACAGCCCTGCTCTTCGCCAGCCTCCACCCCCAGCAGCACGAACTGGCAGTCACAGGACTTGGGTTCAAGTCCGGCTCCTGCACTGGCTGCTGTGTGACTCTGGGCAGGTCCTTCCCTCTCTTGGCAGCCTCGCTTTGTCTCTCCTCCCCTCGAAAATGAAAAGACTGTGACGGTGGCCTCCGAGGGCCTGTTGTGAGGATGGGAATGTCCGTCCCTGCTGAATGACGGTGGCCATCGTGGCCCCCCCCCGACACTGCACCTGGCCGGCTCCTGCCTGCTTCCAGAACAGGCTGATGACATCCCTGCAGCTCCCTGGTCAAGGGAGTCCAGGTGACTCACAGAGGGTTTACCGCCTGCCCCCTCTGTGCACGGTGTCCTCAGATTCCGGGTTCCCTGGGGTGGAGGGAGGCCAGGAGGGGCAAGTGTCTCCCCTGGCCTTGGGCCCCTCCTCCCCCAGGGGTCTTAGCTCACCAGCCATTTGGGACCCCACAGCAGCCAGGTAGGCTCTGGTGCAGACACCTGGACGGGATCCAGGCCAGCAGTTCCCAGGTGGGTCGTGGGCTGGTCAGGCCGGCACGGATGCAATTCTGGGGGAGCCACCGGACAACCGGCCTCCAGCTGCCCTCTGACTGGGAAGGGCTGGGCGACCTCTGTCAGCACGTGCTCCATCCTGGGCTTTCTAGCGAGAGGGTGGCAGCTGACGAGGGAGGTGGCCAACCCCTGGAGGGCCCAGAGCACCACCACCCAGGGAGGCTCCAGACAACTCAGGGTAACTGGGGAGGCAGGTGAGTGAAATCAACATGTCAATCACGAAGGAGGTGCAGGGCTCTGTCCCTGGGACCTTGCTCCGGGATTCCCTTTGGGGCACCCAGGGCCTGTGGGACGTCCCTCAGTGCCCAAGTCTCTGGGCAGAATCCCACACCCCTGTTCTCCCCAGGGCACCCATTCCCAAAGGCCCATTAATTAGGACAGCCCTGTTCAGCCCAACGGGCTCCCCAACCTGGGGGCGCTCACACACCCACACCTGGATGCTGACCTGCACCCACATGCATGCACGCACACGCATGCACATTCACGCCACACTCACACACAGCCTGAATGCAGCAGAATGAGAACGGGAAATATTGGCAGAAACAGAAAAGTTAACAAGAGAATGTGAGAGAAAGAAAGAAAAACCAGAGAGGCCGGCCCGGTGGCGCAGCAGGTGAGTTCAAACGTTCCGCTTCTCTGTGGCCTGGGATTCGTAGGTTCGGATCCCGGGTGTGGACATGGCACCGCTTGGCACGCCATGGTGTGGTAGGTGTCCCACATATGGAGTAGAGGAAGATGGGCATGGATGTTAGCTCAGGGCCAGTCTTCCTCAGCAAAAAGAGGAAGATTGGCAATAGTTAGCTCTGGGCTAATCTGCCTCAAAAAAAAAAAAAGAGAAAAAGAAAAGGAAAACCAGAGACAAAAAGAGCCAGGACAACACAGGAAATAGCTGACAGGCAGGAAAAGGAGGGAGACAGAAAGCAATGTGGAGGGAATCACAGGACTGAGGCCGCTTCCCCTCTGAGCCTCGGCGACCTGGCCTGTGAAAGGGGCTCTTGGCATGGAGGGGTGGGGGAGACAGGGGTAGTCTGCACACTTGTCTTGGAGGCCCCACGTGGCACGGGGAGGGGAAGAGTTAGGAAGGGGCGGGAAGTGTGCCAAGCTGGGGTGCACAAGAGGGGGCCCAGCGCTGGGCAGAGGGGTTTGCTGGAACCGGGGGACAGGTGGGCAGCACCACGGCAGCCATGTCGTTTATGCCATGGTAAGGGGGCGATGACATGTCCTGGACCACAAAGGGTGGATGTCTCTACAGTGGGGGCAGGGGAGGATGTCACAGGGCCAAGGTGACAAGGCCAAGGCCTCCACACCCGAGGCCAGGAAACTCCCAGACACCAGCTGTGGGCGGCTCCTGACTCCACACACCCGCAGCTGTGAAAGCCAGAGCATCGAGAGGCTGGGAGGGGAAGCCAGAGATTCAGAATGAGTTCATTCATTCATTCATTCACTCATGCACCAAATGTCTCCTGGGAGGCTGGCGCTGTACTGCATGCTGTGACACAGTGTTGAGTAAAATGAGCCAAGTCACCGTCCTCAAGGAAGGGAAACATGCAGGGAGCAAATAACCATACAGGTAAAAGGGCAACTATGTCTGGGATCAATGCTTCTAAAGGAAGGCCCGTGTCAGAGTGGTCAGGGAGGGCTTCTCGGAGGGGGTGACACTTGAGCTGGCATCTGAAGGGTGAAGAGGAGTTAGCCAGGTGAAGAGGTGAGGGAAGGGCATCCCAGGTAGAAGGGACAGCAGGTGCAAAGGCCCCGTACAAGGTGTGGCTAGACCACAGAAGACAAGGGGGATGCCCCGTGAGATGGGGCTGGGGAGGGGGGCAGGAGCTGGCCCCTGGGGAGACTTTGGACTTCATTCCAAAGACAGGGAGCCCCTGAAGAGTATTAAGCAGGTAAGTGACATGACCCGAATTGTTTTGAAACACTGCTCTGGGCGAATGGATGGCAGGAGTGGGACGTGAGGAAAAGGGAGGGCACCATCAGGAGGCACTGGAGTCATCCGTGGGAAGATGGCAGGGCGGTGGGCCAGGGTGGTGGCCATGGAGGTGGAGAAAGGGGGACCAGTCTGGGATGTGAAATCCACAGAATGTGATGATGGATGGACTTCCACGGAAGGCGGCAGTGAAGGGGACAGTTCCAAATGGTCCAGGGAGGGTGCAGGGGAGAGGCGAGGGGTGAGGGCAGGGAAGGACTCGCCCACCCCTTTGCCTTGAGGGGACGGTCCCCAGATAGTCAGTGTGTGCTTCTGAGCCCCAGGCATGTGCTTCCAAGTGGTGGCATCTGAGAGCTGGCCTGGAACGCTCTGTCCAAAGAAGAGCCAAGCTGGTGAGGGCTGATTCCCAGGAGGAGAGGCTGACTCAGGGCCAGAGGGGCGTGGGGAGCTGTTGTGGGGCAGGGGCGGGTCACAGCCGCAGCTGTAGAAAAAGTCTGAGCAGCAGGTGTCTTGCAAGCGAAGCTGAGCTTCAGAAAAATGACCATGGAGAGAACTTGGCCAGGGCTGTGAAACAGGAATAAAGTGGTCTGTTTGATTGCGTAACAGAAAGCATCAGATCCCTGGCTCCATGGCGGCAGGCCCTGTGGGTTTGGCTCCCAGCCATGTGTCTTGGATCACATATTAGGGGCTCAACAATGTTAAATAAATGGATGATGAAGAATTTGGGATGGAACTTTGCTCTTTATAAGAACAAAACAAAAACAGAAACCAGGTACAGAAATGTGGACTGACCCCCCCCTCCCCCACCTAGGCCGGGGGCTCGCCCAGCCTCAGCCACTGCCAACAGCTCAGGTGGGAGATCCCTTCCCTCTGCACCCCTGAGGGCCTCCGGGCTCAGCCCTGTGGGGGCTCCAGGGTTCCCAGAACAGGGATCTGAGTCCAGGCGGGAATGAGAGGTAGGGGAGGGCTGGGGGAAAGGAGATCACATTCTCTTTTCTGGGACCAGGTAACCGGAGCCGGCACAGAACTGAGCCATGAGAGGGAGGGAGCACGCGGGGTGCAGGTGGGGCGGCTGGACCATCTCCTTTCCCTGCTGAAATGCGATCGGAGGCCTCGGGCCAGGGAGCAAGCAAGCAGGTCATGCACGGAATCCACTTTAGACCCGGCCTCAGGGAATTCCTGTCTGCATGTGGGGAGGACTCTGGGGTGGGGTGGGGTGGGGTGGGGAGGCCAGCCACAGGAAGGGCAGCTGGGCAGGCTGTCCCCAGACCTGATGTGACCTTCCTGTGACGGCTTCTTCTTTTGCTGCTGACACACTGTTGAGCAGCTTGTGCTATGCCAGGCCCCGGAGTGGGTGCCGAGGGAGAGCGCACAATGGCTGAGGGGACCTGTGGGACGGGGGCCGGGAGACCTGGGTTCTAGTCCTGGCCCATTCCCATATCGCCTGTCAAAACCGGGGCTCATCTGCTCCGTGATGGTAGGGAGGGAAGAGAGGCCATCTGCACGGAATGAGTTCTCCAGGGACACACAGAAAGCCACAAAGCGGCGGACGGAAACACCGTCATGGCTCGGGGCTGCAGCAATGGTCTGGGGGGCCCTGGGGGAAGCAGGGACATGGGGATGTGGCCCAGAGCCAGAGAGAGGCTGGACCAGGTTGGGTGGGGGGTTGTCTGCCCGGCCTCAGGCCCAGGAGGAGGCTGAGCCCCAAGGCTGCTGAGGCTCTGGGGGCCTCTCGCCCCCACGTGGAGAAGCCCAGGGAGGGACAGGCTGGGGCCCAGGGCAGGTGGGGTGCCCAGTGCCCAGGGGAACTGCGGCCACAAGTCGGGGGTAGCTTGAGTCACCTGAGGGGCAGACTTCAGACCTTCCTTGTACTTGCTCCAGGGTCGCTCAGACCTGAAGCCTGTCCCTTGATGAACCCCCGACCTTTGCCCCCACCCCATCTCTCCCCATCCACGCATTACCAGACCTTGTCAAGCCAGCCCCCTCAACATCTCATGGACTCGTCTGCTCCCTTCCCCCACTGCCCCTCTCCCCCTAGGCTAGGACTCACCTAGGGGACAGCACTTGGGGTCCTCATAGCCCACCTTCCAGCCTTTGATCCACTTCTCTCCAGTAGGCTCTTCTCAAAGCAGAGCAAGCACTCTAAACACAAGCCTGAGCCTGGCCCTTCCTCGCATAAAGCCCTTTAGTTCCTTCAGAGAAGCTAAGGATAGAGGCTTGTGAGGCCCGCCTCCCCCACCCCCAGCTTCATCCATCATCACTCCCCACTCCCTGCATGCGCCACCACTCTGAGCACCTCTGCCTCCCTGACCACCCCTCCTCCCCGCTGCCTCTGGACCTTTGCATGTGCTTTTCCCTTAGACAGACCATTCTTCTTACCACCCTCCCCCCAACCCAGGCTGAATGACCCTATTCCTCCTTCAGGTCTCCATTGATCACTTCCTCTAGGATGCCTTCCCTGCTCCCCGCCCCAGGCCGGGTGAAGGGCCCCCCTAAGCCCCATGTTTTCCCACCAAACCCTTACACTGGAACTGCCCTTTGACTTGCTGAACCCAACCCCCACCCCCACTGTAATCCCCTGACAACAGGCACTGGTCTGGCAGGTTCCTGGGTCAGCCTAGCAGAGAGCTCAGCACACACAAGGGCCTCAAAAAATTCTTGATTGACTGTCTTCAAGCTGATTGACTGTTGATTGACTGACAGTCCTCAAGCTGATTAACTATTGACTGACTGAAGGTCTTGCTGCATGATTTTCCTTCTGTCAGGCAGCCACAGCTTGGAGCAGACCGGCAATGAGCTTCTGGGGAATGGGGTGGGGGCAGGGGGACCAGGGGAAGAGAGAACATGACCCCCCACCCTAGCATTACCCTGTGAACAAGGAATCAAAAAATGACCAGGGGCCTTGGGCGATTGGCCCTTGGCGTGCTGGGTCTGCCATCCATCCAGCTGCTGAGCTGAACCAGACCACTCCTCCTCTTCCTCTCCTGCTCCCCACCCCCAGCCCTCTGGCCCTGCCCCATTGCAGCCCAACACCACTGACAGCTGGACACGCCAGCCGTTCCCGAGGGTCAGGTGACCTCCCCTCCCCAGGCCACCGGCAGCTGAGCCCTCCGGGCAGACCTGGGTCTGGGCAGACGGCTCCACCAGTGTGACAGTGGACAGGGACTTCTCTACGCTGGACACTGGGAAGGGCCTTTGCCCCACGCCCGCGGTCGGTGGGCACTGACAGAGAAGATCACTTTCTGCTGGAGCCCTCCCTCCCACACGCTTCCCACAACCCCTCCAGGAAGAGGCCCTGGTGAGTGCCGCCTTAGGTGACGGGGGTGGGCAGGAGGGCCTTGCAGAGCCCTGGATGGCGCCTGAGGGAGGGCAGAGAGGGTCTCACGGCCACAGGGCCTGTTCATGCCACAGGGGACTGAGGGGTGGGCCTCGTCTCCATCCAGGACCTGCTGACCAGGGGTCCGCCCTGTGGAGGTGCCAGTGTCTGTACATCTCTGTGTGTATGGCTGGGGGGGGGGCGGGGTGTTGGGACAATTCAGCAGTGTAGAAATTCTGGCATTTGCTCCTCTCCCACCTCTCTCCCACTTCCCCTGAGTAACCCCAGCCCTCCCCTTCCTAAGCTGTTCCGGGGTCTCTAACTGTGGCCCTGCGTGAAGGCAGGGGCCTGGGCTGAGCTGGGGCGCAGAGGACACTGTGGGCAGGTGTAGGGGTTGGCGCCAATGGTCCCCACTCCACTCTGGGTTTAACCGTTAACACAGCAGCCTCCCAGGGGAAGTGAGCAGCACCCCCTGGGCCCCAGGAACGGCGTGTCCTGTCCCAGCAGCCCCACCCTCCTGCCCCCATGAGGCCACGGGGCTGGGATGACATCAGCGCCTGTGGGCAGAGGCCCAGGCCCGAGCGCAGGGCACCCCCATGGAGTGGGCGATGGTAGACCATGGGCATTGGAGGCATGTCACCGCCAGGGGCCCCCTGCCCTGAGCAGTGGCAGTCTTTGGGGCCCCTCCCTGTGGGCTCTTCGGGGCCCACCAGTGAACCCGAGACCCGAACCTGAGCCCGCTGTGGTCCTCAGCATCGCCAGGGCCTTAGAAACATCCAGGCCAGGCCCTATCCCCAGACACTCAGCCCCCACAGGGCAGGACCCAAGCTTCTAGAGTTTTTAAAAGCTACATTTACTTTTTACCATGAAAAACATTAAGCCTACAGGAAAAAACAGGGAACGAGATCACGAGCAGCTGCATGTCCTGACGGCCCCTGGATTTACAGTTGATTGAGTTTTGCCGTGTTTACTTCAACGAGTCCTCTAAGGCTGAAGTATTTTGAAGTAATTTGTGGACATCACAGCATTCGCCCCATAGTACCTCAGTACAGGTTCTGACGTAGCCCCAAAGCCATTGTCCCACCGACAAAATTGACGACTCCCCAAGAACGTCCACATCCAGTCCATGGTCACATTTCCCCAACTGCCCCCTCAGTGTTTTTGATGCTTTGTTTAGACCAGGATCCAGTCAAGTTGCTTCGGGTCAGTATGTCTTCTAAGGGCCTTTCAATCTGGATGCATCTCTGCCCACACCCCCACCCCGAAATCCCCCTCACCCCCCCCCCCCCACCCCCCCGCCGACCACATCAACTTGCTGAATCAAAGGGCCAGTTGTCGCATAGGAGGGTAAGAACATGGCTGGGTCAGACAGCTCTCAGTACAGACAGGGAAACTGAGGCCTGGAGAGGAAGGGACAAGGAGTCTGAGGCAGAGCCAGGTCTCCTGGTCCCCCCTGTGCCGTGTTCCCCCCCAGAGCCAGCTCTTTATGGTGATCTAAGAAACTCCTCCTCTGCAAAGGGCCTGTGGCCTCTGGGACCCTCCCGGTGCTCTGCCTGGGGCATCTGGGGACGGTAGGTCAGGTGAGCCCACCCCGAGGCCAGCAGCGTGCCCCTGTGTTCTCCTGCTCTGAGCAGGGCGCTGGAATAAATCCTTTCTATGTGGTTGTTATCCTGGTCACCAGTGCCTGCGAGGAACGGCAACCAAATTGATGAGCACTGATCACCTGGTTGTTCAGAGAACTGGCTGGGAGGTGAGAGGTGAGAGGATCCGGCACGCTGTGCCACTTTGGCAGCCCCTCGCCTCATGCCGGCTACTTCTCCTCATCAGTGGGCTGGCCCGGCCGGCAGCTGAAGGGGTGTGGGGTCCACTGCCCTGGGGAAGGAGGCACCCCTGGAGTGGAGAAGTGGAAGACCCCGCTCCCTCACCTCAGACGTGCTCTCCAGCGCCCTCGCCCTACCTCCTACAGGGCATCCTTGCCCCCGGGTGTGGGGTCCCTTCCCCTGTGAATGGAGCAGGCACCCGGCTCCTCAGAACGTGCCTCATCCAGGGCAGGAAGCTCCCCTCCAGACAAGCTTTAGAAAAAGCAGAGGTGACAGGGGAGAAGGGAGCATGGGGGACATCCACCCCATGACAACTTCTGAGCTCTCTAAAAACAGCCCCTGGGAAGGAAAGGCAGGGGCCTTCCAGCCGCCGTCTGGGCTCTCTGAGGACAGGACAGGCCTGGCAAGCCCACGGCAGTTCAGGAATGTGTCCCCTGGTTGCTGGGCCAAGGTGCTTGCTGGCTGCAGAGTTTGGCCGGAGTGGCTCCGGCTCTGGGCGATTCTGGCTCGTCCGCTGCTGCCCTCTGCTGGGGACAGGCTCGCACGTTGAGAGTTGGCCGGGTCAGCTCAGAGGCCTGAGGACCACGGCCACACTCACACACACACCCCCCCACACGCTCACACCCTCATCTACACGCACACACACACATATGCACGCTCCACCTGTTATTGTATTTTAACCTTAAAAAGCCGCTGCTTCTTGCAGCCATGAAATTGCTATGCTAACCACCGGAAACATCTCCGGCTCACAGGGCTCTTACGTAAGGCAGGTGGCTGGTCATATTACCTAGAGAAAGGCAGGGAGGTGTAGGGGAGAGTGTCAGAGGTTGGAAAATGTGCAGACCCTGGGTGCAGCTTCAAGGGGGCGTGCCTGGGAGGGGCTGATGGAGCGGGTCCTACCCAGGCCAGGGTCCCCAAGGACCCGTGGTGCTGTCTCGAGGTCAGGACACGTTAGGGGTGGGGAGGAGAAGCCTGCCAGCCTCCGCCTCCCCCAGAGCGGCCTTTCCAGTGGCACTCGGCTTCTGGAGTCATCCTTGCCCCATGCGTCTCCCACCCTGACAGCCAGCTCGGAACATTGCTGGTGCTGCTAAGGACATTTGTCAGTGGCTGAAGGGCTTCTAAACTAATAATCGCTGTATTAAAATCGCATTTGGTCCTCAAACTGGAGGAACGTTGGGAGGTTTTAAATGTTGAGAGAAAAAAAATCTTCTCTCAAAGGATAAAATCAGTCCCCAAAATAAGTTTCTGCAACCAGGGAATATGAAGTATTGCCCTGAGATTCTGGAAATCAAGCCTTCCTGGGAAATGGATGCTCTCGAAAGCCACATATTTCAGGCACGGCTGGGAAGGTGATGTACCAAATCGCCCAGTGTTCAGTATTGATCCCACCAGCCTGGGGACCAAGCAGATGGAGGGCACACGGTCCTATGGCCCTTGAATCATTTCTAGAATGGATTTTAAAATGCGATTTCCTCTCCCCAGAAAAATAGCTTGTGCTTTCCCAGCCTGGATGGACCCAGATGATACACAACCCTTCACCAAGTGAGAAACTCCAAAATTCTCCTGCCCATTACGACCTAAGCAGTTTTAAATGGTTTTCGGGTCCTCTCATCTCTAATAGATTAAAAAATGCTCCCTTGGGCATCACAAAGACATTGAATGGTACTTGTACCAAACCTCTGGCTCCGAGAGCCTGCGGAATGTACGTTCGAGCTTCCGAGGTAAGAGGGCAGGCCATAAACCATGCTGCTTTGAATCTGCAGCCAGACACACTTTATATGGCAGTCTCCTTCACTACAAGCTGCTTCTTAATGATCTCCTCCCCAGAATGCCCCTTTCTCAGATTTACTGGGATGTGGTCCCAAGGGCTTCCACACCTGGGTGATCCCCACCCGCAGGGACCATACGGGCACCTCCAGTCCACGTGGCCTGCCCTGTCTCCACCCCTCCATTGCAGATGCCCATGGCACAGGCTGGAGGGCATGAAACTGGGCCAGGCCCACCGCAGCATCCCGCCTCTTCCTCCCCACACAGCCTCCCCTCTGGTCCCCATCTTCATCTCCAGCCCGTCCTTGTACTTTCCTATTGCTCCCTGCACACACTCCCCGAAACAGGCCCGCCCCCCCCAGGCTGAGCAGGCTTCTCTCCCCCGCCAAACTCCTTCCTGGACCCCTTACACCCCCATCTCAGCCAACACCAGTCTCACTCCCAACCTTTTCAGCTAGGACTCATTTTTCAGCATAATTTTTTTCCCTAGGAGCTCCCCTGTGGTACTCATTATACTTTTAGTATCTGTTGATTGAGAAAATAGATGATGATAAAAACTACCAGGAACTTAATAATGCCTTTAAATGAATTCGTATTTTGGTAATCACCAAAGTGTTCATACACATTTGAGAAATTATCGGGCTCTATGGGCGTCACTTGTCTAGCCTGCAGATAATGCTTGTGGTGGTGTGGCTCTGGGTAAGGTCCCGAGCAGCCCATGGGTGGGGGCCCGCACCCACGGCACTGCTAGACGCCTTGGCGAAGGCTGTCCACTGGCAGCACGCTGCCCCCAGCTGTGGCGTCCTCACTGCCCTGCCGGGTGCAACCTCCTGGAAGGCTCCTGTTTCTGATGTCAGTCGTTGAGGCGCACAGCGTGGAGAGTGCGTTGGACAGGACCTGGCCCTGAGAGCCTGCCTTGGTTCAGGAGAGGGAGACCTCAGGACTCCCAGAGGGAGACTGCCAGGGGCCGGAACAGGCATGGGCCTTAGAATGAGACAGGCTCACGGCAGCCGACCCCCAGCTCTAGTACTCACTCGCTCTGGACTCTGGGAAAGCACTTCAACTTTTCTCCACCTGAAAATTATTCCCTTGAGAAACAGAGATGGTGATTATCAAGTCAGTGGTCCACATAGATGCTTCACAGGAGTGGCTATTACTGTGTAGCTATATCTGTGCAATGAAATATCTGAGCGCCCGAGTCAAGTGAGGTCGCTTTCAACTTAAAGGCTCCACCCTGGCACTTGGCTGCGAGCTGGTGAATGAGTCAGGATGGACTGGGCTGTGCTGCATAACAAACCACCCCAAGCTTGGTGGCCTGACATAGCAGAGATTTACTTCTCTGTCACGCTGCATATCCAACATGCACAGTCACTCAGGGAGCCACTGTGTGTCCAAGACCACCATGGCCAGGGAAGGAGAACGTGGGGAGGGCCCGCCCTTACAGCTCCCACCCGGAGGTGACATGTCACTCCCAGCCACATCATGGTGGCCAAAGCACAGCACGTGGCCACACTTGCTTCAGAGGGCAGGGGAAGTGCAGCTGTACAGTGTTCCCGCAGGGAGAACCAGAATATCAGGGAACAGCCCTGACCATGACCACAGCCAGCCACCCCATTTCCACATCTAAGGGGCTGGAAGCCTTTGATAAGATATAGTCCGTGACTCATCTAGTCCAAGTCTGACTGGTGGCTTCACCGGCCACCTTCCCTGAGATGGGAGTGGCGGCTTCTCAGAGGCCCAGCTTCTGTACTTGCTCATGAGCTCGGGTTTAGCACGTGGGTAGCGGTAACATACCCACAGACTCTCAGGAAATAAAACATGCTGACTGGCAGTGATGAGCCACAATGCCCTCATCCACCTCGGCTCGATGGGTGGCATCTGTCATTGTAGCTGGCATCACTGGTATTGTCATCTGTCCCCACTCTGGAAGCCAATGCAACCGCAGGCCCTGCTGTCTGTAACCCTCCTTTCAGACTGGGGAATGTCTTGCAACCCAGCGGCAGCCTGGCTGTCACTCAGGCCCCACAGGGCTGCGGAGCAGGGTTTACACTGACACGGGCAACCCAGGGCCTCCTTTAACAACTAGCTTGATGGCCAATGGCTGAGCTGCATTAGAGAAGTTAGCCCTGAGTCCCCTGGAGTGAGGCCCAGAGTTATTTCATTCAGAACATGCCCCAATGACAGGGCAGGAGGACACAGGGACCTGAGGCCATTTGTCCACCGTTCCTGGGGGAGGGGGAGCTTTAGGCTGAGCTCTTCTGGCTGGGGGCATCTCGCCCTCTTCCCATCCCCACCCCCCCCATCCTTACTCCCTTCTGCCCCTCCTCGAGGAACAGTGGGGAAGGAGGCTGAGTGAGGGGTCTGGGCTGTGGGGCTGTGGGAGGAGGCGTGTGATGGAGAGAGGGACATTTGTCCCCCTTGGAAGCACTAAAGGGAGCCCAGAGTGTTCAGCAAGTGTGTCAGAGGGCGTGAGGGCCTGTCTCCGGCGAGCGCACCACCTGCCTTCCCAGCGCCCACGCTGAGTCAGTCCTGAGAACAGCCCACGCGGTGACGGACCTCGAGTGGTCAGATGCTGGGCAAGAGGACGCCACAAAGGAGGGCTGTGCATTTTGTCATCTGAGCATCATGACAGGCCTGTGGCAGTGGGCGGGGAACCAAGACTCAGAGCAGTTACCCAGTTCATCCTGGGGCTTCAGCAAGCTGGTGGGAACGCCTGGAACAGACCTGGGCTCCTGACTCCTTGCCCAGTGCTCTTAGGAAACAGAACAGGGCCCAGAGGCATTGATCAAAGGCCACGGCCCAGCTAGTGACAGAAGTGCCTACATGTGGCAAAAGGAAGGTCTGGGCTGAGAAAGGTCTGTCAATTTGAAGAATTTATTTGGGACTTCCGAGGGAGGAACAGGAAGAAGGGAGGCCTTCCCTCGCTCAGTCCCACAGAGTGGAGGCTGCGCAAGAAGACAGCGCAGACAGGATCCAAGGAGGGCACCACAAGGTGCCTCCCTGAGCAGCAGCAAGGCCCGCCTGCCCACCTCAGGCAGGAGCTCCAGGTGCTGAAGGGCTGCCCACCTGTCCTCCCTCCGCCCCTTCCCACCAACCCATGTCAGAACCACAGACCATTCAGCTCAGGAGCAGGACCCTCAGGAGCAGGACCCTCAGATTAGTCACCTAATCTACACCCTAAGATGACCCTTGAGGAGATGGGCCTCAGTTTCTCCAGCCGTCAAGTCCAGCTTTTTGACAAGTGTAGGCTGACTACCCAGCAGACACCCCATCGCTACCGACCCACCCTAAGTCCAGGGGCAGCAGAGTTTGCGTTGCTGCGCTGGGGGCTGTCTTGGAGGCCCAGGTCTTCCTGGCTCGCTCTGTGCTGAGGACAACTGGAAATGACAGTGCCTCCTGGGCCTGGCTGACATCCCCAGCCAGAAAGCCCCAGCTCTGGGTGGGCCTCCCAGACCCCTCGTGATGGTTTCTGCAGAGGTGGGGAGCCCACCCGCCAGTAGGACATGCACTTACTGTCATCGGTTTGGGGGAGGGCAGCCCAGGGTAGGAGAGACCAGGCCTGGGGGACAAGAAACCCTGGGTCCTGTCCCAGCACAGCCAGTGACTTGCAGGTGACTTTGGCCAAGTCCCAGCTTCCTTGTGGCTCATTTTCCTGACTTTCAAAAGCAGATAAACAGAGCCTGCAGCATGGCAGGTAAGCGCGCTCTGGGGCTAGCATGCCCGCATTCAAATCCCTGTTCTCCCCATACTGGCTGGGTTCACATAGGCAAGTAACTTAATGTCTCCGTGCCTCATTTTCCCTATCTGTAAAAAGGGCTGATGCCACTGCCTCAGGGGAAGCTGTGAGGCTCTGATGGGCTGATCTAGACACGGCCCACAGCACCCTGCCCAGAGCAGAGCGAGCACAATGTGTTACCACTTAGTGTCGTTATTTCCTCCCATGCTCCACTGTGAGGTGCCATCCATGTCCTCAGAAGCTCCACGGGGAGACGGGTTTGGGGGAAGAAGGGCAGTGGACAGCGTGATGGCTTGCCTGGGACACCTCCTGGATGTGTCGGCAGAGCGGGGCTCACTCGGCAAGGTCAGGCCTGGTTGGTGCTGGGCTGGGCCCTGGGGAGACAAGTGTGAGGGACAGGCTCGAGCTCCTTCCAGGAGTGGCTATAAATGAATTTATAACCTGGCTGTCCCTCTGGCTACCAGAAGCGCATCTGCCTCCCTCCCCTGGGGACAGGTCAGCTGGCAAAGGCCGACGTACAAGCAAGCCCAGCGAGAGGAGAGGGGTTGGTCGGCCTTGGTTTTCCTCTCTAACCAAAGGGTTAACGGACTGAAGATATTCGCTCGTCCCTGGACTCATTTCTGGTTTACCTTGGGATCTGTGTGCCTCCCACCAATTCCCCTTCTCAGCTCCTGGGACAGTCTCCCGAGCAGGGCTCGCCTCTGCGCGGTCGTAGAGCAGAGCTGGGAAAGGCTAGGCTGCTGTCTCAGGCACAGACCCCTCGCCACTGACACCTCACCCAGCAGCCCCGACCTCCCAGGTGTGCTCCAGCACTGCAGGCAGCCCTCAGAAGGCCCACCCTGTGCGGGGCAAAGCAAACACACATGCAGGGCAGCACTCTCCCCTTCCCGAAGGGGCACCCTGAGGCCTGTGGAACAGGGGCCAAGGTGGGAGAGGCCCTGTGGGGGAACGAATGGGCTGGGCTGCCGCCTTCAATGCCACCAGGCACTGGAGGCCCGGGACGGGGTTGAGGGGTGTGCAGCAGGAGCTCTCTGAGCCGGGGTCCTGAACACAGGGACAGGCACTGCTGTGCATGCAGCCAGCCATGCCCATGGTCTGCACTGAAGGTCGTTTAAAGGGTTCCTCGCTCCCCGCACTGCCCAGCCTGGTCACATCCTCGGCTGGGAGTCCAGCAGAGGAGAGTATTAATAACGTGGTGGTGACGGGTGTCGCTGCGGGAATGTCCTCTGGGACAGGATGAACACAGCCAGCAGGGCCTCCTCTTGCAGGGTCTCCTTGGCACTCTCCTGAGACAAAGTCAGGACTTCTTTAGGGGCTGTGCTCCAGCCCAGCGCCCCAGCCTCAGCCTGCAGTCCAGCAAGCCCACCCTCAGGGAGGGTGCAGGACGAAGGAGAGACAAGCAGCCCCCAAGGGCCTCAGGAAGGCAGTTCAGGCCCACTCTCCTCATCTGCAAAGTCGCCGTGAAAAGGCCTGCCTTCCCGACAACCCAGAGCTGTGGGGAAACTACCACCCCATGGCAATAATTCTGGAAATAACGATAAATCACATTTGTTGAGCACTTAGCTCTGGGCCCTGGGGTAACCTTTTCATGACCTTTATCTCAATTCTGTCCCTAACTGCATGAGGGAGGTATCATTATTATCCCATTCTACAGATGAGGAAACTGAGGCCCAGAGAGGTTTAGTAACTTCCCAAGGTCACGCAGCGATTATGTTGTGGAGCCATGATGCAGTTCGACGGTGCACAGCTATGCTGCACAAAAATGAAGCATTCTTGTTCCCCCTGAGCCCCTGCAAGATGCTGAGTGTCCCAGCAGCAGGGACTCTGCCCTCTCCTTGAGCCTGGATCAGTGTCTCCAGAGGAAGGCAAGTAACACGACATGAGAAGTTAAGACACAGGTTCTGCACTCTGAGAGCTTACAGTTGTGTGTATCATTTGATTTTTTTAAATGTTTTAATATTTAAATCCAAAAGGTACAAAAGAGTATTTAGTGAGAAGTCCCCCTCTTAGCCCTGCTCCCAGGCAACCACCGCCCCCAGTTTCGGGCAACAGATTATTCCAGAAGTAATCGATCCTATTTACAGTCTTGTTTAAACACCGGTGCATCGTGGCTGGGGACTGTGGGTGCTTCTGAATGCGGCCCTGGCTCGCCATCTCCCTCATGTCATTTCCACCTCCCTGCTCCGCTTTCCAGGGACCCCCGCCGAGAGCCCCAGATGGGAGGACGACTGTGCTATGACAGTGACAGAGGCCAAGGAGGAGAAAGCTGAGGCCTGCTGACAGCCCCACATCCTGTCCACAGCTGCAACTTCCACCTCGGGCCTTCCTCCTGCGGACTCGCGGGGCGCCCACTCTCCGAGCACAGCATGGTGGTCCAGGACAGCTCGGATGCTGGGGACACCAGGATGGGCGTGCAGCTGGAGCCCTTCCTGCACCAGGTCGGGGGGCACCTGAGCGTGATGAAGTACGACGAGCACACTGTGTGCAAGCCCCTCATCTCCCAGGAGCAGAGGTTCTATGAGACCCTGCCGCTGGCCATGAAGCGCTTCACCCCGCAGTACAAAGGTGAGTGTCCAGGCAGCCGGCCGCGGGCAGCGCCTGCCACCCTGGGCCAGGCTGGCCTGCAGCGCCCTCTGCTTCCTCGTGCACCGCGCTGTGTGGAATGGTTGCCATGGAGACGTGCCCCTCTCTCGCAGCCTGGCTGGCCCTCACTGTCCTAGTTTCTCTGAACTCTTCAAGCCTCCAGATCTGGAGTGTAATGCCATTTGGCATCCCTACAAATTAGCTGAAGCCACCAGGCTTCGAGGAATTGAGAATGGGACAAAATGATACCCTGGCCCCCCACGCCCTGAGGGGGCATTCTGGTCTGCGCTCTGGGCCTGCCATGCCTGGGTCCTGTGACCGTGGCTGGTAAACACAGGACAGGTTGAGGCCTCCTTCCCTTCACCTCCCTCTGGAGACCCAGGCGGGTGGCGGGAGCCTAGGCCTGTGACATGGCAGCGTGTTTAGGAAACCAGAATTCCCACCCTCACCCAAAAAGGGGTAAAGCCAGGGGCACGGGCTGCCTTCTGGGTGTAGCTGGGGAAACTGTGCATGGAGCAGTGTATGTTCTGGATCTGAGCACAAGGTGAATTCTGGGGAGAAAAGGCGGCGGGGAGTGCTGCCATTTGGGGGCCTCAGGTCAGGGCCACACTGGGCAGCTGGCCGGGATCCACGGGGCAGGCTGTTTTCTCCACACCCAGCCTTTGGTAAATACAGTTCACAGGGCTCGGGGCATGACTGCCAGCCACAGGCCCTGCAATGGGAGGAATGCTCAAAGAAGAGACCTCCTTTAAGGATTTTAGACTCCCCGACTGCAAGCTTCCGCCCTCACTGTCCAAGCATCTGTAGTGAAGGCAATGACAATATCCGAATAAGCCAGCCAAAAACTCACTTGCATTTCAGTGATCGAGATAACTGGGAAGGATTCTACATCGATGTTTCTCAAAGCGTGATCTCAGATCCACCAACTGTAGCAGAATCGCTGGAGTGTGTGTGAGTGCGTGTCGTGTGCATGTGCGCGCATGTGTTAAAATGCAGGTTCCCAGGCCCCATCCCAGACCTGAAACAGAATCCCTGGCGTCAGGTCCCAGGAATCGGCATTCAGTGTGCTCCAGACTGTGATCCCCTAGTAGGGGCCAAGGCCTTGAGCCCTGGGCATTCCCGTCCTACCAGGACCTCCTGAGAGTCTGCGACAAGACTGATGAGCATCACACACCTGCTCACACTGTGCAGGCCTCCCGTGGGGCCTTCTGGGGCCACAGGCTGGGGCTGCCCGTAGGCTGTGGGTCACTGCCCATCTTGTCTGAGCACCAGTGGAATTAACGTCTGTCCTTTCATAACTGAACTCGACCCAGCAAGGTAGTGGTGGGACCTTGCGTGGGGTGGCCTCCTGCCCTCAGCGTTTCATGCTTGTTTGACACGGCTCTGGAGCTGAGACAGGCTGCCAGGGCAGTACAGGCAAAGCAGGAAAGCGAAAGCGGTAATGGGTCTCCAGGACCCCATCCTGGGGTCCTCCTGCTCCATCTGCATGTGCCCACTCCTCTGTGGGGTAGGGTGGCACCAATCTTGGTGCCCTTGGGCCCTGGTCTACTGTCCAGACCCCTACCGCCCTGCTTCCCTCTTCGGTTGGGCCCACCCCCGGTTCCACCAGCCCTGGGGCTCTGCTAACGTGACAGATGAATTGAGCCAGGGTGTCCTAGCTACATGCATCAAGAGAGACAGGGCGCTCCAGCATCTGCCTTGGGACTCCACTCAGGAGAGGCTGAGGAGGGGCTGGGTCAGCGAACCGCATGGCAGCCCTCAGGTGAGGCCACGCAGCCCTGCTGAGGGGGCGGCAGAGCGCACGGGCCGGGGTGAGCCCCACACGAGGTGTCAGCGACGCAGAACCGCTGATTTGCTCGCCAGCCAGAACGCGACCCACGCAGTGCCGCAGGCCAGGCACCACCGGAGGACGTGCCCATTTCCAGAGACACTAGAAGAGGCCCAGAACTGAGACCCTCAGCTTTCAGACGCCTGGGGCAGTAGCTGCGGGTCAGGTTTCAGGTGGGAAAGAGTTCCTAAAAGGGCCCTCAGGCTCTCAGGCTTCTTGTTTCCCAGATAAGAAAAGTAACATGAGCAACCCTCAGTGCTCACTCAGTGTGGACACGCTGTCAGCAGTTTCCTGCACTAACTCACCAAATCTCCACAGCCCTCTGCGGTGGGTGCCATCATCCCCATCTCACAGGTGAGGAGGCACAGAAAGCTTACCCGACTTGCTTCAGGCCACACAGCCAGTGAGAGGCAGAGCCAGGACTCAAAGCCCCGAGGTCTGGCTCCCAGTGTGGACCCTGCCCACCAAGGCCCCCTCCACCGGCTCCCCTTACTGAAGAGGCGGACTCTTTCGATGCCAGTGCCCAGGGTTTGTCTAACCCAACAAGGAAAGCGATGTGACTTGCCTGGGGTCACTAGGCTAGTGACTTCAGGTCAGTGGGACTTGAATGCCCATAAGGCCACCACAGGGGTCTCCCTTTTTCTCCCCGATGGGAACAGCCCCAAAGAGAGGGGCCGTTTCTGAAGTGGCCACCACAAGCCACGGAGCACACCCTCTCCCCTCTTGCCGCCCACATCACGATGCTGTCAGGGAGTGCTGGGCAGGGACATCGCTCCCAAGGACAGCCTCCCTATGCTGGGAGCTTGCCCTGGACCTTTTGCTGGGCTCCTCGGGCACGACAGGGTCTTGGGGATGTGTCCCTCTGCCTCCCAGTTCTCCTGTCGGCCTTGGGTGAGCAAGGACATGCTCCTAGGTCCAGCTGGTTAACGGAGGAGCCAGATTCATATTACAGATGGTGGCAAATAAATGCTCTCATGAGCTTAAAAATAAATACATGACAGAATATTCACGGAGGCTGGGGAAGTTGCTGGGCCAAACTGAAATTGCTGAGATGCTCTGGGCATGTCAATCATGGCAGCCAGCACTACTATCTGCCCAGCCGGCATGGTGGAAGGTCACGGTGCTCGGGGAGGCCTGGTGAGCAGGCAGACAGGGGCTCTGGCTGCGCCCCCACTCTCCTGGCCAGGCAGGGGCAGCAGAGTGCTGGGAGCCCATGGGCCTCCAAGGCCTAGTCCCCACGGACACACAGGGCAAGCAGAAGGCCAGGCCGGGGCCGACGTGGCTCTTGATGAAAAGAATGATCCAAGCCAAGGAGTCTGGATTCCACTGACAAGCTGTTCCTGGCAAGGACAGGAGACTGGGGATTGCTCGCAGGGCAGCTCTCTGCCATGGGTCCCAGGCTTCAGGGGAAGGCTGGGCTGAGCCGTAGAGGGCTGTGGGAGAGGGAGGGAAGACAGATAGATAGAGACGCAGAGCCAGTCAGAGGCACGCAGGAAGATGGAGCAAGAAGGCAGCGACACGGAGTCTGGCTGCCTAGCTGAGACAATATGAGAAATAGAAATGACTCTGGATTTTACTGGTTTGGGGTTATTTGCACCTCTCCTCACTCCATTTATTCAGACCCTCAGAACGGATGAGATCAGACAAGAGCTGGACCCTGGAGCAGCAGGTGAAGGTCACAGTTCCTGTCCCTCCAGGGAGGCCTCCTGGGCCTGGGGCTCCCCAAGACTGTGGTTTCTGGGAGGCCTGTCACCATAGCCTCACAAACGGAAAGGCCGGGGGGCCGCCGCATGGTAACCTGAACTTTACAAGATCCAAAAGGCCTTGCCCTTGGCTGGCACCTTCCCAGTGTCTGCGGGGAGGGGTGTGGGGGTTGTGCTCTGAGCTCCCCAGGTGGTTTCCAGGTCAGCCCTCCTCACTGGAACAAGCACAGTGACGCCCCTGCCTGAGGACACAGGGCTGGAAATGTAAATGCCACGTCCTTGGGTTTCTAGGAGCTCCCAGCCCTCTGCACTGATGCTCTCTCACGAGGTGGTGGGATCACGGCTTCTGTTCCACCCATGGAATAGAATGACCGGAACAAATGTGGCTGGGGACACAGCAGGAGTGTTCCTCATCCACACCTCGGTAAACACGGTGTGACGACACCGGAGTCTCCCAATAAAGTCCTTGGCCTCGGGTGACAGCTGTTCCTTCTTCCACATTGACGTCTGGTGTGGCCTTCTCAGAGCTCCGCCCCTGACCACCTGTGTGACCTCAGACAAGTCATTCAGTCTCTCTGAGCCCCCATGACCAAACTCAGCGGCCTCACAGATTTGCTATAACTGAGTGATGACAAATGGAAAGCAGACAGTGGGGGCACACAGTAGGTCTAAAGGACATGGCAGTGAGGATCACTGTGTGGTTACTTCCCCGACTGCCGCCTGTGCCCCCTCTCATGAGCAGGACGGCTGGGGGCTGGGTGTAGCAGTGCATGCCGGGGCTCAGGTACGCTACAAATGCCAGGCTCAGGGGCAGCAGCACGGTTAGTGTCATTACTGCTTCACCGGACACAGGGGCCTGGGATGAGCTGAGGAAAAGCGGAGTTTTTTCCGGAGCTGGAGAGAACTAAATGTCACTCTCGGGCTGCAAAATTGGGGCACTTGGAATCTGAGATGACAGGACTAGCCTGAGGAGACCGCTGAGCTAGGCACAGACGGCCCCGAAGAGCGACTTGCTGAATTATAGAGCAGCTCTGAAAATGAGTGTCTGCACTGCCCAGCCCAGGAGGCCCGGCGGGACGCACGCGGCAGGTCAGCTACCCGGACTGCTGCCTCAACAGAAATGACCACTTACGCTGAGAAGGCGACCAAGCGGCGGGGGAGGAAATAAATACCTTGGGGAACATGATCACATGCAACCTACCCTCTCTGTCAGGTCCCAGAGAAAATGAGTGGGACATTCAGAGGGGTTTCAAAGAAGAGAAGGTTTAGAGGGACTATTTGCAGAAGTGCGTGCAGGATTAATACAACCACCGGGGATGGTGAGGTACGCAGGCACCAGCACCACTGGAGCGCTGTAAGCCCCCCAGGGCCTGAGGGGCCACAGCGAGGGGATGGTGTAACTGACCCAGCAAGAGGGAGGCCACAGGGGAACATGGCCATGGCAGAGCCACGCTACAGCAGGGAAGGAACCAGTGGGATAAATACCTCACCTTTTCCCTCTCCCCACCATCTCCTGCCAGTGGTCCTCAGTGGCCAAATCCACTGGAAACCAGGGCCAAGGAAGCCTTGGTGACGGCAGAGCCAGCCTCTCAGGCACAAGGCAGGCTGGAGATGGCGAGGGCGGGTTAGTGGGGACAGAGCAACAGAGAACCGCAACGGCATTGAGCTGCAGAAAGAACAGGGAACCGGATACCTAGAGATCCAGTTCTTGAAAAAGCATCTGTGCAGCTGTCTCTGGTGCCACCAACAAGAGTATCGGTCCCTCTTCACCAGAGCTCTGGCGAGGCTGGGCACCCACTGGATGCCAAGCCCCACAGCAGAAGGCCTGGACTCTCCACCCAAGTGAGAGATCCAAAGGGGGTGACTGAAGAGCCGTTAGTGCACGTGCCAGAGCTCATTACCAACCTGGCCCACGTCCCGCAGGAGAAGCCCCATTAGCACACTTGCTCATTGGGTTTCCTCTCACTCTTCACTTGCACGATTGGAGCAGGATGTTGTGGTGCCTCGATTACAGACACCGTTGGTGAGGAGGCCCTGTTAGCTGGAGAAATCTCACCAGTCGTCTGTTTTATAATAAAGAACCACGTTCCTCCAATAATCTTCACGTGCTGTGCGTCTAACCAAAGGAAATGGCGAGCACCAGTATTAAAGCCAGAGACGGGGAGGGTGAATGCAGGGGCGACGGAGAGTCCTGAGCCCAGAAGGCTGTCTGAGGAGGGCTTCCTGGAAGAAGCGGGTCAGATACAGATAAATGGGGGGGAGAGAAAGGATGGCGAAGGAGGCGAAGGAGCAGGGGAAGGAATGGGGTGGGCCCCAACTTCCCTCACGGCCACGCTGAGGAGGGGGTCCCCCTTGCAGAGGACCAGCTCTGCTGCCCCCAGGGGAGGCCCAGTTGGGGCGGCTGTGGTGTGACTGGGAAGGGGTAACTGTACACAGGAGCCGGAATGGAGAACAAAATGCACAGGCCTGGCTTTGTGTAAAGTAGGAAGGGGCAGAGAAGTGCCACGAGGCAGAGGCTGTGCCAAGATCGGCCCAAGGCTACTTTCTGCAGGCTCCCCGCTGTAGGATCATTCTGGAACAGGATCAGGTTCAGGCTAAACCAGGCCAGTCCCCAGAGCTCTTCCTTGAAAGAAGAGCTGGGGAAGGGGGGAGGCTGACCAGCGCCATCAAACTACAATTCAAAGGGACGTCACCCACTCCCATGTGTCCACTCAGGTAAATTCCATCTGGTTTCTCCTCCCTCCCCCTTGTGTGCTCTGCAGGCACCATCACCGTGTACCTCCGGAAAGACAGCCTCGGCCACCTCAGGCTGGTTGCCAACCCACTGAAGGAGAACCGGGGGCCCTTCAAGGTCTCCACGGAGTCAGCGGCAGTGGCGATATGGCAGACGCTCCAGCAGACCACCAGTGGCAGTGGCGGCGCCCGCCCCCTTGCCGAGTGGCAGCACGCCCAGCTGGCACACTCGCTCAAGGAGAGGTGAGGGCCACTTGGCAGGATGACAGAAACTGAGCGGCTCATCCCTAGCAGGGACCAGCACGGCTCCCACCTGTGCCAAGGCTGACTGCTCCCCTTTAGGGCTGGAGCTGAGAAAATGAGAAATTCAGATGAAGGCTCTGTCTAGAATAACCAGTGTGACCAAAGAAAGGACTGAATTTTCCTTCACGCCACATCTAGAGGGAGGATTCGGGGCATCGCATCTGGGAAGTTGATGCACACGCAGAATCCTATACAGAGCAGGCATTCGGTACATATTTGTTTAATTAAATACCAGTTTCACTGAGACCATAAAGTGCCTCTGGGGGAAAAAGGTGCAGAGCAAAAACCCCAGAGTAGTTGACATAGAGGAAAATGGCTAATGTCTCTCAGAAATCATCTTTCCTTAGCGGTTGGGATGGGACGAGGAGAGAGGTCAATATAGCCCTCGGGGGGGCTTTGGAGACGCAGGCGGCTCAGGGTACCCGGGGCCCTCCGAGAGGTCTCCAAAACCTCTGATATTGTTAGCTGACCTTTCTCAGATGAAAAGGATCCCTGGGGACTTTTAAAACATTTATGGGAAACAAAAGGGAGCTAATACAATGAACGTACCTCCCTTCCCCAAGGAGCACAGTGGATCTAATTAAGTCTCTTGGCTCGGTGTCAGGCAGTGGGTGAACATTACCTCCATTTCACAGATGGGAAAGCTGAGACACAGAGGCAGGAGAGGGGGTGGACCGAGGACCCGTGATGCCTACGCCCCGTGGCATTTCGAGGCCTTGAGGAGATAACCACAAGCTGCAGTAACAGCCTAAAGCCCCGGGCTTCTGATTCCAGGCGGGGGTCGCTGCCCCCACACGGTGTTGCCTCCCACACCCGTAGTGAGATGACATGATAATCAGATCACTTACCAGTGAATTTAACCCCTCAGCCCTTGAGGAGGTGAGCACTCTGATGAGCTGCTCTGGGTTAGAGAAACTCCCCACCAGGGCTGCCCTATGGCCTGATCTAGGGCCCGGGGCCTGAGTGGGTCCCCTGCAGGCATCCTCAAGTGTAGTCAGGGACAGTCCACGTCAGAGTCCAACCCAGGAGACCCCAGTCAGTCACAGGGACGGGCACCTTTCTCCAGACCTCTGCCCACGGCTGCCCTGTCATCTGCTTCCCTCACCTGCAGCCCAGCCACAGCGCTCCTGAGGTCCGAGTTCCACCTCAACGCCCAGGTCTCCTCGCTGGTGGAAGATGCCAACAGGAACCAGGCTGAGAGGAGGAGCTTTAACCCGTGGGGCCTCTACTGCCACCAGGCCCACCTGACCCGCCTGTGCGCCGAGTACCCAGAGAACAAGCGGCACCGTATCCTTGCCAGCCCTCCCCACCGTGCAGGGCACAAGCCCTCAAACCTGGGACCTAGAGGAAATCAGATCTCTCTAGAAGAAAACTCAGAGAGTATGGGCAAGTCAGATTGGGAATCAAGCTGAACCCTAGCCGGGCCACTAGCTGTGTCTCTGCCACCTGGACAGTACGGATGGGCTGGGCTGGGGGTCTCCATGGGCAGAGAGGAATGAGGACTGCCACGCTGGGTGGAGCAGCAGCAGCCTCTGAGGGCTAGGTGGGTCTCCACACCCCCAACCTCCTTTCTGTCCCTCCAAATTCTCCCCTCAGACTCTTCCCATGGAGCTGATGGGGGAGGGGGGGGTGGCTCCTCCCTGAAGGAAGTGCCGTGGGGTGGGCTCTCAGGGGAAGCACCCCCCTTTCCCCTCCAGGCTGCCACATTCTCAATGAGCACATTTAGGCTTGAAATGCCCCTTTGTCACCGCTGGGCTCCTTCCTGCAAACGGGCGGCTGGTTTCACAGTATTTACCGAGACGCATCTGCAAGCCTAATCCCTAAGAAGCTTTTGCAGGATAATTACTCCGCTGAAATTAATATTCCTGCAACTCATCTCCGAAGCTAACATCAACCCACTTCTCCCAAAAGGTATTGGCCCATTCAATGACTTGAGATTTTAGCCTTATGATTTTCTGCCATAAAATGTAAATTGGGCATGGCCTGCCAGGGATTTCACGCCTGCATTTAAATTTCAACCTCAGAGCAAAAAGGAAAAGAAGCTCACATACTCATAAACTCCTCCTAAATAAATGGAAATATTAAAGCAGGCTGCAAAGCTAATACCTTGAATTCTTAATAGTGACCGGCTTGTCTGCAATGAAAGAAACAGGAGAGAAGGAAGGGAGCTCAGAGTAGGGATCCCCAGCCAGCTTTGGAGGCTGCCAACTGCATCTCGGGGGCAGCGGCCTTGATGTCCTCGGAGCCTTCCTTAACTTGGTGTGACTAGGGTTCTTGCTGCTGGAAAACGTCGTGTCACAGTACAAGCATCCCTGTATCCTGGACCTAAAAATGGGGACCCGGCAGCATGGGGATGACGTGTCCGAGGAAAAGAAGGCCCGCCACATGAGGAAGTGCGCGCAGAGCACCTCGGCCTGCCTGGGCGTGCGCATCTGTGGCATGCAGGTAGGTGGCAGGGGCCCACTGCAGGGCTGGGCATCCTGGCATGTCCGCTGTGGGGCAAGGATGTCTCCCTTCCAGACATCACTGCCCCCAGAGAGCCCTTCGCTTTGGGGGAGCAACAGAGGAGGCGGCCAGGCACAGCTCTTCCAGCAGGGAAATGCATATCCTGGTCTACGACACGCTAGGTTTTTTGAAGAGCACCTTTCAGGGTAGCGGTGTCAGAAACCCACCATTTTTCAACTTGGTCTCAGGGTCTTTGGCAGCTGCAACTTTCCACAGTGGCCACGTGGGTCCTGCCCATGTTGGGAGCAGACCTTTGATGACAGTGTGTGAGCAGGCGCTGGGGAAAGAACTAAGAGAAGGAACTTCTCCACGCACACCGTGGATTCCTCAGTCCCTTGAACGATAAAGCTGAACTCTCCTTCTCAGATGCTGTGAGGCAGTCTGCTCTTTGAATTCTTATTAGTCTTTCCTTCTTCTTACTCCACCTTTTCTGCTGCTTCTTGCTACCTGCTCCGGTTAACAAAGCGGGGAGGTTGTAACCTGCTGAGCTCAGCAAAGGAATGGTTAATTTTTCATTGCCCAGACTCCACTCTTCATTTTTGCTGCTCTGATGCAGCTTATGGCAGGGGCTGCAGGAGAACAGGAAGAAATAAACTTTCTCCACGCGCTCGCTCTCACCGTCTATCTACTCAAAGCAAAACCAGACACCGATTTGATGGTAAATGTTATAGCTTTCCTTAATTGAAACTGCCACCCCTTGAAGCTGGAAGTTGAGTCTATAAATTTGTTGCACAGATGTCCCTTGGAAGGCTTGGAATGCAGTTCTTGAGAGAAGGGAGTGTGATGATTCGTGGTGTAAATGGAATCTTTCTCTGGACCTCAAACCTTGTGAAATTGATCTGATTTATTTAGAAAGTGATGCCTATCATGCATTTATGATGGCTAATTTAGCAGCCGATCTCAGGCCCTCCAAAGGCAACAGCAAGTCTATCATATATTTCTGATTTTTTCCAACACTGGTTTTCTGTAAACATATCATGTAATCTGAAGGCAGGAAACACCTGAGAAACTGTCTTGGCTACGGGCAGCCCTTCCCAGGTGTGCCAGGCAGAGGCTTTCCAAGTCACCCTTTGGCCATGCCAACCGCTGGCCTCATATCAGCCTCTGCTCTTGCCTGTGCCATCTGAATGAAATGGGGGTGGCTGCCACTATCTCCCCCATCAGCATCTCTTCTCCATCTGCTCCCTTCTGGTGGCCAAGACATGACAGGAGAGGGGAGAGGAGCCGGTGCCAAGGAGAGGAGCCACCAGCCCCACAGAGCTGCGTGGACCGCCTTGCTCCATCCAGGCTCCCCTCAGCTGCACTGGCTGCCTGAAAACTGTCCACACCTGACCTAGCCTGTGTTTTATTTTCAAACTATTCACCCCACTCCACCCCAAGAGCCATTACTATATCCTTAGAATCTGCAGAGAAAGGACTTTACAAACTTTGTTGGGGAAAATTTAATCGAGTTGGCTTTCCAAGGCCATTGGCTGTGATTTCAGATTCCTACTAAAGCTTTGTAGCTTGGGTTTGCTAATATTTGAACTGAAGAGGGCCAGAAGCCAGGGTTTAAATCATGATTTGGAGGTGGACATTGGAAATTCACAAGAAAGGCCATCCAAACCTTTTCCTCGTGGGTGGAGGGTCACCTCTGTAGGGCGAAGGATCTTCCGAGCTTGGGTTTCTATTAAAGGCTCGCACAGAGAGCATTTTAAAATGTAAAAGCTACGCTGGTGCTGGAAGAAAGATGGTCTTTCTGTTCATTTCAGCCATTCGTGCTCTGTGTCTCCTAGAATTCTGTTTATATATTATGTTAGCTTGCGACGCTGTAAAGGTAGCAAAGGCAATTTTTCTTAAAGTGTGCAGTTCTTCACATTTCCTCCTTTTTCTTTGTAATGTAAGGTTTATCAAGTTGATAAGAGGCACTTTCTCTGCAAAGACAAGTACTATGGACGAAAACTCTCAGTCGAGGGCTTCAGACAAGGGCTCTGTCAGTTCCTGCACGACGGCACGCGCCTCCGGACAGAGCTCCTGGAGCCCATCCGGCGCCAGCTCCAGGCCCTCCTCTCGGTCATTAGGAGCCAGAGTTCATACCGGTTCTACTCCAGCTCTCTCCTCATCATCTACGATGCCCAGGAGCCGGCGGAAAGAGCCCCGGACGGCCTGCACCCTCAGGAGGTTCTGGAGACGGCCCATGGCAGCTCTTCCTGCTGTGTCGCCAAGGTTGACATCCGGATGATTGACTTTGCTCACACGACATACAAGGGCTCCCAGAACGAGCACACCACCTACGAGGGACCAGATCCAGGCTATATTTTTGGTCTGGAAAACCTCATCCAGATCCTGCAGGATATCCAGGAGGGAGAATAAGACTTGGTGGGCCCAGCCAGATTTTTCTGGAGTATAGATCTTAAAAGGGACCTATTGGTAGCTAAGATAGTCTAGACAACCCTTAGATGTCTTTGTAATAACTATATCTACATTCAGAAGCCATCTCTTTACATGGCAGGCTATGTTAACAGCTGCTAAAGAAACCAGATCTGGAGGTAATTCCACGTACCCTGGCATCTTGGCTAATGCTGGTCATCGCAGGCTGGACAGTCAGTACAAAATGGCACCATCTTGGAGGACAGTGGAGGGTGCAATATGAGTTGGAGGCCAGCATTACAGCGAGATTCTGAGGTATTCACGTTTAAAAATGCTTTCTTGTCATGCTGCAGTTCTCACAAGCTGTGAGAAACCTTACTTGAAGAAGTCTTGAAGAATGAGTTCACGAGTTCATGGTTGTCTGCCTGTATGGGCTGCCCATCCAAGGGCACATGGAGCTAATGAATCTCTTCCCTTCCTGAGAGGCCCTGGAGGCGAGGCAGCACGCAGTGGGCAGATCTGCCCATCTCACCAGCTGTGTACCCAGGTTCTGAATGGACAAGGACCACCCCACACATGGCGCTGGCAGGCCGAGAGCCCGGGTTCTCCACTTTTGCCTGTGGAGAGAAGGGTCTTGCCCCTTTACAGACTTCCAGGTACCTGCTGGAAGTGATGATTCTGCCAGATTCTGACCACGAAATGGCTCTGACCATGAAATGCAGCTTCCAGTGGCGGTGGACTGCGCATAAGGAGAAGCCACTGAAGTTACACTACACTCTCAGCTTAGGCTTACTATTTATTTATTTTGGAGGTTGGGAGGGGGGTCAGAAGTGAGGAGCCTGGAGGAAACCAGGCGTGATGTTTACAAGACTGGTGGACAAGTGTAAATAAGGAACAAAGAGCAAAGTTCTAATTAATTCCGTCTTCTGCAGTGTGGAAACCTATTACGATGCCCTTGAGACAAGCACAGAGATACGTTACCCAATTAGGGAAATAAATTTGTTAATAAAATTGCTGAGGTCACCAGTGATTCTTTGGTGTGCCTTATTACCCTTCCTGTTTATTCATTCTGATCATCACACTGTACAGTAGTTTCAATTTATGAGTGACTAGAGTACACAGCAAGAACAGTTCACCAATTTCCTGCAATCCTTCAGGGAACCTGGGAGGGAAGTGGTGGCTAACAAAATATATGCATGTATTGGCAAGGCAGGCCCCAGCCCTGAGAAGAAAGGCTCCCTTCGCTGGAAGCTTATACAATGCAAAATTAAATATTTTCTGGATTCTCATGGCTAATTACCATCAACTTTCCAAGATCTGCACTAACAGAAGGAAAGAGTGGCCTGGATAATAAAAAAACTTTTGTTTAGTTTTGGGATACATTATATGGATTTCAAAGCACGTTAACCTCTCTAATTATGTTTGGCCGAGGTAATGACGTGATTAATCTGCATGCTCTGTGCCCATGGTGGGAGAGTTGAGTCAAAGCATGTTGAGTGGCAAAAGGGAGTCAGCCGAAAACTAAGTATTTGCTGATGGCAGAAGGGAGCCCTAAATACTGCTTTTTCTGGGCCACTTCCTTGAGAATCTGGTACCACATCAACCAAGTCCAAAGCTCCCTGGCTTAGCTTCTGATTCCTCCCCCCTTCTCAGCCCTGGGTGTTGTGGGAGCCGTCTGAGGATGGGGTGGGAATCCTCAGCTTTTAGGGCTGGCCACCCATGTCACTAACTGTGCCACAGCCACTCTCCGTGGGCTGGATCCTTATTCCTGCCCATGTGAGGCCCCTCTCGGCACTCCTTTACCCGACGGTGCGCTTCGCATATGAGGCCTTCTTCCTCCTCTAGAAATCATTTAAGGCCCAGCTGGAATTCCCATCTCCTCTTGAAGACGTGCCTGACAAAAGTACAGTTTGTTGTAAGGGACAAGGTTGGCTACTGGTTTTAGACTGTTCATATAAAACTACTGGGCTCCAAGGGGTCACCGTGCTCTGGAACTTGTACAAGGCTTTGCAGATTCAGAAACTTGGCTGAATGAGCCCACCCAATTAGAGGGAATTTGGGAAGAGGGAAGAGAACAGAGAGACATAGAAAGAAGAGAAGATGATGAGTATGTATGTATGTATTTGATCTCCAATCTGAGTTTACTTAAAAACGGCAACAGGGGTGAGGGAACCCTAGACAGCCAGCAACCAGCAAGTGTGTACTTGTCCTGAGCAGCTATTCTGTGCTGATCTCTTTGCTAAGTGCTGTGGAAGACCCAGCTATTGGGAGCTTAGATTCTAGTGGAGGAAGCAGGAACACACATGAACTGACAACAAACCACACAAGTCAGTTACCAATGATACAGAGGGTTAATCTGTATAGTGCGGACGATCAGGCCTATAATTTAAGCCTGAAGAGATTCACTGAGAGCAGAGTCATCACGGAAACTGTTGGAGGAGGTGAGACTTCATCTGGGCCCTGAAGGGTGACAGGATTGGGGAAGGGGCCGGGAGATGGTAAGCGGTTGGGAAGTGGAAGGAGGGAAAAGTCCAGCATGTTCAGGAGTCTATGGACAGACCAACCCATTCAGAAGAGGGTTTTTGTCGTTGGGAGTAGTAGAAATGAAGAACAGGGAAACGGAGTGAGCCAGATGGCGCAGACACTTGACAATCTGCTGAATAGCTCATTCATTTGCTTGTGATTTCATTAATCTGTCCTTCCTTCCTTTCTCCGTGGTTCCCTCCCTCCCCTCCTTCCTTCTTTCCTTCCTTCCATTCATCCATCCAACAAATATTTTCCCAGTGCCTGGGCCTGTGTAGGAAACAAGGAAACGTGAGGATCATGGCGTTATCTTTAAGAACCTCGTGATCTAATGAGAGAGTAAAGACCTTCACATGAAAATATCATGGGTGCTTCAACAAGGCATGGGGGCCATCGGCTCAGCTATGCAGACAGACTGCTACCCAGCAGAGCAGAGGCAGTGAGGACTCACTGCCACGTGGAGTGATCACAGAGGGGGTGTTTGAGCTGTGCCCTGAAAGGGAGACAAGTCTGAAAGGTGATAAAGATGGGCAGGGATTCCACAAAAATGATCAACGGGCACAGGAATGGGGAATCAAGCATTCTGCTCAGGGAACAGCAGTGGCTTGTGATGGCCACAGGGGGAATCAACCTTGTACAGGTTGTACAAGGGACAGCGAGAGAGAGTAAGATAGAAATGGAGAAACCTCAGGACATGAGAACCAGAAAGGACCCCTGAACCTTCCACTCCACTGCTCCCTGCTGCCTGGAACACTGTCAGAGCCTCCTGGCTTGCCTCCCATCCTAGACTGGGGAGCTCTCTTCTTCTTTTGAACTTAGAAACACACAGGTATTAGTCAGGGTAGGCCAACTGATGTAACAAACAATCCCCTAATATCCGTCACTTAACATTACAATCTAACGTGGTCAGCAGAGAGCCTCTGCTCCACACACTCATCCAGGAACCAGGCTCCTTCCACCTCGTGACACCACCATCTTCAACCACAAGGCCTCAAAGTCAGACAGCATGGAGAAGGCACACCCACATTCCATGGGCAAGAACTAGCCATGTGGCCATACCCGGATGCCAGGGCACTGAGAAATGGTTTAATTGTGTGCCTAGGAAGAGGAAATGGGTTTGATGAGAACCTAGCCGGTCTCTACTATAACCTCTTTCTCCATAATCCTCATGTCAAATAGATACCTGGCTTAAGGAGGTAGAAATAGAGACATAAAGAACAAGTGGGGGCGCGAGGGGACAGCAGGGGCCTAGCAGTGCCAGAACTGTAGGTTCTCATCTAGCTCCTTCCCCTAGCCACGTCCTCATACACTGAGTGTGCCCAGAGTGCTGGTAGATTTGCTTAGCATGTTGCCTGCCCCAGTTTCCTCATTTGGCCCACAGGAACTCTAACTTGGTCCTCAAGACAGGTGATATGGAAGAGCAACCTGCTCCTGACCTCCACCCCAGTGGAAGGGGGGACAAGGGCAGCCTGGGGGACAGTGACTCAGCCCCACCTCTGTCCCCTGGTGTCCCCTGTGTGATTGAAGAGGAAGCTAAAGGGCAGAATATCATTACAGCTTTTTCATAACGCAATGTCATCAGGAAGGCCTGGGCCTCTGGGCAGCACCCTGGCAGCCCCATCACTCTTCCCAGACGCGTGGAGCCTTTCAGACCACGCTGGAAAGGGCAGGAAGCGGCATAATAAAACAAATGGCAAGGCGAGATCACTCATCAGCAGCTCTTCAAAATGATCTAAACTTCTGACTTTTGATTTAAATCTGCATCCTCTGTGGCCAAAAACATAAAACAGAAGATGAGGGAAAGAACGAAAATGGAGGCGTGGGTGCCAAGAATTAGAGGGGAGGGAAGGAGGGAAAAAAAGCAGCTCTGGGACAATACCAAGTTGAGCAGCAGCCAGGCAGGCTGACTTGCAGCCAGGTTGGGTGCTTTTCATTATGCATTGTTCCCAACTTCTCCCTTCTGTGACTAAGCTGCCCTGAAATGGGACAGAGAGTGTGAGAGCGAATCCAAGAGCAAAATCCAGAAACCTACCTGCTCCTGATTCGCCCTTCACCCTTCTCCCTCAACCCCCTAAGGGTGGGCATCTTACATGGGCAGGGATGGGGGTGGGAACAGGTAGGGGAGGAGACCTGGGCTTGTGTTCTAATGTCGTCTGGTTTGTTCAGATTCACTGAGTGAGGGACTACTGTGCGCCAGGCCCTACTGTCAAACAGTGACAGTGCTTTAAGGCAAAAGGGGACCAAAAGTGATGGGGCTGCTACTTTAGCAGGGGGGAGGGGGGGTCTGAGGTTGGGAAGGCCCCGCTAAGGTGACATCGACCAGAGAGCAGAGTGAAGGGAGGCAGGCCTGTACATCTTGAAAAAAGCTCATCTCCAGAATAAGGCAGCAATCTACTGCCCGTGTGACCCTTCTGGCTGCCTTTACATGGGGACATTAAATGACAAACTGCAGCAATGCAAGTCCAGACCCACTTTTTATGGTAACATATCTGGTATTGCAGCCAATCATTTCCTCCGGTTGAATGAGCTGAAAGAAGAAAAATCAGGCAATCGTGCCCCACAATACAGCTAAGTATTTAATTCCTTTTTAATGTTTACATTATTAACACCAGCATTACAAAACGATATTTTTACTTTCAAGAGATTTAAATGTGCAATTCGGCGTCTCAATTACTGGGATCATTATATTTTGAAAAACTAAAGCAGCGCTCCCTCCCCCTTCTCTCCTCCCCCGATGGTGCCTGCTTCTACAAAGAGTGATCAGGGCTCCACAAAGCCCCAGTACCCAGTTCCAAATGGCGCAGGAGGTGCGGCCCTGGCGGGGGGCTTCAATGAGCCAGGGGAGGCTGCATTTGGTGGGGAATGAGTGACAGTCGGCAGGTGGGTGTTAAAATGGTCATCAACTCCCTGAGTGGCTGGCACCGCAGAGCCACATTCCAGGCAGTGCCTATTAATGTGCCCAGAACCGCACTGCGTGACTGACAAGCCATGAGCCCAGACTCTGGCTCCAGCCACACGCAGGCATGTGGGGAGCAGGTAACACAAGGCCAGAGGACCCGAGAGCTCCTGGGGAAACTAACACACACAGAAACACACCAAGCACGTGGTCCACGGCAACGACGCGGCAGGGAGGCCTCACGAGGCATCTCGATGGAATGGCTGAGAACATGGGGTTCATGGCCCGGCTCTGCTGCTTACTAGCTAGAGACCCTGGCAAGTCCTTATCCTCTGTGTGCCTCGGTTTCCACCTCTGTAAAATGGGGATAACAGTGGCACTCGTTTCTCTCTGAGAGCCCCCGTGGGGCATAAACGAGTCAATCTGTGTAAGGCGTTTAGAACAGTGCCTGGCACAGAGCAAATACTCAGTAAGTGCTGATTATAATTAGAACTCCCATCCTAAGGTAAAGAACTGCAACTCAGAGCAATTAAATAACCCACCCGGGCTGGCTGCGCCCAAGGCCTTTGCCACCCCTCTCCTGGAAGCCTCTCTTGCCCCTCAGGTTACTCAGATCACTCTCAAACCCAAGCCCCTCCAGACCACCCAGAACCCACTCCTGCCCCAGTCACTGTGGCCCCATCTCTCCCTGACATCATCACATCTGATTACCTTGTTCACTTACTAAGTGACGTCATACACATAAGCATTACCACTGCTGTTGCTGTGCATTTGCTTGGTCGTTGTCCGCCTCCCTGACAGAAAGGTGAAACCCCAGGGTCAGGCCCTCACCTGTCTTGTCCACACGTGGAAGGAGCTCAGGGCTGGATTCATGGGCGTGTGACCTGTGGAGTCACAACAGGGCCTTGCCCCCTGAAGAGCCCCACACTTGGTTTAATGCTCTGCTGTTACAGTCTTGAAATTCTTAACAATTTTTTAACAAGGAGCTTCACATTTTCATTTTGCACTGGGGCCCCCACAAATTATATAGATGGTCCTAGATGAATGAATGAACAAACGAATGAATGAATGAATGAATGAGCAAGCCCACATTCCAAGCCAGGTCTGTCAGACTCCAAAGCCTCATTGCTGAACCACAAGCCACACAAGCCTCTGGAGGGAAGGGAGGTGGGGAGGGCAGCCTGACCCGGGACCACCACAGCCTGACCCAGAGGAAGATGCCCTGCTGGGGAAGGGGGAGCCTCAGAAGGAGGCGCTGGCTTGGGTGTCCCCTGGTGTCCAGCTGTTCTCAATCTCTCACTGCACTTGGTCTCAAATGGGATGAAAACCATCCACGGCCCCCTAATGTCACTCCTCCTCTTGCTGAAGACAGAGGGACCTCAGTCCCTGCCTCCCAGGACAGCTGTGGGCCAGCCAGGTGCTCTTCAAAGCCACAGCTGTGGTGGGGCCTCAGGAGAACCACGCAGCACAGCCCCAGCTGCCTGGAGCTTGAGAGCAAATAGACAGATTCCTTGCCCTTTGGGCCTCAGGGCAGCCACCAAAACTCTGTGGCTATAAATACAGTTGATGGTGAGGATGGATCAGAGAGGTATTGCTGTGCTGGCAACGGGGTGGAGGCACCCGTGAGTGCCTCATTTTCCCCTCCCCCTGAGCTCTCACCCCCTGACCTCATGTACCTCAAGCAGGCACCACATACCCTGGGTCCCCGGAGGTTCTCTTCAAGAGGTCTTTACTCTGAGACTTCAGAACAGTTCAAAGCCGTTCCCTGTTAAAACCACCCAGTGATCTTTCCTCAGATTAAACCGCCCCTTCTTCCACTCTCTCTCATTCCTGCCCTGGGCCTGGCTCTTGCCCCTCAAGGTCCCTCCATTCCCACTTATCCAAATCCTAACCATCCTTCCAGGCCTGGCCCAAATGCCACGGCCTTCAGAAGCCATCCCTGATCTTCCCCCCTACTTCCCTGAACAGCTAGAAGCAAGACTGCTTTCCCCAAACCCCCAAGCGTTCTCTAACACTTCAGCTGAAGCCCTTGTCACTCTAAATCTGTGTTCTGGTTGTGTGTTCACTTCCCTACTCAAGGCAGGCGTCTCCTGGACTCACCTTTACAAAGTAGGTGGGGCATGAAGGGACAGGTTTTGGGGGAAGCCAAGAGCTGCATGCATGGGATGCCTGGCTAAACGCAGGACAGTGAAGACGCAGAGAGGGGCGGAGGCTTTCTCAAGGAAAATCTGGAAGGTGGGGGTATCTTTTCAAAAGAAAAATCAGGACATTCCACATGAGGATGCAGCTGGAGATGGATAAGAGAGGGCTTGGTAAAACAAAAAAGTTTTTCCAGGCTGAATCAAGTTTTTCCCAGCGGACTTGCTTAAGCTAGGAAACGCGTGCTTCCGGGAGGGCGGGGTAGCGCCCGGCCTGGGGAGGGGGCGCTCAGAAAGGGTACTAATAGGCGCCGGGGAGCGGGAGAAGAGCTGAGGAGCACTAAAGCAGGAACTGTGGCAGAGTACCAAGTGGTGGTGACACGTACAGGTGCTGTGAGGAGAGAGAAGGGTGGGGGTGCGAACCACGTGTGCGTGCTACGCGATTAAGTTCAAACACATCTTCATCGAATAACAGGTATTTACATGCAAATATATTCGCTTATGCAAATCAGCAGAGGTCTCGGAGGAGGCTTTTTCAGTCTGGAGCTTGTGCAGTCATTGAAAAAGAGAAGCAAAGCTGTCCCTGGGGTCCCCACATCTGACTCGCCCCCGGGATCTGGGCCGGTTCCAGGAGGACGGAGACTGAACGAGCTCGTCTCGCAGAGACAGGCGAGCAGCGCCCCCTCCCGGAGAGCAGCGGGGCGCCCGCGACGTCGCGCATGCTCACTCCTTCCCGCCCCGCCTAGGAGGGCTGCGAGCCTCAGTGCGCAGGCGCCATCTGTCCGCGCTGACTCCTCCCTCAGGGGCGGGGAAAAGCGGGGCCCAAAATGGCGGCCAGCCGCTACCGGCGTTTTCTTAAACTCTGTGAGGAATGGCCAGTGGACGAGACCAAACGGGGCCGGGACCTGGGCGCTTACCTGCGGCAGCGGGTAGCACAGGCCTTTCGGGAGGGAGAGAACACCCAGGTGACCGGACTGTGGGGTCCGCCTGCGGCGGGGAGGCGGTTGGGGCGAGGGGAGGAAAGGACAAGGCAGGGGCGGGACCCTCGAGCGGGCCAGCGTCGGGCCTGCGCATGCGCGCGCCTTGCCTCCTGGCCGCACGTGCGCGCGGGCCCCTGGTCTCCCGGGAATCGCCGGGAGCGAGGACTCCGCCGCCTCCTCTGTGCTCTCCCCTGGCTGCACCGTGGAATTACTGGACACGCGTTTTAGAAGCCTAGGTGCCTGGGACCCTTCAGCCTTACTGAACCAGAATCTCCGGGGTGGCGTCTTGGCCTCAGTGTTTTCTCAAAGCTCTCGAGATGATTCCGCGTGAGGGCGGGGGCGAGACGCACAGCACCAAGTGTAGCGGGTGACAGTCGCAGGCTTACTCTCCTGACACGGTGCCCTTGCCTCGCAGTGTTGTGCACTGACCGAGCTGATCCCCAAGGAGCTCTGCAGGGCCCCCGCCAAGCCTTCATGTGCTTCCGGGGCCCCTGTACGCCCCGGCAGCAGGTTTGGGTTCTCAGCCTCCACCCCTGTGTGTGTGTGAGTGGGAGACCTACGTTCTTGCTCTGCTCCAGGTTGGTGCTGCAGCCGCTCTGGGATTCATGCATTCACATAGCACATTTTTACTGAGCGCCCACCATGTGCCAGGACCTGCGCTAGATGCTGGAGAGACAGCATTGAGTTGGACATGAGGTCCTGCCGCCGTGAAGTTTGAGTTTACATTCTAATTTAGGACATAGTAAGCAAGTAGACATATGCAAGACAGTTTAGATAAGTACCATGATGGATGCAAAATAGAGTAGCATAATAAAAGGGTAATATTAGTAACGTTAATAAGATAAGGCCTTATTGAGGAGGTGACATATAGATGAGAATGGTATGTTAGAGAACAGAAAGGAAGCCAGAGTGACTGGAGGGTAATGAGGAAGAGGGAGTTTGCTAAGAGCTGAGGTCAAAGGAGAACGGGAGCCAGGCACAGGAGGGCCGTACAGGCTCTGGTTGGGAGTTGGGTTTTATCATAAGGCCAGGGAGAAGCCATTGGGGAGGTTTAGTCAGGGGACTGAGGTGACCTAACTTACTTTTTTAAAAAGATCACTCCAGCTGTATATGGTGAATGGGTTATAGGCGGCAAGGACGGAAATAAGAAGCCTGCTCTGGTAGCCCAGGGAAGAAATGGTGGCTTGGCTGAGGGTGGCAGCACAGCAGATGGAAGTGGCTGGATTCGAGTTGCAGTGTGAAGGTTTCGTCAATAGGACTTGCTGATATATTGGATGTAAGGGAAAAGAGAGGAACCTAGGACAACACCTAGATTATTTTGGCCCGAGCAGCTGGGTGGAAGATGGTGTCATTTACTGAGATGGGAAAGACTAGAAGAGCAACAGGTGGGCTGTGGGAAGAACGTCTTGAGTTTGGAGTTAGACGTGTTAAACTTGAGATGCCAAGTGGCCTGACTTCCAAGTGGAAATGTCAAGGATGCCGTGGGATATTTGCCTGGGGTTCAGGCAAGAGATCAGAGATATGAAATGAGATACATAGACACATAGCGTGAAGAAATGACTTGCAAAACTTGGCCATGACCTATCAAAGCAGGAACATATTTTCTTACAAGTGAGCCCAACACAGAAGCAAGCCAGCTCGCCTACTGGAGCAAGAACATGCCCAGTGGCGGCATTGTAACCAGATCGCCGATTGGGTGGAGGGCATGGATGGTGGGCATGGATGGAGTGTCCGGCCCAGGCTTCTCTGGGGAGGCTGGGGGGCTTGCACTACACTGAGGGTAGTGCACCTCACACCTTTTACAGTGCTCTGCACTTGCCCGATGCGTAAGGATCTTGAAGGCAAGAATCATGCCTAGTCCCAACTCTGCAAGTCCCAGAGACTTTCTAGGGCCCTGCTCCCTGCTTGTTTTAGTGTGAGCTTCCTGAGAACAGGGATGGTGCTGTTGTCTTTCTCCCCCAGTTTTTAGTCTAGTTCTTGGCACATAAAAGACACTCAGTAAACGTCTGAAGGAATAGATAAATAAATGATTGGTTATGGCTCATAAGGCAGGAATCATTTGAATATAGTTGCAGACGCAGCAGAACTAGATGGAGAGAAGTAGTGAAGAGTGAGGAGGGGATATTTCTGTGTCCTGAGTTTGAGAGGTTACTTTGCGCGGGAACTGCAGGAACTGCAGAAGAGGGACCTCACCTGGTCCTGCCCACGAGGGAGCTTACAGTCAGGCAGATCCGTGAGCCACTCTGAGGAAATTCAGGCGGTGAGACCGGCCAGCAGAGAGGCCAGCAGAGGCTCTCGCTCATCAAGGAGGTGAGAGAGCGACGGTCACCTACTTGACTGTTAGCGTAAGAGGAGCCAGAAAAGGAAGGCAGAGCTTTGTCTTTGGGAGTTGTCATCCTCTGTCATCACCTAGGGAGATAGTTCTGATCCGTCGGAGGCCCACACAGATTTGAGTCATGGCTGCAGAGGCAAGTCATGGCTCGGTTGATGGTTGCAGAGTGGCTGATAAATGTGTCCCTGGCAGAGTAAGCCAGTGCGTCATGATGGCAGCAGGCGCATCACTCAGGACCACTGTCATGCTCCCTCATCCTCATGACACCTAAGAACTGAGTGCCTGGGCTTAGTAAATCTTTGTGATAATTTTGGGAGGGAGCAGCACCTTGCTGGAATTGAGAACAGCAGCGTGAGTCACTCCCACTGACACCCCCGGACCATTTACAAAGACCTGGAGGAAGAAAGGTAGTTCTGATAGACTCCTCCTTGAGCTGGCAGCCGGCGGGTGTTAGACCCGGTTGGCTGATTGCTGTGGAGCTCCCCCTTGGTTATGCCAGTTGCCAAAAAGACAGGACTGGCGGGGGTGCGGCTCTGTTCCGCAGCCTTTTGTTCCTGTTGAGGAGAGAGGCAGCAGTCGTCTTGGCCTCTCAGCTTCCTGCATCTTGACAGTAACGCTGAACACATGCAGGGCACTCTTTTGCATGCGTGATCTCATTTAATTTAATCCTCAGTGCAGCCGAGTCAGGTAGCCCTGACTATTCCCATTTTACAGGTGAAGAAACAAAATCCAAAAAGTACAACAACAAACTCGGGGGCCCTTGGAGTTCAGTGGCAGGACAAGACAAGGAGCATCAGGCCCAGCTCTCCCGGCCCGCATCTCGAGTTGCCCCCTGGCTGCCTGTCCCTCAGTGGCCGCTCCTCCCGAGTTATTTCTTGTTAGAAAGGCCTCACTATCAAGCCACTCCCTTCCCCTCTTTCCCTGCTTAAACGCTTTTGGACCATGGACAGTTTGGATGAAGAACTAAACAGCTCCCTGTGTTCACCCACCTGCTTCTCTGCCCCAGGCTCTACCTCCCCAGGGTGCACGGGAAGAAACATGGTCCTCAGGTGGGACAGCAGTGCAGAAAAGCCAGATTCACGAGAAAGCACATTGATCATTCAGACTCAAAAGCGGAGTACAAAATCACTGCCATGTTCGTTCCACCTGAAAGTGCCGTTTGGGGAGTCTCCCCGTCCACCCTAAACCCACTGAGAGGGAGTGATGGTGGGAAGCAGGAACACACAACACCTCTTACACCCTCCATCCTGTTGTGCAATTTTTTTCAAGTTAATGCTTATGGATTTTACCCCCTTCGAATACGGTTTCCTGAAGAGAACACGTGTTACCTGCAGCCCGGGAGCTTAATAAAAGAATCGTGGCGTGGAGCAAGGTGCAGAACAGCTGTAATTGTTGACTTCAGTGCAGAGAAAGGAGCCGAGCCTTCTAATGAGCTCATTAGGGGCACAGGCAGCTCCCTAAAAGACCCCTGCCTGTACACTAGCACCCACTTAGCCAGCATGGGGGCAGCTCTGAGGAACAGCCTGGAAGTGCTGCCACCCAGGAAGGGCTCACCCCCCAGAGAGTTCTTGTAATTGTATTGTATCCAGGTTTCAGTAATGTTGGCCCTGTTTGAAAGGAGTTGGACTTTGAGGTTTGCAGTAATGTAAATGATATTTCTAGCTCCTCAGAGAACAGAGGTTTTATATGGTGCTGTTTTCTCTGCCATCCAGTTGAGGCCCAGTCTTTGGCATTCCTCAGGGTGGCGGACAGCTAGCTCCACTCTGCGTGGCCCGCGCTGACGGCGGTGACGCCATCTCAACATTGCGCACCTGCCTCAGTGGGCCCCCTGAAGTCAAGTTTTTGAGGGATGGCCTCAGAACAGATTACGCCATTTTGTAATAATCTTGAACCCCTGCTGTGAAACAGGAGTTGTGAGCAGAACCATCTCAGAGGGAGTACGAACATCTCCATCTCTTTTCTCTGCTGCTTCTGGATGGAGCTAAAGTGAGTTCAGGCAGTGTTTAGACGAGGGGATGTGGTTTTCCTGCATGTGTAAAGATGTGGTGCTCCTCCCAGAGGGTAAATTACGGACCGCTGTCATTGGATCTCCACTTCACTCAGAGATGTTCGAGTCTGCCTGTTGCCTCCTGGACAAGTGGCGGACAGCTTTGTGAGGCCTTCGTTGTCCTCTGGTCCTTGGCCCCAACCTCTCTTTTGCTTCTCACCACATCCTGGCACATGCTTCTGCCTCAGTGAGCGTATCTTCTCATGCCTCCCAAATTGGCCATATTATAAGTGGTTCTTAACCTTTGAGAATCTAGTGCACTGTGGACACCCTCTCGCTCCCCAGAAAGCCCAGACACACAGCTTGCCAAGAATTTGCTGGTGTCCCAGCCCTTGAAGTACTCCTTGGCTCGGCTTCAGACTCTGCCTGAAACATCCTTGTCCCCCTGCCTTCTCGAGCCTCCTCTCAGGCGCTCCTCTGACTCCCATCCGCCCAGGCCCAGGTCCAGCTCGGAAGTCTACACTCCTCAGAGTGAGGGCCTCTGGCTCCCCTCACTCTGAACTGTCACCGCAGTGAAACTCAAGACCTTCACCACACCTGCCCTGTCCGCAGGCCTGCTGACCTGCTCCCACCTCTGGTCTCTTGTGACTCTGTCACTCGGTTATGCACTGCCCCGGGCCGTGTTTGATTTTTAGTGCATGCATGTCTTGTCTCCTCAGCTTGATTGACAGCTTCTCCAGGGCCAGGGTTGGGTCTCCCGTCTGTCCCTCCACAGCCCCCTGGCAGAGCACTCTCCACAGTAGGTGCTCAAGAAATAGATTTTCAATTGAATTGCAGGGAATAGGCTCCCTTAACGGAAGGAACTCATTCCAGCAGTTCATTACCAAGTCATGAAAGCCTTTTTTCATAGATCCTCCTGGACTGAATCCAGCTCTACCTTAATTAGCAAAGCAATTTGCGACACCCTTTCCCAAAAGTGCTTATGCGTCCCTTTGTGTGACTAGAATAGGGGCTGCTGTACCAATTGCTGTCACCACCCAAAATTCAATTTTGAAAATCGAAAACAGTGCCTGCGGCAGTGATGTAGATTTGTATGTATAAAAGTTTAATATGGTAAAGAGAAATTTACTGACGACTGAGCAGGGGAAATGCAAAAGGAGCAAAAATAGAGCCATAAAGGACACTTTGTCAGTTGAACATCTATTTTATTCACATTTAGGGAGCAGAGCTGAATTTTTCATAATGTCCCACTGCTACCTTTTTCAAACCCAGTGCCTCTGTTAGTCCCAAAATGTCCGTAATCTCATTAGGTGTGAATGCAAAATCAGGTAATTTAAAGCTTGTATATAAGAATATTTCTAGAAGTGCACAGTACATTCCATCAGGAAAACTATATTTCAAAATTCAGGAATGTTTTTGGTCGAGTCTGAATAAAGTGTAGGATCTAGGAATGTGGTGAGGCTTCTGGAATTAGACAAGTATTTCTACTGAGGTTCTTTTAAGTAGTAAGCAAGACAGTTTCCTAGTTGCCGAGCTTGGGTCGGGTGTGACTAGGAACCCAGGATTGGCCGTGGCCCTGTCTCTTTTAGGCCGTAATAACTCAGCTAGAGCCTGGCGTACCTCACTCCCGTGTCCCCTGAGCTGCTTTTGCAGCCTCATGTAGTCACCACCTCACTTCATATGGGAAGTTGGGTGACACTTTCATTTTTGGGTGCTTGGTTGTTTTTAGGGGTTTGGTTCCCTCTCAGATTATTAAGGGAGCTCCAGGCATTATGTAAAATTTCTAGGAGACTGTCTCTTTAACCCTGAGGGAATTTAAGAGGTTGAGGGAGCCAGAGGGCCACTTTGTTTTTCCCACTCAGACCCTCTGTTGTTTGCTCTCGCAGGAGCAACGCTCTGCAGTGGTGACCCTGACGTCCCTCTTTGCCCCTTCTCTGTGCCCTGCTGCCCTGTCAGAGATGGGAAAAGATGGAAGGAAGAGGACCCCCTGCTCACCCCCTGGAGGGTACAGTAGGAGGTGGCTGAGTGGCCCTCTGGCGAATTCTCACCGCTGGAGAATTTGGAGGAGAAGCAGGAGGGGACCTTGCGTTGCAAGGTTTCTGAGGGTGGGGATCTGGCGGGAATGCAGGTTTGATCAGGAAGTGGTGTCTTGGTCACGCGGCAGCAGTGGGAGCCCAGGAGAGAGGCGCTAGGAGGAAGGCAGGGCCTCTCCTAGGAGCTTGTTGGGAAGGTAGCTGGATGGTGGTAGGAAGGGAAGGTCCAGATGAGTGGCCATTAAGTAAAGAACGGGGGCAGCAAACGGCTGCTCACTCGGCAGAGACCAAGGGTCGGTGTCTGAGACCCGCTGAGCCCACCGTGGAGTGACGTGAGTGCCGGGAGCCATCAGGCTGAGATCAGAGGGGAGCTTCAGCAATTTCTGGTCCCTTCATTGCTTCCGTCTCTGGCCGTACCCGGCAGTCACACCGCAACTCCCATTCTGAAAATGTCCTACCCGCCATCCCTGGGCAGCCACTTATGCTGGTCCTGTGCCTGGTGAGCCCCGACTTCCTGCTCGTCACTCCCGCTCTTCCTTGGCCCCGACCCTCTGGCTGGCCTTCCCTGGCTCCCCTGGCAGCTGGAGGGGAGCCCCCAGCACCCTTCATTCCACCGTTACCGGGACTGTCCTAAGCTGTCCTCTGTCCCCCTTGGAGTTTGTGAGGGAGAGACCTGTGTTTACTGCTGCAGCTGTTTACTGCTAGTAATAGTAAGAAAAACTAATCACCACATTCCCCTGTGTTCCAGGCGCCGGATTCAGAGCAGTCCAGGCACTACCTCGTTTATCCTCGCACCACCCTCAGAAATAGGGACTATTGTTATCTTTTCTCTTAAAGGTTAAGTTGGCCAGTATGCTTCAAAAATGTCAAGACTTGAAAGACAGAGAAGCCGAGGCGCTGCCCCAACTGAAAGAAGCAGCTACATGACTGATAAAGGCAGGAGGTGATCCTGGGCCAAAAGAATTTTTTCTTTAAAGATTGTTACTGAGACAGCTGGCAGAATTGCACTGTGGATGATGGACTAGATGAAAGTGTTGTATCAGTGTTAAATGTCCTGAATGTGATCATTGAACTGTGGTTATGTAAGAGCGTGTCCTTGTTCTTAGGAAATACATACTGAAATATTACGGAGTGAAGGGATGGATGCCCCAACTCGCTCTCAGCTGGAGCAGAAGACAGATACAGACAGACAGAGACAGAGCGATCAAGCAAATGTGGCAACTTTTCTAAAAGTCTCAGGGGAGATTGAGTTTTTTGCCCAGCATCCCATAGCTGATAAGTGATGGTGTCAACTCAGGCCGTTGACTGCACTGCTGTCACAGCTGTGGAGGCCCAGTACACAGGGCCCAGCGTGCTGTAGGTTCTCAGTGCATGTCTTTTAAATTTATGAGTGAGCACGTGTGCACAGGCATGAAAAGAGCAAGCCAAAGATGCAATGCACAGTTTTCTGATGTTCTTCAGAACTTCGTGAGGGGGTTATTCTTCTCCTCGTGTCTTGTACCCTCTGTCTTCTGTGTGAGCTCCTGGTCTTGCATGCCCTGCTGAAGACGTAATCTTCAAAATGCTTTCCTCCCAAGAGCCTGCTGCAGAATTCTGTTCCAACTGGACTTTCCCTGGAAACGCTGCTCAGCAGGGAGTCAGAACTCAGTCACCAGCCTGGAGTTTTCCATCCATTGTTTCTTTCACCAATAGCCCCAATCCAAATAATGCCTTTGATTATTATTCAACAAACACTGGCTCCCTCCTCAGTCCATTGTCCTTTCTCTCCTGATATGGCTGGCTGGGCATTTTCATGACTAGTGACGTGAATCCAGAGATGGATCAAGTAGAATGAAAGGACGCGGTCGTCTTTTTTGTTTGCTGTAAAGTGGGGACCTCGTTTGACACATATGGAGGCAGAAGTGGAGCTGCCTTATTAAAACGCTTAACCACTGATTTATTTATGCTCTGCCTTCTTCGAGAAAGGATTTAAATTGGAAAAAATCCATCATTTGAATTCTGGGAGAAAACATAAAAGAGAAAGTTTTGTTCTGGGGAGCTTTCAGAATTCTTGGCAGAATACTGTAAGGAACTATAGATATATCCTAGGAGGGGAAACTGAGAAGAGGTGTGAGGGAGCGTGTTGCTAGCTTCCCTGGGACCCCCAGCAGGGGCACCGCTGTCTCAGGCACCCTGAGTAATTTTCCCCTTTCTGTTCGCAAGGCCGCGGCGTTGGGGCCTTGTCCTTTCCAGCAGTACCTAACTGGACTCTCCCTCCTGGTTCTCCTCAGTGCACCTCTCTCATCCTAAAATACTGCTCTCTTCGTGTTTCCTTGTAAAATTTCAGCTGCTGTCCACTTAGCACAGATGAAAGCTCAGATGATTTTTTACCTTTCATGAAAGAATTTTTATTTAATACATTTCATATTGAAGGTTTAACTCAAAAAGCTCTTTCTTTTTCTCCTGCCAGGCTCTTTGACCTGCATGTTCAGGCCTCGGCCAGGCTGGCTGGTCGGAAGCACAGGTGGCATTCCAGCCGCCTCTGCCTTGCCATGCTGTCCCCTCCACCAGGAATGTTCCCCTTTCTTCCTTCTGCTCCCCAACTCCTGTCATCCTTGAGACCCAGCTTAGTCTCGCATCCGCCCCGCACTGACCGCTTGAGCCCGCGGGGAGCCCCCTCTGACTCTTGTTACCCACACTCCCCCAGCGCTCCCTCTCTGAGATGGGCCCTGCCAGTGTTACGTTTTCATTGTGGCGCACAGGTCACAGGTGCTCAGTAATCATGTGTTGCCAGTTGACTGAGCGGGCTTTTCTGCAGGTTGGGGAGCTGACAAAGGTGGTTTCTGGTAGCAGGAGCTGCAGGCTGAGTTTGCTTCCCAGGAGGGAGGGCTGGGCTGCAGGCCTGCTTCCTCTGAGGGCCTCTGTCAGTGGGGTCCTCCCTCAGCTGCAGACAAGGTGGGAGGCAGGGCTGTATGCTCACTGCCTCGGGGCTTCTCTCTTTTCCAGATTGCCGAGCCTGAGGCCTGTGATCAGATGTACGAGAGTTTAGCACGACTCCATTCAAACTATTACAAACACAAGGTGAGTGAGCCACAGTCTTTATAGCCCCAGCTCTCTGACTGCAGACAATCAATGAGAATGAGTGAAAATCTGATTATGCAATGTTTTATACAGAATTGTGGTTTTGCTACTTTCAAACGCAACCAGTAATTTCAACCAAGCTAACAAAGGTGCCTGGTAGAGGTTTTGAGGTCCCCTAAATAAGAGCTACTTATAATTTTGAGTAAAAACCATTATTTGATATGCCAGTATGTCTTCTGGGTGTGCCTGACAACTGCCGGATCTTAGACATATTTTCCCATCCACTCTGGTGGAATTGGTACTTCCCCACACTCACTCTGGTGCTAAAGACAGGGTGATTGGGAAAGTCCCATCAGACAGGGCTTGGCTTTTCCTTGGCCCTGACATGATGACTGTCAAATTCCATTTAGCGTGGCTTTTCCCAGGCTTGGAAAATGTGTCCAGTAACTCCCCAGATATACATGGCCAAGTGCCTAGCTTACAGGGAAAAGGAATTTCTTCTAAATCCTCGAAACTCAAAGTGTGGCTTGTGAGCAGCAGCACGGGCATCACCTGGGTGCTGGTTAGAAATGCAGCATCGTGGGCCCCACTCAGCCCTTTTGAATCCCAGCCTGCGTTTTCAGAGAGGGTTCATGTGCATTGAAGTTGGAGCCGCCTGGTTGAGATACCAGTGCTTGCGAGGCCAAGTCTTTGACCTCCGGGTGGCGCTGCTCTCCTTGCCCGGCTGCTGGCTTCAGGCCACCCACTGCCCAGAGAAGGCCAGGGACTGCGGTTAGAGAGCAAGGCTTCCCTCTGGGATCGTCAGGTCTCAGGTTGTGCTGCAGAACTAACCTCTCCCCTCCCTTCTTTCTTCCTCCCTGGCCCGTGTGTCCAGTACCCTCGCCCCAGAGACACAAGCTTCAGTGGCCTGTCGGTGGAAGAGTACAAGCTGATCCTGTCCACAGGTATTGAAAGCACAGTTGCCTTTCCTGGTTGGTTTGCAAATGATTCTTTGAGTTTGAGTGGCCAAGGGGAATTGTCGAATAAGACAGCATTGCTTGATGGAAAGTCTTGTGGAATAGCCCAGAGGAAATTCTGAAGCTACAGGGCTCATGCTTTTTGGCCAAAGACTATGGAGAAGGTCAGAGGCATTATTTAAAAAAAGAAAATCCATCTTTAGAGCTTTTAAGTTCAAGGCTGGGCAGCAGGGAACCGAGGGAATACGTGTTTGCCAAATGGAAGTAGTTGAAATCAGGATGGAAGGAAAATAATTTTATTTTTATGGTCCTAAGGGGGCTTTATAAACAATGAGGGTTTTAATTGAAACAAAAAGCCATTCAGTAAACGTGTATGGGAATATCCGCCTAAGAGTTATCCAACCCAGGGGATGTGGTCTGTGGGTTACATACAGGCTTAACTAGGTAGGTTGGAGTCATTGGTTACTCCAATTAACCAGGAAGGAAATACCCTGCCTAGCCCACTCCCTCCTTGCTTCCCCATCTCCATTGTCACCGAAGGGGGAGCCTGGGTTGTCGGCAAGTTCTGGAAAATTACTATTTTTAATGCCAAGGATACTGTATACAAAAATAGGCTAACCTTTTCTGGGAAGGCATCGCCCTGAAACATTCACCTTCTGGTACTCTAGAAATTTCTCTTTCCTATTCTTGTGGCAGCTTTCAGGAACTAAGTGTTGGGGATTTGGCCTTCTAGAAAGCTCTCACGTTCTGAGCAGATTAAAACGTGGTAGTGTCACCTGCTATTGTGTCTCAAGTCTGATCCTATTTTTATTACAGAACTCTCTGGAAAACTGGGGTAGAGATATTTTGGCCAGGCAGAATCACTTTATTGGCAATTAAAAATATATATATATCAATTTATTCCCATGTCTGTGGGCCCATGTAGTTACCAGCATTAATGCACAGTGTCATTGTGAGGGCCTTGGAGAGTTTGAGCCAAGTTTGAACTTGAAATTCCAAGTGAGAAATTAGAATGAAGCTAAGTTGCAGAGGCCCGAGGCTCTGGCCCCTTGGTTAACCCTCTGTGAGTGGGGGGGAAGAGGCCGCAGCGGAGGAGGGGAGCTGGAAGGCTCCCGGCCACGGGCCTGGGCTGCAGCTTGTTCTGGCTGGGAGTTCAGCCCCAGGAAATCTGCTGATAATTTGTTCTCAGAGCAAGTCTCCTGTTTTTGTTGCGACTGTGTGGAATAAGCTTACCGAACATTTCCTCTGACAGGGCAAGAAAACACCTTGCCGTGTTTGTAGTGAGAGGACTTGAGGGCCTGGCGAGTCTGCAGTGTGGCCGCAGTCTGGGTCCCGAGTGTGTCCATCCCGGGCTTGCGGCCACGGGAGACTCTAAAGGAGGCCTCATGGCTTACAAGTGGACAGGGAACCCTCCGCGTCTGAGTTTGTGCCCCACAAGAGAACCTGGACTTCTGGAAAAGTCCCCGGGTGGGATGCTGGGCTTATGGCTTGTGGCTGAGGCACAGTACATGTCCTAATTCAGTCAAGAGCCCACTGACAATAATGTAAGTTAGCTTTTTGTTCAGAAAAGTTACTCTTTTTCTCCAGAAATTGTGTTAACAGATGAAAATCCAAGCTATGAAACTGAAATATTATGTGAAAATCTAAATTTAAAACACAAGTAAAAGTAGGTATCAGAGAACTTGAACGCTAGAGAGACGTTAGACCGGTAGTTTTCAACTGGGGGTGATTTTGCTCCCAGGGGACATGTGCAGTGGCCGGAGACACTTTGAGTTGTCAGAGCTAAGGGCAGGGGTGGCACTACTGGCATCTAGGGTGTGGAGGCTGAACATCCTACAGTGCACAGGGCAGTCCCACAACAAAGAAGTGTCTGGCTCAAGAGGTCAGTAATGGCAAGACTGAGAAGCCCGGCTTTGGCTCCTTTGGACTGTGTGCATGTGCGTGTTCGTTCTCAGACAAGGGCCCCACTGGCTCCCTCCAGCTCCCTGCTGCCTTCATGGCGGTGACAATGGCCACATTTTCTTGAGTGTGGTCCAGGTGCCAAGCAGGTGAGTGCCACTAGTTCCTTTCATTCCCACAACTTCCGAGACAGGCGTTTTTATCTCCACTTGACAGAGGAGGAACCCAAGGCCCAGAAGGTGAAGACATTTGCTTAAGGGGACCGGGACCCACTGGGGAAATGTTGGGCAGGGATTCGGGCCCAGGTCCATCTCACTCCCTGGGGCCTGCTCAACTCCACAGCAGGTTGCTTAAACTCCCTCTGCCTCAGTTTCCACATCTGAGAAACGGAGAGAGTAAGGTCTGTGCAGCGCAGGCCAAGTTTTGAGAGAAAGCATCTGGGCCTGTGGGTTGTGTGGCTGACACTGCAGTGCCATTTCTTCACCCACTCGGGTGTAGCAGGGCAGTGAGGGCCCTGCTTAGATGCTGACTGATGCTTCGATGTGAGCAGAGGCCACTGTGAGGCACAGTCCTAGTCAACCAGTGCTCAGTCCACACCAGCAGTTATTTTTCTCTGACCCTATCTGGCTTGCTTATCAGAAGTTGGGTCTCCACTTCCCCTTTTCAGGAACACACTGAAAAGCGAGGCAAGCTTGTATGGCCAAAGCCCCGGGGGGCCAAGCTACATAATCAAATTTCAGATCAGTCTCTTTCTTTTTTTGCCTTCCCCTTTTGCAGACACCCTGGAAGAGTTTAAAGAAATGAATAAAGGCATGTGGAAGAAACTGCAGGAGAAGTTTGCCCCCAGGAGTCCCGAGGAGAAGCCTAAGGCCTGGGCTCGGGCCTTATCTCGCCCACGTACCTAAGCGTGGAGTCCTGTATGTTGCCATCATAAATAAAACCGCCCTGATTTCCCCTGTCCTTGCAGTTTGGGAATCTCATCTAGCCTCCACAGAAAGGAAGTCCTTGTTGCTCTAAAGAAAGCTGCAGCCTGAGCAGAGATGCCAGTTGAGCATCTGCCCTGCCCATCAGCCAGGGGAGGGAGGCCTCCCAGGGAGAGGAAGCGTGGGTCTCGTCTGGGCCTGAGAAGGGAAGGTGACGGGGCCTCTGGGCAAGGTGCTTCCTGCACGGCCACAGGAGCCCCACCTTGCCAACAGGGGTCTGGCGGCTCGTGGCAAGACTCTCAGGCTCCCTTTTGTTGTAGGAGCTCCTGGAAGATAGCCAAAAATAGCAGTAAATACCGAAGAAGGCATCCTGTTGCAAACAGAAAGCAGCAGGAGGTGGTATGGCAGATGAGAAAAAGCCTGCTTGGCCCTCATTCCTACTGACTCAGAAGGATGGAGCTTGGTCCTCTGCCCCTGACCTTGCAGAAAACCCACGTTCCAAGTTGGCTTAAGGGACAGAGTGGAGCCACAGACAGGCCTTGGCCAGGTGGGGCCTCAGGTTGTGGTTGGCTTCAGACCTATGGGCAGGTTCTGTGGGAGGCCACAGGACAGAGGCCCCCTGGCAGGGACACACACAGGGTTACCTTATTACTCCATGGAACCTTAGCTCTTAACTAGTAGACATTACATTCCCTACTTGAGCTTTCTTCTGTCAAGAACAGAGCTGAGAGGAGGAGTGGAGCAGAGCCAACAGCACCCCTCCCTGAGAAGAAGTGGAAGTAGGTTCTTAACCTCGTTTGTACCTAGACTCCTCATGATGTTTTGAAATGCACATGATGAAATACACAGGATTAGACAAAAGCCAGTTGTACTGAATACAAATCTGAACAGGGACCCCTGGTCAAGAATCACTTTGAGACAGGATGTCACTCAACATCTCCAGAGAGGCAGAGCCTGGACCAGTGGCCAAGGGCTTGTATTCCATGCTCTACCAGCATGCCACGTTACCTCACAGCCCTTGGGGGGTACAGGAAACAGCATCCCCCTCTAATGGACTAGGTTTCTATTAATTTATTTAAGGCAGTTAACATATTAGTTCTAAGGCCAAAGGATGTGTAAAACTTTACACCAAAAGGAGAAAAAACAAACAGTCAAAAACCAGCCACTCAAACACAGCCCAGTTCTATCACCTGGGCGTGTGACTCCTCCCCAGGAGGCCCAGGAAGAGGCAGATCCCTGGAGCAAGGCTCTCCATCCTCGGGTCACAGTCTGGCTGGGGCCATGCCAGAGAGGGTGGCCCTGACACGGACGGTGAGGTCTACACTGTCTACAGCAGATCTGAGCACGGAGGGAGCTCTGCGGCCACGGCAGGGCTGAGCATAGCACCCGTGAATAAGTTACGTAAGGAAGCCTTAAAATGACTGGCAACTGCATTGCCGCACCCCTCCCGAGGCGGGCAGTGTCCCGACTGTAGTGCTTGAATAAAGAGGTGACCCCATCTTAATCACCCACAGGAAGGAATACGAAGGAATGTCAGTTACTGCTTTAAGGGACAAAGCAACAGTCCTTCAGAAGAACTTATCTTCCTCTAAAGTGTGAAGGTAATAAGCTGAGTCCCGGTGCGTTTCTGCGTCATTTCAGGGCTCTGGGCAGCACTGTCAGCTCTGGCTCCCCTCTCCATGCTGGTCAGCACCTGGGTTGGCACCAGGCTGTCTGGCACAGTGGGAGCTAGAGGCTGGGTGAGCACCTGGCCTCGAGAGGCTGGCGGGCTGGCTGGGCCACCCAAGGGAAGGGACAGTGTTCCCAATCACAGCTCTACAGCGACGGGCATCCTGTCAGGGCCCTCGATGGCTCTCCTCAGCGGCTCATGCAGTTCTGGACGTCAACAAAGCCCAGGCGCTGCCTGCGCTTCCGCTGCTCCGTCATCTAGGATTAGACAGATGCCAGCAGGTCGGGTCAGGCCGCCCAGCACCCCCTCTCCACGGGTACTGCCGAGGGCTGGCACCCACCCTCCCCCACGGACTCAGCTGCCATTCAGCACTGGCAGCAGGCCAAGGCTCCTCAGGGTGCAGCAAGGATATCAGGCTAAAACCCTCTTCCTCAATTAGTGTGTCACAAACCCCTGATTTGGTGCAGCTGGAAACTCACTCCACCTAAAAGAGGGGCTGCCGAACCTCATTTAGTCACTGCCAGATGGAGAGGAGGATGCTCTGGGCAAGAGGGGATCTTGAGAAGCGGGAGGATGCCTGACCTGCCCTGTCGCCAGTGAACCCCTCCGAGGGACTCCTAGCAGCTGCCAGAGTAAGGGGAGGGCCCCACACACCTAAACCAAGGTCCCCCTGGGCCGTGTGTCTCAGGGGCGCAGGGATAGGGGCTGCCAACCCTGGTGTAGCTTTCCGCGGAGAGGAAAGTGTGTTTGGAACGTGTCTTCCACCCCAGACCCAAGAAGGAGGGCCAGCAGGAAGGGGGGGTGGCATGAAGGCCCCAGTATCCTCTCCCTCCACCCCCGTGACTGAGGGTGCCCAGTGTGGGACCCTAAGGGCAGGGCCAGGACAGGGCTAGGGTGCACACCTGCTCCTTGAGCTCGTTAAGCTGGGTGGTGAGGTGGGACACCAGCTTCATGGTGGAGTTGAGCTTGTCCTGAAGAATCCGGATCTCGTTCTGTTCCCCCTCCCCCTCGTTGCTCACTAGGGACATGGCCCTCATCCGGGGGAACCAGTCCAGGTTCTTGTTCTGAAAAAGATCAGCAGGATGAGCAAGCTTGGGCCCAGCCTCGGAAGGCCCCGTTTGGAAAAGCAGTAATGTGGGGGGAGCCTCCTGCCACACCCTTGACAGAATTACTCCCCCGGGATGCGTCATGGGAAAATCTGAATTGACTGGGGTCCTCGCCGGGCCAGAGCGAGCTGGCAGTGAACCCTCTGTGGGCGTTAAGGCGACAGCACTGTGACAGGCTGACTTCCGTTAGGCGGCCTCACTGGTATCGGCACCATCTGTTTACTCTCATAACACCCTGCAAGGGGTGGAGGGGAGGCCTCTGCGCCCAGACCCTGAATCTCCTTCCTTCCTTCCTCCCCGCCCCGCCATACACGCCCCATGCCCCAGGAAGATTCGAGTCAGACAGATGGCACACTGAGGGAGCCGGAGGCTCTGCTGAGGACGCTGGCGTCTGACACATCTGAGAGGCAAAGCCATGTTTCCTGGGACAGAGGAGTGGGGAAGGGGCCACCAAGCAGTTTTCTGTTTCCTTGTCACAAGCTGTGAATTCTCAGACCAACAGATAAATCTGTACTCAAAGATCAGTTCAAATTACAGACTTAAAAAACAAATAGAACTCCCTTTTTTTTTTCACTAAATAGTCTTTCCTTTTAGCCTGCAATTTATCATTGTGCAGTAATGTGAAGATGCGCTGTATTTGACGGAACTGATGGGCTTCCTGTCCCCCAAATGCTATAAGACCCTTTTTTATTAATCACTGCCTTCACTCCCTTCATTACTATAGAAATTGGACAGAGAATAAATTTGATTCCTCGTAAGTCTGAGAGCTTAAAGTTTTTCCGGGCTCCCTCCAAGCCTGGGACCATCCAGGCTTCGGGAAGCTGCCCTTCCTGTGCCCAGGTCAGAAAAGTCTCCCTCCGAATGGTCCACAGAGCAGCGGCCACCGGCAGGGCCTGCCCTGTTCCCACGCCTCCTCGGCATCATGTACCCACGGACCCAGGGACACCAGGGATGTCCTTTGGGGCCGATGGGTTTGCCGTAGGCTTTTTCTTGACAACAGAGCTTGTGCAGAAGAGGGTGGAGCGTGGGGTACCCTCTGCGGCACAGGCAGCTGGCAGGGCTCCGGCGTAGCTGAGGGCTGGCTCCAGCGCTCCTCCACTCCCCTGCTGGCCTGTCAACAAGTGTCCACCCGGGCCAGTGCAGGCCGACGCGGCCGCTCCTCCCAGGGCCGCACCTTGATCATCTGGGCCACGTAGCTCTCAGGCCCCGTGTAGTCCGTCTTGTTCTTCACGCGGACCAGCACGATGAAGTACAGGTAGTTCCACATGTTGTGCTCGAACTTGATGTGCTCCTCGAAGGACACGGTCTTGTTATCAAACTTATCCCTCTCCAGACCTGAGGATGCAGAGGGCAAGGAGGAAGCCGTCAGCAGCCAAGAGCCACTGTGGGGTCCCCCAAGGGGGCAGACACCGCCTCTCGATGCAGCGGGGACACATGTCATCTGTTCTCAGGCTGAAAGGTCTGATGAACGTGCGTGACAGCCACTCTGAGCTATTTAGGTCACTTCTATTTAAAGCACCAGCCACTTAGCCGTGGAGATGCCGCCCTGTCACACTGCGGCCCGCCGCAATGGCCGCTAAGGGCCATGGGAGCAAATGCCAGAATTCCCAGAACCCGGGGGAGCAGGGAGAGCTGGAGAAGGGATCTCCCTCCAGGTGACACCGGCTCCTTAGCCTGCAGTGGCTGGAGAGAGGATAGCCCTTCACACCAGGGGTGGGAAAAGCCCTGGGCTGGAACTAGAGGCTTGAGCCACCAACTGGGCTTCAGTGTCCTCATCTGTAAACCGATAGGGTTTAAAGGAACGGGCTCTGACGCCTTTCCCGCTCCCTCCTGCTACTCCAGGTTCAGGCAGGGTCCTGTTCTCCCAGTTCTGGGTGAGCAAACAGCCATCAACCAACCCAGGGCAGTGTTCCCCAGTGGCCACAGGAACCTGGGCAGGGCCAAACTGAGGCTGCCACAGCCCAGACGATGTCCCAGTCCACAGGCGGCCCCAGCCCTGCGGCAGCCTCCGCAGGACAGGGACCAGGCCTCACCACAGATAAAGCACGTGGTCTTGAGAATCTCCTCCTTCTTCTGCTTCTCGCTACGCAGGTCGGCAAAGGTGTCGATGATCACCCCAAAGATGAGGTTCAGCACGATGATGATGACAATGAAGAAGAACAGGAGGTCGTAGACCACACGGGCCGGGAAGAGAGACTCCTACAGGTGTGGGACAGGGAGGCTGGGCCCAGGAGTCCCCTAGTTCACCAGCAGGGAGGACTTGGGCAGGGGGCGTTGGGACTGTGATGGAGGGGGCCCAGCCCCCAGCAGAAGGAAACGAGGGCCTCTGGCTCTCAGGCCCCTGAGGATGGCAGGGCAGACCCAACCTCACTCTATGCAGCGAGAACTGCAACCACAAGCCCCGGGTGTGGATTAGCAAAGAGCGGACTCAGAAAGGAGACCAGCAGGGATGAAGCTTTGTAGAAGGAGACGTGTGGGGAGCTAAGGCCGTGGGTCTAGGCTGTGTCTGCCCCTAGCTTTTGGTTAGGGCAAGAGCCAGCTGTGAACTTCCCTGCCCCGCCCTCAGGACGCCTGGCCTCACATGTTCTAGAAACCCTCTGTCTGGCCAGGGAGGCGGCTCACCCCCATGGGACTAGGGACAGACCAACATTCTGGGAATGCTGGGCTGCCTGAGCCAAATCCTGAGGCCTCCTTATGAGTCCAACTCAGCTTCCCCACTCTGCCCTCCCCCACTGTGGGCTGAGCTCTGCCGAACAGATGAAGCCAGTGTGGCCCTGGGATGGCCTGCTGTCTGACTCATGCCTTCCCCAGTCGGGGCAAAGCTTGGTTGCCAGGGTCTTTCCTTAGAGCATCTACAGTGAGCTGGTGGGGACAGCCGGGCTGGGGACAGCTCAGCAACAATGTGACTGCACACTGACTCAGTAGGAAAGCCGGAAAAGGGGGATACAAGTGGGGAGGCAGGGTTGGAACACCGAAGATGGAGGGAGGCCAAGCGACTCTGCCTGGTCATGATCTGAGGACAGGACCCTCACCGTCGCTGACCCGGCCAGGGCTTGGGCCACGCAGATTTGGGGGTGGGGCAGGGGGTACTCACATCTTTGGAAGGCTTGCGGAGAATGTCGCCCACACCACCACCATTGCGCAGCCCGTGGTTCATGACAGTGACGATGCACATCAGCAGAGTGTCACAGGCCCGCTCCGTGCTGTCCAGCTCCTCGTCCTCTGCAAGCAGAGCATTTGCTCATACCCAGGCCAGGCCACTTGTCTCCGCCCCCACCCCACCTGGACTCCCGAGACACATAGCCCTCACCTTCCAGGACCTCAGGCACCGAGACCCCCGAGGCGCATTCCATCTTGTCCCCGCTGCACGTGCCCACAAATGTGGCAGCTCCATGTGGCATCCCCAGGGGGTTGGCTGGAGGCAACAATGACAAAGTCACCAGGAGCTCTAAATGTCTGGCCTTATCATCCCCATGGTTGTGTCTCCTAACATCCCCTCACTCCTTCTGGCTACAAAGGAAGGGTCTTCACGCCCCTACCCACGCTGGGCTGTGCCCTAGGGCAGGGAAGGGGGTCTGCGTCCTCAACCCCAGCACACAGGTAGCCCCCGCAAATACTGAGTTAAACACGAATGACAGGGTCTGCAAGCAAGTGGCTCCTCAGGGAGCCAGAGACCCAAGGCTCTCCCACTCCCTCAGTCTGTCCCAGGAAGGAGGGGGCAGACTGGTGTGAGCTAGACCTCCCCAGAACCCAAGAGGAGAAACTGAGGCAGGGAGCCAGGGATAAGCACTCCCAGGTCCTGGTCCTGACGCCAGTCACGTGCACAGGCCCTCGCATCCCCACACCCGCCAGGAGAGGAGCCCGGACCTCTGGAGTGGTTGCTGGGCAGCCGGTCGACCTCAAGGATGAAGTCATCCTTGAGGAAGAGGAAGCCGACGATGGAGAAGAGGTAGACCAGGATGAGGGCCAGCAGGGCAGTCAGCAGGATGGAGCGGCCATTGCGGGTCACACTCTTGATGACGTTGAACAGAGTCTCCTCACGGTAGATGAGGTCGAAGAGCTGCAGGGCAGGGACGGGGCCTTGAGGGGCTGGGGACACTGCTGGACCAAAGGGCCGTGGTCCCAGTGGTTTCCCACAGCCTCCTCCAGCAGGGTCTGTGATTAGGCAGGTGTAACCAGGCCGGTAGGCCTGTCAGGCGAGGCGGCTTCTCGGAGGAACCTGGGTTCTAAGGCCAAGGAAAGGGAGGGGCCTAGGGGATGGCGTGAGGGGTCGGATGGGCAGGCAAGCACCACACACGAGCGAGAAGGATGGCCAACTCTTACAGTGCGCTTGCTTCATGCCAGGACACACTCTATGTGATGTCTGTGCATTAGCTCATTTCATCCTCACAGTTATTCTAGAAGGTAAGTGCTGTTAATTATCTCCGTTTTACAGTGGAGAAACTGAGGCACAGGACAGTTAAGAAACAAGCCCAAAGTTACACAGCTAATAGGGGCCACACTGGGATGCAAACCCAGGTGGTCTGGCTCCAGAGTCCAGGCTTGAACCACCACTGTACGAGGGAGATGGGTCAGACAGGGGCCAGAAGTGGCCATCAGGGACTTGAAGGCCAGGCTGGGGTCAGGCGGAGGACAACTCTGGAAATCCACTCCTCCCGGCCCAGCAGCAAGAGGCAAGAGGACTGGACAGAGAGACCAGTGCTAGGGAACTGCTAGCAACTCGCAGGAAGCCCCAGCTGCCCTGCACCTCCGCCCTGCCCCAGCCACAGCGGGCCTCACCAGGATGCTGTAGAAGAGCTCGTGCACAAAGAGGCCCAGGACACTGGTCAGGATGTAGCCCACGTGGTAGAGGAACTCCATGTCCATGACCATGGCCTTGTAGCCCCGGATGAAGGTGCCACGGTTGCCCACGAAGCTCACCACAAACACTATCTTGTTGGTCAGCTGGGGGCAAAGTACAGAGCCTGGGGGTCAGTAACCCACCGCCCACCATGAATCTCCACTCCCTGTCGCCACGCCCACCCAGTGCCCAGCCCAGAGGCCCAGCCTTCAGTGGAATGTCAGCCCGGCAGGCACAGCATTAATGAAAGTGCTTCCAGAATTGCATCAGGTCCCCGGGCCTAGAACAGAGGAGAAGCCCCATGGGTCCCTCTGCTTCAGGAAGACAGTGAGACACAGAGGAGGATGGTCAGAGAAGAGCGCCCTTGGCCTTTATGGGGATGGGGTGACTTATGAAAAGGTGCCCCCTTGCTCAAGGCACTTTTTCCATCTGTCAGGAAATCATCACAATAGACAAATCTTTGATGTCTACAATGCGAACAGTGCCTTTGATCAGTGCACAACTACACCGTGTGCACAGCAGCCCTGAAGCTGGTGCTCCAAGGTGACTCCCAGCTAGCTGGCTGGCTCTGAGTGCCTGCTGACCCCAGTTGTCCAGGGAGATGGAGGCGGCACAGAGTGGTTCCAACTGCAGGTCTAGAATGAGCTGAGGATCCCAACCCAGGTTGAGGGGGATGGAGCAGAGCAGTGGCTGCTGCGAGGCAGCAGGCCAGCTTCAAGTCCAACTGTGTGATGAGCATGGGGGTGGTTTGGGGTGGGGGCTCCCTCTGGCACTCACGTTGAGGGCGCCCAGGATGTTGAGCGTGGGCCCAATGCCCAGGTAATAGATGGAGCGCAGGATGAGCGCCACGATGAGGGGGCGGATGCTGTAGCGCTTGGTGAACAGGGCCGCGATGGAGAAGCAGATGAGGATCCAGAACAGCAGCGAGATGAGCGGGGAGCCGAGCACACCTGGGGCAGGGGAGCAGGGAGGAGTGTGGCTTGCTCAAGCTCACCACAGCCCCAACAGACCCGAAGAAGCCACCCCTTCCTGGAAGCCTTCCCTATTAAGTTCCTGGTCACCTGGTGTTAGGGCCCCCCAACCACACCTGCATCTCTAGGCCTGTGGCAGGAGCCCCTATCCAGTTGCTGCTATTACATCCAGCCTCTGGCTCGTGCACACACACACAGTCTCCCGAGGTCAAGGACCCCGTCTGTCCCGCTGGACCACACCTGTCTCCCCATGATGGGGTGCAGAGCCCAGAGAGCAGCACAGGGATGCTTCTCCCCACTCTGCATCTGTCTGGTCCCTGAGAGCCTGACTGGCCCCAAGGCTCTGCCCAAGCCTGAGGAGGGGGCATGGGGGGCCCCAAGGCGCCTGCCCACCAGCCCTGTGTCCTGACCTGTGGACGCGCCCTCCACGTATGGGTAGAAGAAGGCGATGATGATGTTGATAAAAACCGCCAGGTTGAAGGAGATGCTGCCCCACAGGGTCATGCGGCGGGAGAACCAGTAGATCAGCGGCATGCCTAGGGGGGAGGGTGGTGGGGGCCAGTGTCAGGGAGCCCCCGATTAACACCTCTGCCCCCCCGTCCGCACAAGCTCCAGGCCCCCCTTCAGGAGGAAAACTACTTGAGGCGGAGGTGGGGGTGGGGCACCCACCAGCAGGCGAGGAGGCATCAGGGGGCAGCTGTGAGCAGCTCCAAGCCCCAGCCCACCCTCCCGCCCCACGGTCCTCACTGCGGAGCTTGCGCTGCCACTCCATCTCGTTGTGCAGGAAGGACGACTGGTCAAAGAAGTCGCTCACTTTGCTGCCCTGCTCGTCCTGCTCGGTGGTGGTGAAGAGCCGGTGCTTGGTCTCCTCTGTCAGGAACTGGCAGATGCCAGGCACCGGGAACACGATCTGCTCCATGCTGCGGTCCTGCCGCACGATCTGGGGGCACACAGGCACATGGTCACACCTGGGCCGTGGCCACCAAGGGCCAAGCTCACAGCCCTGGTTCACTGGCCCCTGACCCTCAGGCCCCACCTCAATCTGGGACGTGTGGTTCTCGTAGTAGGCTAGCGGGTCCTCCTCCTCCTCCTGTGCGGGCGCTGAGGACTTGAGCATCTGCGACAGCTGCTTGTTGTTGAGGCTGAGCTGGGGGTGGGGAGGGCGCTGAGGTCAGCCCAGCAGGCCCCCACCGCTAGGCCTGCACCCAAGCCCCACCTGCCAGGCATGAGCCCAGCTCTGAACTATGCCCCAGCCAGTGACTCCCCAACCAGACCAGACCCTGCCCAGCCCAGCCCAGCCAGGACCCAGCCCCAAAGTGGGAGGGGGGTAGCTGGAGAGCCATGTCCGGACAATCCTATAGGACAGTCAGTGCCCTCCGCAGTCCTGTTCAGATGCACCCTACGTCCTCCTTCAGGCTTCCAGACCCACCCCAGCCTTGCTGCCCCTTCTAAGCCCTGGTTTCACCCCTAGCCACCAGTCGGGCTCCGCCCGATAGTCCTGAGCCCCGCCCCGAGCCCCGCCTCCCAATTCTAGCCCTGCTCTCCGATCCTAGCTCTCAGGTTCAGGCGGGCCCTCGGGCCGAAGCTCCGCCCTGAGTCCCCGGCCCCGCCCCTTGCCTCATGCTGGATTCCAAGCAGCTCTCAGGCCTCAGCTCTGCCCTCATCCCCGCCCTCGGGCCATAGCCCCGCCCTCAATTCCCAGCCTGCCCCCCAGATACTAGCCCATCCCATCTCCAGCCCAGCCACGCCCCTGTCTAAGTCCCGCCCCACTCCCAGCCTGGTCCCAGGGCCCCACCATGGAAGAGATGCCCTCAGCCTCCTCCTCTTGGATGCGCTTCACGGGCTTCAGCAGGTGCTGCAGCTGTTTGTTGTGCCTGGAGAGCTGAGCGAGAAGAGGGCAGCGCAGGGTCACGGGGCGTGGTCGCCGGGGTGGGGGGGGGGCATGGCCGTCGGGGGTGGGGCCGTGGGGTGGGGCTGGTACCTGCAGCGCCAGGATGTAGATGTTGTGGCCCACCTCGCGTGGGCTCACCTCCGAGTTCTCCCGCTCCTCCTCCTGCAGGTAGGCCTTCTTGATGACGTCCACCTGGCGGGGCAGTGCCTGCTCGAATGCCTCTTCCCGGGGCGTGGGGCGGGCTGGATCCTAACCCCCATCCCCACACACCCCACCCTGCCACACCCTCCCACCCGCCCGCCAGCCCAGCCGCCTCACCAGCTCCTGGGGCCGCAGGCTGATGAGGATGCGCTCAGCGTTTTCACTGTCGTGCCGGCTCTCCATCAGAGCCAGGAGCAGCTTGGAGGCATTGTCCTGGGGGAGTGGGAGACAGGCCAGTCTGAGGGCCCCCATCACGCAGCCACAACCCCTGCCACTGACTACTCTGTAATAGTCTCTCCCCGCCCACAAGATGTCCATGGCCTTCCCCACTCCTGCATATCCAGCCCCCCCGACAGGACACCTTCACCCCACCCTGCAGCAGCACGCTCCACTCCCAGACAGCAGACATGTACACGGGGGCCCTTGGATAAACCCAGACCCCGTGTGCTTCCAGACTGAGTGTGTTTGCTCACACATTCACTCATGTGTGCACTCGTGTACTTATAAGATGCACATATTACACACATGCAACCCACACATCACCACATACTTGCACATGTGGTGCCCACATCACACACACCAGTACGCACACTCAACATGTCGCATGCATATGTGACACGCTCACAGGCACACCCATGCACGCTCACGCGGGCGGCCATGGCCCCACCTTGAGTTGCAGCACCAGGTCCATACGGTACTTGCACAGGGGCCCGATGTCGTTGAGGATCAGCGCCGTGATGATGTCTATGCCGTTGGACTCGTGCGTCACGATGCAGGTCTGGCAGGAGGCAGTAGGGGACACGGGGCCCAGGCCCCTCAGAACCGTGGCAGCCGCAGCAGCCTCAGTCTCTCCCCAGCCCAGCCTGCCCCGTCCACCCACACATCCACGCTGCCCCCTCGGTGGCTGCTCCACCACCCCGACGCTCACCTGGTTCTCGTGGCAGGGGCCCTGGCAGTACTCGGTGAGGGTCTCCAGGGTCTGGGTGACGAGCCCCACGTTGTCCTCGTTGATGTAGAGCCCTAGCAGCCCCAGGCCGCCCGTGGTGCTGCCGCACATGATGTCCAGGAACTGCAGCGTCTCGCACACCAGATTGTAGTTGGTTTTGTTGTTCTGACAGCGCAGGAAGTTCTGCAGAGCACAGAAGGGGTGGGCGTGGCGCACCTCCAGCGGGGAGAGGCCGGCCTGGGACCACGATCCTGCACATGCAGGGGTGGGGGAGTTGCCAGCCACATGGCAGTGGTGTCCAGGCCAGATGACAGGCAGACAGCAGGGGTGCGTGGCCAGATGGCAGGGGTGGGGTCCCCATGCTAGCTGGACAGCCAGGGAAGGGCAGGCATGCTGGGTGGCCTCACCTGCAGGTCCCGGTTGTGGTTCTCACACAGCAGCTGCAGAAAGCGCAGGATGGGCTGCATGATGAGCACGGACGTGCCCATCTCGTTGCTCTGCACGCGCTCACCCACCTCGTGCCCCCGGCGCAGGCTGGGGCCCAGCGAATAGCGGGATGGGGAGCCAGGCATCGAGAAGGAGGCCACACGGCCTGCGGGGGGAGGCCTCGTGAGGCTGGGGCTGCTAGCAGCGGCCAGACTCTCGCCCTCACCCTATGTTCCCACATGAGCCCCCTGACTGCACGTTGTGCCCTGCACCCCAAGCCCTTATCCCTGCCCGACTCCCCCATCCTGTACCCTCTGACCCTGCCCAGCACCCCCATCCTGTCCTTTGGGCCCCCGGCCCCACCCCTGACCTTTGATGGTGGGGTCTGCTGGCTCCCGGTCCTCCCGTGGCTGGCTGCCCAGGTCGCTCATGTTGACAGCCACTGTGGACTTGGTCTCCTGCTGGGCCCGCTTCATGCGGTCATGTAGCACCTTGAAGAAGCGCTCTGACTTCTTGTCACTTGTCATCAGGTTGTAAAAGGATTTCTGGGGTGGACAGTGAGATGGGGCGCAGCCTCAGCACAGGGCCTGGCTCAAAGCAGCCCTTGGTAAGGCCCTGGAGGAACTCTGTCCTGTGCTGCAGGGACAAGGATGGGGCCCAGATGGGCCACCAGACGTGCCCAAACCAGACTGAGGCTGGGGGAGACAGAGACACCCCTGTGCCCTGTGGCTAGGCTGGGTGGGGACATTCAGGACTGTCAGAATGGAGGGGCCAGGCCTGTGACTGCGATGCTGGAGGCCTGCACCAGTGTCCTGACCGCCTCCTGCGTCTGCCCGTGGCCCCACGTCTGCTCCCCACACAGCGGCACAGGCATCCCTTTGGAGTCTAGGGCACATCCCTCCTCTGCTCAAAGCCCTGCAGTGGCCCCATGTGGCCCAGAGGAAAAGCCGGGCCTCACAGTGCCCACGAGGCCACATGATGGCCCGTCATCTCTCTGACCCCAGGTCCTGCCACTCACGCCTCCTCCACCCCCTCCAGCCAATCAGCCACTTCCCCTGCACGGCCTCTGCCTAGCTGCCTGCTTCTCCCCGTGCGCCCGCCCTACCTGTCCGCATGCTCACTGCTGGGTCCTCGTTCAAAGTTCCTCCGAGGGACCTTCCTCCATCACCTCATCTCACAGAGCCTGGCCCCAGCACTCCCTAAGCCCCTCGCCTGAATGATCAATGTCCAGCATGCTCTCCACATTACAGGGGGATTACCATTACTGACTGTTGTCCCCACTGAAACCTAAGTACCAATTTTGTCTCTTGTTCACCACTGAATCCTTCGTGCCTAGAACACTGCCAGGCACACAGAAGACACTCAATGCACACTTGTGAATGAATGTATGAATGAACAGGGATAAAGCAATCAGAAGCGGTTTTCTGGAAGAGGTAGACCAAAGGTTGAGGGGGATGTGAAATAGGAGGAAGGAGGCCTGAGCAGAGACCAAGAGGCGAGAATGATGAATGACACGGCGGACAGAATGGTGAGGAGACAGGCTGAGGCCTGGGTGGAGCAGGGGGCTGTGCGTGGATAGAGAAGGGGCCACGTGACGTGGAGCAGATAGGAAGATGGAGCCGCCCATGGGCAGCCAGACTCACCCTGGCCGCAAGCACCCACCCCTACAGCATAGCCCCCTCGATCTCAGTGACTTGTCACACTGTCCCCCCTCCTGAGTAGAAGGGACCGCCCAAAGGAGGTAAGCCCCCAGCACCCCCACCCACTCCACACCTGGATCTCCGTGTTGCCGCCGTCCAGCAGGCGGATGGCCAGGCCGATGCTCTCCTGGAAGATCTTCTCGTTCTTGGTGCTGGTGATGAGGTCGCACACCAGCTTGGTGGCCCCCTCTTTGTCCAGCCGGCACTGGGTCGCCGCGATTGCTGACCAGTCTTGGTCCAGGCCTGGAGTGGGAGAACGTGTTTGAGGGGGAGCTGGTAGGGCTGGGGAGCAGAAGGGAAGACCCGGGCCTGGGCTAAGGGGCCACCCGGAGGGACGGCAGCAGGGAAGTGACACTGACCGGTGCCCATGGGGTCCGGAAGGTCCCCCCGCGAGCTGGACTTGCGGTTCTGGAGGTAGTTTTGTAACAGCATCTTGCGCAGCTGGTTGCCCTGGGGGAGGGAGCGAGCCCACAGTGGCGCATGTCACCATTTAACCAGAGGCCCGACAGTCCTGGTCCTCAGACCCCAGACCCCCTGGCCGGCCCGCCTGGCGTCCAGCCCACTGGGCACTCACCCGGTCCCCATACTTGGTCTTCTTGAGCAGCATTTGCTGCAGGGTCCGCAGCACCTTGACGCACAGCTTCTCCTCCGACTCCATGAGGTCCTTGGTGTGCTGGATCAGCCTGGCCGGTGGGGAGGGGGCACACGCTCAGGCAGCCCCCGCTGCCTCCCTCCAGCCACTTCCCCCATGCTGTCCCGGGCAGGAACAGCCCCTGGCCCTCTGACTCTGTGGGCCATTTAATCCCTGCGGGGCCCTTCCCTGTCCCTTCCCTGTCCCAGGCCACTGCGCCCCTGCAGCCCCTCTGCCCCGGCCAAGCACCCCACTCACTTGGACAGGAAGCCCCCGCTCTCGCAGCGCTGGTAGGCCTCACTGCCCTCCAGGAAGAGCAGCTCCGGCCAGTGCAGGACGTCCACCAGCACGGACAGCTCAGCCTGCACCAGGGGCTTCAGCCGCTCCTCCAGGGCTGTGATGATGTCCTGGGGTGGGCAGGGCAGGGTCACCGCCGGGCCAGATACAGGCCACCCAGGCTCAAGAGATGACCAAGGCTTGACTACCATTCCTCTGACCCCAACACCAAACGGCCCCATGGATTGCCCTGCAGCCTGGGCCCGCAGAATGGCCCTGAACAAAGCATGGCGTCCGTCTGCTCGGAGCCTCTGGCTGGGAGCCGCGAGCCCTGGCTTTTCTCCCAGACCCTCCTCTAGCTCTGTGTGACCCTAGGCAAACCCCTTGCCCTCTCTGGGCCTCTAGAGGCCAATGAGACAGTGCGCAGAAGTGTGTTGCATAAACGGGAAGCTGCTGTCAGGAGTGAGGGGTGTCCTGACTCCCTACATGAGCGCCAACCCTGGAATGATGCCCCTCAGTTCCCTGCCCAGCACCTTCCCTGAGCAGCCCCTAAGCGGGGGACGAGCTGACCAGCCCCTTCCCGGGGAGTGTGGGCAGCACAGGAAGGGACATGCCTGAGAACATGCCCCCCCAAAGCGGCTCCCGTGGTGGACACCAGGCAGCCCCACACCCACCTGCAGCTTCTCGATGATGTTCTTGTAGTCCCACTGGTTGGCGGTGGGGGTGACACGGGGGAAGGCCCGCGTGGTCGACTTGTAGCTGGAAGCGTTGCGCTGGGCGGCAGCTGCGCAGCTGGCACCACTGCTGAGTAGCGAGCTGATGTGGGCATCCAGGTCCATGGGCAGCGAGATGGCCCGGCCTTTGGCTGCGGGGAGAGGGCATGGGGTGATGGAGGGCTGGTGGGGGTTGGGGCTCAGCCAGCCAGAGGGGCCGGGCTCAGGGCGACTGCACCAGGGGACGGGGTGAACCCGACTGAGGGTCTGGGGTGCAGGGACCCCCGCCCTGGCCCACCCTTGAGGGACTGAGGTGCCCTCTTCCACTTTTTGGGTAAAAAGACTGAATTTCTGTCTCTTTGATTCCCCCCTGGCTTAACCCTGACCCCTCTCCTCCTCTCTCCCAACTTCCCTGTCCCCTTCCCAAGGCCCCCAAAAATCTACAGGCCTCCCTCCTGCCTGAGACCATTTGCAGGCACTTTGGTTGGGGAATGTCACCAGCATTGTCCTCTGGGGAACTGACTCGGAGGAGCAAACAGCTTCTCTCAATTGCCAAGATATGAGTTAGACAACAAGAAGGACTTACTGAGAACCACCTGGGAGCAGATGATGGGCGAGCTTAGGGATAACATGTGTATTGTGAGGGCAGACGTCTTGCGGCGAGGGGTGGGGGGCTGGAGCTAGCCAGGGCCCTGGCACACTCACCCACCATGGCGAGGGTCCGGATGCAGGCCTCCACGGAGCCCTTGTGCTGCTGCTGCAGCCACGGGCACTCGAGCAGCCGCGTGGTGGACTGCAGCAGCTGCACCACGATCGTCTGGTGCGTCTGCAAGAGGCCACACGCCTACTGCTGCAGCCTGGCCCACCTTCCACACTGGGCAGGCCCAGGCCCAGGGACCAGGGCCCACTGAAAATGGCGACAGGTGGAGGGACAGGGCCTCCCGTAGCTACCAGGTGCCTTTGTCCCAGTTGGAAAAAGCCACCCCCTTTCCCTTCAGCAGTGCACAACCTGCCTAACTGTACATGGCAGCCCTGGGAGAACTCCCCAAGATCCAGGCCTGGGGCTTACAGCCCTATTGCTGACCCTTTTCTTCCCCTAAAACATTTTCTAAATAAATTGGTGTTGTGAAAATGTAATATAGTTATATGATCCAAAAACCAAAAGGTCATCAAAAGGCATACTTTGAGAATTCTCATCCCCACCCTTGGCCCCATCACCCCTGTTCTCCCACACTCTGCCCGGGGGCTGCTGATGTGGGAAAGCTGACATAAATTACCAGAGTTCCATAGGCCCAAAGGAGTCCCAGGGCCAAACGCCCTCCCTTGCTGGGAGAGTGGGACCCAACATTTTGTACCACTCTCAGAAGCCCCATCCCCACTCTGCTCCCAATCCCTCTACCTACAGGTAGCCCCTTTTGTGGGTTTCTTGCGGATCCTTCCAGTGTTTCTTTATGATTTAGGGGGTAGAGCAGCTCCTTCCTCAAGGGACCTGGCGCTCTTTCCTGCAGAGGGCTCGGGGGCCGTGAACTGGCTCGAGTCTGGGCATGTGGGACTGACTGAGGGGCTATGACTCTCCCAGTGACTCAAGCTGAAGTCCTGTTCACCAGCCTCGAGCTCTTCTGCTCAGACAGGTAAGTAAGGCGTTACAAGGCTGTCTCCCCATTTCAGCTCTAGGGGCACATGGTCAACCGGCCAACGCCAGAGACCTCAGAGCGTCAGCCCCTCCTGAGAACCGCCTCGGCTCTGCTGTCCGCTGCGGTAAGCACGTGCACCTTGTCCGGCTGAGTGAGTGCTGCGAGGCAGCCCCTGCCCCTCAGGGTCCACCAGACCGAGTGAATTCAGGAATTCCTGTTCTACGGTACAGTTCTCACTATAATTCCTGACCCACAAAAACTGAGAGGTAATAAATGTTTGCTGTTATAAACTGCTAAATTGGGGGGTAATTTGTTACGCAGCATAGATAACTCATACGCTTGTATATCCTCTGCTGTATCTTTACCCACTACAAGCAGATATGCGTATACATTCTGATATCCCCCATTCCCTACCCCAAGGCTGCCGGGGCAGGCGCTCACCTGCAGGGAGGTGCTGTTCTCAGAGAACGGGGAGCTGAAGAAGGCGTTGATGGTGTCCAGCACCACGGTCAGCACATACTTCTCCAGGGTGGGGTCCGCCAGGCGCTTCTCACGCTTACTGCAGACCTGGGGCGGGAGAGAGAGCTGCCTGGGGGTGGCCAACACGTGGGGCACCCCTACTCCCAAGCCCTGGAAGGCTGCCTGGGCCCCCGAGCACGACCCTGCCCCGCCACGGGCCGGCCGCGGGCCACGCCCCCACGGGGACAGACCCGAGCCATGTCCAGGGTGAAGTTCTCGAAGAGCGTCCAGATGTGGCTGCTGGTGTAGATCTCCTTCATCTCCACCTCCGTGTCCACGTAACAGTGGTTCACAAAGTTCACGTAGGCCACCTTCACCTGGGCAGCAGCCGGGAGGTCAGGGCGCTGGCAGGGCCGCCCGCCCGGGCTCTCCCCCTCTGCACCTCACCTGACCCTCCCAACCTGCCCCGGCTCCTCTGCCCATGTCCCCACTGCCCTCCCCACGCCTCCCGATGCCTGTCCATCCCACCACCAGTCCCCAGTGTCTGTGCACCGACACCCAGCCCACACCTCGGTGATGCAGTCCTCGTGTGTCACCACGGACACCACGTCCTCCAGGGGCAGCAGGGACGTGCATTTGATCTCCGTGTAGACGTTCTTGCCCTCGGCGCAGGCAGCCAGCAGGTCCACCAGGGAGATGTGGTACATGAGGGGGCTGTGGTCCTCCACGCCCTCCCGCGCAGCCTTCATCATGTCCAGCAGGTGGGCCAGCGAGGCCTTGTCATTGTAGAACACGACCACGTCGTCACCGGCATTGGTCAGCTGCGGGGCAGGAGGGGGGCACATGTCAGAGCCCCTCAGCCCAGCAGGCCCTGGGCCCACCCCTCTCCTGCGCTTACCAGGGAAGATCGCCCGACGCTCAGGAAAACCCACCCTGCCTGAGTTTTGGGGTTCCCTGGACCTCCGGACCCTAGGCTGATGTCTCAGGCCCTCTGCCATCAGAGACCTTGAACCCAGAAAGTACCCCCTCCTCCTCAAAGGAAAGAAGTCCCTCTTGGGCTTGTCTCAGAGGCGCCTCCTCCAGGAAGCCCTTTCTAATCCCACGCCCACCCGGCTCACCCGTCCCTCCCCTGTGCTCCCGCATGTAATTTAAACCCTCCCAAAGCACACACTGCCTCTCTCTCGTGTCAGTGATTATGTTATTCACAGTAATATAATAACAGCAATTAGGAATTCACATGGCTCAGCACTTCCCGCTCACAGGGGCTCACTTACAGGGCCCTAACCTCTCTTTGGGGTTCGCTCCTTTCTCCCCTGACCCCCACCCTGTAGGATGCTCGAGGGCAGAGACCATGTCTGTTCCAGATTTAGACTCAGCCCTTCATCCTTCATGCCTTCACTTAACAGGTGTTTACTGAGTACCTACTATGTGCCAGACACTGGGGTCCTAGCAGTGGGCCCCGACCCTGCCCCCCGAGCTTACACACGACTGAGCTCCCCAGGCATACACGGTCCCTGGCCCACAGTAGGTGCTTCATGATTTTTAAATAAATGGTAAATGCAGGAATGAGTGTCTGAGTTCTTTCAGGCCTGTTATCCAGGTTCTACTAGATGCCTAAGTTCTACTGGGCCCTGCTTGAGTGCTGTTAGTCCCGCAGCCTGAGTTCTACTAGACCCGCCTCTGTGACCTCAGACCTCCCTCTGAGCCCCGTCCACAGTCCAGCACCTCAGTGTTCCTTTGTGACCCACTGTCTGACTGCTCTAACCCGCCGCCCGAGTTCCCGTGCCCCCGGGCCCCCCCTCACCTCAGTCATGATCATGTCCTGGCACTTCTTGACGTACTTGCCCTCGGCCTTGATGACGGTGTGCAGGAAGTCCAGGTACTGCACGTGGCGCCCGTGGGTGGCCAGCAGGTGCACGAAGTGCTGCAGCACGGGCTCGCTGATCTCGGAGCACAGCTGGTAGTTGTTCAGGAAGATGTGCTGCATGGTCTCTGCCTCCAAGAGCTGCGGGGGGGGCATCCGTCAGAGAGGGCGTCCAGGCCCCGCCCCGCCCCGCCCCGGCACCCCAGCCCCGTGCCCTCACCCCCGGCGTGAGGAAGAGGTGCAGGTGCTTGTGCAGCAGGGCCTGGTTGCCCGGGTTCCCGGCGCAGAACTTCTGCAGGAACTGGTGCGTGTAGCGCAGGATCTCCATCATCTTGGCATCGCCCTGGGCACAGAGAGCGGACAGGGTGCTGGGCCCCACCACAGCAGGGAGGTGAGGCCAGGTCTAGGGCCTGAGTCTAGACAGGGGTCGGGGTGGGTCAGGGCCTGGGACTGGGACCAGAAGGAGGCCAGGTTCAAAGTGAAAGCCGGGCCTCTAGGTCAGGATATGGAAACGTGTGAGGGCTGAGGGTCAGAGGTTGAGATGAGGCTGGAGTCGGGGAGCAAGGCTAGGGTGAGGGTCGGGTGAACGTTGGGGTGATGTCAGGGTCAGCAGTCAGGGTGAGGCTTGGGACATAAGAAGATCAAGGTCAGTCACCGTGAGGGGTGGAGGGTCAAAGGTTGAGATGAGGTAAGTTTGGAGTCAGAGGCCAGGATGGGCCTGGGAACAGGTCAGGGTGAGGCTAGGCGAGGAATCAAAGTCAGGGGTCAGAATGAGGCCAGAGTTGCTATCATGGGTCAAGGAAACGCTAGGGTCAGATTAGGGTCAACATGGGTCAAAAGAAAGGAGGCTGAGGGTGAAAGGTTAAGATGAAGCTGAGATTATCAGAATTAGGCCAGAGAGGGAGACAGAAGCTGGGGTCAGGGTCAAGATTCAGGGTGAGGCTGGGATCAAATGAAGGTCCAAGTGGATGAGGATGAGGGGCAGAGGGTCAAAGGTTGAGATGATACTAAGATTGGATTCAGGGGTCAAGGTGTGTCTAAAGACAGATCAGGGGAAAAGGTCAGGGTGAGACTGGGTTAGATCAGCATCGGGGGTTAGTGTGCGGCTTGGGTTGGGTCAGGGTTCAAGGTGAAGCTGCACTAGGGAGTCAGAGGTCAGAAGTCAGGGGTCACCTTGTCGTAGGGGATCTGCAGCAGGTCCAGCATGACCTTGTGGGCGTCCATGTTCTTGAGCAGCCGCTGCTGCTTCTTCCTCATCTGCTCCCCGACGCCGCACATCTTGTTCAGCCGCTCCAGGATCTGGGGGCAGGGAGGCTGAGCCCAGGGCCCTCCCTCCTCCTCAGCTTCCCCCCGCCTGGCCCACCCCTCAGGCTGCTCCGAGGCCCAGCACACACCAGGGCCAGGAAGCAGGAAGGAGGCCATGGCCAGTGAATCGTATCACTGCAACGAGGCAGGGAAGCAGTAAAAACCCAATTCCACCCATAAAAGTAAGTAGAACAAGATGACTTTGAAATGGAATTTCATTAAATTCCTTCAGCTTTAAAATCATTCCATCTGGACCTTAGCAGGGTTGTTTTTAACGTGCAGGAAAAGCCAGAAGATGACTATTTTGAGGACCAGTGGCCGGCAGAGCGGGGAGTCAGCAGAGGCCGGGCCCCAGGGCCCCTAGGACAGGCGGGCTGCAGAGCCATCCCCAGGACCCGCCACTCACGCCCTTGACGATCTGGTAGTTCTCACTGCTCTTCTCCCCGGGTGGGGGCAGGAAGCCTTCCTCGTCTGTGGGCTGCTGGGGGCACAGGGGTTGGGGTCAGCCGGGCCCCGCCTTCGTAGGGGCCCCGGCCCAGCTCCCTGCAAGCCCACTCACCTCCTTCTTGTCCTTGGCGGCGCCCGCCTCTGCCTCCTCGCCCTTGCTGCTGCCCTTTTTGTCCACCCACAGCTCTGACTTCTCCACCATGGTCCGCAGCCGGTCCAGCTCTGACCTGATCACCTTGTAGTTCTCCACGTCCTGGGCGGAGATCAGCAGCTGCACCTGATGGCCGAGGACAGGGCTGCCTGGTAAGAGGGGCACCGCCGGGGCCACTGCCTCGTAGACTCCCGCCGCCCTCCCTGCTCCAGGCCTCTTCTCCTGGCATCTCCACGCCACCACCATTTCTCCTCACTGGGCCAAATCCTACTCAATGTTTATGGCCCTGCCTAAGTCCACCGCCTTCAGGAAGCCTTCCCTCATGGTCACAGGCCTCCTTGTGCTGTCATGAGCAGCCTCGTCGCCTAGCTTCAGTTGCTCAGACTCGTGTCACATGCTGCTATGGGCTGTCACTTGCTCACTTGGACCCTGAACAGGACAGGGCAAAGCGCAGTGACACCCCTGAATGCTGGCTGAAGAGGGACCTGAACCCTGACTCCCCCCTTACCCGCTGTGGGTCAGTGGGTAAGGGAGGAAAGCTCCCTGGGCCTCGATTTCCCTCTCTGTAAAAGAGGAAGGAGAGTAGTGACCACGTTGTCAGGGCTGCTGCGAGAATTGCAACGCTCAGTGCCTGGGACACAGCAAGCTCTTGCGAAGTGCACAGGGAGCTGTCGAGCCCAGGTGACATCACGATACAAAAGCAGCCGCCTTAGTGGGGGCTGAGGGCGTGCCAGGCGTGACCTAAAGCAGTCAGCAAAGGTGCACATGACAGAGTCTGCAAACCATCAGTGCCGTCCACGTCGTACGAAATGACAGGCCTTCAGCCAGGCTGAGAGGAGATGAGGGCGGCCAGGACTTGGCCCTAACACCTTTAAGGAGCTCAGCAAAGCCAAGAACCCCGAATGTGCATCTAAGCTCCCCCCTGCGCTGTGAGCTCTCCATCACTGTTCACCCCCAGTGCCCAGTGCAGGCCAATGCGTGGCCGGGGCAGCCCCAGGAAGCCCCCTCAGGCCTTCTTTCCCGGACCCCCCGAGGGCCGGGCGCTCAGGAGGGGGCGGCACCTGCTTGAAGGTGTGCATGGCCTCCTGGCGCTGGCTGAAGTGCTTGAAGAGCAGCTGCAGGGCACCCGAGACGAGCGGCGCATAGTCGTGCATGGTGAGGTGGATGAGCACGCGCAGGAACATGCGGCCGCCCTCGTCGTCCACCTCCAGCATGCTGCTGGTCTTCCTGCAGCACCGGGCGGGCACGGTTGGCGCGCTCCCCGCTGTCCAAGGGGACAAGCGCACTCCCTGCCACCCGCTAGCACTTGCAGCGCCCAGGGTACTATTTGCTAAAAGTATCAACCATTTCTCACCAGTTTGTAAACACCCACTGCCCTGAGCTCCCCACGGGATCCCCACGTCCTCTAAGGTCCCGCAGGACTCCCCCGGATTAAGCAACTGAAGCAAAGACTATTAATATGGGATCCGCAGCCCCCCAAAGGGGTTTCCTGGATAGAAGTTGGGGCCGTGAGCAGAGATGGGGAAAAGACTGCATCTTTATTTTACCAACCTCTAACCAAAAGCTACCATTTCCTTCAATGAGAAAAAAGGAGCAGTTACCTGTGACTTTGTCACCACTAAAAATCACTGATGTTTTCACATCACCTCAGAGCAGTGACAGAAATCTCGAAACATCGTTTACACTCATCACTGCTCGGAAGTAAAGGCACTAATGACACGTCGGGCACAGCTCGTTGTTTAATGTGTTAATAAAGAGACACACACACAACTGCCACTTCAAATTTGGTTTCTTCAATGTTGTGGTAAGTGTATCTCAATGTCATTGGTTTTCTTTCTAATTTTATTTGCTTTATGAATTTAAAAACGCCATTCTGAGAAGGGGTCCAAAAGCTTCACTGGACGCCAAGGGCATCCAGAAACGGTAAAGGGCCCCTACCTCCTGGGAGACCCCCAACTCCAGCCCTCTGTAGAGCAGGCTGCATACCCCCCACCCCCTCTCTGCTCTGGGACGGGGGTGTCCTTCCCAGGCCCCAGCCAAGTCCTGATGCACCAACAGAGGCCCAACTGCCCCGAGCGAAGGCAGGGGAATGGCCAGAATGACAGTGGGGTGGGGCAGGAAAGGGAGGGTCAGAGCGCAAAGCCGGGGAGCCCGCCCCAGAGCCTGGGAAGGGGCTACAGGGCAGTGAGGGAGGGAGAGGCCAGCCCCGGGCTTGGGAAACAGACCACCCCAAGAGGGGGTTGCCAGCCTGTGCCAGCCTCACCACCCAACCCCCCCCCAAAATCCCCCACACGACCCTGGCCTCACCCCACTCCAAACATGGCCTCTGCCTGTTCCCCGATGCGATCCAGGTTCATGTTGGCAGCTGTGGGGAGCAAGAGGGGACAGATGGGAGCAGGGGGCAGGTCCATGTGCTGGAAAGATGGGGAGCACAGGGGTGCGGGAACAGGGACATGCCCAAACCACCCCTTCCCCACTGGTTGGGTGGTAGCCCCTCTGCCCACTGCTTCCTGGAGTGGAGAGGGAACCAACCAGGGCAAAGACCAGAGCAGCCCCACTGCCCTGCAGGCCAGTGTTGGGGCAGAGTTCTGGGCTGGGGGTCAGGAGGCCTGGGCCCTGGTCTGGCTCAGCCTCTGACTGGCTGTGACCTTGGGCAAGTCCCTACTCCTCTACGGGCCCCAGTTTCCCCATTTAGGAAATGGAGCGAACGATCCCTGCCCTTCCGCCTCACTGTGGCAATTAAATGAGACAATGGAGAGGAAAAGCCTTTGCAGGTGAGGAAGCAGGGCCAGGGCTGGGGAGCAGGCTCCACCCCACTGCTGGGTATCCCTGGGCCTGAGGGCAGGGGTGGGGGCTCACTGGTGGAGTCGAAGGCGGGGGCTGTGCCATCGGCCCCGCTGTCCTGCATGGGAAAAACCTCCACAAACTCCTTCTTGAAGACGGACAGCAGGTAGGAGATGCGGTAATCCAGGCGCACGTTGAGGATGAACTGGAGAAGTGGGCAGAGGATGGGGTGAGGACCAGCCCAGGGTCAGGAGGCCTATCCTGCTCCAGGAGGGGAGAGAGGTACCCTGAACGAGCTCTAGCACTCGGGGGTTTCAGAACACATGTTCAGCGATGCCCCCGGACATCCCAACCATAAAAATCAAGACCGCTCTCCCCAGGGAGGTTCCAGGGTGCCCTCTCCCCAGCTCCCACCCCAGTGATAGGGGATAGCACCTCCTCTCAGAATGAGGCAGAGACTCCCCTCCCGGCCCACTCAGTCCCTCTTTCCCAGGCTGGACGCTGACAGGAAAGGGAATGAAGCTCCCTACATCCAAAGGCCAACCCTTATCTTCCTTTCCTGTTCTCCCCATTGTACCCTGGGGCTCCTGGTGGGGGGGGAGGGCAGGGAACCCAAGACTGTGAGGGAGCAGGAGAGGCCCCTGTGGGGTCTGGGGTGAGGACACTGCATCTGCAGACACTCCCACTGGCCTCTGTCCTCATGGGGCGCAGAGCCTCTGGACACAGCCAGGACTCAGATCTGAAAGGCCCCAGAATGAGTCAGAAGCCCCCTCCTCTGACTCTCCTGAACAGGCCCTGCCCAGCCTGGGTCCCCAAGGAGGTCACTGCATTACCCCTCCCGTCCTCTGGCGGCAGCGAGGCAAAAGTAAGGGTCCCCATCCCTCCTCAGGATGCTACCAGCCCCTTCCCCAAGTGTTCTGGGGAGTCTCAGACGAGATCAGAATAGGGATGACTGGGTCTGCCCTGCCGGGAAACGGGCTCTGCTTCAAAATCTCTGTGTGACCGCGGCCATGTCCCCTCCCTGCTTTTACTTTCCTCATTCGTACAATGGGAGGTCAGAGCTGGACTTTAGTGCATGCCACATCACCGGGAGGGGTTGTCACAGCACAGACTGCGCGCCCGGCCTCCAGTGTCTCTGATCTGTAGGACTTGGGTGGGGCCCGAGAACGTGCATTTCTAAGTTCCCAGGTGAGGCTGATGCTGCTGGTCCAAGGACCACACTTAGAGAACCATGGGGCTAGACAGCTGATCACCGTGGAGCCTTCCAGGACTAGATACTGTGATCTGAGGGGGGTTCACCCGGCCCAACCTCCCCGTCCCTGCCTCCACTCTCCTTTCCTATTCCTGACACCTCCCACCACGGTGCTGGCCCAGCCACCTGCAGGATTTCCAGGATCTTCAGCTTGGTCTCCATCACCACGATGTCTTCATTCTCCTCAAACTTGCTTCTGTCCAGGGGCTCAGCGGCACCGGCCCCAGCAGACAGGGTGGGGGCACCAAAGACAGACTGCTTGCGGCTCAGCACCATGGTGGACATCATGTGGCCCACGCCCTGGATGGACCGCCGCACGTTCTTGCCTGCAGAGTGGAGAGCAGGAGTGGGTCACAGAGGGTACCAGCAGGGGCCCCCAGTCTGACTCTGTCTCTGCCAGCTTCAGGGCAAAGCCATGCTAAGGAAGGGACAAGGCTAACCCAGGAAGGCTTCCTGGGGGAGGTGAGCTTTAAGCCAAATCTGGGGGAAAAACAGAGAACCAGGGCAAAGGCAAACTGTGTGGGGAGATCAGTGAGGATTCTCAGGTGGAAAATCATGGGAGCTGCTACAGAGCATGGGGACTGAGGGGACAGTGTGGGGAGCACCAAAATCCAGGTGTCAGTCTCTATGCACTTTTTGTTTAGATGACCTTATGCGACCTGGGGCTGTCCCCGAGGGCAAGAACTGTGGCTCACCCCTCAGACTGCCCTCTTCCTCCTCACACTCCCCAGTAGCTGGGCTGTGTCCCCCATCTGACTGGGAGCTCCCCAGGCAGGGCCTGTGTCTCCCCTCCTCCCCCACCATGTCCCTCAAGATCAAGCTGTGTTGGAAGGTAGCTCGCCCAGACCCGGGGTCTCCACAGCACCTGGGCAGGGGGCCCGGCTCGGCCAGCCGAGGTTGGAGGGGATCGAGCACAAACACGCCCCTTTGCAGCAGAGCCAGGAGGCAGGCTGCACAGGGGGGTTGACCAGAGAGGGCTTCCAGGGCTGGGAGGGGACTGAGGCGCCCCCTGGGGCGGGTAGCGGAGGGGCCAGGCCGGGCCTCACCGCCGGGGTCCTCGTAGGCCTGCAGCATGGCCGGGGGGCCCTGCACGCAGTCGATGATGCCGAGCAGCGTGCGCGTGAGCCGCAGCAGCTCGCTGAAGCTGTAGAAGCCGAAGTAGATGAGATTGTGCGCCAGGCTGACCACCTGCGGAGGGGCGGGGCCGAGGTGAGCGTGGGCGGGGCCAAAGAGTGATGGGCGGGGCCAAGACGGGAACCTGGGCTAAGGCGGGGAGAGGCGTGACCTCTGGGAGGGTGGCCTGCGTGGACATGGAACCAAGGGTCTCAGACAAGGCCAGCCCCACCCAGGAGGTTACTGAGAAAGACAGGCTTGCAAAGGAGGCCACCATGAGGGGGATAGGGCAGAAATGCAGGAAGGTGGGGGGCGGGGGGGTCCCGCCAGGAGCCTGTGACAGCCCCAGGCTGATGGGATGAGTAGACTGGGGCAGGCAGCGCTCCCCCAGCACCAGAGTCCCAGCGGTCTATGCAGTCCCCCTGCACTGGCTGAGGGCACTGAGGGAAGGGAGGTGGTGGACCCCACAGCCCACCCCTGCAGGCGACAGAGGCCCGGGGAGTGGACAAGCCAGATCCCGGCTGAGCCCCAGCCCACCTCGAAGGTGAGCTTGTTCTTCTCCTCGTTGGCAAAGGGCACGGCCTCGCTGACCACGTTGTTGAGGTAGTCCTCCACAAACTCCATGGTGCTGGCGAACTTGTTCTTCTTGTCGTCTCGGGAGGCGTTGAGGTTGGAATCGTAGCTGGGGGTGGAGGTGGTGAGGGTTAGGGTCCCTGAGACCCTCCCATCCCAGCCTTGCCTGGCCCCCCTGCCCCCACCCATCTCACTCCTTGATGGTGATGGCTGTGGGGATCTCAGTCCAGAGACGGGCAAACTTGACGGGCGTGACCAGCTCCTGGGGGTCGCGGTCCACATGCACGTGCAGCATCAGGTGGCAGAAGGAGGCGCGCAGGTCAAAGGGCAGCATCTCGTCGGCCATGCACAGGAAGATCAGGTCAACGCCCAGCTGCTGGGAGATCTCGTCGATGGCCAGGTACTGCCGGTCCAGGCACATGCGGGCAAAGAGCTTCAGCTGGTACCTGCGGACAGGGAGAAGGTGAGGACACGGCAGGTGGGGGCTGGCAAGGGCTGCTAGCGCTTGGGCCTGGGCTTTTGAGGACTCGAGAAAGTGGCAAAGGGACTCAGGTTAAACCATGCACCAGCCACTATGACAGAAAGGACCCAGTTCCGAGGAAGAGAGGAATTAGGAGTATTTGTAAATCTCCCCCTCCTGGCTACGGAGGAAAACGCTTTCCGGCTCAGCCAGCACAGGTCTTCTTGGGAAGAGGGACAGCACAGAGAAAGGCCGGGAGAGGCGGGGAGAAGAGGGCAGTGAAGGAACCAGCCCCAGGCAGGAATGGTGCGGGCAAGGCCGGGAGAGAGAGGGGAAGTGAGCTGCTGGTGGAAGGGGCGAGACCACGATGGAGGAGTGACAGAAAGGAGGACGGGAGGAAGCTTTGTGGGGCCCGGGTGATGTTGTGCCCTCTGCTTCCTCCTCAGAGCCCCGCATTACCGACCACGGGCTCCAGAGCCAGGCGGCCTGGGTTTGAACCGTGGCTCACCAGTTACGGCTGGGTAACCTCAGGCAAGTTCCTGAACCTCTCGGTGCCTGTCTCCCCCACTTTACAATCAGGGTAATGACAGTCCCTACCTCCCGGGGTTGTTGTGGGGCTTAAATGAGTGATCAGGTGAAGTGCTTTGAACAGGGCCTGGCATATAGGAGCATCTGATAACTGTTAGCTAGTATTCTTGCTTTTAAAACATATGTCTGGAGCCAGGTTTGGGTTTCCTTCAGGCCTGGGCACTGTGCTGAACCCGGCCTCAGGGCCACCCTGTGCTCCTTGGGCTCCACTGGCGGCCTTCCCTTGGTCTCCCTGGTGGAGGCCACGTGGCAGGCGAGTGGAGGCAGGAGCCCCATCTGAAGCTGTTGGAGCTCGGCCATGGCAGGACTGGCCGAGGCCTCTGAGAAGGCCAAGGGCACGGGAAGCTCTGAGGAGGGGACGGAGCGGGGGCTGGGGCACCTGTAGTAGCTGAGCACGTTCTCATCGTGGGCATTGCCAGCCCGCGCCTCCTGGGCCAGCTGCCTCACGCTCTTCTCATGGTGCTCGTTGTTCCTGTCGGTCCAAGTGAGCCACACCTCCTCCTCTGAGTACTCGATGCTCAGGTACTCGTGCGACTGGGCCATCTCCTTCACCGGCCGGAGCCTGCAGACCAACGCCACCCATCACAGGGAGTGGGGGGCCGGGGCAGGACTCCTCCCATTCCCAGAGCCCTCCCTGAGCTGGGCTGAGTGCCAGCTCAGGCTCCCATGCTGCCTCCCAGCTTGGGACCCCAAACAGACCATGAGCCTCTCAGGGCAGGGGCCGTGGCTCACTCTCTCTCCTCTGTGCTCCCCTCTCCCCCACACAGTGCCACACAGAGCTGGGCACATGGCAGGCACTGGGCACATATCTGCAGAGAGCGTGGTGCCAGTTCTACCCCGAACTCAGACGGGGCCCAAGCTCTAAGGAGGCCGGCAAGCCGGCCAGGGTGGAGCCCTGGCTGTGGGTGGGAGACGGGGCAGCCGGCTCACTCGGTCTGGATGAGGATGTCGCTGTTCTTGGGGTCCAGCACACACTTGCAGATGAGCTCCTGAGTGACGGGGATGGCGATGTGGTTGGACACACACAGGTCGGAGAGGTAGTCCAGGAATCTGGGATGGTGACAGCAGTGGGGGAGGGGGCTCAGAGGCTGGCCCGGTGGGGATGAAGCCCACCCTCCTCCTTCCCCGGCGGGCTCCCTGGACCAGTTACTGCCCCTACTCCCTCTCCAAAGCTTGGAGACAGGTGTGACGGACTCCCAGCTGCCCAGGGAGGGACAACCCATGGACACCTGGGGCAGGGAGGAGGTAGACAGGGACGCAGGGGGTCAGGCACAAGGACAAGAGTGATATTCAAAATACTTAACAACTGGTTCAATACAGGCACTGACTTTGTCACCAGAGAAGGGTCTGGAGCCTCCTGCCGGACCAGGAGTCAACCCTCCTGTTGCTACATTGGGCCCAATGTGGGAGGGGGCCCTGGGAGGGGCTGGGGAGGCCAGGGCCTCAGAGAGGCGGCAGTTCACCAACAGAGGCAGAAGTATTTCCGAATTTTAACAACCAACACCGGCTGACTTTCTCCCCTGCGCAGGGGTGGGAAGGAGGAGGGAGGGGCGCGGGAGGGGAGGCGGGTGGGCCCACCTGGGCTCTCGGTTCTTGCGCACGAGGCTGACGAAGGTCTCCACCTCGGTCTTAGTGATGTGCTTCTCCAGGAGCTTGCGGTTGTTATGCAGCAGGGCGGTGATGGTGTCCTCGGCCAGGATGTCGTAGCCGATCTGGGACTGCATCATCCCGAACTGCTTGGCGATGTGCTCCTGGGGGCACACGGGCTGGGGGTCACGGGGGCCCAGCTCCGCTCTGGACACTGCCCCCAGGCCCCAAGACGGGGCCCCGACACTGGCAGGGGCCCCCGACCCAGCACTGGGTGGAAGAATGGGTTTATATGATACGGTTGTTCAGCTCGCGGTCTGTCTCCCTACCAGAGCAAAACCTCCACGAGGCGGGGACCTTGTCTGTGTGGCAGGACCGGCTACATAATTTGTGGGGCCCAGTGCAAAATGAAATAGTGGGAGCCTTGGTCAATAGTTAAGATTTCAAGATGGCAAAAGCAGAGCATTAAACCCAGTGTGCGGCCCTTCTGAGCAGGGAGCCAGGTGGTACGCCCTGAAGCTGGCCTACTGTGTGCCTCCCTACTAGCCCCAGGGCCTAACACCATGCCTGCACACAGTAAATATTCACTGAGTAAATGAAAGCATGAGCAAGCGAGCGAGGGAGGCAGGCAGCGAGCAGGTGGGCGGCCCGGGCAGAGGGCGCAGGCAGTCACAGGGAACAGGCGGCAGCGCACCTACCTGGTTCTTGCGGTAGTCCTCCTGGGAATGGCGCAGCACGCGGTAGCAGAGGCGGAACATGTGCTGGTAGGGGGCATTCTTCTGGTCTGACAGCTCTTCCAGCCGCACCAGGGGGCCCTCACCCCCCTTGTCGCGGAATGGGGCCTTGAGAATGCCAAAGATCTGGGGGAACAGGGAGGATGAGGAGGGGTCCCCCACACCTTCCCACACCCCTAATTATCCCAGGAACCCTAAGCCCCAACTGGCCCTGTCCCAAAGCCACCCCGACATTAACCCCCGGCTGATTCTAAGCTGGACTTTACCCCAGCCCACCCCATCAGCCCCAGGTCCAGCCCTCATGCCCTACTCCTGGCCGGGATCCCGAGGCCGGCCTCAGCCCTCACTCCCCGACATGAACTCTAATCCCAGCTCAGATCCTGGGCCCGGCTCAGCCTCTGGGGGAAGAGCAGAGGGTCACCAACGCTCAGGGGGCTGAGGCTAAGTGAAAAGGCAGGCCAGGCCGGCGTGGCCAGAGCTTAAGAGACGAGACCCGGGCCAGTCGCATCACAAAAAAATGTAATTACAAAACTCAGAAAGGCGGGGGGTGGGATGGGGGTGAAAAACTGTTCTAGAACAGGCCAAAGAGAATCGAATGGAAGGAGAAAACCTAAAAACAAGCTTCAAAAAGACATGTTGAGAAACATCATACGGATTGGGTGTAATTGCTCATTTTCTGAGGTGTGATGAAGGTGCTGAGGTCATATGGGCCAGCGCCCTTATTCTCGGGAGGTGCACACTGAGCACTTGAGGGCGAGGCGCACCCTGTGTGAGATGCGCGGATGGAAGGATGCGTGTGTAGATGTGGGTCCATGAAGCCAAACTGGCCACATGGTAACAACTGAACTCAGGCGTGGGACGCACAGTGTTCACAGCACTATTCTTTCAAGACTTTCCAAGTATTCGAACATTTTCATAATAAAAACTTAGAAAAAAAAAAGTTTCAAAGAGCACACTTCTGGACACCACATCCTAAGTTCAAATCCCAGCCCTGCTGCTTCCTGGCTGTGTGCTCTCGGTCCGGCTGCGCCAACCTCTGTGTACCTCAGTTTCCTCACGGGGTGAGGGGATCAGATGAGTTAATACATGGAGGGCACTGAGAGCACAGCCTGGCACACAGTAAGTGCTCAATAAATATTGGTTTTTTGAAAGGGAGCGATGAGAAAGGGCAGGGAGACTGCAGCTCAACCCGAGACGGGCGGGCGAACTCGTGAAAAAGGCATGCTGTTCCCCCTCCCACAGGCCTGCCGCTGCAGGTCCAGATGCCGCCGGCCGCACCCCCACACCCGTGCACACGCACCTGTTTGAGGATGTTCTGTTCCCTCATCAGCTTCTGCCGCTCCCGGTTGGGCTTGGTGACCGTGATGTCCAGCACGTTCTGCCCATTATTGGGGACGTCGCTGACGAAGAACACCAGGTCCTCCAGCAGCTGGATGACAAACCTTCACAAAGGGACACGGGGATGATGAGTGTGAGGCACCGACCCTGGAAACCCCCCCAGGACTCCCGCATCACGTGCCCCACCGTGGGACACCAGCCCTTCCCCAAACATGGCTCTCAGGCCCTGCTGTCCAAAGCACAGAGCCCATCATCCACCTGCAGCTTCTCTCCCAGCTTCACCCCGATCTGCTCTCAAAACACACCCCTTCCCCCACCCACCCTGCATTCCGAAGTGCCCCCAAGACAAAGAATCTCAGGGTACTCCAATCTGGAAAGGAATAGGGCACAAGGAGGGGGGGCGATTTTTGGTGTGAAGGGCTCTGTGTTTCCATCCTGACTCTGCCACTTACTGGCTGTGTGACCCTGGACAAGTCTCTTAACTTCTCTGAGCCTGAGTCCCATCATCAGTAACACAGGGGTAATGATGGCTCCGTCACACCGTTCATTCTGGCAGTATGTGAGCAGTGAGGCAGGGGCCAGTCCCCACCTGTCTCTCCCGCCCCAGCCAGCCTGCCCGGCTCCTGCTTTGTGGCTCCTTTGTTCATGAACTACAGACCCCTGGAGGACAAGGCCTCTCGGGACACCTCAGTAACCCTGCCCCCCGGCCCACCTGCGGTCGTTCTGGCTGATGAAGCCCTCGTTAAGTTTCTCCACGGCGCTGGCCAGCATGGAGCTGGCATCGTTGGCAAAGTCCAGGTCTCGGATCTCGGACACGGGCACCGACACGATGGCAAAGGCCTCCTTGTCCTCCTTGGTGGGGCAGGTGCCCAGCTGCAAGGACAGAGGTCAGCAGGCCACCCAGGAACAAGCCTGGCCCCAGCCCTGGCCCCCGCCCCGGCGGCCCGCACCATGAGCCGGATGGGCCGCTCCTCCTCCACGTCAATGGGCACATTGGTGCTCTGGATCCACGTGTTGGTGCAGAGGTGCCGCAGCCGGACGTACGAGTTCCTGCAGGTAGGGCGGGGGCAGGGCTGCAGACGGCGTCCCGGAGCGCATCCCTGCTGTCCACCCACCGTACCCCCAACAGCTTCACCTTCCACCTGACTCCTCACCAGCAGCCACGGGGCAGGGGCACTGTCCACTCCAGGTGAGGAGCCCGAGCCAGAGAAACGCACCAGCCGTGTGCTAACAGCTACCCTTCCCGGGCCCACAGGCCTTCCCCACTCCCCAGACCCAGAGCGCTTCCTAAGCCAAGGCTTGCTCATAAACGTGGGACCAAAATTCATTTGGACAAATGAGGCTATTTACACTATTTATCCCATTTAGTGTCAACGTGCATCCGTTTCACAGCAGAAATACTCATGTCTGTGATTATGAAATAGAATTACCTTTCCGAAATGAAAAAGACTATGAATCTCCAAATGCATCAGGCCCAAGAATTTCAGATAAGGGGTCACGGGCCTACAGTGACTCAATTAATTCTCCCATCAGCCCTGTTGATGGGCAGACTTGCTACTCCCATGTTACAGGTGGGGGGATGTCAGGGCAAAGTAAGCTGCCCGAGGTCACACCTTAGTAAATGCTAAAGCCTGAGTGACACTCAGAAGTTTCTTGATGTTTCGTCCTAGAATCTCAGGGCTGGGGGGCTTTAAAAGTCAGGGCCCAGCTCCCCTGCCCAGTGTACCCTGGACAAACTGTCGTGCAGCCTGTGCCGGGGCACCCAGACCGGCTGGGACGAGTGGCTGCTAAAGAACACTGGCAAGAAGGCCTCTGACAGAGCAACCAGCACAAGGCAGCACCCCGCGCACAGAACCCAGGGCCCGGCCCATGGCGGGCGTCCCATGGTGGTCAGCTCCCTCCAGGTCTCAGAGCTGGAGCCCCAGAGGGACGGGTCGTGCAGATCCCGAGGCCAAAGGACCTCAGGAGGACAGAGGAGTTGGGGATGCGGGGAGTCCAAGGACAGGATGGCCCAGCCTGGGCACCCCCAGCCAGCCCCAAGGCACGCAGCACACACCCACCGGGGCACGAAGGAGTCAGTTTTCTGCAGCGTGGTTGGGTCCAGTTCAAAGAGGGAGGCGATGTCGTTGCCGTGGGGCACAGCCACCAGGCGGTACTTGATCTTCTCCCCAGCGTTCCGGCGACCTGTGCGGCTCTGGGCACCCTGGGGTGAGGACCCCAATTCAGGCAGGAGCCCCTCCCTCCCCTCAGAGGCCCTGAAACCACCGGGGATCCCACCTGAGAGGCCATCTCCCTCCAGCCCTCCTCCCAGGGTTTCGGGGGCCCCCTGCCCCGCCCACACCCAGAGCGGCTCACAGTCACCCCTCTCCCGGCCCCGGAGCCCTGCTTCGGGCCTCACCGTTCCTGCTGCCTTGGGATCAGACACGTCACCCTTGTAGCTGGGGTTCTCCTGGACAGAAATACAAGATGGGGGAGCTACTGGACACCAAGCTGTGCCCACATGACCCCCACCACAAAACAAGGTCCACACGTGGCCCAGGGTCAGGTCAGGCAGCCCCCACCCTCCCAAGGTGCCCATCCCAGCCCCAAAACCCCATGATAGCCCCCAGCCCTACCCTTCATGGCCCCCTCCCTAGGCCCACAGATGAACACACACACACACACACAAATACCCCAATACACATAAGCCTGTGCAGCATGGACAAACATGGACGTCAAATCTAAGTCCCACAAGGGCTGGGCATTTTGCTCACTGCTGCACCCCCAGTGCCTAGAACTGCTCCTGGCACAGGGTGGGGGCGCAGTAACATTGATTAGGCTCATTGACAGTCATGTACTTATTTGATACTATTTGTTAAATAAATGCATGAGACACACACGTGTCTATGTGTGCAGACGTGCACCAGGCCCACATGCTCGTGCACACGCACATGCACGCACAGCCTGAGCTCCCAGGATGCCCGTGCCTCCCGCTCACCTCGGCAGCCAGGTAGTTGCCGGTGGCCAGATGCTTGAAGCGGTACAGGCCATTCCAGTGGCCAGCTCCTCCACGGCAGGGGTCGTGGTGCACCACCTGGGGGGTGCAGGGGTGAGGCAGGAAGAAGAGACTGACCAGGAGGGGGAGCTCCGACCCTGGGGAGACCGGGAGGGAGGGCACTAGGAGGCCTAGAGAGCTCTGGGTGGGTAGCGCCTGGACCCTCCCTGGCCCCTTGGCTGTGCAGGGGCTCAGAGGAGAGACGGGTTGGCCTCCCACCCTGCGGGATGACGGGGAAGAGGGAGGGGTGGAGCCCAGGGCCGGAGAAAAGGGCTGAGTCCTGGGCACCGGAAGCAGGGCTCTAACCTCCACCTCCCAGAGGGCGTTGGAGCTGGTGGCCGAGGTGGCAGACTGGCGCAGCGTGGTACGCAGGAACACCTGCAGCTTGCCCTTGTACTCGTCACATGTCAGGAACTTCTCCTGCTCTGCGTGGAACAGCCGCACCACGTCTCCCTGCAGGCAGCGGGTGGGTGCTCAAGATGGACAAGGACCAACCTCACCCGCCTGAGACGCAGGCGCAGCCGGCTGGGCCCCTCTTGCTTCTTCCAGAGCCGCCAAGTAGAGGGTGAGATGCGCACTGAGCCCCACCTGAGGGAGGCCAGGACGGGGCACGCCACCCACAGCCCTCAGCCCAGACCCAAGGCCACAACATCCAGACGGACAGCTGGCATGGGACGTGCTCTTACCCAGAGCTTTCTCGGGCCTTCTCCTGTTTGAACCTGCCCTTGATCACCTCCCTCCCTGATATGTACCTCTAGAAACCCCACCTGACCTCTAAAGGCCAATCGAAGTCACCCCTCCAGGCAGACAGGAGGGCTCGCTCCTCCTGGGGTCTCCCCAGGCCCATGGCTGCACCTCTCCTAGGCCCTTGCTGTCTGAGTACCAGGAGACCATGCCCATTTCTTTGGCTCCCTACCGGCCTGGAGCAGCTGGAGTGCCGGGACTGTGGCCTGTTGATCTCCATAGCTTTGGACACAGATCAACTTTCAATCCTGGCTCTGCTCTTACAAGCTGTGTGACCTTGGGCAAGTCCCTTAACATCTCTGAGCCTCAGTTTCCTCTCCTGTAAAATACTAGCACCTCCTGGCAGAAATTGTGAGGATCATAATTTGTATAATGAAGTAACACTGGACACGTCTCACATGCCAGCCACAGTGCAAGCACCTTACACGAATTTTCTCCTTAACCCTCGCACTAACCCTCTGGGGACAGACACCATTATCCCCATTTGACAGGTGAAGAAACTCAGGCACAGAGAAGGTAAGTGTCCTGCCAAGGGTCACGCACCTAGTGACAAATGGGACAAGAATCCAGGCGCAGCTCCAGTGCCCACATCCTCATCTCTCCACCTCCCATCCTCCTGCAGTGGGCCTGCCACCCAGCAGGCCCTCAGTGTAGGCTGCACTTCCAGCATCATCACTAATAACATCTTCTGTCTTCCCTACACTTGCAGGACACAAAGGACTCAGTCGACATCTGTGCACTAAGGCATGAGAGAGTGACCGAGGGAACGAATGAATGTACACAGGCTGGGCCGGTGACGATGGCAGAACCTACTGACTTTTTGTAGCCAGGCAGTGCTGGGTGAGAGCGAAAAAGGGGCTCTGTACACTCAAATCTCATTCCTGAGGTGCCTGGAGTCTAACCGCAGAGCCACGACAGAGTCACCGAAACCACTCCGGACGGCACCACGGGGTTTGGCCAGTGATGCTTCATTTTCTGAGTGCTGCACAGAGTTGGGAATGTAATGTGTAATCGGGGGAGGCTTCTGGGGGGAGGTGGCACATGGGCTGGGCCTTGATGCATGTGTGGATGATGTGCAGCCTTAAGGGAGAGAGGGAAAGGCATGTGCACACAGCACGAGCGGATGGGAAACAGCCTGGGAGGTGGCAGGGAGGCGGGGGGCGAAGGGCTGAGGCAGCCCTAGGGGGCAGGAAAGTCTGAGAGAGCAGCCTGGCTGGGAGAGGAGGGTAAATGGAGCCACTGCAGGTGTCTGAGCAGGGGAGGGCGCAGCGCACAGGGTGCTCCTGAGGTGGCTGCTCAGGGGCCTGTCACCTGTCCCTCTAACAGGTATCATGGTCAAGTGAACCTGCCGAGCCCCCCAGCTGAGGACCCCCACCTTCTTCGCTACCCCAAGTCTGCCCCTCCACGTGCCGCCTGCTCCCCAACAGGCTGGTTCCATCCACTGCAGCCCCGCTTGAGTGACCTCTGACCTCTCCTCTCTTCTCCCGCGTCTCGGGGTTTCTCTAATGCTCTCTCCAGCCCTCCTGCCACCCTCTGCTCTGGTCCCTCCCAAAGTCTTTACTGCGGTATTTCCCAGCAGTCCTGTCCTCGGCAGGCTCGTCCCCTCCCCACCTGCCAATCCTTTATGTCCTAGTGCCCATGCCAGCAGGTCCGGACCAGGCCACAGGCCCTGACCTAGCAACCTCACACCCTTGTCTACAAGGGCACAGGGCAAAGGGTAGGGGCCTGGCCGGGATCCACGGAGCAGGCCTCTGGGAGGGGATGGGGTGTTCAAGGGTCTGGGCCCACCTCAAGGTGGGGGGATGGAGACCCCAGCCCAGTTGGGGCCTGTGGGTGGGGCCCTGCGCTTGTGGAGGGAGGCTGGAGTGGGGTGCAGAGCCAGAGACAGGGGCGCATGGAGGGGAGGGTCAGACGGGAAGCAGAGCTGGGTACGTGGTAGGTGGGAGAAGGCAGGAAGGGGGACCTGTGGGGGCGGGGCAGGGCAGCTAGCAAGCAGAGGGCAGTGGGGTGGTGGGGGGAGCTCCCAGTTCTTACCCCTTTCAACACTTCCTCCAGGTGGTCTCGGAACTGCATAAACAGGTTGATCTTCCAGCTGGTGTTGCAGTTCACAGAGTTGACCTGGGGAAGGGCAGAGACCCATGATGCCAGCAGCCCCCGGCCACTGGGGAGAGGGGCAGTGCTGAAGGCCCGGAGAGGGGGTGAGGGGAGGGCAAGCCCAGCCACGTTAGAGCACAAGGAGGAGTGACTTCCCCCAGCCAGGGCCCCTGACCCCAGCCCAGCTGCCCTCGGGCTGCCAACCTGTCGGGTAGAGAAAGGGGGCAGATGGTGGGAGACAAGTGGGGGAGCAGTGAGGCCCAGCTCGTCCAGAGGGCCACATGGGACGAAGGAAGAGACCCTGGTGGGGAGGGGGTGTCTCTACTCTCAGGGGTTGTGGACGCCCCTCCTCTGCACGGCTGGCCCCACCACCCCACTCACCTCCTTGCAGCCGGCATTGTCACTGAGCTCATAATTGCTGGCATGCAGAGGCTGCCCTGCATTGACGGGATTCAGGATCACCTTGTCCCCCACAACCACCTATGGGGACAGGCAGAGCAGGGTGAGGGGAGGAGGGCCAGGCCTCCAGGCCCTCTCTCTGGTCTCAGTCTGCCCCTCTAAGAAATGGGCAAGACCTCATGCAGTCCCCACATCAAAGATCCCACAGCAGCCCCTCTGGAGCTGTGGCCTGCACCTTCCACCAGGCCCCTCCAACCCGGCCCTGTCCTCACATTGTCCCCATTGCTCCGCAGCTTCCAGAAGGGCTGGATGAAGAGCCAGGAGCCCTCGTTGCCCGTGGCATCCAGCGTCACCCGCATGGCGTTCTTCTCCAGCAGGGCCGGCAGCCGCTTGTTCACTGTCAGGTACTTGTTGCTCTTCATGTGCAGGAGCTGAGGGTCGGGCGGGGCACAGGTCAGGTCACCCGGCCCCAGGAGGCCAGCCCACCAGGGAGGTGGACACTGGGGGGCCCACTGGACCCCTGGTCACAGCTGGACGCACATACAGTGTCAGACACACAGACACAAACACGCAGACACACGCAGTCACACACACAATCATACACAAACACCCACACCCAGTTGGGCACCCCAGTGACACAAAAAAAAGAAGCCTGCACTGTTCCAAATACCTACGTGTATTAGCTCATGCACTCTTACAATAACCGAGACGGAAGTATTATCACCGGCCTGATCTTACAGACGGGGAAACAGAGGCACAGGGAAGTCAAATAACTTGTCCACGTCACAGAGCCAAGATGTGAACCCAGATCAAATGGCTCCAGAATCTGTGTTGGTGACCACCGTGCTGGCAGTACACCCCTGGGCACCCCTGGGCTCAGGCTACACAGCAAGTGGCACACACAGAAGCAGATGTGCAGTCACAGAGACGGTGCTGGAGCCACCCCCTGGGGACACACACCCCAGAGGGCATGTCAGCGAGCACCCCTCACCCCCAACACCAGCCTGGCCTCTGCAGGGGGAGGAGGCGGGCCTCACCTGGATCACACTGCCATACTTGACCACGTCCCCGTGCACCTTCTTGTTCTCCGTGTCGTTCTGCTTCTGCTCCATCTGGGCCGCGTGCTACGCGGACACACACAGGGGTGAGGGCAGCTTAGAGGCCTCCTCCTGGAGGGGGGCAGCCCCACCCCTGAACATGCACGTGTGGGTACACACACACACACGGCTCCTGGCACTGCACCCACAGTGATCCTCAGAGGCCATCTAGCCTGTCCCTTCCCACTATTGATGAGGGACTGAGGCTCCGAGGGTGGAGAGGCAGCCCGACGTTGTACAGCATGCAGCCCAGGGAACCAAACCCCTAGCCCCTGCCCTCACCTCCCTCTGGAGGGGGCATGCCCGCAGGCCCCCGGGCCCCTATGCCCCCTGACACCCCAGGCACCTAAAGCTATGCCTCACTACCCCCACCTCATCAGACCCCTGATGCCCCCAACACGGGAGCCCTGCCCCAGCGCAAACGCTGGCAGGTGTGCTTGCTGCCATTTCCTCCTCCTCCTCTACCCCCACTCCTCTGTGACCCTCCCTCCCAAAACTGTGTGTGCTCCCAGCCCACTGCCTCCTGGGAGCCCTCCCTGACGGGCCAGGTCCAACTCTGATGGATCGAATTCTGGTGGCCTCAGAAATTTGATTTGCATCCTATTAAGGGCACCTTTTAAGGTACTTCTGTCCCATTAGACTGGAAGCTGCCTGAGGACAGGCTCCATCTCCTCCATCAGATTAGGGGTCCCTGCAGGCAGGGGCTCTGTCTCCTCCATCAGACTGGCACTCCCTGGGACCACTGGCCCCTCTGCCCCTTCCTTCTCCTCAGTCTCAGGACCCAGGACTGAGGCCCGGGTGAGGGTGGCCGCTGGGGAGTGTTGCCACATACCATGTGGATTTCCACGGACCTATCGTGTCTGGCTGTGTGACCTCGTGTGGTTCTGAGGATGTGTCTGTGCACATGTGAACGCCCTACCCCCAGGCCCAATGCCCAGTTCAGCCTCGGCCTTTCGCCGGCAACAGGAAGGAAGCCTGTGACGGCCCCCAGCCCAGGAAGAAAGATGGGATTATTTATAACAGAGCTCTGGCAGCCCACCCAAGCCCCTCTTTCCAGCCCTGTTCACAGCCACGGGGTGGCCCACCCTTCCCCAATTTTACATCCTCCTCAGGGCCGGGAGCCAGGGGAAGGGGACACAAGGCAGCAAGGCCTGCATGACGGGGCGCGGGGCACCGGGCCCGAGGGAGGGTCTCAGAAGCAGGCTGCAAAGCCGCTGACCACAGCCGAATCTTCCCACTCTCTTTTCCATGGTGACTGGGCTTGGGGCCCTGAGCTCTTTCCAGAGAGGACTGCCCAGGATGTGAACCATGGCCCCTGAGGCCTGTGAGCACCCACTGGGCCCTAGCACCACGTGTCCAAGGAACCCAAAGTGAGTCAGAGATCCGGGGGCCATCTAGGCCCTACTGCAAACTCACAGGATGACCAGGGACAGCCCAGTGCCCTCTGAGGGCCCCAGGCTCCAGCTCTGTAAAATGAGGGGAGAGGTTAAGACTAATTCTCAAATCGGGTTCCCTGGAGCCACTGTCTCCGGGAGCCACTGGTAACTCCATGTACAGTTGTACAAGTTGTTCACTGCACCATGGTGTTCAGCTGAAGGGCTGTGTGGGAGCTGAAATCCAGTCCACATTCCACTCACTGAGCATGTGCCCTGGTACAGGGCTATGCCAGCCTGCAGGAAGGGGCACCTTCTTCTAACTGGCACAAAAGGTCATGTAGACGAGTGGGTCACTGGGAGGGTACTATTCTCCCCCACCTCACCTCATTCACAGCAACACACACCAATCTCTAGCGTACTAGGGTCTTAAAAACCGCTGGGCTCAGCCACAGGGCCCCTGTTGGCCCTGACTAGCAGCAGCCCTGCGTGCGCGCCCAGGTTCCTGACGCACACACAGATGCACACGTGCGCACACACCTGCAGCTTCTGCAGCAGCACGACGTCAGCGATCTTCTCCTTGTCCTGCTTGGTCTGCTTGGCCTTCCAGTACTGCTTCTGGGCCGAGTATCGGTTCATGGGACACACTTTGAAGAGGCAGTCTGTAGCAGGGCGGCAAAGAGAGGGAGATGGGTTCATGTGGGAAAACCCAGCCAGCAGCCCCGCCCCCAGATCCCACCTCCACTCTCCCCATCCCTCCCCCTCCTCCTGCCCCATGGAGGGTAGAGAGGCAGCAGTTGGAAAAACCCCGGAGAACTTGGCGCATCCTGGATTAAGTAGGATGGAGAGTCCCAGAGGCAGGTTTAAGAGCAGGATGGCACCTGGGAGGCAGACACGTGCCCCCACAGGAGAGCTATCAGAGGCTCCTGGCCCCACCCCTACGCCCTGTCTGTGCCCAGCCTCTGCGGACATTAGCGGCTGACAGCTCACACCTGCATCCTTCGCTGGCCGACTGCCATCTTGCCCACAGATGCCTGGGAAGTTACAACCCCCTCGCCCCCTCCCGAGGGGCAGCCGCATCCAGCAGCTGACGCAGGCCCGTAACAGCCCAGCCTCGGAGAGACTGTCTGCGGTGCCAGGCATGGCCCGGCTCCCTGTGGGGTCAGGGTGACGCTTCTCTCCCCCGAAACCACATCCTTGCTCAGCTCTTCCCTGGCCCTCTGTGAGCGAGGCTCCCTCACCCTCTTCTCCGGAGAGCTCGCCTCAGTAATTCTCCCCCTGTCGGCTCTGCTTCTAGGGGACTTGACCTAAGACAGAGCCAACCAAAATTCCAGAAACAGGTTCACTCTTACAATTTTTATTTTGGAAATCAGACAAAATACCTACGATTTTCATAAGCCCAAACTCCTGAAAGGGCATCAGATTTTTCTCCTTATCGAAAGGGGGCACGAGTTGAAAAATCCTAAAGTGTGGTAGGAGGGGACTGAGGATTCCGGGTCACGGGGAAATGCTGGGCCTGTCTGACAAGAGCATGGGCTGTGCTGTGAGGCAGTGAGTTCCCCGTCACAGGAGGGAATCCCACCCTGGGCAAGGGGTTGGGCTCATGGCGCCTAAGACCCTCTAATGCAGCAGGGCTGTGCCTCCGTGACTGCACGGTGCTCCAGCAGCACGGAATGCAGGAGAAAGATGGCTGTGCTGGGGCACCGGGAGGGGGGCCGCTGGGGGAGCAGGTCACAGAGCCCGGGAGCCCCCTTTCACACGTCCTCTCCTCCACCATCTAAAAGGAAGGCTGTGTCCCTGCCCTGGTCAAAGCTGGTCATCCAGCCCCTGGGAAGTAAAAGCAAAGCTGGCAGAGGCGCCTGGTGCCATCAGGAGAAACTGAGTGAGTCACAGTTCAGAGAAGAGAGAACTTCCTTGAGGGGAGGGAAGAAAGTCACAATTCCATAAGCAGATGGAGCGGCCCAGGGCTGCCCTGCCTAGCCCACCTTGGCACCACCAGCACGAGTGGGCATCACTTCTGGAAACAAGCACTCAGTGTGTTGGAGAGAGTATGTCTTCAAGGGGTTCTGCTCAGCGCTCAAGAAGAAGCTGCGGTGTCACCCCCTCCAGGAAGTCCTCCTGCTTCTTCAGGCCGGGCTGGAGCTCTCAGGACTCCCCCAGGTCCCCTGGTCACCACATCGATCTCACTGCCTTGTTAGAGGCCTCTGGTTCCCAGCAGGAGCAGGGGAAGTGGGGCCACACCAGGGGGTGTTTTGGAAGTAGGGGTGAAATTTTGGTTGTCCCGAGGCTTGAGGTCACAGCTGACATTTAGTGGGCAGGACAGGGAGGCCGGACGCCAGCACCATAAACACTGCCCATGTGACGCCTGCCGCGAGCATCCCCCGTGTGCTCACAGGTGGACACTGCAGGCGGTGCTCTTGACCCGGGGGGGCACAGACACACAAAGCATTTTTTGCATGGTTTTAGCAAACACTGAATTTCCCAGGAATGCAACTCTGACATAAACTCAGGGAATTTGTGTTGTTCAAACTCTACCACGAGATTTTTGCTCTTTTAGAAAATGCATCGCTCACAGCCACGCCGAATGCCTGCACTTGTGGCTGCGGCATTCATGACTCAGCAGCTAACCTGACTGCCTCCTTTATTCGCCCCACACTTACTTCCACCATATATATTCCTTTACTATAAACGCTTTCCTTTTAGTTCTCTGTTTTGTCACGCTTAGGGCATTTATACTGGCCTCGCTCCCTCCCCCGTCTCCGGGCTCCTCAGACCCTGGGCCCTTTCCTGTTACATGAAGACTATAGCCTTTTTGAATTCCACTTCCTAATATTAAAGGGGGCTCTGAGTCTGAGAGTGGATCTGCTCCTTTTTCGCCGCCCTCACCAGACTCTGAGGGGCAGGGAGGCAGGGCCGAGTAGAGCTCGTCACTGTGTCCCCAGCCCCCAGCCCGGGGATCAGTCAATGTCTGCTAGACGAACGCATGAATCTAGAAATGACTCCCTCGTGTGTGAGGACACGGGGCTTGAATTTAGCCTTGAAGGGAGGAAAGGGATGAGGTATTGCGAGCGGAGGGAAGGGAAGAGAGAGGAGGAGGAGGCAGGGAGCCACCAGCTGGTCTGGTGAGCCGAGACGGGAGGGGGCTGAGGGGGCAGTCGGGGCTGAGTCTGAGTGAGACTGGAGCCAGGGGAGGGCAGCGTGACCGGGAGCCCAAAGGCCTTGGCGATGGATCGTGAACCCCTTGGTCTCTCCACAGCCCACCCCTCCCCTCCACCCCGAACCAGAGACGAGGACAGGAGGAAAGAGAGATGCTACCGCAGGTCGCCTAGAGCCGAGGTTCTCAAGCCCTAGGAAATACATTTTTGGATCACCATTCCAGAAAACAATACGGGGACTTCCTGTTCCTGGGAGGGTGGGCAGGCTGTGCCTCTGACAGGGCTGAGAACCACGGTTGTAATCCGTTCTGGGCCAACCCAACTAGAAAACAACCGGATTTTTCAAATGCGTCTTATTTTAAGACTTAAAGAATGGACGAGAGAATGAGGAATCACCCCGCGAGAACAGAAGAACAAAAGGAAAACCTGGGAGATACAGAAACACCCCAGCGACTTTCGCCCTGAGGGTATCTGCTGATTCCAGAAAACATGAACTTTTATTCGGACAGCTTTACCAGGTGACGGGGGCGGAAATCCGAGCCCAGGCCCAGGAAGGGTGTAGGAGAACGGCCCTCAATGAGCTGAGACCCCAAAGAGCACCACCCCCAGGTGAGGGCTGACCCGGAGTAAAACAGCTCCTCCCAGGAACTAGAGCCCCCTGGAATCCCCTGCATGGTGCAAGAAACCCCAAACTTGAGCTTCAGGTGGTTGTGGCCAGGCGGCGGCCCCAGGAGTCTGGTGACAGGATACGCACACCCTCCCGGCAAGAAGGTGCCTTCCTCCTAGTCCACGACCACGCACACCAAACTTTTCAAATGCAAGAACCAGTATATAGTCAAAGACAACCAGGAACTGTTGGGAGCTCGACGCCACGAGACAGAACGAACCACAAAACAGAAGCTAGAAGCAGAAGAGAAGAGACCGCAGACACAGACATCATCTGTAACGCGGCTGCGCCCACTCTGCTTACATCCACAAGAGGAAAGCTCGAGGACCCCTGCAGAGAACAGCAAATCAGAAAAACTGACACCGCAGACTGAAAAAGAGCCAAGCGGGATTTCTAGAAATCAAAAAGCTTCAATAACCAAATTTAAAACTCACTGAACATACTTAAGAGAACAGACAGAGCTGAAGAAAGAATTTGTAAAACAGTAACAAACCTGACTGTGGTTGAGGCATTCTAATTCTATTCTACTCAACTTTTTTGGGGGGCGGGGGGCTGGGGGGGAGGAAGATTAGCCCTGAGCTAACATCTGCCACCAATCCTCCTCTTTTTTGCTGAGGAAGACTGGCCCTGAGCTAACATCCGTACCTATCTTCCTCTACTTTATATGTGGGACGCCTACCACAGCATGGCCTGCCAAGCAGTGCGGAAGTCCACACCCGGGATCCGAACTACTGAACCCCAGGACATCGAAGTGGAACGTATGAACTTAACTGCTGCGCCACCGGGCCAGCCCCTCTACTCAACTTTTTAATGGATGGCTGAGCCCCATTACAGGGACTTTACAACCACTAATGGGTCAGAACCTGTGTCTGAATGAATCGTGCCGCCCTGGGGCGTCCCCGGAGAGGGATGAAGCCGGAAGCGATCCCTCCCTGCTCTCGACTCCTCTATATCTTTCTTGGAAACTTACTACCTGGAACGTGTCAAAATTCACCTTTTTCTCTCACATAGATCCTCCCTTAGAGCCTTGCCCACAATACATGTCAGAAAATGCTTGTTGAATGAATAAATGATTTGAGCTCTCTTAAATGTTTGTGGGCCACCTCTGTGCACATCTCCATGCTGTTACTGTGCTCTTTGCCCAAAGGCAGCCCTGCAGAACCCCAGAAGGGGTCACAGCCTTCCTTCTCATCAAACAAGCAGGGCAGAGGGCAGAAAGGAGGAAGGGAGACTGGGCCCACGTGACAGCAGCAGCAGCAAAGGCTAAGAGAAAACTGTGAGTCCAGGGGGGTTTCCGACAGTTAGGCCTGTGTGTTCTGGGGGTCTGGGCCTGTCGGTGAGGGGGGCATGGGGCTTGTGAGGCTGCAGAAAGAAGACACTCATTTATTAAATAAAGGCAAGTGACATTCCCTGAAACTGACTAAGGTGTGTAACACCCCAAAGGCTACTGCCACTGCACAGAATCACCGTGGGTGGTGGGAGCTTTAAAAAATACAAACTCCCAGGGGCCGGCCTCATGGCACAGCGGTTAAGTTCGCACTCTCCGCTTCGGCAGCCCAGGGGTTCACCAGTTCGGATCCCAGGCATGGACCTACCCACTGCTTATCAAGCCATGCTGTGGCTGGCATCCCACATATAAAGTAGAGGAAGATGGGCATGGATGTTAGCTCAGGGCCAGTCTTCCTCAGCAAAAAGAGGAGGATTGGCAGCAGATGTTAGCTCAGGGCTAATCTTCCTTAAAAAAAAATAAATAAAACAATCTCCCAGGTCCCCCATAGATATTGGCAGGTCTAGGGTGATGCCCGGGAATATGCATTTGTAAAGGCCCCGACCCCCCACCCCACCCCACATATACACCCTGAGACCCTAAATGGTTCTGTTGCTCAACCAAGGTTGAAAAGCACCAGTGTGGAGGACTGGAGATGAGAACAGAACACAACGGATAAAGTTATACCCTTGCAACAATGCATAAGTGCTGTATAAATAATGCGAACATCTGTTTTTACTTTCTTTCAACATTTAGACCAACAAAACACCAAAGACCCCATTGTGGTTCCAGAAGAGGATGTAAGGCTTATTCAGTCCCAATGACGTAAAACTAAGAGTGCACGTGGCAGCGGTGGAAGGGAGATGGGGGCAGGCGCCCGAGGAGCTGACGGAAGGAGAAATAAAGGGGTAGCTAGGATTCTTGGGTTTCTAAAGGGGATAATGGAGCATCTGCAAGAGCGACAGGATGCTGTCAGGAGGGTGGGAGGAGAGAAAGCGGAGGAGTGGGCCGAGGGAGCTAAATTCTCATGGAATAAGCAAAACCTATGGAGACATGGGGGTCGCTGGCAGAAGAAACAATCAAAGGAGTGCATTAGGATTGCCTTCTCTTATTACACTGCCAGAGGATATGCAAAGTGGTGCCACCCCAGTGGGGAGCATCTGGCAGTCCTGATCAGAATCACAGATGCTCTGCCCTTGGACTCCATGATCTCACCACTGGTCACTCATTCTAAGCAGACGCGCATTCGTACAAAATGAAGCGGGACAGGGTCTTCGCTGCAGCATGTCAGGAATGATAAAGACTAGAAAGAGCCCGAGTGTCCATCCGAGGGGACAGGATAAATAATTACAACAGAGCCACACAGTGGAATGCTCTGAGGCTGTAGGAGAGGGAGGGGTCAGCAATTCTGACACACGCTACTAGGCAGGCCAACCTTGAGGACATTACGTGAAGCGAACTAAGCTAGTCATACAAGAATAAATACGGTATGATTCCACTCCTATGAAGGGCTGAGAACAGTCAAATTCATACAAGTGGAAAGTAGAGTGGAGGCTGCCAGGGGTCGGGGAGGCGGGATGAGGAGTCACTGTGTAACGGGTGGAGAGTTTCGGTTTTACAAGAAGAAAAACGTTCTGTGGGTGGATGGTGGCGATGGCTGCACAAAGAGAATGTGTTTAATGCTACTGAACCGTACACTTGAAAATGGTTAAGCTGAGGGACCAGCCCGGTGGCATAGCGGTCAAGTTCACGCGCTCTGCTTTGGTGGCCCAGGGTTTGCAGGTTTGGATCCTGGGCAGGGACCCAGCACGGCTCATGAAGCCATGTTGTGGCAGCATCCCACGTACAAAATAGAGGAAGACTGGCACAGATGTTAGCTCAGCAACAATCTTCCTCAAATACACACACAAAAATGGTTAAGACGTAAACTCTATGTTATGGATATTTACCACAATTTAAAAATAAACTTTTTTTTGAGGAAGATTAGCCCTGAGCTAACATCTGCCACCAATCCTCCTCTTTTTGCTGAGGAAGACTGGCCCTGAGCTCACATCTGTGCCCATCTTCCTCTACTTTATATGTGGGACGCCTGCCACAGCATGGCTTGCCAAGCGGTGCCATGTCCGCACCCGGGATTTGAACCGGCGAACCCTGGGCCGTCAAAGCAGAATGTGCATGCTTAACCGCTGTGCCACCAGGCCGGCCCCTAAAAATAAACATATTTTAAATGCTTAAAACTGTAATTTGTAGGAACACTATTTTCACATAGTTCAAGATATGGAACAAAAATGAGTTTTTAAATGAAAAAAAAGACAAAAAGAGTCCAAGAGTTCTCTATACTAATGTGAAAGGATCAGTAAGAGGATCTAGCCATCGTAAGATTTATAAAGTAAAAACAGCAAAGAACAGAACGGTGTATATAGAATGCTATCTTTGTGTAAGGAGAGGGAAATCTGAATATATGTTTGTATTTGCATAAAGGAATTTGGAGGATGCATAAGAAACTAAAGAAAGTGATTACCTGAGTGGATAACAGATAGGGCGGCCCGTGGGAGCAGACTCTCAGTATCTATTTCTACAATGTTTTGATGTTTTAACCGTATGAATAAATTTCCTAGTCAGATTTTCTATATGCTTGCCCCCGGAGATGGGGACAGGAGGTGAGTGAGGATGAGGTGGGCGCACCATTGCTGTCATCTTGATCCTGGAGCATGTACTTGTATTACTTTTATAAAAAGAAAAAAAAAAGGAGTAAGAACAAAATTTTAAGTGGCCGATAACATAGGAAAAACGCCCCCTCCACTAGGAGCCAGAAGAATGCAAATTAAAACCACAGTGAGATGCCATTTCACACCCAGCGGGCTGGAAGACATTTAAGTGGGACACAACCAAGGGCAGCAAGGACAGCGGTGGAGCGAGGGGGCGCGCAGCCACAGTCTGTCGGGGGTGAGCACACACAGCCCTCCAGGCAGGCACAGAACAGCTAGCATCCTCCCACCAGGGCTCCCCCTCCTCGGAACGCACCCAAGAAGCCTGTACACACGCACCCAAGGAGACGTGTACACGAATGCTCATCGTGGCATCGCTGGCAAGTACCAAAAACTGGAAATGAGCTACGTGTCCCTCACCAGGAGAGGCGACAATGGATGGCAGTTTATTCACCCAGTGGAATATCACACAGCAATTAAACAGATGAACTACAGCCACACGTGTCCACATGGATAAATCTCAAAAACAGTGCAGAATAAAAGAAGTGCAGAAAGATTTACACAGAAGACTACCGATAATACACGGGGTTGCAGAAATGGGAAATAACACCCTATATGGATATATCCCTAAGTATTAATAACAAAAATATAAAAACGGGCCCCTGAATGACGCACACCAATTTCTGATAAGTGTTTACCTCTGGAGACCGAGGGAGGGGAAAGGGATGGGGGGATGGGGGTGATGCAGGGGGCTTCAGCTCCAGGCGTAAGATGGTATCTCTTTAAAAACAAAAAGCTCTGAAATAAACACAACAAAAAGGATTTGACAGAGTTCCGTAGTGAGTACACGGGTGTGTGTTATTTATCTCTATACTTTTGTGTAGAGTTGAAGTGTGTCTTAATAATAATAAAAATAACAATCAACTGGCCTTGGAAGATGGACAGGAAGAGCAGAGGCGTAAGGCTCAGGGTGGGGGCGGGCACCGAGTCATGCAAGCACGGGGAGGACACGTCATCAGCCCCCTCCCCGGCACCTGTCCCCAACCAGTCTAGGTGGGTAAGTGACCCCACACATTTTCCTGGGGTCGCCGTAGTTGGGGTGTGAGCTCTGTGCTTCCCTGAGGGAGACTGGGAGGCCAGAGCTGCCCGAGTCCTGAATGGGGTCTCCCTGTGCCCAGCACAGGGGCAGAGAAAGAGAAAGGGCATGTGGGAGGGAACATGCCTAGACCCCAGGCCAGTCAATGAGCAGGTCTCAGAGCAGCCATAACCCAAGACCCCTACAGCAAAGCAGAGGTGAGGGAGGCTGGGCTGGCATGGGGTGCCCTGTACATTGGGGCACCGGCAGCCTGGGCCTCCAGGGCCCTGCAGACTCTGGAAAGAATGTCCTGAGCATGTCAGGGCTTGGGATGGCCTCTGAAGATGGCAGGAGCTGAAACCACAAACAAGGAGCCAGTCAGGGGCTGACAAGGCAGGCGGGGGCTTCACTGGGCTTGGGCAGCCCAGCCTGGGGGCCTCCAGGGTCAGCAGGTGAAGGGGTGTCAGCAGGGAACTGGTAGTGGGCTGTGGGGGGAGACAAGGAGAGACCACAGCCCCCAGCAATAGCTGGGGCCCCCAGAGGATGGAGGGGCAGCATTTGTGGGGGCCTCAGGACATGGCCATCTCTGATGACCTCTAGGTACCTTCTATAATGCCTGCCATGACCCCCACACGCTTGCTGGGAGCCCCCTTCAGGGCCAGGTGTTTGCAGGAGAGACAAGGAACAATGAGAGCCAGGATCCCGGGTTTGAGGCCAAGCTCCGCCTTTCTCTTCTCTGGACGTCAGCCTCAAAACTGAAGAGGTGGAGTCCGTGTCTCTGTCTGAAGTCCTAGCCCTCTAACTGGTACCTGCCAGCCATGGGCCACACAGAGACCCGGGTCTGCCCCAGAAGATGGGCTGTTCTCAGGTCCAGACAGGGCCACAGGGAGTCCGGGGGGGCCTCTATCTGCCTCACCAAGACACCACAGGCCAGGACATGGGGCGAGCGGGCCGGAGAAGGCTGGAGGCTGAGTCTGCTCTTCCGTCTCCCTGAGCTGGCTGGGCCCGGTGAGGCCATGGGGACCACGGGGCAGCCCCCGGATCCTGGGGTGGGCCCTCCTCACCGGCTTGGGGAAAACAGAGAGGAAGAGGAAGGAGGGAGTGGGAAGGAGCGATGGAGGAGAGCAAGAAGTCAGAGGAGCATTTGTTCTGCTAAGTGGCTTTTTGTTGTCAAAAATTGGCCCCAAACTCTGCCCACTGGAACTCTAGGGCAAGTCTTCCTCAGCCACGCCCATCTGCCCCCAGCTGTCGCACCACAAAGCAGACTGCATATATCTCGACACACGCACACACCTTCTCCTTTCAGCCCCAGACCCTCCCTGCCCTGGCAGAGCCTACCCTCAGGACCCTCACCACTGCCTCCCTTACTGAGTTCTCCCCCAGAATCCACCTAAATCATCGCAGCTACAGCGGAACCCTGCCCCCGCCATCAGCCCGCAGCTCTCTGATTTCCGGCTCCAGGCTCACTACCCACTCCCAACCTCAGGACCCAGGGGCAGGCGTGGTCAGAGCTGTGCCTCCAAGCAGGCGGCCCACACGAGCGCCCTGGAACCCCCAGCACCTGGGCCCAGTGCCTTCGAGGCTGGGCTTAACCAGGGACTCTGGGTGGGTCACATCAATGGGACCTGGAGCCGCCAGGCCTGGGGCAGGGATAGGACAAAGCCCGAGGGGGCCCCGATGCATGCATTACTCCTCAGATGGGCACCACTATGGGACAGACAAAACAGCCAGATAAAACTGCCAGAAATCCCTGTCCCGGGGGAGCTGACATTCTGTCAGGGGAGACAGATGATAAACAAATAATTAAAACACGTGGAGTATGTCAGATTCACGCTACGGAGAAGAAGAACGCAGGGAGGGGAGGTGGGGGCGCATTTTCGACTGAGTGGTCAGGAAACGCCCCACTGAGGATACGAGACCTGAAGCCACTGAGTGCGCGAGCCACGTGGATACTGGAGCAAGAACCTTCCAGGCAGAGGGAACAGCAAGTGCAAAGGTGCAGAGACGGGAGCATGGGAGATAAATAGGAGGAACAACAGGGAGGTCAGCGTGGCTGGAAGGAATGAGAGAGAGGCAGCGGGGCCAGACGGTGTTGGGCAGAGGGGTCCACAGCGGTGAGGAAAGTCCAGCGCGCGAGGTGGCTCCCACATAACCAGGCATGTCCCGACCTAAGACTCCAAGGTAAAGCCCCACTCAGAGGCCACAACAGAAGCAGGGCCCCTCTGTGGGCTGGGAGGACCCCCCTCTGTCTCCTCCATGCTCCAGTGGATGGGCAAGGCCCCAGCAGCCAGCCAGCCAAGGATGCCGCAAGATTATCTAAAATCCCGCTCCCCTCTCAGCATCCCTCTCCAGAACAATCCCAGCTACTCTCCCCAAGAGGAGCAGCCACGTGGGCAGACGGGGCGGCGGCGGCCGGCGTGTTTCTGCCTGCTCCCACCCTGCCCACCACACCCAGGATCCGTCTGTCTGACTGTCGGCCTCAGCCTCACAGGTGATGACAATAATAACACCATGCCCAGGCTGGGCACAGCGACAGCAGAGTATCATCGAATTCTCACAAGGGCCTGCAGGGCTGTGAGGCTGGGCCGAGAAGCCCACTGACCACGGAGCACACAGAGGCCCCGAGAGGGAAGGCACTTGCCCAGGGTCACACAGCAGAGCCAGGTCTGAGCTCCACAGGCTCCCCCAGGGCAGGAGTCGTCCACACCACGTGGGGCTGAGGACACAGCCTGGTTCAGGAGAAGGGGCTCCAATTCCCTCACCACCGATGAGATGTGAGGAAGAGAAGGGAGCCCACCCTGGGCCTCCTAACGCCTGGGGAAATTCTCTTTCCACCCCTGTTCCCACAGAAAACGCCCAGTCACGCAGACAAAGAAAGTCTTGTGGCTGGTGGGGAGTTCGGGGGAGAACAGGCCCCCCGCCAGAAGTGGGTGTGCCCCTGAGAAGTGGGGTGTGGCCCCTGGAACACCCAGGGAGAGGCCATCAGTGCCATGATAGCAGCAGCTGGGGGTTCGCAGACAGCAGTGTGAGCGTGCACGGGCTCCTCGTCCAACAGCCCCGGGCCCAGGACGCGGCAGCCCAGGAGGGGAATTGGCGGGGGGGGGGGAAGGTCTTACCTCGGAACTTCTTAGGGGGGTTGTCCAGGTCCCCGGCCGCAGGCTCCACCACACAGCGGTCATCCACCAGCCTGGGAACAAGGCAGCCCGGTCAGCGGGAGAGCAGAGACCCCTCTCCCCACAGCATCCCTCCCCTGGGCAGGGGATTCCAAAACACCAGGAAGGCCTCCAGAGAAAGCACTCCGCCACCATCACACCCCACCATCAAGGCTTTCCCTTTCCTGGCACCACTGCAAGGCAAGGTCTCTCGGGGTTGGGGTAGGGGAGCCCCCAGCAAGAGCACAGACACACCCAGCCCCCCCCAACCCCCGAGCCAGAGCTGGAGCTGTCCTGTGGGGTCTGCTGCCAGTCCAGGCTGTCACACGCAGGGGTGCAACTCCTGTCACGGCCCTGAGACCTGGCTGCCCAGACCTGAGAGGACAGTGGGCGATGGAGGAGGGAGAGAGAAAGGGAGCAAGAGACACAGAGACAAAGTCAGAGAGACACAGAGAGGGAGGGAGAGCAAGTTAGAGCGAGCGAGAGAGACAGCGAGAGACAGGACAGAGTCAGAGGGATAAACAGGATAAGAAACAGAGGTAGAGAGGGCCGGACACAGACAGACCGATGAGAGAAGCTGTGAGACACCAAACCAGGAGGACAGGCCTTTGGGTCTCAAAGACAGGACAATGAACTCTGTGCCTTCCCAGCCTCAGTGAGGCCCCACTGCACACCCTCCTCTCCAGCCCATCCTGGGCCTGAAGTTCCCCCACTTACAGCCATGGCTGGGGTTAACCCCAAATCTCTAGAGGACATCCACCCACGCACGCATCCTCCCACCACCCATCAGCCATCCATTCATTCCTGCACTTAAAACCCTTCAGTGCCACCCCAGCCTCTAGGAAAAATGATGATGAGGATCCACCACTTCAGAGGCCAACTCTGTCTCAGCACTTCACAACTGTTGCCTCTGAATTCTCACCAACTCTGTCTCAGCACTTCACAACTGTTGCCTCTGAATTCTCACCAACTTCTCCACAAGGGGCTAGTCACAGCGTCATTTTATAGGGGAAGAAACTGAGTTTGAAGGTTAAATACTTTGTCTGAAGTTACAGAGCTGATTCTAAAGCCTTCTTTTGCTCCTCCCCTCCTTGGATTGGCTAACAAGGTCTTTTGTGATCTGACCTCCACCCACTCCTTCGCTAACCTCACAAGTTCCTTGCCCTAGCCACGCTAAACCTCCAGTTGATCCCAAGGTCCCCGGAGCTCTCATCTCTACAGAGGTGGTGCTGGCAGCCTACAAGGCCCTTCATGCCCAGCCCACCCTGGCTCCCCTCCAAGCCCCAGGCCCAGTAGAGCTCCATTCCACTCTCAGCCCCTCTCTCCTACTCTGTGGAGCCTTCCTTGGCCAGTGCCCTCCCTCCCTCTCGGCCTCCCTCCCCCATGGCCCCGAAGCACGTGGTCCTGGCCTCTCCCGCTGCCAGGCCTCTTTCTACCTCGAACACCCGTAGTGTCTACACTGTGAGTTCCTTGAGGATAGGACCCAGTGCTTCTCCCTTTGGAATCACCAGCACTTTGCACAGTGCGGTCCATAGTAATAACAATAGCAAGCAGGATTTTTTTTCTAACGTCTTCATATATTGTTTCCTAATTCTCTAAACCTACTTTGTTATTATTTCCTTTTCGCAGGCAGGGAAAGCCGAGAACAGAGAGGTTAAAGAGCCTGGCCAGGCACACACGGCCAGCAGGCAGCAGAGTTGGGCTTGGAAGCCAGGCCGTGCAGCGTCAGAGCGGGTGCTGAGTGGGACCCTGCAGTGATGGCGCAGGGAGACGGTGGCCTGCCCTGCAGGGACCCTCTCAGTCTCCTCCCCTCTCGCCCACCTCCAGCACTGGCCTAGTCCTTGGCCCCCTTCCCCTCTCCATCTGCACTCAGGCCCATGGGCACCTCGGCCACACTCGTGGGCTCAAAGCACCACTTGTACCCTCAGGATGACTCCCACATCCACCTCTGCCCTTCCTCCTCGCCTGACTCCAGGCTTGCGCGTCGAACTGCCTACTCCACATCTCCACTCGGATGTCCTCCACCTCCAACTCAGCATCTTCAAAACTGTGCTCCTGCTCTTCCACCTGAATGGCCTTTTTTTTTTTTTTTTGAGGAAGATTAGCCCTGAGCTAACATCTGCTACCAATCCTCCTCTTTTTGCTGAGGAAGACTGGCCCTGAGCTAACATGCATACCCATCTTCCTCCACTTTATATGTGGGACACCTACCACAGCATGGCTTTTGCCAAGCAGTGCCATGTCCACACCCAGGATCCAAACCGGCGAACCCCGGGCCACCGAGAAGCGGAACGTGCGCACTTAACCACTGCGCCACAGGGCCAGCCCCCTGAATGGCCTTCTCTTGAGGTCCTCCCAGCATCAGTCAATGGCAACTCCATCCTTCCAAGTGCCTGGGCCAAAAACCTTGGACCAATCCTGGGCTTCTCTTCTACTCGCCTCTCACACCTAATCTGTGAGGCCTACCTTCAAGATAAGTGTGGAACGTGACCTCTTCTCATCACTGACACCTCCCCCCGACCCCGTCCAGGTCCCTCCAGCACTCACCTGGATGTGAGGAACGGCTTCCTCTTTGGTCTCCCGATGTCCCCCCTCATCCCCACAGCCTGTTCCTCACACAGCAGCAAATCACCGCAATCTTCTGCTCAGAACCACCCATCTCAGAGTAAAAGCCAGGAACTCTCAATGGCCTGAAAGACCCCACATGATCCGCCCCCTCACCTCTCTGACCTCATCTCCTCCAGGGGCTCCTGCCCACTCTGCTCCAGCCACAGCCCTCCTCCAGGCTCTTCAAACCTTCCCGGCCCTTTGGCACTGGCTCTTCCCTCTGCCTGGAACCCTCTGTCCCCAGACACCCTCTCGGCTCCCTCCATCACCTCCCTCAGATCTTGGCTCATATGACCCATTCCCTGGACACCCTCCTTCCCATCCCTTTTAAAACAGTAAACTGCTCTTTCCCACATTCCTTGTCCTCCCCCCGCCTCACTGTTCTCCACAGCACATATCACCACCTGGCCTGCTAGACGTTTTACTTACTTATTTTGGTTACTCTCCCCCCACCTGGGATGGAAGACCCACGAGGCCAGGGATGTATCTGTTTTGCTTCCTGCTGTATCCCCAGCATCTAGACCACTGCCTGGTGCACAGCGGGCACAGAAGAAATACACATTGAGTAAATTAATTCATTTTCCTAGCTGCTGAGAAAAATATACGAAAAGCAAAAGATAAGGTCTCTGCTTCAGGGAGTTTAAAACCTCATTGGGAAGACAAGTCACACACTCGGAGGAGTTAATGATATAATGAATATGCATTGCTGCCAACTGGTGGTACCGCTGCGGATTTTGTCCGAATTCAGGGTAGGGAGAGGTCAGAGCTGGGCCAATCAGGGCAGGTGTGAAAGAAGAGGCAGGAGCCCTGCAGAGTCGTGAATAATTCATAGAATTTCCTGTAAGACTCCAGTGAATCAGATGAGCTGGTTGTCTCTTCCCAAAGCTCAAGGGGAGGGGACACAGGACGGGTAAGTCTTGGAAGAGGAGGGAGAAAGCGTGGGTCAGGCCTGGGACCTGGCACTGCCGGGGGTGCTGGGCAGCCATAGGGCATCCCGGAAGTCGGTGCCGCTGAGGAGAGGCGGGGGTGGCCCCCACAGCCCCCATCTTGACCAGTACACAAGGCCTTGTGGAAGCCCCCTCCTCAGAGACTCCCTGTCTGAGGGAAAACCCATCCTCACCCCTGACCCCTCCTCACCTCCCCTGGGAAGACGCTCCTTGTCTGGGTCACATGTGCAGGAAAAAGACATGCAAATTCAGATGCCTGGCATGTTTTTCCTAATCCCCCCGGCACAAATATGCCTGGTCACGATGTGGATGTCCCTCTGTCCCCACCCACTCTGCCACAGCTTCTGAAGCCCTGATGTCTCCAACTCAGCCCCTCCCCAGTGCCCATGGGTCTACAAAGCAGCCACATTTTGGGAACGCAAGCCGAAGCCACTTAGAGAAGGGGAGGGATTGGTCAGGAGGGGAGCATGGCCACCAGGAGGAGAATTTCAAATAAGGTGGGGAAAGAAAACATCCCAGGCTTGCAGCCCAGAGGGGACAGGAATGGTCTGCATGAGGCACCAGAACGGAGAAGCAAGGCATTTTGCGGGTGGGAACAGCTAGGGGGCTCCCCGGAGGTATCAGGAACACACGGTCAGTAGATGCGGCTCTCTGGTTCCTCCTGGCTCCGGCATTCCACACCCTCCGAGCTCCAAGTGTGGGTACCCAGCTAGCAGAATCAACGTCACCTGGGAACACTGGGCTACATTCCGTACCCCTCCCCAAGAACCTCTAAGGGGTGGCGCCTTGCCCTCCTCATCTTTGTATTTCCCGTCTGGTGCTTACGGCAGCTCCCCACCTCGCCTGTAGGCAAAGAGGGCGGCCCTCGGCAGGATGTTTAGAGTCCCAAATGTCCCCAAACGCCCCCGCACACGCCTCCCCTCCATTCCTCCTGTGTATACTCATTAGGACTGAGGCATCCCACAAAGGTGCCAGCGGGCGGGAGGGCGTGGCAGGGGTGTCGCGTGAAGCCATTAACAGATTAGCAGGAAAGCCCTTATCAGATGGGCTACGGGGACACCTGAGCCCAGAGGGAGGCCCGAAGGCAGGGCCACTAGACAGGTAAGTTTTCACGGAGGGGAGCGTCACAGGTCGAGGCCGGCACTTCCGTTTCGGGCCTACCAGGGGGTGGGGGAGGACGGGGGAGGGGGCGGGGGAGGACGGGGGAGGGGGCGGCAGAGCAGGGCTGGCCGAGCGTCCCGGCCCCGCCCCCGAGAACCCGCCCTGCGCGGAGGCTGATGTGCACGCTCGGCTTCCCGGCCCCGCCCCCCGAGACCCCGCCCCCTGCCCCGCCCCCGCCGCCGCCGAGCGAAACTGGCTGACCCACGTGCAGCCGTCGCCGCCTACAGAGGCCTCGCCCCGGCCTGCCTCCGACTGCGCGCCGCTGCCAAGACGCTGGGCATCGGCCAGGCGCGCCGGGGGCGGCGTCCGGCCGCCTGCACCCGCGCTTCCCTCTCCTCCCCGGCTGCCCGCAGAGGGCGGCCCCGAGGACCCCTCCCCACCTGTGGCACCCATGTCCCGGGCCGCAGCCCCCCACCCTCCCTCGTGGCGGGGAACATCTGTGTTTATTAAACGCCGCGCACAGGTGCCCGGCTTCGAGTGCGCACCTGGCGCTGTAACCAGAGCCGAGCTCTCCAGGGAGAAGTGACCCCGTGGCTTCACCCCCCTCCGGAGCTCCTGCATCTCCGCCCGAGGTCCGGGGGCGGGCCTGCTCCCACCCTCCGCCAGGCCGCTGATCTCACCGTCGCCCTCCGCACCTTTGCACGCGCAGCAGCCCTGTCAGAGTCCCGCCGGCTCCAAGGCCGCGCTTAAGCTCCCGCAGAGTTCACTGCCCATTCCCCCACGGGCATCGTCCCTCTAAAGGCTGGCTGCACCCCAGCCAAGATCACATTAGAAAAACCGACCCTCCAATGTGCAGAACACGTTTTAATTTATGAATCGTTTTTACATCCAATACCTCATTCCTTTCTTACCACAGTCCAGTGTGAGGTTCACTGACCAGAAGGGGCCACTTATACAACCCTGGCCTCCACCCGTTCAACGAAACCTTACTCCCAGTCTACTATGCAGCCGATAATGCACTGGGTGTGGTCCCCACCCTCAGGAAGCTGATGCCCATCATGCTGAGTGCCCTGAGGACAGAAGCCATGCCCTCTACCAGTGCATCCCCCCATACTCCCATCCTCCCTACCCCCACAGAGCTGAGGACAGTCCCTGCGGTGAGCCTGCCATCCACTGGGAGGCACGGGACCAGTTTGAGGCTGCACTGTTCCGGCCCAGGAGGGCATCAGCAGAGTGGGCAGGGATGGGGGTAAGGGGATGAGCCCTGTGGGTGGGGCTGCCCTGGACTCTGGAGAGGAGCTGGTTGACAACTCTGCTCTAGAAGGGAGTGGAGAAGGGCGCTGTCCCTGAAATGCCCTTGGGGTCTGCACCCCAGGACCTTGGTCTGAGGGAAGACGAGAAGGCAGATGCATCCAGGGCCCTGCCCAGGGTGGACTTTGAGATGCAGGTGGGAGCCACGGAAAAGGCAGTGGGGTGCGTCAGTGCTGTCTGGAAAGATTAGATAAGGAGGAGGAAGAAGGGCGCCAGAAGTGGGACAGGGGACTATCAGAGGAGCCTGAATCAAAGCCTGCACCTGCCAGCTTGGCCAGCTTCACAGCCATGGGAGGAGGAATCACACACTGGGGAGATGCCCCACGGACCCTAATAGCCCCTCCGCCATCCGGCTGTGGACCCAAGGTGTGGAGGGGAAACTGACTAGCTCAGGTCACACAACAAGTTAAAGGAATACCCAGTTCCAGACCCCAGGTCTCCTGACTCCCAGCCCAGGGCACTGGCCACGACCCCACAGATCCAGGCCAGACCCAAGGAAGGCCACTCCCAATGCAGGCTCTGTCAGACGCTGGGACTGGCTGGAGGTGGACGGTAGTCCCCTCCAGACACCCAAAGTCACACCCACCAGGTGGGAGTGGGGAGGAATGCTGGGAGAGGAACCCAGGGTCGCCTGGCTCATCAGAGAAAAGCAATTCACTTGTGCATCCCTGTAGAAACCTCCACTTACGTAACCTCTACTTCTCTCCCTTTACCATGGACCCACCCTGTGCCACCCGAGGGGCCAGTGTATGGAATTTCAAACAAGCATGGCTCAGCCCTTCAGGGAGCTTAAATCTAGAAAGGACAGGAAGCCGCACACTCAGAGAACCCCAGAGTCTCTCCAGTGATGAATGGAGGTAGAAAAAGGATGGAATTTGGACCAACAGAAATAAAGGTCCCTGGCTAGTGTACGAGCCTGCAGGGCGCTCCCTCTGCCCATGGGTCTGGGTTTCTGGCTCTCAGGATTGGGGGCTCCAGTGAGTCCTGGGGTCTCCACAGTGCTGCTGGGGGCAGGGGAAGACTGAGCTGTTAGGCCAAGGAGAAGAAGGATGGGGAGCAGGAGAGACAGGAAGGAATGCTGGGAAGAGACAGAGAAGCGGTGCAGCCAGGGGCCGCCCAGCCAGCCCCCGCCTCACACTTTGGCCTCGCTGGGCCCGGGCCTCTCCGGCTCTCCATAGCCGCCGGCTGGACCCAGCCTGTCCTACTTGACGTAGTAACTGAGGCTCTCGGAGCGTCAGCACAGCAGGCCCTGAGGTCCAGCCCGCCCGGCCCCAGGCCTGCAGAGCTCTCTGGGAAACGGCAGCAACAGCCCTGATGAATCCAGAAAGTGAGACGGTCTCCTGCATAACCAGCCCCGTCTCGTCTCGTCTGGAGCTCAGCATCACCGGGCAGGGGAAAGAAAGAGGTGGGGGCAGGGCACTGTTGGCACTGTTTTAGATCAAAGGCGACTTAAGAGGCATAAAAATCAAATGTAACACGTGGACCTTGACTGGATCCTGAATTAAAGAAACCAGTGTTTGGAGACAGACTGAGGACAACAGGGCACATGTGACTACGGATGGGGCACTGGGTGCTATCAGGAAATTACTAATTGGCATGATAACAGTACTGTGGTTCCACAGGAACGTACCCTTATTTCTCAGAGACGTACAATGAAGTACTGAGAGGTGAAACCACGCAATGGATGTAACTTACCAGAAAATACTTCAGCAAAAAATAGATGCAACAAACATGGCAAAATGTGAACAATTATTAAGTCTAAGGAGTGGGTATATGGGTGTTCTAGAAGGTTCTCTCTACTTTTCCTGCATTATATTTATGCCTCAGGCTGGTGCTGAGGGGCCAGAGTGACAGCAGAGGTAGAGGCCACAGCCAAGCCGGCTATGGAAGCTCTGCAGAGTCCACCTCCCGCAGCAACAGCAGCTCCAGGGCACCGACTCCATGCTCCCTCCCCTGACCTCTATCACCCATCACCCATTTCTTGATCTCACCCTGGAGAGGCCAGCTCATGGCTGGAGGGCCGAGTGAGTGATGGGAAAGGGATTTGCGAACCAAATGACGCACAGGTGTCTGCCCGGAGCACCCGCAGCTGCCCGGGCTGAGATTTGTGTTTGCGGCCTCTTCTGGCTCTGCCCACCTGCCAGCCAAAACATACCAGCTTTACACACCACTATGATCATTTTACTCCCCCACTCAGTCCCCTGCAATGAGTCCCTCCTGCCTGTCTCCCCTGCTGGAAACCCCTCTGCAGCCCACACCCTGGGCTCACCGTGTAGTCCACGCCCAGCCTCATTTCTGCCCCCATGGTCCCTGGTGTGAAACACTCTGCAGCCTCCTCTCTGAGGACCCCCTATGTGACCACCAGGCAAGTCAGTTAGCCTCCCTAAGCCAAGGGTCCTCACTCCAGGAAACTGTGCCTGCAGGTGCAAATGCTGGGTACCACTGCCACTCCTGGATGACCAGTGTGACACCCTCAGGGGGCTCAGAGCTCCCATTCAGAGGCCTGTGATGAACTTACTGGAGATTTGGGCTCGGCTCTCCTCCCCTCCCCCCATGCCTCCTTCCCTCCTCTCTCACAGTCTCCACCTAGCGGGAAGAGCCCCCCAGCTCCACACGGTAAAGTCTGGAAAGCAGGCCCGGGGGTGCACCACAGGGACTCCAGAGGCTCCCAGGGTAATCGAAACCCAGAAACCTCCCCCTGAGCTGAGAGCAGAAGGCTGGTGTGGCCCCACCCTAAAATCCAGGGCATGGCCCCACCCACCCCACAGCCCCACTGGGCCAAGTCAGGGAGGGGAGGGGACATGGGGTCAGGAATGTAGGGCAGGGCAGAGTGTGAGCAAGTGGCCACTGCAAGATTCTTTAAGGCCGAGGAGTTGGAGGCAGCCTGGGTCCCTAGAGTCCCACGGTGGGACACTGGGGTTGATTCTGTCCTCAGGCAACCCCCACACAGCCCCTCTCCCCACTTCACCCCTCGGATCACTGCCACCATGCCCAACCTTGGGGGTGGAGGCTGGTCTTACTCCCCCCACCTCCTAGGACGACACTCTCAAACTTATGACATGAAGTGTGCCAGACCTGCCGGGCCTAGGGTCCCCGTTTCTGCAGCCTCCACCCCCAGGGAGACATGCAGAGGTACAGACTGTGAGTTAAAAAGCTGTGGGGCCAGCCTGGTGGCGGAGGGGTTAAGTGTGTGTGCTCCGCGTCGGAGGCCCAGGGTTCCCAGGTTCGGCTCCGGCCCAGACCTAGCACCACGAGGTAAGCCACACTGTGGCGGTGTCCCACATACAAAATAGAGGAAGACTGGCACAGACGTTAGCTTGGGGACAATTGTCTTCACCAAAAACAAAAATAGCCATGCCTCCCCTTTGATCTCAGAACTCCACTTCTGGGAATTTATCCTGAGAGAATAAGTGGACAAGTGTTCGGGCGTGTATGGACTAGGATGCTCAGTGTGGACTGTTTAGAACAGCAAAAATTTAGAAACAATCTAAATACCCCATATTAGAGTTGCTTAAATATACTAGAGTTGCTTAAATAAATTACGGGACATTACACCATGGGATGCTACGCAGCCGTCACAGTGGCGTGCTGGCATGGAAAATACAGTTTAATGTATCTCCCGAAAAGGACAGGATACAAAGTCCTTTCTGCAGTTTGCTATCGTCTTGTAAATGTCTATTTGTGTACATAAAAGGCTAGAAGGTCCGTATCCAGAATATGAATATAAGTCACAGTGGTATTCCAGATAATTCTTTATTTGAGTTTTTCACGTTTTCTCCATGGGGCATATATTATTTTTTAATTAAAAAAAATATGTATTTTCAAAAAAGGAGTTGCATGGATGAGCCTACCTGAGGCTAGGACCCTGCCTTGGGGCACAGGTCAGGGGTGAGTTCAACATCTCGTTCCAGTGAAATCACAGTCAAATGAAAGCCAAGGGCAGGTCTGAAGTCTACCCGGGAATGCAGTCTGCACTGGAGGGCCTGTGCCCCCTGCTCCTGGAATGACACGTGTCTCAGAGACTCAGGGCTCAAAGGCCCTTACAGACCATCCCTCCCAGCTCCTCACTGTACAGACTAGAACAGGCTGGCACCCTGTCTTGGTTACTGCTGATTCCCCAGTGACTAGAAGAGTCCTGGCACAAAGCAAGTGCCCAATAAGTGTTTGTTGAATGACTTAATGAAGTCTGATGAAAGCTAAGAGATTAGCTTTCTGGAGCAAGAGGCAGGCAGACCCAACAGGTAGGCTCCTTCAGAGCCTGTCAGCCTGGGAGGGCTCTCAGATCAGGGATCCCCACCCCAGGTACACATTAAAATCACTGGGAGCTTTAAAAAAATCCAGCCCTCAAACCCAGCCCTAGAATGTTGACATTTCTAGGTTGGTCTCACCTGCGACTTCAGAGCTGGAATTTTTTTTAAAGACTCCAGAGGGATCCTCAGGTACAAAGAGAGCACCTTAGAGGACACCCAGGCTGAAGTAAACATTCTGAGAAGGCAAGGCCTCGCCAGAATCACCCAGCAAGTTAATGATAGAGCAGGAAAGCCAGGTCGCTGGGGACCAGGCTTCCTCCATGTTCCCCGTCACATTTCCTGGGTCCCGACCTCCAGTGCCCACCCTCCTCGGGAAAGCAGATCAGGCTAGAAGGAGGACAGGGAACCCCAAGGGGGCCCCTTCTGACCCTACTTCCCATGATCACCCAGCCCTGGGGGATCCAGGTCCAGGGGCCATGGGAGCCCCCAGAGGCCATGGGGGTGGGCAGAGCCACTTGGACAAATGCTAGGAGCTCAGCTTCAAGACCCATTCACCTGCACTCCCCAACTTACTCCCTGTGGCCTGGTGCCACCCCTCTGGCCACTCAAGAGATCTCCAAGGAACTGGATGTGAGACTCTGAGGGGTCCACCCTGCACGTTCACGGCCAGTTCCCCGCAGCCACTGGCCGGGAGCCACATTAGATCCTCCACCTTTCGCTGGCCCTGATCAGTCGCTCCAGCCCTGGCCTCTCCAGCCTCCCACTTAGGGCGAGGGCTGAGGCAGCGGCCCTGACCATGCTCTCCTGCCAAGAATGGGCGTGGGCCTGCTTTCCCTTCCCAGCTGAGGTCTCGACCTCCTCCAGGATCCACCCCTCAGACCCCTCCCGCCCTCCCAATCCAGAGTTAATGTACAATCTTCACCAGGAGCTCTAATTATCCAGGCGGCTCTAAGTGGCCTCCTCCACGCTGCCCTGCAGAGCCTGGCCGGAATCTGAAGGCCGCCCCAGACTCCCTCCTCCCCCAGTGCCCCCTTCCCACCTCCCAGCTGAACAACCCTCTGCCCACCAGGGCTGCCCTGTCTTCACCAAATTCATTTCATCCAGCCCTCACTGGGCACCTCTTAGTCACCAAGCATTGGGCTAACCTGGGAACTTAGTCAAATTGGCCTCCAGAGTTCACAGACAGGGACACCAAAAGCCAGGGTGAAGGCAAAAGGGGACCAGAGGGGACAAGGGAGCAGAGAAAGAATCACTTAGAGCAATGCTTCTCACACTTTAAGGCACCAAATCCCTGGGGATCAGCCTGCAGACTGATTCAGTAGGACCATCAGGGGTCTGAGACTCTATATTTCTAACAAGCTTCTGGCTGATGCTGGTGCTGCCAGACTGAGGACCACACTCTGAGTAGCCATCTAGGCTTACAGTGCCCAGAAATCATTCTTCCATTGACTCTAAGTTCCCAGAAGATAGGACGCACAGCTCCCTCATCCACCACCTCGTCCCCCGTGCCCAGTACAGTGCCTGTGGACCTGCCGAGTAGATGAATGGTGTAATTAATTAGCTAATCCTGGCAAAGTGCCAGTGTTAGATGGACCTACAGAGAAACCTCCAACTAATTGTAAGACAACACAATTAACACCAGAGGGGAGTTTGTACAAAGCAGTGCAAACCACAGAGGAAAAAGGGTTAATTTTGCCAGGTTGCAGGGCGGGGTTGGGGGGGGTCTCAAAAGAAGCCACTTGGCACCAGGTCAGATTTACCCAGGTGGAAACTGGCTGAAGGGGCAAAGGTAAAGAGATGGTGGGCGTGGGGGTAGGTACGTTCCAGGAACTGGGAGGAGTGTGGTGCACCTGGAGCTTCGGAGGGTGTGAAGGGGGATGTGAAAAAAACCGGAAAGTGAAGTTTGGGCCAGCACAGGCCAGTGCTAGAATGCCAGGTTGGGAGGGCGGGCGTCCACTGGTGGGAAGTGGGGGAACTGTCGGAGGCGTCTGCATGGGGAACGGGCACCCGGGAGTAAAAGCCCTGGAGTGGAAGGGCTCTCAGAGGTCACTAGGTCCTGCCCCAGGATCAGAGTGGACTGGAAGAAGCCGCCTCCTGGGGAAGGAAGGGCCAAGGCGGGAGGGAGCTACATCGCGAAGCAACAGAGGGAATCCCTTCTCTGTGACGGATGAGGCCTGTGTGGAGAGCGGAATAAGATGTTTCCCTGATTCTGATAGATCTCACAGGAGCTTCAAAACCACCCACTGTGCGCTCAGCCCTGAGCCAGGCACTAAGCAACAGAGAAGATGGTCATTTCCCAAAAGCCCCCCTTGCTGTTCAGACACTAGGAGGGAGCTTCCACCAACTGCCCCCAGGTCCCCCACACTCTCTCCTTCTCCCCTCAGCATTATCAGAGGTGTTTACTGTGGACCTACTATGTGCGGGCCCTGGCCTCAAGCAGCAGCCTGGCCAGAGGGACAGCCAGGGCTCTGGTCACTGCTCTCTGGGGCAGACCTGCACAGATGGCCCAGATGTGGCTCCACCCCCATCCTCTGGGGAACTGAGCAAGTAAAGTCAAATCTAATGGGGGAGAGGACAGGCGCGGGGTTCCACGTCTGTCTGGGGAGGGGAAGGAGCGGCCTGGAGGGCGCTGAGATAAGGAGAGCAGGGTATGTGGAATTGTCGTCAGGCTCCCCTGCTGGCAGAGCCCGCCCACCCGCCCTCCAACCCCCTGCTGGATTCCCTTTCCCACAGCTAAACTCCCAACAACCCAGCGAGACACCAGGAGCCAGGTGACCCCACCTCCCAGGCAAGTCCAGAGCCAGACCCCAGCTGAGGCGGCCAGGGCTGTCCTCCGAAGCCCCCAGAGAGGGGGCACCTTGTAGCTGGCTGGTGTCCAGATGAGCAGGGTCAGCAGAGGAGGGTGGGTTTATCCTAAACGGCAGCTGGGTGTGGTGGGAAGATGAGACAACACAGGTCCTCAGACTGAAATGGGACAAAGATAGCAGGACATGCCCTCCGGCCAGGCTGCAGAGGTGGAGAAACCACTCTACTCCCTTCCCCCTTACCCACCCCCCCCAGCCTCAAGACTCACCCAACTGCTCCTCTAAAGACAAACCTATTCTCTCTGCCTAATTCCTTTCGTGCCCTATGCCTGCTTCAGGCCTGGCCCTCCCCAGGGACTTGAATTGATTCCCTGCTTATCCAGCCCAGACCCTGGGGGGTGGCAGCCAGAATTAATTAATGTTTGTAAAGTGCCCGAGAGATCCTGGGACCAGGGACCCAGGGGCGCCAGATGAGTTGCGCAGGAAATTGACAGAGAGAGGCGGGGAGAAGGGAGGCAGCGCACCAGAACCTGGGACCCCTGGAAGGGGAGGGCTGAGAAGACACTCCTACCACAGGGCGGCAGGACAGGAGAGAGCTAAGAGGAAAAAGTGCGACCCCTCAAAGGTGCGACAGCCGCAACTAGAGGACCCACCACCCACGGCTCCGTCCCACCCCCAGAGCCGGTCACGTCCAGACCCAGATGCCGTTCCCCAACTCAGGCCCCAGCCACCCACCTGCCCCCGCCCCGGGACCACCTGCAGAGGAAGTTTCGGCCTCTCCGACCCCTCTGAAGAAAGGCGAGCGCGCAAGGCTGGAGGCTACGCGGAGCCCGGCGCCTCCTGCCAACTGCGGCAGGGCGCCCGACTCCTACCTGGGCAAACATTTCACTTCCTTTCTCTAAAAGAAGGAGGTTAGCCGTTCCCCCGCTCTTTGACGCTGGGGACATCCAGGTTCTCTGTTGAGGGAGGCGACGGCAGGACGCACGCAAGTGGCACCAAGGCCCACAGCGCCCCCTCCCCGCCTGCGCCCCACTTGAACTCGGCTCACTCACCCCAAAGTGCTGATGAAGCCATTGACGGAGCCCTCGGCGTACAGGGAGACGATGTCCCCGATGTGGAGAAAGCTAGACATCTCGCTCATGGCTACGGCCCTCCGGGGAGCCGGGGCGGTGGGGGCGCCCAGGCGCGCGCGGCCAGGCTCGGTGCGGAGAACGGAGATGACCCAGGGGGCAGGAAGGGGCGCGTCCCCTCCTCCGAGCAGAGCGCTCGGCGCGGCCGGGACGGGCTAGCGGCCACCCGAGCTGAAGGCGGCGCGGCGTGGCCCGGCAGCCGGTGGTGGCGTCCGGGTGAGGAGGTGCCCGCGGCTCCGCGCGCCCGCCGCCCGCCCGCCCGGCCCGCGCGTACCTGCAGCGTAGAAGGAGCAGGAAGTCTGGGGCCGCCACACACACATGCAAATCCCGCCCGGGAGGCGGGGAAGCCACACCCCGTCCCCCGCGCCCCATCCGCGGCCCGCCCGCCGGCACCCATGTGCGCCGGCCCGCCCCCCGCGCCCTGCGCCCCTCGCGCGTCCTGGGCCCGGCCTCCCGGACACCCAGCGAGCCGCCTGCCCCGCACGACTCCAAGGAGTCTCGGGCCTCCGGCGGGCTCCCCGGGAAGGAGTTCCAGCTCCAGCGAGCCCTCAAACAGACCGTGCAACCACCATCCCTGGGAGGCCCAGCCCTCGGGGTTCCCCGGACTGTCTGCTCCTAGGCCCCCGGGTCGCCGAGAGCCGGGGCGGCGCCCGCGGAAGGGGGAGCCCAGCGCCCCCTCAGGAGCTACCTGAAGCCGCGCGCGGAGGACCCGGAGCGCCCTGGTGCGGCCGCCCTACGGCCACCGCGCCGTCTCCGCGCCCAGCTGAGAGCCGTCTCATTCCTGCGGCGCAAATCGGGATTCATTTTTCTCTACGTGAAAAAGCCTTTTCATTGCACAATAGAAAGTGTTCGGGCTTGGAGGGGAAATGAAGCAATGGGGTGGGTTTTGTTTTTTTCTCTCCGCATTCCTGTGTACAAAGAGATCCAACTTCCGAATCAGTTCAGCCGCTCCTCTCCAGGAGTTGGCTCCAGAACTCTTGGCTCCTTCTGTCTTTCTTTTTAAAAAGGGAGGAGGGGGGCGGGGGAGAAAGCCACCTTCTCTAGTTAATAGCGCACCCGAGCGCCAACAATGACAAGGCTGGTGCCGGCCCTCTGGGAGGGACCCGCTGCAGTGTCGCCGCCAAGCTCTTGCTCACGAAGTCCTGCCCTCAGACTCACGTCTCCAGCTCGCCTACTTTCTGTTCTGTCCCCGGGCCCTCGGGTGTTTTCTTCCTAGTGCTTTTATTTGAACTCCTGAGATCCAGTGCCCATGCCACCCCCATTCGTTCACATTTACTCCCTGCCCAACCCCCCCCCACCCCCCCAACCCCCACCCCACCCCCCCAACCCCCACCCCCGCCCTGACTTCCTGGGGAGGCTTGTCCCTGGGAGAAAGGGAGGAGGGGACTCGTCTGAAGCAGGAGGAAGAGACCCGGGGAGGCAGCTAAGAACGAACAGACAGCGGCTGACCCACCGGCGGAGGGAAAGAAGAGCCCCTGGGTGTGTGGTTTTTCCCGCAAGACCCCCAGAACGGGGCAAGGGAACACAGCTCCAGGATTGCTGAGTTCAGGGTTTCACAGTTTTTTCACCAGACCCACAATAACAAATACATTTCACATCAGACCAGTCCACCCCTTATCTATATTTAAGGAAACAATAGTTTCAGAAAACAATACTTACCCTTATGACCTGTGATGCACTCTTCTGCTTTCTGTTCTATTTCAGTGTTTGTTTTGTTCTTTTAATACTGATTGTGACCCACTAAATTACTTTTTTTTTTAATGTACCAGACGGATTGCAAAGTGCAGTTTGAAACACCTCATCCAGACTGCTCTGCCAAAAAGAGATGACCAAAGCCCAGAAAGGGAGCATCAAACCTCAAGGTCACACAGCAGGTTCATGGCAACTGCAGCAGGGAGCCCAGCCTCTGACTCCCAGCCGGGTGCTCTCCCCACTGCCCCATACTGCGCTGGAGCTGCAGCTGCCCATCCCTGGTGCCCTGCTGGGAAGGGCCAGCCCCTGGAACAGCTCATTTGCTCCCAGAAGTCAGGCCTCTGCTGACTTCCCCGTACAAGGGAAATATATGCATTCGTTCCATAAGCAGTTGACAGCCTACTACGTGCCTGGCCTCGGCTGGGCACCAGGCTCTGATTAAGCTGCCAGCCTCAGCCCATTTGCCTTTTCCCCTACCCCAGAAAGCAAGGAGGAAGGGGGATGTGCTGGAAACATGCTCTCCGGTGGAGGCACTCAGGCCTTGTGCCTTCCTTGCCCCAGCCACATCCAAGGGGCCATGTCCTTCCTCCTGAGATTCAAATAGATGGTTCCATAGCTCAGCCCAGGTCTCATAGCCAGGATGTGGGGGGCAGGCCTATCTCACCCAAAGCATTTGCCGCTGGTTCTCCCTCCACCCCCAGCCTGGGAGTGCTCTGAGCCCCTGTCCCTCCACCAACCGGGAGGATTCAGAGTGGGGAGCACAACTCCCATCCACGGGAGAAGTCCTGGCAGGGATGCCATGGCCAGCCTCCTGCCACACGCACTGCTTCTAGGTATTTTTATGGAACCTGACGCCCATGTTGTGTTCCCAGAGGAGCCACTCCTGGGCCCTGGGCCCTCCTCATCTGCTTCTGCTAAATCAACTCCACCGTAAGCTCTTTTGTACATATGGGTTCTGAGTTAGAGTTTGTTCGAAGAAAGGTTCAGTTGGTTAAAAAAAATTTAAGAAACAGATGCTACAGCTCCAGCGAGTCCGCTCCGCTGCTCCCCTCTTGAAACTGCCCTGTATCTCTTCATCACCACAGCATGAAGTCTACACACCTTAGCTCGGCGCACCAGAACCCTCTGTCCCTCCCCTCCCCACCCCTGCACCCTGGGCAGGCGCAAAGGTTGGTCCTCAAGGAGGAGCCACGCCGTGGACTGCGTGAGAGCGTGGGCTCTGGCTCTCGCAGGCCTGGGTTCCAGTCCCAGCCCTGCCACTGTCCAGTGGCAGCTCTCTCAGCCTCTGTTCCCATCTGTTACATAAGGAGGCCTCTGTTTCTTCATCTGTTAAATGGGGAGAGTATAGTACCAACACGTGTGGGAAGCGGGATAAAGCCATCAGCACAGCATCCCCAGTGAGGCAGGACTGGGCGTCTTCATTCTCGTTTCCCCAGGACCTCATCCACTCCTGTCCCTATCCCTGGGCTCATGCGGTTGCCCTCCACACTGCCCCCTTTCCATTTCCCTTGGGCAGAGTAAAGCGTCCTTCCCTGATGTACTGGAACACCAGTCTTGGAAGTATTTTCATGAAATACTTTAAGAAATAATAATATTAAATAAAAATAAATAGATTAAAATTATAGTGAGTGCCCTTTACCTTTCTTCCAGCTTTCTCAAATCTTAATATTTTGCAAAATTTGGTTCCAATGTATTTTTTTAAATTAAAAATTCAATTGAAGTTCCTTATGCCCTCCTTCCCCCCTCCATTCCCCTCCTCCCCGCCCCCCCCTCACCCCCCGCACAGGTAAACACGCTCCTGATTTGGGTGGGAATCACTGCACGTCATTTTGATGCTTGTCCCACAGACAGATGTCTCCACACACAATGGATGATCGCATCCTGCAGGGTTTTACATTTTATAGAAATGGTGCCGCCCTGTGTGTGTTCTTTGATGCACGGAGCAGCAGGGTGACAGTCCACTTCCTGACCACATCACAATTTGTTTATGCATTTTGCTGACGACCATTAAAGCCCTAAGTTTTTGCTGTTACAACAACACTGAGGTAAACATTCTCGTCTCCTTGTGCACATGCATGAGTGTCTCTAGGGCAGCGTTGTTCGAACTATGCATTGATACCTATGAATGGGTCAGGAAATCAATTTAGTGGGTGAAAATCAGCATTTTTTTTTTAAAGATTGGCATCTGAGCTAAAATCTGTTGGCAATCTTTTTCTTCTTCTTCTCCTCCTCCTCCTCCTCTTCCTCCGCCCCCTCCTCCTCCTCCCCAAAGCCCCCCAATACGTAGATAGTTGTATATTCCAGCTGTGAGTGCCTCTGGTTGTGCCATGTGGGACGCCACCTCAGCATGGCCTGATGAATGGTATGTCCGCGCCCAGGATCCAAACTGGCGAAACCCTGGGCCACTGAAGTGGAGCACGCGAACTTAACCACTCGGCCACGGGGCCGGCCCCGAAGATCAGCATTTTTAAAACTCAAAATTGCTTAGAAAATATCATCGTGCATCACCAGTCATCAGGGTGACTATTACGGTGGAAGTTGTCCATCATGGGTGTGGAGTGTGTGTATTCTGGATCCCAGAGCATGCTTATTGAGGATACATGTCAAAAAGTCTGAAAAACTCTAGAGCGAGAACTCAAAAAGGGGAATTGCTGCATCATAGGGAAGATGCTTGGTCAACTTCCTAGAACTGCCAAATTACTCTCCAAAGTGGCTGTTCTAACTCACCCTCTCGCCAGCCACGAGGAGTGTGCCCGCTGAACCACGCCCTCACCAACGCTGGGCACTGTCAGGCTTTTTCACATGGAATGTCTTGATCCTCCCACCACCGGAGAACATATCGTGGGCCATCTTGAATTGTAACCCTCTCTCTCCTTTTCGGCCTCCCCCAGCAGACTGTGAGCTCCTGGACGGAGGAGGCTGTGTGCACTTCTCTTTGGGTCTCCAGCCCAGGTCAGGCACATAGTAAGTGCTTAATAAATCTGCGTGGAATTCAACTGTCAAGGAGAAAGAGAGTGGGGAAAGTACATAAATTATACCAGGAGACAAAGGGAGACTGTGGGAGCCCCAGCTCGGGGTGCCAGGTGTCTGGGTCCCCCAGGTGGGAGGTGGGGAGCTTCCGGGGATGCTCTAAGCAGTTGAAAAGGAGAAGCGATGGGCCCCACCCCTCCTGAGTGGGACACTGTTAAGCTGGAGCCAAATTCAGGCCCAGGAAGGAGGCCACCACCATCCCCATGGCCACTGGTCTGCCTGGTCCAGGCCCCAACCTCAGTGGCTGGGTGTTTCCCCGCACCCACCAGCCCCACCTCCCAAAGGAGCCTTTCCCAGAGGGAAAACGGAATGGGAAGCTCTGCTCAGAAATCCCAAACTCTGGGTTCACAGGAAGCCAGTGACTGCAGGGGCCTCTTGGAGGGGGAACTGAGTGGCAGGGGCTGGATGGGGGAAATTACTTTTCACCATACCTCTTTTTAAAACTTTTGAATTTTGGACTATCCAGATATATAACCTATAACCAAAAATAGATTTAAAAAAAGATGTTCCAAGGCTCACCCCCAAGCTCCAAGCTCCAGCAGGAAGACCTCCAGGAAACCCGCCTCCTCCGCTCTCTATCCAACCCAGGCCTGAGGAGATGAGGAAAGAAGGGTGGTGATGCTCAGACCGTCCCCCTGGGCACAGAAGGGAATGCTGCATGTATGCGTGTGTGTGTGTGTGTGTGTGTGTGGCAGGGAATAAGACTGAATTGTAGCATAGGGAGGGGCCACAGCTCTGAACCCTAAGCCTCCTCCACCCGTATGCCCCCCCTCCCCACCACTACAACTGCCTTCTGGAGACTTTCTCCCAGCTCTGCTGTGTGACTTGGCACAGGGTACAGACCTCTCTGGGTCTCAGCTTCCTTCTTCTAAACAGCGTTGACATCACCTTGCCAGACTTCATCCTTGGCTCTGACTGTTCTTCAAGCTCTTTCTGGCCCTCCCCGACTGTGATGGGGAGGGGTAGGAGCAATCCCCTGCCCGTGCTCGCTGTGCCTTCTCAGGGTGTGGGGCCGATAACAGGGAGTTCCCAAGGGCTTCCTCTGCCCCTCGGTCCTGATAGGCAGCGGGGCCAGGAGGGGCGGGGCAGAGCCGGGCCAGAAGGGCTGACTCAGTGCAGCAGCCACCCAGCCTGGTCACCCGCCGTGGGTGGGGTGCCAGCCCAGGCCCGCTGGGGTTCCCAGAGAATTCCTTCCCCATGCCATAAGCTGCCCTGGGCGGGCACCCCAGCCCACAGCAACCACTTAGCCACAGCCAGGGCTGCCCGTCCCAGGAGCCCTCATGCACAGTCACACACAAACACTCTCACACTCACAACAGTCTCGCGTGCACACACACTCTCCCTCATACACTCTCATCCTCACACTCACACCCACTCACCCTCCCGGAAGCCTGAGAGGAGACAGAACTTGTTCTGTTGGCCTTCCCCGCTCCCCCCGGCCCCAGCCCCAGTGCCCTATCTATTGATTTCAGACATTGCTGACCACTTAGCACATGCAAGGGACCAGAGAGGAAACAGCCTGCCCAGCCACGGCCAGCAAACCCCACACGTGGTCCTGCTTTCGTGAAGAAAGAGATAAAAAAGTCTGCTGCTAGGACTCCCCCCGGGTCACAGTAGAAAGACTGAGGGCCCCCCCACCACTTCTAATTTTGGCCTCTTGAGCGAGCAGCCCCCTGGTTGTGGGGTCCTGAAACCGAAGGGCCCAATTATTCCAGGTCCTTCCTCCTCCTCTCCCCCGAGTGTTGGCCGGCAGGTGAGGTGTGACCCCTCCCCCCCAGGCACCTTTACGGACAGTGAAAAGCAGAATCCTGGAGCAGGACCCCTGCGGCCTGGCTCTGACCGCTCTCCAGCTGTACAGAGAAGCTCTCTGTCCCAGGTTCTCTGGGCCTCAGTGTTCTCATGTGTAAAATGAGAATACAGAGCCGTGTTAGTAAGATCCTGGCAGGAAACTGGCAACACGTCCCCAGTGGGTGATTAAAGGGAGGTTAGTGAATGGATCGACTTGCAGACGGGTGGACAGGCATAAGAGACCCAACGAGGGATGGCGCAGCACCCTGGAGCCAGCCACTGCAGAGAGCTGTTACCACCCTAGGCCTGAGAAGGAGCCGCTGGAACAAACACCCCGACCTCTCTCCCTTCCTGCCCTGCAGTCCCTCACCTGTGCCTGCCATGGGCTCAGAGGGCAAGGCAGCCTGGGTCAGCCAGGCCGTAGAGGCCGGCCTCCCGGGACACAGAGCAAGCACAGAAGAGTGGACGGCGGATCTGGGGGCGGTGAATGGAGACTGTCTAACATAAGTGACTACTTTGTAAAGCACTTAGCCCAGTCAGCACATGTTCTCTGTGATTGTCTCTGTTTGCATAGTCCTCAGAGTTCTCAACAACGAGAAGTGCTTGTAGATTTAAAGAAAGGACAATCTAATGGTGGAATTTTGTTTTAGAGGATGACCAAGGAGGGGACGTTGATGAGGCAGATTTTATTGAGATCTCCCCAAATGAGGCTTCGGAATCCCCTCCCCAGTCATCAGGTACTGAGTGCCTGTCACACCCACGGGCCCGGAGGAGGAAGTACAGGGGGCTAGGCTGGGCTGTGATCCCCCCACACTGAGTTCTGAGTCAGATTGGGGGAGTGGAGGTTACAGTGGAGGCTGTCTGATTACAGTTCCAGGACACCTTGTGAGGTCACCCCATCCTGATGTCTAGGTCAGGACCTTGGCAGGAGCCACCAAGAAGAAGGGAGGCCTCTGGGGATCCTGTCTCTACCACACTCAGAAAGGGGAGGCCGCACGGGCCTCTGTGAGTGTGCCCGGACCTCCACACCTCACCTGCCAACAAGGGAGGCAGGTTAGGAGCAGGGGGGACATCGGCCCTGTGATCCTGTTGGGAAAGGGGACTAGCAGGAAAAACCTCCCCGGGGCCAGGGCCAGGGCCAGGCGGGAGCAGCCTTTGTCTGGTGGGAGACCAACAGGATGACGTCAAGTCCACCTGGGCTGGGCCCTGGCCTCCAGCCACGCCCCACACCCACCTTGGCAGGACGGAGGCCCCGCGAACTGGCCCTTGCCTGGGCTGCCCGGCCAAAGCTGGGAATGGCTGAAATATAGGGGTCCACCTGCCAAACAGGACCTACTCCTCTGCCAGGTTTGCCAGCCTCTGCTTCTGGATCATTCAGAAGGAAGAGGTTGTGCAGTGAGGGGTGTGCATGCCCTTCCGAGGGGGCAGGGAGGGGTCACAGCTGAGGCGCTCTGGAGGGGAGAGGGAGAGAAAGGCCTGCTGTTTGCCCAGGAGCTGAGCAGACACTGGGGCCCTTGTCTTGGGGCAGCGGGGGAGGCTGCTGGCCAGATGGAGAAAGGGGGGGGATTCCTGGGCTGAGCGCAGCCTCTTCCTCCCACACCCCCACCAAGCTCCTGGGCCAGCCGAGAGGAAGAGAGGAGCCTCTCTGAGGCCTGGGGCAGCGCAGCCCCCCTCCCACCCAGACAGCAGAGCCTCTGGAAGCAGCCCCGGGACGTTCAGAAGCACCCCAAGGTGCTGCTTTCCTGAGGCCCAGATGCTGCGGAGCCCGTCTGGGTCTGGGTCTTCAAGGCTGGGCGGGCTTTCCTCTGGAAGGGGTGCTCCTGGTCTGCCATGAGCAAGCCCAGCCCCGGACCTTTGGGGCATGCAGTCTGGTGAGGGGAGCTGCATCCAGTCCCTTGACAAATAGAGAGTCTGTGCTGTGTGCCTGGCACTCTCCAGGGTGGGAGAGGGAGGGCTCCCTGCTGGCCTGGGCACCTGGTGGCTGTGGCCCGTCCCCTGCCCAGCCCCTGACCCCAGCGGGCCTGTGACAGACATAGGTTGGGCCAAGCTGAACCTCAGCGACTCCTTCCTTTTGTTGGCATGCTGTCATTCTACGCCCCCTTCCTAAATGTAGCCACTCCCAGGAGCGGCCCCCCCTCCTCAGCCAGCCCTCAGCGTTTGTCCAGGGTTGATCAGGGGCAGCAGGGAGGAAGGGGAGCAGGGAGAAAGGCACCCAGAGGCAAGTGTCTTGGGGTGGGAGCCAGAAAGGGGAAGCTGACAGCAACCAATCATTGCCAACACCTGTTATCCACCCCTAGGTGGCGCTGTGGCTGCATTAGTGCGCTTAGTCTGGCCTCAGCCCTGTTCCCATTTTACAGATGAGGAAACTGAGGCTCACAGAGCAGCTGAGGGGACTTGAGGGCATCAAACGGCTAGTGGATCATTCCCATTCCACAGATAGGGAATGGAAACTCAGCTCTCTAACGGGCTGGTGGAGGTTGTACGGCGAGGAAGGCGTCCCCATTTTGCAGATGAGGAAAGCTCAGGGAGGTGCAGGGTCCTGCTCAACGTCACACAGCTAACAAATGACAGAGGTGGGACTCAAACTAAGACGTGCCTGACCTCAGAACCTGCTGGCTTAGTCTTCACTCTGCAGGAGGGTCCCAGACAGGGAATCTGGGAGGGGAACCTGGGTCACTCAAATTATGCCTGGTAGAGGGCTGTCCCTTTGCCCTCACAGACCCTACCCTGAACTCCTCCTCGGTGGTGGCTGGGAGGAACTCCATCCACCCTGAGCCAGGTGGGCCTCTGCACCCAGGACGGCTTCTCTCTAGGTACTACAATCCGTGGGCCACATGGGGGCTGCACCTGCCCTGATTCCAGCAGACTCCAGCGCCAACCGCCATGATTCATTAGCTCTCCCTTGGTCCCAACAGACAAAATGCACAGCAGGAGGAAAGGAGGTTAGATGGCAGGGAGGACTTCCGTGTTGTCGGGGATGGGAGATCCGGGGACTGGGTGGCAGAGGTGGTGGAATTCTTTAAAAGAGGAATATACCAGGCTGCCTGACTGAAAATCCAAATTCAGGGGCTCCAGACTAATTTAACTTCCTCTGGCTTCTCCAGCTCCCTCCCCTCGGGGCCTGAGTGCTGGGAGCTGAGCTGGAAGTTTGCCTCCAGAACCTGTTCAGACCTCCAGCCAGGACCACACCCAACCGCTCACGCTGTTCCCATTCAGAGCCAGTAAGGATTAGTTTTCACTCAACACTTACTACAGTCCCTATGTCTCCATCAACTCATTTAATCTTCACACGGCCCTGTGAGAGGGTACTGTTATTATGTCCACTTGACAGATGAGGAAACCGAGGCCCGAGGCCTTTTCCAGGACTTTCCATCGTCCCATGTCTGTTCATCCTTCAAAGCTCAGCTTACATGTCCCCCTGCCCAAGAGGACGTGCCCAGGACCTCTGCTCTCCATGGGGCAGTCAATGACAGGGACCACCAGCTGCCGCTTCCCAGCTCTTCACCTTGAACAAACAACTTCCCTCGACCTCAGTTTCCTTATCTGTCAAATGGGCATAATGAAGTACCAACCGGAAAGGATCGTGGTGAGTATTCAACAAGATGACAGGTATGTACCCTCCACACACCAGTCAGCAGTTCTAATATTGACTCAAACCTCAGCCATGTCCAAGGTCCCAGCGTCCCACAGCTCTGAGCTCTGATGCTGGGCTATCCTGTCTTCATCTGGCTCCAGCTGTGCTCAGCCAACACACTGGGGGACAGGAGGCCAGGCCTTGGAGACATGGGGTGCCAGGGGCTGAGGGCAGGGCCTGGCCGAGGGCCAATGCAGGCACAGAGGTGGGCACCAGGAACACCCTGGTCCTGGCCAAACAGGAGGGACCAGGGCGAGGGTGCCACCCGGCGGCTCATCTGTCAGGTGCGTGGTTGGTCACTGCCGTCAGGGTAAGCGCAGCACTTCCTGGGGGGAGGGTGGGGCTGCCCCAGCTTCCCCATTGCATTCCAGAGCCCAGGGAGCCATCTTGGGGCTTTGGGCCCAGTCCAGGAGGGGTTCAGTGTGGCAGACAGGGTGGGAAGGGGACCAACAAGGATCAGGAAAGGTTTGGGGCCAATGTTCCAATTACTGTTGCTGCATAACAAATTATCCAAAACTCAGCAATGTGAAACAACAGCCATTTTATTTGGCTCAAAGATTTGTGGGTCAGGAATTCGGGAAGGGCCTGGCTGGGCGGTTCTCACTTGGGGTCTCGTGTGATTGCCATCAGATGTTGGCTGGGGCTGGAGTCATCTGAAAGGCTCCGCTGGGCTGGACGTGCAAGGCGGCTCCTCCCACGGCTGGCAGGTGGCGCTGGGGCTGTGGGTGAGACCAGCTCCACGTGGCCTCCCCAGCTGGGCAATCTCAGGGTAGTCTGACTTCCTGGGCGGGGGCTGGCCCATCCCAGAGCAAGCATCGGAAGAGAAGCAGGTGGAACCTGTGCGGCCTTTTATAACTTCGCTTCCGCGGCCACACAGCATCACTTCCACCGTACTTTATTGCTGGAAGCCGTCACAGCCCTCCCAGGTTCGAGGGGAGGAGGACATAGAGGCCTCCTCTCCCCAAGAAGGGTGCCAAAGGATGTCAGGGCCGTGTTTTAAAACTATCACAGAGAACATCTCAGAACAGATCTCTCTCCCTGTGCTAACTGGGACTTCACAGGTGACAGGCCCTGGGGGACACCAAGAGACCTGAAGCCAGCATCCATCCTACAGATTCAAAGACCAGGGCCCCAAAAGCGCAGAGCTGGGCCCTCAGCACCTGCCTCTGCCCCATCCTGCCTGTCCACCACGGGGAAGGCCAAGGGCTCCTAGGCCCCAAGGCCCAGGGCAGGTCAGCAAGCTGGGCAGGCATGTGGGGGCGCGAGTGCCCAAGGGGTGTTTAAGCATGTGCACGTGTGTGTACAAGCACTCGCACGTGTGGATGGACATGGGAGGGTTACTCTGCCCACTAGGAGATACTGTGCTCCATCACCAAACTCCCCTCCCCAGGACCCAGGTTTTGCAGGTACAATGGGAAAGTCCAGGCAGGACCGTGGGGAGGAAGGGGCTTCCAGAGGGAGGGGCCGAGTCAAGAGTATGTGTGGAGAAAGAGGGAGGCTGTGGGGGTGGGAGGGGCTGGGACTCTGGTCCTGGGGTCTCAGGGTTCAGGGCTCTTGAGAATCATGAGAAACCAGTGACAGCTTCCTGGCAGCACAGTCAATCCAGAAACACAGGCAGAGAGACCAGAGGATGGAGGGGGATGGGGCGGGAACAGGGTGGGGTCAGGGAAGCCTGGATAAACCCAGGGTCCTCAGCCCCTACCCTGAGGCCAAGAGATGAGGCGCCCCTTCAGTACCTAGCCTGTCCCCACTGTCCCTGAAGCTGCCTGGGCCTCCAGCCCAACCTCGTCCCGTGGCAGCCCAGAACCAAGTGCCCAAGGCAGGCCAGCGCCCCAGCGTGGCCACCTGTCAACCCAGGCTCCCCATCCCCGGGCAGGGTCCTGTTCACAGCTGTCCTCCCGACCAGCAGGGGTCTCTGTCATGAATGAGGGGTGGGCGCATGCTGGGGTTGGGGGTGGGCAGGGGGCTGCTCTGGCCGCTGCCCTGGCTTCTCCGCTCGGCCTCCACGCACGGTGGCTGCCGCAGCCGGCCAGCCGGTACCCACTCCAGAGACCCGCCAGGCCTTGGGCACTTCCTGAGCAGCAGGACATGTGCTGCCCCATGTGCCCCTGAAGGAGGCAGCTTATCAGAGGGGAAGGGACACTTTGTTCAGGCCTGGCCGTCCGCCTGGACGGGGGTGCCACATCCAGGGCCGGGCATGCAAAGCTACCTGCAGGAGGATCCCGGCGGCAGATGGGGATGGCAGGTTTGGGGAAGGCAGATGAGCAAGGCTCTGTGCCCCAGGCCGTGCCAAGACCTGGCCCCTCTCAGAGGTCCACTCAGACCTCCCTTCTCCTCCACAGTTCACCATCTCTCCATGCTCCTTCTACCTCCTGACTCCTGGTGGAGTTTCTCACTCTCTCCATTCATTCATTCATTCACTTGAGCAATATTTAAGGAACACTTGGTGTGTGCCGCTGAGGTTCTAGGCCCCAAGGACACAGCAGCAAACAACAGTGCTGCCCTCGGGAAGCTGACATTCCAGTTGAGAGACAATAAGCACCTGCATAAATGAAAAGTTCGATAATTTATATATGATATGATGAAAGTGCTCTGAAGAAAAATAAAACAGGGCAGGGGCACAGGAAGAGAGCTGGTTGTGGGGGGTGATAGATGCTTTTTTTTTTTTTACATAGGGTGGTTAATAAATACCCTGAGAAGGTGAGAGCTAAGTAAAGACCTCAAGGAAGTGAGTCCCAGAAATTCCTAGGGGCAGAACCTCCAGGCAAAGGGAAGAGCAAGTGCAAAGGCCCTAAGGCAGGAGGGGGCTGAATGTGTCTGAGCAACAGCAAAGAGGCCAGTGTGGCCAGAGCACAGAGAGCAAGAAGAAGAGCTGCAGGAGAGGGGTTGGAGACGGAGAGGGAACCAGATGGTGAGGGCCTTGTCAGCCCTGGGAAGGATTTGGCTCTCAAGTGATGGGGAGCCAGTGCAGGGCTTCGAACAGAGGATTTATATTTAAAATAACAGTAGCTCATGTTACCTAGGGCTTCATATTTATCTGCCACTTTTCTAAACACTAAACATGTATTAACCCATTTAATCCTCCCAATAACCTTTATTAAAGATGAGGAATCTGACACCAGAGGGGTCCAGGGGATGTGGGTAGCACCCCCCCCCAACACACCAAGTCGTGACAAACCAAAGATGTCTCCAGGCAGACAGAATTGCTCTAGTTGAGAACCACTGCCAAGGGTCCTCCTGTCCACCCCATCTGCCACTGTCCCAGCTCAGGCCCACAGCCGCTCACTGGGACAACTGTCACAGTCTCCAAATTGGCCCCCTCCCTCTCCCCTCCATCCTCCACTGTACATCTTCCCATGTCACTCTCCCAGCTCTACAGCCCTCTGTGGCTCCCACTGCCCATGGAGGATGGTGGATAGTGGAGGATAAATGCAGCCCCTCAGGCTGGCATACACAACCCTGTGCAACCTCGCCCCACCACCTCTCCAGCTCCACCCCTGGGCCCCCTCGTCCCACCTGCCCTCCCCTGCTCAGTCAGCCCAGCACCATGCATGGAGCCTGCTCTGTGCCAGTCATGGTGCTGGACTCTGCGGGCATGGAGACAAAGCCCCAGGGGAAGCCATGTCTGTCCAGGCCAGGTGAGAGCGGGTAACCATGTGGATCCCAAGCCTGGGAGCTGTGAGGACCCCAGGAGAAGGGGAGGGCGGTGCCCGGGATGAGCTACAGAGGCGGGGCAGGGGTTAGAGAGGGGAGCAGGGGAGACCTGGCCGTGGGGCAGAAGCTTTGGGAGGATCGGCAGTTGTGGCTGTGATTCGGGGCCCCAGCAAAGGCGGCAAGAGAGCATGTGTGAAGAGGGAGGGATGGCAGGGAGCGAAGGACTAAATAAACATCAACTGCAGGACTGAACAAGGAGGCCCGGAGAGAGGCGGTCAGGCGGCTCTGGCCTGGTCAGAGAGGCGCAGAGTCGGGGCATGGTGCAGACGGGACACTGTCCCTCACCATGGGGTCCCCCGGCAGGCAGGCCCTTCTCCCCTGACTCCCTGTGTCAAATTCCTCCACCTCCTGCGACCCCAAATCACAAATGGTGCCTCCTCCTGGGAGCCTTCCGGGTCCCTCCCTGCTGGAATCACTTGCTCCCTCCTCTGTGCCTTCCAAACCCGTAGCGACGTCATCACCTGATCTTTATTGCGGGGGTCTGTGGTTACCCCACAGCCCCGACTGTGAGTCTCATGAGGGCCTGGAGGGGTCTTCTGTCCTTGGGCCACTGACATTAAGCCAAGCTGCCTTCACAGAGGAGGCCCCGGGCCCTCCGAGGGCCGCGGAGAGCGGTAGCACCCTACGGCTCCGCGGGCCCCGCCGCGCGCCAGGGTGCGCACGGATGCCGGGCTGGCCGAGCCTCGGGTGGCGCCGCCGTCGCGGTCGGGACGCACTTGCTGCGCCTCGGTGCGCACACGCCCAGCCGGCGCCAACCGCCTCCTCCCGCCGCCCCGCCGCGGGGGCCCACGCGTGAGCCGGCGCCCGCTCGCCGTCGGCACGCCCGGCCCGGACTCCACGCCCCGAGGCCGCCCCTCTCCGCGCTCTGGTGGGGGAGGGCCTGGTTGCCGACTGCACGGAGGTGCGGCCTAAGGGGCGCCCCCTAGTGGTAAAGACCGCCCCCCCAGCACCCTTTTCATCATAAGAACAGGGCCAGTGAGGCCACCTCGCCCCAGGACCCCAGCAGCCTCCTGCGTGGCCTCCCTGTTTCAGCCCCCGCCCCCTACAGTCTCTTCCCGACTGAGCAGCCAAGAAAGACTTTTAAATGTAAATCACGTCACTCTTCACTCTGATAAAATAACCCCCCAAAACCCCAGATCCGCAAAGTGCCTGATCTTCCTTCCTGACCTCACCTCCTATTACGCCAGCTGCCACTCACTCCCCTCCAGCCACACAGGTCTTCCTCCTGTTCCTCAAACACCCCAGGCCTGCTCTGGCATCAGGACATTTGCACTGCTGTTCCCTCTGCTGGAATGCCCTTTCCCCAGCACCTCCCTGGCTCCCTCTCTCACTTCCTGGTGGTCCCTGCTTACCTTTGACCTCCTCAGAGAGGCCTTTCCCATCCCAGCAGTGTCTAAAACGGCATCCCATTACCCAGCTTCATCTTTCTTCAAAGTACTCATCACTCCCTATGTTATCAGTTGTCTATCCTACTAGCAATAATAAATGCTCAAAAAAGTGAAGGTTTTGTATGTCTTGTTCACTGCTCTGTTCCCCAGTGCCGAGAACAGGAACAAGATGTAGTAGGTGCTTAATAAATATTTGTTCCATGCCAAACAGCACTTCATTCAGCCCACACGAGAAGACCATCATTCGCCCATTTCATGGATGTGGAAACTGAGACTCAGAGCGGTATGGGACCTGTCTGCAGACACATGAGCTTGTCAGAGTTGGAGCTGGGGCTCCAACCAAGACAGGTCCCTCCCTCTGCCTCTCTGCTCTCCATCTCATGTCCCGCCTGGAAGAGAATACAGGTGGTTTTTCCCTTCCCTCACCCGGGATGGGCAAGACTGACAACCAGTGACTCTAGACAGGGTGCGAGCTGGTATCTTCCTCGAAGGTCCTGCCCAGGAGCCCACGGGGAGGGAGATACCACTGTCTCCCTAGCAGGCAGGCCCAGCTTTGACCCTGCCCACCTTTCCCCAGAGCCACCCAGCCTGCTCCCCACCCCCTACCCCCAGTCCCACCCCCACCACCTACCTCCTTCCTTTCAGCCATCACTGGCCCCGAAATACCCTCAGCCAGATCTAGAGGCTGCTTTTCTCACCTCTGTCCCACCAGAGATACAGTGAGAAAGAGAGAGACATAGAGACAGAGAGAGAAGCACAGGGGGAAAGAGAGAGAGAGAGAGCAGCAGAAACAGAGACATTCAGCAGACACCAACAGAGAGAGACGGAGGAAGACGCGAGAGAAGAGAGAAACCTGAAGAGCAGCAGAGACTTGCCAAGTTCTGGCCTAATGGCTCAACTCAAACCCGCAGGCCTGACCAGGGCCACTGCCAGCCCAGTTGGCCCTTTTGAGCAAATTAGAGAGAGGCACGCTGGCTGGGTTTCAGAGCCCTCTCGCCCTTGAGCCAAGCACCCTGGTGCAGGACCCGACCTGCACAGCAGTGCACGCAGCCCTCCCCCGTGCATCCTGCATACCCAGGATGGGAGGGCAACTTTAAATGCCACCCAGTCCTCAGGTCTGCCCCACAGATGAGTGTGGGTTGTTCCCTTGAAGGCTTCCAGAAATGCCTGGGCTCGCTCGGTGTGGGCCATGAGCCTGAGCCCAGCCCTCTGGACTTGCCCGTTGGGCCTTCCTCCACAGTAGGTCCTTGGGCCATGTCACCCCCGCCTTCGCCCCTCAGCAGTGTCGAGCCAGGCCCATCCACAGAAACCAACCCAGGGCCCTGCGGGGCTGGGAAGGGGTCCTCACGCATGTGTCAGCCCACAGCCCCCCTTCCTGCTCCAGCGCAGCACCAGCAGCCACATGTCCCAGCCTCCAGCCCTTCCTCTCTGTGGCTCATAGGAACCCTGGGAGTGGACGAGGAGGTGCCATGGTCCTCACGTGCCAGAAAGGGAAAGCGAGGAGCAGAGACGGGAGTGGTCAGCACAGAGTCCTACAGACTGAACCAAGGTTTCTGCCCCCCTCACGCCCCAGCAGCCCCACTCTTTTGGGGTCCAAGGATGAGACGCTCCTGTCCCCAGGAGCTAAGGTGGCCTATGAGGGGCCCTATGAGCCTGAGCTGGCAGCGGGGGCCTGGGCTGGCCCGACCCACTGTGGTGCCTGCCTGTGCCCAGCAGCCACTGGTTGGCCCCACCCAGAGGGCAACGGGGCAGGGCAGAAGCTCTGTCCTCGAGCGCTCTGGGCCCAGCGAGTCCCCGCTCCAGCCTGCGCCTGGCCAGCATGAGGCTTCGGGGCCTATCAGGAAGGGGGAAGGAGGCCAGGTGTCCGGTCCATGAGGAGTGCTATGTCCATGTAGGGGTGTCAGGGGGGTCTAGGTGCAACCCCCGAACCCATAGTCCGCCCTCCAAGGCCCCACCCTTCCCAACGGCCAGCACTCTGGGAGGACATAATTAAGGCACAGGTGAGTCATACGGTCACAGGCTGCTTCCCCGCTGACTCAGGGGTCAGTCCAGATGGGCCCTTCCACCAGCCCCCAGCTCAGAGCCTGAGTCAAGGATTCCAGGGGCATAGCCGGGAAGCCCAGGAGAAGGCCCCGGACTGCTGTGAACCACCCACCCTCTCCAGACTCGCCCCCTCACCACACCCCCCCCAACCCCGGCAGACTCCCACCTCCACTGGACCTGCTGGGCTGGGGCGGGGGACCAGGCTGCTGCCATTTCCCCACCCCCACCCCAAGCACGAGCCACGGGTCCAAACAGACAGCTGTTATCAATCACAATGATCATTAAGAGTGGATGCCTCTGTTCCGACAGTGAACTTCAGCTCGGCAACCGGCCTCAGGCTAGACACAGTGGGGGCTCGTGGAGAACAGCAGACAAGCTTCTGCAAATAGCAGCTGTGTAGAGAGGACTTGGGCGCCATGTGAGCTCTCTTTCTCATTTGCATGCTGGATGCTCAGAGCCTGGACCCACCCAGAAGGGAAGGAACCAGGGGTGCCACCACCAGAGCCAGCAGGACCTCCTGGTGAACAGCACCTCCTGGTGTCCACATCAGACCTGGCCCTCCCTCCCATCGCATCCTCACAAAGCCAGGTGTGAGGGTGCCCCGTTCCATGACAGGAAGGGCACAGCATGTGTGCCCCCAACTCAAGCCCATCCTTGCTTCCGGGATTAGGTAGAGTTGGGCATTCTGGGTGTCTGGAACTCCCTCTGCCCGGATCCCAGGGGCACCCGGTGCTGAGCATGGCACCTAGCGGGCCATGACCAGTGGCAGCAGGATGGGGCCCTGGCCCCACCCCTGTAGCACGGGCCCTCGAGCATCACCCTCAGGGACCCCTCACCTTCCCCCAGCCCAGGCACCCAGCACGTCCCCCCATCCCAGGGCTGCTTTCCTGGCTTTGTCCCTGTGCTGGCTGGGCAGGAACTTCCTGCTGGAGAATTCCCGGATCCTCCCCGGGAGGCCGCAGGCCTGGCCTGGGAACTTAGGAGGGAGGGAGGGAAGTCGGGGACACTCCTCCTCACCAGGGCCAGGCCTGTGGCAGCAGGGCCTCCCATAGCGCTCTGGGCCGCGGGGTCCTTCCCCACCCAGGGTCAGGTGCATCAACCCGCCTAGTCCTCGCACTCAGATACCCCGCGGCCCCTCCGCTGGAACCCAGGACTCTGCAGCAGGGGCAGTCCTGGCATTACGTGGGCACAGACTGGGGACTAGACAGATAAAACGACAGACCCAGACACAATGAGCTTGTTCTGGAGTTGAGGATGAGCGGCAGGTCCACACACACACAGCCGAGGAGGTCGGAGTCAAACTGGGTTTTATTAACAACATCGGAGGCCTGAGTCTGATGGGTGGGGACAGTCTGCCGGGCAGGCCCACCCTGCAGACAGGTGGACACTGTTTATCCCAAGACCCCTGGCCCCAGGGGTTCCTTGGCTGTGCCCTAGAAGGGGGGATACATTCCTGTGCAAGTTCCAGGGCCCTGGGGTGGGGCAGACTCGGCCAGCACCGGGGTCACTCCGGAGGCCAGTTTCCCATCTCGTCCATCTCCTCCAGGAGCAGGTGCTGGGGGCAGGAGTGAGTGAAGGAAGACGCCTCAGCATCTTCGGGCTCTCCCCTCCCTCCTCTGCACCCCCAGAACTTCCCACCTATCCCCCAGAGACAAGCACCCCGAGGCCACCTTTTTCAGACCCTCCCCCACATCCGCACAGCTTGTCCAGGTCCACCAACCCTGAGCCATCTCCCTCCCATAAAATGGAGGGACCCTTCTGTCTCCAGCTTGGGGGGTTCCTTGCAAGCCCCAGGAGTCAGGCACCCTAGCCAACCCCTGCCTTCCCTCACCTCTGTGCTGAACACCACACCAAGGGGCCTCTGTACCCTTCCCTCCAGCCTAGGGTGGTATGGCAGCTGCCTCTGCGCCCCTCCCCCAAGTCCCCAGCATTCCCCAAAGGCTGGGGTGGCGGCTTCCTTCCCCCCAAGCTTGGTGTCCCTGAGGGTAGATAAGGAGAGATGTGGGGTGGTGAGAAGGACAGGATCCTTGAAACACCCAGAGGAGGAAGGCATTCCTGAGGCTGCTGTCCCCCAAGTGAGGACTGAGCTGGGCCCCCACTTGTCACCAGAAACCCCCTGGGGCCCCCCAGTATTGCTCAGGCTACTCCAGGACTGTGACCCCTGGGTCAAGGGCAAGTGCGCTCAGGGAGTCGTTCTGGAGGGAAGGGAGAGGACTGGAGTCCTTGGAACCCTGTGCTCTTCCTTTTGTGAACCGCACGGACGGTCAGGGGCAGATAGCCACTGAAGGAATGAATGAGCTGATGAAGGAATGGAAATGAACTCAAAAAGGACATCGACATGGTTTTCAACAACAGCTCCATCAATGTGCACTCAGAGAAGCTGGGACAGGCCTAACCTTGAAGGCCAGTGTCAAGGGGGGTGGCAGCGGGGTAACTCCCCCATGCCTGTGTGTGCTTGTGGGAGTAGGTGTGGGTGTGAATTGGAGAGAAAAAGAGCAACACTGTGTGAATTACAGATGCCCAGGAAAACCTTAGAGCTGCCTAGACAAATCCTCTTGTACAGATGAGAAAACTGAGGTCCAGAGAGGGAAAGGGATTGCCCAAGGCCACACAGCAAGCGAATGGCAAACTTAAGACTTAAAAATGGACATTTGGACTCTGGGTCAAGTAGGAGACAGAGGGACTGATGGAGAAGTGTGTGTGTTCAGGGGCTCAGGGTCCTACTCTCTGAAATACCCCCACCAAGGAGAGATTGTGCCTTCCTGCCCAGACAGTGAGGCCTGTGGAGGTGGAGGCCTCCAGCCCACTCTCTCCAGGGCCCTTAGGCAGTGGGGGATGTGGGGGATGGGCCAGGCATACCTGGCCATCCACAATGCCCGCCTCCTCCAGGGTGATCTCTGGCTGGGTGAGCAGCTCCCGGCCCTCGTGGCTGCCCATCTTCCAGAGGCGGGACTCCCGCTGTACTATCAGAAGCTTCTTTAACTCCGACTCCACGAAACCTGAGAGCCAGAGAAATGGGCACGGGACATGTGGGAGAAGGCAGCAGCAACCTGCTAGGGACCAAAGGAGAAGGTGGTGCCTCGGGACCTCATGCCAGCCCTGTGCAGTCTCTGGTCACCCCCAGCACAGCCCTTTCTTCTTCCATTACCTGGAGCCAGCCAGACACCACCTGCCCACCACCCTGCCATCCCCAGGAATCTCACTTTCCTTGGGCTCCACAATGAGTATGAGTCTCTACCTCCTGGCCAGAGCATGTGAGGAGCAGACATCTGCCCCCCTGTAGCCACCAACTCAGGAGCAAGGATCTGGAACCACCCAAACTGCTTGAGTCCAAGTCCCAGCTCTGCCCCCTTACTGTGTGGCCTCAGACAGGTTACTTAACCTCTCTGTGCCTCAGTTTCCTCACTGTGAAGTGGAGATGATAAGAGGACCTCCCTCAGAGTTGTGATGCAGTATTTCATGAAAAGTGCTTAGAAGAGAGTCTGGCCCATGGGAATGGTGATGTCAACAATGATTTTACCATATTATGGTATTACCACTGAGCCATCTGCTCACCCTGTCTGGGCAGCACAGGGGCTGCACTGGGAGAGCGGACTCCTGGGGCCCTGTCACAACAGTGTGTGATGGGAAAACCAGGGATGGAGGTGGCCAGCGAAGGAGGTAGAATTCCGGGCTGGGAAAAGGTGGTGCTCAGGAGACCACAGCCCCAGTCACAACCGCCACCTCGCTGCCTCCCAAACTCTGAGGGAGGAGGACCCCTGCGAGACCTCACGTGGTGCCCAGCCCAGCCACACGCTGGTCCCCCATCCCCGGTGGTCATCTTAGGTCCTCTGGCTCCACCTGCTGGTGAGAACTGATATCGCACCCGTGAGCCGCTAGCCACAGTGGGGCTCCCGGGCCTGCAGGAGGCGAGGTGGGGGCGCAGCACTTACCCACGGTGTCTGTCGACCTAAAGGTCTTATGCAGCGGGGACTGGAGGGTGACGGTGCCTGGGACACAGAACTTGAATGAGCTGTCCTCTTCCTCCGTTTCCTCTTCCTCCCCTTTCTCCTCAGGGGTCAAGCCTTCCTTGAGAGGCAACTGAGGGCGTGGGGGGGAGGGGTCACCGGGCAGGTGAGAAGGGCGGGCCCCAAGCCTGCAGCCCCCACCCGCCTGCACCCCCTACAACAGAGCGCAGGAGGGAGCAGCTCCCAAAGGTTAAGAAAGGGGACCGCTCCCCCTAGGCCTGGGCCACACATCCTGAGGCCAGCCGGACGTGGGGAGGGAGCAGGGCCCACCCAGGCTCCCCCCATCCCCCCACAGACCTTGACCACCGCTGACTTCTGAAGCTGCTTGTACAAGGTGAGGAGGCGGTTCCAAGGGGTGGCCCCCTCCTTCGAAGAGGCTAGCCTGAGGTCTCCTGTGAAGGGGCAGTGTCACAGACAGGCTGATAGCAATGGGGGGGCGGCCCAGGCCCAGGTGGGCAGGGACATCGGGAAGGCTGGACTGAGGTGGGGTTTCCTTGTTTTCTTTAGCAAACACCTACTATGTGCCAGGCCCAGGCATAGGCACTTTACAAAGAACAGTTCATTTAATCCTTTCAACTACCCTCTGAGATAGGTACTATTATACTCCCATTTCATGGACGAGCAAATTGAGACACAGAAAGGCTGAGCAACTTGCCACTGTCACACAGCTCGGCACAGTGGAGCTGGGATTCAAACCCAGGCAGTCTGCCTCCAGCATTCCCTCAGACTGTCCTGTGTCCTCCCAGGACCCACACCCTGCCAGACCTAGAGGAAGAGGGTCTGTGTCTGGCGCCTGCCCCAGGCCTGTGGCCACCACACTCACCATCAAGCAGACACTCCTTCTCCTCCCTGGTGAAGGCCTCGGGGCTGACCTCCAGCGGCCCAGTGGCCCTCCGCAGGCATCCTCGCTCCGCCTCCAGGGCTCTGGCAAAGTGGCTTCTGATCCCAAAGCATAGTCACATGGGGCCCAGAGATGCAACAAAGGCCCCTGAGCCCCCAACCCCTCCCAAGGCTCTCCGCCAGGCCCTGCTCAGCCCCCTCCACCTTCCTGCTCCCAACAGCTCCCTGCTCTGCCCTCTGGGGTCTTCATCATAGATGAGGGCTATCGCTCCCCGAAGGTAGGGTGGGGAGCAGAGGGAGAGGTGGGCCCCCTTCCTCACAGGGAGTGGGCACCAGGTCCAAATGGGAGTGGGAACCAGGAGGGAGAGAGTGGGGAGGGAAGGCAGGGTGGGGCGGGGCCCAGAAAGGAGCTGGAAGCAATGGGAGCCCAGTCGGCCCTGGCATGCTCCCTTCCCAGTCCCCAGCCTGTCCCCCTTCCATCTCTGGTGCCTCCATCCACCTGTCTCTGCCTCCTCCCCACCACCCCCATCTCTGGGCTCCTCCCCAGCCAGGTATCCGGTTCCAGTCCTCTGCCCATCCGAGGACTCACATTCCTGGACCCTCTCCAATCTGGGTCCTCGCATCTTAGGCCCATATCTTTCCCCCAGCTTACATCCCGGCCTCACCGGCCCCAGCACCTCCATCCCAAGCCCCTTCCCACCACAGCCCAGCCCCTCACCTGCTGGAGGTCCCTGGGTCCCCGGAGGCCTCGCCTGCTGCCTCCTCCTCTTCCCTCCCCTCCTTCTCAGACAGGTTGTCCAGCACCTCCTGGCTTCCTCTGGGCAGGAATGACTTCACCTCCACACCCTGGGCCGCAACCCTCAGGACCTCCACGGGGGTGGGGGTCTGGGTCCCCATGTCCCCCAGCCCCGAGGGACTGTGCCGTGGCACGGCCACAGAGAGGACGTAGGGCAGTGTGGCGGGTGACCTGGGCTGCTTCTTCCCCACTCCTCCCTTGCGATCTGTCATCAGGGGCATGGCGTCCTGCTCTTGCGACGGGCACGCCCGACCCCGTGACAGGGCCTTGGCGGAGCTTTTGGGGCTGCTCTTTCTCCCCACCAGGCTACGGAAAAAGCGCAACATGGAGGAGCGGCCCAAAATTCGAGGTCGAGGCGTTGGAGCTGGGGCCTCCATCCTGAGGGGGACCCTGACTCAGAGGGAGGGGCCGCAGCAGCCACCCCCAGGACCAACTGCTTAAGAACAGGAGGAGTTTTCAAATTAAAACCTCCAGTTGGAAACTTCCAGGAGTTCTAGAAGGCAAAGGTCAGGCAGGCGAGGGGAATGTTGGGGGGTGGGGGAGGACCTGGTGGTGGGGCTTAGTTGTGGGCAGAGAGGGCAGGGTTTGATGAGGCAGGGGCAGGAGGTATGGGGAGCCAGACTGAGGGTGGCTTGGGAGGCTCCAGGAGATGTGGGGGTGGGGGGCAGGCAGAGGAGGCTGGGGGGGACCAGGGCCCCGAGAATGGGGCAGGGGCTCTTAAGGACGTGCACACTCCTCTCTCCACCTGGCTTGTCCTCTGGCTGAGGCTGCTGCTGTCCTTGAGAACCTTCCCCACGCCCAGATAGTCTTTGACCTCACTCTTCTCTCCTCTCAGCATCCAGCTTGCCGGCGCCCAGGTGGTAGCACAGACCCCACTGTGTTTTCACCTCTGTTTAGCTGCCTATCACCTTCAGGATCTCGTCTCTCCAGAGACACGAGGTGCCTGGTGCACGCGTCTTAACCACACGTTGAATCTCAATTTAGCATTATTATTCCCCAGGGCACCTACAGACCTGATTATAAACCCAGCTCAGGGACCCTGGGAGAGTTCCTTAAACCAGCGGAGCCTCAGTTTTGTTCCTCTGTAAAATGGGTGTAGTCCACAGCACCTACTTCCCAGGGTTGTGAGATATAGTGAGACAATGGTTGCTAAAGGGCAGGGCACAGGCAGTGCTTAAAAAGTGTCACCACCCTGATTGTTTTATTGGTATGTATTGATCAAAGGAAGAGAGGGCAAGATCAAGGAGGAGGGCTGGGAATCAGGGGTAGGAAAAGCAGCGGGGGAGAGGGAGCCGCTCCGCCGGCCTGGACCCGTGGGTAGGGGGCGGGAGCGGCTCCCAGGGCCGGGCAGCCCAGACCGCCCCCTAGGCTGCAGGCCGGTGCATCCGTATCCGGCGGCCACAGAGCAACTTCCTCTAGAGGGAGCTGATTGGAGCCGGGAGCAGCCGGCACCTCTATGATCGGCGCAGCCTCGCGGGTCCCTGGGGCCGTGCGCGCCAGGACAAGCAGAGGCTGCATCCAGGCACCAGAAATTCACTGACGCCCGTTCCTGGAAGCCAGCCCTGGGCACCATACCCCAGGGAGCAGCCGCTGGCCACTCGGGACCTCCGGCCTCGGCCCCGCTGAGCCATCCTGGCCTGGGCCAGGGTCCGGGCAGGTAAGCTGGAGGATCTTGCCCATCCACCCCGCTCTCGGCAGTCCCAGGCCCAGGGTGGGGCAGGGAGCCCGCAGGCAGTAGGGTGAGGAGGGGGAGGCCTTGCGGCTTGCCTGGGCAGCGCTGCCAACCCCTGCTGGGGGCCTGATCCAGCCAGGGCTCCCTCTGGCTGCCCCTCAGACGGCTTCCCCTCTCGCCCTGGCCCTGGGTGCCAGAGAATGGAGTGCCAAAGAACCGGGTCCCTTAGCAGTCCGGGAGATGGGAGTGGAGGTCAGACCCAAGGTCAAGGGCAGGGAAGAACTTTGATGGCGCTTCCTGCCGCCCCAGGACCCCTAGCCTGGGTGGGTAGCCCGGGCAGTCACCTACCCCTAAGAACATCCTGGGCCCAGCAAGTGGGGTGCAGTGGACTCCCTTTACCAGGAAGTGAGGCCACTTGGGCTGGGCAGGGGTGAGCCCAGGGCAGCATCAGGCCTCTGGCCCTGGGGGCCGTTCTGAGGTTCCACCTGCTCCCCGGCACTGAGCCCCTGGGGTGCTGGTGGAGGGAGCTGGAGTACAGTCAGCATCCTGGGGCCCTGCTGTCCTGGGGTGCCGGGTTTCAGGGACCAGGGAGAGGGAAGGGCAGCTTGATCTGGAAGGAGCTGCCTGGATGGGGGTGTGCCAGGCAAAGGTCTGTTTTACACAGGCCGAGCACCCCGGGGCGGAGGGGGATCTGCCCTCTCCCCGTCCTGCCCCAAGAGGGTGGAGGGGTGGAGAGCTGAGTGCACAGGTGGTCCTGCCCCCCCCCCCCCCCCCGCCTTCTCTGGGGGCACTTTCGGAAATGGCCCCAAGCCTGAGTGGGAGGCAAGTGGGCCAGGGAGGGTACTGTGCCTCCCAGGGAGGAGGGGCGAGGTGCTGGCCAGGGTGGGGCTGTGCCCTCCCCAGGGATGGGAGGAGGGGCACTTCTTGCCTGGGTGATGGAGGCAGCTTTGGGGTGGAGGGGAAATGAAGGGGGTGCAAATTGAAAGTGAAACAGCTTATGTCCAGGAAACACTCCTTCTGTCAAGGGTTCACAGGGCAGATCGTGGCTGCGGCCGGGACTGGGCGAAGAGGAAATCTGGGGCTGGGACAGGCGAGCAGGCGGGTGGTGGGGGTACATGGGTGAGGCAGGCTGGGGGGCTGTGAAGAAGGCCCTGGCTCTTGAGGCCTTCCTCAGCTCACTGCCGGGCAGGAACGGGAAGAGCACAGGCCAGGCGTAAACAGGGGAAGTTGCCCTGGATAGGACACCCTCTGAGGTCCACAAACTGGAAAATAAGTCTTAAATGAGTGTTGAGTACATGGACTCATGGAAATTCAGATAGCCATTCTGACTCCCTGACCAGCGAGGTGGCCTCGGGCACTAACCTTTGTGCCTCACTTTTCCCACCTGTAAAGTGGGTCTGGTGATGCTTACCTTCCTGGGTTAATGGGTATTCTCAGTGTCCAGCACCCCCCGGAGAGGGCTCACACATGGCAGAAGTATACCATAGGCGCTCAGGAAATGTTTGCGGCTAAGAGGCCTGAGTTGGAAAACAGGTGTGCTCTGACCAGCCAAGGGGAAGTGGGACCTTCGAGGACGGCCTTCATGGGTCATTGGCTGGAAGGTAGCAAGCCTGCGGTAAGTGTGTGCTGGGTGGGGTGCAGGAGGCCCCAGGAGCAGCTGAAAGAACCCCCAGCCTCTGAAACTCGCCTCCCTCGCCCAGGAGTGAGATGAAATGGGACTTGAGACGCACTAGGCACTCAGTGGCCCCAGAGGCCTGGCTGCTGGCTGCAGATCCCTGGGTGTGTCTCTTGGCTGCCTCGCTGTCTCTTGCCCAGTCTCCTTTGACGGGTTGCCAGTGTGACACTCTCTGAGTTCCGATTTGGTCAGCAGACTGCATGAGGAACCAAGGTGGCGAAATAAGAGTGGTGAAATAAGGCTGGAGCTAGGACTGTGGGGTCTTTTGGGCATGAGGCCCCCCTCCCTCCTGTGTGGCTGTGGGAACCTCTTTTTGGTGACCCCTGCGCGTCCCCATCTCTGCTTTTTCTCACCCATCCCCACAGGCTAACACTGTCCTCCACCGGGACCTGAAAAATGGCGTCCGGGCAAGGCCCAGGTCCTCCGGGGAAGGAGTGCGGAGAGCCTGCCCCGTCCTCCACTTCTGGTAAGGGTCTTCCAGCCCCTCACCCATCCCATAGCCACCAGGGCCCTCTGTGAGGGTGCAGAGAGCAGACGTGGACAGGGTCAGGCAGGACCTATGGGCAGACTCTCCTGCCTCAGTTTACTCACCTTGGATAAAGGAGAAAAGTATCTCCCCACCCAACGCAGGTGGCCCGGTGGCCTCAGAAGCTGGAGTTCGGTCAAGGTTATGCCCTGGGAGTGGGGAGGAGTCTGGTCCCTGGAGGGTACCGAGGCTGGGAGCGGCTGGGGAGTGAACATGAGGCAGGCACAGCGCCATCCCAGGGCAACAGGGCAGGATGGGGGAGGGGGCAGAAGCACTGGGCTGGGTGGCCTATCCCTGCCGGAGGAGAATAAGGAAGTAAGGTGGCTTATCACCAATCAGGTCTGCTAAACAGGGAGTGGGATTGTTTTACGGCTTTGGGGAGGAAGTAAGATGGCTGCCCTTCTTCCCTCTTCCAAGGGGACCATCGGGGAGGCCTGCAGCCCACAGCCCACCTTGTATTGTTCCCTGGACTTTGGGGTCGGGTCCCAGGTCTGTCCCTATTTCCCTATGTGACTTTTATGGCTCCACATTCCCTAAGCCGTCAGAGCCGGGTCCGTTGTACGCACTAAAACAAACTCGGGGGCCCAGGTGCCTGGGGTTATATCCTGGCTCCACTGCTCGTTCTAGCTGTATGATCTTGTGCAAGTTCCATAAATACCCCGTGCCTCGGTTTCCCCAGCTGTAAAATGGGGATCACCTACTTCACAAGGCCGTTGTGAGGATTAAATGAAAAGTGCCAGAAGAGTGCCCTGCACAGAGGAAGCACCAGGTGTTAACCGAGGGTTAGAGAGGGACGCTTCTGTCCCCGGGCAAGGACAGCTGTGACCTTGAGCTGTCCTTCCTCCCTGACCCCCGGCTTTGATCCTCAGAGGAGCAGGTAGCCCGGGACACGGAGGAGGTTTTCCGCAGCTACGTTTATTACCGCCACCAGCAGGAGCAGGAGGCCGAGGGGGCGGCTGCGCCCGCCGACCCAGAGATGGACACCCTGCCCCTGGAACCTAACAGGTGACAGCAGCCCCCGAGCCCCGCTCCGGGGAGGCTGAGGCTGACACAGGGTTGCTGGGCAGGTCTGGGAGCTGGGGAAGCCTGGGGGGTCTTGTCCTTCTCCCACTGTTGCTCCCTTTTCACTGTGGGCTCCCACCCCCATGTGGGACCTTGATCCTTTTTAGCACATGCCTGCCCCTTGACCCTGGGCCCAGCCCTCACGTCTGAGAACACTGTCAGGACCTCCAAGGAGGAGTGCCCAAGGCCAGGGGCATCTCAGGCAGAACCCCTTCGCTGTGGTCTCGGGCCCAGCCCTGACCGCCCGCCTGTCTGCTTCCTCACCTGCCTCCCGTTCCTCCAGCACCATGGGGCAGGTGGGGCGGCAGCTCGCCGTCATCGGGGACGACATCAATCGGCGCTACGACTCGGAGTTCCAGACCATGCTGAAGCACCTGCAGCCGACAGCAGAGAACGCCTATGAGCTGTTCACCAAGATCGCCTCGAGGTAGCCCTGGCCACGGCCTCTCTGCTGTGCAGTCACCACGCCGCGCCCTGCCCGTGGGATGGGAGACACGCGCTTCTCTCTGTCAGTGTCAGGAGACATGTTTGCTGTCCCTGTGTCTGGTTAACTCACACGCGGTCTTGGCCCCCATCTTTCTCTCTCTGGGTCCAAGACTCCTCATTGTTTGTGCATAGGCTCCCAGCTCTTGTGAGCTCTGGCACTGAGGACCCGACTCGGGTTAGATCAGGACGGTAGCGGGGTCTGTGTGGGGATGTCCCCAGAGCTGCCCAGCCCAGTTGGGACTCAGCTGTCCTTCCAATTTGGGACTACATTTCATACCAAAGATGATAAGGTTGCTACCCTCTACCAGGGCCTGGAAATGGCTTCCAGATGCTATTATCTGGCATCCGAAAGGCGATCTGGGATGGTGTTTAAAGAGACCAAATGCCTGGGCCCAGTCTCAGCTTTACCACTTACTGTTTTTGTGAAACTTTCTAGCCTTCAATCTCCTCCATCCATAAAAGAGGGGAAACATGCCGAGGACGGTGTCCTTGCTTCAAGGTGTTAGCTGTTGTTACCATCTGGGCGAGGGAGATTTGAAGCTGGGCATGAAGGAAGGAGCAGGCACCAGATGCAGAATTAGTGCTCACAGCTGCAACCTCCTGCCCCTTGTCCGTAGAGGCCACCCCCACCCCGCTGTGATTCCAGGACCTGTCCTAATCTCCTCTTCTGTCCTTTTCTCTCTGCTGTCCCTCGGGCTGCCAGGCCAGCAGCAACACCCACAGGTAATCTCCTGCTGCCTCTGCCTGCTCGCTCTGCCCTCTGCCCTCTGCCCTCTCTGTGCCCCTTTGCGCCCACAGCACTGGGGCCACCCCCAGCGGCAACATCCCGCTTATGTGCCCCTTGAGCTTTCTCCTTTCACAGAGACCCAGGCTCTTCCCGAATCGAGGCCAGGCTGGGGCAGCCTCTGCCGCCTCGATTCACAGCTAAGCCATTTTGCTTTCGAGCTGTGAGAGAGGTGGGAGTAGAAGGGGGTGGGAGAGGGAGAGCAGGCTGAAGGGCCTCCCGGGGGTCTCTACTGATGGCATCTGATGCTCTGCCCACAGCCTGTTTGAGAGCGGCATCAACTGGGGCCGAGTGGTGGCTCTCCTGGGGTTCGGCTACCGCCTGGCCCTGCATGTCTACCAGCGCGGCCTGACCGGCTTCCTGAGCCAGTTGACCCGCTTCGTGGCTGAATTCATGCTGCATCACTGCATTGCCCGGTGGATCGCACAGAGGGGCGGCTGGGTGAGTGCCCAAGCATCGGCAGCCCCCTTCCTGTGCTGAGGCTGCCCCTCTCTCGGCCCCATCTGGGTCCTGGGAGCCTGCAGATACTGTCAGCCCCTCGATGACCACTCTGTCTCTCCTGGCAGGTGGCGGCTCTGGACTTGGGAAATGGCCCCATCCGGAATGTGCTGATAGTTCTGGCTGTGGTTCTGTTGGGCCAGTATGTGGTACGAAGATTCTTCAAGTCATGACTCCTGGAGGGGCCCTTTGGGGTCCCAACTGAGACCCCTGCCTGGACTTCAGCCAATCCTTCTCCCTTCACCCCCTCCCCTGCAGGGGTCCCCCCCTCAAGTGTACAGAAGCTTTAGCAAGTGGCACTCCCACCTTGGAGGGTCCCTGCCCAGGGGTCAGTCAGGCTATAGGGGTGCCCCAACATTGCATGGTGCTATTGGGCCCCATCCTGTCAGACAGGGGCTGTAGCCTCCTCCCTCAGCTCTCTGGGAGCCCCTCAGCCCTGGCTGCTGGGTGTTGGGGAGACTGATAACTTGGGGAAGCAAGAGGCTGGGAGCCACTTCTCCCAAAGAAGTTGTTAATGGTTTTAGCTTTTTATAATACCCTTGGGAGGACCCTCCCCCAGCCCCACCACTCTGCCCAAGCCAGGATGTCTGGGCTGTGGGGATTAGCAGGCGTACCTTGTATTCCCTGGGACTCAGCTGCTCTGGAAGGTCAGAGATGAGACCTGAGCCCAGAGCCCAGTCCTGACCCTTCCTAAGCCCATGTCCCCCAGGAAGAGGACTGCCCGGGGCTGGGGCTCAAGGTTCTGCTCAGCTGCCCCTGCTCCCACTCCCCCCACCCCATGTTGCCTTTGCAGTTGGACTCTCAGGGATTCTGGGCCTGGGGGCTGGGGTGGGGATGGAGACTGGAGCTGTGTGAACTTATCCAGCACCCTCCAGCCTGCCTCCTGAGGGCCGCCGTTCTCTGCCTTCCCCTCACCTATTACCCCTTGCTTCCAGCCCATTCACTACAAGTGAAGCCTACCCCACCCCTCCCCCTCCAGATGAGGAAGCAGGGGCCTTGGATGAGTGGAGGGCTCAGGCCCCCTCCTTGCCCAGACTACAGGGTTTAGGACTGTGGTGTGTGATTGTCAGGGAACGAGGGTAGGGAGCCCATCTTGAGGTTTCTGAATGAGAGAAGGGCTAGTAACACCACTAGGAACCCCAGGGTTGGGATCCTCCCTCATGGCCCGGGCACAGTGTAATCAGGGGGAATGGATGGGGAACTGTGAATACTTGAACTCTACCCCCAATCCCCCCACCCTCTACACCCCCACCTGCCCTAAGCCCCTCCTGTGGGCCAGGGTGGGGGTGCCTTGTCTATCTTGCACAGCCTAGGGGAAGGGGAGAGAGAGTACTGATTAAGCCAAATGCATGGAGGGGCTGCAGATGGAGCCTACTGCCACCCCTCAACCCTCTATGCCTGAAAATAAACTGCAGTCCCCCCACAACCGCTTGCTAATTTTTCTGTCTTCTGCCCGCCCCCCCGCCCCCGCCTCTCCATCAGGCTGGATGGGGGAACCTGGGCATGCCTGACATTCACCTGGTTTATTACTGAATAATGTCTCATCTTGGGCCTGCAGAGTCCTGTGGAGAGCTGGGTGTGGTCTCCAGACCCCTAGAAGGTCTTGGCTCCTCCCCAATCTCTAGCCCCTTCTCCAGGCACTTCCCTCATCTCTTAGGGTTCCAGGCAAGTTTTCCACTCCCTTAGGAAGTCGGGGGACCCCAAACTGTTGGACTCCGGCTGCAGAGTGGTAGAGCAGCTGCACATGCCTGGGGACCCCCACAGGCCACCTTAGGCCTGGCCTGATTTCCTCTCCCTTCCTTGGGCCATCACCCACGCTAGCCCAAAAAGCTCTTCTCCCCCACACTTGGCTCTGCCTGGGACACACTGTCCCAGCTCCCTCTTCTGGATGTCCCCCACAGCTAGCACACACACAGGGCTTTTCATTCTAGTTTTGTGCTGCATGGGAGTCCCTATGGGGACGCAGCCAGGGGTGATAAAAATAACAAGTGTGGGGGCGTTGAAATGTTCCAAAATTTACAAAGTCTTTCCAGGCCCGGGCATCCTGGTCTCTGTTCTGACACCCTTCCTAAACGGTCACATGGAAGTCCTAAAGGACTCGACTTCACTTTCACTCCTCTGAGGGCGTCTTGCCAATCCCCTCGCCCCTCCGACTTGGTCTTCAAAGAGTCAGCGCACAAATGTAGTCATGGAGAGTGGTCCTCGCAGCAGTGGTGGCCGGAACGGTGGTGCCTACGAGGCACCTCGCAATCTCCTGCAGGAAAAGTTCATAGACATTTGTGGAACTCGCACTACGCACCGGCTTCATGCTGAGAACATACATCCAAGCCCCATCAGTAGGTAATACAGCTGGTGACCTGGGGTGGGGAACAAACTCCTACTTTACAGATAGGGAAACTGAGGTACCTGCCCAGAGTCACAGGTAGGAAAGGGCAGGGAGCTGGCACTCGCCATCAGGATGCTGGTTCCACGTTTTACGTGGAGGCTGGAAGGATGGGAGCTGGCGCCACTGGTCTCAAGCACAAGCCTGCCGAGGGGTTAGCTGAGTAGGAAGTGTAAGGTCGCCTCTGCGGCCCCGGGTGCAGTCGCAGCTCGAAGACGCAACCCTCCCCAAGACGGCAGGAAGTGAGCGGGCTGCCCGAGTCCAAGATGGCGGCCGCCGCGTCGCGCACGCAAGCGTGCCCTCTTGTGGGCGGGGCCTCCGAGCGCACCTCCCTCTCCCTCCCACAGGGTTTGGAGGAGGAGGCCCACGCACAAGAGCAGATACCTCCAAGGCTGGAGGAAAGGAGGGGGAGTGGTGGCGGGAGGTGCGGTCTTCTCGGCCCCTGAAAGAAAGGAATTGGAACGCTATGCTGGAAGGCCTGGGGAGCCCCAAAAGGTTTTGGCCTGTGCCTAGCCCAGCCCCCTCCTTTCCACCCTCTATTCTGCCAAGATGAAGTTTCTAAAACCGAAATCTGGGCCAACCCGGTGGTGCAGCAGTTAAGTTCGTAGGTTCCGCTTAGGTGGCGCGGGGTTCGCCAGTTCGGATCCCAGGTGCGGACATGGCGCCGCTTGGCAAGCCATGTTGTGGTAGGCGTCCCAAATGTAAAACAGAGGAAGATGGGCACGGATGTTAGCTCAGGGCCCCTCTTCCTCAGCAAAAAGAGGAGGATTGGCAGCAGATGTTAGCTCAGGGCTAATCTTCCTCAAAAAAGTAAAAAAAATAAAAAAATAAAACTGAACTCTAAGCGCATTCTGGAGTTGCCTAAACCAGGGCTAAACCAGGGCGTGAGAATTTAGGAGGGACAGAATAAGGCTGGGGCTGTGGGTGTACAGGGAGCACATGGGTTCTGCAGGTATTAAGGAAGTTAAATCAAATTCTCAAAATTTGTGGTTCTGAAATTGAAGCTTCGTTTCCACCGAAGAGGTCTAGATTCCTCAGTCTATGGAGCCACTGAGTTCGGGAGACCAGCCCGGGGAAAGGAGCGCGTTCAGGTGGCATCTGCTCAGTTTTGTGCCGTGTCAGTATAAACACCTGCCCTGCCTTGTACCCAGCGCGTCCTCGCCCCCACCCTGCAGCTCACCTTCATGTGTTTGCTGTTTTACCCCTTATAAGAGAGTTTATTTTAGGTCACTGGGTGTCCATCCAAATGAGAAAATCCTTCCTTCGCCCGAACCCTCAGTAAGTTGTTTGAACAAGTTTTTAATGACTTAACTATCTGAATGCCATTAAAATAAATTAAAATTAATTTGTTAATTAAAATAAATGAAACCAGCATACCCTGCCCCACTTGTACACACCTCAGATGTAAAGACCCTGACGAAGACGCTTGCAAAATATGGATTTAGGGATTTAGTTCAATCTAAGCAGAACAGATGTTTATAATCCTCTGTGAGAGAGAGAGAGAGAAATGGAGCTACCAAAGATTGCTGGAGGTGTCCAAAGGTCAGGGAGCAGAAAATCAACTAATTGGGGCATGTTCACCAATTGCCGGACATGTTAAAAAGGTGAACACCAGACGACTCGGATATGAAAGATGGGAAGGAGGGACTCAGCCCGCCAGATAAGAGGATGAAAAGCAGTGATGTGGCTGTTGAGCACATGACCGGAAGCAGATCTCTGGCAAATTGTCTGAATGATCCGGTAGAGGGGCAGCCTCACAAGCCCAAGATCAGGTAATGGACTAATGTGGGCAGAAACTGGACTTTTCTGAGAAAAGTCCCTTAATACCTGAAGGGACTAAAGCCACAGAATCTCCTTCCACATGGCATGTGGGATTTGGCAGTGGATGCCGGCGGGCACCACATGGCTGCCTGTGAGGATGTGCATGTGCGTGGCATCAGGAGAGGTGCATCTGAGTTGGCATCGCCTGTTGAAATCAACATGGAAATCAGTGTTCCTCTCCCCTTATCTCAATTCTCCCTTTGCAATTTTGGAATCATTCCTGGTGCCCAGTGCCTCAGCTTTTTCCAGATTTGGCTAAGAACACAGCATGAAAACAGTTCGTCAAAGTTGTCTGCTCCATCACATCACGCGGTGAACCTACTTTACAGACTTCACGGCACAGGCTTTTGTGAGGATTAGCTGCTGGGCTAATTAGGGAGCTGGGCTCACCAACCTCCTCATGTTTTCACCTGACCCCTCTCTGACCTGACCTCTGACCCTACTGAGAGCAGCTTCTCCAATTCACTTCCCGCAGATGGTTAGGCTTCCTCAAGAGTGAGAACATTTTCTTGCTAAATTCTCAGGAGGACCACGCCAGGGAAAGGCAGGGGGAATTTGGCACGTCCAGAGCCTCTGAATTGTGTTTGTTGTGAATCAGAGTGCAAGGGAGGGGCTGGGCTAGACTTAGGGCCGCGGGTTCCCATGTCTGCTGAGAAAGAATGAGGTTTCCAGGAACGTGAGTAACATTTAGTACCAGGCTGTGAGAGAAGGGCTGTGTGCAGCATGAAAGCCAAGTGCTACCTGGTAAGGGGGTGGGGGAATGTCCCTAGTTGTGATGGACAAGATTGTCTTCACATGACAGTGGACTTTCATTCTGGGTGGCCTGAACAATGGGCTTGCCAGGAGTGGCCCCCCTTCCTTCTCCCAGTGAGAGGGCCCACACCCAAGCTCAGCTTATCTTGGGACTGGGGGCTATTCCCGTATTCTGAGTATTCTGTGCCCCCCGCTCCCTGGCCAGCTGGGGACACGGTACTATCCACAGGCCCGAGGTGTCCAGTTACTGGCATCCTCAACTCAACAACTCCTGTAATGGGCTGGCACCCCAAATCCAGACTGCATGGTGCCAAGCAGCCTCTGTTGACAAGGCTGCTCTCTCATGCCAGTTGCATACAAAGGCGGGGTGATGGCGGGGAGACCCTTCTTCGGGGACGCACACTGGAAAGCAGGCCCAGTTACTGCTGCCCTGGCTCCCCTCCCCGGGGATGAGAGGTGAGTCAGGGGACCCACGGCTGCCTCTCTTCTTATTGACCTCCTTGTTTTCTCTTTCCTCAGTAAAGCTGTAAAGGAAAAACACACTCCTGTTTTCTATCTACTCACAGCACTACTGTCACTTCTGGCCACCAATGTATGGGGTTTTTCCCACACCAAGCAATTCTGTGACAGCAGCTGGGTGCCCTACAATTTAACTCAATTCCGACACTATCTTCCTGGACATACCGTCAGATCCCACAGGTTAAGGGCCCAGTCCCTCAAGACTGCTCCCCACCCACCCTCCTCAGACACCAATCTCAAGTCCAGGTTGTCACCTGTGCTTCTGACCCACTGGCTTGGAGGTGCCAACGGCTCCCTCTTCGGGTTCGATTAGTTTGCTAGAGCCACTCATAGCACTCGGGAAAACAGTTTACTCACTAGATCACCAGTTTACTACAAAGGATATTAAAGGATACGAATGAACAACCAGACTTAGAGATACTTAGGGCGAGGTCTGGAAGGGTCCAGCGCACAGGAGCTCCTGTCCCCATGGACTTTGGGGTGTGTCACCCCCCTGGCAAGTGGATGCATTCTTGTTCACCAACCCAGAAGCTCCCCCGAACCCTCTAGTTCAGAGATTCTTGGGGAGGTTCCATTACATAGACACGGTTGATTAAATCATTGGCCACTGGTGGCTGATTTCACCTCCAGCGTCTCCTTCCCAGAGGTGAGGGGGCAGGACACTGGAATACCCAATCCTCTAATCAAGGTAGGTTCCCCTGGCAACCAGCCCCCATCCTTAGGGGCTTTCCAAATGTCACATCATTAACATAAACTCAGGTATGGTTGCAAGGGGCTTGTTGGGATGAACTAAAGACACCTTTAAATACCTTTTTTTTTCCTTCTTTTCCCCAAAAGCCCCCCAGTACATAGTTGTATATTTTAGTTGTGGGTCCTTCCAGTTGTGGCACGTGGGACGGCACCTCAGCATGGCTTGATGAACGGTGCTAGGTCTGTGCCCAGCAGCCGAAGCAGAGCATGCGAACTTAACCATTCGGCCACAGGACCGGCCCCTAAATACCACTTTTATCACTTAGGAAATTCCAAGGGTTTTAGGAAGTCTGTGCCAGGAACAGGGATGAAGACCAAATATATATTTCTTCTATAAATCACAATATCAGGAGAGCCTATTCCCGTGCTGCATGATGCTGTGGAATTGGTCTCGAACCCAAGTGCCTGAATGGTTTTGTCCAATGGGAGAGGCAATTTGGAGAGGGTGGAGGAGGGAAAGCAGGAGGCAGAGGGGTTTGGGAAGGAGAACCCCAGTCTGTGTCTCAATGAACGTCTCTTCCTTGCTGCTCAGGGCCCACCATGGCTTCACACCACCGTGCCTCCCTCTGTCACGGCTGCCCTGAGTCAGACTCTTCTCTGTACACTGTTCACTCCTCCTCTCCCCATCTCTGATTTCCCATTCCCACTACCAAGGCCCTTGGGTGGGTTCTCAATGTTCTAGGTTTTGCTAACAGTCCTTCCTCGGGTCCTGCCCTGCTCAGATCATTCCCACCACCCCACCACTGCCAAACTGGCTTCACAAAACATTGTCTTCATCATGTCGCATTTCCACTTAAAATCTAGGGGATTCCTTCTACTCATTACACTCACCTCCTCTTCGCTGGTCCCCAGTGGAGGCGCTGGAGAGTCAAAGGCTCTATCCTGGGGCTGGCCCGGTGGCACAGCAGTTAAGTTCGCACGTTCTGCTGCTTGGTGGCCTGGGGTCTGCCCGTTCGGATCCCAGGTGCGGACATGGCAGCGCTTGGCAAAAGCCATGCTGTGGCAGGCGTCCCACGTATAAAGTAGAGGAAGATGGGCATGGATGTTAGCTCAGGGCCAGGTTTCCTTAGCAAAAAGAGGAGGATTGGCGGTAGTTAGCTCAGGGCTAATCTTCCTCAAAAAAAAAAAAAAGGGCTCTATCCTCAGGGAGCTTACACTTCAATGGAGGAGCGTCAGGCAGTGATGATGACCCAGGGAGCAGTGTCAGGGAAGCCCGGGGGCCATGGGGTACCAAGGGAGATGCACCAAGCCTGGTCTGGGGTTGACCCAGGGAGACTTCTCAGAGGAAGGAACAAACTCATCATGTCAGACACGCCCTTGAGCCCTTCTCAATGGCTTCCAGCCTTTTTTCTTACTCCTAACAAATGGTCCACGTACCACTCTGGCGTCTTCAGAGTTCTTCCCACTTCTTCCCCATTCCCCAACCCACATTAACCAGGAATGTCTCCCCTCACCCATCTCCTTTGTTTGTTTAAACATAGTTACTTCATCCCTTAACATCCAAAGGGCAGCAGGATATACCGTCCCCAAATATGCCACTTCGGTATATTTTGAGCTGTAGGCACTTGAAAAATAGCAAATGCAGGGAGAGGCTTTCTCTGAATTCCTGTATCTGCCTAAAGACAGATCTTCCAAAAGGAACTCAATGGTCATATATCCCCCCACCCAGGAGTTTCATCAACCAGGGAAGGTTGACCCTTATCCCCTAGAGGAGACTAGAAGTCCACATCACACCCAGACAGACTGTCACAAACTACCATGTCTTTCATCTCTTCTTCTAAGGGCCCATTCATCTTTCCTAAAAATCATTTACTTTCCGCTAATAATGCCTTCCCTTTCCCTATTAAGATGGTATTAAATCCTGAATTTGAAGGCACAGCAGGAAGTTACTCATTTTTCCCTGGGGATCTCCCACGTACACACGAGGGATACATGTTAATAAACTTCTGTTTGTTTTCCTCTGCTTAATCTGTCTTTTATTACAGGGATCTCAGCCAAGAACGCAGAAGAGGAGAGGGAAAAGGATCTTTCCTCCCCTGTGTGTCCACTGCGACTTCCTTCTCTGCCAGGAAGCCTTCTGTGACCACCTCTCCAATTCTGGGTCAGTCTCTCTGTCCTCTCACCTCCAGTGCCCCTTGGGATCTGATCTACTCCCTTGACAGGCAATGGCCTTGTCCAGGTAGGAAGAACATTTCACTTTAAATTTTGGGACCTGAGTATAAGTCTTAGATCTGCCTCTTATATAGCTGTTGGGTCAGTCCCTCTAAATATGAAACCAAATGAGAATTCATACTTCCTTTCATTCATTCAACATTTCTTGAGTACCTGGAAGGCTCTATAAAGCGAAATCAAATAGAAGGTCTTAGGAATGAGCTATAGTATTTGTGCTTGTCATATATATGATTTGAGGGTAGGAATTCTGAGTTTTATCTATTGTATTTTGCTTATCAATACTGCTAATCAAATAATAGGCCCTCATTATAATCTTCAAAAATATTTTATTTACAAAATAGCTAGGACTTGTTGAGTTTTTACTATGTACCTAGTACTTATTGTCCCCTTTACATACTTTATCTTGTTTAATTTTCACAAGTTTAGTGAGTATGCCCATTTCGCAAATCAATAAACTGAGGTTTAGAGGGGCTAAGTTACTCTCCCAGAGTGCGAGGGATGAGCCAGGATTTGAACCCAAATCTCTTTAGTGCTTGTGATTCTTTTGAAGTCTATGATCTTTATCATTATACTATTCTGCTTTCTTTTTATTATAATTGGGAAACATATTTATTGGGGAAAATAGAGAAAAAATTAAAAATCACTATAACAGGTGTTGGCCCCATGGCCGAGTGGTTAAGTTCGCGCGCTCCACTGCAGGCGGCCCAGGGTTTCATTGGTTCGAATCCTGGGTGCGGACATGGCACTGCTCATCAAACCACGCTGAGGCAGCGTCCCACATGCCACAACTAGAAGGACCCATAACGAAGAAGATACAACTATGTACTGGGGGGCTTTGGGGAGAAAAAGGAAAAAAATAAAATCTTAAAAAAAAATCACTATAACATACTTTTCTCAACATTTTGTATAGTCCTTTTCTAATCTTTTAAAACTGTACATACATATTCAATAACTATGTATCAGTTAGTTATCACTGTGTAACAAACTATCTTAAAACTTAACAACTTAAAACAGCAACCATTTATTGTTCCTTACAGTCAATGGCTCAACTGGGCAATTCTGCTGATATTGGCCAGGCGTGGCTGCTGTTGGTTGGGTTCACTCATGTGTTTGTAGTCAGATGGCAGGACAGCTGAGGGCTGGCTTGTCTAGGATAACCTCAACTGGGACAACTCACCTTTCCTTCATGTGTCATTCACATCCCTCCAGCAGGTTAACCTGGCCATGTTTTAAGCATATTGTCATGGTGATCACAGAGAAGTAACAGAAGAAATAGAAACACATAGACACTTGTTCAAACCTCTATTTGTGTCAAGTCTTCTAACGTCATCGTCATTGTAATGGCCAAAGGAAGTCACACGGCCAAGCTCAGATTCTTCAAGAGAGTGGAGAGATACATTCAGCTTCTGTTATGAAAGGAATTGCAAATTCACAGGACAAAGGACACGGATATAGGGAAGGGCGAAGAAATGGAGCCATCAATACAATCAGTCTACCACAGTCTGCCGTCTGGCCTCAGGCCTGCCAACTGGCTATTTGCCAGCACACGTTACATGGCCAAGTTCAGATTTAAGGGGCAGGGAAATGGCCTGTGCTTCTTTTGTGAGAGGAATCAAAGTCACATGGCAGAGGATGTGGATATAGGCAGAGGTGAAGAATTGGAATTGTTAATGCAATTAATCTATCACGAATTATTGGCCAATTTTTCTTTTCTTTGAGAAACTAGATTGCTCTAAACCATTTTGATTTAAATCATCAATCTAATAATTTAAGCAGATTTTCTTCTTTAAAAGTTTGTTTTTCTTAGAATTCTTAACATAGCTTTTAAACCAAAGACACAAATATGCACACTATTTCTTTCTTTCTTTTTTTTCTTTGCTTGAGGAAGATTTGTCCTGAGCTAACATCTGTGCCAGTCTTCCTCTACTTTGTATGTGGGTCACCACCACAGCATGGCCGCCCACAGGGCCACCAAAGTGGAGCATGCTGAACCTCACCACTAGGCCACAGGGCCGGCCCCCACACTATTTCTATTTTTAAAAAATGGTATATTGTCTTGAAACCCCACTGTGAATAGTGGAGGAATCAGAGTAAGGAGAAGGGTACCTCTCTGAGAAAGACATTTTTGTTTGTTTTCACAAAACTGCCTCCCGGATGTGGCCCCTCCTAAGAGAAGAAGAGACACTGGCATTTCTCAAAATTAATCTGAGTTTTGGGGAAAGATTGTGGCACAAGGAAAGGAGAAAAGAGGGAATGAACATGTGTTATTATGCTTATGACAGACATGTCATTTTGGCTGTGCATCTGTCTAAGGCAGAAATTGTTATGCCCAAATTATAGATGAAGCAAAAAAAGAGATCTAAGTAAAAGCAGGAAAAAAGTATACTAAAGAAAAGAAAACATGATAGTAGAAGGTTTGTATACAGTATAACGTTACTTGCATCATTCACTCTGTCATAAGTGTTAATTTTGTTTCTTTGCATAGCTAAACAATATACGTTAATAAATATATTAGTTTTTTTTTTAACTCTAAGTTTACGTTTAGAAGAGTAATTATCAGACTTTTCTTTAGTTGTAGGGGCAAATCAGTAAAATGATTGTAGATTTGTGGCAAGAAAAATATGAACAGAAAGTATTTTTTTTCTACCACCTTGGGAAGGAAAATAGAAATGACTAAATAAAAACAAATCCATAATGTTGCTTCCTTTGTGTAAAGGTTAGGGAAAAGATTTTGGAAGCTTGAGATAATCTGTGTGTTTTTGTTTTTTAATGTGTCTATAATATTTAAGAGCATTTGGCATATTAGAGAATCTGACAGATTAGTCTTGTGATTTCAAATTAAATTGTATAATTTATTTTAGACTTGTGATTTGGAGCTGTAAGGTATAAGATAATTTGATTACGTTTGTAAACAGTATTGAAATCTTTAAGATAACTTGATTTGCCACATTTAGAAGTTTAAGTTATCAGGTTTATGAGAGTTATTTATATGCTTAAGAAGATTTTTTTCTTGTTTGACTTGTAAATCTGCCCTATGAGGAATTTGAAGTCCTTGAAAAAATCAAGTATATTAAATTTGTAAATGTAGTTTAAATATTTAAGAGAATTTAATTAACTAACTTTGTAAATGGCATGAGTAATGTTCAAGCAAATTTAATATGTCAAGCCCATGGGCGAAGTGAACGTTAATCAAGGAACAAGTTATTGCTCTTATTTTTATACAAAAGTTAACAAGATTTCTAAATAGAACATCAAAGTTATGCAAGTTGAACTTAAAAACTCAAGAAAATCTGTTTGTAAATTTACAACTTTAATTAATTGAAAATTGATTAAAACATAAGCAACTGCAAATAGTCCTTTCTGTTCTCAAATGTGTCTCTAGGATCTTTACCTCCTTGGCAGCTGAACACCTTCTTCTCAGTGTTCTCCTTTCTCTGGGCTCCGACAGCCCTCGTTCCTGGCAACTCTTTACTGGGCCCTGATTTTTATGGTTATTTAACTTTTATGAGAATGCACATTTTGTCTGAGCCTTTTGAAGGCAGGATTCACGTGAAGGGCTTAGCAAGTACCTGGCGTGAAGTAAACCCTCAATAAATGTTAGCTATTCCCCTCCCCTGTCATCCCTGTATCCCACAGCATCTACTAGCCTCAATACTCATTGAATATACTTTCTCTTGATCCCGTATTTTCTAGGAGTTTAGCTTACAGAAAAGCCTAAATATAAAAAGCAACAATATTTCAAATAGCTAAAAATTAGGATTGCTTATTCAACAGTAGGAAAATGGTTGAGCAATTTTATTTATCCCGTGTAGACTACCTTGCTTAAAAAGGATTTAAGCTGCCTTACGGAGGCCTAAACCAAAGCAAGATAAAATACATTTAAAACACAAGACAGATAAGGCAAAGGGAAAACAAGATAGCAGACTGGGAGGGGGCCAGGAGTGGCTTTAGCAGTATAAAAATATACACATTCTGACGTCATATGTCCTTGCCCCTTAAGATTTGCCCTAAGCTTTGTGGCAGCCAACTCAAGCCAAATTCAAAACCCGCAGGGTCCATATGCCCAAAACTAAGCAATTGCTCTAGAAAAGTTAAACTCTTCTTGACAGCGAGACCATAAGAACGTCCTCCGTTGAGTAATTATAGAGGGGCTGTGTAATGAAGGAGCACCATCCTCAACGGCTTCTTGGAGAGAAAACACAGCGACAGCTTCACAGCACTTCCCCGAAGGCCGATATTCCCGGGCTCATTCTAGGTGCTTTGATACAAAATGAATAAATAAATGATGATAATCCAGTTAATGGACTATCACAATGCTTGCAGCAGTATGGGGGGAGAAGAGAGCGCTTACATGACAAACTTAAGTGGGGAAATTGAAGGTGACAAAAACACTAAAATATCAAACTATGTGTATAAAATTATGGGGGGAATTCACTAAAATGTTAACGGTAGTTATTTCCATATATTAGGAGTAGGATTGCTTTTCTTCTTCTATTTTTTTTTTTTTAGCTGTCCAACGGGAATACAATGGGAAGAAAGTATTCTTAAAGATGATTCACATAAAATCTGAACAGTGATGAGGCCAGCTCCCCTGCGCATTCTAACGCGGAGCGGAGGGCGCCAGGTAAAAGCCTGGACAGGCGGTACCCAGGCGTCTAGGCAGCCGTCCACAGAGATGCGGGTCCTCCGCGGAGCCTAGAGAGGACGCGGAAGTGGGCTGGGGGCGGGGTCCGAGGCCCCTGCAGACTCCGCGTCTGCCGGCTGGGTGCGGCCCCGCGGCTGCCAGAGAGTCGGTCGGAAGCGAGCGGTGGAGGGGCGATGCCGTGCACTTTGCCACTCTCTCCTTCCGTTTCCCTCGCCGAGCCATGCCCCTGGCGGCCGAGGAGAGTGGGCGCGGGTCCCGAATCCCCCGGCGGGGTCGACGCCGCTGTGCATCGCCGGGTGCCCGGGGTCGTTGGGGCCCCGCCACCCTCGGTCCCCGCGCCCTCCTCTTCTCAGGCCGTCCGTCCCGCGCTGCTCAAGTTTCCAGCCCTGCTCCTCTTGTAGGAGCAGGGGTGGGATGACCCCGGGCCAGAGTGGACAAACCTCCTGTTCCTGGAGCCGGTGCCCTGCGAGGATGCGGACGTGGGCTTCAGATAAGAGTGGAGGCGCCTGTCCGCCCTGGGAAAGCTCTGCGCGGACGTGATGCCGAAGATTTCTGGAAACGTCGTCGCACTGAGTAAGGCCTTTCCTGGGACCCACAGTCGGTCTGACTGGAAGGCTTAACTGCGGCTTCTTACTGGGGTCCTCCTCCGCATTCCCCCTCTCGTGAGTCGTGGAACGTGTCAGGGACTGGAGAGCTTCCAGAATGTGTCCGAATACACCTCTGAGCTCAAGTTTCTTCTGTTTTTTGTTTGTTTTTGTTTTCTTAGTATTACTTTATTTCTTCTTTATATTACTTATTTGTGTGTCACACAAAAGGCTTGGAATTTCGCTGTGTCCCTTATTGGTATGGTGAGAGTGTTGCTGAATCCAGGTTTACGGTCCCTGATCCCCCCTATATTGACAGGGAGAGCCTGGAGGTGCTACTGGGCCTTGAGGCAAGGTATTTCCACTTCTAGACTCATGTCTTCCGATTCTTACCTGTGAAAAGCGGGCAGTTTTCTAAGTGTTCTCAATGACTGCCTTTCTCATACCTGGAGTTCCCCACAGCAGGATCCCAGGCCTGGGATGGACTGACTGGTAGGTTTCTAGGGTAGCTGCCCTCTGCCACTGCCTTTCAGGGCATCCCAGACACACAAAAAGGGCCACGTTGCTTTCCAGGCCTGAGAATATATTCTGACCCCAGAAAGAGCATATTTCTCCAACTTCCCCAAATATATGAAATGAGTCTTTAGCTCCTTTTGTCCCTGTAATTCTGTATCAACGATTTAGTGAGATTTGGTTCAGGGGGATATTAAGGTGGAAGGCTCTCACCTAGAGTTTGCCAGCCCCTCATACTTTGTAGTTAGAAAAGGAGTTCCCACCTCAAGTGTTGGAGAAAGTGTGTAAGAATGGGATGGAGCTGAACTCCACCCTTGATATGAGAGTGTGATAGAAAAAAGATCCCCAGAATATCATCTAAAAAGGAAAACCGGAACTATGGACCAGGCTTTAACTGCCCGTTGCCTGTATTTGTTTAGTGATCAGCAGAAAAATCTTTATCTGCGAAGCTTTTTAAGGTTAGAGTGGACAGCATGAAGGCAGAAAACTGGGAGGTCTACAGCTAGTCATGGGGAGAAAGGAAAGAAGGAAGCGGATGGAGTATCTAGAACCAGAGGGAAGGAGCCAAGGGTGGAGCAAGAGGAGAGTTAGCCTGCCTGGGGCCATGAGATTAGCGGGCTCACCAGCGGAGAGGTGCCCTGATACTCTGATTCCTTAACATGCTGACCCTTTTCCTTGCCCACTAGTAGGCTTTTCAGTTTATAAACCTGAGGCGATGAGCCTTTTGGAAAGGGAGGAGGCCTCGTGTGTCTGTGCTGGACAAAAAACCACAGCCACACGGTGGGTGCAGGAATGCCTTTGGGGCCCCTGTCCTGCTCTGCCTTCGACTCATACTGATTATAGTAAGTAATTCTAAGGGCTTGTGGGTTCTGTTGGTCAAGATATAGGCTCATCCTAATTAGTTTTCTCCTGGTTGATTTTACTACTGCCCATGATTATGCAGCCTTTTTCTCTCAGCTCTTGCTCTGGTTCAGAGTTACTGTGAGGGGAGGCTAAAGATGGGTTTCTTTGCCCCTCATCAGTTCCCAGTGGATTTAGGATTTCTAAGTGGGCAGAGGAGCATTTACAGAAATAATGTGCCCTATTTAGAATCAGCATCTTCCTTTTTCTTTGGAAATGGAAGCAGAACAGAGACTGGGCCTTTGGATCTGGAACCCCCAAACTCTCAGAACCCTCCTGTTCAAATAAGCACCACGCTGAAGCCGGTGGCCCGTATGCTGACATTGGATGAGAAAAGGTGTCTGGGTGATGGCAATGAGACCTCCAACCCTCCCTCCTCACCTCTGTCCTCTTAGTGAAATCGTAGGGACTTCTCACCCAGGGGAATAGGAAGAGGACCTGAGAGATGTCTCGACAGGAAGAGCTGTTTCCCCCTTGAGGACGAGACCTTCCCTGGCTGGGGAGGGCCGAGAGCCCCTGCCTGCTCCATGCTCTCCTGGCTGCTGAGGGCCGGGGCCCTGGCCCTGGCACAGGATTGATGCCCTCCTTGCCATCCAGACAGTTGGGGCACACTCTCCCTGGTTTCCTAAAGGCAGAAGAATAACTTCAACTACCAGACATTTAAACAGTTGGAGCTTTATTACAGACAAGGTTAACTTAAACATATACACTGTCAAATTCTGTTTAAAGACTCAATCCAATAAAGTCATTGTTTCTATTCATTTTATTCGTTTATTTATTCTGTTTTTTTTCCCTCCCCAAATCCCCCCAGTACATAGTTGTGTATTTTAGTTGTGGGTCCTTCTAGTTGTGGCACGCGGGATGCCACCTCAGCATGGCTTGACGAGTGGTGCCGTGTCTGTGCCCAGGATCCGAACCGGCGAAACCCCGGGCCGCCGAAGCAGAGCGCGTGAATTTAACCTGTCAGCCACGGGGCTCCACTATGCTCTTATGAGTAGAAGAGAGTGCTCATAATGACCCTCTCCTGGCTTAAGAATGGGAAATCACACCTTCTAGAAAACGTAGCATATCTATTTGAATAGTGCTACCAGGACTGCAAATTATTAGGTATTGAGTCAGAATTATAGACTTTAAAAGTTCAAGTTAAAGATCACTTTCCCATGATGTAAAAACAAACTCTGAAGTCCAGGAGTCCTGAAAGACTCCTTAAAAACACCCTCAGCGAGAGCGGTCGTATGACGTTGGAGAGCACTTGCCCTTCTGCCGCTGTGGGGGAACAGAGAGCTTTTTCCTCTCCTGATCTCGCTGGGACTTTTTCGTCTAGCGGTTGGGAAGGTCTGCAGTTTCAAGGCTGGACTTGGAATCCTGTTAGTACAGGAGGAGGGAAAAGAGGCAAATCTGAGGAGCTCAAAACTCACAGCGTGGGAAGGAAAAGGGCTGAAGAGAGTGATTGTCCAGCAGAATGTGGGAATGTGCTGGGGTCCTGTTTTCCAGCTGCAGAATCTGGAGGGTACTTGTTAGGCAGAACTCACATCAGATTGAAGGCCCAGCCGGTCCCGGCCTCTCACAGGGTCTTGGGCCAGTAATCACGGCCTCTCCTGTCACTGCACGGCCGGTTTTTGAGCCAGTGGCTGACCTGTAACCCCTGGGGTCCAGTGAGAAAACGGGAGCAGAGGCTGGCTGAGGGAGAACCTGACCCCACTGAGTCCAGGTGGAGCCCCAACCCCCGGAGCCTGTGTGGTATCATGGGAGGGACCAGGGGGCTGAGAGTCAGATGAACTCATCTACTGCCCCTCCTCCTGAAGCACTTTTCACGTCTGGGCCCTGGGGATCAGGGCCCCCACTCCCAGGGCCCTCCCCCGGGCCATGGAGGCCCTCGGCTTCCTCTCCAGGATTCCAGAGAGGAAGATGCCAAACCTTGGTGTGTAGTAAGCCCTTGCAATAGGTCTTCTGGATTATTTACTAGGACAGTGGTTTGAAGAGGTTTCCTGCCACATCCATAGATAGTTCTCAGGCGAGGAGCTGGAGTTTACCCTAGGCCGTAGGGAACACTTTCATTTTAGTCGGGTGGCCGGGTGGCGGTATGTCCCAATTTGTTTGAGGCACTTCCAGTCGAGATCCCATGTCCCAGTGTGGTTATTAATAGCATTCCCTTTCACTCCCAGAAATAAGAAGTATCCTTATTGTGACAATAAATCATACGGTCCCTGGAGTTCTAGGACAGGTCGTATTTGCTCCAGTATCAGCTCCTACTCTCTGAATTCCCTCCCCAGTCATTCTTTCTTACTGGAACCGGTAGGACTAACTTGCCTACAGGCCCCTCAACTGTCTAACCAGGAACCCCTCTGTTGCTACAGGTTGGTCACGCAGTTGGTTTCTGTCATCCCTGTGGCCACTCACACTGGGCGAGGGTGAAACTGTTCATTGCTCTCTGCTTTGACAACAGCCTGCCTGAAGGAGCACTGAGAAGTGTTTGAAACCCGGTTGTAAACACCCTGAAGAAAATGGAGCGTTGACTGGGGTGTCCTGTGCCACAACCCGTAAAGTTCACACCACTTTAAATTGTTGTTTTCCGTGAATACTTGAATGCACAAGTCAGGGCAGTGGCAGGGCAGGTGTGGGCTGTCAGGCCCATGCAGGGCTTTAAAATGAGCTGAGTTGAGGTACTTCTGGGGGGTCCACCCTCTTCAGGGAGCCAGAGCCGCCCCACCCCACCCAACTCCCAGCTGCTTCGCTCACATTTATGTTTCCTGTCTGGGGCCTAAGGACTTGTGAGTTTGTGACCTCAGTTCTAAGTTTCCCCTTCCGTCTTTGTTACCTGTTGTGCACACTGGAATGGGATGGAGAAGTCTGCTGGCCCCTCAGGCTGGCTTTACAAGTGGGGTCACCACGGGTGACCGCCTCACACCACCATATTTGCAAAAATTTCCATGCTAATAGCCAACCTTTACTGAGCAACTGCCACCTGCCAGGGACTGTTCTAAGGGTTTACCTGTCCTGGTGACCTTAATGGGGAGGTGGTTTTATTCCCACTTTGTATGTAAAGAACCCAGCACGGAGAGGGTGATTAGCTTGCCTAAGGTCATCTAAATGATAACTTTTATTCTATTTTTTATTTTATTGAGGTCATAATAGTTTCTAACATTGTGAACTTTCAGTTTTACCTTATTATTTATTGGTCACTGTATATATGTGTCATTTCACCCCTTATGCCCACCGCCAACCCCCTTCCCCTCTGGTAACCACTTATCTGTTCTCTTGGTCCATATATTTGTTTAATGAATGATAATTTTTACAAAAATTACTGCCACTTATTTTCTGATTATAGAAGTAATTATTGTTCATTATGGAAAATAGAGAAAAATTATGACATAAATTTACAAAATTACAAAATAAAACAAGTCATCTCTAATTGCACCCTGAGACATAGCCTCTTGCTTTGTAAGTTTCTGTCAGGTTTTTTTTTTTTTTCCCCTGAGTATATATTTTTTAAAGCACAGCTGGGATCATTTGCTGCATCTGTTTTATAGCCTGGTGTTTTAAACGTCCTCTGTTGTGAACATTTTCCCTTGGCAGTATCTACTCTTCTACACCGTGCTTTTCATGGCCGCGTAGTCTTATACACAGGCGCTATAATGAATTTTGTTCTTAACCAATTTCCTATTGTTGGACATTTATGTAACTTCCAAGCTGTTGGAATGAACCAACATGCAAATTCACAATGAGAAATATATCTGGCAAGCAAACAAGACTATTTCTGCGAGTTGGTCACGCATCTTTTCCCTGTAAGAAAGTAGGTAGAAAATCAAACTATATCATAGAACTCAAAAAGGGGTGTTGATCTTAATAACTGGGTCGGCAAGCCGTGTGATGGCCTGCTGAGACCCAGTTGGACGTGTTTGAATAAGGTTGCGTCCGTTGCAGCTTTCCGAGTTACATCAAAGACGATTCCCGAATCGTGTGTGTCGGGGTCCCCCTATCCACACCTTTAGAGGTGCCCTGAGGTCAATGGGTTCTGCCTGGGATTAATCTCGTCTCTCCTGCCTCTCTCAGGGTCCTGAGTGCCTGTCACCATCATCCCTGTGGACTGACACATGAACATCTTACGTGGCTGTCCATGGACACATACATCTTGTCATCTGTTCCTCCGTGACTTACGTCTCATTGTCTTGTGTGCGGAGAATCCATATCTTTGTAACAGCTCTGTATTTGGTTGACAGCACGTGTCTTAACGTCCTCCTCTATTAGATGAATGCGTAGATTACTGGGAACCTATTCAGTGTCCTTTTCTCTTGTGGACATTTGCAGATTGATTTAATGTGTGTCTGTGTGTAACTTTTTAATTCAAGCAAAGACTTTGTTCATTGCTATCTCTAGTCATTCAACTTTTTTTTTTTTTTGGCACACCTAGTATGTGCCAGGTACTGTTCTAGATGCTTGGCATCATCAGTGAACAAAAAAAAGACAAGACCCCTTCCCTCACGAGTTTGTATACTGTGGGGTGGGGCTTAGGTGTTGTGAATTTCACTGCGTGGTAGTATCTGCTTAGCCACTCTCTTGTTACAGTGTTCGTTTAGTGTGAGTTTTGCCAGTTTGAATTGTTGTGTAGACATTTTAACTTAGCTACGTTCAAAAGACAGCTTAAATAGTGTTGTCTAAAAATTTTTTTGTAGTGTTCTTATATATAAAGAGTGTGGAGAGTAGAGCAAGAAGGAAAAGGAGAGAAGGCAGTGTGCGCACCGGGACCCTGCAGTGTGTCTTAAGTGTGTGTGTGTGTTTCAGCGTTTCCCCCTAAGTGTGGGCACCTGGGGAGCTGTACTTGGTTTCGTTTTGCTGGGCTGGCTTGCAGTGTGTTTGGACTTGCCTTGGAAGCTGATAGATACATGTAGGCCTCAGACGTGCCAAGTCCTTACTTCCTGAGGATCATTTTATTACATTAATTTATTTATATTATTATTATTTATTATATTAATTTAAATGTAGCTAAAAGCGACTTAGTGGAGTCTGGAAACCAAGGGACTGCTGACCCTGTGAGTAGATACATAGTCAGCAATTATGTGATGTGAGCGGGAAGTTTCTGGACCTTAAGAGTAGAGGGTGTGCAGTTTATACTCAGTTCGGGGCTCGTTGTCATCACGGGTGGAGCAAGGTCCCTCTCACTTTATTCCCTCTTTCCTCCTTAGCCCTCTCCCACCCCAGAGGGTAGGCAATTCTTTGTCTCATTCGACATGTGCCTTTTTTTTTTTGTCTTCTTAAGAAAGGTGTACTTTTGTGTGGGGTACACATATCTTTTTTTAAAAAAAAATTTTATTGTAAAATAAAACTCATGCAAATGTAAAAAATTCAGTCAATAAAGAAAAGTATAAAGAAGAAATTCAAATTTATTCATAACCCTACCACCTACACTATGAGCATTTTGATGTGTATACTTCTGTCCTCCAGACATTTTTATACACGTATATGTGCCAACATATGTTAACTTAAAATGAAATGATTATATATAGTTTGTAGTCAGGTAATGGTCGTCTGTGCTCTTTCTTGCCCAGGGCCCTCTGGTTTCTCTTCCAGTCTGTACATCTGGAGTGGCTCCTTCTCTGTAGTAAATGCATGTGGTAGAGGTTGTTCTGTCACCTTAAAGAGGTCTGGAGGTAGGCACTCCCAGGCAGCATAGTGGCTCTAGGATGCCATCAGGGCCTCAGGCTCCATCTGTTTTGTCCACTGCCATCCTTAGCATATGGCCTCTTCAAGGTCACATCATGGTCAAAAGACGGCCACTGTAGCTCCAGCCACCACATTCACATTCCAGGCGGGAGGAAAGAGGAAGGTAACTACGTCAACTCTCCTTAAGGCAGCACTTCTCAAAACTTCAAATGCACCTGTGAGTCAACAGGGGCTCTTGTTAAAATGCACGTTCCGGTTCTGTAGGTCTGGACTGGGGCCCCAAATTCTGCCTTTCTAACAAAGTATCTCACTTTTTAATAACAGGGCTGTAAAGAGCTTTCTGGAAGCCCTGTCCAGTGACTCCTGCTTTCGTTTTTCTCGGCCAGAACTGTATCATGTAAGCAGCCCTGACTGTGGGGAGGCTGGGAGAGGTGGACTTTTAAGCTAAGCACTTTGTCACCCTGAATGCAAATGTGTTTCTGTGAGTAGGAAAGAAGAGGGTGTTGTTGGTTGGTGACTAGCAGCTTCTGACAGGGTGCTCAGATCACATAGGAAGAGCTTTTTTAAAAATCTGTCCCTTTAGAGGCTGGCCCGGTGGCGTAGTGGTTAAGTTCACACACACTACTTTGGCAGCCCAGGGTTCGTGGGTTTGGATCCTGGCCACAGACCTGCACACCACTCATCAAGCCATGCTGTGATGGTGTCCCATTTTACAAAAAATAGAGGAAGATTGGCACAGATGTTAGCTCAGGGACAGTCTTCCTTAAGCAAAAAGAGGAAGATTGGCAACAGATGTTAGCTCAGTTCCTCACCCCCAAAAAACTGTCCCTTTAATAGTCACAGTTCATTTCCTTTTTTTTTTTTTTTTTTGAGGAAGATTAGCTCTGAGCTAACATCTGCTGCCAATCCTTCTCTTTTTGCTGAGGAAGATTGGCCCTGAGCTAACATCTGTGCCCATCTTCCTCTATTCTCTATATGCGACACCTGCCACAGCATGGCTTGATAAGCAGTGGGCAGGTCCACACCCGGGATCTGAAGCACCGAACCCTGGGCCGCAGAAGCGGAGCACGTGAACCTAACTGCTGTGCCACTGGCCGGCCCTGCAGTTCATTTCTGATAGAACGCCACATACAAATATGTAAGATCCTGTAAATACATTGTTTTTTCAAAATAAAAAACTAAAAATCTCCAAGATCCTGATCCAGCTGTAAAAAGATATTTTTGAGACATTCTTGGTTGTCGAGAGCAAGTAGATGAAACAAGAATAGCAGAGTGTTTTTGACTGCACTTTACTTTCTCTGCTTTTGTGAATCTTAGAAATTTTCCATGCAGAAAGCTTTTTCAGAAAGTTTTTTTAAAACCTGAAAGATATCCAGAATATATAAAGTACTCCTACAATTCAACAACAGGAAAACAAACAACTCCATTAAAAAACGGGCAAAGGACATTTCTCCAAAAGAAGATATGCAAATGGCTAATAAGCACATGAAAAGATGCTCAGTATCACTAATCATTGGGGAAATGCAAATCAAAACTACAATGAGATACCACTTCACGCCAATCAGGATGGCTATTATTAAAAAAAAATGAAAATAACAAGTGTTAGGCTATGGAGAGATTGGATCCCTTGTGCATTGCTGATGAGAATGTAAAATGGTGCAGCCACGGTGGAAAATGATATGGCAGTTCCTCAAAAAAAAATTAAAGACAGAATTACCATATGATCCAGCAATTCCACTTCTTGGTGTACACCCAAAAGAATTGAAAACAGAGACTCCAGTAGATATGGGCACAGCCGTGTTATAGCAGCTTTATTCGCAATAACCAAGAGGTGGAAGCAGCCCAGGTATCCATCAGTGGATAAACAAAATATGGTATATATGGATAAACAAACAAAATATGGTGTATATGTACACACACACGCACACACTGGAATGTTATTTGGCCTTAAAAATGAAGGAAATTCTGACAGGCTACAACATGGATGAACCTTGAGGACATTATGCTGGTGAAATAAGACAGTCACAAAAGGACAGCTACTGTTTGATTCCACTTACATGCGGTACCCAGAGGAGTCAAAATCATAGAGACAGAGAGTAGTAGACTGGTGGTCGCCAGGCGTGGGCGGAGGGGGAAATGAGAAGTTATTGTTTAATGGATACAGAGTTTCAGTTTGAGAAAATGGAAAGAGATGGATGGTGGTGATGGTTGCACAGCAGTGTGAATGTACTTAATGCCGCTGAGCTGTACACTTAAAAATTATTAAAACGATCAATTTTGTGCTATCTACATTTTAGCACAGCATTTGAAGAAAGAGTGGCTGCTGGCTGGGCTGGGCAATGAGGAAGTCTCGTTTGGGATTGTCCTTTTAGCCTGGGTGCTGGGGAGCAAAGACTAGCTGACTGCAGCCCTCACGTTTCTTTAACGTGCTGTTGCTAAAGAAAAAAAAATACATGCGTGCATGCATTTATGTTTATATTTTACCATAACAAAAACTTTTGGAAGAAAACTTGTTTTTTTTATTATGAAATACAAGTTCTTTGTGTAAAAAAAAAATTGTGGAAAGTGATTACCTGAATACTTTTCTTCAAGAATTTAGAGTGAATTCGTCCAGATTTTATGTATGAATACCTATTTTTTAAAAGGATCAAGCTGAATCTTGTTTTTCCACTTACGGCAACTGACTTGTTTTTCCACTTATGGCGTCATGAAAGTGTCTCCAAATCTTTCCATGTGGATTTACTACGTTCTCTCTATAGCTCGCGGTGTTTCACTGTGTGGATGGGCCGTATCTATTTGGCCAATGGAGAGTTATCATTTATGATACTTTTAGTTGTTTACTTATTTAGCAGCCCAAGTTAAGATGTTTTAAAATTATTATTTTGTTGTTGTTGTTGAGGAAGATTAGCCCTGAGCTAACTACTGCCAGTCCTCCTCTTTTTACTGAGGAATCCTGGCCCTGAGCTCATATCCGTGCCCATCTTCCTCTATTTTGTATGTGGAATGGCTACCACAGCATGGCTTGCCAAGCAGTGCCATGTCCGAACCTGGGATCCGAACCGCCAAACCCAGGCCGCCGAGAAGAGGAACGTTCGAACTTAACCACTGCGCCACGGGGGTGGCCCCTTAAAATTCTTAAGAGTGAAGCCTGCCTGTTCTTCTCCCACACGAGAGATGTTAGGCGCATTATTACCCTCAGAGTCTGGTTCCTGACGTGGATTTCGGTGCAAGTTCAGAACCTCAGCGCTGTGTGCGCTCCCTGCTTTGTAAATATTCCTGCCTTGTGTGTGTGGTCCCCCGCTGGTCATTGGGAGCTGGTCCTGGTACAAGGCAAGAGGGCTGACTTTTTTCTCTCCTAACTCAGACTTTTCCCCCAACCTGTGCCAGTCGTGGCCCTGAAGAGTGCGTCCTCTGCAGAGGAACACCACAGAGCCGGGGCATGACGGCCACAGCCCTGGCACTTGAGTCCTGTAAGCCTCACTTCCCTCTGCTGTCCTTTCCAAGACTTTCCCTAGCCACCTAAATAAGCTTTGCATTCCTTCCTGTGGTATAATAAATATATTTGGTCCTTGTCCCCATTCCCAACACAGAGCTCCTAAAACTCTTGAAATGTCCTGAGTGATAGAATTGTCTTTTGTTACTCATAAGGGACCCCTTTTGAGCACACCAGAGTTTATGCTAATGAGGTGACTTAGGTTGGGACCCCTGGATAGCCTTAGGATGGGGCCGGTCACCAGAAAGACCAAGTGACTGGAGGGCCAGAACCTCTGGGAAGTTGGGGGGGTGGCTGGATATTAAGCGCTATAAAATGTCTTGGACAATGAGATCTGATGAGCTCTTCTGTGTTGGGGAACAAGAATGCACTTAGGTCCACAGAGGAGCCAAGCTCCTGCCTGTGCCTGTGTATCTCTAGATCTGGCTGTTCACCCTTTAACGTCCTTTGTAGTCAGCTGGCAGGAGTACGTAAACTGTCCTCCTGAGCTCTGAGAGCCGCGCCAGCCAAAAAGCCGTTGTGGGAGCCTTTGATTTGTAGCCAGCTGGTCAGAAGCGCAGTTGACAACCTGGATTTGAGATTGGTGTCTGAAGTGGGGGCAGTCTTACGGGACCGAGCCCTTAACCTGTGGGATCTGATGCTATCTCCAGGTAGACAGTGTCAGGATTCATGAGATTGTGGGGCACCCGGCTGGTGTTGCAGAATTGCTTGGCGCAGGAACCCCCCTCCCCATACACACGTCTGGTGACCAGAGGTCTTGAGAGTAGAGGAGGGAAATAGAATTTTCCCCTTGCTGTGACACTGCTGACACGGCAGCCCTGACCCTCCCCCTCCCTGTACAACAGGGGCTTCCTAGACTTGGCCCTCGGCCTCCTGTGCCCCAGCTCTTCCTGCTCCGCAGCCATAAACACAGACTCGAGGCCTCCCCCTCCCTGTGAATCTGGGGTGTCCCTCAGGGATTTTTCCTCCGTGGCAGAGAAATCGTGTGCTTCAGGTTTGGGTGACCTTTGAGGATGTGGAGGCCATGGCCATATGCTTCACTCGTGGGGGCTGGCACTGTCTGACCCCTCCAAGAGGAATCTCCATTAGCATGTGATGATGGAGAATTTCGAGAACGCGGTTCTGACTGCACAAGTCTCTGTTTGACTCAGTTCATCCATTGCTGCCTCCCGTTTGTTGGTAGCAATGTGGTCTAGAGGTTTCAGGTTAGTTGGTTTTAGTTTCCGAACCGTTTGTATCGGAGACCCTGCCCGTGGGAGTTTCACTTCTCTTCTGAGATGGCCGGCCCCTTAGACAGCAGCCGTGGTGTTGGCGCTTCCCCAGCGAGCTCTTCATTGTCCCCCGACCTCGTCTGTTTTATGTTGACAAAAGGGCTAAGGCTGGGTTTGCTCCATTATCTCTACTTTCCTGTTTTCAGTGCTATGAACAGAATTTCATTTTTCCAACCCACTCTGATCATCCTCCTGGAACAAGGGGAAGCACCGTGGGTACCAGATCTGCAGGCGGCCGAGGACAGAGAGCTAATCGCATGGGACGGTGAGGGAGAGCCCATTAGCGCCCCTCCTTGTTCTGGCTCCTTCCCTCGTGGTTTAGAGCACTGGAGAGCCCCAGGCAGCATGCTGATTTAGAGGATTCCTTGTTTCCTCTTGGTCTCTAAGCCACCAGGTGGAAGTCTGATGGAGACCTCCACATAAATACCTCACCATGCGTTCCTCTCCTCTGGGTGAGCCGTCTGCAGGGAGGAGAGTGGCCCGACTGTGGCCCTGCTCGCTCTGTCTGTGCATGACGAGGACACCGGGACCTCCAGCCCTCAGCCCTTCCCCTCAGCTACCGCTTCATTTTCTTGCCCTTTCCTTCTAGGGGTTGACTCTGTCTTCACACATCCCCTGACTTCCCTGTTTATTTCTCAGGCATCATGTCCTGCTCTTTGCTCCCTCCTGCTCATTCTCCTTCATGCAGGTCCAGTACACTCGGCTCCTCTGTCTGCTGGCTCTGGAGGTTTCCATCTTGGTCCCATTCCCCGCCCTTACTGTTCGGGCTTGTGAAGGAAGTGCTGCCGTTCTCTCTTTGTTGTTCTTGATTGTTCTGTTCTCCTCAAGTTGACTTTTGCTCTGAATGGGGATCAGGTCACATCTGGTTTTTTGTCAGATGGTAAGAGCAGAACCAGGCAGTTGGACCCACCCCTCAAACAGGGCGTTTCTGAGGATGCTCAGTGTGGAGGGAAGGCGCTGGGAGAGCTCCCAAAGGCTGGGCTTCAGAGAGCCAATGTTCTAGAATCTCGTGGATCCCAAGAAACCACAAGAGGTCTTAGGAGAAAGGATCCTTCAAGTATGGTGCGTTCAGGAAGGGCTCCACTAGGAAGTCACGTCTTCCTGCTTGTCAGAAAATCCACACTGGAGAGAGAGAGGTTTGCGCTCTCTCCCTCCTGCAGCCCCGAGGCCTTCCCCCAGCAGAGTCTTATAGATGTAAGGAGTGTGCGAAGGTGCTGGAACACAGACACGGGTTCTCTCACAGCAGTGGACTTGCGCCAGAGGGCCGCCCCACACCTGCAGCGAGTGTGGGACGTGCTTTGTGTCCAGTGGTGTGACTTTCCACAGCGGAGAGAAGGCCCATGAGTGGGAGCAACGTGGCAGGGCCCTTAGCCATAGTTCCCAGCTGACAGCACGTGGGAAGAAGTGTCCCGAGGGCTGAGAGTGTGGAGAAGCGTCGGGAATCGTCACTCAGGCTGCTCATCAGTGCTGCATGATAGACAAAGCTCCACTACGCCACCAGGCAGGCCCCAAGAGGCCGCTTTTATTGTTGATCACACGGTCCACACTAGAGAAAAGCTATGTGGAATGTAAAGAATGCAAGAAAGATTTCAGACAAGTCACACCTCATGACACACCAGGGAGTTCACACCCCTAATAGGCCCTGTGTGTGCAGCAAGTGTGGAAGAGTGTTCATGTATTACACTAACTACTGTACACTGCGGGGTTCACACCAGAGAGAAGCCCCGCAAGTGCAAAAGCTCCCAACGCCTGGTTCCTTCGAGGAGTCCCTCTGGGGAAAGCCTTGACGTGTGGCGAGTGTGGGAAGGCCTTCAGGGGTCAGCCCATGTCATCGCCCATCAGCATCCATACTGTGAAGAAGCCTTAAGAACGCCAGAGGCGTGGAAGAGCCTTCAGCCCAAACTGGAATCTTGGCCCATCAAAGAGCTGGCACTGGAGAGAACCCCCGGGGGGTTGCAAAAGCGGGAAGGCCTTTTCGAGGAGCACCAACCTTCCTATTCATCAAACTCCACGCCTGGAGGGAGGAGGGAAGAAAGGTTGTTAATAATCATGGAGACCTTCGTTAACATCACAGAATTCGCACAGTTTCAGATCCCATGAGTGCGATAAGTGGGAAAGCAGAAAAAGATCACACCTTACCCTATCCCAGAAAGGATGTGGGAGGCAGATTGTGCAGACAGACCGAGGAGGGGAAGGCTGTCAGTGGAGCCGACTCAGTCCAGAGCCAGGTTGGCATGCTGCTCTGTGAAGGGCAGAGAGTAAATATGTTAGCCCGTGGGCTCTGTCTCAGCGCCTCAGCCCCGCAGGTGGGGCAGGAAAGGAGCCAGAGAGCATACACGAGTGAGCGGGGCTGTGGGCTGGTAGAGCTTCCTTCACAGAAACAGGCGGCCGGCCAGATTTGGCCCACGGGTCATACTTTTCCATCCTGTGTTGTAGAGAGAAAGCCTCTTAAGAAGCCTTAATAATCCAAGGGCGGAGTCACACAGGACTGGATTCCTTCTTTTTTTTTTTTAATTTTTTTTTTAAAGATTGGCGCCTGTGCTAACAACTGTTGCCAATCTTTTTTTTTTTTTTTTCTGCTTTATCTCCCCAATCCCCCCAGTACACGGTTGTATATCTGAGTTGCATGTCCTTCTAGTTGTGGGATGTGGGACGCTGCCTCAACGTGGCCTGACGAGCGGTGCCATGTCCGCGCCCAGGATCCGAACCCTGGGCCGCCGCAGCGGAGCGGGCGAACTTAACCACTCGGCCATGGAGCCGGCCCCTGGATTCCTTCTGCAGAGAAATCCTAGCAGAGCGTGGTCCGTGGTGCGGAACCCTCCAGGGTGCCCCAGCTTTGTGTGAGGGGTCTGGGAGGAGATGCGTGGAAGATCCAGAGACCTGGGTTCTGTCACAGAATGGCTGAGGGACTAGCAGCCAGTCCCTCAAAAGCCACAGGGTTTCTATGAGGAGTGAGGTAGCATCTCTAAAAGTGCTCTCAAAGTAAACATGGCAGACTCACTTAAAATCGTGATTTACGTGAAAAGATTCACTCTTGCCAAAAAGTTTGTGAGCCCAGCTCTGCCAGCTTCCCGTAGACGTCAGTTTGGGAGTATCAGCTATGGGTGGCATGTACAACCATGGGGCTGGGTGAGTTCACCGAGGGGATTCGTGAAGGTTGTGCTGGGGGCCTCCAACGTTTAGAAGTCAGGGAGAAGGGAGGGGTCCGGCACGAAAGACTGCCTCCTGTGAGGTGGGCGCCCAGCGGTGGGCAGCCAGGAAAGCGGGTGAAGGAAGCGTCTGAAGGATGGGATGGTCAGCTGCCAGCGCTGCCGTGTGTGTTGGGGGGTAGCAGCAGGGCTAGGAATGGACCACAAATCACCACCACCTTGGGGGCCTAAGACAATGGAAACGTGTTCTCTCACAGTTCTGGAAGCCAGATGGTGCGAGTCAGCAGGGCCATGCTCCCTCCAAGGGCTCTGGGTTATAATCTCTGCCTCTTGTGGCGCCTGCCGGCCCCAGATGTCCCTCGGTTTGTGGTGGAGCTCCGTCCTCTGCCTTCATCTTCACAAGCCCTCTCTTCTGTCCGTGTCTCTCCTCGTCAGTCTCTTAGGACGCTTGTCGTTGGATTTAGGGCCTACCTGCTAATCCAGGATGGTCTCATCTCAAGATGTTTAACTTAATTACATCTGCAAACACTCTTTTTCCAAATCAGTTCACATTCATGGGTTCCAGGGTCAGGATCTGGGCATATCTTCTGCGGGGACACCATTCGACCCACTACAGGTTTTGTTGGTGGAGCGAAGGTAACCAAGCATCTGAGCCGGTTCTGGAGAGAACAGGGGCAGTGGGAGTGCAGACGGCAAGCATGCCTAGAGCTAGAGGGTACAACTGAGTCACACTCGCCTGATGAAAGCCAGGATCCTGTTACACCCACCTCTCCGTGTCTCTGTGTCTCCGTGTCTCTGTGTTGGATGCAGCACCCCCCACACACGTTCTCAGGAGCAGGGGCCGGGGGAGGCGGGAGGGAGTCATATCACAGTGTTCCTGTCACACAGCCATGGCCTTTCTGGAATCAGCCATTGTAGGGTGCGCATTGCATCAGGGTCTCTAGATGCCACACGAGCTTGACTGGGGGTGGGGTGGGGAGGGCATTGCTGAGGCCGGTGAGCAGGAGTAGAAGAGAACAAACTTGCGGTGGCCCGAGCTGCCGTGGGCACCCCCGGAAGCCCTTAGGCTGCGTGCGGGCTCGCAGAAACCGGGTTACTCTGGTACTGAGGTAGCTATCCAGAAGGCAGATCGTGTGTCCTTCCTGCAGCCACGAATGACTTGTCCTCACGAAGCTACACCCACCTGCTGAGCCTCCAGGAGAAAGAGGCTGTCCTGTGTGCAGGTTTGGCATTGAGGCCCGTGCCCAGATAGCTGGTGGTGAAGGCCCACCCCAGCTGTTTTGCGTACGGTTTCTTAAACAGGGACACAAACAGTGGTGTGCTTTGGGGAATGGTGGGTTGAGGGAATCTCAGCCTTGAACCAAAGAGAACTAAACAGAAGGTCTTGGCGAGGGGCCTTGGCCGGAATAGGCCAAGTTTCGACATATAGATAAGACGGATGCCAGGATGAAACTGCTCACTGGAGCGGGGTGGCACCCGGAGGAAGGTGGTTCGTGAGGAGGATGTATTTCAAGTCTTAAACATAACTTTTTCACAAAGGCTTTCTTTGAGACGGGCCTAAGTAAGTTGGGTCCGCTGTTCTTTCAGCTCACTTGTTCAGGGTCCGTCATCAGCCCATGGGGGTGGTTCCACGATGGTAGGGGCTGGCCCAGCATCTCCGCCTGACACCTGGCTGACACAGAATGAACCGGAGGAGAAGCGTAGGGAGAAATAATCAGCTGTCTCCTGCTTCTCCCTCCGAGAGGGCTCTGCTCTGAGCAGTTACTGTGCCATGTCCTGGAGGACTGCAGTTGCCAACCACCTGGAGGAGCTGTTCTGTGAGCGCTGCCCCGTGCACAGCACAGGCCTGTGGAGGAAGAGTGGCTGGCCCTCTCCCAGGGTCCCTGAGGATGGAGTGACTCCACCCTGTCTCTGAAGGCTTGTCTCACCAGCGTCCTCTATTGTCACCACACCAGTTGCTTGCCGTCTCCCAGCTCTCCCTCTTCCCTGTCCTGTTCCCAGACTGAGGAATGCCAAGCTGAAGGGTTTCCTGGGAGTCTCCTCTCCCTGCAGGCTTCCCTTCTGCTCTGTCAGCCAACCCCAGCTGAAGCAGTGACACAGGGGCCGGCAGTGTGCTGCCCCCAACGCCAGCATAAGCCCCTCCATCCCATTCCATCCTCCCACTGGTCAGATGTTCCTCAAACCATCTGATGGCAGCAAACGTTTCTCCTTGTCTTACATGCACTTCCGGGAGCGTGTTCACACAGGCGTGTCACTACAAGACAGGCCAGCACTCAGCCGTTTCTGAGGTTTGTCATTGGAGATGGAATTCCCGGAAAGACCCACTTTCTGTGTCCTGTGCCTCTGGCGTAGTTTGTAATCAGAATGAGAAATTAAAATATTGAAAACTCTCTGTGTGTTGTTTGCTAACCTTTCGTAAGCAATGTTTCAGGAATAGGGCTTTGCTCAGCTGATCTTTCCGTGACGTCTGATTCTTTTGAAATTTAATTTTGACACACAAAGCCCATATGGTTTGTGAAGCACAGATTTAAAAATTTTTTAAACCTATTTTTAGCTAAAGGAAGGTTGTAGAAAAATAGGTTTTATCTAATCAAATAGTCTTTTTCGAAGAGTGAAGCATAGTTCTAATAGGATCGCTGGAAAGGGTGTCTAATCTTGCAATCTTTGAGAGGTGTCCATTTCATTGCCTACTGGTGTGCTAGCTGCACCGGGTTTCCCAAGTTTATTTGCTGGCTGTGAAGAGAGGGGCATGCCCCCCAGACCGTCACTGGGGCCTGTCTGCAGAAGTGGAGTGGACTTCCTTATGACCCAGGGTTTTCTCAGTGTGATGCTGCCTTCAGTGTGACCTAGAAGGGATGCCCCAGTGTCCTGATGTCCTCTCCACACATGGCACTAAATAAGTAATCTGAATAAAAACGAGAATGTCCTGTTTTGTAGACAATTTCAGAGGGAAACCCTTGAAATGGGAATAGACTTTTTAAAAAGCATCCTTTGCTTCATCCCTCAACTTTCTTTGGTTCTGATTCCATTCCTCACTCTATAAACTCTTAAATCTTTGAATTTCAGTTTTATTAAGATAGGTAATTTCCACTGTTAGACACGGACTTTTCTGAGGGGTGGCATTAAAAACATAGGGCTAGACTGAGCTTTTTGAAAGCGGGGACCCTCTCTCAGTCGTCTTGGTATCTCCAGCTAGACCTGAAGGAGGATTGAGTGAACGAGGGCCTCTGTGCTTCCACGTGGCCATAAAGCAGCCAACCGGGTGCTTGCTCCTGGGAGGAGGTGGGGTCCGCGGTCTGCCCGCCCCGCCCCGCCTCTTGCACCCCCGCCCAGAGAGGGGGTTACAGCTGGGTGGACCCCGAAACCCGGGCGGCCGGATGGCCTCAGCACCCCGGGTCAGAGAACAGTGAGGGCGGCGCCGAGATGAGGCGGGGCGGTGGGCTGAGCGCACCTCTGCCCGGCCAGGGAGCAGGGGTGCAGGGAGGAGGGGAAAGAAAGGGCCGCCCGGCGGGAGAGCGCCTCGGACCCGCGAGGGAGCGTGCGAAAGCTTACAACGCTGGGAGGACAGGCAGGAAAAAGTTTTCCTTTCGGGGGAAAAGGAAGGAGAGAGCTGACGGCAGACGGGGGCTGGGGCGCGCAGATCAGCCCCCAACTGCAGGCAGCACAGTCCTGGAGCCGGAGAAGCAGGTTTATGAGCCTTGAAACCTCTGAGCCGGGAGAGATAATATCCATAAAATCCAGGATTGCTAGAAAGCCGCAGACTTGCTTCTCCACTGCTGAAAATAGAAAATAGGAAGTGAAATTAATAGCGCTGGGAATGAGAAAGAAACAAGGCCATGTGTGCATGTCTTTAAAGCTAGACAATAACAGCATCTTCTGAACACATTACGTCCCAGGTGAACTGAGCAATGTGCACTTATTTCATTTAATCCTCGTAACGACCCGAGGAGATGGGTATCACCATCCTGTTTGATCGGTGAGGAGATTCTCTTTGGTTGAGTAGCATGCCCAAAGGTACAAAGCTGAGCCCACTTCCAGCTGACTCACAGGACGGATTTAATCACTACGCCAGCAGCTTTCAAACTGTTTTGACTCAGACCCACAGGAAGAGATGTATTTTAGGTCTTAACCCCATGTACACAGATGTAATATATAACTGGAAGGAAAATTTCATAGAACAACATGGACCCTCACTGCCTACAGCACTCTCTGATACTTTCTATTCATTCTATTTTATTTAAAAGGAAGTGCTGGTCACAGCCTGCTAAATGCATTCTATAATTCGTTAAGGGGACAGGACCCCTCAGTCGGAGAAACACTGCATTACCACTCCCTACACTGGGGGGGCTGGGTTGGACTCTGAAGAGGGCTCTACCAGGCTCCCCTGAATTGCTGGGCTGAAGGGGAAATACCCTCCTCGGATAGAGCCGTCCCTAAGATCTTCTTGACTCTGCTGGTCCTGAGGAATTACATCCCAGTGTAGTGGGAGGACTTGCCTCAGAGACCTTTGAGGAAGTGCGGCAAATGAAACGGGCAGTGAATTATGAACAAATAATTAATAAGCGGTTATAAAGGGGAGCCGCGTGCATACACGAGGAGCAGTCCACGCCAGGTGGATCTCTGTCCTGTTAGAAATACTTCTCCCAGCACTGTAGACACAGTGCTCCCGAATCTCAGCAAAGCATTTGACTAAATTCCTAATAGCCCTAAAGATAACTTTGGAAATGTGGGATGGTGTGTCGTTAAGTAAATTTATCCCTGCTTGACTGCCTATCCCAAACAGGGCTCGAAAGAGACAATTCGTGAGGGAGTTCTTTGTAAAAACAAAAGCCCTGAACAAGTGTAAGTTATAATTTATATCGTATATTTCGTTGTGTCTGCCTCCTCCACTGGAAGATGAGCCCTCTGAGGGGAGAGAACTATTTCCCTTGCTGCCTTTGTGTTCCCAGCCCCCAGCCCGGGCCCAGGCATTTAGATGCTCCTCGGTAACTGGCTGGAATGTTATCATTAATTAGTCAATATCTGCCTGAAAGAGGACTCCAGGGACACGGTCCGGGGCTCTGGCCTTCGTCCTCTCCTGTTCCATATTCTTACCAGTTACTTGGACAGGGGAACGGATGATAAATTTATCAGAGTTTCAGGTGGCAAAAAACTGGGACAACCCAAGCACTGGATGACAGAATCAGGATCCAAAAATAACTTAGCAGCCTGGACTGGTGGATGGAATCAAGATGAAAAATAATAGAGATCTGTATTCTGCCTGGAGGGTCTAAAGTTTAACTTCATAAGCACAGGGTAAGGGGGTATGTGGTTTAACAGCAACACATGTGAGGGACTTGTGGTTTTTATTGGAAGCTAACACATGTAGCAGCAATGTGGCGAGGCCACCGACGCTGCAGACTTAGCCAGTGAAAATACAAGGTTAGTGAGCAATCGAGGGAGGTCAGAGTCCCTCTACTTAGTGAGGTCAAATCGTGCTGGAAAAACTGGCTTTGCCTGAACAACAGTTATTTAGGACGATATGGACACATTGCAAACCTTCTAAAGAACAAGATGTTGAATTTGCCCACATGAAAATCAAAGATCTCTGTTGAGTAAAGGACACCATAAAGCCTGGATGGATAACAGACTAGGAAAAGATATTATATAAAATTAACATAGTTGGGGCTGACCCGATGGCGTAGTGGTTCAGTTTGCGCACTCTGCTTTGGCAGCCCAGGGTTCTCAGGTTTGGATCCTGTGCACGCTTGTCAAGCCACGCTGTGGCAGGCTCTCACATAAAACAGAGGAAGATTGACATGGATGTTAGCTCAGCATCAATCTTCCTCAAAAAAGAAAAAAATAATTCACACAGAATTAATATCTAGTGTGTTTGAGAACACTTGCAAATCACCAAGAAAAAAGCAGGAAACCATGGGCAAAGAGGACAAGAGGGGACGAGTGGGCATCTCACAGAAGAGAATACTTGCACTGCTAGCAGTGTAAGACCATGGGCGGGATTCACCCCATCAAAGAAATGCAAATTAAAACCTCAAGCTTCCCTTCCTGGTAATAGCAGGATAGCTCTCTGCAGCAATCCTCCTGCTGAAAACAACTAAATAAGCTGGATCGAAAGTTTTCAACATCTGTAAAGGACTGACAAGATGGGACAGTGTCACTCTGTAGGTCACAGGAACCAAGGAGGGAAGAGCCCAGAGGCTGCTCTCTCCCTAAGGACCTTCACCCACTAGGGGAGGGGTGAGCTTTCCTTTTGATGGCATCTCGAGATGAAAGGGGTTCCATCACAGCCCAGAGCCTATCCCGGGTGGGAAGTCTAACAGGAGAGCCCTCTCCCCCGGTGAGCCAGGACGAGGGCAAGCTGGATTCTCTTGGCCTGGGTTGCCCAGGGTATCGAAGCCTTGACTTTGGATAGCTCGGCACTGACGATGCCCCCAGCCTCCTAGAAGAAGCCAACACAGATTCTCTCTGGAGGAAATTACCTTCATCCTGGCCCTCAAATTATTCCTACAAATCATTTTTCAAATATAATGACCAGCAGATAGTCAAAGATAACTCGGGACGCAAGGAAATTAGGCTCCAGCCCGTTGCCCTAGAAGCCCAATTTCTGTGGCTGCCAGACTCCAAATCTGACACCTGGGGGCCGGGGTGGCACAGGGCATGTGGCTGTCAACAGCTGTGTGCGCCAGCATCCAGGGACTGTGTGAGTGGGTGACAGTGTGGCTGCATGTGTGTGCCACCAGAGTGTTGGCGATTTCTCCCTGGCAGAGCTGGTCAAGTTTTGTGATGATATTCTAACTTTTCAAAAAATGTGCTTGAAGAAGGGTCATTTTTTCTAGCTTGCATAAAGGTGCCCTGTGGCCTAGGGGCAGCCCCCTGTGAAGACTTTAGATACTGGAACTATCTGTTATGGAGTATAAAATAACTAAGTTTATTATTTTAAAGACATAGGTTGAATATGCCTGCAGGAAATAGGAAATCAGAACAAGTGATACAGCAGATTTTAAAAAGAACCAAATTGAACTTCTAGAAATGATAAATGCAATGAATGAAATGAAATACTCACGCCAGTGAGATAACCACTTTATACCGACTAGAGAGACAACAGGAAGAAAGGTGGGATATAGCCAACACTGGCCAGGATTTGGGGAGCTGGGGTCCTTGGGCAACACTTGTGGACGTGTACAGAGTACTGCCCTCCGGAGAGGCACCTCTAGTGCCTTGTGCAATTGGCACATGTGCCCACTGTCACCTACCGGTCCTGACCCTGAGATCAGAGCTCAGAGAAACCATTTCACAGGCCCATGCAGAGATAAACGTGAGGGCATCTGCCCAGCCTTGTACTGCGGGCAGTGCGTGCCAGTACCTGCAGCTGGCAGTGGCTTTATTAAGGCAGGTAAGGGAAGAACGTTTTTGTTTGGAATAATTCGTTCTGTTGCCTGTGGAAACTGAAAAAGGAGGAAAGCTTATCTTTAAGGGGCTCTACCTAAATAGGAAGCCAAGGTGATTTTTCATGTGGAGATGATTACAAAATTCAATTTTAACAATATTTTATTTGTGTTGATGTCATAGTTATTAAAATCACTTAACTTCTTTTGTTAAAGTCAATACGCACTTGTTATAGAAGAAGTTATTCGGATTATGTGACGTGGCTCTTTTAGAAAACTAAAGTACTTTTATAATGTCGGTGTTTCTTGGTAAGGGTCTCCTTATAGAGTGTAGCAAAAATAAAGTCACAGCCAAAGTGCAAAACTGACCAGTTAGTTGAAGAGAGTTTTCTCCCAGGGACTTCAATTATTTGCATCATTAATTTTTGCTAAATTTATTAACAAAATTATCTTTCCATATTTCTTTGGATACATTTGCAAAGTTAATGATTAATTACTTATAAAATTATTTAATGCTATTAAATTTAAAAAGTCTATATAGTAAAATGTAACCTAGAGCCAAATCTGAGATGTGAAGATGCTGTATTAAATTTACATCAAATGACAAGCACCAACTTTGTGTAGAAAGTTGATTAAATAAGAGACACAGACCAGCACTTTAATTGAACTCATAGCATATGCTTTAAATAGTGAATTGAATCTATGGTATTAAAATTAGATCCCCTGGCTCCAAATACTGGATGCTGTTTGTGCTGATAATATTTAAAACAGTGGCAATTCCTGAACATCACTGACTCACCCCTGGAAGATAATCCTCAGAAAAGTTCGACAAGTGAGGTGGGCCAGCCCAGAATCCAGCATCCTGAGCGGGCGTACCCCAGCACCCGTCTGGGCCTGGATAAGAAAGGATTAACTACTGAAATGTATTGCCACCAATCGGCTTTAATGTTTCCTGGCTCGTTGATGTAAAATTGTTTGTGTTGAGGCTACATTTGCAAGCTCCTTATTAAGGGATTAAATTTACACTGGTTTGCTTTGTTGTCTTTGCAATGCTCAGATACATTTTTATTACCTTCTGGGAGCTCTAGGGGTTTCTCATAAGTAAGCTTCTTGTTAATTGCCTCTTTTGTACATAAGCAAACTCCCAAATTAGACAAACGAAGGAAAATGGAGAACTGAAATTTCTCTACTTAAAATGTAATTCTTTTGTAGTTTTATGCACTCTTTCTTCCTTTTCATTAATTATTGAACACACTTTTATAATCCGTGGGGTTAACTGGCCCGAATTAAAGTTGAAACTGGGAAAAAATACATATGTAGTCCAAATGATGGTGCTTTCTTCCAGTAATAGTTCTAAGGGACAGTGGGACGAATTTGAAAGAGCACAAACTTTACACTCGTTCAGACCTGGGTTTTGACTGGGGTTCCCCAATTAGCTGTGAATTAAAAGCTCTGTGAACTGGGAGCATCTCCTCCCCTGCATTGTCACGAAGGTTAAAGCTAATATGAGCAAAGTGCCTGGCACACGGCAGACAGTTTTTAACATCATTCCCCTGTGTGATTCTTGCCGGGGTCTGATGGTTTAAGCACATCACTCTTGTGGGGTTTTTGTTTTGTTTGTTTTCACGCGTAGCATGGCCTGGTGGACTGTTCTTGCTCTTCTATTTTTCTTTTCAATGTGATTTTATTTTCATCTGGACTTCAGACATACCTTCACATGAGTTAGTTTATCCAATCTACTCAGTCGCCTATGAAGGTCTGTCTCAAGGCCGTCAACATGAGCTCACAATCCCAGATTAGAAAACCCATGAGGAAATGATCCATATGAGTGAGAGTTTGCCTACGTAACAAACAACAGGATTAGACCCTCAGGCACTTCGGACATTGGAATTATGTGGTTCAAGTTATAAGTATGTTAAAAATTATTGAAGTCATAACACAAGGAATCAAAAGCATGAGAAATAAACAGAATGCTATAAAAAAAGATTAGATAGGTATCAATGATTACAAATGATCACTATAAACTCAATGGATGAGTTAAACAGAAGATGAGAAGTAGCTGAGGTTAGAATAGGGCACTGGAAGATAAATCTGACAAAATTATCTCAAATGTCGCACAGAAAGATAAAGAGATGAAAAATATGTAAAAGAGAAGAAAAAGCATGATGGTTAGAATGAGATGTTCCAACAGATGTCTGAAAAGAATTTGAGCAGGAGAGAACAGAGAGAACGAGGCAGAATGGAGAAAAATTCATGTATTTACAGATTCACTCACAACTATTAATAAGCACCTAACGCGTGTCAGGCACTGCTTTAGACTCCTACAGCGGGTAACGAGATGATCAGAAGAGATCGTGGTTGATCATCTGTTCGAACTGATTCTGGACAAGCATCCTCAGTCTCAGGGAAGAAATCCCAAGATCTTCTGAATCCTCACCCAGACACATCAGAGACAAGTGGAAGAACTCAAAGATGGGGGAATATTTGAAAAGAAAACATGTGTTTTCCACAAAGCAAGGATGCCTGGATGAATAGCAAATTTCTCAACCGCAGACTTGGAAATACCGTCTTCATGGTTCCCAGAGGAACTATCTGGCAACTTAGACCATTACACCCAGCTAATCCATCATTTGAGAACAAAGGTGACTTGAACAAACCCCCAGTATAAAGTCAACTCCTGTTTAGATTTACCTAATCTTTCCTGATTTTTTAAACAGTTGGACAAATATGAATATAGACTGAGTATCGGGTGGTATAAAGAATTATTATTTTGTTAGCGATAATGATATTGTGGTTAAGTAGGAAATGTCCTGATTTTCATAAGATGAATATTCAAGAATTTAGAGGTGAAATCTCAGGATGTGTATAATAACTTTAAAAAAACCACAATGAGATATTATCTCACATAATCATATTGATAAAAGTAAAAAAAAAAATCGGAAAATACCAAGTATTGGGGAAAACCAATGTCTACATGCTGCTGGCGGAGGCATAAATTGGCTAGCTAGAGAGTAATTTGGTATCAAGTGGTAAAGCTGAAGATGCATTTTCCTCCTACCCATCAGTGCTGCTGTCGGAGGAGGTAACTGAGAGGACGTGACCGCCAGTTGACCCGAGAACTGGACCTGGGCAATCGGACGCTCCTCACCACCCGCCCTGTGCTGGGAATATCTTCTCTCCCCATCAATCCCACAGTGGGAGCCATTTTCAAGGACGCAGCCTTGAGAGGGCGCTGTGCTGTTGAGACCATCTGGACAGCATACGTGACTGAACTCAGTTAAGGCTTCTATATAAACTTTTAAGATTTGGTGGGCGAGTATGGAGATCTCCCTGTCTTGTGGCCGCCCGAGACAAGCCTTGTAAGTAAGTTCCCGTGCTTATTAAAACTGCCACCTACCAATCTGGAATGGCCTGCCTCTTTCTAGGGTCTCAGCTTGCCCTCTGGGTCTGGGGGCTGGTTTCAGATATCACCCCAGAAGCTCCTGAGGTTGTGAACCAACAGATACTTTCTACATTTATATCCTAGAAAAATTCTCCTACGTGTGCAGAGGCATATTCCAAGTGGTCCCAATGCGTGCTAGCTAGAAGTTAAATCTACATGCCCCTCCATCCTCAGCATGCATTTTTCCAATACTCTGCCCAGTCTCTTGTGTGTTGCATCCTCATTGGAATCTTTCACACAGACGTCCTATGTAGAAAACACTTGAAACAAATCGTTAATGAAGGACACAATCCTCTCACAGAACTCAAAACAAGAATGCTTATCTAACAGGTGGATCAGTAACATATGATTATATTCTGATGTGAATATTGCATCACCTGTGATGTGCTCTAGCCAGTAACGTTTGGTTTAAATTTAATCCAGCCTTTGGATCTAACTTACAGTTTAAAGGAAATACAGAGGAAAGAGGAAGAGCAACATGCTAACACCACCACAAGGAAGCAGTCCGATCCGAAGGTGGGATATTCCACAGGACAGGCGGCCCTGTCTGTTCAGCTCATCAGTGTCATGATAAAAGTGACTATTCGAGATTAAAAGAGGCTTAAAGGACACAATAAATGAACCGATGCAGCATGCGGTTCTGGATTGGGTCTCATTTGGAAAACTAGACCTTCTTGGGATAATTGGGAAAATCTGAATATGGAATGGATAGTAGATGATATTAAGAAATTATTTTTCATTTTGTTAGATGTATTCATGTTAATTTGATGTAAGCAAAACTTCTTTCTAAAATGTAGACACAAAGATTGTAATATCAAGACATCTAAAATTCTGGATTTTTAAAATATAAAGCAAGTTAGTTTTTAAAAATGAGGATGAAATAAAGTCTTTTTTTTTTTTGAGGAAGATTAGCCCTGAGCTAACATCGGCTGCCAATCCTCCTCTTTTTTGCTGAGGAAGACTGTCCCTGAGCTAACATCCGTGCCCATCTTCCTCTACTTTATATGTGGGACGCCTGCCACAGCATGGCTTGACAAGCGGTGCCATGTCCACACCGGGGATCCCAACCGGCGAACCCTGGACCACCGAAGCGGAACGTGCGAACTTAACCACCGTGCCACCAGGCCGGCCCTATAAAGGCATTTTTATTCAAAGAAAAACTCAGAGTATATCACTTACGCAGCCTCAGTGAAAGATTCTTAAGGGATGTATTTCAGGATGAAGGAACGAAACACTGAGATGCAAGAGAGAAGAATATGCAGATAAGGAGGTGAAGACATTTAGACAGGTGTTGACTGGATGAAGCAATAGTAACAACAACATCCATGCGGTGGGTGTGAAATCAATACAACTGAATGCTGGACACAGTAACATGCCGGGGGAGCGGGCGGTCAGTGTGGTAGCAATGAGGCCTCTTGTTCTGAAAGAAGGTACAGAGTTTAACCAACTTTGGACTGTCAAGTACGCGTGTTAGAATATGAAAGATATTTACTAAAAGAATGAAAATAGAAAGCGTAACTTCCAAACTACTAAAGAGGAAATAAAGGAAAAAAGAAAACACAATTATTTCTAATGCAAGCAGGAAAGGGGGAAAGAAGCAGCATAGGAAAAATCAAGAAACAAAACACAAAATAGGGGCTGGCCCCGTGGCCGAATGGGTAAGTTCTCACGCTCGTCTTCGGCGGCCCAGGGTTTCGCTGGTTCGGATGCTGGGCGCAGACATGGCGCCGCTCATCAGGCCACGTTGAGGTGGCGTCCCACATGCCACAACTAGAAGGACCCACAACTAAAATATACAACTATGTACTGGGGGGACTTGGGGAGAAAAAAGCAGGGAAAAAAAAGAAGATTGCAACAGTTGTTAGCTCAGGTGCCAAGCTTTAAAAAACTCATACACACACACAAGATAATAGTAATAAATCCAAATATATTGCTAACCGCAATAAATATGTTTCTCATGTTTCACACAAGGGTTGTTGGATTGGATAATTTTAAAATATCAAGCTATATGCTATTTATTAGAGTACATTTAAAACAAAGAGGCACGGAAAAGTTGAAAATAAATGAATGGTAAAAGACATAAAGAAAAAAAACTAACCAAAAGAAAGTATTATTAGAAATGAAGAGGACTTCTATACAGAACTCAAAATATAATGATGTATACCTTAAATTTATTTAATGTTATAAACCAATGAAACCCAAGAAAAAATATAAATAAATAAAAAAAAATTTCACAGCAAAAAAAAAAAAGAAAGGAGGATCTCTCCATAATCGTAGACAATATAATTCACAGGAAAGAATTAATAATTCCTAATTTGTATGTACAAAATAATATAGTCTATAAATATAAGAAGTAAAAACTGACAGAATTATAAGAATAAATTTATAATTATCAATGAAAATAGGAGATTTTAGAGTATATCTCAGAAATTTCTAGATCAAGCAAGGTAAGAAATATACTAGCACACCATCAATAAGCAATCTTGTATATAATAATTAGAGAACACACCTTCCTGTCAAATACATATGAGACATTTACAAAAATGGCAAAAATTGGCCATGTCCTTGGCGTAAGTCTCAACAAATTGCAAAGGTTATTATCATACAAGACCATATACTTAGACCACAATGCAATTGTTAGAAATCGATTTTTTTCAAAGATACTTTTAAAGCTCCACATTTTTGTAAGTTTAAAACACACACACCCAACTTCTAGATGAGTCATAGGTCCAGTAAAAGACACCACGGTAAAGAGCCTACATCTTACATCTGGACAGCAGCTGCAGTGGGAGTCAGCATTAGATTAAGCTCACAATAGGCCACAGTCATTTTTCTAAGATCCGCCTGACTAGCACGGGCCAAAGTGGTGAATCAGACGGAAGGGTTAGGCATCACTACCCCTGCTTCTTTCAAGTCCTTGATGGGAGTATTAATGTCTGCATTTCCCACGGGGATGCAGTGCTGCTTCCGGTTACTATCTTGGCAAGAGGCAGAAGTTCCAGAGGCTTCCACTTAGCCCTACCCACCATAACGACCAAATAATTAATAATCCCATAGGTCAGAGCTGGTGTGAGGGTTCTGCTAGCCGCCAAATACATCCGTTCCAATTATACTTTCAGGAATCAGGGAAATAACCACAGGGTGAGTTCATGGGCCAACTGGGCCCCTTGTGAGTCAGACTTGGGTTGAGATTCCACCATCTATCCACCATATACCCCTGCTTCGAATGGTGGGCTGCAGTGGCGTTTTGAATCCTAAGGAATTGGCCGAAATTGAGAGCCAGTGTCTAGTCATCCCTGAAGGTCTGGGTATTTCCTTTTCCCCAGCGCACAGCCACTCTAGAAAATGGCTGCAGGTCCTTTGGGGGATGCTTGGAGGAAGATTAAGGTGTTTACTTGTGGCAGTGGTACAAGGTCCTTCTTCAAGGAAACCTGGCCTTTTCAAAGGGCTCTGGGTCTGCGAACTGACTTAAGTCTGGAAACTGGGTGAGAGGGTATCATCTCCACTACGGTGAGTCAAGTTAGGTTTTTCGCTACCAGACCAAGAATTGTTCCTGTTATATAGATCAAGCAATATTCTAATAGGCTGACTGCCTATTCCGTTCCTAGGGACACCATGATCAATTAGCTACCATTAAAGATCTCTGGAGGCCAAGGCATTCTGATGGCCAAAACATCCCTGGGGCCCTTCACAGTTGATGTGGCCATCTTGTCTTTGATGGTTCAGTGCTTCCACTTGGCCTCTGCTACAATGGAATGCCATCATCCTTGTTGAAACCGGGAGCCTGTCTGGAAGGTGGCATCCTCTGCAGTCATAACTGGCCTACAGCAGAGAGCAACCATAGAACTTTTGAAGAATGCAGGTGCTCCTGTCATTAATATATTTCTCAACGCCTTAGTGAAGGGAGCGTCTTCATGGGTCTTCACATAGACTGTAGTTAGGGATAGGTCACACATGATAAATCCTGTCCAACATTGTGATCTCCCCACACCTTTGGATTTCCTTCTCCACATCACGCCAGCGGAGCTCTGGCATCCTAATCTCAAAATCAGACCTCATTAAACTTGAATATTGAGTTCAAGTTTCAGTCATTCAACTAAATAAAAAGTTAGAGCCACCTCTAGCTACACAAGCTAGAATTCTAGCCTGGAATTCTAGTAAACATATTCATATAAAAAATTTAGCCTGATGTAGTGTTATATTTTGCCCTCCTTGATTTACCAACCTTAGAATCCACTCCGACACGTGTTCCCAGGTTACTGCCCATATATATTAGCAAAGTCCTGCAATTCTTTTGGTGCCTAAGTGACTTTCTCGTGGCTCATATTGTGTTCCTGTCCCTCTGGAACATGCTAAGATTTGACACTAGAGATAGGTCTAATGGCAACACGGGATGGCTGTGGTGGATCCTGAGGGGAACGAGCATCCTCTTTCAAGGCATCTAGCTCAGGTAAGGCTGTCACGAGTTTTTCAAGTAGAGGAAAACTAGTACTATCAGACAGCAGAAGGCAAACTATGTCCACTGGTAAGGGGGCTTAGAATGACCTGGGAGTTCAAGATTATCAGTTTTATTTGGATGTTTCAATTCATTTGAGATGTCTCAATTTCAAGTTCAGCATCTCATTCTTTCCTGATCAATGCTCCAATTTTTACATGAAAAACTTGGCAAGATTATTAATCCAAGAGTGCTGTAAGGATTTGCAAGATGAAGCAAGCAAAGGGGTGCAAAGTGAAGAAGGAGCTTCTTTCAGCTGTGATGGACTGGCTTGTAGCAGACTAGCCCTCCCATCAAGAAAAGGAAAGCCTAGATAAAAATGAAAACAAAACAAACAAAATTTTATTTGAAGGCATCAGAGAGCTATCAAGACAGCCAGAATTTGAGGGGCCAAGTTTCCAGAGAGAATGGAAAATCATTGAAGTGAGCCCATTTTGACTCCACTTTTCGCCTAGAAGTATTTGCCAGTCTGTAAGTGGCGCAGGGCGAGGGGCCGAGAAGCTTATCAGAAAGTGGCCACTAAGAGGCCAGGAAGCTCAGCAGCTCTCTCATGGGGCTGAGGAGGCTCCTGAAGCAACCAGGACGTGAGGGGCTAAGATCCTGGAGAGGAGAGTCCTAAAAAATGCACTTTCCCTGCCGGGCATTTACTTCTTTGCAAGTAGCAGAGCGAGAGGCTGAGAAGCTGAGCAGAAAGCCTGTGCTAGATGAGAATCTAAACAGAGCTCTTGGCTGTCTCATGGTGCTTGGGACATAAAACGTGGAGTTCAGGCCGGTTAAAGAGACGGGCTCCCCATAAACCCAAGCCTCTCAGTTAGGACCTCTTAAGGTCTACATCCTAGGAGTAATGGGAAACCTGAAACCGGAAACAAATAAAGCTTCGCAGAGCAAACCAGACACAAAGTAGCTCAGTTCCTGAGTGGATTCAATTAATCTGTCCTGCCTCTGACTCTCTGCCTGGAGAAGCCAAGTAAGTCGTCTCTGGACAAAGATAACATCACCCAGCGCCTCTACAATATGTCATACAAAGTGTTCAGCACTGAATAAAAAACTACCAGGCGTACTAAGAAACAGGACCAAGAAAAAAAGTGAACAGGAACGGACCCTTAGGTGATCCAAACATTAGGATTTCAGATGCAGGTTTTTAAATGGCTAATTAATACGTTCAAGAAAAAACATGACACAATGGAGAATTTTACATAAGAATTGGAGTCTATAAAAATAAATAAAATGGAAATTCTAGGATGTAAAAATCCAATCAATGAAATTAATAACTTAATAAATTAATAGCTTAACAGACTTAATTTGACAGCAGAATGGATGCAGCTGAGGAGAGATTAGTGAACAGGGAAATGGATTAGTAGAAACTATCCAGACTGAAGCAGAGAGACAAAACGATGAAAAATACAGAAAAGAGCAATAATAAATGGTAAAAACTGTAGTATATGTGTAGTTGGAGTTCTAGAAGAAGAAAAGATAGAGAATGTGACAGAAGCAATATTTGATAGAATAATGGCTGAGAATTTTCCCAATCATTAATAAACATCAAACTACAGATGCAAGAAACACACACACACAGGCACATCATAGTAGAACTGCTGAAAACCAAAGAGAAAGGAAAAAGATTTTAAGCAAGTAGATGTTGCTGTCTCCAAAATCCAGAGACCAAGGGTCACTGCATCCTTTTGGTGGCAGAAGATGCAAAGTGCAGTAAATTGCCCGTTACCATGGAGAGGATGTCTCATCACGTCCAAAATTATTGGACACCTTATTCCTCACCAATATTTGAAACCCCTGAATCTGTGTGTCATTTATCTCCCACCCTCTGGCATACCTGTGTCTTATGGGGGCATCCAGAGAACTTGCTACTTCCTGCTCCCTGACCCAAGATGTTTTCAGTGTAGTGGATCAGCATAACATTCTGGGGAATGTCCAGAGGATCAAGGTCGTGTTAGCCTATGTCGTGACAGACAGAGCAAGGGAGGGAGCAAGACAGTAGCCCTGGGAAAGACCATGATTGTACACTTCTGTCTATTCCATGTGCATGTGAACTGTTTCTGATACAGATAGAAAAGAATACAATCACCAGATCAAGAGCCAAGAGCCAGAGGCTGTGCTGGACGACCAAACAGTCCACTGCCACCCACCGCGGTCAATCTGGTTTTTACAGGGACCACACTGGGGAAATAAATAGAAATATAATATGTAACAACTGCGTTCTTTAAGTATTTGAGGATGATACTAATGTCTGCCATTCCATGTAGGAGGCAAAACTATTTCTGATTTACTTTGGTTTGGTAGGGGGAGATGAGACAGTTTTAGAGGCTTTTACAAGTCTTTTCCTACCCTTATGGCTCTTTCGCCATAAGTCAGGGAACCACTGTGAGGGGTCTACCAGACTCTAAATATGTCCATTCTTATTGGGCTTTTGAGAGCTAAGGATAGTACCAGAGGATCTGTGCGCAGACCCATTAGGCCCACTGTGGGAAAAACCTGGGCCAGAACTCCAAGTATCACTCAGCCTCCATACACCACTTAATGGGGACCAAGATGTCACTTTCGGTATCCTGATACCAGTTTCGAAACCCACATCTCTCAAAAGATCTTGTTTCTCCTCTTTTTCCTGTGTACAGTTACCTTAGTAAATTGCAATAGGTCCCTTTAGGATTAGAGGAACCGCTACGGTGTTGTCACAAAGTCCTTCCTCAAGATAAGTCAGTCTCCTCTGGGTCTGAGCACTGCCTCAGAGCTAGCAGTTGAATGAAGGATCGATTTTTCTTTTCAGTAGCAAGCATCAGCCTTTGGCTCATCCACTCTTGATCTTTTTTTGGTTATATAGGTTGAGGAATATCCTAATTGGCTTTCTGTCTATCTTGCACTGGGAATATCATGGCCTGCCAGCCACTGCCACAGATCTCCATAGGTGTCTTCCCTCTGATTGCCACTCTGGCTCTGCTGCCTGTTACACTAAGTATGTCCACTTTGCCCCTGACAATTGAGTCAGGGCCTCTACTCTTTCAGAATCCTGTCGTCCCCATCGACACTAGGGACTCCAGCTCCATATCAGCCTCCTCCAGGACGAACCTTCGCTTTCAAAGAACAGCTACTGCTGATATTCTCGACAACGTCAGTGCTCATCTCTAGCACATTTCTCATTACTTTACCGAGGGGAATGTCCTCTGGGCCCCCCAGGGAACACAGTCAACTGATGGGCTCTTTAATCTTCAGGTAAACCCATTCTAGCATGTCTACATTTTAACTTTTCCAAGACAGTTCCAGCATCTCCACCTCTCTTACTATGGGGCATTGTTTTTCCAAGCTCCAAGGAGCTTTCTCAGTGATGTGTTAGGATTATTCCAGATATCTTTGCCAGGACATTAACTCCTGAGCCACAGGAGAGTGTCTTTATATTAGCATACTCTTTCTTATCCAGTCTTACATTCCAATCCCCTGGGTCCAGCACCCTCAAGAGCCCCATCCCCAGGCATATTCTCCCAGTTACTACTGGTACATATTAGCTAAATCCTGCAACTCTTTTGGTGAATAATTTCTTTTCTCCCAAAACGAAGTCAGCATTTTCCCAGTTGGGCCATGATGAAAAAATGATCTAGATTATTGGCCTAGAAGCCATGAGGGAAGTTGGGGACAAATCTTGAGGAGGGCAGGTACCATCTTAAAAGGCATCTGCCTCAGATGTGGCCTCCACATGTTTCTGAACAAGGGGAAGCTGTTATCCTCCAACAAGGGGGAAATGGGACGCTTCTTTAGGTCTACAGAGATCAGGGCAATTGGGGTTCAAGGTTCTTAAGTATGTCCACCACAGGTATCAGGGTGCCACTCTCTCCTTATCAGCACACTGATTTTGATGTAGGAGTCTTAACGAGGCTGTGAATTAAGCCTTCTGCATAATTCTGATACTCTTACAATTAAGTCATGTGCTTGGTTTTCAGCTCAATCAGCCCTCTAGCTGCAGGTGATGCATGTCTTTTAAAATACCGTCATAGAGGTAATCTGCCTCTCGCACCTTTCCTGAGTTTAAGGCTAGTTAGCTAGAGTCTGTCATTTTCTTCATTCAGCATATTGGTGGCACTTAACAATAACCTAAAAAAGAGTATCTAAAAAAACCTTCAGCAAACGTCATAGTCAATAGTGATATATTGAAAGTTTTCCCCATGGGATCAGATATGAGACAAGGATGCTCACTAACACCACATCAATTTAAGATTGTATTAAAGGTCCTAGCTTTTATAATAAGGCAAGAAAATTTAATTAAAAGTAAAAGGATTGGAAAGAAAAAATAAAACTGTCATTATTCATAGATGACATAGAAAATCCAGAAGAATCCACATAGAAACTATCAGAATTAATAAATAAATTTAATATGATCATTGGATCAATATTAAGGAATAAATTGCATTTTTATATACCAGTAACTCAAAATTAGAAAATGAGATTAAAAAATACTATTTATCATTACATAAAATACCCAGAAAAATATCTAACAAAAGATGTGCAAGATCTCTACAACTAAAAGTTTGAAACATCACTGAGAGTTACATGAGTGAGAATAGTGCAGCTATCCCCAGAAACACCAAACCACCTGTCAAAAATAGTCAGAATCAACCTTATCGGACTCTGGAAGCTAGTGAAAGGTTTACAGCAACCAAGTGCCTGCCTAACCAGGAGAAAGACTACTGTAATAGGGCAGGAGAGCTTTGAGGTGTTTTACTTTAGTCTTACTCCCACCCCCCTGCCACCCCCAGCATGGGGGCAGTCTTGAAGATGGCAGCTTGTGTTCCTGTGAGGATACTTGGTTCTAGAGAGAGTAGAGGAGACTTTGCTCCCAGGGAATTCTGTTTGTCTGTGTGACCTGACTGGGGTTTCCCGAAGAACTGACCTAAGCACTTGCCTTTGTTTTTCTTATCTCAGAACTCTATCAGGGTGGAGCAGCTATGCAGAGGACATTCTTAAAAACACTGAAAGGCAAATGAACAAGCTGGTGCCACCTGGGGCAAAATATAACAGTTGGAGCAAACAACAGACATGCCAAAAACCTGGGAGTAAAAGTCAGGGAGTGAGATTCAGTGGGGAACAGCGTTCTTGAAAAGCTCCTGTATAGACTGGGGAACCTAGATATCCACACACATGCCCAGGGCAGGATGCATGCTCAGAAAAGACCTGAGAAGAGCACAAGCAGGAAGTGAAGGCTAAGACAGAGTTGTAAATGGCCTGGTTAAGCATTGAAGGAATTCCCCCAACCCAGAGCCAAACTGAAAAGACCTAGAGAGTAATTTTTCTTTTCTTTTCTTTTTTACATAATATTAAAGACGTCCAGTTTTCAACAAAAAATTATGAAGCATTCAAAGAAAGAAGAAAGTACAGACCATTCACAGGGGAGAAAATGGAGAATATCAATAAAGAGATGGAAATGATAAAAATGAACCAAATAGAAATTCTGGAGCTGAAAAGTACAATAACTGAAATGAAAAATTCATTAGAGGGTTTCAACAGCTGATTTCAGCAGACAGAGGAAAGAACCAATGAACTTGAAAATAAATCAAATAAAATTATCCAGTCTGAGGAGCAGAAAGAAAAAAGTATGAAGAAAAATGGATAGAACCTAAAAGACCTGTGAGACACCATCAAGCAAACCAACACATGCATAATGGGGGTCCCAAGAAGGACAGGAAAGAGAGAAAGGGGCAGAAAGAATATTTGAAAAGTTAAATGGCTGAAACCACCCCCTCCCCCAAAATTTGTGAAAGACATGACTCTACACTTCCAAGAAGCTCAATGAACTCTAAGTAGGATAAACTCAAAGAGACCCACATTGACATACAAAATCAAACTGTTGAAAGCCAAAGATAAAAAGAGAAAATTGAAAACAGCAAGAGGGTAATGAACCATAATGTGCAAGGGATAATCAACAAATATTAACGGCTGGGGTTTTTTTGTTTTGTTTTGTTTTGTTTTTTGTTTTTTGTTTTGGTGAGGAAGATTAGCCCTGAGCTAACATCTGTTCCCAATCTTCCTCTTTTTTGTGCTTGAGGAAAGATTGTTCCTGAGCAAACATCTGTGCTAATCTTCCTCTATTTTATATGTGGGACACTGTCACAGCATGGCTTGACAAGCAGTGTGTAGGTCCATGCCTGGGACACGAACCTATGAACCCTGGGCTGCCAAAGTAGAGTGTGCAAATCTAACTACCATGCCACCAGGCCAGCCCCTAACAGCCAATTTTTAATCAGAAACCGTGGAGGCCAGAAGGCAGTGGGCTGACATAATTAAACTGATGGAAAAAAAATCCTGTCAACCAAGAAGTCTACTTCCAGCAAAACTATCCTTCAAGAATATAGATGAAATTAAGACGTTCCCAGACAAATGAAAACTGATAGAGTTCATTGCTACTATACCTGCTCTATAAGAAATGCTAAAAGGAGCCCTTCAGGCAGAAATGAAAGCACATTAGACAATCTACATGCAAAATAATGAAATTGGAATCTTACCCCACACAATACACAAAAATTAACTCAAAATGGATGAAAGACCTAAAAGTAAGAGTGAGAACTATAAAACCCTTAGAAGAAAGCTTAGGGGGAGACCTTCATGACTTTGGGTTTGGGAATGGTTTCTGAAATATGGCACCAAAAGCACAAGCAACAAAAGAAAAATAAATAAGCTCATCAAAATTTAAAACGTTTGTGCATCAAAAGATACTATCAAAAGAAAGAAAAGACAATCCACAGAATGGGAAAAAATACTTGCAAATAATATATCACAGAATGGGAGAAAATATTTGCAAAAAATATATACAGAGAGAGAAGATCCAAGATGGCGGTGTGAGTAGTCTTCTTTGTCTCTCCCCCTTCGAATCTACAGCTAATTGGACATTCATCGCTTAACAAAGGATATCCATATAGCAACTCAGGACGTCTGAGAGACCCACGCTGCTATACATTGGAAGGCGGACGGACTTCCCTCTGGCAGGAGGTGGAAATAGGTGAAAACTCTCTGACCCTGACCCCTGAACAGCCTAGTACCTGCAAGCGGCTTTCTTCCAGCAGACACCCCCAGAACATCACCACACACCAAGGGTAGGAGGGAGCACACACCAGAGGAGCGACGGTGGAAACAGGTGACCAGAGCCCTACCTAAGCCCCCCGCAATTACACCTAAGCCCAGAGGGAAGCTCCAGAGTTACACACCAGAGGCGGTGGGGAAAACCCCTACCCACCATTAGTGGAGAGGCCCCACCTAGCATCCACAATGCCGGGAGGCTCCCAGAGAGAATCCCAAAGGGCACGGCGGCCCGCCAGCCGCTGCTGCCGGCTCCACTGACCAGGCTTTCACCCAGGAGGGGCTCGGGACTACCGGAGATCTCCTGGGAGAGGACTGGGGCTGGGTGGAGCTCAAGCAGCCGGCTCCGTGGCCCGGGGGGGAAACTCCAGAGTTCCGTCCAGGCAGCAGGCAAAGTGTCTACCTGCCATTAGCGGAGAGGCCCCACCCAGCATCCACAACGCCGGGAGGGTCCCAAAGAGGAGAATCCCAGGCAGGGCAGCAGCCAGCCAGCTGCCACTCAAGGTCTCCAGCTATCCCCCAGGCAAGGGGATCCCTGAGATCCTAGGGGAGAGGACTGGGGCTGGGTGGAGTTCCAGCGACCCGGCTCCATGGCCCAGGGGCAAACTCTACAGTCTCACAGCAGCCTCAGCAATAGCCTCTGCACAGCACTAGTAGAGAGCACCCACCTGGCAACCACAAGGCTGGAAGACCCTGGGACAAAAGTAGCATGGCTAGGTGAGCTAACCACAGACTGCAGAAGACACCCATAGCTCTGCTGTGACCCATAGTGGACAAGTGAGATTTTGTGGGCACTGACAGTGACAGAGCTGCAAATATAAGTGATCCTGCCCCTGGCCACTGGGAAAGTCCATAACACCGCTGCAGACCCTAAGGAGGGAGCACGTCTAGGTGGTCTGCAACAGTAGGCACCAGCAGCCTGAAGCCCCCTTGTGACGGCCCCCACAGCTGAAAAGGGAACCCACAGGATCACTGTGACTGCGAGGAGGGGCCCAGGCCCAGTTAGCAACAGCTGATAGGGTTCCTGGTTGGTGCAGTATAAACAGCTGTCCCCCCACCACACCAGTAGAAACAAGTGGAAGCAGTAACTAAGCTCTATCTCTATGTGGAGGCACAAATCTACACCATCAAGCAATATGAAAAAATATATTAAATCTCCAGAACAGAAGGAAAATGACAAACACACAGAAAACAATCCCAAAGACAATGAAATATTTAACCTAAATGATGATGACTTCAGAACAGCCATCATTAAAAAACTCAATGAGTTAAAAGAGAATTCAGATACACAACTCAACGAGTTCAGGAGCTATGTCACAAAAGAGTTTGATACTGTAAAGAAGAACCAAACAGAAACACTGGAAATGAAGAACACAATAGGGGAGATTAAGAAAAATCTAGACGCACTGAACAGTAGGGCCGATAAATATGGAGGAAAGAATTAGCAATTTGGAAGATAGGAATATAGAAATTCTGCAGGCAGAGGAGGAGAGAGAGCTAAGACTAAAAAGAAATGAAGAAAGTCTCCAAGAATTATCTGATGCAATTAGGAGATGCAACCTAAGGATTATAGGTATACCAGAGGGAGAAGAGAGGGAGAAGGGGGCAGAAAGCCTATTCAAAGAAATAATGGCTGAGAACTTCCCAAACCTGGGGAGAGAGATGGAACTTCATGTGACAGAAGCCAATAGATCTCCAAACTTTATCAATGCAAGTAGACCAACCCCAAGGCATATAGTAGTGAAGCTAGCAAAAGTCAACGACAAGGAGAGAATACTAAGGGCAGCCAGGCAGAAGAAATTAACCTACAAAGGAACCCCCATCAGGCTATCAGCAGATTTCTCAGCAGAAACTTTACAGGCTAGAAGAGAGTGGAATGATATATTTAAAAATCTGAAGGACAAAAACCTGCAGCCGAGAATTCTCTACCCAGCGAAAATATCTTTCAAATACGATGGAGAAATAAAAACGTTCCCAGATAAACAAAAATTAAGGGAGTTCATCGCCACAAAACCTCCTCTTCAAGAAATGCTCAGGAAAACCCTCATTCCTGAAAAATCAAAAAAAGGAAAGGGGCTACAAAACCAAGAGCAGAGGAGATAAGTAGAAGGACAACAACAGAGAGTAGCAGCTCTCCATCAGAACAGACTAAACCATGGGACGAGAAACAAAGGAAATTGAAGAGAACTGGAAAACAAGACATAAAATGGCAGCGGTAGGCCCCCACATCTCAATAATCACTCTAAATGTAAATGGATTGAACTCTCCAATCAAAAGACACAGAGTGGCAGGATGGATCAAAGAACAAGACCCAACAATATGCTGCCTCCAGGAAACACACCTCAGCCCCAAAGACAAACACAGACTCAGAGTGAAGGGATGGAAGACAATACTCCAAGCTAATAATGAACAAAAGAAAGCAGGTGTCACTATACTAATATCAGACAAAGTAGACTTCAAAGCAAAACAGATAAAGAAAGATAAAGAGGGACAGTATATAATGATAAAAGGGACTCTCCACCAAGAAGACATAACACTTATAAATATATACGCACCCAACACAGGAGCACCAAAATTTGTAAAGCAACTCTTAGCAGAACTAAAAGAAGACATCAACAACAATACAATAATAGTAGGGGACCTCAACACCCCATTAACACCAATGGACAGAACATCCAGACAGAAAATCAACAAGGAAATAATAGAATTAAATGAAAAATTAGACCAGATGGACTTAATAGATATATATAGAACACTTCATCCAAAAACAGCAGGCTACACATTCTTCTCAATGCGCATGGAACATTCTCAAGGATTGACCATATTTTGGGAACCAAAGCAAACATCAATAAATACAAGAGAGTTGAAATAATATCAAGCATCTTTTCTGATCATAATGCTATGAAACTAGAAATCAACTACAAGAATAAAGCAGAGAAAGGTGCAAAAATGTGGAGACTAAACAACACGCTACTGAACAAACAATGGATTATTGAAGAAGTTAAAGAAGAAATCAAATATTATCCGGAGACAAATGAAAATGAGAACACATCATACCAAATCATTTGGGATGCAGCAAAAGCAGTCCTAAGAGGGAAATTCATTGCAATACAGGCTCACCTCACTAAACAAGAAAAAGCTCACATAAGCAACCTCAAACGACACCTAACAGAACTAGAAAAAGAAGAACAAACAAAGCCCAGAGTCAGTAGAAGGAGGGAAATAATAAAAATAAAAGCAGAAATAAATGATATTGAAATGAAAAGACAGTACAAAGGATCAATGAAACAAAGAGTTGGTTCTTCGAAAAAATTAACAAAATCGACAAACCCTTAGCCAGACTCACCAAGAAAAGAAGAGAGAAATCTCAAATAAATAAAATTAGGAATGAGAGAGCAGAAATCACAACAGATACCAAAGAAATACAAGGGATCATAAGAGAATACTATGAAAAACTATATGTCAACAAATTGAACAACCTAGAAGAAATGGACAAATTCCTGGACTCTTACAACCTCCCCAAACTGAATCAGGAAGAAATGGAGAATCTGAATCAGCCAATCACAAGTAAAGAAATAGAAACAGTAATCAAAAACCTCCCCAAAAATAAGAGTCCAGGACCAGACGGCTTCTCTGGAGAATTCTACCAAACATTCAAAGAAGATTTAATACCTGTCCTTCTCAAACTATTCTAGAAAATTGAGGAAGATGGAGTACTCCCTAACACATTCTATGAAGCCAACATCACTCTGATCCCCAAACCTGACAAGGACAACACAAAGAAGGAGAACTACAGGCCGATATCACTGATGAACATAGATGCAAAAATCCTCAACAAAATTCTGGCAAACCGAATACAGCAATACATCAAAAAGATTATACACCATGATCAAGTGGGATTTATACCAGGGACACAGGATGGTTCAACATCCACAAGTCAATCAACGTGATACACTACATTAACAAAATGAGAAACAAAAACCACATGATCATCTCAATAGATGCAGAGAAAGCATTCGACAAGATCCAACACCTATTTATGATAAAAACCCTCAATAAAATGGGTATAGAAGGAAAGTACCTCAACATAATAAAGGCCATATATGACAAACCCACAGCCAACATCATACTCAATGGACAAAAACTGAAAGCCATCCCTCTGAGGACAGGAACAAGACAAGGGTGCCCACTTTCACCACTCCTATTCAACATAGTACTGGAGGTGTTGGCCAGAGCAATTTGGCAGGAAAAAGAAATAAAAGGAATCCAAATAGGCAACGAAGAAGTAAAACTCTCGCTGTTTGCAGACGACATGATCTTATATATAGAAAACCCTGAAGAATCCATAGGAAAACTATTAGAAATAATCAACAGCTACAGCAAAGTAGCAGGGTATAAAATCAACATACAGAAATCAGTAGTATTTCTATACACTAACAATGAACCAACAGAAAAAGAACTCAAGAACTCAATCCCATTCACAATCGCAACAAAAAGAATAAAATACCTTGGGATAAATTTAACCAAGGAAGTGAAAGATTTATACAATGAAAACTACAAGACTTTCTTGAAAGAAATTGACGACGACATAAAGCGATGGAAAGACATTCCATGCACATGGATTGGAAGAATAAACATAGTTAAAATGTCCATACTACCTAAAGCAATCTACAGATTCAACGCTATCCCAATCAGAATCCCAAGGACATTCTTTACAGAAATTGAACAAAGAATCCTAAAATTCATATGGGGCAGCAAAAGACCGCGAATTGCTAAAGCAATCCTGAGCAAGAAAAACAAAGCTGGAGGCATCACAATCCCCGATTTCAAAACATACTGCAAAGCTACAGTGATCAAAACAGCATGGTACTGGTACAAAAACAGGTGCACAGATCAATGGAACAGAATTGAAAGCCCATAGATAAAACCACACATCTATGGACAGCTAATCTTTGACAAAGGAGCTGAGGGCCTACAATGGAGAAAAGAAAGTCTCTTCAACAAATGGTGCTGGGAAAACTGGACAGCCATATGTAAAAGAATGAAAATTGACCATTCTTTTTCACCAGACACCAAAATAAACTCAAAATGGATCAAAGACCTAAAGATTAGGCCTGAAACAATAAGTCTTCTAGAAGATAACATAGGCAGTACACTCTTTGACATCAATTTCAAAAGAATCTTTTCGGACACTGTAACTCCTCACATGAGGGAAACAATAGAAAGAATAAACAAATGGGACTTCATCAGACTAAAGAGTTTCTTCAAGGCAAGGGAAAACAGGATTGAAACAAAAAAACAGCCCACTAATTGGGAAAAACTATTTACAAGCTACTTATCCGACAAAGGATTAATCTCCATAATATACAAAGAACTCACACAGCTTAACAACAACAAAACAAACAACCCGATCAAAAAATGGGCAGAGGACATGAACAGACATTTCTCCAAAGAAGATATAAGTATGGCCAATAGACACATGAAAAGATGTTCATCATCGCTAATCATCAGGGAAATGCAAATCAAAACTACACTAAGATATCACCTTACACCCGTTAGATTGGCAAAAACATCCAAAACCAAGAGTGACAAATGTTGGAGAGGTTGTGGAGAAAAAGGAACCCTCATACACTGTTGGTGGGAATGCAAACTAGTGCAGCCACTATGGAAAACAGTATGGAGATTTCTCAAAAAGTTAAAAATAGAAATACCCTATGACCCAGCCATCCCACTACTGGGTATCTATCCTAAGAACCTGAAATCAGAAATCCCAAGAGTCCCACGCACTCCTATGTTTATCGCAGCATTAATGTACAATAGCCAAGATGTGGAACCAACCTAAATGCCCAGAAACTGACGACTGGATAAAGAAGATATGGTATACATACACAATGGAATACTACTCAGCCATAAAAAAGGACCAAATTGTTCCATTCGCATCAACATGGATGGACCTTGAGGGTATTATGTTAAGCGAAATAAGCCAGACAGAGAAAGACGAACTCTATATGACTCCACTTATAGGTGGAAGTTAACATATAGACAAGGAGAACTGATCGGTGGTTACCAGGGAAAAGGGGGGGTGAGGGGAGGGCACAAAGGGTGAAGTGGTGTGCCTACAACATGACTAACAATAACGTACGACTGAAATCTCACAAGGTTGTAATCTATCATAATCTTAATAAAAATATATATATATAGAAAGGTCTAGTTTCAAGAATATGTAAAGAACTCATAACTCACAACCAAAAGACAAACAACTCAATTTAAAAATGGGCAAAGTGCTGGTGGGAATGTAAAATATGGCAGCTGTTGTAGAAAACAGAATTATAGTTCCTCAAAATATTAAACATAGAATTACCATATGATCCAGCAATTCCACTTCTGGGTATATAGTGAAAAGAATTGAAAACAAGGACTCAAACAGATATTTGTACACTAATGTTCCTAGTAGCATTATTCACAATGGCCAGAAGGTGGAAACAACTCAAATGTCCCACAGTGAAAGAATGGATAAACAAAATGTGGTATACACATACGATGGAATATTATTCAGACATAAAAATGTGTGAATTACTAATCTATTCTACAATATGGATGAACCTTGAAAACACGCTAACTGAAAGAAGGCAGACACAAAAGACTCCATATTCTATGATTCCATTTATATGAAATATTTCGAATAGGCAAATCCATAGAGACAGACAGCAGATTTTAGGAGGTGGGTGAACAAGAGAATGGAGAGTGACTCCTTAATGGGTACAGGGTTTCTGTTTGGGATGATGAAAAAGTTCTGGAACGAGATAATGGTGATGGTTGCACACCATTTTTAATGTACTTAATACCACTATATTACTTTAAAATAATTAAAATGGTAACTATTATATGTATTTTACAACAATAAAAAATACTATTGATAGGAATTAGTAAAGATTTAAACAAATGTAGGGCTATACAATATTCATAGATTGGAATATTCAATATTGTAAAAATATGAGTTCTTCTCAAGTTCATCAATAGATTCAATGCAATTACAGGTGAAACTCCAGCAGGCATTTTGTGGAAATTGTCAAACTGATTCTAAAATGTATATGGAATTGCACAGGGCAAAGGATAGCAATTACAGTCTCGAAGTAAAAACACAAAGTTGAAGGACCTACACTGATAGATATCAAGACTTACTATAAAGATGTAATAATCTTTAAGACAGTGTGGTATTGGTGCAAGGATAGACAGTCTAATGTTATATGTTTTCTGTGTCAGTTCCCCCTATTAGAAAATGAAAATTAGGGGCCGGCTCCGTGGCCGAGTGGTTAAGTTCGCGCACTCCGCTGCGGCGGCCCAGGCTTCGGATCCTGGGCGCGGACATGGCACCGCTCATCAGGCCACGTGGAGGCGGCGTCCCATATCCCACAACTAGAAGGACCTACAACTAAGATATACAACTGTGGGGGGGGGGGGCAGGGTTGGGGAAATAAAGCAGGAAAAAAAAAAGATTGGCAACAGCTGTTAGCCCAGGTGCCAATCTTTAAAAAAAAAAAAGAAAATGAAAATTAAAACCTGTGGAAAACCTGTGAAGAAAGCAGTTGAATTAGGAGATTAGAGAACCACGTATATTGAAAGTGATCAAGTGTTTTAAGAGGTGAAAGCATAATATGATACATGCATGGCCATGCATGTTTCCCTTTCTATGAACACCCGATTTGCTGTGTGTGAGTAAATAAAGACAAATTATTCAAATGTTGATCCTGGAAAGTTTTACTGTGTTCCTTCCAAGAAGCACATCCAACTGGAAGGAATAATGCTCGAGGAAGCTGGAGGAAGAGGAGGGTTACTGACTGAATTGTGTCCCCTTACCCACCCAAATTCACATGCCGAAGCCCTAACGCTCGCTGTGACTGTATTTGGAGATCTGGCCTTGAAGGCAGTTCAGAGTAAATGAGGTAACAAGGGGGAAGCCCGCGTCCAACATCGCTGGTGTCCTTGTAAGAAAACAGAGTTCCTACGTGCACAGAAAAAGGCCATGCGAGGACCCAGTGAGGAGGTGATGGTTTGCCAGCCAAGGAGAGGGGCCTTAGGAGAAACCAGACCTGCTGGCATCCGATCTGGAACTTCTAGTTTCCAGAACTGTGAGAAAATAAATATCTGTTGTTTAAGCCACACAGCCTGCGGTGTTTTGGAATGGCAGCCCTAGCAGACTGAAACAAGGAGCTTCAATACTTGACAACAAATCTTTAAAGGAAATTTGAAATCATGTGGACAGATGACTGCTGTTGCCTACAAGAGATCATGGTCCTGAGAGGAGCAGAAAAATCACATTCGAAAATGCAATTCCCAGCACAGTCTAGGATTATCAGAAGCTGCACAACATGAGCAAAGGGAATGTAACACTTGTCCATTTCGAGTTTCCTGTTATGCTGTGTCAATAGTTTCAGAAGATTATTTACAACCATCCACTCCTGAAGACTCCATTGCCAAGGAAAGCAGACTCGCCGCCAGCTTCTCGGATCCGGACAAGGACGAAGCTCAGGCATTTACTGTGTCACCCGCTCCTTCCGCAACTCCTTCCTGTTCATCCTCATCCACCACTGAACAGCAACAGGATGACGGCCTCCACATCTCCCTTCTCATCTCCAAACCTCGCTCAGGAAACACAGCAATCTTCAGTCATCATGTTTGAAAACTTGCCTTATTTATTTTATTATTGCTAAGTATTATTTACTTTCATTAGGTGTCTTTGACATATTATTTCGCTATTCATTTACATTACAGTACACACTTGTTGCAGTTAAAAGGAAAACATGATTCGTATCCTATAATGTTACTGCACAAAGTCATTAATGAGTTAATTAAGCGTTAAACAATTAGGTAACTGGTGTTTTAAAGGCTTTATACTAAGCAGAAAAACATGGTTGATTGTTATATACATATTTTTAGAATGTTTCAAGAACGGAGAGAAATTGGTGGGGGTTTTTAGATGGGTTCAGAATATATTATCATTTTTTCCTTTTAAAATAATGGTGCACAGACTCCCACTATCTAAAAATTCACTATCGAACATGTTTTTAGGAACGGATTAGATTCTCTGAGGCATGCCTGAACTGGGACACAAGGTGCTAGGGAGAATAAAGTCACCGGGTTGTCGTGTTGCTGTGTACTTGTGCTGTGTTCCATTAGAAGACAATATGCTCAAGCATTAGTGACGCGGATTCACCCACAGATTAGGGTGGCCACACACTGATCACCCGACTTACATTTAATGCTTTCCTTCTCGACACTGGAAAGTAGTCTGTGTGCTGTTACTTTGTTTCTATGTGAATGTTTACAACAATCAATCATCAACTGGTTTTAGCACCAACCCATGATCATTGCCTGAATCCATCATTTCACTGGAGTTTGTGAAATCATGTTTTTCTAATACTTTTATTTCCTTCACATTGTTTAACTAGCATTCTGTGAAAGTTTTCTTCATTAACTAGGACTATTTGGTTATTCTAAGATAAATTTTTACTGGAAGAGCAAAGTAAACGCTTAATATTTTCCCTTTAATTACAAGTTGTCAAAGTAAGTATTTGTTTTCATAGTTGCCTCAAATGGTAACAAATGAGACTTCTTGACTTACTCTCATTTTGAGTATCACTATAAAATAATTAATTTTCCTTGATTCAATGTGTTCAATACAATCATTATTCTTTTAGCTGCTCAGATTGTCACAGCTCTGTTCAGTGGGGACACCTTCACATGGGCTCCTAGGTTTTTGACATAACATTATCTTCTAAAGCTTTCCTGCTTCTTTACACAAAAAGGTGTCCTGGGTGCACCGTGAAAAGTGCCTGCTCTAGACCTGGAATCAGCAGTTTCTCAGAGAAGCCAGACTTTGCTCTCGTGGGGATGGTGTTAGAGATCGAATCACGCGCGCTAGGGCTGCTCGTCGCTTCTAGTCCATTTCAATGGACGCGGCCAGAGAGCATGTATTTGAAAACCCATGAGTTCACATTGATGTTTCATTTTTAACACTATTATGTTTTCATCTAGTTTTTTTGGTTATCCAATTGTATATCTTTTCTCTTACACTAACAATATTGATTCCTTACATTATTAATATAATTACTTATGTCCTTTAACCTATTTATAAGAAATACTATATTTTCAAAATTCCAGTACTGATAATACTACAAACAATATAACTTTTGAGAGAAATTTAAAATTTAAGAAAGTTTCATATTTAAGGGTATAAAGTTTAAAATTTTAGTTGGAGACTTTTTTTTTGTCCTTAAAGTACATCCCATTAAGGTGTAAAGTCTTTAAAAGAAACATGTCTCTACGTGATTATGTTGCCAAGTTGATATGGTTCAGTTCATTTGTTCTCAAATTAAAAGAATTTTTTAATTTTTGCTCTTGTTTTTTGATTAGGTAATAGAATTACGTGATTCAAAGTACACACAGAGGTCTAAAAGTACACAGTCTCGTTTCTGTCCTTACCTCAACTTCCTTTCCTGTTTTTATTGGGAAAAGAAGTTTCTTGTTTATTCTAGCAATGCTTGTTTTTGCAAATGTAGGCAAATATTATACCTGTCTTATTTCCTCCCACCTGCACTGTCTCTCTACAAAATACAGCATGCTATATTTACTGTTCTGCACTTCGATATTTTTCACTCAACAATATATATTGGAGATTTTTCTACTTCGATACATAGAGCAATTGATTATGTTATTTTTAAGAGTCAAGCAGAAAGTTTTATTAACTTGAACCAGAATAACAAACCAGAATGTGTTCATAATATAAAATTTCTGATTAGACATTCTTAAAGAGTATAGCTATTTCCTAACGTATTTCTCAATCTTTTAAAAATTGATATATATCCAAAAATTATAATTTATACAATTATCTAGAGCTCATATATATGTGTATTTGGTATTTTTATTCAATCCATAACTATGGATGAATTTATCTACTCATAAATAACCAATGCCATCAAAAGACAAGGACTTTTTTTTTAACGTTAACCACAATACCATTATCATACCTAAACATTTTAAAAATAACTCCTAACATCATCAAATGTCCACCCAGTAGTTGAGTCACCAGTTGTCTCATAAAGGCCATAAATGTTACTTTAAATCTTTTTAAAAAACTATGATCTGAATAAGGTCGGCATATTATGATTGGTTAATATGTCTTTTTAAATCTTTTAAACTACAGGTTTCCCTCCATCCCTTTTTCCCCTTGGCAATTTTTGGTGAAGAAAATGGGTTGTTTGTTCTTTAGAATTTCTTACAGTCTCCGTTTTGCTGATTGCATCACTGCGGTGTGGTTTCACGTGTTTTCCTGCCCTCTGCATTTTCTGTGAATTGATAGTTATATTTCAAGGCTTGACCACATTCAAGTTCGGTATTTTTGGCCAGACGAATTCAAAGGTGGTGGTGGTATTTTCCATCAGAAGCACATAACGTCTGGTTGTGTCTTTTCGGTGGTGTTAGCAGCCACTGATGCTCAATGCCTAGATCCTTTAATCTGTTCGTGGTTCATTTATTTACTTTTTTATTGTGGGAAAACATACCTAACATAAAATTTACAATTTAAGCCATTTTTAAGTATACAGGTCAGTGACATTAAGTACATTCACATTGTTGTGCAACCATCACCACCATCCATCTGCAGAACCTTTTTCATCTTTCCAAACTGAAACTCTGTACCCATCAAATAATAACTCCCCATTCCCCGCTCTCCCAGGCCCCGGCAACCACCACGCTACTTTCTGTCTCTATGACCTTGACTGCTGTAAGTCTCTCATATAAGTGAAATCATACAGTATTTGCCCTTTTGTGACTGTCTTATTTCACTAGCATAATATCTTCAACATTAGTCCATGTCACAGCATGTGTCAAAATTTCCTTCTTTTTTAGGGCTAACATTCCACTGTATGGAATAGATTATATTTTGTTTATCCACTCATCCGTCAGTGGACACTTGGTGCAGACATGGTAATGTTTCTTAATGAATTTAATCTAAAGTTCCAAGGCACAACAGTGCTCCTCTGTGAGACATATATGCAGCAGCCATTATCGTTGTCTGAATCACAGGTGGTGTCAAGCGGCCATACATACTTCCGGTGTTACTGAAAGTTAGAACAAGAAGCAAGATCTCGTTTCCCATATAAATTTGCAGCAGATATATTTTCTGGGCTCAAACTACAGTTCCGACAGTGTTTTTCAGACCTCAATGCAAACGCGAAGGAAATTTCTATATTGCATATAAGGAGCTTACACCTAACCTTCAACTGGATGTGATTAATCTACAATGTAATGTTGAGATAAAAGGCAAGTATCAAGAGGAGAAGATAACAGAATCCTATAAGTGGCTTTCAAGTGATGAATACACTCAATTAAAATCATATGCTCTTGGACTGATACCAGTATTTGGCAGTACTATCTGTGTGAAGACATTTTCAAAAATGAAATCTGTAAAATCTCATTACAGATCAGCATTAACAGGTGAACATTTGCAATTGATGTGGATGATAGGGAGCACTAACTTTGAGCCTCAGTTAAGCAGCAGACCTGTATTATAAAAAATTGTACTCAATTATTATATTTTGAATTTTGTCAGTAAAAAATTTCTGGAGGGGCCGGCCCTGTGGCTGAGTGGTTAAGTTCATGTGCTCCGCTTTGGCGGCCCGGGGTTTTGCCAGTTCAGATCCTGGGCGTGGACACGGCACTGCTCATCAGGCCATGGTGAGGCGGCGTCCCACATAACACAACCAGAGGCACTCACAACTAGAATATACAACTCTGTACTGGGGGGCTTTGGGGAGAAGAAGGAAAAAAAAGAAGATTGGCAACAGTTGTTAGCTCAGGTGCCAATCTTTAAAAAAAAAAATTGTGGAAATTTGTTTTAATTTTTATGTACTTACATAGTATCCTTGATTTCGCTTCTTGGCATGCAAAGCCTAATACTTACTGTCCGATCCCTTACAGAATAAGGTTGCCAACTCCTGGTCTAGAAGAACACTGGATGAGTACATCCAGCTGCCCACTGGATAGCTTCTAGTCATTCAAACAAAACCCTTGATCCACTCCTAAGTTCTTTTCTTGTCTTCCACTTGTTAAATGGCCTCTAATTCAATTGCTCAAGCCAAAACTCTAGAGGTCTTCCTTGATTTTTTTACTTTCCCACAATCTCTATATTAATCTGTTAGAATGCCCTGTGTGGGTCCTACCTCCACACATAAAGCTTTAATCCATCTACTTCTCTCCATATCTTACCCATCTCTTATCCGCACTACTGAAACAGTCTAATTGGTCTCCCTGCTTCCACTCTGGCCCTCTAATGCTCCAATATTTGCTCTGTAGCTAGAAGAATCTCTTTAAAATATTAAAAGATCGTCATTCCCCTGTTTAAACTCTTTTGCCTCCCCACTGCATTTAGAATAAAATCCTACTTTCTTATCACTCTTTGAAAGGCTCTGTATAACCCAGGCCCAGCCTACCTCTTCAGTCACATCTGCGATGGACTGAATGTTTCCGTCCCCTCCAAATTCATATGCTGAGGTCCTACCCCACAATGTGATGGCATCAGGAGGTGGGGCTTTGGGGAAGTGATTAGGTCATGAAGGTGGAGCCCTCCTGAATGGGATTAGTGCCCTTATGAAGACACCCCAGACAGCTCCCTTTTTCTTCCCGCCTTGTGAGGATATGGCGAGAAGATGGCCATCTATGAATCAGGAAGCAGGTCCTGACGACAGTGAATCTGCTGGCACTTCATCTTGGACTTTCAGCTTCCAGAACGGTGGGAAATCAATTTCCACTGTTTATAAGCCACTCGGTCTATGGTACTCTGTTATAGCAGCCCAAACAGACTGAGACATCTCATTCCTCTCCAGGTCCACTGGTCTCCTCGTCAAGCATACCAGCCTCTTTCTCTTTCCTGGCTTTTGCACCAATGAATCGCTTTACTGGAACCCCCTTCCCCACTTGCTTTGCATGTCTGGGTCCTTCTTTGCCTGTGGATACTAGATCATGTGTACAGTATGCTTTCCTTTTCTGTTACTCTCCACCTTATTACCTGGTTTATTTCCTTTTCAGCACTGGAATGTGATATTATGAAGGCAAGCAACATCCACCACACCTAAAACAGCACCCACATATAATGGGTAATCCTGGATAGTTGGCAAATACTTTTGAATAAAGGAAATTCTAGGAAAGTCTCATCATAGGGGGAAATAAGAGCCACTAGAGCACACAGCTGAGGTCCTACCTGGCCTAACGGTCAGGAGATTTCTAGAGGGAGTGTTTAAGTTGATATCTGAAGAGAGTAGGAATTAGTCCATTGAGGGCTATTTCTAGGTAGGTAACACTATTCTAGGTAACTATTCCTGGTAGAGAGATGAGCATGAGGAGCAGAAAAAGCAGAGGCCTAGGGGAGACAGTAATAAGAGCCGAAACTGTAGTAATTGGGACCAGATCATTTGGACTTCTTGAAAGCGCAAGAGGAAGCAAATGAAAGGTTTAAGGTGGAGAGCTGGCGACAGTGCTTTTTCCTTTGGCAACATCACTCTGGCCATAGTGTGTAGAGTGAAATCTACAGGGAAGCAAGACAGAAAGCAACATGTTAGGAGGTTACAGTAGCAGCAGTGAGAATGAAGGAATGTATCGAATGAAGGCACGTATCAATTTGAAACATCTAGGAGAGACAGCATTGGTAGGACAGGTGTGGGACGTGAGACAGGTGTCCAGGAACACTCCTAGGTTCCAGTCTTGGGCATTTGCGTGGATGGTGGAGCCATTACTAAAACTGGAAACAACACAGGAGCAGATGGCTAGAGGTGGGGTAGAGCATTCAGACATGTTGAGCTTGAGCTGCCTATGAAGTATTCACATAGCTGGTTTAAACATGTCTCTTACAGCGGTAATCCAGGGTCCAAGCCCCTCTGATACCTTCCCCTTTCTTCATCAGTGTCTGATACACAGCAGGCACTTATTGTTGCAGGAAGGAAGGAAAGGAAGAAATCTAGGTGGGTCTGGGGGTCAGGAAAACGAGATACAACATTAAGGGTCATCAGTATTTAAATGGTTTAACTCAGCAGAGTGGATAAAAATCAGCCAGCAGTGTACAGAGAAGGAGGGTGCAAGAGCCCTGAAGAACTCCGGCATCTATGAGGAAGGCATAACAATGACATCTAAGCCTCGCTGAGCGCTGTATGCCTCATTTCCCTGTTACGTGAAAATGTTTTCCCTTCACGTATGTGATCCCTACCTGAGAACTGAACCCAGCGAAGGTGTGGGGAGCTGACTAACGTTCTCATTCGTAATAACAGCTAATGTTTACTGAGTTTACAGAGTGCAAGGCACTGTCCTAAGCATTTTACATGTATTAATTCTCATAACTCTATGAGATGATTAAATGCTAATGAGGAACTCCAGAGACAGGGTGAAGATACAGGATGGAGGGGATAACTTAAAAAGCAAAGGCCCTGGGAAGGGGGCCAGCATTGGACAGTAGGAGGGACATCTTTTTGACTATAAGGACGAAAGGACAGAGGCAGAGAGGTACATGTTTAAGTTTGTTTAAACTCAAATCTTTCATCATGAAACTTATTTTCTGTATAATACCCAGTAACTTAAAAAAAGAAAACCTCTAACATGGTGGTTTTTTTTTAAAGATCTGCACCTGAGCTAACATCGCTTGCCAATCTTTTTTTCTTCCCTCTTCTTTCTTCTTCTTCTCCCCAAAGCCTCCCATACCTCGTGTATATTCTAGTTGTGACTGCCTCTGGTTGTGGCATGTGGGATGCTGCCTCAGCGTGGTCTGATGAGCGGTGCTGGGTCCATGCCCAGGATCTGAACCAGCGAAACCCTGGGCCGCTGAAGCAGAGCGTGTGGACTTAACCACTTGGTCATGGGCTGGCCCCTAACACGATGTTTTAATAGGCATTATAGATGTAGTAATGAAGTGCTGTGGGGATTAAGGAGAGAGGGGAAGCAATTCTGCCTTAAGTTCAGCGGGCACAGGTAGAAGTTGGGCAGGTTCAACGTTTCTTGAACACCTGTTAAGTGCCAGGTATATCTGAGGCTTTAAGGATCCCAAGATGGGCAACACCTGGAGATTGTCTGGGGTGGGCCTCTGTTGCTGTGGGCTGGCCAGCACCCATTCCCCACTCTTCTGTCCCAGGACTTCAATTTCCCCTTGAGGATTCCATGTCTACTTTTTTGCCTTAATAGAACATATGATCAAGGTGCTCTGGCCAGAGGGCGGACTGAGGCTGAGTTCTCTCCCAGAAAATTTCATCTTGAGATGAGTGACACAAGAAATAAAAACGACTGGGTCATCATCCCAAAATATACGACCTGAAAAGATTCCTTAAGAGTTCCTGCTTCCTGGAGCCCTGAGCTGACCTGGGCCTTGTCCTTCCAAAGGCTGGTCCTTCAGCTCTTCCTTCCGTTCCAGGAGCCACCCCACATCCTTCTACAGAGTCTTGTTTTGATAAGGTTAGTCAGAGCCAGCTTCCATTGCTTGCAAACAAAGGATCCTGGCCAATGGATACAGCCACCTACAGAACGTGTGCCAAAGAATGGCAGGGGGGTAGGATTTTAGTAGATCCAAGATTGGCAGTCCCCTCTGACCCCTTTCCCAATGTGTTCTCAGTCCCTACCATGGGGATGGTACCATGGCATGGCTCTTTAGAGAGGCTGACACATCCCAGCCAGAATCCACCTTCTCAACCATAAAGTCACACTTTTCAGCCCCTTCTGGGTGCCAGAACTAACAACTTTTGAGGAACATGCTTTGGGGAAGGCTATCACTCCTGGCCCGGTAGTTGTGACTTCAATGCATGTTTCCACATCAGTTCAGCCACCCACACCCACTGCCATACTCTGGCATGTGGAGTCCTTTGTGAAACTTCTGCTGACCTATAATAGGTCTTTGCTGGCCTTCCTTTGTGCCACTACAGTAGCTTGTCCTGCCCACTACCATGGACTTATCACACCACATCATCATTACTTGTCTAGCTATGGTAGTAGCTGTGAAATCTTTGAGGGCAGAATGTAAGTGAGGGTCCAGTACAAGGCTTTGCATTAAATGTTTGTAGAACAGACCAAACGTTACACATAATACACGAAGCCAGGGAGTATTACAGGTAAAGGTCAGCGGAACCAATCCCTTTAAAAAAAAAGACAGAGAACCAGTTAAAGGTACCTATCACCTTCCCCCTCCAACACATACACACAAAAAGTGACAGCTGATTCTGAAAGATAAGGTAACACACCAGAGGTTACTCACTGGCAGGTCAGGGCCTAGAATCCGGCCCACTGAAGTCCGGGACAGTGTTCTCTGCATGGTGTGAAACTATCCCACTCTCCCCCCATCAACATGGCCCAGCTGCATACAGATCGCATCCAAGTCTTTGCAATTCTGTTCTCAGGTTGTCTCTCCCACATAAATTACTCCTCAGTCCACTGTCAGCTTGGGTTTCAGGACAAAGTTTATTTGAAGAAATTAAGTAACCTGTGACAAACTCCCCATCCCAATATCTACCCTTCTACCTCTCAACCAAGGGGCTGTCCTGTGTGGGTGCGGGGAGAGGGAGGGGGTGTTGTCCCACTGCACAGTTACTCTCCACCCTTCAGCATGCCCCATCTCAGCCCTGAGTCCCTGTGACCAAGGCCACTTGTTCAGAGCAGTGGTGTTGCCCTGAGAGCATTTCAGGTCAGTTGTCATCTCCTGAGTGCACTGGTCACATTCCAATCACTATGATCAACACATGAGTGATGACTGGTGGTCAAAAGTAGACAAGAGGCACCGGCTGCCGAGGGCACACACTCTACTCAGGAGGGCGCTCGGAATGACACGTGGAATGCTTGATTTGTTAACGTGCTCAACTACAACATAAAAAATACAGGTGCTGGGAAGGTACCTACTGTAAGAAAGCAAGTTATGATCTGAGGGGTGTCTGGAAAGATATAACAAAAGAAAGTACATAAAGAGAACTCTGTTCGCATCATCTCAGCAGTGATGAGGGGGAGGCAACCTTAGAGCTTGGTCTCTAAATTACTCAAACTCTGAGTCAAACGTATCTCGAGATGGAGACCAGCTCCTTGACCTCCTCGTGGACACTGAATCAAACACTAATGATCATGTCTTTTTCTTCTAACTCTTCTCTCATCAAATAAACTTCTAACCTGAAATCAGGTTTCCTGTATGAAAAGAAAGTCTATTATGGGCAAGTGATCAATTTACATATACCTATAAACCACTTTCCTGTAGGATTATTAGTAAAAACCTTGGGTGAGACGAGAAATCTGAATTTCCAGATCTGTGAGGTTGAGGCCCACACCCAAGAAAAGGAGGTCTACAACGTATCTATTCTCTTGGCCTGATTACAAGATCCAGCATGGAGGTGTGTGGGAGTGAGGGTAAGACTCCGTCAGCAGCAGTGGCGCTCTCGGACTGGAAGTTAGTATTTGGCTTCCGCAGTCATTCGTAAGTCCAGTGAGCAGTGGCCCAGCCCTGGCCCTTACACAGGTCCTGGTGGCGAAGGAAATAGGCATGGACTCGGAACTGACGGCCACAGTGGGGACAGGCATGCAGGGCTCCTGCATGGGTCTTCATATGCTCTGTCAGATGGTGCTTCAGCTTGAAGCGCTTGTTGCAGATGCCACAGCCAAAGGGTCGAAGGCTGAAGGTCAGCATGATGTGCCGGTCACGCTTCGGCTTCACTGCAAACCGCTTCCCACACAAGCAACCAAAGCGTTTCCCATCGGCAGGGGGTGCCCCTCCAAGCTTCACAGGCCCGTGCACAGCCTGCCCTGCTCCTCCAGGTCCCCCACTTCCTGACACGATTTCATTCCCGTGAAGATCCACTGGTTTCCCTGACGAGCCCGCTCCTCCAGATGCTGCCCCTGCTGCTGACGGCAGCAAGAACGCTAGCTCTCCATTCCCCTCTGAGCCCCCTCCAGCAAACACTTTGGTCTCCTCCTCTGCTGCTCCAGACTGAGTTCCACCTCCTGATTTCTCCTCCTTAGGCTCAAAGGGTTCCTGCTTAATGTAGAAGACTTTGAGAGGCCGTGCAGTCTGAGGGGCAGGAGGCTCAAGTGGTGCACTCTCCCCCTCTGGAAGCCTGCGGGGAGTAGAGGACACGGGCAGTGGCTGGGATCCATGAGGGCGAGGAAAATCCCCTGACGCTCTCTGAGATTGAGGAGTCTGAGAGGGTGCTGCTGACCCCTGGTCCTCCTCCTCCTCTTCCTCAATTTGAATCTGTAACACATCTTCCAGTTCACTCCCCTCTCCTCCAACAAGACTCTGTGTAGAAGTGGACGACTGCACCTCGGTCTGGAAAGAGGAAGAGCTTATGCACCAGCCTCCTGGAGAGGATGTGGTGGAAAGAAGCGTGTGGCAAGCCGTCGATCCAGGGGTTGAAAGTCCGCCACCTGAGGTTTCTAGGTCTCTAAGAATCTCTGAGCACTGATCTACTACTTGCCACATCTGGAGCCCACTGGCCACAAGGAGGTGAGCAGGGAGAGCATCCAGCGGCAGGCGGAGGCGCCCTGAATAAATGAGCTGGAGCAGCCCCTCGAAAGCATCCGCTTCAATGACGCTGGGCAGAGTGAGCCGTGGCGCGTCCCTCAGAAGCAGTTTGTCATGGAAGTAAGGAGAGGCCGCGGCCAACACGGCTTTGTGAGCCCTAAGTTCCCGGCCCTGCACCAGGAGGGACACGTCGCAGAACTTTCCCTCGAGCCTGTGGCGGTTCAGGGCTTCCAGCAGCAACGAGCTGTGCTGAGGAAACTCGATCTGGATCGTCCGTGGGGCTGGGCTGAAGTTCGGGGAGGGGGCTACGGGAGGCAAGGGCGTCGAGGTATCCATGGCCTCCTCGGAAAGAGCCTCCGGAGGATCGAGCACAGGAGACGAGGGGCCGGGGCAGACTGAAGGCTGCGGAGGGATGAAGGCTGCGGAGGAAACAGATGGGGTCACAGAAGCTCCGGCTAAGAGGGACCAGGTCGCCTCGCACTCCACCCGCCTCCCCCACCCCCCGACACGCGGAAACTATTCGGCCAGCGGTGGTTTCTGCCGATCGGTCCCGCGCACTCCTCCACCGAGAAAACAAAAACTGCCCACAAGACACCAACCGGGGTTTCACTTCCAGGACCGCGGAGGACGAAGCGCTTCAGCCACGAGCCTGAGCTCGCCGGCCCTGACCGACCCACCCCGCTGCCACGACCCCGCCAGTACTCACCCGGCAGACCCAGAACGCCTCCACAGCTGCCGCGCTGTCCTGGGCCGGAAGCCGCCGCCTCCTCGCCGGACGCCGACGCCGGGCGCGGTGGGCGGGGCCAGGGCCGCAGCCAATCGGAGGGCGGCGGCCTACAAGCCTCGTGTTGATTGGCTGCGCGGGTGAGGGGGCGGTGCTGGCAAGAGGCCGCGGGCCCCCGCGGCGCCGCGTGGGGTGGCCGTCCCTGCGGGAGTGGGGAGGGCGGCTCTGGAGAGCGCAGCCCGGACGGAGTCAGTGACGCGGGAGTCACCGCGGCGAGTAAACGTAGCGCCAGTCCCCCGGTAGGTGCCGAAAGGACGAGATTAAGTGGGCACCTGCTGTGTGGGCTAGGCGTTGTCCACAGCACCCTGTGTCCTCCCCCCGCCCCGCGAGGTAGGTGTTGCCATCTTGTTTCCTCGGGGGACACCGAGGCTGGCGAGTGGTCGGCCTGCGACTGGAACCAGGTTCTTTCCTCCATTCCGCACGGGAGCATTTTAACCAGCAATTAAACCAACCCTATTTCTAGGTAATTTCTTTTGTTGTTGAGATACATATAAATATACTTGGAATCTTTTATCAGATGCTGGTGCTTGCTTCTTGACTCTTTTCTCCCTCGGGTTAAGTGGAGCAGTGGTGAGGGAAGAGCTAGACTGGGTACGTTTGGCCACTGCAAAACCCCTGGTCAAAAACGGAGTGAATCTCCTGACTGGGTCGGGGAGAGAGATTCTAGGGGGAGACTATGGCATCACGCAGGGATATAGTTTCTCCCAGGCTGTCAGCCTCCTCTCAAAAGGCAGATCCTATCACCCTGCTGGTCTCCCTGGAGATCCCAGCCTAGGAAAGTCAGCACAGCGATAAAAGAACAATCTCCGTTTATTAAACATGATTTTTCTGTTTCACCACACACTCCAGAAAAAAAGGAAATGGGGCTGGGAGTGGAGAAAAAGGGACAGTGAGGGGGGATAGAGAAGGCTGGGAGTGGGGTGGGGTGGGGAGGGAGAACGAGAAAACAAAATAAAACAGGTAGGAAGAGCATCTCCCTACCCTTAGGGGGGTGGGGGAGAGGGAAGCATGGAGGGGAGGGGGCCAGGAAGCTCTGTACAGAGGGGTTGCCCCCAGCCCCCACACACACACCCCGGATATGTACAGTACAAATCCCAGATAATTACAACAGCCAAAGAAGGGGGGGGGGGCTCAGGGGTAGGGTCTGGGGTTGGGAAAGCAAGGAAAGGGCACAGGGATAAAATATCACATATTTACAACTTTTATATAAGTATAAACTTGGCCCCGGCTGGGTGTATGTGTGTAGGGGAATGGGACTGAAGGGGAACTGTCCATACAAAAGAAAGAAGGGTGGAGTCTGGGAACAGAGTCTCAATACCAAACGCAAGAAGGGATGAGGGGGCAAGGCTGGGTAGGGGACAGCAGTCAGGGAAGAGGGGGTGCCAAGGAGGGGCTTCACCCCTCCCATGACCTACCCACCCCAAACCCCATCCATCCTACCTCCCCTATCCCGCCAGAGAGCTATATACAGAGAAACACCGAAAAATTGTGGAGCTGGCGGGAGGGAAGGAGGGAGGTGGAGGGAGATTGGGGAGGGGAGGAGGATGAGAGGGAAGCCCAGCCCTGTCCTGCCTCCCCCCGGGGGGACAGAGTCATGGAAGGGGGCCCCCAACACCCCCCCCCCAACACAGGTCCCCCCACCCTGGGGGAGAGAGACATGGCTTTTCCTAGAGTAAGTTCCCCCCTCCCCCTGGGAGTAGAGACCAAGAAGAGAGAGGGGAGGGGCAGGGGGGACTGTATGTGTTAGGGTAGGGCAGATCAACTAGTCTGTCCTCCCCAACATACACACCCTCCTAAACCCTAACCCTTCACCCTAACCTCAATTCCACCCCACCCAACACACTGGGGGAGGGGGGGGCATAAGCCCCCTCACCCCGCTCTGGGACCAGCCAAGAGCAGATCAGGTGTGGGAGGAAGGGGAGACAACTCCCATTCCCCCCTTGCCGCCCCCTCCCTGCCCCGGTGGCCCCTCCACCCCATCTGGGTTCTGGGTGGGGAGGGAGTAAATTTAAGAGTGGTAGGAGGAGAAGGAGTTTGTGCGTGCTGAGCCCCCCCAGACGCTCCTGAGAAATCAAGGGGTAATAGGGCCCCCTCACCCGGGGTCCCCTCCCCATAACAAGGGGGACAGGGGAGGCCAAAATGGGGCGGTGGAGGGGAGTTAGATTGTCAGCTCTGGTTACTGCTAAAAAATCACCCTGAAGTTGAAAGTTTGGAGGTGCCGCACCCCCAGGGTGGGGGCGAGGGTCTGTCCCCCAGTGCTCAGGGGAACGATGAGGCAGAGGATGGGGATAGCACCCCGGAGTGAAGGGGTCTGTGTGGGGTAGGTGGTGTCCTGGGGCAAGGGTCCCTGGGGGTCACAGGGGGCAGCACCCCAACAGGAAGGAAAAGGGGGCAGCTAAGGGTCCCCACTCTCCCTCCTGGAAATGGTGCAGTGGGGGTGGGGGATTGGTGCCCCCCAAGGAGGCATTTAGGGAGGCAATCCCGCTGTCCCTCGGCGACGTCCAGTCCTGGTGGTTGGTGCTGTTCCAGGGTGGGGTGCATGGGGAGGGAGAAGAAGGTCTGTGATGCTGGGTGGGCTAGTGGTCTGCGGTGTTTCGGAACTCGCCGTTCTCGGTGATCTGCAGCCGGGGTGGGGGGGGCGGGGCTGGGGGGGCCAGGCCGTTCCAAGGTGGGGCCAGCGTCACACGCGGGTTTGTTGGACCCAAGGGGGGAAGCTGCCTCTCCTGCAAGACACCAAAGAGGAGAGCGCGGACTTATTGAGACGCTTCGCGGGGGCCTGGGTGCCAGTCCCCTAGCAGTGGCCTCCCCCATAACCAGCCCCCTCCATAAACCATGTCCACCCACTTCCCCGGAAGCACCCCTCCCCCATCCTCCTCTTGTATCTCTCACCTGCAGTAGAAGTTACATCTTCTGGGATCAGAGAGAGGAGAATCTCACCCCAGACTCCTAACAGGGGCCTTCCTTCAACCCAGGGAGTCACTCACACCAGGAAACCAGTTCAAAAGAAGCAAGTTCCCACCTCACCCCCAACCTCACCCTTGTTATTTTGCCCTGCCCAGCCCACCCTCCTCTTGGAACCCCTCTCAGCCCACCTCCAATCCAAGGTAGGAGCTTTGTGTTGAGGGAACAAGGGGAGGCAGTACAGCAAAACCTCATTAATCCAAACCCCCGTGGATTTGGAATTTTTTCATAATTTGAACAAAAACTGGGCTTGAGTTTTCCTTTATCTATGAAGAAAGGGTGTGCTAAGCAAATTAATAGTGGAAATATGCCTGTGGGAGGGAATAGTTAAGCTGTACTAGAAAACAGACTTTTCAATCCTATCTGTTCATTAACGCATGCTCCCTGAGGGCCTCGAGTGGAAAAGCCTTGTTCATCGAGTTCTACTTACTGTATATATTTTGAAGACATGCATTTCATTAAATAGACACTGTCATTCACTTTTGTCACTTATTCAGAGTGGCCATCTTCTCAAATATAACATTCCAAATTAGAGAGGTTTAACTGTACTGGGGGGGGAAAGGAAGGGGATTCAGGGAGGTGATGTGGGAAGGTACAAATACTGTGGGAGGGCTGCCTCATGCTAACAGCAGAGGCAGAAACGACCAGGAGCTTCTGCAGAGACACAGCATGCCCCAATCTCTGCATCCCCAGGAAGCAGAAACGCTTCATTCCTTTCCACCCCCACATTCCTTTCAGTCCCTCTCCCTGGGCTCCCACTTAGAGAGCCAGGGGTACCAGATCCTACTCCCACCCCTGGGCCTATTCTGTCACCCCCTACCGCTCCTGGACCAACTCCTGGCTCCTGCCCTCAGCTCTGGCTTCTGTTCCTCTGCTGGGAGAGGAGAAGAAAGCCATCTGTACTACACTTCTGGTCGCTCACTTGGCTTTTTAAAATAGAGGTACCAAATTAATTTTTAAATTAATGGCTGAGTTGCAGAGGGACCAGTACCTAAAAGTGGTTTAGAAAAAGTGTCCAAATTTATTTCCTGGGCCACAGGGCATTTAGCCCTGGGCAACCTAGTTATGTGTGACCATAGCTCTAAAGGAAACAAACATGTTCCAAGTAGAGGCTCCCAAACCAGCTCTCCCTTCCCAACCACAGAGCCCACCTCTCAGAAGGTCACCAAAACCCCGGTCTTAAGCAGAGCTGCCCTCTTAGCTTGCTGAGCATATCCCACACTCCACAAGTCAGCAAAAGAGGAAACTGCGTGTGGTGGGGGATCCTGAGTGTGGCAGGAGGGCAGGGACAGGAAACCTCAGATTCCCTTCCCTCTGCTTGTCTGCTGGTGACAGCACATAGGCATGCCCCCTACACCCCCATGGACCCAAATTTAGAAAGTAGATAAATTAGGGTGCCATTATTCATTTTACAAAAGAAGTCACTGCAGGAGTCCTTTAAATGGTGAGGTCCCCTGGTGCCTTTTAGCATCTGTTTACAGATCACTAACTACTTTGACAGAGAGGCTGGCCAGGCAGAGTTAAAATTACAGTGTGAGGAGCCACTGCCCACTGCAGATCAATCCCACAGAAAATAAAGCAACTCAGAAATGATGTCGGTGGCTGACAGGTTCCCATTTACTGGCTTTTTAGGTAGGATTATGTGTCCGGCAAGGCCACTGGGTGGTGGGAGAGGGGTAGTGAGTGGCATTCACAACCCCAGGATGTGAGCTCTGACAAGAAGAAAGATTATTTAACATGCGGTCCCTGGCATCTCTGCCTAGGAATCAACATGGCTCCTGAGCCCATGATGTTATTTAGGAAGACGCCTCACCCCACTGCCAACTCCCACGCCACATGGGCCAGTCCACGTCCTAACATCTGTCAAGGCTCCTTTCTTGCTCCTTGCTTTACTCACCCTGCCTACTGTCCCAACATCTGAACAGCATTCCTTCCAGGGCCCTGCAAAGTCTCCGTGAGTTACCTACCCACTCTTAGTTCCCACCCAGTGGGGCCGACTAGGAGCCCCTGATGCCTTCTACCTCATAGATGTAAGGGAGGAGGAAGAGAAACAGGTGGGGGTGGAAGGAGGAGGGGCAGAGAACCAAGGTTAGGGAAGGAAGGGAACCCCCAACCTACCTGCTGCAGTCAGCACAGCCCCTCTAGCCAGGGTCCCCCAACCCATCATCACCGCCACCCCTTTAACAAACCCCACCCCCAACATCCCAACCCCCAAGGACGCTCTGGTGAAATGGGGGGTGACAGACATACACTGGAGAGGTAGAGGAGGAGGACTGAGTCAGGAGGAGGCTGGGGAGGGCGTGTAGGAAGGGAGTGTGATCTGGGGATGCGCTGGGGCTGGGCCTGTCTAGGGGTGAGTGCTTGGCGCTGGAAAGGTATTACTAAGAGTGCGGGGAGGCAGCGGGAAGGGCTCTCTTGGGGCAGTGCCTTGGGAGGTGGGTCTGTGCGGGAGGTGTCAGGACGGTAGGGTCTGTGGAGGATGTCGGGTGTGGAGGGCAGCAGTGAGCGGGGAGAGGCTCTGGAGAGTCGGAGGGGAGTGGGCTTCATGACCAACCTGCAGTGGTCCGGAGTCACCTCCCCCTGTGTCCTCCGCCCGTGGTCAAAGCGGAACCAGGAGAATTACCTGATGAGGAGCTGCAGGGGGAGAGAGTGGGGTCATGGGGTCAGGAGCCTTGGTGGTGGTGGTGGGGAAGCCTGGCGGTCAGAGCAGAGGAAGGAGGAGCATGGGAGGGAAAGTGAGCAGAATTTGGGGACAGCAAGGGGTAAGGGCACAGGAGGGAGGTCCTGAAAGCTGGCTGGTGAGAAGAGAAGGAGGGCAGCAGAGAGCTGGAAAGCCAGTCAGGTGTGAGGACCAGAGGGAGAGAGACCAAAGGAGGCTAGACTTAAACACTGAGGGAAAGGAGAGCCTGCGGGGGAGGCCTTCAAGATCTGAAGAGTCAGGAACAGGAAGCTCTGCGGGAGCTGCCAAGGAGTCAGGAAAACTGGGGAGCCAGGAGAACAGAGGTGATGGGGACCCCAACTCCCCAGGGCACCGTCCAGAGCCTGGGGAAACTAGAACTCATACTGCCCTGTGCTCTGTTCTAGCAAACTGCAGCCTCCAGCCCTCCCGGCCCAAGAAGAGCTCAGAGGAAGCTGAACTCCGACTTGAACAGGAGCAGGCACAGAAGGGGCAGGGGACCTGGGAACTGGATAGGGTCTAGGGGCAGAGAGACTGAGGTTCTGGAAGAGATCCTGAGACGCAGACAGGAGTGGGAAAGACAGGGTGGGAAGGCACGGGGGTGGGGCTGACGCTGCCAGGAGTGACAAAGGCACAGACGATGGGATGAAGATGGGGTCACTGAGGGGCTGCCAGGAGCAGCCAGTGGACAAACGGAAGACAGTGGGAGAGACAGATGGCGATGGGGCTGGGCTGGCTGGTGCAGTGAGTGCACGAAGGACAGTGGGATGGATGGGGATGGGACACGGAGAAGATAAATGACATTGTAATTTCCACCTGAGCGTCGAGCAGCCTCTTCTTGGGTTCAGGCAGCGGCTCAGCCATGGCGGGGTGGTCCCGGCGCAGCTCCTCCTCCACCAGCATCAGCCTGAAGGGACGGGCTTCAGTGGGGTTAGTGGCGGGCACGGGCTCGGAACCTGCCCATGTAACTTCTGATCTCAGGGAACCCCTGCACCTCTCTGGAAAAGCCTCGGGCATCCTTCTCCCCTCTCCCTCAGTCCCTCTCCACCCAAAAGACTCCATTACTCACCTTCCTCTCAGGGTCCCTCACATCTCCCTGCTAAGGACAGCTTTCTGGGCCTCAGAGAGCTCTACCACCCAGACCCCCCGGCCCTCCACCCTCCATTCAGGCCAGTGCCCCCCCACAGACCTTCTGTGGCTGAAGACCTGACACCTCGCCCAAGAGGGATCTCTGCAATCACTATCATTCCCAGCGTCTCCCTGCCTTTGATAGAGATTCTCAAGGTGATTTCTCATAAAGGATATCAAGGAGAGCAGTCGTTTTCAAAAAAAGTTTCAAGTCAAGCCTTTTTCTTCTAATTAATTGTACTCAAAAATACTTTTAGACTGGATCGAAATGGAGCTGGCTCTGGTTGGAGTGGGGCCCGGGGTCCTGCCCAGTCCTCAAGATAACTGACCCCCTTGCTTGGCAGAGCAATTGAAAGCATGCACAGGCTTTATGAAACAGGGGTTACTTATTTTCTAACGGAACACCTTTCCAAGGCTGGAGAGGGAGGGTCTGGCCAGGATGGGGATGGTCAGGGGCTCCTCTGGCTAGGCACCCCTGCCTAGGTTTGGGGGAACATCCCAGGCTGGGTTGAGAATAACCAGTGGGTAGTCCCAGCCTAGGCTGGGTGCAGACACACAGTGATGGCTGGACAGTAACAGGCACATTTTCCAAGGGCTTCAGAAGTTAGTCTATCAGGAGCGAGGTCAGAGTTGGTAAATGGACATTTAGTGCACTAAGCAAGAGGTTTCTCCCTTCTGGTGGTGGGTAAGCGGTGGCACCCGTGGGAGTAGGATGGTGGGTTTTCCTCACGGCGTCCTGAGTTGGGGGCTGGCAGCTGGAGGGGGAGCTCCCTGGGTCTCCTCAGCCTCAGGTTCTCCCTTGCTACCCCTCCCCGGGCCGCTCCTCACCTGCCAATGATGCTCTTGATCTGCGAGTCCTTCTCCACCTGCTGCTGCCTCAGCCTCTTCTCGCTCTGCTCTAGCCGGGCCTGATACTGCATCAGGATTTTACTGGTCTGTTCTTCCTGGGACAGCAGCCTCCGCTCATACTCTTCCAGCTTCCGGTTAGACATGTGCAGCCGCTCCTTCAGTGAGTGGATCTCCTCCTCGTACTCCTTCACCTGCCCGCCGGGCACACGACCCCGCACTGTGAGGGGCGCCTTGCCCTGAGCCCACCACCCAGCCTCCCTCCCTGCCTGCCAGGCACAGCCACTGCCTTGCGCGGGATATCCCAGCTGCCTTCTCCAGCCCGTCCCCTGCCTGTTGATCATACACACGCTCGCTTTTGAGAAGGCCCTTCCATGGAGCTGAGGCTCCCTCAAGATGGAGCGAGGTGACAGACCCCTACACCCCGAGAGGTATATACATGTCCTCACCTGTGTGTCTGGACACATGAGGACCCACACGGGAACCTAGGGAGACTCACGGACACACCTTGAGTGACTGTACCCCAAAATTAAAGCTAAGGTGATTCCTCAGCCCCAACCCAGGCCCCAGAGCACACTGGGGAGACCAGGAGGAAAAGACATTGGCTAGGGAGAGGAAAGGCTCTGTCCTGGGGACACGGCATCTGGGCTTCAAGTGAGTCCAGGCTGAGAATCCAGCACTGCCCCTCTGTGGATAACGACCCTGAATACGGGGGCTGGGAGGGCTCAGAAGACTCATTTTATCTGCCCTGTTAGCTCGAGTTGAGAGCTGTGCCAACCAATCCAACACAGTAGCCATTAGCTACTTAAATATGGCTACTTAAAATTTAAATAAAACTGGGGCCGACCTGGTGGCATAGTGGTTAAGTTCACATGCTCCGCTTTGGCTGCCAGGGGTTCACCAGTTTGGATCCTGGACACAGACCTACACACTGCTCATCAAGTCATGCTATGGCAGCATCTCACATAGAAGAACTAGAAGGACTTACAGCTAGGATATACAGCTATATACTGGGGCTTTGAGGAGAAAAAAAAAGGAAGATTGACAACAGATGTTAGCTCAGAGCCAATCTTCCTCACCAAAATAAATAAATAAAACTAAAAATTCAGTTAATTGTACCAGCCACATGTGGCCAGTGGCTACCGTACTGGTCAGTGCAGATTAGAGAACATTGCCATCACTGCAGAAAGTTCTACTGGACAGTACTAGTCTACAGCCTTCCTCAACAAGGACTCCTCATCTGAAGCACAGAACAGAATAAATGATCTGAGAGGCCTTTCTCATTCTCCAAAGAGGGTACATACATAACCAACCCCATTCTAGACATAAAGGATGTTAATTCATTACCTACGATGGCTCCGTTGGAGCATCAAGGCTTAATTCTCATGGAATTTGCTGGACCAAACCCATCTAATCAGTCCCCAAATTTTCCTATGCTCAAAGACCACTTCCCCCAGGAAACCTCTCTGCTCCCCCAAACTGGAGTCATTACATTCTTCACATATAACCTAATCTTGCCGCCACCCTCTTCTTCAGGGTCCTGGGAGCAACGGCTTCCCTAAGGAACTTTCTGCTAAGTTATCTGTGTGTGCCCCAGTACTCTTGCTGTCTTTTGCTCTGGTCCACCACCAGCTGAGAGTCTGGATGGTCTTTCCACACCTGGGTCAATACATACCACATCCCAACACCGACCCTCTGTCACCAATGCCCATGGGACAGTGACTGGCTAAGCATAATGCAACCCCTCTGCCCCTGCCCAATTTATCAGCTCACACTGCTGGTAAAATAACTTTCCTTTCCCGAGCAGTCCTGAGAGCCAGGGCTTCCGTTCTCCCTGAGGAAGAACATGGAGGTAAACCTGAGATAGAACATGTTTTCCCCACGTGGTCTACGATGTGTATAACCCACAAAATAGAGTTGAAATTGGCTTTTCAACAGACTGATTATATCTGGTCTCCCCTAATAGACTGAAGGCTTCTCAAGAGAGGGGAGCAGGTCTTTGTCTTTTCTTTCCATCATAACTACCTGACCCTGGATGCCTCCCTTGGCAATGACTAGAGGCCTCCCCAGTGGGGAAAGGGCAAGGTGGGCATGGGGCTGGTGGGGCCAGCGTACCCTGTCCAGCCGGCTCTCATCCATCGACTTTGAGTACTCCTTCAGCTTGTACTCTTCCCGCTCAATGTGGGCACTCTCGATGTCAGCTGACAGGTGAGGCATATTGGAGACCCAGGCCACCGTCCGCTCGGAGGCTGGCATCGTGGGGTTCAGCGTGGATGGCGTCTGAGAGTGCTGGGATGAGGCAAGGTGGGGGCAGAGAGAGGGAAGGTGGGAGAAGGCAGGGTGCACTGAGAGGGAGAGCACTGCCAGAAGAGCTGACAGTCCCCACCCTGTTCCCCTGCTCTGGCACTGGTCACCTCGGGAATGCTATGTGCGTTATTTATCATGTCTCCCCTCTGAACGTGAGCTCCGTGAGGGCAGGGATTTGTGTCTGTTGTTCACTGCCGAATCCACAGTGCCAGACAGCACATGGCACAGAGCGGGCACTCTATACACATTTGTTTAATGAATGAAAGGAGGTGAGAAAACTGTGAGGAACTTCACACCACAGACTATTCTACCCCCACTTCTCCAACCCATTTCTTTCCCTCCCTGCTCTTCACCCATCCGGCCTTCCTCCCACCCTCACCTACCTGCTTGGTGATGGAGGGCTTGAGCCCCCCACCCCCTCCGCCACCGCTGCCCCCGCTGCCCCCAATGCTGCCCTCCTTGCTGAGGCTCTGTTGCCGTGGACGGGCAGGGCCGTAACTCGGCTCCGGTGACTGCAATAGATTCCCGCTGGATGGCCGGGGTTTCTGGGCAGCGCTGACTGTCAACTGCTGAGACTTGCCCCTCTGCAACGGAGGCGGCTGGCCCCCGCCACCCCCACCACTGCCCCCACCACCACTCCCACCTCCAGGCCCTGAGGGGGCGGGCCTCTGGGGACCAATGGTGATCTGGGGAGGGGACAGCATGTGCTGCAGGTTGTCCTGGAGTGAGAGCTGCCGACGGGTGAAGTCAGTGCCAGAGGGTCCAAACTCATCACTGTAGCTGTGGCTGTGAAGGATGGAAGCAGCGGGGGGCTTGGGGACCCCTGAGGAGAGGTCCTCACTCTTGCTATAGCCATGGAATGGGGCGAAGGTGTCTCCTGGGGGCTCTCCACCTCGGTGGTGGTGGTGGTGGTGATGGTGGTGATGGGAGGAAGGTGGGCCGTGGCCAGCACCCGCTCCGTGGCCTCCTGGGGGGCCTGGCCCATCAGCAGCCATATGGAAGAGAGGGTTCTGGAAGGAGAGGGGGATGCGCAGTTGCTGGGCAGGGACACCGTCCGTGGTGACGCCCATCTGGCTGAGGCGCATGCCAGCCGCAGTGATGGACGAGCCACTCCCCTGGGAGAGGCGCCCAGCAGGTGCAGGCCGCAGCCCCAGGGCCGCTGTCAGGGAGGCCTGGCTCGAGTGCAGCAGGTCCCCAACAGCCGCCAGATTGGACACACTGCTGCTGTTGAGGCGGCCGCCAGGCCCATCGCCCTGCAGATCCAGCATGGAGACACTCTTGTTGACACTCAGCATCTTCTGCTCTGGCTCTGTGATGTCCGAGCTGCTCGTGCAGTATGCTGGCGAGGAGCGGGCCAGAGGCGGACGGCTGACATAGAACAGGTCTTTCCCCCCACCAGGAGGCGGTGGGGGTGGCTTTTCCTTGGTTGGGGAGGGGAGGCGAGCCATGTCCATAGAGCTGTGGGAAGGGAAGGGGGCACACAAGCAGGAGGTAAGACCAAGGCTGCTGGTGATGCAGCCTGCTGTGGTCTGGCACAGGCCTCGGGGTGCAAAGTGGGACCTGCAGGGAAGGGCTGAGAGCTGGCGGCAGCAGCTCTGGAGAGGGCAGGCAGGGAGGATGGGAGGGGACATGTGGGCAGAAGGCAAGGACAAGGCCCCGCCAGGAAGGGAGGGAGGCCTAGAGGAGGGGAGATGTGGGCAGCAGGAGGGGGATGAGGGCCAGGTCTGGGCAGATATGGAGGAGATGAGGGTGCATGGAGGAGAAGAGGAGAGTTCGAGGAAGGTGAAGGCCACTGGAGTGGAAGGGGGGAGCAGACAGGAGAGGAGGGCTGGGGAGGGGAGAGCCCCTCACCTGTTGAGGCCTCGAGCCATGAAGGACTGAAGGTCGATGGAGCTGGAGAGAGATGGAAAGAGGGGCGAGCACAGAGAGAGAAGGAGAGCAGTGGGCAGAAGACATGGGCGAATGGAAGGGGAGGCGGGAATGGTGGAATGGGTATGGCATCATGGAGGGCGAGATGGCAGAGGAACAAGCAGGGCGGTCATCAAACAGTGAGCAGCAGCTGAGGCCCGTCGCCGTTGCATCGGAACGTATGCTGTGGCTCGGGAGGCCCACTAGGGTCTTGGTGTTACTTCTCTAGTGCTGGATCATGGCAAGGTCTCTGGGGTTCTAGTGGGAGGCTGGGGGTGGTGCCTATTTACCAGCTAGTACAGACATATTTGCATGTTTTGACACCACATTGTTGATCCAGCATGCACTGGCTGAACCTCAGCTCTGGGACAGCCAGACCCCTACGCTTACAACAAGCTGGAGCTGGAGGAGCCTCCACACTTCTCCTCGGGCTCCCTCTGGCTTTAAAGGACTCTCAGCCTAACCACTGACTGTACCTGTCCCCTTACCATTTTCTCTGAGAACCTGCTGTTTTTCCCTTTCTTTCAAGCCCTAGAATGATGTCCAGTGAAGTGCATCCAGAACAGAAAAGGAGGGGTTTCTGGGGCACAAGGGTGGGGGTCTCAGGTGCTCACCTGTTGAGGTCCCGCATCATGTAGCCCTGCATCTCGGCTGACGGACCCCGCAGCACCACAGGCTGAGGCCGGGGCCGCTCGCTCTGGCGGCTTGGCTGCCTTTGGATGTTGGGGTTCCTCAGAGCTGTGCTGATGTCATTGAGGAGCCGGGGCAGCGGGCCCAGCTTCAGGAGGGCTTCCTGGAAGGGTGAGGCTGTTACCTGGGGGCTACGTGACCAGCTCTAAGAGGGCCTCAGAGAGTGCAGGCGGAGGGTGTCTGAGCTGGGGGAGTGGTGGTGATATGTCGGAGGACAGGGCAGGGAGAAAAATGTATGGAGGGGGTGGTCCCTCAGGCCACAGGAGCCTTTGGAGACATCTGGGGATGGGGCAAAGGGGCATCTGCTGACCTTGCTGAGCTGGGGTAGCACCTCCCAGAGCAAGGCATGCAGTGTGGAGAGCTCTCGGCCCAAGTCGATGTAACCCTCAAAGCTGCTGCTGTTGGTCAGCGTGTCCAGGTTGGAGATCTCGTACAGGAACTGCTGCATGGAACCCCACTCCAGCTCCAGAAACTCATTCATGAATCCCAGAAAGTCCTCCTTTGAGGTAAACCTGGCCAAGGCATCCAGAAGGCAGAGGTCACACACGCAGAAGGCCTCACACCCACCCCGGTCTTAGGGTCTCTGAGGACTCAGGAGACCCTTCCTGCCCACCCCCAGCCCTGAAGCTTCCCTCACTTGGAAAAGTTGGCCAGGTTCTGGATGACCTTGGCGATGAGGGTGAGGGTTCGTGAGGTCTGCTCATCTGGGTACTCCTGCATGAGCCCAAAGAGACTGGGCGACATAATGGCTGGGCAGAGGAAGCGCAGGAAGAGTGAGGCGCTGATCAGCCTGTCAGCGATGTCCTCCCGGCCCCGCTCTGCGCAGCGCAGTCGCCAAGATGCAAACACCTCCTTCAGCTCCCTCGGGAACACGCTGGGGGGAAGGGGTGGGGAGACAGAGAGAGAGAGAAAGAAAGAGAGAGACCGGGACTGAGCCCCAGAGACCCTCAGCTTCCAGGGAACATGCTGAGGGGGGTGGCAGGAGGTGAGGGTGTAGAAACAGGTGAGAGAGACAGGGAGGGAGGGACTGCAGGAAGACAGGAGGCTGCTGGAAGGAGAGGGCTATGGCAGAGGAAACAGACAGATTAGGGAGAGAGAAATGGAGGGGGAGAGAAGGGGACGGGAGAGAGACACGCGGGAGAGAGACGGAGGGTGTGTGAGAGAGACAAGGAGAGGAGGAGAAGAGAAACAGACACCAGGGAGAGACAGAGATGGGAGAGAGATGGTGGGTCACTTGAGGTACAGGGAGCTCGGACCCCCCAACTCTTCTGGATTCCAGGGAAATGGGGATGGAGGTGCCCCCGGCATGATCCCCAGTCCTTGGAATGGCTCAGAGCTCACTCTCCCCACCTCCCCATTCCACTTCAGTGTTCCATTAACACCGGAAACTCTGACTGGAGTAAGGCGGAGCTCACCATCGCCCCCACACCTCCAACTGGCTCCTCCTCCTGACTTCCCTGGTTCTGTCACTGAGGCCACAGGTCTCCTACACACCAGCCTCATGACCTCAGCTCCCGCAGTCAGGTGAAAAAGCTCTTCCTCAGTGGCTCCTTACAGTAGCCGCTTCTCTACTTTCCTGTCACCATCCTGATTCAGGATCTGACTTCCATGCCTGACCCATGAACAAGAGCTTCCAACTAGCCTGGACTTCATTCTCCCAACTCGTCAACCCCCACCCCCCACTCTACTTAAGAATTAATCTTCTCAATCATGATACCTCTTGGCACCAGCACCATAGTGGCATCCCATGACCTACCAATGAACTCAGACTCCTGAACCTGGCAGCTGAGGCCCTCCAGATTCCCATTCTAATCCTCCTGTCCAGACATCTCTCCCTCCACTCTCCATTCTGAGCCATGTGCTCTGTTAAACCTGTTCTAACTGCTGTCCCCTGAAAGCTCCTAGGCCTTCTCACCTCTATGCATGTGTGTGTCCCACAGCCTTCTCCTGGAATGTCTTCTTTGCCCACCATATCCATGTATCAGAACCTGACCCAGTCTTCACAGCCCAGCCCAGGGGCACCTCCTCCACAAAGACTTCCCTGCTTATCACAATCAAAGCTCTGCCTTTTCTGACCTTATGTTGTATTGGAGGACCCTCCCTTGACATTTAACACATACTACAACTGTTCTGTGGCTTTTTGTACATCTAATTTGTCCCTCATTCTAGTGGAGGCCCTTTGAGGGCAGGGACGAGGCCTCATTCTTCTGTCTGCTCTACAGCACCCAGCACAATGCTTTGCCCATAACTGGTACTCAATCCTCTTTGAGGATGGACAGATGGATGAACAGATGAACACACGACTCCCCCGACCCCGGCCCCCCAACCCAGCGCTCCCAGTCTCACCAATGGGAGTTGACCACCTTGCACAGGGCCAACTCACAGCACATTCGTAGGTTGGCCTGGTGCTCTGCCAGACTGGACGCCGTGCACTTGATGGGGTCCACCTCACAGTTCTCCTCAGACTCATACAGAGCACGGATGAATTCCCCTGGGGAGTCGGGGTGGGGGCAAAACCGGGTATCGTCACACTTTCCAAGGGCAGGGACAGGGACTGCCTGGGTTGGGGGAATCTTGGAATCATGCGGTTGGAGGCTGAGTCCGGGGACTCTGGGCTTGGAAGCATCAAGCTGAGGAAGGTGGATCTGGGGTCTGGACTAGCCGGGTTTAGGGTTGGGGTGGATCTCTGGTAGGTTTGCGAAGAAGAGGACCTGAGGGTGGGCCATTACCAATGGCATCCTTGAGGTATTTCTGACCAATCAGTCTCATGTACTCTTCTATGGCTTTAGTGGCGAGCGTGTTCTCGCGGAATATAAGGTGCTCCCGTTCCATGAACCGGTCCACCTCAGACATGGCCATGTCCGAAAGGAAGTCCTGGGGCCAAGGAAAATCCAAGGGTCAGCCTCTGTACAACCCAAGCTCATGAAGACAGAAGTGCCCTATGTTCACTGTCCCCTCACGCAAGTGCCCACACCCAGGTCGCCTTTTCCTGAAGGCACAGCACTCACCTTGGCCTTGCCCGTACTCTGCAGGATGTGAACCAGTGCACTGGCAACCTCCTCCTTGCCCTTGACATTCAGGGCAGGCTCCAATACTGCACACAGCATCCGATAATGGTTGGTGACATACTCTGCAAACTCCTTATACAGCTCCATGGGCAGGATACTCATTGTCTGGTAACGTGCTTTCAGCCGCACAGCTGGGCAACCTCCTTTGCCCTTGCCCCCTGAGCCACCCCCTGAGCCCCCTCCCCCTCCTGAGCCCCCCATGCCCCCGGAGCCCCCGCTGCCTGTTGGCAGGGTTACAGGGTACCACTGCTCTGTGAAGTGGCGCCCAGCTAGGGTGGCCACGGGCACAGTCACCAGGCCGACATAGCCCGCCTTGTCCTTCTTGCGCTTTTTGTCTGAGTCACGGTAGAGATGCAGCCGCAGGGCACGGACCGCTGGCAGGTTGTTAAACTCAAAGTGCTCGCCCCAGAAGACGGTGTCCCCTGAGGCCGAGCGGGGCTTGGAGGTGGTGCGGGCATACAGCATGTCGTCCAGGCAGAGCTCACAGTAGTACCGCTTCTTAGGGGGCAACTCCCGGGCCTCTATGATCCACAGCTTCAACACATTGTCCACCCGGCGGCTGTTGTCCTGGCATGGTGGGGTGAGCACAGCGGATAAAGGGGAAGGGACAGAGAGACAGAGACACCAAAAGAGGAGAGCCAGTGAGAAAGTGAGACAGTCTATGAGACAGCAATCATAAGGCTGAGAAGGTGTGTACTGGATTGAATAGAGTACCCCCAAAATTCATGTCCACTTGGAACCTCTGAATGTGACCTTACTTGGAAATAGGGTCCTTGCAGATATACCTATATTAGGATGTGCTCATATTGGATTCGAGTGGGCCCCAAATCCAATGACTGGTGTCTATGGAGAGGGAGGTTTGGAGACAGAGACACACAGACGGAAGATGGCCATGTGAAGGGGGAGGCAGAAACTGGACAGATGCAGCTACAGGTCAAGGAATGCCAAAGACTGCTGGCAACCATCAGAAGCTATCAAGAGGCAAGAAAGGATTCTCCTAGAGCTTCAGAGGGAGCAAAGCCCTGCCAACACCTTGGTTTTGGACTTGGAGTCTCCTGAACTGTGAGAGGATAAAGTTCTGTTGTTTTAAGCAACCCAGTTCTTGGTAATTTGTTACAGCAGCCCCAGGAAACTACTACAGAAGGGTAGCTCATACATCAGACAACAGAAGCAGTACTGGGAAAGATTTTAAAAGCTAGAAAAACAAACCAAAAATATTAAGGTGGAATTTGAAGGGGACGGGGGGGACTCCTTCAAAGACAATCAGAAGTGAACTGCATAAATACAGGATGAGTGAGGCTATATAGTCAGTATCAAAAGGGCCTGAGGGGATACAACTGACCACAAGCTCATGGTGAGACTCTGATGATGCTGCAATGCAAAAGGGGCATGGTGTTTGGTGTCTGGAGCAAGGTGCATGAGTTAGATCGCATCCAGTGTCTTGGGTCTAGTTCTTTAAGAAAGACACTGAGAAACAAGGGGTCCCCCAAAGGAGGGTCACCAGGACTGTGAGCTCACTGGAAACTGGGATACAGAGAAGAACTCACAGAATTAGGAGCATTTCTCCTGGGAAACAGAAGCCTTGGGAAGACACAGACTCACAGAATTTCTGAGCCAAAGACACTGCAGAGAGCATCTCTTCCAACCTGACTCCCGCCAGTTTTACAGAGAGGAAACCGAGGTCTGGAGGCTGGGCCAGCCAACAACTCATGTGGCCTGCAGAAACGCTGCAAGCGGGGGCTGGGCGGCTGCCTGTCAGGTTCTTAGTGGGGCATTTCTGCCCGCAGGGAAGATGGGCCAGAGGACTTGCAGAGCCCCATCAACCCTGTAGTCTGTGATTTCTATGGTAGAGAAACAGATCATGAGGTGGAAAGAAACAACGGACTCAGAAAAAATGGAGGTCACCTCCTGCTCATCCAGGTCCCCTCCACCTTGTCCGCTCTTCCCCCAAGTCTCCCTTCCTTTAATTCCTCTTCCTCTCCAGTCTCTCAGCTTCCACTGTGGCTTGACCTTTGCCTTGCCCATGCTGTCTATGTCCCCTTTACTCCCAATACCTTGTTGGGTTTTACTGCCCGTTGTAGATTCTCGATCCATTTGTCCCTTTCGGCCGCAGAACGACAGGCAAAACATTTTGTTCCTGATGACGTTGTTACCTAGAGAGGGGTGTGGAGTTGAGACGGGGCCGCAGAGGGGAGCTGACTCCTAAGTACTGTAGACCCCACCACCATCTCCTCCTCCCTGGCCTATCCTCCTTTCTCCCAGCCCCAAAAGTTTCTGTTCTCTTGACATTCCCACCTGTGCCACTTTCTCCAGGCCCCTCTGCCCTCACCTTCCCTCACCCCAGCCCTTCAGCCTTTCCCAGGTCACTAGATCCAGTACCTCAAAACAGAACTCCTGGCCCAGGATGGAGCTATGCACTGGCTTGATGATGGAATCTTCATCCAAGTTGAGCTCCAAGGCCTCAGCTGCACTGCTAGGACTCAGCAAGGACTCATGAGAGTGCGACTCCTTAAAGCTCTGCATCAGCCGGGCCCTGGCAGGCGGGAGGTTCAGGAGAGAGGATCAGGGCCCCACTCTGCTTACACACCCAGGGGCCTGCATCATCAGTCTGGCTGTAGGACGGAGACTTGGGGAAAGGGCCTCCTGAACCCCCATCCCACACGGACACAGACAGAAAGAAATCCAGCCTATCCTGGGGAAGGACATGAGGAATGTAAGAGAAATCAGAAACTTAAGAAACCCCCTCCCTCCAGTTCACACCTAAGGGTTTGTGAGGACTGGGGACACCTAGAAATATCTCAACCCAGAAATGGACCATGGCAGAAAAAAAAGGGAACAAGTGGGCCTGGGACACTTCCAGGTGGGACTTCTAGGTGACCCCCCAAAACCAGAGCCTCGATACAAGGGGAAAAAAAAGTGCAAGTAAAAAAACAGAAGTACAAAGATGTCTGTCTGGGCCTGGCACACAGCTAGTGGCTAAAAAACATTTAGTGATTCAAAGAATGAATGAATGAGGTAAGAGGTCAAGTTTTAGCAGAATCAAGGGGAAAAGTGAGAGACAATCACAAGAAATAGGAGAAAGCTGTGGGCAGAAAAGGAAAATGAAGATGAGAAACTGAAAATGGGGACTGGGGAAAAAGAGGAGATAGGACAAGAAGCAGGAAAGAGGGAGGCAAGGACATGTGCAGAGAGACAGAGGATGGAGAAGATGAGGAGGGGCAACTGGAGAGATGGACGTAAGAAGAGAGATGGGGAACAGAGGGGATGAAACCCGGACAATCACTGTGGGAAGGCAGAAGGAAAGGAGCTGAGGGGAATGGAGGATGGGGGCACAGAACAGGAGGCACAGGAGAGTGAGGGCGATGGAGATGGCCAGGGGATGAAGAGTGGAGAGCAGTAGGGAAGCGGGAGGGGGAGCTCGGGTGTGGGAGCCTCCAAGAAGCTATTTATAGCAGCCCCGTCATCTCGGGCGTCAGCGCGACGCTCCCCCGGCCCCCCGCCCCCGCGGCCAGGAATACCATGCCCTCACCCCCTGCCGGCCCCAAATCCAGCTCTGGTGACATGGGAGGGGGGCTGGGGAAGGTGTGACTCACCTATCCCAACCTCCCTACCTGCCCAATCCTGGGGGCGGCCAGACATGGGGGAAAGGAAGAACAGGATTCTCCCTGGGGAGAGATTGGGTGAGGGGGAAACGCAAAGAGGGACCCCAAGAAGCAGACAACAGAAGCAAACATGAGCCTCCTGCAACCCCGGCTCAGAGACAGTGCCCTCTGGACTTCTCCAAGGGCTTCTTCCTAGTGCTTCAGGCCACGGATTAACCACAGCCTCTCCCTATTCTGTCAACCTGTATACCTGTGCCGGCCTCCCCTTTCTCTGTCATGCTCTATGCTGTCCCTTCCCTCACACCCGTCTGCCTAGATCACACCGCTCTCTCTCCTCCCTTCCCTGGATCCTTAAATGCCCCTCCCAGGCTCTGTCACTCCTCTGCCTTTCTGTGCAGCTCCTTCAGTCCTGGGCTGGATGGAGCCCATCCTTCTGTCGGCCAGGAGACTCCCTCCTTGGCTTCACCTTCACTCTCTTTCCTGACTCTCTGCTCATCCTCTCGCTGCTCCCTGCCCCTCTCTTGCTTCCTCTTCTCTGTTCTGTCCCATGCCTTATAACATCCCTTGACCAATCTGAGGCCCTCAACCTCTGTACTCAGGTAACCCCCATCCCTCCAATCTCAATCCAGAGCCCACTATATGGCATCCAACTCATCCCACCCGCTCCAGCCCCTGTACCGGTCATGGTCAGCACTTCGGAAGCGAGGCAGGATCTGGCGAAAGCTGCTGGTCCGGTCAAGTTTGGGTTGTGACTTCGTGCGTTTGATGGAGCTTTTTAGCCTCCGGCTCAAGAAGCCTTGCTGGGGGTGACAATGGGGGTAGGGGTGATTTGGGGCAGGGTCAATGCTACCTACTCACCCCTCAGCTGGTAAAGAGTCCCTGGATGAAGGTGGGACGGGGGGAAAGGGAAGTCTCTAGAGGCGAGGAAAGGGGGATAGAAGCCCTGCTACCACTTTGTCTTCCTTTGCTCCCACGGGTGCAAGCACACACACAAACACACACACCAGCTTGGAGAAGGTGGGAGGGCTGGTCTGAGAGGCAGGGGGGCAGAGCCAAGAAGGGGAAAACCAAAGAGGTGGGGAGACACACACATTCTCTCTCTCTTTTCCCCCTCCTGCCCCCTTTCTCAGAATCCTGAGGCTCCAGCTGGGGCTGGAGGGGAGGGGGCCCAGCTGAGCCACATCTGGCAGGCACCTTCACTCACTCACCGAGGGCCGGAAGGGTGCAGCGGGGGCGGCCTCCATGCTGTACTGCTTCCCCCCTGGGACGCTCTTCCTCCTCGAGCGACCCAAGTGGTATTCTGGAGGAGAGGAAAGGGCCAGAGGGAAGTGGGGAGGGGTCGCTGTTAGTCTGGGTCTCCACCCATGGCCCCAGTACATTTGCCCACCTCCCTCTGCCCCTCAGCTCCAGCCTCACCTACCCCCCGGAAAGCAGCAGGAAGAGCAGCGGCGGCTGAGAGGCTGGCGGCGGGAAGGAGGGGGCAAGGAACCCGAGCCGGAGCCCCCGGAGGGGGACGGGGTGGGAGGCCTTAGGCCCATGACTGGGACTGGCAGTCAGCAGAGGGGCATGGCTGAGAGGGTCAGTAAAACCCCAGTAATAAAGGATACCAAAAGTCCACAGAAGCTAGGTCCTTGGTGCTCACCCCCCCAGGAAGGGGCCAGCTGGGGGGGGGGGGGGGAGTTGGGTTAAAGGTCATTGCCCATAAGCAGGCTTTCCTCTTCTCTTAGCTGGGCACATCTTCCACCTGATCTCCCTTCCTGGAATCCCTGTCTGTCTGGAGGGCCAGGGCTGCCTCCCATGACCCCCTCCCTGGACTGGAGGGGGAAGTCTTAGAAGGGACCTGTGAGGAGTAGCAGGGGAAGAAGCCTGGGGACAGAAAATTCAAGGAAGGGGCAGATGGGGGGAGGGGAGGAAGGGTGGGTTCCACGTGCACTGCAGTGGCAGGGACTCAGAAGGGAAGGGGGGGAAGGGGAAAAAAAAGAATGCAGGGGAGTGGGGAGGATGGGCAGTGGAGGCTCGGGGACTCCCAAGTGAGGGTGGGGGGGAGGTGAATGCGGATGAAGCTCAGACTGCCAAGAGTCTAGAGGGGTGGCAGCTCCGAGGTGGGAAGCTGAGGCTGTGCTGCCAGGGAATTTAGAGGGGCCGAGGGCCTAGAGGAGAATGAAAGTGGGGGGATGCCAAGCTCCGGCTCCAGCTCCAGAATGGCTGCCCAGGCCTGGGCTCCCCCCTCAGCCCCACAGTCACCACTGCAGCCAATGGGGGGGCAGGTACTGCATCAGGGGCGGGGCTACCATCTCCACGGCAACAAGAAGCTACAGGCTTGGGGGGCGGGTGGACCGGAAGAGCTGCCTGTTAACCCTCTAGGTTCCAGAACAAGGAAGAGCCACAGCTACATTTTCACTGTTTGCTTCCAGAATTGCAAATCTCCCGCAAACTTCCCTAGAATCAGTCCCCAGCTTCCCTCTGCCTCTAAAACCCAGGTGTTAGGAGGTCTGCACACAAAAATGTGGATCCCATGACACAAGAACCCTTGTCAGTCCCTCGGGAACACATGTGTAGAGCACAGAAACATACACTGAGCTGTGGGGGTACACATGTGAGAACCACAATACAAAAATAAATGGGGATCTAGGTGCTTATGAGACACACAGACAACTGTGAGCATTGGGGTGCCACGGATCCACATTCTGAGACCCTGAGGCTCACAGACCCCACGGGATACATGCTTAGACATATGTGAGCACTGCAACAGGAGAGTACATACTTGAACCCCGCACCCACGAGAGCTGCTGGTGTGGATGCGTGGCCCGAGTCCCCTGGGCAATCATGTGGGCAGCACACTGCAGAGATGGACATTTAACCCTGAGACATACACATGGCCCCCACACAGGGGAAGCCAGTTTAACTTCTAAGATACATGCTTGAGTACACCATGGATCTGACGACATCGAGGTGTCTCCATATCCCAAAAGCGCGAACATCCTTCATTCACAGGAAAAGTACAACCACATCCGCTCTGTCTCAGGACAACCCCTTTTTCTTCACCAGCCCTTCCCTGACTCCGTGACTGCTACCAGAATAACGAAAAACCAAGAAGCAAAGGCATTACTTATCCTTCTGTTACACACTCAACCATGCTTCGAAGGGTGCAGGCTATCTTTTTCCTAGTCTCTGCATTTCTCAGGTATGGCTGCCTCACTCTCACTCCAGGGAACCTAGCTCAGCCATTATTTTCATATGCTAGCTCCTCTAAGAAAGACATGAAGTCTAACTTTAAATCCACTACAATTTTGCTTTGGAACTACAGAATTCACAAAAAGAGAACGGATTTGCTAATTGGTTTGCTTGATTCTTGGAATATAACCTTATACATATCGCCAGAAACTAAGATCCATGAACTCACACATAAGTCACATACACACATACTTACAAAGATTCTCAATGCTGCCAAGAAAAGAATAACAGAGACACATAGGAAAAGGGGGCAGAGTGACAGAAACACAAGACATCTCGTTATTAGTGCTTCATGCAGCGACACATACAGAAAACACAGCACACACTGTGTACACACAGAGCCAACCTGATAAGGATACAGTGTGATCCTGGGTCTCCATGTCCCATCCCTGCATGATGTATACACGCATGCACACACATAACAGCCACCTACACAGACCCGTAACACAGGCATTGTGCATACACCCACTCATGTACACACCCTGTGTACACACACAATTGCACTCACACACACACACTGCAAGGGCTTGGACTCCCGCCTCTCCAACCTCTCTAATCTTGCCCTCACCCACAGAATCTTGCTCTGCTCTCCAATTCCCCAAATCCTAACCTTCCCTTCGGCCTTTCTTTCTTGTCACACCCAGCTGGCAGCTCTCAAGGAGAGCCAGAGGAGGGAGGTAGCCAGAGCAGGATGAGGAACAGAGTTGGACAGAGAAATGGGGGCAAAACTCTGTGCTGGAGACAGGAACCTCTAATGACAGTTTCTGCCGTGACAGGCCTCACTGTGAGCCAGCCTCTATGCCTGAGTGGCCTCCCCTGATCCAATCAAGCTTGATCTTACAGGGCCTCTATGAACCCGGTGCCTCTCCCATTCTCGCCCTTTTCTTCTCTCAGAGATCACTTTCCCGAAAGGCCTGACTGTCCTCCTCCGGCCTCCTCAGCTCCCAGGCCCCTTCTCCCAGCACCTCCATCCAGTTCTCCATCTTAAGCTCTCTTATCCTCTTTTCTCTCTTCTAAATCTGGCTCAACTATCTCCCACATTGTCATTCTCCAGCTATTCTTCCTCCCTGGCTCTCTCTCCTCTCCTCTCCAAGCCTCTCATTCCTCCTCTCCTTTCCCCGGACTTTTCCTCTTTATCCCGCTCTTTCCCTTTTCAGCTTTTCTGTCCCCACTCCCCAACTGAGCAGGGGTTCACACCTGTGTAGCCCAAAGGTGTTTTATATACGGTAGGATTCCAAGGAACACACTCACACACATTTACTCCTTCCCCCCACCTGCACACCACCCACATCCAGACACACCCTGGACACCCATGCTGGGATTGACACAGATACCCAGGCCAAAGATGGAACACACATGCAAAGACACACACCTGCCACCAGGGACACAGAAAATCCTGCTCATGCAGCCACACATTCCCACACACAGGAGACTGACAGGAGGTGAGCCCTAGCCAGGGGCATGCATGCTTAGGGTCAGAGGTGACATATATCAGTATGGCCAGGGACTGCTCACAAGACAGTGGCTGGGCCAGCAGCCCTCTAGGCAGGAACCGGGCAGAGGCAGGATAAGACAGGACAGGCTTGCACACGGCTGGCTGCACCTGTGTGCACGAGGAACTGGGCCCCCGTGTGCACATGGCACAGACATACGGGACACGAGCATGAACACGAACACACACGCGGACACACGGGCTGCCGTCTCCACTGAGGGTCTTCAAGACCACCCCACACCAGCCGCCCCCGCGCGCGCTAGCGACCCTGGCCTCCATGAAGCCGGTCCCCGAGACCCCCCCCACCCCACCTCCGCTGCCCCCCCTCCAGTTACCATAACTCCCCCCACTCGGAAGATGCAGCGAGAACATGCGGAGGGAGCAGCTGCCGCCGCCGCCGCGGCTTCCCCACCCCCCTCCCCGCACCCACGCACACGCGCGCCCCCGTCCCCACGCGCGCGGCGCCCCCCTCCCCACACGCGCGCGCTCCTCGTCCGCCCGGCCCCGCCCTTACCTTGCACCGCCCCCCGGGGGGGGGTCGGGGGTGTCCCCGGTGGGGGAGGGGCCCCGCCCCTGCGCGGGGGAGGGGCGGGGTGCGGCGGGAGAGGGGGCGGTGCGGCCCGGCTCGCGCCGCCCGGAGCGATGGGGGCTGCGGCGGGGCCCGGGACGGCCGGGACGGCCGCGCGGTGACGGCCGCGGGAACGGCTCCCTCCGCCGCCGCTCCCGCCGCTGCCGCCGTTGCCCGGGCCCCGCCGCCGTTGCTAGGCGACCGCTGCTGCCGTGGCCGCCTCTGTCACGAGCCCCGTCGCCCGGAGACAGCGCGAGAGAGACGGGGGAGGGGGGCGAGGGGACCCCCAAAACCAACCGGGCCTCCCACCATCCCCGCCTGAGCAGGACCCCCCACCAAAACCGCGGAGGGAACGAGGGGTGGCGGCTCCACCCAGCAGAGGAGGAGCCCTGGATTCTAATACTCCTCAAAGGTCCGGCGACCTCTCCTGGGCTCGGGCATCCACAGCCTCAGCACACGTCTTCGCAAGGCCCCAAAGACCCCAGTGTCCCCTGCACATCCTCCAGACCCTTTACACATTCCATGTGCCCCTAAAAACGCCAAACGTTCCCCAGCTATCAACTCTTTCACTAACCCTCTCCCAAAACATCTATACCCCTGGACCCCCTCCCAACCCCTATTGAACCCTCAACACAACCACCTACACATACCATCCCCAACTCCAAACACACACGAGTCCCCCCACCCAAAGCACACAGGAGACCGACATCAGAGACCCCAGACCCTGAGGACTTAGGGTAAGGAAGAAGATGGGGAAATGTGGGCAGAGACACCAACCACGGGACATATGATAAACATGCTCTATGAGCATGTGACCATTCTGGCCTGGACACACAGGTATGCACACGTGCACACAAACCTTTCCCAGACATGGCATGACTCACACACACACACACACACAGATGTGACAGACATCACATTCTCTACACACACTCCACCACCACCACCACCACTACCACCACCACCACCACCACCTGGCTTTGCCTCACAGAGATGTACCACCCACACACCCCCATGGTCAGAGGTTTCCATGACAATGACACACATCCCTGGCCACCCACCCAGGGTCCCAGAGCTGGCCCCCAAGGGCAGTGAGGCCTGGGCTTATCAGAAGAGGGCTGATGGGAGCCAAGGGACGGAGACAGGCCACTGGTTCTAAGGAAGAGAAACTGGAAGCCTGGATCCCTGAGGGGAAGGGGAGCTGGTGGAAGAAAGGGGTCACCAGGGTTTGAGGGGATAGAGGACCTAGATCCCTGGTCCTGGAAGGGGAATGCGGTAATAGGGGGCAGTGACTAGGGGGTTTCCGGGGGCTGAGGGCGTCTCTCTGCACCTTGGCTGCAGATCACTGTTCTCTGCCTTCATCTCCCCTCACTGTTCCCATGGAAACCTTTTAAGCGAACTTCTCAGGAAGACAAAAATCTTTTTTTAAATGACTAAAGAGGGGGGTGGAGGGGGGGCAGAAAGAGGGAGGGAGAGGAAGAGACAGATGGAGAGAGGGAGAGAGTTGGAGACAGACTGAGCAGATAGCTCTACAGACAGAAAGGAGATGAGATGGGGGTCTGATGGAGTTCCACCGGGAGCGGTGGGGAGAGACAGAGGAATCAAGAGGGGTAGAGAAAATAAGAGAAATCGGGGAAGAAAGAGAAAGGGGGTGACAGAATTGCAGAAAATAGAAGCAGTTGAAAAGAAGAGGAAAAAAGGGGCAAGAAATGAGGGAGGGCCCACAGAACAGAAGGTCTGGAAGAAGAATCAGGAGCTTGGGGGTGGGGCAGAGGTCTGGAGGGAGGGCAGGAACTAGGTCATTCTCTCCAAGATCCCAGACCAACGGCTGGGAGGGGCAGGGGCAGGAACACTCGGACAGGAAGCTAAAGATCTAAAGAGACTATTTTTACAAGCACCAGGAAAACAGTCAAACTTCGCTGCTGGAGAGGAAAAAGGGAGCGAAACAGAGCCAGGACCACTGGGGCCTCTCACCCACAGCCCCTGTCGCGCTCCAGATCCCAGAGGAGGGCGCTTCTCCTCCAGGCTCCCACACGCAGGAGGTGAGACTTTGTCTCCGCCTCCTCCCACCCCCTGACAGCTCCCTCAGGTCCCCGACTCCCCGCTCCCTGCAGCCCGGTCCACCTTCAGCCCTCTCCCCGCCACTGTCCGGGGCACGAGAGCCTGCTCGGCCGCCGTACCATGCTCGCCGTGGGGCCGCCCCTCCACCGGCACGGAGACTGTGCGTCTCAGCAGTTTGTTGCGGCTGGACTCGCTCCTCCGGTCCCGGATCAGAAGGGGGTGTATCTAGGGGATGCGGGGGTGTGTCAGACCTCACTGGCCCAGGCCGACCCTCCTCTTTCCCTCCCCCACCAAGGAAGGATGAACCTCCCTTTCCACCCGGCCTGCCCACCTTCTGCCCCTCCACACTCTTTAAGTGTCTCTGGGTGAGTCGATCTCTCTTTGCCTTCTCTCTCCAAGTCTTTCTCCCTCCCTCCCGTCCCACCCTCCTCTTTTCTCCCTCCATTTCTTTTGAAACACCCTCCAGGGAATTCTCCCAAACCCTACTCAGCTCTTCCCGCAGCCCCTCAGGAGTCTGCTACTCCCTGAATCCACTTTCCCCTTGACCTTCAGTTCCTCCATTCTCTCTGCTTTCCTCCCAACCTCCCACCTCCCTCACCCCCTTCCCTCCCTCCCTGCCTGTCACGGGGGTAGCAGAAGCTGCATTTATAATCAGGATCCACAGCTTGTCTCCCTCCCACGGCCAGGCTTGCGGCCAGACTGGGACCCAACCTCCCCACCCCCCAGAGGGCCTGGTCACCTCCCCCCACATTTCATCTCTTTCCATCGCCCCCCCCCCCAACTCAACCTCTCTCACTTCCCTCTTCCCTTTAGCCATTACCTCTCCCTAAGCCTCATCCCCAACATCCCCTCTCCAACCCTCCAATCTCCTCCACCCCTACGGGAACCATCCCCACCCCACTAGTCCCCAGCCCTAGTTCCACAAGCCATCAATTCTAGCTCCCTGTGGCCCTACACACTGCTCATTTTCCCAATTCCATCCCACTCCCCTCTCTCTGCACCCTTCCTACTCCAGACTCTGGCCACTCTTGTTGCCCCTCAGCTTGCTGGCCACCGGTCTCCTCAACCTGTCTCCATCTGTCATTTCTTCATTACCCCACCCATTGTCCTCGTTCTTCATCCTCACAACAGGCCCCACTCTTATTGGTTCCAGTTTCCCCAATTTATCCAACAGACCCCACACCTTCGCTTAAGACTGGTGACTGTTAGTGAATCAGTCAAATGCCCCCCAATGCCTAAAACTTTGACTCCCCAAACCACCCTTTAACGTTCCCATGTCCTCCCCTAGACGCCTCAACTTTGTGGCCTGGAATCTCTCTACCCAGCCATCTCTCCACACTCTCTCTTGCCCCCAGGTCCCTCAAAACCCTGGTTAACCCCCACTCCAGTTCTAGCCCTGCCTCACTACACCCTCCAACAGCTTCTGGGCACAGCTCTCACCACCTCTCTGGTCTCACAGGCTACCCTCTAAGTCTCTAAAGCTGGTCCTCCAATCACCCCTACACCCTGAATCATACCTCTGGACATCCACCCTTCATATTCACATCCACTGTTTCCTCGGATGGACCCTCCACTGCTAACTCAGCTCCCAGATCAGAATCCACACTCCCCTGGCTCTCTAATCACCCTGCTTGGCCATCACCTCCCACAAGAACCCTCTGTTCATTTCTCATCTTTCTCTGGCCAGTCCCTGCCCCTATCCCACTCTTACTCCTTTAGACAACTTCCCATACTCCCAGTTCCCCTCATCCCCAGGCATCTCCTCCCTTATATTCCTTCCTGATGTCCCTGGAGAAAGCCCTCTCAGTGTTTCTCTCAACTCTGGTCTGAGGCACCTTCCCAGTCTTCACCGCCATCCAAGCCAACATCCTCTGTCATCTCTCCTAGTACCCTCCAGCCCCCTCCCAGTTTCCCAAAGACCCCACTCTCCCCTGCCTTTTCTCTGAGCCCTTCAGTTCCCCTCCCTGCACTCTGCCCCATGTGGGGAAAGGACAAGGGGTGGTGAGTGATGGATCTTGCTCAGTCAAGGGAGAGATTAGGGTTCTTGGGGTGATCCTACAAGTGATTCTCATTCCTTCACCCTTTCTCCAAGTCCTTCGGTTTCCCTTTCCCATCCTAACCCATCCCACAACACGCGCTGGGTGAAAACAGGAGGCACCCCCCAAATCTTTGGAACCACATTTCTTCCCCAACACTGGACATGGCCCTCAAAGACCCCCCTGGCCAAGGTGAGAGAATTCTTGCTCCTTTCCACATCCCAACCCAAATCTCAATGGCCACCCTCTTCCTATCACTTGCACATGTTTCTCTCTTCTTTGTCTGCCGTCCTGTGTCTCTCGCCCCTTCACTCATGAAGCTTCTCCCCATCTTTCTCTCCATGTTCTCCCACATTACCCAGAGGTCTTCTCCCAACCTTCCCACCCTGCTCACCTCATCCTCATCCAGCATGAGAAGCTGGTTCCCCGAGATGATGCAGAACCGAGGGTTCCAACCAGGACGATCATATGGGGAATGAACGTATTGGGTTCGGTGCATAGGGGGTCCCCGTACATCTGGGGGACAGAGACACACAGAAATGGTAAGGGAGGCTATATGCATTTGGGAGACAGAGGCCTATAACGGCTAGAAGAGAGTCCACAAAGTGGGAGAAGGGGACCCCACCCACCTTGAGGAGATCACAGTTAGGGGTGAGGCACCTGGTAACTTTAAAGGAACAGAAGATAAGCCTCTATATCTGGGGAGAGAGAGGGGAAGGGAGTTACATCACAGGGGGCTCTGTAGACTTGGGGGAAGACATACAGAGAGGTGGTTCAGGGAAGCAAATTATATCATGACAGAGAGGGTACAGGTTTGGAGGCAGAGACAGGTGAAGGAGCTCTCCATCCCCTTCAGAAAAATAAAAAGGTGGAGGGTACAGCAAAACTGGCAGAAGAAAAACACAATGAGACATTGGTGGCAGGTGTCTGAGAAGAGGGAGGGTGTCCGAATAACTACAGAAGACAAGAACCACCCGTCTGCAAGAGAGTAAGAGGAAAGCTGCACAGCTGTGGGAAAGAAGAATGGGGTTGGAGATGTAGAAACATTTGGGTCATGAAATTCTAAGAGCTAAACATCTGGAAAAGAGTGGAAGTGAGGGGGCTTACCTGCGCACAGAGTCAGACATGAGAGGGCTTCCCCTCCTGCCTCTCCTCTATCCTCCATTCCCTCCTCCCCTAGCCCCACCCTGCTCATCCTTTGGGGCAAGTTCTGGTTCTTCTGGTGGTAGGGGGAGGATGGATGTTGTCAGCATCTGGCTGTGGAGGGGCTGGGGAGTGAGGTAGGAAATATGCCCTTGTTTGAATGACTAAAGACTGAATTGATCTCTTCCCCCACTCTGTGCCCAGAGATCAAAAGATTCAATACTGTCCTCTCCCCTCCCCACCTAGTTTCCATGGACAGGATGGAAGCCAACTCCACAGGTTAGGAACCTTCCCAAGGCACAGTGAGGAGCTTGAGGAAGAAAGAAGGAAGGGAAGAACAGAAGATCCAGGCCCATGATATGGAGGGGGCCTTCAAAGACTAAAGCTGGGGATGGGGACAAAACTTCTAGAAAAGAACAGTAGACTAAGGGTTGCCCAGGCTCAGAGATGCCCCCAGGGTCCTTCTTCCCCAACTCTCCTGTTCTTCCCATGCTCCCATCCCTGCAAACTGCCTCTCCTTTAAACCCCAATGCCACACACCATCACAGGAACACAGGGGACAGGCCCTATGGGAGTAAGAGAGAAATCAAATTGGTGACAAAGTGACAGAAAATAAATAAGCTTAAGGCATCAGAATAAGAGAAAGTTTAGAGGAAGAAAAATCAAATTCTGTCTCCTTTACAGGATAATTAATCATACGTATATTGCAGGAAAAGAACTGGTCTTTGAGCTTCATTCCAACTTAATGCCCTACGTAGGAGAGTTTTGAAAAACCTAGCCCCTTTCTGTCTACAAACATGTCCTTCAGTTTCCCCAACCTGCAGATCAGAGTGAGGGATGAACCCCCAGAATATAGATATCTAGAAACCCCAATACTTTGAAACTCTCACTATCTCGGTGCCATCTCAGAGACGCTAAGCAGTACCCCCTAGATGCAGAGATTACCAATACCTAGGCTCTGAGACTGCAGACACTGCAGGCAACATGCCCCGCACACTCAGACTCTGAGGACCCCCAGAGGAGGAGAATGTTGATACACATGATCATTATGGGAGGGGATGGTTCAGGGTGCAGCCACCGGGAGGCAGTTAGACTTCAGGGGGCACCTTCCTCCAGGGAGCAGGGAAGGACACACGGAACTTAGCTTAGGAGCAACTCTGGAAACATACACACGCACACACACACACACTGTCTGAACTTAAGTTTAAGGATGACTCTAGGAGGCAGATGCAAGAGACAGGAACATAGCTGAGAAAGAAGAAAGATGTACTAGGATGAGAAATCCCACAGAGCTCAGATGGGCATCTCTTATAGGCCCTGTTCCAACCGTCAAAACCTGTCTTTGCACCCCAAATCTCCAACACCCCAGGAAGAGAAGAGACAAGCAAAGAGGAGTAGGTGATAAGAGCTGAGGTATTACGGGAAAGTGGGTAGGCACAGACTTGTGACAAGAGAGGGAATGGGGTAGGGAGTAGAGGATGGGCTGGGGGACAAATAGCAGGGATGGATCTAAGAGAAAAGGAGGCATAAATGATGGTAAATCCCTAGGGACAAGGGAATATACCAGAAGAGCCCAAATGGACACGGGGCAGCGGAAATGAGGTGGACCTAATAGGAGTACTAGTGCAGGGGGTCAAGGAGGAGGAGCTGAAGAGGTGGCAAAGATATAAGGGAGCTACCAGATAGAAGACAGGGAGAGAGCATGGACACCAGAGAAGAGACTGATACAGGGGAAGGACAGAAGGGGGACTCATATAAGGAACGGACACCATATAGGGGGAAAGATATAGGTGATGGACACCAGAGGAGGGAGGAGGAATGGAAATAAGGATTGGAGGTGGGGGAGGGGGGTAAAAGTGGTGAAGTGAAGGGAGCGGATAAGACCCCAGGGCTTACATTTCACTGGTCAAAGGCCTTAATGAGGGCCAGAGCCTGGGGCAGGGTCCTAACCTGCCCCCTACTCCCATCACTCAATCTTACTTGTATTGCCCCCCCCCCCAACAAACACACACATAATGTGGTCCGCCCCCACCCCCCCCCCCCCCCCCCCCCCCGCCCTGGTCTCTCCTCCCCCAACCCTTTCCCTCTCTCCTCTCTTCCCTCCATCTGGACCCTTCTTTCCTCCCCCCTCCCTGCCTCCCTCTCTCTCCATCTGGCCCCTTCTTTTCTCCCTCCATCCTCCTCTTTTTTCCCTACCCCCTACCATTCTCTGAGCCCCCTCACCATATTCTACCCCCCATCTTCTTGGCTTCTCTTTTCACCCCTATGTTTTCATCCCCCCAGCCCCTCTTCTAAGACTCTGTTCTTCTATTTTCCTTGATATTTTCCTCATCTCTCAGCTCCCACCTCCAAATTATTTCTGCAGCTCTTCCCCCAAGCCTATCCTTCTATCTTCCCACCCTTTCTGGCAGTGTTTCCCCTTCATCATTTTTCCCTCAGCCCCCTTCAAAGCCTGTTTCCTGGCCCCTCGGGCCCCTATCTACCCCTATCCTCTGGCGCCCAACCCCTCCTTCTCCACTGCTCCCATCCCTGCCTTCCCGGTCCTCCTCTCTCCCTCCATTTCAGCTGCTCCCCTCCCTGGCCCCAGCTCTGCTCCCCCCACCCCCCGCCCCTGCCCCTCCCCCTCGTGCCCCCCCCCCCCCACTGGCCCTCCCCCTCCCCTCAACCACGTACCTCTGAAGGGGGCATAGGACATCGCGGGGATGCTCCCCCGATGGATGGAGGCTCGAGACCTGCTCATCAGGCCTGGGGGGGAGGGGGCGGGGGGACGGGGGAGAAAGAGAAGAGAGAAAGAGGGGGAGAGAGAGGGGGAGAAGGAGGAGGAGGTGGAGGAGGAGGAGGAGGAGAGAGGAGGAGAGAGGAGCGGAGAGGAGCAGAGAGGAGGAGAGAGGAGGAGGAGGAGGAGAATAGGAGCCAACAGCAGCAGCGGCAGCCGGGAGAGAGAGAGATGGGGGCGGGGGAGCGAGCAAGAGGAGAGAGCAGGAGGAGGAGGAGAGAGAGAGAGAGACTCTGCAGCCCCCACCCCTACTCAGCGAGAACCAGAGAGAGAGAGAGAGACCCCTAACTCAAAAACACACCAGAGAGAGAGAGCAGTTCTAAAGATGCAGACCCGAGACCCTGAGACCGAGAGACCCCAGACCCAGAGAAAGATACCTTGCTACCCCCTGGGAGTTAATCTGAGGCACAAACCCAAAATCTAGAGGAAAAGAGACCCGAATTTCAGAAAAAAAAGACCCCAGACTCTCCCCTGAGAGAGGGATAAAAGGTCAGAATCTGAGCGTCCAGTCTCAAAAAGGTTCTCCACAGCCACAGAAATCTTAGACTCCAGACTCAGATGGTGATTTCAGGCACCAAGACCTGAGATGGAGACTCAGAGAAAAGGATGAGACCCAGATTCAGAAGAACCTAGACCTAGAATTAGGTCTTAGAGAACTCAGATCCAGAGAGAGGTATCAGAGACCCCGGTCTTAGATCTCAGAAAAAAGAAACTGCAGACTCAGAGACAGAGACACTCCAGACCTGGGTGGGTGGGGGGTAAGGAGAGAAGGGAGAGAGAGAAGAGACACTCAGCTAGCCCAGAGATGGAGAACTCAGAAACCCCAAACACATCAAGAAGAGTTTGAAAGACCTCAGAGAGAGACTGATTGCAGACACAGAAACCCCCCAAACAAAAAGGAAACTCCATCCTGAGAAAGATCCCAAGGCAAATCCTGAAAGACCCCACAGAGCTCCATCTCAGAGACAAACTCCAAACCCAAAGCAGGGATCTCAGGGAGATCCGAACCCCAGAGAGGCAGCTATGAGAGAACACTGACATCAGCCTGGTCACACCCACCCAACAGACTGGAGACCCCAGACCCTGGGGGGATACTGGGTAAGGGGAGTGGCAAGAGCCTTTTTCTCTGCTGCCTCCCCCCACCTGTCTCTCCTCTCATTGGCCCCTCTCTCCATTTTTGGGTCACAGGATGTGCTTGGGCCCCAGGGAGGTTATGTAGGGCAGGTCCTGGCTCCTGGGGGGATGGGTTAATGGAAGGAGACCCAAGGCTGAGAGGTAGACCAGTCCTGGAGAGTCAAATAGGAAGGGTGTAAGGGACAAAAGGACCATGACTACTTCCTGGTGTCCTCTCCATATCTCTAACCTGCAGCTCTCATGTGCCCCCACCTCCTCAATTCACAGTCTCTAGTTTTGGGGTTTCAGTTAAGAAGGCTGAGGCGCCCTCAGCCCCTCTGTCCCATTTACAGGGTCTCACTCTGTCCTTTTAAAATGCATCTTTCTTCACCTAGCCTTCGTCTTGCCAAGCCCATGCCTGCCTAATCACTTCCCTCTACCCAGGGACAGCTGGCTTCTCCTCAGATCATCACTGTTCATTCCCAAACCCAAGCATCTGTCAGTCCTAACCAAAATGGCAGGGGGCGCTCTCTTCGCCCCCCGAGGTTCAATCTGCTCAGACCCTCCCACTCCTTAAGGCCTCGGGAACAGGGCAGGGGCTGTCACTGGGCACATTCTGGGGGTTAAGTATGATTCCCCACTCCACAACCTGACGCATCGAGTCTGCGGGGTCTCCAGCCCCCCTTTCCTAGCGCCAGCTCTCTCATCACGTGGCCTGCGGGGCTGGCCTGTGATTGGCCTCTTCGCGTCGCTCATTCAGGTCCCGCTGCCTGAGGGGCCCGGTCCCCTCACGTGACAGTGGAAAACGCCGCAGGAGCTCGCCTCAGCCCGCAATTGGCCGTTTCCGGTTTACACGGAAGCGAGCATGCCATTTCTGTGCACGTCTGCAGATCCGGCTGTCGATTGGTCAGATTTCCCCTGCGCTCCTCCCTCAACAGGAGGCGGGGCAAGCCGGGCCACGTGAGGGCCGGGATTGGCTGGCTCTGGAGGCGCGGGGTAGTCCGGTTTCCACTGTCACGTGGTGTGCGCTGTTTTCTTATCACGTGGCTGCTGCCCAGGTAAGAAGAGGTCGCTGTTCCTGGGTTTGGGGGCCTTTCTCGGCGTTACGTGTGGCTTTTGATATTCAACCCTCCTCCTCCAGCATAGGCTGCATGCGGCGGGGGCGGGCTTCCGCAATCCTGCTCGGCGGAGGGGTGAGTGGCCGGCCCCGCCCCTTCCGGTCCTTGAAGCCGCGACCACCACCTGCGCCCACATCCCAGAGGTTGGCCCCTCAGGAGGCAGTGAAAAGAGAGTCTTTGCCTTAAATTTTCCAGGTTTCTTTCCGACCTTCAGGGACCTTTTCCTTTGGAGTGCAAAAGAGGGAGGGCAGAATCTGAGTATCTACCCAAGCCAAAGGTTCCTGGGATGCAGTTTCCTGGGGGGATTTGTGGGGAGACACCGAATTCACCTCCTGCTCTCAGGCCGCTCTGCTCCTGTCGCTTCTTTGGATGCCAGTGCTGCAGCCTGGGGCCTCCCGCCTTCTGTTGCTACCCCGAGCCCTGCTGTCCATGGCTTCAGGAAGCCCCCCGTCCCAGCCCTCGCAGGCCTCGGGCTCTGGCTATGTTCCCGGCTCCGTCTCTGCAGCCTTCGTCACCTGCCCCAACGAGAAGGTTGCCAAGGAGATCGCCAGGTGGGGACCTCAGTGTGAAGCAGGGAAGAATGATCATGAAGGGAGAGTTGGGGGTGGGCGAGAACAGTGCCCGCCCGCAGCTTCCTGCCTGCTCCGGCTTGGGAAGCCTGTCTCTGGGCTGCCAGTGCACAAATCCGGGTCATGGGGCGCTCTGAATGGGGCTGTCTCTTCACCTTCAGGGCTGTAGTGGAGAAGCACCTGGCAGCCTGCGTCAACCTCATCCCTAAGATTACATCCATGTGAGTCATAGGAGTTGGGGGGTTAAGCTAACTCTAGGGGCTGACTGGCAGTCTTTTTCCTTGATGGAAATCTTTTCTCCCACAACACTCTCTCCCTGACCTTTTCAGCTATGAGTGGAAAGGAAAGATTGAGGAGGACAGTGAGGTGCTGATGGTGAGAAACATTCCCCCACCCAACAAAACGTCAATTGGCTGACCCCTTTGACCCTATCCCTCACCTGATCCTGAAATCCATCACCCCCACCCCTTGATTCAACCATGTCTGTCTTCACCCCTTAGATGATTAAAACCCAAAGTTCCTTGGTTCCAGCTTTGACAGATTTTGTTCGGTGAGAACTTGGAGATGGGTTGGGGGAGGGTGTATACTGTGTGGTGGGACTTGCTGGGCAGTCTGAGGGGGTGGGCTCCTTTGGGTAAGTCTTTGAGTGATCGCCCCCATCTTTTTCACAGTTCTGTGCACCCTTATGAAGTGGCCGAGGTGATTGCATTGCCTGTGGAGCAGGGGAACATCCCATACCTGAATTGGGTGCGCCAGGTGACAGTTATTTCTGACTCCAGCACAGTCCAACCATGATGAGCCCTGTTCCTGCCATGTTCCCCTCATACACTTCAGTGCCCTCTGACTTCCAGGTGATGGCACCCTAATAAATCCTATCTTTGGTTCTTGCTGCCTTTTGCCTTTTTCCTTGTCACATATGGAAATTTGGTTGGGAAAATTAGTCTAGTCCTATCTTTCACAATGACTCAGGGATGCTGGATTTGTTTATTTATCTTTATTTTAATCATACAGAGTCTGGGATCCTTTATCATTCCCCCCTCCCCCCTCAGTCTCCGTCCCCAGGGGTTAAATAATTTTAAAAAATATTTAAAAAGCTGTAACAAAATAACATCAAAGGAAATGGGAAGAGGGATGGGGGAAGGGTCAGGAATCATGAAGGGAGTAGAGAAGAGAGAGCCTCTTCCCCAGCCCCCCACCTGGATTCCAGCCTGGGCAGCAGGGAGAATGACCCCCTACCTCCCCAGGTACATCCCAGCTGTAGGTGAGGTCAGAGGTCAGGGTATGAAAGTGCCGGTGTGTGTGAATGGGGAGGTGGACAGAGGCAGGCTGTTCAGAAGATGCCCCCACCTCCCCACTCAACCAGGTACTGCACAGAGCCATCAGGCCGTACTCTCCGAGCAAGGACCCGGACGGGGTCCCCTCGGGACAGGTAGCCAACCCCACCTCGGACTCCTCCCCCAGTCCCAGGAGACAAACTACGGCACAAAGGAGAAGGGGGAGCTGAGCGTCTAGGAAGACCTGGGGAGGAGGCTGGGACTGAGGAAGATGAGGCAGTCATCGAGTGGGGGGCACTTTTAGGGATGTCTGTGGGGAAACCAATGTGAAGTTCCAGGGGTGACCTAGGGAAAGAGGGCAATTGTGAGTCCAGATGCAGATGAAGACTGACCAGAAGTGGATGCCCCATGTGGATCAGAGGAATGAAGAAATGGACAGACACTGAGAACTTAAGAACACAGAGGTGAAGAGGGGTGTGACAGGTAAAGGGGTAGAATCTCACCTGTCTGGGGGTTCACCATCCCCAGAGGTCCCTGCGGTGCTGGCAGAGGGGTGGAAGGAAGCGAACATCCGGATGGGACTGCTGGGGTTGGGGAGGGGGAAAGTCAGGACCTGAGGCAGGGGAACAGACCCTCTCCCCGTGAGAAGGGCAGAGCTCAAACACTACCCCAAGGAACCCCCATCCCCAGAATACTGGGGATCAGACACTGGTTCTAGAAGTCTCTCTAAGACAAGAAGTGGGAAGCCAAGGGCGAGAGGGAAAAGAATTTGGGGTGAGAAAGTCCAGAGGATATAGATAGTTGGAGGGGAGGTTCCAAGGGAGCACATCTGGTTGGGTGTAGGAGCACTCACCTGGGCAGGCAGCGGGCATCTGTGGGCCGGAAGTTGTAGCCGCTGCTGCCCTGGTAACTCTGGTTAGGGCTGGGGGGTGGTGGAGACACTGAGGCCTGGAAGAAGGAGCAAAGGACTGAGAGAGAATCCTTGATTGCTTCCCACACCGCCATTTGCCCCATGGCGTTCCCTCTGCCCCTGTACCTGCAGTGCCCTCTGCAGACGAGCCCGCTCCCTCTGCTCCTGGGGCTCGGGCTGATTGCGCACTGCTGAGGGTGGCCCCAGCTCCTCCATTTTCCCCTTCTGCCTCCTCCTCAGGGGCTCTGGCTCCGGCCTCCGGCGCTTCCCCAGGGGACGTGAGACCCCTCCCCCAGGGCCCTGCCCTGAAGGGAAGCTGTAAGAGGCCTCCTTATCCCCCCAGCCCCCTCCCGGACACCCCAAAGACCTCCCCATCTCCATACATATACCCCCAGATTATACCCCATCCCCCCTGGACCAGTGACCTGGTGGGGGCTCCATCTCCAGTAGGGGGCTCCACAGGGGGAGGGATCCGAGCATGGAGACCAAACAAGCATTTCCTCTTCTTAATCTCCCTCCCTGAAATGAAACTGGGGTGAGGAGAGAAATGATATAGGGTCAGTGCTATAGAAAAAGACCCCTCTTATGCCATCATTCAGTCCTTTTCAGAGATGATCCAGGTAGCTTGCGGCCCCTCCCCTCCTAGGCTTCCACATCCACATCTCCATCTCTTTCTGAGCCTCCTTCCAACTCACCGGTCCTTGTGGCTGTTGAGAGCAGACAGGAGCTTGGAAGAACGTTCTCCCTTGGGGGTGTCTGAGAGCTGCAGGCGAGGAAGGAAAATGGGGTCAGGAAAGCAGTGAACCCTCCCTTCCCCTTTTCTTCACATCTCCCTGTTCCACCCTAACCCCCAAAGCTTCATACCCCTTACCTCCCCAAGGAGCAAACTGTCCCAATTCTCAGAGGTGAAGGGGAGGATCTCACGGTCAAAATCAAAGTATTTTTTCTTACAGCAAACACTGAGGTGATAGAGGACAAGATGGGCTACATCCACCCTGCAGAAACATTGAGTTGTCAAGGTCGTGGAAGCATTACAAAAGCCAAGGGAGTCCCGAGGTAGGAGGTTGGGGCATGTAGGGTGAAATACTGGGGGTGCTGAGAGAGGAGTTAGCTTGAGGTCATGCCCAATCCAGCTCACCAGCGAAGCTGTAGTCTCCTGACCTTCTCAGGGCCCCCCCGACACACACAGCATTCAAACTCATAGAACCTGGACGTGAGCAAGAGGGAGAGAACATACCTTATGTGGGAGACCATACCATTGCCATGAAGGACTCACAAGCAAGGACGGGGTGAACAGGTGGGGAAGGCTTCAGAGGTGGGGAAGAGAAGGGATCTGAGAGGGTGGAGCAGAGCAGGAGGGCTCCCTGGGCTCCTAGCGAGTCTGGCCTGGTCTCACCTGTCCCCATAGAGGAGGGGCTTGCTCAGACACTGGGTACAGGCCTCGTGGAACCACTGCAGGCAGCTCCGGCACTGCAGCATTTTCAGGTTCCACCTGAGGGGGACACAGGACTAGTGACCTCCAGACACTCCCCCCTTAACTGCCCCAAACCCTGCTCACCACCTACTTCCACCCCATTCAGCACCCCTCACCGTTTTTTCTCCTTCACTCCCTAGGATTTCCCTCTGCCACCACCACATTACTCATTCCTTAACCCTCTGCCTCTGATTACTCACTCCCCAGGGCCACCACAGTAACAGTAGCTCTGTTGCCGGTTGCTCAGATGTCCAGCGTCCCAGTCCAGCCCCTTTAGCCCGTATGGCAGAGAGAGTTTCATGCCCAGCATGGCCCGGGCATAGGGGCCCTTCTTCAGCGCACCCCCCCTCTGCAGAGACAGAACAGGTGGGCCACCTCAGGGGAGTGAGGAAAGGCTTGGGAGAGGATGTGAGTGGGAGGCTCCCACAGGAAGGTGTCTTTACCTTGGTGGCGATGGCAAAAACGCACTGGCGGCAGACCCAGGATGTGCCCTCTCCCTCTCCAGGGGCTGGGGCCCTTGGAACGTGGCAGTCCTGGTGATAAGCTGAATAATGATAATATTGATGGTAGACCACTTATTACAACCTGTACATGTATTACAGCCTTATTTTCAACCTGCGTGTGCTAGGTATTGGGACAGGAAGAGTCTTATCCGTCCCACTTAATCCTTGACCATGGTCCTGCTGGGCTCTGTGTATTACCATTATCTTACAGGTAAGGGAACTGAGGTTCCTACAGGTTTAGGGTCTTGCCCAAGGTCATACGATTACAAAAGGGTGTATTTGAACCACCCTCTGCCTGCAGAGCTCACACATCCCGATTCCATGGCTGCCTCTGCCTGTGCTGGAAAGGAGTGAGGTTACATGGTTGAGGAGACTGGCAAGAGCAGTGGCCTGGGGACCAGTGCTGGAGTGAAGGGTCAGAAGTAGCCTGGAAGGACCAGGGCAAGCTGGACCATTCCCGTGTCCTCCTGTCTCACCATGGCGACACTTCTCACAGCTGACCAGCCGGTTCCCAGGGACCACAGTCTCAGAGCGACAGACACAGCAGAGGAGTTCCTCCCCAGGGAGAGCAGCTGTGAAGGAACAGTGTCAGGGGGTTTGTCTGTCAGCCCCTCTCTGTCCCCGAGCCAGGTTTCTGTTTTCCGGGGAGGTACACTCTCAGGCCTCTAGGGTCTCACCAGGGCTAATGTCTTTCCATAGAACCAGGAACTGGGAGTCATCCTCAAACTGGACCAGACACACCTCCCGAGCACTGTCCACCTGGAATGGATGAGCACAGAGGATGAAACAAGAACCAGAACTAGATAAGCGGAATGGGGAAAAGGTGACAGGTCAGAGGTCAAAGGTCTTACCTTCTTGATGGTCCCCAAGTATAGCAGCCCATCCGTCCATCTGGCCAGCACATCTTGACCCTCCCAAAGTCGAGGCCTGGGGCCTGAGGTGGGAGCAGGGGAAGCTGGGTCCCAAAGTGGGGGGGCACCAGAGCGGCTCAGCCGGGGGGGCTGTGCCATTGCATCCTGGGGGGGCCTAGTCAGAAGAGGGATGGGAGGAGGAGGTTATGAATGCTGAGAGACTGGCCATGTTTTCTCTGGCTATGTTTCTCTCAAGGGCTCAAGCGGCTGCGCCCCTAGTCTTCAAATCCCTGAGACACCCAGATAGGAAACCACTCCGCACCCCTCACGAGCTTTTTGACTCCTGCTCTTCCAACTCCAGTGACTAGCTCTCCTTTCCCTAACCACCCCCCCAACCTAGTTCTCTAGATTCCCAGCTTACAGAGCTCCCCTGGGATATTATATCCTGGTCTTGAGATTTTAGCAGAAACGATGGTTGCAGAAGCAAAGGTTACCGCTCAGTTTCTACTGTCACCTTCTCTTGCTGTTTAGAGGTATCATAATTGGGGTGCTGTCACCCACAGATGTGTTTTGGGAGCTTTTCTGGAGAGGTTTTCCAGAGTAGAAACGGCTGCCTCCCTGGGCCTGCGTGTCTCATTCAGAACAATCGTCCTGATGCCAGGTTATGTCAGGTCACCCTCAAATTCGGGGCTCCCTGCCCCCGGGTTAGATAACTTCCCTGAGTGCCCCGGGAGGGGGGCGTGTCCCCGTCCCGGTCTCTACTCCCCACGACGGCGAGTCCGAGAGGGGACTTGAGTCGGCCCAGCCGGACCCGATGCCAGGGCGGCGAGGCTCTCCCGCCCGCGCCCTGCGCGCCGACCCCCGGCTCCCTGCCCCCCCACGGGCGCCTCCCGCCGCCTCCTTACCAGTGACAGCTGGGGCCGCCGAGAGCCGAGCAGAGGCAGACGTGGGGGACCGAGGCGAACCCCCCGCGCGGGGAGGGCACGCCTGGGCGTCGTGGGGCGTGCAGGCAGAGGCCGGGGGGTCCCCAGGCCCAGCCCCTCCGTCCCGGCGGCTCTGGGGCGTATGACGCAGCAGCCAAAGCAGCAGCAGCGGCAGGAGGAGGCGGCGGGGGAAAGGAGGGGAGGGGAGGGGAGGGGAGGGACAAACCGGCTCGGGCGGAGGGTGGTGGGAGGGGAGGACTTGGGGGAAGGAGGAGCCGGGGGGGCGGGCACCACCTCACCCCACCTCCCTCACCTCCAACAGGCCTGGAGGGCGCCGAGCGTGCGGCTGCCTCTCCGCGGCTGGGGCTGGCGGGCGGGCGGACCCGGCGGGAGAGGGAATCCCCGCAGCCCCTTCCTCCGAAGGGACACCCGCCCTCGGGGCAGGAGGGAATCCCCCCTCCCGGCCGCCCGCCTCCCGACTGGCCCCCACCCCATGCCACATCCGTTAACTGCCCCCCCAACCTCCACAGTCACCTCAAGCCCCGCCCCCCGGCCCCAGTTCACGACCCCGCCCTCCATTCACCCTTCCCATTGCCCCCGCCACGCCCTCCTCCCTCGAGTGCCCCGCCCCCTCCCGCCCTCCCCGTGGCAAGTCGTCCCCCCACCACTGCCGCGCTTCTGCGCACGCGTGACCCCTCCCGCGCGCGGCACCTGGGAGCGCTGAGCCCCGCCCTCATGGGGCGGCGGCCGTTGGCGGTTGGCGCGAGGGAGTCGGCGGGCTGCGTCCCGCCCCGCGCTTCCAGGGCGGGGGCACAGGCCCCGAGGTTACTACCGAGGCGGTGACGCCACCCAGAGCCAGCCAATGGGCAGCGGGCGGGGCCGGCCCTGGCGGTTCGAACGGGAAGGCAGGGAAAGGGCGGGAGAAGAGAGCCAGCGGTTTGTGGGACGGCGCGCGCGCGGGCCCGGCCCCTGGGCCTGGGTGCCCCGCTTCCCACCCTCGCCGAAGCAGCGTGCCTGCCCGGGGCGGGGATGGCCGGGGCAAGGGGGACGCACAACCAGTGACTGGAGGGCTGTGGATGGCTAGTGCGCACACCTCCTGGATACGGACGACGGGGAGGGTAGGGGAGCTGAAGGCCACCCAGGCGCCAGGGGACGGCCCGTCCGGGAGACAAGCCGAAGCCCTCGCCCTGCGAAACACACAAATGCTTGGCCGACCCGGACAGACTCACAGTCCCCATGTTTACAGATATGAAAAATATCTCCCTTCTTGGGCAACAGCTAATACAATCTTTATTTTTTAAAAAACAACAAAAAACTTCATTTGATAAGCCCAGGTAACACAGCAACCCCTCCCAATAAAGCATCCCTCAGCCGCCCCCCTCCCCCCTGCACAGAGGATCTGGATCTGTCTTCATTTCCTGTTGGCCTGGGCAGTGCCAATCACACACTGGTTCACCTGTGGGCAGGAGATTTAGACAGAATAAAAAAGTTTTTAGAGTAACCAACAGAATAGTTTTCCCAAGATCTCCTCCCAACCCCCACGGTTAGGGCTGCCCTCAGAGAATACTGAAATAAGGGCTCTGGAAGGAGGTTCAGGCTGGCCTCAGTTATGGTGAGTTCTGCTGTGCCCACTAGGCATACAGGGTCTGGAAGAGGTGAAAAGGCCTGAGAAGGGATGGAAGCCCCGCAGGAGCAGAGAGGAGGAAAGAAGGCTCTTTGGAAAATGAATGGTTCCAAGTCCACGGCAGGAAATGTACAAGAAGAATCTAGAATAAAGATTACTGGGGACCTCTCTAAAGGACACAGGAACCAACTTGAAGGCGCTCCCACTGGCCAAAGATGTGACAATTTGAGCGTCAGAAAGAACAACTACTGCAAAGGATATCTATCAAATACACAGGCATCTGTAAAATGATCCCCCCAGATAAAAATTCACTGGTTACCTTTTTGGAAGTTGCCAGGATATAAACTTATAATACTGAAAATTGATAAAGAATCCAGCATTTCTCCTGCCTTTTCTATAGGGACTGAATTTCAGAATAACCAAATAGATGGCAAGGGGAAGTTCTTTACAAAAAAAATCATGACTAATAAATGTAGAACAATTTGAAAATCACCATTTTAAAACTCCCTGGTAAAATAACAGATCTAGGTATGATCATTGTTTGATAAAATCACTAGGTGAAAAAGTCAACAGGGAGTTTTAAAATGGACAGATCAGACTGACAACACCCAAATCCAATGATCAATTTTTATATCATTAAAACTAGAACAACCAGCTCTTAGGTGCCTCCTGATATGATGCAATAGAAAGTGCATTGCACCATCTAAGTTTTCTTGCCAAAAAATTTGAACCTGACTCAGCTCTAATCAAGCCCCCAAATCTAACTACCAGATAATAAAAATTAGGGATAATAGAGGAAGCAACCAACTGAAATCCAGAAGGTGGTATATTTTATAGGGTAAATGACCCTATTTCTTCAACAAATAAATGCCATAAAAGGGGTGGGGTTTTTATACATTTAAGTTTCTCGTAGAGACAATTTCAACCAAATGAAATGGGCGGCCCTTGCTTAAATCCTAATTGGAACAAACCTAACATATAAAAGACATTTCTAAGACAATCAAGTGAAATTGAACGTAAACCGGGTATTAGAGGATATGAAAGAGTTCAAGTTGTTGGGTGTTAATGATGTTGATATAACTTTAACTGAACTTGCAAGACAGCAAGAGAAATCCTGCTCAAAGTAGAAGCCGAGGGCAGGGTGCGGAGGTGGCTGTTTCCACGGCAGCCACCGGGGCTGAAGCCCAGGAGCAGCAGGGCTCACCGGCAGAGACCTGGACAAAGCCAGGGCTATCGCAGGGCTATCCCCTCAGGAAGATGGGTAACCAGAGGAAAAATCACCCTCCGGAGGCAGACACTAAAGAACTTTCTGACTTAACTCTAGTGGAGGGAGCATAAGTCTCCTAGAAAATTCATGGCGATGGCCACGGCTAACCCTCGTGTGGTTTGAAGGCTGAATTCACACTGTTTGGAATGGTCTGAAAAACCTCTAAGTCTCCTTTGATCAGCAATCCCATTTCAAGGAATCTCTCCCTAGTTAGATGCGACTAAAGAAATACAAAATGACATGTGTACAAGATTAGCCAATGTGGCCTTGTCTGTAATAGAAAAATGGTGGAAACAATCCCAGTGTCCAGGAGAGGGAACTGTAGATAAACTTTGGTGCAACCACACAGTGGAGTCCTAGGCAGAGGTAAAAATAATGGGATGATGTCTGTGTGCTGTTGAGGAGTAATCCTGGGGCTATCTTGTGAATCAAAACCACATATGTATGAGAGACAGAGGATGAGAGATGTCTTTTATATGAGGAGAGGAATGAGCACGTGCATATTGCTTGTATTTGCAAAAAGAAACACTGGAAGGATAAGTAAAATGATAAATGATAGAAATGACTACATCTCCTAGGACAGGAAGGGAGGATGGGGTGGATAGGGGTGATGGTAAAACTTCATTTGTTGTGTTTAGCTTTCTATTAGTTTTGACCTTTTAACTACCTATTTTTAAAAACTTAATTAAAAACCCCCAAAGCCAATAGGTAAAAAATGGATCCAAGTGAGTAATGCCCCAGATGCCTGGCAAATATAAATCCTTTCTAGATGAATGTGCTCCCTAGCCTAAAGGACAGAAGGGGTTGGGATGGAGAAGCCCACAGGCACCCAGGGGTCCTGACACGGCCCGGGCTTGGAGGTAACCGCACCTTGGAGGCAAAGCGAAGGGAGTTGAGGGACTCGGAGACATTCTCTTCTAGCGGGGAAATGTTCACAAACATGAGCCTGTGGAGAGAGGAAAGGGGGCCAAACTCCAGCATCAGTGGCTGGGTGGAGCCTGGACCAGGTCTCCACTGTTTTCTGTTTCCCACCCTGACCCCAACATCACAGTTTCCACCTGACGCCTTCCACCTGCCCCATCACTCACATCTTAGCGCTGCCGCCCAGAGAGTTCTGCAGCAGGTAGGTGAGCTTGCTGTTCCGGTAAGGCACGTGGGACTCCTAGAGAATTGACGGGGACAGATGATTAGGATAGGACAGAGTTCAGCATGGCCAGCCTCAACCTATCCCCAGGTCCCACCTGCCCCCACCCCATTCCCACCTTGTTGCTCAAGGCCATGATGACCAGCCCCAGGGTGGACAGGCTGCTGTTAATGGCCTGTGTTTCCCGAAGGCGTTCCCGCTCGCCAGGGCCAAGGGCTAAGCCAGGGTCTAGCCGCTCGCTCCCGGCCAGGTCCACAAGACTGAGGGGGGCCCCGCACTGCAGGCCTCGTGCAGCATGCTCCCCAGAGATCTGCAGCTGGAACACACTGTGACTGCGTGATGACCGCTCGTTCTGGGCTGTGCGGGCTACAGCCCGGTTCTGGCGGGCCAGATGGAGCAGGGCCTCCACCTGGGGATGGGGAGCAGCAAGGGGCAAAGGAAGGCAAGAAGTCAGTACACAGCAATGTCAAGTACGGCAATGAACAAGAGTCAGCACCTGCCCGCTTGGATCTTTCTTTCTAGCCAGTGAAGAGATAAAATAAATTAGTAAAATGCACAGTATGTCTCAGAGTACTAAGGAGTAAAATAAAACAGAAAAATAAAGAGCGGGTGAGGGTTGCAATTTTAGACAGGATGGCCAGGGACGGCCGAGAGTGTGGCTGGCAGGCTGAGGAACAGCCAGGAGGCCGGAATGGCTGGAGTGAATTGGGCAAGGAGAGTAGTAGGAAATGAAACCTGAGATGCAATGGGCAAAGGGCCAGCGCCACGCCCCCTCCAGCAGATGCATCGCTCCTCTCCACTCCCTGGTTCTATTAAGGAAGATCTACCTTACAGCCCACCAGCCAAAACAGAATGTGGCAATCTATCCTCACACCTCACCCTTCCTTCATCCTTCAACTTTCTCATGTTCCCTTCTCCATCCAACTCCATCTTGTGTCACCCTGCCCACTTCCCCCATTTTCCAATCCCAATGCCCATCAGTGCTTACCTCTTTCTCACAGGAGACAGGAACATATCGGGCATTGGTGACAGTAAGCTCCTCGCTCCCTGGCCCTGCTCGGCGAATCTCGCACTCACCCCCCTGGCCCTTCCGTGTCCCAGTAGCCAGCAGGTCTCGGACAGTCTCATTGTAGATCTCTACATAGCTTGCCACAAAGCTGTAGGTCCAGCCCTGGCCACCCAGCTCCTGAGCGATGGAGAAGAGGTGCCGCAGGGCCCGAGGGATCAGCCCCTCCACCTGGGGGTCTCCCCCAGGCCCACCCTCCATTGTGAAAGTCTTGCCGCTGCCTGTCTGGCCGTAGGCAAAGATGCATACTGGGTAGCCATCCAAGGCTGACTGGACAAGCATGGCAATCTCCTCAAACACTTCGTCTTGTCCACTCCCTGGTGGGAACACCCGGTCAAAGGAGAAGTCATGGCGGGTAGGGGGGGCTGGTGCCCCACTCAGGGTCCCACGCCGCTCATCAGACCGGGAGAGGCTGAGACGGGTTGGAAGGTCAGAGGGCCCACCAGGGCCGGAGGGAAACAGGAGGAAGCCAGGGGATGGGGTAGGCTCCCCTGGAAGGACAGGGCGGACCCGGCAGAATACTCGGATGTTGCCTTTGAGTTCCTGGAGCTGGTTGTGTAGTCGTCGACGCTCCATCTCTAGCCCATGGAGACGTTCTCCTCGCTCAGCCAGTAAGGCCGCCTGGGCCACAGTTTCCTGACGTAGAGATGCCACCTCCGCTTGACTGCCTGACAGAGCTGCTTCTGATGTCTGCAGCCTCCTCTGCCCAGAACAGAAGACACACAAAGGGTGAGATGCAACCAAGAAGAATAAGTCATGATAGCGTGGGGGCAGGAGTTGGGGCAGTCCCTGCCCCCAGGGACTTTACAGCCTGGTAAAGAAAGAGATAAGAAAATAGGAATCATGGTGCTAGAATAGAGAGTGCTATGGGAATATCCAGAAGGGGCAGAAGGAAGATGATATCTAGGCTGACACCCATAATTCTAGGCGTAAACCAAGGGAAGGACGGATTACAGAAGGAACGCTCCACAAAGAAGGAAGCACATATGCAAAATGCTCTGCAGAGAGAACTGAGCCATTTGAGAGACTGTAAGTAATTCAATCTAGTTGGTGCACACCAAGGAGTCAAACGGATGTGAGAAGAGGGAGAGAGAATGCATGGGGATTTTTATTCGAGAAAGAGAGAAGGGCAGAGAGGAGCAGGGGAGACACAGATCCCGGGGGAGCTATGAAAACAGAGTCAAGGAGAGGGAGAAGTGGGGCAGAAAGCAAGAGAGAGTCAGGAGCGGGCTGGGCTGGAGAAGGGTAGAGGACAGAAGGGTACTGTGGAAGAGAGGTGGTCAGGGATTCTAAGCCCAAAGCGACTTCAGGGTAACCTGGAAAGGAGGGTCAGCATCTGGGGAGAAGCTGGCCTTTACCTCCTGCTCCTCCAGCCGGGTAGCCAGTCCCCTCCGCTCCTCCTGCAATCCCAACTGCTCTTTCTGGAGCTCTTGTACCAAGCTCTCCTGCGTGCCTAGCCGCTCTTCCAGCTCCAGGACACGGGCACTCAGGTTCCCCAGCTCCTGTTGGCCCTGCTCAGCCTGGGCCTGTACCCTGGCCAACTCCCCTTCCAGTGTCCTGCGCTCTGCCCCCAGGACTGTGGCCTGCTGCTGGGCCTCCCTGAGCTGGTCCCGCAGCTGTTGGTTCTCCTGGTCCAGCGTCTGAGTCCTCTCACGGTAGCATTTCAGCTCTGCGGTTAGGTCACATAACTGACCCTTTAAGTCCCAGGCCGGACGTTTGCTGGGTTTCTTCCCCCCCAGCATGGAAGGAGCAGCTGCTGCTAAGATGGGCACAGAAAGGATAAAGGTCAGGAAGTCTTGGCTCTCTGTCTCTCCTCCCTCCTAGCCTTTAGGGCCTCCACACCTGATGCTACATCTCCTTCCCCTCCAGACAGGGAAGAGACCAATTGGATTTTTCTGGTACTCACCCCCTCCTCTTCCCTATCCCAGCCTCTCACCCAATGATTATGTTTGTCACCTACTGCCAGGCTTCTGGGCAGGAACAGCAGCAGGGCCTGGCTTCTGATTCTTCAACACTATGGGATTGGGGAATCGACATAAGGAATTACAGCACCAGTGTCCTTCCAACTCCATCATTCTCCCTTAACATATGCCCCCAAATCCCTTCTTGGCCCCAGCTCTTACGCGCTATTACCTGTGGCAATAGCTGTGGAACATCGGGGTCCTGTCTTCTTGGGAACTTTTGGTGCTGTTAGGAGATGGAGAGAGGAAAAGGCAGAGCGATCACTCTCAGGTTGTCCTGTACTCTGGCTGGCTAGGGGCAGAGGAGCTGCTTTTTCTAAGGATCAGAAATAAGATAACTTCCCTCTTCCCCTAAGTCTGGCCAGCTCCTAAAGATACCCTTCTGAGGACCAGAAATTACTCAACATGCCAAGAAACAAGTTGGACTAAGGTAAGCAAAAAAGAGCACGGGGGCAGAATCAGGTATAAAGTGTGCTACCATTTGTATAAAAGAATGTCGAGGAACATGTCCATATTTGCTTGAGTACCCACAGAACAGCCCTAGGAGGACACACAGCTGCCCCTGGGGAGGGAACTTGGTGGCAGGGGACAGGGTAGGAGGGAGACTTCTCACTGTATAACAACCTTTATGCTGTTGGAATTTGGAAACAAGTGAAACTTATTACCTATTCAAAATAAGCTAAAATTGAAATAAAAGAAATAACTGAGCTCAAGAGCACTGGACTTCCGTGTCCTTGGCCTCTGGCCACCCCTAGAGCCCACCTGCGGTCTGGCCTTGTGTCTGTGGCACTGTGGTGAGGGCTGGTGCTCTGGGGCGGGATGTGGCAATTTTGGGTGCTGTGCCCAGGCCTCGTGTCCTTTTCTGGGGAAAGACAAGGATGGGGTCCACAGTTACTCTCCCTGATTGGTTTACACTCTCTCACACACACACTCAGGTACATGTACAGCCTTCCAAACCCAGCTCACCTTCTCAGGCTCCAAGGCATCCTCCATCTGGTCAGGCCCCCTCTTAAATCTGCTTCCTGGGAGAGGCAGCCGGGAAGGGGCCTTGACCAGGGGTCTCTTCACCTCTATGTTCCCCTTCACTTCCAACAAGGGTGACCTCTGCTGGGAAAAGAGAGACCCTTAAGAAAAGACCCTAGAGCCCACATGTCCTAAGAACTCCCTTTTTTGGCTTCCTGGCCTGATTCTCAACATCACCTCCAACAAGCTTTAACTGAGTACCTCTTGTGCCACAAACTGGAGCTCACAGATTATGTGCCAGCCAAAAAGCGTGAAGAAAAGTGGGACATAATGCGAAAGTGGGAGCAATCTCTAAGGGAAAAGCTGGCTGGACATTGGACTTCAGCTAACTTTAAGGGCAGTACCTAAACAAGCAGAGAGATGGACACCCCTTAGAAGGCAAAACCTCAAACATGCACATGGTGTGGCTGGGAAACCAATAGGACCTTTTAGCTACAGCTGAGAATCATAAATAAGGGAGAGAGTGGAAGATAGATAAGGCTGAAGACTGTGGGAGACTGTGGGAGGAGCAAGTAACATGTATTAGGAACTGTTTTAAATGCTTTGTCTGTATCGACTTACTCAATCCTCACAGCAGCCCACTAAGGAGGTGCTATTATTAGTCTCATTTTGCAGATGAGGGAAAGAAGGCACTGAAAGGTAAAACAGCTTGTCTAAGGTCATCAGCGAGTAAGAGGCAGAGCAGGGTTAGAATCTAGACAGTCTGGTTCTGGAGGCCATGGTTTTAACCATTAGAGCACACTGCCTCGTAGGTCTTTGATGCCAAGCTAGGGAAGAGTTTAGGCTTTAGCCCGGCATATTGGCTCCCTGGAGAGCCAGATACAGTTTCTGATTAGGCACGTGAAAAATACACAAAAGAGCCTATTATAAAGAATAATAATGAGTTGTAAGTAGACAGACTTGCATGGGGACAACCAGGAAGTAGCTTGACCAGTTTGGAGACGACCAAAGTACAGGTATGAGGTGGCGGCAGTGGGAAAGAAAGAGAGATTCCCCTCCTCTAAGCAGCCCAATTCAGTGTCTTGGGATTACGCCCACCCCACAGTTACTCCCACACAGGGTGACCAACCATTCTGGTTTGCCCAGGACTCGGGGGTTTCTTGGGATACAGGACTTTCAGTGCGAAAACCAGTCATTCCTATGCAAACCGGGACGACTGGTCACCCTACTCCTATGCCATCATCAGGAAAGCACCATGGATAGATCAGCTTCTGACTTTCACTGCAGGCAACTTTTAACTCCAAGGCCAGTCTCTCTCTGTCTTCAGTTTAGTGCATTCATTCAATATTTACTAAGTGCCTGTGTGTGCCAGGAAACGATCTGAGTTCTGGAGTAACAGATGTAGTCCCTGCCCTCAGGATGCTCATGGGACAGTGAGGAAGAGAAGCATTTAAAGAGATGATTAAAACTTTAGCGAGTGCTATCACAAACAGAGTCCAGAGGAGGGGGTGGGCATCCAGTTTAGATGGGGAGAGTGTCCGAGAACACTTCTAAAAGGTACTTTGATGCCAAGCTTGAGGATGAAAAAGCGCTGGCTTGATTGGCTTGAGCTGAGGAAGAGCATTCCAGGAAGAAAGTAAGGAGGGATGCAGGTAAGGAATGACAAACTGTTCTATTCAGCTGAACACAGGGATGTGCATGGAAAGTGGGGAGATGAGAACAGAAGCAGAAGGGAAAAGATTGTGGCGCTCACTATCCCATGACAACGAGTCTGCGATTGACTAAGGGCAAGAGGGACCCTGATGATTTTTAGTCAGGAGAGTAATATGACTAGATCTGTACTGAAAACATGAACTGTAAGGTGAAAGATGAACGGAAGTAGAAGATAAAGGGTGTCATGGGCAGAGAGACTGCATCATTCCCTCATTCCTCCATTCGACAAGGACTCCTTGCACTAAGATTTGTTGAAAGACTGCTCTGTACCAGACGTGCTAGGTGCTGGGGTGACAGTAAGGAGCACAGAGCCCCTGCCTTCCCAGAGCTTACTTTCGAGGGCAGCCTCTCCAAACTGGGGTACCACAGGAGAATTAAGCTCTACAGAAAATGATCCATTTTCTCAATTCTCCCGAGAATGTATAAGCTCTTACTATTCTAGGTGCCTAAGAGAGCAGTTAATTGTTGACACAAAGGATGCCTTAGGGCATTAGAGCTTACCTCTCACGGAACTCAAGTTGAAGGGACTGTTCTAAGAGTTTGAGGGCTAAGGAGAAATCCATCTCACAGAAGGCCAGGATGAAGATGAGGGGCTGGATTACATGAAACCAAGTACTGACCTAACTGGGGGCTGGCCTGGGGGAGGGAGAAAGAGGGCCGGCAGCAGGGGAAACACAGGAGTCCAAGCTAACTCCAGGATGCCTGCCACGGCTCCAGCGACCAAGATCACAGGAAGACGAGCTGGTTTTGTTTTTTGTTTTTTAAATAAACTTTTCATTTTAAAACAATAATAGATTCACATGCAGTTGTAAGAAATGATACAGAGAGATCCGAGAGTAGGCGAAGGGCTAGTTTCTAAAAGATGCTAAGTTCACCTTTGGGAAAGTGAGTCTGAGCTACCTGTGAGACAATGAGATACAGTCAAGGATGTTCCCTCAGCATCACTATAGAGAAACTGTGAAACGACCTGATACCCTGGTTTTTTAAATTTTAGTTTATTGGTTTATTGTCTTTCCTTACATTAGACTGTGAGCATCGTAAGAAGTTTTGTTCACAACTATATAACCAGAGTGGCGGAATACTTACATAATACTTAATATTTAAACTGTAATACATCCAAACCATTGGTTTCTATACAAATAAAAATGAAAAAGAAAAAGAAGGTGGTATGTTTTTCCTGTCACCTGCAGAAATGTGCACAAGGAATGCTTATTTTAATTTCGTTTAATCAAATGTGGTAGGAAAACCAAATTTTTCTTTAAGTGTTCCAAGGTCCAACACTGGATTTTTTTTTTATAACCCACGCTCTTCATTCTCTCTACACTACCACACTAAAGACCTACCTCCCTAGAATTTGTGTGGGTTCAGAAAATGTGTTCAAAAGTTTGTTCATTCAGGACAACTCCAAAGAGTACAGTACGCATTCCTCTCCCATCTATAAAGCTAGACACAACGACTCCAACTTTCCACAATACACATCTGCACTCAACCTTCTAGAGAACCAGACATTCATCCAACCCCGCCTATCCCCACTTCCCAGAGCAGAGATGAGGCCCTGCTCTAAGGCAACCCCTCCAGGCGTGCATCAAACCCCACCCCCTCACCTCCTCAGGAACAGCACTGGGGCATGCTTCCTTCCCTCCTCTGCACAATCGACTTTCACTCTCTACTGGATCATTCCAGTCAGTACACAACACGTGCTATTATTTCTTCCAACCTAAAAAGAGTTTCTTGACTCTGCTTTCTCTACCAGCTACTACCCTTTTTCTTTGCTGTCCTTTGCAGCAAAACTCCTCCAAAGTGTGTCTATATAGTATTCACTGTGTCCAATTTCTCTCCTAAACCCTTCCCAATCAGGCTTTCTCTCCCACCATCCCACCAAAACTGCTCTCAAGGTCACATGTAACCCTGTGTCGCTAAGTCAATTCTTCATCTTCATGTTTCTTGACTCATCAGCAGCACTGATCGCTCCCACTTCCTTAATACACTTTCTTCATTTAGCTTCCAAGAGACCATCCTCTCTTGGTTTTCCTACCTCACTGGTAGATCCTCCTCATCTCTCCAAACTTTACTGGTGGTCTTTCTACTCTCTATCCACACTCCAGTCCATTCCCATGGCTTTAAAAACCATCCATATTCTGACAACTCCGAAATTTATATCTCCAGCCCAGACCCAGCTCCTCAGTGTATACGGAACTGCCTTCTCAACGTCTCTCCACTTGGAAGTCTAATAAACATGTCAGACTTAATGCATCCAAACTGACCTCCTGATTTCCAACCCCCTTTCAAACTCGCTCCTCTTGCACCTTTCTCCATCTCAGTTGACAGAACTCCATCTTTCGGTTGCTCAAGCCAAAACACCCAAGGTCCTCTGGTCCTCTTACATACCGCACCTAATGTCAGCAAAGTGTGGCTGACTCTATCTGCAAATCTGACCACATGTTACTACTTGCACTGCTACTACCCCGATCCAAGTCACCATCTTCTCTCATCTAGATTATCATATTCCACTGGTTCTCAACTGGGGACGATTTTACATCTGACAATCTCTAGTGACATTTTGATTGTCATGATTAGGTGGGGGTTGCTACTGGTATCCAGTGGGTAGAAACCAAGAATGCTGCTAAACATTGGACAAAGTACAGGACAGCCCGCCACAATAAAACGTCAATAGCATAAAAGTTGAGAAACCCCACCTCATTCCTAACAGTTCTTGTATCTATCCTTGCCCCCCTACAATCTAATCTCAATGCAGCAGCTAGTGATCCTCTTAAATGTAAGACAGATCTTGTCTCTTTGCTTAAAACCATCCAATGATTCCCCACCTCACTCAAAGTCAAAGTCCTCGCAACCGCCCCTACAAGAAGCAGTGGGATCAACAACCTCACTCTCCATTATCTGACTTCCCTTCCTCCATCTTTCCCCCTTGCTCGCTCTGTTCCAGCTTTGCTATACATCTCTTTAGGGACTTCTCTAGCAGATTCCCTCTGCCTGGAATGCTCTTCCCTCAGCAGCCACTTGCCTATCTCCCTCACCTCCTTCAAGTCTTTATTCGACTCTCACCTTAAGGGAGCTTACTGAAACCACTCTATCTAACACTCTATCCTGCCCTCCTCCCTCCCTCTTAATCTACTTGAATTTTTCCTTTTCTCCATAGGACTTACCACCTTCTAATAGAGTTATATAATTTATTTATTACATATTGTCTGTCTCCCCATAGAATGGCAGCTCCATGATAGCAGGGATCTCTGTCTTCTTCATTGCCGTATTTACAACTGTGCCTGGCACATACTAGGTGCTTACTAAATATTCGATGAATAAATATGAGAAGGCTTCTACTCTTTTCCCCTATTACATTACACTGCTGTGCTCTTTGGCTGTCAGGATACAATGAGTATCTCTTCAGGTTGAAACTTGACTTTCAGTAAATCTGAATGTGAAACACTAGTAAACAGAGGATTCAGGCAGGAGCCCTTTCTGGCACCCGAAGTCAATACACTCTCACTGTCACACACACACATCTCTATCCAATGGAGAGGGGAGGCTGCAGATGGTTGTGGGGTGCAGCAGGGCACCGATAAGAGAAGAAACTAAGTCAACCAGTCTCACTGGGCAGAGATCTCTGCAAAACCTGGGGAAGGAGAGAAAATGAGAGATCCTTCAATTGAGATTACCATTCCCTCTCCCCCCTTCCTATATCCTGAAGCGGCAGCAATAAGGAGAGAAGAGACGACAGGACATCAGCCGGGATTTGGCTCAGACACCATTTCCCCAGAGGCGGAGTCATCTCCGAACTCCCCCGTCTCAATCACACACTGCAATCGCGGGTTGGAAGGGAGAGACGAGAACGTGTCAGACAAGCCTGAGAATGCCAAATGGGAAATCCTGGAGACACGAACGCGAGGAAGGGCATCAGGGACTCCCTGAAGCTGGGGGCTGGCAGGCAGAGATGCCCTCCGACCTCCTGGGGCTGCTCCCTGCCTTCTCCACTATCCCTGCCTCCCCCCTTCCCACCGCGCGGGGGGCACGGACCAGCAGGACCAAGGCTGGCCGGAAGCCGGGGACTGTCAGCATCTGGACGGTCAGCCGTCGTCCCCGCTCCCGGGGGCAGGGGACCCGCGTCGGCCCCTACTCACCTGCGGCTCCATGTCCAGCTCCGTGCCACACGCGTCAAGGGAGCGCAGTAGAGGAGGACAGGGCGCTGGGGCTGCGGGGACCCGCGTTCTCCCGCCTGCTCGCGACGCACAGCACGCGCGCTCCGGGCTCCTGTGCCCTCCAGCCCCGCGCCACACCCGCCACTTTTGAATTCCAACGGCCGCCACTCTGCTCTCCTCGCTCCGCACGCAGGAGCCAATCGTCGCCGTCGCCACAGCCGAGGGCCAATCGCAGCGCCCTCCGCCTCCCGAGGCCACACCCCGCCCGGCCGGCGCCGTCCCCTGCCTGCCTCTCCCGAGCCCGGGCGGCAGGCCGGTTACTTACACTTCCGGCTCCACTTTTCCTCCCTCCGGCACCCCGCAGCTAGCAGGAGTCGCGCTCAACTTCCGCTCTGCTCCCGGCCGCCGCGCACGACGTCAGAAAATGCCTCAAACACGCCGCCCGAGCGTAACTGGTGGGGGGGGGCGGGGACGCCGGAGGAAAGGCAGCGCGCGTGCGCAAACGAGGGCCGGGCCCGACGCGGGGTGGGACGAGCGCCCCCTCGTGACTTCGGTAGAGAGCGCACTGCTTAGCCGCGATTGGATCGACTTGACTGCGGTTCGCGCGCGGCGACCCCCTGCCGAGTGGAAGTGGTCCCGGAAGTGGGAGCTGGAGCCCCCACGCGGGCGGGAGGGTGGTTGCGTCTGCCCATTCCCTGCTCTTTTTGCCGTTTGTCACGAAACTTAGGGACCTTGGGTACAGTTCAGCGCTCCATGGAACCCCCCACGGTGGGGATTCGAGGCTCAGGGCAGGAGGCTTTTTCTCTGCAGTCCTCTGCCTCGTTGTACCTCCCTTGTACCTGGGCGCTGTTACTGCTGCTGGGGAACTGGCTTAGGGCTTTCAGAGCCTCGAACCCACAGAGGATTTAGTGCTTCCATTTATGGAGTATTTTATGCTTTTCAGACTAAATGCACATGCATGATCCCCTTTAATAATCGCTAATAATACTACTAATAATTACTGAGCTCTTACTATGTGTCAAGTGCTTTGCATATTTTATCTGCAAGGTAGATGGAGACAAGTTTAGAAAGGTTAAGTAACAAGTACAAGGTTACACTGCTGATTGGGAGTGGGTCTAGATTCCATTAGCTTCAAAATCCAAGCTCTCTCTTGTCATCCCACACTACCGCTAACAATCCTAGTAACAAAAACAACTCCTTACGTGTGAAAAATTTACAAAGTGGTTCTACTATGTTTATTCATCTGAGTTTCCAACCAATCCTGGGGGTAGACAGGACAGGCATTTTATTTATGAGACTAAAAGGTAGGGGACCAAGGGATCTGTCTTGGTACGTAATTGGAGATTGACAGGATTGGAACTCAAGCCGCCTATTTTATAATCCAGTGCTTTAACTTGGATTCAGACCTGCTTGTGGCTGGGAACAGACTGTGGGGAGACGCTTATGGTGTCTGAAAACCCTGTCGTCATCCCCGAACCTGTGCTGTCTTAGGAAACCTACAAAAAGCAGGGGCTTGAAAAGAGGAGCAGGAGAAGAGGAGTGAAGGGGGAAACCGGAGAAGACCAACACTTAATGGGTGGGTAAAGAGGGAGAATTGAGATGAGAAACTGAGAAGCAACGTACGTTTATCAGTTAAAAAAACAAACATTAGACTAGGAGAAATATGGACCCGTTAGTACATCAAAGAGGAAAAAAGATTCATCTCAATTGATGCAGAAAAACTACCCTAAAATATTCAACATCTATTGATATTAAAGAAAAAAACTCCCAACCTGATAAACGATATCTTCAAAAATCCTACAGCACACATCACAGTAATGGTGAAATGTTGAAAGCCTTCCTCTTAAAATGAGGAACAAGGCAAGGGTGACTGCTCTCAATAATCCTAGTCAATATAATAATGGAAGTTTTAGCTTGTCCAATAAACAGCAACAACGAATATATAAGGATTGGGAAGAAACAAGAATGTCAATATTCGCAGATGAAATTGTTGCATATGTAGCAACCCCCAAAGAAAATTCAGATGGAATTGATAAGTGAGTTTACCAAGGTTACTGGGTACAAAATCAATATAGGAAAAATCATTATACAAAATCTATTGCATTTCTGTCATCAGCAACCATCAGTTAGAAAGTGTAACTTTAGAGGCTGGCCCAGTGGCCGAGTGGTTAAGTTCGAGGGCTTCACTGAAGCGGCCCAGGGTTTCACGGGTTCGGATCCTGGGCACGGACATGGCACTGCTCATCAAGCCATGCTGAGGTGGCATCCACATGCCACAACTAGAAGGCCCCACAACTAAGAATATACAACTATGTATCCGGGGGCTTTGGGGAGAAAAAGGAAAAAGTAAAATCTTTAAAAAGAAAGTGTAGGGGCTGGCCGGATGGTGCAGTGGTTAAGTGCACACGTTCCACTTCTCAGCAGCCCGAGGTTTGCCGGTTCGGATCCCGGGTGAGGACTTGCTTGGCACCACTTGGCAAATGCCATGCTGTGGTAGGCGTCCCACATATAAAAGTAGAGGAAGATGGGCATGGATGTTAGCTCAGGGCCAGTCTTCCTCAGCAAAAATAAGAGGAGGATTGGCAGTAGTTAGCTCAGGGCTAATCTTCCTCAAAAAAAAAAAGTGTAACTTTAAAAAAATATAACATTTGGTTACATGAATATATGCATATGTAAGTCAAGCTGTATACTTGATTGTGCATTTTATGTTATACTGCAATAAATATTTTAGTAAAAAATATACCATTTGCAATAGAAACAAAAATATAAATTACTTAGGAATAAATTTAACAATAGGTGTGCAAGCCCTTTGTGGAGAAAATGATAAAGCTTTATTGGAAGATACTAAAGAAAATCTAAATTAATGGAAAGATATACTGTGTACTTGCAGAGAAGGGCTTGATATTGTAAAGATGTCAATTTTCTCCAAGCCTTGGTGTTGGGCTAAGGGGGATGATAGAGTCCTCGATGCCTGGTCCTGCCAGAGTCTCTTCTGTCTGCCCACCTCAGGAGCGGGCTGAGTGGGACAGCCCTTGGTGGTCCTTCCCTCCTCCCCAGAGATCCCTGCCTCAAGCTGGGGAGGATTGCTTACCTTGGAAATTACATCCTTGAACCCCATGTGCCCTCCTCCCCTGCTTCTCTTCCTGGTTTCTCTAGAAGATTCCTTTTCTCCTGCCCAGCCCTTTGCAGGCCTCTCCACAGATGGAGAGGTGCACAGTGAAATTACCTTGACTATATCTGAAAGACGTCAACCCTCCACCCCCCATCCTACCCAGCAGCTTCTTGTGTCTACTCTCCTGGAAGGTGTGTTGCTTTGGCCCTGGCCCTTGCGCATTCTGCCTCTGCCACCTTCTCCCACAAGGCTGGTTGTCACCGCCCTGATGCTCAGGCCCCATGGCCTCAGGGTAGGGAAGCCCTATCCAGTTTGGCCCTCCTCTCCCCAGCTTGGGACATAGGATTCACAAAGGCTTGCACACTTGTGCTCCCAGCCCAGCTGACCTTTGATGAGCCAGAGCACCTTCTCCCAAGGTCCCTTCATGGCCCCGTTGTGAAATTCACAAAAACAAACATTTGCACGTTTAAACCTTTCTTAGCTTGTAGGGCTATCTTTAAAAAATTATTTTAGAGCAAATCCCAGAGATCATATAATTTCCCTGGAAAATACATATATATACCATTATACTACTATTATTATATTACATTATGTACCACAATACCATTATTATGCCAGCAAAATACATAAAAATTCCTCAATATCGCCTAATAAGCAGTCAGGGTTCAGTTTTCCCTAATTGTCCCCAAACTGTCTTTTTGCAGTTGCTTTTACAATCAGGATCTGAACAAGATCCAAAGATTACATTTGATTGGTTTGTCTCTTTCATCTCTCTATGACAGCCCCCCGGCCCTCTGCCCCACCACACAAACACTTTTAAAAAGCCTTCTATTTGTTGGCGAAATAATACATTTTATTGTGTCACGTTCTGGATTGGGTTTATTGTAATTCTGTGGTGTCATTGAATGTCCTTCCCTCTCTTCTGAATGCCAGTTGCACCTCCTCAGGAGGTACATGTCTGGTTGTCCCACACTTGCAGAGTTTTAAAAATAACGTTCATCATAATTTTTTTCTTTTTCTCAAGTGGTACTTTTTCATTGTAGAAAATTTAGAGGAAAAAAAATCCATTGTTCTGCTAGTCAGGGATAAGCACTGTTCATATTTTCCTCTATTGCCTCCCAGCCTTTTTTCCATGCTTATGTTGCATAGTTGAAATTCCAAAGATAAAAATGAACAAACAGAGAAATGTGAAAAAAAAATCTGAAAGACACTTTAGAGAAGCAAAATGTGGTACATCTATACAACGGAATGTTATTTGGCCATAAAAAGGAATAAAGTACTGACACATGCTACGACGTGGATGAACCTTGAAAACATTATGCTAAGTGAAAGAAGCCAGACACAAAAGGCCGCATATTGTGCGATTCCATTTATATGAACTGTCTGGCATATTATATGGTTCAATTTGTGTTAAATATCCAGAATAGGCAAATCTTTAGAGACAGAACAGAGATTGAGTGGTTGCCAGGGGCCAGGGGAGCGAGGAATGGGGACTGGCTAGTGAGTATGGATTTCTTTTTGTGGTGATGAAAATGTCCTAAAATTAAATAGTGGTGATGATTGAACAACTCTGTGAATATACTAAAACCCACTGAACTGTACACTTTAAAAGGGTGAATTTTATTTTTCAAAACTGTTATAAAAAGCTTTAATAGGTCATTCAATTTTCAAGTACAATTCATGCAGTGTTTCTTAAGTGCCGGTTCTGTGTCCTGCACTGTCCTGGGCTTTGGGGCTACCCTGAAGAAGGAGGCAAACATGATGTCATCCCAGGGCTTCCAGTTTGGGAGTGAAGGGGAGACAGAAAGTAAAATGTTACCATACGGTAGAAGGAAGACCGGAGCTGTCAGGTCACCTTTCTCAGAAGTGCAGAGTTGGGCCAGCTTGGTGGCATAGTGATTAAGTTCGTGTGTTCTGCTTTGGCAGCCCAGAGTTCCTTGGTTCGGATCCTGGGTGTAAAGCTACACTCTGCTTATCAAGCCTCGCTGTGGTGGCATCCTACACATAAAATAGAGGAACTGGCACAGATGTTAGCTCAGGGACAATCTTCCTCACAAAAAAAAAAGAAAAAGAAGTGAAGAGTTGGAGAAAGAGTTCCAGAGGAAGTTCTTATCTCAGCTGTGAGCAGTCAGAAAAGTAAGAGTGAAGAGAAAAAGCAGCTTCCATCTTGACAGGAGTGGAGACATGGGGTCAGGTATGTGGGTACAGGCCAGGGGCTGAGGTCCTAGTCTGAGGGGACCCAGCCAGAGGTGGTTGACTTCCCCCCAAGTTGTTCTCCCTTTATCGCAGAGTTCCAGTTGATAACACAAGCAAGGCATAGATAGATACGGGTCCTCCTGTGAGGCGGACCCACTCACTTCCACAGACAGTCATGGGGCAGTGGCCTGTGATTTACCCTGAGAGGAAGGCCTCCAGCTCTCCCCAGAGTGTTCCAGCGCCACAGTGACTGCCTGGGCCTGGTCTACAGGCCCTGGGGAAAGGGTGCAGAGGAGCCCTCTGAGGCTCCCACACACTCACCTCCCAGAGACACAGGGCGCAGAGGAGGAGCCCTCCTCCAGGCCACTTGCTCCCAAATCCTTAGTGACAATTACAGGACTCTCTCCAGGCACCAAGCTTTGAATAGCCAGTGGTTGAAGAATACAACTACCACGAGGCCTGAGGTGCACCATCAGCCTTTTGTCCCTCAAGGAAAGAAGTACTGGGGGTGAGAGAAAAGCCTCTATATTGTCTATGCCAAGTAGGAAGTGAAGACCAAGATGGCGCGAGGACCAGGCAGTTCAGAGTGTGCCGGGCAGGGGGCGCACTTTCACATTTTGAACCATATGAATATATTACGCAATAAGATAAAAAGAATTAAAGGGAAATGAGAAGAATGAAATCTATTTCCTTGTCATATTGGCACTCTCAGACGTTACTGCTGGGAGCATAAATTGACACTACCTTCCTAGAAGTTCAGGGAACTTGAAAGTACCAACATCTCTTAACATACCGTTCCAATTTAAGAATTTAAGGACGTAGAAATGTACACAAAAATTTACAAAAGTAAACAACCAAAATTTCCAATGGATGACTATTAAATAGAAGATGACAAAACTCTATTACATAATGCAAATTTAATCTATATGTGTTTATAATAACATATAGATATTATGGATAATACATATATATTAGGGGCAATGCATCTACTGTGTGTGCTGCTACTGGTGATTCAACCCTGAGCCAAAACTGACATGGCCCTGCCCTTAAGGAACTTAGAGTCAAATGAAGAGAAGACGTTAAACACATGGTCACACCATTCAGTGAACGACTGTAAAGTGAGATGGATTCTATGAAAGAAAGGCATTTGAGAACATATGGAATATGATGCAGCCACTGAAAATAGTGATTCTTTTTTTACTCAAAGACTTTGGTTTTATTATAGTACATGGGCTGGGACTGATGGGAGGGGTCGATGTAGTGAGCAACCATTGCCCTGATTAGCATCGGATGCCTGTCCAGATAGCCAGGAACGTGCCAAAGATACCCCCAGTCTACGTTATGGTTTTCTCCTTGCTGCCCATCGGCTCCCGACCCTGCATTCAGATCCCGAGACAGGAAAAGTTGCCAAAGAGCGCCCCGGCTGCCGAAGCCCGTCTTCACACGGTCAAAGCAGCTTGGCTGGGACTGTCCATAGGAACCCAGGGCCACCGGCTTCTCGCTCACGGCCTTGATCGCTCAGCTCTACGTCTCACCTGAAGCAGGAGGCAGTGCGCTGAAAATAGTGATTTTGAAGACTCTACAGTAATAGGTGTGGCATAAAAATTACTAGAAATTTTCGAAGACTGTAATTCAACCTTGGTTCAAATCAGTTACAAGTCATGAGGATATCTAATGGGAAACATTGCAGGAAAAGAACTTTGTTGATATGAGTCTTTGAGTGCAGGATAGGTATAGGGGTATGCACAGGTGCAGATGGTACGTATCACGGTGGACCAACATTTGGCCAAGGGAAAGAAGGCTTAAGATTGGTTTTATTCATGCTTTGTCTCCAGTAAAGGGAGCTACCTTTCCATCTTTAAAAATGTGATAAAGTCACATAACTTCTGTGATAGGCTATTTCTAATTTCAAAAGTTATAGCCTAAAATTTAAGGCTTTGATTATTTGTTACAGGAAATTGCACTTGTCAGAGTGTGTGTTACCGCAAAGCGTGTTTGTTCCCTTCAAGTTAAGACTATATTTGTTATGTGAAGTTACATTTGTACACTGACCTTAAATTGATAACCCACTGTTTAGGACCTCGCTGATTTCATTACGATTAATCATATCTGTATATTATGTTGCCAAAGTGAATTTCACGTCTAGAGTTTCCCTCTTTATGGGTCACAAGTAAAATAAAATGGTATGATAGCATATTTGCTTCCAAAAACACAACACTATATCTTGAGCCTCCACAAAGGAAAGCATTTATGATGTAACCTAAGTAAAGAAGACCACCACCTTCTAATACACTATATTCAAAATTATGTTTGAGAAAAAAAGGATGCATGAGAAAAAGAGGGGGAAAAATAATCAAAATGCAGAACTTTTCATTATGTTTTCAAGTGTCATGTAACATACTTATCATACCTAGGTACGAAAAAATTGTTTTAAGAACATTTCCCTGAGTCCGAGGAGTCAGTCTCTCCTCCTTGTGACCTTTGAGGACACAAAGGTCAGATGGGGGACACTGGAAAATTTCTGTTTGCATTTCCTTTTTTTTTTTTAAGATTGTCCCTTTGGGGCTGGCCCTTTGGCCGAGTGGTTAAGTTCGCACGCTCTGCTTTGGTGGCCCAGGATTTCGCCAGTTAGAGTCCTGGGTGCGGACATGGCACCACTCATCAGGCCATGCTGAGGCGGCATCCCACATGCCACAACTAGAAGGACCCACAACCAAAGATACACAACTCTGTACCAGGGGGATTTGGGAGAAAAAGGAAAAAAAAAATTAAAAAACATTGTCCCAGAGCTAGCATCTGTTGCCAATCTTTTTTTCTTCTCTCCAAAGCCCCCCAGTACATAGTTGTATATTCTAATTCTAAATCCTTCTAGTTCTGCTGTGTGGAACACAGCCTCAGCATGGCTCGATGAGCGGTGCTAGGTTCATGCCCAGGATCTGAACTGGTGAAATCCTGGGCCCCCCAGAGGAGGATGTGGCCCCTTAAGCCGAGGCTGCAAACCTAACCACTTGGGCTTGGGGCCGGGCCCTCTGTTTGCATTTCTTTACCTAAAGACTAATGGGGACTTTTATTCCATATGGTAATTATTTCCCCAGTGACTTTCCAGCTCTTAGAGAGATAAGAACGCTCCTGACATTAATTTCAAACAGATGGCTGTAATGTCTTTTGCCGTCTCATCTTTCCTCTCCCTGTTTTCCCAAACTGTCCAAATACAGCTAACAGCACAGATTTGGAATGGGGGGAAGCAAGATGGGGGCTGAGAATGGCCCTGTGACATTGGCCTTGAGGACACTTTCCGAGGCCAGGCATCGCCTATGTTTCAGCTCACACTGCTACAGGAATGTTATTTCTAACCACGTGCCCATCTCACAAAGTTCCTCTCCTGCAAACCATCCTGGGTGAAGGTCCTAGAGAGTTTCTCATAATAGAAAATTTCATATCCAGACTTGGAAATAACTGGTCATTTAAGCGGGCTAGAGGTTGGGTTAGAAGAAAGAGATGTGGTTTTCTGTATCTTACTGTCATTTCTTTGATGGGAAATGGAAAGTGTTAAATCAAAAGCAAGTCTGTACACATACTGCTCTTCTCTGCAATTTCTGCCTTGAGTCACAAAGACCTCCCTCTCCAGTCCCCAGTCCCAGTTGCCAGGGAGGCATCACTCACCACCACCACACCCTCCATAGGTAGGCCTCCCAGGAGACAGCCACTGCTCATGTAAAGTTCATTACCACTGCAAAAAGCAATGTCAAAGATCCAGGGAAGACACATCCTTTAAAGTAAGTCTAGAACCACGCTCCTCAGAAAAAATTAGTCATAAAAGAAAAAAAAGTGTTACTATACTTAATAGCATCTCGTTTTATTTTTACGCAAGATGCAAATTCAACATAAGAAATGCTTATTGTGGGCCAACGTAGCATGGAGCCAGGGGCTGTGTGAACGTGCCACACTGTGCTGGATCCGGGGAATGCAGCAATGAGCAGGACAGACAGGTCTCTACTGTTTTTGGGGTTCTCGCCCAGTGAGGAGTATAGATAGATGCGCAGATAGAGAAGCAATGACAAAAACGAAAGACATCATGGATGTGACATACTTAGTGCAGCATGTACAATAGTGTGCATCACTGAGTCACAGCAGGGAATGGAAGGCCAGAGCCAAACTCTTCTAGTGTATGGAACTGAAAAGGTCTGGACCACAGAACAATTGGGGAGAGGAGGCTGGAGAGGGTGGCAGGTGGGCAAAGGAGTCATTCACTCTGTGTGTCCCCGGCTGCTGGCGCCGCTCCACAGGCTCTGTTAGTACCCCAGGAAGTCATCCACCTGTTCCACAGTCTCTGCACCTCGTGCCAGGTTGTCCTCTGGGGTGGCTCTGCCCACCTCCTCTGTGGGCTTCCAAGACCTCAGTTCACAACCCAACAGGCCCTAGCTCTCTTCTCTTCAGTTGTTGTGGTGACCTCCTGCTCTCTCAGGCTAGTCTTTAGTGATGCTGGTCAAGGCATGGACATCGTTGTATAAATGGGACCACTCTTTTTGCTCCATCTTGCTGGTGGCAGCGTGTAAAAGGCAGGCATGTCACATCACCAAAAAAGATCACATTCTAAGAAGACAGCGATTGCATCCTAAAGAGCTTATGAAAGTATATGGTGGAAACGTGGGTTGTTTAATGTGTACATTATCAAATTCCGAATAATAAATTTAGCATGACCAGAAAACAAATTATCTTTTACATTTTCCTGCGTACTCTGAGTAAGACTTGCATTTGTGGTCATCAAGGAAGCTCTGTAACAGCTGTTGAGAGAGTCATCAGGAGCCAGGCTTCACACATGAGGCAGTGTCCCGGGTAATGACGTACCAGCGTCAGGTAAATGGTATCAGGGAACGGCAGAGGCGAGAGATCTGTGTTGTTTCCGTACAAACATGCCAAAGATCCACACCACTGTGAACACTGACAGGGTTGCCATCTATTTCCTCACAGCGGGAAGTATGAAATTATCCAGGAACCGCACATTTGACAACAAAGAATATGAAGCGATGGTTCCTGGGCCTGAATGGGAAGAGATAATGCCTGGAAACTGCAAAAAATCTTCACGTGCACAGATTGGACAGTTAAAAAAATACGTAAGTTCATCTTTTCACCCGTTAATCTGCATTTCATCAATACATCACTATACTTCACTTGGCCTATGTATTTTGTAATAGATTTAAAAATCAACTTGTTTGTAGATTTTCTTAAGCCCTGCACACACTAGGTGCGACTCTGCTTCAACATGTCCAAACAGAGCTCTTGACCTTCTCCCCTACACCCGCTCCTCATTTGGTGCCTGTCTCCCAGTGACCGGCCTCACCAGAAATCTAACTTTCTCCCTCCAACTACCCTGTCTCCACCACCACCGCCAGCCTCACATCTAATCCGTTTTCAAGTCCTGCAGATTCTGTCTGCTAAGCATCCTTCTACATCTCTGATCTCTCTGCCTCTCCACTATTACCACCCGAGGCCAGGCTTCTCTCACCTCTCACCTGTGGACCACTGCAGCTCCATCCTGACTGCCTCCCTGCCCCCTCTTAATTTCTGCCAACTCTTTCTCCATTTTGTAGCCAGCGTGTGCAAATACCATCACATCTCTCCCTAATCCAGAAGCATTGCCTCTCATCGCTGAAGTCTGAAGTCTGAGCTTCTTAACGTGACCTGGAAGAGAAAGTTAAAGCAACAGCATTATTCTTTGTTTGGGTTTCAGAGGGGAAAACTCTTACTTCATTTAAGATTTACTCAAAATTTACTTCATTTAAAAAATGTATAATAGGACCAGCCCCGGGAGCCTAGTCGTTAAGTTTGGCATGTTCTGCTTCAGTGACCCAGGTTCAGTTCCTGGGCCTGGACCTATACCACTTATTGGTAGCCATGCTGTGGCAGTGACCCAAGTACAAAATAGAGGAAGATTGGCAACAGATGTTAGCTCAGGGCAAATCTTCCTCAGTTGAAAAACAGAAACAAACAAACAAAAACTCTCTCTCTATGTATATAATGGGATGAATCTTTAAACAATGTAATCACAAACTGATATTTTTGCCTTCGAATAGAATGCACCTTTGGGAAAAGCTTAGTAAACTCACAGATGCCCCATTTATCTCAACTGATACCAATTTTGAACCATCATTAAATTTCACAGATATCATTGTAATTTATCTAAAGAATGTGTTGCAAGCATTTGGAACAATTAAATCAGATAATAAGAGGTTTTTGTAAATTTCTTAGACCTAGGAGAATTCTTATTTTCTTCCCTTTGGATGTCAGAATCTTGAGAGCAGTATATGCAAAGCAAAAATGCAGTCACTTTGAGAATGGTACTTAGCTTTTTGAAGTTTTCCTAATCTATTCAGCAAGCCCTTTATGGTAAAGAGCCTCACAGAATCACCAACCCCTTATCCAGCACTACTAATTGGCCCTGTTTTTTAAGTAAGTAAAATATTACTCAGTTGATGCCCCTGCATACTTCTTCCTCATACCCTTCCCCCTCCCCAGAGGTACCCACTACCATGAATGTGATAGTTATCCTTCTGACAAATGCTTTTGTGCTATTACCATATTTTTGTGTATCTGTGAAAATACACAGCATTTTCAGTGTGTTCAAGCCAGATTTATTTATTAGCTAACATGCTGCTGTCTCGTTTCGTGTTCACATTACATCCCTCTGTTGCCCCTTTCCTCTACAAGGAATTTCACGACTTTTTCGGCCTCGCCCAAAGGTTTGCATTTCCATATAAAACTAATACAGAGAACTGAGCAAGATCTTGCTGTAGAAGTGTCATCGCAGATATTTATATTTCGCATTTTGTGGAAATTGTAAAAATATCACAGAAAAGAAACACAAGGTTATTTTTTTTTAGATAACCTGGTGGATAGGTTTCAATAAATATCCAATAAATATGGTTTTGCCAAAGTCCAAACAGGCTGCCCACGCATTGGGCCTTTTTCTTGAATTGGTTGGGGCCAGGAGACTTTATTTTATTCTATTTGAGTAGGTGTTACACTTGCATGGTTTGAAATTCAAAGGATGGAAAGGGTATGTGTGAAAAGTCTCCCAGCCACTTCCTCCCCCACCTCACACTTCCCTTCCTTGAAGGCAACTAATAATGTCGTATAGTCTAGGGATCCTTCGGCAACCTGCTTGCTCTTTCCTACTAACTTTATATTTTGAGACACTTTTTTTGAAACATGTAGACCCAGATAGCTCATTTTCTCTGTCTGTAACAGTGCTGTCCAATAAAACTCTCTGCAGTGATGGCAATGTTCCAGATCTGCACTGTCCCGTATGGTACCCACGAGCTGCACATGGCTACTGAGCGCTTGAAATGCGGCTAATGTGATTGAGGAACTAAATTTAAGATTTAAAACATAGAATTAATTTTAATTAATTTAAAGTTAAGTTTAAATAGTCACATTTGGCTTGGTCTACTACACTGGGCAGTACAGTTCTATGCATTTAATTATATACATTATAGCTCTGTAATATTTAATTATATAAATATACTACAAATAATGTATCCATTCTTTTGTTTATGGATATTAAAGTTATATCCAGTTTATGGTTATATAAAACAATCCTGCAATAAACATACTTCTGTTTGCCTTATTGTGCAAATGTGGGAAGGGTTTGCGTATAAATTTATAAGTGGAACTGTATGATCAACTCTACTAGATATTGCCAAATGGTCTGCCTGTCAGTTTTTCCAGTTTACATTCCCATCCATGTGAGAAGGTCTCTGTGGCCCCATAGCCTCACTAACATTTGATGATACCGGACTTATCAGTGCCAATTTGCTAGATGTGAAATACTATCTCATTGCTATTTTAATTTGCATTTTGTGTTTCCTCTTTGAGGAATTGTTTTTCATACTGTTTTCATTTTTCTCTTGAGTTGATTGTCATTTTCTTATTGATTTTCGGAAGCTCTCTATAAATCCTAGGTAGTAATTCTTTCTTGTTTATATGCCTATATATGAAGTCTACTATAATTGCCTGTTATTATTAATTTCATTTTTGGAATAGCAGTATATTCACAGGTATTTAAAAAGCTATACAATCAGGCTTCTTCAAAAAGTCAAACATAGAATCAGCATATGACTGAAAAAGATTCTCTCCTCAACCAACTCCACCCACGTTCCTCTAAGTCCTTTCTACGTTGGCCTATAAACACTTAAAAAAAAAAAAGCTAACATAGTTTCTAACAGCTCAAGGCCACATCCCTAGGATGACCCTTGCCCCTCTTAAAGTGCCTGCTTGAGAAAACTCAAGGTTGCCAAAAGAGTATATTGTTTGTTCCAGCCAACACCTGGAGATAGGGCCCCTGTCTCCCTGCCTCTGTGGGAGGGTAGGAGCCTCACTTGGACAAGCACCAGCTAACAAACCCAAACCCCCCTTCCCGTTTTTTATAACTTTTCACTTTCGCGACTCTACTGAGCTCCCACTCGCTCCCCTCCCTATTCCCTCATTGTCCTTTTAAAACGCCCAGTTACCTCTGTTCAAATCAAAGTTGGATTCCGTTCATGCTGGACTCTTTCCCTATTGCTGTGGTATATTACCAACTAAAATCTGATCTTACCACTTTAACTATGTCCAGCTTTGTTTATCTTCGACATGACCCAGCAATTCTGCTCCTAGGCATGTACCCAAGAGAAATGAAAACATATGTCCACACAGAAACTTGCCCAAGAACGTTTATAACAGCGTTATTTATAATAACCCAAAGGTGAAAACAGCTCAAATGTCCATCAACTGATGAATGGATAAATAAATTGTGATGTATACACGGAATGGAATGTTATCCAGACATAAAAAGGAATGTGGTACTGATACATGCTACAACTTTGATCAACCTCGAAAATATTGTGCTAAGAGTAAGAAGCCAGACACAAAAGGTCACGTATTGTATGATTCCTTTTGAATGATGCCGACAGAATAGGCAAATCCATAGAGATAGAGAGTAGATTAGAGGTTACCAGGGGATGAGGTCAGAGGGATTGGGGAGTGATTACTTGATGGATATGAAGTGTTTTTATGGGGTGATAAAAAAGCTTTGAGCTTGGAGAAAGGTCATGGTTGCATAACATTGTGAATACACTAAATGCCATTGAACTGTACACTTTAGAATGGTTAACTGCATGTTACGTGAATTTCACCTTAAAAAGAAGATAACCAATAAAAACTCTCCCTCATAATCCTGTTGTCTGGCTACTCTGTTACCCCTTCTCAGAGGTAACTGATGTTTTGTTGTTAATTTGTTTGTTTTTGAAAACCCCATTTATAGTGACTTTTAATAAATAGAAACTTTTAATTTTAACACAGACAAATTTATCAATCTATTCCCTTAGGGCTTGTACTTTTCAAGAATCTTATTTCAGAAATTCCGTCTTATCCCAATAATGTACTGTCTTATATTTTTTCTAAAAGTTTAAAAAATTTGCTTTTCACATTTAGGTCTTTAATCCATTTGGACTTCTTTTTTTCTGTATGGAATGAGATACAGAAAAAATTTTATTTTTTCGTATGGAGAACCAATTGTCTCAGCACAGTTTGTTGAATACTCAATCCTGTCCACAGGACAACGACAACCTACCTATGTCAAATATTGGGTAACCATACGCATACATGATTTTTTCCCCTAAACTCCCTATTTTGCTCTGCTGGTCTATTTGTTTTTCCCTGTGTCGATACCAGACTATCCTAATTACTAAAAGATTATTATAATTCTTGATATATGGTAAGGCAAACCCTCAAATTTGTTATGTTGGTTATTTTTGATCCTTTTTTCATTCATATAAATTTTGGAATCAGTTCATAAAGTCCAGAAAAAATGTTACTGAGGATTTTTAATAGAATTGTATTAGGTTTATAGATTAATTTGGGGAGAGTTAACATTATGGTAATATTAAGTCTTCTCATCCATAAACATGGTATGTCTCTCTGTTTATTTAGGTCTTCTTTAGCACCTTTCAATAACATGCGTCATTTTTCTCAGAAATTTCTTGAACATTCTTGTTTGATTTATTCCTAATTATCTTAGAATTTGTATTGTATTGTAAAGGGCTCTTATAAGATTTTATTTTCTTACTATCTGCTGCTGGTATAAAGAAAACCAGTTGTTTTGCTTATTAATATCATATCCAGTAACTTTTCTAAGCTTTCCTATCAATTCTAAGAATGTGGTGGGTTTTCTATATAGACAATCAGATCCTTATAAACAATACAATGAATATTTATGTCTTTTTTTTTTCCTTTTTCATTGTCAGGTTAACAGTCCACAGGTGCATGCACACAGACACACACGTGCTTGATTTGATTTGTAAAAAATTTTTTTAGGATTTTTCAACTATGTTTCTCAGTGAGATTAGCATCTAGTTATCCTCTCTTGTACTGTCTTTGTCTACTGTTATTAAGATTATGTCTTGTAAAATAGTCTGAAAGTATACTCTCCTTTTTCTCTTCTCTGGAAAGGCATATGTTGTTGTTTTTTTAAGGTTGGTTATAACTCTATCCAAGTAATAATAATCTCACGGAGTGTTTTCTACTATAAGAAACAATTTGTACAAAACAGTGGACCCCGCGGCCCCCGCTGTTTTGCTGGGCTAATTTCTACTTATCCTTCTGTTCTCATTGTGAACTTCACATCCTTAGAAAGCTCTTTGCTGTCTCACACTAGATTAGGTGCCCCCGTTCCACACCCTCTCATTGCACGTTTTATTTCCTCTATCATAACTCACTTCACGTTTCATTGTAATGTCTCACTAAATCTTAGTATTCTCAGCCAGACCACAAGCTGCACGAGGGCAGGGACCTAATTTTTGTTCACCACTACTCCAGTGCTTAGCACATTGATAGCACAAAGTGGGCCATCAATAAATATTTGTTGACTATTTGTTTGGGTGAATGAGTGACAGTAACAACCTGAAAATGGGACATGAAACAAGTTATCTCTGGATATGGCAAACTTGAGCTCCCCATGAAGTCTTTCTGCTTCAGAACAGGGAGAAGATAAAAACCAAGAGGGACCGCAGCCCTAGCTGTGGAAGCAGAAGCCCAGGGAAGGAGGTGCATGCGCCATCCTGGTCCCTCTGTGCGGAAGCCTGGAATCAAAAGACAGTGATGAGGGCATAGAAGATGTGCCAGCGCCAGGGACCTCGTCATCACTGGAGGTCTGCTAGAACCCTGAGGGTTCCACCAGAGGTGGCCCTGGCCACCTAGAGATTCTGGGATCATCATAATGCCAACTGAGAGCCAAGTGCTATGCAGGGTCATGGGGAAGACCCTGGAGATTCTCTCACAGAGTTTGGGGCTTGAACAGGGGTAGGTTTTCTCTAGATTTCTTTACTGCAGGTGGAGTCCTCCAAAATATCAGTTTAAGATTTTGCTTTTTTTTTATATTTTTACACTGTGTGACCAAATTGTATCCAAACCTGAGAACTTAAATTACTCCTTCAAAAGTCCCAAATCCTCTGGAGGCAGAGATGGCTCACTGGCTTCTGTGGGCCCCTGGAGAAACCTCCCTTGCCACATCCTCACCCCTCTGACTCACGCTCCGTGTCTATCACATTGATTCTGCATCTGCACCTCAGAACCAGGAAGTGCCTTGGACAGAGGTATGAGAAATTCACTCACTGGAAAGACATGACATCCTGGGTATCCTAGCTTATCTGTCTCATGTGACTTTGACTAGCATCAGTTAGCCCCTTGAGCTCCAATAACTGAATACACTGGCAGATAGACCTTTAGACTTGCAGTGAGGATCAGGCCCTGATCCTAGTTGGTAGTTTGTTCATTCATTCAATAAACCCTGCCTGAACCCCTCTGGTCTGGGAGTTGGCTCGGTCCCTGGTATCTACCTCTAATGCTATTTCCATGTGACCCAGAGATCTTGGTCTAGAGAGTAGACTTGAAGATGGATGGCTTAAGCGTGTTATTTGCTAAATTTCCTTCCCATTGTTTCAAAGGAGAACAGGGAGACGAAGGGAGGAGGTGCTTGAGAGAGCTTGTTTTAGGCATGCAGGTTAACTAAATTGTTGACTGGGGTCACGATCACGTGACATAACTCCTGCATAAAAGTCAGGGCAACGCCTAGATGTAGGATTAGCCCTACATCTGAGTGGGGGCCTCTGGGAGACTGGTCCTGAATCTTCTCTGGCTGCAGGGCCAGACCAAGGCCGTATTGGTACGTTTTCACTGCCATGCCCAAACCTTCCAATTTTCACCATGGGGGCATTTACCTGCATTATCCTTTGAATCAACTGACGCATACATAAGAGACTTCAGCCTCACACAAGATTTGGAAGGCAGGGTATCATAGTAGGTGAAAGCATGTGCTCTGGAGACAAAGCCTGGGTTCAAACCCAGCCTCTAGCACCTACTTCTCTGGGTATCATAGAAAAATAGGGCTAATAAGAGTCCTGTATCAGTTAGAATGTATTCAGCTGCAAGCAACAGGAAACTCAGCTAACAATAAAGACATTAAATTGTTACATATTACAAAAACATCAGGAGGTAGGAGGCTAGTAAAGGCCCTTGACTGCGTCATCCTCCAAGACCCAGGCTCTCTTCATCCTGCTCTCTCATCCTTGGTGTGCTGGCTGTTTTGCCCTCTGTCACACTCCACTGATACTCTTGGCATGTGGGAAACTTTGCTCGTGAACTTCCCAGATCAATCTGGGAGTATTACTGTCTGGGGGACAGGCAGGGGACAATGGCTCTGTAATGGTTTGGACTGTTTTTCTCAATTCTTTGGTCCTTCACTAGTTGAGTATACATCCATGCTGTTTGCTGTGCGACTTGCTTGGGCCAATAGAATGTCAGAGGCCATGACACGAGCAGATGATTTAAATGTGCTTCTGTAGTTTGACTTGGTCTCTTGTGCTCCTCTAACCTGACAAGAGAAAAGCAAATTCCAGATATCCACTGCCTCTTCAGCTTGTACCCCAGAATAGAGACCCTGGGTCAGAACTGAGCACAACCAGAAGACTAGAGCCTTACTAATCCATGTCAGGTCCAACTTGGATCAGCCAAACCACAGCCAACTTCCAGTACCATGAGTATGAAAATAAATGGTTGTTGTTGTAAGTCCTTGAAATCTTGGGGCTGCTCGTTACACAGCAACCACTGACTATTGCAGGCCATTTTTGGATCCCACCAATGTCTGAGCTCTTTAGCAGGATCACTTGTCTTATACTGGAGGTGTCAGGGAATGTAGTTTATCTGTAAGCAATGTGGTATTTCTTATAGCCCTCATCTGCTGGACAGCAGTAAAGCTGGAGTCGTTTCAGTGAAATGCCGTGGAATAAACAGGCTGTTCGCAACCTGATAAAAGAGGCATGGGAGGTAAAAGCTTTGAGATCTCGCATGTCTGAAAATGTATTTATTCTATTCTTACACTTAACTAATAGTTTGGTTTGGTATAGAATCCTAGATCGGAAACTAATTTCCCTCGGAAATTTGAAGCCATTGCTCCATTGTGTTCTTGCTTCCAGTGGATGACATTCTGGCTCTTGATCCTTTGAATAAAACCTGCTTTATCCTCTCCAGAAGTTTTTAGGATCTTCTCTTTGTCCTCACTGGTGAAATTTCACAATGATATAGCTCTGGAACTGGCACATTTTTCTCTCAATCTGCTGGGCCTTTTCACTCTAGAAAGTCATATTCATCAGTTCTGGGAAATTTTCTTAAATTATTTATTTGATGATATCTTCCCAATAGTTTTCTCTATATTCTCTTAATACAATTCCCAAAATCATATACTGGATCTCTTGGACTGATTCCCTAAATTTTTAAATCCTTTTTTCTCTCATTTTTCATATAATCTTCCTTTTGCTCTACTTCCTGGGAAATTTCATCAACTCTGTCTTCTGAATCTTACAGCATATTTTCAGTTTCTGCTGTCAAATATTTTTTTGATTTTCAAGAGCTCTGTTTTGTTCTCTGAATGTTATTTTTATAGTATTCTGTTCTTATTTCAGGAATGTAATTTCTTTCCTTAACTGTCTAGAATGTATTAATAATAGATTTTGGAGGGTAATTTTTCTTCCCTCTTTGAGTCTCTGTTTCCTCTAAGTTATTCCTTTATATTTGTTTTGTCTGATCTCTATATTTCAAGTTAGGATTTTTTTCTTAAATTTCTGCTGGTCCTTGGCTGTCTGCTTATGTTTAAGAACAGGGCACTGAAAAACAGATTAGAAGTTCTGTTCACTTTTCATGGGGCTTTTCAACTTTAACATGGTTGCTAAACGGTTAGGATTAGGTTTCCCCCAAAAGAGACCCTGAGACGTGTATTCGAATGAAATACTCAGTGGAAACACAGGTAGGGGACAGGGACGTGAGACAGGGACGACAAGGCAGCCATAATGCTGAGTATAACTGAGCATGACTAAAGCTTAATACTATGTAGAAACTTTGGGGAAACGGTGTAAAACACACACCTCAGAGTTATTGCGTGAAAGGGCAAGGGAGCTGGGGTATTTATACATCAAAGCACAACAGTCATTGTTTGAGAGCTGCTCCTGGGGAAGAGGGGATCAATTCCCTAGTACTCCTGGCCTGCCTTGTGCCTGAGTGGAGTAGCCTTCCCTGGCTTTGGGGAGAGACCTCAGACTCAGATACTGGCAGTTGGACGTCAGCAGGAGTACACTGACGTGGGACTGCCCAGGACATATGGGAGAGGCAGTGATGTCTGCTGCAGCGACCCAGCTAGGCTGTTACTTGGGAACTCCCATCTGTATTTTCAGGTCTTTTCTTTTTTCCTTGTCATATTTCCTGACAATCTCTTGTCTGGAGGGTTCCAGTCTGGCTGCCAGGGTTCTGTGAGCGAAGTCGGGGGAAAGGCTGGGAATCTCAACTTTCAGTGGGAAACTCTAAACTTTCACTTAATCCTCCTGTTTCAGGATGACACCATCGCTCTCTGGTGTCCCCCAGTCCAGAGACTCTCTAATTGGTACCTTCTGGGTATAAATTCGCAGACTTCTGCTGGTTCAGGAGGGGAAGTCACACACCTGCTCTCAGAAGAGAGGTACCTGGGATTTAACTGCTTCTTAAGCAGACTTTCAACCAAGCATTCTGTTTTTAGCCCCATACTCACCTCCATAGGTGACTAGGGTCACTAAGTCCTTTTGTAGCTTCTGTGACGTAAATTTGGTGGCTTCTCTGCTTCCCTCAGCTTTCTGTGATCTGCTAAATTGTTACCATTTGCTTTGCCAGCTTTCCAGTGTCCAACATTATGTTGCTATTGTTTCCTCTTCTGTTCTTTTTGCTTTGTGATTTTGTGCCATTAAAATATTCCTTGGGGGGCTGGCCCGGCGGCGTAGTGGTTAAGTTCACATGCTCGCCTTCAGCAGCCCGGGGTTTACAGGTTCAGATCCTGGGCGTGGAGCTCCGCACTGCTCATCAAGCCACGGTGTGGAGAAGAAATTCCTTACAGAATATCCTTTACATCATTTTTGTTTTTTTTGAGGAAGATTAGCCCTGAGCTAACTACTGCCAATCCTCCTCTTTTTGCTGAGGAAGACTGACCCTGAGCTAACATCCATGCCCATCCTCCTCTACTTTATACATGGGACGCCTACCACAGCATGGCTTTTGCCAAGCGGTGCCATGTCCGCACCCGGGATCTGAACCGGCGAACCCTTGGGCCGCCAACAAGTGGAACATGTGAACTTAACCACTGTGCCACTGGGCCGGCCCCCCTTTACATCCTTTTATGATCTGCTATTTTATTATAGACATATGTGACATTTCATCTCCAACTCCAGTAGACTGGGACAACTCCACTTCAGTAATTTGTCAGAAGATGATTGTCACAAAATTATTTGAGTGACAGGGCATTTCGTCTGGCTAGTGAAGACGTCTTCCCCTTCCACCTTCTGCTTTATTGCTTTGGAAGCCTGAGAGCACTGACCCTCTGCTTTCTATCTATGGGAAAGGGAAGGGGATAACATGATGTCTGCTCACCACCACCCCAGGCCGCAGTATGGGTCTGAGTGCCATGGGTCAGTAGGCCCAGGGGCATCAGGAGAAGGAGCAGTTTGCTGAGAGATGTCAGAGACTCTAGACACCAGCCCCACTGCTGTGGGACCTAGTTGCAAAGGTGTGACTTACTGCTCCATTTTGTCAGAGGCCCCAGCACTAATGTGACATCTGAGGGCTGACTGATGGCATCTTCTGTAGAACATCAGTTGAGGTAACAGCAAAGCTGCCTTGAGCACCTTTGAGAACTATGGACATGGAACCAGAATAGGAGAGGAGAAACATGGCGGACACTTCATGGTGGTTATAGCTGATGTTTATGAACACATGTAAGGCCTCTTGTAGGCTCATCTAGCAAAGCCAGGGGAGGGAACTCTCTGCAGGACTGGCTGATGCAGACTGAGATTTGTGGTGGTCTGTTACATTGGTGACCCCTAATGGATGCCTCCTAATAGTCAGAGCCTTGTGTAGTCTCCTCTCCTTGAATGTGTGCTGGCCCTGTCACCTGATCTAACCAAGAGAGTACAGTGGACATGGCTATGTGCCAGTTCTGAGCCTAAGCCTTCAGAAACCCTGGTGGTTTCCATTTTCCCTCTCTTGGGAACTTTGAGTCTCCAGGTAAGAAGTCGGTCTATCTTGCTGGAGTCACTGAATGGAGAGGCCACATGGAGATGGAGAGATCCTGAGATTTCAGGACAAAGAACTGAGGAAGCCAGTACCAATGAGAACTGAAGCCTCAGACATGTGACCCCAGTTAAGTTGCTCCAGTCATCCCCCAGCCACTCCAGCCCTCCAACCTGAGGCTTGAGACACGTGAGTGAAGAAACCCTCACGGACAGCCCAGTCCCAGTGGACACCACATGGATCAGAGGCAAGCTGTGACCTGCCAGAACTCCTGACCCGCTGAATTCTGAGAAACAATAAAATGGTTACTATTTTAAGACGGCAAACTTTGGGGCAGTTTGTTATGCATCAATAGATAACCAAAACTGAATCACAAGGGGAAATTTGGGTTCTTAATGTTTGAGCGACTTCCTCTATGCACCAGGAAAGTCTGGTGGTCTGAAAGAAAACATACATTTTAGAATTTTTTTAAATCTTTAAAAGTATGAACCATAGGCATCGTTTTCTTTACCCATTGTTATATCCTTCAAAAGCCTAAATTTAAAGACAAGAGTGGGAAATGTCCCAAACGGTACCTCCAGATTGGGTGGCTTTTTGACTTGTGCGGGTATGAGCTCCGTCTAACATACGGCAGGGAGCTGGGGCCTCCCTCTCCGCTGGTGATGTTTCTCTGCAGGGGCTTAAATCCCATCCCTTTAGTTTAAAGCCAGGTCAGGTAAACTTACTTTTATGCTTCTCTTAAAAATAATCTCCCACAAAGAAGAAAACACTCGTCTTTATAGAGTCCTCCCCATGTAGCGCTAGCACATTCTCTCAAGAGGCACCTTAACATGGAGAGAGGATGGTGAGGTCAGGAGTGATGAGGGACAGGGTTTGAATCCCACTTCTTTAAAGTTTTAGCTGTGAGGCTCTGGAGAAGTTATTCAACCTCTTTCGATCTGTGCTCCCTCATCATTAAAAAGTGAGAATGATAATACCTACCTGGAAGGATTGCTTTGAGGATAAAATGAGGTAATGTATATGAAAGTACAGAACACATTGCCAGGCATATGGCTGAGACTCAAAATATCTTGGCTTCATTTTCCTGCATTCGGAGGTTGTTGGAGCCAGGGTGATGACTCAAAGAAGCCAAAGGAGGAGCCAGTGGGTTGGGCAGCTCAGTGGCGGTTTGGTTGGGTGACCGCTACTGTCCTCTTTTCTATCTCTGTTGCCATTGACTTAGATCCTGGAGATATAAGATTTTTAAAATAGTAACCTATTATCCTATATTTCCTGTGACCCCCATCACAGAAAACAAGGGTTCTGGCTTTATTATCTCAAAAAGGAATGATAGTAGAATACCCACTATAAGTAAGTCAGGGGCCGGCCTGGTGGTGCAGCAAAGTGCGTACATTCTGCTTCAGCGGCCCGGGGTTCACTGGTTCAGATCCTGGGTGCAGACATGGCACCGCTTGGCAAGCCACGCTGTGGTAGGCGTCCCACATATAAAGTAGAGAAAGATGGGCATGGATGTTAGCTCAGGGCCAGTCTTCCTCAGCAAAAAGGGGAGGATTGACAGCAGTTAGCTCAGGGCTAATCTTCCTCAAAAAAAAAAAAAAAAGTCAATTTTTGACTTTGGGGTTTTAAAAGCCAAAGACTCATGGCATAAGAAAACAGCTTTAGAAGAATAATTGGAAAGGTCATTTTTCTCAACACTGTCGCATATATACATATGCACTCTCATGCACATGCAGACACACACACTGACACACATGTGCATGCACACATTCGAAGGTCTAGATTAAAATTCCCTAGTCTTTGGAGTAGTGAAGTCAAGTGGAAGCAGGGAGCTGGATGGGTAATATAGGGAGAAACTATTATTGTGCTTTTCTCTTTGCCCCCAGCAACTAAATGACCTCTTCCTTATTTGGTTGTGTCATCAATCTGCCTGTGAGGAGATTAGGATGTTTCAGAAGGAATAGAGAAGAAAATAGTGGAATAGAGAAGAAAAGAGCTAATATGCTTCTATTGAAATTTAAAGTAGGATTTTTAAACAAGAAAATAGGCTTCAAAGCTGGACTCTGTGAGACAGAAATAATCTTCTACATTCATTTAGCTCCCATTTAACAAAATCAAGATCCAGACCCAGATCCAAGTTTCTACCAAAGGAGCAGGTAATTTAATCTCTCATCTTTGACTTCCTCATCCTTCCATACTGACGATAATAACACCCACCTCCGAGGATTGCTTCCAAAAGGAACACCTATCCTCTGAAGCAACAACTAGAGCCAGGAAGCCAAGGATATGATATGAAAGGAATAAAAATGAAGCTTGTCTCTTCTTGTCTTGGGGATTGAAGAAGAAGAAAGCCGGGAGATGAGAGTGAGAGAGGAATCAAAGAGGCTTAACTTGGAACTGGGGAAATGGCTTCAGAAACATCCAGAAAATAGAAGAAATCATTGAAGTTGGTACAAACTTGTGCCCAATAGAGATAAGTGGGCAAATCAAGGTGAACCGGCAGGGAGATAGGGTCTAGTTTGCATTTCCAGTCCTTCTCCAAGGGTGGATATTGAGTTGAGAGCCACGGGCCTGCCATGAAGCATGATGTGGCAGGAAGATGATAAAAGGGCAACAGAGGCATGTGGTTTGTATGGCTTGGGTCAGGGGCTGGATGGGGGACATGGTGGAGATTCAGGAGAGCCGGTGGGCTTTCCAGGGCCTCAGGGAGGTTGAACCAGCTGAGGTGGACCAATGAGATCAGACCCAGCCAAGAAAGACTGGTGCTGACTTTAACCAAAGGCCATCAGGGTGAATGTGACCAAGTGCATATCGACCCATAAACCAGAGGAGCCAAAGGACACACTGAGAACATGAGGACCCCAATTCTCCTCCTACACCTGTCCCCCAGGAGATCACTTAAGCCTCTTCTCTCTCTCCACGCACCCCCAATAGCTACTTGGCAAAAAGCCTGGGAGGAAGAAAGACTTCTTAGAAACCTGAGACTTATAGAGAATGTACTCCCCTACCACAAGGAGATAAACAAAAAAGAAGACTTGATATGTATGAAACAGGATATCCAACATGAGAGAGGAGGAAGAGAATTCCTAGGAAGACAGTGAAGGGAGACTCCAAAGACCACAGAGGTTGGTCAAAGGCTTCAAGAGGGAATTTCCTTCAGAAGATGTGATAGATTACTTAATGTGTTCGAACAAATTGAGAAGAGATACATACTGGGGGGTATTTGGGGGTTGAATTAATGGTAAGAACATAGAAACAATGCACAGAAAGGCAATTTATTAGATCAAGGAATAATGAGAGGTTATGCAGTGAGTAACGTTTGTGTGCTCATCATAGGTAAACAATGAATATCCATTCAACCCAAACATGCTATGTTGGACTGATAGGCGGTTGAGAAGTGGGCAGATAAGGTGGGGTGGGGAGTGGGGTTGTTTTCCATAACAAGCCTTGTAGAAGTATTTGAATCTTTAAACTATGTTCATGAATAACTTTGATAAAAAATAATAAAATTATGAAAGTAATACCAAAATAAATAGGTAAGTTAAAAAAAAGGCTGGGACCAATAAATAGGAATGGAGGCAAAAGGAGTCATCAGTGGCGTTATTTTTTTGTAAAAAGCTTCATAAAATTATGTGACTTTTTGTTTTTCAGTTTCTTCTTTGAAAATTTTTTATTGAAGTGTAACATACTTACCAAAAGTGTACACGTTATAAATATACAACTTGATTTTTTTCACAAAGTGAGCACAGCCTCGTAACTACCACCCAGATCAAGAAGCAGAATATTACCTTATTAGACAGTCCATATACACCCTTCCAATTACACTACACACAAGATCTAACATCATAGATCAATGTTGACTATTTTGTATTTTGTATGAATGGAGTCACACAGTATGCCATCTTTTGTGTCTGACTTCTCTCTTAATATTATGTCAGTGAGACTCATTCACGTTGTTGCGTGCAGGTGTAGTTCATCCATTCTCATTTCTGTAATATCCCATTGGGAGAATGTGCCACAATTTATCCACTCTGTTGTTAATGGCATCTATGTCATTTCCAGTCTGGAGCTACCATGAATAGTGCTGCTATGAACATTTTAGTCAATATTTTGGGTAGACGTTATACACAAATTTTTGTTGGGTATATGTACCTAACAGTTGCATTGCTTGGTCATAGGATAAATGTGTGTTCAATTTTGGATACTGCCAGACACTTTTCCTAAGTGGTTGTACCGATTTGCATTTCCATCAACAGTCTGAGAGCTCCAGTTGCTGCACCTCCTTGCCAACACTTGCTACTGTTAATCTTTCCGTTATAGTCATTCTGGGAGTACGTAGTGGTATTGCATTGTGGTTTTAACCAGAATTTCTCTGACACCTAACGAAGTGGAGTACTTTTTCATAGGTTTATTGAATACCACCTTTCAGAAGTGTCTCTTCAAGTTTTTTGCTCATTTTTCTATTATGTTTCCTGTCTTTTTCCTATTGATTTGTAGAAATTCTTCACCTATTATCATATTGGTCTTGTGTTGTCTGTATGTATTGTGAATATTTTCTCTCACTTTATGGGTTATCTATTTTACTTTTGAATTTTGTTACACAAATAAAAGCAGCACCCAAATTATATGCTTTCTACAAGAAATACATCAACTATAAAGCCATATTTAAGTTAAAAATAAAAGGATGCAAAAATATATATTATGTAAACACTAATCAAAAGAAAGCAGAAGGGGCTATATTAACACCAGACAAATTAGACTTCTCAGTAAGGACTATTACCAGCGATAAAGAGGGATATAATGGTAAAGGAATCAATTCATTAGGAAGACGTAGCAATCCTAAATGTTCATGCATTGAACACAGCTTCAAAATAGGTATAGCAAAACTTAGAGAACTGAAAGGCAAAATAGATAAATCCATAGTTATACATGGAGACTTCAACACTCCTGTCTCAGTAACTGATAAAATAAGTAGACAGAAAATCAACAAAGTTCTAAAGACCTGAACACCCTATCAACAAATTTGACCTAATTGACATTTATAGAGCATTCCACCCAACAACAGAAGAATAGCATTCTTTCCAATGTTCATGGAGTATTTACCAAGATAGATCCTCAACAAATTTTAAATAATTGAAATCATAAGAAGTATGTTCTCTGACTACAACTAAATTAAATTAGAAATCAATAAAAGAACGATGTCTGGAAACTCTCTCAAATATTTTCAAATTAAACAACATGCTTCTAAATAACCCCTGGGTCAAAGAGGAAGTCACAAGGGAAATTGGCAAATATTTTGAATTGAATAAAAATGAAAAACAACATATGAAAATTTGTGAAACACAGCCAAAGCGGGGTTTAAATGGCAATTTAAAGATTAAACTAGAAAACAAGAAAAGTTTCAAATTGGTAACCCAAACTTCCACCTTAAGAAACTAGAAAAAAGAAAAGCAAATTAAATCCCAAGCAAACAAGGAAGAAGATAAGAAAGATTAGAGCAGAAATCAATGAAGTTGAGAACAGAAAAACAATAGAGAAAAATCAATGAAACCAAAAGCAGGTTCTTTGCAAAAATCATTAAAATCAATAAACTTCTAGACAGACACATCAAGGAAAACTATTTTTAAAGAAATCTATAAGGGCAGAAATCAGATCAGTGCTTGCCAGCAGCTTCATGTCGGGGAAGGGCATTGACTAAAGAAGCGAGAGAGCATTTTGAGGGAGGTGGAAATGTTCTCTGTCTTGATTGTGGTCATGTATGTGATTGTATACGTTTATCAAAACACATAGAAGCGTACATCTAAAAAGGGTGAATTTTACTGTATGTAAATTATATCTCAATGAACCTGATGTTAAAGAAAATACGAGTGCATTTTAGCATTTCACGTAGAAGGAGTATTTCATAAAACTTTTGCTTAAATGTGTGTGTGTTCTGGATTGCAGTGTAAAATGTTTTTTTGTCCCATAGGTTGTGGTTAAAAAGAAAGAAAGAGGGGCTGGACTGGCGGCGCAAGGGTTAAGTTTGCATGTTCCGCGTATCGGCGGCCCCGGGTTCGCTGGTTCGGATCCCGGGTGCGGACATGGCAGCGCTTGGCACGCCATGCCGTGGTAGGCATCCCACATACAAAGTAGAGGAAGATGGGCACAGATGTTAGCTCACGGCCAGGCTTCCTCAGCAAAAAAGAGGAGGACTGGTAGTAGTTAGCTCAGGGCTAATCTTCCTAAAAAAAAAAAAAAAAAAAAAAAAGAGAGAGAGAGAAGGAAAGCCATTGCTCTAGAACATGCCAAGGCCTTTCCTCCCTTGGGACTTCACAGTAGCCACTCTCTCTGCCTGAACAGCTGAGACGGGTTCATTCTCCTACTTCAAGTTGCCTTAGGGAGCCCTTTCCAGACAACTCTGTCAAGCAACTCAATGTCTCCCCACTCCTGTGTCTCTAACTCTCCCTCGTGCTGTTTATTTCCTTCATATTGCTTACCACCACCTGTAATTTTTTACTTCTAAAGCAGCACATTGAGTCGGTGGACTTGTAGATTGTAATCAGGTAATAGCTTTATCATTTTCCCCTATTGCCTCTTGGAATCTGACTTGTGGGGCTGGTTCTTCCACTGCCTCTGAACTACGCTCAGGAAAGCCACAGAGCATATCTGCTCAATCTCTGAGACAGAGTACTCCAAACTTCATTTTAAACTAAGTTCCTCATCTTGACCAGCTAAGAGTGGCTCGACATGGAAGGCTGCAGTGGGAAACAAGGGCAGTGTGGCTGGCTTCTTCTTTGAGCATTTCTTTCCAGCCTCCCTCAGTGTCCCATCCTTTCCATTGCAGCCAGATGGAGGGAGGTAAGGGGAAGGAAATGCTTTATTTAACCAGCACAGACCACAAGTGGTTTTGGTTTCCTCTGGCTGTGGCAGATGTTCAGATTGACTTTTGCTTTTGTAGGATGTTTGTGGGTCTGTATAGTCCTTCAATTGCTGGCTATCCCTTATTTGCATTCTTTACCCCAAACCTTGCATTTGTCCAGGTGTTGAACTGGCTGCAATTCTCCACCATTTCCTGTTGTCCAGGTCCTTTGCAATGTGCCTCAGCAACTCCTCCAGCAAAAGGTGGAGTTTGTTTCCATGCTTTTGAATCTGGATTGGCCTTGGGAATTACTTAAGCAATCTTGTGCCAGCCCTCAGCCTAGGCCTCAGGAAGTCTTGCACGCTTCAGCTCTCAATCCTGGAAGCTTGCAAACAAACAAGCTCAGGCTAGTCTTCTGGATGACAAGACATGTGGCCCAGGCACTTCTTGCCGGGGTTGTCACCGCAGCAACACCCAGCCAATCTCCAGAAGCAGAGCTGTCTAACTGACCAGCAGCTGATCACAAACAGATAAGTGAAGCTTGCTGAAATGAGAAGAACTACATACGCAAGCCTAGCCCATACTGCTGACCCACAGAATCAGGAGCTAATTAAATGGTTGTTGTTTTAAGACACTAAGTTTTGGGGTAGTCTGATTCACAGCATTAACTAACTGATACAGTCCGTTAAGAAGTTATGTGTGCCAGCTGGATTCTGATTCACAATTTCCACGGCTTTAGTTTAAATTTTTTTGTGTCCCTATGATTATTTTTAAAAAGCCAAATAGGACAAGTATTATTGTTTGCTTTGGTCCTCCATGCTGACTATCTTTTTTTGGCATAAGCATTTTGACTCCAACCCTGTGAGGTAGAGATTATTATTATCTTACTTTTACAGGTAGTTAATTGAGTCCAAAAAGATCAAAAGATTTGTTCAAACTCATCCAGCTAGCAAGAGGCAGAGCTGGAATGTGAACCCAGGCAGTGTGGCTCCTGAGCTGACACTATTAAACACCACCTACTCTGTTCCCCGCCACAGTGACAAGTACTTCCTGGGATACGTATACCAGTTTGAGAAGTATGGGTTTGAAATAAGATATCTATATATTTTTTACCTCCAGCCTTTACCTTCCCAAAGTTATTTCTAAATAATAAGCAGCATTCTCCAATATATAAAAAGCTCTTTCAAATCAATAAGAGAAAGACAGGCAACCAACAGAAAACGGACAAAGGACACATAGGAAAAGAAATTCAAATGGTTTCTCAACCATTTGATTGAAATTGAAACATGCTCAATTTCACTTATAACTGATAAATGTAGATTAAAATAATAATGACATGCTATTTTTTTCCCATCAGATAGATAAAGATAAAAAAAAATTTGAAACACACTCAGTTGGCAGGGCAAGGGGAAGGAGCTGGTACTGTCACACGTTGATGGGAAGGTGTACTGGTGCAACCTCTGCAGATAGCAATTTCATGACACCTGCCCAAATTAAATATCTACTCATTCTTTGAGCTGGCAGCTCTACTCCAAAGGCATATATCTACACGAACATTTTTGAGAACCAAAGGAGCGCTATTACAAACAAGGGCTGACCCAGACATGTGCATGGACAGTCACCCTAACCAGAAATTATGCACAAAGATATTCATTGCAGCATTGTGTGTATTGTAAAATATCGGAAATAACCCAATGATTCATCAATAGATGAATGATTAAATGAAAGTACCATTTATCCTTATAAGAATGCAACACGTTGGTTAAAAAAGGTGGCAACTCTGTAAATATTGATTTCAAGACAGTAAGTATAAAAAAGCATGACAGAGAACAGTGAATATAGTATACTACTATTTATGTATTTTTAAAATAATGTCCTTTATTTATTTATTTGTTTATTTATTTATTTATTGCCGAGGAAGATTTGCCCTGAGCTAACACGTGTGCCAATCTTCCTCTACTTTATATGTGGGTCGCTGCCACGGCCTCCGTTGGTTCAGCTGGGGAAAGGGGACTGAAGATTCATTGCTTGAGATATAGACTCAAGACCTGTGTGTTCAGCATGGAGCCTCATCTCTGCTCTCAGGTGGGCTTGGTATCCCCAAGGCCAGAATCTGTCTAGCTTGGTCTTTCCCCAGTCCTAGCGTGATGGGCTGGGCTGGGGGGTTACCTGGTTACCGACTGTGTGGGGGGGGGCGGGGATGAACCACAGGTATCTTAGCTTCTTTGAAAACTTTCCATCCTCCCACTGCACCTCTGCTTTCGTAGAAAACTGAGACCTCATCCCGTGTCTTCCTGAAGTTCTGCCTCAGGAACCAGCTTGCTTCTTCTTGCTCACAGCTACTGCTCTCACCCTGAGGTTTTGCTTTCTCAGGTTGGCGAAGTCAGTTATCACCCTTCTCTCAGCTCTACCAGCTTTCTGATGTCTAAAATGTTGGTGTCTCCTGTCTGATATTGTCTCTTCTCCTGTTCTCTTTGTCCCTTAGGCCTGTGCCTTTTTTGTTCTTTTATTGCCCTTTCAGGGAGCTTTGGGGCATGAGGAGAGAGAAACTTGAATGTCCAGGTCTTGGGCCAGCCCCGGTAGCCTAGTGGTTAAGTTCGGCACACTCAACTCCAGTGGCCCAGGTTTGGTTCCTGGGCATGGACCTACACCACTCTGTTAGCGGCCATGCTGTGCTGGTGGCCCACATACTGAAAAAAAAAAAAAAAAAAGAGGAAGATTGGCACAGATTTTAGTTCAGGGCGAATCTTCCTCAGGGGAAAAACAAAAAAGAATGTCTCGGTCTCAAGATTTAACCAAAAGAGCTTAAAATTGCCTTTGTATTCAAAGAAATGAAGCTAGAATTTGTCTTTGGATCAAGATATACCCTTGTTTTGGGAAGGACTACTTTTGTAGTGTTTTATTTAGCATTGGTAAATCTACTAATGCATTCAAAAATATTTCCAAGTGTCCAGTATACTGCAAAGACTGGACAAGACAGTGTTGGTCTCCACCCTCATAGAGCTTAGATTCCAGTTTTGAAAAAGGAGAGCCACAGATAAAGAAGAGAAAACCAACAAATAAATATTATAAACTGTAGTAAATATCATATGAAAATAAATAAAAGACAGAGACAAGAATAACCCTATGATCCTCTTCATTTTGGCATCCAAATGAGAGTTGTTAGTGTCCACTGCTCCCCTCCTCCTCCTCCCACTCATTTCTCACAACCCTCTCCAGTTGGGCTTCTGCCTCTTACTCTCCCTAGATCCCCCGATGACTCCCATAGAACTCAAAATGTACAATGGACTTTCCAGACTACCTCTTACTTGATTTCCCAGCAGCAGATGACAAGTGGACTTCCACTTTCTTGGGACACTTGTTACTTGGCCTCCAAAATCCAACACTTTTCTAATACCCCTCCCACTCTGATCTCTCTTGATCTCCATTGCCTTCTTTATCCTGACATTCAGTACTGGAGCTGTCCAAAGCTTGGTCTTGGACCCTCTTCTCTTCTTTATAATCCTTGGAGATCTCATCCTTAAGAACAGGAAATTTTCACACTCACCTTCCTGTCTGGACTCCACCAATAACCCTGATGTTAGTTTTGCATGTGGTCGTCTCCTTTCCTTCTTCGTTCTTTCTCAGCACTCTTGGCAAAGCCCTCACTCCCTGCCAACTCTGCCACTGCATTCATGTGGCTGAATATATCTGGAGGGAAAGAAAACCATGCTGTCCAGACTCACTTTGAATTTATGGTAAACCTCAAGGAGACCTCAGTGCTCACTGGCAATCAAACTACGCTTCCTTAGTCCAGGGATCTTCACCCTAGAGTGTGCAGACCCCAAGGAGTACACAAAGACCTTACAAGAGGTATGAGGGCACGGCCAGTTATGAAGGAATCCATTTTTGCATCCTCTGTTTCTGTATGTCCTTTTCCGAAGGCTGGTTTGCCTGAGAACCTTTCTGCAGAATCTCATTTCTCTCCTCCTCTTTTACCATTAGGCATTTACCATTCTCCCAAGGTGGGAAAATGTAAAAACATCTGACTTGCCAAACAAAAGTACAATTTGAAATATTGTTTTTGAAAGTAAACGACTCTAATGATTGAGTAATAAATTTTTTTTTAAACATTTAATTTTTTTCCTTTTTCTCCCCAAAGCCCCCAGGTACATAGTTGTATATTCTTCGTTGTGGGTCCTTCTAGTTGTGGTGTGTGGGATGCTGCCTCAGCGTGGTTTGATGAGCAGTGCCATGTCGGCGCCCAGGATTCGAAGTGACAAAATACTGGGCCGCGTGCAGCGCAGCACGCGAACTTAACCACTTGGCCACGGGGCCAGCCCGAGTGATAAATCTTTTAGCCAGTCAAGTGGTTTCCAATTTTTTGCTTTCAACAAAATTAAAAGAGAATCTAATTGAGTTGTCAGCTTGAATATCATTAAAAACAATTTTAATGATCAGTCATTATGTGATTTTTGGCATATAATTCCGAAAGCATTCAAAGAAGTGAGTGTCATCGCTATAATAAAAGTGTTTCCATTCCCAATTACTTATTTATGTGAACAAGGACTTTCAGCCCTTACTTTAGATGAAAAAAGAAAAAATAGAAAGAGAATTAATACTGAATGCTGTTTGTTCCAGCAACATGATTCAATGATTCATGAACTAGTTGAAAACCCATTAAAAGATGCATTTCAGATAAAATTTTATATTTATATTTAATAATTATCTATCAAGGGGCCGACCCCGTGGCTGAGTGGTTAAGTTTGCTCACTCCGCTTTAGCGGCCCAGGGTTTCGCTGGTTCCAATCCTGGGCGCGGACATGGCACCGCTCATCGAGCCAAGCTGAGGCAGTGTCCTACGTGCCACAACTAGAAGGACCCACAACTAAAAATACACAACTATGTACTGGGGGACTTTGGGGAGAAAAAGGAAAAATAAAATCTTTAAAATAGTAATAATAATAATCTATCAAAACTTGTAATACACTCATGTGATTTTGATCAATCTGTGCTACTGCTAACAGTTCGATCCAGAAGAAAAGTTTAAACATTTAGAGTGTTATGGTTAAAAGAAATTTAGAAGAAGTAATTTTTAAAAATATGTTTTGTTGGGACGGGCCCTGTGGCATAGCGGTTAAGTTCTCACGCTCTGCTTCAGTGGCCTGGGCTTCGCCAGTTCGGATCCTGGGTGCAGACCTATGCACTGCTTATCAAACCATGCTGTGATAGGAGTCCCACATATAAAATAGAGGAAGATGAGCACAGATGTTAGCTGAGGGCTAGTCTTCCTCAGCAAAAAAGAGGAGGATTCATGGCAGATATTGGCTCAGGGCTAATCTTCCTACAAAAATATATATGTATTTTTTGTTGTTGTTGCAGAGAAATACAGGGAGCTCAATACAAAACTTTCAGATGTTAAATACATTAAATTAGGGTAAAATTCCGCAGTGGAAGTGAATGAAATGTGAATTCAAGGGGAAACATAAATAATGTAAAATGTCCAACCGTTGAAGAAGAGTTGATTTCTACGTTTTTAAAAGGATGATGTTGGATATCAAATGGCTATGGCATTTAGAGTCTACTGGATACATTTAAAAGAGTGATATAAACAGTTTTATTTTAAAATGTCAATATTTACCAGACATCAGGATTTTTATACTCTTTGTAGTTATTTAAATTTACAAGGAAAAAATTAGATATAAAGGAAAAAATATGCAAGAGGTCACACAGTTTTCTGAAATGTTATTAGGGAACGTGCAAGCAAAAACATTTGAAGACTATTGAACTAGTCCTAGTTCGGCTGTCACGTCCGGGCAAGAAGGGACTCTGCCTTGAGCCCCACGTTTTAGAGGGCCCCACATGGCACACCACAAAAAGAATAAATTTGGAAAGGACATCACATATCTCTGTCATTAAGGATCTGACACTCAGTTCTAGCACAGTACGCTAGTTATCTATTGCAGTATAAGAAATTACCCCAAAAATGTAGTGACTCAGAACAATACACTGTATGATCTCGTGGTTTCCGTGGGTCAGAAATCTGGGAGAAGCTTAGCTGGATCCTCCACTTCAGGGTCTCTCACAAAGCTACTATCAAGGTGTTGCCCATGATGTCATCTGAAGGCTCAACTGGGCAAGGATCTGCTTCTAAGCTCACTCCCACAGTTGTTGGCAGGATTCAGTTCCTTAAAGGTTGTCGGAATAAAGGTATCAGTTTCTTGTTGGCTGTTGTCCAGAGGCCACCCTCTGTTTCTTGCCATGTGAGCCTTTCCAACATGGCAGCTTGCTTCATCAAACCCAGCCATAGAGAGAGTACCAGCAAGACGAAAGCCATGTCTTTTATAACTTAACCTCAGAAGTGATGTTCTATCACTTCCACCATATTCTATTTGTTAGAAGAAAGTCACTAGATCCAGTCCACACTGGAGGGGAGGAGATTACATGAGGGCACGAATATCAGGAGGTGGAGAACACTGGGAGCCATTTTAGAAGGCTACCTGCTATGCACAGCATGCTTGTAAGTCTAAACATCTGCTGTTATAATTAAGACTATTCAAGTCCCAAGGAAATGTGTCTCCACATCTCTTGTGCTCTATCGCTGAAACCAAAGGTGATGTTGGAATGCCGTGAAGACTAACGGCTCGTGCGGCTACTGACTCTAGAGATGGACCCTTGTTTGGGATGCAAGGAGAACTGAGCAGTGATAGTGATTAGCTAGGAGAAAAGACAAATTAATTAACTTGTCAAATCTCTCTCAGTCAGTAAGAATGCACTACTTCCTGCATAATGATGTATCATTTCCCAGTAGGGCGGCAGCTGCACATGGTGACTGAAGAACATTGTCCTGTACGAAATAATTCATATTACTCTGAAGTTTGTATACATGTATATGTAGGCATGAAAAGCATGGCACGTGAAGTTACACTGGCAACTAAATAGACATCCGATGCTTGAATTCCACGGTTTTATTTTTATGAAAATATTTAATAACACAGTTAAACTTTCAGAAAATTAAATTTAAAAATGTCAGCTTTCTATAAATAATTTTAAATATTTATTCAGTATAATTTGCATTTTACACTAATTTTAATAGATGATTTAAACATTAGAAAAGTCACATTTGAAAGCACGAAAATAATTTTAACTTTACATTAACTTAATTTTATATCTTTATGAAAATATATTCAAATTATGAAAAGTTTGAATACAGCTGCATTTAGCTTTTAAATACTTTAGTCCATTACCATCAATAGAACACAGATTATGTGAAAATTATAACAACATAATTAGTGACTTTGCTAAAATGAAGATAAAAATTTTATGACATGAGGTCGGCCCAGTGATGCAGTGGTTCTGCTTCGGCGGCCCGGGGTTCGCCGGTTCGGATCCCGGGTGTGGACATGGCACCTCTTGGCAATCCATGCTGTGGCAGGCGTCCCACATATAAAGTAGAGGAAGATGGGCATGGATGTGAGCTCAGGGCCAGTCTTCCTCAGCAAAAAGAGGAGGATTGGCAGCAGATGTTAGCTCAGGGCTAATCTTCCTCAAAAGAAATTTTTTTTATGACATATAATTATTAATTTGTAAAGAACACGTCTTTATTTGATTATTCATCAATCATATCTGGTCTACCAACAGACTAGCTGGATACATGTGCTAATAACTAAATGTAGTCATTTTGATATTCTTCCAATAGCATTGCTTTACACACGTTCTTTGATTTTGTTGTTATCAAGGTAGATTTGTCAAAGGAAGAGCAATGAACATACTTAACAGTTTATTAGCTTGATTATTAACTTAAAAAAATTTGGACCTATGATATGCGAGCCTCCATTTTTGCTCTTGCCCTCGGGCCCTGCAAATGTCTACACCTTCTTTTCTCTCCTCAAATTAACCCCCTCATGCCTAGCTGATGATGTTACTTCCAAGTTCACTGAAAAACAGGGGCAACAGAAGAGAACCTCTTTTTCCACCTCCCACCACATCTCCCCACCTACCTACATGCCTGCCCTTAGACACTGTCTTCCCTCCAGGCACCACAAGTGTTAAGTGTCTGTCTAAGGCCTGTCCCTCCACTGTGCACTGAAACTCAGGTCCCTCTCACACAAGGACATCACTCCTACGATTGTCCTTTCACTCCCTTTTCTCTTTCCCTCTTTAGTTTGTCATTCCTAGCAAGCATATACAAATACCAGAATACACCCATTAGAAAATCCTTTCCCTTGATCCCACATCTCCTTCTACATTATGCTGCATTTCTCTCCTTCCCTTTATGGCAAAATTCTTTGAAAGAGCTCACTGTACAGTAGTGTTGTTCTCCTCTTCCTCACCTACCACTCTCTCTTGAACTCTCTCCACTTCTCCCATCAGGAGGTGGGTTTATGAGGTCTGTATCTCCTTACTGTAAATCTAAACAGGGTTGTGACTCTCTTGTAACCAATAGAGTGCAGTAGAAGTCATGCCGCATGATTTCTGAGGCTAGGTCAGAAAAGATGATATGGCATCTGCCTTGTTCACTGCAACACTTACTTTTGGAGCCATGAGTGCCATGTAAGAATTCTGACTACCCAAAGGATGCCATGCTGTGAAGAAGCCCAGGCTACATGGAGAGGACACGTGTACATGTTCTGGCCAACAGCCCCAGCAGAGATCTAGCTGATAGCCAGCATCTACCAGCAGATGTGTGAGAGAAGATGCCTCCAGATGATTCCAACTCTCAGCAGTTGTCACCCCTAGTCTTTAAGTCTTCCCAGCTGAGGACCCAGACGTCACTGGGCAAAGACAAGCCATCCTGAATTCCTGACACAATATTCCATAAGCACAGTAAAGTGGCTGTTTCATGCTGCTAAATTTGGGAGTGGTATGTCAGGCAGCAATAGTAACTGGAACAGTGTGTGTGCGTGTGAATATATATACATTTGTATATTTCCTAGCTTTGTCTGCTGAGAAGGCCTAGAAACAATGGCATCCTGGTAGCAGTGAGGACATCTGGCACCCAGATCTTGGTTTCCAAATACTATCCTCTGTTGAAAGAAGCCAGAGCCCCTTGAAGAAATGGTTGATTCCTGGGCTGAGGCAGGAAAAGTACAAATTGAGCCTGGATTACTTCTTGTACCAGAAAGTAAGGAAGTGCTCAAATAATGAGGACATTTCAAAAGGGCACGGGAGCTAGCTTGAAGGGCTTTCCCATTTGCCAAATTTGGGATAATCTGTGCATCGAAATAATATTGATTGTAACTGATTACAACTTATTAAATAAAATAAAAATTATGGGTCCAGAGAATACAAATAAATATGGTAGTAACGGATTACAACTCATTGAGTAAAATAGGAATCCAGGAGTCCATATGATATAAATAAATTAATAAATGGAGGGGAAAGGAATGCCCTCTTTTATAGTAGATTGTTGACTGAAAACTGAAGAAGAAATGACAATAAAAAATCATTTACTAAACATCATCATGGTGGCTATCCTGATGGTGGTCATCAGTGGACACTGAGGCAGAGAGGTGGAGACGTGATGACACACCAGAGACTCGGGAATTACAAAGGTACAAGTGGTGGCTTCAGGGTGGAGAACGCTGCCAGACTGAGTTGGCAGTGCCAGGGGTGAGATGGGTTCACCTCTTGCACCTTCTGATGTGATGCACTGAGAAAGGCACATATTTCTCTCCTGCCCTTACATGCATTTAGGTTTGAGGGACATCCTACAGAAGCAACAGGACTGTACTCTTTAAAAGTGATTCAAGAAAGACAGGGAAAGACAGAGAAACTTCCCAGATCAAAGGAGACTGCAGATGTGTGACAACCAAATGCAACATGTCATCCTGGACCAGAAAGGACAAAGACATTATGGGACAGCAGATGAAGTTTGAATGGTACCTATAAATTGGATGGTGGTGTTGATTTCCTGATTAGATGATGTGTTCGTTTGCTGGGGCTGCTGTAACAAAGTTCCACAAACTAGGTGGCTTAAACGATAGAAGTTTGTTGTCTCACAGTTCTGAAGCCTCAAAGTCTGAAATCAAGGTGTCGGAAGGGTTGGTTCTCTCTGGGGGCTGTGAGAGAGAAGTCTATTCCATGTCTCCCCGGTAGCTTCTGGAGGTTTGCTGGCACTCTTTGGCGTTCCTTAGCTTGTAGACACGTCAACCCTATCTCTGCCTTCATGTTTACATAGCGTTCTCATTGTATGTGGGTCTGTGTCCAAATTTCCCCTTTGCGTAAGGACATCGGTCATATTGGATCAGGGGTCCACCCTACTGCAGGATGACCTCATCCTGATTTAACCAATTAATCTGCAACAACCCTATTTCCAAGTAAGGTCACATTCTGAGGTACTGGGGGTTAAGACTGCAATATTTGAATTTTGGGGGGACACAATTCAACCCATAACAGATGGTCATATCGAGGTTGAGAGAGATGGAGCAAATAAAGTCAAATGTTGTCAAATGAGGAATCGAGGTGAAAAGGATATCAGAGTTATTCATACTCTTCTTGAATGTTTTCTGTAAGCTTGAAATTATTTCAAAAAAATTTTTAAATTCATTAAAGTGCTGGGTTTGTGTACTACACAAGATCTTGGTGCTGAATCTACCATGGCGAAGGAACTGTAAAGAGATGATAAAAGTGTTCAGGTAGCCTTATTGCAAACTTGCCTGAGACATAAGTGAGTGTATTAGAAATTAATAGGTTATGTTTCAATAGCACTTCATAATTTACAAAAAAATACTTCATGGGGCCCGATCTGTGGCGGAATGGTTAAGTTCACACTCTCCGCTTTGGCGGCCCAGGGTTTCGCCGGTTTGGACCCTGGGCGTGGACGTGGCACCGCTCATCAAGCCATGCTGTGGTGGCATCCCACATGGCACAACTAGAAGGACCCACAGCTAAAAGTATACAACTATGTACTAGGGGGCTTTGGGGAGAAAAAGGAAAAATAAAATCTTTAAAAAAAAAACCACTTTATTTCATTTGTCCTTCATAACAATTCTGTGAGGCAAGAAGATTTCTCAATTTTCTAAAAAACTAAAGAAAGTTCAGGTGACTTGCTTGGGGTCACACTCACATAACTGCTAAGAGATGAACTGAGGCATATTAAAAATTTTAAGAGTTTATTTGAACAAAAATCCATTCCAGTGGGGCAACACCAAAGTGGAAATGGTTACCAGCACTCCTCAGACATATTCCCTATACCGTACAGGGAAAGTGTGGAAGCAGAGAAAGGAAATTGCTTGGTCGGCTGTAGCTGAAAGCCTAGTCGGCTGTTTGTGATTGGCTGTCCTTAGCATTTTGATTCCATAACGTTGAGGCATTTACAGGTTTAGATTTTGGTTTGCTTTGGTAGGTCACTGTGGCCTTAGAGCAACCTCAGACTAACGGGCTCCTTGTTTAATTAATTTAACACAACTAAGCAGTGATTAGCTAGGATTCTGATCCAGGTTTTTTCACTCATAATGCAATCCCCTGTGACAGCAGCAAACGATAATATGAATTGACTCTAAACAAAACTGTGACATCATTTGTACCTTTTGGGGTAAACAAAGGTCTTCCCAAGTAAACAAGGTATTCCTATTAAGATCAAAGTGTAGTTTAGGTAAGAGACGCTAAAGGTTCCAGGTATGAGGCCCCCCCACCACACACACCACTTCCTTCACTGTACCCCCCCACCACCATCACCATTTATCCTGGGGCCCCAGGTCTACACATTGGCTTCAATTTCCTTCACAGATGTAACCTTAAAAATAAAATAGCCAGGGCCCAGCCTGTGGCTGAGTGGTTAAGTTCATGAGCTCTACTTCAGCAGCCCGGGGTTCGCAGGTTCAGATCCTGGGCACAGACCTACACACAGCTCATCAAGCCATGCTGTGGTGGTGTCCCACATAGAGGAGCTAGAATGACCTACAACTAGGATATACAACTATGTACCGGGGCTTTGGGGAGAAAAAAAGAAAAAAAAGAGGAAGATTGGCAACAGAAGTTAGCTCAGGGCTAATCTTAAAAAAAAAAAAAAACACCAGTTATTTTACCAGCAAAACCGTTTATTCGGGAATAGCCAAAGAATTGCAATTTGGGATGTGCATGTTGTGGCGGACCACAGGCAAATCCAACAAACAAGGCAGAGGAAAGCTATTTTATAGAGCAAAAGGAGGAAATTGGGAGGGGTTGCTTTGAAGGAAGGTCCATTGGAGAAAAGCAAGAGTTCAGGGCGGTGACAGCTTCTCACTTGCTGAGTTGCTGGGCAATTGATTTCTGTTTGGGATGCAATGTACATTTCTTCCTGTAACTGAAGATTCTTTCCTATCGACTTCTTTCTGTCGGGGTCTAGAATTGATTATCTTTCTTGTAACTGACCTCGAATGACACTGTTGGGAGCTCCTCCTTCTGGCCTCCTGACTCCGTTTTAAATGAGGTTTCCCTTCATTAATTTTCACAGAGACCTTCAGGCCAGTGCCTGGGGAACAGGGTCAAGAAAAGGCCTTCAACCCTTGCTCCAGGGATAACCTCTTGGACATTTCCCGCCAGCAACTCTCAGACCAGAACGCCCGCCCCACCTCCCCATGCCGCAAAACCTCACTCTTTGTTATTATGCCCCAACAGTTAAGTCCCAGCCACACGCTCTCCCCCCTGCTGACCAATCACGGTCTTTCTCTTTTTAAAACCCTCCCGCTGGACTCTTGCGGTCCAATTATAACCTTCCTCTTGCCCTGCAGGGACCGGAAGTTAGAAAGAGAACTCTCTGGGTTCCAGTGCCCAAACCTTTGGGCCTGCAGACCCCAGGGAGAACCACGCCTGCGCGGACTGCAGGCGCCATGGCTCATCCTCATCCACCTTGGTTAAGAGAGCTGCTCCCCACCCCCTCACCCACTGTAAAGCTGGAAGGGGATTTAGATCCTTGACCGACAGCGGCTCACAGTAGCATATGAGGTCCGGTTGCTCATTCTCTATCTGTAGGGGCCCCAGACCTCGAAGCTTGAGCCTAGAGACCCAGAATGACTTGGGCAGTTCCAGTTTGCATGTCTCTGTGTTGGGCCTTCAGTTTCCAAAACACAGACTTATAGGATGGTAAAGCTGGACAGACTGGGAATCATTTAGTCCAGACCATTCACATTGCACTGGATTGTTCCAAAAGCTCGGAGACTCTACTCTCCTTTTTCTCTCTTGCGTGGGGGAATTAGGGTCAAGCAGAGCAGGCGCAGGACTTGCTGCCACCACGACCCTTAATCCTGGCATTGCTGAGCAAGGGCTTCTATCCCAGACTCCCCGATCCAGCCAGCTGTCAGACTGTGGGTTAGGATGGCAGAGGAGGAGGGCAATGTGGACGAGGAGGATGTGTTCCTGGCATTTGCTCAGGGTCCCTCTCCTCCCAGGGGTCCCCTGCGTCGGGCCTTGGACAAGGGTTTCTTTATCTTTCTGGCCCTCAGCCTGACACTACTGATGCTAGAGGCTGTTTACAAGCTGCTGTGGCCGCTACAATGGGCAAAGTTTGGGGACTGGCTCCTGGGAACACCTCAGAAGGAGGAGGAGCTGGAATTGTGACCACCTTTCCTATAAACATCCTCTTTCCCTGCCAGAGGTGAGAGGGAGATGGGAGGACATGGGACTGTTGGGAGCTGCGGAGGGGACACTTGGAGAGCTTAGGTCAGCTGTCTTAAAATTTCTGCACCTATACCCTGGGAAATAATTTTGAAAAAGTTTGTAGTGCTTGTGTATTTTTAAGTAAGTGTCAAAAATTTTTCATCATCGGGGCTGGGCCGATGTCCGAGTGGTTGAGTTTGCACACTCTGCTTTGGCGGCCCAGGGGTTCACTGGTTCAAATCCTGGGCTCCAACGTGGCACCGCTCATTGAGCCATGCTGGGGCGGCATTTCACATGCCGCAACTAGAAGGACCCACAACTGAAAATACACAACCAAGTACCGGGGGCTTTGGGGAGAAAAAGGAAAAATAAAATCTTTAAAAAAATTGTTTTCATCATAAATTAAAGTTGTTCCAAGGATGTAATTTCTGACATATTGAAAACATCTGTAATTTAAAATAAAACAATTGAACCCCCCTTTTGAATGTCCAGGAGAACTGAAATATCAGAGTGACTTGATACCCACCACCACTCATTTATTTATTTATTTTTTAGTTATTTTTTTTAAGGTATGCTTGTTTGGTGAAGAAGATTGGTGCTGAACTAACATCTGTTACCAATCTTCCTTTTTTTTTACTCCCCAAATGCACAGTTGTGTATCCTAATTGTAAGTCATTCTTGTTCTTCTGTGTGGGACGCCACCACAGCATGGCTTGATGAGCAGTGTGTAGGTCCGTGCCCAGGATCCGAACCAGCGAACCCCGCGCCGCCAAAGGGGAGTAGGCAAACTTAACCACTCGGCCATGGGGCCGGCCCGCACCCATTTAAAAATACAGAAATAAACTCAACAACTGGGAATCATTCTTTTTCTTTTTTCATCATTCACTTTTCTCCTTGAACTCCTATTACCACTCTACTTCCCCACAGACAATTTTACGCTTTTATCTTGAAAGTCTTTTATTGACCAATCTATCACACTTTCCTATATATATATATATATATATATATATATATATATATACTAATTGAAATGAAAAAAATGTTTCCTTCTTGCAACCATAAGACTCTAGTTTTAAAAAAAAATTTCTTCTAGGTTATCATTACAATTATTATGAGAACAGAACTGATCAAATAGCATAAAGATTGTACACATTTCTATAACTGTTAAAAATAAAAAGTACATTTTTTTTAGATTTTATTTTTTTCCTTTTTCTCCCCAAAGCCCCCCGGTACTTAGTTGTATGTTCTTAGTTGTGGGTCCTTCTAGTTGTGGCATGTGGGATGCTGCCTCAGCGTGGCTCGATGAGCAGTGCCATGTCCGCACCCAGGATTGGAACCGACGAACACTGGGCCGCCTGCAGCAGAGCGTACGAACTCAACCACTTGGCCACGGGGCCAGCCCCCCAAAAAGTACATTTTTAATGAGATAATTGAAGTGGTGTTTATGGTGCCTTGATGAAAGAAATAGACTACATCTCTCTTTATTTAAGACAAGGTAAATTTATCCCCAGGAGATTTCATGGTTGAGAACTATACTTTTTTTTTTTTTTAAGGGGGAGAAAGTCTATTGTAAAAGGGAAAAGGGAAGAAGAACTTCTACTGCTGGAGTTTACTGAGGAAGACCAATTCTGGGAAATTTGAGGATCTGGAAATTAAACCCCTTATATCTTCCAAGCCTGAATACCCTTTAGAGAGTTTTCAAGTTTCCCAATTTAAAGACTGTAGGCTTAGACGACTGGTGTGGGGTTCTTTAATAGAAGGGAGGGTTTGAGGTTCTGGGACTCTGAGGGCTTAGGGATGTAAGAGCCTCTGGGATCCTAGAAAGTGGCAAGATGCCCACCACTTATGGAATGTGCCAGGATGCAGGAGGTGGGAATCTCAGCAACTGGAACCGTGTTAACCTTTCCTGTTTCCCCATAAGCTCACCTTTGGACCCAGCCTTGCCTCTAGGAGTCCCTCCAGCCTTCCTAAAGCTGGGCGAGGTGGGGGTGCCGGCGAGGCAGGCGTCAAAGTGGGTTTCTTCTCTCTTCGTTCTTCCCTCAGCTCTCCTCGAGGAAGAGGAGGAGACGGGCCCCGAGGTATGTTACGAGCCTCATTTCGTCTCACAGCGGCAATTCGCACAGATCCTCCTCAAACCCCTCGCCCCATATCGCCTGGGCTCAGGTCCTGGAGCTCCTGGACAAAGTACAGCCCCCTGGTCATCACCGCCTGCGCCTCGGGGACCACCCTCGAGAAAAGGACAGAGAACCACCTACGTCCCACTGGCTTGGTTGGTCATTAGTTCTGTGGAGGAGCTTGAAAAGGCGCCAACAACAATAGCAATAATAATACCACCACACTTGTACAGCGCGTTGTGCTCATTTGTATGCATGTGTTGTGATTTCACGATTGGGAGATGTAGGAATCTGGACGTCGAAGTCGCTGCTGGACAGCTGCACGGGAGCTCGCAGCCCGTAGCACGCAAGGGCCTGGCACGGTCGGTTAAGCCGTGGAAACGGGCACCTGGCAGGTAGGAAAGCAGCGCCGGAAGGCTTGTTAATAGCCTAGCGGAAGGAAAAGGTTATATTTCCCTCTTAAGAAACTCCTGCCCTTCCGTGTACCCCTGCGCAGCCTTGGAGGGCCCAATCCTTAGCTGTCCTGTTCCGTTCCCCTCCCCTGCTTGCAAACGGGGCTCAGTCCACCCGCACGCGACTCGCCGGCGGCCGGGCCGGATGCGGGAAGTTCCTGATTGGCGGAGTCGCAGAAGCACCGGGAGAAAAGAGCTCCACTGGCGGAGCGCCCGAGTGCCAGCTTAGCCAACGCCGTACAGCAAGATGGCGCCCCCCAGGTACAGGGGGCTCCCTGCGAGGACCAACCGCCCCCTACAGGTCAGGGGAAGGGAGCTGCAGACTGGGTGGGCGGCACGGGAGGTGCCCGGGGGCGGGCCTACTGTCACTTCCGGCCACGGGGGCCGGAGAAACCGTGTTCCGTACGACAACATGGCCGCGCTCAGTACCTGTAGGCGGAAACTCTGCGACTTCCGGTCCAGAGTAGGGCCTGCGGTGGGAGGAGGAAGGCGGAGGGAACCATGCGAGGTTGTGAGATCAGCGGCGAGGGTCGCCTCGAGAGACCGTTACTGAGGTGGGGGCCGGACGGTGCGGGGAGCGAAGGCAGGGGCGGGAATGTCGAGGGAGAGGTACTGGGGAGTCCCGGGCGCTGAGTCTGAGGGGCAAGCTGTGGTACCTTCCTTCCTGTCCCTGAAGGGGAGTGGGGCGGCGAGGGGCTGAACTGGGGGAGGGGGACTTGGCGGGAAGCTCACCCAGGGGAAGGGGCCGGACTCAGGGTTGGGATCCAAGAGGAATCGGGAGAGCCCAGCGCGGTGCTTACGATCGGTTACAGGTCACAGAGAGAGAATGGGGAAAATTTGGGTGGGGTGAAAGGGAGGGGACTTGGGGTGAAATATTTCCAACCTAACGCCCCGGTTTGAGGAGACCCATCAAAGGGTAGAATATGGAGATAATCCAGGTAAGAGAAAGGGGAGTGGTTTTTGGGAGGGAACCTCCTTCTCCTGAGAGACAGTCTAGGAGTTGGGGTGATCCTTCAGGATGGGGTGAGGGTATGAATTTGACGTGTCTGAGAGCGAAAGGGGGAAAACACGTGAGTGGTGCCGACGGGGGTGTGGTATCTGTGCTAGGGGATGTCAGGGAAATCTGGAGTGCAGTGTGGGAGGTGGTCCAGGGGTTGGCAGGAATCAACTTGCCAACTATGAGAAATAATGGGAAAACACAACAGAAAGACCGGATATCGACTTGAGGGGTGGAGCTGGGAGTGAGAACTCAAGGTTTTCAGGCGGTTTGGGGCTCCCATAGTAAAGGGCTGAAAAGTACATGGTACTAATGCTTCCTGAAGATAGGCAGTGAGGACACTGTTGGGCAGGGCTGGGTGTTACTGAAACCCAAGAAGACTGGAAAATGTGTGAGATGAAGGGATGGGGCTATGCTGGCGGGGCTCTTTCTGAGGCCCCATCCCCTTCCAGCAGGAATTCCGAAATCCCCAACACTTCCTCCCTCCTGGGGATTTGATCCCCCATGGCCACCGCTAACAGCATCATCGTGCTGGATGATGATGACGAAGATGAAGCAGCTGCTCAGCCAGGGCCCTCCCACCCACCCCCCAATCCGGCCTCACCCCAGGCAGAAGCCCCTGGCTCCTCTCAGCCCCGTGGGGCCAGAGGAAGCAGTAGTTCGGGCGGCAAGAAATGCTACAAGTTGGAGAATGAGAAGCTGTTTGAAGAGGTGAGCTTTAGGGGAGAAGATTCTTCTTGTACCCCAGGGAGGGGGATGGCTGACTGGCTCTCCTGTCCGTTCTTCCCCACTAACCTTCTTTCTCTCAACCCCCTCCCTTGTCTCTTTCCCCCTCCCTTCTTCCCCTGAACCCTCTAGTTCCTTGAACTGTGTAAGACGCAGACGGCAGACCACCCTGAGGTGGTCCCATTCCTCTATAACCGGCAGCAGCGGGCCCACTCTCTGTTTCTGGCCTCAGCGGAGTTCTGCAACATCCTCTCTCGGGTGCTGTCCCGGGCCCGGAGCCGGCCAGCTAAGCTCTATGTCTACATTAATGAGCTCTGCACTGTTCTCAAGGCCCACTCAGCCAAGAAGAAGCTGAACCTGGCCCCGGCTGCCACCACCTCTAGTGAGCCCTCTGGGAATAGCCCTCCCACAGACCCCTCCTTGGACTCCACAAATGCTGAGACGGCTGCCACTGAGGCCCCAAGGACCCGTGGTTCCCGGCGGCAGATCCAGCGTTTGGAGCAGCTGCTAGCGCTCTATGTGGCAGAAATCCGGCGGCTGCAGGAAAAGGAGCTGGATCTCTCAGAATTGGACGACCCCGACTCCACGTACCTGCAGGAGGCGAGGTTGAAGCGGAAGCTGATCCGCCTCTTTGGGCGGCTGTGTGAGTTGAAAGACTGCTCTTCACTGACGGGCCGGGTCATAGAGCAGCGCATCCCCTACCGGGGCACCCGCTACCCAGAGGTTAACAGGCGCATCGAGCGGCTCATCAACAAGCCAGGGCCTGATACCTTCCCTGACTATGGAGATGTGCTGCGGGCCGTGGAGAAGGCAGCTGCTCGGCACAGCCTTGGCCTCCCCCGACAGCAGCTCCAGCTCATGGCTCAGGATGCCTTCCGAGATGTGGGCATCAGGTTACAGGAGCGACGCCACCTCGATCTCATCTACAACTTTGGCTGTCACCTCACCGATGACTATAGGCCAGGTAGGGATTAGTGAGATACCCGTCAGTAGCCCTTATATGGCAGGTATGTGCTGGAGGGGGCCTCTCTCTAGTTCCTTCTACGATTTTGGCTGAGTACTCTGACTGTATATCTTCCCACGTAGGCACTGACCCTGCACTGTCAGATCCCACTCTAGCCCGGCGCCTACGGGAAAACCGGAGCTTGGCTATGAGCCGGCTGGACGAGGTCATCTCCAAATATGCAGTGATGCAAGACAAGAGTGAGGAGGGTGAGAGACAGAAGAGAAGAGCCCGGCTCCCCCAGGCCACCTCTTCTCACCCTGCAGACTCCCCCAAAGCCTCCTTGGATTCTGGTGAGGTATGGAAGGGATACACCCTTCAGAGAAACCTTGTCCTTCCCCTGCACTGGCCAGCAGGGAGTCCAGGGTGACTGACGGGGGAGTGTGCAGAAGGAACGCAAGAACCAGACCCTCTGGGGCAAGGGAGTCCTTAGAGAAACTCCTTTGTCTCCCAGGGCCCTAGTGGAATGGCATCCCAGGAGTGCCCTACCACCTCCAAGGTTGAGACAGATGATGAAGAAGATGAGGAAAGTGATGAGGAAGAGGAAGAAGAGGAGGAGGAGGAAGACGAGGAGGAGGACGACGACGAGGAGGAGGACGACGACGAGGAGGCCACAGATTCCGAAGAAGAGGAGGATCTGGAACAGATGCAGGAAGGTCAGGACGATGAAGAGGAGGAGGAGGAAGAAGGTATGTCAAGACAACAGGCTCCTCATATGTCACTTCCCTCAACTCTGTGGGTGGGCGTGAGCCACCTGTTTGAGACCCCGCCCGTCGTCCTCTTAGTCCTAGTGTCCTCTCAGTAGTATTCTTTCTCCTAGTTCTCATCCTCCCTCTCCCCTCTTTTCTTCTTTTCCAGGTAAGGATGGAGACAAGAGCCCCATGTCCCCACCACAGATCTCCACTGAAAAGAACCTGGAACCTAGCAAAGGCATCAACAGGTCTTCAGGGGAAGAGCAAAACAAAGAACTCAGAGGGTCACCATCGTCACTGTCAGAAGAACCCCTGGCCCCCTCCAGCATAGATGCTGAAAGCAATGGAGAACGCCTGGAGGAGTTGCCCCTGGACGAGGAGAGCCCTGTGTCTCAGCTCTTTGAGCTAGAGATTGAAGCCTTGCCCCTGGATACCAACCCTTCCCCCGAGGAGAGGGACGTTTCCTCTTCCAGGAAGCAATCAAAGGACCCGCTCACCACTGTTTTGGAGAATGGAGCAGCCATGGTCACCTCTACTTCCTTCAATGGAGGTGTCTCTCCTCACACCCGGGGAGATTCCAGTCCTCCCTGCAAGAAATCTCGGAAGGAGAAGCAAACAGGAGCAGGGCCATTAGAAAACAGGTAACGACAAAGAGGAGGAAGAGGGAAGCCAAGGAGGGACTGTGGGGGTTTTCTGAGCCTGTTGTGGAACTGAGCCTGTGGGCAGAGACTGGACACTCCCCCTCCGGCCTCAGGCCCCTCCTGTAGCCCCACACTTTTATGTTTCTGTCCCTAGCTATGTGGAAAGGCAAAGGGCAGTGCACGAGAAGAATGACAAGAAGATCTGTGCCCTGCCCAGCCCACCTTCCCCCTTGGCTTCCATGGCCCCAGTTGCTGATTCCTCCACGAGGGTGGACTCTCCTAGCCATGGCCTGGTGACCAGCTCCCTCTGTAGCCCATCTCCAGCCCGGTTGTCCCAAACCCCACAATCACAACCCTCCCAGCCTGGTACTTACAAGGTAAGGAGGGGAAGCTGTTTTCCTGACTTCATTCTCTTTCACAGTTGCAGGCGCTCTGTCTGAATATTTGACCCGCCACACCCTCTCTCTCTTTCTTTTTTCCCACCCCACTTTTTAATCTCTGATAAATCCTTCTCTCCCTCTATTCCAGACCTCTCTGACTCTTTGTCTCTCACTCCCCTGCAGATGAGTGTGGCCACACAGTGCGATCCAGAGGAGATCATCGTGCTCTCAGACTCTGATTAGCTGCCTCCCCCTGCTCCCTGCCTCCAAAACGTTTTGGGGAGAGTATTTGGAGGATGGTGGGAAGCAGATGACTGAGGAAAGGATGAACTGAGCTAATCCCCTTTTGGTGGTTTCTTTTAAAAAAAAAAAAAGCTTAAGTTTTACACAGAAACATTAATAAACAATAAAGTTCTTTTCTTATTGTATCTCTGTCTTTTCCTTATTCTTCTGCTCTCACCGATTGGCACCACCTGCTCTCTGGCTCGGGGTTAGCCCGCCCCCGGGTAGCCCTGGACCTGTCCTTCTAGCCTGGCCTTAGCACGCCTCTCTGGGAGTAGCCTCGCTCTCGGGATTTCCCCTTGTCCTCTCCCAGGCATTAAAAAATGTGCTTCAGCCTCTTGAACGCGCCTTACTTTCTCACTTGGAGCGGTAGGAGTAAAAAAGCCAATCAGGGGCAGATTCAAGGTTATTTGGCCAATCCGGGCCCGGAGGAAGGGGGCGGGATTTCAGGGGGACTGTCAAGCTGGGAGACCAGGGCGATTAGCTCCCGCAAACCCTCTAATGGCCACAGCTCAGGGGCGGAGCCTAGGCAGCGATGGCCCTGACCCGTCGCCGATGGGAAGAGGCAGGCTTACAGAATTAAAGGGGAATGAGTGCTTCGGCCGAACCAAATCCTGAGTCCTTAGCGGCGGAAAGGACCTGGTACCTTTAAGGGGGAATGAGGCGACAGTTCTTTAAAGGAGAAGCGGCCGAGTCGGCCAAGTATTGCCCAGCGGCACGGGCGGGGTGCTCGCCTGTGCCTTTAAAGCCGGAGGGGCGGGAGGCGGAGCGGAGGCGGAGGGCGGAGGGAGTCGGCGCAAGATGGCGGCGGGAGGGGCCCAGGCTGCGGCTCTGGCCGCCAAGTGAGGGGCGGGGGGGCCCGGGGGCGCGCGGCCCGGTAAGCGGGGACGCGCGGGGTTGGGGGTCGCCTTCCGGGTGGGAGAGGAGGTCAAAGTAGCGCTTGGGGCGGAGCAGAGGGGGGCGGGGTCCGGTGTGGGCGGGGGTAGGCAAGGGGCGGAGCCGAAGGGGCCGCGGAGGCGGGTCTTGAAAGGGGCGGGGCCGAAGGGATCACGGGGCGGGTCTTGAAAGGGGCGGGGCCAGGGATAAGAAGGGGGCAAAGGGGCGTGGCCGGCGAAAGAGCCGGGGGAGGGGGTGGGGGGGGTGTATGGCCTAAGGGGAAATGAAGAGAGGGATGGGTTTCAGTATAGGAGCAGACCTGTCCTCCTCCTAAAAAAAGGGTGGAAAACACTAAAAAGGTAAATTTTGGAAAGTCGGGCTCAGGGAAGTGGGAAATTCCAAGGGGAGGTATCCCACTCCACAAGAGCACCTTATGTTTCTAACCTCCAAGGAAAGAGCACTGGATTTGGAGTCAGTACGCCTGAGTTTATGGGCGTTACCACTTACTGGCTGTGTGACCTCGGATAATCTCTTAATCTTTTTGAGCCTCAGTTTCCTCATCTGTCAAATGGGGTTAAGAGGAATACCTACCTCACAGTGTTGTGGAGAGTTACTCAGATAGCGGGTGTGACGTGTTTTTAAACTGTAAAGAGCTATGTCATTGCGAGATATTATCATTCTTCTCTTTTTTTCTTCCCAGAGACCCCCCCGGCCGCCCTCCTTCTTCCTTGTTCCTGTGGCTGGGGGGGTACCCCCTCCCTCCACACCATGGAGCCATCTCCTCTGTCTCCCAGCGGCACAGCGCTCCCCCTGCCTCTATCGCTGGCCCCGCCCCCACTGCCCCTGCCTGCAGCGGCAGTGGTACACGTATCCTTCCCCGAGGTGACCAGTGCCCTCCTCGAGTCCCTCAATCAGCAGCGGCTGCAGGGCCAGCTCTGTGATGTGTCCATCCGGGTGCAGGGACGAGAGTTCAGGGCTCATCGTGCTGTCCTGGCTGCCTCCTCCCCTTACTTCCACGACCAGGTCCTACTCAAGGGCATGACCTCCATCTCGCTGCCCAGTGTCATGGACCCAGGCGCTTTTGAGACTGTCTTGGCTTCGGCTTACACTGGCCGCCTCAGCATGGCTGCTGCTGACATTGTCAACTTCCTCACAGTGGGATCTGTGCTCCAAATGTGGCACATCGTGGATAAGTGCACTGAACTCCTCCGCGAAGGCCGGGCCTCGGCCGCCACCGCCACCATCACCACTGCGGCAGCCACCTCAGTCACTGTCCCTGGTGCTGGGGTCCCGTCAGGGAGTGGGGGCACCATGGCCCCTGCCACCATGGGCTCCATGCGCTCCCATGCCTCCAGTCGGGCCAGTGAGAATCAGTCCCCCAGCAGCAGCAACTATTTCAGTCCCCGGGAGTCTACTGATTTCTCATCTTCCTCCCAAGAGGCATTTGCAGCTTCTGCAGTGGGCAGCGGGGAGCGTCGAGGAGGTGGCCCTGTATTCCCAGCCCCTGCGGTTGGCAGCGGGGCTGCTACTTCTGGGAAGCTGCTACTGGAGGCAGATGAGCTTTGTGATGACGGTGGGGATGGGAGGGGTGCAGTGGTCCCTGGGGCTGGGCTCCGGCGGCCCACGTACGCACCCCCCAGCATCATGCCACAGAAACACTGGGTATATGTGAAGCGAGGGGGAAACTGCCCAGCACCAGCGCCCCTGGTTCCCCAAGACCCAGAACTGGAAGAGGATGAGGAGGAGGAAGACTTGGTGTTGACCTGTGAGGATGATGAAGATGAAGAGATGGGGGGTGGCTCTGGGGTTCCAGCAAGGGGAGGACCTGAGGCTACCCTTAGCATAAGTGATGTCCGGACCCTGACTGAGCCTCCGGAAAAGGGAGAGGAGCAGGTCAATTTCTGTGAGTCCTCCAATAACTTTGGCCCCTATGAGGGTGGGGGTCCTGGGGCAGGGCTTGATGATTCAGGGGGGCCAACCCCTTCCTCCTATGCCCCTTCCCACCCTCCGAGGCCCCTGCTTCCCCTCGACATGCAGGGCAACCAGATCCTAGTCTTCCCATCGTCTTCATCCTCCTCCTCCTCACAGGCTCCAGGCCAGCCACCAGGGAACCAAGCTGAACACGGGGCAGTGACCCTGGGGGGTACGTCGGCAGGAGGCCTGGGCGTGCCAAGTGGCGCTGGTGGGACCACTGGAGGGACGGGCAGCGGGGATGGGAATAAGATCTTTCTGTGCCACTGCGGGAAGGCCTTCTCCCACAAGAGCATGCGCGATCGGCATGTGAACATGCACCTCAACCTGCGGCCCTTTGACTGCCCCGTGTGCAACAAGAAGTTCAAGATGAAGCACCATCTGACCGAGCACATGAAGACACACACCGGCCTCAAGCCCTACGAGTGCGGCGTCTGCGCCAAGAAGTTCATGTGGCGAGATAGCTTCATGCGCCACCGGGGACACTGTGAGCGCAGGCACCGCCTGGGTGGGGGCGGGGCCGGACCTGGACCCGGGGGGCCCTCGGGACCAGCCTTGCCGCCCAAAAGAGAGTCCCCCGGGGTGGGCGGGGGCAGCGGCGACGAGGCAAGTGGGGCCACGCCCCCGTCCAACCGACGGGTCTGGTCCCCACCCAGCGTCCACAAGGTAGAGATGGGCTTCAGTGGGGGCGGAGGAGCAAACTGACCCAGCAGGCTGCTTGCGGGTAGCTTTCGGGGAAGAGGGAATAGGGATCATGAGCCAGGGGGCGCTGTGGCCCCCAGGTGATCTCTCACCACGCTGTCTTCCTTATCTCTATGGACTTGTATATATTCTGCAAGGGGGAACCACGTTGCACCATCCGCCACCCATTCCACTCCTCAGCCCCTCCTCCCCAAAGTATCCCCGGAACTAAGCCCTCTCTTTCCCTCAGAAGGGTACACTGAAGCCCCAGCTCCAGAGTAGGGCGCATATGGTGGGTGGGTGGGTGGTGGGAGAGGGGGCCTGCTGAGCATCCTGGAGTCACAGGGTCAAGAGTCAGGTGGTTATAGTCTGTACCTAAAGTCTGTGTTTGTATCGTTGTGGGGACCAGGCCTTTGAGCCCCACCCTTGTCCTAGAGCCCACCCCAGTCCCCAAAGGATGTGCCCCTTGTTTCTACCCTAATCCGTCCCCTCCACCTTGGGATCTCCCAACTAGATTCTCACTGGGGAGGGAGTGGAGACAAGGAGGGAGTAAATTGTAGTACAAGGTTTTTATTTTAAATCTTATTTTTTTTAAACGGTCATTAAAATATTTATTGGTCATTTCACTTGGCTTCCCGACAACCCGTATGTGTTTGCTGAGGACCTAGCACGGGTGGGGGAAGGCGGGGTAGTGGTTCTCCGCCAAGTGAATTCTGGGGGGAGACGACTGGGGCGCGGGGTGGAGGGGAGGGCCGGCCTATGATTGGGGAGGGCTCTGGGACTGGGCGGTGCTGGGTGGTCCAGGAGGGCAGGGCGGGGCTGGGGTTCCCAGACCTGAACTGAAGAGGATGTTCCGGGATCCCTACTCGGCTCGTAGGGGAAACACCTGCCCCCACACGCGCCCTCACCTAACCAGAGCGGCGATTGCCTCCGCCCCTCCCGCTGGCCTTTAGAGTAAAGAGAAAGTGAAAGGGGAAGAGCAGGCTTCGGGACTGAGGAGATCGCGGCGCCATGAAGCTCCTGTCCTTTCTCCTCGCTGTGGTTTTGGGTGAGCAAACGCCGCGACGCTTTGCCTAGGAACCGGGGGGGGGGGGGGGTGGCGGGGGGGAGCGGAGGGAGGTAACCCCGCCACATGCCTGACGCCGGGGGTGGGGGGAGGTCGGGTCGTCTGACATCTTGGCCGCGCCCTCACTCGCGCGGCTGTCCCCCCCAGGCTTGGCGACCGCCGTCTCGGCGGGACCTGCGGTGATAGAGTGCTGGTTCGTGGAGGATGCGGGCGGGGGCCGCCTGGCCAAGAAACCCGCGGCACTGCTGCTGCGCCAGGGCCCGGGGGGACCACCTCCCCGGCCAGACCTCGACCCCCAGCTCTACCTCAAAGTGCATGGTGAGTCATCCCGGACTCGCTCCCAACTCTGTCGCCTGCACCGAAACCCCGTCCTCTTTAGGTCGCGCAGTGACCTCGGGCCTCAGTTTCCCCCTCTGTAGAATGAGTCTCGTTATCTTCAAATTTCGCGCTACCGGGTAGTCTGTGCATTTGAAAATCCCTTTCCTGGCGGTGACTCTACAGCTGCAACTCCCTTCTCTCGTAGACCCCGCGGGTGCTCTCCAGACTGCCTTCAGGCGGTACCCCCCAGGCGCCCCCGCGCCGCACTGCGAGATGAGCCGCTATGTCCTGCTTCCCGCCTCGGTGAATTGGGCCAGCGGCTTGACGCCGGAGCAGAGCTGCCCGCGGGCCCTGGACGGGACTTGGCTCATGGTCAGCATATCCAGCCAGGTCCTCAGCCTCTCCGGCCTCCTGAGACCACAGTCCGAGCCTCAGCCGGAGCCCGCTCTCATCACCATGGCAACAGGTAGCTAGGGAGGGGAAGTGGAGTGAATGGGTAAATTCTAAGGGTCCAGATTAGCTGGTGACTCGCTATTTGGACTTGAGCGAGTCATTTCCCACATCGGATCTGTTTCCTTATTGTAAAGCGAGGCAGTTCGGCTGGAATTAAAAAATCTATCTTTACCGCTTCTTCTAGCTCCTGCCCAGTAAAAATCCTCCAAACCACCAAAAAAAACAAAACCCTGCTTTTGGGGGCGGGGCTTTGTGGTAGGAAGGGCGGGGCTTTGGAGAGAGGCGGGGTTTCCTGACTCCAGACCTTAAGAAACTAGTCCGGCGACGGCGTGGGGAGGGGCTCAGAAGCAGGAACTTTTTTCTCCTCTCCTCCCAGATCTGTATGTTGCTAGACACCCCCACCTTTGCGGTTCACCCTGTTTCGAAAACCTGCCTTCGAGCCCCACCCGGCCGGTCCCGCGCTGCGGCGGTCAGCAAAGGAAAGGCTCTTGCGCTCAAGCGCGTTCACTTCCTCTGACAGCCTCTGTCCTACGGCGCGTGGGGATGCGCTGACTCTGTGGTCACCAAGTGGTGGGCTGGAGCGGGGGGAAGAGACACGGCGGGAGACTTGATGGTTCTCACTGCAAGGACCGCTTATTGCATCGTGCAACGCAATGTGAGGCCCAGGGGTCAGGCACTTTGCTGGGCTGGGGCGCAGAGAGGGAATGGGCGGAAAAAGCAAGAACTGGGGAAGATACGACCGGGCTATCTAAGAGCTCTCCCTTCTCGCCGCGGAGGGTGGGTAGGATGTGAGTAGAGTCTTCGGCTTCCCTCAGTCTTGTGCGATTTTATGCAAAGGACACAGCCTGACCGGCAGCTCAATTCCAGCCAAGCCCTGCACCCTCCCTTCGGGAGCACCTCCTCCCCGCCACCCTCCTCTCTGAGAGAGAATCACCCACAGGACCAGGGAAACGGACTCAGCACCCACTCTGCAGCCTTCTCCTCTCTCTATGCCTCATTTTTAGTCCCCAGACCCCACCGTGGGAAGGGGCAGAGGCAAACTGCTCCTTGTGGGGACGGTGGCTCTCTCCAGCGGGAAGAGGTATTTCCCGGGCTGCTGGCGTCACCGGGGGTGGGGCTGGGGTGAGAATGTCCTTTTCTCTCTGAGTCTGTTTTACTGAATGTAAAATGTAGATGCTGTTTCCCATCTTTCCGTTGTTGTGACTATCAAGGGAGACACTTTGTTAATTTATTCACCGATTCAATAAATATTTATTAGCACCCAGAATAAATTAAGGCCCGGTAGTTCTCAGTCCAGGCTGCAAATACGAATCCTCTTGAAGTTTGTAAAATATGCTAAAACCTGAGTCCCACTCCAGGAGAATTAAATGAGAATCTCTCCGTGGCCCTGGGCACTTTTAAGGGTCACAAGGGTGATTAGATGTAGATTCTGCTGTCACGAAGGCTCTAGGCAGATTTGTCATGGGTTATTGTAATGTAGATTAGGGAGCGACTTGGGCCTTGAAAGAAGTGAAGATAGGAAGCCATGGGAGTGCCCGGGGGAGATTATCTGTGTCTCACAGATGGCAGGGGTGGGGGGTAAAAAACTCAGCGCTGTGCTCAGGCTTCCTTTTCAAGCATTTCTGTGTGACTAGGGACTGATGAAAATAAAAGTTGTTGTTTTAATGTAAAATTAAAAATGGCGTCTTTCTGGGGCCACAGATCATTGATAACTTTGCTAATATAGGTTTATATATTATTTCTTATCAAATGAATTATCAAATACATTCAATTGTTTGTTGACAAAGATACTTTGTTAACATACTTTGTGTGTGATATTTAATTCTCATCATTCCTTTAAAACTTTGTTATGGAAAATTTCAAAGATACACAAAAGTGGAGAGAATCGTATAATGAACACCCATACACCCATCACCCACTTGTATAGTTATTACATTTCACCAAATTGTTTCATCTACCCTCCTCCCCACCTTCTTTTCTTTACTGAAGTGTTTTAAAGTATATCCCAGGCATCATATTCTTTTATTCATAAGTACTTCAATCTCTGTTAAATAAGGACTGTAAAAAAAATACAACCACAATACCGTCCTCATACCTAACAAAAAATAATTCTTAATATCGTTTAATTCCTAGCCTATATTAGAATTTTCCCAATTGCCTCAATGATGTTATTTCATGATTGATTTGCTCAAATCAGGATCAAAAACAGGTTCAAATATTCTATTTGGTTGCTGTATCTGCTCGGGCTGCCATAACAAAATATCATAGACTAGCGGCTCAAACAACAGGAATTCATTTTCTCAGAGCCCTGGAGGCTGGTAGTCCAAGATCAAGGTGTTGGCAGGGTTGGTGTCTGGGAAGAACCCTCCCCTTCTGGTTGCAGATGGCTGCCTTCTGGCTGTGTCCTTACCTGGAGGAGAGAGAGAGAGCTCTCCTGTTTCTTCTTCTTCTTCTAAGGGCAAAGCTCTATCAGATTAGGGCTCCACCTCAGGACCTCATTTAATCTTTATCACCTCCTCACAGCCCCTATCTCCAAATATCGTCACATTGGGGTTTAAGTTTTTAACATATGAATTGGGGGCGAAGTCGGGGTGGGAAGTACATAACCGTTTTGTCTCTTAAGTCTCTTTTATTTTATAATTGCCCCCTTCCCTTTCGCCATTGATTGGTCATTTGTTCTGTAGAATTTCCCATATTCTGTATTTGGCCAATTGTTTCCTCCTTGTGTCATTTCCCACGTTCCTTTTTCCTCCATATTTCCTACAAATGGGTAGTTAGATCTAGAGGCTTGATTAGATTCGGGTTTAATTTTTTTTCGGTAATATTTTATAATAGTTGTTACCTTTCACTTTTTTAACAGAAAAGTAAAAACTTATATAATACAAGCAGCAAAAACAGGTAGAAATTTCCTCCCTGTTCTGGCCCTGTTGTATTTACATTGGTATTTTTACAGAGTCCAGTTTGTGGGATCTAGGTGTAAAATTGCTTCAATAGCCCATTAATATTAAGCACTGTTAGCTTAAGGGTTAAATTGTAAAACCTTTAGGTTTTGTGTGTTAATCCTATGGGTTGCTTTTGCCAAGTCAAAGGTATGTTTCTGGATTTTGATAAACTAAATGAAATTGCCTTGAATGAAAGCAATCCCATGAGGTTGAGAGAAGTTTAGCCTTGTAGGCCTCAGAAGCTAGGATTTAAAATTACATAAAGATAGTCACAAGAGAAAAAACGATTACTTCTACCTGGAGGACCCAGACATTTCTAGGAGGAAGTAACTTGCTGGACAAGGAGTATTTAGATGTTTGGGAGAAAATGGGGAGGGACATTGTAAACTCAAAGGAATCTTATGACCAAAGCAAAGAAATGCCCAATGATTAGAGTTTCTACTGGTTACAAGAAAGGGATTCTATGGGGCTGGTTCTTAGGGTGCAAGAGAAGTCTGGAAAGGTGGGTTGGGGGCTGGATCATCAAATGCCCTGAAAACTGGGCTTTACAGCTGATAGTGAACCATCAGGAGTTTTTGTGTGTGTGTGTGCCAAAAGCCTGTTGTTTTACTTGATTCTTACAAAAGGTAGGCAAGGGTCAGATCATTGGAGTAGTGGGGAAAATACAGATTAAATGATTTTCCCAAGATATGCAGCAAGTCTGTGATGATGATGATGATAGTAGTGAAAATAGTTATAGCTAACATTTATCGAGCATTTTCTGTTCTAAGCACTTAATAGGCACAGTCCCATTTACTCCTTTCAACAACCATAGGAACTAGGTACTGATATTATCCCCAGGTCACAGATGAAGAACTCTGAGACGCAGAGCAATGAGGTAACTTGCCCAAGTACCCACAGCTTGTAAGAACCAGGGCTAGGAATGGAACCTGGTCCATCTCGCTCCAGCCTGTGCCTTTAGTTGCTGGCTTCCTGGGTAGCTGGGATATTTAAGCAGGCAAGTGACCAGATCAGACTTGTAGCCACACTGTTTGGCCACAGTGTGGAGGACGAATTGAAGGAGAGAGAGAGACGAGGATGGGGAGACCAGAGGGGAAACTGTTGTAATTATCCAAATGTATGTTGATGAGAACTCGAGTTGGAAACAGATGTGAGATGTATTTGGCAGATAGAATTAGGACCCAGTGGGGACAGCACATAGCACATTATATTTGGCAATTTGCTCATCTGTCTCCCTTATTAGACTGTAAGCATTTTGAGGGCAGGGACTACCTCTCTTGTTTACCACTTTGTCTTCTACGTTGAGTATACTAGGTGCTCAATAAATATTAGTTGAATGAATGAACTAGACGAAGGAGTCTGAGTGACTCCCAAGTGTTTGCCTTTAGTGTCCGGGGGTGGGGCTGGTGGTGATCATTCATCAAGGCAGGGAAGATGGGTATGGGGGTGGGGGGTTGTTGCAGAGATGCTATTGAGTTGCGGCATGTTAAATTTGTCTGGCAGACAGTTAAGTGTAATCACAGCAAACACTTTGTAGATTTACTGTGTCCTGGGCACCGTTCTAAGCACCTTTCATATATAAGTACCTTTGTTATCCAGATTCAGGAACTGAATAAATCTCGGTAGCAAGAGGTATTAAATGATTTAACCCTCACTACAACTTAGGTACTGTATCATCATTATTATCCCTATTTAGGAGATTAGGAAGCTGAGCCATGGAAAAGCAAAGTAACTGGCCCAAGGCCATATAAACAGCTGCAGCTGGGGATTAACCAGGGCAGCCAGGCTCCAGGCACTTAACCAGCTTACACTGCCTCAGTAGAGCATAGAGGCCTGTGTTCAGGTTTAGGCTAGAGCCAGAACCTTCCAGAGTCAGTAAGTACTCTGTGCAGCACCATAGGATTGACTGGCATGAGTCACCACTGTCTTCACCAGCAAACAAAGAAAGTCTTGGCTCTTCAAGAGTGCTGCATGGTGGGGGCCAGCCCGTGGCAAGTGGTTAAGTTCTTGTGCTCTGCTTCAGTGGGCTGGGGTTCGCCAGTTCGGATCCTGGGCATGGACCTACACACCTCTCATCAAGCCATGCTGTGGGGCTTTGGGGAGGAAAAAAAAAGAGGAGGATTGGCAACAGATGTAACTCAGGGCCACTCTTCAAAAAAAATCATTAAAAAAAAAAAAAAGAGTGGTGCATGGAGACTAGACTGGTTCAGGTTGTGTCAGAACTGCACCTGGATCCCCCTGTCCCCAGAGCTCCAGAGGTCTATGTGTTCAGAGCAGCCTTCAAGGGCCACACCCACTCACTGTCCCCTTCACCTCTAGACCTCTCTGCTCACTCTCAGCCACATTGGGTCCCACCTAGTCCCAGAGCAAAGGGGGTTTGCAGGGAGGGCCAGGAGACGGTGAGTATCAGAAAAGGAGGTGTCCTCTGAGGGGTGGGGAGTTGAGTCCTTCCGATAACTCCATTTCTCTATTTTTTTCTCCTTCTTTCTCTCCCTCATGCCCCTCCCACTCCTTCGTCTCTCTCCCCATTTTCCCCAGCTGTGCTGACTGTCTTCACCCACACCCCCAGCCCTCGAATCCGACTAGGAGAAGATGCTCTGCTGGACTTGAGCTTTGCCTACGTGCCCCCCACCCCTGAGGCCGCTACATCTCTGGCCCCAGGTCCCCCTCCCTTTGGGCTGGAGTGGCGACGCCAGCACCTGGGTAAGGGGCACCTGGTCCTCGCTGCAACTCCTGGGCTAGCTGCGCAAATGCCAGCTGCCCAAGATGGGGCAGTGGTGTTTGCTGCTTGGGATGATGACGAGCCGTGGGGTCCATGGACTGGAAATGGGACCCTCTGGCTACCGGCTGTGCAGCCCTTCCAGGAGGGCACCTATCTGGCCACCGTACACCTGCCATACCTGCAAGGGCAGGTTACCCTGGAGCTCGCTGTGCAGAGTGAGTTGGGGAACAGGGGTTCCCACTGGTAGAGGGTAGGCACTGGGATTATGGGGCCACCATGATGGGGGAGGGATGGTGAAGAGTGTGGGGAGATAGATTGGGGTCGCTGGGAATCAGAGGGTCTTTGGGATGAAGGTTTCCGAATCTGAGGGAATAGGGGTCCCTGAGAATGGGGGCTTTGGCATGGGGATTCCTGTGAAGCACCAGTGGGGAGTCAGTGGTTTCTGCGTCCTGGAAGAAAATATCCAAACGTCCCTCAGTTTGGGGGAAGCCAGAGGGCAAACTGAGAGTCTCTGAGAAAGGACAATGTGGTTTGATTCCCCCCTTGCTCCTTTCCTGCTCTCTCCCCAGAGCCCCCCAAGGTGTCCCTGATGCCAGCACCTGTTGTATGGGCTGCCCCCGGGGAGGCACCTCCGGAGTTGCTCTGCCTCGTGTCCCACTTCTACCCCCCGGAAGGCCTGGAGGTGGAATGGGAGCTCCGGGGCGGCCCAGAGGGCGGTTTTCAGAAAGCCAAGGGACAGACTTGGCTCTCGGCCCTGCGCCACCACTCGGATGGCTCTGTCAGCCTCTCTGGGCACCTGCAGCCGCCCCCGGTCACCGCCGAGCAGCATGGGGCGCGCTATGCCTGTCGTGTCCACCACACCAGCCTGCCCGCCTTGGGACGCAGCGCTGAGGTCACCCTGGAGGTGGCGGGTAAGAGCCAGGAGGATCGAGACGCCGAGGGCGGGCGATGGGGGAGATACTGTGAAACTCACCCTCGTCGCCCCTTCTGCCTGCCAGGTCTCTCCCGGCCCTCCTTGGAGGACGGCATAGGCCTCTTCCTGTCTGCCTTTCTCCTCCTCGGCCTCATCAAGGTGCTGTGCTGGGCCGGTGAGTGTGAGCCCCACCCCGACAGGGACCCTCTACTGACTGGCCGACACTCCCTGCCTGCTCCCAGAAGCCTGACACTCACCCCTCTGCCCTACCATATAACATAACATCCCTTCTCAATAACATAACATCCCTTCTCATTCTCTCTCCACAGCTGCCTACTGGTCCACTTCCAAGGATTCAGAGGAGAAGGTAACAGCGCTCCACCTTCCCTTCCCTTTCCCCTCTCATTTGATCCCCTCCTCCCAACTTCTCACCCACGGAGGGAGGCTGCTGGCATCGTGGGCAGAACCCGGACTTGGAATTCACACAGACCTGGGTTAAGTCCTGCCACTACCATTGTAACTGTAGGAGCCCTTGAACTTTACTTCACCAACACCTCAGCTGCTTTGGGTGCAGGGATAAAAAAAATTACTTAGGCAGTGGTGTCCCATAGAAATATAATGCAAGCCACATATGTGAATTTAAATCTAAAAATGTAAAAAGAAACAGATAAAATTAATTTTAATAATACACTTTATTTCATCTACTATATCAAAAATATTATCATTTCACATATAATCAATATAAGAAATTATAGTCTTTTATTCCATTCTAAGTCTTCAAAACCAGGTGTTTATTTTTTGTGAGGAAGATTGGCCCTGAACTAACATTTGTTGCCAATCTTCCTCTTTTTGCTTGAGGAAGATTGTCGCTGAGCTAACATCTGTGACAGTCTTCTGTTTTATGTGGGACGCCACCACAGGATGGCTTGACAGTCGGTGCTAGGTCTGCAGCCAGGATCTGAACCTGCCAACCCCCAGCCGCAGACGCTGAGCCTGTGAACTTAACCAAGTCACCAGGCAAGCCCCAAAAGCCAGGCAGAAAACACACAGGAAATGTGAGCCCCATTCTTCTCCCACTCTCTGTGCCCATGATGGTTCATTTATCTCTGGACTGACCATGAGAACTTCACCCTGCTTTATAAAACCCAGAATTCCTCACCTCTTTTTTTACTTCTCTTCCAGAAAGCCCAGTGAGAGCCCTCACCACCATCCTGGGGAAGCCACCATCATCTCTGGTCTGAGCTACTGTAGTAGCTCTCCCAAATACTGTGCCATCGTCTGCTCCTGCTCCCTCCAATCTCCTTCCATTGCGTGGCTGGAATGCTTTTTTTTCTTTTTCTTCTTCTCCCCAAAGCCCCCCAGTACATAGTTGTATATTCCAGTTGTAGGTCCTTCTAGGTCTGCTGTGTGGGATGCCGCCTCAGCATGGCTTGAGGAGCAGTGCCAGGTCTGCACTCAGGATCTGAACTGGGGCTGGCCTGGTGGTGCAGCGGTTAAGTGCGCATGTTCCACTTCTCAGCGGCCCAGGGTTCACTGATTCGGATCCCGGGTGCGGACATGACACTGCTTGGCAAGCCATGCTGTGGCAGGTGTCCCACATTAAAGTAGAGGAAGATGAGCACAGATGTTAGCTCAGGGCCAGTCTTCCTCAGCAAAAAGAGAAAGATTGGCAGTAGTTAGCTCAGAGCTAATCTTCCTCAAAAAAAAAAAAATTAAAAAAAAAAAAAAAGGATCCGAACTGGCAGAACCCCGGGCTGCTGAAATGGAGCAGGCAAACTCAACCACTTGGCCACTGGCCCGCCCCCTGGAATGCTTTTGTAAAAACCACAAATCTATGGCATTCACTTTCTTGGAGCTCTAGGGCAGTGGTTCTCAAAATTTTTGGTCTCAGGACCTTTTAAAAATCATCAAGGACTCTAAAGAGCATTTGCTCATGTGAGTTATAACTATATTTATTGTATTAGAACTTAAAACTGAGAAAAACTAAAACACAAGAATACACAAGCACCACAAGCACACATTTCATTAACTGTGAAGGCAATGTCAATACACACGAACTTCTGGAAAACTCCCATGTACATGTTTTAGAGAATGATGGTGAAATAGGTAAATAACATCTTAGTATTGTTATGAAAATAGTCTTGACCTCGCATACCCCTGGAAATAGTCTCAGGGACCTCTGGGGCAGGAACCACACTTGGAGAACCCGTGTTCTAGAGATCAAATCCACTCTTCTTGCCTTGGCCTCCGCCTCTCCCGCGCTGGATCAACTGCTTACCTCTCCACCCCACCTAGTGCCCTCTGGCCCTCTTCTCAGTGCTCATCACATCGACGGCTATGCCTTTCCTTCACTGGCCTCCCGCCCTCCCCGGGGCCCAGTGCTCTGTTCCCTCTGCCTGGTCCACCCTCGCCCTCCCTGGGCTCCAGATCAGGTGAGCCTCGCCATTCCCCTCAGACCGCCGCGTGCCCCTCTTGTGCGGCTCACCACGGCTGTGTTTAAGTGACTGCGCAGTCCTTCCTAAATGCCTGTCTCCTGTCCCGGACTGTCGGCCCCTCGAAGGCAAGGACCGGCCTGTCTGTCCACTGCTGTAGGCCCCGCGCCGCACACGCCTGGCGCCCACTGGAGGGCGCTCAACATAAGAAATTGGAGTCTTTCGTCCTAAGTCTTCAATAACAGGTGTTGGATCAAATGACTATGGGACGAAGGAAGCGGCGGCTCGGCTTAGGGACTTCTGAGGAGCAGGACGGTCGCCCAGACCGACGCGGGGAGCGGGTCTAACATGTGGGAATAAAGTTGTGTTCCAGTGCTTCCAATGGGATGTGTCATTCTACCCGGTTTCCCCTGTCCAAGCGCCGTGGCTCTTCCAATCACCTCTGGTCCCTTCCAGTCACCCCGACCTCTCAAACGCCTTGGCGACACCCAACGCCCCTTCGAAACAGTTGGGGGTCGGGCGACACCCATGCTGAACAGGCCCCCTCCAGCGACAGGCTCTCGCGGGGAGGATCGCCGGGGAGCCGAGATCCCGGCCTGGAGCCGGAAACCCCGGAGCGCCGACTCTGGAGCCGGATGCGGCGGCTTCCTGCTCCGCCCCCTTACGAGAGGGCGGCCACCCAGGGCTCTTCGGAAAACCCGGAGTGGATTTCCGTCCGCTGCACGCGTGGGTGGGGGTGCGGACTGTAACCCTGTGGGTGGAGGAATGGGTCTCTCCTCGCCTGAAACGCTGCCAGCGGGAGTTCTCGCCATGACGTTGTGTGGGGCAGGGGAATGTCAAACTCTGCTCTTGCCCTCCCCTGGGGGCTGAAGACTGGAATCTTTATCCCAATACAGTGCGGGGCGACGTGGGCTCCAGGATCCCGGAATGGAGGGGGCCTGAGCACAGCGGAGCTGGGACCCGGGCTCCTGGGTCCCGGCCCCTGGGCGTCCAGCGCTCCCCTAGTCCGCGGCCCTGGCTCCTGTCCTCACTTCCTTCCCTTTTTGGCTCCCGCTCTCGGAGCGGGCGGACGTGGGGGGAGCGGAAAGGGCGGGAGGGCCCGGGAGCCTTGCGGGGGGGTACAGGGGGTTGCGGAAAAGCCGGGGAAAGGACTTGGTCCGGGGACTCGGTCAGGGGCCGGAGACCGACGGGAACAGCGGCCCGGGACCCGCGCTGCCCCCACCCCTCCCGAGCAGGTCAGAGCCAGAGCACCCTATGACCCTGCCCATTGCCGTACTCGTGACCCACTCATCCCCAAAATGCAAAAAGGACCTATTCTACCCCTGTGTCGCCCCCCGCCCCCGCCCCCGCCTCCCTGCGGGACTCCCATCCGGTTACCTAGACACTCACCCGCGTCCCTCCCCTCTTGGTTCCCCCGCGCCCACCTGACTCTCCACCTGCCCCCCTACTGTCTCTCCCCAGGCGCCCCCATGGCCCGACCCCGCTGATTCCTTCACTCGGCCATGCTCCCGCGGCCCCTGCGGCTGCTTTGGGACACGAGCCCCCCCGGGGGAGTCGTGCTGAGCAGCTTCCGGAGTCGAGACCCCGAAGAGGGTGGGGGCCCAGGTGGCCGGGGCGTGGGCGGGGGGCAGGAGGAAGAGGAGGAGGAGGAAGAAGACGAGGTGAGATGCGGGTGGTGGGAGGTAGTGGGTATGTATTTCGGAGACTCTCCACCTTTTCTCTCCGTGTTTCTGTGTCCCTCCGTCTCTTCCTGTCTGTCTCAGTTATTTCCGCGCCTCCTGCTGGGTGTCTGCCCGTCTCCCCGCTGCCGGGAGTCCCGGCGTTTCTGTGGTTCTCTGTGGCACTGTGACTCAGGACCTGCCCGCAGGAACCTGCCCTGTTACTGTCTGGAGCGTCTGGCTGGCTGGCTCTCCTGCGGGTCTCTGGCCCTCTCCGCCTGTGCCTGAGCGTGCCTGCCTCTCTGGGCATTGTGTCTTGGTCCCTGTCTCCCCTTGTTTTTGTTTGGCGGGGAGGGGTTTGTTTCCACAGTAACCGGCTCCTCTGACTCTGGGATTGGGGAGGGAACCCTTCGATTTCGTGACCCCTCCCCCATTTCCCGCCTGGCGCTGGGCGGAGGCGGGAAGCCAGGGTTCTTGGACCTCGAGGGACGATCCCAGGTTGAGTGGGTGGTGGTCACCTGCTTTCCTCCGGGACTAATGGTGGTGGCCAGGAGCAGGTTTGGGGGCCTCAGGAGCGGCCAGAAGTTGGATTTGGGGCCCCGGGCCCTGGACTCCTGGGTCTAGGGGCTGGGTGAGGTCAGGGTGACTGGCAGGGCTGGTTTTTCGGGATCGGCTGGGGGAGGGGCCGGGGCCATGTGACTCTGTGAGTCTACCCCCCGACATCATCCTCACTTCCCCTTCTCCTGCCTGTACCGGGATCGGAGCCGCCACCTTGAGGGGGTCTCCAGGGCTGAGGGGCCAGGGGGAAGGGGGCTAAGGGGAAGGACCCCCTCTTTGAGCTTGGCCAGTTCCTGCGGGGGAGGGCGGAGCATGCGGCTGTGCCCGTGACTGAGGTTTCAGCTTCTCAAGGTCTCTGCCTCTGCCTGTCTCCCTCTCTTGCTTCCCTCTCCTCTCCTTTGCACCTTACTTTTCTGCTGCGTTGGGTTCAGCTCCGGGGGGAAAGGGCTTCGGCAATCTCCAGGATCAGGGTTCCTGCATTACATCCACTCCCCCACTGCAACCCCCCCGACTCCACCGGGCCCTGAGGCGGCTTGGGGGGGGCTGCTTGGGCCCCAGTGGGGGAGACCTGGGGTCACCAGCCCCCCCCACCCCTCGCACTCGCTGGTACTGTCCCCCGCCACCACAGGTGAGGGGTACAGAGGGAGGAGTAGAGCCTGGGGGTAAGGGCTGGGGGCAGTGGGGGGTGGTGTGGGACTATCTGACTTCCCCTTCCTTGCTCCTCCAGGCCCCTGTGTCTGTCTGGGATGAGGAGGAGGATGGTGCCATCTTTACTGTCACAAGCCGCCAGTATCAGCTTCTTGATCCCTTGGTGAGATCATAACTTTGGCTTCTCACCTCTAACCCATCACTTCCCAGTTCCCCTTCCCCTGGTCGACTTTCTGGCCAGAGTGCTAGGTTGAAAGTCTGGAGACCTAGACTTTGCTGTATGACTTGGGTCAAGATTTTTGCCCTCTCTGAATCTTAATATAATGAGCCTAGACCATCTCCTAGGTCTGGGATTTTCCCCAGAGATCTAGGGGCAGAGTTGAAGTTTAAAGGGTGAGTGACTGGTCCTCTCTCCCCGCCCAGGCCCCAACGCCTCCCCCGCGTTCCTCCCGAAGGCTCCGAGCTGGCACTCTGGAGGCCCTGGTCAGACACCTGCTGGATGCCCGGACATCAGGGGCTGATGTGACCTTCACATCAGCCTTTCTGGCCACCCACCGGGCCTTCACCTCCACACCTGCCCTGCTTGGACTTGTGGCTGACAGGTCAGGGTCATAATGGTCCAAGGGTCATGGAGGTGTCTGGATTTTCTAAAGCCAGAATATCCCACCCAAATAGTCAAAGCCACTGGGGGTTTGGAAAAAATAGACAGATAGAATCTCTTGCCCTCCCCAGACTGGAGGCCCTTGAATCTCATCCTACTGATGAACTAGAGAGGACTAAAGGGTGAGTGAGCCCTCATAACCTCACAGCCCGTCTGTCCGAGCTGCTCCTTGACGGCTGACCCCTGGATCCTCCTTCTCCCAGGGTAGCCATCTCTGTACTGTCAACCTGGCTGGCCTCTCACCCTGAGGATTTTGGCTCTGAGGTCAAGGGTCAGCTTGACCGGCTTGAGGGCTTCTTGCTTCGTACAGGGTATGCAGCAGGGGAGGGTGTTGGGGGGGGCAGCGCTGACCTCATCCGCAACCTCCGGTCCCGGGTGGCCCCCCAGGCCTCCGACCTTCCTAAGCCCCTGGCCCTCCCCGGCGATTCCCCTGCTGACCCCACGGATGTCCTGGTGTTCCTCGCTGACCACTTGGCCGAACAGCTGACCCTGCTAGATGCGGTGAGACCCTGACCTCTGACCCCGATGCCCCTGGCCCCTTTACTAACCTTCCCTGACTCCAGATCCCTTCCTTGCTTCCAGCCCTTCCCTACCCAGCTCCCAGCCTCCTCTGTCCACCTAGTTTTGACCTTTCCCTATTTCCCCTTGGTTGTTTCCCTCAAGCCCTGTGCCCCTCTGGTTCCTTGGCTACCTGAGATCCCTACACCCCTGGTACTGGAAGGCTGACCTCACTTGACTATGAACTTTAACCTCCAACCTCTGCCCGGCAGGAGCTGTTTCTCAATCTGGTCCCCTCTCAGTGCCTGGGGAGCTTGTGGGGGCACAGAGACCGGCCAGGACATTCCCACCTCTGCCCATCTGTCCGAGCTACTGTCACACAGTTCAATAAGGTGGCAGGGGCAGTGGTCAGTTCTGTCCTGGGGGCTACCTCAATTGGAGAGGGGCCTGGGGAGGTGACCGTACGGCCACTCCGTCCCCCTCAGAGGGCCCGGCTCCTGGAGAAGTGGATCCGTGTGGCAGAGGTAAGAGAGAGGATCGGCCCTGATGGGGACTGTGGTGTGGAGAGAGGTCCCACAGCTATGGCCTCCCTCTGTGACCCCCACAGGAGTGCCGTCTGCTCCGAAACTTCTCTTCGGTTTATGCTGTTATATCGGCCCTGCAGTCCAGCCCCATCCACAGGCTTCGGGCAGCCTGGGGGGAAGCAGCCAGGTGGGGAGGATGGGGCACTGGACCGGGGGCAGGCTGGGAAGGGGTGGGCAAGCCAGGCCCATCCTCAAGACTGCTGCCCTCCATCCCCCAGGGACAGTGTCAGAGTCTTCTCTAGCCTTTGCCAGATTTTCTCTGAGGAGGATAACTATTCCCAGAGCCGGGAGCTACTCCTGCAGGTAAGGCCCTATTCCCTGGCGTTCCCAGCCATCCCTGCTCTCCCCGCCCCACTCGCATATCCCCTTGTTCTGTCACCACCAGGAGGTGAAGCTGCAGCCCTCGCTGGAGCCAAATTCCAAGAAGGCCCCGAGGTCTGGCTCCCGGGGTGGGGTGAGTGACTAGTGGGGGTTGGTCATGGAGTGTGTGGGGGAAGCAGCCTGAGGGATGGAAAGGGGAGGCCCAGTGGGTGAGGAGAATTAAGTTTGTCCTCTGAGGCAATGGGATAGGAAAGTAGAGGGATGGAGAGCCCTCAGATCTGTGGTAGGGGTGTCTGACTCTGATCTCTGACCTCAGGGTGTGGTCCCATACCTTGGCACCTTCTTGAAGGACCTCGTGATGCTGGATGCAGCCTCCAAGGATGAGCTGGAGGTCAGTGGTGTGTGTGTTTGTGTGTGCATTGCAATGATGGAACAAGTGGACCTCAGGGTCACACAGCTGTCCCTCCAGAAAGGGGCTGCAAGGCGTGCCTAAGCCCTTAAGCACTGAGGGCCAGGACCCTGGAACCAACCAGATTGCTGGGTTCTGGTTCTGTTGCTTTGGCAAGTTGCTTAACCTCTTTGTGCCTTAGTGATCTGTAAATGGGAAACTAGTGACAGTATCTACATCAGCTCGTTATTATGAGGGTTAAATGAATTAACATTTGGCGAGTACCTTACCTGAAATGTAAGCATATGTAGTTTGTTAAATACACAAATACTGGGACCTGGGGCAAATTCCTTATCCTCTCGGAGCCTTAATTTTCTCATCTGTGAAGTGGACACAGTGATGTTCAATGTAAAGGGTAAGGTAGAGTGCTTAGGCCATGAGAGACAGGAGGGGAAGGAGGGGGCGGGATGGAGGAGTCAAGAGGCCGAGGGAAGTGTGTATGAGTTGGATGTGGATGTGGTGTTTGGGAGAGGGGCCATGGTCTCTGTGTGGCAGGGTTGGGACTCTCACCCGATCCCCCTTATCTTTGCAGAATGGATACATCAATTTTGACAAGCGGAGGAAGGTGAGGGGAGTGATGGGTGGGATGCTAGACACCCCTAGCTGTGTCCCAGAAAGGGAAGAGGGAGGGGAAAGTCAGGGCTCCCTGAGTTTTGGCTCCTGCAGTCTGAAGTCTCCTTCTTAGGAGTTTGCTGTCCTTTCTGAGCTGCGGCGGCTCCAGAATGAATGTCGTGGCTATGACCTCCGACCTGACCCTGATATCCAGCAGTGGCTACAGGGGCTCCGGTCACTGACAGAGGCCCAGAGGTGACTGGCTGGGTGAGGTTGAGACTCCAGGGCTCAGGCTGGGTGTGAGGGTCAGTGTATCATGTCCTAATCTCTGGCCATTGCCCCCCTCCTCAGCCATCGTGTGTCCTGTGAGGTGGAGCCATCTGGTACCAGTGACCCTCCTGCCCCACGGGTGCTTCGGCCAATGCTGGTCGTCTCACAGTGGACAGAGTGAGAGAGTCAGCGGTTGGGGGGCAAGTCTCCAAGAGACTTGCCCTTCTTCCTCTGACCTTCCCAATCTCCTGCCACTCCAGGGTTCTGGGTTCTGTTGGGGGTCCCACCCCCCTGGTCTCCTGGGACCGGCCCAGTGTCGGAGATGAGGTGCCTGGAACTCCTGCTCCTCTGCTGACCCGGCTAGCCCAGGTGAGCTCTGTTCTTGACCTCTGACCTCAACACTCACCCTGACTCTGTGAATGTTTCTTCCTTGACCTCCCTGCCTTCACGCCAGTTCCCCATGTTGTTTGTCCCCAGCACATGAAGTGGCCGTCTGTCTCGTCTCTGGACACTGCCCTGGAAAGCACTCCATCCCTGCACAGTCCAGCTGACCCCAGCCACCTCTCTCCCCCAGCCTCCTCCCCTAGGCCTTCTCGAGGTCACCGCCGCTCAGCCTCCTGTGGCTCCCCGCTCAGCGGGGGTACAGAAGGGGCCTCCAGGGGGACCGGATACGGGGCAGGGGGGTCTGGGTCAGGAGCCTCTGATTGCCGAATCATCCGCGTCCAAATGGAGCTGGGGGAAGATGGCAGCGTCTACAAGAGCATTTTGGTGAGGGATCCCTGGGCTGGGAGGTGGGGGTGAAGGATGGTGCCTTGTGGGATGATAGATGTTGTCTAAGGTTTGAACGGCCAAATGGGAGGATGATTGTAGTTTTAATTCTGACCTTTGGTTTTCACAGCCCTGTTTTATTTTGAAGGCTACTTTGCATTAGCTGCTGCACCTTGAACTTTTGGTGGCCATATTAGGTTTTCCTAACCAACAGCAGTTGCCCACAGGGAAGCAGCCCTGTTTCACTGGGCACCATGTAGGCTGGCCTGTGGAGTACGGAGAGCCACCACATTGGGTTTCCCTGTTCACTCTGAAGTGCTGGACATGGGTAACCTTTTTTGGTTGGGATCAGTAGCTAGGGTTGAAAGGATGGGAAATAGAGGTCATCATGGCCAATTTATTGCTCTTTTGGTCTCCTGTGGTGCCAGGTGACAAGCCAGGACAAGGCTCCAAGTGTCATCAGTCGTGTCCTTAAGAAAAACAATCGTGATTCTGCGGTGGCTTCGGAGTATGAGCTAGTGCAGCTGCTACCAGGGGAGCGAGGTCAGAGGCCGTGAGGGGAGGCAGACTCAGGAGAGTGGTGCCCCCCAGTGGGAGAGCTTCCACATCCGGGTGGTTGTTGGGGGAATGACTGTGTTTGTGCTTGACACCCCCTCTCTGAACCTACAGAGCTGACCATCCCACCCTCGGCTAATGTCTTCTATGCTATGGATGGAGCTTCACACGATTTCCTCCTGCGGCAGCGGCGAAGGCCCTCGGCCGCTACACTGGGCCTCACCAGCAGTCCCTCTGCCTCAGGAACTCCCCCAAGCGAGGGACGAGGGGGCTCCTTTCCCAGGATCAAGGCCAAAGGGAGGAAGATCGCCCGGGCACTGTTCTGAGGAGGAAGCCCTCTTGGCTCACAAAACTCATGGTGGCCACACCAGATGTGGGTAGCCATCCTGAATGGTGGCAGTTAGGTCGCACTGGGAAAAAATCCAGAAAGGTGGCTAACCACCCTGGGGCAGTGAAGTGCCCCTAATTTACCAGACACATGAGAGCCAGCCCTGTAGGAACTGGTAATCTCGGTAACCAGGTTGGACACCTGTGTATAGCTCCCCACTTTCCATGAATGCAGCACACGGCTAGTGCTGGGGAAAGGGATCATTTTCTGATTCCTAGCCATATTCTAGCATGCCAGGGCCAAGGAAAGGCCTAGAAGTAAGGGGAGAGGAAAAGCCTAGAGGCTCTGAGCTCTGGGGAGGAGATGGCACAAAGCAGGTTCTACTAGGAATTCTTTGTCCTACTCTGGGGGATCCTGTCACTGTGACACTAAGATAATAAACCAAAACACTACCTGAATTCTACTCCCCTGTCCTTGCAGTGTGTGGGAACTAGCTGCTGGGAGTGAGGGTGGGGAGCTGGCTGAAGGCAGACACCATGGAACAAGAAGGGGCCCAGTGTTTTCTATCCCCACGAAGAGCTGAAAGTGAGCTGCTGGGGAAAATGGTTTCCTCACAATGGCTTATTTCTCCACCCCTGGTCCCTTTCTTTGCTCTTAAATTTTTCTCCTCAGTTGTCAGAGACCCATGTCAACTAGCAGCCACCCAATTAAAGTGATCAGTGTGAAGACCTCCCCTGGCTGCAAGTTTCTAAAACAAATTAAGACAAAGAAATGGAAGAACAACTTTGTGGACAATGTACAAACTTGGAGAACTTAAAACATCACAAAACATTATGTTTTGGGATTTTAAGTCAGTTTAAACTATCTTCAAACAAATTCTGGGAAGAGAGAGGTTTAAAAGGATTAAGAGGGATGCCAGGGCTACCTGGGGGATGACAAGCAATCATAGCAAAAAGGATCACCGCAGTTTACCCTGGGGTCTCAGGTAGAGAACTGTAAGTTCTTCAATTAAACTGCCCTTTCCAACAATTGTTACATTGTAAATGCCCTTCTCATATTTCCTAAAGAGGAGTGCCAACCAAGATAAGTGGGAGTTAACGGTTGTACATACAGGCAAGTAGTAGGTTTGAGACATTTCAAATTTTAGTCTCGAGAAAGAAGGATTCCTCTGCCATAGAAAGATTGCAGTTCCAAAAATGTGGACCTGAGGGAGTAATGTAGGTGATGTACATATACAGTGGAAAGGGCCAGGGGAATGGATGGAGACAATTACAACAGAAGTGGCTGGTCAGAAAACAGCCAGGGGTTTTCACATTTTATTAGCTACGGTATAGACCCTAGAGCTGCCTTGTTCCCTCCCCTCCCCTTCCCCCCACCACGGGGTCAGGCCTTCCCAGGAGCCCCTGCCTTTGCCGCCTGGGCCCGCTGGAACTCCTGCTGCAGCTGAGCAAGGGTCTCCCTCTGTTGCTCTGACTGCCGCTCAAGGTCTCGGAGCTGGGATTCGTATCGTTTACTGAGGACAGGCAAGAGAGACAAAGAAACAAGGAGAAATGAGTGAGAGTTACTGCTGAGGGTACTGAAAGCAAGAAAGAGATTGGTGGAACACTTGAGATCTAGGGGAGGGAGGAGAAGGGGGTTAAAAGGGAAGGGGTTGGAGGAACCGGACAACTGGGGGCTACTCTGGAGAGCTACTCTACATGGCTCCTCAACACCTCTACTCCAGCGGTGTCACCTGTGCCACAGGGCAGTGGAGCAAGGACTCACATTTCAGCTGTGATGTAGTCCAGCCTCTTCCCCACTGTGGCCCGAGCCTCCCCCAGCTCCTGTTTGACCAGCACCGGACCCAGAAGTTTAAAGACCACGTTGGACCCATCCAGTAGGGCCAGTTCCTAATGGAGGAATGGGATATATATGATCAGAATCATTGCCAGGACAGGTCCCTCCTCGACCCACAAATCCCAGTTTCTCACCTCCTTCACGATATTATTTTCTGTTAGCTGCGCCTCAAGCTTCTGCCGCCCTGACATAGATTTACTCAAGTCTGGGGATGGAAAAAAGGAGTTGATGAGAGACATCAAATGTGCCACTCGACCCCCCCCCCCCCCACACACACATACGCACACACCCCGCCCCACAATCCTGGTCAGAAGAAAACGGAGCTGAGGAAGTGGACAAGGATGGAGGCCGCGGTCAGTGGGCGGGAAAGGGGCTGCACGGTGGGGCCTGGGTGCGGCAGAAAACATCCTGGTTTGGGTTCTGAGTCAGTGAGGCGACTGGGGCGAGGCTACACCGACCCTGCTCCCTTACCCTTCTGTAGCTGTTGGTATTTCTCCACTTCTCCCTGCAGCTTCTTCTGGATCAGCTCAGCCATGGCGGGGACGGAAACCTGCGGGGAGCGGGCGAGGGGCGCTGGGTCTCACACTCTGGAAGGCGCCCTAGCTCCCCTTTCTGGCCTGGCCTGCGGAAATGACAGCGCTCTTGAGAGGCAGCCTCTCGGGTCACCGCAGCCTCTCCGCGTCACGGATGCGGACTCTGCCTCGGCCCCAGACAGTTGCGGGCGAAACGAGACCCCAAACCCCTCAACCGACACGCTACCCTACTCACGTTCTCCCTTCAGTATTAATAAACCCGGAAGTAAACAAAGACTGCTGGGAAAAGACGGCGCCGGAAGCTGTCTTCTGACGCATGCCGGGAACTGTAGTTTTGACGTGTTTAAAGAGTGGTGTTCTGCTAAAAAGACTGGCCTCGGAAGGTTTTAGGCAAGATGGGGAAATGAAGCTGGAAAAAGAAACTGCTCCGTTCCTTGGGCCCTGGCCCCGGACTTGCCTTTCTTTCATTACTCGGGCAAAAGCTGCCGCCCCCAGAGGGCGACGCCAAGGCTGCCCGGCCCCTCCACAGAGAGCTCGCCCTCACTCAAGATGGCGCCTGGAAGGCTTCAGACCTGGTGCGTGCTGATTGGATGAGGGCCAGAGGACTTCCGGGAGTTCCCAAGCCGACTGTGGGACAGCTGAGAGGAGTTTGCACGTGGATCGTGGTTGGGGTGGGCTGGATGGAGACGGCCCCCAAGCCGGGCAGGGATGTCCCGCCCAAGAACGTCAAATTTCAGTCCAAGAAGAAGGTAGAGGCCTCCCTGGGGTGGAAGGGAAGTTTTTAACTGCGGGGTTGGAGGGGCGGGGCGCGGGCAGCGGAGTATCAGGGCTCCTGATCTGCCGGTAGAAACCGCGGCGATACTGGGAGGAAGAGACCACTCCGACAGCTGCCGCAGCCTCTCCAGGGCCCCCTGGTAACAAGAAGAGGAATCGAGAGCTCCGCCCCCAAAGGTCCAAGAACACTTACATCCCGAAGAAGTCTCGGATCTCCAAGACGCCCCAACTCCCGAAGAAACCCCGAGAACGGAGGAATCCGGAGCCTGAGCGGAGTTTGTCCGGGGTGAGCCTGGGACCTGATATGGTGTGGGGGCAAGTGCTTTGAGGGTGCGAGGGTTGGGGTCAACCCGAGCCTGTCTGTTAATTGCCTCCTCACTGCCCCAGGCGCAGGACCCATTTCCAGGCCCCGCTCCCGTCCCTTTGGAGTTGGCTCAGAAGTTCTGTCGCATTGACAAATCCAAAAAGGTGAGGACCAGCCGGAGAGTAGGGAGGGGTTGCAGGCTGAGAGTGTCTGGGTGAGTTGGGTGGAGGCGGGGCCAGGTGGCTCTCTTGTGCCTTCACATATTCTCTGGTTTGTCTCGCTCTCCTCTACCACCAACGATGTTATAGCTGCCACATTCTAAGTCCAAAACCCGAAGCCGACTTGAGGTGGCTGAAGCTGAGGAAGAGGAAATAAGTGTCAAAGCTGCTCGTTCTGAGCTGCTGCTTGCTGAGGAACCTGGGTAAGTGGACCCTAATGTGGGGCTCCCCAGCCTCTGCTTTATGGGACTCTCCTTTCTCATTTTTATGTTGGTACACTGACTTCATATTAGGAAGCTTTACTGCAACCCTAACACTCACTTGCAGCTTTCTGGAAGGGGAGGATGGGGAGGACACAGCAAAGATACGCCAGGCAGACATCGTGGAGGCTGTGGACATTGCAAGTGCAGCCAAGGTGAGCCTGAGGGTGGAAGGGGGGCCAATGAGTTGATTGGTGGTGCAGAGCAAGATGGAAGTGGGGACTAGAAGAGGGAATTACTGAAAGGAGCCAATTCTTTCATGATTTTTTTTTTTAACTCTTTACTTTCCCAGCATTTTGACTTGAACTTGAGACAGTTTGGACCCTACAGGTTGAATTACTCTCGAACTGGGAGGTAAGGTTGCATTCCAGTGACTCTGGAACTAGGACATAGGCCTGTCTCCTCGTCACTTCAGCCATGCCCGCCTCAGCCACACCAGCGTGTGTTTGGAGTGGGGCGGCTCCTGGGATTTGCTCACCTGTGAGAGTGAGCTTGTTCAACACCTTTCCTCTCACCTGGGGAGGAGGGGCTGGCCTGGGGCAGACCTCAACAGGTCTGAGTCAGGCGCTCCCCTGCACTGACATCCTGCCTGTCCCTCACCTCCAACAGGCACCTGGCTTTTGGAGGGCGCCGGGGTCATGTGGCCGCCCTTGACTGGGTGACAAAGAAGCTCATGTGTGAGATCAATGTCATGGAAGCTGTGCGGGACATCCGGTCAGTGGGAGTGAGACAGCCCATCCCTGATTGAGTGACAGCCCATGACCCCCTTTCCCACTGAACCGCTCGTGCCATCCTCCCAGGTTTCTGCACTCAGAGGCACTGCTTGCTGTCGCTCAGAACCGCTGGCTTCACATCTACGACAACCAGGGCATCGAGCTCCACTGCATCCGCCGCTGTGACCGCATCACTAGACTTGAGTTCCTGCCTTTCCACTTCCTCCTGGCCACAGCTGTGAGTGGCTGAGGAGCACAGGGACGAGGTGGCAGCTCCTGAGAAGACCGCCCCTCCTCTGGGATCATGGCAGAGGGAGGACAGAGGGCAATCGGGACTCATTCTCTCTCTCTCCCTCTTATAGTCGGAGACGGGGTTTCTGACTTACCTGGATGTGTCAGTGGGAAAGATCGTGGCAGCTCTGAATGCTCGGGCTGGACGGCTCGACGTCATGACTCAGAACCCTTACAATGCCGTCATCCATCTCGGACACAGCAATGGTCTGTCCCTGGCTGGGCTTTGACTCTGACTATCCTGACGTGCTTTGTTCTATATTGTACTTCACCAATACTTTACTTCCCTCTCTTGTTACCTCTTGGCCTTGAGTCCCCATTTTCCCCAGGTTTAATCACCTCAGTGCCCTATTAGTAACTTCAGCTCTCTTCGTCTGACTTCCAGGTACTGTGTCCTTATGGAGTCCAGCCGTGAAGGAGCCACTGGCGAAGATTCTCTGTCACCGTGGTGGGGTCCGGGCTGTGGCTGTAGATTCTACAGGCACGTAAGTCACTTGTTTGGTCATGAGGTGCTGGGGTCACAGCTGGGCAGAAAGGCGTAGAAGTCAGTGTGCCTTCAGGAGCACAGACTCTGCAGCCAGGCTGCCTAGATAAATCCTGATGTTACCATTGACCAGCCATGTAAGTGTGGGCAAGTTACATAACCTCTCTGTGCCACATCATCCTCACCCTGAGAGTGGGGACATGAGTGTCTAGCTCAGCAAACTTTTTCTGTAAAGGGCCAGGTGGTAAATATTTTAGGCTTTGCTGGCCAAGAGGCAAAATCAAGTGTATTATGTAAGTAGATAACAACAGAGAAAACAAAGCACAAATTTTTAAGCAACGAAATACAAAATATAATAATTTAATACAATATTTTTGTAGTACAGGTCTACAAACGGGAAGAATTAGATTCCTCTTTTTGAAGATAACATTTTGCTTAATTGAGGTTCAAAGTTAGTGTTCCAGATCACCAAACTCAATTGCAAATGTTTGTCTGTTAATGCTGATCTGTAGAGAGATTTTCTATATTTTATCTTTGGAAACATCTTTTCACACAGATAAATGATGAGATAGGTGGTCTGTGAGGTGCTCAAAATGCTGTCAAATTATAACCATGTCACCGAGACTTGTCGCATGCCAGGCAGCAGTGCGAAGCGATAAGACGCCATACACGGTGTCTATCTTGGCCACTTTACCGTCCTCTTATAATGCAAAAGCAGCCACAGAATAAGTAAAGGAAGGAATGTGGTTGTGTTCCAATAAAACTTTATTTGTGGACACTGAAAGTTGAGTTTTCTTTAATTTTCACATCTCACAATATTATTCTTTTGATTTTTTTCCAACTGCTTAAAACTTAGCTTATAGGCTGTTCAGAGATAGGTGGTGGGCGGCTTTGTTTGGCTCATGGGCTGTAGTCTGCCCAGCCCTGGGCTTAGCTCATAGAGCGCTGGTAGACATTAATTAAGGCACGGAGAGTTTAGTGTGGTGCCCGGAGAATAGGGAGCACCGTCTTTCATTCTTGTCCTCAGTGAAGATGATCGTGCTCTTTAGGTCTGGCTGGTGCCGTGAGGGGAGGGGTGGTGGGTCCGCTTTGAATCTCTGCTCTTCCTGAGAGAGTACTGGCATTTCCACAGCTGTTCTGATCCGTATGTATGTCTGGATCTGGCAGACTGTTTCCACACAAATTCCCATGTGTTTTCCTCTAACTCCTTTTATCTGTCAGGCATTCATTGGGCACCTGCTGCAGGCTGGGCTCTGCACTAAGGTTCTGGGGGTATAAGGATGCATTGCCATTGAGCCTGCCCTAGCGTGGTGTTTCACGCACTTTATTTACAAAAACAGGTGGCTCTGGTTTCCGGGAATCATTGGCCAGGTGATACATTAGTTTCTACTCGGTTGTCTTCTAGAACCCCAGACTGCATGTGTCCATCCCTGGATAGGTCACTTCTCTCCCAAAGTTCCTCCTTGCCTGCTCCCTTTCTGCCACATTTTCCTGTCACCTAAAATATGACTTTTTTAATACCTCTAGCTACTCCGCCATGTGTTTTTCAGCCATCAGTAATAGCAGGAATCAAAAGCACCGATCACTGAGTGCGTTCTGGGTGTCCAGGCTCTGCTACTTGCTTTGGTGGCATCATTTCATGACTACTCATGACCCCTGTGATGTTCTGACTGTTGTTCCCCTCAAGGGTCCCTCCAAGTCTGCTCTCCATCCTTGCTGTCTCCATGGGCATGCATGATGCTCACAGCGTTTCCAGCCTCCAGTTCTTCCTCCTGCCGTGTCCTGGGTGTGCTGCCAGAACAATCTTTTCCACAGCTGCTCTCCTCCTTATACACTGCTGCCCAGGCATCATCTGCATTAAGTATAAACTATAGAACTTTATTTTTAAGTGGTTTTAAGGAAAAACAGGAAAAGGAAAAGCCCAGTGGCCACCAACTTATGAAAGCCTGCCAGCCGCTCAGACCCCCTTGGCGTCCCATAGTTGTATCTTTGTGGACAAGTGGTTTGGTTCCGCCCTTTTAGTCCGTATCTGTGCCAGCGTGGTTCTGCTAGAGTAGGGAGGCCTGTCCCGAGGTTTTCTGCCCTCTGTGGGCCCTGGACCGAAGCTGTAGCTTGCCTTCCCCAGGCTGCCCGGGTCAGCTGCTCCTGTGCCCAGGGCTTAATCGGTTAGTCCACCAAGGTCTGGTCAACATCTTGATGCTGAAGGGCTCTGGTCCCTGATCTTAGGCCCACCCCTGCTTGTCTCTGGTTCTCCTCAGCAGTGCCTTAGACAAGCCACAGAGGCTCCAGAGATGAGGCTTACTGTCTTCCTCAAGAGGCTTTCTTGGAAGCTTGCACTAGGATTGGATTGGATTCTCAAAGCTGGACTGTTTCTTGCAAGTTTAGTAGCAGGGTAGTGTGGCCTGGATGCCCATCTGGCCAGCGAGCTGGTACTGGCACCGGGGATCCCTGTGTGGAAGGTGGGCGTGTATGGGGTGAGGAGCCAGCATGTGCCTCTCAGTTGTTGGCTCACTGAAGGGTGTGGCCCTGTGTCTCAGGAGCCCTCAGTTAATTCCTGGTTTGCACTGATGGCCCTTGCTTCTGGTGGAGTTGGGGCCCTCATTGTCTTGTCTTGTCTGGAGAAGTAGCTAACTGCCTCTATTTGGCCCCATCACAGGGCAAGTCTCTGCTCATAGGAACTCTTCAGTCCCCTTCTCCTGGGTTCACAGCCAAGGCTAGAAAGAGAGGCCTTGACCCCTTGGCAAACATGCATCCGCTGGCCTGGTGGGTCCCCTTCAGCCTCCTCTGAGGAAGAACTTGAACGCAGGTAGAAGCTCCACCCTCTGAAGGTGCACGATTGCTTGGAGGGGTTGGTCCCCAGCCTTGCCCGCCCTCCTTGCAGGGAAAGAGGGGGCGGGGCAGAGCCCCCAGTGCATGGCTTCATTGCTTCCCAGGGGTGTTGCTCAGGTCCATGCAGTCCTCACCCTGTGGCTTGTCATGCTGGAGAGCAGTGTTGGGGACTGAGTCCTCAGTCTGACTTTCAAAAGCCCCTGCAATTTGTCCCCTCCTGATCCTCCTGACCATATTTCCCACCACTGCTGAAGACAAACGTCTGCCTCTGTCCCTCTGTGTCCACACTCTGATGTTAAGTCATCTGTACCTGCTATATCTCAGTTTCTTGTCCTTTCTTGAGAACCACCTAGAAAGACTCAAATTCCAAATTTCCCACGAAGTCCTCCCCGCCCCCGTGGTCAGTCCTTCCCTTCGCTGAGCCGCTGTGCGGCCTGTCCGTGCAGTGGAACAGCACGTTTAGATACAGACTGTCCAGTGCGTTCTCCCTTTGGTCACACGTCTTGAGTAGGTAAGAGGGCAGATAGTAAAGAAACAGGCCTGACTTGAATTCTAGCTCCTCCACTCACCCTGATCTCTTTTCTCTGGGCTTCAGATTCCTCATCTGTAAAAGAGAAATACAAATAGTGCTGAGTTATATGACACATAACTGAGAAGATGCCTGTGGAGTGTTTGCTGTGATGGTAGTGGTTACTATCATTATTAGTCTTTTTCTCCCCAACCAGACTTGATGCCTGGATTTGGCCACAGGCCTGCTCACTAAGTCCATACTACAGATTAAGTGATCTCCCCCTTTCCCCCAGGCACATGGCCACCTCTGGCCTGGACCACCAGCTGAAGATCTTTGACTTGCGAGGGACCTTCCAGCCTCTGAGCGCTCGGACCCTGCCCCAGGGAGCAGGGCACCTGGCCTTCTCCCAGCGGGGACTTCTGGCTGCAGGAATGAGTGATGTGGTCAACATATGGGCTGGGCCGGGCAAGGCCAGCCCACCCTCCCTGGAGCAGCCCTACCTCACCCACCGGCTCTCAGGCCATGTGCACGGCCTTCAGTTCTGCCCCTTTGAAGATGTGCTGGGGGTGGGGCACAGTGGGGGCATCACCAGCATGCTGGTCCCTGGTGAGTGAACCAGGGGGTGGGGCTCAAAGTGAGTGAACTCTGGGTAGCAGTTTGAGTGAGCCCAAGACAGCCAGGAGCAAAGGGGCTTGGTTGGCTGGAGCTGCTGGACTGGGTTCCTATTTATGGCTCCTTGCTCCTCCCTCCCTCCAGGGGCTGCTGAGCCCAACTTTGACGGCCTAGAGAGTAACCCGTACAGGAGCCGCAAACAGCGCCAGGAGTGGGAGGTGAAGGCCCTGCTGGAGAAGGTGAGGACTTGCTGTGTGTGCTTTGGGACTGGAGGTAGGGAGAGCTCCCCATGCCGAGGGTCTTGGAAGAGTGGGACTCATTGGCCTCCCTAAATTCTATCCCTCTTTGGGGTCACCCTCCTGTGGCTCCTTACCCATTCTTGTTCCTCTGTGACACCTCCAGGTACCTGCAGAACTCATTTGTCTGGATCCACGAGCCCTGGCAGAGGTTGATGTCATCTCTTTGGAGCAGGAGAAGAAGGAGCGGATAGAGAGGCTGGTAGGGAGCAGGCCCCTGAGTGCTCAGGCCCTCCTTACCCCCACGTCCTCTCCCCACCATGTCCCCAGAAGTGCGGTGCAGCAGGTGGGTGCTGCCACAGTTCTCTCCCTCCGAGGCTGTTAGAGATTTCACTCCTGTCCTCTCCCTCAGGGCTATGACCCCGAGGCCAAGGCTCCCTTCCAGCCAAAGCCAAAACAGAAGGGCCGAAGCTCGACAGCAAGCCTGGTGAAGAGGAAGAGGAAGGTCATGGATGAAGAGGACCGGGTAAATGAGCACTGGGAGGTGGGCCAGGCCTCCCACGGGCTGCACCCTCCTGCTTGTGCCTCTGGCCTTGCTGGCTTGCCCTTTCTTAGCTTGACCCTGTCTCCTCACCCAGGAAAAAGTCCGGCAGAGCCTGGAGCAGCAGGCGCAGAAGCAAGAGAAGAAGGCCATGCCCCTGGGGCCCCGGCCATCTGCCCTGGACAGATTTGTGCACTGAGCTAGCTCCAGGGGGGCCTGGGAACAATCTCTCCCCAAGATCGCCTGTGGCGAAATGGCCCTGTCCCTGGAATAAGGAGGGGGCAGTATGCCTCTTCTCCAATGGCAGCTGGAGAGCTGGCTCCTGGGGTGGGTTGGTATTAAAGAAGAAGGTGGTTTTTGGATAATGTGTCTGGATCGTCCTGTGGACCTGTTCTCCTCCCCTTGCCCAGCATAGGGCTACTCTAGGATCTGAGGGGTTGTGGTGTCTTGCCTCTACCCCTGCCCCATATCTTGTAGTTGCTGTGGCCTTAGCCTTGCTGTTAAGGGACCTTTCTCCTCAGAGAGGCTGTCCTCTCTCTTCCATGTCCCTGGAGATGTCCTTCCCATCCAGCAGGATCTGGCAGTCTCTAGGCTCCCAGGTTTGTGTTCTGGGACTCTGGTGAGGACCACACTGCACTCGAAGAGGTAGAGAGACAAGTTTATTGAGGGGCTTGTGCGCCTCCTGCCATGGCTGGAGAGAGCCACCCCAGCATTGTTTTGTTGTTTCTTCCTGATGACCATCTCTGGGGCTGGCCAGCCAGGCCTCTAGGTTTCTCCTGTATCCCTCAGTCTTCAGTGACAGACTGATCAGCTGCAGCCAGCCAGGGCCCCTGCATTAGGCCTGGGAGAGAAAAGGACGTGGGGGTGCTGGCTGGACCCTCTGCTCCTCACTCCTCTCATGTGGTCCCAGGCACTCTCAGCTGTGAAGCCAGGCTATTACCCGACACCGCAGGAGGCCCAGGACTCCCTCAAGCCAGGAGCAGAAGGGTGCAGTCCTTTCCCCATCAGAGCCGCCCACCAGCTTCCAGGCTTCTTGCATCTTCCAGGGGTCCAATCTGTGGGATGTCAGCAGGAATCTCCCATAGCAGCACCGGTCCAGGGGGTAGTGTGTGGCACCAGCCAGCTTGACACAGTGGGTTGGTGTGAGGCCTCCTCGTCGGGCACTTACCCCCACAAAGACATCTTCCAGTGGCAGAAGGGGTGCCCTGCTGGCCACCTTCAGGATGAGCTGCACAGCAGAAGCTGACAGCACATAGCCTGTGCCTGAGGCATAGGGTGGAAAGGGGCCCCAGGTGGGAGGCCACTGCTCCTCTGATATCCAGTGCTTAGCCCCTGGGGTCCGAGAGGGGTGCACCCACCAGTGCACACGTCCCAGGTACAAAAGAGGCACTGGCTGGCTCCCCAAAGTGGGGCCGCCTCCTTCTCGCTCTTCATGTCCAACCTCAGGGTCTCTCTGTGGTTCCATGCCCTTCTCCCATTGTTCCCAACGGCCCCCTCGCCGGACCAGCTCTGATACAAGCTCCGGGACGTTCACAAACACATCATCGTCGGTCTTGAGGATGTAGCGGGCCATGGGGCAGTGTTTGTCGGCCCAGTTCAGCCCGCTGAGAGTCTTGAGGGTAAGGTTTCGGTAGGAGTCCTGGAAGGCCGCCTGCACGATGTCCCCCTGGGCCGCTGACTCCCGTGCCAGGTCGTTCTCGTGGGAGACCCCGGTGAGATGCCGCCAGCTCGATTCTCCTAGAAGAAAAAGAGTCTGCACCCTGAGCCCTCGGGCCTCGCGCAGCCCGCCCCACGAGGCTCGAATGGCGTTTCTTTGGTTCAGGTTCTCCGGGGCCGTGCACACGAGGATTAGCAGGAAGGGAGGGGCGCCGGGCCCACCGCACGCCTCCTCGTTGGGGATTAAGAGGCGGGGCAGGGCCAGGGGCGGTCCGGGCGAAGCCGGGGCTGGGAGCAGGGAGGCTAGCGAGAGGCTCAGCAGCTCCTCCCCGATGCCTGAGGGCCCAAAGAGGGTCCAGACAATCACCAGCAGCAGGACCGCAAGGAGAAAGCGCCGGAATAGGCTGAGGGGCATGGTGTGGCGCAGTCCGAGGGGATCTGGAGGGAAAGATGGAGGGCAGTGAGCCCAGCTCTCCGTGGCCTGGGTCTCCAACCGGGGGCCCCGCCTAGGATGCGGCGGGCAGAGCGCGCGGCCGGTTCCGGCGCCGGAAGGTGCCGAAACGCGGAAGCCAGCACGGCCGGAGCTGCGGGGAGGTTACCTTGTCGTTGCAGCCCGGCTGCCAACCAGATGGCTCCAAGGCTGGCGGCTGGCTGCTGCACCAGGCGCTCCCTCCCCTCCCTCGGCGGCGGCTGGGTCCCGCCCCCTTCCCTGGGATAGAGCGCGCTGCGCGCTCACTGCATCCCCCGGAAACTTCGCAACAGCGCGGGCCGCCGGATGTAGCGCGGTATGAAGTGGGGGTTTTTGCCGGGACACGAGACAGAGACGGAACTGGACCAGCGTGTCTTGGCCGCAGCCGGCGAACGCCAACGCCGCGCAGCGGGACGGACAGGGACCTCCCTCCCCGAACGCGCACGTGTTCCACCTCCCTTTGCGGAGCCCAGCTCTTCCGGGTCACGGAAACCGGCGCTCATTTAGAGGGTTGCATCTGTACTAGAATCGCCTCAACGTTCCGACCTCCGGACTAGACGCAGACCCCTATCATTTAGAGACTACTGCCATCAAGACTTGCAAAAACTCACGCCAGCGTCTGCAGCCTAGGCTCATCCACCTACACACCACCACCCTGCTGCACCAACCCCAGGGGATTTGGTTGTCCTGAAACATTCCGGGCTGTTGCAACTCCCTCATACCTTAGAGGGTGGGGCACCAGTAGGTGAAAGGCTGCTTTTGACAGGGTGGGGAGTGGCAACACTATTGCTTTAACCAAGACCAAGAACAGATTGGGCAGTTGAGTGGGGACATCAGCTAACAGGGGAAAAACGAACAGGGCCCGAGTAACAGCATTCCCTATCACTGCCCCCAGAAGAATGGAGAGAAACACAAAGAAGGAAGCCATAGCTGTATAAACTATTTATTAACAGACAAAGCCTACAGATTTATTTCTTCTTAGACACACCCACAGTGCGGCCCCGGCGGCCTGTGGTCTTAGTGTGCTGACCTCGGACACGTAGTCTGCAGGTGAGAAAAGAAAAGGATCACAAGTCATACATAATACAAAGAAAAGATCTGGGGAGAGAAAAGAGAGCATGAGAAATCCCTGGGAGTCCTAGAGGCAGGCAGGCAGAGGAGACCCCCACACCCACTCACCCCCAGAAGTGGCGCAGCCCTCTGTGGGCCCGTATCTTCTTCAGTCGCTCCAGGTCTTCACGGAGCTTGTTGTCCAGACCATTGGCCAAGACCTGGATTTGGGAGACAAAATGAGGGATGTCGGTTTCTTGTTTTTTTTTTTTAAAGATTTTATTTTTTTCCTTTTTTCTCCCCAAAGCCCCCTGGTACATAGCTGTATATTCTTCGTTGTGGGTCCTTCTAGTTGTGGCACGTGGGACGCTGCCTCAGCGTGGCTTGATGAGCAGTGCCATGTCCGCGCCCAGGATTCGAACCAACGAAACACTGGGCCGCCTGCAGTGGAGCGGGCGAACTTAACCACTCGGCCACGGGGCCAGCCCCGGGATGTCGGTTTTAACCCCGACCGCCTATGACCAATTCCAGGTGGACACTCCACCTTCCATTTTTCTAATCTCTCCCATCTCAATCCATACCTGGCTGTATTTTCCATCCTTCACGTCCTTCTGTCTGTTCAAGAACCAGTCTGGGATCTTGTACTGGCGTGGATTCTGCATAATGGTGATCACACGTTCCACCTGGCAGGCAGGACAAGGATCAGATCCACATGCCCCCCTTCTGAGGCAGGCCCAACCCAAGCCCCGTTCCCTGTGCTCACCTCATCCTCAGTGAGCTCTCCTGCCCTCTTGGTGAGGTCGATGTCTGCTTTCCTCAACACCACGTGAGCATATCTTCGCCCCACACCCTGAGGAGGTTTTGGAATTGGGTTTGAGTCAGATTTTTCTGATTTCCTAAATTCACAGCCCCTACTCCAAAAGCATACAAAAATAGGGCCTACAGTAACCTGTGCTTCATACTTTCTGGATCACCCCTGCCCCACCTCCTTTTCCAGATATGCAGCTTAACCATTAAATACAAAGAAAAATAGGAGCCGCCCCCTCAGCGCAGCGGTTAAGTTCGCACGTTTCGCTTCTCAGCGGCCTAGGGTTCGCCGGTTCAGATCCCGGGTGCGGACATGGCACCGTGTGGCAAGTCATGCTGTGGAAAGCATCCCACGTATAAAGTAGAAGAAGGTGGGCACCGATGTTAGCTCAGGGCCAGGCTGCCTCAACAAAAAAAAAAAAAAGAGGAGGACCGGCAGTAATTAGCTCGGGGCTAATCTTCCTCAAAAAAAAAAAGAAAAAGAAAAATAGTTTTGTTCAGGGGTAGGGCTGGACCATGAACAGAGAACTTGTGGCAGATAACTTCTTGAAAGCAGGATCTTTTCTTTTCCACATTGCCTAGCATACATAATTGTCAATAAACGCGGGCTGTTAGATACTGTCGCAGCGCCCAAGAGTGGCACCTTCCAATTTCCTGCTGGAGGACAAAGGGCCTGGCTCTCAAAGCTGATGCAACATCAAAGCAGCAAGAGTAGGGTCTTCTGAGCCAACAGGGTTGAGCAAGCGGTAGGACTGTCAGTTGCTCAGGGTCCCTGAGGGTCATGATTCTTTGGTCAGACCACCACATCCCCATGATCAAAGTTTCCAAGATCACAAACTTGATTTTCTTAGTGCCCAGAGATGACCAGGCCCTAGGGAGCTAAATGCCCAAATCAAACTCAAAAGAAACTAATGCTTTCACTAGTGGCATCATATCAACACCAGCACTGCTACTGCTTGCCACCTGAACTCATGAACCAAACAGATCTGGATAGTGAAGGATGGTGTGCTGGGTTTAATAGTGTCCCCACCCCCCAATATATGTCCATCTGGAACCTCAGAATGTGACCTTACCTGGAAATAGTCTTTACAAATAAAATTAGTTAAAATGAGGTCACACTGGATTAGTGTACCCTAAATCCAGTGACTGGCATCCTTACAATAAAAGGAGAGGACACACAAGACACAAAGGGAACGAAGTCATGTGATAACAGAGGCGAGAGATTGGAGGAATGCGGCTCTAAGACAAGGAACGCCAAGGACTGCTGGCAACTACCAGAAGAGAAGACGCAAGACAGGATTCCCAGAGCCTTCACAGGAGCACGGCCCTGCTGACACCTCAACTTTGGATGTTTGACCTCCAGAACTAAGAACTAGCTTCTGCTGTTTTAAGCCAATAAGAATAAGGTAACTTGTTATAACAGCCCCAGGAAACTATAACAGATGGTATTTCCTAGAAATAAGAACGGGACCTAGGAAATCAAATTATCGGTTGACTCAGAAGACAGTAAGGTCTCTCTCAAATTTAACTATTTATAGATGAAACACTATTTGGAGATATATACTTTGTTTAGCAACTGACTCTAGATATCGGCTAGACAACTTCGTAAGTTAGATCCCCTGACCCACTTTTCTCTGCCCCATCCATAAGAGTGCACTACAGGGAGCCATTACTTTCTCATCTTCATAGTCCAAGGGTCTGGACCGTATAATAGATGAGTTGATACCAACTTAATATTACTCTCTAAGAGTATTTAGAGCAATGTTACTCATGGTGGCACTGGCATTTTGGCAGGACAAGAGTCCCTTATAAACAAGGCCAGGAGGTACCTTCTAGTCATTGTGACCAACTCCAACCCCCTCCTCCCATGTTTCCAAATAATCCAGACGGCAGGGACCACCCTGGTTTTCATCAAGGGCAGAACACCAGCCAGCCTCAAAGAATACTCACACCAAGTTTACAAGTGGAAACAAAACGACGAGGAAGAGATCATGGCAAAAAGAATAACCTTGCAGGATCTGTATTACCTCTAAAGAATGCCCTCTTCTGCTTGTGTCTACTTCCATTCCATTCTTCACCCTTCTCTGGCCAATTAACCTAACTTTTTAACTGCATCTTTTGAGGAACCCCCTCCCCCAACTTTCTTCCAATTTCCAAGTATCACCTCCCATCCCGTATCCTTAACAAAAGACCACCTCCACACTTTAGTTCTCTCACCAGAGGAAGAGCTGCTGCAATTGCTGGCTCTCCATGCAATCAGCAAAAACCTCAGCACTCAGGTATCTATCTCTAGGAATAAACTTTCCCTGTGATAAGCAGGGCACCAGGATCGCAGGAGTCTTCTTATCACAACACTCATGCTCACGAAGTACCAGAAGCTGCTCTGAGTAAATTGTTTTAAGTTGACTACAAAGCTTATGACATATTTAACTAAAGTAACAAATACAAAACCAGTTAACTTCAAAGAGGTAGAGAGGAAGGGCTTAACAGAAGCATCCCATTAACCAGGCTCGTCTTTTATATTCACTACCTCACTTAAGTCTTACAGCAACCCCTGAAAAAGGCACTGTATTTTACACTGCCTCACTACTTTCAGAACTGCAAAAGCAATCTTATACACCATTTAAGAACAAAGGAAAGCTGTGCTTCCTGCCGTATAGATTGAAAAATCAAAGGGATCTGATCAATCTTCTAAGTCAAAGGTAGGATTTAGGTCTAAACTATCTATAAAATATGTATCAGTTTCCTTTAAATTCCTTGAAACCAGGCGACAGTATCCCTAGTAACACCCATTCCCTAACACTGAATGGGCACCTGTCACACACCGGAAGTTGGGGATTGTGAACCACACAGGCAGAGTGCACACACACGAGCAGGGAAGGAAGACATTCAGCCATTTCCACAACTAATCACACGCATTGACTGAGGGGGAGGGGTGGAATAACGTCTCCATCTGGAAGACCAGGTGTTCATCAGGTTGGTGAAGGGGGATATCCAAGCTTGTATTCACCAAGTTAATTCACACAAGTCCTAGTCGCTCTGCCACTGGAGGGGGCAGAGACCTTCACCTCTGGCATCTGAGTAAACATCCTGCTCCTGATGTAGTGACACCCTCCCACCTCCCAGTTACAGGTTCCCCCACGCTTGGAATCTGCTGGCATTTCTGCTCACCCCTCAAGACGAACAATTACATAAATTTCACAAGAAGGGTTGCTGATGTGATGGGGGTGGGGCAGAACCCAAACCTACAATGGATCTAACAAACTGACTTGACAGCTGACGGTCCAGGAAAACTGCAGCAAATTCAGGCGGACAACCAAACCCACTCCCCACCCCCTAGGTGAAATATTTTGGCTTGACCTGAGACGATTCCCTGGCTTTCACTACTCAGCTTTGGGGTAAACGTGCTAAGCGTTTAAGAGGTTTAGTCGCTGCCTCAACCATTCTTGGTGTTTCTTCGCCCGGTTGGGACTACGTTTCCTCTACCTTGCCTCACTTATGGCTTAGGTCCTAACAACCCAAGTTCCACTTACAGTCCCTGCTCCTTACCATACTTTACCTTAATGGCAGTGATGGCGAAGGCTATCTTCCGCCGCCCATCGATGTTGGTGTTGAGTACTCGCAAGATGTGCTGGAACTTCTCAGGGATCACTAGAGACTGACAGAGATCGGGGGAGAAATCAGATACCGTGAACTACCATCAAACCGTAACCTCAAACAGGAGCGTTGAGGTTGTCACACTGGGGGCAACGACTCCCCTTCAGGTTTTCACAACACGGCAAACTACGGTCCTGCAGACAGCAGCGACACGAAGGGTTCAGGCTAGGGAAAATGTAACCTCTGGGAGGGGGCAAGTCTCCTGCCCGTTCCCAAACGTACACTCTGAGTGGCGGAGGCCGGAGGTCCCCGTGCACGCCCAAGCTTTTCGCGGCTTCCGAGCGCCCGGGGAGGGACTCTTCCTCTGGCCCCACTCCCCAGAACTGGATGTCTTTAGTCGTCCCTCCTCAGGGACGCGACCCAAGGCTCCACACAGAAGGTTGCAGGCCCCCAGAATAGGGCGTTTTCGGCCACCTGATAGCAGACTTTCCCTGCCCCGGTTCCGATGTTGCCGGATCCCCGTACAGATCTCAGTCTTACCATGGCGGCTGACCCAGCGGCGGCGTGTAGGCCTCCTGTGGAAGAGAGAACGGAAGTGACGTAAAAGCCTTATATGGCTACAATGCGGAAGAGGCGGGGCGATCCTGGTGCAGCGCTTCCGGAAACTGCTTGTGTGCGAGCCGACTCTACTTTTGAGAGTCTGAATTGGGAGTTACAACTTCCGGTACGATCCCTCTTTACAGTTCGTAGAGATCTTGGCTGTGAGAGCAGCGAAGGTTCCGGGGAGAGATTGTGCTTTAGACGTCCAATTCCCATTTGCACTTGGATGAAGTGGTTAGAGCTGAAACGGGAGAGCTGGAGTCAAATCGTTTAACTCAAATATCTGGGAACGACTTCGCGCTGTGCAAAACGCTCTAGGACTTGTAGTTCCTCTCCCGGGAACCGACTCGCCGGACTGACAGCTGCCGGAAGTGAGGCTGCGCGGAATGGCCGCCGCTGCGACGATGGCGGCGGCTGCCCGGGAGCTGGTGTTGCGGGCCGGGGCCTCGGATATGGAGGAGGAGGAGGGCCCACTGGTGAGAACGGGCTCCTTCTCCTTTGGGGTCTCGTCCAGTCGTCCTCGCGTCAGAAAGGCCTGGGCTGGGTTCAGGACACTGTTGGGAGCTCGGTTGCTGCCAGTGATGATACCTGGTTTGGCTCCCCATACCTCTCCCTGTCATCGGACTTGAGCCTGAGTGGGGACCAGAATGGCTGAGACTCAGGTTCCAGGGCACAATTCAATTAACCCCCAGATTTTGGGGGAGAATAGAGAAGCAGTGTAGTGTAAAGGTTTAGAACGTGCCCTCTGGAGCCAGGTTGCCTGCGTTCTAATTCCAGTTCTGCCACTTACACGCTGTGTGTCCTTGGGCCTGTTAACCGGCCTCTCTGGGCCATCACTTTCCACACTTATAAGGTGAAGAAGGTTGTCGGTTGGGATTAGATGAATGAGTAAATGTTAGAGGGTACTTGACATGCAGGGAAACACTGTGTGTTAGCTGACATTTCTAGAGAGGCTGGGGCTCCCCAGAGAGAGTGTGATAGAACACCTAAGATAGCAGGAGTCTGGGCATCCTAAATTCGACTGCAGGCTCTGCTCTGTCTTCTGCATCTCCTAATTTTCCTCATTCGGACACCTCCACTCTTCGTGGGTTGCCTGTCTCCTTGTCATATTTCCTCCCCATCAACCCCAAGTAGTAGATTGGGTACAATGGGAGACACTTGGAATTTTTTGGCTCGGTACCTATGGCTCCCCAGTAAAAGTCCCCCCACCCTTGAAGGATTGGGGATTATCCCATTATGTTTTGTTCTCCCCCTCTCTCCCTGTATCCTCTCCCATTAATCTGTCCCCCTCCAGGGGAGTGGTCCTGGTCTTCAGGAGCCATTGCAACTTGGAGAGTTGGACATCACCTCTGATGAATTCATCCTGGATGAAGTGGACGGTAAGTGACGGCCCGGGGTGGATGCAGTGCCTGTCATCTGAGAGGCGTGGGGGCCGGACGTAAAAAGGCGGGGATTCCTGTGCAGATGTTCAGGGTGGGGAGGGGGAGCTGTGGAGCTGGACCCTTATGATAAACTTCTATTTCCAGTTCACATTCAGGCAAATCTGGAGGATGAGTTAGTAAAGGAGGCTCTTAAAACGGTGAGGCTTTCCACTATACTAATCTGCCCCTCCACCTACCCTCCCCTCACAGAAAAGAAAAACAAAACAGTCTCTTGCCTCTTATATTATCACCTTGGTATCTTATCCTCTAGTCCTCCGTTGATTCTGTTCCAGTGTCCCTTCCCCACGACTTCCTCCTGACTTGTCGTGTTTACGTTCTCCCAGGGTGTGGATCTCCGTCACTATTCAAAGCAGGTTGAGCTGGAGTTACAGCAGATTGAACAGAAATCCATTCGAGATTGTATCCTCCAGCAGAGGGAAAGGGGGGTGTTATTAAAGTGGGGATTTTGGGGGACATGGTGCTGATGTCTTTTCTCTGAGGTTGCTGTCACCTCAGGGAGAACTTGGAGAGGTCCTGCAGGTCTGGGGAGCTCCATCTTCACGGTGAGGCCCCTTGACTTTTTGTGGGTCAGATATCCAAGAGAGTGAGAACATAGCATCGCTGCACAACCAGATCACAGCCTGTGATGCTGTCCTTGAGGTTAGTAACCGTGACCTGTGACCCCCTAGTCCCTCTGAACCGGATCGTGGTCTCGGGTGCCATTTTTTAGGTCATCAGCCTCAGGTGGGGACAGTTACAGTCACTTTCAGGATGACCTCAATCGCCTTTTTTGTTGTTACTGCCGTAACTAGTGTTATTTGCTGGTGACCTTTGGGGTACCTCTTCCCTCATCACCCGCTACCATCATGGACTGATAGATACTGGAGACTTCACGAGGAAACTTAGGTGGCCCACTTGCGGTGCTCCAGCAACATCTTCTGCCCTTCCCCCCAGCGCATGGAGCAGATGTTGGGAGCTTTTCAGAGTGACCTCAGCTCCATCAGCTCTGAGATCCGGACACTACAGGAACAGTCAGGAGCCATGAACATTCGGCTTCGAAACCGCCAGGCAGTTCGGGGGAAACTTGGGGAGCTTGTCGATGGTCTCGTGGTGCCCTCTGCTCTGGTCATGTGAGTCAGCAGTTTGAAGGACCACAATGTCTATGGCAGGTAGCTGGGCTGGCTTACCCTACTCACCACATGGGTCTCCTGGCTCCAGGTCATCAAGTGCCTTCCAGAAACTGATGAGTGGGTTGACAACTCTTTCTAACCTTGATGCATGCTTTAAGGTGTCAAAGATTAGGAATCCTCCAGGGTCAGGCATGTAGTGAGGGGGTCCAAGGCTTATGGAGGGGGTCCAGGAACAGAAAACTTTGTACCTATGTCCTGACTATGATACAGTGTGAGAAGGGAGAGGAGCAGAGGCTGAATGTAGGGGGTATGGTTTGGAGTCTAGAGATGTTTGGGTCTCCCTCCTAACCCAGCCCACCCACCTCTGCCTGCTATTCAGGGCAATTCTGGAGGCGCCAGTGACAGAGCCCAGGTTCCTGGAGCAGCTGCAGGAGCTGGACGCCAAGGCAGCCGCAGTCCGAGAGCAGGAGGCCAGAGGCACCGCTGCCTGCGCAGATGTCAGAGGCGTGCTCGACCGGCTCCGGGTCAAGGTAGGGGGTGGAGGTGGATACTCTGGAATCTACTAGAACCAGCCTACCTGAGACCCTCACCCTGGATTTCCCTGGCAGAGCTCATGGTAGCCTGTCCCTAAGGACTTCACCCTGCCTGCACCTCCCATCTCTGGGTTCCCCTGAAAAATCTTAAGATAGTGAAGAGGGATTCTCCGCCCTTCCTCCTCCCGTATTTAACATTTGTCACTCCCCACAGTGCCTCCCAAACAGTAAGACAGTTGCAGCCTCATGCCCTGTGTTTGGTCCCCCACGTCTAGGCAGTGACGAAGATCCGGGAGTTCATCCTTCAGAAGATTTATTCCTTCAGAAAACCCATGACCAACTATCAGATCCCCCAGACGGCCCTGCTGAAGTACAGGTCACCTCTTGAAGAAGGGCTCGGGGTGGCCTCTGAGCTTCTGGCAGCCAGTGTGCTGTCTTGGTTCTTGGGCAGATGAGGAGACTGATGGGTCCCTGGCCCCTCCAGGTTCTTCTACCAGTTCCTGCTGGGCAATGAACGAGCCACAGCCAAGGAGATGAGGGATGAATATGTGGAGACGCTGAGCAAGATCTACGTGTCTTACTACCGCTCCTACCTGGGGCGGCTCATGAAGGTGCAGGTGAGGCCAAGGACGGAGAGGCGCTCGTGGGCACCTGGGCTGGGAAGAGGGACCACGGCTGGGCCGGAGGGGCAGTGTTAAAAGAAATTTTTTTGTGGCGCCGTGGGAAGAGATGCTTACCAGTTCTCTTTTCTGTTGTGTCTAGTATGAGGAAGTCGCTGAGAAGGATGATCTAATGGGTGTGGAAGACACGGCGAAGAAAGATATCCTAGAGCCGAGACACCCTCATGTTAGGCCTGGAGGGACGGGGCTTCTGGCTTCAGCCTCCAGGGCACTGTTGCTTACGTTTTCTGTGGGACCAAGAGCTTTGAAAATATGATGAAGGCTATGGCCTCCCTCCCCAGAAGAAGGCACAGGTCGTTTTGACACATAATTTTGCATCTCGTATCATTGGGTGTGGAGGCTTCCCAAAGCCCAGTCACAAATGGCAGGTGGAGTGGGGCCCCAGTACTGGGAAAGGGGACATCTAGGCTATGTCTGGCTGCCTGGGGTCCCTGGGGGTACTGAGTCTTTGATCTTAGGTCACAGTTGTGATCTTACTGGTTTCCCTGACTCTGACCCATCACGATTCTTCTCGAAGCCATCCCTTCGCAGTAGGAACACCATCTTCACCCTGGGGACCCGTGGCTCTGTCATCTCCCCCACTGAACTGGAGGCCCCCATCCTGGTGCCCCACACCGCCCAGCGGGGAGACCAGAGGGTAAGAGGAGGAGCAAGCTTCGGTCATGAGGGGACTCTGAGCATGGGCCTGGGAAGCTTCCCACCCTGCAGGCCCCTGGATCAGTCCCTGTAGACCTGGCTGGCCTTCTCCTGTCACCCTGCTGTTCTGTGACGTGAAAGCTTTGGGACCACTGACTCAAGGGCGTACAGAGGGGAGAGACTGGCTGAGGGGCGTGACATGTCATGAGGCAGGGTGGAGGTGGATGCAGGAGCAGCAACAGCAGGTGTGGGTGGGCTCCTCTCTTGTGCGCCTTCCCCCCACCTCTTCAGTATGCATTCCGGATGCTCTTTCACAGCCTGCACTTGGGTTAGGTGGGAAGAGTCTGCTGGGCCCTCCTCACCCAGCTTTGCTCATTTTCCAGCCATATCCACAGGGAGGCAGTGTTGGGTCCATCCCTTCTGTCTCTCTTCTTTACCCCTCCCCTTCTAGTATCCATTCGAGGCCCTCTTCCGCAGCCAGCACTATGCCCTCCTGGACAATTCCTGCCGTGAATATCTTTTCATCTGTGAATTCTTTGTTGTGTCTGGCCCGGCTGCACACGACCTCTTCCATGCCGTCATGGGCCGGACGCTCACCATGACCCTGGTAAGATCTGCAGCTCCTGCGCTCTTAGGCCTCTGTGTCCTCAGTCCTCATGGGTACCATGAGGGGGTCATAGCTCTGGTGGTACTGAAACCAGGACCCTCTCATTTAAAGTGTGTAAGCCTCGTACTCACAGTGTGACTCTCCATGAAACTCTCAAAGCTTGGGATCCCCGAGACTACCCCCACTGCTGATCCACACCCAGGCAATAGCGCTTGAAAACTGAGGGGCCCCTAAACCTTGGTGCTCAGCCCTGAATTCTGCTATGATAGGCTTGCGATCGTAGATCCTGGTGAGCAAGGCAGCGGGACGATCCGAGTGGCCAGTGGACAGGGAAGGAGGGGACAGTTCCTTTTTAGATTTCCTCCCCCCCTCTCTTCCTCCCTCCCTCCCTGTGCCACATCCCCAAAGGAGCATCCCCTTTGTCCATAGCCACTGGGAACGATAAAGTAACGTTCTCTTTCAATCCTTTGCCTGTTCTTAAATTACAGAAACACCTGGAGTCCTATCTCGCTGACTGCTATGATGCCATTGCTGTTTTTCTCTGTATCCACATTGTCCTCCGATTCCGCAATATTGCAGCTAAGAGGGATGTTCCCGCCCTGGACAGGTCACTGAGTTCTAGTCCTTGATGCCCCCTTCCTTGAACTCTTGGTCTTACACAACCTTGCCCTGACCCTTGGGTTCACACAACCTGGTACCATTGACCCTTATTCCCATTCATCTGCCTGGAGGCAGTCCCACTGCTTTCTGATGCACCTCTCGCGCCTGCTCCTACCTCCACCAGCCATCAGCCCTACATCAGTTTTCCACACACACACTCTACCACCCTCACCACCCTGACATTTCTTGCCAGCTGATCTCTGATCCTGATTAAGCCCACAGGTACTGGGAACAGGTGCTTGCCCTGCTGTGGCCACGATTTGAGTTGATCCTGGAGATGAACGTCCAGAGTGTCCGAAGCACTGACCCTCAGCGCCTTGGGGGACTGGATACTCGGCCCCACTATGTGAGGGGGGGCAAGGGTAACAACGGGGTTCCTGGAAGGCAGGGTCTGAGCTTCACCGTGGGGGTTGGCCAGGTTCATGGTTGTGTTGTGGGCCTGGCTGGATATGTAACCACCCTGTGTGAGGGGCAGTCTAGGAGCGTGGTCAAACTCAGGGTGGGTTGGGTGCTGTTGGGAGGGACCGGAGGTGGGAGGCACAGCGGTTGGTTGCCCAGCTCCAAGGGAGTCGGGAGGTTGTGTTGGTTGGGCCAGGGAGTTACTGTGACTTTTCATCCTGCTTTCTTTCTCCCAGATCACACGTCGGTATGCGGAGTTCTCCTCTGCTCTTGTCAGCATCAATCAGACAATTCCCAACGAACGGACGATGCAGCTGCTGGGACAGCTACAGGTGAGGGTAGGGCAGGGGAGACTGCCCAGCAGCAGGGCTGCCACAGCGGGCCGCAGCGTGAGGACGGGCCACATGCTCTTGTCTTCTCATGTCACCATTTCCTTTCATCTTTTTCAGGTGGAAGTGGAGAATTTTGTCCTCCGAGTGGCAGCTGAGTTCTCCTCAAGGAAGGAGCAGCTTGTGTTTCTGATCAACAACTACGACATGATGCTGGGTGTGCTGATGGTAACAGACACCCCTTCTCCCTGTCTCCGGTACTACCCAGAGGATTCAGCTTCCCCTGCTGCTCTGTTAGCTCCATGAGGGCAGAGATCATGTTGGTCTCGTTCAGTGTTTTCTTTGTGGAGTCGGGCACAGCGTCGGGCACAGTACGGACATGTGGAGGGAAGGACTGCTTTTCCCTGAACTTGAGATGTCCCTTTGTCTTCCCTTAGGAGCGGGCTGCAGATGACAGCAAAGAGGTTGAGAGTTTCCAGCAACTGCTCAATGCTCGGACACAGGTGGGGGTGTGGGGAAGAAGAAAGGGCCAGTCTCGTGTGCTGTTTTCAGTTCAGTGCGTGTGCGAGCGTGTGTGTAGGGAGAGGCGGTTAATGGACTTTAGGTGCACAGAGTTGGAATTATTAGAACTCTTGGTTCACAATGCGCTGTCACTATTGGTCTATATTTTTTTCTTTGTATTTTTTTAATGATATGGAAAGCCACGATCCTACCACATGCCTTGGCAATAATCTACATCAGAATATGAATTCTTTCTCACCCCATCTCCCTGCCTCTCACATCGAGGCATCTGTTGACCTAAATGGACTGTTTATCATGCTCTTGCTTTTAAAAATATAGCTATAGGTATGCCAAAATAATAATTAGTTAGTTTTGTTTTTGAGTTTCATAAAGACAGAATCACAGGATTTTTTCATGCATAAGTTTTCCAGTATCATCATGTTATGACATATGGCTGTAGCTCATTCATTTTCACTGCTCTGTAGTGTTACATTGTGTGACTATAACATATATTCTCCTGTAAGTGGACACTTGTATTGTTTCTAGTTTTTGGTTACTGTGAGAATTGTTTTAGGAACACTTACATCTTTTAGCACACATGGAGGTAGGTAAGTTTTACTGAAAGTTTCTCTTGGAAGTAGGAGTGGGCTTGCTGCTTATATAGGTTTTGCCAGGATTCAACTGTTTGAGACAAGTGTGGCAAATTGTTTTCCTAAGTGGTTGTATCAGTTTATTCCATATCTGCAATATGTAAGAATTCTCATCCAGCCATATTTTCTCCAACATGTGGTAGTATCAGACTGTCTTTGCCATTTTGGTAGGTATCTCATTGGGGTCTTGATTTGCATTTTCCTGATTACTAATGAGATTGGGCATCATTTCAAATGTTATGTAGTCATACAAATTTTTCTTTTCTATAAAATGTCGTAGCATTTGACCTCTTAAAAATTGGGTTGTGTTTTTCTTTTTGATTTATAACAGCTCTTTATGTTATGTTCTACTTACTAGTCTTTTGTTGATTATATAGATATCTTTCAGTATGTGTTTTATCTTCTTACTTTTTTTATGTTGTCTTTTGATGAACAGAAATCAGAAATTCCTAATTGTGATATGGTTAAATTTATTAGTCTTTATTTTTGTGTCTTGTTTAAGAAATTCTTTATTACCCCAGGGTCAGCAAAATATTATACTACATTTTTTTCTTTTTTTTTTTTTTTTAAAGATTGGCACCTGAGCTAACAACTATTGCCAACTTTCTTTTTTTTTCTTCCTGCTTCATCTCCCCAAATCCCCCCAGTACATAGTTGTATATCTTAGTTGCAGGTCCTTTTAGTTGTGGCCTGTGGGACACCGCCTCAATGTGGCCTGATGAGCAGTGCCATGTCTGCACCCTGGATCTGAACTGGCGAAACCCTGGGCCGCTGAGAAGCGGAGTGCTCGAACTTCGGCTACGGGGCTGGCCCCTACATTTTTTTCTTAATATTGTAGAATTTTGCTTTTTCCTTTTAAGTTCTAAATTCACCTCGAATTGATTTTTTGTGTATGATGTGAGGAAGGAATCTAATTTTATTTTTTTATATGAATAATGATTGGCCCAGAACTATTTACAGAAAATCCCTTTCTTTTCTTTTCTTTTTTTTCAAGATTTTTTTTATTTTTTCCTTTTTCTCCCCAAAGCCCTCCTCCCCCCCCCCCCCCCCCCCCCCGGTATATAGTTGTATATTCTTAGTTGTGGGTCCTTCTAGTTGTGGCATGTGGGATGCTGCCTCAGCATGGCTTGATGAGTGGTGCCATGTCCGCGCCCAGGATTCGAACCAGCAAAACCCTGGGCCACCACAGCAGAGCATGTGAACTTAACCACTCAGCCACGGAGCTGGCCCCCAGAAAAATCCCTTTCTTTTCGCACTTGATCTTGACAGCACTTGAAAGCGGTGCTGTCTCTGTCATATAGCAAAACTCCACAAAGATGTGCGTCTTGCCCTCTGTTCTATTCTGTTGATCAGTACATAAGGCAAATTCTCCTACCTTGTTTTTTCATTAGTATCTTGTGTGTTAATGGCCTTTTGACTTTTCATATACATTTTACAATCAGCTTGTAAGTTTTAACATTTAAAGAAAATATTAAGGATTTTGATTGGAATTGCGTTGATCAATTTGGAAGAATTGACACTTTATGATGTTGAAACTTCCTGTCCATAAACATGGGCTCCTTCTCCATTTTTTAAGATATTCTTTAATGTCTTTTGATAACCTTTTACAATTTTCAGCACAAAGACATTGCAAATCTATTGTTAGAGTTATTTCTAGGTAGGTGTAATATGTAGATTTAGTCCTATTAGGAATAAATAAATCCTTTCTTTTTTTAAAAAGATTTTATTTTTCCTTTTTCTCCCCAAGGCCCCTCGGCACATAGTTGTGTATTTTTAGTTGTGGGTCCTTCTAGTTGTGGCATGTGGGACGCTGCCTCAGCAGAGCTTGACAAGCAGTGCCATGTCCGCGCCCAGGATTCAAACCGGGGAAACCCTGGGCCGCCACAGTGGATCGTGCGAACTTAACCACTCGGCCACGGGGCGGCCCCATAAATAAATCCCTTCTAATCCTTTGCCTTTAATTTTTTATGTCTTTGATCTTTCTCTTCTGGCTCGACCTCTATGACGATCTTGAATGGTTGAACAGAAGGGTCATAGTGAGAATCTTATCCTGTTCTTGATTTTAAAAGGAATGCTTTCACCGTCTCCCCATTCAGAGTAATGTAGCTGTAGGTTTTTTTGTAGATACCCTTTATCAGGTTAAGAAAATTGCTTTTAATCCCTAGTGTGCTAGGAGTTACTATGTAGTTATTTCTACTAGGAATAAATCTGCATTTATTTAGAAATAATTACTAGGAATAATATTAGGAATTACGACTACATTTTTTTCTGTCTAATTGTTTGGATTTTCTACTCTATTCTTTTAGAATTTGTCCTTTAAATAAACTGTTGTTACTTAAATATTATCTTTTTAAAAAGATATTTTCTTGATGTTTGAATTGGTGTATAGAAATGCTATTGATTTTTGTATATTGACCATATAGCCAGCCATCTTCCTAAATGGTTATTTTTAATAATATTTCTGGAGATTTGTGTGTGTTTCCACGTAGGCATTCATCATCTATGAGTTATGACAGTTTCAGTTCTTCCTTTCTGATCTCTATGTCTTTAATTGCTCATGTCTTTATTCTCTTACTGCACGGCTAGGACCCCCAGTACAAAGCTGAATAGTTGTACAAGTGGTAATAGTGAGAACCCTGTCTTTTCCTAATTTTAAAAGGAAGGCTTTCATCATTTCCCCGTCAAGAGTAACGTTGCTGTAGGTGTTTTATACGTACTCTTTATCAGGTTAAGAAAATTCCTTTCAATCCCTAGTATGCCAAGAGTTATTATTATTTTTTTTTCTTTATTTTTTTAAAGATTGGCACCTGAGCTAACCTCTCTTGCCATTCTTCTTTTTTTTCTTCTTCTTCTTCTCCCCAAAGCCCCCCTAGTACATAGTTGTATATTCTAGTTGTGGGTCCTTTTGGTTGTGCTATGTGGGATGCCGCCTCAGCGTGGCTTGATGAGCGGTGCTAGGTCCGTGCCCAGGATCCAAACCAGTGAAACCCTGGGCCGCCCAAGTGGAGCACGTGAACTTAACCACTAGGCCGCGGAGGTGGCCCCAAGAGTTATTATTTTTTAAATACATGAATGGGTATTGAATTTTTAATGAAGAATGTGTGCTTTTTATGCAACTGTTGAGGTAATCACATAGTTTATTTTTTTAATCTATTATGTGGTGTATGACATTTGTAGATTTTAGAATATTAGACCATTCTGGGTTTGGTCTGATTCACTTAGAATTTTTGCTTCTCTGCACAGGTGAGATTGGCCTGTGATTTTCTTTTATTGTACTGTCCTTGAGTGGTCTTGGTACCAAAGTGATACTGGCTTCGTAGAAGGACGTGGGAAGGAAGTATTCCCTCTTTCTTTTTATTCTGAAAGAGTTTAAGATTGAAACGATCTCTTCTTTGAAAGTTTCATAGAACTTGCCAGGAAAGTATCTGGAAAGATTTAAAACTGTGAAATTACCTCTAAGTACTGCTTTTATTGAATTCTGTACGTTTGAATATGTAGCATTTTTATTATCATTCTAAGAATTTTTATGGTTTGATTATTTCTTCTTTGATCCTTGACATTTTTGGAGGAGTGTTTTAAAATTTCCCAAAGTAGTTTTCTCACTTATCTTTTTGTCATTAATGTCTAACTTAATTGTATTGTAGATGGAGAATGTGTTTTTTTGAGTACTGATTCTTTTTATTTTTTATTGAGTTGATAGGTTACAATCTTGTGAAATTTCAGTTGTACATTATTGTCTGTCAGTCGTGTTGCAGGTGCACCCCTTCACCCTTAGTGCCCCCCCCCCACCTTTCCCCTGGTAGCCACTAATCTGTTCACTTTGTCCACATGTTTAAATTCCTCATATGAGTGGAGTCATACAGAGATTGTCCTTCTCTATCTGGCTTATTTCACGTAACATAATTCCCTCAAGGTCCATCCATGTTGTTGCAAATGGGACGATTTTGTTCTTTTTTATGGCTGAGTAGTATTCCATTGTATATGTATACCACATCTTCTTTATCCAATCATCTGTTGATGGCACTTAGGTTGCTTCCACGTCTTGGCTATTGTAAATAATGCTGCAATGAACATTGGGGTGCATGGGACTTTTGGAATTGCTGACTTCAAGTTGAGTACTGATTCTTTGAAATTTGTTTAGATTTGCTTATGGCCAGTACGTGATCATGTGAATGTTTGTAAATGTTCCATGTGTGTTCTTTAATTGTCAGGTGTGGAGATCGAGCTTTTTAATTGTGTTGGTCACATCATCTATATCTTTACTGATCATTTTTTGTCTACTTGTCAATGGTTGAGAGATACTTTGAAGATTTGTCACTTTTTCCTGCAGTTCCACCAAATTTTGCTTTATATAGTTTCAGCTTATTTTATCTTAATTCTTAAAAGTTTAGAATTGTTAGATCTTACTGGTGACTTGAAGTATTTGTCACTATATAATGTCCCACTTTAGCGCTAATAATTTTATCTTAGAGCCTGTTATCTCTGAGATTAACATAGCTCTGCCAGCTTTACTTTGGTTAATATTTGCCTGCTAATTTATTTCCATTATTTTACTTTCAGCCTTTTTGTGTTTTCACGTTTTAAGTCTTTTGTAAATAGCATATAGCTGGAATTTTTAAAAATCCAATTGAATTATCTCTGCCTTTTAACTTATGGCTTCAATGCATTTATGTTGATTATGATTAGTGTGAGATTTGGACTTTTTTCTACCATCTCTAGTTTGTTTGGTGTCTTTTGTGCTTTTTGCCTCTGTTTGCTTTTTTTACTACATTATTTTCCCTCTCTCTAATTGTTTGGATTTTGTACTCCATTCTTTTAGAATTTGTCCTTTAAATTTTACCTTGCATATTTACTTAACATCTAAACTTAACCACTCTCTCAAACAGTATGTGGACTTTAAAGCATTTTAAATGTTTTAATGTTCCAATTGCCCCTCCTCCTTCTGCCTTCCATGCTAATTATTGACCAATATTTTATTTCTGTTGTACTTTTAATTGTTGCTTTTTTTTTTTTTTTAAAGGAAGGCTGGTCCTGAGCTAACATCCATGCCCATCTTCCTCCACTTTATGTGTGAGATGCCTACCACAGCATGACTTGCCAAACAGTGCCACGTCTGCACCCAGGCTCCGAACCAGCGAACCCTGGGCTGCCAAAGTGGAATATGCACACTTAACTTCTGTGCCACTGGGCCGGCCCCATAATTGTTGCTATTTTATAGTGATACTATTTATTTGGGTTTCCATGCTTCCCAGTTTGTTTGTTCACCATTCCTTTTTAAAACTCAATTAATTATTTGGGATCATTTTTCTTCTTCCCAGAGTCTGGATTTTACTTACTGCCTTCCATGGTGTGGCTACACTCTTCCTCTTTTCCCATAAATGTTTAGTTAGATGGAAAGGCTTGATCAGATTCCAATTTGACTTTTTTTACAAGGATATTTGAGAGGTGGTGGTGTGTACTTCCATCGGGGCCACATACTGTCTTCTGGGCTCTCTCTTTCTCAGTAGCCGTCAATGGTCACTGCCTAGATCCGTTAATTAGATTTCTGTACCTCTCAACATCTCAAAATTTTCCATCTCCTTATCTGTCTGTGCTGCATTCTGAGTCATTTCTTCAATTATAAATTCCAATTCACTGTATCATTCTTGAAGTATTTCTGATTTGCTATTTAGCCTAACTTTTTTAAATTTAAAAAATTTATTGTTTTTAAATCCTTTCTAAAAAATTCCATTTTGTTTCAAGTCTGTCCATTCTGAATCTTGTTAATTAGTCATCTTCGTGTCTGTATCTTTAACTTCTTTAAACATTTCATACGGAATGTACACCTGCTATGGATCTGACAGTTCTAATGTTGGCAGTCTTTGGAGGTCTCTGGCCATTGCTTATTGTCTATACTGACTTTTGTGGTAGCTCACTTTCTTTTGTGTCTGGTATCTTTGAGTTCATTGTTTGATCTTAATCAGGGGGAGTCATATGGGCCTAAATTGGCGTTGAGATATTTTCCTTCAGAGAGGATTTGTCTCGGCTTTTGCAGTAGCTGAAAGATGCTATCCACCTGGGTCTACATCGGCACCTCTTTGAGACTCTCACCAGAGACCAGGCTCAGCTTCCCCACTCAAGGCTGGCATTGGGCTCAGTTTCCAGCTAGCAGAGTTGTCATGGCCGTTTGCCTTCTGGTAGCCCTGCCTCTCCCAGCTGCTCACCCGTCTGGTTCCAGTCCTGACCCCAATTTCTTGTTGCTGTGTTCCCAGCTCAAGTTTAGTTGGGTTTTCTTTTGCTTTTAGTTTTGTTTTTTTGAGGAGGGGGATCCTTGGAGATTTCCCCTACCTCTTATGAGACCAGCAGTGTCTTGAAATATATGACGTTTTCAGAGTTTAGCTGTTTTGCTTTGGGAGTATTCTCAGGATCTAGTCAGTCATAATGCCAGAAGTGGGAAAATCTACTGACACCAGGACACTCGACCCTGTGTATATGTGTGTGTGTGTTTCTCCAGGAATTCATTGAAGAGTTGCTGTCTCCTCCTTTTGGGGGTCTGGTGGCATTTGTGAAGGAGGCTGAGTCTTTGATTGAGCGTGGACAGGCTGAGCGACTTCGAGGGGAAGAAGGTATGAGGGCGGTGTGGTAATGCTGGGCTCAGTGATAAGGTGAGTGGGAAAGAAAAATGTGAGGATGCAGATTACGTGGGGAGGGGGCAGAGCAGGAAAGAAGAGTTGGATGGTGAGGCTGGCTGTGCCTTGGGGAGGACGTAGTGGGGATGAAGATCACCCAGCCTAGTCCCTCTCTGACACTCTCTCTTTCCTCCTGCCATCAGCCCGGGTTACTCAGCTGATCCGTGGCTTTGGTAGTTCCTGGAAATCATCGGTGGAGTCTCTGAGTCAGGACGTAATGCGGAGTTTCACCAACTTCAGAAATGGAACCAGTATCATCCAGGTGACCTGCAACTCCCAGCCCCCACTCCCATCCCACCCCATCACTAATTTTTTACCCCCAGCTCAGCATCATCCAAGTGACCCTTGAAAGTTCTGGTCGAGCCCTAACCTGATTCCTAATCATCAGCAGCATCACCCCACAGTCTGATCCCTCCATGACTTTCTCCAACCAGGGAGCGCTGACCCAGCTGATCCAGCTCTATCATCGCTTCCACCGGGTGCTGTCGCAACCCCAGCTCCGAGCCCTCCCTGCCCGGGCTGAGCTCATCAACATTCACCACCTTATGGTGGAGCTCAAGAAGCACAAGCCCAACTTCTGATGTGCTGGACCCTCTGATCCACCAGCCCTCTCCATGGACTTCTGTACCCCACCCCATACCCTTCTTCACCTGGGGTCCTTCTTCCAGTTCTCCCCTTGCCTCCCGGGTCCTTGACGTGCCTCACCCTGCCTTCATTCCCAGGACCCTACCTCATCAGGATAAGCTGGATCCACTTGGCTTTCTGAATCTCCCAGTGTCTTTAGGTTTCCCAGGACCACTTCCCCCTGGGCTTCCAAAACGACCTTTTTCATTTTCCCGATTTTGCGCCCCCCCTCTCCCCCCGCCCGGCCCCAACCTCCAAGGCTCTGCTCTTCCCCCAGTAAAACCTTCACTGCCTCAGTCTCTGGTTCACTCAACTCTTGTCACCGTGTTCTGAGGTGTGAAGCCTCATTTCTTGGAATTGGTGGCAAGGGGAGAATGCCTCTAAGTCATTTTTTTTTTTTTCAGTCAAAGTGATTTCTGTAGCTTTTTGACCTAAGATCTCAGCAACTTGAACACTAACCAGTCCCCTCCTGGCTTGAGAGTTACTCCAAGGTCAGTCTGCAGAAAACAATAAATATTTAATATGACATAACACGCTTCTCTCATTTCCTTTCTCCTTCCTCTGGGGCCTTCAAGGAGCCCGGCTCAGCTCCAGGGTCACCTTCCGTGACTGCCTCCTGGGCTTACATCCCTGCTGGTGGGTGTCCAGTAAGAAGGGGTGCGGATAGTAACCTCTAGCCTCTTCAGGACAATGAAGTGGCTGCATTGGTTTCAGGGAGGGGACTACTTCATAAGTGACCAACCCGGTGGAGGAAGGTGGCCCCTGGTTAAAATGGCAGATGCATCGAGGGCTGGAAGCATGGCTGTGTGGCTCCGGCACTGTCCCAAGGGCTACCTCGGTTCCTGGACTCGTGCTCTGCTTGCATTCCGCCCCCTCAAGCTGCCTCCGGATTGCCCCCCCGTGGTTGTGGCTTCTCTGGTTGTGGCGGTAGCACTCGCACCGTGGGGGCAGCAGCAGGCCAGGCTCGCAGTTGTCCAGCTCATCCATTTCTGGGTTTGACGTGGAGCCTTCCTGCTGCCCCCGCCTGTACACCTCGTTTGAACTCAGACTCTAGACTGGAGAGCCACGCGGGCGCCTTTAAGTCCTAAGGGGGAAGGCGCGGGCAGTCAGGGGAAAATGGTAATCTGGAGATGTTTCCTCCAGCCCTGCGGCTAACCATTCCCTCCCGGTCCCGGCAGAGGTGGAAAGGAAGCAAAGGTGGAAAGCAAGCGGTTTCTGCTCGCGGCTCAGGTCCTCTGAGTTCGGGCCCCGCCCCCGAGCCAGGGAGGGGCGGGTCAGCGGGGGCGCAGGCGCGCCGCGTGGACGGCTAGACTCGCGTCCCGGGGCGCAGCTGGAGCGGCCGGCCGGCGGGCTCTCCCAATTGGCTGCCGCGGGTTGGGCGTGGCAGGGCTGGCTGGAGCCGCCTTCTCTCGCTCCCGCCTTTTTCGGGTTCCGCCCCCTCTCCGAGAGCAGCGCTCTGATTGGCTTTGGGAACCACATCTCAGAACTTCGGCGCTGCAGCTTCGGGCGTCTTGGCGCCGGAGGCTAAAGGACAGGGGAGGGCGCGGAGAAGTTGGGGACTGGGAGCGGCTCCTGATTGGTCCTGACATCTCGGGGGCGGAACCAGGACAGTGTCCTTAACTGACCTCACTCTGCACCACCACCACTTTCCCCCTCCTCTCGGCGTCCTTGCAGGTTTACCCGCTCTGACTCTCCGCCCCAGACTTTCCCTGAGGGCTGCTCGGCGGTGGTGCGCTGGGCTCCGAGGGCCAGCGAGCTCACCCCGGGCGCCGGCCCCGGGAATCCCCTGTCCCACCACCTTCCTTTACTGCTTCTCGGTCCTCACCCACCTACCCCCCGCCCCGGGTTTCAGTCTTGGATCCAGATGTTCGCATATTTGACCTGATTCCAGCCTCAGCGCGAGAAGGACAGGAGAAGGGCCCAGGGTTTGGGACTTGGGACAGGGGAGGCTCAGGCTGCTTTGACAAAAAGCAGGTTCCCGGAGAAAGGGTCTCTTGATACCTCGGAGGGAGACTGCCTCCGAGACAGGAGACTTCATCGAAAGTCCACTAATGCTCGGATGGGAGAAGGGCTGTGCAGGCAGCCACCTTGGTTTTCGCTGTTCTGACCTTCCATTCTCCTATCCATCCCCGAACCCAAATATTCAGACTTGACCAACGAGCGCAGGCTCTTGCAGGCTTCACTGAGGGGCATTGCTGGAATATGAGGAGGCTCGTAATTCTGGAACCCCGAGGCATCCAAGTTATATAGGTGCACACAGTTTTCGGGGACACTGAACTCGCCGGTATCCTTAGGAACCCTCGTACCAAACAGTCTCTCAGGATGGGACAAAAAGGAGGCAGAACAGCGTGAAAGGGAGCCGCGATACCCACAGCGGCCTCCAGGGGGCAGCATCGACCAGGACATGGAGTTCTCGGTGCGCTCCAACCGTTAGGCTCTGCCGCCTTGTGGGCTCAAGAAGGCCGGCGAGGCCTCTCCCAGGCCTGCTTCACGCTGAAGCAAGTGAGGGACCTTCCCTTCAGTCTAAAGACATTCAGTCCTTGACCTAGATGGGCCCTTGTGATCCCCAGGCTGAAACGTAACTTCTGGCGAACATCACCACCTCTCAAACTTCTTTCCTTTTGCTCATGATGAGCACACTGGCCTCGCAGAAGCATCTGGGATCACTCCCTGGGATAGAACTGTGTCAGTATCCTCCTTCCCCTTGCTCATCTCTAAGACCAGTGTCTGTACTGGTACGAGGGTCCCCGTCCTTACCTAGTGTCATATACAAAGGACTTGGAGATGTCCTTATGGGTTGTAACAGTGCCCCAACCCTGTTCAGGGGTTGCTGTCTTTTAAAGAAATATCATTTCCCTCTATTTCTCCACCTCTGTGCCTTTGGCTTGCCCTGAGTTATTTCTCAACTGGGTCTGGAAAACATTTACTTGGTGTTCAACAGCTCTGTTTCTGCATAATGTGGGGGTGCCCACCTCAGCATCCATTTCAGTATGTGGACCTGTGCCCTGAGGACAAAAGAAATGAGAGATCTTCGTTTCTTCCCACCCTATCAGTATGGCCCTACCCACCCTCCATTTAAGAACGATTGCTTTTCTACTTTCAGGAAATCAGGCATTAGGGGAAGCAGGCAAACTGGTTGAGTTCCAACATAGATTTAGGGTAAAGATTCAAAGAAAGAGGGAAAAACAAGACCAAGACAAAACTTCGAGGGAAGAATAGAAATTAACTTTCTTCATCCTGGGAATACTAGACACAGCAATTCCTGTTGCATTTTAGAGTGTTTTCAGATCCCATTCATTAAACCAAGGCGTATTTATTGATCCCCTTCTCTGTGTTCTGTGATGGGCACTGTGGGTTCAACAGAGCATAATCACAGTGCCTGATCTCATAGAGCTGATATTTCATCTCATTGCATTCACACACCTGCCCTGTGAGGAGGCGTTCGTCCCGAACCATGTGCTTGAATAAGTAATGAGTCCAACACCACACAGCCGCTCATGGCTTAAACCCGCTGTGCCCACGTTTACCTTAGTCATGGAGCTGAGGAACTGCTGGCTGTAGAGAAAAAACAAATCTTCTCTAAGAAGAGTAAATTATTGGAAGGATATTTACAGAATTAAAGGAAAATCTGAACAGGCAGGCTTTGGAAAGGACAGCAGCCAGGTCAGTTCCAGGATCTAGATAGCAGGGACCAATGGTCAGAAGGCTTGTGGGCAGGGAGCAACGTGTTCTCCTGACGGGCTCCCTTTCTACTCTGAGACCTCACTGTCCCTAATGCAGGCCTCTTAACCAGGATCTCAAAGGATCTGTGAATGAGGATGGAGAAAAATTACATTTTATTTTCACTAACCTCAAACTGAGATTCAGCCTTTTCTCCAGTGATGAGTGTAAGCAACAAACCATGACAGTAACTTTGCGTTTATGGAAGTGGCTAGACCCACCACCAGATCTAATGATCACACAGTTGTTTTTTATTTTGATAACTGCATTTCAATATGATTGTTTTCCTTTGTAATCCTATGTATTTTATTTTATGCGGTTGAAAATGATTCTGACACTCCACGGACTTCACCAGACTGCCAAAGGGGTCCAAAGCCTGAGAAGTTTAAGAACCCGTAATCTCCAATAAGATGGTGTAGTTCCCTGAACTGCATTATTTTACAACCGTGGTAACTGGGAGAGTTTTCTTCATGTTTAAACTAAACGTCTGCTTGTGGATTTCTGCCCATATTTTCTCGTCTCCTTCATAATTACTCAGTTCAATTATTCATTCATCAAATGCTTAGGAAAGACCTCTTTTGTACAAAACTATGCTACTATGTGCGGAATAATCCTCACTTGCCATGGGTTCCCTGGGGCTCCCAGTCTGGTAGAGGAGCTGGACTGTCCTCTCACATGGGCCCCACGGGGTACCGCTCACCACGGGCACGGCAGAGCGAGGGTTGCCCCGGGCGCAGGCAGTCAGAGGATGTGTTGTCTGTAGAGAAGTGTAAAACAATACTAAAACTGACTTTTATTGTTACCATGCACCAATAATTCTATAACAATGTTAGTGACAAAATACTCCTCCCCATGGTGCAGCACCGCCCCCCCACCGCCTTGCTTGGTGTGCCACTGTACACAGGAGAGTTTAACTATGTCCAGTTTATACACGCGAGCGCGCACACACACACACACACACAGCCTTTTGAGACTTCCCTTTCTCCTCCTCAACTTCCCTATCCCAGTTCTCACCTCACTCCACTTAGGGTGGGACCTGCAGAGCTGCTGGATCGGCCAAGTCCAAGGTGAGGGTCCCGGCCCTCTGCCTAAGCCCTGTGCCCACTCTTCTGGAGTGACAATAATGTAACTGCCACATATTGAGAGCTTTCTCCAGTCCAGGCACTGCTTTTATTCCCCCACTTTGTTGAGTTTCTTCATTGCACGTTTCTTTTTCTGTTTGATTGATGTCATCTCTTTCTTCTGTCTCCCATTTGCTGTGTTTGAGTTTGATTTCCTAGTGTCTCAAGATGAACCTCAGATCATTGGTTTTCAGCCCTGTCACCTTTTCTGACATATGGATTTAATGATATAAATTCCCCTCTAAACACCGTTTAGTTGGATCTAACAAGTTTTGATATGTTTTATCTCTTTCTTTCATTACTCAGCTCAAAAGATTTTCTAATTTCTATCGTGACGTCTTCCTTAATCCAAGGATTATTTAGAAGTATACTGCTCGATATCTAAGCAGTTCAATATTTTCTTATCATGTTATTGTTGATTCCTACCTTTCAGAGAACATACACTGAATGGTTTCAATCTTTGGACTTTTTTTTGAAGCTTGTTCCATGACATGGCATGGGGTAATTTTGGTAAACAAAATTTGATATACAAAAAATGTGGATTCTTTTGCTGTGGGGGGAAATATTCTGTATTTATCAGATAGGTCAAGTTGTTAATTGTGTTTGTCAGATGTTCTGTATCCTTACTGATTTTTCCTCGTTTTTTTTTTCCCCTATCAATTATTGAAGAAGGTGTGTCTTCCGCTATGAATGTGGATTTTTCTACTTTTCCATTTAATTTTGTCAAATTCCATTTTACATATTTTAACCTATGTTTTTGGATACATATTACATTGGGTTTGGGAAAGGCAAGGAGTCATGAGTATAAGGAACTGTGATATCCCATTGTCTCTCAAATGGAATTAGGATCAGGTTTCAACTTATCTTTAAGTTCAGGATCTGGATCAGAGTCAGAGAGGTTGACACTGCTGCTGGGGGATGGGGTCTGGTGGGAAAACTGCAGGACACAGCTGCATAGATGACCAGGGAGCACTCAGGGTGCGGGGTTCTCATTCAAGCGCCTAAGGATCCTCAATATAGATCACAAGTAGGAGAGGGAGGGGCAGCAGCTCCTTGAAGGGAACAGGGATAGGCCAGGCCTGGAGCTAGTAGTCACAGGGCGGGGTCCTCACATCTGCACAGAGGAGACTCCAGAAGATATCTTCCCGTTTGTATCCCAAGATCCCATGCAGGGCTTCCCTGTAAGGACAGAGCAGGGGGTGGCTCCTTGGCCTCTGGTTGGCCTCGTTAATAGTCTAGTGTAAGTCCTGCAAATTTAGCATCTCTCGGCATTGTCGCCAGCTCTCCTTTATGCCCTGGGCTTGAGCCCCTTGGCAATTGTTTTTGATGTATGTCCTTTCCGTTCCTCATCTCCAGATGTACCTCACATTCAAGGATTCCTTCAAGAAAATTCTGGATTTCCTGGTTGATCCAGGGTTTAATTAACTTGACTGAAAGCTTCTCTGGTCCTGAGTTTCTTTTTCCTCCTTGACTTTTTGAAGACTTCTAATAGTTTTACTGGCAAGTGTCACTGTCTCCATTTCTATTCCTGAGTTTTCTTTGCAGCCACAGGGCCTAATCCAGGGCCTGCAGAGAGCTGACACCTAGTCTGAACTGCTAGAATTGAGGTGAGTAAGGAGGTCCCAGAGTGTATACATGTGTTTTCTGGTCTCCAGCTGCTATTAAACGCCTTGAGTGTGACTGAGTCAGACCCACCCCACAAAGTTTCCCTTTTGATTGACTCAAGATAAACTGATTTGAGACTTTAATTATATCTGCAAAATCTCTTCCCAGAAGCACCTAGACTAAATTTTGATTGAGTAACTGGGAGAGGATGCGCTAGCGATCAACAAGGGCAGTGATTCCAAGGTCACTGGGCCCCACATTTCCAATCGTAAAATGTGAGGTTGTTACATTTCTACAAATGAACTCTCCTCCCCCCAGTTCCTTGCCCGAGTTAAAGTAAATGGTCCAGCAATGTCCTTTGGTTTTGGCATCTGAGGAGCCTCTGTGACTTGGGAGGAGCGGTCTGAATGGAGGCTTAAGGGAAGAGACTAGCTTTCAGCTGGTTGAGGGTGAAAGGGCAGTCAGGGTCCTGCTCTTTCTGAAGCACAGACGGAACTTGGATGTCAAAAGCCTCTGTTGACCTTGGGGGCACCGAGGAAAGCCTCTTATCTTCTCAGCCTTTCCTCCCTTTCTCTTGGGGTCTCCTCAACCTGATAATCTGTAATCACATCCCAGGCTTGGGCAATGATTTGATGGCCACCAGACCACCTTCCATCGAGGATTTGGATATGATAATCGGTGTCCTTCCATATTCCTCAAGGACACAGAGTCCACACCAGCTGCATGCCTATCAAAGAGAAGGAGCTTCCTAATCTGTCCAAACTTGGAACATTCTACTCAAAGGTCTTCTCTGATCTCGTTCAGCACCACTGGCTCATCCTCAAAATCCATAGGATGAAGCATACTTTTGATGATGATAACCCACTCACAGTGCATTCCGGAAAGCCCACTATCCTCTCAAGTCTCCGGTCCACTTGCTTTTGTTACAGAGAGCTTCTCCTCACAGACTTTGCACCTGTTTTTTGAGGCATCTTATCCCTCCTTCAGTTGAAATTTTGTCACCTTGACACGTAATTTGTAGCCTCTAGTTTCGTCTTCATCCCAAAGCTTTAATGCAAGATCTGCAGATTTCCTCTATAACACTCATCTCCTTTAAGATTTCTTTGATTATCTTTGTAAAGCTTGAGCTTAAATTCTCCTGCGGATCTCTCATAATAATGCAAAACTTGCATATAAGCTGTATAAATTCATGCACGGTAATGTCTGGAGGCAAGCCAGGTGTATCATTTGTATTTTTGTCTTGATTCCAACTTTCTTTTATCTCCCCTCTTTTTGAGATCAGTGAGCTTGGAGTTTTTCTTTGCAGAGGCTCCTCTGCATCCCCAGCATTGACATCTTGTGTGTTCTCAGTAGAGCTAGACACGGCATCACTGGAGAAGCCGTGGTTGGCCTGATATGTAGCAATGAAAACTTCCGTGGTCTTGAGGAACCAAGTCCTCTTGTCCAGATCCCACTCATAGGTGGTGTCAGATGGCTGCTGCCCGAGAAAATCCATTTTTTCCACCAGGATCTTCTTGAGTGTCCCTGGCATCTCCATATAATTCTTGCATTTGCAACGGCTCATCAAACTCGTCGTTCCCATCCAAATGGTTGCCACTTGTCTTTCTAACCCAGCACAGGGGCAGCATCCAGGTGAGTGGCTGCTCCACCAGGCCTGGGAGCCACCACCAAGCATATCTGAGGCGATTGCCCAGATTCTGTTTTAAACATTTAACACACTAAGTCACTGAATCATCACAGCGACCCTGTGAGGTAGCTGCTGTTGTTTTCTGCACTCTACAGAAGAGGAAGTGGAGGCACAGAGGCCTTGCCCAAGTTCATAGACAGCTCGTGCATGAGACGGCTGGGATTTGAATCCCGGCAGGTCTGCTCTAGAGGCCACATCCTTAACCTCCACTTTTTATGGCTTCCAAGAGACTACCTGGATGAAAGCCAGCCTGCCTCGCATCCCTGCTTTTATCATTTAATAGTGGAAATGTAAAGTGCCAGCCTCCTACTCTATTTCATTGTTGTCTCCATGAGACTCCCTCTACACTTTCTGGCCCTGACCAGCCCTCCATGTGCCCCCTCTCTAAGCTACCCTCACGCTCTTCAATAAACTGCAAATCTCCTCATACCCTTACTTCTCCTTGGAGTGCTCCCTCCACTCTCTGGCTTTAACTGAAATTGCAATCTCCCTTGAGGGCCCTACCTCCTCTGCAGGCTTCTAAAATGAGAGCTGTTTATTTTCTTATAGGTGAGGGTGTTTCCTCACCCTCCAGATTCCTGCCTCCAAACTCCTTCTCCTCTGACCCCCAGTTTCTAGTTTAAAATAGCGCTCTGCCTCCTAGGCTCAGCCATGGGGCTAAATTGCCCTCTTTCTTTCTCTTTGCTGCCGTCTGCCACCTGCCAGACCTCTCCACCTCTCTCCGGGGGATGCTGGCACCTGGCTCTCTATCTCTTCCCATCTCATTGTCTGCATGGAGGACCCATTCCTCATCTGGCTTCTCAGCAACTTGGTGGCTTCATTCCCAGGATCTTCTCTACTCCAAATCAGCCACCCATTCTCATTGTCACATCCCGGACCTTGTCATCTGAAGCAGCCCCTCCTCAGGAATCACTCATTCAAGCAGTTTGCCTCAGCTCCCATCTCCTAACCTTCCATCTATCAGTCTGTCTACTCCTCTCATAACCATTTTTCAGTCTCCTGGGACCCCTAGATCAATGATACCTCCCTTCTTCCATCCCATCAGCCCCTCCTTATCTAGCTGCAACTGCATGGCCCTTCATTTCATCGACTCTCTTGACAGTATGCTGAACTCCCTTCCCCGTCTATGTTTTCATCCTTGGTACCTATCTGGCAAAACCTCAACCCAAGATGAGCCCAATGATCTGTTTTCTTCAGGATTTTACTCTGATAACTGAGAAGCGTTGGAGGAAGTCATACAACCAGGAAATGGTTACCATGCCTCATTTATGGTCATCAACCCTAAGGAGGGCCCAGCATTGCTTAGTGACTCAACCACAACACTGGTCAACAGCTACTTTAAACACCGTGATCCTGGAACCTATGAGGCTCCCCCCTCTCTCTGTCCTCACTCTCAGTTGATGATCTCACTGTTACGTCACAGAGAAAACCAAAGCCATCGGAAGTAAACTCCCTCAACCCCCTGTTAGCACACACTTCATCTGTACCTACCCTCTCCTTGTTCTTTCACGTTAGAATACAGCAGTGGTTCTCTAACTTTGTGAGCATCAGAATTGCCTGGAGGGTGTGTCTTAATGTTCTGATTCAGTAGGTGGTGGTGGTCGAGGATGGCTAGAATTTTCATTTGTAACTAGTTTCCTGCTGTGCTTGATGCTGCTGGCCCGGGGACCCCACTTTGAGAACCACTGGAGTAGAGACGCTGCCCTCCTCCTTCTAAGGCCAGTCTCTCTACCTATGTTCTGCATCCCCTTTCCTCAATTACCCCCTTTTTTTCCCTCCTGAATCTTCAGTCTCTCTCTCTCAAAACAAAAAAAAGCCAAAGCCAAACCCCTCCTCCATCTCGTTTCGTCCTCTAACACTCTCTGCAACTCTCAGCCGCCTCATCCAGCCTCACTCATCACAACACACACAGTGCTCCTACCCTGATTGGATCCTGGTTTGAAAAAGCATATAAAAGTCATCTTGGGGTTAGTCGGGGGGAATTTGAGCTTATTCTGCATATTGGATGATAATAGGGACCACTTGTTATTTTCTTAGCTGTGATCAGGGCATGTGGTTACGTAGGAGAAAGTCTTTATTTTTAGCAGATGTATGATGAATTATTCAAGTGAAGCATCATGACTTCCTAAATTCTCACAAGGTTCAAGAATATATATAAATATATAAATATTTGTATGTGTGTATAAACGATCATTATTAAATCTAAGTAAAGTGGTGGATATACAAATGATAATTGTACTATAGTTTCAATTTTTCTGCGTGTTTGAAACTTTCATAATAAAAAGTTGGTAAAAAATTATCCTCTTCCCTCACTTCCACTCACTTCCCACCACTTTCAGGCTGTGTCCACCTCTCTCATGCCACTCAACTGCTTTTGCAGTGACCTTCATGTCACTAAATCCATTTTCTAATTTTCCCCTACTTGAATTCCTACCCATGGTCAACGTTGTTGACCAATTCTCTCTTGAAACACTGTCTTTCTTTGGCTCCCAGGACTGAGCACTTCCTGGTTTTCCTCCTCTCCCTCTGGCGGTTCCTTGCTCCTCTGTTGTCTTATCCTGCTCTATCTGGCCATATTGCCGCTCATCAAGGCCTGCGAGCCCTGAACCCCTCCTCTTCTCATGCTACACTCTCCTTCCAGAGGGTCACGCCTGGCCCACAGCTTCAGTTGCTCAGCTGGTTACTCTCAAGTTTTTGTCTTTCCTCTGATCTCCAGACTTGTGCGTCTGACTGCCTACCCGGCATCCCTACGGGGATGTCTCACTGGCACCACAAACAACATATTCGACACTGAATCATGATCTTCCTCCACAAACACTTCCATCTTCAGATCTGGACCACGGGGTCCTGCCCTGGCCCACATACTTTAGGGGGCCTCACCTATCACAACCCACATTTATTAAATGACACCTGGGCACCTCCGTCACTTGGGATCTGGCCCTCAGTGCTAGCACAGCACAACCAGAAACCCTGGGCATCTGCTCTCGTAATTGACACTGTTCAGGCCCCAGAGAAATGCTTCTGCAATCTCTTGCCTTGTATCCTGGAAACAAAAGATGACTACAACTGAATCCTATGTAAGTCTGAGGACGTGCCTCTGTCAGATTCCGAGGCACACGCTGTTTTGGAGCGTAGGGAGGATTTAAGCAGTGGAAGCACTTGGGTAAGAGAAAATACAACTTAATGGATCTGTCAAATATCACCCCTCAAACAGCATGGTAAAGTATCATTTCCCATTTGTGTTGAGGGTCCGTTTGTCTTGCTTCTCTTTGTGTTCTAAGGTATCAATTTACGTTGTGCTGCATTCACAATAGTTGCAAATGACAGTTGAGGAACATTTTGCAATATTAGATGAGTCTTGTTACTGTTAAATTTGTATGCATGTAGGTCTAGACATAACTTTTGTGACATAGGATATTGATTCTCTATATTCGTAAGTGGATGAACATTGACTATACTAGATTATGAATAGTTTGATTTCTATAAAATTATTTAATAAAATTTTTTTAAAGTAAGCAAATAGCTTTATTTAAATTAGTTTGATTTAAAATATTAATATTTATTGATTATAATTTATATTTTGCCTTTTTCAATAGATAATTTTGAATATTTTAGAAGAAAATAAGTTTGATAGACACATTAAAATGATTTTAAGATTTTTTACATTTACATTTACATATTTTGGTGAAAATACATTTAAATTTTGTAAACTTTGGCTACAATTATATTTTATTTTTAAATCCTAGATCATTGAGAATGAGTACACATTGAGATCATGATAGAAATAGCAATTATGAATGTGGAACTCAAAGAAATAAGCTGAAAATAAAAAAGAAACAGAACATCTTCAAGGAGGCAATCTACTTAAATTTTTAATTTTTTTTTAATTTTTAAAAACTAAGAAAAGAGTACAAACTGAGGCCACATATATCTTCACTGTTTTAATCAGTAATTAAATTAGGAAAGAATATGAAGTGGCATGGATTCTATCTGACCTGTTCAAGTGTAGATTTGATAAAATAATTTTCTGGCTCATTTTCATCAAATCTACAACCTGAACAGGCAGATTAAATCCATCCAACTTCATATTCTTTATTTGTATTCTTGTTCTGGGCCCCTCAAATGTCAGAATTCTATCTCTTCCCCTCAGGATGCTCGCCACCTGCCCCACCCCCGCCGGAACCCAGTCACGCAGGGTTAGCAGCCAACAGCCTTAGCTAAGGTTTCAACCAACTGCCAGAATCAGCTGCCAGACACGTGAGAGAACAAGCCTTCAGATGATTGCAGCTCCCGGTCACTGAGTCACTTCCAGCTTGTTCCCCAGACGTTATGGAGCAGAGACAAGTGGTCCCAGCTGTGCCCTGTTCCATACCTAACCCACAGACTCTATGGGAGGTAATGGAAGGTTCTTGCTGTTGTAAGCCTTGAAGGTTTGGGGTGGTTCGTTACGCAGCAACGGATAACTAACACACCTCCTCAATTCTCTGGAGTCAGCTCCACCCCCACCACCCTCCCACCTAATCTGCTCTTACTAAGGCAACCACAGTCGGATCTTCTCATTGCCAAATAGAAGGACATTTTCCATCTTCAATTCATTTTTCTTTCCTGGAGCATTTGCCCCTGTTGACTACCCTTTGAAGGTTTTTTCTCCGTTGACTTTTGTGAAACCACTCTCTCTTTCTCTCATTTCTCCTCCAGCTTCTCTGGCTGATCTTTCTTAGGCTACTTTCCATGACTTGGTCCATGTCCCTTCTCTCCTCGTCTGCACACTTTTCTCGGGCACTCTCATACCCCTGGCTTCAACTACCACTGCTATGCTGGTGGCTCCTGATAGTATATTTCTAGCCTAGATTTTTTTCTTGAGCTCTGCTCCCAGATATCTGTCTCCAGAATCTCTCAAACTGAGTCTCCAGTTGCTTAAAAATGAGTGTTTCAATTTAAACTTATCAAGCAAGCATTGAATATTCCCAAATTTGAGTTTGTCTTTTCTCCCCAACCTACTCCTTCTCCGTTGTTCCTGGTTTCAGTAGATGGAACCACTGACCCCCAGTTGCTCAAGCCAGAAACTCAGAAGGCCCCCAGGTTCACTCTTGCTCTTCTCCCAGGTTCTAATGATCAAGTCCTAGCAATTTCATTTTCCAGCTCATCACCGTCTCTGAATCCCTCCAACGCTGCTGCCCACCTACCTCTGGCTTTTCCCCAGCCCCACCAGCTCCACAGAGGCGAAGCCCACACACTTCCTGCAGTTTGCAGCCGTGGCTCAGGACTTCTGTTCAGTCTTGACCTACTCCCTCAATCTTGCCTCTTTCCAGCTCCCAATTTTTGGCCATATGACCCCAACCTAAATCTCATCTCTGGAACTTTGGATTCCAGGTTTTGAACCCAGTTTTCCCTGCCGGGTAGTGACACAGCTTTCCGTTCTCTATGTGCTTCAGAGAGAATCTTTATCCTGGTTCTGCCCCCAAACCTATCTCCCAATCTGAGCCACCTGGTTGGTCCCAGGCAGGCTGTGCCAGTCCCCATGAGGAGGGGATGCAGCACTGCTCAGGGGTCCTCACCTAGACCTTTGGCGATGTCTCCTCACTGGTCCTCTGCTCCTAGTTTTGCCACCTCCTCTTTAGCCCCTGCTCCTCACAGGAGCCAGAGGGATGCTTCTGAAGTGGACAGCGGAACACTCCCCTACTCGCAAATCCTTAATGGCTGCCCCCACTTCGGGTAAAATCTCCGCTTGTTCATCTGGCACACAAGGCCCTTCAGATCTGACTCAGCATACGAAGCTGTAGCCCCTACAACATAGTGGAAAGAGCACAGGCTTTACAGGGCTGCTTCAAATCTCAGCTCTGCCATCTGTTGGCTGTGTGATCTTTGGCAAGTTACCTAACCTCTCTGGGCCACAACTTTCTCATGTTTAAAATGAGATAGTGATATTGTGAGGATTAGTGATTTATATGATTTTTTGAAGCATCTGTCACAGTGCCTGGCACATAGTAAGTGCTCAAGAAATGTTAGAGATTATTATCTTCCATCCTGCCCATCTTTGTGCTTTATGCTCCAGCTGGCAAAACTGACTTACCTGGGGATCCTTTAAACAATTTTTTTAATTGAGGTAAGATTTGGTTTATAACATTACGTAAATTTCAGGTGTACATCATTATATTTCAATTTCTGCATAGACTGCATCGTGTTCACCCCTGAAAGTCTAGTTGCCATCTGACTCCGTGCAAATGTTTGGGGATGCTTGATCACATCATACTTTCCATTATCCACGCTATGCACATGCTTTTCTCTCCATCTAAAAGTTAACTACTCACCATCCACTCCTCCCTACACACGCACACACATACACACAAAGCCAATGTATGCCTTTTTCAAGAATTAGCTCAAATCTCAAATCCTATGAAGCCATCTCTGACTCTTCTAGGTAGAGTGAGACCTCTTTTTTCTAATGCTGCCTGTTTTGGTTATCTATCGCTGCTCAACAAGCCGCCCTAACATTTAGTGTCTTTAAAGCAGCAGAAACTTATTGTTTCTCACAATTCTGCAGTTTGACTCGCAGTTCTGCTGTATTTAGTGTTGGCTGGTGTGCTGGGGCAGTTGGATATTCCAAAATAGCCTCGCTCACTTGGCAAGCAGTGATGTTGGCTGCCAGCTGGAGCTCAGCAAGCGTTGCCCTCTGTGGGCCTTGGTTCTACTTCACGTGGGCCTCTCCCTGTGACTGCTTGGGCTTCCTCATAGCATGGTGACCGGGTTCCAAGAAGGCATGTTCCGATTGGCAAAAAGTGGAAGCTGCAGATCTTATAAGACCTAATCTCGGCAGTTACACATCACTCCTGCCACGTTCCATTGGTCAAAACCGGTCATAGGGCCAGCCCAGATTCAAGGGAGGAGAAACAGACTGTACATCCTGATGTGAGGAGTGACAAAGCATTTGCTGCCGTCTTCAATCCACCACGCTCCTGCTGCCCTCTGTTACCCACCTTTATTATAGCTCTAATTACGTTGTGTTTTCAAGATCCGCTCATGCATCTGTCTCTGTGCCAACCTCCATCTTAGAGCTCAGAAACTGGCAACCCACACAATTATTTCACTTGGTTCATAATGTGCTTTTATTATTCTTTTGAATTAATTGCAGCACTTAAAAAAATGAAGAGGTTTTACAGAAAAATTGGGATTTATAGTTTCTCTTAAAAGGAATTTTTTAAATGTGACAATGCTAACTCTGAATTCCTACATGGCAACACCCGACCAGGACCTGCTGAGTCTCCAGGTGGAGAGAGTGCTCTCAGTCTGTTACCACCTCACCCTGGCACTCTGCACGGGACCTGCCAGGTCCTTATAGGAAGGTGCGTTCGCAACCTGTGATTCAGCTCCTTGAAGGCAGAGTCTGGGTCTTCTCAGATACTGAGCATTTTCATTGTCAAGTGAGGTTCTTAAGAGATTTTAGAAGTTGAGATTAAAAAGGAACTTATATGCAGCTGGAAGTGATAACTAACAACACCATCATCTTCAACGACAGCAGCAGTCTCCTGGAGCACCTGCTCTAAGCTCGTGACTGTTCTAAGCACTTTAACTTATTTGATTCTCACAACAATGTTATGAGAAAGGCACTTTTAATACAGGCATTTGATAGATGAGGAAAGAGGCACACAGCAGTTAAGTAGCTTGCCTAAGATTAACAGGTATAAATAGGAGGAGAGAGACCTCACATGGCGAGGAGAGAATAGGTAGGAACGTCAGATGGCTCCACCTCCAGAGCCAGCATCCTTGTACTCTTCCAAAGAGATGAACAGCTAACTTTCATTTATCATTTTTCCATTTACTGGCTCATTTAATTATCACAACAACCCAATTAAGCAAATCCTTACTTTTACATTATTTCTTTTGCTTTATATCTTTTCTTTAAAAATAAAAAAGCACTACAGTGACAGCTAAAGCCCATTCCATTTCTTTCCTTCTGCAGTGGTAATTAATCTGAAGTTGTTGGAAATAATTCCCATGCATATTTTGTATTTTTAACAAATCTGATTTTTTCCCTAAACACGTATCATTGTTTTGTATATTTTTAAACTTACATAAACATCATACAACATCCATTTTTGCAACTTTCTTCTACTCGTTATATTATATTGTTAGAATATAGCTATAATTCATTTATTTTAACTACTGTGCAGCAGTCCATTGTAAGAATAAAACCATACCTTTTTATCTACTCCTTTACCTTAAGGACAGGTTGTTTCCACTTTTTCTTGACAATGAAATGACACTGCAATGCCCATTCTTATCCTTGCTTCTTTGTGCCCATGGCACAAATGTTTTTCTGAGGAACACATCTAGAAGCAAGCTTGCTGGGTATTAGCTGCATTTTCAGCATTAAGTATTGACAATTTTCTCTTGAAATTTGTTATAGCTGTTTACACTTCAATCTCAAATGTATGAGTTCCTGTTGTCCCACATTTTTGTCAACACTTGGTGTTACCAGAGTTGTTTTAATTTTGCTGATTTAGCATGTGTAAAGTCATATCTCATGGTTTCGATTTGCGTCTCTTCATTACTAGTGAAGTTGAGCATCTTTTCATATGTTTATTGGCCATTTGAGTTTCCCCTTCGGTGCTTTGCTGCTGATATCTTTTTCTCATTTTCACCTGCCTTGTCTTTTTCTTATTGATTGGCAAGAGTTCTTTATAAATCCTGGATACAAATCCTTTGCTGGTCATATAGGTTGTAAATATTCTCCAAGTCCGTGGCTTGTCTTTTTATTTTGTTGTGATGTCTCTTGGCTTATAGAGGTTAAAAAAATTTTTTTTAATGTAGTCATATGTGTGCATCTTTCCTTTATTTGTGCTTTTTGAATCTTCTTTAAGAAATCCTTCCCTGCTCTAATATCACAATATATTGTCTTATATCTTCTTCAAGCAGTTTTAAGTTTTGTTTTTCACGTATTTAAGCTATCTGAAATTTATTTGGGGGTATGTTGTAATGCAGGGATCTATTTTTTTCCCCATTTGGATAGCTGGTTAACCTGACACGTTAACAAATAGTTCATCCTTTTCCACTGACCTATGACACTTTTGTCATATGCCAAGTTCTCATATCTTTGCGGGTCTGATTCCAACAAGTTCTTTCCTGTACCAGTGGTCTACACTATTGGAGGACCACACTGCCTTTACCACTTGAGCTTTAGAGGGAAGCTGTGATATGTGGTAAGGCAAGTACTCTGGTATTCCTCCACTTCAAATTTGTTTCGGCTTTTCTTGGGCATTTACTCTTCCATAAGAATTTTAAGAACAGCTTATCAAGTTCCATAAAACATCTGGCTGGGGTTTTGATTAGAATTGTACTGAATTTATAGATTTGAGAAAAATTACCATCTTCATATTGAGCTTTCCTCTTCATGAGCATTCTTTTGTGTCTTTTCAAAACATTCTCCAATAAATTTTTATAATTTTCTCCATAAATATGCACATATTTTGTTATGTTATACTTATTCCTAAGTATCATACAGCTTTTGTTGCTATTACAAATGGTACTTTCTTAAAACAAAATCTTCCATTTGTTTGTTGCTATGATACAGGCAAATTGGTGTTTGCATATTCATCTTGTCCCCAGAAAGGGCTGTACTGGTTCTGTTTGTGGGTTCTCATAAATTGTCTTTGTCAATAATCAATCAATCATTTATGTATAGTGATGGCTTTATTTCTTCTCTTTCTTATTGTACCAGTTCAGACCCCCTAACACGAGTTGAATAGAAACAGTAAAAACTAATATTCTTATCTTGATATTGGATGTTATTTTCAATTCCTAGTTAGCTAGATTTTTTTAAAATGATGAATTAGGGTTAAACTTTATCCGATGTGTTCTCTGTACCTATTGGGACAATCGTGGTTTTTTTCCCTTTAATATGTCAGTGTTGTAAATATCATTTGCAGATTTTTTAAGTAGATCATCCGTACATTCCTGGAATAACCCTGCTTGGTCACACCCACACACACACACACTTACCTACACATATACACACACTTGCACAAACTTTACTGGATTCAGTTTGCTACTATTTTATTTAGGACTTTTAGTCTTATAAGTGAGATTTTCCTCTTGTACCGTTATCTGGTGTAGTTTAAATAAATAAATAAATAGTTCCTTTAAGAGTTGGCAGAATAATATACCTAGAAACCATCTAGGTGCTGTGTGCGTGTACATTTTTAGCTTCTCATTTAATTTATTAGAATTTATAGATCTGTTCAGGTTTTTTATTTCTTCTTGAGTCAGCTTTGGCTCCTTTCATCTAATTTCCCCACCTCTTCAGGACCAAGACCTCGTCTCCTGTCCCCGGGTGGCTGGAAGCACTCAAGCCCTGAGTTAACAGAACCCATTCCCTCCAGCCGCCTTCTGGTCACCGTGGCCACAGTCAGCTCAGCCTCCAGCTTTCAGTTTCCTCTTTGTTTCTGGCACCTGGAATTTTACTTTCCTTTTGAGAATTCAGTCATATGTTTAATTTTTTTCATATTTTATCCAGTATTTCTAGATGACGGTGCTTTTAGGTTTTCTAATTCCTCCAACTTGCTTGATTTCGAAGTTGTTCCCATTTTATGTAAGCTAGGGTTCCGAGTGGTTTATTAGCCTGCTGAAGGTCACACCGCTAATACTTTTAACCTTGTTATTGAATCCAGATATTTTGTTTCTGAATCCTGTGCTATTGCCTCATTATTCCATGCTGGCTTCTGAAGCCAAGGAGCCAAAACCAGGAAGGGGCACTAAAAAACTAAAGGGAGAAAGGTTCTCCTAGGCAAGGTGGAGGTGGGGAGGGTACCGGAGAGGCGGAGCTGGGAAGATGGATGACACCAGGAAACATGGAGAAAGGAATGGTGCTAAGGAAACGGCATATGGGACTCTTGGGCGGCAGCCGCTGGAGGGAAATTATGGCCTCAATCCACCCTCTCTGAAATCCTGAAATATCTAGCACCTGCTGCAGATCCTGGCACATGTGCACCCATTCAACCAATATTTCAATATTTATGGAGTGTCCAGGGAATAGCAAGAGTGAGCCTCTGCAGTTGTGGTGCCCACCCTCAGGGAGCTTACAGTCGGTGGGGAGACAGATATCAATCAAATAATCACCAACAAATATGGAACTGAACGGTGCCAAGTGCCTGCGAGAAAGGTGCACCTGGTGTGGGAGCCCAGAGGAGGGAATTGGACCCTGAAGGAAAGGATAGGGTACCTTCCCTAAGGATGTGGTAAAGGAGCTGAGATCCGAAGAATGAGGAGCTAAGAGAGAAATGGAAGAAAGCGCCTCTCAGGAGGAGGGCCCAGCCTGGCCGCCGCTCTCTGCGGGAGGAAGCGGGACACCGACAGGAAGTGGAGCGCTCTGCGAGAGGGAGAGAGGAGTGAGTGGTGGGAGATGAGGCTGGAGAGGCCGGCACGGCCACACCTCGCAGAGCTTTAAAGGCCAGGTTAAGGACTGGGGTCTTTAACCTGAGATCAATGGGAAACCATTGAATGGGCTTAAGCAGGGTGCCTGAAACAATCAGATTTACATTTCAAAGAGGCCTCTGTTACTCAGGTGTGCTGCTCACAGAGAACGCCATTCCCAGCCTCTCCAGCCATCACGATGATTCAGAGGAGAACCAGATGGTCCAGGTGGTAGCTGGACAAGGGAGGTGGAGGGGTGGGAAAGAGACGACATACTTGAGAGAGATTATAGTGGATACAATTGATAGGACTAGATGCTGGGTTCAATATTGAGATGCTGAACACGCCTAGATCAAATCGGTGGAAGGCGGGGGCTGCATCATATGCCTGTTTGTAATACCCAGGTCCCAGAACAGTCCCTGACACGTGGTGGACTCAATACATATTTCCTGAAAGGGTGAAACTGATTAGCAGTCTCTCAGTGACCCTTTTATCCCTCCAGTTCTTTAATTCCTTCGTGTGTGTGTCAGTAATCAGCCTCTGATACCTCCTAGGGAGGACTCTGCCCAGTTCTAAAGAGTATACTTTGGGGGAAGTTAATACAAGAGCTGAGGTCTACCTTATCCTTTAACATGAACAGTAACCATAAACTTGCTGTGAGTGTTGCCAGGGAGTGACTCCCCCAGCAGAACCTTCTAAAAGGGTGAATGATGACAGTGCTCTCCTCAGTGCCAGGCTGGGCCGGGGCACCAGTCTGGAAGGGACTCTGCTGTGGGACTCCCTCCTGACTCTTTGTTCAAAATCAGTTTGCCAACACACGAAGAAGACAGTTAGCAAGCAATTTTGTGGAAAAAGTGCAAATGGCAGGACATGAAGTGATTGTGTTGGCAACTCAGTGCCTTCACAACACTGGGGGAAACTTGTCAACTGAAGAAGAAATGAGTGGTTCCCCGGGGATGTTCGTACCTGAAGACATTTGTTTCTAAGTTTTTCTGAGATGTTTCTTGTGTGTCTTGTCTCACACAGCCCTGCTGTCTTTTCTCCACATTCCAGAACCTCCCACTTTCTCCTCCAATCTCCCTTGGCTTTTCCTCCGGTCTCCATCTCCTCCACATCCCTGCCCTCTCCTTGGACACCTGCCTCTGCCCTTTTGCACCTTTCAATAGGAGGCCTCTGTACAGCTGGAAAGAGCAGCCTCCATCTGGGCTTTATTCCTAGACTGAAGTGCAATGAAGGTTTTAGGAAGCCCTGAGGTCCTGAAACAGGGCCTAGCGAGGCCAGGAGTAGGCATAGGGAGATGGCAGCATCAGACAGGTGTGCTGGGTGTAGCTTTAGCACCAGAGGCAAGAAGCACCCAGAAGCCTCGGGGGAAATGAGAGGGTTGGAGGGGTTAGTGGGGGACTAGGATTTGATGGTGGGCGTTGTCATGGAGCTCTATGGGGATTCAGTTATCTCTTTGAAATGATCCCTTCAAAAAAATCCCAGGGAATCGGATCCATCCATGAGGCAGTAGGACCCAGACATCCTGGTTAAATTTCTCAGACGGAGGACAGAAGATCAGAAGTACAGAGTCCTTTCTAAGAAACAGGGAGAGCTCTTTCCCAGGCCGGGAGCTCTCTGGGGAACTGGCACGTTGGACTAGAAGTGAGGTGGACCTGGCCATTCCAGCTTTGAGTAGGTCCAGCAGAGACACTCTGGCCACCCAATGTGGTTGCTCTGAAAGTTGCTCTGGCTGGGGTGTGGTGGGAGCTGTGCTCCATTATGCCTCCCACAAAAGAGGCAGTCATTCCAACTGCCCCTCTGCCCTCCTAGAGTGCTGTGGAGTTGGGGGGCTGGCTCCCCACAGGGGCCTTGACTTGGCCTCCAGATGTCCCCCCCTCCATGTTCATCCCTGTGCTCCTCACCAGCCCTGGCCTGTTGTCAAGGTCGATGGGGACTCTGAGTGAAGCCACAGCCGCCAGAGCAGAAGGGCCTTTCCCCAGAGCGGCCCTGCAGGTGCTGGGCCAGGCCGGAGCTGGACCGGAAGCTGCACTCGCAGTCTTGCCCCTGTGGACTCCCTGGTGCCACACAGCCCTGAGCTCTGTCTGAAGCCCTTGCTGCACTGGTCACAGTGGTGGGGCCGCTCCCCCCGTGGTCCTGCTGGTGGTGTTGCAGGTTGGAGTAGCCAGAGCCCTCGGGATACTGGGGGCAGAAGAAGGGCTTCTCATGTGCTGCACTGTGTGGCAGCAGGCTACTGCCCGCACCGGAGGGAAGAGCACACCTAGCAGGTGTGGACCGGCAGGGATAGCAGAGGAACCAAGTGGTGGACCCACTGGTGGACCACGAGCCAGGGGTGCTGGCTGAAGCCATGGCCACACTAGCCGCACAGGTAGGGCTTCTCCCCTGTGAGCGTCCGTAGGTGCTGGGCTCAGCGGACACTCTGGGTGAAGTGCTTGCCACACTCGGGGCAGGGGAAGCCGTGCTCACTAAGTGAGTCTTCTCACGATAGACGAGGCTGGGTGGCTCCTGAACCCCATCCACAGGTGACACAGACGTAGGGCCATGTGCCTGTGTGAACAGTGGTGTGCTGCAGCTGGCCAGAGCTCTTGGGAGAAGCCCTTGCTACACTGGTGGGCATGTGTGTCAGGGGCTGGGGCAGGTAGGAGCTGTGGCCACACTGGCTGCAGGAGCAGGGCCTGTCACCCGTGTGGGAGTGTAGGTACAGGGTCAGGCCGGGCCCCCTGGCTGAAGCGCTTCCCACATTTGGGGCACGGAAAGGGGAGTTCACATTCCAGGCTGGAAAGGGGCTTCATGGTGGGGGGTGGGGCCTCTGGTAGGAGAAGTTGGAAAAGGTCAGTTGTGACAGCTGAGGGGTCAAAGGGTCCCACAGGAGATAGGGAGCTGGAGATCTGTCCTGCCTTCTCTTCCTTTGCTCCCGCCTGCCTGTCGGGGGAGGGGAGACTCAGGTGAGATCAGCAAGGAGAAGGGGGAGGCTGAAGAGACAGAGGTGGGAGAGCACAGGCCCCCCACCTGAAGGAGGGGTTAGGGACTTTGGTGACCCTTCCCTTCCCCCCAGGGTGAAGTGTGGAGTTGGTGGGGGAAACCCAGGGCACAACTTGCCTGTGAGCAGTTAGCCAGGTTTTGAGGGCCGCCAGGCAAGGACAGAGCCCTCAGAGATAGGCCTTACCTGGCAGGGGTCTCCTTAGGGCACTTTCTCTCAGGCTGCTGGGGCCCTGGGCTCTGGGGCTCAGCTTCTGCATTCAGACACATGGTCTGCTCCGGTTTGGGGTCTCAGACGCCTGAGTTAAATGGGGGGGGGTAGGTAAGGGACAGAAAGGCTCACCTTCTACCTCTCCCTCAGACCCCCTCCCCCAAAGATTCCCTCCCATCCATCTCAGCCTGGTCCCACATCCTTTGTGACCCCCTCCTGCATGGGACACTTGCCATTCACCCTATGAAGAAGGGAGCTAATATGTCACGGAACATCTCGGGCAGTGGTTTTCAGCCTAGGGCATATCAGAAATCACCAGGAGGGCTTGTTAAAACACAACTGCTGGGGCCAACTGATGGCGTAGTGGTTAAGTTCACACGTTCTGCTTCTGCGGGCCCGGGTTCGCCAGTTCGGATCCTGGGTAGGGACCTATGCACCACTTGGCAAACCATGCTGTGGCAGGCGTCCCACATATAAAGTAGAGGAAGATGGGCACGGAGGTTAGCTCAGGGCCAGTCTTCCTCAGCAAAAAGAGGAGGATTGGCGGCAGATGTTAGCTCAGGGCTAATCTCCCCGCCCCCCAAAAAAAACACAGCATTAAAATAAAACACACAATTGCTGGCCCCACTTCCAGAGTTTCTTGTGCAAGGTCGCTCAGTTTGTAAGTGGCAGGGCGAAGATCCCCACCCAGGTCTGTCCCATTCTAGCATCAACCTTTCCTTCTTTCTCTACCTTGCTCCTTTGCAATGTGGATATTCTCCTACATGTATTTTGTTCCTCAACAAAGTAGTCGAATTCCCTTTTGTATACTTTGTATCTTTCAATTTGCCTAACCTGTATATGCAGCCCCAATTGAGGGACCGAACTAACCCGGTGGAGCCAGGGGTGGAACAGAATTGGAGCTCCCTGGCCCTCCCGCGCCCCCCTCCCCCCAACCTCCCACCCCCGGCCCCTGCCGGCATCCGAAAGGAGAATGCCCCTTCAGGGAAAAGTAGTTATTTTTCCTTCTGGGTGGGTAGAAGAGACTTACCTAGGGGAACGGTTTCGTGTGTCTCCCACTTGGTGTCACCTAAATAAACAGGCTTCTCTGTGAAATTCATAGTCATGGGACAGAGGAGGGTAGAGAGAGGGGGCAGGAGGAGAAATGTGAGAAGTGGAGAGAAGTGCAGGGCGGGGCGAAGGTGTCGACTGGGGAGCCGAGGAGGGATAGAGGGGCCCCAGAGGGGAGAGACAGGGGGCCAGGGGCAGCAGGGGGTTCCATAGTGAAGCCAGAGGGCGGCGGAACAGAGGCAGAAGAGGCTGCCGGATGGTGAGGGCTGGGGAGAAGGAGGAGCGCGATCCCAGGAGCCCCTGGAACCAGAAGAGAAGCCAGGTTCATTCCACACTCTTCGGCTTCCACCTAGGTTTCTCTCCCGACTCTTTCCCATCTGTTTCTCTTCCTTGAAACTCCGGGAGCAACGCCCTTCTTCCTCTTGCCCCAACATCCCAGGACTGCCACACCCCCTGGATACCTGGGGTCGGAGAGAAGGGGAGCCAGGATCAGGGTTCCGTGGAGGCGGGTGTAGAAGGGGGTTGCTGCGAGGGTGAGGTGGGTGTCGTCCTTTTCTGCAGGGCAAGAGGTCTCCGGGTGCGGGGAGCGCCAGGTCCCCAGGGCTGCGGTACTTGCCGAGGCTGGAGGATGCCCCATGCGTCCGCGGTATTAAGGGTACTAGGGACTAGGGGAACGAACGGGAAATCTGAGACGTGGAGTGGGGTGCCCTCGGGTCGGCCGGTCAGATCCAGAGTCTGCCTCCTCTGTCAACAGGGCAGAGAACCAAGCGAGCCGCAGGAATTTGGGGCGGGTCAGGGTGGGGGCGCGAAGGGCAACGGAAACAGGAAATGAGAGGCGGAGAGGCTGAAAGCGGGAGAGGGAGAGTCAGTCGCTCCTGGAGCGGCAATTCCTCCCCCTGACCCCCCGTGCTGTTTGAGACCGGCTCGCAGCCGTGCGCCCCTTTCCCCAGGCCCGGGCTTGGGACCCAGCCTCGCCCGCGAACTCGAGGCCGGGACGCAGCGGTGACTTGACTTGAAGCTCCCACCCCTCTGCCCTCAGCCGCCGCCGGGACAGGCCCAGACCTACGACTCGGGGTGGCCCTCCCCCCAGCGGCCCCGCGGCTCGGCGGGCACCGGCTCGCGCATTCCTGGGAACTGTAGTCCGCGGCGCTGCCCGCCTTCTCCGGGAGGCCGGCAGCTCGAGGGAGGTTCTCGTAGCCCCCCCACCTCCTTCTCTTTTTCTTTCCAGCTACAGACACCGGCTTCCCGCACTGACAAGGCATCATTCCCCTTCCAAACGTCGCGTCCAGTCCCGTCCACAAACTTGCCTTGCTCTCTTGAGCCTCCTTCCGGCTTTCCCTTTGCTATTGAGATCCAGGATTCAGCCTGGGCCATTCAGGTTTTAGGGGGCAAGTTTGGGATCTGACTGCACACACCTCTCCCCGCTCCATCCTATTTCACCTTCACAGATGGTTCCTCCCTGTCTTCCTACATATTTGCTGAGCTGAAGGTTCCGAAAAATGGGAATGACACACTGTGAACAACGTTTGACATTCCCTCCCCATTTCCAAGGCGGATTCTGCATGATTTCTAGACTTTCCTCCCCAATCCTTCCCCCCCCCCTTTCTGGTACACCCTGATAAAGAGACACAGAACTGCAGGTTTCAAAGAGGAAAAAAGCAAATTTGTTGTTGTTGGTAGGAGGGCACGAAGGGGAGGGTTCTTCACCTTCCCCCACATCTTGTAGATGGGAGGTTGGGGGGCGATAGAAAAGGCAGTAGATGGGGGCGCATGCCCCACTCTGTACAATATAGAAGAATCTGATATAGATACTTTGTATAAAAGCCACTCGTCCTCATTTGTGTCCTCTTGCTGGCTGGCTGGGCTAGGGGGCACTGGGGGACAAAGAAGCTGGGGTGGTGGGCCAGGACACAGGGACACCCCATGGTCCCCATCCTCTAGCTGTCGCCTTGTGGGGTCACTTTGGATCCTTGGTGGGAGCATAGCAGAGCTCCAGCGGCCGGGACACCTTCCAGAACTTCTCATTCACCAGCTCCAGGGTCAGCGAGCCATTCAGTGTCTACAGAGGAAGAGGGAGGGAGAGGCCAGGGAAGAGAAAAAGAAGTTGGAGAAGACAGTAAAGGAAATGAATGAGAGGACCAAGAGAGGAGGGAAGAAAAAGGAACAATAAAAGAGATGGGCCAAAGCAGGGGCATATGGAGTGATGGGGAAGAAGAAAGGACAGAGGAGGGAGATGGGAGAAGCAGAGGGAGAAGAGGCGGAGTCAGTTAAGACATCAGGACTATGGCTGTGTGTGGTCCTCCCCTTCCCTCCCCTCCAATACCGACGCCCTGCCCTCCGAGGCTCTCACCGTGAAAGCTCCGCCCCCAGGGGCGATGTAGATGGTGTACTGCTTTTCGCTGACACCCTCCAGACTGGGCAAGGCAGGCTCCTCGGGGCCGTCACCTCCTCCGGCACCCCCACCCTCCCCACCACCCCCCTCAGGTCCCCCAGCATCGGAGGCGCCCCCTCCAGGCCCTCCTGGTTCCCCGGCCTCTTGCTGCTGTCTCCGCTCGAGGGCGATGCGCAGGGCCAAGTACTTGGAAAGATGGTCCACTGTGGCATTGCCAGTTGTCTTCACATACCTGACGTGGGAAAGAGGGTAGGTTTAGGGTACAAATAAGAAAGGAAGTAGAGCACTTTCCAAAAGGGCCTCTGGGTTAGGGTTTTTTTTCTGGGTCTGGGCGAAGCCCACGTCTGATGGAAGTCTATGTGATCTCTGGTTTCTCAGTGGTCTGGGGCAAGACAGGGTTCTCACCTAGTCTGGCAGTATTCTCCCTTCTCCACGAGCAGGGGGTGGGGCCGGAACACGAGCTCAATTTCTCCACCTGGCTCCGGGGGGCTAGGAGCCCCAGGAGGGCTTGGGGGGCCCAGGGTTCCCCCTCCCAGAGTCCCTCCCCGGTCACCAGAGTCTTCAGAACCGGCACCCCCACCCACCCCACCAGTGCCACCTCCCCCTGTCCCTACACTGCTCCCCCCTGCGCCCCCTCCACGGGGTCGCTTGGGAGCAGGGCCTGGGGCAGAGTCAGGGGCGGAGTCTGAGCTCACATCCTCGCCATCCCCTTCTCCCTCCCCAGGCTCTCCTTCCCCCCCACTCATCGTGGTGGTCTGATCTGACCCAGGCATCGGCCGCCTCACACGCTGGGCCCTGTAGAAGCAAGGGGTTGAGGTTAGAAAGCACCATGGATAAGGGGTTTAGATTTTAAACTTCAGAGAATTAAGAGGTTAGGGAAATCTTAACGATGACACCTAATATTTATTAAACATTAACTACATGCCAAGCATACTGCTAAGTGTTTTGCGTTAACTGCCTCAGAAAATACAAATCCTACAAGGCAGGGAATTATTTTCTCTACTTCACGGCTGAGGAAACTGAGACTTAGAGAGGTTAAATAACTTGTTTGACTTCACAGCCCCTCGCCTCTCAAAATGCGGTCCAAGAACCAGTAGCACAGGCTTGTTGAAATGCACAACTCCGGACCTACTGCACCAGAATTTGCATTTTTAACAAGGCCCTCAGGTAATCTGGATGCACATTTAAGACCGAGCAATGCTGGTCTAGAAAGTGATTTAATTCCCAGCAGTGTGAATCCAGAGCTTATGCTCAAAATCACTCTACTGTTCTAACTTCCGGAAAGTTAGAGGCTGAGCTATTTTCTTATTAAGAATAGAACTAAGAAGCTACGATTTACATCCATGGCTTCCAGGCCTGACCATCAGGCTGTGGTTCGCTCTAAGGATGCCAAGGTTTAGAAGCTGGGAGGCAGCAAAGACAGCGCCAGGAGTCTGACCCACTGATCTAACCCACCAGCCCTGCTGCAACCTCTCTCCCGGCCCAAACCTGTGCATGGCCTGCATGCGCAGCCCCTCCTCGATGCTGGAGCTCAGTGCCTGCTGGTTGTGCAGGCGGCTGAGGCGGATGAGCACCCGGTCTTGGTGGGCCTCGTATTCCTCCCGGCTGGGATAGATCTTAGAGATCAGGGCATCGAAGTTGGGGTCTGGCCGCAGAGATCGCTTGGATACCAGCTTCTTGCGGCAAGTAGGGCACTCCTTGTTCCTGGGGTGGGAGAGAGGAGGCCTTGAGCAGTCAGTCGCCAGGGCACTGAGGCCCCAACTCAAACATGTCCCTCCTGTTACCCGCTCCGCAGGGCTGTGACAATGCAGTCAGAGCAGAATCGGTGGAGGCACTCCTTGGTGGTCATCGTATTCTTCAGCATGTCCAGGCAGATGGGGCACATGAGTTCTGAATGCAGCGACCGAGGGGAAACTGCAATCTCTGTGCCATCCATGATGGCTTCCTGGCGGCATTGGTGAGTGAAAAGGTGGTGGTGGGTTAGGGGGAAAGGGGTTTTAGAAACAAGTGGTCCACGAAATGAGAGTTTTGAGAAATACAGTGAGATGGTGGAATCCTGGGTACCCCATGTTGGCTACTTAAGGAAGATGGGAATTCTGCGAGAGAGAGAGAGGGGGGCTATTGACTTGGAGAGAATGGAGAACAGAAGGGATTAGTGTCCATTAACTAAGCATAAGAGCTTTGCAGTAGGAGGATCTGAAGTTTGATGAAAGGCCTGGGGGGGGGGGGCGGTGGCAAGATTTGCAGTTTGGGGAAGACTTATTCAACAGAATTCCTTAAAGTGTGGTCCTGGTACTACTTATATCAGAATCCGCTAGGGTGCCTGTGACAAACACAGATTCTGGGGCCCCATCCCATTACTGGATCAGAATGCTGGGGGGCGACAGGGGCATCTCCATTTTTAATAATCTCGCAAGGTGACTTTTATATGCACTGATCTCTGACAGTGAACTGAGGAACAGGAAAGGTAACTTCTGTCTGCTCACTACCTTTCAAATGAAGATGGTAATACTACTTGCTTTACCTCTCTGGCCCGGCTGTTTTGGGGATTAAATGAGCCAAATGTGAAAGTGCTTTGAAAAGAATAAGGGAGTTCAAAGGTAGGGCCAAGGCAGTCTGTGAATCGGGCAGGGTCGGTAGAATAGGGCAAAAAAATGGAAAAGAGGCGGTGAGATTGGGGTCTGCAGATTGAGGGGTTTGGGGCGAGGGAGTGAGCTGAGAAGGGAGACTCCTTGTCACCTGCGGAGTCCGATGGAGCTCATACAGACTCAGTTCCCACGTTTTGCTGGCATTCTGGGCATTCGCCGGCGTCGTCATGGTGACCGGGCACAGACCCCCACCAGGGCTCCACGGCGGCGACGGAGAGGTGGGCTGGGGAGGGGGGAAAGGGAAGGGGCGGGAGGGTGTTAGGGGGGCCGCCCTCGCGCAGACCCCGCCCTCCGGGGCTCCCCCCTCCGCCCCCGCCCCGCGCCGGCGCGGCCCTCACCCGGCTCCCGCCGTCCGCGCTGCTGCTGCCGCAGCGCCGCTCCCTGGGCCCGGGCTCCCGGGCCGAATTCGCGCGGTCCGCAGCCGCTGCTCAGACAGCAGCTCCCGCCGCCGCCGCCGCCATGGCCCGGGCGCTGGGGCCTACGTCACTTCCGCCTGCCCCTCCACTCCACTCCACCCCCCGCCGACGGAGACGTCACCAGCCACTCGCGGCGGGGGTGGGACGCGACGTGGACGCCCGGGTTCCCCCGCCCTCGGGACGCCTCTGTCCTCCGTGCGGAGCCGGCGTCCCCGGAGTCCCGCGCCACGTGGGGACCACGGTTTCCGTCCCCGGCCCGGCGCCGTCGCGCGGCCACCCTTAGCTGCCGTTCCCTTTCCGAGGCCCCCACTCGGGGCCTCCGCTCCGGAGGGCGGGGCCTGGGATCGCTCGGACCCCCGGAGGGGACGGAGGGATTGGAAAAGGGGCCACCTCCCCCACTCGGCGTCCCCTGGCGGCTCTGGGGAACGGCTCCCCCCTCCCCGCACACAACTTCTCCGTAACCCCAGCCCAGGATTCCGGGGGAGAAAAGCTGCAAGGGCTCCTCTGCCGCTTCAGTCCTCCGGTCCTGTGAACGCAACTAAGTCCCGCTGTGCCCGGGATTCCCCTTACCACCCTGGGGACTTGCTCCACCCTCCGCTTTAGCTCTCCCTGGACCCTCCGACCCGCACTCCCCTCGAGGTTTGGGGGCGGCGGCTCGGGACGTCCAGACTCAACTCTCGGCCGGAGCCAGAGACTCGAGAATTGCGTTTGGACAATCAAGAGCCGCGGCCCGGGGCGGGGGAGGGAGGCGCACGGGAGGAACGGGGGAATGGAGACACCACGCGGAAGCAGGGACACACACACAAGATGGGGCCTCTATCGGGGAGGGGGTGTGCGCCTGTGGGTGGGTGGGGGCATAAGGGGCCGAATGTCTGGAGTGGGAAGCGGGCACAGGACCTCTAGGACTTTCCAGTAAAGGAAGGGCAAGGGGAGGAAAGAGAAGAGGAAGGGACAGAGCGATCCCCATTGAGGGCAGGAGATGAGAGGGCTACGGGGAAAAGAGACCGTGATGGGCGTCCTGTCTCCTTCAGCCTGAGCTGGGGCTCCCGGACTTGGGCTGCAGCTGCCAGGGGGTGGCCTGTTTCTGGGACAAGGCAGCAGTGGGTCCCCTCGCCCCCTCCCCCAGTTCCCCCCTACTTCCCTGTCCTCTCCTTCAGTCCGTGGCCAGTCCTTATGTGGGCTCCAGAGTCGATTAGCGCGGACCCCCTCCCCTTCCTCCTCCTCCTCCTAGCCCCCTCCCTTCTGCTCTCCTCCAGCCCCTTTCATCGGCTGGTCCATTCCCCTAATCCTGGCCCCCTCCCCTAATCCCCCCCATCCGACCCCAGGCCGGCTGCAGCTATTGTAAGGTGGAGAGAAAGGGAAGGGGGGGACTGAGAGAAAGGAGAGGGGTGGGGGAGGGCCACCTGTTCCAAGACCCCCTCCCAAGGCCAGACTGGACACCGGGATGGGGCCATGAACAAATCACCCTTGGGGACCATAAGGACCCAGGGAATTGGGGGGAGGGGACTGGGGCTGCAGGACTAGTGGAAGGGGGTGGGGCAGACCCCTCCCTCCAAAAAGACCCAGAGTGTCACGCATACACAGTGACACACACTCTCTCCTCTCACACCCGGCGGCGGGGGTTGCCCTGGGAGACCAGGCAGTGAAAGGGAACAATCCTTCGGGGAAGGGAAAGGAGGGGGAGGTGGGGAAGGGTCTGAGGGCTTGGACACAAGAAGAACCGGAGGTGGCAGGGAAGAGGATTTGGAATTTATTAGGGTCACAGGCACCCCTGCCTCCCATATTCAGCATTCCTGAGCCATACACTGCCACCCTTTTTGTAGCCTGGGAACTCAGAGTCCTCATCAGCAGGAGGCCGGGCAGAGTGGTGGGGGAGTGAGCAGAGTCCAGGGTCCTTGAGGCAGTTACATGAAAAGACCTCCTGGGAGGGGCAGAAACATTTGGACAGATGCATAGGTGGAGACAAATGGGCTGGGGGGCAAATGCCCACTTCTCTCCTTGGCCTAGGGGAACTTCTGCCTTTCCTTCAGTGGCTCAACTCCCCTCACTTGCTTTCTCATATCATTTGGGTTCCACTTCTCTGCCCTCTCCCTCCCCTCGATGGCCTCATACCAGTGACTTCCACTGAGGCCCCTGTGATGTATCCACTGTCTTCAGATGCCAAGAATGTGACCACATCTGCCACATCTATGGGAATGGTGGGCAGAGAGCAGAATATGCCTCACTCCCATGGATCCAAGGTAGCCATCATCTCCCACCAGAAACACCCCCTCCCTCAAAACACACACACCAACCACCAATCCTGGTGAGACCCGCTCAGAAACCATAAAACTTGGGGATCTCTTCATTCAGGCCTCCTCCCCAGGGTCCTCCCCACTCAGTGCTCACCCTCAGGGTCCCCCATATGTCCCATGGGGATCATTCCAGTCACCTGTAAGGAAACATTCCTATGTGGGTGAAAGTTTCTTTTATGGGTTTTTTTGTAGACTGAGTCTGTGACCCTTTTTTCTTTTGTCTTCATTCCTTTTATACTTATTATCTACTATTTGCCAGGCACCCTGCCCAGCATTCTCTCTCTCAAGCCCAGAAAGGTTGGCTCTCTGAATGATTCTGCCCTCTGCCCTCCACCCACAGCCTCCTACCTTGTCCAGAACTTTCTGTGGCACTTTCTGTGTCATGGGTGTTTTAATGAACCCTGGGAGGACAGAGTTACAGCGGATGCCATGTCTGTGGAAGGAAGGGTGGCCGCTGACTCTGGAGAAGACTGAGCACTCACCCCTCCCTCAGACCTCCCATATGCCTCAGCAAAGCCCCCCTCACCCCCAGGTGTCTGACCAACCGTCCCAGCTCTCGGGCTGCAGTCTGGGTCAGCCCAATCACTCCAGCCTTGGATGCTGCGTAGTTTGTCTGTCCCACATTCCCCACCTATAGGGGAGTCAGAGATTTGGGATGAGTCAGGAGTCCCAAGGAGGGCGTCTCTTCTCTATGCACTTGGCTGGCTGACCTCCTCCCAACTCGACCTGACCTTCCCTACGATGCTGCTGATGTTGATGATGGAGCCGTGACAACCACTGGACACCAGGGCTTGGGCTGCAGCCTGAGTGACTAGAAAGATACTCTGGGGGGAGGGAGTAACAAGACAGAAAGGATCAGCTGGGTGACAGTCCTCCTCCAACTCCCTTCCCAGGCTAGAGGGGCCAGAAGTTACAGGTTCAGAGGTCACCACCTTGAGGTTGACAGCTATGACTTTGTCCCAGTCATCCTCAGACATGTGGAGCAGAAACTCATCCCTGGTGATGCCCGCACAGGACACAACGACAGATGGCGGGCGAGAAAAGCAGTCCTATGGAAGAGGGAGGTTACACGCCAAAAACCCAGAGGCAGTGGAGGCAACGTTAGCTCTTTAAAGGGGGCGAGGTCGTTTCGCGTTCACCTGCACTTGTTCCAGCAGGCGCCTTGCGGCCCTGGCCTCAGAGACGTCAGCCTGGAAGGCAGCGTGGGCCCCGCGGGGCGCCTCCTCCTCGCTCCCCGGCCCGCCCAGCAGCCGCACTGTCTCCCGTGCCGCTGCCCCGTCCAGATCGCAAGCGGCCACGGTGGCCCCCTCTCCGGCCAGGCGCACACTGACAGCTCGGCCGATGCCACTCCCCGCACCTGAGAGGGGCGAGAATACGCAGCGCGGGTAGTGGGGAGAGTGGGCAGGGGTCAGAGGTCAACAGGGCGCAAAGTTAGTAAAGTTAGGACAAGGGGCGAGACTTCACAACGGCTGCAGAGTCCGAGGGCACCCCAACCCGCCCTGGGAGAGCATCCCCTCAACCTGTGACCAGGGCCAGCGCGGAGCGGAGCCGAAGCTGAGACGCCATGGCGGGCTGCGGGCGGAGAGCGCTCCAGCATTGAGCCAATCGGAGCGCAGAGGGGGCGTGGCGAGAGCAACGCCGGGCCAATCAAAGCGCCGCCAGCTTTAGGCCATCTGCGGCCACCGGTGCAGGCGGACCTCCCACCGCGGGGGCGTGGCCAGACACAAGAGTTCTGGGGCCTGGGGAGCAGGGAGATGAGGGGCCCCGTTCCCCGAAAAAAACACAAAGATTGCGTGTGGGGCGGACGATCCAAGGACTTTATTTCCGGTCACCACCCCACCCGCTGATTCAAACAGTGATATAAAAAGAAGAGAAACAAAACAAAACAAAAAATCAGGACATGAGATTAGCAACTAACTCCCCCTCCCCCCAATCACTCCCAAATCAGGACGCACGATTGATGTTTATCCTCCATTCCTTCTACTACCCGCTCTGTCCAGTACTCTGGTCTTCCCTGAAGCCTCCACCAATGGGTGGGAGAGGGAGGCCAACCCTGGAGAAGCCTGTATATGGCAGTTTGGTCCACTGAGAACAGGTAGGGTAGGGAACATGGGGTAGGCTGTCATCTGTCTCTTCCTGCCTTCTTCATGGCCCCATTTAGTCGCCCAAACCCAACAACATGGTCAGCACATGCTCAACTCTATGGTCCCTCTGGCCTCTCATTCTCACCTCCACAGTCCCTGTAAGACCGCCAAACCTTGATGGCCCTCATGCCAAAGTCACCATTTCCCTAAGATCCAATTCCTTCCTTTGGCAGATGTCCCTGGCCAGGGACCCCAACATCCACAGACCCCTGCCCTGGAGGACAGAGGTTTGGGGCTGGGGTGGGGGTGGTTTATCCCACCTCTCACTCAAGGTGGGCAATCAGCACCATCATGACAACTCCCCCCAGCAGCCCCAGCACCTCCAGAAGTGACTGCAATGGTGATGCCTCCCTTAACAGCTCAGGCAACACAGACACCGTTGCTACATAGATGAAGCCACCTGCAGTGAATGGCAGAATCCAGCCAGGACCTGTACCGCCTGCGACTTCACTGCCCACTGCCCCTCCTTCAGTTAGGAGGGCACAGGCTGTGCCTGCCAGTGCCCCTATTGCTGTCAGTAGTTGTAGACGCATCGCCTGGGGGGCAGAAAAGAGAGAAAGGCACTTACCAACATATAAAAGTTAGCAGCAGTTTAGAAATGGCTAGTGGGGTATAGGTGTATGTGGGTAGGATGCATGTTTCTGGAAACTAAAGAACAAGGCAAAAAGTGGGGGGTCTAGAATACACATGTTCTGAAAAATCTTAGATGTCAAAGAGGTTCTTTCCACAGACCTTCTGATCCAGCAGGTCAGGGTTGGTGGCATGGTGTGAAAGACCTCCATTAACTATTAAATGGTTTATGGACCACAGTTTAAGAAATACGGAGCTACAGAACCAAGAGACAGAACTTCTTTTCCTTCATTTTGAGAGGATTTGTTGTCGATAAAAGTACACTTTGTCTGGAACTAATGAAAGGCCGTCTTGGGTTTGGGGTGGGTGAGCAAGGGGTAAAGAGTTTGAGGTAACCATGTTTGGTGCCCATCACCAACCTGCTTTTTGCTGCAGCCAGACTGGACCAAGATGGCAAAGTCCCCAACTTCATGGGGCACTTCATGTAGGAGGACAGTCATTGTGGTCAGGATCCCCAGCCCCCGACCCCCTCGAAATGAAGCCCCAATGGCCAGACCATCTGTGAAGTTGTGTGCCAGGTCAGCAGCCAGATTCAGGTACCCTGATACACGCAGGTCTTGTATAGGAGGAAAGGAAGACAAAACCATTAGAGGCATCCATCACCCCCAGTCCCAGCCCTGATCAGCCATTATCACATCTCCCCCCAGAGACCACTTCATACCCAGCCGCTCACTATTTCCCAGACACCTGCCGTTACCACAGTGCATGTTTCATTTCACGTGATTCATTATGATGCCCCTCGCCCAGGGTTATCACCAACCCTGACCCTCACCTGAACCTGTTTTTCCCTCTTCAGAATTCTCAGGTCTCACTGGCCCATCTTTGGGCCCCATGTTCCCTCCTTTCCTCTTCCTCAACCCCCCTGCTTCCTTTTCTTCTTCCTCTGAGCTCTGCTTCTCTTTTGAATGACGCTCTGAAGGAAGAAAGGAGTTGGTAAGAGTGGGGAACAGAGATCTCTCCATATGTCTTCAAAAGGGAAGTCACTTCCCACCTAAGAGCCATAAGATGAGGGGATTTTGAGGCAGGCAAGGTGGCTTTCAGGAAAGTTGTTCCTAGGCTCACCCTGTCTTCCATGTCTATGACTTCCATGTGTGTGACCATGAGTATGTCCATGTCCATGACTGTGTCCATGTCCTCCTTTCACATGTCTCACAAACTTCTCCACCACAAGAAAGGCGACAATTCCACTGAGGACCCACAGTCCCACAGACAGAATGGGGCCCTGGCCTAAGAATGGAGACATTAAGACATCAAGGGAGATGTGGATTCCAGACTCCTCCTTCTCAAGTGCAAGACGAGAAGATTGGGAGGGACAGACCTTCCCCAGCACCCCACCCCCCGTCTCCATCTGCCCCTTCCTCACCACTGTGGGAGTGTCCGTGTCCGGGATGCTCCTGAGGGTGGTGAGAATGAGGTTCTGGAAGAAGGGGGAGAAAAGGTTAGATGAAGGAATACCCCACCCAAGGGGCGTGTATTTGGGGGAATATTGGAAGGTCAGGGATCACAAAGGAGAAAGAACCCTTTTGCCCAAAGAATAAAATATATTAAAATTTAAGGTAGAGACCCGAGGTCACTTACCCAGGGCATGAGGAATGAGGTGCAGGAAGGCATCTCCCAGGAGCCCACCTGAAGCAAAACTGAGCAAGATCTGGAGCAGAGAGCGGTGCCGGGGGGAGTTTGACTCCACAGGGATAAGGAAGAGGACGAAAAATGGAGCTGCAGAGATCAGCACTGTGGCCCCCAATGCCTGGTGAGGGAGAGTCAGGGGTCAAGTGGTGCCGGGTTTCCCAACAATTCAGAACCAGCCCCTCTCTCCCTCATCCCCTGGGGACTCACATAGGCCCAGAGAGTGACAGTGTCCAGGTCCTGCTTGATGCCCGGAGCCCCAGACTCCCCATAGCCTCCATGGCTGTGTTCATGGTCATGTCCATGTCCCCTGTGGTAGAGGCTCTCATGGGAGTGGCCATGGCTATGGCCATGGTGCAAATCCTCATGTGAATGTCCATGGTCGTGACCGTGGGTGTGCCCATGCCAGATGCTCTCGTGAGTGTGGCCATGGGCGTGGCTGTGTCCATGGTGGAAATCCTCATGTGAGTGCCTGTGGCTGTGGCCATGGAAGTCCTCGTGCAGGTCCTCGTGCAGGTCGCCATGACCCCCGTGTCCGGCCACTAGCAGCCCTAAGGCCGCCCAGGTCAGCAGTCCCACGGCCACCCAGTGGGGGGCCCCCAGGCCTCTGGCCATCACGCTGACCAGAGGGACAGAGACAGTGACTCCACTGGACCCTCAACTCTATGCCTATGCAGGGTCCGCTCTACTCCGCTCGCGCCCTCCGTTCACTTCTATAGGCCGCTCCCCGATTCCATTCTGTTCCCACCCACATTGTTCCCAAGACTCGTTCTCTTTATCCCGAACCCCCTCCCGGATGTAGGGTCCCCGGGACACCGCTCTAGGCTTTGATCTTCCACTTTTATAGACTCTCTGGGCCCTCGTCTCTATGACCCACGAGGTTGGGAAAAAGGCCTGGAAAGGATGGTAGGGAAAAGCAGGGAATTCTCACCGGCTCCGGAATCCTCTCCTTTCCCGGTTTGCTCGGACGTGGCAGTCACGCCTCTAGCTCCCGCGAGAACAGGAAGTTCCGTTTTATCTCCGTCCCAATACCTTTACCAATATGGCGGCACTCCGGTAGCGGCGAGCGGCCCTGCCCTGGCGCGCATGCGCGGGTGTGGAGGTTATTTGAGGGGAGGCTGGGCGAGGCCGGCTAACAGGCCCGAGGAGACCGCCTCCTCCGTTTCCAACTGGACGAGGGGGCGGGAACTAGCGCGGAGACTTCCCGTCTGTACCAAGATGGCCGCCATATCGGCGCTGTCATTTTGGTACAGAGCAGAGCGAAGCGCTTAATTCGACCCGGTTCAGGCCAGAGTTCTTTTCTCTGGGGCTTCCTCGTGCTCAGCTAGTCCCTGATCATTCCTTGGGAATCCCTGGGACCTCTTCGGTATCCCGACACTCAGACAGGAATCATGTCTTGGGCTGCTCGCCCGCCCTTCCTCCCCCAGCGGCATGCCGCAGGGCAGTGTGGGCCGGTGGGGGTGCGAAAAGAAATGCATTGTGGGGTCGCGTCCCGGTGGCGGCGGCGACGGCCCTGGCTGGATCCCGCGGCAGCAGCGGCGGCGGCGGGAGCCGGAGAACAACAAACCCCGGAGCCGGAGCCGGGGGAGGCTGGACGGGACGGGATGGGCGACAGCGGGCGGGGTGAGTGTCCTAGCGGACGGACAGGCGAGCCAGTGACCGCGTTATCTGCAGCCCCTCCCCCCCTCCCCTGGCGCTCTCTCCCTGGCGCTCCCGCCCCCTTGTTTGTAAACACGAGTCCCCTCCCTCCCGAGGGCCTTAGCGCCCTCCCCCCGGGGCGGGGCGGGGAGGGGGAGCTCCCGCCCTCCTAGCCGTGGCCGCTTCGGGCCCTGCACACCGGAGATCCCGGGCGTGGGACACAAGTCCTCGAACTTGAGGACTCTGGACGTTTGAAGGCAGATCCTGCCTCCTAGGAGGGTCTCTTCCGCCTGTCTCTTTTCCCGCACGCTTCGGCTACAGGCTGGGAGTGTAAGGGCTGGCTGGTCCACCCCACGTGCTGCCCCACCCACAGGAGACTTGTCTGGCTTGGGGTGACGAAATGCATTGCTTGGAATTTTTCCTCACCTGAACTATCGTCGTCTCCTTTGTCAATATCTCCTCTCACCACAATTAGGAGTTAAACTGTTTGATAACAGGGTGTTTCTGGACTTGGGAATGGGTGGGGTGGGCGCGGTGGGAGATTAGAGAGAGAATTAAAGTCTGCAGTTGGATGATCGAAGACTCATTTTCTCTTTTTGTCTCTCTTGTCTGTGTCTGTGCCTGTATGTGCCCCTCCCTCAGACTCCCGAAGCCCAGATAGTTCCTCCCCAAATCCCCTTCCCCAGGGGGCCCCTCCCCCTTCTCCTCCTGGGCCACCCTTACCCTCCTCAGCAGCCCCATCCCTTGGAGGCTCTGGGGCCCCACCCCCACCCCCGATGCCACCACCCCCACTGGGCTCCCCCTTCCCCGTCATCAGCTCTTCCATGGGGTCCCCTGGTCTGCCCCCTCCAGCTCCCCCAGGATTCTCCGGGCCTGTCAGCAGTCCCCAGGTGAGAGGTTGTGACCCACTTACTGCCTCTCCACTTTCATTTCCTTGTTTTCCTTGTGACCCCAGATCCTTGTGTGAACTTCCCTATGGCCCACTGACCTTCCAGTCCTCTAATCCTGGCAGGCCTATGGTCCTTGTGAGACCTCTTGCCCTTCCTGAGGTGACTGATCTTTCAGTGCATGCTTCTTCCCCAACCCTATAAAAGAACCCCAGTATTCTTGATGTCCCTTTCATCTGTCTGTGATTTTCTGCCCTTTTTGTCCCATCTGCCCTCCTGAGATACATGCCCTTCAGGGCCACTGTGTTGCACAATTCAGGGGAAACTGTATGTCTGATCTCTTTGGGGTTGTGCTCCAGGGGTGGCCTTTCACAGAGACTGCAGTGTAAATAACGTTCTCTGTAATGTGCAATGCAGAGCCCTGCCTAGGTTGTAGGAAATGATTTCCATCACCTCCAAGAGAGCCTCCTTCCCAATGAGTCTCCCTGTGACTTCCCTATTTCCCCCATCCCAGATTAACTCAACAGTGTCGCTCCCTGGGGGTGGGTCTGGCCCCCCTGAAGATGTGAAGCCACCAGTCTTAGGGGTCCGGGGCCTGCACTGTCCACCCCCTCCAGGTGGCCCTGGGGCTGGCAAACGGCTATGTGCAATCTGCGGGGACCGAAGCTCAGGTATGGGGTTCAGAGGACCAGCAGAGAGGAAGAGAGAGTCTGCCATTCACTGTCACCTGTGGGATACCCAGGGGCCCATAGGGTTGCATTGGAGCAAGTGAGCTGGGGGAGGCATGTTGAGAACTAAGGACCCTGAAGTTTAGATGTTGGATAGGGGGTGGTCAGAGGGAAGAGGGGGTTGGTATAGGGTTTTTGAACAGTGAGGAGAGTGGAACTGGATCATCCTCATGTCCTGGTTCCCCTTCTCTGTATTTGCAAATACAGAGTGGCCTTAAACTAAGTTTGCTGGGGGGAGGCTGGCAAGGGACTTAATGGTGAGAGGTCTCCATGCCGCCTTGTTATTGCTATTCCCCTCCCCCTGTAGGCAAACACTATGGGGTTTACAGCTGTGAGGGCTGCAAAGGCTTCTTCAAGCGCACCATCCGGAAGGACCTGACCTACTCGTGCCGGGACAACAAAGACTGTACGGTGGACAAGCGCCAGCGGAACCGCTGTCAGTACTGCCGCTATCAGAAGTGTCTGGCCACGGGCATGAAGAGGGAGGGTAAGGGCCTGCCCTAGCCAGGCTTCCCAGTCTACCCTGTGGGAGCAGAGGGAGGAGGTGGAGGGAAGACTGCGGGAGACCACAGGCTGTACCCCTCAGGAAGGATGGACTGATCTGTCTCTCCTCCAGAGGGCGATATTTGATTTCTCTCTGCCCTCCTCGTCAGCCTTTCTCCCTGGTCCCCTGTTCTGATCCCCTGAGTTTTCTTCTTAATGCTTGTGCCTCTGTGCCTGCACCTAGGACTCCTCTGGGTCTGGTGCTGGCGTTGGATAACTTCCTTCCCCATGATGGGTTTCTGTGTCTCCCCTTTTCTAACCTGAATAGTCCCTCCTCTCTTTGACCCAGTGCTCCCTCTTTGGTCTCCGTTTCCCTATTATCTGTGGTCTCTCCTCCAAACTCTGGAACTCTACTCTCTTAAGCTACAGACATTACTGAAGTCCGCAGGGCTGCTTTCTTTCTTCTTTATCTTATTGTCTTAAATTTGATCCTGGAATTCTGAGAGAGATACTTTAGAGAGTATCCTGGTGAAATCCGTCATTTTAGAGAAGATGGGCCAGAGGCCTGGCTTTCCCAAGGTCATGTAACAAAAGAGTGGCAGGGCTGGAGTCAGAACCCACATCTCTGAGGACCAGGCCAGTGCTCCTTTCACTGCCTTTGTGGAGTCAGAGGAGCACAAGGTTTGTGGTCAGGCACACTTAGATTTAGATGTATGACTTGGCATGTATTGTGTGAACTTGGGCAAGCTGTTTAACTTCTCCAAGCCCCAAAAGCTTCATCTTGAAAAATGAGGATCAGCGCTCACAGGATCATTATAATAGTTGAGTGAATGTTGAAATAAGCTTGGCACATATCTTAGTGTGACATAGACCCTCGGTTTAAATGTTAGCTTTCTCCCTAATTACTTTACCCTCCCCTTCCTTTCTCTCAGCATATTTTTCTGCCCTTTTATAACCCCTGCTTCCAGACCACTCCAGTCCACCCTTGTTTCTAGTGACTTCCCTAATTCCTATAAATCTCTCCTAAGGGCCATGAGACCCTGATAAGCCCCTAAGGACATTTTGGAACCCCCTCATGGCTGGCTGCTAACTTTCCGCTTTTTCTCCTCCTCCCTACCCCGCTCCCCCTCCCCCCCCAGCGGTACAGGAGGAGCGTCAGCGGGGGAAGGACAAGGATGGGGATGGGGAGGGGGCTGGAGGAGCCCCTGAAGAGATGCCCGTGGACAGGATCCTGGAGGCAGAGCTGGCTGTGGAGCAGAAGAGTGACCAGGGCGTTGAGGGTCCTGGGGGAACCGGGGGTAGCGGCAGCAGCGTGAGTGATGGGGTCAATCCGTTCTACTTCCTGATGGGGGGCGGGGACAGGAGTCCAGGTCTACTCTATCTCCCCCTCCTCTCCCTTCCCCTTACAACCCCCCTAACACTGCCTGGGACTGCAAGTGCTGCCAAACAAGGTCTCAAACATCTGAGGTGGGTGTGATAGCCTCTTCTGTCCCCACCTGCAAGACAGCCCATTGGCAGACCACAGACGAGTCCGAAATAAATGTTTTCACAAATGCCAGAAGAGAAGCCTGATTTACAGGGATTGGCTCAGATGGGGCTTGAAGAGAGACTGTGTATGAGGAGGGGGAGTCAAAAGCCTCTTATAAGGGGGGTTCACAGTGTACCTCAAAACCTTCTATAACTTTTACCCCTTCTCCCCTGCAGCCAAATGACCCTGTGACTAACATCTGTCAGGCAGCTGACAAACAGCTATTCACGCTTGTTGAGTGGGCGAAGAGGATCCCACACTTTTCCTCCTTGCCTCTGGATGACCAGGTCATATTGCTACGGGCAGGTCAGTGACGTTGGATCCCTTTGACCTCTTGACGTTTGACCCCTCTTTGACCTTCTGACCTCTAGTGACCCCAGTGGCCTTAGCTTGCATATTCCGGGAGCCAAGCTCATTGACCTCGCCACCTCTTCTTCTCTTCCCCTGATGTGCTTTGAATCCCATGGCCTGATCTCTGGCTCCTGACCCTTGCCGCCCCACCCAGGCTGGAATGAACTCCTCATTGCCTCCTTTTCCCACCGATCCATTGATGTCCGAGATGGCATCCTCCTCGCCACAGGTCTTCACGTTCACCGCAACTCAGCCCATTCTGCAGGCGTGGGAGCCATCTTTGATCGGTCAGTGGCCCTTAGCTGGGCTGGCCTGTAAGGTAGAGGGGGTGGGGCTATAGGCTGGTCCGTGTCCAAGGCTGGCTGAGCTGTGACCTTTGAGTGACCTGCAGGTCCCTCTCCAGGGTGCTGACAGAGCTAGTGTCCAAAATGCGTGACATGAGGATGGACAAGACAGAGCTTGGCTGCCTGAGGGCAATCATTCTGTTCAATCCAGGTAAGAGGAGGATTACCCCTGTCTCTCAAGACCAAGGCCACCTTGGAGCCTCCTCTTCTCCAGAGACTCCTAAGTTACCCAGCTATCCCCCTCAGTAAGACCCTCAACCCGGAAATCTCCTAGCTGACCAAGAAAACCCACGTCCTCTGATACATTCTCCTTTTGACCCTATCCCATGAACCCACTGCACCCGGCTTCCCTTGCCAGGCATCTGGTGAAGGGCAAGTAGGTGGGACCCTAAAGGGACATTGTATGGGCCACATTTCCATGTCTGTCCTGTTTGATTTGTCTTCCTTCCTCTTCCTCCTCTCTTCACTGCCATCCCAGATGCCAAGGGCCTCTCCAACCCCAGTGAGGTAGAGGTCCTGCGAGAGAAAGTGTATGCATCACTGGAGACCTACTGCAAACAGAAGTACCCTGAGCAGCAGGGACGGTGAGGAGGAGATGTGGGGTGAGGGATTGTGGGGACCGAGGCTCCCACAGGGGCCGGGGTTGCCACAAGGGTCTATTCAGGACCCATGGTTCCAGGTCTCACTCCGCTTCTCCCACCCCCTCCTCAGGTTTGCCAAACTGCTGCTACGTCTTCCTGCCCTCAGGTCCATCGGCCTTAAGTGTCTAGAACATCTGTTTTTCTTCAAGCTCATTGGTGACACCCCCATCGACACCTTTCTCATGGAGATGCTCGAGGCTCCCCATCAGCTGGCCTGAGCCCACACCCAGATGTGGTGCTCCTTACACTTGAGGAGTGCACATCCGAGAGGAACTCTAAGCCTTGGGGCTGGGTGGGGAAGGGCCACGTTCCTGGAATCTTGGTGGGGAAGGAGTACAGGGCAGAACCAGGACCTCCAAGGGGTTTCCTCATATCCCAAGTCAGAGGGGACCCCAGATCCCTGCAAGGGCTGGACCTCTCCCTTCAGGGGCCTTGAGTCTCTGAATTTGCCTGGGTCTACCATGATTTGGGGTGATTTCTCACCCCCTGCCTGGAATCATCTCTCCTTCCCCCAGCGCAAAGCACTGGCCCTGCTCCCAGGACCTTGCTTCCTTCTCATCTAGCCTCACTTAGCTCCCCATCTGAAGAGGGGAAATGGGAACTCCCCCAGAGATGAGCATTGGGGGGCAGGCCCCCCAAACTGATTGCCGTGGGATTAGGGCTCTGACAGGCCTTCCTCTGACCAAGCCAGCAGATGGGGGCTCCTCTGGGAGAGGGAGGGGGCCCTGTCACTGTCTTCTATCCAGAGTCCGCTCTCACACTTCACCTCCTTCTGCAGTCAGACTGAAAAATAAAAAGGTGGTGGTGGTGGTTAAGGGGTGGGTGGAGACGTAGGAACCAATCTGCTATTTTTAATTTCCTCTGAGGATAGACTTGCAGTTAGACTCAAAGAAGTACTGTACTTTCCCAGGTTGACTAAGAAATGCCAGTGGTGGAGGTGGGTGTTTGGGAAAGGCAGGGCCCTGAGACGGTGTGTCCCTGGGGCTCTTGGAGCACTGGCCTTCCCAGCTCCCCTCCCCCATCTCTTCCCATCTAACTTGGGGAAGGGGCCTGGGCTGTGATGGCGGGGCAGCCAGGGGATGGTTTGATGAGTAGTCCTCAGGCCCCTCTCTCCACAGCTCTCCCCCACGCCCGGCACACACAGTGTAGGCTGGGGGCACAGGACCCTGGCCTGAGAGTTGAGGGGAGATGCCAGCCCGCAGAGATGGGGTGCTGGGGCTGCATGAGTTTTGCTCTGAAGCTCTTCTCCCTGGGGTTCCTTTCCCCTCTCTCACACATAAAATCGCTTTCAAATTAAAATCGTTGTTTTCTGGACTGAGGTGATTGTATGGGGGCGCAGCGCTGCTTTGGGCTGGGGTTGGGGGGTATCCGGTCAGGAGCTCCGGACGCTCTCCCTTGATGCCGCCGCCGCCGAGGTTCCCTGGGGCCCGAGAGGCGGGCGCGGGGGGCGGGGGACACAAGGCGCGCTTTGTCGGGGAGGGGGGAAGAGGGTGTGCCAGGCTGGGGGCGGGGCCGGCCGGAGGAAGAAGGGGGGCGGCTGGTTCTCAAAGGCGCCTTGTTCGCTTGCGCCCTCCGAGCGCCAGCAGGCGGCGGCGCCTCGGCTCGCTCGCGTCCTCTCCGGCCGCGCCGCGGGCTCCGGGCAGACCCGGCGCCGTGCCCGTCTGTGGGGGCGCATTGGGCGCCGAGTGCGGCTGCCGCCTCAGGCGGTGCCCGCCTGGAGGCCGCCTCTCGTCCCTGAGTGACCCTGTTTCCCCGGACTCTTCCAACTAGCGTCGATTGCCCCTCGTCTCTCCACCGAGTCTCTGCACCTGGGCTCCCGGATTCCCTTCTTCCCCAACCCCCTCTTCACCTCCTTGGATCTGATTAGCCTGTGTTTGTGGGTCTGTGCAGTCTCTGGCCTCCCGTCTAACCACCTCCCTCCCCTCCGCCATCCCGTGGCCGTCGGGTTGCTGGTCTCTAGTCGCTATCTATAGCCTTGTCGGGTTGCTGGTCTCTAGTCGCTATCTATAGCCTTGTCTATAAATACCCCTGCCCGGGCCGGCTCTGTAATTACACGGGGCAGGGCGAGGGGAAATAATTATGGAGACCTGATGTGGGGGGGAGGTAGCGACCCCCAGGCCCGCCTCTCTCCTCCCACTGTGCCCTAATCTCCGCCTAGGACTCTACTGAAAGGGGGCCCTGGGCCCCCCAAGGGGGAGGGAGGGGGGCTGTGACTGGACGTCTGGATCCTAGAAAAGGAAGGGACTGGGGAAGAGATATTGGGGTTCTCCAAAAGGGTGTCTTAGGGTACAGGCCGTTGGGTAGCTGCAGGGGAGCCGGGGAGAGCAGTCCGAGGGTCAGCGAGAGAGGGTTCCCGTCCACACCCCCAACCAGGTGGAGAGCGAGGGTGGGGTTTCCCCTCGGTGGCTGTGGGCGGGCGGCTGGAGGCGGGGGCTGGGCCGGGGGCGGGGGCGGGGTGGGGGCTCTGGGCTGTCGGGGTGGCCGGGGACATACAGGAGCGGCGGCCACCGAGGAGGGAGCAGCGCCGCAGCCCCGACGGCGCCTGGCTGCATGGAGCTGGGCCGTTGAGAGCTGTCGCCGCCCGACAGCCTCTGACGTCCCCGGGGCCCCGGCGTCCGAGGCTCACAGCCTGTTCACTCTCTCCTGGTAGCCTCTGGGCGTCCAGCGCCTCAGGCCGCCCCTGGGTCCCTGGGACCCGGCGTTCAGGTCGCCAGCCATGGAGCGGTGCAGCCGCTGCCATCGCCTCCTCTTGCTCGTACCGCTGGTGCTGGGGCTGAGCGCGACCCCCGCCTGGGCAGGTAAGAGGAATCCCGACGCCTGGGTCGTCGGAATCAGGCTGGAGCTCTGAGTACTCCCGGGCAGGGGACAGCTGATGCTTGGGGCAGAGCTTCTGAGTCTGAAAAGGGGATTTCAGGGATCAAGGGTCCAGGATGGAGGACAGGACACCTGGGTTCCTTGAAGTCAGGGAAGGGATCTCTTTCTTTGAAGTGACTGGGGGAGGCCAGGTAAGACTGAAAAGTGGAGGCTCAGCTTAGAGAGCCACCAGTGGGGCTGGATGCTGGGGTCCTGGGGAGAGCTGAAGATAGCCAGGACCTGCCAGTGTGGTCCAGCCAGTGCTGGGGTTGGGGAGTAGATGCCAGTGTGGATGGGTGAGGGGTGCGTGTATGTCCTCTGGGCTTTCTATCTGTATCTCTGGAGTGAGGGGGTAGCATCTGTGAGAACAGAGTGTAGTAAGTAGAGAAAGAAGGGACACCTGGACTATTTGTCCCATTGGCTTCCCCGACAGGATCCCCTTCCCCCCTCCCTGTGCCCTCAATGCTGCCACGCGGCTGGCTCTGGGGAGCACTGGGGCTGGCTGCCAACAGGACGGCCGCTGGACAGGCCAGGATCAGGTGTCTGAAGCAGGAGCCAACTCTTTGCATTCCTGCCCCACCCCTCCCCCTCTGGCCAGCCAGGCTCCCCTGAGACCCTGGTGTCCACAACCCCAATCTTTTCCTTCTTTTTTCTCAGGATCTAGAATCATGGCTCCTAGGAAAGGGGATTTGATGTTGGAGAGGAGGGGGCTGGGAGTACCTGGGTCCTAGGGAAGCTGGAGCAAGCCCCCAACTCCTGGAAACACCAGAGGCTGATTTGCATGCAACTTGACTATTCGTTTCTTCTCTGCTCTGGAGAGAAAATGGTCAGAATAGCAGCATAAAGGATTTGGATTAGATTATAGAAGGAAGAACTTCCAAGATGTGAGAGTGAGGCTCAGGACAAGAAATTGAACTGTGCAATGTCTGTAGACTCTGGGAGTCTTTCTTAGGGGGAAAAGAGACCCCCCAGCATGGAGCCAGGGAGATGGCTGAGATGACTGCCTCTCATTTTGGAACTGAGTGGGTAGAGGTGAGACTCTATAGGAAAATGGGTTAGTGTGGAATTCATAAGAGTAAAGAATCGGGGCATTTTTGGGGCCAGATGTAGAGTGGTGGGGGGTGAGGAGGCTACCAGTGGAGAGCCTGTGGAGCAGATTGAGGCCGGAGACAGTGGGGCATATATGTGGCCTGAGGTGGGAAGGCGGGTGGGCAGACCTGTGGGTAGGTTGTCTATAGGATGGAACTGTACTCTCCTGGGCTTTCGCAGGGGGGGGCCTCTGAGGTCTCCTTGGCCTGGGGTCTCTGTGAGTCTCTGTCTCCCTCTCCCTTCGTCTCTCAAAGCGGCCCTTGTGTGTTGGTGTTTGCGGAGCTGCCACACGTGGGGGCCAGGCTGGGGCGGGGAGGTGGGGGGGCAAGGCCGTGGTTTCCCGGCTCCTGGACTCAAAGGGCCTTTTCTCTGCCTGCCCGCCCCACCTCACCCACCCCACCCAGCTCTGCTCTCCTGATCGCTCTGGCCCCTGCCCTGCCCCCTGCTTCTGTGAAAGTTTTGCTGGAACTTTGAGATTTTTCCAATCTGGAGCCGATGGTGTGAGAAGTATGTGTATCGGGGAGCAAGTGAGGGAGAGGTGACCTTTGCCTCCCTGGGAGTTTGAGCCATGGGAAGCTGAGGTCTAGGTGGATAGGGTTGGTGGCCCAGGTCTTGAATCTTTGGATCCCAGGTGGTGGGGATGGTGGGGCAGGCTGAAGTTCCAGGTGTAAGGAGCTTGCCCAGGTTTTGGGCAAGGACTCTGATGGGATCCACAGATGTGTGGCTCGGGGCCCTGGACCTGCTCCGGCTCTGCGTGGCAGCTTCAGGTTCCCCCCTTCGCCCCCCAGCCCATTTCCCAAGCCAGGGGCACAGGCTCCTGGGGGGGGCTCTTTTTTTTTTTCCCCTCTGCATGGCCAGTGTTGTCCCCTCCCCCCAAACATGGGAACCACAGCAGCTTGAAGCCCCCTCCCCATAGAGCTGCCTCTCAGCTCCCTCCTTGGTGGCCCCCCTGCGCCTCCCGTGCCCTGGATGATCGATTGCCCAGATGTTGTTTGTGCTGAAGACACGGGACAGAGGCCAGAGACCAAGAGATATGTAAAGGGAGTGAGAGAGAGGGAGAAAGACAGGGAAAGGAAAAGATGAACAGAGTGTGAGGGAAATGGAGGAAGACAGAAGGGACAGGGAGACAGACCAACAGATACAGAGACAAAGAGAGTAACAGAGAGTGAGAGAGAGAGGGGAGATGGCTGGAGAGTTGAGAGAGAGATTAAGAGCGTATAGAGAGAGATTCATGGGCTGAAAGAGAGAGAGGGAGAGAGTGGGACACTGATGGGCATGGAGCTGAATACAGGGCCAACACTGCCCTTTTCCAGGTGACTCTGACTTCCCAACCTTTAAGGCCCCGTTCAGGAGCAAGTAAGGGAGAGGTGACCTTTGCCTTCCAGGGAGTTTGAGCCCCAGGAGTTCTAGACACCAAATGTCCCCTATCTAGGCTCTTCTGAGGGTATGTCCCTTCCCCTGACCCTCATGGACTCTCCCAGGTACACCCTCTGTGGATGTACTCCGGGCCCTGAGGTTCCCCTCCCTCCCTGATGGTGTCCGGAGGGCAAGAGGCATCTGTCCAGCTGATGTGGCCTACCGAGTGTCCCGACCTGCCCAGCTCAGCGCACCCACCCGCCAGCTCTTCCCAGGTATGGGTGACATGGTTGACTAGCTCCGGGAGGTCATGGGGTGGGGTCTGGGATCAGACACCAGAAGGAAAGGGGTTTATGGCTCTCTTTGCCTCTCACTTCACCTGTGTGTGTCTCTCTCGGGTACCAGGAGGTTTTCCCAAAGATTTCTCTCTGCTGACTGTTGTCCGGACCCGCCCTGGCCTCCAGGCTCCCCTCCTGACTCTCTACAGTGCTCAGGGTGTCCAACAGCTGGGCCTGGAGCTTGGCCGACCTGTCCGCTTCCTGTATGAGGACCAGACCGGACGGCCTCAACCCCCGGCTCAGCCGGTCTTCCGGGGCGTCAGCCTAGCAGATGGCAAGTAAGTCAGTTTGCTCCTCTGGTCTGCCTGGCCTACGCTTTCAGGAACTCCCCTCTGGCCGCTGCCCCAGAACGCCCACTCCCCAGGCTAGGAAACCCTGCCTACCCTTTTTGCCACACCTCACCTACCCACTGCCCAAACTTCAGTCACTTCCAGCCCAGAGTTTGGACTTTAGAGTTTAAATCCTGTGTGTAGTACTAGCCTGTACCTTGGGCAAGTTACTTAACTTTTCTGAGCCCCAGTTTCTATGTTTGTAGAATAGGGATGATAGAATCATGAGAATCAAGGAGAAAATTATTGCATGGTGCCTGGTGCATTGTAAGCACTCAACAAACGGTAGCTGGTGTGATTACTTCTATTATTCATTGGCTTCAACCCTTCCATCAGCTGCTCCCCAGCCCTGTTGACTTTCCCCCTTTCAGTCAGTCACTGAACCTCTCCCCTCATGTCCAGGTGGCACCGTGTGGCTGTGGCTGTGAAAGGCCAGTCTGTCACCCTCATAGTTGACTGCAAGAAGCGTGTTACCCGGCCTCTCCCCCGAAGTGCTCATCCAGTGTTGGACACCCATGGAGTGATAATCTTTGGTGCCCGTATTCTGGATGAAGAAGTCTTTGAGGTAACCAGAGCCATCAGAGAAGGGAGTGATTTCTGGTCCCATATCTTGTGTCCGCTCCTCTTCTGGCCCCAGTACTCCATCTTCTTATGCCCTAGCCTTTCATTTTTCCTCACATGAATTTGTATTTCCATTCCTTATCCTCAGGGCTCGTTTTCCCTGTAGGAGAACTAGGTGCCCACTTATATGGTGGGACTGTCGATAGCCGCTTATTCTGTCACTCAGTCTTCATCAGTTTGCTCATCCATCCATCCCTTCAATCAGTCTCTCTATCTACCCACCCATCCATTCACCCACTCGCCCACCCACTCAAGCATTCAGGTTTCTGTCTACCCATCCCGTCCTTCCCCTGCTCAGCCACTCCCTCCTTGAAGCCACCCATCTATCAATCTGTTCCATCCATCCATCCTCTTTAACCCATCCATCCGTCTAGCCACTCATCCACCCACCCGCCCACCCCCTCTACCCATACATATAAGTTTGCACCTACCCATCTCCTCACCCACCCACTCCCCATCTGACCATTCATTCATCCACATTCACTTCCATCCGCCTACCTACTTACCAATCTGTTTCCATCTACTCTGTACCTCCCATTTATCGACCCACCAATCTACTCCAATTATCTACTACATCAATCTGCTTACATTCATTCATTCACCATCCATCAACTCTCCCATTAAATCATACATTCGAGCCCCTATTTACTTACACACTCACCCACCCATCTATCCAGCCATCCATCTGTCCATCCACTCACCCAGCCAGTCAACATTTTCTGAATATCTGCTGGCTCAATGCCAAAGGGAGCACAGAAAGATAACATAAGGTCTCTATCATCCCAAGGAGCTCCAAGTTCTGCTCTGGAGATGAGACAATATCCCCAAACTACAATACAAGGCAGGGTGTGCTAAGCATCACATGCGGGCACAAATAAATGCCATCAGAATTCAGAAGTGCTCCCTCTTTTCTAGAGGTCCTGAGAATTCTCATCATCACTGCCATTGAAAGGTCAAAGCAACTAAGGCTGGGCCACTGTCTGCAGAAGCCCCTGTGAAAAGGCTCATGCATTACCACAGGGGTAGGGGGTAGGCAGAGTGTTGAACTTAGATTTTGAAGGCTTGAATTCTAGTCCTGATTCTACCACTGCGAGTGACTGTGGGTCAGTCATTGCCTCTTTGAGCTTTGATTTTTCTTTTTTGGTGAGGAAGGTTGGTGAGCTAACATCTGTGCCAATCTTCCTCTATTTTTTTGCATATGGGATGCCGCCACAGCATGGCTTGATGAGCAGTGTGTAGGTCTGCACCTGGGATCCAAACCCACAAACCCCGGGCTGCCTAAGCAGAGCATGTGAACTTAACCATTACACCACTGGGGCCCCTCTCTGAGCTTTTCTGAATGGAATATATCTGAAAAATGGGCGTAAAGACCCTTGTTCTACTGACTTTCCCAGTTGTTGTGAAGGTACAATGGAATTAGGAATGAGAAGGTTCTTTGTAACTGAAAAGAACTGTGCACATGTGATAATGACCTCCTCCCATCATATGGTTTTACCTAGGATTGACCTCCTACCCTTTATCCTGGACTATACCCTTTGCCTCTCTCTGAAGCCCTCTCTGCTTCCCTGCATTGGTGTTCCTTCCTCATGTCTTTGCAGGGTGATGTCCAGGAGCTTGTCATTGTTCCGGGGGTACAAGCTGCCTATGAATCCTGTGAACAGAAGGAGCTGGAGTGTGAGGGGGGTTGGAAGGAGAGGCCTCAGAAACAGCAGTCTCACAGAACCCAGAGGTCTCCAAAGCAGCAACCGCCAAGACTTCATAGGCCACAAAACCAGGAACCCCAGCAACAGGTGAGGGAGCTGGGCAAACCCCAAATGGCAGCACACCCCAGGGAGGGAAGACACCCAGACATCTCCCCAGGGGACGGCCCCCAGTGTTCCAGAGCTCCTTGTCCCATTTTGGGCTCCTGTTCCCCCTCCCTAAAGTCCCTCCCCAACCATACCTCCCTATTCCCATCACCCCCTCCTCCCAGTCCTCATTCATCACCCTTTTTATTTTCATTTAAAAATAAAAAGAGTCATTATGAAGAATTCGTGGCTGGGAGCTGTGTCCCCTCCTTGTGTCTCCTCCTCTGCCAGTCTTCCTGGAACTGTGTCTTTGGGTTTCCCATCCCTTCCTTGAATTAAGAGATTGGGGGGTGGGGTGGGGGGGAGTGGGGATGAGGGATGAGAGAGCAGAGTAGGGGGGAGACAGAAACTGGGAGGAAGAAGTTGAAATGGTAAGACCTAGGCTTACCTAGGGGAAGGAGTTGGAGACAGAGGGAATCCCAAAGGAGTGGTGGGTCTGTGGAAGTGTGGGGATAGGGTCTCTGGCTCCCTGGACATGGATGTGCAGGATAAGGGGCTGTGGTGGGGGGAAACAGGAGGGACACTCTGGATTGGGTGGAGTCTGATGGTTAGAGTGACAGATATGATCCGGGGTCAGTGGTCTGAAGGTTGGGGGGGTCAATCTCTTAATTATGTCTGCTTCTGTCCCACATGTGGGACCCATCCCTCCTTTCCACCTCTCCTCATCTCTCTCCTGATCCCCAACCTCTCCTTCCATCCCCAACTCTCTATTTCCCAACTCCTCACCTACCCTGTTTCCCAAATCCCACACCATCTCCCTCCTCCCTCCCCCACTCCACCCTCCCCATCCCCCTCCCACCTGCTCCCCTGCCCCTTCCCTAACCCCAGTCCACTGAGTCTCTCTACTATGACTACGAGCCCCCCTATTACGATGTGATGACTGCGGGGACGACCCCTGATTATCAGGTAAACTTGAGGGACCACTTCCTTTCTCCCATTCCTCCTACCACCCCTTGCAAACATCTCCTATGACACCTTCCTCCCCTTCCTACATGTAGGGAGAGACACCATATATTTAGATCATGGGAGTTTCCTCACTGCCCCCTCCCATGTCTCTCTGCTGCAGCGGCCTCCGAGCCCCAGACACAGGGCATCCCCTTCCCCCAGGGGGCGTCGGACCCCTCCCCGAAAGCCTACCCCACCTGCCAAGAGGTCAGCGGCCCGGCAGGCGTCCCCCTCACCAGGCTGGAGGTCCTCTCGAATTGGAGGTTCCGGCCCAGCACGGGGCCAGCCTCCCCTCTCCCGACGCCCAGCTCGGCAGGCAGCTCCCCCCACTGCCCGGGCCCCCCCCAGGACCAGAGACAGCGGTTACCGGCAGGTAGAGCCGGGGCATCCAGATCTCTGCCCCCACACCTCTGTGACTTTGGAGATTCACTCTCCCCACTGTCCCCCCTCCAAAGGGGCTGCAAGATCTGAGATTTCCCCCACCCCCAGCACAGACAGACACTACCCTGGGGGGGGGGACATGGTGCTGCTTTGCCTCCCTTCCTGCTAACCTTTCTCCTTCCTTCTCACTCCATGCTGCTCTTCTCCCCCTTCCCCTTGGGGTTAGGACCCCACCCTGGGTGAAGAGGAAGGAATCTTGGAGTCAAGCCCGTTGCCACCCCTTGAGGAGGTAACTCCATCCCCCACCCTCACCCCAGCTGGGGGCAGTGGGTGTCTGTGACCTACTCTCCTGTTCCCATGTCATCCTGATGAATCAGCCCCTCCTTGGGCCGGAGGGCTCTTTGTTATATCCATTTATGGCCTCTGTCTTCCGGTCACTCCAGACCCATTGGTCTGCTTGTCTCTCTCACTACAGCCATTTGCCTTCAGTGTCCATGTCTCCTTCTATTATTCTTTGATTCCGGAGTAACCTCTTCTCCATGTTGATGTCAAATGGTTTTACTTTCTATGTCACCTTTCTGTTCCCAGGAGCCACTTTCTGTCCAATGCTGTCACTTTTTCTCTTCTCCTGGTCTTTCCATCCATTTCTTTGGTCATTCCCTGGACTCCTTTGTCTATCATTATGTCCATGGACTGTCCACTCTGTGTTTAGCCCTCTGGCCACCCTTCTTGTTACCTACCATTTCTTCCCACCAGGCCCATTTTCTGGACATCCCTCCTCATTTGGGGCCTTCGATGGCCATCCCCTTTCTATACACCTGCTCCCCTTGCTCTTCTTGGGAGAAAAACTCTAGTCCCAATTACCCTCAGAATCCTTTAGGCTACAAGTTTTCCCACCCTGGGGTCCAGGGAAGACCTCCTGTCAGCCCTAATGCCCCCGTCTACCCCTCTCCCTCCCCATCCCCGGGAAGGAGCAGACAGATCTCCAGGTCCCCTCCACAGCCGACAGGTTCCTGACAGAGGAATATGGGGAGGGTGGCACAGACCCCCCAGCAGGGCCCTACGATTACACCTATGGCTATGGGGACGATTATCGTGAGGAGACGGAGCTTGGCCCTGCCCTCTCTGCGGAGACAGCCCACTCAGGAGCCGTAAGTGAAAGGAGCTTGTCTTCTGTTCTTGACCTCCGGTGAGAGCTACAAGAATTGCTTCCTGTTGTTTTTTATTATTGTCTGCTGGCCGTAAGCTACTTCCCAATGGCGGTTTGCCATTTTCTGTTCACATAAGATGTATATGTTGCTTGAAAAGATTACTTCTGCCTTTCCTTGCCAAATGTCTTACCCTCTGACTCCTTGTGGATCCTTCTGCCCAGGGCAATGGTGATTTTTTAAAAATTCTGTGGCCACTTTCTGTCTGTCTCGGCTACTTCCTGTCTCAATCAAGCTAGATTTCATAAATCTTTTGGTCAGTAAGCCCCTATCTTGTGTCTATTTTCAGTCTGTCTTCATGTCTTCTTGGTCAGAACAATTTCTTATCTGTGTTGCTGCTGAATGATCTAACTTCTTATGTCACATTTTCTAACCCGTAGGTAACTTCCTGTCTGTCCCTTCCTGTCTTCTCCAGCCATGGCATCCATCTTGGTGCCTGTGTCAGATTGGACTGAAACGGACTTATTATTTGTGTTTTGGCTCTAGTTTTTCATGCTGTCTTGTGATAATCTCCTTTGATAATAAGCCTTTTCCTATGTGTTGCAGGTCATCCGACTCATAAAGTTTCCATTGTGGGCCTAGATATTTATCATGGCCACTTCCTGTGTACTAGCCTTGATGTTTGTGTTTTCTGGAAGAATTGCCTTTCATTGTCATAATCTCCTTTCCAAGGAGTCGCTTTCTGTCTGTTTTGTGAATTTCTTCTCTCTCTTGGTCATGGTAGCCATGTTGTTGTTGAAGCTCCACTTCCTGGATCCGCTTTCCTTGGCTGCTTCCTGTCTGTCAACCACTTCCTGTTTGTCAGGTTCATTTTCCAGCCATCTTGGCCATGTTTAATTTTTCTTGGCCCTGGTATCATTCTTGCTTCCAAATGTTTGTCCCTTTGTTCTGCCTCCTTTAATTGTCTCCCATGTCTTCAACCACTCCCTGTCAGCTGGGATATTTCCTGTCTATTCCACTTCATCTTTTGCCTGCCTTGCAGTTGGAGCTGCCTCCTCTACCCTCCTGCCTCACCCCACATCTCCCTTCTCTAATATTGCCACACTTGACCCTCTGCTGCCTTTTCCTTAAGCTGCTTTCTGGAAATTTGGGGCTGATCTGGAATATGAGAGAATTTGGAAATTGATTATTACTGTTTGGTCAGGCTGGAGGGGGAGAGGGCATTCTGAGGATCTTTGTTGGGAGAGTTGGGGGTGATGGTGAATGTTCTCCATTCTCCCTGTCCTTGTCTTGGTTCTGGCCCTAGATTTGGGGCTGGGCCTCTGAGTGGAAGTATGGAATAGAGGGAACCGGTGGGTTTGGGGTATAAATGAGGGCCAGAGGGTGTACGATCTTTGCTGGGAGAGGAAGTAGGGGAACTCGTGGAGGTCTGCTCTGGGGCTTGAGTAGCTGAGCCCAAGAGCTGTATTTTTCCAAAAACCAGTTATGAGGTCTGAGTTTGGGCTATGAGTGGGGACTTCCCTCAAAATCTACTTAGAGTGTGGATGTTTAGTCTCTGGGTCGTTTTTAACTTGTGAACCCCTTGAAATTCTTAGCAAAATTCTGTGCATAAGGGCATATACTTTTCCTTTTCTGGAGAAAGACTCCATAGATTACATCAAATTCTCATATGGATCCATGCCCTCCCCACAAACCCAAATAAAAATCTATCCACAATCTTAGAGAGATGCTTATTTGGTGAGTTGGGGTAAGGGCGAGGAAGTTGAAGGTTTCCTAAAGTTCTAAGGTTCCCTAGGGTCAGACGAAGTTTGGGAGATAGGGTGGGGTCCTCCAGAAAAGGGTTTTGGAAGGTTGGGGGGTTTGGAATCCCAGGAAGGGTGTGGGGACCTTCCTGAAGGAGGTTCTCAGGGTGATGAGGAGGTTGTGTTTGCTGGGATGGGGCTAGGAAGTGGGGGGTGGGGAGCCCTGTGGTCTCCGCAGGCCTGGGAGGTCTGTGAAGAGGGCTCTTCTGGAAGGCTTGGGGACTTGGGGGTAGGGTCAGGAAGGTCTCCAGAGGACCTGAGCACAAAAGTGGGAGTTGGGATGGGGGCAGTCCTGGCATCCTGGCTGCTCACGGTCCCCACTGGGGGTTACATGTGTGTCTCCCTCAGACTGCTCGTGGACCCCGGGGACTGAAGGGAGAAAAGGGGGAGCCTGCAGTGCTGGAACCTGTAAGTCACGCTGGTCACCTAGCTGAGGGTGGCGGGAAGAAGGGAAGGGAAACAGGGGTGCTAGCCTTGTAGCCTCTGACTTTTAACCTTTGACTCCACAGGGTATGCTAGTCGAGGGGCCCCCTGGCCCAGAAGGCCCTGCGGTGAGTTGCAGCTGTGACCGATTAGCCTCCATTCTTTTCTCAGAGACCTATCCTACACACTCGTCTGTGCCTTCCCCACATATGCCCAGGCCTCCTCAGAACTCCAGAGCATCTTTCCAATCAAAGCTTCCCAGATCCCCAGATCACTTCTGTAGAGACCACCCCTCAGTCACACACCCCTCTTCTATCTGAACGCCCAAACCTGACTCCCACTTCTTTTGTTTGTCAGGGATTGACTGGTCCCCGTGGCATCCAGGGCAACCCAGGCCCAGTTGGAGACCCTGGCGAGCGGGTATGGGAATGTCCTGTGTGTGTGTGGGAGGGGGAGGGCTACGGAGGAGCCACAAGTTCCTAATGAGGGTACGGTGCTCAGTAATTCCTCGTTAACTAACTGATTAATGAATGAGGGGCTGTTGTGCTCCCCAGCACCCAGAAAAGTGGGCAGACTCTGGTTGTGGAAGGGAGTAGTCTGGTGTCTCACCCTCATTTCTCTCCATTGAGGTGGGGAGGGGGTTCAGGAAAGATCAAGGGAAGTCTACATTTATTCTGTTGGGGAGGGTTTCACAATGATGCCAGGACCCTAACATCCCCCTATGTGTCACCCTATCCTCATTCTCTCCTTATCTAGGGCCCTCCCGGCCGAGCAGGGCTCCCTGGATCGGATGGGGCCCCTGGCCCTCCTGGCACATCCCTCATGCTCCCGGTGAGTTGTCTTCTTGGCTGTGGAATGGGCTGATGGTGACGGCAGGGGAATTATGTTGTGTCACCAAGAACCAGAAGGTCAGGAAGTCTAAGGAGGAGTCTCTAACGATCATCAACCCAAAGAGATTGATCTTTGGGATGCAGGGACTAAGGCATCATTAGATGACCTAGAACCAAACATGGATCTTCTAGAACCGGGCAAAAAAGCCTATATTTCAGAGGGTCTAGAGCCAAAAGAGAGTCTTTCAGGAGGAAGAGGCTAGAGAGTGGGGGAGGAGGACAGGAATTGAGTTTCTGGAAACCTCTAAGTCATTATCTGAAAAACTCTCATGGGAGATGCTGGAGGAGGGCATGGGAGTAGGGGCGTGAGGGTGGGGGTGTGTCCCAGAACTTGGGAGATGGGGCAGAAATGCTGGATGAACCCTCTGGCTGGGAGGGTCACATGGATTTCTTGGAAGAGAACCTGGGCCTTCTTTCCTTGCCCCTCAGTTCCGGTTTGGCAGTGGCGGGGGTGACAAGGGCCCTGTGGTGGCGGCCCAGGAGGCTCAGGCCCAGGCGATTCTGCAGCAGGCACGGGTGAGTGGGGCTGGAGGGGATCTTGGTGGAGGGAGGGGTATGGTGGGAAAAGAAGACTCTAGGAGGGGTTGGAAGGGTAGGTTGAGTGAATGTGAGGCAGGGGACGTCTGGGTCGGTTTGGGGCTCAGAGGGAGGTTGGGGAGAATATAGGGCAGTGGAATGAGGGTTAGGAGTGGAAGGGCGAATTTGGAGGGTGTTCTGGGGTTGGGAGTTCTCCAGCTGCCTCTTCCTCAGCTCTGCTGTCTCCCCTGCTCCCCTAGCTGGCGCTCCGTGGACCCCCTGGCCCCATGGGATACACAGGCCGCCCAGGGCCCTTGGTGAGTGAGTGGGGTGTTGGGTAGGGGATCCTTTATTTGTGTGTGGGGGTATGGATAGTTCTGGAAAGGGACCAAGTCGAAAGTTATTTTGCTTCTTTTGGGGAGGGCTTTGAGGTCACTCTGGGTATGTCTTTCAACATAGCCACCCTCTCTTTTTTCTCACAGGGACAACCTGGGAGCCCTGGTCTGAAAGGAGAATCTGGAGACCTAGGACCTCAGGTGACCTCCCGCCCATCTGATTGCCAATCCATTGCCTCCCCCTCTGTCTATGCTCAGTAACCCTACCCCTGCCTCTCCCTCATCAGGGCCCCAGAGGACCTCAGGGCCTCACAGGTCCTCCCGGCAAGGCTGGGCGAAGGGTGAGTGACTGAGGGGTAGGGTGGGTGCGGGTGGGAGACGGGGCGTGGAGCATGGAGGACCCTGCTCCTGTTTGCTCTGACGCTTCCCTTGCACCTCCAGGGCCGAGCGGGTGCCGATGGAGCCCGAGGGATGCCTGGAGAGCCTGGAGTGAAGGTAACAGGCTTGGGGCCCTCTCTGATGCCTGTAGCTTGCAGCCCCACATGGGCTCATTTATCCTCTGGGGGTGACCAAGTTCCCCAGGTTCCACTCCTCCCAGGATGCAATAGGGAGGGCTGAGTGGGAAAGGGGCTGGGACCTCACTTGAGCTGCTCCTCTCCCCCCTAGGGTGACCGAGGTTTTGATGGACTCCCAGGGCTCCCTGGGGAGAAGGGACACAGGGTGAGTATATTTGATGAGGGGTGGATCTTCCGTGGAGGGGAGGGGAGGTAGGGATCTCAAGGCAAGGGAAGGAGGCTGAGGGTCCCAGTAGGAACTCAATGGATGGAATTGGTTGCTTAATTGAAGAGGGTCAGTGTCTCCCTGTGCTGGGGGCTCTGAGGCCCCTCTTACCTGTTCGCCCATTTTCCAGGGTGATACTGGTGCCCAGGGTCTTCCTGGGCCCCCTGGTGAGGATGGAGAGCGGGTAAGTGTTGTGGGCAGGGCAGGGGCTCGGCATGGGCGAGGTGTGGAAGATGAGGCTGCTTCACCATGTCCTCCTCCTCCAGGGAGACGATGGGGAGATTGGGCCTCGGGGGCTGCCTGGCGAGTCGGTGAGTGTCTACCGGGTTGTTGGGGGAGCTCTGGGGATGCCAGAGAACGGACATGGGTATGAAAGGGACACATTTTCTCTCACCCACGCTGCCGTATCTTCCCCTCACCTGAATTCAGGGACCTCGAGGTCTTCTTGGCCCCAAAGGCCCACCTGGTATTCCTGGACCCCCGGTAAGTGTCTTCTGCCCTGACCTTACCCCCTGACCTCTCTAACTCTCCACCCTTCCTAACTGCCTCCATCCTCCCCTTCCTTCGGTTCCCTCTCCCCTGGGTCTCACCTAGCCCCCCTTCAGCCTTCACCCCCAGGTGCCCTTGCAGGGCCAAATGGTGCAGTGCATCAAAGACTCTGAGCATAGCCAACAACAAAAAAAATCCTCAAGAAAAACAAAACAAAAACCCACAAACCCACAGGCCCACAGACCCACGCCCTGTGGATCTGGGCCAGCTGTGTTTGTTTAGGTTTGGGATGAACTGGAGGTCTGACTGATGTGCGTCTGCCCCAGCCCGTCCCACCCTCTGGAATGGCGGGGCCTCTCAGAAACCACAGGTCCCTCCAGGGCCCTAGCTCCCCTTCTAGCCTGCTCACGCCCCTCTCATGTTTCAGGGAGTCCGAGGCATGGATGGCCCCCATGGTCCCAAAGGGAGCTTGGTGAGTGATGGGCATGGAGACCCTACCTGACCCTTAGCCCCGGGGTCCCTGCCAACGTCTTGTTCCCTTTGGCACCATTTTGACCTCCTGCCTGCTTCTGGTTCCTGCTCTCTTGGCTGTCCCTGCTGGGACTCAGCTCTCCGCCCTGTTTGTTACCATCTCCTTCTGACCCCTGCCTGGTGCCTGTTTATAGGGACCCCAGGGAGAGCCAGGACCTCCTGGACAACAGGGCACTCCTGGGACCCAGGTGAGTGGTCCTGTCTACCCCCTCCCCAACTTTAGCGACTTCCCCTAGGCTTGCACAGTGGGTCAGACCCTGGATGGGGACGGGAAATTAAGGGTCTCAAGCCTTTACTGCTCATGCTCTCAGTGGGAGATGCTGGCTGGAAGAGGGAGCAGCCCACCCCTGCGGGGCCCCTGTGACTTCTCTCTCCCTGTGCATAGGGTCTGCCTGGGCCCCAGGGTGCCATTGGCCCTCATGGAGAGAAGGTAAGTGACTAAGTGATCTGAGGGGCAGGGGATGTGCCCAGGGGTGGGTGTAGGGAGAGCCCCAAATGTCTGGCTGGGAGTTTAGCCCTGTGTTCAGACCTGACCCCTCTGGTGACCCCGAGCCTCCTCGTCTGCTTGCAGGGTCCTCAAGGGAAACCAGGGCTCCCTGGCATGCCTGGCTCAGATGGTCCCCCGGTGAGTGGCCCCCCACCTCTTAATCCAAATTCCCCTTGATCCTATCCCCCAGCGAATGACCTCCAAGTGCCTTCAGTGACTGTCCATACCATATGCCTCTTGCACTGGGAGGTCACTGGTGGTCCTGCCCATGGTCAGTCAGCTTCATTAGGTCACAGGGGAATTTGGGTTGAAGAAACATAGGGAGGGGTTCAGGGAAGCTGACAGAGGCCAGTGGTCACATTCTCCTTCGCCTACCCCCAGGGTCACCCCGGGAAGGAAGGTCCCCCTGGAACCAAAGGAAACCAGGTGAGACCTTCTGTACCTCCTTTCACCCCATGAAGGAGTCTCCACCCAGACTCTGGGGCCTCAACGTCCTTGGGATTTCCTTGTCTTCTCAGTGCCATGCTCTGTAATCCTATCCAGACTCCAATGTTGTTACTTCCATTTCTCCCACCCCTGAGGCTCCCCCAGTGACATCCTGAGACCCATTTATAGATGCCTCTCTTTCTTCTTCCAGGGTCCATCTGGACCTCAGGGTCCTCTAGGATACCCGGGACCTCGAGGTGTCAAGGTAACGGACCACCAGGCTGGGAGATAAAGGACGGCAGTCAGGGGAGCCAACTGGGGTCTTAGGAGCTCAGTCCTTCCAACTCAACCTCCACCCCTCATCTCTCTGTCTCTGTCTTCCTCTATAATTTTAGGGTGTGGATGGAATTCGGGGTCTGAAGGGTCATAAGGGTGAAAAGGTGAGCAATGTGCCTCCAACTTCCCAGCACTCCATCCTGCCCCACACAAACCCGTCTGCCCATCTCTTTTCCTCACTTCCTTCCCTCCAGACTGCCCCACATTTCCCTCCATCTCCTGAAAGCCACCTTCCACTCGTGTTCCCTGAAATCCTCCATCCTAACCCCCCACCCTCCGTCATCTGTGCTGTCCTCTCACCCCCATCTTTCTCAGGGTGAGGACGGCTTTCCTGGGTTCAAAGGTGACATGGGCGTGAAAGGCGACAGGGTGAGTGGAAACCCCCACACCAGCCCCCAACTCTGAGTTCTAAGATCCTCCTCTTTGGAGCCCCCAGTTAGCAGCCTATTCCCTTGTACCCTGAGCTCCCCATCTCCAGTGCTCTATTCCCTTTAGAGCCAGATCCCAGCAGGATGACAACCTAGCAGTCTGTGTCCCACGGCCCTCCAATCACGATGCTCTTCCTGCCCCTATGGGGTTCACTGTTTGGCAGTAGCTTCTGAGACCCCTGCCAACCCCACTCTCTGGGGCCCACCTCTGCTCTCGGGGCCCAGCCCCACCCCCAGTCCCAGACATTCACCTCTCCAACCCTCTCACTCAGGGCGAGGTTGGAGTCCCTGGTTCCAGGGGAGAGGATGGTCCCGAGGGGCCGAAGGGACGCACTGGACCCACTGGAGACCCTGGGCCCCCCGGGCTCATGGGCGAGAAGGTGAGGGAGGATGATGGATCTGTGCCTACATGCTCTAGGGACATGGAACGGAGGAGGGCCTAGGCAATGGGATGAGGGTGGGCGTGGGGTGCCAACGACTGGAGTCAGCAAGTCAACTGAAGATGACCATGCATTAATTATGCTCCTCTCTGTGTACGGTCCCTCCTGGACACTGATGGGTTGAGGGGGGATGTATAAGAAGTCAAAGCGAAGTCTCTGTTATGAAGAGGTTACATAGCATAGAGGTGGGGACAAGGCATTGAGGCCGTCATAGGGTAACTGTAGGTCCAAGGCAGGGTGAAAATGTGTTCAGACTCAGAGCAGCAGGAGTTCCGAGAAGGGAGAGTTGAGGAGGAGGTGAGCACTGAGGTCTTCAGCGCTAACTCACCGGGCACTTACCATGAGCAGGCTCTGTGCTAAATTCTCCTGTCTGTCTGCGGGGGCGGGATGGGGCGGGTGGAGGCGGGGGACGGGGAGAGGGCAGGCACTATCACAGTCCTCTTTTGTAGAGGCACCAGGAGGTTCAGATCCCTGTCAGTCACACAGCCAGTGAGGGGCAGAGCCAGGATTTGAGCCCAGGCAGTCAGCCTGCAGAATCCCTGCTCCCAGCCTCTGCTCCACAGCTGCCTCGGGGTGCATGTCGCGGGAGTTGGGGTGGTGCAGAGCACAACCAGAGGGGCAGAGGTGATCCTGAGCATGCTGTGTGGAGGCCTGCAAGGGGGCTGGTCTTCCTGGAGCAGAAGTGTGTGCTGGGGAGGCTGGAGCTGAGGTGGACAGGTCGGCAGGGGGTAGATCACAGGCCTGGAAGGACTTGATGGAGCTGCAGACTTCAGTCTCCAGACACAGGGGAGGCAAGATCTCAGTACTAGAGTGGGGGAAATCCATTCTCAGGAAGGAGCGATTACAAAGCCAGGCAGCCCGTGGGGCGGGAGATGAGGGGCCAGGGGCTGGAGGTTTTCTGGGAGCATTGCTGGGTGGGGCATCCCATCTCTGGGGGTTGGGGTCTCCAGGGATGGAGTGGTATCTGTGGCTCCTCTTGCTCCTAATTGCTCCCTGTCCCTCCGCAGGGCAAGCTGGGCGTTCCTGGTCTGCCTGGCTACCCCGGACGCCAGGGTCCCAAGGTGATGCGATGCCCCTTTTGTGCCCCGTCCTCCTTTTCCCTTCCCTGACCCCTGATTCCAGGAAGCATAGACTGACAGCAGTGGGGGGCCCTAGAGAGAATTTAGTCCACCCCTATTCTACAGATGAGGGAACAGAGGCCCAGAGAGCAGCGGGGGTTTGTCCAGGGCCACCTAGTTATTGGCAGAGCCCGGGGCTCCCCCACTGCTGCCTCCATCACCTCTCGTGGAATCCACTGGCCCTGCCTAGGGCCTCCCCTTTCATGACTTCTTAATTTTTCCCCTTCTCCTTCCTCACCAGGGGTCCCTGGGATTTCCTGGTTTTCCTGGAGCCAGCGGAGAGAAGGGAGCCCGGGTAAGCTGGGGGAGGGAGAGGGTGAGGAGGGAAGGGCGGCTCCATGGGGGAGTCGTGCCCTGGGTGATGTGTTGTCTCTTTTTCATTCCCACCAGGGCCTGTCGGGGAAATCAGGGCCTCGGGGAGAGCGGGGCCCCACGGTGAGTGCAGTGGGGAGAGACACGAGGCTTAAGATCCAAAGGGGTATGGTTGGGTTTTTCTGACAGCTCCTCTTCCCTCTCTCTAGGGTCCACGGGGTCAGCGGGGACCCCGAGGCGCCACTGGGAAGTCTGGAGCTAAGGTTAGTGGTCTTAGCAGGGCTCTATCCACCATCTTCCCATTAGCCCGGCTCTCCGGTCAACTCTGACCTCAGACAGCTAGAATGCGCTCTTCTCACTCTCTGACTCTGTTTCCCTCCCAGGGAACATCAGGTGGTGATGGCCCCCATGGGCCCCCTGGAGAGAGGGTGAGTGTGGCCTGAGTCTCCCCTTCCCAGTGCTCCCCAGGGAGCCCGAGTGGGGCCAGGGAGGAAGCTGGGTCCCTGCCCATCACCCCTCCCCATTCTCCTGACTCAACCCAGCTCTGTCTCTAGGGTCTCCCTGGGCCTCAGGGCCCCAATGGATTTCCTGGCCCCAAAGGACCTCCGGTAAGCTGACCTATGACCCCTGACCTACCTGAGTTCTGTGAGTCCTTCTTCCCCATCCTCCTTCCCACCCTAGAGTTCACCTGACCTCTGAACCCCTTCCAGGGTCCCTCTGGGAAGGATGGGCTGCCAGGACACCCAGGCCAGAGAGGAGAAGTGGTAAGTGATGCCCTGGCCCCCTCAGACCCTCAAACTTCAGAACTGTCTGGAAGGCCTGCTGGGGATGTTCTCCTGGCAGAGTGAGAGCATCCCAGGGCTGCTTAGACCCATGGCCAAGGACCCTGCCTTCCTCCGGGAACCTGGGGACCTATACCACAGTGTCCATGCCTGACTGTGTTCTGACCACTCTCTCCTCTCTTTCTTTCTCAGGGTTTCCAAGGGAAGACTGGTCCCCCTGGCCCCCCAGGGGTGGTGGGGCCTCAGGTACGTCTGTCCCCGGGAGAAAATGGACCCCAGACCCTGGAGTTAGTCTATCGGCCCCTCTTCTCCCTTTTCCCAACCACGTGCCCCTGCCCCTGTCTTGTCTGACCCGGACCCCTGGGGCTGTGGGGAGTGGTGGGGGCTGAGATTTGGAACAGGGATCCCAAATTTCAGCCTGTTTCCTGGGCTAGTTCTCCTCTTCTTGCATTTTGGAGAAGAGGAAGTTCCCCACTGGGGACACAAGGTGGTGTAGTTACTCCACACTGGGGACTAAAAACCGGAGCAGTGGCCTTTGAGAGCCCCTGGGAATTTCCCAGTAGCTTTGGGGCAGGGAGAAAGGGGTTCTAGGTGGGTATTTTAAGGTGGCCAGGGCGGCCAAACAGGGCAGGCAGTGGGGCGAAGGGTCTGAGACTCGAGTCTGTCTGCCTCTTTCCCAGGGAGCAGCAGGAGAAACCGGGCCCATGGGGGAGAGAGGTCACCCAGGCCCCCCAGGGCCCCCTGGAGAGCAGGGACTGACTGGAACAGCTGGAAAAGAAGGAACAAAGGTCAGTAAGGGGCCAGGCATAGGGGAACTTGGGGGACCAGGGTTTGGGTGCTGAAGGGAACAAGTCATTGGGGATTTGAAGGGGGCCAGAGATCTCTTTGCCCCATTTGGGAGCCTGGCTGTAGCTCATCACCTTTCCTTTCCTTTTAGGGTGATCCCGGTCCCCCTGGGGCCCCGGGGAAGGATGGTCCCGCAGGTCTGAGGGGCTTCCCAGGAGAGAGAGGCCTCCCAGGCACTGCTGTGAGTGTGACCCCAACCCAACTGCTCATGACAAGTCACCATGCATCCTGGTACCCCCAGTGTTACCCCACTTCCATCTCTCTGAGCCTGTCTCCCCTCCCTGACCCTTCTCCTTCCCTGCATGTCTCCTGGACCCCATTCCTGCAGCCCCCCTTCCCGTCTCACATCTATTGCCCCAAATCTCTGCTTCATAGGGTGGACCTGGTTTGAAGGGAAATGAAGGTCCGGCTGGTCCTCCTGGCCCTGCAGTGAGTCTGGGGTCCCTGAGGGGCAGTGGAGAGGAACCAGGAAAGGGGTGGGTGAGGAAGGATGGAGAGTGGCATCTGAATCTAGGCAGGGCTATGGGACTGGGCAGAGGGAGTCTAGGGTCAGCCATAATGCATCCAATTTTGGGCTGGGAACCGTGGTCAGGGATTCTCTGGTGTGGGTGGGCTGTGGTCTCCTCTTTGGGGGTCTGACTCCATCTCCTATCTCAGGGCTCCCCTGGGGAGCGAGGTGCAGCAGGATTTGGGGGACCCATTGGCCCCCCAGGGCGCCCAGGACCGCAGGGTCCTCCTGGAGCAGCAGGAGAGAAAGGTGTCCCGGTGAGTTTTGGGGGGGTTCTGGGGAGAGATACTGGGGAGGGGTCTGTGAGCTGTTGGGTTATGGAGGGTTTCCTGTGGGGGTATTTAAGGGTGAGGGGTATCTCCAGGTCATGACTCCGTTCTTCATTCCCTGCAGGGTGAGAAAGGCCCCATTGGTCCCACTGGCCGTGATGGGGTGCAGGGTCCTGTGGGGCTTCCTGGTCCTGCTGGGCCCCCAGGTGTGGCAGGAGAAGATGGAGACAAGGTGAGGGAGCCTGCAGACCCTGGACCCAATCTTCTTTCCAGACGAGGTCGTGGATCTGGGTGTGGCCCGTCTTATTACTCTCCCCACTTTCCCATCTCCTCTATCTAATATCTCATCTGCCTTCTCCTCCCAGGGTGAGGTGGGAGACCCTGGACAGAAAGGCAGTAAAGGGAACAAGGGTGAACACGTAAGTATCCATGACCTTTAACTTTTGACCTTTGGCCTTTAACCTCATTCCCACCTGATCTCTCCCTGTCTTGGTGTCTCTGACTCTCCTTTCTCCCCCAGGGCCCTCCTGGACCCCCTGGACCCCTTGGTCCTGTGGGGCAGCCTGGAGCAGCGGTGAGTGATTGATGGCCCCTCTGCCTCCACCAGAGGCCCCAGCAGCCCCTAGTCTGCCCTCTGCCCTTGGAGTTGGGGGTGGGATTGGGGCCCTCTGGGCCTGGTTCCCAGCTCCGTGTGGGGTTTGTGGATAGAGAACACCTGGCCCATGACCATCTCTGTGTCCTTATTCCTGCCCTCCCCCAACCTCAGGGAGCTGATGGGGAACCTGGAGCTCGGGGACCCCAGGGACACTTTGGAGCCAAAGGCGATGAAGGAACCAGAGGATTCAATGGGCCCCCAGGCCCCATTGGCCTACAGGTGAGTTGTGGCTGGCAGACAGGGGCTGAGAGGTGGGGTCAGGATGGGGCTGATGTCTGCCCCTGCCCCCTTCCAGCCCCCTGCTGATGAGGACTGGGGAGCAGGCATGTGGGATCTGGGTGGGAGGGACCTGGGGGGCCCATCTGCCTAGGGCGGTAGTCACCTGGGTCTGTGCTATATATATCTGCACAGGGTTTGCCAGGTCCTTCGGGGGAGAAGGGAGAAACAGGAGATGTGGGCCCTATGGTGAGTGTGATCCCATTGATGGCGTGTGACTCCTACTGACCGCAGCCCCACCTACTAGTCACCTTCCCTGCCCATCCAGCCCCTACCCCAACACCCCACTGCCGCTGACCCCATTGCTCCCTGCCTGCTGGTCCCTGGCCTGGCTGCCCCTCCCCCTCCGCCTCTCTGCCCAGGACCTCTGTCTGGCCCAGCCCTCCACCATTCATGTGCATCCATTTCTCTTTCTCTCACTTTGCTTCCCCTCTCTGGTGTATCTGTTTCTCCCCAGGGACCACCTGGCCCCCCAGGACCTCGAGGCCCAGCTGGGCCCAATGGAGCTGATGTGAGTTCTCTTGGTCCCTTGTCCCTTCAGATCATTGTGGCCAGTTCTCTGCCTCCCTTTCCCCAGACTATAAACTCTAGTCTCATCATAGGTTCCACGAGAAGCCACAGGCCCCTGGGAAGGCTTCCCACTGTCTCACTGCTGTGACCTTGGGGCCCTCACCCAGGCCCTGCCCCTGGAATGGCACCTCCTCCCCTAAGCAATGATCTCTATTTCTGTCCCTTTTCTAGGGTCCACAAGGTCCCCCAGGAGGTGTTGGGAACCTGGGTCCCCCTGGAGAGAAGGTAACTGGGAAGGGGGTGAATGGACTGGTATTGGGCGATGAGGGCTGGACTTCTGCCAGTTTTGGCTGCGGGGGCAGAAGAGAATGAGGTGTGGGGAATATCAGGATTTTTTGGGGGAAGGAGGTTTTTGACCCCAATCTCTTTGCAGGGAGAGCCAGGAGAGTCAGGATCTCCAGGGGTCCAGGGCGAGCCAGGTGTCAAGGTGAGTGACAGCCCTGAGGCCCTGCTCCCCAATCCCCTTCACCCCTCTCAGCCCCACCCCACTTTTCCCCGTGACCTTTAGCTGGAACTCCTCCTCAGCCCAGGATTCTGTGCATCTGGCCATTGTCTGCGAGGCCTGGTCTTGGGTCTGAGTGAGCCCTGCCACGCTTTCCTTGAAGGGAAGAAGGGTGGCTTTCTGTGTGCATCCCACTGTCACCAAGGGGACTGTGGGGAGGCTGGAGGTGTCTTGGAAGCAGAGGCTGCATCCTTGACCTTCAAGACCCTCTTGGAACCATCTGTACTCTCCACTCGTTCTTCAGGGTCCACGTGGGGAGCGTGGGGAGAAAGGAGAGTCCGGGCAGCCGGGAGAGGCCGGACCACCAGGGCCTAAAGGCCCCACGGGCGATGACGGCCCCAAAGGGAACCCTGTGAGTTTAGGGGAGGGGCTGAGAGAAGGGCCCTGTCAATGGGAGACCTGGAGATATGAGTGTATGTGCAATGTGAGGACTTGGAGTGTGGGGAGCCCAAGAGTGGGGGATACCTGGGAGGAAGGTTGTAGGAATGGGGTCTCCTGGGAGGGGTGTATGGAGTCTAGGATCCAGAGAGAGACAAAGAGCCGCCTTCTTACTTACTACCCTGACAGCATTAGAAGGCACCTAGGACATGAGGGGCAGAGGGGTCCAGGATACAGTCTTCCCAGGGTGGTGCAGGTGGGCATGGCCTGTAGCGAGGGAGTGTGGTGGGTGCCCATGGGGGTCTGTGTTGGCTCTGGGTGGGCTTAGGGGGCTGTGACCCTCATCCTTGGTTTCCCTCTGCATTAGGGTCCTGTTGGTTTTCCTGGTGACCCTGGCCCTCCTGGAGAAGCTGGCCCTCGGGTGAGTCCTACCCAGGGAGAGGAAAGGGCAGAGGGTGGGCTCACATAGAGGGGGCCTCTTTGTGGCTGAGGGGCTCAGGTGTGGGAAGTTGGGGGTATAGCGGGTGGGGGGATGGGAGGATTGGCAGTTTTTGGGGTGATGCCAGTCAGGTTGGGGGCCCCCTCTGACCTTGCTTCATCCCTGCAGGGCCAGGATGGTGCAAAGGGTGACCGCGGAGAGGACGGCGAGCCAGGACAGCCTGTGAGTGACCAGGGACCCTTCTCCCCACCGCAGAGCCCAAGCCTTCAGACCTCTTTCCCCTCTTCTTTGCCCCACTCTTGAGGGCTCCCTTGGCTGGAGGCTTAACACCCACCCAACCCTATTCTTCCCTCCATAGGGATCCCCTGGTCCCACTGGGGAGAATGGACCCCCTGGACCACTTGGAAAGCGGGTAAGTGAGGTGGACGCCTGGGACCTTGAGGGGCAGTCCTTGGGCTGGGTGGATGGAGGATGGGGCAGTGGCAGGTGGAATGTGAGGGAGATGTCTATGTCTGGGCTGTCCTTGGGTGGGGTGTGTATGTGTGTGAGCACGTGTGTTTATAAGTGTGCTGTGTATATGTGGGTATGTTTGTTCCTTGCTTTTGGTATGTAAGTTCTTGCCAGGGGTGGTGGTGTGTACTGACCAATCAGAGTGGACACTGGAGGAAGGGACTGGCTTTTCCGGAGGGCCCCTGCTGGGCCAGGGATTAAGTCTTTAGTTGCTGGGGTAGGAGGTGGGGCACGAGGGCATGTGTGGGCAAGTGGCTTTTGACTAAATGCACAGAACTGCTCAATATTTTAACAACTGGTGCAGCTGTACCGCCGCTGGCTCACATCTGTGAATCGGCCTCTGCGGTTGTGTCTGTGCATGCACAGGTGTGTGTAAGCGTGCTACTCTGTACCTCATCCACTCTTCCTTCCCGCCTCCATCTGCAGGGTCCTGCTGGCACACCTGGTCCTGAGGGGCGACAAGGAGAGAAGGGAGCCAAGGTGAGGGAGAGGCTGCCCTGGATGCTGGCACATTTCCTCCATCTTCCCGCCCCCTTGTCCTCAGATTCCTCTGTCTCCAGATGTCTACCCCCTGTCCACCCCCCCCCAACCATGTTGAGTCCCTTGTGGGGACGAGGTCCCCTAGAGTTGTTCCTGCCTCAGGGCTCTGGGGTTTGGCTCCTCTTCCCTGACTCACGTTGTCCACCTTGGACCCCCTGTCCCCAGCCACAATCCCCTCCTCTGCGTTTTAGGACATGTTCCTTGTGTATGTTTCAGGGGGATCCTGGTGCTGTGGGCGCCCCAGGGAAGACTGGCCCTGTGGGTCCCGCAGGCCCAGCAGGAAAACCTGGTCCTGATGGTCTGAGGGGGCTGCCGGGTTCAGTGGTGAGTCATGGAGTGGAGAGGCGTGGCTGGGGTGGCAGGGGTGAGGGGCCATGGGAGGGGTATGATATGGAGACACTCCTGACCTCTGTTGTCCCTTTGAATCCCAAGGGCCAGCAAGGCCGTCCTGGAGCCACAGGCCAGGCTGGGCCTCCAGGTCCTGTGGTGAGTGACTATGGATTGGGTGGGGTGGAGGTGAGGGTGGGGGCGCCCTGGGGCAGTGGCATCAAGCTGAAGCCCTGGAGGGGGTGGGAAGTGGTGGCGGGAGAGCTTGGTCCCACCTCTTCCTGTAGAGAGTGACTTCCTGTCTCCCCACAGGGACCCCCAGGGCTTCCTGGCCTCCGGGGTGATGCCGGAGCCAAAGGAGAGAAGGTGAGTGACAGACAGACATGTGACCAGGTGTCTCTCCTCTCACCCTCACCCTCTGAAACTCATGGGGACCCTGAATGTCTACTGCTCTGCTTCAGGCCTCCAGCACTGTCTTCGAAGGTCCTTACTTAGTGAGGGCCGTTCCCAGTCCCTGCTCTTTCCTCTGACCCTGTGTCTGAGTCTCTCTCTTGTCCTCTGGGCTCTGACCCCTGTGGTTCTTCTCCTGCATCCATGTGTCTCCTCTCTGCCTCCCCCTGACACCTGTCTCCTTCTCCAGGGTCACCCAGGTCTCATTGGACTGATCGGGCCCCCTGGGGAGCAGGGAGAGAAGGGTGATCGGGGACTTCCTGGCCCTCAGGGCTCCACTGGACAGAAGGGAGAGACGGTGAGTAGAGGGTGTGGTCCTGGAAGGTGTTGGGGGATAAGAGTGCTGATTGATGTTGGGGTAGGGGGGATGGGCTGAGGGAGGAGGTGCAGAGGACGACCCAGTTGAAGGAAGCCCCTCGCCTTCCTAGGGTATCCCAGGAGCATCTGGCCCCATCGGTCCTGGAGGTCCCCCTGGCCTCCCTGTGAGTACCCCATCTCTTCCTCTGCTAAATCCCCTGAACCCCACTGCTCCCCACTCCATAGCGTCCCAGCGGCTTCCACAGCAACTGCCAGCCTAACCAGCATAGACCCCAGTGTCCCCATATGTCCTTATACCTGCAGTGTTTCTCCTCCATCCTTCCAGGGCCTCCCAAATGTCCCCACATTCCCTCATGCCTGCCCCTCCTGTGGTAACCCCACTGTCCTGTGGACTCATGACCTTTGCTTTCCATTCCTCCGTGGTCTGACCTTCCCATGTGGTGACTGACCACCTCTTTCTTATTTCACAGGGACCTGCTGGCCCCAAAGGAGCCAAAGGAGCCACAGTGAGTGACCCTCAGCCAGCTCTGACCTCTGCCCCCTCCCCACAGCTGGACTTGACGCTGTCTCTCCAGAGCAAAATGCTCCCCCGAGTCGAGCCCCTTATTCCCAGCCTGGAGACTGATTTGACCCTTCTGTGACATTGATTGCATGCTTGACCTCTTGACCCCTTGACCCCTCCATGACCTCATTTACTCCTTTGGCAGGGCCCAGCTGGACCCAAGGGAGAGAAGGGAGTGCAGGGCCCTCCAGGACACCCGGTGAGTTGCAGTCAGGGCCTGCTTCTCTGACTGGCCCTCTCTGTCCTGGTATTTCTCTGCTTCACCTTCATACTGACCTCATCTCTCACCCCCTCCACCTGTCCCTCCACTCAGGGCCCCCCAGGCGAGGTGATCCAGCCCCTGCCCATCCAGATGCCCAAGAAGACCCGGCGCTCAGTGGATGGCAGCCGCCTGATGCAGGAAGATGAGGCCATGCTGACGGAGGGGGCCCCAGGCAGTCCTGGAGGCTTGGAGGAGATCTTTGGCTCCCTGGACTCCTTGCGGGAGGAGATTGAGCAGATGAGGCGGCCGACAGGGACCCAGGACAGTCCCGCCCGCACCTGCCAGGACCTGAAGCTCTGCCACCCGGAGCTGCCCGATGGTCAGTGCCAGCCTCGGGGGACACAAAAATATTAACAACAGTGTGGGCACCCACAGCAGAATGGATGCTGGGGGAGTCTTGGGGAAGGTGCTGGGGTGGGGGTGAGGGTTGAGGGACTTGGAACAGCAGCTCTTTACCAACCAGGTCAGACGTATTTCAGTATTTAGCAACTGTTACAGTCCTGCCAGCGCAAGCAGCTCATTAAAGCCTGGTGTCTATAGGGATAGATAAACACACGTATGTACACACGTACTTGCGTTTACACAGATGGACACGTGTGTGAACCTACAACCAAGCATTGTACTGGTGTGAGGGTGTCGGCATTCCTCCCTCCTCCAATCAGGAGCCTGGGGGTACCGCGGGGGGGAGGGGCATCAGAGGTGGGGCCAGGTGTAAGGTGATGAGGGAAGCGGAAGTGGGGTGGGCTTATTATGGGGCTCTGCGTGGTAGAACGGGGTTCCTGGGAGACTGAGAGCATTGTGGGGAGGGCTGGGGGGCTGCAGCAGTGGGAGCGGAGTGGGAATGTAGGGCACAGAGCATCTTGGGTCCGAGATCTCGGGGCCCTGACCTCCCCCTCCCTCACCCAACAGGAGAATACTGGGTTGACCCCAACCAGGGCTGTGCTCGGGATGCCTTCCGGGTTTTCTGCAACTTTACAGCAGGAGGGGAAACCTGTGTGACTCCCAGGGATGATGTCACACAGGTGAGAGCTAACCCTTGACTGCCCTCCCCTGCCCCACAGCCTACCCCCTTCAGGGCCTAGTGGTTTCTGGGTTTATGCGACAAATTCCCTGGCTGCGGCCTCTACAGAGCCTGCCGGCCCTCCTCCATTCCTTGCTCCTTCCTCCTTTCCTTCTCACCACGCCTCCAATGCTCACTTTGTCTCCTTCCCTTGGCAGCCCAAGACAAAAGCGTGCCTTTCATTTACCCCGGTCCCCCGGCTCCCACTCTGGCCCTTCATTTCTCCCCCTTCCCTTTCCTCCCACCCATTCCCTGCTCATGAGCCTGGCTCAGCGGCGCTCCCTGTCTGCCTGCCTCTGACCGCAGCCCTCTCTCCTGCCAGTTCTCTTACGTGGACTCAGAGGGCTCCCCGGTAGGCGTGGTCCAGCTCACCTTCCTGCGGCTGCTCAGCGTCTCAGCCCACCAAAATGTCTCCTACCCATGCTCTGGGGTGGCCCACGATGGCCCCCTGAGGCTCCGGGGCGCCAATGAGGACGAGCTGAGCCCAGAGACCAGCCCCTATGTCAAGGAATTCAGAGACGGCTGTCAGGTGGGAACCAGGAAGAGCTGGGGATTCCAGACTCAGGCTGGGGGAAGGAGGCGGGAGACCCTTTGGGCAGAGGCACCCAGGGAGAGCAGGAGTCCAGCTTCCTGGTGGCAGATATGCCTGAGGAGCTCAGATGGGGGTGAGGAGGGCAGGAAGGATGGAAGGTGGGGGTCATCTGTGTGCACACACCAGCATCACCCAAAGTGAGTCATGCAGGCTCATACACATATTTACATGGGTTGCCTGTCATCACACAGGCACACCCACAAACGTGCACACATCCCTATGGAGCCACACAGACTCACACAACCACCACTGATAATCTCAGAGAGAAACCTGAAGTGGCACAGATTGGCTCATTAGTGCACACACGTGTGTGCACATGCACACACACACACACACACTCACACAAAACCTTCCTAGCTTTCCCAATCCTGACTCTCTGGAAGAAACTTTAGGAAGAAAATTTAGCCGGTCTGAACACGTGACACGGACTGGGGGAAGAGTATCTCAGGGTGCTCAGAGGAGAGGCAAGCCTGGGCCTGAGGTTGGGGGGGTCTGTGGGGTGTGTGCGCCTCCACCGTGCTCACTCCTCCCTCTCCCCGTCTCCCCCTCAAGACACAGCAAGGCCGGACGGTGCTGGAGGTGCGAACCCCTGTGCTGGAGCAGCTGCCGGTGCTGGACGCCTCCTTCTCAGACCTGGGGGCCCCCCGGAGGCGGGGAGGGGTGCTGCTGGGGCCTGTCTGCTTCATGGGCTAGGACCTTCCTTGTCTGACCCTGTCCGTCGAAACCAGGCCCACCTGGAATCCCACAGCAGCAGCTCTGTGCCACTTCCCAAGAGGGCTCCTCACTACCTAGGGGGCCGTGGGCCAGGGCTCGGAGAGCCCCCAGTCCGGGGCAGTCCAGGGGAGGGTGACGCGGGGGCCGGGACAGCCCCGGGGAGGGGTGGCATCTGGGGCTCCTGGCCCTCCCACCTGTTAGACAGCTGAGACCCTTATTTAAAACTCACCTCCCCATCGATCGCCCCAAACAAGAGGAAGAGAAGAGAAAGGACACTGTGTATTTTGTATTTAAAAATAATTATATTATTTAAAGAGTGGAAAACAAAGGAACAAAAAAGATAAAGAGAGAAATGCCAACAAACAGCAGGGGACTTTGGAGACAGGGCCCCCGCATCCTTGCCTCAGGGCTTTCTTCAGTGACTGTGGGGGGCCCACCTCCCCCACGCCCCACCTGGAGCACCCACTGTGAATGTTGGAATATACGTCTCCTTTGCCTCAGGGCTCCGACTCTCTCTGCCCAGGGTGGGCTCTTTCATCTCTACCTACTGGGGGTTGGCTCCCTGACGAACATACCTGCTGTCTTCCACTTGGTCTGGGGCTTGCAGGAATGCTACCTGGGGACCAGGCCACTCCCCCGGGAGATAAATGGAATAGTGAGGGGTGTGTGCGGGGCCTGTATTCAGCAGACTGTTGAATATTGAAATTCTTCCGTATTAGCTGGGAAATCGCCATGGCCCTGAGCCCCCTGAATATCCCATTGCCATCCTGGCCACCCCAGGCCCTCCCCTGCGCACCCCCCACCTTCCCTGATCCTGCAATTAAAGGGTTAATGTGTGGCATATGGATGGAAAGGACTCCCAGGACCTTGTCTAGCCCTATGACCAGTGTCCATTCTGACTGATGGTTAAATAATGTGATTGTCTCCTCCCGGGGTGTGTGTGTGTGGTGCTTGTGTTGTTATTTCAACCCCTACCCTGACCCCCATCCAATGCCCCTTCTTCCCCATGAGCTGTTGCCAGAAATGGATGGCTCAATCTCTGTTCCCTGGACGACCTGTCCAGCCGGGGTGTCTGGGTCAAGAGAGAGTTCATAAAGCCTGGGTGACAATTACAGAATCACAAATGGATCCCCCAGTGACATCAGGCGGGGGCCCAGAGTTTGCCAGAGGCTGGTGCTGGCCAGCCTCTCCTCGCTCCCCACTGTCTTTAGGGACTTCAGGGCTGGGAGGAGCCTTAGACGGCCTAGTCTAAACTCTTTGCAAACGAGGAGATCGAGGCTCACTTCCATGACGTTTGCTGCCCTGCACCTCTGCTCATTTCATCCTCCCCCTCAGGCTTTCCACATCCTGTCATAAAAATCCTGGGCCCGGGCCTCCCATACTTGCCAATGATAGCGACTGCATCACTGCAGGTTTTGTGCTGTGTCGAGATGCACAGTCCTCCCCGTCTCCTCCCACTCTGCGCCCCTCCTACTTCCTCTCTCCCCAGCGGCCCGCCTCAGGGCTCATTCAGCAGCTCAGTGCCCTCCGAGTCAGGTGTCTAGGTGTGTCCCTTCCGTTCAGGGCTGTCCGCAAGGCCGGGCCTCCCTAGCTGGCCTCCCCGCCTCTCCTGGGGCTTCCTCGTCCTCACGCAGCACTTCCTGCCTCCCGCTGGTCCTGGCCGTAGATTAAAACTTATTCCAGGGCCTCCTCGCACTCAGGACACCCCTACCTCTCTGGACGCCTGGCTGCGGGGGCGGGAGGGGGACGGGTGTACCCGCCGGTGCACGTGTGTGTCCCAGTTTCGGCATCCGCAAACCCCCAGGGGCGGCCGGGGAGAAGCTGCTTTGCGCACCCGACCTGGAGTCCGGATAGGCAGCGCCCCTGTCCCTCCTCCGTGTACTTCTTCCTCGCGCGGATCCCCGACGGCACCGCCTTGTCATCCCTGTCCCCAAGGACAAAACCCCGATCTTTGAAACCCTAAAGTGTTGGAGCTAGCTCCTTTTCGATCCTGGGAAGCTCTTCTATGCGGGTCTAGGAGCCCAGCCTCGCATGGGCGGGTGGGCAGGAGAACCGCTCGCAGGTGACAACCCCTCCTCCGTGCGCCGGGGCCTCGGGCTTTCAGCGTCTCCCCGCCTCTGCTGCCCCCTGGTGCCGGCGCCAAGACCTCGGCCCGCTAAAGTGCAAGCGGAAGGATTCCCGTCGTCGCTAAGACTTCCGAAACCTCTGCTCCTCCTTTGTCACTCACTGAACCCTCACTCCCACTCCCTCCGACCCAAGAGGAGGTCAAGTGGAGGGGAAGCCCCCGATCTCGTTTATTTGGGGTCAGGCGATGGATGGGGTTTCGGGGATCACCCACACCCACCTTTCGCCCACCCTTTGGTCTCAATCTCCAAGTCCCGAGGGTACTCTGGTACCCTCCCTCCCAGGCCTCAGCTGAAGAGAAGATCAGACCTAAATAGATGCTCCCCACTCTGCTCGCCCACACCCACTCCCAGCCAAGCAGGAACAGGGCTGAGGTTTCTCCGGGGCTCTCTCTCAGTTGGAGCCAGACTCACAGAGGTCCCCCTCCAGAACGCAAAGGGGAGTGTCCCCAAAGGTCACTTTTGGTCAGATCCTCTGAGCTCAGAGGGCTTTTCTCCATGGAAACAACGCCATACATTCACTCAAATAACATTTATACATGGCGGTTAGGTCCCCAAGCCAGTCCACAAAAGCCTATTTAAACTAGTATGCCAACCAACCCCATATAACAGTTTTATGAGCGATTCTGTGCCAAGTTTCATATGGGGATGCCAGGACCACAGCCCTCTCCTTGCAGCGGGACTTCTCCGTCCCCGGGGAGAAGCTGGGGCCTGGCTCTAAGGAAAGGTGGGAGGAGTCTAGGGGCAGGGCTCCGCAGGCGCGGTGGGGCTGGGTGCCCTAGTGCAGATGCCCTGGCCTCTGGACTTGTGGGCGCTGGCAGTGGCTCCAGTGGGCAGTGGAGGCTTCTGGATGGGGTGTGGAGAAGATAAAGGAGAGCGAGGCAGAGACTTTGGGGAGCTACTTGGAGTTTGATTGGGTCAGAATGCAAACTTGTAGGAGGGGGTGGTTTCCGAAACATCTTGACTAGCTCTCAAAGGAAGAACCCAATAAGGAAGAGGGAGTCATTGACGGTGTTTGACAAGCCAAGTGATATGATGGAGTTGTGCCCTAGCAAGGCACAGGGTTGGCTGAGGATGTGAAGGGCCTGGACACAGGCACACAGCCCACAGCAGGCTTGGATGCTTAGGAGAGGAGGACTTGGAACCTGGAGGGCAGTGAGATTACAGAGGAAGGCTGTGGGGATGGGGCCTCTAGTCTGTCACACCCTTGGAGCTGCTTCTTAGCCTTCGGCTGGTATTTTTGGCATCTGTGACTTATGGTCAAAAAACAACTTGTAAAATTTGGACTCTTTAGGGGCTGGCCCAGTGGCATAGTGATTAAGTTTGCACATTACTCTTTGGCGGGCTGGGGTTCGTGGTTTTGGATCCCGGGTGTGGACCTAGCACCCTTGGTCAAGCCACACTGCGGCAGCATCCCACATAAAACAGAGGAAGATTGGCATGGATGTTAGCTCAGCAGCAGTCTTCCTCTGGCAAAGAGAGGAAGATGGGTGACAGATGTTAGTTTAGGGCCAATTTTCCTTACCAAAAAAAAAAAAAAAAAGGACCACTTAGATCGCTGTACCTGGGAGCACTACATATCCCAGAAGGCCATGGGCTACATAGTTCTGTCCTCCTCATCCCTTGGCTGTGTTGCGTGCTGGGATTTGTAGTTTCTAAACGGATCTGAGTAGGTGGGGTTGGAGACAGATAGGGAAGAGAATGGGTCAAAGCAAGTCTCCAGCTGCCTCAGAAAGAAGTGTAGTAGGGGGTGGCGACCCGGTTTTGTGGTTGTGTAGCTCCAATTCCTGCTAGTTTGGTGTGGTCAGCAGGGAGTGCCAGAGCCATATCCAAACTTCTTCCTGGCCAGCTGGGCAGTTCGCAGGCAATGATCATGTTTTCCAACTCAAACCTGTTGAAGTGACTAGAAGTCACCCCTGGGTGCTTGCGATTGGCCTTCTGTTATCTTTTTTCTCATCTTCAGGGTAGTTTCAAGGAAACTGGCACTGCCAGCAGACTGTCATCTCAGTATGGAAGACCTGTCACAATTGTCCTTGAATGAAGACCAGGGACATCTATAGGACAACCTCCTTTAGGGCTATCCCCAAACAGCCAGGATGGTGGAAGCAGCCTCTGTGAGAGCCAGCACACCACAACGCCGTCCCAGTGGGAGCATGGCAAACCGTTTATTTGCTTTGCTCTGGCCTCTCTTCCTGTTAGTAACATCTTACTTACATGCTGAAGGTCTTTTGATTCCCAAGAAATAGATGGGTGTTTTTCCGGAGTATGACGGATAAAAACCACATGGGATACCATGGCAGCTGGGGCAGAGCTCACGTTCCCGGTCCCACCACTTCGTCTATAAAGGGCTTGGATTCCACAGAGACTTGGGCCAAAGTATGTGAGTCATGGCGAGATATTCCTGTGTTGTGTTCACATCTCCCCAGGGTCTGGGCTACACTGCTGGATCCCGTAGTGGGTCAATTCTTCTCCCTAAATAAGGTGTACCTCTATTATTAATGGTGGTAGAGATTTTTTATAACTTTACAGCTTTCCATTTGTGGTTATTTTTATTAATACATCAATATTTTTTCTCACTTTTTGGAACTGAAAATCTGTAGAAACAAACAAATAAAAACTAAAAGCTAAGAAATGTGTTTCAGAGTTATTAGGATTAAGGAGAAGATGAGAAATAACGCTGCATTTAGCTGGAGCCCTGATGACAGAGGGAATCAGACAGGAAGGTCTGTCCTGACAGGTGGTCTGGGTTGGGTAGGGCTGAGCAGACTTAGGGCCAAGGTGGTACTGATGTTAGCTGGCAGGAGACCTCTGTATATTCTTTTTTTTGAGGAAGATCAGCTCTGAGCTAACATCTGCTGCCAATCCTCCTCTTTTTGCTGAGGAAGACTGGCCCTGAGCTAACATCTGTGCCAATCTTCCTCTACTGTATATATGGGACACCTGCCACAGCATGGCTTGATGAGCGGTGCCATGTCCGCATCCAAACTGGCGACCCCTGGACCGCAGAAGTGGAACGTGCGAACTTAACCTCTGTGCCATCACGGCTGGCCCCGACCTCTCTGTATGCCTAATGAGGGTTTCTCCTTCATTTAGCTTGCCAGTGGTGCTTTGCTTCTAACTGGGCTGCTTATTTAATATGAGCATCAGTTTTCTCATGTGCAAAATGGGATAACACTTGCTCTGTAAGGGAATAATTCCCCCTTGAATGATAGCCTTTGCCTTGGAAGAGGGGGCAGGGGGACTGGCTGCGCTGCCTCGGTTCTACCTCCTTGCCGTGGTTACTGCTGACACACTGCTGTCTGGGGCACGCTGCTCCCCTTTACACTTCGGATCTTAGTCCTGTCAAGACCCCATACTTCTTAAGTTTCTTTTTGTTACAAACAGCAAAATCTGATTCGAAACAGCTTAAGTCCCAAAGGAAATTTATTATAAAAATATCAGGGTACTCAGGATTTGAAGTAGGGAAGGGCAAACGCAGTCCTGGGAGCTCATGGGTTCACGGACTTTGTCCCTGGGACGTGGCCCCCAACACCACTTGGCTGATGCGCTCTCAGCCTCCCTATCCCCAGCCTCCAGCGGTCCACATTCCTGGAGTGCCAGTCTGGTTGGCCTAGCTTTGGGGTCAGCTGTCTCCCTGAGAACCCACTTTCTATGGCTGGGAACCTGGTGTAGCCATAAACAGATAATACATATGAAGCACTAGGGCGTGGGGGTAGAGGGGTGTTGGGGGCACTCTTCCTGCTAAAGGTGGGGTTACTGGGACTCCAAGAGGTGTCTGCTGTGTGTCCCTCTAAACAGACCCCTTTCTGTACCATTGACCAGCGTGATCCAAGCAGCCCCTTCATGACCACACTTGTACTCCCTCACTCGCCCTCTCCCCTTGGGCCAACCCAAGTCGTGTTCAGCTGTTGCACCCGTGATGTCATGAGCTCTCTAACCACAGAGTCCAGCATCTCTGCTAGTTTGTATTTTGCCACTTTGCACACAAATGTTCCTGACCTTTATATCCGGGCTGCATATGACTTCTGTGGACACTTTTGGGTACTTTTGCCTTTCTGGACCCTTTGCTCAAAAAAAAAAAAAAAAAAAAAAAAAAACCCAAACCACCAAACTATATCTTACGACTGTGTTGGTATACAGATAAATATGTTAATACTATATATTTATATATTAAGATATTTTATTCAACCTGAAAGTTCATTTTCTATTTTAAAAGAAATGTAAACATTTTCATATTCTCCCAAAATATCGTGGGCCCTACACACTGTGTCTACTGTGCCTACTAGACAAGTGTCTTCATTGAAGATTTATACTTTCCTAATAAAAAAAAGATCCTTTTTCTTGTTTACTGAATTTTATCTTGATCAATACATTTTTGTCTAATGTTAGAAAACCCTGATTTTTTTCATGTGCTTTATCTGGATATATCTGCCTGTCATCTATTTTTAGAACTTTTTGTTATGGAAAATTTCAAACATACAAACATCTAGAGAATAGCAAAATGAGTCTTCCGATAACCATGAGCCATGAACTGATACAAATTCTCAGCTCATGACCAACGTCGCTTCGTGTCTACCTCAGCTGCTTCTCCTTCCTCAGCATCTGGGATACTTTGAAGCAATCCCAGGTCTCCTATGATTTCATCTGTAAACTTTTCAGGGTGTAGCACTGAAAGATAAGGACTCTTAAAAATATGATCAAAATTCTATTATCACATCTAATAATTAATAATCATTCCTATTATCATCAAATATCCACTCAGTGTTCAGATTTCCTAGGTTGTTTTGTGTGGTTTTTTTTGGTGTGTGTGTTTGTTTGAATTACGATGGAAGTAGAGTTGATAAAAAGTCTTTTAAGTCCTTTTTTTCCTGAGGAAGATTCGCCCTGAGCTAACATCCATGCTAATCTTCCTCTGTTTTTCAGTATGTGGGCCACCAGCACAGCACAGCCACTAAGAGAGCAGTGTAGGTCCGTGCCCAGGAACGGAACCCAGGCCACTGAAGTGGAGAGTGCTGAACTCAATCACTAGGCCACTGGAGCTGGCTTATTAAGTCTTTAAAAATCTATTTCCCTATCTAAATTATTTTTGTTTACTTTTTATTATGGACAAATTTAAACATACACAAAAGTGGTTTATTATTTCTATTTTTATTTTTTAATTCTTTTTTTGTGTATGAGGAAGATTGGCCCTGAGCTAACACCTGTGGCCAATCTTCCCCTTTTTGCTTGAGGAAGATTCACCCTGCGCTAACATCTGTGCCAATCTTCCTGTGTTTTGTGTATGGGACACTGCCACAGCATGGCTGCATAAGTGGCATGTAGGTCCATGCCTGGGATCCAAACCTGTGAACCATGGACTGCTGAAGTGGAGTGCGTGGACTTAACCACTACACCACCAGGCTGGCCCCTGTGGTTTCTATTTTTAAAAGAATTAATAAATGTTATTTGTTTCAGTTTCAGTTTTGAATACTGTAACACAATACCCATGAGTAAAGATTTTTAGGGTCCTCAATAATTAATTAGGTTTCCTGAGGAAAAAAAATTGAGAATCACTCATCCAGAGGAACTCTCAAAAACTACTCATGCCCTGTCCCCATCCTCACGGATGTGTATTTGACTTGTCTGGTGTGGGTCCTGGGCAAAGGTACTTTTGAAAGATTTCCCCAGGGGATTCCAAAGTGCAGCCCAGGTTGAGAACCTCTGCTCAGAAACCTGTAAGAAATAAGCAAAGGAAAGAGTGAGGAAAATGCCTTAGGTCGGAAAGGGCCTCTTGGACCTCCTGTATCTGGTAGAAATGCCTGCGTGAGCGGGCACAGACACCTGAAAAACAGCAGCTGGAACAAATATGAATTAATTTTTCTCATATAACAGAAATCTGAGGAAGACAGTTGCTGGCGTTGGTTTGTCCATTCAGTGATGCTATCTAGGCCCCAGACTATATCTTTGTACTTCAACATCTCACAATGTTACCCTTACTTCCTCATGCTTGTCGCCTCATGTCCTCAAAGTGGCTGCTGTAACTCTAGACATCACTTCAACATTCAAGACAGAAGAGAGAAGTTATAGTGACAGCCACATCTATTTCTTCAGCAAACTTCTGCTTTTGGTTCTCACAGCCAGCCCTAAGTGCAAGGAAGGCTGGGAAGGGGAAAGGGAGCTCAGGATGCGTGTGGAGTCAGCCAAACCACAGAGTCTGCCACACATAGTTGAATCAGTAGGTGGGAAGTCAATGTCCAACTCCCTTTCCTGGGCAGGACCTGCCAAGCTGAACAATGGTGTTAATTTTGGGCTGAGTGGGCCATCAAATCAGCGAAGTATGGCTCTACAGGGTGAATTCTTACATATTTTCTTTGGCTAAACTATGAGCATATTTTTTGTTATAACTGTTGTTGTTCTATTTATGTCTCTGTCAAACATGAAATCCACCAACAAAGGAAAGATATGTTAGACACACCCGACATCACTTAACTGTAGAAATGCCCAATACTACTTTGCTGCCTCTTTAAAGAGCAATTTTATGGCTATTGCAAATGCCAGGAAGACACCAAGTCTTGCACCTGGCAGATATAGATGCAACATGGGGAACTGAAAGTATAGCCACCACTGACATGTTGTCGATGTATTACCAAAAATAAGTCTATACCGAGTCCTTTCTGGAATCTTTGGAGATGGCCCCAAACTCAACAAATGCCTCCTGGGACGCACAACAGTGTCTGGTACTCCTTTTCTATCCTGTCAGTCACAGTTTCCGGGGCTCGCAGAACCACACTTGCTCTTACTAATAAGCACTGTGGACGTGTGTGGTGCTGGACAAGGCACCATGTAAGGTGTGGTCACCCAGAAGTTCAACAGCTTGAGAGAGAACTGTTAGTGAGGGTCCTGTGCTGGGCTGGAGGCTCCACCATTTTTCTATAACTGATGCTTGAGGGTGATATGCACGTTGGGAGTTCTATTTTATATTTCCATGAGTTTACTCTTGTTCTGTTTTGGCTGTGAACTGGGAATGCTGTATGTATTGGTTAGGATTAGGTTTAATTGTGAGAAACAGAAAATCCTGAAAACAATAGTGACGTAGCCAAGATAGACATTTATTTCTCTCTCTTGTCGAACTGCAGGGCCAGTACGATGTTCAACCGTGTCAGGGATTCAGACTCCTAGCTTGTTGTTTTTTCACCAGCCTCAACATGGTTCTTCCCGGGGCCGGCCCGGTAGCACAGCGGTTAAGTTTGCATGTTCCGCTTCTCAGCAGCCCAGGCTTCGCCGGTTTGGATCCTTGGTGCGGACATGGCACCGCTTGGCAAAAGTCATGCTGTGGTAGGTGTCCCACATACGCAGTAGAGGAAGGTGGGCATGGATGTGAGCTCAGGGCTAGTCTTCTTTAGCAAAAAGAGGAGGATTGGCAGCAGTTAGCTCAGGGCTAATCTTCTTCAAAAAAACAGACAAATAAAATGGGTCTTCCCTTTCAGCTCCAATATGACTGCTTGAGTTCCAGCTTTCATGTTTGCATTCCAATCAGCAGGAAGAAAGAAGGGGAAAGAAGGATTCATCCCCCTCTTTATATGGCCACTTTCTAGAAGCTGCACATAGCAGTTCTGACAATGAGCTCATTGGATAGAGTTTACATGTGGCCACACATAACTGGAAAGGAGTATGGGAAATTAGTACTTATTCTGGAAGTCCATGTGCCCAAGAAAAACGGAAAGTTCTGTTAGGGAATCGTTGGATTATGGATACTGGGGAACAGTTAGCATTCTCTGCCGTGCCATGCCTCTAGACAATTTCTTGAGTAAGACCTAGAAACGGGGGATTCTGCAGTGACTGCAGTCCCATAATTTCCATAAAAATTGTTTAAGAACACATTTTTTGCCCTGATGGGAGGGGGTTCCAATGTAATCTACTACTAGTGGGGGCCTAAAGGCCAACATCTCTAGGCAAAGTATGAAGCAAGAGTTTAAAAACAAATGGGTTATTTATTTTGTTTTGCTGGCAAACCTCAGACCAGAGATTTCTTGAAGTGTTCCGAGGCTGTTATAGGCCTGTAGAACTTGTGCCCTTGTCACAGACGCACGCTTCCCTCCATGACTCCTCCACGAGTTACCTCTATTTATATGCCTGCCTCTGAGTATCTGAGACGGTCATTGGCCTTGTTAGAGCCGCAGTAGGATAGTTACAATATGTAGCACGTCAAGATTATTTTAGTTTGTTAGCGATGCCAGCCAATTGCGTTCTCAGAAACACGTGCCATATAGTTATGGGTTCAATACCCAAATTACTAAACACCAGTGGTCTATATGCCTGTTTGGTCTCTAAAACAGTGCTGTCCAATGGAACTTTCTTTGATGATGCAAATATTCTACACCTGTGCAATCCAATATGGTGGCCACCAGCCATATGTGGCTACTGAGCACTTGAAATGTGGTTAATGCATCTACAGAATTTAATTTTAAATTTTATTTAATTTTGATTCATTCAAATAGCCACATGTAGCTAGTAGCTACCATATTAGACAGCACAGCTCCAAGGCATCTTGCTGTTTAAGGACTTCTATGAGTTTGACTCATTTTCCGTAATTTGATGAAGAGACGCATGTTTAATACAGATGTGGGATTTGCATTCTTCAGAATTCAACATGCCAATTAATTTCTGTTCCTCTTTTTTGGGTTGTGAGCTTCAAGGACAAAAGTTTTTGCCTGATCTTGGACAGAGTTTTTCTCCCAAAAGTTAACTGAAATCTTTGCTGTTTAATGACCCATTCCCTTTTAATCATAAAATCAATAAAGGAAGACAGAGTTTTTGGGTGCAATTGGTTTTTTTAAAATGAGATTTAGTGAGATATAATATACATGCAGTAAAATCAATCCTTCTTAGTTGTATAGTTCTATACATACATATTGCCAAGCATATTCATTGTGTAATCACCACCATGATAAAGATAAAAGATATTTCCACCCCCCCCAAAAGTTCCTCATGGGCACAATTGTTTTCAAGTCACTCTTGGTTAATGTGTCATTAGCGTAATGAAGAATTTTAATGCTTGAATTGGATTTAGGTCATTTGTTTAACTTCTGCTTTATTGGATTATGCCTCTGGGTGGAAGAATTTACTGTGGTTATACGGTAAATGTGACTCATCGGGGCAGCCAAGTGAAAGCAGACTGCTGGTGGGGAACAGAATTTATTGGTGTTGAAAAAAATACCTCGGCCAGATGGATGCACGCATGCTAATCAAGGGCTGATTGAGCAAGATCTTTTACTAAGGAAATGATATCAAGGACAGCGCTAACCGTATTTTACTTATTTTTTTTAATAATTAGATGAGTTAAATATATGTAAAGTACTTAGTCCCTGGCACTTAGTAAGTATTACTTAAGAATTAGCTATCCTTTTTTTTCAATTTTTAAAAATTGAAGTATAATGTCATAATATTATATTAGTTTCAGGTGTATAACAATTATTCAATTCAATATTTGTATATGTTGCAAAATGATCACAATAAGTCTAGTTAACGTCCGTCAACATACATGGTTACAAAATATTTTTTCCTTGAGATGAAGACTTCTAAGATCTACTCTGCCAGCAACTTTCACATATGCGGTACGGTATTATTAACTGTAGTCACCATGCTGTACCTTGTATTCTCATGACTTATTTATTTTGTAACTGGAAGTTTGTATTTGACCCCCTTCACCCATTTCGCCCCCTGCCTCTGGCAACCACCAACCTGTCCTCTGTGTCTATGAGTTTGTTTGTTTTTAATAGATTCCAGATAGAAGTGAGATCGTATGGTATTTGCTTTTCTCTGTCTTCTTTCTCTGAGCATGATGCCCTCAGGGTCCGTCGAGCTCTTCTTCCTAGTATTGCTGTAATTCACAGTTAACTTCGAAGACCCACCTCCCTTTTGACTGGTCAAATGAGTTGTAGGGAGTTCCACTGGCGGGATGGATTATCTCTAGTTTCTCCAGCTATTTTATTCTAGCTATTATTTTACATACTCTCCTAGGGACTTGGCAGTGTTTCGTATTTACATTTTTTGGTGGGAAGTGGAATTCCAGAGGTTCAGAGTGGGAGCTTTTCCATTGCCCGGAGTTGCAGTAGTAAATTCAAACAACATACCCAGGGCAGGTGAATTCACCATAGCAACTGTTTTGGTTCTCTGTATCCTCCACAAATGTTATTACACCCTAACACCTTAGATGCTTCTCCTCCACATGCCCCAGTATTCAAAATAGCCCTCTTACTAGATTAAGTTTTCCTAATTAAAAGTTGCTGTTGACCTGTTATCCCAAAGTTCCTAGAATTCTGCCATAGTGTCCTTTGTCCACAGGGTTTTAATAGCGTATAGAGTGTCTCTGGACAGATCTGACATCGTAACAGATCTGCAGGGAAGGACCCTGGGGCTGTTTGTCCTGACCTGTGAGAGGGCTGGCTTGATCTTTAGGGCAAAGCTCTTTAAACTCAGAGGCTGAATCAAAGGAGGTGTGTGGAAGTGCCACCCTTCTGTATGTACTGAGACAAATGTGTTCCTAAAGTTTGTAAGCTCTTTGTCTTGGTGGTTCCCTTTGGCTTAGTTCCCAGCACTTTTAAACCACAAGAGTGGAGGGTTTGCAAGATTACTTCTAGGTCTATAGCTTCTGTATCAACTAGAATTCGACTGTTTTTGATGCTTTCTTAATCTCTCTTGTAATTTTATTAACTTGCTAGGGGGCCTATCGTTATTGGGATTCCGATAGCCCCAAATCTAATGAGCCATGACCGCACAAGACACTTTATCTCCAACCTCCTTGGCTTCTTAAATTCCTTTTCATTTTTCCATTCTCTAGCAGTTTCTCCTGCGGGTGGTCCTGCTCCATTAAAAGCTACTAAGAGAGGGCTTGCATTTTTTAGAGAAAGATTATAAGCTTTGCTCTGCCTGTCCAATATGGTAGCCACTAGTCACATGTGACTATGATAACTTAAATTTAAATAATTGAAAAGCAAATAAAAACTTCAGCCCCTTAGTTGCCCTGGCCACTAGCATTTTCAGTGCTCAAGAGTCACATGTGGCCGGTGGCTACAAGAGTGGCTCCATTGGACGGCTCAGATATGGAGCATTTCCATCATCACAGAGAGTTCTAGTGGACAGCCCCGCTCTGCATGTTCTGATGACCATGCTCACTTCATGGATATGAGGACTCTCTGTTTATATGGACCTTCTTCTTTCCAAAGTTGATGTTGAAGGGTTGCCTTCTGTTGGTATGTTTTCTTTATATACATTTACAGAAAATATAATTAGGGTTTGTTTGGCAACAGAGCAATGATTAGCATATTTTCATGGCTGCTGTTAAAGGCGTAGACGGACCACAGAAGCGCTGGTGCTGCCAAAGCCTCTGCATTTGGCCATATTTATCTTTTCTCTTTTTTTTTAAGATAGGCACCTGAGCTAACAACCGTTGCCAATCTTCCTTTTTTTTCTTTTTCTTTTTCTGATTTTTCTCCCCAAATCCACCCAATACATAGCTGTATGTTTTAGCTGTAGGTCCTTCTAGTTGTGGCATGTGGGACGCCGCCTCAATGTGGCCTGACGCGCGGTGCCACGTCCTCGCCCAGGATCCGAACCAGCGAAACCCTGGGCCACCGAAGCAGAACGCGCCAACTTAACCGCTTGGCCACGGGGCTGGCCCCTGCCATATTTATCCTAACTCACGTTCTTCTGTATGCCTAACTTTTCTTTAAGAATGGTGGAGTATTCCGTAATGGTTGACAAATTCCCTTATCGCTTGTTCCAAGTCCAGATTCCACTGTTGGCCACTAGATGGAGATAGGATCCTATTTAACATACTCTTGCTTTAAAGAAAGTTTTAAATTCAGATTCTCTGCAATGGGTAATCTGGCTTTTTCCTCAAAACCTTGGAACATGTCTCGTGATAATTAAAAACATGTACAGTTTTTAATTCTCTACAGTTGTTCAATAAAAAAGAAAGAAGTACTAAATAATTTAACTACTATATTTCCATATGACAATCCTTTACCCCCAAGAGGGCAAGCTTCAAAATCCGACTCTGGTTAAAACTCTGAGTTCCCTCACAGCTTTATGACTGTACTCTGATGACAGCGTGTTAGGAGGAATTCTTGGCCAAACAGAAAATCAGGGAGACTTCGTTCTCCTTGTCAAACCCTAAATTACTCTAACGGTTCTGCTTTAACAAGCAGAAGTATTCAGAACACTAAGAGAACAGTCAAAATGGTTTTTAAACTAAATCCCTTTTAATTATGACTCAAGGTAATAATAAGTTAACTATCAGGCATTGTAAACACCGGTTTCTCAGTCCTCTGCTGACCAGGTTCGTTTGTTTGTTTCTTCTCAAAATCCCAGATAGTGAAGCCTCTCTCATCTGAGGCAGCACAGGCAACGAGAGGCTCATTCGTAGTCCAACTCCGTGGGTGTGAAATTCTCTGGGCACAAAGTGGACTGCCTCTCTCTTTTTACCAAGCTGATTGACAGTGGATATATCACGTTACGACTTCTCTTTCCCGTTTGAGGCACTGAGAGACCGGCTGCCTCTACTCCCTACTAGAAACATCCCAAAATAGAAATATGTGCAATTTCTCATGGCAGTGAGCAAAAAGCAGAAATTTCATGGAACAGAATACTTTCATCTGCATCCTTGGCTTGCAACTTCAGATTTCAAAAACTGCTTCCATGCTAATAGGATTCATATAGCAGTTGAAACAACAATTTCACATAATAATAATGAAAAATAACTATATGGATTTAGCTCTGTGTCTTCTGCAATAATCAATGTTTCCAGAAAACTAGGATTTAAGAGTGTTTTCTGGGGCCTGGCCTGGTGGCATAGTGGTTAATTTCGTGCGCTCCACTTCGGCAGCCTGGGGTTCGTGGGTTTGGATCCCAGGCGAGGACCTACACACTGTTCGTCCAGCCATGCTGTGGCGGCATCCCACATACAAAATAGAGGAAGATTGGCACAGATGATGTTAGCTCAGGGACAATCTTGCTCAAGCAAAAAGAGGAAGATTGGCAACAGATGTTAGCTCAAGGCCAATCCCACTCACCAAAAAAAAAAAAGTGTTTTCTGTATCAATATATAATCTTCTTTGATGAAAAGGGACACTCATGTTATCTTGAAAATTGTCAACAAAATGGATGGTTTGCCCCTGTGCAGAAAAGAGTTGACAAAGCAGGCTTGACTGCCATCCTTTGAAAGGCCTACTTACAGGGTTGGCCCCTGGCTGGCATGCAGGATCCTGGGTTTTGGGGCATCCCCCCATTCCAGAACAGGTAAGAGTGTGCCTAAACTGCCTGTACAAACAATATGGTTTCTGCTGAACACCTGCTTTCCTTCTGGGAGACTGGAATTTTGGTATGTCCTAGGAAGAGGTGGCCTACATGACCTGCCCCAATAAAAACCCTGAGTGCTGAGCGTCGTCTGAGCTGTCCTGGCAGACAGTATTTCACATGTGTGGTCATTGCTGGAGGAATTAAGTGCATCCCGTGACTCCAGTGGGAGGAGACCTTGTGGCTCCCATGGGAGAGGACCCTCGGGAGCTTGCACCTGGTTTCTCTTGGCTTCGCCCCACGTGCCTTTTCCCTAAGCTGATTTTGCCTCGTATCTTTGCCGTAGCAGATCACAGCCACGACTACAACTACATGACGACTCCTGTGAGTCCTGCCAGTATCATCGAACCTGCGGTGGTCTTGGAGACCCCCGACATAGCCCCTTATTTGGAATTGGTATCTTGTAATATTTAAAATCATAAAAACCCAATTTATAGTCATAATTTACGAATGTATTTCATCAAAATGATTTCCTGTAGTCACATGCAAGAAGATCGGTTAAGAAAGAAAAACTCCTTAAGCTTGGTTAAGGCCTTGCTGTTTTTGAAAATTGATAGTGATCTACGTATATTGTAGGAATTAGAAGTTTTCCTGACTACTATTATTTAAAATTTGGACTCAGGTGGCATGCCATACCATGAAATGGCTGAAGTGAGTATGACTTCTGTCTTGACGTCAAACGTACATTAAAATGATTTACAAAAATCATAATAAGCTGTGTTCTGAAAGCAGGTTTGAAAAAGCTGGTAAACACATATCTCTGACCCTTTTGAAACTGCAGATGTGCTTGTACTGGATACCTCGGAAGGAGGGAGGGAGGGCGGGGAGACTCGATGAACACAGAGTTACGGGATGAGTCTGCCTCTGTAACTTGATGCGAGTAACAGTACAAAAAGAGAACTATATGTGATGTTATTATACTGTTATTTACAATTCTGATCTTACGTTCACTTTTATCCTTGGAAAGCATATTCTTAACAATCAACATGCTCTATCTGTCTTGTGTAAATTTCTGTGGCAAAATCCAGGCTCAGGGTCTGTTCCATCTGGGATTGCTGGGAGTAATGGTTCCGCTCCTCACTGGTAAGAGTACAGCATGAATTTGAGCGTGTACAATGAAATAAAGCAAATTTGAGGAGGTCCGCTATCAGTTGCTCTCCTAATCAATAAGGAGAATTGATCACCATCAAGAGGTTTCCTTCTCCATGCCTGGGTAAGACAATGACTTGTCCCCAGGCTCTTAACTGGACCAAATGGTCACCAAACCCTTCAAGCATAAACATGGCCACATGATCATCTCCTTCCCCTCAAGAAGAAAGGCGACAATAATATTGGATTTAGCTGGTGTGTGTGCCTCAGGAAAGGGCCCTCTGTAGACTGGAGAACCTGAGAAACAGGAAGTACATTGAATTGAATTTCAGAGACTCAGAAACCAGTGTTGGGGCACAATTCAGTCGTAATGTTTCCTTGGAGGTGGGAGGTGGCGGGACAACAGAAGTAGGAGTACCAGGTCCAAGGCTACACATGTGTTTGAGATCAGAGTGGGAGCCCTGTGAAGAAGAAGAAAAAGAAAAAACCCCACTCAAGCTCAGAGGCTGCATTTTCTGTCCCTCTAGAGTCCTAGGAGAGAAAAAAACTGTGGAGGGAGACTGAGTGTTGGCCTGAGGAAAAGTGGAAGAGCGTTCCTCAGATTTCCTTCAGCAGTGGGGAAAATAATGCTCCTTGCTTACACCCACCCGAAGATGAAAATGGAACAAAGAGGTGGGGGCAATTTGGCTCAACTTACAAAAAAAGCAACCGCCTCTGAGAGTTTCTCCTCATCCACAGGGTACTTCCTATGGTATTTCCTGAGCGCAATGTACTCGTTCAATGTTCCCAAACTCATGCTGCAATGAAATGAACTACATCCCAAGAGGGGAGAAGAGAGCCGAAATACCACCTATTGGCTGAGGTCCTCATCATCCTGAAATGGAAGCGAAAGAGAGGATGAATTCAGTCACAAGGGGAGTAAAGAGCACTGAGAGAGTAAATCTTAGAGAATTATTCAAATGTTTGCATCCCATTCCCTGTGTCCCTGGGAATTGAAGCAGGGCCCACTTTGCAGACCTAAGTGAACCCCAGGCTTAAAGGAACACCTGCAGAATAGGGTGGCCAACCGTCTCAGGTATCTTCCTGGACCAAGATCTCGGAGTAGGCGTCTTTCTTCCTACAGGGCTGTCTTTGCCTGATCAGAATCTGATTTCAGTGGCCTCTTTTGCTCTGTTGCTTTGCTTTTCTGTCTCAGTGTCATCACTGAAGAATAAGAGAGAGAGGCAGAGGAAGGGTAGTATCAACCACTTTCCAGAAGTTTCTTACCTCACTGGCCTCTAAAATGGAGAATGAAGCTCACCATGAGGGCAGTGAGCCTCAGCACAAAGTCCCCCACTCCAGTCAGCATCTTGCTCTGGGCAGAATTTGACTCACCTCAGGGAAGAATAGCCTCCGGGGTCAGTCTCGCCTCCACCTGCCCCAAGTCTGGGCCCTGTTTGACACCCACAGCCTGATCTCATATACCATAGAGAGAAAACGGAGGGCATGAGGTCAAGCCCAGAGCTACCATGGAGAAGGAGTAGAGGTGGAAATCACTCCAAAGTTCTGGGTCTCAGACTGGTGACTTCCACAGGCGGCAAATGCTGGTTTTAGGTCAGCCCATTAAGTCCAAGCTCATGAGCTGACGGGATAGGCCAGATCCCCTGTCAGAGGCACAATCGTGAAGGTGATTGCCTTTCTCCTGTTTTCTGACAAGGAGAGATTCTTTAGGATCCCCAGTTAGGGATAAACATGTGCTAGGATCACCAGATCCCCACCGCCCAGCCCAGACCACAGTTAGGGGGCTGGTGAAGAAGAACACAGGGTGGTGTGAACCCAATGAGTAGAGAGCAGACCCTGGAGCCTGGAGTCTAGAGTAACTCCCTCCACTCCAGGGTGACAGGACTGTCCAGGCTGCAGTGCTCCACTTGGCAGGTGTAGATGTCTCCCTGCTGGGGGGTCATTTCCAGCATCATCAGGATCTGGAAGGTCCAGTCTGAGTTGTGCATCAGGTTGGTGGACACAGTCCCAGCTGTTTCCTCCCGTCCATACAGGAGCCAGTGGACTTGAAAGTTGCCAGGATAGAAGGCTGCCACATGGCAGACAAGCAGGTTGGGGCGCTGCAGGGGCCCTTCTGGGAGTGGGAGACACTCACTTTGGGTTGGACCAGGAGTGGGGAAAAGAATCTTGTTAGGACAAGTGAGACACCTAAAGCAGTGTATTTAGCGATCTTCTTGCCAGATTGACTCCTAGATGTTTAAAAATGAATATGTCATCTATTAAGCTATTTGGAGGGAGGAGATGCTAAACAGCATAGAAGAAACAGAATAAAATGTTCAAATGTTCCAAGAGAGATCTTGTCATACACAATAAAGAAAGAGCAGAGAATGATAGGAGAGGGTCAGCGTCGGCACTCTGTAACACTTGCCCCAGAAACGTATAACCTAGTAACTGATGTCCTTTTCACAGGAATGTTGAACCAGCCAGGAAGCTACCTAAATGTAGGTTTTCCTATTTTGCTTAAAATGATGTATAATCCTGCCAAATATTATCTTAGAATCAGAATATATTCAGCCAATAGCATTCCTTTGATCAGTCATTCTGATATCCTCCTTAAAATAAGAGAAGAAGAAATGAAGTAGCTTGATTTGTTCTTTGTTTAACCTATATGTCTCCTGGTCTCTTCAAACCAAAAAAAAAGTTTGTAGCCGGATCCACAAACCCAATGCTCTTAGCTCTTTCGTGTTTGATTAGCAGATTAGGTAAAATTACTCCTGGATTAGCCAGTGAGTGATGTCATCTGATCTGTGCATGAGGAATGTCATCCTGGAGGGAGTGTGGGGAATGGATTGGATGGTCTACAAAAACAGACAAGAAGTGACGAGAGCATAGACTAGAATTAAGAATATGAGAGAGATTGTGAAGCAGAGTCTATAGGATGTAGGGAGAGGAAGGATCGCCTCTTTCCATATTCCCGATACAGAACCGAGAGGCAGTGAGTATAGTGTTTGAGATCATGGACTCTGGGGACAGAGGACCTCACTCCTCTCCAATGACTTACTGACTGTGTGACCTCAGTGAGCTATCGTGTCCTCAGTAGTAAAATGGGGACAATGATGTTTCCCTGACAACATTGTGCGGGTTAACTGAGATCAGGAAGGTAAGATAGAACATTGGGTCTAGAACAAAGTGAGGGTTCAGTTAACAACGGCTGTGATCTCATACAGGCTTTTATTTACAAAACTGGAGTGAGAACAGAGTGATGATATTCTTTCCTCACTACGTTCTTGCCTGGCCACCACCGCACGTCTCTCAGGTTTATTCACTTGCAAGCTCCTTAAGAGTGTTGGACATATGCTAGTTCTGCTTCCTCTTTCTGGACCCGTCCCTCTTCAAACCCACACAGTGTATAGTGTGCACTCCCCACCGCTCCCTCTCTCAAAATTGCCCTGGCAAAGGCCAATGTCTGCCGCATCTTGTGATCTGCCCACACCCGCCTCGGATGTTGGTGCGTCCTCATGCTGTGTTCCTGACACACTTCTGGACATTCTCAACTGGGGTTATTTCACTCACATCACGCCTTAAATATCGACCATAATTAGTAGCTCATATGACTATATTTCCACCCCATCCTCGTTTCTGAGTTCTCCACCTGTCCATCCACATGGCTGCCGGGCACCTCCAGGTGGACAGTGCAGGAGCTGCAACATCAGCCCGTCCAAACAAAGCTCACGCTTCCTCCCTCACTCCTGCTCCTCCCCAAGTTCTTGGTGAACGATATTATTATTCACCCCATCCTGTAGCTAAGAGCTTGTGGTCACCTGGAACTTATTCTCTTCCTCACTTTCTACTTCTGATCAGGTAATAAGACCTGTCACTTTGCCTCTTAAATGTCTTCCTGTTCCCACTTTGTCCCTCCCCTCCACTGTTATAGTTAACTCAGACTGCCATCCTTCCTAACCTGGATTACTGCCGTGGCCCCTTAATGCTTCTCCCTGACTCGGTTTTGCCTCCTCCAATTATCCTCTGCCGAAGCCTGATATATTTACATTCACGCATTGCCTCGGGATGCTGTCCAGTCTTCCTAACATGATGAGCAAGGCTTTTTACAATCTGACCCCTGCTTACCTAACCAGTCCTCTCCTGCCCCCTCTGCCCTTCTAGTCAGCCATTCTTACAGTTTTGTCTTTGTGATTTCTTTGCATTTTTTGTGTTGCATATTTCATGTTGCATTATATTGGCATATTACACAAATAAAAATAAATAAATAATATTTTTTTGGTTCTAACGCCCAAACTAAAAGTGCTTAATTCCATCTTATCCTTCAAGACTAAGCTGGGTGTTAACTTTTCAGAGTGATTTTTCCAGACTTTTCTGCTCCCGCACCCGTGTTAACTCCTCTTATGTGTTATAAATGTTCTCTGTGTATTACTTAAACATCATGTTTCTCACACTATTTACAGACCGAACTTGTAATTTTTATTCTCTCCCTCAAATTTACTCTCTTCCAGTGATCCCAAGCTGAGTAAAGCACCATCCATCAGGTTCAGTAAGCTGGAAATGTGGGGTTATTTTTTCTTTCCCCGCTGTAACCAGGTCCTGGGGAGTTTATACTCCATGTTGCCTGCCGTATGACTTGTGATAAAACCTTTGTGAAATATTGGCACAAAACTTACCAATAGTAAAGCCAAAGAGAACGGAGAGCTTAGAGTTTATGGATATATGGGATTTAGTACACAGCAAAAGGTGCCCCTCAGCATTCGGGGAGAGCAGGAGTTATTTAGTAGATGGGGTTGGGAAAACTGGCTTATTATATGGAGAAAAAAAGTCTAGATCTGTACTTAACACCAGAAGTTGGACCCCAGATGAATTGAAGACCTAAATATGAAAAGTGAACTATAAGGTTAATATAATAATGTACAGGAGAATTTAATTATGAACAAGGGGGTGAGAAAGTATTTCTCAAGCAGCTATAAATCACAAGGCAAAAACATAATAAAGTGGGTTACATTAAAATTCAATACTTCTGTTAAGCAAAGGGCACCAGTAAGAAGTTCACAGACAGGGAATAGAAATAGACTCACCATGTCTAAAATTGACATGGGATTCATATCTAAAATATATAATAAACTCTAATAAAACAAGCAAAATAAAGGACAGTAATAGAAAAATGGATAAAGAGTGGGAATAGGAATTTATAGGAGGGGAAACTTGCAAGGTTAACTTCAATTCACCAGTGGAAAGAAAACTGCAAATTAAAAAAGAAATAGGGCTGAGATCTATTAGATTTAGAAAAATTAGAGAGCTGGATAATTCCAAATGCTGGTGGAGGGAGGTATGGAGAAATCTTCACGTATTTCTGGTGGAGTGTAGACCATCTCGTATGGTCAGAATAGCATTCAGAATACTTGGTCAAATTGAGCAGACGTATGCCGAATGACCCAGTATTTCCACAATTTGTTCACTCAGGTCCATAAAGGGCCAGGTGGGGATAGTCCTGGCTGTGGCATTATTTGTGAAACTGAAGAGCTGGAAGTAATCGATCTGTTTGATCATCACTAGGATGATAAATAACTAAACTACTGTCAATGTGCACCATGGAATATTATGCAACAGTTAGAAGAAATCAAATGATTCTATTCTGGTCAGATCTTAAAAACATTACGCTGAGTGAGAAAAAAAAGAGAAAACAGTATACTTTATAATATTATGTAGGAACATCAAAAATACAGGCACGTGAAAAATACGTATTTTGAAAGAGCACATGCAAACAAAAACTATGTAGGAAACCCATTAGAATGGGTGGGTGTGATCTCTATCTGTGTGTCTCTGAATTTCATCACAAAGGTCACACTGGGGACACTGAAACAATGTGATTTTTTTCATGTCTGTCTTATTCTCTATACTTGAACATTTTAAGGCAAGTTACTCGTTCATATTTGTATACAGCACCTTACCTAAGCCTTAGTAAATACTTACGAATCAAACAGAGGGAGCAGAAAATTGATTTTATTTTATTTTATTTATTTTTTTTGTGAAGAAGATTGGCCCTGAGCTAACACCTGTTGACAATCTTCCTCTTTTTGTTTGAGGAAGATTGCCGCTGTGCTGATATCCGTGTCAATGTTCCTCTGTTTTGTGTGGGACGCCACCACAGTGTGGCTTGACGTGTGGTACTAGGTCTGCGCCAGGGATCCCGGCCTACAAACCCTGGCCCACTGAAGCGGAGCCCACGAACCTAACCACTACGCCACTGGGCCAGCCCCCTAATTTGATTTCTTAATGGTAATGGTAAAACATGCTCCTAATAAGTTATATGTTGAATTGGTGCTGTGTGAACATGGGTCATATAACCCAGAATTCACAGTCTGCTCATTTTTGAATAACTGAGAATAATGGTCCCCGACCTACATGGATGAAGGTAGCAACCATGAATATGGGGCAGCCAACAATATACAGCAAGTTCAGAGGAGGTCCTGTCCATTTGGCCACCTTACCCAATAGTGAGGATATCCCCATTTTCACATTTTTCTTCTTACCTCTGGATAAGCACCAATGAACTTCTTCATTAACTCCAACTGTTTACCAAAATCCTCAACAAAAACAATGGCAGAGGTGACTTAGTTCATGTTCTTAAGAGAAAAGAGACAATGACACTGGATTCTATTAATTATTGAGCTAAGGAGAAGGGAACTTGGTTGGAGGCCCCATGAGAGAAACTGTGCATGGAATCACAGAGAAGAACTCTAGGAAGTAGTTTCAGAGCAAGTACTTGGCAGTAGCATCCTCTTGGGAGGTTGAGGGTCTATCCCAGAGCCAGCCTCTGGGACTGAAGAAACAGAAACATACTTGTTGCAAAGCACATATAGTCTTTCTGGTCAGATCAGGAACCCTGTGCAGGTAAAATGAAAAGTTATCCTAGTTTACTGACCTCTCTTCCTCTAAGTCTCAGGAAAGAAAAATCGTGGTGAGAGATTGAGTCTTAGCCTGACGAAAGACAAGAATTTTTCTGGGTTTCCTTCATCAGTGGAGCAAAGTAATGCTCATTTCCCACACTCACCCAAGGGCTGAGGTTGAAGAAGTTCAGCCCGAGACTCTCTTCCCCAGTAGGTGCCTCAGAGTCACAATGCAACGAAAGGACTTACATTTGTTTGCAATCCCCTCAAGAAAAACAAAGCAGGAATACTACCTGTATTTCAAAATCTTCATTGAACTAAAATGAAAGGGGGAAAGGGGGTGTATTTAGCCATTAAAAACACCTTAGACAATTAGATAAACTTCTCCATCCCATCTCCATTGCCATGATCCTGTCATTGGGAATTAAGGCAGGGGCTGCTGGAAGACGACTCCATCACTAAGTGAACTCAGGCATGAGCCTGAGCACCTGGAGACCTCATGCATCTGGATGGGACAAAATTCCAGCCTGGGAATTCTTCTCTCCCTACAGGCTGTCTTTGTTCCCAGACAATCTGATTTCAGTGGCCTCTAGAACTCTCGGGAATTGCTTTCCTGTGTCAGTCCCTTATCACGGAAGATGGGTGAGTTAGTCGGGGAAAAGGCAAACCTCAGCCACCTCTCAGGCTTTCTGACCTTTCTTGCTCCTCATGTGCACAGAGATGCCCACTACAAGGAAGATGAACCCAAGCACAAAGCCAAGGATTCCAGCCAGCATCTTTCTCCAGGAAGAATCAGACTGTCTCTGGGAAGAACAGACCCCACGGTCAGTCTCATCTCCACCTGCCACACCCGCCTCAGGTTACTGTCTGAGAGTCTGGAGCCTGATGCAGAATATCAGCATGAGGACAGTGAGAGATAGACACCTTTGAGAAAGAGGAAGTTTAGAAAGGACCGTGAGTTCTGGAACTTAGGGTGTGACTTCAAAAATGGCACACACGTTGATTCTGGTAGTTGCCTCTCAAAATAACTCAGAATAGGCTGAAAGGCTGAAGGAAGAATAGAGTTCCCATGTGTGAGGGCAGTGCAGAAGGTATCTGAGTTTCCTAGATTTTCTGACAAGGGCAGAGATCTCTGAATCCTTAGCATCCCCCAGGCCAGAGACAGGCAAGGCTTCATTGTCCCCAGCTCTGAACTATTCCCAGGAGCTTTTATAGGAAAAAGATGGGGGTAGATATGACCCCAGTATACAGACACATAAGACAGGAGGAGTGGACCAACAGACCAACAGAGTCCTCTGCTCTTCAGAATGTGGTGTCTAGATGGTTATCAGGATTATGCTACTCCATGGTGACAGGACTGTCCAGGCTGGAGTGCTCCACATGGCAGGTGTGGGTGTCTCCCTGCTTGGGGGTAATTTCAGCATCACCAGAATCTGGAACGTCTAGTCTCCATTATGGGTCATGTTGGTGGACACAATCCCAGCTGTTTCCTCCTGTCCATTCAGAAACCAGCAGACTTGAAAGTTGCCCAGATAGAAGTCCGTCACATGGCAGACAAGCAGGTTGGGGCGCTGCAGGGGCCCTTCTGGGAGCGGGAGACACTCACTTTAGGCTGGAGTAGGAATTGGAAAGAAAAAAAAGGTAATGGCATTTGAGATTATTATTTCTTAGATGTTTTCATTATAGAATTAATTTCTAGAGGTTTAAAATATAAATGATATAATTAGGCTAGTAGATAAGGTTGGTGCTGAAAAGACAGAAATAGACTTTCAAATAGAATATGCATGACCTTGAATTATATAACAAAGATTGAGAAGAATGGAAAGAGACAAAGGTAGCACTTTGTGGCACATTTAGAAGAAATTTTAACTACAAGCCATTGATTAATAGTCTTTGGACAAAGAATGTTTAACCCGGCTGTGAACCTACCTATTTTTTCAATGCTCTATCTTGATTAAAAAGAAGCAAAATTCACTCAAATAATTTCTTAAAATTAAAGATACAGACAATGGCATTCTCTTGTCATATCAATTAATAACTTTATTAAAAAATAAATGAAATTAAACAGTTTTGACATGACTTATTCTTTAAATAACTTAAATATTTTCTGGCCTCCCTTACAAAAGCCCCAAATTTTCATATTTACAAATTTTCTGAGCCCTACATGCTTTCAGTGCGTTTCTTAAGTTCCTCCTCTGCAATATGTCTTCTCAGATCCCTTGAGGGACCCTACAAATAATCAGGTGTTCCCTGTACCTCTGCATCTCTCTATTTGATGTCCCCTTTTCTCCTTGTCCATCTTTCATGCTGCTCATAGGTCAATTGTAAGCTGCTGCCTACTTCTTGTGATCTCCAAACACCCAGTGCAGCTTCTTCTTTTGATCATCTGCCATGAGAAAGCTTCTTCCCTCCCAAGGGCAAAAAATTATCCATGTGCCCCTAGAGAACAGCCTATTCAGAAAAATTTCTCAAGTCACAGCTTCTAGGTTCATAATAATTCCATTCTTTTCTTTATACTTTCTTTGTAGACAAATGCCCAAGGATAGGGCTGGGTAAAAGCACAACCCTAAACTATACCCACACCCATTGCTTCCTATAGTAGTGTTGCCTTGTGCCCAGACTTTCCCAAAGTGACTACCTTCTTCACTCATGGTGATTTTCATTTAGGGACACTTTTTATCTAACCCTACCTCAACTACTTACATAAACTCACAGGCCATCAGCCAGTTCAATCCATGTTTGAATCCCAATTGTGGATTAGGTTCAATTTCTTTCCCATAGGGCACCTGAGCACCATGTAAATCAAGGGATATACCTTGATGTCAATTTTAAGGTTCCAGAACATTCCATGATTAGGTACTTTGCCTGGACTACACAACTGACCTCTAGGAGGTGCTGGAGCTAAGTCTAGAGGCCAAATAGTTACATCTCTGAAATATGAAATACATTTCACAAAGGCAAAGGAGTCCTGTGCATTCTAAACCTGCCATGTTGAATTCCCACAAAACATCCGTTCAGTTGCTTCTAGAATTTTACTAGGCATCCACATTAGAATTTCCCACAGCCCCCCTTTCCCCTCTCCCCTGTTTTCTTCATCATTCTCATTCATGCTCTCACCATATTTCTCTAGAAAATAATAATAATTTCTTATCCCATATCCTTGATTCCAGTTTCTACTCTCCCCAACTCAGTTCACATTTTTTTGAAAACACAGCTTTGACTTGTCATTTTCCTATTTTAAAAAACCCTCAGGGGTGATATCAGCAAGATGGTGGAAGAGGAACTCTGAGCTCTCCCTCCCCCTAAAGACACACCAAACTAATAGTTATACACGGATCAGTTTTCTTTGTGAGAAATCCAGAAACTGGTTGAGAGACTCTTGCACACCAAGCAAGTGAGAAAATACCCACAATGAAACTGGTAGGAAAATCTGAGAAACAGGCTTACCATAAACTCCATGCACAGCACCATACAACCAGGAGGGGACCCACAACTCTGTTTTACTTTGAGGAGCAAAGAGTTTGGACCACACATCTAGCCCCCAAACTTTTCTAGCTGCTGCCTGAGAGTCTGTTTCTAACTCATCTGTCTCTGGGAGTCAGCAGGCTCAGTATTTTCTAGTTCCTTGGGGACAACGGAGAGCAAAGAGGCAGTTTGGTGTTTGCTTTTTTAAAAAAAATTTTTATTGTGGTAACATTGGTTTATAACATTATAAAAATTTCAGGTGTACATCATCATATTTCGATTTCTTTGTAGACTACATCATGTTCACCACTCAAAGATTAATTACAATCCATCACCATACACATGTGTCTACACACCCCTTTCACCCCCCTCCCTCCCCCCTTCCCTCTGGTAACCAGCAATCCAATCTCTGTCTCTATGTGTTTGTTTGTTGTTGTTGTTATCATCTATTTATGAATGAGATCATATGGTCTTTGGCTTTCTTCCTCTGACTTATTTCATTTAGTATAATACCTTCAAGGTCCTTCCATGTTGTCACAAATGGCCACACAAAGAGGCAGTTTTGAATGGGTGTGTGAGCACTTCTCATGGCTCCTCTCCCTAGCTCAGCACAGAGTGAGCAGGCGATAGAGCCCCGTTCCTAGATTCTCCCTGGAAGAAATTAGACTGCACGCCTAGAAAAAGAACAAACTAAACCCTAAGTGAGCAGAAGGAATGAAATAATAAAGATTAGAGCAGAAATAAACTAAATAGAAAATAGAAAAATAATAGAAAAAAACAACAGAGTTAATTTTTTGAAAAGACAAACAAAATCAACAAACTCTTGGCTAGACTAAGAAAAAAAGAGAAGACATAGAAATAAAATCAGAAATGAAAGAGGAGACATTAAGTGGATGCCACATAAACAAAAAGAATCATAAGGCACTATTATGAACAATTATGTGCCAACAAATTGGATAACCTAGAAGAAATGGACAAGTTCCTAGAAACATACACAAGATGATATCAAGAAGAAATAGAAAACCTGAACAGACCAATAACAAATAAGTAAACTGAAGGAGTAATCAAAAACCTCCCAAGAAAGAAAAGCCCAGGACCAGACGGCTTTGTGGGCAAATTCTATCAAACATTCAAAGTAGAATTAATACTAATCCTTCTAAAACTCCTCCAAAAAACAGAAGAAGAAGGAACACTTCCAAACCATTTATGAGCTCAGATTCACTCTGATACCAAAGCCAGACAAAGACAACACAGAAAACTACAGACCAATATCTCTAATGAGCACAGATGCTAAAATCCTCAGTAAAATATTAGCAAGCCTAAGTCAACAGCATTTTAAAAGGATTATACACCATGACCAAGTGGGATTTATCCCTGGGATGAAAAGATGACTCAACATATGCAAATCAATCACTGTGACACACCATTTTAACAGAATGAAAGAAAAACATGATCATCTCAACAGACACAGAAAAAGCACTTGACAAAATTCAACATCCATTTGTCATAAACACTCTCAACAAAACACATACAGAGGAAGTTACCTCAACACAGTAAAGGCCGTATATGAAAAGCCCACAGCTAACATCATAATCACCAAGGAAAACCTGAAAGCTTTTCTTCTAAAGTCTGGTACAAGGCAAGGATGCGCACTCTCACCACTTCTATTCAACATAGTACTGGAAGTGCTAGCCAGAGCAATTAGACAAGAAAAAGAAATAAAAGGCATCCAAATCAGAAAGGAAGAAGTAAAATTATCTCTGTTTGCAGATAACATGATCATATATGTAGAAAACTCCAAGGACTCAACAAAAAAAACCCTTAAAACTAATAAAGAATCCAGTGAAGTTGCAGGATACAAAATCAACATACAAAAACCAGTGGTGTTTCTATACACTAACAATGAACTATCTGAACAGGAAATTAAGAAAACAATCTCATTCACAACAGCAACAAAAAGAATAAGATACTTAGGAATAAACTTACCCAAAGATATGAAAACTTGTACAGTGAAAATTATAAAACACTGATGAAGGAAATGAAAGCAGATACAGATAAATAAAAAAATCCATGTTCATATTGGAAGAATTAATATTGTTAAAATGTCCATACTACTCAAAGTGAGCTACAGATTCCATGCTATCTATCCCTATCAAAATCCCAATGGCATTCTTTACAGAAATAGAGCAAAACAACCTTAATCATACGGAACCACAAAAGACTCCAAGTAGCCAAAGCAATCTTAAGCAAGAAGAACAAAGTTGGTGGCATCACACTTTCTGACTTCAAAATATATTACAAAGCTACAGTCATCAAAACAGTGTGGTACTGGCACAAAAACAGATACACGGACCAATGGAACAGAACAGAGAGCCCAGAAATAAATCCATGCATTTATAGTCAATTGGTCTTTGGCAAGAGTTTCAAAAATACACAATGGGGGAAAGGATAGTCTCTTCAATAAATGTTGTTAGGAAAATTAGATATCCACATGCAGAAGAATGAAACTGGACCCTTATCTTGCACCATATACAAAAATTGACTCAAAATGGATCAAACACTCGAACATAAGATCTGAAACTATAAAATTCCTTGAAGAAAACGTAGGGGAAAAGCTCCTTGACATTGGTTTTGACAATGATTTTTTGGATATGGCACCAAAAGCAAAAAGAGACAAATAGAATTGCATCAAACTAAAAACTTCTGCACAGCAAAGGAAACAATCAACATAGTGAAAAGGCAATTTATGGAATAGGAGAAAATATTTGCAAACCATCTATCTGATGAGGGGTTAATATCCAAAATATATAAGGAACTCATACAACTCAGCAAAAATGGAAGTATCTGGATGAAAAAATGGGAAAGGACTTGTATAGACATTTCTCCAAGACATACAAATGGACAACAGGCATATGAAAAGGTGCTCAACTTTACTAGTCATCAGGGAAATACAAATCAAAACCACAAGGAGAAGAGAGATCATCTCACACCTGTTAGAATGGCTATTATCAAAAGACAAAAGATAATAAGTGTTGATAAGCATGTGGAGAAAAGGGAATTCTTGTAGACTGTCATGGAAATGTAAATTGGTACGGCTATTATGGAAAACAGCATGAAGGTCCCTCAAAAAATTAAAACTAGAACTACCATATGATCCAGCAACCCCGCTTCTGAGTCTATATCCAAAGGAAAAGGAAATCTGGATCTTGAGAAGACATCTGCACTTTCGTGTTCACTGCAGCATTACTCACAGTAGCCAAGATCTGGAAACAACCTAAGTGTCCATTGATGGATGAATGGATAAAGACTCAGCCTTAAAAAGGGAAGGAAATCCTGCCATTTGTGACAATATAGATGAATCTGGAAGACGTTATGCTCAGTGAAATAAGCCAGACACAGAAAGACAAATACTGCATGATTTCACTTATATGTGGAATCTAAGTCAAACTGTCTGAAACAGAGAGTAGAATAGTGGTTACTGGGGGCTGGGAGGAGGTGGAAATGGGGAGATATTGGCCAAAGAGTACCAAGTTTCAGTTATGCAAAATGAGTATCTTCTTGAGATCTAATGTACAGCATGGTGCCTGTAGGTGACAATACTGCATTGCACACTTGAAATATGTTACTATGTGAGGTGAGGATATTTTAATTAGCTTGATTGTGGCAATCATTTCACAATGAACACATATATTAAAACATCAAGTTGTATACTGTAAATATATATAATCCTTATTTGTCAATTATACCTCAATAAAGCTGAAAATATCTTCAGGCTCTACCAACACTTCGTTGGCTACATAGGAATCACTGGGGTGCTAATTAAAAATGTAGATTTCCAGAGCTCACTACCCAATGAATCTTAATCTCTGGGCAAAGATTCTGGGGAATCTGTGCTATTTAAGAAAGATCTCCAGGAGATTCTGGGAAGCAGGGCTAGTTTGGGACCCATTGGCCTAGAAGATAAACCCAAACTCCTTAGGCTGGCATTCAGGGCTTTCTGCAATCTGGCCGCTGTGGGAAATGATGCCATGTAGTAGACCTGTGACCCGACAAAATCTTGGTAAGGCCCTCAATGATTTTTGCCATTCCTATCGCTTGTCTTTGGGCATTTCTCGTACCTAATTCCCTCGCATCTTGCCTAAACACATGTCACTCTCTTAATTCTTATCCAGTGAGTATATTATCTCACTCTTAGCAGATGACCTGTCTTCCACTTTCTCAAGAAAAGAGGGAACAAACGCTGTGACCTTCCACAGCCTCTCCCTTCTCCCACCTCTCATCCTCTCCTTTGACGCTGTGACAAGGGTCCTTGTTTTTCTTCACTGCTCACTCCTCCACCCTTGATGTTATTCCCTTTGCTCTCCTCACTCTGGTGCACCCGGTCTCCCCACCGTACAAGGTGACAGGAAGAAGCCTTGAAAAGTCCTCTTCACTCTGCACACCCCTCACTTCTCTTCTTCCCTTTACATTCAGACTTCCTGAAAGAATAGTGCAGTTCAGCTCAAGCACTACTCTGTACCAGAGACGGGGAATCAAAGACAAATAAAATGCCATCTCAGGCCCCACGGATGTTATGCTCCACACTGTTCTCAGCCCTCCACGGTCTGGCTCCTGCTGCCCCTGCTGCAGCCCACCTGCTCTCCCAAGGTCTCCCTGATTCCCAAACCCACATTTCAACCTGTGTTTACTGCATCTTCCTAAATCACGGGGACCACTGTCAACTGTGCTGTTTTGGTCACCCTCTCAAGCTCGTCTTCTGTGACACTTCTCTGCCCAGATTCTCCTAACACCAGCTCTGTGCTTTCTGGTTTCCTTCACAGGCTTTTCTCTCTTAGCCAACATCACAAGTGCCCACGTTCCCAGGGTTCAGTCCTTTGCTCTCTTCTCATCCCATCTCCTCTCCTTCATCATCTCATCCAGCTGAGCCTTCTGCTCAGCTCTAGACCCTTTATTGTAAGTGTCCATCAGACAGTCCACTGGTGTCCGTCAAGCATCTCAAACCCGACTGTCTTCCCAAGTGTCTCCACACCGCCTGCTGTGCTTGGAGGTACCATCACCACCTCCGTCTCCCACCCTACGCCCCTGGAAGTCATCCTGTCTCCTCCTTTCCTCACCCCCACATCCCATCCGTTGCCAGGGCTGATAAACTCCTCAGGATCTCATCCGCTCTCATTTCAGGCTCAGTCCACTCAGGTCCTCACCCTCACTCTCCAGGCGGGACAAGCCTCCGGACTAGCTCCCCTCCGCCACCAATCGCCATCTCCAAAGTCCCCCTTCGCGCCCCACGCGACAGCCTGACGGTCGCCCGGCCGCCCCCTGCTCTCCGGGCTGAGCCCGCGCTGCTCCGGGCCGGCCGGCAGCCCTCCCCCCCGCGGTAGGACTAAGCCTCCGCCCGGCTCGCAGCGGGGTCCGCACCCCTGTCCTCCGCGGCCCGCCCGCCTCTGCTCCCACCGCTCCCGCCCGTCCGGGTCCTCGGGGTCCCGCTCGGTGGCCGCCCGGTGCTCCCCGCGCCGCCGTGGCAGCGCGCGCTCCTCCGGGTTGTAGACGACCCTGTCCACTAAGCGCCCGTCCCGCTGGACCCCCTGCAGCCAAACGGCTCTGCGACACCGCGTCTCTGCGGGGAGCGGGCGGCGCTGGGCCGGGGCGCCGCGACCCCACCGCCCGCACACCCGCCGAGCTCCCCGCGCGGCCCCTGGGGCGGCAGCCGCGACGGTCCCCGCGTCCCCCCTCCTCGCCCGCCCCTGCTCCTGGCTCCGCTCCCCGCCGGGACTCAAACCTGCGGCGTCCGGGACCTGCGGGCCTGTGAGCAATGACCCGGAGCCCCGTGGTCCTAGTGCCGCCCGACCATTGGCTCTGCTTTGTAGCTCGCGCTGTGTGTCTCTCTCGCAGTTTTTGAGGGATACACGTTATATTTAATATGCAAGGTTCTAGCTATCATCCCCCAAACTTCCCACCTCAGGGCTGGATTTTTAAATACTATCTTTTCTAATAGTGAGTTAGGCGCCCTTAGGCAGGTCACAGAACCTTTCTAGGCCTCGGTGTTCTCACCTATGGAAGGACAGGATTTAACTACATGTTATCTGAAATCCTTCACAGAAGGCCCTTCACAGAGAAAAGAAGTTAGTAAGTAAATAAAGAAACTGGCAAGCATATAGTACATGTTGTCGACTGAAATAAAGAGCAAAGGTTAACTAAAGGAGTCTATTTGATAATCAAAGTGAGGAACTCAAGTCCTGGAAAATAGTTCAACGGAGTATTCTGAGGGACTGCTCTGAGGTCTACAGATCCGAGTGCAGTTTATATAGTTTTTAACAAAGCAGTCTACATGTAGGAAAGGGCTTACACATCTAATAGTCATATACTTCAAGGATAACATAAACAAGAGCTTTTTGGTTATTCATCAAACAAGGCTTGTAATGTCAGTGTTATCTATGTGGGGAGGGAAGTGAGGACTAGGGTTGTTACTTTTTCCCTCCATCTCTAAGCAATGCAGCTGGGGAATGTGAGAGCAGGTACCCTCTATCTTCTGTTGTGGGTCTGTCCAGCAGGCATCCTCCGTCACGAGGTGTGGGGTTGCGGAGTGATTCTAACACAGGCTTGGGTTGGCCCCACGGCTGCTTCACAGCACAGCATGGATTTTGTACTGACTTTGAGCCTATGCAGCTCGCTTGCTGGATTCACCGGTTAGATCAGAGAGAGGGGTCCCAGTTTTGTTCACAATATGTAAAATGTGACAATGCTAAGGGGTGATTCAGTGGTCTTTAGAGAGGGTGGTCACACTGAGGAGAAAGCAATCACTTCTGCTGTGGCTGGAGGAGGAGTTGGACAGGAAGGCTTCAGAGGGAGGTGATAGTTCATGTGGGGTCCCAGGGAGGAGCAGAATCTCACCAGCGGGATGAGGGCTCGGACAGAGACATGGCAGGGACAGAGGAGCTGGGGAAATGGAGAGTGGTGCTGTTCTCTCTGACTCCCTTCCTCCATTGTCATCTTGGTGACAGTCTTGACTCAATGTCACCTCCTCCATGAAGACTTCCCTTCTTTCTTTCTCTTTTCCACAGTCAGCTGCCAGTATTACATCTTGGATATACCTACGTTTTGTTGTGTGGCATGCTGGAAATGTAGAAATAAATTTCTCAAAGCTTTCTTTCTTACTTTCATTATTATTATTTTTTTGGTGAGGAAGATTCGCTCTCAGTCAACATCTGTGCCAGTCTTCCTCTATTTTGTATGTGGGATGCCTCCACAGCATGGCTGATGAGTGGAGTAGGTCCATGTCTGGGATCCAGACTCGTGAACCCAGGCTGCCGAAGCAGAGCAAGCGGAACTTTAACCACTCAGCCATGGGGCGGCCCGTCAAAGCATTCTTAAAGCTTGGTACAACAAAGACTTCCTAGCTTGAAAGTTAATGTATCTTTTCCCTTTTCAAGCACGGTTGTGGAGAAACTTGACCTTAAAAGGTGTGGAATGTACCTTGATCAATGAAAATCACCACAACTTCCAGAGACCTATGGGGGTGGACACCATCTTCCTAGAGGCATTGATGATGTAATTTCTAATATAAAGAAATGTGGCCATCTTTACCACATGCTGTTCTTCCAAGGGCTTGCCACCAGCAGAGTTCTGGCAGGTGCATGTCTACACAGAAATAATGACTTAGCACGTTTCTGTTTGCTTCTGTCTGAGTCCCTGTGAGCCTGCTCTGTTCTTGGTCACATGGGGGAAATCCAGGTGGTGTGATTGTTTTGCATATTTGTTTCATCCTCTTCAACTTCTCAAGGCAAATATCTACTGTCTTTTTTTTTTTGGTGAGGAAGATTGTTGCTGAACTAACATCTGTGGTGATCTTCCTCTGTTTTGTATGTGGGACCTTGCCACAGCGTGGCTTGATGAGTGGGTGTGTAAGTCCGGTACCAGGACTCTGAACCCTGAAGCAGAGCATGAGAACTTAACCACTATGCCACCGGGCTCGCCCCTCTATTGTCTTTTTTTCCTGAGCTTCTATCAAAGTATTTGTGTATTAGTGAGTGAGTGAACCAAGCAATAAAATGAACTATGTTCCTGGAACATAGGAGGGAACTCTAACATATTTATTAAAAAATTTTTTAAAATAGCCATCTCTGTTAACTCATTAAAAAGAATATCTCAAATTTAAACACCAGAGCTAATGTATCACACACCTGTAGAGACATTGAGTTATAAGAGTGGTGGGCTGCAAACGTGTTTTTAAGCAGGATGCTCATGTATTTTTCACTGTCAGGGCGAGGCTGAGGAGAGCTGGGAAAGGGTGAAGCCCAACTGAGGAGCCCAAAGCCCAGAAGAAGCTGCACTGCCAGCTTCAGCCCTAAACACTGGGAGCCTTCCTGAGGGTAGAGGAAAATAGGGTGGAGGTTCAAGGAGCAATAAGGGGGCTGTTTTAGGGGTAATCTGACTGCTCCCTCTGTCACCATAGTGATGGCCAGAATAACTTTGGTTTATCTGGTGAGTTCTGACCTACCTCACCGCTCACCAGAATCTGCACAACTGGTGGCAGAGGACAGGAGGAGGGGTGGGGCTAGCCTCAGGGGCCACCATAAAAGCCTTTTGTCCACCGTGTCATTGCTAAGGCAGGGTCCGTCTCCTTGGCTCAGATATCCTGACCTGCCCCCTTTCCTGGTGCCTTGTGCCCCAAGACCCTGAACCCACAGCCCGCTTTCAGTCCAGAAATCTTCCTCATTCTGCCAGCTGTTTGCCTCACCCCACCCGACTGCCCCAGTTCTGAATCTGTTTCTTGTAATCTTAACTGATTAGTCCTTGTTTCTCCTTCTCATTTATCAATCAGGGGACATTTGTCAGTCTAGGGAAATAATTTTGAAACTTTTTTGGGGCGACATGTATCTTCTTTTAAGTGGAATTTTACCTGCAAAGTAGACATAAGTGATGAGTAGGTTCTTTGGGCAACTTAAAATCTTGACTTTTTTGTATATGAGCAATTTTATACTGTTTGTGGAACCCTTGAAGCAACTCTGAGTTACCAAAACACACTTTGAAAACTATTGATCTAAGTGAAGTCAGCTCTTGTTCAGAACAGAATATTAAAAAAAAAAATTACAGGGGTACATAATGGAGGCGATATGTTGTAAGACAAGAATATGTTACAGGTATGGCTCAAGTCCCAGCTCTGGTACTCATTAGCCATGTGATCTTGAGCAGGAGAACCTCTCTAAGTTTCCAGTTCTGGAAATGTAAAATAGTAACAATGCCATTTACCTTGAAGAAATGCTGTGAGAACTGGATAAGTTAACATGTGTGAAGTTAACATGTTTAAAATATGTAGCATTGTGTCTGGTACTGCTCAATACCTGTCAGTTCCCTCCCCCTTTTCAGTATGTGATGTTTTAACATGTGAAAAATTCTAAAGACATCATAAGAGCGATGGAGCAGGCAGCCCACAGGCTGCTGGAAAACCTCAAGAGGAGTTACCATTTGTACCAGACCTTAATGGTCGTTTGTTGGCTATTTGCTGACTAAATCTTCCCACCTCCCATTTTTCCTAGTGGTTTTATTTACCTGGGGGATAAAAATGACAAAAGAGTAAATACACAAAGACTCAAATCCACAGTCGTTTTCTGCAACCGTCCAGGTGATGTGACAGGATGGACTTGGGAGTGCAGCTGTAAAGCCCTGGGGTAGTGGGTGTGGTGAAGGGGGAGCTCCAGTCAGGAAAGCTCGTTTGAAAGTGTCAGAGCTGAAAGGATGTCACCTCCCTGAGTCTGGTTTCTTTAAACCCATCTCCTGCCTCACCTCATGCTCACTAGGGGTTGTCTCAACCAAGCTCTTCCTCCCTGGGCCCCGTTAACCCAGAGTCTGTCCTCTCAGGCTCTTTTCTTCTGCTGTTTGCGGTTGGAGAATCTGTATGGAGTTGGAAGAGTATGAGAGGAATTAGACTCTGCCCTATCCACTCTTCCCACATCCCCCATGACTCCAGCTCCTCCCCCAGCAGGCTTTTATGAACATTTGTTCTGGACAGAGTGCTTTACCCTTATCCCTTCCACATACTTACACATTCTCATCTCATTCTTCCTACAAATCTCAACCTACCCTAAGAGTACTCTGATCAAGTTCTGGAAAGGTTGGAGAATAACCCTCAATAAAAATGTGGTTAAGGGCTAGAACTATAGCCCGTCTCATGCTTCCCTCATCTTGCCATCGCTGTCCAACAGTGATGCCCCATGCTTGATGAGTGGTGCGCAGCTCTGTGCCCAGGATCCAAACCAGTGAATCCCAGGCAGCCAAAGCAGAGTAAGCGAAACCAACCACTTGGCCAAGGGGTGGACCCCAGAGCTGGTTCTTTGAGAAGATAAACAAAATTGACAAACCCTTAGCCAAACTCACTAAGAAAAAAAAGAGACAAGGCTCAAATAAATAAAATTAGAAATGAAAGAGGATAAATTAGAACGAATACTACAGAAATACAAAGGTTTATAAGAGAATAATATGAGAAACTATATGCCAACAAATTGCATAAACTGGAAGAAATGGATGAATGCTTAGAAGCATACAACCTCCCAAAACTGAATCAAGAGGAAATAGACACTCTGAATAGATCAATCACAAATAAAGAAATTGAAACAGTAATGAAAAACTTCCCAAAAAACAGAAGTCCAGGACAAGGTGGTATCTCTGGAGAATTCTACCAAATATTCAAGGAAGATTTAGTACCTATCCTTCTCAAACTATTCCAAAAAATTGAAGGAGATAGAATGCTTCCAAACTCATTCTATGAGGCTAACATCACCCTGATACCAAAACCAGACAAGGACAACACAAGGAAGGAAAAATTATAGGCCAATATCTCTGATGAACGTAGATGCAAAAATCCTCGACAGAATATTTGCAAACCGAATACACCAATACATTAAAAGGATCATACACTATGATCAAGTTGGATTTATACCAGGGATGCAGGGATGGTTCAACATCTGCAAATCAATCAACATAATAGACCACATTAACAAAATGAGGAATAAAAATCACATGATCATCTCAATAGATGCAGAGAAAGCATTTGACAAGATCCAACGTGCATTTATGATAAAAACTCTCAATAAAATGGGTATAGAAGGAAAATATCTTAACATAATAAAGGCCGTATATGACAAATCCACAGCCAATATCATGCCTAATGCTGAAAAACTGAAAGCCATTCCTCTGAGAACAGGAACAAGATAAGAGTGTCCACTCTCACCACTTCTATTCAACATAGTGCTGAAAGTTTTGGCCAGAGAAATTAGGCAAGAAAAAGAAACAAAAGGTATCCAAATTGGAAAGGAAGCAGTAAAGCTCTTGCTGTTTGTGGAAGACATGATTCTATATATAGAAAACCCTGAAGAATCCACCAGAAAACTGTTAGAAATAATCAACAACTACAGCAAAGTTTCAGTGTACAAAATCAACTTACGAAAATCAGCTGCATTTCTACTCACTAAAATCAAACTAGCAGAGAGATAAGTCAAGAATACAATCTCAAGGGGCTGGCCCCGTGGCTGAGTGGTTAAGTTCGTGTGCTCTGCTGCAGGCGGCCCAGTGTTTCGTTGGTTTGAATCCTGGGCGCGGACATGGCACTGCTCATCAAACCACGCTGAGGCAGCGTCCCACATGCCACAACTAGAAGGACCCACAACGAAGAATATACAGCTATGTACCGGGGGGCTTTGGGAAGAAAAAGGAAAAAAATAAAAAATCTTTAAAAAAAAAAAAAAGAATACAATCTCATTACAATCGCAACAAAAAGAATAAAATATCTAGGAATAAATTTAACCAAGGAGGTAAAAGACCTATACAATGAAAACTATCAGACTTTATTGAAGAAGACACAAAGAAGTAGAAAGATATTCCATGCTCATGGATTGGAGACTAAACATAGGTAAAATGTCCATATTACCTAAAGTAATCTACAGGTTCAGTGCAATCCCAATCAGAATCCCAAAGACATTCTTCATGGAAATAGAACAAAGAATACTAAAATTTATACGTAACAACAAAAGACACTGAATAGCCAAAGCAATCCTGAGAAAAAAGAACAAAGCTGGAGGAATCATAATCTCTGACTTCAAAATATACTACAAAGCTACAGTAATCAAAACAGCATGGTACTGTCACAAAAATAGACACACTGATCAATGGAACAGAATTGAAAGCCAAGAAATAAAAACACACATCTCTGGACAGCTAACCTTTGACAAAGGAGCCAAGAACATTCAATGGAGAAAGGAAAGTCTCTTCAACAAATGGTGTTGGGAAAACTGGACCACCACATGCAAAAGAATGAATGTAGACCATTATCTTAACCCATACACAAAAATTAACTCAAAGTGGATTAAAGACTTGAATGTAAGATCTGAAACCATAGAACTCCCAGAAGAAAACATAGGCAGTACACTCTTTGACATTGGTCTTAGCAGCATCTTTTCAAATACCATGTCTACTCAGGCAAGGGAAACAAGAAAAATCAACAAATGGGACTGCATCAGACTAAAATCTTCTGCAAGGCAAAGGAAACCGTGAACAAAACGAAAAGACATCCCACCAACTGGGAAAAATTATTTGCAAATTGTATATCCAAAAAGAGGTTAATTTCCAAAATATGTAAAGAACTCATACAATTGAACAACAAAAAAATAAGTGACCCAATCAAAAAACAGGCAGAGGATATCAATAGGTATTTTTCCAAAGAAGATATGCAGGTGGACAACAGGCACATGAAAAGATGTTCCACATCACTAATTATTATGGAAATGCAAATCAAAACTACAATGAAATATCACCTTACACCTGTCAGAATGGCTATAATTACCAAGACAGAAAGTAACAAATGTTGGAGAGGATGTGGAGAAAAGGGAACCCTCATACACTGCTGGTGGAAATGCAAACTGGTGCAGTCACTATGGAAAACAGTATGGAGATTTCTCAAAAAATAACAAATAGAAATACCATAATGATTCAGCTATCCCACTACTGAGCATTTATCCAAAGAACATAAAATCAACAACTCAAAGAAATTTATACATCCCATGTTCATTGTAGCATTATTCACAATAGCCAAGATGTGAAAGCAACCCAAGTGCTCACCAACTGATGAATGGATAAAGAAGATGTGGTATATATACACAAGGGAATACTACTTAACTATAAAAAAAAGACAAAATCGTCCCATTTGCAACAACATGGATGGAACTTGCGGGTATTATGTTAAACGAAATAAGCCAGACAGAGAAAGACAAACACTGTATGATTTCACTCATATGTGGAAGAGAAATAAACACATGAATAAAGAGAAGCTAGGTGGTTACCAGAGGGGAAGGGGTGGGGGATGGGCAACAGGGGTAAAGAGGCATATATATATGGTGACAGATAAAACTTAGACTATTGGTGGTGAGCACGATGCAGTCTATACAGAAACTGATACATAATAATGTACACCTGAAATTACACAATGTTATAAACCAGTATGACCTCAATAAAATAATTGAAAAAAAAGAAGGAAGACTTCAAATCAATTACCTACTTTACAACCTGAGGAACTAGCAAAAGCAGAACAAACTAACACAAAGCCAGCACGTGGACGTAAACACTAAAGATTAGAACAGAGATAAATAAAATAGAGAATAGAAAAATATACTGAAAATAAACAAAAGCAAAAGTTGTTTCTTCAAAAAGATTAACAAAATTGAGTAACCATTATATGTGTTTGCTAAGAAAAAAACAAGGAAGATTCAAATTACTAATATCAGAAATTAATTGAGGACATTACTGCCAATTCCACAGAAATAAAACAGAGTAAAAGAGAGTACTATGAACAATTGAATGACCAATGAATTGGACAACCTAGATGCAACGGACAAATTCCTCGAAAAAAAAAACCTACCAAGACTGAATCAACAAGAAATAGAAAATCTGAGTAGATTTATAACCAGTAAGGAGATTGAATCAGTAATCAAGAACCTTCTGATAAAGAAAAGCCCTGGAGCTGATGGCTTCAAATAACTAAACATTAAAGAACTAACACCCAACCTCCTCAAACTCTTCTAAAGAATTGAAGAGGAGGGAACACATCCTGACTCATCCTATGAAGCTACTGTTGCCCTGATACCAAAGCCGGACAAAGACATCACAAGAAAAGAAAACTACAGACCAACATCCCTAGGAATATTGATGCAAAATTCCTCATCAGAATACTAGCAAGTGAATCCAGCAGCATATTAAAAGAGTTGTACACCTAGTGCGATTCATTCCTGGTATGCAACCATGATTCAACATGTGAAAATTGATCCATGTCATACATTACATTAACAAAGTAAATGAAAAAACCCAAATGATCATCTCGATAGATGCAGAAAAAGCATTTGACAAAATCTGACACCCTTTTATGGTAAAAACACTCAACAAACAAGGAGTAGAAGGAAATTACCTCAACATAATAAAAGCCATATATAAAAAACCCACAGCTAACAGCATAATCAATGGTAAAAGACAGGAAATTTTTCCTGTAATTTCAGGAACAAGACAAGGTTACCTGCTTTTGCCACTCCTATTCAAAATAGTATTAGAAATTCTAGCCAGAGCAATTAGGCAACAACAAGAAAAGACATCCAAATTGGAAAGGAAGAAGTACAATTATATCTATTCAAAGATGCATAATCTTATAAGTGGAAAACCCTGAAGAACACACCAAAAAACCTGTTAGAATAAATAAATGAATTCAGCAGAATAGCAAGATACACAATCAACACACAAAAATCAATTATGTTTCTATACAATAACAATGAACAATCCAAAAAAGAAAGTAAGAAAATAACTCCATATGTAAGAGCATCGAAAAGAATAAAATTCTTAGGATTTAACTTAACCAAGATTGTGAACACTATATGCACTGAAAACTAAAAAACATTGCTGAAAGAAATTAAAGACATAAATAACGGAAAGACATTCCATGTTTATGGATTGGAAGACAGTGTTATTAAAATGTCAATAAAATCCAAAAGAATCTACAGATTCAATGCAATTCCTATCAAAATCCTAATGATTTTTTTTTGCAGAAATAGAAATATCCATCCTAAAATTCATATAGAATCTCAAGGGACCTCAAATTGCCAAAACAATCTTGAAAAGGAAGAAAAAAGTTGAGAGTCTTGTTCCAAAATTTACTTCAAAGCTACAGTAATTGAAACAGTGTGGTACTGGCATAAAGACAGACGTATAGACCAATGGAATAAAATAGAGAACCCCAAAATAAACTCTTGCCTATAGGGTCAAATGATTTTCAACAAGAGTGCCAGGACAATTCAGTGGGAGAAAGTGGGACAGTCTTTTCAACAAATGGTGCTAGGAAAACTGGATATTCACATGCAAAAGAATGCAGTTGGATTATTATTATTATTTTTTTTTTGAGAAAGATTAGCCCTGAGCTAACTACTGCCAGTCCTCCTCTTTTTGCTGAGACTGGCCCTGAGCTCACATCCATGCCCATCTTCCTCTACTTTCTGTGTGGGATGCCTACCACAGCATGGTGTGCCAAGCAGTGTCATGTCTGCACTCGGGATCTGAACCAGCAAACCCCAGGCTGCCGAGAAGCAGAACGTGCGAACTTAACTGCTGTGCCACCGGGCCGGCCCTGCAGTTGGATTCTTATCTAACACCCTTTACAAAAATTAACTCAAAATGGATCAAAGTCTAAATGTAAGAGCTAAAACTATAAAAGATTACTATTTCAAATACACAGTGCTGCTTTCATGTTCTAGAGATGTAATTAATCTCAAGGAGAAAATTGACCTTTGATTTAAGAAAACATATTCGTATGCTTTTTCATTATTAATGAAATATCCAGAGTTAGTAGAGGTAGGCAGAAGTTATGTGTCTCTGTGCAGCATATGGGGATATTTTATTATAAAAATATTAATTTACTAAAGGTCAATGTTTTCTTTTTCACTCTTCTTTGGATGTGATCTTATGCCTATTCACCCAGAGATACTCATTGTCTTAGGGAAAAATAGGATTTTTATCACAGAAGATCAAATAGAAACAATATTCCGAAACAGAATACTGACAGCTCTAGCAAAGTCATGGTCTTGAAAGTCGGACACTGGTAAGAGAAAGAGGGGTTTCTGAAATTCCAAAAGGCTCGGTTCTTAGAGTTTTTTGCTGACTATGCATTTAGTCTGGGACCATCTCCTTTAGGAGGTGAGTATTCATTGGCCATTTCTGTGGTCCTGAGAACCTCAAAACATCAAAACTCTCCTTTTCATCCCCCTACTACCTCCACACAGCGCTAGAACCTACAGAATCGTGTGAGGTTGTTTGGACCTACCCACTCCTATTCTAGAGTTTCAGGGGCTGCCTCGTCTCTAGTTTGTTAAAGACGTCGTCTCTGGGTACTTTCCTTTGCTACCCCATCGCTCCCTCTGGTTTTGTGAGGACTCTTGGAGAGATTAAAAAACTCTTCCGCCGTTATCATCTTCTTGTTTTCTTAAGATTTGGCAAACTGAACATTACTTTAAAATCTACAATGCAGACAAAAAGGAAAACTAAATTAGCTAAAATTTTTTAAAAACCTTCAAAAGCTGTAAAACCATTTGATTCAACATAAAGTGACAAAAACTTTACAGAGTTAAAGAATCAAGCTTTTGGTAAATGGGTAAAATTGGAAAATTGATGATTTGGTGAGTTAATTTCTGATTGGTTGGCCATTTGGTGGTGAGTTGATTTTTAGAAAGTTGATGTTCAGTAAACTGATTTTCAGGGTGGCCATGGAGAGGGCAGGATTGGCCTGGGTTCAAGGGCTACTGTCCTGACCACACAGGCCCAGGATCAGGTGGCAGCCACATCAAGATCTAACGGATATGCAGCAAGAGCTGAGCAGTGCTGGGGCCCATCAGCAGGGCAAACGGCTGAGCTCTGTTGCCTTTGCCAAGAAGAATCGATCACAAATTAGACCAGCCACAGAAACTTTGGCAAATGAAGGAGAGAGGGCAGAGGCCAATGGCCAAGGTGATACTAGAAGCAGAAAACCATCAGAAAAGAGAAAAAAGCCACCCAAACACAGCTTCCCACAGCCATAATGTTTCGTAAGTTTACCCTCTGTTCCAGGATGTCACTCCACACAAAAAGGAGAAGGGGGAGGAGCAGAAACCGTAAAAGACTTGGCCTTTCCCAAAAGAGAGACGAATCTTCTCAAAAACATGTCTTTTAAACAAGAAGAGCTGCATCTATACCTTTAAATGGCCACTCTGGGGGTTTTCCTATGATTACGTGAAATTGTTGCTCTAGAGTGTAATGAGACCAGTTATATATTTTTTAAATGTTACTTTTTAATTTTTTTTTTTACATATAATGCATAAATTTCAAACTGCAGATATACAGGAAGAGTGATTTTAGCTTAAAATTTTCAGTTTCTTCCCAGGAGGTAGAGGTTGGGGCTCTGGGATTTAGAGAAGTCAGGAAATGGGAGGGGAACGTTCCAGGGGAAGCAAGCAGCTTCCAGCAACACGACAGAAGTTCAGAGCCTGAGAAAGTGATGACCGGTAAGAAATCTGCTATGGTAGAGAGCTGCCTCAAAATGACTGAAACAGTGTGCCTGGAGCAAGAGATGACATGGACCACCTGGCGTACTCAAGCACACACCTGTATCACTTCTTTGTCCAGGAAATTCTCGGGAGAGAACCGGATCACTTGAATTCCTGCAGTTATGTGGGTTGGAGCTATTTAATTAATTACCAAGAAAGGATCACCCCAGAAAGTCGAAGATCATGTAAGCATCCATATTGCACATTAATATAATGGGCTTTCTTTTTCCTGTTTTCACATCTTACTTAGGTCTGTGTACAGCATTCCATAATAGATTGAAAGATCGTTGATGGCAGAAATCATAGTGTGGTCCCAGAGTCTAGCACAGTGCCTGAAGCAAAATAGATTGAATAGTTAAATACATATATACACACACACAAAATAGATCTAAGGTCCAGAATTGAAACATTGAGAGATAACATCGCCCCCTAGTGGAAGCTCTAGGGGTAACAGGAAAGGACGCACGGACCCCGGCAAGTAGGCTGCTTAAACGGAAGAATCTAAGAGTGAATGGCCAACTGGTAGCAAACCAAGAACAACCAGAGCAGCCGTGTCCAATAGAAATAGAGTGAGAGTTACATATTCAATGTCAAGTTTTCTAGGAGCCACATTAAAAAAGCAGTAAGAATTAGGTGAAATTAATTTGATAATATATTTAAAAACTAACAGGCAAAATATTGTCAATTAAACATTAATCAGTATAAAAATTATTGAGATTATATTTATTTATATATCATATATTTAAACATTTATGTTATATGTTTATAAATGTATAAATTATATATATATGTTTACAAAGTCTTTGAAATCCAGTGTTTTTATCCTTATAGTATATCGTAATTCAGACTGGCCATATTGCAAGCGCCCAATAGCCACATGTGGTGGTGGCCACTGTATTGGACAGCACCATCCTAGAAGGAAGGGGCCACGCCCTGCTCCTCTCTGTGTTCCCACTGCAGGACACAGTGCCCGGGACACAGTAGGTGTCCCACAAATATTTAATGAATAATATCTCTTAATACTACCTCGACTTATGCCCCAGAGCACATGATAGAATCAACTACCTTTACCTCAAACTCAGTGTTTTAGACAATTTAGAGTAACTGAATTTATGTCATATTCAAACTTTAAAATTTATGTTATAGTCAACTTTACTCAGTTTTTTGTTGAGCCTGTATTTGTTCCCAGTATTGGAATGTCTCTCTGTAGAACCACTGGTACTTACTTTTATTTGTTATCATCTATTTGTTTATTTGACAAGCATTTATTTAATACTGTGCTAACAGTTGGAGGAGAGGGGAGATTGCGTAAGAAAGAACCAATAAACCATGATCCCTTGACTTTTCTATCTAGGAGGGACAGAGGTTCTTATATAAATATTACAAGAAAATAATGGAGAGACCTGCTTCCTGCCACGATAAACTAGCGTGTGTTATTGGTTTCCACTCCTACAAACCAACCCTGGAGGAACCATAGAGGGAAAATAGTGGGGAATGCCTAGTGAGACTGAAAGGTGTTTTGAACTAGTGGGCTGGGTTGCTTGCTGGGAGAAGGTTCATTAGAGGTGGTCTGTTCCTGCCTCTCTCCATTGTTGGCCTTGAACAACCATTGCCTGCCCCATGCTGCAGAAACAGTGAGAGATCCTGAGTGCTCATGCAGCTGTTGAGGGTTGGGGAGAAAATCAAGGCTGAAACCCCTGCTGGAGTGGGGAGGAGACGGGACAGTAGTCACAACTGACTGCTGATAGATTAGAATGACAAAATTAACATGCTTGATCTAAGAAACATGTATAAAATTCTGCATCCAACAATTAGAGCCCATGTGAAACATTTACAAATATGGACCACATTCCAAACCATAAAGCAGGTCTCGATAAATTTCTAAGATGCATCATACTCACAAGATTCTTGGATTATAATGCAATTAAATTAGAAGTTAATAACAAAAAAACCCAATACGTTAAAAAATCCCCATATATTTTGAAATAAAAAACACTTAATTGCTACTAAACAAAGAAGCAACATTCTTTATCATGAACTTTCCATGATTCATCAATCTACTATCCCATTGTCCCATGGTTCCAGCTCCCAATCCAAAGGAGAAAGTGGGAGGGACCTAACCAGGGCAGAACCCAAGCTGTGCCCATTCATTCGTGCAAAAATATCTATCAAGCACCCAATATGTGCGAGGCTGGGGAATGGAAACAAAAAGAACTAAGGTTAGGGTTCCCCATAAACTGTGCCACCCAAATTCATTAGCAGTTGTAATTTGGTTAATTGCAGTCACAAGCCATGATCTGCTCCACTCAATGCAGGAATCCCTTATTCTTCGAGGAAAGAGCATCAGAGCAGTTTTTGCCAGAAGGCAGTCCACAGGCTGGCTGCCCAAGAATCACCTAGGGAGCATGCAAACACACAGCGCCCCTGGCTCCCCTTGGAAAGGCTAATCCAACTCAGGTTGGGATGGAACCCAGGAATTTGTATTTTTTATAAGTTCCCCAGATGATTCTCCTGTATAGCCACATTTGGAACCACAGAACAAGAGGATTTCTTAGATCCCTTTCAAATTGAAAATAATTTATTTTCATGATCTTTTACAATGGCCTTTAGATATTTGAATAGACTTCTCTTCACCTGGATAGACAGTTATCCTTATACGTATATTTTATATTAGACTAATTCTGCCAATGCCTCCTGTTGGTTGAGTCCAACCAGAAGCCAAAGGCAAGGGTGATGCGTCCGCACTGGGCAGCCCCCAGACACCGTGGAGAAGGGTGTCCAGGGAACCTGTAGGGACAGCTGGAGGTTACCCCGCACCCTCTGTGCTCCTCAGAACAACCCATTGCGGCTCCCTACATCCAAACCACTAAACATCTCCAACCACTAAACATCTCCAACAATTATGCATTTTTCTCACACAATGAAATAAAGTAATATTTTCTAAAGTAATTTAAAGGTTTCAAGGATTTTTATTCTACTGCATAGCGAATGTTTCCCTTTTCAAATTTCTCAGTAAAATTTATTGTATTTTTTTAACTCCAAATTTGTCCACAGAAACTTATAGGGAGTGTAGGATTCTCTACAAGACGGATCAGATAGAGGATTTGTCTCAGCTCAGCTGTGCGGTGCTCCAACAGCCTTTTCTCCGCCTTCGGAGGGTCGCCTCTTGGCGGATGTAGTCACAGTTGATCTAAGCCCCTCCCATCCCCCCAAACAGAGACTTTCTTTTGACTCCCCCGTGGACCAAGTGTCCCAGGTGCTCGTGGGCCCGATGCATTCGTCCATCTTCTCACCCAGGCTCGTTACTCTACTTCTTTACCCAGCAACAGCTACATTAACTCAAAGAATTTCTCTGATTGGCTGAATGCAGCAGGGGTCTCCCCATCCTAGAATCTGTTTTCTTCCTCTTTACCTCCGCCTTCTTCCTTTACCCCCGACACCGACAAACCGAGACTTATTTTAAAGCACCAGAGGGCAATGGTCTTCAGTGGGGGGCTGGTCCTGGGACTTCACACCTTGATGACCCTCCTGAGCCCCCAGGAAGCTGAGGCCATCAAGGGTGAGTGCTGAGGGCGACTGGGTGAGGAGAGGAGATGTAGCGCATCGGCTTACGCGCAAGACAGTACAGAGCATGAATTGTTCCTCCCCCCTCTGGTTTACGGGCAACTCCTTTTACTAAGAGACCCCGATCCCTCTCACTCTGTCGTGTCCATTCTGGACCTAAGATACAGGTGCAGCTTAGTCCAGAGGTGTCAGTGTCAGGCTCAGGTTCAGGTTCCTGCCCAATTCTGTCTTCCTTTCTGAGACCCAAACCTCCATGCTACTGCCCAGCACCCTGATTTCTCTACCACATCCTGGCTTGGAGTGTGCCCGTTCAAGTCGGGTTCTGTTGCAGTATACATCACCAGGTCAGCAGTCAACTGTTTATCTGTCTTTATCCCGCACTGGACACGAGGGACTTGTGTCGTGGGGTCCACAGCTGGTTCTTCTTTATTTCCTCTTGCTCTGGCATTGTGCTGGGCACACAGTAGTCTCTCAATGACTGTTGAACAAATAATTTCATAGAATTCTAAAAGAATCTTACCAATTAAAACCTAATCCTTAATTTCCACAAAACTGAGCCTCAGTTCTGGGAAAAGACATGTTCAGTCATAATGCTGTGAGATGGAGGAGTTGGGACACGAACTTCTGGCTCCTTTTCTGCTGCTCTCTGCAATACCCTGGGCTGCCTTTTTTGGTCTCTGTGTCATAAATCTTAATTCTTACTCCTGCCAGCCATAGCCCCTTTCCCCTCACAACCCCCCTACACTGCACGTCTGTGCCCAGATCTCCACTTATGCTCCTATCCTTAATCATTTCCTGCTTGTCGCACCCCCACACACCCTCATCTCACACACAGGGCCTGATTGCACAGCTAGAGCAGAGGATCATAGCCAAGATTTAATGTTGGGAATCCCCAACATGATTTTTGGCAGCCTCTCCTCTTCCCAACCTGGAATGCAGGCTGCACCCATGTCTCTGTGCAGCCAGTGTGCTGGGCATGTGCCTATTTCCCTCCATCCTTTCCCTTCCGTCCCCCAGCAAACGATTCCACTCACCAAGGACCAGCTCAAGTCGGAAAGGACTCTGCCCTCGACAAAACCCAGGATAGAGCACAGACTTAGAGACTCAACACAACACAAGTCATGCTTGAGATTGATACAGTTTCTTCTCTCTCCCTGGCCCTGAACTCACCCAATGCAGCCGACCACATGGCCTCCTATGGACCAGCCTTCTACCAGTCCTATGGCGCCTCGGGTCAGTTCTCCCATGAGTTTGATGGGGAGCAGCTGTTCTCTGTGGAGCTGAAGAAGAGGGAGGCTGCCTGGCGTCTGCCTGAGTTTGGCGACCTCACCCGCTTTGACCCGCAGAATGGCCTGGCCAGCATCGCGATGATCAGAGTCCATCTGGACGTCTTGGTGGAACGCTCCAACCGCACCAGAGCCATCAATGGTACCCGGCCCTTCCTCTGCCCCGCTCCTCCCAGGTCAGACGAGGAGGTCCAGAGAAGCCTCCTTCCCACCTCACAGGCCTCTCTCCGCACTCAGAATCTGTGACTGTTGTGCGCAGACCTTTTCTTTCCCAGGAAGTCCTAGATCTTCTCAGACCCCTTCAGTACCCTCTTCCTTCTTGAGCGATGACCCCTCCCACCTAGTCTCCCCGTTCAGGGGCCTGTCAGGTACAGGAGCCCTTGGCTGCCCTCCCAGAGCATCTCCTGCCTGCAGATGGCTAAATATGGGATGAGCCTCTGGGATTCAGGGCCTCATTCCTCCTAGTGCCTCCAAGAGTGACCATACTCCCCAAGTCTCGAGTGGAGCTGGGCCAGCCCAACGTCCTCATCTGCATTGTGGAAAACATCTTCCCCCCTGTGATCAACATCACCTGGCTGCGTAATGGTCAAACAATCACCGAGGGGGTGGCCCAGACCAGCTTTTATTCCCAGCCTGACCACATGTTCCGCAAGTTCCACTACCTGACCTTCGTTCCCTCAGCTGATGACTTCTATGACTGCAAGGTGGAGCACTGGGGCCTGGCAGAGCCGCTCCTCAGGCACTGGGGTATGGAGTCCCCTCCCCAGCCCACCCTTCCCAGACCTGTGCTTCCTTTACTCTAGAACCTTTGCTCTACCCCACACTCTTCCTTTCCCCCGCAGAGCCTCAGGTGCCTATCCTGCCGCCAGACATCACAGAGACTCTGATCTGTGTCCTTGGCCTGGCCATTGGCCTGGTGAGCTTCCTCGTGGGCACCATCCTCCTCATCATAAGCACATGCTTGTCCGGTGCCCCCAGGCGCAGAGGCCCTGGGTGTCTGGGGAAGGAAAGTAGGTGAGTCTGACCAGGATCGGGGTGGAGAATAAGAGATTCTGTGGGGAGGAATGGGGTCAGGGAAGGTGATACTATAGACAAGCAGTGGGCAGGGAATAGAAGAGCAGAGGTGAGGTGAGGGGTAAGGTTTGGGGGATGTGGGCAGTCAGAGATTGGATCCCAGAATTGTGAGCTTGAACAGCCTGGGTCATACGGTTTTTGCTCCTTTAGGTAATGACGATTCTGAGAGAAACGGATAGTGGGAGACACCCTAAGGATTCCTCGCAAGTTTCTGACAGCCTTTGCATGTTCAGTGCCACAGTCTGCTAAGTACATCCCCACTGTGCTAACTTTGAATGGGATTAACCTCTGTCCCTTTGTGGCCCCAGTACTCATGGCAGGACTTGGGGTGGGGAAACCAACCATCTCCCCTTCACACTCCTAACACAGACACTCATGTTTTCTTGCTCTACTCAAAGTTCTGGCTAACAGCAGTAACTTCTTTAAGTGTTTTTCACTGTATCCTTTTTGCCAGGTCTTGGCCAATTCTCCCAGGGTGTGAGGGATGCTGGAATCTCGAAGAGGGGATCCTGGGTGATGACCACTAAGAGTGACCACCTGGTACTTGGGATTGGCAGTCATCCTCAGGCCAGTCCAGCTATGGCTTGCTCCATTTGACTCAGCAATTTGGTGCCCACTGTGTGTTACTTGTGCATGGGCCATTTCACAAGGAATTCATGAGATTTGCCTCCTGAAATCAGATTTTCCCTGAAAGGGATACAGAGTACCCTCTTAGTTGCAACTCCCCTCAACCAACAGCAGTTTTCTGCAGGGCTCCAGGAGAGGAGAGGAGAGGAGAGGTTCATGGGAATTCCACTCTTGTCTAGATTTGCTCCGTAATGAAGAGGTCATTGGTGTCCAGCTGTGATCTATGCCATCATCTCTTTTATCTACATTCCTTAGAGTCTCGTGCATGACAAAGAGTGGTCCAAGGCTTAGACAAAACCTCCCTCAACCTGGGGTCAAATGTATTAGGTAGGAGGGTAGCAGAATAGATCTGCAAGCCGTCTGGTGAGAGGGGAGGTCTGAGAGATCCATCTGAGTGCTCTCTGAATACGTGGCCTGGAAGATTTTAGTTTACTGTGAACAAAATTTTAAAAACACACAAAGAGACAAGTAACCGTACAAAATAGTTTATATCAAGTACCAAATGAGTGGTGTACAGATTAGTAGTTTTCAATCAGAGATGCACATAAGAATCACTTGGGAGTTTTAAAAAAGTACAGGCGTGCTTCACCCAGATCTACTGAATCAGAATCTTGGGGGTCGGGGGAGTGGTGACAGGGAGTCTGTAATTTTTAACACGCTCCAGATGATGCTGACGCAGCCATCCTGGACCCAGTCTGGTAACTGGGACCCACTGACATAATCTGTGCTATTAGGACTCATTGGAAGAAGGGATCTGGAAGGTCTGAGGGGGTCTAGGAAGGCTTTCCAGAGAACCTGGCTCTTTTAGGGCATAGAATTTGAGCAAGACACAAGTAAGTAGGGGCAAGATTGGAGTTTGTATTGTGAGCATTTGGTCCTGGAAAAGAAAGACACCAAGATATTATGGGGTCTCTGTGGACTTCCCAGGAGAGAGTAAGTTGGGAGAAATCAATGGCCAGAAGACTCTGCTGGAAATGAGGGAGGACCGTCTAGTCAAGGTTTTTGTTTGCCAGTAATGGAAACCCTCTTAAAATGGTCACAGACAAAAGGAGAGGATATTTACAATAAAGACACAGGAGTGGTCTTTACCCAGAACACAAGAGTAGGTTTTAGCCAGGCCTCAGAGGGAGCAGAACTCAGAGCTGAAAAGCCAGCAGAACCTAGAGCAGCCTCTCTCGCTCTCTCTCTGGGCTATATGGTCTGTGTTCTCTAGGTCCCTCTGCATGTTTGCCGTATTTTTCTCTCTGGGACTGACTGTCCTTTTCAGCTCGTGTGTCCACCATACAGCTCCTGAGTTTGACTATCACCTCAGCTCTAGCCACCCACAGAGACTGCCAATCACAATTTTAAATTCTTGGAAAAATAAATGACTGGCCAAACTTGGGGCAGATGTCCATCCCAGACCAATGTTCTGTGACTGTGGGACAATGTACATGTCCCATAATGTAATCATGGCTGCCAAGCACCCACCCCTGAGGTGAGGGGTCAGGTTGTTCTCAGAGAAAGAAGAATGGGTTGGTTCTCAGAAGACACCATGAGATTTGTCTGTCCCCGTAGCGCCCTGCTTTCTGCTGATCTTTTGCTTAAAAGTTTTCACTTGCAAGCTTGGAAAGGCATTTCTCTGATCTCTGTCCTAAGGTTTAATAAAGTCATTAAAAGTGTCTTCTTTTGACTAGAAGTGTGCTTTGTTCACTATGCATACATTACCCTGGAAGTGGAACTTCTAGGAACAATTCCAAATCTCTTAGATTTATGTGTCTGCCTTCATACTCACATTTGTTTCTTCTAGTCTCAATATCGTCTATCATTACAAAAAAAATTGTCCTCCTGCATTCTTGATCTGACTCCATTCTCTTTTAGGACAGAGTTCAATAGTCACCTCCTCTTCTGTATTGTCAAACTCCCTTCTTTGCGGGGTCCCCCCTACACACAATAAACATGTCATCTCTCCTGTATAATGAGAACATCAAATCCCCTCTCTGTCCTGTACCCCAGCCTCGCCCATCCCCACGAGCTCCTCCCAGTCACTCTCTCTGAAAGTCTTCTTCGTGGGCTGCCTCCAGATCCCGTCTTCCAATCCTCTCGCTCTCTTTTAATTTTTAACAAAGTTATGTTATACACATAAAGAGTCAAATACTCCTACAAGATTTGCTTAAAAAATTCCAGGCTCCAGCCCTCTCTCCTACCATGTCCTCAGCCCTAGAGGCAGTAACTTTCAACTGTTTTAACCAATTTTATTGGTATTGACCTCCCTCCCGTCTCTAAATAACACGTTTGTGTGGCTACATCTTGATCTTTCAGCTTTAGGCTGTATTCTTTACTTCCTGCTATGGGAGAGGAGGTTTAGATATTTTTTTCATCCTCACTTTATGCACATTCCTCTTCCCACGTTCCCTTCCTTTGATACTTTTGTATCAAAAGGATTTTGTATTGTCACTTAGGCTAGCTTGATGTTCAGTGTTTATATTATCATGATCACGTGAATGCTGCTCACAGCCAAACTACAGAGTAAACGATGCTTGCTCTTCCTTTCCAAGGCAACTTTTTGTGTTCCCTGGAGTTAATAATTGTCCTTTTTTCCCTTTGTTTGCTTTTATTTGTACCTAACATTAATGAACCAGAAATTCATTAATACAAAATTCATTCTCACAATACAGTCAGACACAGCAGATATTCTGTCAAATTTATCATCGGATAAAACTCTTCTGGGATCTTCTGTCTGCTCCAGTCTTAACTAGTTGCCCTCAGTGACACAGCTGTCATCCTGAGATCGCCTTTCACCATCTTTGTCAGGATTTACCTGTCCTCTGTGTTGGATCTTCTGTTTCTTATATCTAGTAATTATATCCAGTGTTGTGGTTACTGCCTTATTTTAGAGAGGCACATCCTCTTTTTTTTTTTGGTGAGGAAGATTGGCCCTGTGCTAACATCTGTACCATTCTTCCACTATTTTGTATCTGGGACACTGCCACAGCATGGCTTGATGAGTGGTGTGTAGGTCTGTCCCCATGATCAGAATTCACAAACCCAGGGCTGCTGAAGTGGAGCACTTGAACTTACCCACTATGCCACTGGGCTGGCCCTGAGGCACATCCTCTTTTGGCTTCCTGAGAAAGAGTGCACATGAGGCAAACTTTTATGCTTTGTATGTCAGAAAATGTATTTATTCTACCCTCACACTTGAATGATAGCTCAGTTGGGTATAAAATTCAAGGTTGGAAATAATTTTCGTCAGAATTTTTAAAGCATTTCTTCATAGTCTCTTAGCTTTCAGTGTTATAATTGAGAAGCCAAAAGGTATTCAGAGTCCTGAAACTCAGTTGTGGTTTGTTGTTTTTTCTCTCTGGAAGCTTGTAGGATGTTTTCTCTTCCCTTCCTCCAACTTTAAATTCCTGTAGGGGCTCCATTACCTGCAGGGTGAAGATATTTCTCAAACTGTCCTCAATCTACCCTTTTAACCTTATTGCTAATAGCTCCCTGAAAATAGTCAACGCTGAAGTCACACAAAATTCTCAGTGTATGTTTACTCCACCTGCCTTTGCACATACAACCAACCAGCAGCAGTTCTGCAGGGCTCCAGGAGAGGAGAGGAGAGGTTCATGGGAATTCCACTCTTGTCTAGATTTACTCCATAATGAAGAGGTCATTGGTGTCCTTCAACAGAAGTTAACTTCTGTTGAGGCTTCTGTGTAGTAGGAAATGGGGTGAGCTGAAGAATGACCAGTTTGGCAAATTACTAAAGAGATTTTACTTCTTCCACCAGCAACATTCATGTTGCTCCCCTTGTTCAGACCTTTCTCACTTAGAATAGAATCTAAATTCCTTACTGGCTAAGGCTCTTACTGGCCTTGTGTGTCTCTTCAATCTCACCTCCTTCCACTTTTCCTTCTTTCTTTAAGCTACAGCCACCCTATATTGCCTTGGAATCCCCCTCCTCAAGATCTTAACATCAATGCCTCCAGCTGGTCATCCATTCACAACTCATTGTGGTAAAAATTCAGAGGCTTCCCTGATCAGCTTTGCTACACAAACCTCCTACCTACCTCCTCCCTCCCTCCCTCCTACCCCCAGGCCTCTCTGTCACTTTACCCTCTTACCTTTACAGAGGGATGCCTCTCCTGGAGTGTGGCCCCTCCCCTCAGGCTGCCTTTCCTCCTTTAACCTCCTGGAAAGACTTCCTGATCTCCTGTAGTTAAGCTGAGTCACTTCCTCACTTCTCTCTTCACCAAGTCTTCAGTCATTACCACTAACCATGATTTGGCCCCTCTTGTGGTTTGACTCCACCTCAAGCAGAGGCTCCAAATCTGAACAGTCCTCGAATCTCCCAAAGAGAGAACTCCCCGGTGTTTCTTCCCCCTGAAAACTTTCTGCTGCCTCATCCCTTGAGCCCCAACATCACTCCTGAGCCCTGGTTGGATTCCCAGTTGCCCCTCATTCCTTCCCTCAGGCCAAGTTCTTACCACAATGTCTGGAACGTGGTGGTTAATAAATGTTGAAACAACTGACTGACGAAAGAGTGAACTGTAGTCACTCTGCTCTCAAATTCCTTGATGACATGCCCAAATAAAGAAAAACAAACAAAAACTTTCTGCTGTTATTAACTATTGCTTTTATTGTCATTATTCTCTTTCATTTATTGAGCACTTCCAATGTGCCACATACTAAACACCTTACATTTGTCAAATCTATTAGTCTGCACACATCATGAATCACACTTGGCATTTCCTGCATTGTTCTATGAAACCTGAATGGTCCTAACTTAACTAAAAATGAATCAATCAAAGGATATTTTTCTTCTAAAACATATTTTAATATGGGTAAATAAACGCCAAACATACGTATGTAGCTTTTATTATAGAGTAATCTCTCTTTTAAGAATGATATATCATTTTTGGTAACATCAAAAAGATTGGCAACATGCCCAGTAAGGTGGAATAGTTGAAAAAGTTGTGGTACAGCCACACAGGGAACAGCATAAAGCTGTTAGAAGGAGTGAGGGGGCGCTCTGAGCTGATGCGGAGGGAACTCTAGGATGCAGGGGAAAATGCAAGATACAAAAGAATGTGTATAGTATGTGCTACATTTACAGTAAGAAAGAGGGGAAATACAGATTTCCAAAAAGCCACACTGGAAGGATAAATTGTTAAATTGTTAAAAACGAAATTGTTAAAAATGGGGGAAAGGAGACTAGAATTTAGGGAATGAGTTTGAGGCAACAGGAATAGTAGTGAATATTGACATTTGAAACATATAAATGCTTTACAACTTTTATAAAAATTAAACAAAAACCCTAAAATCTAAACCAAACAGAAACAACTGAACCATACAGAGAAAAGAATTATTTTAATTGACATTGGAAGACAGTACTGTATATTCTCACTGGAATATATTCTACGAATAAAAAGAACTACTAAAAACTGAACATTATTAGTCATTTTATCATCAATAGCAATATTGTATTATTATTTTGAAACTATATTATGTAAATTATAAGATAAAGCAAATCAATAATTACCGATGTAATGTAATTAGGAACCAAGATTTTTAGTGTATAAAAAGGAAGAAAAAAGTAGCTGAATTAAAAACACTAATATTAAATTTGAATTAGAAATGTCGATTTAGACTAATGATTTATAAATATATATATATATCCCCTTGCTCTAGCAACTGGAAGCAACGTTACGTCAGTAGCAATGAGCATCCCCAGTGCACAGGTTGTAGTTTCTAAATTCCATTACCCAGTAAAAGGAAAAAGAGCTTTTTGGAGAAGTGACTCATTTCAGGTCTGGGTTAGGGAAAATACAAAGCAAGCTTGTTTCAGAAAACAAAGAAGTGCTCAAAGACCATAGAGTCATCTCAAAAGAGAAGAGCAGCCAGCTTGAAGGGGCTCCCATTGGCCAAATTTGGGACAATTTGAGCATCAAAAAAGTTATTATAATCAACTGAAACACACTAAATATATAAAAATCCATGAGTCCCTAATAATTATGAAACAAAAGTAAAACAAACAAGCAACAACAACAATACTTTTCTATCACCGCTGGATGTGACAATCTAATTCTAACACAGAAAATTGGTACTTAAGAAAACAAGCATAGGGGCTAGCCCTGTGGCCTAGTGGTTAAGTTTGGTGCATTCTGCTTTGGCGGCTTGGGTTTGGTTCCTACACTACTCATTGGCGGCCATGCTGTGGCAGTGACCCACATACAAAGTAGAGGAAGACTGGCACAGGGGTTAGCTCAGGGCAAATCTTCCTCAGGCAAAAGAGGAGGATTGGCAACAGATGTTAACTCAGGGCAACTCTTCCTCAGGTAAAAAAAAAAAGAAAGAAAAGAAAACAAGCATACATCCTCACTTTTCAGAGGAACTATAGTTCCATTGATGAGAAAAGTCATTCCTTTCAGATGACTGCTGGCTAATAAATGTAGAAGAAATAACAGAATTACAAAATCAGCATTTTGCAACCTTAATGTGATCATTGATTTAAGGAAGACATGGTAGATGTTAAAACCATTAGGAAATAGATGATGGGGAACTGGAGAGTCACATCATGCCAAAATATCATGCCCATAGGCTGTTTGCTGTTGACCAAAGGGGAGAAGATATCTTTATAGAGGAGAGAGATCTGGCTGTCACCACCTCGACTCAGTGATCAACCTTGGTCGCACCAAAAACGGGACAACAAGACAGTAGCCATATGCTTCCTGAGGAGATGAAAGTGAAGTATGGAGCATCAACTACGAAGAATTATTGTCAGGAAATCTTTAATCTGAATCTAATCAAGCCTTCAGATCAAAGTTCTAGTTAACAGTTCAAAGTTCTAGTTACATTGGAAAGAGGAATAAGTCAAATGAAACCATGAAGAAATAACCACATACATTTAGAATTCTACAAGACAGCTGGCTTGGTCTCTTTAAAAAGACAATGTAAAAAAAGTGGGAGGGGGAGATTAAAAGAGACTAAATATCACAATCAAATTTAGTGGGTGATTCTTGGCAATACCTTTGGAAGAAAACAGATATAAAAACACTTCTGAGACAAATGCGAAAATCTGAATACAGACTGGGTAATCAGCGATATTAGGAAATTATTTTCAGTTTGTTCAGGATTGGTTATGGGACTGTGGTTATGTTACAAGACATCTTTATGCAAAAGAATCTAGGGATGAACTGCCATGCTGTCTTTATTTTGAAATGGATTCAGATACATACACACACATACACACTTGAAACAAATATGGCAAAATCTTGACAATTGTTGAATCTACGTTATGGGTATTCAAGTATTCTTTGTACTTTTTCCACCTTGTCTGTATGTTTGGAATTTTCTTGATAAAAAGTGTGTGTGTTTATTTATAGTGCTATGCCACAGTTGAAAATACCAGGAAATTAAATGAGAGATTACTAGATTCCTGAATCTATGAGTTGATGTATGTTACCTATTGAATATTTACTCTTCTATAATAGTTATTTTATAATTTAAATATAAAATAATTTTAATACTTTATTCTTTTGTTTTAATTAAAATAAAATAAGCATGACGCAATGCCTTTGATTTTTGGCTCCATTACATGGTTATTAAACACACATAAAATTTAGCCATGTCTTCCAGCAACTTTTTCATCCCCAAGTTCAAAGTGCAGCCTCATTTTATCTTGGGAGTCCTACAATTGCTTCGCCAATAGCTTATCCTTTGAAAAAAATGTTCTGGGGCCGGCCCCGTGGCCAAGTGGTTAAGTTCCCGAGCTCTGCTACGGTGGCCCAGGGTTTTGCTGGTTTGGATCCTGGGCGTGGACACGGCACCACTCATCAGGCCAGTTGAGGCAGCGTCCCATGTGTTACAATTAGGGGGACCCACAACTAAAATATACAACTATGTACTGGGGGGACTTGGGGAGAAAAAGCAGAAAGAAAAAAAAAGAAAAAGAAAAAAGAAGATAGGCAACAGTTGTTAGCTCAGGTGCCAATCTTTAAAAAAAAAAAAAAAGGAAGATTGGCAAGTTGTTAGCTCAAGGTGCCAATCTTTAAAAAAAAAAAATGTTCTGTAGTCACAAGTTACTGCAACACTGCCTATAGTCATCTCAGGAACACCCAGAATAAGTTCAACTATAAAAATATTAAGATGGTTTGTAATTTTGTACATTCTCCCATGTTTGAGATTTTATTGTCAATCCCAATCAGAAAACAGATAAGACTGTAAAAATAGCAAAAATGGAGAAGGTATTAGGTTTCCAAAATCTTAGAAAGTTCTTGTAATTTTTATTCCTGGTCTATAATTTTTGTCATCCTTTTCTTCTCCTCCCTACATGATCGGTGCAAACCTTGGTGTCGCCTCCTCCCCGCCTTTCCTTTCCTGGACCTGTCCACCTGGTCACAGCCATCTCCTTCACCATCCACCTCCGACACCCTTGTTCCCATAGCCCTCTTCCTTCATAAAGGTCCCAGTCTCTAAGCCAAGCCTGAAGGGATGGTTAGGAGGGACAGTATGTATAAACAGTCACCATTCAGACATTACTCAGTCCAAAGTGAATATCTTCCACCCTGGGGCCAGCCCGGTGGTGCAGCAGTTAAGTGTGCACGTCCCGCTTTGGCGGCCTGGAGTTCGCGGGCCGGATCCGGGGTGCAGATGTGGCACCGCTCGGCAGGCCATGCTGTGGCAGGTGTCCCACACATAAGGTAGAGGAAGATGGGCACGGATGTTAGCTCAGGGCCAGTCTTCCTCAGCAAAAAGAGGAGGATTGGCAGCAGATGTTAGCTCAGGACTGATCTTCCTCAAAGACAAAAAACAAAAACCAAAAAAAACCTTCCACCCAGTCTTGTTCCTCTTCACACAGCAAAGGCCATCATTGGGAATTCCCTCACCTATACTTGCGGGGCGAGGTCGTTTCATTTCTTCTTTGTGTCTTCGCACTTCCTAATAGCTCTTCAGCTAAGCTCAATTTAATCGGCTTGGTGAAGAAAAATTAATTTTCTCCAGCATGGTGGAATCTTGGGCAGAAGCTACATTTAAAAAGACAAAGATAGATGCTAGATAGATAGATAGAGGTGTGTGTGTGTGCATGCGTGCACGTGTGTATATGGATCTCCAGCCTTAGTCTTCAGTTCAGGTTGATGGAATTAACAATATCTGGATGTTTTTTCTAAATTTCACTTCTGAATTCCTTTTTTATCTAGAATATAACTAGAAACTTTTGGCATAGAAAAAAGAATATAAACTTTGCAATGAGCCTTATCCTGTCCCACTAGCTCTATGATCTTATGCACATTAAGTTAGAGTCTCTTCATCTCTAAAACAGGAATAATAATACATATGTGATAGGGATGTTCTGTGACTGAAAGAGATAACTATGAAAATGCCCATCAAAACGCCTGGCCCATAGCAAGGGCTTAGTGTCAATTCCATTTCCCTGACTTTTTCCTTCTCTCTCCGCTTCCCCAGCCTCTGCAGAAACAGCATTCTTTCTGGATTGTTTTCCACCTTACTCTGAAGCAAGCCTTCCCCACCACTCCCACTCACAGAACTGCTCTCTGAAACAGCCTCTCAACCCCAAACTGCTCCTTCTTTTGCTCATCATTATTTCCTTCACTTGATTTTTTCCTCCTGGCCAAATCATTAGCTAAGTCACTGTGGGGCTCTGCAGGGTCTGTTTGTGAGGCCAAAGGTAGTGACGGAAGAACATAATACTGGGGATCAGCCTGAGGGGCGGGAGATGGCGTCCAGAACAGCAAATCAGTGGTTTGGGTCACTGTGGCTGGAATTAGGTCCAGAACAGATGCAAAATTTTAAGGGGAAGTCTAAGCAAAGGTTCATGACCAGTCTCAGCACCAGGTCACTGACCAGACCCCTGGAAAGTGGGGGCCAAGTAAGGAGAGTCCCCTCTGGAAGGTGGCAGGCACGACCAGAAACCTGAAACAGGAACGGGAGGGAGTGGGGGATCCAGCTTGTTCTTTCTCAAATCCAGAACAGCGAACAATGCGCTGAGGTGACCACAGACCTGGGTTCCCATCAAAGAGCACTAAGGTTCGCTCTGACGGAGACGTTGGACTTCCTGGCCTTTTACAACTATGAGTCTGTGAGGAACTTGTTACCTTTCATTTCCCTGGGTATACTTAGAGTTAAAAGCATACAAGCAAACTTAGCAAACTGCTTTTTTTTTTTTTTTTTTTGTAGAGGGAGAAGAAAAAGGATGAGAGAAACTGTGAAACTGTCTCCTTTTTTGCAGCAACTCTGGATGGGAAACGAAAACGAGGCAAGGAGACAGGGAGATAGGTAATAGCCATTTCTGGAGGAACTCGCGGTGTCTCTACAGCCTGCCTTTCTGGGGAAGCCAGTTCCAATACAACATTGCCAGGGCAGAAAGGAAAGTGTTCATCGAGTAGCCAGTATTACATTCTCATCGTCTCAGAAATTATAACAGCAACTGACTCTCTGAGGTCTGACAGTTGCAACTGATACAAGAGCACTTTAGTAACATTCTTTTTTCAAACGAACACCTGGCAAAAACTCTTTTTTTTATTTTTTAAGATCGGCACCTGAGCTAACATCTGTTGCCAACCTTTTTTTTTCTTCTTCTTCTCCCCAAAGCCCCGCAGTGCATAGTTGTATATTCTAGTTGGTCCTTCTAGTTCTGCTATGTGCGACGCCGCCTCAGCATGGCTTGATGAGTGGTGCCATGTCCGCACCCAGGATCTGAACTGTCGAAACCCCGTGCCACCGAAGCAGAGCGCGTGAACTCAACCACTCGGCCACGGGCCCGGCCCTCCCGGCAAAAGTTCTTACTGCTGGAGAATAAATCCCTTTTCTCCTCCAACCTTAAATGAAACATTAGCTTACCTGACAAGATTAGCAATGTCCTCATTTGGCAAACACACGTGAGAAATACTTTATTATGTATAAACATCTATTTGCCATACAAGGACACAAAAACGCTTGAAGTTTGGGAAGGATGATGGGTTCATCTGACTTGCACAAGGAGCAATTCTTACCTAGGCCACCTTGGGTTGAGGTGAGGCCTCACTGGAGGTGACAAGCCTGGTACCCCAAGGAGGGAGTCTACTGGCATGGTGAGGAGTGGGCAGGGCATGAGGGAAGAAGGTGGTGGGTGGACCCTGAGACAACGTGGTATAGCGGAAAGACATGGACTCTGGAAGCGTTGATTCAGTTCAGGTTAATACACTTCTCTGAGCCTCTGTTTTCTCTTCTATTAAGTGGGCATAATAGAATCTAATGATCAGGAGTTGAATGTTGCAAGAATCACTAGATGAAGTGTATAAAGTGACAAGCATAGGGAGGGCCTGGACAATAATAAAGCCTAGTGTACGTTAGCTTTCACCATCTCCCTACATGGCCGAAGAGGTAACATCTCCCATTCACAAGGTGACCACTCATCCCAATTTGCCCAGGACTTTCCCAGTTTTATTGCTAAAAGTCCCATGTCCGGGAAAACTCTTCAGCCCCTGGCAAACCTGAGACAGTTGGTTTACTCTGCATTTCCCACACCTTGATGAGACACCTTGTCCAAACCTCAGCTCTGGGCCTGCCAGCCCTAGGGCAGGGCTGACGAGCCTCCTTCTGGGATCTGTGCTGGGGTACCCGGGTGGGTGCAAACGCCAAGAGGTGTCTTAACCATCATTTATGCTTATATTTAAACTGTTTCCCCAGGCACTGGGAAGGTTAAGGATAGAAAGAACAAGACACAGTCCTTACCTCACAAAGGAGCCGCGGGAGACATGCACAAGGGGGCAAAATTAAGGAGGAAGGAAGTTATGTGTGAACTGATAATGGAAGTTGTCAGTCTAATTGTTCACTGGGAGAGTCCTCAAAGGCTGGTGAGCAGAACAGCCACAACAGAGAGGCCACTTTAACTCAATGCTAGGCACTCCCGCTGGACTCTGGAGACAGGGGAGTGGTGGAATGGAGAGGGCCTGGTACATAGAGAGAAGCTCGCTGAGGTCCCTTGGGAGGTGTGTGTGCATGTGTCATGGGAGACACAAGGACGGTCAGAAAAGTCTTTATAGTGGAGATAACAATTGTTCTTGGAGATTGTGTAGGATTTCTTGATGGGGGAGAGGAGATTCTAGGCAGAGAGAACAGCATGTGGCCAGAACCAGTGGGAACGAGCAGCATGGGAGAATCTGGGAAGGCCTATTTTCTGCTCTGAGTCGAGCACAGAGTTCAAGGAAGGGTGAATGAGGGGTATAACTTTGTAGCGGTAACAAAGGCTGGATCCAGGCCTGGTAGGCCTTGCAAAGGGGTTTAAACCTTAAGGGTAATAAGCAACATGATCAGATTTATTTTCTAAAGGAACTTTCTGGCAGCTACCGTATGGGGGATGGGTTAGATGGAATTAAGACTGTAGATAGAAGACTAGTAAGAGAGTTGTGACAGTCCAGCCTGAGGGGGCACGATAGGAGAGCAGTGATAGGGGAAGGCTCAGTGGGCTTCGGTGGCTGAACAGAGGGGAAGGAGGTGTGGATAGTGACGGGGACGACTCCGGGCAGATGTCCCGGCTCTGGCTCAGGTGACTGGGAGTGTGATGATACATTAATGATACTGGCTCTGGGCCTCAGCTTCCTCGTCTATAAAAGGGTGATGAGTATCTAACTACCTCGTGGAGTTATTACGAGGACTTACTTGTAAAGGGGTTCATTAATGTCTGGCACATTAGAGAGTTCTGTATGAGCGCTTGACACATAAACAGATAACCCACGGAGGGACATGTTTGGGAAAAGAGATAGGATCTTTTATGGACATGTATTGAGCGCCAGAAGTCTATGGGACATTGCCATTAGGCAGTTGAAAAACAGACTTGGAACTTTGGAGCAAGGTCTGGACAGAAACATTTTATGGATGGGAGTTGCCTCCAGAGGAATGGGTAAAATTGCTTATAAATACTGTGCAAATAAGGAGAAGCGGACCAAGGAAGGTAACATGAGTGACAACATCTCACAGAAGGCTGAGGCAGAGACTTCAGAGAAGCTAAGAGGGGCTGTCCCAAAACGATGAGAGCTAGGAAGAGTGGTGTCAAGGAGGCTGGGGGAAGCCGCAGGAGACGCTTCAGAGGTAAAGGAAGATGAAGACCTCTGGTCATGAAAGTGAAGGCTCATGTTTCAAGAACAGAATTACAGGAAAGGAAAGAAAACCTAAAGATGGGAGGCTGGGAGCAAAAATATTTAGAACTGAGATTCAGGAGGAAGTCATGGGTAACATGCTCACCAGGTGGCGCCAAAGACCCTCTGTGGCTATCAATGAGCGCCTCAGAACTCCCGCCTCTTAGGCAAGCCTTGTTGGAGTTTCATTCTAAACCGCCAGCCAGATGGCACGCCTTTAGTCCCCAAACTATCAAACTTCCACTTCCACTACTGGAAAGCTCAGGGACTCTGACGGATAGAGAGATATAAACAACTCTGCTCTTCCTTTGGTATGTGGAGATAAGAATTTTCGGGGGCTAGTCCCATGTATTCTATCTATCTCCTACACAGTTTTCAAATCTCTCCACATCTCTTCATCTGTGTTGCTGCCTGTCCATCCCAGACCGCCGTCCTCATTGGCTGGGACTGACCACTGTAGCTGCTCTCTCAATTATCACTCTGCATCCATTCTCAATGCCCCACAAACCCAACATGATTCTCCTTACTGCAACTTCTTCCAAGCATGTGTGTCTCCTAGCTCCCCATTAGCCCACAGAATGGGAATTTTGGTGTAATAGTTCCTGGAGCCAGACTGCTGGGTTCAAAGCCCACCTCCAGCACTCACTGGCTGTTAGGACCTTGGGCAAGTTCCTTAACCTTTTTCTACCTCATTTCTTCATCTGTTAACTGGAGATAAAGACAATTTACCTCATAGGACTATGATGAGGACCGAATGAGTTTACAGGTTGTTTTTATCTTGGCATATAGTCTTCAGGATAAAATTCAAATTCTTGTGGCCTACATGCCCTCCTTGATCTAGCTCTGCCTGCCTCTCTGGCGGTCTCTGGAAGCACTCACTTTCATCTTGCTGCTTCAGCACCACCTGCATTCAGGCCGTTACCATCACTGGTTCTTCTGCAGGCAATGTTCACTTCCCCTCCTCCCTCATACAAACACTGCTCATCTTTCTCTCATCTGTCTGAACAGATCTCCGGTTAGAGATCTCTCAGATCAGAACCCTCTCCTAAATTCTTTATAGATCTTTGCATGGTGTCTAATGTTGTCCCTGTCCCTGCTCCCAGCACATAAACTAAGGTGACAGCAAGCTGTCTTATTCAGTGCTGGAGACCAGCTAGTAGAATCTTGCACCTTGAACTTGGGTGACGATCCAGGAAAGAGGAAAGAAGCAAAAATGTGAGATCACAGGGACATCAGATTAATTCCCTTTACCCTCCCCAGCTCTCTAGCAGTCCCTGTCTCATGGCTCAGGCAGACCTCCCTCGGGTTATTTTGGGCAAGCCCCAGAGACTAACTCCAACCTGCCCTGGTCCTTGGCCTGGGAGCCCCTCAGGCTGGTCCTTTAGGGTAACAAGGCTTTCCAATCTGGATAGTCCTGAGGGAACCTAAGAGCAAGGTTGGCAGGGCTGCAACTGGGGTCCGTACATTGGGTGTCATAAAGATGAAGAGTCTGGGAAGACGAAGTCATGCCTTTATCTTGGAGCCCATCAGCACAATCACTGCACTGTGATAGCCAATAACTGCACTCTTTTCTGATGGGGAGGCTTCACGAGGACAGGGCCTTTTCTTTGTATCTTCACCTCCACCCCTCCAGACTTAGCAGTTTGCCAGTGTCTAGGTCTACTGACACAACAGTAATAGCGTTTGTTGAAAAAAAGGCAATCCAGAGAACTCACGAAAACGTGTTGACTGAATAAAAGCTTCCTATAGAAGCACTAAAGAGAAACAAATGGCATGAGAGGAAGAAAAGCAGAGGGAGGGGAACCCACGATTCCAAGAGCTGGGAAGACCATGGGAGTAAATCATGTAGGACTCCAGCTGTGTTCTTTCAGTGCTGGAGATCATGCTTGTTTCTTTGGAGGGCAGTAATTCCAACCAAGATGGCTCTCTATCGGACTCCTGAAACTATTACAATGCCTAAAGAGGATGGGATGGGGTAGAGCTGGGGTTTGGACCAGTAAATTCAAGTAAAGAGTAAATCCAAGGACAAACTGAAACCCCAAGGGTCAGGGACCAGGGCAAGGACTCTTTACTGAAAGATTGTCAGGAAATCCACGAACCTCTGTAAACTGCCTACTAACTGACATGGCAGGGCGGGAGGCATGACACAGGCCCAGAACCACTGGTTCCCAGTCTCAGCCTGTTCTGCAGAGGGATGAGCCAGGTCTCCTCCTCTTACAGCATTCAGGGTTGTTCTGGGTTCAGTTCATATGTTAATTACACTAAGGTGCCTCCAAAAGTACATCAGAAACTTATCTTTTGATAACTGAAATTTTTATTTTTGTCAACTGTAATAAAAGTCTTAAAAGTACGTCAACAGGGGCCGGCCTGGTGCCTCAGTGGTTAAGTGCGCCTGTTCCCCTTTGGCAGACCAGGGTTCACCGGTTTGGATCCTGGGTGTGGACATGGCACTGCTTCGCAAGCCACGCCGTGGCAGGCATCCCACATAAAGAGTAGAGGAAGATGGGCACGGATGTTAGCTCAGGGCCAGTCTTCCTCAGCAAAAAGAGGAGGATTGGCAGCAGTTGACTTGGGGCTAATCTTCCTCAAAAAAAAAAAAGTACATGAACAGAAAGGGGATGCAGCCAGATTATCTTAAGGTTCTCTAAGTAGCCTCCTCCCAAAAGTAATCCCACTCAAACCTTAAAATTCCCTCTGAAATGAGATGTAGTCCCAGACACATAGACATGCATCTAATTGAAATCTCAACTTCAATATTTACCCTTTTAAGACTTAATTAATTTCCATTGTACCCCCACAACTCCCGAGTTTTCAAAATCTTTCCTATCCCTCCTCTCAAGAGAACCCGAGACCAAAGGGGACCAAATTCCCTCACTGAGCTCCACAATTAAGTTGGCCAAAAAGCCCAATTAGGGGTCTCTTTTCCTTTAAACTAAGGGCCTTGCAAAACCATTAATAAGTGGTTCTCAACCTTGTTTGTGCGTTCTCATCTCTTCGAGCTTTTGAAAATTGTTACTCAGGCCCCTTTACAAATAACTCATTAAGGACAGAATCCAGAAATTGCTGTCGTTTTTAAAAGCTCTACTGGAGTAACAAGCATGCAAAGGTTGAGAAATCACTGCTAGAGTCTAATCCACCGCTCTTTCAGAATCTCCATTACCACCTCCACCTGATTCCACCCTACACCTTGTTTCTGGCAACATTTATGGCAGAACAAGCCATTAGCTTTATGTACATCCCCAATTCTCATTTTCTTTCAAAACTCAGGTTTCCACCTATGTTCCATCACATTAAGCTGTTTTACTTTTGTAGTCTCTAACCTCCAAATGCCAGAACCAACACCACCCAGCTCCCTGTACTGCCCCCTCCCCTTAGCAAGACAAGGTGTTGGCCTTCCGGAAAGTCGTTTTTGTGATCTGAATTGGAGAGAATTGCTGTAATGCTCTGAATTGGCATTCTGATAAAATCAGCAATCTGAGGCCAAAGCAGCAAATTATAAAAGTAGACACAACTGCGTCCTCAGGGCAGATGCCCAATGCAAAACTCACCTGCTGTTGGCTACCTCCCATTCCTTTCACCGTTTTAAGTGTGTTCAGGAAACAATCCACACATCCAGCACCACAGAAAACCTCAGAGCGTACCTCAAATTTTGAATTCAAAACTCTTGGTCTCTTGGTTAAGGCATGAACAAGCCAGGTGTGCTTTTTCCATCTAAACCAGAGCAGATCTTGAACTGGTTATTCTGGAGGATCCATTTTACAAAGGGCACATACATTTACTTTTCTCAGTACAACCACCACCTACTATAGTTTGTTTAAAAAGACACAATCCAACTACAGGATGGCGCTCTTCCTTTCTCTCACCCCAAGAATACTTTGCTCAGAATTCTCACTCAGTTAAATCTTATCATGTTCCTTTTGAAGCACTACAGAAACAAACGTTATTAAGATAACTCAAACCTTGAATAATATTTTCTTTATTTACAAGTTAGAATCAACAGACAAAGAAAAGACAATCCAGGGGACCAAATGGGGAGATGACTGAAACCCCCAGGGGCCCCAAATGGAGCAGAAGGAAAAGGGAAAAACAGAGTAGAAAAAAAAAGTCAACGTAAAAAAAGAGCTCTCCCTTCTTCCCTCCCCATGGAGGCCAAGGGGACCATGGCCCTACCCCCTCAGCCTTATCTAGCTTAAAATAAATTAGAACAAACAATCTCAAAACAGGGCCCTTACAAGTGCACAGGGCAGCTATGGCCTCAGGTAACCCCATTATCAGGGCCTTTGCCCACTCCCACCCTGTAGCCCTGCCCAGCCCCGTCATTCTGAATGGCGGCTCTATGCCCAGGAGGTCACTCTCAATGGGGTTGAGAACTCAATCTTATTATTTTGTCCATTTATATCCCCCCTTCAGTAAATGTCCCTGCACCCCTCCCCCCTGCAGAGCCAGCTCTCCTACAGTGGGGGGACGGGAGGTGAGATGAGGAAGTGTCACAGCAAGGGAGGGAAAGGGGTGGGGCAGGGTGGTCTAGGGGTCCGGTCCTGCGGAGCCTCCTGCCCCATCTGGCCTGGCCCCTTAGCCTGAGTCTGAGTCACTGGTGTCTGACGAAGAGGAAGATGAAGAGGAGGAGCTGGAATCTGAGCTGGAGCTGGAAGCGCTGAGGCGAGACACTGCTACCTGCTGTGCCGATGATGACTCTGTTTTCTCACTTGCTGCAGAACAAAGTTGGAAGTTAAAAGATAGTAAGTCTGATCTCCATTTCTCAACAAAATGCAGCTAAGAGGACAAGATGTAGTGAATTTGCAGTGGCTTATAGGTTACTCACCTTTCTTGGGGGGCTTTTTGGTGGAATTGAGCTGCCCACTAACATCTTGTAACCTCTTCTCTAGTTCCCGCTTCTTCTCCAAAGCCAGTTCCTCTTTTGTCTTTCCCACAGGTTTTTTAATGGCTAGAAAAAGAAACAAAGATTGTAGCAAGCACCCTAGTTTTAGTGCCCCCTATAGTTGCCAAGTTCCTTCTTCAACATTTGGAAGCAACTACTGCATTCCACCATCCTGGGAGCTAACATGAGTGCAGTAAGCATCCCCAATGACCCTCTTCTAAATTGTCCTCAGAACTATGAGGATTGCTGCGTGAACAGATAGACCTCATTTACTCACTGTAGGGCTTCCGCGGTTTCTTTCGTAGGCAGGAAAGGACGTAGCGTTCAAGCTCTCTCAGCGTCGATGGCTTGAGCGTTTCAAAATCAATCTCAATCTCTTCTGGGTTTGAGTCACGTAAAGAGGGCTCCCTGGCTTGTATTATGTGCACAACCCGACCCAGCTTCTCTCCAGGCAACTTGTTGATATCCAGGCTCAACTGCCGCTTCTCATCGTAACTCATGGGCCGACTTTCCTCTTCCTCCTCTGAATCATAGCCTGTAGGCAGGGCAGGTGGGGCTGTCTTTGTGGCCTTTTTGGGAAGTCTAAAGGCAAAAGAAAATTGTCAGCTGGGGAAACATCAATGACTTTTCCCAACACGCTTTCACTGTTCAACTCTGTAACTGGATTTCTTGCCTGGAGGAGCTTTTGTTTTCCATTAAGGCAGATGCGTGATCTAGAAGTGGACTACTGTGACACTGTATTATCTAAGTGGAGCTTCTCACATACAAGCATTTTACATTTATCTTGGGGTTCGAGAACTAGATACAGATACACTGACATGGGGCCATCTTTTTGCTCCCTAAAGTGCTAACCCAGCCTTAATCGTGGAAAACACTAAGACAGCATGGACTCATTAGTTTAGAAAAAGGATAGGCAAACTATGGCCAAGGAACAAATCTGGCCTGTCATTTGTTTTTGTAAATAAAGTCTCATTAGAACATAGCCATATTCATGATTCTATATTGCCTGTGGCTGCTTCCACACTACACTGGAAGACCTGAGCAGCTCTGAGACCCTATGGTCTTCAAAGTCTGTATCTGTCGCCTGCCTATGTACAAGTTCACTGATCTCTGCTTTAGAAAGAACTCTACAAGGGGTGGGAGAAAGCATCCTCTCCCGAAGAAGCTATAGAAACAGCCAAGCTCATCTCTACCTCCTATCCTGTTAGAACTCACTTGGTGCCACTTCCGCCAGAAGAAGGTCCAAAGCCAGGAGGGCCTAGTGCAGCAGCACTGCCACTCCCAGTGCCACTTGCTTTCTTGGACTTCTTGGGCTGAGATGGGCGGGGTGCCCGAGGCCCTTTGTCATCTTCATCCACCCCAGCTCGGCCTCGATGCTTCTCTGCCTTCCGTTTCTTCTTTTTCTCTTTTTTTTCTCTCTTCCGCTTGGGCTTGGATATTGGGCCTTGGGATAGGGCAGCCAGCTGTTCATGTACTGCCCGAAGCTAGAAAAGGAAAAGAATCACACAAAATGGGAAAATAAAGTAGAATAAAAAGACCAAGAAAGAAAAAAAAGTTATGGTGTGAATCTCTTACCCAATAAACTGAACAATGATAAAATAATACCTGTTCTTGTAATTCAGCCAAGCGATGAGCCCTTTCTTCTTCAGAGTCAGAGCTTTCACTCTCCTCCTCTTCCTCTTCCTCCTCCTCATCTTCATCCTCCTCTTCCTCAGAAGAGCTCTCACTGCTGCTTTCCTCACTGGAGGACTCTGAAGATGATTTGGCCAAGCCAGGGGGCAAGGCAGTAGAGACTGGTAAGGGCCCTGGTTCCAGCGGTTCATCTGGCATCTTGGCATAACGGAACTCAAATACATCCTAGAAACAGAGGGGGAGTGAAAACCATGCTGATGGATCGTGCCCTGATCATACTCAGTTGCCTGATGGTACAACTCTAATTTACAACTGTGAGAGAGACTAGAGAGCCTCATGTCAAGGCTGCGCAGCACAGATGACAAAATCTCTCTCCCAAAATCCATTTTATTTTTTTCACACTCCAAGCCTGACACTCACCTGTAATTTTCGTGCCATGGCTACAACATCGTGGTCTGGGGGGTTGTACTTATAGCAGTTGGAGAACATAAGCCGCACATCAGCAGCAAACTCCTGTGCATCCCGGTAATCACGATTCTCCATCTTCCGCTGCAGAAGGAGGCAGCATCAGAAGCTGCACAGGTAGGGAGACTCACCTTTCCCTGCCAACCCCAGACACTGCAAAAGTAGCCCTCTTGAGAGCACAGTGGGGATGACCTTAAGGATCTATGCCCTGGGGTTCAGGACTGAAGACAAAGGAATTTGGGTGGGTTGAAGAAGTATCTATGTCTAGAAAGACAAACCATTTCTTAAGTGAAAAAGGAGAGTGGATAGCCACTGACTATCCTTCTACCCCCTAACTTCCTTAACATTCCCAATAAGCACAAGTTAACTGTACATTAATAGTGCTGTCCCAAAGACAAAACCCACAATACTGTTTCAAACTCCAGAAAATGGGGACTCTTATCAAGTACTTGACTTTTAGCCTAATAGGGTAAAACACTGTCGTGAAACTAAAATACCAATAACCAAAGATTGCTGTGTACCCTTAAGTGATTATTTTATTGATCCCTAGGCTCCAACCACTGCCTGAGCATCCCATCTGCCCCATGCAGTGGGTACCTTGACAGTGCTGAGGTCCATGGGGTGCTTAATGATGTCATGGTAGTCATGTAGGCCAAGAGCAGAAGCATCCACTGGTTTATAGAAAGGCCAGGCATAGGCAGCATGCTTCTTAGAGAGTAACTCCTTCAAAATGCCATTGCAATGTTTTAACTGTTCTGACAGCTTTCCTTTCTTGGAGCTCTGGTGTTGCTGCTGAGAGTCAGGCAAGTCTTTGCGTGGGGGCTTGATGGGGCGGCCACTCTCTCTACGCGTAGGGGGAAGCCGTGCCGCCTTAGGTTCAAGACCCCCAGGAGGGCTAGCGGGGGAACCAGGAGCCAGGATGGCTGTTGGTGTAGGGGTGGTAGTATCTGCTTTCCGCTTTACCCCTTTTTTCTGCGGAGAAAAACAAGATGGGTCCCTTTTACCGAGTCCACCTCAAGACCATTCCCTCTCCATTAACCAAAAGAAATCCATAAATCTCTACCTTGGCAAGGGGCTGTGCCGGGGGAGCTGCAGAGACAGCAAGTAGTGGGGGTCCAGCGGAGTGCAAGGACTTAAGAAGGGGAGAAGAGATGACCGACGGATGGGGAATGTTGAGGACAGTGGTAGGTATCTCAGGTGGTGGAGTATACAGGGCTGTATGAGACACAGAAGAGACAGCAGGCACCTGATGGGCACTGGTGATACTGCCCTGGAGCGCTAGGGGAAAAGAAAAAAAAGTTTAGCTTAATCATCTCTCCCGTCTTTCGGTCCCCATGAGCAAAACTCCCACTCTTCCTACCTGCCAATTTGGCCCCCTTCTTGTGGCTGTTCTTAGGGATGGTCACCACAAGCTCTTGTTCCTCTTGTGGCATCGATGCCACTTTCTGTAGAAAGATCTTTTCCAATGTTTGTGCCATCAGGACAATATCATCAGTGGGCTATAGGAAACACAAACAGGTTGAAACATGAGCAAAAAACAGACAAACCATTTTTCTCAGAGGAATTACTGACTCCAAGCATCACACCACCATCCCTTGTTGACAAATGTGTCATCAGGTATTGAATAATTACCTACACTGGGCCGCTAACTTCCCTTTTTTCTCCCAACTCTATCCCTCAAAATACAACAAAGGAAAAAAGTTCAGAAGAAAGAGCATGAGAACTGACAAGAAAAAATAGATCTTGTTCTACTCAGGTCTCTGGAGAGTTCTCTGAGAAACAGGGCCACTACACCCAAGTATGAAAACTGTTCTACTTAAATAACCTTTAATTCTGCATCTCTGAAACCACCTCGCTGTGTTCAGCGGTACCCTTTGGAGCTCAGATTTTCCAGATCCTGACTGTTGTGAGAACACTTTCCATAGAAAAAGAAAAACTTTACGTGGACAAAACATCTAGCAATAATAGAAGCACTATCTCTCCTCATCTACTAATGAACAGAGAAACTCACCTTGTTGTAGATGTAACAGTTGGTGAACATGGTATTAAAATCCTGCATACACTCTGAGGCAGCCCAGTAATAGTTATTTTCAAGTCTCCTCTTAATAGTACCCATGTCCATAGGCTGCTTTATAATTTTGTGATAATCCTACAGAAAGAACAACTAGATCAGAGCTGCTTCAAGATAAATGCCTGTTCTCCCAGGCAAACTACTGACCCCCAACACACGCACACACACATACACACCCCCTATGCCTTCAAGGAGTATATAGTCCCCTTAACTGCGGCCCCAATTAAACTACAGGACAGATAAAAATGGAGCAGGATTCTTAACACCCATAGGGAAGCACCTACTACCTTTCTCTAACCGCCCACCCCACCGCCCACTCTGCAAGGTTTCCCATCCTGTGACATTACCTCTGGGGCTGGCTATCCATGGGCTGCATGAGGGAGAGGAAGAAGCTAAGAATTTTGGCCACCGTGGTCCTCTCCCAACCTGGGGTGGGAATCTGTAAAATGGAGCCAGGGCACAAAAGTTAAGGAAGGACACATGGAGGGCACAATGAGAGATGTCAAGATAGCGAGAGATTGGATCAATCACAAGGGACCAAGAATGCAGAAAAATGGTAGCTATCTGCCCTACAGGGGAGAGACGGGAACTCCCTAGGGGCCGCAGCACCTATACCAGACAGCCCACCTCCACTCACACTCATTCTTCTTCATTTCGGTACCTGCCCCACTCCAATCTCTCTACTCACCGGCAGACCCAGTTTGACAGCATCCACAGGCTGCCGGAAAGGCCATGCAAACTGATGTTTCCACAGAGCCTTCATCACCACCTTGTGCAGGTACTGCAGCTGGTTGGTAACTCGTCCTGGCTTTTTGGGATTGGACACCTCTGGGGGTGGTGGGTTGGCAGGGGTCAGTTGCAAAGCTGGCACTGAAGCCATTGTGGGGCTCTCGAATCCCTCATACAACAGGGAGGGCTTCCGAATCCTTTTCCCTGGAGCTGCTGCCTCCGGGCCCAGCCCCAGTAACCCTGCATTCCCCTCCCCAGGGAGCCTGTGAAAACGGGAAACAAAATTAGATGTGGCAATCTCACGAAAATCGAGAGGCACTGCAGTTTACACTAAGTATTCAATAAATCCACGCTTGGGACCTGGTGAAAGGTGCTCAAGCTACGAAAGTGCATCTTAGACAAAACCAGTATGCAAACAATCTGTGGAGCTTTTGTTCTTGTCTCCCTTCTCCGACTTTTTTTTTGTTTCCATATTTTTAGTGTACCTATCTGCCCCCACCTTCTGGAATCTGATGGACTCTAACATTTTTTCATTCAGAATGGAGAAGCAGAAAAACCCCAAGATGGTTTCTGATAGAGCACAGCATCTGAGAACCATAGCCTTATGGGGATGGAACTTCAGCAAAATGGGTGGAGCTAAGAAACTCAAGGCCCAAGCTTCCTCCCCACTAGGGGCTTGGTGGTTGCCATGGTGGTTGAGCCTGAGGGAAGCGAATAAAAGAGGAAGGGAACAAAACAGGAGAAAAATTCCATACAATGCTAAAGAGACACCTAAGAATCCAACTGGGCAGAAGATCAGCATCCTCCAAAGCTGTGGATACTTAAATCCAAGACAGAAAACGGACCAAAAATCTAACGGGAAACCACATCAACTCAAAAAAAAATTCACACTAGCGAGCATTTGTCAGACTTCCCAGCCTAGAATAACCCCACCTGCCAGCCCCCAGAATTTATTCGCAAATTCAGTCTCCTCCCTCCAAAGGACTCAAAAAAATAGAGGCGTCCAAACAGTCAAGGTCAGCAAGTTCCCTCCCAAGAATGATAGACGCCTCTCAACCTCCGCCAAAAAATACGATTCCAGTAACAGTTCCCATTGTAGCATCAACTCTGCACATCAAAGGCCAACAGGGGTTCAAGTTTACGTTCTCTCTGATGCTCCTCAGAACCAGGCGATTCCCAGGGCTCAAGACTAAAGACCCAAATCTCATTGTTTACATCCGCAAAACCAAACTAGAGGATCCTTAACTCCACCCTCCTCCCTGAGCGAAAACTCTCAATGCCACCCAAAACACATCCCCCCGACCAAACACACACGCCCCAACACAAAACCGATCCAGTCACCGAAACACGAGTTGTTCACTGACCTACCCTAAAGGGGCCCACAGACTCAGAAAGGGATCCCTCTACCCCACTCTGGGAATCCCGGTTGCCAATCCCTGAAGCTCCATCACCATGGCAACCTTATAAGGCACTAGATATGGTCACGAACCCCCCTCTCAAAGCCTGTAACAAACTGTCGCTAGACACCAGACCTACTACTACCTGCAGGACCCACTGCTCAATCAATGTCGACCTTGCCCATTACTTCCTGCCGCCACCCGTCTGCCCAACTCGGTTACGGCTGGACCACGGCGGGAAAAAGAACGTCTGAACTGACAACCTGCAGGCCCTCCATACGCAGCATCTGCGCCGCTACCACCGTTCCCAAACCGTTGCTCAGCCCGCCCCGCGAGCCCCGAGAGCCAACAGTCGCGCCACCCAATAGGGACGCGCCCGAATCGGTTTCGCACTCTCTCCGAACCCAACGTCCCACACCCGCGCGCCGCAGCCTCCCAACGTCCCCTTCCCGCACGCGCCTCGCGGGGACGTACTTGTTGTGGGGTGTCACGTTTTGCAGCATCTTGACCGCGGGGACCCGGCGCTGCCCTCAGCCGCGGAAAGTCCGGGTGGCCTCGGTTCCCCTTACCGCCCGGGCCAGCATAACCCGGGAAGTGAGGGGGCCGTTGCCCTTGGTCCTCCAGGCGACAACCCCCCCCGCCGGGCCGGCACGGAAGCGGTCTCCTCCGCTACCTCTCGGAGAACTCCCGGCAGCTTGGCGCGCTCCGCGGGAGACGAACTGCGAGAAAATGGCGGCGGCCTCAGCTGAGGCGGACGAGCGAAGGGGGACGGACTCTTCAAACCCTAGGACGGCCCCCGATCCCAGACACCGTCGTCAATATTGCCCGCTGTTGGTCTGCAAGGATCCCCTCTTCCTGCCAGGACCGTCCGGGGCGGACGAGGTCCCGTTTCGATCTTGGATGGAGGCGGATGAACACGAAAAGTGGTTTATGGAGCCGCCGCCTCCATCTTTGAAATCCTCTTGAGGGCGGAGTAGAGGGGGTGGATAGACTCCGAGGATTGGGCGGGGCCCGAAAAAGGGGAGCTTCGGGGGCTTCTATGGGGTCTGTACTGTCCGCCGGGACCGGTCATAGGCCGAGACGAAGGCCATTTCCAAGCGGATGGACGTGGATTGTAATGGCGGCCCCCGACGACTCGAAGGCTCTGTATCGGTAGGCAGAATCCTCCAGCTCGTTCTAGAGGCTACTCCACTCCAGCGCGAAATGGCGCCGCCGAGCCCCGCGCCAGCCCTTTATATATAGGCAGGAGGGAGGAGCCTCGCCGCTCATGCGCGCCACCGTGCTCGAGATTTCCTCCACCCCCTTCGCGCGCGCACGCTCGCTCACGCGCGTGAAGAAGCAGAGTCGAAGGGGGAGGAACACCTCTCCGCGGGAGCGTTTCCTATTGGCCGGCTGAAGCGATGACGTCATAGGCTTCATTTCCAAGGTGTCAGTCACTAGGCAGAAGAGTGCCGCATAGACCCATAGGGAAGCGGCAACCCGCCACATCTCTGAGCCAATTGGCTGCGCTGTGGTTCGGCGACTCCAGGGAAACAGGGAGGTTGGCATGGATGCAGCACCCTCTCCCCGCCTCCCCTTCCAACAAAATCTTCCCAGGCGTCCAAACCCGGTGCGACTGGCGACTGCCAAGCTCGGGCAGGTCGTGCCATTCGTAGCTCCTCCATTGGGCAGAACGGCAGGAGGACTGGAGCGGCCGCGTGGGCGTAGCCAGCCTCGGCCCGCCAGGGTGTGGCTGCAGGATGCCCGGCGAGTTGGTGTTCTCGGCAGTGAGGCCGCTGCAGCCGAGAATCTGAAATGAGGAAGAAGACGCCATCTTAGAAGCCGCGGCCTGCTACTCTGGCAAACAGCTAAAGGCTCCCGAACGTAGCAAAGAAGGAACCTAACGTTCCTATGCTCCACAATATAAAAATACAGGCTTCCCAGAGTCTTAAAATCCTCCCCGTCCTTCCCCAGGTCAAACAATCGAAAGACAAAGGCAAAACACTTCTCAGAATCTATTATCTGTTAACTCCCAAAGGCTTCCTATCAACAAGATAACCAAACTAGAACACATTCCAAACACCTGCACCCCAAGCACCTCTCCAATCCCTCCCACTCATACGTCCAGTTAGCAATATAAACATCTGCCTGCTTGACAAAAGCTCCGCAGCTCAAAATTTCCAAACGCACCCACGTACCCTATACGATGAAACCCACCTCCTCCCCAAACTTCATTCCGGTGTCTGGCTCGGAGCGGAAAAAACAAGTCGCGCCAGGGGCGAAGCAGGGTGAACACCCTCCCCGCTCCTGGCGAGCTCAGACCTATCCCCACCGCCCTCCCCCACCCCGAGGGCAGGCCCGCACCCCGCCTTAGGGTCCCTCCGCCGCGGGGGCGGAAGGCTGCCCCCATCCCCCCACCAGGGTCCGGAGTCCTCCCCACGGAGCGGCTGGTCCATCGGTCAGCGCCAGGGAGGAGGGCGAGCGGAGGAGGCGGCGGCTGCGGCTCAGACTAGCCCTCCCCCTCCTACTCTCCCCTCCTCCCCTCCCCCCGGGCCGTCCGCCTCCGAGGAGGGGCAGGAGCCATTTTGGGAGCTCAGTTTCGCCCCCTCCCCCAACCTAGTCAACTAAGTCTTCCCCACAATCTAGTTATCTGGACTAGAGAAACAAACTACGTATGAAGAAAGAGCCAGAGCACAACAAGATCAGGATCTCTAAAGCCATCTCTGGGGCTCCCCCGCCCCCGTCCCCTTCTGGGAGAGTGAAAGAATTTCCCCTACCTGGGCTTTAGGCGGGGGGGAGTCTCCCCCCCTCCATTTCCCCTTTTCTGGCTACCAAGGAAGTAGTAGTTATGCGTATCTGAAAAAGGAAATTAATGTAACTCAACGAATATGAGGCCCCCTGCCAGGGGCTCGTGAGGGCCTAGATCCTTGAGCTCCAACCATGTCACCCTCCCTCCTTCGCGGTAGCCTTTGAGCCCTAACCTCGGTTACTGCGTCTAAAATGGCCGTCAATCTCCCGTCTTCTCAATCACCCGAGTCGGGCAAACCCTGCGGGGGAAACTGCGCAGCGGGAAAGCAGAGTCTCTCCCCCACCAAGCCCCCACTAGGGATCAGGCCTCGGCCCCAAAAGTACATGCGGGCCCGCCCGAGTGGCTGCTGCAGGGAGCGCAATGACACAGCAACTTTGCCTTCTCCCCTCCCCCCCATCGCCCTCCCCCCTAGCGGCCCAGCCTCCCCAATCTGCTTTTCTCCACCCCGGGCCTTGCAAGTTTGTACAGAAGCCCATCGCGGGGGGAGGTCGGCCAGGGAAGAAACATCAGGCCGCCGAGAGAATACTGGGCCTTAGAAAGCGAAAGGGCAGCCAAACATTATTCTGGCTTATTTCCCTGCGTTCCGGAAAATCACTGCTCCCCGCTCTCTCCCAATCTTCCCTTCCCCCACATGAGTCACCGGGGAGGCCACTGCTACTCAGGAATTTGGAAAAGTAACTCTTCCCCCCTTTCCGTTGCCTCCCCCGCAGTACACAAGGAGACGACTGTTCAGGAATGGGGGAGGGGATGAAAGAGGCGAAAAACGCCACCCTGGAGAAACCCGAAACCTTGGGAGCTGTGAAATCACTCCAGGTCCGAAGCCTCACTCCCTCCTGTCTCAGACCACGATTTCTACTCCCTCCCAAAACCCTCCTCGGGCCTGGTTTCTGCTCCCAAGCGTTCAGCCTGTGAGCCCTCCCTAGCCTGGGGTGGACACACGCTCAGCTAAGACCCCACCGGGGCAAAGAAGGTTTGTGCAGAAGGCTCCATAGGCCGTGTCCACGTGAATGCACAGAAATTCAATGAGCGACTCGAAGCGTAACCTCCACCACGCCATGTGATGACTGCCAGCTTCCTACCGCGGACACAAAGGAAGTACAGCAATGCTCCGTCCAATCTCTGGAGAGAAAGGGAGTGGGCGCCGGGAACAACCTCTGTTCATAGCCCAGGTTGCCAACTCTAAGCATTTACAGCCATGAGTAGAAACTCCAGTCGCCACACTCACTCCTCGGCCCACTAGGTCACCCCTCCCTCCAGCCGCCAGAAGGATCCCTTCTCACCTGGCTCCGGGCTCCTGTACCCCCAGGGAACGAATGGAACGAGGTGGGGGAACACACCGCCCCCACGCCCCTTTGCCCTCCAATTGGTACGGAAGCATGAGGTTGGCCATTCCCCTCCCCCATCACAGGGGCCCTCTCCCGCTCGCCCCCTCCCAAGCTCCCATTGGCTGTAAACTATTTGAAGGACAAATCCTCCCACCCTCAGGATTCTTCTATGAACCCCAAGAATCTCCTTCACGGACTCCCCACCATTGGTTAAGCACTTAAATGAATGACAACACCCCCGGCCCCCAAGGGCCCCTTCTCACCTGGATCCTGGAACCTTCCAGGGGGGCTCCAATCTTCCCCTCGGCTTGGTGCGGGGGGAGGATGTAATCCGGGGTGTCACCCCCCCGGAAGCCGAAGCTGTGTTGGGGGAGGGGGCGTAGCCCCCAGCCCCTCCCTTCCTGACCGATCGGGGGGTGGGGAGAACATCGGGGCCGCGCGGCCACGTCAGCAACACTCAGATTGGCTGACCCAGATCACGTGCCAGCCGCTCCCCTTTACCGTCCCGTTCCCCCCCCCCCCCCCCCCCCCCCCCGCCACGGGGGCCCTTTTTCCAAAGGTTCCCGGGGGTCGCTCATGGGCCAAGGGGGCCGCGTGGCCGAGGCCTATCTCCAGAGACCCAGCGCGCTCTAATGCCGCTGCTTCTTCACATGCCCGGCTTCCTATCCCGCTGTCGTCGACCCTGTCCCCCCCACTCGCCTCTCCGTACGGGTTCAGCATGGCTGCCGCAGCCCGGGAACGTGCACAGCGCAGGCGCAAGGGTGCGACCGGATTGGGGGAGGGGGAAGGAGCGCCGGAGGCCGCGAGCACAGCAGCAGTGCGCAGGCGTCTGGGTCTGTCCCGCGGCTCCGGTGGCGAGCCTGGGAGCGCGCGCTGTGGGTGGGGCGGAAGCGGGCGCGGCGCGCTGACCTCCCGCCTCAGCGGCCCTTCCTCCACTGTCCAGGGCCTGGCGGGGCGGCGGGGGAGGCCTGCCTCCGGTCGTTGTCCGCAGGTATAAGATGCAGCTTGGGACGTCCTGGCGGGAGTCCAGCGGAAACGCGCGCCACCGAGCTGTTGTCAGCTAAGGAGAATGGGGCCTGGACCTGGAGATGTGAGGGTTTGCGGGGGGGCCCTCCCCCGGTGTAGTGTGGTTCGACGACGGAGAGGGAGTTTATCACCCTCGCGGTGCCTGCCTCCGGGAGATGAGGTGCGGACGGTAGATGTGGGCGTTAGATGTGGGCGTTTTGTTCGTCTTCTTTGTCTTAGGCGGCTTTTCAACCTGTCATTTTCCGTGACCCTACCAAGACTTCATTGAGACCTGGCAGTCCCTGGACTCCTCTGCCTTCTACAAAACTTACCAGCCTTCTGATCACTTTTATTTCTTTACCGATCTCGTGCTCGACCATTTAAGTTAAAACTCTTCTGCTTTTCCCTAAGGGTTTGCCCTCTACTCTCAGTCTTGAATCAGTCCCATAAAAGTCTAATCTAGGGATGTGTATGGTGATTCAGTTGCCACCTAAAGCAGATCTTTTACTTGTTCATAGCCCGTAATCTCTCCCCTGACCCTCAGAGTATGGTTCAAATTTTCACCCCAGTCGATAAACCCCACTTCCCACCAACAGAACAGAAAGGCCAACTTGCGGGAGAACTCTTGGCTTTCCATCTCCCTCCTGTAAACTGGGCTATGTGTGTATCCTTTACCATTGTACGAGAAGTCCTCCCTTCACTTTAAGGAAATTTCCTTTTCTGTTGACCTGGTCAACCTTATCTATTACTCTGAAGCTATCCTCCATTTTCTATCAATTGACATTTTAAGATTCTCTCTCCTATGCGTTTCCCAGCCCTCAAAAAAAAGGAAAGACAGAAAATAACCTTGTCGGTATTGTATCCCCTTGTAGACTCTCCTCTACCTCTCAGCTCCCTTGCATAGTCAAGACCTGAAATTGTCATCTAAATTTTCCTCTCTCTGCCCCATCCCACTTTTCAGCCCATTTCTTCCACTACTGAAACTGTTTGGCAGATGTCACCAAGAACCTCCTAATTGGCAAAGTCAGGAAGCACTTTTCAGTTCTCACCTTATTTGACCTCTGGAGCATTTGATCATGCTTCCTTCTTGAAATTCCCTACGCCCTTGGTTTCTGTGACCAGCTCATTTGTTTCTTTTCCTACTTGTCCAACTGTTCCTCTCCAGTCTCCTTTGTCGGCTCTTCTTCAACCCCTTCTTACATGTTGATGTTTACCAGGATTTTGCTTCTAGTTTTGTTCATCCTCTCTAGGCAATCTCACTCCATGGCTCAAAGCCTCTCAAATCTGTATCTTTAGTTCAGACAACTCTCCTGAGCTAAACTTGCTACTAAATATTACCACTTGGGTAGTCCTCAGACACTTCAACATGTTCAAAATTGATGCAGTTTGTATGCACGCTAGACCTTTCTCTATATTATCCTGGCTAATGGCAACTATTAAATCACGAAGTCTGCACTCTGGGAGCCCATTCTTGATTTCTTTTTCTCACGACTTTATATCCACTAGACTTATTATTTTGGCCCTAAAATGGCCATGAAGTCATACTCGGTTCTAGTCCTGTCACCTGAGCTATAGCAACAGCCTCCTAACTGATTTCCCTCTCTCTAAAGCTGCACTGTCCCGTACAGTAGCCACTAGCCATATGTGGCTATTTCAATTCATATTAAATACAGTTTTAAATTTAGTTTCTCAGATGCACAAGCCACATTTCAAGTTCTCATTATGCACGTGTGGCTAGTGGCTGTGATATTAGACATCACAAATTCATTTCAGAAAATTCTGTTGAAAAGTGCTGCTCCACTTGCCCTCTCTGCCTCTGCCACAGTACTCCCAGGAGTGAGCTTCCTAAAATACAACTCTGGGCGTATGCTGCTGTTTAAACCCCTTTATAAATTCCTCATTGTCTGTGTGATAAAGTCCAAATTCCTGTGCTTGACAGAAAGGTTGGCTTACCTTTCCAGCCTCATGTCTAGCCACTTCTTGGGAGCTATACTCCAGCCATATTGAACTGTTCCCCAGGCACACCATTTTGTTTTGTGCCCCTGTATTTTACGTATACAGTCATGTGTCACTTAATGACAGCGATACATTCTACGAAATGTGGTGTTAGGTAATTTCTTCCTTGTGTGAACGTCATGAAGTGTACTTACACAAAGCAAGGTGGTGTAGCCTACTACACATCTAGGCTTTATGGTACTGATCTTATGGGACCACTATTATATATGTAGTTCATCCTTGACTGTAGTGTTGTTAATATGGCACATGACTCTACGACTTTCTCTACACAGAATAGGTTTTCCTGCAATCCATCTAAGCCCAAATACCGCCATCTGAAAAGCCTTCTCTTGCCTCCCAAATTGAGCTAACTGCTCATTCCTTGATGTCCCTTCCTCTTACGATTGCACCTTTCACAGTGAATAGCATTTATGTGATTACGTGTTTGTCTCCTTTACTGGACTTCGATCTTGGGAACAGAACCGTGTTGTATTCTTTTTATTTTTTAAAAAAATATCCCCAGCTCCTGGCACAGCACCTGGCCACTATGGGGTGCCCACAAAGTGAACAAGTGTTGAAGGAAATTGATGCTTAAGTAAATATGCGACTAGGTAAGATTGTAATGTATATGTATTATGGGTCGTCATGCATAGTATTGGGGAAATAATCATAGTAAGACAAAATTATTGCCATCAATTATATGTTTCAGATATTGGAATGGTGTGAGGAAAGACAGAAGCAGAAGAGCACAGGTCATTTTCACAGGGAGCGGTGCAGTCCAGTCTGCCCAGAATAGACTACAAGTAGAGCAGGAGGAGAAAAGGCTGGAAGGTAAATTTATTTGAGGCAATATTATGGGGAATTTTCAATACTGTTAAGTTTGGACCCAATGGGGAGCCACTGAAAGTTTTTGAGCAATGACTTGATTGGAATTATGTCATTAGATAGGAACTCGATCTTCATACTCCCAGTGGCTAGCACTATACCTGTTAATAAGTGCCAGATACAAACGTTGGGCTGGAAGGAGATGAGACTGGTGATAGCTAACATTTATTGAGCTCTTGAAATGTGTCAGGCCCTGTTATAAGTGTTTAACATGTATTAACTCTTCTAGTCCTTATAACCCTGAGAAGTAGATACTATTGTTATCACCCCCATTTTTCAAATGAAGCAGCTGAAACAAGAGATGTTAAATAAATTACCCATGTCATACTTTTCGCAAGTGATCAGAGCTGGGATTTGAAGCCAGGCAGTCGGCCTCTGGATGGTATGTTATTCTGGTTGGTTTGCAACCACAATAAAAGATTGGAGAGGTAAATTTGGGAGTCATCTTTGAGGTGATGTTTGAATCAGTCATGTAGGTAGGTGAGATTTATAAAGGAGGAAGTATAAAACAGTTTACTCGTGGGTTAGGGATTGAGCTTGGGTTAGATGCTCATGCAGGGAGTAGTAACAGGAAGCAGAACCAATGGAAGAGCATCAAACAAGAAGGAAAAGCAGAACAACATAATATGAGGAAGCCAGAACAAGAGAAGGCTCCGGTGAGGACTTCATGTTTGTTGAATGAATGACTAATCAAGAGTTTTTAAGCTTTTTTGTGCCGTGGACTTCTTTGGCAGTTTAGTGGAGCCTTTGGACCTTGACTGACAATAATATTTGTAAATGCATAAATAAAATATACAATTATCGAAATATTTAAAGAAATGTGTGATGACCTAGTAATCTGTGTTCCCTTATTAATACAATATGTGTTTCTTAACTAATACATTAAATAAAGTAATTTATTGGCAGGTCTAACAACTCTTATAATTGTAAAGGAGAGATATTTTGAGATGTCTCTGTACGTGATATGAAAATATTAATTGATGATGCTTTCTATTGATGACATTACAGGTACTGCTAGTACTACAAAGACTTATTTTCTACATTTATAAAATTAAATTTCAGATAGTTAGATGTTATTGAAAATAAAAGTGACACTTTTTTGTTCCATCCAAGTTCATGGACCCCTGAATTGTATGGCTTGTGGACTGCAGTTTAAAAATCCTTGTTCTGACTGAATGAGGAATTGAGATCCTACAGATAGGTGTGAGAGAGTGAAGAAGAGGGAAAAACTCATTGGGTTGGTAATTGGGGTCATTACTGATATTGGAGAGCAGTTTCTGTAGTCTGGGAATAGAATGCAGAGTAGGAGGGACCTGAAAATTTGCTTTTGCAGGTTTGTATGTTTACTTGTTTAATGTCTCCCTATTTTCATTAGATTATGTGTTTGATGATGGTAGGTGTCTGGTGCCCAGCATGTGGCCAGGCACATAGAGGGTGGTCAATAAATATTTGCTAAATAAATAGTGAATGAACCTCTTTGAACCACAGTTTTCTTGTTACCTAATGGGAATAATAAATTCTGAGCTTGTAGAGTAGTTGAGAGGATTGCTATATCCTGATAACATAGCTAAAAGGGCCGATGAATATGGATATGAAGGGATATACTGAGCTGGGAATGAGGGTAAATGTGGGAGCTGGATGGCTAGGTTTGCTCACTGAAGTAGGATGTGGCAGAGAGTAGGAAGAAAGTGACAGGTGGGATCTTGAGTAGGGCCCAGAATGGAATGTGAAGAGTGATGGGGTGCACAGGGGAGGCAGTAGGGGTGAAGGTGTTTGTAGGGTAGACCATAGCCATGCCTGGTAAGATTTACTGTTGAAATATCTGTTAGAAAGGACAGTCGATCATTCATCAAATGCTTGGAGGCTCTTCCAGGCTCAGTTTCAACATCCTTAGTAACTAACAGCCCATTTATGCATCCCATGAGCAGTCATTTGGTAGGCCTTCTTGGTAGATGCTGAGAATGTAAAAGAATGGGACATGATCCCCTAAGGACCTTGCAGTGGGGTGAGGTGACTGTGAAGCAGATATATAAATCACAGAATAATACAGTAAAAATGATGGTAGTGGCAGGCACAGGGTGCTGTGGAACATACCGAAGAGGCTGTTAACCTCCACTCTGGGTTCCAAGGCTTCCTGAAGGAGGTGAGATTTCATCTCAAAAGACACATGGTGGTAGGGTAAGTGATTCCAGATCATTAAGGATCATGCCAAGGAGAGCAGATTACAGATAACTGTTTGAAGCTTTTCATATAAAAGTATGATGTGGGGCTGGCCTCGTGGCATAGTGGTTAAGTTTGGGCGCTCCACTTCAGCAGCCCAGGGTTCGCAGGTTCAGTTCCTGAGCACGGACCTACACACTGCTCATCAAGCCATGCTGTGGTGGCATCCCACATGCAAAATAGAGGAAGATTGGCACAGATGTTAGCTCAGCGACAATCTTCCTCAAGCAAAAAGAGGAAGACCGGCAACAGGTGTTAGCTCAGGGCTGATCTTCCTCACCAAAAGAAAAATTATGATGTGATCAAATGTTTGTTATAAAAAGATCCTTTGGCAGCACTGGAAGATAAGATTGGAGACAGACCAATGATAAGAAAATTGCTGTAATCCAGGAAAAAACAAGCAAACCAGTGAAAGCCTGGACCAGTGGGAATGGGAAGAAAAGTGAGGACAGATCCGGGAGATATTAAAGAGGTAGAATTGATAGGACTTGGTCAACATGAGATGAGAAGATTTGAGGACCATCAAGTTGTGAAGATTGACTCCCACATTTGTTGCTCAGGCAATGGGGTGGGCAGTCAGGTTATTTATTGAGGTCTTGAATGCAGGAGTTGGAAGATGTTGGGACGGGAAGGTGATGAGTTTAGTTTTGTAAATCTTGAGATGGAGGAGCGTTCAGGGTAGTAATTCCTAAACTTCATCTGCCTGTTAGAATTCCTTATTGAACCGTCAATGGGTTTATGGGATATAATGCAAAATAGAAAACTCACCATTTGTTAAAAAATGGAAGTACAGTTTGAAAACTGTAAGACACTGCTTTTCATTTAAATCTTCTTTTCTCTTAGACATTTTGAGATAATTGAGGGGAAATGAACACAGATTGGGCTAAATGAAGTTGAGCAATTGTTTACATTTTTGTGGTTGTGGTGATAATGTTGTACTTATGTTAAAAGTTATCTATTATAGATACCCTTAGATTTCCTGATGAAATACTGTGACAGAATTTGTTTAAAACACTCCAGCAAAAAAAAAAAAAAAAAAAGTTTGGAACAGGAGAATAGATGAAACAAGAATGGGAGACCTTTAGAATGTTGAAAATTGTTGAAACTCATGAGACTACATGGGGATTTATTACATTCTTTTGTGTATGTTTGAAAATTTACATAGTAAAATGTTTTGGTTTTTAAAAAACTTTTTAAGTCACAGGTCCAAAGGAAATCAGTTAGTGGAATATAAGTATTTTTATTAATAAATCAACATTAAATCGTATCATGAAGTATATTTTGAATTTATAGCAAGACTTGTGGCAGACCAGAGATCTTCAGGTGGATGACACACGTCACCATGGCAGATAGTTGGGTGATGCTTCTGAGCATTAATGCACAGATTTAACCTCATGCTTATGCCTCGCATGCTCTCATGCACTTGTCTGGGATGCCGTATGTTGAAGATAGCTGTATTGAAGTGATTGTTAGGGTCATGATGATTGTCCCTTCTCTGGGAATAGAGGTGACATTGTGCTTGGCCTCAGCTAATTGATCCAGAGGTACACACCTAGTACAAGCTGAGCCAGTCAGATGGTCTCTCCCAGCAATGTGAAACTTGAAAGATAGAGGCTGGAGGGCTTTGAAGGTGAAGCATATTAATGACAACTCAACCCCTGCTGCCAAAGGCCGTGTGGCTCCCCTTCTGGAATCTGGCTTAGTCCACTCTTCTTTTGATTTCATGCACTAGCTCAGTATCTTTCCAATAAATCACCATTTTAAAAGTTAAGTCAGCCAAAATTGGTTTCTATTGCTTACACACAAAATAGCTTTATTAAATATAATAAATTGTTGCATAATAAAAATTATTATGCAAATGCATTTGGTGTTTTATTATATCTGTGTTGAAAATAAATTAAAAAATTAAAAATTGCTGCTATCAAGTTTGCATTTTTAAAAATTTCTTGAGGGATGCTTTTGTGTAGAATACAGTTTGAGAAATGCTGTTGCATGACATCCAAGTGGAGATGCCTAAAGGCATTTGGGTATATGGATGGTGTGAACTCAGAGCAAGATCTGAGCTGAAGGGGCAAATTTGGAAGATGTCAGCAAATAGGTGGTAACTGAAGGCATGTGGGAGTAAATGCCATCCAGGGCAAGTGTATAGTGTAAGAAAAGACAAGGTTAAGGGTAAAACTCCAGGGAACACCGACACTTAAAGGGTAGCTGAAAGAAAGGAGACCACAAAGGAAACAGGATGCCAGAAAAGTGGGAGGGAAAACTAGGAGAGAGTGGCATCAAGGATGCCAAAAAAAATAGACGGTTTTAGGAAGGAGGGCATGGCCAACAGTGTCAAATGTTGCAGAGACTGCGAAGAGTCCATTTGAGTTAGCAACACAAAAGTGTGGGTGAACACTTTAAGGATTAAATGATAAGTATGAAAATGTAGAGATGGTTGCCACAATTTTTTCAGGAAATTTGCTTCTTCCAGGAAAAACAATGGGGCAGTATTTAGAAAGGGGCTGGAGAGCTGAGTGTTAGAAAGCCCTGGCCTACTGTATTTTCAGGTGTTATGCCATTGTTTTCATAGACATTCATATCTAATGACCAAAATAGACAGTGAGTTACTGGGATGCAGAACAGGCTGCATTGCTCCTCTCTTGCCCACGTTTATCACTTCCCCAAACTGATTAGAGACTATTATTGAGAAATCTATTATGGAGGTTGTTAGAGGGTCCTGACAGGAAGGAATACATAGAGGGAAGGGTAGTTACAAGTGTTTGAACTTGTTACCATTTATACCCAGAGAGGAGTTAACCACACCTGCCCTGGCCTTGATGTTGAGTGGCTACATTTCTCCTCTTGCCGGTCTTGTCCACACCCTACTCTCTATGGAGAACTTGGGCCCCTTTGCCTTGTTCCTCCCACCCAGAGTAGTTGCAGTGTCTGCTACACCTGTGCCCAGCCCTCCCACCCAGTCCTCTTCCTCCTGTTCCCCTCACCCCAAAGCTCCTTACAAACGATCTCTTGTATCTGGGGCACAATGTATTCATAGCCAGTTGCCACCCCCAAGGGGGAATGAGGCCTCGCTTTGGAGGGCGGGTTTATTTTGGGTCCCCCATCCCAATTCTGACCACACGCGTAGGACAGTGTTCAGCAAACTATGGCCTGTGAGCAAAATCCAGTCCATTGTCTTTTCATATGGCCTGAGAAATAAGAGTGGTTTTTACATTTTTGAATGGTTGGAAAAAAGTGAAAGGAGAATTGTATTTTGTGACTCATGAAATTTAGATTTCAGTGTCCATAAAAAAAGGTTAAGAACCAAATTCCAGGGAACGCCAAATTTAAAGACTTGCTGAAAGAAAGTAGTCCACGAAGGAGACTGAGAAGGAGATGTCTGAGAAGTGGGAGGGAAAGCCAGGAGGAAACTAGGAGCACAGCCATGTGCTTTCATTTACATGTTTCCTGTGGTTGTTTGCATGCTGCAGCTGAGTACTCATGACAGAGACTGAGTGACCCACAAAGCGTACAACATTTACTATCTGGTGCTTCATGGAAAAAGTTTACCGACACCCTAGGTGGCTGTGTGTCATGTATCTCCCCGTACAGTCCTGGTGATGTCACAAACTTGCCTTCTATTTTCCTAACAGCCCAAATCTTTCCACCGCAGGAACTACTGATGAGTTAGTCCATAAAGAGTGGGACACTGGGAAAATGTTCTGTTTTTTGAAGTGTAACACAGTGATTTCCAAAACCTACACCGACCCTGGCACTCCTCCTGCCCTCACCACACACACACACACACACATACTAGGGTTTCAGAATATCCAGGAGGTTGTGGGTGTTTTTTTTTTTGTTTGGGGTTGTTATTGCTGCTGTTACTGGATTTTGAGAAGGGAGTGTGGATTTTGAAACTCAGAAACACTGTTGGACCATATTCACATAGATTAATTTCTAAGATTACTTAATTGCCACATTAGATGTTTCTCACTGCCTCTTCCCCCACCCCTTCTGTCTTTCTTTCTTCTTCTCTATCAAACTTGCAGCATATACACTGACAGTTTCTTCCTCACCTCCCACTTACTCCTCAGCCCACCACAATCTGGAGTTGACTCCCACTGCAACACTGAAACTGCTCTCAATAAATTTGTCAACCATCTTATAATTACCAAATATAAGGACACTTCCAGTTCTTCCTTGACTTCTGAGTAGCATTTGATAGTGTTGATCTTGCCCTTGTCCGTGGAACACCTTTATTTCTCTGATTCTACTTCTTCCTTGTTCTTCTCCTAGCCGAATGTTCCTGGTGGCACCCGCTTCTTACAAATTAGTGCATTTCAGTGTACTGGTTATTATCTAGTGCCAGTGCCAGGTCCACCCTCCTATACTGTGTTCTGGACTGCTCAGCCTAGGAGTCTGCAAGGTGTGTACTTCCCAGCCTTCCTGACTAGTTGGCTTCCTGTTAGATTCTCTCAATAGGAGGCTCTGGCAGGAGATCAGAAAGCAGGAGAAACCGAGAAGCTTCCAGCTTTAGTTTCTAGGAGAGTGGCAGTTGCTGGTAGATGTAGCAGCAGCAAGAATGGGTGATTCTGGACTCCTGCCTCCTGGGCAGAGGAAGTACCTTCTCAGTGATCCAGCCTTGATGGAGATGACACCTTTTCAGTAGATCCAGAACCAGCGATGACAGTGTCTCCCCCATGGCAACAGCAGCTGTAGACCTGGATTCCAGTTCAGGTGCAATAGCAGCTTCTGATTTCCAGATATTCCTCTTTCCTATCTGCTCCTTCAGCCACTCTTTTTCCCTTTTGCACTTATTGCCCTTTGAACCTCTTTGTAACTGATTCTTTGTAGTAAATTCTCTCAGTCTGAAATATCTAGAGTGGCTATATGTTCCTGGCTGGATCCTGGATGATAACTGATATGAGGTTTGGGGTTTGAATCCATGTAGACTTATCTCCTTGTGTTTCTTCCTGCTCTCTCTGCACAGTCTGCTTTGGTGATCTTAGCCACTGCCTCTGCTTCAACATTTGGGCTGATGAGTCCATTAAGGTTTTCGGCCCATACCTGAGACCCATACCCATGCACTTCACACCTCCCTGCATGGTTGTTCCACTGGCATCTCAAATTCAACACGCACAAAACTGAACTCGCTCTCTTCTTCATCAAACTGGCTTCTATGGCATTCTTTTCTATTTCATTTCAGTCCATCACTCACCACCCACCCAACTACCCAATATAGAGACCTTGATGTTATCCTCGATCCCTCTATCTCGCCTTCCCGCATCTGATCAGTAGCCAAGCCCTTTAGATTCTGCTTCCTAATGATCTCAGTATTTGATTTCCTCCATATCTTCCGTTGAAGACTTAATTCAGGCTCTTATTTCTCACCCAAATTATTGCTATATTGCTGTAAGAGGGTGGTGTGAGGTGTGTGGGCGCAATTTTTTATTTTGATGTAATATACTATAGACTCTTGACCAGCAGTTTTGCCTGAATTATTTCCAAGCTCCCATTGTTTGAAATATCAAAACAGTTTTTCTAAAATGTTAAAATGATTGTGTCACTCCTCAGTTTTAATATCTCTGTCATCTGCTAAGTAAAAGCCAGATCCTCCTTGGGGCATAACAGGACCTACGTGATTTGGCTCTTGCCTAAATTTCCAGCTCATCTTGACCCTCCCTCACTCCTCCCCATTACCAAACAGGGACACACGAGCAGCCTGTGTAACATACACATCCAGCTACCCAGAGGTCTCCTAAGGAAGGAGCTCTGAGTGCCTCTGACCTTGCGCTGGAATGCTTTTCTCTTCCCTCACGTTCTGCTGGTCAAAATGGTTTTCCTTCAAGACTGTTAGAAACCTTATGTCCCACTTATTCCTCCATCCTCATAAAATTACTATTTCCGAAACATTCTTATTTGAATATATTACATTGTCATGTAATTATTTATTCATTGACTCCCCTCCTGCTGGACTTTAAGCTCTTTGAAGGCAGGAATATGCCTTATTCACCTTTGTATTTCTAGCTGTGGGCCCAATACCTAGTACTTTCTAAAATTTCAGTATATTTCTGCAAAACGCATTGAAGCTAATGCCTGAAGGAGAATACCTCTCTGAGAAGAGGAGGGGAGTCGGGAGGGAGGAGGAGGCGTGGTCTGAAGAGCCCAGGGGGTTTGCTGTGGGAAGATGAGCTTCCCCACTGCAGCATTCTGCCACGGGGTGGTGCTGCGCCGAAGAGCCCGCTGGTCCGGTTACAGGCTGAGGCTGACAGCCTGATACTAAAGAGGGATCCCCAGCAGGAGGCAGACTCCTCCCTTGCCTACCAAGCCACTTACACAGCCTACTCTGGCCTGGTAAAAGAGCAAGGTCTTCAGGAGGTTGCTGGCCCCAGGTGTCTTCCCAGCGACTGATGACGTTAAACCCTACACTTCTGTGATTGGTTTAGCCAAAATGACAAGGGCGACTATTGGAAGTGAGCTGACACAACACCGTCTGGGGAGGGAGTTTGGGGACCTAGGTCAGCTGGTGGGTAGCTCCTAGCCCACTGTGTGGCGTGAAGCTATGGATCATGATCAGAGCCAGGGAGCTGCGCTGCTAAGACTGTTACCCTTTCTGTGGCTGCTGCCCCAGTCCTGGACGGCCCCTAGAGGTATGACAATACCTCCTCCCCTTTACTTCAATCCTGATGGATTAGAGCCTAGGGAGCCAACCCAGGACACTGAAGAAGAGCCCTGTGCTTTGCAAGTGGTGGGAAGTATTATGGGATAGTGGAAACAATAGCAGGATTGGGAAAGAGATGAACTATGGATGGTTGGCAAACAATGTCAGAGTGCTTTATATATTCCATTTAAGACCATCTCTTGAAGCAGAGATTATTATATCCATTTTACAGAGGAAGAAAATGAGACAGGGGGCTTAAGTAACTTGTGCAAGTTCATGTGGTTGGAAAGTGGTAGAGCTGGGATTTGAACAAAGCAAATGTTATTTCCACTCTTTTACCTAGGAGACTACTCTGCACTCTGTCATCGACTCAGCTTGTGATTCTTGAAAAGTCTCTTAGCTTTATTGGTCCTTAGTTTCCTTCTCTGTAAAGGGCGAGGCAGAATGGAAGAATAATCTGGAAGATCCCTCTTACTCTAAAGGTCTATTGTTCTGGGTATTGGGTGTTGGGTAGAAGGTTCCAGCTGGCCGGGGGGATTCCTCCAGGAGTTTCAAAGAATAGGGATTATTTCCTGCAGCTATGAGGTCACCTCCCCCAATCCTGTCATTGCAAGGCCAGAGGGTTGAGGGAGGGGAAGACAATTTCAGAGAGGCCTGGTGCTGATGAAGTGGCTGAAGAGAAGCCTGGAGACTGTTTTTTCAGTTTACCAGGTTGTCTGGGGATAGGAGGGGGCAGTGTCATCTATGGCTTGGGGAGACCATGACCATTCCTTCACCCTCCTGTCTGAGACTGGGGAACCCATCCAGGCCGTTCACAAGTCAGTCTGGTGGCCTTCTGTGAATTGGACTAAACTATACCCTCCGGGAGAATGCAGCCTTGTGCCAGGATGCATGGCTTGGTGAGCAGGGTGCAGGCTAGATTTCAGCCTCCAGTTACCTCCACGGCTGAGTGCCTTTGTGCAGTGCACAAGCACACAACCAAGATTGTGACTCTGAATCTGTCACTTTAGACAGTAGACTATTTTTACTTTTTACCACTTTGGACAGTTGGCCTTTTCTGGGCAGGGGAAGTTTGGAGAGATCCTGTAATTTCCTCTTCACCCACATTGGGAGGGAGAGCCTAAATAACAGACACAAGAGGGGTTATGCCCCGCCCCTAACCCTTCTCCCAGAAGCAGGTCTCACTGTTTTCTAAGCTAAGAGAGAGGAGGAGGCTTGCACCTCCCTGAACCCGCCCTGTCTCCTTTGCAGCTCCTACTCCAGTGTGGCGGGATGATCTGCAAAACCACACATTCCTACACACAATATACTGCCAGGACTGGAGTCCCAGCGTGGGACTCTCTGAGACCTACGACGAGGACCAGCTTTTCTCCTTCGACTTTTCCCAAAACGTTCGCGTGCCTCGCCTGCCGGAATTCACTGACTGGGCTCAGAAGGCTGGAGATAGTTCCAACATTTTCTTTGACAAAACCTTCTGCCAGGAGATGATCCAGGAAATAGGCCCAAATCTTGAAGGACAAATCCCAGTGTCTAGAGGTCAGGAGTTTTTTGGGGAATGGGGAGAGAGGGCTGCATTCTTAACCTCATTAATCTATACACTAAATTATTCCCCCTCACACTAGTGCCCCATCTCTAACGCCTTCTCATTCTCCCCTACGACCTTTATTTTTCTGCCACCCCTCATCTGCACTCTGTTCTTGTTGTGGGGCAGAAGACAAGTGCCTAGGACGTAGCAGGCATTCAAAACTATTTATTGAACTTGATGAATTCAACAGGGACCCAGTGATGCCTGCTGAATATTACAGCTTGTGTCACTATGCTCAGTAAGATGGAAGGGGAGAATGGGAGTATCTGATGATAAGCCTGTGTTTTAATGAGGAGCCAGCGTGCCCATGTGAGGTCTAGATAGGAAGTGCTTCAAGAAGTCAGGGTGGAGGGGTCTACAGTGGCCTGGATCTGGCTCTGCCTGTAGGTCCGGTCTGGTTCTCGCCTGGAAGAAGACCGTCCTCAGAGGCCCAGCTCCTCCCTCATCTCTCCTCCCAAAGCCCACCCTCCTTGACTCTCTCTCTGCCCTCCCTTCTGTATGCCATGTTCCCTCCAAACACAGGGATACCATCTAAACTAGTCACTTCTTTCCCTCACACCTCAATCCCCCCACCAGGGATCCCTATCACTGAGGTGTACACGCTGAAGCCCCTGGAGTTTGGCAAGCCCAACACGCTGGTCTGTTCTGTCAGTAATCTCTTCCCACCCACGTTGACGGTGAACTGGCAGCATCAGTTCTCCCCTGTGGAAGGAGCAGGGCCCACGTTTGTCTCAGCCGTTGATGGACTCAGCTTCCAGGCCTTTTCTTACTTAAACTTCACACCGGCACCCAATGACGTTTACTCCTGCATCGTGACTCATGAAATTGATGGCTACACGGCAATTGCCTATTGGGGTGAGAACCCTCTTCCTGGAAGCCTGGTTCCTTTTCAGAGCAAAGGGGGGTGGACCCATGGGAGGGGCTTCTTTCTCTACTTGATCTTGTGTATTCCATTCTCACTCTGAGCCAACCTCAATCTTCAATGCCTCAGTTTCTCCCTTGTCATCCCAGACACTCATGTCATTCCCCTGAGTCGGCGGGGGGGGGGGGGGGGGGTGGGGGGGGCTTCCCAACTGGGTCTACAGTCTGACCTGCTCCCCTTTTTCTGCAGTGCCCCAGAATGCCCTGCCCTCAGATCTTCTGGAGAATGTGCTGTGTGGCGTGGCCTTTGGCCTGGGTGTGCTGGGCATCATTGTTGGCTTAGTCCTCATCATCTACTTCCGAAGGCCTTGCTCAGGTGGTACGTCAGGGCATCTGGAAGGGGTGGGCAAGCCATGGGAGCCAGATACAGTGGTGCCTGTGTGGACGTGCCAGGATTATCCTGTGGCATGGGGAGCACATATAGTGATCCTCAGGCCCGTGAGTGGGGAGGGTTGTATTGGGCTCCATGGGACATCCTCCTAGTTGGGGTCCTGATGACACACACATAGTTACAGGTCACAAGAATGGTTTGAGTGGGAGAGGAGTGCTATGCAGAGCTGTAGGAAGGGTGCTTGGAGATGATTTATTTGGGGACAAGGAGAGATCAGCTTCTGTAGGGTGTGCTGGAGGCAGGTAGGGGCATTTGGGGATCCCTCTGATGGCCTTCCTCCATCCTTCTCTCTCCTCAGGCTGATTCTTCCTGACCGGAGTCTGATGCCAACAGCTTCAACCATCCAAGCAGAGGGTGCTCAGGTTTCCCGCATCCAGCCCAGGATCTCTCAGAGCAGAAGTCCCTGGGACTCCCCCAGTGTGTGTGTGTGTGTGTGTGTGTGTGTGTCTATAGGTTTCTCAGCTGGGGGCTCTGCTGTCCCTGGGCTTACATTCGGGAGAACCCAGAGTGGCCTTTCTATCATGACCACATCCCTTTCTACTTCAAGGCAATAAATCTCATTTGTTAATATTGGTGTGGCTTCTTTTTTTAACTCATATTTTGTTTCTGGATATTGCAACTTGAGTGGGTTTTCATTTCAAATTCAACATGCCTTAACCTGAACAAGGCTTGCCCTCAGTTGGGAGGGAAATGGGAAAACCCCTAACTCCTCAGCCAACTCCTGTATCCTGGTCTCAGCACAATGGCTTTTACTCCTCCCAGTTTGTGCAAAATATGTGACAAATGAAGGCAGAGCTACTTTCTGATAATCTGCTCACAAAATGGTGGAGGAACCTGCTTGTGATTTTTTTGCACTTTACTGTGTGTGAAAATGTTTATGCCTAGTATAGGCTGTCTTGAGAAATATGTAACTTTCTTTAGCCTGCACCACAGCTGGGAAATCAGGAGCTCAGGAGTGGGAAAAATCAGCGTTCAGATGCTATTCTAACTCCGTCGTATCGGTTCTGTGAGAACAGCATCAAGCTCCTGAAGTCAAGTATGAGCAGCGTGGAAGGACTCAGAATTCATGGGCCCTTCCTAACAACCTGTTCTTTGGCCTGACTGGATCATCCAAGGAGAGCTGTGACAGTGCTGTCCTGGGCTGACAGTGGGGGCAGGGAGCACATGACCGCTGGTGATAAATTACTTTGCATATGTTTTATTTCTTGCTTTCCTTAGGGTCTGGGAGTTGCTTTGGAGGAGGGAGTGGCATTAAGGTTAAGAGTGAAATTATGTTGCTATTGTTGAGGGAGTCTCTGTTCTTTGAACTGTACCAGAATCTAATCTGAGGGAAAATATCCAGTTCTTCCCAGGAGTTGGTACTTCCTCTAAACCATCTCATTTCTAAGCGCAGCACGTGCACTGATTAAGAGAATGGGCCCTGGAACCAGACTGCTGGGAATTCAATCGTCACTATCAAATTTTAGCTGTGTGCCCTTGGGCAAGTCACTTACCCTTTCTGTGCCTTGGTATCATTTTCTGTAAAAGGATGATGATAACAATGGTGCCCACCTTAACAAGGTTGTTGTGAAGTTTATTTAATAAGCTTATTTAATAAATTAATATCTATAGAATGCTTACAACAGTATTTAGCACATAGGAAAGGTGCTCAATAACTTAGCAAGGATTTTCACAGGGGAACTGAGCAGCATCATTAACCTCTTTCTGTTTTCTGGAACTTACTTTGAATTTCCCTTCAAGTATTCTATTTTCTCTCCTCGAGATACTTTTCTTTTTCTTTTCATTTTACTATTCGACACCCGTCTCTTATTGCTTTCTAGTTCTTTCTGATTTCTATCTCTCTATTTTCCAACGTATCCAGAATTTCCTGCCAGTCAAGCCTTAAAACTACTTTTATTATGCTGTGTGACCTTAACCAAGTCACTCTCTGGGCCTCAAATTCCTCATCTGTAATATGATGGGCTTAGGTTAGATGCTCTCTGGTCAAGAATCCTACGGGGGCCAGTCAGCCCAGTGGCGCAGTGGTTAAGTGCACACATTCTGCTTTGGCGGCCTGGGGTTCACCCGTTTGGATCCCGGTTGTGGACACGGCGCCGCTTGTCAAGCCATGCTGTGGTAGGCGTCCCACATAGAAAGTAGAGGAAGATGGGCACGGATGTTAGCTCAGGGCCAGCCTTCCTCAGCAAAAAGAGGAAGATTGGCAACCGCTGTTAGCTCAGGGCTAATCTTCCTCAAAAAAAAAAAAAGAATCCTATGGTACTATTACTTATAATACTTGAGAAGCATTCAAGATCCTCTCTGGTCTGGTGTCTGCCTTCTAATAAAAAATATTACCCAGTCTTCCTAGCAGGAATCCTGTTCTTCAGTGAATTGGTTTTTACCACTCTTCCTTGACAGTGTCGTGTCTGTCCTCACTTTAAGGCATTTGTCCAGGGATTTTTTTCTCACTGGAATGCCTTCACTTTCTGCTCAGTGTGTTTCTCATCTTAAACAACACCATAGATCCAACCCAAGTTCGTCTTCTTCCATGAACCCATCCCTAATCCTCCAGCTGTAATCGACCTTTATTAAACTCTTCCTGGGCTGGCCGGGTGGCCGAGTGGTTAAGTTTGCACACCCCGCTGCGGTGGTCCAGGGCTTCGCCAGTTTGGATCCTGGGCGTGGACATGGCACCCGCATCGGGCCGTGCTGGGGCAGCGTCCCACATGCCACAGCTAGAGGGACCCACAACTAAGAGTATACAACTATGTACTGGGTGTCTTTGGGAAGGAAAAAAAATAAAAACGTCTTAAAAAAAAAAAAAAAAACTCTTCCAAGACTTAGTGCATTTCACCAGACTTTGCTCTCAAGGATATGCTGCCTTGTTTCATATGTCAATTTTTTTCACCCAACCAGTTTGTAATTTCTTTAATTCGGGGATCATAAACTGTTTACACTCCCACCAACAGAGCAAGGTCATTCTCATTTTCTTTTTTCATCATTAGCACTTGAAGTTATTTGACTTTCAAATGTTGGCGATATGGTGGGTGTAAAGTGGTTATCTCATTTCAATTTGCCTTTCTCTCATTACTAATGAGGCTGGGCATCTTTTTGTAGGTTTCTCTCTCTGTGAATTGCTGATTCGTATCTTGCGCATATTTTAAAAATTGCATTTTCTTGTCTTTTTCTTGTGAATTTGTGGGGATTTCTAATATATTCTCTGTAGTAATCCTATGTCAGTATGAATACTGCAAATGCCTTCTTCCAGTTTGCTGCTCATCAGTTAAATTTGTATTCAATTCCTTCCCTCAATAGAATTATTTAATTTTATCAAAATCCTCATGGTTTGTGCTTTTACGATCTCAAGAAATCCTTTCTAACTCCAAGACACAATTTTTGCTGGAATATAAAGTGATAAGGTGATACTCCATTTTCTCAACGAGACTATTTTAAAAGGGTTTTGACCAATTTCATTATATAAAGTTTTAGGGCTATAGAAGTTATAGGGAAATAGTCAAATGTCTGCTAACTACTTTTATTTAGTTACAAACTCACATATTTAAAATCACATATTTTATAACATAATACATTAACATAAGCATATTATTTCCACTGTCACATTTCATAAAACAATTTTATTCTAATTCTTCTCATGTACTTATTTTTTTGATTATGCTATTAACTTTTAAAAGAATTAATCGATTTATTTAAACTAAAAAAATCCCTCAAACAGTTTACCCATTTCTCCCATCCCCCATGCCCTAGCTCTGGCACCCATCAATCTGTTCTCTGCATCTATGAGCTTAGTTTTTTTTTTAGATTCCACATATAAGAGAGATCATACAGTATTTGTCTTTCTCTGTCTGACTTATTTCACTGCATATAATGCCTTCGAGGTCCATCCATGTTGTCACAAATGGCAAGATTTCCTTCTTTTTTATGGCTGAATAATATTCCATTAAGTATATGTATGTGTATATATATATATATATATATGTACACCACAATTTCTTTATCCATTCACCCACCGATGGACACTTAGATTGTTTCAATATCTTGGCTATTGTAAATAATGCTCCAGTGAACATGGGGGTGCATATATCTTTTTGAGTTAGTGTTTTTGTTTTCTTTGGATAAATACCCAGAAGTGGAATTGCTGGATCATATGGTAGTTCTACTTTTATTTTTTTGAGGAACTTCCATACTGTTGGTGAGCCTTTGTGCACTGTTGGTGGAAATGTAAATTGGTGCAGCCACTATGGAAAACATCATGGAGGTTCCTCATATGTTTATTAATTGAGATCATTTCAGGATAATGCATCTTCCCCAAACAGCTTTGAGAGAGTGGCCATAATTTGGAAAGAAAAAACCTGAGGACTTATATATAAGGTAATTCGCTCTTTTGCTGATGAATAATTTTGGGTGAAAAAACCTTTGTTTTATATTTGTCTGGCCATTTATGATATTCCACTATGCTTTCTTCTATTAGTGTTATTGTTTTCCTTTCACATTTAGATCTTTATTGATCTGGAATTTTTCTAAATAATGTGAATAGAGATACAACTTTCTTTTCCTCCAAATGGTAAATTGATCTTCTTAATACCATTTACCAAATATTCCATTTATTCCTAGGGATTTTATACCAAGTTCCTCTCTATGCATGGATTTGTCTCTGGATCATTCAGTTCCATTAGTTTATCAGTTCCTGTGTCAGTATCATGTTGTTTTAATTATTATGGCTTTTTCATATGTTTTAATATTTGGTAGGGCTAGTTTCCATTCCTTTACTACCTCACCTCCCCCAAAACCTCATTTTGCTCGTGTTTATCAAAATTATCTAAGATACTCATGGACTTTATTTCCACGTACATTTTAGAATCAGCTTGTCAAATTCTCCCCAAATCCTGCTATGATTTTGGTTGGGACAGCATGTGGGTTAGAGATATAGAGGGAAATTGACTTCTTCGTTCTGTTTGGATGCCCATCCATGAATATAGTATGTCTCTTCACTTCTTGAGGTCTTTGTTTATGTACTTTAATGAAGTTTTCTTTTTTCCCATAAAGTTCTTAGACTTTTGTATGTTAATTTCTAAATATATTATGGTTTTTATTACTATTAGAAGTGCTTGGCAATTTTCAATTATTTTCTAATCAATTTTTAGGGGTATAGGATTTAGAATCATAAATCCTGAGTTCAAGTCATGGTTCTATTACTTAGTATATGGGTAAATCTGGGTAATCACTAACCTCCCTCTGCCTCTATTTTCTCGTAGTTAAGATGGAGATAATAACACCCTTCAAGAGTTGTGGTGGCAGATCAGGCAGAATCCTTTCTAGTAGTTTAAGTAATTTGGCTGCAGGATGGAATGATGACGAACTTGTTACAGCACCTGGAACGCAAAGGTCAGGCATAGAGCAGTGAATCCTCACAGATAAGAGGGAGTGAGAGGAGAGAGGTGAAGTGGAAGGTGGGTGGGGCTGAGGTTGAACAGACCGGGAAGTAATGTAGTCCTGGAAAAGTGCAGGTATGTGAAGCTTTGAAAAGACATTGAAGGAAGTCACCACTGTGGTTTCGTGCTATTGGTTTTAGATTACAAATGATTCACAAGTTGAGCAATTTTTGAGTTTATAAAATGGAGGCTTGAGTTAAAACCATCTGTCCAGAAGAGGAACCTGACAACTTACAGGGAGCGACTTTGGGAAATATCTATGGTCAGACTCTCAGGAAAAGCATGAGACCACACTTGTGACTTTCTTTAATGTGCCATGCCAGTGACTTTATTGTAGTTCTTTTTTGTTTTTGCCAGCCCAGGTTCCTGATAGACCTCCGACAGCACCTTATAATATTGCTAGGCTTATGGAGTTAAATGCCAGGACTGTGATGCCATCTTCCTTTCTCTTCTCCGACATGAATCCAGCTTGATATTCAAGGCTCACTCCAGGCCCCTCCTCAATAGGGAGAACTCCCTGCCTACCACAGCCACAATGATTTCTCTTTTCTCTTCTAAGTCCACTGGCCTTATTGCTTACTTGCTTTAACGTAAGCTCTTATCTTTATAGATGTTTATTCTCATTCCCCAGTGACCTATGAGCAAATGATGTGGGGGCAAAATCCACACCTCCTAGCTGGGTGTTCCCTGTAATGCTTTGCACATCAATGCCGTAGTTGGTCCCCTTCTGGCACGAGATGGCCAGCCTATGGGAAGAGGCAGGCAAAGAGAGAGGGCTCACTCTTTGGGCCCTTGCACAGCGGCAGTGAAAGAGGGACAGCATGTGGGAAGCTGGCTGAGGTTCCCTAACTTCTCCAGTCCTGGCGCTACATAAATAGTTATCAAATTACCAACAAGGGAGAGGGCAGTTGAAATATTCTTTTGGGTTGGCTGGAGATGGGGGACAGAGCCATGTCTGTAGAAAAAGTAGGATAGGAGGAAGCTGGGAAGGAAGAAACCGCTTTGCCGAGCACAGGTCTCACGGGTTTTCTGTCCTGTTTTATTCTAAAAAACACCCTCAGTCTTCTCATGAATAGGGAAGTGAAGTCTTCTGCATTTCCTGCTGCTGCCTCACAGAAAGTTTCACATCTCCCTTTGCTGCCAGAGAAGACAGACACAAGAGGGAACTCTGCTCAGCTTCAGCGTGCTGGCGGCTGGCCACACCCGCACCAGCACAAGACCACACGGCGAGCATTCTCGTGCCAGGGGAGGCTTTGGAGACATTGAAAAGGATCCCAAGACCTGGCTCCTAGCAAGGTTACCTCACCTCCCACGTAGAGGGAGGAGGAGGAAATGTAAAGAGGAAGTGTATGTGTGTAGAAGAGAATTCATGCAGCTTAGAAACTGTTGAAAGAGAAAGTGGAAGAGACACTGGCTCTAAGAGCAGAAGGAATTCTGAGAACAGGAAAGATAAGACTTGGATGCATCGGTGGCTCTTCCCTTTCTTCTTTTCACAGTGGAGGATGCCACTAGCTACCTTTATGTGGGTCGTCTCAGTCCCTGGATGCAGGGGGGTGTGTGGGCACACTCAAGTGTATGTGTCTGCGTGTGTACCTCTAGACCTTGGGTGTGAACATTTGGATCTTTTTCAAAACTGTAAAATGAGGACAATTAGCAGGTCATTTAAGATTAAATGAGACAGCATATAAAGGGCCTGCCTAGCATAGTATCTGCCACAAAGTAGAAGCTCAACAAATTTTGGATACCCCACTCCTTTTTTTGTTAGCTCCAACACCCTCAATGGTTCATTAGAGGACGTAGAGTGTAGAACAATCTTATAACCAAGGTGGGGCTGAGAGTGGGAGTGGCTGGGATACATGAGCAAAACTTCAGTTAATCTCAATTAATTACACAAAACAAGCCTTTTTTTTTTTAAGACTGACACCTGAGCTAACAACTGTTGCCAATCTTCTTTTTCTTTTTCTGCTTTTTCTCCCCAAATCCCCCCAGTACATAGTTGTATATTTTAGTGGTGCGTCCTTCTAGTTGTGGCATGTGGGATGCTGCCCCAGCATGGTCTGATGAGTGTTGGCATGTCCGCACCCAGGATCAAAATCAGAGAAACCCTGGGCCACCCAAGCGGAGCACGCGAACTTAACCACTCGGCCATGGGGCCGGCCCCAAAAATAAGTCTTACGTGTTTCTGATATTCATGTCTGCATTCACTTTGGGTACATGCTTTTTCCCTCCCCCCTTCCTTTTTTCTTCATAAATATCAGATTCTCTTGGGGTCAGGGACTTTAGGGGCCATCAGTTAAGTGTGGCGTCAAGGCGCTCCCTCCTAATCCTCTTTCATTTAGCTCATTATTAAATCAAATCCTGAGGCTCTCAGAAACTACGGTGAAGAGAGGCAGCCCTGAAGCCTGCTGAGGAGTAGAGAGAAGCCAATTTAGAGTTTTAAATTTATGATGGAAAAATCTACTGATTGTATAATTCACAATGGAATTGAAGAATGAGTTGTCACTTAAAATCTGTCTTTTCAGGGGAAGAAAAGTAGGGAAGCTTTATTTCATTTGTCTGGTGGCTTCATAATGCAGGGGCCTGCCCTGGGACAGACGGGACCCCTCGGGGAAACGCACAGCACACACGGGAGTTCAGAGTTTGTGGGAGACGGGTGAGCTTTGGGCACTGGTATCACCAGCTATTTATCAAGGGGCTTAAGAGGAGTTGCCCTGTGGTCTCCCCTGGGATGGCTCAGCGTGGAGGAGAATAGGGTTTCCTGACTCCAGAAAGCAGAAAGGAGGAAATGAAGCTCCACTGGCTAGAACAGAAGCAATGGAGGCCCAGGGGGCTCCCCTCCTCCCCCATTTCCCCATCCCTGACCTCTCAGGTGCAACTGCTTCCTTTAACCTTCAGTTTTGCTCTGAGGCCTTTAACTCTGGACTCTCCCTGTGCCTTGTTCCTTGTCAGCAGCTCTGCCTCTGCCGCCTGCCCAAGAAGGGCCCCATGTCCTCCCATCTCCTGGGTGACAGGACAGACCAAGGGTTATGCACTATCTTCCCAAGTAATGTCCCTTTAAGGAACAAACAAGAGATGTTATCTATCTCAGACTTTGAGGAGGACACTAGGAGGGAAACAGTTAAGCTGGTGGGCAGTCCAGGCTACCCACATCCTGGGAATATGGGGATTATTCTCTCTGCTGATCTAGGGAAATTCACCTACAGACTGGTTGTTCCACAGGAAAAGAGTTAAGAAAGAGACCAGGAGTTGTTTAAAGCCTCGGGCAGGATGAGATTTACCTAGTAACTGATGATGCTAGGCTGAGGCATTCAGCGATTTGTCTCCATGTTAGTCCCCGCCTAGCTAGCCAGTCTGGCAACTCTCAGCTTGGGACGCCTGACCGATGAGCTGGTAGGAACAAGTTTAGTATCTAGGGGCCGCGCAGCTTCAAATCACTGGTTTAGCGGGGATCAAGGAGCTTGGGCCATACCATATTCCACTCAGAGTGTAGAGGTCAGCTACCCAGGCTGGGGCTTCTGGGGCAGGCGAGGTCCCAAGGCCCCTGGAAGAGCTGGTCCAGGGGACCGAATTGCTGGTGTCCCCTCCAGAGCAGAGCATGACCACACTCCTGCTGCTGCTGCTGGGCCTCAGCCTGGGCTGCCCCGTAGCAGGTAAGGACGTTCCTTCCTGGGACCCTCCCTTCCTCTGCTCCTGTTTCGGGATAAGGGGGTTCGGTTTTATTATTGGATTTGAACACCCCAGACTAGTTTGTATCCCTATTATATACCCCTATAGCTCTTTGCACTGTACCTTTGTAGCAATTTTAATGACAAGTAAGCTGTATAATTATTTGTGTAATATATATCTCTTGCCGGAATGTAGGTGAGGACAACAGCTGTCCTATTCACTGCTGCATGCCCAGCTCCTAGCACAGTGCCTGGTACATAGTGAGGGTTTCATTAATATGTGTGGAGTGAATATTTAATAATATATCCAGCACAGGAGGCTGACTTTTTCCCTTGGCCCTTTTTCTCACTCAATAATTTGCCTTCCTGAGGGTCTTGTCCTGGCTAAATCGTTGCGTTGAAACATGCAAATAATTTTGGGCGACACCTGTCCCCATACTTAGTCTCACATAAAGAGGAAATGGGATCTAAAAACTCTGTTACTATCATCTATTCCCTTGACTGGGGCTCTCAGAGACTCCAGCACGTGAGCTTGGTCAGTAGATGCTGCCTGAGGGGGGAAACCCGTGCCCTACTCACTGAGGGTAACCGAGGCTTGGGCTCCCTGCAGAGGACTCTGACCTGCCCCCTTCTCTGGCTCCTCTAGGTGGCTTTGTGGCCCATGTGGAAAGCACCTGTCTGTTGGATGATGATGGCACTCCAAAAGATTTCACGTATTGTGTCTCCTTCAACAAGGATTTGCTGACCTGCTGGGATCCAGAACAGGCCTTAATGGTTCCTCGTGAATTTGGGGTGCTGTATACCTTGGCCAAATATCTCTCAGCTTACCTCAACCAACATGAAAACCTACTCCAGCGCTTGTCCACTGGGCTCCAGGACTGTGCCAATCACACCCAGCCCTTCTGGGGATCACTGACAAATAGGACATGTAAGGAGAGAGGGGTACAGAGGGGCTATTAGGAGGCACAGTTAGGAGAGGGGAGGCCAAGGAGGATCTCTTAGCAGGCGAGGGGTTTGAGATTTGGGCAGGAAAGTAGAGAAAATGTGTGGACCTGGAATGTAGAAAGAAAGAGGGTTGACCCTCAAGGAGAAACAAGGTGGTTGACAGGGGGGAGCAGGAATAAAGAAGAGAGCTGTTGTTTGAGCTGGTGAGGAGCTGTTAAGGGGAGAGTAAGCTTGTTTTCCTCCTGTGCAGCACATCTCAGAATGCAGATCCAACTTCAACCAAGGGTGTGTCAGAATACCCAGAATGGCTTTTCCCCAAAGGTTCATGCCTCTTTATCCCAGGTTCTGCTGTTCTAGGTATGGAATGCGCCCAGGCTTGGGAATATTTGGAAAACTTTCCAGGGGGTTCTGACACATGTTCACTCACTCTTAATCCCTTGCATTGAGAATGACTTGAGAGTGGAGATCTCCATAGGACAAAGTAGTGTGTCTTAAGATGTGATTTCTGAACCACCTTTCTCAGAATTGCTTGGGGAAAGTTCTTGTTAAAAATGCAAGCCCTTGAGTACCACTACAGATCCACTGAATGAAATCATCTGGGGATGCAGGCTAGGGAATCTGCATTTTAATACAATTTCTTGGATTTTTATTTAAGATTTTGTTTGAAAAGCACCAAGGTAGTGGCAAGCAAGAGGGTCACTGAGGAGAATAAACTAGTAAAAGATGGCAATATTAACAATCTCATTAATTTGGACTATACTAATCCAAATTTAAGAGAGTTAGTCCTGAGTTAGGCTTGTTTCCTTAAACTGAGGGAAAAAAAGCTTTATTTAGCAAATTAATTTGCTAAATGAGATTTGAGGACAGCAGTCTTTTTCTACCTTTCCAAACCCCAACTTACAACTCCATACAACTGTTAGCTTATGTGCTTGAAATAAATACAATGACTTCTGAAACAGCTTGCAGTTCAGATCTGGCTTCTATTTATTGTGATCAAACATAATTTTGGAGACAATTTGGGAGAAAAGGAAGGAAGGGGCAGCAAAGGAATGGGAGAAAAGAAAATGTGAACAGGAGTAAATTCTAACTCCTCATTTTCAAAAGGATGTGTAGTGGAATGGGATGGGGTAGGGGGTATATTGGGAAAATCTATGAAGAATTGAAGCAGGAAAGAAACCAGGTAGGAGAAAAAGTCAAAATGTTGTCCTCCTTCATGACCATGTTTTCATCCTATGCAGGGGCACCATCTGTGCAAGTAGCCAAAACTACTCCTTTTAACACAAAGGAGTCTGTGATGCTGGCTTGCTACGTGTGGGGCTTCTATCCAGCTGATGTGACCATCACATGGAGGAAGAATGGGCAGCCTGTCCCCCCTCACAGCAGTGCCCATAAGACTGTCCAGCCCAATGGAGACTGGACATACCAGACTATCTCCCATTTAGCCACAACCCCCTCTTTTGGGGACACCTACACCTGTGTGGTGGAGCACATTGGGGCTCCTGAGCCCATCCTTCAAGACTGGAGTAAGTGTTTGGCACGTGGGAGGAATTAGGGTTAAAGCAGAGAGATTTTGGAAGTGGGTGGTTGAAAAAGGAACACCAATATTTTGTCAGAGGAAGTGAGACATGGATACATCTATGGTGTATGGTAGAGAGGGGGATGCTGAGAATGAGAAGTGAGTCTGGAGGATCTTATGAGGGTATATGACCAGAGATGGGGCAATAGGATACAGGAATTGGAAGAGTTAGTTATTGTTGTTGCTATAATGGTGTGCTTGATGTCGTTGTGTGCTTGTCTGAGGGTGGGAGGAGAGCACGAGTGTTCTGAAAAGAGGATGTAGATTTGGTAACCACATTTTCAGAACCAAAAATTGTGATGCTATATTCTGGGACCCTCAGATTTCAACTATTTTGTTGTCAGATCAGGAATGGGAATTGGAGAAATAAAGAAGGTTGCAGAAGAAAGGGGACTTTCTCTTGTTATGCGGGCAGTACTGAATTTGGGCTGCTCTATCAGGGAGGAAAGAGCCTCGGCTGGTAGACACTTTGGTGTGCATGCTTGGGTGATAATGAACAAAGAACCAATCACCATTGTTTGAACCTCAGAATTGAAAGTAGTGGGAGGAAATAAGAAAAGTTGCACACGGATGTGGAGATTCTTGGGAAAGAGAAGAGGAAGAAATGAGGAAGAGGAAGGACGTCTGCAAAGAGCCAGGGAACAGGATCCCAGACTGGCTGCTGGGACCAGGCCTCCCCCTGTGGGGAGTGTTGTGTCTTGCTGGGCAGCTGAGAAGGGCATGAGGAGCATAGTGTGGAAGCCACCTGCTCACCTGAGCTCATGCGGGGAAAATCTTCACAGCATGCACAAGGAGTCTCCCCTGGTGGAGCGTTCATTTTAGCATGGGAAAGGAATCCAGGCGGGACAGGATTCAGAGTGTGAACAGCTCCAGGAAGCGGGGTGGCTGTGGAATGGAATGGAGACAGGTTCTGGAAGAACGCATGGGAGATCTGGAGATCTGGATGTGGACAGAAAGGAGACACATAAGTATTTGGAATGTAATGGAATAGAACTACTGGAAGTTAGGAAAGGTGGAAAGACATTTTAAAAGGAAAACTCTCAGGTAGAGCAAGTAAGGGAGAAAACATTGGCATCATGGGGTAAATGGAGAGGGGAATGAGGAACCCTTTATTCTTTGGTGAGGATGCTGTTGGGTTAAGGAAGACAATAGAATGCCTTGAAAGGCTCCACCACATTAGGGAGGAACTGGAAGCTGGGGAGCTAACCCTGAGGAGATGGATCCTCCAGGGTTACTCTGGGAGCACAGATTCACAGCATGGGGTTTTGAGGAAAGACCATTTCCTTGGAGTGGGTTGGTATGAGCTAGACCCTTGGGGTTGGGATAAAGCACCTTTTGAACCTGCTAGGTGCAAGTTGCAATAAATTAGGTTGCTCTGGGATGAACAACAGAGAGTGATTCTAATAAGTTTCTACTTTTGCAGCACCTGGGCTCTCCCTGACACAAACAGTGAAGGTTTCTGTGTCTGTGGTGACTCTGGGGCTGGGCCTCATCCTCTTCTTTCTTGGTTTGCTCAGCTGGCGGAGAGCAAGGTCCTCTGGTGAGTGACCCTCCTGAACTCCTTTTGCCATTCTTACTCCCAATCTCTGCTGATTTTCTGTTTGGGGCTGGTTCTTCCATTGCTGCTTGATTTGCTGTAAATAATGCCAGATACTCTTATCCACAAAGATTGTCTTCTAATCAAATATTTTCCTCTCCTAGGCTACACTATCCTCCCTGGGTCCAATTATCCAGAAGGTAGCATGTCTGTTGATTTGATTGCCTACTTGTCTTTTGGGGTGAAAGATAGAGGGGGTCAGTATTGGGTCCAGCTAAGAGTGCTTATAGTAGGGGTGCTTCCTTCAGGATCTAGCCAAGAGCATGATTTAAGCCGCATTATTGGGATTAGGAACAGGGAAGAGGAGAGCCTACCCTCCTCTTCTACCGCTAGAGTGTCTATGGGGAGGAGGCGGAAGGTGGCTCCTTAGTATTAGTCCTCGGTGATCTAGGATTTTCAATATCACTGTATTAAGGGCTCTGGCATGGATAGTCATAGAGATAAATGATGGGGTCAAGTTGATTTGGAGCCTTATTATCTCCTTTTTATTTCTTCTGCAGGTTAGAACATTTCCTAGAGGCAGAATCCTACAACTTCCACTCCAAATGAGAAGGAGGCGCAAACTCTCAGTGATGCTGCTGAGCTCCTCCCACATCCTCAAACCCTCCACATTTTCTTGGATCCTATGGTTTTTTCATCCAATTCTTTGAATTTCCCAGTCCCCATATGTAAACCGTAGCAACTTGGGGGAGCTCATTCCTGGGAACATTCTGTAACAAAGTTATTGTCCAAGCCTGTTTGTAGGGTGAATGTAATCTGGGGAGGGGGGATAAAGGCCCTCCCGGGGGCCCAACAGAGGGCAAGCAGTGGCTGGGATCATTTCCAAGGAATAAAATCTGGTGGAACTATTGTTTTCCATGCTTTTTCCTGAGGCCCTGGGGAGGGACAGTGAGTGAACAGAGTTAGGGGCTGGGGTTAATTCTCTCCAACTTGAGTGGAGGAGTCAGCGCCTCCTCCTATTTTCCCATCTAGACATGACAGAATTGGGGGCAGTTTTCTGCTTCATAAAAAGACATTAAACTGAGGTGGGATGGAGTCACAGAGTAAGGGAGAGGAAGGAGAGGAACACTGGACGTACCTTGTAGGGGCTCTTAGGAGTGTCAAATGAGTCAATACTTATAAATGGCTGAGAACATCGTCTGGCACATAGTGAGCCCACAATAGTGACATCAGCTATTCTCAGGTACTCAACTTCCCAGGCTGTACATTGTGCCAGGTGCTTTACATGCATTATTTCGTTTGATCCTCGTCACAGCCCTAATGTAGACCTTCAGATAGCCAGCATTCAGGGTGCAAAGCTCAACTTTAGATCCAAGTTCTGGGCAGTTATTTCTTCCATACCTTAAGTGGGGGAAGGAACCATAGCTGAAGTGCTTATCGTGACCTAGGTACTGGGCTAGGTGCCTATGTTTGTATCTCATTCACTTCTCACTATAACCCCATAAGGAAGAGATTGTCTCCCTCCATGTCATAGACAAAGAAAGTGAGGTTTAGAGAGGTTAGATAACTTGTCCAAGGTCAAAGAACACATTCTCTATAGGATGTTTATCTACTTGAGCTGGAAGTAAGGACTTTGCTTTATTCTGAGGACCCTCATGCTGGAGAGCTCAACAGTCTTCAGAGCCACCCTTCCATTCCCTTTACCCCAAACCCAAGGGGCAGCCTCTGTTGGGGAACAGATTGTACATGTAGAAGAGAGGTGCTATTGTTTCCGGTGAAGGGCGACATCTGCTGGACACAGAAAGCTGGGCAGTGGAATTGTTTTTGGAATTAGAGTTGGATACTGGACTTTGAGAAGGAAAAGAAACCAAAAATGAAGATAAACGCGCTGGAGAGGCTTAGCCTAACAGAGGATTGTGGAGGGAGAACAAGTGGTTATGGATGCTTGTTTATGTGTGCGTATCTATGTAGGAACATTAAGATCAGAATCTGATGAGCAGGGGGAAGGGCTCAGAAGACAGACTGTGTGTGGGATCTTCCTCTGAGCTGCTCTGCATGGCTGTGTGTGGGGTGGATGGGAGATATGGTCACGGGCTAGAACCCTTTGTGCTTAGACTGTGTCTCTACTGATGGGACCCCGGAGAAGAGTGGGCGTAGTGCTGTTCAAACAGCCCTGATGTCCAAAGTAGGCGCTCAGTGTTTGTCCAATCAATGAATCGATCTCCTCTACGTCCATGGTTTCCCCAGAAGGATCCTTGTGATCAGAGCATCTCTCCTGGAAGGAGTTTACTGAAGAAGTCAATGGGAGGGGAAGATGCTCCTGAATTCAGAATGCTTATTCTCTGAGCAGGGCCACGTAAGATAGGAGGAGAAAAAGTGCTGTGCGCTGTGCTAATCGGTAAATGTAGGCTCAGAAATTAATCTCTATACATTTTATCAGTTTTATGTTTCCTTTTCTTTACATTTCCATATAGCATTTAATTAATTAGCTTATGCATCATGTAAATAATCTTCCACCTCTATTTGACTATGTATTTTAATAACTTGCTCTTTGAAGTCTTGTCATATTATTTCATTTTCTTTTTCCAGTCACTGTTCTTGTTTTTGTTTTTGCTCGTTTGACAAGGAAAATTCCTTTTGAAACTCTAGTCTAGTCTAGGGGGAGCGGGTGGCTTTGGGTCTTGTCTCTGCCTGGTTGGTTTTGAAGGAGAAGCTGCACATTCTAAGGGCTGGGTCTGCTCACAGCAGTGGGAATCAAAGCGAAAGGACTCCCAGGGGAAGGAGGGAGAGAGTCAGCTAATTGGATAGCTTCCAGTCCCTCTCTGGAGATTCCTGGCAGGCTTTTCTCTGCCCTAACCTCGTAGGTTTTTGTTTTATAGGGAAGGTTGTCCCTTTCACGATGGAGAGTAGGAAAAAGTGCAGCGTAGGTCCCTTGGGATCAAGGAAGCTGGATTACATCAGGGAGGAAAGGAGGACGTACATGTCATTACACAGGAGAACGAGTGGTGCCTGGAAGGAAGGTAGAAGAGGGGTAATCGTGGACCAGCTCTAGGAATGTGTGAGGAGGCAGAAGGTTAAACATGATGAAATACCACAGAGCAATGTGTGTGTGCGTGTGTGAGAGAGAGAGTAGGAGAGAGGGAGGAAGGTGGGGAGAAAAGGAGAGACAGGTAAAGAGAGAGGCAGAGAGTGTGAGGTGGACTTTTGGGTTATATGCAATCCAAATGCGCAAGGAATGGTTCTCTCCCTTCAATGTCTTGTTAGTCTTAAAAGCGGACCTTGGGGATGGAATTGACTTTAAGGTCATCTAGTCCAACTCTACACCCATGAAAGAACTGGGTCTGTGTCCATGAGGGCCTGCACAATGCAGCATCCCTTCAACCCTTGGGCCAGATACCAATACTTTAGAGAAATGTTTTGACCTTACGTTCTAGGTTCTTCTTTTGACTGTTAGACAATGAGAATAAAACCCCAATACACAATGGGAGGATGTATCCTCATTGTTTTCCCGAAGGAGAGCGTGGACCTGTGTTCCAGGTTCTCCTTGTTTCCTTACTCCTGCACACATTCATGTGAAAGGAACAAAGATTGGTATTTCATCTCAGTGTTTATTTAGGAAAATTATTTTTAGAACATCTTCTCAAGTAATTCCGTTTCCAAAGTAAGATTGGGCAAATCCGATGACAATGAGGGTGGCGTCTAACCCCATCCCCACTCTGGCTTTGTTTGGAGAGCCTGCCATTCCCAGGAGCCCTCAAACTGCGTTGAAGCAGGGCAGGGGGGATTTCTCCTTGGTGCTTTCTGCCACCCCTTGCCTAGACCAGTCCCCAGAGGTTGCAGAGAGTGGAGAGGCCCCAAGCCCAAAGAGATTGCTCCCAGCATGGGCTCACTGGCTTTCCCGGCCCTTCCTCTCCCACTTTCTATTGCATATGAGGCTTCCAAGAGCCCCTGGCCAGACTGGTCTGAGGCAGGGAATGAAGAAAAATATGGCCTTCATTGCAACAGGGCCTCAACATAAAGCAGAAGGCATGCTCAAAACAGGATAGTTCAAGGAGAGTCTATTGCAAGGAAGTATTTCCAAAGATGCGGGTGGAGGCTAGTACAGTAACCTGGAGCGACAGCAGCTGAGCTACCTCAAGGCCTGGAGAGGCAAGAGACTGGAGGGGTTATCAGAACTCAGAGGACAAGCCCTGTAGAACCGCAGCAGTCCTTTCAGTCAAAGGACACGGCTAGCCCAAGGTGACCTTGCAGGGAGGGAGCCAAGGGAATAAAAACCCTGACCTCACTCTCCTCTTTCCACTGCTCGCAGGGCAAGGCTGAAAGCAAGAGGAAGCCAGGGAGCTTGGGAGCCTGTGATATCATACAGGTCAGCACCTGGGGCAGACACCGGGGTGGAGAAGTGTGGAGAGTGGGTCCACAAGGCAGATGGAGGGCAGTCCACACATTCACAATATGAAGGAAAGAAGCCAAGATTGGAGGGGGGAGAAAGATGCAAAACTTGGGCTTCCTTCGGCCTTGGACAGGGACAAGCCCTCAGCAGCAAGAGAGGGCTGAGTTTGTAGTTTCCTGCTAGGAGACCTGAGAGAACATTCATTTCTAGTGCTCCCTTTCCACATCCCCCCTTAAGGTGTATGGAACTCTCTGTGAATCTTTTTTTTTTTTAATACATATTTTACAGTAAGTTTACTGAGTTCCTCAAAATTAAACTTGAATTTTGATTGAGGTTGTATCGAATTTATAGACCAATTTGGGGATAATCGATTTCTTTCTAGTATCAGGTCATCTCATGCAAAAGCAGAAGGTATTTCCCCATTTATTCAAATGCCTTGTTTGCTCTTTATTATGCTTTTTAAAATTTACATTTTCATTGTGATCTATGTATGCTGAGTTATTCTCAGACACTTTATAGCTTTTGCTCTGATTGTGATTGCTATATTACTGCAATTTTATTTTCAAATTAGTTAATGCCAGTGTAGAAAAGTGGAACAAATTTTTAAAAAATTGTGGTAAAATACATATAACATAAAATTTCCCATTTTAACCATTTTTAAGTATACCTTTCAGTAATGCTAAGTATATTCACATTGTTGTGCAACCATCTCTAAAACTTTTTCATCCTGAAAAACCAAACCTCTGTACCTGTTAAACAACAACTTCCCACTTCCCTCTCTCCCCAGCCCTTGGTAACTACCATGCTGCTTTCTGTTTCTATGAGTTTGACTACTTTAGATATCTTATCTAAGAGTAATCATACAGGATTTGTCTTTTTGTGACTGAAATTTCACTTAGCATAATATCTTTAAAGTTGGTCCATGTTGTAGCATGTGACAGGATTTCCTTCCTTTTTTAAGGTTGAATAATATTCCATTGTATGAATATATCACATTTTGTTTATCCATTCATCCATCAATGGACATTTGTGTTGCTTCCACCTCTTGGCTCTTGTGAATAGTGCCTCTAAGAACATGAGTATGCAAATATCTGTTTAAGTCCCTGGTTTGTTTTTCATAGTAGCCATCCTAATGGTGATATTTCATTGTGGTTTTGATTTGCATTCCTCTAATGATTAGTGATATTGAGCATCTTTTCATATGCTTGTTGGCCATCTGTGTATCATCTTTAGAGAAATGCCAATTCGAGTCCTTTGCCCTTTTAAAAATTGTTTTTCTGTGTGGTTTTATTTATTGCTATTGTTGAGTGGTAGGAGTTCTTTATATATATCTTGAATATTAAGTCCTTATCAGATATATGATTTGCAAATATTAGAAATTAACCAATTTTTATAGGTTGATCATATATGGGACAACCCTGCTGGATTCTCTTTCTGGTTTTACTGTTTGCTTGTTATTGACATGCTCTCTCTCTCTCTCTCCCTCCTTTATCAGGTAGATAATAATATCATCAGCAAACACTAAGAGTTTTCTTTTTTCCCTTCTAATCTTTAAAACTCTTAATTACTTTTCTTTTCCATAGCATTGACCAGGACCACCCGTGCTGTGTTAAACAGTAGCAGGGCCAACGAGCATCACTGTTAAAGGAAATACACCTAAATGTTCTTCATTAAGTACAACGTTTGCTGTAGTTTTTTTAGAATTAAACTTTTTATTTGAGATAATTATAGATTCGCATGCAGTTGTAAGAAATAATAGAAACAGATCTCTTTTACCCGTTACCCAGTCTCCCTGATATGGAACAATAACGTAATCAGGATACACTGATACAGTCAAATACAGAACATTTCTCTCATCAAGGGATCTCTCACATCGCCCCTTTATAGCCACACCCACCTCCCTATTGCCCCACACCCTCCTTAACCTCTGGCAATTGCTAATCTGTTCTCCGTTTGTATAATTTTGTCATTTCAAGAATGTTTTATAAACAGAAACATACAGAATAGGACCTTTTGGGACTGGCTTTTTTCTCTCAGCATATTTCCCTGGAGATTAAACAAAGTTGTTGCATATATCCATAGTTTCTTATTGCTGAGTTGTAGTCCATGATATGGATATAGCATGGTTGGTTGAAGGACATCTGAGTTGTTTCCAGTTTTTAGCTAATATGAATAAAGCTGCTATAAACATTTATGTACAGGTTTTTGTGTGGACATAAGCCTTCATTTCTCTGGGATAAATGCCCAGTAGATGTAATTGCTGAATTGTATGGTAGTTACATGCTTAGCTTTTTGAAGAAACTACCAAACTGTTTTCCAGAGTAGTTGTACCAGCAATGTATGAGTGATCTAGTTTTTCAGCATCTTCATGAGAATTTGGTATTGTCACTATTTTTTACTTTAGCCATTCTAATAGGTTTGTGGTGATATTCACTGTTGCTATAATTTGCATTTCCTTAATGGCTATTGTTGATCATCTTTTCATGTGCTTGTTTACCATCTGTATATCCTACTCTGTGAAATGTCTCTTCATTTCTTTTTCTCATTTTCTAATTAGTGTTTTTTACTGTTGAGTTTTCTGTTCTGTAGCTTGTCTTTTCATCTTCTCCACAGGTTTCTCATGGAGCAAAAGTTTTAATTTTGAAGAGGTCCAATTTATCAATTTTTCGTTTTATGGATCATGCTTTTGGTGTCAACTCTAAGAATTTTTCGCCTAGCTCTAGACCCTGAAGATTTTCTCCTATTTTTTAAAAAAAGTTTTTACATTTAAGTCCATAATCCGTCTTAGTCTAAGCTTCTTCTTCCTGCTCCTCTTCTCCTCCTGCTCTTTCCCTACTCTCTCCTCCTCCTCCTCCCCTTCTTCCTTCTCCTCCTATTCCTTCTTTTTCTTTTCTCTTCTTCTTTTTCTTATTCACCTATGGATGTTCAATTGTTCTAGTACAATTTGTTGAAAAGGCTGGGGCTGGCCCTGTGGCTGAGTGGTTAAGTTCGCACACTCTGCTTTGGTGGCCAGGGAGGTTCGGATCCCGGGCGCGGACGTGGCACTGCTTGTCAGGCCATGCTGAGACGGCGTCCCACATAGCACAACCAGAGGCACTCACAACCAGAATATACAACTACGTACTGGGGGCTTTGGTGAGAAGAAGAAGAAAAAGAAAAGAAGATTGGCAAGATGTTAGCTCAGGTGACAATCTTTGGGGGGGGAAAAAAAAGACAAGACAATCTTTCCTCCCTTGAATTGCTTTTTTTTACCTTTGACAAAAATCACTTGGCCATATTTGTGTGGGTCTATTTTTGAGGTTCTGTATTCTGTTCCATTGATCTATGTACCTTTCCCTTCACCAATACCACACGGAATTGATTACTGTAGCTGTATAATGTCTTGAAATAAGATTGACTGAATCTTCCCACTTTATTCTTTCTCAAGATTATTTTAGCTATTCTAGTTCTCTTGCTTTTTCACATAAATTTTTGAATAGTATTTTCAATATCTATAAAAAATCTTCCTGGGATTTTGATAGGAGTTGAATTAAACCCGTATATCACTTTGGGGAGAATCAGCATCTTTACTATGCCGAGTCTTCCAATCCATGAACATGATATATCTCTGCATTTATTTAGATGTTCTTAGGTTTCCTTTGTCAGTGTCGTGTAATTTTCAGCATACAAGTTTGGCTTGTGTTTTGTTAGCTTTACACATAAATATTTTATTTTTGAGAAATCGTAAATGGTATTGATTTTTAATTTTGGTGTTTGTGTGCTTATCATTCATATATATAAATACAATTGATTTTTGTGTGTTTATCTTGTATCTTGTAACCTTGTTGAACTCACTTATTAGTTTTGTAGGTTCCTTGGGATTTTTTACTTATAAAATCATGCTATCTGAAAATAGAGGTATTTTTTATTTCTTCCTATCCAATCTATTTGCCTTTTATTTTATTTTCTTGCATTATTGTACTGGCTAGAAATTCTAAGTATGTTGCATAAGAAGCATGAGAGTGGATATCTTGCTTTGTACCTGGTCTTAGGGGAAAAGCATTCAGTCTTTCACCTCTAAGTGTAATGCTAGCTCTAGGAGATTTTTAGATGCTCTTTATCAAGTTGAGGAAGTTCCTTTAATTCCTACTTCTTCTGAGTTTTTATCATAAGTGGGTATTAAATTTAATAAATACTTTTCTTGCATTGATTGATATGATCATGTGATTTTTCTTCTTTCACCTGGTAGTACGGTAGGTTTCAATGATTGATTTTTGAGTATTCAACTAGCCTTGCATTCCTGGAAAAGCCCCAATGGTCATAGTGTATACTGGTTTTTATATATTGCTGAATTGTGTTTGCTAACAAGTTGTTAAGAATTTTTGTGATTATATTAATGAAGAATATAGGTACGTAGTTTTCTTTTTCATTTGGCTTTGATATCAGAGTAATATAAGTTTCATAAAATGAATTGGGCAGTTTTTCCTCCTCTTCTATTTTCTGGAAGAGATTGTGTAGAATTGGTGTTAATTCTTCAAGTGTTTGGTGGAATTCTCCAGTGAAACCATCTAAGCCTGGAGATTTCCTTTTTGGGAATTTAAATTTCAAATTCAATCTCTTAGTAGTCATAGGACTATTCAAATTATCTGTTTCATATTGGGTGAGTTGTAGTAGTTTGTCTTTTTGAGGAAGTGGTCCATTTTATCTAAATTGTCAAATTTATGTTTGTACAGTTGTTTGTAGCATTTCCTTATTATCCTTCTGATGTCTACAGGGTCTACAGTGATATTCCCTCTTTCATTACTGATATTGGTAATTTCTACTCTTTTTTTCTGTGTTTAACTTGCTAGAGGTTCATCAATTTCTTGATCTTTTCAAAGAATCAGCTCATTGTTTCATTGGTTTTCTTTATTGTTTTTCTATTTTCAATTTAATTGATTTCTGCTCTTTCTTCTGTTTGCTTTGGGTTTATTTTGATCTTTTTCTAGGTTCTTGAGGTAGGAGCTTAGATAATTGATTTGAGACTTTTTAAATATATGCATTTAATGCTATAAATTTCCCTCTCAGCACTGCTTTAGCTATGTCTCATAAATTTTAATATAGTGTATTTTCATTTTCACTCAATTCAATGTGTTTTTAAAATTTCCCTTGAGACTTTACTCTTTGACTCATGAATTATTTAAAAATGATTCCTGGGGGCTGGCCCCCTGGCTGAGTGGTTAAGTTCACGTACTCTGCTTCGGCGGCCCAGGATTTCAAGTTCAAATCCTGGGCGCGGACATGGCATTGCTTGTCAGGCCATGCTGGGGCGGCATCCCACATGCCACAGCTAGAGGGACCCACAACTAAAAAAATACAATTATGTATCAGGGGACTTTGGGGAGAAAAAGGAAAAATAAAATCTTAAAATAAAATAAAATAAAATAAAAAATAAACATGATTCCTTAGATTCCAAGTGTTTGGAGATTTTTCTGTTATCATTCTGTTACTGATTTCTAGTTTGATCCCATTGTGATCAGAGAACACACTCTGTATAATTTCGATTCTTTTAAATTTATCAACATTTGTTTTATGGCTCCAGATGTAATCCATCTTGATATATGTTCCATGGGCACTTGAAATGAATGTGCATTCTGCTGTGGTTGGGTGGAGTGTTTTATAAATGTGGATTAGATCCTACTGGTTGATGATGTTGTCAAGTTCTTCTACCTTCTTTCTGATTTTCTGTCCAGTTATTCTGTTGATTTTTGAGAGAGTTGTGTTGAAGTCTCCAACTATATAATTGTGGATTTATCCATTTCTCCTTTCAGTTCTATCAGTTTTTGTTTCACATATTTTGCAGCTCTGTTGTTTTGTGCACAAACATTTAGAAATGCTATGTCTTCTTAGTAGATTGACCCTTTTTATCATTATCAAGTGTCCCAGTCTGTCTAGGATAATTTTCTTTACTCTGAAGTTTACTTTGTCTGATAATAGTATACTCATTCATGTTTTCCTTTGATTAATGATTGCATGATATATTTTTTCCATCCTTTTACTTTTAACCTGCCTATATTGTTATATTTGAATTAAGTTTCTTAGAGATAGCATATCTTTGGTTCACCTTTTAAAAATCCATTCTACCAATCTGTCTTTTTTTGTTGCTTTTTGCAAGGAAGATTAGCCCTGAGCTAACATCTGTTGCCCATCTTCCTCGTTTTTTGCTTGAAGAAGATTAGCCCTGAGCTAACATGTGTGCCGATTTTCCTCCACTTTACATGTGTGTTACCACCACAGTGAGGCTGATGAGTGGTGTATGTCCGTGCTTGGGATTCAAACCCGTGAACTTGGGCTGCTGAAGTGGAGCATGCCAAACTTAACCTCTATGCCATGGGGCCAACCCTCAAGCTCTGTCTTTTAATTGTTGTATTTAGACCATTTACATTTAATGTAATTCTTATATGTGTATTAGTCTACTTGGGCTGCCATAACAAAATACCTTAGATTGAGTGGCTTAAACAACAGAAATTAATTTTCTCACAGTTCTGGAGGCTGAAAGTTTGAGATCAGAGTGCCAGCATGATTGGTTTCTGGTGAGAACTCTCTTTCTGGTTTGAAGACAGCTGCCTTCTTGTTGTGTCTTCCCATGGAGGGAGGGAGTGAAGAGAAAGAGAGAGAGAGGACACTCTGGTCTCTCTTCCTCTTCTCACAAGCACACTAATCTGATCAGATCAAGGCCTTACCCTATGACCTCACTTAACCTTAATTATTTCCATAAAACCCTATCTCCAAATACATCAGGAGTTAGGGCTTCAACACATGAATTTGGGGGGAACACAATTCAGTCCATTGTAATATGGTAGGGCTTAATTTTGCCATTTTAGTTTTTGTTTTCTGTTTGTTCTCTCTGTTTTTTGTTTTTCTGTTTACTTTTTTCCTGCCTTTCTGTGGCTTACTTGAACATTTTTTATAATTCCGTTTTTATTTGTCTATACTGTCTTTGAGTGTTATCTCTTTGTATAGCTATTTTGTGGTTGTTCTAGGCATTACATTATACATACATAACTGTCACAGTCTACTGATGTCATCATTTACCAGTTTGAGTGACGTATAGAAACCTTACCTCTCTTTATGTCCCCTTTCTCTCCCTCCTTTAGAATATAATTGCCTTAAATATTTCCTCTACATACATTTAGAACCACATCAGAGACTGCTACAATTTTTGCTTCAACCACCAAACACAATTTAGAAAACTCAAGAGGAGAAGAAAAATTTATTTCATTTACTCATATTTTTTTGCTTACCTTGTTCTTTTTTCTTTCTTGATGTTTCAAGGTTCCTATTTTATAATTTTCATTCTGTTTAGAGAACTTCTTTTAGCCATTATCATGATTGCTGGGCTGGTACGGGAGTTCATCCTTACCCCCTATCTCCACTAATACCTTGGGCAGGAGATCTCTTTACTGGTCTGAAGAAACAGAGTTCTTGGCATCCTCATTGGTCTTTCAGGATACCACTGCAGAGTGACGTAGAGATACTTCGTCTCAGGCTCAAGAGGGCAAGTCTAGGCTTCTCATTTGGTCTTTCTGGAGTAGGAATGGGGTCACAGTTATTTCATGGTGTTTGCCTGGAATAGAGAAGTTATTTTCTAAAAGTTTTCTGTCTTGATAGGCTGTCCGTCCTGGTATTTTGTCTGGTAATGTCAGACTTTTGTTGGGGCTTTTTGGTTTGTGCCAGTTGGCCTTTCTAAGTTGCCAGTTTCTTCAGCTCCAGGTTTGGGATATATGAGTCAAGAAGAAAGCCCGGGGAACTCACCATTGTGTCATTCCATAGGTCCTGGCGTCCTAGATGGTCTGCCTTCTTCTCTCTACCTTTCAGGGTCTCCTTATGTTTGTTTCATATATAATGACCAGGGTTTTCAGTTGTATTTAGTGGGAGGAATAGGGAAAAGTAGGTCTATTTCATCTTCCCTGAAGCACAAATTCTTGCTATTGGTTTTTATGTACAACCTTTACTAAATTAAGTAGGTTTCCTTTTATTCCTAGTTTTCTAAGAGTTTTTAAAATAAAAAAATCATAAATAGATGTTGAAATTTAAAAAATAGTTTTCCAGGATAGATTTACTTAATTATATATATTTTCCCTCTTAATCTGCTATTATGGTGAATTATATTGAGAGTTTTTTTTGATGTGAAATGGCTTTGCATTCCTGTGATAAACTCTATTTGATCATCTTATAGTTACGTATTTATCGTTGCTTTTATTTAGTTAATATTTTACTTAGGGTGTTGTATTTACTTTTCTAAAGCATGTACATTAAACTCACTTTTCTTATAGTTATTCTTGTGTACCTGTATTTCTTCTTTATTATTGTGATAAAAATTCCTCTATACAATGAGCTGGACAGATTTCTTTTTCATTTTCTTTTCTGGAACAACATATATATGTATCTTTTCAAAGGCCAGCTTTTGTTTTCATTAATTTTTTTATTGCTTTTAATCCTCTATTTCATTGATGTTTATCCTTATATTTACTATTTCCTTCCTTCTTTCTTTGAGTTTGTTCTGTTTCTCTTTACCCTAATTTTTGAGTTGAATGCTTATCTAATTTTATTTATTTATTTTTTTAGTTTCCTGATAAGTGTATTTAAAGGTAAAAAATTTTCCTCTAAGTTCTGCTTTAATCATATCTAACAAATTTTGATATGTAGTATTTTAATTTCTATTTGACTCTAATTATTCTTTATATTTTTTATAATTTTTATTTTAACTCAAATGCTTATGAAAACTTTAAACTTTTAATTTTTAAAATTTTTTACTTAATTTTTTTGGTGGGAAAGATTTGCCCTGAGCGAACATCTATTGCCAATCTTTCTCTCCTTTTTATTTCCTCCCCAAAGCCCCAGTAGATAGTTGTATATGCTAGTTGTAAGTTGTTCTAGTTCTTTTATGACAGCTGCAGCCACAGCATGGCTACTGACAGATGAGTGGTGTGGTTCTGCACCTGGGAAGCGAACCTGGGCTGCTGGAGTGCTGAAGTGGAGTGCAGCAAACTTTAACCCTAGGCCATCAGGGCTGGCTCTTAAACTTTTTTTTTTTTGAGGAAGATTAGCCCTGAGCTAACATCTGCTGCCAATCCTCCTCTTTTTTGCTGAGGAAGACTGGTCCTGAGCTAACATCTGTGCCCATCTTCCTCTACTTTATATGTGGGATGCTGCCACAGCATGGCTTGACAAGCAGTGCATATGTCCTCACTTGGGAGCCGAACTGGCGAACCCCCGGCCACCAAAGGGGAACTTAACTGTGAACTTAACTGCTGTGCCACTAGGCTGGCCCCCTGGCTCTTAAACTTTTTGTTTTGCGATAATTTCAAGTGTACAGAAAAGTTATCAGACTATACAAAGAATTCCTATGACACTTTGTCTAGATTCAACAATTTTTAACATTTTGCTATATTTACTTTCTTTTTCTCTCTCTTTCAGTCTCTCTCTCTAACGCTTTTTCCTAACCATTTTAAAGGAAGTTGCAGACATCATGCTATATTTTCTTGCTCTATTGTTTCTTTTTAGTTATATAAAAATATTTTCTTTTGTTCTTATGCACTTTTATTTAAAATTTAAATCCTATTTTGTTGTGTGTTGAGATTGTCACCCAACCTTCTTTTGGGTCATATTTGCCACCTGGTAAATCTTTTCCTCCTTTTAATTTCAAACTTTCTGTGTCTTCTTGTGTTAAGTGTATTTATTGTAAATAACACATGGTTTTCGTCTTTTTATTTCCTGTTACGAGAGCCTCTCTGTTTTAATTGGTAGCTCCTGACATACACTATTTTTGTGACTCATTTTACATTTTGCATTTGTGGTATATTTTTCTTCCTTTTTCTCACTTTCCATTTGATAGACTGATTTTTTTTCTGCTGGATTAAAAGTTTCCTATACTGATTCTGTTCTTACGATGGTTGCCTTTAAGACATATGCTCATGTTTACTTACCTTTATTAGTTTCTTAAATATCTTAATATTTACATCTTGCCCCAAATTCTTTAGTATACTCTTATGTCCTTTTGACTTCTTTTTTTAATGTATTTATTTCCAAAATTTTCTTCTAACATTATTGAATTATGATTGACAAATAAAAACTGTATATATTTAAGTTATACAATGTGACTTTTTTAAAGGTGTGCAACGTGATGGTTTAATATGTGTATAAATTGTGAAATGATTACCACAATCAAGCTAATTAACACATTCATCACCTACCCTTTTGATTTTTTTCTTCTCTCAAATGCCAATCCTCCCACCAAGATTATTATCTAGATTTTAAAATCTGGGGTTACAGCCCCCTCCCCTCCACTGCCACTGACCCCTTTTCTTTAACATCATCTTGGACTTGTTGACAAATCTCCCTTATTCCTATATGCCTTGTTCTAACTTCCTTGATTGGACTCTGTTATTTAAGCATTTTCTCCAAGAGTGTTTTTCATATGGGTCTTTGTGTTCTAAGGCTTTATATGCATGAGAATATATTTATTATGCCATCTTATTTGAATAGCAATTTAGATGTATATAAAGTTCTAGATTCAAGCTTATTTTCCTTCACTACTATAAACTATCACTTTTTTCCTTCTTGTATCCATTGATGCTGTTGAAAAATCTGATGTCTATCTGATTCTTACTCTGTTGTAGATGATCTTTCCTTTCTTCCTGTGAGCTTAGCATATTTCTTTGTCTCATTATAATGAGCTAGGTGTGGAGTTTTTCTTATTGTTCCCGCTTGGTGCTCCTTGAGCCCTTTATTCTGAGGTTGTTCATCTTTCTGCAATATTGGTAAATTCATTACTCATTATTTCCTCAAATATTTATTCTTCTGTTTTTCTCCTGTCTCACTGCGAGATCTCATTATTTCTATATCTGCCTTCCATTTTGCTTCACTCTCCTTCACATTTTTGATGTCTTTATTCTTTTCTGCTCTTTTCAGGGAGCCTCCTTCCATCTGATCTTCCACTTCACTAATTACTCTTCAGCTCTCTCCAGCCTGCTACTTGTCCCATCTGTAGTATCTGTCATCTATACTGTTGTAGTTTTATTATCTAATATTATCTCTTTATTTTTATGAATTATTGGTTTTGCTTTATGTTGTTATCTTCTACTATCTTGTTAACATGTATTTATATGTCATTTTAAGGTCTCGGTTCATCTTTTCCACAATTCCACATTAGATAGTATTTAGTGTTCAATTTGTTATCTATGTTTCACAGTGGTTTTAGTCCTTAGCTTTCTAATTCTGTGGGTCTGTGAGCTCATGTCTCTACAGGGGCAACAGCTAGTTTGTGGCATAATGTGTAGTGGGAAGGATATGAAGATCAGGCCCTGGAGGTCTCTGTCCTTCCAGGTCCAGCTCTGGTAGAGAGCTCAGGAACACTGTGGACCTCCCTATTTGCAACTACTCTATCATCCAACTTTTAGGAAAAGTACAACTGGGAGTAGGCAGACTGTCTACCTTGCAATCCATCAGCTCTGAGAGTTGGGGCAGTGGGGGCAAGGAATGGAGAAGTGAATACCCTAAAGCTCACATCTAGTTTCATCAGTTCCTTGCCTAGCAAGGCACTGGCGCTTCTCTGATTCTTCTTTATGTGTGAAGGGGAGGCAATGATTGTCTCAAGGCAATTGTGAAGGAGATAAGAGTAGAATTAAAAAAGGTCTTTCTGCAGCCTGTCCTCCCACTGCTGCTTCCATCCCAGCATGCAGCCCTCCCCACTCCCTACACACACACACCGGTTCAAGACAGCAATTCTGTTTCTCCTGGCGAGTTCTAAACACTTTATAGTTTTTGTTTTCATTGTTGCTAGTTCCCTAAATCCCTGCTTCCCTTTGTTTCTGTAGCCTTCCCAAAGTTAATTTTGTGTAAGGGAGCCAGGAGTCTGAACCCACCTATCTGCCATCTCAGCAGGAACAGGAAGCTTTATTTCTGGTTCTCAAAGGACAGAATGACAGGTAACACCCAACAGCTCACAGTTGGAAGCTTCCTGATCCCCGGGGTCTTTCCCTTGTGGCCAGGACCAGTGTGCTCTCATGCCTGTTCCAAAGGTCTCTTTTCCTGGAACTAAAGGGGTGGTGAGAAGGAATTCTGACCCATCTATGCTCCAGAGACAGGAGAGGAAGGAGACTTGGAGATTCACGAGGTAGGGGTGTGCGTGGCACCGAGTAGGACAGACATGTACTTGTGTTGAGCACTGACTGTGTACCGCACTGAGCCCTTACTGGGTGCACCTTCAGGGGGTCTCACTTCACAGAATCCAAGAGGAATGCTTTCAGTGGGTCCTTTCCAGGAAGATATTGGCTAGTTTTGGGGGAGGCTGTGTGATGAGGCTACATCGAACTGCTGGATGGTATTAACCTTGTGGTCTTTAAGATGTATCAAGCTGTGTCTTCCTTTTCTCTAATTTAGAAGCATCCGTATGATTTATGAATTCTTTCAGGTTAGCTCCTTTAGGTCACCCAGCATCGCTATTCAGTACCCTTAGAGTAGTTTGCTGTAGCTGTTCCTAGCTGGTCCTGTTTCTTCCTTTCTTCTCATTGGCCTCTACTCCCACTCCTCTCCTCAGCTGATCTTTTTTTTTCCCTGCTTTTTTCTCCCCAAATCCCCCCAGTACATAGTTGTATATTTTAGTTGTGTGTCCTTCTAGTTGTGGCACGTGGGATGCCACCTCAACACGGCCTAAGGAGCAGTGCTGTGTCCGGGCCCAGGATCTGAACCCTGGGCCATCAAAGTAGAGCACGCGAACTTAATCACTCGGCCACTGGACCGGCCCATCAGCTGATATTGACCAGGATGGCAGATGAGTCTTCCTATGTGGCAATGTTTGGCAATAGGCATACAGCAAATGCTTTTTGAATTATGTTCTTTAGATTTGAAGGTTAAAAAAGTTAGAGGGTTTTCCTCTTTACAGGCACCCATCCCAATTTCATCTCCCTGTAATGCTCAGTATCTGCTACCGGGAAGTGCCATCGCCAGGCTGTGTCCTAACTCAAAGGAGCTCTTGAGTGGGAGAAAATCAGATTTGTTGGTGGGCCCTTGGGTTAACAGCAGTTTTAAGTCAGTTTTTTTTTCCCGTGGGAACACACACTCCAGTTTACTTTATCTTTACTGTTTCTTTGGAATGTACTGGGTTTAGATAAATGTGGAATGCCAGCTGTAGTACAAAGCAACACTTTTCATTGTAGAAATGGTCCCTGTTTGGTGAACTCTGTCTGTAAGGGAAGACTGAGAAGACATTTAGACTTTGTGGGCCTATGTGATAAGAAATGGATAAAAGCCTGTTGGGAAACACAGACCTTGGATTCCATGTATGGTGTTTCTTGAAATGCAATGTGCTCCTTGCCTTGGATTTCACACCCTCAGTCTGTTATAAGATGTGGTTCCTGTCATGTGTGAGGCTTTCCTATCTTAGGATGGCTCCCACCCACCCCTGCAGCCTTGCCTGTTACAACCAAGGACATTCCTATGAGATGAAAGGGTTGAGAAGCAATACCTAGAGTATTGTAATACTCTAGGTATCCTGATGATCTATCATCCTGATGAAGATGAGTTTAATGCCGTCAGGCTGACAAGCTATGTTTCATGTCCTATATCCTGCTACAAAGGTAAGTAAACCAGGTTCCAGTCCATTATTCATTACTGCCTTTTGACTATGTATGTTAATCTGAACCCAAGACCACACCTGAGATGTACTGAGTGGGCATTGCAGGTTATTTTTTTTCCCTATAAAATAACTTTCTCTTCCTTGCTGAAATTTTATCGTAAATAAGCAAGTAATAAATAGATCAGGTAGTATTCTTTGACCAAAGCTTTAAAATTCTTTCACAGCATCCAAATTTCTGTGGACAGATTTGGAACAAAAATGAAATCATGGTTCACAACAAAACATTACATTTGTATAATGCTTTGAATTGTCTGAAGTCTCATTTTCTCATCTGTACAGTTGAGTGGGTAGTGGTTTAACCCACTGAAAGAGGAAATACAGGGAAAAGGTGTTTTGGGAGGCTCTTAGGGCATGTTTTATTACATTTCTTAAGAGAGACGAGTCTCCACTATTTTCTCACTGGGGCGTCTCACCCTGCTCAGGGATTTCTTGTGTTCATGTCTGTTGGGGAAGACAAGAGAGCCAGAATATTGTCCACCTTATGAATAAAGGAGGAGCAGCCAGGCTACATGGAGTGGGTCAGGAGGAAAGGAGTCTCAAGGATGAGCGATGGTTTATCAAGTTAAGCATCTTGAAATGCTCAGCTGGCACATGAAGGAGCAGCCATAGGCCCCAGGGTATCAGGACTACTGTCCACACCCAGTCCTGAGGGATCTGGACCATTTCACTGTTGGGAATGTGATCACTTCCAAAGGAAGAAGATGGACTTTGCTTCACATTTCTGATCACAGTCAGCGATGAGGGATGGCTAGAGTAGTGGACTAGCAGGTGAGCTCTTAGATCTGCTTTCTGATCAAATTCTTGTGGCTGGAGGCAAGACAGAACGTGCTCGTCTAGGACATTTACCTCAAAGTTGTGTCACAGACGACCAGTACTAGTGTCTTCTGGAGTACTTGATAAAAAGGCAGATTTCTGGGCCCCCTTAGACCTACTGAATCAGAATTCCTGGGGCCGAAGTCTGAAGATTTGCATTTAAGCCCACTTCCTACTAATTCTTATGTAGACTAAGGTTTAAGAAGCATGGGTGTCTGGGTTAATTATGAGTTATTCTTATCAATGAAAAATTACACCAAATATGAATTAACCAGGGCAATTGGACATCTGTTTGGTTTGCGGATGCTGATGATGACTTTACCTAGTACTTCCCAGTTCCTCTACCATCTTTCAGTATTACTTCTACATTTACCACTGAAGTTTATTTCTCATTGAGTGTTCTTTCTGTCGGTGCAAAGGAAAACATCTTTGTTTTCTCTTTTAGTTTCAATTTTTAATTAAAAATTTCTGAGAAATCCTTAGCTTTAATGAAAATGTTTCCAAAGTATGTTCAAAGGGTGGCCACTAGATAGATGGTCTGAATCTACAACATCAGGGACTTTGAGAAGTGTAATACGGAGTGAAAAGAGCAAGTTAGAAAATATCATATGATCTCACTTATATGTGGAATCTTAAAAAAAAAAAGAAAAAGCCAAGCTCATAGATACAGAGAACAGATGGGCGGTTGCGAGCAGCAGGGGTCGGAGGTGGACAAACTGAACTGTATGTCCATGGAGTTCAACAAATATTTGCTAGTATTTATATGTACAAGGTCCTTTGGACAGAGGAAGAGAAGTGGGACACCATTATCACCTGGAGGAGCATACACTCCAATTATGTAGACAAGAATAAATATACATTTGAACTGTGGTGTTCAAACTTTTTTAAAAAAGCATAAAGCCCTTGATGTGGTCTAAATGTTCGTGTCCCCCACATATTAATATGTTGGAATCCTAATGCCCAAAGTGATGGTATTAGGAGACGTGCCCTTTGAGAGGTGCTTAGGTCATGAGAGTGGAGCTCTCATGAATGGGATTAGTGTTCTTATAAAATTTATGAGACCCCCACAGAGATCCCTGGCCCCTTCCACCATTTTAGGACACTGAGCGAAGGCGCCAGCTATGAACCAGGAAGAGGGCTCTCACCAGAATGAGACCATGCTGGCAACTTGATCTTGGATTTCCCAGCCTCCAGAACTGTGAGAAGTAAATTTCTGTTGTTTATAAGCTACCCAGTCTTGGCACTTTGTTATAGCAGCCCGAATGGACTAGGACAGCTCTCTCAGGAAAACATATTCCAGCACTTATATACACATGTTTATTCATGCATAAATTTTCATAAATTATCCACATGTACTAGTTATATGATTTGATTATACACACTAACACATGCAAATAGAACATTTAAAAGTTGCCAGAGAAATATAAATAGATATTCTATTATTTCCTTCTCATACTCCCAAGGATCGTTTGTGCATTCCCTGCAGTGTGCATACTCCATTTTGGAAACCAAGGCTTTGGAAAACAAGTCATGCCTGCATGTAATCAAGCACTAAGTTTTAGGTTACAGACAAAAAGAACTTTAGAGAGAAATAAGAGCAAACCTGGGGGGCTGGCCCTGTGGCTCAGTGGTTGAGTTCGCGTGCTCGGCTTCGGCGACCCAGGGTTTCACTGGTTCAGATCCTGGGCGCGGACATGGCACTGCTCATCGGGCCATGCTTGGGTGGCATCCCACATGCCACAACCAGAAGGACCCACAACTAAAAATATACAACTGTGTACCAGGGGGCTTTGGTGAGAAAAAGAAAAAAAAAAAAAAAAAACAAACCTGGACTACTAGCCCTGGTAAATGAATTGAATCAAGTTCAGAAAACAAAATATATTCAATAAAGAGATCAAATAATAGGAAACATTTGCTTTGGGAACATGCTATAGTTATTAAGAGGGAGACACATAAACACAGAACAAGAATGAATACCGCGGGGAAGGAAACACAAGATAGAAATTGATAAAGACTACTTCCTCAAGCAAAAATGTTTTCTTGTCCTCAGGTGGGTCTTTGCTGACATCTACAGGCTACAATTTGCCAGTGATTTTACTTAAGGATCTTAGAGTGTATGCTTCTTTTCTTTGTTTACTTAAAAAAAAGTTTTAAAATTTATTTATTTATTCATTAATTTAAATATTCATTCATTTATTTCTGTTTGTGAGTGACTCAATATTGGAAACACTTCTCTTTATGCCTTTATGGATTGACTGTGCTCCCGAAAGTCTTGAATTATATTTTAAATATTAATCATATTTGAAATAAGATTCATTCACCCCTAAGCTTTGTAGGAAAGAGATGGCATCTGTCTCGTTCACTCTTGTATCGCTGGCCCCTTGAAGAGCATCAGGCTCATAGTGGATTTTCAAGAATGTCTTCTGAATGGTTGAAATATACTTGAAAATCTCAGCATTTAAAGGAACTTTGTGATAAATCATTTAACAAAGTTAAAACCAACTAATATTCAGTAAATTATTATTTTGGTGAAACAAAGCTTTTCATAAGTGCACAACACTATCCTTTAAGCAAACCAATGGGGACGTCTGAGTGGAATAGTTTAATACAGATTTATATCTGGAAGACACCTCAGACCCAGTCTCATACCCTCTTATCACAGAAAAGGAAAAGCTAGAGCTTAGAGAAACCAGAGAAAGCTTGCACAAGGCCACATCACTACTCAAGGGCAGTTATTTTAATATGTAACAAATTATGTGTGATTGTCCTTTTTCAGAAGGAGTTATTACAGATTTTCTCAAAGTAACAAGCCTCTCTCTGCTATCCAGAAACTGTTCAAGCCCTTCCCTTCCTTCTGGAACACTTACTAAAAGAACTAAGGATTTTTTCCTTATCTATTCTCCTAGAATTTTTGGAGAAGCATAGCAACAGAATTTTGGAATAACTGTTGGTTCCAGGGCCCAGAAAATTTCTACTTTTCTCTATTCTTTTGAATTTCCAACTTCTCCTTTCTTTTCACCACTTAAGAGTTCTGTCTAGTCACCATGTCGTTTATTCTATTCAAACTAATGGGCTTAGCTTTTGAAATAATTTACTGTTTTTATTAAAAGTGATACCTGCTCATTACCAAATATTCAAGCAATATAGGGTAAATATCAGGATAAGAAGAAATAATCACCTTGAATTCCTCCACTCAGAAACAACTATTATTAACTTATTATTATTATTGTTTTAAAAGGTGACTATTACTCCAGGCATCTTTATATGCATAAATGTAATGAGGGATAGATATAGAGATAGACAGAAGTAAATGGGATGAAAGATTAATTTTTACTTGAAGTTATTAGGAAAAAAATGGAATGACACTAAAAGAATCGCTGAAGCTCAGAGAAATTTTTCTTCACTGTTGGTAAAACTAGTTTCTAAATTATTCCTGAAGTTTGATAAAAATTTATAACAAAAATTAACCTAGTGAAGCTCTCACAAATGTGACCAAATCGACATGTACGTAAATGTTCACTGCAGCAAAAATAAAGGAAGTCAAACAAAAGCAAGACAAACACACACACAAAACCAAAACACAACCCAGAAACCGACATAGAGCCCTCAGTACTGGAATGGATCAATAAATTGTGGTTTGTTTATAAACCACAACTATAAATTGTTCATACATAAATATACATACATAAATAATGATACATAAATACATACATAAATAATAAATTGTTCATACAATGGTACACAATAAAGTACTTTAAATGGATGAACTTAAGCTACATCTATCAACATGAATAAAACAAAAAATATAATGTTAAGCGAACAAAAAGTTGAAGAATACACATAGATAATCTTTTATAAAACTAAAGCTCTATAAAATAATACTTTATGATGTTTAAGGATTCACAAATGTTTAGTAAAAGTATTAAAACATACATAGTAATGATAAAACTGACTTCATGCTGGGCGGTTACATCTGGGGAAGGGGAAGAGGAAATGGGTTCAGAGGCACCAACTGTACTATAGTCATTAATTTCTTTAAAAAAGATTTGAAACAAGTAAGGTAAAATATTAAGATTTAATAAAGCTGGGCGTTTGGGCAATGGGTGGTCATTAATCTTTGTGTATAAAATATTTAATAATTAAAAAAACAAATCATAGAGAGATTGGAAAACTAATGAATTTTTTAAAAATACTAAGCATAGGAACAAAGTCAGCTGTTATTTGCCCAAAGAAGTAGACATAATTAATAACACCTGATTCTGTTAGAATTAGACAGAACTAATTAAAACTTATTCTATTATCTTTATATGGATGATGAGAATAAAAAGTTGATCAGAAAAGTTTGATGCTGTAATTGGCAGCATGAAGGACCTGGAGTATAATTTATGTTGTTATAATTAGTATTAAACATTTCTGAAATACATAAAATACAGGGAACAATACCCACGCATCTGCTACTCAAACATGGTTGTGCTGTTTGCACCTGAATTCAGTCCTACTTTTCTTTTCCCTTCTCAATGCAATTACTAGTTTAAAGTTAGTGCATATCATTCTTCATTATGTTTTGAGAATTGTCCTTGTGAAATATGTACATTTAGTTTATTTTAATGGTTGTATGATATTATATTGTATGAAAACAATCCCACAACTAGAAGGACCTGCAACTAAGATATACAACTGTGTACAGGGGGGGTTTGGAGAGACAAAGCAGAAAAAAAGAAAACAACACAATTTTATTTATTTGTTTATCCACTGGTGGACATCCCCTAACAGTAGATGCAGATCATGCAATGATTGCAAAGAGGCAATGAGCATCCTTACGTATACTTTTTAATGCACGTATATGAGAGATTCTCTAGGGCTCAGAGGCATATAAACAGAAGCAGAATTGTTGGGTTGTAGGATATTTGCAACTTCAAATTTACTCAACATTGCATATGTGAAATAAGTAGCTGAAATAAGTGGGGAAAAACTAATGAACCTTTCCACCAAGAGAGTATGCAAATTCTGATTTCTCTACATCTCTCTGTCAGCACTTGGTATTGTTAGGCTACCTACTCTGAGGTAATAAAGTTACTCTCCTCTGCTTTCTTCCGGTAGCTTTACTTTTTCACATTAGGCCTTCAATTCACCTGAAAGTTATTTTTGTGATGGTGTGAGTTAGAGATCTGATTTTCTTTTTCCTTATGAAGCTAGCCAATTTTCTTAGCGCCAACTGACTTGTCCAGCCATTCTCAAAGTGTAATAAGAGGATCCTTGGGGAAGAGAGATGATTGAGATTCTTTTAGAGGGTCCACAAGGTCAAAACTATTCATAACACTAAGATATTATTTGTTGTTTTTCACTTTCACTCCCATGAGTGAACAGCAGAGTTCTCCAAAGGTTACAACGGCACGTGATGACATCATTGCTCTAACAGTTAATGGATTATGTGCTGTGGATTGTATTTTCTAAGGTAGTGAGTTTAGGGTATAAATACATACACTTTCAGAAATTAACTCACTTTGTTCTCAGTACGTCTACTGAGCTCCAACTAGCTCTCTTCAGCAATATCTGTTATAGTCTCTGTAATCTCACCATCTTCCAAGAAATCGCTATTTTTAAATCCCAAAGTTTTTCCTGCTTCTATACAGAAACACAACAAGAATTAAGTTTATCTTGTTTTGCAACAATTAAAACATTTTTCAAAAATACCTAAATTTTCAAAATTTTATATGAAATGTTTTTAGAATTGAATATTTTATTCTAAAATAAAATTTATTTATAATATATTTTCTTATATTTAAGGATGGATTGTTGGCTTAAAAAAGGGAGATTAGGAGACACATTTTCTTAATCCATGTTTATGTTGCCCATGTCTGAAGATACTAAAAAGATGAAACTGACTCACCACCAAGTCCTCTAACTCATTCAAAGGAAAAATATGTTTCAAAGAAACTCAGCAAAATTGTAAATGTGAAAAAAGTTCAAAAGGTATCTTTCCTTCAGCTTTATAGATTTTAATAATTTATCTTATTGTGCCTTATGTTATAGAACATTTTCAAAAACCCATATGGTTCCCCAGAGAGAGAAAGATAATCTGTGTATGACTCCACTCATATGAGGAATTTAAAACTATGGACCAAGAACAGTTTAGTGGGTACCAGGGGAAAGGTGGGGTGGGGGGTGGGCACAAAAGGTGAAGTGGTGCACCTACAACATGACTGACAAACATTAATGTACAATTGAAATTTCACAAGATTGTAACCTAGCAATAACTCAATAAAAAAAAAAACCAATATGGTTCCAATTAAGTTGCAGCATGATTTGGGGTCTAATCATTCTGTGTTCAAAGAAAAAGGAATTAAATATTTTAAATGTAGACGTGACAAACTCTTTAAAAACTCCTTATAGGATAAGTTATCGTATTGCATTGGCTGGAGGAGCTCACACAATAGCAGAGAGACTAACAAAGCCTTGTACAGTTGCATTGCTGAATGTCTGCTGGATCAAAAGTCAGTATAAGAAAGCACAGTACTGCCACTTTTCAATGACGCAGTAACTTGTCAAATTAAAGATTTAATTGCAAACATCAAGAATGAGCTAATATTTCATCTGAAAAATTGTACCTTTGCCTTACAAATGGACTGATCTGTAGATGTGCCCGGACATGCTGTTTTGCTTGTGCTCCTTTGGTGTCAGCACCAACTAATCATGAAGATCTTCTTCATTTGAATGCTTGGCAACAAACACAGGGGTGCTGAAACATTAACAGCATTGGATAACCTTTTTTGACTCTCATGGTTTCTCCTGCAACAACTGCGATGACATTTGTACTGGTGGTGCAAAAACAATGGTGGGTAATAGGACTGGTGCCTTAGCACGAATCAAAGTAACAGCATCAAATTGTGTTAGTCGTCGCTGTATTCTTTCCCAGTTTTCACACGTTCCCAGTTTTGCACATTCCCAGTTTTCAAAAAGTCAGTTTTGCTAGAGAATGTGCTTGATGAAGCAGTAAAAAATATAATTTTTATTAAATCTCAACTCTTCAGTACACTTTACGAAATGCTCTGTGCTGAGATGAGAAGTACCCATAAAGCACTGTGAAATATGGTGATCGTCTCTAGGAAAAACACTTCGAGCTGCAAGCTGAACTTGCTACTCTTTTCAGAGAACACATTTTTTCACTTGGGGAAACAAACAAACAACTGACAGAAAACTGGTTATTCAGACTTGAGTATTTGGCAGACATTTCCTTGAAAATGAACAAAGTGAGACCATCACTTCAAGGAAAACAACTGATTGAATCTGTTGCCAATGGTAAAATTTAAGCTTGCAAGTGAAAATTAGAATTTTGGGAAGCTTGTATCTGCTGCTGTGGGATACTAAGAAACTTTTCTGATGAGATCAGCTGCAATATTAATGAATTTGTGATTTTTTGATATTGTATAAAGTGTACTAACATTTCAAACATCTGCATAATTAAGTGAATGATGTTTTCTAATGTTACAGAATCCTGCCCGGGTAAAAGATCCTTACAAAGTGCAAGATGGGCTAGTAGATTTCAATGACGTCCTGTCATTTACCCCCTGAAGTAGGAACTTTACTCACCCTACATTCTTATCTCTCCCTCTACCCCATTCTTTTATTTCTCAATACTTAGTGTAAATTCCACCTCTCAGACAGCCTTCGGTATATTGTCTCATCTTCACTACAATTTCTGATGCCTTCATTCATAACTTTGGTAATTTCACCTGTTTCATAATAAATGTCAAATCTCTAACATAGCACACGAGGCCTTCCTTTATCTTGCCACTGCCCACCTTGCCTACCTCTCCCCATTTCACTTTATTCTCCAGTTAGCTGATCCTATTACAGTTCTTTATAAAAACGTGCTGATTCATGACTCCCTGCCTCTACATTCATATGGTTTCCTTTGCCTGGAATGTCCCCTTCTCCTGCTTACTTGGAAAACTCCAAGTTATATCTATCAAAATTCCATTCAGATGTCTTTTTCTCCAGGAAGCTTTTCTTGACCTGACTCATACCAGTAAGAGTTAACCACTTTATTTTTCTGGTTTACCTTGAATTTTTTTCTATTGTAGTACTTATCATTCTATAATGTATTTGTTCCTTGTAGAATTCTCGTTACAGAATTATCTTTTGGTTCAATGATGTTTACCTATATTGGACAATACCATAAGAAACAGGCCTGTGAAACTCTGTTGGGTTTCCTAAAATAGTATTGTTGGAGGTTATTCATTTAATTACAAGTTTTCTTTTTATAGAGACTTGAGAAATATATTTCTGGTCCTATCATCATATTAGTTATTCTATGGATTTGTTTTATACCATAGCTGCTATTAACACCTTTTTGAGCTGGTTGCTGGAAAATTTTGAGCCAAAATTGTGACCCATCTCTAGCAAACCTAAGCTTTTGTGATCTACAATTAGCCTCATTTTAGACTCTACTGAGGCATCTTGCATCATGAGAACTGAAGTCACGTATAGTTGGTTTTCCCATCACGAAAGAGAACGGGGAAGCTGTATGGGCACCACTAAGGCTGAGATGGTTGCTTTTTCTGATACAGCACAACTGTTGCCTCTGGAGGATAGAGGGGTGATGCTTGGTGCTCGAGAAGCTCAGGGAAGCCCTGTGATTGCATTTGCTTGTCTATTATACACATTATTTTCCCCTTGGGAAGGGTTGGTGGATAATTTTCAACTTTCCCAAGAACCTAATTCTTTCTCCCATTGTTTGATATGAGATATTTTTTCCTTCCTGTGTAAAAACATGGGTTAATTGAGAAGTGAAAAGTGAGGTATCCAAGAGGATTGAGAACCCCAATCTCCAGTTGTTTTGGTGCAGAAGCTGCACATTTTTTGATAAAAGAAAAGGGCTCTGGAAAGATGATCAGGTGCAGTTTCCACCGGAGGAAACACAGATCAGTTTGCATGTCTTTAGAATAAGAAATTAAAAAGCCTACAGCCTGATGCTTTTTTCTCCAGGATTGGTGTGATCATACTACGAATATCAAAGGAAAGGAGGCTCCTTTGGAAGGCGCCCCTAATTTAGGATGAGGTCTTCATTTGGAGGATATTAGAAAATAAAAAACAACGTCTCAGGGCCAGCTCCGTGGCATAGTGTTTAAGTCCAGCATGCTCCACTTCAGTGGCCTGGGTTCTCAGGTTTGGATCCTGGGCTCAGACCTATACCACTCATCAGCCATGCTGTGGTGGCAATCCACATACAAAATAGAGGAAGATCGGCACAGATGTTAGCTCAGAGCTAATCTTCCCCAAGCAAAAAAAGAGAAAGATTGGCAATAGATGTTAGCTCAGGGGGAATCTTCCTCAGAAAAAAAAGAAAAGCAAAACCAAACAAGCCAACGTCTCTCATGTTCAGTGGAGCCCTTGTTTTTATTGATTTCAGAAGATTATTATTAACTTACATGAATCCAAGAGAGGAGTCTCAAATATACTCAGGAAAAAAAGAGAAATTAAACCAAGATTCTTAATGTTTTATTTATTTTTTGCTGAGGAAGACTGGCCCTGAGCTAACATCCATGCCCATCTTCCTCTACTTTCTATGTGGGACGCCTACCACAGCATGGCTTGCCAAGCAGTGCCATGTCTACACCTGGGATCTGGGTGGGTAAACCCTGGGCCGCCAAGGCAGAACATCTGCACTTAACCGCTGCGCCACTGGGCTGGCCCCCTTAATGCTTTAAATGTTCATAACATTTAAGAAAAATTTCAGGCAGGGGTAAAATCAAAGTACAGGATCTGTGAACCTGGGTTCCACTGTCACCCTGTTTTAAGAGACTGTAGAGGAAAATTCGAATCTGTAATTTACACAATTAGGCTAAGTAAGTTAAAGTAACCAGCCTTCATAGGATGGAATCTTTTAATGATTTTCTACTTGGAAAGGTTGCCTTCCAAATTAAAAAAAGAGTATATACTTATTATAGAACCTTGATTCAGAAGTATATATTATACTCTGACAAGTGTAAGATGAAAAAGTACAAACCCACGTAAAAATAACTGTTCTTAATGAATGGTCAAACAGTAGTCTTGTTTTCTAACATAAATATTTCCTTTCCCTAAAAAGTTTCTGTATAAGAAAAGGGAAAAGATAATTCTGTTTTAATGGCCTCAGTGTCTCTGCTAAATTACAAAATAAAAATCAAAGATATGTAGTTTGACTCTAGGCCAATAATTAGCAGTCATAAAGACTTTAAAAATCCCCTTGCACTAAGAATTTAAACCAGAACTTACAGGATTACTCAGTAAAATAAATTCAAGAGAACTTAATTTTAATCTGTTTAATCTAATTTAATATTCCTTATCTGGGTAAACACTTTCATAAATTACATTATTTTACATATTTTGAGTTTAAAATATGTCCCTGCTCTGATTTCACCATGTATAAAATAAAAATGCAATCATAGCATTTTAGTCCATGTAAAACTATGCCGCTATTTTTTAAAAAATAGACTTTATTTTTTTTAAGCAGCTTTAGGTTTACAGAAAAATTGAGCAGAAAGTACAGAGAGTTCTCATGTGCGCCCCACTCTCCTCGCTTCCTCCAGTCTCCTCTATTAGTAACATCCTGCAAGAGTGTGGTGCATTTGTTATAACTGATGAGCCAACATTGATACATTATTATTAAGTAAAGTCTGCAGTTTACATTAAGGTTCACTCTTTGTGTTGCACATTCTATGGGTTTTGGCAAATGTATAATGACATGTATCCACCATTATAGTATTATACAGAATAGTTTCATTGCCCTAAAAATGCCCTGAACTCCATCTATTCACCCCTGCCTCCCTCCTTCCCTGTGAACCCCTGGCAATCACTGATCTTTTTACTGTCTCCATAGCTTTGCCTTTGCCAGAATGTCATATAGTTAGAATCATACAGTATGTAGCATTTTCAGATGGCTTCTTCCACTTAGCAATATTCATTCAAGTTTCCTCCATGTCTTTTGTGCAGCTTGATAGCTCATTTAAAAAAAATGCTGAATAATATTTCATCGTATGAATGTATCAGTTTATCCATTTGCCTACTGAAGGACATCTTGTTACCTACAAGTTTGGGAAGCTCTTATCTTTTAAAACCGAAATGCTAGATTAAATGGAATGTCCTAAATTTCATTCACTTATCTTATAGAGCAGACCATTTGTTATTTCTTAGTGTCTAGGAGTGTGTGACTGCCATCATGGGTGGTCAAATGAATTGAGACACAATGTAAATATTCAATATTGCAAATGATGCGCAATCCTCAAGTTACTCCACTTCCAATATCTGGTAAAAGTTAAGCTGTCATATTTCTCTGACAAATTCTTTTTCTTTTTGGGAGGAAGATGGCCCTGAGCTAACATCTGTTGCCAATCTTTCTCTTTTTGTGAGGAAGACTGTCGCTGAGCTAACATCTTGCCAATCTGCCTCTATTTTGCATGTGGGACGCTGCCATAGCACGGCTTGATAAGTGAGGTAGGTCCACGCCTAGGATCTGAACCCGCCAAGTGCAGGCCGCCAAAGCAGAGCCTGCGACTTAACCATTATACCACTGGGCCAGCCCTGACAAATTCTTAATATCAATGGTGATTATCTTTCTTTAATATTAACCTAATGTAAATTTCTAAAAATCTCTAATTGACTTTGGGACCTTGGACTGGTATCTTCTGCCTAGATTGTTGCTGCATCTGAGCATGTTTCATTTCTCAGATGTTTGATGACATTTTTAATGACTCTCATGATTGGCAGACAACTATAAAAACAGTAAAGGGAGGGGCTTACACTTCTAACAGTCCTTGTGTCACCCTCTGGTGAGGATATTGTAAAATATTTAAATCTGGTTAACACAACTAATATTTTTCTATGGGAATTCAAAGATACACTAATAATAGTCATTGGACTGTCACAACAATTCACAAAGACTTAAAGTTTCTAAATGCTGAGGTTGCTTTCACAGTCCACTTACTGAATGAGGAATCACTGTGACATGTGTGAGAGTTAGACAATCTGTCTGGAACAGCTGGGCAGCTGGAGGTGATAACCGCCCTAAATGATCGGAGTATGGAACTGGCCTAACTTTAGAGTATTGATACTTGGTTTCACTTTAGAGAAAAAAACAGAAGTTCCTGCCTTGCATGTAGAATTTACTTGTTCTGCTTCATCCACCATGGCCTGTGTTTGTAACAGTGTTTGAAACAGTCTCCAAGAGTAGCAGTCTTCAAACTAGGGTTCTTGTATTTATGGGATATTAGAAAACTTTCCAAGGGGGATACAGGCACAGAAAGTTTGTTGTTTTTTTTTAAAATATTGGCACCTGAGCTAACATCTGTTGCCAATCTTTTTTTTTCTTTTTCTCTTGCCCAAAGCCCTCCAGTACATAGTTGTATATTCTAGTTGTAGGTCCTTTGGGCTCTGCTGTGTGTGACGCCACCTCAGCATGGCTTGATGAGCGGTGCCAGGTCCACGCCCAGGATCTGAACTAGTGAAACCCTGGGCCGCCGATGAGGAGTGTGCAAGCTTAACCACTTGGCCACGGGGCTGGCCTCAAAAGTTTTAAGGGAATCTAGACTCCCAACATCCATGAGCACACATTTAAAAAATGATGTGCTTAATCCAACGCTTGTTGTTTGAAGCCACTTAAAAAAAAGTGATGTACTTATGACTGCTCCTACAGCACTCTTTCCCATCTCTCCTTTAATAATAATTTTTCTCCCACTTTACAAAAGAAAGGCATACCACTTACCTATCCCAAATATAATTATGGTGCTTTGACTTGGGAATAAAATATTCTGAGTACCAAAGAAAAATTCAAAACCAGTGTCCACAAAGCCTCCTTTAATCACAGCTTTGCGTTGTTTTTTGTCATGTGTTTATTTCTGTTAAGAGCAATGATCCCCAATCATCTCCCCGCCCCGCAGCCCCCCACCCCGGAGACACGTGGCAATATCTGGAGACATTTTTAGTTGTCACAACTGAGAGGGTGGGGTCGGGGATTGGTGCTCCTGGCATCGAGTGGGAGGGGTGGGGTCTGCTGCTAAACATCCTACCGTGCACATGACAGCCCCCTACAATGAGGAATGAGTCAACCCCAAATGTCAATAATGCTCGAGGTTGAGTAACCGTATGCTAAGGGTGACATATAGCATAAGAAACTACGGAGTTTTGGCCTATGTTACAATATTCTGGATTCAGATAATTCCTTGGCAGAGAAGCTGGAACGCTGACATTTTTCATCTCATGACCTTGATGCTTTCTTTCCTGATAATTGTAAAGAATGAGCAGCTCCTTAGCATTGGCAAAAAATACTGACAGTGGTATTTTTTTAATTTCATTTAGGTGACAAACTCATGGTGAGGTTCCAATCCTTATCTGTCTTAGGATTAGAGTATTCCAAATTTATAAAAATCATGTAAAGAAATACTAACTTGCTACAAAGCACTCTAAGTACTAAAAACGTCCCACTCACTCGTGTCTTATCTCTACCTCACTTGCTTATTCTGCATGGTTTCAAGGCAGTGAAGACAGAAGTCTTGATATTTATTTCTGACAAATCTATACCACATTTTGGAGTAAAATAAATACATATTGGGGGTACTTTAATGTATGTTTTCTTGAACTTATTCAGACTCATAGAAGAAATATTTTCATTAATTTTTACCAAATATTACCAGACCATAGAAATACATTTTTCTACTTGGGCACAGGTCCATGATACACTGTTACTTCTCTGCTCATTTATTTATTTTTATCATATACTTACCAGATTCAGGTTAATCTGATGGAAATATTTTGTGGATTCTGCTCTAAATAATGCACATAGCAATCAGTAATAGCATTTCTGCAAACTTACACTTATTGATGATTTAATACTTTCTCTCCACTTTGCTGTTGATTTCCACTAAGTAGATTAAATTGTGTTCTTAAAAGCAGAAATTCACTTATGTATGGATACAAAACAAAATGTTCCCAAATGCAGTCTCGGAGGTAATGCCCTGAACTTTAGAAATCCAGGTTAATTTATTTTGGATTAATTTCTCCCTCTTGGATGTTGACACACTGTTCTATATCTGTCAAATCATGATTATAAAATTAATCATTTTCTACAATGAAATGAAATTACAAGCACACACACACATTAGTTTAAAGTGTCCATCTCTTTGTCATACTTTTTAAAGGCACTTCCAGATGACATAAAAAATGGGAAAAAGTCTTTATTTGGAACCTATTGATTTTTAATTTCCAATTTTGTGGGTTTGTTTGTTTCTTTCTAAACTCAGTTTCATCTAATTTGAGTTTCAGAAACAAGATGCCTCTAAGTGAAAGACTAACAAGTATAATTATTAGTTTGGTAAGAATCTGTAAAGCCTCTTTGGTCTACTTCTAAGACCTGAGAAAGTGACAGAACATAACGCATGTGTGCAAATATTTTTGCAAATCAGGTAGTTTCTAATTCTTTGTTTCAACAATATTGAAGAACTCTATACTTGAGTTGTGAGGTTATTAAAAATAGTATTTAATAACAGCTCACTATATAATTTTTGACATATAACTAAGAAGAAATTTTAGAAATTGGATGAAGTTGTTACAATAAAATTCTTTTCATTCCCATATTTATCCTGTTTCCATACTTAGTTATGTGAACAAGATTCTTTTAGTTCTTTCATGTTAAAATTTTTTTAAAGGAATAGAAATCACATAGACCCCAGCCTCATAATATCAATAAGTAGCTTTCATCCTCATAAAGTTGGCAATATAAAGCCCCTATCTATCTCAGTAAGAGATATATTTCCAGATAAATTTTACTTTTTAAAAATTTATTCTTTTATTTACTAAAATCTATATTATTTATATTGTTTGATCAACTGTGTATCTCTAATAATTGTAATATTATCTTAATCCAGATGACTTTTTAAACACTTAGAACAAGGAATAAAAAATTCACTTTAAGAACATATTTTGTTGCAAAAGATGGATCAAGAAAAGAAGTCCAAGAACAAGAATATATTACATGAGGATGCAGCCAGGCTTGAGAATTCAAAAAAAAAAAATTCTATAGGGAGAATAAAATGAAAATATGAATTCAAAGGAAAAAAAAGGAACAGTGTAAAATTTCCAACTGTTAAGAAAGAGATTGTGCATTTAAAAAATTAACGATGGGTGTCAAAATGTTATGGTATTTAGATTCCATTGGACATGTGATTAACAGTTTTATTTAAACGTGTTTATATATATATATATATATATAATATGTTGTAAATTACATTCTTTGCAATTCTTTGAACACACGCTGAGAATTTCAGGTCAACCTAAGCCTGTGGGAGGGGGCACATGATATTTCACAATGCTTTTAGGGGAGATGTGAAGGGAAGACCACTGAGCTATTCTTCCTCCATCCTGTGTTACCCTAATAGGAACACGGACATACAGCTGAGAAGAATCTAGGTGTCAGCAGAGACAAGAAGGGGTGAACCTTTTTTTGTTCTATGCCAGAAAGCTCTCTCAAATGGAGGAAGGAAACACTAAGGGAGAGACACACTAGTCTTGACGCCCTTGGCATTCTGGAAGGCCTGCCCCACACCCCAAATTACCAAACCCAAAGCTCCCTTCAGCTCAGGAGATTGTTCTTTAATTTTCAGCAACTCTTCCCCACAGCAAAGAACCAATTTTTCCTTTGCCTTATAATTTGAATCCCTCCCTTTATTTACTTGAAGACGAGGCTGTTACCCTCTTTCGATACCCGTGAAGAGAGAATGACCTGTGTTAGGCCAGGGTGGAAGAGGGGGCTGCAAGCTCCCAGAGTAAACCATTGGCCTTATACTTGAAATAGTATAAAAATTTAAATGCCAGCCCAAAGTAGAACCTGGAAACAATGGAAGAAAGGAGGCGGAAGTGCCTGGCATTAGACAATGCACTCTTAGAAGTCTGCCCTGCAGATTTTCCTCCCGTGAACTCTAGTCTTGGGACAACACCAAGTTTCTTTGATTCCAAATTTGCTCCTCATATACACACAAGGTAGTTATCCCCTTGACTATCCAATCACACCATTGCGTAGCACCATTTACACATACATACACACTCACCTAGGGTTTTTTTGTTTGTTTTTAATCAAGTCTGGGACCTGGTTTCCTCCCATTGAATCACTGGTGAAAAGTCTGGGAAAGCTAAGAAGAGAGCTCTTGGAGTGAATCTCTTGGAGACAAGGGAACCATTTCTCAGGTGCCTGGGTGCCCTTCTGGTTACTCTCCAGGCTCCTGACTTGGCTTCCCCAGCCCCCATGAATAAGCAGGGGAGATCCGAATGCAGACCAGGCACATGGGGCTCAGCCCACAGGGGCTGGCCATCCCTGGTAGAACCCTGACCTTGGGCACTGGGCCTCCTGGAAAACCCATCCTGCTGCTTTTGCAGTTCTCCTTCTTGACTGCTTCTCAGGCTGAGTTTTCACTAGCCTCTTGCCTCACCTCCTCTGACCCAAGCAGCCGCAGGAACTCCCTTGCACTGTGCTGGCCCCCTAGATGTGACTTCTTGGTCACATCCTCTGCCTCCTAGGCTGAGACTTGCCTGCCTGATGGTCCTACTCTCTTCTATCCTCTATAACACATCTGTGAGTTACCATCTCTGGCCCTAGCATAAGAGTGGCAGGATATTGTGTACCTCACCTACTTAGAGTGGGAACCCACGAGTCAAGCTGAAGAGGCCTAGTATCCTCACTCCCTTTGTACTCAAGTTTTTCATCTATATTATCCAAACTCCACTCTAATAACGAGAGCACCAAGGAAGAGTAGACTAGCAACTGTGTCCATGACTATTATAAGGAGGGAGCAAGATGGCTTTGAGAAGGGGAGAGGAGACGGCTTATGATTAGGCTGGACTCTAGAGAATCCTGCTTAAGGCACCTGGATGGCTCCTGATTTCCCTGCTCTGAGAAGATATTCCCTTCCCCACAGATCCGTCCGTCCGTATCCCATCTCAGGCTGAGAGATGCTGATGTGAGGCCCAGAGGGTGGTGCCTGAGAGAGAAACCGGCGGTTGCATAAACCGAGGCCACTTCAGGTTAAAGGGGAGCGAGTTCTGTCTATCCAAACGAACACGGTGAGAACTGAAGGGATAAATGTACCACCCGAAGGATTCTCCTGGGACCCTCCCCAAGGACCTGGATTCCTTAAAGATCCCGCCACAGCAGGAGCACTCAGAGTACGCCTTCCCCAAGCAAAGAGTCTAAAGGTCTGGGAGATCCCCTCCCTCCCTCGTCATGGACAAGACCCATTCTCAGTGCTCTGCCCCACCTAACTCCAGGGCCCCACGGAAGAAACGAGAGAGGAATCTAGAGGTCAGTGTCCCTCCCTCACTACCCCAGCTGGGTGATCCCTGGGCGACAGAATCACCGTCCCAAATCTCACCCTGCAGCAGCATCGTCTCCCGCGCGTTCTCCAGGTATTTGCACAGGCGCGGGACGCCCTCTTCCTCCAGGCCAGCGCTCCGGGACTTTGCACGGTAGGCATCTCCCATTGAGCCTGGGGTTTTGAGTCGCAGTGTCCGCTTCTGTCCAGGTCTCCAGGCCCGGGTGTGGCCTTCCAAAGAGGCGCGGAGAAGCGGGACGCGCCAACCGGCCCCCCTCCGTTTCTGGCGCGCCCAGAAGACAGGGTCCTCGGGGTCCGCCTCCGCGGGCGCGCCCGGCCCGCTCCGGCCCCACCCACCTCAGGCCCTGAGGCTATGATTGGCTGGGTGAACGCCAATCAGGGCTCGGCTGGGCGCGGGCCGCAGGAACGCAGCCGGACTCGCCAGTTTGAATGCCCACTGGGTTATTCTCAGCGCTCCGCGGGTGAGGTCGGTTCCCCGTAGTCCCCTAGTGGGGTCCCTCGGTGACCTGAGCTGTCCAGCCCTCGGTCACCGCCCCCGAGGTTCCCCGGCTTGTCTGCGCTGTTCCCGCTCCCAGGGCTGAGACCCGCTCCTCCTCTTCGCGCCTCCGGGCTCCGCTCCAGGCGCCGTCCTCCCACCCGCGGCGCCGGCGGCCAGGCCCGGGCGCTGCCACCGAGAATGCCCGGAGTGAGACCGGAGCAGCTGCGGGGCCGCGACCTGGCTCCCGCCTCTCCGGGCCTCTGCGCCTGCCTTCTTCCAGCCTTCCCGCCGCTCCCAGCGCCCCAGCGGCTGCTACGCGGCGAACTGTTCCTCTGCAGGGAGAAAGGAGATGTCGGGATGGAGGAGCGACCGACGTGGGGAGAAAGAGGGGGGCGGAGTTGGAGGCGGGCGGGCGGGAGTTCTCGGGGGAGGGGCAGTGTTAACAGCAGGAGCCTTTTCCCCCGCACGGTAGTTTCTCTTCTCTCGGCTTAATTCCGATGGCTTCTCGCCTCAGTTTTCCACCCACCTGCTCCCCTCTGCGCTGGCCCGTGGAAGGAGAAAGAGGGGGATTTCCGGTAGTGTTATCGGGTTCCCCAGATGCCACAGCATGAAACTGGAGCTTAGAATCTAAGTCTACTCCAGATGACTTGGTAAATGCGAGTCTTGACTCACTCTGGGATCTTCCTCATTGGCAGGTGGAAAAGAGGGACGTCATTTGTCCCTGAACAGAATAACCTGAGACCGCCGGTACCATGGCTGTGGACGTGTGGGGTCGTGGGAATCCCTAGCGCTGGTCGCGCTCCTGAGTCCGCTTCCAAACCTCATTCACGACCCGGAAAGGATGCATGCATATATATGTGTGTGTGTGTGTGTGTGTGTGTGTGTGTGTGTGTGTGTGTGTATGCACACATATATATGCTTTAGCGGAATGGAATAAATAATATATATAAAATAAGTGTTATATGTATTAATATATAAAATATATCTAATTTATACATTTTAGTGGAATGGAATAGAATAGAAAATACTGGCCTGCATCACAATGAGTGTAACTATAGTTTTTTGAAACGTTTGTTCCAGTTAAATATATTTGTGTGTGTTTGTGCATTAGCAGGTATATGTATATAAATAAGACATTTTTTTTTCTGCTTTATCTCCCCAAACCCCCCCTGTACACAGTTGTATATCTTAGTTGCAGGTCCTTCTAGTTGTGAAGACATTTTTTTAAGAGTCTGAGAAACATTGATCTCTCTCCCTGATCTGAACTCTTGGTGCCCTTGCTCCCAAAGTCACGCAGAGGCCTTCTCCCCTTCTCCCTGCCATGCCTCCGCCCCTTAGACGCATCTCTAAGGAAAGGAGCCCTGAGCTAGAGTGACCTTCCTTCAGGAGATGGCAGGTGGTGGAAAGGGGCTTTGCTCTTTCCTTCTGAAAATAGCTGCTGGTTGGGTGATCAACTCATCGTTTTTCGGTTACACTGAATCCTTCATTTTAACAATCATCTGCAGAAAAACTTAAATTGACTGTTGAATATCTTCCCACAAAGGAAGCTCAAGCCTTGATTGCTACACCAGCAAGTCGTACCAAATGCTTAAGGAAAAAAAAAATTCTATTCTATTCTTTTTCTCCAGAAGTTCTTATGGAATTTAAAAAGAAAATATATCCCCTACTCATTTTATGAGGCTAGTGTAACCTTGAAACTATAAGAAAGGAAAATTGTAAGTCAATCTTACCCATGAATATAGATATGAAAATCCTAAACACACAGTTCACATGGGCTTTCACACCGGGAAAAGAAATCTCACACTCAAATAAAAGAAGAAATCATTAACTTCTTGAAGATTGTACAGTAACACTTCCTTTCCAAGAAAAAGAAAGGAGAAAATGTATACATCTAGAAGAGGAAACAAAAGATCACACAGCATCCCTGTTTCCTTTAAAAAAAAAATCTTGAGGAGCTGCTTGATGACGCAGTGCTTATGTTCACATGCTTCCCTTCCATGGTCCTGGGTTCACAGGTTCGGATCCCTGAATCGGCTCTACACTCTGCTCATCAACCATGCTGTGGTGGCGTCCCATATACAAACCAGAGGAAGGTTGGCAAGGATGTTAGCTCAGGGCCAATCTTCCTCATAAAGAAAAAAAAAAAATCTTGAGGTGGTGTGTTGTGGATATTTGTTACTGAGGAAAAGCAACCTATTTGAACCTCTGTGTTCTGCATCATGTACTTAAACCCAGGCTGGGTTATTCTCAGCATTCTCCATGGAGATACGATGCTCCATCTTGGCCTCATTTCTCACAAAGAATCACTCACTTTGAATCAGATGAAATTATAACTTGATCAAATTAGAAAAACGAATGATAGAACATGTGGTGGAATTACAATTCTTCTTCGACTCCAGTGGTTCTCAAAATGTGATCTCTGGACCAGCAGCTTCAGCATCACCTGGAAATGTATTAAAAATGCAAATTCTCAGGTCCCAACCCAGACCTACAGAAATCAGAAACTCTGGATGTGGGGCCCAGAAATCTGCAGTTTAACAAGCCGTGCAGCGATGCTGATGCGCTCAGGTTTGGGAACAGCTGCTCTGATTCAACTGCTAGCGCTCTCACAGATAAGACCCCCAGGGGCCCACGGCAACAGCGACTTCTGGCAAAAACCTTTGGACAAAAATCAACAATAAAATAAAACCCCGGGACTTTCTTACTTTCTAATAGCTCTGGATTATCAATACAAATAAGTCTTTTAACAACAAAGTTTTGAGGTAACTTGGGAAAGATCACAGAGGCGGACAGACTCCTGCTGAGGCCCAAATAGAGATTCATCTTACTTGGCTTTTTAAAATTAAACAAAAAATTTTTCTTTTAATCGTAGGCTCATTTTTAGGCTCAGCATGAAACCACCCTCCTTTCATCTCCACTCTCTGCTTGGTTCAGTCATCCAACAGTCTCTCACACTTTGTTTAATACAAAATCCAGTAGAGCCATTTTATTCTGATATGAGAAGAGGGAAATGCCAATGATTCTTTTCTGGTTTGACAGACAAAATTTACAAGTAATTTTACCTTCCTGCAGATGGACATGTTCACTCCACATTATCACTAGAACACTAAATTATTAAGAAAGAAAAGTGGTCAAAATTATAGGTGTTTTACAGGTGAAGGGTCATTTGTCAGGTCCTGTCCAAAATCTTTGAAGTCTAGGGTTTTGACAAATTATCTCTGATAGAAATACTATTTACAAAGACACTTTTATGTTAAAAAAAATAAATTCATTGTTCTCCCCAGCTTCAGGGGCAGGAAAGAAAATTTTTTTCCTTCTCATCTTGCTGAGAATTTTGTCCCCAGTGTTTCAAGGCTAAGAGCTGAAATTCCATTATTGGCATTGAAAAAGAGGGAAACCCTTTTAGAAAGTAAAATTTTATAATGTGAAATGAAAAATGGCATAATAGGATTACTGAGGCAGAAAACAGGGGACTTTTAACAACAGCCAAAAAAAAAAAAAAAAAGAAAAGTTAGAAGGATAGGAAAGAAAGCAAGCTTTCATTATTCCTAGGTGATATGATTCTCTACAGAGAAAATACAAAAGAATCTAACATATAAGAATTAGAGAGCTTATCAAAGTGGATAAATACACAAAAAGTCAATTGTATTTTTCTATCAAAACAAAAAAGCAGATAGCCAGCCCCAATGGTCTGGTGGTTAAAGTTTCGCACTCACTGCTTTGGCAGCCCAGGTTTGTTACCTGGTTGCGGAACCACACGACCTGTCAGTTGCCATGCTGTGGCAGTGAATCTTGCAAAAGAAAAAAAAAGGAGAAAATGTGATAAAATGGTCCCATTTAATAGCAAACTTATAGTAATCAGAATAAATTCTCAGAAAGAAAAGACATGCAAGATCTTAATGGGGAAAATTAAAAACATTGAAAGACATTGAAGATGTCCTGTATAAATGGAGAGATATACCATAATCATGGTTAGGAAGCCTCAGTATTATGAAAATGCCAGTCTTCTCCAATATGATGCATAGCCTTAATACAATTCCTAGAAAAATCTCTGGAGGGTGTTTCATGGAATTTAGACAAACTGATTCTAAAATGAAATGAAGTAGTACAAGGTTAAAAAGAGGCGAGATACCACTGAAGACAAAGAGGAAGTTGGGGGGATTTCCCGGCCACATGACAAGATACTTTAATGCCACTGTAGTTAAGACCATGCACTACTGATGGTGGCAGGCTGTGTAGACAACTAGGCCAGCAGAAAAGGATGGAAAGACAGCATCAATCCCCTTTGTATATGAGGAGTGGGTGTTAAAGACAAGTGGGTAAAACATGTACTATTCAATAAATGACTCTGGAATAACTGGATATGCATTCATTATACATAAAAATAAATTTCACATGAACTAAGGACTAAAATGTTGAAGACAAAACATTAAAACTTTCAGATGAAAATATAAAAGAAATAAGCATATGACAAAGATAGGGAAATGTTTATTAAACAAGATACATACACAATTTTTTTTAAAAAACATAAAAATAAAAGGAAAGGTTAATAAATTTGATCAGGGGGGCTGGCCCCATGGCCGAGTGGTTAAGTTCATGTGCTCTGCTTCAGCGGCCTAGGGTTTCGCCAGTTCAGATCCCAGGCACAGACTGCTCATCAAGCCATGCTGAGACGGCATCCCACATAGCTCGACTAGAAGAACCTACAACTATAATACACAACTATGTACCGGGGGGCTTTGGGGAGAAAAAGAAGAAAAAAACTAAAAAAGAACGCTGGCAGTAGATGTTAGCTCAGGTGCCAATCTTTAAAATAAACAAACAAATAAATAAATAAATAAATAAATAAATTTGGTCACATTAAACTTAGAAACTTTTTGGGGCCAACCCCGTGGCTTAGTGGTTAAAGTTCGGCACCTTCTGCTTTGGAGGCCTGGATTGGCAGGTTTAGGGATCCCAGGCATGGACCTACACTACTCTTCAGCCATGCTGTAGTGAGGACCCACATATAAAGTAGAGAAGATTGCCACAGATGTTAGCTCAGGGCTAATTTTCCTCAAGAAAAAAAAATTAGAAAGTTTTATCAAAGTACACTCTAAAGAAGGAAAACCCAAGAGCCACAAACTAGATTTATTTGCATCACACATAACTTACATCGGATTATAGCCAGAATATTTAACAATAATCCAACAGAAAAACGGGAAAAGATGTGAATCGGCATTTCACAGAAAAGGAAATATAAATGACCAATAAATATGTAAAAAATTTTGCATATCCGCAATAGTTATCAGAGAATTGTGAGTTAGAACTGCCTTTGAAATTACATTTTAAAATCACTAGATAGACAAAAATTAAGATGTCTAACATTATCAAGTTTACTTGGCAAGGGACTCAGCGTGCCAAAGTGAGAGAAATGAGCCAGAAAGAAGATGCTAGGTCCAAGGATTGAGGAAAGAGTACAGGAACAAGTAGGACATCAAATTTGAAAATAAACAGTAAGTGAAAAAATGCCGAGAGGATTGAAATGAAATAACCTAGCAATTGAAAGTAAGTGACCCAGAGACAGAGACTCTTGCATTCAGAAATGGGCCTGGCTTGCCCATTAGTCCTAGTGGAGCAGTGACTCCATTGTTAAAATGCTAAGGATTTCCAGCACGATTTGCTGGGAACTCTGACCAATGATGAAGGAGCCTGACTTGAGCCTCTACTGGAATTGGCATTAGTTAGAATCAAAGAAAATGAAATAAGGCATGGGGGGGAGGGGGTAGGCTGAGAAGTAAGGGTCTTGAGCCAGGGTCTAATAGAGCACATTCAAGGATTAAACTGCTGTCCAGTCCTGGCAGATTTTAGATCCCAAGGGAAGTAAATCTGAGGAGTCATGGTGTCCCCCAGCCATAGTGAGGTGAATCTGGCCACCCATTTCAAAAGGCCTCTGCAAGATGATACAGGTGGTTATTAGAAACCAACTTTGGCCTCTAGGGAAAAGAAATAGCATATCACAAGTGAGAATATGTGAGTCTCACACCTATTGGCTAGACCAGAGCTGGGGCCCGATTCGGGATGGAATAGAATAAAAGGAAACAGGCAAAGACATCGGGTCATTGAGGCAGACGTGTTGGAGGTTAGGCCAGGCTGCTACATCCACTTGTGTTGGCTCTTCCTTCAGAATACTCATGCCTCCTTTTATCCAGGGAGACTTCAGGAGAGGAATGTGTGCAGATCCAGTGCACGTTTCTACAATTGTACTTCACCTAAGGAAAAAGGGTATATATTTTTGTTATCACTGTGTGTGTCTCTTCTATCATTCTGACCATAATGGACTGCCATTGTTCAATGTCAGTAGTGGTACATCTCAGACCAGATGACAGAAAAGCAGGTTACAGACACACATAACTGGAAAAGCATTGCTCATATCATCTGGCATTCATGAAGAAATTCAACCTTAGACTGAACTAGTTAATAAATATCTGCAGCTATAAATAGGCGACAGCATTTGATTATCAGCTTAATGAATATCTCCTCTTGCCCTTCATTTTCAGACTGACATTGACTGTGATGTTTTTCTACTGCCACCTAGTAGAAATTCATTCATCTTTTTTAAAGGTTCAATTTTTTTTTGTCATTTAAAAAATTCCATAGTAAATTTCTGATTTCACTCTTGCTATAAAAGGTTCAAACCATACAGAAAAGCATGGGATAAAAAGTCCCCCTTTGTCATTCTCACCTCCCCACTCCACTCTGCTTCCTAAAGGTAGCTGTGCAGTGTGGCATGTGTCCTGCTAGGACATTTCCTGCGCTTTTACACACACAGGTGTATGGCAGGGAAAAGTTCTGAGACATCAGCTAAGATCGTTTTGTCCTTCTACTATAGAGGCAGATAAGGCATTTTCCCTTCATGCCTTAGATAGCCACAGCAAAACAATGACGATCAAAAGATTAAGCTCTTCAATTTAAAATTTAACTTTTGAAAACCAAGGAAGAGGAAAGATGAAAGAAAGGCCTAGGCTAGTAAATATCTGAAGTCAATGCTTATGCCATGAATGATAGGCTTGGGAAGGACTCTTGAGAATGTTAGAGCCAGTTTTCCTGCCTTGGAGTTGAGACAGAATCCATGGGCTGAGGAGAGAGACTGTCAGGGACTGGTTTGGGGGTCTTGTACCCTGTAATCCTTTTATATTGTGTCACGTATTATCAGTGCTCCCCTCAACTCAGATAATTTGGGCATGCAAGGGCAGGACCAGAGGCAATATGTTGTCTCTCTTTTACAGAATATTACAAATTTGAACAAAATAAAAATATTTCTGACAGTTTCTAAACTGCTCTTGCTTAATATTCAATAGAATAAGCAGGCATGGGTAATTACTCTGGATAATGGGTAGAGAGGAGCTGACTGCATTGCTGCGCAGTCAGGTGCCTTAGTTTGGTTTCTTCCAGAAGCAGGCCCTGAGACAAGGATGTGAGTGAGAGCAGTTTTTTTGGAGGCGCAGGAAGCTTGGGTAGCAGATTGGAGGAAGTTAGATAGGGAAGGGAGGGCAGCCAATAGAGGGCGAAAGACTGGAGATTAATCCCATGGGGAAACTGTGGGACACATGCCTTAGAGCTATCCCAGTGAGGAATGAAGGAGCCAGGTATTTACACACCAGCTTTCATCAGTCATTGGTTGAAGACTGCTTCCTGGCATATGAATTCCCTGTCCCTTCTAGTCTGCGTTGAGTGGGGCAGAGTGGCCTCCATGACTTTTGAGAAAACCTTCAGGAGAGTGATGCAAATGCTGGTGGTACAAAGTCCAGCCAGTGTGCACTGCAGTGGTAAGGCCGAAGGAATATGGGCAAGCCTTGGTAGAGGCGGCCACACTTGGTCTGTTTCCAGTTGGAAAGCTCTTAGGGTCTTGGGCTGTGATCTCTAAGATCCATAATATCTTCCATCAGAACTGAAGAGTTTCCTGCCACTGTGAAAAACAGTATGGAGATTCTGCAAAAAATTAAGAATAAAACTACCATATGCTCCAGCTATTCCACTTCTGGGTATTTATCTAAAGAACATGAGAACACTAATTTGAAGTGATATAGGCACCCCTATGTTCTTTGCAGCATTATTCACGATAGCCAAGACTTGGAAACAACCTAAGTGCCCATCAATGGTGAATGGATAAAGATGTGGTATATATACACAACGGAATACTACACAGCCATAAAAAGATGAAATCTTGCCGTTTGCAACAACATGGATGGACCTTGAGGGCATTATGCTAAGTGAAATAGGTCAGACAGAGAAAGTCAAATACTGTATGATTTCACTCATATGTGGAAGATAAAAACAATAACAACAACAAACAAACACATAGACACGGGGAATAGACTGGTGGTTACCAGGGGGAAAGGGGTAAAAGGGCACATGAGTACAGTGATGGATGGCAATTAGACTTTGGGTGGTGAACATGACATAGTCTACACAGAAGTCGAAATAGAATGATGTACACCTGAGATTTATATAATGTTATAAACTAATGTTACCTCAATAAAAATTAATTTAAAAAAAAGAATTGAAGGGTTTCCTATTGTCATTTTCTTCAATTGTGCCCAAGCCTTCAGTAAAATCTAATTAAATGTTACAGTCTTATCATAGTAGTCCCTTCAATAGTAAGGACTAGGCCTACGTCCAAATATTCGGGGATGGATTAGTTTGCTGGGGCTGCCATAACAGAGGACCACAGACTGGGGGGATTAAACAACAGAAATTTATTTTCTCACAGTCTTGGAAGCTAGAAGTCCGAGATCAAGGTGTCAGTGGGATTGGTTTCTTCTGAGGCTTGGAGATGGCTGTCTTCTCCTTGTGTCTTCACATGGCCTTTCTCCTCTGTGTGCCTGCGTCCTAACCTCTTCTTATAAGGACATCAGTCATATTGGATTAGGTCCCACCCTCATCACCTCTTTTTAACTCAGTTACTTCTTTCAAGACACTATCTCCAAATAAAGTCACCTTCTGAGGTACTGGGAGTTAGGACTTCAACATGCGAAGTTTGGAGGGTTGTGGGGGATATAGTTCAGTCCATTACAAAGGACAATAGGACAAAGGGAGAACTATCCTCCATCCCCCTTCCTTTTCTCTCCCAAAGGCCAGGGTGTGGGAGAGCAAATCAGATCACGGGATTTTGGTGGTCCTGCAACTCAAGAGCTATCTGGCTTCAACATGAACAGAGAGCAATAGCAGAACTGAGAATAATGGTCTAGAACTGGGTCACACAAGAGTCAGGCCAAATTTTTGAGGCTTATTTGCAACTAGAATTCCAGATATAGTTTTGGTTCACTCAAACTTTCCGTTGATCTACTTCCTCAAAATATTTTGAAAAACTTTACATCTTCATACATACTTTTAAAATTAGACCTTTATTTTGAGATAGTTGTAAATTCATGTACAGTTGTAAGAAATAATAATAGATAGAACCCTTTACTATTTGCTCAGTTTCCCACAGTGGTAACATCCTGCAAAACTGTAGGACGACATCACAACCAGGATATTGACACTGACACAGTCCAGGTACAAAATATTTTCTTTACTACAAGTATCCCTCATCTTGCCCTCTTATGGTCACCCCACCTTCCTCTCACCCCCACCACCTCCTTCCCACAGGCAACCACTAATCTTTTCTACATTTCTATACTTTTGTTGTATCATATTTGTTATACAAATTGAACCATACGGTATGGATGGCTTCTTCTGTCAGCACTCCAACAGGGCTAGTGGGGTGAACTTCATTACTGCCAGGTAGGGGGAGAAGCCCAGGTTCCACATTCAGCCTCCATTGACACTCCAGGGGGGTCCTCATTACTGGAGTGGGAATTCTGACTCCCCACTAGGTGTTCACTGTTACCTCCCTGACTAGTTGAGGTAAGGGTGCCTCTTACTACTCTCCACATGGGAGCAGTACTGACACCAAGATGAGGGTGGGTGTCCAGGGTGGGTGTGGTTGCCTGATTAGCTCTGGTGGATGATAAAAATCCTGACTCTCCACTAGGCATTGTCTGACGTCACCCCAGGGGGGCAGGGAAGAGATGCTTCACTCTAAGTCAAGGTCTCCACTGACACTGTCGGGGCGGGGGAAGGGGGCCCGTTTCCACCGAGAACGAAAGAACATTCTGGCTTCCTACCCACTTTCCCTGACACCACCCTGGGGTGTGTGTGTTGGGGGGTTGGGCACCTTGTTACTGCCTGGCGAGTGTGGAACTCTAGGCTGCTCACTTGGCCTTTGCTGGTGGGGATGGAGGCAGATTTTTGTGAGGTTTGGCTTGAGTAGGGCAGTTTGCCTGAAAGTTTTCTGTCTTGCTAGGCTGCCCCTCCTCCCTTTTTCCCTGTGGCTCTTGGTGTTTCTGGGTTGCTGGCTTTTTGAGCTCTGAGTGTGAGATATATAAGGCAAGGAGAAAATCCAGGGAAGTCACCATTGTGTGGTTCCTTGGGTCCTGGATTCCCCAGCTGCCTTATTCTCTCCACCTTTTGGAGTCTTATATTTGTTTACAATAATGTCCAGGATCTTTAGTTGTACTTAGCTTAGCAGAAAGAACAGGAAAAAGCACATCTACTCTATCTCTCAGAAGTGGAAATCTTCTCCCTATGCATTTTGAAGCTGACAACAAAATTCTTATCATAAGTTTAAATATATAGAAGTTTATGGCCAGTATCGGAATTTAGAAAATAAAACTGTTACATCATTTAAAAAATGTATCCATTATTTTATACGCATCATCATCTGTTTCATAAATATAAACATTCAGACATTTTGTGTTGTGTTTCTTTTTCCCCATTTCATACTCAACTTGCCTACCAGAATTTTATCCTAAATTTAAACTTGCAAATTTTTTTGGTTGATCACCATATCATACTTCTCTGCAACAACAAAGTCAATCAATATAAAGTTTCTAAGGCCATAAAGTTCTAAGAGTTAAAATGTTTCTTTTGTTTGACTTATTATTGTATTCAGGTATAGTATACAATAGATCAAAATAGTATAAATTTATTACACATTTTTATAAATAATTGTCAACTATAAAAAGTAAAATTATATTGGCAATGAATCTCTCAATAAGATAGATGGAGCTTTTCCCAATTAATTTAATATATCTGTGGATGAATAACACTTATTTCTAGAATGAGACAGAATTTAGCATCAATTTTATTTTGAATTTTCCTTTCATATATGCAAACACTTGGAAACTTTGTGCACATAAATGAGAAGATGGCAACAGATGGAATTTTGTTAAAGCAATTTTGCTTAACTATTTGAATTTTTGCAGAATTATATTTGCTAAATCCCATAGTGAACTATCAAAAATTATTTTAAATGATGTAATAGCTGACAACTTGATTAGGTTCTCTGTCTATTATGTTGGAAGCAACAAATTGGAAGCTACAAAAAAAGGATTCGTTTCCTGTCATTAGACTCATTTGCTGTCTCAATTTCTGGGAAGCAAACCTAAATATAAATATATGCATTTAATCTAATTAAATTATCACACGGGCTGGTTTTAATTTTTTTAACTGTTGGCTCTTGTGAACTTTAGACAATGCTGCAAATCATGTGACTTAGTTACTCCAATTACTCTCTTTGTAAAATTTTAAAATTTCACCTCTGAAAAATTTCTAAGATCAATAGTGATTATTTTCAACTCTGTAGTCTCAACCTAAATGATTTTATGACTTTGGACAAATTTAAATTGAGTTAATTAATAAATGAATTTTGATTACCTGCAAAATTCTTAAAAGAAATATTAGTTCACAGAGACAAAGAGAAAAAGTACTGGGTCACCAAGCGGTTTTTATGTATATTCTCTTGTCCATATTTACTTTTTGCAAAGCTCAAATTAAGGTGGTAAATTTGGTGTGGTATATATGCTAATGTATTGTATTAATAAGGTTAGTTGCATTTTAAAGCTGAAGTTGAAAGCTTTCAGTAATATTATTGTCTAACTACATGCATATTTCTCTACGTTTAAACACACACAATGATGAATTAAAATTAATAAGCAAAAAATAAGAGGACTTGTAATTCAAAATTGGTCTTGAAATATTCATTGTACTCTTAAAAACAGGTAGAAAAGGTTTGTTTCTTTAGTGTGATTTGCCCAGTTATCAAAATACTCTCACTCAGTATCCTGATAACTGTTAATGCTTTGTGCTGATACTGTCATGTTCTTAAATCATTTTTTAAAACAAACAACAAAAGCCCTTTGCTTCTGAGAGACCTAAAACTTTTTTTTGTTGTTTTGAGGAAGATCTGCCCTGAGCTAACATCTGCTGCCAATCCTCCTCTTTTTGCTGAGGAAGACTGGCCCTGAGCTCACATCCGTGCCCATCTTCCTCTACTTTCTATGTGGGACGCCTACCACAGCATGGCTTGCCAAGTGGTGCCATGTCCGCACCCGGGATCTGAACTGGTGAGCCCCGGGCCACCAAAGTGGAACTTGCGCACTTAACCGCTGTGCCACCAGGCCAGCCCCTAAAACTTCTTATAATTATTATATTACCTTCTTTACATTTATTTAAAAAATGTTTTATTGTCACTCTGGTTGTTGGGTTAGCAGAAGCTATAATAATTGCTCCCTCTCAGGTAGCTGTGCACTTATCTTAATTAAGTGACCAGTTTCCTCTGAAAATTCTTTTGTGTTGTTGCCTTCCTGAAGCCCAGACCCTGAATTCAGAATATTTAAACTGTCAAGCTGTCTTTTACTCCAAAAAAGTCTTTTTTTCCCACTAGGTAGCCACTACCCACTTGACCACTAGGTAGCACCAAAGGCTTAATCTTTCACCAGATAAAATGAAGGGGGCTAGAAGCAATTGGGTGCATTTGGCGTGGTTTATATTTTTAAAATTAATTCTATACTATCAAAAAAGCTACTCTGTATATCAAACCAACAAAGTGGAAAAAACTGACAAATAAAAAACAGGAGCTCAACCTTTCCTTGATTAATTTTGTCCAGGTAAAAATATCATTAATGTATGTTTTAAAGACCGTATATGTTTCAGGAAGGGTAAAAGCACATTCATGTTCAAATTCCAGGTCTGGCACGGTGACTGTCAGTGCATTCATTTGAAAAAAGATTTTGTTTCTGGGTTTAAAATGCCCTTGTCAACTGGTAGGAATCCTGATCTACACTTTACAGGATAGTTTAGAAGACCATGGAAAGTTGCCAACGTCCTCGCTGTCTAGAATATGTTCTTACCTTTGGAGTAATGACTAGTAAATCTTGGTGAACTAGTGATATATAGAAGATTCTACCTATCTATTCTGGTATTCTTGGTTATTATAATTGACTAAACAGAGCCATCTGCTCTTGTTATAAACAGACACTTTCTGCTTTTCTCTCATGCTTGCCTGAAGGCCTCTGCTATAAGCTATCATCAAAAACCAGGTCTTCTGAGAGAAAAACAGAAAAGGACAATCTCAGTGGCTCAGTGGAAATGAGTCTACCAGGTATTCTGGTTCTTGATCTCGAAGAGAATATAACTAGGAGAACAAACTTACCACTTTCAGCTAACGTTGCCACCTATTGACCCCTGTCAGATGGTACCAGGGGACTTAAAAATTGGAATTGATAGGACTTTTTAGTATAGAAGCAGAAGAATTTATTAATGTAGTCTGCTGGCCCAAGATCAATGAAACAAGAAGTAAGACTGGACGAAACTGTTAACTAATTTAATATGATGATTTGTTTTAGAATATTGTTTTAAATGTTATATTTTCTGATAAGCACATGAGAAAAACAGTTTATTTTCTTTTTAATTTATCTATTTGTAACCCTCAACTTTAGCCTATGCTCATGGAAACCGAAAGCAAATGTTCTTTGAATGGTGTCTTGTTTCAGTGGAACCTCAGAATTCCGCAAAAAATATCCTATGGCAAATCTTAATATGTATGGCAAAGTATAGACACTCAGGAGAAATTAAGGATGATAATAACCCTATTAATTGGAATTCTGAGAAATGCCTTTACAATCTTTTAAGCTTAGAAAAATCTCAGCATCCTTTGTTAAAGGACATTGAGTGAGATTTTGCTTTTTTAACTACTACACATCTATAAACAATCAAGCTTTCTTTTCTTTTCTTTTTTTTTAGTGAGGAAGATTGACCCTGAGCTAACATCTGTTGCCAATCTTCCACTTCTTTTTCTCTCCCCAAAGCCCCAGTACATAGTTGTATATCCTAGTCATAGGTCATTCTCATTCTTCTATGTGGGATGCTGCCACATCATCACTTGATGAGCAGTGTGTAGGTCCATGCCCAGGATCGGAACTGGCGAATGCGGGCCGCTACAGCAGAGCATGCAAACTTAACCACTGCCACGGAGCCAGCCCTCAACAATCAAACGTTTTTGTAGATAGCATCACTGGTAGAATATATGATGATTCTATGGAAAAATTGACATACAGTTCTTTTCTGCAAACACTATACAAAGTGCTTTTATGAGTTGCTTTATGTTTTTACTGCAATGTAGTGATGTGCAATGGTTTAACAGTCCTTCTATCTCCAAATTTGGAATCATGACAGAAATGTCTCATTTAAAGGAAAATCTCATTTAGTTGGGTATGAAAAATTACTACTAAAGAGAAGGACTTCAGTTTGAATGTGGAAACAAGGCTGACTAAGTCCTCCTAGCACTCTGAGTCAGAGTTGATTAAGTCTCCACCTGACAGGTGGGAAAAGATGCTATTTCTGAGAAGCCAGGATCACTCCTGAACTTTGGGCATCTCAGAGAAAATGGGATTTCATCCACAGTCATAGGCACTGCAAACAAAACTCTGAGGAGGAGAGTCAGGGCAGGGTTCTCCCAAGATGTGAGCGTGGCAATAAAACTACTTCTGGTTATAATAGAAATGATGAGAATTATGACCTTATAGGCTAAAGCCTTCCAGACAGATGTGAACTCTCCAGTCTTAAAATCAAAAGACCTTCGTTTTGTTACCTCCACAAAAAGGAGGTCATTAAGTCTTAATCCTAAAAGAGGCCAAATAGAAGAGACATACAACTAATGATACTGAATTAGAACTTTTCTGAAAAATCTTATTTGGTCAATTCTGTACCTTAGGAGTAGGAATTGTGTAGGAAAAATGTTCCAAATATTGGAAATAAGGCAAAATTGTGCTTGCTTGATTATTTAATTAATACCATACCTGAATATTTTCTTATAATCCTGCCTGATCACAATCTGAGTGTTTTAGGGATTGTAATTTGACTAAAAAGAACCCAGCCAACCCTAGACTATTAGAGGTTAATTTGTAGAAAGCTGATAAGGTGTTATGGCTTTGCTTTTTCTCTGGTAAAGAAGATAGTGCCAAGGTTATGATTTTATTGCCCTGTAGTACATTAACCATTTTGAATCTCTAACAGCAATTTTTCCTGACTACACACATTTTTGTTTTGCAAATATTTTTGGAATCAAGTTTCTTGCCTTCTTCCTGGTTCCCTCATTAATGAGTTTGATAAGACTTTGAAAAGTCTAACGTAAGTTTCTCTCAGAATTAGGCTTTTGAGTGGAAACGCTGAAACAACAATGGAAGGCTCATTATAAATATATCTGGGCTCAGATAAAGGCCCCAAACACACAGAGAACAGGTCTGATAAACCATGCCACTGTTGCTGCCCCACCGCTTCTAGATGTTGCTGTTTGCTCTGTTGTTAGAAACTAGACTTTGCTGCAAGCACTACTGAAGACACTTCTAAGCCACTTCTGCTCTAGGAACTTCACCTTTTTTACCACAGCTTTCTCCAAAGTCACTTCTTCTGTCACCTCTGCCAGTGAAATGAGTGCAGAGATGCCCATTTCCTCCTGTTGCCGAGTTTTGAATTGAAGTCTAAGGTGGATGAATTTGAGTGGTGTATTTAGGTCCCATATTTGTGCCCTAGCTTCAAAGAAGGCCAGGGGAAGTGAGTTTTCTGATTTCTACTATGGGGAGGCAGCACTCATGAGGCGGGGGAAATTTTACAGTATTTTAAAGATGTTCAAATCTGATGGGCAGCCAGAAAACATAACTAATGTCCATACATGGAATGTGAGGTGCTATGTGGAGCGGCTGCCGTGGATAAGTGCTCTGGTTTGTGGGCTATATTGGTGATTTTTAAAGCCTGGGTAACCCACAGACTCACATGAGATAATAAAATGATTGTTTTTGTTTTAAGCCACTAAATTTAGAAGTGGTTTGCTACACAGCAATAGATAGCCGAAACATAGAGTATGGTATATATTTTTTGTGTGGTCTGGCTTCTTCACTCAATAAATCTATGAGATTTATCCATATTATTGCATTATCAATAGTTCATTAATATACATTGCTTTTATAGTATTCCACTGTATGAATACACTACATTTTATTCATCCATTTACTGATGAGGAACTATTTTGTTAAACCATTTGAGAGTAATCTGTGGACATTATGACATTTCACCCCTAAATCGTTTGGCATGTGTGTTTTAAGAACAAGGACATTTCTCCTAAATAACCACAATACCATCATCATCCCTCAAGACAGTTCAAATTGATGCAACGTTATCAAATTCACGGTCCGTATTCAAACTTCCCCTATTGTCCCAGTAATGCCCAATAGTAAATATTTATTATTTTAAGGTGCTAAGTTTTGGTGTTATTTGTTACACACCAATAGATAACTAATACAGTGGGTATGAGCAGCAATAGATAACCAAGGCAATGGGTCTGCTTCTTCCAGCAAAGATATTCAGGGGGATTTTGTGATTCATAGTCCTCAGACTTCTCTGTGTCTGCTCGTATGTCCCCATTTCCGATCTCAGGGTCCAAATCCATCCCAACCAGCAGCCTTACTTTACCATAAGGGACCCTATGGGGTTCGGTAGTTAACAGTGTTGTACAGCCTCACAACCCTTATCATCAGACTCTAGGCTTGATCCTCATCTGTGTCTGTGCTGGGTTGTAGGAGAAAAGATATCTTTAAAACTGCTGTAGTGGCTTTTAAAATTTTGCATTCATGTCTTGAGTCTGGTTTAAAAGCTTTTAATTTATTCTTTTATCTATGTATGCTCTCTAGGGCAGTCTGAAGCAGCCAGCTTATGAAGTAGGGACGAAAACCTCAACTGAACACCTAGCATCTGCCTGGTACCTATCCTAGTCTAAAATCTTGTGGCATGTTACTTTGGACGTGGGGTTAGTCCAACACTTCGGTAATGATGATTCAGCTGTGCTAATTGGTTAGGACTGAGTCCATTTCCTTCCTTAACACTTCTGCCACATTCATCTTGAAGTTTCACCTTGAGCCTGGTGATGGCTAATTCTATGCATCAACTTGGCTAGGCTATGTTACCCAGATATTTTAGCACCAGTCTAGATGTCTCTGTGAAGGTATTCAGATGAGATTAACATTTAAATTCGTAGATTTTGAGTAAAGCTGATTACCCTCCATAATGTGGCGGGCCTTCCAATCAGTTGAAGGCCTTAAGAGAAAAAGAATGAAGTCCTCTGAGGAAGATGGAATTCTGCCTCCAGACTGCCTTCGGACTTGAGCTACAACATCAACTCTTCCCTGGGTCTCCTGCCTGCCCTGTGCATTTTGAACTTGCCAGCCACCACAATCACACAAGCCAATTCCTTCAAGTAAATTTCTCTCTCTCTATACATCCTATTGGTTCTGTTTCTCTATAGAACCCTGACTAATACATTTCCTAGAGAAATCTACTCTCTTCTATGTCAACATAGTTTAGATTAAAAATGAACTCCATACTTCATTTCTGAGTTTCTGAGAGCATATATTCTGTATTACACATACTTATGCTACACATAGAACTCTGTCATAAACACTGCTGGGTAAACTTGAATATTGTTGAACCAATTTCCCATGCGTCTGAATAAGCCCAATGGAATTTAAACATTTTTCATTTTACAATGTATGCCCATAATCAGCCGAGTTAAGAATTTGGTAAAGAGGACCAAAGATAAGCCACATATTCTGGTTTGTTATATAAAATAGAACATATTTATTAGTTGTAAAAGATTTAGAATAAAAAAAATACATATGCATTGGAGAGAGATGCTGCAATGTAGGAAGGAATCTAAATATTCTTAATTCTTATCCTCCGTTTCTAAATCCTGACCTTCAATCGAACAGTTTAACTATATTCCCTGTCTGTTTAGTTGGATGGAAAAATGGAGAATTATATAATATTTGTCCTGGAAGTGTAGGAGACATTCCTCTTAGACCTATGATTTTCTTTGAGTCATTGCTTTTGAAAAGTCTTAGATGGAAATCGTAGAATTAATTATATTCCTCAGTTCACGAGACATGGTCATCATTGGTCCATAGAAAATCTTCTCTGTGTTTGTTATTATTTCTTTCTTTTTATCCACATTTTCTACTTCCAATTTCCTTCTCCTCACTAAAGGCAACCATTCTACTGTGTTTTGCATGTATCTTTTTGTTATATGTATTCTTGCAAAATGTGTATCGTTTTGTGTGTATTTACTGTTTATTTAAAGTGAGTGGCTTTGTGCTAAATAGATTACTCTGTTACTTGTTTGTTTTCCTTAACCCTCTGGTTTAAAGATCCATCCACATTACTATGTGTACATTTTAATGCATTACTTTTAACTTCTTCACGGTACTCCAGGTTGTGCATTCACAACATTTTTCCTCCCTTCTCTCTGGTAGACATGAAGATTGCCTCTGTCTCCCTGCCACCACAAATACTTAGAAATAACATCCTCAACATCTTCATACAAGTCTCCTCACGGGCCTGCGAGACAGTTGGGTGGGGATGGGGGGTGGGGGGGTAGAGGGGTGGGGGATGTTGTGTATTCCTGGGAGTGGAACTGTTGGATCCTAGAATGTTTTTCACTTACTTTGATCAAGTATCACAGAATTCTTTCCAGAATGGCTACACCAGTTTATATTTTCACCAGCACAGCAGGAGGCTTCCTTCATCCCTATTTCCTCACTGACATTTGGCATTATCTAACTCTCAAATCAAATCACCTGCGATTATATGTGGCATTAGGTCAAGATCTGGTTTTACTTTTCTTTATATATTGAACTCTCTTTTTCTAATAACACCTATTAAATAATCCATAATTTTCCCATTGATTTATGGTGCTAGCCTCATTGTATATTAGGTTCACACACATATATGTGTGTGTGTGTGTGTGTCAGCTCTCTATTTCCATACCTCGTTTTGGAATTCTGTTTCCTTGTCAAGTTCTCTTTTTGAAAAATAACTATTGGATTTATAGTGTGTCTTTTTTATACTTATAGATCCATAGAATGTCTTCATGTTTCTGAAGACAGGTATCCCCTTTATCTTGCTCTTTTTTAAAGGTTTGCTTAGCTATTTGAGGACTTTATTCTATCATACATATTTTATAATAAATTCATAAATTTCCTTAAAAAAGATCAAATGGAGTTCCAATTGAGATTACACTCAAAGATTAATTTGCGAGGACAACTGATATGCCCCATCTGTGATCCCATCCAAGAACAGAAAATGACTCTCCATTATTGAAATCATATTCAATGACTTTTTTAGAGTTTTATATTTTTCTATGAATTCTTAATTACGTTACTCACTGGACACTTTATAGCTTTTTGGTTATTATAAATGATTTCTAATTTTTATTTATTTATTATAATAAGCAATATAATAATATATTATATTATGAATATTATATATGTTATATATTACATATAATATATATTATAATAAATAAATAATTTTTAAAATTATTTCTTACTGGTTATTCTGGTGTAGGGAAATGCTGTTAACTTTTGTAAGTTGCTCTTATTGCTGAAAACTTTGATAAATTCCTCTGTTATTTGAATAGTTTGCTCTTCTGCTGGTGTTGTTTTTCCAAGCAGACGATGATATGATCTGCAAATAACAATAGTTTTATCCAATCTTCTCATTTCTCTTTCTTCCCTTATGCATTAGTCTGAACTTCAGCGCTGTGTAAACTAATAATTATATCGGGTATTCTTGTCTTGGGCACCTAAGATTTTTCCATTAGGTATACTGCTTGTTATGGATTTTTTGGACTATAACCTTTACCAAGATGAGAAAGTTTTGATTCCTGCTTCCTTAACTTTTTTCAGAAATCAAAAATGGACATTTAACTTTAAAAAATGCCTTCTATTAATTGAGAAAAGCAGATGATTTTTCTTTTTTAATCTGTGAATATGGCAAATCATAGCATTATTTGTTATTATATCGATGCGCCCTTGTGTTCTAAGGATTTTCCATTTGATTTTGATATATTATTATTATTTTTAATACTGTTGAATTCAGTTTGCAAATAATTATTTATTTTTTTCCATCTATGTTCAAGGTGAAATGGGCCTATTATTGTCTTTTCTTGAATTTTCCATACTTCAATTTGGAATCAAGATTATGACAGCCTGATAAAATTAGCTGAGCAGCTTTTAATTTTTTTTCTATTTTCTAGAAAAAAATGTATAAGATAGGAGTTGCATGTTTCTGAAATACTTGATGGAATTCACCTGTGAAAACATCTGGGCTTTTAAAACAAATATTTTTATCAGACGTCATTGACAACTTTTTCCATTTCTTCAATATTTATTGGTATAGTCAAATTTTGTATTTCGTCCTGTGCTAATTTTGGTAGATTAATTTTTTCTTGGAATTTACCTATCTCACTGAGGTTTTCAGCTTTATTAGCATATATGTGTTCATAATACCCTTTACTATGTTTCCTATCTCTGTTATATCAGCAGTTCTTCCCCTTTTCATTCTATATTTTATCTACTCATTTTTTTCTCCCCTTTGTTCATGACCAGTCTTGTTCCAAGTCTGAATATCTTACAAATATCTTTTTAAGAAGCAGCTTTTGGTTTTGTGAATGTTCACTACATAGCTTTTGATTTCTATTAAGTTGCTTTCTATTCTTATCTTTATAATTTCCTTTCTTCTTATTTCTTTAGGTTTCCTCAACTGCTCTTTTTCCAAATTTTTGAGGAGAATTTTTACATCATTTATTTTTAACTTTTCTTGTTCTAATGAAGGTATCTGAAGCCATAAAATTCTTTCTAAGTACTGTTTTAGCTGTGTCCCACAAAATTTGCTATGGAACGTTTTTATCACCACTTCTAAATGAGTTAATTTCCTTTATGACAGCTTTTTAAATCCATGTTATTTACTAATATTTTGTTAGTTTGCAAACCATGAGAATATTGGGAATCTTTTTGTTATCAAGTTCTAATTTTATTACAGTATGGCTGCAAAACACAGATTGCTTCAAAGATTCTGATAATTTGGAACTTATCAGAATTTTCTTTATGGCATAATGCATATTCTATTTCAATAAATATTCTTTGTGACTTGAAAAATTATATACATACACATAATCTTTTGGATGGCTTGTTTCTTTTGAATGGATCTTTTGAATCTTTTACTAGCTTCATTTCCTTCTTTGCTTTCACTATTGTGTAGCTCAGAGCTAGTTGTTTTTTATCCAACTATAGCCGGCTGATAAACATGTGTTCTGTTAAACTGGCTGTCTGGGGAAAAACACAAAAAGTCCAGACTTGTAGCACTGCTGGTTTCTGTAGGTGAAATACTTCCACCATGGTCAATATTAAGCTATATCAATGGTTACCAACTGTCTTGCAAAATTCCTAAATATTTACCATCTGCTCTTGTTAGCCAGTAGAATACAGCTCTAGCAAAACACCATTTTTCTTTTTAAAGATATTCATGTTGTATATTTGTTTTATCCCTTGGCTTCTTTTCTTTTCTTTTTTTTTTTTTTAAGATTTTATTATTCCTTTTTCTCCCCAAAGCCCCCCAGTACATAGTTGTGTATTTTTAGTTGTGGGTCCTTCTAGTTGCGGCATGTGGGATGCCACTTCAACGTGGCCTGACGAGTGGTGCCATGTCCGCGCCCAGGATTCAAACTGGCAAAACCCTGGGCCGCTGAAGTGGAGCACGTGAACTCACCCACTCGGCCACGGGCCAGCCCCTTCACTTATTTTCTTGACTTTCTCTTTCCCCCATTTCTTCTTCTCCTTCTTTTTATATTGTGTCTGTCCCTATGAGCTGCTACAAACCCTTTTTGGAATGAGGGGCATAAGGACACAATTCTTTGACCAATAAAAAAAAGATAGCCTTCTAATTTTAAAAGGTTTAAAATCTTAGTTTGGTTCTCAGAGTCTTTGCTGTGCTGTTTCGGGCGTGTCACATGCATGTGCAGCTTAGGAGTAACTGCTACTCAGGAGGGCTCATATCTAGAATTAGGGAATCCTCGTCTTCATACTCTTATTCTAGAGATTCCCCTACACTCTCCTGCCCACAAGGGCCCCTTTGCTCGGTTCCTCTAGTGGGAAAGATGGTATTTCTTTTGGAGAGTTAGCTGGGCAGTTTGGCACCTGAGGCCTGACTTCGGGGAAAAGCCCTGAGAGGAAAGAGGAAAAAAAATATGAAAACCACCTGGGGTGGGTTTCCTCTCCAAGTTTTGACTCTCTTCACAACCCACCTACTTTTGTTTACTTTTCAGAAGCCTCTAGTACTTGCTTCTTGTCTACTTTCCAGAGATTCTCATTGTGATCAGTGGGAGAGACAGGCCCTTAAACTATTATTTTAAACTTCAAAATAAATTAAATATCATGGCTAGAAAGAACTCAAAGCTCTAGTAATTTTAGATTTTTTCCCCCAAAACCAAACACACACTCCCAAGGGCGCAGGATTGTTTCGAGGTACTTTGAATTTGTATGTGTAGCCTGAGATCCAGAAGGAAAAGCAGACAGAAGCTTCCTGGGGAGCATACTAGTATTTCTGTTAAATATATCTCTTAACTGCTCACTTATTAGCAAAATGGCATTGAATGTCAGAGCTGTAAACCATCTTAGAAGTCACTCAGGGGGCTGGCCCGGTGGCTAAATGGTTAAGTTTCCACGCTCTGCTTTGGTGGCCCAGGATTTCGTGGTTCGGATCCTGGGCGTGGACATGGCACCGCTCATCAGACCATGCTGAGGCGACATTCCACACAGCACAACCAGAGGCACCCACAACTGGAATATACAACTATGTACTGGGGGGCTTTGGGAGAAGAAGAAGAAAAAGAACATTGGCAATAGATCTTAGCTCAGGTGCCAATCTTTAACAAAAAAAAGAAGTCACTCAATACCTTCATTTGACAGAACAGGAAATGAGGGTTCACAGAAGGGGAATAATTTGTCCGTCGATCAGGAAGTACATGGCATAGACAGGACTAGAACTCAGCTTAATAGTGTTACTCAGGCATCTGGTACCCACTTCCTAAGTGTCAATTAATGTGGTGGCATAATTCTTGCAGATGTCCAGGAGGAGACGATATATGAAGCCTGAGGGAATGGAAAGTTTATATGGTGATAAAGTAAGGGCATAGGGTAAAACTAAATCCCAGATCTCAGCTTTCGAACTTGCTTTGTCTTTGGTCAAGTGACTTACTCTTTCTAAGTCTCCCTCTGTTCTTAAATAGAAGTAGTAATAGTACCTATATAAGATTTTTGTTATCCTTGTTTGTTTGGATTCTAAGGGATGAAGTTCATAAACAGTTAGCCAGTGCCTGGCTCAGTAAATGTAGCTTTTGGTTCTTGTTATTATTCTTTGAAATTCACAAACGTTCCCCAAATATTTAAGCATTTATCATGTATTGGTCTCTACTGTGAATGAATGTATTATGAAAGAAATTTCTTTTTCCACGAGTTTGCTGGTGCTTCTAGATAACTCTCATGTGGTAGTTGTCGTATCTGCCTATCAGTCTTAGCCTTGAAGGAATGAATCTCCACTCCTCACTTGCACCATCACCCCTTGGGCATCAGAATGAGAATTTCTGTTTTTTCTAAGACTTCAGAATCACTCAGTACATGATGACCTGTCATGTATAGGACTCTTTCTAGTATACTTCCCCCGCTCCTTCTTCTGGGAAGGATGTTTCAGACCCGGGAACAAAGGAATAAAAAGGGTGTGCTGACATCTGGGAGGGAAGAAGCCCACCCCTCCCCCCAGCTTCATCTCCCTGAGCACCTGTTTCCCATTGACCATACCAGGTTCTGTTCCCAGAGAGTTTATTACAAACTAAGGAAGGGAAGTGTGAGGAAGATTCACTCATCATAGAATTTCGGCAGCTCATTGCCCAAAATTACTCGATGGTCCACACCAGCAGCTGTAATAGTGACCAGGTAGATGACACCCCCACTAGAGCCATCCCGGCTCATGGCCAGAGCGATAGCTGTAGAGGGTTTCAAGTTGGAGAGAGGGAGAGAGAATGACTTAGCTTCAAAAATCTTCTTCCCCTCCTGTTCATACGCCTACTACCACCTTCAGACCTCAAAACCCATCTCCTAGGAAAGCATATTTAGTGGTATGCTGGTAAACCAACTTAAAAAAAAAAGCCTTCATGTGTAGCATCTCCTGATGTCTATGGTCTCAGTCCTCCCACTGCAATCGATTTAAAGTTACAAATAGCTTAACAAGCAGCTCACAAATCCTTGAATATTTAACAATCGGCTCGTATGAGCTGGCCCAAACCATCTCCAGCACACCGTCAGTTCTTAGAGACCCATGTATGTTAATTTGGTATACTCAGAACAGCCCTGGTATATGCCTTTTGCCCTGAAGTTCCATTTAGTTAAGCATTTATTCTGCCTCCTTTCACTCTCAAAAGTGTTCCCCTTGGACATTAAACTAAATGGTCACCCATGTATTCCTCTTTCTGTTCCTCATACTCTACTTCCTTCCCGTGTTTAAAAACCCTCCCCAGGTACCCATCCACTTGGTCAGTTACCATCTGTGGTGAAGCGCCTGCACTCCTCAGGGGACATGCCTTGTTTATATGCTGCATCCACATAACCGTAGATATAGGTGCTGCCAGAGCCACCAATGGCAAAGGGCTGTCGGGTCAACATTCCTCCCAGGGTTCCGTATACCTGAGGGAAGCATCCTTAGGTCAGACTATAGAAGTATCAGTCCTCTCCTTCCAAGTGAGACAAGCAAGTGGTCTCTGCACTCTGCAATGAAACCCCAGTATCTCATATCCCCATTGGTTGAGACTGTACTATGCCTTTAGAGGCACTGTCTTTGGAACTCATTGCTAGAATGACATATGATCTCCACCTCCCTCTACAAGGGAGTGGGGAACCCAAGGGAGGGAGTACAATGGGAGAGACTCACCTGGCCCCCTTCACGTTGGTCCCAGCCAGCTACCATGAGATGTGCAGACAGATCCTCCCGATATTTATAGGTGATATTCCTCACCACATTGGCAGCAGCCAGAACAAGAGGAGGTTCTTCCAGTTCCATCCTGAAGGAAATGTTAGGAAGAGGGGTCAATATAATTTCCTGAGGTTCCACCCTCCTGTGGCATGACCGTCATCCCTGCCAAGTGACACCTGAAACCTGTAGCTGTAATAGTTCAAACTCTAGCTCGCCTCCCACATGCACAGGGGAACAAGAGTCTCATTCCAACAATTGATAAGAAGATTTCAATTGTTCCCCTCCTTTACTCTGTCTCACCCACTCAGCCCCCAGTGATATAACTCTCTTTTGGCTGCAAGGGCCCTGCCCATGTGGGTAAAAGCAGGTAAGCTTTGCTTCCGCCCCAGTGACCTTGGTTTCTCATATGGTAACTGCCTGATATTATGGTGGGCCACATCATCATCCTTCCTCATTATTTATATTAGGATAGTGATTTGAGGTTTTCAAACTGCCTTCGCATATATCATTTTCTTTGCAAAACAACCACCTGGTGAGGTAGGGTAGGTACTGTTATTTCCACTTCACAGATGCATCAACCAGCTTAGAGAGATTCAAGTGCCAGTTCAAAGCTAACAAAAGCAGGAGCTCAAACAAGGCACTTCTCCTGGAAGATGACACAGTACTGGGGTTCACTAGCTGGGGGAGCTCTAGCAGGTGTGGAGTAAGGACCCGAGAGCTTCGAGTTTCATACCCATGGAGCTCCAGTTGGTAGGCGGCCATGTCGGCCACAGCCTGGGCATCAGCAGCCGAACCAGAGAGAGCACAGTAGATGCGGTGGTGTAGGGGAGACAGCTTGTCAAACACTCGGTTCACCACCGCCTCTCTGTCAGGAAGGAGTCAACAGACATCAACGTTAGAGTCACAGGAATTGTTGAGGTTAATTGTCCAGTGTTACTCAAATTTTTTGACAAGAGGACAGCCACGCAGTGCATGAAATTTAATGCTTAGATTAAAGCAGGGAGCAAAAATATCACCTCAAATAAATGAAACATTGCAAGTAATAATCAAAATTAGACTTATTTTCAGCCTTAGGTTTTATAATAAACAAGAAATACTGAGTTAAGAATAATACTCCTCTTATCAATTTTTCTTTGCTATTAACCATCTTGAGGAAGTTATGCGTTTCAGGGAACATAAAGTGAGCAATATTGACTTAATCCCGTATAGTTATTTTGCATGTGAGGAAACTGGCCAGGAAGGAGAAAGAGGCAAAATTAGTTCAACACGTGAAAGATGAGAAACCAGAATATCTGCTTGGCAGATTCATCTTTTCTATCTCTAAACACAGACGGAAAGAGGGCCGTTCAAATCTCTACCTCTCATCCCCTTCTCAGACTCCAGGGACAGGCCACATAAGCACTCAGGCTCCAGATGCTCTTCCATGAATTCAGAGACCTGGGAACCCACCCAATATCTTATTATAGTGGCCTTTCTGAAAGGTCAACCCCATTTCTCCAAAGCTCCAGTTCACCAGTCTCTTCAAGAATGGGTATGAAAAGTGTGTATTTGGGACCATTAGCTTCCTTCCAAAAGCAGACACCTTAACTGATACTTACCCTGCAGAAACCCGGGAATCAGAACCCACCACAACGCCCCCATCAAACTCTACTGCCATGATGGTTGTCTGCAGAGACACAGAATATGAAATGTCAAAGCGTGAAGATCATTGACCCCTCATGTTATAGATGAGGAAACATTCCTAGAGAGGAGAGGAGACTGGCTCAAGGTCATTCAGTAATTCAGGCCAGAGCTAATGCCCACTTTCTAGGATTTTTTCCCCCATCTTCCCATTGTCTCTATTGCCTCTCCTGGCTGCAAGGGAATGTCACAACCTGGCTGTGGTACAACACAGAAAGAACCACTTCCCTAAGCCCCAACCTTCCTGCATGGAATCCTTTCCACTGTAGGCAGAGAGGTGGGGATGAAGCTCCTAGGGGCATAAGTGTCCCTTTTTTTTTTTCTTTTTTAAAAGATTTTATTTTTCCTTTTTCTCCCAAAGCCCCCCTGTACATAGCTGTGCACTTTCAGCTGTGGGTCCTTCCAGTCAAGGCATGGCCCGATGAGCGGTGCCACGTCCGCGCCCAGGACTTGAACAGGGGAAACTCTGGGTCGCAGCAGTGGAGCGCGCAAACCCAACCACTCAGCCACGGGGCCAGCCCCATAAGCGTTCCCTTTGAGGGAAGGGCTCAGGAGGCACTTCTGAGTTCCAGTGAGGCAGCCCCACAAGTGAATTACCTCCACCACATGTGCTTGTTGTGTGTGCAAATGTGGTATAGACGATGCAGAGCAAGTTACTGTGACCTTGGGAAACAGCTCACGTCTTTTTTTGGTACTAAATCCTCTACCCCCTCTCCCACTTAATCAGAAGCAAGCTCTTTCAGTTTACTGAACGGAGAAAACATCGAGGGGCTAAGTGGTTAGCATGGCCATGTGTTAAGGACGGAGGGAAGCAACAGGGAACACACAAGACGGTTTACAATAAAAGTTTCAGGTAATGACTTCTGATCAAGAGGAAAACAGATATCCCAGGAGATAGGGAAGAGAACTATACCAAGACGGGATTTGACTGGAGAGTCTGAGCTGACTTTTCCGGATCAAGAAAAGAATTAAGGAAGAGTGAAGGAGGACAAAGCTACAATTTTTCTACTCCTGTTGAGTTGGAAAGAGCCTTAAAGATCCTTGGTTTAAATGAGGAAACTGAGTCACGGAGAAGGCAAGTGATTCATCCAAGGTCACACAGAATTAATAGCAGACTGGGACAAAACTGAGGTCTAACTTCCATCCCTTGTTTTGACTTCTACTTCCTACTTTCGACTGCTCATCTGGCGGTGGGGGGAGATTTTCTAATTTATCGGTGGTTTTACTGCTATCTTTCTCACCACTCTTTAGTTACTCTGGCGCCCAGTGATATTGCCCTGAGCGTACTTTCTGACATACTGATTTACCACGAGCAGAGGACCAGAGGACAGGGGCAACCCCATTCTGCAGACCCCATGTGTCTATGACAAAGCTGCTCCCAAGCCAAGAGTGGCAGCAGTATTCTGGGAGCAGAAGCCAGCCAGCCTTGGGCCGCCATCCTCTCCAGGCGCCCAGCCTGGACAAAGTCCCCCAACAGGCATGTGGGAGTAAGCAGGGAAGACACAGGGAAGGGAGCATGGCAGCCGTAGGGCCAAGCAGGGGGCTTCCTGGGCCAAGCTGGGGAAGGGCACCATCAACTCATATGGAACCCCCATGATCGGTGCTGGGCTTTGAGTTATCCAGGGGCCAGTTTATCAAAAGTCTGTGTGATGACTTGTCCCTTCTCAATCAGTGCCCTCTCCCAAGTGTTGGCCCTACTTCACCCAGAGCACCATTTTCTCATCTCTTTGCACCTTCTCTAACCTCCTCCCTTGATTTAACGAGCCCCTCTCTCCAGTTCAGAGTGAAAGCGAAAGCGCTTTAGAACAGCTTCCCCTCGACGCTTCCAGCTAAGAGCCAAAGCACCCCCTTCTCCGGTAGCCTCGAGTGCCCAGCCCCTTCCCGGACCCCTAGATGATCCCCTTCAGAATACGGATGTCCTATATTCATTGTGGGGTGCAAGCACTGGCTGCTACAAGCTATCTCCGCGCTCTCGTTAGTCTCCGCATTCACTCCCTGGACCTTCCACGGTCTCCCTGTCGCTCTACATTCTCCACCCCTCTGCTAAAGCTCCAGCCCAGATCATTACCCCAGTGTGGACTTCTCCGGCCCGGGGTAAGTCCCCGGTTGGTGCTCCTGCACGCAGCATCCCGGCGCCGCGCTCCTCGCTGCCCGGGGCACTGGTTTCCGACCTGGGACAGCGCGTGGTGCGCAGCCTACAGCCCCGCCCCTTTCACCGCGCCCGCCAGGGGGCGCCTGGGTCCTCTCCCGGTGGCCTCGCTCGCGAGCGCTAACCTGTGTGGGGCAGATCTGCCCGGAGACAGGTGACGAAAGAGCCCCGCCTTGAGCCTGGGGTAGGAAAGCCCCAACAAGTGGATCTCGCAAGAGGAGGCGAGGAAAGGAGGAGGGACGGGTGTGCGTGATGGAGCACCGGGGCTGCTCCCCAGAACCTCAGATCTGATTTCCCTTCGCCTTTTCTCCAAATAGGCTGGGCCGGCAGCGTTCGGAAGTGGGTGGATCTAGCGAGCGGGCGGCTGCTTTCGTTTTCCCTTTCCCCTAAAAGACTCGGTTCTGGCTAAAGCGGCCAGGCTCAGCCGGTTCCTGGGACTTTCCTAGAGCCCCGCCCCGGCCCGGCCTTCCTCCCTCCCCCAGCCGCCGGTCCCCGCGCCCGCTCCGGCACCGACTCGGACGGCACCCAGAGACTGCGGCCCAGCGGGGACGGCGGTGTCCCAGGCCCGGGCGCGACCCCCGACAGCGCCCGCGCGCCCATGGCCAGCTCAGGGTCCCCCGCTCCCTGCGGGCGCCTCTGCCTCTCCCAGGCTTCCCTCGCGTGGCTGGGCGCAACGCTGCTGCTTCTCGCCGACTGCGTGCTGCTCCGGCCGGCGCTGCCCAGAATATTCTCCCTGCTGGTGCCCGCCGCGCTGCCGCTGCTCCGGGTCTGGGCGGTGGGCCTGAGCCGCTCGGCTGTGCTGTGGCTGGGGGCCCGCAGGGTCCTCAGGGCAACCGTTGGCTCCAAGAGCGAAAGCGCAGGAGTCCAGGGATGGCTGGCTGCTTTGGAGCCGCTGGCGGCGGCGCTGGGCTTGGCCCTGCCGGGACTTGCCTTGTTCCGAGAGCTCACTTCCTGGGGAGTCTCCAGGGATGCCGACAGCACCAGGCTCCTGCACTGGGGAAGCCGCTTCGACGCCTTCGCCCTCAGCTATGCAGCGGCCCTGCCCGCAGCCGCCATGTGGCACAAACTCAGGAGACTTTGGGTGCCGGGAGATCACGGGGGTTCTGCAGAAGCGGTGCGTCGGCTTCTAGGCTGCCTGGGCTCAGAGATACGCCGCCTCCCGCTGGTTCTTGTCCTGTTGGTCCTCTCCTGTCTTGGTAAGGGGAACGCAGGGGTAGAGGCACGGACCTAGGGTACTGGGCAGGAATCAAGAGCAATGGTCAGTGAGATAGATTAGTGTACATTCTGGGAAATGTGGATCAGGCGAAGGCAACCAAGCTCAGGTCCAGTGTGGAGGAAAGAGCCCTGGCCTGGGTGGGAGTCAGGAGTCCTGCACTCCGGTGGTGACCCAGGTGTCACTTAGCTGGCCGCCTTGGGCAAGTCCTTTCCCCTGGGGCACACATCCTGAACTCCAGCCTTCCTAATTAGACCCCTAAAGGTCTGGTGGGGCCACAGCGTTGTGAGTTCCAGGGTGGCCTGTTCAGGTGCATGGTTGTGTCCTCTTTCTGCCACTGACCTCCAGGATAATGGTGAAGGGTGAAAGAGGCGTGGGCTAGGGGCAGTCTGGCTGGAGCTGACTGACCTGCTTAGACTTGATATTTGTGACTGATCCATCTCTCCTCTCCTTCCCCAGGGGAGATGGCCATTCCATTCTTTACTGGCCGCCTCACTGACTGGATTCTACGAGATGAGGCAGCTGCTACCTTCACTCAAAACATAACTCTCATGTCCATTCTCACCATAGCCAGGTCTGGGGGCTAAAGATGGAAAGCTGAGAATGGGGGACCCTGAAAAAGAGGGAGTTGGAAGTTGGGGGTGCCGTCCAAAGTGCACTTCTGCCGGGATACCTGGGACCTTCCGTCTGTCCCCTGAACACACCCTGACCCTCCTTCTCTCTGTCTCTCTCCAGTGCAGTGCTGGAGTTCATGGGTGACGGGGTCTATAACAGCACCATGGGCCGCATGCACAGCCAATTGCAAGGAGAGGTGTTTCGGGCTGTCCTGCGCCAGGAAACAGAATTCTTCCAACAGAACCAAACAGGTTTCTCATGAAACTCTTTTATGACATGTCCATATCTGTACTCTTTAAATGCCCATACATCCTGTTACTTATAACCTTGATCTCTCTCTCACCATACACATTGTCATTTCTTATTCTTGTTATACCTCAAGAGCAAAATATGGTACCCTTTACCTTCTGAAAGACCTAGTTTTTCCATAATTGTATCTTCCCTATGTGTGTGTTTAGATAGAAACTACAGAATTTCAAGCCTGGAAATTTTGAGATCACAGAGTCCAACTGCCTCATTTTATAGAGAGGGAAACTGAGGCCTAGACCCTAAATGCTGAAACTTGCATGGTCACCTACGGATGGAGACGAGCCTGGGGATGGAATTCGTCTCTTGATTCTCAATCCAGTGCTCAGTACAGCTGCGTGGACTGCTTCCTAGCAGTAGCCTCTGTTTTTCTCCAGCTCTGTTGTATGACCAGCTCAAGCTCTTCCTGCCTATGTGTATAGCATGGGATATACAAGTTATTTAAGGAACAGAAATCTGCCAGAGAAAGGGAAATTCACATGGGCATCAGTTTCTTTATAATTAAATTGAAGGTCTTTGGCCAGGCTTTTCCTCTCTAACACTCCTTCTCCCTGCGCTGAGATCCCCAAACCTCCCTATAGCCCTAACCTTGTTTTCCCCAGCCTCCTTAGAAGACCAGTGTTGACACCCCTCCCCCTGGCACCCTGGCTCATTGCTAGTCCCTCCCATCACTCTGAGCCTCTCATTCACTCCACTCTCTTCTCCCCAACCCCTGGCAGGTGCCATCACATCTCGGGTAACAGAGGACACGTCCACCCTGAGTGAGTCTCTGAGTCACCAGCTGAGCCTAGTGCTGTGGTACCTGGTGCGGGGGCTGTGTCTCTTGGGGCTTATGCTCTGGGGGTCACCGTCTCTCACCATGGTCGCCCTAGTGGCCCTGCCTCTGCTTTTCATTCTGCCTAAGAAGCTGGGAAAATGGCACGAGGTATGTCTGGGGAGTTGCCTCAACCTACATAGACCCTCATCTCCCAAAGTTGGAGGACTCAGATCCTCTCAGATTTCTTTCCTGGGACCCTCACTGATTCTCCATCTTCGTGGGATTGCTCAGTGTTGATCTTCTTATTATCACTGTCTTCTCTTCTAACTTCTGCCCACAGTCTGTCTTTTAAAATATGATCATCAATCTCAAGAATATGATCCTCTATGACCTTTCTGAGTTATTTTTCTCTCATCTGTATCCCTTTAGTATCCAGGGGGTACACCTGTGTCCCTTTCTCTTCTCTCCTGTCCCTCTGCCTCTTTTCACCTTTAATCTCCAACCAGGTAACTCAGGTACTAGGGACCCTTTGGTCTGCTAACCCTGTGTGACATCTCTCGTCCATGTCTCCACAGGTGCTGGCAGCACAGGTGCGGAAGTCTCTGGCAGAGTCCAGCCAGGTAGCCATTGAAGTTCTGTCCGCTATGCCTACAGTCCGGAGCTTTGCCAATGAAGAGGGTGAGGCCCAGAAGTTTAGGCAAAAGTTGCAGGAAATGAAGACACTCAACAAGAATGAGGCCCTGGCCTATGCAGTCAACCTCTGGACCACCAGTGTGAGCACCTGGAGATAAAAGCCTATTCCCTTGTCCCCGTGATGCCTCGATTCCATTCCCTTTTGCATGACCCTGCTCCACACTCCTCCTCCCCTGGGTAATGGTTGGTTCAGTGCTCTCATCCTAGCCACCTGAAGCTCAATTACCCTACTCAGTGTTCCCAACCTGCCCTCCCCCCCCCCCCCATTTTAGGCATGCTAGATGGCTTCTTTCCACTATGGTACAGAAAGTCCACCCACCCCCCTTTTTAGGGAGATGCCATGTCTTCCAGTTCTGGGGCCTTCCTTTGCCTCTCATGGGGTGCTCAGGGAGTCGTAAATTCCTGCACCTGGGCTCACTTCATGCCGGGACTGTGTGGATGTGCCAGTGATAGCCATGAGAATAGCAGAAGCCAGGAATGAGGGGCATCTGTGATGTAACTGAAAGAGAACTAGACCAGCAATCAGAAGTTCCTGGCTTGATGCTGCTAGTTACTAGCTCTGCAACCAGGGTCTAGTAACTTGTCTTCTGTTAGACTGTTTCCTCATTTAAAAAAAAAATGGGAGTGATATAACTTTGTTTATAGGGATCTTGATATGAATATGGATGACATTACATTCATGAAAGCCTGTGGTGAAGAGCAAAATGCTCCCCAAACAAGGCAATAATGGTGATGGTGATGATGATCATGATGACTCTATCGTCATTGAGTAAGACTCCGTGGAGTCTCTGTGGTTCATTCTTCCTTTCTACCTATCGAGCCTGCTGCTGTGACTTGCAGGAAAGGGGCTTTATATCTCCTTAATGCTAACGATTCTGGTTCTTTGCACCCCCTCCCGGTTTTTCTACCACAATCCCTTTTTTCTTGTGGACTCTCCACAGATCTCAGGAATGCTGCTGAAGGTGGGAATCCTATACATTGGTGGTCAGCTGGTGACAAGTGGGGCTGTAAGCAGTGGGAGCCTTGTCACATTTGTTCTCTACCAGATCCAGTTCACACAAGCTGTTGAGGTGAGGTCCTTCCAGTCTCACTCCCCATCGCTTTTCCTACCCTATCCCATCACCATCTGTGTTACTTTCCTTCCATTCTTTACCCTTCTCAGATCACATGACCCTGGCAAACAAATGAGGGCTCCCCACCCCCTCTGACTCTTCATACTTCCCCTTCAGGTACTGCTTTCCACCTATCCCCGTGTACGGAAGGCTGTGGGCTCCTCAGAGAAAATATTTGAATACCTGGACCGGATCCCTCGCTGTCCAGCCAGTGGTGTGTTGACTTCCTTAAACTCGGAGGGCGTTGTCCAGTTCCAAGATGTCTCCTTTGCCTACCCAAACCGTCCAGATGTCCCAGTGCTGCAGGTACAACCTACTGATCCTTGCATTCCACCAACCTCACTCTCAACTCTACCATCCTAAATTTTCTTCCTGCCTTCAGCCTGCTTAACACCAGGTACAGGTAGATCCCTCCTAACCCTTCAAAGGCAAAGATGTGCATCACCTATTCCATAAAGCTGCTCCAAACTCGAGGCAGTTTGGATTTCCAAGGCGAAAAGGAGAGGAGGCACTCAGGGAGAAGGCTCTCACATCCTAGGGAATTGCTGAAGCAAAATCTGTGTCTCAAGTCTTCCATCTTTCCTTTTTCTTTCTGTTTGGGATTTGGAATATGATTTTTCTGTTTTCTCGTGGTATCTGATATCAAGTTTGGCATAATGGTGTTTAGTCTTTTCTCTCGTCTTTGCTCATCTTCCGTCTCTACTCCTTGGGGAGGTATCATCCCTGAGAAACAGAACTCTGTGCAAGTGGGAGAATAAGGGTTGCTCTATTTCCATATTTTTCTCCTTTCTTCTCTGGGGTAAGACATCATGCTGTGTAACAAGACAATGACAGTCTCAGGGTTAGGGGCCTCAGTCTGCCTCTTATTGTGTGATTCTCTGGCTTCCAGGGGCTGACGTTCACCCTGCGTCCTGGTGAGGTGACGGCGCTGGTGGGGCCCAACGGGTCTGGGAAGAGCACAGTGGCTGCCCTGCTGCAGAATCTGTACCAGCCCACAGGAGGGCAGCTGCTGCTGGATGGGAAGCCTCTTCCCCAGTATGAACACCACTACCTGCACCAATGGGTGAGCAAGAAGTGGCATGGGGGAGGGTGGGAAGCACCAAGTACAAAGAGCATTCTCACTGAGCACTCTGAAGGCAGGGTTAGGGAATGATAGGGAACCGTGGGTGGATATGTGGGTGTGGTCTGCAGAGATGGTGTGTGATTTTGTGATGTGCTCTCAATAAAGATTTTGAGTCTTCAGTCTCTAGATAGCCACTCCTGTGTTCCTTGTTCTATGACTTTTCATCATCCCAGGTGGCTGCAGTGGGACAAGAGCCACAGCTATTTGGGAGAAGTTTTCAAGAAAATATTGCCTATGGCCTGATCCAGAAGCCAACTATGGAGAAAGTCATAGCTGCTGCAATGAAGGCTGGAGCCCATAGTTTCATCTCTGAACTCCCTCAGGGCTACGACACAGGTGCTCTCCCACTCATTATCACCACCCAGACATCTTTACCTTTCCTGAAACCCCAATAGTCTTGCCTTTAATCATCAGTCTCTCCTGCCCCACTGACATCAGTTTGAAGTCGTAAGATCTTGTTCTTGTGGCTCCTTCATCCTCATGTCCTCAGGACTCCATTCACTTTCCTGGAACCTTCCCTATCCAGCTGCATCCATCAATCCTTGCTGTGTGTGTGTGTGCATGGGGTACACTTGTGGTTATCCAGCTCTCCCCTTGGCTCTTGTCTCTGCAGAGGTAGGCGAAGCTGGGAACCAGCTATCAGGGGGTCAGCGACAGGCAGTGGCCTTGGCTCGAGCATTGATCCGGAATCCATATGTACTCATCCTGGATGACGCCACCAGTGCCCTGGATGCAAACAGCCAATTACGGGTGAGAGAATCATTTTCTTAATGCTTATCTCCCACCCCATCTTCCTTTCTTCACTCATCCTATGTTAGTTATATGAACATCATAATTATCCAAACCAGTGCTCACAATTCTCAGTTCCCATTAGCTACTCCCCAAGATGCCTGGAACCATTTAAAAGAGACTATCTACAGACTCTGAATCTCTGAAGCCAAACATAAGGAAAATACCGTCCTGATAATATTAATATCAATATTAATTGAGATTTTACTATGTGCTAGACATGCTTCTAGACCCTTAACATGCGCTGTCTCACTCATGTATTTGTCATGAATGCTTGTGAGCTGGTTTGTTACCCTCATTGTACAGATGATAAAATGGAGGCTAAGAGAGGTCGAATAACAATGTCGTTCGGCTGTTGAATAGCAGAGCCTGGACCCAAATTCAAGTCTACCTGACTTGAATGCTTATTCTCTTTACCACTAAGTTACATTTCCTTAAAACAGAATATAGAGATTCCTAGTCCACAGCTACAGAGGAGGGACTATTCAACACTTTTCACTCTTTGCTTATGGGTTTCACCATAGGATGCTGACTTTTATTCCACTGTTGCCACCTCCTGTACACAGTCCTTAATAAATCAAAGGTTTGACAGAGAAGCACTCAGAAAGAGAAGCTTCAATCTCCTTGGGGTTGTTGGCAGAGGCAGCAGTGATCCTGGTGAGGTCTGTCCAAGCTCTGGAAACACACATGTCTGCCTGGGCTGGGAGAGGTCCCCAGCTCTGACAGATTCTGCGTCTTTTCTCAGGTGGAGCAGCTCCTGTATGAAAGCCCGGAGCGCTACTCTCGGTCTGTGCTTCTCATCACCCAGCGTCTCAGCTCCGTGGAGCAGGCTGACCACATCCTCTTTCTGGACGGAGGCACTGTCTGTGAGGCGGGAACCCACCAGCAGCTCATGAAGAATAAGGGACGCTACTGGGCCATGGTGCAGGCTCCTGGCGGGTCTGGTGCTCCGGAATGAATGACTTCTCAGACCTGCACACTTCATCACCCTCCCTTTTTTTCCTCCTCTCTATAATGGAGAATTGGGGGACAGAGATCTTACAGAGCTTCAGAGTAGGCAGCCGCTTCTAGGAGGAGTTCCATCCTAACTGTAACCCCCTATATGGTGCCTGAAATTCTGTCATGAGCGTTATCTCCTCTCCAAGCTCCTCTTGATAACACAGACTTTCTAGAAGAAAACATAGACTTTAGAACTCCTTAGTGTAACTGGGTTTAGGGTCAGGTTTGGACAGCAGCCTGAAAATCAGGAGAAATATTTAGAATATACAGAAAGGGAAAATCAGCTACCTTCCAATAAGACCAAAGGCATATGCTGGCCATAAATACCCTGTGGATTCTTGATATTTATAATAAAATTGGTGTTTTGTACTATGGTTTCTCGCATTTTCAGCCCACCAAATGTCTCACAGACCTTTTTAGCACACTTTTCAGGCACTAGGTATCTCCCTCCTTTAGCATCCTCAATGTTTCACAGCCTTAAGTGAGCTATCTTCTTTCTCCCTTAAGGTTTCTGTTGCCTACGGTGGCTCCCTCCTCTTTTCCATCCCCCTTCCACCTCCTACCCCTATTCCCCCATCCCCACCCCTATCCGATGCTCGTTCCCAAGGATAAACCCAAACTGGGACACAGCTTCCTCCACGGCACCAGCAGCTGCAGCTGGGAGCCAGGGCCTTTCTGAGGTCGAAGATGGAGGGCGAGTGCGGCTAGAGGAAGTGCCAGCGCGCACGCTGAGGAGCTCGGCGCGCCTCACCCTTCCCCACCTCGCCCGCCCTGGTCCTTTCCTGTCCGGCTCACTCAGCTCAAAAGTGGCACCTGCCGGGATAATCTCAGCGTAGTGGGCAGGGTTGCTAGAAAATTTCTTCCACTCAGGGGAGGCCTTGGTTTGTGACGTTAACAGTTGCTGGGCAGATTAGGCCAAAACAGGTTGCAACGGTAGGCGGAGTTGAGAGGAGTTAAACTCGGCAGTCCTCCTTCAAGCAAGAATTATGCGAGGGGGTGCGGGCAGAAAGGCAGTTCTTGTGGATGGCTACAGGTTAGGGAGACCGTTGAACCGAGAGAGGCCCTAGGAAGGACCACGTGGAAAGATTCAGAAACCGCGCCCTCTCCTTGGTGCCCCTTCCCCCACACGCCGTGGTTATATTCTACTGCCGAGTGCCCCAGGACCCGTGCTCCGTGACCCCATGCACTCCTGTTCCAACCCTACTTTTACAAAATGATGCTCATATGAACACCCCGCACCCCGGACGGGAGACTGCTCCCAGCTTCTTGCGGACTTCCAGCTTTCTGGTTGAGGCTACGCGTTTAGATGATACCGCCCCTACCACTCCGTGTCTGTTCCCAGAGGACGCCCGGCTTCCTGGTGTCTCTCGCTGTAACCTCATTGCCAAGAGGGCTTTGGAAGCCCCTTCCTCTCTTTCTTCCTTTCTTCGGACAGTCTATATAACCCACTGTTTCCCCAACCTCCAAGAAGGCGGAGCAGAGAAGTCTGTCCCCAATATGATATCCCTGGTCCCCAGACACCCACTGGTCTCTTCTCGGGAAGGGCAGGGGGATGCGGAAAAAATTCTGGTTCCCTCCCCTTAAGGCTGCGGGCTTTCGCTTTCACTTCCTCCTCCGAGAGAGCCGATCTCTGGGTGCCAGGCGATCATGGCGCTGCTAGAGGTGTGCGGAGCCTCCCCACGGCAGCGGGCAGACTGGGCTCTCCCCGCCGCGGGAAGCGGGTATCGCTCGGACCCTGGACACTACAGTTTCTCTATGCGATCTCCGGAGCTCGCCCTCCCGCGGGGAATGCAGGTCAGGGTTGTAAGAGGACCCCGTGGGAGGTGGGGAGGAGAGCGCAGAGGAATGGAGGGTCTGTCTTGAGAGTGCCCGGAGGTGGGGAAATGCAGAGGGGGCCATCCTTTATTCGAGGAGAGCCACATCCAGGGCCCCCGAGCTCGGGAGGATGCCACGTGGGAGTCGGAGGCTGACCGCCCGAGGGTGAGGAAGTGCAGATTAGAGCAGAGAGGTGAGCTGGGGCTCCTGTCGGAAGCCAAGAGAGCTTTCCTGCCTGTTCTCCATCACACACGCATCAGGAAGCCTTTCTCATGGGGCTCTCCTATCGCAGAGGGGCTGTCTTCGAAAACCTGTGAACTTTGGCGTTAGCCTCCCCTCGGCCACTCACTGTTGTGTGTCTTGATCAGCTCACTTTGTCTAGGTCTCCGCCTCTCTTCTGTAAAACGGGGATGCTATTAATAAAATGTGGTTGTGAGGGTTAAATGACCTATGCATGGAAAGAACATTAAAGTCACCCTCAACATTTTTAGCTGTGGTAACATTTATTTTCTTTTATTTATATTGTGCTGGAAAACGTTGGTGTGGTGTGCCTCGTCTTTTCCTTCTCCCAAGCCATTTCCTTGTAGAGATTAGTTATTAACTGTTCCTTTTATTGACGGTGGGAGAGTTTCTGCATGTCTCCTCACTCCCACTCTTTCTAAAATCCTCTCCTGGAGCCTCCCTGCTTCAGAAATTTTCATGGCCTCCTTCTCTGCCTTTTCTCCCTCATTAGCCCACTGACTTCCTCCAGTCCCTGGGTGGAAGTGGAGAAGGGAACGTTCAGATTGAGATGGCCCATGGCACTACCACGCTCGCCTTCAAGTTCCAGCATGGGGTGATCGTGGCAGTGGATTCTCGGGCCTCAGCCGGGAGTTATATTGGTGAGTGTGCATCCCAGCAGGTAGAATCTGGGGAGCTGGGCCCACCGCTCAGCAGGAGCCGGACATCTGCACCAAAGCAGAAGCAGATTTGGCTTTAGGACACACAGGGAGAGCTGTGGGGACATTCCTCCTCTCTCAAAACTCCATCTTCTTCCAGCCACCTTACGGATGAACAAGGTGATTGAGATTAACCCTTATCTGCTCGGCACCATGTCTGGCTGCGCAGCGGACTGTCAGTACTGGGAGCGTCTGCTGGCCAAGGAGTGCAGGTAGGCGAGGCCTCTCCTCTCCCTTCTAAGCCTGGTGGTCACCCCTGGAACCTGGATCCTCCAGATCACTGCTCCTCACCCTTTCTCCCTGTGCTAACGTAGCATCTTAGTGCTAATGCAGTATTTCCTAAAATAGCCTTTTGGTGATAAAAACCTCCCAAATCTCAGCTTGTGCTCCTGCCAATAAGCCAGATAATTTGTCAACCTATTTAGCACTGACTCTATCAGCCATGGTGGGAGAGTATCATTTACTAGGATTTCTTTATATGGTTTAGATACTTTAAATTCCAAATCTTTCCCTGATCCATAGATCCTACAAAACCACTCCTTTCAAATGCTTATCCCTTCAATCATTTCCTGCTCATCCAGTGGGCTGCTCAGAGAGCTAGCCTTCTCCTGCCTCCTCTAAGTCCTCTCCCCACACCGCCCTGTCCTCACCCAGGCTGTACTATCTGCGGAATGGGGAGCGCATCTCGGTGTCCGCAGCCTCCAAACTGCTCTCCAACATGATGTGCCAGTACCGGGGCATGGGCCTCTCCATGGGCAGCATGATCTGTGGCTGGGACAAGAAGGTGAGTGCTCTCCACTCTCCATATTCCCCCACCGTGGGTGAGAGGTCAGTCTCCCCATTGTACACTCCCCCTCACTCCCCTACAAGATGCGTGGCACATAGACGGCTCGGTTATAGAACTGTTCCAACATATCCATGGGCTATTTCTGGGACCAGATATGGACTATTGTTTCATAAGCTTTTCCCTTTTGATAAAATAGCTGATTCCAAGTTTGTTTTTCAGCACCCCCCCCCCCCTAAAATTCTATGATTGCTATCAAAGTGTTGTCCTGGCTCAAATGTTCCTGTGGTAATTCTTATTCTTCTGTCCACTTTTTGTGGCTCACACTTGAACCTGTATGTTACCAACAATCCCCTTTCCAATTCCAATCTGGAACCTTCTTGCCTCCTATAGGGTCCTGGACTCTACTATGTGGATGAAAATGGGACTCGGCTCTCAGGAAACATGTTCTCCACTGGTAGTGGGAACTCCTACGCCTACGGGGTCATGGATAGTGGCTATCGGAACAATCTTAGCATTGAAGAGGCCTACGACCTGGGCCGCAGGGCTATTGTTCATGCCACCCACCGAGACAGCTATTCTGGAGGCGTAGTCAATAGTAAGAGACCAATGCTCCCACCACCACGCCCCTGAGTGGGGAAGGGGGGTTTCAGATTGGGATCTCTTCTCAAGGGCATTGAAGTCCCAGTAATGAGGACTTTGAGCGTGTGTGTTGCTGTTTGCCTTCAACATAACATTATTAACAGGAACTTGCTGAAGGGAAAGGTGACTCCATGTTCTTTCTCATTTGTCCACAGTGTACCACATGAAGGAGGATGGTTGGGTGAAGGTGGAAAGTACAGACGTCAGTGACCTGCTGCACCAGTATCGGGAGGCCAGTCACTAACAGTGGTGGCGGCTGGGCTGGCCTCTTCTGGGAAAGCCCACTGACTCAGGGACCTGGGCCAGCTTAGGCCCCAGGAGAAAGAGGGGCCTAACCTGAGCCCAGAGAGAGAGAACCAGGGGCCAGTGGGGGCAGGGCAGAGTTCATCCTTTTGCATGTTCTCTGTTTCATCTCCGCCCACCCCCCCACCCCCAACCTCCTGGGTGCCCCATTCAGCGCAATAAAGGAAAACGGTTATAAACACTTCTGTGTTGTAGCTGAGTGTGGTTGGAGCTGTGCTTCTTGAGGGGAAAGGGGCAGGAAATAAAGAGAGGATTTCTTGAGACGAGAGACTCAAACCTCTACCTAACAAATGGAGCCTCACCAAATATTTCTCCTGGGTTTTCCTTCCCCACTCCCCTCTCCAGGACCTCAGGCAGGCTGATCATCATTGCGTGTGGACACTTACTTGCAATTTAATTTAGGTTAGAGTCCTTTCTATAGGGACACAACCTGGAGACTCCTGTGTGGTCCACCGTTAATGGTTTGGATGTCTGGGAGTAGGGCGCCTAGAACAAATGCTTTCAACCTTGTCCAGTCGGATGACAAAGCTTCCACCTCACATGTGTGCGGTAATTGTAAACATGGTACTTTGCCTCAAATAACACTTTGGAGGTATTGGGTATTGAAGGTAAAGGCGGACATTAGGGGTTCCATTTCATGATGTGTCACGCTCAATTGCAAGATGGCAGGACCGTGACTGAAGAGGAAGAGGAGACAAAGAGGACTCCCTGAAGTGGGGAATATGAGGAAAACGTGGCCAGGTTAGAAAAATAAGACAGACATAATGAGATTTTCTGAATCATGCCAGAACTGCAAGAAGGAACATGGACAAAGTCACCTCTCAAAGGAGAATTAGTCAAAGGAAAAGCTTGCAAGTAGGAAGCAGCTGAGCATGGAGCTTTTTTTCACTAGAGATCCTTAAAATTCCACAATGGACGCAATTGGAGGAATTTTAGTGATCCCCTACTTTAAACCTCTCCTCTTTCACCCACAGTATTTTAAACTTGAAGTGACTTATTTGCAGTCACATCAAAAAGGCGGTTTGGCATCCAAGTGATCCTCCCTTTGGGGATATTTTGAGTTTGGGAGGTGGTTTCAACCTGAAGAGTTATTTCTGGAATAAACAAATCTGCATGTTCCATAGATAAGCTCTGAATCAGGCAGGACTATAGAAGCCTGATTACTGTTTTAATCAGTGTTAAAATAGACCAAGAAACAAAGTCCACTTCCCTCCCACGCGGACAGCACTCCCCGCACAGTTTGGAGCGCAAATTCAGAGGCATCTGACCAGTGCTCTGCTCAGCGTGCTCTGTTGATAAGGACGAAGATAAAGCGTCAGGGCCTTCTAAGCTCAAAATCTGTAAGTGGAAACCCACTCAGGCCGTGGTGAGACTGGCTGAACTCTTCTATTTAGGAGAGGTCCTGCGTGTTTCTCGTTCATTGTCTGACTCTGTTTTTACCCTAAGACACGAAAACTGGCGCTTGGATGGGGAAAGAGGGGAGTTCTCAAAACAGATTCAGAGCTTGAGGTAGCAAGAGCTTGAAGGAAGAAAATCCATTGGTTCTCCAGTTACAAAGTATCCCAATCCTTGAAACAGCTTTATCTTACTTAGTGACAATTTAAAAAAATTGCAGTCTATCGCAGAGTAACTGCTGCGAAGGATGAGAGACTCCTGCGGGCCTGGCAAGCGGGAGCGGGAGCTGCGGGCTCCGTTCGCGGGCTGCAGGTCTCGCGCGCCCCCCGCTGGCCGCCCCGCCTGGCGGGGAAGCGAAAGCAAAAGCGAAAGCTGCAGGGGCGCGGAGGTGCCGGCTGGGAGAGCAGCGCTTGCGGGCGCCGGGGGGAGACGAAGTTGAGACCGCGGGAGGGAAGGTCTCTACAGCTCAGTCTCCAGCACTTAACGGAAGGACCTTCGGAGCTGTGCTTCCGAAGCCGCCGCTGGTGAGTTCGTGCGGCTGGAAACCTGGAGCGCTAGCAGAGACGCATCGCAGCCCGCCCGCCGCTCCACGCCCCTGCTTCCTGTCCCTCTCGACCCGGAGTTCAGGGGAGCGGGGCAGGGACCGCCTGGCTCTTTGGAACTCGGCGGCGGCAGACGGGGGAGGGGAGTTACTGGAATTCTTTTTAAAGGATGGGGCTCCTGTTGGTCAGGCTTCCCAGCTGCCTCTGACAGGCCGAATGCCTTCTGTCGCAGGAGGGATGTACTAGCGAGCACAGGGTGCCCAGGGGATCTTTCCGGGTAGGACTGGATAAAATGAGAAGCCGATGGACGGGTTGGCAGAGTGGGGTGGGGAGGATAGGGGAGAGGAGTGGGACGTCTCCGTAATTTCTCGTCTTCCACCCGTAGATAACGCCATGCGGCTCCCTGACCTGAGACCCTGGGCCTCCCTGCTGCTGGCGGACTTGGCCTTACTCTGGCTGCTTCAGGGGACCCTGGGGGATCTGCTTCCCCCAGGACTTCCAGGCCTGTGGCTGGAGGGGACCCTGCGACTTGGAGGGCTGTGGTGGCTGCTAAAGCTGGGAGGGCTGCCGGGATTTGTGGGAACAGTGCTGCCCCCACTCTGCCTGGTGACCCCCCTGTTTCTCTGCTTTAGGGCCCTGGTCCCAGGGGCCTTGAGTGCTCCCCCACTCAGAGTGGCTTCAGCACCTTGGAGCTGGCTGCTAGTGGGGTACGGGGCTGCAGGGCTGAGCTCTGCAGTATGGGCTGTGCTGAGCCCTCCAGGTGCCCAGGAGAGGGAGCGGGGCCAGGAGACCAACAAAGCCTTGATGTGGAGGTTGCTGAAGCTCTCCAGGCCAGACCTGCCTTTCCTCGCCATCGCCTTCTTCTTCCTTGTTCTTGCGGTGTTGGGTGAGTCAGGAGAGGGCCTTGTGATTTGGAGGTGGGGAAAGGCCCTTGTCACCAGCACAACTCATCTGTTATCCTTCCTGCCTCTTTCAGGTGAGACATTGATCCCCTACTATTCTGGTCGTGTGATCGACATCCTGGGAAGTGATTTTGACCCCCATGCCTTTGCCAGCGCCATCTTTTTCATGTGTGTCTTCTCCATTGGGAGGTAGGTGATGGGCCATTGGGTCAGTTTGCTAGCCCCAAATCTTAATAGGGGCCCTCACTTTCCTAACTCTGTTTTCAGACCCTTTTGTGCACAAAGCACAAAACCCTTGAACTAAAATATGCATGTATTTATTCATTCACCATTCTGTTTCATCCATCCATCCATTCATTCCTTCGTTCACCGTATTTATCTAGCATCTTCCAAATTTATAGTACATGATTATAGATACATGTATGAGTGAGTAATATGAAAGGAGTTTATGTGTCAAATGGGATGTCTCTCGGTTCCCTCCCAACATTTCTATCTCTGTGGAATTCCATTTCTCTTTTCTGCCTCCTACCTCCCACCCCTAAGTTAGTTTGTAAAGTTATCCACTTGTCAGGCTGGGCATGTTTCTTCTATCTTACTCTGAAGCTTATCACCTTTCTTTCCAGCATCTTCACTCTTTTCATCTTCATTTGCTTTTCCCTCTCATTTTAGACATACTCAGGAATCTTCTTTCTACAAACAAACTAACTGCTTTATAGGGGCCGGACTAGGATGAGGTGAGTGGGGCACCTGGGTGCCACGCATTTAAGGAGGTGCTCGCTCCTAGGGTGGTGCAGATGCCTCACTTGCCTTACCCTGGTACCAGCTAGCTGTTGATGCCGCCCCTTTGTTATGGTCATACTTCATTGAGAATGCCTCAAAAACCAATTCTTCATTGTGCCTTCATTCCATATTTGCTACTCTTTGCTGAAACTACTCAAAAGTGAACTTCTTATTGATCAATCCACTGCTTTTAAAAAAAAATTTGGGTCCTCAATTCTCCTTGCTTCTCTGTAGCATTTGGCATTAGAATGAACTCTTGTTATTGATTTCTTTCTTCAGTTAGCTTTTATGAACGCCCTTTCTACTTCCCAATCCTCTCTACCTCCTCTGGAGAACTTTCCTCTTCTGGACCCTTAAATATGGACTCTCCTCATGACTCAGTTCTTTGATCTTTGAGAGTATTTTTCCTATTGAGCTAATGCAGTTCATCTCTGCAGATGACTCCCAGGTCCATATTTCCATGCCCAGCACCAGTCCTCTAATCCAGTTGCCTCCTTGACATTCCCATTGGATAGCCCACTCTCATCTCACACTCCACCTACCCAGAGCTCCAAATGCATTACTCTCCCTCCTGGTCTTCTTGAAAGTGGCTCCCTTATCTTATTCCCCTTCCTGAAACCATCAGTATCCTAGGCTCCAAGCGTCAGCATCATTGATACCTTTCTCATGTTCAAACAGTATCCCTGTTATTTTCTATTTTCAAGATGTTTCTCCTTTGGCTCCTTTCTCTCCATTCCCACTATGATGACCAAAGTCCAAACTTGCATCATTTTATGTCTGACTACCCCAACAGCCTCCTAACCATGGTAACTAGATTTCTACTAAAAACACACATTTTGTAAAATACCTGGTTCTGTGCTTTCACATTTTTCCTTTGTTTTATTGTTTTACAATAAATTAGTTAGTCTAAGAGGAATTCTCCAACTCCAGATGGGGGAAAAGCATGACTCTAGGGCTTCAGGGAATGAGAGTTCATTGCTGCAGTTCTTACAATGAATTATCTGGGACTAGGAAGAGGGACTTTGGGGGGGTGGGCCGGGGGTGGTGAGGCCAAGACAGAGAGGAAGCCTGGAGGCAGAGCACTGAGGGAGGCCAGGTCAGAAGCAAGCCATGGGCTATTTCTTTTCACAACATCTGTTCACTTCTATTGTATTCTTGCCTTGTGTCTAGCACAGAGTGAACTCTGTAAATACTCCTGAATTTCTGCACGTCAGGATTGTGTTCCCACATCTAGCGCACCAAGTCCTCTCTTTCCTTCCGCTGTTCCTTCCTGCCCCTCTTGTCTCCCTCTCTTACTTGGTTCTCTTCTGCCTCTTGTGGTATACCTCTCCCAACTTTGTATTTTCTTTTCATTCTGTGAGCTCTCCTCTGCGTCTGTCACTCATTCCCTCCTTCTCTACCTCTCTCTCCCCTTCATCCTCCTATTGTCCCCTCCCTACCCTGCAGCTCACTGTCTGCGGGCTGCCGAGGAAGCGCTTTCACCTTCACCATGTCCAGAATCAACTTGCGGATCCGGGAGCGGCTTTTCTCCTCCCTTCTGCGCCAGGACCTTGGTTTCTTCCAGGAGACTAAGACAGGTGGGGCCTGGAATCAGGTCTGGGCTTCCTCTGCGCATTCCTTGCCCCTCCACCCGCGTGTACACAGCCTCTGCTGCCTGCGTCCGTAGCACCGGGGCCTGGAGCTGTTTTTCTCTCTTTTGTGACAGGGCAATGAGGCAGCCTCCACCGGTCTCGATGCAAGTGAGGGAGGGCGTTTAGAGGAGGGGGCTGTGCCAGAGGAGGTCAGGAGGGGGTTTCTGGGGTTCTGTGTTACACATGGTTTCCTCACCTGCTCTGTCCTCCCCAGGAGAGCTGAATTCACGGCTGAACTCGGATACCACCCTGATGAGTTGCTGGCTTCCTTTAAATGCCAACGTGCTGTTGCGGAGCCTGGTGAAAGTGGTGGGACTGTACAGCTTCATGTTCAGCCTGTCACCTCGGCTCACCCTCCTCTCTCTGGTCGACGTGCCTCTCATGATAGCAGCTGAAAAGGTGTACAATGTCCGCCATCAGGTATATGTGGGTGTAGGGAATCACCAAAGAAGAATAAAGCTCTCCTAGAGGTCATCTCTTCTCAGCCCTTAGAGCAGCAATTCTGACAGGCTTAGAAGGTCCATGACCCCCTGGGACCGTATGCAAGTGTGTGTGTGTGTGAGAGAGAGAGAGAGTGAGAGAGAGAACGAGTGGGGGAGAGGGAGAGAGAGTGAGAGGGAAGAAGACCAAGTGTGGATTTCTGGGGAGAGGATAAATTTTCATCAGATTTTCAAAGGAGTCTGTAGACACCTTCCCCACAAAAGATTAGAAATGCCATCTTACGAGGTTTTAGGTAAAGAGTTTTCTCTTTTATAATCAACAGAAGGAATTCGGCTGGAGTGTAGAGAAAGTAGAACATGCAGTCAGGAGATCCTGAGTCTGAATGAATGTCAGCTCCACATTCTCTCTCCCTTTTTCAAAAACTTGTGGTAAAATGTACATAACATAAAATTTACTGTTTAACCACTTAAAAATTTTTTATTTTATTTCTATTATTTATTAAAAATGATTTTATTGAGGTCAGACTGATTATAACATTGTATAAATTTCAGGTGTACATTATTATATTTCAGCTTCTGTATAGACTGCATCGTGTTCACCACCAAAAGTCTAGTTGCCATCCGTCACCATACATATGTGCCCCTTTACCCCTTTCACCCTCCCTCCACCCCCTTTTTCTCTGGTAAGCACCAATCTGTTCTCCTTATATATGTGTTTGTTTATCTTCTACATATGAGTGAAATCATATGGTATTTATCTTTCTCTGACTTATTTCGCTTAGCCTAATATCCTCAAGGTTCATCCTTGTTGTCACAAATGGCACTATTTTGTCTTTTTCACGGCTGAGCAATATTCCATTATATATGTATATACCATGTCTTCTTTATCCATTCATCCAATTGTGGGCACTTTGGTTGCTTCCAAGTCTTGGCTATTGTGAGTAATGCTGCAGTGAACATAGGGGTGCATGTATCTTTTCCAATTAGTATTTTTGTCTTCTTTGGGTAAATACCCAGAAGTGGAATAGCTAGATGGTATGGTATTTCTATGTTTAATTTTTTTTTTAAAGATTGACACCAGAGCTAACAACTGTTGCCAGTCTTCTTTTCTTTTATTGCTTTTTCTCCCCAAATCCCCCCAGTACGTAGTTGTACATTTTAGTTGTGGGTCCTTCTAGTTGTGGTTTGTGGGGCTTGATGAGTGGTGCCATGTCTGCGCCTAGGATCTGAGCCAGCTGAAGCGGAATGCATGAACTTAACCACTCAGCCATGGGGCCAGCCCAATTATGTTTAATTTTTTGAGAAATCTCCATTCTGTTCTCCATAGTGGCTGCACCAGTTTGCATTCCCACCAGCAGTGTATGAGGGTTCCCTATTCTCCACACCCTCTCCAACAATTGTTATTTCTTATCTTTTTAATAATAGTCATTCTGATGGGTATGAGGTGGTCTCTTGTTGTAGTTTTGATTTGCGTTACCCTAACAATTAGAAATGTTGATCATCTTTTCATGTGCCTGTTGGCCATCTGTATATCTTCTTTGGAAAAATGTCTGTTTATAAGCTCTGCCCACATTTTAACCATTTTTAAGTGTGCCATTTCAGTGGCATTAAGTACATTTGTATTCTTGTGCAACCATCACCACCATCCATCTGCAGAACCTTTTCCTCTTCCCAAATTGAAATTCATGCCAATTAAAAACTAACACCCTATTGCCCCCACCATTCTACTTTCTGTCTCTATGAATTTAACTACTTTAGGTGTCTCATATAAGTGGGGTCATACAGTATTCGTCCTTTTGTGATTGGCTTATTTCACTTAGCATAACGTCTTCAGGGTTCATTCGTGTTGCAGCATGTGTCAGAATTTTCTTCCTTTTTAAAGCTGAATAATATCCATTGATGCATAGACCACAGTTTGTTTAACCATTCGTCTGTCGATGGACACTTGCTTCTACCTTTTGGCTACTGTGGATAATGCCGCCGTGAACATGGGTGTACAAATATTTGTTTAAGTCTTTGCTTTCAATTCTTTTGGATATAAAGAATTCCTGGATTATGTGGTAATTTTAGTTTTAATTGTTTGAAGAGCCACCATACTGTTTTCCACAGTGGCTGCCCCATTTTACAGATTTTACGTCCTCACCGGCAGTACACAAGGGTTTCAATTTCTTCATGTCCTTTTCCAACACGTATTCTCTGTTTGTTTGGTTGTTTTTTTTTGTAATAGCCATCCTAATGGTTGTGAGGTGATATCTTATTGTGGTTTTGATTGGCATTTCCCTGATGATTAGTGATGTTGAACATTTTTTCATGTGCTTATTGGCCATTTTTATATCTTTTTTGGAGAAAAGTCTATTCAAGTTCTTTGCTGATTGGGTTTTTTAAAATTGCTCAGTTGTGGGAGTTCTTCATATGTTCTGGATGTTAACCTCTTATCAGATAGATGATTTGAAAATATTTACTCCTGTTCTGTAGGTTGCCTTTTCACTCTGTTGATGGAGTCCTTTAACGCACACAAGTTTGGAATTTTGATGAAGTCCAATGTATCTATTTTTTCTTTTGTTGCTTGTACTTTTGGGGTCGTATCCAAGAAATCATTGCCAAATCTAGTGTCGTGAAGCTTTTCTCCAGTGTTTTCTTCCGAGAGTTTTATGGTTTTAGCTCTTTTGTTGAGGTCTTTGATCCATTTTGAGTTATATCTGCATTACATCTTCAGCGAGCTGTGGCTTCTTAGGAAGACTACCCGTTCTTTCTTCATTCAGACACTGAGGGTGGTGTGAATGACCTCAAATGAAGTTAAAAACAAATAACGTGTGTTTCTTACACTACCTATCCCTGAGAGCTCAGTAATATTTTGTTCCTTCTCTCCTTCACTTTCGTTATTCCTTCCGGAAAGAAATGTAAGGGAGATGGAAAGAGGACAGTTTGATACTTTTAGGTAGATTGGGGGAGCATCCCAAGGGCTGGAATGAGAGATGGGGGTCTGCTGTCTTCTGCCAAACCAACCCCTTGTGTCCCCTGCCCCACTTTTCCAGGCAGTGCTTCGGGAGATCCAGGATGCAGTGGCGAAGGCGGGGCAGGTGGTGCGGGAGGCCGTTGGAGGGCTGCAGACTGTGCGCAGTTTTGGGGCTGAGGATCACGAGGTCTGTCGTTATAAGGAGGCCCTTGAACGATGCCGGCAGCTGTGGTGGCAACGAGACCTGGAGCGAGCCATGTACCTGCTTCTACGGAGAGTGAGGAAGCTGAGTGGCAGGGACAAAGGGCCAAGGGAAGGGGGCCGGAAAAGCCATGGGAAGCCTGCAGCTGGTACTGAGGTCCCTGCTGCTTAATGTCATAGGGGAAGAGTGGGGAGACTCTTTCTGAGCCTCGCCTTCTTCTCCCCTTCCAGATGCTGCACTTGGGAGTGCAGGTGCTGATGCTGAACTGTGGACTGCAGCAGATCCTGGCTGGGGACCTCACTCGGGGCGGGCTGCTCTCCTTTCTGCTCTACCAAAAGGATGTGGGCCGCTATGTGCAAGTGAGTCAGGAGCCCATGTGTGGGTTTTTTTTTTTTTTTTTTTTTGGTGAGGAAGATTGGCCCTGAGCTAACATCTGTGCCAGTCTCCTTCTATTTTGTATGTGGGACGCCACCATAGCATGGCTTGATGAGTGGTGTGTAGGTCCCGCCAAGGATCCAAACCCCCAAACTCTGGGCCACCAAAGGAGAGCACACGAACTTAACCACTATGCCACTGGGCTGGCCCCTCATGCGTGCTCTTTTTTCCCCCTTTCTTTTTCTTTCTGGCCTTCTGGGCCTTGGGCTTTATTTGTTTTCCTTAATTATACAAAACAAAACAAAACCTAACTCATTTTTTTATGGAGAATTCCAAACAATGGCAAAACAGAGCCAAACCAAACAAAAACCTATTATCAACTTATGGCCACTGTTTCATCTGTGTCCCCACCTACTTCCCCCGACCCATATTATTTTGAAGCAATCCATGATATAGTTTCATCTGTAAATATTTCAGATGAGGTAGGCACAGGGTCTGCTTTAAGGAGTTCCCTGTTTAATCAGGCAAGACAGACCTGTGCACAAGTAACACAAAACCGTAATTGAAAAGGTCCAGGAATAGAAGTAACACTGAAGGCTGTACAGGAGGGAGGAATATGGACTTCTCCATCCTTTACATTGCAAATTGGAACACTGGGGTAGGTATTGGTGCTGCTTTTAAATTCCATCCAAATGGCACATTTAAAGGTAGAGAATCTTTTTTGGATGAGTGAACAAGAAGTGTGGCTGGGGTGGAGTGTGGCAGAGGTGTGTGTGAGGAGTTGGGCAGTCGGTTTCTGTGGAGCTACATCTGATTTGATGACCCCTCCACTCCCGTCTTCCAGACCCTGGTATACATGTACGGGGATATGCTGAGCAACGTGGGGGCTGCTGAGAAGGTTTTTCACTACCTGGACCGACAGCCAAATCTGCCTCCACCGGGAACACTGGCCCCCCCCACTCTGCAGGGACTGGTGGAATTCCAAGATGTCTCCTTTGCTTATCCTAATCGCCCTGACCAGCCTGTGCTCAAGGTATCTGAAGAGGCCATAAGGAGGGAACTTGGGCCCTTTGTTCCCTGCTGCTTATGTGTGACCAGGCATCACAGCCTGTGGATCATTTGCCTCTGAGAAGCAGATCTTACCTGTGATAGAAAGCGAAGGGGAGGGGACCTGAGGGAGAAGAGGCTGGCCCCTAACTCTTTCTTGGCTTTTCTAGGGGCTCACATTCACACTACGTCCTGGTCAGATGACCGCACTGGTGGGACCCAATGGGTCTGGGAAGAGCACAGTGGCCGCCCTGCTACAAAATCTGTACCAGCCCACGGAGGGCCAGCTGCTGCTGGATGGGGAGCCTCTTCCCCAGTATGAACACCATTACCTGCACCAACAGGTGGGTAGGTAGGAAGAAGAGAGAGAGGAGATAGCAGAGAAGAAGCATGTGTGGAGAGAACATGGGTGATCCATGGGAAGAAACACAAGGAGTCCATTCTGAGGGAGGAGGGAGGGACCCTGCCATGGGGCTTTACACGCCGTCCTCTGCTCCCACCCCTCTGTACAGGTTGCTTTGGTCGGGCAGGAGCCTGTGCTGTTCTCGGGTTCTGTGAGGGACAACATTGCTTATGGGCTGAAGAGCTGCAGTGACGAAGAGGTGATGGCTGCTGCCCAGGCTGCCAAAGCGGATGAGTTCATCAAAGAAATGGAGCATGGACTACAAACAGGTACCTTCACTCAAAACAGAACCTGGAGCTTATTCTTGGGGTGAGGGTTGTGTCCCTGTAACTCAATGTTTCCTGTTTCCTTGCCTTTTCATTGGCTCCCACTTCCTCTCCTTTCCCAGCACCAGGAGCTGTTTAGCCCCTTGTCCTGCTCAGGAGTCTTTGTTCCCAGAGAGCAACGTAGAAGTAGTGCTCCCTCCACACGGGCAGCCCCAGCAGGTCTCCACCCCACCACCCTCCTTAGCCAGGCCCTCATACCTCCTAACTGGTGCTAGTGGAAATACCAGTTGTGCACTTGTTCCTGTTCACGGGGAAGATGTTGTTGTGGTCACTTGTGTCTGAGGAAGGCTACTTCTTGGTTTCTTCAGATGTAGGGGAGAAAGGAAGCCAGTTGGCTGTGGGACAGAAACAATGTCTGGCCATTGCTCGGGCCCTCGTGCGGAACCCACGAGTCCTCATCCTGGATGAAGCCACCAGTGCCCTGGACGTCCAGTGTGAGCAGGCTGTGAGTACTGGGGTGGGAGAGGCGGGGGCCAATGGGACCTGAGGGGTCACGTTTGAAGGATCAGCCTGTTCAGAATCTGGCAGTGGGAGGATGAATGGCTCACTAGTGGAAAGAGTATCTGTGTCTTCCTAGGGCTGGGAAATGGAATGGAGAATACGGTGGTCTGGGAACATTCTTGATTCCTCCATGGCTCCCCTTCCCATCCAGCAGCTGCAATAATCCAGCTGAGAGAGAAGGGCAGTGCAGGCCTTTATCTTTTACTCCTTCCTACATTCTCATGTTTCACACCCTCTTTACCCTAAGCCACAAGAGATGATGCCCAGCTGGGATGTGGTATCCATCCCATTCTTATCTCTCTGAGGCATTATAATCTGCTCCCTTCAGCTGCAGGACTGGATATCCCGTGGGGACCGAACGGTGCTGGTGATCGCTCACAGGCTGCAGACGGTTCAGAACGCTGACCAGATCCTGGTGCTCAGGCAGGGAGAGCTGGTGGATCATGCCCAGCTCATGGAGGGGGAGGACCTCTATTCCCGCCTGGTGCAGCAGTGTCTGGAGGACTGAGGCTGAAGGGACACTGGGCCCTTCTCATGGCTGTCTTCATGACCTGGAGTAGCTCCTGCTTTGAGTTTCCCTGGGGCTGTTCCCCTGGGTAGTTTTTCCTGGAGTTGGAGACATGATGGAGATTTGGACCATGTGTGCTTTCATTGGAGCTGGGAGTGGAGGGCGGGGAGTGCTGCATGTGTCCATGAACCTTATTTCCTTGATGAACGTGGTACTGAGTAGTATACTGTGGCATAATAAATATATTTAAAAATATTTTTTCCTTATTATATAAATAGCACACATTCATATAGGAAAGTAACACTAACCTTTGTTTCACTTTCCAGAGATAATTATGGTTACTGTTTTGCTGGCTATCCTGTCAGTCTTTTATCTGTTCTTTGAGATACACATTAGCCAGTATGATAAATATTCATGAGGTTGCTTTTCCGTGTCCTTTCCCATTCCCACCAGTGTCTGATACTTCAGGTGGAGCTAGGGAAGGACAGAGCACAGTTCCCTAATTAGCAGTGTTAATAAAACATTGATAATAGCTACTGTTTATAGACTTTTAATATAAGTAGGAACTATGCTATGCATTTTTCTTTTTAATCCTTACCCTCAATCCTACAAGGCTGGTTGTTATTATCCCCATTTTATAGTTGAGGCAACTGAGTCTCAAGAAACCAAATAACTTTCCCAAGGTTACACAGTGGTGGGGTTGGAGTTTGAATCCAGGCCTGAGCCCAGAGTCCATACTCTGAAGCAATAAATTATATGGCATCTTGTGTTCATAATCTCTAATTCATAATCAGATCAAGTAAAGCTGTTTGACTTCTAGTGCCATGTAGCTCTGAATCCATTATCTTCTCTCTCGTTTTGTTAGGACTTTCATTCTGTCTTGGATGATCTTATCTCCAAAGAAGTTTCCTACCATTGGTTCGCCTCTTCCAGCCATTCTTCACGAAGTCACTTTTCTTTCTAGAAGGTTCTTAGGACGATGTCACTTCTGCAAAACCCTTCAAGTGCTCTTCATCCCTTTCTGTCAGATCTTCCTCAGAGCACACGAGGGTTTCCAGCCCCGTTGTGGTGCCCTTTCCTGTTGCATTAAGCTCCAGCCCGACAAACTTCCTGCCTCCCGATGCCTTTGTGCCTTTGCAGGTGGTGTTTCCTCACCATTCCCTGCACCACCCTCCCTCATGTACCCTAAGTTCTCCCACACGTAACTCTGGGTTCAGGTCTCCAGGAAGCCTTCCCTTTTCTCCTCAGTCTGGAGGAAGTGTCCTTTCCATGTTCTCCTATTGCTTCTGGGCTTGCCTTTTTCACAGCTTTCATTAAACTCTCCTCTCCACCCTCCTTGGTCCTTCCACTAGATCATGAACTCCTGCCGGGGAGGGCCGTATGTCTTATTAAGCTTTATATCTACTGCCTGGCACAGGGCTCTATCCACAGTCGACAGTAAGTAAATGTCTGTTGGATCAATGCATAAATCTCCCTCCTGCACTGTCCTTATTCTCAACCCTCCCTACACACACCAACCACTGCAAACCCAAAGTTGTACATGTTGCTGGTAACTGGGAGGGACTTAGCTTTGAAGGTTCCTATTCCAGGAAAGAGAAACTTTCATAATCCCAGAAATAGCAGGTACTTTCCAGCACTAGCCATGAACTAGCCAGACTTCTGCTGTTTTGGACTTTTTTCTGCCTGGCAACTGTTGGGAGCAGAGCCAGATGAGAGTAGGGAGTTTGTTATGCAGATAAGCCTTTGCCTCATTCCGCTGGCTGCTGCCAGGTACCCTACACCCGTCTCTCTCCCAAATGTCACTGAGGGTGAAATATGCATTTGGAGAGAGAGAAGCCTGGCCTGACTCATCCTTCTCTCCGCAAAATGTCCTTTCTCTATTTGTCATATGGTAATAATAATTCCTGTATCTCCTAACCTTATGGAAACTATAGCCCTCGTGAGAAGATGATCTGTTAAATTTCTTTGATATCCTCAGCACAATTACATCCATAGATTCATAGGCATCTTAAAAATAATGCAGCAGTCAAATCTTACTTTACAGATAGGGAAACTGGCTTGAAATCACACAGCCTATCAGTGAGAGAGCTGGGGGGAAAACTCAGGCATCCTGATGGGCAGGACAGGAAGATGCAGCAGACCTTGGGATCTTAAGATGTCCCGAAAATTTATCATCTCAGGGCCAACACCCAGGTAAGCCTTACGTCAGGGACACAGAAAAATGTTCCCTGATGGTCAAAGTATTCAACCCAGACAGACTGATCCCCACAAGTGTGGTCTGTCTGGTATTTACAGATATTAGTAATTCTGGTTTGCCCCGGAGTTCTAGTTCTTTCATTCACCTCTTCTACCTGCCAACACCATTTGATGTCCCTGCCCCTTAATCTCCCTTTCTTGTCACTTGCCTTTAGTATCTTTCCCACTCAGTCATGTTTTACTCTTTCCTAAGGAAGATGTGAATGGAGAGGGGGAACCTTAGGAAACTCTGATAAATTTCTTCGGAACCCCAAACCATGCCCCACCCTGTCTGCCCTGCCCAGTGTGGAAACAGCCTTGAATTTCAAATCCTTTATGCCCCAGCCCAGTGGGGTAGCCACTTGCAGTCCACATGGCAGTTGTGAATCAAGAGGAGGAAGAGTGGAGTTGTCAGAATTTTGGGAGAAAGAACTAGGGAATAAGGAAAACTGAGATTTCCCCTGTTTTGGGTGCTGCGAGAAAGAAGCACCCATTTGTTTGAGTCTGATGCCATCTAGTGGTCTTAGGAAACACTGGGTTTTCAACCTAGAGTTATGGATTCTAATAATTCAGTAACAATAATAATCATACACTGAGTGCTTTCTGTGTGCTACTATTGTGCTTAGTGCCTGATATGTATCTTCTTACTTTATCTTCAAGATGATCCCATGTGGCAAGTATTACTATCCCAGTTCTAAGAAGGAAAAAATGGAGATTTAGAAACATTTACTAACTTACCTGGGTCACACAGCTAGGAAAAGGTGGACTCTGCCCAGCTTTACTACAAAACTCCTCAAAAGAGCTGCCTATACTCCCTGTATCCACTTACTCTCAGACTATTCTCTTTTTTAAAGATACAATTTATTTGAACAGCCAATATATTAATGCGGCTTAAAATTCAAATGGCACAAAGGTTGGAAACTAGGGTTAAAGAGGAAAGACGACTCCCATCCTTCTCCATGGTTGGCCAATACTCCTCGCATAGGCATTCATGTTCCGAGCTTTATGTTTACCCTTCCAGAGAAATTTAATGTATATGTGAGCGTATGTGTATACATAGTCTTGCTCCCTATTTTACAAATAGTGGCTCCCTAAATTCCCTGTTCTGAACTTTACTTTTTAAACTTTAGCAATATATGACTATACGGTATTCTATTTTGTGAAGGTACCATATTTCATTTAGCCTGTTTCCTCTTATTGATGAGCGGTTAAGTTATTGGAAATCTTTTGTTATTGTAATCAGTGTCTTGCATAGACATTGTAATACACATGTGCAAGCATATCGCCAGGATAAAATCCTAAAGGGGCAGTCACTGAGTCCAAATGTATATATATTATTAATATTGATAGATATTGCAAAATAGCCTTCATAGAGATTGTATTAATGCACAGGTCCATTAGCAATATATGAGTTTATCTATTTCCCCACATGCTCATCAATGTAGAATATTGTTAACTTTTCAGATTTTGCCAATCTTACGGATAAAAAGTGGCATTATATTATAGCCATCGTTTGATTTTCCTTTATTGCCACTTAAGTAAGAAGGATACTGAACCCAGAAAGAAAAACTGGGATGCAAGAAGCAAAGATGAGAAACACACAAACACACAAAATGATGAGAAAAACCTGTCTAGAATATTGGTAAATCAGAATAAAGGATGAAAAATGACTATAACTATAAAAATCACCAACAATGACTATTAAATTTAAGAACAAGGTGGAATAATTATAAATAATATGAGAACAAGGAGATAAAGTAAAGCATTCTAAAGTCTTTTCCTTGATTGGAAGGAGGGTGGAGGTATTGATTAACTTCCGATGTTGCCAAGTTAGGTACTCATGTTAAAAATGTAGGGGTAACTCTTAACTAATAGAATTTAAAACTCCTCAGCCAGGAGAGGGAAATTAGAGATTACTTTAAAAAATTAATCAAATTAATATGAGTTGAAAAGAGAAAAAAAAAAGAAGCAGAGAAAGAACATAACAAAATAGGAAGCACAATATATGATAATAGAAATAAATCCATATAATTTAGTAATCACAATAAATGTAAATGGCTTAAATTTAAAGAATAAATCTCAGATTAGATTAATAATATCACAAAATCTAGTTACATGTCCTTCATGAGAGTCCCAAAGACAACCTAAAGACATAAAAAGGTTAAAATCAAAAGATGCAATATAATACACAAACTAACATAAGATGACTTGTGTAGTTACATTGATAGCTAAAAATATAATCTAAGGGGCTGGCCGAGTGGTGTACTGGTCAAGTTCAGTGTGCTTCACTTCGGCAGCCTGGGTTCATGGGTTCAGATCCTGGGTGCAGACCTACACCACTCATCAAGCCATGCTGTGGCAGATGAAAGATGGGCACAGATGTCAGCTCAGGGCCACTCTTCCTTGAGCAAAAAGAGGAAGATTGGCAGCAGGTGTTAGCTCAGGGCGAATCTTCCTCACCAAAACATATACATATATCTAGTCTAAGATCGTAGGCATTTGGGGCCTACCCATGGCTGAGTGGTTAAGTTCACACACTCTGCTTCAGCAGCCCAGGGTTTTGCTAGTTTGGATCCTGGGCGTGGACATGGCACCACTCATCAGGCCATACTGAAGTGGCATCCCACATGCTGCAACTAGAAGGACCACAACTAAAATACACAACTATGTACTTGGGGGATTAGGGGAGAAAAAGCAGAAAAGAAAAAAGAAGATTGGCAACAGTTGTTAACTCAGGTGCTAATCTTTAATAAAAAAAGTAAGATTGTAGGCATTAGTAGAGACAAAGATGATCTTAACAATGATAACAAGAAGTCACCAAAACATACTAAAACTGAATCAGTATGCACCTAACAACAAAGTCACAAAATATATAAGAAAATATAGACAGAACTACAAGAAGAAATTGATAAATAGAAACACATTTCTCAGTCATTACAGATTAAGTAGAAAAATAAGTAAGGATATAGAATAAGCTTGCTGATGGCGTTGTCCAGGAGTCAAAAAATATCCCTTAATATTATGTTAAGTGAAATAAGCCAGATAGAGAAAGACAATCTCTGTATGACTCCACTCATATGTGGAAGTTAAACATGTAGACAAAGAGAACAGATTAGTGGTTACCAGGGGAAAGGGGGTGGGGGGTGGGCACAAAGGGTGAAGTGGTGCACCTGCAACATGACTGACAAACCATAATGCACAACTGAAATTCCACAAGGTTGCAAACTATCATAATCTCAATAGAAAGTTAAAAAAAATCCCTTAAAACTGATAAATCAGGGGGCTGGCCCCGTGGCCAAATGCTTAAGTTCATGCGCTCCGCTTCAGCTGCCCAGGGATTTGCTGGTTCAGGTCCTGGGTGCTGACATGACACTGCTCATCAAGCCATGGTGAGGTGGCATCCCACATGCTGCAACTAGAAGGACCCACAACTAAAAATATACAACTATGTACCGGGGGCTTTGGGGAGAAAAAGGGGAAAAAAAATCTTTAAAAAAACCCCCAAAACAAAAAACCAATAAATCAAGTAGTTGCCTTTTGAACGTGTTTAAGAGTACAAAATTAAACACAAAGAAAATGGAAGAGGAAAAAAGCTAGTTTTATGATGTTCATAGTGGAAAACTAATAGGAACTATCTAAAGAAAGAGAGAACTAATTGTATTATGTAAAAATAAAGTTATGAAGACAATTCCAAAATAAACACCTTCCTAAATATCTGAAAAACTGCAATTTTAGAAAAACACAAAAAAGACATAGTGAACTATTTTAAAAAGGAAATGCTCATATAAACAACATATTTAACAGAAAATAATTATCTCCAAATTACACTGAGTCTATTTGCCATATTAATAACTGTAAATGGGCTTATCTCATCTATAAAATAAAAATATTTTAAGGTTAGATTAAAAGAAAAATTCTGCTGTTTGCAATATACAAAAGACACACGTAAAATAGTTATTCAGAAATATTTATTCACTTATTCAACAAATAAAATGATGGGAAAAGATGCAACAAGGGAAAACAAACAAAAAAGAAGCAGAGGTCACAATCTTATTATTAAACAAGGTGAAATTCAGACCAAAAAAAATTGAGTGAGATGAGAAGACACTTTATAATGTTAAGTGTAGAATTCCTAATGGATATTTAAAAGAGGCATAAGTTCTAAATAGCATATCAGCAGTGCTTATTAAGCAGAAATTAAGGTAAATACAAGGGGAATATTCAGAAATGAACAACTTATTAGACTTTAATTCACTTTTCTCAGTACTAGATTGAGTAGACAAAAAAGTATGAACACAGAAGATATTACTAACATAATAAAAATTGGATATGATGAATCTATACTGAACTTTCTTCATTGAAAATAGAGAACACAATTTTTCAAGTCCCAACAAAACATTAATGAAAATAAATCACATATTATGGAACAAAAAACCCTCAAGTTCCCCAGAGTAGGAATGACATAGATACTATTCTATGACCATAATGGAACACGCTAGATAACAGAAGAAAGTCAGAAAAGATACACGCTCTTCCACATAGAAACTTAAAGAAATGGTCTCTCTCTTGAGCCAGAGAGAAAATAAAAAAAAAAAAATTGAAAAATTTCTCGAAAAATAACAAAAATCACATATCAAAACCTTTAAGATATAGCTAAAGCAGTGCTCAGAGGAGAATATATGACCTTAGTTAACTATATTAGTGAAAGGAAAGAATGAAACAGGTGAATTAAGTGAAAAGAACAACAAAATCAATCACACAAAAACAGGAGCAGATAATAAAGATAAAAGCAGAAAACTAAAACAGTAGAATGCATGAATTCAGAAGCTTAAAACATTTTTCAGTAAAATAAATAAACCGCTGGAAAACTTCATCAAGAAAAAAGCAGAGAAGTTATGACAAGGACAAAACTAACACAGGAACAGAAGAAAAATCGGAAGAGACTACTTTGTTCAATTTTACAAAAATAAACTTGGAAACTTGGATTAAATGAATAATTCTCTTGAAAAATGCAATATACCAAATGCAACTCCTATAGAGGTAGGGTATCTATATAGAGTAATTTCCACAGAAGAAATAGAGAAAATCCTAAAAAAATTACCCTCAGAAAAGCTCCAGGTCAAGATATTTAGAGGAATGTAATAAAGTCTTCAAAGAAAAAAAAAGGTAATTCCAACCCTAATTAAATGGCTCAATAGTATAAAAAGTGTTCTTTTAATGAAGTAAGTATAATATTTATGCTAAACTATGATAATGAACAAAAATAAAAACTATAGATGAATTTACTTATTAATATTGACGCAAAAATCCTAATAAAAATATTGCAAACAGAATCTAGCACAGATTTTTAAAAACCTATCAGGACTAAGTTGGGCTTGTTCTAGAAAATCTTTTTGAAGTTCATAATATTATAATTTCAGTGACTATTTCCTAGGAATAATGAGTTCAAATGTACAAATTAGCGGAGAAAAGAGCACCAACATTCACTTTTCCACGATGGGGTGATAGACAAAACTATCATAGTCTAGAGAATGGTGTCATACAGTATGCATAAACCATCCAGCCATCCAGATGTCATTATCAAACAAGTGATTGCTGATTAGAGCCCAGAGCTTTTAGTTCCTCAGTTCCCAAACGGCTTCTCACTGGGTGGAATCACAAGGTTGCTTCAGACACCCCAAATTCCACCTATTTCTGTTGTTTCTCATATCCTTTCCTTCTCACCTTTCCCCTCATGTGACGTCTCCCTCTAGTCTGGGACTACAGTCACCACTGAGGGAGAATTAAGCAAGCATGTCGAACTGGCAATGTTCTTAGCCCAGTATAATCCTTTCAGTTAAACCGAAACTCAACACATAGTGTTCTCTAAAAATATGTTTTAATTTTCTGTCTAGTATCGCAGAATAATTTTCTAACTTCTCTAAGGCAGCTTATGTTTCCGGTGATAGAAGGGAGTAGAAAGAGGAAAACGGACAGTTTATTCCAAATTTAAAGCCAACAATACAGCAGTTGAAGGGGTATTTGTGCCAGGTAATAGGGAGAATGATTTTCTACCACCCTCAAGAAACAACCACATATACCACACCCAACTTCTTTCACTCCTTAGAGAAGGGGAAGGGAAAGCGGAAGAGGGATGCAAAGTACGGGCTTGAGTAAAAAATGACAGAAAAGCCCGTGTCTATAATAGGTCTGTCCATATTAGGGCTCTTGGCTGAAGTCAGGCAGGAAGAGAAAGATGAAAATGCCCCTCTCTTATTTTTCAAGCTCATACAAATGGAACACAAAAACAAAAACGTGAGAGAAAGGAACCAGGCCACAGCCTCTCCCTTTATTAGCTGTCTCCCTAGAACTGTGTAGTCTCTCTGAAAGGCTCGGGGAGCCCAGATCCTTCTGTCTGTGCTTGACACTAAGCACAGAACACAATTCAACAAAGCTTCCAACTGGACGAATCACATGCTTTGACTTATTCAAGATGTATCAGAAGCTATTGAAAAGGGAGATTTACAGGTTGGTCTTGCTTTCTCTTTGTTCCTATAAATGGGCTCTATGCCCTTCCTTTCTTGTGATATATGAGACCACCGATGTCCTTTTGTGAGATAAGGTGTGATGGAGATCTGTCCTGGCACCAAATAGTTATCATAAAATTCTTCAATTATTTTGACCTTTTGTGCGTCTTATCATTACAGGGATGTTGAAGGTGTAGAAATAATGCTTTCCTGGGTTACCAAGTAAGAGATATAGTACAGGGGAAAAAGCACAACCTATGGACTTACTAGTTACGTGACTTTTGGTTCATGCTTTCATAACTTCATCTATAAAAGGGAGATCATGATACCCTCCACCACACACACACACACACAATTTATATAGTGCTTAGAAAACTGACTTATAGTAAGAAATTGACAAATATTAGCTATTATGATCATGATGTAGGCAAGTCAGATTTTAGCTTTTAAGGGTCTTACACACATTCACGCTGGAAGTAAGAACAGCCCTCCTCCCTTTCTGGTTCAGCATCCATGTCCTCCAAACTTTCAGCACCCCTTGTCATCTAACAACTCCTTTTCTTCCTGCTAAATCCAAATACAAGCTCCCATTTAATCTATATTCCTTAGGCTCTGCTCTCTCTCCTCTCCTCAGGGTCTGTCTCATCTCTGAGGGAAACTGCAGAAGCCCAGCCAGGGTACTGCCTGCAAAGGAGGGGAAACAGGCTCAGACTTATGTCTCTCCTACCCTCTCACACTTTTATTCCTTCTGATAACCTCCATGTCACATCCTCATTTATTTAGCCTCAAGTAAAATAGGATGAGGTACACGAGAAAGACTAGGTAGGTATGGGTAAGAAGAAGAAAGGAAGTTAAACTCAGTGGCTTGAGCTCCTGATTGTCACCTTTTTACTCAGCTTCACACACGCCCTCCCAAATGGGAGCAAAACAACTATCCACATCTAGAAGAAGTACTCACAATCATGGGTCATATGCTCTGTATACAGAGTCTACCATTTTCTGGCCTGTGATAAGGTTTCTAATTCATGAATACTATATTTGAATCTACTTGAGGGATGTGGAGGGGGTGGGTTGACACTCTTGCTCCTGTCCTGTGTTAGTTAGGTTAAGTTAGGCCAGGCTGTGGTAATAAGCAACCCTCAGTACCTTAATTAAGCAAAAGTTATCTCTCATTCATACAGTGTATATTGTAGGTTTGGGTGTTTCTCTAGGGGCAGCTACCCTCCATGATGACTCAGCTAATTAGACTACTTTTATATTCTGATTCCACTATTTCAACACAAGCCTTTCTTGGTTGATTTGGTAGGGGAAGAGGAGAAAAGTCATGCAATGGTAGTTGAATTCTTCGACCAAGAATCTTTTGTTCACTAACCATTGGCTAGAACTAGTCACATAGTCCCAGGAGACTAGGAGGTATAGTTTTCCATGTGCCCAGGAATTAGAGGAACTTGGTGAACATTAGTGATGTCTTCCCCACCTCCAGATCTTTTTCTTTACTCTGTCATGATCTCCCAGGAGAAGAATCTATTATTCTGATTGGTCAGATTCCAGGGCAGAGCATGTTTAGTAAGAGTGAGGATCATAGTGTATTAAAAGGTTACATAGTTGCATTTCACCCTTCTTTTCTGAATCCTATTTCCGCCATCTTGAACACAGTCCCTTTGGTATCCAATCATCTTTCTTCTTCCCGCACTATTACTCATATGCTTGGAAGTTCTTAGTCCTTTAGGATTTACAGCTGGCTACCGGTACATGTGGGATTTAAGAGGGAACTTGAGACCTTGCTTGGGGTCTCATGCTTCAGAGAAGCTAACCAAAAAACTCTCTATTGAAGTATCAGGGATTTGACCACTTAATAACAGAGTAAGCCTTTGATTTACAATTTGCTGTTACTATTTATGGGTAGTGCTTTCCTGAGGGCATCCCAGCATATTTAGTAAGGCATAACTCAAGTATTCCTTAGTCTCCTGGTCAACTACCAACATAATCTCACTGCACATACCCATCAAAGCATGTGTTTCTTTAGGGAAGTGAAGAAGTAAAAATAAATTCTATTGTATCTTCTCCTGGTCAATGAAGTAGTTCGTTTATGTTTATTTATTGTGGCTAATCAGTAACTTTTAAGGGATTCCAGATAAACTTTTGTTTCGCTGTTTATCTCTTCTCTGTTGTCCACATATACTGGGTATTCCAAATTCTGAAATTCTCGGTTTGTTAGGCCACTGGTATCAAATATCAACTTCATCATGAACTCTTTGTAGACGAAGTTAGAATTTACTCTCCTTATGTGCCCAAACATTACAAAGTTAATTTCATTCTTCCTGACATTATGGTGGATTGTTACCTTGTCATTCCACCTTGGTTACACATTACTTGAGGACAAGGAACATGTCTTTCTCTTCATTGTATGGCCTGTAATATTGAGTATGGATGGCTTTATGCTAAATAAAGATAATGCACTTACAGACCACTTTGGTGAAAAAGGAGTCTTGGCTCCTTAGTTATCAAATATATTTTCTTCCAGCTCGTTTTTAGCAGAAGATCTTGCCTTGTTCTAAACAGAGTTTGTTGAAGTCATACTTCATGAGGAATGGGACTTCCTCATTTCCTCCCTTTCTCACCCCAAATCTTCCTGTCTTCATTCTTGCATCTCAAGAAGTGTTCCTTTTTATTGCAAAACCTGACAATCTCTCTTGTTCTCTGGATTCCATTCACCATTTTGGGGGTAACTTCTGTTTTATTCTCCTTTTTATCTTAAATTTCTCTTTTCTACAGATGCCTTGTACTTGACTCAGAAACTTGTGAAGGTCTTTCCTGTGCTGCAAGTAGCTTTCCCTTAGTGTTGTTTCTCTCTCAAGTGAGGGCCTCATCTTTTCCCTTGTTTTCACTTCCAAAATTCTTGAAGGACTGTTTACACCTGCTGCCTTCCTTTCCTCATTTCCAATTCACTCTTTACTCTTCAAATACAGCTTCTACCTTTGACACTCTACATTTCATTGAAGGTTATTGGTGCCCCACTAACTATAAAACACAATAATGTTTTCTTATACTTTATTCTCTTGAAGAGTTTTGCAGCATTTTATTCTCTTGAGAATCCTCTCTCCATGTTCTTTTTTTTTGTGTGTCTGTCTATTGGTTTACAGGAAATCATACCCTCCAGATTATTCTCAATCTCTTCTACTTCTTCTCTGATAATTCCTTCACTAACTCCTCTTAAGGCATATACTTTAGAATGTGTCTACTTTCTTTTTTATTTGCATACTCTCTGTTGGCAATGTCAACTACTCCATAGGAAGGGAGACCTACTGGTCAGACTAAACCAAAGACAGTGCTAAATGAGGATAGCAGGACACATAATTAAACAATCTACATAGTTCTTCTGGGACCACATAGTGTATAGAGAATCTTTTTTCTCCCAGTCCATTTTCCATGTACCTAAACTACTGTCAGTGATTTTGCAGGTAAACGATTCTTAAGTGATATAATACAACTTTATAAGAGTGTTCTGCCCAGCACCTAATGATGCAAAACTCCTCTATCCTGATTGGTTACAAATCTGAGGCATTTCCAATCCTGGGGAGGCTAGAAAGGTATGTATATTCTTAATGAGTATTTTTGACTGAGTTGTGTGAGGACAGATCCCATTCTGAAGAAGCTGATGATTTTACTCTCTCGTTTTCTTTCTTCCAGAATGGGTTCTGGGTGGGTTCCCTGGCTGGTGGCTCTGTTAGTGAATCTAATCAGGCTTGATTCCTCCATGACTCAAGGCAGAGACTCTCCAGGTAAGAACAGAACAATTTTTTTCCAGTGTGTGTGCAATAATTGGCATGGGGGAGGGAGGCCTTTCCTTATAGGTCTAGACTACACTGCAAAGTGGAAATAGCTTCTGGCTTCAAAGAGGGTGTTCTTCCCTTTGAGAGAAAAGCATTCCTTCCTTCTTTACTACACACAATTTGGACTGCTGGGAAAAGACACTTCCTGTACCATAGCCAAAGAGTAGGGAGGCAGGAAGAAGGGAAACATGTCATCTTGTTTAGGGTCCTTATTGTATCAATGCCAGTCTGGAGAACTGTAAAAAATGGAGGCAGACTGAGAATAGATGCCATTGTAGAGCCAGAGTTTGCTCTGGTGACTGTGACAGTTTCTATATTTATCCAGTTAGAGTATATATGGACAAAAGAAATTGGGAACAAAGGTTGCTTCTTTTGGCATTTAAGCCCCTACTATATGGTCAGAATTGTACCAAGAAATTTTGAGAAATAAGAGAAATTGACATTATCCATGTCCTCAGGTTACTGGGTACATGTATTTATTGCTATTTTTCTAGCCGAGGAGATAGGCTATGCAAACATGAAGCAGTGAACATGAAAACATACTTATCAGCAGAAAACAGGATATAATGTGTTAAAAACAGAACCTCTTTGAACCTCAAAGTCTCATTAAATACAAAAGAGGAACAAAGCTGGGGGGAGGGTGGATGGGAGAAGATTGTCGTTCTTAGAGAATAGAAACCTCCATGAGTTTATAACGTCCCTTTAGCAACACAAATGGAAAAAAAATCAGCTGAGATATTAAACCTGACACAGATCTGAATAAAAAATTATTTTTCTGATACAGTCTGTGAGAAGGAATAGAGAATTGGCAGCTACAGCTTCATCTGAAATCAGCTACTGAGTGAGACATGAGTATGGCTGAACCAGGAAGGATGCTACCATCTTTATGCTCAGCTCAGTAGTTTGTGGAGGAGACCTCTGAACTTAGAAATGAAAGCAAATTTACAACTCAAGATCAGTGACAATTTTCATTAAAGTCTCAACTTAAATTACATTTCTTCAGGGAGATCTTTCCTGACCAACCAGCATTATTAGCCCATTTTAATTGTTCTTTTATTATTGTTTTTTCTTAAGTGCATAGAATCAAGTTAATCTTACCCAATGAGTTCACAGCACATTGTAATCTTTTGTCAGAACAAGGACTCTCTCCTCTCTTCCCTTGTCTCCATTCTCACTCCCTCCCTTCCACAGATACACATTCTAATGTGTCTGGTATGTCTTTAAGTATGAGGATGGCCTTTAAAAATACGTAGCATTGTTTTTCTGTGTGTATTTAAAATTTTAATAAACGTCATTGGGCATTGAATCACATTCTGTTTCTTTTCTCACTTAACACTATGCCTTGAGCTTTGAAATACATTGTATGAAAATAATATATAGCTCAAACTAATCACTATCAATATTAGTAAAATACTTTGTGAGTAGAAAATTATAGTGAACAATGGAATTGAAATTTTTTATTCCATTTTCTTAACCTCCAGAGTTTTTGTTTAGGAGGTCTTAGATGAAGCTAGAATTGGTATTTTATTTATTATTGAGGTTATGATAGTTTACAACATTGTGAAATTTCAGTTGTACATCATTATTTGTCAGTCATCATATAGGTGTGCCCCTTCACCCTTTGTGCCCATCCCTCACCCGTCTTCACCCTGGTAACCACTAAGCAGTTCTCTTTGTCCATGTGTTTGTTTATCTTCCACATATGAGTGAAATCATACGGCGTTTGTCTTTCTCTGTCTGACTTACTTTGCTTAACATAATACCCTCAAGGTCCATTCATGTTGTGGTGAATGGGACAATTTTGTCTTTCTTTATGACTGAGTAGTATTCCATTGCGTGTGTGTGTGTGTGTGTGTGTGTGTGTGTGTGTGTGTGTGTGTATACCACATCTTTATCAAATCATCAGTCGATGGGCATTTGGGTTGCTTCCACATCTTGGCTATGGTGAATAATGCTGCAATGAACATAGGGGTGCATAAATCTCTTTGAAATTGTTGATTTCATGTTCTTTGGACAAATACCCAATAGTGGGATGGTTGGGTCATATGGTACTTCTATTTTTATGTTTTTGGAGAAATCTCCATAATGTTTTCCGTAGTGGCTGCACCAGTTTTCATTCCCACCAGCAGTGTATGAGGATTCCCTTTTCTCCACACCTTCTCCAACATTTGTTATTTTTTTCTTGGTTATTATAGCCATTCTAATAGGTTTGAAGTGATATCTTAGTGTAGTTTTGATTTGCATTTCCCTGATGATTAATGATGTTGAGCATCTCTTCATGTGCCTATTGGCCATCTGTATATCTTCTTTGGAGAAATGTCTGTTCATATCCTCTGCCCATTTTTTGATCAGATTGTTTGTTTTTATGTTGTTGAGTTGTGTTCTTTATATATTATGGAGATTAACCCTGTGTTGGATATATGATTTGCAAATATTTTCTGCCAATTGGTGGGTTGTCTTTTCATTTTGATCCTGGTTTCCCTTGCCTCGTAGAAGCTCTTTAGTCTGATGAAATCCCACTTATTTATTTTTTTGTTTCCCTTGTCTGAGTAGACATGGTGTTTGAAGTGTCAAAGAGTGTACTGCCTATATTTTCTTCTAGAAGTTTTATGGTTTCATGTCATACCTTCAAGTCTTTGATCCATTTTGAGTTTATTTTTGTGTATGGCATAAGATAATGGTCTACTTTCATTCTTTTACATGTGACTGTCCAGTTTTCCCATCATTTATTGAATAGACTCTCCTTTCTCCATTGTATGTTCTTAGCTCCTTTGGTGAAGATTAGCTGTCTGTAGACGTGTGGTTTTATTTTATATCTGTTCCATTGATCTGTGTGCCTGTTTTTGTACCAGTCCATGCTGTTTTGATTACTATAGCTTTGTAGTTTATTTCGAAGTCAGGGATTATGATGCCTCCAGCTTTATTCTTTTTTCTCAGTATTGCTTTTGCTATTTGGGGGTCTTTTGTTGCTCCATATGAATTTTAGGATTCTATGTTCTATTTCCGCGAAGAATGTCATTGGGATTCTGATTGGGATTGCATTGAATCTGTAGATTGCTGTAGGTAGCATGGACATTTTGACTATATTTATTCTTCTGATACATGTGCAAGGAATATCTTTCCATTTCTTTATGTCATCATCAATTTCTTTCAGTAAAATCTTGTAGTTTTCATTGTGTAGGTCTTTCACTTCCTTGGTTAAATTTATCCCAAGATATTTTATTCTTTTTGTTGTGATTGTAAATGGGATTGTGTTCTTGAGTTCTCTTTCTTTTAGTTTGTTAGTAGAGTATAGAAATGCAACTGAGTTTTATAAGTTGGTTTTATACCCTGTGACTTTGCTGTAATTGTTGATTATTTCTAACTGTTTTATGATGGAGTTTTTTAGGGTTTTCCATATATAAAATCATGTCATCTGCAAACAGCAAGAGTTTCACTTCTTCCTTGTCTATTTCGGTTCTTTTTATTTCTTTTTCTTTCCTAATTGCTCTGGCCAAAACCTCCAGTTGAATAAGAGTGCTGAGAGTGGTTACCCTTGTCTTGTTCCTGTTCTCAGAGGGATGGCTTTCAGTTTTTTCCCATTGAGTATAATGTTGGCTGTGGATTTGTCATATATGGCCTTTATTATGTTGAGGTACTTTCCTTCTATACTCATTTTATTGAGAGTTTTTATCATAAATAGATGTTGGATCTTGTCAAATGATTTCTCTGCATCTATTGAGATGATCATGTGGTTTGTGTTTCTCATTTTATCAATGTGGTGTAGCACATTGATTGATTTGTGGATGTTGAACTATCCCATGGTGTCTGATCTTTTTTCTGTGTTGCTGTATTTGGCTTGCCAATATTTTGTTGAGGATTTTTGCATCAGCGATATTGGCCTATAATTTTCCTTCTTTGTGTTGTCCTTGTCTGGCTTTGGTATCTGGGTGATGTTGGCTTCATAGAATGTGTTAGGAAGTGTTCCGTTTTCCTCAATTTTTTAGAATTGTTTGAGAAGGATAGGTAATAAATCTTCTTAGAATGTTTAGCAGCATTCTCCAGAGAAGCTGTCTGGTCCTGGACTTTTATTTTTTGGGAGGATTTTTTTTTAAGGAAGATTATCCCTGAGCTAACATCTGCTGCCAATCCTCCTCTTTTTGCTGAGGAAGACTGGCCCTGAGCCAACATCCGTGCCCATCTTCCTCCACTTTATATATGGGACACCTGCCACAGCATGACTCGACAAGTGGTACGTAGATCCTCAACCAGGATCCAAATGGGCAAACCCAGGGCCGCCGAAGTGGAATGTGTGAACTTAACTGCTGCGCCACCGGGCTTGGTCCCCTTTTGGGAGGTTTTTGATTACTTTTTCAATTTCTTTACTTGAGATTGCTCAATTCAGATTCTCTATTTCCTCTTGATTCAGTTTTAGGAGGTTGTAAGAGTCTAAGAATTTATCCATTTCTTCTAGATTGTCCAACTCGTTGGCATATAGTTTTTCATAGTACTCTTTTATAATCTTTTGTTTTTCTGTGGTATCCATTGTAATTGCTCCTCATTCACTTCTAATTTTATTTATTTGAGCCTTCTTTCTTTTTTCTTAGTGAGTCTGGCTAAGGGTTTGTCAATTTTGTTTGTTTTCTCAAAGAACCAGCTCTTTGTTTCATTGATCCTTTCTACTGTCTTTTGTTTCAATTTCATTTATTTCTGCTCTAATTTTTATTAATTCCCTCCTTCTATTGACTTTGGGCTTTGTTTGTTCTTCTTTTTCTAATTCTGCTAGATGTCGTTTGAGATTGCTTATTTGAGATTTTTATTGTTTGTTAAGGTGAGCCTGTATTGAACTGAATTTCCCTCTTAGGACCACTTTTGACACATCCCATATGAGTTGGTATGGTGTGTTTTCATTTTCACTTGTCTACAGATATTTTCTGATTTCTCCTTTAATTTCTTCAATAATCCATTGGTTGTTCAGTAGCATGTTGTTTCGTCTCCACATCTTTGTCCCTTTCCAAGCTTTTTTCTTGTAGTTGATTTCTAGTTTCATAGCATTATGGTTGGAAAAGATGCTCGATATTAGCTCAATCTTCTTAAATTTATTGAGGCTTGCCTTGTTTCCCAACATATGGTCTATCTTTGAGAATGTTCCATGTGCACTTGAGAAGACTGTAATCTGCTCTTTTTGGATGGAGTGTTTATATATATCTATTAAGTCCATCTGGTTTAGTTTTTCTTTTAATTCCACAGTTTCCATGTTGACTTTCTGTCTGGATGATCTATCCATTGGTCTAAGTGGGGTGTTGAAGTCCCCTACTATTATTGTGTTGTTGTTAATATCTCCTTTTAGGTTTGTTAATAGTTCCTTTGTGTACTTTGGTGTTCCTGTGTTGAGTGCATAAATATTTATTTATTTTGTCTTCTTGGTGGAGTGTCCCTTTTATCATTATATACTGCCCCTCTTTGTCTCTCTTTATCTGTTTTGTCTTCGAGTCTACTTTGTCTGATATAAGTATGGCAACACCCTGTTTTCTTTTGTTCACCATTAGCTTGGACTATCACCTTCCATCCCTTCACTCTGAGCCTGTGTTTGTCCTTGGAGCTGAGATGTGTTTCCTGGAGGCAGGATGTTGTTGGGTCTTGTTTTTTAATCCATCCTGCTACTCTGTGTCTTTTGACTGGAGAATTAGATCCATTTATATTTAAAGTGATTATTGATATATGAGGGCCTCATGCTGCCATTTTATCACTCGTTTTCCCATTCTTCTGCATTTCCTTTGTTTCTTGTCCCATGTATTTCAGACTATCAATTTGATTAGGTAGCTTTCTATACTGGTTTTCTTAGTTTTATCCTTATTTATCATTTGTGTCTCTGTTCTAATTATTTGTTTAGTGGTTACCATGATGGTTGTATAAAAAATCTTGTAGATGAGATAGTTCATTTTCTGATAGCTTGTTATTTCTTTAGGCTAAGCCGATTTCATCCCTCACCTCTTTCCCTTCTAAATTGGTATTGTCACATCTTATTCCATCTTGTTTTGTGAGTTTGTGGTTAAAATGACAAGATTATATTTATTTCAGTGTTTTCCTTCCCTTTATTTTTAACGTCATAATTGTTTTCTAACCTGTTCTGACAGAGAGCTGTAATTTTCCGATTTTGTCTATTTATCTCCTTTCTCAGGGTTTTGTAACCCCTTTCTGTTTTTTTTTTTTTTTCAGGTATGAGGGCCTTCTTGAGGATTTCTTATAGCAGGTGTATTGTGGCGACGAACTCCCTTAATGTTTGTTACCTGGGAAAGTTTTTATTTCTCCATCACATCTGAAGGATATTTTCTATGGATAGAGTATTCTTGACTGAAAGTTTTGTCTTTCAGAATTTTGAATATATCATTCCACCTTCTCCTAGCCTGTAAGGTTTCTGCTGAGAAATCTGCTGAAAGCCTGATGGGGGTTCCTTTGTAAGTTTTTTTCTTCTGCCTTGCTGCCTTTAATATTTTTTCTTTTCATTCACTTTTGCAGCTCTACTACTATACGGCTTGGAGAAGGTCTTCTTACATTGATATAGTTTGGAGATCTATTGGCTTCTGTCACATGTATTTCCAGCTTCTTCCCCAGGTTTTGGAAGTCCTCAGCTATTATTTCTTTGAGCAAGCTTTCTGCTCCATTCTCCTTCTCTTCTCCCTCTGGGTTACCTATAATCCTTATGTTGCATTTCCTAATTGAGTTGGATATTTCTTGGAGAATTTCTTCATTTCTTTTTAGTCTTAGTTCTCGCTCCTCCTCTATCTGAAGGATTTCTATATTTCTGTCCTCCAGACTGCTAATTCTGCCCCCCATAATATCAGAACCTACTGTTCAGGGAGTCCAGATTTTTCTTTATCTCTTCCGTTATGTTTTTAATCTCCAACATTTCTGATTGGTTCTTCTTTAAAGTTTCAATCTCTTTTGTGAAGTAGCTCCTGAAATTGTTGAAGTGTCTATCTGCATTCTCTTTTAGCTCATTTAGTTTTTAAATGATAACTCTTTTGAATTCTCTGTCATTTAGGTTATAGATTTCTGTGTCTTCAGGATTGATTTCTGGGTACTTGTCATTTTCCTTCTGTTCTGGAGATTTAATATATTTTTTTCATGTTGCTTGACAGCATGGGTTTGTGCCTTAGCATAGAGGGAATTTGGTCACAGCTCCCACATGCCACCATCGGGGGAAAGGGGCAGGAGCTGTGTAATCTAAGCCCACCAGGATCCACATCAGCTGTGCCTGTCTGAGCCTGGGCCACTCCTTGGGATTGCAGCAGCCCTGTGGGGTCTCCCATCAACTGGAAGAATAATCACATGGGGGTTCTGGGCTGCTGCCACCTAATACCACAGTCTTGTCCAGACACACTCTGCCCTTTGGGACTGCAGCAGGTCTATGGGTGTTCATGACAGCCAGTGGCACTTTTGCCTGGGCCACAGATATGCTGCTGTCTGCTCCTAGGTTGCACCAACATTTGTGCTTGGTGGGTGGGATCTCTCCACTGGATCTGAGCCAGAGCCACTCCCTGGGTCTGAGGTGGGACTGTGGGCTTTCCTACTGGACCAAAGAGTGATCATCTGGGGACTCAGAGCCACTGCCTCCTGCTCCCACAGTCTTGCTGAGTTGCACTCCCTCCTTTGGGACTGCAGCAGTACTACGGGCATAGGAGGCAGCTTGGGCTTGTTTGCCTGGACTTGCAGCTGCACCACTGTCTGTTCCTAGGTCACACCAGCCTTTGTGCTGGTGGATGGGACATCCCCACTAGGATCGAGCCAGAGCCACCCCCTAGGACTGCAGTGGGACTGTGGGCTTTCCCACTGGACCAAAGAGCGATCATGTGGGAGCTCAGGGCTGCCTCACCTGTTTCCACAGTCTCTCTGAGACACACGCCCATCCTTGGGGCCACAGGTGTGCAAAAGCAGTTGCATTTGGGTACTGGGCTGCCGGGGGGCAGGAGAATTCTCACCTATCTCCACCACCTCCACAGGGGTGGTCCATCCACCTTCAGATGTATAGCAGCACGAGTCTCTCAGGCATCCTGAGGTGCTACATGTGTATCCTCCATTGATCAATGAATGTTCATTTAGTTGTAGTTCAAAGGAGGAGAGACAAAGGGAACAGCTTACTCCATCATGTTGCTGATGTTGCTGTCTTTTTATTTCATTTTCAATGGCAACATTTAATGTAAAACCTCCAAAAGACGGTTTAAGCTAAGCTTATATTCCACATCACCATATTGTTGCAACTACTAGAATTGTAGGTGTTGACCTTAAAAATAAAACAGCCAGTTATTCTACCAGCAAAACAAATTTATTTAGGAATAACCAAAGGATTGAAATCCAGGATGTGCATGCTGTGACAGACCATAGACAAATCTAACAAATGAGGGAGAGGAACATTGTATTATATAGAAAAAGGAGGAAATGGGGGGAAGGTTTGAAGGAAAGTCCATTGGAGAAAAGCAAGAGTTCAGGATGGTGATGGCTTCTCTCTGGCTGAGTTGCTGGGGTAGTCAATTTCTGTTTGGGATGCAATGTAAGTTTCTTCATGTAATTAAGTATTCTTTCCTGTTGAGGACTTCTGTCAGGGTCTGTAATGACTATCTTTGCTGTAACTGACTTTGAGTGGTGCTGTGTGGGAGTTCTCCCTTCTGGCCTCCTGACTTCATTTTAAATGAGGTTTCCCTTTATTAGGTTTCGCATACGTATAGTGCCAATGATGATAACGATCATGATAAAAGGCATCTTCAAGCCACAGATTAATATTATTTTACCAAACACTAACGGAATTAATGAACTCATTACCTCACTAGAACCAATGGAGCGGATGAGGTCCCTGAGTAAGACTGCAAAGGAAAAGATCAAAAAGGAGAAAACCCATACTGAGTGGAAGGTAGAAGGGGACTTTATTTCACAACTAATATGTACCTGTTCTGCATTTCCTTTCCCCATCTCCATCATTCCTTCACTTTACTCCAGAAGGAAAACATAGAATGACCCTACTAAGGGGAAGAGTACTATTGAATTATTCCACATGGGAATGGATCTTTTTGACTTGATAATAAAGAGAGTTAAGACCCTGGGCTTCTGAAAGCTTGGCTTGAAGAAACCCAGAACAGTTGTCTGGCAAAAGACAAATAATCAGTAATATTTGTCAAATGAATGAATGGATAAATATTTGTGGAATGAATCTTTATGTCTCTTGGGACTCTCTATGGCTTGTTTCTTTGGGTGACATGTCTCTTGTTGGGCTGGGCTAGTAGATGGGTCTCAGGCTTCTTTCCCACTGTGATGTGAGGAACCAGGGGGAGAGGCTACTTTTGCCTATTTACTGAGGTCAAAAGGCCTCCTCTCAAGTTGATGTGGTCTGGCATAATTTACCAGGTATGGGTTTCCTAAAGATAGTAGCTGGTTCCTAGTGTTCATAGTCTTATTTTGGTTTTCCAGAAGATTTTGTGATTCAGGCTAAGGCTGACTGTTACTTCACCAATGGGACAGAAAAGGTGCAGTTTGTGGTCAGATTCATCTTTAACCTGGAGGAGTATGCACGTTTCGACAGCGATCTGGGAATATTTGTGGCATTGACAGAGCTGGGGAAGCCTGACGCTGAGCGGTGGAACAACCGGCCAGATATACTAGAGAGGAGTAGAGCTTCTGTGGATGCACTCTGCAGACACAACTACAAGCTGGGTGCACCCTTCACTGTTGCGAGAAAAGGTGAGGTGGAAGGTGAGGTCTGCCAGAGTTCAGGAATCTCCTACATGTGAACCTGGCCATGGCTCTTCTTCCTTATGATAGGGAATTTCCTGCTTCAGGATAAATGGGTTATGAGCAGGGGAGTCTGTGTGTATGTTCTGTCCCCACTTGTGACTCACTCAATATCCTCACAGGGCAGATCACTGCGGTCTTAGTTTCAGATCTCAAAGGTTCTCAGAGACTTTACAGACTAGTTGGTCCTCAAATAGAAGGAGTAATTGTGGGAGTGTCTGATAAGATCTAAATCCTCTTTAGGGTCACTGACATCCCCAGTTTCTGAGTCTTGGGGGCTGAGATTTTCCCAGAATTTCAGTTTCCACTTGGGTGATCTGGGAAAGAGATTAGGGGCTGAGATAGTCCCTAAAGAAATTCCTGTCTTGGCTTGGTGGTTTTTCCTTCACAATGTCTCATTATTCTGTTCATTCCTAGTGCAACCAGAGGTGACAGTGTATCCGGAGACGACCCCATTCTTGCAGCACCACAATCTGCTACTCTGCTCTGTGACAGGTTTCTATCCAGGGGACATCAAGATCAAGTGGTTCCGGAATGGGCTGGAGGAGAGAGCAGGGGTCATGTCCACTGGCCTTATCAGGAATGGAGACTGGACCTTTCAGACAATGGTGATGTTGGAAATGACTCCTGAACTTGGAGATGTCTACACCTGCCTTGTTGACCATCCCAGCCTGCTGAGCCCTGTTTCTGTAGAGTGGAGTGAGAATCAGCTTCTTGTATACCCTGGGACTGACTTAGGGTTATACTGAGTCTATATGAGGCCTGGGTTACCTCAGCAATCATCTTGGTCACAATACTAATTTTTCTTTCCCTTGATCTGAGGGAGTCATAGAAATTGGAGTCCTTGGTCTATGCTGGGAGAAAACATGGCAGACATCTATCCTTGTATCTTCCAAGAAATAAGGAGGTCTAATCACCTCTTCACTTCCTTCCAACTTTGGGAACTAGTGTCCTCTAATACTTTGACCTTAGTATTCAGAGGACATTCCCATGGGCTATGAGAATCAGCAACAGAAACTGCATGGGTGCAAACCTTGGCCTCAACAAACCATTTCTAAACTTATTCCTTCTCTAGATAGCATTGAATTTGGTGTCCAGTCCAGGCTCTGGGATTTCAGGAAGGCACATAAAATATTGGGAGATTTTGACTAACTTGAAGACCTGTTTCCCATAGGAGCTCAGTCTGAATATTCTTGGAGGAAGATGCTGAGTGGAGTTGCAGCCTTCTTGCTTGGGCTAATCTTCCTCCTGGTGGGGATCTTCATCCACCTCAGGGCCCGGAAAGGTAATGAGCCTCTGAGAAGTCCCCTGCCACCTGCCTCATGGCTTCCCCCACTTCCTACTTTTCCTAACATCTAAAATGTGGAAGGCTGGGCTACCAGGGAAGATGTGGAAGGCTGTGCTATCAGGGAAGGCTGATTGTACTTTTCAGGGATACGTGGAATAGTCTTTTCTGAAGCCAAAAACATTCTAGGGGGTAAGCGGAGATGGAGCTCTGATACTGCAGGTCATCCCCCATCCCTCAGGATAACGACAACATTTGGTCCTATTGGGGCATTCTATTTCTTTACTCTCCTTCATTCCAGGATATGTGGAAACTCAGTTGTTTGGTGAGAGGGTAACGTCTTCCTCCTTGTGTTTGGGTGGCAGATCATTCTCTCAATCCGATGGCCAGAGGGAGATGTCTTGGGGATAAGACGCAAGCGTGACTCTGGATGAGTGGAACTGTCTGCTGAGTCCCTGAATGGGAGGATGGTGGTCCCTCACGAGACTTTTATCACTGTCCCTGCAGGTCTCCCACCACAGACATACTAAGGTCCTAACTGAAGCTTCTGCGCCTGGAGCCTGAAGTAGTACCAAGTGGCGTAGGCCCCAGACTAAGTAAAGGACATTCATGAAGTCAATGTTCTGGAGTGACTCTTTTTCCAGGAGGCCTCAGAGGAGTCCTGAACTTATTCTAGAGTTTGTGTTCTGAGATCATGCATCTGTCACCCTATGCCCTTCTTCCTTCTACTTGTCTGTGTCATTAGTCCCCATTTGCAAAAACAGTGTCTAGAAATTCCACAAAGACCTGACTCCTTTCAGCCCTGAACAGTTTACTTTTCTATGGTCCAGCCAGCATTGTAAGTATTTATTCTGTCTTTCTCTCTTCCATCTGCAGTTTCCACAGTCTTCAGAAGACAAATGCTCAGATAGTCACTGTTTCCTTTTCATCATTTTTGAAAACCTTTTTCATTGCAAAATAAAACTGAGATACACTTCATGTTCTTGGTTCCTTTGTTGAATATTAGCAGTCCATAGATGTGTGGGTTTATGTCTGGTCTTTCAATTCTGTTCCATTGATCTGTGTGACTGTTTTTCTGCCAGTAGCATTCTGTTTTGACTACTATAGCTTTGTTGTATCTTTCAAATTCATGGAGTGTTGTACCTTGAGCTTTGTTGTTTTTTCTCAAGATTCCTTTGGCTATTTGTGTTCCACATAAATTTTAGGATTCTTTGTTCTATTTCCATGAAAAGTGTCATTGGGATTCTGATTGTGACTGCATTGGAGAAAGGAAAATCTCTTCAATAAATCGTATTGGGAAAACTGGACAGCCACTTGGAAAAGATGAAAGACAGCCATTATCTTACACCTTACAGAAAAATAACTCAAATGGATTAAAGACTTGGGTGTAAGACCTGAAACCATAAAATTCCTAGAGGAAAACATATACAGTATGCTCTTTGACATCTGTCTTAGCAGCGTCTTTTCAAATATGATGTCTTCTCAGGCAAAGGAAACAAAAGCAAAAATAAACAAATGGGACTACATCAAACTAAAAAGCTTCTGCACAGCAAAGGTAACCATCAAGGCAATGAAAAGACAATCCACCAACTAGGGGAAAATATTTCCAAATCATAGATCTGATAAGGGGTTAATTTCCAAAATATACAAAGAACTCATACAACTCAATAACAAAAAATCTACCCAATTAAAAAATGGGCAGAAATTTTTCCAAAGAAGATATACAGGTGGCCAAGAGGACATGCACATTTGTTCAAGATAACTAATTATTAGGGCAATGCAAATCAAAACTACAATGAAATATCACCCCAAGCCCATCAGAATGGCTATTATTAAGAAGACAAGAAATAACAAATGTTGAAAAGGATGTTGAGAAAAGGGAATACTTGTACATTGCTGGTGGGAATGTAATTGGTGCAGGCACTATGGAAAACAGTATGGAGATTTCCCCAAAATTAAAAATAGAAATACCATATGATCCAGCTATTCCACTTCTGGGTTTTTATCCAAAAAACATGAAACACTAATCCGAAATGATATACGCACCTCTATGTTCTTTGCAGCATTATTCATAATAGTCATGACTTGAGGACAACCTAATTGCTCATTGACAGATGAGTGGATAAGGATGACGTGATATATATATATATAATGGAATACTACTCAGCCATATAAAAGAGAAAAGCATGCCGTTTATGACAACATGGATGGATCTTGAGGGTATTATGCTAAGTGAAATAAGTGAGACAGAGATAGACAAATATCATATGATTTCACTCATATGTGGAATATAAGCAAACAAACAAACAAACACATAGATAAGGAGAACAGATTGGTGGTTACCAGAGGAGAAGGGGATATGGGAAGGGTGAATGGGGTAAAGGAACACATGTATGGTGACGGATGGACACGAGACTTTCGGTGGTGAACATGACGCAGTCTATACAGAAACTGAAATATACTGATGTACACTTGAAATTTACACAATGTTATAAACCAACGTGACCTCAATAAAATAATAGAAAGCAAAAAAAATTCACCCTTACCCCCCTCCCCAAAACCCCTCAGATACCAATAACCACACAAAATGTATAATTTAATGAATTATTTAAGGCAAAACTCCTGTAACCACCACTCGGGTACAGAAATAGAACTTTGCAGCCACTGCGAAGTCTCCATGTGCCTCAGGCTAATCCAAACCCCCTCCCTCCTCTCAAAAGTAATCATGTTCTGACTTTCATAGTAACCACTTTTTTGTATTTCTTCGTAGTCTAGTCACTCAAGTGTGAAGTCCTGGACACTAGAACTTAGTTGTCTTTTATGTCTCTTGTACTTTAAAGGTTTCTCCTCTACCCCTTTATTTTCCTTATGATTAATATGTTGAAAAGCCTGAGCCATGTAACCTGCAGAGTTTTCCACAGCCTGGATTTTGGTGATTGCACAAACAGTGCAGGCTAACATGTGCCTCTGTGTTCTGCCTTTCCTGAAAATTGGCTTCTGGAGGCATCCACTTCCTCACATCTCTCTGCCCCCCTGATCACCCTGACCCTACTTTAGTTTTGGCTCTATCATGTCTGGCCTGTGTTACTCTAATATCATCTAACACTTTCCCTGTGTCCCTCCAACCCATCCTTTCCACCAGAGTATTCTCTCTAAAATGTGAAACTGCTCATGGTACTTTCCTTATTATCAACCTGTGTAATGGCCCCTTCTGTCTGCAGAATAACATCCTAAGTCCTTAGTCTGATGTATGAGACCTCTATTCCTAACCCTTTAGCATCATGTGTCCCTCTCCTGCTTTACCAATCCCAAACTACTCTCACCTCCCTCAAAACCCATGTCTTTCCCTGTCTCCACGCCTCTCGAGCATCATTAGACTTGGAAGCCATTCTCCATGTCCTTCAGCACAAGTGTCTTTTCCACTAGAAAGTTTCCTAGTCTTTGTGACTCCAGAGTATTTTAGGCTTTCCTCTGCCGAGCACCCCTGTCTGTGTATTTTCAAGATGGTAAGCAGGGCTCTACAGCTTATTTATTTATTTTTATCTCTCCAGAGCTCAGCTGACTGTCCGTCACACAAGTGCTTAGTAACGAATGACTATACTTCATTGCTCCTGCCTTGTTTGTTACCAACTTCCACCAATAAAAACAATCTCTCCAGTTCTTTTCCCTGTTGCCACATGACATCCTCAGGGAAATAAAGTTTATTAAGTTTCTGAACCTCTTCTACCTGGGACAAGGCTTTACCATTTCAGACCTTGTCCCCCATCCTCCTCCATACCTGCTCTGATTGCAGATTTTAATTTTTGTGGCTCTCAAGGTCATGGAGTCTCCATGTTTGTTATGTTCTGATTTATCTTTATCATGCCAATCCTACTTGTCTCTGCTGTTCTTTAAGTGATTTGTCCTCAATTTGAAGACCCAACTTTTGATGGATTGTCAGTGCAAGGGTTTCCTGGTTCCCCCTCCTTGTCCAAAATCGATCATTTTTTCAGCTTTTCAGTTTTGATTGATCGTGCCTTTGTGACTTCTAAGAGAGGAAGATTCTAAGGAGTGTCCCTGACAGCAAAGATTTCACCCAGAACTTGGCCTGAATCTGCCCTTCTGCCATCTTGCTCCATCGGGAAGGCTTTTTTGCTTTCATCATTGTCCCAGGAAGGTGTGGTGACCTCTTAGAGTTGGGCTCCAGAATGTGCTGTGGGAGGGGGAGGGTAAGGTGGGAGAAGCAGTCACAAGTCGGTGGTTGGATTTTTGGGGCAGAAAGATCTCCTTATCTATAGCATCCTCAATAAACCAGGGATGAGCGGAAAGACGACTAGGGTTTCATGTCAAAGTGAGGAATACTATGAAGGTGCTATATTAACCTTCAAATAAAATTCCAGTTGGAAAAAGTTCAGAAATTTAACAATCTTAAACTTGAGTCCGATTTAGTTACGGAAAGATCAGGGTCATCGCTCCGGGGATGCGATGTGCCCTTCGACCACCAGATGGCGGTCGAGACTAAAATGTAAGTTGATTTTCTCAACTAACTCTGCGGTGGGAATCCCCGTGGAAAAGTGGACGTTTTCTAAGGGGCTTTCCCCACGTAGCCTTCCCATCTCTTTCTTGTCTCACATTACCTCAATCTGCCAGTGTTTGAAAGGAGCGATGGGCGTTAAAAAAAATCGAAGGAAGGGAGAAGAGGTGGTGGGAAGGTTTCTGAGCAACAGGGAAGCCCTCCTGCTTGTGTCCATCACTGCCCGTCTCCTTTCCCTCAACCCCCTCTCTCCTTAGGCTGCTGTGCTTAATTACCCCACTCGCCCCCTGATCGCTGAAGTCTCCAGCTGTAGCAGTAGGGACCTGGGTCAAAGACAAACTGAATTTAATATTCTATAAAATGGTCTCACAGATACCAAACAAAATCTGTTTAATTAGAACTTGAGTTATAAGAAGCAAGTCCGTTTGGCAAGTTGGCTATTCCGTGACCTCAGGGCACTGGCCAGCTTCCCAATGACCCTGAGATGTCCCCAGGGACCTAATCACAGGGTCCAAGGCTGAGAAAGGACAATGGAGATAGTTCAACCCACGCGTTTGCTGCGTATAGTGTAGCCCTCCGAGAACTGAGCTCCAGGAGGGCTGCTTTTCCCCCTGATGTTTGGGTGGCTCGAGCAGCGCCACTCATTAACTATTTGTTCAATGAAAAGATGAAGTGGAAAAATCCACATCATACTGGTCTAAAGAACTTATCTAGGGTCATACAGCCTGTGAATGGCAAGGCCAGTTCTAGAACTTGGGTTTTTTGACTTTTAGTTTGGTTCTTCTTTCAATAATTTGTATGACACCACAATATTTACATTTTGAGGCATTTGGTCCTGGTTACTGAGCGAAAGTTTTCATCCCTTCTTAAAGTAATATAGTACCAGACAACTGGAGAGATTTTCTTTCTGTTGAAAGTATCTAAACGATATACGTTGTTCTTTAATCTTGACCATGTTCATTAGAGTCCTCTCTTTCCTTTCCTATCTCCCTCCTCAGATGAATAGTTTTGTTAGCATTTACACCTTATCTGAATATTTACATATATATGCACACATGTATATACATATACATACATATGCATAGATAGATAGATAGATAGGTACACTCATACACACTAACTATATGGTGTTTCTTGAGAGACATTAAAATTCTTGTCCTTATTTACCCTAGAATATGTTACGTGAATTCTTCATGTGAATAACAATTTAGCTGTACACTACTTTCTGCAACTCTTTGATTTAGAGTTTGTATTTTTCTTACATTAGTGGCTTATATTTGAAACCACCATGTGTTTGTTTGTTACCTGACCACAATGTCTTGCGCAGAGCAGCCACACAGGTCTCCAGTCTAACTCACCGCCATGCAATGAGCAGAGCAGCTAAAAGCCGCCTGGGTGCTCACTACGATTGCCTGAGTGGTTGGCCCAGGGAACCTCTTCTGCCAGCTGAAGGGGCTGATATGAGACCAAGCTTCAACTTCCTGTCATACCAGAGGATTTACAACTTCCCATGGGCTGAAGTTCTCCAGATGCTGGCAATGGGTGTTCCCAGACAACTCTTGTAAATATCTGTGCCCAAATCCTCTCTTCTTGGCACCAGAGAAATCTGAATATCCCCACTGACATGGTTGCCTTCTCCCATGTGCCCTATAAAAGGGGGAGCAATAAGGAGGTGAGATCCCTGCCCTGGAATAGATGCTCGATGCTTGTCCAGGCTCAGATCACCTCTCTGTGAGGGGGGAGGGTGGTGCCTGTGCCTTTCCTCTGTAGTTGACTCCTGGCCTTAAAAGTTTCCCACTTCTCCAGTGAATCCTTAACTGGTGCAGGGAGACCCTGTGCACAGCAGCACTAACCATCACTGTGTTCCACATTCACTTCCACCTTCTCTGGAGGAAGACTGCCCACCTCTGTGAGCCCACACCCATGCTGGGCTGCAAAGTGAGTTTTGGCTGTTGATGCTTATCAAACCTTTGTGCTATTTTTGCGTGGTAACAGAGGAGCCAAGACACCAAAGTATATAACCTTTTCTTCTTCTTTCTCCCTCACTCCCTCTCTTCATAAATCTATGAGTCTATCTATCTATCTATCTATCTCTTCATCATCGTCATAATCGATCATTTGTCTATCTGTCATCTGACTCTGTATCTGTCATCTATCTGTCTGTCTATCATCCATTGTCTTTCCATCAAGAGATAGTATACCATTGTTGTTTAGAGCACAGACTCTGGAGTCACAATGTCTGAGTTTAAATGCCAGCCCTGCCATGTAATGATTATGTGAACATAGGCATGTTATTTGACATTTCTATGCCTCAATTGCTATGTCTGTAAAATGAGAATGATAATAGTATGTGATCTTATATGATTTTTATGAGGATTATTATTATTTTTTTTAATTTTGAGATTTTTATTTTATTTTTTATTATTTTTTTGAGGACGATTAGCCCTGAGCTAACAGCTGCTGCCAATCCTCCTCTTTTTTGCTGAGGAAGAGTGGCCCTGAGCTAACATCCATGCCCATCTTCCTCTACTTTATATGTGGGACGCCTACCACAGCATGGCTTGCCAGGCGGTGCCGTATCCACACCAGGGATCCAAACTGGTGAACCCTGGGCCCCTAAAGCGAAACGTGTGCACTTAACCATTGCACCATGGGCTGCCCGGCAGTTCTATTTTTAGTCTTTTGAGGAAACGCCATGCTCATTTCTATAGTGACTGCAGCAATTTACATTCCGAAGAACAGTGGACAAGGGTTCCCTTTTCTCCACATCCTCGCCAACATTTATCTTGTGTTATTGAGGATAACCATTCTAAGAGATTTGACTTGACATCTCATTGTAATTTTGACTTACATTTCCCTGATGATGAGTGTTGTCGAACACCTTTCATGCACCATGGGCCATTTGTTAATCTTCTTTGGAAAACTGTCGATTCACTTCCTCTGCACATGTTTTAATTGGGTTGTTTGATTTTTGTGTTGAGTTGTATAAGTTCTTTGTATATATTCTAACCACTTTTAAGTAATATTTCTCATGTTTTCACTGTTAAGGTGCATGAGTTCTTTATATTTTTGGATATTAACCTCATATCAGATATATGATTTGCAAATATTTTCTCCCATTCTATAGGTTGCCTTTTCATTTTCTTGACAACTTCCTTTGCTGTGCAGAAGCTTTTTATTTTGATGTAGTCCCATTTGTTTACTTTTGCTTTTGTTGCCCTTTCTTTTGGGGTCAAATCCAAAAAATCATTGCCAAGACCAATGTCTAGTTACTTACAGCTTACGTTTTTTTCTAGGAGTTTTCTGGTTTGAGGTCTTGTGTCCAAGTCTTTAATTCATTTTGAGTTAACTTTTGCGAATGGTGTAAAATGGTCTACTTTCATTCTTTTGCATGTGGGTGTCCAGTTTTCCCAACACCACTTATTGAAGAGAGTTTCCTTTCTCCAATATATGTTCTTGCCTCCCTTGTTGAAAATTAGCTGTGAAATATGTGTGGCTTTATTTCTGAGCTCTCAATTCTGTTCCATTGATCTGTGTGTCTGTTTTTCTGCCATTACTATGCTACTTTGTTTACTATATCTTTGTAGTATATTTTTAAATCAAGGGGTGTGATACCTGCAGCCTTTTATTCCTCTCAGGATTGCCTTGGCCATTCAGGGTCTCTTGTTGTTCCATATAAGTTTTAGGATTCTTTGTTCCATTTCCATGAAAATTGTCACTGGGATTTTGATAGGAATTGCATTGAATCTGTAGATTGCTTTTGGCTATATTAATTCTTTCAATCCATGAGCACAGAGTATCTTTCTATTTCTTCATGTATTTTTCCATTTTTTTAAACAATGTGTTATAGTTTTCAGTGTAAAGGTCTTTCCTTGGTTAAACTTAGTTCTATGCATTTTATTCTTTTGTTGTGATTGTAAATGGGATTGTTTTCTCTTTCTGCTAGCTCATTTTTAGTGTATAGAAATCTGATTTTTGTATACTGATTTTGTACCCTGCAACATTACTGTATTTATTAGTTCCAACAGTTTTTTTTGGTGGAGCCTTCAGGGGTTTTCTATGTATAATATCATATCATCTTCTAAGAGAGACAATTTTAACTCTTCCTTTCCAATATGGGTGGTTTTTATTTATTTTTCATGCCTAATTTCTCTGACTAGGATTTTCAGTACTATGTTGAATAAAAGTGGTATGAGTAGGCATCCTTGTCTTGTGTCTGATCTTGGAGGAAAAGCTTCCAGCTTCTTACCATTGAGTGTGATGTTAGCCATAGGCTTGTCATAAATGGCCTTTATTATGCATAGGTGTGTTCCCTCCATGCTCTGCTTGTTGAGAATTTTTATCATGAATGCATGGTGAATTTTGTCAAATGCTTTTTCTGCATCTATTGAGATGATTATGTGATTTTTCATCCTTCATTTTCTTAATGTGGTGTATCACATTCATTGATTTGTGGTGTTAAACCATTCCTGCCTCTCTGGAATAAATCCCACTTGATGATGGCGTATGATCTTTTTCACGTAATGTTCAATTAGGCTTGCTAATATTTTGTTGAGGATTTTTGCATCATGTTCATCAGGGACATTGGCCTGAAATTTTCTTTTCTTATAGTATCCTTGTCTGATTTTGGCATCATAGTAATGTTGGCCTCATTAAATGAATTTGGAAGTGTTCCCTCCTCTTCTATCTTTTGGAAGAGTTTGAGGATTGGTATTAATTTTTCTTTAGATGTTTTGTAGAGTTAACCAGTGAAGCTGTCTAGTCCTGGACTTTTGTTTGTTGGGTGGTTTTTTTTTAAAGGAAGATTAGCCCTGAGCTAACATCTGCTGCCAATTCTCCTCTTTTTGCTGAGGAAGATTGGCCCTGAGCTAACATCTGTGCCAATCTTCCTCTATTTGACGTAGGATACCTGCCACAGCATGGCTTTCCAAGTAGTGTGTAGGTCCGCATCCAGGATCTGAACTGGTGAACCCCAGGCTGCTGAAGTGGAACCTGTGATCTTAACCACTGTGCCACTGGCCTGGCCCCTTTTGGGTGGTTTTTGATTACTGATTCAACCTCCTTACTATTAATTGTCTGTTCAAAATTTCTATTTCTTCTTAATTCAGTCTTGGTAGGTGGGATGCTTCTGAGAACTTACCCGTTTCTTCTAGGTTGTCCAATTTGTCGGCATATAATTGTTCATAGTAGTCTCTTATGATCCTTTGTATTTCTCTGGTATTAGTTGCAATGTCTTCTCTTTCATTTATGATTTTATTTACGTGAGCCCTTTCTATTTTTTTCTTAGTGAGTCTAGCTAAGTATTTGTCCATTTTGTTTATGTTTTAAAAACATCAGTTCTTAGTTTCATTGATCTTTTCTATTGTCCTTTTAGTCTCTGTTTAATTTCTTTCTGCTCAGATTTTTATTATTTTCTTCCTTCTACTAACTTTGGGTTTTGGTTTTTTTTGGTCCCCAGTTCCTCAAGGTTTAAAGTTAGGTTGTTTATTTGAGATCTTTCTCTTTTTGTGTAGGCGTTTATCAGTATGAACTTCCCCTTTAGAAGTGCTTTTGCTGCAGTTCTAAAGTTTTGAAGTTCTAGAAGTTTAAAGTTCTAAAGTTTTGATATGTTGTGTTTCCATTTTCCCTTGTCTTAAGATATTCTTTTATTGCTCTTTTGATTTCTTCTTTGACCCACTGGTTGTTAAGTAGCATGTTTTTTAAGCTTCATGTATTTGTATATTTTCCAATTTTATTCTTGTAATTGATTTCTACTTTCATACCACTGTTGCTGGATAAGATACTTGATATGATTTCAATCTTCTTAAACTTATTAAGACTTGTTTTGTGGCTACCATATGACCTACTCTGGAGAATGTTTCATGTGCACTTGAGAATAATGTGTACCCTACTTCTGAGGATGGAATGTTCTGTAAATGTCTGTTAAGTCCATCTGGTCTAATGTGTAGTTTAAAGCCAATGTTTCCTTATAGATTTTCTGTCTGGATGATCCATCCATTATTGAAAGAAGGGTATTGAAGTCCCCTACTGTTACTGTATTGCTATTTTTCTGTTTAGGTTTGTTAATATTTGCTTTACATATTTAGGTGCTCCTATGTTGCGTGCATAAATATTTACAAAAGTTATCTTCTCTTGATGGATTTCCTTTTTATCATTATATAATGACCTACTTTGTCTCTTATTACATTCTTTGTCTTAATGTCTATTTTGTCTAAAATATATAGCTACCCCTGCTCTCTTTTGGTTTCCATTTCCATGGAATATCTTTTTCCATCCCTTCACTTTTAGTCTGTGTGTGTCCTTATTTCTGAAGTGAGTCTCTTGTAGGCAGCATATAGACGAATCTTATTTTTCTGTCCATCCAGCCACTCTATGTCTTTTGTTTGGAGAATTTAGTCCATTTACATTTAAAGTAATTATTGATAGGTATGTACTTATTGCCATTTTATTAATTGTTTTCTGGCTGTTTTGCAATTCCTCTTTTACTTTCCTCTTCTCTTGTTCTCTTTGTGATTTGATGAATTTCTTTACTGATATACTTAGATTACTTTCTCTTTACATTTAGTGTGTCTACTATAGAGTTTTGCTTCGTGGTTGCCTGGAAGCTCACATAAAACAACTTACACTTATAACAGCCTATTTTAAGTTGATAACAACTCAAGTTTGAAAGCATTCTAAAGCTCTACATTTTACTCTCCACATTTTAAGTTTCGATGTCACCATTTACATCTTTCTTTATCTTGTATATCCCTTAACAAATTACTTTAGTTATAGTTATTTTTACTACTTTTGTCTTTTAACCCTTATGCTAGCTTTATAAGTGATTACTACCTTTACTACATATTTACTTTTACCAGTTAGATTTATACTTTCATATGTTTTCTTGTCACTAATTAGTGCCCTTTGTATCAGCCTAAGTAGTCCTTTTAACATTTCTTAGAAGGCTAGTCTAGTGGTGATGAACTCTGTTAGCTTTTGCTTATTTGGAAAATTCTTTATTCCTCCTTCAATTCTGAATGACAACTTTGCTGGTCAGAGTATTCTTGGTTGACAGCAAATATTTTAAAACTTTTTATTGTGAAATAATTATAGACTCACAGATCTTTGCAAAGACAGTACAGAGAGATCCTGTGTACCCATTCATGTAGTTTCCTTAAATGGCTATATCTTAAGAAACTATAGTACAATATCAAGACCAGGAAACTGGTATTGGTACAATGTGTTTATAGTTGTATACATATGTTTTATCACATTTGTAGATTCGTGTAACTACCACCACAAGTTACTTGCACTTTTTATACTTGATGTCCCTCTCTGTATCCCATGATATGAAGGACCTTGTGTGTTTGTTTTTGAGAAGGAATAGAGGTAGGAGATCACTATGATATGGGGTCATTAAGGGCTTTCTCTGAGCTCAGGTAAATATACTTAATTACAGAATGCAGAAAACACAAGAAAAACTGGGGATGGAAGCAAGAAAAACTTCACGATCCATATGTGACCAAAATTCAACAATATAAATGAAAACCATTACTGTTTTGTAATGCAACTCTCCTCTTCTCTTTTCTTTCTAATTCTTGTCCTTGAAGTTGTATGAAGCAGATGACTTTCACTCCATGTTTCATTGAGAAAAACTTTACAAAGAAATGTGGGCAGAATGTGAGTTCAGATGCACAGGAGGCAGTAAGGGTTGAATACAAAGGTGACCGGGAAAGAAGGACGATGAGGTACTGCACTCAATATTGGGGACTTCTAGGCTTAGGGAAGGGTCTGAGGAAGCCAGCAGGGAAGGCATTTTCTGCAGGGTCACTGAACCAGGAGCAAACCAGATCCTGAGAAAGCATTCTTTTGGTAGAATAAGAGCCAAGTTGGAAAACTTTTCACGCTACGAAGAAGCTAGGATAGAAGGTTCCTCCTTGAGGGTCGCCATCGTCACTTCAGCTCAGGAGCCCTGCAGAAGACAGAGGAGAGTGTTGCTTCCAGACCTCACCCTACAAGCAGCTTCTTTTCCCCTCTCTCAGGGCCTCATGATAAAGCTCTGCAGTCAGGAGAAAAAATTCTTTTGTCACCCTGAGCCAACGCTACTTTAGAGAGCAGGGCATTTATTAAGTGGAGAGAAGAAGCTTTACTGCAAACTGCCTGATCAGAATTCAATGTCATTCCCATTATTTCTTCTCTTGTCTTGTCATCTCTACCATCGGTTCCAGGAGACCCAAACCTATCTCTAAAAGATTAAAGAACATTACCTGTTGGCTGAAGTCCACCATGCCCTGAGAAAGAGAAGAGAACACATAACTTAAAAGATATGGAGGCAAGTCTGCCCCCAAATACAATGTCCCCAGCTGCTGGCTCACTACCTGAGATTTCGCTAACACCACAACACACATGATATGATACCAGGGTGGAGAGGAGAGCAGAAACTGAGTGTATGACCCATGAAGTTTCTGCCACACAAATCCAGTGTAACTTCATCAGCCTTAATGGCTCTTCCTGCATTTGCCCCTGGATCTCAACCCAAGATCTCCATGCATATCGACCCTTTTCTTACTTGTACAGCCATAACCTCTTATGTTTCAACATAGTAACCATGGTCGATTGATTTCTGGGTTTCCAGGAAATTTGAGGTTGATCAGTTACAGAAGGTCTTTATACAGGGTCACTGGTACACAGAGAACTAACTTGAGCAAAGCCATGATTCTTCCCCAAAAGGCCTGTGGGGAGTCTCAGCTGCCGGCAGAGTCCTCACCTTTCTGGTTCCTGCAGTGGATGAACAGCCCTGCCCCAAGGAAGAGCAGCCCCAGCACGAAGCCCCCGACTCCACTCAGCATCTTGCTCTGCGCAGACTCAGACGGGGCCCCTGAGAAAAGAAGCTAGTTTTAGTGATTTTTACCCCAAATCCGACTTTTCTAATTGAGACTCTGGGACTGAGAGCTTTGAGAATGGGAGAAGGCTGCCCTGGAAGAACTGCAATAATTGGCCATTTCTGGAAAAGAGATTCAAAAATCACTCTGGGTAACTGCAAAGTTCAAGCATTAAACTCATTTAAATATCACAAGCTCAACATCTGAAGGAAAAGGAGCCTGGACTAAATGAGGCGGACAAGCTTGTTGAGGGTGACAGAGTTTATAAAAGGTGAGCCAAGATTGGACTTCCCTTCTGTCAGGAAGGTCCCTACATTGTAGAGGATGTGCCTCTTCTCAGATCACAATGAAGAGCTCAGAGCAACAGTGCCAGGAGCACAAGCCCAGCCTGAGGCAGGGGACTGGTACCCAGGGCCAAGGGGGAACCATGAACTATGATATCACAGGAAGGCTCAAAACAGGGATAATCTCTTTTATACATGCCAGGCATAATTGCTTCCCCGGGGGGTATAGGTATTTGTAGAAACTATCAGAAGATATCTATAAACTATCAGAGAATTCTATCACAGGATATCACAGTGCTACCCCCAATATCTTATGCTGAAGGAAAGGAGAACACGGAGTGAATGAAAATATGGTGTAGGGAGAGGACAAACCTGACACTCAGGGATAAGGAAAGTCCCCTCTTTGGTGGGCAAGGAATTTATGGGGTCAGAAAGCTTCTCACTCCATTCCACTGTGACAGGGCTTGTCCGGCTTGGGTGCTCCACTTGGCAGGTGTAGACCTCTCCACTCTGAGGAACTGTCTCAAGCATCACCAGGGTCTGGAAGGTCCAGTCTCCATTACGGATCAGACCTGTGGAGATGACTCCAGCCTCCTCTTCCTGGCCATTCCGGAGCCACCTGACTTCGATGTGGCCTGGATAGAAGCCATTCACAGAGCAGACCAGGAGGTTGTGGTGCTGCCGGGGCTGGGTCTTTGCAGGATACACAGTCACTGTAGGCTCAACTAGGAGAGAGAAGGTGGAGGGAGTAAGTGAGGAGGACAGAGTAGGTCTCCTTGGCTGGCTGCCTTTCTGCCTCTGTCCAAACCCAAGCCTCTCTCAAAGCTGCCATGTGGCTGAACAGGAGCCAGAGTTGTGAGTCCTGAATTTAACGCTTATGGGCCCATTGGATTCAAGAGGTGTTGAGGAAAATTGTGGATTTTTTTCATATCTTGAAATAGTTATTCATTGTTGAAGTATTTACAAAGCTTTGTAAGACCATAGGGTGTATTAATTAAAAGCATGATTTCTGGAGCTCGGCTGCCTGGGTTCAAATCTAGGCTCTTCTTCTCCTTACTGGTTGATCATAGGAAAGTTTTTAAATTCCTCTATGCCTCAGCTGTCTCACCCATAAAGTGGGGGTAATAATGCTAACTTATCTCTTGGGGTTATATGAGGAACAATGGACCTAAAATATATAAAACAATGGCTGGCAGCCTTCAATTTTGTTAGCTATTTACTGTTGTTGTTTATGGTAAATAAAATATGATTCACAGTAGTAGGATAAATTGGGGAACAGTGGTACGATAGATGGAGATAGGGGATGAAATCCTAAGAGGGCACCTCGATGCACTCACAGCTTAGAGCACTACAGAAATGGTTCTATCCTGGGACCAAGCAGCAACAGACAGAGGTGATCTCTAAATCTATGAGTTGAATCCTAAGAAAAACATGAGTCCTGAAGGAGAGGGGAAGAGCAAGGAAAGCCATTCACTTAAAAAGTTATTTTTACACTCAGTTGATCAATCTCTCTTCTTTGCAAAAAAGCCATATCTATTATTAGAATTGTTATAATTTATAATTATCTCTCTTTCTAAACTGACATTTGAGGTCAGGGTAGGATCTGGGACCCATTAATACTGTGCTTAGCATCTGAGACAATCTCTGACACTACCAGGCCCTCAACAAATAAGATTATTTTCAAGAAATGGGAAACTGGGGGGTGCAACATTTTTACAGTACTACAAAACAGAAAATTTAAGATTGATGGTATATCATTAGTAAAAATTTTTCAGCATACTTCATTAAGCAAAAATGTTTAAATTCTTAACATAAAAATAATAATCAAAATATAATATAAACGACAAACTGGAGAAGATGTTGACTCAAATATCTGCAAAGTGTTAATAATCCTACTGCATGGAGAACCCATAAAATCACTGAGAAAACACTAGGACCCTGATATGACAGATAATAGATAATGCTTGGAGCAACAATTACAGCTGGCCAATAAATGTGTGAAAACATATAACCTTATAAATAAAAGAATAACCTTATAAATAAAAGAAATATAAATTTAAAAAAGATATAAATTTCCAACTGAGTGGCAATATTAAAAAAAATCTAACAAAGTGGAATGTGAAGTAAATTGTGCTACAATTATACAAAGGAACAACCTGTAACTACTTAAATACTATTAGCATTATAAAAATAGTCACATCAGTATGTTAAGTAAAATTATTATTCAAAAAGCTATTTTCACCATCATTTCAACTACGCAAATATATACACACTAAAAAAAAGTGGCAGGAAATTGAGACCTAAAAGAAGCCTCAGAAAGGTCAGAGGTGCCTGGGAGTTTCCTCCTCCCACCCGGTCCGTCCATATTAGTCTCTCCCACAGATTTCACTGTCGTTGAAATGCTTATGCACACCAACACTTACTTTAGGAGTTTCAGGATGAGGAAGAGTGTGTGCCAAGATCAGTCTGTGAGTAACCCTTCACATTCTCCCAAACCTTTTACAGTCCTGCTCTCTCCTCCCCTGACCTTCACCCCAACCACGGACACCACCTTCAGTTTCCCTCCCTCCATGCCTGGCCTCTCACCCCAACCAACATTTCCCCCCTCTCCAGCCCCCTGCGCTGCCGCTGCCCGCCCCCACAGCCACCCTCCTGCACCCACCACCTCACACCTGCCCCCTTTCTCCCTTCTCTCAGACCCCAGGCCCACTCCCCCCACCACACACACACATTCTCTCTGTCCCACCTCAGCTCACAGTACACCCCTCACACACACACGCTGTCCCCCCACAATCACACACTGACAAACCACACACCCTCTCCACAACCCGCTCTCACACGGTCCCTTGTAACTTGTACTCGCTCACAGTCCTACACACTCACCGGGACTGAGTCTCTCCGTCTCTGTCTCTGTCTCGGTTTCTCTCTCTCTGTCTCTCTCTTTCTCTCTCTCTCTCTCTCACACACACACACTCCCCCGCGCTCACCTCGCCGCGGCACCAGGAAGCTCTCGCTGACGCCGTAGTTGTGTCTGCAGTACGTGTCCACCTCCGCCCGCTTCTGCTCCAGGAAGTCCTTCTGCCCGTTCCAGTACTCGGCGCTCCGCCGCCCCAGCTCGGTCAGCGCCCGGTACTCGCCCACGTCGCTGTCGAAGCGCACGTACTCCTTCCCGTTATAGAAGAGTCTGTGCAAGTATAGCACCCGCTGAGTCCCGTTGGAGAAATGACACTCGAAGGTACTATACTCCAGGAAATGTGCTATGGGGACAGGAAGGATCCGGTCACCCGGGCGGGTTCCCGAGAAGAGATGGATGGCGACGCCCACCAGTGAGGAGCGTCCAGGCGCGCGAGGGGGCACTAAGGCACCCCTGACTGGCTCCACAGGCACCACGCACGAACTACCAGCACTGCACAGGGTCATCTTTCATCTGCCCGCGGAGGAGGGAGACCTGGCCGGGCGGGGAAAATCTCTCTGGTCCGGAGCCATTCAGGATCCACTGGGCTTCCGTGCTTGGCTGCAGACCTCTAAACAGCAGCTGGAGCTGGACAAGGATTTGTCTCCACCACCACCGGACGCCTCCACCTGAAAGACGCTCACCGCTCCCTCCTCTCATCCCACAGCTCTTCAGCTGTTCCTTAAACTCTTCCCACCTCATTCGCTCTGTAAATACTTTATTAGTGCTGTCCCCTGGAAATCCAAAGAAGGGAAAAACAGACATCTTCCCTCCACTCGTGAAGCTTAAAATTTAGTGAAAATGATGGACAAAACTCAACCGCGCAAGAATTTTTATGGAGTGAGAAATGTCAAAACAAAGGTGTGGAGTTTTAGGACAGAAAATAACAGGATGATCTCAATTACCTCAGGGCGCCAGAGAAGTGGTCTCTGAGAGTAACATTTAAGATGTGACAGGAAAAGTTAAGGTGATGTGAGCTAGAGAAGAGGGGGTGTGTGTATATGTTTGGGGAAAAGGGAGGCACATTTCAGGTAAAGGTAACACCACGTGGAGAAGCTTGAAAGAATTGATGAATTTCCTCAAGAAACCAGAAGAAACCAGTTCACTGAAGCAGAGACAGTGAGAGGAAGGAAGGTAAAAGGCTAGCCTGGAGAAATCAAGTGGAGCGGAGGACTTACAAGCCTTGTAGGTGATGTTAGGATTTTGAATTTATACCAACTGTAGTGGGAAACTCCTGAAGAGTTTTAAAGAGATTAAAACCATAATCTCAATACAGATCTACACTCCTTTTTCTGCTTTTCTAAATCCAGATAGCTCAGGAAACCAGATTTTTAAAAAAATTTGGTGTCAGAACTCATTTGGAGTCTCTGACCTGATGAGGTATGGGGTCAAATGTGTCTCTCAGCTCTTATTGGTTGTACGTGCTTCTGTAGCTTCAATGTGCTGACATGCACATATGTATAAATATCCACATACATATCATATAAATGCACACATTTTTGAGGTTTTTGTCTTTACATTTAATTGAACTGTGAAAATGTCAAAAAAGAGTTAAAGAATAACCCTGGGGTTAAAAGTGAGATGAACGAATGGAAGCTTCTGATAGCATCAGTAGTATGGAAAGCAGAATTACTTCAGAAATTTGAGGCACTTTACTGAAAAATATTTGCAGCGGTCACCACTATTTGTGATTTAAAAAGGCAAGTTGTTGAAAGTTAACAGAGATGTCATAACCAAGAAATCTTGAACATTTTCATGAAATTTTGAAAAACATTGCAAAAGGCGAAAAATAAAAACGAAGATCTTGAGCTTGCCTTGATTGAATGGATTCAACAAGAAGTGATGGATGTGTGCAACTGTCTAGTTTTTTTGGTAATGAAAGAAGCTAAAAGAAACCATGAAGAACTGAATTGGAGGGTGTGTGCTTAAAGCATGAGTGTAGAATTTTTAGAAGAAGCACAGCATAAAGTAGAGTTTCCAACCTCGGCACTGTAACATTTTGGACCAGATGATTCTTTGTGGTTGGGGGTGGTGAGGGCTGTTTTGTAAATAGTAAGCTGTCTACCAGCATTCCTGGCCTCCACCCACAAGTTGTCACCAGAAACTCCCAGTGTGACAACCAAAAAGGGCTCCAGATATTGCCAAATGTTCTGGGGTGAGAAGGAGCAGGGAGGAGGGTGGTGAGCTGTCTCTGGCCGGAACCACTGGTGTAAACCACCTGAAAAAACTGTGGTGAAGAAGCCACTGCTAATAATGGGGCAGCTGAGAATTAAACTGACAAATTTGCCAATATTACCTCTGTTGAAAATCTAGGTCCTACGTTAAAGTTATGCTTTTTAGGAATCTGGTCCCAATGCAGAGCTGTTTTTCCAACAAAATAAATTTTTTCATGACCACAGTTTACTAATTTCTTTGCGTTGCCAATCAGTCACTCTGATACTGCAATTTATAGTAAGAAATATGTATTTGGTCTTTGTCCCCTTTTCTGGCACAGAGCTACTAAAACTTAGGGAATTTATAAGTGATGAGAGCGATAAAGGTGTCTTTTGTTATGTTAATGAGATAACTTATGGATTCCACCTTGGGATGGGGCCTGGGTGCCAGGAGATTCAACCATGCGATTGGAGGGTTGGAAATTTCAGTATCACCTTCTTGACCTCCAGGGAGGGGAGAGGATTGGAGATTGAGTTCAATCACCAATGGCCAATGATTCGATCAATCATGTCTATGTATTGAAACCCTCATGAAAGCCCAAAAAGACGGGTTTCAGAGGGGTTCTTGGTTCATGAACATGTGAAGATTTGTGGGAGAATGCTGCACTTAGAGAGCATGGAAGCTCTGTACCCCTTCCCCATACCTTGTCTTGTACATCTCTTCCATCTAGCTGTTCCTGAGTTATATCCTTTTATAATAAACCAGTAATCTAGTAAGTAAAATGTTTTTCTGAGGTCTGTGAACCGCTCTAGCAAATTAATCAAACCCAAGGAGGGGGTCACGGGAACGTCCATTCTATAGCCCTTTGGTCAGAAGCACAGGTGACAACTTGAACTTACCATGGGCATCTGAAGTGGGAGGGGGCTGTCGTGTAGGACTGAGTCCTTAACCTGTGGGATCTGATGCTATCTCCATGTAGCTAGTGTCAGAATTGAGTTGAATTGTAGGACACCCAGCTGGCGTGGGATAATTGCTTGGTGGTGTGGAAAAACTCCCTACACATTGGAATTGGTACCAGAACACTTTAGCCACCAAGTTATATAATTTATCCTTCACATCATCTTCTTTCATAGTTTCTCTGTAGCTGGTCCACTACTTATCTATGGTACTATAGTATAGCCACAACCTATTATGTCTGTTCAATGTCCCAACTAATTCATTTTCTAACTTTCAGTCTCCTACTCCCAATAATACCAGTAGGCATCAAATTACCAGCCGTGGCCAGATGTAGAACTCTCATTTCTGTAGTCAATCTCCTCAGAAGGGGAAAAGCTGCGAAAGAGATGACATTGTCATATAGACAGTTTGCAAAAAATTAGCAGGTCCCCAGACCTTGAGTAGAGATCTTAACAAAGCTCCTTTTGCCCCGTAGAAATGATGGAAGACAGGAGTGCACTCTGGATCATACCAGATTTGTCTCACTATTCAGAAATTCTCTACCTTCTTGACTCATGAGAAAGTCAAAAAATAAAAATGTGTGAAGTTTTTGCTCACTGTAGCTTGTATGGTTAGCACTGTTAATTCATGCTCGTGTCCCCAACTTAAGGTTACTAGATTTAGCACATAAAACTACAGGATGCCCAGTTAAATTTGGATTTCAGATAAATTATTATTGTTGTTTATCTGAAACTCAGATTTATATGTTAATCCTGAATTTTGTTTGGCAACCCTAGCCCAACTGGCTAACAAAATCTCAGAAGGAGTGTGTTTAATGCTTCTTTGTATTCTTCAACACATGATCATGATGGCCTGCGGATAGTATGAATCCATGTGGGACTTTAAAAATAATAAATTCAAAATGAATCTAAATTTCTCCTACATATTGGAAGTAGCAGGCCTTACATCACTCTCCTACCCAAAGACACAAACTGGCACACACGTCGTCAGAAATTTTATCAATTTTACCCAATTGAGCCATTATTCACTAATGGTGATTAGAAGCCCAAGCTCTAGGATCAGGAAGCCTGAATTTGAAGTCAAACTCTTCCAATGGGTCAGTTTTCAACAGCCTTTTTCTTTATCTCTAAAATGAATTTAATAATTGCACATTCCTCACAGGATTATTATTAATTGTGAAATTAAATAGTGACTCTTCCTAGTGCTGATGACATAATAAGTACTTAATAAATACATTACCATTTGAATTTTTATAAATCCTATGAATGCAACCTCATAAGGTCTTTCTATTCCTTAACTTCCTAAAGCAAATAATACCTTCATCATGATTTGGCAATTGTCTTCTATTAATTTTATCACTAATTACCATTTTGAGCACATAAGTGCAGAAACATTGGTTTACGTGTAACAATGGAGTATACATGAACCTAATAAAAAAGGAATATGTTGACGTGGAAGAGAGGGACTTTGTATATACTCAGATTTAGACTACATAATCTGTGTTCTAGTACTAACTATGTGACATTGTGTTACTGAAACTCTTTGAATTTTACATTCCATATATATATTTTCATTGCTACAGATATGATAAGATAGCTATGAAAATTACATACCAAAATTTATAAGCCTGGTACATAGTAACTGCAAAATGTTATGATGCTCCATGCTGATAGTGACCAGACTTGTTTTGTTCATCACTCCATCCTTATCACCTAGGGTAATAACTGGTGTTTTCTAGGTTACTAATAAATATTGGATATATGAATTAATGGCTTTTTGCACATCCATCACATCTGCCTACAAAGCACCGTGGTGCTGCCTTGCTAATGACTGAACATCTCTGGTTCTCAAGTTCTCCAAGCTTGTCTTCAGGCTCCTTTATTGTTATATTTTAGGTCCTGCTGACTCCTTGATCCCAGCACAGTCTTTCTCTGGGGTTGGCTACCCAGAAGAGTCATCTCCTTCACTTCTTCAGCTCCCATTTTCTCTTCTAACTGTCAAATCTAGTTTCTATTTTGTATACTGCGCTGACTGTAAATGTCAGGTCCACCAGACCCAGTGTTCATTTCTCTATCATGTTCTCTCTTCAACCATCTCTTAGTGGTACTCACCATAACCGACCAAGCCACCTCCTGGAAAAGAATCTACTTGCCTTCATTTCCATGCATCACATTCTCTTGATTTTCATCGATATCACTCTACCTCCATCTCATTCCCCTTTGCTGACTTATTGGCCCTTGGCTCTCTGGGCATGGCCCTTGCCATCTTCTTGTCTTCTACATACCACATTCTTTCTATGTAGCCTCCTCTGTTTTCCTGGAATTTAACACAGTACGTGTGTCAGTGACACCAACATGTATACCTCTAGCTCTGGGTCCCCTGAACTCCAGTCTCATATATTCAACTGACACCTTAGACCTCCACATAAAAGTCAACGATTATTTCAAACTTAAGCAAAGCCTTTACTCCTAACCACCCACTTCAAATTATTTCCACACACAGTCTTCCCTATCATAAACAGTACCACCATCCGCCTAGTTACTGTGAAAGACGAAATCCTTAGTAATAAGCTCAATTTTTCTATCCCCCAACCCCTAACTTTAATTCATTAACAAGTCATACAAGACTCCATACCAAATCTGTTCACTTTATCTTGACCACTGTCTTTGTCACTACCACACTAAAGGAAGCCACAGCATGTCTGCCGTGGAGAATTCTGCCCTGCTCCTAAATGGTCTCCCTGGCTCTACTTTCGAATCTCTACAATGCAATCTCCATATGGTAGCTAGGATTATTTTTAAGAAATAAATATAAATTGACTTTCTTTGTAACCCTTCAGTAGCTTCACATTTCTCTTTAAATAAAATTCAAATTTCTTACCCTGGTCATCAGGGCCTAATATGATCTGGCCCCTGACTTCTCAAACCTCATCGTCTGCCACTTCCCAACTTGCTCACTCTGCTTCAGCTACTCTAGCCTTCTCTCTGTCCCTCAAACACAGCAAACATCTTCCCACACTTCAGCCTTTCCCCTGTTCCCTCCCCCTGGAACACTTGTCCCTTAGATCCTTCACGTGACTGGCTTCTTCTCACCATTCATGTCTCATCTAAATATCACTTTCTCAGGGAGAGCTCCCCGGCCACTTGAACTGAAGTCAGGTGAATCCATTCTGTCTGTTCCATAACTCTGATGTGTTTTTATTCAGAGCACTTATTTCTTTCTGAATTTTTTTTCTTTGTTAAATGCTTATGGGGGTGCCTTTCTTCCCTGTCAGTAGGTAAGTTCCATAGTAATAGAGGACTTTTCCATCTTGTTCAAGTAGAATTCTCTGAGCCTAGAACATAGCCTGGTATATAATTGTTCCTCAGAAAAATGTTTGTGGCTAAATGAATAAACTTGGGCTTCTGGAAATTGATCATTGTGGGGATCCTGGAAAGCAAGAATGGGCTCATGTTCCAACACTTTTATTCTGATGACACATTATATCCCTCCGCTTCCTGTGAGAAGTTCAGACAAATTTCCTATTTTCCATCTACCAGTTGGAGGAACATTCAAAGGTAAGGAACAGGTGATTTTAAAAAAGAGGAAAATTTTCATTAAGTATCATCTTTTTCGGTGGGTCTGTTACAGTGCTGAGGGTCTGTGTAAACTTTGGGGATTTTCAATAATGGTGATGACATGGCTGGGCAATAACAGGGAAGCACTGTAAGTAGAGGTAGACAAACATGGTTAGTTAAGGCAGACAGGAGGCATGATAAATGAACCTATGACATTTGGGGCTAAGACTCCAGGAGGGCAATGAGTTCTCTTGACTTGTTTACTGACTTTCAGCCCTATGGGATATAAATAAGTTTTGTACTCTCTCTGTAATTCTGTTCAGTTGTATGCTTTGAACCATATGAAATTGCTGATATTTGAGTATTTTTGGCCTACGAAAATAGAATTTCATATAATTTATTCTGTACTAGTTGAATCCTTTCTTGTGGACTCAGCCCAGAGAAAGGGGAAATGTAGGAGAAACTGATAGTATAGAAAAGTTCAAAATAGATTTATAATGAACACTAACCCATGCCAGTTTTCCAGAAGATGACTCGAGTTCTTTAAGGCATCAAAGAACACCCCACAGATGCTCCTTACTATAGAGTAATTCTAAGTTCTAAGAATCCTTGCTTCAGCTCCAGGGTTCTTTCCATGGGAGAAATAGAGAGCACTAATCCCAACTTCTGTCAGAGACCCTCCCAGACAGGGATACAGGCCTTATAAACATTGGGGTTCAGGGAGAAAGAAAAGAAGGTAATGGGGGAAGCTCTTGATGCATCCTCACCTATTAGGGAGAGGCACCAACATCAGAGATCCTGTTGAGGATATGGCACAGGATCTTCCAGGAGAGATCTTTTTGATTCTTTTTGACTCCTCATAAAATTTTCAGAGAAACTTTCCCTTTTTCTGGCATAACTCAACATAAAAAAGAGGGTTACTGGATGAGAGTTATTTTGAAATTGTTACTTCTAATTCTTCTCAGGATCCTGAGGGAATGGGATGCAAGGCTGGAGAGATCTTATTGGAGGAGAGAGGAGAAGAAATAGCCTATTCATAGAGGCTCCTCATGCAGCTCTCATAGAGAGGACAAGCATCCAGGCCCCTTTTGTTGTGGAAAGATTGGGGAGCCATATGATAAAGATGGGTGGTCACTGAAGAAAATGACACAATTTTCTCAGGGAAATGGCCTGGACGCAGTGACAAAGTTAACTCCCTTCCTCCCCCTACCCCAGAACAGCTCACTACCCAAGGTGTGCACTAACGTTGGGTGTTCCTGGCCCAACCAAGGGGAGGGTTTAGTACCATCAGCATCACTGTCAGAGCTGCCATCCAGGAGCCTCCAGGGAACCACAGACACACCATGCTGGAGAACAGGAGAGACAGGGTGCAAAAGGCAAGTCTCATCCAATGAGGACTAAGACTCTCTTCCACCCACATCCCCAAATAGTATCAACCAGGGACCTCATTTTTTTGTTCCTGGATTGGATAATCTCAGTGTTGAGAACCAATCAGCATCAGAAATGAACAGCATCATCGGTTGCTGGTCAGAGACTCAGTTTGAGGGTCGTCTTCTGAAAGTTAGATTTCATTTGTTAGAAACATTGTTTTAATTTGCTACTTTAAAGGTTTGATCCAGTTGGATCTGTCTACGAAAATAATCCATATCCAATCTATAAATGAAAATTTGGGTGAGTTTATTCTGAGCTTAAATCTGAGGATTATAACCCAGGAGAGTCTTTCCACAAAGGAACAGAGCACTCCAAAGAAGTGGGGGTATCAAGGGTGGTTATATACCCTCAAAGAGGATGTTTCACATAGGATTGAAAGGTCCCTTTTACAATAGTCCCGAGACTGCTCTGTCGGCACAGCGATTGATGGAAACAGCAGGTAGATCTTCTGTCTCTGTGAACATAGCAGGGTGGCAGTCTGTTGTCTCCAGCTGGGTGGTCACAGGTGAGCTGGGAGGTGAGTGCAGCAATCAGTTCCTAGCCTAAGGAAAAATGCTTATCCCTAAGGAAATGCTAATGTGGGGGGAAGTTGCACCTTTATCTCAAGGGCCTTTGTTCTGGCCATAGGAAATGTCTAAGCAGATATGCAATGCGTGCTCAATAGCCACAGTCAGGCCCTTTTGAAAAAAAAAGTCAGGCCGAATTAGGTTTATACCAAATGGCTTCCTCATATACTCCAATATATCCTGTTGCTTGCCATTTTTATTTGTCAGATCTGAAAAATTTTACTTGGGCCCCTATTGTGTGCCAGCTCTGTGATGGACAGTGATGTGTACATAAACTGAGTGCCTTTTTGGGGCATTTATTGCTCTCACTTGAAGACAGAGCTATTTTGATGAATAAATGTTTGTGTGTCTAGGAGTTGAAGGGGTGGAGGGAAGATGATTGCAAGTTGGGAGACCTTTGATCTAGTCCTTATTGCACCATAACTTCGTGTTGTAGATTTTGGAAAATTACTTAATCTGTCACAGTTGAAATGAAAGCACTGTGATCTTTCGGGTATTTCAATACTGAAAAATGCTGTGATTCTTTTGGTGGCTCAAGGAGCAGCATACCCCTGGTAATTGGTCACATGACAGAATTATAGCTGTTAATTGGAGAGTATAATCTGTACCTTCTTACAGTTAGGGATGCCTCTGATAACCTAAAGAAAATTGAAAGTTAGTCAATAATTTAATCTGAGTGAAAAGGTTTTCAAAGTTTGTCTCCTGATGCTGTCACTGAGTTTAGTGGCACCTCCAGAATACGCATAGAGAAAGAGGATAGAGGAGGCCATCTACGTGGAAAGTACTTTTGTGCAGCACTTGAAAGGATCTTTGTATAGCACTTAACCTAACAATGAGATAAGGCCAACTGTCCAAATCAAAGTACGCTGGGGGCTGAGAGATCCACAAAGGACTCAAAGTCAGCCTTTGGCAGAGCTCTGCTTTAGGATAGTTAATGTTTTATGTGAAAAAGTGTTAAGTTTCTTACTCCTGGCCCCGTTATGATTTCCTCATTTTCTTGTCAGTGTCAGTTTATAATTCACCTTCTCTTGTTTTATCCTAAGGAAAGATATAAGAAACTTTGCTAATGAATACATTATAGAATGTTCAGGAAATAGAACACTATGGAAAAACTATGACTTACATCCTTTGATGTAATCATATAATTTATGATTAGAAATTTTTTGATGTAAACATGTAATTCTACTTATAGATATATATAAATACATATATATAAAAGCATATAAATGTTTGGAGATATATATAAACATAATTCTACTTATAGATATTTATTACATATTATTTTAATAACAATGTATATCTCAGATTCAGAATGGACTTTAAAGGACAACTCTGTATCCAAAGTTTTGCATTAATTCACACTCCACCATAGTTTTGTTATGTAGTTATTCTTTATGTGACTTAATATTTCTAGTGACAGAGTACTTACCATACTGCAATAAAAATGACTAAAACTTGTTGAGCAATTTTTTAAAAATTATTTTATTGAGGTCATATTGGTTTATAATATTGTCTAATTTCAGGTGTACCTTCTTAAATATTGGCTTCTGTATAGACTGCATTGTGCTCACCACGAATAGTCTAGGTTTTATCTGTCACCCTACATATGTGCCCCTTTGCCTCTTTCACCCTCCCCACCCTGACCCCCTTCCCCTCTGGTAACCATGAATCTGTTCTCTTTATCCATATGTTCGTTGATCTTCCACATATGAGTGAAATCATACAGTGTTTGCCTTTGTCTGTCTGGCTTATTTTGCTTAATATCATACCCTCAAGTTCCAACCATATTGTTTCAAATGGGATAATACTCTTTTTTATGGCTGAGCAGTATTCCATTGTATATACATACCACATCTTCTTTATCCGCTCCTCTGTTGGTGGACACTTGGGTTACTTCCACATCTTGGCTATTGTGAATAATGCTTCAGTGAACATAGGGCTGCATAGAACTCTTTGTATTGTTGATTTCATGTTCTTTGGATAAATACCAAATAGTGGGATAGCTGGATAGTATGGTATTTCTTTTTAAATCTTTTGAGAAATCTCCATACTGTTTTCCATAGTGCCTGCACCATTTTGCATTTCCACCAGCAGTGTATGAGGGTTCCCTTTTCTCCTCATCCTCTCCAACATTCATTATTTCTCGTCTTGTTAATTATAGCCATACTGACGGGTGTGAGGTGGTATCTCATTGTAGTTTTGATTTATACTTCCTTAATAATTAGTGATGTTGAAGATCTTTTCATATGCCTGTTGGCCATCTGTATATCTTCTTTGGAAAAATGTCTGTTCATATCCTCTGCCCATTTTTTGATCAAGCGATTTTTTATTGTTGTTGAGATGTATGAGTTCTTTATATATTTTGGAAATTAACCTCTTGTTTGATACATGTTTGCAAATATCTTCCCCCAGTTTATGGGTTGTCTTTTTGTTTTGTTCCTGGCTGCCTTTGCCCTGCAGAAGCTTTTTGGTCTGATGTAGTTTCACTTGTTCATCTTTTCTTTTGTTTCCCTTCCTTGAATAGACATAGTATTTGAAAAGATGCTGCTAAGACTGAAGTCAAAGACTGTACTGCCTCTATTTTCTTCTAGGAGTTTTATGGTTTCAGGTCTCACTTTCAAGTCTTTAATCCATTTTGAATTAATTTCTGTGTATGGTGTAAGATAATGTCTACTTCCATTCTTTTGCATGTGGCTGTCCAGTTTTCCAAACACCATTTATTGAAGAGAATTTCCTTTCTCCATTGTATGTTCTTGGCTCCTTTGTTGAAGATTAGCTGTCCATAGATGTGTGGTCTTATTTCTGGGCTTTCAATTCTGCTCCATTGATCTGTGTTGTCTGTTGTTTTTGTCTTTTGTTTTTGCCAGTACTATGCTGTTTGGATTACTATAGCTTTGTAGTATATTTTGCAGCCAGGAATTGTGATGCCTCCAGCTTTGTTCTTTTTTCTCGGGATTGCTTTGGCTACTCAGTGTTTTTTATTGTTCCACATAAGTTTTAGGATTCTTTGTTCTATTTCTGTGTGAAGAATGTCATTGGGATTATGATTGGGATTGTATTGGATCTGTAGATTGCTTAGGTAATATAGACATTTTAACTATATTTGTTCTTCCAACCCATAAACATGGAGTATCTTTCCATTTCTTTATGTCTTCAGTTTCTTTCAATAATGTCCTATAGTTTTCAGTGTATAGGTTTCTCACCTCCTTGGTTGAATTTATTCCTAGATATTTTATTCTTTTTGTTGTGATTGTAAATGGGATTGTATTTGTGACTTCTCTGCCTGCAAATTCGTTATTAGTGTATAGAAATGCAACTGATTTTTGTAGGTTGATTTTGTACCTTGCAATTTTTCTGTAGTTATTGATTAGTTCTAATAGTTTTCTGGTTGATTCTTTGGGGTTTTATGAGAGTTTGCACCCTTGTCCTATTCCTGTTCTTAGAGGGATGGCTTTCAATTTTTCACTGTCAAGTATGATGTTGGCTGTGGGTTTGTTATATATGGCCTCTATGATGTTGAGATACTTTCCATCTATACCTGTTTTATTGAGAGTTTTTTTAATCATGATTGGATGTTGGATCTTGTCAAATGCTTTCTGTGCAACTATTGAGATGATCATGTGATTTTTATTCCTCATTTTGTTAATGTGGTGTATCACATTGATTGATTTGTGGATGGTGAGCCAGCCCTGCATCCCTGGTATAAATCCCAATTGATCACGGTGTCTTATCCTTTTAATGTATTGCTGTATTCTATTTGCAATATTTTCTTTAGTTTTTTTTGCGTCTATATTCATCAGCAATGTTGGCCTGTAATTCTCCTTTTTTGTGTTGTTCTTCTCTGGTTTTGGTATCAGGGCAATGTTGAGCCTCGTGGAATGTGTTAGGAAGTGTTCTATCTTCTTCAATTTTTCCAAATAGTTTGAGAAGGATAGGTATTAACTCTTCTTTGAAGGTTTAGTAGAATTCTCCAGAGAAGTCATCTGGTCCTGGACTTTTGTTTTTTGGGAGGTTTTTCTTTATTTGTGATTGGTCTATTCAGATTTTCTATTTCTTCTTGATTCAGTTTTCAGAGGTTGTATGAATCTAAGAATTTATCCATTTCTTCTAGGATTTCCAATTTGTTGGCATATAGTTTTTCATGGTATTCTCTTATAATCCTTTGTATTTCTGTGGTGTTGGCTCTAATTTCTCCTCTTTCATTTTTAATTTTATTTATTTGAGTCTTCTTTCTTTCTTAGTGAGTCTGGCTAAGAGTCTATCAATTTTGTTTATCTTTTCAAAGAACCACTTCTTAGTTTCATTGATCCTTTCTATTGTTTTTTTTAGTCTCTATTTCATTTATTTCTACTCTAATTTTTATTACTTCCCTCCATCTGCTGACTTTGGGCTTTGTTTGTTCTTCTTTTTCTAGTTGTGTTAAATGTAGTTTAAGATTACTTATGTGAGATTTTTCTTCTTTGATGAGGAGGGCTTGTATTGTTATAAATTTACCTCTTAGAACTTTTTTTGCTGCAACCCCTTAAAGTTGGTATATTGTGTTTTCATGCTCATTTGTCTCCAGGTATTTTTTAAATTTCTCCTTTGATTTCTTCATTGATCCAATGGTTGTACAGGTGCATGTTGTTTAGTCTCCACATATTTGTGACTTTCCCAGGTTTTTTCTTATAGTTTATTTCTTGTTTCATAGCATTGTGGTCAGAAAAGATGCTTGATATGATTTCAATCTTTGTAAATAAATTGAGGCTTGCCTTGTTTCCAAACATATGGTTTATCTTTGAGAATGTTCCATGTGCACTTGAGAGGAATGTGTATTCTGCTGTTTTTGAATGGAATGTTCTATATATTATCTCTTAAGTCCATTTGGTCTAGTGTTTAATTTAAGATCACCATTTCCCTGTTGACTTTCTGTCTGGATGATCCATTCATTGATGTAAATGGGGTATTGAAATCCTCTACTATGATTGTGTTGCTGTTGATTTCTCCCTTTTGGTCTGTTAATAGTTATTTTATATACTTTGGTGCTCTAGGGTTAGGTGCATATATGTTCATAAGTGTTATGCCCTCTTGGTGGAATGTCCCTTTTATCGTTGTATACTGCCCCTCTATGTTTCTCATTGTCTTTTTTATTTTGAAGTCTGCTTTGTCTGATATAAGTATGGAAAAACCTGCTTTATTTTGCTTCCCATTTGCTTGGAGTATTGTCTTTCATCCTTTCACTCTGAGCCTATGTTTGTCTTTAGAGCTGAAATATGTTTCCTGGAGGAAGCATATTGTTTTGTCCTTTTTAAAAAACCCATTCAGCTACTCTATGTATTTTGATTGGAGGATTCAATCCATTTACATTTAGAATGATTATTGATATATGAGGGCTTAATACTGCCATTTTACCTCTAGTTTTCTAGTGGTTCTATATTTCCATTATTTATTTTCCCTTGTCTTTCTGACTGCCATTTCAGTTTTGTGGTTTTCTGTGATGGTTTTCTCAGTTTTGTCTTAATTTATGATTTGTGGCTCTGCTCTGATTTTTTTTTTTGGTGAGGAAGATTGGCCGTAAGCAAACATCTGTTGTCAATCTTCCTCTTTTTGTTTGAGGAAGATTGGCCCTGAGCTGACATCTGTGCCAATATTCTTCCATTTTGTATGTGGGATGCCACCACAGCATGGCTTGATGTGCAATGTGTAGGTCTGCATCAGGGATCTAAACCTGTGAACTCTGGGCCACCAAAGTGGAGCATGTGATCTTAACCACTACATCGCTGGGCCAGAACCTCTGCGCTTACTTTTTGTTTAGTTGTTAACATGAAGTTTGTGTAAAAGACCTCATAGATGAGATAGTCCATTTTCCTATAGCCTCTTACCTCCATTAGCCTAAGTGGGTTACATCCCTTTCCTCTTCTCCTTCTGAGTTTTTGTTGTCACATATTGTTCTCTTCTGTGTTGGGAGTTTGTGGCTAAATTGAAGTGTTTATGGTTATTTTTGATTCTTTCTGTCCCTTTGTCTATTATGTTATAATTAAGTATTTACTAATCTGTTCTAACACGGAGCTGCAACTTCCTGATTCCATCTGTATATTTCTCTCCTTGCTCAAGGTTTTGTAAACCTTTGCTTTTTAGTTTCAGATGGGAGGGCTCTGCTCAATATCTCTTGTAAGGCAGGCCTTGTGGCATTGAGGTCACTCAGCTCTTGTTTATCTGGGATAGCTTTTATTTCTCCATCATATCTGAAGCACGGATTTGCTGGATAGAGTATTCTTGGCTGAAAGTTTTTGTCTTTCATTGTTTTGAGTATATCATTCCATTCTTTCTAGCCTGTAAGGTTTCTGCTGAGAAATCTGCTGAAAGCCTGATAGGAGTTCCTTTGTAGATTATTTTCTTCTGCCTTGCTGCCCTTAGTATTTTTCCTTTGTCATTTACTTTTGCCAGTTTTACTATTATATGCCTTGGAGAAGGTCTTTTTACATTGATGTAATTAGGAGTTCTATTGGTTTCATGTATTTGTGAGACCAGTACTTTATCCAGGTTTGGGATGTTCTCAGCTATTATCTCTTTGAACAAGCTCTCTGCTCTTTTCTCCCTCTGGAATACTTATAATCCTTATGTTGCATTTCCTAATTGAGTCAGATATTTCTCAAAGAATTCCTCCATTTCTTAAAAACCTTAGTTCTCTCTCTTCCACCTGAAACATTTCTATATTCTTTTCCTCTAAATCATTAATTCTGTCCTCCATAATGTCAGCTCTGTTTTTTAAGAATTCTAGATATTATTTTTTCTCTCATTGTGTTCTTCATATTCAGAATTTCTGTTTGTTTTTTTTATAGTTTCAATCTCTGGTGAAGTATTCCCTCTGCTCATTAATTTTATTCCTGAGCTCATTGAATTGTCTTTCTGAGTTTTCTTGTAACTAATTGAGTTTCTTAATGACAGATATTTTGAATTCCCTGTCATTTAGATTGTAAATTTCTGTGGCTTCAGAGTGTTTCTGAAGATGTGTCATTTTCTATCTGTTCTGAATTATTCCATGGTGTTTGATAAACTAATCCTTTGGCAGTGCATTTGTGGTAGTATCAGCTCCCAGATTCCACCTGCTACAGCTGGGGGAAAGCAGGAGCTGTGTTTCTGATCCCACCCCATCTGCTGGAAGTCGTGCAGGTACACTGGGCACTCTGGTAGGCTTTTGCATGTACTCCAGATTGCAACTGCCTCCGCTTACAGTCACACCAGCTGCTGTGCTTGGTGGGTGGGGCTTCTTCACAGGGTCTGAGCTGGGGCCACTCATTAGGGCCACAGTGTCACGATGGGCACTCACACCAGCTTTGAAAGCATGTGCATGCTCACTCAGGATTGCTGCCCCCCTCTTCTTACAGTCATGCTGATGCTTGTTTCCCCTGGTGGAGTTATGGTGGCATGGTGGGTACTACCATTGGTCGGGAAAGCATTCGCATGTGAATGCAGGCCTTCTGCTGCTGCTTCTCACAGTCTTCTTGAGGCAATTTCCCACTGGCAGTGCTGTGGTTCCATGGTGGGCATTCTTGCCAGCTGGGACAGCATTTGCTTGCAGTCTGGACTGTCCCGCCTCCACTTAGAGTACAACCAACTACTGTGTGAAGACCTTTATCTGGCTTGCTTCTGCTGGGAAGGGATAGGTGAGTGCTCACCTATCTCCATAGCCTCCCAGGGACCCAGTCCCTCCGCCTTCAGATATATAGCTGCATGGGTCTCTCAGGCTACCTGTTGTGCTGTGTGGATATCCTCCAGTGGTCAATGAATGTCCATTTAGTTGTAATTCAGAGGAGGAGAGACAAAGGGAACAGCTCACTCTGCCATGTTGCTGAAGTCACCAACAGCTTATATTTATAATAGTCTGTTTTAAGTTGATACCAACTTAAGTCTGAATGTATTCTAAAACTCAATATTTTACTCTACTCCCATGTTTTATGTTTTTGATGTTACAATTTACAGTTTTTTAATCTTGTGTCCCTTAACAAATTATTGTAGTTACAGTTATTTTTACTACTTTTGTTTTTTAACCTTCATTCTAGCTTTATAAGTGATTATTCCACTGCTTTCGCTACATATTTACTTTTACCAGTGAGAGTTATACTTTCATGTTTTCCTGTTCCTAATTAGTGCCCTTCATTTCAGGCTAAAGAAGTCCCTTTAAAATTTCTTATATGGCTGCTCTAATAGTGATGACCTGCTTTAGCTTTTGCTTGTCTGGAAAATTCTTTATCTCTCCATCAATTTTGAACTACAGCTTTTCTAGTCAGAGTATTCTTGGTTGGCAGCTAATATTTAAAATCTTTTTATTTTGAAATAATTATAGATTCACAGATCTTTGTAAGACAGTCCAGGGGATCCTGTGTATCCCTTCACCTAGATTCCTCAAATGGTTATATGTTAAGCTATAGTACACTATCAAAACCAGGAAACTGATATTGATACAACGTGAGTGTGTAGTTTTATGCCTATCTTTTATCACATTTGTAGATTTGTGCAACCACCACAACAATAAAGCACAGAACCATTCCATTACTATGGAGCTTTCCCTCATGCTTCCCTTTATAGTCACAGCTACTTTCCATCAGTCACCATCACCCTAACACCTGACAACCACTAATTTGTTCTCCATCTCTATAATTTTGTCATTTTAAGAATGTTAGATAAATGGAAACATATAGTATATGACTATTTGAAATTAACATTTTAAACTCAGCATAATGTCCTTGAGATCTGTCCAAGTTGTTGGGTGTATGAGAAGTTTGTTCTTTTCTTTATTGCTGAGTAATATTCCATGGTATGGATATACTACAGGTTGTTCAAATATTCACCTGTTTAAGGGCATCTTGGTTCTTTCCACTTCAGGACTATTACAAATTAAGCTGCCGTGAACATTTGTGTAAGATTACTATGTGAACATGAGTTTTCATTTGTTTAGCAATAATGCCCAGAAATGTGATTACTTAGTCATGAGGTAAGTGTATGTCTAGTTTTTCAAGAAACTGCCATACTATTTTCCAGAAGGATTGTACTATTTCAGAGTGTGTGAGAGATTCAGTTTCCCTGCATTCTTACCAGAATTTTGCATTGTCAGTATTTCATATTTTATCTGTTTTAATAAGTATGTAGTGATATGTCATCATGTTCTTAGTTTGTGTTCCCTTAATGGGTAGTGATGCTACACATCATTCAGTGTGCTTATTTGCCATCTGGATATCCTCTTTGATAAAATGCTCCTTCGTATCTTTGATAATTTTATAATTAAAATTTTTAAATTTTTTTATTGTGGAGTTTTGAGAGTCCTTTATATATTCTAGATATATGCCTTTGGTGATATTTGGAGTGTGCAAACATTTTCTCTTTGTCTATAGGTGGTTTTTTTTTTCTATTTTTTAAGTCTTTTTTTCAGAAAAAAGTTTTTAATTTTTATAAAGCTCAATTTATTGTTTTTCTTTTCTGGATTGTGCTTTTGGTGTCATGTCTAAGAACTCTTCATCACGCCCTAGGACCCAAGCATTTTCACCTAAATTTTCTTCTAAATGTTTAACAGTTTGCATTTAAATTTATGCTCTATTTTGAATGAATTTTTGTATAAAATGTGAGAATTGGCCCAGCTTTCTTTTTCTCCTTTTCCTTTTTTTTGGCCATGGATATTCACTTGCTTCAGCACCATTGTTTGAAAAAACTATTCATCTTCAATTGAGTTTCTTTGAACCTTTGTCTAAAGTGAGTTGTTGTAGGTCTGTTTCTGGATTCTCTAGTACTGTTCCATCAATATATGTGTCTATCCTACCACAATACCCATAGTCTTGACTACTGTAGGTATATAAAAGTTTTAAATTTGGTTAGAGTAATCCCTCAACTTTTTCTTTATCAAATTTGTTTTACCTATTCTAAATCCTTTGCTTTTTAAAATAAATTTTAGAATAACTTTGTTTAAAATTAGTAAAAATTTTGCTGGAATTTGTTTTGAAATTGCATTAAACTGTGATATCAATCCAGGGGAGAACTGACCACCTTTACTGTCTTGAGGTTTCAGCGGATGAATGTGGTAAGTCTCTCCATTTATTTAGATCTTTGATTTCTTTCATCAGCACATCAGCATACAAGTCCTGTACATGTTCTATTAGAGTTTTACTTAAGTGTTTCCTTTTTTTGAGTCATTATAAATATTACTGTATTTTAAATTTTTTTAAAAATATCTTCATTGCTTCATTGCTTTTTTATGCTTCATTGCAATACAGGTTGATTATTTTGGTTGATCTTGAATTCTGCAAACTTGATGAACTCTTTAGTTCTCAGAGGCTCTTTTGGGAGGAAAGGCATTCCTTGGTATTTTTGTTGTTGTTGTTTTTTTCTTTGGAAGATTAGCCCTGAGCTAACTACTGCTAATCCTCTTTTTGCTGAGGAAGACTGGCCCTGAGCTAACATTCATGCCCATCTTCTTCTACTTTATACGTGGGATGCCTGCCACAGCATGGCTTTTGCCAAGCGGTGCCATGTCTGCACCTGGGATTTGAACCGGTGAACCCGGGCCTCCTAGAACAGATCGTGCGCACTTAACTACTGTGCCACCGGGTCCTTGGTATTTTTAATATAGACCATCATATCAACTGAGGACAAAAATAGTTTTATTTCTTCCTTTCTGATCTGCATGCATTCTGACCACCTCCTCTTCACCCTGTTGATGAAGGGGGGGGTCTCCCACCCTAAATAATATGAAATGGCTGAACACACCACACTCTGCGTGGACAGATGAGATTGACAGCAGTTTATCACATATACTCACAGCCTGAGGGACAAGGACACTGCATTCCCCGTAGGGCCACATGGAGGTTGCATTTAGGAACAGAATGAACCAGTAGGGGCTGTGAGAGGCAGGATTTGTAGTAACAAGAGAATAGAGTCCTTCTGGTTCCCAAAGGAGGGTACTATTGGTTTTTTTGAGTAGTTCCATGGGCTGGCAGGGAACTGAAGCCCTTAGGCTGAGGATCAGGTGGAGTGCACCTGTTCAGGCTTACAGGAGAAGTAGCCAGGTGGGGATGCTTTCCTGCTGGGTGGGGGAACATATCTGGTAAAAGCAGGAGAACTAACAGTTAAGCCTTTTGGGCCTTTTGAGCCTAAAAGATGTCATGGCAGTACTTGAAATTTAGAGATCTCACAATATAACATGCCATTTATTTCCTTTTCTTATTTTATTGTGTTGGCTAGGACTTCTTTTACTAGGTTAACTGAAAGAAGGAGAAAATGCATATGACCATCTTGATAGAATCAAAAAATATCATTTGACAGAATTCAACATCTGATCTTAATTATTAGAAAATCTAGTATCGAAAAAACCCCTAGTATTAAAAAACAATTTTTTCAATCTAAGAAAGGATAGCTACCCTATTGCACACATCAGACTCAATGGTGAAATATTTAAAAATTTCCCCTTGATTTCTGGAGTATTGGAGGTGTAAGACAATGAAAAATGGCAATAAATAAATAAATAAATAAAAGGAATAAGGTGGTAAAAGAGGTAAAATTTCCATTATTTACTTTTAACATGATCATGTACATTTTATTACATAAAATATTTGAGTGTTCTTCAAGTTAAAACTATTAAATAAAATATATTTGGAAAAGTCTACCTTTCAATTGTGTTCCTTACTACTCATTCCCTCTCTTGCCCTATAGGCAACTATTTCTAAAATCCTCCCATTGTTTCTATTTACAAATGCATGCAGAATAGAATAGAATGGGTACAGCTAGATATCCCTAACCTTCTCCTCTGTTTTATTAGACAAAATGTTGTATACTACACACACTCTCCTGTACCTTGCTCCAAATGTATTTTAGATATTATTCCATAGCAGGGTACAGAGATCCTCTCATTTTTTCTTCTACCTGCAGAATATTTCATTGTTTGGATGCACATCAGTGTATTTATATATCACCCCTTTTCCCCCCAGCATTATCTCTGATTTCTGCTGCAGTAAGATCCATACAGGATTCTCCTGTGGCAGACAGTTTGTTACCCAATCTGGAGAGTCTCAAAAATATATCTTTTCCACTAGAGTTGTGGCTTTGTCCTGATGGCCTTCTGGGACCACTAATGGGGAAGAGTACATTCCAAGGCAAAGAGTCAGCATCCGTCAATTTTTGTTCAAGCGACAGAAAAAAGATTGAGGTTTTGAATCCTACCCTTAACAAGTGAAAGAGGAATACAAGAAGTTCCTAAGTTTAGATATTCTCTTTAAAAAATCAGGGAAAAAGAGACCAAAGAATATGATTATAAAAATCTTGAAGGCATCATATTCTAACAAATTACCTGAATTTCTCCTATTTGTAGTCCCCTCTCTGTATTCCATGGTGTGAAGGACCTTCTGTGTTTGTCTTTGAGGATGAATAAATGTAGGCGATCACCAGCATATGGGGTCATTAAGGGCCTTCTACTAGCTCAAGTAAATATGCCTAATTATAGAATGGAGAATAGGCAGAAAAACTGGGGAAGTAAGCCACAAAACCTTCCTGATCCACATGAGGCCAAAATTCAGGAATATAAATGAAAACCATTACTGTATTGTGATACAATCTTCCCTTTCTGCTGTTTTTCTACTTCTGGTCCTTGAAGCTGTATGAAGCAGATGATTTTCACTCCATGTTTATTTGAGAAAAACCTCATGAAGAAATGTGAGCAGAAGGTGAGTTCAGATGCAATGGAGACCATAAGCGTTGAATACAATGGAGACTGGGAGAGAATGAAGATGAGGTACTGCAATCAATATTGGGGACTTCCAGGCCTAGATCTGGGACTGAGGAAGCCGTCAGGGAGGGCAATTTCTGCAGGGTCACTGAACCAGGAGCAAACGAGATCCTGAGAAAGCACTCTCTGGGTGGAGTAAGAGTCAAGTAGGAAATGCTTTCATGCTGTGAAGCAGTTGGGACAGACGGTTCTTCCTTGAGGGTCACCATCTTCACTTCAGCTCAGGAGTCCTGCAGAAGACAGAGGAGAGTGTTGTTTCCAGACTTAACTCTACAAGCAGATTCCTTTCCCATCTCTGAGGGCTTCCTGTTAAAGCTCTGTAGTAAGAAGAAGCAAAAAATTCTGTCACCCTGAGCCAAGGCTACTTCAGAGCACAGGCCATTTTATTAAGTGGAGAGAAGATTTACTGCAAACTGCCTGGTCAGAATTCGAAGTCTTTCCCATTATTTCTTCTCCTGTCTTGTTATCTCTACCATCTGTTCCAGGAGAACCAAACCTCTCTCTAAAAGAGAATCAAAGGGCATTACCTGTTGGCTGCAGTCAATCGTGTCCTGGGAAAGAGAAGGGAAGACATAACTTAAGGTATGGAGGCAAGTCTGTCCGCAAATATAATGTCCTCAGCCCCAACCTCCCCCCACCTGAGAGTTCTCTAACACCATGACCCCTATCACATGATGCCAGAGCAGAGAGGAGAGGAGAAAATGAGAGCCTGTGACCCATGAAGTTTCTGTCACACAAATCCAGTGTAATTTTGTCAGCCTTAGTGTCTCTTCCTGCATTTATTCCAGGGTCTTGAAAGATCTCCATGCATGTTGACCCTTCTATCACTTCTTTGGGCCATAACCATTCATGTTTTAACACAGTAAACATGGATGGTTGATTTCTGGATTTCCAGGAAATTTGTGGTCGACTAGGTAAACAAAGGCTTTGTACAGGGCCACTGGTATATAGAGAACTAATTGAGCAAAGCCATGATTCTTCCCCCAAAGGTCTGTGTGGGTCTCAGCTGCCAGCAGGGTCCTCACCTTTCTGGTTCCTGCAGTGGATGAACAGCCCCGCCCCAAGGATGAGCAGCCCCAGCACGAAGCCCCCGACTCCACTCAGCATCTTGCTCTGTGCAGACTCAGACTGGGCCCCTGAGAAAAGAAGCTAGTTTTAGTGATTTTTACCCCAAATCCAATTTCTCCAATTGAGACTCTGGGACTGAGAGCTTTGAGAATGGGGGAAGAAGCCTGCCCTGGAAGAACTACAATAATTGGCCATTTCTGGAAAAGTGACTTAAAAATCACTCTGAGTAGCTACAAGTTTCAGGCATTGAACTCATTTAAATATCACAGCCCTGACGTAAGCCCACTAGTTCATCTGATGGAAGAGGAGCCTGGGACTCCTTGGGGTTGAGTAGCTTGTCTAGGGTGACAGAGCTAATCAAAAGCAGAGCTGAGATTGGACTCCCCTGGGGTCAGGAAGGTCCCTATCTTGTAGATATTGTGCCTTTTCTCAAACCACAATGAATAACTCAGAGCAATGGTACCAGGAGTGCAAGCCCAGCCTGAGGCAGAGGACTGGTGCCCAGGGCCAGGGGAACCATGACCTGTAATATCTTGGGAAGGCTCAAAACATGGACAGCTCTTTTCTGTCTGCCAGGCAGAATTGCCTCTCCAGACGGTATAGATATTTGTAGAAATTATCAGAGGATTTCTACCACAGGATATCATGGGGCTACCCCCTGTGACCTGTTTTGAAGGAGAGGAGAACATGGAGGAAATGAAAATAATATGGAGTGGGGAGAGGAGAAACATGACATTCAGGGAAAAGCAAAGTGCCCTTATGGTGGGCGAGGAATTTATGAGGTCAGGGAGCTTCTCACTCCATTCCACTGTGACAGGGCTCGTCAGACTTGGGTGCTCCACTTGGCAGGTGTAGACCTCTCCACTCTGAGGAACTGTCTCAAGCATCACCAGGGTCTGGAAGGTCCAGTCTCCATTACGGATCAGGCCTGTGGAGACGACTCCAGCCTCCTCTTCCTGGCCATTCCGGAACCACCTGACTTCGATGTGGCCTGGATAGAAACCATTCACAGAGCAGAGGAGGAGGTTTTGGTGCTGCAGGGGCTGGGTCTTTGCAGGATACACAGTGACTGTAGGCTCAACTAGGAGAGAAAAGGTGGAGGGAGTAAGTGAGGAGGACAGAGTAAGTCTCCTTGGCTGGCTGCCTTTCTGCCTCTGTCCAAACCCAAGCCTCCCTCAAAGCTGCCATGTGGCTGAACAGGAACCAGAGTCATGAGTCTTGAATTTAATCCTTACAGCATGGGCCCACTGGATTTGTGAGCTGTTGAGGAAAATTGCGGGATTTTTTTCATATCTCGAAACAATTATTCATTGTTTAACTGAAGTATTTATGAACCTTTGCAGGATATAGATTAATTAAAAGCATACGTATTAATTAAAAGCATGATTTCTGGAACTAGGCTGCCTGGGTTCAAATCCAGGCTCTTCTTCTTAGTGGTTGATCTTGGGAGAATTTTTAAATTCCTCTATGCCTCAGCTCTCTCACCTGTAAAGAGGTGAGATAATACTAAAAACATAATACTAACTTACGGTTATATGAGGATCAAAGAACTTGAAATAAGTAAAACAATGGCTGGAACTCAACCTGGAATATATGTTAGCTATTTATTCTCTTTGTTTACTATGAAAGAAAATATGATTCAAAGTAGTAAGGATAAATTGGGGAACAGTGGTGGGATAGATGGAGATAGGGAATGAAATCGTGAAAGGCATCTCAATGCGCTCACACCTTAAAACAGCGTCAGAAATGGTTCTACCCTGGGACCAAGCAGGAACAGACAGAGGTGATTCTCTGAATCTATGAGTTGAATTCCAAGAAAAGCATGAGTCTTGAAGGAGAGGAAGAAGAGCAAGGAAAGTCATTCACTTAAAAATTTCTTATATTTACGCTCAGCTGATCCATCTCTCTTCTTTGCAAAATAAGTGCACATCTATTATTGGAATTGACATAATTTTACAATTCTTTCTCCTTCGAAACTGACATTTGAGGTGAGAGTAGATCTGGGACTCATGAATACATGTGCTTAATGTCTGAGACAATCTTTGACACTACCAGTCCCTCAACAAATACAATTATCTTCAAGAAAGGAGAAACCTGGGGGGCAACTCTTATGATACCACAAAATGGTAAATTTAAGATTGATGGTATACCATTAGCAACAATTTTGCAGTATATTTCATTAGGTAAAATGTTTAAATTCTTAACATGGAAAATGATAAACATAACCAAATATAAACCACAAAATGGAGAAAATGCTGAATCAAATATCAGCAAAGTGATAATAATCTTACTGCATAGAGAACCCATAAAATCACTGAGAACACTAGGACCCCAGAGATGACAGGAATGGATAATGCTCAGAGCAGTAATTACAACTATCAAATAAATATGTGAAAAAATAGAAGGATCTTAGAAATGAAAGAACATAAATTAAAAATAAAAAAAGATGAATTTCCAAGTGAGTGGCAGTATTGAAAAAAAACTAACAAAGGGGGATGTGAGGTAAATTGTGTTACAACCTTGCAAATGAATAAGATGTAACTGTTTCAATACTATTAGCATTATAAAGTAGTCACATCAGTATGTTAATTTTAAGTAACAAAATTATTGACAAAAATAATAAGAATAATAAGTTTTCACATATTGAGATTTATGGGGAAGCCATTCTGGTTTAAACCTGATTCGGCCTTAAACTTGTTTTTCCCAGAGCAGCCTGACTTATGGCCCGCAAAACATGCATTGTACATCTGCTTCACACATTTTCCCAAAGCAAAGAGTGCACTCTTTAAAATGAGGTATGAATGTCTCCCTTCCTCTGATGCCAATACCAGTACTTCTTTGAGGATAAGATTTCTTCCAGAAAACCAAGGTCAAGTTGATCTGCTGTGTACATGCTAAACTGCAGCAAACAACTCCTTGTGACTTTGAAAAAAAATTGTATTCCTGTCTGCTTGATGTGTGTTCTTTGCTCTGAAGTGGTATGTAACCTGCTGTAAACCACACTTCTCCAGAGTGCTTTCCTCCCTGGTGGATACCGTGCTTCTGGGCTAGTCCTCAGCTCAAATAAATCTCATCTTGTCTTTCTAATCTAGAGCTCCGTTATTGATTCTTTGCATTGGCATTATTTAAAAAGCTAGTTTCACAATTGTTTCAACTATGTAGCAATATATACACTAAGAAAACAAAAAAAGTAGCAGGAAATTGAGACCGAAAAGAAGCCTCAGAAAGGTCAGAGGTGCCTGGGAGGTTCCTCCCTACTCCCTCCCTCCATATTAGTCTCTCCGGCAACTGTCTTTCTCCAGGCAGTGCTTATGGACATCAACACAGGCACACTTGTTCCAGGGGTTTCAGGATTAGGAAGGGTGTGTGCCAAGAGCAGTCTGGGACTAGCCTCCTCACGTTCTCCCAAACCTGTCACATTCCTCATCTCTTCTCCCCTGAATCCTCACCCCAACCACAGACAGCACCTTAAATCTCCCTCTCAGCGTGTAACCACCCACCCCAATCAATGATTCCCTCCTCTCCAGCCCCCTGTGCTGCCTCTCTCCCTCTTCCCATTCCCTTTTCCCCTACAGCAGCCCCCAAGGCCACGTGAAGCTCTCCTTCCTGCATCCCCCACCCCACACCTACCCCGACTCTGCCCACCACAGGCCCGCCCCCAACCCACATTCTCTCTGTCCCACCTCAGCTCACAGTACAACCCTCACACACACATTCTCTCCCTCCACAATCACACACTGACAAAAACCACACACTGTCTCCACAACAGGCTCTCACAGGAACCCTCGTAACTTGTGCTCACTCACAATCCTACACACTCACCTGGATTGAGTCTCTCTCTGTCTCTGACTCTGTGTCTGTTTGTCCGTCTCTCTCACACACACAACTGCCCCCGCCCCCCGGCAGCCCATCCACCCCGCTCACCTCGTCGCTGCACCATGAAGCTATCGAAAATCCCATAGTTGTGTCTGCAGAACGTGTCCACCTCGGCCCGCTTCCGCTCCAGGTCATCCTTCTGCCGGTTCCAGTGCTCAGCATCCAGCCGCCCCAGCTCTGTCATTGCCCGGAACTCCCCGACGTCGCTGTCGAAGCGCACGTTCTCCTCCCCGTTATAGAAGTATCTGTCCAGGAGTCGCACTCGCTCCATCCCGCTGGAGAAATGACACTCGGACTTAGCCTGCACCATGAAATGTGCTGTGGGGCAGAAACGATCTGGTCACCGGGGCCGGCTTCTGAGAAGAGACTGATGGCGGTGCCCACCACCCATACGGGGCGCCCAGGCGCGAGTCGGGGCACTAGGACACCCCTCACTGGCTCCACTGGACCCCCAGCTACCAGCACCCCAGGGGTTCATCTTTCATCTGCAGGGGGAGGCCTGGCCTGGCGGAGGAGACCCCTCAAGTCCAGAGATATTCAGGATCCACTGGGCTTCCGGGCCTGGCTTCAGACCTCCTAGCAGGAGCTGGAAGCTGGAGGAGGATTTCTCCCCATGACCACCTCCTCCTAGTTGCTTCCACCTGAAGGACACTCACCGCCCCCTCCTCTCATCCCACAGCTCTTTAACCATTCCTTAAACATGTCCCACCTCCTTGTTCATTCTGTAATCACTTGGTTAGTAAAGACCTTGTGCTGTCCCCTGGGAATCCCAAGAAGGGAAAAACAGACATCTCACCACCACTCTTGGAGCTTAAACTTTAGTGAAAGCGACGAACAAAAAACAACCACACAAGAATTTTTACAGGAGTGAGAAATGTGAGAAGAATAGTGTGGAGTTCCAGAACAGAGAATAACAGGATGATCTAAATTACCTCAGGATGCCAGAGAAGTGGTTTCTGAGAGTGACATTTAAGATGTGACAGGAAAAGTTAAGGTGATGTGGAATAGGGAAGAGTGTGTGTGTGTATATGTTTGGGGCAAACGGGAGGCACACTTCAGGTAAAGGTAACACCATGTGGAGAAGCTTGAAAGAATTGTCTCTGGCTAAGAATCACTGGTGTAAGCCATCTGAGAACACCATGGTGAAGAAGCTGCTGTTGATTATGGAGCAGCTGAGAATTATATTGACAAATTTGCCAATATTGTATCTGTTGAAAATCTTGGTCCTACATGAAATTTATGTTTTTTAGGAATCTGGTCCCAGTGTAGAGCTACTTTTCCAGCAAAATAAATTTGTTCAGGACCAAAGTTTACTGATTTCTTTGCCTTGCCAATCAGTCACTGTGATACTGTGATTTATAATAAGAAATATATAGTCTTCATCCCGTTTTCTGACACAGAGCTCCTAAATTCTGTATGTCTTTTGTTATGTTAATGAGGTAAATTTAGGGATCCCAATTTGGGGATGCTGGTTGCCCGGAGAATGAACCAAGTGATTGGAGGATCAGAATTTTCAGTCCCACCCCCTTGGCCTTCAGGGAGGGGAGAGGTGCTGGGAATTGAGTTCAGTTAGCAATGGCCAATGATTTAATCAGTCATGCCTAAGTGATGAAATCTCCATAAAACTTTAAAAAGATGAGGTTCAGAGAGCTTCTGGGTTCATGAAAATGTGGCTATTTAGGGGAGAGCGGTGCGCTCAGAGAGCATGGAAGCTCTGCGTCCCTTCCCCATACCTTGTCCTATGCATCTCTTCCATCTTCTTGTTCCTGAGTTATACCCACTTATAATAAATTGGTAATCTATTAAGTAAAATGTTTCTCTGAGGTCTGTGAGCCACTCTAGAAAATTAACCAAACCAAAGGAAGTGGTCATGGGAACCTCCAATCTATAGCCCTTCGGTCAGAAGCACAGGTAACAAGCTGAACTTGCCATTGGGGTCTGAAGTGAAAGGCGGCTGTCCTGTAGGACTGAGCCCTTAACCTGTGGGATCTGACCTTATCTCTGGGTAGGTAGTGTCAGAATTTAGTTTAATTGTAGGACATCCAGCTGGTGTAGGAGGACTGCTTCACGGTGTAGAAAAACCCCTTACACGTTGGAATAGGTACCAGGACACTTCAGCCACCAAGTTATATATTTATCCTTCACATCATCTTCCTTCTTAATTTCTCTGCAACTGATCCACTACTTATCTATTGAATTAACTGCAGCCACAGCCATTTTCTCCCTGTTCAATGTCCCAACTAATTCATTTTCTAACTTTCAGTCTCCTACTCCCAATAATACCAGTAGGCATTAAATTACCAGTCTGGTCATATGTAGAACTCTCATTTCTGTAGTCAAGTCCCACCAGAAGGTGAGACACTGACAAAGAGATGACATTCTCATATAGACAGTTCACAAAAATGAGCCAGTTCCCAGACTCTGAGTAGAGACCTTCACAAAGCTCCTTTTACCCCATAGAAATGATGACAGAGGGGAGTGCACTATAGATCAGACCAGGTCTATGTCACTATCCAGAAATTCTGTAAGTACCTTCTTGACACATGAGAAAGTTATAAAGTGAAAATGTGTGAAGTTTTTGCTCACTGTAGCTTGTATAGTTAGCACTGTTGGTTCATGTTCATGTGGCCAACTTAAGGTTACTAGATTTAGAAAATAAAATACAGCATGCCAAGTTAAATTTGGATTTTTGTTGTTTATCTGAAATTCAGATTTAACTGGTCATTTTGAATTTTATTTGGCAAGCCTAGCCAACCTTTCCAACAAAATCTCAGAAGAAGAAGTGTATTCAATATTTCTTTGTATTCTTTGACACATGCCTATGATGGCCTGCACATAGTGTGAACCCATATGGAACTTTTCAAATAATAAAGTGAAAATGAATGTAAATTTCTCCTACACATTGGAACGAGCAGGCCATGCATCTCTCTCCTACCCTAAGACACACACTGGTACATATGTATATCAGAAATTTTACCAATTTTACCCAACTGAGCCACTATTCACTAATGGTGGTTAGAAGCCCAAGCTCTAATTCAGAAAATATGAATTTGAACATGAACTCTTCCACTTGGGGCAGTTTTTAAACATTCATGAATCTTTTTTCTTTATCTCTAAAATGGATTTAATAATAACATGTTCATCACAAGATTATTGTTAATTGTGAAATTAAATAGTGACTCTTCCTAATGCTGATCACATAATAAGTACTCACTAAAAATATAACAATTTTAAATTTTATAACTTTTATGAATGCAGGCTCACAAGGTCTTTCTATTCCTTAACTTCCTAAAGCAAATAATATCTTCATCATGATTTGGCAATTGTTTTCTATTAATGTTATCACTAATTTCCATTTTGAACCCCTAAGGGCAGAACACATTGATTTATGTATAATAATGGAGTTTACATGAACCTAATACATAAGGAGCATACAGACGTGGAAGAGTGGGACTTTGTATACACTCAGATTTAGACTATTTAATCTATGTCTGGCTAACTATGTGACACTGTGTTACTTAAACTCTTTGAATCTTAGATTCCATAGATATAATGCTTTTAATAGATATAATGCTTTTAATAGATATAATGCTTTTTATTGTTACAGATATGATAAGATAGTTATGGGAATTACATACTGAAATCTATATGCCTGGTACATAGTAACTGCAAAATGTTATGATGCTCCATGCTGATCGAGACCAGATTTTTTTGTTCTTCACCCCATTCTCATCACCTAGGGTAATAACTGATGTAGTCTAGGTTACTAATAAATATTGGTTGCATGAATTAACAGGTTTTTGCATACCAGTCACCTCTGCATACAAGGGCACTCTAGTGCTTCCTTGTGGATGACTGACATCTCTGGTTCTCAAGTTTTCCAAGCTTCTTTTCAGGTTCTTTTATTCTTATACTTCAGGTCCAGCTGACTGCCTGATCACTGAGCACAGTCTTTCCTCGAGGTCAGCTACTCAGAAGAGTTACCTGTAATCCATTCTTCACTTTTTCAGCTCCCATTCTCTCTTCCAACAGTCCAATCCAGTTTCTATCTTGCGTACTCCACTGACTGCAAATGACAGTTCCACCAAACCCGGTGCTCACTTCTCTGTCATATTCTCACTTCACCCACCTCTTAGTGGTACTCACTGCCACTGGCTACTCCCTCTTTACTGAAAAGAATCTACTGTCCTTCACTTCTGTGTATCACATTCTCATGGTCTTCCTCAATATCACTGGTAGCCCCATTTCATTCTCCTTTGCTGACTCATTGGCTCTAGGTTTTCTGGGTGTGACTCTTACCCTCTTTTGTCTTCTACAAACTCTCTCTCTCCCTATGTAACCTCTCTACTTTCCTGGAATTTAACAGAGTACGTGTGTTGGTGACATCATCAGCTCTGGCCTCCTTCTGAGCTTCAGTCTCATATATTCAGCTGACCTCTTGACAGCCCTACATAAAAGTCAAAAATTATTTCAAATTTAACTTGAGCAAAACCTTTATTCCTAACAACCCACTTCAAATTATTTCCCCTCACATCTGCCCTCTCTCAAACAGCACAATCATCCACCTAGTTATTATAAAAGAAAAAATCCTTAGGGATAAGCTTGATTTTCTATCCTCCCACTCTACCATTTAATTCATTAAAAGTCACACAAAAATCTATCCCAAATCTGTTCACTTTGTCTTGACCACCATCTTTGTGACTCCCACACTAAAGGAAGCCACAAGCATGTCTGCCCTGGAGAATTGTACCCTGCTCCTATTTGGTCTCCCTGACTCTATTTGCGAATATCTACAATCCCATCTCCACGTGGTAGCTAGAATTATTTTTTAAAAATAAATATAAATTACTCTTTGTAACCCTTCAGTAGTTTCACCTTTCTCTTTAAATAAAATTCAGATTTTTTACCCTGGCTGTCAGGGCCTAATATGATTCTGCTCTTGACTTTTTCTCCAATCTCATCTTCTGCCACTTCCCAACTTGCTCGCTCTGCTTCAGCCACTCTTGCTTTCTTTCTGTCCCTTAAACACAGCAAACATCTTCCCACACTTCAACCTTTCCCCTGTGCCCTCTACTTGGATGGAACACTGGTCACTTAGACCTTTCACATGACTGAGTTATTCTCACCATTCATGTCTCAACTAGATGTCACTTTCTCAGTGGGAGCTCCCTAGCCACTTGAACTGAAGTCAGGTGAATCCGTTCTCTCTGTTCCATGACTCTGATGTATTTTTTCGAAGCACTTACTGCTCTCTGAAATTTTTTTCTTTGTTAAATGTTTATGGGGTTATTACCTTTCTCTCCTGTCATTAGGTAAGTTTCATGGTAGTAGGGTCTTTTCTATCTTACTCAAATAGATTTATGTGAGCCTAGAACAAAGCCCAGTATATAATAGTTGCTCAGAACAATATTTGTGTCTAAATGAATAAGCCCAAGGTTCTGAGAATTGGTCATTGTGAGGACCCTGGAAAGCAAGATTGGGCTCAAGTTCCAACACTCTTTTATTCTGATGACACATTATATTCCTTCTGATTCCTGTGAGAAGTTCAGACAAACTTCCTCTTCCTCCTACTAGTTGGAAGAAACATCCACAGGTGAGAAAAATGTAGTTTTAAGAAAGAGGGAAAATTTCATTGCTTCAGTTCATCCAATGGATCTGTTATAGTGCTGAGGGTTTGTGCAAACTTTGGGGATTTTCAGTTATGGTGATGACATAGCTGGGGAAGGAATAGGGAAGAACTGGAAGTAGAGGTAACCAAACATGGCTAATTAAGAAAAACAGAGGGCATGATGAATGAACCTATGACATTTGGGGCTAAGACTCCGGGAGGACAATGAGTTCCCTTGACTAGCTTCTCGACTTTCAGCCCTATGGGATATAAACAAGTTTCATGATTTCTGTGTAATCCTGTTCAGGGTGTATGCTTGGAACTATATAAAATTGCTAATATTTGACTATTTTTGGTTTATGAAAATAGAATTTCATATAATTTATTCCTTCTTTTGGGCTCACACTAGAGAAATGGGAAATGTAGGAGAAACTGATATATAGAAAGGTTCAAAACAGATTCATAATGAACACTATCCTATGCCAGGTTTTCAGAAGATGTCTTAAGTTCTTTAAGCATCAAAGAACACCCCAATGATGCTCCTAACTGTAGAGTCATTCCAAGGTCTGAGGACCCCTGCTTCAGATCCAGGGTGCTTTCCATGGTAGAGATAGAGAGCACTAATCCCAACTTCTGTCAGAGACCCTCCAGGACAGGGATACAGGCCTTGGGGTTCAGGGAGAAAGGAAAGGAGGTAATGGGGGAGGCTCTTGGTACATCCTCACATATTATGGAGAGGTACCAATATCACAGATTCTGTTGAGGGCATAACACAGGATCTTCTAGGAGAGATGTTTCTTATTCTTTTTGACTCCTTATAAAATTTTCAGTTATGCCTTTATCTGACATAAATCTACATAATAAAGGGAAACGTTGGATGGGAATTATTTTGAAATAGTTATTTGTAAATCTTCTCAAGATCCTAAGGGAATGGAATGTAAGGCTGGAGAAGTTTTGTTAAAGGAGAGATGAGAAAAAATGTCCTATATATATGGGGGCTCTTTATGCAGCTCTCATTGAGAGGACAAGCATCCAGGTCCATTTTGTTGTGGAAAGAATTGGGGATCTATATAATAAAGATAGGTGGTCATTGAAGAAAATGACAGTTTTTAAAGGGTCGTTGTCTGGACACAGTGACAGAGCTAACTCCCTTCCTCCCTCCTCCCCACAGTAGCTCACCACCCAAGGTGTGCACTTACGTTGGGTGTTCCTGGCCCAAGTGAGAGGAGGGCTCAGTACCATAAGTATCAGTGTCCAGGAGCCTCCAGGGAACCACAGACATGCCATGCTGGAGATCAGGAGATGACAGAGTGCAGGGGAGCAAACAAATCTCAGTGAGTTCTAGGACCCTTCCCCTCTCACATCCCAAACAATACCAACCAGGGACCTCATTTCTTTGTTCCTGGCTTGAGTAATCTCAGTGTTGAGAACCAATCAGCATCAGGGATGAATAGCATCATCAGTTGCTGGTCAGAGATTCAGTTTGAGGGTCGTCTTCTAAAACTTAGATTTCCTTCATTAGAAGGATTGTTTTAATTTGGTACTTAAAAGGTTTGATCCTGTTGTCTGAAACATTTCAGTTGGGCTCCTATTGCGAGCCAGTTCTATGCTAGTCAGTGATGTGTATATAAGTTTGAGCCTTTTGGGAGCACTCATCTCTCTTGCTTGAAGGCAGAGCTGTTTTGAAAAATGTAGGCTCATGCGTCTAGGAGTTGAGGGGGCGGAGGGGGGATGATTGCAAGTTAGGAGACCTTTAATCTGGTCTTTATTGCACCAAAATTTAGTGTTGTAGTTTTGGGAAAATTACTTAACCTCTCATCCTTGAAATGAAGGTGCTGCGATCTTTCAGGTATTTCAAGACTGGAAAATGCTGTGAATCTGCCGACAGCTCAGGGAGCAGCATCATCTGGTAACTGGGATTGACTGGGATGTGACAGAATTCTATCTCTTGATGGAGAGTATAATCTGTACCTCCTTACAGATAAGGATGTCTCTGAGAAACTAAAAAAATTTGAAGGTTAGTCAATAATTTAACCTGAGTGAAACTGTTTTTCAGGTTTTTCTCCTTGCTGTCACTGAGTTTAGTGGCACATCCAGAATACACATAGAGAGGGAGGCTTTTAGTTTGATGTAGTCCCACTTGTTTATTTTTGCTTTTGTTGTCTTTGCTTTTGGTGTCAAATCCAAAAATTCATTGCCAACGCTGATGTCAAGAGGCTTGTGGCCTATGTTTTCCTCTGGGAATTTTAGGGCTTCAGGTCTTACATTCAAGTCTTTAATCCATTTTGAATTAAATTTTGGGTATCATGTAAGGTAGTGGTCCAGGTTTATTTTTTTGCATGTGGCCATCCAGTTTTCCCATCACCATTTGTGAAGGGACTCTCCTTTCCTTACTGTATATTCTTGGCTTCTTTGTTGTAAATTAATTAAGCAGATATGCTTGGATTTATTTTTGAGCTCTTTATTCTGTTCCATTGATCTATGTCTCTGTCTTTATGCCGATACAGTTGGCCCTCTGTATTTGCGGGTTCTTCATCTGTGGGTTTAACCAACCACAGACCAAAATATCTACTGTGGTTTTCTCTGTACCGAACACGTGCAGACTATTTTTTCTTGTTGTTATTCCATAAACAATACAGTATAGCATCTATTCACATAGCATTTACGTTGTATTAGGTATATTAAGTAATATATAGATGATTTAAAGTATACATCAGGATGTGTGTAGGTTATATGCAAATACTACACCATTTTATATAAGCAACTTCAGGCGTCTATGGATTTTGGTATGTGCAAGGGGTCTGGAACCAATCTCCTATGGATACTGAGGGACAGTGTACTATCTTGTATTTTTAATATTGCTTTGTTATATAGTTTGAAATAAGGGATCATGATGCCTCCAGCTTTGTTCTTCTTTCTCAGGATTGCTTTGGCTATTTGGGGTCTTTTGTGGTTCCATACACATTTTAGGATTATTCATTCTATTTCTGTGAAAAATGTCATTGGAATTTTGACAGGAATTGCATTGAAGCTGTAGATTGCTTTGAGTAGTATGGACATTTTAATAGCATTAGTTCTTCCAATCCATGAACATGAAATATTTTTCCATTTATTTGTCTTCTTCAATTTCTTTCATCAACGTCCTATAGTTTTCCAAGTACAAGTCTTTCACCTTCTTGGTTAAATTTATTCCTGCATATTTTTTTTGAAGCAATTGTAAATGGGATTGTTTTCTTAATTTAACTTTCTTTTATTATCTCCTTTATCTTTGAATATCTTTTGTTATTTCTGGCAAAACTTCTTTTTATGAAGACTATTTTGTGTGATATTAATATGGCCATAGTATCTTTATTGTGATTTGAGTTTTCATATTACACATTCTTTCTTTCAGTTATTTTTTATCCTTACTTTCTGACATCTGACATGTATCCACCATTTTGAATACATTCTTACTTTCTATGATCATCTTGCATTTTTCTTTCCTCAGTTCTAGAATTAGTTATCTCTCCAGGGAGATAACTTTTAGAGAGAGGTTCCTTTTAGAGAGAATGGTATTTAGAAAGCAAGATCTGTGTGCTAGGTGTACCCATTGCTATTGGGATGTCAAAATTCTTTATGACAGTTTCTTTATGACAGTTATTTTGAATTCTCTGTCAGTTCAATTTTAATCTTTGTGACTTCAGGCTTGGCTTCTGGAGAGTTGTCATTCTCCTTCTCTTCTGCTGAGTTACTGTGGTTCTTCATGTTGTTTGATGAATTGATCCTCTGTTGGTGCACTTGTGGTAGTAACCACATTTCCTGTTTGGGTATGACTTTGGTTACTTTGGTTCTCAGCTACTTCTGGTTGTATTTGAGAGCCTGCATTTTCCACTTTCCATTGCCTCTGCCAGAGGCATCATCAGTGCCCTCCTTGTGCCACTTGTACCTCTGAGGTTGTTGGTGCCTTGCTGCTTACATTTTTGCTGCAGTCTCAGGTGATGCCACTGGGGTCACGAGGCTGGGAGCACTTCTGCTGCTTCCAAGGTTGCCTGGGTCTCGTGTTCCTCCACTGGCTTAACCTGGGCTCTCCATGGGCTCAGACGCTGCTGCCCCATGAACCACCTATGCTGTTGCTGCTAGGTTATGGGCATGTTGGTTGCACTGCTGTCAGAGGTGCTGTGTTCACAGGTGTTGTTGTCACTGCCAGGGGCCTGGGGACCTGGGGACTTGTATGCAGCCTCTGCTGCTGGTGGAGCCAGTATTGGAGTGCTGCCACTGGGTTTTTGATCACTGATTCTGCTGTGGTTCCTGAAGTCTTTCATCACAGATTCCACCTGCCACTGCTAGGCAGGGAGCTGGAGCTAAGTAGGGAGAAGTTTTTGTTGGTGCTTACTGTGCAGCTTCTGATCTGGTGATAGCAGGTGTGTTTTGTGAACTCATATTAGGGTGCCCTGCCCCAGCTGGGAAAATCTGAGTTTTGTATATTTTCTCTACTGTTGGAAACACCTGGCCACTTTCAGGTAATGGGGAGAGGGCATGTATGCTGGATATGCTAGGAGATGTTCAAGGAGCAAACTATGCCTATTTTCTCTACCCTAACCATAACTGCTCACAGGAATGCAGGCTGTAACCACTGGGAGATGGGCAGAGAGACAGCTGTACCTGTCATCTCTGCCTCCACTGTGACTACTTGCATGTGAGCAGGATGTATCTGCTTGGAGATGGGCAGGGAGCAAGCCACAGCTGTTTTATCTCTGCCCCCACCTCAACCACTCTCAGTCACATAGGCTGGATCTGCTGGGAGACAGGCAGGAAGCAAGCTGTGTCCACCTTCTCTGCCTCCACCATAACCACTAGCAGGCATGTGGTCCACTGTGAGGATCTTGGCCCTGGATTGCAGCTGTTGGAGGAGGGAGAGGGGACCACTCCTCTAGTTCCTCTAGTTCCACTACTTCCTGGCTGTCCAGTCCACCCACCTTCAGATGTATAGATGCATGGATCTCTTAGGCATCTTGTTGTGCTGTGTAGGGGATCTTCTGTTGGTCAATGAATGTCTGATTGGTTGTAACTTAGAAGGGAGAGACAAAAAGGAACAACCCATTCTGCATGATGCTGATGTCACTCCAAGAATTCTTGTATACTACTGGTGGGAGTGCATATTGGTACAAACATTAAAAAAAAATTCTCTTTGGCAGAATCTACTGAAGCTGAACATGTGCATACCCTAGGATCTAGTGATTCCACTAGTAGGTACATACCCAATAGAACTGTGTTTATATGCTCACCATAAAGTATACAAAGGAATGATTATAATGGAACTACTCATGATAAATACAAACTGGAGACTACAAAATATACATCAAGAGTAAAATATATAAATAAATTTAGTAATATGTATACGATATTTATGTTATAAGAACAAATGCACTAGTCTTGCAGCAACAACATGGATGAATCTCACAAACATATTTTTAGGTGGAAGATGCCAGATACAAAAGATTGCATAGTGTATGACTTCATTTATATAATATTCAAAACAAGTGATATTAATCCATGCTGCTAAAAGTCAGAATAGTGTTACCCCTGGGGAGGGGGTCACTAGAAGCCAGCATGAGGGGACTTCTGAGTTTGAGGTAAGTATTCCATTTCTTGATGTGAATCTTAGTTCAATTATTGTGTTCACTTTGTTAGCAATCATCCAACTGTACTATTATGATTTATGCTCTAAGACAGACAAGAAAATCATGGGTAAACTCCCGTTAGTGTAACTAGAAGACAGAAAATGCTATGAATTTTGAATGAACGCATAAACAGGGAAATACTCAAATCTAGCAAAGCCAAATTTGGAGGCCACCTCAGAATGGCCAGAATGACCAGAAAAGAAAAGAATGGAGTGGGGACTAGGGGTAATGGGCATAGAGAAAATCACTCTGCCAAAAAAGTATTTTGTTCTGAGTGGGGAGATTTGGAAAGGAAGTCTGGGACGTAGGATACAAGTGCACTGTTGCTGCGGAATCCAAATAAAGGAGCTTGAACGTGGAGAGAATCAGAGGGGATAGTCTTGGGTAACCTGTTGTTATGGGGAGTGAAGTGGTGACTTAAATCTTGGAGGCTCCCTGAGAATCATGGTAGTAAAGGTAAAAAGGAAGGAAGTGGCAGAATTAAATTACTTTCACAAACAAAAGAAAATCACAAAATCAGATCTATCAACCTCTTCTCTTCCCCAAAGATTCTTGTTACTAAGGAAACTGCACTTCACTCTCCTAACAGTGGAAAATGATCTTGAATTAAGAAACCTTTTTACCTTGAAGAAACCTACAAACATTCTTACCTCAACCCCCGTACAATTGTTTTTGCTGGTCCAGAAAGTTGACATTCCAGAATGAACACAAAACTGTGGATGTGATCCACTAAAGCTACTGTCAGATGATGCCTATTTTCTCCAAAACAAGAACAAGAACGTCACCAACACCAGGGAAGCAGAAGAGAATTGTGACACTATGCCCCCAACTGAATCAGGCTTTTGTGAATTGAAAAAAATTTCAAATTAGAAACAAATTAGACTGAGGAATTAAATGTAAAGAAAACAGGAAGTCAAGAAATGAGAGTTAACTGAACTCAGGAAAGAAAATAATAATTAAAAAGAGAAAAAATCATATTATAAGTGAAGACTAAGCTGCAAATGGATAAAAAATTCAAATTAAAACACAAGAGGCATGGCAAAATGGCATTAAAAGAGTCAAGAGAATGACAATGAAATAAAATAGGTAAACAGGTATCAGTGATTATATTGGTTTTCCACTGCTGCATAACAGAATACCACAAACAGCAGGTTAAAATAACACACAGTTATTTTTCCATAGTTTCTGTGGGTCAGGAGTCCAGTCACAACTTAACTGGCTTCTCTGCTTGGGTCTCAAAGGCTGCAACCAAGTTGTATCACTCTGTTTTCCTAACTGGAGGCCTGACTGGGGAAGAATCCACTTCCAAGCTCATTCAGGTTGTTGGCAGAATTCATCTACTCATGATGGGAGCACTGACGTCTCTGTCTCCTGCTGGCTGCTGGCCAGGGGCCACACTCATCTCCTAGAAGTCACTTGCATTTCCTTGCCACATTACCCTCTCTCAGGCCCTCTGAGAATATGGAGTGTACTTCAAAGCTAGCAGAGAAGAGTCTTTTCTCTCCAGCATGCAAAAATGAAATCTCATACAATAAAATATAATGACAATTGACATTCCATCATCTTCCTAGTCAAGGGAATGTCATCGTAGTACATTTGCCATATAACATAACTAATTGAGGACCCACCATCTGTCACCTTTGCCATATTATACTGGTTAGAAGCAAGTCACAGTTCACATTAACTCTCATTGGAGGAGATTATAGAAGGACATGACTCATTGGGGGTCACCTTAGAGTGTGTCCATCCTCTGATTTCCAGTGATTCACATCCCTCCCATATGCAAAATGCATCCATTACAGTCCAAAGTCCCTGAAATTTTCACTCCATTACAACATCAGCTCGAAGCCCCAAATTTCATCGTTTAAATCAGGTTCAGGTGAAGATAAGGCTTCTGGTTGTAATTCATCAAGCACAACTCCTGGAGTACAATTCCTCTCCATCTGTGGACCTGGAAACAGGAGACAAGTTTTCTGCCTCCAATACACCCAACTTATAATTGTGGTGCAGATATAGGATAACTGCTATGAGTATTCCTGTTCAAAAAAAGGAAATATAGAAGGTAAAAAGGAGGTGCTGGTGCATGGCAGTTCTGAATTCCAGCTGGTAAAACTCCAGCCTGAGGTCCTTGATTAGATTTCAAGGACTTAGAATAACCCACTCTCTCACTTTCATAGTTCTGGATTGGGAAAGGCCAGCATTCCTCCTTAAAGGGCGGCAACCTTGCCAGCTCTTATTTCCCTGACTAATCTTTGGTGGCTCTTGGCTCTCTCTACAGATTCTTGGTTCTGTCCTCGGGGTTATCCTTGTTTTTCACGGATGTTTTATCAGACTGCTTCCTGCCAGTGGAATTTGGAGTTCTGATAGCCTCCTTTTATTTTGTACTTTCTCCTGCTCAGTCCAGGAAGCAGTAGTTCTTAAAAACTGTGTGTCGTCTGTGGATTTTTTTGGGATTCACTCCATTAGACAAAGCCATATCTCTGCTCTTTTTGAGACAATCACTTCTCTGTGTTGGTCCCTGCTGAGATGTTTGAGGGACAACACCTAAGAGGATGGGTGAGGCACACCTTCAGCCTCTTGAGAGGGCCCTTTGTGTGACTGAATTCTCCATCTATTTGATCTTTCTGAAGTGTGTCTGCCACAGTGATGCAGTGATTGATATCGGTAAGTAAATGAAAAGCAATAGGATATATTGAAGTATATGAGGAAGCCATTTGGTGTAAAAAGAATTCTGTCTGAACTTGTGTTTCCAAAAGGGCCTGACATAGCCTGTTGAGCATGCATTATACATCTGATTTAAACATATGCTATGTCCCAAAGACAAGAATAATGTCCTTAAAGATAGGAATGTATCTTCCCCCATATCAGCATTTCTTTAATGATAAGCATCTCTTCCTGGAAACTAAGGATTAATTGCTGACCTGCTGTGCTCACTTGTGACTGCTGACCTGCTGATCACCACTCTACTGTACCAGCTGAGCATCTTGTGACAATTGTAAAAGGGATATTCCCATCATATGTGATGTATGCTCTTTGTTCCAAGATGGTTTATAACCACTCTGTATACCCCACTTCTTTGGTGCCCTTCCTTTCTTGGGGAAGGAAGGCCCTGAGCTAGTCCTCAGATCTAGCTCGTAATAAACTGACTCCAGTTTTGATTTATGGATTGATTATACATTATGTGCATTGACAGTATAGAAGGCAGGCAAAAGAAGGCAAAATTCGTATATTGGAATCCTTAAAGAAGAGAAGGAAGAATAAGATAATGTTAAAATGGTTTCATTTTAAAGTACTTTCATTCTTGAAGGTAATGAGGGGCACTCTTTAAGGCAGGTGAAGAAGTATTAGTAAGAATTATCAGTTAAACTGTTCAGGCAATGGTCTTATAGTCATAAAAATACACGTGGATGGAAGAGAGAGAAGAAAGAAAAGCTGAGCCTTTGTTCCAGCTATCTTGAATCACATAAAATTGAGAAAATATGCTGAGGAAGTTCTATATAGCAACCTCCAATTACTGCATAGTAGGTGTAGAAGAGAGTTTAATGAAAGAAATAATAGAAGATTTTTTTCTGACCTAAGGGAAGGGTTTAGTTTTTGGATGGATTTGATTCACGAAATTTAAAGGCACCAAGCAGGAATAATGAAAATATCCAAGTAATCATATACATAGTGATGAAGTTTTTTGTCTATAAGATTAGAAACCGAAGAAAAACAAACAATGCCAATAAAAAATTTCTCTCAAAGCTTCAAGAAAGGAAAAAAACAAGCTAACCAACAAATAGCTTATACATAGAAGGACACGACAGGAAACACTTTTCTTATCAGAAATATCAGAAGCTAAAAACAGTGGGAAACCAAGGAGGCTAACTTAAATGCAAGAAGCTGGGTGTTGCAGGAAAGGCAGTGTAAGAGAGGAGATTTTGGCTAGGAAGATGGAAGAGAGACAAGGCAGAGAGAAGAAAACCTGAGCAGAAGCCAAGAGGAGTAGATACCAGAGAAAGGAATTGCTAAAGAGTGTGTTATTTTAAAACCTGCCCTGGGTGACAAAATTTTAATTGCCACACCCTTAGAGACCCAAATTACATTTCAAAAATGTTGGAGTTATGCTTTGTTTTTCTTTTGATTATAACTCATCGATTCTACTGGAAGTTCAAGATCTCTCTTACTGTCCCAAGATATTGACAGCTATAAGGGTATTAATTGGGTTGCAAACACCAGCAGGGAGAGACACTGCACTTTAGAAATTCAAGGCAAGCTGAGACTTTCCCTTCTTCCTCTTGCTTTCACAGATATGGACTGGGAGAGGCCAGCGTTCCTTCCTAGAGCGTGGCAACCCAGCCAGCTCTTATTTTCCTGACTATTCCTTTCATGTTTCCAAAATACGATGCAATCTGAGACGTGGTTTTGGATGGTTGAGAAGCAAACAAGCATGAAGTGGAGCAGGACTTAAAGAGTGCTGTTGCCTGAAGACCAAGGAACTCAGTCTTTTACATGTTCTAACAGGTAAGAGATTGCTACTATAAAATTGCATGCTTAAAAAAAGCTCATCACTGCCAACACTCTAGTGCAAGCCACTATCTGTATTCACCAGCTTTCATCATCCTCTGCCATTATCTAATGCATTCTTTTTTTTTTTTTTTGAGGAAGATTAGCCCTGAGCTAACTACTGCCAGTCCTCCTCTTTTTGCTGAGGAAGCCTGGCCCTGAGCTAACATCTGTGCCCATCTTCCTCTACTTTATAGGCGGGACACCTACCACAGCATGGCGTGCCAAACGGTGCTGTGTCCACACCTGGGATCCGAACCGGCGAACCCCGGGCTGCTGAGAAGTGGAGCGTGTGAACTTAACCGCTGCGCCACCAGGCCGGCCCTTCTAATGCATTCTTGATACTTCAGAACGAGTGATATTTTATTTTATAATTTATATTTAAGAATTATCAGAAGGATACATGTAGATAGTTTAAAAATTGAACACTAGAGATGTATTTTAATAAAACCTTCATGCCTTCCCTTTACTCCAATGGAACATACACACATACATATATAACCAAGAAAATACCCATAAATTCCTATTTTATTGGGTGATTTTAACATGAATGGACTCTAAATTATGTTCAATGCCTTTTTTGGGTGGGAAATCTAAGAATCAATGAATTTATAAGGATTAAAATCAAATCATACAAAGTTTTTCCACTGACCAAAATGAAGTTAAGTCAGAAATCAAGGCAAAAATACATTAACAAATATTTGTAAACAAACCAAAAAACCACACTTCTTCTCAATAAAAAGTAGGTCAGCAGAAAAACCAGGAGAAACTTTAGAAAGTATTTTGAGATAAATTAAATAAAACACAATACATCACAAAATATGCATTGCACCTAAAACAATGTTTCAATGGACAATTACGGCATTAAATTCATATACCAGAAAAAGGGAAAGATCTCAAATCAATGGACTAAGATTCTAAGCAACTGGAAAATTGAATAGATATTTAAGCCCAAATTAAGCCAAAAAAAGTAAATAATAAAGATCATAGTAGAAATCAATGGTATGCAAATCAGAAAAATGATAGGGAACATCAATGAAACAAAAATATAATTCTTTGGGAAGGTCACCAGCTGGTAAATTTCTAACGAGTCTGATCAGGAAAGAAAACATAGTTTACAAACATCAAGAATGAGAGAAGGGCCATCTCTACAGATTGTGCAGAAATTAATATTGTAATAAAAAGAATATATGAAAAATTTTATCCTTATAAATTGGACTACTTAGATAAAATGGGAAAATTCTTTGAAAAATATAAAGTACAAACTACCAAAGTTCTCTCAAGAAAGTGGAATAACCCCAAACAGCCCTATATCTAATAAAGAAATTGAATTTGTAGCCAAAAACCTTTACATAAAGTAAACTCTAGGCCCATGTGTTTTCAACTGGCAAACTCTTCCAAGAATTTAAGAAAGACATAACATCATTACATAAACTGTTCCAGCAAATAGAAGAGGAATAAATACATCTCAACTCACTGTACAATACCATTACTATCCTTTACCAAAATCAAAGACACTACAAGAAAACTATAGACCAATATCCCTCATGAACAGATACAAAAAATTCTTAACAAATTTTAGCATATCAAATCTGACAATATAGAAAAAAAGAATGCAGCATAACCAGATGGAGTGCATACAAGAAATGCAAGTCTGCTTTAGCATTCAAAAATCAGTCGATGTAGTTCACCATATTATCAGACAAAAACAACAAAAAATTAGCCACTGAATTAATGTAAAAAATATACTTGACAAAATCCAACACCTATTCATGATAGAAATTTTCAGCAATCTAGGTAAGGAAATTTTCCCAATCTAACAAAAGGCATCTAAGAAAAGCCTACTGCTAAGAACACGTTTACTGGTGAAAGTACGAATGCTTTCCCTCTAAGATTGAGACGAAGGCAAAAACTTCTGCTTTCACCACTTCTGTTCAATATAATACTGAATGTTCTATCCAGTGCAAAGAGCAAGAAAAAGAAATCATGGGCATGTCAATTGGAAAAGGTAAAAAAACCCTGTCTTTATTATAGATAACACGATTGACTCTATAAAATGGGGATTAGCTAATTTTTTCTGTAAAGGGCCAGATAGTAAACATTTTAGCTTTGTGGTCTAAGAGACAAAATCAAGGATATTATATAGATATATTAATAACTTTCCAAAATGTAAACGTTTAAAAATGTAAAAATCATTCTTAGTCCACAGATTGTACACAAACAGTGGTTGGTTGAATTTGGCCTACTAGTCATAGTTTGTCAGTACCTATAACAGAACATCTTGTAGATGCTACAAAAAATCCAGTATAAGGAAAAAATGAGTCTAGCAAGGTTGCAGGATACAAGTTCAATAAAGATGATCAATTTTATTTCTATACACTAGCAATGAACAACTAAAAACTGAAATTTAGGATGTCAGCAACATGGCGGAATGAGCTGTTCCCTTTGTCTCTCCCCATTTTGAACTACAACTAAATGGACATTCACTGACCAATGGAGGAAGCCCACACAGCACAACAGGATACCTGAGAGACACACGCAGCTATACATCTGAGGGTGGATGGACTGGCTCCTCCACCAGGAAGTGGAAGAGCTAGGTAAGCATGCCCTGCTCTCCCCTGTAGCCTGCTGCATGCACGTGAATGATTTCCAAATTGGTGCAAACACCTAGGAAGTGGGAACACACACTGGGGTGACGTAGGAGGAAGCAGTGATAACTGTTAGCCAGTGCTCATGGTTGCTCTCCTGGCAGGAGGAGGAATCCACCATGACCCTGTGCTGTCAAGGAGCAGCCATAGCATGGGTTCCAATGAGGAAACCCCGTCCTCCATACACAGAGGCCCCACAGACCGTGGACCCAACTGTAAACAGAGTCCATAGCAGATCTAAGTACAGGAACAAATGCTACCCAGGCACATGGCAGCGCTCACAGTCCTGCTGAGCGCCCAAAGAGGGAACATGCCCTGGGTGGCTTCGGGAATAGGTACAGTAGCTTTGAGTCCCCTTGGGTTCACTTTCCTAGTGGGGTGAGGGAGCCTCCTGAGCCCCTGTGCCATCAAGGAGCAGCCCTAGCTCATGCCCCAGTGAGGAAACCCCACCCACCAAGCACAGAGGCCCTGTGGACCACAGACCACACTGTAAACAGAGTCCACAGCAGACCTAAGTGCTGGAGCAAATGCTACCCAGGCATTCACCAGCACTCACAGTCCTGCTGAGCCCCCAAAGAGGGAACATGTCATGGGTGGCTGGGGGAAGAGGCGGCTGCAGCTTTTAGCCCACTGATGATCACTTTCTGGTGGGGAGAGGGAGCTCAGAGTGCCCCTGAGGTGCCAAAGAGTGGCCTTAGCCCAGTGAGGAAGACCTCCCCACCAAGGAAAGTCCACACTAGTGCCTCAACAGCTCTCCAGGCTGGGGCAAGCACCCGTAATACCCTACAGCTCCCATCAGACCAGTGGGGCCAGAAATTCTGCTTCTGCTTCCCCCTAGAGGTAACAGGGGGAATCTACATCCTAAGAATGACACAAATGCCCTGACAAAAGATTAGCTCATCAAGCACCATAAGAAACTGCAGCAACAACTCAGACCAGAAGGAAAATGTCAACTTTCCAGAAACCAACACTGAAGACACAGAAATATACAATCTAAATGACAGAGAATTCAAAATAGCTGTCATAAGGAAACTCAATGACTTACAAGAAAACATGGACAGACAATTCAAGGAGCTCAGCAATAAAATGAATCTCTTCACCAATGAGACTGAAACTATAAAAAAAATCAAGCAGAAATTCTGATATGGAAAACACAATTAATGAAATAAAAATAATCTAGAATCATTAAGAAATAGAAATGATCATATAGAGGAAAGAATTAGCCTTCTTGAAGATAAAAATGTAGAAATTCTATAGGTGGAGGAGGAGACAGAATTAAGGTTTAAAAAAAATGAAGGAATTCTTTGAGAAATATCCTGTTCAATTAGGAAAAGCAACATAAGGATTATAGGTATTCCAGAAGGAGAGGATAAGGAGAAAGGAGAAAGGAGCAGAGAGCTTGTTCAAAGAAATAATTGCTGAGAACTTCCCAAACCTGGGGATGGTTTCAGATTTACAGATAAATGAAGCCGATCATATGCCCAACGTCATCAATGCTAGAAGACCTTCTCCAAGGCATATAATAGTAAAAATGGCAAAAGTTTGTGATAAAGAAAGAATATTAGAAGCAGCAAGGTAGAAGAAAATAACCTACAAAGGAAACCCTATCAGGTTTTCAGTGGATTTCTCAGCTGAAACTCTATAGGTTAGGAGAGAATGGAATGATATATTCAAATTAATGAAGGACAAAAACTTTCAGCCAAAAATACCCTATCCAGTGAAACTTTTCTTCAGGTACAATAGAGAAATAAAAGCTTTCCAAGATAGACAAAAGGTGAGGGAGTTCATCGCCACTAGACCTCCCCTACAAGAAATAATTAAAGATGCCCTCAAACTAGCAATGAAAAGGAAAGCTCTACAAAGCTCTGCACAAGGAGATAAGTAGACAGACGTGATCAGAAACCTTCAGCTCCCTACCAGAACAAAGAGGCAAAGACTCAATTACAACTTAAAAGAGGAAGGGAAAGAAAGCATCAAAATAATTATAAACACTTCAACTTAGCCACAAACTCACAAAGTTAAAAACAAAACAATTTTTAATAGCAATCACTCAGAAGGGGAGAGGAAAGGGAAGGAACCTGTTTAGGTTAGTGGAGATAAGAGGCTATAACAAAATGGACTATCTCATCTCCAATATCTCTCATACAATTCCCATGGTAACCACTAAACAAAAAATCAAAGCAGAGCCACAACTCACAAAAAGAGAGAAAACTGAGAAATCCCCCTCAGAAAACCAACAAAACAAAATGGCAGTCAGAAATACAAAGGAAGAGAAACAGTGGAAACATAGAACAACCAAAAAACAAGAGATAAAATGGCAGCATTAAGCCCTCATATAACAATAGCCACTCTAAATATCAACGGATTGAATTCTCCAATCAAAAGACATAGAGTAGCTGGATGGATTAAAAAACAAGAGGCAACAATATGCTGCCTCCAGGAAATGCACCTCAGCTCCAAAGACAAACAGAGGCTTAGAGTGAAGGGATGGTAGACAATACTCCAAGCTAATTACCAACAAAAGAAAGCAGGTGTTGCCATACTTTTATCAGACAAAGCAGACTTCAAGTTAAAAAAGACAATGAGAGACAAAGAGGCGCAGTATATAATGACAAAAGGGTCATTCCACCAAGAGGAAATAATGCTTATTAATATATTTGCACCTAACACAGGGGCACAAAAGTGTGTAAAGTAATTATTAAGAGACCTAAAGGGAGAAATTAACAGCAACACAATAACAGTAGGGGACCTCAACACCCCACTCACTTCAATGGATAGATCAGCCAGACAAAAAGTCAACAAGGAAATAGTAGATTTAAATGAAACACTTGACAAGATGGACTTAATAGATATATGTAGAGCATTCCATCCAAAGACAGAAGGATATACATTCTTCTCAAGTACCCATGCAACATTCTCAAAGATAGACCATATGTTGGGTAACAAGGCAAGCCTCAATAAATTTAAGAAGATTGAAATTGTCCCAACCATTTGTTTTGACCACAGGGCTATGAAGCTAGAAATCAACCACAAAAACGAAACTGGGAAACTCAGAAATATGTGGAGACTAAACAACATACTACTGAACAAACTCTGGATCATTGAAGAAATCAAAGGGGAAATTAAAAACTACCTGGAGACAAATGACAATGAAAATACAACATACCAACTCTTATGGGATGCAGCTAAAGTGATCATAAGAGGGAAATTCAGGGGCCAGCCCAGTGGTGCAGTGGTTAAGTGCACACGTTCTTCTTTGGCGGCCTGGGGTTTGCCAGTTCGGATCCTGGGTGTGGACATGGCGCTGCTTGGCAAGCTGTGCTGTGGTAGGTGTCCCACGTATAAAGTAGAGGAAGATGGGCACGGATGTGAGCTCAGGGCCAGTCTTCCTCAGAAAAAAGAGGAGGATTGGCAGATGTTAGCTCAGGTCTAATCTTCCTCAGCAAAACAAAAGAGAAAAGAAAAAGAGGGAAATTCATAATAATACAGGCCCACCTCAACAAGCAAGAAAAATCTCAAAATATGTAATCTTAAAATGCACTTAACAGAGCTAGAAAAACAACAGACAAAGCCCAAAGTCAGCAGAAGGAGAGAAATAATAAAAATCAGAGCAGAAATAGATGAAATAGAGACTGAAAAAACAGTAGAAAGGATATAAGAAACTAAGAGCTGGTTCTCTGAGAAGATAAAAAATAATTGACAAACCCTTAGCCACACCCACCAAGAAAAAAAGAGAGAAGGCTCAAATAAATAAAGTTAGAAATGAAAGAGGAGAAATTACAACAGATACTGCAGAAATACAGAGAATTATAAGAGAATACTATGAAAAACTATATGCCCACAAACTCTATAACCTAGAAGAAATGGATGAATTCCTAGACTTATACACCCTCCCCAAACTTAATCAAGATGAAATAGAGAACGTGAATAGATCTATCACAAGTACAGAGATTGAAGCAGTAATCAAAAACCTCCCCAAAAACAAAAGCCCAGGACGAGATGGCTTCTCTGGAGAATTCTACCAAACATTCAAAGAAGATTTAGTGCCTATCATTCTCAAATTATTCCGAAAAATTGAAGAAGATGGAACACTTCCTAACACATTCTATGAGGCCAACATTACTCTGATACCAAAGCCAGACAAGGACAACATGAAGAAGGAAAATTACAGGCCAATATCACTGATGAAGCTAGATGCAAAAATCCTCAAGAAAATATTGGCAAATAGAACACAGTAATACGTTAAAAGAATTGTACACCACAATTAAGTGGGATTCATTCTGGGGACAAAGGGATGGTTCAACATCTGCAAATCAATTAGTGTGATACACCACATAAGCAAAATGAGGAATAAGAATCACAGGATCATCTCAATAGATGATGCAGAGAAAGCATTTGACAAGACCCATTTATGATAAAAAAACTCTCAATAAATTGGGTGTTGAAGGAAAGTACCTCAATGTAATAAAGGTCATATATGACAAACCCACAGCCAACATCATACTTAATGGTGAAAAACTGAAAGTCATCCCTCTGAGAACAGGAACAAGGCAAGGGTGCCCATTCTCACCCCTCTTATTCAACATAGTACTGGAAGTATTGACCAGAGCAATTAGTCGAGTAAAAGAAATAAAAGGAATTCAAATTAGAAAGGAAGAAGTGAAACTTTTGCTATTTACAGACGATATGATTTTACATATAGAAAACCATAAAGAATCTACCAGGAAACTACTAGAAATAATCAACAACTACAGCAAAGTTGCAGGGTACAAAATCAATTAAAAAAATCGATTTTATTCCTATACACTAACAATGAACTAGCAGAAAAAGAAATCAAGATTACAATCCCAGTTACAAATGCAACAAAAAGAATAAAATACCTAGGAATAAACTTAACCAAAGAGGTGAAAGACCTGTACACTGAAAACTATAAAATGGTGTTGAAAGAAATTGAAGAAGACACAAAGAAATGGAAAGATATTCCAAGCTCTTGGATTGGAAGAATCAACGTAGTTAAAATGTCCCTACTTCCTAAAGCAATCTATAGATTCAACACAATCTCTATCGAAGTTCCAAGAACATTTTTCACAGAAATAGAAAAAAGAATCCTAAAATTTATACGGAACAACAAAAGACCCCAAATAGCCAAAGGATTCCTGAGAAAAAGAACAAAGCTGGAGGTATCACACTCCCTGATTTCAAAGTATATTATAAAGCTGTAGTAATCAAAACAGTATGATACTAGTGGAAAAACAGACAAATCAATGGAACAGAATTGAGATCCCAGAAATAAACCAACACATCTATGGACAGCTAATTTTTGACAAAACAGCCAAGAATATACAATAGAGAAAGGAAAGCCTCCTCAATAAATTGTGTTGGGAAAACTGGATAGTCACATGGAAAAGGATGAAAGTAGACCATTGTCTTACACCACACACAAAAATTAACTCCAAATGAATCAAAGATTTGAGTGTAAGACTTGAAACCATAGAACTTCCAGAAGAAAACATAGGCAGTACACTCTTTGATTGGTCTTAGCAGCATATTTTCAAATACCTTGTCTGAGCAGGCAAGAGAAATGAGAAAAAATAAACAAATGAGAGTATATCAAACTCAAAAGTCTCTGCATGACAAAAGAAACCATCAACACAATGAAAAGTCAGCCTACCACTTAGAAGATATTTGCAAATTATATATGCAATGAGGGGTTAATATCCAAAACATATAGAGAACTCATAGAACTTAAATACAGCAAAACAAACAACATGACTAGGAAATTGGCAGAGAATCTGAAGAGACATTTTTCCAAGGAAGATACACAGGTGACCAATAGACACATGAAAAAAAGTTCAACATCACCAATTATTAGGGAAAGACAAATCAAAAACACAATAAGATATTACCTCACACCAGTCAGAATGACTATAATTAACAAGCCAAGAAATAACAAGCATTGGAGAGGATGTGGAGAAAAGGGAACCCTTGTACATTGCTGGTGGGAATGTAAACTGGTGCAGGCACTGTGGAAAACAGTATGGAGATTCCTCAAAAAATTAAAAATAGAACTAGCATATGATCCAGCTATTCCACTTCTGGGTATTTCTCCAAAGAACACAAAAACTCTAATTGAAAAAGATATATGCACCCCCATGTTCTTTGCAGCACTATTAACAATAGCAAAGACTTGGAAACAACCTGAGTGCCCACCAACAGATGAATGGATAAAGATGTGGTATACATATACAATGGAATAATATCCAGCCATAAAAAGGATGAAATCTCGTCATTTGTGACAACATGGATGGACCTCGAAGGCATTCAGCTAAGCAAAATAAGTCAGATGGAGAAAGCCAAATACTGTACGATTTCACTCATGTGTGAAAGATAAGAACAACAACAACAAACAAACACACAGATATAGAGAAGAGATTGGTGGTTACCAGAGGGGGAAGGTGCTGGGGGAGACAAAAAAGCTAAAGGGGCACATTTGTACGGTGATGGACAGCAACTATACTTTTGGTGGTGAACATAATGTAAAAAAAAGATTTGAAGAAACAATTTAATCAAAGAAGATAAACAGATGGCAAATAAGCACATGAAAAAATGCTCAACATCATAAACCACTATATAAACATGAATTAAATTCACGAGATACCATTATATTCTCATTGGAATGGCTAAAATTAAAAAGACTGATTGTACCAACTCTTGACCAGGATGTAAAACATCCAGAACTCTCTTACACTGCTGTTAGGAATGTAACTGATACCAAAGTCGCTTTGGAAAATCGTTTGACAGCTTTTACAAAAGGTCAACAAAACATACTACATTTTTAAAGCATTCCATTCCTAGGTGTTTGCCCAAGAGAAAAGGAAATATGTATACACAAATACTTGCACAGAATGTTCATAGAACATTTACTTGTAATAGCCAAAACCCAGAAACAGCCCCAAGTCCACCAACAGGTGAGTGGATAAAGAAATTGTGGCATGTATACATGTATATATACACACAATCAAATGCTACTCAACAATAAAAAAGAAGAATTCATCAATACATGCAATGATGTGGTTGAATCTCAAAATAGTAATTCTGGTCTTTCATATGCATTTGAAAAGAATGTGTATTCTGTGGTTTTTGGATGGAATGTTCTGTATATATCTACTAAGTCCATCTGGTCTAATGTGTCATTTAAGGCCAGTGTTTCCTTATTGATCTTCTGTTTGGATGATCTATCCATTGGTGTAAGTGGAGTGTTAAAATCCCCTACTATTATTGTGTTACTGTCTATTTCTCCTTTTATGTCTGTTAATAATTGCTTTATATATTTAGGTGCTCCTATGTTGGGTGGATAGATATTTACAAGTGTTATATTTTCTTGTTGGATTGTTCCCTTTATCATTATGTAGTGCCCGTCTTTGTCTCTTGTTACAGTTTTTGTTTTAAAGTCTATTTTCTCTGATATAAGTATTGCTACCCCCGCTTTCTTTTCTTTGTCATTTGCATGGAATATCTTTTTCCATCCTTTCACTTGCAGCATTATACACAATAGACAAGACTTGGAAGCAACCTAGGTGCCCATCAAGGGATGAATGGATAAAGAAGATGCGGTATTTATATATAATGGAATACTCCTCAGCCATAAGAAATGATGAAATCTGGCCATTTGTGATAACATGGATGGACCTTGAGGTTAGTATGCTGAGTGGAATAAGTCAGAGGGAGAAAGTCAAATACCCTATCATCTCAGTCATAAGTAGAGGATAAAAACAATGGCAAACAAACACATAGCATTGGAGATTGGGTTGGTGGTTACCATAGGAGAAGGGGAGAGAGGGGAAGGCAAAAAGGGGGATTAAGCTCACATGTGTGGTGATGGACTACAATTAGTTTTTGTATGGTGAACATGATGTAATCTTCACAGAATTCAAAATATATCATGATGTGCATCCAAAATCTATATAATGTTATAACCCAATGTTACTGCAATTAAAAAAATAAATAAATAAAATTGGAAAAAATAATTCTGAATGAAAGAAAGAAAAAAGAGTTCTTGTATGAACCCATTTATATAAAATTATAGAACACAAAAACTAATTTTGTATACAATTTTAGAAAATATTAACTGATAGACAGAAAGCAGTTTAGTGATTGCTTGGGGATTAGGGGTTGAGGGTGGTTTACAAAGGGTCACAGAGAAGTTTTAGGAATGATACTGTGTTCACTGTCTTGATTGTGGTGATGGCCTTATGGGTGCATACATATGTCAAAACTCATGAAATTATACACTTTAAATATGAGCAGTTTGTTGTATGTCAATTATATAACAATAAAGCTGTAAAAAAATTTTGTATAGAAACCCACATAGGAACAGGGTATATTGCTACGTTTATCTATATATTCTTAGGGAGCTCTATTACATTTCCGAATTTTTTCATGATTCTACTTGCATATTTGATTTCATTTCTTGATATTTTACTTTTTACTTCTGTTATGAATGCAAAATTTTATGTAAATATACTTTTCTTGTATGCCTTCTTAGTATTTGATATTCCAGAGGCAGGTGATGCTGTCCCCTATCTGTAGAAGAGCTCTTTGTCATCAATGTTGTGGCTGCTGAGATTCTGTTGTATCAGAGGTCAGGAGTGTGAGCTAGAACATTCCATTGTACTTGAATGACCCTCTTTCCATTGTTGCCATGATCTTGTTGCTGGAAAATAGCTCTGTTATATTCCCAAACTATATATTTAGAAACTTCTGAAATATTTGTGCAACAATTGCCTCCACATAACAAGAAAATATTCTATGATAAAAGGCATAATCAGAGAAAAATTAAAATATAGTAGAAAGTTAATTATAAAATGAGCAGATAAGTATATTGACAGAAAAGGCAAGTGTAGTGGTTATTCTTGCCCCTCTATCCTTGCTGATAGTCCTTTAAATTCACATAGTCAACTCTCTAAAATCTAATAGATTTTGATTACTTTAAATCGTAAAATATGAGATCTCTTTTCATTAACTCTTTTACTATTTGACTGCATAGATGTTTGTAATTCCTAATGATTCTACACATTTCTTGCTATGTTTATTTTATGCTGTGTTTCTCCCTAATTGCAGCTCTCATTGGTCTTCTCAGTGACTTAGTCTGCTAGAGACAAGTGATGCTGCCTCACATCTACTCCTCATTGGCTGGAGAGGAAACCATTATACCCTTGAAAACAGCTCTGTACAGTCTCTTTGAGGTCAATATCTTCATTTGAATGTTAGGTTTAAATGTCAGACTTTTGGTTAAGGGAAACAGTTGTAAGAAGCCACGTTGTACATGTGTGTATCTTCCAGGGTGCCCTGCCTTGCCTCTACAAGATTACCCTAATCTCACAGGGAGGTGGTGGGATAAGTAGGATGATGGGACAGATACCACTTCAGAGCTCCAAGTCACAATCAGGTCATAGATCTTAAATCAGGGGTGGCCCAGCACTAACAGGCATTGCAAGAAACTAATGAATATAAATGTCAGCAGCTTAATGTGTTTCCTTCTTGGGAAACCCAGGAAATAGTTCTCATGTGAAGGGTTCAAATGAACAGCAGAGTAAAATGAACATCATTTATAACCGCGCTGTTTCCCTGATGTTGTCTTTAATCAATGAAAATAAATGACTCCAGACCCATTGGTGAGCATCTGATTCTCACAGCTTCTGGTCAACGGAAAGGCTCCACGGTGTACTAGTGGGTAAGAGGGAAATAGGGCTGTGGTAGGGAAAATGTGCCCAAATGCCTTCCCAGTCATCTGGGAGCTAATTAATTTTCTCAGGGAGTGAAAGGGAATTTCTTCCCATTTTTCAAATGTCTTCTTCAATTTCTTTCAATAATGTCTTATAGTTTTCAGTGTATAGGTCTTTCACCTCCTTGGTTAAATTTATTCCTAGGCATTTTATTCTTTTTGTCATGATTGTACATGGGATTGTATTCTTGATTTCTGTCTTTGTTAGTTTGTTGTTAGTGTATCATAGCGACTGATTTTTGTATGTTGATTTTGTACCCTGAAACTTTACTGTACTTGTTAATTATTTCCAGTAGTTTTTTGGTGGATTCTTTGGGATTTTCTATATTTAGAATCATGTCATCCACAAGTAGTGACAGTTTTACTTCTTTTTTCTCATCTGGGTATCTTTTATTTCTTTTTCTTGCCTAATTGTTCTGACTAGGACTCCAATATTATGTTGAATAAGAGATGGGGAATAGCCATCCTTGTCTTGTTCCTCTTTTTGGAGAAATAGCTTTCAGTTTTTCACTAATGAGTATGATGTTAGTTGTGGCTTTGTCATATATGGCTTTTATTATGTTGAGGGACTTTCCTTCTATGCCCATTTTATTAAGAGTTTTAACCATAAATGGATGTTGAATCTTGTCAAATGCTTTCTCTGCATCTATTGAGTTAATCTTCATTTTGTTAATGTGTTGTATCATATTGATAGATTTGCAGATGTTGAACCATTCTTGCATGCCTGGAACAAATCCCACTTGATAATGGCATACAATCCTTTTAATGTATTGTATTCAACTTGCTAATATTTTGATTCCACCATTTCAACACAAGGGTGTCTTGGTTGGCTTGGTAGGGGAAGAGGAGAAGAGTCATGGGATGGTAGTTAAATTCTTTGGACAGAACCTTGTTTTTTGTGAGGAAGATTGGCCCTGAGCTAACAGCTGTTGCCAATATTCCACTTTTTGCTTGAGGAAGATTGTCGCTGAGCTAACATCTGTGCCAATCTTCCTCCATTTTATGTGGGATGCTGCCTCTGCATGGCTTGACGAGAGGTGCTAGGTCCATGCCTGGGATCCAAACTTGTGAACCCTGGGCCGCCAAAGCAGAGTGGGTGAACTTAACCAATATGCCACTGGGCTGGCCACTGGCCAAGAACCTTTTGTTCACTAACCATTGGCTAGAACTCATCACATTGTCCCAGGAGACTAGGAGGTATATTTTTCCATGTGCCCAGGAAGTGAGGAAGTTGGTGAACAGTAGTGTCATCTTGTATACCTCCCAATGTTTTCTTTACCTTATCTGTCATGATCTCCCAGGAGAAGAAATTACTATTCTGATTGGACAGATTCTCGGGCAGAGCATGTTTACCAATAGAGGGGGATCACAGTACCTCAAAAGGTTACATAGTTGCATTTTGCCCCTGTTTTCTGAATCCTATTTCTGCCATCTTGAACAGAGTCCCTTTGTGACACAATTATCTTTCTTCTTCCCACACTATTACTCATATACTTGGAATCTATCAGGATTTACAACCAGCTAACGGTACAAGTGGGGTTTAAGAGGGAACATGAGACCATGCTTGGAGTCTCATACTTCAGAGAAGCTAACCATATAACTCTCTATTGAAGTATCGGGGATTTGACCACTTAAAACAGAGTAAGCCTTTTATTTACAATTTTCTATCACTATCTATGGGTAGAGCTTTCCTGAGGGCATCCCAGTATATTTCATAAGGCATAACTCAAGTATTCCTGTGTCTTCTGGTTAACTACCATCAGAATCTTGCCTAACATACCCATCAAAGCATGTGTTTCTCGTTTTTTTTTTTTTTTTTTGAGGAAATAAGCCCTGAGCTAACTACCGCCAATCCTCCTCTTTTTGCTGAGAAAGCCTGGCCCTGAGCTAACATCCATGCCCATCTTCTTCTACTTTATATGTGGGACGCCTACCACAGCATGGCGTGCCAAGTGGTGCTATGTCTGCACCCTGGATCTGAACAAGTGAACCCAGGCCGCCGAGAAGCAGAACGTGAGAACTTAACTGCTGTGCCACTGGGCCGGCCCCAGCTTGTGTTTCTTTAGGGAAGTGACAAAGAAGAAAAAATTCTATTGTATCTTCTCCTATTTAATAAAGTAGTTTGCACATATTTATTTATTGTGGATAATCAGTAATTTTTAAGGGATTCTAGATAAACTTTTTGTTTCCTGTTTATTTCTATTCTGTTGTCCACAAATACTGGGTATTCCAAATTCTAAAATTCTGTGTTTGTGAGGCCACTTATATCAAATATCAACTTCATAATGAACTCTTTCTAGACTAAGTTAGAATTTAGTCTTCTTATGTTACAGTTAATTTTTGGTTAATTTCATTCTCCTGACATTACGGTGGATTGTTTCCCTGTCACTCCATCTAGGTTATACATTATTTGAGGACAAGGAATATGTCTGTTTCATCATTGCATGGCCCATAATAATGAGCATGGAAGGCTCTATTCTAAATAAAAGATAAGGAACTTATAGACCACTTGGGTGAAAAAGGAGCCTTGTTCTCCTTAGCTATCAAATATATTTTGTTCCAGCTCTTTTTAAGCATAAGATCTTGCCTTGTTCTGAACTGAGTTCATTGAAGCCACGCACCTGGAAATTCCTCAATCCCCTCTTTCTCACCCCAAATCTTCCTGTCTTTATTCTTGTATCTGAAGAAGTGTTCCTTTTTATTGCCAAGCCTGACAATCTCTCTCATTCTTTGGATTCCATTCAGCATTTTGAGGATAATTTTTCCTTTCTTCTCCTTTTTATCTTCAATCTCTCCCATGTGCAGATGGCTTCCACTTGACTCAGAATCTTGTTAAGGGCTCTCCCATGTGAAAAGTAACTTTGCCTTACCATCGCTCTTCTTTCAAGTGCGAGTCTCATCTTTTCCCTTGTTTTCACTTCCAAAATTCTTGAAGGACTGTTTACATCTGCTCCCTTCATTTCCTCATTACAATCTGCTCTTTACTCTTTGGAAATATAGCTTCTGGCTTTAACACTCTATGTCCCATTGAAGGTTATTTGTGCCCCACTAACTATAAAACACAATAATGCTTTCTTATATTTTATCCTCTGGAACATTTTTACAGCATTTTATTCTTCTGAGAACCCTCTCTCCATTTGTTCTCTTTTTTGGCCCTCTCTTGGTTTACAGGAAATCACACTCTCTAGGTTATTCTCAATCTCTTTGATTTCTTCTCTGATAACCCTTTACTAATTCCTCTTATGGCACATGCTTTAGAATACTGACTTTCTTTTTTTATTTACACACTTTCTGTTGGCAATGTGAACCACTCCATAGGAAGGGAGCCCTACTGGTCAGACTAAACCAAAGACAGTGCCAAATCAGGATAGCAAGATACCTAATAAATAATCTGACTAGTTCTTCTAGGATCACTCACTACGTAGAATATATTTTTTCTCCCAGAGCATTTTCTACATACCTAAAATACTGTCAGGGATTCTGCAGTTAAACAGTTTTTGAATGGTATAACACAACTTTATGAAAATATTCTACCCAACACCTGAAGATGCAAAACTCCTCTATCCTGATTTGTTATTAATGTGACGAGTTTCCAGTTTTTCCAGTTTTGAGGATGCAAGAAAGATATCTATATTCTTAATGAATATTTTTTGAATGAGTTGTATAGGGGCAAGCCCCATTCTGAAGAGGCTGATGATTTTACTGTATCATTTTTTTCTTCCAGAATGGGTTCTGGTTGGGTTGCTGGGTGGTGGCTCTGTTAGTGAATCTAATCAGGCTTCATTCCTCGATGACTCTAGGCAGAGACTCTCCAGGTAAGAGGGGAGCAATTTTTTTTCAGGTATGTATGCAAGAATTGGCATGGGGGAGGGAGGCCTCTTTCTTTATATCTAGACTACAGAACAAGCTGGAACTGGTTTCTGGCTTCAAAGAGAATGTTCTTGCCTTTGACAGAAAAGTATTCCTTCCTTCTTCATGACACACAATGGCCTGCTGGGAAAAAGGACTTCATGTACTGGAGACACAGATTCAAGGAAGACGGAGGCAGGAAAAAGGGAAATATTTCATCTTGCATATGATTCTTATTGTATCAATTTCAGTCTGAAGAACTTTAAAAAATGGAGGCAGTCTGAGAATAGTTGCTGTTGTTCAGCCAGAATTTGCTCTGATGATTGTGACTGTTTCCATATTTATCCAATTGGGGTGTATGTGAACAAAAGAAGTTGAGAACAAGGGTTACTTCTTTTGGCATTTCTTACGCCCCTACCATATGATCAGAATTGTACCAAGAAATTTTGAGAAATTAGAGAATTTGAATGCATTGTCCACATCCTCAGGGTACTGGGTCATGTATTTATTGCTGCTATTTTTCTAGCTGAGGAGATAGGCTATGGAAACATGAAGCAATACTGCACCATAAAAAACATATTTACCAGCAGAAAACAGGATATAATGTGCTAAAAACAGAACCTGTTTGAACGTCAAAGTCTCGTTAATTACAAAAGAGGAACAGACCTGGGGGGAGGGTTAGTGGGAGAAGATCATTCTTCTTAGAGAATAGAAACCTCTCTGAGCTTATAGTCTCCTTTAATCAACACACATGAAAAAAACATCAACCCAGATCTTAAATCTGACACAGATCTGAACAAAAAATGATTATTTTTCTGATTTAGACAGTAGCAGGAAATAGAGAATCGTAGGTTAGAGCTGCATCTGAAATCAGCTACTGACTGAGAGACAAGTACGGCTGACCCAGGAAAGATGCTACCACCCTTATACTTAGTCAATAGTTCCTGGAGGAGGCCTCTGAACTTAGAAATGAAAACAAATTTACAACCCAAGATCAGTGACAATTATCCTTCAAGTCTCAAATTAAATGTCATTTCTTCAGGAAGACCTTTCCTGACCAACCTGCATTATTAGTCCATTTTAATTGTTCTTTTGTTATTGTTGTTCTCAAGTGCATAGAATCAAGTTAATCTTACCCAATGAGTTCACAGCACGTTGTAATCTTTTGTCTGAACAAAGACTCTGTCATTTCTTCCCTTATCTCCATTCTCGCTCCTTCCCTTCCATAGATACACATTCTAATGTATCTGGTATGTCTTTAAGTATTAGGATGGACATTAAAAATACGTAGCTGTGTTTTTCTCTGTATATCTTAAATTTTTCTTTTCTTTTTTTTTTCTTGGAAGATTACCCCTGAGCTAACATCTGCTACCAATCCTCCTCTTTTTGCTGAAGAAGACTGGCCCTGAGCTAACATCCTTGCCCATCTCACTCTACTTTATATCTGGGACGCCTGCCACAGCATGGCTTGACAAGCAGTGCGAAGGCCCTCACTCGGGATCTGAACTGCCGAACCTTGGGCTGCTGAAGTGGAAAGTGCAAATTTAACTGCTGAGCCCTTGTATACCAGGCTGGCCCTTGTATATCTTATATTTTAACAATTGTCATTGTGCATTGAATCACATTCTGTTCCTTATTTCACTTAACCCTATGCCTTGAGCTTTGAGGTACATTGTATGAACATAATATATAGCTCAAACTAATAACTCTCAATATTAGTAAGGTACTTTGTAAGCAGAAAATCATAAGGGACAATGGAGTTGGATTTTTTTATTCCATTTTCAATGATGACGTTAATAGAAAAGCTCCCAAAGAAGGTTAAATCTAACCTTATATTCCACATCACCATATTGTTGCAAGTACTAGAATTGTAGGTGTTGACCCTAAGAATAAAACAGCCAGTTGTGTTACCAGCAAAGCAAATTTATTTGGGAATAGCCAAAGAATTGCAATCCAGGATGTGCACGCTATGACAGACCATAGGCAAATCCAACAAACAAGGTAAAGGAACATTATTTTACAGAGAAAAAGGAGGAAATTGGGAGGGTTTTTTTTTTTTTGAGGAAAGCCCATTGGAGAAAAGCACAAGTTCAGAATGGTGATGGTTTCTCATTGGTTTATTGCTGGCATAGTCAATATCTGTTTGAGATGCAATGTATATTTCTTCCTATAATAAAGGATTCGTTTCAGTTGAGGACTTCTGTAGGGGTCTGTAATTGACTATATTTCCTATAATTGGCCTCGGGTGGTGCCAATTATATGAGGCATGGTATGTCCTCCTTATGGACTCCAGACTCCATTTTAGATGAGGTTTCCCTTTATTAATTTTCACATATGTATATTGTCAATGATAAGGATGATGATGATGACGACGATGATGATAAAAGGCATCTTTAAGCCATGGATTAATATTATTTTAACCAACACCAACAGAGATCACGAACTCATTACCTCACTAGAGCCAATGGAGGGGATGAGGTCTCTGAGTAAGACTGCAAAGGTTCAAAAGAAAATTACTGGAGAAAAACCATAGTGAGTGGAAGGTAGAAGGGGACTTTATTTCACAACTAATATGTACCTACTCTTTGCCCCACCTCCATCACTCCTTCACTTTACACCAGAAGGAATGAGTAGAATGAACTTGCTAAGGGCAAGAGTATTATTGAATTTTTCCACATGGAGATGGATATTTTTGACTTAATCATAAAGAGAATTAAAACCTTGGGCTTCTGGAACCTTGGTTTGGAGAAACCTCACCAGTGTCTGGCAAAACACTAACAGTCAATAATCTTTGTCGAATGAATGAATGAATAAATATTGTTGAATGAACATTTATGACTCTTGGGACTCTGTTTGGCTTGCTTAATTGGGTTACCTGTCTCCTTGGTCTGCTTGGTAGGATGGGTCTCAGGCTTCTTTCCACTGTGATGTGAGGAACCAGAGGGAGGCCTATGTTAGAAGAGGCTACTTTTGCCTATTTCTTGAGTTCAAAAGGCCTCTTCTCAAATCCATGTGATCTGGCATAATTTTCTAGGTATGGGTTTCCTAAAGATGAGGGCTAGTTTTCAGTCTTATTTGGTTTTCCAGAAATTTTGTGATTCAGGCAAAGCCTGACTGTTACTTCACCAATGGTATAGAAAAGGTGCAGTTTGTGGTCAGATTCATCTTTAAATTTGAGGAGTATGCAGTTTCCACAGTGATGTGGGAATGTTTGTGGCATTGATGGAGCGGGGGCAGCCTGAGCTGAGCTGTGGAACAATCAGCTGGATATGTTGGAGAGGAACAGAGCTTCTGCGGATGTGCTCTGCAGACACAGCTACAAGCTGAGTGCACTCTTCACTGTGGGGAGAAAAGGTGAGGTGGAATGTGAGGTCTGGTGGGGTTTAGGAATCTCCAACATGTGAAACTGGCCATGGCTCGTCTTCCTTATGATAGGGAATTTCCTGCTTCAGGACCAATGGTTTCAGAGCAGGGAAGTCTGTGTGTATTTTCTGTCCCCAACTGTGACTCACTCGATATCCTCACAAACTTGGTCACTGTGGTCTTGGTCCCAGACTTCCAAGGTTCTCAGGGACTTTGTGGTCTGGTGGGCTCTCAAATAGAAGGGGTGATTGTGGGAGTGTCTCATAAGGTCTGAATCATCCTTGGGGACACTGACATATCCATTTTCTGAGTCTTGGGGGCTGATATTTTGCCACATTTCCAGTTTCCACTTGGGTGATCTGGAAAAGCAATTAGGGCAGATTTAGTCCCTAAAGAAACTCCTCTCTTGGCCTGGTGCTTTTCCTTTACAATGTCTCATTTTTCTCTCCCTTCCTAGTGCAATTAGAGGTGACGGTGCATCCAGAGACGACTCCTTCCCTACTGCACCACTATCTCCTGCTCTGCTCTGTGACAGGTTTCTATCCAGGGAACACCAAGATCAGGTGGTACGGGAATGGGCTGGAGGAGAGAGCATGGGTCACGTCCACTGGCCTTATCAGGAATGGAGACTGGACCTTTCAGACAATGGTGATTCTGGAAATGACTCCTGAACAGGGAAATGTCTGCACCTGCCTTGTTGATCATCCCAGCCTGCTGAGCCCTGTTTCTATAGAATGGAGTGAGAATCAGCTTCTTATATTCTCTGGGCTCAACTCAGGATCATACCGAGTCAAGGGGGCTTGTGTTATCTCTGCATTCATCTTGGTCACAACACTAATTTTTCTTTCTCTTAATCTGAGGGAGTCATAGAAATTGGAGCCCTTGGTTTAAGGTGGGAGAAAACATGGCAGACATCTATCCTTGTATCTTCCAAGAAATAAGGAGGTCTAATCACCTCTTCACTTCCTTCCAACTTTGGGAGCTAGTGTCCTCTAATAATTTGCTTTTAGATTTTAGGGGGAATTCTTATGGGCTACAAGAATCAGTAACAGAAACTGCATGATTGCAAACCTTGGCCTAAACAAACCATTTCTAAATTTGTTCATTCTGTAGATAGCATTGGATTTGTTGTCCAGTCCAGGCTCTGGAATTTCGGGAAGGTACACCGAATATTGGGAGCTTTTGGCTAAACTGAAGACTTATTTCCTATAGGAGCTCAGTCTGAATGTTCTTGGAAAAAGATGCTAAGTGGAGTTGCAGCCTTCCTACTTGGGCTAATCTTCCTCCTGGTGGGGATCATCATCCACCTCAGGGCTCAGAAAGGTAGTGAGTCTCTGAGGAGTCCCTGTCACCTGCCCTGTGGTTTCCCCCACTTCCTGCTTTTCCTAACGTTAAAGAAGTGAGACAGGGAAGGCTGATTAACTCTTCAGTGATACCTGGATTAGTCTTTTCTGAAGCCAGAAACATTCTAGGAGGTAAATGGAGATGGGACTCTGTAACTGCAGGTCATCCTCCAGCCCTCAGGATAATGACAACATTTTGTCCTATTGGGGCATTCTATCTCTTTTCTCTCCTTCATTCCAGGATATGTGGAGACTCAGTGCTCTGGTGAGGAGGTAATATCTTCTTCCTTCTCTTTGGGTGTCAGATCGTTCTCTTAATCCTTTGGCCAGAGGGAGTCATCTCAGTGATAAGATGTAAGAGTGGCTCTGGCTGAGTGGCGCTGCCTGCCGAGTCCTTACAATGGGAGCATGGGGGTCTCTCATGAGTCTTTTCTCACTGTCCATGCAGGTCTCACAAGCTGTTCACCCACCACAGCCATATTAACATCCTGATTGAAGCTTCCCTCACTAGAGCCTGAAGTACTACCGAGTGGCCTGGGCCCCAGACTAAGTAAAGGACATCCATGAAGTCAATGTTCTTGAGCGACTCTTTCCCATGAAGTCTTGGAGGAATCCTGACTGATTCTACAGTTTGTGTTCTGAGATCATGCATTTGTCACTCTTCTGGCCTTCTTCCTCCTACTTGTATATGTCATTAGTCCCCATTTCCAAGGACAGTGTCCAGAAATTCCTCCACAACCTGACTTCTTCCAGTCCCAAACTACTTACTTTTCTATGGTCCAGTCCTAACACTGTAGGTAGTTATCCCATCTTACACTCTTCCATCCATAGTTTCCACAGTCTTCAGAAGACAAATGCTCAGTCTGTTTTCTTTTCACTCTTTTTCAAAACTTTTTTTATTGAAAAATAAAACTGAGAAACATAGTATCTTCTTGGCTCCTTTCTCAGTTATTAGCTGTTCATAGATGCGTGGTTTTACTTCTGGGCTCTCAATTCTGTTCCATGGATCTGTGTGTCTTTCTGCTAGTACAATGCTGTTTTGACTACTATAGCTTTGTAGTACATTTTGAATTCAGGGAGTGTGATACCTTCAGCTTTGTTCTTTTTTCTCAGGATTGCTTTGGCTATTCAGGGTCTTTTGTTGTTCCATATAAATTTTAGGATTCTTTGTTCTATTTCTGTGAAAAATGTCCCTGGGATTCTGATTGTGATTGCATCAGAGAAAGGATAGCCTCTAAATAAATGGTGTTGTGAAAACACAACCACCACCAAGCATTAGAATGAAAGTCGACCATTATCTATACCTTTCACAAAAAATAACTCAAAATCTATTGAAGACTTGAGTGTAAGACCTGAAACCATAAAACTCTCAGAAGAAAACATGGGCAGTATGCTCTTTGACATTGGTCTTAGCGGTATTTTTTCAAATGTGATGTCTCCTCAGGCAAGGGAAACAAAAGAGAAAATAAACAAATGGGACTACATCAAACTAAAAAGATTTTGCATAGCAAAGGAAACCATCAACAAAACAGAAAGACAACCCACCATCTAGGGAAAAATATTTCCAAATCATATATCTGATAGGGGGTTAATTTACAAAATATATAAAGAACTCATACAATTCAATAAAAAACCAAACAACCTAATTAGTAAGTGGGCATTTTTCCAAAGGAGATTTACAGATGGCCAAGAGGACATGAAAAGATATTCAAGATCAATAATTATTAGGGTTATGCAAATCAAAACTCCAATGAGATATCACCTTATGCCCATCAGAATGGCTATTATTAAAAAGACAAGAAATGACAATCATTGGAGAGGATGTGGAGAAAAGGGAACCCCAGTACATGGCTGGTGGGGATGTAAAATGGTGCAGCCACTATGGAAAAGAGTATGGAGGTGTCTCAAAAGATCAAAAGCAGAAATACCATATGATCCAGCTATTCCACTTCTAGTTGTTTACCCAAAAAACATGAAAACACTAATTCGAAAAGATATATGCACCCCTATGTTCATTGCAGCAATATTCACAATAGCCAAGACTTGGAAACAACCTAAGCACCCATTGACAGATGAATGTATAAAGAAGTGGTATATACACACAATGGAATACTACTCAGCCATAAAAAACAAGAAATCGTGCCATTTGTGACAACATGGATGGACTTTGAAGGTATTATCCTAAGCGAAATGTCAGACAGAAAACACTAATATGGTGTGATTTCATTCAGATGTGGAAGATAAACAAACAAACACATAGATAAGGAGAATAGATTGGTGATTACCAGAGGGGAATGGGTTGGAGGAAGGGCAAAAGGGATCAAGGGCCACATTATGTATGATGATGGATGGAAATTAGACTTTTGGTGGTGAACATGATGCAGCCTATACAAAAGCTGAAATATAATGATGTATGCCTGAAATTTACACAATGTCATAAACCAATGTGACCTCAATAGAATAATAAAAAGTAGTAAAAAAAATCATTCTTAAGTAAACCCAAAAAACCCCTGAGATACTAATGTCCACACAAAATGTGTAATTTAGTGAATTATTTAAGGCAAAACTCCTGTAATCACCACTCAGGTATATAAATAGAATGTCGCAGCCACTGCGAAGTCTCCATATGCCTCAGGCAAATCAAAACCCCCTCCCTCCTCTCAAAAGTAATCATGTCCTGACTTTCATAGTAACCATTTTTTTGTATTTCTTCATAGCCTAGTCACTCAAGTGTGAATTCCCGGACACTAGAGCTTAGTTGTCTTTTATGGCTCTTATCTTTACAGGTTTCTCCGTTCTTTTCCTCATGAGTAATATGTTGAAAAGCCTGAGCCATTTGACCTACAGGGTTTTCCACAATCTGAATTTTTCTGATTGCACACACAGTGCAGTTTAACATGTGCCTCTGTGCTCTGCCTTTCCTGTAAATTGGCATCTGGATGCAGAGGCTGGATTAGATTCAGCTTTTGTTCCTTTGGAAAGTCTGTAGGTGGTGTTGTGATCTTTCACCATGAGGCGATGTCCAGTTGTCTCTCTTTTTATGATGTTAGTAACCATTGATGCTCATGGCCTAGGTCCTTTAATTCATTCCAGAATGAGGATATTCTAATCCTATCATTGCTTCATTTATACAGTTAATTGCTTCTATAAGGAGACACCACCCTTCATTTACTAGTAGGTTGCTGGGTGGTACAGTGGAAAGAAAGGATCACTGTTTAATTCTTTCCTCTTATTTACTAGTTTTCAAGTTAATGAATTTGTTTCCTAGTATTACCCAAAGGTGAGCAATTAGCTTCTACTCTTTATCTTTTTTGTATCATTATAAACTCAAGCATTTCAAAGTATTTGATGGATTTTAACTCATTGCAATTTTTATCCATGTTGAAATTCAAATATTTCATCTTTCATGAATGGAAACTTCTTCATGTGGCTCCTGAGTTCCTTTGATACAAGTCTTTTGAAAGTTTCTTTGTCATCTGGTATGACAAAATGTTGCAGGTTCATCCTTTACATTTCCTGCTAAGACCTGAAATCAACCATTTTCCCAGAAAGCCTTGCTTTTTTTAATGAGAAATGCCAATTAAGACCATAATCCAGAGTTAGGGACTGGTCATTGTACCAGTCCTTTTCAGTGGACATAGAAATGTTTATGTTTATATATATATTCATATTTATATAAACATAAAATTTATTTATGTATGTATTTAAAATATTAGTCTCTTCTATATTGCATTTGTATATCTTTTCTTCTATATCAAGAATTTTGGTTTTCAAGGAGACAAGGTAGACACAATTAGAATATTCATCCATACTTACTTATCTGCTTTTCCCACATTAACATACACAGCAGTCTAAGGATAATGATACTCATACCACAACCACCAAAATGATTAGTGAAAACAGTTAATATTCCTTTTGCCTTTGTTCTCCTCCTCACTCTTCCTTTTTTTTTTTTTTTTTTAAAGATTTTATTTTTTTTCCTTTTTCTCCCCAAAGCCCCCCGGTACATAGTTGTATATTCTTCGTTGTGGGTCCTTCTAGTTGTGGCATGTGGGACGCTGCCTCAGCGTGGTCTGATGAGCAGTGCCATGTCCGCGCCCAGGATTCGAACCAACGAAACACTGGGCCGCCTGCAGCGGAGTGCACGAACTTAACCACTCAGTCACGGGGCCAGCCCCTCACTCTTCCTTTTTATGGTTGTTCTATATCTATATTAATGGATCATATACCATCATGTAGAATATGGGCTTACTTTTTTGTCTTAGTTCTGCAACTAATATGTTTAATGCTCACGATGACTCCTCAAGTCAATGTCCCTCTAGTGCAGTGGTTCTCCAGGTATGGTGCATGGCCTCCTGGAGGTCCCTGGGACACTTTTGGAGGGTCTGCAAGGTCAAATCTATTTTTATAATAATACTAAGATATTTTTTCTCTTTTCACTATGTTATTTGTAGTGGTGGTGCAAAATCTATGGTGGGTAAAACTGTTGGTGACTTAGGACAAATCAAGGCAGTGACACCAAACTGTACAGGTAGTCAGGGTATTCTTCACTGCCATGCACTTGAAGTAAGAAAAAAAATGTTAGTTTCACTTAAGAATAGCCTTGATGAAGTGATAAAAATCATTAGCTTTATAAATCTTAAATCTCAAGTAGACATCTTTTAAATATTCAATGTGACAAAGCAGATAACATTTCTATGGCATAGCAACTGAAGGACAGTTTTGCTGTGGAAAAGCTTGTTTGAGCTGTGAGTACAATTAGCCACTGCTGTTGCTGCATCTCCTTTTTTTTTTGTGAGGAAGATTGGCCCTGAACTAACATCTGTTGTCAATCCTCCACTTTTTGCTTGACGAAGACTGTCACTGAGCTAACATTTGTGTCAATCTTCTTTTACTTTATGTGGGATGCCACCACAGAGTGGCCTAATGACCCACGCTAGGTCTGCACCCAGGATCCGAACCTGTGAACCCCAGGCCACCGAAGCAGAGAGTGCAAACTTAACCATTATGCCACAGGACCCGCCCCACTTCTTTTTTTTTTTTTATAATGGACCATCATTTTTCTTGAAAGAATGACTGACAGACATGCTCTGGTTATTTGGACTTGGGTATTTGGTAGACATTTTATCAAAAGTGAACAAAAGAAGCCTGTCACTTCAAGGAAAATAATTTTGAAAGTGAAAATTATACTTTCAAGAGAAAATTAAAATTTTGGAAAACTTGTGTTTGCCACAGCTTACCAATACTTAAATCTTTTCTGATGAGATTGAAGGTGATAATAACAAATATGATTTTTGATATTATTTAGTGAAGTGTGTCAACATTTCAAAGATCTGTCTAATTGTGTAAGCCAATACTTTCCAAATGATCAGTGCATGATATTGCAAAGTCATCATGGATAAAAGATCCACTCAAAGTGCACCAGTGAATTTTAACATACCAGACTATGAAAAGTTCCTGATAAGATTTCAGATTCCACATTACAACTAATCTGTAGGGATCTACCATTTGTTGAGTTTTGGTGTCTTCTGAGAGAAGAATACAGACAAGAGCTGAAAGGCAATCAAAATTGTTTTTCTCTTTTCAACTAGTACGTATCTGAGTGAGGTCACATTTTCTTCAGGTATTTCAACCCAAACAACATATTCTTACAGACTGAACGTAGAGGAGAATGTGACTAAGTTATCTTTATTAAGCTAGACATTAAAGAGGTTAAAAAACGTAAGACTATTCCATTTCCTTCACTGTTTTTCTGTGCTGGGAAATGTAGCTACTTTTCATATGTATGTCATTTATGTTAACATGTATTGGGGTCATTGTTGTTGCTTAAACCAACCAACAAATAAATATTAATGTCTTTTCATTTTTAATTTCTAATGTGGTGAATTTCACTTGACATAATCCACCTAAACTGAAGCTCGTTGGAACTCTCAATAATTTGTAAGAATACAAAGAGATCCGGATATCAAAAGTTTGTGAACTCTGACGTAATTGTGATTGTTTGAAGCTCTTTCTCTAGTCTGTTCCTCAGGAAGCGCTTAGGGAAGTTCTTGCATTTTACAGTTTGAAAGTCAGTTTTACTGGACATAAAACCTTAGCTCATATTTTCTAGTCTTGAGTACCTGAATAGTGTTAATACATTTTCATGTGACATTGACATCAAACAGTCTGATGACAATCTAATTATTAAGTCACTTACTATTTCTGCTGGGATGCCCAGATGTTTTTTTCTTTAATGTCCAGAAATTTTATTAGAATGCACCTTGGTTTTGGTCATTTGGGTTGAGTTTCTCAGATAAACTATACTCTCATTCAACATGTTGTTCAAATATTTTCTTATTTAGGAATGCTACATTGAGTTATATTTTTTAGTATTTCCTTTGATTTTTCTTTTTCAGAAAGTCTTATCATCTACATGTCAGATTTTTTTGGCATATCTTCAATATTCGTCTTTTTCTCTTGAATCTTCATCTCTCATTTCTTTTTCATTTAAAAAATTGTTCGTCTTTTCACCTTCTCTCTTCCTATTGAGGCCTCCTTCATTGTGTTTATTTGTTCTTCTGTTCCTTCTAGCTTAATCTTCATTTCTGAAATGATTTTTCTTTTATTTTTAATTATTTCCTGAATACTGTCGTCATATGTCTGAGATTTTCTAATTCCAATTTCTGTTGTTATTTAACTCTTCCAACACTTTCTTAATGACTTGTAGCTTGTTTTGAAATAGGTAATAGTTTAGTCTTTTTGGTAGTATGATTTTTCTGCTGTGCTTTCATTGTAAGGATTTCATTTTGTTCCATATTCCCTTTTTCCTGTGAAATATAGCTTTAGCCATTTTCTGTTGCTCATTTTATGTGAAATTAATTGTCCTTTATTTTAGAAGAAGGCATACTCCAGGATGGTTTCCTTTAACTTCACAAAGCCCCTTCTTCTGTTGCTTCGGCATAGTGCTTAAAAGTATGGCAGCTTGCTTTTTGAGAGTTCCAGATTCTGTTTCCACCCCTCACTTTGAACTCTTTTTCCTTTATCTCCCTGGCCCAATCTGGCTCAGTTTTGATTCTACCCCCAACTTTTCCTCAATGTATGGTCCTGCCTTGGAAAAGTGCCTAGAGATGGTTAGTTTAGAGAATTCTTAGAGGTGAGACTCCTTTGTCACCTTCTAACCCTACCCAGGCCCCTGGTGTTCAACTGCTCTTGGATTGGGAAGACCCCTCCTAGTTTCCTCCGCTGTTCTTGTATTGGTCTGCTGTGTTTTTCAATGAGTACCTGCTGTCTTTCTGAGACTTATCATATTCTCAAATACGCCAAATGCCTGGTGGCTTCCCTCTGCCTTCTCCAGCACAGACACTTATTCCAGGCAGATTGTGTGACTAAGATCTTCACCAACTTGTATTTTGAGATTCGTGGGGTATCTTGTCATCTACTTTCGTTGAAAACATTGCTAATATGCTTTTCAAAATTAAACTTTTAATTTTAATATATTAGATTCACATGTACTTATATGAAATAGTGTGGAGATCCCATACTCTTTATCCAGTTTCCCCTAAATATAGTATTTTGTAAACTCTAGTAATCTATTCCAGTTTGGATATTGACATTGATATAATCAAGATACAGAACATTTCCATCACCATAATCTCCCTCATCTGGCCCTTTTATAGCCACATGCATTTCTCTCCCATTTCCAATCCTTCCTTAATCCCTGGCAACCATTAATCTGTTTTTCATTTCTATAATTTTGTCATTTCAAAAATGTTACATAAATGAAATCATACAGTATATAACCTTTTGAGATTGGGTTTTTTCACTCAGACTAATTCTCTGGAAATTCATCTAAGTTGTTGTGTGTATCTCTAATTTTTTCCTTTTTATTGCTGAGCATTATTTCATGATATGTTTGTACTACTTTTAGTTTCCAGTTTTTGGCTATTATGAATAAAGCTGCTATAAACATTCACGTATGGATTTCTGTGTGAACACATTTCTCTGGGATAAGTGCTCAGGACTGTACCTGCTGGGCTGTATGGTGGTTGCATGTCTAGGTTTTAAAGAAACTGCCAAACTGTTTTCCAGTGTAACTTAACCATATTAATTTCCACCAGCAATGAATGAGTGATCCAGTTTCTCTGCAACCTCATCAGCACTTGGTATTGTCCCTATTTTTAATTTTAGACATTCTGATAGGGTGTGGTGGTATCTCACTGTGATTTTAATTTGCATTTCTCTAATGGCTAATGATTTTGCACATCTTTTCATATCCTTATTTGGTATCTGTATATCCTTCGGTGAAGTGTTACTTTATGTCTTTTGCTCATTTTCTAATTGGATTGTTTTTTTACTGTTGAATTTCAAGAATTCTTTATATATATCTGGGTATCAGCCCTTTCTCAGTTATGTAATTTGCAAATATTTTTCCCAGTTTGTAGCTTGTCTTTTCATCGTCTTAAGAGGGTCTTTCGCAGAGAAAATGTTTTTACTTTTGGTGAAATCCAATTTTTAATTTTTCCTTTTATGAATCATCTTTCTGAGGTTCAGTCTAAGAACATTTTGCTTAGCCTTATATTCTGAAGATTTTTTCCTAAAAGTTTAATAGTTTTACATTTTACTTGTTAGTCTATGATCCATTTAAAGTTAATTTTTATATAATGTGTTATACGTTTTGCTTGTGGATGCCTAATTGCTCCATCAGCCTTTATAGAAAAGTTTACTTTTCCTTTACTGAATTCCTTTTGTACCCTTGTCAAAAATCTGTTGTGCATATGGTATGGGTTTATTTCTGGGTTCTTTATTCTATTCCCTTTATCTATGTGTCTGGACCTCCACAAATACCACACAGTCTTGGTTACTCTAACTATATAACAAGTCTTGAAACAAGGCAGATGGATTTCTTCTGTATTATTTTTCCTTTTCAAAAGTGATTTTACCTCCTGAGGTTCCTTTGCCCTACCATATAAATTTTAGAATAGTCTTGTCTATATTGAAAAAAAATCTTGCTGGGATTTTGATAGGAATTGAGTTGAATCTGCTTATCAATTTGGAAGAATCATCATCTTTACTATGTTGAATCTTCAAATCCACGAATGCAGTATATCTCTTTTCACTTCTATACCACTAAGTATTATTTAGCTGTAAGGTTACTTTTTGTAGATGCTCTTTATTAAGCTGAAGAAGCTCCTCTCCATTCTTCTTTTTTTGAGCATTTTATCATGAATAGGTGTTGAATTATGTAACGTAGTACTCCATATATGTACATCATTGACTTGGATGATATTTTTCTTACAGCTGCGTTTTCTACTGGTTGTCAAATGAGCTATATTCTTTCCATTTATTGTCTACATAAAGTCTTTGAACATGGACTCTACAGCATCTATTTCCTTCGTTTCCAGGTTCCAACATAAATTATACCATTTAAGCTACTTACGTACTTATCTGGTCTATGCGTCACAGAGTTTAGTTTTGTTATGAGAGTGTACTTGCATTTAGTTCCCTTTTATACTCCTAGTGCCTTTTTTCTCTTACATAAGTGGTGCATGTACTTGAACTCACAATATTTATACATTCTCTGTTACCATCTCTTCCTGTGCTGCAGCATCTGTTCCTGGAGAGGCCTGTTGTGCTGTGTGTTTCCTTTAACACAAACCCTCCATGTTATTTGAGGGCCAGGTCTGCATTTAAGGTTTTTCAGGCTGACACAGTCTTTATTAATGAAACATTCAAAAGCCATAATTGTGTTATTCTTTAAGAATTACCCATAAACAGAATCATGACTTATTTCCCAAATATTCTGCTTCTCAAATCACCTATCAGAGTGTATTTCTATACTTGGAAAGTTTCTTTTGCTGTCAGAGCTTGAAGTTTTTTCTCTTAGCTTATCTAGTTTACTGCTAGGTAGAGTGATTTGGCTTTCTCAGTTTCCTAGTATTTTCTCTCTATCAAAGGACATTAGAATTGCTTGGAGTTAACCGTGTAATGAACACCCAGCATCTTGCATATTTCATTTTCTTTGCTGTTGTGCAAGAAGAGCAAGTTCTGCTTCCTGTGCTGACAAACTTCTAAGCCTTCTTGAGTCAGACAATTGCATTGATAATTTAGCAGAACATTGTTAATGTTTTATCATAATACAGTCAATTCAATTTGTATTGATTAGGAGTATATTCAATATTAACTATACAAAATTTTTATAAATCTCAGAAGCATGGTAGATACTTTTTTCTCAAAGGGGATTAAAAATGAAATGTATCAAAGTTTTCACCTTAGAAGATAGCAATGAAGGTCTTTTTCTCCTTTTGTTTCCCTGAAGACTTTAATAGTTTAGAATCATTTTACCTTTTAAACAAAGTCATACATGGGACATGGTTTAAAATATCAGGTATTTCTATAAGGTTTGTAATAGAAAGCAGCAGACCTCACTGCCTCCTCTTTTTCTCTTTCCAGACAGAAACTCTATTAGGTAGCCCCATTTTCCAAGGACAAAAATAGAGGCTTAGAGAGGTTAATTAACACACCCAAGTTCACATGGGCAGGAAATGACGGAGATGTGACAAGATCTCAAATCTTTTTGACCCCAGAGCCAGTGCTCTGAGCTATATTGCTTCTCAATTACAAGATATATGCATTTCCTATTTCTCTCATAACAAATTACCACAAATTTAGGGGCATAAAACAACACAAATTTATTCTCTGACAGTCTTGGAGGTTATAACCCTTCAGTGGGGCACGTGGGGCAAATCAAGTGTTTGAAGGTCTGTGTTCCTTCTGCAGGCTCTGAGGAGAATCTATTTCTTGCCTTTTCCAGTTTCTAATGGCCACCTGCACTTCTTGGCTTGTGGTCCTTCCGGCAATCACTTCGCTCCGATCTCTGCTTCAGTCATCACATCTCCTTCTTTGACTCTCCTGTCTTCCTCTTTCAATTACAAGGACTCTTGTGATTATTTTGGGTCCACTCAGATAATCCTGGATAATCTCCCCAATTCAAGATCCTTAATCACAAATACAAAGTCCCTTTTCCCACGCAAGGTAACATATTCACAGCCTCCAGGGATTCAGATGTGGAAATGGCACTACTTTGCTTACCATACTGCCAAGAGTTTCATCTGAATGACCCATAGTAAATGCAAAATATCTGAAATGGAAATATTCCTTTCTCCTTAAACTCTCTCTCTATCTGTCTTGCCATCCTTAGTGATTGGCATCTCCCCTCCTGTTCTTCAAGCATCTTCTACCCTTCCCCTTCTCCTCTCTCCCAAATACATCAGACAGAAGCACATCATCTTTCATCTGCTTCTTCACATCTCTTTGACCCTCTGTATCGCCCTGACCTTGCTTTAGTTTTGGCTCTATCATGTCTGGCCTATTTTGCTCTAACACCATCTAACACTTTCCCTGTGTCCTTCTAACCAATCCTTCCCACCAGAGTATTCTCTCCAAAATGTGAAACTGCTCATGGTACTTTCCTTATTATCAACCTGTGTAATGGCCCCTTCTGTCTGCAGAATAACATCCTAAGTCCTTAGTCTGATGTATGAGACAACCTTTGAGCTTCATGTGTCCCCACCCCCCCACCCCCCCCGCTTTACCAATCCCAAAGTACACTCACCTCCCTCAAAACCCATGTCTTTCCCTGTCTCCACGCCTCTCGAGCATCATTAGACTTGGAAGCCATTCTCCATGTCCTTCTGGGTCAGCTTGAGTGTCTTTTCCACTAGAAAGTTTCCTAATCCTTGTGAATCTGGAGTATTTTAGATTTATTCCACTGAGCCCCCTTGTCTGTTCTTGTGTTTTCTGGATGTTAAGCATCTTATTTATTTATCTATTTTTATGTCTTCAGAGTTTAGCTGAGTGTCCATCACACAAGTGCTTAGTAATGAATGATTATGCTTCATTGCTCCTGCCTTGTTTGTTATCAACTTTCACCAATAAAAACAATTCAGTTCTTGTCCCTGTTGCCACATCACATCCTCAGGGAAATAACAAAGTTTGTTAAGTTTCTAAACCTCTTCCACCTGGGGCAATCCTTTACCATTTCAGATCTTGTCCCCATCCTCCTCCTTATCTGCTCTGATTGCAGATTCTAATTTTTGTGGCTCTCGGTCATGGAGGCTCCATGTCTCTTATGTTCTGACTCGTCTTGATCATGCCAGCATTGATTTATCCTGATCACGCCAATCCTACTTGTCTCTGTTGTTCTTTAAGTGTTTTGTCCTTAATTTGAAGACACAACTTTTGATGGATTCTCAGTGGGAGGGGTTCTGGTTTCCCCTCCATGTTCAAAAAAGATCATCTTTTCTGCTTTTCATATGTAATTTCTAAGAGAGTAAGATTCAGTGGAGTGTCTTTGGCAGCAAGGTTTTGCCTGGAATTTGACCTGAATCTGCACTTCTGCCACCTTGCTCCATCAGGAAGCCTTCTTCTGTTTCATCGTTGTCCCAGGGAAGTGTGGTGACCTCTTAGAGTTGTGTCTCAGAATATGCTGTGGGAGGGGTCAAGTAAGGGGCGAGAGACAGTCACAGGTCTTCTGTGGGTAGGATTTTTGGGGCAGAAAGATGTCCTCATCTCTAGCATCCTCAATAAACCAGGGATGAGCTGAAAGAAGACCGGAGTTTCATGTTCAAGTCAGGGATATCACCATGATGCTAGATTAACCTTCAAATAAAATTCCAGTCAGAAAAAGTTCAGAAATTTAATCTCAAACTCGAGCCTGGTTTTGTTACGCAAAAGTCAGTCATTGCTCCTAGGATGTGATGTGCACATTGACCACCAGAGGTGATCGAGACTGAAATGTAAATTGATTTTCCCAAGTTCCTCTGTGGTGGGAATCCCCGTGGAAACCTGATGTTTTCTAAGGGACTTTCCCCACGTAGCCTTCGCGTCTCCTTCCTTTCACATGTTACCTCAATCTTCCAGGCTCTAAAAGGAGCGATGGGGGATACTGAAATTGAGAGGAGGGAGAAGAGGCGGTAAGAAGTTTCCAGACCAGCAGGCAAGCCCTCCAGTTTTTGTCTGTCACTGCCCGTCTCCTTTCCCTCAACACGCTCCCTCCTTAGGCTGCTGTTCTTAATTACCCCACTCACCCCTCATCGCTGAAGTCTCCAGCTGTAGCAATAGGGGCCTGGGTCAAAGACAAACTGATTTAATGTTCCATAAAATGGTCGCATGGATACAAAACAAAATCTGGTTAATTAAAACTTAAGAGTTACAAAAAGCAAGTCCATATGACAAATTGGCTATTCTGTGACCTCAGGGCACTGGCCAGCCTCCCAATCACCCTGAGATGTCCCCAGGGACCTAAACACAGGCTCTAAGGCATAGAAGAGGTAATGGAGATGATGCAGTTCAACCCATGCGTTTTGCTGAATATAATGTAGTCCCACTAGAACTGAGCTCCAGGAGGGCTTTTCTTTTTTCATTCATGTTCTGGTGTCTAGAACAGTCCCATGAAATAAATACTTGTTAATGGAAGAATGAAGTAGAAACATCCGGGCCATACTGGCCTAAAGAGCTTATCTAGGGTAATATAACCTGTGAGTGGCAAGGCCAGTTCTAGAACTCAGGTTTTCTGACTTTCAGGCTGGTGCTCCTTTCACTAATTTGTAGGATGCCAACAATATTTCTATTCTGAGTCTTTTAGTCCCAATTTTTGAATGAAAGTCTTCATCCCCTCTTAAGGCAGTTTAGTCACCAGAGAACTGGAAAGATTTCCTTCTCTCATAAGGATCTAAAGGATATATATCCTTTTCTTTCTTCCATCTGGACCATGTTCATTAGAGTCCTCTCTTTCCTTTCCTATCTCCCCCCCCAATGAATAGATTTGTTAGCATTTATACCTTATCTGAATATGAATATTTATATAAATATGCACACATGTATATACATGTACATACATATGCATATGAATATGAATATTTATATAAATATGCACACATGTATATACATGTACATACATATGCATATGCATATGAATATTTATATAAATATGCACACATGTATATACATGTACATACATATGCATATGCATATGAATATTTATATAAATATGCACACATGTATATACATGTACATACATATGCATATGAATATGAATATTTATATAAATATGCACACATGTATATACATGTACATACATATGCATAGATAGATAGATATACACATACACAATCATCATTCTATGGTGTTTCTTGAGAGACATTAACATTTCTGCCCTTGTTTACTCTACAATATGCTACATGAATTCTTCATGTGAATTACAACTTGACTGCAAACCAATTTCTGCAACTCTGCAATTCATACTTAGTATTTTTCTCAAATTAGGGGCTCATATTTGAAGCCATCATTTGTTTGTTTGTTTCCTGACCATGATGTTTTGCACAGAGCTGCCACACGGGTCTCCACTCTAACTCACTGCCGTGCAATGAGAAGAACGGCTAAAAGCCAGCCAGGTGCTCACTTGGATTGCCTGGGTGGTGAGCTATCTGGCCCAGGGGACTCTTCTGCCAGCCCAAGGGGCTGATATGAGACAAACCTTCAACGTCCCGTCATACCAGAGGATTTACAGCTTCCCATGGGCTGAAGTTCCCAAGATACTGGCAGTGGGTGTTCCCAGACAACTCTTGTAAATTACTGTGCCCAAATCCTCTCTTCTTGACCCAGAATAATCTGAGTATCCTCCTGACAGGGCCAGCTTCTTGCACGTGCCCTATAAAAGGTGGAGCAATGAGGAGGTGAGATACCTGCCCTGGAATAGATGCTCAATGTTTGTCCAGGCTCAGATGCCCTCTCTGTGGGAAGGGGGAGGGTGGTGACTGTGCCTTTCCTCCGTGGTTGACCCTTGGCCTTACAAGTTTCCCACTTCTCCCGTGAATCCTTAACTCATGCGTGGAGACCCTGTGTATAGCAGCAATCATCACTGTGTTCCACACTCACTTCCATCTTTTCTGGAGGAATACTGCCCTCCTCCGTGAACCCACACCCATGCTGGGCCTACAAAATGAGTTTTGGCTATTGATGCATAACAAACCTTTGTGCTACTTTTGTGTGGTAACAGAGAAGCCGAGACAAGAAAATATATAAACTTTCCCTCCTCTTTCTTCCTCCCTCCCTCCCTTCATAAATCTATCTAGCTATCATCTTCATCATCATCATCTATTGTATATCATCATCTATCTCTGTATCTATCTCTGTATCTCTGTATCTATCTATCATCTTCGTCATCTATCATGTATCAATCTTTTATCTATCTCTGTAACTATTTATCTGTCTGTCTCCTATCATCTTTTTATCGAGAGATGGTCTACGATATTGGTTTAGAGCACAGACTCTGGACCCATAATATCTGAGGTTAAATGCCAGGCCTGCCATGTAATGCTTATGTGAACATAGACACGTTTTTTGACATGCCTAAATTGCTATATCTATAAAATGAGAATGATAGTATTTGATTCTATATGTTTTTTATGAGGATTATTATTTCTTAAGTGCGTAGAACAATGCCTGGCACTCAGAAATGTTAAATATCTATTAAACAAAATAAAATTTTATTACACCACACACATTGTGTATTATGACATAAAGATACATGTGTTTAATATAGACATGTCAATGTATATTACATTAATAAATTAAATCAGCTTGAGCATACGAGAGAGGAACGATAATAGGACAAAAGCCAAAACGGTCTCTCATTGTGTAGTTTGTTCTGAGCGTGAGATGGTAAAAGCTGTCTCTCCTGAGCTTTCAGATACAGACTCTTTTTTGTGCCTCTGGATTTGGGAACCCTGTTCCAAGAACAGAGCTGTGTATATGTGCATGTGGACTTGTTATGTCAGGACCCCTGTGGAGACACACGGGTCTAGGCAGATGGGGACTGACCAGGCAGGACATAGAGGAATGATTTGAAATGGTTAGATGTGCCTGAGTTTAAAGAGAGGTATCAGGAGCTCACAGTTCATTATGTGATAAACTCTAGATTAGATAAAAGAAACACATTTCTCTTTTTGATAGTCATATAAAAAATTGAAGCCATACTCATTCTACTTCAAAGTAACATGTAAAGCTTCTTATTGCAAAGTCTGTCTATTGCTCTTGATAACAATAGACCTCTGGGGTGTATATATTTTTTCAAATGTGGAAACATGGTGCATCTAGTAATATAGGTTGCTCATTAGTTTCCACAAAATGAGAAAGAAAATACTCCTTTTATTTTCACTGTGTAATTTGAAAGAGAAAATTTGTGGCAAAAAGTGTAGTTAAATGATACATAAGTAATTAATGAAACTGGTGTCCAAAGATGGCATGGGTTAAAATGTATAAGCCTCAAAAACATTACAAAGCAATTGAGTGATTAATTAATAATTGCTAATTAAGGAAACAGTATGTTGCAGACTATTTAAGATTACTGAGGTTGGTAGAAATAAAACTACAGAGTAATTTCATCATATTTCTTGATTTCCAAATGAGATATAAAATAAGACCTTGGGTCCTCTGGTAGTAGGGGAAAGTTCTGATGTAAACATTGAACTCTATCCACAGAGCCTAGATTCTGAGAGATCCTGATAAAAGAAGTTGGCATCTTCTTGGCATTTGTCCCTGAGAATCTTCCAAAGCTGAGAGAATCTGGATTTACACAGATGGTGTTCACCAGGGAAGTCTCTCTGGACTGTTCCCCACTCCCTCAATCCATATTCCCTGCTTATCCTTGTCTGCCTCCTCCTTCCACCTCCACATCTGTCTACACTATGCTTATTGCCAAATAGGGTGATTAGAAGGACTTTACCTAGAATCAAGATATTTTCCTGGGTCCCCTTACTCTCAGACATTTCTCAGCACTGGGTGCCTTTAATAACAGAGCAGAGATGAGGGCCACGTCAAGAAGAAAGCTAGAGAGGACTGGAGCAGGAACCAGCTGGCCCTGTCAGATCAGGTTTCAGCCATTCCTACAAGACATCTGAGCTGTAAATTCTGTTATCACTTAAAGAGACTATGTAAAGTTGCCTCTGAGAATAGGAAATTCCAAGTATTGAAGAAGTCCAGGTGACAAAGCCAAGCAGAACTGAAGTATCTATGGTTCCCGAGGACAGGAAACATGCCAATGCCTCTGCTTTCTCAGTGGGCCATGGGGTGAGAGGAGGCAGGCATGTGGATGGGGGTTAGGTGAGGACTGTGTGATGCATTCTAGGACTCATATTTCATATTCTCTCAAAGAAAATAATTTTTTTTTCAAAGATTGGTTCTTCTATATTTTATCCCTAGTGCCTAGTACAGTGACTGATACAGAAAGAGTGCTAAAATATTTATTGATTAAAAACATTTAGTATGTTTCTCCAAGCAGAATGTATGCACCATGAAGGTGGCTATTTTATCTGTATCCTCAGCTTGTAGAAAGCATATCTTAGGTATTCAACAGACATTTGTCGAATGCATATTACATTCTTCAGATTGATCTTCTTTGAACTTTTTTTTAAAATTTGAAAACCCAGAAGATTATGGGTAATAGTGTGAGCCAAAGTCAAACACTATAGAAAGACTCTCCTTGTAAAAATATTTTTTCTATGTCTATAATGAACCTCAAAGTTATCCGGATACTTATAACAGGGGTACGAGGGACATGTCTGATCAATGTGGGGTCTCTATTCTCAAGTGATTCCAGGACTTTATCCTTAATTGTATATGATATATGAAACATAATGAGTGTTTATTTGCTAGTCATCAGCATTCATTAATTCAAGGATTTGTTGAAAAATTACTTGAATGATTTATGTGAGATTCTATTTCCTCAATAAAAATTAAAGGGATTTTTATAATTTATTAGGAGAGGTGTAACTGGGGTTCATATATATATGTATCTATTTACTAACATAACATTTATAATATATAAAATCAGTTAATGTATATCATTAAATAAGCTCATATTTAATATTAATATGCAATATAGATACATGCTTTGTATCAATTTGCAAGACAATTGTGAGGGAGCATTATGATCAGTATCACTCTTCTGATTCAATTGACAGCCCTCAGGCATATTCTTGGCTATGTATTTAATAGAGTGTACAAAAGTTGTATTATTTGAAACTATGTGATTTTGTTTTTTCAATATTTTGCTCAAATGATACTCTTGTTAGTATAAATGACTGAAGTATCAATGTATAGTTCAACTGATTATCAAATGTACATCATTAAAAAAATATATAGGCTGTGATTTGAGGCAGGTTACTCAAACTAAAGGATGGTTTTCTTCTCTGAAAATTTAAATAATAATAATTGCCTTATAATTTGTTAATAAGATTACATGAAGTAATATATCTTAATGTACAGTACAGTGTCTGGCATCCACTGGATCTAAATATGATAGCTATCGTTGTTATACCACAAGAAATAATAATATTGATAATTATAGTAGTAGTTATGTGTCTGTTTTTCTCTGGGCTGTATTCATATTTCCAAGAGCTCCTATAAACCTTCATTTTAAATCATTTGCCTCCTGTTTTACTTCCCATTTCTACTTTAGTAACTGGGTTTGTCAATAGCCTCAGAGGTAGCAAGACATCCCTCAGAAACTAATTTTTTCTGGAGAGCATGCTCTGAATTTTGATTAAGTAAGACATGAGTTAAGAATGCAGATAACTGATTAAATAACTCGATGAGCTTTACTCAACTGTCTATTCATCATGACCTCTATTTTGTCCCCTCTAAGAGCACACAACAGAGTTTGTTTCTGGGGAAAATGAACTACTATGTCTTCAGTTATAGGTTTCTCTCAGGATCTGCAATTAACATGTCATATACACCATTTTTTTTCATCTTAATAACCCTACCAAGTAGTTACTGTCTAGACTTCAAAGTGAAGAAGCCTGAGGGTAATAGAGATTATGTAATTTGTTGAAGGCCAGAAAGTTTATAAATTCTCTAACTGTGATACGAATACATTTTCTCAAAATCTGTCATCATTTACATTATATCCCGTGGAGTCTTATAATGCTGAGTCAAGGAAGAAAATGAGGATCTTTTTGACAGTTATCTTCTCTCCCAGGGAATATCATTATTTTGGGGAAGAAATATTCCACCTTGCCATTGCCAAACCCTAAATATAAGAACTGGAGAATTTAAATAAATGTCCCAGGAAGAAATACTCCAAATCACTTTCTTCTTCTGGTTCCTGAAACTCCATGCACACCTTCAGCATATCACCAAGTTCAGTGATATTTAGTGATGACCTAGTGCTGAACAGCAAGTTGATAGTCTGTGAATAACTTTTGAAATGTGAACTTTCATTAGAGATATTTACCCAGGGCTGGTTCTGTGGCTTAATGGTTAAGTTCAGTGTGCTCCGCTTTGGCAACCCAGGTTTGTGGATTCAGATCCCGGGCACAAACCTACTCATCAGTCATGCAGTGGTGGCAACCCACATATAAAGTAGAGGAAGATTGGCACAGATGTTAGCTCAGGACTAATCTTCCTCAGAAAAAATAATGTTTACTCAGAGACAATGAGAACTTAAGTTGTTGGGTTGACCGGCTTTTTTCCTAGGAACTGTCCAATCCTAAAATTCATAGAAGGTCTCCTAGTTTTCACTTTCTGAAAAGTGAAACATCAGGTTAATTGGTGGCGGCTGTGCTGACTGCCAATGCTTTTGTTAAATTGTTTCTGTTTCAAGTCTGGAAAAATGACTATGACAACCCTCAGGAACCCTTGGACCCTAGTTGGAATTGTGATGGTTGTTATGGTGCTGAGGACTCCCACAGCCTACCACAGAGTTGCTCCAAGTAAGGGCTGGACTGATACCTCCAGTGATCCCAGATCTTGGAATTAATGTCTTGGAGGCACTGGGGCTTAGGGTTCGGCGTGTTGCACTCAGACCAAATCACAGGTAGAATTTGGAAAGGCTCTTATCACGGTCCAGATTTCTCCTCCTCAGGAAAGAGAATTTTATTAGATTCCTTCTTTCAACCTCTGCAGTGGAGGGAGGATAGTTTCTCTCAGAGAAAAGACTGGGATCTCAGAATTGGAAGAACAAGAGAAAGTACATTTCCATACCAGATGCAGGACAAAAAGCATATGAGACCACTTGAGAAGCATTAAGAAAGCTCAGAGAGTAAATGAAAAGGATTTGCCACCCAAGGGACTTTCTGGGCCAAGTAGTGTTCATGTACTATTGGACTCTGGGTTGGAGAAATTAAAAACAGCACTGGGCTTCGTAGCTTCACTATCTGAAGAGCACAGTTGCCCATTCCTTGAATGTAAGCAGTGGGTTCACAGAGATAGTGTTGTAGGGTCTGAGAGGGAAAACGGGATGAGGACAGGCAGTGACTGTCATTAATTCTGAGTTTATGTACAAACGAGTCAGTATTGATGGTGAATAAGGCTATGAGAATGGTGAGAAAACAAGGGAATTAATATTTATTTTCACCCACTAAATCTCAAATCCTATAACAGTACCATTAGACAAACTACCTCACTTAATCTTCCCAGAAGTCACAGCACACACACACACACACACACACACACACACAGAGTGATTACTCTAGGGTAAGTATTATTATCCCTCATTTTATTTACATTAGTTATTTTGATGTATAAGATAACACAGACATTATATTAATAAAAGTTTCAAAGAAATAACCAAATAACCAATAACCAGGTAAAAAAGCCTGAATATTACCAGCATTCTAAAAGACTCCCATGTGCCTCTTCCTAATTACACCGTCTTCTATCTCCCTGAGGTAAGCACTATTATGACTCTTGTAATCCTAATTTATATAGTTTTTAACATATGTGAATGTATCCTTAAACAATATAGATTAGTATTTTACCCTTTAAATGTTCTATAAATGTTGCATTTTGTCTTGCTTCTTTTGTTCAATATTATGTTTGAGAAGGTCTACCATAGATCTTTCATATCACAGCAGTCCATCTATTTTCATTGTCACGCAGTAGATTCCATTTTGTGAGGGTACAACAGTGTACTTACCCATTCTAATGTGGATGGACATATGGGTTGCTTTCATATGTTTTTACTTGTATCTGGATCATAGACCAGAGTATATAGTCAGATTGGAATTGATGGGTCAAGAGGGCATGTGCATCTTCAACTTTACAAGAGAATGTCTGTCATTCAAATTGATGGTCCTTTGTGCACTCTTAAAAGTAGTTTATAAAAGAACCCAATTCTTGGTAGGTTTGGTATTTTAGACTTTTTAAAAGTTCCCTTATCTGATGGGTATATACCGGTATTTCATTGTATTTTTAACTTGCATTTCTCTGATTACTAGTGATTTTTCTTATCCACTGGTATTTACTCTTTTTTGAAGTACCTATTTGGAGATTTTCTTATTTTTTTCCTATGATATTATCTGTATTTTTCTTATTTTATTTTTAAAAGATTCAAAAATATATTCTGAATCAAGTCCGCTGTCAGTACATGCTTTGCAAAGACTTGTTTGTACTTTGTGACTTATCTTTTTAACTCTCTTTATGATATCCTTAGATAAGCAGAAGTGACCTTGGGGCGATCTCCCTTTATGGCAGTTGAAGCCTTACTGTACATGGGTGGGAGTGGAGGAAATAATGGTCTGGAGCTGCTCACTCATTTCCTTTTGGAGGGTGAGATCAAGATTGAGAAATGCAATTTTCCCACTACCCAGGTTAGTGAGTTTTTCTTTCCTTTTCTCTTTTCTTTCTTGCTGATGACAGCATACCTTGAGGTCCACTCACAGGTATTATTCCAACTCTTCTTGCTCAGAAATGTGACACACGTGGAATGGAAAAGGAGTCGAGTGGGCTTGTCTGGGCAATCTAATGCGCTTTTGTTATTTTGTCCTTAATTCTTGGCACATTCGTAACCTGTGAGTTGGAACAGGGGAAAAGTCTGGAACATTCTGCATAGTTTCTGCAGGAAACTTCAGAGATCGTTTCCCAGAATAAGATCCAACCTTTGGTCTCAGCCATTCAATGAAGCTTGGATGATGCCCCCAGATTCCAGTATTATGGAAAGTTGTGCTAATCTTGCTAGTAGGTGACGTGACAGGAATTACAATTCTTACCTGTCCAGTTCGTCCACGACCCGTGCTTCACCAAAGCATTTAGTTAATGCTCTTCTGCCTTCCACGTGCCCCTTCATGCTGAAGTTTTGTGTTCATTTTAGCAGAGTATCATCTTTACTCATTAGCAAGAGAGGTAATGAGAAGCGGGTGTTGATACAGTATCAACCTGAGTGTCCTGATCTGCAGACAGACCCCGAGGGAGGGCAGGGGTGAGTTTTCTTCAGGGATTGGTGTAATTTATGACTCTTCCTTCTCTTTCTTCCAGAATTCATGCACTGACCCCAAACATTCTTCTTCCTGGCATCTGTCACTTTTCCCCTGGTCTTGTCCTGCTGTTACTCTTGTCCACAGTTCTCAGCTTCCCTTCTATCAGGCCTGTGAGCAAGCCACATCTGCCAACTCTGTCAACCCTCATGGTCTGGCTCCCACAGAGACTGAGAAGCATTTGCAAAGACCTCTTTTTGTTTTTGTCTTTCCTGAATATCTGCCTTTGACTCTACTTTCCACCCTGTACTGGAGGCGCTGCTCTCTGTGCTGCCTGCTGTGTCTGAACCACAGTGCTCTCAGTGGGCATTTCTGATCTTGTTCTCTTTCTGAAGACTGCCCAAGAATTAATTGTCACACTCTTTCAATAATTTTTTTCAAGATTAATAGATTTGTGAATCAGTTGGGTTTCCATTTCTGATTGAGTATGATGGTGGTGGTGAGGAAACACTGAGCAAAGAAAAGCTCAGATTCTCAGAACTCAAGTTCAGTTATACCACAAAGAGGGGACTATCCAGGCAAGGATTCTAAAAAGTGACGTGTCCCCATATTTGGTATAATTTAGTACCACATAAGAGTGTGAAATGAGGTATGAAATAAATTCAGTTTTCCATCTTCCACGGGACCTGGAAGCTGGGCTTGTGTGCAGCAGTATTTCTGGCTTCTACTACAGTCTGACGCAGAATTTGTGCAAGTGAAATTATTTTGTGCCAGTTGCGGCACTTAATGCCTCATGTTGTAGTGAACCGAACTTACAGCACAAATATCTTCTGTCAGGTGCACTTTGTACACTGGGGCCAAAAACAATGATTATTAATTAAATCTGATGTACTCATATGTATAGTTAGCAATGGAAGTTTTATTGGAAAGTGCTTTTTCGTTGCATATGATGAAAATCCTCCTAATACCACCTTAAGGGAAAAAATTATTTTTTTGTGTTCATGCAACTTAAAAATTCATATGTGAATTTGGCTTCAGGAAACTGCCAATATCCCAAGACTCAAATGAGATCTCCATCCTCCCTTCTCTCTTAGCTCCCTGTCACCTCTCTCCTTCTGTCCTCACTCCTTACTCTCAGTACACTTCTTTCTCTTTCTACTCTATCTCTCTGCCTGTCTGTTTGCTTCTCTTCGACTTTCTCTCCTTATCTCTTTTGCCATCTCTGTCTGTCTGAATGAGATTTCTTTCTCTGTCAATCTATTAGATAACTTTTCTGTCTTTCTGTCTCTGTCTCTGCATTTCTCCTTATATCCATACCTCTGTTTATGAATGTCTCTGTGACTGTTTCTCTCCTTTATTCTCTCTCTATGACTCTTTCTCACACATATATCTTAATTTACTGTCTCTGTCTTTCAGAACATCTTTCTGTTCCCCTCTTTGCTTCTCAATCCATTGGCCTATGTGCCTTACTGTCATTTTCTCTCTGTCATTCTGTCTGTTCCTTGTCTTTACCTTTGTCTATCTTCCCTCCTTAAGTTGTTTATCTCTCTGCCTCTCTGTCTCTGTTCCTCTTTGTGTGTGTTTGCTTTCTCTTGCTTGTACTCTCTCTGTGTGTCTGAGTTCTGCTTTTCCCTGTTCATTTCTCTATTTTCACCTATGAGAGTCAAGCATTTTCCACATTGCTAGGAAAATGGTTATCTCATATTTTCAGCCCATCACTTGAATCGCAACAGACCATTATGTCAGCTCCAATTTATCAGTTTACCGAAAGCCCAGCTTGAGTGACAGCCGAAGTTTTCAACCAAGCACTTTAGCCACAGGGATGTCAGACTCTGATTGGCCAGGCTTTGGATTTGAATCTACTTCTGTCTCATGGATGGAGTCTTCTTTTTCCCCCAAATGAGGATGGGCAAATAACAAGATTGGATAGGTTACAGTAGTGGTAATAATAACACAACAACAACAATTATTATAATTCTTTATATAGTTCTGATATGTAAGTTTCTCTTTCTCTCTGCCTTTCTCTTTCTTATTTCTGGTAAGAAAATTCAGAAGATTCTCCCTCTCAGCAGAGTTTATGTAGTCTGTATATGACCAAAGCTTCCCTTGTCCCATTCTAAAGGGAGAAAATACCAAATCATATTGACCCTCAAGTCCAGGCTCTCTGGTGACATGAATTTCTTTTCTGATTTGAATGTGGCTCTTATTGGCTCTAGAAACAACCATGAAATGATAAATTCATCTCCTTTCAATACAGGAAGAAATGATAGCATAACCACAAGAAAACTATAATCGGCAAAGGAGGAAAAGGTTCAGAGCATGTCCTGCTTAGAGAGATGGCAGAAGAGTGAGGTTGGCTACACAACCCAGCTGGACCTTGGCTCCACTCCAGAGGAGGGTCTACATTGTTCCTCATCCTCCATTCCTCACCTCTGTGAGGTGGCACAGGGCAGGACTATTCTGTGCATTGCACAATTTAGTCATCCTCTTCATTTTGGTGTGTTTCATGGGGTCTTGGGGTGGGTGTGGGGCACATTGGATACTGAGGAATACCTTAGGCATTGTGCAATCCTAAATTCTTCATGAAATATTTTTTTCACCCTAATGGGGAATCTGTTAGGTAGCAACTAAAACTAAATTCTTGTTGAGTCAAGATCCTTAAATGTAGCCTCAATTCTTGTAGTTTCTCTCTTCCTTACAGGTGTAGGTGTCCCAAGCATAGTTGCAGCTCTTAAGTTTACCTGTTTCCTTCTCCTGTGAACGGGCAGAAAAGGGTGACAAGGAGACTGACTGTCCAGATCCATCTTCCCAGGTCACGTTCCAGCAAACAACTTTTTAAATGGGAGGCATTTGTACCTTTATCAGGAAAGAATCATATTACATTTGGAAGGTTCTTAGATGATCATTCTATGTACCCTTACACAAATATTTTTGTGACTTTTTCTGGGTATCAATTATTTCTCATTTTGTGTGTCACCTTTTTGTCTAAATTTACTTCCAACAATGTCTTTATGGGGCAGACAGTTCCATTGTCACTGGTTCCCTGTGGTGCACAACCATTTGACTCTCATTTATCTTGGATTTTAGGCCATGAGCAGAAAACATGGCTCCTAAAAGTGAAAGAATTTCAGTCTAATAATGGAACCGAAGGATATAAAACAGAAAATCTCAGGCATGTACCCTCAGAAAAACAAAACTGAAGGACTGAGAAACTGATTTCCTGTAAATGCTTGATTTACAGAAAACTGATAATATTGGAATTTTCTTAAATGATAGGGGATTTGTCAGAGATTGCCTCATATCAACCTTGAGAAATTTTGCTTAGGGTTTCCAGAGGCCTGAACAAGAAATGACCCAGGTTGGATTGGTCTCACAAAATAAGCTAAACTGAGCTTTGTTTGTATGACCAGAGAAGTTTGGTCTGCTTGGGGAATTTTCAGAGCTGGTCTCCATTTGTTTTTTATTGTAACAGATTCTAACTGAACTCACTCCTCTTTACATTCCCTGCCCATACATACAGCCTACCTCAAACCCTCAAGGGACTCACCTGTAGCCTGCTACAGTTTGCATGTCCTGAATTGCAATTTCTGGTATTCCTGAATTAATTCATCTTTTTGACAATTTTGAGCTTGCCTCAGTTTACCTCTTTATTTAGGTTGACATAAGAAATACGATTAGTATTTATGCTTTTGGATGAATTGGCTTGAAGAGAAATTTGATTCTTGTTGAATTACACCATTTTTTTTTTTTGAGGAAGATTAGCCCTGAGCTAACATTTGCTGCCAATCTTCCTCTTTTTGCTGAGGGAGACTGGCCCTGAGCTAATATCTGTGACCATCTTCCACTATTTTATATGTGGGACTCCTACCACAGCATGGCTTGCCAAGCGGTACCATGTCCGAACCTGGGATCCGACCCAGAGAACCCCGGGCCGCTGAAGCAGAATGTGCACACTTAACTGCTGTGCCACCGGGCTGGCCCCAACACCAATATTTTTAATGTTAGAATCTTAGTAGCCTCATGATCTTAGTACAGGAGATATTTTATTCAGCTGATCTGTTCCCACATAATACGAATTGCTATTCCTGACATAAAGGACACATTTCCTTCTAAACTCAAGTGGTTGTATGTCTTAGTTTCTGCCATATGTTAAAACCAAATTTCAGGTAGTAGTTTTAGTGTTAATCAAGAGTCTTTCTGTTATAACCATTAGGAAACTTCGTCAAACAACAATAAGTGAAGAGAGAGAAAAGAGAGAGCGAGCGAGCAAGAGCGAGAGTGTGATTGAGAGAAACATTGGTTTTCGTATCAGATCACACACTTGTTTCTCTGTTCCATGTCTCCATCTCTCAGCTTTGTTTCTCCCAGTGTGTTGGCCTTATTTTCTCTTACTTTTTGCTCAACATTGTGGATGTGTCACATCTTCCAGTTATATTATCCCTGAATCAAGGGGGCTTTTGTAATAACTCCAGGTAGAAAAATTCCAGGGAAGGATAATATTGACCACACCGGGCCACATACTCATCCTTGAATCAAGCATTGTCTTCATTGTTAAGGTATTTGATAGGCTAGGTGGAGGTCAGTTGCCCACTGCTGTATTCATGGGGATGTAATCTCTTATCAGAAGGAAAAGGAGGGAAGTTACTGGGAAACATATGCAATACTTATTGGAGTTACATACTAGAGCATTTCTTGCACGCACCTCCCCAATATACATGCTACTGCTGTCTACTTCTGAGGGGAAAAACACAGTTGCCAAAGTTAGGGGCATCATTGTACTGATAGCATTTGAGATTTGTTGTGTTCATATGAGCCTATCTGGTTATAAACTATTTCTTTTTGTTGAGATAGAATTGCCATATAACATTATGTTAGCTTCAGGTGTCCAACATTATGATTTGATATATGTATGCATTGTGAAATGATCACCACAATAAGTCTAGTTAACATCCATCACACAGATAGTTAGAAATTTTTATTTTCTTGTGAAGAGAACTTTTAAGAGCTACTCTCTTTGCAATGTTCAAATATATTGTACAGTATTATTAACTATAGCCACTATGCTATACCTTACATCACCAGGAATTATTTACTTATAACTGGAAGTTTGTGCATTTTGATGATCTTCACTCATTTCACCCATACCCTACCTCCCACCTCTGGCAACCACCGGTCTGTTCTCTGTATCTATGAGTTCACAATTCTTTGGCTGGAGGTTCCGCATATAAGCGAGATCATACGATATTTGTCTTTCTCTGTCTGACTTATTTCACTGAGTGTAATGCCCTCAAGTTCCATCCATGTTGTTGCAAATGTCAGGGTTTCCTTATTTTTAATGGCTGAATAATATTTTTTAATATATATATATATAACATAACATAACATAATATATATATATATATATATATATATATATATAATCTGTCACATTTTTTTAAAAATCCATTCATCCATCAATGATGGATTCTTGAGTCGTTTCTCTGTCTTGGCTATTTAAACGAACATGGGGGTGCAGATATCTTTTTGAGTTAGAGTTTTCATTTCCTTTGGATAAATACTCAGAAGAGGAATTACTGGATCATGTGGTAGTTCTATTTTTAATCTCCTGAGGGACCTCCATACTGATTTCTATAGTGGCTGCACCAATTTTCATTCTCACCCACAGTACACAAATGTTCCCTTTTCTCCACATACTCACCAGCACTTGTTATTTCTTGTCTTTTCCATAATAGCTATTCTATCAGGTATAAGGTGACATTTCATTGTGGTTTCAACTTACATTTCTCTGATGATTAGTTATGTTGAACATCCTTTCATGTACCTGTTGGCCACCTGTATGTCTTCTTTGTAAAACTGTCTATTCAGGCCCTTCACCCATTTCTTATTTTTTTTTTTAGTTTATTTTTAGTTTATTTGTTTATTTATTTATTGCTGAGGAAGATTCACCCTGAGCTAACATCTGTGCCAATCTTCCTCTCTTTTGTATATGGTTCGCCACCACAGCATGGCTGATGAGTGGTGTAAGTCTGTGCCCAGGATCTGGACTGTCAACCCATGCCGTTGAAGTGGAGCACTCTGAACTTAACCACTCTGCCAAGGGACCAGTCCCTAAATTCATTTTTTATCATCATCATCTACCCTAAGGTTGGTGTATTTTTTCAACTTTATTGAGACGTAATTGACACATAACATTGCATAAGTTTAAGATGTACAACATGTTGGGTTGATACACTTATATATTGCAATGAGATTGCCACCATAGAGTTAGCTAACACCTCCATCACGTCAATAATTACCATTCTTTTTTTGTGGTGAGAACGTTTAAGATCCCTTTGGCCCACATCTCCCCATTTCCACCATCCCCTCCTCTCTGGTAACCACCGTTCTACTTTCTGTTTTGATGAGCTTGGAATTTTTAGATTCCACATGTAAGAGAAATCATGCAGTATTTGTCTTTCTCTGTCTGACTTATTTCACTTAGCATAATGCCCTCAGGTACCATTTATGTTGTTACAAATGGCAGGATTACTTATTTCCCATGGGTGAATAATATTCCGTTGTATATATATACTACATCTTCTTTATGGATTCATCAATTGATGGACAATAAGGTTGTTTCCATACCTTGGCTATCGTGAACAATGTTGCAATAAACATGGTGGGGCAGATATCTCTTTGAGATACTGAGTTCATTTCCTTTGGATGCATACCCAGAAGTGTAATCATATGGTAGTTCTATTTTTAATGTTTTGAGACAGCTGCATGCTGTTTTCCATAGTGTTTGCACCATTTACATCCCACCAAAAGTGCATAACGTTTCCTGTTTTCTCCACATTTTAGCCAACATTTAACTCATGTTATTGACAATAGCCACTCTAATAGGTGTCACTTGATATCTCATTGTGGTTTTGATTTGCATTTCCCTGGTGATGAAAGATGTCTAGCACCTTTCATGTTCAAGTTGGCCATTGTTTGTCTTCTTTGGAAAACTCTCTTTTCAGTTCCTCTGCACATTCTTTAATTGGGTTTTTTTTTTTCTGCTATTGAGTTGTAAAAGTTCTTCCTATGTATTCTGCCCATTTTTAAATCAGATTGTTCATGTTTTAGCTATTGAGGTGCATGAGTTCTTTATACATTTTGAACATTAACCGCTTATAAGATATATGATTTACAAGTATTTTCTCCTTTTTGGTAGGATACCTCTTCATTTCCTTGATGGTTTCCACTGCTGTGCAGAAGCTTTTATATTCTGAGTAGTCCCATTTCTTTATTTTTGCTTTTGCTGACCTTTGCTTTTTGTGTCACATCCAAAAAAATCATTGCCAAGACCAATGCTGCTTACCACCTATGTTTTCTTCTAGGAGTTTTATGGCTTGAGGTCTTATGTTCAAGTCTTTAATAATTCATTTTGAGTTAGCTTTGTGTATGGTGTAGGATAGTGGGCTACTTTCATTCTTTTGCATGTAATTGTCCAGTTTTCCCAGTACCATTTATTGAAGAGACTTTCCTTTATCCCTTGCATGTTCTTGGCTCCTTTGTTGACAATTAACTGCCCATATATGTGTGGGTTCATTTCTGGGCTTTCAGTTTTGTTCCATTGATCTGTGAGTCTGTTTTTCTGCCAATATCATGCTATTCTGATTACCATAGCTTTGTAGTATACTTTGAAATGAGGGAGTGTGATACCTCCAGGCTTGTCATTTTTTCTCAGGATTGCTTTGGCTATTCAGGGTCTTTTGTTGATCCATACAAATTTTAGGATTCTTTGTTCTATTTCCATGAAAAGTGTCATTGGGATTTTGATAGAGATTTCATTGAATCTGTAGGTTGCTTTAGGTAATATGGTAATTTTGGCTGTGGTAATTCTTCCAATTCATGAGCACAGAATATCTTTCCTTTTCTTTGTGTCTTTTTCAGTTTCTTTTAACAATGTTTTACAGTTTTCAGTGTACAAGTCTTTCACCTCCTTGGTTAAACTTATTCCTAGGTATTTTATTCTTTTTGGTGTGATTGTAAATGGTATTGTTTTCTCCTTCTGCTAGGTCATTGTTAGTGTATAGAAATGCAACTGATTTTTGTATGTTGATTTTGTACCCTGCAACTTTATTGCATTTGTTTATTAGGTCCAATAGTTTTTTTTTGGTGGAGTCTTTAGAGTTTTCTACATATAAGTTCATGTTATCTGCAAATGGAGATAGTTTTACATCTTCCTTTCTGATTTGATGCCTTTTATTTCTTTTTCTTGCCTAATAGCTCTGGCTAGGACTTCAAACACTATTTGAATAAAAGTGGTAAGAGTGGGCATCCTTGTCTTGTTCCTGATCTTAGAGGAAAAGCTTTCAACTTTTTACCATTGAGTATGATGTTAGCCATGGGCTTGTTATATATAGCCTTTATTATGCTTAGATATGTTCTCTTTATATTCAGTTTGTTGAGAGTTTTTATCATGAGTGGATGTTGAATTTTTTCAAATGCTTTTTCTGCGTCTGTTGAGATGATGATATGATTTTTATCCTTCATTTGTTAATGTGGTATATCACAGTGATTGATTTGTGATGTTAAACCATCCTTGCATTCCTGGAATAAATCCCACTTGATCATAGTGTGTGATCTTTTTAATGTACTGTTCAATTAAATTTGCTCATATCTTGTTGAGAATTTTTGCATCTATGTTCATCAGGGATATTGACCTGAAATTTTCTTTTCTCATAGTGTCCTTGTGTGGTTTTGGTATGGGGATAATATTGGGCCCATTAGTGAGTTTGGAAGTGTTCCTTCCTGTTCTGTATTTTGGAAGAGTTTAAGGATTTGTATTAATTTTTCTTTAGAAATTTGGTAGAATTCTCCAGTGAAGCTGTCTAATCATATATTTTTGCTTGTTGGTGGGTTTTTGAATACTGATTCAATCTCTTTAGTAGTAATCAATCTGTTCAAATTTTCTATTTATTTGTGATTCAGTCTTGGAATGCTGTATATTTCTGGGAATTTATACTTTTCTTCCAGGTAGTCCAATCTGTTGTTGCATAATTGTTCACAGTAGTCTCTTATGATCCTTTGTATTCCTGTGGTATTAGTTGTAACATCTCCTCTTTCATTTCTGATTTTATTTATGTGAGCCCTCTGTCTTTTTTTCTTGGTGAGTCCAGTTAAATATTAGTCTGTTTTGTTTATCTTTTAAAAATATTATTTCTTAGTTTCACTTATCTTTTCTATCATGTATTTAGTCTCTATTTTATTTCTTTCTGCTCTGAAATGCTTTAGAAAGTTATTTTATCGAGGTTGTAATGGTTTATAACATTGTGTAATTTCAGGTGTACATTGTTATGTATCAGTTTCTGTACAGACTACATTGTGCTTACCACCAATAGTCTAGATTTTATCTATCACTATATATATGTTCCCCTTTACCCCTTTTGTCCACACCCAAACTCTTCCCCTCTGGTAACCACTGATCTGTTGTCTTTATCCCTGTGTTTATTTATCTCCCATATATGAGTGAAATCATATGGTATTTGTCTTTCTCTGTCTGGCCTATTTTGCTTAACATAAAACCCTCAAGGTCCATCCAAGTTGCTGCAAATGGGATGATTTTTTCATTTTTAATGGCTGAGTAGTATTCCATTGTATATATATATGCCACATCTTATTTATCCATTTGTCAGTTAATTGGACTTGGGTTGCTTCCACATCTTGGATATTGTGAATAATGCTGCAATGAACATAAGGGTGCCTAAAACTCTTCGAATTGTTGATTTCAAGTTCTTTGGATAAATGTCCAGTGTGATACCTCTAGCTTTGTTCTTTTTTCTCAGGATTCCTTTGGCTATTTAGGATCTTCTGTTGTTCCATGTAAATGTTAGGATTCTTTGTTCCATTTCTGTGAAAAACGTTGCTGGAACTTTGATAGGGATTGCATTGAATCTATAGATTGCTTTAGGAAGTATGGAAATTTTAACTATGCTAATTCTTCCAGTCCAAGAACATGCAACATCTTGCCATTTCTTTTTGTCTTCTTCAATTTCTTTCAACAATGTTTTATAGTTTTCAGTGTACAGTTCTTTCACCTCTTTGGTTAAGTTTATTCCTAGGTATTTTATTCTTTTTGTTGCCATTGTAAATGAGACTGCATTCTTAATTTCTCTTTGTGGTACTTTGTTGTTAGTGTATGGAAACGCAACTGATTTTTGTATGTTGATTTTGTATCCTGTAACTTGACTGTATTCATTTATTATTTCTAAAAGCTTTCTGGTGGATTCTTTAGGGTTTTCTCTATATAAAATCATGTCACCTGCAAATAGTGATAGTTTTACTTCTTCCTTTCCAATCTGGATCCCTTTTATTTCTTTTTCTTGGCTGATTTCTTTGACTAGAACATCCAATACTATGTTAAATAAGAGTCATGAAAGTGGGCATCCTTGTCTGGTTCCTGTTCTTATAGGGATAGCTTTCAATTTTTCTTCATTGAGAATGATATTAGCTGTGGGTTTGTTACACATGGCCTTTATTATGTTGAGGTATTTTCCTTCTATGCCCATTTTATTTAGAGTTTCTATCATAAATGCATGCTGTATCTTGTCAAATGCTTTCTCTGTATCTATTGAGATGACCATGTGATTTTTATTCTTCATTTTGTTATTGTGCTTTGTCACGTTGATTGATTTGTGGATGTTGAACCATCCCTGAATCCCTGGAATAAAACCTACTTGATCATGGTGTATGATATTTTCATGTATTGTTGTATTCAATTTGCTAGTATTTTGTTGAGGATTTTTGCGTCCACGTTCATCTGTGATATTGGCCTGTAATTTTCCTTTTTTGTGTTGTCCTTGTCTGGTTTTGGTGTCAGGATAATGTTGGCTTCACAGCATGAGTTAGGAAGCTTCCCCTCCTCTTCAATTTTTTGGAAGAGTTTGAGAAGGACAGGTATTAAGTCTTCTTTGAATGTTTGGTAGAATTCACCAGGGAAGCCATCTTGCCCTGGACTTCTATTTTTTGGGAGGTTTTTGATTGCTGTTTCAATCTCCTTACTAGTTATTGGTCTATTCAAATTCTCTGTTTCTTCTTGATTCAAATTTTGGGAGGATGTGTGATTCTAAGAATTTATCCATTTATTCTAGATTACCCAATTTGTTGGCATATAGCTTTTCATAGTATTCTCTTACAATCTTTTGTATTTCTGAGGTGTCCATTGTAATTTCAGGTAGATTGCTTATTTCTGTTTCATTTAGTTCTTTTTCTGGGGTTTTGTCCTGTTCCCTTGCTTGGAATGTATTCATTTGCCTCCTCATTTTGCCTCTTTCTCTGTGCTTATATCTCTGTATTAGGTGAATCAGCTATGTCTCCTGATCTTGGAGAAGTGGCCTTATGTAAGATATACCTTTTGATTCCCAGCAGTGTGCTTCCCTCTCATAGGCAGTGCAAATGTTCCCCTGTGTGGAGTATGTGTGTCCTTCTGCTGTGGCAGGGTTGCTCTTACTGCAGGTATCCAGGGAGTCTAGGCTTTCTCCCCTGGCCAGCTGTTTGTAAATCAGGTTTGGGGAGCTCCAACACAGTTGACTTCAAGGTCTAGTAGCATACTCATGTTGCAGTCTTTCTGTTAAGTGAGTAGGCACCCAGCATGGCTGGTTTCCAGGCTCAGGGGCTTACAATGGCTGTAGGCCTCATGCCTGCATGGCTCTTGTCAGCTCTCTTAGGCTTGCAGCTGAGTAGGGCTGGCCCCAGGCAAGGGACACCCAATTGTTTCATGCTTTGGAATGTGGGGACAATCCTCTTTGTGGCTGTTTGTGAAGCACAGATCTTCTGCTGCTGATAAGCCCCACCCCCACAGGTCCACACACACCATCAACACAGTCCTGGCCTGTGCACATTTCCCGACCCCCTGGAGTGTACCTAGTCACTCTACTGCAGAGGCCCCACTCTCTCCACCAACAACCCCCACACTTCATCTGCTCCTCATGCTGGCCCTGTCCCACAGAGGTGGACACACTCACCTGCCTGCAGAGGATCAAGGCACCCAGTCTATGCAGGCCAACAAGTAACCTGAGGGGTTGCTGTTGGGTAAGGCCAGTCCCTAGGGCAGTCTGCCTGTCCTGGCTGAGATGGGTTAAATTTGTGCTCCAGTGGGTGTGGCAAACCACTGGGCTCACAGGCCAGGGGAAGAACTCCAATGGCAGCTGCCAGCACCTGTGTCAGTGTGCCTGTACTAGGTCACAACAATGGCTTCTGCCAATGTCTCAGTCTCCAGAGAGGTCTCCCCCTCACCAAGAACACCCAGAGACTACCAGGTGAGTCTCTTTTCACCAAAGGACTGTGCACCTTTCTTCCTGGTGATTTTAGGTTGCTTTCTGAGATGGATGAATTTGTGCCTGGACCCTTTAAGAGTTGGGTTTTCCCACTTATGTCTGATAGCTTTTCTAGGAGTGTTCCCCATTGTAGTTACTACCCAATGAGGGCACATATTATAAGACTCGTCTCAGTTGTGCTTAGTCCAAAGGATGCTTATAGCAGTAACGTGCCCCTGCTCAGGTCCTTGCTCCTCCAGGGAAGGCTGCATGCATTAGGGTTGCTCCCACTCGGCTGTGGAGCTCCGTGGCTTGCAAAGTTTGCCTTTTTCTCTCCAGAAGGAATTTATGCCTCTTCTGCTTCAGTCAGGACTGTCCCTTGTTGTGGGGATTCTTTTTATCCAGTTTTCAGTTCTTTCTTTGGGGTAATTTTTCCAAGAATAGTTCTAACCTGGTTGTGTTCATGGGAGGAGGTGAGTTCAGAGTCCAACTATGCCAGATGAGATCCTCCAGAGATTCTCTATTTCTTTTTGATTAAGTTTGGGAGGTTTATGAGTCTAAGAATTTATCCATGTCTTCTAGGTTATCCAATTTGTCAGCATATAGTTTTTGTAGTATTCTCTTATAATTCTTTGAATTTCTGTGAAATCCATTGTAGTTTCTCCTCTTTCATTTTAAATTTTATTGATTTGTGCCTTCTCTCTTCCTTTCTTAGTGAGTCTGGCTAAGGGTTTGTCAATTTTGTTTATCTTCTCAAAGAACCAGCTCTTAGTTTTTTTGATCCTTTCTATTCTGTTTTTAGTCTCTATTTCATTTATTTCTGCTGTAATTTTTACTATTTCTGTTCTGCTCCTTTTGGGCTTTGACTGTTTTTCTTACTCTAGTTTTATTAGGTGTAGCTTAAGATTATTTATTTGAGATTTTTCTTGTTTGTTGAGGCAGGCTGTACTGCTATAAATTTCCATCTTAGCACTGCTTTTGCTGCATCCCAAAAGAGTTGCTTTGTTGTATTTTTATTTTCATTTCTTTCCAGGTATTTTTTTGCTTTCCCCTTTGATTTCTTCATTGATCCAATGTTCAGTAGCATGCTGTTTAATCTCCATATATTTGTGCCTTTCCCAACTTTTTTCTTGTAGTCAATTTCTAGTTTCACAGTACTGTTGTCAGAAGAGATGCTTGATATGATTTCAATCTTCTTAAATTTATTGAGGCTTGCCTCGTTTCCAAATATGTTTCTATCTTTGAAAATATTCCATGTGCACTGGAGAAGAATGCGTATTCTGCTGTTTTTGGATGGAATGTTCTACACATCTCTCTTAAGTCCATCTGGTCTAGTGTTTCATTTAAAGACCCTGTTTCCTTGTTGACTTTTTGTCTGGATGATTATTCATTGATGTAAGTGAGGTGTTGAGGCTGCCTACCATTGTTGTGTTCCTGTTAATTTCTCCCTCTAGGTCTGTTATTGTTGCTTTATATATTTTGTTCCTGTGTTAAGGGCATATATATTCATAAGTATTATGTCTGCTTGGTGGAATGTTCCTTTCTCATTATATTCTGCCCCTCTTTGTCTCTCATTGTCTTTTTTCTTGAAGTCTGCTTTGTCTGATATAAGTATGGCAACACTTGCTTTCTTCTGCTTGCCATTTGCTTGAAGTATCATCTTCCATCCCTTCACTCTGAGCCTATGTTTGTTTGTCTTTAGAGCTGAGATGTGTCTCCTGGAGGCAGCATATTGTTGGGTCTTGTTTTTTAATCCTTCCAGTCACTCTGTGACTTTTGATTGGAGAATTCAATCCATTTACATTTAGAGTGAGTATTGATCTATGATGGCTTAATACTACCATTGTATCTCTTGTTTTCTAGTTGTACTATATTTTTATTGTTTCTTTCTCTTGCATTTCTGAATGCCGCTTCAGTTTGGTGGTTTTCTGTGATGATTTTCTCAGTTTTCTCTTTACTTATGATTTGTGGCTCTGCTCTGATTTTTTGTTTAGTGGGTATCATGAAGTGTGTATAAAAGGTCTCATAGATGAGATAGTCCATTTTCTGATAGCCTCTTATCTCCATTAGCCTAAGTAGGTTCTATCCCTTTTCTCTTCCCCTTCTGAGTTATTGTTGTCACAAATTATTCTTTTTTTGTGTTGTGAGTTTGTAACTAAATTGAATTGTTTATAGTTATTTTTGATGCTTTCCTTCCCTTTATATTTTATGTTATAATTAAGTATTTGCTAAGCTGTTTTGATAAAGAGCTGCAACTTTCTGATTTTGTCTATTTATATCCTTGCTTAAAGTTTTGCAAACATTTGCCTTTTCATTGCAGGTAGGAGGGCTTCCTTCATCATTTCTTCTAAGGGAGGTCTAGTGGCAATGAACTCTCTCAGCTTTTGTTTATCTGGGAAAGCTTTTATTTCTTCATCATATCTGAAGGATAGTTTTGCTGAATAGACTATTCTTGGCTGAAAGATTTTGTCTTTCAGTATTTTGAATGTATCATTCCATTCTTTCCTAACATGTAAAGTTTCAGCAGAGAAATCTGGTGAAAACCTGATAGGGGTTTCTTTGTAGTTATTTTCTCCTGCCTTCCTGTCCTTAATATTTTTTCTGTCCTTGACTTTTGCCAGTATCACTATTATACACCTTGGAGAAGGTCTTTTTGCAATGATTTAATTAGCAGTTCTATTGGCTTCATGCACTTGTACATCCAGTTTCTTCCCCAGACTTGGCAATTTACCAGCTTTATTTCTTTGAACAAGCCCTCTGCTTGCTCACTTCCCCCTCTGGAATGCCTATAATCTTTATGTTGCATTTCCTAATTAAGTCAGCTCTTTCTCAAAGAATTTCTTCATTTTTTAAAACATCTTAGTTTTCTCTTTTCCTCCGTGTGAAGGATTTCTACATTTCTAGCCTTTAAATCACTAATTCTGACCTCCATAATGTCAGCTCTATTTTTTAAGGATTCTAGATTTTATTTTTGTCTCATTAGTTGTGTTCTTCCTCTCCAGAATTTCTGTTTTTTATTTTATTTTATTTTTTTAGAGTTTTAACCTCCTTGGTGAAGTGTTCCTTCTGCTCATTAATTTTTTCCCTTATCTCATTGAACTGTCTTTCTGAGTTTTCTTGTAGCATGTTGAATTTCTTTATCATAACCATTTTGCATTCTCTGTCATTTAGATTGTAAATTTCTTTGACTTCAGGATCAGTTTCTGAAGACTTGGCGTTTTCCTTCTGCTCTGAAGTGTTACTGTAGTTCTTCATGGTTTTTAATGAATTGATCCCTGTCTGGTACATTTGTGGTAATATCAGGTGTCAGTTTCCACTTGCTACTGCTGGGGGGGCCAGAAGTTGTTTCATGATTCTGCTCCATCTGCTGGAAATTGTTTGGACAGGGCTGCTGTGCATTTGCACGGGCTAGCTGCAGCTGTTCTGTAGGTTGTGCTCACGTGGTCAGGGTCCCTGCACTGAGCTAGTGGGTAGCACACCATAGGCAAGGCCTCTGTGCTCCATGGACAGGTCACTCCTACATAGGTGGGGCCACTGCTCTTGGCAGGGGACTGGCTGATCTCTTGTGCTAGGCGGGATGGGTGCTTACACAGGGGCCGAGCCATGCTGTGGGCTGCTGTTCTTCACAGGCCAGGTGCTTTTAGAGCAGACAGGACACCTTCTCACCTGCGCTGCACTTGATGGGTGTGTGCTCTGCTGGGGCTGACCTACTGCCTCTCAGTGTAGAGTGTTTCCACTGATGGGGCCACTGCACCTTGATGGGTGCTCTTGCAGGCAAGGCTACAACTCTGAAAGTGCTCATTTGGGCCAGGCTTCCCCTGCCTCTTCTTATATTCATGCTGGCTAGTGTGTGAGGATCCATTGACCTGGCTCTCTGCCACTGGGATGGGGGAGGGATGCACTCACCTAGTTCCACTGCCTCCCAGGGATGCAGTCCAAACACCTTCAGATGTGTGGCTTCATGGATCTCTCCCACTTCCTGTTGGGTTGTGCAGGAAATCCTCTGCTGGTGAATGAGTGTCCATTTAGTTGTAACTTAGAGGGGAGAGGCAAGGGGAACAATTCACTCAACCGTGATGCCAACATCACTCTCTGCTCTGAAATTTGTTATTTCCTTCCTTCTACTAACTTTGGGCTTTGTTTGTTCTTTTTATAGATCCTTGAGGTGTAAAGTTAGGCTGTTTATTTGAGATCTTTCTTGTTTCTTAATGTAGTTATTTATCACTAAGAAGTTCCCTCTTAGAACTGCTTTTGTTGCATCCCCTAAGTTGTGGTCTAACATATGATTTGTTCTGGAGACTGTTTTATGTGCGCTTGAGACTCATGTGTATTATGTTGCTGAGGATAGAATATTCTGTAAATGTCTGGTCTAATGTGTAGTTTAAGGCCAGTGGTTTCTTACTGATTATCTGTCTGCATGATCTATTCATTCTTGAAAGCAGGGTATTAAAGTCTCCTGCTGTTAGTCTATTGCTATTTTCCCCTTTAGGTCTGTTAATATTTGCTTTATATATTTAGGTGCTCCTATGTTGGGTGAATAAATATTTGTAAATGTTACATTCTCTTGGCAGATTTCCCCTTTATCATTATTAAATGAATTTGTCTCTTATGACACTCTTTGTCTTAAAGTCTATTTTGTCTGATATCAGTATAACTACCTCAGCTGACTTTCAGTTTCCACTTGCATGGAATATCTTTTTCCATCCCCTCACTTTTAGTCTCTGTGTGTCCTTACTTCTAATGTGAGTCTCCTATAGGAAGCAGATAGATGAGTCTTATTTTTTAATGTGTTCAGCCACTCTATGTGATTTGATTGGAGAATTTAGGCCATTTAGCTTTAAAGTAATTTATTGATAGCTATGTACCTATTGCTCTTATGAAATTTTTTCTGGCTGTTTTGTAATTCCTTTCTTTCTCTCTTCTTCTATTGCTCTCTTGCAGTGTTATTTGATGATTTTCTTTAGTGTATGCTTAGATTCTTTGCTCTTTGTCTTTTGTGTACCTACTATAGGCTTTTGCTTTGTGGTTACTATGAGGCTTACATAAAAACTTATATAACAGCACATTTTAAGTTGATAGCAACTTAAGTTTGAATGCATTCTAAAGCTCTTTATTTTACTCTCTTCCTCCAAATTTTACTTTTTTGATGCCTCAATTTACACATTTTTAAATGTTTTGTATCTAAAAACATTATTGTAGTTATATTTACCTTTACTACTTTTGTCTTTTAACCTTCATACTAGTTTTATGAGTGATTATTCCACTACTTTTACTACATATTTGCTTTTATCAGTAAGATTTATACTTTCATATGTTTTCCTGTTCCTAATTAGTGCCCTTGGTTTCAGCCTAAAGAAGTCCTTTTACATTTCTTATACGGCCAGTTTAGTGGTGGTGAGCTCCTTTAGCTTTTGCTTGTCAGGAAAATCTTTATCTCTCCTTTACTTCTGAATGACAACATTGCTGATCAGATTATTCTTGGATGGCAGCCAGTATTTGAAATCTTTTCATTTTGAAACAATTATATATTCATAGATCTTTGCAAAGATCATACAGAGAAATCCTGTGTACGTCTTCACCTAGTTTCCCCAAGTGGTTATATCTTAAGGAACTATAATACAATATCCTAACCAGTGAACTGATATTGGTACAATGTGAGTGTATAGTTCTACGCCTAAATTTTATCACATTTGTAGATCTGTGTAACCATCACTGCAATCAAGCACAGAACCATTCCACTCCGGAGATCTCTGTCATGCTACCCTGTATAGTCATAACCATTTCCCTTTAGACATCATCACCCTAACACCTGACAATCACTAATCTGTTCTCCATCGCTGTAATTTAGTCATTTCAAGAATGTTAAATAAATGGAATCATACCGTATGGAATAATGGAATCATACTTTTTGAAATTGGAATTTTTCACTCAGCATAATGCCCTTGAGATCCATCCAGATCATTGGGTGTATCAGCAGTTTGTTCTTTTTCTTTATTGCTGAGTAGTAGTCTATGGTGTGGATGTACTAAAGTTTATTCAACTATTCACCTATTGAAGGACATTTTGGTTGTTTCTAGCTCTAGACTATTACAAATAAAGCTGCCATAAACATTTGTAAGGTTATTGTGTCAACATGAGTTTTTCATTTCTCTGGTAGTAATGCCCAGAAATGTGATTACTGGATCATGTTGTAAGTACATGCTTAGTTTTTTAAGAAACTGCCAAACTTTATTCCAGAGAGGCAGTAGCATTTTACAGTCTATGAGAAATCTAGTTTCTCTGCATTCTTAGCATTTTGCATTGTCAGTATTTTATATTTTAGCTGTTTTAATAAGTATGCAGTCATATATCACCATATTCTTAATTTGCATTTCCTTAGTGGATAGTGACGCTGAACATCACTCAGTGTGCTTATTTGCCATCTGGATATCCTTTTTGATAAAATGTCCCTTACATCTTCAGTCCATTTTGTAGTAAATTTTTTTCTTTTTTTATTGTGGAGTTTTGAGGGTCTTTTATGTGTTATAGATACATGGCTTTTGTGATATTTGAGGTGTGTAAATATTTTCTCTCTGTAGCTTATGTTTTCATTCTAACAGAATATTTTGCAGAACAAAAGTTTTAAATTTTGACAAAGCCAAATTTCTTGCTGTTTTTCTTTCATGGATTGTGCTTTTGCTATCATATCTAAGAACTCTTCACCAGGCCCTTGGTCCCAAAGATTTCCACCTATATGTTCTTCTAAAACTTTTACATTTTACGTTAAACTTATGATCTATTTTGAGTAAATTTTTGTATAAAATGTGAGAATTGGTGTAGTGTGTTTTTTATTTTTCTCATTTTCCTTTTTTTGCCTATGGATATCCACTTGCTCCATCACCATTGTTTGAGAAAGCTGTCCATCCTCCATTCAATTGCTTTGTCAAAAGTGAGTGGATGTGGGTCTATTTCTGGATTCTCTATACTGTTTCCCTAATCTATGTGTCCATCCATCCACAATATCCATCAGTCTTGAGTACTGTAACTGTATAAATGACTTAAATTTGGTTAGAGTAATTTCTCAACTTTATTTTTCTTTATAAAATTTATCTATCCTAAGTATTTTTCTTTCTAATAAAATTTTAGAATAACTTTGTCTGCAACTATTAAAAATCTTGCTGGGATTTGTATTGGAATTGCATTAAACTGTGATATCAATTTGAGGGAGAACTGACATCTTTGTTGAGTTTTTCAGCTGATGAATATGGTAAGTCTCTCCATTTATTTATTTTTTATCAAGGTAACATTGATTTGTAACATATAAATTTCAGGTGTACATCATTATATTTCGATTTCTGTGGAGACTACATCATGTTCACTACCTAAAGTCTAATTACCATCTGGCACTGTTCACATGTGCCCTATTACCCCTTTTGCCCTTCTCCCTTCCCCCTTCCCCTCTGGTATACATCAATCTAATCTCTGTATCTATGTGTTGGTTTGTTGTTGTTGTTGTTTTTTCCTCTTATGGATAAAATCATGGGTATTTGAATTTCTCTGACTTCTTTTGCTTAGAATAATACCCTCAAGGTCCAACCATGTTGTCACAAATGGCAAGATTTCACCTTTTTTATGACTGACTAGTATTCCATTATGTATATATACCACATCTTCTTTATTCATTCATTCATTGATGGGTACTTAGGTTGTTTTCAAGTCTGGGCTACTGTGAATAAAGCCACAATGAATGAAGGGGTGCAAATAACTTTTCACATTTGTGTTTTCCTGTTCTTTGGATAAATAACCACAGTGGAATAGCTGGACCATATGGTAGTTCTATTCTTAACTTTTTGAGGGATTTATATACTGTTTTCCATAGCTCCATTTATTTAGATTTTTGATTTCTTTCATCAGCATGTCAGCTTACAAGTCCTGTATATGTTCTGTTAGAGTTTTACTTAAGTGTTTCTTTTTTTTTGAGTGATTGTAAATGGTACTTATTTTTAATTTTTGTTTTATGTCTTTGTTGCCATATATAGAAATACAAACTGATATTTTTGATTGATCATGAATTCTGCAATCTTGATGAACTTCGTTAGTAGTTCTAGGAGGGGTTTTTTTTTGGAGGGGGGAGGCATTCCTTGGGATTTCTTATGTAGACCATCATATCAACTGAGGATAGGAAGAGTTTAATTTCTTCTTTTATGATCTGCATGTGCTCTGACCACCTTCTCTTCACCCTGTTGATGTAGGAGGGGTCCTCCACCCTAAATAGTATGAGATTCCTGAACACACAGCACTCAAAATGGACAGATGAGAGTGACAGCAGTTCATTACATATACTCACAGCCTGTGGAGGAGGATAATGCATTCCATGTAGGGCCCCATGGGGGCTTCCCTCAGGGATAGAGTGAACCAGGAGGGGTTATGAGAGGCAGGATTTGTAGTAATGAGTGCATGAGGTCCCCTTGGTTCCAACAGGAGAATGTTATTGATTTTTTTGAATCATTCCATGCCCTGGCAGAGAACTGAAGCCCTTAGGCTGAAGATCAGGTGGAGTGCAGCTGTTCGGGCTAATAGGAGAAGTAGCCAGGTGGGGAGGCTTTCCTGCTGGGTTAGAGGAACATATCTGGTGAAAGCAAAAGAACTCATAGTTAAGTCTTTGGGGGCCCTTTGAGCTTTCAAGATGTTATGGAAGCATTTGAAATTTCAGCTCTCACCATATAGCATGCCATTTATTTCCTTTTCTGGTTTTATTGTGCTGGCTAGAACTTCTGCTACTACGTTAACTGAAAGAAGGAGAAAGCCATATGACCATCTTGATAGAACCATAAAATATCATTTGACAGAATTCAACACCTGTTCTTAATTTTTAAAAACTCTAGTATTAAAAAAGACCAGTATTAAAAAGGGATTTTCTCAATCTAAGAAAGGATAGCTACCCTACTGCCCATATCAGATTCAATGGTGAAATATTTAAAAATTTCCCCTTGATTTCTGGAGTACTGGAGGTGATAGAGAATGAAAAATGGCAAGAAAAATAAATAAAAGGTATAGAGGTAGCAAAGCAGGTTAAATTGTCATTATTTACTTTTGACATGATCATGTACATTTTATTACATACAATATTTAAATATTTTCCAAGTAAAAACTATTAAATAAGATATATTCAGAAAAGTCCAGCTTTCAACTCTGTTCCCTGTTACTCATTCCCTCTTTTGCCCTTTAGACAGCCATTTAAAAAATCTTTCCATCATTTCTATGTACAAATATAAGTACAATAGAATATAATGGGTAAACTATATATTCTTATTCTCTTCCTCTATTTTATTAAACAAAATGTTGTATAACACACACTCTCCTGTACCTTGCACTGAATATATTTTAGAGATCATTCCATAGCAGGGTACAGAGAGTTTCTCATTTCTTTCTTCCAGCTGCAGAGTATTTCGTTGTTTGGATGCACATCAGTGCATTCATACATTCTCCTTTGTTTCCCAGCATTGTCTCTGATTTCTGCTAAGGTGAGATCCTTACAAGATTCTCCTGTGACAGACAGCTTGTCACACAATCCAGAGAGTCTCAGAAATGCATCTTTTCCACTAGAGTTGTAACTTTGCCCTGATGGCCTTCTGAGTCCACTTATGGGGAAGAGTACATCCCAAGCAAAGAGTGAGCAACCGCTGATTTTCATTTAAGAGATAGAAAATAATTCAAGTGTTGAAACCTATCCTTAACTGATGTAAGGGCAGTTCAAGAAGACCCAGGATTATTACTTTTAAAAAAAATCATGGAAAAAGAGACCAAAGAACATGATTATAAAAATCTAGAAGGCATTAAATCCTTACAAGTTATCTGCTAGTCTTATACTCATTTTACCCTCTCTGTATCCCTTGGCGTGAAGGACCTTGTGTGTTTGTTTTGTTGTTGTAGGACCTTGTGTTGTTTGTTAAAGGACCTTGTGTTGTTTGTAGGAGACCACCATGATATGCCGTCATTAGGGCTTTATCCCAGCTCAGGTAAATATGCCTAATTATAGGGTTCAGAATACACAAGAAAAACTGAGGAAGGAATCAAGAAACTTTCCTGATCAACAAGTGACCAAAATTCAGGAATATAAATGAAAGCCATTATTGTATTGTGTTGGAATTTTGCCTTTCTCTTGTCTTTCTACTTTTTGTCCCTGAAGCTATGTGAAGCAGAGGATTTTCACACCATGTTTATCTAAGAAAAACTTCATAAAGAAATATGAGCAAAAGGTGAGTTCAGATGCACAAGGGGCCATAAGGTTTGACTACAAAACAGACTGGGAAAGAAGGAAGATAAGGTACTTCAGGCAATCCTGGGGACTTCCAGGCCTAACTGAAGAAGCCATCAATGTGAACATTTTCTGCAGGGTCACTGAACCAGGAGAAAACCAGATCCTGAGAAAGCACTCTCTTGTTGGAATAAAAGCCAAGCAGGAAACCTTTCCCTGTTGTGAAGAAGCTGGGACAGAAGGTTCTTTCTTGAGGGTCATCATCTTAACTTCAGCTCAGGAGTCCTGCAGGAGACAGAAGAAAGTCTTGTTTCCAGATCTAACTCTACAAGCAGCTTCCTCTCCCCTTTCTCAGGGCCTCATGATAAAGCTCTGCAGTAAGAAGGAGAAAAAAATTCTAACATCACCCTTAGCTGCTTTAGAGAGCAGGCCTTCTTTAAGTGGAGAAAAGAAGCTTTACTTCAAATTGCCTGATCAGAATTCAAAGTCTTCTTCCTGTCTTGTCATCTCTCTCACCTGTTCTAGGAAAACCAAACCTATCTCTAAAAGAGAATAAGACCATTACCTGTTGGCTGAAGTCCAGTGTTTCCTGGGAAAAAGAGGGGAAGATATATAATTAAAGGATATGGAGGCAAATCTTCCCCCAAACAGAATGTCCCCAGCCCCAGACCCCTCACCTGAGATTTCCATACCACCACAACTCACAACGCACAACACCAGAGCAGAGAGGAGAGCAGAAACGGAGAGTGTGTGACCCGTGGAGTTTCTGCCACACAAATCCAGTGTAATTTCATCAGCCTTAATGGCCTTTCCTGTTTTTGCCCCAAGATCTGGGCCCACAATCTCCATACATGTTAACCCGTCTCTTGTGTCTACAGGCCATAACCTCTTCAACATAGTAACCATGGACTATTGACTTCTGGATTTCCAGGAAATTTGAGGTCAATTGAAGAAAGAAAGGTTTTGTACAAGGCCACTGTTATACAGAGAACAAACCTAAGCAAAGCCATGTTTCTTCCCCCAAAAAGTCTGTGTGGGTCTCAGTTTTTGACAGGGTCCTCACATTTCTGGTTCCTGCAGTGGATGAACAGCCCCACCCCAAGGATGAGCAGACCCAGAACAAAGCCCCTGATTCCACTCAGCATCTTGCTCTTTGCAGATTGAGAATGCCCCTGAGAAAAGAAGCCAGTTTTAGTGATTTTTACCCCAAATCCAACTTCTTTAATTGAGACTCTGGGATTGAGAGCTTTGAGAATGGGGGAAGAAGGCTGCCCTGGAAGAACTACAATAATTTGGCATTTCTGGAAAAGAGATTTAAGAATCACACCAATTAGCTACAAGTTTCAGGCATTGAACTCATTTAAAGATCAGAGTCCTGACATAAGGCCACTAGTTCAACATCTGATGGAAGAGGAGGCTGGGACTCCATGAGGTTGTGTAGCTTGTATAGGGAGACAGAGCTAACAAAAGGCAGAGCTGAGATTGGACTACCTTGTGATAGGAAGGTCCCTACATTGTAGAGGATGTGTCTCTGATCAGATCACAATGAACAACTCAGAGCAACAGTGCAAGCCACTGTACAAGCCCAGCCCAAGGAAAGGAATGGTACCCAGGGCCAGGGGGTACCATGACCTGTGATATCATGGGAAAGCTCAAAACAAGGACAACCTCTCTTTTGCCTGCCAGGCATAATTGCCTCCCCAGGGGGTGCAGATATTTGTAGAAACTATCAGGGGATATCTATAAACTATCAGAGGATTTCTATCCAGGATATCACAGGGTTAGCCCCTGTGACCTGTGCTGAAAGAGAGGAGAACAAGGAATGAATGAAAATATGGTGTGTGGAGAGGAGAAACCTGACAGTCAGGGATAAGCAAAGTCCCCTCTTTGGTGGGCGAGGAATTTATGAGGTCAGAGAGTGTCTCACTCCATTCCACTGTGATAGAGCTTGTCTGGGTTGGGTGGTCCACTTGGCAGGTGTAGACCTCTCCACTCTGAGGAACTGTCTCAAGCATCACCATGGTCTGGAAGGTCCAGTCTCCATTACGGATCAGGCCTGTGGAGATGACTCCAGCCTCCTCTTCCTGCCCATTCCGGAACCATCTGACTTCGATGTGGCCTGGATAGAAACCATTCACAGAGCAGACGAGGAGGTTGTGGTGCTGCAGGGGCTGGGTCTTTGCAGGATACACAGTGACTGTAGGCGCAACTAGGAGGGAAAATGTGGAGGGAATAAGTGAGGAAAACAGAGCAAGTCTCCTTGGTGGCTGCCTTTCTGCCTCGAGTCTCCAGTCCCAGGATCTAGTCTTGGGCAGGCCTCCCTCAAAGCTGGCCATGTGGCCCAACAGGAGTTAGAGTCTTAAGTGTGGAATTAATCCTTACAGCATGGGCCCGTTGGCTTTGAGAGATTTTGAGGAAATCTGTGGGACTTTTTCATATCTGGAAACAGTTATTCATTGTTCAATTGAAGTATTTACAAATCTCTGCAAGACGTAGAGTATATTAATTCAAAGTGTGGTCTCTGGAGCTGGGCTGCCTGGGTTCAAATCCAGGCTATTCCTCTTATGGGTGGATCCTGGGAGAGTTTGTAAATTCCTCTATGCCTTAGTTCTCTCACCTATAAAGAGGAGTAATAATGCTAACTTATCTCTTATGGTTATATGAGGATTAATGGACCTAAAATATGTAGAACAATTGCTGGAACTTCACATTCAATAAATGTTAGCTTTTATTGTCTTTGTTCCCAATGAAAGAAAATATAATTCAAAGTAGTAGGATAAGTTGGGGAACAGCAGTGGGATAGATGGAGATAAGGTACGAAATCATGAGAAAGCACGTAAATGCACTCATAACTTAGATCACCACAGAAATGGTCCTACCCTGGGACCAAGCAGGAATACACAAAAGTGACTCTCTAAATCTGAGTTAAATCTCAAGAAAAGCATCAGCCCTGAAGAGGAGGATGAAGAGCAAGGAAAGTCCTTTATTTAAAAATCTTTTATATTTACACTCAGCTGACCAATCTCTCTTCTTTGCAAAAAAACCATATCTATTATTGGAATTGTTATAATTATCTCTTCTTCTAAACTGACATTTGAGGTCAGGGCAGAGTCTGGACCCACTGATACATGTGCTTAACATCTGACACGATCAGACCCTCAACAAATACAATTATTTTAAAGAAAGGAGAAACTTTGGGGACACCATTTTTACAATACCACACAATATTAAATTTAAGATAGATGGCATATCATTAGTAATGATTTTGCAGTATATTTCATTAAGTAAAAATGTTTCAATTCTTAACGTGAAAAATAATAAACAGAATGAAATATAAACCAGAAACTGGAGAAAATGCTGAATCAAATATCAGCAAGGTGTTAATAATCCTACTGCATAGAGCTCCCATAAAATCACTGAGAAGAACACTAGGAGCCCAATGATGATAAATAATAGATAATGCTTTGAGCAGTAATTACAACTAGCAAATAAATATGTGAAGAAATAGAAGAACCTTAGAAATAAAAGAAATAAAAATTAAAAATAAAAAGATATACATTTCCAATTAAGTGGCAATATTGAAAAAACCTAACAAAAGGGAATGTGAGGTAAATTGTGTCATCTATACAATGAAATAATATATAACTACTTAAATATTATTTGCATTATGAAAATCGTCACATCAGTATGTTAATATTAAGTAACAAAATAATAATTCAAAAAGCTAGTTTCACAATCATTTCAACTGTGTAGAAATGTATACACTAAGAAAACAAAAAAGTAGCAGGAAATTGAGACCTAAAAGAAGCCTCAAAAAGGTCAGAGGTGCCTGGGTGGTTCCTCCACACTTTCTCCCTCCATATTAGTGTTCCCCACAAATTTCATTCTCAATGAAATGCGTATGTGCAGCAAGACAGGCACCGTTATTTCAGGATTAGGACTGGTGGATGGTAAGATCAGTCTGCAACTGGCCTCCTCACATTCTCTCAAAACTTTTACAGTTCTCATCTCTCCTCCCTTAAAACTTTACCCCAAACACACACTCCACCTTAAATGTCCCTCCCCACATGTCTTACCACCCACCCCAGCCAATGTTTCCTCCCTCTCCAGCCCCCTGCACTGCCAATGCCCCCCTAGCACCACTTCCCCACGGTGGCCACCAAGGCCTCCTGAAGCCTCACCTCCTGCACCCCACACCCCACACATACCCCAGCTCCCTGTCCTCTCAGACCCCAGGCCCACTCCCCCCACCACACACACATATTCTCTTTCTCCCACCTCAGCTCACAATACACCCCTCACAAATACACACACTGTCCCCCCACAATCACACACTGACAAAACCACAGTCTCTCCACAACCCCCTCTCACAGGGACCCTTGTGACTTTTACCTGCTCACAATACTACATGCTCACCCCAGCACTGCGTCTGTCTGTCTCTGTCTCTTTCTCTCGCTCTCTCTCATACACACACACACACTGTCCCCGGGCCACCCATCCTCCCCGCTCACCTCGCCGCTGCGTGGTGAAGCTCTCATCAACCCCATAGTTGTGTCTGCAGAAGGTGTCCACGTACGCCCGCATCTGCTCCAGGTCGTCCTTCTGCTGGTTCCAGACCTCTGTGTCCAGCACCCCCATCTCGGTCACCGCCCGATACTCCTCCACATCGCTGTCAAAGCACAGGAACTCCTGGTTATAGATTTTCTATAAACATACCGCACCCACTCTGTCCAGTTGGGGAAATGACACTCCTGTTTAACCATCTTCAGGAAACTTGCTGTAGGGACAGGACTCATCGGGTCACCTGGGCGGGCTCCTGAGAAGAGATTGATGACGATGCCCACCAACTGGGGGCGCCTGGACGCAGGTGGGGGCACTAGGACTCCCCCAACTGGCTCCATGGGCACCCAACTACCAGCACCCCATGGGGTCATCTTTCATCTGGGGGCTGCGGAGGTTGCTGGGGTGTAGGGGATGTTGGGCGGAGGAGACTCCTCTGATCGGGAGACGTTCAGGATCCACTTGGCTTAGGTGCTTGGCTGGAGACCTCCAAGCAGGAGCTGGAGCTGGAGGAGGATTTCTTCCCATCGCTACCTCGGCTTAGAAGCCTCCACCTGAAAGACACTCACTGTTCCCTCCTCTTATTCTGTAACCTTGGACTACTGGGACTGGTTCAACTGACCCCATCTTATCAACAGAGTACTTAAGAGTTGTCTTTCAGGAACTGAGAGTCTCCCCTTGTCCAGTTCAGGCCAATTAAGACATCAACCGGGCCTGCACAAGTGCTGGACAAGTGACCCAGTCAAGGGGCTGGAAACTCCACTCTCAAATCCTACCAATGCCACCATTTTGTGAACATGAGGCAAGAAGTTTGACTGTGCTTGTACAGATCATCAATTACCTTACTTGTCCTCGCCTCCAGTCATCTATCTCCACGTTTCAGACCACCTTCCTCCCTACTGCATAAATATCCCTGAGTCATTATTTTTGAGGAGGTGCATTTGAGACTCATTTTCCTCTTTCCTCACTTGGCTGTCTTGTAATTAAGACCCTCTCTCTGCTGCAGTCTTGTCGTCTGGGTGATGGGCTTTCTGGGCAACCAGTGAAAACTAACCAGGTTTCGTAACACCTCCACATTTCAGACTGCCCTCCATTTCATCCCATAAATTTTTCCCCAAGCCCTGGATTGGGAAGACAGATCTGAGTGCATATGCTCCCTGTCTCCTTGCAGATCTATCTCCCAATAAAGCTGTTTTCTTCTTCCAAAAGCTGATGCTGTAATAATTGATTTTTTAAAAGTATGCATTGGGCAAGAGAACTCTAATTTTATGTGGTAACAACCCCTCAGCTCTTTATTCATTCCTTAAATATGGCCCACCTTCTTCATTCTGTAAATACTTCATTACTGCTGACCTTGTGCCAGGCCATACTGTCTCCTGGGAATCCAAAGAAGGGAAACATAGACATCTCCCCTCCACTCCCAGAGCTTAAAATTTAGTGAAAGTAATGGACAAGAATCAACTACATAAGAAGTTATACAAGAGTGAGAAGTGTCAAAAGATAAGTGTGGAGTTCTAGAACAGAGAATAACAGGATGATCTCAGTCACCTCAGAGTGCCAGAGAAGTGGTCTCTGAAGAGTGACATTTAAGATATGACATAGAAGGTTAAGTTGATGTGAGCTAGAGAAAGGTATGTGTGTATGTTTGGGGAGAAAGGGTGGCACATTTCAGGTAAAGATAAGACCATGTGGAGAATGTTGAAAGAACTGATGAATTTCCTCAAGAAACCAGAAGAAACTAGTTCACTGAAGAAGAGAGGGAGGAAGAAGGGTAAAAGGCTAGACTGGAGAAATCAAGTGGAGCTGGAGACATAAAAGCCTTTTAGGTGATGCCAGGATTTTGAAATTATACTAAATGTATACTGAGGAAACTACTGAAGAGTTTTAAAAAGGTTAAAACCGTAATCCCAATACAAGTCCGCAATCCCTTTTGTGCATTTCCAAATCAAGAAAGCTCAGAAAATCAGGTTTAAAAAACAATTTTGCTGCCAAAGTTCATTTGGTGTATCTGACCTGTGAAGTATGGGGTCAAATGTGTCTCTCAGCTCTTATTGGTTACATGTGCTTCTGTAGTTTCAATATATGCAAACTTGCATATATGTATAAATATACACATATATATCATATAATTGTATATATTTATGATGTTGTCTTTATGTTTAATTAAACTGTGATCAAAAAGAGTTAAAGAATAACCCTGTGGTTAAAAGTGAGATGAATAAATAGAACCTTTTGATATCAACAGTATGGGAAGTAGAATTATTGCAGAAATTTGAGACATTTACTGAAAAATATTTGTGGCAGTCACCACTATTTATGACTTAAAAAGGCAAGTTGTTGAAAGTTAATAAAGATGTAATGACCAAGAAATTTTTAAATTTTTCATGAAATTTTGAAAAATGTTGCATAAGGTAAAGAATAAAAATGAAGATCTTGAACTTTCCTCGATTGACTGGATTCAACAAGAAAGTGGTGAATTTGTGCAACTGTCTAGTTTTTTTGGTAGTGAAACAAGCTAAAATAAACTGTGAAGAATTGAATTGGAAAGAGAATGTGGGTATAAAGTGTGAGTCTAGAATTTTTAGAAGCAGCACAGTGTAAAGCAGAGTTTTCAACCATGGTCTATAGACATTTTCGAACAGATATTTCTTTGTGGTTGGGGGTGGTGAGGGCTGTTCTGTAAATAGTAAGCTGTCTACCAGCATCCTTGGCCTCTACCCACTAGTTGTCAGAAGAAACGCCCAGTGTGACAACCAAAAATGGCTCCAGATATTGTCAAATGTTCTGTGGGGGAGAAGGAGCAGGGAGGAGGGGGGTGAGCTGTCTCTGGCTGAGAACCACCGGTGTAAACCACCTGAAAAAAAACTGTGGTGAAGAAGCCAATGTTAATAATAGAGCAGCTGAGAATTACATTGACAAATTTGCCAATATTATATCTGTTGAAAATCTTGGTCCTACATGAAACTTATATTTTTAGGAATCTGGTCCTAGGGCAGAGCTATTTTTCCAACAAAATAAATTTGTTCAGGACCAAAGTTTACTAAATTCTTTGCTGGGTCTATCAATCACTCTGATACTCTAATTTACAATAAGAAATATATTTTTTTTGTCTTTTTCCCCTTTGCTGGCACAGAACTCCTAAATCTCCGGGAATTTCTAAGTGATGAGAGCAATAAAGGTGTCTTTTGTTATGTTAATGAGAAGACTTTTGGATTCCACCTTGGGATGGTGGCTGGGTGCCAGGAGAATCTAATTGGAGGGTTGGAACTTTCAGTCTCACCCCCTTGACCTCCAGGGAGGGGAGGGGGGATGGAGATTGGATTCAATCACCAATGATCAATGGTTTAACTAATCATGACTATATAATAAAACCTCCATAAAACCCCCAAAAGATGTGTTCAGAGAGCTCCTGGATTCATGATCATGTGGAGATTTGGGGGAGAACAGTGCACTCAGGGAGTGTGGAAGCTCTGCGTCCCTTCCCCATACCTTGCCCTATGCATCTCTTCCATCTGGCTGTTCCTGAGTTATATCCTTTTATAATAAACCAGTAATCTAGTAAGTAACATGTTTCTCTGAGGTCTGTGAGCCACTCTAGGAAATTAATCAAACCCAAGGAGGGAGTCATGGGAATCTCTAATCTATAGCCCTTTGGTCAGAAGCACAGGTGACAATTTGTGCTTGTCTTTGGCATCTGAAGTGAGAGGGCCTGTCCTGTAGGACTGAGCCCATAGCCTATGGGATCTGATGCTATCTCCATGTAGCTAGTGTCAGAATTGAGTAGAATTGTAGGACATCAGCTCGTGTTGGAGAATTGTTTGGTGGTGTGGAAAAACCTACACATTGGAATTGGTACCAGAGCACTTTAGCCACTAAGTCATATAATTTATCCTTCACATCATCTTCTTTAATAATTTCTCTGTAGCTGGTCCACTACTTATCTATGGTACTAAACTATAGCCACAGCCATTTTATTCCTGTTCAATGTCCCAACTAATTCATTTTCTAACTTTCAGTCTCCTACTCCCAACAATACGAGCAGGCATCAAATTAGCAGCCTTGGCCAGATGTAGAACTCTCACTTCTGTAGCCAAGTCGCCTCAGAAGGGGAGAAACCGAGAAAGACATGACATTCTCACATAGACAGTTTACGAAAAATGAGCAGGTCTCCAAACTTTGAGTAGAAGCCTTCACAAAGCTTCTTTTGCCCCACAGAAATGATGGCAGAGAGGAGCGCATTCTGGCCCAGGCCAGGTCTATTCCACTGTTCAGAAATTCTCTAAGTACCTTCTTGACACATGAAAAAGTTAAAAAATAAAAATGTGTGAAGTTGCTGCTCGCTGTAGCTTGTATGGGTAGTGCTGTTGGTTCATGCTCATGTGCCCAACTTCTCCATCGTGTTCTCACTTCACCCACCTCTTAGTGGTACTCACTACCACTGGCCACTCGCTCCTCCTTGAAAAGAACCTACTTTCCTTCACTTCCATGCATCACATTCTCTTGCTTTTCCTCAACCTCACTGTTTACCCCTATCTCATTTCCCTTTGCTGACTCATTGGCCCTTGGCCATCTTCTTGTCTTCTACACAGACGCACTCTGTCTCTATGCAACCTCCTCTACTTTCCTGGAATTTAAAACAGCACATGTGTCAGTGACACCAATGTATATATACCTCCAGCTCTTGTCTCCCTTTGCACTCTAGTCTCGTATATTCAACTGACTTCTTGACAGCTCCAGAAAAAAGTCAAAAATTATCTCAAAGTTAATTTAAGCAAAGCCTTTATTCCTAATCACCCACTTCAAATTATTTCCTTCCACATCTTCTCTACCTCAATAAACAGCACAACCATCCACTGGGTTACTATAAAGACAAAATCCTCAGGGATAAACTTAATTTTTCTATTCCCCCACCTCCACTTTTTTTTTGTGATGAAGATTGGCCCTGAGCTAAAATCCGTGCCAGTCTTGCTCTATTTTATGTGGGATGCCACCACAGCATGGCTTGAAGAGCAGTGCTAAGTCCATGCCCAGGATCTGAACTGCAAACCTCAGGCTGCTGAAGCAGAGTGTGCAAACTCAACCACTATGCCACCAGGCCAGCCCCTCCTCCACCGCCACTGTTAATTTGTTAACAAGTCATACAAAAATCTATCCCAAAAATTTTTATTTGTCTTGACCACCATCTTTGTTACTACCACACTATAAATGAAGGCACAAGCTTGTTTTTCCTGGAGAATTCTACCATGCTCCTAAATGGTCTCCCTGACTCCACTTGTGAATCTCTACAATGCAATCTCCATATGGTAGCTAGAATTATTTTTAAAAAATAAATATAAATTGATTTTCCTTGTAACCCTTCAGTAGCTTAGCAAATCTCTTTAAATAAAATTCAAATTTTTTACCCCGGCCATCAGGGCCTAACATGATCTGGCTTTTGACTTCTCCAATCTCATCTTCTGCCACTTCCCCACTTGCTCGCTATGCTTCAGCCTCTCTATCCTTCTTTCTGTCCCTTAAACATAGCAAACCTCTTCCTATACTTCATCCTTTCCCCTGTTCCTTCTCCCTGGAACACTTGTCCATTAGATCTTCCACATAACTGGCTTCTTATCATCATTCACGTCTCAATTAAATGTGACTTTCCCAGGAGGTGCTCCCTAGCCACCAGAACCAAAGTCAGGTGAATCCATTCTCTCTGTTCCATAACTATGATGTATTTTTTTCAGAGCACTTATTGCTTTCTGAAATTTTTTTCTTTGTTAAGTGTTTATTGGTTTATTGTCTTTCTCTGCTGTCATTAAGTAGGTTCCATGATAGTAGGGGACTTTTCTATCTTATTGAAATAGAATTCTCTGAGCCTACGTCAGAGCCTGGTATATAGTAATTGCTCAGAAAAATATTTGTGTCTTAATAAATAAACCCAGAATTCTGGAAATTGATCATTGCGAGAAGGGGCTCAAGCTCCAACACTCTTTATTCTGATGACACCTTATATCCCTTCCACATCCCATGAGAAATTCAGACAAATTTACTCTTTCTCTGCCTACTAGTTGCAAGAAACATTCACTGGTAAGGAAAAGGTGACTTTAAGAAAGAGGAAAAGTTTCACTGTTTCACCTCATCTGATGGGTCTGTCATAGTGCTGAGAGTCTGTGTAAACTTTGGGGATTTTCAGTAATGGTGATGACATGGCTGGGGAAAGAATAGGGAAGACCTGGAAGTAGAGGTAACCAAACACGGTTAATTAAGGAAAACAGGGGGAATGATATTGCAGGTCATCCTCCACCCCTCAGGATAATGATAACATTTGCTCCTAATTGGGGCATTCTATTTCTTTCCTCTGTTTCATTCCAGAATATGAGGAGACTGAGTTGTCTGGTGAGGAAGTAATGTCTTCTTCCTTCTCTTTGGATGGCAAGTCATCTCCCAATCCTTTGGCCAAAGGGAGATATTGTGGGGATAAGATGTAAGGATGGCTGTGGCTGAGTGGCACTGTCTGCCAAGTCTCTGAAATGGGAGGGTGGTGGTCACTCATGAGACTGTTATCACCGTCCCTGCAGGTCTCAAGAGCTGTTCTCCCACCACAGCCATACTAAGGTCCTAATTGAAGCTTCTTCCCCTGGAGCCTGAAGTGGTACTGAGTGGCCTGGCCCCAGACTAAGTAAAGGACATTTATGAAGTCAATGTTCCCAAGCGACTCTTTTCCATGAGGGCTGGGAGGAGTCCTGACTGATTCCAGAGTTTGTGTTCTGAGATCACGCATCTGTCAGTCTTCTACCCTCCTTCCTCCTACTTCTATATGTTGTTAGTCCCCATTTCCAATGACAGCGTTCAGAAATTCCCCCAAGACCTGACTCCTTTCAGTCGCAAACTATTTACTTTTCTATGGTCCAGCCCTAACCCTGTAAGTAGTTATCCTGTCTTTCTCTCTTCTGGCTGCAGCCTCCACAGTCTTCAGAAGAAAAATACTCAGTCACTGTTTCCTTTTCACTGCTTGTGAAACATTTTTTATTGCAAAATTGGTCTGTTGTGCTTTTCAATGTGTATCTGCTGGCTGTTTGAGATTTATCATATTCTCAGACATGCCAAATCCCTGGTTCCTTCTCTCTGCCTTCTCCAGCACAGACACTATTCCAGGTAGATCTTGGGATGATTACTGGTTTATCTCCAACAACTTATATATGAACTTCATGCGGTAACTTGTCACCTTGTTTTGTTGAAAATATTAACATATTTTTAAAAACTAACTTTTTAATTTTGATATAATTGTAGGTTCACATGCACTTATTGAACTAGAACACCAATCTCACACACACTTTTGCCAGTTTCCCCTAAAGATGGTATCTTGTAAAGTATAGTAAATTACCCAATCTGGATATTGACTTTGATATAGTCGAGATACCGAACCTTTCCATCTCCACAGTCTCCTTCATCTGGCCCTTTTAGACCCATGTCCACTTCTCTCCCATTTCTGCTCCTTCCTTAATCCCTGGCAACCATTAATCTGTTTTTCATTTCTATAATTTTGTCATTTCAAAAATGTTATATAAACAGGATCATACAGTATATAACCTTTTGAGGTTGGCTTTTTTCACTCAGACTAATGCCCTGGAGGTTCATCCAGGTTGTTGTGTACATCTCTAGTTTGTTCCTTTTTGTTGTTGAGTAGTATACCATGATATGTATGTACCACAGTTTGTTTCCAGTTTTTGGCTACTAGGAATAAAGCTGCTAAAAACATTCATGTGTAGACTTTTGTGTGAAAACATTTCCCAGGGTTAAATTCTCAGGAGTGCAACTGCTGGGTTGTATGGTGGTTGCATGTTTAGGAATTAAAGAAACTGCCAAACTGTTTTCCAGAGTGACTACCATATTCATTTCCACCAACAATGAATGAGTGATCTAGTTTCTCTGCAACCTCATCAGCATTTGATATTGTCCCTATTTGTTTTGAATTATTTTATTGAGGTCATATTGGTTTATAATGTTGTGTAATTTCAGGTGTATGTTACTGTTTATCACTTTCTGTATAGAATACCTCATGCTCACCACTGATAGTCTTGTTTTTATCAGTCCCCATACGTATATGCCCCTTTACCCCTTTTGCTCACATCCCCACTCCCTTCCCCTCTGGTAACCATTAATCTGTTCTCCTTATCCATGTGTTTACCTTCCACATATGAGTGAAATCATACAGTGTTTGTCTTTCTTTGCCTGGCATATCTTGCTTAACATGATACCCTCAAGGTCAATCCGTGTTGTTTCAAATGGGATGATTTTGTCTTTTTTATGCCTAAGTAGTATTCCACTGTATATGTATACCACATCTTCTTTATCCATTTGTCAGTTGATGGGCACTTGGGTTGCTTCCACATCTTGGCTATTGTGAATAATGCTGCAATAACATAAGGGTGCATACATTTCTTTGTACTATTGATTTCATGTTTTTTGGGTAAATACCCAGCAGTGGGATAGCTTGATTATACAGTATTTCTTTTTTCAATTTTTCGAGAAATCTCCATACCATTTTCCACAGTGACTGCACCAGTTTGCTTTCCCATCAGCAGTGTATGAGGGCTCCCTTTTCTCCACATCCTCTCCAACATTTGTTATTTTTTGTCTTGTTAGTTATAGCCATTCTGACTTGTGTATGGTGATATCTCATTGTAGTTTTGATTTGCATTTCACTAATAATTAGTGATGTTGAACATCTTTTCATGTACCTGTTAGCCATCTGTATATCTTCTTTGGAAAAATGTCCATTTGTATCCTCTGCCCATTTTTTGATCAGGTCGTTTTTTGTTGTTGTTGTTGAGTTGTATGGGTTTTTTATATATTTTGGAAATTAACCCCTTGTGGAATATATTATTTGCAATATTTTCTCCCAGTTGGTGGGTTGTCTTTTTGCTTTGTTTATGGCTTCCTTTGCCTTGCAGAAGCTTTTTAGGCTGATGTAGCCCCATTTGTTTATTTTTTATTTGTTTCCCTTGCATGAGTAGTCATGGCATTTGAAAAGATGCTGCTAAGACCAATGTCAAAGAATGTACTGCCTATATTTTCTCTTAGGAGTTTTATGGTTTCAGGTCTTACATTCAAATCTTCAATTGACTTTGAGTTGATTTTTTTGTGTATGGTATAAAATAGTGGTCTACTTTCATTCTTTTGCAAGTGGCTGTCCAGTTTTCCCAGTATCATTTATTGAAGAGACTTTCCTTTCTCCATTCTATGTTTTTGATTCCTTTATTGAAAATTGCTGTCCATAGATGTGTGGTTTTAGTTCTGGGCTTTTAATTCTGCTCCATTGATCTGTGCTGTCTCTTTTTTTGTCAGTACCATGCTGTTTTGACTACCATAGCTTTGTAGTATATTTTGAAGTCAAGGATTGTGATGTCTGCAGCTTTGTTCTTTTTCCTTAGAATTGCTTTGGCTATTTGGGGCTTTTTGTGTTCCATATAAATTTTAGGATTCTTTGTTCTATTTCTGTGAAGAATGTCATTGGGATTATGATTGGGATTGCACTGCAGATTGCCTTAGGTTATATGGACATTTTAACTATGTTTATTCTTCTAATCCATGAGCATGGAATATCTTTCCTTTTCTTTATGTCTTCTTCAATTTCTTTCAATAATGTCTTATAGTTTTCAGTGTTTATGTCTTTCACCTGTGTGGTTCAATTTATTCCTGTATATTTTATTCTTGATTGCAAATGGGATTGTACTCTTGACTTCTCTTTCTGCTAGCTTATTTTTAGTGTATAGAAATGCAAATGACTTTTGTAGGTTGATTTTGTATTCTGCAACTTTGATGTAGTTGTTGATTATTTCTAATAGTTTTCTAATGGATGTTTTAGGGTTTTCTATATATAGAATCACATCATCTGCAAATAGCAAGAGTTTTAATTCTTTCTTTCAAATTTGGATATATTTTATTTCTTTTTCTTTCCTACTTGCTCTGGCCAAAACCTCAAGTACTATGTTGAATAGGAGTGGTGAGAGTGGGTACCCTTGTCTTATCCCTGTTCTCAGAGGGATGGCTTTCAGTTTTTCACCATTAAGTATGATGTGGCTGTGGATTTGTCATATATGGCCTTTACTATGTTGAGGTACTTTCCTTCTATACCCATTTTATTGAGAGTTTTTCTCTAAAATGGATGTTGGATCTTGTCAAATGCTTTCTCTGCATCTGTTGAGATGATTGTGTGATTTTTATTCCTTATTTTGTTAATGTGGTGTATCACATTGATTGATTTGTGGATATTGAGCCATCCTTGCATCTCTGGTATAAATTTCACTCAGTCATGGTGTATGATTCTTTTAATGTATTACTGTATTCAATTTGCCAATATTTTGTTGAGGATTTTTGCATCTATGTTCATCAATAGTTTTGGCCTGTAATTTTCCGTCTATATATTGTCCTTGTCTGGTTTTGGTATCAGGGTCATGTTGGCCTCATAACAATGAGTTAGGAAGCATTCCATCTTCTTCAACTTTTTGGAATATTTAAGAAGGGTAGGTTCTAACTCTTCTTTGTATCTTTGGTAGAATTCTCCAGAGAAGTCATCTGGTCCCAGACTTTTGTTTTATGGGAGGGCTTTTTTTTATTGCTGCATTTATCTATTTACTTGTGATTGGTCTATTCAGATTCTCTATTTCTTCTTGATTCAGTTTTGGGTGGTTGTATCAGACTAAGAATTTATCCATTTCTTATAGATTGCCCAATTTGTTGGCATATAGTTTTTCGTAGTATTCTCTTATAATCCTTTGAATTTCTGTGGCATCCATTGTAATTTCTCCTCTTTCATTTTTAACTGTATTTATTTGTCCCTTCTCTCTTTTTTCCTTAGTGAGTCTGGCTAAGGGTTTGTCAATTTTGTTTATCTTCTCAAAGAACCAGCTCTTAGTGTTTTTGATCCTTTCTATTCTGTTTTTAGTCTCTATTTATTTTATTTCTACTTGAATTTTTATTATTTCCCTCCTTCTGCTGACTTTGGGCTTTGTTAGTTCTTTTTCTAATTCTGTTAGGTGTAGTTTAATATTACTTGTTTGAGATTTTTCTTGTTTGTTGACATAGGCTTGTATTGCTATAAATTTCCCTCTCAGTACTGCTTTTGCTGCATCCCATAAGAGTTGGTATGTTATATTTTCATTTTCATTTGCCTCCAGATATTTTTTTGATTTCTCCTTTGATCTCTTCATTGATCCAATGGTTGTTTAGTAGCATGTTGTTTAATCCACATATTCATGCCTTTCCCAGTTTTTTTTTCTTGCAATTGATTCCTAGTTTCATAGCACTGTGGTTCAAAAAGATGCTTAATATGATTCAACTTTCTTAAATTTATTGAGTCTTGCCTTTTTTCACCAACATGTGGCCTATCTTTGAGAATATTCCATGTGCACTGGAGAAGGATGCATATTCTGCTGTTTTTGGATGGAATGTTCTCCCTCCATATATCTATTATGTCCATGTGGTCTAGCATTTCATTTGAGACCCCTGTTTCCTTGTTGACTTTCTTGTCTGGGTGATATATCCATTAATGTAAGTTAGGTGTTGAGGTCCCCTACTATTATTGTGTTGCAGTCAATTTCTCCCTTTAGATCTGTTAGTAATTCCTTAATATACATTAGTACTCTTGTGTTAGGTGCATATATATTCATAAGTGTTATTTCCTCTTAGTGGAATATCCCATTTATCATTACATACTTCTCCTCTCTGTCTCTCATTGTCTTTTTAATCTTGAAGTCTGCTTTGTCTGATCTAAGTATGGCAATACTACTTTCTTTTGCTTGCCATTTTCTTGGAGTATCATACTCTATCACTTCACTCTGAGCCTATGTGTGTCTTTAGAGCTGAGGTGTGTTTCCTGGACTGCATATTGTTGGGTCTTGTTTTTTTTTAATCCATTCATCCACTTTGTGTCTTTTGATTGGAAAACTCAATCCATTTACATTTAGAGTGATTATTGATATGTGAAGGCTTAGCACTGCCATTTTATCTCCTGTTTTCTGGTTGTTCTATATTTCCATTGTTTCTTTTTCCTTGTATTTCTGATTGCCATTTTAGTTGTTGGTTTTCTGTGATGATTTTCTTAGTTTTCTCCTTATTTATGATTTTTGGCTCTGCTCTGATTTTTGTTAGTGGTTATCACAAAGTTTGTATAAAAGATCTCATAGATTAGATGGTCAATTTTCTGATAGCTTCTTATCTCCATTAACCTAAGGAGTTTCCAACACTCTCCTCTTCCCTTTCTCAGTTATTATTGTCCCAAATTATTCTTTTTTCGTGTTGTGAGTTTGTGACTAAATTGAAGTGTTTATAGTTGTTTTTGATACTTTCCTTCCCTTTATCTTTTTTTTTCACATTTTCTTTTTGTGAGGAAGATTGGCCCTGCTCTAACATCTGTGCCAATCTTCCTCTGTTTTATGTGGGATGATGCCACAGTGTGGCTTGATGAGTGGTGTTAGCTCTGCTCATGGGGTCTGAATCTGTAAACACCAGGCTGCCAAAGCAGAGGATGAGAACTTAACCACTATGCCACTGGGCCAGCCCCTCGTTCCCCGTATCTTTTATGTTATAATTAAGTGTTTGGTAAACTGTTCTGATAGAGAGGGGCAATTTTCTGATTTTGTCTATTTATCTACTTGCTTAACTTTTTGTAAATCATTGCTTTTTTGTTTCAGGTAGGAGAGCTTCTTTCATGATTTCCTGCAAGGCAGGTCTAGTGGCAATGAACTCCCTCAAGATTTTTTTTCATGTGGGAAAGCTTTCAATTTTCCATTGTATCTGTATCCATGGTATCTCTCCTCCTCCACCTGAAGCATTTCTATATTTCTGTTCTCTAAATCACTAATTCTGTCCTCCATAAAGTCAGCTCTATTTTTTATGGTTTCTAAATTATTTTTTTATCTCATTAATTGTGTTCTTCATATCCAGAATTTCTGTTCTGTTGTTTTTCAGAGCTTCAATCTCTTTGGTGAAGTATTCCTTCTGCTCATTAATTTTATTCTTGAATTCATTGAACTGTCTTTCTGAGTTTTCTTGTAACTCTTTGAGTTTCTTTATGACAACTATTTTGAATTCTCTGTCATTTAGATTGCAAACTTCTGTGTCTTCAGGATTAGTTTCTGGAGATGTCATTTTCCTTCTTCTCTGAAGTGTGACTGTAGTTCTTCATGATGTTTAATGAATTTATCCTTTGCTGCTGCATTTGTGGCATTATCAGGTCTCAGATTCAACCTGCCACTGCTGGGTGGTGGCTAGAGATGTTTTCTGATCTTGCCTCATCTTCCTGTAGTTGTTTTGGTGGAGCTGCTCTGTTTTTGTGTGAGCTGGCCACAGCCACTAGGCAGGTTTTGCTCATGTGGATGCAGCCTCTGTGCTCCATCAGTGGGTCACACAACACAGGCTAGGCCTCTGTGCTTGGCAGGCAGATTATTCTTGTGTGGGCAGGGCTACTGCACTCAATAGTGGACAGACTGAGCTGCTGCCTAGAATTTTTTTTGATTTAACAGTGTAATGAACACTCAGCATCTTGTATATCTCACTTTGTTTGCTGTTGTGCAAGAAGAGCAAGTTCTGCTTCCTCTGCTGACAATTTTCTAAGCCTTCTTAAATTAGACAAGCGCAGTGATAATTTAGCAGAATATTATTAACATTTTAACCTAATATAGTTAATTGAATTTATATTAAACAGATCTGATATAGGAATGTATTTAATATTAACTGTACTGAACTTTCCACAAATCTCACAAATATGGTAGTTACCTTTGTTTTGAAGGGGATTAAAAATGAAATGCATCAGAGTTTCCATCTTAGAAAATAGAAATGAAAGTCATTTTTCTCCTTTTACTTCCCTATTTTAATATTTTAGAATCATTTTACCTTTTAAACAAAATTATACATGGACATGGTTTAAAATATCAGGTATTTCTATAAGGTTTGTAATAGAAAACAGCAGACTTCACTGCCTCCTCTTTTTCTTTTTCCAGACACAAACTCTGTTAGGTAGCCCCATTTTCCAGGGGAGAAAATAGAGGCTTAGAGAGGTTAATTAACACACCAAAGTTCACTTGATTGAAAGTGATGGAGCTGTGATAAGAACTCAAATCCTTTTGACCTCAGAGCCTGAGCTCTGAGCTGTATTGCTTCTCAATTATAAGACATATCAGTTTCCTATTTCTGCTGTAACAAATTGCCACAAATTTAGCAACTTAAAACAACACAAATTTATTCTCTGACAGTCCTGGAGGTTGGAAGCCTTCAGTGGGTCATACAGAGCAAATCAAGTGCCAGCAGGTTGTGTTCCTTCTAGAGGCTCTAAGGAGAATCTATTTCTTGCCTTTTCCGGCTTCTAGTGGCCACCTGCACTCCTTGGCTTGTGGCCCTTCCAGCAATCACTTCACTCTAATCTTGGCTTCTGTTATCACATCTCCTTCTTTGATTCTCCTGCCTCCCTTTTTCCATTACAAGGACCCTTGTGATTATTTTGGGCCCACTTAGATAATCTGGGGTAATCTCACCATCTCAAGATCCTTAATCACAAATGCAAAGTTCCTTTCGCCACGTAAGGTAACATATTCACAGGCTCCAGGGATTCGAATGTGGAAATCTTGGGGATGGGGCATTATCCTCCCTACTGTACATGGCAAAGTTTCATCTGAATGACCCATAGTAAACGGCAAATATCTAAAATGGAAAATATTCTCTTATTTCTTAAACTCTCTCTCCATCTGTCCTGTTCTCCTTGGTGACTGGCATCACCACCATCCTGCTCTCTCAAGCATCTTCTACTCTTCCCCTTCTCCTCCCTCCCATATACAACTGACAGAAGGACATTATCCTGCATCTGCTTCCTCACATGTCTCTGACCCTCTGTGTCTTCATGCGTCTTGAGCATCATTAGACTTGGAAGCCATTCTCCATGTTCTTGTGGGTCAGCTCAAATGTCTTCTCCACTAGAAAGTTTCCTAATCCTTGTGACTCCAGAGTATTTTAGACTTCCCTCTGCTGAGCCCATTGTCCGTTTGCATGTTTTCTAGATGGTAAGCAGGGATACACATCTTATTTCTTTAGTTTTATATCTCCAGAGCTCAGCTGACTGTCCACCACACAATGAATGACTGTACTTCATTGCTCCTGCCTTGTTTGCTACCAACTTCCACCAACTAAAAAAGATCTCTCCAGTTCTTTTCCCTGTTGCCACATCACATCCTCAGGGCAATAACAAAGACTAAGTTTCTGAACCTCTTACACCTGGGACAAGGCTTTACCATTTCAGACCTTGTCCCCATCCTCCTCTCTACCTACTCTGATTGCAGATTTTAGTTTTTGTGGTTCTCATGGTCATGGAGTCTCCATGTCCATTATGTTCTGATTTGTCTTGATCATGCCGACGCTGATTTATCTTGATCACACCAATCTTACTAGTCTCCGATATTCTTTAAGTGTTTTGTCCTCAATTTGAAGACACAAGGTTTGACAGATTGTCAGTGGGAGGGTTCCTGATTTCCCCTCTGTGTCAAAAAATGATCATCTTTTATGCTTTTCATTGTTGATTGATTGTGCTTATGTGATTTCTAAGAGAGTAGGAATCTGTGGAGTGTCCCTGGCAGCAAAGTTTTGCCCAGAATTTGACCTGAATCTGCACCTCTGCCATCTTGCTCCATCAGGAAGCCTTCTTCGTTTTCACCATTGTCCCAGGGAGGTGTGATGGCCTCTTGGAGTTAGGCCCCAGAATGCGCTGTCAGAGGGGGAGGGTAAGGTGGGAGAAGCAGTCACAGGTCTTCTGTGGGGGGGATTTTCCTGTCAGAAAGGTCTCCTCAACTAAAGCATCCTCAATAAACCAAAGAGGAGCTGAGAGAAGACTAAGATTTCATGTCAAAGTGAGAGACACTATCACGATGCTAGATTAACCTTTAAAGAAAATTCTAGTTGGAAAAAGTTCAGAAATTTAACAATCTCATATTTCAGTCTGGTTTTCTTATGCAAAGATCAGAGTCTGGGCTCCGAGAATGTGATGTGCTCTTTGACCACCAGATGGCGGTCGAGATCGAAATGTAAGATGATTTTCTCAGCTTCTCCCGTGGCGGAAATCCCCGTGGAAACCTGGCGTTTTCTAAGGGGCTTTCCCCACGTAGCCTTCGCGTCTACTTCCTCTCACATTACCTCCGTCTGCCAGGTTCTGAAAGGAGCGGTGGGCAATAAGAAAATTCTGGGAAGGGAGAAGAGGTGGTGGAAGCTTTCAAGACCAGCAGGGAAGCCCTCCTGCTTTTGTCTGTCACTGCCCGTCTCCTTTCCCTCAACCCCCTCCCTCCTTAGGCTGCTGTTCTTAATTACACCACTTGCCCCCTCATCGCTTAAGTCTCCAGCTGTAGCAATAGGGACGTAGGCCAAAGACAAATTAGTTTAATATTCTGTAAAATGGTCTTATGTATACAAAAGAAAATCTGGTCAATTAGAACTTAAGATTTACAAGAAGCAAGCCCATCTGGCAAATTGGCTATTCTGTGACCTCAGGACACTGGCCAGCTTCCCATCACCCTGAGATGTCCCCAGGGACCTAACCACATGGTTGAAGGCATAAAAGGGACTATAGAGATGATCTAGTTCAATCCAAGCATTTTGCTGAGTATCATGTAGTCCAACTAGAACTGAGCCCCAGGAGGCCAGGAATGCTGCCTTCCACTCCCGCGCCCCCCCCCCCCCCATGATGTTCCAGTGCCTGGAACAGTGCCACGCAATAAATATTAGTTCAATGAAAAAATGAAGTAGAAAAATTCAGGCCATACTGGTCTAAAGAGCTTCTCTTGCGTCGTACAGCTTGTGAGTGGCAGAGCAAGTTCTAGAACTCAGGTTTTTTGACTTTCAGTTTGGTGCTCATTTCATTAATTTACATAATACCAACAATATTTCTATTTTGAGTCTTTTAGTCCTAATTATTGAGTGAAAATCTTCATCCCCTCCTAAGCAATTTAGTCACCAGAGAAATGGAAAGATTTTCTTTCTGTCAGAAGTATCTAAATGGTATATATTTTCTCTCTTTCATGTTGACCACATTCACTAGAGTCCTCTCTTACCTTTTCTATCTTCTTCCCTAGATGAATATTTTTGTTAGCATTTATACCTTATGAATGTGAATATTTGTTTATATATGCACACATGTATATACAGATACATACATATGCATAGATAGATACACACATACACAATCACTCTATGGTGTTTCTTGAGAGGCTTTAAAATTTCTGTCCTTATTTACCCTAGAATATGCTACAAGACTTTTTCATGTGAATTACAACTTGACTGCAAACCAATTTCTGCAACTCTGTGATTTAGACAGTATGTTTTTGAAATTCAGGGCTCATATTTGAAGCCATCATTCGTTTCTTTGTTTCCTGACCACGATGTCTTACACAGAGCAGCCACACTGGTCTCCACCCTAACTCACTGCTGTGCAAGAGAAGAGTGGCTAAAAGCCACTCAGGTGCTCACTGGGATTGCCTGGACCATGAACTAGCTGGCCCAGGGAACCTCTTCTGCAAGCTCAGGGGCTGAGCTGAGACCAACCTTCAACTTCCCCTCATACTAGAGGAATTACAACTTCCCATGGGCTGAAGTTCCCCAGATACTGGCAGAGGGTGTTCCCGGACAACTCTTGTAAGTTACTGTGCCAAAATCCTCTCTTCTTGGCACCAGAGTAATCTGAATATTCCCACTGTCAAGGCCACCTTCTCACATGTGCCCTATAAAAGGGGGAGCATTAAGGAGGTGAGGTCCTAACCCTGGAATAGATGCTCGATGAGTGTCCAGGCTCAGATTCCCCATCTGTTGGAAGGGGCAGGGTGAGGCCTGTGCTTTTCCTCTGTGGTTGACCTCTGGCCTTAAAAGTTTTCCACTTCTCCAGTGAATCCTTAACTCACGCATTGAGACCCTGTGCACAGCAGCACTAATCATCACCGTGTTACACACTCACTTCCACCTTCTCTGGAGGAAGACTGCCCTCCTCTGTGAGCCTACACCCATGCTGGGCTATAAAGTGAGTTTTGGCTGTTGATGCATAGCAAACATTTGTGTTATTTTTGTGTGATAACAGAGAAGCAGAGATGCCACAATACATAACCCTTCCTTCCTCTCTCTCCCTCCCTCCCTTCATCAATCTATCTATTTTCTGACTATCTGTCTATCTATCATGTTCATCATCATCATCATCTATCATTTATCTATCATCTTTCTCTGGGTCTATCATCTATCATGTTTCTATCAAGAGATAGCCTACCATAGTTGTTTAGAGCACACGCTCTGGAGCCACAATGTCTGAGTTTAAATGCCAGCCCTCCTATGTAATGATTATGTGAACATGGACACGTTGTTTGACATCTCTATGCCTCAATTACTACATCTGTAAAATGAGAATGATAATAGTAGGTGATCCTACATGATTTTTATGAGGATTATTATTTCTTAAGTGCATAGAACAACGCCTGGCACTCAGTAGTGTTAAATATCTATTAAATATTAAAATTTTATAACACTACACACATTGCGTAGTATAATATAAATATACATGTATTTAATATAGATGTGTCAATATATTTTACATTAATAAATTAAATCAGCTTGAGGCTATTAGAGAAGAATGATAATAGGACAAAAGCCAAAATGGTCTCTGAGTGTGTAGTCTGTTCTGAACATGAGACAGTAAACAGCTGTCTCTCCTGAGCTATCAGACATGGACTCTTTTTTGTGCCTCTGCTTTTGGGAAATCTGTTCCAAGAGCAGAACTGTGTATATGTGCATGTGGGCTTGTAAGTCAGGTCCCCTGTGGGGACACACCGGTACAGGGAGATGTGCATGACTGGGCAGGACACAGAGGCATGATGTAAAATGGTTAGATGTGCCTGAGTTTAAAGAGAAGTATCAGGAACTCACAGTTCATTATGAGATTAAAGTCTCTATTAGTAAAAAAAGAAACACATTTCTCTTTTTGTTAGACATTTAAAAAATCGAAACCATACCCATTCTAGTAGAAAGTAATATGTGCAGCTCTCTATTGCAGAGCCTGTCTATTGCTGTTCATAACAACAGGCCTCTGGGGTGTATAACATTTTTACAAATGTGGAAACACGGTGCATCTACTAATTTAGTTTGTTCATTAGTTTCCCCAAAATGAGAAAGAGGATACACCTTTTATTCTTACTTTATTATTTGAAAGAAAAAATTTGTGAGAAAAGGAGTGCTTTAAATGACGCACAAGCAATTGATACAACTGGTTGTCCAAAGATGTTATGGGTTAAAAATGTGTAAGTCTCAAAAACATTGCAGAGCAATTGAGTGATTCATTAGTAATTGCCGATGCAGGAAATGGTGGGCTGGAGAATATTTAAGATTACTGAGGTTGGTAGAAATAAAACTACAAATAATTTTATAAATATTTCTTGATTTCCAAGTTAGATACAAGATAAGATCTTGGGTCCTCTAGTAGTAGAGGAAGATTCTGATGCTGACAATGAGTTCTACCCATAGAGCCTAGATTCTGAGAGATGTTGGCAAAGAAGTTGGTATCTTCTTGGCATTTGTCCCCAAGGATCATCCAAAACTGAGGGAAGCTGGGTTTACACAGATAGCGTTCACCAAGGAAGTGTCTCCTAACTGTTGCCCAATCCCACAACCCATATTCATTGCTTCTCCTGTTCTGTCTCCCACTTCCACCCCACGTCTGTCTACACTATGTTCACCGTCATATGGGGTGATTAGAAGGACTTTACCCAGAATCAAGATATTTTCCTGTGTCCCCTTCATCTCAGGCATTCCTCAGCAGTGGCTTTCTTTAATAATAGACCAGAGATGAGGACAATGTCGAGAAGAAATCTAGAGAGGGCTGGAGTCAGGTGGACTAGCTGATCCTGTCAGATTAGGTTTTAGCCACTCCTAAAAGACCTCTGAGCTCTAAATCCTCTTGTCACTTAGAGTCTGTACAAAGTTGCCCTGAGATCAGGAAATTCCAAGGACTGAAGAAGTTCACTTGATATAAAGCCAAGCAGAAGTGAAGTTTTTATGGTTCTCAAGGACAGGAAGCACGGCAATGCCTCTGCTTTCTCGGTGGGGAATGGGGTGAGAGGAGGTGGTCATGTGGATGGGGGTTAGATGAGGACTGTGTGATGCATTCTAGGACTCATACTTCGTGTTCTCTCAAAAAGAATTCTTTCTTGAATTACTTGAATCTTGAATCTACTAACACATACCCCCTGCACAGCCTGGGTAGGTGTCTCTCCTATGAGCTTCCAGAGAACACATTTGCATTCTGAGGGGACACTGTTCATCATCAGCTCACTGCTGGTGGAAGCCCAGTGACAGCTTTATATTTCCCCTCTAGTAATGCAAAAACATAAGGTTTTTCCTCATTCTTTCAAGGTGGGAATACTTAATTCCTGTTCTTGCTTCCAACGAGGACTACTAGCTCTTTCTTCCTTCCTGATTTACTTCTCCTTAGCTACTCTTGGGTGCTATCTCTTTATTATCTATTTGTTTATTCTTTTGAATAGACTTTATTTTTTGTAGCAATTCTAGATTCACATCAAAATTGAACAGAAAATAGAGAGTTTGCACATAGACTCTGTCCCCACACATGCCCAGCCTCCCCCACTATTACGTTCCCCAACAGAGTGGTACATTTGTTACAATTTGATGATTCTACATTGAAACATCATTATCACCCAAAGTTCATAGTTTGCATTAGGGTCTACTCTTGGTGGCGTTCTCTTGGTGGTGAGTTTTGACAAGTGTATAATGACGTGTATCTACCATTATAGCATCATACAGAGTATTTTCACTGCCCTAAAAATCCTCTCAGCTCTGTCTATTCATCCCTCTCTCTCCCCAGCCCTTGGCAATCAGTGATTTTTTTTAGTGTCTCCATAGTTTTACATCTTCCAAAATTTCATAGAGTTCTAATCATATAGTTTGCGGCCTTTTCAGATTGGCTTCTTTCCCTTAGTAATATGCATTTAAATTTCCTGCATGCCTTTTCACTGCTTGATAGTTCATTTCTCTTTAGTGCTGAATAATATTCTATTATCTGGGTTTATTTTTGAAAATACAGATTTCTTTAGGGAAAAAAGCAGGAAAAAAATGACTGGCCCACTTCATGTCTCTATTTGTCTTTATAAAATGTAACAGTCAAGTATTAGGGTGGAGATATTTGCTCTGATGACCATTAGGATAAAATCAAAACTCTCTGCCATGTCTCATGTGATCTTTTCTCTATAAACTCTCCAGTTTTGTTCCAGCCATACCGACCTTCTTGTTCTTTAAATGCTCCAAACTCATACCCTCCTCAGGGACCTTGCACTCTCTCTTGTCTAGAATGCTCTTCCTCCAGATCTTAACATGATAAAAAAACAAAAGGAAATATTTGTTGTATCTGTTGGCATCTAAGCCTCATGAGACAGGGACCACACCCATTTTTCTTCTATATTATGTCCCTCGCACCTAATATGGTGACTGATATATAACGGGTGCTAAAATGTTTATTGATTAAAAACATTAGTATGTTTCTCCCAGTAGAATGTATGCACCATGAAGGCAGGTATTTTATCTATATCCTCAACATGTAGAACAGCACATTTAAGCATTCAATAAACATTTGTTTAGTGCATATTACATTCTTCACATTCATCTTCTTTCAAGTTTTTTTTTATTCTTGAAAAACCAGAAAACTATGGGTAATAGGAAGGGCACAAAAGACGAAGATAGACACTATAGAAAGATTTTCCTGATAAAAACATTTTTTTGTGTGTATAAGGAATCACAAAGTTATCTGGATACTTAACAACAGTGGTATGAGGGACATGTCTGATCATTGCAGGGCCTCTATTTTCAATTGACTTCAGAACTTCATTGTTAATTGTATATGATATATGAAACATAATGGGTGTTTATTTGCTAATCATCAACATTTATAATTCAAGGATATATCTGAAAATTACTGCAAGATTTACCTGAGATTCTGTTTCCTCAATAAAAATTAAAGAGGTTGCTCAGTAATTTATTAGGAGAGGAGCAATTGGGGATTTGCCTAATTTTAAAACATCATATATATTTAAAAGCACATGTGAAACCAGTTGATGTATATCCTTGTTAATTTAATGTTAATGTGAGATATAAATGCATGTTTTGTATCAATTTGCAAGACAATAGTGAGGGAGCATTATGATCCCTCTTCTGATTCAATCGACAACCCTCAGTCTTGCTCTTGGTTACGTATTTAACAGTGTCCAAAAGCTGTATTATTTGAAATTATGACATTTTGTTTTTTCAATATTTTGCTCAAACGCTTGTCTTATTACTATAAATGACTGAAATATCATGTATAGTTCAAGACTGATTATTAAAGGTATATCATTAAAACAAATTTTAAGCCGTGATTTTGGGCAAGTTACTCAAACTAAAGGATGGTTTTCTTATCCGAAAATTTGGATAATCATTATTACCTCATAAATTGTCAATAAGATTACATAAAGTAATATATTTTAATGTGTAGTGCAGTTTGTGACAAATACCGGGTCTAAAATGACAGCTATTATTGTTATACCAATACAAATAATAATATTCATAATTATAACAATAATTATATGTCTGTTCTTCTCTGGGTTAGATTCATATCTCCAAGAGCTCCTATTAACCTTCATTTTAACCTTTTTACCTCCTTGTTGCTATTGTAGCACCTGGGGTTATCAATAGCCTCAGAAGTACCAAGACATCCCTGGAAAACTAATTTTTTCTGGAAAGAATCCTCTGAATTTTGGTTATGTAAGATGTATGTGTTGAGAATGCAGATAGCTGGTTAAATAACTCAGTGAGTTTTACTCAACTATCTGCTCATCACAGCCTCTATTTGATCCCCTCTAAAAGCACACAACAGAGCTTGTTTCTGGGGAAAATGAACTACCATGTCTTCAGTTCTAGCTGTCTATCAGGATCTGCAATTAACGTGTCATATACACAATTTCATTTCATCTAAATAGTAACCCTACCAAGTGGATACTGTCTACACTTTAAAGTTAAGATGATAGAGGCTAATAGAGATAATGTAATTTGTTGAAGATCACAAAGATTACAAATTCTCTGTGATACAAGTACATTTTCCTCAAAATCTGTTGCCTTTTACATTATATCTCATATTGTTTCATAAAGCTAAGTCAAGGAAGAAAATGAAGACCTTTTAGACAATTATCTTCTCTTCTTAGGAATATCATTCCATTTCCTTCCACCTCCTCACTGTCAAATCCTAAATATAAGAACCAGAGAACTTAAATAAATGCCCAAGGAAGAAATGCTCCAAATCAACTTCTTCTTTTTGTTCTTGAACCTCCCTACGTATATTTAGCCTATCACAAAGTTTATTGAAATTTGGTGCCAATCTAGTGCTCGGCATCAAGTAGATGGCCCATGAATAATTTTGGATCGAGAACTTTCATTAAAAGTGTTTACCCAGACGCAGATGAGAACTTAAGTTATTGGCTTGGTTGACTTTTTTTTCCTAGAAATTGTCCAATCCTAAAAGTCATAGAAATTTTCCTTGTTTTCATCCTCTGCAAAGTGAAACATCAGGTTAACTGGTGGCAGCTGTGCTGACTGCCAATGCTTTTGTTGAGCTGTTTTCTGTTTCAAGTCTGGAAAGATGACTGTGACAATCCCCAGGAACCCTTGGAGCACAGTTGGAATTGTGATGTTGTTCTCGTGGTGCTGAGGACTCCCATGGTTCACCACAGAGGTGCTCCAAGTAAGTGCTGGACAGCTACCTCCAGAGATCCCAAATCTGGGAATTAATGTCTTGGGGGCGCTGGGGCTTAGGGTCGGGTGTATTGCACTCTGACCAAATCCCAGGTAGAATTTGGAAGGGCTCGTATCATAGTCCAGATTTCTCCTCTTCAGGAAAGAAAATTTTGCTAGATTCCTTTCTTCAACCTCTTCAGTTGGAGGGAGGGTAGTTTCTCTCAGGGAAAAGACTTTGGGATCTCAGAGTTGGAAGAAAAAGAGAAAGTACATTTCCATGCCAGATGCAGGACAAAAAGCATATGAGACTGCTTGAGAAACATTAAGAAACCTCAGAGAGTAAGCGAAGAGGATTTGCCACCTGAGGGACTTTCTGGGCCAGGTGATGTCGTGTACTGTTGGACTCAGGGTCGGAGAAATTCAAGACAGCCATGGTCTCTGTAGCTTCACTGTCTGAAGACACAATTGCCCATTCCTTGAGTGTAAGTGACACTTTCACAAAGATAGTGTTCTGGGTCTGAGAGAAAAAAATGGGATGAGGACAGGCAGTAACTGTCACTAATTCTGAGTTTATGTACAAACTTGAGTCAGTATTGATGGTGAATAGGGTTATGGGAATAGTGAAAAAACCACGGAAATTACTATTTATTTTGCACTAAATAATTCTCAAATCCTGTAGTAATATCATTACACAAACCACCTCACTTAATCTTTCTAAAAGACACAACACACACACACACACACACATATGCACACACACTGATGACTCTGGGGTAAGTATTATTACCCCACAATTTATTTACATTAGTTATTTTGATATATAGTATAACACAGACATTATATAAAATATACACGTTAAATTTAACAAAAGTTACAAAGAAATAACCAAATAACCAGTAACCAGGTCAAAAATGGGTGAATATTACCAGCACCCCTAAAGACTGTCACATACCTCTTCTTAATTACACTGATTTCTATTTCACAGAAGTAAGCACTATTGTGACTCTTATAATCCTAATTTATACAATTTTAACATATATGAATACATCCTCAAACATTATAGATTAGTATTTCCCCCTCAAATGTTCTATTAATGTCGTATTTCTTCTTGCTTATTTTGCTCAATATTATGTTTGAGAAGATTTGCCATAGATCTTTCACGTAAGAGTAGTCCATTCATTTTCATTCTTGTGTAGTAGATTCCATCATATAGGTACAATGGTGTACATACCCATTCTAACGTGGATAGACATTTGGGTTGCTTCCCTTTCTTTCCCATGTATCCTGCAGCATGGACTAGAGTATATACTTAGATCGGAATTGATGGGTCAAGAGGGCGTGCGCATCTTCAGCTTTATGAGAGAATGTCAGACTATCATTCATATTGATTGTCCTGTGTGCACTCTCACCAGCAGTTTATAAAAGAACCCAATTCTTGGCAGCTTTTGGTACTTTAGACTTTTTAATGTTTCCTTATCTGGTGGGTATGTAGTGATATTTCACTGTATGTCTAACTTGTATTTCTCTGATTATTAATAAGGATGGGCAGTTCTGCATATGTTTCTTGTTCCTTGGTATTTACTCTTTCTCGAAGTATCTATTTAGAGATTTTCTTCTTTTTTCTATCATATTATCTTTTTCTTATTTTATTTTTAAAAGATTCAAAAATAGATTCTGAATCAAGTCCATTGTCAGTACATGCTTTGCAAAGACTTGTTTGTACTTTGTGGCTTTTTAACTCTCTTCATGATATCTTTTGATGAGCAGAACTGACCTTGGGGTGATCTCACTTTATGGCAGTTGAAGCCTTATTGTACATGGGTGGGAGTGGAGGAAATAATGGTCTGGAGCTGCTCACTCATTTCCTTTTGGAGGGTGAGATCAAGACTGAGAAATGCAATTTTGCCACTACCCAGGTTAGTGAGTTTTTCTTTCCTCTCTCTTTTCATTCTTACTGATGGCAGCATACCCTCAGGTCCACTCACAGGTATTATTCCAACTCTTCTTGCTCAGAAATGTGACACACGTAAGATGGAAAAGGAGTTGAGTGTGCTTGTCTGGACACTCTAACGTGCTTTTGTTATTTTGTCCTTACTTCTTGCCACATTCGTAACCTGTAAGTTGAGGCAGGGGAGGAGCCTGGAACATTCTGCATAGTTTCTGCAGGGAACTTCAGAGATTGTTCTCCAGAATAAGATCCGAGCTTTGGTATCAGTCATTCAATGAGGCTTTGATGATGCCCCAAGGTTCCAGTATTACAGAAAGTCTTGCTGAACTTGCTGGTAGGTGAGATTACAGGAATTACAGTTCTTACCTGTCCAGTTCGTCCATGACTTGTGCTTCACCGAAGTGTTTAGTTCTGCTCTTCTGCCTTCCACGTGCCCGTTCAAGCTGAAGTTTTGTGTTCACTTTAGCAGAGTATCATTTTTACTCATTAGCAAGGGAGGTAATGAGGAGCGGGTGTTGATACAGCATCAACCTTAGTGTCCTGATCTGCAGACAGGCCCCGAGGGAGGGCAGGGGTGAGTTTTCCCCAGGGATTGGTGTGGCTCTTTCTTCTCTTTCCTCCAGGGCTCGTGCCCTGACCCCAAACCTTCTCCCTGGGATCTGTCACCTTTTTCCTTTGGTCTTGTCCTGTCATCAACTTTGTCCAGGCTTCCCAGCCTCCCTTCTGTCAGGCCTGTCAACACACCAGCTCTGCCAGCTCTGTCACCCATCGAGATCTGGCTCCCAAAGAGACTGAGAAGCAGCTGCCAGGTTCTTTTTGTGTTCTTGTCTTTCTTCCTGTGACTTTGCTTTCCACCCTGTGCTGGAGGCGCTGCTCTCTGTGCTGCCTGCTGTATCTGTTTGAACCACAGTACTCTCAGCAGGCATTTCTGATCTTGTTCTCTTCTGAAGACTGCCCATGAACTAAATATCATGCTCTTTCAATAAATTTTTTCAAGATTAAATAGATTTAGGGATCAACTGTGTTCCCAATTCTCGTTGAATATGATGGTGGTGGTGAAGAAACAGTGAGCAAAGATAAGGTCAGATTCTCAGAACTTAAGTTCACTTATGCCACAAAGAAGGTAAAGATACTAAAAAATCATGAGTCCTCATACTTGGTCTAATTTTATTTTGTGCTAGTTGTGGTACCTAATGCCTATGTTTTCATGAACCACACTGACAGCACAAATATCTCCTGTCAAGTGCACTGTGTACACTGGAGGAAAAGACAATGATTATTAATTAAATCTGACCTACCCAAATACACGATTAGCAATGGAAGTTTTATTAGAAAGCACTTTTTCGTTTGCATATGATGAAAACTCTCCTAATACCACCTTAAGGGAAAAATTAATTTTGGGGATTCACGCAATTGGAAAGTTCATATGTAAATTTTGCTTCAGAAAATTTCCTACATCACAGGACTCAAATGAGACCTCTATTTACCTTCTCTTTTAGCTTCCTGTCCCCTCTCTCCTCCTTCTGTCCTCGCTCCCTATTCTCAGTGTATTTCTTTCTCTTTCTACTCTGTCTGTCTGTTTGCTTCTCTTTGTCTTTCTCTCCATATCTCTTTTGCCTTCTCTGTCTGTCTGAATATTTCTCTCTCTGTTAATTCATTAGATGGCTTTTCTGTCTTTCTGTCTCTGTCTCTGTGTTTCTCTTTATATCCATATCTCTGTTTATGAATTTTTCTCTTTCTCTGTCTTTTTCTCTCCCTTTTCTCTTGCTGTGACTCTTTGTCACATCTATCTCCTAATTTACTGTGTCTGTCTCTCAGAATGTCTTTCTGCCTCAGTCCATTGGACTATGTGCCTTAGTGTCATTTTCTCTCTCTCTTGTCATTCTGTCTCCTGTCTTTACTTTTGTCTATATTCTCTCTTTATGTTATTTATCTCTCTGTCTCTCCTTCTCCATTTCTCTCTGTGTGTATTTTCTTTCACTTGCTTGTGCTCTCTGTGTCTGATTTCTGCTTTTCACTGTGTATTTCCTTATTTTCTCTGATGAGAGTCAAGCATTTTCCACATGGCTAGGAAAATGGTCATCTCATATTTTCAACCCATCATCTGAATGGCAAAACACCATTATGTCACCTCCAATTTAACAATGTGCAGAAAGCCCAGCTTGAATGACACTCCAATTTTTCAACCAACCACTTCAGGCATGGGAATGTCAGACTCTGATTGGCCACACTTTGGATTTGAATCCACTTCTGTGTCACAGATGGAGACATCTACCCCCCCAAAACAAGGACAGAAAAATGAAAGACCAGATAGGGAATGGGGTGGTAGTAATAATAATAATAATAATAACCATAATTATCATAATCCATTATACAAAGCTCTGATATATCTTTCTCTTTTCCTGTTTTTTTTTATTTCTGTTCAAAAAATTCAGAAGATTCTCCCTCTAAGTAGAATTTGTGTAGTCTGTACACAACCCAGCTTCACTTGTCCCATTCTAAAGGGAGAAAATACCATGTCACATTGACCGCCACATCCAGGATCTCTGATGATATGAATTTCTTTTTCTGCTTTGGATGTGGCTCTTATTGGCTCTACAAACAATGGTGAAATGATAAATTCAGCTCCCTTCAATACAGGAGGAAATGATAATGTAACCGCAATAAAACTGTAACCAGTAAAGGGAGAAAAGGTACAGAGCGTGTCCTGCTGAGTGAGATAGCAGAGGAGTGAGGTTGGTCACACAATCTGGCTAGACCTTGGCTCTGGACCCGAGGAGAGTCTATGCTGTCCCTCATCCTACATGGCCACTTCTGTGAGGTGGCACAGGGTAGGATTCTTCTGTGTGTCACGCGATTTAGTAGCATTTTTCATTTTGATGTGTTTAATGGGGTCTGGGGCACATTGGATATTGAGGAATATCTTAGGCATTGTGCAATTCTAAATTCTTCATGAAATGTATTTTTCACCCTAATGAGGAATGTGTTAGGTAGCAACTAAAACTAAATTCTTGTTGAGCCAAGATCCTTCAATGTGGTCTCAATTCTTGTAGCTTCTTTCTTTACTACAGGTTTATGTGTCCCAATCATAGTCACAGGTCTTCAGTTTACCTATTTCCTTCTTCTGTGGATGGGCAGAAAAGGGTGACAAAGAGAGAGACTTCTCTGGCCCATTTTCCCAGGTCATATGCCAGTAAATAGCTTTTTAAGTGGGAGGCATTTGTACCTTTACCAGGAAAGAATTACATTACATTTGAAAGGCTCCTAAATGATCGTTCTATGCCCCCACACAAATATTTCCCTGACTCTTTCTGGGTATCAGTCATTTCTCATTTTGTGTGTTCCCTTTTTGTTTAACTTTACTTCCAACAATGTCTTTGTTGAGCAGATAATTCCATTTTCACTGGTTCCCTGTGGTGCACGACCATTTGACTCTCAGTTACCTTGGATTTGGGGCCATGGGCAGAAAGAATGCCTCTTAACTGTGAAAGAATTTCAATCTAAAATGGAACTGGAGGACATAAAATGGAAAATCTCATGCATGTGCCCTCAGAAAAACAAAATGTAAGGATTGAGAAACTGATTTCTCATAAATGCCTGATTTACAGAAAACTGATAATAACGCAATTTTCTTCAATGGTAGGGAATTGGTCAGGGGTTGCCTCATACCAACCTTGGGAAATTTTGCTTATGGTGTCCGGAGGTATGAACAAGAAATGACCCAGGTTGGGTTGGTCTTGCAAAATAAGATGAATTGAGATTTGTTTGTATGACTGGATGCTTGGGGACTTTTCAAAGGTGGTCTCTATGTGTTTTTGATTTTAACAGACTCTAACTGAACTCTCACCTCTTTACATTTCCTGCCAATAAATAAAGCCTACCTCAAACCCTCAATGGACTCCCCCATAGCCTGCTAGAGTTTGCATGTCCTGTCCTGAATTGCAATTCCTCTGCTATTCCCAAATAAACTCATCTTTTTGACAATTTTGAGCTAGACTCAGTTTACCTCTTTAGTTAGGTTGACATAACAAACCTAACTAAATTTATTTAGTATTTATGCTTTTGGATGAATTGGCTTGAAGAGAAATTTGATTCTTTCTTGTTGTATTTTATCAATTATATAACTGTATTTTTGACATTAGGACTTTAGTAGGCTCATGGTCTGAGGATAGGAGATATCTTATTCAGCTGGTATGTTCCCACCTAATACCAATTGCTATTTCTGACATAAAGGACACATTTCCATCAAAACTCAGGTGGTTGTATGTCTTAGCTTCTTCTATATGTCAAAACCAAATTCCGGGTATTTGTTTTAGTGTTAATCAAGGTTGTTTCGGTTGCAATCTATAGGAAACCACATCAAACAATATGTTAAAGGAGAAAGAAAGCACGCAACTGAGAGAAATCGATTGGTTTTAGGGTCATATCCTTGTTTATCTGTTCTCTCTCTCCATCTCTCAGCTTTATTTCTCCCAGTGTGTTGGCCTTATTTTCTCTTACTTTTTGCTCAACATCGTGGATCTTCACATCCTTTCAGTTACATTATCCTTGAATCAAGGGGGCTTTTGTCATGACTCCACGTAGAAAAATTCCAGGGATGGATAATTATTGACCACACTGGGCCACGTACTCAGCCCTGAATCAATTCATTGTTAAGGTATTTGATAGGTTAGGTGAAGGTCAGTTGCCCACTGCTGTATTCACAGGGATGTAATCTCTTACCAGAAGGAAAAGAAGGGAAGTTACTGGGAAACACATGCAATATGTACTGGAGTTATGTAATATAGCATTTCTCACACATACCTCCCCAACATACATGCACTACTGTCTACTTTTGAGGGGATCATCAGGAAAAATACAGTTGCCAAAGTTAGGGATATCATTGTACTTGTAGCATTTGAAATTTATGTCCACACAAGTTTATTTGGTCAGAAACTATTTCGTTTCTTTTTCTTGAGATATAATTGACATATAAAATTATATTTGTCTCTGGTGTACAACATATTGATTCGATATATGTATATATTGTGAAATGATCACCACAGTAAGTCTACTTAACATACATCACCACAGATAGTTTCAAATTTTATTTTCTTGTGAGGAGAACTTTTAAGATCCACTCTCTTAGCAACTTTCAAATATATAAAGCAGTATTATTAACTACAGTCATTATGTCACTATGCTGTACATTACACCCCCGGTAGTTATTTACTTATAACTGGAAATTTGTACATTTTGACCACCTTCACTCGTTTCACCCTCCCCCAGTCCCCAACTCTGGCAACTACTAATCTGTTCTCTGCATCTATGAGTTCAGTGGTTTCTTTTTTTAGGTTCCACATATAAGTGAGATCATATGATATTTGTCTTTCTCTGTCTGACTTATTTTCCTTAGCATAATGCCCTCAAGTTTCATCTATGTTGTTGCAAATATCAGGATTTCTTTCTTTTTTTTTATGATTGAATTTTTTGACTTCATTGCACATATATATATACCACATTTTCTTTATCCATTCATCCATCAGTGAATTCTAGGGTTACTTCCCAGTCTTGGCTTTTGTAAATAATGCTGCAATGAACATGGAAGTGCAGATATATTTTTGAGTTAGAGTTTTCATTTCCTTTGGGCATATACCCAGAAGTGGAATTACTGGATCATGTGGTAGTTCTATTTTTAATCTTTTGAGGAAACTCCATATTGATGTCTATAGTGGTGGCACTAATTTACATTCTCACCAACAGCACATAAGTGTTCTTTCTCCTCATCCTTGCCAACACTTGTTATTTCTTGTTTTTTTAAAAAATTATTTATTTGTTTTTAATTGAAGTGACATTGGCTTATAATATTACATAAATTTCAGGAGTGCATCATTATATTTTGATTCCTGTGTAGACTACATCTTGTTCACTACCCGAAGACTAATTACCATCAGTCACAGTACACATGTGCCCTATTACCCCTTATACCTGCCTCCCTCCCCTGTTCTCCTCTGGTGACCACCAATATAATCTTTGTATCCATGTTTGTTTGTTGTTGTTTCTGCTGTTCTTTTTAAACTCCACTTATGAGTGAAATCATACTGTAATAGACTTTCTCTGTTTCACTTATTTTCCTTAGCATAATATCCTCAAGGTCTACCCATGTGGTCACAAATAGCATGATTTCATCTTTTTTTATGGCTGAGTAGTTATTCATTATGCATAAATACCACATCTTTATCCATTCATCCATCGATGGGCACTTAGGTTGTTTCCAAGTCTTGACTATTATGAATAGTGCTGCAATTAACATAGGCATTCAAATATCTTTTTGACAGTGTTTTCATGTTCTTTGGATACATACCCAGAGATGGAATAGCTGGACCATATGGTAGTTTTAGTCTTAACTTTTTAAGGAATCTCCATACTGTTTCCCACAGTGGCTGTACTAGTTTACATTCCCACCAGCAGTTTATGAGGGTTCCCTTTTCTCCACATCTTCTCCATCACTTGTTATTTCTTGTCTTGTTAATTACAGCCAGTCTGATGGGCATGAGGTGATACCTCATTGTGGTTTTTATTTGCATTTTCCTAATAATTTGTGATGCTGAGCATCTTTCCATGTGCCTGTTGCCCATGTGTATATCTTCTTTGGAAAATGCCTGTTCAAATCCTCTGCCAATTTTTTTTTTAAGGATTGGCACCTGGACTAACAACTGTTGCCAATCTTTTTTTCTTTTTCCTTTTCTGCTTTATCTCCCCAAACCGCCCCTCTGTACACAGCTGTATATCTTAGTTGCAGGTCCTTCTAGTTGTGGGATGTGGGACGCCGCCTCAACGTGGCCTGACGAGGGGTACCGTGTCCGCGCCCAGGATCTGAACCCTGGGCTGCCACAGCAGAGTGCGTGAACTTAACCACTCAGCCACGGAGCCGGCCCCTGCCAATTTTTTAATTGTTTTTTTTTGTTGTTGTTGAGTTGTGTGAGTTCTTTATATATTTTAGTTATTAACCCTTTATCAGATATATGACTTGAAACTATCTTCTCCCAATTGTTAGGTTGTCTTTTTGTTTTGTTGATGGTTTCCTTTGCTGTGCAGAAGCTTTTTAGTTTGATACAGTTCCATTTGTTTATTTTTTCCTTTGTTCCCCTTGCCTGAGGAGACAAAATATTCAAAAAGATACTGCTAAGACTGATCTCAAAGAGCATACTGACTATGATTTTTCTAGAAGTTTTATGGTTTCAGGTCTTACATTCAAGTCTTTAATTTATTTTGAGTTAGTTTTTTGTGTATGGTCTAAGTTAATGGTCTACTTTCATTCTTTTGCATGTGGCTGTCCAGTTTTCCCAACACGATTTATTGAAGAGACTTTCCTTTCTCCATTGTGTGTTCTTGGCTCCCTTGTTAAAAATTAGCAGTCCACAGATGAGTGGTTTTATATCTGGACTCTTGATTCTATTCCATTGATCTGTGTGTTTTTGTGCCTGTATTATACTGTTTCAATTAGTACAGTTTTGGGGTATATTTTGAAATAAGGGGTGGGATACTTCCAGCTTTGTTCTTTTTTCTCAGGATTGCTTTAGCTATTCAGGGTCTTTTGTTGTTCCACATGAATTTTAGGATTCTTTCTTCTATTTCCATTAAAAATATCATTGGGACTTTGATAGAGATTGCATTATATCTACAGGTTGCTTTAGGAAGGATGGGCATTTTAACTATGTTAATTCTTCCAATCCATGAGCACAGAATATCTTGCCATTTCATTTTGTCTTCTTCAGTTTCTTTAAACAACGTTTTATAGTTCTCAGTGGTTAGGTCTTTTACTTCTTCGGTTAAGTTTATTCCTAGGTATTTTATTCTTTTTGTTGTGTTGTAAATTTGACTGTATTCTTAGTTTCTTTCTGCTGTTTCTTTGTTAGTATACTGAAATGCAACGGATTTTTGTATTTTGATTTTGTCCCTTGCAATTTTACTGTATTCATTTATTAATTATAACAGTTTTTTCATGGATTCTTTATGGTTTTCTATATACAAAATCATGTCATCTGCAAGTAGTGACCACAGATAAGAAGACGTTTTACTTCTTCCTTTCCAATTTGGACCCCTTTTATTGCTTTTTCTTGCCTGATTGCTCTGGCTAGGACTTCCAATACTATGTTAAATAAGAGTAGTCTTATCTTGTTAGTATTATTAAAGGGATATCTTTCAGTTTTTTACCATTGAGTATGATGTTGGCTATGGATTTATCATTTATGGTCTTTATTATGTTGAAGTACTTTCCTTCTAAACCGATTTTATTCAGACCTTTTATCATAAATGGATGCTGTATTTGTCAAAAGCTTTCTCTGCATCTGTTGAGATGATCATGTGATTTTGTTAATGTGGTATATCATGTTGATTGATTTGCAGATGTTGAATCTTTCTTGCATCCCTGCAATAAATCTCACTTGATCATGATGTCTGATCTTTTTAATGTATCGTTGTATTCGATTTGCTAATATTTTGTAGAGGTTTTTGCATCTATGTTCATTAGTGAAATTGGCCTGTAATTTTCTTTTTTGTGTCCTCCTTGTCTGGTTTTGGTATCAGCATAATGTTGGTCTTGTAGAATGAATTGGGAAGTGTTCCCTCCTCTTCAATTTTTTTGGAAGAGTTTCAGAAGGATAGGCACTAATTCTTTGAGTATTTGGTAGACTTCACCAGGCAAACTGAATGGTTCTGGACTTTTGTTTTTTGGGAGATTTTTGATTACTATTTCAATCTCCTTACTAGTGATCAGTCTATTCAGATTCTCTATTTCTTCTTGATTCAGTTTTGGAAGGTTGTACGATTCTAATAATTTATCCATTTCTTCTAAATTATCCAATTTGTTGGCATATAGCTTATAATATGGTACTAACCATTTTATAATCTGTGTTATCCATTGTAATTTCTCCTCTTTCATTTATGATTTTATTTATTTGAGCCTTCTCACCTTTTTTCTTGGTAAGTCCAGCTAAAGGTTTGTCAATTATGATTATCTTTTCAAAGAACCAGCTCTTAGTTTCATTGATCTTTTCTATTGTTTTTAAATATGTACTTCATTTATTTCTGTTTGGATTTTTGTTATTTACTTCCTTCTGCTGATTGTGCTCCTATTTTGTGTGGATAGGTATTTACAAGTGTTATGTCCTCTTTTTGGATTATTCCCTTTATCATTATGTAGTGCCTTTCTTTGTCACTTGTTACAGTTTTTGTTTTAAAGTCTATTTTGTTTGATATAAGTATTGCTACCTCAGCTTTCTTTTCATTTACATTTGCATGGAATATTTTTTTTCCATCCCTTCACTTTTAGTTTGTGAGTGCCTTTAGGTCTGAAGTGTGTCTCTTGTATATAGCATATATATGGGTCTTGTTTTTTTAATCTATTGAGCCACTCTATGTCTTTTGATTGGAGCATTTGGTCTATTGACATTTAAAGTAACTATTGATAAGTATGTACTGTTGTCATTTTGTTAGTTTTTTTCTGAGTGTTAGTAGTTTTTCTCTGTTCCTTTCTTCTTCTCTTGCTTTCTTTCCTCGTGATTCCATGCCTTTCTTTAGTATTATGTGTGAATTCCTTTCTCTTTATTTTTTTAAGATTTTAAAAAATTTTTTCCTTTCTCTCCCCAAAGCCCCCTGGTACATAGTAGTATATTCTTAGTTGTGGGTCCTTCTAGTTGCGGCATGTGGGACGCCGCCCCAGTGTGGCTGGATGAGCAGTACCATGTCCGTGCCAAGGATTTGAACCGATGAAACACTGGGCTGCCTGCAGCAGAGCGTGTGAACTTAACCACTCGGCCATGGGGCCGGTCCCCCCTTTCTCTTTATTTTTTATGTATTTATTATAGGTTTCTGGTTTGTGGTTACCACGGGGTTCATATATAATAATCTATGTAAATAGTGATCTATATTAGTTGATGATCTCTTAAGTTTGACCTTTTACTAAAAGCCCTACTCTTTTATGCCCCTTCATGTTTTATGATTTTTTTTTTTTTAAAGATTTTATTTTTTCCTTTTTCTCCCCAAAGCCACCCGGTACATAGTTGTGTATTCTTCGTTGTGGGTTCTTCTAGTTGTGGCATGTGGGACGCTGCCTCAGCGTGGCTTGATGAGCAGTGCCATGTCCGCGCCCAGGATTCGAACCAACGAAACACTGGGCCGCCTGCAGCGGAGCGCGCGAACTTAACCACTCGGCCACGGGGCCAGCCCCCATGTTTTATGATTTTTGATATCATATTTTACCTTTTTAAATTTTGTGTATCTCTTAACCTCTTTTCATGGAGATAGATATTTTTAGTACTTTTGTCTTTTGATCTTCATATTAGCTTTGTATGTGGTTGACCTACTATCTTTGCTGTATATTTGCCTTTACCAGCTTTTTTTTTTAAAGGATGATTAGCCCTGAGCTAACATCTGCTGCACATCTTCCTCTTTTCTCTGTGGAAGACTGACCCTGAGGTAACATCCGTGCCCATCTTCCTCTATTTTATATGTGGGTTTGATAAGCAGTGCATAGGTCTGTGCCTGGGAGCCAAACCAGTGAAGCCCAGGTCACTAAAGAGGAGTGCACAAACTTAATTGCTATGCCACCAGGCCGGTCCTACCAGTTATTTTTTTATTCCTATTTGTGGCATGTTATTTTTCACTTAAATAAGTCCCTTTAATTTTTATTGTAAGGCAGGTCTAGTGGTGATAAACTTCTGTAGTTTTTGCTCGTCTGGAAAACTCTTTATCTCTCCTTCCATTCTGAATGATAATCTTGCAGGATAGATTTTTCTTCGTTGTAGAGTTTTTCCTTTTAGCATTTTGAATTTGACATTTTAATTATAATGTCTTGGTGTGGGCCTCCTTGGGTTCATTTTATTTGGCGTTCTCTTTGTTTCCTGTACCTGGATGTCTGTTTGCTTCCTTAGGTTATGGAAATTTTCAGCTATTATTTCTTCAAATAGGTTCTCTGCCCCTTGGTCTCTCTCTTCTCCTCTGGAACACCTAATACTAATATGGATGTTAGTATGCTTGATATTGTCCTAGAGGTCCCTTACACTGTCCTTGTTCTTTTTAATTCTTTTTCTTTGTTCTGTTCATCTTGAGTGATTTCCTCTACTCTTTCATCCAGATCACTGATCTTTTCTTCTGTGCTATATACTCTGCTGTTGATTCCGTCTAGTGATTTTTTTGTTTCCATTATTGCATTCTTCATTTCTGACTGGTCCTTTTTAAATATTTTCTAATTCTTTATTGAAGTTCTCACTGTGTTCATTCTTCTCCCAAGATCAGTGAGCATCCTTATGACCTTTAGTTCATACTTTTTATCACTTAGATTGTTTACCTTTGTTTCGTTTAGTTCTTTTTTCTGAGGATTAGTCCTGTTCTTATTTGGAACATATTTCTTTGTCTCTTCATTTTGCCTACTTTGTGCTCATATTTATGTATTAGGCAGATCAGCTATATCTCCCAAATGTGGTCTTATGTAAGAGATGCCTTTTGGGATCCACCAATTTTCTTCCCTCTGATTTCCTGTTCCAAATGCTCCATGGGTATCCCCTGTGTGGGCCACGTGTGCCCTTCTGTTGTAGTGTGGTTGCTCTTGCTGTGGGTGCATGGGTAGTCTAAGTTAGCCCCCAGGCTGGCTGATTATAAGACTCAGCTGAGTGTGGCTGCTATGGTCATTGGGTGGGGCAAGCCCCAGTACAGCTGGGTGTGAGGTCTAACAGCACATAACTACTACTGTTTTGCTGTTAAGTGAGTCAGGCCCCCAGTGTGGCTGATTGCTAGGCTCAGGGACTCACAATTGCTGCAGGCCTCTGGTGCAGCTCCTTGTGGCATGCAGCTGTTGGCTGTCTCAGGCATGCAGATGGGTGGGACCAGCCCTAGATATGGCAGTACATAATTCCTTCAGGTGTTGGAAGGTGTGGCAGATCCCCTGTGTAGCTTTTTGAGATGGTGGGTGGAATGAGTCTCCTGTGGCTGACAGGCTCCCTAGCCTGAAGAACCACACACTCTGCCAATGCCGGCCAATTTCCTATGCACACCCAGCCAAGGTGGACTCACTTGCTCTGCTGCAGAAGTCCCATACTCCCTGCCTATACCAGCACACAAGTTCACTGCAGGCTTACTGATAGGCGAGTCCAGTCCATCAGATTGGCTTCCTGAGCTCAATTAAATTGGTGATCTAGTGGGTGGGGCAAATTCCTGTGCTAACAGGTTAGAGGAAGGAATCAAATGGCTTCTGCCAGCATCTGTCTTAGCACGACTGAACTGGGTCACAATAATGGCATCTGCCCATTTCTCAATCCCTGAAGAGGTGTGCCCAGCCACTTCTTACCTCTCTGAGATGTGTTCAGAGTTTAGTGAGTCTCTTTTACCAATGGACTATGCACATTTCTTTCCTGTGTTTTTGTGTTGGTTTCCAGAATGGGTGAATCTGTGTGTGGGCCCTTTAAGAGCAGGTTTTCCTTTCTTTGAAGTTTGATAGTTTTTCTGGGAGTATCCCCAGGAGGTTTTCAAAGCCAGCAAAGCACTCATCATGGGATCTTGTCTCAGTTGTGCTGGATCTAAAGGCTAGGAAGCTCGTTGTGGCACACATCCCCTGCTCAGATCCCCCCGCTCCTCCAGGAAAAGCTTTATGCCTTTAAGATTGCTCCCAGCTGTGAAGCATGGTGGCTAGGATGTTTTTTTCTTCAGTAGAGGTGTATTTTTGCTTCTTCCACCCTGTCAGTGTTGTTCCTTGTTGTGGGAGTTCTTATTATCCAGTTTCCAGATCTCTCTGAGGAAATCGTTCCACAGGTAATTGTAGATTTGTTGTGTTCATGGGAGGAGGTGAGTTCAAAGTCCTTATGCCACCATCTTCCCAGAATCCCTTCCTTGTCTTTTTGATAATAACTATTGAAACAGGTGTGAGATGATATCTCATTGTGGTTTTGATTTGTATTTCTCTGATGATTAGAGATGTTGAGCACATTTTCATGTACCTGTTGGCCATCTGTATGTCTCCTTTGGAAAAATGTCTACTCAGGTCCTCTGCCCACTCTTCATGTATTTTATTTTTTATCATCATCATCTACCCTAAGGTTGAGGTATGTCTTTTTTCAACTTCATTGAGATATAATTGACATACAACATTGTGTAAGTTTAAGATGTACAACATGTTGATTTGATACTTATATATTGCAAAGTGATTACCATCAAAGAGTTAGCTAACACCTTCATCATGTCACATAATTACCATTCTATTTTATGATAAGAATATTTAAGAATTACTCTCTTAATATCTTCCAAGTATACAGTACAGTACTGTTAACTATAGTCACCATGCTGTACATTAGATCCCCATAACTTATTCATCTTATAAGTGGAAGTTTGTACTCTTTGACCAACATCTCCCCATTTCCTCCATTCCCTATCCCCTGGTAACCACCATTCTACTCTATGTTTCTATGAGTTTGGTTTTTTTAGAGTCAATATATAAAAGACATCATGCAGCATTTGTCTTTATCTGTCTGATTTGTTTCACTTACCATAAAGCCCTCAAGGTTCACCTATGTTGCTGCAATTGGCAGGGTTTGCTTCTTTCTCATGGCTGAGTAATACCCTATTGTGTGTGTGTGTGTGTGTTTGTGTGTGTGTATGCCATGTCTTCTTTATCCATTCATCTTTTGACAAATAATTAGATTGTTTGCAAATCTTGGCTATTGTGAATAATGCTGCAGTAAACATGGGGGTGCAGATATCTCTTCAAGATACTGATTTCATCTCCTTTGGATAAATACCTAGAAGTGGGATCTTATGGTAGTTCTATTTTTAATGCTTTGAGACACCTACATGCTGTTTTCCATAGTGCTTGTATCAATTTACATTACCACCAACAGTGCTCAAGTGTTTCCTTTTCTCCACATCCTAGCCAATGTTTATCTTGTGCTATTGAAGATAGCCTTTCTAACATGTGTGATTTGATATCTCATTGTGGATTTTATTTGCATTTCCCTAATGACGAATGGATGTTGAATTTTGTCAAATGCTTTTCCTGCATCTATTGAGATGATTATATGATTTTGATTCTTCATTTAGTTAATGTGGTATATCATATTGATTGATTTGTGATATTAAACCATCCTCACATCCTGGAATGAATCCCACTTGATTTTGGTATATGATCCCTTTAGTGTACTGTTCAATTAAGTTTGCTAATATTTTGTGGAGAATTTTGGCATCTATGTTGATCTGGGATATTGGCATGTAATTTTCTTTTGTTGTAGTGTCCTTGTCTAGTTTTGGTATCAGAGTAATGCTGGCCTCATAACATGAATTTGGAAGCATTCCCTCCTCCTCTATTTTTTGGAAGAGCTTAAAGATTGGTATTAAATTTTGTTTAGATGTTTGATAGAATTCACCAGTGAAGCCATCTGGTCCTGGAGTTTTGTTTGTTGGGAAGTTTTGATTACTGATTCAATCTCCTTACTAGTAATCAGTCTGTTCAGATTTTCTATTTCTTCATGATTCAGTCTTGGTAGGTTGAATGTTTCTGGGAATTTTTACATTTCTTCTAGGTTGTCCAATTTGTTGGTGCATAATTTTTCATAGTAGCCTCTTATAATTCTTTGCATTACTGTGGTATTAGTTGCAAAATCTCCATTTCCATTTCTGATTTTCTTTACGTGAGCTCTTTCTCTTTTTTTCTTAGTGAGTCTAGCTAAATGTTTGTTTATTTTATTTATCTTTTCAAAACATAAGTTCTTAGAGTCATTGATTTTTACATCGTCTTTGCAATCTCTATTTCATTTATTTCTCTTCTGATCTTTGTTATTTCCTTCCTTCTACTAACTCTGGGCTTTGTTTGTTCTTTTTCTAGTTCCTTGAGGTGTAATGTTAGGTTGTTTATTTGAGATCTTTCTTTTTTCTTAATGTAACTGTTTATCACTGGGAACTTCCCTCTTAGAACTGCTTTTGGTACATCCCATATGTTTTGATATGTTGTGTTTCCATTTTCCTTTGTCTCAAGATATTATTTTACTTCTTTGAATTCTTCTTTGATGCATTGGTTGTTCAGTAGTATGTTGTTTAAGCTTCCCATATTTGTAAATTTTCCAGTTTTCTTCTAGTAATTGATTTCTAGTTTTATACCATTGTGGCTGGATAAGATACTTTCAATCTTCTCAAATTTATTAAGACCCATTTTGTGGTTGAACATATGATCTCTTCTGGAGAATGTCTCATGTGCACTTGAGAAGTGTGTATTCTGCTGCTGAGGATGGAATGTTCTGTAAATGTCTAAGTTAATCTATTCTAACGTATAGTTTAAGACCAATGTTTCTTCATTGATTTTCTGGCTGGATGGTCTATCCGTCATTGAAAGCAGGGTATCGAAGTCCCTACTGCTGTTGCATTACTGTCTATTTTTCCCCTAAGGTCTGTTAATATTTGCTTTGTGTATTTAGGTGGTCCTATGTTGGGTGCATAAATATTTACCTACACTATATTCTCTTAATGGATTTCCTCTTTATTATCATATAATGACCTTCTTTGCCTCTTATTACAATTATCTTCTGTGTCTTAAATTCCATTTTGTCTGATATCAGTATAGCCATCTCAGCTTTCTTTTGGTTTCCATTTGCAGGAACATATTTTTCCATCTGTTCCTTTTAGTCTGTGTTTGTCCTTTTCTTTGAAGTGAGTCTGTAGTAGACAGCACATAGATGAGTCTTATTTTTTTTTAGCCATTCAGCCACTCTATGTCTTTTGATTGGATGATTTAGTTCATTTACATTTAAAGTAATTATTGATAGATATGTACTTATTGCCATTCTATTAACTGTTTTCTAGCTATTTTGTAATTACTCTTCTACTTTCTTCTTCTCTTGCTCTCTTCCTTTCTGATTTGACGACTTTCTTTAGCGGTATGCTTAGATTCTTTTCTCTTTATCTTTTGTCTATCTGCTATAGGTTTTGCTTTGTGGTTACCATGAGGCTTACATAAAACAACTTATATTTATAACAGTCTACTTTAAGTTGATAACAACTTAAGTTTGAATGCACTCTAAAACTCTTCATTTTACTCCCCCTCATTTTATGTTTTTGATGTCACAATTTACATATTTTTTATACTGTGTCTCCCTTGAAAAATTATTAAAGTTACAGTTATCTTTACTACTTTTATCTTTTAACCTTCTTACTAGGTTTATGAGTAATTTTTCCAATAATTTACGACCTATTTACTTTTATCAATAAGATTTATACTTTCATATGTTTTCTTGTTCCCAGTTAGTGCCCTTCCTTTCAGCCTAAAGAAGTTGTCTTTAACATTTCTTATAAGGCCAGTCTAGTGGGAATGGACTCCTTTAACTTTGCTTATCTGGAAAATTCCTTACCTCTCCTTCAATTCTGAATGACAACTTTTCTGGTCAGATTATTCTCACTTGGAAGCCAATATTTAAAAAGTTCTTATTTTGAAATAAGTATAGATTCACAGATCTTTACAAAGACAGTACAGAGAGATCCTGTGTACCCCTTAACCTACTTTCCCCAAATGACTATATCTTAAGAAACGACAGTACCTTGTCAAAACCAGGAAATTGATATTGGTACAAGGTGTTTGTATAGTTCTATGCCTATGTTATGCCACTTTTGCAGATTTGTGTAACTACCATCACAATCAAGCACAGAACCATTCCATTGCTACAGAGATCTCCCTGATGCTACCCTTTATAGTCACAAGTACTTTCCTCCAGATACCATCGCCCCAACACCTGACAACCACTAGACTGTTCTGCATCTCTATAATTTTGTCATTTTGAGAATGTTAAATAATGGAATCATACAGTATGTGACTTTTTGAAATTGGCATTTTTCACTCAGCATAATGCCCTTGAGATCCATTCAAGTTGTTGGGTGTATCAGCAGTTTGTTCTTTTTCTTTTATCACTCAATAGTGTTCTATGGTATAGATGTACGATAGTTTGTTCAGCTATCCACCTATTGATGGGTTTTGGTTGTTTCTTGTTTGGGACTATCATAAATAAAACTGGCATGAATATTTGTGTAAGGTTATTGTGTGAACACAAATTTTCATTTCTCTGTCAGTAATACCCAGAAATATGATTATGGGTCATGTGGTAAGTGTATGTTTAGTTTTTTAAGAAACTGCCGAATTATTTTCCAGGTGAGCTGTAGCATGTTACAGTGTATGAGAGATCCAGTTTCTCTGCATTCTCACCAGGATTTTGAATTGTCAGTATTTTATATTTTAGCTATTTTAATAAGTATGCAGTGATTTATCATCATGTTCTTAATTTGCATTTCCTTAGTGGATAGTGATGGACATCCCTCAGTGTGCTTATTTGCCATCTGGATGTCCTCTTTGATAAAATTCCCATTCACATCTTTCACCCATTTTGTAATTAATTTTTTTCCCTTTTTTAGCATGGAGTGTTGAGAGTCTTTTACATACTCTCTATATATGTCTTTTGTGATATTTGGGGTATGCAAATATTTTCTCTCTGTAGCATATTTTTTCATTATTTTAATGTAAAATTTGCAGAACAAAAGTTTTTAATTTTGATAAAGCCCAATGCATTGATCTTTTTCTTTTATGAATTATGATTTTGTTGTGAAGTCTAAGAACTCTTCATCAGGCCTTAGGTCTCAAAGATGTCCACCTATATTTTCTTCTAGAAGTGTCATATTTTGCATTTAAATTTATCTTCTATTTTGGTGAATTTTTGTATAAAATGTGAGAATTGGTATCATTTTCTATTTCTTTAATGTTCATTCTTTTCTTTTCTTGTCTATTGATATCCACTTTCTCCAGCTCCACTGTTTGAAAAAACTATCCATCTTCAATTCAGTTGCTTTGCACCTTTGTCAAAAGTGAGTTGGTGTAGGTCTATTTATGGATTCTCTATACTCTTCCATCAATCTATGTGCCCATCCCTCCACAATACTCACCAGTCTTGATTATTGTAGCTTTGTAAAAGTCTTAAATTTGATTAGAGTAATCCCTCAATTTCATTTTTCTCTATCAAACTTGTTTTATCTGTACTAAGTCCTTTGCTTTTTTTATATAAATTTTAGAATAACTTTTTGTACAACTTATTAAAAATTTTGCTGGGTTTAAATTGAAATTACATTAAATGAAGTTATCATTCTGTGGGAGAACTGACATCTTTACTGTGTTGAGTTTTTCAGCCGATGAATGTGGTAAGTCTCTCCATTTATTTAGATCTTTGATTTGTTTCATTAGCCTGTCAGCATATGAGTCCTGTATGTGTTCTGTTAAAGTTTTACTTGTGTTTCTTTTTTTTTGAGACATTGTAGATGGTATTGTGTTCTTAATTTTTGTTTGATATCTTCATTACTGTATATAGAAATACGAATTGATTCTGATTGATCTTGAATTCTGCAATCTTGATGAACTCCCTTATTAGTTGTAGGGGGCTTTTCTGGGGTGGGGCACTCCTTGGGATTTTTTTCTGTAGATCATCATATTAACTGAAAATAGGAATAGTTTTATTTCTTCCTTTCTGATCTGCAAGTGTTCTGCCCAACTCCTACTCACCCTGTTGATGAAGGAGGGGTTCCCACCCTAAATAGTATCAGATGGCTGAAAACACAACAACCCAAATGGACAGATGAGAGTGATAGCAGTTTATCACATATACTCACAGCAGGAGGGAGAGGGACACTGTATTCCGTGTGGGGCCAGATGGGGTTGCACTCAGGAACAGGGTGAACAAACAGGGGCTGTGAGAGACAGGCTTTGTACTAAAGAAAGAATGAGGCCCCCCTGGTTCCCTAGGAGGATGTTACCAGTTTGTTTGACTAGCTCCATGCGCTGGCAGGGAACTGAAGCCCTTAGGCTGAGGATCACATGAGTGCAGCTTCTCAGGCTGACAGGAGAAGCAGCTGGGTGGGGAGTCTTTCCTGCTGAGCAGAGGGAAAGCATCTAGTGAAAGCAGGAGAACTCACAGTTAGGCCTTTGGGGCCCTTTGATTCTTGAAGATGTCATAACAGCATTTAAAAGTTCAGATCTCACAATATAGCATGCCATTTATTTCCTTTTTTGGCTTTATTGGGCCTGGGAGTTCTGTTACTATGTTAACTGAAAGAGGGAGAAAAATCGTATAACCATCCTGATACAATCATAAAATATCATTTCACAGAATTCAACATCTGTTCTTAATTTAAAAAAAATCTATTATTAAAAAAAACTAGTAGTGAAAAGGAATTTTCTCAATCTAGGCAAGGATAGCTACTCTACCGCATGCATTGATGTGGGCCAGCCAAAGAGTTGAAAGAAAGATTACTTGGACTCTCAAAGTCTGGGAGTAGTGCACCTTTATTCAGAGAACAGCATGGGCACAGGACCCATGGGCAGTGAAGAGCTGCAATGTGTTGAGGGTTAGGGCTAAATTTATAAGGCATGAGTATGTGACTTATTTTTGCCAAGGGAAAAATGATGTAAAAAGTCATTAAAATTGTATCAGTGCAGGTGGGGTCTGCTTATTGTGTGGTCATGTAACTCTAGATATGAATTGAGTCATATAGATCGGCACATAGGCCAGGACACCTTGGGCTTCTCTCCCTGGGGCAGCCCTGATCCACATCAACATCACACTCAATAGTGAAATATTTAAAATTTCCCCCTTGACTTCTGGAGTACTGGAGGTGTTAGAGAATGGAAAACGGCAAGAAAAATAAATAAAAGGTGTAAGGGTGGCAAAGGAGGTCAAATTGTTCATTATTTCCCTTTGACTTGATCATGTACATTTTATTACATAAAATATTTGAATGTTTACCATGTTAAAACTGTTAAATTAGACATATTCAGAGAAGTCCAGCTTTTAACTCTGTTCGCTACTACTCATTCCCTTTCTTGTCTTTTATGCAACTCTTTTTAAATCCTTCCATTCTTTCTATTTATAAATGGAAGTGGACTAGAATAGGATAGCAGAATACGTACAGCTATGGATTCTCATTCTCCTCTATTTCAACAAACGTGGTATACTACATATACTCTCCTGTACCTTGAAACAAATATATTTTTGAGATTATTCCATAACAAGGTACAGAGAGCTTCTTATTTTTTCTTCCAGCTGAAGAATATTTCATTGTTTAGATGCACATCAGTGTATTCATACATTCTCCTTCTTTTCCCAGCATTGTCTCTAATTTCTGCTACAGTAAGCAGCATACAGGATTCTTCTGTCACGTACAGTTTGTCACACAATCTGGAGAGTCTCAGAAATGCTGTTTTTCAACTAGAGTTTGATAAATAAATGGCAAGCAATAGGATATTGGAGTATATGAGGAAGCCATTTAGCATAAAACTAATTTGACCTGACCTTGTTTTTCCAAAAGGACCTGACACAGCCATTGAGCATGTATTGTGTATCTACTTTAAGCATTTGCCATGTCCCAAAGACAAGAACAAATGCCCTAAAGATGGAAAACCCTACACTGGAATTTCCTTAAGGATAAGCATCTCTCCCTAGGCTAGGAATTGATTGCTGTGCCCACCCTGTGACCATCCAGCTTGAGATAATAGACCTGCTACCTGCTGTGTGAACTGCTGTGCTGGCCAGGCAATCTCGTGACTGTTGCAAAAGGGACATTCCAATGATATTTGACACATGCTCTTTGATGGCATATAACCACCCTGTACACACCACTTCTTTGGTGCTCTTCCTTCCTTGGGGGAAGAAAGGCCTCTGGCTAGTCCTCAGCTCTGGCTCGTCATAAACTCACCCCAATTTTGATCTATAGATTGGTTATGGATTATTTGCATCAGTAAGTTGTAACTTTGTCCTGATGGCCCTTTGAGTCCACTTATGCGGAAGAGTATATCCCAAGTCAAAGAATCATCAGGCCACTGATTTTTATTCAAGAGACAGAAAAAAAGATTGAAGTGTTGAGGCCTACCCTTAATTAGTGAAAGGGAAATTCAAGAAGTATCCAGATTTAACTTTCTTAAAAAAATCAGTGAAAAAGACACCAAAGAATATGATTATAAAAATCGTGAAGGCATCAAGTCCTTACAAGTTACCCGCACTTATACTTGTTGTCCCTTCTCTGTATCTCATGGTGTAAAGGACCTTGTGTCTTTGAGAATGAAAAGATGTAAGACATCGCCATGATATGGGATTGTTAAGGCTTTCTCCTAGCTCAGGTAAACATGCCTAATTACGGAATGCAGAAAAAGCAAGAAAAAAAAAAAGGGAGGAAAACTTCCCTGGGAAAGGGAGGAAACCTTCCTGATCCACGGGTGACCAAAAATTCAGGAAAATCAATGAAAACCAGTATTTTGTGGTGGAATTCTCTCTTTTGTTTCTACTTCTTGTCCTTAAAGCCATGTGAAGTAGATTATTTTCTCTCCATGTTTATTTGAGAAAAACTTTATTAAAAAATGTGGTCAAAAGGTGAGTCCAGATGCAAGGGAGGCCATAAGGTTTGAATATAAAGGGGACCAGGAAAGAATGAAGATGAGGTATTTCAGTCAATAGTGCGGACTTCCAGGCCTAGGGCCGGGGCTGAGGAAGCTATTGGGGAGGACATTTTCTACAGGATCACTGAACCAGGAGCAAACCAGATCCTGAGAAAGCACTCTTTTTGTGGAATTACAGCAAGGCAGGAAACTTTTTCATGCTTCTCGGAAGCAAGGACATAAGATTCTTCCTTGAAGGTCACCCATCTTCACTTCAGCTCAGGAGTCCTGCAGAAGACAGAAGAGAGTGCTGTTTCCAGACCTAACTCTACAAGCAGCTTCCTTTCCCCTCTCTGAGGGCCTCAAGATAAAGCTCTGCAGTCAGAAGGAGGAAAAAATTCTAACGACACCCTGAGCCAATGCTACTTCAGAGCAAAGGGCTTCTATTAAGTGGAGAGAAGAAGCTTTACCGCAAACTGCGTGATCAGAATTCAAAGTCATTCCCATTGTTTCTTCTCCTGTCTTATTATCTGTGCCATCTGTTCTAGGAGAACCAAACCTCTCCCTAATAGAGAATAAGAGCATTACCTGTTGGCTGAAGCCCAGCATGTCCTGGGAAAGAGAAGAGAAGATACATTCTTAAAAGATAAGGAAGCAAGTCTGCCCCCAAATACAATGTCCCCAACCCCCTACTCCACACCTGAGAGTTCTCTAACACCACAACCCACACCACATGATCCAGGGTAGAGAGGAGAGCAGAAACTGAAAGTGTGTGACCCATGAAGTTCCTGTCACACAAATCCAATGTAACTTCCTCAGCTTTGGTGGCTCTTCTTGCATTTGCCTCAGGATCTCGACCCAAGGTCTCCATACGTGTTAACCTTTTCCTTATCTCTATAGGCCACAACCTCTTATGTTTCAGTATAGTAACCGTGGACTGTTGATTTCTGGATTTCCAGGAAACTTGAGGTCAACTAGGTGAAGAAAGGCTTTGTACAGGGCCACTGGTATACGGAGAACTACCTTGAGCAACACCGTATTTCTTCCTCCAGAAAAGTCTGTGTGGGTCTCAGCCACAGACAGGGTCCTCACCTTTCTGGTTTCTGCGGTGGATGAACAGCCCTGCCCCAAGGAAGAGCAGACCCAGCACGAAGCCCCCGACTCCACTCAGCATCTTGCTCTGCGCAGATTCAGACTGGGCCCCTGAGAAAAGAAGATAGTTTTAGTGATTTTTACCCCAAATACAACTTCTCTAATTGAGACTCTGGGACTGAGAGCTTTGAGAATGGGAGAAGGCTGCCCTGGAAGAACTACAACAATTGGCCATTTCTGGAAAAGTGACTTAAAAATCACTCTGAGTACAAGGCTCAGGCATTGAACTCATTTAAAGATCACAGCCCTGACATAAGGCCACTAGTTCATCTGATGAAAGAGGAGCCTGGGACTCCATGGGGTTGAGTAGCTTGTCTAGGGGGACAGAGGTAATAAAAGGCAGAGCTGAGATTGGACTCCCCTCATGTCGGGAAGGTCCTTAGATTGTAGTGGATGTGCCTCTGCTCAGATCACTATGAACAACTCAGAGCAACAGTGCCAGAGGTACAATCTCAGTCTGAAGCAGGGGACTGGCGCCCAGGGTCAGGTGGGAACCATGACCTGTGATATCATGGGACGGCTTAAAACAGGGACAACCTCTCTTCTGCCTGCCAGGCATAATTGCCTCACCAGGGGCTATAGGTATTTACAGAAACTATCACAGGATTATCTCCAGTGATCCGTGTTGAAGGAGAAGAGAACATGGAGCAAAGGAAAATATGGAAGGAGGAGAGGAGAAATCCGACACTCAGAGACAAGCAAAGTGCCCTCCTTGGTGGGTGAGGAATTTATGGGGTCAGAGAGTGTCTCACTCCATTCCACTGTGACAGGGTTCGTCAGACTTGGGTGATCCACTTGGCAGGTGTAGACCTCTCCACTCTGAGGAACTGTCTCAAGCATCACCATGGTCTGGAAGGTCCAGTCTCCATTACGGATCAGGCCTGTGGAGATGACTCCAGCCTCCTCTTCCTGGCCATTCCGGAGCCACCTGACTTCGATGTGGCCTGGATAGAAACCATTCACAGAGCAGACGAGGAGGTTGTGGTGCTGCAGGGGCTGGGTCTTTGCAGGATACACAGTGACTGTAGGCGCAACTAAGAGGGAATAAGTGAGGAGGACAGAGTAAGTCTTGGCTGGCTGCCTTTCTGCCTCTGTCCAAACCCAAGCCTCCTTCAAACCTGCCGTGTGGCTGAACAGGAGCCAGCATCATGAGTCTTGAATTTTTTTTTTTTTAAAAGATTACCACCTGAGCTAACAACTGTTGCCAATATTCTTCTTCTTTTTTTTCCCTGCTTTTTCTCCCCAAATCCCCCCCAGTATATAGTTGTATATTTTAGTTGTGGGTCCCTCTAGTTTGTAGTACGTGGGACACCGCCTCAACGTGGCTTGATGAGTGGTGCCATGTCCGTGCCCAGGATCTGAACCAGAGAAACCCCAGGCCGCAGTAGCGGAGCGCACGAACTTAACCAATTGGCCATGGGGCCAGCCCCATGAGTCTTGAATTTAATCCTTACAGCATGGGCCCTTTGGATTCAAGAGATATTGAGGCAAATTGTGGGATTTTTTTTTTCATATCTTGAAACAGTTATTCATTGCTGAGCTGAAGTATTTACAAACCTTTGCAAGACGTAGAGTGTATTGATTAAACTCATAATTTCTGGAGCTAGGCTGCCTGGTTTCAAATACAGACTTTTCTTCTTATGGGTTGTTTCTGAGAGAGTTTTTAAATTCCTCTATGACTTAGCTCTCTCACCTATAAAGGAGGGTAATAATGCTAACTTACCTCTTAGGGTTATATGAAGATGAATGAACCTAAAATATCTTAAACAATGGCTGAATGTCTTCAATATATGGTAGCTATTTATTGTTTTGTTTACTGTGAAAGAAAATATGACTCAAAGTAGTGTGGAGAAATTGGGGAACAGCGATGGGACAGAGGGAGATAAGCTATGAAATCGTGAGAAGCCACCTCGATGTGCTCACACCTTAGAACAGCACAGAAATGGTTCTACCCTGGGACCAGGCAGCGATAGACAGAGGTGACTCTTTAAATCTGTGAGATGAATCCTAGGAAAAGCTTGAGTCCTGGAGGAGAGGGAGAGAGCAAGGAAAGTCATTCACTTAAAAAGTTATATTTACGCCCAGCTGATCAATCTCTCTCCTTGCAAAAAAGCCATATCTATTATTGGACTTGTTATAATTTTACAATTATCTCTCTTTCCAAACTGACTTTGGGGTCAAGGCAGGTCTGGGACCCATTAATATGTGTGCATCACATCTGAGACAATCTCCGACACTACCAGGCCCTCAACAAATACAATTATTTCAAACAAAGGGGAAACTTGAGGGCAACATTTTTATAATATCACAAAATATTAAATTTAAGATAGATGGCATATCATTAGTAACAATTTTGCAGTATATTTCATGAAGAAAAAATGTCTACATTCTTAACATGGGAAATAATAGACAGAATCAAATATCAACTACAACCTGGAGCAAATGCTGAATCGAATATCAGCAAAGTGTTAATAATCCTATTGCATAGAGAGCCCATAAAGTCAGTGAGAAGAACACTAGGACCCAGAGATGACAGATAATAGATAATAGATAATGCTTAGAGCAGTAATTATAATTGGTAAATAAATATATGAAAAAATAGAAGAACCTTAGAAATAAAAGAATATTAATTAAAAGTAAAAGATAAAAATTTTGAGTGGCATTATTGAAACAAAACCTAACAAAGGGGAATGTGAGGTAGATTATGTTAGAACTATACAAAGGAATAGTATGTCACTACTTCAATACTATTAGCATTGTAAGAATAGTAACATCCAGTATGTTACTATTAAGTAAGAAAACTATTATTTAAAAAGCTAATTTCACAATCATTTCAACTATGTAAAATTATATACACTCAGAAAACAAAAAAGTAGAAGGAAATTTAGACCTAAAAGAAGCCTCAGAAAGGTCAGAGGTGCCTGGGAGCTTCCTCTCCACCCCGCCCGTCCATATTAGCCTCCCCCACGACTGTCATTCTCAATGGAATGCTTATGCACAGCTACACAGGCACACTTGTTCCAGGGGTTTCAGGATTAGGAAGGGCGGATGCTAAGATCAGTCTGTTACTGGTCTCCCCACATTCTCCCAAACCTTTTACAGTCCTCATCTTTCCTCTGCTAAAAGTTACCCTAAACACAGACACCACCTTCAGTTTCTCTCCTCACAGGTCTAACCACCCACCCCAGCCAAGGATTCCTCTCTGTCCAGCCCCCTGTACTGCCATCCCCCTCCCTTCTCCTCCCGGACAGTAGCCTCCAAGGCCACCTGAAGCCCCCCAGCCTGAGCCCCCGACCCCATATCTACTCCCCTCCCAGTCCTCTCAGACCCCAGGCCCAGTCCCACCTCCCCCTCCAATACACACATTCTCTGTGTCCCACCTCAGCTCACAGGACAGCCCTCACACACACACTCTGTCCCCCCACAATCACACACTGACAAACCACACACTCTCTCCACAACCTGCTCTCACATGGTCCCTTGTAGCTTGTACTCGCTCACAATCCTACACTCACCAGGACTGAATCTCTCTCTCTCTCTCTCTCTCTCTCTCTCTCTCTCACACACACACACACACACACACACACACACACTGCCCCGCCCCCTCGGCCGCCCACCCCCCGCGCTCACCTCGCCGCTGCACCAGGAGGCTATCAAAAACCCTGTAGTTGTGTCTGCAGTACGTGTCCACCGCGGCCCGCGCGTCATCCAGGACGTCCTTCTGCCCGTTCCAGTACTCGGCGTCCGGCCGCCCCAGCTCGGTCACCGCCCGGTACTCCCCCACGTCGCTGTCGAAGCGCACGAACTCCTCCCTGTTATAGAAGTATCTGTCCAGGAACCGCACTCGCTGAGTCCCGTTGGAGAAATGACACTCGGACGTACTATACTCCAGGAAATGTGCTGTGGGGACAGGAACGATCAGGTCACCAGAGCGGGCTCCTGAGAAGAGACCGATGACGACGCCCACCAAGGCGGGGCGTCCAGGCGCGGGTGGGGCACTAGCACACCCTTGACTGGGTCCTCTGGCACCCTCAGCTACCAGCGCCCCACGGGGTCATCTTTCATCCGCAGGCTGCGTTGGGAGTCCTGGCCTGGTGGAGGAGACCCCGGGAGTCCAGAGACATTCGAAATCACTGGGCTTGCGTGCTTGGCTGCAGACCTCCAAGCAGGAGCTGGAAGCTGGAGGAGGATTCGTTCCCATCACCACCTTATCCTAGCTGCCTCCACCTGAAGGACACTCACCCCTCCCTCCTCTCATCCCACAGCTCTTTACCATTGCTTAAACCTGCCCCCCCCCCCCCCCCCCCCCCCCCCCCGTTCATTCTGTAATCACTTGGTTAGTAATGACTTTGCTCTCCAGGCCTATGCTGTGCCCTGGGAATCCCAAGAAGGGAAAAACAGACATCTCTCCTCCAGGGGAGATCTAAATTACCTCAGGGTGCCAGAGAAGAGTTCTCTGAGAGTGACATTTAAGATGTGACAGGAAGGGTTAAGTTGATGTGAGCTAGAGAAGAGTGGGTGTGTGTATATGTTTGGGGAAAAAGGGAGGCGCTTTTGAGGTAAAGGTAACACCATGTGGAGAAGCTTGAAAGAATTGATGAATTTCCTCAAGAAACCAGAAGAAACCAGTTCACTAAAGCGCAGATAGCGAGAGGAAGGAGGATAAAAGATTAGACTGGAGAAATCAAGTAGAGCCGGGGACTTACAAGCCTTGTAGGTGATGTTAGGATTTTGAATTTATACCAAATGTAGTGGGAAACTACTGAAGAGATTAAGACCATAATCCCAACACAGGTCTACAGTCTCTTTTCTGCATTTCCAAATTCAGATAGCTCAGAAGAGCAGATTTTTCATTTTTAATTTGAGGCCAAAACACTTTTGGCATATCTGACCTGATGCGGTATGGGGTCAAATGTGTCTCACAGCTCTTATTGGTTACATGTGCTTCTGTAGTTTCCATATGTGCAAACATACATATATGTATCAATATACACATATGTATCTTATAAATGTGTATATTGTTGACATTTTTGTCTTTATGTTTAAGTGCACCATGAAATATCAAACAGAGTTAAAGAATAGCCCTGTGGTTAAAAGTGAAGTGAATAAGTGGAAGCCTCTGATATGGTCAATAGTGTGGAAAGTAGAATTACTGCAGGAATTTGAGACACTTTACTGAAAAATATTTGTGGCAGTCACCACTATTTATGACTAAAAAGGCAAGTTGTAGAAAGGTAATAGAGATGTAATGACCAAGAAATTTTGAACTTTTTCATGAAATTTGAACAATGCTTCATAAGGCAAAAAATAAAAATGAAAATCTTGAACTTGCTTTGATTGGATAGAGGCAACAAGAAAGTGGTGAATCTGTACAACTGTCTATTTTTTTGGTAATTATACAAGCTAAAATAAACCATGAAGAAATGAACTGGAAGGTGAGTGTATGTATAAAGTGTGAGTCTAGAATTTTTAGAAGCTGCACAGTGTAAAGCAGAGTTTTCAACCTCGGCACCATAGACATTTTAGACCAGATGGTTCTTTGTGGTTGGGGTTGGTGAGGGCTGCTCTGTACATAGTAAGCTGTCTACCAGCATCCCTGGCCTCTATCCACTAGTTGTCAGAAGAAGCGCCCAGTGTGATGAGTAAAAATGGCTCCAGATATTGTCAAATGTCCTGGGGGGAGAAGGAGCAGGGAGGAGGGTGGTGAGCTGTCCCTGACTGAGAACCACTGGTGTAAACCATCTGAGAACACTGTGGTGAAGAAGCCACTGTTAACCATGGAGCAGCTGAGAATTACATTGACAAATTTGCCAATATTGTATCTGTTGAAAATCTTAGTCCTACGTGAAAGTTATGGTTTTTAGGAATCTGGTCCCAGTGCAGAGCTATTTGTCCAGCAAAATAAATTTGTTTAAGTTTACTTGATTTTTTTTTGCCTTGCCAATCAATCACTGTGATATCGTGATTTATAATAAGAAATATATATTTGATCTTTGTCCCCTTTTCTGGCACAGAGCTCCTACAACTCTGGGAATTTCTAAATGATGAGAGTAATAAAGTTGTCTTTTGTTATGCTAATGAGGTGACTTTTGGCTCCCACCTTGGAATGGGGGCAGCTTTCCAGGAGAATCAACCATGGAGGTTTGGAACTTTCAGTCCCACTCTCTTGACTCTGGGAGGTGGGGGTTGAGTGGGGTGGGGTGGAGTGGAGGTTGAGTTCAATCACCAATGACCAATGATTTAATCAATCATGGCTATGTAATGAAACCTCCATAAAAACTTGAAAAGATGGGGTTCAGAGAGCTTCCGTGTTGGTGAACACATGGAGATTAGGGGAGAATGGTGCACTCAGAGAGCATAGAAGCTCTGGGCCCTTTCCCAATACCTTGCCCTATGCACCAGTTCCATTTGTCTGTTCCTGAGTTATATCCTTTTATAATAAATGGGTAATATAGTAAGTGATGTGTTGCTCTGAGGTCTGTGAGCTGCTCTAGCAAATTAATCAAACCCAAGGAGGGTGTCTTGGGAACCTCCAATCTATAACCCTTTGGTCAGAAGCACAGGTGACAACTTGTACTTGTGATCGACATCTTAATAGGACGGGGCTGTAGTGTAGGACTGAGCCCTTAACCTGAGGGATCTCATACTATCTCCAAGTAGATAGTGTCAGAATTGAGTTGAATTCTAAGACACCCAGCTGCTGTTGGAGAGTTGCTTGGTGGTTTGAGTAAAGCCCCTACACATTGGCATTGGTAGCAGAACACTTTAGTCATCAAGTCATATAATTTATCCTTCACATCATCTTCTTTCTTAATTTCCCTGCAATTGGTCCACTACTTCTCTATCATACTAAACTACAGCCACAGCCACAGCCATTTTATTCCTGTTCAATGTCTCAACTAATTCATTTTCTAACTTTTAGTCTCCTACTCCCAATAATATCAGTAGGCATCAAATTACCAGCCTTGGCCAGATGTAGAATTCTCATTTCTGCAGTCAAGTCCCCTCAGAAGGGGAGAAACTGAGAAAGAGAAGACATTCTCATATAGACAGTTTACAAAAAATGAGCTGGTCTCCAGACTTTGAGGAGAGACTTTCACAAAGCTCCTCTTGCCCCATAGAAATGACGACAGAGAGGAGCACACTCTGGAACAGACCAGATCTATCTCACTGTTCAGAAATTCTCTAAGTACCTTCTTGACACATGAGACAGTTAAAAAATAAAAATGTGTGATGTTGCTGTTCACTACAACTTGTGTGGTTAGCACTGTTAGTTCATGCTCATGTGCCCAACTTAAGGTTGCCATATTTAGCAAATAAAGTACAGCATGCCCAGTTGAGTTTGGGTTTCGCATAAATTGCTGTTTGTCTGAAATTCAGATTTAATTCATATCCTGAATTTCATTTGGCAACCCTACCCCAACTTGCTAACAAAATCTCAGAAGTAGGACTGTGTTGAATAATTCTTTGTAGTCTTCAACAGAAGTCCATTATGGCCTGTACATAGTGTGAACACATATGGGACTTTTCAAATAATAAATTTAAAATGAATGTAAATTTCTCCAATACATTGGAACTAGCAGGCCTTGCATCTCTCCCTCACCCTCAGACACACACTGATACATATGCACATCAGAAATTTTATCAATTTTACACAATTGAGCTACTATTCACTAACGGTGGTTAGAAGCCCAAGCTCTAGAATCAGAAAGTGTGAATTTGAACATGAACTCTTCCACTTGGGTCAGTTTTTAACATCCATGAACCTTTTTCTTTATCTCTAAAATGGATATAATAGTAGCTTATTCCTCACAGGATTATTGTTGTGAAATTAAACAGTGACACTTCCTAGTGCTGGTCACGTAATAAGTACTCAACAAATATATTACCATTTTAACGTTTATAATTCCTAAGAATGCAGGCTCACAGGATCTTTCTATTCCTTAACTTCCTAACGCAAATAATATCTTCATCATGATCTTGCAATTGTTTTCCATTAATTTTACCACTAATTCCAGTTCTGAACACATAAGGGAAGAAACATTTGTTTATGTATAATAATGGAGTATACATGAACCTAATACAAAAGGAGTATGCTGATGTAGAAGAGAGGGACTTTCTGTATACTCGGATTTAGACTATATAATCCGTATTCTAGCACTAACTATGTGATAATGTGACAAGGGATAAGTTACTTAAAATCTTTCAATTTTAGACTTCTTACATATATATACACATGTTTAATTGCTACAGATATGATAGGATATTTATGGGAATTACAGGCTAAAATTGATATACACATAGTAACTGCAAAATGTTATGATGCTCCATGCTGATAGAGACCAGATTTGTTTTATTCATCACTGCATCCTCATCACCTAGGGCAATAATGGTGTGTTCTAGGTTGCTAACAAATGCTAGCTTGACAAGTTAATGGCATTTTGAATAACCAGTCACCTCTGCATACCAGGGCACTCTAATGCTTTCTTGCTGATGACTGAACATCTGTTTTTGTCACGTCCTTGAAGCTTCTCTTCAGGCTCTTTTATTCTTATAGTTAAGTCCAGCTCACTCCCTGATGTCACAGCAGTCTTTACTTGGGGACCTAATATAATTCTGCTCCTGACTTCTTCAACCTCACCGTCTGCCACTTCCCAACTTGCTTGCTATCCTTCAGCCACTTTATCCTTCTTTCTGTCCCTTAAACACAGCAAACATCTCCCCACACTTCAGCCTTTCCCCTGTTGCCTCTCCGTGGAACACTTGTCCCTTAGATCCTCCACATGATTGGCTTTTCTCACCATTCATGTCTCAACTCAATGTGACTTTTTCTTAGAGAGAGCTCCCTATCTACTGGAACTGAAGTCAGGCGAATCCATTCTCTCTGTTCCATAACTCTGACATATTTTTTTCAGAGCACTTATTGCTCTCTGAAATTTTTTCTTTGCTAAATGTTTATGGGGTTATTTTCTTTCTACCTTGTCATTAGGTAAGTTCCAAGATAGTATGGGACTTTTCTATCTTATGAAAATAGAATCCTCTGAGCCTCGAACAGAGGCTAATATATAAAAGTTGCTCAGAAAAATATTTGTGTTTAAATGAGTAAACCCAGGGTTCTTGGAATGATCACTGCGGTGATCCTGGGAGGCAATAGGGGCTCAAGCTCCAATACTCTTGTATTCTGATGACACCTTACATCTCTTCAGTTTCTTGTGAGAAATTCAGACAAACTTTCTCGTTCTCCTTGCACTAGTTGGAAGAAACATTCACAGGTAAGGAAAATGTGATTTTAAGTTGTTTCATATCATTCAATGGGTGTGTTATAGCGCCTAGGGTCTGTGCAAACTTTGGGGATTTTCAGTAATGTTGATGACGCAGCTGGGGAAAGAATAGGAAAGAACTAGAAGTAGAGTAACCAAACATGGCTAATTAAGGAAAACAGAGGGTGTGATGAACAAACCTATGACATTTGGGGCTAAGGCTCCAGGAGGCCAATGAGTTCCCTTGACTAGCTTATTGACTTTCAGCCCAATGGGATGTAAACAAGTTTCATACTCTTTCCATAATCCTGTTCAGGGTGTATGCTTTGAACCATATGAAATTTCTAATATTTGACTATTTTTGGTTTATGAAAATAGAATTTCATATGATTTATTCTGTACTAGCTGAATCCCTTCTTGTGGACTCAGGCCAGAGAAAGGGGAGAGGTAGGAGAAACTGAGAGTATAGAAAGGTTTAAAATAGGTTCATAATGATCATTATCCTGTGCCAGGTTTTCAGAAGATGTCTTGAGCTCTTTAAGGCATCAAAGAACACCCCATTGATGCTCTCATTATAGAGTCATTTCAAAGTACTAAGGATCCCTGCTTCAGCTCCAGGGTACTTTCCACAGGAGAAGTAGAGAGCACTCTAGCCCCAACTTCTGTCAGAGACCCTCCAGGATAGGGATACATGCCTTATATACACTGGGGTTCATGGAGAAAAGAAAGGAGATAATGGACGAGGCTCTTGATACATCCTCGTATATTAGGAAGCAGCACGAACATCACAGATCCTGTTAAGGATGTAACACAGGATCTTCTAGGAGAGATATTTCCAATTTCTTTTGCCTCTCATAAAATTTTCAGAGAAATTTTCCCTTTTCCTGGCATAGCTCAACATGATGAAGGAACCACTGGATGGGGAATTATCTGGACATCGTTATTTCTAAATCTTCTCAAGATCCTGAGGGAATGGGATGCAAGGCTGGAGAGGTTTTATTGGAAGAGAGTTAAGAAGGCTTATGTATGGAGGCTTCTTATGAAGCTCTTATAGAGAGGGCTAGTATCCAGGTTCCTTTTGTTGTGGAAAGAATTAGGGATACATATGATAAAGAGAGGAGGTCACTGAAGAAAATGACACAAGTTTTTAAGGGTCATGGCCTGGACACAGTGAAAAAGCTAGCGTCCTTCATCTCCCCACCCCACCATGCCTCATCACTAAAGATATCTACTTACGTTGGGTGTCCCTGGCCCAAGCAAGGGGAGGGTTCGGCACCATCAATATCACTGTCAGAGCTGCCATCCAGGAGCCTCTGGGGAACCACAGGCACACCATGCTGGAGAACAAGAGAGACAGGATGCAGAAGAGCAGGCAAGTCTCACTCAATGAAGACTAGGGCCTTCCTCCACTCACGTCCCAAATAATACCACTCAGGGACCTCATTTCTTTGTTCCTGGATTGGGTAATCTCAGTGTTGAGAACCAATCAAAACCAAGGATGAATAGCATCATCAGTTGCTGGTCAGAGATTCAGTTTGAGGGTCGTCTTCTGAAAACTCTATTTCCTTCTTTAGAAGGATTGTTTTAATTTGATACTTTAAAGGTTGATCCTGTTGTATCTGAAAAATTTTAATTGGGCACCTTTTGGCCCTATTGGCTCTCAATAGGTGACTGACTGTGCTGGTCCGTGATATGTATATAAATTGAGCTTTTTGGGGGCATTCACCTCTCTCTTGAAGACAGAGCTATTCTGATGAATGTATGTTTGTGTGTCCAGGAGTTGATGGGGTGGAGGGAAGATGACTGAATTCAGATAACCTTTAATCTGGTCCTTATTGCACAATATAGTGGGCAGATTTGGGAAAATTACTTAACCTCTCACAGTTGAAATGAAAGCACTGTGATCTTTCAGGCATTTCAATGCTGAAAAATGCGTGATTCTGTGGAAAGCTTAAGGAGCAGCAACCCCTGGTAACTGATTATATGACAGAATTTTATCTGCTGATTGGAGAGGATAATCTGTACTTCCTTACAGATAGGGATGTATCTGACAAACTAAAGAAAATTGAAAGCTAGTTGATAAAGTCAATAACATAACCTGGGTGAAATGGTTTTTCAGGTTTGTCTCCTGATGCTGTCACTGAGTTTAGTGGCACCTCCAGATTACACATAGAGAAAGGGGATTAGAGGAGGCGATCTACGTGGAAAGTACTTTTGTACAACATTTGAAAGGACCATCGTACAGCACTTAACCTAACAATGGGATAAGGCCAACTGTCCAAATCAAAGTACGCTGGGGGCTGAGAGATCCACAAAGGACTCAAAGTCAGCCTTTGGCAGAGCTCTGCTTTAGATTAATTAATATTTTATGTGAAAAAGTGTTCAGTTTCTTACTCCTGGTCCCCATTATGATTTCCATGTTTTCTTGGGGATACGTCCCTTGATTATCTATCTTCTCTTGCTTTATCCTAAGGGAAGATATAAGAAGACTTGTTCAGGAGCTACAACACTACGGGAAAACTGTGACTTGCATCCTTTGATGTAATCATATAATTTAAAAAATAAAATTCTACTTTTAGATATTTATTACACATTGTCTTAATGTCAATGTATATCTCAGATCTGAATGGACTTTAAAAGACAATTCTATATCTAAAGTTCTGCATTAATTCACACTCCACCATAGTTTTTATGTGTACTTATTCTTTATGTGACTTAATATTTCTAGTGACAGAGTATTTACCATACTGCAATATAATTGACTAAAATTTGTTGAGCAATTTTTCAGCAGTTTAGTTTGTATCCAAAATTATACAAGGGCTTTTTTTTTTTAACTTTTTATTAAGATTATGATAGTTTACAACCTTGTGAAATTTCAGTTGTACATTATTGTTTGTCGGTCATGTTGTAGGTGTATCACTTCACCCTTTGTGCCCACCCCCTACCCCCTTTTTACCCCCTGGTAACCACTAATCTGTTCTCTTTGTCTACATGTTTAATTTCCAAATATGAGTGGAGTCATACAGAGATTGCCTTTCTATATCTGGCTTATTTCACTTACCATAATACCCTCAAGGTCCATCCATGTTGATGTGAACGGGATGATTTTATCCTTTCTTATGGCTGAGTAGTATTCCATTGTATATATATACACCATATCTTCTTTATCCAATCATCAGTTCATGGGCACTTAGGTTGCTTCCATGTCTTGGCTATTGTAAATAATACTATACAAGGGCTTTTTTATATATCATATTTTTATTTAACTATCACATCATCACAGTGATTTAAGCATCCTTTTCATCCCTACAGATGGAGAGAATAAAATAATGGATGGCGATTAAATAAATTTTGCAAGGATACAAAGCTAGTAAATGGCACACTCCAGATTGAGCCAAGTTGTATGTGATTCCAACCCTACAAGCTCAGCCTTTACATCATACCATTTCATGTTCAATTTCTGAAATGTCCCTTATATTAAATCGTTTTTATCCCTTATATTAAAACTATTTTTATCACTTTAATTCATGGATATGTGTATCAATGAGACTACTCCTTTTAATGAACAACATTTTATATAGATTGAGGCAGATAATATGTAGCAATTCTAGTTCCTATAAAAGATTCCCTTCATCATCATTGTTACTCTTCTCTAGAAATGACAAAATTTACATTTATCTTAGGTAATGATGCCCATAGTTCCCACACAAGTCTCCTTCCTTATTAAAGAGAACAGCGGCCTCCAAATTCTTAAATCCAGTCTACTGCTCTCAATCATTGTTTCAGATTTCTCAGCATAATGTAGTGCAAGTTTGAACATTTCATAATAGAATTGAAGTAGTGTCTAATTAACTTTGGAAAAATGCATTTCTTTTAATGTGAAAGTTCAAAATTCTGTGCAGAGGTTAAGTAGAAGTCACTATTGTTCCTGGATTCGAGAAGACATTGTCCCTGGACCCTAGCAATAATTCAGTAGTACTGAAAGTTGTGTAATTGCAACCAAGAGAATATCACGTTTCATTTGACAAACAGAAAATCATAATTTACACAGAATTAACTTGTTGTGACGTGATAATCTGGGAAAGCCAAGCTAAGGTTCACCTTAGAATATGGAATGAAAGGAATGGCAAAGAAAAGTAATTCATATCAACAACATACTGAAATACAGTTGAAGAAAACACTATCAAAACTTAACATAAATTTGACATACAATTTACAAATCATATGAATTTATTTTTAAAAAGAATGGGCCAGTGTCTATGACCTAAATTCTGTATGTTGTATACATTTAGGGGAAACCAAAATGTGCTGCCTTAAACATTATATATCACACTTTTCTTTGATAATTAACTCAATATGAGGACAGTTCAGGTGAAACAATGTAGCAACTGTCACCAAAACATCAATCCTACAGGTGATCTCTAGGCTGAGCTTCTTCACTGAAAGCAAGAGACACAATCTTAATCTCCTAGTAGCTGAGGGTGTGACAAGATTCGTCAGTGCCCCAAAGCGGGGATCTCAGTCAGCACTTAGATTCAGGCTTCAGGCAGCAGCTTTTAAAGTATGCAAATATATACAGGTCTGTGGGGCTGCAACCATTAAGTAGCACAGGTATCCAGAGATAGGAGATCTAGAGGTGTCCCCTGGGTGGCAATCAGACAAGCTGGAGCACCAGGCAAATGTATATGCAGGGCATACTTACTAAGAGTGGAAGTTACAGTACCTTAAAAAGTTACAGAGTTGTGTGTCACCTCTCTTTTCTGAATCCTATTTCTGCCATCTTGAACATAGTCCACCTGTGATCCCATCATCTTTCTTCTCCCCACACTTGGAAGCTCTTAATCCTTCAGGATTTACAGTTGGGTATTGGTTCAATTGGGATTTAAGAGGGAATATGAGACCTTGCTTAGGATCTCATGCTTCAGAGAAGCTTACCATAAAACTCTCTTTTAGGGTATCAGGAATTTGACTGCCTAATAATAGAGTAAGCCTTTGATTTAAAATTTGTTATTACTGTTTTTGGGTAGAGTTTTCCTGAGGGCATCCCAGCACCAGCATATTTGGTTAAGCATAACTCAAGTATTCCTCAGTCTCCTGGTCAACTACCATCATAATCCTACCTTACATACCCGTCAAAGCATGCATTCCTCTAGGGAAGGGAAGAAGTTAAAAAAAAAAAAGTATATCATCTTGTATCTTCTCCTATTCAATGAGGTAGTGTGCTTATATTTGTTTACTGTGGATAACCAGTAATTTTTAAGGGAGTCCAGATAAATTTTTTGTTTCGCTGTTTATCTCCTCTCTGTTGTTCACATACTAGGTTTTCCAAATTCTACCACTTGTATTAAATATCTACTTCATCATGGACTCTTTCTAGACTAAGTTAGAATTTACTCTTCTTATGTGCCCAAACATTAAAAAGTTAATTTTGTCCTTCCTATCATTACAGTGGATTGTTTCCCTGCCACTCCACCTAGGTTATACATTTCTTAAGGACAAGGAATGTGTCTATTTCATCACTGCATGGCCATAAAATTGAGCATGGATGGCTCTATTCTAAATAAATGATAATGTACCAATAGACCACTTCGGTGAAAAAGGAGTCTTGCTCTCCTTAGTTAAATATATTTTCTTCCAGCTCTTTTTTTTTTTAAAGATTTTATTTTTTCCTTTTTCTCCCCAAAGCCCCCCAGTACATAGTTGTATATTCTTCGTTGTGGGTCCTTCTAGTTGTGGCATGTGGGACGCTGCCTCAGCGTGGTTTGATGAGCAGTGCCATGTCCGCACCCAGGATTCGAACCAATGAAACACTGGGCCGCCTGCAGCGGAGCACGCGAACTTAACCACTCGGCCATGGGGCCAGCCTTTCTTCCATCTCTTTTTAAGCATAACATCTTGCCTTGTTCTAAACTAAGTTCATTGAAGCCATACACCTGGAACTTCCTCAATCCCTTCTTTGTCACTCCAAATCTTCCTATCTTCTTTCTTTTTTTCTTTTTTCTTTTTTTAAATTTTTATTTTTCATTGCAGTAACATTGTATTATAACGTTATACAGCTTTCAGATGTACATTGTGATATAGTTTGAATTCTGTGTAGATTACATCATGTTTACCACCCAAAAACTAATTATAGTCCATCACCACACATGTGTAACTAATCCCCCTTTTGCCTTCCCCTCATCCCCCCATATTCATTCTTGTTTCTGAAAAAGTGTTCCTTTTTACCGCCAAGCCTCACAATCTCTCTCATTCTTTGGATTCCATTTAGCATTTTGGGAGTAATTTTTCCCTACATCTTCTTTTTATCTTCAATTTCTCCTATCTACAGTTGCCTTCCATTTGACTCAGGAACGTGTTAAGGTCTTTCCTGTCTTAAAAGTAGCTTTCCTTTAGTGTCGCTTTTCTCTGAAGTGAGAGTCTCATTTTTTCCCTTCCAAAATTCTTCAAGGACTGTATATGTCTGCTGCCTTCATTTCCTCGTTTCCAATTCACTCTTCACTCTTTTGAAATATAGCTTCTACCTTTAACACTCTACGTTCCTTGAAGGTTATTGGTGCCATACCAACTATAAAACACTATAATACTTTCCTATATTTTATTCTCTTGAAAATTTTTGCAGCATTTTATTCTTTTGAGAATCCTCTCTCCACGTTCTTTTTTTCCATTCTTTTTGTGGCTGTCTCTTGGTTTACAGGAAATCATCCTCCCCGGGTTATTCTCAATCTCTTCTGCTTCTTCTCTGATAATCCCTTCACTAAGTTCTCTTATGGCACATGCATTAGAATGCTGTCTACTCTCTATTTTATTTGCACACTCTTTGTTGGCATGTCAACCCCTCCATGGGAAGGGAGACCTATTGATCAGAACAGAGCAGGGACTATGCTAAATGAGCATAGCAGGATACAGAATATGCCATCTACCTATTTCTTCTAGGACCACATACTGTGTAGAGGATTTTTTTCTGCCAGCCTATATTCCACATACCTACCCTACTGTCAGTGATTCTGCAGGTAACCAGTTCTTGAGTGGCATAACACAACTTTATGAAAATATTCTACCCAGCACCTAATGATGCAAAACTTCTCTATCCTGATTGGTTATCAATGTGATGAGTTTCCAACCCTGGGGAGGCTAGAAAGGTATCTATATTCTTAATGAATATGTTTTGACTGAGTTGTGTGGGGACAAGCCTGATTGTGACAAGGTTGACAACTGTACCATCTCATTTTTTCCTTCCAGAATGGGTTCTGGGTGAGTTCCCAGGGTGGTGGCTCTGTTAATGAATCTAATCAGGTTGGCTTCCTCCATGACTCGAGGCAGACTCTCCAGGTAGAAGCAGAGTGACTTTTTCAGACGTGTGCATAATAATTGGCATCGGAGATGGAGACCTTTTCCTATAGATCTAGATTACAGGTCATACTGGAACTGGCTTCTGGCTTCAAAGCGTGTGCTCCTCCCTTTGACAGAAAAGTATTCCTTCCCTCTTTATCACACACAATGAACTGCTGGGAAAAGGGTCTTCCTTTACCAGAGCTACAGATTCAAGTAACAGGGAGAAAGGAAACATTTTGTTTTGCTTAGGGTTCTTATTGTATCAATATCAGTCTGGAGAACTGTGAAAAATAGAGCCAGTCTGAGAATAGGGGCTGTTCTTCAGCCAGTTTGCTTTGATGATTGTGATTGTTTTTATATCTTTCCAATTGGATCACAGGTGGACAGAGGAAATTGGGAACAAAGGTTGCTTCTTTTGGCATTTGTGAAACCCCTATTGTATGGTTGATTTGTACCAAGAAATTTTGAGAAATAAGAGAAGTTGAACGCATTATCCCTGTCCTCAGGTTACTGGGTCATGTATTTATTGCTGTAACTTTTCTAGCTGAAGAGATAAGCTACGCAAACATGAAGCAGTATTACATCATGGAAACATATTTATCAGCAGATAACAGAGTATAATGCGCTGAAAACAGAACCTCTTTGAATGTCAAAGTATCATTAAATCCAAAAGAGGTACAAACCTGGGGGGAGGGTGATTGGGAGAAGATCATTGTTCTTAGAGAATAGAAACCTCTCTGAGCTTATAGTGCCCATTAATCAACACACATGAAAAAAACATCAACCCGGATCTTAAATCTGACACAGATCTGAGTAAAAAATAATTATTTTTCTGATTTTCCCAGTAAGAGAGAATAAAGAATTAGAGGTTAGAGCTTCATCTGATATCAGCTACTGGATGAGAGACCAGTACAGCTGATCCAGGAAGGATGCTCCATCCTTATGCTCAGTCAGTAGTTCCTGGAGGAGACCTTTGAACTTAGAAATGAAAGCAAATTTACAACTCAAGATCCGTGACAATTATCCTTCAAGTCTCAACTTAAATTCCATTTCTTCAGGGAGATCTTTCCTGACCAAACTGCATTGTTAACCCATTTGAATTTCCTTTTATTACTGTTATTCTCAAGTGCATAGAATTGAGTTGATCTTATCCAATGAATTCACAGAACATTGTAATCATTTGTCAGAACTAGGACTCTCTCCTCTCTTCCCTTGTCTCCATTCTCACTCCTTCCCTTCCATAGATATACCCTCTAATGTGTCTGGTATGTCTTCAACGATGAGGGTGGCATTTAAAAATATGTAGCATTGTTTTCCTGTGTGTATTTTTATATCTTAATAAATGTCATTGTGCATTGAATCACATTCGGTTTCTTTTCTCACTTAACACTATGCTTTGAGCTTTACCTTAGTGCTTTATCAAAGGGAAGCAGGTCAGGGAGGGTAAAGTGTCTGTTTCTATGTAAAACTACTAGTTATAGAACTAGAACTCAAATCACCTGAGACCTAACCCAGGGCCATTTATCAGTTTGTCTCTTAAAAGTTTCCAGATCTTCAAATCTAAGATAAATAGCACTGTCTTAGTCCATTTGGGTGCTGTAACAAAATGCCACAGGCTGTGTGGCTTATGAACAACAGAAATTTATTTCTCATAGTTCTATAACCTGGAAGGCACCAGCATGGTTGTGTTCCGCTGAAGGCTTTGTTTTTGGTTCATATCTGGCAATTTCTCATTGTGTCCTCACATGGTGAAAGGAGTTAGGGATCTCTCTGGAGCCTTTTTGATGAGGGCACTAATCCCTTACATGAAGGCTCAACCTTCATGACCTAAGTACCTCCCAAAGGCACGGCTTACTAATACCATCACCACTTGGCGTTAGGTTTCAACATATGAATTTTGGAGGTGTGTTCAATCAGATCATAGCGCACTGTGTGCTCTACAAATAAGAATCATTCTTTTCATTACCTATGAGGACTGACTAAATAATTGGAAAAGAAAATTACTTTGGAGGAAATGAGCAGATTAAAAATGAGGTACATTGTATGAAAATAATACATAGCTCAACCTAATCACTATCATTATTAGTAAGGTAATTGTAAGTAGAAAATCATAATAGACAACGGAATTGGTTTTTTAAATTCTGTTTTCAGTGGTAACATTTAATATAAAAGCCCCCCAAACATCCAAGCTAACCTTATATTCCACATCACATATTGACACAACTAACAGAATTGTAGATGTTGACCTTAAAAATAAAACAGCCAGGTATTTTATCAGCTAAACAATATTCCCAGATATTTTTTTGGGAATAGCCAAAGAATTGCAATTCAGGACATGCATGCTATGACTGGCCATAGGCAAATCCAACAAACAAGGGAGAGGAGTGTTATATTGTAGAGAGAGAGGAGGAAATTGGGAGGTTTTTTTTTTTTTTTAAGGAAAGTCCATTGTAGAAAAGCAAGAGTTCAGGGTGGTGATGGTTTGTCATTGGCTGAGTTATAACTTTGGGCTTCTGAAAGCTTGTCGGGGAGAAACCTGGCACAATGTCTGACCTGTTTCCCACAGGATCCCAGTCTGAATATTCTTGGAGAAAGATGCTAAGTGGAGTTGCAGCCTCCCTGTTGGGCTAATCTTCCTCTTGTTGAGGACTGTCATCTATCTCAGGGCTCAGAAAGGTAATCAGCCTCTGAAGAGTCCCCTGCCACCTGCCCTGTGGCTTCCTCCACTTCCCACATTTCCTAATGTTAAAGATGTGAGGCAGGAAAGGTTGACTGCACTTCTCAGGGATACCTAGAGCAGTCTTTTCTGAAGCCAGAAGCATTCCAGCACATAAGCAGAGATGGAGCTCTAATATTGGAGGTCATCCCCCACCCCTCAGGATAATGATGACATTTGGTCCTATTGGGGCATTCTATTTCCTTCTTCTCTTTCTTTCCAGGATATGTGGAGACTGAGTTGTCTGGTGATGAGGTAATGTCTTCTTCCTTGTCTTTGGGTGGCAGAGCATTCTCCCAATCCTTTGGTGAGTGGAAGATGTCTTGGGGATAAGAGGTAAGGGTGACTCTGGCTGAGTGGCACTGTTGCTGGGTCCCTGAAATGGGAGGGTGGGGGTCCCTCGTGAGACTTTCATGACTGTTCCTCCAGGTTTCAAGAGTTGTTGCCCCCCCCCCCCCCACACACACACACACAGCCATACTAGGGTCCTAATTGAAGCTTCTTCCCTGGAGCCTGAAGTAGTACTGAGAGGCCTGGGTCTCAGACTAAGTAAAGGACATTCATGAGGTCAATGTTCCAGGCATTTGTTCCAGAAGTCTCTGCATTTTTTTGAGTGGGAAATGCCAATTAAGACCATAATGCAGAGTTAGGGATTTGTCATTGTATCAGGCCTTTTCAGCAGAAATATAAATGTTTATGTTTATATGCATAAATTCAATGTATATAAATATAAAATTTATATATGTGTACATTGAAAATATTAATCTATTCCATTGTACATTTGTGTCTCTTTTCTTCTATATCAAGAATTCTGGTTTTCAAGGACACAGGGCAGACACAGTTAGAATATCCATCCATTCTTACTCATTTGCTTTTCCCACATTAACATGGCTACAGTCTAAGGATAATGATACTCATGCTACAACCACCAAAATGATTAGTGAAAATAGTTAATATTTCTTTTGCCTTTGTTCTCCTCCTCATCCCTCCTTTTTATGGTTACTCTATATTTATGTTAGTGGATCATATACCATTAGGTAGAATATGTGCTCCCTTTTTATCTTAGTTCTATGAGTAATAATGTGTTTAATGCTTACCACTATTCCTTATGTCAATGTCCCTCTAGTGCAGTGGTTCTCAAGGTGTGGTCCATGGACTCCTAGAGTCTCTGGGGCCCTTTTGGAGTTTCTGCAAGATCAAAACTAATTTTATAATATACTAAGATATTATTTTCTCTCTTCATTATGTTATTTGTACTGGTGGTGCAAAATCTATGGTGGGAAAACTGTTGGTGCCCTAGCACAAATCAAGGCAGTGGCACCAAACTGTGTAGGGAGTCATGGTATTCTTCACTGCCATGAAATTGTATTAAGAAAAAAAATTGCCAGTTTCACTTAAGAATAGCCTTGATGAAGTGATAAAAGTCATTAGTTTTACTAAATCTCAGTTCTCAAATAGACATCTTTTAAATACTCAATGTGACAGATAGCATTTATGTGGCATAGTGATAGAAAGGCAGTTGTCTTGTGGAAAAGTCTGCTTAAGTTGTGAGTAAAACTGGCCACTTCTTTTGATTTTATGGACCATAATTTTTCTTGAAAGAATGGCTGACAGACACACTATGGTCATTTGGACATTGGTATTTAGTAGATATTTTCTCAAAAGTGAACGAAGGCAGCTTGTCTCTTCAAGGAAAGTGAAGATTAGACTTTCAAGAGAAAATTAAAATTTTGGAAAACTTGTGTTTGCCACAGCTTCTCAATACTTAAAGATTATTCTGATGAGATTGATGGTGATATTAACAAATATGATTTTTAACATCGTTGAGTGAAATGTGTCAACACTTTAAAGATCTGCATAATCGTGTGAATCAATACTTTCCCAATGGTTAGTGCATGATATTGCAAAGTCATCATGGATAAAGGATCCATTGAAAGTTCAAGATAGATCAATGAGTAATAAACTACCAGACTGAAAAGTTCATTGATAACATTTTAGATTCCACAGTCAACTAATCTGTAAGAATCTACCTTTTGTTGAGTTTTGGTGTCTTATCAGAGAAGAACATACACAAGAGCTGAAAGGCTATTAAAATGCTTCTCTTCTGTTCAACCAGTACATATACAAGTGAAGCCACATTTTCTTCATGTATTTCAACCCAAACATACTGTTACAGATTGAATGTAGAAGAACATATGACCAAGCTATCTTTATTGAGATAGACACTAAAGAGATTAACAAAAATGTAAAACAATTCCTTTTCCTTCACTATTTTTCTGTGCTGGGAAATATAGCTACTTTTCATAAGTATGTTATTCATGTTAACATGTAATGAGTTCAATGCTGTTATTTAAACAAACAACTATTAAATTTTTTTCACGTTTAATTTCTAATCTGGCGAATTTCACTTGACATAATCAACATAAACTAAAGTTCTTCCGAGTTCTCAATAATTTATAAGAATGCAAAGACATCCTAACACTGTTACAGGCTCTTAACATCAGCCCTGATATCAGTTCCCCACATTGAACCCAGCGTATATGGGGTTAAAACTAAAACCCACCACCCCCTTTCCTGCTTCTCTAGCTCCACTCATATGTAAATACCTGTTTCTTTAAACTTTGACTCCTTGAGCTTTACAACTAAATGGGAGTTTACAAATTGTTAAGAGCCCAGGTGGCCCGGAGTTGGAGGCACACTAAAGTTTAGCTAATCATGTGTCCTTGAGTTTGCTAGGAAAGCTGCTGTCTCAAGAGTATCAAGGAGCGGAGGCTTCCCAGACCTCAACTCCTCGACTCCGGGCGCTCGAACCCGCCTCAAACAAGAGGAGACAACGGCGAAGGACGCCCACCTGCCATCCGCCATCCCCCTATCTCCCCCCCCCCCACCCGTGGGAAAACGCCAGCCTGCACAGCCACATGCGCCCCCTCCCCTACCCAAAACCCCAAATAAAAATCTCTACCCATTCCTCATCGGGGAGCTAGCAATTTTTGAGGCATGAGCCCTTGCTTTGCTCTCTGTGCCTGGCATAGTAAAAAACCTTTCCTCTTCCACTCAAGACTGTTCTCGTTATTTGGATTGGCGTCGGGTTCAGAGACCGTTACAACACCAAAAGTTTGTGAACTGCTGATGTAATTGTGGTTTTTTGAAGCTTTTTCTCTAGTTGGTTCCGCAGGAAGCTCTTAGGGAAGTTCTTGCACTTTGTAGTTTGAAAGTCAGTTTTGCTGAATATAAAACCTTGGTTCCTATTTTCTGCTCTTGACTACCTTAATAATGTTACTGCATGTTCACGTAACATTGCTATCAAAGAGTCTGATGACAATCTAATTATTAAGTCACTTGCTGTTTTTTGGTGGGATGCCCAGGTGGTATTTTCTTTTTCTTTAATGTCCAGAAATTTTATTGGAATACACTTTGGTTTGGGTCATTTGGATTGAGTTTCCCAGATAAACTACATTCTCTTTCAATATGTTGTTCAAATCCTTTTTCATTTTAGGAATGCTTTATTAAGTTATATTTTTTAGTATTTCCTTTGATTTTCCTTTTTCAGGAAGTCCTGTCATTTACATGTTAGATTATTTTGCCTATCTTCAATATTTGTCATTTTCTATGGAATCCTTTTTATCTCTCATTTCTTCTTCATTTGAAAAATTGTTCATCTTTTCACCTTTTCTCTTCCTATAAGGTCTTCTTCATTATGTTTATTTCTTCTTCTGTTCCTTCTGGTTTAGTCTTCATTTCTGAAATGATTTTTTTTAATCTCTAATTATTTCCTGAGTACTGTCACCATACTTCTGAGATTTTCTAATTCCAATTTATGTTGTTATTTCACATCCTCTACACTTTCTTAATAACTTTTAGCTTGTTTTGAAATAGGTTATAGTTTAGTATTTTTTGGTAGTATGATTTTTCTGGTGTCCTTTCATCGAAAGGATGTTCTCCTTTTTCTAAGAAATATAGCTTTAGCCCTTTTCTGCTGCTCATTTTATATGAAATTAATTGTCCTGTGTTTTAGAAGGAGGCATACTCCAGGATGGTTTCTTTTATCTTCACACAGCCCCCTCTTCTGTTGCTTTGGCATACCGCACAAATATGTTGGCTTGCTTTTTGAGAGTTCCTGATCCTCTTTCTACTCCTCACTTTGAGGTCTTTTCCTTCATCTCCTTGTCTCTGGCTAGCTCCATTTTGATTCTACTCCTATTTTTTCCTCAGTGTAGGGCCCTGCCTTGGATGGGAGTCTGGATGGTTAGTTTGGAGAATTCTTAGAGGCGAGACTCCTCCGTCCCCTGCTAACGTCACCCAGGCCCCTTGCGCTCAACTGCTATTAGATTGGGCACACCCCTCCTAGTTTTGTCCCCTGTTCTGTATTTGTCTGCTGTGTTTTCAATGAGGACTTGTTGGCTGTTTGAGATTTATCATATTCTCAGGTATGTTGAGTACCTGGTTGCCTCCCTCTGCCTTCTCCAGCACAGATACTTATTTCAGGCAGATGTGTGACTATCAGTGGTTTGTCTTAACCAACTTGTATTTTGAGGCTCATGGGGTACCATGCTACCCACTTTTGTTGAAAATATTGTTAATATGCTTTTTTAAAATTATACTTTTAATTTTGATATAATTAGATTCACATGCACTTATAAGAAATAGTACAGAGATTGCAGGCACTCTATACCCAGTTTCCCCTAAAGGTACTATCCTGTAAACTATAGTAAATTATCCCAATCTGGATATTGACATTGGTATAGTCAAGACACAGAACATTTCCATCACTACAGTCTCCGTCATCTGGCCCTTTTATAGCCACGTTCCACTTCCCTCCCGTTTCCACTCTTTCCCTAATCCCCAGCAATCATTTTCTGTTCTTCGTTTCTATAATTTTGTCATTTCAAAGTGTTATATAAATTGAATCATATAGTATATAACTCTTTGAGATGGGCTTTTTTCACTCAGACAATTCCCTGGAGATTCATCTAGGTTGTTGTGTGAATCTCTAGTTTCCTTCTTTGTATTGCCGAGCAGTATTCCATGATATGTAGATAGCACAGTTTGTTTCCAGTTTGTGGCTATTATGAATAAAGCTGCTATAAACATTCATGTATAGAATTTTGTGTAAAAACATTTCCCTGGGATAAATGCTCAGGTTGTACGCTGGTTGCACGTCTAGGTTTTAAAGAAACTGCCAAACTGTTTTCCTGAGTGACTTTACCATATTCCTTTCCACCAGCAATGTATGAGAGATCCGGTTTCTCTGTAACCTCACCAGCATTTCGTATTGTCCCTATTTTTAATTTTAGCCGTTCTGATAGGGTGTAGTGATATCTCATTGTAGTTTTAATTTGCATTTCTCTAATGGCTAATGATGTTACACATCTTTCCATATCCTTATTTGGCATCTGTATATCCTTTGGTGAAATGTCGCTTTATGTCTTTTGCTCATTTTCTAATTGGATTGTTTGCTTTTTTACTGTTTAGTTTCAAGAGTTCTTTATATGTTTCTAGGTACTAACCCTTCCTCAGTTCTGTGATATACAAATATGTTCTCCCAGTTTGTAGCTTGTCTTTTCATTCTCTTAAGAGGGACTTTTGCAGACAAAAAGTTTTTACTCTTGATAAAATCTAAATTGTAATTTTTCCTTTTATAAATCATGTTTCTGATGTCCAATAAGAACTTTTTGCTTAGCCCAGCTCCTGCAGATTTTCTCCCAAAAGTTTTAAGGTTTTACCTTTTAGTCTGTGATCCATTTTGAGTTAATTTTTATATAATGTGTGATACTTTTTGGCCTATGGATGCCTTATTGCTCCAGCAGCATTTGTTGAAAGTTTAATTTTCTTTTATTGAATTGCTTTTGCACCTTTGTCAAAAATCAGTTGTGCATATGGAGTGGGACTATTTCTGGGTTCTTTGTTCTGCTCCATTGATCTATGTGTCTGTAACTCTGCCAAGACCACACAGTCATGACTACTCTAACTATATTATAAGTCTTGAAATAAGGTTGACGGATTTCTCCCATATAATTCTTTTTTTCAAAACTGTTTTTACCTGCTTTAGTTCCTTTGACTTTCCATATAAATTTTAGAATTATCTTGTCTATATCTAAGAGAAATCTTGCTGCGATTTTGATAGGCATTGAGTTGAACCTGTTTATCAATTTAGAAGTATCATCGTATTTACTACATTGAATCTTCCAGTCCATGAATGCAGTATGTCTCTCCATTTATTTAGATATTGTTTGATTTCTTTTTCAGTATTGTGTAGTTTTCAGCATTCAAATTTTGCATTGTTTTGTTAGAATTATACCAAAATGTTTCTTTTTTGAGCAATTTTTAAAATTCCAAAATGTGTTTATTGGGATGATTTCCCACTCATCTTGATTCAGGGTGCTTTTGGTGCTGCTTCTGTCTGAAGGAGCATCTTCTGTAAGCTTACTTTTCTTCCTGTATGCAGGCAGAGGACAGTGGAGCAGCCAAAACACACAAGCACAATTTGTGCATGACTAAGACTGCAGTGAGTTTATAGCATCCTGGGCATTTCACATCCGTGAAGTAGGAAGTGGGGTTCTCCACCAGGCACTTCTTCTTGTGTCTCCTCTTCTCTTCTGGAGAGGGATGAAGGAGATCCTTTGCAAGAGGCATGTTTTCACAGGGAGATAGTCACTTCCAGAAAGGCTTGAGAGATTTTAAATGGTGTTGTATTTTTAAATTTTTGTATTTGTGTGTTCAGTGCTAGTACATATAAATACAATTGATTTTTGTATGTTTATCTTGTATCCTGAAACCTTGCTGAACTCACTTATTAGTTCTAGCAGTTCATATGTAGATTCCTTGGAATTTCTTTGTAGACAATCATGTCATCTGAAAATGGGAACAGTTTAATTTCTTCCTTTGTAAACTGTATGCTTTTTATTTCCTTTTCTTGCCTATTGCACTGGCTAGAACTCCCAAAAATGTGGAGTGAGAGTGGTTAGAGTGGAAGTCCTTGCCATGTTTCCAATCAGAGAGGGGAAAACATTCAGTCTTTCAACACTAGGTGTTATTTAGCTGTAACGTTCTTTTAGATGCTCTTTATCAAGTTGAGGAAGTTCCCCTCTATTCTTCTTTTTCTGAGCATTTCGTCATGAATAGGTGTTGTGTTACGTAACCCAGTACTCCATATATGTACATCATTGACTTGGATTATACTTTTCTTACAGCTGCCTTTTCTACTGGTTGTCAAATGAGCTATATTCTTTCCATTTATTGCCTACGTGAAGTCTTTGAACATGGACTCTATGTCATGCATTTACTCTTCTTCAGGTTTCCAGCATAAATTGATACCATTTCAGCTCCTCAAGCACTTATTCTGGTGTATGCCTCCTACAGTTTAGTTATGTTATGAGTGTGTGCTTACATTTGATTCCCTTTAATATCCTAGTGTCTTTTTTTCTTACACAAGTGGTGTGTGCCTTTGGGTATATTTTCTTTTTCTTGCCTAATGGCTCTCGTTAAAACTTCCAGCCCTTTGTTGAATAAGAGTGGTGAGATTGGGCATCCTTGTCTTGTTCCTCTTCTCAGAGAAATAGCTTTCAGCTTTTTACCATTGAGTATGATGTTAGCTGTGGGTTGGTCATATATGGCCTTTATTTTGTTCAGGTACTTTCCTTCTATACCCATTTTATTGAGAGTTTTTATCATAAATGAATGTTGGATCTTGTCAAATGCTTTCTCTGTATCTATTGAGATGATCATATAATTTTTATTATTTATTTTGTTAATGTGGTGTATCACATTGATTGATCTGTGGATGTCGAACCATTCCTGCATCCCAGGAATAAATCCCACTTGGTTGTGGTGTATGATCCTTTTAATGTAGTGTTTATTCGATTTGCTAAGATTTTGTTGAGTATATTTGCATCAATGTTCATCAGTGATATTGGCCTATTATTTTCCTTTTTTGTGTGGTCCGTCTGGTTTTGGAATCAGGGTCATGTTGGCCTTATAAAATGATTTAGGAAGCATCCTGTTGTCCTCAATTTTTCAGAATAGTTTGAGAAGGATAGGTATTAAATCTTCTTTGAATGTTTGGTTGAATTCACTGGGAGACCATCTCGTTCTGGGCTTTTGTGTTTTGGGAGGCTTTTGATAGTGTTTCAATCTCTTTACTTTTGACTGGTCTATTCAAATTCTTTATTGCTTCTTGATTCAGTTTTGGGAGGTCATATGATTCCAGGAAATTCTCTATTTCTTCTAGGTTATCCAATTTGTTGACATATAGGTTTTCATAGTATTCTCTTATAATCCTTTGTATTTCTGTTCTGTCTGCTGTGATTTCTCCTCTTTCACTTTCAATGTTATTTACTTGAGTCTTTTCTCTTTTTCTTCTTAGTGAGTCTGGCTAAGCGCTTCTCAATTTTGTTTATGTTCTCAAAGAACTGGTTCTTAGTTTCATTGATCTTTTCTATTGTTTTCTTTAGTCTCTAATACTTTTATTTCTGCTCTGATTTTTATTATTTCCTTACTTCTACTTACTTTGGTTTTCATTTATTCATCCATTTCTAGTTCTTTTAGGTATAGGGTAAACTTGTTTACTTGAGATTTTTCTTGTTTGTTGAGGTAGTCCTGTATTGCTATAAATTTCCATGTTTGTACTGCTTTTGCTGCATCCCAAAACTTTTGGTAGATTTTCTTTTCATTTTCATTTGTCTCCAGGTATTTTTTGATTTCTCCTTTGATTTCTTCATTGATTCAATTGTTGTTGAGAAGCATGTTGTTTTGTCTCCACATATTTGTGACTTTCCCAGCTTTTTTCTTATAGTTGATTTCTAGTTTCATACCATTGTGGTCAGAAAAGATGCTTGATATGATTTCAATCTTCTTAAATTTATTGAGGCTTGCTTTATTTCACAACATATGGTCTGTGTTTGAGAATGTTCCACACACACTTGAGAAGAATGTGTATTCTATTGTTTTGGGATGGAATTTTCTATATACATCTAGTAAGTCCATCTGGTCTAGTGTTTCATTTAGGCCACTGTTTCCTTGTTGACTCTTTCTGGATGATCTATCCATTGACATAAGTGGGGTGTGGAGGTCTCTTACTATGATTGTGTTGCCGTCAATTTATTGTGTTTCTTTATACATTTTGGCATTCCTGTGTTTGGTGCATATATATTAATAAGTGCCATGTCTTCTTGGTAGAATGTCCTTTTTCTCATTATGTAATGCCCATCTTTATCTCGTTATCTTTTTTCTCTCGAAGTTTGTTTTGTCTGATATAAGTATGGTTACACTTGCTTTCTTTTGTTTGCCATTTGCTTGGAATATCATCTTCTAATCCTTCACTATGAGCCTATGTTTGTCTTTAGAGCTGAGGTGTGTCTCCCGGAGGCAGCATATTGTTGGGTCTCGGGTTTTTTAAATTTTGTTGAGGACGTAATAGTTTACAACTTTGTGAAATTTCAGTTGTGCATTATTATTTGTCAGTCACCATGTATAGTTACCTCTTTACCCCTTATCCATCCAGCCACTCTGTGTCTTTTGATTGGTGAATTCAATATATTTACATTTAGATAATTTAGATACATTTAGAAATATGAGGGTTTAATATTGCCATTTTATCTTTTGTTTTCTGGTTTTTCTATATTTCCTTTGCTTTTTTTTTTCTTGTATTTCTGACTGCCACTTCAGTTTGGTGATTTTCTGTGATGTTTTCCTCCATTTTCTCTTTTTTTATAATTTGCAACTCTGTTCTATTTTTCTTTTGTAGTTACCATGAGGTTTGTATAAAAGATTTCTTAGATGAGATAGCCCTTTTTCTGATAGCCTCTTATTTCCAGTAGCCTATGCAAGTTTCATCCCTTTCCTCTCCCCCTTCTAAGTTTTTATTGTCACAAATTATTCTTTTTTGGTTGTGAGTTTGTCACCAAATTGAAGTGGTTGTTGCTATTTTTGATGCTTTCTTTCCGTTTATCCTTTATGTTATAATTAAATGTTTACTGACCTATTCTGTTATAGAGCTAAAATTTTCTAGTTCTGTCTATTTACCTCCTTGCTCAAAGCTTTGTAAACCTTTGCTTTTTTGTTTCAGGTAGGAATTCTCCTTCATCATTTCCTGTAAGGCAGGCCTAGTGGCAAAAAACTCCCTCAGCTTTCGTTTGTCTGAGGAAGTTTTTATTTCTCCACCATATCTGGAGGATAATTTCACTGGATTGAGTATTCTTGGCTGATCGTTTTTGTCTTTCAGTATTTTGAATGTATCATTCCACTTTCTCTTAACCTGTAGGGTTCCTACTGAGAAACCTTCTGAAAGCCTGATTGGATTCCTTTGTAGGTCATTTTCTTCTCTCTGGCTTCTATTAATATTTTTTCTTTGTCATTGACTTTGGCAGTTTTAATATAATATGCCCTGGAGAAGGTCTTTTTGCATTGAGGTAATTAGGAGTTCTATTAGCTTCTTAAACTTACATGTCCAGCTCCTTCCTCAGGTTTGGGAAGTTCTCAGCTGTTATGTTTTTGAACAAGCTCTCTGCTCCTTTCTCCTTCTCCTCTCCTTCTTAAATACCTATAATCCTTAAGTTGCTTTTCGAATTTAGTCAGATATTTCTCAAAAAATTTCTTCATTTTTAAAAAATCTTAGTTCTTTCCCTCTTCCACCTGAATCACTTCTAGATTTCTATCTTTGAGTTCACTAATTCTTTTCTCTCCTTCTCTCCTTCATAAGATCTGCTCTATTTTTAATGCACTCTACATTATTTTTCATCTCTTTAAGTGTGCTCTTTGTCTCCAGAATTTCTGTTTGGTTTTTCATTAGAGTTTCACTCTCTTTGGTGAAGTACTCCTCCCATTGATTCATTTTATTCTTAAGCTCATTGAACTCTCCAAGTTTCTTTATGACAGCTATTTTGAATTCTCTGTCAGTTTGATTGTAATCTTCTGTGACTTCAAGTTTGGTTTCTGTAGTGCTGTCATTCTCCTATTCTGCTGAGTTACTGTAGTTCTTCATGATGTTTGATGAATTGATCCTTTGCCAGTTCATTTGTGGTAGTAACCACCTTTCTTATCTGGGTACGACTTTGGTTACTTTGGTTCTGATCTGCTTCTGGTTGTATTTGAGAGGCTGAACTTTCCACTCTCCACTCTCTCTGCCTTGTGCCACTTCTGCTTCTGAGGTTGCTGGTGGCTTGCTGCTTATGTTGTTGCTGCAGTCTCAGGTGATGCTGAGGGGGTACCAGCCTGGAAGCACTTCTGCTGCTTCCAAGGTTGCCTGGGTTTCGTGTTCCTCCACTGGCTTCCCTTGTGCTCTCTGTGGGCTTGGATGCTGCTGCCCCACACATTAGCTATGGTGCTGCTCCTGGGATGTCTGGCGGTGCTGGTTGCATGACTACCAGGGGTTCTAGGTTCACAGGTGTCGCTGCCACAGCCAGGGGCCCAGGGATCTGAGGACTTGTATGTAGCCCCTGCTGGTGGAGCTGATGTTGGGGGTGCCACCACTGGGGCTTGGGTCACTGGTTCTGGAGTGGTTCCTGATGTCTCTTATTGCAGATTCCATCTGCCACCGCTAGGGGGAAACAGGGGCTAAGCAGGGAGGAGTTTATGTTGCTGCTTGCTGAGCAGCCTTTGGTCTGATGCTAGCCAGTGTGTTTTCAGAACTCAGGTGAGGCACCCCACCCTAGCTGGGAAAATCTGAGTTTTGTCTACTTTCCTTACTGTTTGAAAGACCCGACCACTGACGGGCAAGGTGTAGTGGGGGTGTACATGCTGGATCTGTTGGGAGACGTTAAGGGAGCAAGCCATGCCTATTTTTTCTACCCTTACTCTGACTACTTGTAGGCATGCAGGCTGTAACCATAGGAGATGGACAGAGAGGAAGTTGCACCCACCTTCTCTGCCCCCACCATGACTGCTTGTATGTGAGCAGGTTGGATCCAGTGAGAGATTGGCAGGGAGCAAGCTGTACCTGTTTTTTCTCTGCCCCTGCCATGACTGCTTGCAGTTACACTGACTGGATCTGCTGGAAGTCAGGCAGGAAGCAAGCCTTGTCCTCCTTCTCTGCCCCCCACCAAGACCACTGACAGGCATGCAGGCCGTTGTGAGGATCTGAACCCTGGATTGCTGCTGATGGGGGAGGGGAGGCGGCTGTTCCTCTAGTCCAACTGCTTCCCGGGGGTCCAGTCCACCCACTTCAGATGTATAGATGCATGGATCTTGTAGGCATCCTACTGTGCTGTGTATGGAATTCTCTGTTGCTCAGTGGATGTCTGACTGGTTGTAATGTAGAGGGAAGAGACAAAGGTAACAACTCAGTCCCCCACGACACTGATGTCACCCCTAGAATTCTTATATACTATTTGTGGTTGTGTAAATTGGTACAAATATTTTTAAAAAGTTCTCCTTAGCAGAATCTACTAAAGCTGAACGTGTGCATACCCTAAGACCTAGTGATTCCAGTAGTAGATACATACCCAAAAGAATTGTGTTTATATGATCACCAAAAAGCATATAAAAGAATGATTATAACGTAATGAGTAACGATAAACACAAACTGGAGACTACAAAATATACAAGAGTAAAATATGTAAATAAATTCAGTAATATGTATACAATAAGTATTTATTTTATAAGAATAAAGGCACTAGTCTTGCAACAACATGGATGAATCTCACAAACATATTTTTAGGTGAAAGATGCCAGAAGCAAATGACATATACTATGATGCCATAGTGTATGACTTCATTTATATAATATTCAAAACAGGCAATATTAATCCATGTAACTAACAGTCAGAATAGTACTGTCCTCGGGGAGGAAGTCACTAGAAGGTGGCATGAGGGGACTTCTGAATTTGAGGTAAATATTCCATTTCTTGATGTGAATCTTGGTCCAGTTAATGTGTTTACTTTGTTAACAGTCATCCAACTGTACTATTATGATTTATGCTCTAAGACAGACAAGAAAATCATGTGTAAACTCCAGTCACGTGTAACTAGAAGACAGAAAATACTTTTGATTAACACATAAGCAGGGAAATAAATATTCAAGTCTAGCAAAGCCAAATTTGGAGATCATGTCTGAATGGCCAGAATGACTGGAAAAGAAAAGGGTGGAGTAGGGACTAGGGGAAATGGGCAGAGAGAAAATCATTCTGCAAAAAAATAATCTTTTCTGAGTGAGAGAATTAAGAAAGCAAGTCTGAGACATAGTATACAAGTTCACTGATTGCTATGGAATCCAAATTAAGGAACTTGAACATGCAGAAAATCAGAGGGGATTGTCTTGGGAAGGAGTTTGTATGGGGAGTGAAGAGGTGACAAATCTTGGAGGCTCCCTAAGAAGCATGGTAGTAAAGGGAAAAAGGAAGCAAGTGGAGAGAATTAAATTACTTTCAGAAGCAAAAGAGAGTCACAAAGTCAGAAAATCTATCAACCTCTTCTCTCCCCCAAAGATTCCTGTTATTGATAAAACTACACTTCACTGTGTTAACAGTAGAGGGTGATCTTGAATTAAGAAACCTAGTAAGCCACAAGCATTCTTACACTGATCCACATACAACTGTTTTTGCTGGTCCAGGAAAATAAATATTCCAGAATGAACACAAAACTGCAGATGTGATCCGTTAAAGCTTCTGTCAGACGATGCATATTTTCTCCAAAACAAGACTGAGAAAAAGAACATCATCAACATCAGTGAAACAGAAGAGAACTGTAACACTATGCCCCAAACTGAATCAGACCTTCATGAATTGAAAAACAATTCAAATTAGAAAATAAAGACCCAGGAATTAAATGGAAAGAAAATAGGAAGTCATGAAATGAGAGTTAACTGAACTCAAGAAAGAAAATAATAATTAAAAAAAGACAAGCTCATACTAGAAGTGAAGATTAAATTACAAATGGATAACATATTCAAATTAAAACACAACTAGAGGCATTGCAAAATGGCATAAAAAGAGTCAAGAGAATGACAATGAAATAAAACAGGCAAACAGGTATCAGTGATTCTACCGGTTTTCTACTGCTGCGTAACAGATTACCACAAATAGCAGGTTAAAATAACACATATTAATTTTCCCATAGTTTCCGTGGGTCAGAAGTCCAGTCATAACTTAACTGGTTCTTCTGCATGGGGTCTCACAGGCTGCAATTAAGTTGTTTTCCTAACTGGAGGCTTGAGTGGGGACAAATCCACTTCCAAGCTCATTCAGGTTGTTGACAGAATTCATCTACTCAATATGGCAACACTGAGGTCCCTGTTTCCTGAAGGCTGCTGGTCAGGGGCCACTCTGAACTCCTAGAAGTCACCAGCAGTTCCTGCTACATTGCCCTCTAACAGGCCCTCTGACAATATGGAGTTTACTTCAAAGCCAGCAAAGAAGGGTCTTTCACTCCAGCAGGCTACAATGAAGTCTTATACAACAAAACGTAATTATGATTGACACACCATCAGCTTTGCCCTATAATATCCTAATAAAGGAAATGTCATCCTATCACATTTGGCATACAGCATAACCTATTCAAGGACTTGACATCTGTCACCTTTGCCTTATTATACTGATTAGAAGCAAGTCACAGGTCACATTAACTTTCCATGGAGGAGGTTATACAAGGACATGAGTCATTGTGGGTCATCTTAGAGTGTGTCCACCCTCTGGCTCCCAATGATTCATGTCCCTCCCACAGGCAAAATACATCCATTCCAACCTAAGTTCCCCAAAAGTTTCATTCAATTACAGAATCAGCTCATAGCCCAAAATATCATTGTCTAAATCAGGTCTAGGTGAAGATAGGGATCCTGGTTGTGATTCATTAAGTACAACTCCTGGAGTACAATTCCTCTCCATCTGTGAACCTGTGTAACTAGAGACAAGTTATCTGCCTCCAATACACCCAACTTACAATTGTGGGACAGGAATAGGATAACTACTATAAATATTCTAGTTCAAAAAGAGGGAAAATGGAAAGTAAAAAGGAGGCACTGGTGCATGGTAGTTCTGAATTCCAGTTGGGAAAACTTCAGCCTGAGTTCCTTGATTAGATTTCATGGACTGGGAATAACCCACTCTCTCACTTTCACAGGTCTGGATTGGGAAAGGCCAGCATTCCTTCCTAAAGCTTGACAACCCTGCCAACTCTTATTTCCCTGACTAATCCTTGGTGGCTCTTTGCTCTCTCTATGATTCTTGGTTCTGGCTTCCTGGTCATCCGTAGTTTTTCATGGAAGGTAGCATTGTTTGCATCTGAGTAGTTTTATCAGACTGCTTCCTGCCAGTGAAACTTGAGAGTCTGATAGCCTCCTTTTATTTTGTACTATCTCTGTTTTAGTCCAGGCAACAGTATTTCTTAAAAAGTTTACATGTCTCCGTGGATTTTTTTGGGGATTCACTCCATTAGACTCAGGTAATGGTCCTGTAGTCATAAAAATATAGGTGGATGGGAGACAGAGAATAAAGAAAAACTGGATCCTTGTTCTAGCTACATGGAGTCACATAAAATTGAGAAAATATATTGAGGAAGTTCTATATAGCAACCTCCAATTGCTGCATAATAGGTGTAGAAGAGAGTTTAATGAAAGAAATAATAGAAGACCTTTTCCTGAGCTGAGGGAAGACTAGTCTTTGGATGGATAAGATTCATACAGTTTAAAGGCATCAAGCAGAAATAATGAAAATATACAAATAGTCATATTTATATTGATGAGGTTTTTCTGACTGCAAGATCAGAAAGAAAAGAAAAACAAATAATCACAACAAAAAGTTGCTCTCAAAGCTTTGAGAAAGGAAAAGAGCAAGCTAACCAACAAACAGTTTATGCATAGAAGGACAAGAACCAGGCAGGAAACAGATGTCTTACCTGAAATATAAGCCCAAAACAATGGGAAACCAAGGAGGTTATCTGAATGCAAGAAGCTGGGTGTTGCAGGAAAGGCAGAATAAGAGAGGAGATTGGGGGTTGGGAGATGGAAGAGAGAAAAGGGAGAGAGAAGGAAATCTGAGCAGACCATGTGGAGTATATACTGGGGAAAGGGATCGCTAATGAGTGTGTTATTTTAAAACTTGTTCTGTGTGGCAAAACTACCCTTGCCACACCCTCAGAGAACTAAATCACATTTCAAAAATTTTCGAGCTATATTTTGATTTTCTTTTGATGTAAAACTGTTAAAGCACTTTGATTCTACTGGAAGTTCAAAGTCTTTCTTAGTGTGCCAGGATATTGGATATTGACAGCTGTAAGACTATTAACTGGGTGTGGACACCAGCAGGGGGAGACACTGCACTTTAGAAATTCACTGCGAGCTGAGGCTTTCCGTTCTTCCTCTCACTTTTCACACTTCCGGACTGAGAAAGGCCAGCACTCCTTCTTAGAGAGTGGTGACCCGGCCAGCACTTATTTTCCTGACTATTCCTCCCATGTTTCCAAAATATGATGCAACCTGAGACATGGGTTTTGGATGTTTGAGAAGCAAAGAAGCATGAAATGGAGCAGGACTTAAAGCGTACTTTTGCTTGAAGACCAAGGAGCTCAGTCTTTTACAGGTTCTAACAGGTAAGAGATTGCTACTGTAAAACTGCATGCTTAAAAACAATCATCACTGCCAGTGCAAGCCACTATCCTTTTCACACTGAGCTTTCAATATCCTCTGCCATTATCTAATGCATTCTTGATATATCAGCACGAGTGATATTTTATTTTATAATTTATATTTTAAAATTATGAGGATATGTTTAAAAATTAAACAATAGAGATATATTTTCATAAAATAGGAGCCCTTTGCGCCTTCCCTTTACTCCAATAAACTTACACACAGAGAAACTTTCCATATATTCCTATTTTATTAGGTGACTTTAACATGAATAGGCTTGGAATTACGTCAAATGCTTTTGTTGGGGAGGGAGTGGGAATCTAAGGATCAGTGAATTTATAAGTATGAAAATCATATAAAGTTTGTTCACTGACCAAAATGAAATTAAATTAGAAATCAATGTAAAAATATATTACCAAATATCTGTAAACTAAAAACATTCTTCTTTTAAATAAAACATGGGTCAGAGGAGAAATCAGAAGAGGATTTAGAAAGCATTTGGAGATGAATAAAATAAAATCTAATATATCACAATTTATGTAATACATCTAAAACAGCGTTTCAATGGACAATTATAGCATTAAATGCTTAAACTAGAAATGAGGAAATATCTCAAATGGACTAAGATTCTACCTTAAGAAACTGGAAAATCGAATAGCAACTTAAGCCCAAATTAAGCAATAGAAAGGAAATAATAAAAATCAGAGAAGGAATCAATGTTATGAAAATAGAAAACAAATTGAAAAAATCAATGAAACAAAAATATAATTCTTTGGGAAGGCCTCTAAAATTGATAAACATCTAGTGAGACTGAATGGGAAAGAAAGAGAGAAAGCTCAATTTGCCAATATCAAGAATGAAAGAAAGGATATCACTACAGATTGTGTAGAAATGAAAATTACAACAAAAGAATACAGAAAAACTTTATAAATTGGGCCACTTAGATGAAATGGGAAAACTCCTTGAAATATACATATTATGAAAGATCATTCAGGAAAATGGAATGACCTGAAACAGACCTATACTATTTCTAATAAAGAAATTGAATTCGTAGCTTAAAACCTTCCCACAAAGTTAATTCCAGGCCCAGGTGTTTTCACTGGCAAATTCTTTCAAGCATTTAAGGATAACATGACACCATTCCATAAACATTCCAGCAAACAGAAGAGGAACTTATTCTATGATACCACCATTATCCTTATACTGAAATCAAAGACGTTACAGGAAGAGAAAACTACAGACCAATATCCCTCATGAGCATAGATGCAAAAATTCTTAATAAAACTTTAACAAATCAAATCAAACAATATAAAAAAAGAATACTGCAGCATGACCAAGTGGAATGTAAACAAGGAATGCAAGATTGCTTTAGCTTTCAAAAATCAGTCAATGTAATTCATCAGAAAAACAACACACCCAAAAATTATCAGCTCAATTGATGCAAAAATATATTTAACAAATTCCAACTCCTATTCATAATAGGAATTCTCAGCAAGGTAAGAATAGGAAACTTTCTCAAGCTGACAAAGGGCATCTAAGAAAAATCTACTGCTAACATCAAGCTTAATGGTGAAAGAATGAATGCTTTCCTCTGAGATTGAGACCAAGGCAAAAATTTCTGCTCTCACCACTCCTAGTCAATATAATACTGAAGGTTTTATCCAGAGCAAAAAGCAAGACAAAAAAATAAGAGGCATGTCAATGGGAAAGGACAAAATGAAACTGTCTATCACAGATAACATGATTAACAATATAAAACGAGGATTGGCTTTTTCTGTGAAGGGCCAAAGAGTGAACATTTTAGGCTCTGTGTCTAAGAGACAAAATGAGGGATATTATTTACATATACAACCATCCCAAATGTAACCGTTTAAAAATGTAAAAATTATTCTTAGCCCATAGATTGTACAAAAACAGGTGGCTGTGAATTTGGCCCATTGGCCGTAGTTTGTCAATCCTTATAATAGAACATCTTAGAACTGGAATTAAGGAAAAAGTGAGTCTAGCAACGTTACAGGATGCAAGTTCAATTAATATGATCAATTTTATTTCTATTTACTTGCAATGAGCAATGAAAAATTGAAATTTATAATTTTCATTCACAATAGCATCAAACGTATAAAATACTTAGGGATAAACTTGACAAAAGAGGTGCACAACTCATATATTGAAAACTACAATATATGCTGAGAGAAATTAAAGAATATCTAAATAAATGGAGACATAGGCCATGTTCAAAGACTGGAAGAATCAATATTATTAATATATCAATTCTTCCCTAGTTGATGTACAGCTTTGACACAATTTGCAATCCAAATCCATAAGGCTTTATTGAAGAGATTGACAAGCTTATTCTTACATTTATATGGAAATGCAAAAGACATAGAATAGCAAAAATTGTTTTGAAAAAGAAGGGTAAAGTTGGAGGGTTTATACTACCTATTTTAAGATGTTTTTATGTAGCTACATCAAGACAGTGTGGCAGTAGTGTAAAGATAGATATGTTGACAAATGAACAGACTAGAGATTCCTGAAATAGATCTCTACTTATAAAAGCAACTATTGACAAAGGTGCCCAGGCAATTCAATAGGGAATGATAATCTTTTTAACAAATGGTGCTGAGACAGCCGGATATCTATACACAAATGATTGAACCTAGACCCTTATCTCACACTTAATAGACACCAGGCAGTATAAGTGCTGAGAACACAGAGATATCCACCGAGACCCTGCCCTTAGGAAGCTGACAGAAAGAGCTTAATCAGTAACAACAATGCAAATTTACTACCATACAAAAATTAACTCAAAGTGGATCAAAACCCTAAACACAACAGTGAAAACTATAAAACTTCAATAAAATGTCATAGGAGAAAATCTAAGTGCCTTCAGATATGGCAAAAATTTCATAACCAACTAACAAAAAGCATAAACTGTAAAATAAAAAGTAAATTACTTGGACTATATCAAAATTAAGTACTTTTGTCTTCCAACCATACTGTTAGAAAAATAAAAAGACAAGCCACAGAGTGAGAAAGATATTTACAAACATCAGACAAATAAATTTTATCTTTAATATATAAAGAATACTTACAATTTATTAATAAGAGGAAAAACAACCCAATTAAAAATGGTCAAAAAATTTGAACAAACACTTCCATCATAGAAGATATACAAATGGCAAATAAATACTTAAAAAGATGCTTAACATCATAAGCCATTATAGAAACACAAATTAAATTCATACTGCAAGGTCATTACATTCTCATTGGAATGACCAAAATTAAAAAGACTGACCATACCAAGTGTTGGCAAGGATGTGAAACAACTAGAATTCTCTTACACTGCCAGCAGGAATATAAAATGATACCCAAATCACTTTGGAAAACAGTTTGGCAACTTTTTAAAAAGGTAAACAAAAAAATACCATATTTTTAAAGTATTTCCTTCCCAGGTATATGCCCAAGAGGAAAGGAAATATGTGTTCATGAAAAGACTGGTACAGAAGGTTCATAGAAGATTTGCTTGTAATAGCCAAAAACTGGAAACAGCCTCAAGTGTCCACCAGTGGGTGAGTAGATAAAGAAATTGTGATGTATTTAAACATACAATGAAATACTACTCAACAATAAAAGAGAAAAAATCATTTATATGTGCATCAATATGGTTGAACCTCAAAATAATTATGCTGAATGAAAAGAAAACAAAAAAAAATTCTTGTATGACCCTCTTTATATAAAATTACAGAAAATACAAACTAATTTTTAAAAAAAATTTAGGAAATACTAACTAACTGACAGGAAGAAGTGTAGTGATTGCTTGGGGATTAGGAGTGGGGGTGGTTTACAAAGGATCATAAAGAAATTTCAGGAATGATGCTATATTCACTGTCTTGATTGTGATGATGGCCTTGTAGGTGTGTACATGCGTTAAAGCTCATGAAATTATACACTTTAAATAGGAACAGTTTATTGTATGTCAAATATATATCAATAAAACTGTAAAAAAAAAAAACAGAGAAAGTGTGTCTAGAAACCCTTCTAGGAACAGGGGATATTGCTCCATTTACTAAAACTTTTTATGGACCTTTATTAAATTTCCTAATTTTTTCATGATTCTACTTATATATTTAAATTCATTTCTTGATATTTTACCTTTTTTCTATTATGAATATAAAATTTTCTGCAAATATGTTTTTCTCATATGCTTTCTTAGTGGTTTAATCTTTCAGAGGCAGGTGATGCTGCCTCCTATCTGTAGAAGAGCTCTTTGTCATCAACCAATGTTGTGGCTGCTGAGAGTCTGTGTGTATCAAAGGGGTCAGGAGTGTGGACTAGGACATTCCATTGTATTTCAATGACCCTCTTTCCATTGTTGCCCTGATTATGTTGCTAGAAAATAGCTCTGTTATATTCCCAAACTATATATTTAGAAACTTCTGAAGTATTTGTGTAACAATTGCCTCCACATAGCAAGAAAACATTCTACGATAAAAGGAATAATCACAGAAAAAATAAAAAGTAAAGTATATTAGAAAGTTAATTATAAAATGAATAGATAAGTGTCGTGACAGAAAAGGTAAGTGTTGTAGTCATTTCTTGCCCATCTATCCTTGCTGATGGTCTTTTAGATTCACATGGTCAACTCTCTAACGTCCAGTGGATTTTGATTGTTGCTTTAAATCTTAGAATATGTGACTCTTTCCATTAACTCTTTTACTACATGACTTCACAGATGTTTGTAATTCCTAGTGACTCTACACATTTCTTGATATGTTTATTTTATGCTGTAATTCCCCGTAATTAAAGCTTTATGCTTCTTGTTGGCTTTTTCAGTGACTTAGTCTACTAGAGACAAGTGATGCTGCCTTACCTCTACTCCTCATTGGCTGGAGAGGAAACCAATATATCCTTGAAAACAGCTCTGTAAAGTCTCTTTGTTGTCAATGTCTTTATTTGAATCTTAGATTGAATGTTAGCTTTAAATGTCAGAGTTTGGGGTAAGCGAAGCATCTGTAAGATGCCTCTTTGCACGTGTGTGTATCTTCCAGGGTGTCCTACCCTTGATTCTACAAGATTACCCTAATCTCAAATTGGAGGTGATGGGATCAGTAGGATGAGGGGACAGACATCACTTCAGAACTCCAAGTCACAATCAGGTCATTGGTCCTAAACCAGGGGTGCCCCAGAACAAACAGGTATTGCAAGAAAGAAGTGAACATAAATGTCAGTAGCTTAATATGTTTCCCCAATGGAAAATTCAGAAGATAGGTGGCATGTGAAGGGATAAAATGAACATCAGAGTCAAACGAACATCATTTATAGCCCAGCTGTGTCCCTGCTCCTGTCTTTAATCAATGAAAATGAATGATGACTCCAGACCCATTGGTGAGTAGCTGATTCTCATGGCTTCTGGTCAACCAAAAGATCCATGGTATACTAGAAATAGGGCTGGAGGTAGGGGAAATGTGCCCATATGCCTCCCTAGTTGTCTGGGAGCCTATTCATTTTCTAAGGAGTATAAGGGAATGGTTGAACTCTAGTACAAAATGACTGCTGACATTAAGAAATGAAGATTGTTCTGAGTGAGCATGGTCTGAAAACTGAGCCCTTAAGAGACTGAACTCATCCTGAAGAGGGAGCTTCACTGTGAGGGAGATACTCTGTTACTGACTTTGAATGTGGAGAGGGCCACATGGCAGGGATCCGAGAGGGGCCTCTAGGAGCTGAGAGTGACTCCTGGCTGACAGCTGGCCTGAAGACAGGACTTAATTCATACAAGGAAATGAATTCGCCTATAGCCAGCAAGCTTGGAAGAGGATCCCAATCCTCAGATGAGAACTGCAAACCCAGCTTGTGACTTCAGTCTTGTGAGACCTTAAGGAGAGAGCCTAGTTGAGCCCACCTACACTTCTGACCTAGAAAATTGAGATAATAAATGGCCTTTAAGTTGCTAAGTTTGTACTAACATGTTATGGCAGTGGTAGAAAACTGGCACAATATCTTTTTCTCACTTAAGTTTTACACTCTACATCTTAAGCATTTTATTTTACATAACTGGAATGCTTAATAATCAATATACCATTCACATATTAGTTCTTGATTTTTCATATAACTTGTGGCTGTGTGTATGATGATTTTTAAAAACAAAGTTTTTTTAAATACGGCCTAACAATGTTTTTTCTCTACAGTTTCTTCCTCTGTTTTGTTATTTTAAATCATCCCACCACCTTTTAATGAAATAAATATTCACTTACTTTTTTCTGTATTTTGAGTTTCTTATTTTACATTTGAAATTTTAATCAATCTTAATACCATCCATGTGAGTGTTAATGTATGGGCTCTTTTTACTTTCCAAGTAATTAACCAATCGATTGACCCAATACCAGTTTTAGTAAGTTTCCTTCATTCCACTAAATAAAAAATTTACTTTTATTATATACTACATTCTTAATTTATCCCACATGAAGGCAGGATAACTTTCTCTGTCCTTGAAAGTACTCCCAGTGTGGCGTTCTTTTAAAGAAGTAAGAGTTAAATTGCTTGCTACATAATTAAAAACAATTTGAACCTTTATTACAGAGTCTTGAGAAATATAAAATTTGGATTATATTTCTAACACCAAGAAAAATGATTTAAAATTCTTCTAAAATATCTTCTTCCCCTAAAAATCTCACGCTATAATTCTTTCACTCACCAGTTTCCTCATTACTGTGCTACTTTTCCTTCCCTTTCACCTATAGGTGCCATGATGATCAAGCATACCTCAGAAGACTTGTCTCCTGACCCCTCACATCCCACTGACTTCCAATCCTCACCAGCTACTGCCCTTCACCCCACAAACCAAGACTGACTCCCGAAGAGTGGAGTGGGCCCTGCTGTGCCATGGAGAAGTGAAGAACATAACTTACAACACAAAAGCTTCTTAGAAATGTGTTTCTATCTTCCATCCCAAAATTGTCTCAAAGGGATAGCAGATTCCTAAAAATATAGTAAATAAATTTCTCAATCTCATTAATCTTAACAAAAATTAGGCTCTGTTTCTGTGCAGTCAATTTTACTCCAGAGTTGGTTCTTTTTGTAGCAGTATGAACATGTTTGGCTTCATAATAATTTGTAAACATCTGTTAGAGCAACTCCATTTTTCTTATTAATAATTATTTTTTACATTTATTATTTTTGAAAAAATAGAAACATTTTATTAATAAAATTATTGTATCAATATTTAAATAAAACATCACCAAATCTATGTATTTTGTTAGGGAAATTGACACAAACTGTCCTGTCAAGAACATGATATCTGTCTTTGTTTATTAAACACCTGTCTGTCCTTAGGTAAAGTTTTGTTCTTTTCTGTGGATTGCACACATAGCTGGTAGGGTTTATTGTTTTGACATTTTGTATATTTATTGCTTTTATAACTGAATTGTTTTCTGGAACTGACTTAGTGGCTTAGTCTGCCAGAGACAGGTGATGCTGCCTCACATCTGCTCATTGAGTAGAGAGGAAGGTATTTAATGGTTTAACTTAAACACAACTTCCAGGATCCTTTTTTTGTTTTTAAGCAGAATCCCATATTTGGTCACTCCCTGGTCTAGAGTTAGTCCAGTGGTTACTTCCTTCAGCCAAGGCAGCCCTCCCCTCCTCCAAGAGCCAGGCGTGTGATAGAAAACGTCCTCTGTGGTCATGTAGTCATGGCTCCTCTTGTCCTGAGTGTCCGGGCTGCAAGTTTTATGTATTCACTTCCAACTAAGCCTTTCTTCTGAACTTCTTGTAGTCAGTTTTGATTCCCAAAGTATTTTAGTCTGATCTACAATATAATAATTTCCCCAAAATGTGAAGAATATAAGTACACAGAATTTTGAAGTCATATCAGTACAAGAGCATAGGACAGAGTATTTAGATTCTAACATAACCTTCAACAAAGTAGTCTTTCTATAAAGTGCTTTCAAAATAATCAAAATTCATTTGATTAATATAGACATAGGGGCGATACGTCAATGAAAGGCAAGCCCAATATTCTGATTTAGCACATAAGAGGAGGAGAGGCCGGTGAGAAAAGGCCCTACTTGAAGGATAGGGTGAGGGGTGGGCAAGGAGGATTGATATGGTCTGAATTCCAGATGCATATTCTAGCCGCTGATTTGGCATCATCATCAGCTTGAATGTTTTCGTGAGAGCCTGTCTTACATCTCTGGCAATCCTAAAATAGGAAAACAAGGATCATTTTATGTGAGTCCAGGTCCTCAAGAAATCATTAAAATGGTTATATTCTCATTTATTCTTCTCCACACTTTTTTGATTTATTATTTTAATTCAATTTGTTTTGAACATTTAATATATTTTCATGACAAAAAATTCAAAAGGTGCATTACAGTAGAAAGTCTCTCTCTCTCTCAACCCAAACTTACAGCTACCATGTGCACCTTTGAAGAAGTAACTACCTTTAGTACTTTTTGGGTATCCATCTGGAAATATTCTATAAATATACAAGCAAAACCCATCTATCTCCATCTATCATCTGAATAGCTCTCTCTTATGAACGCAAATCACAGTGTGCTATACACTTTGCTTTTTCCTAACTATACATCTTATAAGTTTTCATATCTGAACATAAATATCTGCCTCATTTTGAAAATAGCCACTTAGTAGTCTGATAGTGATAGACATTCAGGTCGTTTTCTACCTTTGCTCTTATAAATAATGGTGCAACAAATAACCATGTACATATATTACTCTACACATTTTCAAGATATATGAAGGATGAATTGTTAGAGGTGGATTTGTTAGGTCAAAGACTGTCCATTTCTAAATTTGATTGATAGTGCCAAATTTCCCTCCATAAAACTTTTACCAGTATACAACTCACCATCAATGTATGAGAGCACATTATGACACTTCTTGAGCTATGCCCGTTTTATAGGTGAAAATGATATATCCCCAAACTTTTTTATTCTTCTTATGTTAATTAGGGTATGCCAAACTGCTGTAATGAATAGACCCAAAAGTGTATGACAGCTCGAATTCACTAGAAGCTTAAATCCACTAAGGTAACAACAGGCAAGTGTGGATGATTAATGAGTAACTCTCCTACAGAAGGTAATTCAGGGATCCTGACTCCCAAACGTTAATATGTTGACTCCCCCTTTTTTTTCCTGGGAAAATTAAACCACTTCAATACTTCCTCAAAAAGAGAGGTCAAGAAGGGGGCCAATTGTGATCTAGAAGACTAAGGCAAGGAGGTTAGTGAAATTTGTTACAGTGTCCACTGCTCTAGTTAGCCCTCTGAGTGTAAGTAATATTCATCATGTCTCTCCCTCACAAGCCATTTTTGATTCCCCTCACTCTTTGAATTTAGTCTAGATTGTTTTTATGGTTTGGTTACAGAGACTACTATCCCAGAACCTTCTATGTCTTATTTACCCTTCCTTTGTTGGATTCTGATTGTTTTAATGTCTACTGACAGCCATTAGCATGCATAAAAGTACTAAAAGACGTCGAGTAAATTCCATGGGTTCCAAACATATTCTTCCCTGCCCTTATTGTGTATGTGAAACCGTAGTTTCCCATGGTAATTAAGATCAATTCCTGCATTCAGTACATAACTTCCCTTGTTTGCCAGATGCTCTACTGACATTAGATGGCAGTCACAGCTAATTAATTGAAATCTTTCTGTGTCATTTGCAGAAGCAATTCTCTTCCAGTAACCAGAATATCTAAATTGGGAGAGCGAAAGTTTGTAAATACAGTTAGCATAAATTCCACAAGTAGGTTTAATAGTGAGAGGGGCCACTCCATTTTGGTTTGCATCATTGGTTCAAGGCTTATACCACATCTTAGAGGGCAGTATCCTCTAGCCAACACCATTCAGTCATTCTGTTGGACTGGATACATCTTGGTAATGGGTTCAGATGAGCCTGTTGACACATCTTTCTTATTAAATGGGTTCCATGGTCTGAGGCAATATTATGCAAGATATTACACCAATGAATATAGCATTCCATGAGTCCTTGGATGGTGCAGGCTCTAAAGGCACCATGGGCAAAAATGGCAAACCCCATATTCAAAATACATATATTACAATTCCAGGAAGGATAAAGCACTTCCCCTTCAAGGGGAAAGCTTTTGATGTAGTCAGCCTGCTGCCAATTGCCTTGGATGGTATCCCCAAGGAATGGTACCATTTTAAGAGCTCAATGTTGTTCTCTACTTTCGGTTTGTTGGGGCTCAGATATTCATTAACTAGACCATTTTTGTTGAGTGCAAGTCCCTGTTGTTGAGCCCATGTATATCTTTCCTCCCTCCTATGATGGGCATGCTGCTCATGGGCTCATTGCACATTCACTGCAGTGGCCAAGGAGAGAAGCAGGAGGATAGCCATAGGATGAGTTGTCCTTGTAACTTTTGAGACCCACCTCTGATGTATATGCTTTATGGTGAGGATTAAAGTGAAACACAAAGATCTATACACTTTGAATCAATTTCTGGAGGTCCACCTATATACCTCTTTCACATTCTTCCTGTTCCAGCTCTACCGGGTTTGTTCTTTTTAGGAACTTGATCACTCAGACGAACAATTCACCACTGTCTAAGAGTAAATGCCTACATCTCAGGCTACCTGTTTCTGCATTCAAAGGGGATAATTAGATCTTGGAGAGCCATCACCAAGTGAGCCTGTAATATAGCAGCAGTCCACTTCCAAACAATGTCACCATGTAATCCAACACTTTTGGGAACTGAGGTAGAATTCTTTTTTCCCTCATTAGCTAGTTAAACAAAACTCTCACAATGACATAGACATAGGTTTAGGGAAAGGCGATGGTGCAGTAGAAGTAGGTAAGGCATGGGAGTTTAGACTTACTATTAAATTATTTTATAATTTACTAATGTATTTTCAATTTGTTCAAGTCTGGTTCCAAATGTACCACTCTAATGGCACAATGGATTGTGGTTGTGCATGCTCAAACTATGACTCTATGAATCCTATAACATCCAGCAAAAAGTCACATAGTTAGTGTGCTAAGTTCCTGAAAGGAAGAAAATGCGCACTCGGTCTTATCTTTAGAAAACGTGACTTCATGCAAAGTTACTGTTACAGAAGTTTTACTGTGTCATATTTTGGAACATGTGGTGTGCTAGAATTGCTCAAAAGAGTTTAAGCTGTGACTTTCACTTTAGGCCGTGATAGAGTAATTGGTATCAGACATAGCATACTAATGGAAATAACTAGAATAAATAGAAAAAATATATAAGGTGGCTGTTTTCAGACATTGGATGAGAGGCCCTAAAGTACTGTGTCTCTTGAGACAGGGACATAAGCAAGAGGAAACCTATGACTTGCTGAATTTTTGCCTGAAAAACCTCTTCAAACCATGATGGACAGGAGGCAGTCACAAGCAGAACAAGGTGGACTTGCTGAGTTAAAGAGAAAGTGATTTGAGTTTGGGAAGACTGAGGAGGATGGAATCTAAAGGCAGAGTTTCAGAGAAGAAGGAAAGTTGAAGAAAGAGCTCCAGAAATCTACTTAATGTCCCTTTGAGTCTATTGCTTAATATGAAGCTGAAATGCATAGAGTGAAACTACAACGCCTAGAAAAGAGTGATCCAGTAGCTGGAATCTGACGTGTTCCTAGAAGATATACAGCAGCGGAATTCACATTTTAATCAACCAGAGTGTAAAGACCCTTTGAATATCAGGCATTCAGGGTCCACTAGGAAGATCATGCCTTAATAGTGGAGCAAAAGCAGTCCTAGATTAGTACTACTCTAACCCATAATGAAGCTTAGAAAGAAACCTCAAAAGGATTAAGCTGCTCTGTAAGCAAATTAACTGCTTATCATAATAAATAACAAAATCCATTAAAGAAGTTCAAGAACTTAAGAAAATCAAATCCACAATGTTCAGTATCTGATGAAAATTACCAGATACACCAAGAAAGAGAATAATAATGAACTATAATGAGGAGAGAAAGAAGTCAGTGGGAAAAGAAACAGAAATGGCAAAGAAGATGGAATTAGCAAAGGATGTTAAAACAACTGTGATAAGTATGCTCAAGGAATTATAGAAAAAAAGCATGATGAGCAGAGAAATGGAAATATAAAAATATTAAAAGACACATCTAGAAATAAAAATACAATATCTGAAATAAAAATTCTCTGGATAGATTGATTTCCCCTATCTCCCCTAAGTAACAAAACTTTAATCTGCAAAGTGAAGGGCATCAAAATCATAGCCTGAGGATACTGATGGAAATGAACTGCATCTGGGGAGTGGAGTGAGGGAAGACGTGCTATCCATAGGGAGAAGCATAAACATTTGTGAAGGCCACCATAAGGAGACCCAAGGCCACACTGCCTTCCTTAACCTGAAGCATAATCATGACATCAGAGAACTACCCAACTCACATCCCACCACCATACTAACAGCAGGTGAGTAAAAATAATGAATAAAGGTGGGGCATAACTGGGATAGCTTCAAGCAACAGACCCTCTCTGGGAAGTGGCACAAAGGCAAGACACAAAGCTAGGTGGGGAGACAAACACAAGGTATCACCGAGGAATTTGAGGGGCTGGCTCAGTGGCACAGTGGTTAAGTGTGCACATTCTGCTTTGGCAGCCCAGGGAACACTGGTTTGGATGTGGGTGTGGACATGACATCGCTTGGCAAGCCATGCTGTGGTAGGCGTCCCACGTGTAAAGTAGAGGAAGATGGGCATGGATGTTAGCTCAGGGCCAGTCTTCCTCAGCAAAAAGAGGAGGATTGGCAGCAGACGTTAGCTCAGGGCTAATCTTCCTCAAAAAAAAAAACAAAAAAAAAACCAGAGGAATTTGAAGCTACTGATGCAGTGAGGGTAACCATAGTAACAACAAGCTTCAAACTCAGTTCAATTAATGGCTAGATTAATGAAAATCCCCACGGTAAAGGCCTGGCACAAGGAAAAGCATGCTCATCTCCAAGCATAAAAAGCTTACCCCGGTACCTTTTGTCTTATACAACATGTCTGGATTTTCAGCAAAAATTATGAGGCATGCCAAAAGTCAAGAAACAAAATACAGTAAGAAGGGACAAAGAAATCATCAGAACTAGACTCAGAAATGATATAAATATTGGAAAAATTTTTTATAATCTTAACTATGAGTAATGTGTTAAAGTTTCCAATGAAAAAGGTAGACCTCTTGAAAATAAGATAGGTAATTTCAGCAGAGGAATGGAAACTGTAAGAAAAAATGAAATGGAAATACTAGAAATAAAAAACACATTAACAAAAGTGAAGAATTCTGGGCCAGCCCTGGTGGCCTAGTGGCTAAGTTCTGTATGCTCCACTTTGGGGGCCCAGGTTTGGTTCCCAGGTGCAGACCTACACCACTTGTCAGTGGCCATGCTGTGGTGGCAGCTCACATAAAAGGAAAACAAGAGGAAGATTGGCAACAGATGTTAGCTCAGGGTGGATCTTTCTCAGCAAAAAACAAAAGAAAGTGAAGAATTCAACGAGGCCATTGGCAAGCTTGACACAGCCAAGGAGAGAATCAATGAATTTGAAATAGTTTAACAGAAATTACCCAGATGAATCACAAAGAGAAAAGGGAGTGAAAAAAAAAAACTTTTAAAGTGAAGGCAATATAAGACTTTTTCCGGCAAACATATGTTAATCCATTCAATATGGCACTGCTGCTCCTTGTTACTGTTTTCTGTTTTTTCCCCACTCTTTTGTTTTTCTCTCTTTTTGACTCACTTCAGATAATTTCTAGTAGGTATATAAAGAATTGAAATTTTTTAAGAAATAAACTTATCATTGTGATTGGTTTTAAAAAAAACTTTGTATTTTGAAATGATTATAGATTCACAGGGAGTTGCAAAGGTAGTACAGAGCGGTCTTGTATAGTCTTCACCCAGTTTTCTCCAATTGTATCTTACATAATTATGGTACAATACCAAACCAAGAAATTGACACCGGTACAATGCGTGTGTGTATGTGTCATTTTATCACATGTGTAGATCTGTGTAGCTGCCACTGCAATCAAGATACAGAACTATTCCATCACCACAAAGATCTCCCTCATGCTACTCCTTTATAGACACACCCATCTTTCTCCCAACATTCCTTACCCCTGGGAACCACTAATTCAAAGGAAGTATAAATATATTGAGAGGAAATTAAAGTACACAAGTTTTGTTAGATGTACCTGTATTTCATTTTTTTAATGACTATAAATGATATTGTATTTTTAATTTCAGCTTTCATATCTCTATTGCTCTTAAATAGAAATAAAATAGATTTTAAAGTTGATCTTGTAACCTGCAATCTTGCTAAATTCACTGATTCTCAAGGGTTTTTTTTTAGGATTCCTTGGGAATTTCCTCATAGACAATTATGTCATCTGTAGTGACAGTTTCATTTCTTCCTTTCCGATCTTTAGGTCTATTATTTCCTTTTCTTGCCTTATTGAGCTGGCTAGACCTTCCAGTACTATGTTGAGTAGTAGTGGTGAGAGAAGACATCCTTGCTTTGTTCCATATCTTAGGGAAAGAACATTTACTTTTTCATCAAGTTTGATATTAGCTATAGATTTTTGTTTTTGATTTTGCAGGGGAAGATTCGCCCTAAGCTAACATCTGTTGCCAATCTTCCTCCTTTTTTCTTCCTCCCCGCCAGCAAAGCTCCAGTACAGTTGTGTATAGTTGCAAGTTCTTCTGGTTCTTCTATGTGAGCCACCACCACAGCATGGCTACCAACAGTTACTGGTGTGGTTCCCAGCACAGGAACCAAATCCAGGCTGCTGAAGCTGAGCGTGCCGAACTTTAAGTGCTAGGCCATCAGGGCTGGCTCTATAGGATTTTTTGTAGATGTTCTTTACCAGGTTAAGGAGTTCCCTGTATTCTTGTTTTCTGAGAGTATTTATTATGAATGTGTGTTTGATTTTGTGAAATGCTTTTTCTGTGTCAACTGATATAATCATTTGATTTTTTTGTTTTCTAGCCTGTCGTATGGTAGATTACAATTATTGTTAGGTGAATATTGAAACATCCTGGAATAAATCTCACTTAGTCATGGAGTATAATTCTTTTTACTCTATACTGCTAAATTCTATTTACTAATATTTTGTTAAGGATTTTTATGTTTATATTTCCGAGAGATACTGGTCTATAGTTTTCTTTTTTTTGTGCTTTCTTTCTTTGGTTTTGGTAATACAGGCCTCATAACATGAATTAGGAAGTGTTTCTTCCTCTTTTATTTTGTGGAGAGATTATGTAAAATTGGTGTTAATTCTTCTTTAAATGTTGGGTAGAATTCTTTAGTTGAACCATCTGGACTTGGAGATTTCTTCTTAAATTATTATTTTAATTTTGTTAATGATTACAGGATTACTCAAATTATCTATTTTATATTGGGTGAGTTGTGGTGGTTTATACTTTTTGAGGAATTGTTCCATTTTGTCTAAGGTGTCAAATTTATGTTTTGAATTAATCACAGTATTCCCTCATTATCCTTTTGATGTCAGCAGGGTCTATAGTGATATAACTTCTTTCATTCCCAATAAATATAATTTCTGTCTTTACTTTTTTTCTTTGCCAGTTTTGTTAAAGGTTTGTCAATCTTATGAATATTTCCAAGGAAGCAGTTTTTGTTTTGTTGATTTTCTTTACTTTTTATTTCCAATTTCATTGATTTCTGCTATTAGCTTTATTATTTCCTTTACTGTGCTTGCTTTGGATTTATTTTGCTCTTTTATCTAGACATGATTGTCTATTTCCTGAGAAAGGCATTTAGATTAAAGATTTGATACTTTTTTTTTTGGTCTAACAAGTATTTAGTGCTACAAACTTCCCTGCTGTGGCTGCATTCCACAAACTGTGATATATTGTGTTTTCCTTTGCAGTCAGATCAATCTGTTTTTTGATTTCTCTTGAGATTTCCTTTTTGATTCAGGGATTATGTAGAGATGTGTTGTTTAGTTTCTAAGTGTTTAGAGAGTTTACTGTTATTTTTCTGTTATTGATTTCTGGTTTGATTTCATTTTGGTCAAAGAACACACTCTGTATGATTTCAATTATCTGAAATGTTTTCAGGTCTGCTTCATAGCCCAGGATGGGGTCTGTCTTGGCTTTGTTCCTTGATCACTTGAAGACTGTGTCTGCTGCTGTTCTTGGGTGAAGTGTTCTGTGTTGATTAGATCCTGTTAGTTGGGGGGTAAAGTTCTTTCATATTTTCTGATTTTCCATCTCATGGTTATATGTCAGCTATTTAGAGACAGTCTTGAAGTCTCCAGCTAGAGCTGTGGATTTATCCATTTCTCCTGTCACTTCAATCAGTTTTATTTCACATATTTTGCAGCTCTATTGTCTGGGGGATGTGTATGTTTAGATGCGCCATGTCGTCTTGGTGGATTTACCCTTTTATCATTATGAAATATCTATCTCCGTTTTTGGTAATTTTCTTTACTTTGATGTCTAGTTTATATAGCCACTCCTGCTTTCTTTTGATTAAATTTTGCATGGTATATTTTGTTCCATCATTTTACTTTCAACCTACCTTTATCATTATATTTGAAGTGAGTTTCTTTTAGATATCGTATAAGTGGGTCATCCCTTTGTTATTCTGCTAATTTCTCTGTTTTTTAATTGGTGTATTTAGACCATTTGCAGTTAATGTAATTGTTGATATGTTAGAGCTTATATCTGCAGTTTATATTTTATTTTATATTGTTTCTTTCTCTCTCTGTCTCTCTTATTATTTTGGTTCCTCTGTTTTATTTTTCCCAACAGCTTGTGGATTACTTGAACATTCTTTAGAATTCCATTTTGATTCATCTATAGTGTTTTGGCTAGATGTCTGTGTATACATTTTTTAAGTGGTTGCTCTAGGCATTGCATTCATGTACTTAACATTGCAATTTACTGATGTCCACATTTTGCTGGTTTGAGTGACATGCAAAACCTTACTTCCCTTTACATCTCTCTACTTTTTCCTATTTACAATAGAATTGTCTTAAATATTTCCTCCACATACACTAAGAACTATATCGGACAGTTTTGCTTGAACTATTAAACATAATTTAGAAAACTCAACAGGAGAAAGAAAGCTTATTATACTTATCTATTTTTTTTACTCTTTGCATTTTTCTTTCTTCCTTTGAATATCCCATGATTCCTTTTTAATCATGTTATATAGGTTTAGATAACTTCCTTTTGTCATTCTTTGTGTTCAATCTGGTGGGGACACATTCTCTTCGTTTTCCTTCAACTGAGAATGTCTTGATTTTCTCCTCATTCCTGAAGGATATTTTCACTCAATATATATTTCTGCATTGACAATTCTTTCCTTTAATTACTTGAAAAATGTTGTGCCACTACATTCTGGCTTTGATGGTTTCTAATTAGAAACTGACTGTTGTTTGAATTGTTTTTCCCAGATATGTAAAGTGATTTTTTTGGTCTTGTTGCTTTCAATATGTTTTCTTCATCTTTAGCTTTCAGAACTTTGACTATGATATGACTTGACATGAATTTCTTTGTAGTTAACCTGTTTGGGGTTTGCTCAGCTTAGGGGACCTGTAAGTTTATGTCTTTTGCTAAATTGGGGCATTTTCAGTAATCATTTCTTTGCATACTTTTTAAGCCACATCGTCTTTTTCCTCTCTTTCCAGAACTTCAATGACATGAATATTACATTTTTTGTTATAATCCCACAGGTCCCTGAGATTTATTTAATTTTTTTTCCAGTACTCTTTTTCTCTGCTGTCCAGGTTGGGTATTTTCTACTGTTCTCTTTCTAGTTCATTGATTTTTTATCCAGTCTACTAATAAGCCCATCAAAGGCAATCTTCATTTCTGTTACAATGTTTTTGATCTCTAGTGTTTCTTTTTGGTTATTTATTAGAATTTCCATCTCTCTGGTTACATGGTCCATCTGTTCTTGCATACTGTCTACTTTATCCATTAGATCCTTTAATATCTTAATCATAGTTGTTTTAAATTCCTGGTCTTATAATTCCAACCTCCCTGTCACATTTGAGTCTGGTTGTTATACTTGTTCTGCCTCTTAAAACTCTGTCTTTTTGCTTTTAGCATATTATAATTTTTTCTTGGTAGCTGGACATACTGTTCTGGGTAAGAGGAATTGCTGTACATAGATCTTTAGTAATGTGGTGGTAAGGTGTGTGTGTGTGTGTGTGTGTGTGTGTGTGTAGGGGGGAAGCATTCTACACTCCTATGGTTAGGTCTTAGTCCTTTAACAACCTTCACATATGCTTCTCTGTTTTTTCCTTCCTTAGTTGGAACAGGACGGCTAGAGTGAGCTGGAGTTGGGTATGTCCTTTCCCCTGTTTAATTAGCTTCTGATAAAACCCCAGAAGATTAGGCTCTAGTTAAATGCCTTCTCCAGTGGGCAGGCCTTGTTAAGAAGAAAAGAATGCTCTTGTGTGTTTCAAAATGGTTCTTTTTCCCCTCCTCGTTTTGGAAGCATGAGGGGATTTTTCTCCATTATCCACTGTGAGAATCAGGTCAGGCTCCTGGAGGTGAAGCTCACAAAAGTATGGGGACCCAAATGATTGAGTCCCCCTTGAGTTTTAAACTCTCATACTTATCCAGGAGGAGTTGAAGCCATTTGTCAATTATAGTTCAGGTTTCCTTACCTCAGCACTGGCTCCCATGGGGGTTTGTGCTCTGTGCTCATGAGTCTCTGCTCTGGTAAGTTGTAATTCCCTGTATTTGCCTATTGGTCTCTCTTATTTATTTATTTATTTATTTATTTTTGTGTGTGTGTGTGTGTGTGTGTGTGTGTGAGGAAGATTGGCCCTGAGCTAACATCTGTGCCAATATTCCTATATTTTGCATGGGATGCCTGTCACACCATGGCTTGATGAATGGTGTTAGGTTCATGCCTGGGATCCAAACCTGTGAACCCCAGGCTACTGAAGTGGAGTATGAAAACTTAACTGCTATGCCACTTGGCTGACCCCGGTCTCTCCAATTTTGGGGGCTGTGGATTGCCCTCAGTATTTTTTCTGTGGCATTGGCTGAAGTAGAACAGCTATTCTCTAGGAGTTTTTTGTTTATCTAGGCTGCCCTTTTTCTGGTTCTTTAGCTAGAGAGATCAGGCCATTCCTAGAACTTTAAAAATCTGATCTCATTGGCATTTCTTGTTTGCCAGACTTTCCTGAACCTAATCTGGGAGATAGAAGGCAAAAATACCTATACTTAAAATATATTATTTGATATATATTAAAAACATGAAATATATATGTATTAAACATCTACTAAATATATTGAGATATATATTAAAAACTCTAGAATATATATCCTAGAGTTGTAAATTGTATTTAGTAGGAGAAATATGGAAAAATACATCCACTCCATTTTTTTGGAGTCAGAACTCTCATTACCATCATTTTCAAAAGATATTTTTCCTGAATATAGAATTCTAGGTTGACTAGTTTTTGTATTCAATACATAAAGATATTGCTCCATTGTCTTTTGGCTTGCATAGATTCTGATTTCTGAAGTCATCCTTTGCTTCATTCCTCTGGTAAAATGTGATAGATTTTTTCTTTACTATGGTTGCTTTTAATATTTTCTCTTTATCACTGTTTTTTTTCCTCCACCAATTTGCTTATGATGTGCTTTAGTTTTCTATATGTTTCTTATGCTTAAGTTTCATTGGACTTCTTTCTCTCTCCGCTGGATTATAAGCTACATGAAGGCAATGACCGAGTATTATCTCAAAAGTATTAATTGAGAAAAGTAAATGAATAAGTCTCAAAATATATACAAACCTGTTCATAAGTAAATAGACACAAATACACCTATGTATCTGGTATTTAGCAACATCCTTCCTATTATCTACCTATAAATCTTACCCAGATATCAGCTGGAGACTCAAACCTCTCAAACTTTAAAAAAAGATTTTTTAAACACCATAGCATCCCTTATGGAATCTCATAATCTTACTCAAGAATATTCTAAAAACTAAGATATTTTTACTTTCATGGCCAAGTTGGGACCAAAATTTTTAATTCTAACAAATTCATATGTGTTCTGTGTCTTGATAATTGTAGGAGGAAATGCTGTAAAATCTCTAATATCCTTTCTGTGTCATATGATTAGTCAAAGTTAATCATGGTGACCTCATCTGTGTCGTGAACTGGTTAAGGATTAGACAAGCCTTAAACAATTCTGGCCAATGATATGTGTTGAGAGTTTTGCTCAAGACTTCTCATAAAGTAAAACCAGTCTCTCTCTACACAGTTATACAAATAAGGGAGTATGTTACCACAGAAATTGATGGAAGCCTACTTACACAAATATGGATCATAGTAGGAAACAGATTTTCACTTAGATAATTTAAAATAAAGATACTTTAATTATGGGAGCATTTATAGAAGTATAAACAGCATTAAGGTATGAGCAGATTAAGAGATTTTGAGGTTCCTGGAGACTAGAAACAGTGGGAAGCCTTGAAGAGGCAAAGGGAGCTGGCAGAAGCTATAGTTGTGGTGGGACCAGCCATGGCCAGAACACTTGTACCAAAGCAAGGAGGGAGTGGAGAAGGAACACCATGGCCTTGCTCTTTTTCAGTCTTGCAATATCCTAATGGTATCATTCACTGGCTGAACCCAACTAGAAACCAGCTGGAAAGTCTGACTAAGTAATGCAATCCGTAGCTCAGCCTTTGGAGCACAGAGCATGGCCAATAAGGACGGAGAATGGACCTGGTCAGGTAAACTAAAAGTAATCAGTACTCTCCTTATGACCACCAGAGGAACCAACTACAGTATGAAGCCAATTCTGTAGACAGAACAGAAAGTTAGGAATAATTGGATCCATGTTGACATGGATAAAGACTAAATCAACTGACCCTGTAGAGTGCCTTATTTCTGCACTTTCTATTATGAAATACAGCAAATGTCCTTACTGTATGAGCCAGTCTTGATGTTTTTATTACATGAATGCAAAGCATACTATCTAATATTAGAATAATTTACCTATTGCTTTGTGTATGTGATTGCAGAACACATTCCTTTTATTTTGAATTTCTTCCCTCCTCCACCCTGATCAACTAGAAATACAAGTCTGTTGCATGAAGCATCTTTTGCTGAAGTTTTCAGGCTTATATGGAAGGTTCACATGTCACAATGAAATGTAAAAAATAAAAATTGAAGGGGCCAGCCCAGTGGCACAGTGGTTAAGTTCAGTGTGCTCTGTTTCAGCGGCCTAGGATTCACAGGTTCGGATTCCAGCCATGGACCTAGACTACTTATGAAGCCAAGCTGTGACAGCATCCCACATACAAAATAGAGGAAGATGGGCACAGATATTATCTCAAGGGCCACTTTTCCTAAAGCAAAAATAGGAAGCTTGGCAACAGGTGTTAGCTCAGGGCCAATCTTCTTTATCAAAAAAAGAAAATTGAAATTTCACATTAGATGTTTTCGTCTAAAATAATTTTAGGTTTTTCACTGAATACTCCACTTGTTAGAGTATCTTGCTTTTTTCCAATTCACTGCTTTCTCTATCTCTCCCCTGCTCCCTCCTACTGTCTCCCTTTCACTGTCTGCCCCTTCCATTTCATCTTTCATTACTAGTTTGAAAAACAAGTCCTATACTATTATCCATGGAATGCATATCATGCTCCTCATGGGACATAGATGAACATAGGGGCATTTATGAGCAGCATTCTCTTTTCTTAGAAGGTAATTGTGATAGTAACTAATATCTTCACTACAACAAATACATATTATATGCAAGATAGTCTTACATAGTGAGAATTATTTGTAAATATTACAATAACTAGGAAACAAATTTTGTTTTACTGCATTGTAATGAGGAGATTGAAGCTTGAGGCGTTTATTTGCCCTAAAATACTAGTTGATGAAGCTTATATTTAACCATCATGTGACACCAAAGATTTTTTTTGTCTACACCATAAAGCATATGTTTTCTTTAAATATTTCCTTTGCTTATTTTCTCTGAACATACCCTAATTCACTGAAAGAATATGCAGTGGACATGGATTGTGTCAGTTTTTTCCAATATTCAATGGTTCAGAGCACCATTCTGGGTTCAATGTAAATGCTGAATATTGGATGAGAAGCGATATCTGAGAGAATCCAGATAAACTTTAGTCAGCTATCTCCAAGCCAGATAATAATGGATGGGGCTTGGTCATATATCCAGGATTATAAAATCTCATCCTGGCTTCATGTCCCTCTTCAAGTAAGATTATCAGAGGAGCTGAGAGTAATGATGGATGTAATACAACACCCAAATCAGTCTCTGGTCCTTCGGAATAGCTTAAGTTTTCCTATTTGAGGATATAGTATTATTCTCCTCAAAATAGTATTGCTGATGTTGTTGTTGTGTGTAAACCATGACGTTGGGTATGAGTTTAAGTAGTTTGAAAGATCTTTTATACAGCCATGCATTGCTTAATGATGGGGATGCATTCTGAGAAATGGGTCATTAGGAGATTTCATCATTGTGCAAACATCATAGAGTGTACTTGCCCAAACCTAGATGGTATACCCTAATACAGAACTGGTCTATATGGTACTAAACTTATGGGAGCATGGTGGAATATGCAGTTCGTCATTGACCAAAATGTCGCTATGCAGCTCATGACAATTTGGCTGAATATCAGGGCTCTCTTTACCGGTAAAAACTTACAGAAGAGGGAGATATTATAAAGATCTCATAGAGATACTTAAGGTTTTTCTGTAGATGAAGCAACATGGTGACTACAGATCTAGAAGCTGGGGTAATAGTATCTCTGGAAATGTCTCAGTTATCACTAGGAAAACAGAAGCAGAGATGAAAGGAAAACAAAGCCTGAGGTGAGCAGGGAAGAGTGACATGTGTATATGAGCTCTTTGTGGTTAAATCACCAGTGAGTGGTCCCTCTGAGGAGGGGCTTGAATGAGGAGACTGACAGGAATAAGGAATCTGAAGAAATGGATCAGGAGACAAAGCTCAGTGATACAACAAGACCACAGCAGGCAGCCTGGGTTTTAGTCTCATTCCTTTTCTCTTTTCACGGGCCATTTCCCTGAAGCTGGAGGAACCATGAAACTGGTGAGTTCTGGGCCTCTGTGCCAGGATCACCCACTTTCCCCATTTACCTCTAAATTTTCCAAAAATATCTTCTTTAACCTGATTTCCTGCTAAACTTTCTCTCATAATCCTGGTCCTTTCATCCTCCAACATTCCCCAAGTCCTTACCTGACATCTGCTATGGAGTTTACCTCATGACTCCTTGCTTGGAGGAGGAACTGTCTAAGAATAATCCCTGGCTAGTGAGGAAGGAGTCTCCACAGTGCCTATTTCAACCTCTCCACAGACCAGTGTCTCTCTTTTCTGTGAAAATGGCTTAGCCTCAGTGATTCTGGGAAAAGAGACGTTGGGATTAGAAAGGCACAGGGTCCAGTGAGGAATTGCAATGAAGAAAGTATCCATTGATCAGAGGGGTAGGGGTGAGGGTGTGGACAGAGTCGAAACATGCAGCCATGATCTCCAAACTAGTCTTTGAGTGAGCAGGGTTCCTCAGCACTCCAAAGAGGTCGAATTCTACATACCTGTCAATCTCAGGTTGTTCCTTTCTTTTCCAGTAGAACTGCTCATCTGAATCAATATTGTGGGGCAACTGGCAGAAAGAGTGTGCCATAGTGCCTGTGTGGTTAGTTACTGATCAAAGATGGCAGAGCATGGAAAGAGGAGAGGATGGGTAGGAATAAATGAGAGTGGATCTGACAATGTGCATGCACACTAATCAGAATGGAACTCATGCTTGAAAGAGCCTAAATACAAAATGCCAATTTCGTTTCTCTTTCTCTTAGGTTCCCCAGGTGTCTGGGGTTTTCTTTGGAGGATCTTATATTTGAGAAGTCTGGTCCAGAAACAAGAACTGGAGAAAAACAGCTTGTAGGTGGAGGTTCCTGTTCACTCTCAAGCGTGTGTCTTATGGGTCAGTCAGCTAATTTGGATCAATCAGCAATTCATGAATGAATGGCCGATTCACAGCAACTGGCCCACACATCAATTTGCTGAATGATATAGTGACCAGATTTAGTAAATTTAGTAATTTACCAGAACTTTGATTGAGAAATAGTTTTATTGAATTTATTGATTATGTCAAGTGAACATTACAAAAATGTCAACATTTCAGATAGAAATTTTTCAGTTTATGTTAGGATCAAGTCCTTTTAAAAGTTACATTTTGTTTTATAAACGTTAGCATTTCAAAGGCTCTTTTGCTAATATCTCTGAAGGATCAATTTGTAAAATTTAACAAATTCAACCCAAACATATTTGTTATAATTATTTAAAATGTTTATTGCAATTCATATTAAAAGCATTTTAAACAACTTCTGAAATTGTCTGTGAAGTGTAATTGACCAGTTTTCATTTTGTGTTTGCAAATGCATTTGTTATGAAGCTTCACAGAAACTAGGGGCTGTTTGTTGGCAGAGAGATGGAGTGGACTCTGTACATGGCACATTATATGTGGCAGGGGCTCCAGAGAGCAAGAGAATGGGGGTCTTGGGAGAGTAAGGGGGCCCCAGAAACACAGAGGTCTATGATTCACAGCCCTCTAATACTCTTCCATACCATCAAATATGAATCGAGACAAATTTTTAGAAATAGAAAAGAGAAATGAGTTTGGGGCATATTAATAACTTTGGAAAATTGGTTCTTCTGTAAACTGGTTTTTGGTGGATTAGTTTATCAAATTAATCAAGATTCCTTTGGATCACATAGAGTAATCTACAGACCCTCTGAAAAGTCCCCTCCATTCTCCTTCCAAGGTGGTTTTATGAATGAAAAAGCATGTCATGGCACTCCTCTGCTTGAATACCCTCTATTTTTTCTTGTCACATTGTGAAGAAAACCCAGGCGATTTTAATGATGCTGTCATCAAACCTCACAAAGACTAGGACACCTAAATTCCACTCTAATCACACCAAGCCACACGCTGTGTGTGACCCCTCCCCACCCCAACCCCATTCTTGTTAATCCTCCCTGTGTGCACTCAGGAATCCAGACAGACTTTATTCAACTGTCTCCAAGCCAGATAATATCCTTCTTGTGGGAGGGGCTTGGCCACATATCCGGAATTGTAAAATCTTATCCTGGCTTCATATCCCTCTTCAAGTCTTCAAGTAAGATACTCAGAGGAGCTAAGAGTAATGGTGGATGTAGTATAACACCCCCCGCCCCCCCCCCCCCCCCCCAGTGCCTGGTCCCTCAGAATAGCTTAAGTTTTCCTATTTGAGGATATAAGATCATTCTCCCCAAAATATCATTGCTGTTGTTGCTGTTGTGTATAAACCATGACTTTGGGTATGATTTTAAATAGGCTGAAATATCTTTTATATAGCTGAATATCAGGGCCTCTCTTAGCTGGTAAGAACTTATAGAAGAAAGAGATATTATAAAGATCCCACAGAGAGACACTTAAGGCTTTTCTGAAGATGAAGCAACATGGTGACCACAGATCTAGATGATGGGGGAAGAATGGTCTCTGGAAATATCCCAGGAGTCACCAGGGAAACAGAAATAGAAATGAGAGGGAAAAAAAAAAAAGCCAGACGTGAGCAGGAAAAAGTGCATGTATAGATGAGCTCTTAGTGGTTAAATCACCAGTGAGTGGCCCCGCTGAGGGGATTGGATGAGGAGAAGGAGAGGAAGAAGGAAAAAGAAAAAAATGCATTAGGAGACAAAGCTCAATCATATAGCAAGTCCATAGCAGGCAGTCTGGGTTTTTGTCTTATTCCTCTTCTGTTTTTAAGGGCCATTCCCTGCAGCCGGAGGAACCAGAAAACTGGTGAGCTCTGGGCTCCTATGCCAGGATCACATACTCTTCCCATTTACCTCCAAATTTTCCAAATAGCTTGTGTCACCTGATTTTCTATCTTCCTGCCAAAGTTTTCCCTGGTCTGTTATCCTCAAACATCCTCCAAGTACTTACCTGACCTCCACTATAGAGTTTCCCTCATGACCCCTTGCTTGGAGGAGGCACTGTCCACAATGCCCATGTCAACCGCCATAGACCAGTGTCTCTCTTCTCTAAAAATGGGTTGGCAACAGAAGCTATAGGAAAAAAGAGGGTGTTCAGGATTAGAAAAGCACATGATCCTGTGGGGAGTTGCAATGAAGAAAGGGTCCATTGATGGGAGAGGGAGGGATGAAGTGGTGGGCAGAGATGGAACATGTAGTCATCATGTGCAAACTGGTCTTTGAGTGAGCAGTGTTCCTCAGCGCTCCAAAGAGGTTGAATTCTTCAAACCTGTAAATCTCAGGTTGCTCCTACCTGGTCTTCTTTTCCAGGTTCCATATAGAACTGCTCATCTGAATCAAAATTGTAAGGAAACTGGCAGAGACAGTGTGTCATACAGCCTATGAGGTTAGTTACTGATCAAAGATGGCAGAGCATGGAAAGAGGAGAGGATGGGTAGGAATAAAGGAGAGTGGATCTGACAATGTGCATGCACATTAATCAGAATGGAACCCATGCTTGAAAGAGCCTAAATACAAAATTCCAACTTCCTTTCTCTTTCACTGAGGTTCCCCAGGTATCTGGGGTTTTCTTTGGAGGATCTTATATTTGAGAAGTCTGGTCCAGAAACAATCACTAGCTTGTGGGTAGAAGTTCCTGTTCCCTCTCAAGTGTGTGTCCTATGGGTCAGTCAGCTAATTTGGATCAATCAGCAGTTCATGAATGAATGACTAATTCTCAGCAACTAGCCCATGCAGTTTGCTGAATGATATAGTGACTGGATTTAGTAAATCTGGTAATTTGCCAATACTTTGCTTGTGGAATAGCTTTATTGAATTTTTTCATTACTTGCCTAGTGAACATTACAAAAATGTCAACATTTCAGATAGAAATTTTTCAGTTTATGTTAGTATCAAATCCTTTTAAAAGTTACATTTTATTTTCTAAATTTTAGCATTTTAAAAGCTCTTCTGCTAATCTCTCTGAAGGATCAATTTGTAAAATTTAACAAATTCAACCAAAACATGTATATATGTATTTTTTAGTTTTGTCTTTTTTTTGCTGAGGAAGATTCACCATGAGCTAACATCGATTGCCAATCTTCCTGGATTTTTGCTTGTGGAAGATTAGCCCTGAACTAACACCTGTGCTAATCTTCCTCTATTTTGTATGTGGATCACTGCCACAGCATGGCTGACAAGTGGTGTAAGTCCACTCCTGGGATCCGAACCTGCTAACACCAGCCACTGAGGCAGAGCACACTGAACTTAATCACTACGCCACAGGGCCAGCTCCTAAAACATATTTTTTAACTATTTAAAACGTTTGTTCCAATTTATATTAAAAGCATTTTAAACAACTTCTGAAACTGTCTGTGAAGCATAACTGACCAGTTTTCATTTTGCCTGTATAAATGCATTTGTTATAAAGCTTCATGGAAACTAAGGCCTATTGGCCTAGTGGCATGGTGGTTAAGTTCACGTGCTCTCCTTCAGCAGCCTGGGGTTCGCAGGTTCATATCCCAGGAAAGGACCTACACACTGCTCATCAAAGCATGCTGTGGAGGCCTCCCACAGAAAAGAGAGGAACATTGGCATAGATGTTAGCTCAGGGCTGGTCTTCCTCACCAAAAAAAAAAGAAAGAAAGAAAAAAAGAAAAAGAAACGGAGTACTACTTGTTGGCAGAAAGATGGAGTGGAGTTACAGAGAGCAAGATGGTCCCAGAAACTCAGAAGTCTATGTTTCGTAGCCCTCTAATACACTTCCAAACCATCAAATGTGAATTGATACAAACTTTAGAAACAGAAAAAAAGAAATGAATTTGGGGTGCATTAATAATTTTGGCAAATTGGTTCCTCCATAAACTGGCTTTTGGTGGATTGGGTTCATCGAATAAATTGGGATTCTTTTTGGATCACAAAGTAATCTACAGACCCTCTGAAAAGTCCCCTCCACTCTGCTTCTAAGCTGAGTTTACGAAAAAAAAAAAGCATGTCATGGCACTCCTCTGCTTAAATTCCCTCTATTTTTACTTGTTATACTGTGAAGAAAATCCAGGCGACTTTTAATGATGCTGTCATCAAACCTCACAAGGACTGGGACACCTAAATCCCACCCTCTAATCACACCAAGCCACATGCTGTGAGTGACGTCCTCCCACCCCAGCCCTAGTCCTGCTAATCCTCCCTGTCTGCACTCAGGTAAATGCTTTTGCCTGGAATGAACATAGCCCTTTAACTGTCGAGCCCTCACCTCCTCTGAGAAGTGCACCTGGAAGGCCTGTCTTTCAACTCTGCCATGATCTCTACACCATCAACTCCCCAACCTCCTCATTTTGAAAAATTATTATTCATGAATTAATGCACAAATAGTAATCATCTTCTAGTCCTATGTCACCAACTCATTCCAGGAGAAGAGAAAATAACTGACCAATGGACACCACTATCAATTTATAGTCTTAGGAATGCCCTGAACCCTCAACACTGTTGAGTCTTGTCTTTAGTTAGCAGTATTTGACATTCCCTGTATTTGACTAGCTGGTACAGACTTTTGTTTCTTTTATTTTTCCTCCATGTATGTCTCCCCTCCAATGTGTGAACTCCTAAAAGACAGGATCCAAGCATTTTCATCTTTGAAACCCAGGACCCTATTTCTGTAGGTGTGTAAAAAATACTGTTATGTGGCAGTATCCAACGTCTGAGGTCTGTTGGGCTTTTGGGAAGGGAGACCAAGCTACAGTAAACAAACCACATGGAGGGGCCAGAGCTCAGACACAGGGGGACCCCTGATCATGAGGGTGAGGAAGGCAGGGCACTTGGACATGTGGCACAGGACAGGCTTTTAGACATTTGTCAGAAGCTACAATGAGGAGTGGTGAGTCCCTCTTCCTGTAAATTGAATCAAGATATGTGAAATATGATCCTGGACTCTCTACCAGAAAAGTCCATGTAGCTCACAAAGCTGCATTCACTTTCTTCTTCTTTCGTAAGTTTCTATTAAGACTCCGTATTTTGCACTCAAGTTTCCACACTTGTGAGCCCACTGAGAGGAGGACCAGGTTCTCAGATCTGAAATGATAGGTAAAATGGCAGTTCTGTGCAGGGGTAGTCGTGTTACTTCAGAGAGGGAAAATGCAGTGGATTCACAATCAAATACATCTAATATGCTCTCCCTGCTCTTTCTCTCCATAAAGATGAGGTAAGAGGTAGGAATTCAAAATCATAATGATTCCATCATCTGCATAGAGATGAGAAATAACAAGAAGACTTTTCTGTCTTTGCTAATGACATTAAAAATTGAACTCGCTACTATTGTATTAAAACCTAATGCATATGTTACCCACCACAGATTGCAGAGGACCTTTACAAATTATATCTGCATTCACGACAGTGGTCCTGTGAAGTATGTATTGTTTCTACAGATGAAGCAGAACTAAGTCTTTCAGAGCTTAAATGGCTTATCCATTGTAACTCTGCTACTAATTGGACTCCTTCTTAAGATTCTCTAAAACAAGATTTAAAGAGAGAACTTTGTGCAAGGAGAAAGAACCTACTCTATGTGTGTCATAGAAAATTCATATAACTGGTTACGTAAGGATTGATACAGGGGACATATGGAAGTAGCTTCACAAAGACTGAGAGAAATTTTGGGATAAATGCTTGATAAATTTTTATTAAATGGAAATAATATTTTGGGGGCAGCATTTCTATCTATATTACTGCTGGCATTAAGGAGGACCCAGAATCCTTCAGGATATACAATGTTTCCTGCTTCCTGAAGTGAACACAGAATAGGTCCTGGATGGCCCTTCTGGTGACAAGATGATTATTATGTTCACAGTTAACACCACTGATCAAGTATAGATCCTAAAGCATGCTGGCCAGGGCAGATGTTTTCTCCCTGAGTTTCAACAAGGAAGAAGTCCACAACTTTTATCCTCCACCCTGAGGGAACAGAGGATGTCCCCTGGGGAGAGTCTCCCTCCTGTAACCCTGACCCACATCAATGACGGTTTTCTATCCCTTTGTCTACCCACATGGGCACCCTGCCCTCATCCTAGGTGCCCTGTCTCCACAGAGGCCGGACAGGGTGACTCAGGTGAGGCACCTGGAATCAGGACGTTTGTCCGAGTTGCCTTCCTCTCAGACCAGGCCTGCAGTGGCTGCCCTGAGTAATGCAGCAGGGATGTGGGCAGTGCAGAGAGCTCTAGAAAATGTAGGGAGGCTGACTGGGTCAGAGGAAACAGCTGGCAGAACTCCAAACCAGAGCCTTTCAGATGAATTTTTAGCCAACTAGAAAAAGATTCTAGGTGATACCGTTGTTGCTAGTAGAAAAGATTGTGTGAAGAAGCTGTGAGGCTGGGAGATCCCCAGGTATGACGCAGTCTCCACTCCACAGCCGCAAAACAGAACTGAGGGACATTTCCCCCTTAGAACAGAAGGGAGGGCATGGGCCACAGGCCTCTCTGCTGCTCTGAGGGACCCTGGGGTAGCGCTGAGGGAACTGAGGCACCTTCAAGGTCCCTCTCTGACCATTCTTCCTGGCCCCCAACCCTATTCCAGGTCTGAGTTTGATGTTCCTCCTTTATGCTTCCACCCCACGGTGGAAACTCTCTTTATTCTGGAGTTATCCTGATCTTGATGCACCACTGCTGGTGGAAGCCCAGTGGCAAATATCCCAGTCTCAGGGGCTGTGGAACTAGGCACCTCATACAGAATATTGGAGTAACAAACTGCCTCCATGCGCCACTAATGGAAACTTGCTTTTGTTGCCTCTTCCCTATTTCTTTTTACCTGGCAAACTCCTTATATTCTGCTTTTACATCCTGTTGTCTGTTTTAAAAGGAAAACATAAAATACAGGGAAGAGAGAGAGGGAGGGAGAGAAGGAGAGAGGGCGATACTTATTGTCTTGTTTATTAATGTTTGCCAGGCACTGTTCTAACTGCTTTAAAGCCATTTAGTACTGCCCCCAGTCATGAACGAGAGGAGCCTGATAAACAATATATTTACTAAGAAAAATATATTGATACTTCTGCCATTTGGGGTTTGACGCTTAGGGCTCACACAGTAATCTGTAACTCTAAACATCTGCTCCCTTATTAACACTACTAGGGTCCAGGCAATGCTTCTGCACATCGTTTGCTCTCTGTCCTTGAAACTAAAGGTGACTGTGTCTCAATCCTGTGAAGGTTTGTAGATTGTGCCTTGCTGACATTAGATGACCCCGTTTCATGGTCAGGGAGGATTTAAGCAGCTGAAGAGCCTATAAGAAAAAAGCCAACAACTTCTCAAATACTTTCATTCAAAGAGCAGGAATGCAGTAGATTCTTGCATAATGTGGAATTACTTGCCAGCAGGGCTGGGTGTATATTTTTTTGCTTGTTTTCTTGCTTCATTTATTAACCTGATATTTCTAACAGTTGCACATGGCAGCTGAGAACATTTTGCAATATTAAAGAAGTCATAATACTCTTAAGTTTGTATATTTGAAGATCTAGATGTAAAAATGCTTGAAACATGATCCACATTTTACAAAGAGAAGCCTCAGGCAAAAAGAGGTTCAGTCATTTGTAGACTCTCATACAGCACATTAATGGCGGAACTGCAGCTGAAAATCATTTCCTTCTAAGAGCTCCGTTCCTCCCACCATAACTTAAGGCTCCTCCGAGTGTCTAAGATAATAGAAGTGAACATCCCTGTGACAATAATTTTCCCTTCCCTGAGATATGATCCCCACTTATTTTCCCCTACTAAAACTTCCAAGTATAAGAACTATAGGTTTCAACAAAATATCACAAAGATGTCAACTCTTGAATCATTTTTCTTTCGGTTCTTTAAACCCTCAAGGCATTCAATCTTCAGATCTATAACTGAGAGAAAATCTTCGCCTTAAATGTTCATCCAGTGCAATGTGATGAAGACACAGTGCCAGGCAGTGGACTGAGAACGTTCATAAAAAATGTCTGCCCAGAGACAGCTGAGGTCCTTCAGCTCCAGTGCTCATTGGTTCCTTTCCTAGGGCCTCTCCAATTCTATCCTTCATGGAAGCCTCACAGGTTTTTTATTCTCTGAAGTAGGTACATTAGAGCCACCAGGTGCGAGCTGTGTTGCCTACCATTACTTCTTCCTTTGTTCCCAATTATGTCTGGGAAGATGGCTCCGCAGATCCCCAGGGGCCTTTGGACAGCAGCTATGATGGCGATGCTGGTGGTGCTGAGCACCCCGGTGGCTGAGGGCAGAGACTCTCCACGTGAGTGCAGGGCAGCTGCTCTCCAGAGCCACCACCCTGGGGAACAGGCTCTGAATGAGCCTTGGGCTGGGGTGTGGGGGATTCTGTGATCTCAGAATACAGTCTTTCTATGGGGAAGAGAGGTATGTTACATTCTCATTTCCTCCTCCTAATGTCGAGGTGAGGACAATCCCCATCTCACAAGCTGAAGCTGGGAAGGAGACAAAGCCTGCATCTGCCACCAGCGCTAGGACAAAGTGAGCATGGGGTTATTTTTGAAGATATGAATTTCTCCAAAGAAGATGCAGCAGGATTTGTCATTTCAGAGTCTGGGACTCTGGGTTGGGAAAATGTAGGGCAGCAATGGTCTCCGTAGTCTCATATTTGAGGAAAGAACTCTACACTCCTGACTCTGAGTGGAGGGCTCGTGGAGGCAAACTCTGGGTATTTGAGTGAAGCTGACAGGGTGATCACAGTCAGGGAGTCTTCAAGTTTCACAGATTTATGGTCAAATAGTAACTTGAGTGGGATTCAGAGACTTGAGTTAAAGGTGGACTAAATTTAGCAGACAGTAGAATGTAAAGAAGGAAAGTAATACATATTGAGAAACCATTCATTTCAGACACAGATTAGAATCTTCATGTGAATTCTCAATCTTCCTAACACCCATGTGTAGGTATTATGACTCCCTTTTGTACAATTATACTTACCGTATAGATACTCTGTTAAGTAACCTGCCAGAGCTGGTAATTGGCACGGTTTAACTGGAGTCTAATTTATCTAATTTGAAAGCCTGCGCTCTTTCCATGAATCAAATGTTCTTTTCTAGGACACAGGAGGTATCCTCTCTTCTAACCACACAGGAGTCAGAGAGCCTCACACTGCGGTGGGATGGGGGTGGCAGAAACTCAGAGTAAACCCGGCATGGGTAAGGGAGGCCCTTTATCCAAGAACAAGAGAATCTACCTGTCAGGACTAGGACAAGCTTCATTCTTGACCTTTCCTGTCATTCTCTTGAACTCTTGTGATTACGCGGACACTTGTTTGTCTCTGAGGCCCCCAGGAGTTCTACGGAAAATAGGATTTCACGAGAGAACGTCCTGATTCCTCTAAGTACAGGGACTGGTGTAAAATAACCCTATTGCCCTCTTTACTCAGTTCACAGGTCCCGGGGCTTTCCTTTCCTTCTCTCATATGAAGGCAATTCTGGAAGCCCTCAGAGCGGGGCGGGAAGGCCTGCGGAAGAGCTGCCTGAGCATCCTGGGTTCAAAGCCGGAGGCGCGAGGCCGGGTGGGGTGGGAACCCAAGGTGACAGCCTGGTTTTAGGTTTATCCGATCCAACCGGCCGCGACCCAGAACGCCGGCCAGCAGAGCGGCTGCTGCGTTGGGCTGTGGGGCTGAGGCCGGACTGACGGCAGGGCTGTGATCCCCCGCAGAGGATTTCGTGTTCCAGCTTAAGGGCCAGTGCTACTTCACCAACGGGACGGAGCGGGTGCGGCTCGTGACCAGACTCATCTACAACCGGGAGGAGTTCGTGCGCTTCGACAGCGACGTGGGGGAGTTCCAGGCAGTGACCGAGCTGGGGCGGCACATTGCCAAGGACTGGAACGGACAGAAGGACGTCCTGGAGCAGAAGCGGGCCGAGCTGGACACGGTGTGCAGACACAACTACCAGGTGGAGGCCCTCACGACCTTACAGCGCCGAGGTGAGCGCCGGCTGCCCGCCCTCCGCGGGGCCACTCTCGGCGGCGGGCGAGTCTCGGAGCTGGGAGGGCGGTAGGGGGCCCACGGAGGGGACAGGGAGGGGGCGGGTCCCGCGGCGGAGGGGCGGGGACAGAGGGCAACTCGGGGACCGACGTCTGCAGCCCCCCTCCCCCCAGCATCACCATTCACTTCAGACATAGACATTTTGAAAGTTAATCATACTCATTTAATGAGCATCTATTTCTAGACAATTAGCTGACCAAACATGGTCTATATTTTGCCGTTTAATTTCACAACTACTTGTGTGTTAGGGATTAGCGTCACCACTTTAATAATATGCTAATAGTGGTACATAATAAACACTTTAAGTGATCAGTCCACAGTTACCCACCAGGTCCTGAAGTCTCCCCAAAATACGCAATAGTCATTATGTTCTTTATTACCTGTATATAGAGTCTAATGGGAGGAAAGCCTCGTTAAAGCCTATTATGACCAGAAGCAGCAATAGGAGACTCTTCTGGCGTATTTTCAATGTTGGTGGGGCGAAGTGATATTGTCAGGGGATTGAAAATTCACGGATTAATCCCTAGCCCGACTCTGGTGTTACCTATGCACGTTCATGTAACTTTTAGCTGATTTTACACTCTCTTGCCTTCTGACCCAGATTGGTAGTGCCACCAAGTACTTATATTTTTGCTATTTCAGTTGTTTTTCATAAAAATTATTCTAACATTCTTTTCTTGAATTTGTGCCCTCTATTTTTATTCCCAATCTGTTTAAGATGAACAGATTTTATAAATCCATATGGCTGACCATGATTTCAGTCTGACTCCAGAAATGAGAACCTGAACAAGAGTTAAAGTTTGGGCTGAAGACATGATTCCTTCCTGGTGATGGCTCACGAGTGCCATTTAACTGGGGTGCCAAGACTGCCCGCTGACCTCGGCAAGTCCCATGTTTACATTACATTCTCATTAACCCAGGCCCACCTCTGCAAGAATCTCAGAATATTTTCTACAGAGAACATACATGATGATAATGTCTGATTTCAGAACAAGAAAGTAATTCTTAATAACAAGGGGATGGAGTAGGGAAGCCAGCTAGTAATTAAACTCTAATGTTAAAAGAAAAGTATAAAAAAAAAAGAAAATGAGAGAACATAATATATTATCAAATAAATAAAACATAAATAAATAAATAAAACATAGTTTCTCACTAAGGGGATAAGGGAGATGCAGTGAAATGGCTGGACAGGTAAAGGAGAAGATGTGTGAAATAAGTAGGGAGAGGTGTGTGGTATTTAACCATGAGTAGCAATCTGAGAATATACAGGAATCGAGGCAGGAGCTATTTGTTTTCAAATTTCCCTTTCTTTTCCTTCAAAAATCACACACTTTTGAAATAATATTCATTTTTTTTTGTCTCTGTTACTAAATTACAAGTTCTGTAAGGGCAGGGACTATGATCTGTTGTTTATATTTGGATTCCCAGTGCTTGTCAAGTTTATGTTTGTTGAATGAATGAATAAGTGAATCAATGAATGAATAAAATATAAGTGGCAAATATGATGCAGAGATGGAAGTTCATGTATTTAATAATATACATTTTTTTTTGTGGGAATTCATCACAGAATGGCATTTGAGCAAAGGTTAGCCTAAAAGCTGAGAGGGATGCTTTGTTGATCTGCAACTGGTAAGAAGTGCTCTTGCTCTCAAAGTTTGTTAGTATTACAGGCTGAGAATTATGGGATATAGCCTTTTTGAGAAGCACTGCTTTGTAGGAAGGATGTGATGGTCACTGCTGTCCTACTTCATTGGACGTAGAAATGTCTATACATTCTTAATGCTCAGTCCATGTTACCTTTTGTGAGGCCATGACTAGTGTTGATGGACTCCCGGCCAGGAGAGAGTCAAAGCTGCTGTATTTTCTCTACTGTGAGGAGCACAGGGACTAACAGAAAACAGTGTCACTGCCCTAGCATGAGTCACTAGAGCTAATCCTGGTGATCAACTTCAATAGAAGTGAGGGAAAGGATGTCCTGGTTTATTATTTTTACTTTTATAAATTTTTTGAATAGTAGCCTCTGTAACAAAACAATTTATGATTTTAAAGTGGTTTATTTTTATCAATTAGTATCAACAGAATAACTACCATAGGATGATTACTGTTATCTCTTGAGACCCTGAAAGTAGACTAACTAATGCGTTTATTGAAGTTAATAAAGTGGCCATGCTCAAATCATAACCCAAGACTTGGAGTCCAGGGATCTCTACTCTGGTACCAAGGATGACTCTCCCCATGCGGAGACTTGCCGTGTGGTCTCACATCTCACTATGTCTTTTCCTCCCTTCAGTGGAACCCAGAGTGACCATCTCCCCATCCAGGACAGGGGTTCTAAACCACCACAACCTGCTGGTCTGCTCGGTGACAGATTTCTATCCGGGCCAGATCAAAGTTCGGTGGTTCCGGAATGACCAGGAGGAGAGAGCCGGTATTGTGTCAACCCCCCTTATTAGGAACGGAGACTGGACCTTCCAGATCCTTGTGATGCTGGAAATGACCCCCCAGCGAGGAGATGTCTACACCTGCCACGTGGAGCACCCCAGCCCCCAGAGCCCCATCACAGTGGAGTGGCGTAAGTAACAAAAATTTGTTTCCTTTCAATGTGGGCTCCACAAGACAGAAGGCAGAGCTTCCATTGGCCCCTCCCATCTCATCCCTTATCCTCGATGTCACTACAGAGCTGGAAATCACAATAGACTAGAGTGCCTCTTGTCCCATGGCAGGAGCATCAGAGGAATTCTGATCTTATTGTCTTTCTTGATAATAGAGAGATCACCCTACACATCATGGCCCCAGAAACCAGCCCTGATAGCTCTGAAGGATTGACTTTTATTATAGTTGGTGCCTGGGATCTTAGGGTCTAAGGTTATGAAGGTGTCCTGAGGAGCAGAGATCCTCCCACTCTCTCATCCACCCACTATGTCCAAGGATTTATTGGCAGGTCCCTTCCTCCCCTAGGAGTGGTCAGAATTGAGAACTGGGTTGCCCTGGCATCTCTACCTCCTGTATCTCAGACTGGACTTCAGGCTTCCCAAAGGGACCCTGTGAAGGGTGGGGCAGGCCCTGACACTCAGGCTCTGCTCCCCAGGGACACACTCTGAATCTGCCCAGAGCAAGATACTCTGTGGAATCGGGAGCTTCGTGCTGGGGCTGATCTTCCTTGGGCTGAGTCTCATCATCCATCACAGGAGCCAGAAGGGTAAGGCACTGTGGGGAAACAGAGAAGATGAGCTGAGACTGAGACCCTCTGCTCAGGGGTCCTCTGCCTCTAGCTGTTCAGGGAGACCTCCTCCTCTTGACCTGGAAAGGAAGGAGGCTGGTCTGGCAGTGGGAGGAGATGGAACAACCTGCGGGGAAACATTGGAACCTCATTTTACTGGTTGAAAGGTAGCCCGACCACAGAGGTGACTGGTAGAGTGTGTTCTAGGACTTCCTTCCAATTCATCGTCACACTGGCTCTTTTCTGAAAGCTTCCTCCATTAAGAGGGTCAGAGCATGGGCTTCCCTTCCTTCTAGTGACAGTTTCATTGATTTTGGGGGATTTTGGCTGAGGGCAGTTAAGGCCTTGTGCCCGATGGGTAGGAGGAAATAAATTTCCAATGAAGTTGTATATTTCATTTCCCTTTGGGGTATTTGAGGGACTGGATGTTTGTGTAATGAAACCTTTCTCTGTATAACTTCATTTCATAGGACCTCGTGGGTCTCCACCAGCAGGTACTATTTCTGCTCGGATTCACTGTGGGGTGTCGGGACAGGTGAAAGAGGGAAGAGCTGGGGTGAGTGTACTGGGCACAATGGTCTCAGTTCATGGCCTGTTCCCTGCCACAGGGATCAAGGTTAGGGGAGAAGTTTGTCTAGTTTCTGTAGGAAGCTCCCTAGGTTGCTCCCCAGCACTGGGCCATACCTTTAGTGATGTCTTTCTGTGAAACTTGGAGTCTGCTCTTCTGTAATGCCTGCCTGTCCTTTCTAAAATTCCCAGCTGCCTGTGCCAGCCTGTGCCCTTTTCAGATCAGAGTCCTATAGTGACTCTGACACAGTCTTCGGGTCACCTCCTGTAACCCCAGCCTTGAGGATCTGACTGTGACACTGCTTCCTGCACTGACCCCAGAGCCTCTGCCTGTGCAGTTGCTGCCAGCAGTGTCTACTCAGGTCCCAAGGGGTTTTTCTGTTTCCATTCTCCCCCCACAGACTGTATAAGAGAAGCACATTGAAACAAATGGACAAAGAGAGACACAGAGAAATTGGGAAAGATGCACAGATAGAAATATAACAGAGAAAGAGAGAAAGGTGCACAGATAGAGATATAACAGAAAGAGAAGAGAGAGATAAAGACCTCATTGAATATCTGGATCTAATCACTTCTGAAATCAACTTGTCTCACAGCTTACGGGAAACAACTTACCTGACTATAGAGCTTTTATCATAATTAAACGTGATTATGAGTTATCTGTACCCTGAGCTTTTTTTTTTTCGGTGAGGAAGGCTTGCCCTGAACTAATATATGTTGCTAATCTTCCTCTTCTTGCTTGAGGAAGCTTGTCCCTGAGCTAACATCTGTGCCAATATTCCTCTATTTTTTGTACATGGGATACCAACACAGAATGGCTTGATGAGCAGTGTGTAGGTCCACGCCCGGAATCTGAACCTGTGAACTCCAGGCTGCTGAAGTGGAGCACATGAACTTAACCACTACAGCACCAGGCTGGCCCCTGCCTGGGCTTTCTTAACTGGGTGGGGGCAGAAAACCACTGCAGAATAAAAGGAACATATTTTGTTCCTTGAAAGGAGACTAGAGGTGGGTGACAGGTAAGAGTGAGCAGAGGAGACAGAAAATCGATTCAATGTCACATCCTCCATGGCTCTTTAGTACTGATGTTCAATGCAATGGCCTTAGCATGTGCTGACCTCTCTTCCAGTTTGGTGAGTACGGTGAATGGAAGCATAGTGAAACTATCTGAGCACAGATATAATGGCCCCTGGTGTTGCAGAGAACTGAACTGATATTTCAGATATATCTTGGCCAGTCACATTGATCAATGTCAATTTTTACTTTTGAAAACGTATAACCAGCAATAAAAGTACTATTTTTGGTTCCAAATGATAGAAACCCAAGGCAAATTTACTTTGTTCATATTACAAGGAAGCCTGGGGTCAAGTTGATTTCAGAAGTGATTAGATCCAGATATTCAATGAGGTCTTTATCTCTCTCTTCTCTTTCTGTTATATCTCTATCTGTGCACCTTTCTCTCTTTCTCTGTTATATTTCTGTCTGTGCGTCTTTCCCTCTTTCTCTGTGTCTCTCTTTGTCCCTGTATATTTCTTTCAGGTGTGTCTCTCTGTTTTTGTGTCTGCATCTCTATCTCTGTCTCTCTTGTGTCTCTTGCTCTTTCATTGCATTTCTGCCTCTGTCTCTCTCTCATTTTTCTCTATCTGCACACTTGTCACTATTTATCTGCATCTCTTTCTCGCTCTGTTTCTTTTCACATCTCTCTATTTTCTGCATCTCTCTTTCTCATCCCCTCACATCTTACCTCATCCTCACATCTTACCTCATCTTTGTTTCTGTGTATGTGTGTGTGTGTGTGTGTGTCTGTCTGTTGTGTGTTTCTAGAGTGTCTACCAAAATTTTAACAATTTTAGGAAAGATTCTGATTGGTCAAGCCTGAGAAATATGCACACCTCTCTCAAAAACATCATGTACATGGAATTCAAATAGCCAGCCTTGTGTCCACCCCCTCCCCCTCATTGGTAGCAGAGATTGGACCTTCCGGATCTTAGTAATGCTGTAAATGATTCCCCAGGGTGGAGATGTCTACCCCTGCCATGTGGAGCACCCTGGCCTCCAGAGCCCCACCACAGTGGAGTGACATAAAGGGCAGTTTGTTTCTTCATAACATGGACCCCAGGAGATAAATGGCAGAACTCCCTCTGCTTCTAGGGTCCATTGTTGGGGGTGCTGACTCACACCCATCCTACTCCTTGTCTCCTGCACAGTCACCTGATGGCACTGCTGAGCATGAATTCTCAGAAGATAGAGCTCCCCTTGCCTGTGGATATAGTGATCTATTGATTCCTGACGACATTCTCTTCCCAGGTGTTAGGATGATCACTACACACTGTGGCTCCTTTGACATGGGCCCAGTGTTCAAGCTGGTCCTCATCCCAGGTTCTGGGTTTTGTCATTAAGACAGGTGGCTAGGAGCTTATCTCTGAGGTTATGGGGGGCCATGCCACTGAGGAGCAGGCATCTCCTCCCTGCTCCCTCACCCACCCATAGGGCTTGATGCACCAATGGCAGGTCCTTCCCTTTCCTGGATGAGGTCAGAATGAGAACTAGGCTTCCTTGGGGCCTTCCTCTCCCATACTCTAGGCTATAACACAGGTCATCCGACATGAGCACTTATGAATGTGTGGACAAACACTGACACTAAGGATTCTGCTCCACAAGGTCATAGTCTGAATCTTCCTAGAACAAGATGCTGAGTGGTCACAGGTTCTTTGCTGGTTTTGTCATCTTCCTCGGGGTGGGCATTGTCAGTCACCACAGGAATCAAGAGGGAGTGATACTCTTGGGGAAGTAAGAAGGACTTGTGGTAGGTGTCCAGGGAGCCCTTGGTCTCTATATAGAGCTCTTTGCTGTTGACCCTGCAAAGACAAGAGACAGGGCTCGAGATTGAACCTGACTCGGAGTTTAGGCAGACATTGAGATCTGATTTCTCTAGTTGAAACTTAAGCCCTGTTATAATGATGAGTTGAAGAGTATATTCTAGGACATTCTTACAGTTCAACACTGTTACACTGGCCACATGCTATAAGATTCCTTCTTAATGAGAGGGTCACAGTCTTCTTCCCTTCCTTCCAGTGACAGTTGCATAGAAATAACTATTTTTCGCACCAGGATTTCATTAGGTAATCTTTAATTGATAATTTAATCAAAATAACAAGTACATCCTTTATCAACAAGTTTGCCAACAGAAGGAGCTGAGATTTAGTAGACACATACCTTGGAGAAAAGTGTATGAGGCTGCCAGAGAACAACCTACTAGTTGTGAGGATTTGGTCTTATCTTCAATCAAATGGCAGGATTTCCCTCTTGCTTATGGTTGACTAGTATTCCATTGTATATATAACACATCTTTATCCATTCCTCCCGTTGACAAATGTTTTACGTTGTTTCCATATCTTAGCTATTGTGAATAATACTGCAATGAACACAGGAGTGCAGGTATCTCTTTGATATCCTGTTTTTATTTCCTTTGGGTATATATCCACAAGTGGAATTGCTGGATCATATGGTAGTTGTAGTTTTAATTTTTGGGGGAATCTCCATACTGTTTTCCATAGTAGCTTTACCAAGTTGCACTCCTGTCAACAATGCACAAGAGGTCCCTTTTCTCCACATCCTCACCAGCACTTAGCTGTTGTCTTTTAGATAACAGTTTCTAACAGATGTGAGGTGATATCTCATTGTGTTTTTGATTTGCGTTTCCCTGATGATTAGCCATGTTGAGCATCTTTTCAGGTACCTGTTTGTATGTCTTCTTTGGAAAAATGTCTTTTCAGTTCCTCTGCCCATTTTTTAATGGATAGTTTAGGTTGTTTTTTCTTTAGTTTTATGAGTTCCTCATATATTTTGGATGTTAACTTTTTGTTAGATAGTTTGAATATTTCCTCCCATTCTGCAGGTTGCCTTTTCATTTTGTTGATTGTTTCCTTTGTTTTGAGGAAGTTTTTTAGTCTGATATAGTCCCACTTGTTTATTTTTGCTTTTGTTGCTTGTATTTTTGGTGCCATATCCAAAAAATTGTTGCCAAGAATAATGTCAAGGAGTTTCTTTCTGAAAGTTTTATGGTTTCAGATCTTACACTTAAAGTTTTAATCCAGTTAACTTTTGTGAATGGTCTAAGATAAGAATCCAATTTATTTTCTTGGTTTTTAATTTTGTTTTTTATTTTTATTTTTTCCAGTTTCATTGAGATGTAAGTGACATATATAACATTGTGTAATTTTAAGGTGTATGGCATAAAGATTTGATATGTGTATATATTGCAAAATCATGCCGCAATAAATTTAGGCAACATCCATCTCCTCATATAGTTACAAAAATATTTTTTTCCTTGTGAAGAGAACTTTTAAAATCTTCTCTCTTAGCAACTTTCAGATGTAGAACACGATATTGTTTACTATGGTCATCATGTTGTACGCATTACATCCCCAGTACTCATTTAGAACTGGAAGTTTGTACCTTTTGGCCATCTTCACCTAATCCCTCCCCGCCACCCGACAACCACAAATCTGATATCTTTCTTTATAAATTTATCTGTTTTTAGATTCTACATATATATAAGCACATATAGTGTTTGTCTTTCTCACTTAGCATAATTCCCTAAAGGTCCCTCCATGTTGTCACAAATGGCAGGATTTCCTTCTTTTTATGGCTGAATAGTATTCCGTTGTGTGTGTATATATAAATAGTGTGTGTATATATATATATATATATATTTTTTTTTTCTTTATCCTCTACATTTTCTTTATCCACTCATCCATTGGTAGACACTTTGGTTATTTCTATGTCTTGGCTGTTGTAAATAATGCTGCAGTGGACATAGGGGTGCAGATATCTCTTCAACAGTGGTTTTTTTCCTTCAGATATATACCAAGAAGCCGAATTGCTTGGTCATATGGTAGTTCTATTTTTAATTTTGTGAGGAACTTCCATGTGGCTACATGCATGTACATTTCCACCAACAGTACACAAGGGTTCCTTCTCCACATCCTCACCAGCATTTATCACGTCTTTTTGATGATAGCCACTCTAACAAGTTTGAGATGATATCTCATTGTGATTTTGATTTTCATTTCCCTGATAATTAATGAAATTGAGCAACTTTTCATATACCTGTTGGTCATTTGAATATCTCCTTTGGAAAAATGTTTATTCAGGTCCTTTCTCCATTTTTAATTAGATTATTTGCTTTTTTGCTATTAAGTTGTATGAGTTCTGTATATATTTTGGATATTAACCCCTTATCATATATGTGGTTTGCAAATATTTTCTCCCATTCCATAGTTTGCCTTTTCATTTTGTTGATAGTTTCTTTTGCTGTGCAGAAGTGTTTTAGTTTGATATAGTCCCACTTGTTTATTTTTTATTTTATTTATTTTTTTTTTTTGAGGAGGATTAACCCTGAGCTGACATATGCCCCCAATCCTCCTCTTTTTGATGAGGAAGATTGGCTCTGAGCTAACATCTGTGCCCATCTTCCTCTACTTTATATGTGGGACGCCTGCCACAGTATGGCTTGACAAGCAGTGCATAGGTCCACACCCGGGATCTGAACCCCGGGCCACTGAAGTGGAACTTTTGAACTTAACCACTGCGCCATCAGGCTGACCCCCCAACTTGTTTATTTTTTATTTTGCTGCTTGTGCTCTAGGTCTCATAACCAAAAAGTCATTGTCAGGGCCCATGTCAATAATCTTTTTCTTTATGTTTCCTTCTAGGAGTTTTATGTTTTCAGGTCTTACACTTAAGTCTTTAATCTATTTTGACTTAATTTTTGCATGTGGGTAAGATAAGGGTCTAGTTTCATTTTTTTTTTACATGTGAATATCTAATTTTCCCAGCACCTTTTATTGAAGAGACTGTCTTTTCTCCACTCAGTATTCAGGGCTCCTTTGTCAAATATTATTTAACAGTGTAAGTATGGGTTTATTTCTGGGCTCTCAGTTGTGTTCCATGTATCTGTATTTATGTCAGTATCATACTATTTTGATTACTATAGCTTTGTAACATAGTTTTGAAATCAGGAAATATGATGCCTCTAGCTTTGTTATTCTTTCCAGTATTGCTTTGGAATTATCGGAGTCTTCTGTGGTTCCATGCAAATTATAGGATTGTTTGTTCTATTTCTGTGAAAAATGCCATTGAAATTTTGTAGAGATTACATTGAATCTATAGATGGCTTTATGTGGTGTGGACATTTTAACAGTATTAATTATTAATTTTTCCAAACCATGAACACAGGATGTCTTTCCATTTATTTGTGTCTTCTTCAATTTCTTTCATCAATGTCTTTCAATTTTCAGTGCACAGATCTTTTACCCTCTTGGTTAAATTTGTTCCTAAGTATTTTATTGTTTTTCATACTATTGTGAATGGGATTGTTTTCTTTATTTCTTTTTCAGATAGTTCATTGTTAGTGTTTATAAATGCAACTGATCTATATGTTGATTTTGCATCCTGCAACTCTACTGAATTTGTTGATCAGTTCTAACAGTTTTTTGGTGGAGTCTTTAGGATTTTTCTATGACTAAGATCACATAATCTGCAAACAGACACAGTTTTACTTCTTCCTTTCTAATTTGGATACTTTTTCTTTCTTTCTCTTGCCTGATTGCTCTGGACAGGACTTCCAGTACTATATTGAATAGGACTGGTAAGAGTGGGCATCCTTGTCTTGTTCCTGATCTTAGAGGAAAAGCTTTCAACCTTTCATCATTGAGTTCGATGTTAGCTGTGGGCTTGTCATATACAGGCTTTGTTACTTTATTATGTTGAGGTATATTCCTTCTATCCAATTTGTTGAGAGTTTTTATCATGAAAGGATGTTATATTTTTTCAAATGCTTTTTCTGAATCTATTGAGATGATTATATGATTTTTATCTTTCAATGTATTTTGTGATGTATCACATTTATTGATTTGCATATGTTGAAACATCCTTACATCCCAGGGGTAAATCCCTCTTGATCATAGAGTATGATCCTCTTAATGGGCTGTTGAATTCAGTTTGCTAAATGTTTTTGAGAATTTTTGCGTCTATTTTGATCAGAGACATTGGCCTGTAGGTTCTTTTCTTGTAGTTTCCTTATCTGGTAAAACAGGCTTTTGGTAATACTGTTCTTGTAAAATGAGTTTGGGAGTGTTCTCTCCTCTTTAATTTTTTGGACTAGTTTGAGAAGGCTTGGTATTAATTATTCTTTAAATATTTGGTAGAATTCACCAGTGAAACAATCTGAGCTTTTCTTTGTTAGGAGGTTTTAGGTTACTGATTCAATCTCCTTACTTGTTATTGATCTGTGCAGATTTCCTATTTATTTAAGAGTCAGTGTTCATTAGTTGTATGTTTCCAGGAATTTATACATTTCTTCTTCTTCTTTTTTTTTCTGAGGAAGATTAACCCTGAGCTAACTACTGCGAATCCGCCTGTTTTTGCTGAGGAAGACTGGCCCTGAGCTAATATCCATGCCCATCCTCCTCTACTTTATACGTGGGACGCCTACCACAGCATGGCTTTTGCCAAGCTGTGCCATGTCCACACCCAGGATCCGAACCGGCAAACCCCGGGCAGACAAGAAGCAGAACGTGCGAACTTAACCGCAGCGCCACTGGGCTGGCCCCTATACATTTCTTCTAAGTTATCTAATTTGTTGGCATATAATTGTTTATAGTAGTCTCTTATGATACTTTGTATTTCTGTGATATCAGTTGTAATGTCTCCTCTTTCATTTATAATTTTATTAATTTGTCATCTTTTTTCTTTGTCTAGCTAAAGGTTTGTCAGTTTTATTTATCTATTTAAAAACCAAGTCTTAGTTTCACTGATCTTTTCTCTAGTCTCCTGGACTCTATTTCATTTATTTCTGCTGTAATTTTTATTATTCCTTCTGCTAACTTTGGGCTGAGTTTTTCTTTTTCTATTTCTTGGGGGGTAAGTTAGGAAGCTTTTTTGAGATCTTTCTTTTTTCTTAATGTAGGGATTTATGGCTATAAACTTCCCTCTTAGAACTGTGTTTGCTGTATTTCATAAGTTTTGGTATGTGGTGACATTTTCATTTGTCTCAATATCTTTTTTGATTTTGATTTCTTCTTTGACCCATTGGTTGTTTAGGAGTGTGTTGTTTAATTTCCACATATTTGTAGGAATTCCAGTTTTCCTCCTCTTTTTGATTTCTAGTTTCATTCTGTTGTGGTTGGAAAAGATATACTTGATATGATTTCAATCTTATATTTATTAGGATTTGTTTTGTGACCTAACATATGATCAATACTGGACAGTGTTTCGTTTGCACTTAAGAAGACTGCGTATTCTGCTACTGTTGGATGGAATGTTCTGTATATGTCTGTTAGGTCCATTTGGTCTAAAGTGTAGTTTGAGTCCATCATTTCCTTAATGATTTTCTGTTTGGATGATCTATCCATTGGTGAGAATAGGCTATTGAAGTCCCCTACTATTATTGTACTGTTGTCTACTTCTCCCTTCAGATCTGTTAGTATTTGCTTAACATATTTGGGTGCTTCTATGTTGGGTGCATCTATATTTATGATTGTTATATCCTCTTGATGAATTGACTCTTTATCATTATATAATGACTTTGTCTCTTTGATAGTTTTTGAGTTAAAGTCTGTTTTGTCTTTTGTAAGTATAGCTCCCCCTGCTCTCTTTTGGTTTCCATTCTCATGGAATACCTTTTCCATCCCTTCTCTTTAAGCCTCTGTGTGTCCTTAAAGCTGAAGTGAGTCTCTTGTAGGCATCATACAGTTAAGGCTTGCTTTTTTTAAAATCCATCCAGCCACTCTATGTCTTTTGATAGGAGAGTTTAATCTATTTACATTAAGAGTAATTGTTGATAAGTAAAGACTTACTAATGCCATCTTATTGTTTTCTGGCTGTTTCATAGTTCCCTTGTTCTTTACTTCCTCTCTTGCTGCTTTCTTTTGTGAACTGACGGATTTCTGTAGTGGTATGCTTTGATTCCCTTCATTTATCTTTTGTGTATCTACTGTAAGTTTTGCTTTGCTGTTACCTTGAGGCTTACATAAAATATTATATATAAAACAGTCTTTTACACTAACAATCTAACTTCAATCACATATGAAAACTCTCCCCTTTTCATTTCTCCCATTATGTTTTTGATGTAACAATTTACCTCTTTTTTGTATTGTGTATGTGTTAAAGAAGCATTATATATATAGTTACTTTCAATACTTTTTTCTTTAATCTTATACTAGGTTTGAGTGGTTAATATACCACCATGTTATTGTTATTAGAGTGTTCTGAATTTGACTATATACTTAATCTATACCAGTGTGTTGTATATTTTAATATGTTTTCATGTTACTACTTAGTGTCCTTTCATTTCAGCTTGAAGAACTCATTTCAGCATTTCTCGTAAAGCAGGTCTGGCGGTGATGAACTCCTTCAGCTTTTGTTTGTCTGGCAAAATCTCTCTCTCCTTTACTTGTGAAGGACAACTTTGTCACCTAGAGTATTTTTGGTTGGCAGTTTTTTTCTTTCAGCAGTTTTCAATACATCATCCCCCTGTCTCCTGACCTGTAAAGTTTATGTTGAGAAATCTTCTGATAGCCTTATCCGAATTCCTTTGTAAGTCACAAGATTGTTTATTCTTGCTGCTTTTAAAATTATTTCTTTGTCTTTGATTTTTTATACTGTTTTATTATAATGTGTTTTGGAGAAGATCTCTAAGTTGAGTTTGTTTTTTGACCTCTGAGCTTCATCAGCTTAGATATCCAAAACTCTCCCCAGATTTGGGAAGTTCTCAGCCATTGTTTCTTTAAATAATCTTTCAGCCCCCTTATATAATGGAGTCTTCTGGGACTGCATTAATTCAGAGTGTTACTTTTGATGGTACTCCATAGGTACCTAGACTTTCTTCACTGCTTTTCATTGTTTTTCCTTTGTTCTTCTCTGGATAGTTTCAAAATTTCTATCTTCTAATTCACAGATTCTTTCTTCTGCTTGACATCTTCTGTTGTTGATGCTCTCTATTGCATTCTTTTTTTCCTTCCATTTATTGTATTCTTCATCTCCAGAATTTCTGTTTGGTTCTTTTTTAATGATTTTTCTCTCTCTGTTAAACTTCTCATTTTGTTCATGTATTGTCTTCTTGATTTTGTTGAATTGTTTTTCTGTATTTTCTTGCAGCTCATTGAGCTTCCTTAAAACAGCTATTTTGAATTTGTTATTGTGTGAATCACAGATTCCCATGTCTTGGTGTCTTGCATTGCTGTCTTTGAATTTAAAGTAGCAGTTACCTATTCCAGTCTTTACTAACTGACTTAAGGAGAGAAATATCTTCCATCAGCCTCACTATGGATTCTGAGGCTTTCTCAGAACTTCTATGGATATGCCTGCACCGTACTTCTTGTTCCTCCTTGAGGAAGACTTCTTGAGCTTTTATGCTTTCTCTAGACCCTGCAATCCACCTGGCTGGGTGCTGACAGCTTCCCTTTTGCTTTTCCAAGGGTAGAGCTAAAGCTGAAATTTGTGTTCTCTCTTTGGCTTGCAGATTTGGGCCAGTTTCTGCACTATTCACTAGTAGTTTGCCAAATCTTGCTCTTGCTGCCATCATTAATGTGCACAGGGAACTGGCCACAGTGTGGGGGGTTGTCTGTGTACAATTTATGGAGTGTTGGGAGTGCCTATGCTCTATTTGGGAGACCATCTGGTGCGGGATCCCCTGTGGCTCAGGGGTGGGCTTCTTGATGGAGTCATGACCCAATTAGTAGGATCTGTGCCCCTTTAGTATTCTCCAAGAGTCCTATCTGCCACTCTCCCAGCATCTTCCCACCTCCAGTTATGCAATTCATGACTCAGTACCCTGGATGGGGGTGAGAGAATAATGGGCCTTTTTGGCCCATTTGGGGAGGCCAGGTGCTCACTCACACTCTCTTACTTTCTCCGTGGGAGAAATCACAGGTTGAGAAGGTCTCTCTTGGCACTGTGCTGTGCTGCCTTAGGGGAGAGGTGATACAGGTAAAGTCAAACAGTTCCTCTTACCCACTCTGATGCATCCAAACTCATATTTATTTACTCCAAAGGTATGCTGGAACTTCTCTTCTGGAAGTCTGGACTTCCACAGATACTCTCTTGTCTGTGGGTGTTTGTCTAAGACAGTGTTCTCCAGGGACTTCTGGACCCTGGCTCAGAGGGGTTAGAGCTGGTTCACAGGCCACTACAGGGTCCCTAGCTGGAACTGAGATCTGTAAGCCTGTTACCCAATGCACAGGTTGGTGAGACTCCTCCTGGGTCCCTTCGTGTATGGTGCTGGATCCTATAGCTTCCACAAAAGCACTTTGTCCATGGATAAATGCCACTTGTTAAGAGAGGGATATGAATGAGAGATGTCTTATTCAGCCATATTGCTGATATCACTCCCCAGGTTTGTTCCTATCTCCTGATTGGCAACCTCACTTTACTAAGTCATGTCCTTAACCAACTTCCAATAAAACCGTGTGTGGGTGGTAAACTTCACATCTTTTCCTTTCCATATCTGACAGTATTGTTATTCTTTCTTCATGCCTGCTTGCAATTTTGAAAAGGTATACGTTCATTGATAGAAAAGTTTTCCTTTGGAACTTCAAGGCCTTTCTTATTATCTTAATGATAGAAGTATCTGACAGTCTGACTTTTAGTCTGTTGTCAGTTTTTTTTTTTTTCTCCCACTGGGATATTTTATGATTTTCCTTTAACCCTGGAGGTTCTGAAATTTTTAAAATGATGTATTTAGTGGTGAGTCTTTTTTCATTAATTTTTCTAAATATCTGAAAGTCCCATTCTATGTAAAGAATTAGGCCTGTTATATCTGGAAAATTTTCCCTTATTATTTGTTTTGGTAATTCTCTCCTTCATTTCTCTGTTTCTCTCTCTAGCTCTGTTACTTAATGTTGGACTTCCTGGGTCTATTCTCTGTGTCTTCTCTTTTCTATCATATATTATATTTCTTTGTCTTCTTTTTTCATTTCAAGGAGATTTTCTTAATTTGATTTTCCAAGCTTTCTATTAAATTTTCCCTATTTTTAGTCCCCTAGTATTACTTTTATAGATACAATATCTTTTCACCAGGGATTCTAAGTAGAAAACTGTTTTCATTTATTAAGAAGAAATGATTGCTCTTATTTTTTAGAATTAAGTTTAACTCCATTATTTTAAAATTATACGAACACTTTATGAATGAATCCTGTAACAAAATGCAATGGTTATTAAATTTGCTTTCCTCAGTACTTCCGGGGGAAGAAGTCCAACGAGGGCAGCATTTCTATATTTCTAAGACACTGATCATAATGCTATTCAATATAACCCTTATATTACAATAACATACATACTTAACACAGACACACTCACACATACATACACACACCCACCACCTCCAAAATGCTGTATTCCTACCCGATGAATAATTGAAATTTACATAAAATTTATTTGAATTACCTTTATTGAAAACTCTTAGTACATTTGTGCGTTTTCAGGTGACCACTTTTTTTATACTAAAATTTTTATTTTATACATTTGGGATCATAATAGTTGATCTTTTGCCTTCTTTTTAAAATACACTTTATTTAAGAACAGTTTTAGGCTCACAGCAAAAGTGAGCAGAAGGTACAAAGACTTTCCATATCCCCCCTGCTGTCATCATGCAGAGCCTCCCCCATTATTAACGTTCCCCACTAGAGTGGTACATTAGTTACAATCGAAGGACCTACACTGACACATCATTATCACCCAAGGTCCATAGTTAACATTAGGGTGCACTCTTGGTGCCATGCATTCCGTGGCTTTGGACAAATTTATAATGACATGTATCCACCATTATAATTTCATACAGGGTAGTTTCACTGTCCTAAGAATCCTCTGTGATCTGTTACCTGCATTTTCATGATCATCTCTGGTTCAGATTCCCTGCATTTACTAATTCCTAGTCTGCATTTTAAGTTATTCTCTTACTTTTACGTCATAGAATCTTTTACGTCCTTGAATCTTTCCTACCTCTTCCCTGGGTAGACATGCATACAGATCTGTTGCATATAACGTACCTTGACTAAAAACTTGTGGGCCATATAGAGATGATATATCTTTCATTAGAGAGTAAAAAACAAAGTCATATGTTACAACTTCTTGCCCTAAGAGTTCTCTTAGCAACCCCTTCACCAATGATATGTCACTGACCACTATACTCTATCTATTTTCTCAGCCTAACTTAGTCTCAGCCTCTCTTATTCTAGAGTGGAAAAAAATTCTCCAATTAACATATGAAAAGAAATTCATCCATAGCTCCTTGTTTGAATCTCCTAAATCATTAAAGAGCTCAGAAAACCAAAAGTGATTTTTTTTATGGTATGGTTCATTTTTTTAAATAAATTAATTATGGATATAAATAGCAATGTTTTCTTATGTATTTGTATACTATCTACAAGGCACTGGCTATATAATGAGATTATTCAAATTCTGTCAATAGCTCTTCAAGGAAAGTATTGTCACTCCCACATTATGGATGATAAAATAGGGCTCAGAAATGTTAGATACTTTACCCAGTGTTGTAAAGTTTAAAATACTAGCTATAAACTACTGAGTCCTGGATTTGGATATAGGTTTCTTTGCACCCAATTATCTGTACCAATTATTGTGTTAATATTTTGTCTTTATTCCCCAATTACATTTTAAACTTACTGATGCAGATGGCATGGATGAGGACAGCCTCATACATTCCATAATACTATCTTAGATGCAGTGTATGGACATGGCATTTGCAGAGTGGAAAGACTGTGTGCCTAAAACAATTTCAAAGGGCAAAATGACTCCAAGTCAATTCACACATACTCTCAAGAGTGTGGTCATGGAGAGCCAAGAGAATGCCATCTGTTGATCCATTTCCTCTACAAGGTCTTCACTAGGAGACAGTGAATATAGAGGAGGATGCAGCACCCATAGCTGCTGCTACATTGTCTCAACAATGTTGTCCCTCCTGGGATTTCTCTCTCACAGGCTCATGCTTTCCTCAGTCAGGAGGGGTGAGGGGCAGGGGGCTGGGGAGATGGGGTGTTTTGCTGTTTTGCAGGGCACGCAGGGATGCACAGGGGATTCAGTGAGTCTGATTTAGGCTTATCACCTAGAAACATCCTCATGCCATATTCATTCTACTGTCCTCGACATGCCATGGTGGCACAGGAAAATCTATGTGGTTATTTAGCAGAGCATCATCTAGGAGGTGAGGTAAACTTTTGTCCTAGGGACCCTAAATATGTCTGTGGCTTTTATCCCCATCCCTTTTCCATTGTTACTAACTCTAAGTAAGGACAAGGTATTTGGTCCTTCTCAGATATCTACATTATTGTCTTATTCTAATGCTTTTCCAAAGGACTTCCATTTCTTTTCCTGCCTAGAGAATTCTTATCTCCTCAAGAGTGAGGAGGGGAGAACAAAGCTACTATTATCATTCATTCTTCAGAAATTTAAAATTTGGGGAACAAATTTTGATTTTAATACCCAAATTTTGACTTTTGGTACTTTTGAGGTTCAAAATTCCTTTCCCCTAAATTATTTCTCTGTCATAACTTTTAAAAACTACATTAAAATGAATATGGACTTATTTCTTGGTTCTTATGTTTCTGCTATAACAAATCAACACCAAGGCTATAGGGTATATGTTGATGCCTGAATTGGGAGTAGGGGGCAATGGCTGAGGGTGGGAACACAAGGAAGAGAGCATTACTCACCTCATGTATCAGAATATTATCGCTTTATATACTTGGTTGATCCTGTTTTACTGGGCATGAAATATGATCTGGAAAGTGAGATTAAATGGGCCTTAAGCATAAGTGGCTATGGTTCTAGTCAGCCTTGAGAAGAAAGACAGGAAATATTTTAATAAAAGGCCTCATAAAGGGAAATTTATTGCTTCCATGGAGATATTGGATCAGGGTCGCTAGGGGTTAGGTAACAGGGCAGAACATCCAAGGGATCTCACAGTAGGTAACAATTGAGAAAAGAAAAATAAAAATCAGGCAGTTAGACAGAGCATTCCGAAGGGTATGTGAGTTCTGAGGGGATACAGCATCTTAAGTCCCAGAGAAGAGGTGAGAGGAGGAACGTTGAAGAAGAGAAGGAGTATGATGAACTGGGCCAGAAATTAGCCCTAGGTCATCTAGCACATCCACACTTCTCTTGTAGATGGGCAATGTACCTGCAACAGGAGGACATGGGTCCTAGGGGCCTCCTGTGCCGTCATCATACCATTTCCCAATTCTACTTTTCAACCAAATTTGTGTCCACAACCTCCTCCCACTTTCCTTCCTCCTGTACTGTGTCTCCAGCTCCCAGCTCTGACAAATCTGAATCCTTCCCTTCCCTTCTAGGGTGTGACTCACAAAGGCCCTTGGTGTCTGGAGGCATCACCTGAGCGTAGGCCTCGGCTGATGAGGATGGAGCCCACCACGATGTCCACAAGGCCCATGGCCAACCCCAGGGTGAAGACCACAGTCTCTGTCAGCTCTGACACAGGGGTTGGAATCTCAGGTTCTGTGAAAGTGAAATTGTGGAGGTCAGAATACAGAGTATTCCTGTGCATGCGCATGGGCTGGAGTGGGCTGGGGTTTGGTTCTGCAAAGACTTAGCGCAATGAATTCAGGGAGGAGGATGATGTCTATAATTAGGAATCCTTGAAGCATGGAAAACAAGCTTTGGGCCATGAGATTTAGGAGCTAAAACATGGGATGGTCTGGACTTGACAGAGAAAAGAGGTTTCCAAAAGGGGTGGAACTCATACCTACCCCAATGTTTCAGAAGTGGTTCATCCAGGCCCCAGTGCTCCACCTTGCAATCATAAATATCGTCAGCATAAGGGAGGAAGGTGAGGTAACTCATCTTAAAGAAGGAATGATCATTCTTGGGGAGAAAACTGGTCTCAGAAACACCTTCTGTGACTGAGTGCCCATCCTTTAACCATGTGACATTGATCACAGGAGGAAAGATGTTGTCCACAAGACAGATGAGGGTGTTGGGCTGACCCAGCATCACGGGAGACTTGGGAAACACAGTCACCTCAGGAACCTCTATGGTGAGGAAAGAGCACTGATGTGAATTGCGAATAGCTTTGCCCTGGGATTTCACATGGCATCCTGGAGGAACCCTCCCACCATTCCCCCATCTGATAGTGGAAGTTCTTGTTTCCCTTCTGCTTGAGAAACAGTATATACTGCCTGTACTTTATCCCTGTGCCCTTCTCTCTGTGGGCATGCCTGTTAAGGTAGGAGGTCTATGGGACCCTTCTTTGAAGGATACAAGGATTGTGTTATGGGAGTAAGGATCCTTGTATTACACCAAAATATGTGATTTTTGAGATGGGAGAGGAGAAGCGTTCAGTAATTACTATGGGAAGATATGGGGACTCCTTGGAAAAGAGATTTTTATAGAATGGTGAATGGGTATCTATCCCTAGGGACGAAGGGAGCGAGGCCTGGTATGAAAAGATAGATTCAATTAAGAGACAGACTGGTGGACACGTACCACTGGTAGCAGCAGTAGAGTTGGAGAGTTTAATCAAGATATCCAAGTTGTATTTTGACGTAGCAATGTTTCGCAGTGCACCCTGTGGGTCAAAACTTGTAAATTTGCTAAACAGAGGCAGCCTCCAGACAGTCTCCTTCTTCTCCAGGTCCACATAGAACTCCTCGTCTCCATCAAATTCATGGGTGAACTGCCCAGAAGGACCATAAGACTGGTAGACATTTGTGCCGTAGGAGCCAAGGTGGTCAGCTGATGAGTGAGGGTGAGGAGAAGGGAGGTAGAAAATAGAGGGAGAGAAAATAACCTTATTACTTATTACGCCAAGTGACAGAAGATACTACTTTCAAATGTTATGGGTTCCGTCTTTGGTACAGTCTCTAGGCAAAATTCCCAGCACCTGATTCCTTCCCCCTCAGTGTTGGTAGTTGTCCAGTTAGAATCCAGTCTGTCTTTCCACTATAATACAGGCTCCCTGAGGGAAGAATTTCACAGGTCATGGTTACTGCTATTCCCTTCATGCCTAGCTCAGCACCTGGCACATCCAAGGCTTATGATAAAGATTGTAATGGAAAGAAAGAAGAATTTAATTACTTATTGTGGTATTTATCTTTCTTCCCCAGAGATTCAGTTATATCCCTCTGCTTCGTAAGTTTTATCTTTCACTTAATTCTTTAATTAGTTAATAACACATTCATTATGGTTCCTTTCTCCCCTTAGGATTGGCTCAGAGCAGAACATTTTCTATACAGGGATTTCTTCCTCATTGTTTTTCAACTAAGGAAAAGCACACAGGATTTATTTATTATTTTAGGGAAGTTCCCTCTAATTATTATAGGGTATAAGAAAGACTATGGCAATGACAGCAACAATATTACAAAATACACAATGCTTCTAAGGTCTCTGTTTTGTTAACAGTAGTGATCCTTAAAGGAGAGCACCTGATTCCTTCTAAAATAAAAAATGGAAGCTTTATCAGAATTCAGATTTCTGTTATTTCTTACCCCTCTTTCTTTTTCTTGAAGGAGGTTACTAAACTTTTCCTTTTTCTGACTCAACACTTATATTTGTGGAGGACTCAAGGTAAACTATGAGTCTTTTCCTCAAATGGACGATGTCCTTTATCAGAGGATGCCATAACAGAATTGCAGCCAGTACAGCATGACTCCACCAAAATGAGCCTAACTGTATAGTTTTTTCAAGACATATATGAGTCTTTTATCAATCCCTCTTCCTTTCCTTCCTTGTTTACTGAGCATCAACAAGGATTCAGACATCACAAGGAGGAGGGAGTAGAACACCAATCAGGCATGGTCTCTGCCCTCAAGGAGCTTATTGAATAGTGGGAGAGCAGGTGAGTAAAGGAGTGAATATGGTACACTGTGACGAGTTCTGTGATGGGGAAACTGGCAGCCTTATATTCCAACATCCTCTGCAACTACACCTCTATTATCCTTTCATGTTCCTTGGTCTTTGCAGGAGTTTGTTTTTCTCCCTGAAATGAAATTATCTTTTAGGATTTCCTGGACAAATTTAGTTCATTCGTGAAGTTTATGCTTTGTTACCAATCTTTTAGCTAAGTTCTCTCATTAAACATCTTTTTGACCACATTATGACCTCCAACCCTTCCATTCCAATGTCCTGCCCTCCAAGTTTATTTATTCTTCATCTTGCTCACTCTCGTCCCTTGTGAGTCATACCCAACATGATTCCCTCAGTTGATCGCTTAAAAGGCCCTCCAACAAAGCCCCCTTGTCCTTGCAATGAATCTTCTTGACTCTTTTTTCAAACGTGAATGTATGCAATTATTCTTTTCATCTGGTCCTTGTCCTGGGCTGCTGACTGTTGATGAAGAATATCACACCGTTGGGCCAACTGGAACCAATTCACTGTTATAGTTTCAGCCTCAGCTTGGGTCCACTGTCCAGCTCAGCAATGGTCCTTCTGCTTTCATGCACCATATTCTTTCCATCACTAATCTGTGCTGTCTAGGGGACAGACAGCATCTTTGAATCCTCAAAACTTATTTTGCTGTGTGCTCAAAAATGGGTATTGAATGTCAAATGCAATTCTCCAGAAGAACAGAGATTTTGGGGAAGCCTTGCAGACACAGTGTTAGAGAATAATATGACAGTCAGAATCAGTGGTCGAGCTGCAGGATGACTTGTGAGCCCTAAGCACTTTTGTGGGCCCCTTCTCCCATGAAAATGTTAAAAATCATATTTTATGACTGTATTGATATAAAGACAAATATAATTCAGGCTGGACTAAAATTAAAATATTTTCTTCTACTCTAAAAGTTCATTTTTTCTTTTAATTTTATAAGAAATTAAAACATGTTCATGGAGCCCTACAAGTATCACAGACCTTCAGCATGATGCTCGTGCTCCTAATGGATGAGTCAAGCTTGAGCACGGCACTATGGTCTGACACTGAAGAAAGGAAATTTGGAAGCGTTCTGGTGAAGCAGGTGAAATTTCCACTACTAAAGAAAATTAGAATGGGAGCAGCCATGATTAATAAAGTTGCTGAAAATTAAAGTAACTTCCATTTCACTTTCTCTTTTAACTATTTGGCTTTTCTACTTTGGTTTTTATAAACCCACTCTTCATGTTTATAAAACAATAGGGAAAAGAGCCAGGAATGGATCCTGGAAGGAAAGGAGGATAAAGGAATGTATGAAGAGAGGGTGGTAGGAGGTGATCGGCACAGGCAGAGGAGCCTAAGGGGCCAAATAATTACTCTGTGCTTGTCCAGTTTTCCTCTTACAGGTCTTCACTAGATAAAGTGGAAGATAGGCAATTTGGGCTGACGATTTGAGAATAATATAATTTAATTCACCAAGCTTTTCATCATAAAGTTCTCAATTTTAAAATAGAAATAAAGGTATTTCATACTTTGTTAAAGAAAAAAATGAGCTTCACCTGTAATAGTACTAATAAAAAAATAAGAAAAATTATTGACACTTATATGACTTCATTATTTAGAAAGTATTTCTACATACCTATTGTATTTGATTATTTGCGAGGTGACACATATGAGGTGACTGAGATTAAATGAAGACCATGTGGTAAAATGACTTGTCTAAGGGCAGTCAGCTGGGCTCATTTACACCCCCCCCCCCACCACCACTTGTGCCAGTTCCCCACCATGGAAATGTATGTAAATCTGAGACAAAGAAGAGGACACTCTTCTTTATATCTACATAGTATATATAATGTATGGAACTATTTACCATAAGATAAACTATAGGACAAATTTATAAAAAGCTTCAAAAGTTGATCAGAGAAATTTGGGAGCAATAGTTCATGAAATTTAGTAACAAAACATCCACTTGTGAAAACATCCCTAATCTTTGAGGCAATCGTGAATGAATGCTATAGAGCCCTCCGGGATATATTCACTGGTTCCAATATCAGAAGCCGAATAATGTCCTTGGTGAACTCTGCAATATACAGGTAGCAAAGAGAGTGGGTTGGGACTCTAGTTTTGTAAAGGAAGAAGGACCATAATTTTTAGATCTGCTTAACATTGAGAACACCTTTGAAGAGTCTCTGCTATTTCTGTGCCAATCTCTATCTTTTTTCTCTTCCAATTTCCTATTTCCCAAGTCCAGTCTCCATATCCCTCAACCACACACTCACCCACAATGTCTTCACCTCCACAGGGGCTCATCATGGTGATCAGGGTGAGGCTTCCCAGAATCAGAGCTCTGTTTAGGATCATTGTCTTCTCAAGGTGATCTCAGCAGTTGCTGTTCTGAGTTGTAGAGCACTGGCGAGGATCCAGCTGAGGAGGAACTCTAAAAACACCCAAACCAAACCCTGAAGGATCAGCTTCTGGCCAATCAGAAAAATCTCCTGTGATGACACCTTAGTTGCTAGTTGAAGACTTAGTACTAAGAGGCCTGGAAGGCATTGGGAAATCTCCTGGTTCTAATGTAGCCTTCACTCAGAGTGGAACTGAAGGAATTTTCTATGAAAGGAAAGAGGATGTTAAATCAGAATCTTCCCACGTGTGTGTATACCTGCTGATGGCCAGAGGGGTGGGAATTTCTGAGCAGCCTGATGGATAGATGAAGTCATTGCCAATATGGTGTCCTTCAGGATTTTCTGGCTTACAACCTCCAAGAATTCTCCTGAGTTGATCCCCCTCCCTGCCAGTCCACATCCCCTCCCCTTTCCCTGGCTTACATATCTGGGCTAGCTGTCTTTCTTTTTGCTTCCATACTGCATTGGAATCCTGTAAATTTTGAGTTGACTCACCTAACTAGGGGATCTCTGCTGGCAATAGCCAAGGGAATACCTTTGTCTTTTCTGCTTACATAAACCCAGATGAGTAAGTTCTTCTCATGCTCTCAAAAGCTCCAGTATTTGCACCCAGGGCAATAAAAGGAGCTATAATGTCATGAGTGCTGCCTACAGTGACTGCATGATCTTTCAGCTGAATTTTTCCCCTGCCTTGAGTATTCTTCATACTCTGTGTTTTGGTGCTGCCTATCTACGTTAAAAGGAAATTTGGAGACATTGATTACATTAAAGAAAATTTTGGCTGCCTCATTCTATGATTTTTTTTTAAATTTAAGAATTTCAAGTCAAATGTTGAAGTTGGAAGGACAGGAATTGCTGTGACTCAAAAAACTGGTTTTCTTCCCTTAACTTAGAGGATCTTTTTCTGTTCTTTATCCTGCCACATTAAAATTCCAGATATTTGTGAGAGACTAGAGGTTGAACGAAAGTCAAATGCAATCATTAGAGGTAGAATTATCTTTTTCAGAAGAATTAATCTTCTGTATGTTATGAAAGCCACAAATTAATGGAGGTTCCATTTAGAATCAGTCACCCTGTCCCTGTTAGATGGCCCTTAGGTTCTCAGCACTCTGTCTTAACTCGTGGTGACAGAGACTGTGAAGATGGGTGAGACAGAAAAACCTCTGGTATCTGGGAGCTGCCTGGTATTAGGCCTTGGTGATGTCAGGAGCTGACCTGGTACTCACAGATAGGTCTTGGTGTTTTCCTAATGAACATAAACAGTTTCATAGAACAGCAGTATCAGACAGCCATGTTGTGACCATGATGGATCAAGACAGAAAACAAGGCCACTCGGTAATCATGTCTGAACACAGACAAAGCATGAACACTTTTCAAACCAGAAAACTGGCTGAGCACACCTCTCTCTTGTATAATACGAATGACTCCTGCTTCTTTGCCAATTACAACTTTAGCCTCAGTATGGTCTTCCTTCCTTCTAGGTAAGATTTATTAAGATGTCCAATTATAGAATTATCCCACCCTACCACACACTTCCTAACAGAATCCAATTAAGGGCAAAGTCCCTCTTTCTTAAATCCTCCTCAAAATCACCTAACAAGCAAAAACGCTATAATATTTAATGGTTTTGTGTATTGGTTAGCTTATAGCCCCCAGTTATTCAATCAAACATTAATCTAGGTGTTGCTCTGAAGATATTTTGCAGATCTGATTACAGTCCACAATCAGTTAACCTCAAGAAAGGTTATCCTAGATAATCTGGGTGAGCCAGATACAATCAGTTGAAGTCTTTTTTTTTGGGCGGGGGGAAGATCAGCCCTGAGCTAACATCTGCTGCCAATCCTCCTCTTTTTGCTGAGGAAGACTGGCCCTGAGCTAACATTCGTGCCCATCTTCCTCTACTTTTTATATGTGGGATGCCCACCACAGCATGGCTTGATGAGCAGTGCCACGTCCACACCCGGGATCCAAACCAGCGGATCCCGGGCCGCCGAAGCGTAAAGTGCGAACTTAACCAATGTGCCACTGGGCCAGCCCAGTTGAAGTCTTAAGACCAGAGCTGAGGCTTCCCTGAGGGAGAAGAGATTCTACTGCAGCCTGCAGCTTCAGCCTGTGCTGAGAGTTCCAGCCTGCCTGTCCTGACAGTGACCTGCCCTCTGGATCTTGGACTTGCCTAGTCCACTCCCACAATTGTGTGAACTAATTCCTTGCAATCATTCTCTTAATAGACATCTCCTACTGGTTCTAATTCTTGGGTTCCAACCCCCTCTTACTGAGATGCCCCGTGATTCACCATGGGGAGTTTTCTCCCTCACTGCAATGAACAATCAAATCAACTTGTTTGTCAATGGGTGTGCTCCTGGTGGTCTTTGGCTAGAGGCATTGGCAACACCTAATTAGGTGGTTGTGAAGAAAATACATATACTGTGCTTGGAATGAAAACTTCCTAGGACTCTAAATATACTTGTCGTAGTTTAATATCATCCCCGTTTTATAAGGAGGACATTGAAGCTCAGAGAGTTGAAGGAATTTGCCCAGGGTCACTTAGCCGTAAATGGCAGAGCCAAAATGTGACAAAGGCAAGCCATGGGTCCTTGTGGGGGGAGGGTATCTCCTTGTCTTGCGGATTCATAATCCAGCACCCTAACATAAGTAGGATAGGTATTTGACACTATAGGTGGTCTTATCATTCTTTCTAGCCTTGCCATTATGAACCAAGGGGATTTTTGAAGGTCCTCTTGAGATGGGCTCCATTTACTATACTTTCTGGGCAGTAAATGATGTTGCTACACTTTTCCCCAAATCTAGACTTACCTGCCTTGTATCTTGCAGATATTACTCAAGATTTTGGCAAATGAATGAAAGCTTTCTTGATGATGCTCCAGATTTTCAGCTATTAATAGTTTAAAAAAATTCAGCTCAAATTAGGAATTTAAGGTGTTAAACATGCAGGATTAGAATTGTATCTTGAATGGGAAATTGAAGGTCCAGTCTCAGATCTCATATCCGGTGAGATGGAGGGAAAGTCAAAGCCACTCGTCAGGCCACGTTGAGGCGGCGTCCCACATCCCACAACTAGAAGGACCTACAACTAATATATATAATTGTTTACGGGGGGGATTGGGGAGATAAAGCAGAAAAAAGAAAAAGAGATTGGCAACAGTTGTTAGCCCAGGTGTCAATCTTTAGAAGAAAAAAAAAGCAGTATTGAATACTTATTTATTTGATTAAAAGTCCATCTTGTTTCTGCTTTGCTACTCTGAACTCTATTATTGTGAAGCACCTTTAACTACTGCAAGATGGTAGAGGACTTGGCCTTTATAGTAAAACCTTACCAATGCATAATAACTAGGATAATTCACTAGTAATTTTAGTTTATATTCAAATTATGATCTGAAGCCAGAAGCTTCCAGAACAAGGCTCATAATGTGATAGCCGGATGAAGCAGGAAGAGGAGAGACAGTCAGGTTAAAGACAGATAGCTCATCTCCTAACTGTACACAGTTATATATCTTAGTTGCAGGTCCTTCTAGTTGTGGGATGTGGGACGCCACTCACCTACTTGTCACCATTTTACTTTTTCCCTTTTGCAAGCGCAGCACAGCTTTCTCAAGGGAGATGCGAACTAACGTCTGTTAATTACAATATGCATAAGGTACTATGATTTGTTCTCTCAAAAAATCTTTCAGATTTTATAGATGAAAACACAGAAACTTTGAAAATTTAAGTAATCTTTTTTTAATCACCATCATGTTATTCTGATGCAAAGGCCTGTGGACTGATATTTGGTTACATGTCCTCTCAATGATGAAGTTAACGGAGCACATGAACCTTGCAAAGACGGTTCTGATTTTCTTTAAATATCATTCCTACCGATTCTTTGCCACCACCAACTCCATGTTATGATCTAGTTGCTTTAAATAAGTCTCTTAAATAAACTGCTTTATAAAAGTTTTCTACTTAAAAATATGTGAAGTTACCTCCATGTCCAGATCTACCCTCACCGTAGCTCAAGATAACTCTTCAGTTAAACTGAACAGGTTATTTGATGAGGACTTTGTGCCGAGGTTGTAGGAATAATAAACAAATGCTTATTGAGTTGAACTGAAGCTCTTAATTCGTCTGAATCAGGTTACAGACTGACTGCCTGGAGACAGATGATGTTCTTCATGTCCGGTGGTGATTGGTTCTCTTCCCAGGAACTCTCCAATCCTAATGTACTTATCATGAACTTTCATTGTACAGAAATCCTAAATAAGCACTAATCAGGAAAAAGAATAAAAAAGAATCTTAAATAAAAACTCTAAAAACAGTTTTTATTTTAAATTACATATTTTAAAATAAATGTCAACATATATATTTAAAACATCTTACCTGGAAAATTTTAAATTTTAATTTAACCAGAACTTTAAAAATACAAATAATAACACAAGTAGAATTCTAATGTTTCAATAACTGACAATACTAGAGAAAAGTAATCTATATCTAAGTAAAAATTGAGAATTTTGTAAAATACTTCAAACAAAAGAAATACCTTACAAATCATGTTAAAAATAATAAAAGTTTATTATAAATTATCTTTGATGGAGCATTTCTCTAAAAGTATTACATTACAAAAAAAATCTATGGCCATATCTGAACATGGGCAGTCTTGCCCCTGAGAGATGGCGGAGCTTGAGAAGGCTTAGAGTGCACACTGAACAGAGAGGCTGAGGAGGCAGGGGAATGCACCCACAGCCCATTTTCTCTCTTCCTCTGCCTGTGCACTTGAGAAAGTCAGGCATTGATTCTGACCTTTGAGATGTGGGGACATTGGTCGTTCTGTTGGCTCTGTCTAGGCTGCTAGTTCTCTTTCTCACCTGTTCTCTTCACCTTTGGAAAGATATTTTTGCAGATGCCTAATGACCCTCTTTAATGCAAAGCAGATTGAGTTGCATGCGCTCACGGTGCAGGAAAAACAATTTTCTACAAAGTGGAGGGCAGCTTCTTCTCTGGAATTCCATTTTTGTGAAATTCTTCCTGGGGGCTGTGAGATTATAAGAAAAGTAATTTTCTACCAATCCAGAATCAAGATAAGATTTAAAGGAGCTCAAAATAACACTAGAGCCGCTCTCAGCAGAAAGGACAGTCATGTCCAGTGTCTGCTGTGAGGGGAGAGGTTTGTGATCTGACACAGAGCAGACTCAGGAAATTTGAGTAGAGGAGGATGAGAAAGCCAGCTGCTTCAGGCTAATTTCTTATTCTCCTTATTCTGCCTTTCAGTTTACTGTGTTAATTATTTTGTAGCTTTTGAGTTGGAAATTTGCTTATTGTTATATGTATGTAAGACTATTACCCATTCTACACTCAACACTGCTTCAGTTAAATACCACAGTGTATGTCATGTTTTCATTTCATTTTCTGTAGAAATAAAAAAAATTATCTTCTGTTTTGCCTTTGAACCAAGAAATATTCTTCAGAAGCTCTTATATTTCTAGGCAGCAGGGCATTTAGGACCTTTTGTTTGTTATCATTTTCTAATTTCTACTGTGTACACAGCGAGTACTGTTTGTATTATTTCTACTTTATGGAATTTATAGTGTTTTTCTTTGTGACCTAATATATGGTCAGTTTTCATAAATATCTCAAGAACACTTGGAAAGAAGATATTTTCTCTATTACAGGTATATCAATTTGAAAATATATCTGTAAGCTCTGCATTACTGATTATGTTCTTTCAATTTTCTAGGTCCTTACTGTTGTTTCTACTTTATTGTCTTTGACTGACTGAGGTGTGTAACAATCTTCTCTTATTAAAATTAAATCTTCTGGGGCCACCCTGGTGGCATAATGGTTAAGTTTGCACACTCTGCTTTGGCAGCCCGGGGTTTGCCAGTTCAGATCCTGGGCATGGACCTACACACTGCTCACCAAACCAGGCTTGGCAGCATCCCATATAGAAGAACTAGAAGGACTTACCACTGGATGTACAACTAAGTACCGGGGCTTTGAGGAGAAAAAAAAAAGAGGAAGATTTAAAAAAAAAAAATTAAATCTTCTCTTACTTGTTTTTGAGTTGCTGTTGTACTATTTGACACATATAAATTAATAAATGTTATTTGTTCTTTGTGAATTATTGACTTTAATCATTGCAAAATGTCCATCTTAATCTTATTTAATATGTTCTGTTCTGAATGCTAACTGTGACCATAACCTGTAATTTCTTTTTATTTTTATTTGCCTGATACATTATCGCATATTATATTATTTTTACAAATCAACTTTATTGAGATATAAGTTACATATGTAAAAGCTACACATTTTATGGGCTGGCACAGTGGCATAGCAGTTAAGATCACATGCTCTGCTTCAGTGGCCTGTGGTTTGCTGGTTTGGATCCCAGATGCGGACCTACATATCTCTTACCAAGCCATGCTGTGATAGACATCCCACATATAAAATAGAGGAAGAAGGGCATGATGTTAGCTTAGGGCCAATCTTACTCAGAAAAAAAAAAAAGAGGAAGATTGGCAGCAGAGCTAACCCCCCTCAAAAAAAAAAGCTACACATTTTAAGTGTACAGTTCAATAGTATTTAGCAAATGCAGACACCTGTGTAAACACTTTCCTGATCAAGAGAGAATATTTCTATCTCCATGGAAAGTTATCTGCCCCTTTGTGCTCAATCTCCCCCTACCCCAAGGGAAATGACCTATGATCTGATTTATATCACTAGAGATTAGTTTTGTTGATATAGAGCTCTAGCGTATGTACCTTCTTGCGTCTGACTTTCATTTAAATAATGATTCCTTTACTGAGATGCAATTGATATAAAACATTATATTAGTTTCAGATATGAAACATAATGATTCAATATTGGTATATATTGCAAAATGATCACCACAGTAAGTCTAATTAACATCCATCACCACACACAGTTACACATTTTTTTCATGTGGTGGGAACTTTTAAGATTTACTTTGTTATCAGCTTTCAAATATACAACACAGTATTATTAGCTATAGTCACCAAGCTGTACATTACATTCCAGGACTTATTTATTTTAAACCTGAATGTAGCATAAGCATATTGTAATGTAAGTGCCTGACATTAAGCTTTTGATTGCCAAGGCTTCAGCTTCAAAGACAGCAATCTTGAATAAACTCATTGCCAGCTACATGACTAGATAAAGAGCCTGGCCACCCAACCCCTGAAGTTTCTTTTGTTTTAGAGATCTCTAGGTGACTTAGATAGTGACCTTTTGACTTATTTTTCCCTTCCTGCACTGTAATCCAAATCTTAAATTTACCAATAAAGAGTCAACCTGTGCAAATTTTGGCCTCCCATCCTTGACCTCAATAAAAGCAAGCCTGTGCTGTCTCTCTCTTTCTCTCTACCTGTGACCTTGCCATGTGGCCCCAGGCATGCTGTGTACACATATCTTGCAATCATAATAAGAACCACAGGGCCAGTCCAGCCACCACATTGGTTCTGAAAGGAGAAATGTCTGTGGGAGCTTGCCACAGGCCCAGGTGAGTGCCCCCAAGCATTTCTACCCTATAGTATCACATCCATAGAATGAGATCAACACAAAACACTGGAAGTTTGTACTTTGTGACCATCTCCACCCATTTCACCCAACCCAAAACCCACTTCAGGTAACCACCATTCTTCATATCTATGAGTTTGTTGTTGATATTTTTTAAAAATTCCACATGTAAGTGAGACCGTATAGTATTTGTCTTGCTCTGTCTGACCTAAGAGAGTATCACGCCCTTAAGGTCTATCCATGCTGTCGCTAATGGCAAGATTTCCTTCTTTTTATGGCTAATATTCCATTGCGTGTATATATATTTACATCACATTTTCTCTATCCATTCATCCATAGATGGGCACATAGGTTGCTTCCATGTCTTGGCTATTTTATTTTTATTTATTTACTTATTTTTAAAGATTGGCACCTGAGCTAACATCTGTTGTCAATCTTTTTTTTCCTTCTTCTTCTCCCCAAAGCCCCCCGATATGTAGTTGTGTATTTTCAGTTGTGGGTCCTTCTAGTTGTGGCGTGTGGGATGCCGCCTCAGCATGGCTTGATGAGTGCTGCCTGGACTGCGCCCAGGGTCTGAACCAGTGAAACCCTGGGCTGCTGAAGCGGATTGTGCAAACTTAACCACTTGGCCACAGGGTCGGCCCCTTTGCTATTTTAAATAATGCTGTGACGAACACGGAGGTGCAGAAATCTTTTCAAGCTAGTGTTTTCGTTTTCTTCACATAAATACCCAGGAAAGGAATCGTTGGATCATAAGGTAGTTTTATTTTTAGTTTTTGAGGTGACTCCATACCGTTTATCAGAGTGACTGTACCAATTTCTATTCGCTCCATCAGTGCAGTAGGGTTCTCTTTTCTCCACATCCTCGCCAACTGTTTGTTTCTTGTCTTTTTGATGACAGCCATTCTAACACGTGCGAGGTGATATCTCATTGTTGTTTTGATTTGCATTTCCCTGATGATTGATGATGTTGAGCACCTTTTCATGTACCTGTTGCCCATCTGTCTGTCTTCTTCAGAAAAATGTCTATTCAGATCCTCTGCCCAGTTTTTAATCATATTGTTTGTTTTTTCACTATTGAGTTGTATAAGTTCTTTATATATTTTAGATAATAACCCCTGATCAGATACATGATTTGGAAATAGTTTCTCCCATTCAGTAGGTAGCCTTTTCTTTTTGATGATGGTTTCCTGTGCTGTGCAGAAGCTTTTTAGTATGATTTAGTCACAGGTGTTTATTTTTGCTTTTGTTGCCTTTGTTTTTTGGTGTCAAATCCAAAAAATCGTTACAAAGACTGATGTCAAGAAGCTTGCTATCTGTGTTTGCTTCCAGGAGTTTTATGGTTTCAGGTCTTATGTTCAAATCTGTAGTCCATTCTGAGTTAATTTTTGCATATGGTGTAAAATAGTGTTCCAGTTTCATTTTTTTTTGCATGTGGCTGCCCAGTTTTCCCAACACCATTTATTGAAGAGACTGTCCTTTCCTCATTGTATATTCTTGAATCCTTTGTCATAAATTAATTGACTCATATATGCATGCGTTTATTTCTGGCCTCTCTGTTTTGTTCTACTGTCTTATACATCTGTTTATATGCCAATACCATGCTATTTTGGTTACTATAGCTTTCGAATATAGCTTGAAATCAGGAAACATGATGCCTCCAGCTTTGTTCTTCTTTCTCAAGATTGCTTTAGCTATTAGGGGTCTTACGTGGTTTGATACAAATTTTACAATTGTTTGTTCTATTTTTGTGAAAAATGCCTTTGAAATTTTACTAGAGATTGCATTGTATCTGTAGATTGCTTTGAGTAGTATGGACATTTTAACAATATTAATTCTTCCAATCCATTAACATGGAATATCTTTCCATTTATTTCTATCTTCAATTTCTCTCACTAGTGTCTTATACTTTTCAGTGTACTCGTCTTTCACCTCCTTCGTTAAATTATTTGAAATTTTTTATTATTTTTGATGCAATTATAAATGAGATTATTTTCTTAATTTCTTTTTCTGATAGGTTACTATTAGTGTGTAAGAATACAACAGATTTATAGCTAACATCTATTGCCAATCTTCCTTTTTTTTCCTTCTTCTTCTTCTTCACCCCAAAGCCCCCCAGTACATAGTTGTATATTCTGGTTGTGAGTGCCTCTGATTGTGTATGTGGGACGCCACCTCAGCATGGCCTGATGAGCAGTGCCATGTCTGCACCCAGGATCCGAACTGGTGAAACCCTGGGCCACTGAAGCAGCACACGCGAACTTAAATGCTCAGCCATGGGGCTGGCTCCACGACAGATTTTTGCATATTGATTTTGTATCCTGCAACTTTACTGAATTCATTTATTAGTTTTAACAGTTTTGGGGTGGAGTCTTTAGGATTTTCTATATATGATATCATGTCATGTGCAAATAGTGACAGTTTTACTTCTTCCTGTCCAATTCGAATGCCTTTTATTTCTTTTTCTTGCCTAATTGCTCTGTGTAGGATATCCAAAACTATGTTGAATAAAGTGGTGAGTGGGCATCCTTGTCTTATTCCTGATCTTAGAGGAAAATATTTCACCTTTTCACTATTGAGCATGATGTTAGCTGTAGGCTTGTCATATTTGGTCTTTATTATGTGGGTCCCTCTATACCCACTGGTTACGAGTTTTTATCATAAAAGGATGTTGAATTTTGTCAAATGTTTTTCTGAATCTATTGAGATGATCATGTAATTTTTATCCTTAATTTTATTAATGTGGTTTATCACATTAACCAATTTGCTGATGTTGAACCATCTTTACATTCTTAAAATAAATCCCAGTTGATCAATTGTATGATCCTTTTAATATATTGTTGAATTTTGTTCACTAGTATTTTGTTGAGGATTTTTGCATCTATGTTCATCAGAGATATTGGCCCATAATTTTATTTCTTGTGATGTCCTTGTTTGGTTTTGGTATCAGAGTAATGCTGGCCTCATAAAAAAGATTTGGAAGTGTCCCTTCCTCTTCTATTTTTTGAAAAAATTTTAGAAGAATTGGTATTAATTCTTCAAATGTTTGGTAGAATTCACTGGTGAAGCCATCTGGTCCTGGACTTTGTTTATTGGGAGATTTTTGATTACTGATTCAATCTCTTTACTAATAATCAGTCTGTTCAGATTTTCTATTTCTTCCTGATCCAGTTTTGGTAGATTTTATGTTTTTAGGAACTTACCAATTTCTTCTAGTTTGTCCAATTTGTTGGTATATAATTGTTTGTCATAGTCTCTTAAGATCCTTTGTATTTCTGCGATATCAGTGTAATATCTTCTCTTTCATTTCCAATTTTATTTATTTGAGTCCTCTCTTTTTCTTGGTAAGTCTAGCTAAAGTTTTGTCAATTTTATTTGTCTTTTCAAATAGCCAGCTCTTAGTTTCATTGATATTTTTTATTGTCTTTTTAGTCTCTATTTCATTGATTTCTGCTCTGATCTTTGTATTTTCTACTTTATACTAACTTTGACCTTTGTTTGTTCTTCTTTTTCTAGTTCCTTGAGATATAAATTTAGGTTGTTTATATTAGACTTTTCTCGTTTCTTGAGGTAGAATTTATTGCTATGAATGTCCCTCTTAGAACTGCTTTTCCCATGTCCCATAAATTTTGGTATGCTGTATTTCCATTTTCATTTGTCTCAAAGTATTTTTTTCAATTTCTCTTTTGATTTCTTCTTTGACCCACTGGTTATTCAGTAGCATGTTGTTTAATCTCCACATATTTCTGAATTTTGCAGTGTTCTTCCTGTAACTGATTTCTAGTTTCATATTGTTGTAGTTGGAAAAGATTTTTGATATAATTTCAATCTTCAATTTATTAAGACTTAGTTTGTGGTCCAAGATATGTTCTGTCTTGGAGAATGTTCCATGTGCACATGAGAAGATGTATCCTGTTCCTTTTGGTTGGAATGTTCTGTATTTATCCATTAAGTTTATCTGGTCTAACATGTTGTTTAAGGCCAATATTTCTATATTCTTTTTCTGTCTGGATAATCTATCCATTGATGAAGGTGGGGTATTAAAGTCCCCTACTATTACAGTATTTGTCTCTATTTCTCCCTTTAAGTAGTTAATATTTGCTTTGTATATTTACATGCTCCTATTGGGGGTGCATAAATATTTACAAATGTTATACCCTCTTGTTGAACTGAACTCTTTATCATTATATAGTCATGCATCACTTATCAATTGGCATATATTCTGAGAAATGTATCATTAGGCAATTTTGTCATTGTGCAAACATTATAGAGTATACTTACACAAACCTAGAAGACATAACCTACTACACACCTAGGCTATATGGTATAGCCTGTTGCTCCTAGACTACAAGCCTGTACAGCATGTTACTGTACTGTATACTCTAGGCAATTGTAACACAATGGTAAATATTTGTGTATCTAGACATATCCAAACGTGGAAAAGGCACAGTAAAAATGTAGTATAAAAGATAAAAAATGGTACACCTGTGTAGGGCACTTACTGTGAATTGAGATTGCAGGACTGGAAGTTGCTCTAGGTGAGTCAGTGAATGAGCCAAGACTTAATATAAAGGCCTTGGACATTACTATACACTACTGTAGATTTTATAAACACTGTACACTTAGGCTACATTAAATTTATTAAAAAAATTACTTCCTTCAATAATAAGTTAACCTTAGCTTACTGTAATTTTCTTACTTCATAAACTTTTTAATTCTTTTTAACTTTTTGACTCTTTTGTAATAACACAACTTAAAACATAAACATATTGTACAGTTGTACAAAAATGTTTTCTTCATATTCTTATTCTAGAATATTTTTCTATTTTTAAAATTTTTCATTTTTTTAACTTTTTAAATTTTTTTGTGGAAAACTAAGACACAAACATTCTCTTAGGCCTACACAATGTCAGAGTTATCAATGTCACTGTCTTCCACCTCCACATCTTGTCCCACTGATAGGTCTTCAGGGACAATAACATGTATGGAGCTGTCATCTCCTTGATAATTCCTTCTTCTGGAATGCCGCTTGAAGGAGTTGCCTGAGGTTCTTCTTGAGAAGGTGTCACTATTTTCAGAAATATATCCACGGTGATTTGCTTGGTTAATTTCTTTTTTTCATCATAGATTTGCTTGCAAGCAGATAATGCACCATGAAAATTCCTCTCACTTAATGAAAACCCATGATGGTATGATGGCTATGATGTCACTAGACAATAGAAAATTTTTAGCTCCATTATAATCTGATGGGACAATAGTTGTATATGCAGTCCATCATTGGCCAAAATGTTGTTATGTGGCACATGACTCTGAATGATCTTCTTTGTCTCTCTTTATAGTCTTTGTCTTACAGTTTATTTTGTCTAAGTATAGCTAACCCAGCTTTCTTTTGGTTTCCATTAGCATGGAATATCTTTTTCCATCTTTTCACTTATAATGTGTCTCCTTACACACGAAGTGAGTCTCTTGTAGGGAGCATATAGATGGGTCATGTCATTTTATCCATTCAGCCACTCAATATCTTTTGATTAGAGAATTTAGTCCATTTACATTTAAAGTTATTATTGATAGGCATCTACTTATTGTCATTTTGATAATTGTTTTATTGCTATTTTGTAGTTCCTCTGCTTCTTTCTTCTTGTCTTGTTCTCTTCCTTTGTGAGTTCATGATTTTCTGTAGTGGTATGCTTATATTCCTGTCTCATTATCTGTTGTGTGTCTACTATAGGATTTTGCTTGTTTCCATGAGGCTTACATAAAACAACTTGTATTTATGTCTCTTTTAAGTTGATAAGTTAAGTTCTACATTTTTGCCCCCCAATGTTTTATGTTTTTGATATCTCAATTTACATCTTTTTATCTTATGTATCCATTAAAAAAATCATTGTAGTTACAGTTATTTTTACCGCTTTTTAAAATATTAATTCTAGATTTATAAGTGAACAACTCATCACCTTTGCAACATTAGAGTATTTTGAATTTTGCTATATATTATCTTTATCAGTGATATTTGTATTTTCATATATTTTCCTATTGCTAATTACCACCCTTTCATTTCAGCTTAAAGAAATCTCATTAACATTTCTTGTAAAGCCAGTCTAGTGATAATGAACTCCTTTAGCTTTTGCCTGTCTGAAAAACACTTTTCTCTCCTTGAGTTCTGAAAGACTTTGCAAGATAGTATTCTTGTTTTGTAGTTTCTTTCAGCACTTTTAATATATTGTGCCACTTCCTCTGGCCTGCAAAGTTTCTGCTGAAAGATCTACTGATTGTCTTCTGGGTGTTCTCTTATACGTAACAAGTTGTTTTTCTCTTGCTGTCACACAAAGTAAGATTTATTAATAGCAAATAATGAGACCACAGGGAATCATTTCCAAACTGTGGCCCCTCACCAAGGGAAAACAGGTACCTTTATTGCAAATGGGAAATGAACATTCAAAAGGGAGATTTCATCATCACATGTAGAGGTGGGTCTTCATTTGAGCAGGTGCAGTTTGAAAACGTGCTTTCACCTACAACACATATTATTGTAATAAGGCCTAAGCTCCTCCTGGGGTGGAGCTCTTAACATAAAACGAAGCAAATGTTCTTTTTTCTCAGGATTGCTTTGGCTTTTCAGGGGCTTTTGTTCTTCCATGTAAATTTTAGGATTCTTTGTTCTATTTCTGTGAAGAATGTCATTGGGATTCTGATTGGGATTGCAAAGAACAAAGCTGGAGGCATCACAATCCTGACTTCAAAATATACTACAAAGCTATAGTAATCAAAACATCATGTTACTGGCACAAAAACAGACAAACAGATCAATGGAAGAGAACTGAGAGCACAAAAATAAACCCATATGTCCATGGACAGCTGATCTTTGACAAAGGAGCCAAGAATATACAATGGAGAAAGGAAATTCTCTTAAATAAATGGTGTTGGAAAAACTGGACAGCCACATGCAAAAGAATGTAAGACCTGAAACCACAACTCCTAGAAGAAAATATAGGCAGTACACTCTTTGACATTGGTCTTAGCTGCATCTTTTCAAATACCATGTCTACTCAGGCAAGGGAAACAAAAGAAAAAGTTAACAAATGGGACTACATCAGACTCAAAACCTTCTGCAAGGCAAAGGAAACCAGGAACAAAATGAAAAGACAACCGACTGACTGGGAGAAAATATTTGCAAATCATTTATCCAACAAGGGGTTGATCTCCAAAATGTTTAAAAAACTCATGCAACTCAACAACAACATAAAACAAACAACCCGATGAAAAAATGGGCAGTGGACATGAACAGACATTTTTCCAAAGAAGATATAAAGATGGCCAACAGACACATGAAATGATGTTCAACATCACTAATTATTAGGGAAATGCAAATCAAAATTCCAGTGAGATATCACCTTACACCAGTCTGAATGACTATAATTACCAAGACAAAAAACAAATGTTGGCGAGGATGTGGAGAAAAGGGAACCCTCACACTTTGCTGGAATGCAAACTGGTGCAGCCACTATGGAAAACAGTGTGGAGATTTCTCAAAAAATCAAAAATAGAAATACCATATGATCCAGCTATCCCACTACTGGATATGTATCCAAAGAACTTGAAATCAGTGATCCAAAGAGATTTATGCACCTCTATGTTCATTGAAGCATTATTCACAATAGCCAATATGTGGAAGCAACCTAAGTGCCCTTCTATGGATGAATAGATAAAGATGTGGTATATATATATATGATGGAATACTACTCAGCCATAAAAAGACACAATCATCCCATTTGCAACAACATAGATGGATCCTGAGCGTATGAGTTAAGTGAAATAAGTGAGACAGAAAAAGACAAATATTGCATGATTTCACCCATATGTGGAAGATAACAAATGCATGCATAAAGAGAACAGATTATTGGTTACTAGAGTGGACAGGGGTTGAGGGATGGGCAAAAGGGGTAAAGGTGAACATATGTATGGTGATGAACAAAAATTAGGCTACTGGAAGTAAGCACAATGAAGTCTGTTCAGAAATTGATAAATAACAATGTACACCTGAAATTACACAATGTTATAAACCATTATGATCTCAATAAAATTTTGGGGAAAAAAGGCGATAAATCAATAAAAAGAAGGAAAACAATTTAAACACTGGAGGAAAAATGAAGCAAAGGTGACTCTTGGGTACTTCTCAGCCTGTCTGCATAGGCATAGCTCTTGCAGTGGGGTTTGCACCAGTTCTGGATGGTTGGTAATTGCATCTCTCAACATAACTAAAAGAGAAACAGTTAGAAACCTCCTTTGAGTTACACGGGGGAATTAGTCAATGACAGATAGACAATTCAATTAATGAAACAAAATAGAGAGTCTAGAAATAGACGTGAAAAATATTTTCCCTTACATTTCTAATCTATTTTTTAGAGCAGAATTTTGAAAAAAGTATCTTTCCTCAAGGCTCAGAAATTAGACTGACTTGTCTAGTAGGCTATTGAGATGAGATTTACACCCAAACATAATAACAAGTCCAGGATCTCTTTTGAATGCTAGAACTCTGTTGAACACACTGCCTTTTACAGGGAGGACCCCTTCCCATGGAGAGACTTGCTAAATTGCCTTGTAATTCTCACTTACTTTTTCTCCGACTGCTATTCCAGTCTGCATCAGCCATTACCCCTGCTAACACAGAGTCCACAAAGCCCTACAACCTGCTAATCTGCTCCTCCTGAAAGGTTTCTATACTATCTAGTCTAAAGACAGACTGTGCTGGAATGAAAAGAAGCCAAGAGCAATTTGGAGCACAGCTCTGACTAGGATAGTTACTGGATCCAGCTGATGCAAAGAAAGGTGTATATTTTCCGTGAAGAACAACCCACTCTGTAGATAAGTATCTCTGTCCCTGGGTCATGGAGTGACAGGCCTCCCCTTACAAATTGATGAGGTATAGGAAGATAAAGAACAACTCCAGCATCATTTATTAGGTGTTCTATGAACTCTTCTTTTTCACATCCGTTGCTTCCTATATGGTTCCTGATGGCAGTGCTGAGTTGGGATTTATTCAAGTGTGGAGCTTCCCTTGTCCCAGGACAAGAATATTTTTGAATTCTGGCTGCATTCCCTTTCAAGATATGGAAATCACTTCATTTACAATTAAAATACGCTATTTTTTTTCTTTCAGGTAGGGGGGAAGTGGCCTCTTGGATAATGAATGGACATGCCAAAGGTGCAGTTGGATCGTTCCTTCCTCTGGATAGGATCATAGAGTGAACTAGTTTCACCTGGCACTTCTCTGTCTCCTCTACACCTCAGTTTGAGTCCAATATTTCATGTAAAGACACCAGGGTATAGTGAACAAACATCGACACTCAGGGCTTGATTCCAATGGAAGTAGACTCAATGCTCTCAGAGTGAGATGTCAGGGTTTTTATTCTGAGGCCAAAATTTCCTAAGTTAGAAAGATAGGAACCCCAAACGGAAGTAAAAAAGTCCAGTGCTGGATATGAGAGTCTTTGTCTAAGGAAGTTTTCCCAACCATGTAGAGGAAGAAAATGCGGGGTGGGTGAGGAAAAAAATCTAAAAGTTGGTTAAAATTTTGGGACTTGATTTTCCTAGACAAGAGATAACATTAAAGCAGAGGAGGATGGTAAATTATTTTTCTTAGAGAGTGAACTCTCATTTTCTTCCCCTGGATCATTGATGCCACATTAGCCTCTTAATTGGAGCTTTTCCAGAGGCTTAGAGAATTTGCTCATGCCCTTCCAGTGACTGGGTTATTGACTTTAGTGTTATATTAGCCAGGGTCTGGTAGGACATGAGTTGATAAGCAAATCCCACTTTCAAGGGAAGCAGCACTTTTCCTTTTCCTCTTTTTTCTTCTCTTCCTGAACAATTCAGTCCTAAATCCTTTAGGGGTTGGGAATAGAACACAGTGGTCATCTGTACTGAAATGAGAGAAGCCATGTTGTCCAGAGAGAGTTATCAGAGCCCAGATAATTTGAAGAGAGCATCTGTGAAGGTAGGTGGCCTAGCTTATGGAGTTACAGCCCAAGTGAGATGAGAATGACACCTACTCAGAAGGCTAGCCTGGTTTGGGGTAGTGGACCTTGAGCATTTTAAAGATGGCATCTGGGCTTCTACATGGATGAATGGTCTGCTGTGGGTGTCAGAGCCTGAGCACAGTAAAGAGGGCATCTACATGGGGCGGTGGCTCAGTTTTAGTGTGAGGAGAGCATCTGTGCAGGTAAAAGGGCTGGGGAGGAGATAAAAAATTGGTTATATGATAGGGAGTTGTCCAAGAAAGTAAAAAAATTAAGGATAATAGAATCCAGATTTTTCATTGTCAGTGAAAGAAGGTACAAATATAAGAAGGGAAGAAACTAAATTGAATACTGTCATGTTGGATTGGAATCAGAGGAATAAGTCAGATCTTAGGATATTTTTAATATATATATACACACACACATATATATACACACGTATGTATATATACACATTTGTGTATATATGTAAATATATGTACAAGCTATATCTATATGAAAATGTATGTCTGTGTGTGTACTCCAAACCTATGTTTTCTGAGAAAGTTTGGAAGTAGCAACATCCCGATAACAATGAGCACACTCCGTATCCAAATCTTGCCTTCCAAACACCATTCCTAAGTGAAAGAACTCAGTGTTCCTTGAAGAAATGACTGATTCCAGGGATGGAGCACAAAAAACACAAGGCAGGTCTCCAATGTCTTTTGTGACAGAAATTAAGAGAGTTCTCAAAGCATGATAAGAATGTGTCAAAAAGACACAGAAGCCAGCTTGAAAAGGTTTTTATCAGCTAAATTTTGGAAATTAAAATAATAATAGCAATGGATTATAACCCATTGAATGAAATAGGAAAACATGTATCTGTATACACATAAATAAATAAATTATTGAATAAATTAAATGTTTTATAAGAAATGGTATATTTACTCAGTTTTAAAGAAACTTGTCACAAAATAATCAGAATTACAGAGACAAATAATATGCTAACAGTGAAGAGGACTGGAAGACACCACTTTTATCAAACAACCAAAATGGGCATCATTAATCAAAGTAAAAAGCAAGTGCCCTCTGATAGGATGTGTTAAAAGAACACAGCGTCTTTTCTCTGATATTCCTGCCAAAGATGCATGACCTGAATCTATTCATGAAGAAACATCAAACTAAAACTGAGAGACCAGCTACAAAATAGCTGGCCTATTATCTTCAAGTGTGTCAAGATATGAACATCAAGAGAGGAATGAAGATCTATACCAGGTAATGATTTCGTGTGGGCATTCCTTCCTGGCACTTTTGAGGAAGTTTATGTTTTTCCAAATTTTGAATCCCCCAAAAGTCAGTTGAGAAATGGGAGAGTGGGAGAGAATTAACAATCAATATAGAAATGTTACTGGTTTGAAGGAATACACCATGTCAAGTTCAAGGCAAGAGCAGAAAACACAGACACAGTGAGTCAAAGGTTAAGGTCAACATTTCCAGGAAGGGGATCAGGAGCTTATAAGAGAGAAAGTCATGACTGAATCAGTCAGCCTTGGTAGTAGCTGTTGCATGTAATATGTGTGTGTCTATGTCCCTGTCTGCTGCTAATGGTGAGTCATTCTTACAAGTAAAAGAAATAATAATAAGTTTATATGCATAGTATACTTTATACAGACCCTATGAATGGTGTTCCAAGAAATAATAAGGTTTAGAAGTGAAATAAGCCCTTAAATTGACAATTTTGTCACATAATTCTGTGTAGTGTTGTTAATGTTGCTTAAGAGATCCACATGTTGTTATTCAAATACTACCCAGCAGTGTTGTGTGGCCTCGTCCTTGTCAAGTGTTGCAATATCCACTATAGGGTGCAGCTGTTTGTAAGGCAGACAAAATATATTCATCATTAAAAAAGGAAGTGAGCTTATATATGTCACCATGAGCTTTAAAGTGTCAAATGAAGATGTTTTTGGATGTTTCTTAATTTTACCAGCATCGTCACAAAATGAAAGAAATGTTTCTATGCCTGCAGAATTTGTCATGAAAGAAAGAGAAAAATTATCAGATGGGGCAGTTAAAATTTCAATTTAAGAATGCTAACTTTTAAATATTCGAAATTTATGGTATTATTTTTCCATTTAAAAGGGTTTTTATTTGGCATATATATAATCCATTTATATCCATTTGTATCCATTATAATCCAAAAAGTGTTCCCTTTTTAATGGTTTCTATTATCAACTGTTTATATCAGATACACTGTTATTAAAATATAGAATGTTGTTATAATGTATTGTTTTATAATAATAAACCATACATTTATTGCTATGTTTACTTTTCTATAGAAAACCTCTGAAAAGTTAGAATATCTCTGTCACAGAAAAATGATTCATGATTTATTATTATTTTAAAACACTGAATGAAGAAGTATAAAAATACATAAAACTTATGATTTTAGAAATTCCTGAAAATTCCCAAGAACTCTAATATCTTCTTCCCAAAATTTGAAGATTGATATCTGTTAGGAGCTTGGAAAAGCCAGTTCCATGTTAAAGAAGACTGAAGTGACATGACAACAAAATGCCACAGATATATGATGAGGAAGAGAGCACTTCTCGTTTATTTCTGGCAAGAAAGGGAACATAAGGGTATGCTTTTCTATCACTTACACTTTTTTTGCATTTTCTTCTTAATTCTCTTTTCTATGCCATCCTAGGCCTCAACCAATTGGTATCGTCCCTCCTTCCTTTCCCAGCATAGCATACAATATGTTCTTTTCTTATGTACGGCCAATTAGTTGCTCTGAGTTTATGGGACAAATTAGGGAGAGGATTTGTTCTTTTTTAGCTTTTAGGAGGCAAACCTTGTGATCAGGCTGCCTGTGTCCACTACCTCAGCCTGAGGTCAGGATCCTGCTTCTTCCTTTCCTGTCCTGTGGTTCTGCCGACTCTGCATCTGCAATAACACTAGAAACTTCACCTGTTTCCTGAAGTGTTCACTCAGATCATGAAGCCTGCAAGTCAGGGGTCTTTCCTCCCTACTGATTGTAGCTACACATCATATCCATTTTTATGGCTTAAGAGCAGTGGTTCTCAGCCCTGCCTGGACAAAAGGATCACCTGGGGAGATTTTAAAATATGCTTGAGCTCTACTTTTAGATATTCTCATTTAATTGGTTAGGAAGAAGGGCATGGCATCAGGTGATTTTTAAGGACATCTCTGAGACCACTGCCATGGAGCAGGGTTTCTGCAAATTTATTGCACATCCGTATCATCTAGAGATATTGTTAAAATGCAGATTATGATTTAACAGATCTGGGGTGGGTCCTGAGATTTTGGCATTTCTATCAAACTGACAAAGTCTGCAGATTGCACTTGGCATGGCAAGGCTCTAGAGCAGGCTTTCTCAGCCTTGGCAATATTAACACTTGGGGCAGGATAATTCTTCATTGATGGGGGGCTGTCTTGTGCACTGTAGGATGTTTAGCAGCATCCCTGGCCTCTACCCTCTAGATGCCAGTGAAAACCAAAAATGCTCCAGGCATTGCCAAATATCTTCTTGGTGGCGGGTTGGGTGGGGATTTGCCCTTGACAGAGAACCACTGCTCTACAACACCAGTCCTCCATGTTGGCTACATCCTGGCATCACCTAGGTAGCATTAAAGATACTGATGTTTGGTTTTCTCTCCAATGGATCCTGAATTAATGGATCTAGGGTGTATCTGGGCATCACATACTGAATCTCCTTTAGATAGTGGGAGCTCCACGGTGCTCTTATATTTCAATTTCCTTAAAGAGGAGATTCATGGAAGGATATATCGGTGGTGGCTTGCAGGAGATGATATTTCTAGTTTGCATAGTAGTACTTGATATTCAAGGCATATTAGGCTTCATTTATCCAACCTTCACTGCCTGAAAGCCATGCTTTACTACTTCAAGCTCCCCCTCATAATTTGTAATGTAGATTCTCCTGTGTCAATTAATGGAAGAAATAATCACAAGATGCAGTCTCTGGTCAGTAATATAGAAGTCTGGATTGCCCTAATTTGAAGCATCTGTCTTCAATATCCATGGGTGTGTCAGGTTGGACTATATTAAGAGATGCCTCCCATTTTACAACACCTGGGGCATGGCTGGAGTTCAGGAGGTGAATTCTGACCCTTTATCAGGAGAATGACGGTGGTCGGGCATGAGGGAGGATGCTAGTCATCTATGGAAGTTCAAAATAAAATATTAGTAGCCCATGAAATTAATGCCTCTGATTTTTTGAGATGTTCTCAGTGAACTACAATCACTTTTGCAATACAATCTGGATACCTTAACACAGACACTGTGCTTCAGGACCTGTAAATCTTATTTTTGTTAAGTAGGCAAAGTCTGGACAAGAGGCATATGCAAACCTAGAACCCACATTCAGTTAATCATGCTGATCAAGTACACAGCATTCCATCCCCTACTTCTGCCTAACATGGCCTTCTCCTTTCTGCTTCTAGGAAATCATGTGAACTGTGAGTCATGAGCTTTTAGGACATGACAGGGTAGTGAACAGCCCAATTAGCAATGATCCAGTGTCCTTACTGCCTAAATCACATTAAAAAGATGATGTTGCCATTACCACTTCTACAATATACAAAGTTGTTTTCTCATTCCCCATCCCATGGATTAATATAATGAATATAGTGAGCATTTGTTTTCTTTAGAGTCATCCAGACCTTTGGGGCTGAAAAGGATTCTTGGTCCTTCAAATAACTGAGTACAAACTGTCATAAGTCTGAAGGACTATGGTGGTGGAGTTTGAGAGACTGATGAGACAAAATTTTATAGGTGACAGCCTGAGCCTCTGATGTGGAGAGAGTGGCTATGTTTGTCAGGGTCCCACATCCAGGATACAAGCGTACTGAGGCAATCACAGACTTTTAAGAGGGCTTTTATCCAGCCTTGTATTTCTCAAATACCTTGACATATACCACTGACATTACTGGCTGGCTGTGAGGTGACAAGGAATTGTAAGTGTATAATCAAAACTAAGGCAAAATCACCACTCAAATGTCCAGGTCACTTCCATGATAAACGAGGACACCACGAAAGCCCACCTGCCTTTGTTTTGTTCGTGGGGTGTGTAGGGCCCGAGGTTAATCTGTGCTTGCGTGCCCCTTCCAACTACTGACTTTAGGAAATATCCCATCCCCCTAAACTACAGAGATACTTGAGAAATTATTATTTCCATAAGAAAAGGAAACGTGTGCTTAGAAAAGCAAACACTTTTGAAAATTAAACAGCATGGTTGAGAAGAGAGTATCATAAACCAAGTAAGTTCAGTAAAAGAGAAAAGTGTTCTTTGTTAGTCTTGCCTGTTTATCATTCCTACTTTTAGAATCACATTGTTAATTTTAGAATTTCACGTGGCATTTGGTTTATATCTCTTCAGTTTTTATGTTACATTAAATACATTAGCAAAGTTCTGTTATATTCTTTGTTTCTTATATCTTATGTTTTATTGGTATTGTGAAGAGAGACACTTTTTCTATACACAGTAGCTCTGTTCCTGTGAGTTTTCTTGACAGCTTAGTTTTCTAGAGGCAAGTGGTGCTGCCCTCAGGTGATCTTCATTGGCTGGAGAGGACGTATTCAATGCCAAATTGCTGTTCCACTTAAACTGGAAGGCAAATGCTGTTTGTCAGTGAATTCTAGTTTAGTTTATGCTATCGGTGTGGGTAGGAATGTGGGAGTTGAGTTGAGCAAGGCAGGGCTGCAAAGCCACTCTAGATATCCTCCCCTCCCCCTCCATGCCCCCTCGATGTCCTGAACCTGTCTCTAGGATTTAGCTCTTTACACCAAAACTATAATTATTAATATTGTCATCAAAGTTAAGGGGATAAATCATTTCCATATAAGAAGAACAAAATAATACAAAAAAAGAAATAGAACACTTTTGAAAATTGGCAATATAGAGGAGAAGAAAGCTCATTATTTTAAAAAATTGCTTGACACAGTGGCAGTCTTGTATATAAAAGCACTTTGCATATTGACTTTTGGAAACACAATATCAATATTTAAAATTCCATGTAGATTTTGATTGAAACTGCATTAAATCTATATATTATATTTCTCTCTGGAAACATTGTATTCTGCTCCATTTCTTCTTCTTTTGTGGTCTCTGAAAAGTTTTGTAATATTTTCTCTGATGATTCTTTATATTCCTTGTTAAATGTATGACTTAGTATTTTGTATTTTTTTTGTGCTCTTGTTAATGGATACTTTTTTCTTTTCCTATAACTAAATATTTTTTCTTAGAGTCTCTGATGGTTTAGTCTGCCAGAGACAAATGATGCTGCCTTCTAGATGGTTTTAATTTGCCTAAAGGGGAAGGTATCCAATGTCTTATTTTGGTTTCACTTAAACCCAGCTTCCGCAAAAGTTGTTTGTAACCAAAGCCTGGCTAGAGAGGACTGGAGTTTTGAAGATTGGGGGCTGGGCAAGGAAATGTAGATAGCACTTAGTACATGGGTGTGCCTTCCAGGGTGCTTTGCTTTTCTGCCTAGAAAAAATGTCCCATAGGCCAAGAGAAATGAAGGGCTCAGCAGTCATATGAGGGAACAGGTATTATCCTTATGATCTAGGTCACAATCAAGTGTTGGAACTTAAATCAAGGATGGGCTCAGACTCCCAGGTCTGCAGGGAAGTAACTACTATAAATATCAGCATCTTAAAATATTGCTACTTCTGGAAATGCAAAGGATACTTCATTTCTTCATATCCACTCAGTTCCTAGTGAGTTCCAGGATATGCCAGTTGGGGCTTGTGGTTTAGGCTCTGTTTATTATAAACTGCCAATAAACCCCAAATCAACTATGAGTTTGACCTACTGGTGTGACCTGACTCTTGCAATTTCAGAGTCAACCAACAAATTCTGGGATGTGTAAGTGGTAGAGAGGAAATTAGGATGGGGGAGGGGATAGACCCAGCTGTTTCTCCAGATGTCTGGGACCTGGTTAATTTCCTGAAGGTGGATAGAACCTAACGCACAAAGCGGCTGTTCCTCTCGTGTTCCTTCCCTCTGCCCCTTTCCACCCAGTATGAAGAAAGCCAGGCTTCTTTTGGCTTTTGGCTTGAGACTTTCTCCCCAGATGTATTGGATCCTTATCAGTCAAGGTGGTGAGAAAATGAAGACAGATTGTCAGGTTACCCTCCAGCCATCATGATAAAGATAATTAATAATAATGATAATAGTGCCTAATATTTATTGAGTGCTTACTATAGGCTGACAACTCTTCTAAGTGCTTTTACTATATTAACTGACTTAATCTTTATGATACCGTGAGGCAGGTCTATCATTATTACTTCCCTTCCCCATTTTACCGTGGGGGAAATTGTAGCATGGAGGAGTTGAGTCCTTGCCTTAGGCTACACCATTAATAAGAGGTGGTGCCAGAATTCAAACCCAGGCAGTCTAACCTCAGAGTGGTGTGCCAGAGGCACCATTCAGTTGTGCTACACCATGGCACCAGAGGCCATTTATGCCACATTTCCCCTCACAGACACTTATTAAACCACCCACTCAATTCTTCTAAAGAAGTGAAAAGTTCCATTTTCGCAGCCGACTAAGCTCTTCTCTGAGACAACTTATGAGTAGAAAAGGGGCTTCCTCATCTCTTTGTTTCTTATACCTGACATAGTATTTGGTTAATTCCTTCATACATTCACAAATGAACACTGCTGGTCAGATCCAGTATGATTTATCTTCAGGTTATTTAAAAAGATGATACGTTTTGGAAGCTTCATGATCAGCTGAAGAATCTGAAATTTTATTCAATCAGACTTGCTTAGAAATCTTATAGCCTCGAACACTTTGAGGCTAACAAAACTTCCCAGCTTTATCAAAAAACAAAAAGATGTTCCTGAGTTGAGATCATCGCTAAACAGGGTTGAAGTATCAGGGCTTGCACTCACTCTGAGAAGTTCCAATGCAAAAGTTGCTGTGCTTTCACTGCAGACTGGGCATTCCTTCTGCATGTTTCCTTTGCAGTGAAAAGAGTGTGAACCTCAGTAGTGTTCTTCTATCCCTGCTCATTTGACAACCACAGGGTTCATGGTTTCAGAATTTAAAGCTCATCAGATCTGGGGCACGTTCATGTCTTTTCTCTTTAATTGTGAGGTGAAATTAGGTATTATTTTAGTTCTGTGAGGTGAGCGGTTAAAAAAGGACACTCTGGAGGGAAATGAGAAGTAGAAATGACGAAAGATATGTAAAAGGATTGAAAAGTAGGCTTGAGAGCTCAACTAAGATTGGAAACTTTTTTTGTGGCTGTGATCCTAGGGGGACCATGAAGGCCTGTGGGACAAGAAGAAAGGCAGAGAATAGACACAGTGGGGACGGCATGGGCAGACGATTTCAGAAATTCTACACGATGCTCCATTTACAAATATTCCATATACAAATTTCACCGAACTAAGACGTTAATGGAATTTCTCTCCCCACTCTTGCCTGCCACCAGAACTTCCGGTATGTCTTCTTGACGGTTTCGTTTGCCAGAGACAAATGATGATGCCTTCCCTCTTTGGTCTTATTAGCTGGAAAGAAAACTATTTAGTGATATATCATGGTTCCATGCAAATGTGATTTATGCAAAGATTTATGTCATTGTCCTTCCTCTTCAACCACAACCCTGTTCTAATAGCCGCTTCCTATACCCAGGCAGCTCCTACCTTCCAATAAGCATCAATGTATTATTAATTTCTCTGAGGTTTTCAATGTAAATCTTAGATAGCAATATAGCCTTTGGATAGCCCTCCAACAATCATCACACAAGATGTGAAGAACATAAGAATGAACTATTTATAAGGATATCAAAGGAGTGTAGGTTAACACTCCCAATTGTGAAGGAAATATTCAATAAGAGTTATATTTTACAGAACACTTTTTGGGCATATGAATCCAATATTAGTAACTGCCTTGTAGAAGTTTCCCAAAAAGATAACAGGCCATTTGGAAACCCATGGCAATAAGAAGGATCTGAAATTGTTTGGCAACCAGCATTCTCTTCTGTTTCTATGAAATCAGCTTTTTAATTTTTTTAAAGATTCCTCATATAAGTGATGCCATATAGTATTTTTCTTTCTCTGTCTAGCTTTTTTCATTTAGCATTATGCCCTCTGATTCTATCCATGTTGTCAAAAATGGCAGAATTTCCTTCTTTTTTATGATTGAATAATATTCCATTGTATATATCCATATGCTACATTTTCTTTATCCATTTGTCTGTTGAAGGACATTTAGATTGTTTTCATATCTTGGCTACTGTGAATAGTACTGCAATGAACATGAGTGTGCAGATATCTCTTCGAGATGTTGATTTCAATTACTTCAGTTATGTGCCCAGGAGTGGGATTGCTGTATCATATGGTAGTTCAATTTTCAATCTTTTAAGGAACCTCCACACTGTTTTCCATAATGGCAGTATCATTTTTCATTCCCACAAATAGTATATAAGGGTTCCCTTTTCCTCACATTCTCACCAACTTTTATCTCTTGTCTTTTTGATAATAGCCATCCTAACAGGTATGAAATAATATCTCATTGTGGTTTTGATTTGCATTTCTCTGATGATTAGTGATATTGAACACCTTTTCATATACCTATTTGCCATTCATATGTCTTCTTTGGAAAAATGTCTGTTCAGGTCCTTTGCCCATTTTTAAATTAGATTGTTTACTTTTTACTATTGAGTTGTATAAGTTCTTTATATATTTTAGATATTAACCCCTTATCAGATATATGGTTTGTGAATATTTTATCCCATTCTAGAGGTTGAGCTTTCAAGTTATTGATTGTTTCCTTTGCTGAGCAGAAGCTCTTTAGTTTAATGTAGTCCCATATGCTTATTTCAGTTTTTGTTGCCTGTGCTTTTGATGTCTTCTTCAAGAAATCATCTCCAAGACCAATGTCGAGCTCTTTTTCCCTAAGTTTTCTTCTAGGCCATCTATGGTTTCAGGTCTTACATTTGAGTCTTTGATCCATTTCAAGTTAATTTTTGTGAGTTGTGTAAGACAGGGGACCAGTTCTATTCTTTTACATAGACATGTGGATGTCTAGTTTTCCCAACACCAGTTATTGAGGAGACTGTCCTTTCCCCATTGTGTGTTCTTGGCACTCTTGTCAAAAATAAGTTGACCGTATATGCATAGGTTTATGTCTGGCCTCTGTATTCTGCTCCACTGGTGTATGTGCCTGATTTTATGCCAGTACCAAATTGTTTTGATTACAGTGGCTTGGTAATATAGTTTGAGATTAGGAAATGTAATACCTTCAGCTTTGTTTTTTCTCAGCATTACTTTAGCTTTTTGGGATCTTTTGTGGTTCCATACAAATTTTAGGTTGCTTGTTCTATTTCTGTGAAAAAATATCATTGGAATTTTGATTGGGATTGCACTGAATCTGTAGATTGCTTTGAGTAGTAGGGACATTTTCACAATATTAATTCTTCCAATCCAAGAACATGATATATCTTTTCATTTATTTTTGTTTTTTAAAATCTCTTCCATTAACATCTTACAGTTTCTAGTGTACAGGTCTTTCAATTCCTCGGTTAGATTTATTCCTAAGTATTTTATTGTGTTTGATGCTATTGTAAATCAGATTGTTTTCTTAATTTCTCCTTCAGATAGTTCTTTGTTAGTGTATAGAAATGCAGCTGATTACCGTATGTTGATTTTGTATTCTGCAACTTTACTGAATTCATTTATTAAATCTAACAGGTTGTTTTTGGTGAAATCCTTAGAATTTTCTATATATAAGATCATATTGTTTGCAAACAATGACAATTTTACTTCTTTCTTTCTGATTTGGATGCTTTTATTGCTTTTTCTTGCCTAATTTCTGTGGCTAGGAGTTCCAATACTCAGCTGAATAGAAAGAGTAAGAGTGGGCATTCTTGTCTTGTGCCTGATCTTAGAGGAAAGGCTTTTAACTTTTCACCATTCAGTATGAAGTTATCTGTGGACATGTCAAATACAGGCTTTATTATGCTGAGGAACATTCCTTCTATACTCAATTTGTTGAGGGTTTTTATCATGAAAAAGTGTTGATCTTTGTCAAATGCTTTTTTTGCATCTATTGAGATTTGAGATGATCGTATGATTTTTATCCTTCATTTTGTTAGTGTAGTGTACCACACTTATTGATTTACATATGTTGAACCATCCTTGCATCCCAGGGATGAATCCCAGTTGATCATGGTGTATGATTCTTTTATTGTGTTCTTGAATTTGATTTGCTAGTATTTGTTAAGAATTTTTGCATCTCTGTTCATCAGGGATACTGGCCTGTAGTCCTCTTTTCTTTTAGTGTATTTGGCTGGCTTTGGTATAAGGGTTTGTAAAATGAGTTTAGAAGTGTTACTTCCTCTTCAATTTTTGGAAGATTTTGAGAAGGATTCGTATTAATTTTTCTTTAAATCTTTGGTGGAATTCACCTGGCAAATCATCTGATCCTGGGCCTTTCTTTGTTGGAAAATTTTTGATTACTGATTCAATCTCCTTGCTTCCTATTGGTCTGTTCAGATTTTGTATTACTTCATGATTCAGTCTTAGTGAGTTGTGTGTTTCTAGGAATTTATCCATTTATTCTAAATTATCTAATTCATTGGCATATAATTGCTCATTGTAGTCTTTTATGATCTTTTATATATCTGTGGTATCACTTGTAATGTCTCCTTTTTCATGTATAATTTTATTAGAGTCATCTTTTTTTCTTAGTCTAGCTAAATTTGTCAATTTTGTTTATCTTTCTATAAGACCAACTCTTAGATTTGTTGATCTTTTCTAGTTTCTAATATATTTCTACTCTAACCTTTATCACTTCCTTCATTCTGATAACTTTGGGCTTAGTTTGTTCTTCCTTTTCTAGTTCCTTGAAGTGTAAGATTGGTTTATTTGAGAACTTTCTTTTTTTAATGTAGGCATTTATTGCTATAAACTTCCCTCTTAGGACTGCTTTTGCTGCATCCCATAAATTTTTATATATTGGACTTCCATTTTTGTTTGTTTCGAGCTGTATTCTGACTTCTCTTTTGATTTCTTCTTTGACCCATTGGTTGTTAAGAATGTGTTAATTTCCAAACATTTGTGGATTTTCCTGCTTTCCTCCTGTTGCTGATTTCTACTCTCATACCGCTTTGGTCAGAGAAGATACTAGATATGATTTCTGTCTTCTTAAATTTAATAAGGCTTGTTTTGTGACCTAACATGATCTATCCTGGAGAATTTTCCATGTCTACTTGAAAAGAATGTGTATTCTGCTGCTGTTAGGTGGAATGTTCTGTATATGTTTCGTAGGTCCATTTGTTCTCAAGTGTCATTCAAGTCTATTAATTCCTATTATTTTCTGTCTGGATGATCTACCTGCTGTTTAAATTGGGATATCAAAGTCCCTTACTATTATTACATTGCTGTCTATTTCTCTCTTCAGATCTGTTAATAATTGTTTAATGTATGTAGGTGCTCTAATAGTGGGTCCATATATATTTAAAATTGTTATATCCTCCTCATGAATTGATCATTTTATCATTGTGTAATGACCTTCCTTATATCTTATTATTTTTGATTTAGAGTCTATTTTGTCTGATGTTATTATAGTCATGTCTTGCTTAATGATGGGGATGTATTCTGAGAAATATGTCATTAGGGGATTTCCTCATTATGCAAACATCATAGGCTGTAATTACACAAACCTAGATGGTATCGCCTACTACATACCTAGGCTATATGGTGTAACCTATTGCTCCTAGATTACAAACCTGCACAGCATGTTACTGTACTGAATACTGTAATAAATTGTAACACAATGTTAAATATTTGTGTATCTAAACATAGAAAAGGAACAATAAAAATGTGGTATAAAAGATAAAAAATAGTACACTCATATAGGACACTTACCTTGCATGGAGCTTACGGAACTGGAAGTTGCTCTACGTGAGTCAGTAAGTGAGTTGTGACTGAATGTGAAGGCCTAGGACATGCACACTATTCTAGACTTTATAAACATTGTACATTTAGGCTACACTAAATTTATAAAAAAAAGTTTGTCCTTTCTTCAATAATAAATTAACCTTAGCTTACTATAAACATTTTACTTTATAAATTTATTTTTTAAACTTTTTTATGCTTTCATAATAATACAACTTATAACACAAACACGTTGTACAGCTGTACAAAAATATTTTGTTTATTTATATCTTTATTCTATAAGATTTTTTCTATTTTTAAAATTTTTAATTTTATTTACTTTTTAAACTTTTTTGTGAAAAGCTAAGACACAAACACACACATTATCCTAGGCCTACAGAGTGTCACGATCATCAATATCACTCTCTTCCACCTCCACATCTTGTACCGCTGGAAGGTCTTCAGGGCTAATAACATGCATGGAGCTGTCACCTTCTATGATAACAATGCCTTCTTCTGGAATACCTCCTGAAGGACCTACCTGTGACTTTTCTTGAGTAAGTATCACTCTTTTCAGAAATAAGTTCATTGTGTTTTGCTTGGTTTGTTTCCTTTTTTCATCATAGATTTGCTTGTAAGCAGATAATGCACCATGAGCATTGCTCTCTATTAATGAAAACCTTTTGGTGTTGGGGTCCATGTTTTCAAAGTTTTTAAGAGTTTGTTGAGGTCGAAAAAAGTCTCTGCTAAGCCCTTCATTGTGAATTTTCTTGAGGGTTCTTCCTCTTTTTCTTCTGCAGTTTCCTTTCCTTTTGCCTCTTCTCCAGCTATGCATTCCACTGTAGTTCCAGCTCCTCATTAGTCAGTTCCTCAGGAACTACCTCTAGCTGCTCCTCAATGTCATTCTCTTCTACACCCAGGTTAAACTTGTTTGCCATCTTAACCACAGCCTTGATAATGTTTGCAACCTCCCCATCCTCATCAAGTCGTTTGAAGTCATGGACAAACCTCTTGAGTGTCTTCTTCCTGATGCCATTCGTACACTCCTTGGTGACATCACTCCAAGCCCATGCAAGGTTCTGCTTTTTCGGTTTTTTTGTTTTGTTTTTTGCTGAGGAAGATCCGCCCTGAGCTAACATCTGTTGCCAATCTTCCTCTCTTTTATTTTGGCTTGAGGAAGATTAACCCTGAGCTAACATCTGTGCCAGTCTTCCTCTACTTTGTGTATGGGTCTCTGCCACAGCATGGCTGATGAATGGTGCATGTCCATTCCTGGCATCCAAACCCATGAACCCAGGCTGCCAAAGCGGAGCATACTGAACTTTAACCACTAAGCCACAAGGCTGGCCCTCCAAGGAGGGTTCTTGATGCAGTCCATAAATGTTTTAATCCTTCTAGAATTGCATCCCTGTTTTCTCAGTGGTAGCAAAAGCCTGAGAGATGGTCTTCCTGAGGTAGTAGGTGTTAAAAGCTGCTATAATCCCTTGATCTATTGGTTGGATCAAAGAGCCGGTGTTTAGAGGGAGATATACTGCTTGATATTGGGATGAAGATCACCAGTAAGAGGAGCATGTCTGGGGACATTATCAACAATAAGCAAAGTCTTGAAAGGTATGTTATTCTCCAAACAGTACTTTTCCATTTGGCTGGCATAGCAATTCAGGAGGGCACCTTGGAGGAGGAGCTGGGTCATCCATGAGTTCTTATTGCTCCTGTAGTACACTGGCAGTGTATGCTTATTGATATGCTTAAACACCCTGGCACTGTGCCAGATCATAGAGGGTTTCAATTTGTAGCCTGCAACATTGCCCCCAAATGAGACTCTTATCCTGTCTTTAAAAGCATTGAAGTCTAGCATTGACTCGGCACCCTTATTGATGAAAGTCCTTTCAGGCATCCGTTTCCAGAATAGGGAGATTTTAACCATATTGAATATTTGGCCTGGCAAATAAGTTTTCTCTGCAATCAGCTTGTCTAGAGTTTCCAGAAATTCTTCAGCTGCCTTCACATCAGCACTCTCAGACTCACCACTCACTTTCACATTATCTAATGAATAATGAATGTTGTGGTGTTTTTTTTTTTTTGGTGAGGAAAATCGGCCCTGAGCTAGCATCCATTGCCAATATTCCTCATTTTGCTGAGGAAAATTGGCCCTGAGCTAACATCTGTGCTGATCCTCCTCTATTTTGTATAAAGGATGCCACCACAGCATGGCTTGATGAGAGGTACATACATCTGTGTCTGGGATCCCAACCCACAAACCCTAGGCTGCAAAGTGGAGTGTGTGATCTTAATCCCAGCACCACTAGGCCAGGCCCAATAATGAATCCTGAATCATTTAAACCATTCAGAGCTAGCAGGAAATTCAACATCGGAGTTGGGCCCAGACTTTTCTTTCAACAGTGCAAATAATCTTTTTGCTTTGGCCATGATTCTTGTGGTGCTAAGAGGGATACACTTCTGTGTCTGGTCTTCAATCCAGGTCATTAGAAGTTTCTCCATGTCTGATGTAGGCCCTTATTAAATTTTTGTTAATCTCATTGCCTTCAATGAAGCAGATCCTTTAATAGCTTCCATTGTTTTTCTTGTTCTTCAAGATCATAGCTATGGTAGAATGGGACACGCCTGACTGACAAGAAATAACCATCACTAATTTTCCACTTTTGTAGTCCTTAATCACTTTTAATTTTCTTTCCTGGTCATGCAATGTGGCCTCTTACTGGCATCATTAACAGTGGAATTTGTATGCTTGGGGGCCATGATGAAGAAATAACATGAGATTAAATCAAGCACAAGATAAAATGACGCAATCAAGAGATGTGTTAACATGAAATGTATGAGGCTGCTGCTGGCATAACTCAGCATACTTTTTTCCACTAAACTATTGTTTTAATAAGTAGAAAGAATATAGTCCAAAATAGCAATAAAATGTGTAGTACATTAAATCCATAAACTGGTAACATAGTTGTTTATCATCATTATCAAGTATTATGTAATGTACAACATTGTAAGTGCTATATTTTTGTATGATTGGCAGCACAGTAGGTTTTCTTACACCAGCATAACCACAAACAATTAGCAATGTTTTGTGCTACAACAATATGATGACTACAATGTCACTAGGCAATAGAAATTTTTCATCTCCATTATAAACTCATGGGACCACCATCACATATTTGGTCCATTGTTGACCTAAACCTTAGGCAGCACATGACTGTATGTGCCTTCTCTCTTTTGGTTTCCATTTGCATGGAATATTTTTTCCATTCATTCTGTGTCAGCTTATGAGTGTCCTTCAAGCTTAAGTGAGTCTCTTGAGACAGCGTATAGTTGTGTTTTGTTTTTTTATTCATTTAGCCATTCTATGTCTTCCTTTTTTTTTAAAGATTTTATTTTTCCTTTTTCTCCCCAAAGCCCCCCAGTACATAGTTGTGTATTTTTAGTTGTGGGTATGCACGGAAGATTGTCAAGGACAGACCATATGTTGGGAAACAAGGCAAGCCTCAGTAAATTTAAGAAAATTGAAATAATAACAAGCATCTTTTCTGATCATAATGCTGTAAAGCTAGAAATTAATTACAATAAAAAAGCTGAGAAAGGGGCAAAGATGTGGAGGCTAAACAACATGCTATTGAGCAAGCAATGGATCCTTGAAGACATTAAAGGAGAAATCAAAAAATATCTGGAGACAAATGAAAATGATAATATACCATGCCAACTCATATGGGATGCAGCAAAAACCATATTAAGAGGGAAATTCATTGCAATACAGGCACATCTTAACAAACAAGAAAAATCCCAAACAAGCAACCTCAAATTACACCTAATTGAATTAGAAAAAGAAGAATAAACAAATCCCAAAGTCAGCAGAGAGAGAAATAATAAAAATCAGAGCAGAAATAAATGCTATTGAAACAAAAAAGGCAGAGGAAAGGGTCTTGAAACAAAGAGCTGGTTCTTTGTAAAGATAAAATTGACAAACTGTAGCTGGACTTACAAAGAAAAAAAGAGAGAAAGCTCAGATAAACAAAATTAGAAATGAAAGAGGAGAAATAACAACAGACACCACAGAAATACAATGGATTATAAGAGAGTACTATGAAAAACTATATGCCAACAAAATGGATAATCTAGAGTAAAAGCATAGTCTATTGTATGTATATCATTTTGTAAAACTTTAAAAAATTTAACCCTGCCTATGGTTTAATCTATTTGGTCTGCTAGTGTTGCCTGAAAAAAGAAGATTACAGGGCCTGCCTGGTGGCATAGTGGTTAGGTTCGTGTGCTCCGCTTCAGCAGCCTGAGGTTTGCAAGCTCAGATCCTGGGCACAGACCTAGCACTGCCTGTCAAGCCATGTTGTGTCAGCATCCCACATAAAACAGAGGATGACGGGCACAGATGTTAGCTCAGCAACAATCTTCCTCAAGCAAAGAGAGGAAGATTGGAAACAGATGTTAGCTCAGGGTCAATTTACCTCAAACACACACAAAAATAATAATAAATAAAAATAAATAAATAAATAAAAAGATTAAGTCATGCCGTGAAAAGAAAGAAGTTGGAAAGGACCCATACAATTTAATCCAACAAATATTTGTTGAGTGCTTAAGTGCACAACATTCTCTTTGGGAATCCTGTCCAACATTCTGGAAATAGGTAGGGTTGGACCAGAAGGCATCCTTGATATTAGGGATGGTGTTGAACCGTATGGATTTTTTTTCCCTTTCTCAATGTTTAGTGGAACTTCTAAAAGAGCTCTTTATTAAGAGAAGGTTTAAGAGGACCAAGCTTAGAGTGAGCTTTATCCTTCCACTGGCATATTTAGCTGAAATCATCAATGTCAGGACATCTTTAGGAGGCTGGGACTAGATGCCTCTAAGAAGCCTTCTTAGCATGATTTTGATCTTGTTATTGAAGACAGTGATTATGCTTTTGTGGTTGGTTTTACAGTAAAAAAAATCTTTGAGGGAGTGAGTAAATAGGATAATATCTGATGTTGAAGGTGAGGATTTTAAGACCAAATTAACTGGAAGAACTACCTAGTCAGTATTTTCTAGCTACACAAAATTTGCAGAATCAAGGTGACAGCAATTAAATCATGACTTAACGTCAATTTATACTTGTCTTCATAAAGAATTATCTGTTTGTAGTAGTTATCTTCTAAATCCTGGTTTGTTTAGCTTATTATTAAAATTAAATCTATGTTTCCTGAGCATACTGAGTTGAGAGATGTGACCCCAATGCATGGTGAGTGGTAGGGCCAAGGCAACTAGGATCTGAAAAAAAGCCACAGATGGTGAATGTTGACTTTCTGCAATAGGAAATGGCAAACCCTTTAATTCCTTCATGCCAAACAGTTTAATAGGAAAACCAAGATTTATGTACATGTGGAGTTTTCTATGTACAGTGGTTAAGGGCAAAGATAAACATGTTTGTGAATACTATTCTGTTTCGCTCTCTGTTACCAAGGTACGCCACCAGGTACCTCATGGAGGTAAAAGAGATGAAGGTGCCATGTCATGATGATAAAGTGAGAGAAATAACTGCCCTAGTGTGTGAGGAGAGTTCTTTGAGAGTCCATCATTGCACTATCTAGTGGAGTAGCCACTAACCACAGGTCGCTACAGAAACCTTGAAACACAATGCTAGTGTGACTGTGCAATTGAGTTGTAAATTTGATTTAATTTTAGTTAATTTAAATTTAAAAATTAATACTTCATTAATTGGAAATCTTTTAAGTATGTTTTGAACAACTTGAAAACATGAATCTACCTACTTTTTAGCGATAAAGTTTATGAAATCTAAATACATATTTCTTATGAAAATTCAGTATCCAAATTGAGTTGTGCTGGAAGTGTAAAATACATGTCAGATTTCAAAGACATGACATGTAAAATTGAATATAACTATTTTGCAAATAATTCTGTAATTTCATGTTGAAATGATAATATTTTGCACATCCTGGGTTAAATGATATATATTATTAAAATTAACAGACCTGGTTTTTTTTGTTTTTACTTTTTAAATGTGACTGCCAAAAATTGAAATTACATGCAAAACTTTCATTATATTTCCACTAGACAGTGCTGGTCTAGAAAGAGAATTGCCATATTGCCCCTGTAAGACATTATTTTTGGAGTAGCTGTTAAAATGCGCTCTTCATATACGCATACCTGTTGTAACAGTAGAAAGTGTATAATATTCAACATGCATAGCAAATAACCCATGTTTTTAAAACAATTGCTTTTTAAATCAGTTAAGGAAAGAATCAAGAAAAAAATTTGCTTCTGTGGCGTCATTTATAATTACTTAATTACCTTTAGCAGTCCTCTTTGTTTGTGTGGATTAAAATTACCATCTCTAGTCCTTGCTTTCACCTGAGGGACTTCCTGTAGTAGTTTTTGCAAAGGAGGTCTTCTAGCAACAAATTATCTCAGTTTCTGATTATTTAGGAAAGTCTTAATTTTTCTTTTATTTTTCAATGATAATTTTGCTGGATATAGGATTCTTTGTTGACTGTTTATTTTTCTTTGAGCACTTTGAATATGTTATCTCACTGGTTTATGGTCTTAATTGCTTCCCCTGAGAAATCAGCTGTTAATCTTGGGGTTCTCTTGTAAGCAATGAGTCATTATTTTCTTGCTGATTTCTAGATTTTCTCCTTGTCATTGACTTTCAGCCTTTTAACTATGATGTGTCTGTGGATTGCTTTACATTTATTCTACTGGGAGTTTGTTGAACTTCCTGGATGTGTAAAATATCCTTTTTCAATAAATTTGGGAAGTTTTCAGCCATTCTTTCTTTGAATAATTTTTCTTCTCCCTTCTCTTCTCTTCTTTAGGTATTCCCAGTACATACATGCTGGTGCATTTAATGGAGTCCCACATTTCTCTGAGGTTCTGCTCATTTTTCTTCATTCTTTTTTTCCTCTCTCTTTTTGGGCTTGCATCCTCTCTATTGATGTCTCCTCAAGTTCTATTTTTTTTTTTTGGCGGTTCAAATCTACTGCTGATCTACTCTAATGAATTTTTTGTTTCAGTTATTGTACTTTTCAACTCCAGAATTTCCATTTGGTTCTTCCTTATAATTTTTATCTCTTTATTGATATTCTCTCTTTGATGCAGCATTGTCACCACACCTTCCTCTACTTCTTTAGTCATGCTTTCCTTTAGGCCTAAGAACCTTTTAATAATGGCTACTTTGAAATCTTTTTTCTATTAAATCCAACATATGTTATCCTCACAGGCAATTTTTGTTACCTTATTTTTTTTCTGGTATATTGGTCATACTTTCCTATTTCTTTGCATATTTCAGAATTTTTGTTGGAAACTGGACATAGTAGGAAATGTATTGTAACATCTCTGGGTACTACTCCTACTCCCTAGGGCTTACTATTTGCTTGTTTGTTTGTATAACGATAGGCTGGATTGTTTCCAGATAGTATGCTTTCCTCCCCTCACCCTACAGTGTGAAGCTGCTGATGTTTATCCTTAGGAACATCCAGCTTTGGGTATGCCTACAGTTACCCTGGAATGACAGTGGTACTGGTGGGACTCTCTCTCACTCTTTCCTTCCCTACACCTGGTTGTTCAACTCCACTAATTGCCATTAGTTTCAACAGTGCCCTGGGGCATAAATTTCTCTACAAATGACTCCAATAAAATTTTGACTGCTCTATGGAATATATTATGAAGTCAGCATTTCATATTTGTTCAGACCCCAGGAGGGTTATCTATCAGCTGTCTTATTCCCTGGTTCTTACCTGCAAACTATCCAACCTACAATCTAAGCTCTATCATCATTAGATCCATGAATTCCCTCCCAATTATTTTGCACCACAACCTCTCCTGTTCTTGGGAGTGCCTTTAGGTTTAAACTTCTCCATGTTCTGTTGCAAATGAAGTCATTCCTCTTGGGAATATATTAGGAGGTATCTGTTTTATGGCTTGTTTCTCCCCATAAGCAAAATATCTGAGCCAGGGCCCTGAAGCTGAGTGTGGGGACAATAGCAAGCTTCTCTTTGAGTGACATCCCCACTCAAAGGAGGGGCTAAGCACTTGGTGAAGGGAGTGGTCAACAGCTTGAAGCCTGCCTCTCCTGGCATGGAATCACCACCTCATTAACCACAGAAAGGGTTACTGGGGTTCAGTATTCTGAGCATGCCACACTCAAGGTAGATCCTTCACTCCACGAGTTGGGTTCGGAAGAAGATGGGACCTCCCACCTCTAGACTGTATGCATTGGGGACTTAGCCTCAGAACCAGATAGCTGGAGATAGGGAGAGTAATGCTGAAGTCCTGCTTCTCCTGGGAAAGAAAATCCTCTGGCTTGAATCTGGGGGAGAGAGAGCCCTGTGCTCTTGGCTGCAGTAGTCTGGAGTGGAGAGTCTCTGCCTTGCTGAACTGGAAGCAGGGAGGGATAGTCTTTTTCAAATACCAAAGATTCTCACCTTTCTTATTAAATTTTTATAGATTTTATTGAATAGATGTTTCATCATTTGCTGTTTGCTTGTAATCTCTGAGCCAGAGGCTTTAAATGGTTGTCTTTATGCATATATATAGTTTTCATCAGTTTCTCTGGAGGATAGGTCAGCAGAGTTCCTCACACTGTCATGCTGGGAGTCAATGTCCTTATATAACATATTTGAAATGAAAAAATCATAATGAAGAACAGGTTAGTGGTTGCCAGGGATAAAGGGGAGGGTTGGGTATGAGTGTGGAAGTGGGAGGGAAGTAGTTGTGACTAAAACAGGGCAACAGGAAAGATCTTTGTGATTATGGCAGTGTTCTTTATCTTGACTGTATCAATGTTAATATCCTAGTTGTGATATTATACTACAGTTTTTTAAGTCATTACCCTCTGGGCCAACTGTGTAAAGGGTTCATGGGATCTCTCTGTATTATTTGTAACGAATTCCTGTGGATCTACAATTATTCAAAATAACAAGCTTAATTAATTGAACACATTCCCACTATAGCAACAAATAACAGCAGATAAAATCATGGCATATGTTTTCATGGATAATTATTTAAGCCTTAAAATGAATGTTTATAGAAGTATAATAAATACATGGGGAATTATTTAAAATATAGTGTTAAAAAAACATGTAAGATAAAAAATTCTATATTATAAACTCATTTTTTATTAAAAAATTAGAGATATATATGTTCTGTGTAAAAGATGGGAAAATACATTAAAATGATTATAGTGATTATCTCATGATAGAACAGAATAAGATTAATTTGGCTCCATGAAGTGTATAGACTTCTAATCTTCAATGAAAAAGTATTACTTTATAATAATAAAGGTAGTGTGTTAATTTTTAATTCTTAAAACAAAAAGATGACATACTATACTTGTATGGACTTGGGTTTTGGATATCCTGGAACTCTACTAGCATCCCGTAACCTCACTGAGAGGTGGATAAGAATTGGCAACAGTGAGTCACTGTTGCAGTCAAAATACTCTGTTGTACATGGTAGATCATTAAAGGAAGCATTGACCAGTGCCCTACGTTCTTTGCATGTATGTGGAGGTTTCATTCTGGGCCAACTTTTAAGCTATAAAGTAGAACTCTATTATAACTATTGACGTTTTCTGTCAAATGGTAAAGGTGGCAGATCACTTGGTCATTTCTCTCCTTCCTTGACAAGTACTTCTATAAGCTAGGGATATCTTATAGGAAACCTCAGTAAGTCCTACTTAAGGATATTCCTGTCTGCATGGAGTACAATCTCCTGGTTCATATATAAAACAAGGATTTCCACTTTTTCAACATTGACTGGGAATTAGCAAGCCTAGAATAATGTGAAGTTGTTATTTGCCTTAGAAACACAAGCACCCAGGCCAGGTTTTCAGAGAAGTATTTACATGGTGTTGCCAAGGGAGTAACTAATCATGGAGTAGATTGGAAAGTTAGTGAATACACAGTGATGAAAATTAAGCTACAAAGATTTTTGTTTAATTTGGGAGATGTATTTTTCACCTAAAAAGTGAAGATCTCATTCAATAATTCTATGTCAGGTGGCAAGGAGGACTAGCAGGCTAACTTCTGAATTACAATGAACACAGTTTTCCTAAGGATGGTTTCAACAAATGTCTTTCTCTTACCTCTAAGGAATGCTTGAAAAAGAATCCAAAAAGGACCAATATTTTTATTAGTTAATATTGTTTGACCATATTGAGGAATTATTTCCCTCTGGGATAATTGAACATTTTATCCTTATTTTTTGGCAGAAGTCAGGTTTCAGGCCATTCTCTTCTCCTTTCTGTAATTATTTTCAGTTACTGAAATGATCAGTGATAGTGGGATAAAATATTAAATGTTATTAACATTTATCATGCTCCAGGAACCAGTCAGGTCTTTACAAGGGAAATCATGTATTTGTACCACTTAGCTTTAGTGATAAAGAAATAGAAACTCAAAAGAGTAAATCTTTGGACCAAGGTATAGATCAAGTGCCAGAATTCTGATCTCATGACAATGAACACAGTGCTTTTTTCACCCTACAGTGTATATTCACTAACTGATATCTAGAATAACTCAGATTAAGTGAGATATTCCTTTGTATTTGAGGGATATTGGAAAAGGAAATGTTAAGTTGATGTGTGTGAAATTCATAGAATGAAGGTTCACTCAACTTTTATCTTGGCTATAGTGAATAATTCTGCAATAAACATGGGGGTGCAGATATCTCTTTGAGGTACTGTTTTCATTTCCTTTTGATAAATACCCATAAGTGGAATTACTGGGTCATGTGGTATTTCTATTTTTAATCTTTTGAGAAACTTCTGTACTGATTTCTACCGTGGCTGCACCAATTTACATCCCCACCAACAGTACACAGGTTTTCCTTTTCTCCACGTCCTCGCCAACACTTATCTTGTGTTGTTGAAAACAGCTTTTCTAACAGGTGAGATTTATTATCTCATTGTGGTTTTGATTTGTATTTCTCTGATGATGAGTGATGTCAAGCAAGCACTTTTCATGTACCTGTTGGCCATTTGTTAGTCTTCTTTGGAAATCTCTCTATTCAGTTCTTCTGCCCAGTTTTTAATTGGGTTGTTTGTTTTTTGCTATTGAGCTGTATAATTTCTTCATATATATTCTTTTAAAATCAGATAGTTCGTGCTTTTGCTATTGAGGTGCATGAGTTCTTTCTATATTTTGGATATTAACCCCTTATTAGATACACGATTTGAAAATATTTTCTCCCATTCCGAGGTTGCCTTTTCATTTTCTTGATGGTTTCCTTTGCTGTGCAGAAACTTTTTAGTTTGACGTAGTTCCATTTGTTTATTTTTGCTTTTATTGCTTTTGCTTTTGTTGTCAGATTCATTGCCAGGACCAATGTTATATTCTCTTGATGGATTTCCTCTTTATCGTTATATAAACACCTTTATCTCTTATTACAGTCTTTGTCTTAAAGTCTATTTTGTCTGATATCACTGTAGCTACCCCAGCTTTCTTTTGGTTTCTATTCACATGGAATATCTTTTGCCACCCCTCCACTGTTAGTCCATGTGTGTCCTCACTTCGGAAGTGAGTCTCTTGCAGGCAGTATATAGATAAGTCTCATTTTTTCATCCATTCAATCACTCTATGTATTTTGATTGTAGAATTCAGTCCATTTACATTTAAGGTAATTATTGTACATATGTACTTATTGCCATTTTATTAATTGTTTTCTGGCAGTTTTGTAATTTCTCTGTTACTTTCTTCTCCTCTTCCTCTCTTTGTGATTTGATAACTTTCTCTGGTGGTTTGCTAAGATTCTTCTCACTTTATATTTTGTGTATCTTCTATAAGTTTTGCTTTGTGGTTACGAGAAGGCTTAAAAGAACAGCTTGTATTTATAACAGTCATTTTAAGTTGATAACGGCTTAATTTTGAATGCATTCTAAAGCTCTACATTTTACTCCCCTCCCACGTTTTATGTTTTTGATGTCACAATTTACATCTTTTTTATCTTGTGTATCCCATAACAAATTATTGTAGTTACTAGTTATTTTTTTTACTGTTTGTATATTAACCTTCATTCTAGGTTTATAAGTGATTATTCCACTACCTTACTACATATTTACTTTTACCAGTGAGAGTTATACTTTCATATGTTTTCCTGTTCCTAATTAGTGCTCTTTGTTTCGATCTAAAGAAGTCCCTTTAACATTTCTCATATCGCCCCTCTAGTAGTGATGAACTCCATAAGCTTTTGCTTGTCTAGAAAACTTTTTATCTCCCCATCAATTTTCAATGACAACTTTTCTGGTCAGAATATTCTTGGTTGGCAGCCAATATTTAAAACATTTTATTTTGAAATAATTACCGATTGACAGATATTTGCAAAGACAGTACAGAGAGATTTTGTGTATCCTTCAACTAGTTTACTCAAATAGTTATATGTCAAACTATAGTACAATATCAAAACTAGGAAACTGATATACATATATATTGATATACGTGGTACAATGTCAAATTTTATATTGTACATAGTACATTTGATATTGTACTATGTACAATATCAAAAATTTATATAGTACAATATCAAAACCAGGAAACTGATATACATACATATGTATACTGCGGTACAATGTGTGTGTATAGTTCTATGCCTATGTTTTATCATACTTGTAGTTTTGTGCAACCACCACCACACTCAAGCACAGAATCATTGCATTAATGTAGAGATCTCCCTCACACTACCCTTTATATTCACAACTACTTTCCTTGGGTCACCATCACCCTAACACCTGACCACCACTAATCTTTCTTCATGTCTATAATTTTGTCACTTCAAGATTGTTCGATAAATGGAATCATATAGTATGTGACTTTTTGAAATTGGCATTTTTCACTCAGCATAATGCCCTTGAGATCCATCCAAGTTGTTGAGTGTATCAGCAGTTTGTTCTTTTTCTTTATTGCTGAGTAGTAGTTTATGGTATGTATGTAGCACAGGTTGTTCAACCAGTTGCCTATCGAAGGGCATTTTGGTTGTTTCTAGTTTGGGACTATTACAAATAAAGCCACCATGAACATTTGTGTAAGGTTATTGTGTGAACATGTGTTTTCATTTCTCTGGTAATAATGCCCAGAAATGTGATTACTGAGTCATGAAGCAAGTATATGCTTAGTTTTTTAAAAAACTGCCAAACAGTTTTCCAGAGATGCTGTACCATTTCACAGTGTATGAGAGATCCAGTTTCCCTGCATTCTCACCAGCATTTTGCATTGTCAGTATTTGATGTTTTAGCTGTTTTAGTAAGTATGTAACAATATGTCATCATGTTCTCAATTTGCCTTTCCTTAATAGGTAGTGATATTGAACACTATTTCATGTGCTTATTTGCCATCTGGATATCCTCTTTCATAAAATGCCCCTTCACATTTTTGATCCTTTTGTAATTTTTTTTTTCTTTTTACAATATAGACTTTTGAGAATCCTTTATAGATTTTAGATACATGATATTCATGTTATTTGAGGTGTGAAAATATTTTTCTCTCTGTAGCTTATTTTTTCATTTTTTAACAGGAGATTTTGCAGAAAAAAAAGTTTTACTTTTGATGAAGCCCAATTCACTGAAGTGTTTCTTTTATGGATTATGCTTTTGGTGTCATGTCTAAGAACTAGGCGCTGGGTTCCAAAGATTTTCATCTGCATTTTCTTCTAAAAGTTTTATATTTTACATTTAAATTTATGATCTATTTTGAGTGAATTCTTATATAAAATGCGAGACTTGGTCCAGTTTTCTTTTTCTCTTTTTCCTTTTCTTTCTTACTTTTTCTTTTTTTGCCCGTGGATATCCACTTGCTCCAGCACCATTGGTTGAAAAACTATCCATCCTCCGTTGAATTTCTTTGCACCTTCGTCAAAAGTGAGTTGGTGTGGGTCAATTTCTAGATTCTCTACACTGTCCCATTCATCTGTGTGTCCACTCCTCCCCAGTACTCATCTTCTTGATTACTATAGCTACATAAAAGTCTTAAATTTGGTTAGAGTAATCCCTGAACTTTATTTTTCTTTATCAAATTTGTTTTATCTATTCTAAGTCCTTTTCTTGTCCACACAAATTTTAGAAAAGCTTGATCCACAACTATTAAAACTTTTGCTGGAATTTGGATTGAAATTGCATTAAACTAGGAGATCAATTTGGGGGGAAATTGGCATTTTCACTATGTTCAGTGTTTTAGCTGATGAATATGGTAAGTCTCTCCATTTACTTAGATCTTTGATTTCCTTCATCAGCATGTCAGCATACAAGTCTTGTACATGTTCTGTTCGAATTTTACTTACATATTTCTTCTTCTTTTTTCAGCGATTATAAATAGCAATGCATTTTTAATTTTTGTTTTATTTCTTCATTGCCATATATAGAGATACAAATTTATTTTCTTTTATTTGAACATGAATTTTGCAATCTTGATGAACTCCCATTAGTTGTAAGAGTCTTTTTCTGGGGTGGGACATTCCTTGGGATTTTTTATGTAGACTACCATATCACTGAGGATAGGAATAATTTTATTCTTCCTTTCTGATCTGCATGTGTTGTAAATACCCCCTCCTCACCCTGCTGATGAAGGCGGGGTACCTTATCCTAAACAGTATGAGATGACTGAATACACAACACTCAAAATGGACAGAGGAGAGTGATAGCAGTTTATCACATATACTCACAGCCTGAGGGAGGAGGATACTGCATTCTATGTAGGGCCACATGAGGGTTTCTCTCAGGAACACAGTGAACAAGCAGGGGGGTGTGAGAGGCAGGCTTTGTAGTAACAAGAGTATGGGGTCCTTCTGGTTCCCATGGGAGGATGTTTTGGTTTGTGTGAATAGTTCAAGGGGCTGGCAGGAACTGAAGCCCTAGGCTGAGGATCAGGTGGAATGCAGCTGTTCAGGCTGATAGAAGTAGCCAGGTGGGCAGTCTTTTCTGCTGGGTTTGGGGAACATATCTGGTGAAAGCAGGAGAACTCACCGTTAGGCCTTTGGGACATTTTGAGGCTTGAAGATGTCATGGCAGCACTTGAAACTTCAGATCTCACAATATAGCATGGCATTTATTTCCTTTTTTGTTTTGTTGTGCTGGCTAGGGCTTCTGTTACTATGTTAACTGAAAAAAGAGAAAAGCCATATGACCAACTAGATAGAATTATAAAATATTGTTTGACAGAATTCAAACCTGTTCTTAATTGTTAAAAAATCTAATATTAAAAAAACTAGCATTAAAAAGGAATTTTCTAAATCTAAGAAAGGATTGCTACCCTACTGCACACCTCAGACTCAATGGTGAAATATTTAAAAATGTCCCCATGATTTCTGGAGTACTGGAGGTGTCAGACAATGAAAAATGGCAAAAAAATAAATAATAGGTACGAGGGTGGGAAAGGAGTTAAAATTGTCATTATTTACTTTTGACATGATAATTTATATTTTATTACATAAAATATTTGAATGTTCCCCAAGTTAAAACTATTAAATAAGATATATTCAGAAAAGTCTAGCTTTCAATTCTGTTTCCATTACTCATTCTCTCTCTTGCCCTAGAGGCAACCATTTTTTAAATCCTTCCATTGTTTCTCTTTACAAATGTAAGTAGAATGGAATAGAATGGATATAGCTATATATTCCTAAACTTCTCCTCTATTTTATTAAAGAAAATGTTGTATATTACACATACTGTCCTGTACCTTTTTCCAAATAAATTTAGAAATTATTCCATTACAGGGTACAGAGAGCTTCTCATTTTTTCTTCGAGCTGCAGAGTATTTCATTGTTTGGATGCACACTAGTGTATTTATACATTCCCCCTTTTTTCCAAGCATTATCTCTGATTTCTGTCATGGTAAGATGCATACAGGATTCTCCTGTGACAGACAGTTTGTCACAAAATCTGAGTCTCAGAAATACATAATACAAAGTTGTAACTTTGTCCTGATGGCCTTCTGAGACCACTTATGGGAAAAGTACATCCCCAAAGAGTCAGCATGCGACTGATTTTCATTCAAGAGATAGTAAAAAATATTGAGGTGTTGAAGCCCACCATTAACCAACGAAAGAGGAATTCAAGAAGTACCCTGGTTTAGATATTTTCCTAAAGATTGGAAAAAAGAGACCAAAGAACATGATTATAAAAATCTTGAAGGCAGCACATCTGTACCAATTATGCGTATTTCTTACACTTGTTTTTCCCTCTTTGTATCCCAGGATGTGAAGGACCTTCCGTTTTTGTCTTTGAGAATGAAAAGATGGAGATCACCATGATATGGGGTCATTAAGGGCTTTCTCCGAGCTCAGGTAAATATTCCTAGTTGCAGAATGCAAGAGAAGCAAGAAGAACTGGGGAAGGAAGCAAGGAAAGCTTCCTGATCCATATGTGACCAAAATTCTGGAATATAACTGAAGACTATTATTGCATTGTGATGGAATCCTCTTTTTCTCTCCTTTTTTCTACCTCTTGTTCTTGAAGCTGCATGAAGCAGATGATTTTTACTTCATATTTATTTGATAAAAATTTTGTTAAAATTGTGGGCAGAAAGTGAGTTCAGATGAGAGGGAGGCCATAAGGGTTGAATACAAAGGGGACCAGGAAAGAATGAAGATAAGGGACTGCAATCAATATTGGGGACTTCCAGGCCTAGGGCAGGGCCTGAGAAAGCCATCGGGGAGAGCATTTTCTGCAGGGTCACTGAACCAGAAGCAAACGAGATCCTGAGAAAGCATTCTCTTGGTGAAATAAGAGTCAAGTAGGAAATCTCATGCTGGGAAGAAGCTTGAAGACAAAGTTCTCCCTTGAGAGTCACTGTCTTCACTTCAGCTCAGGAGCCCTGCAGAAGACAGAGGAGAGTGCTGTTTCCAGACCTAACACTATGAGCAGCTTCCTCTCCCCTCACTCAGAGCATCATAATAAAGCACTGCAGTAACGAGGAGAAAATAATTCTTAAGTTACCCCGAGCCAATGCGACTTTAGAGAGCAGGCCATTTTATTAAGTGGAGAGAAGCGGTTTTACTGCAAATTACCTGATCAGAATTCAAAGTCTTTCCCATTATTTCTTCTCCTGGCTTGTCGTCTCTCCCATCTGTTCTAGGATAACCAAACCAATCTCTCAAAGAGGATTAAAGAGCATTACCTGTTGGCTGAGGTTCGGCATGTCCTGGGAAAGAGAAGGGAAGATACATACTTAAAAGATATGGAGGCAAGTCTGTCCCCAAATACAATGTCCCCAGACCCTGATCCCCCAACTGAGATTTCTCTAACACCACAACTCACATCACGTGATGCCAAGGCAGAGAGGAGAGCAGAAACTGAGAGTGTGTGACCCATGAAGTTCCTGTCACACAAATCCAGTGTAATTTCATCAGCCTTAATGGCACTTGAGCATTTGCTCCAGGATCTCGATCCATGATCTCCATGCATGTTGACCCTTCCCTTACTGATATGGGCCATAACTATTCATGTTTCAACATAGTAACCAAGGATGTTTGACTTCTGGATTTCCAAGAAATTTGAGGTTGAGTAGGTAAAGAAAGGTTTTAAAGAGGACCACTGGTATACAGAGAACTAAGTTGAGCAAAGCCATGTTTCTTTCCCCAAAGTTCTGTGTGAGTCTCAGCTACCGGCAGGGTCCTCACCTTTCTGGTTCCTGCAGTGGATGAGCAGCCCCAGCCTAAGGAAGAGCAGCCCCAGCACGAAGCTCCCGACTCCACTCAGCATCTTGCATCTGCGCAGACCCAGACGGGGCCCCTGAGAATAGAAGCCACTTTTAGTGATTTTTACCACAAATCCACCTCCTCTAATTGAGACTTTGGGATTGACAGCTTTGAGAATGGGGGAAGAAGGCTGCCCTGGAAGAACTATAATAATTGGCTATTTCTGGAAAAGAGATTGAAAAATCATAATAACTAGCTACAAGTTTCAGGCACTGAACTCCTCTAAATATTACAGCTTTGACATAAGCCACTAGTTCAACAACTGACAGAAGAGGAGACTTGGACTCCATGAGGTTGAATAGCTTGTCTAGGGTGACAGAGCTAATAAAAGGCACAGATGAGATTGGACTCCCTTGGTGTCAGGTAGGTCCCTACATTGTAGAGCTTGTGCCTCGTCTCAGATCACAGTGAACACTCAGAGCAACAATGCCAGGAGTATAAGTCTAGCCAGAGGCAGCAGACTGGAGCCCAGGGCCAGGGGGAACCATGACCTGTGATATCTTGAGAAGGCTCAAAACAGGGACAATCATTTTTCTGCCTACCAGGTATAATTGCCTCCTCAGGGGGTACAGATATTTGTAGAAACTTTCAGAAGATTTCTATTAAAGAATATACAGGGCTATGCCTTGTCAGCTGTGCTGAAGCAGAGGAGAACCTGGAGCAAATGAAAATATGGTGTGGGGAGAGGAGAAACCTGACAATCAGGGATAACCAAAGTCTCTGCCTTGGTGGGTGAGGAATTTATGGGGTCAGAGAGCTTCTCACTCCATTCCACTGTGACAGGGCTCGTCAGACTTGGGTGCTCCACTTGGCAGGTGTAGACCTCTCCACTCTGAGGAACAGTTTCAAGCATCACCATGGTCTGGAAGGTCCAGTCTCCATTACGGATCAGGCCTGTGGAGACGACCCCAGCCTCCTCTTCCTGGCCATTCCGGAGCCACCTGACTTCAATGTGACCTGGATAGAAGCCATTCACAGAGCAGACAAGGAGGTTGTGGTGCTGCAGGGGCTGGGTCTTTGCAGGATACACAGTGACTGTAGGCTCAACTTGGAGAGAAAAGGTGGAGGGAGTAAGTGAGGACGACAGAGTAAGTCTCCTTGGCTGGCTGCCTTTCTGCCTCCAGTCTCCAGTCCCCAGCTCCGGTCTCGGGCAAACCTCCCTCAAAGCTGCCCATGTTACTGAACAGGAGCCAGTGTCATGAGTCTTGAATTCAATCCTTATATCAGGAACCCTTTAGATTTGAAAGACGTTCAGGAATATTGTGGGACTTTTTCATATCTCAAAATAGTTATTTGTTGTTGAATTGAAGGGTTTACGAAATTTTGCAAGACATACAGTATATTAATTAAAAGTGTGATTTCTGGAGCTAGGCTGCCTGGGTTCAAATCTAGGCTTTTCTTCTTAATGGTTGATCTCAGGTGAGTTTTTAAATACCTCTGCGCCTCAGCTGTCTCATCTACAAAGGGGAGTAATAATACTAACTTACATCTTAGGGTTATATGAAGATCAATGGACCTACAATATGTAAAACAATGGCTGGAATTCAGCCTCCAATATATCTTAGCTATTTATTGTCTTGGTTTATCATGAAAGAAAATACAATTCAAAGTAGTGTGGAGAAATTGGGGAACAGCCATGGGATAGACGGTGACAGGGAGTGAAATCGTGAGAAGGCACCTCAATGTACTCACAGCTTAGAACAGCACAGAAATGGCTCTATTCTGGGACCAGGCAGGAATAGACAGAGGTGAGTCTCTAAATCTATGAGTTGAATCCCAGGAAAAGCTTGAGTCCTGAAGGAGAGGGAGAAGAGCAAGGAAAGCCTTCATTTAAAAAGTTCTTATGTTTACACTCAGCTGATCAATCTCTCTTTGCAAAAACATATCTGTTATTGGAACTGTTTATAATTTTATAATCATCTCTCCTTCTAAACTGACATTTGGGGTCAGGGAAGGTCTGGGACTTATTAATAAATGTGCTTAAGTTTTGAGTCAATTTCTGACACAACCAGGCCCTCAACAAATACAGCTATTTTAAAGAAAGGAGAACCCTCGGGGAGAGGGAGCAACACTTTTATAATACCACAAAATAGTAAATTTAATATTGATGGTATATCATTAATAACAGTTTTGTAGTATATTTCATTAGGTAAAAATGTTTAAATTCTTAACATGGAAAATAATAAACATAATCAAATATAAACCACAAACTGGAGAAAATGCTGAATCAAATATCAGCAAAGTGTTAATAATCTTACTGCATAGAGAACCCATAAAATCACTGAGAAGAACACAATGACCCAGAGATGACAGATAACAGATAATGGTCAGAACAGTAATTACAAGTGTAAATAAATATGTGAAAAAATGGAAGAACCTTAGAAATAAAAGGATAGAAATTAAAAATAAAAAGATGGAAATTTCTGAGTGGCAATATTGAATAAAAACTAACAAAGGAGAATGTGAGGTGAATTGTGTTACAACTGTACAAAGGAATATAACTACTTAAATACTATTAGCATTAAAAATAGTCACATCAGTATGCCAATATTAAGTAACAAAATTATTATTGATGAAAATAATAAGAATAATAAAAAATTTTCACCTGCACCCAGCTTAATCTTCCATCTGCAGGCTGCGTTGGGAGGCCTGGCTGGGCGGAGGAGACCCCTTGAATCCAGAGATATTTGGGATCCATTGGGCTTCTGTGCTTGGTGCAGACCTCCATCAGGAGCTGGAAGCTGGAGGAGGATTTGTCCTCATCACCACCTCCTCCTAGCTGCCTCCAACTAAAGGACACTCACCGCTCCCTTCTCTCATCCCACAGCTCTTTAACCAGTCCTTAAGCATGTCTCCCTCCTTGTTTATTCTGTAATCACTTGGTAAGTAATAACCTTGTTCCAGGCTGTGCTTTCCCCTGGGAATCCCAAGAAGAGAAAAGCAGACATCTCCTCTCCACTCCTGGAGCTTAAACTTTAGTGAAAGTGATGGCCATAAAACAACCACACAAGAATTTTTACAGGAGTGAGAAATGTGAAAAGTGTGGAGTTCTAGAACAACAGGATGGTTTCAATTACCTCAGAGTGCAAAAGAAGTAGTTTCTAAGAATGACATTTAAGATGTGACCTGAAAGGTTAAAGTTGGTGTGGAATAGGGAAGAGTCGGTGTGTGTATGTTTGGGGAAGCAGGGAGGCACATTTCAGGTAAAGGTAATACTATGTGGAGAAGCTTGAAAGACTTGATGAATTTCCTCAAGAAACCAGAAGAAACCAGTTCACTGAAGCACAGACAGTAAGAGGAAAGAGGTGAAAGATTACACTGGAGAAATAAAGTGGAGCCGGGGATTTTAAGCCTTCTAGGTGATGTTGGGATTTTGAATTTACACCAAATGTAGTGGGAAACTGCTGGAGTTTTAAGGAGATTAAAACCATAATCCTAATACAGGTCCATAATCCTTTTTCTGCTTTTCTAAATCTAGATAGCTCAGAAAACCAGATTTAAAAAAAAAAAAAATTGGTGTCAAAACTCATTTGGTGTGTCTGACCTGAAGAGATGTGGGGTCAAATATGTCTCTCAGCTCTTACTGGTTACATGTCCTTCTGTAGTTGCAATATGTACAGACATGCATAAATATACACATATATATCATATAAATGTATATATTTTGATGTTTTTGCCTTTATATTTACTTGAACTGTGTAATGTTGATGAGGATCAAGGCTGCCCCAGGGAGAAAAGCCCAAGGCATCCTGCCCTACATACTGATGTATATCATCCTCCAGGAAGCATAGGACATCCTGACATGATCCCATCTGATTCTTATCTAAAGTTACAGGACCACCCAATAACCAGACCCCACCTACACTGATACCATTTTAACGATGTTTCTCATGATCTTTCCTTTGTCTGGTAAAGAAATAACTCATATGCCTATGCCTTATAAATTTAGCTCTAACCCTCAACACATTGCAGCTCTCACTGCCCATGGGTCCTGTCCCCATGCTACTCCATGCTATTCTCTGAATAAAGGAGCACTACTGCCAGACTTTGAGAGTCCAAGAAATCGTTCTTTCGACTGCTTGGCTTGCCAAGCCCACATCAATGTCAAAAAGAGTTAAAGAATAACCTTGTGGTTAAAAGTGAAATGAATAAATGAAATCTTCTGATATCATCAATATTATGGAAAGTAGGATTACTGCAGAAATTTGAGGCACTTTACCAAAAAATATTTGTAGCAGTCACCACTATTTATGGCTTTAAAAAGTAAGTTGTTGAAAGTTAATAGAGATGTAATGACCAAGAAATTTTGAACTTTTTCATGAAACTTTGAAAAATGTTGCACAAGGCAAAAAATAAATATGAAGATCTGGAACTTGCTTTGATTGTGACAAATAAAAATGGCAAGTAATAGGATATATTGGAATATATTGATGAGGATTTTTAGGCTGCTTAATTTTAAAACGGTTTATGATGAGGATTTTAGGCTGGTTACTTTTAAAACTACAGATGAGAAGCAGGCTCCAAGGAGTGGAATTTGTTTGCCCCTTTGTTGGCACACATTTACATTTGTAAGGTAAATCTCTATCTGTAAAAGGTGCCTCCCTCTCTGTACCAGGAAGAAGAGAGATGACCTTGTCCCTAGAAGCTCTTAATGGGGAAGGCAAGAACTTAAGTTGGTTGCTGTCTGGCAATCTCATGTAACTGGTTTAGGGTGGTGGCGTCTAACCTTTCTAACCTTTACTTAATCCGATTTGATTCTTGTCTAAAAGTCATGGGATTGATGCGGGGTAGGTGAGCCGAGGAGTCGAAAGAAAGATTTCTTAGACTCTCAAGATCTGGCAGTAGTGCTCTTTTATTTAGAGAATAGTGTGGAATAGCATGGGGACAGGACCCATGGGCAGGCAGAGCTTCTGCTGCCGCCGCTTCTGCTGCCGCCGCTGGCATGGGGACAGAGCCCATGGGCAGGCAGAGCCGCTGCTGCTGCCCCCGCTGGCATGGGGACAGGACCCATGGGCAGGCAGAGCTGGTGCGTGGGGACAGGACCCACGGGCAGTCAGAGCTCCTGCTGCTGCTGCCCCGAATTGAGGGTTAGGGCCAAATTTAAGGCATAGGTATGTGAGTTATCTCTTTACAAGACAAAGAATATGTAAAAAAGTTAAAATGGTATCAGTGCCCGTTTGGTCTGGCCATTTGGTCTGGCCATTTGCCGGTCCCACAACTTTTAGATAAGAATCAAACCGGATTGAGTAAATGGCAGAAGTCACCGCTTGAATTTTATCCTCGGCTAAAGACAAAGGAGGATTTGTCGGGGGGTGGGTCAGTTAGATGAGGTTGCCAGACAGTAAACAACTTAAGTTCTTGTCTTCCCCATTAAGAGTTTCCGGAGATAAGGCCATCCCCCCTTCCTCCTGGCTCAGAGAGGGAGGCATCTTCACAGATAGAGGTTTCCCTTAGAAATGTAAATGTTTCCCAACAAAGGGGCAAACAAATTCCAGAGAGGGAGGCATGGAGATTTCCTTCACAAATGCAATCATCTCTGATCAAAGGGCAAACAACTTCCGCTCCTTGGAGCCTGCTTCTTATCTGTAGTTTTAAAAGTAACCAGCCTAAAAATCCTCATCAGGATCACCCAATGACCAGACCCCACCTGCACTGATACCATTTTAACTTTTTTTTTCATGTTCTTTCCTTTGTCTTGTAAAGAGATGAATCATATACCTATGCCTTAAATTTAGCCCTAACCCTCAACTCGCGGCAGCAGCAGGAGCTCTGACTGCCCGTGGGTCCTGTCCCCACGCACCAGCTCTGCCTGCCCATGGGTCCTGTCCCCATGCCAGTGGGGGCAGCAGAAGCAGCAGCAGCAGAAGCTCTGACTGCCCATGGGTCCTGTCCCCATGCTACACTATTCTCTAAATAAAAGAGCACTACTGCCAGATCTTGAGAGTCTAAGAAATCTTTCTTTCGACTCCTCGGCTCACCGACCCCGCATCAATATGAGGAAGCCATTTGGTGTAAACCTAATTCGGCCTGACCTTGTCTTTCCAAAAGGGCCTGACCGAGGCCGTTGAGCATGCATTGTATATCTGCTTTAGAGATTCCCTATGGCAAGAGCAAAGGCCCTTGAGATAAAGGTGCAACTTCCCTCCCCCTCCCAACGTTGGCATCTCCTTAAGGATTAAGTATCTTTCCTTAGGCTAGAAACTGATTGCTGCGCTCACCTGTGACCGCCCAGCTTGAGACAATAGACTTGGCTCCTGCTACGCCCACCAAGATAGCAGACCCACTACCTGCTGTGTCCATCAAGTGCTGTGCAGACAGGGCAATCTTGTGACTACTGTGGGAGGGACATTTCCATCATATGTGAAACACCCTCTTTGAGGGTATATAACCACCCTGTTACCCCCACTTCTTTGGAGTTCTCTATTCCTTTGTGGAAAGACTCTCCCGGGTTATAATCCTAAGATTTAAGCTCAGAATAAACTCACCCAAATTTTCATTTATAGATTGGTTATGGATTATTTTCGTCGACAGTTCAATAGATTCAATCAGAAAGTGGCCAATTTGTGTAACTGTGTAGTTTTTTTTGGTAATGAAACAAGCTAAAATAAACCATGAAGAAACGAATCGGAAGGTGAGTGTGTGTATAAAGTGTGAGTCTAGAATTTTTAGAAGCACAGGGTAAAGTAGAGTTTCCAACCTTGGCACCATAGACATTTTGGACCAGATGATTCTTTGTGGTTGGGGGTGGTGAGGGCTGCTCTGTACATAGTAAGCTGTCTACCAGCGTCCTTGGCCTCTACCCACAAGTTGTCACAAGAAAACCCCAGGGTGATAACCAAAAATGGCTCCAGATGTGGCCAAATGTCCTGGGGGGAGAAGGAGCAGGGAGGAGGGTGGTGAGCTGTCCCTGGCTGAGAACCACTGGTGTAAACCACCTGAAAAAACTGTGATGAAGAAGCCACTGCTAATTATGGAGCAGCTGAGAATTACATTGACAAATTTGCCAATATTATATCTGTTGAAATCTTGGTCCTACATGAAAGTTATGCTTTTTAGGAGTCTGATCCCAGTGCAGAGCTACTTTTCCAACAAAATAAATTTTTTTCAGGACCGAAGTTTGCTGATTTCTTTGGCTTGTCAATCAGTCACTGTGATGTTGTGATTCACAATCTTCATCCCCTTTTGTGGCTCAGAACTCCTTAATTCTGTGAATTTATAAGTGATAAGAGTGATAAAGGTGTCTTTTGTTATGTTAAGGAGGCAACTTTTGCATCCCAACTTGTGATGGGGGCTGGTTTCCTGGGGAATTAACCATATGATTAGAAGGTTGGAACTTTCAGTTCCACCCCTGATCTCCAGGGAAGGGAGAGCGGCTGGAGGTTGAGTTCAATCACCAGTGGCCAATGATTTAATCGTGCCTGTGTAATTAAATCTCCATAAAGCTTCAAAAAGATGGGGTTCAAAGAACTTCTGGGTTCATGAACATGTGGATTTTAGGGGAGAATGGTGCACTCAGAGAGCATAGCATGGAAGCTAGGCATCTTTTCTCCATACCTTGCCCTCTATATCTCTTCCACCTGGCTGTTCTTAGGTTACATTCTTTTATAATAAAACAGTAATCTAGTAAGTAACATATTTCTCTGAGGCCTGTAAGCCACTTTATCAAGTTAATGAAACCCAAAGAGGGGATTTTGGGAACCTCCAATCTATAGTCCACTGGTCAGAAGCACAGGTGACAACTTGAACTTGTCATTGGCATCTGAAGTGGGAGGGGGCTGTCCTGTGAGACTGAGTCCTTAACCTGGGGCATCTGATGCTATCTTCATGTAGACAGTGTCAGAATTGAGTTGAATTGTAGTACACGCAGCTGGTGTTGGAGAATTGCTTGGTGGTGTGGAAAAAACCCCTGCACATTAGAATTGGTACCAGAACACTTTAGTCTTCAAGTCATATAATTTATCCTTCACATCATCTTCTTTCTTAATTTCTCTGCAACTGGTCCACTACTTATTTATGGTACTAACTACAGCGACAGCTGTTTTATTCCTATTCAATATCCCAACTATTCATTTTCTAACTTTTGGTCTCCTACTCCCAATAATACCAGTAGACATCAAATTAGCAGCCTTGGACAGATGTAGAGCTCTCATTTCCGTAGTCAATCCCCTCAAAAGGGGAAAAACTAAGAAAGAGATGACATTCTCATGTAGACATTATACAAAAATTGGGCAAGTCCCCAGACTTTGAGTAGAGATCTTCCTAAAGAGCCTTTTGCACTCCAGGGGATACATTCTGGACCAGACTGAGTCTAACTTGCTATTCAGAAATTCTCTCAGTACCTTCTTGACACATGAGAAAGTTAAAGTATAAAAATGTGTGAAGTTTTTGCTCACTGTAGCTTGTACGGTTAGCACTGTTAGTTCATGCTCATGCACCCAACTGAAAGCTACCAGATTTAGCACAGAAAAATACAGGATTCCCAGTCAAATTGGATTTTTGTTGTTTATTTGAAATTCAAATTTAACTGGGCATCCTGAATTTTATTTAGAAACTCTACCCCTACATACTAACAAAACCTCAGAAGGAGTATATTTAATATTTCATCGTAGTCTTCAACACATGCCCATGATGGCCTGCACATGGTGTGGACCCATAGGGGACTTTTCAAATAATAAATTCACAATGACTGTAAATTTCTACTACATATTGGAACGAGCAGGCCTTGCATCTCTCTCCTACCCTAAGACACACACTGGTGCATAAGCACATCAGAAATGTTATCAATTTAACCCAATCAAGCAACTACTCACTAATGGTGGTTAGAAGCCCAAACTCTAGAATCAGAAAGTCTGAATTTGAACATGAACTCTTCCACTTGGGTCAGTTTTTAACATCTTTATCTTTATCTCTAAAGTGGCTTTAGTAATAGCATATTACCCACAGGATTATTATTACTTGTGAAATTAAAGAGTGAATCTTTCTAATGAAGATCACATAATAAGTGTTCAATAAATATATTACCATTTTAATTTTTATAGTTCCTATGAATGCAGGCTCACAAGATCTTTCTCTTCTTTAACTTCATAAAGCAAATAATATCTTCATCATGATTTGTCAATTGTCCTCTATTAATATTATCAGTAATTACTGCTTTGAACACAGAAGGGCAGAAGCATTGGTTTATGTCTAATAATGGAGCGTATGTGAATCTAATGCAAATGGAATATGCTGACGTGGAAGAGAAGGACTTTGCATATACTCAGATTTAGACTATATAATCTGTGTTCTAGCACTAATTATGTGACACTGTGTTACTTAAATTCTTTGAACTTTAGATTCCATAAATATAAGGTTTTTAATTGTCACAGACATGATAGGATAGTTATGGGAATTACATACTGAAATCTATATGCCTGGTACGTAGTAACTGCAAAATGTTACGATGCTCCATGCTGATGGAGACCAGATTTGTTTGTTCATCACTCCATCCTCAGCACCTAGGTTAATAACTGGTGTATTCCAAGTTACTAATAAATTTGGATATATGATTTGATGACTTTTTGCATAACCAATCACCTCTGCATACAAGGGCACTTAAGTTCTTCCTTGCTGATGACTGAACATCTCTGGTCTCAAGTCCTCTGAGCTTCTCATCCTGCTCTTTTATTCTTATACTTTAGGTCCAGCTGACTCCCTGATCCCAGAGCACAGTCTTTCCCTGAGGTCAGCTACTCAGAAGAGTCATCTGTCATCCATCCTTCACTTCTTCAGCTCCCATTCTCTCTTCTAACGGTCCCATCCAGTTTCTATCTTGTATACTCCACTGACTGCATATGTCAAGTCCACCAGACCCAGTGCTCACTTCTCTGTCACGTTCTTACTTCACCCATCTCTTGGTGGTACTCACTGCAACTGGCCACTCTCTCCTCCTTAAAAAGAATCTACTGTCCTTCACTTCCATCCATCACATTCTCTTGGCTTTCCTCAATATCACTGGTACCCCCATCTCAGTCCCCTTTGCCGAGTCTTTGGCTCCTAGCCTTCTGCAAATGGCTCTTGCCCTCTTCTCTTCTACACCCACTCTCTCTCCCTGTGTAACCTCTCTACTTTCCTGGAATTTAATAGAGTACCTGTGTTGTGACACCATCAGCTCAGGCCTCCCCCTGAACTCCAGGCTCATATATTCAGTTGACCTCTTGACAGCTCCACATAAAGTCAAAAATTACTTCAAACTTAACTTAACCAAAGCCTTTATTCCTAAACACCCACTTCAAATTATTTCCTCCCACATCTTCCCTCTCAATAAACAGCACATCATCCACCTAGTTATTATGAAAGACAAATCCTTAGGGATAAGCTTAACTTTTCTATCTCACCACTCCACCATTTAACTCATTAAATGTCATACAAAAATCGAACCCAAATCTGTTCAGTTTATCTTGACCACTGTCTGTGTCACTACCACACTAAATGAAGCCACAAGTATGTCTTCCCTGGAGAATTCTACCATGGTCCTAAGTGGTCTCCCTGGCTCCACTTGTGAATCTCTACAATCTAATCTCCACATGGTAGTTAGAATTATTTTTTAAAAATTAATATGAATTGACTTTCTTTGTAACCTTTTAGTAGCTTCACATATCTTTTTAAATAAGACTCAAATTCTTACTCTTGCCATCAGGGCCTAATATGATTTAGCTCCTGACTTCTTCAATCTCGTCTTCTGCCACTTCCAAACTTGCTCACTATGCTTCAGTCACTCTAGCCTTGTTTCTGCCCCTTAAACACAGCAAACATCTTCCCACACTGCAGCCTTTCACATGTTCAATCTCTGTGAAAATCTTGTCCCGTAGACCCTTCACAGAGTGGCTTCTTCTCACCATTCATGCCCCAACTAAATGTCACTTTCTCAGGGAGAGCTCCCTAGCCACTGGAACTGAAGTCAGGTGAATCCATTCTCTCTGTTCCATAACTCTGATGTATTTTTTTCAGAGCATTTATTGCTCTCTGAAATTTTTTCTTTGTTAAACGTTTATGGGGTTATTGTCTTTCTCCACTGTCATTAGGTAAGTTCCATGGTAATAGGGGACTTTTTATCTTATTCAAATAGAATTCTCTGAGCCTAGAATAGAGTCCAGTATATAATATTTGCTCAGAAGAATATTTGTGTCAAAATGAATAAACCCAGCGTCCTGGGAATTGATCATTGTGGGGATCCCGGAAAGCAAGAAGGGGCTCAAGCTCCAACACTCTTTTATTCTGATGACATCTTATATCCCTTCAGTTTCTTTTGAGAAAGTCAGACAAACTTCCTCTTGTTCCTCATACTAGTAGGAATAAACATTCACAGGTAAGGAAAAGGTGATTTTAAGAAAGAGAGGATTTTTCCTTAAGTTTCAGTTTGTCCAGTGGATCTGTTACAGTGCTGAGGGTCTGTGCAAGCTTTGGGGATTTTCAGTGATGGTGATGACGTAGCTGGAGAAAGAATAGGGAAGAACTGGAAGTAGAGGTAACCAAACATGGCTAATTAAGGAAGACAGAGGGCATGATGAATGAATGTATGACGTTTGGGGCCAAGACTCCAGGAGGCCAATGAGTTCCTTTGACTTGCTTATTGACTTTCAACCCAATGGGTTGTAAACAACTTTCACACTCTCTCTGTTACCCTGTTCAGGGTGAATGCTTTCAACCATATAAAATTGCTAATATTTGACTATTTTTGGCTTATGAAAATAAAATTTCACATAGTTTATTCTATACTAATTGAATCCCTTCTTTGAGCTCAGACTGGAGAAAGGAGAGATGTAGGAGAAATGATAATATAGAAAGGTTCAAAGTAGATTCATAATGAACACTAACCTGTGCCAGGTTTTCAGAAGATGCCTTAAGTTCTTCACGGTGTTAAAGAACATCCCATAGATGCTCTTATTATAGAGTCATTCCAAGTTCTAAGGATCCTTGTTTCAGCTCCAGGGTGCTTTCCATGGGAGAAATAGAGAGCACTAATCTCAGCTTCTGTCAGAGACCCTCCAGGACAGGGATACAAGCCATACAAACATTGGGGTTCAGGGAGAAAGGAAAGGAGATAATGGGGGAGGCCTCTTGATACATCCTCACACATTAGGGTGAGGCACCAACATCACAGATCCTGTTGAGGACATAACACAGGGTCTTCTAATTCCTTTTAACTCCTTATAAAATTTTGAGAGAAACTTTCCCTTTATCAGCCATAACTCTACACAATAAAGGGAAACATTAGATAGGAATTATTTTGAAATTGTTATTTCTAAATCTTCTCAAGATCCTGTGGGAATGGAGCACAACGCTAGAGAGGTTTTACTGGAGGAGGGATGAGAAGGGATGGCCCATCTATATGGAGGCTCCTTATGCAGCTCTCATAGAGAGGACAAGCAACGAGGCTACTTTTGTTGTGGAAAGAATTGGGGATCCATATGATAAAGGTAGGTGGTCGTTGAAGAAAATGACACAATATTTCAAGGGTTGTTGCTTGGACACAGTGACAGAGCTTACTCCCTCCCTGCCCCCACCCCACAATAGCTCACCACCCAAAGTGTGCACTTACTTCTGGTGTCCCCAGCCCAAGTGGGAGGAGGACTCAGTACCATAAGTATTAGTGTCCAGGAGTCTCCAGGGAACCACAGACATGCCATGCTGGAGAACAGAAGATGACAGAATGCAGGAGAGCAAACAAGTCTCAGTGAGGAGTAGGACCCTTCTCCACTCACATCTCAAACAATAGTAATTATAGACCTCATTTCTTTGTTCTTGGATTGAGTGATCTCAGTGCTGAGAAGCAATCAGCATCAGAGATGAATAGCATCATCAGTTACTGGACAGATATTCAATTTGAGATTCGTTTTCTAAAACTTAGATTTCCTTCACTATAAGGTTTGTTTTCATTTGGTACTTAAAAGGTTTGATCCAGGTGTATCTGAATGATTTTAATTGGGCCCCTATTGCTAACCAACTCTGAGCTAGTCAGTGATGTGTACATAAGTTTGAGCCTTTTAGGAGCATTCATCTCTCTCACTTGAAGACAGAGCTGTTTTGACAAATGTATGTTTGTATGTCTCAGAGCTGAGGGGATGGCTGGAAGATGATTGCAAGTCAGGAGACCTTTAATCGAGCCTTTAATGCACTATAACTTAGTGCTGTAGTTTTGGGAAAATTAACCTCTCGCAGTTGAAATAAAGCCACTGTGATCTTTCAGGTATTTAAATATTAAAAAATGCTGTGATTTTGTGGACAACTCAAGAAGCAGCATCACCTGCCACGTGTTTGGTAACTGGGATTGACTGGGATATGACAGAATTATAGCTGTTAATTGGAGACTATAATCTGTACTTCCTTACAGGGATGGATGTCTCCGATAAACTAAAGACAATTGAAGGTGAGTCAATAATTTAACCTGTGTGAAAGGTTTTTCAGGTTTGTCTCCCGATGCTGTCACTGAGTTTAGTGTCACCTCCAGAATACAAATAAAGAGACTTTTATTTTGACGTAGTCCTACTTGTTTATTTTTGCTTGTTTCCTTTGCTTTTGGTGTCAAATTAAAAAATTCATTGCCAAAGCTGATGCCAAGAAGCTTATGCCCTATGTTTTCCCCTGGGAATTTTATGGTTTCAGGTCTTACATTCAAGTCTTTAATCCATTTTGAGTTAATTTTTATGTATGGTATAAGATAGTGTTCCAGTTTTATTCTTTGGCATGTGGCTGTCCAGTTTCCCCATCACCAATTTTGAAGAGACTGTCCTTTCCCTATTGTATATTCTTGCCTTTTTTATTGTAGATTAATTGACCATATATGCTTGGATTTATTTCCAAGCTCTCCATTCTGTTACATTTATCTGTGTTTCTGTTTTTATGCCAATATAATGGGCTCTCTGTTTTTGGGGGTTCTGCATCTGTGGATTTAACTATCCACATATCAAAAGGTCTATGTTGGTTGCCTCTGTACTGAGCATGTACAGACTTTTTTTTCTTGTCATTATTCCCTAAACAATACAGTATGACAACTATTCACATAGCATTTACATTGTATTAGGTATTACGAGTAATCTAGAGATGATTTAAAGTATACAGGAGGATGTGCATATGTTATATGCAAGTACTACACCATTTTATGTAAGGGACTTGAGCATCCATGGATTTTGGTATCAGTAGGGGAGTCCTGGAACCAGTCCCCTGTGGATACTGAGGGACAACTGTACTATCCTGTATTTTTAATATTGCTTTGTTACATGGTTTTAAATCAGAGAGTGTGATGGCTCCAGCTTCGTTCTTCTTTCTCAAGATTGCTTTGGCTATTTGGAGTCTTCTGTGATTCCACACAAATTTTAGGATTGTTCATTCTACTTCTGTGAAAAAATGTCATTGAAATTTTTATAAGAATTGCATTGAATCTGTAGATTACTTTGGGTAGTATGTACATTTTAACAACATTAGTTCTTTCAATCCATGAGCATGAAGTATTTTCCCATTTATTTGTCTTCAATTTCTTTCACTAATGTTGTATAGTTTCCCAAGCACAGTCTTTCATTCTTTTGATTAAATTTCTTCCTAAGTGTTTTATTCATTTTGATGCAGTTGTAAATGGAATTGTGTTCTTAATTTCCCTTTCTTTTATTGTTTCCTTTATTGTTGAAATTTCCTTTGTTATTTCTGGCAAAACTTCTTTTCATGAAGACTATTTTCTTTGACATAAATATGGCCCTAGTTCTTTCATTGTGATTTGAGTTTTCATGTTATGCATTCTTTCCTTCAGTTATTTTTCATCCTTACTTTCTGACATCTGACTTGTATCCACCATTTTGGATACATTCCTACTCTCTACGATCATCTTGCATTTTTGATTCCTCAGCTTTCAAATTAATTATATCTTCAGGGAGCTCTGGTTCCTTTCAGAGAGAATGATATTTAGAGAGCAAGATCTGTGTGCTAGGTGTCCTCATTGGTATTGGAATATGAAAAATTTCAGGTCCTATTTGTGGACATGCACATAAACATATCTACATTTACATCTACTTATATCAAAACTATTTATCTACATGTAGCCCTCCTACTCATAAAAATTATGAAGTCTAACTAAACAAATGATTGAAAAATTATTTGAAAGCATTGGAGATCATTCAACACAGACAGAGGAATGAGGAGACAATTATTGAGAAAAGAGACATAAATTAGGTGAGCTCAACATTTACCCAGATCTTCCCCTGAGGTTTTTCTTGGTTTGAAGTAGTAAATGGAAGACTAGAATTTAGGCAAAAGTATATAGTCTTATCAGGAACAGAAGACAGAGGTCGGAGTTTGGTGCTGAAAGATTTGGTTGAAAATGAGGAGAAAATCACAAAAGGAATGAAGGCTCAAAGAGGGAGCTGTATTCTACATTCCTTTCAAGTGCAGAATTTTGGGTTTTAATTTTTGGTATTACTCTTTTTTGAGATTTTCCACTCAAGATCCACAAAGCTTAAAGGCCCAAGTTCTGACATCTCTACATTCAACTTCCATTAGAAGAGATAACATAAATATACAAAGGCAGGTAAAGAGAAATAAAATAAAATGAGTAGATGGGGGAAAAAGTAAACATGCAGCTAGGTGGTATACTTAAACCAACCACATCAATAATTACATTAAATTCATGTCATCAAATACTCCAGTTAAAAAGCAGAAATTGCTAGCTTGGATTAAAAAGCAAAATTTCCCACAAGAAAAGCATTTTAAACATATGCTGCCCACAAGAAAAGCATCTTAGGTGTAAAGCACAGGTTAAAGGTAAAAGGATGGAAAAGCATACATTGTACAAATAATAATAAAAAAACTGGATTGACTACCTTAACATCAAAGTAAACCTTACAAATAAAGAATATTATAAGATATAAGGGGAGACACTTCATAAAAAACAGTCAATACATTAAAAAGATACATAATCCTAAGTGTGTATGTGCCAATGACTACTGTGTATACTTTGTTTTCAAATTCACATGGAAAATACACCAAAATATGCCACATATATTAACATTGACAACATTTCAATAAATTTAAAAAACAATGATAAAACTGGACAGCCCTGTTAAAAATAACCATCTAAAAACTCTGGAAATTGACCAAAGGACATCAAAATTGAGAAACATTCATTTAAGGAATTCTACACTGAATCCTAATAATACAGCAGAAGTCTGTAGTATTTTAACTAGGGGCTACTTCCAATTGCATCCTTCCCAACTCCAATTGGTGGTGCAGAATTTTTAGCTGGGTGGGCAATCAAGTCACGGGATACACTAGCTCCTCTGCTCTGCCAGAGGGAGCAGACATTATCTGGAAATTATCATGTAAAAAATCAATATCCTGGGAGGTTATAGAAAAAGCAGATATCAGGGAAGATCAACAGCTTAAGTAGCTTGAGGTCACAATACTTGTTGGGGCAAGCAACAAAATGGCAGACCAATCATAAATTGAACAAGGGGATCCAGGGAATAAGACACCTAAAGAGAATCTTGCTAAAATCCCATTTATCCCTGTTGGTCTGGAAAGCTGTGTGCATGAGCTGGCTATGCCTGCAAAGGAAGGACAAGGGAGAATCCTGGGAAGCTACTCATCCCTGGCTGAATGTGAGGCTTTGTGAACGCAGAAAGTGAAAACTAGGACACATCTATAAACTCCCCGAGCTTTGAAAACTTTCCACAAGGCACACTGAAATCCAATGGCAAAGTGTGGAAGCTTTACTGGCTCAAGGTGTTTAAGTACAACCTCTGATCAATTATTGCTCCCATTAAGTTATGATGACCCATGGGTGACCCTAGGAAGGCAGGCTTAAAAATAGAAACAAGAGGGGCTGGCCCTGTGGCATGGTGGTTGAGTTTGGCCTGCTCCAATTCAGTGGCCCAGGTTCACAGGTTTGGGTGCCAGGTGTGGACCTATACTACTGGTCAGCCATGCTGTGATGGAGACCCACATGCAAGGAAGAGGAAGATTAACACAGATGTTAGCTCAGGTTGAATCTTCTTCAAGAAAAAGGAGGAAAGTCGGCAGAAGATGTTGGTTCAGGGAAAATCTTCCTCAACAACAACAACAAATTTTAAAAAATAAAATAAAATTAAAAAATAAATAAAACCTAGAATTATGAAAGAAACTGAGCAGAGACACCACAGTCTATATACTGTGGGGAAACAGACTCCACAAGATGAGCCCAAGCAAGTCACTAAACAAGCAACAAACAACCAGCAAGTACATTCACTCCTGGAGTGTGTGGAATCAGAATTCAGAGTTAATACAGTATGTTACCTAAAACGTCAATTTTCAACAAAAAATATTACAATACATGTAAAGAAACAGGAAAGTGTTAGCCATACACAAGAAAAAAGTCAACAGAAGCTGTCTTTGAGAGGGCCCAGATGTTTTCCCAGAAAAGCCTTCCAAAAAGCTATTATAAAGGAATTCTTATATTATGCTCGTGGGAGTGTAAATTGGTACAATTTTTAAAAAACCGTCTTTGTCAGGATCTACCAAAACTGAAATGTGCATACCCTAAGACGTAGTGGTTCCACTAGTAGGTACATAATCAAAAGAATTGTGTTTATATTCTCACCAAAAAGCACATAAAAGAATTGTTACTGAGTAATGGGCGTGCACTGCTCACTGTAATATGAGCCAATTAATCACAGTGAGTTAGGGATCAAGAAAGGAAGCTTTAATTCTATTAGCTGGCATAATCAGAAGATGGGTGACTGATGTGTCAAAAAACTCATTTTCAAGAATTACAGAATCTTGAGGGAGTTACATAGGGAAAATGGGCAGTAGGGAAGGGGTTTACAAATGGCAGCCTGCAGGCATGACGGACTCCAGGGTCTTTCATTGTTCTTTTCTTCTGTCAGTGATGATGAATATCTTGTAGGTATGTTTCCTGCCTGTGGTCAGCCTGTTCCTTGAGAGAAACTCATAGAACAAAGTTTTAGTTTATCAAGCTATAAGGGAGTACATACATATGTGGAGACCATAAATCAGGAGAGTACGTGAATTATTTTGGAGTACATGCAGAGCAGCAAGTAGTCACACAGAGGAGGGGCTGGTGTCACCTAGAGTAACAAGATGCCCTCACTTGTATTCACTTTCAGAATGATTATAATAGAACTAGTCATGGTAAATATAAACTGGAGAGTACAAAATATACATCAAGAGTAAAACATACAAGTAAATTTAGGAATATGTATACAACAGATATTTGTTATAAGAATAAATGTTATAAGAATGAATGAACTATTCTTACACCAACAACATGAATATCTCTCAGAAACATTTCTTTCTTCCTTTCTTTCTTTTTTGCTGTGGAAGATTAGCTGTGAGCTAACAACTGTGCAAATCTATGTGGGTTGCCACAACAGTGTGGCTCGCTAGTGGTGTAGGTCCATGCCCAGGATCTGAACCCACAAACCCCAGGACACTGAAATGGAAGACGCAGAACTTAACCACTATGCCACAGGACCACCCCCTCACAAACATATTTTAGAGTGAAAGAAGCCAGATACAAATAACTACATAGTGTATGACGTCATTCATATAAAGTTCAAAACAGGCAAAATTAATCCATACTGCTGAAAGTCAGGATAGTGCCACCTTTGAAGAAGAAGTCACTGGAAGGCAGCATGAAGGAACCTCTGAATTTGAGGTAAATATTCCATTTCTTGGTGTGAATGTTGGCCCAATTAATGTGTTCACTTTGTTAGCTATCATTCAACTGTACTCTCATGGTTTATGCTCTAAGGCAGACAAGAAAATCATGTTTAAACTTCAGTTACAGTGTAACTAGAAGACAGAAAATGCTATGAACTTTGAATTAACATATAAGCAAGGAAATAAATACTCAAATCTAGCAAAGCCAAATTTGGAGACCATATCAGAACGGCCAGAATGACTGGAAAAGAAAAGAGTGGAATGGGGACTAGCAGAAATGGGCAGAGAGAAAATCATTCTGTAATAACAGCATTTTGTTCTGAGTGGAGAAATTAGGGAAGTAAATCTGGGACATAGTATACAAGTGCACTGGTGAAATCTGAAAAAAGGAACTTGAATGTGTGAAGAATCAAAGGGGATATTCTTGGGAAGGCATTCTTATGGGGAATGAAGTGGTGACAAATCTTGGAGGCTCCTTAAGAAGCATGGTAGTAAAGGGGAAAAGGAAGCAAGTAGGGGGAATTAAGTTACTTTCAGCAACAAAAGAGAATCACAAAATCAGATCTATCAACCTCTTCTCCTCCCCAAAGATTCCTGTTATTAATGAATCTGCACCTCATGTACTAAAAGTAGAGGATCATCTTGAATTAAGAACCTAGTAAGGCACAAACACTTTTACCCCGACCTGCATACAACTGTTTTTACTGGTCCAGGAAACAGACATTCCAGAATGAACACAAAACTGCAGATGTGACCCACTAAAGCTTCTGTCAGACAATGCATGTTTTCTCCAAAACAAGAGCAAGAACAACAAGCACATCATCCACACCAGTGAAGCAGAAGAGCTGGAACACTATGCCCCAAGCTGAATCAGGCTTTCGTGAATTGAAAAAAAAAAAAATCAAATTAGAAACTAAAGACCCAAGAATTAAATGGAAATAACATAAGAAGTCATGAGATGAGAGTTAATTGAATTCAGGAAGAAACATAATATTTAGAGAAAGAGAAAATCGTATTAGAAGTGAAGATGAAGTTACAAATGGATAATATATTTAAATTGAAGAATAACAAGAGGCATGGCAAAATGGCGTAAAATGAGTCATGAGAATGACAATGAAACAAAATATGTGAACATATATCAGTGATATCAGTTTCTGTGGTCAGAAGTCTAGTCGCAGCCTAACTGGCTCCTCTATATGGGGTCTCACAGACTGAAATCAAGATGTGGACAGGCCGTGGTCCTAACTGGAGGCATGACTGGGGAAGAATCCACTTCCAAGCTCATTCAGGTTGTTGGCAGATTCCATCTATTCAAGATGGGAGCACTGAGGTCCCTGTTTCCTGGTGGTTCCTAGCCAGGCGCTACTCTCAGCTCCTAGAGGTCACCTGCCCTCTCTCAGGTCCTCTGACAATATGGGGTGTACTTCAAAACCAGCAGTCTTTCTCTCCAGCATGCTCAAAACACAAACACAAATTAACATCTCATGATCTTTGCCTTAAACGTTCTAATCAATGGAATGTCATCCTATCACATTTGCCAGACAACATAATCTAATCAAGACATGACGTCCCTCACTTTTGCCATATTATACTGGTTAGAAGCGAGTCACAGGTCACATTACTTTCAGTGGAGGAGATTGTACAAGGGCACGACTCGTTGGGGTTCACCTTAGAGTGTGTTCACCCTCTGGCTCCCAATGATTCATGTCCTCCCACAGGCAAAATACGTCCATTTCAACCTAAGGTTCCTCAGAGTTTCATTCCATTACAGAATCAACTCAAAGCCCAAAGTCTCACCTAAATCAGGTCCAGGTGAAGATGAGGCTCCTGGTTGTAATCCATTAAGTATAACTCCTGGAGCACAATTTGTCTTCATCTGTGAACCTGTGAAACTAGAGACAAGTTATCTGTCTCCAATACACCCTACTTAAAATTGTGGTACATGTATAGGACAACCACTGTAAGTATTTGTTCTAAAAGGGAGAAATTGGAAAGTGAAAGAGACTGAGTGCTGCGTGGCAGTTCTGAATTCCAGTTGGGAAAACTCCAGCCTGAGTTCCTGAATTACACTTCAAGGACTGGGAATAACCCACTCCCTCAATTTCATGGGTCTGGATTGGGAAAGGCCAGCATTCCTTCCTAAAGGGTGGCCACTCTGCCGGCTCTTTTTTCTCTGACTAATCTTTGGTGGCTCCTGGCTCTCCCTATGGAGTCTTGGTTCTGCCCTCTCAGTCATCCTTATTTTTCATAAAAGGTAGCACTTGCTTGCATCTGAGTTGTTTTATCAGACTGCTTCCTGTCACTGGAATTTGGAGAGTCCTATAGCCTCTTTTCATTTTGTACTGTCTCCCTTCCAGTCCAGGCAGCAGAAGTTCTTAAAAACTTTGTGTCTTCTCTGGATTTTGGGGAGGGATTCACTCCATTAGACAAAAACCACATGTACTGATCTTTTTGAGACAATCACTTCTCTGTGTTGGTCCCTGCTGAGATGTTTGAGGGACAATACCAGAGAGGATGGGTGAGGCACACTTTTAACCTCTTGAGAGGGCCCTTCATGTGACTGAATTCTCCAGCCATTTGATCTTTCTGAAGTGTGTCTGCCACAGTGATACGGTGATTGACATAGAAGGCAGGCAAAAGAAAGCAAAATGTGTATATTGGAATCCTCAAAGAAGAGAGGAAAGAGTAACATAAAGTTACATGGTTTCATTTTAAACTGCTTTCATTATTGAAGGTAATAAGGGAGCACTCTTTAAGGCAGGTAAAGAAATATTAAGTAAGATTTATCAATTAGACTGCTCAGATAATGGCCCTACAGTCATAAAAATATAGGTGGATAGGAGACAGAGAACAAAGAAAAACTGGACCCTGTTCTAGCTACCTTGAGTCATGTGAAAGTGAGAAAAACATAATAAGGAAGATCTCTATAGCAACCTCCAATTGTTGCATAATAGGTGTAGCTGAGAAGATAACGGAAAAAATAATAGAAGACTTTTTCCTGAACTAAGGGACCATTTTAGTCTTTGGATAGATAAGATTCATGCAATTTAAAGACATCAAGCAGGAATAATGAAATTGTACAAATAGTCACATGTGTAGTGATGAAGCTTTTTGACCACAAGATTAGAAACAAAAGGAAAACAAACAATGACAACAAAAACTGTTCTCAAAGCTTCAAGAAAGGAAATAACCTAACCAACAAATAGTTTATACATAGAAGGACGAGACCGAGACAGGAAACAGATTTCTTATCTGAAATATCAAAAGGTAAAAACAACAGGAAATCAAGGAGGATAACTTAATGCAAGAAGTTGGGTGTTGCAGGAAAGGCAGAGTAAGAGAGGAGATTTTGGGTAGAGAGATGGAAGAGAGACAAGGGAGAGTAAAGAAAATCTGAGCAGAAGCCAGGAGGAGTAGATACTGGCAAAGGAATTGCTAATGAGTGTGTTATTAAAAAGCTGCCATGTCTGGCAAAATTCTCATTGCCACATCCTCAGAGACCTAAATTATATTTCAAGCATTTTGTAGTTATATTTTGTTTTTCTTTTGATGTAAAACTACTAACGCACATTGATTCTACTGGAAGTTAGTGAATTCTCTTACTGTCTTAGGATATTGATGGCTAAAAGGACATTAATTCATTTGCAAACACCAGCAGGGAGAGACACTGCACTTAGAAACTCAAGGCAAGCTGAGACTTTCCCTTCTTTCTCTCACTGTCACAGATCTGGACTGAGAGGCCAGCATTCCTTTGTAGAGGGTGGCAACCTGGACAGCTTTTATTTTCCTGACTATTCCTTTCACGTTTCCAAAATATGATGCAGTGCGAGATTTGGTTTTGAATGTTTGAGGAGCAAAGAAGCATGAAATGGAGCAGGACTCAAAGCCTGCTTTTGCCTGAAGACTGAAGAGTTCAGTCTTTTTACATGTTCCAACAGGTAAGACATTGCTACTATAAAACTGCATGCTTAAAAACAATCATCACTGCCATTGCTCTAGTGCAAGCCAATATTCTTTTTCACGCTGAGCTTTTATTACCATCTGCAGTTATCTAATGCATTTTTGATACTTCACCAGAGTGATATTTTATAACACATATTAAAAATTAGCAGAAGTATACACACATATAGTTTAAAAATTAAACAATAGAGATATATTTTAGTAAAATGGGAGCCTTTCATGCCTTCCCTTTACTCCAGTGAAATATACACACAAAGAAATTATCCATACATTCCTATATTATTGGGCGATTTTAACATGAATGGACTTGGAATTATGTCAAATGCCTTTCGTGTGTGTGTGTAGAGAGGAGAATCTAAGGATCAAAGAACTTACAAGGATTAAAATCATACGCAGTTTGTTCACTGACCGAAATAAAATTAAATTAGAAATCAGTGTAAAAATATATTACCAAATATCTATAAACTAAAAAAACACCTCTTTTGAATAAAAAATGGATCAGAGGAGAAATCAGAAGAGGATTTAGAAAGCATCTGGAGAAAAAAGAAATAAAACATTATATATCACATTTCATGCAATACATCTAAAGTAGTGTTTCAATGGACAATTCCAGCATTAACTGCTCATACTAGAAATGAGGAAAGATCTCAAAGGACTAAGATTCTACATTAAGATACTGGGAAGTTGAATAGCAACTTAAGCCCAAATTAAGTAGAAGAAGGGAAATATTAAAGATCAGAGTAGGAATCAATGTCATGGAAATCAGAGAAACAATTGAGAAAATCAATGAAAAAAAAGTGTAATTCTTTGGGAAGGTCACTAAAATTCATAAACATCTAGTAAGACTGATCAAGAAAGAAAGAGAGAAAACACAATTTACCAATATCAAGAATGAGAGAAAGGCCATCACTACAAATTGTGTAGAAATTAAAATTTTAATAAAAGAATATATGAAAAACTTTATCCTTATAAGTTATGCCACTTATATATAATGAGAAAACTCCTTGAAAAATACACATTATGAAAAGTCACTGAAGAAAATGGAATAACCCAAAACAGCCCTATATCTAATAAAGAAATTGAATTTATAGCTTAAAACTTTCCCACAAAGTAAGCTCCAGGCCTAGGTGTTTTCACTGGCAAATTCTTCCAAGCATTTAAGAATGACGCAACACGATACATAAATTGTTCCAGCAAGTAGAAGAGGAAGAAGTACATCCCAGCTCATTCTATGATACCATCATTGTCCTTATAACAAAATCAAAGACATTAAAAGAAGAGAAAACTACAGATCAATATCCCTCAAGGGCATAGATGCTAAAATTTTACCAAATCAAATCCAAAAATATATAAAAAGAATAACGCGTGACCATGTGGAGTGTCTACAAAGAATGTGAGATTGTGTTAGCATTCAAAAAATCAATGTAATTCATATCAGACAAACACACACACACAAATTATTTGCTTAATTAATGCAAAAAATATGTTTGACAAAATCTAACTCCTATTCATGATAGAAATTCTCAGCAAGCTAAGAATAGAAGGAAACTTTCTCAACCTGACAAAGGGCATCTGAGAAAAATCTTCTGCTAGCATCAAACTTATTGGTGAAAGAGTGAAAGCTTTCCCTCTAAGATTGAGACCAAGGCAAAAATTTCTGCTCTTACTACTTGTAGTCAATATACTGAGGGTTCTATCCAGCGTGAAAACAAGAAAAAGAAATAAGAGACGTGCCAATTCAAAAGCACAAAATAAAACATCTTTATCATAGATAATGTGAGTGACTCTAAAACGGGGATTGGCTAACTTTTTCTGCAAAGAGCCAGATAGTAAACACTTTAGGCTCTGTGGTCTAAGAGACAAAATCAGAGATATTATGTAGATACTTCCATAACCATCCCAAATGTAACCATTTAAAAATGTAAAAATCCTTCCAAAGACAGTCATGGTTTAGATTTGGCCCACTGGCCATAGTTTGTCAGTCTCTGTAATAGAACATCCTAGAACTCTACAAAAATTCCAACGTAAGGAAAAAGTGAATCTAGTAATGTTACAGGATGCAAGTTCAATAAATATGATCAATTTTATTTCTATTCACTAGCAATGAACAATCAAAAATTGAAATTCATAATTTTCATTCACAGTAGCATCAAGAATATAAAACACTTAGGAATAAATTTGACAAAAGATGTGCACAACCTGTATACTGAAAACTATAAAATATTGCTGAATACCTAAATAAATGGAGATATATACTATGTTCAAAGACTGTAAGAATCAATACTGTTAATAGATCAATTCTTCCATAATTGGTATATAGCTTTGACACAATTGCAATCCAAATCCACATAGGCTTTATTGAAGAAATTGATAAGCTTATTCTTACAGTTATATGGAAATAAAAAGGAAATAGAATAACAACAACAATTTTGAAAAAGAAGGACAAAGTTGGAGAGTTCATGCTACCTGATTTCAAGTTGTTTTTATACATAAAGACAGAGTGATATTAGTGTAAAGATAGATATATAGACAAATGGAGCAGACTAGAGATTCCAGAAATAGAACTCTACGTATATAATCAATTTTTGACAAAGATGTCTAGGCAATTCGATGGAGAAATAAAAATCATTTTACCAAATGGAGCTGAGATAGTTGGATATCTATATACAAATAATTGAACCTAGAGCCTTACCTCACACTTAATAGACACCAGGCATTGTAAGTTCTGAGAACACTGAGATATCCGCCCAGACTTTGCCCTTAGGAAACTGACAGCAGAGAGCTTAATTGGCAACAAGAGTGCAAATTTACTACCATATAAAAATTAACTCAAAGTGCATCATAGCCGTAAATACAATAGTGAAAACTATAAAAATTCACTAAGAAAATGTATGAGAAAATCTAAATGCCTTCAGGTTTGGCAAAGATTTCATAACAGACTAGCAAAAACTATAAACTGTAAAGGAAAAAAGTCAACAAGTTAGACTATATGACAATTAAATATTTTTGTTTTCAAAAATACTGCTATAAAAATACAAAGATAAGCTACAGGATGGGAAAATATTTACAAATATCTGACAAATAACTTTTATCTTTAATATGTAAAGAATACTTACAATTCAGTAATGAGGAAAAACATTTCAATTAAAAATGGTCAAAAAATTTGGACAGTTCTGTCAAAAAAGATACACAGATGGCAAATAAACACATAAAAAGATGCTCAACATCATAAGTCATTATAGAAACACAAATTAAATTTACAATGAGCTATCACTATATGCTCATTGGAATGGCTAAAATTGAAAAGACTGGGCATACTAAGTGTTAGCAAGGCTGTGAAACAACCAGCACTCTCTTACACTGTTGGTGGGAATGTAAAATGATACCAAAGTCACTTTAGAAAATCGTAGGGCAACTTTTAAAAAAGGTAAACAAAACATATCATATTTTTAAAGCATTCCATTCCTGGGTAATTGCCCAAGAGAAAAAGAAATATATGTACACACCAACACTGGTACAGAGTGTTCATAGACTCATTCGTAATAGGCAAAAACTGGAAACAGCCCCAAGTGTCCATCAACAGATGAGTGGATAAAGACATTGTGGTGTATATATGTATACAATGAAATACTACTCAACAATAAAAAGGAAGAAATCACTGACATGTGAAACAATGTGATTGAATCTCAAAATAATTATGTTGAATGCAAGAAGACAGAAAAAAAGTTCTTGTATGAACTCAATTATAGAAAATACAGACTAATTTTATATAAAATTTTAGAAAATGCTAATTGACAGAAAGCAGTTTAGTGATTGCTTAAATATTAGGGTGAGGATGGCTTACAAAGGGTCACAAAGAAGTTTTAGGAATGATGCTATGTTCACTATCTTGACTGTGTTGACAACCTTATGGGTGTATAATATGTCAAAGCTCATGAAATTATACACTTTAAATATGAGCAGTTTATTGTATGTCAATTATATATCAATAAAGAGAAAGTGTGTCTAGAAACACATCTAGGAACAGGGTATATTGTTCCATCTATCAATATATTTGTATGGGCCTCTATCAGATTTCTTATTTTTTCATGATTCTACTTATATATTTCATTTCTTGATATTTTACTTTTTATTTCTATGATGAAAAGAAAATTTTCTGCAAATGTATTTTTCCTATATGACTTTTTAGTGGTTTAATCTTCCAGAGGTGTGTGATACTGTCTCCCATCTGTAGAAGAGCTCTTTGTCATCACTGTTGTGGCTGCTGAGATTCTGTGTATCAAAGAGGTCAGGGGTGTGGCTAGGACATTCCATTGTACTTGAATGACCCTCTTTCCACTGTTGCTCTGATCTTGTTGCTAGAAAATAGTTCTGTTATATTCCCAAACTATATATTTAGAAACGTACAAAGTAGTTGTGTAATAATTACCTCCACATAAGAAAATATTCTATAATAAAAGGAATGATCAGAGCAAAAAATAAAAAGTAAAGTATATTAGAAAATTAATTATAAAAGGAATAGATACGTCCAGTGACAGAAGAGGTAACTGTAGTGATTATTCTTGCCTGTCTATCCTTGCTGGTAATCCTTTAAATTCACATGATCAACTCTTTAAAGTCCAATGGATTTTGATTATTACTTTAAATCTTAGAATATGGGACCTCTTTCCATGAAGTCTTTTACTATATGACCTCACAGATGTTTTTGTCATTCCTAGTGATTCTACACTTTTTTTGCTATGTTTATTTTATGCTGTATTTCCTCCTAATTGTAGCTCTATGCTTCTTGTTGGTCTTCTTAGTGACTTAGTCTGCTAGAGACAGTGATGCTGCCTTACATCTACTTCTCATTGGCTGGAGAGGAAATCATGATATCCTTGAAAGCATCTCTGTAAAGTATCTTTGTTGTCAATGTTTTCGTTTGAGTGTTCGAGTTGAGTGTTAGCTTTAAATGTCATAGTTTTGGGGAAGGGAAGCAGTTGTAAGAAGCTCCTTTGTACATGTGCATATCTTCCAGGATGCCCTGCTCTTGCCTCTACAAGACTGCACTAATCTCAGAGGGAGGTGAAGGGATCAGCAGTAGCATGAGGAGACACATACAACTTCAGAACTCCAAGTCTGAATCAGGTCATGGATCTTAAACCAGAGGTGGCCCAGCACTAATGAGTATTTCAAGATATAAGTGAATATAAATGTCAGCAGCTTAATGTGTTTCCCTGTTGGGAAATCCAGGAGATAGTTCACATGTGAAGGGGTCAAATGAACATCATTTATAATACAGCTGCGTCCCTGGTCCTGGGACTAAACTAAAGATTCCATGTCACACTAGTTGGTAAGATGGAAATAGGGCTGGGGCTAGTGAAAATGTGCACAAATGCCGCCCTAGTTGTCTGGGAGCTAATTCATCTTCTAAGGAGTCTAAGGGAATGGTTGAACTCTAGTACAAAATGACTGCTGGTCCAATCCTCCCTCCCTTCCTTCGTCTCACCCAACATTAAAAAAATATTGCTTGACTTTTTTTTGTCCTCTTCCTTTGGAACTGGGACCCTCTCTCCAATCCATGGTTCACCTTTTTAGTCAGGCTGGTGAGGAGGTGCAGACCCATTATCAGGTTGCCCTCCAGCCACAATAATACAATACTCTTATATAATTCTATTTTTATTATTGAAACTTTTACACACTAATTACATTTCTGTATGCTTTATGAACATTGGCTTACTGAGTCCTTACAACAATCTTTTCAGGAAGTATTGGGATAGTCATCATTCACATTTATAGATGAGGAAACTGGTACAGAGGAGCTAAATAATACGTGTGATGTTGCAACACTAGTAAATGATAAAACTACAATTCAAACGTACACAGTATGATTCCAGAGGGGCATGCTTAACCATAAGTAGCACTGTCTTACTTTGCCACTGGGCCAGATTTTAGGATCCTCACTTCCATTATTCAAACGAGAGAGCTTAATGTGGGTCTGCCTAGATCTTCTTTCACTTCACTCCATACCCAGGAGCATACCTGTCTCAGGAGATAGAAATTTGTACTGTTACTGACTAAGCTCTTTTCTGTCAGTTCCCTAAGGGACAAGGTCTGAGTGGACATCTCTGTGTTCTCAATACTTATTACAATGCCAGGTATCTATCAAGTATAGGCCTAATAAATTAAAATAAATATTTTATAAGTAAACATACACATGTAAGCATGAATATATTAATGTGTCTAGTACAGTATTGGCACAGATTAGAAACTTGAAACTATCTTATTTTATGTGGATATTTTATGAACTGACACCCTTTGTCGCTTTGTAACTAATAAAACTTGTCTTCTCACAGCAAGGTAATTAACCGTGGTCCATTTAGGCTGGAAAAGTCAGGACCTGTACATGCACCAGCATGGGGTGAGCACTTCTGACATCTCCCTTCCCCCATGAAGGAGAGTGCCCTAACCTAGTCAGCTTTCCTATCTCAACACCTGGATGCCCCCAGTCTTTATGGCTTCAAATTTAGATCATGTGGGAATGTGAGAGCTTTGTCTCTTTTCTTCTCAGTTTTTTTCATGAGGTATGATATGAAGTCATTGTTTTAATTCTTTGAGATTAATCTTTTTTCTTAAGTATTGAATTATATATGAGGGAAATGAGAAAGGTTGATGACAAAAGCCATGAAAAAGAATTGAGAAGTGGGTTTAGTGGTTCAAATCAGATCGAAAACTGTAAATGTGTTGTCTTAATGGTGGGGGTCCACAAGCCTGGTCGAGGTGAATGAAGGGACAGACCAGACAGAGTTGGTCACTCAACTTCACGGGTTCCGTATGTTGTTGTGACTAACAGCTCCACATACAGATTTCATTTAACTGCTGTGTTTTTAAAGCCAATCACAATAGACCTGTCAGTCTGTATTAGAAGCAGGAAGAGGAGAAAACGAGATCACCTTTATTGTATTCTGGATTCTTGAGTGATATTCTATTCCTTCTGCCTTCAAAGATATAAATGCAGATATAAATATAAATAGAAAAATGTTTAGAGGTTTGAGATCATGGTGAATAGGACAATTTACATCTACTTACTTTTTAATTTAACATAGAGCAAACAATTTTATCTAGTCATTAAATGTCCTTCTAAAATATTGTTTTGAAAGATTGTATACATGTAATTGTGCCATAATTCACTTACTTAGTTCTTTAAAATTTTGGATACTTATAGGAATTAATTAAAAGCATCTTTACTGAATGGTTGGTTCTCAACTCCGCTTCCACCCCTACTGGAGAACAGCTATTTGTTTACCATACCTTCACTCCATCCCTGTAACTAAAAGATTGAAAGTTTCCATTTTGGATATATGAGTTACCTAAAGAGAGAAACTTCACATTATGATATTTCCAGTGAATTAGCCAAATAATCCCTAAGCTCATCTTTCAGTAAGCTCCTTAGTGCTAAAATCTCTTAAACTGCTCCTAAGTGCCTTATTTATAAACATGAACTAATAACTAAAAAAGAGCAGACATGTTTTGGAAAACCAATAATGTGATAAAGAGAGACTAAATTAACAAAAAGAAAAAAATAACTTCAAAGGTAAGGAAGGGAAAAAAACAACTTAAACAAACAAATAATTATTATTCTCAGAGATTTGCAAAGCTGTGAAAAAAGAAACAGAACAACAAATTTCCTTAGAAAATGTAACAGTGTACAGCAAACAGAGATAATTAAAAAGAAGTGTTGCAGTATCAGGAGGAAATGCATGTACTTGGAAGTTTTGGCCATTCATTATTTTTAATGACTTGAAATAATTTGGTTCTCTGTCCCTTTTTCATAGAATTTTGTTTTTATTATATGGAAGTAATATTTTATAGCTTCATGTGGACTTTTTCTGCTTTATTTATAAAAATGTAAAACAGAGAAAAGTTGCAAAAATAAGAATACTGTTTTATTTATATTTATTTTATATATTTATGTTTATTTTATAAAATAAAATATTATTTTATAATATTTTTTCTATAGTTGTATGCATCGTGACTCTTTAGCCTTAAATTCTCATGCTTATATGGATTTTGTTTGAAAATACATTAAGTCCAAAATTATATTCCCTTTTGTGAACATGGTATGTCTCTTCAATTATGTATACTTTTAAGCTTTATAGTAAATTGTTATCATTAAAAATATTAAATCTCTATAGTTCTTTGTGAAATTTATTCTTTATAATTTTATATTACTGTCCCTATTTTGAATGGAAATTTACCCCACCTCTCTCACCCTCCTCCCCCACTGCTACTGTATATTTTATTTGTGCTCATTAGTAGCTTAAACTGCCTGAGACAAGTGATGCTGTCTCCTCATATACTCCTTACTGGTTGGAGAAAAATGTGTTCAGTGATATTAATGGCCTTGTCTAACCACAGCTTCTGCAAATGTTCTTTATCATCACCCATTCTCTTCAACCATAAATCTTGTTTAGTAACCTTTTCCAATGCCTAGACAGTTGCTTTCCTCATGCAACAACTGTTTATGCAAGTCTTCTCTTTTATAACCTCGTTGTTTTTCTTCATATGTTAAGATCCTGGCTACTATTAGGATGCCTTCACTGCTAATTGGAGTTGGAAAAAAAATATTTTCTTTCTCTAAAAAATATATTTCCCTTAAGTTCTCAGAGTAAATTTTAGAATGGTCTACCTATAGATTAGTCTTCTAATAGTAACTATGATCTTTATTCTAGCTGGAAAGTTTATCTGTTCAAACAGGTATGTTTACCAAGGGTGTATATTTGGGAGTGCCCATATAGTTTTCAATAAATTACTTGATTTGAGAAGAACTTATCAAGTTACTGTTTCAAGAATATTGATAACTACTTTTTAGAAGTTTCCTTGAAAAAAATACAAGCAGTCAGGGAATCCATATTAACTGGCAGTCTCCAAAGACATACACTTAGCATGAAGACAAGGAGTTTGGGGCCCAGAGACAGGCTATACACAGAAAGCCAAGACAGTGTCTTAATATCTACAAAAGGCTGGGTCAGGAACAATAATTCCCATGTGAAGGAAGATGCTAGAAATGAACAACCTAAACTTGAACAGAGTCTGAAAATATGTCTCAGGATAGAGATCAAAAGACAGCCACCAGACGGCGAGCAGCCTGAAGCCTGCTACACATCCTAGGAAATGAGCTAATACTGAAAAAAAGCCTTTGAAATCATTGGAAAGATCGAAAAGTAAAACAGAAGACATTATAAAAGGTCTACATATCTCGTTAATTCCGGTAAATGCATTTAGACAAAACTTGGGATTAAAAGACAGAGATTGACAGGTTGAACACAAAAATATAAATTCAGGTGTTACTGTTTACAAAGCATATGCCTGAAATCTAAAGACTATTTCAGAGATTGAGTGTGAAAGATGGGAAGGATATATCATGCAAGTACTGACTAAATAAAAAATGGTATGGATATATCAGGGTCAAAAATAAATTTTAAGGATAAAAGCGGTGTAGGACAGAAAGATTCATTATGTAATGATAAACATTTACTTATCAAGAAAACATAGCAGCTATAAATATAAAGTCCATCTAATACAATTACCTCAAAGATAAGAATCAAAATTAATACAATACACAGGCAGATAATAGTAAATCTACCACTGTAGTAGGATATTTTAATATGCCCCTCTCAATTCTCCATAGGTCATGCAGGAAAGAGAAAGGGTATAGAAGATGTAAGCAACACAATTAGTAAGCTAGACCTTATGGACTTAGATATATTGTAAAGTTGTTGTCAAGGTTCTCATACATTTGTTGCATGTTGGATTAATTAGTGCTTATTCTATTATTGAAAACAAATTGAACAAAATTCTTGGACAAATAATCAGAGTGAGTCATGAACCAAGGATTACTATCATTCAAAATCTTCACACCTTATGTATGTATGCAGGGGAGAGAGAGAGAGAGGCGGAGACTGGGATACATTTGATTCTATACAAACAGCCATGCCTTTCTTTTCAATAAAAATAATGCTGAAATCCAGCCAGTGCATGACAAGCTTCCTTCCCAAATAACCCTTGTTTTTGAACATCTGAAAATAAGAGAAACCATTCAGCTCACTGATCTGAGTTTGCGTCACCTGATTCTTTCCCTCCAATCTGTTCCCCTCTTTCTTCCAGTTTCCATGGTCCCCCCACTGCAAAGACAGTTCTTCCTTTTACCCGTCTATATTTATTCTCCACTCTTTTCTGTCTTTCTCTGTGCTCCCAGCTGTGATCCAAATGGAATTACCTCCCTGCTCTGGTTTGATGTGAGCAATGAAGAGCATACTCAGGGGACTGGAGGAACGGACAAAGTGGGCTAGCCTTTTTCTCCCCATCTCTGGGAAGATCATGGAAGGCTGGTAGTTTTACCCAACCAGAAGTTCCCGTATGTTATCAGGTGTCCCTCTCTACACCATACTCTCTGCCTTCAAGGCCTTTTTAATCACTCTCTTCCTTCATCCCTTCCAACTTGGTGGTGGTAATAGTGTCCCTGCTCTCCATAGCCCAGGGTACCTCTCTGTCCCTGTAGTCTACCTACACTCTGATGGTCGTAGCTTTGTAAATAGATCCTTTACTGCACTCTCCTCAAATTAACCAATTTGAATTTGCCATCGTTTTCCTGACTGACATACATTTAAATCCAACTTCCAATTGCTTCCCTTCTCCTAGAATTTCCCACTTGTTGTTCAGTGCCAAAAGCTCAGTAGTCATACTTTGATGGAAGCAAGAAATTCTAACGTCTACCATCAGTCATGAGCCTGGGTCAGGAAACACTGATAATTTCTATTTGTAGTGTCAACAAATGAATCTCAAGAATGAAGAATAAAACACTAATTTAATTTTTTATTTTGAGGACAATTAGCCCTGAGCTCACTGCTGCTAATCCTCCTCTTTTTGCTGGGGGAGACTGGCCCTGAGCTAACATCCATGCCTATCTTCCTCTACTTTATATGTGGGACGCCTACCACAGCATGGCCTGCCAAGTGGTGCCATGCCTGCACCCGGGATCCGAACCAGTGAACCCCAGGCCGCCGAAGTGGAATGTGCACACTTAACTGCTGCGCCACCGGGCCGGCCCCCACTAATTTAATTTTAAGTATGGGGAATGAGTAGTAAGAATGCAAGAAATCAGACAACCTATCAATATTGCAACATGAAATTTCTTAGGAAGTAGCTCTACTTACCCTAAACAGAAAAAACAATGCCAGAAGATTATTACAATAAAAATATACAAAAAAATGTAAAAATTCAAGAAGAGAGATCTATAGACATAAGAAGCAAAGGCAGAAATCCCAGCTACAGCTGAGTGGAAGCTAAAACTTAGTATTTCATGGATATATTGGAAGACGATATACCACACCAAAGAAGGTAGAATTATTTTTTGTATTTCTGCAGTGTTTTGCTAGAACAGCTCATACAAGCTTGCAATAGCAAATTGTTTCATGAATTTTGTCAGTCAGTAGTTAAGCACAGTCATTAATAAAAATTAAATCTATACTGAAATACTAAAAACTCCTCATTTCCTAATTATTTTACTACATGTTACTAATATATATGCTCTTGAGGTTATTTATAGCTATTGTAGTTACATGTTGGAAGTGCTGTATAAGGCTGTACTACTATGCATCTCTTCCCAACTCTGCATTCAGTGATGTCAGGTTGGAGACTTGAAATTAGCTATGGTGGGAGTACGTATACTATAGAAACCAGCTAATGCTATAAATCAGGACTCGACTTACTGTTTGTTGATTGTCTACATCAGAGATCAGCAAATGTTTTCCTCAAGGCAGATAGAAAACGTCTTAGGCTTCTGGCCATATGATTTCTGTCACAACTACTAAATTCTGCTATTGTAGTGCTAAAGCTGCCTTAGACAACATAAATAACTGAGTATGGCTGTGTTCCAATAAAGTCTTATTTACAAAAACAGGTGGAGCCCACTCTGTGGCTTGCAGACCCTTGTTTAGACTTAAGATAGTGATGCGTGCAGATTAAACTTAAAAGTCTATCATGTTTGTAGCCACTATGTTGTGAATGGCTCAAAAACATAAGAAAATATCCTTCCAATATTTGAAAACTTTTATCTGATTCAGCAAAGAAGTTGTTTACATCATTGACAAATGAGCGAAGTTCTGACATGTCTTTGTAGTTTCATTTTGCCTTATTCATTAATGTAAATGAAAATATCTATCCTGTTGATAAAAATGAGACTATAAAGACTTGATCTTGTACTTCTGCAAAAACACTAAAGTAAGAACTTGACCTAAAAACTGATCCAGGATCATGAACTGTCTGGGGACTAAAATAGAAGAAATAAGAGCCACTTGCCGGAGGCTTTTATATAACCGGGATCATATAGGACTCCTTTAGGAGAAAAAAAAAAACCTAACAAAAATGAGATCACAAAATAGTACAAACCCAAAACATGAAACACATAGAATAATCACAAGGAGATCAATGAAGAGGACTTCTGGCAAAAGTGGTGCTGAGACGTCAAAATTTGATAAATCCATCTCCTCCACAGATGCAGCACTGCTAGATAAAAGAAGAAAAGAAGGAACAAACAAAAAAAGAGGTTACAAGTAAGCACATGTTGTCCACACTAGAGCTAAGAAAGGCTAGCTGTAGAACCTAATTTTCCACCCCCACTCAGCTGCACTGGCAGGCCCAGTGTCTCTTGTCCCTTAGAGGTAGACAGTGACTCAGCCCAACATTTCCTGACCTCCCTCCAGCAGCAGGAGACAGCCCAGGAGATACTTCTCTACCCCTGTGACACAGCAAAGAACAAAGAAGTCTTTCAGCAGTGGGGAGCCTGGAGACCAGACCAAGGGTAAATTCCTTTCTTCCTCCAGGCTGATTGACCCCATCGCCCACCTGGCAGCACCTTTGGCCCAGGGAAGTGCCTTTTACCCCATGGGTAACACCAGCTGGGAATCAATGGGGACTCCAGTGGTACAAAGTGAATGAAACAGATCAGAATAACACTGCAAGGGCCTGGAAAACAAAATTTTCTTTAAAGCCACAGTCCCGAAAAGTAGACAAGGACACATGTGCAAGGCCCAAAAAAGGTTACTACCTGCTAAAATAAAAGATTTGAATAAGATCCAGAGTCTCTTAACATAACAGACAAAATGTCGAGGATATAAAAAAATTATTAGCCTTGTCATACCAAGAATCAGTAAAACAGCAACCTGAATGAGAAAAGACCATCAACTGATATGAATACTAAGATGAATACTCAGATGATACCAGTACTCAGATGTCGGAAGTATCAAGAAATTTAAAGCATCCATCACAAAATGCTCTGATAAGCAATTATGAATTGTCTGAAAACAAATGAAAATAATAGAAAATCTACGTAAAGAAATAGAAGTTATAATAAAGAACCAAATGGAAATTATAGAACTGAAAAATAAAATAAATAAAATGATTGCCAGATGGGCTGAAGGGTAGAGTGGAGATTACAGAGGATAGAATCAGTGAACTTAAGGATAGAGCAATAGGATTTACTCAGTTTGAACAATAGAGAGAATATAGGCTGAAAAACATGAACAGAGACTCTGGACTTACAGGGGAATAACAAAAGATCTAACAGTTTTATCATCAAAGTCCCAGAACAATAGGAAAGAGTGTGGGGATAAAAAAAGCATTCCAAGAAATAATGGTTGAAAACTTCTCAAATTTGGCTAAAGACGTAATCCTACAGATTCAACAAGCTGAGCAGAACCCAAACAGGATAAACCCAAAGAAAACCACACTAAGACATTTGGATTATTAAACTTGTGAAACCTAAAATAAAGAAAATATCTTGAAGGTAGCCAGAGAGAAATGGTACATTAGCTACAGGGGAACATGAAATTGAATGACAGTGGATTTCTCATCTCAAACCATGGAGGCCAAACAGAAGTGACCTGAAAAACAATGTTTTACATGTGCTTAAAGAAAAGAATCGTCAGCAATGAATTCTGTATCTGGCAAAACAATCCTTCAGGAATAAAGTGGAAATAAAGACGTTATTAGACAAAGGAAAACTAAGAAAATGTGGTCACTAGCAAATCTATCCTTAGAGAATGGCTAAGAGAAGTTCTCAAAACAGAAAGGATATGATAACATGATAAGGTTTGGAATCTCAGAAAGGAAAGAACAAGAAAAGAATGTGTAGAAATAGTTCTAAATATAATAGACTGCCCTTCTCCTCATGAGTTTCTTAACTCATAATGATGGTTGAAGTAAAAATTATAGTGCCATTTGAAGTGGTACTCCAAGTACATAGAAGAAATACTAAATGCAATTATATTTAAAAAATGGAGAGGGTAAAGGATACTAATTGTACAAAGGGTAAGGATTCTACACTTCACTCAAAGTGGTAAAACATCAACACCAGTAAACTACAAGTTACACGGGCATGTTTAATACCTAGAGCAAATACTGAAAAAGCTATACAAAAAAATATACTAAATAAAAAAAAAAGTTTGGGCTCAAAAACAGAAGTTCTCCTTGAGAACTTAAAACCAAACGGAAACGCACATGGTGAGTGGGTCTGACGTCTTGGCTTCCTTGGCTGCAAGCAGGCACCTTTGGCTGGAAATTTAACTCCTAAGTCAGAAAGAAACTAGAAGTGCTCCCTGCCAGAAGGAGAGGCAGAGACGGACTTTCTGCTTCTAACTAGGCACTGAGGTTGGGCTTCTCCTGATTGTTAAGGGAGGTTGAGGAAAATGTTTCCAAATATTAGTGAACTATAGATATAGTGAGATGAGAGGATATAGAGTAGCTTCCCCACCAGGGGCCGAAGCAAGCCACCCACAGCTGCCCTGAGAGGATTGTTTTTGTCCCAGATTTCACCACAAGGACTGGGGTTTTGACTGGGAACCTGAAGGGCTGGGGTGGAGGTGGCTAAAAACTCTAGATTGGGAGAGTAGAGTACAGGAGAAAAGATGGGGGAGGAGAGAGATAAGAGAGAAGGACAGCAAAACCAACATCTAGAATATAAATACATTGGAGATGAAATTAATTTTATAGAGTACTGTGTACATACTATTTAAGTATATAAAATATTTATAAGTAGAATGACTTTTTGTGTTGGTGAAGTGGGGGTCCTGAAGGTATAGTTAGTTATCCTCTTAGGTGTGCCTTCTCAATGTCCTGCCAGAGAAGTTAGCTGTGGGTTGAAAAAATAGTTACCACCCAGTCCTTCTAGTTAAGTGACTGTGAATGTCACCAGATCTATATGCTTCCTTATCTCTAATTCCAGGATCTGATGACATTTATACACTGGGTTCCCTGGATATTAGATAATAACTTCATCTCATGGCTCCTTCAGCTGTTATAAACTGGACAGTCTGTCAAGTTCCTGATTCTCACACCTCCAGGTTCTGTAATTTGGTATGAAAGTGATGAGAATTTGGGCTTTAAGCTAAGGAGATTTAGATGAGATATGAGACTTAAGGCGAGGCGTTAATGAGATGAGACTTTGGAGGATCTTAGGAGGGGGTTAGTGTATTTTCCATTTGGGAGGGACCTGAATTATTGGGTAGAATATGTCAAGTTGAATTCTAAAATGGCTTCCAGGAATATCACCTCCTGGTATATATGCCTTATAAAATTCTCTTTCCTCGAGTGTGGGTGAAACCTGCAAGTATGATGGGATAATCACTCCTCTGATTAGTTTATGCATTGACCACATTAAGAAAGGAAGATTATTCTCAGTGAGCATGACCTAATAAGGTGAGCCTTTAAAGAGACTGAACTCTTCGTGAAGAGGGAGATTCAACGTGAGGGAGATTCTGTTACTGACTTTGAATGTGGAGAGGGCCACATGGCAGGGATCCGAGAGGGACCTCTAGGAGCTGAGAGTGACTGCTGGCTGACAGCTGGCCTGAAGACAGGACTTAATTCATACAAGGAAATGAATTCTGCCAACAGCCAGCAAGCTCGGAAGAGGCCCCCAGTCCTCAGATGAGAACTGCAAACCCAGCTTGTGACTTCAGTCTTGTGAGACCGTAAGCAGAGAGCCTAGTTGAGCCCACCTACACTTCTGACCTAGAAAACTGAGATAATAAATGGGTGTTATTTTAAGCTGCTAAGTTTGTACTAATATATTATGACAGTGGTATAAAACTGATGCAATATCTTTTGCTCATTTAAGTTTTACATGCTGCATCTTAAGCACCTTTTATATATAACTAGGATGCTTAATAATTGATATACATTTCACATATTAATTCTTGATTTTTCATATAACTTGTGGTTGTGCACATGATGATTTTTAAATACAAAGTTTTTTTTAATGTAGTCTAACTAATGTTTTTTCTCTATAGTTTCTTCCTCTGTTTTGTTAGTTTAAATCATTCCACCACCTTTTAATGAAATAAGCATTAACTTATTTTTCTTTATTTTGAGTTTCTTCTTATGTTATATTTGAACTTTTAATCCATCTCAATAGCAGCCATGTGTGTGTTTATGTATGCGCTCTTTTTACCAGTTTACCAAATGCTATTTTAAGTAAGATTCTTTCATTCTGTTAAATTAAAAATTTACTTTTATCATCCACTACATGCTTAATTTATCCAACATGAAGTCAGGATAACTTGTTCTGTCCTTGAAAGTAGTCCCAGTATGTGATTCTTTTTAAGAAGCAAGAGTAAACTGCCCAGTACATAATTAAAAACAATTTGAACCTTTATTGCAGTGTCTTGAGAGATATAAAATTTGGATTATATTTTTTTTTAAAGATTGGCACCTGAGCTAACATCTGTTGCCAATCTTCTTTTTTTTCTTCTTCTCCCCAAAGCCCCCTAGTACATAGTTGTATATTCTAGTCGTGGGTGCCTCTGGTTGTGCTATGAGGACGCTGCCTCTGCATGGCTTGATGAGTGGTGCCACGTCCACACCCATGATCCAAACCTGAAAAACCATGGGCCACCATAGTGGAGCGCACAAACTTAACCACTCGGCCATGGGGCTGGCCCCTTGATTATATTTCTAGCACCAAGAAAAATGATTTAAAATTCTTTGAAAATGTCTTCTTCCCCTAAAAATCTCACTCTGGAATTTATTCACTCACTGCAGTTACCTCACAATTGTGCTGCTTTTCCTTCCATTTCACCTATAAGTGTCATGATGATCAAGCATATCTCGAAAGGCTTGTCTCCTGACCCCTCACACCCCACTAACTTCCAATCCCCATTAACTACTGCCCTTCATCCTACAAACCAGGACTGACTTCAGAAGAATGGAGTGGGCCCTTCTTTGCCACGGAAAAGTGAAGAATATAACCTGTAACCAAAAGCTTCTTAGAAATGTGTTTCCATCTCCCTTCCCAAAGTTTTCTCAGAGGGTTAACAGGTTCCTAGAAATATAGAAAATAAATTTCTCAATCTTATTAATCTTAACATAAATTAGGGACTGTTTCTGTGCAATTTATTCCACAGTTATCTTTTTTTGTGGTAGTATGAACATATTTAGCTTTACAGTAATTCGTAAACAGCTATTAGAGCAACTCCCCTCATTTTTCTTATTAATACCTATTTTTTGTTCATTTATTATTTTTGAAAAAATTAGAAATATTTTATTAGTAAAAGTATCTTCTTAATGTTTAGATTAAAGCATCACCAAATCTATGTATTTTGTTTGGGAAACTGACACAAGCTTTCTTGTCAAGAACGTGCTTTCTTACTGTATGTATTATATTTCTTTCTGTCCTTAACTAAACTTATGTTCTTTTCTGTCAATTGCACATGTGGCTGGTAGAATTTATTGTTTTGATATTTTGTATATTTTATGCTTTTATAACGGAATTGTTTTCTGGAACTGACTTAGTGGCTTAGTCTGCCAGAGACAAGTGATGCTGCCTCACATCTGCTCATTGAGGAGGGAGGAAGGTATTTAATGGTTTAACTTAAACACAACTCCTGTGGAATCTTTTTTCTTTTTTTAAGCAACATTCCATATTTGGTTACCTGCTCTAGTAACCACTTCCTTCAGTCAAGGCAACCCTCCCCTTCTCCAAAAGCCACGCATGTGATAGAAAATGTCCTCTGTGGTCATGTAGTCATTGCTTCTCTTGTCCTGAGTGTCCGGGCTACTAGTTTTATGTATTCAACTCTGACTGAAGCCTTTATTCCAAACTTCTTACAGTAAGTTTTGATTCACAAAGTATTTTAGTCTGATCTACAACATCATAATTTCCCACAAGTGTGAAGAATGTAGGTATACATAATTTTGAAGTAATATCAGTACAAGAGGATGGGACAGAATGTTCAGATTCTAACATGACCTTTGACAAAGTAGTCTTTCTGTAAGGCACCTTCAAAATAATCAAAATTGATTTCATTGATATAGACATAGGAGCCAATTTGTCAGCAAGTCAAGCCCCACCTTCTGATTCAGCATGTGAGAAGAAGAGAGGCCAGTGAAAAAAGGCCCTGCTCTGAAGGATAGGGTGAGGGGTGGGCAGAAAGGACTGATGCGGTCTGAATTCTAGATGTATATCCTAGCTGCTGACTTTGCATCATCATCAGCTTGAACATTTTCATGAGATCCTGTCTTTCATCTCAGGCAATCCTAAGATAGGAAAACGAGGATTATTTTATGTGAGCCTGGTCCATGAGAATCATCAAAATAGTTACATTCTTATTTATTTTTCCCTACACTCTTTTTGGTTTATTTTTTAATTCACTTTATCTTGGATAGTTAATACATGTTCATGACAAAAACTTCAAAAGGTAAAAAGGTGCAATGCAGTGGAAAGTTTCTCTCTCTCCCAGCCCAAACTTACAGCTATCGAGTGCACTTCTGAGGAGGCAACTATCATTAGTACTTTTTGGTTATCCTTCCAGGAATATTCTAAACATATACGAGCAAAAACCATCTATCTCTGTCTATCATCCGAATAGCTCTTTATTATTAACACAAATCATAGTATGCTATACACTTTGCTTTTTACAGTTAACTATGTATCTTAGAGGTGTTTTCACACCTGAACATAACAATATGCCTCATTTTGACAATACCCACTTAGTAGTCTGATATGATAGACATTCAGGTCATTTTATATCTTTGCTCTCTTATAAACAATGATGCAACGAATAACCTTATACATACATTACTTTATATATGTTCAAAGTATATGAAGCATAAATTGCTGGAGGAGCTGACCCAGTGGTGTAGTGGTTAAGTTTGTGTGCTCCACTTTGGTGGCCCAGGGTTCATGGGTTCAGATCCCAGGAGCAGACCTACACACCACTTATCAAGCCAGGCTGTGGAGATGTCTCACATAAAAAAATAGAGGAAGATTGGTGCAGACGTTAGCTGAGGGACAATGTTCCTCAAGCAAAAAGGGGAGGCTTGGCAGCAGATGTTAGCTGAGGGACAATCTTTCTCACCAAGAAAATAAAGATTGTTAGAGATGGAATTGCTAGGTCAAAGACTGCACATATGTAATTTTGATTGATAGTGCCAAATTTCCCTCCATAAAACTTTTAACAATATACAACTCAGCATCAATGTATGAGAGCTCATAAACACACTTGTTGAGCTCTGCCCATTTTATAGGTGAAAAATGATATGTCACCACACATTTTTATTCTTCTTATGTTAATTAGGGTAGGCCAAACTGCTACAACAAACAGACCCAAAACTGCATGATGGCTCAAATACAGTGGAGGTTTATATCTCACTAATGTAACAACAGACAGGTGTTGATGATTAGTGAGTAACTCTCCTCCAGGTAGTAATTCAGGGACCGAGCTTACCATACTTTAATACAGTGGCTCCTGTTTTCTTCCCATGAAAATTAACCAACCTTAATTTTTCCTCAAAAAGAGAGGAAGGGTGGCCAATTTTGATCTCTTAGAAGACTAAGACAAGGAAGTTAGTGAAACTTCCTACAGTGTCCACTGCTGCAGGTAGCTTTGTCACTGTAAGTAATACTCATCATGTCTCTCCTTCATAAGCCATTCTCGATTCCCTTCACCTTTTGAATTTTGCCTGTATTGTTTTTGGTGTGGTGACAGAGACTAACGTTCCAGAAATGTGCATGCTCCTATTTACCCTTCCTTTGTTGGATTATGATTGTTTTAGTGTCTACTGGCAGTCATTACCATGAATAAAGGACTAAAAGATTAATGAACTAGCAGAAAGAGAAATCAAGAATACAATCTTATTTACACTTGCAACAAAAAGAATAAAATACTTTGGAATAAATTTAACCAAAGGAGTGAAAGACAGAAACACTGAAAACTATAAGACATTATTGAAAGAAATAGAAGAAGACATAAAGAAATGGAAAGAAATGCTCATGGACTGGAAGAATAAACACAGTCAAAATGTGCATATTAACTAAAGCAATCTGCATATTCAATGTGATCCCAATCAGAATCCTAATGACATTCTTCAAGGAAATACAACAAAAAAATCTTAAAATATATGAGGAACAACAAAAGACTCCACATAGCCAAAGCAATGTTGAGAAAAAATAACAAAGTTGGAGTTATCATGTTCCCTCAGTGCAAAACATACTGCAAAACTATAGTAATCAAAACAGCATGGTACTGGCAGAAAAACAGGCACACAGATAAATGGAACAAATTGAGAGCCCAGAAGTAAAACCACACATCTATGGACAGCTAATCTTTGACAAAGGAGGCAAGACCATATAATGGAGAAAGGAAAGTTTCTTCAATAAATGATATATTGGGAAAACTGGACAGCCACATGCAAAAGAATGAAAGGAGATCATTATTTTACATCATCCACAGAAATTAACTCAAAATGGATTAAAGACCTGAATGTAAGACCTGAGACCATAAAACTCCAAGAAGAAAACAAAGGCAGAATTGTCTTTGACATCAGTCTTAGCAGTATCTTTTTGAATACCATGACTCCTCAGGCAAGGGAAACAAAAGAAAAAATAAACAAATTGGACTACATCAGACTAAAGAGCTTCTGCAAGGCAAAGGAAACCATGAGCAAAATGAAAAGAAAACCCATCAACTGGGAGAAAATATTTACAAATCATACATCTGACAAGGGGTTAATTTCCAAAATATATAAAGAACTCATACAACTCAACAACAAAAAATGAACAACTTGGGGCTGGCCCTGTGGCCAAGTGGTTAAGTTCGCAAGCTCTGCTGCAGGCGGCCCAGTGTTTTGCTGGTTCGAATCCTGGGCGCGGACATGGCACTGCTCATGAAACCACGCTGACGCAGCATCCCACATACCACAACTAGAAGGACCCACAACGAAGAATATGCAACTATGTACCGGGGGACTTTGGGGAGAAAAAGGAAAACATTAAAAAAAATCTTTAAAAAAAAATGAACAACTTGATCAAAAAATGAGAAGAGGATATGAACAGATATTTTTCAAAAGAAGATATACAGATGGCCAAAAGGCACATGAAAAGATCTTCAACATCACTAATTATCAGGGAAATTCAAATCAAAACTACAATGAGATATCACCTCACACCTGTCAAAATGGCTATTATTAACAAGAGAAGAAATAATAAGTGTTGGAGAGGATGTGGAGAAAAGGGAACCCTCATACACTGCTGGTGGGAATGCAAACTGGTGCAGCCACTATGGAGAACAGTATAGAGATTTCTGAAAAAATTAGAAATGGAAATACCATATGATTCAGCTATTCCACTACTGGGTATTTATCCAAAGAACATGAAATCAGTAAGTCAAAAAGATATGTGCACTCCTATATTCATCGCAGCATTATTCACAATAACCAAGAAGTGGAAGCAATACAAGAGTCCATCAACGGACGAATGGATAATGAAGATGTGGTGTGTGTATATATGTGTATATATATATATATATGTGTATATATACACATATATATATATATAATGGAATACTACTCAACCATAAAAAAGACAAAATGGTGCCATGTGCGACAACATAGATGAAACTTGAGGGTATTACGCTAAGTGAAATAAGTCAGACAAAGGCAAATACCGAATGATTTCACCCATATGTGGATAAACAAACAAAAAATGCATAGATAAGGAGAACATATTGTTGGTTACCAGAGGAGAAGGGGGTAGGGGAAAGGCAAAAGGGGTAAAGGGGCACATAAGTATGGTGACTGATAAAAGCTAGTCTATTGGTGGTGAAACACAATGCAGTCTACATAGAAATTGAATTATAATGTACACCTGAAATTTGCACAATGGCATAAGCCTATGAGACCACAATAAAATAATTTTTTAAAATAAATAAGTAAATAAATGTATTTGTTTTTATATAAAAGGCACATTTAGACACACATAGACACATACATATACGTATATGTATCTATACACATATATGATTTTTAAAAATTAAAAAATTAAAATTAAAAAAAGTACCAAAAGACTGTCCGATACATTCCACTGGTTCCAACATATTCCTCCCTGCCCTTATTGTGTATGTACAATCTTAGTTACCCATGGTAAGTAATATCAATTTCTGCATTCAGTACATAATTTCCCTTGTTTGCCTGATGATCCACTGGCATGAGATGACAGTCACAGTCACGTTTCATTGAAATCTTACTGTGTCATTTCCAGAAGCACTTCTCTTCCAGGAATCCTACTATTTAAATTGGGAGAGCTCTAGGTTATAGGGACAGTTAGCATAAATTCCACAAGTAGGTTTAATAGTGAGAAGAGCCACTCCATCTTGGTTTACTTCATTGGTTCAAGGCTTGGACCACATCTTAGATGGCAGTGTCCTCCAGCCAACACCATTCAGTCACGCTTTTGGACTGGAACTTCTTGGTAATGGGGTCTATGTGATGAGCCTGTTGCCACATCTTCTTTGTTATTGAATGGGTTCTGTGGTCTGAGGCAATATTGTGCAGGGTATTATGCCAATGAATATTGCATTCCATGAGTCCTTGGATGGTGATGTTTCTGGAGGCACTATAAGCAAAAATGGCAAGCCCATATAAAAAATACATACACACCAATTCCAAGAAGGATAAATCACTTCCCTTCCAAGGTAGAAGGTTTTGATAGAGTCAACGTGATTCCAATTGGCTTGGATGGTCTCCCCAAGGAATGGTACCATACTAAGAGCTCAATGTCATTCTCTACTGTTGGTATGTTGGGACTCAGCTATACATTAATTAGATCACCTATGTTGAGTGCTAGTCCCTGTTGTTGAGCCCATATATATCTCTCTTCCTTATCATGATGGCCAGCCATGCTATTCATGGGCTCATTGCACAATCACTGCAGTGACCAAGGAGGGAAGCAGGAGGATATCCATAGGATAAGTTGTCCTCATAACTTTTAAAAGCCAACTCTGATGTGGATCCTTTCTGGTGAGGATTAAAGTGAAACACAAAAATCTGCACACTGTGAGTATATTCCTAAAGTTCCACCTATACACCTCTTTCACATTTCTCCTGCTCCAGCTTCTTTTCAGGAGCTTGATCACCTAGATGAGCTATTTATTTTTGTCCAAGAGTAAATGTCTATATCTTAGGCCACCTCTCCCTACATTCAAAAGGGGTAACCAGGTAACTGAGAGACATCACCAACTGAGGCTGTAATATAGCAGCAGTCCACTTCCAAATAATACCTTGATGTAATTCAACCATTTTGGGAACAGAGTCAGAATCCCTTTTTCCTTCATTAGTTAGATAAACAAAATTCTCATGATGGTACATATACAGGTTCAGGGAAAGGTGATGATGTAGGAAAAGTAGGTACGACATGGGAGTTTAGACTTGCTATTAAATTACTTTGTAACTTACTAATGTATTTTATATCTGTTTAAGTCTGTTTCCAAATGTGTGACTCTAATTGCACAATGTATTGTGGTTGTGCATGCCCAAACTATGACTCTATGAATCCTATAACATCTAGCAACAAGTCACATAGTCACTTAGTCTGCTAAGTGCCTTCTAGGAAGAAAATACACACTTAGTCTTATCTTTAGAACAAGTGAGTTCATGTCAAGTTACTGTAAGAGAAGTTTTCCTGTGGCCATATTTTGGAACATGTGGTGTAATAGAAGTGTTCAAAAGAGTTTAAGCTGTAATTTCCACTTTAGGGCATGATAGAGTAATTGGTAATGGACATAGCCTACTAATGGAAACGACTAGAAAACAGGAAACAATATATAGGGTGACTGTTTTCAGGCATGAACAATAGCCACTAAAGGTCTGTGATTCCTGAGAGAGGGACATAAGCAAGAGTAAACCTATGAGTGGTTTGAATTTCTGCCTGAAGGACCTCTTCAAAACATGGTGGACAGGAGGAGGTCACAGGCAAAGCAAGGTGGACTGGCTGAGTTGAAGAGAAAATTATTTGAGTTTGGGAAGGCTAAGGAGGATGGAATCTGAAGGGCAGAGTTTCAAGAAGAAGGAAGATTAAAGAAAGAGCACCAGAAATCTACATAGTCCCTTTGAATCTATTGCTTAACATGAAGCTGAAATGCATAAAGTAAAACTACAGCCTTGAAGAGTGATCTGGCAATTGTAGTCAGAAGAGTTCCTAGAATATACACACTAGAGGAATTCAAGTTTTAATCAGCCAGTTTGGAGACCCTTTGGATACCTGGCACTCAATGGTGGCAAGGAAAGTCATGCCTTAATGGTGGAGCAAAAACAGACCTAGACTAGTACCACTCTAACTCAAGATAAAGCCTAAAAGAAACCTCAAAGGGATTAAGCTGTTCTGCAGATAAGTTAACTGCCTGGTATAATAAATAACAAGATTCTTTAAAGAAAGGCAACAAAATCAAGCACTTAAAATAAAATCCACGATGTTCACAACAATGAAAATTACCACACACACCAAGAAAGAGAACAATAATGAACTATAATGAGAAGAGGAAGAACTCAATGGAAAAAGAAGCAGAAATCGGAAAGAAGGTATAATTAGCAGACAAGGATGTTAAAACACTTATGGTAAACATGCTCTAGGATATGCTACAGGAAACAAAAGATGATGAGTAGAGAAATGGAAGATATAACAATAAAAAAAGATGTATCTACAAATGAAAACACAGGGGCCCGGCCTCATGGCTTAGTGGTTAAGAGTGCGCGCTCCGCTTTGGCGGTGGCCCGGGGTTTCTCTGGTTCGGATCCTGGGCGCGGACATGGCACCGCTTGTCAGGCCATGCTGAGGCAGCATCCTACATGCCACAACTAGAAGGACCCACAACTGAAATATACAACTATGTACTGGGGGGACTTGGGGAGAAAAAGCAGAAAAGAAAAAAAGAAGATTGGCAACAGTTGTTAGCTCAGCTGCCAATCTTTAAAAAAAAAAGGAAAACACAAAATCTGAACAAACACTCTTCGGATGGATCTTCCCAGTCCTGCCTAAGTAAGAAAAGCCTTAATTTGCAAGAGGATACTGGTGGAAACCAACTGTATCTGGGAAGGAGAACCAGGGAAGAAGTCCTACCCATGGGGAGAGGCAAAAACACTTGTGAAGGCCACCATGATGGGACCCAAGTCCACTGTGCCTGCCTAAGGCTGACACATAATCATACATCAGAGAATGACCCAACCCACATCCCACCACCATGTTAACAGCTGCTGAGTAAAAATAATGAATAAAAGTGGGACATAGCTGGGAGAGCTTCAAGAGGAAGACTCTCTCTGGGAAGTGGCACAAAGGGAAGACACAAAGCTAGGTGGGGAGACAAACACAAGGTATTAGCAGAGGAGTTTGAAGACAATGATGCACTTAGGTAACCACAGTAACAACAGACTTCAAACTCAGTTCAATTAATGACTAGATTAACAAAAATCCCCACAATAAAGGCCTGGCAGAAGGAAAAGTGTGCTCACCTCCAAGCATAAAACATTACTCCAGTACCTTTTGTCTTATACAAGAAATGTCTGGTTTTTAACAAAAAATTATGAGGCATATCAAAAGTCAAGAAACAAAACACAATTGGAAGAGACAAAGAAATCACGAAGACCAGACTCAGGTATGATGCAGATGCTGGAGAAAACAGTTAATTTAAAATAGCTGTGATTAACACGTTAAGGTATCTAATGAAAAAGATGGACAGCATGCAAGGTAAGATAGGTAATTTCAGCAGAGAAATGGAAACTACAAGCAAAAATCAAATGGAAATGCTAGAAAGAAAAAAACCGCATTAACAAAAATGAAGAATTCACTAAGCTCATCAGCGAGCTTAACACAGCCAAGGAAAGAATCAATGAATTTGAAACAGGTCAATAGAAATTACCCAGAGTGAATCACAGAGAAAAAAGAATAACGAAAAAAACCTTTTAAAGTGAAAGCAGTGTAAGGATTTTTTTGGGAAGCTTATGTTAATCCATTCAATAGGGTACTGCAGCTCTTGGATACTGTATTCTGTTTATTTTTTTCCCCACTTCTTTTTTTCTCTTTGTGTTTCATTTCGAGTAATTTCTACTAGGTATTATATTGAATTAATTTTTTAAAAAATAAACTTTTTATTGTGGCTGGTTTTAAAAAATATTTATATTTTGAAATAATTGTAGATTCCTAGGAGTTGCAAAGATAGTACAGAGGGGTCTCATATAGCCTTCACCCAGTTTTCCACACTTGCTGTATCTTAAATAGCTATAGTACAATAATTAAACCAAGAAATGACATTGGTACAAAGTGTGCGCATATATGTCATATAATCACACGTATATATTTGTGTAGCCACCACTGCAATCAAGATATTCCATCACCACAAAGATCTCCCTCATGCTACTCACCTATGGTCATGCCCATCTTTCTCCCAACATTCCTAATCCCTGGTGACCACTAATTCAAAGGAAGTGAAAACACTGAATGAAAATTAAAGCACACAAATTTTGTTAGATTGACACAAGTATTCCCTCTTTTTTGAATGACTATAAATGATATTGTATTTTTAATTCATTTTCTTGTGTTTATTACTAGTGTATAGAAATAAATTTGATTTTGCAAATTGATTTTATAACCTGCAATCTTGCTAAATTCACTTATTCTTGGAGTTGGGTTTTTTTTAGGATTCCTTGGGAATTTCCTCAATCATGTCATCTGTAAATAGGGGCAGTTTTATTTTTTCCTTTCCTATCTTTATGTCTATTATTTCCTTTTCTTGCCTTATTGAGCTATTTAGAACTTCCAGCACTACGCTGAATAGCAGTGGGGAGAGAAGACATTCTTTCTTTGTTCCATAACTTAACGGGAAAAACATTCAATTTTTCACGATTGAATACGATGGTAGCTATAGGTTTTTTGCAGATGTACTTTATCTAGTTAAGAAGTTCCCTATATTCTTTTTTTCTGAGAGTATTTCTCATGAATGCGTGTTGAATTTTGTGAAATGCTTTTTCCGTATCAACTGATAAACATCATATATTTTTTTTGTTCCTTAGCCTATTATATGGTAAATTAAAATGATTGATAGGTGAATATTGAATCATTCAGGAATAAATCTCACTTAGTCATGGAGTATATAATTATTTTTATAGATTGCTAAATTCTATTTGCTATATTTTGTTAAGGATTTTTGCATTTATATTCCTGAGAGATACTGGTTTGTAGTTTTCTTTGTTTGGTTTTGCTAATGCAGGCTTCATAACATGAATTGGAAAGTGTTTCTTCCTTTTCTGTTTTATGGAGAGATTATGTAAAATTCGTGTTAATTCTGCTTTGAATATTGGGTAGAATTTTTCAGTTAAACCATCTGGGCCTGGAGATTTCTTTTCTAATTATGAGTTTAATTTTGTTTATAGTTATAGGATGATTCAAATTACATATTTTATATTGGATGATGTTATGGTAGTTTCTGCCTTTTTCAGGAATTGGTCCATTTTGTCTAAGGTGTCAAATTTATGTGTGTAGAGTTGTTCACAGTATTCCCTCATTATCCTTTTGATGTCTATAGGGTCTGTAATGATATCATCTGTTTCATTCCTAATAGACGCAATTTCTTCTCTTTTTTTCTTTGTCTGTCTTGCTGGAAGTTCATCAATTTTATTAATATTTCTAAAGAACCAGTTTTTATTTTATTGATTTTCTTTATTATTTTTCTTTCCAATTTCATTGATTTCTATTATTTTTATTTCCTTCACTTTGCTTGCTTTGAATTTAGTTTGTTCTTTTGTCTAGAGATGATTATTTCTTGAGGAAGCAGTTTAGATTATAGATTTGATACATTTTTTGGTCTAACTTAAAACATTTAGTGCTACAAATTTCCCTGCTTTAGCTGCATTCCACAAATTGTGAAATACTATGTTTTCTTTTTCAGTGAGTTCAATTTGTTTTTTGATTTACCTTGAGATTTCCTTTTTGATTCATGGATTATATAGAGTTGTATTGCCTAGAGATTTTCGTATTATGCTTCTGTTATTGATTTCTTGTTTGATTTCATTGTAGTGAAAGAACACACTATATGATTTCAATTCCTTGAATTTTGTGTGTGTGTGTGTGTATCTGAGGAAGATTTGCCCTGAGCTAGCGTCTGTGCCAATTCTCCTTTTCTTTTTTTTTTGCTTGAGGAAGATTAGCTCTGAGCTAACATCTGTGCCAATCTTCATCTACTTTGTATGTGGGATGCCTCCACAGCATGGCCAACCAGTGGAGTAGGTCTGCACCAGGAATCCGAACCCGTGAACCTGGGCCACCAAAGTGGAGTATGTGGAACTTTAACCACTTGGCCATGGGCCAGCCTTTGAAATGTTTTTAAGCCCAGGATATGGTCTATCCTGATTTTGTTCCAAGAGATCTTGTAAAGAATGTGTTTGCTGCTGTTCTTGGGTGAAGTGTTATAAGTGTTGATTAGATCTTGTTAGTTAGACACCAAGTTCTTTCATATTTTGCTGATTTTCCATCTAGTTGTTCTATCAGTTGTTGAGAGAGGGTGTTGAAGTCTCTAGCTAGAATTTTGGATTTGTCTATTTCTCCTGTTACTTCAATCAGTTTTATTTCACATATTTTGAATTTTTGTAGTTTGGGAGATATATATTTAGTTTTCTTGTGTCCTCTTGGTGGATTTACCCTTTTATCACTAAGTAATGTCCTTTCCTTCTCTGTCCCTGCTAATTTTCTTTCTTTTGGTGTCTAGTTTACATAGCCACTCCTGATTTCTTTTGATCAAATTTTGCATGGTATATTTTTTCCATTATTTTACTTTCAACCTACCTATATCATTATTTTTGAAGTGAGTTTCTTTTAGATTTCATGTAAGTAGGTCATCCTTTTTGATCCATTCTGCTAATTTCTGTGTCCTTTAATTGGTGTATTTAGACCATTTTCACTTAATGTAATTATTGACGTTTTAGGGCTTACATCTACATTTTATATTTTCTTTTCTATTGTTTCTTTCTCCTTTTTTTTGTTTCTCTGTTTTCTTTATCTTGAGTGCTTGTGGATTACTTCAACATTTTTTAGAATTCCATTTTGATTAATCTATAGTGTTTTGGCTGTATCTCTTTGTATAGATTTTTCAAGTGGTTGCTCTAGGTGTTACATTTTTGTGTTTAACTTATTACAATTTACTTATGTCCACATTTTGTCAGTTTGAGTGATATGCAAAACCTTACTTCCCTTTACATCTCTTTACCCTTACCCATTTACAACGTAATTGTTTGAAATATTTCTTCTATATTCATTGAGTTACATCAGAAAAATATAATTTTTTTTCAACCATTAAACATAATTTAGAAAACTCAAGATAAGAAAGCAAGCTTATTGTATATACTCATTTTTTTTACTATTTTCATTCCTTTTTCTTCCTTTGAATATCCCAAGATTCTCTCTTTAATCATTTTTATATGTTTAGATAACTTCCCTTAGCCATTCTTTTGTGGTAGATCTGGTGGTGATAGATTCTCCAGTTTTCCTTTATTTGGGAATGTCTTGATTTCCCCTTCACTCCTGAAGGATACTTTCACTCCCTATATATTTCTGAGTTGACTTTTTTTTTTCACTTTTTATCACTTGAAAAATGTTGTGCCACTACATTCTGGCTTTCATGGTTTCTAATGAGAAATCCACTGTTTGCGAATTGTTTTTCCCAGATAGGTAAAGTGGGGTTTTTTGTTTGTTTGTTTTTTGTCTTGCTGCTTTCAATATTTTTTGTTTGTCTTTAGATTTCAGAAATTTGACTATGATATGTCTTGGTGTGGGTTTGTAATTAACCTGCTTAGCTTAGGGATCCATAAGACAGAAAGCCTTATGTCTTTCGCTAAATTGGGGCATTTTCAGTAACCATTTCTTTGTATACTTTTTCAGCCTCATCTTCTTTCTCCTCTCTTTTCAGAACTCCAATGACACAAATTTTAGATTTTTGTTATAGTCCCATAGGTCCTTCAGGCCTATTTAATTTTTTCCAATACATTTTTCCTGTTTTTACAACTTGGATGTTTTCTATTTTTCTTTCTTCTTCTTCATTGATTCTTATGCAGTCTACTAATAAGCCCATCAAAGCCATTCTTCATTTCTGTTACAATGTGTTTGATCTCTAGCATTTCTTTTTGGTTCTTTATTAGAATTTCCATCTCTCCATTTACATTGCCTATCTGTTCTTGCATGCTATCTACATTATCTATTAGATCCTTTAAGATCTCAATCATAGTTGTTTTAAACTGATGGTCTTATAATTCCAACATCTCTGTCATATCTGAGTCTAGTTTTTATGCTGCTCCATCTCTTAAAACTGTATTTTTTGGCTTTTAGCATGTCATAAGTTTTTCTTGATAGCTGGACATAATGTACTGGGTAAGAGGAACTGCTGTAAATAGACTTTTAGTGATCCAGTGGTAAGATATGGAGGGAGGGGAAGCATTCTATAGTCATATGATTAGGTCTTAGCCTTTTAGTGAGTTCACTCCCTAACTGTGAACTTCACATGTGATTCTCAGTTTTTCTCCCCCTTAGGTGAGACAGAATGTATAGAGTGGGATAAAATTGGGTATTTCCCTTCCCATGGTCAGTCATGTTCTGATAAAACTTTAGAAGGTTAGGCTCTAGTTGAATAGCTTCTCTAATGGACAGGCCTTGTTAAGAAGAAAAGAATGCTCTTGGTGTATTTCAAATTGGCTCCTTTTTCCCTTCCCCTTCCTGAAGCACAAGGAGATTTTTCTCTAAGATTCACTGTGAGAACCAGGTCAGGCTCTTGGAAGTAAAGGTAAGAAAATTATGGAGGCCCTAGTGATTGGGTCCCCCTGGAGTTTTTAACTCTCAGACTTGTTCATGCAGAGCCTGAGCCATTTGTCAATTACAGTTCATGTTTCCCTACCTCAGCACTTGTTCCCGTGAGGTTTCTGCTCTGTGCTTGTGAGTTTCTGCTCTGAAAAATGGAGATTCTCTGTGTTTGCCAATTGATCTCTCCAATTTTGGGGGCAGTGGTTTGCTCTGTGACCTCGATTTTCTTAAGAATCTAAGAAGAGTTGTTGACTTTTCAGTTTGATTAGCTTCTAACTTGTTTCTAGGATGGAATGGCAACTTAGAGCTTCTTACACACTGAACTGGAAACCAGAAGTCGTTCATTGATTCTTTCTTTCGTCCTCTCCATCCTGCTGGTGAGTCTATCCATTTTTTTGAAAAGTTTGATTATATTGTTTTTGAGTTCTAAAATTTCCATTTGGCTTTTCTTTGTAACTTATATTTCTATGCTGAGATTTTCTCTTTTTATTTCATTTGTTTCTAGAGTGTTTTTAATTGCTTGTCAAAGCAATTTTATGATGGCTGATTTAAAACCGTTTTCAGATACATCTAACATCTGTGTCAACTCTGTGTCAGCTCAGTTGACATCTGTTCATTGTCTTTGTGCATTTAAATTGAGATTTTCTGGGTTCTTGATAAAATGAGCTATTTTTGATTGAATCCTGCACATTTTGTGTAATATGTTATGAGACTCTCGATATCATTTAAATGTTCTGTTTTAACAAGTCTCCTCTAACAACATTCTGGTGAGGGACAGAAGATGTTTCCTCATTACTGCCAGGAGGTGGTGGATGTCCATGTTTCGCACTTGGCCTCTGTTGATGCACAGGAGGTACCAACTCCCTGATGCTGCTGGATGGGGGTGGGAATTCAGGTTCCAAACTGATTCTCCACTGATGCCACCCCAGCAGAGAGAAAGGGAGGAGGGTCTAAGTGACCACCAGATGATGATGGAAGTCAAGGCTCTCCATGTGACATCCTCTGACTGTGGTTTGAGGGAAGAGCTCATCACTAATGGATAGGATTGAAAGCCCTGGCTTCCCACACAAACTTCTGTGACACCACTGCAGTACTGAAGGTGGGGTGCCTCATTACAGCACGGCAAGGGTGAAAATCGAGCCTCCCACTCAACTTTTCCTTGCTGGAGTGTGCAAGGCCTCAGTATATTTTTTTGTGGCATTTGCTGGGATAAAACAATATTCTCTGACATTTTCTGTTTTGCTAGGCTGCCCCTTTTCTGGTTCTTTAGCTACAGAGATCGGGCTTTCCCCAGAGCTTTTAAAATCTGCGCTCATAGCCAATTTTTTTTGCCAGCCTTTCCAGCACTCAGTCTAGGAAGTATAAGGAAAAATAAAACCTATAAAACTCACTGCTTTGTTGTCTCTTGTCTCCTGAGGTCCCTAGCCAGTCTACCTTATCTCTGTACCTTTCAGAATCTTATGTGTAAGGTCTATCTATCTATCTATCTATCTATCTATCTATATACCTTACATACATATGTATAGTGAGAGACACACACACACACACTCTCTCTCTATATATAATATATTATTAGATATATACTAAATACTTATTAATATATACATATTAAAAACTCTAGTATTAATTGTACTCAGTGGGATGAATAGGGAAAAGTAAATCCACTTCATATTATTGGAGTCAGAACTCTCATCACTATCATTTTCAAAAGATTTTTTGCTGAATATAAAATTCTAGGTTAAGTTTTATGTTCAGTACATAAAGATATTGCTGCATTGTCTTTTGTTTTGCATTCCTCTGGCAAAATGTGATTTTGTTTCACTATGGCTCTTTTAATATTTTCTCTTTATCACTGTTTTCCCCCCAAGAATTTGCTTATGATATGCTTTAGTGTGATTTTCTTTATGTTTTTTATGCTTGGGGTTCATTGAACTTCTTTCTCTCTCCACGTGGATTATAAGCTACATGAAGGCAATGACTGGGAGTGTGATGTCAAAGGTACTAACTGAAAAAAGTAAATCAATAAATCTCAAAATATATGCAAACCAATTTATAAATAAATAGACACAAATACATCTATGTATCTGGTATCTAGCAATATTATTCTTTCTATCTACCTATAAATCTTACTTAGATATCATCTGGAGACTCAAAACCCTTGAGCTCCAGAAAGATTATTTAAGCACCATTCCATACCCTATGGAAGTCCAAAAGTCCTACTTGAAAACATTGTAAAATCCCAAGACATTTTTATTTCCATGGTCAACTCGAGACCCAAATTTTTAATTCTAACAAATACATGTGTATTCTGTGTCTTGATCATTGTCAAAGAAAATGTTATAAAATCTCTACTGTCCTTTCCCTGTCATCTGGTTAGTCTAAGTTAATCATGGTAATCTCATCTCCTGTGTTATGGACTGATTCAGCATTGGGCAAGACTTAAACAATTCTGGCCAATGATATGTGTTGAAAATCTTGCTCAAGGCTTCCCAGAGAATAAAACCAGTATCTCTCTACACAGTTATAAGAATAAGGGAGTGTGGGGGCTGGCCCCGTGGCCGAGTGGTTAGGTTCTCGCGCTCCGCTGCAGGCGGCCCAGTGTTTCGTTGGTTCGAATCCTGGGCGCGGACATGGCACTGCTCGTCAGACCACGCTGAGGCGGCGTCCCACATGCCACAACTAGAAGAACCCACAACGAAGAATACACAACTATGTACCGGGGGGGTGTTGGGGAGAAAAAGGAAAAAATAAAATCTTTAAAAAAAAAAAAAAAAGAATAAGGGAGTGTGTTACCACAGATTGTTGCTTGGTGTACATGATTATGGAACACATTCCTTTCATCTTGAATTTCTTCTCTCCTCTACCCTGATGAGCCACAAACACAATTCTGTTGCACGAAGCATCTTTTACCGAAGTCTTCAGGCTTACGTGGAGGATTCACATGTAACAATGAAACACAAAAGATAAAAATTGAAATTGCACATTAGATGTTTTTGTCTAAAATAATTTTAGGTTTCTCACTGACTGCTACAGTCCTTAGAGTACCTTGCCTTTTTCCAATTCATTACTTTCTCTGTCTCTCCTTCTTCCCCCTCCTTCTGTCTCCCTCTCCCTCTCTGTCCCTTTTATTTCCTCTTCCATCAAGATTGAAAAATAAGTCCTATATTATTAACCAGAAAATGCACATCGTACTTCTGATAGGACACAGATGAACGCAGTGGCACCTATGAGCAACATTCACTTTTCTGAAAAGGTAATTGTAATAACTAATATTTTCGCTACCCCAAAACACATATTATATGCAAGATAGTCTTACATAGTGAGAATCGTTTTGAATTCTTACCATAACTATGCAAAAAAATTGTTTTACTGCATTGTAATGAAGAAAGTGAGGTTTGAGATGTTTATTTCCCCTAAATACTAGTTGATGAAGCTTTGTTTAACCATTGTGTGACACCAAAGCATATACTATAAGACATATATTTTTCTTTAATTATTTCTTCTGCTTATTTTCACTGAACAGAGCCTAATTCACTGAAAGAATATGCAGTGGACAAGGATTGTGTCAGTTTTTGCGAATGCTCAATGGTTCGGAGCACCATGACAGGTTCAAGGTAGTTGCTGAATATTGGATGAGGAGGGGTGTCTGAGAGAATCCAGATAGAATTTAGTCAACTGTCCCCAAGCCAGGTACTATCACTCTCATGGGTGTGACTTGGCCACAAATTGGGAATTGTAAAATCTCATCCTGGCTTCATATCCCTCTTAAGATTATCAGAGGAGCTGAGAGTGATGGTGGATGTAGTATAACACGACCTCAGTCCCTGTTCCCTCAGGATAGCTTAAGTTTTCCTATTTGAGGATATAAGATAATTTTCCCCAAAATATTATTGCTAATGTTGCTATTGTGTGTAAACCATGACTTTGTGTATGAGTTTAAGTAGGCTGAAATATCTTTTATACAGTCATATGTGGCTTAATGACAGGAACAGCTTCTGGGAAATGCATCATTAGGTGATTTCATCATTGTGCAAACATCATAGAGGATACTTACGCAAATGTAGATGGTACAGCATACTACACACATAGGCTGTATGGTAGTAACGTATGGGACCACCATCCTATATGCAGTTTTTCATTGATGAAAATGTGCGGAGCATGACTATATAGCTGAATATTAGGGCTTCCCTTTACTGGCCATTTCCCTGAAGCTTGGAGGAACCATGAAACTGGTGACTTTTGGCCTTCTATGCCAGGATGTCCTACTTTTCCTATTAACCTCCAAATTTTCCAAATATCTTGTGCCACCTGATTTCCTGTCTTCTTGCTAAACTTTTTCCCATAGTCCTGGTCCTCTCATCCTCCAACATCCTCCAGGTCCTTACCTGACATCTGCCATGGAATTTTCCTCATGACCCCTTGCTTGGAGGAGGCACTGTTCGAGTTTAGCTCCTGGCTGATGAGAACAGAGTCCTCCACAATGCCCATGTCGACCTCCACAGACAAGAGTCTCTCTCTTTTCTGAAAAAGTGTTGGCACCAGGGATTCTGGAAAAAGATGTTGGGAAAGGCACAGGGTCTAGTGGGTAGATGCAATGCAGAAAGGGTCCATTCATCAGAGGGATGGGGGAGGGTGTGGGCAGAGTTGGAACATGCAGTCATGATGTCTAAACTGGTCTCTGAGTGAGCAGTGTTCCTCAGCACTCCAAAGAGGTGGAATTCTACAAACCTGTCAATCTCAGGTTGCTCCTACCTGGCCTTCTTTTCCAGGTTCTGTATAGAATTGCTCATCTGAATCAAAATTGTAGGGCAACTGGCATAAAGAGTGTACTGTAGTGCCTATGAGTTTAGTTACTGATCAAAGATAGCAGAGCATGGAAAGAGGAGAGAATAGATAAGAATAAAGCAGGGTGGAACTGACAATGTGCGTGCACACTAATCAGAGTGGAATCCATGCTTTTAAGAGCCTGGGTACAAAATGCCAATTTCCTTTCTCTTTCTTGTAGATTCCTTAAGTGTCTGGGATTTTCTTTAGAGGATCTTGTATTTGAGAAGTCTGGTCCAGAAACAAGAACTGGATAAAAACAGCTTGTGGGTGGAGTTTCCTACTCATTCTCAACGATGTGTCTTATGGTCAGTCCGCTAATTTGGGTCAGTCAGCAATTCGTGTATGAATGGCTAATTCACAGCAACTAGCTCATGCATCAATCTGCTGAATGATATACTGACCAGATTTAGTAATTTACCAAAACTTTGCTTGAGGAATAGTTTTATTGAATTTAGTCATTACTTGTCTAGTGAAAATTACAAAAATGTCAGCATTTCAGATAGAAAATTTTCAGTTTATATTTATATTAGTATCAAATCCTTTTAAAAGTTATATTTTATTTTGTAAATTTTAGGATTTTAAAGCCTCTTTTGATAATTTCTATGAGGGAAGAATTCATAAAATTTAACAAATTCAACCAAAACATTTTTAACTATTGAAAATGTTTATTCCGATTTATATTAAAAACACTTAAACAACTTCTGAAGTCATCTGTGAAGGGTAATTCATCAGTTTTCATTTTGTCTTTATAAATGCATTTGTTTAAACCCATGGAAATTCAGGGCTGTTTGGTGGCAAAAAGATGGAGTACAGTCCCAGAGAACAAGAGAATAGGGACCATGAGAGAGCAAGAGGGCCCCAGAAACTCAGAGGTCTATGATTCATAAGCCTTTAATATACTTCCAAACTGTCAAATATGAATTGATACAAATTTTAGAAATAGAAAAAAAGAAATGAGTTTGGGGTACATTAATAGTTTTGACAAATTGGTTCCTCAGTAAACTGGCTTTTGGTGGATTGGATTCATCAAATTAAGCTGGATCCTTTTTGGATCACATAAAGTAATCTATAACTCTCTGAAAAGTCCCCTTCACACTGCTTCCACCGTGGATTTATGAACAGAAATCACGTCATATCACTCCTTTGTTTAAATTCCCCCTATTTTTTTCTTGTCATGCTGTGAAGAAAACCCAGGCAACTTTCAATGTTGCTGTCATCAAACCTCACAAAGACTGTGATACCTAAATCCCACCCTCTAGTCACACCAAACCACACGATGTGCATGACCGTCCCCTCACCGCTTGCTAATCTTGCTAATCCTTCTTGTCTGCACTCATGTAAGCACTTTAACCTGGAATGACCATAATAGCCTTTTATCTGCCAAGCCCTCACCTCCTCTGAAAATTGCATCTGGAAAGCCTGTCTTTCAACTCTGTCATGACCTCTACACCATCAACTCCCCATCCTCCTCATCTTGAAAAATTGCTATTCACTAATACATTCATGACATTTTGACATTCCCCTTAGCGGATGTTGCAAACTTTTGCTTCTTTTATTTTTTCCCCAGATATGTCTCCCCTCCAATGTGTGAACTCCTAAAAGGCAGAATCCATGTATTTTCATCTTTGAGACCCAGTATCTTAACTCTGTGCACAAAGATACTAAGTAGCAATACCCACTCTCTGGCATCTGTTGAGTTTTGGGGAAGAGAGATCAGGGAGACCAAACTATTGAAAAGAAACACACATTTATGTGTCAGAGCTCAGACACAGGGGATCCCTCATCATGAGCGTGAGCAATGAAGGGCACTTGCGCATGTGGCGCAGGACAGGCTTTTAGACATTTCACAGAAGCTACAATGAGGAGTGGCCAGTCCTTTTTCCTCTAAATCAAATCAAGATGCGTGAAATATGATCCTGGACTCTCTGCCAAAAAAGTCCACGTAGCTCACAAAGCTGCATTCACTTTCTTCTTCTCTCACCAGTTTGTATTAAGATTCTGTGTTTTGCACTCAAGTTTCCACATTTGTGAGCCCGCTGAGAGAAGGATCAGGTTCTGAGATCTGAAATTATAGTTAAAATGGCAGCTCTGTGCCAGGGTAGTCGTGTCACTTCCAAGAGGGAAAATGCAGTGGATTCACAATCAAATACAACTAATGTGCCCTCCCCTCTCTTTCTCTCCATAATGATGAGGTAAGAGGTAGAGATTCAAAACCATAATGATTTAATCATCAGAATAGAGATGAAAAATAACAAGAATACTTGTCTGTTACTCTTGTGGGGGATCAGCATTGGCCACCCCAAAATGTGTTTCTTTGCCTTGATTTATTTTTTAAAAACAAGACTCTGAAAGAAATTTTGACCTTCCCCATAACTGCCTACAAGAATTTCAGATACAAGGCCTGTTCCAGCAAGGGGTTAATGCCATGAGATAACTATAGCATAAAGTAAAATCGATGTGATAAGAAAGGCACCAATAAGCCCATTTTTATCAAAGTTCTATCTCTTGGCCACATTCTCTATAGGTGACCCAGCATGCTTTTCAATCTCCATGTAAATTGCCTTTCTCCCCTTTGAAGTCCTAAACCACTACCCCCAACATCCTCCTTTATCTTTAGGTGAAGATGGTATTTAAGGTGGCGACTCTGGCCATTGTGGTGAGTTGCTTAGTTTTCCTGGGTTTCTCTCACACATATGTGTTATTAAACTTTGTTTGATTTTCTCCCATTCTGTCTCGTGTCAATTTAATTCTCAGACCAACCAGAAGGACTTAGGGGGTAGAGGAGTTGTCTTCCTCCCCTAAAATGACATTTAAAAAGATGAACTCATTACTATTATATTAAAAGCTAATACACATGTAGCTCACCATTGATTACAGAGGACTTTTACAAATTATATCTGTGTTCATGATAGTGGTCCTGTGAGGTGTGTATTCTTTCTATGGATGAGGCAAAACTAAGTCTTTCAGAGCTGAAATGGCTTATCCATTGTTACTCTGCTACTAATTTGACTCTTTCTTCAGATTCTCAAAACTGTGATTTTAAAGAGATAGCTTCGTGCAAAGAGAAAGGGCCTAATTTATATATATTATGGAAAACTCGTATAACTGGTTGCCTGAGGCTTGATAGAAGGCACATATGTAAGTAGCTTCAAAAGACTTAGAAAAATTTAGGAATAATTGCTTGATGAGTTTTTACTAGAGGGATATAATATTTTGGGGACAGCATTTCCAATTATATTACTACTGGCATTAAGGAGGTGACAGACCCCTTCAGAATATACAGTGTTTCTTGATTCCAGGAGTGAATGTAGAATAGGGTCCTGGATGGCTCTTCTGGTGACAAGATGACTATCATGTTCACAGTTAACACCAATGATTAAGTACAGATCCTAATGTTACTGGCATCCTGAGTTCTTGTCATCCCCCAGGATAGAAATCAAGAGAGGCAAGGAGCAAGAGATGATAGAAAGTTTATTAGCTTATGTACAAGGGAGCCAATCACGAAAAGGGAAGAAGGGAGAGAGAGAGAAGCAAGTAGCTCCCCAAACAGCCATACTGAAGGGTTTTTATTAGGCTAGCGCAGGGGATGTATCTTCCATCATGGCATGTAGAGGTGGGGTTGTGCCTGCACCTGCACTGCTGCGCAGCTTGCTACTACATGCTAGGTCTCCACCCCTGGCTGTGATTTTTACTATTGTAATGGGACAAAGGTCACCTTCAGTCAACCCCTTGGTGCTAGGGCACGTGTGTAAGCCCAGGAAAGTCCCGAGGCTGTGGAATGTGGATCTTGGTGGTCTTTGTCTGATTCTCCTAGCTTGCCAAGTGGTTAAGGGCCTTATCTTGTTAGACCAGGGGCCTCGCAAATGACCCTATCTTGTTAGGCTGGTTCCTGTCTCACTAAGAGATGCTGACCAGGGAAGATGATTTTCCCTGAATTTCCACAAGGAAAATGTCCACAATTTTTATCCTCCACGCTGAGGGAACAGAGGATGTCCCCTGGGGCGACTCTCCCTACTATAACCCTGACCCATACCAATAGCTGTTTTTCATCCCATTGTCTACCCACATGGGCACACACTGCCCTCATACTAGATGCCCTGCCTCCACCTAGGCCTGGCAGGGTGATTCAGGTGAGACACCTGGAATCAGGACGTTTGTCTGAGTTGCTTTCCTCTCAGACCAGAACAGCAGTGGCTGCCCTGAGTAAGGCAGCAGGGATACAGGCAGTGCAGAAAACTAGAAAATGTAGAGAAGGCTGACTGGGTCAGAGGAATCAGCTGGCAGAAGTCCAAACCAGAGTCCTTCCGATGAGATTTTAGCCAATCAGGAAAAAGATTCTAAGGTGACACTTGTGATTAGTCGAGAAGTTTGTGTGAAGAGGCCTGTGAGGCTGGGAAATCCCCAGGTCTGACCAGCCTCCACTGCACAGCCCCGGAACAGAACTGAGGGAAGTTTCCCCCTTAGGACAGGAGGGAGGGCATGGGCCAGAGGACTCTTTTTATTCTGAGGGACCTTGAGGTAGGGACTGAGGGAACTGAGGAACCCTCAAGGTCCCCCTTAGACCATTCTTCCTGGCCCCCAACTCTATTCCAGGTCTGAGTTTGATGTTCCTCCTTTAGGTTCCCATTCCATCATAGAAGCCCTCCTAATTCTGGAGTTATTTGATCATGATACACCACTGCTGGTGGAAGCCCAGTCACAAATTTCACAATTTCAGGTGCTCTGGATTTATGTACTTAATACAGAATATTACAATAATTCACTGCCTTCGTGTGCCACTTGTTGTTGGCCTCTTCCCGATTGCTTTTTTACCTGGTAAACTCCTTATTTTCTGCTTTTGGATCCTGTTCTCTATTTTAAAAGGAGAACCTCAAATACAGGGAAGACAGAGAAAGAGGGACAGAAGAGAGTGAGAGATACTTATTGTCTTGTTTACTAATGTTTGCCAGGCACTGTTCTAATTGCTTTATAACAATTTAGTACTGCTCCTAGTCATGGGCAAGAGGAGCCTGATAATATATTTATTAAGAAAAATATATTGATACTTCTGCCATTTGTGATTTGATGCTTAAGGTAGGCACAGTACAATCTGCAACTCTAAACATCTGCTCCCTCATTAATGCTATTCAGGCCCCAGGAGATGCTTCCTTACATTTTTTGCTCTTTCTTCTCAAAACCAAAGGTGACCTTGTCCCAAAGCCCAAAGTTTGTAGGTTGTGCCTTTGCTGACATCAGATGAATCTGCTTTATGGTTCAGGGAGGATTTAAGCAGCTGAAGAGCTTATAAGAGAAAAAGCTTAACTTTTCAAATACTTTCATTCAAAGAGCACCAATGCAATAGATTCTCGCATAATGAAGAACCACTTACCAGCAGTGCTGGGTGTCAATTTTTTTTCCTTGTTTTCTTGCTTCACACATTAACCTGATATTCCCAACAGTTACACATGGCAGCTGAGGAACATTTTGCAATATGAAAGAAGTCATAATACTCAAGTTTGCATATGTGAAGATCTGGATGTACAATGCATGAAACATGATCCACATTTTACAAAGAGAAGCTTGAGGCAAAAGTAGTTTCAGTAATTTGCAGACTCTCATAAAGCACCTTAATGGTAGAACTGCAGCTCAAAACCATTTCCATCTAAGAGCTCTGCTCCTCCGGCCACATCTTAAGGCTCCTCAGAATGTCTAAGATAATAGAAACGAACATCTCTGTGACAATAATTTTCTCTCCCCTGAGATATGATCCCCACGTATTTTTCCCTCCTAAAAATTCCAAGTATAGGAACTATAGGTTTTAACTAAATATCACAAAGATGTCAACTCTTGAATCATTTTTCTTTCAGTTCTTTAAACCCCTAAGGCATTCAATCTTCAGATCTCCTGTAACTGAGAGAAAAATCTTCACCTCAAATGTCCATCCAGTGCAATTTATTGAAGACACAGTGCCAGGCAGTGGACTGAGAATCTTCACAAAAAATGTCTGCCCAGAGACAGATGAGGTCCTTCAGCTCCTGTGCTGATTGGTTCCTTTCCTAGGGGCTCTCTGATCCTACTATGCAGGGAAGCGTCACAGGTTTTTATTCTCTGAAGTAGGTATATCAGAGCCACCAGGTGGGAGCTGTGTTGACTACCATTACTTATTCCTTTGTTCTCAGTTATCTCTGGGAAGATGGCTCTGCAGATCCCCAGAGGCCTTTGGACAGCAGCTATGATGGTGACGCTGGTGGTGCCGAGCACCCCAGTGGCTGAGGGCAGAGACTCTCCACGTAAGTACAGGGCAGCTGCTCGCCAGAGACACCCCCTGGGCAACAGGCTCTGAGAGACCCTTGGGCTGTGGTGTGGAGGATTCTATGATCTCAGAATACAGTCTTTCTGTGGGAAAGACAGGTATGTTACATTCTCATTTCCACCTTCTAATGATGAGCTGAGGATAATCCCCATCTCACAAGCTGAGGCCTGGGGATGTTACAATGAGGAGGAGGAGACAAAGTGAGCATGGGGTTATTTTTGAAGATATGAATTTCTCCAAAGAAAACACAGCAGGATTTGTCATTTCAGGTCCCCTAAGACCTTGTCTGGGCTATATACTATGAGATTCTGGGTTGGGGAAATGTAGGCTGGCAGTAGTCTCTGTAGTCTCAGTATTTGAGAAAAAGGACTTTACATTCCTGACTCAGGGTGGATGGCTGATGGAGGGAAACTTGGTGTTTGAGTGAAGCTGACTGGGTGATCACAGATAGGGAGTCATCAAGTTTCACTTATTTATGGTCAAATAGTAACTTGAGTGGGATTCAGAGACTTGAGTTGATGGTGGACTAAATTTAGGAGAAAGGAGAACGTAAAGAAGAGAAATAATACATATTGAGAAACCATTCATTTCAGACACAGGATCAGTATCTTTATATAAAATCATTCTCAATCTTCCTAACACGTCTATGTGTAGGTTTTATGACTTTTACGTAATTATACTTATGATATAGATACTCTGTTAACTAACCTGCCCAAGCTGTGAATTCGCATAGTTTAGTTGGAAACTAATTAATCTAATTCGAAAGCCATGAATAAAATGTTCCTTTCTAGGACTGGGGAGGTCTGGGTCTCTTCTATCCACATGGGAGTGAGAGCGCCTCAAACTGCAGTGGGGTGGGGTTAGCAGAAACTTAGAGTAACCCCAGGCATGAGATGAAGGCACTTTGTCCAGGGACCAAGAGAATATGCTGGTCAGGACAAGGAAAAGCTTAATTCTCCATCTTTCTCCTCATTCCCTTGAACTCTCGTGCTTACGTGGATACTCGTTTGTCTCTGAGGTTCTCAGGAGTTCTATGAAAAATTTCATGTGAGCAAGTCTGGATTCCTCTAAGTACAGGCATCAGTATAAAATCACCCCATCTGTCCTCTTTACTCAGTTCTCAGATCCCAGGGCTTGCCCTTCGAGACAGGGCTCTCCTTTCCTTGTATAAAGGCAATTCTGGAAGCCCTCACAGGGACACGGGTAGGCCTGGGGAAGAGCTGGCTGAGAATCCCGGGGTCAGAGCGGGAGGCGAGTGGGGCGGGGACCCGAGGTCACGGCTGGGTTTTTAGGTTTATCTCACCCAACTGGCCGCGACCCAGAACGTCCACCCAGCACAAATGGTGCTGCGTTGGGCTGCGGGGCTGCGGCCTGACTCATGGGCGGCGATTCCCCGCAGAGGATTTCGTGATCCAGTTTAAGGCCCAGTGCTACTTCACCAATGGGACGGAGCGGGTGCGGCTCGTGACCAGACTCATCTATAACCTGGAGGAGTACGCGCGCTTCGACAGCGACGTGGGGGTGTACCAGGCGGTGACCGAGCTGGGGCGGCCGAGCACCGAGTACTGGAACGGGCAGAAGGACGAACTGGAACGGGTGCGGGCCGGCGTGGACCGTGTGTGCAGACACAACTACCAGTTGGAGGTCCCCAGGTCCTTGCAGCACCGAGGTGAGCGCCGGTCCTCCGCCCTCCGCAGGGCCCACCCTCCGCAGGGTCCACCCTCGGCGCCGCCGAGTCTCTGCGCCAGGAGAGCTTGGGGAGGGGCGGTCTGTGGCATAGGAATCCCCGGCCAAAGAGCAGACAGGGAGGCGGGGCGCGTGCCCCCTAACCCTCACCCCTCCCCCGGCCGAGGGGCGGGACCGAGCGCAGATCCGGGACGAAGTGCCACAGCTCTGGAACGTTCCATGCAGAGCCGGGCCAGGCCTTCCCAGTGTGGCCCTGCCCCCTGTGCTGTTCTTTCCACTAGTTGTGCACAACCTCGGCTCGCGCCCGAGGTGTGTTTGCTTCCACGTTCCTCACCTCTGCCTGAGCAGAGCCCTGGGCCCAGAGTGCCCTCCTTTCTCCCCACCTTGGCCCTCCTGTGAGTTCTCCCTGCAGGGCCCTTGTTCAGAGCTGGGGGTGCTGCGAAGCTTATGGGGCCTGGTCTGGTCACATTAGGGCTGCTCTGCAGCTGCGCCAGGGCACCTTGCACACGTGGTAATAGAGTAGTACATATTTGACTTTTTGGTTTCAAAGTATTATTCATCTTAATTTTGTTTTTTAAGTGGCTGTCACTAGCCCTGGACCTCTTTGAGGCAAGGGACTGGCTTAATTACGTTGTATGGGTAGCACCTGACACATTGGCACAGTGTGAGATCAGTAACCTCTGTGAAATTAATAAGTAAGTGTATTCAACTGCCCATCCACTTACGCTCAAAAGAAATCAGAAGGGTTAGTAAAGCCTTAAAAACTCATTTTATTAATTATTCTTTACTATTTTGCTTAAAGCTTTAAAGTAAACTCTTATTGACTTGGATCTTCATAATTTAGAATTTGTGAATGCAAAGTCTGAGGGAACAAGTCTTTGCTAGAAATAAAAACAACACTAGAATGGTGTTGTAGGGCAGGATTTTAGCTTCTTAGAAAAGCTCAGTAAATGGCACATAAGAAAGAGCTGAAGTTTTGGAGTAAATGAATTAATGCTGTTTAATTATTGAGTAAAAATTGTTTCAGGTTTCTTTTGGCCTAGACCCTGCTTATCCTCCCTTCCCGGGACCCCTCCCCCCAACCCTACCATCCACTTCAGGGGTAGGCATTTTGAAAGTTAATCACACCCATTTAATGAGCACCTATTTCTAGATAGTTATGTTACCAAACACCATCTATATTATGCCAGTTAATTTCACAACTACCTTGTGTCTTAGGAATTAGCATCACCACTTTAATATGCTGATATTGGTCATAATAAACACTTTATGTAATCAGCCCACAGTTAACTCACCAGGTCCTGAACCCTCCCCAAAATACACAACAGTCATTATGTTCTTTACTACCTGTAATAGAATTAATGGAAGGAAAGCCTCGTTAAAGCCTGTTAGGACCGGAAGCAGCAATATGAGTCTGTTCTTGCCTATTTTCAATGTTGGTGGGGCAAAATAATACTTTCAGGAGATTGAAAACTCACTGTTTAATTGCTAGTCTGACCACAGTGTTATCTATCATGTTCGCATAACTTTTAGCTGACTTTACATTCTCTTGCCTTCTGACCCACTTCCTGCTGCCACCAAGTACTTTTATTTTTAATAAATTTCATTTATTTTTAATAAAAATTAACCTAACATTTTCCTCTTGAATTTGTTTTTACTGCTAATCAGTTTAAGATGAACAGATTTTGTAAATCCATATAATGGACCATGATTTCAATCTGACTCAAGGAAGGAGAACCTGAACAATAGTTAAGTCAAAACTGAGAACATGATTCCTTCCAGATGATGGCTCATGGGTGCCGTTTAACTGGGGTGCCAAGACTGCCTGCTGACCTCAGCAAGTCCTAGTTATACTTTCATGTTTACATTACATTCTCAACCCAGCCAACTTCTGCAAGATTCTCAGAATATTTCCTATAGAGAACATACATGATAATAATGTCTAATCTCAGAACAAGAAAGTAATTCTTAATAGCAAGGGGATGGAATAGGGTAGGCTGCTAGTAATTAAACGTGAATGTTAGAAGAAAATTAGGAAAAGAAAAGAAAATGAGAGAATATAATGTATTATCAAATAAATAAGACCCACATAAAATATTTACTGTAGCTTCACACTAAGGGAATAAGGGAGATGCAATAAAATGGCTGGCAATATAAAGGATAAGATGTGTAAAATAGGTAGGGAGAAGTGTGTGGTGTTTGACCGTGAGTAGCAATCTGAGAAGATAGAGGAATCAAGGCCATGGGCAAATGTGGTGTTTATCAGTGCTGTTTGCTTTCAAGGTTCTCTTTGTCTTCCTTCAAAAATTAAAAACTTTTGAAATACATTAACTTTTTTCTCTCTGTTATTAGATTGCAAGTTCTGTAAGGTGAGGGACTATGGTCTGTTGTTTATCTTTGAATTCCCTGTGCTTGTCAAATTTATATTTTTTGAATGAATGAATAAAATATAGGTGGCATATATGATGTGGAGAGGGAAGTTCATATATTTAGTAATATACGTTTTTGTGGGGAGTTCACTACAGAATGGCATTTGAGCAAAGGTTAGGCTAAAAGCTGAGAGCGATGCTTTGTTGATGGCAACTTGTAAGAAGTGCTCCTGCTCTCAAATTTTTTTTAGTATTGCAGGCCAAGAATTATGAAATATAGCCTGGTTGAGAAGCACTGCTTTTAGAGAGCATGTGATGATCACTGTTATCCTATTTTGTTGGACATAGAAATGTCTATACATTCTTAAGTCTCAGTTCATGTTACTATCCGTGGGGCCATGACCAGTGTTGATGGTCTCACGGCCAGCAGGAGAGAGTCAAAGCTGCTGTATTTTCCCTACTTTGGGGAGCACTGGGACTAACAGTGTCAGTGTCCTAGCGTGAATCACTAGAGCTAATCCTGATGATCAACTTCAACAAGTATGGGGAAAGAAGTCCAGGTTTATTATTTTTATTTTTAAAAATTTTGTGAATAGTGGCCTGTATAACATAGCAATTTACAGTTTTAAGGTGGTTTATTTTTATCAGTTGGTGTCAACAGAGTAACTCCAATATGATGATTGCTATTATCTATTGAGACTCTGAAAAGTAAACTGACTAATGTGTTTATTCAAGCTAATAAAGTGGCCAAGCTGGGATCCTAACCAAGACTTGGAGTCCAGGGATCTTTACTCTGGTACCAAGGAGGAGTCTCTCCATGGGGAGACTTGCTGTGTGGTCTCACATCTCACTGTCTTTTCCTCCCCTCAGTGGAACCTACAGTGACCATCTCCCCATCCAAGACAGAGGTTCTAAACCACCACAACCTGCTGGTCTGCTCAGTGACAGATTTCTATCCAGGCCAGATCAAAGTTCGGTGGTTCCGGAATGACCAGGAGGAGACAGCTGGCGTTGTGTCCACCCCCCTTATTAGAAACGGGGACTGGACCTTCCAGATTCTTGTGATGCTGGAAATGACTCCCCAGCGAGGAGATGTCTACACCTGCCACGTGGAGCATCCCAGCCTCCAGAGCCCCATCACAGTGGAGTGGCGTAAGGGGCAGTTTGTTTCCTTTCACCGTTGGCCCCACAAGACAGAGGGCAGAGCTTCCTCTGGCCCATCCCATCTCATCCCTTATCCTCGACTTCACTACTGAGCTGGAAATCAAGGAGACTAGAGTGCCTCTTGTCCCATAGGAAGGACATCAGAAGAATCCTGATCTCATTGTCTCTCCAGATACTAGGAGGTCATTTAACACACCATGGGCCCAGAACCCAGCCCTGATGACTCTAAAGGATTGACTATTATGACTGGTGACTGGGGTCTTAAGGTCTAAGATTATGGGTATTTTCCTGAGGAGCAGGGATCCGCCTCCCCCCCTTTCTCTCACCCACCCACTGTGTCCCAGGATCTATTGGCTGATCCCTCCCCCAAGAGTGGCCAGAATGGAGGACTAGGTTTCCCTGGAACCTCTATCTCCTGTCTCTCAGACAGGACTTCAAGCTTCCCAAAGGATCACTGTGGGGTGCCGGGAGAAATGCTGACACTCAGGCTCTGATCCCCAGGAGCACAGTCTGAATCTGCCCAGAGCAAGATGCTGAGTGGCGTCGGGGGCTTCGTGCTGGGGCTGATCTTCCTCGGGCTGGGCCTTATCATCCGTCACAGGAGCAAGAAGGGTAAGGCGCTGTGGGGAAACGGGGAAGATGAGCTGTGATTGAGACCCTCTGTTCAGGGGTCCTCTGCCTCCAGTGTAAATCCTTCCTCCTGACCCTAAAAGGCAAAAGGCTGGGCTGGTAGTGGGAGGAGCCCTAGGGGGAGATGCTGGAATCTGGTAACAGGTGGAATGTATTCTAGGACTTCCTTCAGTTCATCAGACCTCACTGGCTCCTTTCCGAAAGCTTCCTCCTTTAAGAGGGTCAGAGCATAGGCTTTCCTTCCTTCTAGTGAATGTTTCATTCATTTTGGAGGATTTTAGCTTGGGGCAGTTAAGGCCTGGAGGGTGGTGGGTAAGGAGGAAATAAATTTCCATTTAAGTTGCATGTCTCATTTCCCTTTGGGGTGAGTGAGGGACTGGATGTTTGCTTAATGAGACCTTTCTCTGTGTAACTTCGTTTGTAGGACCTCATGGGACTCCACCAGCAGGTACTATTTCTGCTCAGGTTCAATTTTGGGTGTGGGGACAGGTAAAAGAGGGAAGGGCTAAGCTGAGTGTCCCTGAGCACAATGGTCTCAGTTCATGGCCTATTCTCTGCAATGGGGGTCAAGGTTAGGGGAGAAGGTTGCCCAGTTTCTGTAGGAAGCTCCGAGGTTTGTACCCCAGAACCAGGCCATGACTTTGGTGACATCTTTCTGTGAAACTTACAGCCAGAGCCACCTCTTGGGTATTAGACACCGGGAGGATGCCCACTTTGTGCCACATGTTGGTGACTACTGCCTGTGTGCATTTGTAAGTGGTGGAACGGTGGGTTATCTAATTTACTAAAAAGAATGCAATCTTCATATTCCCCAGAAGGATAACAGCTGCCCCCTGCCTCCCACACATCTGCGTGGAGCTGAAATGCCAGGTCCCATTTAGCTGATTTCACTTTTACACAGATATTGGGGAAGGTGATGACAATATGTCCTGGACCTCAGCTTTCTCTATCTGATGCTGCAGGGGCCCCGAGGGGAGAGGAGAGGGCGCATTTCTCAGGGTGCCCTGTGCTGATTGCTTTCTCTTTTCTACAGGGCTCCTGCACTGACGCCTGAGGATACTTTGGGATGAGTCTTTGTTCTTCTGTAATGCCTGCTGATCCTTGCTCAGAATCCCAACTGCCTGTCAGTCTGACCCCCTCTGAGATCAGAGTCCTACAGTGACCCTGACAAAGTCACCAGGTCACCTCCTGTGACCCCCACCTTGAGTATCTTACTGCGATGGTGCTTCCTGCATGACCTCAGAGCCTCTGCTAGTGTGCTGCCAGCTGCATCTGCTCAGATCCCAACGGGTTTTTCTGTTTCCCTTCTTCCTCCATAGACTGTTCAAGAGAAACACTTGAAGCCATTTGCCTGAGTATAGAGATTTTATCATAATAAACATGATTATGAGTTACCTGTATCCTGAACCTCCTTAAATGAGCAGAGATAGGAAACCATTGTAGAATGAAGGAACATATTTTGGGGAACCTGGGACCAGAAGGAAGAGTTGCTTCTTTAAAGGAGACTAGAAGCCTCTTGTGGTACCATGTAAGAGTGGGCAAAGGAGATAGAAAATCAATTCTATAGTCATGTCCTTCCTGGTTCTTTAGTATTGACATTTAGTGCAGTGGCCTTAGGATGTGCCCACCTCTCTTCCAGTTTGGTGAGTATTGTGTAAGTAAGCATGGTGGAAGTGTTTGTTGACTGATATAGTGACCCCTGGTCACTGATGTTTCAAATATATCCTGGCAAGTCACATTGATCAAGGTAAATTTTTATCTTTTAGAAAGTATAACCAGTAATAAAAGTACATTTTTGGTTTTAAATGATAGCAATCCAACACAAATTTATTTATTTTTTCCTGTTAGAAAGAAGCCTAGGGTCAAGTTGATTTCAGAAGTATCTAGATGCAGATATTCAGTGAGATCTTCATCTCTCGTCTTTCTGTTGTGTTTCTGTCTGTGTGCCTTTCTCTCTTTCTCTGTCTGTGTTTGTCCCCATATACTTCTTTCAGTGTATCTCTCTGTATCTTTTTCTGTTTCCCTTGTTGCCTTTCACTGCATTGTTGCCCCACCCCTTCTCTCTCTCATTTTGATCTGTCTGCACCTTTGTTGCTGTTTATCTGCATCTCTTTATCTCTGTTTCTTTTTGTGTCTCTCTCTATTTTCTGCATCTCTTTTTCTTATCATCTCACATTTTATCTCATCTCTGTTTCTCTGTGTATGTGTGTGCATGTGTGTCTGTTATATGTGTCTACCAGAGTTTTAAACATTTTAGGAAAGATTCTGATTGGCCCACCCTGGGTAACTTGCACAACTCTCAAAAACGTCATCCTGTACAGGGGATGGAGACAACCAGTCTTGTGCCCATCACTCTTATTAGGGACAGGAACTGGATTTTACAGATCCTTTTGTTGCTGGAAATGACTTCCTAGTGTGGCGATGTCCACATCTGCCACATGGAGCACCTCCAGGTTCCAGATCCCCTTCACAGTGGAGTGGTGTCAGGGGAAGTTTGTTTCTTGGGGACCCCACAAGACAAATGGCAGAGCTCCCTCTGGTTCTAAGGTCCCTCCTTATGGGGAGCCAGCTCAGACTCATTCCATCCTTTGTCTCCCATACAGTCATGTGATGGCACTGCTGAGCTGGAATCTCAAAGGACAGAGTTCCCCTTGTCTGTGAACATAATGACCTGTTGATTCCTGACGAGATTCTCTTCCCAGGTGTTAGGGAGGTCACTACACACTGTGGCTCTTTAGACGTGGACCCAGTCCTGAAAGCTAGTCTCCATTTCGGTCTCTGGATTTTGTCATTAAGTCAGGTGGCTTGAAGCTTATCTCAGGTTATGGAGGGCCGTGGCCCTGAGGAGCAGGCATCCCCTTCTCCCTGCTGCCTCACCCACCCATAGGGCCTGAGGAGCCAGTGGTGGTTCCTTCCCTCTTCTGGACAAGGTCAGAATGGAGAACTAGGCTTCCTTAGGACCTCCATCTCCTGTACTCCAGTCTATACTGAAGGTCATCAGGCAGGGACACTGTGGGGTGTGGGGACAGATAGTGACACTCAGGATTCTGCTCTCCAGTGTCATAGACTGAATTTGCCGAGAGCAAGATGGTAAGTAGTCTGAGATTCTGTGCTGGTTTCGTCATCTTCCTCAGGGTGGGAATTGTCATTCAACATAGGAGTTAAGAGGGAATGGCACCTTGGGGAAGTGGGGAAGAATTGTGCTTGGTGTCCAGGGAACTCTTGGTGTCTATATGTGGCACTTTGCTTTTGACCCTGCAAAGACAAGAGGCAGAGCTGGGGACTGAACCAGACTCAGAGTTTAGGGAGACATTGAGATCGGATTTTTTTAGTTGAAACTTATGCCCTATTATAGTTGAGTGGTAGACTATATTCTGGGACACTCTTACAGTTAAACATTGTCACACTGGCCCCATGCTGGAAGATCTCCTCTTAGAAGATCAGAGTCTTCTTCCCTTCCTGTGACAGTTTCATAGAAATAACTGGGTGTTTTGCACCCTGATTTCATTGGGTAATGTAATCTTTAGTTCATAATTTAATCAAAATAATAGGTATATCCTTTATAAACAAGTTTGCTAACTAAAAGAACTGGGTCTTAGTAAACATATACCTTGGAGAACAGCATATATGTGTACTAGAGAACAACCTACTTGTCATGAGCATTTGGTTTTACCTCCAGTCATATCAGCTCACCAGTATTCCATAAGCTTCTGTACATTTCCCAACCACCTCTGCAGTTAGGTTGTGGTCATGTGGCTAGTACCAGCCAGTGGAACTTAAAAGTGAGTGTAAGCTCTGTCTGCTTTGTCTTCCCCTGCTTCACAAGCCTGGAAACCATTGTTGAGGTGATGGTGTATAAGATGTTGGAAACTGAGTGCCTTTAATGACTGTGGAATTGAGTCCCTTTTATTGGGCTAAGCCACTGAGATTTAATTTTTCCTGCAGTCTAAGATCTTAATGCAGCATAACCTTGCCCTTCTTGACTATGATGATGAATGTTTAATTGAAGGAAGAGAGTTCATAAGTTAAAAGGGTGAATTGGTTGAGTTAATGGAAGTTAAGAGATGATGAATTTTTTAAAACAGTTGTTTGTTTGTTTGTTTTCTTCTATCCAAAAAAAGGTGTATTCCTAGTGACTAGAACAGTACTTCTATAGGGGTTGCTCTACTGATCCGTCTAGATTCCTCCCTTTGGGACTGAAGGATTTATTCAGTCACAGGGAATGTTGCTGGCTGACAGCGTCAGGTGTTAGCCCTCCTCTGGAATTACCTCAGGTGAGGAGAGCTGTCTCACCCATTTCATCCCACTTCCCAGGGGAGCTCACCTCCAATGATAGCTCAGTGTGCGGGTATAAAGGTCCTGAGCCCCACCCTAACTTGGGTCAACTCTGAAGGGCTCTTGTAGCTTCAGGACTCCTGGGCATTAGCCTGAGGACTTTTTGTGACTGCTTAACAGCTCAACTTTAATTCATGAGTCACCTTACATAATTCTGCTTTCAGTTTCTATTGTAATTTAAATATATTTATTTTTGTGTCTTCTTCCTTTAAGTATAGAAATGCCTCCTATCCTCCTTCTTGAAAGATGAAGGTATTAACATCATTACCTTTTCTTGCCCCTCTCCTTTACCCTTCCACTTGCAAAATTGAGGTATCTGTACTTTTTTTTATATTGTCAAACCTGAAAATATTGACATTCTACTATAATAATAATTGTCTTTGGGTGGGCGTTGCTCATGGCTTAATTCTAAAAGTTGAAAAAAGTTGTTAATCACTTCATAAATATAATTTATGTAGTCAAGCATTTTAGGCTTGCCATTGAGCTCCTTTAATAGGATTGCTTTTCAGTGGGTCCTGAGATGAATACAGGTTCTTGGATTTCTTGCCTTCCCATTTCCTGAATGACAACCTCCCTTTACTAAGTCATATTCTTAATCAACTTCCAATAAAACTATGTGTGGTAGGTAAATTTTATATTTTTTCCTGTCTAACAGTATTTTTATTCTTTCTTTATGCCTGACTGTGATTTGGAAAAGGTATACGTTTGTTGTTTTTTATTTTATTTATTTTTTATTGCAGTAACATTGGATTATAACATTTTATGGTTTTCAGATGTACATCATAATATATTTTGAATTCTGTGTAGATTACATCATGTTCGCCACCCAAAAATTAAGTATAGTCCATCACCACACATGTGAGCCTAATCCCCCCTTGTGCCCTCCCCGCTTCCCCACTCCCCTGTAGTAACCACCAATCCAATCTCCGTTGCTATGTGTTTGTTTGTCATTGTTTTTATCTTCTACTTATGAGTGAGATCATATGGTATTTGACTTTCTCCCTCTGATTTATTTCACTTAAGATAATACCCTCAAGGTCCATCCATGTTGTCACAAATGGCCGGATTTCATCATTTCTTATGGCTGAGTAGTATTCCATTGTGTATATATACCACATCATCTTTATTCATTCGTCCCTTGATGGGCACCTAGGTTGCTTCCAAGTCTTAGGTATTATGAATAATGCTGCAGTGAACATAGGGGTGCGTGTATCTTTATGCATTTGTGTTTTCAAGTTCTTTGGATAAATAGCCAGCAGTGGGATAGCTGGATCATATGGTAGATCTATTCTTAATTTTCTGAGGATACTCCATACTGCTTTCCATAATGGGTGCACCAGCTTGCCCTCCTACCAGCAGTGAACAAGGGCTCCCTTCTCTCCACATCCTCTCCAATACTTGTTGTTTCCTGTCTTGTTAATTACAGCCATTCTGACCAAAGTGAGGAGACATCTCATTGTCATTTTGGTTTGCATTTCACTGATAGCTAATGATGTTGAACATCTTTTCATATGCATATTGGCCATCCATTTATCTTCGTTGGAGAAATCTCTGTTCAGATCTTTTGCCCATTTTTCAATTGAGTTGTTGGTTTTTTTGTTGTTGAGATGTATGAGTTCTTGGTATATTTTGGATATTAACCCCTTATCTGGTATATGGTTTGCAAATATCTTCTCCCAATTGTTAGGTTGTCTTTTTGTTTTGTTGATGGTTTCCTTTGCTGTGCAGAAGCTTTTTAGTTTGATGTAGTCCCATTTTGTTCATTTTTTCTTTTGTTTCCCTTGCCCAGTCAGACATGGTACTTGAAAATATGCTGCTAAGATGGATGTCAAAGAGTGTACTGCCTATGTTTTCTTCTAGAAGTTTCATGGTTTTGAGTCTTACATTCAAGTCTTTAATCCATTTTGAGTTGATTTTTGTGCATGGTATAAGGTAATGGTCTACTTTCATTCTTTTGCATGTGGCTGTCCAGTTCCCGACACCATTTATTGAAGAGACTCTCTTTTCTCCATTGTGTGTTCTTGGCTCCCTTGTCGAATATTAGCTGTCCATAAATGTGTGGGTTTATTTCTGGGCTCTCAATTCTGTTCCATTGATCTGTGTGTCTGTTTTTGTGCCAGCAGCATGCTGTTTTGGTTACTATAGCTTTGTAGTATATTTTGAAATCAGGGAGTAGGATACCTCCAGCTGTGTTATTTTTCCTCAGGATTCCTTTGGCTATTTGGGGTCTTTTGTTGTTCCATATAAATTTTAGGATTGCTTGTTCTATTTCTGTGAAAAATGTTGTTGGAACTTTGATAGGCATTGCATTGAATCTATAGATTGCTTTAGGAAGTATGGACATTTTAACTACGTTAATTCTTCCAATGCAAGAGCATGGAATATCTTTCCATTTCTTTGTGTCTTCTTCAGTTTATTTCAACAATGTTTTATAGGTTCCGTGTACAGATCTTTCATCTCTTTGGTTAAGTTTATTCCTAGGTATTTTATCCTTTTTGTTGCCATTGTAAATAGGATTGTATTCTTAATTTCTTTTTCTCCTACTTCGTTGTTAGTGTATAGAAGCACAAGCAATTTTTTTATATTGAATTTGTATCCTGCGACTCGACTGTATTCATTTATTATTTCTAAAAGTTTTTTAGTGGATTCTTTAGGATTTTCTATGTATACAAACGTGTCATCTGCAAAGAGTGGCACTTTCACTTCTTCTCTTCCAATTTAGATCCCTTTTGTTTCTTTTCCTTGCCTGATCACTCTGGCTAGGACTTCCAATACTATGTTAAATAAGAGTGGTGAAAGTGGCATCCTTGTCTGGTTCCTGTTCTTAGAGGGATAGCTTTCAGTTTTTCTCCGTTGAGATTGATATTTGCTGTGGGTTTGTCATATATGGCCTTTATTATGTTGAGGTATTTTCCTTCTATACCCATTTTATTTAGAATTTCTATCATAAATGGATGCTGTATTTTGGCAAATGCTTTCTCTGTATCTGTGGAGATGATCATGTGATTTTTATTCTTCGTTTTGTTAATGTGGTGTATCACGTTGATAGATTTGTGGATGGTGAACCATCCCTGCATCTGTGGAATAAAACCCACTTGATCATGATGTATGATCTTTTTAATGTATTGTTGTATTCAATTTGCTAGTGTTTTGTTGAGGATTTTTGCATCTATGTTCATCAGTGATATTGGCCTGTCATTTTTGTTTTTCGTATTGTCCTTACAGTATTTTTATTCTTTCTTTACTCCTGACTATGATTTTGAAAAGGTATACATTTGTTAATAAAAATAATTTTCCTTTAGAATTTCCAGGTCTTTTTCATTGTCTTAAAGATAGAAATATCTGGCAGGCTGACTTTTTGTCTATTGTCAGTTTGTTTTATATTGTTTTCCCCACTAGGATATTTTATGATCTTCCTTTAATTCTTGAAGTTCTGAAATTTTTAAAGTAATGTTTAGGGATGAATAGTTTTTCATTAATCTCGGTAAATATCTGACAGCCCCATTCTGTGTAAAGAATAAGATCCTTCCAATCTGGAAAATTTCCACTTATTATTTGTTCTGGTAATTTTCCTCCTTCATTTCTTTGTTTCTCTCTCTAGCTCTTATGTTGACTTCCTGGGCCTATTCTTTATATCTTATCTTTTCTACTATATAGTACATTTCTTTGCCTTCTTTTTTTAATTTTAGGGAGATTTTCTTGATTTAATTTTCCAAACTTTCTATTAAATTTTCCCATTTTTTTTTTATTAACGTTATGATAGATTACAACCTTGTGAGATTTCAGTTGTACATTTTTGTTAGTCATGTTGTGGGTACACCACTTCCCCCTCTGTGCCCTCCCCCCTCCCCCCCTTTTCCCTGGTAACCACCGATCAGATCTCCTTATCAGTATACTAATTTCCACCTATGAGTGGAGTCATATAGAGTTCGTCTTTCTCTGACTGGTTTATTTCGCTTAACATAATACCCTCGAGGTCCATCCACGTTGTTGTGAATGGGCCAATTTTGTCTTTTTTTATGGCTGAGTAGTATTCCATTGTGTATATATACCATATCTTCTTTATCCAATCATCAGTTTCTGGGCATGTAGGCTGGTTCCACATCTTGGCTATTGTAAATAATGCTGTGATGAACATAGGGGTGCAACGGACTCTTGATATTTCTGATATCAGGTTCTTAGGATAGATACCGAGTAATGGGATGGCTGGGTCATAGGGTATTTCTATTTTTAACTTTTTGAGAAATCTCCATACTGTTTTCCATAGTGGCTGTACCAGTTTGCATTCCCACCAACAGTGTATGAGGGTTCCTTTTTCTCCACAACCTCTCCAACATTTGTCGCTCTTGGTTTTGGATGTTTTTGCCAATCTAACGGGTGTAAGGTGATATCTTAGTGTAGTTTTGATTTGCATTTCCCTGATGATTAGCGATGATGAACATCTTTTCATGTGTCTATTGGCCATATTCATATCTTCTTTTGAGAAATGTCTGTTCATGTCCTCTGCCCATTTTTTGATCGGGTTGTTTGTTTTTTTGTTGTTAAGCCGTGTGAGTTCTTTGTATATTATGGAGATTAACCCTTTGTCGGATAAGTGGCTTGTAAATATTTTTTCCCAATTATTGAGCTGTTTTTTTGTTTCAATCCTGTTTTCCCTTGCCTTGAAGAAGCTCTTTAGTCTGATGAAGTCCCATTTGTTTATTCTTTCTATTGTTTCCCTCAACAGAGGAGTTACAGTGTCCGAAAAGGTTCTTTTGAAACTGATGTCAAAGAGTGTACTGCCTATATTCTCTTCTAGAAGACTTATTGTCTCAGGCCTAATCTTTAGGTCTTTGATCCATTTTGAGTTTATTTTGGTGTGTGGTGAAAAAGAATGGTCAATTTTCAATCTTTTGCATGTGGCTGTCCAGTTTTCCCAGCACCATTTGTTGAAGAGACTTTCTTTTCTCCATTGTAGGCCCTCTGCTCCTTTGTTGAAGATTAGCGGTCCATAGATGTGTGGTTTTATCTCTGGGCTTTCGATTCTGTTCCATTGATCTCTGGACCTGTTTTTGTACCAGTACCATGCTGTTTTGATCACTGTAGCTTTGTAGTATGTTTTGAAATCGGGGATTGTGATTCTGCCGGCTTTGTTTTTCTTGCTCAGGATTGCTTTAGCAATTCGTGGTCTTTTGTTCCCCCATATGAATTTTAGGATTGTTTGTTCAATTTCTGTGAAGAATGTTCTTGGGATTTTGATTGGGATAGCATTGAATCTGTATATTGCTTTAGGTAGTATGGACATTTTAACTATGTTTATTCTTCCAATCCATGTGCAAGGAATGTCTTTCCATCTCTTTATGTCATCGTCAATTTCTTTCAAGAAAGTCTTGTAGTTTTCATTGTATAGATCCTTCACTTCCTTGGTGAAGTTTACCCCAAGGTATTTTATTCTTTTCGTTGTGATTGTGAATGGGATTGAGTTCTTGAGTTCTTTTTCTGTTAGTTCATTGTTAGTGTATAGAAATGCTACTGATTTATGCACGTTAATTTTATACCCTGCTACTTTGCTGTAGTTGTTGATTATTTCTAATAGTTTTTCTGTGGATTCTTTGGGGTTTTCTATATATAAGATCATGTCGTCTGCAAACAACGAGAGTTTTACTTCTTCGTTACCTATTTGGATTCCTTTTATTTCTTTTTCCTGCCGAATTGCTCTGGCCAGCACCTCCAGTACTATGTTGAATAGGAGTGGTGAAAGTGGGCACCCTTGTCTTGTTCCTGTCCTCAGAGGGATGGCTTTCAGTTTTTGTCCATTGAGCATGATGTTGGCTGTGGGTCTATCATATATGGCCTTTATTATGTTGAGGTACTTTCCTTCTATACCCATTTTACTGAGGGTTTTTATCATAAATGGGTGTTGGATCTTGTCGAACGCTTTCTCTGCATATATTGAGATGATCATGTGGTTTTTGTTTTTCATTTTGTTGATGTAGTGTATCACGTTGATTGACTTGCGGATGTTGAACCATCCCTGTGTCCCTGGTATAAATCCCCCTTGATCATGGTGTATAATCTTTTTGATGTATTGCTGTAATCGGTTTGCCAAAATTTTGTTGAGGATTTTTGCATCTATGTTCATCAGTGATATCGGCCTGTAGTTCTCCTTCTTTGTGTTGTCCTTGTCAGGTTTGGGGATCAGAGTGATGTTGGCTTCATAGAATGTGTTAGGGAGTTCTCCATCTTTCTCAATTTTCTGGAACAGTTTGAGGAGAATAGGTATTAAGTCTTCTTTGAATGTTTGGTAGAATTCTCCAGAGAAGCCGTCTGGTCCTGGACTCTTATTTTTGGGGAGGTTTTTGATTACCGTTTCTATTTCCTTACTTGTGATTGGCCTATTCAGATTCTCCATTTCTTCCTGATTCAGTTTGGGGAGATTGTAGGAGTCTAGGAATTTGTCCATTTCTTCCAGGTTGTTCAATTTGTTGGCATATAGTTTTTCATAGTATTCTCTTATGATCTCTTGTATTTCATTTGTATCTGTTGTGATTTCTCCTCTGTCATTCCTGATTTTATTAATTTGCGATTTCTCTCTTCTTTTCTTGGTGAGTCTGGCTAGGGGTTTGTCAATTTTGTTAATCCTTTCGAAGAACCAACTCTTTGTTTCACTGATCCTTTCTATTGTCTTTTTTGTTTCAATATCATTTATTTCTGCTCTTATTTTTATTATTTCCCTCCTTCTACTGACTCTGGGCTTTGTTTGTTCTTCTTTTTCTAGTTCTTTTAGGTGTCGTTTGAGGTTGCTTATGTGAGCTTTTTCTTGTTTAGTGAGGTGAGCCTGTATTGCGATGAATTTCCCTCTTAGGACTGCTTTTGCTGCATCCCAAATGATTTGGTATGTCGTGTTCTCCTTTTCATTTGTCTCCAGATAATATTTGATTTCTTCTTTAATTTCTTCAATGATCCATTGTTTGTTGAGAAGCGTGCTGTTTAGTCTCCACATTTTTGCACCTTTCTCTGCTTTTTTCTTGTAGTTGATTTCTAGTTTAATAGCATTATGATCAGAAAAGATGCTTGATATTATTTCAACTCTCTTGTATTTATTGATGTTTGCTTTGGTTCCCAAAATATGGTCAATCCTTGAGAATGTTCCATGTGCACTTGAGAAGAATGTGTAACCTGCTGTTTTTGGATGAAGTGTTCTATATATATCTATTAAGTCCATCTGGTCTAATTTTTCATTTAATTCTATTATTTCCTTGTTGATTTTCTGTCTGGATGTTCTGTCCATTGGTGTTAATGGTGTGTTGAGGTCCCCTACTATTATTGTATTGTTGTTGATGTCTTCTTTTAGTTCTATTAAGAGTTGCTTTACAAATTTTGGTGCTCCTGTGTTGGGTGCGTATATATTTATAAGTGTTATGTCTTCTTGGTGGAGAGTCCCTTTTATCATTATATACTGTCCCTCTTTATCTTTCTTTATCTGTTTTGCTTTGAAATCTACCTTGTCTGATATTAGTATAGCGACCCCTGCTTTCTTTTGTTCATTATTAGCTTGGAGTATTGTTCTCCATCCCTTCACTCTGAGTCTGTGTTTGTCTTTGGGGCTGAGGTGTGTTTCCTGGAGGCAGCATATTGTTGGATCTTGTTCTTTGATCCATCCTGCCACTCTGTGTCTTTTGATTGGGGAGTTCAATCCATTTACATTTAGAGTGATTATTGAGATGTGGGGGCCTACCACTACCATTTTGTGTCTTGTTTTCCGGTTTTCTTCAGTTTCCTTTGTTTCTCGTCCCATGGTTTAATCTGTTCTGATGTAGAGCTGCTACTCTCTGTTGTTGTCCTTCTACTTATCTCCTCTGCTCTTGGTTTTGTAGCCCCTTTCCTTTTTTGGATTTTTCAGGAATGAGGGTTTTCCTGAGGATTTCCTGAAGAGGAGGTTTTGTGGCAATGAACTCCCTTAATTTTTGTTTATCTGGGAAAGTTTTTATTTCTCCATTGTATTTGAAGGATATTTTTGCTGGGTAGAGAATTCTCGGCTGTAGATTTTTGTCCTTCAGATTTTTGAATATATCATTCCACTCTCTTCTAGCCTGTAAAGTTTCTGCTGAGAAATCTGCTGATAGCCTGATGGGGGTTCCTTTGTAGGTTAGTTTCTTTTGCCTGGCTGTCGTTAGTATTTTCTCCTTGTCGTTGACTTTTGCTAGCTTCACTACTATATGCCGTGGAGTTGGTCTTCTTGCATTGATAAAGTTTGGAGATCTATTGGCTTCTGTCACCTGAAGATCCATCTCCCTCACCAGATTTGGGAAGTTCTCAGCCATTATTTCTTTGAATAGGTTTTCTACCCCTTTCTCCTTCTCTTCTCCCTCTGGTATACCTATAATCCTTACGTTGCATCTCCTAATTGTGTCTGATAATTCTCGGAGAGTTTCTTCATTTCTTTTAAGTCTTGCTTCTCTCTCCTCCTCTGCCTGCAGCAATTCTATATTGCCATCTTCCAAATTGCTAATTCTTTCCTCCATATTATCGGCCCTACTGTTCAGAGCATCTAGATTTTTTCTTAATCTCCTCTATTGTGTTCTTCATTTCCAATATTTCTGTTTGGTTCTTCTTTATCGTATCAAACTCTTTTGTGACATAGCTCCTGAACTCGTTGAGTTGTCAGTCAGAATTCTCTCTTAACTCATTGAGAATCTTAATGATGGCTGTTTTGAAGTCATCATCATTTAGGTTATATATCTCATTTTCTTTGGGATTGTTTTCTGTGTATTTGTTACTTTCTTTCTGTTCTGGAGATTTAATGTATTTTTTCATATTGCTTGATGTTGTTGATTTGTGCCTCCACATGGAGATAGAGTTTAGTTGCTCCTTTCACTTGTTTCAGCTGCTGTGGTGGGGGAGCAGCTGTTTATACTGCACCAACCAGGAACCCTGTCCGTAGTTGCTAAGTGGGCCTGGGCCCCTCTTCGTAGCCACAGTGGCCCTTTGGATTCCCTCCTCTGCCCTGGGGGTCGTCACATGGGGGCTTCAGGCTGCAGGTGCCTACTGTTGCAGCCCACCTAGATGTGCTCTCTCCTTGGGGTCTGCAATGGTGTTATGGGCTTTTCCAGCGGGCAGGGGTGGGATCACTTATATTTGTCACTCCGTAGCTGTCGGCACCCACAAAATCTCACTTGTCCTCTATGGGTCGCAGGACAGCTATTGGCATCTTCTACAGTCTGTGGTTAGTACACCTAGCTATGCTGCTTTTGCCCTGGGGTCTTCCAGCCTTGTGGCTGGCGGCTGGGTGCCTTCTACTGGTGCTGTGCAGAGGCTTTCCCTAAGGCTGCTGTGAGCCTGTAGGGTTTCCCCCTAGGCTACGAAGCTGGGTCTCTGGAACTCCCCCCAGCCCCAGTCCTCTCCGAGATCTCTGGCAATCTCTAGTCCCACGGGGCGGGCAACGGCAGCTGGGGGTCGCCCCGCCCTCTGGGCTTCTCTCTGGGCCTCTCCCAGGAGCCCTGAATGCTGGGAATGGCCCCTCTGCTAATGGCAGACAGAGCGTTTTGTCTGCTGCCCGGGCGGAACTCCGGCGCTTCCCGTCCGGGTCGCAGAGCCGGCCTTAGAAACCTCCCCCAGCCCCGGTCCTCTCCGAGATCTCCAGCAATCCCTAGCCCCACGGGGTGGGCAGCGGCAGCTGGGGGTCGTCCCGCCCTCTGGGCTTCTCTCCGGGCCTCTCCCAGGAGCCCTGAATGCTGGGCGTGGCCCCTCTGCTAATGGCAGACAGAGCGTTTTGTCTGCTGCCCGGGCGGAACTCCGGCACTTCCCGTCCGGGTCGCAGAGCCAGCCTTAGAAACCTCCCCCAGCCCCGGTCCTCTCCGAGATCTCCGGCAATCCCTGGTCCCACGGGGCGGGAAACGGCAGCTGGGGGTCGCCCCGCCCTCTGGGATTCTCTCCGGGCCTCTCCCGGAGCCGTGAATGTTCGGCGTGGCCCCTCTGCTAATGGCAGACAGAGAGTTTTGTCTGCTGCCCGGCGGAACTCCGGCACTTCCCGTCTGGGTCGCAGAGCCGGCCTTTGAAAATTCCCCCCGCCCCGGTCCGAGATCTCCGGCAATCCCTAGCCCCACGGGGCGGGCAACGGCAGCTGGGGGTCACCCTGCCCTCTGGGATTCTCTCCGGGCCTCTCCCGGAGCCGTGAATGCTCAGCATGGCCCCTCTGCTAATGGCAGACAGAGAGTTTTGTCTGCTGCCCGGGCGGCACTCTGGTGCTTCACGTCCGGGTCGCTGAGCCGGCCTTTGAAAGTTCCCCCAGCCCCGGTCCTCTCCGAGATCTCCGGCAATCCCTAGTCCCACGGGGCGGGCAACGGCAGCTGGGAGACCTCCGTACCCTCTGCGACTCTCTCTGGGACCCTCTGGGCGCCGAGAGCACCAGGCGGGGTCTCCCCACCAATGGCGGGGAGAGACTCTCCCCGTGGTCTCAGGTGTGCAACTCCAAAGTTTCCCTCTGCGTTTAGGAGTAATTGCGGGGGGTTTAGGTAGGGTTCTGGTCACCTGTTTCCACCGTCGCTCCTCTGTTGTGTTCTTGCTCCTGCCCTAGATGTGTGTAGATCCTCTGGGGGCGTCCGTTGGAAGAAAGCCGCTTGCGGGTACTAGGCTGCTCGTCGGGGTCGGAGAGTTTTCAGCTATTTCCACATCCTCCCGGAGGAAAGTCCGTCCGCCTTCCGATGTATAGTCGCGTGGGTGTCTCAGACGTCCTGAGATGCTGTCTGGATATCCTTTGTCAAGCGATAAGTGTCCAAATAATTGTAAACTGGAAGGGGGAGAGACAAAGAGGACTCCTCACGGCGCCATCTTGGATCTTCCTAGCACAGAGTTTTTGCCCAGCGATGTGGGGCCCCCCTTGGTCCCCACCCCTGGTTCACACTGAGCTGAGGGCTTCTAGCTTCTTCACACCTTGGAGTAGCAGGAAGGACTGACCTGGCCCCGACCCTAGCCACCAAAGCCCAGTGACATCTCACCCACCTACTGGCCACGGGTGTCAGCTCCAAAGCCTGGCCCTAAGTGACAGTGGGAATGTCCAGGACCAACAGGGATGAGGCTGAGGGGTTTCGCCTTGGGGTCTCATAGGATGGAGTGTGAAATTTTCCAATTTTTAGCCCCCATTATTACTTTTATAGATCCAATATCTTTTCACTCCTAAGAATTCTAATTAGAAAGACTTTAAATAACTTGTTTTCTCTTACATGAACTTTCTCTACTAAATCTGTGATACTTTTCATTTTATTCTCTGCTCTTTCATATTGCAAGATTTTCTCAAACATTTTCTCTCCCCTCCTTAACCTTGTTCTTCACATACATACACCATCTTATTTCATCTCAAGATACCATTTCTTCAAGTTTCCTCTAAAGTTTACCAAACTGTACCTGATTTCTGTGCAGTACTCTCCAATGTTACTGTGTTCTTTTCCTTTATAAATCCTTCAGAGTTTATAATTGTGTTTGTGGAATTATTTTATATGTGTATATTTCCCTCTACTGGAGGGTAAATTCTTTGAAGACAATGAATGCATCTGTTTTCACATTGTTTCAATACACTCAGAAGGTAGTATGGTATCACAACATTGATACTGAGTGAGCGTTTTTGCATTATTGACTGAATTATCAACTATATTAACAAAGTTGGGGCTTAGTCCAGCCAATAATAAAGGGAGTGTTACTTTTCTTTCCTTTGCTGTTATTCCTTGTTGCATACATATTATCTAGGGTTTCATTTCTGAGATGTTCCTGTAGCCTAGACTAGCATTTGGATACTCAGAGTTTCCTAAGTGTTATAAAAATGAGGAAAACTTTAAAAACCAACATAACTTCAAACAGAATACTTCTCTGCCTACTTCTTTTTGGCTTTCTTGGAGTACTTTTTATTTTTTTTAAACTTTATATAATGGAAAATTTCAACTACATGCAGTAGTAGGGAGAATAGTACCATGTATCAACAGTCCAGCTTTAACAATTATTAATTCATGGACAATTTTTTTTTTTTAGGTATGCTTTTTGGTGAGGAAGATTGGCCCTGAGCTAAGCGCTGTTGCCAATCTTCTTCTTCTTTTTTTTTCTCCTCAAAGTCCCAGTACATAGTTGTGTATCCAAGTTGTAAATCCTTGTAGTTCTATGTGGGATGCCACTACAGCATGGCTTGATGAGTCGTGTGTAGGTCCACGCACAGGATCCAAACTTGAGAACCCCAGGCCACCGAAGCAGAGTGTGCGAACTTAACCATTATGCCACTTGGCCAGAATTCACGGGCAATTTGTAAACCCATTGACTTAATCTTATGTGCACATTGGATTATTTTGAAGATAATCTCAGACATCATATAACTAGAAATGTAAGTATAAAAATAAATATTTTATTATGAAAAAATAATGATTTTACAAACATAACAATAATGTCGTTAACACACCTAAAATTAGATAAATAATTCCTTAACACAGTGTTCAGTTTTTCTGATTATCTCACAAGAATTTTTAACAGTCATTTTGTTTGAATATGAATCCAAATATTTTTTGAATATGTTTTTTAAAATATTTTTGAGTATGAAAGCCTAGCATTTGGTTAATATATTTCTACTTTTCTTAATGTATAGTTTCTCTGTTCTCTATTTTTCATTGCAAATTATTTGCTGTAGAAATGGAGTTATTTGCTTAGTAGAACTTCCCATACTCTAGATCTTATTGGTTACATCCGTGTGGTGTCATTTACTCTGAGATTTGTGGTTTGGGCTCCAGAAAATAAAAAGAATATCAATTGTTAACATCTATTCACTGCTTACTGTGTGCCAGGCTGTGTGTGAAGTGCTTGATTTGTAGTAAAATATTTAATATTTTATTTGTGTGTGGTAAGTACAAACCTGATATATTTTTGTGATTTTTTAATTATGCAAATTTTAAATAGTGTGATAGGAAATATTAATAAAGTGACACTTTATGCACACAATCTGAAATAATTCAAATAACTCAAATAACTGTTTAAGAATCACATAATTAAAAGTCATGAGGACTGATTTCCAACTTTTTTATAGTAATATCATGTGATGATCCCAGTTTTAACTTAGGGCTGATAAAAAGTAACATTTGCTCCTACTTTTTAGAATTAATTTTAATTCTGCTACTTACAAATTATGTGAAGACTTTATGAGTGAATCCCTTTAACAAAATAGAACTACCATTAAATTTGCTTCCCTTATTACTTCATGGGGAAGGAGTCTCAGTAAGGCAGCATTAGTATATTTCTGGGACACTGGTCATAATGCCATTCAATAAAATCCTTATATTACTATAACACACACACACACCACCACCTCCAAACTTCAGGGTTTTTATCTCATGAACTATTGAAATTTACTTGAAATCCTTTTGACAAAAACTTCTCAGCACATTTATGCATTTTTAGGTGACCTATATTTTTACTTCCATACTAAAATTTTAATTTTATACATTTGGGATCATAATTGCTGATCTTTTCTTCTTTTAAATATATACACTTTATTTTAGAGTAGTTTTAGGTTCACAGCAAAATTAAGTGGAAGGAACAGAGATTCGTGTATACCCCCAGCCCACCATGCGTCACCTCCCATATTGGCAACACCCCTAACCAGAGTGGTACATTTGTTACAATTGATGAACCTACACTGACACATCATTATCTCCCAAAGTTGGTAGTTTACATTAGGGTTTATTCTTGATGTTGTACATTCTTTGGGTTTGGACAAATGTATAATGACGTGTATCCATCATTATAGTATCATACAGAGTAGTCTCACTGCCCTAAAAATCTTCTGTATTATGTTACCTACATTTTCATGATCACCTCTAGTTCAGATTCCCTGAATTTATTAATTTCTAGTCTGCATTTTTAATTATTTTCTTACTTCTACCTCACAGGTAGCTTTTAATCTTCCCCACCTCCTCCCCGAAGTAAACAGCATAAAGGTCTGTTGCATACAACATAGCTTCACTAAAAACTTATGGACCATAAGGAGGGTACATAGTTTAGAGAAAAAAAAAGCAAAGTCAAATATTACAACTTTCCCTGAGAGGTCTCTTAGCAGCCCCTTCACCAATGATATGTCACTGGCCACTATACCCTATCTGATCTCTCAGCCATACCCAATCTCAGCCTCGCTCATTCTGGGAAAAAATTCTCCAATTAACATATGGAAAGAAATTCATCCATTGCTCCATGTTTGAATCTCCTAAGTCATTAAAGGGCTCAGAAAAACAAAACTGCTTTTCATACATGATCCATTCTTTTTAATGAATTATGGATATAACTGGTAATGTTTTCTTATGTATTTGTATACTATGTATAAGACTTTGCCTGTGTGTCCAGATTATTCAAATTCTGCCAATAACTGCAAGGAAAGAATTATCACTCCCACATTGTGGATGAGAAAAATAAGACTCATAAATGTTACATACTTTACCTAATGTTATAAAGTTTAAGATACTGGCTATAAAGTGCTGAGTACTGGATTTGGATTTGGTTTTAGGTTTTATTTGCATCAAATTATGCTGTATCAATTATTTTGTTAATATTTTGTCTTTTTTCCCAATTACATTTTAAGCTCACTGATGCAGACAGCATGGACAGGGATGGTCTCATACATTTTATAGCTGTCCCATAGTACCCTCCTAAGTGCAATGTATAGACTCACTAATTGCAGAGTGGAAAGACTGAGGCAATATGCCTAAAACTATTTGAAGGGGTAAAATGACTTCAAGTCAAGTTACATACACTCCCAAAAGTGAGGTCTTGGACACACTCAGGAGAGCCAGAGAGTCCCATCTGTTGATCCATTCCTCTGCAAGAGTTTCCATTAGGAGACAGAGAATATAGAGGAGGATGCAGCACCAAGCTACTGCTACTTTATCTCAACCATGTTGTCTCTCTTGGGATTTCTCTCTCACAGGCTTTTTTCTTTAGCAAGGATGGGCGAGGAGCAGATGGCTGGGGATATTGGGGTGTTTTTCTGTTTCCCAGGATACATGATACACAGGGATTCAGTGAAGCTGACTTAGGCTTATCTGCTTAGAAACATCCTGCAGCCATCTTCATTCTATTGTCCTTGACATGCCATGGTGGCACAGGAAAGGCTTGTCTAGGAAGGATTCATGTAGGAGGTGAAGCAAATTACAACTGTGTTCTAGGGACCCTAAGTATGTTTGTGGTTTCTACTCTCATCCCTTTTCCCTTTGTTACTAATCCTAAGCAAGGACAGAGTATTTGACCCTTCTCAGATACCCGCATTATTGTCTTACTTTAATGCTCTAACTTCCATTTCTTTTCCTGCCTAGGGAATTCTTATCTCTTCAAATGTGAGGAGGGGAGAAGAAAGCTTCTCATATCATTCATTCTTGAAAAATTAGGCACACATGTCTGCTGATGGATTATAATTGGTCTTTGGGTGGTGAACATGATGTAATCTATGTGGTATTTAAAAGATATTATGGTGCACACCTGAAAGTTATATAATGTTATAATCCAATGTTACTGCAATAAAAAATTAATTAGTTAATTAATTTTAAAAAGTCATATTTTGTTAGTATAAATGCACTGGATGTGTTTGTATGAGTGCTACCTATGTTCTTATTGTAATAAGAGAAAACAAGGTAATAAGATTAGATAAGATGAAAACAAGGCTGTTTTGTTGAATATAAGATTAAAATACAGAATTATCAGTCATGGTGAAAAAAAAATTTGGAAACCAATTTTGACCTTGGATACTTTTGATGTTCAAAATTTATTTCTCCTTACTTATTTCTCTGCCATAACTTTTAAAAGTTACATTAAAATGAGTACAGATTTCTTTCTTGGATTTTGTATGTCTCTTCTAACAAAACTACACCAAATGCAGAGGGTATATATTACCTTCATTGATGTCTGAATTGGGGGGGGGGGGGGAGTGGCAGTGACCAAGGGTGGGAACAAAAGGAAGAGAGAAATGTTAACCTCAGCTAAGATATGAAAATATTATCAGTCTATACTTGGTTGCTCCTGTGTTGCTTAATTTCCCAGATTAAACATGATCTGGGAAATGAGAATAAATGAAGCGTAAGGTGCCATGGTTCTGGTCAGCCATCAGATGAAAGACAGAAAACAATTCAATAAAGGCTTCATAAAGGGGGATTTATTGCTTCCATGGACATATTAGTTCAGGGTCACTGAGGGATTAGGTAGCTGGGTGGGATACTCCAGGGTTCCCATAATAGGTAACAGTTGAGGAAAGACAAACATTTAGGAGGTCAGGGGAAGTTCAAAGCATATGTGAGCACTGAGAGGATACAGCACCTTAAGTCTCAGAGGAGAAGTGAGAGGAGGAACATAGGAGGAGAGAAGGAATAGGATGAACTTAGCCAGAAAGCAGTGCTAGGTCATCTAGCATGTCCACTCTTCCGCTGTCACAGATGGGCAATGCACCTGCAACAGGACAGACATGAGATTGATGAATCCAAGGGTTTTCCCATGCCATCATCATGGTGTCTCCCAGTTCTACAACTTTTCAACCACATTTATGTCCACAACCTCCTCCCACCTTCCTTCCTCTTCTACTGTGTCTCTAGTCTAATAATCTGAAACCTTACCTTCCCTTCTAGGATGTGACTCACAAGGGCCCTTGGTGTCTGGAGGCATCACCTGAATTCAGGCCTCGGATAATGAAGACAGTACCTACCACAATGCCCACGAGGCCCACAGCCAACCCCAGGGCACAGACCACAGTCTCTGTCAGCTCTGACATAGGGGTTGGAATCTCAGGTTCTGTGAAAGTAAAGTTGTAGAAGTTAGAATACAGATTGTTCCTGTGCATGTACACAGGATGAGTGGGGAGGGGTTGGTTCTGCAAAGACTTGGGGCATGGGGCTTAGGGAGGAGAGTGAAGTCTATTAGAAACCCTTGAAGTATTAAGTTTAGGACCATGACAGTTAGGGGACAATAGGAAGGATGCTCTGGACTTGACAGAGAAAAGAATGTTCCAAAAGGGGTGGACTCATACATACCCCAGTGTTTCAGAAGTGGCTCATCCAGGCCCCAGTGCTCCACCTTGCAGTCATAAATATCATCAGCAGAGGGGAGGAAGGTGAGGTAATGTATTTTGAAGAAGGAATGATCATTCTTGGCAAGGAAGCTGGTCTCGGAAACACCTTCAGTGACTGAGTGCCCATTCCTCAACCATGTGACATTGATCACAGGAGGGAAGACATTGTCCACGAGACAGATGAGGGTGTTGGGCTGACCCAGCATCACAGGAGACTTGGGAAACACAGTCACCTCAGGAACCTCTATGGTGAGGAAACAGCATTGGTATGAATTGCGGATGGTTCTGCCGTGATGTTCCGCATTGCATCCTGGAGGAGCCCACCCACAAACATTTCCCCATCTTATAGCAGAAGAGCTCTTGCTTCCTTTCTGCTTGGAAGCCACTATGCATTGCCTCTGCTTTATCTCTGTCCCTTTCTCCCAATGTACCTGCTTGTTAAGCTAGGAGGTCAATGGGACCTCTCCTTGAAAGAATCAAGGGTTGTGCTCTAGGAGTAAGGATCTTTGTATTATGTGGAAATATGTAATTTGTAAGAAGGGAGAGAAGGACGGTTCCATAATCACGAGGAGAAGATCTGAATACTCTTTGGAAAGGAGAGAGTTTTATAGAGTAGTGAAAGGTATCTATTCCTAGGGAAGAAGGGAGTGAGGCCTAGTATGAAGGGGTAGATTCAGTAAAGAGAGGCAGAGTGGTAAACACATACTATTGGTAGCAGCAGTAGAGTTGGAGCATTTAATCATGAAGTCCAAGTGGGCTTTCAGTATGGCTATGTTTCTCAGTGCCAACTGTGGGTCAAAACTCTTAAAATCACTAAACAGAGGCAGCCTCACGATGGTCTCCTTCTTCTGCAGGTCCACGTAGAACTGCTCATCTCCATCAAATTCATGAGTGAATTGTCCAGAGGCACCATGAGATTGGTAGACGTTTATGCCATAGGAGCCAACATGGTCAGCTGATGAGTGAGGGTGATGAACAAGAGGGTGGAAAATGGAAAAAAGAACTTTATTAAACAAAGTGACAGAAGAAACAGAGTTTGTGGGCTTCATCTTTGGCACAGTCTCTAGACAAAATTCCCAGCATCTGCTTCCTTCTACTCTCGGTGTTGCTAGTTGTCCAGTTTAGAATGCAGTCTGTCTTTCCACTATAATGTATGCTTCACAGAGGCGGAACTTCACAGGCTGTGTTTACTGCTATTCCCTAAATGCCTTGCTCAGTCCCTGGAACATCATAGGCTTATGATAGAGAATGTAATGTGGTGAAAGGAGGAGTGAATGAATTATCATAGTATTAGCTTTCTTCCCCAGAGATTCAGTGTACTTCCCTCTGCTTCATAAGTTTACTCTCTCAATTAATCCTTTCATCAGTTAATAAGGCATTCATTATGGTTCCTCTCCCCTGAGGACTGGCTCAGAGAAGAATATTTTGTACGCAGGGATTCTTTTCCTCTTTTTTTTTTAACCAAGGAAAAGCACACAGGATCTTCTTATTTTAAAAGAGTTTCTTCTAACTGCTATAGGGTATAAGAAAGATTATGACAATGACAGTGACAATATTGCAAAATATATAAAAAATAATGCTTCTCAGTTCTCTGTTTTGTAACAGTAGTGATCCTTAAAGGAGAGCAACTGATTCTTTCTGAAATAAAAAATGGAAGCTTTATTGGATTTTGGATTTCTGTTATTCCTTACTCCTATTTTTCTCTCGAAAGAGGTTACGAAACCTCTCCTTTTCCTTAAACTGTTTTTTTATTCTTTATTTTTATTTTTGTTTTTTGGAGGAAGATTAGCCCTGAGCTAACATCTGCCACCAACCCTTCTCTCTTTGCTTAGGAAAACTGGCCCCGAGCCAACATCTACGCCCATCTTCCTCTACATGTGGGAGGCCTGCCACAGCATGGCTTGACAAGTGGTGGGTAGATCCACACCTCGGATCCAAACTGGGAAAACCCAGGCTGCTAAAGCAGAATGTGCGAACCTAATCATTGCACCACCGTGCTGGCCCCCAAACCTCTCCTTTTTCTGATTCAACACTTATATTCATTGAGGACTCAAGGTAAATTATAGCCCTTTTCCTTGAGTGGATAGTGTACTTATCTGAGGATGCCAGAGCAGAAAGGCAGCCAGTGCAGTATGACTCTACCCAAATGAACCTAACTGGATAATTTTGTTAAGACGTATATGAGCCTTTTACTATTTCCGCTTTCCTATCTTTCTCATTTACTGAGCATCAATGAGGTTGCAGACATCTTGAGGAGCAGAGACTAAAATACCAATCAGCATGGAGCTTACTGAATAGTGGGAGAGTCAGGTGAATAAAGGAGCCAATATGGTATACTGTGGTGAGTTCAGTGATGAGAAAATCGACAGACTTAAAATCAACATCCTCCACAAATACCACATCTGCCAATCAAACCAAACTATATTATCTTTCCATGTTCCTTGGTCTTTGAAGGGGTCTGTTTTTCTTTTTGAAATGATGTTATATTTTAGGATTTCCCAGACACCTCCAATTTTCTTGAAGTTTCTCCTTAGTTACCAATTTTTTTAGCTAAGGTCTCTTATTATGCATATTTGACCACAGCGTGACCTCCAACCCTTCTATCCCAATGTCTTGCTCTCCAAGTTTGTCTGTTCCTCACCACACTCACTCTCTTCCATACCCAGCATGACCCCCTCGGTTGATCACTTTAAAGGTTCTCCAACAAAGACTCCTTATCCTTGCAAGGAATCTTCTTGACTCCTTTTTCAAATATGAATGTATGCAATCATTCTTTTCTTCTGGTACTTGTCCTGGGCTGCCAACTGTTGATGAAGAACATCACACTGTGGGGCCAGCTGAAGCAATTCACTTTTATAGTTTTAGCCTCAGCTGGGGCCACTGTCCTGCTCAGCAGTGGTCCTTCTGCTTTACTGCATCATATTCTTTCCATCATTAATCTGTGCACCCTCTAGGAGGGAGGCAGCATGTATTTTCATTTTTGAATCCCCAAAACTTAGCTCACTGTGTGCTTAAAAATGTGTACTGAGGGGTCAGCCTGGTGGCACAGCAGTTAAGTTTGCACGTTCAGCTTTGGCAGCCCGGGGTTTGCCAGTTTGGATCCCAGGTGCAGACTTACACACCGCTTGTCAAGCCATGCTGTGGCAGGCATCCCACATATAAAATAGAAGAAGATGGGCATGGATGTTAGCTCAGGGCTGGTCTTCCTCAGCAAAAAGAGGAGGATTGGCAGTGAATGTTAGCTCAGGGCTAATCTTCCTCAAAAAAAAAAAAAAAAAGAAAAATTTTAAAAATGTGTATTGAATGTCAACTGCTCTTCTTGAGGAATGCAGAGATTTTGAGGAAGACTGACAGGAACAGAGGTAGCAGAACCATGTGAAAGTCAGGATCAGCAGTGACCAAAGCTGCATTACGACTTGTGAGCCCTAAGCACTGTTTCTTTGGTAGGTACCTTCCTCCATAAAAATATTAAAAGTCATATTTTAATGACCAAATTGGTACAAAGACAAATAGAATGCAGGCTAGATTAAAGATTAAAATATTTTCTTCTACCCTGAAAGTCCATTTTTTCTTCTAATTTTAAAATAAATTAAAACATTTTTATGGGTCCCTATAGGCATTGTAGGCCCTTCGCACTGGGCCCATTGTGCCTAGTGTGTAAGCCGAGTCTGAGCAGAGAACTCTGATATGACACTGAAGAAAGAAATATTGGAAGTGCTTTCAAGAAGCAAGTGAAACTTTCACTACCAAACAAAATTAGAATGAGAGCAGTCATGGTTAATAAAGTTGCTGAAGATTAATCTTCATTTCACTTTGCCTTTCAACTATTTAGCTTTTAACTTTGGGTTTTACAAACCCACTCTTCATGTCAATAAAACAACGGGGAAAAGAGCCAGAGATGGATCCTGGTAGGAAAGGAGGATAAGGAAATGTATGAAGAGAGGGTGGAAAGAGGTGGAGAGCAAAGGTAGAGGGGCCTAAGAGACCAAATAATTCATCTGTGCTTGCTCAGTTTTTCTCTTATAGGTCTCCATTAGATAAAGAGAAAGATAGGTAATTTGTGCTGAGGATTTGAGAATAATATAATTTAATTCATCAAGCTTTTCAACATAAAGTTCTCATTTTAAAAATAGAAATAAAGATATTCTCTACTTTATTAAAGAAAAATTATGAAGCTACTCTTGTAAGAGCAGTAATTAAAAAACAAAAATGATCATCAACATTTATATATGTTTTCATTATGTGGAAAGCATTTCTGCTTACCTATCATATCTGATTATGTGTGAGGTGACACATATGAGGTAACTGAGATTAAGTGAGGGCCATGTGGTAAAATGACTTGTCTAAGGACATTCAGCTGAGCTCTCTTACCCACTCCCCACCTGTGCCAGTTCTCAGCATGGAAATTTATGTAAATCTGAGACAAAGAAAAGGATACTTTCTTTAAATCCACCTCGCATACGTAATACATGGAACTATTTACCCCAAGATGAACTAGAGGAGAAATATACAAAAACCTCCAAAAGTTGTTCAGAGAAATTTGGGAGCAATAGTTTAGGAAATTTTAGTAGCAAAACATCCACTTGTGAAAACATCCCTCATCTTTGAGGCAATCATGAATGAATGCCATAGAGCTCTCTGGGCTATATTCACTGGCTCCAATAACCGGAACAGAATAATGTCCTTGGTGAACTCTGCAACAGCAGGTAGGAAAAAGTGGTTTCAGATTCTAGTTTCCTGATGGAAGAACAATCATAATTTTTAAATCTGCTTAATATTGAGAACGCCTTTAAAGAGTCTCTATAATTTCTGTGCCAATTTCTATCTTTTTCCTTCCAACTTCCTGTTTCCCAAGACTAGTTTCCACATCCCTCAACTGTGCACTCACCCACAATGTCTTCACCTCCACAGGAGCTCATCATGGTGGTCAGGCTGAGAGCCCCCAGAATCAGAGCTCTGTTTAGGATCATCCTCTTCTCAAGGTGGGCTCAGCAGTTGCTGTTCTGAGTTATAGAGCAACGGTGAGGACCTAGCCGAGAAGGAACTGTAAAGACACCCAAACCAAACTCTGCCAGATCAGTTTCTGGCCAATCACAAAACTCCCCTATGATTACACTTCAGTTGCCACTTGAAAAGTTTGTACTAAGAGGCCTGGAAGGGATTGGGAAATCCCCTGGTTTTGCTGCAGCTCCCTTTCAGAGTGGACCTGAGGGAATTTTCTATGAAAGAAGGGAGGGTATTAAATCAGAATCTCCTCACATGTGTGTATGCCTGCTGGTGGCTAGAAGGTCAGTCTCAATGGATAGATGAAGTCATCACTAATATGGTGTCCTTCAGGATTTTCTGGGTTACAAATCTCCAAGAATTCTCCCCTGTGTTGATCCCCCTCCCTGGCAGTCCTCATCCTCTCCCCTTTCCTTGGCTTCCATATGTGGGTTAGCTCCCTTTCTTTTTCTTCCATAGTGCATATGGAATTCTCTAAATTTTGAGTTGACCCACTCACCAAGGGTATCTTTGCTGGCAGTGGCCAAGGCATACCTTTGCCTTTCTACTTACATAAATCTAGTTGAGTAAGTTCTTCTCATGATCTCAAAAGCTCCAATATTTGCACCCAGAGCAATAAAAGGAATTATAATGTCGTGAGTGCTACCTACAGTAACTGCATGATCTTTCATCTAAATTGTTTCCCTGCAGTGAGTATTCTTTGTGCTCTGTGTTTTAATGCTGCCTATGTACATTTAAACAAAATTTGAAGACATTGATACATTAAAGAAAGTTCTGGCTGGCTCACTCTGTGATTTTTATTTTTTTTATTTTTTTAATTTAAGAATGTCAAGTCAAACATTGAAGGTGGAATGAGGGGAACTGCTGTGACTTAAAAAATTGGTTTACCTCCCTTAACTTACTGGATCTTTTCGTATTCTTTATCCTGTCACATTAAATTCCAGATACTTGAAGGATGAGGGATTGAACAAACGTCAAAGGCAGTCATTGGAGGGAGATACTTTTATTTTCAGGAGAATTGATTTTCTGTATGTTATGGAAGCCACAAGTTAATAGGGGTTCCATTCAGAATCATTCTCTTCCTGTTAGATGGCCCCTAGTGTCTCAGCATTCTGTCTTATGTTACAGTGACAGAGACTATACAAATGGGTGAGACAGAAAAACTTCTGGCATCCAGGAGCTGCCTGGTACTTGGTGATACTAGGAGCTGGCCTGGTACTCACAGCTCAGTTTTAGTATTTTCCTGCTGAACACAAACTGGTCCATAGAACAGCAGTTTCAGACAGCCACGCTGACCATGATGGATCCAGACAGAAAACAAGGCCACTCAGTAATCATGTATGAACACAGACAAAACATGAACATTGTCCAAACCACAAAAATGACCAAGCAGACCTCTCTCCTAGAAAATGTGAATGGCTGCTTCTTCTTTACCAATTACAGCTTCAGTCTCAGTACAGTCTTCCTTCTTTCTAGGTAAGATTTATGAAGATACAAAATTACGCAATTACCCCACCCCACCATCCACTTTCTGACACAATTCACTTAAGAGCAAAATCTCTATTTCTTAAATCTTCCTCAAAATCACCTAATACAAACCCCAAACCTATGAGTTTAATGGTCAGTTTTATGTGTTGGCTAGGTTATAGTCCCCAGTTACTCAGTCAAACATTGATATTTTGTACATATTATTAAAGTCCATAATCAGTTGACTTTAAGTAAGAGAGGTTATCCTAGGTGAGCCGGATCCAATTAGTTGAAGTCTCAAGAGCAGAGCTGAGGCTTCCCTGAGGGAGAAGAGATTCCACTGCAGCCCGCAGCTTCAGCCTGTGCTGAGAGTTCCAGCCTGCCTGTCCTGACAGTGGCCTAACCTGTGGGTCTTGGACTTGCCTACTCTACCGCCACAACTGTGTAAACTAATTCCTTGCAATAATTCTTTTAATAGATATCTCCTATTAGTTCTGCTCCTTTGGTTCCAAACCCTCTTACTGAGATATCCTATGATTCCTCATGGGAGTTTTCTCCCTCACTGCAGTGAACAATGAAACCAACTTGTTCATCCATGGGCGTGCTCCTCATGGTCCTTGGCTGGAGGCATTAACAGCTTCTCACTAGGTTGTTGTGAGGAATGTACATATACTGCACATGGAAAGAAAAACTCTTAGAACTCTTTTTTTTTTTCCTAATGTGGCTTTAAAAAAATTTTTTTTCAGCAGCAATAGTCTAGTTTTTATCCATCACCATACACATGTGCCCTTTTACCCGTTTTGTCCTCCCTCCACTCCCTTCTCCTCTGGTAACCCCTAATCTGTTCTTCTTATCTTGTGTTTCTTTGTTTATCTTCCACATATGAGTGAAATCACATAGCAGTCATCTTTGTCTGAATTATTATTCCCTAGGATTGTTTAAATATACTTGTCATAATTTAATATCCTATCCATTTTATAAGAAGGACATTGAGGCTCAGAGAGGTGAAGGAATTTTCCTAGGGTCATACAGCTGGTAAGTATCAGAGCCAAAATGTCACAAGGGCAAGCCAGGAGTCTTTGCTGGGAGAGAGGGTCTCTTTCCATGTGGATTCAAAATCCAGTGCTCTAACATATCTAGGATAGATATTTGACCCTATAGGTGGCCTTATCATTCTTTCTAGCCTCTGCCATTGTGAACTGAGAGAGGTTTTTACGTTTCACTTGAGATGTCCTCCATTTACCATGCAGCACTCCCCTCTACGTGCACTAAATAACATTTCTGTGCTTTTTCCTGGACCCAAACTTACCTGACTTGTATCTTGCAGAAATTACTTAAGATTTTGGCAAACAGACCAAATCATTCTTGATGGAGCTCTACAATTTCAGCCATTAATATTACAGTTTTTTAAGAAGTTCAGCTCAAATTAGGAAGTTAGCGTGTTAAACATGTGGGATCAGAATTGTATCTTGGATGAGAAGTTGAAGGTCCAGTCTCAGATCTCAGATCCTTGTTGAACAGGAAGTCCAAGCAAGGCACTGTCATTAACTAGGAGGTTGGAGATGCGCTCTCTGTCTTCAACCTGACTGTCTCTCCTCTTCCTGCTTCATCCAGCTATCACATAATGAATCTTGTTCTAGTCGCTTCTGTCTTCAGATCATAGTTTTAACATAAGGTAAAATTATTAGTGAATTAGACTCAGAGGAATGGCGTACCATTTTGACAAAACTAATTTGTTACCTTTGTCTAATGTTGCCTTTGTTTAGTAAGAAAATGAAAGGCACTTTTCATAAATTAATGGTGGAAATAAAATTTAGAGTTTAAAATATTACTTTGTCCAACAATTTTCTTAAAAAGCACTGATTTACATGCCATTGATTTAACAATTACAATTGTCAATATAAATGGATCTGTCATAATTTACATGATTGGGAGCCCTCTAAGAAATTATTTAGGCAGAACTCATATGTTAGTTCTAATTAACACTTATTCTCTAAGAACCTGTGTATTTTCAAATTCTCTAGTTCTAACTTTCAACTATTTTGCCCTGATAAAGCTCTAGTTATTATGCACTGGTGAAGTTTTACTATAAAGGCCAAGACAGTCTTGCGGTAATTAAACATGCTTCACAAAAATAAGAGAGTAGCAAAGTAAAAAGATGGACTTTGTAATCAAATAAATTAGTATTTAATACTGCTTTTGATTTTAGCATCTGCATCACCCTGGGTAAGTCACTAGATATATGTAAGCCTTAAGGTTATTTTCTGTAAAATGGAATGAAAACTATTACACGGTAGTTAATATGATGAAATAAAATTATAAATAAGTACAAATATAAGGTTTAAATACAGTTCAGTGCCTGGCACATAGCAATTATGCCCAAGTGATAACTACTATATCATGACATGTACTACTGATGGTCTCTGACTTATGATGGTTCAACTTATGATTCTTCAACTTTACAATGGTGCAAATGTGATATACATTCATTAGAAGTGGTACTTCAAAGTTTGAATTTTGATCTGTCCCTGGACTAGCAATATGCAGTATGATACTTGATCCTCTCTCTTGATGCTGGGTGACAGCAGTCAACTACAGCTCCCAGTCAGCCATGCGATCATGAGAGTAAACACCCAATACAATGACAACCATTCTGGATCCATATGACCATTCTGTTGTTCACTTTCAGTATGGTATTCAATAACTTACATGAGATATTCAACATTTTATGATAAAATAGGCTTTGTGTTAGTTGATTTTGCCCAGTTGTAGGCTAATGTAAGTGTTCTGAGCAGGTTTAAGGTGGGCAGGGCTAAGGTATGATGTTTGGTAGGTTAGGTGCATTTTTGACATTATTTTCAACTTATGATGGGTTTATCTGAATGTAACCCCATTTTAAGTCAAGGAAGATCTGTATACTATAATATTTATACCATATAAATATTAACAATGATAAGAATAATGATAACATAGTGCCTAAGCCACCGACAGTCTATAATTTTTCTCTCATTCTTCCAACCTTCTCCCTGTGGCATTCTGGGCATGTGGGAGTCTGTGAGCCACAGAAGCACTTAAGAAAGAGATCACCAGAAAATAGAATTTCTTTGAAGAGGATAGTACCAGTCAAATATTTCTATGTAACAATCTGTTCCAAAACTTAATGACTTCAAGCAATGATTTGTTATTTTCTCATGATTCTGTGCCAGGTCCATTTGGGAAGTCTTTATGTTCTCGGCTGGGCTCAGCTGTCTTCAAGGGGGTCCCTCACATGTCTGTGTCCTCAACTGGTTCAGCTGGGACTACTGGGCCTCCTTCCATGTGTGTTCATCATCCAGCAGCTGAGTGAAGCTTATTCACAAAGTGCTGGAAGCTCCCTAGTGCAAGAGAGAAACTGCAGGGCTTCTTGAGTCTAAACTTAGAACTTATGTCACTTCCACTACATTCTATTGATATCGAATCTGAAGTGAGTTCTCTCACCCATTGTGCAGAAAGCCAAACTCTGAAACTTGGGGTAGTGGAAGAAAGTAGGAACTTTATCACTGCACAGCGCTGAGCAAGGAGAATGGGCAGCTAACGCTGAAATCCCAAACTCCCCAAAAAGCTAAAAAGACGTGTTTTTATTTGGGGTTTTAGGTAAGGAATAGGAGCATATGCCCTTGCTGGTAAGAGCTTTCCCACCAGCCTGTCTTTGGGCTTGAGACTACTTGTAGAAAGGAGGGGTCCATGACCTTGCTGGTCAGCAGCTTTCCCACCAGCCTGTATCTCTTTGTGGGGAGGAGATAATGAATCCAGGTGCTTGTCCTTGGCAGTGTCTGTCTCCATGGATGATAGTGGATTCTGGAGCCAGGAAGCCAGGGAGTAAGCAGGGAAAGAGTGTTTTGGTTTTAACCCCATATATGCTGGGTTTAATGTAGGGAAACTGATATCACTCTGTATCAATTCCCTCCTATTTTATGTCCATCCCTCAATCTTGAGGGATTTGGGGCAGGGACCAATCTAGCTACTTCCTGCTGAAATAGGGCACAGGTTGTTTCACCTCATTGAACCAATCTTTTAATAAGGCAGTGATGCTGGTGGGCTCCCAAAGTTAGGCCTGTATCATGTAAGTATGCAACCAGGTATTTAATAAGAAGTTTTTATAGAGAAACAAAAAGAGAAAAACAAGGTTAATTGTTGGAGCAAATTATAAGCCAGTTTCTGAGCCCAGGGGGCAGCCAATCAAGATTCCTAGAAGGTAGGGTCAAAGCATCTTTTGCAGTTTTAAATGTCTTTGATGGTGTCATCAGGCACTAAGGTAGCTTTTTGAGTGATTTACACAGCAGTGGACATGAATCTCTCTTAAGTTTATACTAGGTCCTTCAGCTTCAGTTTGCAAGTCTTCAGGAAAAAGGGAAGATTTAGTTTTCAATGACTCCAAATGAAAATGATGGGGAAAAAAACCCTGAAAGTGTTAGTTTGGAGATTTGTAGTCAGATATTTCAGGAGACTAAACAAATTCAGGATCCAGTCCAATTAACAGAAGTAAAACAAATATTTCAAAGACAATTGAAAGAACTAAAATCCAATATCTATAAATGCGTATTATAGTTTTTATTGAAACATAATCTTTGTCTCTAAAATCACCCTTAATTTCACTAGACATAGCCAAATTAAGACTAACTGGTTTGTAAAATAAGTCTAGTTTTAATAACTTTGGCATAATTATTTACATAGGTACAGCAAGAATAGTAATTGATCATATAGGCTCTTTTAAATCTGCTTTGCTGGAACCTTATAAGGAATCTCAGGTTGAACTTTAAAGGCCTCTCAAGGAAAGCCAAGCAATGGACTTGTCATCAGATTCTGCCTGCAGTACCTACAGATTTGGGTGAACTCCTCTGTTCGTGAGGTTGCCCAAAATATTGAGATTCCTTGTACCTGCCAGAGGGAGTGACATTCTTTGCTCAATATTACCAGGTCACTGAACCCATAAGCAAGGTACCAGGCCAGTATTTCCAAATGGCTTTATTCCAGAATGTCAAACTTCATTCCTCAAAAGCTGTCTTGTTACATCCAAGCCCGTATGTTTTTTTCAAATATGATGTTCCAGTCAAAGCCTTGGTAATATAAGCAGTGTTTCCAATTGTGTCCTGTTATAAGAAGAGCAGATTCTTATTGGACTTATGCAAACAACCATATTGCCATGAGAATAAGAATACTTACTCATCAGGAGTTTTTACATTTTGGAGGGCTCAGATAGGGAGAAAAAGGTGACTGTTTCAATTTTGTTTACATTTGCTATAAATCATAGTTCCTTAAGAGAATAGACAAAAACGTTTTCTTAAATGTGAAAAGAAAAAATCAGCAATATCTCAATGAAAATGCCATAAAAATTATAATCATCTCATTCGTTTATTCAGTCCTGTGTAATTGGTTCTTAACCTTAATCTTGTTAGCAGTTTGTGAGGTCATCAGTTTCTCTGTTAGATTTCTGCAATTTCTGCCCAGTTTAGTTTTACAACCTGAATGTTTATCAGTACCTGTACTCTAGAGTAAGCACCAGAGTCCTTTCCATTAATTTCTCTGAAGATGAAATATATTTGCACAAACATCAAAGTAAAACAGCAACTGTCTGCAAATAACAAGGCATTCAAAAATGGTAACTGACAAAGACACTTGACAATTCTTGTGACATATAATACTTTGAGATAATAACCAGAATTATGGCTGACAATCAGAACAGATTAGAATTTTAGATAATTTTCAAAATAGTTATATCAATAACACTCATTTACACAATACCATTTAAGAAAGATTATCATTACTTTATTTGACAATGCTTCTCATGTAATCTAACATACAAAATAAATCTTATTAGTTTAGCATTTTTCTTATAGAAAGAGAGCAAATTTCTCTGAGAAGTCCCAGGAGCCCTCTGAAAATCCCCAGAGATACTCTCCCTCCTCTTCCAGGTCAAAAGAAAGCTTTTACTCAGGACTTGAATATTTGTGTGTGGGGAAGCTTGTGAAAAATTTTAAAAGCTTGGGGCCAGCCTGGTAGCGCAGTGGTTAAGTGTGCACATTCCGCTTCAGTGGTAGGCATCCTACATATAAAGCAGAGAAAGATGGGCATGGATGTTAGCCCAGGGCAAGTCTTCTTCAGCAAAAAGAGGAGGATTGGCAGCAGTTACCTCAGGGCTAATCTTCCTCAAAAAAAAAAAATATTAAAAGCTTTAAAACATTTGTTCAGATAGGAAACCAGGTTCCCTGCGAAACCGTGTTCAGGTCTCTATTCAAAGTGACAACAGAAACAGCCAAGGGGAAACAGAGTTAAAATAGTAAAAAAAAAAAAGCCTTTTTATAATCTTTTTATCAAGAGCAGATTAAAAGTTTAGGAAAATTATCCTTTTAAGAAAGAGGAAACCAAGTTTTAATTTTGTACCAGTTTATTTTTGACATATAAGTTTATTTACTTAATTGGATTTACTTTAATCTTAGCCAACTTGACCATACAGAAAACTCTTTAGGGCTTTACTTTTACAAACCTTTGGTTATTTTTTTTACGTTCAGAATTTGTCCCAGTACTTTAGGAAAAATTTATTTTTCTCAACTCAAGAAACAAAAATATTTCCATTTTTATACCTTTTTACTGAAAACATATATTTTACTTTCCTTGTCTACAGACCTTTTAGAAACGTATGTTTTCTCATAGGAAATTTCTCAGCATACATAAAACATGTTTATCAATAAAGCTAAGCACTTTTAAGTTTCTTTGATATAAGAAACCAAAGGCAGACAAATGTAGGTTTAGTAGTTAACCTTTAATATTTTATCTTATGTGAAAATGACCTAGATACCCAATAAACTGTTATTATTTAACTTAACTTAGTAAAGCTGTAAAGTTTAAGTTTCCAAAAAGATTTTGGAAGATTTTTTTTAAGTATGCAGACTATAAAACATAATTATTGTACTTAAAACTCTTACCCAGTTTTAACAATTACCCTTAAAAACTTCGTGTGACGTTATAGCAGTTAACTATCATCTTCAGTTGTTTTAAGTACATACATCATAATACATATAATTATTGTTAAAAATTTTTCCAAAAACTTTTATCTTTTTATATTTATTTAGTTTAACTGTCTTTAACAAGTATATCTAGATCATCTACAAAAACCTCATGAGACATTAAACAAAATTAGCCATTACACTGAGTTATTGGTTTTGCTGGTAAACTTTGTAACAGAGATGACATGAGCTCATTTGACCAGTAAACCCAGGCTGTATGTCTGCACCATATCCAATGTGGGTAAATCTGAGAACATGTTTATTTTAAAACAAACCAGCAAACTTAGACAGCCTTCCTTCATCAAAGATCTTTTTATATCATGTTAAGTAATTTTGCCTGTTACAAGCTTTTGCATATTAATTAAAGACTGCATTCCATTATAAGAGATTTTGAATCTTCTTCTGAAACAGGTTTCCCAGAATGGCAATTACAATTCCAAATTATCTCAAAAGTTTACTTATTTTTACTTGTTCAATTTTGGATCAGGAATTTTGGGGGAGTTGAAGCGAAGCTTGCTGGGAAGCTTAGCAAGAGAGTAGACAAAAACAGCAGATTTGAGTTTGGCTGCTGGCATTTTTAATTATTTAATTATTATTTTTTAAAGAGGCAGTAAAGTATTTCTAACTTTATTTACAAGCCTCAAAATATTAAAACAGGCTCCCCGTTGTTGCAGCTGGCTTTTCCAATTGCATACATTAGTTTGGATGGACTGAAATTGGCCTGTTTAAGTATATCAATTTTTGCAAAATTTTATCTTAGTTTTACTAGCTCTTATACTTTTAATTAGAACTTGCATTAGAATTCCATTAACAAGTTTCAGTATTACAACATTGTGTAGTGGAAGCATTCCCAGTTAGACAGAACATTTATTCCCAAAGCAAACACCCAGGCAAAGTTGACATAAACTCTTCATATAATATTAGCTTAAACACTTTAATCTTTATAGGTTTATTAATCTTGGTAGCCTAACTGTTGCCCCAAACAATTGTTGGTCAGGTTTCTCAATCTGATTTTTGCCTCCTGACCTTTAAAATTTTTCAAAGTGGCATAAATAGAACAGGTTTATCTGATGTCCTTTAATGTTGGGGAGCTAATAGGGGGGTCCCTTTAGCCCATCCAACCTTAGGCAGTGTTTTATTAAAAGCTTTGTTTTAACTTTATTTATATCTGTTCCATTTATCCCATTTTTCTTCTAATAGATAGCTAAAGGTTTTCATCCTGTTGGGATGAGTCCTGTGACTCTTCCTTTTCTAATTTCTTTTTGGTAACTTAATGTTTTTATAAGCATCTGTAAGACCACGAAAAGAAGCTGAGACCCAAAGTTTGATTAAGTTCTTAAGACTAGTGATTGTATTTTCCTTTTAATTTGGTCTTTCCAATAAAGGTACCAATAAAACAGCTGTTTATCATAAGAGCTCTCTAAAAAGTTTCCCAACTTAAGGATCCATTGTTTGGCCTTTTTTTTTTCCCGGAGTCTAAAGAATAGTGTGGCCACATGGTGTTACAAGAGAAAATCATCCCTCTTTAGACATTGGCTTATAACTATAGGTCGACCATCAGCCAAAGTTTCTCCTAAGGGGCTCTTAGGTGGAATAGATGCGGCACCTCCCATGTTAACACTTTTAAAAGGAAAGAGAAACAGACAAACAGCAACAAATACCAAACAAGCGCACTTTCCCAAAAACCCTCGGCCACAAACGGAAGCCAAAACAAAGAGCAAAACCAAAAACCAAAGTGCTTCCAATCCCAGCTCAGTCCATGTCCTACACTCTGGGGCACCCAACAAATGAAGATCTGCTACACAGATCTTCCCAAATGAGCAAAGACAAGGGACCTCGGTTTGTGCACACCTGGGGGACTTCCCAAAATTTAGCTGGGGCGTTGCGACTTCAAAACAAATGGAGCCCAGAGGGCTGCCAGGTACCCATTATTTCCGGCCTGTCCTGTTGGAAAAGGTTAACACAAAGACAAAGACAAAAACTACTAGCTACTTACAAGAGACGTCTTCCTATGTCCTAAACCTAGTTTCTTCCACCACCAAAGCGAAAGCCTCTTGGGCCAATGACGTCTGGTTAGCAGCCAGTCGCTTGGGGCTGTCCCTGAGACAAGGGGCTCAGGCAGCTGCAGGGCAGCTTCCAAGAGAGGCATTTAGCCAGAGGCCAGTGTGCCACAGGCGAGACGTCCACCTTGTACATAGTCCCATCTGGGGTGCCAAATTGATATTGAACCTGAAGTGAGTTCCGTCACCCATTGTGCAGCGAGCCAATCTCTGACACTGGGGGTAGTGGAAGAAAGCAGGAACTTTCTTATTGCACAGCGCTGAGCAAGGAGAGAGGGCAGCTAACGCTGAAATCCCAAACTCCCTGAAAAGCTAAAAGGAAAGGTTTTTATTTGGGGTTTTAGGTAACGGAGGGAGAGCATATGGCCTTGTTGGTTGGAGCTTTCCCACCAGCCTGTCTTTGGCCTTGAGACACTTACAGCGAGGAGGGAGCCTATGACCTTGCTGGTCAGCAGCTTTCCCACCAGCCTGTATCTCTTTGTGGGGAGGAGATAATGAATCCAGGTGCTTGTCCTTGGCAGTGTCTGTCTCTATGGATGATAGTGGATTCTGGAGCCAGGAAGCCAGGGAGTAAGCAGGGAAAGAGTGTTTTGGTTTTAACCCCATATATGCTGGGTTTAATGTAGGGAAACTGATGTCAGTGTTGGTATCACTGTTAATCAAAGAAAGTCACAATACTTGCTCAAATCAAGAGGTGGATTAACAGATTGCATTTCTTGACAGAATGGGCTCAAAGAATTTGTGGCTACTTTTCAATCTACCACTAACGTCCTCTGATTTTTGAGTGTATATAAATGAGTTTGGTGTGGGAAAGTTGGAGTGCTTCCATATACAAAATGAAATCCACCCACTCACCTCCCTGTCACCATTTACTTTTTCCCCATTGAAAGCACAGCATAGCTTTCTCAAGGGAGATTTGACCTAAGTTCTGTTGAATTCCAATTTGCACAAGGTGCTATTATTTGTTCTCAGAGAAAATCTTACAGAGTTTTACAGATGAAAACACGGAAACTTGAAGAGTTGGAAGTAATCTTGTGGTCACCAAGCATGTTATTGTGATATGAAGGCCTGTGTACTGATATGCAGTCATGTCTTATCACAGTGATAAAGTTAATGAAACAGATGGGCTTGCAAAGTGCAATGATTCTATTTTTCATTAAATATTATTCCCACTGATTTTTTACCACCGCAACTCCTGTGTTATGAACTGGTTGCTTTAAATGACTCTCTTAAATAAACTGGGCACTAATAGTTTTCCACTGAAAAATATGCAACCCTGCCTCCATGTCCAGATCCACTTTCACCATAGCTCAAGGGAACTCTTCAGCTAAACTGAATAGGTTATTTCATAAGGACTTTCTGCCAAGATTATAGCATATAGTAAACAAATGCTTGTTGAGTTGAACCAAAGCTCTTAATTCATCTGAATCAGGTTACAGAACTGACTGCCTGGAGGCAGATGTTGTTCTTCAGCTCCTGTAGTGATTGGTTCTCCTTCCAGCAGCTCTCCAATCCCAATGTACTTATCATGAACATTCATTGTACAGAAACCTTAACTTAGGATTAATTAGGAAAACAAATGAAAAAGAATCTTAAATAAAAACTTCAAAAGCAATTATTTACTTTAAATCACATATTTTTAAGCAACACCTATTTAAAATATTTTACCTGGAAAATTTTAAATTGTGATTTAACCAGAACTTTAAAAATACAAATGATAACACAAGTAAAATTCTAATGTTTCAGTAACTAAGAATACTAGAAAAAAGTAATACACTTACATGTGAATTTTGGAAATTTTGAAAAATACTTCAAACAAAAGAAATATTATAAAATTGTGTTTCAAATAATAGAAATTGATTATAAATTGTCCTTGCTGGAGAAATCTCTAAAACTATCTCATTAGAAAAAAAATCTATAGCCATATCTGGACAAGGACAATCTTGTGCCTGAGAGATGGTGGAGCTTGAGAAGACTTAGAGTGCACACTGAACAGAAAGGCTGAGGAGGCAGGGGAATGCACCCACAATTTACTTGGTCTCTTCCCCTGTCTGTGCACTTGAGAAAGTCATGCATTAATTCTTACCTTTGAGATGTGGGAATATTGGTCATTCTGCTGGAGCTGTCTAGGCTGCTAGTTCTCTTTCTCACTTGTCCTCTTCATCTTTGGAAAAATATTTCTGTATATGTCTAAGGACAAGTTTTAATGCAAAGCAGATTGAGTTGAATGCACTCACGGTGCGGGAAAAACAATTTTCTGCTAAGTGAAGGGCAGCTTCTTCTCTGGAATTCCATTTTTGTGAAATTCTTCCTGGGGACTATGAAACTGGATGTAAGAAAAGCTAATTCTCTCAAATTCTAGAAACAAGATAAGATTTAAAGGAGCTCCAAATAATACAAGAGCCCCTCTCATCAGAAAGGATAGTTATGTCTAGTACCTGTTGTGAAGGGAGAGGTTTGTGATCAGACATAGAGAGCAGATTCAGGAAATTTGGGCAGAGGAGGATGACACAGCCAGCTGCTTCTTACTAATTTCTTATTCTCTGTCTTTCAGTTTACTGTCTCATTCATTTTGTATCTTTTGAGTTGGAAATTTGATTATTGGTATATGTATGTAAGACTGATATAAATTTTATACAAAACACTGCTTTAGTAAAAATGTCACAGTTTATGTCATGTTTTCATTTTGTTAACTTCAGTTAACTTTCATTTCATCTCATTACCTTCTGCAGAAGCTAAACATTTTCATTATCTATTTTGCCTTTGCACCAAGGATTATTTTGCAAAAGCTCTTACATTTGTAAGCAGTGGGGCATTTAGGGCTTTTTGTTCCTTTCCTATTATTTTCTAATTTCTACTATGTACTCAGAGAATAGCGTTTGTATTGTTTCTGCTTTATGGAATTTATATTGGTTTTCTTGTGAACTGTTATATGGTCAGTTTTCATAAATATCTGCTGAGCACCGGAAAGAAGATTTTTTTCTATTACAGGTGTACTGAATTGAAAATAAATACTCTACATTATTGATTATGTTTTCCTATTTTCTAAGTCCTCACTATTGTTTCTACTTTATTGTCTTTGACTGACTGAGGTGTGTAACAATCTTATCTTATTAAAATTAAATCTTCTCATATTTAAGATGCTGTTGTAGTATGTGATGCATAGATATAATGAATGTTATGTGTTCTTTGTGAATTATAGCCTTTAAACACCACAAAATGTCCATCTTAATCTTATTTAAGATGTTCTGTTCTGAATGTTAACTGTGACCCTAACCCCTAATTTCTTTTTATTTGCCTGGTATGTTATTATTTATTATGTTATTTTTACAAATCTATTTTATTAAGACATAAGTTACATACAGTAAAATCTACACATTTTCAGTGTATAGTTCAACAATATTTGACAAATATAGACACCTATGTAAACACCTTCCTGATCAAGATATAGAATATTTCTATCTCCCTGGAAAGTTGCCTCTGCCTTTTTGTGTTCAATCCCCCCTACCCTCATCGCAAATAACCTATGATCTGATTCATGTCACTAAAGATTAGTTTTCTTGATATAAATAGAGTTCTATAGTATGTACCTTCTTGTGTCTGATGTTTTTTAAATGATGATTTTTTTATTGAGATACAATTGACGTAACATTATGTAAGTTTCAGGTATGCAACATAATGATTTGATATTTGTATGTACTGCAAAATGGTCACCATAATAAGTCTAGTTAACAGCCATTACCACACATAGTTACACATTTTTTCTTCTTGTGATGAGAACTTTTAAGTTCCACTCTCTTAGCAACTTTCAAATATACAACACAGTATTGTTAACTATAGTCTCCACACTGTACATTATATTCTAGGACTTATTTATTTTATACCTGGATGTAGTATAAGCATCTGACAGTTTATTTTCATATTTTCAATGCAAGTGCCTGACATTAAACTTCTGATTGCTGAGGCATCCACTTCAAAGCCAGAGATCTCCAATAAACCCATTGCCAGCTACACGACTAGATAAAGAGCCAGACCACCCAATTCCAGCAGTTTCCTTTGTTTTAGAGATGATCTACTTAGATACTGACTGACATTTGATCACTTGTTTTTCCTTTCCTTTAATGCTTTAATACCCACTCTTATGTTTTAAATTCACCAATAAAGAGTGAACCTGTGAAATTCTAGGCCCCCTGACTCTTTACCCCAATAAAAGCAGAACCCCAGGCCTATGATCTCTCTCTCTCTCTCTCTCTCTGCCTGTGGCCTTGCTGTGTGGCTCTAAGGATGCTATGTACACTCCGGGACCTGTGAGTAATAAACCTTGTTTTTTATTCAAAGTGCTGTAGGATTATTGCTGAAGGTGTCTTGCAGTTATAAGAACCACAGGGCCAGTCTAGCCACAACATTGGTTCTGAAAGTGGAAATGTCTGTGGTAGCTTGCCACAGGCCCAGTTAAATGTCCCCAGGCATTTCTAGCCTATAGCATCACTATCTGTAGGATGAGACCAGCACAAAACTCTGGAAGTTTGTATCTTTTAACCACCCTCACCCATTCGCCCAACCACAAAACCTGCCTCTGGCAAGCATCCTTCTATTCTCTGTATCTATGAGGTTTTTTAAAATTCGACATGTAAATGAGCTCATTCAGTATTTGTCTTTCTCTGTCTGACTTATAGCAGTGAGAAAAATGCCCCCAAGGTCCATCCACACTTTGGAAATGGCAAGATTTCCTTTTTTTATGTCTGAATAATATTTCATTGTATACATATATATATATATACACACACAACACACACACATTTCCTTTGTCCATTCATCTATGGATGGACTTGAAAGTTGCTTCCATATATTGGTATTTTAAATACTGCTGCAATGAACACAGGGGCACAGAAATCTTTGTGAGTTAGTATTTTTGTTTTCTTTGGATATATACCCAGGGGAAGAATTGTTGGATTATGCGGTAGTTTTATTTTTAATTTTTGAGGAAACTCCTTACTTTTTTCTGTAGTGGCTATACCAATTTCCATTCCCTCCAACAGTGCACTGGGGTTCCTTTTCTCCACATCCTTGCCAACACTTGCTATTTCTTGTCTTTTTGGTGATGGCCATTCCAACAGGTGTGAGGTGATATCTCATTATGGTTTTGATGTGGATTTCCATGATGATTAGAGATGTTGAGCACCTTTTCATGTACCTGTTGGCTATCTGTCTGTCTTCTTTGGAAAAATGTCTATTCAGATCCTCTGCTCATTTTTTAATTGGATTGTTTATTTTTTTGCTATTGAGTTGTAAGAGTTCTTTATATATTTTAGATAATAACCTCTTATCAGATATATGATCTGAAAATATTTTTTCCTACTTAGTAGGTTGCCTTTTCTCTTTGTTGATGGTTTCCTTTGCTGTTCAAAAGCTCTTTAGTATGATGTAGTCTCACTTGTTTATTTTCGCTTTTGTTGCCTTCGCTTCTGGCATCAAATCCAAAAAGTCATTACCAAGACCAATGTCAAGAAGCTTATAGTCTATGTTTTCTTCTAGGAGTTTTAGGGTTTCAGGTATTACATCCAAGTCTTTAATCCATTTTGAGTTAATGCGTGTGGTGTAAAATAGCGGTCCAGTTTCACAGTTTTTTGCATGTGGCTGTCCAGTTTTCCTAACACTGTGTATTGAAGAGACTGTCCTTTCCTCATTGTATATTCTTGGATGCTTTGTCATAAATTAATTGACCATACATGCATGTGTTTATTTCTGGGCTCTCTATTCTGTTCTGTTGTCCTATGTGTCTGTTTTGATGTCAATATCATCCCATTTTGATTACTATAACTTTGGAATATAGCTTGAAATGAGGAAGCATGATGCCTCCAGCTTTGCTATTTCTCAAGATTGCTTTAGCTATTAGGGGTCTTCTGTGATTCCATACAAATTTTAGGGTTTCTTGTTCTATTTCTGTGAAAAATGCCTTTGGAATTTTGATAGGGATTGCTCTGAATCTGTAGATTGTTTTGGGTAATATGGATACTTTAACAATATTCAATTCTTTCAATCCATGAACATGGAATATTTTTCCATTTATTTGCATCTTCTTCAATTTCTTCCACCTGTGTCTTATAGTTTTCAGTGCACAGGTCTTTCCCCTCCTTGGTTAAATTATTCCTAGGTATTTTATTCTTTGCTGCAATTGTAAATAAGACTGTTTTCCTAATTTCTTTTTCAGATAGGTTATTATTAGTGTGTAAAAAGATAACAGATTTTTATATATTGATTTTGTATCCTGCAACTTTACTGAATTTGTTTATTAGTTTTAAGAGCTTTTTGGTCAAGCATTTAGAGTTTCTGTATATAATATCATGTCATCTGTGAATAGTAATAGTTTTACTTCTTCCTTTCCAATTTGAATGCCTTTTATTTCTTTTTTTTTGCCTAATTGTTCTGGTGAGGAGATCCAATACTATGTTTAATAAAGTGGTGAGAGTGGGCATCCTTGTCTTCTTCTTGATATTAGAGGAAAGACTTTCACCTTTTCACTATTGAGTATGATGTTAGCTGTGGGCTTGTCATATATGATCTTTATTATGTTGAGGTATATTCCCTCTATACCCACTTTGTTAAGAATTTTTATTATAAATGGATGTTCAATTTGTCAAATGTTTTTTCTGAATCTGTTGAGATGTTCATATGATTTTTATCCTACATTTTGTTAATGTAGTCTTTCACATTAATTGATTTGCTGATGTTGAACTATTTTTGCATCTCTAAAATAAATCCCAGTGGATTATGTGTATGATCCTTTTAAGGTATTGTTAAATTTGGTGTGCTAATGTTTTGTTGAAGATTTTTGCATCTATACTTATCACGGATATTGGCCTGAAATTTTCTTTCCTTCTGGCATCCTTGCCTGGTTTTGGTCTCAGGGCAATGCCAGCCCTGTAAAATGAGTTTGAAAGTGTTCCTTCCTCTTCTGTTTTTCGAAAGAGTTTAAGAAGGATTGGTATTAATTATCTTTAAATGGTAGAATTAACTGGTGAGGCCATCTGGTCCTGGAATCTTGGTGGGGGGTAGGTTTTTGATTATTGATTCAATCTCTTTAGTAGTAATCAGTCTGTTCAGATTTTCTATTTCTTTATTTTAGTTTTCTATTTCTTTAGTTGTGGTAGGTTTTATATTTTTAGGAATTTATCCATTCCTCCTAGGCTGTCCAATTTGTTGGTATATAATTGTTTATAGCAGTGTCTTATGATCTTTTGTATTTCTGTGGTGTCAATGTAATGTCTCCTCTTTCATTTCTGATTTTATTTGAATCCTCTCTCTTTTTCTTGGTGAGTCTAGTTGAAGTTGCATCAATTTTGTTTATCTTTTCAAAGAATCAGCTCTTTGTTTCATGGATCTTTTTTATTATCTTTTTAGTTTCTAGTCTTCACTGATTTCCACTATGATCTTTATTATTTCCTACCTTCTACTAACTTTGGCCTTTGTTCTTCTTTGTCTGGTTTCTTGAGGTGTAAAATTAGGTTGTTTATATGAAACTTTTCTTGTTTCTTGAGGTAGGTATTTATTGCTATGAACTCTTAGAACTGCTTTTGCTGCATCCCATAAATTTTGGTGTGTTATATTTCCATTTTCATTTGTCTTAAGGTATTTTTTAAAATTTCTCTTGTGATTTCTTCTTTGACCCCTTGGTTGTTCAGTAAGGTGTTGTTTACTCTTCAGGTATTTCTGAATTTTCCAGCTTTCTTCCTGTAATTAATTTCTAGTTTCATATTTTTTGGTCAGAAAAGATGCTTGATATGATTTCAATCTTCTTAAATTTATGAGGACTTGTTTTGTGACCTCAGATGTGTTCTATCCTGGATAATGTCCCATGTATTGATGAGAAGATGGGTGCTATGTTCCTTTTGGATGTAATATTCTGTATACATCTGTTAAGTCTATCTGGTCTAACATGTCATTTAAAGCCAATATTTCCATATTGATTTCTGTCTGGATAATCTATCCATTGATGAAAGTAGGATATTAAAATCCCCTACTATTATGGAACAGTCTCTATTTATCCCTTTAAGTATGTTAATATTTTCTTTGTATATTTAGATGCTTCTATTTTGGATGCATAAATATTTACAAATGTTATTAACCTCTTGTTGGATTGAACTCTTTATCATTATACAGTCATGCATCACTTAACAATGGGGATACATTCTTAGAAAGGCATCATTAGGTGATTTTGTTGTTGTGCAAACATCATGGAGTGTACATACACAAACCTAGATGGTATAGCCTACTACATACATAGGCTATATGGTGTAGCCTATTGCTCCTAACTTCCAAACCTGTACAACATGTTGCTGTACTGAATACTATAGGCAATTGTAACGCAATGGAAAGTATTTGCATATCTAAACATATCTAAAGATAGAAAAGGTACAATAAAAATATGGTATAAAACAAAAAATGGTACACCTGCACACTTACAGTGAATGGAGCTTGCAGGACAGGAAGTTGCTCTGGGTGAGTCAGTGTATGAGTGGTGAGTGAATATCAAGGCCTAGGACATCACTGTAAACTACTGTAGATTTTATAAACACTGTACACTTAGGCTACATTAAATTTATTTAAAAAATTCTTTCTTCAATAATAAATCAACTTTAGCTTACTGTAAACTTTTTACTTTATAAACTTTTAAATTTTTTTTAACTTTTTGTATTAACGGTTAGCTTAAGATACAAACACATTGTACAGCTACACAAAGATATTTTCTTTCTTTATGTTCTCATTCTATAAGATTTTTCTATTTTTAATTTTTTTCTTTACTTTTTAAATTTTTTCGTTAAAAATTAAGACACAAACACACACATTGATGTAGGCCTACATAGTATCAGGATCGTCAATATCAATGTCTTCCACCTCCACATCTTGTCCCACTGGAAGGTCTTCAGGAGCAATAACACATAGGAAGCTGTCATCTCCTATGAAAACGATGCCTTTTTCTGGAATACCTCTTGAAGGAATTGCCTGAAGCTCTTCTTGAGGAAGTGTCACTCTTTTCAGAAATATGTACATGGTGGTTTGCTTGATTTGTTTCTTTTCTTAATCATTGATTTTCTTGTAAGCAGATAATGCACCATGAACAGTCCTCTCTGTTAGTGAAAATCTATGATATTACAATGGCTATGATGTAACTAGACAATAGGAGTTCTTCAGCTCCATTATAATCTTATGGGACCACCATTGTATGTGTAGTCCATTGTTGACTGAAATGTCATTATGTGGCACATGACTCTATAATGACATTATTTGTCTCTCATTATACTCTTTGTTTTAAAGTTTATTTTGTCTAAGTATAGTTAACCCAGCTTTCTTTTGGTTTCCATTCACATGGAATATCTCTTTCTATCCTTCCACTTTTGGTGTGTGTGTCTTTATATCTGAAGTGAGTCTCTTGTAGGGAGAATATATATAGGTCTTGTTATTTTATCCATTCAGCCACTCTATGTCTTTTCATTGGAAAATTTAGTACGTTTACATTTAAAGTAGTTATTGTAGGCATATACTTACTGCAATTTTGTTACTTGTTTTCTGGCTGTCTTGTAGTTCCTCTATTCCTTTCTTCTTCTCTTACTCTCTTCCTTTGTGAGTTGATGATTTTCTGTAGTGGTAGGTTTAGATTTCTTTCTCTTAATCTTTTGTGTATCTACTGTAGGTTTTTGCTTTGTGGTTACCATGAAGCTTACGTAAAACAATTTGCATTTATAATAGTCTCTTTTAAGTTGACAACAAGTTAAGTTTGAATGCAATCTGAAGCTCTATATTTTTACCTGCCCCCCATATTTTATGTGGGTTTTTTTTTTTTTTTTGGTGAGGAAGATTGGCTCTAAGCTAATATCTGTGCCAATCTTCTTCTACTTTATATATGGGATGCTGCCACAGCATGGCTTGACAAGCAGTGAGTAGGTGTACACCTGAGATTCAAACTCACAAATCCCAGGCCACTAGAGTGGAATGCGTGAACTTAAGTACTACAACACCAAGCTGGCCCCTGTGTTTTGTATTTTTGATGTCATAATTTACATCTTTTTATCTTATGTATTTGTTAAGAAGTTGATGTAGTTATAGTTATTTTTACTACTTGTTCTTTTAACATTCATTCTAACTTTATAAGTGATTAACCCACCACCTTTAGAACATTAGAGTATTCTGAATTTTGCTATATATTATCTTTACCAGTGAGATTTATACTTTCACATATATTTTCCAATTACTCATTACCACCCTTTTGTCTCAGCTTAAAGAGATCCCATTAACATTTCTTGTAAAGCCAGTCTAGTGGTGATGAGCTCCTTTAGCTTTTGCTTGTCTGAAAGACTCTTTACCTCTCCTTCAGTTCTGAAAGATTTTGCTGGGTAGAGTATTATTGGTTTGTAGTTTGTTTCTTTCAGCACTTTTAATATATTGTGCTGTTCCTTTCTGGCTTTTAAAGTTTCTGCTGAAAAATCTGCTGATATTTTTGCGGGGGTTTCTCTAGTATGTAACAAGTCATTTGTCTCTTGATGTTCTTAAGATTCTCCCCTTGTCTTTAACTTTTGATACTTTAATTATAATATGTCTTGGTGTGGGTCCCTTTGGGTTCATCTTATTTGACACTCTCTGGGCTTCCTGGATATGGATGTCTGTTTCCTTCCCCAGGTTAGGGAAATTCTGGGTCATTATTTCTTCAAATAATTTTTCTCTCCCTTTCTCTCTCTTCTCCTTCTGGGACTCCTATAATGCAAATGTTGGTCTGTTTGATGTTGTCCCATATTTCACTTAAGCTATCTTTACTTTTTTTCATTCTTTTTTCTTTTAGCTTCTCTGATTGGTTGAATTATATTGCCCTGTCTTTGAGTGTACTGATCCTTTCTCCTGCTTTATCTACTCTGATATTAAATACTTGTATTTTTTCAGTTCAGTTATTGTATTCTTCAATTCTGTGACTTCTATTTGGTCCTTTCTTATATTTCCTATCTCTTTGTTGAAATTCTCACTTTATTCATCCATCCTTCTCCCAAGCTTGGTGAACATCTTTATGACCATTATTTTGAGCTCTTTATCAGCTAAATCACTTAACTCTGTTTCATTAAGGTCTTTTGCTAAAGTTTTATCTTATTCTTTTGTTTGGAATATATTCCTCTTTTTTTTTTTCATCTTCTTTGACTCTGTATTGGATTCTATGCATTAGATAAAATAGCCATCTCTCCCAGTCTTGAAGGAGTGGCCTCGTGTAGGAGATGAACCTTATTATTCAACCCTGCCATAGCTCTTAGTTGTCTCTCAAGCCTTTGTGATTTTCCAAGCAGCTTATTTTGTTTTTAGTCGCTCCCAGTAGTTGAGGGTGTGCCAAGACCTGTCAATGTGACAAAGGGAAGATCTCAATCAGCACCTAGATTCAGGCTGATTAGAAGACAGATCCTTAGGGAGCAGCTTTTAATGTATGCAAATATACTTTTTTCAGGGAAAGAGGCACTTTTGTCTGTTCTTTCTGCCTTGAGCTCTGGGTAATAGTCAGTAAAGAATTGTTTCTTTGCGTCTTACTGTCCCATTGAACCCATGGATGGAAGCCATGATAGCCACCAGAGACAGGTTATCAAGTTTTATGTCCTCTGGGTAGTAGCAACAAAAGCTGGGGTGACAGACATTTACACAAGGTCATTTCTCAGAGACCCCAACAACCTGGGGTGGGGCAGAAGAAGAGTATGAAGGTGGTGAACACCAGCCTCCTTGATCTCTGGAGAGGATTTTAGTCAGTCCCAAGATATGTGTTTAATTCAAAGCCTCCTCCTCAGGTCACAACTATGAAGGTAAGCTAATAGGCTTTTTTTATAGAAAGACTAGCTTGCATTTCAGTCTGCTGTCTCTGTTCCCTGGAGATCTATCCAGTGAAAAACAGTTTCTCTGTTACAGTCCTATGGGATCCGTGATTGTAAGCCCTGCTGGCCACTAGAGCCAGGTCACCAAAGGGTGTCTGTTCTCTGGGTGGTTGCCTTGAAAACTGGGCCCCAGGCATGTGCACAAGCTTTATTTCAGAAGATACCAGAGACTTGAAGCAATGCAGAGGGATTGCTCAAAGATAGTGCCTCTTCTCTGAGGTTTCTGGAGAGGATTACACTAGGCCTTTAGATGTGTATTTAATTAGAAGACTACCCCTCAGGCCACAGCTGTGAAGATAAACTCATGGGCCTCTTTCACACAAAGTCTGGCGCCTGAGTCTGTTGCTTCTTTGTTGTATGCTGGAGGTGGTAGCCAGTCAAGAACCCTTTCTCCATTTGTTACAGTTCTCTGTATACCACAAGCATAAGCCCCACTGGCCACCAGAGCCAGGTTGTCAACAGATGTCCCCTGGCCAGCAAAAATTGAGGTACCAGATGAGTTCACAAGACCCTTTCCAGGAGATTTCAGCAACCTGGAGTGAGGCAGAGGGAGGGCTCAAAGATGCCTCCATCTTTGGAAAATATTTTAGTAGGCTCCTAGATGTGTGTTAAATTAGATGGTTGCCCCTCATGCTGAAGCTTTAAGATAAGAAAATAAGTCTCTTTCATGGAAAGACTGGGCTCTTTTCAGTCTGCCACCTTTATGATGGGTCCTCAGTGGGTGAGTCCCCATGAGCTCTTTATGAACTCGTTCTCAGTTCACTATAGCCTTCTGGGTCTCTTGTATGCAAACCCCACTGGCTTTCAAAGTTAGATGTTTTAGGGGCTTTCTCCCAGGCCTTAAAATTTGGGGTACCAGATGTGGGGTTCAAACTATTCACCCTTCAGGGAGAAGCCCAGAGTTGTGAGTCCCCTCTCGATCGTTGGTCCCCAGATCAGGGGTGGGTTTTATGGTGAGATTTTGTTTCAGCCTCTCCTATCCATTTTGATGTGTTTTTTGTTGTTGTTGTTCACCCAATATGCAGTAGTCATTCAGCTAGTTTTTGGGTTTCTTTCAGAAGAAATTGTTCCATATGTAGCTGTAAATTTGGTGTGTCTGTGCTAGGAGGTGAGTTCAGGATCCTCTCATGGCGCTGTCTCATACTGGAACCTAAAATTATTCTATATCTTGATTATGATGGTAGTTATATGATTGTATGTTTGTCAAACTCATAGAATTGTAAATTAAAAAGGGAGGATTTTACTGTACAAATATTGCACCTTAATTTTAAAAATGGAAAAATATCAGTAATGAAGCCATCAAAAACCATAATATAAAATGATTATAATGAGAAATATGGAAGATCTCTAAATCAAAACCCACAAAACACAGTTGAGAGAAATTAAATAAGATCTAAATACACTGAGATATAGATCATGAAATTGAAGCCTCAATATTGTTACAATGTCAGTTCTCTCAAATTGATTTATAGATTGAATATAGCTCTAACCAATATCCCAGCAAGGTTTTCCATCCTCCTTCTTCTCCCCCTTATCTTAGTTTTCTTCATATTCATCATTTTCTTCTTTTTGTTCTGTGGAAATTTCTGAGCTATCTAAAATTTATTTACATATGCAAAGGACCTAGAAAAAGCAAAACGTTTTTCAGAAAAAGAAGAAAAAACTTAAAGGACTTAAACTATCTGACTTCAAGACTTACTATAAAGGTATGGCAGTTACGAGAGGTTGGTATTGGCATCAAGACAGACAAGTAAAATAATGAAACAAAATAGAGAGTCTAGAAATAGACACAAAATACATTTTCACTTACATTTCTCATCTATTTTTTTAGAGTAGAATTTTGAGAAAGTTAGATCTCTTTCTCCAAGGCTCAGAGATTAGACTGAGTTGTCTAGTAGATTATTGAGATGAGATTTACACCCAAACCTTCTAATAACAAGTCCAGGATCTCTTTTGAATGCTAGAACTCTATTGAACACACTGCCTTGCACAGGGAGGACACAGTTCCTATGGAGAGACTTGCCAACTTGCCTCAAATTTCTCAGTCACTTTTTCTCTGACTGTTGTTCCCTACAGTGTTGTCTGCATCAGCCATTACCCCTGCTAACACAGAGTCCATGAAGCACCACAACCTGCTAGACTGCTCCTCCTGAAAGGTTTATATACTGGCTAGTTCAAAGACAGACAGTGCTGGAATGAAAAGGAGCCAAGAGTGATCTGGGGCACAGCCTTGACTAGGATGGTTATTGGATCCAGTTGATGCAAAGAGAGGTCTATAGTTTATATGAAGAACAACTCACTCTGTAGATAAGTGTCTACATCCCTGGGTCATGGAGTGACAGACAGTTCCCTTACAAATGGATGTGCAACAAGATAAAGCAACAACTCCAGAATGACTTATTAGGTATTGAACTCTTTTTTTGCACGTCCTCTGATTCCCATATGGTTCCTTGATAGCAGTGCTGAATTGGGATTCATTCAAGCATGGAACTTTCCTTGTCCCAGAGCAGAAGTAGTTTTGAATTCTGAGTGCTTTCCCTTCCAAGATATGGAATTCATCTACAACTAAAATCCATTGATTTTTTTTTTCCTTTAAGGTAGGTTTTTAGGAAGTGGTCTCTTGAATAATGGGTGGACATATCTCTTCTTCCTTTTCCTTTCTCTCTCCCCAAAGTGTAATTGGGTCCTTTTGCCCTCTAGATAAGGTCATGGAGGGAACTAGTTTCTTCTGGCACCTCTTTGTATCCTCTATACCTCAGTTTGGGTTCAATATTTCATATAAAGACATCAGGGTATAGTGAAAAAACATTGACACTCAGGGTTTGATTCCAATGGAACTAGACTCAATGCTCTCAGAGTGAGATGTTATAGTTTTTATTCTGAGCTTTAAATTTCCCAGGTTAGAAAGATGGGAACCACAAGATGGAAGTAAAAAAAATCCAGTGCTGGATATGAGACTCTGTCTAAGGAGGCTTTTCAAACCATGTAGAGGAAGAAGAGGTGGGGTGGGTGAGGGAAAAAAATCTAAAACTTGATCAAAATTTTTGGACTTGATTTTCCTAGACATGAGATAACATTAAAGCAGAGGGGGATGGTAAATTATTTTTCTTGGAGAGTGAACTTTCATTTTGCTCTCTGGATCATCAGTGCCACATTAGCCTCTTGACCGGAGCTTTTCTAGAGGCTTAGAGCATTTGCTCAGGCCCTTCCAGTGACTGGGTTATTAACTTTAGTTAATTAATTAGCCATGGCCTGATAGAACATGAGTGTATGAGGGAGTCTTACTTTCAAGGAAAGCAGCACTTTTCCTTTTCTTTCTTCTCTTCCTAAACAATTCAGCCCTAAAACCATTAGAAGTTAGGGGTAGAATACTATGGTCATCTGTACTGAAATGGGAGAAGCCATTTTGTCCAGAGAGGGGTATGGGAGCTAAAATAATTTGAAGAGAGCATCTGTGAAGGTTGGTGGTCTAGCTTAAGGAGTCAGAGCCCAAGCGAGATGAGAAAGGCACCTACTCAGAGAGGTGGCCTGGCTTGGAGTATTAGAGCTTGGACATTTTAAAGATGGCATCTGGGCTTTTACATGGATGAATGGTCTGCTGTGAGTGTCAGAGCCTAAGCATAGCAAAGAGGGCATCTACATGAGGTGGCGGCTCAGTTTTAGTGCGAGGAGAGCATCTGTGCAGGGAAAAGTGTTGAGGAGGAGATGGAAAATTGGTTATATACTGGGGAATTGGTCAAGAAAGTTAAAAAATTAAGGATAATAGGATCCAGTTTTTTCATTGTCAGTGAAGGAAGGCACAAATATAAGGGAAAAAAACTAGATTGAATCCTGTCATGTTGGACCGGAATCAGAGGAATAAGTGAGGCCTTATGGTTTCATCTGCATATATATGTATGTGTGTGTGTGTGTTAATATATGTACACATTATATATATGCATATATATATATATATATATGAAAATATATGTTTCTGTCTTTGTATTCCCTACCTATGTCTTCTGAGAGAGTCTGGAAGCAACAATGCCCCACTAGCAAGGAACACACCTAGCAGCCAAGACTTCCCTTCTAAATACCATTCTTAACTAAAAAGACACAGAGTTCCTTGAAGAAATGGCTGATTCTGGGGATGGAGCACAAAAAATACAAGAGAAGACTGGAATGTTTTTTGTGATAGAAATTAAGGGAATTCTCAAAGCATGATGGGAACATGTCAAAAGGGCACAAAAGCCAGCTTGAAAAGGTTCCCACCAGCCAAATTTTGGAAAATTTGAGGGTGAATATAACAATAGCAATGGATTATAAACCAGTGAATAAAATAGGAAAACATGGGTCTGTACATATATAAATAAATGAATGATTGAATAAATTAAATGTTTTATGAGAAATGGTATATTTACTTAGTTTTAAAGAAACATCACAAAATAACCAAAACAACAATAAGACTAATAATATATTAACTGTGAAGAGGACTAGAGGACACCACTTTTATCAAGTAATTAAAATGAACATCACTGATGTTATTAATGATGGAACAGTTAACTAATTGTTCCAAGTAAAAAGTAAGTGCCCTCTGAAAGGATGCAATAGAAAAACGCAGCATCACTTCTCTGATATTCCTGCCAAAGATGTGTAATCTGAGTCTTCTCATGAAGAAACACCAGACAAACTAAAACTGAGAGATCATCTATCTACAAAATACCGGCCTATAATCTTCAAGAGAGCCAAGATTATGGACATCAAGACAGGAATGGAGATCTATTCCAGGTAATGATTTCATGTGGGTATTCCTTCCTGGCACTTTTTGGGAAGTTTATGTTTTCCCAAATTTTGAATCCCTAAAAGTCAGTTGAGAAACGGAATGGGAGAGAATTAGCAATCAGCATAGAAATGTTACTGATTTGAAGAAATCCACTGATTTCAAGTTCAAAGCAAGAGCAGAAAATACTGACACATAGAGTCAAAGGTCAACATTTCCAAGAAGAGGGCCGGGAGCTTCTAAGAGAGGAAGTCATGATTGAATCAGTCAGCCTTGGTTGTATCAGTTGCATGTAATATGTGTGTGTCTATGTGCCTGTCTACTGCTAATGGTGAGTCATTCTTGGAAATAAAATAAATAGTAATAAGTTTGTATGCATAGTATACTTTATGCAGATCCAATGAGTGGTTTTCCAAGAAATAACAAGCTTTAAAAGTGATATAAGCCCTTAAATTGGCTGTTTTGTCACATGATTCTGTGTAGTGTTGTTAATCTTGCTTAGAAAATCCAAATGTTGTTATTTGAATACTATCCAGCAATGTTGGCTGGCCTTGTCCCTGTTAAGTTTTGCAATATTCACTATAGGGTGGAGTCATTTGTAAAGCAGACAAAACATTTTCATCACTAAAAAAGGAAATGAGCTTATATGAGTCACCATGTGCCCTAAAGTCTCAAGTAAAGATGTATTTGGAAGTACTCTTAAAAATTTGATCAACGCCATCACAAAATTAAAGAAATATTTCTGTGTCTGAAAAATAGTCACGAAAGAAAGAGCAAGGCTATCAGATAGGGCAGTTAAAATTTCAATTTAAGAATGCTAACTTTTAAATATTAGAAATTTGTGGTATTTTTAAATTTTAAGCAGTTTTTATTTGGCATATGTGCAATCCATTAATGTTCCCTTCTTTTAATGTTTTCTATTATCAAGTATTTATATCAGATAAAGATCATTTTACACTGTTATTAAAATATATAATATTGTTATAATATATCGTTTTATAATAAGCCATGCATTTATTGTTATATGTTTACTTTTATGCAGAAAACCTATGAAAAGTTAGAATAACTGTCAGAAAAATGATTCACTGTTTATTACTATTTTAAAACATTAAACGAAGTATAAAAATACAAAAAACTTATGATTTTGGAAATTCCTGAGAATTCCCAAGAATTCTAATATCTTATTCCCAAAATTTGAAGATTTATATCTGTCAGGAACTTGGAAACACCAGTTCCATGTTAAAGAAGACTGACATGACCTGGCAACTAAATGCAATGTGATTTTAAACTTGTTTTTTTGCTATAAAGGCCGTTATTGGGTTAATTGATGAAACTTGAATGGGATCTGAAAATTAGATTGTAGTAATGTACCAATTTTTTTATGTTGATGGATGTATTTTCACTCTGTAGAGAATGTATTTATTTGTAGGAAATATACGCTAAAGTATTTGAGAGTAGCAGGGCATCAGATCAGCAACTTATTCCCAAATGGGTTCAGGAAAAAAAATAAGTTATTTGTACTGTACTTGCAACGTTTCTTTAATTTTGTTATATGTATATACATATACATACACACACATATATGATGAGAGAGAGAGGCGAAGAGAACACTTCTCATCTATCTCAGGCCATTAAGGGAAAGGAAGGGTATGTTTTTCTATTGCTGATACTTTTGCATTTTCTTCTTAATTCTCCTTTTAATGCCTTTCTGGGCCTCAAGCAACTGATACTGTCCCTCCTTCCTTTCTGAGCATAGCACACAGCATATTCTTTTCTTATGTACTGCCAACTAGTTGCTCCAAGTTTACGGAATAAATCAGGGAGAGGATTTGTGGAGGTGTTCTGTTTAGCTGTTAGGATGCCGACCGTGTGATCAGGCTGGCTGTGTCCCCTACCTCAGCCTAAGGTCAGGATCCCTCTCCTTCCTTTCCTGTTCTGTGGCTCTGCCTGTGACTCTGCATCTGCACTAACACTAGAAACTTTACCCTTTGTTTCCTGATGTGTTCACTCAGATCCCGAAGCCTGCAGGTCATGTCTTTCCTCCCTACTGATTATGGCTGATGGTGAGCTACACAGCATATCTATTTTTTTTTTTTAAGATTGGCCCTGAGCTAACATCTGTTGTCAATCTTTTCTTTTGTTTTCTTCTTCTCCTCAAAGTCCCCCAGTACCTAGTTGTATACTCTAGTTATAGGTCCTTCCAGTTGTGCTTTGTGGGATGCTGCCTCAGCATGGCTTGATTAGTAGCGCTAGGCCTGTGCCCAGGATTTGAACCGATGAAATCCTGGGCCACTGAAGCAGAGTGAGCGAACCTAACCACTAGACCATAGGGCCGGCCCTGCAGCATATCCATGTTTATGGTTTAAGAGCGGGGGTTCTCAGCCCTGCCCTGGCATAAGGATCCCCTGGGGAGACTTTAAAACATGATTGAGCTCTACTCTCATATATTCTCATTTAATTGGCTAGGAAGAAAGGCTGGGCATCAGGTGATTCTTATAGGCAGCTCTGTTTTAGTCCACTGCCCTGGAGCAGGGTTTCCAGAACTTTATTGCACATCCAAATTATCCAGGGATATTGTTAAAATGCAGATTATGATTCAGCAGATCTGGGGTGGGTCCTGAGATTTGGCATTTCTAACAAACTGCCCAAGTCTGCAGATTGCGCCTGGTGTGACACAGCTCTAGAGCAGGGTTTCTCAACCTCGGCACTACTAACACTTGGGGCGGGGTAATTCTTCATTGATGGGGGGCTGTCCCGTGCATTACAGGATGTTTAGCAGCATCCCTGGCCTGTACCTGCTAGATGCCAGTGAAAACCAAAAATGCTCCAGGCATTGCCAAATGTCCTCTTGGTGGGGGTGGAGTGTGGATTGCCCTTGACTGAGAATCACTGCTGTCCAACACTAGTCCCCCAAGGTGGCTACATCCTGCATCACCTGAGGAGCTTGGTGTTTGGTTTTCTCTCCCACCGATCCTGAATTAATGGATCTAGGGTGTTTCTGGGCATCACATACTGAATCTTCTTTAGATAGTAGGAACTCCAGGGTGCTCTTATATTTCAACTTCCTTAAGAGAAGATTCATGGAGGGATATATTGGTGGTGGCTTGCAGGAGATGATAGCTCTAGTTTGCATAGCAGTACTTGATATTCAAAGCATATTAGGCTTTGTTTATTCAATGCTTCACTGCCTGAAAGCCGTGCTTTGCTACTTCAAGCTCCCCCTCACAATGTGTAATGTAGATTCTCTTGTGTCAGTTAATGGAAGAAATAAGCACAAGATACAGTCTCCAGTCAATAATGTACACAGGTCTGGATTGCCCTAATATTTGAAGCATCTCTCTCCAATATAGATGGGTGTGTCAGGTTGGATTATATTAAGAGAGAGCTCCCATCTCACAACGCCTAGGGCATGGCTGGAGTTCAGGTGAATTCTGACCCTTTATCAGGAGAACGATGGTGGTGGGTGGTGGCGGGAGGGTGTCAGTCAAGCTGTGGAAGTTCAAAATAAAATATTAGTAGACCATGAAATTAATGCCTCTGATATTTTTGAGAGGTTTTATGGTATCATCTGGATACATTAAACACAGAGGCTGTGCTTCAGGATCTGTAGATCTTATTTTTGTTAAGTGGGCAAAGTCTGGACAAGAAACATATGCAAGTCTAGAACCCAGATTCAAGTAACCATGCTGATGAAGTACATGGCATTCCATCCCCTACTTCTGCCCAACGTGGCCTTCTCCTTTCTGAATCTAGGAGATCATGTGACCTACAGTAATGAGCTTTTAGGCCATGATGGGGTAGTGTACAGCCCAGTTAGCAATGATCCAGTGTCCTTCTTGCCTGAATCACATTAAAAAGATGAAGTTGCAATTACTACTTTTATAATATGCAAATTTCTTTTTTCACTCCCCATCCCTTGGATTAATATAATAAATATAGTGAGCATTTGTTTTCCTTAGAGTCATCCAGATTTTGGGGGCTGAAAAGGATTCTTGGTCCTTCAAATAACTGAACAGAAACTGTCATAAATCGGAAAGACTTTGGCAGTGGAGTTTGAGAGACTGATGAGACAAGATTTTACAGGTGACAGCCTGAGCCTCTGATGTGGAGAGAGTGGATATGTTTGTCAGGGTCCCACATCCAGGATACAAGCGTACTGAGGCAATCATAGACTTTTAAGAAGGCTTTTATCCAGCCTTGTATTTCTCAAATACCTCGACATATACCACTGACATTATTGGCTGGCTGTGAGGTGACAAGGAATTGTAAATTTATAATCAAAACTAAGTCAAAATTCACCACTCAAGTGTCCAGGTCACTTCCATGATAAACGAGGACACCATGGAAGCCTGCCTGCTTTTGTTTTATTGGTGGAGTGTGTAGGGCCAGAGGGTTAATCTGTGCTTGTGTGCCCCTTCTGACTACTCACTTGAGGAAATATCCCATCCCTCTGATACCGGCCCTCATATTGATATTCATACATTGAAGCCTGCATGTATGGGATTAAAACAAAAGCATGCATTCCCTGCTTACTCCCTGGCTTCCTGGCTCCAGAATCCACTATCCTCCATGGAGACAGACTCAGCCAAGGACAAGCACCTGGATTCATTATCCCCTCCCCACAAGGAGATACAGGCTGGTGAGAAAGCTGCTGGACAGAAGGTCACGGGCTCCCTCCTCTCTGCAAGTAGTCTCAAGGCCAAAGACAGGCTAGTGGGAAAGCTCCGACCAGCAAGGCCATATACTCCCCCTCCCTTACCTAAAATCCCAAATAAAAACCCTTCCTTTTAGCTTTTTGAGGAGTTTGGGATTTCAGCGTTAACTGCCCTCTCTCCTTACTCAGCGCTGTGCAATAATAAAGTCGTACTTTCTTCTATTACACCTGGTGTCAGAGATTGGCTTGCTGCGCAACAGGTGAGTGAACTCACTTCAGGTTTGATATCAATTTGGTGACCCAGATGGGACCATGTCCCAAGTGGACATCTCGCCTGTGGCACACCAGACTAAAGGCCTCTGCCTAAAGGCCTCTCTTGTAAGCTATCCTGCAGCTTCCTGAGCCCCTTGTCTCAGGGACAGTCCCAAGCGACTGGCTGCTAACAAGACATCATTGGCCCATGGCGCTTTTGCTTTGGTGGTGGGAGAAACTAGGTTCAGGACTTAGGAAGATGTCTCTTGTGAGTAGCTAGCAGTTTTTGTTTTTGTCTTTGTGTTAACCTTTCCAACAGGACCAGCCAAAAATAATAGGTACCTGGCAGCCCTCTGGGCTCCATTTGTTTTGAAGTTGTGACACCCTGGCCAGATTTTGGTTAAGTCCCCCTGGTGTGCACAACTGAGGTCCCTTGTCCTTGCTCATTTGGGAAGATCTGAATAGCAGATCTTCATTTGTTGGGCACCCCCCGAGTGTAGGACACAGACTAAGCTGAGACTGGAAGCACTTTGCATTTTGGTCTTTGTTTTAGTTTTTGTTTGTGGCTGAGGGTTTTTGGGAAAGCGTGCTTGTTTGGTATTTGTTGTTGTTTGTTTGTCTTTCCTTTTCAAAAGGTTAACATGGGAGGTACCACATCTATTCCACCTAAGAGCCCCTTGGGAAGAACTTTGGCTGACTGGTCGACCTATAGTTATAAGCAAATTTCTAAAGAGGGATGATTTTCTTTTTTTTTTTTTGAGGAAGATTAGCCCTGAGCTAACATCTGCCAATCCTCCTCTTTTTGCTGAGGAAGACTGGCCCTGAGCTAACATCCATGCCCACCTTCCTCTACTTTATACGTGGGACACCTACCACAGCATGGCTTTTGCCAATCAGTGCCATGTCCACACCTGGGATCTGAACCAGCAAACCCCGGGCTGCTGGGAAGTGGAACGTGCAAACTTAACCACTGCACCACCAGGCCAGCCTAGGATGATTTTCTTTTGTAACACCATGTGGCCACAATATGCTTTAGATTCTGGAAGAAAAAAAAATGTCCAAACAATGGATCCTTAAGTTGGGAAAATTTTTAGAGAGCTCTCATGAAAAAGCTACTTTATTGGTACCTATGAAAAGACCAAATTAAAAGGAAAATATAATGACTAGTCTTAAAAACTTAATCAAACTTGGGGGTCTCAGCTTCTTCTCATGATCTTACAGATACAAATAAAAACGTTAAGTTAACAAAGAGAAATCAGAAAGGGAAGAGTCACAGGACTCATCCCAACAGGATCAAAGTTTTTAGCTAGTTATTAAAAGAAAAATGAGATAATTGGAACAGATATAAATAAAACTAAAACAAAGGTTTTAATAAAACACTGCCTAAGGTTGGATGGGCTAAAGGGACCACTCCATGGGCCCCCAACATTAAAAGACATCAGATAAACCTGTTCTATTTACCCCAGTTTGAAAAAATTTTAAAAGATCAGGAGACAAAAATCAGAGTGAGAAACCTGACCAGCAATTGTTTGGGGCAAGAGTTAGGCTGCTAAAGTTAGTAAGATTATAAAAAATTAGTGTTTAAGCTAATATGTGAAGACGTTATGTCAACTTTGCCTGGATGTTTACTTTGGGACTAAATGTTCTGTCTAACTGGGAATGCTTCCCCTACACAATATTGTAATACTGAAACTTGTTAATGGAATTCTAATGTAAGTTCTAATTAAAAGTATGAGTTAGTAAAACTAAGGTAAATTTTTGTAAAAATTGATATCCTTAAATGAGGCAGTTTCAGTTTACCCAAACTGGTGTATTTACATATTCAATTGGAAAAGCCGGCTACAACGATGGGAAGCCTACTTTAACCTTTTGAGGCATCTAAATAAAATTAGAAGTACTTTACTGTCTCTTTAAGAGGAAATAATTAAATAATTAAACATGCCAGATCTGCTGCTTTTGTCTACTCTCTTGCTGAGCTTCCAGCAAACTGAGCTTCAAGTCCCCACAAATTCCTGATCTAAAATTGAACAAGTAAAAATAAGTAAACTTTGAAGATAGCTTAAAATTGTAATGGCCATTCTGGGAAACCTATTCCAGAAAAGAGAGAATTCAAAACCTCTCATGATGAAATGTAGTCTTTAATTAATATGCAAAAACTTTTAAAAGACAAAGTTATTTAACATGATATAAAATGATCTTTGGTGAATGAAAGCCTAAGTTTGCTGGTTTGATTTAAAGTAGACATGTCCCCACAGTTATCAGCATTGGATATGCAGCCTGGGTTTCCTGGTCAAATGAGCTCATGTCATCTCTGTTACAAAATTTAACAGCAAAACTAAAAACTCAGTATAATAGCTAATTTTGTTTGATGTTTCATGAGGTTTTTGCAGATGATCTAAATATAATTGTTAAAGACAGGTAAACTAAATAAATGTAAAAAAATAAAAGTTTTTGAGAAAGCTTTTTAATAATAATTATATGGATTATGATGTATGTACTTAACTTAAAATGATGGTTAACTGCTTTAATGTCACATGAAGTTTTTAAGAGTAATTTAAACATAATTTTTAAAACTGGGTAAGAGTTTTTAAGTACAATAACTATGGTTTATAGTCTGCATACTTAAAAAGCAGCTTCTAATATCTTTTTGGAAACTTAAACTTTATAGCTTTACTAAGTTAAGCTAAATAATTACAGTTTATTGGGTATCTAGGCTGTTTCCACATAAGATAAAATATTAAAGTTTAACTATTAAGCATAGACTTGTCTGCCTTTGGTTTCTTATATCAAAGGAACTAAAAAGTGCTTAAATTTATTGATAAACATGTTTTATGTATGCTGAGGAATTTTCTATGAGAAAACATATATTTCTAAAAGGTCTGTATACAAGGAGAGTAAAATATATGTTTTCAATAAAAAGGTATAAAAAATGAAAATATTTTTTCTTCTTGAGTTAAGAAAGATAAATTTGTCCTAAAGTACTGGGACAAATTCTAAATGCAAAAAAAATGACAAAAGAGTTGTGAAAGTAAAACCCTGTGGAATTTTGTTCATAGTCAAGTTGACTAAGATTAAAGTAAATCCAATTAAGTAAATAAGTTTTAATGTCAAAAGTAACCTGGTACAAAATTAAAACTTGGTCTCTTCTTTCTTAAAAGTATAATTTTCCTAAACTTTTATCTGCTCTTGATAAAAGGAATATGAAAAGGTTTTTTTAGACTATTTGAACTCTGTTTCCCCTTGACTGTTTCTGTTGTCACTCTAAACAGATACCTGAACATGGTTTTGCAGTGAGCTTTGTTTCCTATCTGGACAAATGTTTTAAAGCTTTTACCACTTTTGACAAGCTCCCACACACACATAAATATTCAAGTCCTGGATAAAACCTTTCTTTTGACCTGGAAGAGGAGGGAGAGTTTCTCTGGGGATCTTCAGAGGGCCCCTGAGACTTCTCAGAGAGATTTGCTGTCTTCCTATAAAAAAAATGCTAAACTAATTAGGCTTATTTGGCATATTAGATTACATGGGATGCATTGTCAAATAAGTAATAATAAACTTTCTTAAATGGTATTATGTGGATAAATGTTATTGGTATAAATGTATCAAAAATCATGTAACATTCCTAAAATTCTGATGTGTTCCAATTGTCAGCCATCATTCTGGTTATTACCTCAAAGTATTATATGTCACAAGAACGGCGAAGTGTCTTTTGTCAATTACCATTTTTGAATGTTTTGTTATTTACGGACAGTTGTTTGATGTTTTTGTAAATGTGTTTCTTCTTCAGAGGAATTCATGGAAAGGACTCTGGTGCTTACTCTAGAGTACAGGTTCCGATAAACTTCCCGATTATAAAACTGAACTGGGTAGAAATTACAGAACTCTAACAGCAAAACTAATGACTTCATGAAACTCCTGACAGAAAATTAATATCAAGAACCAATTACACAGGACTGAATAAACTGATAGGCATGATTATAATTTTTATGACTTTTTGATTGAGATATTGCTGATTTTTGATGTTTTGGTTTTTTCAGATTTACAAAAACCTTTTTCTCTATTCTCTTAAGGAACTATGATTTATAGCAATTTGGAAACAAAATTGAAGCATTTATCTTTTTCTTCCTATCTGACCCCTCCAGAATTTAAAAACTCCTGATGAGTAAGTATTCTTATTCTCATGGCAATATGGTTGTTTGCATAAGTTCAATAAGAATCTGTTCTTATAACAAGACACAATTGGAAACACTGGTTATAATACCAAGGCTTTGACTGGAATGTCATGTTTGAGAAAAACATACAAACTTGGATATGACAAGACAGCTTTTGAGGAATAAACGTTGACATTCTGGAATAAAGCCACTTGGAAATATTGGCCTGGTATCATTCTTATGGGTTTCTGGTGACCTGGTAAGGTTGAGCAAAGAATGTCGCTCCCTCTGGCAGGTACAAGGAACCTCAATATTTTGCGGAGCTTGTGAAGAGAGAAAGTCACCCAAATCTTTGGGTATTGCAGGCGGAATCTGATGACAAGCTCTTGGTCTGACTTTCCTGACCTCGAGAGGCCTTTAAAGTTCAACCCGAAATTCCTCATAGAAAGTCCCAGCAAAGCAGATTTTAAAAATCTGTATAATCAATTACTATTCTCACTGTGCTTTGTAAATAATTATGCCAAATTTATTAAAAGTAGACTTATTTTGCAGTTAGACTTAATTTGGCTATCTTTATAAAAAGGAGGGTGATTTTAGAGAAAAAAATTACGTTTCAACAGAGACTATAACACACATTCATAAATATTAGATTCTGGTTCCATTAATTGTCTTTGTTTTTGTTTTATATCTGTAAACTAGACTGGATCCTGAATTCTTGTAGTCTCCTGAATTATCTGGATACACCATCCAAGCTAACATTTTCAGTTTTTTTCCTTCATTTTCATTCAGAATCATTTAAAACTAAATCTGCCCTTTTTCCTGAAGCCTTGCAAACTGAAGCTGGAGGACCTAATATAAACTTAAGAGAGATTCATGTCTACTGCTGTGTAAGCCACTCAAAAAGCCTCCTGTGTGACCAATGACACCATCAGAGACATTTCAAACTGCAAAAGCTGCTTCAGCCCTGACTTCTAGGCATCTTGATTGGCTGCCCTGGGCTCAGGAACTGATTTATAATTTGTTCCTACTGTTAACCTTGTTTTTCTCTTTTTGTTTCTCCAGAAAAACTTCTTATTAAATACCTGGTTACTTACTTACATGATACAGGCCTAACTTTGGGAGCTACCTGCATCATCACCTTATTAAAAGACTGGTTCAGTGAGATGGAACAACCTGTGCCCCAATTCAGCAGGAAGTAGCGAGATTGGTTGCTGCCCCAAATCCCTCACAATTGAGTGATGAACATAAAATAGGGTGGAATTGATACTGGCCCTGATATGGGTTTCCCTACATTGAACCCAGCATATATGAGGTTAAAACCAAAGGACTCATTCCCTGCTTACTCCATGGCTTCCTGGCTCCAGAATCCACTATTGTCCATGGAGACAGACTCAGCCAAGGACAAGCACCTGGACTCGTTATCTCTTCCCCACAAAGAGATACAGGCTGTTGGGAAAGCTGTTGGATAGCAAGGTCATGGGCCCCCTCCTCTCTGCAAGTAGTCTCAAGACCAAAGACAGGCTTGTGGGAAAGCTCTGACAAGCAAGACCATATGCTCCCCCTCTTGTACCTAAAACCCCAGATTAAAAACCCTTCCTTTTAGCTTTTTGGAGAGTTTGGGATTTCAGCGTTAGCTGCCCTCTCTCCTTGCTCAGCGCTGTGCAATAGTAAAGTCCTACTTTCTTCTACTACACCTGGTGTCAGAGATGGCTTGCTGCACAATGGGTGAGTGAACTCACTTCAGGTTCTATATCACCCCTCAACTACAGAAATATTTGAAAAATCTATATCACCCCTAAACTACAGAAATATTTGAAAAATTATTTCCATAAGAAAAGGAAGTGCATGCTTAAAAAAGGAAAACTTTTGAAAATTAAACAGCATGGTTGAGAAGAGAGTATTATAAACCAAGTAAGTTCAGTAAAAGGGAAAAGTGTTTTTCATTAGTCTTGCCTGCTTATCATTCCCACTTTTAGAATCACATTGTTAATTTTAGAATTTCATGTGGCATTTGATTTATATCTATTCAGTTTTTATGCTACATTAAATACATTAGTAAAGTTCTGTTACATTCTTTGTTTCTTATATGTTATGTTTTGTTGGTATTGTGAAGAGAGACAATTTTTCTATACACAGTAGCTGTGTTCCTGTGAGTTTTCTTGATAGCTTAGTTTTCTAGAGACAAATGATGCTGCCCTACATCTTATTTTTATTGCTTAGAGAGAACACATTCAAAACCAAATTTCTGTTCCACTTAAACTGGAAGGAAAATGCTCTTTGTCAGTAAATTCTAGTTTAGTTTATGCTCTCTGTGTTGGTATGAGATGTGGGAGCTGAGCAGAGCAAGGTAGGGCTGCAAGGCCACTCTGGATGTGCTCCCCTCCTCTTCCCTCCCTCTTCTATGTCCTGAGCTTGTCTCTCTGGAATTTAGCTCTTTACAGCAAAACTATAATTATTAATATTGTCATCAAACATAATGGAATAAATCATCTCCATATAAGAAGAACAAAATAATACAAAAAAGAAATGGAACACTTTTGAAAATTAAGCAATATAGTGGAGAAGAAAGCTAATTATTTTTTTAAAAGTTGCTTGACACAGTGGCAGTCTTGTATTTATATACCAGACACTTTATATATTGGCATTTGGAAACACAATATTAACATTTAAAATTCCATGTAGATTTTGATTGAAACTGCATTAAATCTACATATTATATTCCTCTCTGGAAACATTGTATTCTGCTCCACTTTTTCATCTTTTGTGGTCTCTGAAAAGTTTTGTAATGTTTTCTCTGATGATTCTTTATATTCTTGTTAAATGTACAACAATGCATTATGGTTTTTTGCTCTTGTTGATGGATACTTTTTTCTTTTACTATAACTAAATACTTTTTCTTACAGTCTCTCACGGTTTAGTCTGCCAGAGACAAATGATGCTGCCTTCCAGATGGTTTTAATTTGCCTAAGAGGAAGGTATCCAATGTCTCATTTTGTTTTCACTCAAACCCGGCTTCCGCAAAGGTTGTTTGTAACCAAAACCTGTCTAGAAAGGACTGGGGTTTTGAAGGTTGGGGGCTGGGGTGAGGAAATGTAGATAGCACTTAGTAAATGAGTGTGCCTTACAGGGTGCTCTGCTTCTCTGTATAGAAAAATGTTCCATATGCAAAGAGAAGTGAAGGGCTCAGCAGTCAGATGAGGGAACAGGTGTTACCCTTATGATCTAGGTCACAAACAAGAGTAGCAACTTGAGCCAAAAATGGGCCCACACCCACAGGTCTGCAGGGAAGTGACTACTATAAATATCAACATCTTAAAGTATTTCCACTTCTGGAAATGCAGAGGATACTTCATTTCTTTATGTCCACTCAGTCCCAAGTGAGTTCCAGGATATGCCAGTTGGGTCTTGTGGTTTAGGTTCTGTTTATTAAACTGCCAATAAGCCCCAAATCAATTGTGAGTTTGACCTACTGGTGTGAACCTGATTCTTGCAATTTCAGAGTCAACCAACAAATTCTGGGATGTGTAAGTGGTAGAAAGAACATCAGGATGTGGTGAGGGGATGGACCTAGCTGTTTCTCCAGATGTCTGTGAGCTGGTTAGTTTCCTGATGGTGGGTAGAACAACGGTAGATCCTGAAGCACAAAGTGGCTGTTCCTCTTATGTTTGTTCCCTCTTCCCCTTTCCACCCAATATAAAGAAAGCCAGGCTTCTTTTGCCTTTTGACCTGAGACTTTATCCCCAGGTTTATTGGATACTTATCAGCCAGGGTGGTGAGAAAATGAAGACAGATTGCCAGGTTACTCTCCAGCAATCATGATAAAGATAATTAATAATAATTATAATAATGCCTAATATTTATTGAGCGCTTACTATAGGCTGTACACTCTTCTAAGTGCTTTTACTATATTAACTAACTTAATCTCTATGATACCACGAGGCAGGTCTATCATTATTACTTCCCTTCCCCATTTTACCAGTTAGGAAATTGTACAAGGAGGAGTTGGATCCTTGTCTAAGGCTACAGTACTAATAAGAGGTGGAGCCAGAATTCAAACCTAGGCAGTTTAACCTCAGAGTGATGTGCCAGAGGGGCAAGTGTGCTACACTGTGGCACAGAAGGCCATTTATGCCACACTTCCCCTCACAGACACTAGACCACCTGTTAAACTGCCCACTCAACTCTTCCAGCGGAAAGTTGCATTTTTGCAGTTGACTAAACTCTTCTCCGAGACTCCTTATGGGTAGAAAAGTGGCTTCCTCATGTCTTTGTTTCTCATACCTGACATAGTATTTGATTCACTCATGCATGCATTCACAAATGAACATTCTTGGTAGATCCAGTATGACTTATCTGCAGGTTTATTTAAAGAGATGTTACAATTTGGAGTTTTTATGATCAGCTGAAGAATCTGAAATTTTACTTATCAGACTTGCTTAGAAATCTTGTAGGTTCAAACGCTTTGAGGCTAACAAAACTTACCAGCTTTACAGCAAAATGTTCCTGAGCTGAGACCATTGCTAAATGGGGCTGATGAGTCAGGGCTTGCACTCAACCCCAGAAGTTCCAATACAAAGTTACTGTGCTTCAACTGGACAATTCTTCTGAAAGTTTGCTTTGCAGTGAAAAGAGTGTGAACCTCAGTAGTGCTCTTCTTTCCCTGCTGACTTGGGAACCACAGGGTTCATGGGTTCAGAATTCAAGGCTCATCAGATGTGGGGCACGTTCATGTCTTTTCTCTTCTCTTTAATTTTGAGGTGAAATTAGGTCATTATTTTAGTTCCATGAGGTGAGTAGTTTAAAAAGGACACTTTGGAGGGAAATGAGAAGTAGAAATGACTAAAGATATGTGAAAGGATTGAAAAGTGGGCTTCAGAACCCATCTAAGATTGGAAACTTTTTTGTGGCCGTGATCCCAGGGGGCCATGAAGGCCTGTTGGACAAGAAGAAAGGCAGAGAATAGACACAGTGGGGATGGCATGGGCAGATGATTTCAGAAATACTACATGATGCTTCATATACAAATATTCCATATACAAATTTCACTGAACTGAGATGATAATGGAATTTCCCTCTCCCCACCCCTGCCTCCCACTACAACTTTCAGTATGCCTTCTTGATGGTTTCATTTGCCAGAGACAAATGATGCTGCCTTCTCTACCTTGCCTCATTAGCTGGAAATAAAACTATTTACTGATATATCATGGTTTCATGTAGATGTGGTTTCGCAAAGATTTATGTCATTGTCCTTCCTCTTCAACCACAATCCTTGTCTAATAACCGCTTCCTATGCCCAGGCATCTCCTCCCTTTTTAAAATCAACAAATGTATTATTAGTTTCTCTGAGGTTTTCAATGTAAATCTGAGATAGTAATATAGCCTTTGGTCTGTCCTCCAACAATCATCACATGGCCAGCTATTTATAAGGATATCACAGGAGTGTAGGTTATCACTCCAGATTGTGAAGGACATTTTCAATAGGAGTTATATTTTACAGAACACTTTCTGGGCATATGAATCCAACAAATTATTAACTACCTTGTTGAAGTTTCCGAAAAAGATAAAAGGCCATTTGGAAACCCATGGCAGTAAGAAGGATCTGAAATTGTTTGTTATGATAGTGAGGGTTGTGTCCAGCTCTGGGCCAGTCAGACAGAGTTAGGGCCACTGTCTGCATATTTTAATGAGACCAGGCTTGAACTGTGAGGACTGCATTAACCAGGGGGCTGGATCTGTAATTTCACACTTGAACAGAGTGGAATGATGCTGACCACCAGATCAGTATCCAGGTAACAAAAGAGCCCCCTACTGGAGGCCAGGCCTTGAGTCCTGTGCATATGCTGGATGATCAGTTAGGGCACAAGTATATTTTCTAGAACAGTGAACCTTTCAGGGCCTGGGCTAAATTAGCCAGAACCCTCCTCTCCCTTCACCCCCTCAATGGCAAATCTGCTAAATCAACCTGAATTTGCTTTGCATTATAGAATTTCCTAAATGTGATGACTGATCATTTGAGTGAAATTGATTTATACTGCTACTAACTCAGGAGCAATGTGTAGTGTATAAGGATAGGATTATGTATCACTATGCAAATTTACCACTGACAGATAATGTGTTTCACTATCCATGCACATACTTGTTCTTTTCTACTGATGAATAAAGATATACACAGTATTTAGGATTTTATAGCAAGACTAATAAAAATGAAATGCTCATTTTTAGCTCTCTTGGATTTTCTCTCTTATTGTTTGTTGTATTTTTCTCAATCTTGATAAGGTATTATCAAGTAAGCTTATAAATTCTGTATTCTCTTTCTTTCAGTAGATTTCCTATAACTAAATATTAATTTAAGATTAGGAATCCTTTCAAGTACTTGGAAACTGAAAGGAAGCATCTCTCTGTTTTCTTCTTTACTTGCTGAACTTTCTATCAACTGGAAAGTCTACAGGTCAAAAGACCACCCTGGCAATGATAAATTTCTATGCTAGTTATCTCAGTTATTGAAGGCTCCTTAATATCTGAGTCCTTACTATGTCACTTGGAGAAAATGAAGGACATGACTGGCTGTGTGGGATTGGTCTTGGGGCAATCAGCTGGACTGTGTCAAGCAATTCAGTGAAAGGCACTGATGACATTCTCTACTCCAAGCATTTTGATCTGAATGTCTCCTTCACATAGGCTCTGTGCATCCCTAGTGAACAGTGAAGAGATTCTGAGGATGTTTCTGAAAACCCTTTCCATGAGAACATTCTGGTTATTTCATATTACTATTTCTTCTTGGTTCAGTTTTGGTAGTTTGTGTGTTTCTGGGAATTTGTCCATTTCATCTAAGTTATCTAATTTATTTGTGTACAATTGTGCATGGCATTTCTTTATGGTCCTTTTTAGTTCTGTGAGATTGATATTAATTTCCCATCTTTCACTTCTGATTTTAGTAATTTTGGTTTTCTCTCTTTTTTCTTGGTGAAATTGTTAAAGGTGTGCCAATTTTGTTGAGCTTTTCAAAGAACCAGTTTTGGTTTTATTTGTTTTTCCTATTGTTTTTCTCTTTTCTATTTCATTAACTTCCACTCTAATCTTTACTATTTCCTACCTTCTGTATTCTTTAAGTTTAGTTTGCTCTACTTTTTCTGTATTTCTTTTAACTTTATTAAGAAAGAATTGACAAATATAATTGTATATATTTAAAATATAGATGATGATTCAATATACATATACATTGTAGAATGGTTAATAAAATTGAGATAATTAACACAGCCATCACATCATATGGTTAATGTATTTAACTTTGTGTATTTGTATAGTAAGAATATTTAAGATTACTTTCAGCAACTTTCAAGTATATAATACCGTGTTATTAATTTATTCTTCTTACAACTGAAAATTGGTACCCTTTGACTGACGTCACCTCATTTTCCCCTCTCCCCAGCCCCTGGCAATGATCATCCTCTTCTGTTTCTATGAAATCAGCATTTTAATTTTTTTAAAGATTCTTCATATAAGTGATGCCATATAGTATTTTGCTTTCTCTGTCTAGCTTATTTCACTTAGCATTGTGCCCTCTGGTTCCATTCATCTTGTCACAAATGGCAGAATTTCATTCTTTTTTATGGTAGAATAATATTCCATTGTATATATACATATGCCACATTTTCTTTATCCATTTGTCTTTTGAAGGACATTTAGATTGTTTTCATATCTTGGATATTATGAATAGTGCTGCAATGAATACGAACGTGCAGATATCTCTTCAAGATACTGATTTCAACTACTTCAGTTATGTGCCCAAGAGTAGGATTGCTGTATCGTATGGTAGTTCAATTTTTAATTTTTTGAGGAACCTTCACATTATTTTCCATAATGGCAGTATCATTTTTCATTCCCACAAACAGTATATAAGGGCTCCCTTTTCTTCACATTCTCACCAACATTTATCTGTTGTCTTTTTGATAATAGCCATACTAACAGGTATGAAATGATATCTCATTGTGGGTTTGATTTGCAATTCTCTGATGATTAGTGATACTGAACACCTTTTCATATACCTATTTGCCATTCATGTCTTCTTTGGAAAAGTGTCTATTCAGATCCTTTACCCATTTTTAAATTAGATTGTTTGCTTTTTGCTATTGAGTTGTATAAGTTCCTTACATATTTTAGATATTAACCCCTTATCAGATATATGGTTTGTGAATATTTTCTCCCATTCTGTAGGTTGAGCTTTCAATTTATTGATTGTTTCCTTTGCTGGGCACAAGCTCTTTAGTTTAATGTCGTCCCATATGCTTATTTCAGTTTTTGTTGCCTATGCTTTTGATGTCTTCTTCAAGAAATCATTGCCAAGACCAATGTCGAGATCTTTTCCCCTAAGTTTTCTTCTAGGTCATCTATGGTTTCAGGTCTTACATTTGAGTCTTTGATCCATATCAAGTTAATTTTTGTGAGTTGTGTAAGACAGGGGACCAGTTCTATTCTTTTACATAGACAAGTGGATATCTAGTTTTCACAACACCAGTCATTGAGGAGACTGTCCTTTCCCCATTGTGTGTTCTTGGCACTCTTGTCAAAAATTAGTTGACTGTATATGCATGGATTTATGTCTGGCCTCTCTACTCTGTTTCATTGGTACATGTGCCTGATTTTATGCCAGTACCAAATTGCTTTGATTACGATGGCTTGGCAACATAGCTTGAGATTAGGAAATGTGATGTCTTCAGTTTTGTTTTTTCTCAGCGTTGCTTTAGCTTTTTTGTATCTTTCATGGCTCCATACAAATTTTAGGATTGTTTGTTGTATTTCTGTGAAAAATGTCATTGGAATTTTGATTGGGATTGCATTGAATCTGTAGATTGCTTTGAGTAGTAAGGACATTTTCACAATGTTAATACTTTCAATCCAAGAACATGGGTTATCTTTACATTTATTTGTGCCTTTTTAAATCTCTTTCATCAACATCTTACAGTCTCCAGTGTATAGTACTTTCAATTCCTTGGTTAGATTTATTCCTAAGTATTTTATTGTATTTGATGCTATTGTAAATCAGATTGTTTTCATAATTTCTCTTTTAGATAGTTCCTTGTTAGTGTATAGAAATGCAGCTGATTACTGTATGTTGATTTTGTATTCTGCAACTTTACTGAATTCATTTATTACATCTGACAGGTTTTTTTAGTGGAATATTTAGAATTTTTTATATATAAGATCATGTCGTCTGCAAATAACAACAATTGTACTTCTTTCTTTCTGATTTGGATGCCTTCTATTGCTTTTTCTTGCCTAATTGCTGTGGCTAGGACTTCCAACACTAGGTTGAATAAAAAGAGTAAGAGTGGGCATTCTTGTCTTGTTTCTGATCTTGGAGAAAAGGCTTTTAACTTTTCACCATTAAGTTTGAAGTTAGCTGTGAGCTTGTCAAATATAGCCTCTATAATGCTGAGGAACATTCCTTCTATACTCAATTTGTTGAGGGTTTTTATCATGAAAAATTGTTGAACTTTATCAAATGCTTTTTTTTCATGTATTGAGATTTGAGATGATCATATGTTTTTTATCCTTCATTTTCTTAGTATAGTGTACCACATTTATTGACCTATGTATATTGAACCATGCTTGCATCCCAGGGATGAATCCCACTTGATCATGGTGTATGATTTCTTTAACGTATTCTTGAATTTGATTTGCTAGTATTTGTTAAGGATTTTTACATCTGTGTTCGTCAGGGATATTCGCCTGTAATCCTCTTTCATTTTAGTGTATTTGGCTTGTTTTGGGATAGGGTTTGTAAAATAAGTTTAGAAGTGTTCCTTCTTCTTCAACTTTTTTGAAAATTTTGAGAAGGATTCATATTAATTCTTTAAATGTTTCATGGAATTCACCTGGGAAATCATCTGGTCCTGGGCTTTTCTTTGTTGGAAAATTTTAAATTACTGATTCAATCTCCTTGCTTCCTATTGGTCTGTTCAGATTTTCTATTACTTCATGATTCAGTCTTGGTGAGTTGTGTGTTTCTAGGAATTTATCCATTTATTCATTATCTAATTTGTTGGTATATAATTGCCGATTGTAGTCTTTTATGATCCTTTATATATCAGTTGTAGTGTCTCCTCTTTCATCTAGAATTTTATTAGAGTCATCTTTTTTTCCTTAGTCTAGCTAAATTTGTCAATTTTGTCTATCTTTTTGTAAAACCAACTCTTAGTTTGTTGATCTTTTCTAGTTTCTATTTTCTATATGGTATAGCCTATTTCTCCTAGGCTACAAACCTGTAGAGCATGTTACTGTACTGAATACTGTATGCAATTGTAACACAATGATAAATATTTGTGTATCTAAACACAGATAAAGTACAATAAAAATATGGTATAAAAGATAAAAAAATAATACATCCATACAGGGCTCATTCCCTGCATAGAGCTTGCAGAACTGGAAGTTGCTCTAGGTGAGTCAGTGAACGAGTTGTGAGTGAATGTGAAGGCCTATGACATTACTGCACACTATTCTAGACTCTAGAAAAACTGTACATTTAGGCTACACTAAATTTATAAAAAAAGATTTTTCTTTCTTCAATAATAAATTAACCTTAGCTTACTGTAACGTTTTTACTTTGTAAATTTATTTTTTTTAACTTTTTGAAGCTTTCATAACACTTGACTTAAAACACAGACATATTGTACAGCTGTACAAAAATATTTTCTTTCTTTATATCCTTATTCTATAATATTTTTCCATTTTTAAAATTTTTTACTTTTATTTACTTTTTAAACCTTTTTGTTAAAAACTAACACATAAAATCCACACATTAGCGTAGGCCTACAGCGTGTCAAGATCATTGATATCACTGTCTTCCACCTCTACATCTTGTACCACTGGAAGGTCTCCAGCATGGAGCTGCCACTTTCTATGATAACAATGCTTTCTTCTGGAATAACTCCTGAAGGACCTGCCTGCGGCTTTTCTTGAGTAAGTATCACTCTTTTCAGAAATATGTTCATTGTGTTTTGCTTGGTTTGTTTCCTTTTTTCATCATAGATTTGCTTGTAAGCAGATAATGCACCATGAACATTACTCTTTATTAATGAAAACCTTTTGGTGTTGGGGTCCATGTTTTCAAAGTTTTTAAGGAGTTTGTTGAGGTCTGCAAAAGTTTCTGCTAAACCCTTCATTGTGAATTTCCTTGAAGGTTCTTCCTCTTTTTCTTCTCCTGCAGTTTCCTTTCCTCTTGCCTCTTCTTCAGCTATGCATTCCTATTCCAGTTCCAGCTCCACGTTAGTCAATTCCTCAGGAACTACCTCTAGCTGCTCCTCAATGTCATTCTCTTCCACACCCAGGTTAAAGTTGTTTGCCATCTTAATCCACAGCATTGTCAGTGTTTGCAACCTCTTCATCTTCAGCAAATCATTTGAAGTCATGGACAAACCTCTTGAGTGTCTTCTTCCTGATGCCATCCATACACTTTTTGATGACATCACTCAAAGCCAAAGGAAGGTTCTGCTTTTTGGGGTTTTTTTTTGTTTGTTTATTTTTTTGCTGAGGAAGATCTGCCCTGAGCTAACATCTGTTGCCAATCTTCCTCATTTTTTTTGGCTTGAGGAAGATTACCCCTGAGCTAACATCTGTGCCAATCTTCCTCTACTTTGTATATGGGTCGCTGCCACAACATGGCTGATGAGTGGTGCATGTCTGTTCCCAGGATCTGAACCCACAAACCCAGGCTGCCAAAGCGGAGCATACGGAACTTTAATCACTATGCCATGGGGCTGGCCCTCCAATAAAGGTTCTTGATGCAGTCATACATGTTGTAATCCTTCTGGAATTGCATCCTTGTTTTCTCAATTGCAGCAAAAGCCTGGGAAAAGGTCTTCCTGAGGCAGTAGGTCTTAAAAGCTGCTATAACCCCTTGATCCATTGGTTGGATCGAAGAGGTGGTGTTTGGAGGGAGATATACTGCTTGATATTGGGATGAAGATCGCCAATAAGAGGGGCGTGTCTGGGAACATTATCAATAATAAGCAAAGTTTTGAAAGGTATGTTATTCTCCAAACAGTACTTCTCCATTTTGCTGGCATAGCAATTCAGGAGGGCACCTTGGAGGAGGAGCTGGGTCATCCATGAGTTCTTATTGCTCCTGTAGTACACTGGCAGTGAGTGCTTATTGATGTGCTTGAACACACTGGCATTCTCATTGTTCCAGGTCACAGAGGGTTTCAATTTGTAGCCTGCAACATTGCCCCCAAATGAGACTGTTATCCTGTCTTTAAAAGCCTTGAAGCCTGGCATTGACTTGGCTCCATTATTGGTGAAAGTCCTTTCAGGCATCCATTTCCAGAATAGGGAGATTTGAATGATATTGAATATTTGCCCTGGCAAATAATTTTTCTTTGCAATCAGCTTGTCTAGAGTTTCAAAAACTTCTTCAGCTATCTTCACATCAGCACTCTCAGACTCACCACTCTCTTTCACATTATGTAATGAATAATGAATGAAAAATGAATTTGTTTTTTTTTTGTTTTTTGGTGAGGAAAATCAGCCCTGAGCTAGCATGTACTGCCAATATTCCTCATTTTGCTGAGGATGATTAGCTCTGAGCTAACATTGGTGCCCATCTTCCTCTATTTTGTATAAAGGATTCCACCACAGCATGGCTTGATGAGAAGTATGTAGGCCTGTGCCCAGGATCTGAACCCGCAAACCATGGCCTGCAAAAGCGGAGTGTGTGATCTTAATCCCAGCACCACCAGGCCAGGCCCAATAATGAATCTTGAATCATTTAAACCACTCAGAGATAGCATTAAATTCAACATCATAGCTGGGCCCAGCCTTTTCTTTCAACATTGCAAATAATCTTTTTGCTTTGGCCATGATTCTCATGGTGCAGAGAGGGACAAACTTCTGTGTCTGGTCTTCAATCCAGGTCATTAGAAGTAGAAGTTTCTCCACGTCTGATATAGGCCCTTATTAAATTTGGTAATCTCATTGCCTTCAATGAAGCAGATCCTTTAATAGCTTCCATCATTTTTCTTGTTCTTCAAGATCATAGCAATGGTAGAATGGGACATGCCTGACTGGCAAGAAATAACCATCACTAATTTTCCACTTTTGTAGTCCTTAATCACTTTTGATTTTCTTTCCTGGTCACTCAATGTGGCCTCTTACTGGCATCATTAACAGTGGAATTTGTATGCTTGGGGACCATGATGAAGAAATAACATGAGACTAAATCAAGCACAAGATAAAATGATGCAATCAAGAGATGTGTTAACATGAAATGTATGAGACTGCTGGTGACATAACTCGGCATACTGTTTAACAATAAACTACAGTTTTAATAAGTAGAAAGAATATACTCCAAAATAACAATAAAAAGTGTAGTACAGCAAATATGTAAACTAGTAACATAGATGCTTATTATCATTGTCAAGTATTATGTAATGTAGAAAATTGTATGTGCTATGCTTTTGTATGATTGGCAGCACAGTAGGTTTGTTTACACCAGCATCACTACAAACACGTAAGTAATGCTTTGTTCTTCAATATTATGATGACTACAATGTCACTAGGCAATAGAAATTTTTCAGTTCCATTATAAACTCACATGACCACAATCATATATATGGTTCTTTTTCACCTAAACGTTAGGCAGCACATGACTGTATGTGCTTTCTCTCTTTTGGTTTTGATTTGTGGGGAATATTTTTTCCATTCATTCTCTTTCAGCTTATGAGTGTCCTTCAAGCTTAAGTGAGTCTCTTGTAGACAGCATACAGTTGTGTTTTATTTTTTTATCCATTTATCCATTCTATGTTTTCTAACTGGAAAATATAAACCATTTACTTTTAGAGTAATTAGTGATAGGTAGAAACTTAATACCACCATTTTGTTAATTTCTTTTTGATTCTTTTGTAGTAACTTTGCTCTTTTCTTCCTCTCTTGCTATATTTATTTGTGAATTCATGATGTTTTGTAGTGATATGCTTTGATCCTTTTCTCTTAACATTTGTATGTTTATTATAAGATTTTGCTCTGTGGTTACCATGAGAATTTCGTAATACATCTTTTAGTTCTAACCATCTATTTTAAGCTGATAACAACTTAACATCAATTGCACAAAAAACTTCTACCGATTTATTTGTCCCCCCCATTTGCACTGTGATGCTCAGTTGATATCTGTTTATATTGTGTATCCATTAAAACATATTGTAGATATACATATTTTAACATTTTGTCTCTTTTTTCTTTTAAGATTTTATTTTTTTCCTTTTTCTTCCCAAAGGCCCTAGTACATAGTTGTATATTCTTAGTTGTGGGTCCTTCTAGTTGTGGCATGTGGGATGCTGCCTCAGCATGGCTTGATGAGTGGTGACATGTCTGTACCCAGGATTTGAACTGATGAAACACTGGGCCACCACAGCAGAGCACGTGAACCCAACCACTCAGCCACGGGGCTGGCCCCTTGTCTCTTAACCTATATATTAGAGTTTAAAGAGAGTTACATCCTACCATTGCAGTATTAAAGTATTTTGAATTTGATTATATATTTTCCTTTACCAGTGAATTTTGTACTTTCATATGTTTTCATGTTACTAATATTGGCATCCTTTTACTTTACCTTGAAGAACTCCCTTTAAAGTTTCTTGTAGGGCAAATCTAGTGGTAATAAATTCTCTCAGTTTTTATTTGTCTGGGAAAGTATCTTTCCTTGATCTCTGTAGTAAAACTTGCCTGAGTATTCTTGGTTGACATACTTTTCTTTGAGCACTTTGAATATAACATCCCATTCTCTCCTGCCCTGCAATTTTTCTGCTGAGAATTTTTTGATAGCCTTATTGTGATTCCCTTATGTGTGATGAGTCTTTTTTCTCTTGCTGCTTTCAAAGATTTCTTTGCCTTTGATTTTTGAGAGCTTGATTATAAAGTGTCTCAGTAAAGATTTACTTGGGTTGAATCTGGGGATGTTTGAGCTTCATTTACCTCGATGGTTATATCTCTCTAGATTAGGGAAGTTTTCATCCATTATTTTTTAAAGTAGGTTTCTGTCCCTTTGTCTCTCTCTTCTCCTTCTGGGACTCCCACAGTGCAGAATTGTTTCTGTTGATGGTATCCCATAATTCATGTAGGCTTTTTTAAAACTCTTTTTCATTACAGTTTCTTTATTCTCCTCTGACTGTACAATACCAAGAGATTTGTCTTCATGTTCACAGATGCTTTCCTCTGCCTGATTGAGCCTGATGTTGAAGCTCTCTATTGAGTTTTTCACTTCATTTATTGTATTCTTCAGCTCTGGCATTTGTCTGATTCTTTTTTATGATTTCTATATCTTTGTTGAACTTTTTATTTTTTTATGTATTGTTTACCTGAGTTCATGGAGTTGTATATCTGTGTTCTCTTGAATCTCACTAAGCTTCCTTAAAATAATTACCTTGAAATCTTTTTCATTTAACTCAAAGATCTCCATTTTGGGGGGTCAAAAATACTGGAAACTTATTTTCAATTTTTGGAAAATTGTGTTCCTTTGGTGGTGTGTTGTCATGTTTCCTTGTATTTTTTTCATATTTCTGATGGTTTTGCATTGATGCCTGCACATTTGAGGGCACAGCCACCTATTCCAGAACTTTTGAACTGGCTTCATTGGAGAAAGTCTTTCACCTGAAAGCAACTGTGATGGTGATGGCTGAGTGGGATGTAGCATCTTGGTTCCTTGGAAAGCACAGTGGCATAGTCTCTATGCAGCTCCATCAACTGAGTTTGATGTCAGGCAAACTGTAGTGATCTCCTATGGCCATGAATACAGTGACTCTGCGGGTGCCACTGGTGGGTAGGACTAGTGAGATCCTTGGGGGTGAAGGCTACTGGAATCTTCCTGGGATTTTTTTTACCCAAAGGTGGAAGGCCTAGAGTATCTCTCTTGGTGCTTGCTCTAGAATGCTGCCACTCAGAGCAATAGCTGAACCAGGGTTCTGGGATCAGGTGCACAAATACTGTATCACCTGGGTCCTGGTGCACAGGTGTGATTTTGAGGCGATGGCACTGGTGTCGAAGGCGTGGGTGTGTGCAGATCTTCCATGAAACTGGGGTCTGGGTTTCAGGGGCTCCCTGCAGTGACTCTGGTGGGGTGGGGAAAGTAACAGCAGCACATATCCCAGGATGATAAAGTGCAGCAGTGGCTTAGTTCCAGGCAGCAGGGTGCAATAGCAGCACAGCCTTCGGATGACGGCTCATAGTCCCAACTCAGGCCTCAAGGAGGAATCACAGGACAGAATAAGTATGTCCTTAGTGGTGCTCCATTGAATTCATGTTTTGGGACCCAGGAGGAGCTGGGGCTTAGGGCAGAAGTAACGCTATTGACAATGATGGTTCAGAGCTGTGACCTGGGATCCAGGGAATGGGGTTCCAGGCAGCTGGCAGCACTTCTGGCAATAATGGTTCAGAGTGGTGACCTAGGACAGGGAGCAGTGCTCATGGCAGTGAAGGCTGCCCAGATGATGTGACAAAGCTACAACCTTGGCAGAGTGGTGGCAACTCTGGTCCTGTATATGGTGAAGTGCTGTGGCATCCCAATCCCGGAGACTGGATCACAGCATTGTCCGGTGCCCCTGAAGGAAGGTCTTACAGCATTGACAGCTCTAGCTGGGGGGAGTAGATGCAGGGGGGTAGGAGGAGACCTTCAGTTAGCTCCATCAGCTTGGATTAGCATTGATGAAGACTATGGGAGACTTCTATAGCAAAGGGTGAAAATGCCACAGTGATGAGACTTGCTAGAGTTCTCCTGCTCTCCTTTCCCTGTGGGGTATAATTCCTCTGAGAGGATTCCCCCTGGTACCAAGACACTCTGGCCTGGCAGATGGAGTGATGTGGGTAAAATGCTTCCTATATTTGTCTATGTGGTCATTCTCAGTTTTGAGCTCCACAGGGTTTTTGCTGCTTCTTAGTTGTAGTCCAGAGCATTCCTTGAACTATTTTGGTTGGTCTGTAGTTGTTTATTTATTGTTTTTGTTGGGGAGACAAGCATTGCAGTCTCCTATCCCTTCATCTTGCTGATGTCACCCCTCTCTTTTTCAGGGTCTTAAGGTGCAAGGTTAAATTATTGGTTTTAAAAATCTTACTCCTTTTGTAATATAGGTAATCTAGAGCTATAAATTTCCCTCTAAGCATTATTTTACCTGCATTTCATAAGTTTTGGTGTATTGTGTCTTCATTTTCATTAATTGCAAAATGTTTTCTGATTTCCCTTTTGATTTCTTCTTTCACTCATTGGTTGTTTAGGAATGTGATTAATTTCTACATATTTGTTTCTTAAGATTTCCTGTTTGATTTCTAATTTCATTCCATTTTGTAATATTTCTATCCTTTTAAATGTATCAAAGTTTGTCTTATAGTCTACCATATGGTCTATCCTGGAGAATGTTTTATGTGCACTTGAGAAGAATGTATATTTTGTTGTGGGTGGAGTGTTCTACAGATGTTGGTTAGCTCTGGTTGGTTTACAGTGTTAGCCAAGTCTTCCATTCTTTGTTGATCTTTTGTCTTGTTCTATCCATTACTAAAAGTGGCATATTGAAATTTCCAGCTATTATTTTTGAATTGTCTATTTCTCCTTTCATTTCTATCAATTTTACTTCAGATATATTGGCATTCTGTTATTAGGTGCATATATGTATATAATCGTTATATCTTTCAGATAGAGTGATGGTTTTATCATTAAAAAATGTTTCTCTTTGTCTCTAGTAAGATTTTTTTGTTGCAAAGTCAACTTTGTCCATTAGTATAGCCAGTCCAACCTTTTATGGTTGCTGCTTGCGTGATATACCTTTTTTCCATCCTTTGACTTTCAATCTCTTTGTGTCTTTGGACGCATGGTGTGTGTCTAAGACAACAGACTGTTGGATCATTTTTTTGTCCAGCCTGATAATCTTTGCCTTTTGATTCATTGTTTAATCTGTTCACATTTAATGTTATTTTTTATATAGTTAGAGTTACATTGGCCATTTTACTTTTTGTTTTCTAAGTCCTTTATCATTTTGCTTATCTATTGCACCTTTATTACATATTTTCGAATGTAGCATTTTAATTTCATTAATTGCATATATAATTATTTACACTTAAAATATATAAAAATAATTTATTTTATATATATATTAGTTGTTGATCTAAGGTTTATCATAGTTTCAGTATTATACTAGCTTAGTTTTAGTAATATGTAGAAATGTTCTTCCTATAAAGCTCTCTTCTCTTTTCCTTCCCTTTGTGATATTATCGTTATATGCATTACAACTATTAATGTTGCAAACCCAACAACATATTGTTATAATTATTACTTTATCATCTGTCATTTCTTTAGCCTGTTGCAGTTTTGCTCCCACCCATCTCCTTTATGCAGTTATTGGCAAATACATTACACATGTATTTCCATAGATTATATGTACATTATTTTATACAATTTTTAAAAATTTAATCACGCCTATGGTTTAATCTATTTCGTTTGCCTCTGTTGCCGCAAAAAAAAAGAAGATTAAGGGGCTGGCCCAGTGGCATAGTAGCTAAGTTCACGTGCCGTGCTTTGGTGACCTGAGGTTCACAGGTTCAGATCGCAGGTGCAGCACTGCTTGTCAAGCCACATTGTGGTGGCATCCCACATAAAATACAGGAAGATTTACACAGATGTTAGCTCAGGGCCAATCTTCCTCATAAAAAAAATAATACAAAAATAAAGATAAATAAAAAAAAGATTAAGTCATGCCATGAAAAGAAAGTAGTTTGAAAGGACCCATTCAATTTAATCCAACAAACATTTGTTGAGTGCTTAAGTGCATGACATTCTCCCTTGGAATTCTATCCAACATTCTGGAAATGGGTAGAGTTGGACCATAAGGCATCCTTGATATTAGGGATGGTGTTGAACTGTAGGCATTTTTTTTCTTTTCTCAATGTTTTGTGGAATTTCTAAAGAGCTCTTTACTGATAGAAGGTTTCAGAGGACCAAGCTTAGAGTGAGCTTTATCCTTCCACTTGCAGATTTGGCTGAAATCATCAATGTCAGGACATCTTTAGAAGGATGGGACTGGATGCCTATAAGAAGCCTTTTCAGCACGATTTTGATCTAGTTATTGAAGAGATTGATTATGTTTTTGTGGTTGGTTTTACATTAAAAAGAAAACTTTGAGGGAGTGAATAAATAGGATAATATCTGATATTGAAGGTAAGGATTTTAAGATAGAATTAACTGGAAGAATTACTAGTCAATGTTTTCTAGCTACACGAAATTTGCAGAATTAAGGTGACAGCAATTAAAACATGCCTTAGCTTCAATTTATTCTTGTCTTCATAAAGAATTATTTGTTTGCAGCAGTTACCTTCTCGATTATGGTTTGCTTAACTTATCATTAAAATTAAATCTGTGTTTCTTGAACATACTGAGTTGGGAGATGTGACCCCAAAGCATGGTGAATGGTAGGCCAAGGTGTCTGGGATCTGAATAATGCCACAGATGAGTGTTGACTGTCTGCAATAGGAAATGGTGCATCTTTTAATTCTTCCATGCCAATCAGTTTAATAGAGAAACCAAGGTTTAGCTACATTTAGAGTTTACTGTGTACAGTGGTTAAGGACAAGAGTAAACATGTTTTTGAATATTAGTGTTCTGTTTCTCTCTGTTACCAGGGTAAGTCTTCCAGGTACCTCATGGAGGTAAAAGAGATGGAGGTGCCATGTCACAACGTGGAAGTGAGAGAAATAACTGGTCTAGTGTATGGGGAGAGTTCTTTGAGAGTCCAGCACTCCACTCTCTAGTAGAGTAGCCACTAATCACAGGTGGCTACGGAAACCTTGAATCACATGGCTAGTGTGACTCCACAATTGAGTTTTAAATTTGATTTGATTTTAGCTAATTATATTTAAAACTTGATATTCACTTCAGTTATTGGAAAACTTTGAGGTATGTTTTGAACAACTTGCAAACATGAATCTACTTTTTAACTATAAATTTTATGAAATCTGAATACATAGTTCTTCTGAAAATTCAGTATCCAAATTGAGTTGAGCAGGAAGTATAAAATATATGTCAGATTTCAAAGACATGACATGTAAAATTGAATATAAATATTTTGCTGTTAATTCTGTAATTTCATGTTGAAATCACAATATTTTGGACATACTGGGTGAAATGATATTAAAATTAAATTAAAATTAACAGACCTTTTTTTTCTCTTTTTGCTTTTTAAATGTGACTACTAAAAAATTGAAATTACATACATCAGTTGTATTATATTTCCACTAGACAGTGCTGGTCTAGAAAAAGATTAGCTATTTTGTCCCTGTAGCACATTATTTCTGAATAGTTATTAAAATTGCCTTCTACATATATACATACCTAGTGTAATAGCAGAAAGTACATAATATTAGGCATGTGTAGCAAATAACCCAGGTTTTTAAAACAAATGTTTTTTAAATCAGTTAAGGAAAGAATAGATAAAAAATATGCTTCTACAGTGTCATTTGCAATTGCTTAATTACCTTTAGTAGTCCTCTTTGTTTGTGCGGATTAAAATTACCATCTCTAGTCCTTGCTTTCACCTGAGGGACTTCCTGTAGTATTTTTTGCAAAGCAGGCCTTTTAGCAACAAATTATCTCAGTTCCTGATTATCTGGGAAAGTCTTTATTTTTCCTTTATTTTTCAATGATAATTTTGCTGGATAGAGAATTCTTTGTCGACAGGTTTTATTTTCTTTGAGCACTTTGAATATGTTATCTCTCTGCCTTATAGTCTTCATTGCTTCTGCTTAGAAATAAGCTGTTAATCTTGGGGTTCTTTTGTATGCAATGAATGATGTTTTTCTTGGTGATTTCAAGATTTTCTCCTTGTCATTGACTTTCAGCCTTTTAACTATGGTGTGTCTGTGGATTGCTTTACATTTATTCTAATGGAAGTTTGTCAGCCTTCCTGGATGTGTAGGATATTCTTTTTCAATAAATTTGGGACGTTTTCAGCCATTATTTCTTTGAATAATTTTTCTGCTTTCTCTCCTCTCCTTCAGATGTTCCCATTACACATATGTTGGTTCATTTAATGGTGTCCCACATTTCTCTGAGGCTCTGCTCATTTTTCTGCATTCTTTTTTTCTCTCTCTTTTTGAGCTTGCATCATCTCTTGATGTCTCCTCAAGTTTTATTATTCTTTTTTTTTTGGCAGTTCAAATCTACTGCTGATCTCCTCTAATGAATTTTTTATTTCAGTTATTGTACTTTTCAACTGCAGAATTCCCATTTGATTCTTCTTTATAATCTTAATCGCTTTATTGATATTCTCTCTTTGATGCTGCATTGTCATCGTACCTTCCTTTACTTCTTTAGTCATGCCTTCCTTTAGGTCTGCAAAAGTTTTAATAATGGCTACTTTGAAATATTTTTTCTATTAAATCCAACATCTGGTTATCTTCACAGACAGTTTTTGCTACCCTCTTGTTTTCTGGTATATTGGTCATACTTTCCTATTTCTTTGAATGTGTCAGAATTATTCCTGGAACTTGGGACATAGTAGGAAATGTATTGTAACATCTCTGGGTACTACTCCCACCCCCTGGGGATTATTATTGCTTTAGTTTGTATAATGATAGGCTGGGTTGTTTCAGTGAAGTCTATTTTCCTCTCCTTATCCCACAGTATGAAACTGCTGATGTTTTTCCTCAGGAACATCCAGCTTTTGGTATACCCACAGTACCCTGGAATGACAGTGGTACTGGTAGGATTCTCTCCTACTCTTTCCTTCACCACACCCAGTTGTTCAACTCCACTAATTGCCATTGCTTTCAACAGTGCTCTGGGGCATACACTTCTTTATAATGAATCAAATAAAATTGTGACTCCTCTGTGGCATAGTTTCTGAAGTTAACGTTTGATATTTGTTCAGACCCCAGGAGGGTTTCTCTCAGCTGCCTTATTCCCTGGTTCTTGCCTGAAAATCATCCAACCTACAATCTGAGCTGTATCATCATTTGATCCATGAATGCCCTCACAACTCCTTTTCACCGTAACCTCTACTGTTCTTGGGAATGCCTTTAGGTTTAAACTTTTCCATGTTCTGTTGCAAATGAAGTCATTACTTTTGGGAATATATTAGGAGGTATCTGCTTTATGGCTTGTTTCTCCCCACAAGCAAAATATCCGAGCAAGAGTTCTGAAGCTGGGTGTGGGGACAATGGCAAGATTTTCTGTGAGTGACATCCTCACTCAAAGGAGGCACTGAGCGCTTGGTGGAGGGAGTGGTCAACAGCTGGAAGTTCTCTCAGCTTGCCTCTTCTGGCATTAACCTAGGAAAGGGCTACTGGGGTTCAGTATTCTAAGCATGCCACACTCAAGGTGGATCCTTCACTCCACGACTTGGGGTTGGGCAGAAGATGGGACCTCCACCTCTAGACTGTAATCATTGGGAACTTAGCCTCAGCAAGAGATAGCTGGAGATAGGGAGAGTAATGCTGAAGTCCTCCTTCTCCTGGGGAAAAAAACCCTCTGGCTTGAATCTGAGGAAGAGACAGCCCTGTGTTTTTGGCTGCAGCAGTCTGGAGTGGAGAATCTCTGCCTTGCTGAACTGGAAGCAGGGAGGGATAGAATCTTTCTCAAATACCACAGATTCTCACCTTTCTTATTAAATTGTTATAGATTTCCTTGAACAGATGTTTCATCATTTGCTGTTTGCTTGTAATCTCTGAGCCAGAGGCTTTAAGTGGTTTTCTTTATATATATATAGTTTTCGTGAGTTCCTCTGGAGGGTAGGTCAGCCGAGTTCCTCACACTGTCATGCTGGAAGTCAATGTCCTTATATAACATATTTGAAATGAAAAAATCATAGAAATGAAGAATAGGTCAGTGGTTTCCAGGGGTAAAGGTAAGGGTTGGGGGTGGGTGTGGGAGGTGCGAGCGAAGTAGATGTGGCTAAAACCGGGCAATATGAGGGATCTTTGTGATTATGAAAAAGTTCTTTATCTTGACTGTATCAATCTTATTATCCTAGTTGTGATATTATACTACAATTTCTTAAGTCATTACCCTCTGGGCTACCTGTGTAAAGGATACGTGGAATCTCTCTGAATTGTTTGTCACAACTTCATGTGGATCTACAATTATTCAAAATAACAAGCTTAATTAATAGAACATACTCGACACCATAGCAATAAATAACGTCAGATAAAATTATGGAGTACGTTTTCATGAATAATTATTTAAACCTTAAAGTGAATATTTATAGCAGTATAATAAAGACTTAGGCAATTATTTAAAAAACAGTGTTAAGCAAACATGCAAGATAAAAAATTCTATATCATAAACTCAGTTTTATAAAAATTAGAGATGTATATGTTTTATAAAAAAGACTGAAATATACATTAAAATGATTATAGTGATTATCTTATGATAGAACAGAAACAGATTAATTTGTCTCTATTAATTATATAGACTTCCAATCTTATTCATTGAAGTATTATATAATAATAACATATATATATATATAATTATATAATAAGAAAGATAGTATGTTAATTTTTAAAACAAATAAAATCCAACATAATGTACTTTTCGTGGACTTGTATTTTGGAAGTCCTGGAACTCTTCTAGCATCCAGTAACCTCATTGAGAGGTGGCTAAGAATCAGCAACAGTGAGTCAGTGTTGCAGTCAAAATACTCTGTTGTACATGGTAGATCCTTAACGAAAGCATTGACCAGTTCCCTACGTTCTTTGCACGTATGTAGAAGTTTTATTCTGGCCAACTTTTAAGTCATAAAGTAGAACTCGATTATGACTATTGATGTTTTCTTTCCAATGCTGAAGATGGCAGATCACTTAGTCATTTTCTTCTTCCTTGACAGATATTTCTTTATTCTAGGGCTATCTACAGGAAACTTCAGTAAGTCCCACTTAAGGAGATTCCTCTCTGCATGAATTTCAATCTCCTGGTTCATATATAAAACAAGGATTTCCACTTTTTCACTTTTTCCTAGGAACTGGCAAACCCACAATATTATTAAGTTGTCCATTTGCCTTAGAAACACAAGCACCCATGCCCAGCTTTCAGAGAAGTATTTACACCGTGTCACCAAGAGGGTAACTAATAATTCTACCTACATGGTCAGTTAATCATGGAGTGGATTGGAAAGTTCATGAATACATAATGATGAAAATTCAGTTACAAAGATTTTTGTTTAATTCGGGAGACGTATTTTTCACCCAAAGAGTGAAGATCCCATTCCATAATTCTACATCAGGTGGCAAGAAGCACAGCAGTGTTCTGGCTTACCCCCGAATTACAATGAGCACAGTTCTCCTAAGAGCAGTTTCAACAAATAGTGTGCTTCTCTTACCTCTAAGGAAGGCTTGAAAAAGAACCCAAAAAGGGCCAGTATTTTTATTAGTTAATATTGTTCGGCCATATTGAGGAATTATTTTCCTCTGGGATAATTAAAAATTTTATCCTTATTTTTTGTGGAAGTCAGGTTTCAGGCCATTCCCTTCCCCTTTCTGTAATACTTTCAGATACTGAAATGATCAATGACAGTGGGAAAAAAAATTAAATATTGTTAATATTTATCATATTCCAGGAATCAGTTAGACATTCACATGGGAAATCATGTAATTCAATTCTTAACTTTAGTGATGAAGAAATAGAAACTCAAAAGAGTGAATCATTGGACCAACACACAGATTGGGTGCCAGAATTCTGATCACATGAAAATGAATACAATGCTTTTTTCCACCTACGATGTATATTAACTAACTGAGCTCCAGAACAACTCAGATTCAGTGAGATATTGCTTTGTATTGGAGGGATATTGGAAAAGGAAATATTAAGTTGAGGTGTGCGAAATTCATGTCTATGAATTGTCTATGAGTGAAGGTTCACTCAACTTTTATCTTAGCTATTGTGATTAATTATGCAATAAACATGGGAGTGCAGATACCTCTTTGAGATACTGTTTTCATTTCTTTTGGATAAATACCCAGAAGTGGAATTACTGGATCTTGTGGTATTTCTATTTTTAATCTTTTGAGAAGCCTCCATACTGATTTCTATAGTGGCTGCACAAATTTACATTCCCACAAATGGTGCACAAGTGTTCTGTTTTCTCTATGTCCTCGCCAACATTTATCTTGCATGGTTGAAGACAGCTTTTCTAACAGGTGTGATCTGTTATCTCATTGTGGTTTTGATTCGTATTTCTCTCATGATGAGTGATGTTGAGTGAGCACTTTTCATGTACCTGCAGACCATTTGCTAATCTTTGCAAAACTCTCTAGTCAGTTCTTCAGCCTAGTTTTTAATCGGGTTGTTTGTTTTTGGCTATTGAGCTGTATAAATTCTTCACATATATTCTTTTAAAATCAGATAGTTTGTGTTTTTGCTATTGAGGTGCATGAGTTCTTTACATATTTTGGATATTAACCCCTTATTAGATATATGATTTGCAAATCTTTTCTCCTATTTGGAGGTTGCCTTTCCATTTTTTTGATGTTTTCCTTTGCTGTGCAGAAGCTTTACAGTTTGATGTAGTTCCATTTGTTTATTTTTGCTTTCGTTGCCTTTGCTTTTATTGTCAAATCCAAAAAATCATTGCTAAGACCAATGTCAAGCTGCTTACCTTTGTTTTCTTCTAGGAGTTTTCTGGTTTGAGGCCTTATGTTCAAGTGTTTAATTCATTCTGAGTTAATCTTTGTGTATGGTGTAAGATAATGGTCTACTTTCACTCTTTTGCATGTGGCTGGCTGTTTTTCCCACTATTTATTGAAGAGACTTTCCTTTTTCTATTGTATGTTCTTAGCTGCTTGGTTGAAAATTAGCGGTCCATATATGTGTGAGCTTTTTTCTGGGTTCTCAATTTTGTTCCATTGACCTATGTGTCTGTTTTTGCACCATACAATGCTGTTTTGATTACTGTAGCTTTGTATTATACTTTGAAATCAGGGAAAATAATACATACAACCCCTGCATTCGCTTTTCAGGATCTTTGTTATTCCATGTAAATTTTAGGATTCTTTGTTCTATTTCCATGGAAAATTTCATTGGGATTTCCATAGGGATTGCAGTGAATCTGTATATTGCTTTAGGTAATACGGATATTTTAATTATGTTAATTCATCCCATCTATGAGCACAGAATATCTTTCCATTTCTTTGTGTCTTTTTCGATTTCTTTTAACTATGTTGTATAAGTTGCAGTTGTACAAGTCTTTCACCTCCTTGGTTAATTTCACTCCTAGATATTTTATTCTTTTTGCTGCAATTGTAAATGAATTGTTTTCTTGATTTTTCCTTCTGCTAGTTCACTATTAGTGTATAGAAACACAACTAATTTTTGTATCTTAATTTTGTATGTAGATTTTCTACTCTGCAACTTTGCTGTATTTTTCTATTAGTTTCAACAGTTTCTTTGGCAGAGTCTTCAGAGTTTTCCATGTATAAGATCATGTCATGTGCAAATAGAGACAATTTTACATCTTCCTTTCCTATTTGAGTGATTTTTATTTCTTTTTCTTGCCTAATCGCTCTAAGAATTGCAGTACAATGTTCAATAAAGTGGCAAAGGTGGGCATCATTTTCTTCTTCTTGATCTTAGAGGAAAAGCTTTCAGCTTTTTACCATTGAGTACCTTGTTAGCTGTGGGCTTGTCATACATAGCCTTTATTATCTTGAGGTATGTTCCCTCTATACTCAGTTTGATGAGAATTTTTATCATGAACAGATGTTGAATTTTGTCAGATGCATTTTCTAAATCTATTGAGATGATTATATGAATTTTATCTTTCATTTTGTTAATGTGGTTTATCACATTGATTTGTGATGTTAAACCATCCTTGCATCCCTGGAATAAATCCCACTTGATCGTGATGTATGATCCTTTTAATGTACTGTTCAATTAGGATTGCTAATATTTTGTTATGAATATTGTATCAATGCTCATCAAGAATATGGGGCTGCAATTTTCTTTTCTTGTAATGTCCTTGTCTGTTTTTTGGTATCAAGGTAATGTTGGCTTTATAAAATGAGTTAGGAAGTCTTCCCTCCTCTTTATTTTTGGAAGAATTTAAGGATTGGTATTCATTTTTCTTTAGATGTTTTGTAGAATTTACCAGTGAAGCCATCTGGTCCTGGACTTATTGTTGTTGGGTATTTTGATTACTGATTCAATCTCTTTACTAGTAATTGGTCTGTTCATATTTTCTGTTTCTTCATGATTCAGTCTTAGTAGGTTCTTTGCTTCTGGGAATTTATCCATTTCTTCTAGGTTGTCCAATTTATTGACATATAATTGTTCCTAGTATTCTCTTATGATCCTTTGTATTTCTGTGGTATTAGTTATATGTCTCCTCTTTCATTTCCGATTTTATGTGAGCCCTCTCTCTTTTTTTCTAGGGGAGTCTACCTAAATGTTTGTCTATTTTGTTTATATTTTTCAAAACATCAGTTCTTAGTTTCATTGATCTTTTCTATTGTCTTTTTAGTCTCTCTCTGTTTCATTTATTTCTGCTCTGATTTTTGTTATTTCCTTCCTTCTACTACCTTTGAGTTTTTTTTTTCTAGTTCCTTGAGATGCAGAGGTAGGCTGTTTATTTGAGATCTTTCTTTTTTCTTAATATAGGTGTTTATCACCAGGAACTTCTCTATTAGAACTGCTTTTGCTGCATCCCATAAGTTTTAATATGTGGTGTTTCCATTTTCCTTTATCTCAAGATGTTATTTTATTTATCTCTTCATTTCTTCTTTGACCCATTGGTCATGGTCAAAGCACATTGTTTAAGCTTCACATATTTGTAAATTTTCCAGTTTTCTTCTGGCAACTGATTTCTACTTTCATACCCTTGTGGTTGGATAAGATACTTGATATGATTTCAATCTCCTTAAATCTATTACGATTTGTTTTGTGGCCTAACGTGTTCTATTTTGGAAAATGTTTCATGTGTACTGGAGGATAATCTGTATCCTGCTGCTGAGGGTTGAATGTTCTGTAAATGTTAAGTCCATCTAGTCTAGCATATAGTTTAAGGCCAATGTTTCTGTCTGTCTGGATGTTCTATCTATTGTTGAAAACAGGGTAATGAAGTCCCCTACTATTATTGTATTGCTGTCTATTTTTCCCTTACGGTTTGTTAATATTTGCTTTATATATTTAGGTGCTCCTTTATTGGGTGCATAAATATTTACAAACGTTATATTCTGTTGATGGATTTCCCCTTTATTATTATATAATGACCTTCTTTATCTCTTATTACAGTCTTTGCCTTAAAGTTTATTTTGTCTGATATCAGCGTAGCTACCTCAGATTTCTTTTGGTTTCCATTTGCATGGAATATCTTTTTCCATCCCTTCACTTTTAGTCTGTGTGTGTCTTTACTTCTGAAGTGAGTCTCTTGCAGGCAGCATATATATGAGTCTTGTTGTTTTTTTATCCATTCAGCCACTTTATGTATTTCAACTTGAGAATTTAGACCATTTACATGTAAAGTGATTATTGACAGGTATGTAATTACTTTTATTAATTATTTTCTGGCTATTTTGTAATTTCTTTGTTACTTTCTTCTCCTCTTCCCTTTGTGATTTGATGACTTTCTCTAGTGATATGCTGAGATTTTTTCTCTTTATCTTTTGAATATCTACTATAGGTTTTTCTTTGTGGATATGATGAGGCTTACATAAAACAGCTTACATTTATAACAATCTATTTTAAGTTGATAACAACTTAAGGTTGAATGCATTCTAAAGTTCTATATTTTATTCCCCACCCACCTTTTATGTTTTTGATGTCACAGTTTACACCTTTTTTTATATTCTGTATCCCATAACAAATTATTGTAGTTATAGTTCTTTTATACTACTTTCATCTTTTAACTTTCATTCTAGCTTTATAAGTGATTATTCCACTGTCTTTACTACATATTTACTTTTACCAGTGAGATTTATACTTTCATATGTTTTCCTGTTCCTAATTACTGCCCTTTGTTTCAGTCTAAAGATTCCCTTTAAATTTCTTACAAGGCCAGTCTAGTAGTGATGAACTCCATAAGCTTTTGCTTGCCTGGAAAACTTTCTCTCTCCATCAATTTTGAATGAAAACTTTTCTATTCAGAATATTCTTGGTTGGCAGCCAATATTTAAAACCTTTTTATTCTGAAATAATTATACATTCACAGATCTTTGCAAAGACAGTACCGAGAGAAGATGTACTCCTTCAACTGATTTACTCAAATGTTTATATGTCAAACTATAGTACAATATCAAAACAGGAAACAGATATACATATATGCTGATACACACAGTACAATATCAAATTTTGTACATAGTACATTAGTACATAGTACATTGCACATAGTACAATATCAAAAACATATATATAGTACTATATCAAAACCAGGAGACTGATACACATATATATGTATACTGAGCACAACATGTGTGTATAGTTTTATGCCTGTTATATCACATTTGTAGATTTGTGTAAGTACCACCACAATCAAGCACAGAATCATTCCATTACTACAGAGATCTCCCTCACACTACCCTTTATATTCACAACTAGTTTCCTTCAGACACCAGCAACCTCACATCTGACAACCACTAACCTGTTCTCCATATCTGTAATTTTGTCATTTCAAGAATGTTAGATAAATGGACACATACATTAAATGACTTCTTGAAGTTGGCATTTTCCACTCTGCATAACGTCCTTGAGATCCATCTGAGTTGTTGGGGTATCAGCAGTTAGTTCTTTTTCTTTATTGCTGAGTAGTATTCCATGGTGTGGATGTACTACATGATGCAGGGTCGGTGAGCCGAGGAGTCAAAAGAAAGATTTCTTAGACTCTCAAGATCTGGCAGTAGTGCTCTTTTATTTAGAGAATAGTATAGAATAGCATGGGGACAGGACTCACGGGCAGTCAGAGCTTCTGTTGCCGCCGCTTCTGCTGCCCCCGCTGGCATGGGGACAGAGCCCATGGGCAGGCAGAGCTGGTGTGTGGGGACAGGACCCACGGGCAGTCAGAGCTCCTGCTGCTGCCCCGAGTTGAGGGTTAGGGCTAAATTTAAGGCATGGGAATGTGAGTCATCTCTTTACAAGACAAAGGAAAAAAAGTTAAAATGGTACCAGTGCCCGTAGTGTCCGGCCATTGGGCGGTCCCAGAACTTTTAGATAAGAATCAAACTGGATTGAGTAAATGGCAGAAGTCACCGCTCAAATATTATCTTCAACTAAAGACAAAGGAGGATTTTGGGGTGGGGGGTCAGTTACATGAGGTTGCCAGACAGTAAACGACTTAAGTTCTTGCTTTCCCCACTAAGAGTTTCCAGAGATAAGGCCATCCCCCCTTCCTCCTGGCGCAGAGAGGGAGGCATGGAGATTTCCTTCACAAATGCAATTGTCTCTGATCAAAGGGCAAGCAAATTCCACTCCTCGGAGCCTGATTCTCATCTGCAGTTTTAAAATTAACCAGCCTAAAAATCCTCATCATAAACTGTTTTAAAATTAAGCAGCCTAAAAATCCTCATCATAAACTGTTTTAAAATTAAGCAGCCTAAAAATCCTCATCACTACAGTTTGTTCAACTATTCACCTCTTGAAGGGTATTTTGGTTGTTTCTAGTTTTGGACTATTACCAATAAAGATGCCATGGACATTTGTGTAAGGTTACTGTGTGAACATGAGTTTCATTTCTCTGGTAGTAATGCCCAGAATTGTTATTACTGAGTCATGAGGTAAGTGTATGTTTATGTTTATACAAAACTGCCAAACAGTTTTCCAGAGGGGCTGTACCACATCACAGTGTATGTATCCAGTTTCTCTGCATTCTCACCAGCATTTTGCAGTGTCAGTATTTGATATTTTAGCTATTTTAATAAGTATGTAGTGATATGTCATCATGTTCTCAATTAGCATTTCCTTAATGGGTAGTGTTATTGCACACCATTCAGTGTGCTTATTTGCCATCTGCATATCCTCTTTGATAAAATTCCCCTCCACATCTTCAATCATTTTGTAATTAATTTTTTTCCCTTTTTTTGGTGTGGAGTTTTAAGAATCATTTATATATTTTAGATACATGCCCTTTGTGATATTTGAGGTGTGCAAATATTTTCTCTCTGTCTGTAGCTTATCTTTTCATTTTTTTAACAGGATATTTTGCAGAAAAAAGTTTTTACTTTTGATAAAGTCCAATTTACTGATGTTTTTCTTTTATGGATTATGCTTTTGGTGTCATGTGTAAGAACTCTTCACCAGGCCCTAGGTTTCAAAGATTTTTCACCTACATTTTCTTCTAAAAGTTTTATATTTTACCTTGAAATTTATGATCTACTTTGAGTGAATCCTTGTACAAAATATGATAATTAGTCCAGTTTCCTTTTTCTATTTTTCCTTTTCTTTATTACTTTTTCCTTTTTTGCCTATGGCTATCCACTTGCTCCAGCACCATTGTTTGAAAAAACTACCCATACTGCATTGAATTTCTTTGCACCTTTGTTAAAAGTGACTTGATGTGGATCTATTTCTAGATTGTCTATACTGTCTCATTAATCCGGGAGTCCACCCCTCCACAATACTCATCATTTTTAATTACTGTACCTATACAAAAGTCTTAAATTTGGTTACAGTAATCTCTGAATTTTATTTTTCTTTATCAAATTTGTTTTATCTATTCTAAATCTTTTGCTTGTCCACATAAATTTTAGAAAAACTTCATCCACAACTATTAAAAATTTTGTTGGAATTTGGATTGAAATTGCGTTAAACCAGGAGATCAATTTAGAGGACAATTGAGATTTTTACTATCTTCAGTTTATTGGCTGATGAGTATGGTAAGTCTCTCCATTTATTTAGATCTTTGATTTCTTTCATCAGCATGTCAGGATACAAGTTTCATACATGTTCTCTTAGATTTTACTTAAGTGTTTCTTTTTTTTGTGAGGAACTGTAAATGGTATTGCATTTTTAATTTTTGTTTTGTGTCTCCATTGCCGTATATAGGAATGTAAATTGATTCCTTTGGTTGATCTGGAATTCTGCAATCTTGATGAACTCCCTTATTAGTTGTAGGAGTCTTTTTCTGGGGGTGGGCATTGCTTGGGACTTTTTATGTAGACCATCATATCAACTGAGGATAGGAATAGTTTTATTTATTCCTTTCTGATCTGCAAGTGTTCTACCCACTTCCTCCACACACTGCTAATGAAAGAGGAGTCTCTTATCCTAAATAGTGTGAGATGGCTGAACACACAACACCCAAAATGGACAGATGAGAGTGACAGCAGTTTATCACATATACTCACAGTCTGAAGGAGGAGGACACTGCATTCCACGCAGGGCCACGGAGGTTGCACTCAGGAAGACAGTGAACAAGCAGGGGCTGTGAGAGGCAGGTTTTGTAGTAATAAGAGTATGGGGTCCTTCTGGTTCCCAGGGGAGGATGTTATTAGTTTGTCTGAGTAGTTCCATGGGCTGGCAGGAACTGAAGCTCTTAGGTTGAGGATCAGGTGGAATGCAGCTGTTCAGGCTGATAGGAGATGTAGCCAGGTGGGCAGTCTTTCCTGATGGGTTTGGGAAACATATTTGTGAAAGCAGGAGAACCCACCATTAGGCCTTTGGGACCTTTTGAGGCTTGGAGATGTCATGGCAGCACTTGAAACTTCAGATCTCACAATATAGCATGGCATTTATTTCTTTTTCTTATTTTATTGTGCTGGCTAGGACTTCTGTTACTAAGTTAAGTGAAAGAAGGAGAAAAGCCATATCACCAACTAGATAGAATTATGAAATATTGTTTGACAGAATTCAACACCTGTTCTTAATTGTTAAAAAAATATAATATTAAAAAAACTAACATTAAAAAGGAATTTTCCCAATCTAAGAAAGGATTGCTACTCTACTGCACACATCAGACTCAATGGTGAAATATTTAAAGTTGTCCCCCTGATTTCTGAAGTACTGGAGGTGTCAGACAATGAAAAGTGGCAAAAAAGTAAATAATAGGTACAAAGGTGGCAAAGGAGGTAAAATTGTCATTATTTGTTTTGGACATGATCATGTATATTTTATTACATGAAATATTTGAATGTTCCCCAAGTTAAAGCTATTAAATAAGATATATTCAGAAATGCGCAGTTTTCAACTCTGTTCCCTAGTACTCATTCCCTCTCTTGCCCTAGAGGTAACTGTTTTTTTAAATCCTCCCATTGTTTCTATTTACAAATGTGAGTAGAATGGCATAGAAAAGATATAGCTATATATTCCTCACCTTCTCCTCTACTTTATTAAACAAAATGTTGCATATTACACGTACTGTCCTGTACCTTGTTCCAAATATATTTTAGGAATTATTCCATTACAGGGTACAGAGAGCTTCTCATTTTTTCTTCAAGCTGCAGAGTATTTCCTTGTTTGGATGCACATCAGTGTATTTATATATTCCCCCTTTTCTCCCAGCATTATCTCTGATTTCTGCCACAGTAAGATCCATACAGGATTCCTCTGTGACAGACAGTTTGTCATACAATCTGAGTCCTAGAAATGCATATTTTCTACTAGAGTTGTAACTTTGTCCTGATGGCTTTCTGTGGCCACTTATGGGGAAGAGTACACCCCAAGCCAAAGAGTTAGCATGTTACAGGCTCTTAACATCAGCCCTGGTATCAGTTCCCCCACATTGAACCCAGCATACGTGGGGTTAAAACTAAAACCCACCACCCCCTTTCCTGCTTCTCTAGCTCCACTCATATGTAAATACCTGTTTCTTTAAACTTTGACTCTTTCAGCTTTACAACTAAATGGGAGTCACAAATTGTTGAAAGCCCAGGAGGCCTGGAGTTGGAGGCACACTAAAGTTCAGCTAATCATGTGTCCTTGAAGTTTGCCAGGAAAGCTGCTGTCTCAAGAATGTCAAGGAGCAGAGGCTTCCCAGACCTCAACTCCTCGACTCCGGGCCCTTAAACCCCCTTCAAACAGGAAGGCGAAGGACACACACCTGCCATCCTCCTATCTCACCATCCCCCCGCCTCGCTGCAAGCAGCCTCTCAAGGCCAAACACAGGCTGGTGGAAAAGCGCTGACCTGCACAAGCTACATGTTCCCCCTCCCCTACCCAAAACCCCAGATAAAAATCCCTACCCATTCCTCATCGGGGAGCTGGCAATTTTTGAGGCATGAGCCCTTGCTTTGCTCCCTGTGCCTGGCACAGTAAAAACCTCTCCTCTTCCACTCAAGACTCTGTTCTCGTTATTTGGATAGGCATCGGGTTCAGAGACCGAACTTTCGGTTACAAGCATGCCACTGATTTTTATTCAAGACATAACCAGGGTTAGATATTTTCCTAAAAAGAACAGGGAAAAAGAGACCACAGAACATGATTATAAAAATCTTGAATGCACCGCATCTTTACAAATTACGTGCATTTCTTACACTTGTTGTCCCCTCTCTGTGTTCAATGGTGTGAAGGACCTTCTCTGTTTGTCTTTGAGAATGAAAAGATGTAGGAGACAACCATGATATGGAGTCATTAATGGCTTTGTCCTAGCTCTGGTAAATATGTGTCGACGAAAATAATCCATAACCAATCTATAAATGAAAATTTGGGTGAGTTTATTCTGAGCTTAAATCTGAGGATTATAACCCGGGAGAGTCTTTCCACAAAGGAACAGAGCACTCCAAAGAGGTGGGGGGGTATACAGGGTTGTTATATACCCTCAAAGAGGATGTTTCACATATGATTGGAATGTCCCTTTTACAATAGTCCCGAGACTACTCTGTCGGCACAGCGATTGATGGAAACAGCAGGTAGGTCTTCTGTCTCAGTGAACACAGCAGGGTGGCAGTCTGTTGTCTCCAGCTGAGTGGTCACAGGTGAGCTGGGAGGTGAGTGCAGCAATCAGTTCCTAGCCTAAGGAAAAATGCTAATGTTGGGGGGAAGTTGCATCTTTATCTCAAGGGCCTTTGTTCTGGCCATAGGAAATGTCTAAGCAGATATGCAATGCATGCTCAATAGCCAGTCAGGTCCTTTTGGAGGAAAAAAAAGAAGTCAGGCCGAATTAGGTTTATACCAAATGGCTTCCTCATATACTCCAATATATCCTATTGCTTGCCATTTTTATTTATCATATGCCTAATTACAGAAAGCAGGAAAAGCAAGAAAAACTGGGGAAGGAAGCAAGGAAATCATCCTGATCCACATGTGACCAAAATTCAGGAATATAAATGAAAACTATTGTTGCATTATGATGGAATCCTCCTGTTCTCTTTTTTTTCTACCTATTGTCCTTGAAGCTGTATGAAGCAGATGATTTTTACTCCATATTTATTTGATAAAAACTTTTTATAAAACTGCAGGCAGAAGATTAGTTCAGTTGCATGAATACAAAGAGGACCGGGAAAGAATGAAGATAAGGTATTACAATCAACACTGGGAACTTCCAGGCCTAACTGAGGGTTTGCGGAAGCCATTGGGGGAGGGCATTTTCTGCAGGGTCACTGAACCAGGAGCAAACCAGATCCTGAGGAAGCACTCTCTTGGTGGAATAAGAGTCAAGTAGGAAACCTTCTCATGCTGTGAAGAAGCTGGGACAGAAAGTTCTCCCTTGGGAGTCACTATCTTCACTTCAGCTCAGGAGCCCTCCTGGAGACAGAGGAGAGTGTTGTTTCCAGGCCTAACTCTACAAGCAGCTTCTTTCCCCCTCTCTCAGGGCCTCATGATAAAGCTCTGCAGTAAGAAGGAGAAAACATTAAGTTACCCTGAGCCAATGTTACTTTGGAGAGCGGCCATTTTATTAAGTGGAGAAAAGAGGTTTTACTGCAAATTGCCTGATTGGAATTCAAAGTTTTTCCCATTATTTCTTCTCCTGCATTGTCATCTCTACATCTGTTCTAGGAGAACCAAACCTATCTCTAAAATATTATTAAAGACAATTACCTATTGGCTGAAGTCCAGCATGTCCTAGGAAAGAGAAGGGAAGATATATACTTAAAAGATATGTAGGCAATTCTGTCCCCAGCCCCTGACCACCTACCTGAGACTTCTCTAACACCATGACCCATGTCACATGACTCCAGGGCAGAGAGTAGAGCAGAAAATGAGTGCGTGTGACCCTTGAAGTTTCTGTCATGAAAATCCAGTGTAATTTCAGCAGGTTTAGTGGCTCTTCTCCAATTTTCTCCAGGATCTCGACCCAAGATTTCCATGCATGTTGACCCTCTCCTACTGCTAGGGGCCATAACCATTCATGTTTTAACATAGTAACCACGGATGGTTGATTTCTAAATCTCCAGGAAATTTGAAGTTGAGTAGGTGAAGAAAGGCTTTATACAGGGCCAGTGGTATACAGAGAACTAACTTGACCAAAGACTCGTTTCTTCCTACAAAGCTCTGTAAAGAGTCTCCACCAGGAGCTCCACCCCGCGGCTGTGAAGCGCACGTTCCCCTCCCCATCATAGAAATATCAGTCCAGGAGCCGCACCGGCTCTGTCCCATCGGAGGAACGACGCTCGAACTCAGCCTGCAGCATGAAATGTGCTGTGGGGCAGGAGCGAGCCGGTCACTGGGGAGGGCTTCTAAGACTGACGGTGATATCCACCAATACTGATCGCCCAGGCGCAGATAGGGGCAGTAGGACACCCCTGACTGGCTCCACCTGCATCCCTGGCTACCAGCACCTCACGGGTTCAACTTCCATCCGCAGGCTGCATCGGGAGGCCTGGCCTGGCAGATGAGAGCCCTCTGGTCCGGAGACATTCGGAGTTCCCTGGGCTTCCGTGCTTGGCTAGCGACCTCCAAGCAGGAGCTGGAAACTGGAGGAGGATTTGTCCCCATCACCACCCGAAGGACACTCACCGCTCCTTCCTCTCATCCCACAGCTTTTTAACCAGTCCTCAAACACGTCCCACTTCCTTGTTCATTCTGTAATCACTTGATTAGTAATAACCTTGTTCTCCAAGCCTGTGTTTTCTCCTGGGAATGCCAAGAAGGGAAAAACAGACATCTCCCCTCCACTCCTGGAGCTTAAATTTTAGTGAAAGCAATGGACAAAAAAACCACACAGTAATTTTTTGAGGAGTGAGAAATGTGAGAAGAAAAGTGTGGCGTTCTAGAACAGAGAATAACAGGATGATCTCGGCTTCCTCAGAGTGCCAGAGAAGAGGTCTCTGAGCGTGACATTTAAGATGTGGCATGAAAGGTTGAGTTGATGAGGAATAGAGAAGAGTGGGTGTGTGTATATGTTTGGGGAAAAAGGGAGGCATAATTCAGGTAAAGGTAACACCATGTGGAGAAGCTTGAAAGAATTGATGAATTTCCTCAAGAAACCAGAAGAAACCAGTTCACTGAAGCACAGAAAGTGAGAGGAAGGAGGTAAAAGATTAGACTGGAGAAATCAAGTAGAGCCGGGGACTTAAAAGTTGTAGGTGACAGGATTTTGAATTTATATTAAATGTGGTGGGAAACTACTGAAGAGCTTTAAGGAGATTAAAACCATAATCCCAGTACAGGTCCAGGATCCCTTTTCTGCTTTTCTAAATCTAGATAGCTCACAAAACCAGATTTTATTTTTTAATTTGGTGTCAAAATTCATTTGGTGTATCTGACCTGATGAGATGTGGGGTCAAATGTGTCTCTCAGCTCTTACTGGTTACATGTGCTTCTGTAGTTGCAATATGTGCAGACATGCATATATATATATATATATAAATATACACATATGTATCACATAATTGTATAGGTTTTTGGTGTTTTTGTCTTTACATTTAATTGAACTGTGTAATGTCAAAAAGAGTTAAAGAATAACTTTTTGGCTAAAAGCGAGATGAATAAATGGAAGCTTCTGATATCACCAATAGTATGGAATGTAGAATTACTGCAGAAATTTGAGGCACTTTACTGAAAAATATTTGCTGCAGTCAGCACTATTTATGACTTAAAAAGGCAAATTGTTGAAAGTAAATAGAAATGTAAAGGCCAAGAAATTTCAAAATTTTTAATGAAATTTTTAAAAATGTTGCACAAGGCAAAAAATAAATATGAAGATCTCAAACTTGCTTTGATTGAATGGATTCAATCAGAAAGTGGTGAATCTGTGCAACTGCCTAGTTTGGTAATGAAATAATTGAAAATAAACCATAAAGAACAAAATTGGAAGGTGACTGTGTGTATAAGGTGTGAGTCTAGAAGTTTTAGAACAGGGTAAAGCAGAGTTTCCAACCTCAGTCTATAGATATTTTGGACCAGATACGTCTTTGTGCTTGGGCTATTCTGTACACTGTAAGCTGTCTACCAGCATCCTTGTCTTCTACCCACTAATTATCAGAAGAAACTCCCAGTGTGACGACCAAAAATGGCTCCAGATATGGCCAAATGTCCTGGAGGGAGAAGGAGCAGGGAGGAGGGTGGTGAGCTGTCCCTGGCTGAGAACCACTGGTGTAAACCACCTGAAAAAACTGTGATGAAGAAGCCACTGTTAATTATGGAGCAGCTGAGAATTACATTGACAAATTTACCAATGTTATATGTGTTGAAAATCTTGAAATTCTCTACATGAAAGTTATGCTTTTTAGGAATCTGGTACCAATGCAGAGCTATTTTTCCAACAAAATAAATTTTTTCAGGACCAAAGTTGGCTGATTTCTTTGCTTTGTCAATCAGTCACTGTGATATTGTGATTTGTAATAGGAAACATATTTTGGGTTTCACTCCCTTTTGCGGCTCAGAGCTCCTAAATTCTGTGAATTTATAAGCGATAAGAGTGATAAAGGTGTCTTTTGTTATGTTAATGAGGAAAATTTTGGATCCCAACTTGGTATGGGGGCTGGTTTCCTGGAGAATCAGCCATGTGACTAGGGGGTTGGAACTTTCAGTCTTACCTCCTGACCTCCGGGGAGGGAAGAGGAGCTGGAGATTGAGTTCAATCAACAATGGCCACTGATTTAATCAATCATGCCTATGTAATTCAATCTCCCTAAAACTTCAAAAAGATGGAGTTCAGAGAACTTATAGGTTCATGAACATGTGCATATTTAGGGGAGAATGGTGCACTCAGAGAGGATGGAAGCTAGGCATCTTTTCCCCATACCTTGCTCTCTATATCTCCTCCATCTGGCTGTTCTTGGGTTACATTCTTTTATAATAAACCAGTAATCTAGTAAGTAACATATTTCTCTGAGGTTTGTGAGCCACTCTATCCAATTAATCAAATCCAAAGAGGGGATTGTGGGAACCTCCAATCTATAGCCCATTAGTCAGAAGCACTGGTGACAACCTGAACTTGCGATTGGCTTCTGAAGTGGGAGGGGGCGGTCCTGTAGGATCGAGTCCTTAACCTGAGGCATCTGATGCTATCTCCATGTAGACAGTGTCAGAATTGAGTTGAACTGTAGGACACCCAGCTGGTGTGGGAGAACTGCTTGGTGGTTTGGAGAAAACTCCTACACATTGGTATTGGCACCAAAACACTTTAGTCATCAAGTCTTATTTTCTTTGCAACTGGTCCACTACTTATCTGTGGTACTAAACTACAGCCACAGCCATTTTATTCCTATTCAATGTCCCAACTAATTCATTTTCTAACTTTTGGTCTTCTACTCCCAATAATACCAGTAAACATCAAATTAGCTTTGGCCAGATGTAGAGCTCTCATTTCTGTAGTCAAAACCCTTCAGACAGGGATAAACTAAGAAAGAGCTGACACTCATATAGACAGTTTGCAAAAAATGAGTAGGTCCCTAGACTTCGAGACCTTCAAAAGCTCCTCTTGCCCCAAGAAACGATGGCAGAGAGGAGTGCACTCTGGACCAGACCAGGTCTGTCTCACTATTCAGAAATTCTCTAAGTACCTTCTTGACACATGAGAAAGTTGAAGAATAAAAATATGTGAAGTTTCTGCTCACTGTAGCTTGCATGGTTAGCATTGTTGGTTCATGTTCGTGTGCCCACCTTAAGGCTACCAGATTTAGCACAGAAAAAGACAGGATTCTCAGTAAAATTGGATTATTGTTGTTTACCTGAAATTCAGATTTAACTGGGCATCCTGAATTTTATTTGGCAACCCTAGCCCAACATACTAACAAAATCTCAGAGGAAAGAGTATATTTAATATTTCTTTTGTAGTCTTCAACACATGCCCATGATAGCCTGCACATGGTGTGAACCCATGTGACTTTTCAAATAATAAAGTGAAAATGAATGTAAATTTCTCCAACATATTAGAACTAGCAGGCCTTGCATCTCTCTCCTACCCTAAGACACACACTGGTATGTATGTACATCAGAAATTTTACCAACTTTACCCAACTGAGCCACTATTCACTAATGGTGGTTAGAAGCCCAAACTCTAGAATCAGAAAGTCTGAATGTGAACGTGAACTCTTCCATTGGGTCAGTTTATAACATCCATGAGCTTTTATCTTTATCTCTAAAATGGCTTGAATAATAACATATTTCTCGCAGGATTATTATTAATTGTGAAATTAAATAGTGACTCTTTCTAATGAAGATCACATAATAAGTATTCAATAAATATATTACCATTTTAATTTTTATAGCTCCTATGAATGCAGGCTCACAAGATCTTTCTCTTCTTTAACTTACTAAGGCAAATAATATCTTCATCATGATTTGGCAATTGTCTTCTATTAACGTTATCACTAATTACCATTTTGAACACTTGAAGGGCAAAATCATTGGTTTATGTATAATAACAGAGCATACATGAATCTAGTACACGTGGAGATGCTGACATGGAAGAGAAGGACTTTGTACATACTCAGATTTAGACTATATAATCTGTGTTCTAGCACTAACTATGTGACACTGTGTTACTTAAATTCTTTGAATTTTAGATTCTATAGATTTAATGTTTTTACTTGTTACAGGTATGATAAGATAGTTATGGGAATTACATACAGAATTCCATATGCCTGGTACATAGTAACTGCAAAATGTTATGATGCTCCATGCTGATAGAGACCAGATTCATTTTGTTCATCACTCAATCCTCATCACCTACGTTAATAATTGGTGTATTCCAAGTTAAGAATAAATTTGGATATATGAATTGATGACTTTTTGCATAACCAGTCACCTCTGCATACAAGGGCACTTAAGTTCTTCCTTGTTGATGACTGAACATCTCTGGTCTCAAGTTCTCCAAGCTTCTCTTCAGGACCTTTTATTCTTATACTTTAGGTCCAGCTGACTCCCTGATCCCAGAGCACTGTCTTTCCTTGAGGTCAGCTTCTCAGAAGAGTATCTGTAATCCATCCTTCACTTCTTCAGCTCCCATTCTTTCTTCTAATGATCCAATCCAGTGTCTATCTTGTATACTCCACTGACTGCAAATGTCAAGTCCACCAGATCCAGTGCTCACTTCTCTTTCATGTTCTCACTTCACTCACCTCTTAGTGGTACTCACTGCAACTGGCCAGTCTCTCCTTCTTAAAAAGAATCTACTTCCCTTCACTTCCATGCATCACATTCTCTTGGTTTTCCTCAATATCACTGGTACCCCCATCTCAGTCCTCTTTGCCGATTCATTGACTCGTGGCTTTCTAGGAGTGGCTATTGCCCTCTTTTCTCCTCTACACACACACTCTCTCTCCCTCTGTAACCTATCTTCACTTTCCTGGAATTTAACACAGGGGACATGTGTTGGTGACACTATCAGCTCTGGCTTCACCTTGAACTCCAGTCTCATATATTCAACTGACCTCTTGAGAGCTCCACATAAAAGTCAAAAATTACTTCAAACTTAACTTAATCAAAGCCTTTATTCTTAAGCACCCACTTGAAATTATTTCCTCGCACATCTTTGCTCTCTCAATAAACAGCACACCATCCACCTAGTTATTATGAAAGGCAAAATCCTTAGGGATAAGGTTGATTTTCTATCCCCCCACTCTTGCCTTTAATTCATTAACAAGTCATACAAAAATCTATTCCAAATTTATTCACTTTATCTTGACCACTGTCTGTGTCACTACCACACTAAAGGAAGCCACAAGCATGTCCTCCCTCAAGATGTCTACCCTGCTCCTAAACGGTCCTCCTGAATCTACTTGTGAATCTCTACGAGCCAATCTCCACATGGTAGTTAGAACTATGTTTTAAAAAATTAATATAGGGTGCCGGCCCGGTGGTGCAGTGGTTAAGTTTGCACGTTCTGCTTCTCGGCGGCTCAGGGTTTGCCGGTTCGGATCCCTGAAGCGGACATGGCACAGCTTGGCAAAAACCATGCTGTGGTAGGCATCCCACGTATAAAGTAGAGGAAGATGGGCATGGATGTTAGCTCAGGGCCAGTCTTCCTCAGCAAAAAGAGGAGGATTGGTGGCAGATGTCAGCTCAGGGATGATCTTCCTCAAAAAAAAAAAAAAAAAAGAATGACAATGAAACAAAATACATGAATAGTTATCAGTGATTGTTTTGGTTTTCTACTGCTGCATAACAGATTCCACAAATAGCAGATTAAAATAACATGCATTTATTTTCCCATAGTTTCTGTTGGTCAGAAGTCCAGTCACAACCTAACTGGCTCCCCTGTGCGGGGTCTCACAGACTGAAATCAAGCTGTGGACAGGCCGTGTTTTTAACTGGAGACTCGAGTAGGGAAGAATCCACTTCCAAGCTCACTCAGGTTGTTGGCAGAGTTCATCCACTCAAGATGACAGTGCTGAGGTCCCTGTTTGCTGCTGGCTCCTGGTCAGGGGCCACTCTCAGATCCTAGAAGTCGCCTACACTCTCTCAGATCCTCTGATAATATGGAATACATTTCAAAGCCAGAAAAGAAGAGTCTTTCTCTCCAGCATGCTAAAATAAGTCTTACACAGCAGAACATAAACACAAATTGACATCCCATGATCTTTGCCCTAAACATTCTAATCAACAGAATGTCATCCTATCACATTTGCCATGTAATATAATCTAACCAAGATGTGACATTGCTCACTTTGAGATATTATACTGGTTAGAAGCTAGTCACGGGTCACACTAACTTTCATGAGAGGAGATTATACAAGGGCATGACTCATTGGGGATCACCTTAGAGTGTGTCCACCCTCTGGCTCCCAACGATTCATTTCCCTCCCACATGCAACATACGTCCATAACCAACACATATCCTATACACAGAAATGCATAAAGACAGGACACACGTTTCTGATCTGAAAGATCAGAAGCCAAAAACAATGGGAAACCAAGGAGACTGACTTAAAGCAAGAAGCTGAGTGTTCCAGGAAAGGCAGTGTAAGAGAGGAGGTTTTGGGTAGGGAGATGGAAGACAGACAAGCTAGAGAGAAGAAAATCTGAGCAGAAGCCATGAGGAGTAGATATTGGGGAAAGGGGCTGCTAAGGAGCCTGTTATTTTAAAACCTACCCCATGTGGCAAAATTCTCATTGCCACACTCTCAGAGACCTATATTACATTTCAAAATTTTGGAGTTATATTTCCTTTTTCTTTTCATGTGAAACTACTAAAGCACGTTGATTCTACTGGAAGTTCATGAACTCTTACAGTCCTAGGACATTGACAGCTCTAAGGATATTAACCGAGTTGCATTCACCAGCAGGTGGAGATATTGCACTTTAGAAATTCAAGGCAAGCTGAGGCTTTCCCTTCCTCTCTTTCACAGATCTGGGTTGGGAGAGCCTGGCATTCCTTCCTGGAGGGTGGCAACCCAGCCAGCTCTTATTTTCCTAACAATTCCTTCCACACTTCCCAAATATGATGCAATCTGAGACATGATTTTGAACGTTTGAGAAGCAAAGCAGCATGAAGTGGAGCAGGACTTAAAGCCTGCTTTTGCCTGAAGACCAAGGAGCTCAGTTTTTATGTTCCAACAGGTAAGAAGAGATTGCTACTATAAAATTGCATGCTTAAAAAAAGTCATCACTGCCATTACTCCAGTGCAAGCCACTATCCTTTTTCACACTGAGCTTTCATTATCCTGTCTTATCTAGTGCATTCTTGATACTTCAGAAGGAGTAATATTTTGTTTTGTCATACATATTAAAAATTACTAGAAGGATACATGTATATATTTTAAAAATTAAACAATACAGATGTATTTTAACAAAATAGGAGCCCTTCAAGCCTTCCCATTACTCCAATAGAGCATATGTACAAAGAAAGTACCCAAGCATTCTGATTTTATTGGGTGATTTTAATATCAATAGTTGTGGAATTAAGTCAAATGTTATTTTTAGGGGGGGAAGGAATCTAAGGATCAATGAATTTATAAGGGCTAAAATCATACACAGTTTGTTCACTGACCAAAATGAAATTAGAAATCAATGTAAAAATATATTACCAAATATCTGTAAACTAAAAAACACGCTTCTTTTAAATACAGCATGGTCAGAGGAGAAATCAGAAGGAGATTTAGAAAGTATTTGGAGATGAATGAAATAAAACATAATATATCACAATTTATGCAATGCATCTAAATCAGTGTTTCAATGGACAATTCTGACATTAAAAGCTCATACCAGAAATGAGGAAAGATCTCAAATGAAGTAGGATTCTACCTTAAGAAGCTGGAAAATTGAGTAGCAATTGAAGTCCAAATGAAGCAGAAGAAAGGAAATATTAAAGATCAGAGTAGGAATCAATGACACTGAAACCATAAAAACACTTGAGAAAATCAATGAAACAAAAATGTAACTCTTTGGTAAGTTCACTAAAAGTGATAACTTCTAGTGAGACTGATCAGGAAAGAAAGAAAGAAAACTCAATTTCCCAATATGAAGAATGACAGAAGGGCCATCTCTATAGACAGCGTAGAAATTTAAATTATAATAAAGGAGTAGATGAAAAACTTTTTTATCCTTATAAATTGGGCCACTTAGGTGAAACGGGAAACCTTCTTGATAAAGACATGTTACAAAAGGTCACTCAGGAAAGTGGAATAACCTAAAACAGCCCTATAGCTAATAAAGAAATTGAATTTGTAGCTTAAAATCTTCCCAAAGTAAATTCCAGGCCCAAGTGTTTTCACTGGCAAATTGTTCCAAGCATTTAAGAAAGATATAACATCATCACATAAATTGCATCAAATAGAAGAGGAAGAGATACATCCCAACTCCTTCTGTGATACCATCATTATCCTTATATCAAAATTGAAGACATTACAGAGGAGAAAACTACAGACCAATATACCTCATGAGCATAGATGCAAAAATTCTTAATAAAATTTTAGCAAATCACATCTAACAATATAAAAAAAGAATAAGGTAGCATGACCAAGTGGCGTGCATACAAGGAAGGCAGGATTGCATTAACATTCAAAAATCAATCAATATAATTCACCATGTCAGACACACACAAAAAATTATTTGCTCAATTAATGCAAAACATGTATTTGACAAAATTAAACACCTGTTCATGTTAGAAATTCCTAGCAAGCTATGAATAGGAAGAAACTTTCTCAATCTGACAAAGGGCATCAAAGAAAAATCTACTGCTAACATCGAGCTTATTGGTGGAAGAATCTCTCTAAGATTGAGACCCAGGCAAAAATTTCTGCTCTCACCATTTCTAGCCAATAGAATACTGGCGGTTCTATCCAGTACAAAAAGCAAGAAAAAGAAATAAGAGACATGCCAATTGGGAAAGACAAAATAAAACTCTCTTTATCACAGATAACGTGATTGACCCAATAAAACAGGGATTGGCTAACTTTTTCTGTAAAGGGTCAAATATTAAAATATTTTAGGCTCTGTGGTCTGTGAGACAAAATCAAAGATATTATGTAGACACTTATGTAACCATCCAAAATGTAACCATTTAAAAATGTAAAAACCATTCTTAGCCCATAAATTGTAAAAACACAGTGGTTGGCTGGATTTGGCCCGCTGGTCATAGTTTGTCAGTCCCTATAATAGAAAATTTTATGGACTCTGCAAAAAATCCAGTGTAAGGAAAAAAGTGAGTCGAGCAAGTTTGCAGGATATAAGTTCAATAAATATGATCAATCTTTTTCTATTTATTAGCAATGAACATTCAAAAATTGAAATATATAATTTTCATTTACATAACATCAAAAATAAAAAACACTTTGGAATAAACTTGACAAAAGATGTGCACAAACTGTGTACTGAAAACTATAAAACACTGCTGAGAGAAATCAAAGAATACCTAAATAGACGGAGATATTTATACCGTGTTCAAAGACTAGAAGTATCAACTATTGTTAATATATCAATTTTTCCATAATTGATATATAGTTTTGACACAATTGCAATCCAGTCCATATAGGCTTTATTGAAGAAATTGGTAACTTTATTCTTACATTTATATGGAAATGCAAAGGACATAAAATAGCAAAAGTAATTTTGAGAAAGAAGGATAAAGTTGGAGGGTTTTACTACCTGATGTTTTTATACAGCTATATGAAGACAGTGTGGCGATATTGTAAAGATAGCCATATAGATAAATGGAACAGAATAGAGATTCCAGAAATAGACATCTATGTGCATAATCAACTTTTTACAAAGGTTCCTAGGCAATTCAATGAGGAAATGATAATCTTTTTAACAAATAATTCTGGGAGGATTGGATATTTATACACAAAAAATTAAACCTAGAACCTTATCTCACACTTAATAGATACCAGGCATGATAAGTTCTGAGAAGGCAGAGATATCCACCCAGCTTTTGCCCTTAGGAAGCTGACAGAAAAGATCTTAGTCAGCAACAATACAATTTATTACCATACAAAAATTAACTCAAAGTCGGTCATAGCCCTAAACACAACATGAAAACTATAAAAATTCAGTAAGAAAATGTAGGAGAAAATCTAGGTGGCTTGAAGTTTGGCAAAGATTTCATGAGCTAACGAAAAGCATAAACTGTAAAAGAAAAGCCAGTAAATTGGACTATATCAAAATTAAATATTTTTGTTTTCCAAAGATATTATTACAAAAATAAAATATAAGCCACAGAATGGGAAAAATGTTTATAAATACCTGACAAATACCTTTGAACTTTAATATATAAAGAACACTTACAACTCAGTACTAAGAGATAAAACAACCTCTTTAAAAATAGTCAAAAAATTTGAACCAACAGTTCCATCAAAGAGATAAATAGATGGCAAGTAAACACATGAAAAGATGCTCAACATTTTAAGCCATTATAGAAACACAAATTAAATTCACAATGCGATGTCACTATGTTCTCATTGGAATGGCTAAAATTAAAAAGACTAGGGCCACCCCATGGCTGGGTGGTTAAGTTTGAGTGCTCCACTTCAGAGGCTCAGGTTTTCACTGGTTCAGATCCTGGGCGTGGACATGGCACCACTCATCAGGTCATTCTGAGGCGGCGTCCCACATAGCACAACCAGAGACACTCACAACTAGAATATACAACTATGTACTAGGGGGCTTTGGGGAGAAGAAGAAGGAGGAGGAGGAGGTGGAGGAGGAGAAGGAGGGAAAGGGGAAGGGGAGGAGGAAGAGGACGAGGAAGGAAAAAACAGAAGATTGGCAACAGTTGTTAGTGCAGGTGCCAATCTTAAAAAAATAAATAAATAAAAATAAAAAGACTGACTATACTAAGTGTTGGCAAGGATGTGAAACAACTAGAACTCTCTTACAGTGCTGGTGGGAGTGCCAAATGGTACCAAAATCACTTTGGAAAATAGTTTGGCAACTTTTTAAAAAAGTAAACAACACATATATTTTTAAAGGATTCCATTCCTAGGTATTTGCCCAGAAGGAAAAGAAATAGATGCACATGCAAAGACTTGTACAGAATGTTCATAGAAGAGTTATTTGCAATAGCCAAAAACTGGAAACAATTCCAAGTATCCATCAACAGATGAGTGGATAAAGAAATTGTGGCATATATATACACAATGAAATACTACTCAACAATAAAAAGGAAGAAATAAATCATTGATATATGCAACAACATGATTGAATCTCAAAAGAAATGCTGAATCAAAGAAGGTAGAAATAGAGTTCTTGTATGATCCTATTTATATAAAATTATAGAAAATACAAACTAGTTTCATAAAAAATTTTAGAAAATAGTAACTAATTGATAGAAAGTAGTTTAGTGATTGCTTGAGGATTCAGGGTAAGATGGTTTACAAAGGGTCACAAAGAAGTTTTAGGAATGATGGCTATGTTCACTGTCTTGATTGTGGTGATGGCTTTATGGATGTATTCATATGTCAAATCTCATGAAATTATACACTTTAAATATGAGCAGTTTGTATGTCAATTACGTATCAATAATGCTATGTAAAAAAAGAGAAAGTGAGAGTGTATCTAGAAACCCATCTATGAACAGGGTATATTTCTCCATTTATCTATATTTTTTTATGAACCTCTATTAGATTTCTCAATTTTTTCATAATTCTACATATATATTTCATGTCACATCTTGATACTTTACTTTTTATTTCTATTATAAATGGAAAATTTTATGCAGGTACATTTTTCTTATATGCCTTCTTATATGCTTCTTATATGGTTTAATCTACCAGAGGCATGTGATGCTGCCTCTTGTCTGTAGAAGAGCTTTTTGTCATCAGTGATGTGGCTGCTGAGAGTCTGTGTGCATCAAAGAGGTCAGGAGTGTGGCTAGAACATTCTGTTGTACTTGGATGACCCTCTTTCCATTGTTGGCCTGATCTTGTTGCTAGAAAATAGCTGTTATATTCCCAAACAATATACTTAGAAACTTGGAAAGTAGTTGTGTAATAATTGCCTCCACTTAACAAGAAAATATTCTATGATAAAAGTATAATCAGAGGAAAAATTAAAAGCAAAGCATATTAGAAAGTTAGTTATAAAATGAATAGATAAATGTAGCGACAGAAAAGCTAAGGGTTATTCTTGCCCATCTATCCTTGCTGACAGTCTTTAAATTCACATGGACAACTCTTTAAAATGCAATGGATTTTTATTGTTATTTTAAATCTTAGAATATGAGACCCTCTTTCCATTAACTCTTTTACTATATGACCTCACAGATGTTTGTCATTCCTAATGATTCTACACATTTCTTGACATGTTTATTTTATGCTCTATTTCCCCCTAATTGCAGCTCCGTGTGTCTTGTTGGCCTTCTTAGTGATTTAGTCTGCCAGAGACAAGTGATGTTGCCTTGATCTACTCCTCACTGACTGGAGAGGAAACCATTATATCCTTGAAAACAGCTCTGTAAAGTCTCTTTGTGGTCAATATCCTCATTTGAATGTTAGAGTTGAGTGTTAGGTTTAAATTTCAGAGTTTTGGGGAAAGGAAGAATTTATAAGAAGCCATTTCAGGGCCAATCTGGTGGTGTAGTGGTTAAGTTCTTGTGCTCTGCTTCAGTGGCCCCAGGGTTTGCTGGTTCAGATCCTGGGCACAGACCTACAGACGGCTCATCAAGCCATGCTGTGGTGACATCCCACATACAAAATAGAGGAAGATTGGCGCAGATGTTAGCTCAGCAACAATCTTCCTCAAGCAAAAAGATGAAGACTCGCAGCAGATGTTAGCTCAGGGCCAATCTTCCTCACACACACAGAAAAAAGAAGCCATTTCATACATGTGTTTATCATCCAGGGTGCCCTGCCTTTGCCTCTACGAGACTACCCTAATCTCAAGGAGAGGTGATAGAGTCATCAGTAGGATGCCATTTTAGATCTCCAAGTCACAATCAGGTCATGGATCTTAAACTAGGAGTGGCCCAGCACTAATGGATATTACAAGAAATAAGTGAATATAAATGTCAGCAGCTTAATGTGCTTCCTTTTTGGGAAATCCAGGAGATAGTTATCATGTGAAGGGGTCAAATGAACATCAGGCTCAAGTGAACATCATTTATAATGCAGCTGTGTCTTTGCTCCCGTCTTTAATCAACGAAAATGAATGACGACTCCTGACCCATTGGCGAGTAGCTAATTCTCACAGCTTCTGGATAACCAAAAGATTCCATGGTACATTAGTGGGCAAGAATGAAATAGGGCTGGGGTAGGGGAAATGTGCCCAAATGCCTCCCCAGTTGTCTGGGAGCCTATTCATTTTCTAAGGAATCTAAGGGAATGGTCGAACTCTAGTACAAAATGACTGCTGGTTCAATCCTCCCTCCCTTCCTTCATTCCACCCAATATTTTAAAAAAAAAAAAGTGCTTGGCTTCTTTCTGTCACATGCTTTTGGACCTGGGACCCTCTTTCCAATCCATGGGTTGCCTTTTCAGACATGCTGGTGAGGAGGTGTAGAGAGGTTATCAGATAGCCCTCCAGCCACAATAATATAACACTATTTATTATTCTGCTTTTATTATTGAGAATTTTACATGCCAAGTACCTTTCTATGTACTTTATGAATATTGGTTTACTGAGTTCTTACAATCCTTGGAAGAGGTATTAGGATAATCATCATTCACATTTACATGTGAGGAAACTGGTACAGAGGAGTTAAATAGCTTGTGTGATGTTGCAACATTAGTAAATGATAAAACCACAATTCAAATACAGGCAGCGTTATTCCAGAGGGGCATGTTTAACCATTGTGCGACACTGTCTCTTGTAGATACTGGGCCAGTCTTCAGGATCCTCACTTTCATTATTCATATTAGATAATTGAGTATGGGTTTGCCTAGATCTTCTTTCACGTAACCCTGTATTCAGGACCAGTCCTGTCTCAGGAAATGGAGGTTTGAACTGTTGTTGCTGACTAAGCTCTTTTTTGTTAGTTCCTTAAGGGGCAAGGTCTGGGTGGACATCTCTGTGTTCCCAGTACCTATTCTATTGCCTCGTATCTATTATGTAGAAGCCTAATAAATGAAATTAAATACTTTATAAGTAAACGTACACATATAGGCATGAATGTGTGAATGTATCCAGTACAGAACCTGCATGGACTAGAAACCTGAAACTATCTTCATGTGGACATTTTATGAACTGACACCCTATCTGGCTAGTAAAGCTTGTCTTCTCACACCAAGATAATTAACTATGGTCAATTTAGGCTGAGAGAGGCAGGCTTTGTACATGCACCAGGATGTGGTGAGCACTTCTGACAACTCCCTTCCCCCACACAGGAGGGTGTCCTATCCTAGTCAGCTTTCCTATCTCGACATCTGGATACCCCTAGTCTTAATGGGTTCAAGGTTTACATCATGTGGAAAATGTGAGAGTTTTGTCTCTTTTCTTTTCATTTTTTAGTGAAGTATGATACAAAGTCACTGTTTTAATTCTTTGAGATGAATCTTTTTCTTTTTTAAGTAGTGAGGTATATATGAGGGAAATGAGAAATGTTGATGACAATGTCCATGTAAAAAGATTGAGAAGTGGGTTCAGCAGTTCAAATCAGGTTGAAAACTGTAAATATGTTGCTTTGATGGTAGGAGGCACCACAAGCCTGGTGGAGATGAACAAAGGGACAGAGTAGGTAGAGGTGGTCTCTCAACTTTAAGGGTTCATTTTTTGTTGTGACTAACAGCTTCACAACCAGATTTCATTTAACTGCTGTGTTTTTAAAGCCAATCACAATAGACCTGTCAGTCCATATTAGAAGCAGGAAGAGGAGGGGCCACGCCCAGCGGCATCATGGCTCCACTTCCCAGGCAGCCCAGTTTGGATCCCAGGTGCAGACCTAGCACCGATCATCAAGCCACGCTGTGGCAGCATCCCACATACAAATGTAGAGGAAGATTGTCACAGCTGTTAGCTCAGGGACAGCCTTCCTCAAGCAAAAAGAGGCAGATTGGCAACAGATGTTAGCTCAGGGCCAATCTCCCTCACCAAAAACAGACAAACAAACAAACAAAAGAAGCAGGAAGAGGAGAAAACAAGATCACTTTTATTGTATTCCAGATCCTTGAGTGACATTTTATTCCTTCTGGCTTCAAAGATGTAAGTGTAGATATAGATATAAATAGAAAAATGTTTACAGGGTTGAGATCATAGTGAATAGGCTAATTTGTAAATATTTTTAAATTTAACATATGGTAAACTTGTCATTAAATGTCATATTCAATGTCCTTCTAAAATATTGTTTTGATGGACTGTGTGTATATAATTGTGCCATAATTCATTAACTTTGCCCTTTAAAATTTTGGGAATTTATGGGAATTAATGGAAGCATCTTTACTGAATGGTTGGTCCTCAACTCTGCTTCCATCCCTACTATAGAGCGTGAGCATCCGTTTGTTTACCACACCCTCCCTCCACCCCCTAACTAAAAGTTTGCAAGTTTCCTTTTTGGATATTTGAGTTTCCTAAAGAGAAAAACTTCATATTATGATATTTCCAGTGAGTGAGCCAAATAAACCCAAAGCCCAACAGTCTCTTAAACTGCTCTTAAGAGTCTCCATTATAAACATGAACTAATAACCAAAGAAGAGCCTATATTTTTTGGAAAACCAATGGTGTAACGAAGAGGGACTAAATAAACAAAAAGAAAATATGACTTTGGAAGTAAGGTAGAGAACAAAAACAATTTAAACAAACAAACAAATAATTATTATTCTCGGAGATTTGAAATGCTATGAAAAAAATAAACAGAACAAGAAAGTTCTTTAGAAAATGTAACAGTGTAGCAAGAAGAGAGATAATTAAAAAGTAATGTTGCAGTAACAGGAGGAAATGCATGCACTTGGTTAGTTTTGCCTATTGATCGTTTTGAACGACTTTTAAAATAACTTAGTTCTGTGGTTGTCCCTTTTTCATAGAAATTTTTTTATATGGAAATAATAGTTTATAGCCTCATATGGATTTTTTTCCATTTCATTTATAAAAATGTAAAGCAGAAAAGTTGCAAAAATAAGAATAGTATATACATATTATGTATATAATTTTTTCTGAAATTGTACACATCATGGCTCTTTATCCTTAAATACTTTAGTGTGGATTTCATAAGAAAAGGACATTCCTTAACACAACCAGAGGATAGCTATCAACTTCATTAAATATAATAATTTTATGTAATCTATTGTTTGTATTCTCATTCTCATATAGACTTTTTTTTAAAATACGTTAAGTCCAAAATTATATTCTCATCTGTGAACATGGTATGTCTCTTCAATTATTCATAGTTTTATGCTCTATAGCGAAATTTTGTAATGAAATCTCTATAGTTCTTTGTAGAATTTATTCCTTGCAATTTTATATTACTGTCCCTATTTTGACTGGGAATTACCCCACCCCACCCACTTCCCCCCCCACACACTGCTACTGTATATTTTATCTTGAACTGCATGAGACAAGTGATGCTGCCTCCTCATATGCTCCTCACTGGTTGGAGAAAAATGTATTCAGTGATATTAACGGCTTCATCTAACCACAGCTTCTGCAAAGATTCTTTAATATCACCCTTTCTCTTCAATCACGAATTTTGTCTAGCAACTGTTTCTAATGCCTAGACAGTTCCTTTCCTCCTGCAAGAACTGTTTGTGTAAATCTTTTCTCTTATAACCTAGTTTGCTTTTCTTCCTATGTTAGGATCTTGACTACTATTGGGTTGCCTTCACTGCTAATTGGAGTTGGAAAAAAATACTTTCTTGCCCTACAAAACATATTTTCCCTTAAGTTCTCAGAGTAAATTTTGAAGTCTACCCATAGATTAGACTTCTAGTAGTAACTATTATCTTTATTCTAGCTATGAAGTTTATCTGTTCAAACAGGTAGGATTATCGAGGGGGTATAGTTGGGAGCATTCAAATAGTTTTCGGTGGATTACTTGATTTGAAAAGAACTCATCAAGTTAACGTTTCAAGAACATTAATAATTGCTTTTTAGGAGTTTCCCAGAAAAAAATACAATCAGTCGGGAAATCCATATTAATGAGCAATGTCCAAAGATATGCAGTCTGCATGAAGACAAGGAGTTTGGGTTCAGAGACAGACTACACACAGAAAACCAAGACAATGTCTGAAGATCTGCAAAAGGCTGGGTCAGGAACAGTTAACTCCAATGTGAAGGAAGATGCTAGAAACGAGCAAACTAAACTTGAACAGAATCTGAAACCATGCCTCAAAGTAGAGACCAAAAGACAGCCACCTGCAAGACAGCAACCTGAAGCCTGCTATACATGTTAGGATGGGTTCCAGAAATGAGCTAATAGTCAAAAAGAGCCATTGAAATCATGGGAGAGATTGAAAAGAAAAACATGAGATAGTATAAAAGGTCTATATCTCTCATTAATTCCAGTAATACAAACAGACTGATCTTGTGATTAAAAGACAGAGATTGACAGATTGAACACAAAAATATAAATTCAGGTGATACTGTTTAGGAGGCCTATGCCTAAGACATAAAGGCCATCTCAGAGATTGAGTGTGAAAGATGGAAACAAATACTAGCTAAATAAAAAACGGTATTGGGGGCTGGGCCCGTGGCCAGTGATTAAGTTCGCATGTTTCACTTCAGTGGCCTGGGGTTCACGGGTTCAGATCCTGGGTACAGACCTAGCACTGTTCATCAAGCCACGCTGTGGTGGCATCGCACATAGAGGAACTAGAATGACCTACAACTAGGATATACAGCTATGTGCTGGGGCTTTGGGGAGAAAAGGAAAAAAAGAAGAAGATTGGCAACAGATGGTAGCTCAGGGTGAATCTTCCTCATCAAAAAAAAAATTTTAAAAAGCATACTTTGAAAAACAACTGGGATGGATATATTAGGGTCAAAAAATAAATTTTAAGGAAAAAAGCATTGTAGGAGAGAAAGTCTCATTCTGTAATAATAAGCATTTACCTTATCAAGAAAACATGGTATTTATAAACATATGAGCATCTAATATAATAACCTCAAAGACATGGATCAAAATTAATGCAATATATAGGTAGAAAATAATAAATATACCATTGTAGCAGGATATTTTAATATACCCCTCTCAATTCTTCACAGGTCATGCAGGCAAAGGATACAGAAGATGTAAGCAGCACAGTTAGTAAGCTTGACCTAGTGTACTCAGATATTCTGCAAAGCTATTGTCAAGGTTCTCATACATGTACTGGGTGTTCAATTCACCAGTGCTTATTATATTACTGAAAACAAAAGAAATCATGGACTAAAAATGAGAGTGAGTCGTGAACAAGGATTATAATCATTGAAAATCTGTGTACCTTACATGTGTATGCAGGAGAGAGAGAGAGAGAGAGAGGAGGAGGAGACTGGGATACATTTGACTCTACAAATAGCTATGACTTTCATTTGAATAAAAATAGTCCTGAAATCCAGCTAGTGTACAAATTTCCTTCCCAAGTCACCCTTGTTTTTGAGCATCTGAAAATAGGACAAACCACTCAGCTGACTGATCTGAATTTGCATCACCTGATTCTCCCCTCCAATCTGTGTCCCTCTTTCTCCCAGTTTCCATGGCCCCCCTACAACAGTTCTTCCATTTATGGCTCCATATTTGTTCTCCACTCTTTTCTGTCTTGCTCTGTGCTCCCAGCTGCTGATCCATATGGAATTGCCTCCTGGATTCTGGTTCGATGTGAGCAATGAAGAGCACAATCAGGGGACTAGAGGAAGAAAGTGGGCTAGCCTTTATTCTTCACACTCCACTTCTGGGCAGGCCATGGAAGGCTGGTAGTTTTACTCAACCATAAGGCCACATATGCTATCAGGTGGCTCTCTCTACATGGTCCTCTCTGCCTCCAAGAACCTTTTATCGCTCTCTTCTCTCATGTCTTCAGGCTTGAGGGTGGTAATAGTGCCCCTGGTCCCCCTAGCCCAGGATACTTCTCTGTCCCTGTGGTTTGCCCACACTCTGATGGTCATAGCTTTGTAAATAGGTCCTTTATTACACTCTTCTCAAATTAACCAATTTTTGCCATCTTGTTCCTGCCAAGAACCTGACTGACATACATTTATATCCAACTTGCAACTGCTTCCCTTCTCCCAGAATGTCCCACTTGTTGTTCACTGCCAAAACCTGAGTAGTTGCCCTTGATAGAAGCATGAAATCCCAATGTCTACCACAATCATGAGTCCAGGTCAGAAAACATTGATAATTTCCATCTGTGGTGTAAGCAAATGAAGCTCTAGGATGAGCATAAAACATTACTTTTCAGAGTGAGCAATGGGTAGTAAGAATGTAAGAAATCAGAGCCAGCCCTGATGGCCTAGTGGTTAAAGTTTGGTGCTCACCCCTTTGGCAGCCTGGGTTCACTTCACAGCTGCAGAATCACATCACTTGTCTGTCGGTTGCCATGCTGTGGCAGCAGCTCACACAGAAGAGCTAGGACGACTTACAACTAGTATTTACAACCACGTACTGGGGTTTTGGGGGAGCAAAAAAAGAGGAAGATTGGCAACAAATGTTAGCTCAGGGTGAATCTTTCCCTTCACAAAGAAAGAAAGGAAGGGAGGGAGGGAGGGAGGAAGGGAGGAAGGAAGGAAAGAAGGGAAAGAAAGAAAAAGAGTGCCAGAAATCAGGCAACCTATCAATACTGTGACATGAGCTCTCTAGGGAAGTACCTCTACCTGCACTAAACACACACAAAAAAATGCCAGAAGATTATCACAATAAAAATACAAAAGAAAAGCTAAAAATTCAAGAGGAGAGATCTATAGATATCAGAAACAAAGAAGGAAATCCCAGCTACAGCTGAATGGAAGCTGAAACTTCACATTTCATGGAGATCCTGGAAGAGAGTACACCACACTAAACAAGCTAGAATTATTTTATGCATCTCTGCAGTGTTGTACTGGAACCAGCTCACACAGCTTGCACGAGCAAATTGTTTAATGAATTTTGTCATTTAATTGCTAAGCACAGCCATTGTTAAAATTAAGTTATGTAAATTTATAATCTGTATTAAAAGCCAAAGAAATAAATACTAAAAACTCCTCACTTCCTAATTATTTTACTACGTGTTACTATTCTACATGCTCCTGACGTTACTCACAGCTATTGTGGGGACATGTTGGAAATGCTGTATAAGGATGCGCTATGTGCATCTCTTCCCAACTCTGCATTCAGTGAGGTCAGCTTGGAAACTTGAAATCAGCTATGGCAGGAGCGTTTATGCTATGGAAATCACCTTATGCTATAAATCAAGACTTGACTTACTGTTTTGTTGATTATCTACATCAGAGGTCAACAAATTTTTTCTTCATGGAAAGATAGGAAACATTTTAGGCAGGCCACATGGTTTCTGTCACAACTACTAAATTCTGCTATTGTAGTGCTAAAGCTGCCATATATAACATAAATAACTGAGCATGGTTGTGTTCCAGTAAACTCTTGTTTACAAAAGCAGGTGGGGCCTACTGGCTGTAGTTGGCAGAACTTAGTTTAGACTTAAGAAAATAATGGATGCAGATTAAACTTAAAAGTGTATCATGTTTGTAGCCACTACATTGCAAATAGCACAAAAACATGAGGAAATGTCTTTTCAATATTTGAAAACTACTATCTGATTCAGCAAAGAAATTGTTCACATCATTGACAAATGAGTGAAGTTTTGACGTCTTTGTGGTTTCATTTTGCCTTCCTCATGAATGTAAACAAAAATATCTATCCTGTTCATAAAAATGAGACTATAACAACTTGATCTCCTACTACTGCAAAAATACCACAGTAAGGAATTGACCCAAAAACTGATCCAGGATCACAAAATTTCTGGGGACTATAATAGAAAAAATAGAGCCACTTGCTGGGGGGCATTTATACAACCAGGAGTATACAGGACTCCAATAAGAGAAAGAAAAGCCCTAATAAAAATGAGATCACAATAAAAAGCACAAACCCAAAACATGGAACATATAGAATAATCACAAGCAGACGAATGAAGAGGACTTCTGGTCAAAGTGGCAGCGAAACTTTAAAATTTGATAAATCCTTCTACTCTACAGATGCAGCGCAGAGAGATAAAATGAAAAAGGAGGTACAAACGAAAAAACGGGGTTGCAGGTGGGCACAGACTGCCTATGTTAGAGCTAACAAAGGCTATATGTTTCCACTCCCATCCAGCTACACTAGCAGGCCCAGTTTCTCTTGGTCCCTTAGAAACAGTGACCCAGGCCCCACATTTCCTGACCTCACCACAGCAGCCGGAGGCAGCTCACATAGGTGCTTCTCTCCCTCTGTCACACAGAAAAAAACAAGCAAGAAGCCTTTCAGCTGTGGGGAGCCTGGAGACCAGACCAAGGGGAAATTCCTTTCTTCTCTCAGGCTGATTGACCCCATCCTCCACCTAGCAGCACTGGTTGGCCTAAAGAGGTGCCTTCCAAGCACCCCATGGATAACACCAGCTATAATGAATGGGAACTCCAGTGGTAAAAAGTGAATGAGAGGCCGGCCCCAAGGCCGAGAGGTTGGGTTCCTGTGCTCCACTTCAGTGCCCAGGATTCAATGGTTAGGATCCTGGGTGCAGAACTACACATCACTCATCAAGCCATGCTGTGGTGGCATCCTACACAGAGGAACTGGAGTGACTTACAACTAGGATACACAACCATGTAATGGGCTTTGGGGAGAAAAAAAAGTGAAGGAAATAGACCACAATAGCACTGCGAGGGCTCCAGAAACACAATGGCCTTTAAAACCACTGTCCCCAAAATTAGGCTAGGACATATGTGCTAAGCCCCAAAACGGTGACTGCCTGCTAAAGTAAAAGATTTGAATAAGATTCAGAGTCTCCTAACATAATAGCTAAAATGTCCAAGATACAATAAAATATGACCTTCGATGTACCAAGAATCAAGAAAAGAACTTGAATGAAAAAAGACAATCAACTGATATCAATACTAAGATGAATAGTCAGATGATACCAATACTTGGATGTTGGAAGTATATAACAGGAAATTTAAAGTAGCCATCACAAAATGCTTTGACAAGCAATTATGAATTATCTCAAAACAAATGACAATAACAGAAAATATAAGTAAAAAATAGAAGTTATAGAAAAGAACCAAATGGAAACTATAGAACTGAAAAAGAAAATAAATAATTGCCAGATGGGCTCAGTAGTAGAGTGGAGATTATAGAGGATAGAATCAGTGAACTTGAGGATAGGTCAATAGAATTTACTCTGTTTGAACAACAGAGAGAAAATAGACTCAAAAATATAAACAGAGACTCTGGACTTACAGGACAATAACAAAAGATCTAAAATTTTTATCATTTAAGTCCAGGAAGAAGAGGAAAGAGTGTGTGACTAAAAAGTATTCAAAGAAATAATGGTTGAAAACTTCTCAAATTTTCCTAAAGGCATAATCCTACAGATTCAAGAAACTGAGCAAAAACCAAGTAGGATAAACCCAAAGAAATCCACACTAAGACACTAGGATTATTAAACTTGTGGAACCTAAGCCAAAAAAACAAACCTAAAGATAGTCAGAGAGAAATGATACATTACCTCAACATCAAATTGAATGACAGTGGATTTCTCATCTGAAACCATGGAGGCGAGACAGAAGAGGACTGAAAAACAACATTTTTAGGTGCTGAAAGAAAAGAATTGTCAACCAGGAATTCTATATCTGGCAATAATGTAATATTGCCTTCAGTAATGAATTAGAAATAAAGACATCCTTAGACTAAGGAAAACTAAGAAAATGTTGTCACTAACAAACCTACCCTTTGAGAATGGCTTAGAGAAGTTGCCCAAACAGAATGTAAACGATAACAAAGAAGGTCTGGAATTTCAGAAAGGAGAGAACAACATAAGGGGTAGAAATAGTTGTAAATGTAATAAACCATCCTTCTCTTCATGAGTTTCTTAACTCATATTTGATAGCCAAAGTAAAAATTTTAGCACCATTTGAAGTTGTATTCAAAGTATGTAGAAGAAAAACTTAATATAATTATGTTTAAAAAGTGGAGAGGGTAAAGGGTACTAACGGTATTAAGGGTAAGGATTCTACACTTTACTCAAAGTGGTAAAACATCAACACCAGTAGACTATGATAAGTTACATGGCCATATTTAACACCTAGAGCAACCACTGGAAAAGATATACAAAGCGACATACTAAAAAAACTGGTTAGGATCAAAAGCAAAAGTTCTCCTTGAGAATGTACAACAAAACAGAAACATATATGGTGAGTGAGTCTGGTCTTGACTTCCATGTCTGGAAGCAGACATCACTGGCTGGGAATTTAACTGCTAAGTGGGAAAGAAACTAGAAGGACTCCATGCAGGAGGGAGAGTCAAAGATGGACTTTCTGCTTCTAGCTAGGCAATGAATTTGGGCTTCCCCTGATTTTAAGGGAGGTTGAGGAAAATGTTTCCAAATACTAGTGGGCTATAGATATAGAGAGATGAGAGGATATAGAGTAGCTTCCTCACCAGGAGCCAAAGCAAGCCACCCACAGCTGCCCTGAGAGGATTGTTATTGTCCCAGATACCCTATAAAGCAATAACCCTGAATGACCATCAAAGAACAGGGGTTTTGATTGGGAGCCTGAAAGGCTGGGCAGAGGTCGCTAAACACTCTAGATAGGGAGGGTAGAGCACAGAAGGAAAGAGGATGGAGGAGAGAAAGCAATGGCAAAACCAACATCTAGAATACCAATTCATTGGAGATGAAATTAATTTTACAAAGTATTCTGTATGTACTATGTAAGTATATAAAATCTAAATAGAGTGCAGATGACATCAATAATAATGACTCTTTCATTTCCATGTTGGTGAGAAGTGGGTCCTGCAGGTATGGTTAGTTATCCTCTTGGGTGCCTCTCAATATCCCACCAGAGAAGTTAGTTGTAGTTTGAAAAAACACTCAGCACCAGTCCTTCTAGTTAAATGATTGTAATTGTCACCAGATCCATGTGCATCGCTGTGTCAAATTCCAGGGATCTGATGACATTTACACACTTGGTTCCTTGGATATAAGTTAATAAACCCATCTCATGGCTCTTTCAGCTGTTATATACTGGACATTCTGTTACGTTCCTGATTCTCACACCTCTAGTTCTGTAATTTGGTATGAAAGTGATGAAAACATGGACTTTAAACTAACAAAACTTATATGGATATTAGACTTAAGCCAAGGTTGTAATGGGATGAAATTTGGCAGGATCTTAGAAGCGGTGTAAGATATTTTCCATTTGGGAGAGACCTGAGTTATTGGGTGCCCGAGGGTGGAATATAGCAAATTGAATTCCAGAATGGCCCCCAAGAATATCACCCTCTGATCCCTTATAAAATTCCCTTCCCTCGAGTGTGCATGAAACCTGCAAGGATGAAGGGACAATCATTCCTCTGATTGGGGTATGCCTTGAACACAGTTGACATTAAGAAAGGAAGATTATTTTGAGTGAGCATGATCTAAAAATGTGAGCCCTTAAAAGAGACTGAACTCTTCCTGAAGAGGGAGAGTCAATGTGAGGGAGATTCTCTGTTACTAACTTTGAATGTGGAGAGGGCCACATGGCAGGGATCCGAGAGGGGCCCCTAGGAGCTGAGAGTGACTCCTGGCTGACAGCTGGCCTGAAGACAGGACTTAATTCATACAAGGAAATGAATTCTGCCTACAGCCAGCAAGCTTGGAAGAGGCCCCCAATCCTCAGATGAGAAGTACAAACCCAGCTTGTGACTTCAGTCTTGTGAGACCGTGAACAGAGAGCCTATATGAGCCCACCTACAATTCTGACTTAGAAAACAGATATTAAATGGGTGTTGTTTTAAGCTGCTACTAATATATTATGACAGAGGTAGAAAACTGATACAATATCTTTTGTTCATTTACATTTTACACACTGCATCTTAAGCACTTTTTTACATAACTGAAATGCTTGTTAATTAATATATGTTTCAGATATTAATTCTTGATTTTTCATATAACTTGTGATTGTATAATTTTTAAATAGAATTTTTTAATATTGTCAATGTCTTTTCTCTATAGTTTCTTCCTCTGTTTTGTTATTTTAAATCATCCCACCCCCTTCTAATGAAATAAATATTACTTAATTTTTTCTATATTTTGAGTTTCTTCTTATTTTACATTTGAACTTTTAATCCATCTCAATACCATCCATGTGTGTATTTATGTATGGGCTCTTTTTACTTTCCAAGTAATTAACCAATTGACCCAATGCCATTTTTAGTAAATTTCCCTCATTGCACTAAATTAAAAATTCACTTTTGTATCCCCTGCTGTATTCTTTTTTTTTTTTTTTTTTTTTTTTTTTTGCGTGGAAGGATTCACCCTGAGCTAACATCTGCTGCCAATCTTCTTCCCTTTTTTTTTCTTCTCTCCAAAGCCCCAGTACATACTTGTATATCATAGTGTAGGTCCTCTAGTTCTTTTTATGTGAGCCATGGACACAGCATAGCCACTGACAGACAGGTGGTATGGTTCCATGACTGGGAACTAAACGTGGGCCACTGTAGCAGTGAAAGCTCCAAACTTTAATCACTGAGCCATCAGGGCTGGCTCCACTGCCTTCTTAATTTATCCAACATGAAGCCAGGATAATTTTTTCCATCCTTGAAAGTACTCCCAGTGTGGCATTCTTTTAAAGAAGCGAGAGTAAACTGCCCAGTATATAATTAAAAACAGTTTGAACCTTTAGTGCAGTGTCTTGAGAGATATCAAATTTGGATTATATTTCTAACACCAAGAAAAATGATTCAAAATTCTCTTAAAATACCTTCTTCCCCTAAAAATCTCACACTAGAATTTCTTCACTCACCAGTTTCCTTACCACCATACTGCTTTTCCTTCCATTTCACCTGTAGGTGCCATGATGATCAGGCATATCTCAAAAGACTTTCAAAAGAATTGGCTCCTAACTCCTCATGTCCAATTGCTTTACACTCCCCATTAGCTACTGCCCTTCACACCACAAACCGACTGACTCCAGAAGAGTGGAGTGGGCCCTTCAGTGTCATGGAGAGGTGAAGGAAGTAACCTACAACACAGAAGCTTCTTAGAAATATGTTTCTGTCTGCCACCCCTAAATTTTCTCGAAGGGTTAGCAGATTCCTAGAAACAGTAAATAAATTTCTCAACTTCATTAATCTTAACATAAATTAGGTTCTGTTTCTGTGCAGTCAATTTTATTCCACGTTTGTCTTTTTTGCAGCAATATGTATGTTTACCTTTATAATAATTTGTAAACATTAGAAAAACTCTTCCTATTTTTCTTATTAATAACTATTTTTGTACATTTATTAGTCTTGAAAAATTGGAAATATTTTATTGATAAAATTATTTTATTGATACTTAGATTAAAGCATCACCAAACCTATGTATTTTGTTTGGGAAATTGACACAAGCTGTCCTGTCAAGAACATGGTATCTTTATTTGTTTATTAAACTTTTTTCTTTCCTTAAGTAAACTTCTGTTCTCTTCTGAATTGCACACATGGCTGGTAGAGTTTATTGTTTTGATATTTTATATATTTATTGCTTTTATAAATGAATTGTTTCTGGAACAGCCTTAGTGGCTTAGTCTGCCAGAGACGAATGACTCTGCCTCACATCTGCTCACCAAGTGGAGAGGAAAGTATTTAATGGTTTAACTTCAACACAACTTCCGTGAATCTTTTTTTTAAGCAACACTCCATATTTGGTTACTTCTTGGACTATTAACCACTTCCTTCAGCCAAGGTAATTCCCCTCTCCTTCAGGAGCCAGGCATGTAATAAAAAATGTCTTCTGTGGTCACATAGTCATTGCTTCTCTTGTCCTGAGTGTCTAGTCTGCTGGTTTTATGTATTCACTTCCAACTGAAGTCTTTCTTCCCAACTTCTTGCAGCAAGTTTTGATTCACAAAGTACTTTAGTCTGATCTAGAATATAATTATGTCCCACAGGTATGAAGAATGTAAGTGTATATAATTTTGAAATAATATAAGTACAAGAACATAAGACAGAGTGTTCAGCTTCTAACACAACCTTCAACAAAGTAGTCTTTCTATAAGGTGTTTTAAAAATAATCAAAATTGATTTGATTGATATAGACCTATGAGGCAAAATGTCAATGAAAGGCAAACCCCATGTTCTGAATTACCCCATGAGGGGAAGAGAGGCCAGTGAAAAAAGGCCCTGTTCTGAAGGGCAGGGTGACCAGTGGGCAGGGAGGATTGATATGGTTTGAGCTTGAGATGCATACCCTAGCTGTTAATTTCACATCATCTTCAGCTTGAATGTTTCTGTAAGAGCCTGTCTTATATCTTTGACAATCCTAAAAGAAGAAAAAGAAGATCATTTTATGTGAGCCTGGTCCATGAGAAATCATTAAAATGGTTATATTCTCGTTTATTTTCCCCCACACTTGTTTTCATTTTTTTAATTGAATTTATTTTGAATAGTTAATACATGGTCATGACAAAAAATTCAAATGGTACAAAGGTGCATTGCAGTAGAAAGTTTCTCTCTCTCCAAACCCAAACTTACAGCTATCAACGGTGCCTTTGAGGAAGTAACTAGTATTAGGACTTCTTGGTTATCCATTCAGAAATAGTCTACACATATATAAGCAAAATCCATCTATCGTCATCTACCATCTGAATAGCTCTCTATTATTTACACAAATCATAGTGTGCTATACACTTTGCTTTTTCCAAATAACTATATATCCTATAAGTGTTTTCATATCTGGACATAAATATCTGCCTCATTTTGAAAATAGCCACTTAGTAGTCTGATAGTGATAGATATTCAGGTTGTTTTTTATCTTTGCTCCTATAAACAATGGTGCAATGAATAAACTTATACATACATTACTTTATATATATTCAAGATATAATCAGGGTAAATTGTTAGAGGTGGATTTGTTAGGTCAAAGACTGCACACTTGAAAATTTGGTTGGTAGTGCCAAATTTCCCTCCATACAGCTTTCACCAATAGCCAACTCACCATCAATGTATGAGAGTGTATTATCATGCTTCTTACACTCTGCCTATTTTATAGGTGAAAAATATGTGCCCATACTTTTTTTTATTCTTCTGATGTTAGTAAAAGTAAGCCAAAATGCTGTAACAAATAGAACCAAAAGTGTATGATGGCTCAAATACAGTAGAACCTTAAATCTCACCAATGTAACAACAGACAGGTGTGGACGATTAATGAGTAACTCTCTTCCAGGTGGTAATTCAGGGATCTGGGCTCCCATACTTTAATATGGTGTCTCCTTTTTCTTTTCCTATTTAAATTAACTCATTTCAACTTTTATTCAAGAAGAGAGGTCAAGAGTGGTGGCCAATTGTGGTCTAGAAGGCTAAGGAGAGAAGGTTAGTGAAATTTGTTACAGTGTCCACTACTATAGTTAGCCTTGTGACTGTAAGTAATCTTCACCATGTCTCTCCCTCATAAGCCTTTCTTGATTCCTCTCACCCTTTGAATTTAGCCTAGACTGTTTTTCTGGATTGGTTACAGAGATTACCATCCCAGAAGCCTCTATGCTCTTATTTACCCGTCCTTTGATGAATTTTGATTGTTTTGGTGTCCACTGACAGACATTATCATACATAAAAGTACTAAAAGACTGTCCAGTAAATTCCATTGGTTCCAGACATATTCTTCCCTGCCTTTACTGTGAATGTGCAACCCTAGTTTCCCATTTGATTTGTTCAAGTCTGGTTCCAAATATACCACTCTAATTGCACAATGGATTGTGATTGTGCATGCCCAAACTATGACTCTATGAATCTTATAACATCCAACAACAAATCACATAGTCACTTAGTGTACTAAGTGCCTCTCAGGAAGAAAATGCACACTTGGTCTTATCTTTAAAACATATGAGTTCACGCATAGTTGCTGTTAGAGAAGTTTTCCTGTGGTCATATTTTGGAACATGTGGTGTGACAGAAATGCTCAAAAGAGTTTAAGCTGTGACTTCCACTTTAGGCCATGATAGAATACTTGGTAACAGACACAGCCTACTAATGGAAACAACTAGAAAACCGGAAAAAAAACATATACAGTGAATGTTTCCAGATATTGGACAACAGGCCCTAAAGGACTGTGATTCTTGAGACGAGGTCATAAGCAAGAGGAAACCTACGATAGGTTTGAATGTCTGCCTGAAGAACATCTTCAAAATGTGGTGGACAGGAGGAGGTCACAAGCAGAGCGAGGCGAACTTACTGAGTTGAAGGGAAAGTGATTTGAGTTTGGGAAGGCTAAGGAGGATGGAATCTGAGGGACAGAGTTTCAGAGAAGAAGGAAATCTGAGGAAAGAGCTCCATAAATCTACCTTGTCCTTTTGAGTCTGTTGCTTAATATGAAGCTGCAAATGCACAGAGTGAAACTAAAAGGCCTAGAAAAGAGTGATCCAGTGGCTGGAATCTGATGTATTCCCAGAAGATAGATAGAAGAGGAATTCAGGTATTAATCAGCCAGAAGGTAGAGAGCCTTTGAATATCAGGCATTCACTAGCCACCAGGAAGATCATGCCTTAATAGGGGAGCAAAAACAGTCCTAGACTAGTACCACTCTAACCCATAATAAAGCTTAAAAAGAAACCTCAAATGGATTAAGCTGCTCTGCAAGTAAAATAACTGCCTGTTATAATAAATAACAAAATTCTTTAAAGAAATACAAGTACGTAACAAAATAAAATCCACAGTGTTCAGCATCTCATCAAAATTACCAGATGTGCCAAGAAAGAGAACAATGATGAACAATAATGAAGAGAGAAAGAAGTCAATGGGAAAAGAAGCTGAAATGAGAAAGAAGATGGAATAAGCAGACAAGGATGTTAAAACAACTGTGATAAATATGCTCAAGGATTTACAGAAAAAAATAAACATGATGAGTAGAGAAATGGAAGATATAAAAATAATAAAAGAGTTGGGCCAACCTGGTGGTGTAGTGGTTAAGTTTGCGTGTTCTGCTTCGGCGGCCGGGGGTACGTAGGTTCAGATCCCTGGTTTGGACATAAACACTGCTCACTAAGCCACACTGTGTCCAACATACAAAATAGAAGAAGATTGTCACGGATGTGTCTGCCTAAAGCAAAAAGAGATTGGCAGCAGATGTTAGCTCAGAGCCAATCTTCCTCACCAATAAATAAATAAATAAATAAATAAATAAGTAAATAAAAATAATAAAAGACAGACCTAGAAATAAAAACACAATACCTGAAATAAAAATTCTCTGGATGGATCTGTCTCCCCTGTCTCTCCTCTAAGTAACAAAAATCTTAATCTGCAAGGGGAAGGGCATCAAAATCACAGCTTGAGGATACTGGTGGAAACAAACTACATTTGGGGAGGGGAATGAGGCAAGAAATGCTACCCATGGGGAGAGGCAAAACACCACACACTTGTGAAGGCTGCCATGATGAGACCCAAGTCCACAGTGTCTGCCTAAGACTGAAGCATAATCATGACGTCAGAGAATGACCCAACCCACATCCCACCACCATACTAACAGTGGCTGAGTAAAAATAGTGAATAAAAGTGGGACATAGCTGGGACAGCTTCAAGAAACAGACTCTCTCTGGGAAGTGGCACAAAGGCAAGACTCAAAGCTAGATGGAGAGACAAACACAAGGTACCACAGAGGAATTTGAAGCCACTGATGCACTGAGGGTGACCATAGCAAACTTCAAACCCAGCTCAATTAATGACTAGGTTAATGACAATCTCCACAATAAAGGCCTAGTAGAAGGAAAGTTGTGCTCATCTCCCAGCATAAAAAAATTACCCCAGTGCCTTTTGCGTTATACAACATGTCTGGCTTTTCAACAAAAAATTATGAAGCATACCAAAAGTCAAGAAATAAAATACAAGAGATCAAGCTCTTCTTGGAGCTTTTCAAATCTGCACCCATTGGCATTTCTTGTTTACCAGCCTTTCCAGCACCCAATCTGGGATATATAACACAAAAATAAGGGTCCGGCTCCATGGCCGAGAGGTTAAGTTCACATGCTCTGCTTCAGTGGCCCGGGGTTTTGCTGGTTTGGATCCCAGGTGCAGACATGGCATCGCTCCTCAGGCCATGCTGAGGCACCGTCCCACGCAGCACAACCAGAGGCACTCACAACTAGAATATTCGACTATGTACTGGGGGACTTTGGGGAGAAGAAGAAAAAAAAAGAAGATTGGCAACAGATGTTAGCTCAGGTGCCAATCTTAAAAAAATAAAACCTATAAAACTCACTGTTACATTGTTTCTTTCTTGTTTTCTGAGGTTCCTAGTTAGTCTGCCTTATTTTCTTCACCATTCAGAATCTTATGTGTGAAATATACACAAAAATATGTGTAAACTCTCTCTGTATATAAAATATATTATATATTAAATATATTATTAGATATATATGTATTAAATATATCATTAGATACATATATACATTAAAAACTGTAGGATATATACATATACTTAGTGGGAGAAATAGGGAAAAGTACATCCACTCCATCTTTTTTGGAATCAGAACTCTCATCACCATCATTTCAAAAGATATTTTTGCTGAATATAGAGTTCTAAGTTAACAAGTTTTTATATTCAATACATAAATATATTGCTTCATTGTCTTTTGGCTTACATAGATTCAGATTTCCAAAGTCATTTTTGCTTAATTCCTCTGGTAAAATGTGATATATGTATTTTTTTACTATGGCTACTTTTAATGTTCTCTCTTTATCATTGTTTTTTCCCCCACCAATTTGCTTATGATGTATTTTAGTTTTCTTTATGTTTGGTTTTCTTTATGTTTCTCATGCTTAATGTTCATTGGACTCTCTCCACTGTATTATAAGCTATATGGAGACAATGACTGGGATGTCAAAAGTATTAATTGAAAAAAGTAAATAAATGTCTCAAAATATATGCAAACCTGTTCATAAATAGACACAAATACATCTATGTATCTGGTATTTAGCAACATTCTTCTTACTATCTACCTATAAACCTTAGCGAGATATCATCTGGAGACTCAAACCCTTTGAGTTCTAAAAAAGACTATTTAAGCACCATTACATACCCTATGGAAGTTCTCAATTCTTATTCAAGAATATTCTAAAAACCAACATATATTTACTTTCATGGCCAACTCGGGACACAAATTTTTAATTTTAACAAATTCATGTGTGTTCTGTGTCTTGACGATTGTAGAGGAAAATGCTGTAAAATCTCTAATATCCTTTCCAGGTCCTGTGGTTAGTCAAAGTTGATCATGGTGCTCTCATCTGCTGTGTCATGGGCTGGTTCAGAGTTGGACAAACCTTAAACAGTTCTGGCCAAGGATATGTGCTGAGGGTCCTGCTCAAGACTTCTCAGAAAGTAAAACCAGTCTCTCTACTTAGTTATACCAATAAGGGAGTATGTTACCACAGATACTGATGGAAGCCTGCTTACACAAATCTGGATCACAGTAGGAAACAGATTTTCACTTGGATAATTTAAAATAAAGATAATTATAGGACCATTTATAGAAGTATAAACTGCGTTAAGTTATGAGCAGACTAAGGGGTTTTGAGGTTCCCGGAGACTAGAAAGAGTGGGAAGCCTTGAAGAGGCAAAGGGACATGGCAGAGTCTATAGCTGTGGTGGGACCAGCCATGGCCAGAACACTTGCATACCAAAGCAAGGGAGGAGTGAAGAAGGAACACCATGATCTTGTTCTCTTCCAATCTTCCAATCTCCTAATGATAACATCTACTAATTGAATCCAACTAGAAACCAGCTGGAAAGTCTGAAGAAGTGATGCAATCCCTGGCTCAGCCTTTGGGGCACAGAGCAGGGCTAATAAGGACAAAGAATGGACCTGTCAGGCAAACTAAAAATAACCCGTACACTTCTTATGACCACCTGGGGAACCAATTATAGGATGAAGCCAGTTCTGTAGATAGAAGAGCTGAGAGTTAGAAATAATTGGATCTGTGTTGACATGGGTAAAGACTAAATCAATTGACCCTATAGACTGCCCTATTGATATTGAACCTGAAGTGAGTTCACTCACCCGTTGCACAGCAAGTCAATCTCTGACACCGGTGCTGGTGGAAGAAAGTAGGAACTTTATTATTGCACAGCTCTGAGCAAGGAGAGAGGGCAGCTAATGCCGAAATCCCAAACTCCCTGAAAAGCTAAAAGGAAGGGTTTTTATTTGGGGTTTCAGGTAGGGAAGGGGGAGCATATGGCTTGCTGGTCAGCAGCTTCCCCATCAGCCTTTATCTCTTTGTGGGGAGGAGATAATGAATCCAGGTGCTTGTCCTTGGTGGTGTCTGTCTCCATGGAGGACAGCGGATTCTGGAGCCAGGAAGACAGAGAGTAAGCTGGGAATGGGTGTTTTGGTTTTAACCCCATGTATGCTGGGTTTAATGTAGGGAAACTGATATCAGGGTTGGTATCAGTATTTCTGTACTTGCTATTATGAAATGCAATAAATATCCTTACTGTATGAGCCAGTCTCAATTGGTGTTTGTATTACATGAAGGAAAAAGCACACTATCCATATTTAGAATAATTTACCTATTGCTTTGTGTGTGTGATTATGGAACATTTTCCCTTCATCTTGAATTTCCTTCCTCCTCTACCCTGATCAACCACAAGGGCGCACTATCTGATCACAACTCCTGGCTGATGAGGAAGGAGTCCTCCACAATGCCCACATCACCTTCCAGAGGCCAGTGTCAATCTCTTTTCTCTGAAAATGGGTTGGCACCAGGGATTCTTGGAAAAGAGAAGATGTTGGGATTAGAAAGGCAAAGGATCTAGTGGGGAGTTGTAATTCAGAAAAGGTCCATTGATTAGAGGGGCATGGGTGCTGGTGTGGGCAGTGTTGGAGCATGCAGTCATGATGTCCAAACTGGTCTTTGAGTGAGCAGTGTTCCTCAGCAGTCCAAAGAGGTGGAATTCTAAAAACCTGTCAATCTCAGGTTGCTCCTACCTGGTCTTCTTTTCCAGGTTCCATGTAGAATTGCTCATCTAAATCAAAATTGTATGGCAATTGGCATAAAGAGTATGTCATAGTGCCTATGTGGTTAGTTACTGATCAAAGATGGCAAAGCATGCAAAGAGGAGAGGATGGGTAGGAATAAAGGAGGGTGGATCTGACAATGTGCTTGCACACTAATCAGAATGGAAACGATGCTTGAAAGAGCCTGTGTACAAAATCCCAATTTGCTTTCTCTTTGTCTTGGATTCCCCAGGTATCTGGGGTTTTCTTTGGAGGATCTTATATTTGAGAAGTCTGGTCCAGAAACAAGAACTAGCTTGTGGGTAGAAGTTCCTGTTCCCTCTCAAGTGTGTGTCTTATGGGTCAGTCAGCTAATTTGGATCAATCAGCAGTTCATGAATGAATGGCTAATTCTCAGCAACTAGCCCATGCAGTTTGCTGAATGATATAGTGACTGGATTTAGTAAATTTGGTAATTTGCCAATACTTTGCTTGTGGAATAGCTTTATTGAATTTTTTCATTACTTGCCTAGTGAACATTACAAAAATGTCAACATTTCAGATAGAAATTTTTCAGTTTATGTTAGTATCAAATCCTTTTAAAAGTTACATTTTATTTTCTAAATTTTAGCATTTTAAAAGCTCTTCTGCTAATCTCTCTGAAGGATCAATTTGTAAAATTTAACAAATTCAACCAAAACATGTATATATGTATTTTTTAGTTTTGTCTTTTTTTTGCTGAGGAAGATTCACCATGAGCTAACATCGATTGCCAATCTTCCTGGATTTTTGCTTGTGGAAGATTAGCCCTGAGCTAACACCTGTGCTAATCTTCCTCTATTTTGTATGTGGATCACTGCCACAGCATGGCTGACAAGTGGTGTAAGTCCACTCCTGGGATCCGAACCTGCTAACACCAGCCACTGAGGCAGAGCACACTGAACTTAATCACTACGCCACAGGGCCAGCCCCTAAAACATATTTTTTAACTATTTAAAACGTTTGTTCCAATTTATATTAAAAGCATTTTAAACAACTTCTGAAACTGTCTGTGAAGCATAACTGACCAGTTTTCATTTTGCCTGTATAAATGCATTTGTTATAAAGCTTCATGGAAACTAAGGCCTATTGGCCTAGTGGCGTGGTGGTTAAGTTCACGTGCTCTCCTTCAGCAGCCTGGGGTTCGCAGGTTCAGATCCCAGGAAAGGACCTACACACTGCTCATCAAAGCATGCTGTGGAGGCCTCCCACAGAAAAGAGAGGAACATTGGCATAGATGTTAGCTCAGGGCTGGTCTTCCTCACCAAAAAAAGAAGAAAGAAAGAAAAAAAGAAAAAGAAACGGAGTACTACTTGTTGGCAGAAAGATGGAGTGGAGTTACAGAGAGCAAGATGGTCCCAGAAACTCAGAAGTCTATGTCTCGTAGCCCTCTAATACACTTCCAAACCATCAAATGTGAATTGATACAAACTTTAGAAACAGAAAAAAAGAAATGAATTTGGGGTGCATTAATAATTTTGGCAAATTGGTTCCTCCATAAACTGGCTTTTGGTGGATTGGGTTCATCGAATAAATTGGGATTCTTTTTGGATCACAAAGTAATCTACAGACCCTCTGAAAAGTCCCCTCCACTCTGCTTCTAAGCTGAGTTTACGAAAAAAAAAAAGCATGTCATAGCACTCCTCTGCTTAAATTCCCTGTATTTTTACTTGTTATACTGTGAAGAAAATCCAGGCGACTTTTAATGATGCTGTCATCAAACCTCACAAGGACTGGGACACCTAAATCCCACCCTCTAATCACACCAAGCCACATGCTGTGAGTGACGTCCTCCCACCCCAGCCCTAGTCCTGCTAATCCTCCCTGTCTGCACTCAGGTAAATGCTTTTGCCTGGAATGAACATAGCCCTTTAACTGTCGAGCCCTCACCTCCTCTGAGAAGTGCACCTGGAAGGCCTGTCTTTCAACTCTGCCATGATCTCCACACCATCAACTCCCCAACCTCCTCATTTTGAAAAATTATTATTCATGAATTAATGCACAAATAGTAATCATCTTCTAGTCCTATGTCACCAACCCATTCCAGGGGAAGAGAAAATAACTGACCAATGGACACCACTATCAATTTCTAGTCTTAGGAGTGCCCTGAACCCTCAACACTGTTGAGTCTTGTCTTTAGTTAGCAGTATTTGACATTCCCTGTATTTGACTAGCTGGTACAGACTTTTGTTTCTTTTATTTTTCCTCCATGTATGTCTCCCCTCCAATGTGTGAACTCCTAAAAGACAGGATCCAAGCATTTTCATCTTTGAAACCCAGGACCCTATTTCTGTAGGTGTGTAAAAAACACTGTTATGTGGCAGTATCCAACGTCTGAGGTCTGTTGGGCTTTTGGGAAGGGAGACCAAGCTACAGTAAACAAACCACATGGAGGGGCCAGAGCTCAGACACAGGGGGACCGCTGATCATGAGGGTGAGGAAGGCAGGGCACTTGGACATGTGGCACAGGACAGGCTTTTAGACATTTGTCAGAAGCTACAATGAGGAGTGGTGAGTCCCTCTTCCTGTAAATTGAATCAAGATATGTGAAATATGATCCTGGACTCTCTACCAGAAAAGTCCATGTAGCTCACAAAGCTGCATTCACTTTCTTCTTCTTTCGTAAGTTTCTATTAAGACTCCGTGTTTTGCACTCAAGTTTCCACACTTGTGAGCCCACTGAGAGGAGGACCAGGTTCTCAAATCTGAAATGATAGGTAAAATGGCAGTTCTGTGCAGGGGTAGTCGTGTTACTTCAGAGAGGAAAAATGCAGTGGATTCACAATCAAATACATCTAATATGCTCTCCCTGCTCTTTCTCTCCATAAAGATGAGGTAAGAGGTAGGAATTCAAAATCATAATGATTCCATCATCTGCATAGAGATGAGAAATAACAAGAAGACTTTTCTGTCTTTGCTAATGACATTAAAAATTGAACTCGCTACTATTGTATTAAAACCTAATGCATATGTTACCCACCACAGATTGCAGAGGACCTTTACAAATTATATCTGCATTCATGACAGTGGTCCTGTGAAGTATGTATTGTTTCTACAGATGAGGCAGAACTAAGTCTTTCAGAGCTTAAATGGCTTATCCATTGTAACTCTGCTACTAATTGGACTCCTTCTTAAGATTCTCTAAAACAAGATGTAAAGAGATAACTTTGTGCAAGGAGAAAGAACCTACTCTATATGTGTCATAGAAAATTCATATAACTGGTTACGTAAGGATTGATACAGGGGACATATGGAAGTAGCTTCACAAAGACTGAGAGAAATTTTGGGATAAATGCTTGATAAATTTTTATTAAATGGAAATAATATTTTGGGGGCAGCATTTCTGTCTATATTACTACTGGCATTAAGGAGCACACAGAATCCTTCAGGATATACAACGTTCCCTGATTCCTGAAATGAACGCAGAATAGGTCCTGGATGGCCCTTCTGGTGACAAGATGATTATTATGTTCACAGTTAACACCACTGATCAAGCATAGATCCTAAAGCATGCTGGCCAGGGCAGATGTTTTCTCCCTGAGTTTCCACAAGGAAGAAGTCCATAACTTTTATCTTCCACTCTGAGGGAACAGAGGATGTCCCCTGGGGAGTCTCCCTACTGTAACCCTGACCCATATCAATGACGGTTTTTTATCCCTTTGTCTACCCACGTGGGCACCCTGCCCTCATCTTAGGTGCCCTGTCTCCACAGAGGCCGGACAGGGTGACTCAGGTGAGGCACCTGGAATCAGAACGTTTGTCCGAGTTGCCTTCCTCTCAGACCAGGCCTGCAGTGGCTGCCCTGAGTAATGCAGCAGGGATGTGGGCAGTGCAGAGAGCTCTAGAAAATGTAGGGAGGCTGACTGGGTCAGAGGAAACAGCTGGCAGAACTCCAAACCAGAGCCTTTCAGATGAATTTTTAGCCAACTAGAAAAAGATTCTAGGTGATACTGTTGTTGCTAGTAGAAAAGATTGTGTGAAGAAGCTGTGAGGCTGGGAGATCCCCAGGTATGACGCAGTCTCCACTCCACAGCCGCAAAACAGAACTGAGGGACATTTCCCCCTTAGAACAGAAGGGAGGGCATGGGCCACAGGCCTCTCTGCTGCTCTGAGGGACCCTGGGGTAGCGCTGAGGGAACTGAGGCACCTTCAAGGTCCCTCTCTGACCATTCTTCCTGGCCCCCAACCCTATTCCAGGTCTGAGTTTGATGTTCCTCCTTTATGCTTCCACCCCACGGTGGAAACTCTCTTTATTCTGGAGTTATCCTGATCCTGATGCACCACTCCTGGTGGAAGCCCAGTGGCAAATATCCCAGTCTCAGGTGCTGTGGAACTAGGCACCTCATACAGAATATTGGAGTACCTCACTGCCTCCATGTGCCACTAATGGAAATTTGCTTTTGTTGCCTCTTCCCTATTTCTTTTTACCTGGCAAACTCCTTATATTCTGCTTTTACATCCTGTTGTCTGTTTTAAAAGGAAAACATAAAATACAGGGAAGAGAGAGAGGGAGGGAGAGAAGGAGAGAGGGCGATACTTATTGTCTTCTTTATTAATGTTTGCCAGGCACTGTTCTAACTGCTTTAAAGCCATTTAGTACTGCCCCCAGTCATGAACGGGAGGAGCCTGATAAACAATATATTTACTAAGAAAAATATATTGATACTTCTGCCATTTGGGGTTTGACGCTTAGGGCTGACACAGTAATCTGTAACTCTAAACATCTGCTCCCTTATTAACACTACTAGGGTCCAGGCAATGCTTCTGCACATCGTTTGCTCTCTGTCCTTGAAACTAAAGGTGACTGTGTCTCAATACTGTGAAGGTTTGTAGATTGTGCCTTGCTGACATTAGATGACCCCGTTTCATGGTCAGGGAGGATTTAAGCAGCTGAAGAGCCTATAAGAAAAAAGCCAACAACTTCTCAAATACTTTCATTCAAAGAGCAGGAATGCAGTAGATTCTTGCATAACGTGGAATTACTTGCCAGCAGGGCTGGGTGTATATTTTTTTTTGCTTGTTTTCTTGCTTCATGTATTAACCTGATATTTGTAACAGTTGCACATGGCAGCTGAGAACATTTTGCAATATTAAAGAAGTCATAATACTCTTAAGTTTGTATATTTGAAGATCTAGATGTAAAAATGCTTGAAACACGATCCACATTTTACAAAGAGAAGCCTCAGGCAAAAAGAGGTTCAGTCATTTGTAGACTCTCATAAAGCACATTAATGGCGGAACTGCAGCTGAAAATCATTTCCTTCTAAGAGCTCCGTTCCTCCCACCATAACTTAAGGCTCCTCCGAGTGTCTAAGATAACAGAAGTGAACATCCCTGTGACAATAATTTTCCCTTCCCTGAGATATGATCCCCACTTATTTTCCCCTACTAACACTTCCAAGTATAAGAACTATAGGTTTTAACAAAATATCACAAAGATGTCAACTCTTGAATCATTTTTCTTTCGGTTCTTTAAACCCTCAAGGCATTCAATCTTCAGATCTATAACTGAGAGAAAATCTTCGCCTTAAATGTTCATCCAGTGCAATGTGATGAAGACACAGTGCCAGGCAGTGGACTGAGAACGTTCATAAAAAATGTCTGCCCAGAGACAGCTGAGGTCCTTCAGCTTCAGTGCTCATTGGTTCCTTTCCTAGGGCCTCTCCAATTCTATCCTTCATGGAAGCTTCACAGGTTTTTTATTCTCTGAAGTAGGTACATTAGAGCCACCAGGTGCGAGCTGTGTTGCCTACCATTACTTCTTCCTTTGTTCCCAATTATGTCTGGGAAGATGGCTCCGCAGATCCCCAGGGGCCTTTGGACAGCAGCTATGATGGCGATGCTGGTGGTGCTGAGCACCCCGGTGGCTGAGGGCAGAGACTCTCCACGTGAGTGCAGGGCAGCTGCTCTCCAGAGCCACCACCCTGGGGAACAGGCTCTGAATGAGCCTTGGGCTGGGGTGTGGGGGATTCTGTGATCTCAGAATACAGTCTTTCTATGGGGAAGAGAGGTATGTTACATTCTCATTTCCTCCTCCTAATGTCGAGGTGAGGACAATCCCCATCTCACAAGCTGAAGCTGGGAAGGAGACAAAGCCTGCATCTACCACCAGTGCCAGGACAAAGTGAGCATGGGGTTATTTTTGAAGATATGAATTTCTCCAAAGAAGATGCAGCAGGATTTGTCATTTCAGAGTCTGGACTAAATATGATGGGACTCTGGGTTGGGAAAATGTAGGGCAGCAATGGTCTCCGTAGTCTCATATTTAGGGAAAGAACTCTACACTCCCGACTCTGAGTGGAGGGCTCATGGAGGCAAACTCTGGGTATTTGAGTGAAGCTGACAGGGTGATCATAGACAGGCAGTCTTCAAGTTTCACTGATTTATGGTCAAATAGTAACTTGAGTGGGATTCAGAGACTTGAGTTAAAGGTGGACTAAATTTAGCAGAAAGTAGAATGTAAAGAAGGAAAGTAATACATATTGAGAAACCATTCATTTCAGACACAGATTAGAATCTTCATGTGAATTCTCAATCTTCCTAACACCCATGTGTAGGTATTATGACTCCCTTTTGTATAATTATACTTACCATATAGATACTCTGTTAAGTAACCTGCCGGAGCTGGTAATTGGCACGGTTTAACTGGAGTCTAATTTATCTAATTTGAAAGCCTGCGCTCTTTCCATGAATCAAATGTTCTTTTCTAGGACACAGGAGGTATCTTCTCTTCTAACCACACAGGAGTCAGAGAGCCTCACACTGCGGTGGGATGGGGGTGGCAGAAACTCAGAGTAAACCCGGCATGGGAAGGGAGGCCCTTTATCCAAGAACAAGAGAATCTACCTGTCAGGACTAGGACAAGCTTCATTCTTGACCTTTCTTGTCATTCTCTTGAACTCTTGTGATTACGCGGACACTTGTCTCTGAGGCCCCCAGGAGTTCTACGGAAAATGGGATTTCACGAGAGAACGTCCTGATTCCTCTAAATACAGGGACTGGTGTCAAATAACCCTATTGCCCTCTTTACTCAGTTCACAGGTCCCGGGGCTTTCCTTTCCTTCTCTCATATGAAGGCAATTCTGGAAGCCCTCAGAGCGGGGCGGGAAGGACTGCGGAAGAGCTGCCTGAGCATCCTGGGTTCAAAGCCGGAGGCGTGAGGCAGGGTGGGGCGGGAACCCAAGGTGACAGCCTGGTTTTAGGTTTATCCGATCCAACCGGCCGCGACCCAGAACGCCGGCCAGCAGAGCGGCTGCTGCGTTGGGCTGTGGGGCTGAGGCCGGGCTGACGGCAGGGCTGTGATCCCCCGCAGAGGATTTCGTGTTCCAGCTTAAGGGCCAGTGCTACTTCACCAACGGGACGGAGCGGGTGCGGCTCGTGACCAGACTCATCTACAACCGGGAGGAGTTCGTGCGCTTCGACAGCGACGTGGGGGAGTTCCAGGCAGTGACCGAGCTGGGGCGGCACATTGCCGAGGACTGGAACGGACAGAAGGACGTCCTGGAGCAGAAGCGGGCCGAGCTGGACACGGTGTGCAGACACAACTACCAGGTGGAGGCCCTCACGACCTTACAGCGCCGAGGTGAGCGCCGGCCGCCCGCCCTCCGCGGGGCCACTCTCGGCGGCCGAGTCTCGAGTCTCGGAGCTGGGAGGGCGGTAGGGGGCCCACGGAGGGGACAGGGAGGGGGCGGGTCCCGCGGCGGAGGGACGGGGACAGAGGGCAACTCGGGGACCGACGTCTGCAGCCCCCCTCCCCCCAGCATCACCATTCACTTCAGAGATAGACATTTTGAAAGTTAATCATACTCATTTAATGAGCATCTATTTCTAGACAATTAGCTGACCAAACACGGTCTATATTTTGCCGTTTAATTTCACAACTACTTGTGTGTTAGGGATTAGCGTCACCACTTTAATAACATGCTAATAGTGGTACATAATAAACACTTTAAGTGATCAGTCCACAGTTACCCACCAGGTCCTGAAGTCTCCCCAAAATACACAATAGTCATTATGTTCTTTATTACCTGTATATAGAGTCTAATGGGAGGAAAGCCTCGTTAAAGCCTATTATGACCAGAAGCAGCAATAGGAGACTCTTCTGGCGTATTTTCAATGTTGGTGGGGCGAAGTGATATTGTCAGGGGATTGAAAATTCACGGATTAATCCGTAGCCTGACTCTGGTGTTACCTATGCACGTTCACGTAACTTTAGCTGATTTTACACTCTCTTGCCTTCTGACCCAGATGGTAGTGCCACCAAGTACTTATATTTTTGCTATTTCAGTTCTTTTTCATAAAAATTATTCTAACATTCTTTTCTTGAATTTGTGCCCTCTATTTTTATTCCCAATCTGTTTAAGATGAACAGATTTTATAAATCCATATGGCTGACCATGATTTCAGTCTGACTCCAGAAATGAGAACCTGAACAAGAGTTAAAGTTTGGGCTGAAGACATGATTCCTTCCTGGTGATGGCTCACGAGTGCCATTTAACTGGGGTGCCAAGACTGCCCGCTGACCTCGGCAAGTCCCAGTTATACTTTCATGTTTACATTACATTCTCATTAACCCAGGCCCACCTCTGCAAGAATCTCAGAATATTTTCTACAGAGAACATACATGATAATAATGTCTGATTTCAGAACAAGAAAGTAATTCTTAATAACAAGGGGATGGAGTAGGGAAGCCAGCTAGTAATTAAACTCTAATGTTAAAAGAAAAGTATAGAAAAAAAAAGAAAATGAGAGAACATAATATATTATCAAATAAATAAAACATAAATAAATAAATAAAACATAGTTTCTCACTAAGGGGATAAGGGAGATGCACTGAATGGCTGGACAGGTAAAGGAGAAGACGTGTGAAATAGGTAGGGAGAGGTGTGTGGTATTTAACCATGAGTAGCAATCTGAGAAGATACAGGAATTGAGGCAGGAGCTATTTGTTTTCAAATTTCCCTTTCTTTTCCTTCAAAAATCACACACTTTTGAAATAATATTCATTTTTTTGTCTCTGTTACTAAATTACAAGTTCTGTAAGGGCAGGGACTATGATCTGTTGTTTATATTTGGATTCCCAGTGCTTGTCAAGTTTATGTTTGTTGAATGAATGAATAAGTGAATCAACGAATGAATAAAATATAAGTGGCAAATATGATGCAGAGATGGAAGTTCATGTATTTAATAATATACATTTTTTTGTGGGAATTCATCACAGAATGGCATTTGAGCAAAGGTTAGGCTAAAAGCTGAGAGGGATGCTTTGTTGATCTGCAACTGGTAAGAAGTGCTCTTGCTCTCAAAGTTTGTTAGTATTACAGGCTGAGAATTATGGGATATAGCCTTTTTGAGAAACACTGCTTTGTAGGAGGACGTGATGGTCACTGCTGTCCTACTTCGTTGGACGTAGAAATGTCTATACATTCTTAATGCTCAGTCCATGTTACCTTTTGTGGGGCCATGACTAGTGTTGATGGACTCCCGGCCAGGAGAGAGTCAAAGCTGCTGTATTTTCTCTACTGTGAGGAGCACTGGGACTAACAGAAAACAGTGTCACTGTCCTTGCATGAGTCACTAGAGCTAATCCTGGTGATCAACTTCAATAGAAGTGAGGGAAAGGATGTCCTGGTTTATTATTTTTACTTTTATAAATTTTTTGAATAGTAGCCTCTGTAACAAAACAATTTATAATTTTAAAGTAGTTTATTTTTATCAATTAGTATCAACAGAATAACTACCATAGGATGATTACTGTTATCTCTTGAGACCCTGAAAGTAGACTAACTAATGTGTTTATTGAAGTTAATAAAGTGGCCATGCTCAAATCATAACCCAAGACTTGGAGTCCAGGGATCTCTACTCTGGTACCAAGGATGACTCTCCCCATGTGGAGACTTGCCGTGTGGTCTCACATCTCACTATGTCTTTTCTTCCCTTCAGTGGAACCCAGAGTGACCATCTCCCCATCCAGGACAGAGGTTCTAAACCACCACAACCTGCTGGTCTGCTCGGTGACAGATTTCTATCCAGGCCAGATCAAAGTTCGGTGGTTCCGGAATGACCAGGAGGAGAGAGCCGGTATTGTGTCAACCCCCCTTATTAGGAACGGAGACTGGACCTTCCAGATCCTTGTGATGCTGGAAATGACCCCCCAGCGAGGAGATGTCTACACCTGCCACGTGGAGCACCCCAGCCCCCAGAGCCCCATCACAGTGGAGTGGCGTAAGTAACAAAAATTTGTTCCTTTCAATGTGGGCTCCACAAGACAGAAGGCAGAGCTTCCATTGGCCCCTCCCATCTCATCCCTTATCTTCGATGTCACTACAGAGCTGGAAATCACAATAGACTAGAGTGCCTCTTGTCCCATGGCAGGAGCATCAGAGGAATTCTGATCTTATTGTCTTTCTTGATAATAGAGAGATCACCCTACACATCATGGCCCCAGAAACCAGCCCTGATAGCTCTGAAGGATTGACTTTTATTATAGTTGGTGCCTGGGATCTTAGGGTCTAAGGTTATGAACGTGTCCTGAGGAGCAGAGATCCTCCCACTCTCTCATCCACCCACTATGTCCAAGGATTTATTGGCAGGTCCCTTCCTCCCCTAGGAGTGGTCAGAATTGAGAACTGGGTTGCCCTGGCATCTCTACCTCCTGTATCTCAGACTGGACTTCAGGCTTCCCAAAGGGACCCTGTGAAGGGTGGGGCAGGCCCTGACACTCAGGCTCTGCTCCCCAGGGACACACTCTGAATCTGCCCAGAGCAAGATGCTCTGTGGAATCGGGAGCTTCGTGCTGGGGCTGATCTTCCTTGGGCTGAGTCTCATTATCCATCACAGGAGCCAGAAGGGTAAGGCACTGTGGGGAAACAGAGAAGATGAGCTGTGACTGAGACCCTCTGCTCAGGGGTCCTCTGCCTCTAGCTGTTCAGGGAGACCTCCTCCTCTTGACCTGGAAAGGAAGGAGGCTGGTCTGGCGGTGGGAGGAGATGGAACAACCTGGGGGGAGACATTGGAACCTCATTTTACTGGTTGAAAGGTAGCCTGACCACAGAGGTGACTGGTAGAGTGTGTTCTAGGACTTCCTTCCAATCCATCGTCTTACTGGCTCTTTTCTGAAAGCTTCCTCCATTAAGAGGGTCAGAGCATTGGCTTCCCTTCCTTCTAGTGACAGTTTCATTGATTTTGGGGGATTTTGGCTCAGGGCAGTTAAGGCCTTGTGCCCGATGGGTAGGAGGAAATAAATTTCCAATGAAGTTGTATATTTCATTTCCCTTTGGGGTATTTGAGGGACTGGATATTTGTGTAATGAAACCTTTCTCTGTATAACTTCGTTTCATAGGACCTCGTGGGTCTCCACCAGCAGGTACTATTTCTGCTTGGATTCACTGTGGGGTGTCGGGACAGGTGAAAGAGGGAAGAGCTGGGGTGAGTGTACTGGGCACAATGGTCTCAGTTCATGGCCTGTTCCCTGCCACAGGGATCAAGGTTAGGGGAGAAGTTTGTCTAGTTTCTGTAGGAAGCTCCCTGGGTTGCTCCCCAGCACTGGGCCATACCTTTAGTGATGTCTTTCTGTGAAACTTGGAGCCTGCTCTTCTGTAATGCCTGCCTGTCCTTTCTAAAATTCCCAGCTGCCTGTGTCAGCCTGTGCCCTTTTCAGATCAGAGTCCTATAGTGACTCTGACACAGTCTTCGGGTCACCTCCTGTAACCCCAGCCTTGAGGATCTGACTGTGACACTGCTTCCTGCACTGACCCCAGAGCCTCTGCCTGTGCAGTTGCTGCCAGCAGTGTCTACTCAGGTCCCAAGGGGTTTTTCTGTTTCCATTCTCCCCCCACAGACTGTATAAGAGAAGCACATTGAAACAAATGGACAAAGAGAGACACAGAGAAATTGGGAAAGATGCACAGATAGAAATATAACAGAGAAAGAGAGAAAGGTGCACAGATAGAGATATAACAGAAAGAGAAGAGAGAGATAAAGACCTCATTGAATATCTGGATCTAATCACTTCTGAAATCAACTTGTCTCACAGCTTACGGGAAACAACTTACCTGACTATAGAGCTTTTATCATAATTAAACGTGATTATGAGTTATCTGTACCCTGAGCTTTTTTTTTTTTCGGTGAGGAAGGCTTGCCCTGAACTAATATATGTTGCTAATCTTCCTCTTCTTGCTTGAGGAAGCTTGTCCCTGAGATAACATCTGTGCCAATATTCCTCTATTTTTTGTACATGGGATACCAACACAGCATGGCTTGATGAGCAGGGTGTAGGTCCACGCCCGGAATCTGAACCTGTGAACTCCAGGCTGCTGAAGTGGAGCACATGAACTTAACCACTACACCACCAGGCTGGCCCCTGCCTGGGCTTTCTTAACTGGGTGGGGGCAGAAAACCACTGCAGAATGAAAGGAACATATTTTGTTCCTTGAAAGGAGAGTAGAGGTGGGTGACAGGTAAGAGTGAGCAGAGGAGACAGAAAATCGATTCAACGTCACATCCTCCATGGCTCTTTAGTATTGATGTTCAATGCAATGGCCTTAGCATGTGCTGACCTCTCTTCCAGTTTGGTGAGTATGGTGAATGGAAGCATAGTGAAACTATCTGAGCACAGATATAATGGCCCCTGGTGTTGCAGAGAACCGAACTGATATTTCAGATATATCTTGGCCAGTCACATTGATCAACGTCAATTTTTACTTTTGAAAACGTATAACCAGCAATAAAAGTACTATTTTTGGTTCCAAATGATAGAAACCCAAGGCAAGTTTACTTTGTTCATATTACAAGGAAGCCTGGGGTCAAGTTGATTTCAGAAGTGATTAGATCCAGATATTCAATGAGGTCTTTATCTCTCTCTTCTCTTTCTGTTATATCTCTATCTGTGCACCTTTCTCTCTTTCTCTGTTACATTTCTGTCTGTGCGTCTTTCCCTCTTTCTCTGTGTCTCTCTTTGTCCCTGTATATTTCTTTCAGGTGTGTCTCTCTGTTTTTGTGTCTGCATCTCTATCTCTGTCTCTCTTGTGTCTCTTGCTCTTTCATTGCATTTCTGCCTCTGTCTCTCTCTCATTTTTCTCTATCTGCACACTTGTCACTATTTATCTGCATCTCTTTCTCGCTCTGTTTCTTTTCACATCTCTCTATTTTCTGCATCTCTCTTTCTCATCCCCTCACATCTTACCTCATCCTCACATCCTACCTCATCTTTGTTTCTGTGTATGTGTGTGTGTGTGTGTGTGTGTGTGTTGTGTGTTTCTAGAGTGTCTACCAAAATTTTAACAATTTTAGGAAAGATTCTGATTGGTCAAGCCTGAGAAATATGCACACCTCTCTCAAAAACATCATGTACATGGAATTCAAATAGCCAGCCTTGTGTCCACCCCCTCCCCCTCATTGGTAGCAGAGATTGGACCTTCCGGATCTTAGTAATGCTGTAAATGATTCCCCAGGGTGGAGATGTCTACCCCTGCCATGTGGAGCACCCTGGCCTCCAGAGCCCCACCACAGTGGAGTGACATAAAGGGCAGTTTGTTTCTTCATAACGTGGACCCCAGGAGATAAATGGCAGAACTCCCTCTGCTTCTAGGGTCCATTGTTGGGGGTGCTGACTCACACCCATCCTACTCCTTGTCTCCTGCACAGTCACCTGATGCTCCCCTTGCCTGTGGATATAGTGACCTATTGATTCCTGACGACATTCTCTTCCCAGGTGTTAGGATGATCACTACACACTGTGGCTCCTTTGACATGGGCCCAGTGTTCAAGCTGGTCCTCATCCCAGGTTCTGGGTTTTGTCATTAAGACAGGTGGCTAGGAGTTTATCTTTGAGGTTATGGGGGGCCATGCCACTGAGGAGCAGGCATCTCCTCCCTGCTCCCTCACCCACCCATAGGGCTTGATGCACCAATGACAGGTCCTTCCCTTTCCTGGATGAGGTCAGAATGAGAACTAGGCTTCCTTGGGGCCTTCCTCTCCCATACTCTAGGCTATAACACAGGTCATCCGACATGAGCACTTATGAATGTGTGGACAAACACCGACACTAAGGATTCTGCTCCACAAGGTCATAGTCTGAATCTTCCTAGAACAAGATGCTGAGTGGTCAGAGGTTCTGTGCTGGTTTTGTCATCTTCCTAGGGGTGGGCATTGTCAGTCACCACAGGAATCAAGAGGGAGTGATACTCTTGGGGAAGTAAGAAGGGCTTGTGATAGGTGTCCAGGGAGCCCTTGGTCTCTATATAGAGCTCTTTGCTGTTGACCCTGCAAAGACAAGAGACAGGGCTCGAGATTGAACCTGACTCGGAGTTTAGGCAGACATTGAGATCTGATTTCTCTAGTTGAAACTTAAGCGCTGTTATAATGATGAGTTGAAGAGTATATTCTAGGACATTCTTACAGTTCAACACTGTTACACTGGCCACATGCTATAAGATTCCTTCTTAATGAGAGGGTCAGAGTCTTCTTCCCTTCCTTCCAGTGACAGTTGCATAGAAATAACTATTTTTTGCACCAGGATTTCATTAGGTAATCTTTAATTGATAATTTAATCAAAATAACAAGTACATCCTGTATCAACAAGTTTGCCAACAGAAGGAGCTGAGACTTAGTAGACACATACCTTGGAGAAAAGTGTATGAGGGTGCCAGAGAACAACCTACTAGTTGTGAGGATTTGGTCTTATCTTCAATCAAACGGCAGGATTTCCCTCTTGCTCATGGCTGACTAGTATTCCATTGTATATATAACACATCTTCTTTATCCATTCCTCTCGTTGACAAATATTTTATGTTGTTTCCATATCTTAGCTATTGTGAATAATGCAGCAATGAACACAGGAGTGCAGACATCTCTTTGATATCCTGTTTTTATTTCCTTTGGGTATATATCCACAAGTGGAATTGCTGGATCATATGGTAGTTGTATTTTTATTTGGGGGGAATCTCCATACTGTTTTCCATAGTAGCTCTACCAAGTTACACTCCTGTCAACAATGCACAAGAGGTAGCTTTTCTCCACATCCTCACCAGCACTTAGCTCTTGTCTTTTAGATAACAGTTTCTAACAGATGTGAGGTGATATCTCATTGTGTTTTTGATTTGTGTTTCCCTGATGATTAGCCATGTTGAGCATCTTTTCAGGTACCTGTTTGTATGTCTTCTTTGGAAAAATGTCTTTTCAGTTCCTCTGCCCATTTTTTAATGGATAGTTTAGGTTTTTTTTCTTTAGTTTTATGAGTTCCTCATATATTTTGGATGTTAACTTTTTGTTAGATAGTTTGAATATTTCCTCCCATTCTGTAGGTTGCCTTTTCATTTTGTTGATTGTTTCCTTTGTTTTGAGGAAGTTTTTTAGTTTGATATAGTCCCACTTGTTTATTTTTGCTTTTATTGCTTGTATTTTTGGTGTCATATCCAAAAAATTGTTGCCAAGAATAATGTCAAGGAGTTTCTTTCTGAAAGTTTTATGGTTTCAGATCTTACACTTAAAGTTTTAATCCAGTTAACTTTTGTGAATGGTCTAAGATAAGAATCCAATTTATTTTCTTGGTTTTTAATTTTGTTTTTTATTTTTATTTTTTCCAGTTTCATTGAGATGTAAGTGACATATATAACATTGTGTAATTTTAAGGTGTATGGCATAAAGATTTGATATGTGTATGTATTGCAAAATCATGCCGCAATAAATTTAGGCAGCATCCATCTCCTCATATAGTTACAAAAATATTTTTTTCCTTGTGAAGAGAACTTTTAAAATCTTCTCTCTTAGCAACTTTCAGATGTAGAACACAATATTGTTTACTATGGTCATCATGTTGTACGCATTACATCCCAAGTACTCATTTAGAACTGGAAGTTTGTACCTTTTGGCCATCTTCACCTAATCCCTCCCCGCCACCCGACAACCACAAATCTGATATCTTTTTTTAATAAATTTATCTGTTTTTAGATTCTACATATATATAAGCACATATAGTGTTTGTCTTTCTCACTTAGCATAATTCCCTAAAGGTCCCTCCATGTTGTCACAAATGGCAGGATTTCCTTCTTTTTATGGCTGAATAGTATTCCGTTGTGTGTGTATATATAAATAGTGTGTGTGTATATATATATATATTTTTTTCTTTATCCTCTACATTTTCTTTATCCACTCATCCATTGGTAGACACTTTGGTTATTTCTATGTCTTGGCTGTTGTAAATAATGCTGCAGTGGACATAGGGGTGCAGATATCTCTTCAACAGTGGTTTTTTTCCTTCAGATATATACCAAGAAGCAGAATTGCTTGGTCATATGGTAGTTCTATTTTTAATTTTGTGAGGAACTTCCATGTGGCTACATGCATGTACATTTCCACCAACAGTACACAAGGGTTCCTTCTCCACATCCTCACCAGCATTTATCACGTCTTTTTGATGATAGCCACTCTAACAGGTTTGAGATGATATCTCATTGTGATTTTGATTTTCATTTCCCTGATAATTAATGAAATTGAGCAACTTTTCATATACCTGTTGGCCATTTGAATATCTCCTTTGGAAAAATGTTTATTCAGGTCCTTTCTCCATTTTTAATTAGATTATTTGCTTTTTTGCTATTAAGTTGTATGAGTTCTGTATATATTTTGGATATTAACCCCTTATCATATATGTGGTTTGCAAATATTTTCTCCCATTCCATAGTTTGCCTTTTCATTTTGTTGATAGTTTCTTTTGCTGTGCAGAAGTGTTTTAGTTTGATATAGTCCCACTTGTTTATTTTTTATTTTATTTATTTTTTTTTTTTTGAGGAGGATTAACCCTGAGCTGACATATGCCCCCAATCCTCCTCTTTTTGATGAGGAAGATTGGCTCTGAGCTAACATCTGTGCCCATCTTCCTCTACTTTATATGTGGGACGCCTGCCACAGTATGGCTTGACAAGCAGTGCATAGGTCCACACCCGGGATCTGAACCCCGGGCCACTGAAGTGGAACTTTTGAACTTAACCGCTGCGCCATCAGGCTGACCCCCCAACTTGTTTATTTTTTATTTTGCTGCTTGTGCGCTAGGTCTCATAACCAAAAAGTCATTGTCAGGGCCCATGTCAATAATCTTTTTCTTTATGTTTCCTTCTAGGAGTTTTATGTTTTCAGGTCTTACACTTAAGTCTTTAATCTATTTTGACTTAATTTTTGCATGTGGGTAAGATAAGGGTCTAGTTTCATTTTTTTTTTACATGTGAATATCCAATTTTCCCAGCACCTTTTATTGAAGAGACTGTCTTTTCTCCACTCAGTATTCAGGGCTCCTTTGTCAAATATTATTTAACAGTGTAAGTATGGGTTTATTTCTGGGCTCTCAGTTGTGTTCCATGTATCTGTATTTATGTCAGTATCATACTATTTTGATTACTATAGCTTTGTAACATAGTTTTGAAATCAGGAAATATGATGCCTCTAGCTTTGTTATTCTTTCCAGTATTGCTTTGGAATTATCGGAGTCTTCTGTGGTTCCATGTAAATTATAGGATTGTTCGTTCTATTTCTGTGAAAAATGCCATTGAAATTTTGTAGAGATTACATTGAATGTATAGATGGCTTTATGTGGTGTGGACATTTTAACAGTATGAATTATTAATTTTTCCAAACCATGAACACAGGATGTCTTTCCATTTATTTGTGTCTTCTTCAATTTCTTTCATCAATGTCTTTCAATTTTCAGTGCACAGATCTTTTACCCTCTTGGTTAAATTTGTTTCTAAGTATTTTATTGTTTTTCATACTATTGTGAATGGGATTGTTTTCTTTATTTCTTTTTCAGATAGTTCATTGTTAGTGTTTATAAATGCAACTGATCTATATGTTGATTTTGCATCCTGCAACTCTACTGAATTTGTTGATCAGTTCTAACAGTTTTTTGGTGGAGTCTTTAGGATTTTTCTATGACTAAGATCACATAATCTGCAAACAGACACAGTTTTACTTCTTCCTTTCTAATTTGGATACTTTTTCTTTCTTTCTCTTGCCTGATTGCTCTGGACAGGACTTCTAGTACTATATTGAATAGGACTGGTAAGAGTGGGCATCCTTGTCTTGTTCCTGATCTTAGAGGAAAAGCTTTCAACCTTTCATCATTGAGTTCGATGTTAGCTGTGGGCTTGTCATATATAGGCTTTGTTACTTTATTATGTTGAGGTATATTCCTTCTATCCAATTTGTTGAGAGTTTTTATCATGAAAGGATGTTATATTTTTTCAAATGCTTTTTCTGAATCTATTGAGATGATTATATGATTTTTATTTTTCAATGTATTTTGTGATGTATCACATTTATTGATTTGCATATGTTGAAACATCCTTACATCCCAGGGGTAAATCCCTCTTGATCATAGAGTATGATCCTCTTAATGGGCTGTTGAATTCAGTTTGCTAAATGTTTTTGAGAATTTTTGCGTCTATTTTGATCAGAGACATTGGCATGTAGGTTCTTTTCTTGTAGTTTCCTTATCTGGTAAAACAGGCTTTTGGTAATACTGTTCTTGTAAAATGAGTTTGGGAGTGTTCTCTCCTCTTTAATTTTTTGGACTAGTTTGAGAAGGCTTGGTATTAATTATTCTTTAAATATTTGGTAGAATTCACCAGTGAAACAATCTGAGCTTTTCTTTGTTAGGAGGTTTTAGGTTACTGATTCAATCTCCTTACTTGTTATTGATCTGTGCAGATTTCCTATTTATTTAAGAGTCAGTCTTCATTAGTTGTATGTTCCCAGGAATTTATACATTTCTTCTTCTTTTTGTTTTTTGAGGAAGATTAACCCTGAGCTAACTACTGCCAATCCTCCTGTTTTTGCTGAGGAAGACTGGCCCTGAGCTAACATCCATGCCCATCCTCCTCTACTTTATACGTGGGACGCCTACCACAGCATGGCTTTTGCCAAGCGGTGCCATGTCCACACCCAGGATCCGAACCGGCAAACCCTGGGCAGACAAGAAGCAGAACGTGTGAACTTAACCTCAGCGCCACTGGGCCGGCCCCTATACATTTCTTCTAAGTTATCTAATTTGTTGGCATATAATTGTTTATAGTAGTCTCTTATGATACTTTGTATTTCTGTGATATCAGTTGTAATGTCTCCTCTTTCATTTATAATTTTATTAATTTGTCATCTTTTTTCTTTGTCTAGCTAAAGGTTTGTCAGTTTTATTTATCTATTTAAAAACCAAGTCTAAGTTTCACTGATCTTTTCTCTAGTCTCCTGGACTCTATTTCATTTATTTCTGCTGTAATTTTTATTATTCCTTCTGCTAACTTTGGGCTGAGTTTTTCTTTTTCTATTTCTCGGGGGGTAAGTTAGGAAGCTTTTTTGAGATCCTTCTTTTTTCTTAATGTGGGGATTTATGGCTATAAACTTCCCTCTTAGAACTGTGTTTGCTGTATTTCATAAGTTTTGGTATGTGGTGACATTTTAATTTGTCTCAATATCTTTTTTGATTTTGATTTCTTCTTTGACCCATTGGTTGTTTAGGAGTGTGTTGTTTAATTTCCACATATTTGTAGGAATTCCAGTTTTCCTCCTCTTTTTGATTTCTAGTTTCATTCTGTTGTGGTTGGAAAAGATATACTTGATATGATTTCAATCTTATATTTATTAGGATTTGTTTTGTGACCTAACATATGATCAATACTGGACAGTGTTTCATTTGCACTTAAGAAGACTGTGTATTCTGCTACTGTTGGATGGAATGTTCTGTATATGTCTGTTAGGTCCATTTGGTCTAAAGTGTAGTTTGAGTCCATTATTTCCTTAATGATTTTCTGTTTGGATGATCTATCCATTGGTGACAATAGGCTATTGAAGTCCCCTACTATTATTGTACTGTTGTCTACTTCTCCCTTCAGATCTATTAGTATTTGCTTAACATATTTGGGTGCTTCTATGTTGGGTGCATCTATATTTATGATTGTTATATCCTCTTGATGAATTGACTCTTTATCATTATATAATGACTTTGTCTCTTTGATAGTTTTTGAGTTAAAGTCTGTTTTGTCTTTTGTAAGTATAGCTCCCCCTGCTCTCTTTTGGTTTCCATTCTCATGGAATACCTTTTCCATCCCTTCTCTTTAAGCCTCTGTGTGTCCTTAAAGCTGAAGTGAGTCTCTTGTAGGCATCATACAGTTAAGGCTTGCTTTTTTTTTAAATCCATCCAGCCACTCTATGTCTTTTGATAGGAGAGTTTAATCTATTTACATTAAGAGTAATTGTTGATAAGTAAAGACTTACTAATGCCATCTTATTGTTTTCTGGCTGTTTCATAGTTCCCTTGTTCTTTACTTCCTCTCTTGCTGCTTTCTTTTGTGAACTGACGGATTTCTGTAGTGGTATGCTTTGATTCCCTTCATTTATGTTTTGTGTATCTACTGTAAGTTTTTGCTTTGCTGTTACCTTGAGGCTTACATAAAATATTATATATAAAACAGTCTTTTACACTAGCAATCTAACTTCAATCACATATGAAAACTCTCCCCTTTTCATTTCTCCCATTATGTTTTTGATGTAACAATTTACCTCTTTTTTGTATTGTGTATGTGTTAAAGAAGCATTATATATATAGTTACTTTCAATACTTTTTTCTTTAATCTTATACTAGGTTTTAGTGGTTAATATACCACCATGTTATTGTTATTAGAGTGTTCTGAATTTGACTATACACTTAATCTATACCAGTGTGTTGTATATTTTAATATGTTTTCATGTTACTACTTAGTGTCCTTTCATTTCAGCTTGAAGAACTCATTTCAGCATTTCTCGTAAAGCAGGTCTGGCGGTGATGAACTCCTTCAGCTTTTGTTTGTCTGGCAAAATCTCTCTCTCCTTTACTTGTGAAGGACAACTTTGTCACCTAGAGTATTTTTGGTTGGCAGTTTTTTTCTTTCAGCAGTTTTCAATATATCATCCCCCTGTCTCCTGACCTGTAAAGTTTATGTTGAGAAATCTTCTGATAGCCTTATCCGAATTCCTTTGTAAGTCACAAGATTGTTTATTCTTGCTGCTTTTAAAATTATTTCTTTGTCTTTGATTTTTTATACTGTTTTATTATAATGTGTTTTGGAGAAGATCTCTCAGTTGAGTTTGTTTTTTGACCTCTGAGCTTCATCAGCTTAGATATCCAAAACTCTCCCCAGATTTGGGAAGTTCTCAGCCATTGTTTCTTTAAATAATCTTTCAGCCCCCTTATATAATGGAGTCTTCTGGGACTCCATTAATTCAGAGTGTTACTTTTGATGGTACTCCATAGATACCTAGACTTTCTTCACTGCTTTTCATGGTTTTTCCTTTGTTCTTCTCTGGATAGTTTCAAAATTTCTATCTTCTAATTCACAGATTCTTTCTTCTGCTTGACATCTTCTGTTGTTGATGCTCTCTATTGCATTTTTTTTTTTCCTTCCATTTATTGTATTCTTCATCTCCAGAATTTCTGTTTGGTTCTTTTTTAATGATTTTTCTCTCTCTGTTAAACTTCTCATTTTGTTCATGTATTGTCTTCTTGATTTTGTTGAATTGTTTTTCTGTATTTTCTTGCAGCTCATTGAGCTTCCTTAAAACAGCTATTTTGAATTTGTTATTGTGTGAATCACAGATTCCCATGTCTTGGTGTCTTGCGTTGCTGTCTTTGCATTTAAAGTAGCAGTTACCTATTCCAGTCTTTACTAACTGACTTAAGGAGAGAAATATCTTCCATTAGCCTCACTATGGATTCTGAGGCTTTCTCAGAACTTCTATGGATATGCCTGCACCGTACTTCTTGTTCCTCCTTGAGGAAGACTTCTTGAGCTTTCATGCTTTCTCTAGACCCTGCAATCCACCAGGCTGGGTGCTGACAGCTTCCCTTTTGCTTTTCCAAGGGTAGAGCTAAAGCTGAAATTTGTGTTCTCTCTTTGGCTTGCAGATTTGGGCCAGTTTCTGCACTATTCACTAGTAGTTTGCCAAATCTTGCTCTTGCTGCCATCATTAACGTGCACAGGGAACTGGCCACAATGTGGGGGGTTGTCTGTGTACAATTTATGGAGTGTTGGGAGTGCCTATGCTCTATTTGGGAGACCATCTGGTGCGGGATCCCCTGTGGCTCAGGGGTGGGCTTCTTGATGGAGTCATGACCCAATTAGTAGGATCTGTGCCCCTTTAGTATTCTCCAAGAGTCCTATTTGCCACTCTCCCAGCATCTTCCCACCTCCAGTTATGCAATTCATGACTCAGTACCCTGGATGGGGTGAGAGAATAATGGGCCTTTTTGTCCCATTTGGGGAGGCCAGGTGCTCACTCACACTCTCTTACTTTCTCCATGGGAGAACTCACAGGCACTGTGATGTGCTGCCTTAGGGGAGAGGTGATACAGGTAAAGTCAAACAGTTCCTCTTACCCACTCTGATGCATCCAAACTCATATTTATTTACTCCAAAAGTATGCTGGAACTTCTCTGCTGGAAGTCTGGACTTCCACAGATACTCTCTTGTCTGTGGGTGTTTGTCTAAGACAGTGTTCTCCAGGGACTCCTGGACCCTGGCTCAGAGGGGTTAGAGCTGGTTCACAGGCCACTACAGGGTCCCTAGCTGGAACTGAGGTCTGTAAGCCTGTTACCCAATGCACACGTTGGTGAGACTCCTCCTGGGTCCCTTCGTGTATGGTGCTGGATCCTATAGCTTCCACAAAAGCACTTTGTCCATGGATAAGTGCCACTTGTTAAGAGAGGGATATGAATGAGAGATGTCTTCTTCAGCCATATTGCTGATATCACTCCCCAGGTTTGTTCCTATCTCCTGATTGGCAACCTCACTTTACTAAGTCATGTCCTTAACCAACTTCCAATAAAACCGTGTGTGGTTGGTAAACTTCACATCTTTTCCTTTCCATATCTGACAGTATTGTTATTCTTTCTTCATGCCTGCTTGCAATTTTGAAAAGGTATACGTTCATTGATAGAAAAGTTTTCCTTTGGAACTTCAAGGCCTTTCTTATTATCTTAATGATAGAAGTATCTGACAGTCTGACTTTTATTAGTCTGTTGTCAGTTTGTTTTGGTTTTTTTTTTCTCCCACTGGGATATTTTATGATTTTCCTTTAACCCTGGAGGTTCTGAAATTTTTTAAATGATGTATTTAGTGGTGAGTCTTTTTTCATTAATTTTGCTAAATATCTGAAAGTCCCATTCTATGTAAAGAATTAGGCCTGTTATATCTGGAAAATTTTCCCTTATTATTTATTTTGGTACTTCTCTCCTTCATTTCTCTGTTTCTCTCTCTAGCTCTATTACTTAATGTTGGACTTCCTGGGTCTATTCTCTGTATCTTCTCTTTTCTATCATATATTATATTTCTTTGTCTTCTTTTTTTCATTTCAAGGAGATTTTCTTAATTTGATTTTCCAAGCTTTCTATTAAATTTTCCATATTTTTAGTCCCCAATTATTACTTTTATAGATACAATATCTTTTCACCAGGGATTCTAAGTAGAAAACTTTTTTCATTTATTAAGAAGAAATGATTGCTCTTATTTTTTAGAATTAAGTTTAACTCCATTATTTTAAAATTATATGAACACTTTATGAATGAATCCTGTAACAAAATGCAATGGTTATTAAATTTGCTTTCCTCAGTACTTCCGGGGGAAGAAGTCCAATGAGGGCAGCATTTCTATATTTCTAAGACACTGATCATAATGCTATTCAATATAACCCTTATATTACAATAACATACATACTTAACACAGACACACCCCCAGATACATACACACACCCACCACCTCCAAAATGCTGTATTCCTACCCCATGAATAATTGAAATTTACATAAAATTTATTTGAAATACCTTTATTGAAAACTCTTAGTACATTAGTGCGTTTTCAGGTGACCACTTTTTTTATACTAAAATTTTTATTTTATACATTTGGGATCATAATAGTTGATCTTTTGCCTTCTTTTTAAAATACACTTTATTTAAGAACAGTTTTAGGCTCACAGCAAAAGTGAGCAGAAGGTACAAAGACTTTCCATATCCCCCCTGCTGTCATCATGCAGAGCCTCCCCCATTATTAACGTTCCCCACTAGAGTGGTACATTAGTTACAATCGAAGGACCTACACTGACGCATCATTATCACCCAAGATCCATAGTTAACATTAGGGTGCACTCTTGGTGCCATGGATTCCGTGGCTTTGGACAAATTTATAATGACATGTATCCACCATTATAATTTCATACAGGGTAGTTTCACTGTCCTAAGAATCCTCTGTGATCTGTTACCTGCATTTTCATGATCATCTCTGGTTCAGATTCCCTGCATTTACTAATTCCTAGTCTGCATTTTAAGTTATTCTCTTACTTTTACGTCATAGAATATTTTACGTCCTTGAATCTTTCCTACCTCTTCCCTGGGTAGACATGCATACAGATCTGTTGCATATAATGTACCTTGACTAAAAACTTGTGGGCCATATAGAGATGATATATCTTTCATTAGAGAGTAAAAAACAAAGTCATATGTTACAACTTCTTGCCCTAAGAGTTCTCTTAGCAACCCCTTCACCAATGATATGTCACTGACCACTATACTCTATCTATTTTCTCAGCCTAACTTAGTCTCAGCCTCTCTTATTCTAGAGTGGAAAAAAATTCTCCAATTAACATATGAAAAGAAATTCATCCATAGCTCCTTGTTTGAATCTCCTAAATCATTAAAGAGCTCAGAAAACCAAAAGTGATTTTTTTATGGTATGGTTCATTCTTTTAAATAAATTAATTATGGATATAAATAGCAATGTTTTCTTATGTATTTGTATACTATCTACAAGGCACTGGCTATATAATGAGATTATTCAAATTCTGTCAATAGCTCTTCAAGGAAAGTATTGTCACTCCCACATTATGGATGATAAAATAGGGCTCAGAAATGTGAGATACTTTACCCAGTGTTGTAAAGTTTAAAATACTAGCTATAAACTACTGAGTCCTGGATTTGGATATAGGTTTCTTTGCACCCAATTATCTGTACCAATTATTGTGTTAATATTTTGTCTTTATTCCCCAATTACATTTTAAACTTACTGATGCAGATGGCATGGATGAGGACAGCCTCATACATTCCATAATACTATCTTAGATGCAGTGTATGGACATGGCATTTGCAGAGTGGAAAGACTGTGTGCCTAAAACAATTTCAAAGGGCAAAATGACTCCAAGTCAATTCACACATACTCTCAAGAGTGTGGTCATGGAGAGCCAGAGAATGCCATCTGTTGATCCATTTCCTCTACAAGGTCTTCACTAGGAGACAGTGAATATAGAGGAGGATGCAGCACCCATAGCTGCTGCTACATTGTCTCAACAATGTTGTCCCTCCTGGGATTTCTCTCTCACAGGCTCATGCTTTCCTCAGTCAGGAGGGGTGAGGGGCAGGGGGCTGGGGAGATGGGGTGTTTTGCTGTTTTGCACGGTGCGCAGGGATGCACAGGGGATTCAGTGAGTCTGATTTAGGCTTATCACCTAGAAACATCCTCATGCCATATTCATTCTACTGTCCTCGACATGCCATGGTAGCACAGGAAAATCTATGTGGTTATTTAGCAGAGCATCATCTAGGAGGTGAGGTAAACTTTTGTCCTAGGGACCCTAAATATGTCTGTGGCTTTTATTCCCATCCCTTTTCCGTTGTTACTAACTCTAAGTAAGGACAAGGTATTTGGTCCCTCTCGGATATCTGCATTATTGTCTTATTCTAATGCTTTTCCAAAGGACTTCCATTTCTTTTCCTGCCTAGAGAATTCTTATCTCCTCAAGAGTGAGGAGGGGAGAACAAAGCTACTATTATCATTCATTCTTCAGAAATTTAAAGTTTGGGGAACAAATTTTGATTTTAATACCCAAATTTTGACTTTTGGTACTTTTGAGGTTCAAAATTCCTTTCCCCTAAATTATTTCTCTGTCATAACTTTTAAAAACTACATTAAAATGAATATGGACTTATTTCTTGGTTCTTATGTTTCTGCTATAACAAATCAACACCAAGGCTATAGGGTATATGTTGATGCCTGAATTGGGAGTGGGGGGCAATGGCTGAGGGTGGGAACACAAGGAAGAGAGCATTACTCACCTCATGTATCAGAATATTATCGCTTTATATACTTGGTTGATCCTGTTTTACTGGGCATGAAATATGATCTGGAAAGTGAGATTAAATGGGCCTTAAGCATAAGTGGCTATGGTTCTAGTCAGCCTTGAGAAGAAAGACAGGAAATATTTTAATAAAAGGCCTCATAAAGGGAAATTTATTGCTTCCATGGAGATATTGGATCAGGGTCGCTAGGGGTTAGGTAACAGGGCAGAACATCCAAGGGATCTCACAGTAGCTAACAATTGAGAAAAGAAAAATAAAAATCAGGCAGTTAGACAGAGCATTCCGAAGGGTATGTGAGTTCTGAGGGGATACAGCATCTTAAGTCCCAGAGAAGAGGTGAGAGGAGGAACGTTGAAGAAGAGAAGGAATATGATGAACTGGGCCAGAAATTAGCCCTAGGTCATCTAGCACATCCACACTTCTCTTGTAGATGGGCAATGTACCTGCAACAGGAGGACATGGGTCCTAGGGGGCTCCTGTGCCATCATCATACCATTTCCCAATTCTACTTTTCAACCAAATTTGTGTCCACAACCTCCTCCCACTTTCCTTCCTCCTGTACTGTGTCTCCAGCTCCCAGCTCTGACAAATCTGAATCCTTCCCTTCCCTTCTAGGGTGTGACTCACAAAGGCCCTTGGTGTCTGGAGGCATCACCTGAGCGTAGGCCTCGGCTGATGAGGATGGAGCCCACCACGATGTCCACAAGGCCCATGGCCAACCCCAGGGTGCAGACCACAGTCTCTGTCAGCTCTGACACAGGGGTTGGAATCTCAGGTTCTGTGAAAGTGAAATTGTGGAGGTCAGAATACAGAGTACTCCTGTGCATGCGCATGGGCTGGAGTGGGCTGGGGTTTGGTTCTGCAAAGACTTAGCGCAATGAATTCAGGGAGGAGGATGATGTCTATAATTAGGAATCCTTGAAGCATGGAAAACAAGCTTTGGGCCATGAGATTTAGGAGCTAAAACATGGGATGGTCTGGACTTGACAGAGAAAAGAGGTTTCCAAAAGGGGTGGAACTCATACCTACCCCAATGTTTCAGAAGTGGTTCATCCAGGCCCCAGTGCTCCACCTTGCAATCATAAATATTGTCAGCATAAGGGAGGAAGGTGAGGTAACTCATCTTAAAGAAGGAATGATCATTCTTGGGGAGAAAACTGGTCTCAGAAACACCTTCTGTGACTGAGTGCCCATCCTTCAACCATGTGACATTGATCACAGGAGGAAAGATGTTGTCCACAAGACAGATGAGGGTGTTGGGCTGACCCAGCATCACGGGAGACTTGGGAAACACAGTCACCTCAGGAACCTCTATGGTGAGGAAAGAGCACTGATGTGAATTGCGAATAGCTTTGCCCTGGGATTTCACATGGCATCCTGGAGGAACCCTCCCACCATTCCCCCATCTGATAGTGGAAGTTCTTGTTTCCCTTCTGCTTGAGAAACAGTATATACTGCCTGTACTTTATCCCTGTGCCCTTCTCTCTGTGGGCATGCCTGTTAAGGTAGGAGGTCTATGGGACCCTTCTTTGAAGGATACAAGGATTGTGTTATGGGAGTAAGGATCCTTGTATTACACCAAAATATGTGATTTTTGAGATGGGAGAGGAGAAGCGTTCAGTAATTACTATGGGAAGATATGGGGACTCCTTGGAAAAGAGATTTTTATAGAATGGTGAATGGGTATCTATCCCTAGGGACGAAGGGAGCGAGGCCTGGTATGAAAAGATAGATTCAATTAAGAGACAGACTGGTGGACACGTACCACTGGTAGCAGCAGTAGAGTTGGAGAGTTTAATCAAGATATCCAAGTTGTATTTTGACGTAGCAATGTTTCGCAGTGCACCCTGTGGGTCAAAACTTGTAAATTTGCTAAACAGAGGCAGCCTCCAGACAGTCTCCTTCTTCTCCAGGTCCACATAGAACTCCTCGTCTCCATCAAATTCATGGGTGAACTGCCCAGAAGGACCATAAGACTGGTAGACATTTGTGCCGTAGGAGCCAAGGTGGTCAGCTGATGAGTGAGGGTGAGGAGAAGGGAGGTAGAAAATAGAGGGAGAGAAAATAACCTTATTACTTATTACGCCAAGTGACAGAAGATACTACTTTCAAATGTTATGGGTTCCGTCTTTGGTACAGTCTCTAGGCAAAATTCCCAGCACCTGATTCCTTCCCCCTCAGTGTTGGTAGTTGTCCAGTTAGAATCCAGTCTGTCTTTCCACTATAATACAGGCTCCCTGAGGGAAGAATTTCACAGGTCATGGTTACTGCTATTCCCTTCATGCCTAGCTCAGCACCTGGCACATCCAAGGCTTATGATAAAGATTGTAATGGAAAGAAAGAAGAATTTAATTACTTATTGTGGTATTTAGCTTTCTTCCCCAGAGATTCAGTTATATCCCTCTGCTTCGTAAGTTTTATCTTTCACTTAATTCTTTAATTAGTTAATAACACATTCATTATGGTTCCTTTCTCCCCTTAGGATTGGCTCAGAGCAGAACATTTTCTACACAGGGATTTCTTCCTCATTGTTTTTCAACTAAGGAAAAGCACACAGGATTTATTTATTATTTTAGGGAAGTTCCCTCTAATTATTATAGGGTATAAGAAAGACTATGGCAATGACAGCAACAATATTACAAAATACACAATGCTTCTAAGGTCTCTGTTTTGTTAACAGTAGTGATCCTTAAAGGAGAGCACCTGATTCCTTCTAAAATAAAAAATGGAAGCTTTATCAGAATTCAGATTTCTGTTATTTCTTACCCCTCTTTCTTTTTCTTGAAGGAGGTTACTAAACTTTTCCTTTTTCTGACTCAACACTTATATTTGTGGAGGACTCAAGGTAAACTATGAGTCTTTTCCTCAAATGGGCGATGTCCTTTATCAGAGGATGCCATAACAGAATTGCAGCCAGTACAGCATGACTCCACCAAAATGAGCCTAACTGTATAGTTTTTTCAAGACATATATGAGTCTTTTATCAATCCCTCTTCCTTTCCTTCCTTGTTTACTGAGCATCAACAAGGATTCAGACATCACAAGGAGGAGGGAGTAGAACACCAATCAGGCATGGTCTCTGCCCTCAAGGAGCTTATTGAATAGTGGGAGAGCAGGTGAGTAAAGGAGTGAATATGGTACACTGTGACGAGTTCTGTGATGGGGAAACTGGCAGCCTTATATTCCAACATCCTCTGCAACTACACCTCTATTATCCTTTCATGTTCCTTGGTCTTTGCAGGAGTTTGTTTTTCTCCCTGAAATGAAATTATCTTTTAGGATTTCCTGGACAAATTTAGTTCATTCGTGAAGTTTATGCTTTGTTACCAATCTTTTAGCTAAGTTGTCTCATTAAACATCTTTTTGACCACATTATGACCTCCAACCCTTCCATTCCAATGTCCTGCCCTCCAAGTTTATTTATTCTTCATCTTGCTCACTCTCGTCCCTTGTGAGTCATACCCAACATGATTCCCTCAGTTGATCGCTTAAAAGGCCCTCCAACAAAGCCCCCTTGTCCTTGCAATGAATCTTCTTGACTCTTTTTTCAAACGTGAATGTATGCAATTATTCTTTTCATCTGGTCCTTGTCCTGGGCTGCTGACTGTTGATGAAGAATATCACACCGTTGGGCCAACTGGAACCAATTCACTGTTATAGTTTCAGCCTCAGCTTGGGTCCACTGTCCAGCTCAGCAATGGTCCTTCTGCTTTCATGCACCGTATTCTTTCCATCACTAATCTGTGCTGTCTAGGGGACAGACAGCATCTTTGAATCCTCAAAACTTATTTTGCTGTGTGCTCAAAAATGGGTATTGAATGTCAAATGCAATTCTCCAGAAGAACAGAGATTTTGGGGAAGCCTTGCAGACACAGTGTTAGAGAATAATATGACAGTCAGAATCAGTGGTCGAGCTGCAGGATGACTTGTGAGCCCTAAGCACTTTTGTGGGCCCCTTCTCCCATGAAAATGTTAAAAATCATATTTTATGACTGTATTGATATAAAGACAAATATAATTCAGGCTGGACTAAAATTAAAATATTTTCTTCTACTCTAAAAGTTCATTTTTTCTTTTAATTTTATAAGAAATTAAAACATGTTCATGGAGCCCTACAAGTATCACAGACCTTCAGCATGATGCTCGTGCTCCTAATGGATGAGTCAAGCTTGAGCACGGCACTATGGTCTGACACTGAAGAAAGGAAATTTGGAAGCGTTCTGGTGAAGCAGGTGAAATTTCCACTACTAAAGAAAATTAGAATGGGAGCAGCCATGATTAATAAAGTTGCTGAAAATTAAAGTAACTTCCATTTCACTTTCTCTTTTAACTATTTGGCTTTTCTACTTTGGTTTTTATAAACCCACTCTTCATGTTTATAAAACAATAGGGAAAAGAGCCAGGAATGGATCCTGGAAGGAAAGGAGGATAAAGGAATGTATGAAGAGAGGGTGGTAGGAGGTGATCGGCACAGGCAGAGGAGCCTAAGGGGCCAAATAATTACTCTGTGCTTGTCCAGTTTTCCTCTTACAGGTCTTCACTAGATAAAGTGGAAGATAGGCAATTTGGGCTGACGATTTGAGAATAATATAATTTAATTCACCAAGCTTTTCATCATAAAGTTCTCAATTTTAAAATAGAAATAAAGGTATTTCATACTTTGTTAAAGAAAAAAATGAGCTTCACCTGTAATAGTACTAATAAAAAAATAAGAAAAATTATTGACACTTATATGACTTCATTATTTAGAAAGTATTTCTACATACCTATTGTATTTGATTATTTGCGAGGTGACACATATGAGGTGACTGAGATTAAATGAAGACCATGTGGTAAAATGACTTGTCTAAGGGCAGTCAGCTGGGCTCATTTACACCCCCCCCCACCACCACTTGTGCCAGTTCCCCACCATGGAAATGTATGTAAATCTGAGACAAAGAAGAGGACACTCTTCTTTATATCTACATAGTATATATAATGTATGGAACTATTTACCATAAGATAAACTATAGGACAAATTTATAAAAAGCTTCAAAAGTTGATCAGAGAAATTTGGGAGCAATAGTTCATGAAATTTAGTAACAAAACATCCACTTGTGAAAACATCCCTAATCTTTGAGGCAATCGTGAATGAATGCTATAGAGCCCTCCGGGATATATTCACTGGTTCCAATATCAGAAGCCGAATAATGTCCTTGGTGAACTCTGCAATATACAGGTAGCAAAGAGAGTGGGTTGGGACTCTAGTTTTATAAAGGAAGAAGGACCATAATTTTTAGATCTGCTTAACATTGAGAACACCTTTGAAGAGTCTCTGCTATTTCTGTGCCAATCTCTATCTTTTTTCTCTTCCAATTTCCTGTTTCCCAAGTCCAGTCTCCATATCCCTCAACCACACACTCACCCACAATGTCTTCACCTCCACAGGGGCTCATCATGGTGATCAGGGTGAGGCTTCCCAGAATCAGAGCTCTGTTTAGGATCATTGTCTTCTCAAGGTGATCTCAGCAGTTGCTGTTCTGAGTTGTAGAGCACTGGCGAGGATCCAGCTGAGGAGGAACTCTAAAAACACCCAAACCAAACCCTGAAGGATCAGCTTCTGGCCAATCAGAAAAATCTCCTGTGATGACACCTTAGTTGCTAGTTGAAGACTTAGTACTAAGAGGCCTGGAAGGCATTGGGAAATCTCCTGGTTCTAATGTAGCCTTCACTCAGAGTGGAACTGAAGGAATTTTCTATGAAAGGAAAGAGGATGTTAAATCAGAATCTTCCCACGTGTGTGTATACCTGCTGATGGCCAGAGGGGTGGGAATTTCTGAGCAGCCTGATGGATAGATGAAGTCATTGCCAATATGGTGTCCTTCAGGATTTTCTGGCTTACAACCTCCAAGAATTCTCCTGAGTTGATCCCCCTCCCTGCCAGTCCACATCCCCTCCCCTTTCCCTGGCTTACATATCTGGGCTAGCTGTCTTTCTTTTTGCTTCCATACTGCATTGGAATCCTGTAAATTTTGAGTTGACTCACCTAACTAGGGGATCTCTGCTGGCAATAGCCAAGGGAATACCTTTGTCTTTTCTGCTTACATAAACCCAGATGAGTAAGTTCTTCTCATGCTCTCAAAAGCTCCAGTATTTGCACCCAGGGCAATAAAAGGAGCTATAATGTCATGAGTGCTGCCTACAGTGACTGCATGATCTTTCAGCTGAATTTTTCCCCTGCCTTGAGTATTCTTCATACTCTGTGTTTTGGTGCTGCCTATCTACGTTAAAAGGAAATTTGGAGACATTGATTACATTAAAGAAAATTTTGGCTGCCTCATTCTATGATTTTTTTTTAAATTTAAGAATTTCAAGTCAAATGTTGAAGTTGGAAGGACAGGAATTGCTGTGACTCAAAAAACTGGTTTTCTTCCCTTAACTTAGAGGATCTTTTTCTGTTCTTTATCCTGCCACATTAAAATTCCAGATATTTGTGAGAGACTAGAGGTTGAACGAAAGTCAAATGCAATCATTAGAGGTAGAATTATCTTTTTCAGAAGAATTAATCTTCTGTATGTTATGAAAGCCACAAATTAATGGAGGTTCCATTTAGAATCAGTCACCCTGTCCCTGTTAGATGGCCCTTAGGTTCTCAGCACTCTGTCTTAACTCGTGGTGACAGAGACTGTGAAGATGGGTGAGACAGAAAAACCTCTGGTATCTGGGAGCTGCCTGGTATTAGGCCTTGGTGATGTCAGGAGCTGACCTGGTACTCACAGATAGGTCTTGGTGTTTTCCTAATGAACATAAACAGTTTCATAGAACAGCAGTATCAGACAGCCATGTTGTGACCATGATGGATCAAGACAGAAAACAAGGCCACTCGGTAATCATGTCTGAACACAGACAAAGCATGAACACTTTTCAAACCAGAAAACTGGCTGAGCACACCTCTCTCTTGTATAATACGAATGACTCCTGCTTCTTTGCCAATTACAACTTTAGCCTCAGTATGGTCTTCCTTCCTTCTAGGTAAGATTTATTAAGATGTCCAATTATAGAATTATCCCACCCTACCACACACTTCCTAACAGAATCCAATTAAGGGCAAAGTCCCTCTTTCTTAAATCCTCCTCAAAATCACCTAACAAGCAAAAACGCTATAATATTTAATGGTTTTGTGTATTGGTTAGCTTATAGCCCCCAGTTATTCAATCAAACATTAATCTAGGTGTTGCTCTGAAGATATTTTGCAGATCTGATTACAGTCCACAATCAGTTAACCTCAAGAAAGGTTATCCTAGATAATCTGGGTGAGCCAGATACAATCAGTTGAAGTCTTTTTTTTTGGGCGGGGGGAAGATCAGCCCTGAGCTAACATCTGCTGCCAATCCTCCTCTTTTTGCTGAGGAAGACTGGCCCTGAGCTAACATTCGTGCCCATCTTCCTCTACTTTTTATATGTGGGATGCCCACCACAGCATGGCTTGATGAGCAGTGCCACGTCCACACCCGGGATCCAAACCAGCGGATCCCGGGCCGCCGAAGCGTAAAGTGCGAACTTAACCAATGTGCCACTGGGCCAGCCCAGTTGAAGTCTTAAGACCAGAGCTGAGGCTTCCCTGAGGGAGAAGAGATTCTACTGCAGCCTGCAGCTTCAGCCTGTGCTGAGAGTTCCAGCCTGCCTGTCCTGACAGTGACCTGCCCTCTGGATCTTGGACTTGCCTAGTCCACTCCCACAATTGTGTGAACTAATTCCTTGCAATCATTCTCTTAATAGACATCTCCTACTGGTTCTAATTCTTGGGTTCCAACCCCCTCTTACTGAGATGCCCCGTGATTCACCATGGGGAGTTTTCTCCCTCACTGCAATGAACAATCAAATCAACTTGTTTGTCAATGGGTGTGCTCCTGGTGGTCTTTGGCTAGAGGCATTGGCAACACCTAATTAGGTGGTTGTGAAGAAAATACATATACTGTGCTTGGAATGAAAACTTCCTAGGACTCTAAATATACTTGTCGTAGTTTAATATCATCCCCGTTTTATAAGGAGGACATTGAAGCTCAGAGAGTTGAAGGAATTTGCCCAGGGTCACTTAGCCGTAAATGGCAGAGCCAAAATGTGACAAAGGCAAGCCATGGGTCCTTGTGGGGGGAGGGTATCTCCTTGTCTTGCGGATTCATAATCCAGCACCCTAACATAAGTAGGATAGGTATTTGACACTATAGGTGGTCTTATCATTCTTTCTAGCCTTGCCATTATGAACCAAGGGGATTTTTGAAGGTCCTCTTGAGATGGGCTCCATTTACTATACTTTCTGGGCAGTAAATGATGTTGCTACACTTTTCCCCAAATCTAGACTTACCTGCCTTGTATCTTGCAGATATTACTCAAGATTTTGGCAAATGAATGAAAGCTTTCTTGATGATGCTCCAGATTTTCAGCTATTAATAGTTTAAAAAAATTCAGCTCAAATTAGGAATTTAAGGTGTTAAACATGCAGGATTAGAATTGTATCTTGAATGGGAAATTGAAGGTCCAGTCTCAGATCTCATATCCGGTGAGATGGAGGGAAAGTCAAAGCCACTCGTCAGGCCACGTTGAGGCGGCGTCCCACATCCCACAACTAGAAGGACCTACAACTAATATATATAATTGTTTACGGGGGGGATTGGGGAGATAAAGCAGAAAAAAGAAAAAGAGATTGGCAACAGTTGTTAGCCCAGGTGTCAATCTTTAGAAGAAAAAAAAAGCAGTATTGAATACTTATTTATTTGATTAAAAGTCCATCTTGTTTTTGCTTTGCTACTCTGAACTCTATTATTGTGAAGCACCTTTAACTACTGCAAGATGGTAGAGGACTTGGCCTTTATAGTAAAACCTTACCAATGCATAATAACTAGGATAATTCACTAGTAATTTTAGTTTATATTCAAATTATGATCTGAAGCCAGAAGCTTCCAGAACAAGGCTCATAATGTGATAGCCGGATGAAGCAGGAAGAGGAGAGACAGTCAGGTTAAAGACAGATAGCTCATCTCCTAACTGTACACAGTTATATATCTTAGTTGCAGGTCCTTCTAGTTGTGGGATGTGGGACGCCACTCACCTACTTGTCACCATTTTACTTTTTCCCTTTTGCAAGTGCAGCACAGCTTTCTCAAGGGAGATGCGAACTAACGTCTGTTAATTACAATATGCATAAGGTACTATGATTTGTTCTCTCAAAAAATCTTTCAGATTTTATAGATGAAAACACAGAAACTTTGAAAATTTAAGTAATCTTTTTTTAATCACCATCATGTTATTCTGATGCAAAGGCCTGTGGACTGATATTTGGTTACATGTCCTCTCAATGATGAAGTTAACGGAGCACATGAACCTTGCAAAGACGGTTCTGATTTTCTTTAAGTATCATTCCTACCGATTCTTTGCCACCACCAACTCCATGTTATGATCTAGTTGCTTTAAATAAGTCTCTTAAATAAACTGCTTTATAAAAGTTTTCTACTTAAAAATATGTGAAGTTACCTCCATGTCCAGATCTACCCTCACCGTAGCTCAAGATAACTCTTCAGTTAAACTGAACAGGTTATTTGATGAGGACTTTGTGCCGAGGTTGTAGGAATAATAAACAAATGCTTATTGAGTTGAACTGAAGCTCTTAATTCGTCTGAATCAGGTTACAGACTGACTGCCTGGAGACAGATGATGTTCTTCATGTCCGGTGGTGATTGGTTCTCTTCCCAGGAACTCTCCAATCCTAATGTACTTATCATGAACTTTCATTGTACAGAAATCCTAAATAAGCACTAATCAGGAAAAAGAATAAAAAAGAATCTTAAATAAAAACTCTAAAAACAGTTTTTATTTTAAATTACATATTTTAAAATAAATGTCAACATATATATTTAAAACATCTTACCTGGAAAATTTTAAATTTTAATTTAACCAGAACTTTAAAAATACAAATAATAACACAAGTAGAATTCTAATGTTTCAATAACTGACAATACTAGAGAAAAGTAATCTATATCTAAGTAAAAATTGAGAATTTTGTAAAATACTTCAAACAAAAGAAATACCTTACAAATCATGTTAAAAATAATAAAAGTTTATTATAAATTATCTTTGATGGAGCATTTCTCTAAAAGTATTACATTACAAAAAAAATCTATGGCCATATCTGAACATGGGCAGTCTTGCCCCTGAGAGATGGCGGAGCTTGAGAAGGCTTAGAGTGCACACTGAACAGAGAGGCTGAGGAGGCAGGGGAATGCACCCACAGCCCATTTTCTCTCTTCCTCTGCCTGTGCACTTGAGAAAGTCAGGCATTGATTCTGACCTTTGAGATGTGGGGACATTGGTCGTTCTGTTGGCTCTGTCTAGGCTGCTAGTTCTCTTTCTCACCTGTTCTCTTCACCTTTGGAAAGATATTTTTGCAGATGCCTAATGACCCTCTTTAATGCAAAGCAGATTGAGTTGCATGCGCTCACGGTGCAGGAAAAACAATTTTCTACAAAGTGGAGGGCAGCTTCTTCTCTGGAATTCCATTTTTGTGAAATTCTTCCTGGGGGCTGTGAGATTATAAGAAAAGTAATTTTCTACCAATCCAGAATCAAGATAAGATTTAAAGGAGCTCAAAATAACACTAGAGCCGCTCTCAGCAGAAAGGACAGTCATGTCCAGTGTCTGCTGTGAGGGGAGAGGTTTGTGATCTGACACAGAGCAGACTCAGGAAATTTGAGTAGAGGAGGATGAGAAAGCCAGCTGCTTCAGGCTAATTTCTTATTCTCCTTATTCTGCCTTTCAGTTTACTGTGTTAATTATTTTGTAGCTTTTGAGTTGGAAATTTGCTTATTGTTATATGTATGTAAGACTATTACCCATTCTACACTCAACACTGCTTTAGTTAAATACCACAGTGTATGTCATGTTTTCATTTCATTTTCTGTAGAAATAAAAAAAATTATCTTCTGTTTTGCCTTTGAACCAAGAAATATTCTTCAGAAGCTCTTATATTTCTAGGCAGCAGGGCATTTAGGACCTTTTGTTTGTTATCATTTTCTAATTTCTACTGTGTACACAGCGAGTACTGTTTGTATTATTTCTACTTTATGGAATTTATAGTGTTTTTCTTTGTGACCTAATATATGGTCAGTTTTCATAAATATCTCAAGAACACTTGGAAAGAAGATATTTTCTCTATTACAGGTATATCAATTTGAAAATATATCTGTAAGCTCTGCATTACTGATTATGTTCTTTCAATTTTCTAGGTCCTTACTGTTGTTTCTACTTTATTGTCTTTGACTGACTGAGGTGTGTAACAATCTTCTCTTATTAAAATTAAATCTTCTGGGGCCACCCTGGTGGCATAATGGTTAAGTTTACACACTCTGCTTTGGCAGCCCGGGGTTTGCCAGTTCAGATCCTGGGCATGGACCTACACACTGCTCACCAAACCAGGCTTGGCAGCATCCCATATAGAAGAACTAGAAGGACTTACCACTGGATGTACAACTAAGTACCGGGGCTTTGAGGAGAAAAAAAAAAGAGGAAGATTTAAAAAAAAAAATTAAATCTTCTCTTATTTGTTTTTAAGTTGCTGTTGTACTATTTGACACATATAAATTAATAAATGTTATTTGTTCTTTGTGAATTATTGACTTTAATCATTGAAAAATGTCCATCTTAATCTTATTTAATATGTTCTGTTCTGAATGCTAACTGTGACCATAACCTGTAATTTCTTTTTATTTTTATTTGCCTGATACATTATCGCATATTATATTATTTTTACAAATCAACTTTATTGAGATATAAGTTACATATGTAAAAGCTACACATTTTATGGGCTGGCACAGTGGCATAGCAGTTAAGATCACATGCTCTGCTTCAGTGGCCTGTGGTTTGCTGGTTTGGATCCCAGATGCGGACCTACATATCTCTTATCAAGCCATGCTGTGATAGACATCCCACATATAAAATAGAGGAAGAAGGGCATGATGTTAGCTTAGGGCCAATCTTACTCAGAAAAAAAAAAAGAGGAAGATTGGCAGCAGAGCTAACCCCCTCAAAAAAGAAAAGAAAAAAAGCTACACATTTTAAGTGTACAGTTCAATAGTATTTAGCAAATACAGACACCTATGTAAACACCTTCCTGATCAAGAGAGAATATTTCTATCTCCATGGAAAGTTATCTGCCCCTTTGTGCTCAATCTCCCCCTACCCCAAGGGAAATAACCTATGATCTGATTTATATCACTAAAGATTCGTTTTGTTGATATAGAGTTCTAGAGTATGTACCTTCTTGTGTCTGGCTTTCATTTAAATAATGATTCTTTTACTGAGATGCAATTGACATAAAACATTACATTAGTTTCAGATATGAAACATAATGATTCAATATTGGTGTATATTGCAAAGTTATCACCACAGTAAGTCTAATTAACATCCATCACCACACACAGTTACACTTTTTTTTTCATGTGATGAGAACTTTTAAGATTTACTCTGTTACCAGCTTTCAAATATACAACACAGTATTATTAGCTATAGTCACCAAGCTGTACATTACATTCCAGGACTTATTTATTTTAAACCTGAATGTAGCATAAGCATATTGTAATGCAAGTGCCTGACATTAAACTTTTGATTGCCGAGGCATCAGCTTCAAAGACAGCAATCTTGAGTAAACTCATTGCCAGCTACATGACTAGATAAACAGCCTGGCCACCCAACCCCTGAAGTTTCTTTTGTTTTAGAGATCTCTAGGTGACTTAGATAGTGACCTTTTGACTTATTTTTCCCTTCCTGCACTTTAATTCCAAATCTTAAATTTACTAATAAAGAGTAAACCCGTGCAACTCTGGGCCTCCCATCCTTGACCTCAATAAAAGCAGGTCTGTGCTCTCTCTCTCTACCTGTGACCTTGCCATGTGGCCCCAGGCATGCTGTGTACACATATCTTGCAATCATAATAAGAACCACAGGGCCAGTCCAGCCACCACATTGGTTCTGAAAGGAGAAATGTCTGTGGGAGCTTGCCACAGGCCCAGGTGAGTGCCCCCAAGCATTTCTAGCCTATAGTATCACTATTCATAGAATGAGATCAACACAAAACCCTGGAAGTTTGTACTTTGTGACCACCTCCACCCATTTCACCCAACCCAAAACCCACTTCAGGTAACCACCATTCTTCGTATCTATGAGTTTGTTGTTGATGTTTTTTAAAAATTCCACATGTAAGTGAGATCGTATAGTATTTGTCTTTCTCTGTCTGACTTAAGAGAGTATCATGCCCTTAAGGTCTATCCATGCTGTCGCTAATGGCAAGATTTCCTTCTTTTTATGACTAATATTCCATTGCGTATATATATATTTACATCACATTTTCTCTATCCATTCATCCATAGATGGGCACGTAGGTTGCTTCCATGTCTTGGCTATTTTATTTTTATTTATTTATTTATTTTTAAAGATTTGGCACCTGAGCTAACATCTGTTGTCAATCTTTTTTTCTTCTTCTTCTTCTCCCCAAAGCCCCGCTATATGTAGTTGTGTATTTTTAGTTGTGGGTCCTTCTAGTTGTGGCGTGTGGGATGCCGCCTCAGCATGGCTTGATGAGCGCTGCCTCGACCGCACCCCGGGTCTGAACCAGTGAAACCCTGGGCTGCCGAAGCAGATTGCTCAAACTTAACCACTTGGCCACAGGGTCGGCCCCTTGGCTATTTTAAATAATGCTGCGACGAACACGGAGGTGCAGAAATCTTTTCAAGCTAGTGTTTTCATTTTCTTCACATAAATACCCAGGAAAGGAATCGTTGGATCATAAGATAGTTTTATTTTTAATTTTTGAGGTAACTCCATACTGTTTGTCAGAGTGACTGTACCAATTTCCATTCGCTCCATCAGTGTACTAGGGTTCCCTTTTCTCCACATCCTCGCCAACTGTTTGTTTCTTGTCTTTTTGATCACAGCCATTCTAACACGTGCGAGGTGATATCTCATTGTGGTTTTGATTTGCATTTCCCTGATGATTGATAATGTTGAGCACCTTTTCATGTACCTGTTGCCCATCTGTCTGTCTTCTTTGGAAAAATGTCTATTCAGATCCTCTGCCTAGTTTTTAATCATATTGTTTGTTTTTTCTCTATTGAGTCGTATAAGTTCTTTATATATTTTAGATAATAACCCCTTATCAGATACATGATTTGGAAATAGTTTCTCCCATTCAGTAGGGAGCCTTTTCTTTTTGATGATGGTTTCCTGTGCTGTGCAGAAGATTTTTAGTATGATTTAGTCACAGGTGTTTATTTTCGCTTTTGTTGCCTTTGTTTTTTGGTGTCAAATCCAAAAAATCGTTACAAAGACTGATGTCAAGAAGCTTGCTATCTGTGTTTGCTTCCAGGAGTTTTATAGCTTCAGGTCTTATGTTCAAGTCTGTAGTCCATTCTGAGTTAATTTTTGCATATGGTGTAAAATAGTGTTCCAGTTTCATTTTTTTTGCATGTGGCTGCCCACTTTTCCCAACACCATTTATTGAAGAGACTGTCCTTTCCTCATTGTATATTCTTGAATCCTTTGTCATAAAATTAATTGACCCATATATGCACGCGTTTATTTCTGGGCTCTCTGTTCTGTTCTACTGTCTTATGTGTCTGTTTATATGCCAATACCATGCTATTTTGGTTACTATAGCTTTCGAATATAGCTTGAAATCAGGAAACATGATGCCTCCAACTTTGTTCTTCTTTCTCAAGATTGTTTTAGCTATTAGGGGTCTTACATGGTTTGATACACATTTTACAATTGTTTGTTCTATTTTTGTGAAAAATGCCTTTGAAATTTTGATAGAGATTTGCATTGTATTGGTAGATTGCTTTGAGTAGTATGGACATTTTAACAATATTAATTCTTCCAATCCATTAACATGGAATATCTTTCCATTTATTTCTATCTTCAATTTCTTTCACTAATGTCTTATACTTTTCAGTGTACTCATCTTTCACCTCCTTGGTTAAATTATTTGAGATTTTTTATTATTTTTGATGCAATTATAAATGAGATTATTTTCTTAACTTCTTTTTCTGATAGGTTACTATTAGTGTATAAGAATACAACAGATTTATAGCTAACATCTATTGCCAATCTTCTTTTTTTTCCTTCTTCTTATTCTTCACCCCAAAGCCCCCCAGTACATAGTTGTATATTCTGGTTGTGAGTGCCTCTGATTGTGTATGTGGGATGCCACCTCAGCATGGCTTGATGAGCAGTGCCATGCCTGCACCCAGGATCCGAACTGGTGAAACCCTGGGCCACTGAAGCAGTTCACGCGAACTTAACTGCTCAGCCATGGGGCTGGCTCCACGACAGATTTTTGCATATTGATTTTGTATCCTGCAACTTTACTGAATTCATTTATTAGTTTTAACAGTTTTGGGGTGGAGTCTTTAGGATTTTCTATATATGATATCATGTCATGTGCAAATAGTGACAGTTTTACTTCTTCCTGTCCAATTTGAATGCCTTTTATTTCTTTTTCTTGCATAATTGCTCTGTCTGGGATATCCAACACTATGTTGAATAAAGTGGTGAGTGGGCATCCTTGTCTTATTCCTGATCTTAGAGGAAAAGATTTCACCTTTTCACTATTGAGCATGATGTTAGCTGTAGGCTTGTCATATTTGGTCTTTATTATGTGGGTCCCTCTATACCCACTGGTTACAAGTTTTTATCATAAAAGGATGTTGAATTTTGTGAAATGTTTTTCTGAATCTATTGAGATGATCATGTAATTTTTATCCTTAATTTTATTAATGTGGTTTATCACATTAACCAATTTGCTGATGTTGAACCATCTTTACATTCTTAAAATAAATCCCAGTTGATCAATTGTATGATCCTTTTAATATATTGTTGAATTTTGTTCGCTAATATTTTGTTGAGGATTTTTGCATCTATGTTCATCAGAGATATTGGCCCATAATTTTCTTTTCTTGTGATGTCCTTGTCTGGTTTTGGTATCAGAGTAATGCTGGCCTCATAAAAAAGATTTGGAAGTGTTCCTTCCTCTTCTATTTTTTGAAAAAATTTTAGAAGAATTGGTATCAATTCTTCAAATGTTTGGTAGAATTCACTGGTGAAGCCATCTGGTCCTGGACTTTGTTTGTTGGGAGATTTTTGATTACTGATTCAATCTCTTTACTAATAATCAGTCTGTTCAGATTTTCTATTTCTTCCTGATCCAGTTTTGGTGGATTTTATCTTTTTAGGAACTTACCAATTTCTTCTAGATTGTCCAATTTGTTGGTATATAATTGTTTATCATAGTCTCTTAAGATCTTTTGTATTTCTGTGATATCAGTGTAATATCTTCTCTTTCATTTCCGATTTTATTTATTTGAGTCCTCTCTTTTTCTTGGTGAGTCTAGCTAAAGTTTTGTCAATTTTATTTGTCTTTTCAAATAGCCAGCTCTTAGTTTCATTGATCTTTTTTATTGTCATTTTAGTCTTTATTTCATTGATTTCTGCTCTGATCTTTGTATTTTCTACCTTATACTAACTTTGGCCTTTGTTTGTTCTTCTTTTTCTAGTTCCTTGAGATATAAATTTAGGTTGTTTATATTAGACTTTTCTCTTTTCTTGAGGTAGAATTTATTGCTATGAATGTCCCTCTTAGAACTGCTTTTCCCATGTCCCATAAATTTTGGTATGTTGTATTTCCATTTTCATTTGTCTCAAAGTATTTTTTTCAATTTCTCTTTTGATTTCTTCTTTGACCCACTGGTTATTCAGTAGCATGTTGTTTAATCTCCACATATTTCTGAATTTTGCAGTGTTCTTCCTGTAACTGATTTCTAGTTTCATATTGTTGTAGTTGGAAAAGATTCTTGATATAATTTCAATCTTCAATTTATTAAGACTTAGTTTGTGGTCCAAGATATGTTCTGTCTTGGAGAATGTTCCATGTGCACATGAGAAGATGTATCCTGTTCCTTTTGGTTGGAATATTCTGTATATATCCATTAAGTCTATCTGGTCTAATGTGTTGTTTAAGGCCAATATTTCTATATTCTTTTTCTGTCTGGATAATCTATCCATTGATGAAAGTGGGGTATTAAAGTCCCTTACTATTACAGTATTTGTCTCTATTACTTCCTTTAAGTAGTTAATATTTGCTTTGTATATTTACATGCTCCTATTTGGGGTGCATAAATATTTACAAATGTTATATCCTCTTGTTGAACTGAACTCTTTATCATTATATAGTTACGCATCACTTATCAATTGGCATACATTCTGAGAAATGTATCATTAGGCAATTTTGTCATTGTGCAAACATTATAGAGTATACTTACACAAACCTAGAAGACATAACCTACTACACACCTAGGCTATATGGTATAGCCTATTGCTCCTAGACTACAAGCCTGTACAGCATGTTACTGTACTGTATACTGTAGGCAATTATAACACAGTGGTAAATATTTGTGTATCTAGACATATCCAAACATGGAAAAGGCACAGTAAAAATGTAGTATAAAAGATAAAAAATGGTACACCTGTGTAGGGTACTTACTGTGAATTGAGATTGCAGGACTGGAAGTTGCTCTAGGTGAGTCAGTGAATGAGCCATGACTTAATATAAAGGCCTTGGACATTACTATACACTACTGTAGATTTTATAAACACTGTACACTTAGGCTACATTAAATTTATTTAAAAAATTACTTCCTTCAATAATAAGTTAACCTTAGCTTACTGTAATTTTTTTACTTCATAAACTTTTTAATTCTTTTTAACTTTTTGACTCTTTTGTAATAACGCAACTTAAAACATAAACATATTGTACAGTTGTACAAAAATGTTTTCTTCATATTCTTATTCTAGAATATTTTTCTATTTTTAAAATTTTTCATTTTTTTAACTTTTTAAACTTTTTTTGTGGAAAACTAAGACACAAACATTCTCTTAGGCCTGCACAATGTCAGAGTTATCAATGTCACTGTCTTCCACCTCTACATCTTGTCCCAATGATAGGTCTTCAGGGACAATAACATGTATGGAGCTGTCATCTCCTTGATAATTCCTTCTTCTGGAATGCCTCTTGAAGGACTTGCCCGAGGTTCTTCTTGAGAAGGTGTCACTATTTTCAGAAATAAATCCACGGTGATTTGCTTGGTTAATTTCTTTTTTTCATCATAGATTTGCTTGCAAGCAGATAATGCCCGATGAAAATTCCTCTCACTTAATGAAAACCCATGATGGTATGATGGCTATGATGTCACTAGACAATAGAAAATTTTTAGCTCCATTATAATCTGATGGGACAATAGTTGTATATGCAGTCCATCATTGGCCAAAATGTTATTATGTGGCACATCACTCTGAATGATCTTCTTTGTCTCTCTTTATAGTCTTTGTCTTACAGTTTATGTTGTCTAAGTATAGCTAACCCAGCTTTCTTTTGGTTTCCATTAGCATGGAATATCTTTTTCCATCTTTTCACTTATAATGTGTCTCCTTACACACGAAGTGAGTCTCTTGTAGGGAGCATATAGATGGGTCATGTTATTTTATCCATTCAGCCACTCAATATCTTTTGATTAGAGAATTTAGTCCATTTACATTTAAAGTTATTATTGATAGGCATCTACTTATTGTCATTTTGATAATTGTTTTATTGCTATTTTGTAGTTCCTCCGCTCCTTTCTTCTTGTCTTGTTCTCTTCCTTTGTGAGTTCATGATTTTCTGTAGTGGTATGCTTATATTCCTGTCTCATTATCTGTTGTGTGTCTACTATAGGATTTTGCTTGTTTCCATGAGGCTTACATAAAACAACTTGTATTTATGTCTCTTTTAAGTTGATAAGTTAAGTTGTACATTTTTGCCCCCACAATGTTCCATGTTTTTGATATCTCAATTTACATCTTTTTATCTTATGTATCCATTAAAAAATCATTGTAGTTACAGTTATTTTTACCACTTTTTAAAATGTTAATTTTAGATTTGTAAGTGAACAACTCATCACCTTTGCAACATTAGAGTATTTTGAATTTTGTTATATATTACCTTTATCAGTGATATTTGTATTTTCATATATTTTCCTATTGCTAATTACCACCCCTTCATTTCAGCATAAAGAAATCTCATTAACATTTCTTGTAAAGCCAGTCTAGTGATAATGCACTCCTTTAGCTTTTGCTTGTCTGAAAAACTCTTTTCTCTCCTTGGGTTCTGAAAGACTTTGCAAGATAGTATTCTTGTTTTGTAGTTTTTTTCTTTCAGCACTTTTAATATATTGTGCCACTCCCTCTGGCCTGCAAAGTTTCTGCTGAAAGATCTACTGATTGTCTTCTGGGGGTTCTCTTATATGTAACAAGTTCTTTTTCTCTTGCTGTCACACAAAGTAAGATTTATTAATAGCAAATAATGAGACCACAGGGAATCATTTCCAAAGCTGTGGTCCCTCACCAAGGGAAAACAGGTACCTTTATTGCAAATGGGAAATGAACATTCAAAAGGGGGATTTCATCATCACATGTAGAGGTGGGTCTTCATTCGAGCAGGTGCAGTTTGAAAATGTGCTTCCACATACATCACATATTATTGTAATAAGGCCTAAGCTCCTCCTGGGGTGGAGCTCTTAACATAAAATGAAGCAAAGGTTCTTTTTTCTCAGGATTGCTTTGGCTTTTCAGGGGCTTTTGTTCTTCCATATAAATTTTGGGATTCTTTGTTCTATTTCTGTGAAGAATGTCATTGGGATTCTGATTGGGATTGCAAAGAACAAAGCTGGAGGCATCACAATCCTTGACTTCAAAATATACTACAAAGCTATAGTAATCAAAACAGCATGTTACTGGCACAAAAACAGACAAACAGATCAATGGAAGAGAATTGAGAGCACAAGAATAAACCCATATATCTATGGACAGCTGATCTTTGACAAAGGAGCCAAGAATATACAATGGAGAAAGGAAGTTCTCTTAAATAAATGGTGTTGGAAAAACTGGACAGCCACATGCAAAAGAATGTAAGACCTGAAACCACAACTCCTAGAAGAAAATATAGGCAGTACACTCTTTGACATTGGTCTTAGCTGCATCTTTTCAAATACCATGTCTCTCAGGCAAGGGAAACAAAAGAAAAAGTTAACAAATGGGACTACATCAGACTCAAAAGCTTCTGCAAAGCAAAGGAAACCAGGAAAAAAATGAAAAGACAACCCACTGACTGGGAGAAAATATTTGCAAGTCATTTATCCAACAAGGGGTTGATCTCCAAAATGTATAAAAACTCATGCAACTAAACAGCAACATAAAACAAACAACCTGATGAAAAAATGGGCAGTGGATATGAACAGATATTTTTCCAAAGAAGATATAAAGATGGCCAACAGACACATGAAATGATGTTCAACATCGCTAATTATTACGGAAATGCAAATCAAAACTACGGTGAGATATCACCTTACACCAGTCTGAATGACTATAATTACCAAGACAAAAAACAAATATTGGAGAGGATGTGGAGAAAAGGGAACCCTCACACTTTGCTGGTGGGAATGCAAACTGGTGCAGCCACTTGTGGAAAACAGTGTGGAGATTTCTCAAAAAATCAAAAATAGAAATACCATATGATCCAGCTATCCCACTACTGGATATGTATCCAAAGAACTTGAAATCAGTGATCCAAAGAGATTTATGCACCTCTATGTTCATTGAAGCATTATTCACAATAGCCAATATGTGTAAGCAACCTAAGTGCCCTTCTACAGATGAATAGATAAAGATGTGGTATATATATATGATGGAATACTACTCAGCCACAAAAAAGACACAATCATCCCATTTGCAACAACCATAGATGGATCCTGAGTGTATGAGTTAAACGAAATAAGTGAGACAGAAAAAGACAAATACTGCGTGATTTCACCCATATGTAGAAGATAACAAATACATGCATAAAGAGAACAGATTATTGGTTACAAGAGGGGACAGGGGTTGAGGGATGGGCAAAAGGGGTAAAGGGGAACATATATACGGTGATGAGCAAAAATTAGACTACTGGAAGTGAGCACAATGAAGTCTGTTCAGAAATTGATAAATAATAATGTACACCTGAAATTACACAATGTTATAAACCATTATGATCTGAATCAAATTACTGGGAAAAAAGGCAATAAATCAATAAAAAGAAGGAAAACAATTTAAACACTGGGGAGTAAAATGAAGCAAAAGTGACTCTTGGGTACTTCTCAGCCTGTCTGCATAGGCATAGCTCTTGCAGTGGGGTTTGCACCAGTTCTGGGTGGTTGGTAATTGCATCTCTCAACATAACTAAAAGAGAAACAGTTAGAAACCTCCTTTGAGTTACTCGAGGGAGTTAGTCAATGATGGATAGACAATTCAATTAATGAAACAAAATAGAGAGTCTAGAAATAGACGTGAAAAATATTTTCCCTTACATTTCTAATCTATTTTTTAGAGCAGAATTTTGAAAAAAGTATCTTTCCCCAAGGCTCAGAAATTAGACTGACTTGTCTAGTAGGCTATTGATATGAGATTTACACCCAAACATAATAACAAGTCCAGGATCTCTTTTGAATGCTAGAACTCTGTTGAACACACTGCCTTTTACATTCCCCATGGAGAGACTTGCCAAATTGCCTTGTACTTCTCACTTACTTTTTCTCCGACTGCTATTCCAGTCTGCATCAGCCATTACCCCTGCTAACACAGAGTCCACAAAGCCCCACAACCTCCTAATGTGCTCCTCCTGAAAGGTTTCTATACTAGCTAGTCTAAAGACAGACCGTGCTGGAATGAAAAGAAACCAAGAGCAATTTGGAGCACAGCTCTGACTAGGATAATTACTGGATCCAGCTGATGCAAAGAAAGGTGTATATTTTCCGTGAAGAACAACCCACTCTGTAGACAAGTATCTCTGTCCCTGGGTCATGGAGTGACAGGCCTCCCCTTACAAATGGATGAGGTATAGGAAGATAAAGAACAACTCCAGCATCATTTACTAGGTGTTCTATGAACTCTTCTTTTTCACATCCGTTGCTTCCTATATGGTTCCTTGATGGCAATGCTGAGTTGGAATTTATTCAAGCGTGGAGCTTCCCTTGTCCCAGGGCAAGAATATTTTTGAATTCTGACTGCATTCCCTTTCAAGATATGGAAATCACTTCATCCACAATTAAAATGCACTATTTTTTTTCTTTCAGGTAGGAGGGAAGTGGCCTCTTGGATAATGAATGGACATGCCAAAGGTGCAGTTGGATCGTTCCTTCCTCTGGATAGGATCATAGAGTGAACTGGTTCCACCTGGCACTTCTCTGTCTCCTCTACACCTCAGTTTGAGTCCAATATTTCATGTAAAGACACCAGGGTATAGTGAACAAACATCGACACTCAGGGCTTGATTCCAATGGAAGTAGACTCAATGCTCTCAGAGTGAGATGTCAGGGTTTTTATTCTGAGGCCAAAATTTCCTAAGTTAGAAAGATAGGAACCCCAAACGGAAGTAAAAAAGTTCAGTCCTGGATATGAGAGTCTCTGTCTGAGGAAGTTTTCCCAACCATGTAGAGGAAGAAAATGTCGGGTGGGTGAGGAAAAAAATCTAAAAGTTGGTTAAAATTTTGAGACTTGATTTCCCTAGACAGGAGATAAACATTAAAGCAGAGGGGGATGGTAAATTATTTTTCTTGGAGAGTGAACTCTCATTTTCTTCCCCTAGATCATTGGTGCCACATTAGGCTCTTGATTAGAGCTTTTCAAGAAGCTTAGAGAATTTGCTCATGCCTTCCCAGTGACCAGGTTATTGACTTTAGTGTCATATTAGCCAGGGCCTGGTAGGACATGAGTGGATGAGCGAATCTCACTTTCAAGGGAAGCAGAACTTTTCCTTTTCCTCTTTTTTCTTCTCTTCCTGAACAATTCAGTCCTAAATCCTTTAGGGGTTGGCAATAGAACACAGTGGTCATCTGTACTGACATGAGAGAAGCCATATTGTCCAGAGAGAGTTATCAGAGCCCAGATAATTTGAAGAGAGCATCTGTGAAGGTAGGTGGCCTAGCTTATGGAGTTAGAGCCCAAGTGAGATGAGAATGACACCTACTCAGAAGGCTAGCCTGGTTTGGGGTAGTGGACCTTGAACATTTTAAAGATGGCATCTGGGCTTCTACATGGATGAATGGTCTGCTGTGGGTGTCAGAGCCTGAGCACAGTAAAGAGGGCATCTACATGGGGTGGTGGCTCAGTTTTAGTGTGAGGAGAGCATCTGTGCAGGTAAAAGGGTTGGGGAGGAGATAAAAAATTGGTTATATGATAGGGAGTTGTCCAAGAAAGTAAAAAAATTAAGGATAATAGAATCCAGATTTTTCATTGTCAGTGAAAGAAGGTACAAATATAAGAAGGGAAGAAACTAAATTGAATACTGTCATGTTGGATTGGAACCAGGGGAATAAGTCAGATCTTAGGATTTTATATATATATATATACACACACACATATATATACACACGTATGTATGCATACACATTTGTGTATATATGTAAATATATGTACAAGCTATATCTATATGAAAATGTGTGTGTGTGTGTACTCCAAACCTATGTTTTCTGAGAAAGTTTGGAAGTAGCAACATCCTGATAGCAATGAGCACACTCCGTATCCAAATCTTGCCTTCCAAACACCATTCCTAAGTGAAAGAACTCAGTGTTCCTTAAAGAAATGACTGATTCCAGGGATGGAGCACAAAAAACACAAGGCAGGTCTCCAATGTCTTTTGTGACAGAAATTAAGAGAGTTCTCAAAGCATGATGAGAACGTGTCAAAAAGACACAGAAGGCAGCTTGAAAAGGTTTCCATCAGCTAAATTTTGGAAATTAAAATAATAATAGCAATGGATTATAACCCATTGAATGAAATAGGAAAACATGAGTCTGTATACACATAAATAAATGAATTATTGAATAAATTAAATGTTTTATAAGAAATGGTATATTTACTCAGTTTTAAAGAAACGTCACAAAATAATCAGAATTACAGAGACAAATAATATGCTAACAGTGAAGAAGACTGGAAGACACCGCTTTCATCAAACAACCAAAATGAGCGTCATTAATGGAACAAGTAAAAAGCAAGTGCCCTCTGATAGAAGAACATAGCATATTTTCTCTGATATTCCTGCCAAAGATGCATGACCTGAATCTATTCATGAAGAAACATCTAACTAAAACTGAGAGACCATCTACAAAATAACTGGCCTATTATCTTCAAGTGTGTCAAGATATGAACATCAAGAGAGGAATGAAGATCTATACCAGGTAATGATTTCGTGTGGGTATTCCTTCCTGGCACTTTTGAGGAGGTTTATGTTTTTGCAAATTTTGAATCCCCCAAAAGTCAGTTGAGAAATGGGAGAGTGGGAGAGAATTAACAATCAATATAGAAATGTTACTGGTTTGAAGGAATACACCATGTCAAGTTCAAGGCAAGAGCAGAAAACACAGACACAGTGAGTCAAAGATTAAGGTCAACATTTCCAGGAAGGGGATCAGGAGCTTATAAGAGAGAAAGTCATGATTGAATCAGTCAGCAGTGGTAGTAGCTGTTGCATGTAATATGTGTGTTTCTATGTCCCTGTCTGCTGCTAATGGTGAGTCATTCTTACAAGTAAAATAAATAATAATAAGTTTATATGCATAGTATACTTTATACAGACCCTATGAATGGTGTTCCAAGAAATAATAAGGTTTAGAAGTGAAATAAGCCCTTAAATTGACAATTTTATCAAATAATTCTGTGTAGCGTTGTTAATGTTGCTTAAGAGATCCACATGTTGTTATTCAAATACTACCCAGCAGTGTTGTGTGGCCTTGTCCTTGCCAAGTGTTACAATATCCACTATAGGGTGCAGCTGTTTGTAAGGCAGGCAAAATATGTTCATCATTAAAAAAGAAAATGAGCTTATATATGTCACCATGGGCTTTAAAGTGTCAAATGAAGATGTTTTTGGATGTTTCTTAATTTTACCAGCATCATCACAAAATGAAAGAAATGTTTCTATGTCTGCAGAATTTGTCATGAAAGAAAGAGAAAAATTATCAGATGGGGCAGTTAAAATTTCAATTTAAGAATGCTAACTTTTAAATATTCGAAACCTATGTTATTATTTTTCCATTTAAAAGGGTTTTTATTTGGCATATATATAATCCATTAGTGTTCCCTTTTTTAATGTTTTCTATTATCAACTGTTTATATCAGATACACTGTTATTAAAATATAGAATATTGTTATAATGTATTGTTTTATAATAATAAACCATACATTTATTGCTATGTTTACTTTTCTATAGAAAACCTCTGAAAAGTTAGAATATCTGTCACAGAAAAATGATTCATGATTTATTATTATTTTAAAACACTGAATGAAGAAGTATAAAAATACATAAAACTTATGATTTTAGAAATTCCCAAGAACTCTAATATCTTCTTCCCAAAATTTGAAGATTGATATCTGTTAGGAGCTTGGAAAAGCCAGTTCCATGTTAAAGAAGACTAAAGTGACACGACAACAAAATGCCACAGATATATGATGAGGAAGAGAGCACTTCTCGTTTATTTCTGGCAAGAAAGGGAACATAAGGGTATGCTTTTCTATCGCTTATACTTTTTTTTGCATTTTCTTCTTAATTCTCTTTTCTATGCCATCCTAGGCCTCAACCAATTGGTATTGTCCCTCCTTCCTTTCCCAGCATAGCATACAATATGTTCTTTTCTTATGTACAGCCAATTAGTTGCTCTGAGTTTATGGGACAAATTAGGGAGAGGATTTGTGGAGGTGTCCTTTTTTAGCTTTTAGGAGGCAGACCTTGTGATCAGGCTGTCTGTGTCCACTACCTCAGCCTGAGGTCAGGATCCTGCTTCTTCCTTTCCTGTCCTGTGGTTCTGCCTGTGACTCTGCATCTGCAATAACACTAGAAACTTTACCTGTTTCGTGAAGTGTTCACTCAGATCATGAAGCCTGCAAGTCAGGGGTCTTTCCTCCCTACTGATTGTGGCTACACATCATATCCATTTTTATGGCTTAAGAGCAGTGGTTCTCAGCCCTGCCTGGACGAAAGGATCACCTGGGGAGATTTTAAAATATGCTTGAGCTCTACTTTTAGATATTCTCATTTAATTGGTTAGGAAGAAGGGCTTGGCATCAGGTGATTTTTAAGGACATCTCTGAGACCACTGCCATGGAGCAGGGTTTCTACAAATTTATTGCACATCCATATCATCTAGAGATATTGTTAAAATGCAGATTATGTTTCAACAGATCTGGGGTGGGTCCTGAGATTTTGGCATTTCTATCAAACTGACAAAGTCTGCAGATTGCACTTGGTATGGCAAGGCTCTAGAGCAGGGTTTCTCAGCCTTGGCAATATTAACACTTGGGGCAGGATAATTCTTCATTGATGGGGGGCTGTCTTGTGCACTGTAGGATGTTTAGCAGCATCCCTGGCCTCTACCCTCTAGATGCCAGTGAAAACCAAAAATGCTCCAGGCATTGCCAAATGTCTTCTTGGTTGGGGGTTGGGTGGGGATTTGCCCTTGACTGAGAACCACTGCTCTACAACACTAGTCCCCCATGTTGGCTACATCCTGGCATAACCTAGGTAGCATTAAAGATACTGCTATTTGGTTTTCTCTCCAATGGATCCTGAATTAGTGGATCTAGGGTGTATCTGGGCATCACATACAGAATCTCCTTTAGATAGTGGGAGCTCCACGGTGCTCTTACATTTCAATTTTCTTAAAGAGCAGATTCATGGAAGGATATATTAGTGGTGGCTTGCAGGAGATGATATTTCTAGTTTGCACAGTGGTACTTGATATTCAAGGCATATTAGGCTTCGTTTATCCAGTGCTTCACTGCCTGAAAGCTGTGCTTTACTACTTCAAGCTCCCCCTCATAATGTGTAATGTAGATTCTCCTGTGTCAATTAATGGAAGAAATAAGCACAAGATACAGTCTCTGGTCAGTAATATAGAAGTCTGGATTGCCCTAATTTGAAGCATCTGTCTTCAATATCCATGGGTGTGTCAGGTTGGACTATATTAAGAGATGCCTCCCATTTTACAACACCTGGGGCATGGCTGGAGTTCAGGAGGTGAATTCTGACCCTTTATCAGGAGAATGATGGTGGTGGGGCATGAGGGAGGATGTTAGTCATCTATGGAAGTTCAAAATAAAATATTAGTAGCCCATGAAATTAATGCCTCTGATTTTTTGAGAGGTTCTCAGTGAACTACAATCACTTTTGCAATATAATCTGGATACCTTAACACAGACACTGTGCTTCAGGACCTGTAAATCATATTTTTGTTAAGCAGGCAAAGTCTGGACAAGAGGCATATGCAAACCTAGAACCCACATTCAGTTAATCATGCTGATCAAGTACACAGCATTCCATCCCCTACTTCTGCCTAACATGGCCTTCTCCTTTCTGCTTCTAGAAAATCATGTGAACTGTGAGTCATGAGCTTTTAGGACATGACAGGGTAGTGAACAGCCCAATTAGCAATGATCCAGTGTCCTTACTGCCTAAATCACATTAAAAAGATGATGTTGCCATTACCACTTCTATAATATACAAATTTGCTTTCTCATTCTCCATCCTGTGGATTAATATAATGAATACAGTGAGCATTTGTTTTCCTTAGAGTCATCCAGAACTTTGGGGCTGAAAAGGATTCTTGGTCCTTCCAATAACTGAATACAAACTGTCATAAGTCTGAAAGACTATGGTGGTGGAGTTTGAGAGACTGATGAGACAAGATTTTGTAGGTGACAGACTGAGCCTAGGATGCGGAGAGAGCGGATATGTTTGTCAGGGTCCCACATCCAGGATACAAGTGTACTGAGGCAATCATAGACTTTTAAGAGAACTTTTGTCCAGTCTTGTATTTCTCAAATACCTCGACATATACCACTGACATTACTGGCTGGCTGTGAGGTGACAAGGAATTGTAAGTGTATAATCAAAACTAAGGCAAAATCACCACTCAAATGTCCAGGTCACTTCCGTGATAAATGCGGACACCACGAAAGCCCGCTTGCCTTTGTTTTGTTTGTGGGTTGTGTAGGGGCGGAGGTTAATCTGTGCTTGCGAGCCCCTTCCAACTACTGACTTTAGGAAATATCCCATCCCCCTAACTACAGAAATATTTGAGAAATTATTATTTCCATAAGAAAAGGAAACACGTGCTTAGAAAAGTAAACACTTTTAAAAATTAAACAGCATGGTTGAGAAGAGAGTATCATAAATGAAGTTCAGTAAAAGAGAAAAGTGTTCTTTGTTAGTCTTGCCTGTTTATCATTCCTACTTTTAGAATCACATTGTTAATTTTAGAATTTCACGTGGCATTTGGTTTATATCTCTTCAGTTTTTATGTTACATTAAATACATTAGTAAAGTTCTGTTATATTCTTTGTTTCTTATATGTTATGTTTTGTTGGTATTGTGAAGAGAGACACTTTTTCTATACACAGTAGCTCTGTTCGTGTGAGTTTTCTTGATAGCTTAGTTTTCTAGAGGCAAGTGGTGCTGCCCTCAGGTGATCTTCATTGGCTGGAGAGGACGTATTCAATGCCAAATTGCTGTTCCACTTAAACAGGAAGGCAAATGCTGTTTGTCAGTGAATTCTAGTTTAGTTTATGCTATCGGTGTGGGTAGGAATGTGGGAGTTGAGTTGAGCAAGGCAGGGCTGCAAAGCCACTCTAGATATCTTCCCCTCCCCCTCCATGCCCCCTCGATGTCCTGAACCTGTCTCTAGGATTTAGCTCTTTACACCAAAACTATAATTATTAATGTTTTCCTCAAAGTTAATGGGATAAATCATCTCCATATAAGAAGAACAAAATAATAACAAAAAGAAATAGAACACTTTTTAAAATTGGCAATATAGAGGAGAAGACAGCTCATTATTTTAAAAAATTGCTTGATACTATGGTAGTCTTGTATATAAAGGCACTTTGCATATTGACTTTTGGAAACACAACATCAATATTTAAAATTCCATGTAGATTTTGATTGAAACTGCATTAAATCTATATATTATATTTCTCTCTGGAAACATTGTATTCTGCTCTACTTTTTCATCTTTTGTGGTCTCTGAAAAGTTTTGTAATATTTTCTCTGATGATTCTTTATTTTCCTTGTTAAATGTATGACTTAGTACTTTGTATATTTTTTAGCTCTTGTTAATGGATACTTTTTTCTTTTCCTATAACGAAATATTTTTTCTTATAGTCTCTGATGGCTTAGTCTGCCAGACACAAATGATGCTGCCTTCCAGATGGTTTTAATTTGCCTAAAGGGGAAGGTATCCAATGTCCTATTTCGGTATCACTTAAACCCAGCTTCCGCAAAAGTTGTTTGTAACCAAAGCCTGGCTATAGTGGACTGGGGTTTTAAAGGTTGGGAGCTGGGGTGACGAAATGTAGATAGCACTTAGTACATGGGTGTGCCTTCCAGGGTGCTCTGCTTTTCTGTCTAGCAAAAATGTCCCATAGGCCAAGAGAAGTGAAGGGCTCAGCAGTCAGATGAGGGAACAGGTATTACCCTTATGATCAAGGTCACAATCAAGTGTTGGAACTTAAACCAAGGATGGGCTCAGACTCCCAGGTCTGCAGGGAAGTGATTACTATAAATATCAGCATCTTAAAGTATTTCCACTCCTGGAAATGCAAAGGATACTTCATTTCTTTGTGTCCACTTAGTTCCTAGTGAGTTCCAGGATATGCCAGTTGGGTCTTGTGGTGTAGGCTCTGTTTATTATAAACTGCCAGTAAACCCCAAATCAACTATGAGTTTGACCTACTGGTGTGACCGAATTCTTGCAATTTCAGAGTCAACCAACAAATTCTGGGATGTGTAAGTGGTAGAGAGGAAATTAGGATGGGGGAGCGGATAGACCCAGCTGTTTCTCCAGATGTCTGGGACCTGGTTAGTTTCCTGAAGGTGGATAGAACCTGAAGCACCAACTGGCTGTTCCTTTCATGTTCCTTCCCTCCTCCCCTTTCCACCCAATATGAAGAAAGCCAGGCTTCTTTTTGCTTTTGACCTGAGACTTTCTCCCCATATGTGTTGGATCTTTATCAGCCCAGGTGGTGAGACAATGAAGACAGATTGCCAGGTTACCCTCCAGCCATCATGATAAAGATAATTAATAATAATGATAGTAATGCCTAATATTTATTGAGTGGTCACTATAGGCTGTACACTCTTCTAAGTGCTTTTACTATATTAACTGACTTAATCTTTATGATACCATGAGGCAGGTCTATCATTATTACTTCCCTTCCCCATTTTACCAGTTATGAAATTCTAGCATGGAGGAGTTGAGTCCTTGCCTTAGGCTACACCATTAATAAGAGGTGGAGCCAGAATTCAAACCCAGGCAGTCTAACCTCAGAGTGGTGTGCCAGAGGCACCAGTCAGTTGTGCTACACCGTGGCACCAGAGGCCATTTATGCCACATTTCCCCTCACAGACACTTAGTAAACCACCCACTCAATTCTTCTAAAGAAGTGAAAAGTTCCATTTTTGCAGCTGACTAAGCTCTTCTCTGAGACTCCCTATGGGTAGAAAAGGGGCTTCCTCATCTCTTCGTTTCTTATACCTGACATAGTATTTGATTCATGCATGCATTCACAAATGAACACTGCTGGTCAGATCCAGTATGATTTATCTTCAGGTTATTTAAAAAGATGATTCATTTTGGAATGTTCATGATCAGCTGAAGAATCTGAAATTTTATTCAATCAGACTTGCTTAGAAATCCTATAGCCTGGAACACTTTGAGGCTAACAAAACTTCCAGCTTTACCAAAAAACAAAGAGACGTTCCTGAGTTGAGACCATCGCTAAACAGGGCTGAAGCGTCAGGGACTGCACTCAGTATGAGAAGTTCCAATGCAAAAGTTACTGTGCTTTAACTGCAGACTGGACATTTCTTCTGAAAGTTTCCTTTGCAGTGAAAAGAGTGTGAACCTCAGTGGTGTTCTTCTATCCCTGTTCATTTGAGAACCACAGGGTTCATGGGTTCAGAATTTAAATCTCATCAGTTTGGGGGCATGTTCCTGTCTTTTCTCTTTAATTGTGAGGTGAAATTAGGTCACTATTTTAGTTCCATGAGGTGAGTGGTTAAAAAAAGACACTGTGGAGGGAAACGAGAAGTAGAAATGACTAAAGATACGTAAAAGGATTGAAAAGTAGGCTTGAGAGCTCAACTAAGATTGGAAACTTTTTTTGTGGCCGTGATCCCAGGGGGACCATGAAAGCCTGTGGGACAAGAAGAAAGGCAGAGAATAGACACAGTGGGGACGGCATGGGCAGACGATTTCAGAAATTCTACATGATGCTCCATTTACAAATATTCCATATACAAATTTAACTGAACTAAGACGTTAATGGAATTTCTCTCCCCACTCTTGCCTGCCACCAGAACTTTCAGTATGTCTTCTTGATGGTTTTGTTTGCCAGAGACAAATGATGCTGGCTTCCCTCTTTTGCCTTATTAGCTGGAAAGAAAACTATTTAGTGACATATCATGGTTTCATGCAAATGTGGCTTATGCAAAGATTTATGTCATTGTCCTTCCTCTTCAACCACAACCCTGTTCTAATAGCTACTTCCTATACCCAGGCAGCTCCTACCTTCCTATAAACATCAACGTATTATTAATTTCTCTGAGGTTTTCAATGTAAATCTTAGCAATATAGCCTTTAGATAGCCCTCCAACAATCATCACACAAGATGTGAAGAACATAAGAATGAACTATTTATAAGGATATCAAAGGAGTGAAGGTTAACACTCCCAATTGTGAAGGAAATATTCAACAAGAGTTATATTTTACAGAACACTTTCTGGGCATATGAATCCAACATATTAGTAACCACATTGTAGAAGTTTCCCAAAAAGATAAAAGGCCGTTTGGAAACCCATGGCAGTACGAAGGATCTGAAATTGTTTGATGTGATAGTGAGGGTTGTGTCCAGCTCTGGGCCAGTCAGACAGAGTTAGGGCCACTGTCTGCATATCTTAATGAGACCAGTCTTGAACTGTGAGGACTGCATTAACCAGTGGGCTGGATCTGTAATTTCACACTTGAACAGAGTGGAACCACGCTGACCACCAGCTCAGTGTCCAGGCAACAAAAGAGCCCCCTACTGGAGGCCGGTCCTTGAGTCCTATGCGTATGCTGGGTCATCAGTAAGGGTGTAAGTCTGTTTTCTGGAACAGTGAAACTTTCAGGGCCTAGGCTAAATTAGCCAGAACCCACCTCTCCCTTCACCCCACCCAAAGGCAAATCTGATAAATCAGCCTGAATTTCCTTTGTATTATAAAATTTCCTAAATGTGATGACTGATAATTGGAGTGAAGTTGATTTATACCGCTACTAACTCAAGAGCAATGTGTAGTGGTAACTCATGTATAAGAATAGGATTATGCATTGCTACGCAAATTTGCCAGTGAGAGATAATGTGTTTCACTACCCATGCACATACTTGTTCTTTTCTCTGCCGAATAAAGATATACACAATGTTGTGGAGTTTATAACAAGACTGGTGCCATGAAATGCTCATTTTTAGCTCTCTCGGATTTTCTCTCTGTTTGTTGTATTTTTCTCACTCTTGATAAGTCATCATCAAGTAAGCGTATAAATTCTGTAATCTCTTTCTTCCAGTAGATTTCCTATATCTAAACAATAATTTAAGACCAGGAATCCTTTCTGACAATTGGACACTGAAAGGAAGCATCTCTCTATGCTCTTCTTTACTCGCTGAACTTTCTATCAACTGGAAAGGCTACAGGTCAAAAGACCACCCTAGCAATGATAAATTTCTATGCTAGTTATCTCAGTTATTGAAGGCTCCTTAATATGTGAGTGCTCACTATGTCACTTGGAGAAAATGAAGGACATGACTGGCTTTGTGGGGTTGGTCTTGGGGAGATCAGCAGGACTGTGTCAAGCAATTCAGTGAAGGCACTGATGTCTTTCTCTACTCCAAGCACTTTGATCTGAATGTCTTCTTCACATCAAGACTCTGCATCTCTAGTGAACAGTGAAGACATTCTGAGGATGTTTCTGGAAACCTTTTCCATGAGAGCATTCTGGTTACTTTGTATAGCTATTTCTTCTTGATTCAGTTTTGGTAGTTTGTGTGTTTCTGGGAATTTGTCCATTTCATCTAAGTTATCTAATTTATTTGTGTACAATTGTTCATGGCATTTCTTTATGATCCCTTTTATTTCTGTGAGATTGGTATTAATTTCCCATCTTTCACTTCTGATTTTAGTCATTTTAGTTTTCTCTCTTTTTTCTTGGTGAAAATTGTTCAAGTTGTGCCAATTTTGTTGAGCTTTTCAAAGAACCAGTTTTGGTTTTATTTATTTTATCTATTGTTTTTCTCCTTTCTATTTCATTAACTTCCACTCTAATCTTTATTATTTCCTACCTCCTGTTTTCTTTAGGTTTAGTTTGCTCTTCTTTTTCAGTATTTCTTTTAACCTTATTAAAAAAGAATTGACAAATATAATTGTATATACTTAAAATATAGATGATGATTCCATATACGTATACATTATAGAATAGTTACCAAGATCAAGATAATTAACATGACCGCCACTTCATGTAGTTAACATAGTTAACTCTGTGCATGTGTACAGTAAGAATGTTTAAGATCTATTTTCAGCAACTTTCAAATATATAATACCGTGTTATTAACTATAGTCAACATACTGTATATTAGTTCTTCAGAACTTCTTCTTACAACTGAAAATCTGTACCCTTTGACTGACATCCACCTCATTTTCCCCTCTCCCCAGCCCCTGGCAACCATCATGCTCTTCTGTTTCTCTGAAATCAGCTTTTAAATTTTTTTTTAAGATTCCTCATATAAATGATGCCATATAGTATTTTTCTTTCTCTCTTTAGCTTTTTTCACTTAGCATTATGTCTTCTGGTTCTATCCATGTTGTCACAAATGGGAGAATTTCCTTCTTTTTTATGGTTGAATAATATTCCATTGTATATATACATATGCCACATTTTCTTTATGCATTCGTCTGTTGAAGGACATTTAGATTGTTTCCATATCTTGGCTATTGTGAATAGTGCTGCAATGAACATAAGTGGGCAGATATCTCTTTGAGATATTGATTTCAATTACTTCAGTTATATACCCAGGCTTGGGATTGCTGTATCAAATGGTAGTTCAATTTTTAATTTTTTGAGGAACCACCACATTGTTTTCCATAATGCCAGTATCATTTTTCATTCCCACAAACAGTATATAAGGGTTCCCTTTTCTTCACATTCTCACCAACATTTCTCTCATGTCTTTTTGATAATAGCCATACTAACATGTATGAAATGATATCTCATTGTGGTTTTGATTTGCATTTCTCTGATGATTAGTGATATTGAACACCTTTTCATATACCTATTTGCCATTCACATGTCTTCTTTGGAAAAATGCCTATTCAGGTCCTTTGCCCATTTTTAAATTAGATTGTTTACTTTTTGCTATTGAGTTGTATAAGTTCTTTATATATTTTAGATATTAACCCCTCATCAGATATATGGTTTGTGAATATTTTCTCCCATTCTGGAGGTTGAGCTTTCAATATATTGTTTGTTTCCTTTACTGGGCAGAAGCACTTTAGTTTAATGTAGTTCCATATGCTTATTTCAGTTTTTGTTGCCTGTGCTTTTGATGTCTTCTTCAAGAAATCATTGCCAAGACCAATGTCAAGATCTTTTTCCCTAAGTTTTCTTCTAGGCCATCTATGGTTTCAGGTCTTACATTTGAGTCTTTGATCCATTTCAAGTTAATTTTTGTGAGTTGTGTAAGACAAGGGACCAATGTTATTCTTTTACATAGACATGTGGATGTCTAGTTTTCCCAACACAAGTTATTGAGGAGACTGTCCTTTCCCCATTGTGTGTTCTTGGCACTCATCAAAAATAAGTTGACCATATATGCATGGGTTTATGTCTGGCCTCTCTATTCTGTTCCACTGGTGTATGTGCCTGATTTTATGCCAGTACCAAATTGTTTTGATTACGATGGCTTGGTAATATAGTTTGAGATTGGGAAATGTAATACCTTCAGCTTTGTTTTTTCTCAGCATTGCTTTAGCTTTTTGGGATCTTTTGTGGTTCCATACAAATTTTAGGATTGCTTGTTGTATTTCTGTGAAAAATACCATTGGAATTTTGATTGGGATTGCACTGAATCTGTAGATTTCTTTGAGTAGTAGGGACATTTTCACAATATTAATTCTTCCAATCCAAGAACATAATATATCTTTTCACTTATTTGTGATTTTTAAAATCTCTTTCATCAACATCTTACAGTTTCTACTGTACAGTTCTTTCAACTCCTCGGTTAGATTTATTCCTAAGTATTTTATTGTTTTTGATGCTATTGTAAATCAGATTGTTTTCTTAATTTCTCTTTCAGATAGTTCCTTGTTAGTGTATAGAAATGCAGCTGATTACTGTATGTTGATTTTGTATTCTGCAACTTTATTGAATTCATTTATTAAATCTAACAGGCTGTTTTTGGTGAAATCCTTAGAATTTACTATATATAAGATCATATTATCTGCAAACAATGACAATTTTACTTTCTTTCTTTGTGTTTTGGATACCTTTTATTGCTTTTTCTTGCCTAATTCCTGTGGCTAGGACTTCCAATACTCAGCTGAATAGAAAGAGTAAGAGTGGGCATTCTTGTCTTGTTTCTGATCTTAGAGGAAAGGCTTTTAACTTTTCACCATTATGTAGGAAGTTAGCTGTGGATTTGTCAAATATAGCCTTTATTATGCTGAGGAGCATTCCTTCTATACTCAATTTGTTGAGTGTTTTTATCACGAAAAAGTGTTGATCTTTGTCACATGCTTTTTTTGCATCTATTGAGATTTGAGATGATCATATGATTTTTATCCTTCATTTTGTTAGTGTAGTGTATCACACTTATTGATTTAAATACGTTGAACCATCCTTGCATCCCAGGGATGAATCCCACTTGATCATGGTGCATGATTCTTTTAATGTGTTCTTGAATTTGATTTGCTAGTATTTGTTAAGGATTTTTGCATCTCTGTTCATCAGGGAATTGGCCTGTAATCCTCTTTTCTTTTAGTGTATTTGGCTGGCTCTGGTATAAGTGTTTGTACAATGAGTTTAGAAGTGTTACTTCCTCTTCAATTTTTTGGATGATTTTGAGAAGAATTCGTATTAATTTTTCTTTAAATGTTTGGTGGAATTCACCTGGGAAATCATCTGGTCCTGGGCTTTTCTTTGTTGGAAAACTTTTGACCACTGATTCAATCTCCTTGCTTCCTATTGGTCTGTTCAGATTTTGTATTACTTCATGATTCAGTCTTGGTGAGTTTTGCGTTTCTAAGAATTTATCCATTTATTCTAAATTATCTAACTTGTTGGCATATAATTGCTCATTGTAGTCTTTTATGATCCTTTATATATCTGTGGTATCAGTTGTAAAGTCTCCTCTTTCATGTATAATTTTATTAGAGTCACCTTTTTTATTAGTCTAGCTAAATTTGTCAATTTTGTTTATCTCTCTGTAAAACCAACTCAGATTTGTTGATCTTTTCTAGTGTCTAATATATTTCTGCTCTAACCTTTATCACTTCATTCATTCTGCTAACTTTGAGCTTAGTTTGTTCTTCCTTTTCTAGTTCCTTGAAGTGTAAGATTGGTTTATTTGAGATCTTTCTTTTTTTCAATGTAGGCATTTATTGCTATAAACTTCCTTCTTAGGACTGCTTTTGCTTCATCCCATAAATTTTTATATATTGTATTTCCATTTTTGTTTGTTTCAAGGTGTATTCTGACTTCTATTTTGATTTCTTCTTTGACCCATTGGTTGTTAAGAATGTGTTAATTTCCAAATATTTGTGGATTTTCCTGCTTTCCTCCTGTTACTGATTTCTACTTTCATACCATTTTGGTCAGAGAAGATACTAGATATGATTTCAGTTTTCTTAAATTTAGTAAGGCTTGTTTTGTGACCTAACATGATTTATCCTGGAGAATTTTCCATGTGTACTCGAAAAGAATGTGTATTCTGCTCCTGTTAGATGGAATGTTCTGTATGTGTTTCTTAGGTCCATTTGTTCTAAAGTGTCATTCAAGTCTATTATTTCCTATTATTTTCTGTCTGCATGATTACCTACTGTTTAAATTGGGATATCAAGGTCCCTTACTGTTATTACATTGCTGTCTATTTCTCTCTTCAGATCTGTTAATAATTGTTTAATGTATGTAGGTGGTCTAATAGTGGGTCCATACATATTTAAAATTGTTATATCCTCCTGATGAATTGATCCTTTTATCATTGTGTAACGACCTTCCTTATCTCTTGTTATTGTTTTTGACTTAGATTCTATTTTGTCTGATGTTATTATAGTCATGTTTTGCTTAATGATGGGGAATATTCTGAGAAATATGTCATTAGGGGATTTCCTCATTATTCAAACATCATAGAATGTACTTACACAAACCTAGGTGGTATTGCCTACTACATACCTAGGCTATATGGTGTAGCCTATTGCTCCTAGGCTACAAACCTGTACAGCATGTTACTGTACTGAATACTGTAAGCAATTATAACACAATGGTAAACATTTGTATATCTAAACATAGAAAAGGTACAATAAAAATATGGTATAAAAGATAAAAAATAATACACTCATATAGGACACTTACCTTGCGTGGAGCTTGCAGAACTGGAAGTTGCTCTAGGTGAGTCAGTGAATGAGTGGTGAGTGAATTTGAAGGGCTAGGACATTCTGCACACTATTCTAGACTTTATATAAACACTGTACATTTAGGCTACACTAAATTTATAAAAAAAGGTCTTTTCTTCAATAATAAATTAATCTTAGTTTACTGTACACTTTTTACTTTATGAATTTATTTTTTTAACTTTTTGATGCTTTTATAATAATACAACTTATAACACAAACACATTGTACAGCTGTACAAAATATTTTCTTTCTTTATATCCTTATTCTGTAAGATTTTTTCTATTTTTAAAATTTTTTATTTTTATTTACTTTTTAAACTTTTTGTGAAAAGCTAAGACACAAACACACACGTTAGCCTAGGCGTACAGGGTGTCATGATCATCAATGTCACTGTCTTCCACCTCCACGTCTTGTAGCACTGGAAGGTCTTCAGGGGTAATAACATGCATGGAGCTGTCACCTCCTATGATAACAGTGCCTTATTCTGGAATAACCCCTGAAGGACCTGCCTGAGGTTTTTCTGGAGTAAGTATCACTCTTTTCAGCAATATGTTCATTATGTTTTGCTTGGTTTGTTTCCTTTATTCATCATAGATTTGCTTGTAAGCAGAATATGCACCATGAGCATTGCTCTCTATTAATGAAAATCTTTTGGTGTTGGGGTCCATGTTTTCAAAGTTTTTAAGAGTTTGTTGAGGTCCCAAAAAGTCTCTCCTAAGCCCTTCATTGTGAATTTCTTGAAGGTTCTTCCTCTTTTTCTTTTCCTGCAGTTTCCTTTCATCTTGCCTCTTCTCCAACTATGCATTCCACTCCAGTTCCAGCTTTTCATTAGTCAATTCCTCAGGAACTACCTCTAGTTGCTCCTCAATGGTATTCTCTTCCACACCCAGGTTAAAGTTGTTTTCCATCTTAACCACAGCCTTGTCAATATTTGTGACCTCCTCATCCTCAGCAAGTCGTTTGAAGTCATGGACAAACCTCCTAAGTGTCTTCTTCCTGAAGCATTCATACACTCCTTGGTGACATCACTCCAAGACAAAGAAAGGTTCTGCTTTTTGTTTTTTGTTTTTTTTTGCTGAGGAAGATCTGCCCAGAGTCACCATCTGTTGCCAATCTTCCTCTCTTTTTTTTTGGCTTGAGGAAGATTAACCCTGAGCTAACATCTGTGCCAATCTTCCTCTACTTTGTATATGGGTCTCTGCCACAGCATGGCTGATGAGTGGTGCATGTCGGTTCCTGGGATCTGAACCCATGAACCCAAGCTGACAAAGTGGAGCATGCTGAACTTTAACCACTATGCCACAGGGCCGGCCCTCTAAGCAGGGTTCTTGATGCAGTCATAAATGTTGTAATCCTTCTGGAATTGCATCCCTGTTTTCTCAGTTGCAGGAAAAGCCTGGAAAAAGGTCTTCCTGAGGCAGTAGGCCTTAAAAGCTGCTATAACCCCTTGATCCATCGGTTGGATTGAAGAGCTAGTACTTGGAGGGAGATATACTGCTTTGACATTGGGATGAAGATCACCAATAAGAGGAACATGTTTGGGAACATTATCAACAATAAGCAAAGTCTTGAAAGTTATGTTATTCTCCAAACAGTACTTTTCCATTTGGCTGGCATAGCAATTCAGGAGGGCATCTTGGAGGAGGAGCTGGGTCATCCATGACTTCTTATTGTTCCTGTAGCACACTGGCAGTGTGTGATTATTGATATGCTTGAACACCCTGGCATGCTCACTGTGCCAGATCACAAAGGGTTTCAATTTGTAGCCTGAAACATTGCCCCCAAATGAGACTTATCCTGTCTTTAAAAGCCTTGAAGCCTGGCATTGACTTGGTTTCCTCATTGATGAAAGTCCTTTCAGGCATCCGTTTCCAGAATAGGGAGATTTGAATGATATTGAATATTTGCCCTGGCAAATAATATTATTTGCAATCAGCTTGTCTAGAGTTTCAAAAGCTTCTTCAGCTGCCTTCACATCAGCACCCTCAGACTCACCACTCACTTTCACATTATGTAATGAATAATGAATCTGGTGGGTTTTTTGGTGAGGAAAATCGGTCCTTCGCTAGCATCCATTGCCAATATTCCTCATTTTGCTGAGGAAAATTAGCCCTGAGCCAACATCTGTGCTCCTACTCCTCTATTTTGTATAAAGGATGCCACCACAGCATGGCTTGATGAGTGGTACGTACATCTGTGCCTGGGATACCAACCCATAAACCCTGGGCTGCAAAGCAGAGCATGTGATCTTAATCTCAGCACCACTGGGCCAGGCCCAATACTGAATCTTGAATCATTGAAGCCGCTCAGAGCTCGCAGTAAATTTAATATCATAGCTGGCTGAACCTTTTCTTTCAACATTGCAAATAAACTTTTTGCTTTGGCCATGATTCTCATGGTGCTGAGAGGGATAAACTGCTGTGTCTGGTCTTCAGTCCAGGTCATTAAAAGTTTCTTCATGTCTGATGTAGACCCTTCTCAAACTTTTGTTAATCTCATTGCCTTCAATGCAGCAGATCCTTTAATAACTTCCATCATTTTTCTTGTTCTTCAAGATCATAGCTATGGTGGAATGGGACACGCCTGACTGGCAAGAAATAACCATCAGTAATTTTCCACTTTTGTAATCCTTAATCACTTTTAATTTTCTTTCCTGGTCAAACACTCAATGTGGCCTCTTACTGGCATCATTAACAGTGGATTTTGTATGCTTAGGGTCCATGATGAACAAACAATATGAGATTAAATCAAGCATAAGATAAAATGATGCAATCAAGAGACGTCTTAACATGAAATGTATGAGGCTGCTTCTGGCTTAACTCGGCATACTGTTTTCCACTAAACTATTGTTTTAATAAGTGGAAAGAATATAGTCCAAAATAACAATAAAAAGTATAATACAGCAAATACATAAACTGGTAACATAGTCGTTTATTATCATTATCAAGTATTACGTAATGTACAAAATTGTATGTGCTATACTTTTGCATGATTGGCAGCACAGTAGGTTTGTTTACATCAGCATCTCCACAAACACATGAGTAATGCTTTGTGCTGCAATATTATGATGACTACAACGTGACTAGGCAGTAGAAATTTTTCAGCTCCATTATAAACTCATGGGACCACCATCATAGATTTGGTTCATTGTTGACCTAAACCTTAGGCAGCACATGACTGTATGTGCCTTCTCTCTTTTGGTTTCCATTTGCATTGAATGTTTTTTCCATTCGTTCTCTTTGAGCTTATGAGTGTCCTTCAAGCTTAAGCGAGTCTCTTGAGACAGCATATAGTTGTGTTTTGTTTTTTTATTTATTTAGCCATTCTATGTCTTCTTTTTTTTAAGGATTTTATTTTTCCTTTTTTCTCCCCAAAGCCCCCCTGTACATAGTTGTGTATTTTTAGTTGTGGGTCCTTCTAGTTCTGGCATATGGGATGCTGCCTCAGTGTGGCTTGATGAGTGGTGCCATGTCTGCACCCAGGATTTGAACCAGCGAAACACTGCACCACCAAAACAGAGCGCACAAACTTAACCACTCGACCATGGGGCCGGCCCCCACTCTGTGTCTTCTAATGGAGAATTTAAACCATTTACTTTTAGAGTAATTAGTGATAGGTAAAAACCTACTATCACCATTTTGTTAATTTATTTTGGATTCTTTTGTAGTAACTTTGTTCTTTTTTTCCTCTATTGCTATATTTCTTTGTGAATTCATGATTTTTTTGTAGTAATATGCTTTGATTCTTTTCTCTTAGCATTTGTATGTCTATTATAGAATTTTGCTCTGTGGTAGCCATGAGACTTTCATAATACATCTTTATAGTTCTAACTATCTATTTTAAGCTGATAACAACTTAACATCAATTGCATAAAAAAACCTCTACCCATTTATTTGTCCCCCATTTGTATTGCGATATCTCATTTGACATCTTTTTATATTGTGTATCCATTAAAACATATTGTAGATATACTTATTTTAACACTTTTGTCTCTTAACCTATATACTAGAGTTCAAAGAGAGTTACATACCACCATGGCAGTATTAAAGTATTTTGAATTTGATTATATATTTTCCTTTACTAGTGAATTTTATATGTTCAAATATTTTCATGTTACTAATTGGCATCCTTTTATTTTAGCTTGAAGAACTGCCTTTAACATTTCTCACAGGGCAAGTCTAGGGCAATAAATTCTCTCAGTTTTTATTTGTCTGGGAAAATATCTCTCCTTGATTTCTGTAGTAAAACTTTCCTGAGTAAATATTCTTGGTTGACATACTTTTCTTTGAGAACTTTGAATATATCATCCCATTCTCTCCTGCCCTGCAAAGTTTCTGCTGAGAATCTTTTGATAGCCTTATCGTGATTCCTTGTGTGCAATGAATCTTTTTTCTTGTGCTGCTTTCAAAAATTTCTTTGTTTTTGATAGCTTGATTATAAAGTGTCTCAGTGAAGATTTATTTGGGTTGAATCTTGGAATTTTTGAGCTTCATTTACCTCAATGGTTATATCTCTCCAGATTATGGAAGTTTTCATCCATTATTTTTTTAAATAAGTTTTCTGTCCCTTTGTCTCTCTCTTCTCCTGGGATTCCCACAATGCAGATATTGTTTCTCTTGATGGTATCCCATAATTCATGTGGGCTTTTTTTTAAAAAAATTCTTTTTCATTACAATTTCTTTATTCTCCTCTGACTGGAAAATACCAAGAGATTTGTCTTCATGTTCACAGATGTTTTCCTCTCCCTGATTGAGCCTGATGTTGAAGCTCTCTATTGACTTTTTCACTTCATTCATTGTATTCTTCAGCTCTGGCATTTGTTTGATTCTTTTTTATGATTTCTATCTCTTTGTTGAACTTTTGTTTTCTGTGTTATTTATGTGAGTTCATGGAATTGTCTATCTGTGTTCTCTTAAATCTCACTGAACTTCCTTAAAATAATTATCTTGAAATCTTTTTCATATACTTAAAGATCTCCGTTTTGGGGAGTCAAACATACTGGAAAATTATTGTCAGTTACTGGAAAATTATTATGTTCCTTTGGTGGTGTCATGTTTCCTTGTATGTTTTTTCATGTTTCTGATGGTTTTGCATTGATGCCTAAACTTTGGAGGGCACAGTCACCTCTTCCAGCCTTTTTGAACTGGCTTCAGTGGGGAAGGTCTTTCACCTGAAAGTGACTATGATGGTGCTGGCTGAGTGGGATGTAGCATCTTGGTTCCTTGGAAAGCACAGTCGCATATTCTCTGTGCAGCTCCATCAGTTGAGTTTCATGTCAGGCAAACTGTGGTGGTCTTCTGTGGCCAAGATTACAGAGGTTCTATGGGTGCCAGTGGTGGGTAGTAATTTTGGCATCCTTGGGGGTGAAGGCTGCTGGAGTCTTCCTGGTTATTGTTTTCTCTTGGCCCAAGGGTAGAAGTTCTAGCCTAGGAGATCTCTTTTGACCCCTGTTCTGGTATGCTGCCACTCAGAGCAGTAGCTGAGCCATGGTCCTGGGATCAAGTGCACAAAGAAATACTGCATCACCTGGGTCCTGATTCACAGGTGTGATTTTGAGGCAGTGGCACTGGTGTCTAGGGTGTGGGTGTGTGCAGATCTTCCATGAAACTGGGATCTAGGTCTCAGGGGCTCCCTGCAGTGACTCTGGTGGTGTGCGGAATGGAGCAGCAGCACACATCCTAGGATGATAAACTGCAGCAGTGGTCTGGTCCCAGGCAACAGGGTGCAATAACAGCACAGCCTGGGGATGACAGCTCATTAGTCCCAACTTAGGCCTCAAGGAGGAATCACAGGACAGAAGAAGTATGTCCTTAGAGGTGCTCCATTAAAATCATGTTTTGGGACCCAGGAGGAGCTTGGGCTTAGGGCAGAAGTAATGCTGCTGGCAATGATGGTTCAGAGCTGTGAACTGGGACCCAGGGAATGGAGTTCAGGGCAGCTGGCAGCACTGCTGGCAGTGATGGTTCAGAGTGGTGACCTAGGACAGGGAGCAGTGCTGAGGGTAGTGGAGGCTGCCCAGGTGATGTGACAAAGCTACAACTGGGGCCTGGGGTTGGGGGCAGAGCAGTGGCAACTCTGGTCCTGTATTTGGTGAGGTGCTGTGGCATCCCAATCCTGGAGAGTGGGGCACAGCATCATCTGGTGCACCTGAAGGCAGGTCTCACTGCAGCAACAGCTCCAGCTGGGGGGCATAGATGCAGAGGGTTAGGGGGAGACCTCCAGTTAGCTCCATCAGCTTGGATCAGCATTGGTGAAGACTATGGGAGACTTCTATAGCAAAGGGTGCAAATGTCCACACTGATGAGACTTACTAGAGTTCTCCTTCTCTCCTTTTCCCTGTAGGGTATAATTCCTCTGAGAGGATCACCCTGGTCCCAAGCCACTCTGGCTCGGCAGATGGAATGATGTGGGTAAAATGCTTCCTATATTTTTCTATGTGGTCCTTCTCAGTTTTGAGTTCCACAGGGCTTTTGCCGCTTCTTAGTTGTACTCCAGAGCATTCACTGAGCTATTTTGTTTTGTCTGTAGTTGTTTATCTGTTGTTCTTTTGGGGAAAGACAAGCACTGCAATCTCCTAGCCCTTCATCTTGCTGGTGTCACCTCTCTCTTTTACAGGATCTTAAGGTGCAAGGTTAAATTATTGACTTTAAAAATATTACTTCTTTTGTAATATAGGTAATTTAGAGCTAAAAATTTCCCTCTAAGCACTGTTTTACCTGAATTCCATAAGTTTTGATATATTGTGTCTTCATTTTCATTCATCTAAAAATGTTTTCTAATTTTCCTTTTGATTTCTTCTTTGACTATTGGTTACTTAGGAATGTGTTGTTTAGTTTCTAAATATTTGTTTCCTAAGTTTTCCTGTTTGATTTCTAATTTCATTCCATTGAGGTCAAAGAACATATTTTGTAATATTTCTATCCTTTTACATATATCAAAGTTTGTCTTGTGGTCTACCATATGGTCTATCCTGGAGAATGTTTTATGTGCACTTGAGAAAAATGTGTATTTTGTTGTGGGTGCAGTGTTCTATAGATATTGGTTAGCTTGGGTTGGTTTACAGTTTCAGCCATGTCTTCCATTCTTTGTTGAACTTTTGTTTAGTTATATCCATTATTAAAAGTGGAATATTGACATTTCCAACTATTATTTTTGAATTGTCTATTTCTCCTTTCATTTCTGTCAATTTTTACTTTGCATATTTTGGCATTCTGTTATTAGGTGCATATGTGTTTATAATTGTTATATCTTTCTGATAGAGTGATGGTTTTATCATTACAAAATGTTTCTCTTTGTCTCTAGTAACATTTTTTTTGTAAAGTCATTTTTGTCTTTTCGTACAGCCATTCCAAATTTTTATGGTTGCTATTTGCATGATATACCTTTTTTCCATCCTTTGACATTTGATCCATTGTGTCTTTGGATATAAAGTATATCTCCAATAGACAACATAGTGTTGGCTCATTTTTTTGTCCAGCCTGATATTCTCTGCCTTTTCATTGTTTAATCCATCCACATTTAATGTTAATTTTTATATAGTCAGATTCACATCTGCCATTTTACTTTTTGTTTTCTAAGTCTATCTCATTTTGTTCTATTGCACCTTTATTACATATTTTTAATGTAGCATTTTAATTTCATTAATTATAGATATAATTATTTACATGTAAAAGATATAAAAATTATAAATTATGTATATATATTTTAGTGGTGGATCTAAAGTTTACCATAGTTTCAGTATTATACTAGCTTAGTTTTAGTAGTATGTAGAAATGTTCTTCCTATAAAGCTCGCTTCCCTTTTCCTTCCCTTTGTGGTATTATTGTTATATGTATTACATCTATTAATGTTGCAAACCCAACAGTGTATTGTTATAATTATTACTTTATCATCTGTCAATGAATAAGGAGAAAACAAAGAAACACATCATAAAAAACTACATAATTCAAATGGTGGACCAAAACATACATGTTGAGACACAAAGGATGCAGGAAAACCAGAAAACAAGTGATAAAATGACAGCATTAAGTCCTCATGCATCAATAATCACCCTAAACTTAAATGGATTGAATTCTCCAACCAAAAGACACAGAGTGGCAAGATGGATTAAAGAACAAGACCCAACAATATGCTGCCTCCAGGAAACACATCTCAGCTCCAATGATAAACACAGGCTCAGAGTGAAGGGATGGAAGGCGATACTCCAAGCTAATGGCAACCAAAGAAAGCAGGTGTCGCAATACTTAGACAAAGTAGACTTCAAGACAGGTAAAGAGAGACAAAGAGGGGCAGTATATAATGATCAAAGGGACACTCCATCAAGAAGAAATAACACTTATATGTATATATCTATGCACCCAACACAGGAGCACCAAAGTTCATAAAGCAACTATTAACAAACCTAAAAGAAGATATTAATAATGACACAATAATAGTAGGGGACCTCAACACTCCACTCACATCAATGGATAGATCATCCAGACAGAAAATAAACAAGGAAATATTGGAATTAAATGAAAAGCTAAACCAGTTGGACTTAATAGACATATATAGAACGCTCGATCCAAAAAGAGAAGAATACCCATTCTTCTCAAGTGCGCATGGAATGTTCTCAAGGATAGACCATATGTTGGGAAATAAGGCAAGCCTCAATAAATTTAAGAAAATTGAAATAATAACAAGTGTCTTTTCTGATCATAATGCTATAAAGCTAGAAATTAATTACAAGAACAAAGCTGATAAAGGGACAAAGATGTGGAGACTAAACAGCATGCTATTGAATAAGCAATGGATCATTGAAGAAATTAAAAGAGAAATCAAAAAATATCTGGAGACAAATTAAAATGATGTTATACCATACCCACTCATATGGGATACAGCAAAGCCATATTAAGGGGGAAATTCTTCGTACTATAGGCACATCTTAACAAACAAGAAAAATCCCAAACAAGCAATCTCAAATTACACCTAAATGAATTAGGGAAAAAAGAACAAACAAAGCCCAATGTCAGTAGAAAGAGAGAAATAATAAAAACCAGAGCAGAAATAAATGCCATTGAAACAAAAAAGGCAGTAGAAAGGATCAATGAAACAAAGAGCTGGTTCTTTGAGAAGATAAATAAAATTGACAAACCCCTAGCCAGGCTTACAAAGAAAAAAGAGAGAAAGCTCAGATAAACAAAATTAGAAATGAAAGAGGAGCAATAACAACAGACACCACAGAAATACAATGGATTATTAGAGAATACTATGAAAACCTATATGCCAACAAAATGGATAATCTAGAGGAAAAGCATAGTCAATTGTATGTATATTATTTTGTACCACTTTTAAAAATTTAACCCTGCCTATGGTTTATGAGGCATACCTAAAGGCAAGAAACAAAACACAATCAGAAGAGACAAAGAATTTATCAGGACCAGATTCAGATATGACATAGATGTTGGAACAATCAGTTAATTTAAAATGACTATGATTAACATGTTAGTCTCTAAAGAAAAAAGTACACAACATGCAAGACAAGATAGGTAATCTCAGCAAAGAAATGAAAATTAAGAAAGAATCAAATGGAAATGCTAGAAATAAAAACACATTAACAAAGATGTAGAATTCAACAAGCCCATGAGCAAGTCGACACAGCCAAGGAAAGAACTGAAAAATTTGAAATAGGTCAATAGAAATTACCCAGAGTGAAATCACAAAAAAAGTAAAGAAATAAACTTGTAAAGTGAAGGCAAGGTAAGGCTCTTTTTGGGCAAATATATGTTAATCCATTCAAAGTGGTACTGCAACTCTTGGATACTCCCTTCTGGTTTTTCCCCCACTGTTTTTTTTTTTTTCTCTTTGTGTTTCATTTCAGGCAATTTTATTAGGTATCATATTTAATTTAATTTTTTTAAATAAACTTTTTATTGTGATTGGTTTTTGTTTTATTTATAGTTATGGGATTATTCAAATTATTTTATATTGGGTGAGTTATGGTAGTTTATGCTTTTTGAGAATTTGGTTGATTTTGTCTAAGGTGTCAAATTTGTTTAGAACTAATCACAGTATTCCCTCGTTATCCTTTTGATGTCTGCAGGGTGTGTTGTAATATCCTCTGTTTCATTACTAATAGATGTAATTTTTCTCTTCTCTTTTTTGCTGTCAGTCTTGCTACAGGTTTGTCAATTTTATCAATATTTTCAAAGAATCAGTTTTTGTTTTATTGATCTTTTTATTGTTTTTTATTTCCAATTTCATTGATTTCTGCTGTTATCTTTATTATTTGCTTTACTTTGCTTGCTTTGGATTTATTCTGTTCTTTTGTCTAGACATGATTGTCTATTTCTTGAGAAAGGAGCTTAGACTATAGATTTGATACTGTTTTTTGTCTAAATTAAGTATTTAGTGCTACAAATTTCCCTGCTTTAACTGCATTCTGCAAAGTTTGACATATTGTGTTTTCCTTTTCATTCAGTTCAACTTGCTTTTTAAGTTATCTCGAGATTTCCTTTTATGGTCCATGGATTATATAGAGATGTGTTGTTTACTTTCTAAGTCTTTAGAGATTTTCCTGTTATTTTTCTGTTATTGATTCCTTCTTTGATTTAATTGTGATGAAAGAACACACTCTGTATGATTCTAATTCTTTGAAATGTTTTTAGGTTTGTTTTATAGCTCAGGATATGGCCTATCTTGGTATATGCTCCTTGAGCACTCAAAAAAACTGTGCCTGATGCTGTTCTTGGGTGGAACATTATAAGTGTTGATTAAATCCTGTTAATTGGGGCATAAAGTTTTTTCATATTTTCCTGATTTTCCACCTAGTTGTTCTATCAATTGTTGAGAGAGGGATGTTGAAGTCTCCAGCAGGAATTGTGGATTTGTCTATTTCTCCTGTCACTTCAATCTGTTTTACTTTGCATGTTTTGCAGCTCTATTGCTTGGATGATACACATTTAGGTGTGTCATGTCTTCTTGGTGGATTTACCCTTTTGATTATGAAATACCCTTCTCTGTTCCTGGTAATTTTCCTTACTCTGATGTCTAGTTTATATAGCCACTCCTGCTTTCTTTTGATTAAATTATGCATGGTATATTTTTTTCCATCCTTTTAGTTTCAACATACCTATAGCATTATACTTGAAGTTAGTTTCTTTTAAATATCATATAACTGGGCAATCTTTTTTTTATCCATTCAGCTAATTTCTGTGTCTTTTAATTGGTGTATTTCGACCATTGGCACTTAATGTAATCATTGGCGTGTTAGGACGTATATTTGCCTTTTACATTTTCTGTTGTTTCTTTCTCTTTTTTTTCTTTCTATTTATCTGTTTTCTTTTTCCTAACTGCTTGTGGATTACTTGAACACTTCTTAGAATTCCGTTTTGTTTCATCTATAGTGTTTTGGCTGTATAAATTATTATTTTTATTTTTATTATTTTTTTGTGTAAATTATTATTTTTTTGGTGAGGAAGATTAGCCCTGAGCTAACATCTATTGCCAATCTTCTGCTTTTTGCTTGAGGAAGATTGTTACTGTGCTAACGTCCATGCTAATCTTCCTCTATTTGGTATGTTGGATGCCACCGCAGCATGGCTTGATGAACAGTGTGTAGGTCTGAGCCTGGGATCTGAGCCCATGAACCACAGGCCACCAAAGCAGAGGGCACAAACTTAATCACTATGTCACCAGGCCAGACCCAGAGTCTATCTTGTTTTTCAAAAAAAAATTTGGCTTATTTTTGAGTTCTAAAATTTCCATTTGGTTCTCCTTTGAAATTTCTGCTTCTTTGCTGAGGTTTTCTATGTTTTTCATTTGTTTCAATAGTGTTTGTAATTGCTTGTTGAAGCAATTTCATGATGGCTGATTTAAAATCCTTTTCAGATAATTCTAAAACCTGTGTCAGCTCAGTTAGCATTTGCTCATTGTTTTTTTAAATTTAAATTGAGATCTTCTGGGTTCTTGGTGTGATGGGCTACTTTTGATTGAAATCTGGATATTTTTTCTATTAGGTAATGAGACTCTTGATATCATTTATATCTTCTGCCTTAACAGGCCTCCTCTAATACCATTCTGGTGGGGAACAGAAGATGTTCCCTCATTACTGCCAGATGGTTGTGGATGTTCAGGTTTCCACTTGGCCTCTGTTGACACACAGGAGGCACCAACTTTCTGTCACTGCTGAAAGGAGTGGGAGTTCAGGCTCCCTACTGGCCCTCCACTGATACTACCCTAGAAGGGAAAGGAGGAAGGGTGCCCAGTTACCACCAGATGAGGATGAAAGTCAAGGGTTTCCATGTGGTCTCCACTGATACTGTGACTTGAGGGAGGATCTCATCACCAACTGACGGGAATGAAAATCCTGGCTTCCCACTCAGTTTTATGTGACATTATAGCAGTGGTGGAGGTGGTTTGCCTCATTACAGCATGGCAAGGATGGAAATCAAGGCTCCCCACTCAGCTTTCCCTGGATAGGGTGTGTGAGGCCTCAGTATTTTTTCTGTGGCATTCGCTAGAGTAGAATGTTTATCATCTAAAGGTTTTCCATTTGCTAGGATGCCTTTTTTTTCTGGTTCTTTAGTTAGAGAGATCAGGCTGTCCCTGGAACTTTTTAAATCTGCACCTATTGACATTTCTTGTTTGCCAGTCTTTCCAGCCCCTGGTCTGGGATATGTAAAGCAAAAATAAAACCTATAAAACTCACCACTGTTTTGTTTCTTGTTTCCTGAGTTACCTTTCCAGTCTACCTTATTCTCTCCACCTTTCAGAATCTTGTTATATGTGACATATATATGTATAATATATGCATTAAATATATATTAAATATATATTTAGATATATATCCTAGAGTTTTTAATTGTACTTAGTGAGAGAAATAGAGAAAAGTACATCCACTCCATCTTTTTGAAATCAGAATGCTCATCACCATCATTTTCAAAAGATATTTTTGCTGAATATAGAATTCTAGATTGACAAGTTTTTATATTCAACAGATAAAGATATTGCTCCATGTCTTTTGGCTTGCATATATTCTGGTTTCTGAAGTTTTTGTTTCATTCCTGAGGCAAATGTGATTTTATTTTTACTATAGCTATTTTTAATATTTTCTCTTTACCACTGTTTTTCTTTCCCCCCAGCAATTCACTTATGATGTGCGTTAGTTTTCTTTATGTTTGATTTTCTTCATGTTTTTTATGCTAGAGCTTCATCGAACTTCTTTCTCTTTCCACTGGATTATAAGCTACATGAAAGCAATGACTGGGAGTATGATGTCAAAAGTACTAGATGAAAAAAGTGAATGAATAAGTCTCAAAATATATGCAAACCTTTTTAGAAATAAATAGACACAAGTACATCTATGTATCTGGTATTTAGCAATATTCTTTTTTCTATCTACCTATAAATCTTACCCAGTAGCATCTGGAGACTCAAACCCCTCAAGCTCTAGAAAAGATTATCTAAGCACCATTCCATACCCTATGGAAGTCCAAAAATCTTACTGAAGAGTATTCTAACATCCCAAGACATTTTTACTTTCATGATCAACTTTGGACCCAAATTATTAATTCTAAAAAATTCATGTACATTCTGTCTTGATAATTGTAGGGGAAAATGCTGTGAAATCTCTAATATCCTTTTCATGTCATACAATTAGTCTAAGTTAATCATGGTAATCTTATCTCCTGTGTCATGGACTGGTTCAGAGTTGGACAAGCCTTAAACATTTCTGGCCAATGCTATGTGTTGAGAATCTTGCTCAAGACTTCTCTGAAAGTAAAACCAGTCTCTCTCTGCACAGTTATACAAATAAGGTTGTGTGTCACCATAGATACTGATTGAAGCCTGCTTGTACCAATCTTGATCACAGAAGGAAAGATTTTCACTTGGATAATTCAAAATGAAGATACTTTAATTATGGGACTATTTATGAAGGTTTAAATAGGGTTAAGATATGAGAAGATCCAGGGATTTTGAAATTCCTATAGAGTAGAAAGATTGGGAAGCCTTAAGGAGGCAAAGAGAGCTGGCAGAACCTATAGTTGTGGTGAGACCAGCCACTGCAGAACAACTGTGTAGCAAAGCAGGGGAGGAGAGAGAAGGAACACCATGACCTTGCTGTCTTTGAATCTTTCAATCGCCATATGAATCCAACTAGAAACCAGCTGGAAAGTCTGACCAGGTGATGCAATCCGTAGCTCAGCCTTTGGGGCACAGAGTAAGGCCATTAAGGACAGAGAACAGGCTTAATCATGCAAACTAAAAATAATCATTACAGGGGGCCAGCCAAGTGGCCCAGCGATTAAGTGCGCACGTGCCTCTTTGGCAGCCTGGGGTTTGCCGGTTTGGATCCCAGATGCGAACATGGCACCACTTGTCAAGCAATGCTGTGGTAGGCGTCCCACATATAAAGTAGCAGAAGATGTGCATGGATGTTAGCTCAGGGCCAGTCTTCCTCAGCAAAAAGAGGAGGATTTGCAGCAGATGTTAGCTCAGGGCTAATCTTCCTCAGAAAAAAAAAAAAAATCAGTACACTCTTTATGACCACAAAGGGAACAAATTATGGGATGAAGCCAGTGCTATAGATAGACGAGCAGAGTAAGAAATAATTGGATCTGTGTTGACATGGATAAAGACTAATTCAATTGATCCTATAGACTGCCTCATTTCTGCACTTTCTATTATGAAATATAATAAATGTCCTTACCATATGAGCCAGTCTCAATTGGTATTTTTACTACATGAAAGCAAAAGCATATTATCTAATATAAGAATAATTTACTTATTGTTTTATGTATGTGATTATGGAACACATTCCCTTCATCTTGAATTTCTTCCCTTTTCCACTCTAATCAACTATAAATACAAGTCTGTTGCATGAAGCATCTTTTACTGAAGTTTTCAGGCTTACACGAGGGTTTACATGTTACAATGAAATGCAAAATTAAAAATTGAAATTTCACATTAGATGTTTTTGTCTAAAATAATTTTAGGTTTCTCACTGACTCTCCCACTCCTTAGAGTACCCTGCTTTTTTCCAATTCATTACTTTCTCAGTCTCTCCCTCTCCTCCCTCCTTCTGTCTCTCCTTCCCTCTCTGCCCCTTACATTTCATCTTCCATCACTATATTGAAAAATAAGTCCTATACTATTATCCAGAGAATGTGCATCATCCTCCTGATGGGACACAGATGAACACAAGGACATTTATGAGCAACATTCACTTTTTTGAAAGGTATTTGTGATAGTAACTAATATCTTCACTACCTCCAAACACATATTATGTGCAAGATATTCCTACTTGGTAAGAATTATTTCTAATTATTATAAACACTATGATAAAATTTGTTTTACTGTATTATAATGAGGAAAGTGAGGCTTGAGAGGTTCATTTGCCCTAAATAATAGTTGATGAAACTTGTCATTTAAACAAGTGACACCAAAGCATAGTTTTGGGGGTTTTTTTTGTCTACACCATAAGGCATATCTTTTTATTTAAATATTTCCTTTGCTTATTTTCTCTGAACACAGCCTAATTCACTGAAAAAAATATGCAGTGGACAAGGATTGTGCCAGTTTTTGCCAATGATTAATGGTTCAGAACACCATTACAGGTTCAATGTAGTTGCTGAATATTGGTTGAGGAGAGGTGTCTGAGAGAATCCAGATAAACTTTAGCCAACTGTCTCCAAGCCAGATAATATCACTCTCATGGGCAGGGCTTTGCCACACATCTAGAATTGTGAAACCTCATCCTGGCTTCATATCTTTCTTCATATAAGATTTTCAGAGGAGCTAAGAGTAATGGTGGATGTTATATAACACTCACCTCAATCCCTAGTCCCTCAGAATAGTTTAAGTTATCCTGTTTGAGGATATACAATCATCTCTCCAAAATATTATTGCTGATGTTATTTTGTGTAAACCATGGCTTTGGGTATGAGTTTAAGTTAGTTGAAATGTCTTTTATATAGCTAACTATTTGGGCCTCTCTTTATTAGTAAGAACTTACAGAAGAAGAAGATATTATAAAGATCCCACAGAGAGATACTTAAGGTTTTTCTGAAGATGAAGCAACATGGTGACCACAGATCTAGAAGCTAGGGGAAGAATGGTCTCTGGAAATATCCCAGGGGTCATTAGGGAAATGGAAGCAGAGATGAGAGGAAAAAAAAGTGAGAAGTGAGCAGGAAAGAATGGTTTGATGAGCTCTGAGGGATTAAATCATCAGTGAGTGGCCCCATTGAGATGGGATTGGATGAGGAAACTGACAGGAAGAAGGAACCTGAAAAAAATTGGATCAGGAGACAAAGCTCAGTCATACAGCAAGTCCATAGCAGGCAGCCTGGGTTTTTGTCTCATTCCTCTTCTGTCTTCAAGGGCTATTCCCTGCAGTTGGAGGAATCATGAAACTTTTGAGTTCTGGGCTCTTATGCCAGGATCACCCACTCTTCCTATTTACCTCCAAATTTCCAAATATCTTGTATTACCTGATTTCCTATCTTCCTGCTAAATCTTTTTCCATAGTTCTGGTACTCTCATCCTCCAACATCTTCCAAGTATTTACCTGATATCTGCTATGGAGTTTCCCTCATGATTCCTTGCTTGGAAGAGGCAATCTCTGAGCACAACCCCTGGCTGATGAGGAAGAAGTCCTCCACAATGCCCCATCAACCTCCACAGGCCACTGTCTCTCCATTGGGGAATTGCAAAGAAGAAAAGGTCCATTGATCAGAGGGGCAGGGATGAAGGTGTGGGTAGAGTTGGAACACACAGTCATGATCTCCAAACTGGTCTTTGAGTGAGCAGCGTTCCTTAGCACTCCAAAGAGGTTGAATTTTACAAACCTGTCAATCTCAGGTTGCTCCTACCTGGTCTTCTTTTCCAGATTCCATATAGAACTGCTCATCTGAATCAAAATTGAAAGGGAACTGGCACAAAGAGTATGCCATAGTGCCTTTGTGGTTAGTTACTGATCAAAGATGGCAGAGCATGGAAAGAGGAGAGGATGAGTAGGAATAAAGGAGGGTAGATCTGACAATGTACATGCACACTAATCAGAATGGAACCCATGCCTGAAAGAGCCTAAATACAAAATGCCAATTTCCTTTTTCTTTCTCTTAGGTTCCTAAGGTGTCTGGGGTTTTCTTTGGAGGATCTTATATTTGAGAAGGCAAGTCCAGAAAAAGAACTGGATAAAAACAGCTTGTGGGTAGAAGTTCCTGCTCACTCTCAAGGACGTGTCTTATGGGTCAGTCAGCTAATTTGGTTCAGTGAGCAATTCATGAATGAATGGCCAATTCTCAGCAACTAGCTCTTGCGTCAGTTTGCTGAGTGATATACTGATCAGACTTAGTAAATTTGATAATTTACCAAAACCTTGGAGAGGAATAAGTTGAGAATAATGTTTATTCACTACTTATCTAGTCAACATTACAAAAATGTCAGTATTTCAGATAGACATTTTTCAGTTTATATTTTATAGTGGTATTAAATCCTTTTTAAAATTATATTTTATTTTATAAATGTTATCATTTTAAAGGCTCTTTTGCTAATTTCTCTGAAGGACCAATCTATAAAATTTGACAAATTCAACCAAAACATATTTTTTAACCATTTTATTTTAATTTATATTAAAAGCATTTTAAACAATTTCTGAATTTGTCTGTGAAGTGTAATTGATCAGTTTTCATTTTGTCTTCATAAATTCATTTACTATAAAGGTTCATGGAAACTGGGGGCTGTTTGTTGGTAGAAAGGTGGAATGGAGTCCCAAAGAGCAAGAGAATGGGGCCCATAAGGGAGCAAGAGGGCTCCAGAAACTCAGAGGTCTATGATGCACAGGGCTCTAATAGACTTCCAAATCATCAAATATGAATTGATACAAACTTTAGAAATAGAAAAAATTGAGTTTGGGGTACATTAATAATTTGGTAAATTTGGCAAACTGGACATTGACAAACTGCTTCCTTACGAAATTGGCCTTTGGTAGACTGGGCTTATTAAATTAACTGGATCCTTTTTGGATCACATAAAGCAATCTACAGACCTTCTGAAAAGTCCCCTCCACACTGCTTCCAAAGTGGCTTTATGAATGGAAAAGCATTTCATGGCACTCCTCTGCTTAATTCCCTATTTTTTTCTTTTCATATTATGAAGAAAATCCAACCTACTTTTAATGGTGCTGTTGTCAAACCTCATGAAGACTGCGATGTCTGAATCCCACTCGCTAATCATACCAAACCACACGCTGTGAGTAACTCCCTCCCCTCCGTCCCTGGCTCCAGTCTTGCTAACCTTCCCCATCTGCACTCAGGTAATCATTTTTCCCTGGAATGAACATAGTCCTTTATCTTCTGAGCCCTCACCTCCTCTAAGAAGTACACGTGGAAAGCGTGTCTTTCAACTCTCTCATGACCTCTACACCATTAACTCCCCATCCTCCTCATCTTGAAAAATTAATATTCATGAATTAATATGCAAATGATAATCATCTTCCAGTCCTATATGGCCAAGCTATTCTAAGAGAAAAGAAAATAACTGCACCAATGGGCATGACTATCAATGTCTAGTTTTAAGTGTCCCCTGAACCTTCAACACTGTTCAGTCTTATCTTTAGTCAGCAGTATTTGACATTCCCCTGAGTGGCTGTTGCAAACTTTTGTTTCTTTTATTTTCCCCCGTGGATGTCTTCCCCCAATGTGTTTCATCTTTGAAACCCAGGATCTTAACTCTGCCGTGTTTAAAAAATACTGTTAAGTGGCAGTACCCACTGTCTGGGATCTGCTGGGTTTTGGGGAAGGGAGATAATACTACCGAAAACAAAACCACATTGATGTGTCGGAGCTCAGACATGGAGACTGCTGATGATGAGGGTGAGGAATGCTGGGCACTTGGGCACGTGGCACAGGACGTGCTTTTAGACATTTGTCAGGAGCTACAATGAGGAGTGGCCAGTCCCTCTTCCTCTAAATTGAATCAAGATGGGTGAAATATGATCCTGGACTCTTTGCCATAATAGTCCATGTAGCTCACAAAGCTGCATTCACTTTCTTCTTTTATAAGTTTGATTTAAGACTCTGTGTTTTGCACTCAAGTTTTCACATTTGTGAACCCACTGGGAGGGGGACCAAGTTCTGAGATCTGAAATTATAGTTAAAATGGCAGTTCTGTGCAGGGGTAGTCATGGCACCTCAGAGAGGGAAAATGCAGTGAATACATGATCAAATACAAGTAACGAGGAGGTGAGAGTTAGGGATTGGAAACCATAATGATTCCATCATCTGAAAAGAGATGAGAAAAAAAGACTTTGCTGTTTTTGTTAATGACATTAAAAGAAAATAAACTCTACTATCATATTATTATATTAGTACTATTATATTAAGAACTGTAGCTCACCACAGATTGCACAGAACTTTTACAAATGATATCTGCATTCATGATAGTGGTCCTGTGAGGTGTGTATTCTTTCTACAAATGAGCCAAATTTAAGTCTTTCAGAGCCGAAGTGGCTTATTCATGGTCATTCTGCTACTAATTTGACTCTTTCTTCAGATTATCTAAAATTTCATTTTAAAGACATAACTTTGTTGTAAAAAGAAAAGACTTATTTTATACATATCATGGAAAAGTCATATAACTGGTTAGCTGAGAGTTGATCTAAGGCACACACGTGAGCAACTTCACAGAGATTTAGAAAAATTTAGGGATAATTGCTAGATAACTTTTTATCACAGGGAAATAATATTCTGGGGGCAATATTTCTAATTATATTACTACTGGCATTAAGGAGGCCACAGAACCCTTTGGAATATACAATGTTTATTGATTCCTGAAATGAACACAGAATAGGGTCCTGGATGGCCCTTCTGGTAACAAGGTGATTATTATGTTCACAGTTAACACATCTGACCAATCAGAGATCCTAAGAGACGTTGACCAGGGAAGATGATTTCTCCCTGAATTTCCACAAGGAAGAAGTCCACAACTTTTATCCTCCACCCTGAGGGAACAAAGGATGTCCCCTGGGGAGAGTCTCCCTCCTGTAACCCTGACCCACATCAATGACGGTTTTCTATCCCTTTGTCTACCCACATGGGCACCCTGCCCTCATCCTAGGTGCCCTGTCTCCACAGAGGCTGGACAGGATGACTCTGTGAGGCGCCTGGAATCAGGATGTTTGTCCGAGTTGCCTTCCTCTCAGACCAGGCCTGCAGTGGCTGTCCTGAGTAATGCAGCAGGGATATGGGCAGTGCAGAGAGCTCTAGAAAATGTAGAGAAGCCTGACTGGGTCAGAGGAAACACCTTGCAGAAGTCCAACCCAGAGCCTTTCAAATGAGGTTTTAGCCAATCAGAAAAACGATTCTAAGGTGACACTTTCGTTGTTAGTTGAAAAGTCTGTGTGAAGAGGCCGGTGAGGCTGGGAAATCCCCAGGTCTGAAGCAGCCTCCACTGCACAGCCCCAGAACAGAATTGAGGGAAGTTTCCCCCTTAGGAGAGGAGGGAGGGCATGGGTTCTGTTTATTCTGAGGGACCTTGAGGTGGGGCTGAGGGAACTGAGGCGCCTTCAAGGTCCCTCTGTTACTATTCTTCCTGAGTCCCAATTCTATTCCAGGTCTGAGTTTGATGTTCCTCCTTTACGCTTCCATCCACCGTGGAAACCCTCCTTATTCCGGAGTTACCCTGATCCTGACACACCAGTGTTAGTGGAAGCCCAGTGGCAAATATCCCAGGCTCAGGTGCTCTGGAACTAGGAACCTCATACAGAATATTTGAGTAACTCACTGCCTCCATGTGCCACTAATGGAAACTGCTTGTTGCCTCTTCCCTGTTTCTTTTTACTTGGCAAACTCCTTATATTCTGCTTTTAGATCCTGTCCTCTATTTTTTTTTTTAAAGATTTTATTTTTTCCTTTTTCTCCCCAAAGCCCCCCGGTACATAGTTGTGTATTCTTCGTTGTGGGTTCCTCTAGTTGTGGCATGTGGGACGCTGCCTCAGCGTGGTCTGACGAGCAGTGCCATGTCCGCGCCCAGGATTCGAACCGACGAAACACTGGGCCGCCGGCAGCGGAGCGCGCGAACTTAACCACTTGGCCACGGGGCCAGCCCCTCCTGTCCTCTATTTTAAAAGGAGAACATAAAATACAGGGGAGAGAGAGAGGGAGGGAGACTTGAAGAAGGCAGGGGGGAGAGATACTACTTATGGTCTTGTTTATTAATGTTAGCCAGGCACTGTTCTAACTGCTCCATAACTGGTTAGTATTGCCCCTAGTCACGGAGAGGAGGATATATAACACATTTATTAAAAAAAAAAAAAACCACATTGATACTTCTCCCATTCAGGACTTAATTCTCAGGGCTGCCACAGTACATCTACTAAACATGTGTTCTCTCATGAACACTATCCAGGCTCCAGGAAATGCTTCTCCACATCTTTTGCTCTCCACCCTTGAAACTAAAGGTGACTATGTCTGAAGGCTGTGCCTGTTTGTGGATTGCAGCTTTGCTGACATCAGATGACCCTGTTTCATGGTTCGGGAGGATTAAAGCAGCTGAAGGCTTATAAGAGAAAAGTCAACTTTTCAAATACTTTCATTCAAAGAGCACGAATGCGTAAATTCTTGTATAATGAAGAACCACTTGCCAGCAGGGCTGGGTGCTTTTTTTGTTTGTTTTCTTCCTCCACAAATTAAACTGATACTCCCAACAGTTACACATGGCAGCTGAGGAACATTTTGCAATATTAAACAAGTCATGTTACTCTTACGTTTGTACATATGAAGACGCAGGTATAAAATGCATGAAACCTGATCCACGTTTTACAAAGAGAAGCCTGAGGCAAAAAGAGGTTCGGTAATTTGTTGACTCTCATAAAGCACATTTGTGGTAGAACTGCAGCTCCAAACCATTTCCTTCTAACTCTGCTCCTCCCACCACAACTTAAGGCTCCTCACACTGTCCAAGATAATAGAAGTGAGCATCTAAGTGACAATAATTTTCTCTCCCCTGAAATATGATGGGGCATTTATTTTCCCCTACAAAAAAATCCCAAGGACAAGAACAATAGGTTTTAAATAACTATCACAAAGATTTCTCTGCTTGAATCATTTTTCTTTTGGTTCTTTAAACCCCTAAGGCATTCAATCTTCAGATCTATAACTGAGAGAAAATCTTCCCCTCAAATGTTCATCCAGTGCAACTTGATGAAGACACAGTGCCAGGCAGTGGACTGAGAACTTTCATAAAAATTGTCTGCCCAGAGACAGATGAGGTCCTTGGGCTCCAGTGCTCATTGGTTCCTTTCCTAGGGGCTCTCCAATCCTACAGTGCATAGAAGCTTCTGCAGGTCTTTTTTCTCTGAAGTGGGTACATCAGATCCACCAGGGGCAAGCTGTGTTGACCACCATTACATCTTCCTTTGTTCTCCATTATGTCTGGGAAGATGGCTCCGCAGATCCCCAGAGGCCTTTGGACAGCAGCTGTGATGGTGACGCTGGTGGTGCTGAGCACCCCAGTGGCTGAGAGCAGAGAGTCTCCAGGTAAGCGCAGGGCAGCTGCTCCCCAGATCCACCACCCTGGGGAACAGGCTCTGAGGGACTCTAGGGCTGGGGTGTAAGGGAGTCTATGATTTCAAAACTTACCCTTTTATCACAGTTTCTCTATCTTTGGGAAACAGAACTATGCTGCATTCTCATTTCTACCTTCTAGTGACCAGGTGAGGACAGTTCCCACCCCATGGGCTCAAGCCTGGGGGTATTATAATGGGGAGGAGGAGACAAAAATGTGCATATACCGCCTGTACCAGGACCAAGTGAAAATGGGGTTATTTTTGAAGACGTGAATTCTCTAAAGAAGACACAGTGGGATTTGCCATTTCACGATCTGGACTAAATACTGTGCAATTCTGGGTTAGGGAAATGTAGGGCAGCCACGGTCTTTGTAGTCTCAGTATTCAAGGAAGAAGATTCTACACTCCTGACTCTGAGTGGAGGGCTGGTAGAGGCAAACTCTTGGCATTTGAGTGAAGCTGACTGGTGATCACAGACAGGGAGTCTTAACTTCAAGTTTCACTAATTTTTGGTCAAACAGCAACTCGAGTGGGATTATGGCTTGAGGTGACAGTGTACTAAATTTAGGAGAAATGAGAATGTAAAAGAAGAAAATAGTAGATATTGAGAAATCAGTAATTTCAGACACATATTAGTATCTTTATATAAATTCTCTCTCAATCTTCCTAACACAACATGAGTAGGTATTATGACTTCCTTTTATACAATTATGATATACTCTGTTAAGTATTCTGCCCAAGCTGGTAATTGGCACAGTTTATTTAGAATTCAGTTTATCTAATTGGAAAGTCTGTGTTCTTTCTATGAATAAAATTTTTCTTTTTAGGACTGGGGAGGTGTTGGTCTCTTCTAAACACACAGTGAGCAAACCTCCCACTGCGGTGGGGTGGGGTTGGCAGAAACTCAGAGTAAACCCAGATACGGGAAGGAAGGCACTTTATCAGACAACGAGAGGGTATGCCTTTCAGGATGAGGACAGATCATTGTAGACCTTTCTCTTCATTCCCTTGAACTCTCGTGCTTATGTGGCTACTAGTTTGTCTCTGAGGTTCCCAGGAGCTCTATGGAAAATGAGACTTCATGTAAGAACCTCCTGATTCCTCTAAGAACAGGGATCCCTGTAAAATCACCCCATCTGTCCTCTTTACTCAGTTCTCAGTTCCCAGGGCTTGCCCTTAGAGACAGGGCTTTCCTTTCCTTATGTGAAGGCAATTCTGGAAGCCCTCAGAGCTGGGTAAGCCTGGCGAAAAGCTGCCTGAGGATCCCTGGTTCAGAGACGGAGGGGCAGGGCAGGGCCGGGTTGAGCGGGAACCTGAGGTCGAGACCCGGGGTTAGGTTTCTCCCACTCAACTGCCTGAGACCCAGAACGCCGGCCGGCACAGCGGCTGCTGCGTTGGGCTGTGGGGCCGAGGCTGGACTGACGGCAGGGCTGTGATTCCCCGCAGTGGATTTCGTGTACCAGTTTATGGGCCAGTGCTACTTCACCAACGGGACGGAGCACGTGCGGTACGTGACCAGATACATCTACAACCGGGAGGAGTACGTGCGCTTCGACAGCGACGTGGGGGAGTACCGGGCGCTGACCGAGGCGGGGCGGCCGGCAGCCGAGTACTGGAACGGACAGAAGGACATCCTGGAGGGGACGCGGGCCGAGCTGGACAGGGTGTGCAGAAACAACTACCAGGTGGAGGCCCCCTTTACCTGGCAGCGCCGAGGTGAGCGCCGGCCGCCCGCCCTCCGTGGGGCCACCTCGGGCCCGGCCATCTCCACATCCGGGGAGGGCGGCGGGGGGCTGTGGGAGGCAACCTCTGGGGCCAGAGAATCGGGCCCATGGAGAGGACAGGGAGGTGGGCGCGTCCCGCGGCGGAGGGGCAGGACCGAGGGCAGATGGAGGACCCACGTCTGCAGCTCTGGATCTTTCCTACCGAGGCGGGCCAGGCCTGCCCAGAGTGGCCCCCTCCCTCAGCTCTTCTTTCCACTAATAATGCACATCTCCGCCTCGTGCCTGGGAAGTGTTTGCTTCCTCATTCCTCACCTTTGACCGGTGCAGAGTGCCCTCATTCCTCTCCGCCCAGGGTCCTGCTGGGAGCTCTCCCAGCAAGGTCCTTGTTTAGGGTTCCAGAGACTGCAAAGCTTAAGTGGCTCAGCCTGGTGGAGATGATGTGGATCAAGGCTGCCCAAGATAGAGAAGCCCAAGGCATCCTGGCCTATATGCCGATCTATGTGACCCGCTTCATAGCTAAAGTTAAACGACCGCACAATAACCAGACCCCACCTGCACTGATACTATTTAATGACTTTTTACATCATCTTTCCTTTGCCTGGTAAAAATAAGTCACGTACCCATCTTATAAATTTAGCCCTAACCCTCAACACATTGCAGCCCTTCACTGCCCATGGGTCCTGTCCCCATGCTGGCAGCTCCTTATTGCCCATGGGTCCCGTCCCCATGCCTGCAGCTCTTCACTGCCCATGGGTCCTTTCCCCATGCTATTCTCTGAATAAAGGAGCACTGCTACCAGACCTTGAGAGTCCAAGAAATCTTTCTTTCCACTCCTCAGCTCGCTGATCCTGCATCAGAGATAGTGCTGCTTCGCAGCTGTGCCAGGGCACAGTGATAATATATGAGAGTTGTGACATATATTTTGACTTTTTGGTTTCAAATTTGATTCATCTTAATTCTGTTGTCTTAAGTGGCTGTCACTAGTCCTGGACCTCTTTGAGATGAGGGACTGTCCTAATTATCTTTGTATGTCTAGTACCTGCCACACTGGCACAGTTGAACTCAATAAACCTTTGTGAAATTAATGAATACATCCACTCAGCTGCCCATCTAGGTAGGCTGAAAAGAAAACAGAAGGGTTAGTAGAGCTTTAAAAACTGACTTTATTGATTATTCTTTACTATTTTGCCAAACGCTTTAAAGTAAACTCTTATCAACTTTGACCTTAATAATTTAGAATTTATGAATGTAAAGTCTGAGGAAAAATGTGTTTGTTAAAAATAAAAACAACACTTGAATGGTGTTGTAAGGTAGAATTCTAGTTTCTTAGAAAAGCTCACAAATGGCACAATAGAAAGAGCTGAAGTTTTGGAGTAAATAAATTGATGCTATTAAATTATTGAATAAAATTGGTTCTGGTTTCCTTTGGCCTAGACCCTCCCTCACCCTATCCTCTCCCCCCAGCATCACCGTCCACTTCAGGGCTGGACATTTTGAAAGTTAATCACAGCCATTTAATGAGCACCTATTTCTAGGCAGTTACCTTACCAAACACCGTCTATATTTTGCCATTTAATTTCACAACTACCTTGTGTGTTAGGGATTAGCATCACCACTTTAATATGCTTATATTGATACATAATTAACTCTTTAAGTAATTAGCCCACAGTATTCACCAGGTCCTGAAGCCTCCCCCAAATACCCAACAGTTATTATGTTGTTTACTACCTGTACATAGAGTCTAATGCAAGCAAAGCCTCGATAAAGTGAGTTATAACCAGAAGCAGCAATATCAGCCTGTTCTTGTCTATTGTTTTTAATTTCAACTCCTTTTATTTATTTATTTATTTCTATATCCTACAAATTCCCTTTTCTAAAAAGATTTTTTTTATTTTATTGAGGTAACTTGGTTTATAACATTATATGGATTTCAGGTGTACTTCATTATGTTTTGATTTCTGTGTAGACCACAGCATGTTCACCACCCAGACTAATTACCGTTCATCACTGCACTCTTGTGCCCTGTCACCCCTTTCGCCCTCCTTCCTCCCCCCTTCCCTTCTGGTAACCAGCAATCTAATCTTTGTATCTAAGTGTTTGTTGTTATTGCTGTTGGTTTTATCCTCTTATGAGTGAAATCATAGGGTATTTGACTTTTTCTTACTTTCATATGGTCTGACTTATTTCGCTTAGCATAATACCCTCAAGGTCCATCCATGTTGTCAATAATCACATGATTTAGTCTTTTTTATTTTATAGCTGGGTAGTATTCCATTGACTATATATACATCTTCCTTATTGATTCATCCATTGATGGACACTTAGGTTGTTTCCAAGTCTTGGCTATTGTGAATAATGCTGCAATGAACATAGGGGTGCAAATATCTTTACACATTCATGTTTTCTTGTTCTTTGGCTAAATACCTGGAAGTGGAATAGCTGGTCATAATGTTAGTTCTATCCTTAATTTTTTGAGGACTCTCCATACTGTTTTCCATAGTCACTGCACCAGTTTACAATCCCATGAGCAGTGTATGAGAGTTCCCTTTTCTCCACATCCTCTCCAATGCTTATTTCTTGTCTTCCTAATTATAGCCATTCTGACAGGCATGAGGTGATAATCATTGTGGTTTTGATTTACATTTCCCTAATAATTAGTGATGTTAAAGTTCTTTTCATGTGCCTGTTGGCCATCTCTGTATCTTCTTTGGAAAAATGTCTGTTCAGATCCTCTGCCCATGTTTGGATTGGATTGTTTGGGTTTTTTTTGTTGAGCCATATGTGTTCTTTATGTATTTTGGAGATCAACCTGTTGTCTGATAAATGATTTGCAAATATTTTCTCCCACTTGGTGGATTGTCTTTCCATTTTGTTGATGGTTTCCTTTGCTGTGCAGAAGTTTTTTAGGCTGATGTAGTCCCATTTGTTAACTTTTTCTTTTGTTTCCCTTGCCCGAGTAGACATGGTATTCGAAAAGATGTAGCTAAGACCAATGTCAAAGAGTGTACTGCCTATATTTTCTTCTAGGAGTTTTATGGTTTCAGGTCTTACATGCAAATCTTTAATCCATTTAAAGTTAATTTTTGTGTATGGTGAAAGATAATGATCTGCTTTCATTCTTTTGCATGTAGCTGTGCTATTTTCCCAACACCGTTTATTGAAGAGACTTTCCTCTCCTCATTGTATGTTCTTGGCTCCTTTGGCAAAGATTAACTGTCCATAGATGTGTGGTTTTATTTCTGGGCTTTCAACTCTGATCCATTGATCTGTTTGTCTGTTTTTGTGCCAGTACCATTCTGTTTTGATTACTGTAGCTTTATAGTATGTTTAAAGTCAGGGATTGTGATGCCTCCAGCTTTGTTCGTTTTTCTCAGGATTGCGTTGGTTATTCAGGGCCTTTTGTTGTTCCATGTTAATTTTTGGATTCTTTGTTCTATTTCTGTGAAGAATGTCATTGGGATTTTGATTGAGATTGCATTCAATCTGTAGATTGCTTAAGGTAGTATGGACATTTTTAGCTATGTTTATTCTTCCAACCTATGAACATGGAATATCTTTCCATTTCTTTATGTCTTCTTCAATTTCTTTCAGTAATGTCTTATAGTTTTCAGTGTATGTCTTTCACCTCTTTGATTCAGTTTATTCCTAGGTATTTTATTCTTTTTGTTGCAGTTGTAAATGAGATGGTATTCTTGATTTCTCTTCCTTCTAGTTCATTGTTAGTGTATAGGAATGCAACTGATTTTTTAAAATTGATTTTGTACCCTGCCACTTTGCTGGAGTTGTTCATTATTTCTAATAGTTTTCTGGTGGATTCTTTAGTGTGTTCTATATATAGAATCATGTCATCTGCAAATAGTGTAAGTTTCACTTCTTCCTTTCCAATTTGGAATTCTTTTATTTCTTTTTCTTGCCTAATTGCTCTGGCCAATACCTCCGGCACTATGTTGAATAAGAGTGGTGAGAGTGGGCACCCTTGTCTTGTTCCTGTTCTCAGAGGGATGACTTTCAGTTTTTCACCTTTAAGTATGATGTTGGCAGAGGGTTTGTCATATATGGCCTTTATTATGTTGAGGCACTTTCCTTCTATACCTATTTTATTGAGAGTTTTTATCTCAAGTGGATGTTGGATCTTGTCAAATGCTTTCTCTGCATCTATTGAGATGATTATGTGATTCTTATTCCTCATTTTGTTAATGTGGTCTATCACTTTGATTGATTTGTGGATGTTGAACCATCCCTGTGTCCCTGGAATAATTCCCACTTGATCACGGTGTACAATCCTGTTAATGTATTGCTGTATTCGGTTTACCAATATTTTGTAGAAGATTTCTGCATCTAAGTTGATAGTGATGTTGGCCTGTAGTTCTCCTTCTTTGTGTTGTCCTTGCCTAGTTTTGGTATCAGGGTAATGTTGGCCTCACAGAATGTGTTGCCAAGCATTCCAGCTTCTTTCATTTTTTGGAATAGTTTGAGAAGGATAGGTAATTCTTTGAATGTTTGGTAGAATTCTCCAGAGAAGCCATCTGGTTCTGGACTTTTGTTTTCTGGAAGGTTTTCAATTACTGTTTCAATCTCTGTACTTGTGATTGGTCTATTCAGATTCTCTATTTCTTCTTGATTCAGTTTTGGTAGGTTGTATGAGTCTAGGAATTCATCCATTTCTTCTAGGTTATCGAATTTGTGGGCATATAGTTTTTCATAGTATTCTCTTATAATCCTTTATATTTCTTCAGTCTCTGTTGTAATTTCTCTTCTTTCATTTCTAATTTTATTTAGTTGAGCCTTCTCTCTTTTTTTCTTGGTGAGTATGGTTAAGGTTCTGTCAATTTTGTGTATCTTCTCAGAGGACCAGCTCTTAGTTTCATTAATCCTTTCTACTGTTTTTTTAGTCTCTGTTTCATGTATTTCTGCTGTGATTTTTATTATTTCCTTCCTTCTTCTGACTTTGGGCTTTCTTTGTTCTTCTTTTTATAGCTCTGTTAGGTGCATTTTAAGATTACTTATTTGAGATTTTTCTTGATTGTTGAGGTAGGCCTGTATTGCCGTGAATTTCCATCTTAGGACTGCTTTTGTTGCATCCCATAAGAGTTGGTAGGTTGTAGTTTCACTTTTGTTTGTCTCCAGGTATTTTTTAATTTCCCCTTTGATTTCTTCAGTGATCCAGTGGTTGTTCAATAGCATGTTGTTTAGTCTCCACATATTTCTGACTTTCCCAGTTTTTTTTCTTGTGGTTGATTTCTAGCTTCATAGCAATGTGGTCAGAAAAGATGCTTGGGATGATTTCAATCTCCTAAAATTTATCGAGGCTGCCTTGTTTCCCACTCTATGGTCTGTCTTTGAGAATGATCCACATGCACTTGAGAAGAATGCATATTCTGCTGTTTTCAGATGGAATGTTCTCTATATATCTACTAATCAAATGTTTCATTTAAATCTACTATTTCCTTATTGACTTTTTGTCTGGATGATCTGTCCATTGATGTAAGTGGGTGTTGAGGTCCCCTACTATTATTGTGTTGCTGTTAATTTCTCTCTTTAGGTCTGTTAATATTGCTTTATGCACTTTGGTGCCCCTGTGTTAGGTGCATATATATTAATAACTGTATGTCCTCTTGGTGGAATGTCCCTTTTATCATTATATACTGCCCCTCTTTGTCTCTCGTTGTCTTTTTTAACTTGAAGCCTGCTTTCTCTGATAAAAGTATGGCAACACCTGCTTTCTTTTGTTGGCCATTAGCTTGGAGTATAGTCTTCCATCCCTTCACTCTAAGCCTATGTTTCTCTTTGGAGCTGAGGTGCGTTTCTGGGAGGCAGCATATTGTTGGTTCTTGTTTTTTAATCCATCCAGCTACTCTGTGTCTTTTGATTGGAGAATTCAATCTGTTTACATTTAGAGTGATTATTGATATATGAGGGCTTAATACTGCCATTTTATCTCTTGTTTTCTGGCTGTTCTATGTTTCCACTGTTTCTTTTCCTTTGTATTTCTGACTGCCATTTCACTTTGGTGGTTTTCTGAGGGAGATTTCTCAGTTCTCTCTCTTTTTGTGAATTGTGGCTCTGTTCTGATTTTTTGCTTAGTGATTACCGTGAGGATTGTATGAAAGATATTGGAGACAGGATAGTCCATTTTCTGATAACCTCTTATCTCCATTAACCTAAGCAAATTCCTTCCCTTTCCTCTCTCCTTCTGAGTAATTGCTGTTACAAATTGTTCTGTTTTTAATTTTTTGAGCTTGTGGCTAAGTTGAAGTCTTTATCATTACTTTTGATGCTTTCTTTCCCTTTCTCTTTTAAGTTGTAATTGAGTCTTTGCCTCCCTATTCTGGTAGAGAGATGCAGGTTTCTGATAATATCTGTCTGTTTGTCTCCTTGCTGAGAGCTTTGTAGACCTTTGCCTTTTTGTTGCCTGTGTAAGGAAATCTTTAATTATTTCTTGTAGGGGAGGTCTAGTGGTGATGAACTCCCTCAGCTTTTGTTTATCTGGGAAAACTTTTATTTCTCCGTCATATCTGAAGGAAAGTTTCACTGGATAAAGTATTCTCAGCTGAAAGTTTTTGTCTTTCAGTATTTGAATATATCATTCCATTCTCTCCTAGCCTGTAGAGTTTCTGCCAAGAAATTTGCTGAAGGCCTGATAGGGTTTCCTTTGTAGGTTATTTGCTTCTACCTTGCTACTCCTAATATTTTTTTCTTTATCATTAACTTTTGCCATTTTTACTATTACATGCCTTGGAGAAGGTCTTTTAGCATTGACGAAGTTGGGCATTCTATTAGCTTCATTTATTTGTAAATCTGGAACCATCCCCAGGTTTGGGAAATTCTCAGCAATTATTTCTTTGAACAAGCTCTGTGCTCCTTTCTCCCTCCCTACCCCTCTGGAATACCTATAATCCTTATGTTGTTTTTTCTAATCAAGTCAGATATTTCTTAAAGAATTCCTTCATTTTTAAAAAATCTTAGTTCTGTCTCCTCCTCCACTTGTAGAATTTCTACATTTTTTTCCTTTAGAAGACTAATTCTTTCCTCCATAAGATCAGTTCAATTACTTAATGATTCTAGATTGTTTTTTCATTAATTGTGTTTATTTCATTAAATGTGTTTGTCATATCCACAATTTCTGCTTGATTTTTTTTTATAGTTTCAATCTCTTTGGTGAGGAGATTCATTCTATTGCTGAGCTCTTTGAATTGTCTTTCCCTGTTTTCTTGTAAGCTGTTGAGTTTCCTTATGATGACTGTTTTAAATTCTCTGACATTTAGATTGTAAATTTCTGTGTCTTCAGGATTGGTTTCTGGAGAATTGTCATTTCCCTTCTGGTCTGAATTGCTGCAATTTCTTGTGATGTTTGATGAGCTAATCTTGTGTTGGGGCATTTGTAATATTCTTAGGATGCAGATTCCACCTGTTATTGCAAGGGGAAAGTGGGAGCAGAGTTTCTGGCCCCACCCCATTTGCTGGAAGCTGTGGGGGTATTATGAATGCTTGCCCCAGCCTGGAGTGTGTTCAGGCACTTGTGTGGACCATCCTTGGCCGACAGGGCACCCTTTCTGGATTGAGCTAGGGCCACTCTTTGGCACCTCAGGGGCACTATGAGCTCCCCCTCCCCACCAGGAAAGCAATCACCACTCAGCTAAAAGCTGCCGTTGCCTCTTCCCACAGCCACCCGGGACACATTCCTCCTTTGGGAACTCAGCAGGACTATGAGCACTTGCACACATGGGCCTGGGCTGTGTTTGCCCCAGCATGTAGATCTGCTGCAGTCTCTACTTGAGGTCTGTGGGCTGCTGTGCTTTTGGGCATGGCTTTCTTGCTGGGACCAGAGCTAAGGCTGCTCCTTGGTGGCACAAGGGTATGGTAGGCCTCCCCTCCCCACCAAGGAAGTGAACCCAAGGGGCTAACCTGGTGACACAGTGGTTAGGTTAGCACATTCTGCTTCGGCAGCCCGGGGTTTGCCAGTTCAGATACCAGGTGCAGACCTACACACCGCTTGTCAAGCCGTGCTGTGGCAGGCGTCCCACACATAAAGTAGAGGAAGATGGGCAGGGATGTTAGCTCAGGGCCAGTTTTCCTCAGCAAAAAAGAGGAGGATTGGCAGCAGATGTTAGCTCAGGGCTAATCTTCCTAAAAGAAAATAAAGTGAACCTGAGTGGGCTCGAAGCTGCCATCACTTCTTCCCACAGCTGCCTGGGACACATTCCCTCTTTCAGGGTTCAGCTGCACTATGAGCACTCACTTGCGCCTGGGGTGTGCCTGCCCTAGGGAGTAGATCAGCTGTGGTCTCTGTTTACAGTCTGTGGGCCACTGTGCTTGGTGGGCGAGGCTTCCTTGCTGGACCGAGCTAGGGCCACTCCTTGGCAGCACAGGGGCATGGTGGGTTCCTCCTCCTCACCAGGAGAGTGCAGGCAATGGTTACCACCACCTCCTCCTATGGTCACCCCAGTGTGTGTTCCCAATTACCAGGCTCTTGCACCAGGCTAGAAAGAGTTCATGTGCATGCATAGGGCTACTGAGGGAGAGCTGGGCATGCTCACCTCTCTCTGCCACTTCCTCAGTGGCCAGTCCATCCACCCTCAGATGTATAGCTGTGTGTGTCTCTCAGGCATCCTGTTGTGCTGTGTGGGCTTCCTCCATTGGTCAATGAATGTCCATCTAGTTGTAGTGCAAAAGGGGGCGAGACAAAGTGAACGGCTCACTCTGCCAAGTTGCTGACATCATCCAAGTAATTCTTAATAGCAAGTGAATGGAGTATGGTAGGCAGATAGTAATGAAATTCAATTGTTAAAAGAAAATTACGAAAAAAGAAGAAAATGAGAGAACATAATGTATTAGCAAATAAATAAAACACATAAAATATTTGCTATAGTTTCATGTTAAGGGAATAAGGGAGATGCAATAAAATAGCTGGAGAGGTAAGAGATAAGATATGTAAAGTACGTAGGGAGAGGTGTGTTTCATTTGACCATGAGTAGCAATCTGAGAAGATAAAGGAATTCATGTTATGGGCATAGGTGATGTTTATCAGTGCTATTTGTTTTCAAGGTTCTCTTTCTTTTCCTTCAAAAATTAAGAACTTTTGAAAATAATATTCTTTTTTTTCCCTCTAGATTTTTACTAGTTTGCAAGTTCTGTAAGGGCAGGGACCATGGTCTGTTGTTTATCTGTGGATTCCCAGTGCTTGTCAAATTTGTATTTGTTGAGTGAATAAATAAATTAGTCAGTGAATGAATAAAATATAGGTGGCATATATGATGTGGAAAGGGATGTTCATATATTTAATAATATACATTTTTGGGGAGAATTCTCCATAGAATGCCATTTGAGCAAAGGTTAGGCTAAAAGCTGACAGAGATGCTTTGTTGACCAGCAGCTTGTAAGAAGTGCTCTTGCTCTCAAATTTTGTTAGTATTACAGGCTGAGAATTGTAGAATGTAGCCTGTTTGAGAAGCACTGCTTTGTAGGAAAGATGTCGTGGTCGCCGTTGTCCTACTTTGTTGGACATAGAAATATCTATACATTCTTAATTCTCAGTCCATGTTACCTTTTGTGGGGCCATGACTGTGTTGATGGTCTCCCAGTCAACAGGAGAGAGTCAACACAGCTGTATTTTCTCTACTCTGAGGAGCACTGGGACTAACAGGAAACAGTGTCACTGTCCTAGCATGAGTCACTAAAGCTGATGCTGATGGTCACCTTCAATAGGTGTGGAAGAAAAGAAGTCTAGGTTTATTATTTTTATTTTTTTTCTAATTTTGTGAATAGTGACCTTTATAAGATGACAATTTATAATTTTAAAGTGGTTCGTCTTTATCAATTAGTATCAATGGAATAACTCCCAAAGGATGATTACTATTTCTCTTGAGACTCTGAAAAGTAAACTGACTAATGTGTTTATTGAAGCTAATAAAGTGGCCAAGCTCGAATCCTAATCCAAGACTTGGAGTCCAGGGATCCTTACTGTGTACCAAGGAGGACTCTCCTCATGGGAGACTTGCTGTGTGGTCTCACATCTCACTGTCTTTTCCTCCCCTCAGTGGAACCCAGAGTGACCATCTCCCCATCCAGGACAGAGGCTCTAAACCATCACAACATGCTGGTCTGTTCGGTGACAGATTTCTATCCAGGCCAGATCAAAGTTCGATGGTTCAGGAATGACCAGGAGGAGACAGCTGGTGTTGTATCCACTCCTCTTATTAGGAATGGGGACTGGACCTTCCAGATCCTTGTGATGCTGGAAATGACTCCCCAGCGAGGAGATGTCTACACCTGCCACGTGGAGCACCCCAGCCTCCAGAGCCCCATCACAGTGGAGTGGCGTAAGGGGCAGTTTGTTTCCTTTCACTGTGGGCCCCACAAGACAGAGGGCAGAGCTTCCTCTGGCCCATCCCATCCTTTACCCCTGATGTCACTAGTGAGCTGGAAATCACATGAGACTAGAGCGCCTCTGGTCTCACTGTCTTTCTAGATAATAGAGAGGTCACCTACACACCGTGGCCCCAGAACCCAGCCCTGATAGCCCTGAAGGATTGACTATTATGGCTGGTGACTAGGATCATAGGGGCTAAGGTTATGGATGTGTCCTGAGAAGCAGGGATCTGCTTCCCTCTCTGATCCCCTTGGACCCACTGTGTCCAAGGATTGGCAGGTCCTTTCCTCCCCTAGAGGTGGGCAGAATGGAGTACTAGGTTCTCCTGGCACCTCCTCCTCCTGTACCTCTGACTGGACTTCAGACTTCCTAAAGGGACCCTGTGGGGTGTGGTGACAAATACTGACACTCAGGCTTTGCTCCCTAGAGGCACAGTCTGAATCTGCCCAGAGCAAGATGCTGAGTGGCATTGGGGGCTTCGTGCTGGGGCTGATCTTCCTCGGCCTGGGCCTTATCATCCATCACAGGAGCCAGAAGGGTAAGGCACTGTGGGAAAAGGGGGAGAATGAGCTGTGACTGAGACCCTCTGTTCAGGGAGGCCTCTTCCTCCTGATCCTGAAGGAAGGAGGCTGGGCTGGTGGTGGGAGGAGATGGAACAACCTAGGGGGAGACATTGGAACCTGATTTTACTGGTTGAAAGGTTGCCCTACCACAGAGGTGACTGGTGGAGTGTGTTCTAAGACTTCCTTCCAGTTCATCATCTCTAACTGGCTCTTTTCTGAAAGCTTCCTCCTTTAAGAGGGTCAGAACATGGGCTTCCCTTCCTTCTAGTGACAGTTTCATTCATTTTGGAGATTTTAGCTTAGGATAGTTAAGGCCTTGTGCCGGATGGGTAGGGAGGAAATAAATTTCCAAAGAAGTTGCTTGTCTCATTTCGCTTTGGGGTGAGTGAGGGACTGGCTGTTTGTGTAATGAGACCTTTCTCTGTACAACTTCCTTTTGTAGGACCTCATGGGCCTCCACCAGCAGGTACTATTTTTGGTTGGATTCCGTGGGGGCTGTGGGGACAGGTAAAAGAGGGAAGGGCTGAGGTGAGTCTACGTGGGCACAGTGGTCTCAGTTCATGGCCTGTTCCCTGCTATGGGGATCAAGGTTAGGGGAGAAGTTTGAAGCTTGTCCAGTTTCTGTAGGAAGCTCCCGAGGTTGTTCCCTAGAACTAGGCCATAACTTTGGCGGCATCTTTCCGTGAAACTTGGAGCCAGAGCCACGTCTTGGGTGTTAGACACCAGGATGATGCCCACTTTGTGCCACGTGTTGGTGGATACTCATTGTGTGCATTTATAAGTGACTGAAAGAAGCTACTAGTGGTGGACAGAAGGTGAATTATCATCTAATATACTAAAAAGAGTGAAATCTTTATATCCCCCCAAAAGGATAACAGCTGCTCCCCCGCCTCCCACACATCTTTGTGGAGCTAAAGTGCCGTGTCCTCTTTAGCTCATTTCACTTTTACACAGATGTTGGGGGAGATGATAACCATATGCCCTGGACCTCAGCTTTCTCTGTCTGATGCTACATGGGCCCCAAGAGGAGTGGAGAGGGCACATCCCTCAGGATGCCCTGTGCTGATCATTCTCTCTCTTTTACAGGGCTCTTGCGCTGACACCTGAGGATACTTTGGGATTTGTTTTCGTTCTTCTGTAATGCCTGCCTCGCCTTGCTCAGAATTCCCACCTGCCTGTGTCAGCCTATCCCCCTCTCAGATCAGAGTCCTACAGTGACTCTGATGCAGTCTCCAGGCCACCTCCTGTGACCCTTGCCTTGAGGATCTGATTGTGATACTGCTTCCTGCACTGACCCCAGAGTTCTGCCTGTGCAGTTGCTGCCAGCAGCATCTACTCGCGTCTCAAGGGGTTTTTCTGTATCCATTCTCCCCCCACAGGCTGTACAAGAGAAGCACATTGAAGCCGTTTACCTGACTATAGAGTCTTTATCATAAATAAAAATGATTATGAGTTATGTGTACCCTGAGCTTTCTTAACTGGATGGAGGCAGAAAACCACTGCAGAATCAAAGGAAAATATTTTGTTCCTTGAAGGGAGACTAGAGGCATCTTGGGGTGCTGTGTAAGGGTGAGCAGAAGAGATAGAAAATCAATTCAATGTCACATATTTCATGGCTTTTTAGTATTGATGTTCAGTACAATGGCCTTAAGATGTGCCGGCCTCTCTTCCAGTGTGGTGAGTATTGTGTATGTAAGCATAGTGGAATTATCTCGGCGCAGATATAGTAGCCCCTGGTGTTGCAGAGAACCAAACTGTTATTTCAAATATGTCTTGGCAAGTCACATTGATTGAAGTCAATTTTTATTTCTGAAAAAGTATAATCATCAATAACATTACTACTTTTGGTTCCCAGCAATAGAAACCCAATTCAGGTTTACTTTGTTCACATTACAAGGAAGCCTGGGGACAAGTTGATTTCAGAAGTGATTATTTCCAGATAATGAGGTCTTTTCTCTCTCTTCTCTTTCTGTTGTATTTCTACCTGTGCACCTTTTTCTCTTTCTCTGTCTCTGTTTGTCCTTGTATAGTTCTTTTGTGTGTCTCTCTGTTTCTATATCTGTATCTTCATCTCTGTCTCTGTCTCCCTTGTGTCTCTTGCTTTTTCATTGCATCTCTGCCTCTGTCTCTTTCTCTCTCATTTTTCTGTATCTGCACCCTTGTCAGTATTTATCTACATCTCTTTATCTCTCTGCATTTCTTTTCTCATCTTTTTCTATTTTCTGCATCTCTCTCATCACCTCACATCTTATCTCATGTTTGTTTCTGTTGTGTGTGTGTGTGTGTCTCTGTTGTGTGTTCCTAGAGTGTCTACCAAAGTTTGAACAATTTTAGGGAAGATTCTGATTGGCCAAACCTGAGTAACATGCACATCTCTCAAAAACGTTATGTACATGAGATTCAAATAGGCAACCTTGTGTCCACTCCCCTGAGTAGGAACAGGGATTGGACCTTCCAGATCTTGGTGATGCTGTAAATGACTCCCCATGCTCCATAGGGCAGGTGTGAAGATGTCTACACCTGCCCTATGGAGCACCCTAGCCTCCAGAGCCCCATCACAGTAGAGAACAAAAAAGAGAAGTTTGTTTCTTTATATCATAGACCCTATGATATAAATGGCAGAGCTCTCTCTGCTTCTAGTGTCCTTTGTTGGGGGGTGCGAACTCACATCCATCCTTCTCCTTATCTCCTGCACAGTCACCTGATGGCACTGCTGAGCTGGAATTCTCAGAGGATAGAGCTCCCCTTGCCTGTGGATATAGTGACCTGTTGATCCTGATGAAATTCTCTTCCCAGTTATTAGGAAGGTCACTACACACTGTGGCTCCAGCACTGAAAACTGGTCTCCATCTCAGACTTTGGGTTTTGTCATTAAGACAGGTGGCTGGGAGCTATCTCTGAGGTTATGGAGGGCCATGGCCCTGAGGAGCAGGCATCCTCTCCTCCCTGCTCGTTCACCCACCCATTGTGCCTGAGGAGGCAATGGCAGGTCCTTTCATCTCCTGGATGAGATCAGGATGAGAACTACACTTTTTTGGGGCCTTTCTCTCCTATACCTTAGGCTGTAATGCAGGTCATCAGACATGGGCACTTATGAATGTGTGGACAAATACTGACACTCAGAATTCTGATCCCCTAGATCATAGTCTGAATCTGCCTAGAACAAGATGCTGAGTAGTCAGAGGTTCTGTGCTGGTTTTGTCATCTTCCTCTGGATGTGCATTGTCATTCACCAAAGGAGTCAAGAGGGAGTGACATATTTGGGGAAGTGGGGAGGACTTGTGCTTGGTGTCCAGAGAGCCCTTGGTCTCTATTTGTAGCTCTTTGCTGTTGACCCTGTAAAGACAAGAGGCAGGGCTGGAGATTGAACCAGACTCAGAGTTTAGGGAGACATTGAAATCTGATTTTTCTAGTTGATGCTTAAGCCCCATTATAGTGGTGAGTGGTAAAGTATATTCTAGGACATTCCTACAGTTCAACATTGTCATGCTGGTCCCATGCTAGAAGATTCCTTCTTGTTGAGAGGATCAGAATCTTATTCCCTTCCTTCAAGTCAGTTTCATAGAAACAACTATTTTTTGCATGCAGATTTCATTGGGTAATCTTTAATTTGATAATTTAATCAAAATAGCAAGTATATCCTTTATAAACAAGTTTGCTAACAATAGGAGCTGAGTCTTAGTGGGCATATAGCTTGGAGAAAAGTGTATGAGGATACTAGAGAACAACCTACTAGTTGTTGGCAGAATTTTCTTCTTACTCATGGGTGAATAATATTCCATTTATCCGTTGACAGACACTTAGATTGTTTCCATATTTTAGCTATTGTCAATAATGCTGCAATGAATATGGTAGTGCAGATATCTCTTCAATAGCCTGTTTTTATTTCCTTTGAATATGTATCCAGAAGTGGGATTGTCAGATCATATGGTAGTTGTATTTTTAATTTTTTGAGGAAACTCCATACTGTTTTCCATAGTGACTGTACTAATTTACATTCCTGACAAGAGTGCACAAGGGTTCTCTTTTCTCTACATCCTCACCAGTACTTCCTATCTCTTGTCTTTTTGATGACAGTCATTCTAACAGGTGTGAGGTGATATCTCGTGTTTTGGGTTTGCATTTCTCTGATGATAAGCCCTGTTGAGCCTCTTTTCCTGTACCCATTGGCCATTTGTATGTCTTATTTGGCCATTTGTATGTATTCAATTCCTCTGCTCATTTTTTTAATTCGATAGTTTGGTTTTTTGTTCTTGAGTTTTGTGAGTTCCTTATATATTTTGGATATTAACATTTTGTCAGATAGATGGTTTGTAATATTTTCTCCCATTCCATAGGTTGCCTTTTCATTTATTCTTTCTTTTGCTGTAAGGAAGCTTTTTAATTTGATATAGTCCCACTTGCTTATTTTTGCTTTTGTTGCTTGTACTTTTGGTATCATATCCAAAAAATCATTGCCAAGACCAATGTCAAGGAGTTTTTTTCCTACAAGATTTATGATTGCGTGTCTTACATTTAAGTTTTTAATCCGGTTAATTTTTGTGAGTGGTGTAATATAGGAGTCCAATTTCTCTTCTCTTTTTTACTTTTAATTTTTTCTAGTTTTATTGATATATAATTGACATATAACATTGTATAAGTTTAAGGTGTATGGCATATATGTATACATTGTAAAATGATTACCACAGTAAGTTTAGTCAATAACCATAACTTCATATAGATGCAAAAAATTTTTTCCTTGTGATGAGAACTTTCAAGATCTTCTCTCAGCAGCTTTCAAATATGCAATACATTGTTTACTATAGTCATCATGTTATATACATTACATCCCCAGTACATTTTTATCTTATAACTGGAAGTTTGTACCTTTTGACCATCTTCACCTAATTCCCCCACTTCCAACCCCTATGTCTGGCAACCAAAAATCTGATCTCTTTTTTCATGAGTTTGGTTTTCTTAGATTCCACATATATGTGAGATCATACAGTGTTTGTCTTTCTCTGACTTATTCCCCTTAGCATAATTCCCTAAAGATCTATCTATGTTGTTTTAAATGGAAGAATTTCCTTCTTTATTATGGCAGAATAGTATTCCATTGTGTATATATACACACTGCATTTTCTTTATCCATTAATCCATTTATGGACACACAGGTTCTTTCCATGTCTTGGCTATTGTAATAATGTTGCAATAGACATGGGGGTGCAGATATCTCTTTGACACAGTGTTTTTATTTCCTTCAGATATAGATCCAGAAGTGGAATTGCTGAGTCATATAGTAGTTCTATTTTTAATTTTGTGAGGAACTTCCACACTATTTTCCACAGTGACTGCACCAATGTACATTTCTACCAATGGTGCACAACAGTTCTCTTTTCTCCACATCCTCGCTAGCATTTGTCTCTTGTCTTTTGATGATAACCATTCTAATAGGTGTGAGATGATATCTCATTGTGGTTTTGATTTTCATTTACCTGATGATTAATGATGTTGAGCACATTTTCATGTCCCTGTTGGCCATTTGAGTGCCTTCTTTGGAAAAATGTCTATTCAGGTCCTTTCACCATTTTTAATTAGATTATTTGCTCTTTTTGCTATTAAATTGGATGAATTCCTTATATATTTTGGATATTAACTCCTTATCGTATGTGTGGTTTGCAAATATTTTCTCCCATTCTGTGTGCTGCTTTTTCATTTTGTTGATTGTTTCTTTTTTTGTGCAGAAGCATTTTAATTTGATGTAGTCCCACTTGTTTATTTTCTATTTTGTTGCTTGTGCTCTAGGTGTCATATCCAAAAAATCATTGCCAGGACCCATGTCAGTAAGCTTTTCCCTATGTTTTCTTCTAGGAGTTTTATAGTTTCAGGTCTTACATTTAAGTCTATAATCTATTTTGAATTAAATTTTGCGTGTGGGGTAAGATAAGGGTCTAATTTCATTCTTTTATGTGTGAATATCCAATTTTCCCTGCACTGTTGATTGAAGACACTGTCTTTTCTCTGCTCAGTGTGCTTGGCACTCTTGTCAAATATTAGTTAACTGTATATGCATGGGTTTATTTCTAGGCTCTCAATTGTGTTCTATTGGTCTGTTTGTCTGTTTTTATGCCCGTACCATTACTGTTTTGATTACTATATAGTTTGATTATCATATAGTAATATAGTTTGAAATCAGACAGTGTGGTGCCTCTAGCTTTGTTCTTCTTTCCCAGGATTGCTGTGGAGTCTTTGGAGTCTTCTGTTGTTTTATACAAATTTTAGGATTGTTTGTTCTATTTCTGTGAAAAATGCCATTGGAATTTGGTAAAGACTACATTGAATCTATTAAGTGGCTTTGTGTAGTATGGGAATTTTAACATTATTCATTTTTCTGAACCATGAACACAGGATTTCTTTCCATTTATTTGTGTCGTCTTCAATTTCTTTCATCGTCTTTTAATTTTCAGTGTACAGATCTTTTACCTTCTTGGTTAAATTTATTCCTGAGGAGTTATTGTTTTCCTCACCATTTTGAGTGGGAGTTTCTTTCTTTTTCAGATAGTCTGTTGTTAATGTATATATGTGCAACTGATCTGTATGTTGATTTTATATCCAGCAACTTTACTAAATTTGTTGATTAGTTCTAACAGTTTTTTGGTGGAGTCTTTAGGATTATCTATGAATAAGATCATGTAATTTGCAAACAGAGACAATTTTACTTCTTCCTTTCTAACTGGATGCATTTTATTTCTTTTTCTTGCCTGATTTCTCTCTATAGGACTTCCAGTGTTATGTTGAATAGGAATGGTGAGAGTGAGCTCCCTTGTCTTATTCCTGATCTTAGAGGAAAAGCTTTCAACCTTTCATCATCAAGTATGATGTTAGCTGTGGGCTTGTCATATAAAGCCTTTATTATGTTAAGGTACATTCCTTCTACCCAAACTGTTGAGAGTTTTTCTCATGAAAAGATGGTGTGTTTTTCTCAAGTGCTTTTCCTGAATGTATTGAGATAATCATATGACTTTTATCTTTCGCTCTATTTTGTGGTGTATCACATTTATTGGTTTGTATATGTTGAAACATCCTTACATCCCAGGGGTAAATCCCTCTTGCTCATGGAGTATGATTCATTTAAGATGCTGTTGAATTAAGTTTGCCAATATTTTTTTTTTGAGAATTTTTGCATCTATTTTGATCAGGGACATTGGCCTGTAGTTATCCTTTCTTGTAGTGTCCTTATCTGGCTTTTGGAAACACTGGTCTTGTAAAATGAATTTGGGAATGTTCTCCATCTTTAATGTTTTCGAAGAGTTTGAGAAGGATTGGCATTAATTATTCTTTAAATATTTGGTAGAATTCACCAGTGAAACCATCTGGGCTTTACTTTGTTAGGACGTTTTAGGTTACTGATTCAATCTCCTTATTGTTAGTGATCTGTGCAGATTTCCTATTTCTTTAGGATTCAGTCTTCGTTAGGAGTATGTTTGCAAGAATTTATACATTTATTCTAAGTTATCTAATTTGTTGGCATATAATTGTTCATAGTATTCTTTTATGGTACTTTGTATTTCTGTGGTATCAGTTGTAATAGCTCCTCTTTCATTTATGATTTTATTAATTAGAATTCTCTCTCTTTTTTCTTTGTCTAGCTAAAGGTTTGTTAATTTTTTGTGTGTGTTCAAAAACCCAAGTCTTAGTTTCCTCAATCTTTTATATAATCTCTTTGGTCTCTATTGCATTCATTTCTGCTGTAATCTTTATTATTTTTTTCCTCTGCCTAACAACTTTGGGCTTAGTTTTTCTTTTTCTAATTCTTGAGCAGTACGTTAGGTTGCTTTTTTGAGATCTTTCTTTTTTCTTAATGTGGGCATACCTGGCTATAAACTCCCCTCTTAGAACTGTGTTTGCTGCATCCCATAAGTTTTTGTATGTTGTGTTTACATTTTTGTTTGTCTCAAGGTATTTTTTGATTTCCCTTTTGATTTCTTCTTTGACCCATTGGTTGTTTAGGAGTATGTTGTTTAATTTCCACGTGTTTGTAGAAATTCAGCTTGCCTCCTGTTTTCAATTTTTAGTTTCATACTGTTGTGGTTGGAAAACATAACTAGATATGATTTAAATCTTCTTGAATTTATTAAGACTTGTTTTTTTCGCTCTTTTTTTTTTTTTAAGATTGGCACCTGAGCTAACAACTGTTGCCAATCTTCTTTTTTTCTTTTTTCTGCTTTTTCTCCCCAACCCCCCCCCCCCAGTACATAGTTGTATGTATATTTTTTAGTTGTGGGTCCTTCTAGTTGTGGTATGTGGGATGCCACCTCAGCATGGCCTGATGAGTGGTGCCATGTCCACGCCCAGGATCCGAACTGGCGAAACCCTGGGCCACTGAAGTGGAGTGCGCGAACTTAACCACTCGGCCACAGGGCCAGCCCCTTAAGACTTGTTTTGTGACCTAACATATTATCTATCCTGGACAATGTTCTTTTTGCACTTGAGAAAAATATATATTCTTCTGCTGCTGGGTGGAATGTTCTGTATATGTCTGTTAGGTGATTTGGTCTCAAGCATAGTTCAAGTCCGTTATTTCGTTATTGATTTTCTGTGTGGATGATCTATCCGTTTTGAAAATAGGGTACTGAAGTCTTCTACTATTATTATACTGTTGTCATTTTCTCCCTTCTGATCTGTTAGTATTTGCTTAATATATTTTTGTGCTTCTGTGTTGGGTGCATATATATTTATGATAGTTATATCCTCTTGATGAATTGACTCCTTTATCATTATATAATGACCTTCTTTGTCTCTTTGTCAGTTTTTGGCTTAAAGTTTATTTTATGTTATAAGTATAGCTACCCTGCTCTATTTTGGCTTCCACTCTCACGGAACACCTTTTTCCATCCCTTTGTTTTGAGCCTGTTTGTGTCTTTAAAGATGAAGTGAATCTCTTGTAGGCATTGTCTGGTTAAGTCTTTGTTGTCATCATTGATGTTTTGATCCATCCAGCCATTCTATTCCTTTTGATTGGAGAATTTAATCTATTAAGAGTAATTATTGGTAGGTAAGGACTTACTAATGCCATCTTATTTTTTTATGTCTGTTTTGTGGGTCCCTTGTTCTTGTCTTCCTCTCTCGTTGCCTTCTTTTATGAATTGATGAATTTCTGTAGTGGTATGCTTTGATTCCCTTCCTTTATCTTTTACCTACTGTAAGTTTTTGCTTTGTTGTTACTGCGAGACTTACATAAAATATCTTTTATATATGTATATATATATATATATATATATATAATGATCTGTTTTACACTCATAACAACTTAACTTCAATCACTTATAAAAACTCTCCCCTTTTCCTTCCCCCATTATATTTTTGATGTCACAATTTATCTTTTTTTGTATTTTGTATTCATTAAAAAAATTATTATATCTATAGTTATTTTGAATACTTTTTCTTTAATCTTATACTAGGTTTAAGTGGTTAATACACCACCATATTACAGTTATTAGAGTGTTCTGAACTTGACTATAAACTTACCTATACCAGTGTGTTGTATATTTTCATGTTACTAATTAATGTCCTTTCAGCTTGAAGAACTCATTTTGGTATATCTTGTAAAACAGTTCTAGTGGTGATGAAATCTCTTGGCTGTTGTTTCTCTGGGAAAGTCTATTTCTCCTTCACTTGTGAAGGACAACTTTGTAAGCTGGAACATTCTTGGTTGGCAGTTTTTTCTTTCAGCAATTTTGAATATGTCATCCCACTCTCTCCTGACCTGTAAAGTTTATGTTGAGAAATATGCTGATAGCCTTATGGGGATTCCCTTGTAAGTTACAAGCTTCTTTACTCTTGCTGCTTTAAAAATTATCTCTTTGCCTTTGATTTTTTACTGTTTTATTATAATGTGTCTTAGAGAAGATCTCTAAGTTGGGTTTGTTTCTTGATCTATGAGCTTCATGAACTTAGATATTCAAATCTCTCCCCAGATTTGAGAAGTTTTTGACCATTGTTTCTTTAAATAAATTTTCTGCCTCCTTCTCCTTCTGGGACTCCAGTAATTCAGAATGTTACTTTTGATGGTATTTCATAGATACTTAGACTTTTTTCACTTCTTTTCACTCTGTTTTCTTTTTTTTCTGCTCTGACTGGATAGTCTCAAAGCTTCTGTCTTCTAACTCACAGATTATTTCTTCTGCTTGAACTCTTCTGTTGTTGATGCTCTCTATTGCATTTTTTTTCGTTCCATTTATTGTATTCTTCATTTCCAGAATTTCTGTTTGGTTCTTTTTTATGATTTTTCTCTCTCTGTTAAACTTCTCATTTTTTTCCTGTATTGTTTTCTTGATTTCAGTGTATTGTTTTCTGTGTTCTCATTGAACTTCCTTAAAAATAGATATTTTGAATTCCTTATTGGGTAAATCACAGATCTCCATGTCTTACTATCATTTACCGTTATTTTGATCCTTTGGTGGTGTCATGTTTCCTTGATTTTTTGTTTTCCTTGAAGTCTTGCATTACTGTCTTTATATTTGAAGTAGCAGCTATCTACTCCCGTCTTTACTAACTGACTTAAGAAGAGAAATATCTTCCCTCAGCCTTGCTAGGGATTCTGAGGCTTTCTCAGAACTTGTAAGGAAATGCCTGCACTGCGCTTCTTATTCCTTCTTGTGGAAGAATTCTTAAGCTTTTAGGCTTTCTTTAGATCTTACAACATACCAGGCTGGGTGCAGGCAACCTCCCTTTTGCTGTCCCAAGGCTAGAGCTAAAGCACAAGTTTGTGTCTCTTTTTGGCCTGCAGATTTGAGCCAGCTTTCCCTACTATTCACTAGTAGTTTGCCAAAGCTCACTCTTGCTGCCATCAGTAGTATGCACAGGGAGCTGACCACGGTTTGAGGGGTGTGGGGATAAGATTCACAGAGTGTTGGGAGTGTCTGTCATTCATTTGGGGGGATCCACTGGTGAGGGATCCCCAGTGGCTTATGGGTGGGCTTCTTGCTGGAGTCCAGGACAAAGTTAATAGGATCTGTGCCCCTTTAATGGCCTGCAAGAGTCCTACCTGTCACTCTCCTAGCCTCTTCATACCCTCAGTTATGCAACTCATGACTCAGTACTTTGTGGAGTGAGAGAAATGGTCCTCTTTGGCAGCATCCTGAACAGCTGGAGAGGCCAGGCCGTCACTCACACTCTCTTATCTTCTCCATGGGAGAAATCACAGGTTGAGAAGGTTTCAGTTGGCACTGAGCTATGCCACCTTGAGGGAGGGGTGATGCAGGTAAAGTCAGTCTGTTCCTCTTACCCTCTCCATTGCCTCCAAACTTGTATTTCTTTGCTCCAATGCTATGTTGGAACTTCTCTGCTGGAAAACTGGGCTTCCACAGAGACTCTCTTGTCTGTGGGTGATTGTCTAAGACAGTGTTATCCAGGGACCCCGGGACCATAGCTCAGTGGAGCTTAGAGCCAGTTCACAGGCCATTACAGGGCCCCTAGTCTGGACCGAGGTCTGTAAGCCTGTTACCTGATGCACAGGTTGGTGACACTCCTCCTGGGTTGTTTAGTGTGGGATGGTGGATCCTATAGCTTCCACAAAGGCACTTTTGTCCAGGGATAAATGCCAATTGTTGTTCAGAGAGGGGTACGAACAAGAGATGTCTTATTCAGCCATGTTTCTGATGTCACTCCTCAAGTGTGTTCCTATTTCCTGATTAACAACTTCACTTTACTAAGTCAGATCCTTAACAAACTTCCAATAAAACTATGTGTGGTAGGTAAATTTTACATCCTTTCATGTCTAACAGTATTTTTATTCTTCATGCCTGATTGTAATTTTGAAAAGGTATATGTTTATTAATAGAAAAAAATTTCCTTTAGAACTTCAAAGCTTTCTTTATTAACTTAATGATAGAATTATCTGGTAGTCTGACTTTCAGTCTGTTCTCAGTTTGTTTTGTTTTGTTTTCTCCTACTGGGATAATTTGTGATTTTCCTTTAACCCTTGAGGTTCTGAAATTTTTTAAATGATGTATTTAGTGATGAGTCTTTTTCATTAATTTTGCTAAATATCTTAAAGTCCCATTCTATGTAAAGAATTAGGTCTGCTATATCTGGAAAACTTTCCCTTATTATTTGTTTTGGTAATTTTCCCCTTTATTTCTCTGTTTCTCTCTCTAGCTCTGTTACTTGATGTTGGACTTCCTGGGTCTATTCTCTGTGTCTTATCTTTTCTATCATATGTTACATTTCTTTGTCGTCTTTTCTCATTTCAGGGAGATTTTCTTAATTTAATTTTCCAAACTTTCTGTTAAATTTTTCATTCTTTTTAGCCCTCCTATAATTACTTTTATAGATGCAATATCTTTTCACTAAGGATTCTAAATAGGAAACATTTTTTATCAACTAAAAAGAAATGATTACTCTTATTTTTAGAATTAATTTTAATTCTGCCATTTTAAAATTATGTGAACACTTTATAAATGAATACTTTAATAAAATTCAACAATTATTAAATTTTCTTTCCTTAGTGCTTCATGGGGAAGGAGTCTGAGTAGGGCAGCACTTGTATACTTCTTCATCACTGGTCATAATGCCATTCAATATAATTCTCATAGTACAATAACGTACATGCATATACAAACACACACACATGTACAGATACACTACCTCCAAAATGCTAGGTTCTTACCCCATTAATCATTGAAATGTACATAAAACTTATTTGAAATACTATTGTTGAAAACTTTTCTCAGCACATTTGTGCATTTTCAGATGACCTACATTTTTTTTTCATAAATTTTTACTTTATACATTTGGGATCACAATAGCTGTTTTTTCGCTTTCTTTTTTTAATGCACTTTATTTAAGAACAGTTTTAGGTTCACAGCAAAATTGAGCAGAAGGTAAAAAGATTTTCCATATCCCCCTGCCCTCAGCATGCATAGCCTCCCCCGTTATCAACATTCTCCACCAGAGTGGTACATTTGTTACAATCAATGAACCTACATTGACACATCATTATCACCTAAAGCCCATAGTTAACATTAGGGTTCACTCTTGGTGCTGTGCATTCTATGGATTTGGACACACGTATAATGACATGTATCTACCATTACAGAGTTATATCATACAGAGTAGATTCACTGCCCTAAAAATCCTCTGTGTTCTGTTACCTAGATTTTAGTGGTCATCTCTGGGTCAGATTGCCTGCATTTAGTAGTTCATAATCTGCATTTTTAATTATTCTTTTACTTTTACATCATAAGTAGCTTTTTCTCCTTGAATTTTCCATACCTCCTCCCCAGAGCAGATATGCAAAAAGATCTGTTGCATATGACATAACTTGGCTGAAAATTTATGGGCCATATTGAGGGGACATATATTTTATTAGAAAATAAAAACCAAAATCATATATTACCCAACTTCTTACCCTAAGAATTCTCTTAGCAACCCCTTCATGAATGATATATCGCTGACCATTATATCTGTTTTCTCAGTTTAGCTCAGTCTCTGCCTTACTCATTCTAGAGAGGAAAAAAATTCTGCAATTAACATATGAAAAGAAATTCATCCATAGCTCCTTGTTTGAATCTCCTAGATCATTAAAGGGCTCAGAAAAATAAAAGCGATTTTTTAAAATATGATTCATTCTTTTAAATAAATTAATTATGGATTTAATTAGCAATGTTTTCTTATGTATTTGTATACTATCTATAAGGCACTGCTTATATATTGAGATTATTCAGATTCTCTCAGTAAATCATTAAAGAAAGTATTATGACTCCTGTATTATGGAAGAGAAAAATATGGTTCCGAAATGTTAGATACTTTACCCAGTGTTATAAAGTTTAAAATACTAGCTATAAACTGCTGAGTCCTGGATTAGGATATAGAGCTCTTTGCATCAAATTCTCTGTAGCAATTATTCTGTTAATATTTTGTCTTTTTTCTCAATTACCTTTTAAGCTCACTGATGCAGATGGCATAGACAGGGACAGCCTTGTGCATTCCATAATGACATCCTAGATGCAATGTATAGACACAGTACTTGCAGAATGGAAAGACTGAGGCAACGTGCTTAAAACAATTTCAAAGGGCAAAATGAGTCCTACTCAAGTCACATATACTCTCAAGAGTATGTCTTGGACACAGTCAGGAGAACCAGAGAATCCCGTCTGTTAATCCATTTCCTCTGCAAGAGTTTCTACTAGGAGAGAGTGAATCTAGAGGAGGATGCAGCAGCCATAGCTGCTGCTACATTATCTCAACAATGTCCCTCCTGGGATTTCTCTCTCAGAGGCTTCGGCTTTTCTTAACCAGGAGGGGTGGGGGGCAGGGGATATGGGGCATTTTTCTGTTTCCCAGTGCATACAATGCACAGGGATTCAGTGAGCCTGACTTAGGTTTATCTGCCTAGAAGCACCCTACAGCAATATTCATTCTACTGTCCTCGACATGCCATGACATGGTGGCGTAGGAAAATCTATGTGTGATTACCTAGCAGGGCTCCACCTAGGGGGTGAGGTAAACCTTTGTTCCCGGGACCCTAAATATATTCGTGGATTTTTACCCCCATCCCTTTTCCCATTGTTACTACTAATGCTAAGTAAGGACAAAGTATTGGTCCTTCTCAGAAACCTGAATTATTTTCTTAGTCTCATGCTCTCCTAACTGACTTTCATTTCTGTTCCTGCATAGAGAATTCTTATCTCAACAGTGAGTAGAAGAGGAGAAAGCTTCTGTTATCATCATTTGTTCTTCACAAAGTTAATGTTTTGGAAACAAATTTTGACCAAAATTTTTACTTTTGGTACTTTTAAGTTTCAAAATTCCTTTCCCCTAACTTATTTCTCTGTCATAACTTTTAAAGGTTATATTAAAATGAATACAGACATTTTCTGGTTTTTGTATTTCTGTTATAACAAATATACACCAAGGGTTTAGGGTTTGATTCCGGGGTGGGGGGTGGCCATGGCCAAGGGTGGGAACACAAGGAAGAGAGAAAAATTAACCTCAGCTAAGATACCTAAATATTATCAGTTTATACTTGGTTGCTACTTTGTAACTGGTCCTGAAACATGATCTGGAAAGTAAGATTAAATGGGCCTGAAGCATAAGGGGCTATGGTTCTAGTTGACCCTGAGATGAAGGACAGGAAAAATTTTAATAAAAGATCTCATAAAGGAGAATTTATTTCTTCCATGGAGACGTTGGATCAGGGTAAGTAGGGATTAGGTAACTGGATGGCATATCCCAGGGATCTCATAGTAGATAACAATTGAGAAGGGAAAAAAAAAATCAGGCAGTCAGGGGGAGAATTCCGAAGGGTATGTGTGCTCTCAGGGGATACAGCACCTTAAGTCCCAAGGAAGAGGTGAAAGGAGGAATGTTGAAGAAAGGAAAGAATATGATGAACTGGACCAGAAAATAGTGCTAAGTCATCTAGCACATCCACTCTTCTGCTCTCCTAGATGGGAAATGTACCTGCAATAGGGCAGACATAAGGTTATTGGGTCCTATGGTGCTCCTGTGCCATCATCATGCCCTTTCCCATTTCTCCTATTTTTCAACCACATTGGCGTTCACAGCTTCCTCCCACTTTCTTTCCTCTTGTACTATGTCTCCAACTCCCAGTTGTGACAAATCTGAATCCTTACCTTCCCTTCTAGGGTGTGGCTTATAAGGCCCCTTGGTGTCTGGAGATACCACCTGAGCGCAGGCCACGGATGATGAGGATGGTGCCGACCGCGATGCCCACAAGGCCTACGGCCAACCCCAGGGCACAGACCACAGTCTCTGTCAGCTCTGACATAGGAGTTGGAATTTCAGGTTCTGTGAAAGTGAAGTTATGGAAGTGAGAATACAGAGCGTTCCTGTGCGTGTACATGGGATGGAGTGGTCTGCGGTTTGGTTCTGCAAAGACTTGGAGCAATGAGTTTTGGCAGAAAAGTGAAGCCTGTAATTAGGAACCCTTGAAGTGTGGAAAACAAGCTTTAGGCATGAGACTTAGGAGCTAAAAGACAGGATGTTGTGGACTTCACAGAGAAAAGATGGTATCAAAGGAGTGGAACTCATACATACCCCAGTGTTTCAGAAGTGGCTCATCCAGGCCCCAGTGCTCCACCTTGCAATCATAAATATCGTCAGCAGAAGGGAGGAATGTGAGGTAACTGATCTTGAAGAAGGAATAATCATTCTTGATGAGGAAACTGGTCTCATAAATACCTTCTGTGACTGAGTGCCCATTCTTCAACCATGTGACATTGATCACAGGAGGAAAGATGTTGTCCGCAAGACAGATGAGGGTGTTGGGCTGACCCAGCATCACGGGAGACTTGGAAAACACAGTGACCTCAGGAACCTCTAAGATGTGGAAATAGTGCTGGTATGAATTGAGAATAGCTTTGCCCTGAGATTCCACACTGCATCCTGGAGGAGCCCTCCCGCCAACATTTCCCCGTCTGTTAGTGGAAGAGTTCTTGTTTCCCTTCTTCTTGGAAAACAATATACACTGCCTGCGCTTTGTTCCTGTGCCCTTCTCTCTGTGGGCGTGCTTGTTAAGGTCTATGGGACCCTCTATGAAGGATTCAAGGATTGTGTTATGGGAGTAAGGATCCTTGTATTACGTGGAAATATGTGATTTTTGAGATAGGAGAGGATGAGGGTTCAGTAATTACTATAAGAAGATCTGGTGACTCCTTGGAAAGGAGAGAATTTTATAGAATGGTGCAGGGTGTCTATCCCCAGGGAAGGAGGAAGTGAAGCCTGGTATGAAGAGATAGATTCACTAAAGAGAGGCAGAATGATGGACACATACCATTGGTAGCAGGAGTAGAATTGGTGCGTTTAATCATGATATCCAAGTTGTGTTTTATGGTAGCAATGCTTTCCAGTGCACCCTGTGGGTCAAAACGTGCAAACTTGCTAAACTCAGGCAGCCTCCAGATGGTCTCCTTCTTCTCCAAGTCCACGTAGAACGTCTCATCTCCATCAAATTCAAAATTGTACTGGCCAGAGGGACCAGACAACTCGTAGATGGTTATGCCATAGGAGCCAATGTGGTCAGCTGATGAGTGAGGGTGAGGAGCAGGAAGGTGGAAAACAGAGGAAGAGAAAAGAACCTTATTAAGCAAAGTGACAGAAGAAACTACTTTCAAATATTGTGGGCTTTATCTTTGACTGGTCTCTAGGAAAAATTCCCAGCCCCTGCTTCCTTCCCCCTCAGTACTGGTAGTTGTTCAGTTAGAATCCAGTCTGTTTTTCCACTATAATGTATGCTTCATGAGGGCAGAATTTCACAGGCCATGTTTACTGCTACTCCCTGAATGCCTAGCTCAGCGCCTGGCACATCCTAGGTTTATGATAAAGATTGTAACAGAAAGAAAGAAGAAATGAATTTATTATTGTGCTATTGGCTTTCTGCCCCAGAGATTCAGTTTACTTCCCTCTGCTTCATAAGTTTTACTTCTCACTTAATTCTTTCATCAGTTAATAACATTCATTCTGATTCCTCTTCCCTCAGGACTGGCTCAGAGCAGAACATTTTCTACACACAGATTACTTCCTCTTTTTCTCTTACTAAGGAAAAGCATATAGGATCTTATTATTTTAAAAGCATTTCCTCTAACTATCGTAGGGTATAAGAAAGATTTTGACAATGACAGCAACAATATTACAAAATATATAAAAAATAAACTGTGCTTCTCAGTTCTCTGTTTTGTTAACAGTGGTGATCCTTAAAGGAGAGAACCTGATTCCTTCTGAAATAAAAAATGGAAGCTTTATTAGATTTTGGATTTCTGTTATTCCTCACCCTTCTTTTTCTGTTGTTGTTGAAGGAGGTTACTAAATCTCTCCTTTTTTTGACTCAAAGCTTATATTCCTTAAGGACTCAAGGTAAACTATGGCCCTTTCCCTCAAATGGACAATGTGCTTCTCTGAGGGTGCCAAAGCAGAATGGCAGGTAGTACAGTATAATTTGAACCCAAATGATCCTAACTGGATAATTTTGTGAAGATATACATGAGATTTTTTATCATTTCTTGTTTCTTTCCTTCTTCATTTACTGAGCATCAATGAGTATTCAGACATTGCGAGGAGCAGGGAGTAAAACACCAACCAGGCATAGTCTCTGCCCTCGAGGAGCTTATTGAATAGTGGGAGATTCAGGTGGGTAAAGGAGCCAATAGAGTATACTTTGGTGAGTCCTGTGATAGAAAAATCAACAGCCTTATATTCCAGCATCCTCTGCAACTACCACATCTGCCAATCAAACCAAATTATATATCCTTTCATGTTCCTTGGTCTTTGCAAGGGTCTCATTTCCCCCTGAAATGAAATTATCTGTTAGGATTTCCCAGACAAATCCAGTTCATTCTTGAAGTTTCTATTTAGTTACCAACTTTTTAGCTAAGTTCTCTTATTAAACATGTTTTTGATCACATTATGACTTCCAAACCTTCCATCCCAATGTCCTGCTCTCCAAGTTTGTCTATTCCTCACCCAGCTCACTCTCTTCCCTACGCAGCATGACTCCCTCAGTTGATCACTTAAAAGGCCCCCCAACAAAGCCTCCTTATCCTTGCAATGAATTTTCTTGACTCCTTTTTCAAACATGAATATATGCGATCATTCTTTGCATCTTGCACTTGTCCTGGGCTGCCAACTGTTGATGAGCATCACACTGCTGGGCCAAGTGGAACCAATTCACTTTTATAGTTTTAGCTTCACTTGGGCCCACTGTCCTGCTCAGCAATGACCCTTCTGCTTTCCTGCACCATATTCTTTCCCTCACTAATCTATGCACCCTCTAGGAGGCAGACAACATGTCTTTTCATTTTTGAATCCCCAAAACTTAGCTCACTGTGTACTCAAAAATGGGTATTGAATGTCAATTGCTATTCTTGAGGATCACAGAGATTTTGGGGAAGACTGACAGACACATGAAAGTCAGAATCAGCGGTGACCAGAGCTGCATGATGACTTGTAAGCCCTAAGTACTCTTGCTTTTGTGGGCCCCTTCTTCCATAAAAATATTAACAATCTTATTTTACGATTGTGTTGGTATAAAGATGAATATAATTCAGGCTGGATTAAAAATTAAAATATTTTCTTCTACTCTAAAAGTTTCTTTTTTTGTTTAATTTTAAAAGAAATTAAAACATGTTCATGGAGCCCTACAAGCATCACAGGCCTGTGGCATTGTGCCCCTGTTCCTAATGGATAAGTCAAGCCTGAGCACAGCACTATGGTCTGACATTGAAGAAAGGAAATTTGGAAGTGCTCTGGAGAAACAGGTGAAACTTCCACTACCAAATAAAAGGAGAATTGGAGCAGCCATGGTTAATAAAGTTGCTGAAAATTTAAGTAACTTCCATTTCACTTCTCCTTTTAACTATTTGGCTTTTCTACTTTGGTTTTTATAAACCCACTCTTCATGTTTATAAAACAACAGGGAAAAGAGCCAGGAATGGATCCTGAAAGGAAAAATGGATAATAGAATGTATGAAGAGAGGGTGGAAAAAGGTGGACACCAAAGGTAGAGGGGCTTAAGGGACCAAATAATTACCCTGTGCTTGACCAGTTTTCCACTTATAGGTCTTCATTACATGAAGTGGAAGATGGGTAATTTGAGCTGATGATTTGAGAATAATTTAATTCACCAAGTTTTCATCATAAAGTTCTCCATTTTAAAATAAAAATAAACATATTTCTTGCTGTGATAAAGAAAAAGATGAAGCTACACTTATAATAGTAATAATAAAAAATAAGAATAACCATTGACATTTATATGTCTTCATTATTTAGAAAGCACATCTACATACTTATTGTATTTGATTATGTGTGAGGTGCCACATATGAGGTAACTGAGACTAAGTGAGGACCATGTAGTAAAACGATTTGTGTAAAGGCCTTCAGCTGGTCTCTCTTACCCGCTCCCCACCTGTGCCAGTTCCCAGCATAGAAATGTATGTAAATCTGAGACAAAGAAAAGTCACCCTTCCTTATATCTATATAGAATATGTAATTCATAGAACTATTTACTCCACCATAAACTATAGGAGAATCTATAAACTATATATAAACTATAACTATATATAAACTACAACTATATATAAACTATATATAGGAGAAATATATAAAAAGCTTCAAAAGTTGTTCAGAGAAATTTGGGAGCAATAGTTGAAGAAATTTTAGTAAGAAAACATACACCCGTCAAAACATCCCTAATCTTTGAGCCAGTCGTGAATGAATGCCATAGAGCCCTCCAGGCTATATTCACTGGCTCCAACAACAGGAACAGAATAATGCCTTGGTGAACTCTGCAACAGCACAGGTAGCTAGGAGAGTGGGCTGGGACTCTAGTTTGCTGAAGGAAGAACAACCGTAAGTTTTAGATCTGCTTAATGTTGAGAACGCCTTTAAAGAGTCTCTACTATTTCTGTGCCAAGCTTTTGTCTCTCTCCCAATTCCCTGTTTCCCAGATCTAGTCTCCATATCCCTCAACTGAACACTCACCCACAATGTCTTCACCTCCACAGGCACTCATCATGGTGGTCAGGGTGAGGGCCCCCAGAATCAGAGCTCTTTTTAGGATCATCCTCTTCTCAGGGTGGTCTCAGCAGTTGCTGTTCTGAGTTGTAGAGCAATGGAGAGGACCGAGCTGAGAAGGAACTCTGAAGACACCCAAACCAAACTCTGATAGATCAGGTTCTGGCCAATCAGAAAAATCCCCTATGATGATACCTCAGTTGCTAGTTGAAGACTTTGTACTAAGAGGCCTGGAAGGGATTGGGAAATCCCCTGGTTCTGATGTAGCCTGCATTCAGAGAGGACCTGAGGGACTTTCTATGAAAGGAGAGAGAGTATTAAATCAGAATCTTCTCACATGTGTATATGTTTGCTGGCGGCAAGAGAGGTGGAAATTTCTGAGCAGTCTCATGGATAGATGAGGTCACCACAAAAATGGTGTCCTTCAGGATTTTCTGGGTCATAATCTCCAAGAATTCTCCCCTGAGATGATTCCCCTCCCGAGCCCTTCCTATACCCTCTCCTTCCCTGGCCTCCATATGTGGGTAAGCTGTCTTTTTTTTTGCTTCCATAGTGCATAGGGAATTCTCTAAATTTGAGTTGACCCACTCACCAAAGAGACCTCTGCTGGCGGTAGCCAAGGAATACCTTTGCCTTTTCTATTCAGATAAATAAGTACTTCTCATGCTCTCAAAAGCTCCAATATTTGCACCTGGGGCAATGAAAGGACTTATAATATCATGTAGTGTTGCCTATGGTAACTACATGATCTTTCATCTGAATTTTTTCCCTGCCTTGAGTATTCTTTATTCTCTGTGTTTTGGTGCTGCCTTGCTACATTGAAAGGAAATTAGGAGACATTAATTACATTAAAGAAAGCTCTGGCTGACTCATTCTATGATTTTGGTGTTTATTTTTTTTTTGATTTAAGAATGTCAGGTCAAATGTTGAGGGTGGAATCAGGGATATTGCCGTGACTCAGAAAATTGGTTTCTTCCTTTAACCTACTGGATCTTTTATGCTCTTTCTCCTGTCACATTAAAATTCCAGATGTTTTTGAAGGACTAGGGATTGACCTGAAGTCGAAGGCAGTCATTGCAGAGAGACATTATTTTCAGAAGAATACGTTTTCTGTATGTTATAGCAGCCACAAATTAATAGGGATTCCATTTAGAATCAATTACCCTGTCCCTGTTAGATGGTCCTCAGTTTCTCAGCACTCTGTCTTACCTTATGATGACAGAGACTGTAAAGGATGAGACAGAAAAAGCCCTGGCATCCAAGAGCTTGCTGCTACTATTAACTAGGCGTTGATGATGCCAGGAGCTGGCCTGGTACTCACAGCTCGGTTTTGGTGTTTTCCTGGTGGACATAAACAATTTCATAGAACAGCAGTATCAGACAGCCACATTGTGACCACAATGGATCAAGACAGAAAACAAGGCCACTCAGTAATAACGTCTGAACACAGACAAAAGTGAACATTGTCCAAACCACAAAAATGGCTGAGCACACCTCTCTCCTAGATAATATGAATGACTGCTGCTTCTTTACCATCCAAAGCTTTAGTCTCAGTATAGTCTTCCTTCCTTCTAGGTAGGCTTTACTAAGATGTTCAATTACAGAATTATCCCACGCCACCACCCAATCTCTGACAGAATCCAATTAAGGGCAAAGTGCCTCTATCTTAAATCAGCCTCAAAATCACCTAACACAAGCACAAACCCTAAAATATTTAATGGTCAATTTTATGTGTTGGCTAGGCCTCAGTTATTCAATCAAACATTAATCTAGATGTAGCTCTGAAGATATTTTATAGATGTGATTCAAGTCCATAATCAGTTGACTTTAAGTGGGAGAGGTTATCCTAGATAATCTGGGTGAGCCAGATTCAATTAGCTGAAAGTTTTAAGAGCAGAGCTGAGGCTTCCTTGAGGGAGAGAAGATTTCACAGAGGCTGCAGCTTCAGCCCCTGCTGAGAGTTCCAGCCTGCCTTTCCTGACAATGGCCTGCCCTATGGATCTTGGACTTACTGAGTCCACCCTGACTATTGTGTAAACTAATTTTGCAATAATTCTCTTAATAGACATTTCCTACTGGTTTTGATTATTTGGTTCCTACCCCCTCTTCCTGAGGTGCCCCATGATTCCCCATGGTGAGTTTTCTTTCTCACTGCAATGAACAATAAAACCAACATGCGCATTAATGAGTGTGCTCCTGATGGTCTTTGGCTAGAGGCATTGCAACAACAAGTTAGGTGTTGGTGAGGAATAATGATAAACTGCAATTGGAATGAAAAATTCCTAGGTCTATTATCCAACTTTCTCCCTGTGGCAGTGCAGGCATGTAGGAGCTGGTGAGCTACAGAAGCACTCAGAAATCACTGGGAAAAAGAATTTCTTCGCAGAGTGTTGCATCAGTCCGATTTTTCTATGTAACAATCTAGTCCGAAACTTAATGACTCAAACAATGATTCATTGTTTTCTGATGATTCTTTGAGACATCAAATTGTTCGAGGCCCAGTTGGTCAGTCTTTATATTCTACTCTCGGTTCAGATGTTCTCAAGTGGGCTCCCTCACATGTCTGTGGCCTCAATTGGTTCAGCTGGGACTGCTGGGCCTCTCTCTATGTGGGTTCATCATCCAGCAGGCTGACTGAAGTTTATTCACAGGTGCTGGAAGGCTCCCTAGGGCAAGAGAGAAAATTCAGGGCCTCTTGAATCTAAACATAGAACTCACAACATCACTTCCATGACATTCTATTAGTCAAAATAAGTTACAGTACCAGCTCAAATCCAGAGGTGGGTTAACAGATTATTTTTCTTGATAGGATGAATTGCGAAGAACTTGTGAGTATTTTTGCAATTTGCCACAAATATCCTCTGGCTTTTGAGGGTATGTAAATAAGTTGGGTGTGTGAGAGTTGCAGTGCCTCCATATTTAAAATGACTTCCACTCACTCACCTTCCTGTCACCATTTACTTTAACCCCATTGAAAGCACAGCACAGCTTTCTCAAGGGAGATTTGAACTGAGGTCTGTTGACTTACCATATGTACAAGGTGCTGTGATTTGTTCTCACAAAAGATCTTTCAGAGTTTTACAGACGAAAACACAGAAACTTGGAGAATTGTAAGTAACCTTCTTGTTGTCCCCAAGCACATTATTCTGATGCAAAGGCCTAGAACTGATATCCAGTCACATGTCCTCTCACAATGATAAAGCTAATGAAGCAGATGAACCTTGCAAAGACAATGATTCTGTTTTTCATTTAATATCATTGCTACTGATTCTTTGCCACCACCAACTCCTACGTTATGAACTAGTTGCTTTTAATGACTCTCTTATGTAAACATTCTCTGATAATTTTCCGCTGAAAAATAAGCAAAGTTACCTCTATGTCCAGATCTGCTTTCACCATAGCTCAAGGAAACTTTTCTGCTAAACTGAACAGGTTCTTAATGAAGACTATGTGCCGAGGTTATAATATATAATAAATACTTGTTGCGTTAAGTGAAGCTCTTAATTTATCTGAATCAGGTTACAACCTGACTGCCTGGAGACAGATGATGTTCAGCTGCAGTGGTGATTGGTTCTCTTACCAGGAATCCTCCAGTCTTAAAGTACTTATCACAAACGTTCGTTGTACAGAAATCTTAACTTAGCGTTAGTCAGGAAAACAGATGTAAAAGAATCTTAAATAAAAAGCTTAAAAGCAATTGATTATTTTAAATTAAATATTTTTAACCAAATGTCAATGTATATATTTAAAGCATTTTACTGGGAAAATTTTAAACTGTGATTTAACCAGAACTTTGAAAATACAAATGGTAACAAACATAGAATTCTAATCTTTCAATAACTGGAATACTAGAGCAAAGCAATCCACATATATGTGAAGTTGGGAAATTTTGAAAAATACTTCAAACAAAAGAAATATCATAAAATTGTGTATAAAATAATAGAAGTTTATTATAAATCATGCTTGCTGGAGAATTTCTCCAAAACTATCCCATTACAAAAAATATTTATATATATATATAACATTTTCTTTATCTATTCATCCATGGATGGACATATAGGGTGCTTCCATGTCTTGGCTATTTTAAATAATGCTGCAATGAACATGGAAGTGCATAAATCTTTTCACATTAGTGTTTGTTTTCTTTGAATAAATACTCAGGAGAGGAATTGCTGGATCCTATGGTAATTTTATTTTTAATTTTTTGGGAAAATCTATACTATTTTCCATAGTGGCTGTACAAATTTCCATTCCCTCCAACAGTGCACTAGAGTTCCCTTTTCTCCACATCTTTGCCAACACTTGTTATTTCTTGTCTTTTTGATGATAGCCATTCTAACAAGTGTGAGGTGATATCTCTTTGTGGTTTTGGTTTGCATTTCCTTGATGATCAGTGATGTTGAGCACCTTTTCATGTACCTATTGGCCATCTCTATGTCTTCTTTGGAAAAATGTCTATTTAGATCCTCTGCCCATTTTTTAATTGGATTGTTTGTTTTTTCACTATTGAGTTGTATAAGTTCTTTATATATTTTAGATAATAATCCCTTATCAGATATGTGATTTGAAAATATTTTTTCCCATTTATTAGGTTGCCTTTTCTTTTTGTTAATGGTTTCCTTTGTTGTACAGAAGGTTTATAGTAAGATGTAGTCCCACTTGTTTATTTTTGGTTTTGGTGTCAAATCCAAAAAATCATTACTATATTTTCTTCTAGGAGTTTTATGTTATCAGGTCTCATGTTCAAGTCTTTAATCTATTTTGAGTTAATTTTTGTGTGTAGTGTAAAATAGTGGTTCAGTTTCAGTTTTTTGCATGTAGCTGCCCAGTGTTCCCAACAACATTTATTGAAGAGACAGTCCTTTCCACATTGTATATTCTTGGATCCTTTGTCATAACTTAATTGACCATATACGCATGTGTTTATTTCTAGGCTCTCAATCCTTTCTGTTGATCAATGTGTCTGTTTTTATGCCAATACCATACTTTTTTGATTACTATAGCTTTGGAATGTATATTGAAATCAGGAAGCATGATGCCTCCAGCTTCGTTCTTATTTCACAGGATGGCTTTAGCTATTAGGGGTCTTATGTGGTTCCATACGAATTTTAGGATTGTTTGTTTCATTTCTGCAAAAAAATGCCATTGGAATTTTGATAGGGATTGCACTGAATCTGCAGATTGTTTTGGGTAGTATGGACATTTTAGCAATATTAATTCTTCCAATCCATTAACATGGAATATCTTTCCATTTATTTGTGTCTTCAGTTTCTTTCACCAGTGTCTTCTAGCTTTCATTGTACAGGTCTTTTACCTTCTTCATGAAGTGATATTCCTAGGTTTTTTATTCTTTTTGATGCAATTGAAAATGAGATTCTTTTCCTAATTTTTTTCTGATGGGTTATTATTAGTGTATAAAAACACAACAGATTTCTGTACATTGACTTTGTATCCTGCAACTTTACTGAATTCACTTATCAGTTTTAACAGCTTTCTGGTGGCATCTTTAGGGCTTTCTGCATATAATGTTATCTGCAAATAGTGACAGTTTTACCTCTTCCTTTCCAGTTTGAATGCCTTTTATTTCTTTTTCTTGCCTAATTGATGTGGATAAGACATCCAATAATATGTTGAATAAAGTGATGAGAGGGCATCCTTGTCTGGTTCCTACTCTTAGAAGAAAAGCTTTCACCTTTTCACTATTGAGTATGATGTTAGCTGTGGGATTCTCATAAATGATCTTTATTATTTTGAGGTGTGTTCCCTGTATACTCATTTTATTAAGAGTTTTTATCATAAGTGGATGTTGAATTTGTCAAATGGTTTTTCTGCATCTATTGAGTTGTTTCATATGAGTTTTATCCTTCTTTTTGTTAATGTAGTCTAGCATATTATTTGCTGATGTTAAACCATCCTTGCATCCCTAAAATAAATCCCAGTTGATCAAGTGTATGATCCTTCTAATGTATTGTTGAATTTGATGTGCCAGTATTTTGCTGAGGATTTTTGCATCTGTGCTTATGAGGGATATTGGCACATAATTTACTTTTCTTGAGGCATCCTTGTCTGGATTTGGTATGAGGCTAATGCGGGCTGCATCAAATGGGTTTGAAACTGTTCCTTCCTCTTCTACTTTTTGAAAGAGTTTGAGAAGGATTGGTATTACTTCTTTAAATGTTTGGTAGAATGCACTAGTGAAGCCATCTGGTCCTGGACTTTTGTTTGTTGGGAGGTTTTTTGATTCAATGTCTTTACTAGTAATCAGTCTGTTCAGATTTTCCATTTCTTTATTTTTATTTTCTATTTCTTCAGTTTTGATAAACTTTATGTTTGTAGAAATTTATCCATTTCTGCCAGGTTGTCCAATATGTTGGTGCATTATTGTTTATAGTAGTCTCTTATAACCTTCTTTATTTCTGTGATGTCAGTGTAATATTTCCTCTTTCGTTTCTGATTTTATTTGAGTCCTCTCTCCTTTTTTCTTGGTGAGTCTAACTAAAGTTTGTCAATTTTGTTTATCTTTTCAAAAATCAGCTGTTAGTTTCATTGATCTTTTCTATTATCTTCTAATCTCTATTTCATTGATTTCTGCTCTGATCGTTTTTCATTTTCTACCTTCCACTAACTTTGACCTTTCTTTGTTTTACTTTTTCTAGTTCTTTGAGGCCTAATATTAGATTGTTTATACGAAACTTTTCTTGCTTCTTGAGGTAGGCATTGAGGTAGGCTAGGAACTTCCCTCTTAAACTGTTTTGGCTGCATCTCATAAATTTTGGTATGTTATATACCCATTTTAATTTTTCTCAAGATATTTTTAAAATTTCTCTTTTGATTTCTTCTTTGACCCATTGGTTGTTCAGTAGCATGTTGTTTAATCTCCACATATTTCTAGATTTTCTAGTTTTCCTTTTGGAATTGATTTCTAGTTTCATATAGTTGTGGTCAGAAAAGATGCTTTATATGATTTCAATCTTCTTAAATTTATTAAGACTTGTTTTGTGACCTAAGATATGTTCTACCCTGGAAAATCTTCCATGTCTGCATGAGAATATGTGTATTCTGTTCCTTTTTTGATGGAATGGTTGGTATATGTCTGTTAAGTCTATCTGATCTAACATGTCCTATAAGGCCTATATTTCCATATTGATTTTCTGTCTGGAAGCTCTATCTATTGATGAAAGAGGGGTATTAAATTCCCCTACTATTATGGTATTGGTCTCTATTTCTTCCTTTAAGTGTATTAATATTTGCTTTGTATATTTAGATATTCCTATTTCAGTTAAACAAATATTTACAAATGTTATATCTTCTTACTGTATTGTACTTTTTATCTTTACACAGTCATGCATGGCATAACAATGGGGATACATTCTGAGAAGTGCTCTGTTAGGTGATTTTGTCATTGTGCAAATGTCATAGAGTGCACTTACACAAACCTAGATGATATAGCCTACTACACAGCTAGATTATATGGTGTAGCCTATTGCTCTTAGGCTGCAAACCTATACAGCATGTAACTGTACTGAATACTGCAGGCAATTGTAACACAATGGTAAATATTTGTGTATCTAAACATAGAAAAAGTACAGTAAAAAAGATAAAAAATGTTACATCTGAATAGGGCACTTACCATGAATGGAGCTTGCAGAACTGGAAGTTGCTCTAGATGAATCAGTGAATGAGTGTGGAGTGAATGTGAAGGCCTAGGACATTACTGTACCCTACTGTAGATTTTATAAACACTGTACACTTAGGCTACATTAAATTTATAAAAATATTTTTTCTTCTTTCTGTAATAAATTAACCTTAGCTTACTATAATTTTTATTTTATAAGCTTTTTAATTTTTGAATCTTTTGCAATAATATGTAGCTTAAAACACAAACACATTGTACAGCTATACAAAAACATTTTCTTTCTTTATATTCTGATTCCATAGCTTTTCTATATTTTTAAAATTTTTCTATTTTTCTTTTTACTCTTTAAATTTTTTGTTGAAAATTGAGACACAAATACAAACTGTAGCCTAGGCCTACACAATGTCAGGATCATCCGTATCACTGTCTTCCACCTCCACGTCTTGTCCCACTGAAAGGTCTTCATGCATGGAGCTGTCATCTGCTATGATAACAATGCCTTCTTCTAGAATACTTCCTGAAGGACTTGCCTGAGGCTCTTTTTGAGGAGGTGTCACTCTTTTCAGAAATATATCCATGGTGATTTGCTTAGTTTGTTTCTTTTTATCATCATAGATTTGCTTGTAAGCAGGTAATACACTGTGAACATTCCTCTCAATTAAGAAAAACATGTATTGCAACAGCTATGATGTCACTAGACAATAGGAATTTTTTAGCTGTACTGTAATCATATGGGACCACCATTGTATATGCAGTCCATTGTTGACCAAAACATCATTATATGGCACATGACTCTATAATGACCTTCTTTGTCTCTCATTATAGTCTTTATCTTAAAGTCTATTTTGGTTAAGTATAGCTAACCCAGCTTTCTTTTGGTTTCCATTTGCATGGAATATATTATTCCATTTTCACTTAGAATGTGTGTCCTTACTTATGAAGTGAGTCTCTTGTAGGGAGCGTCTTGTTATTTTGTCCATTCAGCCACTCTGTCTTTTGATTGGAGAATTTATTCCATTTACATTCAAAGTAATTATTGATAGGCATATACTTATTGCCATTTTGTTAAATTATTTTCTGGCTATTTTGTAGTTCTTCTGTTCATTTCTTCTTCTCTTGCTCTATTCCTTTGTGAGTTCGTGATTTTCTGTAGTGGTGTGCTTAAATTCCTTTCTCTTTATCTTTTGTGTAGCTACTGTAGGTTTTTGCTTGTTGCCATGAGGCTTACTAAAACAAGTTATAATTATAATATTCTCTTTTAAGTTGATAAGTTGAGTTTTAATGCATTCTGAAGCTCTACATTTTTGCCCCCTCTGTGTTTTATGTTTTTGATGTCACAATTTACATCTTTCTATCTTATGTATCCATTAAGAAATTATTGTAGTTGTAGTTATTTTTACTACATTTTCTTTTAATGTTCATTCTAGCTTTATAAGTGGTTAACCCACTACATTTACAATTACAGTATTTGGAATTTTGCTGTATATTACCTTTACCAGTGAGATTTATACTTTGATAAAGCCCAGAGGAGCACTCTCTTGGCTTCCTGAATCTGGATATCTGTTTCCTTCCCCATGTTAGGGAAATTTTCTGCCTTTATTTCTTCAAATAATTTTTCTGCCTCTTTCTCTCTCTTTTCTCCTTCTGAGACTCCTATAATACAAATGTTGGTCTACTTGATGTTGTCCCATAATTCATTTAAACTATCTTTATTTTTTTTCATTCTTTTTTCTTTTTGCTACTCCAATAGGATGAGTTCCATTGCCCTGTCTTTGAAAGTACTGATCCTTTCTTCTGCTTTGTCTACTCTGATGGCAAATTCCTCTATTGTATTTTTTAGTTCACTTATTGTATTAGCCAGTTCTGTGACTTCTATTTGGTACTTTCTGTCTTTTGGTTAAAATTCTCACTTTGCTCATCCATCCTTTTCCCAAGCTCTGTGAACATCTTTATGACCATTATTTTGAACTCCTTATCAGATAAACCACTTAACCCTATTTCATTAAGGTCTTTTACTGAAGTTTTATCTTATTCCATTGTTTGGAATATATTCCTATTTCTCTTCATTTCCCTTGACTCTCTATGTTGAATTCTTGATAAAATAGCCATCTCTCCCCATCTTGAAGGAGTGGCCTTTTGTAGGAGATGAACCTTATTGTTCAAGCCTCCCCTAGCTCTTAGTTGTTCCTCAAACTTTTGTGAATTTCCAAGTAGACCATTTTATTTTTAGTGGCTCTCAGCAGTTGAAGGTGTGCCAAGACCTGTCAGTGTCCCAAAGGGGAAGATCTCAGCAGCACCTAGATTCAGGCTGATTGGAAGACAGATCCTCAAGGAGCAGCTTTTAATGTATGCAAATATACCTCGGTGGGGGACGGGAATTGGCCACTCCAAGATATGTCTCTTTCTCATGAGGATTATTTGAAGCTGGTTACTTTTAATAAACTGCAGGCAGGAAACAAACTCTGAAAAGTAGAATTTACTTACCCTTTGTTAAGAGATATTTACATCATAAAGGAAATCTCCATCTGCAAAGGTGTCTCCCTCTCTGTACAGGAAGTAGGGGGGACGACCTTATCTCTAGAAACTCTTATCAATGCAGAAGGCAAGGACTTAAATCTGCATAATAATCTTATTCCTGTTTACGGTGCTTGTCTGGTAACTTCCTGTAACTGACTCCCCCCCCCCACCCCCAACATCCTCCTTTGTCTTTAGCTGAAGATGATATTAAGGTGGGGGCTTCAGCCATTTTGGTGAGTTGCTCAGGTTGCCTGAGCCTCTCTCATGTATACATGTTATAAAGCTTTGTTTAATTTTCTCCTGTTATTCTGTCTCATGTGAATTTAATTCAGTCTCTGGCCAGAAGAACCCACAGAGGGTAGAGGAAATGTCTTCCTCCCCTACACCTCTTTCAGGGGAAGACTGGGAAATGGGCATTTTTGTCTGTTCCCTCTGTCTTGAGCCTTGGGTAATAGCCAGTAAAGAACTGTTTTTTGTGTGCTACTGTGCAAATGCAAATGAAGCTATTTTGTGTGCTACTGTATTGAAACTGTGAATGGAAGCCCTGTTAGCCACCAGAGACAGGCTATCAAGTGATATGTCCTTTGGAAAGTAGCAAATAAAGCCGAGGTGCTGGACATGTGCACAATCTCCTTTCTCAGAGACACCAACAACCTGAGGCAGGGCAGAGGGTGAGCATGAAAGTGGCGATCACCAGCCTCCCTGGTCTCTGGAGAGGATTTTAGTCAATCCCAAATTATGTGATTAATTTGAAGTCTGCTCCTCAGGCCAAAACTATGAAGATAAGCTAATAGACCTCTTTCACATAAAGACTGGCTTGCATTTCAGTCTGCTATCTTTATTGTCTGAGGGGCTATCCAGTTAAGAGGTGTTTCTCTATTTGTTACAGTCCTATGGAATCCATGATAGTAAACTCTGCTGGCCACTAGAGCCAGGTGATCAAAGAGTGTCCCCTGGATGGTAGCCTCAAAAACTGGGCACCAGACATGTGTACAAGCTCTATTTTGGGAGATACTGGAGACTTAGAGCAAGGCAGAGGGAGAGTTAGAAGATAGCGCCTCCCCACTGAGGTCTCTGGAGAGAATTACAGTGGGCCCTCATATGTTTGTTTAATTAGAAGCCTGCCTTTCAGGCTGAAGCTATGAAGATAAGCTAATAGTCCTCTTTCACACAAAGATTTGGTGCCTGAGTCTGTTGCCTCTCTGCTATCCTCTGGGAGTGGTAGCCAGTTAAGAATTCTTTATTTGTTTGTTACAATTCTGTGGGTCCTGCAAGCATGAGTCCACTGGCCACCAGAGCCAGGTGATCAACAGGTGTTCCCTGGCCAGCCAAAATTGGGGTGCCATATGAGTTCACAAAATCTTTTCTAGGAGATATCAGCAACCTGGAGTGAGGCAGAGGGAGGGCACAAAGATGCCTCCATGTTTGGAGAGTATTTTAGTAGGCTCCTAGATGTTTGTTAAATTAGATGGCTGCCCTCCCTCTGAGCTTTAAGATAAGCAAATAAGTCTCTTTCCTAGAAAGACTGGGTGCTTTTCAGTGGGCCACCTCCCTGCTGGGCCCTTGGTGGGCGAGTCCCCATGAGCTCTTTATGAACTCTTTCTCAGTTCACCATAGCATTGTGGGTCTCATGGATGCAAACCCCGTTAGCTTTCAAGGTGAGCTGTTTTGAGGGCTCACTTTTCAGGTGCAGGTCTTGTTGGGATGCCAGATGTGAGGTTCAGACTCTTCACTCCTCAGGGAGAAGCTCAGAATTGTGAGGTCTCTCCCAATCACAGGTCACCACAGCAGGGGCGAAGTTTATGGTGAGATTGTAGCTCAGCCTATCCTACTCACTTTGATGTGTTTTTTTTTCTCTTTCACTCAATGCGTAGGAGTCATTCAGCTATTTCTTGGGTTTCTTTCAGAAGAAATTGTTCCATATACAGCTGTAGATTTGGTGTGTCTGTGGCAGGAGGTCAGTTCAGTATCCTCCTATAGCATCATGTTTTACTGGGACCTGAAACTATTCTATATCTTGATGTGGTAGTGGTTATATGATTGCATATGTTTGTTAAAACTCACAGAATTGTAAACTAAAAGGGTGAATTTTACTATATGTATATTATCCTTTAATTTTAACAATGGAAAAATATCAGTAATGAAGCCGTCAAAAACCATAGTATATTTTTAAATAATTGTAATGAAAAATATGGGAGATCTCTAAATCAAAATCCACAAAACACAGCTGAGAGAAATTAAATAAGATCTAAATACATTGAGATATATATCATGAAACTGAAGGCTCAATATTGTTACAATGTAAATTCTCTCAAATTGATTTGTAGATTCAATATAGTCCTAACCAATTTCCCAGCAGGGTTTTCCCTTCCCATCTTCCTCCTCCTTACCTTTGTCTTCTTCATCTTCATTTTATCATCTTCTTCTGCAGTTTCTTCCATGGAAATCTCTGAGCTATTTCTAAAATTTATATAGATCTGGACCTAGAATAGGCAAAACACTTTTCAAAAAAAGAAGAAAAAATTTGAAGGACTTGAACTATCTGACTTCAAGACTTACTATAATAGTATGGTAATCAAGAGAGTTTGGTACTGTCATCAGGATATGTTACCAAACCAAAGTGGGTTCACTTCTTGGTGAGTTGAAATTAAAGCCTTCACCTGAAGTAGCTGTGACACAAAGTAAGATTTATTTTACCAAATAATTAGACCACAGGGAATCATTTCCAAAGCTGTGGCCCCCAAGTAAGGGAAAACATTTACCTTTTATTTCAAATGGTAAATGGATATTAAAAAGGGAGATTTCATCATCACATGCAGAGGTGGGTTTTCATTCGTGCAGGTGCAGTTTGAAAACATGCTTCCACATAAAATCACATGTTATTGTAATAAGGCCTAAGCTCCTCCTGGTGTGGAACTCTTAACATTAAAATGAAGCAAAGGTTCTTTTTTCTCAGGATTGCTTTGGCTATTCAGGATCTTTTGTTGTTCTATATGAATTTTAGGATTCTTTGTTCTATTTCTGTGAAGAATGTCATTGGGAATCTGATTGGGATTGCAAAGAATGAAGCTAGAAGCATCACAGTCCCTGACTTCAAAATATACTACAAAGCTATAGTAATCAAAACAGCATGGTACTTGCCACTAAAACAGATGCACAGATCAATGGAACAGAACTGAGAGCACAGAAATAAACCCACACATACATGGAAAGCTAATCTTTGACAAAAGATCTAAGAACATACAATGGAGAAAGGAAAGTCTCTTCAATAAATGGTGTTGGAAAAACTGGACAGTCGCATGCAAAAGAATGAAAGTAGACCATTATCTTACACCATAGACAAAAATTAACTCAGAATGGACTACAGACTTGAATGTAAGACCTGAAACCACAACTCCTAGAAGAAAATATAGGCAGTACACTCTTTGACATCAGTCTTAGGAGCACCTTTTCAAATACCATGTCTACTCAGGCAAGGGAAACAAAAGAAAAAGTTAACAGATGGGACTATACCAAACTCAAAAGCTTCTGCAAAGCAAAAGATACCATGAACAAAATGAAAAGGCGACCCACCAACTGGGAGAAAATATTTGTAAATCATTTATCCAACAAGGGGTTTATCTCTAAAATATATAAAGAACTCATACAACTCAACAACAACAAAAAACCAAATGCCTGATCACAAAATGGGCAGAGGATATGAACAGACATTTTTCCAAAGAAGATATGCAGATGGCCAACAGACACATGAAATGATGTTCAACATCACTAATTATTAGACAAGTGAAAATCAAAGCTACAATGAGATATCACCTTAAACCAGTCAGAATGGGTATAATTCCCAAGACAAAAAAATAACAAATGTTGGAGATGATGTGGAGAAAAGGGAACCCTCATGCACCGCTGGTGGGAATGCAAACTGGTGCAGCCATAATGGAAAACAGTATGGATATTTCTCAAAAAGTTTAAAATAGAAATACCATATGATCCAGCCATCCTACTACTGGGTATTTATCCAAAAAACTTGAAATCAATGATCCAAAGAGATTTATGCACCCCTATGTTCATTGAATCATTATTCACAATAGCCAATATGTGGAAGCAACCTAAGTGCTCTTCTACGGATGAATGGATAAAGAAGACGTGGTGTATATAAACAGTGGAATGCTACTCAGCCATAAAAAGGACAAAATTGTCCCATTTGCAATGACATGGGTGGACCCTGAGAGTATGATGTTAAGTGAAATAAATCATATAGGGAAAGACACTGCATGATTTCACTCATATGTGGAAGATAACAAATACATGGATAAAGAGAACAGATTAGTGATTACCAGAGGGGAAGGGGGCTGGGAGTGGGCAAAAGGGGTAAAGGGGCACAGATGTATAATGACATACAAAAATTAGACTACTGTTGGTGAGAATAATGTCTGTTCAGAAATTGATAAATAATAATATACACCTGAAATTACACAATGTTAAATACTATTATGATCTCAATAAAATTACTCGGAAAAAAGTCAATAAATCAATAAAAAGAAGGAAAAAAATTTAAACACTGGGAAAAATAAATTAAGCAAAGGTGACTCCTGGGTGCTTCTAGGCCTGTCTGCACAGATGTAGCTCTTGAAGTGGGGTTTGCACCAGGTCAGGGCGGTTAGTAATTGCATCTCTTATCATAACTAAAGGAGAAACAGTTAAGTGCTTTAGAAGCCTCCTTTCAGTACTCAGGTGAGTTAGTCAGTGACAGATAGACAATTCAATTAATGAAACAAAGTAGAGATTGTAGAAATAAACTTGAAATATATTTTCACTTATGTTTCTCATCAATTTTTTAGAGTAGAATTTTGAGAAAGTTACCTTTCCCCAAGGCTCAGAAATTAGACGACTTGTTTAGTAGGTTATTGAGATGAGACTTACACCCCAACATAATAATAAATCTAGAATCTCTTTTGTTCTTTTTTTTCAGTAACATTGCATTATACATATAACTTTCAGGTGTATGTCATAATATATTTCAAATTCAGTGTAGATTACGTCATGCTCACCACCCAAAGACTGATTACAATCCATCACCACATCCATGTGCCTAATCACCCCTTTAGCTCTCCTCCTTCCCTCCCAAGCAAGAATCCAGTCTCCATTGCTGTGAGTTTGTTTGTTGTTGTTTTCATCTTCTACTCATGAGTGAGATCATATGGTATTTGACTTTCTCCCTCTGACTTATTTCACTTAGCATAATACCCTCAAGGCCCATCCATGTTGTCACAAATAGCCAGATTTCATCATTTCTTGTGGCTGAGTAGCATTATTCACAATAGCCAAGACTTGGAAGCAACCTAGATGCCCGTGAAGGGATGAATGGGTAAAGAAGATGTGGTATATATCTATACATAATGGAATACTACTCAGGATCTCTCTCTTTTCTTTTTTTGAGGAAGATTAGCCCTGAGCTAACATCTGTTGTCAGTCCTTCTCATTTTGCTGAGGAAGAGTGGCCATCAGTGCCCATCTTCCTCTATTTTATAGGTGGGACGCCTGCCACAGCATGACTTGCCAAGCGGTGTGTAGGTCTGCACCAGGGATCAGAACTGGTGAACCCTGGGCCACTGAAGCAGAATGTCCAAACTTAACCACTGTGCCACTGGGCCAGCCCCATTCAGGATCTCTTTTGAATGCTAGAACTCTATTGAACACACTGCCTTTCACAGGTAGGACTCATTCCCCATGGAGAGACTGGCCAACTTGCCTTGCATTTCTCACTCATTTTTGTCTCCGACTGCTCTTCCTTGCATTGCTGTTGGCATCAGCCATTACCCCTGCTAACACAGAGTCCACGAAGCACCACAGCCTGCTAGTCTGCTCCTAGTGAGAGGTTTCTATACTGGCTGGTCTAAAGACAGACTGTGCGGGAATGAAAAGAAGCCAAGAGCAATGTGGAGCACAGCCCTGACTAAGATGGTTATTGGATCCAGCTGATGCAAAGAGAGAACAACCCACTCTGTAGATAAGTATCTCTGTCCCTAGGTCATGGAGTGACAGGCAGTTTCTTTACAAACGGATTAGGTACAAGAAGATGAAGAACAACTCCAGCATCATTTATTAGGTATTCTATGAACGCTTTTTTTTTTGCACATCCCTTGCTTCCTATATGGTTCCTTGATGGCATACTGAGTTGAGATTTATTCAAGTGTGGAGCTTCCCTTGTCCCAGGGCAGGAATATTTTGGAATTCTGACTGCATTCCCTTTAAGACATGGGAATCACTTCATCTACAATTAAAATGCACCATTCCATTGATCTGTGTGCCTGTTTTTGTACCCGCACCATGCTGTTTTGATTACTTACACCATATCCATTTTTATGGCTTAAGAGCAGTGGTTCTCAGCCCTGCCTGGGCATAAGGGTCACATGGGCAGATCTGAAATATGCTTGAGCTCTACTTGCATATATTCTCATTTAATTGGCTATGAAGAAGGGCTTGGGATCAGGTGATTTTTACAGGCGGCTCTGTTTGAGACCTCAGCCCTGGATCAGGGTTTCTAGAACTTTATTGCACATCCAAATCATCTGGGGATATTGTTAAAATGCAGATTATGATTCAGCAGATCTGGGGTGGGTCCTGAGATTTGGCATTTCTAACAAACTCCCAAAGTCTGCAGATTGCACTTGGGGTGGCAAGGCTCTAGAGCAGGGTTTCTCAACCTTGGCACTACTAACACATGGGGCAGGATAATTCTTCATTGATGGGGGGCTATCCCGTGCATTGTAGGATGTTTAGCAGCATCCCTGGCCTCTACCCACCAGGTTCCAGTGAAAACCAGAAATGCTCCAGGCATTGCCAAATGTCCTCTTGGTGGGGGCTGGAGTGAGGATTGCCCCTGATTTAGAACCACTGATCTACAATACTAGTCCCCCAAGTTAGCTACATCCTGGCATCACCTGGGAAGCTTTAAAGATATTGATGTTTGATTTTCTCTCCCATGGATCCTGAATTAATGGATCTAGGGTGTATCTGGGCATCACATACTGAATCTCCTTTAGGTACTGGGAACTCCAGGGTGCTCTTATATTTCAATTTCCTTAAGAGGAGATTCATGGAGGGATATATTGGTGGCGGCTTGCAGGAGATGATAGTTCTAATTTTCATAGTGGTACTTGATATTTAAGGCACACTAGGCTTCATTTATCTAATGCTTCACTGCCTGAAATCTATGCTTTACTACTTCAAGCTCTGCCTCGTAATGAGTAATTGTAGATTCTCTAGTGTCGTTTAATGGAGGAAATAAGTATAAGATACAGTCTCTGGTCGATAATGTACACAGGTTGGGATTGCCCTAATTCGAAGCATCTGTCTCCAATATCTAGGGGTGTGTCAGGTTGTGCTGGATTAAGATGCCTGCAATTTCCTAACACCTAGATCATGCCCAGAGTTCAGAGTTCAGATGAATTCTGTCCCTTTATCAGGAGAATGATGGTGGTGGGGTGTGAGTGAGGATGTTAGTCAAGCTAATGAAGTTCAAATTAAAATATTAGTAGCTCATGAAATTAATGTCTCTGATATTTTTGAGACATTCTCTATGAACTACAAGCACTTGCAGTATCATCCGGATACCTTAAACACAGAAGCTGTGCTTCAGGACCTGTAGATCTTATTTTTGCTAAGTGGGAAAAGTCTGGACAAGAGACATATGCAAGTCTAGAACCCACACTCAGCTAACCATATGGATCAAGTACACAGCATTCCATCCCCTACTTCTGCCCAACTTGGCCTTCTCCTTTCTGAATCTAGGAGATCATGTGATCTGCAAGTCATGAGCTTTTCGGACATGGTGGGATAGTGAACAGCCCAATTAGCAATGATCCAGTGTCCTTACTGCCTAAATCACATTACAAAGATGAAGTTGTGACTACTAGTTCTATAATATGTAAATTTGTTTTCTCACTCTCCATCCTGTGGATTAATATAATGAATATAGTGAGCATTTGTTTTCCTTAGAGTCATCCAGAACTTTGGGGCTGAAGAGGACTCTTGGTCCTTCAAATAAGAGAATAAAAGCTGTCATAAAGCTGAAAGAGCTTAGTTCCTTAAAAAACTGGTGGTGGAGTTTGACAGACTGATGAGACAAGATTTTATAGGTGACAGCCTGAGCCTCTGATATGGAGAGAGCAGGTACATTTGTCAGGATCCCACATCCAGGATACAAATGTGCTGAGGCAATCATAGACTTTTCAAAAGGCTTTTATCCAGCCTTGTATCTCTCAAATACCTTGACATATACTATCGACATTACTGGTTGGCTGTGAGGTGTCAAGGAATTGTAAGTTTACAATCAAAACTAAGGCGAAATTCACTATTCAATTGTCCAGATCACTTCCATGATAAATGCAGACACCACGAAAGCTCCTCTGTTTTTATTGGTGGGGTGTGTAGGGCCAGAGGATTAATCTGTGCTTGCGTGCCCCTTCCAACTACTGACTTTAGGAAATGTCCCATCCCCATGAACTACAGAAATATTTGAGAAATTATTGTCTGCATAAGGAAAGGAAATGAATACTTAAAAAAGAAAACACTTCTGAAAATTAAACAGTGTGGTTGAGAAGAGTGTATTACAAACCAGGCAGTAAGTTCAGTAAAAGAGAAAAGTGTTCTTCATTAGTCTGGCAAATTCATCAATCTTACTGACGTTTAGAATCACATTGTTAATTTTAGAATTTCATGTGGCATTTGATTTTTCTCTCTGCAGTTTTTATGTTATGTTAAATTCATTAGTAAAGTTCTGTTATAGTCTTTGTTTCTTATATGTAATACTTTGTTGGTGTTGTGAAGAGAGACACTTTTTCTATACACAGTAGCTCTATTCCTGTGAGTTTTCTTGATAGGTTAGTTTTCTAGAGACAAGTGATGCTGCCCTACATCTGATCCTCATTGGCTAGAGAGAACATGTTTAATGCCAAACTGCTGTTCCACTTAAATTGGAAGGCAAATGCTCTTTGCCAGTAATTCTCATTTTGCTTATTCTCTCTGTGTGGGTATGAGGTATGGGAGTTGAGCAAAGCAAGGCAGGGCTGTAAAGCCACTCTGGATATGTTTCCCCCCCTCTCCTTCCCACCTCTATGTCCCAAACTTGTCTCTACGATTTAGCTCTTTACACCAAAACTATAATTATTAATGTTGTCATCAAAGATAATGGAATAAATCATCTCCATGGAAGAAGAATAAAATCATAGAAGAAAGAAACACAACGCTTTTGAAAATCAAGCAATATAATGGAGAAGATAGCTAATTATTTAAAAATATTGCTTGATACAGTGGCAGTCTTGTATATAAGGACGCTTTGCATATTGACTTTTGGAGACACAATATCAATATTTAAAATTCCATGTAGATTTTGATTGAAGCTGCATTAAATAAATATATATTATATTCCTCTCTGGAAACGTATTGTGCTCTACTTTTTCGTCTTCTTTTGTGGTCTCTGAAAAGTTTTGTAATATTTTCTCTGAAGATTCTTTATATTCTTCGTTAAATGTATAACTTAGTACTTTATATTTTTTTGCTCTTGTTAATGGATACTTTTTTCTTTTCCTATAACTAAATATTTTTTCTTACAGTCTCTGATGGCTTAGTCTGCCAGAGACAAATGATGCTGCCTTCCAGATGGTTTTAATTTGCCTAAAGGGAAGAAATCCAATGTCTTATTTTAGTTTCACTTAAATCCAGCTTCCTCAAGGTTGTTTGTAACCAAAACCTGGCTAGAAAGGACTGGAGTTTTGAAGGTTGGAGTCTAGGGTGAAGAAATGGAGATAGCACTTGGTACATGAGTGTGCCTTCCAGGGTGCTCTGCTTCTCTGTCTAGAAAAATGTTCCATATGCAAAGAGAAGTGAAGGGCTCAGCAGTCAGAATAGGAACCGTTATGATCTAGGTCACAATCAATTATTACTATTATGATCTAAGTCACAATCAAGTGTTGGCTCTTGAGCCAAGGGCGGGCTCACACCTACAGGTCTGCAGGGAAGTGACTACTATAAATATCAACATCTTAAAGGGTTTCCACCTCCGGAAATTCAGAGGATACCTCATTTCTTTACGTCCACTCAGTCCCAAGTGAGTTTCAGGATGTGCCAGTTGGGTCTCCTGGTTTAGGCTTTCTTTATTAAACTGCCAATAAGCCCCAAATCATCTATGAGTTTGACCTACTGGTGTGACCTGATTCTTGCAATTTCAGAGTCAATCAACAAATTCTGGGATACGTAAGTGGTAGAGAGGAAATCAGGATGGGGTGAGGGGATGGATACAGCTGTTTCCCCAGATGTCTGCGAGCTGGTTAGTTTCCTGAAGGTAGGTAGAACAATGGCAGAACCTAAAGCACGAAATGGCTGTTCCTTTCATGTTCCTCCCCTCCTCCCCTTTCCACTGGATATAAAGAAAGCCAGGCTTCTTTTGGCTTTTGGCCTGAGACTTTCTCCCTAGATGTATTGGATCCTTATCAGCCAAGGTGGTGAGAAAATGAGGACAGATAGCCAGGTTACCCTCCAGCCATCATGATAAAGATAATTAATAATAGTGATAATGATGCCTAATACTTAGTGAGTGCTTACTGTATGCCCTACACTATTCTAAGCGCTTTTGCCATGTTAACTGACGTAGTCTTTATGATACTATGAGGCAGGTCTATTACCTGTTAGGAAATTGTAGCATGGAGGAGTTGTATCCTTTTCTAAGGTTATACTGTTAATAAGAGGTGGAGCCAGAATTCAAGCCCAGGCAGTTTAACCTCAGAATGATGTGCCTGCGGGGCGACTGTGCTACACTGTGGCACAGAAGGCCATCTATGCCACACTTCCCCTTACAGACACTGGACCACTTGTTAAACCACCCACTTAATTCTTCTAAAGAAGTGAAAAGTTTTGTTTTTGCAGCTGACTAAGCTCTTCTCTGTGACTCCTTATGGGTAGAAAAGGGGCTTCCTCATCTCTTTGTTTCTCATATCTGACATAGTATTTGACTCATTCATGCATTCACAAATGAACACTCCTGGTCAGATGCAGTGTAAGTTATCTGCAGCTTATTTAAAGAGACGATACACTTTGGAGTCTTCATGATCAGCTGAAGAATCTGAAATTTTATTCAGACAGACTTACTTAGAAATCTTATAGGTTCAAACACTTTGTGGCTAAGAAAACTTCCCAGCTTTATCAAAAAACAAAAAAATGTTCTTGAGCTGAGACCATTGAAGATGGGGATGAAGAGTCAGGGTTTGCACTCAGTCCTAGAACTTCCAACACAAAGTTACTGTGCCTTAACTGCAGCCTGGACATTTCTTCTGAAAGTTTCCTTTGCAGTGAAAAGAGTGTGAACCTCAGTAGTGCTCTTCTATCCCTGGTGACTTGAGAACCACAGCGTTCATGGGTGCAGAATTTAAGCCTCATCAGATTTGGGGCATGTTCATGTCTTTTCTCTTCTCTTTAATTGTGAGGTGAAATTAGGTCATTATTTCAGTTCCAAGAGGTGAGTGTTTATAAAAGGACACTTTGGAGGGAAATAAAAAGTAGAAATGACTAAAGATATATAAAAGGATTGAAAATTGGGCTTGAGAGTTCAGCTAAGATTGGAAACTGTTTTTGTGGCCATGATCCCAAGGGGACCATGAAGGCCTGTGGGACAAGAAGAAAGGCAGAGAATAGACACAGTTGGGATGGCATGGACAGATGATTTCAGAAATTCTACACAATGCTCTATTTACAAATATTTCACATACAAATTTCATTGAACTAAGATGTTAATACAATTTCCCTCTCCCAACCTTTGCCTGCCACCACAACTTTGGGTAAGCCTTCTTGATGGTTTCATTTGCCAGAGACAAATGATGCTGCTTTCTCTCCTTTGCCTCATTAGCTGGAAAGAAAACCATTTACTGATTTATCATGGTTTCATGTACGTGCAGTTTTGCAAAGATTTATGTCATTGTCCTTCCTCTTCAAACACAACCCTAGTCTAATAACCACTTCCTACGCCCAGGCAGATCCTCCCTTCCTACAGTCATGGAACGTATTAGTAGTTTCTCTGAGGTTTTCAATGTAAATTTTAGATAGCAATATAGCCTTTGGTCAATCCTCCAACAATCATCACACAAGATGTGAAGAACATAAGACCAAACTATTTAGAAAGATATCACAGGAGTGTAGGTTAACACTCCCAAATGTGAAGGAAATTTTCAATAGGAGTTATATTTTACAGAACACTTTCTGGCCATATGAATACAACACATTAGTAACTACATTGTAGAAGTTTCCCAAAAAGAAAAAAGGCATTTTGGAAACCCATGGCAGTAAGAAGGATCTGAAATTGTTTGGTATGATAGTGAGGGTTGTGTCCAGCTCTGGGCCAGTCAGACAGAGTTAGGCCACTGTCTGCATATCTTAATGAGACCAGTCTTGAACTGTGAGGACTGCATTAATCAGGGCATTGGGTCTGTACAGCTCACACTTGAACAGAGAGTGGAACCGTGCTGACCACCAGCTCAGTGTCCAGGTAACAAAAGTGCCCCTAGTGGAGTCCAGTCCTAGGGTCCCGTGCATATGCTGGGTCATCAGTAAGGGCACAAGTATGTTTTCTGGAGCAGTGAACCTTTCAGGGCCTGGGGTAAATTAGCCAGAACCCTCCTCTCCCTTCACCCACCCAATGGCAAATCTGATAAATCAGCCCGAATTTCCTTTGTATTATAGAATTTCCTAAATGAGATGGCTGATAATTTGAGTGAAGTTGATTTATACTACTACCAACTCAAGAGCAATGTGTAGTGGATAAGAATAGGATTTACAATGCTATGCAAATTTACCACTGACAGATAATGTGTTTCACTACCCATGCACATACTTGTTCTTCTCTACTGCTGAATGAAGATACACACAATATTGAGGAGTTTATAAGAAGACTGGTACCATGAAATGCTCATTTTTAGTTCTCTCAGATTCTCTCTCTTATTCTTTGTTGTATTTTTCTCACTCTTGATAAGACATCATCAAGTAAGCTTATAAATTCTGTAATCTCTTTCTTCCAGTAGATTTCCTATATCTAAATATTAATTTAAGATTAGGAATCCTTTCGGACACGAACACTGAAAGGAAGCGTCTGTCTATTTTCTTCTTTCTCGCTGAACTTTCTATCAACTGGAAAGTCTACAGGTCAAAAGACCACCTGGCAATGATAAAGTTCTATGCTAGTTATCTCAGTTATTGAAAGCTCCTTAATATACAAGTCCTCACTATGTCATTTGGAGAAATGAAGGACATGACTGGCTTTGGGGGTTGATCTTGGGGAGATCAGCTGCACTGTGTCAAGGAATTCAGTGAAAGGTACTGATATCTTTCTCTACTACAACCGTTTTTATCTGAATGTCTCCTTCACATCAAGGGTCTGTGTATCCCTAGTGAACAGTGAAGAGATTCTGAGGATGCTTCTGGAAACCTTTTCCATGAGAGCATTCTGGTTACTTTATATTGCTATTTCTTCTCGATTCAGTTTTGGCTGTTTGTGTCTTTCTGGGAATTTGTCCATTTGATCTAAGGTATCTAATTTATTTGTGTACAATTGTTGATGGTATGTCTTTATAATCCTTTTTATTTCTGTGAGATTGGTATTAATTTCCCATCTTTCACTTCTGATTTTAGTCACTTTAGTTTTCTCTCTTTTTTTCTTGGTGAAACTTTTTAAAGTTGTGCCAATTTTATTGGGTTTTTGAAAGAACCAGTTTTGGTTTTATTTATTTTCTCTAGTATTTTTCTCTTTTGTATTTCATTAATGTCCACTCTAATCTTTATTATTTCCTAGCTTCTGTATTCTTTAGATTTAGTTTGCTCTTCTTTTTCAGGATTTCTTTTAACTTTATTAAGAAAGAATTGACAAATATAATTGTATATATTTAAAATATAGATGATGATTCAATATACATATACATTATAGAATGGTTACCAAGATCAAGATAATTAACACAGCCATCACCTCATGTAGTTAACATAGTTAACTCTGTGTATGTGTATAGTAAGAATGTTTAAGATCTACTTTCAGCAACTTTCAAGTATATAATATGTTATTAACTATAGTCAATGTACTGTATATTAGTTCTTCAGAACTCACTCTTCTTACAACTGAAAATTTGTACACTTTGACTGACATCCATCTCATTTTTCCCTCTCCCCAGCCCCTGGCAACCATCATTCTCTTCTGTTTCTACGAAATCAGCTTTTTAATTTTTTTTAAGTTATCTCATATAAGTGATGCCATATAGTATTTTTCTTTCTCTCTCTAGCTTATTTCACTTAGCATTATGCCCTCTGATTCCATCCATGTTGTCACAAATGGTAGATTTTCCTTCTTTTTTATGGTTGCATAATATCCCATTGTATACATACACATGCCACATTTTCTTTATCCATTCGTCTGTTGAAGGATGGTTAGATTGCTTCCATATCTTGGCTATTGTGAATAGTGCTGCAATGAACATGAGTGCACAGGTATCTCTTCGAGATATTGATTTCAATTACTTCAGTTCTATGCACCGGCATGGGATTGCTGTATCATATGGTAGTTCAATTTTTAATTTTTTGATGAACCACCACACTGTTTTCCACAATGGCAGTATCATTTTTCATTCCCACAAACAGTATATAAGGGTTCCCTTCTCTTCACATTCTCACCAACATTTCTCTCTTGTCTTTTTGATAATAGCCATCCTAATAGGTATGAAATGACATCTCGTTGTTTTGATTTGCATTTCTCAGATGATTAGTGATATTAAACACCTTTTCATATACCTATTTGCCATTCATATGTCTTCTTTGGAAAAATGTCTATTCAGGTCCTTTGCCAATTTTAAAATTAGATTGTTTGCTTTTTGCTATTGAGTTGTATAAGTTCTTTATATGTTTTAGATATTAATCCCTTATCAGATATATCATTTGTGAATATTTTCTCCCATTCTGGAGGTTGAGCTTTCAATTTATTGAGTGTTTTCTTTGCTGGGCACAAGCTTTTTAGTTTAATGTAGTCGCATATGCTTATTCCAGTTTTTGTTGCCTGTGCTTTTGATGTCTTCTTCAAGAAATCATTGCCAAGACCAATGTCAAGATCTTTTTCCCTAAGTTTTCTTCTAGGCAGTCTATGGTTTCAGGTCTTACATTTAAGTCTTTGCTCCATTTCAAGTTAATTTTTGTGAGTTTTGTAAGATAGGGGACCAATTTTATTCTTTTACCTGAGATATCTAGTTTTCCCAACACCAGTTATTGAGGAGACTATCCTTTCCCCATTGTGTGTTCTTGGCACTCTTGTCAAAAGTTAGTTGACCATATATGCGTGGGTTTATGTCTGGGTTCTCTGTTCTGTTCCACTGCTGTATGTGCCTGATTTTATGCCAGTACCAAATTGTTTTCATTATGATGGCTTGGTAATATAGCTTGAGATTAGGAAATGTGATGCCTTCAGCTTTGTTTTTTCACAGCATTGCTTTAGCTTTTTGGGATCTTTTGTTGTTCCATACAAACTTTAGGATTGCTTGTTCTATTTCTGTGAAAAATGCTATTGGAATTTTGTTTGGGATTGCATTGAATCTGTAGATTGCTTTGAGTAGTAGGGACATTTTCACAATATTAATTCTTCCAATCCAAGAAAATGGGATATCTTTCCATTTATTTGTGCCTTTTTAAATCTCTTTCATGAACATCTTACATTTTCCAGTGTACAGGTCGTTCAACTCCTTGGTTAGATTTATTCTTAAGTATTTTATTTTATTTTTTGATGCTGTTGTAAATAATATTGTTTTCATAACTTCTCTTTAGATGGTTCCTTGTTAGTGTATAGAAATTCAGCTGATTACTGTATGTTGATTTTGTGTTCTGCAACTTCGCTGAATTCTTTTATTAAGTCTAAGTTTTTTTTGGTGGAATCTTTAGAATTTTCTATATATAAGATCATATCATCTGCAAATAATGAATTCTTTTATTAAGTCTAAGTTTTTTTTGGTGGAATCTTTAGAATTTTCTATATATAAGATCATATCATCTGCAAATAATGACAATTTTATGTCTTTCTTTCTGATTTGGATACCTTTTATTGCTTTTTCTTGCGCAATTGCTGTTGCCAGGACTTCCAATACTATGTTGAATAGAAAGACTAAGAGTGGGCATTCTTCTCACGTTCCTGATCTTGGAGGAAAGGCTTTTAACTTTTCACCATTAAGTGTGAAGTTAGCTGTAGACTTGTCAAATATAGCCTTTATTATGCTGAGGAACATTCCTTCTATACTCAATTTGTTGAGGGTTTGTATCATGAAAAAGTGTTGATCTTTGTGAAATGCTTTTTTTGCATCTATTGAGATTTGAGATGATCGTATGATTTTTATCCTTCATTTTGTTAGTGTAGTGTACCACACTCATTGATTTACATATGTTGAACCATCCTTGCATCCCAGGGATGAATCCCACTTGATCATGGTGTATGATTCTTTTAATGTGTTCTTGAATTTGATTTGCTAGTATTTGTTAAGGATTTTTGCATCTCTGTTCATAAGGGATATTGGCCTGTAATCCTCTTTTCTTTTCAGGGATATTGGCTGGCTTTGGTATAAGTGTTTGTAAAATGAGTTTAGAAGTGTTCCTTCCTCTTCAATTTTTTGGAAGATTTTGAGAAGGATTCGTATTAATTCTTCTTTGAATGTTTGGTGGAATTCATCTGGGAAATCATCTGGCCCTGGGCTTTTCTTTGTTTGAAAATTTTTGATTACTGATTCAATCTCCCTGCTTCCTATTGGTCTGTTCAGATTTTGTATTACTTCTTGATTCAGTCTTGGTGAGTTGTGTGTTTCTAAGAATTTATCCATTTATTCTAAATTATCTAATTTGTTGGCATATAATTGCTCATTGGAGTCTTATATGATCCTTTATATATCAGTTGTAATGTCCCCTCTTTCATTTGTAATTTTTTTAGAGTGATATTTTTTCTTAGTCTAGCTAAATTCATCAATTTTGTCTATCTTTTCGTAAAATCCACTCTTAGTTTTGTTGATCTTTTCTAGTTTCTAATTTATTTCTGCTCTAATGTTTATTACTTCATTCATTCTGCTAACTTTGGGCTTAGTCTGTTCTTCCTTTTCTAGTTCCTTGGGGTGTAAGATTGGGTTGTTTATTTGAGATCTTTGTTTTTTTAATGTAGTCATTTATTGCTATAAACTTCCATCTTAGAACTGCTTTTGCTGCATCCCATAAAATGTTATATATTGTATTTCCATTTTTGTTTGTTTCAAGGTATATTCTGACCTTGCTTTTGATTTCTTCTTTGACCCATTGTTTGTTCAGAATGTAATTTCCAAATATTTGTGGATTTTCCAGCTTTCCTCCTATTACTGATTTCTAGTTTCATACCGTTGTGTTCAGAAAAGATACTAGATATGATTTCAGTCTTCTTAAATTTATTAAATTTTCTTTTGTGACCTAACATGATCTATCCTGGAGAATGATCCATGTGTACTTGAAAAGAATGTGTATTCTGCTGCTGTTGGATGGAATGTTCGGTATATGTCTGTTAGGTTCATTCTGTCTAAAGTGTTATTCAAGTCTATTATTTCCTATTATTTTCTGTCTGCATGATTACCTATTGCTTAAATTGGGATATCAAAGTCCCTTTCTATTATTACATTGCTGTCTGTTTCTCTCTTCAGATCTGTTAATAATTGTTTAATGAATGTAGGTGCTCTAATAGTGGGTCCATCTATGTTTAAAATTGTTATATCCTCCTGATGAATTGATCCTTTTATCATTTTGTAATGACCTTCTTTATCTCTTGTTATTGTTTTTGACTTAGAGTCTATTTTGTCTGATGTTGTTATAGTCATGTGTTGCTTAATGATGGGGATGTATTCTGAGAAATATGTCATTAGGGGATTTCATCATTAAGCAAACATCATAGAATATACTTGCACAAACCTAGATGGTATTACCTACTACATACCTGGGCTATATGGCATAGCCTATTGCTCCTAGGCTACAAACCTGTAAAGCATGTTACTGTACTGAATACTGTAAGCAGTTGTAACACAATGATAAATATTTGTATATCTAAAGATAGATAAGGTACAGTAAAAATATGGTATAAAATATAAAAAATAATACACCCATATAGGGCACATACCTTGCATGGAGCTTGCAGAACTAGAAGTTGCTCTAGGTGAGTCAGTGAATGAGTCGTGAGTGAATGTGAAGGCCTATGACATTACTGCACACTATTGTAAACTTCATAAACACTGTACATTTAGGCTACACTAAATTTATTTTAAAAAAGATTTTTCTTTCTTCGATAATAAATTAACCTTAGCTTACTGCAACTTTTTTACTTTGTAAGTTTATTTTTTCAAACCTTTTGATGCTTTTATAATAACACTTGACTTAAAACACAGACATATGTACATATGACATATGTACAGCTGTACAAAAATATTTTCTTTCTTTATACCCTTATTCTATAAGAATTTTTCTATTTTTAAAATTTTTTATTTTTATTTACTTTTTAAACTTTTTTGTTAAAAATTAAGACATAAATCCACACGTTAGCCTAGGCCTACAGAGTGTCACGGTCATTGATATCACTGTCTTCCACCTACACATCTTGTAGCACTGGAAGGTCTTCAGGGGTAATAACATGCATGGAGCTGTCACCTCCTGTGATAACAATATCCTCTTCTGGAATACCTCCTGAAGGACCTACCTGCGGCTTTTCTTGAGTAAGTATCACTCTTTTCAGAAATATATTCATTGTGTTTTGCTTGGTTTGTTTCCTTTTTTCACCATAGATTTGCTTGTAAGCAGATAATGCACCATGAACATTACTCTCTATTAATGAAAACCTTTTGGTGTTGGGGTCCATGTTTTCAAAGTTTTTAAGGAGTTTGTTGAGATCTGAAAAAGTTTCTGCTAAGCCCTTTATTGTGAAGTTCCTTGAGAGTTCTTCCTCTTTTTCTTCCCTTGCAGGTTCCTTTCCTCTTGCCTCTTCTCCAGCTATGCATTCCTATTCCAGTTCCAGCTCCACATCAGTCAATTCCTTATGAACTACCTCTAGCTCCTTCTCAATGTCATTCTCTTCCACACACCAGTTTGTTTGCCATCTAAACCAACAGCATTGTCAGTATTTGCAACCTCCTCATCCTCAGCAAGTCGTTTGAAGTCATGAACAAACCTCTTGAGTGTCTTCTTCCTGATGCCATTCATACACTCTTTAGTGACATCACTCCAAGCCAAAGAAAGGTTCTGCTTTTGGGGGATTTTTTTGTTTGTTTTTTGCTGAGGAAGATCTGCCCTGAGCTAACATCTGTTGCCAGTCTTCCTCTACTTTGTATATGGGTTACTGCCACAGCATGGCTGATGAGTGGTTCATGTCCATTCCCAGGATCTGAACCCACAAACCCAGGCTGCCAAAGCGGAGCATACCGAACTTTAACCACTATGCCATGGGGTTGGCCTTCCAAGAAAGGTTCTTGATGCAGTTATAAATGTTGTAATCCTTCTGGAATTGCATCCCTGTTTTCTCAGTTGTAGCAAAAGCCTGCACAAAGGTCTTCCTGAGGTAGTAGGCCTTAAAAGCTGCTATAACCCCTTGATCCATTGGTTGGATTGAAGAGGTGGTGTTTGGAGGGAGATATACTGCTTTGATATTGGGATGAAGATCACCAATAAGAGGAGCATGTCTTGGAACATTATCAACAATAAGCAAAGTCTTGAAAGGTATGTTATTCTCCAAACAGTACTCCTCCATTTGGCTGGCATAGCAATTCAGGAGGGCATCTTGGAGGAGGAGCTGGGTCATCCATGAGTTCTTATTGTTCCTGTAGGACACTGACAGTGTGTGCTTATTGATATGCTTGAGCACCCTGGCATTCTCACTGTGCCAGATCATAGAAGGTTTCAATTTGTAGCCTGCAACATTGCCCCAAAATGAGACTATTATCCTATCTTTAAAAGCCTTGAAGCCTGGCATTGAGTCGGTTTCTGGAATAGGGAGATTTTAACCATACTGAATATTTGCTCTGGCAAATAATTTTTCTTTGCAATCAGCTTGTCTAGAGTTTCAAAAACTTCTTCAGCTGCCTTCACATCAGCACACTCAGACTCACTGCTCACTTTCACATTATGTAGTGAATAACTAATCTGGTTTTTTTTGGTGAGGAAAAGCAGCCCTGAGCTAACATCCATTGCCAAATTTCTCGTTTTGCTGAGGAAGATTAGCCCTGAGTTAACATCTGTGACCATCTTCCTCTATTTCGTATAAAGAGTGCCACCGCAGCATGGCTCGATGAGTGGTACATAGGCCTGTGCCCAGGATCTGAACCTGTAAACCCTGGGCTGCAAAAGCAGAGCATGTGATCTTAATCCCAGCACCACTGGGCCAGCCCCAGTAATGAATCTTGAATCATTTAAACGACTCAGAGCTAGCAGTAAATTTAACATTGTGGCTTGGCCCAGCCTTTTCTTTCAACATTGCAAATTAACTTTTTGCTTTGGCCATGATTCTCATGGTGCTGAGAGGGATAAACTTCTGTGTCTGGTCTTCAATCCAGGTCATTAGAGTTTCTCCATGTCTGATATAGGCCCTTATTAAATTTTTGTTAATCTCATTGCCTTCAATGAAGCAGATCCTTTAATAGCTTCCATCATTTTTCTTGTTCTTCAAGATCATAGCTATGGTGGAATGGGACACGCCTGACTGGCAAGAAATAACCATCACTAATTTTCCACTTTTGTAGTCCTTAATCACTTTTAATTTTCTTTCCTGGTCACTCAATGTGGCCTCTTACTGACATAATTAACAGTGGAATTTGTATGCTTGGGGGCCATGATGAAGAAATAACATGAGATTAAATCAAGAAGATAAAATGATGCAATCAAGAGATGTGTTAACATGAAATGTATTAGGCTGCTGCTGGTATAACTCGGCATACTGTTTTCCACTAAACTATAGTTTTAATAAGTAGAAAGAGTATACTCCAAAATAACAATAAAAAGTGTAGTACAGTAAATACACAAACTAGTAACATAGTTGTTTATTATCATTGTCAAGTATTATGTAATGTACAACATTGTATGTGCTATACTTTTGTATGATTAGCAGCACAGTGGATTTGTTTACACCAGCATCACCACAAACGCATGAGTAATGCTTTGCTCTACAATATTATGATGACTACAACATCACTAGGCAATAGAAATTTTTCAGCTCCATGATAAACTCATGTGACGACCATAATATATACGGTTCTTTTTGACCTATGCGTTAGGCAGCACATGACTGTATGTGCCTTCTCTCTTTTGGTTTCCATTTGCATGGAATATTTTTTCCATTCATTCTCTTTCAGCTTATGAGTGTTCTTCAAGCTTAAGTGAGTCTCTGGTAGACAGCATACAGTTTTGTTTTTTTATCCATTTAGCCATTCTGTATTTTCTAACTGGAGAATTTCAACCATTTACTGTTAGAGTAATTAGTGATAGGTAAAAATTTATTATCACCATTTTGTTAATTTCTTTTTGATTCTTTTGTAGTAACTTTGTTCTTTTCTTCCTCTCTTGCTATATTTCTTTGTGAATTCATGATTTTTTGTAGGGATATGCTTTGATTTTTTTCTCTTAACATTTGTATGTCTACGATAGGATTTTGCTCTGTGGTTACCATGAGACTTTCATAATACATCTTATAGTTCTAACCATCTATTTTAAACTGATAACAACTTAACATCAATTGCATAACAAACTTCTACCCATTTATTTGCCCCCCATTTGCATTGCGATGCTCAGTTGACATCTGTTTATATTGTGTATCTATTAAAACATATTGTCGATATACATATTTTAACATTTTTGCCTCTTTCTTTTAAAAATTTCATTTTTTTCCTTTTTCTCCCCAAAGCCCCCAGGTACATAGTTGTATATTCCTAGTCGTGGGTCCTTCCAGTTGTGGCATGTGGGATGCTGCCTCAGCATGGCTTGATGAGCAGTGCCATGTCCATGCCCAGGATTCGAATCGATGAAACACTGGGTCGCTGCAGTGGAGTGCATGAACCCAACCACACGGCCACGGGGCCAGCCCCTTGTCTCTCAGCCTATATACTAGAGTTTAAAGAGAGTTACATACTACCATTGGAGTTTTAAAATATTTTGAATTTGATTATATATTTTCCTTTATCAGTGAATTTTATACTTTCATATGTTTGCATGTTACTAATTGGCATCCTTTTACTTTACCTTGAAGAATTCCCTTTAAAATTTCTTGTAGGGTAAGTCTAGTGGTAATAAATTCTGTCAGTTTTTATTTGTCTGGGAAAGTATCTCTCTTTGATTTCTGAACTAAAACTTTGCTGAGTAAAGTATTCTTGGTTGACATACTTTTCTTTGAATGTTTTAAATATGTCATCCCATTCTTCCTGCCCTGCAATGTTTTTTCTGAGAATCTTTTCATAGCCTTATCGTGATTCCCTTGTGTGCAATGAGTCTTTCGTTTCTTGCTGCTTTCAAAAATTTATTTGTCTTTGATTTTTGAGAGCTTGATTATAAAGTGTCTCAGGGAAGATTTATTTGGGTTGAATCTGGGGATGTTTGAACTTCATTTACCTCGATGGTTATATCTCTCTAGATTAGGAAAGTTTTCAGCCATTATTTTTTTAAATAGGTTTTCTCTTCCTTTGTCTCTCTCTTCTCCTTCTGGGACTCCCACAATGCAGATACTGTTTCTTTTGATTGTATCCCATAATTCATGTAAGTTTTTTTAAAACTCTTTTTCGTTACAGTTTCTTTATTCTTCTCTGGCTGGACAATACCAAGAGATTTGTCTTCATGTTCACAAATGCTTTTCTCTGCCTGAATGAGCCTGTTGTTGAAGCTCTTTATTGAGCTTTTCACTTCATTGTATTCTTCAGCTCTGGCATTTGTTTGATTCTCTTTTATGTTTTCTATCTCTTTGTTGAACTTTTTATTCTTTTATGTATTGTTTACCTGAGTTCATGGAATTGTCTACCTGTGTTCTCTTGAATCTCACTAAGCTTCCTTAAAATAATTATCTTGAAATCTTTTTCACTTAGAGATCTCCGTTTTGGGGGTCAAAAATACTGCAAAATTATTGGAAAATTGTGTTCCTTTGGTGGTGTGGTGTCATGTTTCCTTGTATTTTTTTTCATATTTATGACAGTTTTGCTTTGATGCCTGCATATTTGAGGGCACAGTCACCTCTTCCAGAATTTTTTAACTGGCTTCAGTGGAGAAAGTCTTTCACTTGAAAGTGACTGTGATGGTGCTGGCTGAGTGGGATGTAGCATCTTGGTTCCTTGGAAAGCACAGTCTCATAGTCTCTGTGCAGCTCCATCAACTGAGTTTGATGTCAGGCAAACTGTGGTGATCTATGGCCATGAATACAGTGACTCTGTGGGTGCCACTGGTGGGTAGGACTAGTGAGATCCTTGGGGTTGAAGGCTACTGGAATCTTCCTGAGATTTTTTTTCCCCAAGGGTGGAAGTTCTAGTTGGTGCTTGCTCTGGAATGCTGCCACTCAGAGCAGTAGCTGAGCCAGAGTCCTGGGATCAGGTGCACAAATACTGCATCAGCTGGGTCCTGGTGCACAGGTGTGATTTTGAGGCAGTGGCACTGGTGTCTAAGGTGTGGGTGTGTGCAGATCTTCCATGAAACTGGGATGGGGGTCTCAGGGGCTCCCTGCAGTGACTTTGGTGGGGTTGGGAAAGTAACAGCAGCACATATCCTAGGATGATAAAGTGCAGCAGTGGCTTGGTTCCAGGGAAGCAGGGTGCAATAACAGCACAGCCTTGGGATGATGGTTCATAGTCCCAACTCAGACCCCAAGAAGGAATCACAGGACAGAAGAGGTATGTCCTTAGTAGTGCTCCATTGAATTCATGTTTTGGGACCCAGGAGTACCTGGGGCTTAGGGCAGAAGTAATGCTGCTGACAATGATGGTTCAGAGCTGTGACCTGGGATCCAAGGAATGGAGTTTAGGGCAGCTGGCAGCACTGCTGGTAATAATGGTTCAGAGTGGTGACCGAGGACAGGGAGCAGTGCTCACGGCAGTGAAGGCTGCCCAGATGATGTGACAAAGCTGCAACCTGGGCCCTGGGGTGGGGTGCAGAGTAGTGGCAACTCTGGTCCTGTATATGGTGAAGTACTGTGGCATCCCAATCACGGAGACTGGATCACAGCATCAACTGGTGCCCCTGAAGGAAGGTCTCACAGCATTGACAGCTCTAGCTGGGGGGAGTAGATGCAGGGGGGTAGGAGGAGACCTCCAGTTAGCTCCATCAGCTTGGATTAGCATTGATGAAGACTATGGGAGACTTCTACAGCAAAGGGTGCAAATGCCACAGTGATGAGACTTGCTAGAGTTCTCCTGCTCTCCTTTCCCTGTGGAGTATAATTCCTCTGCGAGGATCCCCCCTTGGTGCCAAGCCACTCTGGCCTGGCAGATGGGGTGAAGTGGGTAAAATGCTTCCTATATTTTTCTGTGTTGTCCTTCTCAGTTTTTGAGCTTCACAGGGTTTTTGCTGCTTCTTACTTGTAGTCCAGAGCATTTGCTGAGCTATTTTGGTTGGTCTGTAGTTGTTTATTAATTGTTTTTCAGAGGCGGACAAGCATTGCAGCCTCCTAGCCCTTCATCTTGCTGATGTCACCCTTCTCTTTTTCAGGGTCTTAAGGTGCAAGTTTGAATTATTGCTTTTAAAAATCTTACTTCTTTTGTAATATAGGTAATTTAGAGCTATAAATTTCCCTCTAAGCATTGTTTTACCGGCATTTCATAAATTTGGGTATATTGTGTCTTCATTTTCATTCATCTCAAAATGTCTTCTGATTTCCCTTTTGATTTCTTCTTTCACTCATTGGTTATTTAGGAATGTGTTTAATTTCTACATATTTGTTTCCTAAGTTTTCCTGTTTGATTTCTAATTTCATTCCATTGAAGTAAAGAACATGTTTTGTAATATTTGTATCCTTTTAAATGTATTGAAGTTTGTCTTATAGTCTACCATATGGTCTATCCTGGAGAATGTTTTATGTGCACTTGAGAAGAATGTATATTTTGTTGTGGGTGGAGTGTTCTACAGATGTTGGTTAGCTCTGGTTGGTTTACAGTGTTAGCCAAGTCTTCTATTCTTTGTTGATCTTTTGTCTTGTTCCATCCATTATTAAAAGTGGGATATTGAAATTTCCAACCATTATTTTTGAATTGTCTATTTATCCTTTCATTTCTATCAATTTTTACTTCACATATATTGGTGTTCTGTTATTAGGTGTATATATGTTTATAATTGTTATATCTTTCTGATAGAGTGATGTTTCTATCATTACAAAATGTTTCTCTTTGTCTCTAGTAAGATTTTTTTGTTGTAAAGTCAATTTTGTCTATTAGTATAGCCATTCCAACTTTTTATGGTTGCTGCTTGTGTGATATATCTTTTTTCCATCCTTTGACTTTCAATCTCTTTGTGTCTTTGGATATACAGTATGTCTCCTATAGACAACATACTCTTGGATCATTTTTTGTCCACCCTGATAAGGTATGCCTTTTGAATCATTGTTTAATCTGTTCACATTTAATGTTATTTTTTATATAGTTAGAGTTACATTGGCCATTTTACTTTTTGTTTTCCAAGTCCTATATCATTTTGCTTTTCTATTGCACCTTTATTACATATTTTCTAACGTAGCATTTTAATTTCATTAATTGCATATAGAATTATTTACAATTAAAATACATAAAAATAATATATTATGTATATATATTAGTTGTTGATCTAAGGTTTATCGTAGTTTCAGTATTATACTAACTTAGTTTTAGTAATATGTAGAAATCTTCTTCCTATAAATCTCTCTTCCCTTTTCCTTCCCTTTGTGGTATTATCATTATATGTATTGTATCTATTAATGTTGCAAACCCAACAACATATTGTTATAATTACTACTTTATCATCTGTCATTTCTTTAGTCCGTTGCAGTTTTGCTCCCACCCATCTCCTTTATGCTGTTATTGGCAAATACATCACACATGCATTTCCATAGTCCATTATATGTACATTATTTTATACAATTTTAAAAAATTTAACCCTGCCTATGGTTTAATCTCTTTGGCTTGCCTCAAAAAAAAAAAAAAAAAGATTAAGGGGCTGGCCCAGTGGCATAGTAGTTAAGTTCACATGCCCTGCTTTGGTGACCCAAGCTTCACAGCTTCGGATCACAGGTGCAGCACTGCTTGTCAAGCCACATTGTGGCGGCATCCCGCATAAAATAGAGGAAGATTGATAAAGATGTTAGCTCAGGGCCAATCTTCCTCACAAAAAAAAAACAAAAATAAAGATAAATAAAAAAGGATTAAGTCATGCCATGAAAAGAAGGAAGCTGGAAAAGACCCATTCAATTTAATCCAGCAAACATTTGTTGAGTGCTTAAGTGCATGACACTCTCCCTGGGAATTCTATCCAACATTCTGGAAATGGGTAGAGTTGGACCAGAAGACACCCTTGATATTAGGGATGGTGTCGAACTGTAGGCATTTTTTTCTTTTCTCAATGTTCTGTGGAATTTCTAAAGGAGCTCTTTACTGATAGAAGGTTTAAGAAGACCAAGCTTGGAATGAGATTTATCCTTCCACTTGCAGATTTGGCTGAAATCATCAATGTCAGGACATCTTTAGGAGGCTGGGACTGGATGCCTCTAAGAAGCCTTTTCAGCAGGATTTTGATCTAGTTATTGAAGAGGTTGATTATGTTTTTGTGGTTGGTTTTACATTAAAAAAAACTTTGAGGGAGTGAATAAATAGGATAATATCTGATGTTGAAGGTAAGGATTTTAAGATCAAATTAACCAGAAGAATTACTTAGTCAATAGTTTTTAGCTACACAAAATTTGCAGAATTAAGGTGACAGCAATTAAGTTGTGCCTTAGCCTCAATTTATTCTTGTCTTCATAAAGAATTATCTGTTTGCAGCAGGTACCTTCTCAATTATGGTTTTCTTAGCTTATTATTAAAATTAAATCTGTGTTTCTTGAACATGTTAAGTTGGGAGATGTGACCCCAAAGCATGGTGAATGGATGGGCCAAGGTGTCTTGGGTGTGAAAAATGCCGCAGTTGGTGAGTGTTGACTTTCTGCGATAAGAAATGGTGCATCTTTTAATTCTTCCATGCTAATCAGTTTAATAGAGAAACCAAGATTTAGTTACACGTAGAGTTTACTATGTACAGTGGTTAAGGGCAAGAGTAAACATGTTTTTGAATACTAATGTTCTGTTTCTCTGTTACCAGGGTAAGTCTTCCAGGTACCTCATGGAGGTAAAAGAGATGGAGGTGCCATGTCACAATGATGAAGTGAGAGAAATAACTGGCCTAGTGTATAAGGAGAGTTCTTTGAGAGGCCAGCACTGAACTATCTAGTAGAGTAGCCACTAACCATAGGTGGCTATGGAAACCTTGAAACACATGGCTAGTGCGACTGCACAATTGAGTTTTAAATTTGATTTGATTTTAGTTAATTTAAATTTAAAACTTGATATTCACTTCAGTTATTGGAAAATTTCGAAGTATGTTTTGAACAACTTGCAAACATGAATCTACGTTTTAACTATAAATTTTATGAAATCTGAATACATATTTCCTCTGAAAATTCAGTATCCAAATTGAGTTGAGCAGAAAGTGTAAAATACATGTCAGATTTCAAAGACGTGACATGTAAAATTGAATATAAATATTTTGTTATTAATTCTGTAATTTCATGTTAAAATGACAATATTTTCGACATACTGGGTGAAATGATATATGTTATTATAATTAACAGACTTGTTTTCTTTTTGCTTTTTAAATGTGACTACTGAAAAATTGAAATTGCATACGTCACTTGCATTATATTTCCACTAGACAGTGCTGGTCTAGAAAAGGATTAGCCATTTTGTCCCTGTAGCACATTATTTCTGAATAGTTATTAAAATTGCCTTCTACATATATGCATACCTAGTGTAATAGCTGAAAGTGCATAATATTGGGCATGCATAGTAAATAACCCAGGTTTTTAAAACAATTGTTTTTTAAATCAGTTAAGGAAAGAACGGATTAAAAATATGCTTCTATAGTGTCATTTGTAATTACTTAATTACCTTCAGCAGTCCTCTTTGTTTGTGTGGATTAAAATTACTGTCTCTAGTCCTTGCTTTCACCTGAGGGAATTCCTGTAGTATTTTTTGCAAAGCAGGTCTTTTAGCAAAACTTATCTCGGTTCCTGATTATCTGGGAAAGTCTTTATTTTTCCTTTATTTTTGAATGATAATTTTGCTGGATAGAGAATTCTTTGTTGACAGGATTTATTTTCTTTGAGCACTTTGAATATGTTATCTCTCTGCCTTATAGTCTTCATTGCTTCTGCTGAGACATCAGCTGTTAATCTTGGGGTTCTCTTGTGAGCAATGAGTCATGTTTTTCTCGGTGATTTCAAGATTTTCTCCTTGTCACTGACTTTCAGCCTTTTAACTATGGTGTGTCTGTGGATTGCTTTACATTTATTCTACTGGGAGTTTGTCAACCTTCTTGCATGTGTAGCATATTCTTTTTCAATAAATTTTGGAAGTTAAAAATTTCTCTTCTCTCTCTCTCTCTTCTCCTTCAGGTATTCCCATTACACATATGTTGGTGCATTTACTGGTGTCCCACATTTCTCTGAGGCTCTGCTCATTTTTCTGCATTCTTTTTTTCTCTCTCTTTTTGAGCTTGCATCATCTCTTGATGTCTCCTCAAGTTTTATTATTCTTTTTTTTTTGGCAGTTCAAATCTACTGCTGATCTCCTCTAATGAATTTTTTTATTTCGGTTATTGTACTTTTCAACTGCAGAATTCCCATTTGGTTCTTCTTTATAATCTTAATCTCTTTATTGATATTCTCTCTTTGATGCTGCATTGTCATCACAACTTCCTTTACTTCTTTAGTCATGCCTTCCTTTAGGTCTGCAAAAGTTTTAATAATGGTTACTTTGAAATCTTTTTTCTATTAAATCCAACATCTGGTTATCTTCACAGACAGTTTTTGCTACCCTCTTGTTTTCTGGTATATTGGTCATACGTTCCTATTTCTTTGCATGTGTCAGGATTATTCCTGGAACTTGGGACATAGTAGGAAATATATTGTAACATCTCTGGGTACTACTTCCACCCCCTGGGGATTATTATTGCTTTAGTTTGTATAATGATAGGCTGGGTTGTTTCGGTGAAGTCTATTTTCCTCCCCTCATCCCACAGTATGAAACTGCTGATGTTTTTCCTCAGGAACATCCAGCTTTGGGTATACCCACAGTACCCTGGAATGACAGTGGTACTGGTAGGACTCTCTTCCACTCTTTCCTTCACCACACCCAGTTGTTCAACTCCAATAATTGCCATTGCTTTCAACGGTGCTGTGGGGCATACACTTCTTTATAATGAATCAAATACAGTTGTGACTCCTCTGTGGCATAGTTTCTGAAGTTAATGTTTGATATTTGTTCAGACCCCAGGAGGGTTTCTCTCAGCTGCCTTATTCCCTGGTTCTTACCTGAAAATTATCCAACCTACAATCTGAGCTGTATCATCATTAGATCCATGAATTCCCTCCCAACTCCTTTTCACCACAACCTCTACTATTCTTGGGAGTACCTTTAGGTTTAAACTTTTCCATGTTCTGTTGCAAATGAAGTCATTTTTTTGGGTATATATTAGGAGATATCTGCTTTGTGGCTTGTTTCTCCCCACAAGCAAAATATCTGAGCAAGAGCTCTGAAGCTGGGTGTGGGGACAATGGCAAGCTTTTCTGTGAGTGACATCCTCACTCAAAGGAGGGGCTGAGTGCTTGGTGGAGGGAGTGGTCAACAGCTTGAAGTTCTCTCAGCTTGCCTCTCCTGGCATTAACCGCGGAAAGGGCTACTGGGGTTCAGTATTCTAAGCATGCCACACTCAAGGTGGATTCTTCACTCCACGAGTTGGGGTTGGGCAGAAGATGGGACCTCCACCTCTAGAGTGTACTCATTGGGAACTTAGCCTCAGCAACAGATAGCTGGAGATAGGGAGAGTAATGCTGAAGTCCTCCTTCTCCTGGGGAGAAAAAACCCTCTGGCTTGAATCTGAGGAAGAGACAGCCCTGTGTTTTTGGCTGCAGCAGTCTGGAGTGGAGAATCTCTGCCGTGCTGAACTGGAAGTGGGGAGGGATAGAATCTTTCTCAAATACCACAGATTCTCACCTTTCTTATTAAATTTTTATAGATTTCCTTGAATAGATGTTTCATCATTTGCTGTTTACTTGTAATCTCTGAGCCAGAGGCTTTAAGTGGTTTTCTTTATATATATATAGTTTTCGTGAGTTTCTCTGGAGGGTAGGTCAGCCGGGCTCCTCACACTGTCGTGCTAGAAGTCAATGTCCTTATATAACATATTTGATATGAAAAAATCATAGAAATGAAGAACAGGTTAGTGGTTTCCAGGGGTAAAGGTAAGGTTGGGGGTGGGTGTGGGAGGTGGGAGGGAAGTAGATGTGGCTAAAACAGGGCAATATGAGGGATCTTTGTGATTATGAAAAAGTTCTTTATCTTGACTGTATCAATGTTATTATCCTAGTTGTGATATTATACTACAATTTCTTAAGTCATTACCCTCTGGGCTACCTGTGTAAAGGATACGTGGAATCTCCCTGAATTGTTTGTCACAACTTCATGTGGATCTACAATTATTCAAAATAACAAGCTTAATTAATAGAACATACTTGACACTATAGCAATAATAATGTCAGACAAAATCATGGAGTATGTTTTCATGAATAATTATTTAAACCTTAAAGTGAATATTTATAGCAGTATAATAAAGACTTAGGAAATTATTTAAAAAACAGTGTTAGCCGAACATGCAAGATAAAAAATTCTATATCATAAACTCACTTTTATAAAAATTAGAGATGTATGTTTTGTAAAAAAGACTGAAATATACATTAAAATGATTATAGTATTTATGATAGAACAGAAACAGATTAATTTGTCTCTATTAATTATATAGACTTCCAATCTCATTCATTGAACAAGTGTTATATAATAATAACATATATATAATTATATAATAAGAAAGATAGTATGTTGATTTTTAAAACAAATAAAATCCAACATACTGTACTTTTTATGGACTTGTATTTTGGAAGTCCTGAAACTCTTCTAGCATCCAGTAACCTCACTGAGAGGTGGCTAAGAATCAGCAACAGTGAGTCAGTGTTGCAGTCAAAATACTCTGTTGTACATGGTAGATCATTAACGAATGCATTGACCAGTTCCCTACGTTCTTTGCAAGTATATAGAAGTTTCCTTCTGGCCAATTTTTAAGCCATAAAGTAGAACTCGAATATGACTGTTGATATTTTCTTTCCAATGCTGAAGATGGCAGATCACTTAGTCATTTCTCTTCTTCCTTGACAGGTATTTCTTTATTCTAGGGCTATCTACAGGAAACTTCGGTAAGTCCCACTTAAGGAGATTCCTCTCTGCATGAGGTACAATCTCCTGGTTCATATATAAAAAAGGATTTCCACTTTTTCACTTTTTCCTAGGAACTGGCAAGCCCACAATATTATTAAGTTGTCCATTTACCTTAGAAACACAAGCACCCATGCCCAGCTTTCAGAGAAGTATTTACACTGTGTCACCAAGGGGGTAAGTAATAATTCTACCTACGTGGTCAGTTAATCATGGAGTGGATTGGAAAGTTCATGAATACATAATGATGAAAATTAAGCTAAAAAAATTTTTGTTTAATTTGGGAGACGTATTTTTCACCCAAAGAGTGAAGATCCCATTCCTAATTCTACGTTAGGTGGCAAGGAGCACAGCAGTGTTCTGGCTAACCCCCGAATTACAATGAGCACAGTTCTCTTAAGAGCAGTTTCAACAAATAGTGTGCTTCTCTTACCTCTAAGGAAGGCTTGAAAAAGAACCCAAAAAGGGCCAATATTTTTATTAGTTAATATTGTTTGGCCATATTGAGGAATTATTTTCCTCTGGGATAATTAAAAATTTTATCCTTATTTTTTGTGGAAGTCAGGTTTCAGGCCATTCCCTTCCCCTTTCTGTAATACTTTCAGATACTGAAATGATCAATGACAGTGGGAAAAAAAATTAAATATTGTTAATATTTATCATATTCCAGGAATCAGTTAGACATTCACATGGGAAATCATGTAATTCAATTCTTAACTTTAGTGATGAAGAAATAGAAACTCAAAAGAGTAAATCATTGGACCAACACACAGATTGGGTGCCAGAATTCTGATCACATGAAAATGAATACACTGCTTTTTTTCACCTACGATGTATATTAACTAACTGAGCTCCAGAACAACTCAGATTCAGTGAGATATTGCTTTGTATTGGAGGGATATTGGAAAAGGAAATATTAAGTTGAGGTGTGCGAAATTCATGTCTATGAATTGTCTATGAGTGAAGGTTCACTCAACTTTTATCTTAGCTATTGTGATTAATTATGCAATAAACATAGGAGTGCAGATACCTCTTTGAGATACTGTTTTCATTTCTTTTGGATAAATACCCAGAAGTGGAATTACTGGATCTTGTGGTATTTCTATTTTTAATCTTTTGAGAAACCTCCATACTGATTTCTATAGTGGCTGCACAAATTTACATTCCCACAAATGGTGCACAAGTGTTCTGTTTTCTCTATGTCCTCGCCAACGTTTATCTTGCATGGTTGAAGACAGCTTTTCTAACAGGTGTGATCTGTTATCTCATTGTGGTTTTGATTCGTATTTCTCTCATGATGAGTGATGTTGAGTGAGCACTTTTCATGTACCTGCAGACCATTTGTTAATCTTTGCAAAACTCTCTAGTCAGTTCTTCAGCCTAGTTTTTAATCGGGTTGTTTGTTTTTGGCTATTGAGCTGTATAAGTTCTTCACATATATTCTTTTAAAATCAGATAGTTTGTGTTTTTGCTATTGAGGTGCATGAGTTCTTTACATATTTTGGATATTAACCCCTTATTAGATATATGATTTGCAAATCTTTTCTCCTATTTGGAGGTTGCCTTTCCATTTTTTTGATGTTTTCCTTTGCTGTGCAGAAGCTTTACAGTTTGATGTAGTTCCATTTGTTTATTTTTGCTTTCGTTGCCTTTGCTTTTATTGTCAAATCCAAAAAATCATTGCTAAGACCAATGTCAAGCTGCTTACTGCCTTTGTTTTCTTCTAGGAGTTTTCTGGTTTGAGGCCTTATGTTCAAGTGTTTAATTCATTCTGAGTTAATCTTTGTGTATGGTGTAAGATAATGGTCTACTTTCACTCTTTTGCATGTGGCTGGCTGTTTTCCCCACTATTTATTGAAGAGACTTTCCTTTTTCTATTGTATGTTCTTAGCTGCTTGGTTGAAAATTAGCTGTACATATTTGTGTGAGCTTTTTTCTGGGTTCTCAATTTTGTTCCATTGACCTATGTGTCTGTTTTTGCACCATACAATGCTGTTTTGATTACTGTAGCTTTGTATTATACTTTGAAATCAGGGAAAATAATACATACAACCCCTGCATTCGCTTTTCAGGATCTTTGTTATTCCATGTAAATTTTAGGATTCTTTGTTCTATTTCCATGGAAAATTTCATTGGGATTTCCATAGGGATTGCAGTGAATCTGTATATTGCTTTAGGTAATACGGATATTTTAATTATGTTAATTTATCCCATCTATGAGCACAGAATATCTTTCCATTTCTTTGTGTCTTTTTCGATTTCTTTTAACTATGTTGTATAAGTTGCAGTTGTACAAGTCTTTCACCTCCTTGGTTATTTTCACTCCTAGATATTTTATTCTTTTTGTTGCAATTGTAAATGAATTGTTTTCTTGATTTTTCCTTCTGCTAGTTCACTATTAGTGTATAGAAACACAACTAATTTTTGTATCTTAATTTTGTATGTAGATTTTCTACTCTGCAACTTTGCTGTATTTTTCTATTAGTTTCAACAGTTTCTTTGGCAGAGTCTTCAGAGTTTTCCATGTATAAGACCATGTCATGTGCAAATAGAGACAATTTTACATCTTCCTTTCCTATTTGAGTGATTTTTATTTCTTTTTCTTGCCTAATCGCTCTAAGAATTGCAGTACAATGTTCAATAAAGTGGCAAAGGTGGGCATCATTTTCTTCTTCTTGATCTTAGAGGAAAAGCTTTCAGCTTTTTACCATTGAGTACCTTGTTAGCTGTGGGCTTGTCATACATAGCCTTTATTATCTTGAGGTATGTTCCCTCTATACTCAGTTTGATGAGAATTTTTATCATGAACAGATGTTGAATTTTGTCAGATGCTTTTTCTAAATCTATTGAGATGATTATATGAATTTTATCTTTCATTTTGTTAATGTGGTTTATCACATTGATTTGTGATGTTAAACCATCCGTGCATCCCTGGAATAAATCCCACTTGATCGTGATGTATGATCCTTTTAATGTACTGTTCAATTAGGATTGCTAATATTTTGTTATGAATATTGTATCAATGCTCATCAAGAATATGGGGCTGCAATTTTCTTTTCTTGTAATGTCCTTGTCTGTTTTTTGGTATCAAGGTAATGTTGGCTTTATAAAATGAGTTTGGAAGTCTTCCCTCCTCTTTATTTTTGGAAGAATTTAAGGATTGGTATTCATTTTTCTTTAGATGTTTTGTAGAATTTACCAGTGAAGCCATCTGGTCCTGGACTTATTGTTGTTGGGTATTTTGATTACTGATTCAATCTCTTTACTAGTAATTGGTCTGTTCATATTTTCTGTTTCTTCATGATTCAGTCTTAGTAGGTTCTTTGCTTCTGGGAATTTATCCATTTCTTCTAGGTTGTCCAATTTATTGACATATAATTGTTCCTAGTATTCTCTTATGATCCTTTGTATTTCTGTGGTATTAGTTATATGTCTCCTCTTTCATTTCCGATTTTATGTGAGCCCTCTCTCTTTTTTTCTAGGGGAGTCTGCCTAAATGTTTGTCTATTTTGTTTATATTTTTCAAAACATCAGTTCTTAGTTTCATTGATCTTTTCTATTGTCTTTTTAGTCTCTCTCTGTTTCATTTATTTCTGCTCTGATTTTTGTTATTTCCTTCCTTCTACTACCTTTGAGGTTTTTTTTTCTAGTTCCTTGAGATGCAGAGGTAGGCTGTTTATTTGAGATCTTTCTTTTTTCTTAATATAGGTGTTTATCACCAGGAACTTCCCTATTAGAACTGCTTTTGCTGCATCCCATAAGTTTTAATATGTGGTGTTTCCATTTTCCTTTATCTCAAGATGTTATTTTATTTCTCTCTTCATTTCTTCTTTGACCCATTGGTCATGGTCAAAGCACATTGTTTAAGCTTCACATATTTGTAAATTTTCCAGTTTTCTTCTGGCAACTGGTTTCTACTTTCATACCCTTGTGGTTGGATAAGATACTTGATATGATTTCAATCTCCTTAAATCTATTATGATTTGTTTTGTGGCCTAACGTGTTCTATTTTGGAAAATGTTTCATGTGTACTGGAGGATAATCTGTATCCTGCTGCTGAGGGTTGAATGTTCTGTAAATGTTAAGTCCATCTAGTCTAGCATATAGTTTAAGGCCAATGTTTCTGTCTGTCTGGATGTTCTATCTATTGTTGAAAACAGGGTAATGAAGTCCCCTACTATTATTGTATTGCTGTCTATTTTTCCCTTACGGTTTGTTAATATTTGCTTTATATATTTAGGTGCTCCTTTATTGGGTGCATAAATATTTACAAACGTTATGTTCTGTTGATGGATTTCCCCTTTATTATTATATAATGACCTTCTTTATCTCTTATTACAGTCTTTGCCTTAAAGTTTATTTTGTCTGATATCAGCGTAGCTACCTCAGATTTCTTTTGGTTTCCATTTGCATGGAATATCTTTTTCCATCCCTTCACTTTTAGTCTGTGTGTGTCTTTACTTCTGAAGTGAGTCTCTTGCAGGCAGCATATATATGAGTCTTGTTGTTTTTTTATCCATTCAGCACTTTATGTATTTCAACTTGAGAATTTAGACCATTTACATGTAAAGTGATTATTGACAGGTATGTAATTACTTTTATTAATTATTTTCTGGCTATTTTGTAATTTCTTTGTTACTTTCTTCTCCTCTTCTCTTTGTGATTTGATGACTTTCTCTAGTGATATGCTGAGATTTTTTCTCTTTATCTTTTGAATATCTACTATAGGTTTTTCTTTGTGGATATGATGAGGCTTACATAAAACAGCTTACATTTATAACAATCTATTTTAAGTTGATAACAACTTAAGGTTGAATGCATTCTAAAGCTCTATATTTTATTCCCCACCCACCTTTTATGTTTTTGATGTCACAGTTTACACCTTTTTTTATCTTCTGTATCCCATAACAAATTATTGTAGTTATAGTTCTTTTTTACTACTTTCATCTTTTAACTTTCATTCTAGCTTTATAAGTGATTATTCCACTGTCTTTACTACATATTTACTTTTACCAGTGAGATTTGTACTTTCATATGTTTTCCTGTTCCTAATTACTGCCCTTTGTTTCAGTCTAAAGATTCCCTTTAAATTTCTTACAAGGCCAGTCTAGTAGTGATGAACTCCATAAGCTTTTGCTTGCCTGGAAAACTTTCTCTCTCCATCAATTTTGAATGAAAACTTTTCTATTCAGAATATTCTTGGTTGGCAGCCAATATTTAAAACCTTTTTATTCTGAAATAATTATACATTCACAGATCTTTGCAAAGACAGTACCGAGAGAAGATGTACTCCTTCAACTGGTTTACTCAAATGTTTATATGTCAAACTATAGTACAATATCAAAACAGGAAACAGATATACATATATGCTGATACACACAGTACAATATCAAATTTGTACATAGTACATTAGTACATAGTACATTGTACATAGTACAATATCAAAAATATATATATATAGTACAATATCAAAACCAGGAGACTGATACACATATATATGTATACTGAGCACAACATGTGTGTATAGTTTTATGCCTGTTATATCACATTTGTAGATTTGTGTAAGTACCACCACAATCAAGCACAGAATCATTCCATTACTACAGAGATCTCCCTCACACTACCCTTTATATTCACAACTAGTTTCCTTCAGACACCAGCAACCTCACATCTGACAACCACTAACCTGTTCTCCATATCTGTAATTTTGTCATTTCAAGAATGTTAGATAAATGGACACATACATTAAATGACTTCTTGAAGTTGGCATTTTCCACTCTGCATAACGTCCTTGAGATCCATCTGAGTTGTTGGGGTATCAGCAGTTAGTTCTTTTTCTTTATTGCTGAGTAGTATTCCATGGTGTGGATGTACTACATGATGCGGGGTCGGTGAGCCGAGGAGTCGAAAGAAAGATTTCTTAGACTCTCAAGATCTGGCAGTAGTGCTCTTTTATTTAGAGAATAGTATAGAATAGCATGGGGACAGGACTCATGGGCAGTCAGAGCTTCTGTTGCCGCCGCTTCTGCTGCCCCCACTGGCATGGGGACAGAGCCCATGGGCAGGCAGAGCTGGTGTGTGGGGACAGGACCCACGGGCAGTCAGAGCTCCTGCTGCTGCCCCGAGTTGAGGGTTAGGGCTAAATTTAAGGCACGGGAATGTGAGTCATCTCTTTACAAGACAAAGGAAAAAAAGTTAAAATGGTACCAGTGCCGGTAGGGTCCGGCCATTGGGCGGTCCCACAACTTTTAGATAAGAATCAAACCGGATTGAGTAAATGGCAGAAGTCACCGCTCAAATATTATCTTCAACTAAAGACAAAGGAGGATTTTGGGGTGGGGGGTCAGTTACATGAGGTTGCCAGACAGTAAACGACTTAAGTTCTTGCTTTCCCCACTAAGAGTTTCCAGAGATAAGGCCATCCCCCCTTCCTCCTGGCGCAGAGAGGGAGGCATGGAGATTTCCTTCACAAATGCAATTGTCTCTGATCAAAGGGTAAGCAAATTCCACTCCTCGGAGCCTGATTCTCATCTGCAGTTTTAAAATTAACCAGCCTAAAAATCCTCATCATAAACTGTTTTAAAATTAAGTAGCCTAAAAATCCTCATCATAAACTGTTTTAAAATTAAGCAGCCTAAAAATCCTCATCACTACAGTTTGTTCAACTATTCACCTCTTGAAGGGTATTTTGGTTGTTTCTAGTTTTGGACTATTACCAATAAAGATGCCATGGACATTTGTGTAAGGTTACTGTGTGAACATGAGTTTCATTTCTCTGGTAATAATGCCCAGAATTGTTATTACTGAGTCATGAGGTAAGTGTATGTTTATGTTTATACAAAACTGCCAAACAGTTTTCCAGAGGGGCTGTACCACATCACAGTGTATGTATCCAGTTTCTCTGCATTCTCACCAGCATTTTGCAGTGTCAGTATTTGATATTTTAGCTATTTTAATAAGTATGTAGTGATATGTCATCATGTTCTCAATTAGCATTTCCTTAATGGGTAGTGTTATTGCACACCATTCAGTGTGCTTATTTGCCATCTGCATATCCTCTTTGATAAAATTCCCCTCCACATCTTCAATCATTTTGTAATTAATTTTTTTCCCTTTTTTTGGTGTGGAGTTTTAAGAATCATTTATATATTTTAGATACATGCCCTTTGTGATATTTGAGGTGTGCAAATATTTTCTCTCTGTCTGTAGCTTATCTTTTCATTTTTTTAACAGGATATTTTGCAGAAAAAAGTTTTTACTTTTGATAAAGTCCAATTTACTGATGTTTTTCTTTTATGGATTATGCTTTTGGTGTCATGTGTAAGAACTCTTCACCAGGCCCTAGGTTTCAAAGATTTTTCACCTACATTTTCTTCTAAAAGTTTTATATTTTACCTTGAAATTTATGATCTACTTTGAGTGAATCCTTGTACAAAATATGATAATTAGTCCAGTTTCCTTTTTCTATTTTTCCTTTTCTTTATTACTTTTTCCTTTTTTGCCTATGGATATCCACTTGCTCCAGCACCATTGTTTGAAAAAAACTACCCATACTGCATTGAATTTCTTTGCACCTTTGTTAAAAGTGACTTGATGTGGATCTATTTCTAGATTGTCTATACTGTCTCATTAATCCAGGAGTCCACCCCTCCACAATACTCATCATTTTTAATTACTGTACCTATACAAAAGTCTTAAATTTGGTTACAGTAATCTCTGAATTTTATTTTTCTTTATCAAATTTGTTTTATCTATTCTAAATCTTTTGCTTGTCCACATAAATTTTAGAAAAACTTCATCCACAACTATTAAAAATTTTGTTGGAATTTGGATTGAAATTGCGTTAAACCAGGAGATCAATTTAGAGGACAATTGAGATTTTTACTATCTTCAGTTTATTGGCTGATGAGTATGGTAAGTCTCTCCATTTATTTAGATCTTTGATTTCTTTCATCAGCATGTCAGGATACAAGTTTCATACATGTTCTCTTAGATTTTACTTAAGTGTTTCTTTTTTTTGTGAGGAACTGTAAATGGTATTGCATTTTTAATTTTTGTTTTGTGTCTCCATTGCCGTATATAGGAATGTAAATTGATTCCTTTGGTTGATCTTGAATTCTGCAATCTTGATGAACTCCCTTATTAGTTGTAGGAGTCTTTTTCTGGGGGTGGGCATTGCTTGGGACTTTTTATGTAGACCATCATATCAACTGAGGATAGGAATAGTTTTATTTATTCCTTTCTGATCTGCAAGTGTTCTACCCACTTCCTCCACACACTGCTAATGAAAGAGGAGTCTCTTATCCTAAATAGTGTGAGATGGCTGAACACACAACACCCAAAATGGACAGATGAGAGTGACAGCAGTTTATCACATATACTCACAGTCTGAAGGAGGAGGACACTGCATTCCACGCAGGGCCACGGAGGTTGCACTCAGGAAGACAGTGAACAAGCAGGGGCTGTGAGAGGCAGGTTTTGTAGTAATAAGAGTATGGGGTCCTTCTGGTTCCCAGGGGAGGATGTTATTAGTTTGTCTGAGTAGTTCCATGGGCTGGCAGGAACTGAAGGTCTTAGGTTGAGGATCAGGTGGAATGCAGCTGTTCAGGCTGATAGGAGATGTAGCCAGGTGGGCAGTCTTTCCTGATGGGTTTGGGAAACATATTTGTGAAAGCAGGAGAACCCACCATTAGGCCTTTGGGACCTTTTGAGGCTTGGAGATGTCATGGCAGCACTTGAAACTTCAGATCTCACAATATAGCATGGCATTTATTTCTTTTTCTTATTTTATTGTGCTGGCTAGGACTTCTGTTACTAAGTTAAGTGAAAGAAGGAGAAAAGCCATATCACCAACTAGATAGAATTATGAAATATTGTTTGACAGAATTCAACACCTGTTCTTAATTGTTAAAAAAATATAATATTAAAAAAACTAACATTAAAAAGGAATTTTCCCAATCTAAGAAAGGATTGCTACTCTACTGCACACATCAGACTCAATGGTGAAATATTTAAAGTTGTCCCCCTGATTTCTGAAGTACTGGAGGTGTCAGACAATGAAAAGTGGCAAAAAAGTAAATAATAGGTACAAAGGTGGCAAAGGAGGTAAAATTGTCATTATTTGTTTTGGACATGATCATGTATATTTTATTACATGAAATATTTGAATGTTCCCCAAGTTAAAGCTATTAAATAAGATATATTCAGAAATGCGCAGTTTTCAACTCTGTTCCCTAGTACTCATTCCCTCTCTTGCCCTAGAGGTAACTGTTTTTTTAAATCCTCCCATTGTTTCTATTTACAAATGTGAGTAGAATGGCATAGAAAAGATATAGCTATATATTCCTCACCTTCTCCTCTACTTTATTAAACAAAATGCTGCATATTACACGTACTGTCCTGTACCTTGTTCCAAATATATTTTAGAAATTATTCCATTACAGGGTACAGAGAGCTTCTCATTTTTTCTTCGAGCTGCAGAGTATTTCCTTGTTTGGATGCACACCAGTGTATTTATATATTCCCCCTTTTCTCCCAGCATTATCTCTGATTTCTGCCACAGTAAGATCCATACAGGATTCCTCTGTGACAGACAGTTTGTCATACAATCTGAGTCCTAGAAATGCATATTTTCTACTAGAGTTGTAACTTTGTCCTGATGGCTTTCTGTGGCCACTTATGGGGAAGAGTACACCCCAAGCCAAAGAGTTAGCATGTTACAGGCTCTTAACATCAGCCCTGATATCAGTTCCCCCACATTGAACCCAGCATACGTGGGGTTAAAACTAAAACCCACCACCCCCTTTCCTGCTTCTCTAGCTCCACTCATATGTAAATACCTGTTTCTTTAAACTTTGACTCTTTCAGCTTTACAACTAAATGGGAGTCACAAATTGTTAAAAGCCCAGGAGGCCTGGAGTTGGAGGCACACTAAAGTTCAGCTAATCATGTGTCCTTGAAGTTTGCCAGGAAAGCTGCTGTCTCAAGAATGTCAAGGAGCAGAGGCTTCCCAGACCTCAACTCCTAGACTCCGGGCCCTTAAACCCCCTTCAAACAGGAAGGCGAAGGACACACACTTGTCATCCTCCTATCTCACCATCCCCCCGCCTCGCTGCAAGCAGCCTCTCAAGGCCAAACACAGGCTGGTGGAAAAGCGCTGACCTGCACAAGCTACATGTTCCCCCTCCCCTACCCAAAACCCCAGATAAAAATCCCTACCCATTCCTCATCGGGGAGCTGGCAATTTTTGAGGCATGAGCCCTTGCTTTGCTCCCTGTGCCTGGCACAGTAAAAACCTCTCCTCTTCCACTCAAGACTCTGTTCTCGTTATTTGGATAGGCATCAGGTTCAGAGACCGAACTTTCGGTTACAAGCATGCCACTGATTTTTATTCAAGACATAACCAGGGTTAGATATTTTCCTAAAAAGAACAGGGAAAAAGAGACCACAGAACATGATTATAAAAATCTTGAATGCACCGCATCTTTACAAATTACGTGCATTTCTTACACTTGTTGTCCCCTCTCTGTGTTCAATGGTGTGAAGGACCTTCTCTGTTTGTCTTTGAGAATGAAAAGATGTAGGAGACAACCATGATATGGAGTCATTAATGGCTTTGTCCTAGCTCTGGTAAATATGTGTCGACGAAAATAATCCATAACCAATCTATAAATGAAAATTTGGGTGAGTTTATTCTGAGCTTAAATCTGAGGATTATAACCCGGGAGAGTCTTTCCACAAAGGAACAGAGCACTCCAAAGAGGTGGGGGGGTATACAGGGTTGTTATATACCCTCAAAGAGGATGTTTCACATATGATTGGAATGTCCCTTTTACAATAGTCTCGAGACTACTCTGTCGGCACAGCGATTGATGGAAACAGCAGGTAGGTCTTCTGTCTCAGTGAACACAGCAGAGTGGCAGTCTGTTGTCTCCAGCTGAGTGGTCACAGGTGAGCTGGGAGGTGAGTGCAGCAATCAGTTCCTAGCCTAAGGAAAAATGCTAATGTTGGGGGGAAGTTGCATCTTTATCTCAAGGGCCTTTGTTCTGGCCATAGGAAATGTCTAAGCAGATATGCAATGCGTGCTCAATAGCCAGTCAGGTCCTTTTGGAGGAAAAAAAAGAAGTCAGGCCGAATTAGCTTTATACCAAATGGCTTCCTCATATACTCCAATATATCCTATTGCTTGCCATTTTTTTTTATCATATGCCTAATTACAGAAAGCAGGAAAAGCAAGAAAAACTGGGGAAGGAAGCAAGGAAATCATCCTGATCCACATGTGACCAAAATTCAGGAATATAAATGAAAACTATTGTTGCATTATGATGGAATCCTCCTGTTCTCTTTTTTTTTCTACCTATTGTCCTTGAAGCTGTATGAAGCAGATGATTTTTACTCCATATTTATTTGATAAAAACTTTTTATAAAACTGCAGGCAGAAGATTAGTTCAGTTGCATGAATACAAAGAGGACCGGGAAAGAATGAAGATAAGGTATTACAATCAACATTGGGAACTTCCAGGCCTAACTGAGGGTTTGCGGAAGCCATTGTGGGAGGGCATTTTCTGCAGGGTCACTGAACCAGGAGCAAACCAGATCCTGAGGAAGCACTCTCTTGGTGGAATAAGAGTCAAGTAGGAAACCTTCTCATGCTGTGAAGAAGCTGGGACAGAAAGTTCTCCCTTGGGAGTCACTATCTTCACTTCAGCTCAGGAGCCCTCCTGGAGACAGAGGAGAGTGTTGTTTCCAGGCCTAACTCTACAAGCAGCTTCTTTCCCCCTCTCTCAGGGCCTCATGATAAAGCTCTGCAGTAAGAAGGAGAAAACATTAAGTTACCCTGAGCCAATGTTACTTTAGAGAGCGGCCATTTTATTAAGTGGAGAGAAGAGGTTTTACTGCAAATTGCCTGATTGGAATTCAAAGTCTTTCCCATTATTTCTTCTCCTGCATTGTCATCTCCACTATCTGTTCTAGGAGAACCAAACCTATCTCTAAAATATTATTAGAGACAATTACCTATTGGCTGAAGTCCAGCATGTCCTAGGAAAGAGAAGGGAAGATATATACTTAAAAGATGTGTAGGCAATTCTGTCCCCAGCCCCTGACCGCCTACCTGAGACTTCTCTAACACCATGACCCATGTCACATGACTCCAGGGCAGAGAGTAGAGCAGAAAATGAGTGCGTGTGACCCTTGAAGTTTCTGTCATGAAAATCCAGTGTAATTTCATCAGGTTTAGTGGCTCTTCTCCAATTTCCTCCAGGATCTCGACCCAAGATTTCCATGCATGTTGACCCTCTCCTACTGCTAGGGGCCATAACCATTCATGTTTTAACATAGTAACCACGGATGGTTGATTTCTGAATCTCCAGGAAATTTGAAGTTGAGTAGGTGAAGAAAGGCTTTATACAGGGCCAGTGGTATACAGAGAACTAACTTGACCAAAGACTCGTTTCTTCCTACAAAGCTCTGTAAAGAGTCTCTGCCGGGAGCTCCACCCCGCGGTTGTGAAGCGCACGTTCCCCTCCCCATCATAGAAATATCTGTCCAGGAGCCGCACCGGCTCTGTCCCATTGGAGGAATGACGCTCGAACTCAGCCTGCAGCATGAAATGTGCTGTGGGGCAGGAGCGAGCCGGTCACTGGGGAGGGCTTCTAAGACTGACGGCGATATCCACCAATACTGGTCACCCAGGCGCAGATAGGGGGAGTAGGACACCCCTGACTGGCTCCACCTGCATCCCTGGTTACCAGCACCTCACGGGTTCAACTTCCATCCGCAGGCTGCATCGGGAGGCCTGGCCTGGCAGATGAGAGCCCTCTGGTCCGGAGACATTCGGAGTTCCCTGGGCTTCCGTGCTTGGCTAGCGACCTCCAAGCGGGAGCTGGAAACTGGAGGAGGATTTGTCCCCATCACCACCGGAAGGACACTCACCGCTCCTTCCTCTCATCCCACAGCTTTTTAACCAGTCCTCAAACACGTCCCACTTCCTTGTTCATTCTGTAATCACTTGATTAGTAATAACCTTGTTCTCCAAGCCTGTGTTTTCTCCTGGGAATGCCAAGAAGGGAAAAACAGACATCTCCCCTCCACTCCTGGAGTTTAAATTTTAGTGAAAGCAATGGACAAAAAAACCACTCAGTAATTTTTTGAGGAGTGAGAAATGTGAGAAGAAAAGTGTGGCGTTCTAGAACAGAGAATAACAGGATGATCTCGGCTTCCTCAGAGTGCCAGAGAAGAGGTCTCTGAGCGTGACATTTAAGATGTGGCATGAAAGGTTGAGTTGATGAGGAATAGAGAAGAGTGAGTGTGTGTGTATGTTTGGGGAAAAAGGGAGGCATAATTCAGGTAAGGGTAACACCATGTGGAGAAGCTTGAAAGAATTGATGAATTTCCTCAAGAAACCAGAAGAAACCAGTTCACTGAAGCACAGAAAGTGAGAGGAAGGAGGTAAAAGATTAGACTGGAGAAATCAAGTAGAGCCGGGGACTTAAAAGTCGTAGGTGACAGGATTTTGAATTTGTATTAAATGTGGTGGGAAACTACTGAAGAGCTTTAAGGAGATTAAAACCATAATCCCAGTACAGGTCCACGATCTCTTTTCTGCTTTTCTAAATCTAGATAGCTCACAAAACCAGATTTTATTTTTTAATTTGGTGTCAAACTTCATTTGGTGTATGTGACCTGATGAGATGTGGGGTCAAATGTGTCTCTCAGCTCTTACTGGTTACATGTGCTTCTGTAGTTGCAATATGTGCAGACATGCATATATATATATATATATATATATATATATATATATAAATATACACATATGTATCACATAATTGTATAGATTTTTGGTGTTTTTGTCTTCACATTTAATTGAACTGTGTAATGTCAAAAAGAGTTAAAGAATAACTTTTTGGTTAAAAGTGAGATGAATAAATGGAAGCTTCTGATATCACCAATAGTATGGAATGTAGAATTACTGCAGAAATTTGAGGCACTTTACTGAAAAATATTTGCTGCAGTCAGCACTATTTATGACTTAAAAAGGCAAGTTGTCGAAAGTAAATAGAAATGTAAAGGCCAAGAAATTTCAAAATTTTTAATGAAATTTTTAAAAATGTTGCACAATGCAAAAAATAAATATGAAGATCTCAAACTTGCTTTGATTGAATGGATTCAATCAGAAAGTGGTGAATCTGTGCAACTGCATAGTTTGTTTGGTAATGAAATAATCGAAAATAAACCATAAAGAACAAAATTGGAAGGTGACTGTGTGTATAAAGTGTGAGTCTAGAAGTTTTAGAACAGGGTAAAGCAGAGTTTCCAACCTCAGTCTATAGATATTTTGGACCAGATACGTCTTTGTGCTTGGGCTATTCTGTACACTGTAAGCTGTCTACCAGCATCCTTGTCTTCTACCCACTAATTATCAGAAGAAACTCCCAGTGTGACAACCAAAAACGGCTCCAGATGTGGCCTAATGTCCTGGGGGGAGAAGGAGCAGGGAGGAGGGTGGTGAGCTGTCCCTGGCTGAGAACCACTGGTGTAAACCACCTGAAAAAACTGTAGTGAAGAAGCCACTGTTAATTATGGAGCAGCTGAGAATTACATTGACAAATTTACCAATATTATATGTGTTGAAAATCTTGAAATTCTCTACATGAAAGTTATGCTTTTTAGGAATCTGGTACCAATGCAGAGCTATTTTTCCAACAAAATAAATTTTTTCAGGACCAAAGTTTGCTGATTTCTTTGCTTTGTCAAGCAGTCACTGTGATATTGTGATTTGTAATAGGAAATATATTTTGGGTTTCACTCCCTTTTGCGGCTCAGAGCTCCTAAATTCTGTGAATTTATAAGCGATAAGAGTGATAAAGATGTCTTTTTTATGTTAATGAGGCAACTTTTGGATTTCAACTTGCGATGGGGGCTGGTTTCCTGGAGAATCAACCATGTGACTAGAGGGTTGGAACTTTCAGTCCTACCTCCTGACCTCCAGGAAGGGAAGAAGGCTGGAGATTGAGTTCAATCACCAATGGCCAATGATTTAATCAATCATGCCTATGTAATTCAATCTCCATAAAACTTCAAAAAGATGGAGTTCAGAGAAGTTATAGGTTCATGAACATGTGCATATTTAGGGGAGAATGGTACACTCAGAGAGGATGGAAGCTAGGCATCTTTTCCCCATCCCTTGCTCTCTGTATCTCTTCCACCTGGCTGCTTTTGGGTTACATTCTTTTATAATAAACTAGTAATCTAGTGAGTAACATATTTCTCTGAGGTTTGTGAGCCACTCTATCAAATTAATGAAATCCAAAGAGGGAATTGTGGGAACCTCGAATCTATAGCCCATTAGTCAGAAGCACAGGAAACAACCTGAACTTGCAATTGGCTTCTGAAGTGGGAGGGGACTGTCATGTAGGACTGAGTCCCTAACCTGAGGCATCTGATGCTATCTCCATGTAGACAGTGTCAGAATTGAGTTGAATTGTAGGACACCCAGCTGGTGTGGGAGAACTGCTTGGTGGTGTGGAGAAAACTCCTACACATTGGAATTGGCACCAAAACACTTTAGTCATCAAGTCTTAATTTCTCTGCAACTGGTCCACTACTTATCTATGGTACTAAGTACAGCCACAGCCATTTTATTCCGAAACAGTGTCCCAACTAATTCATTTTCTAACTTTTGGTCTCTTACTCCCAATAATACCAGTAGACATCAAATTAGCAGCTTTGGCCAGATGTAGAAGTCTCATTTCTGTAGTCAAGACCCTTCAGAAGGGGATAAACTAAGAAAGAGCTGACACTCTCATATAGACAGTTTACAAAAAATGAGTTGGTCCCTAGACTTTGAGATCTTCAAAAGCTCCTTTTGCCCCAAGAAATGATGGCAGAGTGGAGTGCACTCTGGACCAGATCAGATCTATCTCAGTATTCAGAAATTCTCTAAGTACCTGCTTGACACATGAGAAAATTGAAGAATAAAAATATGTGAAGTTTTTGCTCACTGTAGCTTGTATGGTTAGTACTGTTATTTCATGCTCATGTGCCCATCTTAAGGTTACCAGATTTAGCACAGAAAAAGACAGGATTCTCAGTAAAATTGGATTATTGTTGTACATCTGAAATTCAGATGTAACTGGGCATACTGAATTTTATTTGGCAACCCTAGCCCAACATACTAATAAAATCTCAGAAGAAGGAGTATATTTAATATTTCTTTTGTAGTCTTCAACACATGCCCATGATAGCCTGGACATGGTGTGAATCCACGAGACTTTTCAAGTAATAAAGTGAAAATGAATGTCAATTTCTCCAACATATTAGAACTAGCAGGCTTTGCATCTCTCTCCTACCCTAAGACACACACTGGTATGTATGTACATGAGAAATTTTATCAACTTTACCCAATTGAGCCACTATTCACTAATGGTGGTTAGAAGCCCAAACTCTAGAATCAGAAAGTCTGAATGTGAACATGAGCTCTTCCACTTGGGTCAGTTTACAACATCCATGAGCTTTTATCTTTATCTCTAAAATGGCTTTAATAATAACATACTCCTCACAGGATTATTATTAATTGTGAAATTAAATAGTAACTCTTTCTAACGAAGATCACATAAGTATTCAATAAATATATTACCATTTTAATTTTTATAGTTCCTATGAATGCAGGTTCACAAGATCTTTCTATTATTTAACTTCCCAAAGCAAATAATATCTTCATCATGATTTGGCAATTGTCTTCTATTAACGTTATCACTATTTACCATTTTGAACACAGAAGGGCAGAAGCATTGGTTTATGTATAATAATGGAGCATACATGAATCTAATACACATGGAGTATGCTGACATGGAAGAGGAGGACTTTGTATTTACTCATATTTAGACTATATAATCTGTGTTCCAGCACTAACTATGTGACACTGTGTTACTTAAATTCTTTGAATTTTAGATTCTATAGATTTAATGTTTTTACTTGTTACAGGTATGATAAGATAGTTATGGGAATTACATACAGAATTACAGAATTCTATATGCCTGATACGTAGTAAGTGCAAAATGTTATGATGCTCCATGCTGATAGAGACCAGATTCATTTTGTTCATCATTTAATCCTCATCACCTAGGTTAATAACTGGTGTATTCCAAGTTACTAACAAATTTGGATATATGAATTGATGACTTTTTGCATAACCAGTCACCTCTGCATACAAGGGCACTTAAGTTCTTCCTTGTTGATGACTGAACATCTCTGGTCTCAAGTTCTCCAAGCTTCTCTTCAGGCTCTTTTATTCTTATACTTTAGGTCCAGCTGACTCCCTTGTCCCAGAGCACTGTCTTTCCCTGAGGTCAGCTACTCAGAAGAGTATCTGTAATCCATCCTTCACTTCTTCAGCTCCCATTCTTTCTTCTAATGGTCCAATCCAGTGTCTATCTTGTATACTTCACTGACTGCAAATGTCAAGTCCACCAGACTCAGTGCTCACTTCTCTGTCATGTTCTCACTTCACCCACCTCTTAGTGGTATTCACTGCGACTGGCCACTCTCTCCTTCCTAAAAAGAATCTACTTCCCTTAATTTCCATGCATCACATTCTCTTGGTTTTCCTCAACATCACTGGTTCCCCTCTCTCAGTCCTCTTTGCTGATTCATTGACTCTTGGCTTTCTAGGAGTGGCTATTGCCCTCTTTTCTCCTCTGCACACACTCTCTCTCCCTCTGTAACCTCTTCACTTTCCTGGAATTTAACCCAGGGGACATGTGTTGGTGACACCATCAGCTCTGGCTTCACCTTGAACTCCAGTCTCATATATTCAACTGACCTCTTGAGAGCTCCACCTAAAAGTAAAAAATTGCTTCAAATTTAACTTAACCAAAGCTTTTATTCCTAAGCACCCACTTCAAATTATTTCCTCCCACATCTTCGCTCTCTCAATAAACAGCACACCATCCATCTAGTTATTATGAAAGACAAAATCCGTAGGGATAAGCTTGATTTTCCATCCCCCCACCCTTGCCCTTAATTCATTAACAAGTCATACAAAAATCTATTCCAAATTTGTGCACTTTATCTTGACCACTATCTGTGTCACTACCACACTAAAGGAAGCCACAAGCATGTCTTCCCTCGAGAAGGGTACCCTGCTCCTAAATGGTCTCCCTAAATCTACTTGTGAATCTCTACAAGCCATCTCCACATGGTAGTTAGAACTATGTTTTAAAAAATTAATATAGGGGGCCGGCCCCATGGTGCAGTGGTTAAGGTCGCACGTTCTGCTTCTTGGCGGCACAGGGTTCACCGGTTCGGACCCCTGATGCGGACATGGCACCGCTTGGCAAAAGCCATGCTGTGGTAGGCATCCCACATATAAAGGTGAGGAAGATGGGCATGGATGTTAGCTCCGGGCCAGTCTTCCTCTGCAAAAAGAGGAGGATTGGCAGTAGTTAGCTCAGGGCTAATCTTCCTCAAAAACAAAAACAAAAACAAAACAAAACAAAATTAATATAAATTGAATCTCTTTGTAACCCTTCAGTAACTTCACATATTGTATATTTTTAAATAAAATTCAAATTCTTACACTGGCCATCAGGGCCTAATGTGATTTGGCTCCTGACTTCTTCTTCAACCTTATCTTCTGCACGTCCAAACTTGCTCGCTATGCTTCAGCCATTCTTGCCTTCTTTCTGCTCCTTAAAGACAGCAAACACCTTCAACACTGTAGCCTTTCCCCTGTTTGTTCTCTGTGAAAATCTTGTCCCTTAGACCCTTCAGAGAGTAGCTTCTTTTCACCATTCATGTCTCAACTAAACGTCACTTTCTCAGGGAGAGCTCCCTAGCCACTCGAACTGAAGTCAGGTGAATCCGTTCTCTCTGTTCCATAACTCTGATGTATTTTTTTCAGAGGACTTATTTCTCTCTGAAATTTTTTCTTTGTTGAATGTTTATGGGGATATCGTCTTTCTCCCCTGTCATTAGGTAAGTTCCATGGTAATGGGGGACTTCTCCATCTGATTCAAATAGAATTCTCTAAGCCTAGAATAGAGCCTAATACATAATAGTTGCTTGGAAAAATGTATGTGTCTAAATGAATAAACTCAGGGTTCTTGGAATTGATCATTGTGGGGATCCTGGAAATCAAGAAGGAGCTCAAGCTCCAACACTCTTTTATTCTGATGACACCTTATTTCCCTTCTGTTTTCTGTGAGAAATTCAGACAAACTTCAGCTCTTTTTCCTCCTACTAGTTGGAAGAAACATTCACAGGTAAGGAAAAAGCAATTTTGAAAAAGAGTTGATTTTTCACTAGGTTTCAGTTCATCAGAGGGGTCTGTTATAGTGCTGAGGTTCTGTGCAAGCTCTGGGGATTTTCAGTAATGGTGATGACAGCTGGAGAAAGAATAAGGAAGAGCTGGAAGCAGAGGTAACCAGACATGGCTAATTAAGGAAGACAGAGGGCATGATGAATGAACCTATATCATTTGGGGCTAAGACCCCAGGAGGTCAATGAGTTCCCTTGACTTGCTTATTGACTTTCAACCCAATGGGTTGTAAACAACTTTCACACTCTCTCTGTTACCCTGTTCCGGGTGTATGCTTTCAACCATATAAAATTGCTAATATTTGACTATTTTTGGCTTATGAAAGTGCAATTTCACATAATTTATTCTATACTTATTGAATCCTTTCTTTGAGCTCAGGCTGGAGAAAGGAGAGATGTAGGACAAATGATAATATAGAGAGGTTCAAAATAGATTCATAATGAACACTAACCTGTGCCAGGTTTTCAGTAGATGCCTTAAGTTCTTTATGGCATTAAAGAATATCCCATAGATACCCTTATTTTAGAGTCATTCCAAGTTCTAAGGATCCCTGCTTCAGCTCCAGGGTGCTTTCCATGGGAGAAATAGAGAGCACTAATCTCAACTTCTGTCACAGACCCTCCAGAACAAGCCCTATAAACATTGGGGTTCAGGAAGAAAGGAAAGGAGATAATGGGAGAGGCCTCTCCATACATCCTCACCTCTTAGGGAGAGGCACCAACATCACAGATCCTGTTGAGGACATAACACAGGGTCTTCTATCTTTCTAATTCCTTTTAACTCCTTGTAAAATTTTGAGGGGAAACTTTCCCTTTATCTACCATAACTCAACATAATAAAGGGAAATATTGGATGGGAATTATTTTGAAATCATTATTTCTAAATCTTCTCAAGATCCTGTGGGAATGGAGCAAATGGCTGGAGAGGTTTTATTGGAGGAGAGATGAGAAGAGATGGCCCTTATATCTGGAGGCTCCTTATGCAGCTCTCATAGAGGACAAGCAGCCAGGCTCCTTTTGTTGTGGAAAGAATTGGGATACATATGATAAAGATAAGTGGTCATTAAAGAAAATGTCAATTTTTTAAGGGTCGTCCTCTGGACACAGTGACAGAGCTACCTCCCTCTCTCCCCCCACCCCACAATAGCTCACCACCCAAAGTGCACACTTACGTCTGGTGTCCCAGGCCCAAGTGAGAGGAGGGCTCAGTACCATAAGTATTAGTGCCCAGGAGCCTCCAAGGAACCACAGACATGCCATGCTGGAGAACTGGAGATGACAGAATGAAGGGGAGTGAACAAGTCTCAGTGAGGAGCAGGACCCTTTTCTACTCACATCTGAAACACCAAATAGGGAACTCCTTTCTTTGTTCCTGGAATGAGTAATCTCAGTGTTGAGAACCAATCAGCATTAGAGATGAATAGCATCATCAGTTGCTGGTCAGAGATTCAGTTTGAGGGTCGTTTTCTAAAACTTAGATTTCCTTCATTAGAAATATTATTTTAATTTGGTACTTAAATGGTTTGATCCAGTTGTATCTGAAAGATTTTAATTGGGCCCCTATTGTTAACCAACTCTGAGATAGTCAGTGATGTGTACATAAGTTTGAACCTTTTAGGAGCATTCATGTCTCTCACTTGAAGACAGAGCTGTTTTGACAAATGTATGTTTGTGTGTCTCGGAGCTGAGGGGGTGGTTGGAAGATGATTGTAAGACAGGAGACCTTTAATCTGGTCCTTATTGCACTATAACTTAGTCTTGTAGTTTTGGGAAAATTACTTAACCTCTCACACTTGAAATGAAGGCACTGCAATCTTTTGGATGTTTAAATATTGAAAAATGCTGTGGTTCTGTGGACAGCTCAAGAAGTTGCATCACTTGGTAACCGGGGTTGACTGGTATATGACAGAATTATAGCTGTTAATTGCAGAGTATAATCTGTACTTCCTTACAGAGATGGATGTCTCCGATAAACTAAAGACAATTGAAAGTTAGTCAATAATTGAACCTAAGTGAAAAGATTTTTCAGCTTTGTCTCCTGATGCTGTCAGTGAGTTTAGTGTCACCTCCAGAATATGCATAGAGAGACTTTTAGTTTGATGTAGTACCACTTGTTTATTTTTTCTTGTTTCCTTTGCTTTTGGTGTCAAATTCAAAAATTCATGGCAATCACTGATGTCAAGAAGCTTACACCCTGTGTTTTTGTGTGGGGATTTTATGGTTTCAGGTCTCATATTAAAGTCTTTAATTCATTTTGAGTTGATTTTTATGTATGGTATAAGATAGTGTTCCAGTTTTACTCTTTTGCATGTGTCTGTCCAGTTTCCCCATCACCATTTTTGAAGAGACTGTCATTTCCCTGTTGTCTATTCTTGGCTTCTTTGTTGTAAATTAATTGACAACATACGCTTGGATTTATTTCTGAGCTCTCTATTCTGTTCCATTGATCTATATGTCTGTTTTTATGCCAATACTTTTGTCTCTCCATATTTGTGGGTTCTCCGTCTGTGGATTTAACCATCTGCATATCGAAAGTTCTACAGTGGTTGCCTCTGTACTGAATGTGTACAGTCTTTTTTTCTTGTCATTATTCCCTAAACAATACAGTATAACAACCATTCACACAGAATTTACGTTGTATTAGGTATTATAAGTAATCTAGAGAGGATTTAAAGTATACAGGAGAATGTGCATAGGTTATATGCAAACACTACATCATTTTACATAAGGGACTTATGTATCCATGGATTTTGGTATCAGTGGGAGGGTCCTGGAACCAGTCCTCTATGGATACTGAAGGACAACTGTACTATTTTGTATTTTTAATATTGCTTAGTTATATGGTTTGAAATCAGAGAATGTAATGCCTCCAGCTTTGTTCTTCTTTCTCAAGATTGCTTTGGCTATTTGGGGTCTTTTGTGGTTCTATACAAGCTTTAGGATTGTTCATTCTATTTCTGTAGAAAATGTCATTGAAATTTTTGTAGGAATTGCGTTGAATCTGTAGATTACTTTGGGTAGTATGGACATTTTGACGATATTAGTTCTTCCAATCCATGAACAGGACATATTTTTCCATTTACTTGTCTTCTTCAATTTCTTTCACTGATGTTGTATAGTTTTCCAGGTACAGGCCTTCCACTTTCTTGATTAAATTTATTCCTAAGTGTTTTACCCTTTTGGATGCAGTTGTAAATGGAATTGTGTTCTTAATTTCACTTTCTTTTATTGCATCCTTTATCATTGAAATTTCCTTTGTTCTTTCTGGCAAAACTTCTTTTCATGAAGACTATTTTGTTTGATATAAATATGACCATAATATCTTTATTGTGATTTGAGTTTTCATGTTATGCATTCTTTCTTTCAGTTATTTTTCATCCTTACTTTCTGACATCTGACACATATCCATCATTTTGGACATATTGCTAGTTTCTATGATCACCTTACAGTTTTGCTTCCTCAGCTCTAGAATTGGTTGTATCTCCAGGGAGCTCTGGTTCCTTTCAGAGAGAATGGTATTTAGAGAACAAGATCTGTGTGCTAGGTGTACTCGTTGGTATTGGGATATCAAAATCTCAGGTCCTATTTGTGGACATGCACATAAACATATCTACATTCACATCTACTTATATCAAAAACCATGCATCTACATGTAGCCCTTCTACTTATAAAAATTATGAAGACTAACTAAACAAATGATTGAAAAACTATTTGAGAGCATTGGAGATCATTCAAAGCAGACAGAAGGAATGGGGAGACAATTATTGGGAAAAGAGACATAAATTAGGTGAGCTCAACATTTACCCAGATCTTCCCCTGAGGTTTTTCTTGGTTTGAAGTGGTATACGGAAGAATAGAACTTAAGCAAAAATATGCAATCTAATCAGGATGAGAATACGGAGGTCAGAGTTTAGTGCTGAAAGATTTAGTTGAAAATGAGGAGAAAATCACAAAAGGAATGAAGGCTCAAAGAGGGAGCTGTATTCTACGTTCCTTTTAAATGCAGAATTTTTGGCTTTAATTTTTGGTATTCCTCATTTCTAAGATTTTCCACTCAAGTTCCACAAACCTTAAAGGCCCAAGTTCTGACATCTCTATACTCAACTGCCATTAGAAGAGATAAAATGAATATATCAACAGAAGCAGGTAAAGATAATAAAAGAAAAAGAGTAAATGAGGCAAAAAATAAACATGCAGCTAGGTGGTAGGCTTAAATCCAACCATGTCAATAATTACATTAAATTCATGTCATCAAATACTCCATTTAAAAGGCATAAATTGTTAGCGTGGATTAAAAAGCAAGACTTACCACAAGAAAAGCATTTTAAACATATGCTGCCCACAAGAAAAGCATTTTAGGTGTACAGTATAGGTTGAAAGTAAAAGGATAGAAAATGATACACTTTGCAACTACTAATAAGAAAGATGGAGTGACTACATTAACATCAGACAAAGTAAACTTTACAAGTAAAGAATATTATGAGATATAATGGGTGACACTTCATAAAAAAAGGAGTCAATACATCAAAATGCCATATAATGCTAAGTGTGTGTGTCTCAATAATTGCCATATATACTTTGCTTTCAAATTCACAAGGAAAATACACCAAAAAATGCCACCTATATCGACATTGAAAACATTTTAATAAATTTAGAAAGCAATGATAAAACTAAACAACATTATTAAAAACAACCATCTAAAGACTCTGGAAATTGACCAAATGACATAAAAAGTGAGAAACATTCAATTAAGGAATTCTAAACCGAATCCTAATAATACATCAGAAGTCTGTAGTATTTTAGCCCAAGGTTGGTTCTAACTGCACCGTTTCAACTCCAATTCAGGTGCAGAATTTCTACTTGGGTGGGCAATCAAGTCATGGTATATGACAGCTCCTCTGTTCTGCCAGAAACGAGCATAAAAAAAAATCAATATCCTGGGGTGTTATAGAAAAAGCAGAGATCTTTGGGGGAAATAATCAGGAAAATCTAACATCTCAAGTTGCTAGAGGTCACAATACTTGTCGAGGCAAGCAACAAAATAGCAGACCAATCAGAAATTTAACAAGGGGACCCAGGGAATGAGACATCCAAGGAGAATCTTACTAAAATCCCATTTATCCCTCTTGGTCTGGAAGGCTGTGTGCATGAGCTGGCTACTCCTGCAAAGGAGGGATCAGGGAGGGTCTTAGGAAGTTAGTCATCCTTGCTGAATGTGAGGCTTTGTGGATGCAGAAAGTGAAAACTAGGACACGTCTATAAACTCCACAAAATTTGAAAACACTCCCCAAGTCACAGTGAGATCCAATGACAAAGCATAGAAGCCTTACTGTCTCAAGGTATTTATGTACAACCTCTGATCCATCACTGCTGCTATTAAGTTATGGTGATCCATGGGTGACCCTAGGAAGGCAGTGTTAACAATAAAAACAAGAGGGGCCAGCTCTGTGGTGTGGCGATCGACTTTGGCCTGCTCCATTTCAGCGACTCAGGTTCATAAGTTCAGGTCCTGGGTGTGGACCTACACCACTCATCAGCCATGCTGTGGTGGTGACCCACATGCAAAATAGAGGAAGATTGGCACAGATGTCAGCTCAGGGCGAACCTTCCTCGGGTAAAGGGAAGAAAATTGGCAATGTATGTTAGCTCAGAGTAAATCTTCCTCACCAACAACAAATTTAACATAATAAAATTAAATGAAAAAAATAAATAGAAACAAGAATTATGAAAGAAACTGAGCAGAGACCCACAGTCTATATACCATGGGGAAATAGACTCCACAGGATTAGCCCAAGTCAGTCACTAAAACAAGCAACAAACAAAGAGCAAGGACATTCACTCCTGGAGGGTGTGGAATCAGAATTCAGAGTTAATACAGCGTACTACCTAAAATGTCAATGTTCAACAAAAAATATTACAAGGTATAAAGAAACAGGAAAGTGTTACCCATACACAAGAAAAAAGTCAACAGAGCTTACCTTTGAGAGGGCCCAGATGTTTGCCCAGAAAAGCCTTCAAAGAAGCTATTAGAAAGGAATTCTTATATACTACTGGTGGGAGTGTAAATTGGTACAAACATTTTTTAAAAAATTCTCTTTGGCAGAATCTACTAAAACTGAAGAACTAAGACCCTAAGACCTAGTGATTTCCCTAGTATCCTAGTGAATCCACATAACCAAAAGAATTGTGTTTCTATGCTCACCAAAAAGCATATAAAAGAATTGTTGCTGAGTAATGGGCATGCACTGCTCACTGTGATCTGAGCCAATGAACCACAGTGAGTTAGGGATCAAGAAAGGAAGCTTTAATTCTATTAGATGGCATAATCAGAAGAGGGGTGACTAGTGTCAAAAAACCCATCTTCAAGACGTACAGAATCTTGATGTAGTTATATAGGGAAAATGGGCAGTAAGGAGGGGTTTACAAATGTCAGCCTTCAGGCATGATGGACTCCAGGGTCTTTCATTGTTTTTTTCTTCTGTCAGTGATGATGAATGTCTTATAGGTATGTTTCCTGCCTGTGGTCAGCCTGTTCCTGGAGAGAAATTCATAGAACAAAGTTTTAATTTATCAAGCTATAAGAGAGTGCATACATATGTGGAAGCCATAAATTGGGAGAGCATGTGAATTATTTTAGAGTACATGTGGAGCAGCAAGTTGTCACACAGAGGAGGGGCTGGGGTCATTTAGTATAACAAGGTGGCCTCACTTATGTTCACTTACAGAATGGAACTAGTCATGGTAAAAACAAACTGGAGAGGCAAAATATACAGCAAGAGTAAAATATATCAATAAATTTAGGAATATATACACAACAGATATTTATTACAAGAATAAATGTTATGAAAATGAATGAACTGTTCTTACAGCAACAACATGAATGAATCTCACAAACATTTCTTCTTTTTTTCCTGATGTGGAAGGTTAGCACTGAGCTAACATCTGTGCCACTCTTCCTCCACTGTATATGTGGGTCACCCCCACAGCATGGCTGACTAGTGGTGTAGGTCTGCACTTGGGATCTTAACCCATGAACACTGGTTTCTGAAGCAGAGTGCGCCAAAATTTATACCACAGGGCCAGCCCCTCACCAACATATTTCTGAGTGAAAGAAGCCAGATACACATGACTACATAGTGTATGACTTCACTCATATAAAGTTCAAAACAGACAAAATTAATCCATACTGCTAAAAGTCAGAATGGTGCCACCCTTGAGGAGGAAGTCACTAGAAGGCAGTATGGGGGGACCTCTGAATCTGAGGTAAATATTCTATTTCTTAGTGTGAATCTTTGTCCAATTAATGTGTTCACTTTGTTAGCAACCATCCAACTGTACTCTTATGATTTATGCTCTAAGGCAGACAAGAAAATAATCTGTAAACTCTAATTACAGTGTAACTAGAAGACAGAAAATGCTATGAACTTTGAATTAACATATAAGCAGAGAAATAAATATTCAAGTCTAGCAAAGCCAAATTTGGAGACCATGTCAAAATGGCCAGAAGGACTGAAAAGAGAAAGAGTGGAGTGGGGACTAGCAGAAATGGGTGGAGAGAAAATTATTCCGTAATGATAACATTTTGTTCTGAGTGGAGAAATTAGGGAAGTAAGTCTGGGACATAGTATACAAGTGCACTGGTTGCTGTGGAATCTGAGAAAAGGAACTTTAACATGTAGAGAATCAGAGGGATGGTCTTTGGAAGGTGTTCTTATGGGAAGTGAGATGATGACTTAAATGTTGGAGGCTCCCTAAGAAGCATTAAAGTAAAGGGGAAAAGGAGGCAAGTGGAGGGAATTAAATTACTTCCAGAAACAAAAGAGAATCACAAAATCAGAAGATATATAAACCTCTTCTCTTCCCTGAAGATTCCTGTTATTAATGGTGCTACACTTCACTGTACTAACAGTAGATTATGATCTTGAATTAAGAACCTAGTAAGCCACATTCTTACCCTGACCTGCACACAACTGTTTTTACTGGTCCTGGAAACAGACATTCCAGAATGAACACAAAACTGCAGATGTGATCCACTAAAGCTTCTGTCAGACGACACATATTCTCCAAAAACAAGAGCAAGAGCAACAAGCACATCGTCCACACCCGTGAAGCAGAAGAGCTGGAACACTGTCCCCAAACTGAATCAGGCTTTCATGAATTGAAAAAGATTCTAATTAGAACCTAAAGACCCAGGAATTAAATGGAAAGAACCTAGGAAGTCATGAAATGAGAGTTAATTGAACTCAGGAAGGAACATCATAACTAGAAAAAGACAAAATCGTGTTAGAAGTGAAGATGAAATTACAAATGGATAATATATTTAAATTGGAGAACAACAAGAGGCACCGCAAAACGGCAAAAAATGAGTCAAGGGGGCTGGCCCAGTGGCACAGTGGTTAAGTTCGCACATTCTTCTTTGGGGGCATGGGGTTCACAGGTTCAGATCCAGGGTATGGACCTACACACTGCTTGCCAAGCCATGCTGTGGCAGGCATCCCACATATAAAGTAGTGGAAGATGGGCACGGATGTTAGCTCCGGGCCAGTCTTCCTCAGCAAAAAGGGGAGGATTGGTGGCAGATGTCAGCTCAGGGATGACCTTCCTCAAAAAAAAAAAAAAGAATGACAATGAAACAAAACACATGAACAGGTATCAGTGATTGTATTGGTTTCTACTGCTGCATAACAGATTCCACAAACAGCAGATTGAAATAACACACATTTATTTTCCCATAGTTTCTGTTGGTCAGAAGTCCAGTCACAACCTAACTGGCTCCCCTGTGCGGGGTCTCACAGACTGAAATTAAGCTGTGGACAGGCCGTGTTTTTAACTGGAGACTCGAGTAGGGAAGAATCCACTTCCAAGCTCACTCAGGTTGTTGGCAGAGTTCATCTACTCAAGATGACAGTGCTGAGGTCCCTGTTTGCTGCTGGCTCCTGGCCAGGGGCCACTCTCAGATCCTAGAAGTCGCCTACACTCTCTGAGGTCCTCTGATAATATGGAATATATTTCAAAGCCAGCAGACTCTTTCTCTCCAGCATACTAAAATAAGACTTACACAGCAAAACATATTGACATCCCACGATCATTGCCCTAAACATTCTAATCAACAGAATGTCATCCTATCACATTTGCCATATAACATAATCTAATCAAGATGTGACATTGCTCACTTTGAGATATTATACTGGTTAGAAGCTAGTCACAGGTCACATTAACTTTCATGAGAGGAGATTATACAAGGGCATGACTCATTGGGGATCACCTTAGAGTGTGTCCACCCTCTGGCTCCCAATGATTCATTTCCCTCCCACATGCAACACACATCCATAACCAACACATATCTTATACATAGAAATGTATAAAGACAGGACACACGTTTCTGATCTGAAAGATCAGAAGCCAAAAACAATGGGAAACCAAGGAGACTGACTTAAAGCAAGAAGCTGAGTTTTGCGGGAAAGGCAGTGTAAGAGAGGAGATTTTGGCTAGGGAGATGGAAGAGAGACAAGCTAGAGAGAAGAAAATCTGAGCAGAAGCCATGAGGAGTAGATATTGGGGAAAGGGGCTGCTAAGGAGCCTGTTATTTTAAAACCTACCTTGTGTAGCAACATTCTCATTGCCACACTCTCAGAGACCTATATTACATTTCAAAATTTTGGAGTTATATTTCCTTTTTCTTTTCATGTGAAACTACTAAAGCACATTGATTCTACTGGAAGTTCATGAACTCTTACAGTCCTAGGACATTGACAGCTATAAGGATATTAACCGAGTTGCATTCACCAGCAGGTGGAGATATTGCACTTTAGAAATTCAAGGCAAGCTGAGGCTTTCCCTTCCTCTCTTTCACAGATCTGGATTAGGAGAGCCTGGCATTCCTTCCTAGAGGGTGGCAACCCAGCCAGCTCTTATTTTCCTAACTACTCCTTCCACACTTCCCAAATATGATGCAGTCTGAGACATGATTTTGAACGTTTGAGAAGCAAAGAAGCATGAAATGGAGCAGGACTTAAAGCCTGCTTTTGCCTGAAGACCAAGGAGCTCAGTTTTTATGTTCCAACAGGTAAGAGATTGCTACTATAAAATTGCATGCTTAAAAAAAAGTCATCACTGCCATCACTCCAGTGCAAGCCACTATCCTTTTTCACACTGGGCTTTCATTATCCTGTCTTATCTAGTGATTCTTGATGCTTCAGAAGGAGTAATATTTTGTTTTGTAATACATATTAAAAATTCCTAGAAGGATACATGTATATATTTAAAAAATTAAACAATAGAGATGTATTTTAACAAAATAGGAGCCCTTCAAGCCTTCCCATTACTCCAATAGAGCATATGTACAAAGAAAGTACCCACACCTTCTGATTTTATTGGGTGATTTTAATATCAATAGTTGTGGAATTAAGTCAAATGCTATTTTTAGGGGGGGAAGGAATCTAAGGATCAATGAATTTATAAGGGCTAAAATCATACACAGTTTGTTCACTGACCAAAATGAAATTAGAAATCAATGTAAATATATGTTACCAAATATCTGTAAACTAAAAAACACACTTCTTTTAAATACAGCATGGTCAGAGGAGAAATCAGAAAGAGATTTAGAAAGTATTTGGAGATGAATGAAATAAAACATAATATATCACAATTTATGCAATGCATCTAAATCGGTGTTTCAATGGACAATTCTGACATTAAAAGCTCATACCAGAAATGAGGAAAGATCTCAAATGAACTAAGATTCTACCTTAAGAAACTGGAAAATTGAGTAGCAATTGAAGGCCAAATGAAGCAGAAGAGAGGAAATATTAAAGATAAGAGTAGGAATCAATGACACTGAAACCATGAAAACACTTGAGAAAATCAATGAAACAAAAATGTAACTCTTTGGGAAGTTCACTAGAAGTTATCACTTCTAGTGAGACTGATCAGGAAAGAAAGAGAAAAAACACAATTTACCAATATCAAAAATGAGAGAAGGGCCATCTCTATAGATAGTGTAGAAATTAAAATTATAATAAAAGAGTAGATGAAAAACTTTTTTATCCTTATAAATTGGGCCACTTAGATGAAATTGGAAACCTTTTTGATAAACACATATTACAAAAGGTCACTCAGGAAAATGGAATAACCTAAAACAGCCCTATATCTAACAAAGAAATGGAATTTGTAGCTTAAAATCTTCCCACAAGGTAAATTCCAGGCCCAAGTGTTTTCACTGGCAAATTGTTCCAAATATTTAAGAAAGACATAACACCATCACATAAATTGCATCAAATAGAAGAGGAAGAGATACATCCCAACTCATTCTGTGATACCATCATTATCCTTATATCAAAATTGAAGGCATTACAAGAGGGGAAAACTACAGACAAATATCCCTCATGAACATAGATGCAAAAATTCTTAATAAAATTTTAGCAAATCACATCCAGCAATATGAAAAAAGAATAAGGCATCATGACCAAGCGGCGTGCATACAAGGAAGGCAGGATTGCGTTAGCATTCAAAAATCAATCAATATAATTCATCATATCAGACACACACAAAAAATTATTTGTTCAATTAATGCAAAACATATATTTGACAAAATTCAACATCTATTCATGTTAGAAATTCTCAGCAAGCTATGAATAGGAAGAAACTTTCTCAATCTGACAAAGGGCATCAAAGAAAAATCTACTGCTAACATCGAGCTTATTGGCGGAAGAATCCCTGTAAGATTGAGACCAAGGCAAAAATTTCTGCTCTCACCATTTCTAGTCAATAGAATACTGAAGGTTCTATCCAGTACAAAAAGCAAGAAAAAGAAGTAAGAGACATGCCAATTGGGAAAGACAAAATAAAACTCTCTTTATCACAGATAACGTGATTGACTCAATAAAACAGGGATTGGCTAACTTTTTCTGTAAAGGATCAAGTATTAAAATATTTTAGGCTCTGTGGTCTGAGAGACAAAATCAAAGATGGTATGCAGACACTTATGTAACCATCCAAAATGTAACCATTTAAAAATGTAAAAAGCACTCTTAGCCCATAAATTGTAAAAACACAGTGGTTAGCTGGATTTGGCCCGCTGGGCATAGTTTGTCAGTCCCTATAATAGAAAATTTTATGGACTCTGCAAAAAATCCAGTGTAAGGAAAAAAAGTGAGTCTAGCAAGTTTGCAAGATACAAGTTCAATAAATATGATCGATCTTTTTCTATTTATTAGCAATGAGCATTCAAAAATTGACGTATATATAATTTTCATTTACATAACATCAAAAATATAAAACACTTTGGAATAAACTTGACAAAGATGTGCACAAACTGTGTACTGAAAACCATAAAACACTGCTGAGAGAAATCAAAGAATACCTAAATAGACGGAGATATTTATACCGTGTTCAAAGACTAGAAGTATCAAGTATTTTTAATATATCAGTTTTTCCCTAATTGATATATAGTTTTGACACAATTGCAATCCAGTCCATATAGGCTTTATTGAAGAAATTGGTAAGTTTATTCTTACATTTATATGGAAATGCAGAGGGCATAAAATAACAAAAATAATTTTGAGAAAGAAGGATAAAGTTGGAGGGTTTTACTACCTGATGTTTTTGTACAGCTATACCAAGACAGTGTGGCATATTGTAAAGATAGCCATATAGATAAATGGAACAGAATAGAGATTCCAGAAATAGACATCTATGTGTATAATCAACTTTTGACAAAGGTTCCTAGGCAATTCAATGGGGAAATGATAATCTTTTTAACAAATAATGCTGGGACTATTGGATATTTATACACAAAATATTAAACCTAGAACCTTATCTCACACTTAATAGATACCAGGCATGATAAGTTCTGAGAAGGCAGAGATATCCACCCAGCTTTTGCCCTTAGGAAGCTGACAGAAAAGATCTTAGTCAGCAACAATACAATTTATTACCATACAAAAATTAACTCAAAGTCGGTCATAGCCCTAAACACAACATGAAAACTATGAAAATTCAGTAAGAAAATGTAGGAGAAAATCTAGGTGGCTTGAAGTTTGGCAAAGATTTCATGAGCTAACAAAAAGCATAAACTGTAAAAGAAAAAGCCAGTAAATTGGACTATATCAAAATTAAATATTTTTGTTTTCCAAAGATATTATTACAAAAATAAAATATAAGCCACAGAATGGGAAAAATGTTTACAAATATCTGACAAATACCTTTGAACTTTAATATATAAAGAACACTTACAACTCGGTACTAAGAGATAAAACAACCTCTTTAAAAATAGTCAAAAAATTTGAACCAACAGTTCCATCAAAGAGATAAATAGATGGCAAGTAAACACATGAAAAGATGCTCAACATTTTAAGCCATTATAGAAACACAAATTAAATTCACAATGCGATGTCACTATGTTCTCATTGGAATGGCTAAAATTAAAAAGACTAGGGCCACTCCGTGGCTGGATGGTTAAGTTCACGTGCTCCGCTTCAGAGGCTCAGGTTTTCACTCGTTCAGATCCTGGGCATGGACATGGCACCACTCATCAGGTCATTCTGAGGTGGCATCCCACACAGCACAACCAGAGACACTCACAACTAGAATATACAACTATGTACTTGGGGCTTTGGGGAGAAGAAGAAGGAGGAGGAGGAGGTGGAGGAGGAGAAGGAGGGAAAGGGGAAGGGGAGGAGGAAGAGGATGAGGAAGAAAAAAACAGAAGATTGGCAACAATCGTTAGCTCAGGTGCCAATCTTAAAAAAATAAATAAATAAAAATAAAAAGACTGACCATACTAAGTGTTGACAAGGATGTGAAACAACTAGAACTCTCTTACAGTGCTGGTGGGAGTGCCAAATGGTACCAAAATCACTTTGGAAAATGGTTTGGCAACTTTTTAAAAAAGTAAACAACACATATATTTTTAAAGGATTCCATTCCTAGGTATTTGCCCAGAAGGAAAAGAAATATATGTATTTGCAAAGACTTGTACAGAACGTTCATAGAAGAGTTATTTGCAATAGTCAAAAACTGGAAACAATTCCAAGTATCCATCAACAGAAATAAATCATTGATATATGCAACAACATGATTGAATCTCAAAAGAAATGCTGAATCAAAGACAGAAATAGAGTTCTTGTATGATCCTATTTATATAAAATTATAGAAAATACAAACTAGTTTCATAAAAAATTTTAGAAGATAGTAAGTAATTGATAGAAAGTAGTTTAGTGATTGCTTGAGGATTGAGGGTAAGGATGGTTTACAAAGGGTCACAAAGAAGTTTTAGGAATGACGGCTATGTTTGCTGTCTTGACTGTGGTGATGGCTTTATGGGTGTATTCATATGTCAAATCTCATGAAATTATACACTTTAAATATGAGCAGTTTGTATGTCAATTACGTATCAATAATGCTATGTAAAAAAAGAGAAAGTGAAAGTGCATCTAGAAACCCATCTATGAACAGGGTATATTTCTCCATTTATCTATATTTTTTTATGAACCTCTATTAGATTTCTCAATTTTTTCATGATTCTACACATATATTTCATGTCACATCTTGATACTTTACTTTTTATTTCTATTATAAATGGAAAATTTTATGCAGGTACATTTTTCTTATATGCCTTCTTATATGCTTCTTATGTGGTTTAATCTACCAGAGGCATGTGATGCTGCCTTTTGTCTGTAGAAGAGCTCTTTGTCATCAGTGTTGTGGCTGCTGAGAGTCTGTGTGCATCAAAGAGGTCAGGAGTGTGGCTAGAACATTCTGTTGTACTTGGATGACCCTCTTTCCATTGTTGGCCTGATCTTGTTGCTAGAAAATAGCTGTTATATTCCCAAACAATATACTTAGAAACTTGGAAAGTAGTTGTGTAATAATTGCCTCCACTTAACAAAAAAATATTCTATGATAAAAGTATAATCAGAGAAAAAATTAAAAGCAAAGCATATTAGAAAGTTAGTTATAAAATGAATAGATAAATGTAGCGACAGAAAAGCTAAGGGTTATTCTTGCCCATCTATCCTTGCTGATGGTCTTTAAATTCACATGGACAACTCTTTAAAATACAATGGATTTTGGTTGTTATTTTAAATCTTAGAATATGAGACCCTCTTTCCATTAACTCTTTTACTATATGACCTCACAGATGTTTGTCATTCCTAATGATTCTACACATTTCTTGACATGTTTACTTTATGCTCTAATTGCAGCCCCGTGCGTCGTGTTGGCCTTCACAGTGACTTGGTCTGCTAGAGACAATGATGTTGCCTTGATCTACTCCTCACTGACTGGAGAGGAAACCATTATATCCTTGAAAACAGCTCTGTAAAGTCTCTTTGTGGTCAATATCCTCATTTGAATGTTAGAGTTGAGTGTTAGGTTTAAATTTCAGAGTTTTGGGGAAAGGAAGAATTTATAAGAAGCCATTTTGCGGCCAATCTGGTGGTGTAGTGGTTAAGTTCTTGTGCTCTGCTTCAATGGCCCCAGGGTTTGCTGGTTCAGATCCTGGGCACAGACCTACAGACGGCTCATCAAGCCACGCTGTGGTGACATCCCACATACAAAATAGAGGAAGATTGGCACAGATGTTAGCTCAGCAACAATCTTCCTCAAGCAAAAAGATGAAGACTCGCAGCAGATGTTAGCTCACTGCCAATCTTCTTCACACACACAGAAAAAAGAAGCCATTTCATACATGTGTTTATCATCCAGGGAGCCCTGCCTTTGCCTCTAAGAGATTACCCTAATCTCAAGGAGAGGTGATAGAGTCATCAGTAGGATGAGGGGAGAGATGCCATTTTAGATCTCCAAGTCACAATCAGGTCATGGATCTTAAACTAGGAGTGGCCCAGCACTAATGGATATTACAAGAAATGAGTGAATATAAATGTCAGCAGCTTAATGTGCTTCCTTGCTGGGAAATCCAGGAGATAGTTATCATGTGAAGGGGTCAAATGAACATCAGGCTCAAGTGAACATCATTTATAATGCAGCTGTGTGTTTGCTCCTGTCTTTAATCAATGAAAATGAATGATGACTCCTGACCCATTGGCGAGTAGCTAATTCTCACAGCTTCTGGCCAACCAAAAGATTCCATGGTGTATTAGTGGGCAAGAATGAAATAGGGCTGGGGTAGGGGAAATGTGCCCAAATGCCTCCCCAGTGTCTGGGAGCCTATGCATTTTCTAAGGAATCTAAGGGAATGGTTGAACTCTAGTACAAAATGACTGCTGGTTCAATCCCCCCTCCCTTCCTTCATTCCACCCAGTATTTAAAAAAAAAAAAGTGCTTGACTTCTTTCTGTCACCTGCTTTTGGAATTGGGCCCCTCGTTCCAATCCATGGGTTACCTTTTCAGCCAGGCTGGTGAGGAGGTGCAGAGAGGTTATCAGGTAGCCCTCCAGCCACAATAATATAACACTATTTATTATTCTGCTTTTATTTTTGAGAATTTTACATGCCAAGCACCTTTCTATGTACTTCATGAATATTGGCTTACTAAGTTCCTACAATCCTTGGAGGAGGTATTAGGATGATCATCATTCACATTTACACGTGAGGAAACTGGTGCAGAGGAGTTAAATAGCTTGTGTGATGTTGCAACATTAGTAAATGATAAAATCACAATTCAAATACAGGCAGTGTGATTCCAGAGGAGCATGTTTAACCGTTGTGCGACACTGTCTCTCATAGACACTGGGCTAGTCTTTAGGATCCTCACTTTCATTGTTCATATGAGATAACTGAATATGGGTCTGTCTAGATCTTCTTTCACTTTACCCTGTATTCAGGATCAGTCCTGTCTCAGGAAATGGAAATTTGAGCCGTTGTTGCTGACTAAGCTCTTTTCTGTTAGTTCCTTAAGGGACAATGTCTGGGTGGACATCTCCGTGTTCTCAGTACATATTACAATGCCTTGTATCTATTAAGTAGAAGCCTAATACATGAAATTAAATACTTTATAAGTAAACATACACATATAGGCATGAATATGTGAATGTATCCAGTACATAACCTGCATGGACTAGAAACCTGAAACTATCTTCATGTGGACATTTTATGAACTGACACCCTATCTGCCTAGTAAAGCTTGTCTTCTTACACCAAGATAATTAACTATGGTCAATTTAGGCTGAGAGAGGCAGGCTTTGTACATGCACCAGGACGTGGCGAGCACTTCTGAAAACTCCCTTCCCCCACACAGGAGGGTGCCCTATCCTAGTCAGCTTTCCTATCTCCACATCTGGATACCCCTAGTCTTAATGGGTTCAAGGTTTACATCATGTGGAAAATGTGAGAGTTTTGTCTCTTTTCTTTTCATTTTTCAGTGAAGTATGATACAAAGTCACTGTTTTAATTCTTTGAGATGAATCTTTTTCTTTTTTAAGTATTGAGTTATACATGAAGGAAATGAGAAATGTTGATGACAATGTCCATGTAAAAAGATTGAGAAGTGAGTTCAGCAGTACAAATCAGATTGATAACTGTAAATATGTTGCCTTGATGGTAGGGGGCACCACAAGCCTGGTGGAGAAAAACAAAGGGACAGAATAGGTAGAGCTGGTCTCTCAACTTTAAGGGTTCACATGCTGTTGTGACTAATAGCTTCACATGCAGATTTCATTTAACTGCTGTGTTTTTAAAGCCAATCACAATAGACCTGTCAGTCCATATTAGAAGTAGGAAGAGGAGGGCCCACGCCCAGTGGCAGAGTGGCTCCACTTCCCAGGCAGCCCAGTTTGGATCCCAGGTGCAGACCTAGCACTGATCATCAAGCCATGCTGTGGCAGCGTCCCACATACAAAACGTAGAGGAAGATTGTCACAGCTGTTAGCTCAGGGACAATGTTCCTCACCAAAAACAAACACACAAACAAACAAACAAAAGAAGCAGGAAGAAGAGAAAACAAGATCACTTTTATTGTATTCCAGATCCTTGAGTGACATTTTATTCCTTCTGGCTTCAAAGATATAAGTGTAGTTAGATATAAATAGAAAAATGTTGAGAGGGTTGAGATCATAGTGAATAGGCTAATTTGTAAATATTTTGTAATTTAACATGTGGTAAATTTGTTATTAAGTGTCATTAAATGTCCTTCTAAAATATTGTTTTGATGGACTGTGTGTGTATAATTGTGCCATAATTCATTAACTTTGCCCTTTAAAATTTTGAATATTTATGGGAATTGATTGAAAGCATCTTTATTGAGTGGTTGGTCCTCAATTCTGCTTCCACCCCTACTATAGAATGTGAGCATCCGTTTGTTTACCACACCCTCACTCCACCCCCAACTAAAAGTTTGCAAGTTTCTTTTTTGGATATTTGAGTTTCCTAAAGAGAGAAACTTCATATTATGATATTTCCAGTGAGTTAACCAAATAAACCCAAAGCCCATCTTTTCATAACCCCTTAGTGATACAGTCTCTTAAACTGCTCTTAAGAGTCTCCATTATAAACATGAACTAATAACCAAAGAAGAGCATATATTTTTTGGAAAAAGAATGGTGTAATAAAGAAGGACTAAATAAACAAAAAGAAAATATGACTTTGGAAGTAAGGTAGAGAACAAAAACAATTTAAACAAACAAACAAATAATTACTATTCTCGGAGATTTGAAATGCTACGAAAAAAATAAACAGAACAAGAAAGTTCTTTAGAAAATGTAACAGTGTAGCAAGAAGAGAGATAATTAAAACGGAACGTTGCAGTAACAGGGGGAAATGCACGTACTTGGTTAGTTTTGCCTGTTCATCGTTTTGAATGACTTTTAAAATAATTTAGTTCTGCGATTGTCCCTTTTTCATAGAATTTTGTTTTTTTATATGGAAGTAATATTTTATAGCCTCATGTGGATTTTTTTCCATTTCATTTGTAAAAATGTAAAACAGAAAAGTTGCAAAAATAAGAATAGTATATACATATTATGTATATATTTTTTTTCTGAAATTGTACACATCATGGCCCTTTATCCTTAAATACTTCAGTGTGGATTTTGTAAGAAAAGGGTATTCTTTAACACAATCAGAGGATAGCTATCAACTTCATTAAATATAATAATTTTATCTAATCTATTGTTCATATTCTCATTCTCATACAGATTTTCTTTGAAAATACATTAAGTCCAAAATTACATTCTCATCTGTGAACATGGTATATCTCTTCAATTATTCAAAGTTTTATGCTCTATAGCAAAATTTTGTAGTTAAATCTCTATAGTTCTTTGTGGAATTTATTCCTTGCAATTTTATGTTATTGTCCTTATTTTGAATGGAAATTTACCCGACCTCTCTCACCCCACCTTGCTATGTATATTTTATTTGTGCTCATTAGTATCTTTAATTGCCTGAGACAAGTGATGCTGCCTCCTCATATGCTCCTCACTGGTTGGAGAAAAATGTATTCAGTGACATTAATGGTTTCATCTAACCAGAGCTTCTGCAAAGGTTCTTTATCATCACCCTTTCTCTTCAATCACAAATTTTGTCTAGCAACTGTTTCTAATGCCTAGACAGTTCCTTTCCTCCTGCAAGAACTGTTTGTGTAAATCTCTTCTCTTGTAACCTAGTTTCTTCCTGTTTTGTTATTTTAAATCATCCCACCACCTTCTAATGGAATAAATATTACTTAATTTTTTCTATATTTTGAGTTTCTTCTTATTTTACATTTGAACTTTTAATCCATCTCAATACCATCCATGTGTGTGTTTATGTATGGGCTCTTTTTACTTTCTAGGTAATTAACCAATTAACCCAATGCCATTTTTAGTAAATTTCCTTCCTTGCACTAAATTAAAAATTCACTTTTATATCTCCTTTTGTATTCCTTTTTTTTTTTTTTTTTGCATGGAAGAATTTGCCCTGAGCTAACATCTGCTGCCAATCTTCTTCTCCCCAAAGCCCCAGTACTTACTTGTATATCATAGTGTAGGTCCTCTAGTTCTTTTTATGTGAGCTGTGGCCACGGCATAGCCACTGACAGACAGGTGGTGTGGTTCCATGACTGGGAACTAAACATGGGCCACTGTAGCAGTGAGAGCTCCAAACTTTAACCACTGAACCATCAGGGCTGGCTCCACTGCCTTCTCAATTTATCCAACATGAAGGCAGGATAATTTGTTCTATCCTTCAAAGTACTCCCAGTCTGACATTCTTTTAAAGAAGCAAGAGTAAGCTTCCCAGTACATAATTAAAAACAGTTTGAACCTTTATTGCAGTGTCTTGAGAGATATCAAATTTGGATTATATTTCTAACACCAAGAAAAATGATTCAAAATTCTCTTAAAATACCTTCTTCCCCTAAAAATCTCACACTAGAATTTCTTCACTCACCAGTTTCCTTACCACCATACTGCTTTTCCTTCCATTTCACCTGTAGGTGCCATGATGATCAGGCATATCTCAAAAGCCTCTCAAAAGAACTGGCTCCCAACTCCTCCTGTCCAGTTGCTTTCCACTCCCCATTAGTTACTGCCCTTCACCCCACAAACCAAGACTGACTCCAGAAGAGTGGAGTGGGCCCTTCAGTGTCATGGAGAAGTGAAGTATGTAACCTATAACACAGAAGCTTCTTAGAAATATGTGTCTGTCTGCCACCCCTAAATTTTCTCAAAGGGTTAGCAGATTCCTAGAAACATAGTAAATGAATTTCTCAACTTCCTTAATCTTAACATAAATTAGGTTCTGTTTTTGTGCAATTTTATTCCACATTTGTCTTTTTTGTAGAAGTATGAACATTTACCCTTATAAGAATTTGTAAACATTAGAGCAACTCCCCCTATTTTTCTAATTAATAACTACTTTTGTACATTTATTAGTCTTGAAAAAATTAGAAATATTTTATTAAAATATTAAAAGTATTTTATTGATACTTAGATTAAAGCATCACCAAACTTATATATTTTTTTTGGGAAATTGACACAAGCTGTCCTGTCAAGAACATGGTATCTTTATTTGTTTATTAAACTTTTTTCTGTCCTTAAGTAAATTTCTGTTCTCTTCTGAATTGCACACATGGCTGGTAGAGTTTATTGTTTTGATATTTTGTATATTTACTGCTTTTATAAATCAATGTTTTTCTGGAACTGACTTAGTCTGCCAGAGACGAGTGACTCTGCCTCACATCTGCTCATTGAGTGGAAAGCATTTAATGGTTTAACTTAAACACAACTTCTGTGAATCTTTTTTCTAAGCAACATTCCCTATTTGGCTACTTCCTGGACTATTACCCACTTCCTTCAGCCAAGGTAATTCCCCTCTCCTTCAAGAGCCAGGCATGTGATAAAAATGTCTTCTGTGGTCACATAGTCATTGCTTCTTTTGTCCTGAGTGTCTAGCCTGCTGGTTTTATGAATTCACTTCCAACTGAAGTCTTTCTTCCCAACTTCTTGAAGCAAGTTTTGATTCACAAAGCATTTTAGTCTGATCTAGAATATAATGATGTTCCACAGGTGTGAAGAATATAGGTGTATAAAGTTTTGAAATAATATAAGTACAAGAACATAAGACAGAGTGTTCAGATTCTAACACAACCTTCAACAAAGTAGTCTTTCTATAAGGTGTTTTAAAAATAATCAAAATTGATTTGATTGATATAGACCTATGAGGCAAAATGTCAATGAAAGGCCAACCCCGTGTTCTGAATTACCACATGAGGGGAAGAGAGGCCAGTGAAAAAAGGCCCTGCTCTGAAGGGGAGGGTGACCAGTGGGCAGGGAGGATTGATATGGTCTGAGTTTGAGATGCATACCCTACCTGTTAATTTGGCATCATCTTCATCTTGAATGTTTCTGTGAGATCCTGTCTTACATCTCTGACAATCCTAAAAGAAGAAAAAGAAGATCATTTTATGTGAGTGTTGTCCATGAGAAATCATTAAAATGGTTATATTCTCATTTATTTTTCCCCCACACTTGTTTTCATCTTTTTAAATTCAATTTATTTTGAATAGTTCATACATGGTCATGACAAAAAATTCAAATGGTACAAAGGTGCATTACAGTAGAAAGCTTCTCTCTCTCCCAACCCAAATTTATGGCTATCAAGAGTGCCTTTGAGAAAGTAACTACTGTTAGTACTTTTTCGTTATCCATTCAGAAATAATGTACACATATATTATAAAAACCCATCTATCTCCATCTATCATCTGAATAGCTCTCTATTATTAACACAAATCATAGTGTGTTATACACTTTGCTTTTTCCAAATAACTATATATCTTATAAGTGTTTTCATATCTGGACATAAATATCTGCCTCATTTTGAAAATAGCCACTTAGTAGTCTGATAGTGATAGACATTCAGGTTGTTTTCTATCTTTACTCCTATAAACAATGGTGCAATGAATAAACTTATACATACATTACTTTATACATATTCAAGATATAATCAGAATAAATTGTTAGGGGTGGATTTGTTAGGTCAATGACCGCACATTTGTAAATTTGGTTGGTAGTGCCAAATTTCTCTCCATAAAACTTTCACCAATAGCCCACTCACCATCAATATATGACAGTGTATTATCATGCTTCTTACACTCTGCCTATTTTATAGGTGAAAAATATGCGCCCACACTTTTTTATTCTTCTGATGTTAATCAAAGTAAGCCAAACTGCTGTAACAAATAGAACCAAAAGCGATGGCTCAAATACAGTAGAACCTTAAATCTCACCAATGTAACAACAGACAGGTGTGGACGATTAATGAGAGTTGCTCTTCCAGGTGGTAATTCAGCGATCTGGGCTCCCATACTTTAACACGGCATCTCCCTTTTCTTTTTATATTAAAATTAACACACTTCAATCTTTATTCAACAAGAGAGGTCAAGAATGATGGCCAATTGTGATCTAGAAGGCTAAGGAGAAGGGGTTAGTGAAATTTGTTAGTGTCCACTACTATAGTTAGCCTTGTGACTGTAAGTAATATTCATCATGTCTGTCCCTCATAAGCCTTTCTTGATTCATCTCACCCTTTGAATTTAGTCTAGATTGTTTTTCTGGATTGGTTAGAGTCTACCATCCCAGAAGCCTCTGTGCTCTTATTTACCCTTCCTTTGTTGAATTATGATTGTTTTGGTGTCCACTGACAACCATTATCATACATAAAAGTACTAAAAGACTGTCCAGTAAATTCCATGGGTTCCAAACATATTCTTCCCTGCCCTTACTGTGTATGTGCAACCCTAGTTTCCCATGGTAATTAAGATCAGTTCCTGCATTCAGTACATAACTTCCCTGGCACATTGGCTTGAGATGGCTGTCACAGTCAAATTTCACCAAAATCTTTCTGTGTCATTTTGAAGAAGCATTTCTCTTCCAGGAACCAGAATATCTAAATTGGGAGAGCCCAAGGTTATAGAGACAGTTAGCATAAATTCCATAAATAGGTTTAGTAGTGAGAGGAGCCACTCCATCTTGGTTTATATGATTGGTTCAAGGCTTATGCCACATCTTAGAGGGGAGAATCCTCTAGCCAACACCATTCAATCATTCTATTAGACTGGATACATCTTAGTAACAGAGTATATATGATGAGCTGTTGGCACATCTTCTTTGTTATTAAGTGGGTTCTGCACTCTGAGGAAATCTTGTGCAGGGTAGTATGCCAATGGATATGGCATTCCATGAGTCCTTGGATGGTGATGGTTCTGGAGGCACTGTAGGCAAAAATGGCAAACCCATATCCAAAATACATATATACAAATTCCAGGAAGGATAAAGCACTTCCTCTCCAAGTTGAAAGCTTTTGATATAGTCAACCTACTACCAATTGGCTTGGATGGTCTCCCCAAGGAATGGTATCATATTAAGAGCTCAGTGTCATTCTCTACTATTGGTCTGTTGGGACTCAGCTATGCATTAACTAGATCACCTATGTTACGTGCAAGTCCCTGTTGTTGATCCCATGTATATCTCTCTTTCCTGCTATGACGGCCATGCTGTTCATGGGCTCATTGCACATTGACTGCAGTGGACGAGAAGAGAAGCAGGAGGATATCCATAGGATGAGTTGTATTTGTAACTTTGGAGAGCCACCTCTGATGTGGATCCTTTCTGATGACGATTAATGTGAAATCTAAAGATCTACACACTTTGAGTCCATTCTTGGAGGTCCACCTATATACGTCTTTCTCATGCTTCCTTTTCCAGATCTACTAGCTTGTTCTTTTCAGGAGCTTGGTGACTCAGATGAACTATTCACCACTGTCCAAGAGTAAATATCTATACCTCAGTCTACCTCATTCTATATTCAAAGGGGGTAATCAGGTCATTGAGAGCCATCACCAAGTAATGCTGTAATATAGCAGCAGTCCACTTTCAAATAACGTCACCATGTAATCCAACCCTTTTGGGAACTGATCCAGAATTCTCTCTTCCTTTGTTAGTTATTTAAACAAAATTCTCATAATGATATCGATGTAGGTTTGAGAAAAGGTGATGGTGCAGTAGAAGTCAGTAAGACATGGAAATTTAAACTTACCATTAAATTACTTTATAATTTACTAATGCACTTTTGATTTGTTCAAGTCTGGTTCCAAATATACCACTCTAATTGCACAATGGATTGGGCTTGTGCATGCCCAAACCATGACTCTATAAATCTTATAACATCCAGTAACAAATCACATAGTCACTTTAGTGTGCTAAGTGCCTATCAGGAAGAAAATGCACACTTGGTCTTATCTTTAGAATATATGAGTTCATGCAAAGTTGCTGTTAGAGAAGTTTTCCTCTGGCCATATTTTGGAACATGTGGTGTGATAGAAATGCTCAAAAGAGTTTAAGCTGTGACTTCCACTTTAGGCCATGATAGAATATTTGGTAACAGACACAGCCTCCTAATGGAAACAACTAGAAAACAGGAAAAAATATATAGGGTGAATGTTTCTAGATATTGGACAACAGGCCCTAAAGGACTGTGATTCTTGAGACGAGGACATAAGCAAGAGGAAATCTATGACAGGTTTGAATGTCTGCCTGAAGAACATCTTCAGAATGTGGTGGACAGGAGGATGTCACAAGCAGAGCGAGGTGAACTTGCTGAGTTGAAGGGAAAGTGATGTGAGTTTGGGAAGACTAAGGAGGATGGAATCTGAGGGGCAGTGTTTCAGAGAAGAAGGAAATCTGAAGAAAGAGCTCCAGAAATCTACACGGTTCTTTTGAGTCTATTGCTTAATATGAAGCTGAAATGCATAAAGTGAAACTACAAGGCCTAGAAAAGAGTGATCCAGTAGCTGGAATCTGATGTGTTCCCAGAAGATACACAGCAGAGGAATTCAGGTTTTAATCAGCCAGAAGGTAGAGATCCTTTGAATATCAGGCATTCAGTGGCCACTAGGAAGATCATGCCTTAATAGTGGAGCAAAAACACTCCTAGATTGGTACCACTCTAACCCATAATAAAGCTTAAAAAGAAACCTCAAAAGGATTAAGCTGCTCTGCAAGTAAAATAACTGCCTGTTATAATAAATAACAAAATTCTTTAAAGAAATCCAAGTCTGTAACAAAATAAAATCCAGAATGTCCAGCGTCTCATGAAAATTACCAGACATGCCAAGAAACAGAACAATGATGAACAATAATGAAGAGAGAAAGAAGTCAATGGGAAAATAAGCTGAAATGAGGAAGAAGATGGAATGAGCAGACAAGGATGTTAAAACACCTGTGATAAATATTCTCAAGGATTTATAGTAAAAAAACAAGATGAATAGAGAAAAGGAAGATATAAAACAATAAAAGATTTGGGGCCAACCTGGTGGTAGAGTGGTTAAGTTTGCGGGCTCTGTGTTGGCAGCTAGGGGTTTGCAGGTTCTGATCCCTCGTGTGGACATACACACTGCTTACTAAGCCATGCTGCAGCCAACATACAAAATAGAGGAAGATTGTCATGGATGTGTCTGCCTTAAGCAAAAGGAGGAAGATTGGCAACAGATGCTATCTCAGAGCCAATCTTCCTTACCAGATAATAAATAAATAAATAATCAAATAAATAAATAAAAATAATAATAAAAGACACAACTAGAAATAAATACACAATACCTGAAATAAAAATTCTCTGTATGGGAGTGACGTCAGCAACATGGCAGAGTGAGCTCACCCAGGACTTTCTCCCATACAAATTACAACCAAAAAGAGCACCTGCTTTCCAACCAAAAAAAAATCCTAAAACAGAAATTGTTAGAGACCCACAGCAGCCAAAGGACAGAGGGCATAGAGGCTGGAGCCGCCCTCAGAGGAGCTGGAACCGGGTAAGAGAGTTCTTCGCTCCCTCCCCTAGAGACTGAGATTGCTGCTGCGGGTGAGGGAAGGAGTGGGGGAGGGGCTGTGCATCCGGGGATCATCCAGGAATCCCACCGCCGGTGCAGCGGAAACCCTCTAACAGGATAAAGGTTTCACCAGGGGGCACCTCATCAAGCCAGGGCCCCAGGAAACCAGAGAGCGAGAGTTGATCAGAATCCAGGTCTGCGGGTGAAAGAAACTGCCCCTCCTACCCCATCCCACGCTGCACGCTGCCATGGCAGCTGAAGGCTGAGGGCTCAGAATGCGTGGCTCTTGGCCCCCATCTAGTGGCAACAGTCTATAACTGCAACTGAATAATAGCATTATGCACAAAAACTGCTCCTCCACCATCCAGCAATTTACAAAAGCTCCAGACCAAAAGGAAAACAATAAAAACACAGAATTATGTCCTGAGGACTTGGAAATAGGTAAACTAAGTGAAAATGAGTTCAGAATAGCAATCATCAAAAAAACTCAATGAGGTAAAGGGAAATATTGAGAAATAAGTCAAGTTCTGGAGTTACTTCACAAAAGAGATTGAAACTATAAAGAAGAAAGAATCAGAAATACTAGAGATGAAAAATACAATAGATCAGATAAAACAAAATACGGAATTCCTGAATGCACGTGTAGACACCATAGAGGAGCAAATTAGTGTAATCGAAGATAGACAGGCTGAATGGCTCCAGATAGAGGAAGAAAGAGAACTAAGAATTTAAAAAACTGAAGAAAATCTCCAAGAAATAGCTGATTCAATGAGAAAATGCAACCTAAGAATAATCGGAATTCCTGAGGGCGTGGTAAAGGAAAATGGAGCAGAAAGTGTGCACAACGAAATAATAGAAGAGAACTTCCCAAATCTAGAGATTGAGAGAGAAATGTGTGTGGAGGAAGGTTTCAGACCTCCTAGATTTGTCAATGTAAAAAGACCTCCTGTAAGGCATATAGTAGTAAAAATGGCAAAAATGAATGACAAAGAAAGAATATTCAGGGCAGCGAGACAGAAGAAAATAACCTACAAAGGAACCCCTATCAGACTTTCAGCAGATTTCTCTAGAGAAACCTTACAAGCTAGGAGAGAATGGAATGACATATTCAAAACTTTAAAGGATAAAAATCTTCAGCCAAGAATACTCTATCCCGCAAAAATATCCTTCAGATATGAGGGAGAAATTAAATCTTTTCCAGACAAACAAAAGCTAAGGGACTTCGTAGCCACAAGACCTCCACTACAGGAAATCCTCAAGAAGGCTCTCATATCTGAAAAAACAAAAAAGAAGGGAGAAAGGGGTCACAAAACACAGAGTAGGGAGACAAATAGATAAAATCAGAATAGGATAGCAAATAGTCAACTATAGCATTAGGATAAAGGGAAGGAAGTCACCAAAGCAAATACAATCTTATCACTCTAACCAGAAACTCACAACACAAGTTGGAATAAGAGATGAAAATAATAATTTAGGAGGGGAGGAGGAAAGGGACTGAATCAGTCTAGGCTAAGAGAGTAAGAGGGTGCCAGAAAATGGACTATGTTATACATGAGATTCGGAATACAAACTTCAGGAAAGCCACTGAACTAAAAAATAGAACAGAGACACAAAACATAAATAAGGAAAAGTCTAAGAAACCCAGCATAAGAAATTGCACAAGTCAAGGGGTAGGCTAAAACACACAGGATGAGAAACAAAGGAAACACAGGAAAAACGGAAAATGAGTAACAGAATGACAGCATTAAGCTTCATGCATCAATACTCACCCTCAATGTAAATGCATTAAACTCTCTAATAAAAAGACACAGAGTGGCAAAATGGATTAAAGAACAAGATCCAACAATATGTTGCCTCCAGGAAACACACCTCAGCTCTAAGGACAAACACAGGCTCAGAGTGAAGGGGTGGAAGACAATACTCCAACCTAATAGCAAACAAAAGAAAGCAGGTATCACAATACTTATATCAGACAAAACAGACTTCAAGATAAGGCAGGTAAAGAGAGACATAGAGGGGCAATATATAAAGATCAAAGGGACACTTCATCAGGAAGAAATAACGCTTATAAATATCTATGTGCCCAACACAGGAGCACCAAATTTCATAAAGCAACTATTAACAAATGTAAAAGAAGATATCAAAAATAACACAATAATAGTTGGGGACCTCAACACCCCACTCACATCAATAGACAGATCATCCAGACAGAAAATCAAGCAAGAAACATTGGAGCTAAACCAAAAGCTAAAACATTTGGACTTAATAGACATATATAGAATGCTGCATCCAAAAACAGCAAAATACACATTCTCAACCATGCATGGAACATTCTCAAGGGTAGACCATATGTTGGGAAACAAGGCAAGCCTCTACAACTTCAAAAAAATTGAAATAATAACAAGCATCTTCTCCAATTATAATGTTATAAAGCTAGAAATTAATTACAAGAAAAAAACTGAGAAAGGCACAAGGATGTGGAGACTAAACGAGATGCTATTGAAAAGCAATGGATCATTGAAGAAATTAAAGAAAACATCAAGAAATACCTGGAGACAAATGAAAATGATAACATGCCATACCAACTCATATAGGATACAGCAAAAGCTGTATTAAGAAGAAAATTCATCGCAATAGAGACACATGTTAACAAACAAGAAAAATCCGAAATAAGCAATCTTAAACTACACCTAACTCAATCAGAGAAAGAAGAACCAACAAAGCCCAAAGTCAGCAGAAGGAGAGAAATAATAAAAATCAGAGCATAAATAAATGCTATTGAAACAAAAAAGGCAGTAGAAAGGATCAATGAAACAAAGAGCTGGCTCTTTGAGAAGATAAATAAAATTGACAAACCCCTAGCCAGATGTACAAAGAAGAAAAGAGAGAAAGCTCAAATAAACAAAATCAGAAATGAAAGAAGAGAAATAACAACAGACTCTGCAGAAATAGAACAGACTATAAGAGAATACTACTAAAAACTATTTGCCAATAAAATGGATAACCTAGAGGAAATGGATAAATTCCTGGACTCCTACAATCTCCCAAAGCTTAGTAAAGAAGAAGCAGACAATTTGAACAGACCAATAACAAGGAAAGAGATTGAAACAGCAATCAAAAGCATCCCAAAGAATAAAACCCCAGGACCAGATGGCTTTCCTGGGGAATTCTACCAAACTTTCAGAGAGGATTTAATAGCTATCCTTTTCAAGCTATTCCAAAAAATTAGGGAGGATGGAACACTTCTTAACACATTCTACGAGGCCCACATCATGCTTATACCAAAGCCTGACAAGGACAGCACGAAAAAGGAGAACTACAGGCCAAAATCGCTGATGAACATAGATGCAAAAGTTCTCAACAAAATTTTGGCAACCCAAATTCAGCAATACATCAAAAGGATCATACATCATGATCAAGTGGGATTCATATCAGGGACACAGGGATGGTTCAAAATCCACAAATCAATCAACGTGATACACCACATCAACAAACTGAGGAATAAAAACCACATGATCATCTCAATAGATGCAGAGAAAGCATTTGACAAGATCCAACAGCCATTTATGATAAAAACGCTGAACAAAATTGGGATAGAAGGGAACTACCTCAACATAATAAAGGCCATATATGACAAACCCACAGCCAACATCATACTCAATGGGCAAAAACTGAGCGTCATCACCCTGAAAACAGGAACAAGACAAGGATGCCCTGTGTCACCACTGTTATTCAACATAGTACTGGAGGTTTTGGCCAGAGCAATCAGGCAAGAAAAAGGAATAAAAGGAATCCAAATAGGGAGGGAAGAAGTGAAACTCTCGCTGTTTGCAGATGACATGATCTTATATATAGAAAACCCCAAAGAATCCATTGGAAAACTTTTAGAAGTAATCAACAACTACACCAAAGTTGCAGGGTATAAAATCAATTTACATAAATCAGTAGCATTTCTATACACTAATAATAAAATAACAGAAAAAGAACTCAAGAACACAGTACCATTCACAATCGCAACAAAAAGAACAAAGTACCTCAGGGTGAATTTAACCAAGGAAGTGAAAGACCTATACAACGAAAATTGCAAGGCTTTCCTGAAAGAAAAGGATGACAACATAAAGACATTTCATGTACATGGATTGGAAGAATAAATATAGTTAAAATGTTCATTATACCTAAAGCAATCTACAGATTCAATGCCATCCCAATCAGAATCCCAATGACATTCTTTACAGAAATAGAATAAAGAATCCTAAAATTCATATTGGGCTACAAAAGACCCCAAATTGCTAAAGCAATCATGAGAAGAGAGAACAAAGCTGGAGGCATCACAACCCCTGACTTCAAAACATACTACAAAGCTACAGTAATCAAAACAGCATGGTACTGGTACAAAAACAGGTGCACACATCAATGGGACAGAATTAAAAGCCCAGAAATAAAACCGCACATCTATGGACAGCTTATCTTTGACAAAGGAGCTGAGGGCATACAATGGAGAAAAGAAAGTCTTTTCAACAAATGGTGCTGGGGAAACTGGAAAGCCACACGTAAAAGAATGAAAATTGACCATTCTTTCTCACCATTCCCCAAAATAAACTCAAAATGGATCAAAGACCTAAAGCTGAGACCTGAAACCATAAGGCTTCTAGAAGAAAATGTAGGCAGTGCACTCTTTGACATCAGTATTAAAAGGATCTTTTTGGACACCATGTCTCCTCAGACAAGGAACACAATAGAAAGAATCAAGAAATGGGACTTCATTAGTCTAGAGAGCTCCTTCATGGCAAAGGAAAACAGGATTGAAACAAAAGAACAACCCGCTAACTGGGAAAAAATATTTGCAAGTCATACATCCAACAAAGGCTTAATAGCCATAATATATAAAGAACTCACACAACTCAACAACAAAAAATCAAACAACCCAATCAAAAAATGGGCAGGAGACATGAACAGACATTTCTCCAAAGAAGAAACACAGATGGCCTATAGGCACCTGAAAAGATGTTCATCATCGCTGATCATCAGGGAAATGCAAATCAAAACTACAGTAAGATATCACCTTACACCCATTAGAATGACAAAAATAACTAAAACGAACAGTAACAAATGTTGGAGAGGTTGTGGAGAAAAAGGAACTCCACAGGTGGTGGGAATGCAAACTGGTGCAGCCACTATGGAAAACACTATGGAGATTCCTCAAAAAATTACAAATAGAACTACCATACGATCCAGCCATCCCACTACTGGGTATCTACCCAAAGAGCTTGAAGTCAGCAATTCCAAAAGTCCCATGCACCCCAATGTTTATTGCAGCATTATTTGCAATAGCCAAGACGTGGAAGCAACCTAAGTGCCCATCAACAGATGATTAGATAAAGAAGATGTGGTATATATATACAATGGAATACTACTCAGCCATAAAAAAGAACAAAATCGTCCCATTTACAACAACATGGATGGACCTTGAGGGAGTTATGTTAAGTGAAATAAGCCAGATACAGAAGGACAATCTCTGTATGACTTCACTCATATGAGGAATTTAAAAATGTAGACAAAGAGAAGAGGTTAGTGGCTACCAAGGGAAAGCTGTGATGGGGGTTGGGCACAAAGGTTGAAGGGGTGCACCTGCAACACAACTGACAGACAATAATGTACAACTGAAATTTCACAAGATTGTAACCTATCATTAACTCAATAAAAAATTTAAAAAAAATTCTCTGGATGGATCCGTCTGCTATCTCCCCTAAGTAACGAAAAAAACTCTTAATCTGCAAGGGTAAGGGAATAAAAATCACAGCTTGAAGATACTGGTGGAAACAAACTACATCTGAGGAGAGGAGCAAGGCAAGAAATGCTACCCATGGGGAGAGGCAAAACACTGCACACTTGTGAAGGCTACCATGATGAAACCCAAGTCCATGGTGCCTGCCTTAGACTAAAGCATAACCATGACATCAGAGAATGACCCAAACCACATCCCACTACCATACTAACAGCTGCTGAGTAAAAATAGTGACTAAAAGTGGGACATAGCTGGGAAAGCTTCAAGAAACAGACTCTCTCTGGGAAGTGGCACAAAGGCAAGACTCAAAGCCAGGTGGAGAGACAAACACAAGGTATCACAGAGGAATTTGAAGCCACTAATGCACTGAGGGTGACCATAGTAACAACAAACTTCAAACTCAGTTCAATTAATGACTAGATTAATGAAAATCTCCACAATAAAGGCCTAGCAGAAGGAAAGTTGTGCTCATCTCCCAGCATGAAAAATTACCCCAGTACCTTTTGTCTTATACAACATGTCTGACTTTTCAACAAAAAATTATGAGGCATACCAAAAGTCAAGAAATAAAATACAAGAGAACAAGCTCTCCTTGGAGCTTTTAAAATCTGCACCCATTGGCATTTCTTGTTTGCTAGCCTTTCCAGCACCCAATCTGGGATATATAAGGCAAAAATAGGGGGCTGGCTCCATGGCCGAGTGGTTAAGTTTGCGCACTCTGCTTCAGTGGCCCAGCGTTTTGCCAGTTCAGATCCCAGGCACTGCTCATCAGGCCATGCTGAGGTAGCGTCCCACATAGCACAACCAGAGGCACTCACAACTAGAATATACGACTATGTACTGGGGGGCTTCGTGGAGAAGAAGAAAAAAAAAAGATTGGCAACAGATGTTAGCTCAGGTGCCAATCTTAAAAAAATAAAACCTATAAAACTCAACATTGTTTCTTTCTTGTTTTCTGAGGTCCCTAGTTAGTCTGCCTTATTTTCTTCACCATTCAGAATCTGATGTGTGAGATATATACTTAAATATGTATAAACTCTCTCTGTATATCAAATATATTCTATATTAAATATATTATTAGATATATATGTATTAAATATATCATTAGATACATATATATTAAAAACTCTAGGAGATATATATATATACACACACTTAGTGGGAGAAATAGAACTGAAATTCTAACTTGGAATCAGAACTCTCATCACCATCATTTTTAAAAGATATCTTTGCTGAATATAGAATTCTAAGTTTGTAGTTTTTATATTCAATACATAAAGATATTGCTCCATTGTCTTTTGGCTTACATAGATTCTGATTTCTGAAGTCATTTTTGCTTAATTCCTCTGGTAAAATGTGATACATACATTTTTTACTACGGCTGCTTTTAATGTTTTCTCTTTATCACTTTTTTCCCCCCACCAATTTGCTTATGATGTGTTTTAGTTTTCTTTCTTTTTTTTTGGAGGAAGATTAGCCCTGAGCTAACATCTGCTGCCAATCCTCCTCTTTTTTTTTTGCTGATGAGGGCTGGCCCTGAGCTAACATCCATGCCCATCTTCCTCCACTTTATATGTAGGACACATACCACTTCATGGCTTCCCAAGTGGTGCCATGTCCGCACCAGTGAACCCTGGACTGCAAAAGCGGAACATGTGCACCTAACCGCTGCACCACCGGGCTGGCCCCTGTTTTAGTTTTCTTTATGTTTGGTTTTCTTTATGTTTCTTATGCTTAATGTTCATTGAACTTCTTTCTCTCTCCACTGTATTATAAGCTATATGGAGACAATGACTGGGAGTATGATGTCAAAAGTATTAATTGCAAAAAGTAGACGAATAAGTCTCAAAATATGTGCAAACCTGTCCATAAATAGACACAAATACATCTATACATCTGGTGTTTAGCAACATTCTTCTTACTATCTACCTATAAATCTTACCTGGATATCATCTGGAGACTCAAACCTCTCAAGCTCTAAAAAAGATTATTTACACACCATTACATACCCTATGGAAGTTCACAACTCTTAAGAATATTCTACAAACCAAGATATATTTACTTTCATAGCCAAATAGGGACCCAAATTTTTAATTTCAACAAATTCATGTTCTGTGTCCTGTGTCTTGATAATTATAGAGGAAAATGCTGTAAAATCTCTAATATCCTTTCCATGTCCTGTGGTTAGTCAAAGTTAATCATGGTGATCTCATCTGTGTCACGGGCTGGTTCAGAGTTGGACAAGCCTTAAACAGTTCTGGCCAATGATATGTGCTGAGGGTCTTCCTCAAGACTTCTCAGAAAGTAAAACCAGTCTCTCTACTTAGTTATACAAATAAGGGAGTATGTTACCACAGGTACTGATGGAAGCCTGCTTATGCAAATCTGGATCACAGTAGGAAACAGATTTTCACTTGGATAATTTACAATAAAGATACTAATTATACGACCATTTATAGAAGTATAAACTGTGTTAAGCCATGAGCAGCTTAAGGGATTTTGAGGTTCCTGGAGACTAGAAAGAGTGGGAAGCTTTGAAGAGGCAAAGGGACTTTGCAGAATCTATAGTTGTGGTGGGACCAGCCATGGCCAGGACACGTACCAAAGCAAGGAAGGAATGGAGAAGGAACACCAGAATCTTGTTCTCTTCCAATCTTCCAATCTCCTAATGATAACACCCCCTGACTGAACCCAACTAGAAACCAGCTGGAAAGTCTGATGTAGTGGTGCAATCCCTAGCTCAACCTTTGGGGCACAGAGCAGGGCCAATAAGGACAAAGAATGGACCTGGTCAGGCAACTAAAAATAACCCATATACTTTTATGGCCACCTGGGGAACCAACTATAGGATGAAGCCAGTTCTGCAGATAGAAGAACTGAGAGTTAGAGATAATTGGATCTGTGTTGCCATAGATAAAGACTAAATCAATTGACCCTATAGACTGCCCTATTGATATCGAACCTGAAGTGAGTTCACTCACGCGTTGCACAGCAAGCCAATCTCTGACACGGGGGGTAGTGGAAGAAAGTAGGAACTTTATTATTGCACAGTGCTGAGCAAGGAGAAAGGGAAGCTAACGCTGAAATCCCAAACTCCCCAAAAAGCTAAAATGAAGGGGTTTTATTTGGGGTTTTAGGTAGGGGAGGAGGAGCATATGGCCTTGCTGGTCGGAGCTTTCCCACCAGCCTGTCTTTGGCCTTGAGACTACTTGCAGAGAGGAGGGAGCCCGTGACCTTGCTGGTCATCAGCCTGTATCTCTTTGTGGGGAGGAGATAATGAATCCAGGTGCTTGTCCTTGGCAGTGTCTGTCTCCATGGAGGATAGTGGATTTTGGAGCCAGGAAGATGTAGAGTAAGCTGGGAATAAGTGTTTTGGTTTTAACCCCATATATGTTGGGTTTAATGTAGGGAAACTGATATCAGGGTCGGTATCACTATTTCTGCACTTGCTATTATGAAATGCAATACATGTCCTTACTGTATGAGCCCGTCTCAGTGTTTTTATTACGTGAAGGAAAAAGTACGCTATCCATATTTAGAATAATTTATCTATTGCTTTGTGTACAAGATTATGGAACGTTTTCCCTTCATCTTGAATTTCCTTCCTCCTCTACCCTGATCAACCACAAGGGCGCACTATCTGATCACAACTCCTGGCTGATGAGGAAGGAGTCCTCCACAATTCTCACATCAACTTCCAGGGGCCAGAGTCTCTCTCTTTTCTCTGAAAATGGGTTGGCAGCAGGGATTCTTGGAAAAGAGAAGATGTTGGGATCAGAAAGGCAAAGGATCTAGTGGGGAGTTGTAATTCAGAAAAGGTCCATTGATTAGAGGGGCAGGGGTATGGGTGTGGGCAGTGTTGGAACGTGCAGTCATAATGTCCAAACTGGTCTTTGAGTGAGCAGTGCTCCTCAGCACTCCAAAGAGGTGGAATTCTAAAAACCTGTCAATCTCAGGTTGCTCCTACCTGGTCTTCTTTCCCAGGTTCCATATAGAATTGCTCACCTAAATCAAAATTGTATGGCAACTGGCATAAAGAGTGTGTCATAGTGCCTATCTGGTTAGTTACTGATCAAAGATGGCAGAGCATGCAAAGAGGAGAGGATGGGCAGGATAAAGGAGGGTGGATCTGACAATGTGCGTGCACGCTAATCAGAATGGAACCCATGCTCGAAAGAGCCTTCATACAAAATCCCAATTTGCTTTCTCTTTCTCTTGGATTTCCCAAGTGCCTGGAGTTTTCTTTGGAGGATCTTATATTTGAGAAGTCTGGTCCAGAAACAAGAACTGGATAAAAACAACTTGTGGGTGGAGATTCCTGCTCACTCTCAAGGATGTATCTTACGGATCAGTCAGCTAATTTGGGTCAATCAGCAATTCATGAGTGAATGGCCAATTCACAGCAAACCCATGCATCAGTTTGCTAAATGATATAGTGACCAGATTTAGTAATTTACCAAAACTTTGCTTTAGGAATAGTTTTATTGAATTTGTTCATTACTTGTCTAGTGAACATTAAACAAATGTCAGCATTTCAGGTAAAAAATTTTCAGTTTATATTTATATTGGTATCAAATCCTTTTAAAAGTTATGTTTTATTTTATAAATTTTAGCATTTTAAAGCCTCTTTTGCTAATTTCTCTGAAACATCAATTTGTAAAATTTAACAAATCAACCAAAATATTTTAACTATTTAAAATGTTTGTTCCAATTTATATTAAAAAGCATTTTAAACAACTTCTGAAATTGTCTGTGAAGTTTAATTGACTAGTTTCCATTTTGTCTTTATAAATGCATTTATTATAAAGCTTCATGGAAACTGGGAGCTGTTTTTTGGCAGAGAGATGGAGTGGAGTCCCCGAGAGCAAGAGAATGGGGGCCAGGGAGGGCAAGGGGGCCTCTAATATACTTCGAAACCATCAAATACGAATTGATACAAACTTTAGAAATAGAAAAAAAGAAATGAGTTTGAGGTACACTAATAATTTTGGCAAATTGGTTCCTCAGTAAACTGGCTTTTGGTGGATTGGGTTCATCAAACTAACCTGAATTCTTTTGGGTCACATAAAGTAATCGGCAGACCCTCTGAAAAGTCCCCTCCATACTGCTTCCAAGGTGGCTTTATGAAGGAAAAAGCATGTGATGGCACTCCTCTGCTTAAATGCCCTCTATTTTTTTTTTTTTTTTTTGGTCATACTGTGAAGAAAATCAAAGCAACTTTTAATGATGCTGTCATCAAACCTCACAAAGACTGGGACACCTAAATCACACCCACTAATCACACCAAACCACACACTTTGAGTGACACCCCACTCCTGCCCCAGTCCTGCTAATCCTCCCTGTCTGCACTCAGGTAAGCAATTTTGCCTGGAATGAATATAGCCTTTCCTGTGCTGAGCCCTCACCTCCTCCGAGACGTGCACCTGGAGGGCTTGTTTTTCAACTCTGTCATGACCTCTACACCGTCAACTCCCCATCCTCCTCATCCTGAAAAATTATTATTCATGAGTTAATACACAAATAATAATCATCTTCCAATCCTATGCTGCCAACCATTCCAGGAGAAAAGAAAATAACTGAACCAATGGGCACCACTATGAATTTATAGTCTTAGGAGTCCCCTGAACCTTCAACACTGTTCAGTCTCGTCTTTAGGCAGCAGTATTTGACATGCCCTGTAGTGGCTGTTGCAAACTTTTGTTTTTTTTGTTTTTTCCCCATATATGTCTCTCCTCCAATGTGTGAACTCCTGAAAGGCAGGATCCGTGTATTTTCATCTTTGAAAACCAGACCTTACCTCTGCAGGTGTGTAGAAAATACTGTTAAGTGGCAGTATCCACTGCCTGAGATCTGTTGAATTTGGCGGAAGAGAGACCAAACTACAGTAAACAAAACCACATTAGTGTGTCAGAGCTCAGACATAGGGAGACCCCTGATCATGAGGGCAAGGAATGCAGGGCACTCAGCCTGTGGCACTTTTAGACATTTGTCAGAAGCTACGATGAGGAGTGGCCAGTCCATCTTCCTCTGAATCTGGTCAAGATGGGTGAAATATGATCCTAGACTCTGTGCCATAAAAGTCCACGTAGCTCACAAAGCTACACTCACTCTCTTCTTTCATCAGTTTCTATTAAGACTCCGTGTTTTGCACTCAAGTTTCCATATTTGTGAGCCCACTGAGAGGAGGATCAGGTTCTGAGATCTGAAATTATGGTTAAAATGGCAGCTCTGTGCAGGGGTAGCCATGGCACTTCAGAGGGGGAAAATCCAGTGGATCCATGATCAAATACAACTAATGTGCTCTCCCCACTCTTTCTCTCCATAATGATAAGGTAAGAGGTAGTGTTTTGAAACCATAATGATTCCATCATCTGAACAGAGATCAAAAGTAACAAGAAGACTTTCTGTCTTTGTTAATGACATTAAACAAACGAACTCACTACTTTTATATTAAAAACTAATGCATAGGTAGCTCCCCACAGATCACAGAGGACTTTTACAAATTATATCTGCCTTCATGACAGTGGTCCTGCGAAGTGTGTATTCTTTCTACAGATGAGGCAAAACTAAGTCTTTCAGAGCTGAAATGGCTTATCTATGTTCACTGTTATTAATTAGACTCTTTCTTCAGATTCTCTAAAATGTGATTTTTAAAGTAAGATAATTTTGTGCAAAGAGAAAGGACTTACTTTATATGTGTCATGGAAAATTCATATAACTGGTTACCTAAGGATTGATATAGGGGACATATGTAATTAGCTCACAAAGATTTAGAAAAATTTAGGAATAATTGCTTGATAAATTTTTGTTAAAGGGAAATAATATTCTGGCAGTAGCATTTCTAATTATATTACTACTGGCATTAAGGAGGCCACAGAACCCCTCAGAATATAGAATGTTGCTTGATTCCTGAACTGAATGCCTAATAGTGTCCTGGATGATCCTTCTGGTAACAAGATGATTATTATGTTCACAGTTGACCCCACTGACCAAGCACAGATCTTAAAGCATGCTGACCAGGGAAGATGATTTCTCCCTGACTTTCCACAAGGACGAAGTCCACAACTTTTATCCTCCACCCTGAGGGAACAGAGGGTGTCCCCTGGGGAGAGTCTCCCTTCTGTAACCCTGACCCATATCAATGACAATTTTTATTATCCTATTGTCTACCCACATGGGCACCCTGCCTTCATCCTAAGTCCCCTAAGTCCCCTGCCACCACAGAGGCCACGCAGAGTGACTCAGGTGAAGTGCCTGGAATCAGGATGTTTGTCCCAGTTGCCTTCCTCTCAGGTCAGAACAGTAGTGTGAGCCCTGAGTAATGCAGCTGGGTTATGGGCAGTGCGGAGAGCTCTGCAAAATGTAGTGAAGGCTGAATGGGTTGGGGCAAGCAGCTGGCAAAAGTCCAAGCCAGAGCCTTTCAGATGAGGTTTTAGCCAATCAGAAAAAAGATTCTAAGGTGACACTTTTGTTGCTAGTTGAAAAGTCTGTGTGAAGAGGCCTTTGAGGCTGGGAAATCCCCAGGTCTGACGCAGCCTCCACTGCACAGCCCCAGAACAGAACTGAGGGGAGTTTCCCCCTTAGGACAGGAGGGAGGGCATGGGCCAGAGGCCTCTGTTATTCTGAGGGACCCTGAGGTGGGGCAGAGGGAACTGAGGCACCTTCAAGGTCCCTCTGTGATCATTCTTCCTGGCCCCCAACCCTATTCCAGGTCTGAGTTTGATGTTCCTCCTTTATGCTTCCACCCCACGGTGGAAACTCTCTTTAGTCTGGAGTTATCCTGATCCTGATGCACCACCGCTGGTGGAAGACCAGGGGCAAATATCCCAGTCTCAGGTGCTGTGGAACTAGGCACCTCATACAGAATATTGGAGAAACTCACTGCCTCCATGTGCCACTAATGGAAGCTTGTTTTTGTTGCCTCTTCCCTATTTCTTTTTACCTGGCAAACTCCTTATATTCTGCTTTTAGATCCTGTCCTCTATTTTAAAAGGAGAACATAAAACACAGGGAAGAGAGAGAGGGAGGAAGAGAAGAGAGAAGGAGGTACTTATTGTCTTCTTTATTGATGTTTGCCAGACACTGTTCTAATCACTCCATAACCATTTAGTATTGTCCCTAGTCATGGGCAAGAGGAGCCTGGTAAACACATTTATTTATTAAATTTATTAATTTAATATAAATTTATTAACACTTTTATTTAAAAGAACACATTGATACTTCTGCTATTCAAGATTTAATGCTGAGGACTGGCACAGTACATCTGTTCAACAACCGTTCCCGCGATAACACTACTCAAGCCCCAGGAAATGCTTCTCCACATCTTTCGCTCTCTGCCCTCAAAACTAAAGGCAACTGTGTCCAAACGCTGTGCGTGTTTGTGGATTGCGGCTTTGCTGACATCAGGTGAGCCTGTTTCATGGTTCAGGGAGGATTTAAGCAGCTGAAGAGCTTATAAGAGAAAAGTCAACTTTTCAAATACTTCCTTCAAAGAGCACGAATGCAATAGATTCTTGCATAATGAAAAATCTGTTACCAGCAGGGCTGGGTGTAGATGTTTTTTGCTTGTTTTCTTCCTCCACATATTAACCTGATACTCCCAACAGTTACACATGGCCTCTGAGGAATATCTTGCAACATTAAACAAGTCATGTTACACTTATGTTTGTACATGTGAAGATGTAGGTATAAAATGCATGAAGCATGATCCACATTTTACAAAGAGAAGCCTGAGGCAAAAAGAGGTTCAGTCATTTGTTGACCCTCATAAAGCCCCTTAGTGTAGAACTGCAGCTCCAAACCATTTCCTTCTAACTCTGCTCCTCCCACCACAACTTAAGGCTCCTCACAGTGTCCAAGATAATAGGAATGAACATCTCTGGGACAATAATATTTTCTCCTCTGAAATTTGATCCCCATTTATTTTCCCCTGCAAAAAAAATCCCAAGTACAATAGGTTTTAAATAAATATCACAAAGAGGTCTACTCTTGAATCATTTTTTTTTTTTCTGGTTCTTTAATCCCCTAAGACATTCAATCTTCAGATCTTCTACAACTGAGAGAGAATCTTCACCTCCAATGTTCATCCAGTGCAGTTCGCTGGAGAAACAGTGACGGGGTGGATTGAGAACCTTCATAAAAAATGTCTGCCCAGAGACAGATGAGGTCCTTCAGCTCCCGTGCTGATTGGTTCCTTTCCTAGGGACTCTCCAATCATATTGTGCATGGAAGCTTCACAGGTCTTTATTCTCTGAAGTGGATACCTCAGATCCATCAGGTGCGAGCTGTGTTGCCTACCATTACTTCTTCTTCTGTTCTAAATTATGTCTGGGAAGATGGCTCTGCAGATGCCCAGAGGCCTTTGGACAGCAGCTGTGATGGTGACGCTGGTGGTGCTGAGCATCCCGGTGGCTGAAGGCAGAGACTCTCCAAGTAAGTGCAGGGCAGCTGCTCTCCAGATCCACCACTCTGGGGAACAGGCTCTGAGGGACGCTTGGGCTGGGGTGTGGGGGTTATTATGATCTCAGAATACAGTATTTAGTCACCCTTTCCCTCTCTTTGGGAAAGAGAGCTATGTTACATTCTCATTTCCACCTTCTAATGATGAGCTGAGGATGGTCCCCATCCCACAAGCTGAAGCCTGGGGATGTTATAATGGGGAGGACACAAAGTGAGCATCTACCACTAGTGCCAGGACCAAGTGAGCATGGGGTTATTTTTGAAGATATGAATTTCTCCAAAGAAGATGCAGCAGGATTTGTCACTTCAGGGTCTGGACTAAATACTATGGGATTCTGGATTGCGGAAATGTAGGGCTGCAGCGGTCTCTGTAGTCTTTTATTTGAGGAAAAGGACTCTACACTCCTGACTCTGAGTGGAGGGCTGGTAGAGGCAAATTCTTGGTATTTGAATGAAGCTGACAAGGTGACCACAGACAGGGAGTCTTAACTTCAAGTTTCACTGATTTATGGTCAAATAGTGACTTGAATGAGATTCATGGCTTGAGTTGATGGTGTGCTAGATTTAGGAGAAAGGAGAATGTGAAGAAGGAAAATAATACAGATTGAGAAACCATTCACTTCAGACAGATTAGTATCTTTATATAAATTCTCTCTGAATCTCCCTAACCGCCCCTCCCCTCCCAGTCCCACGTGTAGGTATTATGATTTCCTTTTATACAATTATACTTAGGATATAGATAGTTTGTCAAGTAATCTGCCCAAGCTGGTAATTGGCGCAGTTTAATTGGAATCCAATTTATCCAATTTGAACATCTGTGCTCTTTCTATGAATAAAATGCCCCTTTCTAGGACTGGGGAGGTGTCATCTCTTCTAACCACACAGGAATGACGAACCTCACACTGTGGTGGGGTGGGGTAGGGTGGCAGAAACTCAGTGTAAATCCAGGCTTGAGAAGGGAGGCACTTTGCCCAGGGACCAAAAAAACATGCTTGTCAGGACGAGGACAAGCTTAATTCTAGACTGTTCTTGTCATTCCCTTTAGCTCTTGTGCTTATGTGGATACTTGTTTGTCTCTGAGGAATTCTATGGAAAATGGGATTTCATGTGAGAACCTCCTGATTCCTCCTAACCCGACTGCCCTCTGTACTCAGTTCTCTGGTCCCAGGGCTTGCCCTTAGAGACAGGGCTTTCCTTTCCTCATAGGAAGACGATTCTGGAAGCCCTCAGCCTGGGGTGGGGGGTCCGCAGGGAGAGCAGGCCTCTGGGCTGGGGCCAGGTTCAGATCAGGAGGCGCAGGGCCGGGTTGGGCGGGAACCAGAGGTCGCGGCCTTGCTTTAGGTTTATCCGACTCAACTGCCTGCGACCCAGAACGCGGCCGGCACAGCGGCTGCTGCGTTGGGCTGCGGGGCTGTGGCCTGACTGACGGGCGGTGATTCCCCGCAGAGGATTTCGTGATCCAGCTTAAGGGCCTGTGCTACTTCACCAACGGGACGGAGCGGGTGCGGCACGTGACCAGATACATCTACAACCGGGAGGAGTGGGTGCGCTTCGACAGCGACGTGGGGGAGTACCGGGCGCTGACTGAGGCGGGGCGGCCGGACGCCGAGTACTGGAACGGGCAGAAGGACGTCCTGGAGCAGACGCGGGCCGAGCTGGACACGGTGTGCAGACACAACTACCAGGCGGAGGCCCTCACGACCTTGCAGCGCCGAGGTGAGCGCCCGGCGCCCGCCCTCTGCGGGGCCACCCTTGGCCCGTCCACCTCCGCGCGGGGAGGGCGGGGCGGCCTCTGGGGCCGGAGCCCGGGGCCCACGGAGGGGACAGGGAGGCGGGGGCGTCCCGCGGCGGAGGGGCGGGGCCGAGGGCAGCATGGGGGACCGAGGTCAGCTGCGCTGGAACGTTCCCCCAGAGGCGGACCAGGCCTCCCAGTGTGGCCTCACTCTCTCCTCTCTTGTTTCCACTAATTCTGCGCATCCCCGCCTGCTGCTCGCGGTGTGTGCGCTTCCTGGTTCCTCACGCTCGTCTGAGCAGAGCCCTGTGCAGAGCGCCCTCCCTCCTCCCCGCCCGCAGCCGTGCTGTGGGGTCTCCCCGTGTGTCCGTGTGTCCGTAGTGCAGAGCTCCTGGGGCTGCGAAGCTTGAGGGTCTTGGCCTGGTGGAGATGGGGCTGGTTCACAGCTGAGCCAGGGCACCTTGCACTCGTGGTTGTACAGTCGTGACATAATATATTTTGACGTTTTGCTTACGAATTATTATTCATCTTAATTGTTTCCTTAAATGGCTATCATTAGTCCTGGACTCCTTGAGGTAGGGAACTATCTTAATCATCCCTGTATATCTAGGACCCGACACGTTGAGTGACACAGTGTGAGCTCAATAAACTTTGTGAAATTAATGAATAAATGTACTCAGCTGTCCCTCCACTTAGGCTCAAAAGAAAACAGGTTAGTAGAGCCTTAAAAACTGACTTTATTGCTTATTCTTTACTATTTTGCCTAGTGCTTTAAAATAAACTTTTATTGATTTTGATCTAATAATTTAGAATTTGTAAATACAAAGTCTGAGGAAAAAATATTTGCTAAAAATAGGAACAACACTTAAATGATGTAAGGCAGAATTTTAATTCCTTAGAAAAGCTCAACAAATAGCGCAATAGAAAGAGCTGAAGTTTTGGAATACATAATTTGATACTATTACATTATTGAATAAAAATTGTTTCAGGTTTCTTTTGGTCTGGACCCTGCCTATCCTCCCCCCTCCGCCGCACCCCTCCCTCAATATTATCATCCACTTCAGGGGTAGACGTTTTGAAAGTTAATCACAATCATTTAATGAGCACTTATTTCTAGACAATTACCTTAGGAAACACTGTCTATATTTCTCCATTTAATTTCACAACTACTTTATGTGTTAGGGATTAGCATCACCACTTTAATATGCTAATAGTGGTACATAATAAACACTTAAAGTGATCAGTCCACAGTTATTCACCAGGTCCTGAAGCCTCCCCAAATACACAGCAGTCATGTTCTCTACTACCCGTATATAGAGTCTAATGGAAGCAAAGCCTCATTAAAGCCTGTTATGACCAGAAGCAGCAATAGGAGTCTGTTCTTGCCTATTTTCAACGTTGGTGTGACAAAAATGATACTTTCAGGGAATTGAGAATTCAGTGATTAATCCTAGTCTGACCACAGTGTTACCTATGCACGTTCACGTCACTTTTAGCTGACTTTACACTCTCTTGCCTTCTGACCCACGTCCTAATGCCGCCAAGTACTTATATTTTTGCTCTTTCAGTTCTTTTTTCATAAAAACGTTTCTCATGTTTTTCCCTTTAATTTGCGCCCTCTATTTTTACTCCCAATCTGTTTAAGATTAGCAAATTTTATAAATCCATATGTTCATATAGCTGACCATGATTTCAGTCAGATTCCAGGAAGGTGAACCTGAACAACACTTAAAGTCCACACTGAAAGCATGATTCCTTCCAGATGATGGCTCATAGGTGCCCTTTAATCAGGGTGCAGAGTCTGTCCACTGACCTCAGCAAGTCCCAGTTACACTTTCATGTTTACATTACATCCTCAGTAACCCAGGCCAACCTCTGCAAGAATCTCAGAATATTTTCTATAGAGAACATTCATGATAATAATGTCTGACTTCAGAACAAGGAAGTAATTCTTAATAGCAAGGGGATGGAGTAGGGTAGGCAGCTAGTAATTAAACTTGAATGTTAAAAGAAAATTAGGAAAAAAATGAAATTGAGAGAATGTAATATATTAGCAAATAAATAAAACACATAAAATGTTTACTCTAGTTTCTCACTAAAGGAATAAGAGAGATACAATAAAATGGCTGGAGAGGTAAAGGAGAAGATGTGTAAAATAGGTAGAAAAAGGTGTGTTGTATTTGACCTTGAGTAGCAATCTGAGAAGATAAAGGAATCAAGGCATGGGCAAATGTGGTGTTTATCAGTGCTGTTTGTTTTCAAGATTCCCTTTCTTTCTTTCTTTTTTTTTTTTTTGAGGAGGATTAGCCCTGAGCTAACTTCTGCCAATCCTCCTCTTTTGCTGAGGAAGACTGGCCCTGAGCTAACATCCATGCCCATCTTCCTCTACTTTATATGTGGGATGCCTACCACAGCATGGCTTGCCAGGCGGTGCCATGTCCGCACCCGGGATCTGAACCAGTGAACCCTGGGCCACCGAAGCGGTGCGTGCACACTTAACCGCTGCACCACTGGGCTGGCCCCAAGATTCCCTTTCTTTTCCTTCCAAAATCATGCACTTTTGAAATAAGGTTCATTTTTTTTTTGCCTCTGTTACTACATTGCGAGTTCTGTAAGGGCGGGGACCATGGTCTGTTGTTTACCTTTGGAGTCCCAGTGCTTGTCAGATTTGTGTTTGTTGAATGAGTCAATAAGTGAATCAACGAATGAATAAAATACAGGTGGCATATATGATGCGGAGATGGAAGTTCATGTATTTATGAATACACATGTTTGTGGGGAGTTCTCCATAGAATAGCACCTGAGCGAAGGTCAGGTTAAAAGCTGAGAGATGCTTTGTTGATCAGCAGCTTGTAAGAAGTGCTCTTGCTCTCAAATTTTGTTAGTATTACAGGCTGAGAATTATGGAATGTACCCTGTTTGAGAAGCACTGCTTTGTAGGAAGGGTGTCATGGTCACTGTGTTCTGACTTTTTTGGACATAGAAATGTCTATAAATTCTTAATTCTCGGTCAATGTTACTATTCTTGGGGCCGTGACTTGTGCCGATGGTGTCCTGGCCAGCAGGAGAGAGTCAAAGCTGCTGTATTTTCTCTGCTATGAGGAGCACTGGGACTAACAGAAAACAGTGTCACTGCCCTAGAGTAAGTCAGTGGAGCTAATCCTGACGATAACCATCAACAGGTGTGGGGAAAGAAGTCCAGGTTTATTATTTTCATTTTTTAAAAATTCTGTGAATAGTGGCCTGTATAGAATTGCAATTTATCACTTTTAAGTGGTTCATTTTTATCAATTAGTAAACAGAATACCTCCCATGGGATGAATACTATCATTTGTTGAGACTCTGAAAACTAAATGACTAATGTGTTTATTCAGCTAGTAAAGTGGCCACGCTCAGGTCCTAATCCAAGACTTGGACTCTAGGGATCTTTCCACTCTGGTGCAAAGGACTCTCCCCATGGGGAGACTTGTATGGTCTCACATCTCACTATGTCTTTGTCTGTCGGTTATTTCCCTCAGTGAAACCTACAGTGACCATCTCCCCATCCAGAACAGAGGCTCTAAACCACCACAACCTGCTGGTCTGCTCCGTGACAGATTTCTATCCGGGCCAGATCAAAGTTCGGTGGTTCCGGAATGACCAGGAGGAGACAGCCGGTGTTGTGTCCACCCCCCTTATTAGGAATGGGGACTGGACCTTCCAGATCCTCGTGATGCTGGAAATGACTCCCCAGCGAGGAGATGTCTACACATGCCACGTGGAGCACCCCAGCCTCCAGAGCCCTATCACAGTGGAGTGGCGTAAGGGGCAGTTTGTTTCCTTTCACCGTGGGCCCCACAAGACAGAGCACAGAGCTTCCTCTGGCCCATCCCCGTCCCTTATCCGTGGTGTCATTACTGAGCTGGAAATTGCAGGAGACTAGAGTACCTCTAGTTTCATTGTCTTTCTAGATAATAGAGAGATCACACTACACACTGTCTCCCTAGACCTCAGCCCTAATAGCTCTGAAGGATTGACTATTGTGGCTGGTGACTAGGATCCTGGGGTCTAAGATTATAGATGTGTTCCTGAGGAGCAGGGATCTGCTTCCCTCTCTCACCTTGGACCCACTGTGTCCAGGGATTGGTGGGTCCTTTCCTCTCCTAGGGGTGGTCAGAATGGAGAGCTAGGTTCCCCTGGCACCTCCTCCTCCTGTACCTCAGACTGGACTTCAGACTGCCCAAAGAGATACTGTGTGATGGGGGAAGAAATACTGACACTCCGGCTCTGCTCCCCAGGGGTGCAGTCTGAATCTGCCCAGAGCAAGATGCTGAGTGGCATCGGGGGCTTCGTGCTGGGGCTGATCTTCCTCGGGCTGGGCCTTATCATCCATCACAGGAGCAAGAAGGGTAAGGCGCTGTGGGGAAACAGGGAAGATGAGCTGTGACTGAGACCCTCTGTTCAGGGGTCCTCTGCCTCTAGATATTCGGGGAGGCCTCTTCCTCCTGACCCTGAAGGAAGGAGGCTGGGCTGGTGGTGGGAGGAGATGGAACAACCTAGGGGGAGACGTTGGAACCTGATTTTACTGGTTGAAACGTTGCCCTACCACAGAGGCGACTGGTGGAGTGTGTTCTAGGACTTCCTTCCAGTTCATCATGTCTCAGTGCCTCTTTTCTGAAAGCTTCCTCCTTTAAGAGTCAGAGCATGGGCTTCCCTTCCTTCTAGGGACAGTTTCATTCATTTTGGGGCATTTTAGCTTAGGGCAGTTCAGACCTTATGGTCGATGGGTAGGGAGGAAATGAATTTCCAATGAAGTTGCATATCTCATTTCCCTGTGGAGGGAGTGAGGGACAGGCTGTTGGTGTAATGAGACCTTTCTCTGTATCACTTTCTTTGTAGGACCTCGTGGGCCTTCGCCAGCAGGTACTATTTCTGCTCGGATTCAGTGGGGGGTGTGGGGACAGGTAAAAGAGGGACTGGCTTGAGGTGAGTGTATCTGGGCAAAATGGTTTTAATTCATCGCCTGTCCTCAGCTACTGGGATCAAGCTTAGAGGAGAATTTTACCCAGTTTCTGTAGGAATCTCCAGAAGTTGTTTCTAGAACCAGGCCATAGCTTTGGTGGCATCTTTCTGTGAAACTTGGAGTCAGAGCCATGTCTTGGTTGTTAGACACCAGGATGATGCCCACTTTGTGCCACTTAGTGGTGGGTGGTGATTGTGTGCATTTATAAGTGCCTGAAAGAAGCTGCTAGTGGTGGAACAAAAGTGAATTATCATCTAATTTGCTAAAAAGAGTGAAGTCTTTATATTCCCCTAAAGGATAACAGCTGCCCCCACACATCTCTGTGGAGCTGAAGTAGCGTGTCCTCTTTAGCTGATTTCACTTTTACACAGATACTATGGGACAATATGTTTTAGATCTCAGCTTTCTCTGTCTGATGCTGCAGGGCCCCAAGAAGAGGGGAGAGGGAATGTCCTGCAGGATGCCATGTGCTGATCACACTCTCTCTCTCTTTTACAGGGCTGCTGGACTGACACCTGAGGGTACTTGGACAGGGATTGGTTTTTGCTCTTCTGTAATGCCTGCCTGTCCTTGCTCAGAATTCCCAGCCGCCTGTGACAGCCTGTCCCCCTCTGAGGTCAGAGTCCTACAGTGACTCTGATGCATTCTTCAGGTCACGTCCTGTGACCTCTGCCCTGAGGATCTGGCTGCAACACTACTTCCTGCAGTGAGCCCAGAGCTCTGCCTGTGCGGTTGCTTCCAGCAGCGTCTACTTGGTTCCCAACGGTTTCTTCTGATCCATTCTTCTCCTACAGGCTGTTCACGAGAAGCACATTGAAGCCATTTACCTGACTATAGAGCTTTTATCATAATTAAACATGATTCTGAGTTATCTGTACCCTGAGCTTTCTTAACTTGGTGGAGGCAGTAAACCACTACAGAATCAAAGGAACATATTTTGTTCCTTGAAGAGAAACTAGAGGGATCTTGGGATGCCACGTGAGGGTGAGCAGAGGAGATGGAAAATCAAATCGGTATCACATCCTTCATGGCTCTTTAGTATTAACGTTCAGTGCAATGGCCTTACAATTGATACTAAGCAACGGGCTCACTCTGCTTGCTGCAGTCTGAACCAATTAATCACAATGAGTTAGAGATCGACAAAGGAAGTTTAATTAGATTAGCCAGCTAATTGGAAGATGGGTCACTAATGTCTCAAAAACCCATCTTCAAGGATTACAGAATCTTGAGTCAGTTATATAGGGAAAATGGGCAGTAAGGAGGGGGTGTAGAAATGTACATGATGGACTCCAGGATCTCTTATTGTTCTTTTCTCTTGTCAATGATGAAGAATATTCTATAGGTGTTCTTTCTTTCTGGAGGCCTTCTTATTCACTGGTAAAATTAATTAAAATTGTTAAGAACAAAGCTATCAGAGCACCTCAGCAGGGGTATACGCACAGGATGGGGGACAGAAAATTGTGTAGCAATTTATAGTGATCACATGCTAGAAAGATTCCAACTAAGAAAGCATTATTTAGTGTAATAAGATGGGCTCACTTATGTTCACTTACAAGATGGCCTTACTTTTTTTCACTTATAGGATGTGCCAGCCTTTCTTCCAGTTTGGTGAGTATTGTGTCTGTAAGCATGGTAGAACTACCTGGGCACAGAAATAGTGGCCCCTGGTGTTGCAGAGAACCAAACTGATGTTTCAAATGTATCTTGGCAAGTCACATTCATTGAGGTCAATTTTTTGTTTTTGAACAAGTATAACCAGCAATAAAAGTACTATTTTTTGTTCCAAATGATAGAAACCCAACTCAAGTTTACTTTGCTCATATTCCAAGGACGGCTGGGGTCAAGTACATTTCAGAAGTGATTAGATCCAGATATTCAATGAGGTCTTTTGTCTCTCTTCTCTTTCTGTTATATCTCTATCTGTGCACCTTTCCCTCTTTCCCTGTGTCTCTCTTTGTCCTTGTATATTTCTCTCATGTGTGTCTCTGTTTTTGTGTCTGTGTCTGCATCTCTGTCTCTGTCTTCCTTGTGTCCTTGTTGGTCTTTCATTGCATCTCTGCCTCTGTCTCTCATTTTTCTCTATCTGCACACTTGTTACTATTTGTCTGCATCTCTTTATCTCTCTGTGTTTCTTTTCGCATCTGTCTCTATTTTCTGCATCTCTTTTTCATCACCTCACATCTTATCTCATCTTTGTTTCTGTATATGTGTGTGTGTCTGTCTCTGTTGTGTGTTTCCAGAGTGTCTACCAACATTTGAATAATCTTAGGAAAGATTCTGATTGACCATGCACATCTCTCAAAAACATCATGTACATGAGATTCAAATAGTCAGCCTTTGTCCTCCCTCCTTATTGGGAACAGTATTTCTGGATCTTGATGCTGTAAATGACTCCCCAGTGTGAAGATGTCTACACCTGCCATGTAGAAGACCGTAGCTTCCGGAGCCCCATCACAGTGAGTGGCATAAAGGGCAGTTTGTTTCTTCATATCATAGACTCAAGGAGATGGAGGTCTCCCAAGAGGCAGAGCTCCCTCTTTTTCTAGAGTGTCTTGTTGGGGGTGCTGACTCACATCCATCCGTCTCCTTGTCTCCTTCACAGTCACCTAATGGCACAGCTGAGCAACATTATCAGAGGATAGAGCTCCTCTTGCCTGTGGATATAGTGACCTGTTGATTCCCGATGACATTCTTTTCCCAGTTATTAGGGAGGTTACTACATACTGTAGCTCCTTTGACAGGTGCTGAACACTGAGAGTTGGTCTCCATCACAGTCTCTGGGTTTTGTCGTTAAGACAAATAAGCTGGGAGCTTATCTCTGAGTTTATGGAAGCCCATGCCACTGAGGAGCAGGCATCCTCTCATCCCTGCTCTCTTACCCACCTATTGGGCCTGAAGAGCCAATGGTAGGTCCTTCCCTCTCCTTAATGAGATCAGAATAAGAACTAGACTTCCTTGGGGTCTTCCTGTCTCATAGGCTGCAATACAGGTCATCAGACACGGGCACTTATGAATGTGTGGACAAATACTGACACTCAGAATTATGCTTTCCAAGATCATAGTCTGAATCTGCCCAGAACAAGATGCTGAGTGGTCAGAGGTTTTGTGAAGATTTTGTCATCTTCCTCAAAGTGGGCATTGTCAGTCACCATAGGAGTCAAGAGGGAGTGACACTCTTGGGAAAGTGAGAAGGACTTGTGTTGAATATCCAGGGAGCCCTTGGTGTCTATATGTAGCTGTTTGCTGTTGACCCTGCTGAGACTAGAGGCAGGGCTAGAGATGGAACCAGACTCAGAGTTTAGGGAGACATTGAGATCTGATTTTTCTAGTTGAAACTTAAGCCCTATTATAATGATGAGTGGTAGAGTATATTCCAGGACATTCATGTAGTTCGATATTGTCACACTGGCCCCATGCTAGAAGATTCCTTTTTAATGAGAGGGCCAGAGTCTTCTTCCCTTCCTTCCAGGGACAGTTTCATAGAAACAACTATTTTTTAATAGCCAGATTTCATTTGGTAATCTTTAATTGGTAAGTTAATCAAAATCACAGGTACATCCTTTATAGACAAGTTTGCTAACAAAAGAAGCAGTGTCTTAGTAGGTATATACCTTGGAGAAAAGTGTATGAGGGTACCAGAGAACAGCCTACTAGTTGTGAGTATTTAGTCTTACCTTCAGTCAAATGGCAGGATTTCCTTCTTACTCATGGCTGAATAATATTCCATTGTATATATACCACATATTCTTTGTCTATTCATCCACTGACAGAAACTTAGATTATTTCCATATCTTAGCTATAGTGAATAATACTGCAATGAACATGTGAGTTCAGATGTCTCTTCAATTTCCTATTTTTATTTCCTTTGGATATATATCCAGAAGTGGGATTGCTGGATCATATGGTAGTTTTATTTTTAATTTTTGGGGAACCTCTGTACTGTTTTCCGTAGTGGCTGTACCAATTTACATTCCTGCTGACAGTCCCAAGGGTTCCCTTTTCTCTACATCCTCACCAGCACTTGCTGTCTCTTGTCTTTTTGATAACAATCATTCTAACAGGTATGAGGTGATGTCTCATGTCTTTTTATTTGCATTTGCCTGATGATTAGCCATGTTGTGCATGTTTTCATGTGCTTGTTGGCCATTAGTATGTCTTCTTTGGCCATTTGTATGTATTCAGTTCCTCTGCCCATTTTTTAATTTTATAATTTGTTGCTTTGTTCTTGAGTTTTAAGAGTTCCTTACATATTTTAGATGTAAACTTTTTGTCAGACAGATGGTTTGTGAATATTTTCTCCCATTCCGTAGGTTGCCTTTTCATTTTTTTGATTGTTTCTTTTGCTGTGAGGAAGCTTTTTAGTTTGGTATGATCCCACTTGTTTATTTTTGCTTTTGTTGCTTGTGCTTTTGTTGTCATTTCCAAAAGATCATTGCCAAGACCAACATCAAGGAGTTTTTTCTAAAAGTTTTATGGTTTCAGGCTGTACATGTAAGTTTTCAAACGAGTTAATTTTTTTTATTGAGGTTATGATAGTTTACAACATTGTGAAATTTCAGTTGTACATTATTATTTGTCAGTCATATTACAGGCGCACCACTTTACCCTTTGTGCCCACCCCCCACCCCCCTTCCCCCGTAACCACTAATCTGTTCTCTTTGTCCATGTGTCAAACCAGTTAATTTTTGTGAGTGGTGTAAGATAGGAGTCGAATTTTTTTTAATTTTATTTCTTTTTCTAGTTTTATTGAGATATAATTGATGTATAACATTGTCTAACTATAAAGTGTATGGCATAAGATTTGATATATGTATACATTATAAAATGATTACCACAATAAGTTTAGTCAACATCCATAACCTCATATAGTTACAAAAAATTTTTTTTCCTTGTGATGAGAAATTTTAAGATCTTCTATCTTAGCAACTTTCAAATATACGGAATTTCAAATAAACGGAATTGTTTACTATAGTCATCATGTTGTACACATTACATCCTCAATACTTTTTATCTTATAAGTGGAAGTTTGTACTTTTTGGCCTTCTTCGCCTAATTCCCCCACCCTCCTCTCCCTGCCTCTGGCAACCACAAATCTGATCTCTTTTTTTATAAGTTTTTTTTTTTCAGATCCTACATGTATGTGAGATCATACAGTGTTTGTCTTTCTCTGTCTGACTTATTTCACTTAGCATAATTCCCTAAAGGTCCATCCATGTTTTCACAAATGGCAAGATTTCCTTCTTTTTATGGCTGCATAGTATTCCATTGTGTATATACACGTATACACACACACACACACACACACACACTACATTTTCTTTCTCCATTCATCCGTTGATGGACATTCAGGCTGTTTCCATGCCTTGGCTATTGTAAATAATGCAGCAATGGACAGGGGGGTGCAGCTATCTCTTCTACATAGTGTTTTTGTTTCTTCCATATATATACTCAGAAGTGGAATTGCTGGGTCCAATGGTAGTTCTATTTTTAATTTTATGAGTAACTTCCATAGTGTTTTCCATAGTGGATGCACCAATGTATATTTGCCCCAACAGTGCACAAGGGTTCTCTTTTCTCCACATCCTCACCAGCATTTATCTCTTCTCTTTTTGATGATAACCATTCTGACAGGTGTGAGATGATATCTCATTGTGGTTTTGATTTTCATTTCCCTGATGATTAATAATGTTGAGTATCTTTTCATGTACCTGTTGGCCATTTGAATACCTCCTTTGGAAAAATGTCTGTTCAGGTCTTTCTCTATTTTTGATTAGATTATTTGCCCTTTTGCTATTAAATTGTATGAGTTCTTTATGTATTTAGGATATAACCCTTTATCATATGTGTGATTCATAAATATTTTCTCCCATTCTGTAGGTTGCATTTTCATTTTGTTGATTACTTCTTTTGTTGTGCAGAAATGTTTATTTTGATATAGTCCCACTTCTTTATTTTTTATTTTGTTGCTTGTGCCCTATGTGTCATATCCAAAAAATCATTGCCAGGCCCCTGTGAGTAAGTTTTTCCCTATGTTTTCTTCTAGAAGTTTTATGGTTTCAGGTCTTACGCTTAAGTCTTTAATCTATTTCAAGTTAATTTTTGCATGTGGGCTAAGATAAGGGTCTAGTTTCATTCTTTTACATGTGAGTATCCAGTTTTCCCAGCGCCATTTATTGAAGACACTGTTTTCTCCACTGATTATGCTTGGCTTCCTCTCATATATTAGTTAACCATATAACAATGGGTTTATTTCTGGGCTCTCAGCTGTGTTCCATTGGGCTATGTGTCTGTTTTTATGTGAGTACCATACTGCTTTGATTACTACAGATTTTTTCCCCCTGATTTATAGAAACCAGTAAATATGATACTTCTAGTTTTGTTCTCCTCTCCCAGGATTGCTTTGGAGTTTTTGGAGTCTTCTCTGCTTCCATACAAATTTTAGGATTGTTTATTCTATTTCTGTGAAAATGGCCGTTAGAATTTGGTAAGATTACCTTGAATCTATAGACGGCTTTGCTTAGTATGGACATTTTTTTTCTGAACCATGGACATATTAATTTTTCTGAACTGTGAACACAGGGTATCTTTCCATTTATTTGTGTCTTCAATTTCTTTCATCACTGTCTTAATTTTCAGTGTACAGACCTTTTACCACCTTGGCTAAATTTATTCCTAAGTATTTTTTTGTTTTTCATAGTATTGTGAATGGGATTATTTCCTTTATTTCTTTTTCAGATAATTTGCTTAACGTTAATGTTTATAAATGCAACTGATCTGTGTGATGATTTTGTATCCTCCAACTCTCCTGAATTTAATGATTAGTTCTAACAGTTTTATGGTGTAGTCTTTAGGATTTTCTATGAGTCAGATCACATAAGCTGCAAACAGAGACAATTTTTACTTCTTCCTGTCTAATTTGGATGCCTTTTATTTCTTTTTCTTGCCTGATTGCTCTGGATAGGACTTCCAGTGCTATGTTGAATAGGATTGTTGAGAGCGAACACCCCTGTCTTGTTCCTTATCTTAGAGGAAAAGCTTTCAACCTTTAGTTATTGAGTATGATGTCAGCTGTGGGCTTGTCACAAAGGGCCTTTATCATGTTGAGGTACATTCCTTCTACCTGATTTGTTGAGAGTTTTTATCATGACAGGATGTGTTTTTTACAAATGCTTTTTCTGAATCTATTGAGATCATTATATGATTTTTATCCTTCAATCTATTTTGTGGGGTATCACATTTATTGAGTTTCATGTGTTGAAATATGTTTACATCCCAGAGGCCCTCTTGCTCATGGAGCATGATTCTTTTACTGTGCTGTTGAATTCAGTTTGCTAATATTCTTTTGAGAATTCTTGCATCTATTTTGATCAGGGACCTTGGTCTGTAGTCTTCCTTTCTTGTAGTGTCCTTATCTGGCTTTTGGTAATGGAGGTCTTATAAAATGAAGTTGGGAGTATTCTCTCCTCTTTAATTTTTTGGAAGAGTTTGAGAAAGATTGGCATTAATTATTCTTTAAATGTTTCATAGAATTCACCAGTGAAACCATCTGGGTTTTATTTTGTTAGAAGGTTTTTGGTTACTGATTCAGTCTCCTTACTTGTTATTGATCTGTGCAGATTTCAGCTTTCTGCACTACTCACTAGAAGTTTGCCAAAGCTCACTCTTGCTGTTATCAGCAGTGTGCACAGGGAGCTAACCACAGTTTGAGGGTTGTGTGGGTAAGATTCATGGAGTGTTGGGGATGCCTGTGGTTCATTTGGGGGTATATGCTGGTGAGGCATCACCAGTGGCTCATGGGTGGGCTTCTTGATGGAGTCCACAACATAGTTAATAGGATCTGTGCCCCTTCAATGTCCTCCAGGAGTCCTATCTGCCACTCTCCCAGCCTTTCCCCACCCCCAGTTATGCAACTCATGACTGACTACTCTGGATGGAGTGAGAGAGAAATGGGCCTCTTTGGCAACATCCCACACTGCTGGGGCAGCTACACGCTCACTCACACTCTCTTACATTCCCCATGGGAGAGATCACAGGTTAAGAAAGTCTCTCTTGGCACTGAGCTGTGCCACCTTGGGGGAGGGATGATGCAGGTAAAGTCAAACTGTTCCTCTTCCTGTCTCCTATGCATCCAACCTTGTATTTCTTTGCTTCAGTGGTATGCTGGAACTTCTCTGCTAGAAACTTGGACTTCTACAAAGGCTCTCTTGTCTCTGGGTGATTGTCTAAGACAGTGTTCTCCAGGGGCTCCTTGGCTAGGCTCAGAGGGCCTAGAGTCAGTTCACAGGCCATTAGAGGGTCCCTAGCTGGAAGTGAGGTCTGTCAGCTTGTTACCGGCTGCACAGGTTGGTGAGATTCCTCCCGGGTCCCTTAGTGTATGGTACTGGGTCTTATAACTTCCACAAAGGCACTTTTGCCCATGGATAAATGCCAGTTGTTAAGAGGGGGATATGAAGGAGAGATGTTCTTATTCGGTCATGTTGCTGATGTCATTCCCCAAGTGTGTTCCTATTTCCTGATTTACAACCTCACTTTACTAAGTCATATCCTTAACCAACTTCCAATCAAACTGTGTGTGGCAGGTAAATTTTATATCTTTTCATGACCAGCAGTATTTTTATTCATTGTTCATGCCTGATTGTGATTTTGAGAAGGTATACATTTATTAACAGAAAATAATTTTCCTTTAGAACTTCAGGGCCTTCCATGTTATCCTAATGATAGAAGTATCTGGCACTCTGAGTTTTAGTCTGTTGTCAGGTTGTTTTGTTTTGTTTTCTCCCACTGGGATAATTTATGATTTTCCTTTAACCTTTGAGGTTCTGAAATTTTTTAAGTGATGTATTTGGCGATGAGTCTTTTTTCATTGATTTTGCTAAATATCTGAAAGTCCCATTCTATGTAAAGAGTTAGGTCTATTATATCTGGGAAATTTTCCCTTATTATTTGTTTTGATAATTTCTCACCTTCATTTTCTCTGTTTCTCTCTCTAGCTCTGTTAGTTGAAGTTGAACTTCCTGGGTCTATTCTCTGTGTCTTTTCTTTTCTACCATATATCATATTGCTTTGTCTTCTCTTTCATTTCACAGAGATTTTCTTAATTTTCCAAACTTTCTGTTAAATTTTTCACTTTTTAGTCCCCTATTATTACTTTTTCAGAAGTAATATCTTTTCACTTAAGATTCTAAATAGAAAACTTTTTCCATTTTTTAAAAAGAAATGATTGCTCTTATTGTTTTGAATTAATTTTTATTCTGCTTCTTAAAATTATACTAAGACTTTATGAATGAATCCCTTAATAAAATGAAACAATTATTAAATTTGCTTTTCTCAGTACTTTATGGGGATAGAGCCTGAATAGGGCAGCTTTTGTATATTTCTGGGACACTGATCATAATGCCATTCAATGTAACCCTTAGATGACAATAACATACATACATGCACACACATACAAACTCCTCACACACACACACCACCTTCAAAATGCTGGATTCTCACCCCATGAATCATTGAAATTTACCTAAGATCTATTTGAAATACTATTGTTGAAAACAATTCTCAGCAAATTTGTGGATTTTCAGGTGACCTACATTTTTCTTACACTAAAATTTTTATTTTATACACTTGGGATCATAATGACTGATCTTTTGCTTTCTTTTTAAATACACTTTATTTAAGAACAGTTTTAGGTTCACAGTAAAATTGGGCAGAAGGTAAAAAAGGTTTTCCATATCTCCCTTGCCCTCATCCTACATAGCCTCCCGCACTGTCAACATTCCCCACCAGAGAGATGGTGCACTGGTTACAACTGAGGAACCTACATTGACACATCATTGTAACCCAAAGTCCACAGCTAACAGTAGAGTTCACTCTTGGTGTGTGCTTCTTACGGGTTTGGACAAATGTATAGCGACGTGTATCCACCATTATAGTATCATGCAGAGTAGTTTCACTACCTGGAAAATCCTCTGTGCTCTCTTACCTGCATTATAATGATCATCTTTGGTTAACATTCCCTGCATTTACTAATTCCAAGTCTGCATTTTTAATTATTCTCTTACTTTTACATCATAGCTTTTTCTCCTTGAATCTTTCCTATCTTCTCCCCAGACTAGATATGCATAAAGATTTGTTGCATATAACATAACTTGACTAAAAATTTATGGGCCTTATGGAGGGGACATATATTTTATTAGACAGTAAAAACCCAGTCATATATTATAACTTCTTTCCCTAAGAGTTCTCTTAGCAACCCCTTCACCAATCATCTGGCACTGACCACTATACTCCATTTTCTTAGCCTAACTCAATATCAGCCTCTCTCCTTCTAGAAAGGAGAAACTTCTCCATTTAACATATGAAAAGAAATTCATCTATTGCTCCTTGTTTGAATCTCCTAAGTCATTAAGGGCTCAGAAAAGCACAAGTGATTTTTTTTAATAATATGATTCAATCTTTTAAATAAATTACTTATGAATATAACCAGCAATGCTTCTTTAGGTGTTTGTATACTATAAAGCACTGCCTATATATGGAGATTATTCAAATTCTGTCAATAGATTTTCAAGGAAAGTATTATCACTCCCACAATATGGATGAGAAAAATATAGCTCGTAAATGTTAGACACTTTAGCTAGTGTTATAAAGTTTAAAATACTAGCCATAAACTACTGAGTCCTGGATTTGGATATAGAGTTCTTTGCATCAAATTATCTGTACCAGTTATGTGTTAATATTTTGTCTTTTGTCCCTAATTATATTTTTAGCTCACTGATGGTGATGGCATGGACAGGATTAGCTTCATACATTAAATAATGCCATCCTAGATGCAGTGTATGGACACAGTATTTGCAGAGTGGAAAGAATGAAGCAAAGTGCCTAAAACGACTTCAAAGGGCAAAATGACTCCAAGTCAAGTCACACATAGACTCAAGAGTGCGGTCTTGGACATACTGAGGGGAACCAGAGAATGTCATCTCATGATCCTTTCCCTTTATAGAAGTTTCCAGTAGGAGACAGTGAATATAGAGGAGGATGCAGCACCATAGCTGCTGCTACATTGTCTCAACAATGTTGTCCCTCATGGGATTTATCTCTCATGGGCTCCTGCATTCCTTAGCCAGGAGGGGTGAGGGGCAGGGGGCTAGGAAGATGGGTGTTTGGCTGTTTCCCAGGGCACACAGGGATGCACAGGGATTCTGTGAGACTGACTTAGGTTTATCTTCCTAGAAACATCCTGCAACCATATTCATTCTACTGTCCTTGACATGCCATAGTGGCACAGGGCTTCTTCTAAGAGGTGATGTAAACCCTTGTTCTAGGGATCCTAAATATGTCTGTGGCTTTTACCCCCATTCCTTTTCCTGTTGTTACTAACCCTCAGTAAGGACAAGGTATTTAATGGTCCTTCTCAGATACCTGCATTGTTGTCTTATTCTAATGCTTTTCTAAAGGACATTTCTTTTCCTGCCTAGAGAATTCTTATCTCCTCAAGAGTGAGGAGGGGAGAAGAAAGCTTCTACTATTATCATTCATTCTTCGTAAATTTAAAGTTTGGGGAAAAAATTTTGACTTTAGTATCCAAATTTTGACTTTTGGTACTTTTGAGGTTCAAAATTCCTTTCCCCTAACTTGTCTGGCATAACTTTTAAAAGCTATATTAAAATGAATACAGACTTATTTCAACATAGTTAGAATGTCCATTCTGCCTAAAGCAATCTACAGATTCAACGCCATCCCAATGAGAATCCCAATGACATTCTTTACAGAAATGGAACAAAGAATCCTAAAATTCATATGGGACAACAAAAGACCCCAAATTGCTAAAGCAATCCTGAGAAAAAAGAACACAGCTGGAGGCATCACAACCCCTGACTTCAAAACATACTACAAAGCTACAGTAATCAAAACAGCATGGTACTGGTATGAAAACAGGTCCACAGATCAATGGGACAGAATTGAAAGCCCAGAAATAAAACCACACATCTATGGACAGCTTATCTTCAACAAAGGAGCTGAGGGCATACAATGGAGAAAAGAATGTCTTTTCAACAAATGGTGCTGGGAAAACTGGAAAGCCACGTGTACAAGAATGAAAATTGACCATTCTTTTTCACCATTCACAAAAATAAACTCAAAATGGATCAAAGACCTAAAGCTGAGACCTGAAACCATAAGGCTTCTACAAGAAAATGTAGGCAGCACACTCTTTGACATCAGTATTGAAAGGATCTTTTTGGACACCAAGTCTTCTCAGACAAGGGAAACAATAGAAAGAATAAACAAATGGGACTTCATCAGACTAAAGAGCTTCTTCAAGGCAAAGGAAAACAGGATTGAAACAAAAAAAACAGCCCACTAACGGGGAAAAAATATTTGCAAGTCATACATCCGATGAAGGCTTAATATCCCTAATATATAAAGAACTCACACAGCTCAACAACAAAAAATCAAACAACCCGATCAAAAAATGGGCAGGAGACGTGGACAGACATTTCTCCAAAGAAGATATACGGATGGCCAATAGGCACATGAAAAGATGCTCATCATCGCTGATCATCAGGGAAATGCAAATCAAAACTACACTAAGATATCACCTTACACCCATTAGAATGACAAAAATAACTAAAACTAAGAATAACAAATGTTGGAGAGTTTGTGGAGAAAAAGGCACCCTCATACACTGTTGGTGGGAATGCAAACTGGTGCAGCCACTATGGAAAACAGTATGGAGATTCCTCAAAAAATTAAAAATAGAACTACCATACGATCCAGCCATTCCACTACTGGGTATCTATCCAAAGAGCTTGAAGTCAGCAATTCCAAAAGTCCTATGCACCCCAATGTTCATTGCAGCATTATTTACAATAGCCAAGACATGGAAGCAACCTAAGTGCCCATCAACACATGAATGGATAAAGAAGATGTGGTACATATATACAATGGAATACTACTCAGCAGCAAAACAGAACAGTGGTAGAGTTGTAACATTTTATCAAGGTGTCCAAGTCGTGTTTTGCCATAGCCACTCATCTCAGTCCACCCTGTGGGTCAAAACTTGCAAACTCGCTAAACTCAGGCAGCTGCCACAGTCTCCTTCTCCAGGTCCACGTAGAACATCTCATCTCCATCAAATTCCTACGTGTACTGGCCAGAGGGACCATAAGACTGGTAGATGTTAGTGCCATGGGAGCCAAAGTGGTCAGCTGATGAATGAAAGTGAGGAGCAGGTAGGTGGAAAACGGAGGGAGAGAAAAGAACCTTATTAAACAAAGTGACAGAAGAAATTGGCTTTCAAATGTTATGGGCCTCATCTTTGGCTGTCTCTAGGAAAAATTCCCAGCACCTGATTCCTTCCCCCTCAGTGTTGGTAGCTGTCCAGTTAGAATCCAGTCTGTCTTTCCGTACAATGTACGTTCTAGGAGGGCGGAATTTCACACGCTGTGCTTATTGCTATTCCCTGTGTGCCTAGCTCAGGGCCTGGCACACTCTTGGCTTGTGATACAGCTTTGTAATGGGATGAAAGAAGAAGTGAATTAACTATCAGGGTATTAGCTTTCTTCCACAGAGATTCAGTTTACTTCCTCTACTTCATAACTTTTATCTCTCACTTAATCCTTTCATCAGTTAATAACACGCTCATTATGTTTCCTCTCCCCTCAGGACTGGCTTAGAGCAGACCATTTTCTACACAGGGATTTCTTCCTCATTTTCTTTTTTTTCTTTTTTACCAAGGAAAAGCACACAGGATCTTATTATTTTAAAAGAGTTTGCTCTAACTATTGTAGGGTATGAGAAAGATTATGACAAGGATAGCAACAATGTTACAAAAGATATAAATAAAAGAAACAATGCTTCTAAGGTCTCTGTTTTGTTAAGTCGTTACTAAACCTCTCCTTTTTCTGACTCAACACTTATATTCATGGGGGACTCAAGGTAAACTATGGCCCTTTCTCTCAAAGGGACAATGCACTTATCAGAGGGTGCCAAAGCAGAATGGCAGCCAGCACAGTATGACTCCACCCAAATGATCCTAACTGGATAGTTTTGTTAAGATATGTATGAGACTTTTGCCATTACCTCTTTCTTTCCTTCCTCATTTACTGAGCATCAACAAGGGATTCAGACATCGTGAGGAGCAGGGAGTTTAAACATGAATTTGGCATGGTCTCTTCGCTCGAGGAGCTTATTGAATAGTTGGAGAGTCACGTGAATAAAGGACTACATAGTGTATACTGTGGTGAGCTCTGTGATGGGAAAATCAACAGCCTTATAATTCAACATCTTCTGCAACTACCTCATCTGCCAACCAAACAAAATTATACTATCCTTTCATGCTCCTTGTTCTTTGCAGGGGTCTGTTCTTCTCCCTGAAATGAAATTATCTTTTAGGATGTCTCAGAAAAATCTAGTTCATTCTTGAAGTTCCTACTCAATTACTAACTTTTTAGCTAAGTTCTCTCATTAAGCATGTTTTTAACTACATTAAGACCTCCAACTCCTGCATCCCAATGTCCTCCTCTCCAAGTTGGTCCATTCCTGAGCCAGCTTACTATCTTCCCTACCCAGCATGACTCCCTCAGTTGATCACTTAAAAGGCTCTCCAACAAAGCCTCCTTATCCTTGCAATGAATCTTCTTGACTCCTTTTTCAGACATGAATATATGTGATTATTCTTTTCACCTGGTGCTTGTCCTGGGCTGCATACAGTTGATGAAGACATCACACTGCTGATGGCCAATGGGACCCAATTCTCTTTTATAGTTTCAGCCTCCCTGGATCCATTGTCCTGCTCAGCAATGGTCCTTCTGCTTTCCTGTATCATATCCTTTTCATCATTAATCTGTGCACCTTCTAGGGGTCAGACAGCATCTTTGAATCCTCAAAACTTAGCTCGCTGTGTGCTCAAAAATGAGTATTGAATGTCAATTGCTATTCTTGAGAATCACAGAGATTGTGGGGAACATTGACAGACACAGAGGTAGCAGAACACATGACAGTCAGAATCAGCGGTGACCAGAGCTGTGTGATGACTTGTGAGCCCTGAGCGCTGTTGCTTTTGTGGATCTCTTCTTCCAGGAAAATATTAAAAATTGTGTTGTTTTAAGACAAATGTTATTCAGGCTGGATTAAAAAACATTTTTTTACCTAAAAGTTCATTTTTTCTTTTAATTTTAAAATAAATTAAAACATGTTCATGAAGCCCTACAAGTATCACAGACTGTCAGCACTGTGCCCACTGTTCCTCATGGATAAGTCGACCCTGAGCAGGGCCCTCTGGTGTAACGTTGAAGAAAGGAAATTTGGAAGTGCTCTGGAGAAGAAGGTGGAACATCCACTACCAAACACAATTATATGGGAGCCGTCATGGTTAATAAAGTTGCTGAAAATTAAAGTAACTTTCATTTAGCTTCCCCTTTTAACTATTTGGCTTTTCTACTTTGGTTTTTACAAATTCACTCTTCATGTGAATAAATCAATAAAGGAAAGAGCCAGTGGTGGATTCTGGAAGGAAAGGAGGATAAAGGAACATGTGAAGAGAGGGGAGAAAGAGGTGGACAGCACAGGTCAAGGGCCTAAGGGACCAAATAATTACTCTGTGCTGGCTCAGTTTTACTCTTATAGGCCTCCCTTAGATGAAGTGGAAGTTAGGTAATTTGGGCTGACGATTTGAGAATAGCATAATTCACCAAGTTTTTCATCATAAAATTCTCAATTTTAAAATAATAATAAAGATATTTCTTACTTTACTAAAGAACATGAAACTACACTTATAATAGTAATAATAAAAAATAGGAATAATCGTTGACGTTTATATGTCTTTATTACTTAGAAAGCATATCTATATACCTATTATATTTGATTATGTGTGAGGTGACACATATGAGGTAACTGAGATTAAGTGAGGACGGTGTGGTAAAATGATTTGTCTAAAGACATTCAACTGAGCTCTCTTACCCACTCCCCACCTGTGCCAATTCCCAGCATGGAAATATATGTAAATCTGAGACAAAGAAAAGGTCATTCTTCTTTATATCTATGTAGTATATGTAATTCATGGAACCATTTATCCTAAGATAAACTATAGGGGAATTATATAAAAAGCTTCAAAAGTAGTTCAGAGAAATTTGGGAGCAATAGTTCCTGAAATTTTAGTAAAAGCACGTCCACTTGTGAAAACATCCTTAATCTTGGAGGCAATCAGGAATGAATGCCATAGAGCCCCCCAACCTATATTCACTGGGCACAATAACAGAAACAGAATAAGTCCTTGGTGAACTCTGCAACAACACAGGCAGCAGAGAGAGTGGGTTGGGACTCTAATTTCCTAAAGTAAGAAAGACCATAATTTTTAGATCTGCTTAATATTTAGAATGCCTTTGAAAAGTCTCCACTATTTCTGTGCCGATCTCTATCTTTTTTCCCTTCCAATTTCCTATTTCCAAAGTCTAGTCTCCACATCCCTCAACTGTGCACTCACCCGCAATGTCTTCACTTCCACAGGTGCTCATCATGGTGGTCAGGGCGAGAGCCCCCAGAACCAGAGCTCTGTTTAGGATCATTATCTCTCAAGGTGGGCTCAGCAGTTGCTGTTCTGAGTTGTAGAGCAGTGGCGAGGACTAAACTGAGAAGGAAATGTAAAGACACCCAAACCAAACCCTGCCAGATCAGCTTCTGGCCAATCAGAAAAACCCTGTACATTGAAAGGAAATTTGGGGACATTGATTACATTAAAGAAATTTCTGGATGGCTCAGTCTATGATTTTTATTTTTTATTTTTTAATTTAAGAATGTCAAGCCAAATGTTGAGGTTGGAATGAAAGGAATTTCTGTTACTTAGAAAATTGGTTTTCTTCCTTTAACCTACTGGATCTTTTCATATTCTTTATCGTGCCACATTAGAATTCCAGATATTTGTGAGGGACTAGGGATTGAGCTATAGCTAAATTAGAGGAACACTTATTTTTTTCAGAAGAATCAATTTTCTGTATGTTATGGAAGCCACAAATTAATGGGAGGTCCATTTAGAATCAATCACCCTGTCCCTCTTAGCTACACTTCAGTTTCTCAGCACTTACCTTATGGTGACAGAGACTGTAAAGACAGGTGAGAAAACCCTGTAGCATCTGAGAGCTTCCTGGTACTATTAACTAGGCCTTGGTGGTACCAGGAGCTGGCCTGGTATGCACAGGTCAGTTTTGGTGTTTTCCTGCTGGACATAAACAATTTCATAGACCAGCAGCATCAGACAGCCACATTGTGGCCATGATGGATCAAGACAGAAAACAAGGCCACTCAGTAATCACATCTGAAAACACACAAAAGTTGAACATTGTCCAAACCACAAAAATGGCTGAGTATACCTCTTTCGTAGATAAAATGAATAACTGCTCCTTCTTTACTATTTATAGTTTAGCCTCAGTATATTCTCTGTTCTTCTAGGTAAGATTTATTATGATACCCAATTATAGAATCATCCTACCCCACTACCCACTTCCTCATAGAATCCAATGAAAGGCAAAGTCCCTCTTTCTTAAAGCCTTCTCAAAATGACCTAACACAAGCCTAAACCCTGCAATATTTGTGGTTTTCTGTATTGATTAGGTTATAGTCCTCAGTTATTCAATCAAACATTAACCTAGGTTTACTCTGAAGGTATTATGTAGATGTGATTAAAGTCCCTAATCAGTTGACTTTAAGTAAGAGAGATTATCCTAGGTGAGCCAGATCCAATGAGTTGAAGTCTCAAGAGCAGAGCTGAGGCTTCCCTGAGGGAGAAGAGATTCTGCTGAGACTGCAGCTTCAGCCTGTGCTGAGAGCTCCAGACTGCACTCCTTGACAGTGGCCTGCCCTATGGATCTTGGACTTGCCTAGTCCACTCCCAAAATTGTGTAAACTAATTCCATGTGATAACTCTCTTAATAGACACCTACTACTAGTTATGCTTCTTTGGTTCCAAGTCTCTCTTACTGAGATGTCCCATGATTCCCCACAGTGAGTTTTCTCCCTCACTGCAATGAATAATAAAACTAACTTGTTTAGCCATGGGTGTGTTCCTGGTGATCTTTGGCTAGAGGCATTAACAGCACCTCTTTAGGCTGTTGTGAGGAATATCGATATACTGTACTGGGAATGAAAAATTCCTAAGAGTCTTTAAATATGCTTGTCATACTTTAATATCATCTCCATTTTATAAGGAGGACATTTAAGCTTAGAGAGGTGAAGGAATTTGCCCAGGGTCGCATAGCTGTTAAGTGGTAGAGCAGAGATGTGACAAGGGCAAGCCACAGAGTGGGGAGGGAATCTCTCCCCTTGTGGATTCAGAATCCAGTGCCCTAACATAAGTAGGATAGATATTTGGCCCTATAGGTGGCCTTATCATTCTTTCTAGCCTCTGCCATTGTGAACCAAGAGGGTTTTTAAGGGTCCACTTGAGATGTACTCCCTTTACCATACTTTTTGTGCATTAAATAACACGTTTTTGTACTTTTCCTGGATCTAGACTTACCTGCCTTGTATCTTGCAGATGTTACTCAAGATTTTGGCAAATGAACAAAACCTTTCTTGATGGTGCTCTAGAATTTTACATATTTATCTAACAGCTAAAAAAAACTCAACTCAAATTAGGAAGTTAGGATGTTAAACATGCAGGATCAGAATTGTACCTTGAATGGGTAATTAAAGGTCCAGTCTCAGATCTCACATCCTGTGAGTTGAAAGGAAAACCCAAGCAAGGCACTGTCACTAATTAAGAGATGGTAGATGAGCTCTCTGTCTTTAACGTGACAGGAGACTCTTCCTGCTTCATCCAGCAATCACACAATGAGCCTTGTTCTTGTTGCTTCTGTCTTCAGGTCATAATTTTAATATAAAGTAAAATTATTAGTGAATTAGATTCAGATAGAGGAATAGAGTACCATTTTGACAAAACTAATTTGTAACCTTCCTCTAAAAAGAAAATGAAAGACCCTTTTATAAATTAATGGTGGAAATGAAATTTGGAGTTTAAATATAACTTGGTCCAACAATTTTCTTGAAAAGTACTGATTTACCTATCATTATAATTACATATAATTAAAATTGTCATTATAAATGGGATGTGTCATTATATGTTCCATCGAGAGCCCCCTAAGAATTATTTAGACAGAAGTCATTTTAGTTCTAACTAACGTCTGTAATAGTCTTTTATAACCTGCGTATTTTCAAATTCTTTAGTTCTGACTTTCAACTACTTTGCCCTGATACTATCCTAGGTATTACACATTGGTGAGGTTTGACTACAAAGGCCAAGTCCTCCACCATCTTGCAGTCGTTAAAGGTGCTTCGCAGTAATAACAGAGTTCAGAGTGGCAAAGCAAAAAAAAAAAAAAAAAAAAGATGGGCTTTGTAACCAAATAAATAAGAATTCAATACTGCTTTTGATTTTATCAGCTGCATCACCTTAGGCAAGTCAGTCAAAATATGTGAGTCTCAGAGTTCTTTTCTATAAAAAGGGATGAAGACTACTACATGATATTTAATATGATGACACAAAATTATAAATAAGTACAAATTATAAGGTTTAAATACAGTGCCTGACACATAGCAAGTATTCCCAAATGATTACTATGTATGACAAATATTAATAATTGTTGTGATAGCATATAACTTTTCTCTCATTTATCTAACCTTCTTCCTGTGACAGTATAGATATGTGGGAGCCTGTGAACCACAAAGGCACTAAGAAATCACTGGGAAATAGAATTTCTTTGAAGAGTGTTGCATCAGTCAGATTTTTGTATCTAACAATAGACTCCAAAATTTAATGACCCAAACAATGATTCATTATTTTCTCATGAATCTGTAAAACATCAAATTGTTCTAGGCCCACATGGGAATTCTTTATGGTTTAGGCTGGGCTCACATGTCTGTGGCCTCAATTGGTTCAGCTGGGACTGCTGGGCCTCCTTCCGTGTAGGATCATCATCCAGCAGGCTGACTGGAGCTTATTCACAGCTGCTGGAAGGCTCCCCAGTGCAAGAGAGAAACTACAGGGCTTTTTGAGTCTAAACTTGGACTCACAACGTCACTTCCACTACATTCCGTTAGTTAAAGCAAGTCACAGTAGCAGCTCAAATCAAGAGGTGGGTTAAAGACTACATTTCTTGATAGAATGAGCTGCAAAGAACTTGTGACTATTTTTTAAATTTACCACAAGTATCCTCTGGCTTTTGAGTATATATAAGTGAGTTTGGTGTGTGACAGCTGGAGTGCTTCCATATTTGAAATTAATTCCACTTACTCACCTCCATGTCACCATTTTACTTTTTCCCCATTGAAAGCACAGCATAGCTTTCTCGAGGGAGATTTGAACTAAGGTCTGTTGAATTGCAAATGCCCAAGGTACTATGATTTGTTCTCACAAAAAATGTTTCAGAATTTTACAGATGAAAAGACATAAACTTGGAGAATTTAAGTAATCTTTTTATAATCACCGAGCATGTTATTCTGATGCAAAGACCTGTGTGGTAATATCTAGTCATATGTTGTCTCACAATGATAAAGTTAATGAAGCAGATGGACCTTGCAAAGACAATGATCCTGTTTTTCACCAAATATCATTCCTACCAATTCTTGACACCAACTACTCCTATGTCATGAACTAGTTGCTTAAAATGAATGTTTTACATAAACTGCTCCCTGATAATTTTCCACGGAAAAATATGCAAAGTTCCCTCTGTGTGCCCAGATCTGCTCTCACCATAGCTCAAGGGAACGCTTCAGCTTCCTTTGAATAGGTTATTTGATGAGGACTTTGTGCTGAGATTGAAGTGTGTAATAAACAAAAGCTTGTTGCGTGGAACTGAAGCTCTTAATTCATCTGAATCAGGTTACAGAGCTGACTTCTTGGAGACAGATGATGTTCTTCAGCTCCAGTGCTGACTGGTTCTCTTCCCAGGAACTGTCCAGTCCTAATGTAATTATCAGAACATTCTTTATACAGAAATCTTAACTTAGCATTAATCAAGAAAAAAAAGAATCTTAAATAAAAGCCTTAAAAGCAATTTTTTATTTTATTTTGTTTTTATTTATTTATTTATTTTGCTTGGAAAGATTTGCCCTGAGCTAACATCTGTTGCCGATCTTCCTCTTTCATTTTTTTTTTTATCTCCTCAAAGCCCCAGTGCATAGTTGTATATTCTAGCTGTGGGTCATTCTAGTTCTTCTGTGTGAGTTGCTGCCAGAGCATGGCTACTGACAGATAGGTAGAGAGAGTAGTTCCACACCAGGGAACCAAATCCTGGCTGCTGAAGCCGAGTGTGCCAAACTTTAACCACTAGGCCATCGGGGCTAGGTCAGCAATTGTTGTTTTTTAATTCCATATTTTTAAACAAAAGTCAACATATGTATTTAAAGTATTTTACCTAGAAAATTTAAATTGTGATCTAACCAGAACTTTAAAAATACAAACGGTAACACGAGTAGAATTCTGATGTTTCAGAACTGACAATACTAGAGAAAAGTAATCTACAAATATGTGAAGTTGGGAAATTTTGAAAAATATTTCAAACAGAGAAATATCATAAAATTGTGTTTAGAATGATAAAAGTTTATTCTAAATTATACTTGCTGGGGAATTTCTCTAAAACTATCCCATTACCAAAAAAAAAAAAAAATCCATGGCTGTATCTGGACAGAGACGGTCTTGCACCTGAGATATGGCGGAGCTTGAGAAGGTTGAGTGCACACTGAACAGAGAGGCTGAGGAGGCAGGGAATGCACCCACGGCCTATTTGGTCTCTTCCTCTGCCTGTGCACTTGAGAAAGTCATTCATTAATTCTCACCTTCGAGATGTGGGAATATTGGTTGTTCTGTTGGCGCTGTCTAGGCTGCTAGTTCTCTTTCTCACCTGTTCTCTTCATCTTTGGAAAGATATTTTTGCAGATGCCTAAGGACCCTCTTCAATGCAAAGCAGATTGAGTTGAATGCACAATTTTCTACAAAGTGGAGGGCAGCTTCTTCTCTGGAATTCCACTTTTGTGAAATTCTTCCTGGGGGCTGTGAGATTGGATATAAGAAGAGTAATTTTCTACCAATCCAGAATCAAGATAAGATTTAAAGGAGCTCAAAATAACACTAGAGCCCCTCAGCAGAAAGGATAGTCACATCCAGTGTCTGCTGTGAAGGGAGAGGTTTGTGTTCTGACACAGAGAGCAGACTCAGGAAGTGTGGGCAGAGGAGGATGACACAGCCAGCTGCTTCAGGCTAATTTCTTATTCTCTGTCTTTCAGTTTACTGTCTTATTCATTTTGTAGCTTTTGAGTTGGAAATTTGATTATTGATATACATATGTAAGGCTGTCATTAATTTTATACTAAACACTGCTTTAGTTAAACACCACAGTGTACATCTCATTTTCATTTCATTTTCTGCAGAAACCAATAATTTTTATTTTCTGTTTTGCCTTTGAAATAGGATTACTTTTCAGAAGCTTTTAAATTTCTAAGCCAAAGGGCATTTAGAGCTTTTTGTTTGTTTGTTTTATTATTTTTCATTTCTACTGTATACGAGACAATATTGTTTGTATTCTTTCTACTTTATAGAATTTATAATGGTTTTCTTTGTGACCTAATATATGGTTAATGTTCATAAATATCTCATGAGCACATGGAAACAAAATGTTTTCTCTATAACAGGTGTACCAAGTTGAAAATATACATATAAACTCTACATTATTGGTTATGTTCTTTCACGTTTCTAGGTCCTTACCGTCGTTTCTACTTTATTGTCTTTGACTGACTGAGGTGTCTAACAATCTTCTCTTGTTGAAACTAAATGTTTTACTTAAGTGTCTGTTATCCTATTTGATGCATAGATGTTAATAAATGTTATGCGTTCTTTGTGAGTTGTGGCCTTTAAGCATCACAAAATGTCCATCTTAATCTTACTTAATATGTTCCGTTCTGAGTGCTAACTGTGATCATAACTCCTAATTTCCTTTTATTTGTCTGATATATTATCGTAGATTATGTTATTTTTACAAATCAACTTTATTGAGATATAAGTTACATACAATAGCTTTCACTGTATTTTAAGTCTACCATTCAATAATATTTGACAAATATAGACACCCATGTAAACAACTTCCTGATCAAGAGATAGAATATTTCTATCACCCTGGAAGTTACCTCTGCCCCTTTGTGCTCAATCTCTCCCCACCCGCATTGCAAATAACCTATGAACTGATTTATATCACTAAAGATTAGTTTTGCTGATATAAATAGAGTTCTAAAATATGTACCATCTTGTGTCTGACTTTTTACAATTTTATTGAAGAAGATTTGCTTTGAGTTGACATCTGTCGCCAATCTTTCTCCTTTTGCTTGAGGAAGATTAGCTTTGAGCTAACATGTTGCCAGTCCTCCTCTACTTTGTATGTGGGTTGCTGCCTCAACCTGGCCAGTGATAAGTGATGTAATGTAGTGTGCAGTTCCCTGGGAACCGAAGGCCTCTGAAGCAGAGTGAGCTGAACTTAACCTCTATGCACCAGGGCCAGCCCCCGACTGTTTTTGAAAATAATGATTTTTATGAGATATAATTCATGTGTAACATGATATGTTTCAGATATGCAACATAATGATTTGATTGGTATATTTTGCAAAATGATCACCATAATAAGTCTAGTTTGCATCCCTCACCACACATCATTACACATTTTTTCCTGTGCTGAGAACTTTTAAGTTTTACTCTCTTAGCAACGTTCAAAAATATAATACATATGTGGAAGATAAACACACGGTTAAAGACAACAGATTAGTGGTTACCAGAGAGGAAAGTGGCTTGGGAAGGGTGAACGGGGTAAAGGGGCATACACGTATGGTGACATATAAAAATTAGATTACAGGTGGTAAGCACAATGCAGTCTATACAGAAACTGGTAAATAATAAAGAACACCTGAAATTACACAATGTTATAAACCATTATGATCTCAAAAAATAATTGGAAAAAAATAAATGTATTACAATTAAAAAAATACTTAAAAAATACAATATAGTTAACTACAGTCACAATGCTGTACATTACATTCCAGGACTTATTTGTTTTATACTTAGATGTAGTACAAACACGTGACAGTTTATTTTCACACCATAATGTACGTGTCTGACATTAAGCTTTTGATTGCCAAGTCATCTACGTCAAAGATAGCGATCTCTAACAAACCTATTGCCAGCTTCATGACTAGATAAAGAGTCAGGCCACCCAACCTCTGAAGTTTCCTTTGTTTTAGAGATCTCTGGTTGGCTTCGATACTGAACATTTGACCACTTGTTTTTCCCTTCCTGTTGTTGATGCAAATAATCCATAATCAATCTATAAATCAAAATTTGGGTGATTTTATTATATGAGGCAGCTTTTGAAGACTGTATCTTGCGGGTTTCCTTCCCTGGGGAAAGAAGCACTCTGAAGAAACAAGGTGTACAGAGCTATTATGTATCGTCTTGGGACAAAAAGCATACGTCACATATGACAGGAATCTCTCTTTTACGACAATCACAAGATGCTTTGCTAGCACAGTAGGTTAGCGGTCAGCAGATCAATGGTCACAAGATGAGCATGATGGGTCAGTAATTAACCCCTAGTTTCTGGGAAGAAAAGCTTATTCTTAAGGAAATACTGATATAGAAGGAGGCAACATTTCCATCTTTAAAGACATTACTCTTGGCTTTGGGACATTGTAAATGTTTAAAGCAGATGTACAATGCGTGCTCGACAGGCCACATCAGGCCTTTCTGGAAAAACAAGGTCAGGCAAAATTAATTTTAAACTAAATAGCTTCCTCATATACTCCAATATTTCCTACTGTTTTTCCTTATTGCATCACTGTGCTTTAATTCCCACTCGTATATTTTAAATTGACCAATAAAGACTGAACCCATGAAATTCTAGGCCCCTCACCCTTGACCCTGATAAAACAGAATCCCAGGGCCGTGCTCTCTCTCTCTTGCTGTGTGACCCCAGACAGGCCATGTACACTCCAGGACCTGTGAGCAATAAACCTCTTTTTTATTAAAGTTTCCTCATGGTTATTGATGAGGGTGTCTTGTAATCATAAGAACCACAGGGCCAGTCCAGCCACAACACTGGTTCTGAAAGGGAAAGTGTCTGTGGGAGCTTCCCACAGGCCCAGGTGAGTGCCTACAGGCATTTCTAGCATATAGCATCACTGTACATAAGATGAGAACAGCACAAAACACTGGAAGGTTTACCTTTTGACCATTTTCAACCATTTCACCCAACCCCAAAATCTACCTCTGGTAACCACCATTGTTCTCTGTATCTGTGAATTCATTTTATTTTTTTAATTCCACATATAAGTGAGATTGTACAGTATTTGTCTTTCTCTGTCTGACTTGTTTCAGTGAGCATAATTCCTTCAAGGTCCATCTATACTGTCGCTAATGGCAAGATTTCCTCCTGTTTATGACTGAATAACATTCCATTGTGTGTGTGTGTGTGTGTGTGTGTGTATATATATATATATACACACGACAGTTTGTTCATCCATACATCTATGAATGGACATGTAAGTTGCTTCTATATCTTGGCTATTTTAAATAATGGTGCAATGAACATGGGGGTGCAGAAATCTTTTCCAGCTAGTGTTTTTGTTTTCTTTAGATAAATACTCAGGAGAGGAGTTGCTGGATCGTATGGTAGTTTTATTTTTAATTTTTGAGGAACCTCCTTACTGTATTCCATAATGGCTGCACCAATTTCCATCCCTCTAACAGTGCACTAGGGTTCCCTTTTCTCCATATCGTTGCCAACCCTTGTTATTTCTTGTCTTTTTGATGATAGCCATTCTGAGTGTGAGGTGATATCTCACTGTGGTTTTGATTTGCATTTCCCTGATGATTAGTGATGTTGAGCATCTTTTTGTGTTTCTGTTGGCCATCTGTCTATCTTCTTTGGAAAAATGTATAATCAGATCCTCTGCTCATTTTTTTTTTTTTTTGAGAAAGATTGGCCCTGAGTTAACATCTGCTGCAAAGCTTCCTCTTTTTGCTGAAGAAGATTGACCCTGAGCTAACATCTGCACCCATCCTCTATTTGACATGTGGGATGCCTGCCACAGCATGGCTTGATAAGCAGTGAGTTGGTCTGTGCTTGGAATATGAACCAGTGAACTCCAGGCCACTGACGTGGTGCACGCAAACTTAACTACTACACCACAGGGCCGGCCCCTCTTTGCCGGTTTCTTAATTGGACTGTTTGTCTTTTCATTATTGAGTTGTATGAGTTCTTCATATATTTTGAATCATAAGCCCTTATCAGATATATGATTGGAAAATATTTTTTCCCATTCAGTAGGTTGCCTTTTCTTTTTGTTGATTGTTTCCTGTGCTGAGCAGAAGTTTTTAGTATGACATCGTCCCTCTCGTTGATTTTTGTTGCCTTTGCTTTTCGTTTCAAGTCCAAAAAGTCATTACCCAGACAGAAGTCAAGAAGCTTACTGCCTATATTATCTTCTAGGAGTTTTATGATTTTTGGTCTTATGTTCATATCTTTAATCCATTTTGAATTAATTTTTGTGTATGGTGTAAAATAGTGGCCCAGTTTCACTGTTTTGCATGTGGCTGCCCAATTTTCCCAACACCATTTATTTAAGAGACTATCCTTTCTCCATTGTATATTCATATATTTTTTGTCATAAATTAATTGACCACACGTGAATGTGTTTATTTCTGGGCTTTCTATTCTATTCTATTGTCCTATGTATCTGTATTTATACCAATACTGAACTGTTTTGATTACTATAACTTTGGAATATAGCTTAAAATCAGAAAGCATGTTGCCTCCAGCTATCACAGGATTGTTTTAGCTCTTAGGGGTCTTACATGGTTCCATACAAATTTTAGGATCTTTTGGTCTATTTCTGTGAAAAATGCCCTTAGAATTTTCATAGGAATTGCATTGAATCTGTAGATTGCTTTGTGTAGTATGGACATTTTAACAATATTAATTCTTTCAATACATTAACATGGAATATCTTTCTATTTATTTGTATCTTCTTCTATTTTTTTCACCAGTGACTTATAGTTTCCAGTGTACAGGTCTTTTACATCCTTGGTTAAATTATTCCTAGGTTTTTTATTCTTGTTGATGCAATTGTAAATGAGATTGTTTTCTTAATTTCTTTTTCTGATAGGTTATTCTTAGTGTATAAAAACACAACAGATTTTTGTATATTGATTTGTATCTTGCAACTTCATTGAATTCATTTGTTTGTTTTAACAGCTTTTAGGCGGCATCTTTAGGGTTTTCTGTATACGATATCATGTGAATGCAAATAGTGAAAGTTTTACCGTTTCCTTTCCAATTCGAATGCCTTTTCTTTCCTTTTCTTTCCTAATTGCTGTGGCTAGGACATTCAATAACATGTTGAATAAAGTGGTGAGAGTGAGCATCCTTGTCTTATTCCTGCTTTTAGAGGAAAAGCTTTCACTTTGTCACTGAGTATGATGTTAGCTGCGGGCTTGTCATATATAGTCTTTATTCTTCTGAGATATGGTCCCTCTATACCCAGTTTGTTAAGAGTTTTTATCATAAATGGATGTTGAATTTGTCAAATGTTTTTTCTGCATCTATTGAGATGTTCATATGATTTTTATCCTTCATTTTGTTAATGTGGTCTATCACATTAATTGATTTGCTGATGTTGAATCATCCTTGCATCCCTAAAATAAATCCCATTGATCAAGTGTATGATGCCTTTTAATGTATTGTTGAATTTGGTTTGCTAATATTTTGTTGAGGATTTTTGCATCTATGCTTATCCGGGATATTGGCACAAAGTTTTCTCTTCTTCTGGTGTCCTTTCTGGATTTGATATGAGGGTAATTCTGGCCTCGTCAAATGAGTTGGACAGTGTTCCTTCATTTTCTAGTTTTTGAAAGAGTTTGAGAAGGATTGGTATAAAGTTTTGGTAGAATTCACCAGTGAAGCCATCTGGTCCTGGATTTTTGCTTTTGGATTACTGATTCAATCTCTTTACGGGTAATTAGTCTGTTCAGATTTTCTACTTCTTTATTTTTATTTTCTATTTCTTCAGTTTTAGTAGGTTTTATGTTTTTAGAAATTTATCCATTTCTGCTAGGTTATCCAATTTGTTGGTGTATAATAGTTTATAATAGTCTCTTATAATCTTTTGTATTTCTGTGGTGTCAGTGTAATGCTTCCTCTTTCATTTCTGATTTTATTTATTTGAGTCCTTTTTTTTTCTTGGTGAGTCTGGCTGAAGTTTTATCAATTTTTTTTATCTTTTCAAAGAACTATCTCTTAGTTTCATTGATGTTTTCTATAATCTTTTAATCTCTATTTCATTGATTTCTGCTCTGATCTTTGTTACTTCCTACCTTCTACTAACTTTTGCCTTTGTTCTCCTTTTTCTAGTTCCTTGAGGTGTAAAGCTCAGATTTTTATATGAAATTTTTCTTGTTTCTTGAGGTAGGCATTTTTTGCTATCAACTTTCCTCTTAGAACTCCTTTTGCTGCATTCCATAAATTTTGGTGTTATATTTCCATTTTAATTTTTCTCAAGGTATTTTTAAAATTTCTCTTTTGATTTCTTCTTTGACCCATTGATTGTTAAGTAGCATGTTGTTTAATCTCCATGCATTTCTGAATTTTCCAGGTTTCTTCTTGTAACTGATTTCTACTTTCATACGATTTTAGTCAGAAAAGATGCTTAATATGATTTCAATCTTCTTAAATTTATTAAGACTTGTTTTTTGCCTGAGATGTGTTGTACCCTGGAGAATGCTCCATGTGGACATGAGAAGATGTGTGTTCTGTTCTTTTGGGATGGAATGTTCTGTATATGTCTCTTAAGTCTATCTGGTCTAACATGTCATTTAACGGCAATATTTATGTATTCTTTTTCTGCCTGGATGATCTACCTATTGATGAAAGTAGGGTATTAAAGTCCCCTATTATTGTGGTATTGTTCTCTATTTCTCTCATTAAGTCTGCTAATTTTTCTTTCTATATTTAGAAGTTTTTTGGGGTGCATAAATATTTACAAATGTTATAGTCTCTTGTTGCATTGAACTCTTTATCATTCTACAGACATGGATTACTTAAGAATGGAGATACATTGTGAGAAATACATCATTAGGTGATTTTGTCATTGTGAAAACATCGTAGAGTGTACTTACACAAACATAGATGGTATGGTCTACTATACACCTAGGTTATATGGCATAGCCTACTGGTCCTACCCTACAACCTGTGTAGCATGTTACTATATCAAATACTGTAGGAAATTGTAACACAATGGTAAATATTTGCATATCTAAGCATACAAAACATACAGGAGAAATATGGTATAAAAGATGAAAAAAATGGTACACCTGTATAGGGCACTTACCATGAATGGAGCTGGCAGGACTAGAAATTGCTCTGGGTGAGTCAGAGAATAAGTGATGAGTCAATGTGAAGGCCTAGAACATTACTTTACACTACTGTGGATTTTTAAAACACTGCACAATTAGGCTACACTAAATTTATAAGGAAATATTTCTTTCTTCAGTAATAAATTAACATTAGCTTACTGAAACTTTATATTATAAACTTTTCAATTTTTTTGTTTTTTGACTCTTTTGTAATAACATTTAACTTAAAGTACAAACATATTGTACAGCGGTACAAAAATACTTTCTTTCTCCATATTCTAGTCTATAAGCTTTTTTCTATTTTTAATTTTTTTTACTTTTTTACACATTTTTTGTTAAAAGTGAAGACACCAGCACACACATTAGCCTAGGCCTACACAGTGTCAGGACCATCAATATCACTGTCTTCTACCTCCACATCTTGTCCCACTTGAAGGTCTTCAGGGGCAATAACATGCATGAAGCTGTCATCTCCTTGATAATGCCTTGTTCTGGAATACTTCCAGAAGATCTTGCCTGAAGCTTTTCTTGAGGAGGTGTCACTCTTTTCAGAAACATGTCTATGGTAGTTTTCTTGGTTTGTTTGTTTTCTTCATTGTAGCTTTGCTTGTAAGCAAATAATGCACCATAAACAGTCCTTTCTATTAATGAAAACTTATGATGTTACAATGGCTATGATGTCACTAGGCAATAGGAATTTTCTCCATTATAATCTCATGGGACCACCATCATATATGCAGCTCATTGTTGATTGAAATATTATGTGGCAGATGACTCCGTGATCTTCTTTGTCTCTTATTATATTCTTTGTCTTATACTTTCTTTGTCTAAATACAGCTAACACAGCTTTCTTTTGGTTTCCATTTTCATGGAATATCTTTTTACATTCTTTCATTTTTAGTGTGTATGTCCTTACATCTGAAGTGAGTCTCTTGTAGGGAGCATGTAGATGGGTCTTGTTATTTTATCCATCCAGCCACTGTATGTCTTTTGATTGGAGAATTTAGGCCATTTACATTTAAAGTAGTTATTGATAGGTATATACTTACTGCAATTTTGTTAATTATTTTCTAGTTGTTTTGTAGTTCCTCTGCTCCTTTCTTCTTCTCTTATTCTTCCTTGTTCTCTTCTTTTCTCTTGAGACTGGGAATGGAACAATGTTCTCCATTTTCATGCCTTACATTTACTATTTTATATAATATTTACTATATATATTTTATACATAATAGGAAATAATGTTTACTATTATCTTAGAAATCCTAGCCAGTGCAATAAGTCAAGAAAAAGATATAAATAACACAATTATTGGAAATAAATACTTAAATACATGCATACATAATAACATAAAAAGTGACATTAAAAAATCCAGAAAGTATTAGAATTTTCAATTTGATGGACAAAGAATCAATAATAAATTATAAATCTATATACCAGTAAAAAGCATGTAGAGAATATGATTTGTTTATTACAGCTTTGAGAAGCATTAAGTACCTAGACATAAATCTGACCAAAGATATATGAGCTCTACGTTGAAAATTATAAAATGTTTTTAAGAAAAATTAAAGAGAATCTTAATAAAAAAATACTATATCACATATACAGAGTGAAAAACTGAATACTTTAGAAATGTCTATTTTTCTGAATTGTCTATAGGTTTTGCACAATTTCAAAGAAAATCCCAGAAGAGATTTTATTCCTGATGGAAATTGACAAGGTGATTCTAAAATTTATCTGAAAATGCAGAAATCATGGGATCATTGGCCAAAAATTGCAATGCAATTGTAAAGGAATATGTCAAAGGTGAAAGACTTTTACTGCCATTAGCAACACCAATTTACAAAGCTACAATAACTGAGACTGCATTCTTATTGCAAAGATAAACAAGTGGAACAATGGAGTAGAATAGAATTCAGAAACAAATCCTTGCAGATATGATTACTTGACTTATGATAAAAGTGACAGTGTTGTGCTGTGGTGAAGTAGCTGTCTTTTAGCTAAATAATGCTTGTTCAAGTCAATATATATAAGAAAAAATAATGAATCTTGAACCTTCCCTCACACCTATCCAGAAATCAATTCCTGATGGATTGTGCTTCTTAACGTAAATGGTAAAATAATAAAATTATTAATAGAAAACAGAGAAGAATATCTTTATGATATTGAGATAGGTGAGGATTTCTCAAACCACACAAAATGCTAACAATAAAGGGAAAAATGTCAAATAGACACATACAAATTAAGAATTTCTCTTTTTGAAAGGAATTCATTAAAGAGAAAATTTCAAGACAAACAGTGGGACAAGATATTTGCAATGCATATATTCAACAAGAGGATTCATATCCAGAATATTTAAGAAATTTCCATAAATTACTCTCAAAAGGCAGAAAACATAATAGGAAAATGGGTAAAGAACTTTAATAGCTACTTCATGAAAGAGAATATCCAAACAACCGATAAACATATAAATAGGGACTAGAACACACTAATCACTGGATTAATGATATTTAAATTCACAATGTTATATCTCTATATACTCACCAGAATTCCTATAAGGAAAAAGAAGACAATATCAAGTTTTGGCAAGTATGTTAAGCAATTGGAATTCTTATATACTACTGGTGGGAGTGTAAATTGGTACAAACACTTTTAAAAAATTCTTTTTGGCAAAATCTACTACAGCTGAACACGTGCATATCCTGAGAACTAGTGATTCCACTACTAGGTACATACTCAAAGGAATTGTGTTTAGATGCTCACCAAAAAGCATATAAAAGAATGACTATAATGGAACTAGTCATGATAAACACAAATGGGAGACTAAAACATATACATCAAGAAGAAAATACATAAATAAATTTAGAAGTATGTATACAATAGGTATTTATGTTATAAGAATAAATGAACTATTCGTAGTAGGAACATGGATGAATCTCACAAACATACTTTTGAATCAAAGAAGGCAGACACAAATGACTACATAGTGTGTGGCTTCTTTTATATCAAGTTCAAAATGTGCAAAATTAATCCATACTGCTAAAAGTCAGAATAGTGCTACCCTTTGGGAGGATGTCATTGGAAGGCAGAAAGAGGGGACTTCTGAATTTGAGGTATCCCATTTATTGACATGAATGTTGGTCCAATTAATGTGTTCACTTTGTTAGCAAGCATCCAACTGTACTATTATGATTTATGCTGTAAGGCAGACAAGAAAATCATGGGTAAACTCCAGTTACAATGTAACAAGAAGACAGAAAATGCTATGAACTTTGAATTAACATGTAAGCAGAGAAATAAATACTCAAGTCGAGCAAAGCCAAATTTGGAGACCATGTCAGAATGGCCAGAAGGACTGGAAAAGAAAAATGCGGAGTGGGGACTAGGGGGAATCAGCAGAGAGAAAATCATTCTGTAACAACAGCATTTTATTTTAAGTGGGGAAATTATGATAGCAAGTCTGGGACATAGTATACAAGTGCACTGGTTGCTGTATAATTCAAATATAGGAACTTTAACATGTAGAGAATCAGATGGGATTTGGAAAGGTGTTCTTATGGGGAGTGAACTGGTGACTTAAATGTTGGAGGCTCCCTAAGAAGCGTATAGTAAAGGGAAAAAGAAGGCAAGTAGAGGGAATTAAAGTACTTTCAGAAACAAAAGAGAATCACAAAATCAGAAGATCTATCAACCTCTTCTCTTCTCCAAAGAATCCTGTTATTAATGATGCTACACTTCACTGTACTAACAGTAGAGGATGATCTTGAATTAAGAACCTAGTGAGCCACAAACATTTTTACCCCAACCTACATACAACTGTTTTTACTGGTCTAGGAAAACAGATATTCCAGAATAAACACAAAACTGCAGGTATGATCCACTTACGCTTCTGTCAGACGATGCATATTTTCTCCAAAACAAGAGCAAGAACAACAAGCACATCATCCACACCAGTGAAGCAGAAGAGAACTGTAACATTATGCCCCAAACTGAATCAGGCTTTTGTGTATTGAAAAGAAATTCAAAGCAGAAACTAAAGACCCAGGAATTAAATGGAAAGAAAGCAGGAAGTCATGAAATGAAAGCTCACAGAACTCAGGTAAGAAAATAATAATTAAAAAAGATAAAATCATATTAGAAGTGAAGACTAAATTAAAAATGGATAACATACTCAAATTAAAACAAGAGAGGCATTGCAAAATGGCATGAAAAGAGTCAAGAGAATTACAATGAAACAAAATATGTAAACAGGTATTAGTGATTACATTGGTTTCCTAATGCTGCATAACAGATTACCACAGAAGGCAGGTTAAAATAACACACATTTATTTTCCCATCGTTTCTGTGGGTCAGAGGTCCAGTTACAACTTAACTGGCTCCTCCATATGGGGCCTCACAGGCTGCAGTCAAGGTGTGGACATGCTGTGTTCTTAACTGGAGGCTTGACTGAGAAAGGATCCTCTTCCTCTCGTTCAGGTTGTTGGCAGAATTCATCTACTCAAGATGGGAGAACTGAGGTCCCTGTTTCCTGCTGGCTGCTGGCCAGGGGCCGCTCTCAGCTCCTAAAGGTCCCCTGCAGTTCCTTGCCACATTGCTCTCTCCTGGGCCGTGTGACAATATGGATTTTACTTCAAAGCTAGCAATGAAGAGTCTTTTTCTACAGCATGCTAAAATGAAGTCTTTATGTGACAAAATATAATCACAGATTGACATTCCATCATCTTTGCCCTATAACATCCTAATCAAGGGAATGTCATCCTGTTACATTTGCCATATAACATAACCTAATCAAGGACTTGATACCTGTCACCTTGGCCATATTATGCTGGTTAAAAGCAAATCACAGATCCCACTAACTTTCAGTGGAGGAGATTATACAAGGGCATGACTCATTGGGGGTCACCTTAGAGTGTGTCCACCCTCTGGCTCACAATGATTCATGTCCCTCCCACATGCAAAGTACATCCATTCCAATGTAAGTTCCCTCAAAGTTTCATTCCACTATAGCATCAGCTCAAAGCCCCAAATTTCATCATCTAAATCAGGTCCTGGTTAAGATTAAGTCTCCTGGTTGTAATTCATTAAGTATAACTCCTGGAGTTATTAAACAATACCTCTCCTACCAGAGACTAGAGACTAGAAGTTACCTGCCTCCAAGACACACAATCTACAATTGTGGGACAGGCTTAGGATAAATGCTATAAGTATTCTTGTTCAAAAAGGAGGAAAATGGAAAGTAAAAACGAGTCGCTGGTGCACTGCAGTTCTGAATTCCAGCTGGGAAAACTCAAGCCAGAGTTCCTTGATTATATTTCAGGGACCAGGAATAACCCACTCTCTCACTTTCACAGGTCTTGTTATGGGCTGTTTCTATCTGAAATTAGAAGTATACAGGTTAAATATCAACCTGACTAGCAATGTCTTCCTTATCTGAAGTGAAACTTGCCCAGCAACTGAGGCTGGCAATTCAAAGTACATACAATCTTTACTCCCTCTGCTTATGCTCCTCCTTCCTTAGGACTTAAGAATAACCCCAGTTCCAGGGAGTCTGGATAATATCTTGCAATAAAGGGGTCTGGTTGTTGTGTCCTGCACCTCATCGATCATAAAGAAGAAAAACCTCTGCATTAGCAGACAAGCTTCCTGGCACCAAAATCCACTATCCACTACAGAGGCAGACAACCAAGAACTTACACCTTTGGATTCCCTTATCTCACCATCCTCCTCCCTACAAACAGCCTCACAAGGCCAAAAGCAGGCTGGTGGGAAAGTGCTGACCAAAAAGGCCACAGGTTCCTCTTCCCTACAAGCAGCCATATTCCTCACAACCTTTAAAATCACTTATCCAATTCTTAATGGGGAGTCAGCAGTTCTTAAGGTGCTAGCCTGCTGCTGCTGTTCCCTTTGCCTGCCAAAGAAAATAAAGCTCTTTTTTATCTATTTCACAGAAAACTCTGTTCTCGTTATTTGAATTGGCACTGAGTTCCAAGTTCAGAGACCAAACTGGCAGTAACAGTCTGGATTGAGAAAGGCCAGCATTCCTTCCTAAGGGGTGGCAAGCCCGCCAGCTTTTATTTCCCTGGCTAATCCTTATGGGTCTTGGCTCTTTCTATGGATTCTGGGTTCTGCCCTGTGAGTCATCCTTATTTTTCATGGAAGAAGCACTTGTTTGCAGCTGAGTAGTTTTATCAGACTGCTTCCTGCCAGTGGATTGGGGAATCTGATAGCCTTCTTTCATTTTGTACTTTCTCCCTTTCAGTCTAGGTAGCAGTAGTTCCTAAAAACTTTGTGTGTCTCTGTGGATTTTGGGGGCATTCACTCCATTAGACAAAAGCCACATCTACTTATCTTTTGGAGACAATTACTTCTCTGTGTTGGTCCCTGCTGAGATGTCTGAGGGACAGCACCTGAGAAGATGGATGAGGCACACCTTTAATCTCTTGAAAGGGCGCTTTGTGTTGCTGAATTCTCCAGCCATTTGGTCTCTCTGAAGTGCGTCTGCCACAGTGATGCAGTGATTGATACAGAAAGCAGGCAAAAGAAGGCAAAATATGTTTTTTGGAATCCTCAAAGAAGAGAGAAAAGAATAAGATGAAGTTAAAATGGTTTGATTTTAAAGTGTTTTAATTCTTGGAAGTAATGAAGGAGTACTTTAATTCAGATGAAGAAGTACTAAGTAAGAAGTTATCAATTAGACTGCTCAGCTAATGGTCCTACAGTCATAAAAATGTAAGTGGATTGGAGAGAAAGAAGAAAGAAAAACTGGACCCTTGTTCTAGCTACCTGAATCACATAAAATTGAGAAAATATACTGAGGAAGTTCTATATAGCAGCCTCTAATTGCTGCATAATAGGTATAGAAGAGAATATAATGAAAGAAATAATAGAAGATCTTTTCCTGAGCTAAGAGAAGACTTTAGTTTTCAGATGGATAAGATTCATGCAGTTTAAAGGCATCAAGCAGGAATAATGAAAATATACAAATAGTCACACATGTAGTGATGAAGTTTTCTGACTACAAGATTAGAAACAAGAGAAAAGCAAATGATGCCAGTAAAAAATTTCTCTAAAGGCTTGGAAAAAGGAAAAAACAAGGTAACCAACAAACAGTTTATGCACAAAAGGACACGACAGGAAACAGTTTTCTTATCACAAATATCAGAAGCCAAAAACAACGGGAAACCAAGCAGGGTAACTTAACGCAAGAAGCTGGGTGTTGCAGAATAGGCAGAGTAAGAGAGGAGATGTTGTTAGGGAGATGGGAGAGAGAGAAGGGAAAGAAGAAAATCTGAGGAGAAGCCACAAGGAGTAGATACGGGCAAAAGTATCGCTAAAGAGTGTCTTATTTTAAAACCTACCCTGTGTGGCAAAATTCTCATTCCCACACTCTCAGAGACCTAAATTACATTTCAAAAATTTTGGAGCTATGTTTTGTTTTTCTTTTGATGTAAAACTGCTAAAGCGCATTGATTCTACTGAAAGTTCAAGATCTTTTTTTTCCTAGGATATTGACAACTCTAAGGGTATTAATTGGGTAGCATATACCAGCAGGTGGAAACACTGAACTTTAGAAATTCAAGGCAAGCTGAGGCTTTCCCTATTTCCTCTTATTTTCTGGATTGGGAGAGGCCAGCATTCCTTCCTAGAAGATGGCAACCTGACCAGTTCTAATTTTCCTGACTAATCCTTCCATGTTTCTAGAATATGATATAATCTGAGACATGGTTTTGGATGTCTGAAAAGCAAAGAAGCACAAAATGGAGCAAGACTTAAAGCCTGCTTTTGCCTGAAGACCGAGGGAGCTTAGTTTTTATGTTCTAACAGGTAGGAGATCACTACTTTACTTTGCCTGCTTAAAAAACTCATCACTGGAGGTCAGATCAAGATGATGGCATAGGTGGACTCTGAACTCACCTCCTCCCACAAACACAACCAAGATATAACTATTTTTTGGAACAATTACCACTGAGAGAGAACTGAAAACTGTATAAAAAGAACCCCTGCAACAAGGGACAATCCTGACTGAGGAGGAACAGGCAGAAATTCCTGTCTGGAAAGAAAAAAGCAACCTTCATGAGCCATGGAGATTCACAGCCAGACAGGGGCAATCTGAAGGTACACAGTCTTCCCTGGAGGAGTGGGGGACCTGAGCAGGGGAAGGTTACTGCTATAAGCATCCTTGGGACTCAGCACAACTGAGGTGAGTGTCATAATATCTTGCTTTGCTGGCTATTAACTACAACAAAGAATACCTCAAGAAAAGCTGTTGGACATAAGCTGAAAAAAGCCGGCTCTTAAACAAACCCCCCTTTTTAGGAAAGCAACATAAAATCACCAAAAAGAAAGGTACACAGTCCTTTGGTGAAAAGAGACTCACCTGATAGGCTCTGGGTGCATCTCAGTGAGAGGTGAGACCTCTGCAGGGACTGAGACATTTGTGGTAGCCATTGCTGTCACCTAGCAAGTCATGCTGACACAGACGTTGGCAGACACCATTGGAGTTCTTCCCCTGGCCTGTTAGCCCAGGGTCTGTCCCACCCACTAGAGCACCAGTTTAATCCAGTATAGTCAGGGTAGGCAGCTTGCCTTAGGGACTGGCCCCACCCAAAAGCAAGCCCTTGGGCAACTTTTCTGCCTGCATAGACTGTGATCCTGGGTCCTCTGCAGGCAGGCGAGTGGGTCTGCCTCTGTGGGGCAGGGTGGGCATGAGAAATGGGTGGAGTGCATGGGAGCCTCTGAAGTGGGGCAACTGGATCTGCTCTAGGGGGTTGGGATGTGTGCATGGGCTAGGACTATGTTGACAGTGGGTGTGGACCTGAAGGCTGTGGAGCTTATCAGATCAGAAGACCTGCACTTCTAAAATAGCCACACAGGGGATTGGCCCCACCTTCTAAAGCCTAAGACAACTGAGTTCTCCTGTGCCTGGGGCCAGCCCCACTCAGCTTCATTCCGAAGAGAGCTGACAATAGCCTTGTAGGCCAGAGGCTTACAGCAATTGTAAGCCCTGAGCCTAGCAACCAGCCACATTGGGGGCCTACCCACTTAACAGAAAAACTGTAAAAGGAATGTGCTATTAGACCTTGAAGCCCACTGTGTTGGGGCTTCCCAAACCCAACAAACTGGCTGGAGGGTCCACAGCAGCCACTCACAGCTGAGCATTGCAACCAGCCAGCTAACTGGACAGCCTAACCTCCCTGGGAACCTGCAGCAAGAGCAACCCTGCCACAACAGAAGGACATGCATAACCCACACAGGAGTCACTCTTAGAATATTTGGAACCAGTGACAAGAGGGAAGCACAATGCTGGCTCTCAAAAGGGACCTCCTACATAAGGTCATTTCTCCAAGATCAGGAGATGTAGCTGACTCACCTAATAGACCACAGATATAAGCAAAGAGAAAGAGGCAAAATGAGGAGGCAAAGGAATATGTTCCAAGCAAGGAAACAGGACAAAATCCAAGAAAAAATCTAAATGAATAGAAATAAACAATCTACCTGACAAAGAGCTCAAGCAAATAGTCATAAGGATGTTCACTGATTGTGGGAGAAGAATAGAGGAACACAGTGAGAACATCAACAAAGAACTGAAAAATACAAAAAAGAACCAATCAGAAATGAAGAACACAATACTGGAATTGAAAAATTCACTAGAGCAACTCAACAGCAGAGTAGATGATACAGAAGAGCAGATCAGTGAGCTGGATGAAAGACTAGAGGAAATCACCCAAACCAAATAGATAAAGGAAAAAAGAATTATAAAGAATGAGAACAGTCTAAGAGAACTCTGGGACAACATCAAGAGCACTGACATCCATATTATAGGTGTCCCATAAGGAAAAGAGAGAGACAAAGGGGCAGAGAATGTATTTGAAGAAATAATAGCTGATAACATTCCTAACCAAAGGAAGGAAACAGACATCCAAGTACAGGAAGCACAGAGAGCACCAAACAAGATAAACCCAAAGAGGCCCACACCAAACCACATTAGAATTAAAATGTCCGAAATTAAAGATAAAGAAAGAATCCTAAAAGCTGCAAGAGAAAGGCAACAAGTGACATACAAAGGAAACCCCATAAGGCTATCAGCTGACTTCTCAGCAGAAACCTTACAGGCTAGAAAGGAGTGGCGCAATATATTTAAAGTACTGAAAGGAGAAAATCTACAGCCAAGAGTACTCTACCCAGCAAGGTTATCATTCAGAATGGAAGGAGAGATAAGGAATTTCCCAGACAAGCAAAAATTAAAGGAGTTTATCACCAAGAAACCAGTTTTACAAGAAATGTTAAAGGGAATTATTTAGATGGGAAAGAGAAGAACACAAATATGAGTAAGAAAATTATCCAAAAAAAAAAGCAAGAAAATCTCTGGTAAAGGCAAAAATACAGCAAAGGTAGGAGATCAACCACCTATGAAGATAATATGAAGGCCAAAAGACAAAGATACTAAAATTACCTGTTTCAATGATAAGAGATTATTGGATACACACACAAAATAAGAGGTTAGGTATGATATCAAAAACATAAGATGTGGGAGGAGAGAAGTAAAAGAGAAGAACTTTTAGAAAGAGATCAGACTAAATAAAGCATGAACTCAATATAGACTGCTATATATGTAGAATATTATATATGAACCTCGTGGTAATTACAAGCCAGAGACCTATAATAAATATAGAAATAATTAAGAGAAAGGAGCACAAACATAATACTAAAGAAAGCCATCAAACCAAAAGGAGAGAGAGAAAAGCAGAAGAAAGGAACAGAGTAGAACTACTAAAACACCCAGGAAAAAAGTAACAAAATGGCAATAAGTACATTCTTATCAATAGCTACTTTAAATGTCAATGGATTAAACGCTCCAATCAAAAGGCACAGGGTCGGGGCTGACCCAGTGGCACATCAGTTAAGTTCACACATTCCACTTTGGTGGCCTGGGGTTTGCCAGTTTGGATCCCAGGTGCAGACCTATGCATTGCTTGGCAAGCCATGCTTTGGCAGGCATTCCACATAAAATAGAGAAAGATAGGCACAGATGTTAGCTCAGGGCCAGTCTTCCTCAGCAAAAAGAGGAGGATCAGCAGCAGATGTTAGCTCAGGGCTAATCTTCCACCCACACAAAAAGGCACATGGTGTCCAACTGGGTGAAAAAACAAGACCCATATATATGCTGCATATAAGAGACACCCTTCAAACCTAAAGACACTCACAAACTGAAAGTGAAGGGATGGAAAAAGATACTCCATGCAAATGGCAATGAAAAGAAAACTGAAGTAGCAATACTTATATCAGTCAAAATAGACTTTAAAACAAAAACTGTAAGAAGAGACAAAGAAGGGCACTATAAAATGGTAAAGGGAACAATTTAACAAGAGGATATAACAATTGTAAATATTTGTGACCCAACATAGGAGCACCTAAACATATAAAGCAATTATTAACAAACATAAAAGGAGAAATAGACTGTAACACAATTATAGTAGGGGACTTTAACACTCCACTTACACCAATGGATAGAACATCCAAACAGAAGATCAATAAGGAAACATGGCCTTAAATGACACATTAGACCAGATGGATCTTAGTAGATATATACAGAACGTTCCATCCAAAAGACAGAAGAATACACATTCTTTTCAAATGCACATGGAACATTCTCCAGGATTCATCACATATTAGGCCACAAAACAAGTCTCAATAAATTTAAGAGGATTGACATAATACCAAACATCTTTCCTGGCCACAAAGATATGAAACTAGAATCAACTACAGGAAGAAAATCAGAAAAGCCACAAATATGTGGTGATTAAACAAAATGCTACTGGACAATGATTGGGTCAATGAAGAAATCAAAGGAGAAATCAAAAAATATCTGGAGACAAAGGAAAATGAAAATACAACATGCCAAAATCTATGGGATACAGCAAAAGTGGTTCTAAGACGGAAGTTTATAGCAACACAGGCCTACCTCAACAAAGAAGAAAAATCCCAAATAATCAATCCAACAGTGCACCTAAAGGAACTGGAAAAAAAAGAACAAACACAGAGGAGGAAGGAAGGAAATAATAAAAACCAGGGCAGAAACAAATGAAATAGAGTCTAAAAATAATAGAAAAAAATCAATGAAAGCAAGAGCAGGTTCTTTGAAAAGATAAACAAAATTGAGACATCTTCAGCTAGACTCACCAACAAAAAAAGAGAGAAGGCTCGAATAAATAAACCAGAAATGAAAGAGGAGAAATTACAATGGACACCACAGAAATAAAAAAGCTTATAAGAGAATACTATGAAAAGCTATACACCAAAAATTGGATAATCTAGAAGACATGGATAAATTCTTAGAATCATACAATCTTCCAAAACTGGACCAAGAATAAATAGAGAATTTGAATACACCGATCACCAGTAAAGAAATCAAAATAGTAATCAAAAACTTCCCCAAAAATAAAAGTCCAGGATCTGATGGCTTCCTGATAAATTCTACCAAACATTCAACAAAATCTTAATGCCTATCCTTCTCAAACTATTCCAAAAAATTGAAGAGGAGAGGAAGATTCCTAACTCATTCTCCAAAGCCAACATTACCCTGATACCAAAACCAGACAAGGACAACACAAAAAAGAAAATTACAAACCAATATCACTGTTGAATATCGATCCAAAAATCTTCAGCAAAATACTAGCAAATTGAATACAACAACACGTGAAAAAGGTCGTACACTATAACCAAGTGGGATTTATTCCAGGGATGCAGGGATGGTTCAATATCCACAAATCAGTCAACGTCATACACCACATTAACAAAATGAAGAATAAAAATCACATGGTCATCTCAATAGATGCTGATAAAGCATTTGACAAAATACAGCATGCATTTGAGATAAAAATCCTGAATAAAATAGGTATAGAAGGAAAGTACCTCAACATATTAAAGGTCATATATGGCAAGCTCACAGTTAATATCACGGTCAATGGAGAAAAACTGAAAGCTATCGCTCTAAGAACAGGAACCAGACAAGGATGCCCACTTTCAACACTCTTATTTAAGATACTATTGGAAATCTTATCCAGAGAAATCAGGCAAGAAAAAGAAATAAATGGGGCCCAAATTGGAAATGAAGAAGTGAAGCTGTCACTATTTGCAGATGATAAGAATTTATATATAGAAAACCCTAAAGAATCTGTTAAAAAAACTTTTAGAAATAATAAATGAATTCTGTCAAATAGCAAGATACAAAATCAACATACAAAAGTCAGCTGTACTTCTATACACTAAACCAAAGCAGCAGAAAGAAAAGTTAAGAATACAATGCCATTTACACTTGCAACAAAAAGAATAAAATACCCAGGAATAAACTTAACCAAAGAGGTGAAAGATCTGTATACTGAAAACTATAAAACACTGTTTAAAGAAATTTAAGAAGATACAAAGAGATGGACAGATATTCCATGCTCTTGGATTGGAAGAATTAACATAGTTAAAATGTCCATACTTCTTAAAGCAACCTACAGATTCAATGCAACTCTTTTCAAAGTTCCAATAACATTTTTCACTGAAATAGAAAGAAAAATCATGAAATTTATATGGAAGAACAAAAGACTCCAAATAGCCAAAGGAACCCTGAGAAAAAAGGACAAAGCTAGAGGTATCACACTCCCTGATTTCAAAATATACTACAAAGCTATAGTAACCAAAACAGCATGCTGCTGGAACAAAAACAGACACATAGATCAATGGAACAGAATGGAGAGCCCAGAAATAAACCCATGCATCTATGGACACCTAATTTTCAACAAGGGAGCCAAGAACGTACAATGGAGAAAGGAAAGTCTCTTAATGAATAGTGTTGGGAAAACTGGACAGTCACATGCAAAAGAATGAAGGTAGACCACTATCTTACACCATACACAAAAGTTAACTCAAAATGGATTAAAGACTTGAATCTAATACCTGGAAAAATTAAACTTCTAGAAGAAAACATAGGCAGTATGTTCTTCGACACTGGTCTTAGTAGCATATTTTCAAGTACCATGTCTGACTGGGCAAGGGAAACAGTAGAAAAAAATGAACAAATGGGATTACATCAAGCTAAAAAACTTCAGCAAAGCAAAGGAAACCACTGATAAAATGAAAAGACAACCTAAGAACTGGGAGGTGATATTTACAAACCATATATCTGAAAAGGAGTTAATATCCAACATATATAAAGAACTCATATATCTCAACAACAAAAAACCTTACAACCCAATTTTTAAAAGTTCTGATTAGACATTTCTTCAAAGAAGATATACAGATGGCCAATAGGCACATGAAAAGATGTTCAACATCATTAACTATCAGGAAAATGCAAATCGAAACTACAGGGAGATAACACTTCCCTCCCATTAGAACGGCTGTAATTACCAAGACAGGAAACAATAAGTGTTGGAGAGGATTTGAAGAGAAGGGAACCCTCATACATGGGAGTGCAAACTGGTGCAGCCACTATGGAAAACAGTATGGAGATTCCTCAAAAAATTAAAAATAGATCTACCATATGATCCAGCTATTCCACTGCTGTGTATTTATCTAAAAATATGAAAACACGACTACATAAAAACACATGCACCCCTATGTTCATTGCAGCATTAGTCACAATAGCCAAGACTAGGAAGCAGCCTAGGTGCCCATCAAGAGATAAATGGATAAAGAAGATGTGGTATATATACACAATGAAATCCTACTCAGCCATAAGAAATGATGAAATCTGGCCATTTGTGACAATATGGATGGACCTTGAGGGTATTATGCTAAGTTAAATAAGTCAGAGGGAAAAAGTCAAATACCATATGATCTCACTCATAAGTAGAATTTAAAAACAACGACAAACAAACATATAGAAACAGAGATTGGATTGGTAGTTACCAGAGGGGAGGTGGGGAGGGAGGAGGGCAAAACGAGTCACAAGGCATATGTGTGTGGTGATGGATTGTAATTAGTCTTTGGCTGGTGAACATGTTGTAAGCTACACAGAAATTGAAATATATAATGATGTACACCTGAAATTTATATAGTTATAAAAAAACATTACTGCAATAAAAAGGTATTAATCCAAGGTTTTAACTTAACTAAGAGTTTTGAGAATTATAGTATATTTTAGCTGATACACTACAGACTGTAGTAATACTTGATATAAAAAAATTGGTAGAACTATAATTCAAATTAGTCAAACACATAATTTCACACTGTTCTTAATTTTAAACATTGCATAGAAGTAGCGTTAATTTATCTGATCAATAAACCAGTTTAAAAGACAGCTCAGAAAGTTCACATTATAATTAGTCTCTTCATGAGAAAACAAATCCAAATCTTAAAATATAATTAAATGTTTACTTGTATTACATTCCACACTCACAAAATCAGGGAAGAGTCATGTAGCTGTTTTTTAAAACTACAATTCTTAAACCAGTTTGATTTATTGACCAATTCACCTTGTTCATGTGAACTTGGATTCTTAATTAAAAGATTTCTGAACTAGCAAAAAGAAATCATCACTGCCATCACTCTAGGGCAAATCACTATCCTTTTTCACCCTGAGATTTCATTATCGTCTGCCATTATCTAGTGCATTCTTGATCCTTCATCGAGTGATATTCTATTTTATAGTACATATTAAGCATTATCAGAAGGATACACGTATATTGTTTAAAATTAAATAGTAGAGATATATTTTAGTAAAATAGGAGCCCTTCATGCCTTTCTTTTACTCCAATGGAACCTAACACACAAAGAAAGTATTCATATATCCCTATATTATTGGGTGATTTTAACATTAATGGACTAGGAATATGTCAAATGCTATTTTTGGGTTGGTCAGGAATCTAAGGATCAATGAATTTACAAGGACTAAAATCATACAAAGTTTGTTCATTGACCAAAAGGAAATTAAATTAGAAATCAATGTAAAAATATATTACCTAATATCTGTAAACTAAAAAATACTTCTTTTGAGTAAAACATGGGTTAGAGGAGAAATCAGAAGATTTAGAAAGTATTTGGAGATGAATAAAATAAAACATAATATATCAGAATTTATTCAATGCAACTAAAACACTGTTTTGATGGACAGTTCCAGCATTAACTACTTATACTAGAAATGAGGAAAGATCTCAAATGGACTGAGATTCTGCCTTAAGAAACTGGAAAATTGAATAGCAACTTAAGCCCAAATTAAACAGAAAAAAGGAAATATTAAAGACCGGAGTAGGAATCAATGGCATGGAATTTAGGAAAACAACTGAGAAAATCAATGAAACAAAAATGTAATTCTCCGGGAAGGTCACTAAAAGTGATAAACCTCTAGGGAGACTTAGCAGGAAAGAAAGAGAGAAAATAAAATTTAGCAATATCAAGAATGAGGGGGCCTGACCAGGTGGTGTAGTGGTTAAGTTTGCATGCTCCACTTCGGTGACCCAGGGTTCACTGGTTCAGTTCCCAGGTGCGGACCTATGCACCGCTCATCAAGCCATGCTGTGGCAGGCCTCCCATGTATAAAGCAGAGGAAGATGATCACACATGTTCGCTCAGGGCCAATTTTCCTCACCAAAAAGAGGAGGATTGGCGGCAGATGTTAGTTCAGGAGTAATCTTCCTGAAAAAAAAAAAAAAGAAAGAACGAGAGAAGGAATATCTCTACAGATTTGTAGAAATTAAAATTACGATCAAAGAATATATGAAAAATTTTACCCTTATAAATTGAGCCACTTAATTCAAAAAGGAAAACTCCTTGAAAAACACATATTACGGAAAGTCAAGAAAATGAAATAACCTAAAATAGCCCTATATCTAGTAAAGAAGTTAAATTTGTAGCTTAAAGCCTTCTCACAAAGTAAATTCCAGGCCCAGGTGTTTTCACTGGCAAATTCCTCCAAGCATTTAAGGACAAGACACCATTACATAAAATGTCCCAGCAAACAGAAGAGGAAGGAATACATCCAAACTTATTCTATGATACCACTATTATCCTTATACCAAAATCAAAGACATTACAAGAAGAGAAAACTACAGACCAATATCCCTCATGAACACAAATGCAAAAGTTCTTAACAAAATTTTAGCAAATCAAATAAAATAATACACGAAAGGAATAATGTAGCATGATGAAGTGGAGTTTATACAAGGAATGCAAGATTGCTTTAACATTCAAAAAATCAATCAATATAATTCATCATATCAGAAAAACAACACACCCAAAAATTATCTGCCCAATTAATGCAAAAAATATATTTAACAAAATCCAACTTCTATTCATAATAGAAGTTCTCAGCAAGCTAAGAACAGAAGCAAACTTTCTAAACCTGACAAAGGGCACCTAAGAAAAACCTACTGCTATCATCAAGCTTACTGGTGAAATAATGAAGACTTTCCCTCTGAGATTGAGACCAAGGCAAAAGTTTCTGCTCTCACCATTCCTGGTCAATATAATCCTAAAGGTGCTATCCAGTGCAAAAAGCAAGAAAAAGAAAGAAGAGACATGCCAACGGGAAAGAACAAAATGGAGCCGTCTATCACAGATAACATGACTGACTATATAAAACCGGGATTGGCTAACTTTTTCTGCAAAGGGACAAATAGTGAACATTTTGGGCTTTGTGGTCTAAGAGACAAAATGAAGGATATTATGTAGATATTTACATAGCTATCCCAAAGATAACCACTTTAAAATGTAAAAGTCCTTCTTGGGGGTTGGCCGGTTGGCACAGCAGTTAAATTCACACATTCTGCTTCAGTGGCCCAGGGTTCGCCGGTCCGGATCCCAGGTGCGGACCTACACACTGCTTCTCAAGCCATGCTGTGGCAGGCGTTTCACATATATAGTAGACGAAGATAGGCACCGACGTTAGCTCAGAGCCAGTCTTCCTCAGCAAAAAGAGGAGGATTTGTGGCAGATGTAGCTCAGGGCTAATCTTCCTCAAAACAAACAAACAAAAAGTAAAAATCATTCTCAGTCCATACATTGTACAAAACAGGTGGTTGGTTGAATTTGGCCCCACTAGTCATAGTTTGTCAATCCTTATAATAGAACATCTTAGAACTAAAGGTGCCAGCTCCATGGCCGAGTGGTTAAGTTCATGTGCTATGCTTTGGTGGCCCAGGGTTTTGCTGGTTTGGATCCTGGGAGTAGACATGGCACTGCTCATCAGGCCATATTGAGGCAGCATCCCACATGCCACAACTAGAAGGACACACAACTAAAAATATACAACTATGTACTGGGGGGATTTGGGGAGAAAAAGAAAAAGAAGATTGGCAAGCGTTGTTAGTTCAGGTGCCAATCTTTAAAAAAAAAAGAACTGCAAAAAATCCGGTATAAAGAAAAAGTGACTCTAGCAACATTACAGGATACAGGCTCAATTAATATTATCAATTTTATTTCTATTTACTAGCAATGAACAATCAAAAATTGAAATTTATAATTTTCATTCACAATAGCATCAAAAATATAAAACATGGATAAACTTGACAAAAGAGCTACACAACTTGCATATTGAAAATTACAAAACATCGCTGAGAGAAATTAAAGAATACCTAAATAAATGGAGACATAGGACATGTTCAAAGACTGGAAGAATCAATATTATTAACATATCAATTCTTCCCTAGTTGATGTACAGCTTTGACACAATTTTCAATCCAAATCCATACAGGCTTTATGGAAGAAATTGATAAGCTTATTCTTACATTTATATGGAAATACAAAAGACATAGAATGCAAAAATAATTTTGAAAAAGAAGAGTAAAGTTAGAGGATTTATACTACCTGTTTTAAGATGTTTTTATACAGCTACATCAAGACAGTATGGTGGTAGTGTAAAGGCAGAAATATAGACAAATGAAATGGAATAGAGATTCCAGAAATAGACCTCTACTTATACAAGCAAGTTTTGACAAAGGTGCCTAGGCAATTCAGTAGGAATGATAATCTATTTAACAAATGGTGCTAAGACAGTCGGATATCTATACACAAATGATTGAACCTAGACCCTTATCTCACACTTAATAGATACCAAACAGTATAAGTACTGAGAACACAGAGCTATCCAGCCAGACTTAGCTCTTAGGAAGCTGACAGAAAGAGCTTAATCAGTAACAACAATGCAAATTTTTTACCATACAAAAATTAACTCAAAGTGGATCATAGTCCTAAACACAACAGTGAAAACTATAAAAATTCAATAAGAAGTCATAGGAGAAAATCCAAGGTTTGGCAAAATCTTCAGGTTTGGCAAAAATTTCATAACCAACTAACAAAAAGCATAAACCATAAAATAAAAAGTCAATTACCTGGGCTATATCAAAATAAAGTAATTTTATGTTCCAAAGATACTATTACAAAAAGAAAAAGAAAGGCTATGGAGTGGGAAAAATATTTACAAACATCTGACAAATAACTTTTTCTTTAATATATAAAGAACATCTATAATTCAATAATAAGAGGAAAAATAACCCAATTAAAAATGGTCAAAAAATTTGAAGATAGAAGATAGACAGATGGCAAATAAATACTTAAAAAGATGCTTAATATCATAAGCCATTATAGAAACACAAATTAAATTCATAATGCAATGTCACTATATTCTTATTGGAAGGGCTAAAATAAAAAGACTGACCATATGAACTGTTGGAAAGAATGTGAAACAACCAGAATTCTCTTCTACTGCTAGTAAGAATATAAAATGATACCAAAATCACTTTGGAAAATAGCTTGGCAACTTTTAAAAAAGGTAAATGAAAAACACCATATTTTTAAAGCATTCCATTCCTAGGTATTTGCCTAGGAGAAAAGGAAATATGTGTACACACAAAGACTTGTACAGAATGCTCATAGAAGACTTGTTTGTAATAACCAAAAACTAGAACCAGCCCCAAGTGTTCATCAACAGGTGAGTAAATAAAGAAATTGTGGAGTAAATATGCATACAGTGAAATACTACTCAACAATAAAAAGGAAAAAATCAGTGATATGTGCATCAATGTGGTTGAATCTCAAAATAATTATGCTGAATGAAAGAAAACAGAAAAAAAAGTTCTTGTATGATCCCATTTATATAAAATTATAGAAAATACAAACTAATTTTATAAAGTATTTTAGGAAATACTAACTAATTGACAGGAAGCAGTTTAGTGATTGCTTGGGGATTAGGGGCGGGAGTGGTTTACAAAGGGTCACGAAGAAGTTTTAGGAATGATGGCTACGTTCACTATCTTGATTGTGGTGATTGCCTTATGGGTGTAGACACACGTCAAGGACACTTTAAATATGAGCAGTTTATTGTCTGTCAATTACATATCACTAAAGCTGTAAAAAAAGAGAGAGAAAGTATGTCTAGAAACCCTTGGGAACAGGTATATTGCTCCACTTATCTATATTTTTTTAGGGACCTCTATTAGATATCCTAATTTTTTCATGATTATACATATATATTTCATTTCATTTCTTGATATTTTACTTTTTATTTCTATTATGAAAAGAAAATTTTCTGCAAGTACATTTTTCTTATATGTTTTCTTAGTGGTTTAATCTACCAGAGGCATGTGAGCTGCCTCTTGTCTGTACAAGAGCTCTTTGTCATCAGTGTTGTGGCTGCCGAGAGTCTGTGTGCATCAAAGAGGTCAGGAGTGTGACCTAGGACATTCCATTGTACTTGAATGACCCTCTTTCCATTGTTGCCCTGATCTTTTTGCTAGAAAATAGCTCTGTTTTATTCCCAAACTATATATTTTAGAGACTTCTGAAGTATTTGTGTAACAATTGTCTCCACATAAGAAGGAAATACTCTATGATAAAAGGAATAATCAGAGAAAAAAATAAAAAGAAAAGCATATTAGAAAGTTAATTATAAAATGAATTGATAAGTGTAGTGACAGAAAAGGTAAGTGTTGTGGTCATTCTTACCCATCTATCCTTGCTCATAGTCCTTTAAATTCACATGGCCAACTCTTTAAAATGCGATGGATTTTGATTGCTACCTTGTCTTAGAATATGGGACCTCTTTCCGTTAACTCTTTTACTATATGACCTCACAGATGTTTGTAATTCCTAATGATTCTACACATTTCTTGATATGTTTATTTTATGCTCTATTCCCCCCTAATTGCAGCTTTATGCTTTCGTTGGTCTTCTTAGAGATTTAGTCTGCTAGAGACAATGATGTTGCCTCACATCTACTCCTCACTGGCTGGAGAGGAAACCATTATATCCTTGAAAACAGCTTTGTAAAGTCTCTTTGCTGTCAATGTCTTCAATTGAATGCTAGAGTTGAGTGTTAGGTTTAAACGTCAGAGTTTTGGGGAAGGGAAGCTGTTGTAAGAAACCATTTTGTATGTTTGTGTATCTTCCAAGGTGCCTTGCCCTTGCCTCCACAAGACTACCCTAGTCTCAAAAGGAGGCGATGGAATCAGCATTTGGAGGAAGGGACACGCACCACTTCAGAACTCCAAATCACAATCAGATCATTGATCTTAAACCAGGGGTGGCCCAGGACTAATAGGTATTGCAAGAAATCAGTGACTATAAATGTCAGAAGCTTAATGTGTTTCCCCCACAGGAAATCCAGGAGATAGGTGGCATGTGATGGGGTCAAATGAATGTGAGAGTAAAACAAACGTCATTATAACCCAGCTGTGTTCCTGCTCCTGTCTTTAATCAATGAAAATGAATGATGATTCCTGACCCATTGGTAAGTAGTGGACTCTCACAGTTTCTGGTCAACCAAAAGATTCCATGGTATACTAGCGGGTAAGAACGAAACAGGGCTGAGGGTAGGGAAAATATGCCCAAATGCCTCCCCAGTGTCTGAGAGCCTGTTCATTTTCTAAGGAATCTAAGGGAATGGTCAAACTCTAGTACAAAATGACTGCTGGTTCAATCCTCCCTCCCTTCCTTCATTCCACCCAATATTTTTTTAAAAAATAAAGTGCTTGGCCTCTTTCTGTCATATGTTTTTGGAACTGAGACCCTCTTTCTAACCCATGGGTTACCTTTTCAGTCAGGTGGTGAGGAGGTGCAGAGAGATTATCAGGTCACCCTCCAGCCACAATAATATAATACCATTATATTATTTTATTTATATTATTGAGAATTTCATGTGCCAAGTACCTTTCTTTGTACTTTATGAATATTGGATCATTGAGTCCTTACAACGGTCCTTTGAGGAGGTATGATAATCATCATTCACACTTACAGATGAGGAAACTGCTGCAGGGAAGTTAAATAACTTTTGTGATTTTACAACATTTGAAAATGATAAAACCACAATTCAATTACAGGATTCCAGCGGGGCATGCTTAACCATTATGCAACACTGCCTCTCACAGACATTGGGCCAGTCTTTCCAACCCCCACTTTCATTGTTCAAAAGAAATAATTGAATACGGGTCTGCCTAGATCTTTCACTTCTGTATCCAGGACCAGTCCTATCTCAGGAGATGGAAATTTGTACTGTTGTTGCTGATTAAGCTCTTTTCTGTCAGTTCCCTAAGAAGCAAGGTCTGGGTGGACATCTCTGTGTTCTCAGTACTTACTATAATGTCAGTATCTATTAAGTAGATGCCTAATAAAAATAAATACCTTATAAGTAAACATGCACATATAGGCATAATATATAAATGTATCCAGTACAGAATCTGCATGGATTAAAAACCTGAAACTCTATTTTATGTGGACATTGTATGAAGTGACATCCTTTGTAGCTAGTAAAACTTCTTTTCTCACACCAAGATAATTAACCATGGTCAATTTAGGCCGAGAGAGGCAGGGCTGTATCTGCACCAACAAGTGGTGAGCACTTCTGACCACTCCCTTCCCCGTGAAAGAGGGTGCCCTATCCTAGTCAGGTTTCCCAACTCAACACCTGGACATCTCCAGTCTTTATGGCTTCAACGTTTACATCATGTTGAAAATGTGAGAGCTTTGTCTCATTTCTTCTTATTTTTTAGTGAAGTATAACAGGAAGTCATTGTTTTTATTCTTTGAGATTAATTTTTTTAAGTATTGAATTATATATGAGGGAAATGAGATAGATTGATGAAAAAGGCCATGTAAAAAATTCTAGAAGGGGTTCAGCAGTTCAAATGAGATTGAAAACTATAAATGTGTTGCCTTGATGGTAGGGGGCACCACAAGCCTGGTGGAGATGAACAAAGGGACAGAATAGACAGAGTTGGTCACTCAACTTTCAGGGTTCTGTCTATTGTGACTAAGAGCTTCACAAACAGATTTCATTTAACTGCTCTGTTTTTAAAGCCAATCACAATAGATCTGTCAGTCTGTATTAGAAGCTGGAAGAGGAGAAACCAAGATCTCTTTATTGTATTCTAGACCCTCGAGTGACATTTTACTCCTTCTGGCTTCAAGTGTAGATACAGATATAAATAGAAAAATGTTTAGAAGTTTTAGATCATAGTGAATAGCCTAGTTTGTAAATATTTTTTAATTTAACATATGGTAAACAATTTTATCATTAAATGTCATTCTAAAATATTGTTTTGAAGGACTGTATACATATAATTGTGCCAAAATTCATTTACTTAGTCTTTTAAATTTTTTGATATTTATGAGAATTAACTGAAAGCATCTTTACTGAAAGGTTGGTCCACAACTGCACTTCCACCTCTACTATAGTTCTTTGTGGGGTTTCTTCCTTGCAATTTTGTATTTCTGTCCCTATTTTGAATGAAAACTTACCCCACCTCTCTCACCCCCTCCACTGCTACTGTATGTTTTATTTGTGCTCATTAGTAGCTTGAACTGTCTGAGACAAGTGATGCTGTCTCCTCATATGCTCCTTGCTGGCTGGAGAAAAATATACTCAGTGATATTAACGTTTTCATCTAACCACAGCTTCTGCAAAGGCTCTTTATCATCATCCTTACTCTTCAACCACAAATCTTGTCTAGCAATCTTTTCTAATGCCCAGAAATTTCCTTTCCTCCTGAAAGAACTATTTGTATAAGTTCTCTCTCTTATGTCCTAGTTTGCTTTTCTTCATACGTTAGGATCCTGGCTACTATTAGGATGCCTTCACCGCTAATTGGAGTTGGGAAAAAAATAATTTCTTACCCTACAAAATATATTTTGCCTTAAGTTCTCAGAGTAAATTTTGAGATGGTCCACCCATAAATTAGTCTTCCAATAGTAGCTATTATCTTTATTCTAGCTGTGAAGTTTATCTGTTCAAACACGTAGGATCATCAAGGAGATATAGTTGGGAGCATCCAAATAGTTTTCAATAGATTAATTGATGTGAGAAGAACTCATAAATTTAATGTTTCAAGGACATTGATAATTGCTTTTTAGAAGTTTCCCTGGAAAAACACAAGCAGCTAGGGAACCCATATTAACAGGCAGTGTATAAAGATATACAGTCTGCATGAGGACAAGGAGTTTGGGATCCAGAGACAGGCTATGCACAGAGAGTCAGGACAGTGTCTCAATATCTGCAAAAGGCTGGGTCTGGAACAATAATTCCCAAGGGGAGAAAGATGCTAGAAATGAGTAACCTAAACCTGAACAGAGTCTGAAAATCAGTCTCATGATAGAGGCCAAAAGACAGCGACCTGCCAGGCAGCAGCCTGAGGCCTGATACACATGCTAGGATGGTTTCAGAAGTGAGTTAACAGTGAAAAAAGGCCACTGAAATCATGGGAGAGATTAAAAAGAAAAAACGAGATAGTAGAAAGGTCTATATATCTCATTAACTCCAGCAAATGCAAATGGACTAAACTTGTGATTCAGAGACAGAGATTGATAGATTGAACACAAAATTATAAATTCAGATGATACTATTTACAAGGCATACACCTAAAACATAAGGACCATTTCAAAGATCGAGTGTAAAACATGGAAAGGATATACAGTGTATAGTGCAAATACTAGCTAAATAAAAAATGGTATGATTATATTAGGGTCAAAAAATAAATTTTAAGGAAAAATCATCATAGGAGACAGTCTCATTATGTAATGATAAACAGTTAACTTATCAAGAAAACATAGCAAATATAAACATATTTGCATCTAATAAAATAACCTCAAAGACATGAATCAAAATGAATATAATACACAGGTAGAAAATAATAAATCTACATTGTAGTAGGATAGTTTAATATACCCCTCTCAATTCTTCATAGGTCATGGAGGCAAAGGATATAGAAGATGTAAACAATACAATTAGTAAGCTTGACTTAGTGTATTTAGATATACTGTAAAGTTATTGTCAAGGTTCTCATACATGTGCCAGGGGTTGGGGAGTTGGATTCACCAATGCTCATCACGTCATTGAAAACAACAACAACAAAACATGTTTAAAAAACCCTTGGACTGATAATGAGAGTAAGTCATGAACTAAGGATTATGATCATTCAGAATCTTTGCACCTTACGTGTGTATGCAGGTGAGAGAGAGATAGAGAGAGGGGGAGACTAGGATATACTTGACTCTACAAACAGCTATGACTTTCATTTTAATAAAAATAGGCCTGAAATCTAGCCAGTGCACAACAAGCTTCCTTCCTAAATCACCCTTATTTTTCAGCATCTGAAAATGGGGAAAACCACTCAAATGACTGATATAAGTTTGCATCACTTGATTCTCCCCCTCCAACCTGTGTCCCTCTTTCTCTCATTTCCATCGTCCCCCAACCACAGTTCTTCCTTTTACCCCTCCATTTTTGTTCTCCACTCTTTTCTGTATTGCTCTGTGCTCCTAGCAGCTGATCCATATGGAATTACCTCCTGGCTATGGTTTGATGTGAGTAGTGAAGAGGAGGAAAGTAGGCTAGACTTTTTTCTCCACACTCCCTCTCTGGGCAGTTTTACTCAATCAGAAGGTCATATATGCTATCAGGTGGCTCTCTCTACATGATTCTCTCGGCCTCCAGGGCCCTTTTATCACTCTCTTCCCTCATCTCTTCAGGCTTGAGGCTGGTAATAGTGGCCCTGCTCCCCCTAACCCAGGATACCTCTCTGTCCCTGTTGTTTGCCTACACTGTGATGGCCATAGCTTTATAAATAGATCCTTTATTACACTCTCCTCAAATTAACCAATTTGACTTTATCATCTATTTCCTACCAGGAACGTGACTGATACATATTTAAATCCAACTTCCAACTGCTTCCCTTCTCCTAGAATGCCCCACTTTTGTTCAGTGCCAAAACCTGAGTAGTCATCCCTTGATAGAAGCATGAAATCCTAATGTCTACCACCAGTCATGAAGCTAAGTCAGAAAACATTGATAATTTCTATCTATAGTGTCAGCAAATGAAGATCTCGGACAAGAGATAAAACACTGATTTAATTTTAAGAGTGGAGAATGAGTAGTAAAAATCCAAGAAATCAGGCAACCTACCAATATTGCAACATGAGATCTCTTGGGAGATACCTCTACCTACACTAAACACACACACACACAAATGCTTGAAGATTAACACAATAAAAGTGTACAAGAAAAGCTAAAAATCCAAGAAGAAAGATCTATATATAACAGAAACAAAGGGGGAAATCCCACCTATAGCTGAGTGGAAGCTGAAATTTAATATTTCATGAAGATATTGGAAAAGGATATACCACACCTGAGAAGCTAGAATTATTTTATGCATATCTACAGTATTGTGCCAGAGCAACTCATACAAGCTTGCAAGGGCAAACTGTTTCTTGAGTTTTGGCAGTGAGTTTTTAAGCACAACCATTATTAAAAACTATATTATATAAAGTTATAATCTCTATTAAACCAAAAAGTGATAAATGCTAAAAACTCCTCACTTCCTGATTATTTTACTACACGTTACTATTATTCATGCTCTTGAGGTTATTTACAGCTATTGTAGGTACATGTTGGAAATGCTGTGTAAGGGTGTCTACTGTCCATTTCCTCCCAACTCTGTATTCAGCCATATCAGGGTGGAAACTTCAAATCAGCTACAGTGGGAGCATTTATACTATGGAAATCAGCTAATGCTATAAACCAGGACTTGACTTACTGTTTTGTTGATTTTCTACATCAGAGGTCTACAGATTTTTTCTTCAAGGCCAGATAGAAAATATTTTAGGCTTGTAGGCCATACAATTTCTGTCACAAGTACTAAATTCTGCTTTTGTAATTCTAACGCTTCCATAGACAACACAAATAACTGAGCATGGCTGTGTTCCAGTAAAGTCTTATTTACAAAAACAGGTGGCAGGCCCACTATCTGTAGTTTGCAGACCCTGGTTTAGACCTAAGACAGTGATAGATACAGATCAAACTTAAAAGCATGTCGGGTTTGTAGCCACAACACTGTAAATAGCACAAAAACGTGAGAAAATATCCTTCCGACATTTAAAACTATTATCTGATTCAGCAAAGAAGTTGTTCACATCATTGACAAATGAGTGAAGCTCTAACATGTCTTTGTGGTTTCATTTTACCTTATTCATTAATATAAATAAACATATCTATCCTATTGATAAAAATGGGACTATAAGCACTTGATCTCCTACCACTGCAAAAATATCAAAGTAAGAAATTGACCCAAAAAGTGGTCCAGGGTCATGAAAATACTGGGGACTATTATAGAAGAAAGAGAGCCACTTGCTGTAGGTACTTATATAATGAGGGGTATATAAGAATCCCATGAGAGAAAAAAAAACCGTAATAAAAATGAGGTCACTAAAAAAAGTACAAATGCAAAACACGAAACACATAGATTAATCACAAGGAGATGAACGAAGAGGACTTCTGGTAGAATCGGTGATGAGATTTCAAAATTTGATAAATCCATCTGCTCCACAAATTCAGCACAGATAGATAAAATGAAAAAAGAGGAATAAACAAAAAAGAAGTTGCAGGTGGGCTCATGTTCCCACACTAGAGCTGACAAAGACTATGTGTGGAACCCAATTTTCCACCCCCACGCAGCGGCACTAGCAGGCTCAGTGTCTCTCGGTCACGTAGAGGAAAAGAATGACCCAGGACCAACATTTCCTGACCTCCCTGAAGCAGCAGGATGCAGCCCATGAGGTGCTTCTCTTCTCCTGTGGCACAGTAGAAAACAAGCATGAAGCCTTTCAGCACTGGGGAGCCTGGAAACCAGAACAGGGTAATTTCTTTTTCTGTCCCCAGGCTGGTTGACCCCATCCCCCACCTAGCAGCTCTGGTTGGCCCAGGGAAGTGGCTTCCATCCCCATGGATAACACCACCTAGAACTGAATGGGAGTCCCATGGTACAAAGTGAATGAAACAGACCAGAATAGCACTGCAAGGGCTCTGAAAACAAAATTGTCTGTAAAACCATGACCCCCAAAAGTAGGACAAGGATACATGTGCAAAGCCCAAAAAGGGTGACTACCTACTAAAATAAAAGATTTGAATAAGATCCAGAGTGTTCTAATGTAATAGCCAAAATATCTAGAATAGAAAAAATATTGCCCTTCCCTACCAAGAATCAGGAAAAGAACAACTTGAATGAGAAAAGACAATCATCTGATACCAACACTATGATCAATATTCAGATGATACCAATACTCAGATTCTGGAAGTATCTGACAAGAAATTTAAAGCCTCCATCACAAAATGCTTTGACAAGCAATTATGGATTACCTCAAAACAAACGAAAATAATAGAAAATCTAAGTAAAGAAATAGAAGTTATAAAAAAATAAATGGCAATTATAGAACTAAAAAATAAAATAATTGCCAGATGGGCTCAATAGTAGAGTGGAAATTATAGAGAATGAAATCAGTGAACTTAAAGATAGAGCAATAGAATTTACTCAATTTGAAGAACAGAGAGAAAATAGACTGAAAAATAAGAACAGAGACTCTGGACTTACAGGACAATAACAAAAGATCTAATACTTCTATCATCGAAGTCCAGGAGAAGAAGAAAGAGTGTGGGACTAAAAATATATTCAAAGAAATAAGGGTTGAAAACTTCTCAAATCTAGCTAAAGACATAATCCTACAGATTCAAGAAGCTGATTGAAATCCAAATAGGATAAACTCAAAGAAATCCATACCAAGACACTTGGATTATTAAACTTGTAAAACTTAAGACAAAGAAAAAAATCTTAAAGCTAGCCAGAGAGAAATGATACATTACCTATAGGGGAACATCAAATTGAATGACAGTGGATTTCTCATCTCAAACCAGGAAGGCCAGAAAAAAAAGTTTTTCATGTGCTGAAAGGAAAGAACTGTCAACGATGAATTCTATGTCTGGCAAAACTATCCTTCAGGAATTAAGTGGAAATAAAGACCTTCTTAGACAGAGGAAAACTAAGAAAATGTTGTCACTAGCAAGTCTACCCTTGAAGAATGGCTAAGGGAAGTTTCCCGAACAGAAAGGAATTGACAACAGCAAAAGGTTTGGAATCTCAGAAAGGAAAGAGCAACAGAATGGGTAGAAATAGTTGTAAATGTAATAGATTATCCTTCTCCTCGTGAGTTTCTTAACTCATATTTGATGGTTGAAGTAAAAATTATAGTGCCATTTGAAGTAATACTCAAAGTATGCAGAAGAAATACTTGACATAATTATATTTAAAAAGTGGAGAGGGTAAAGGGTACAAATGGTGCTAAGGGTAAGTATTCAAAACTTCACTCAGAGTGGTAAAACATCAACACCAGTAGACTGTGATAAGTTACATCGCCATATTTAACACCTAGAGAAAGAACTGAAAAAGTTATACAAAATGATACACTAAAAAAAACTGATTAAAAGATGTGCTGAAAAACAAAAGTTCTTCTTGAGAACTTAAAACAAAACAGAAACACATATGGTGAGTGAGTCTGAAGTCTTCACTTCCATGTCTGGAAGCAAGCACCACCGACTGGGAATTTAACTACTAAGTGGGAAAGAAACTAGAAGTGCTCCATGCAGGAAGGAGAGTCAAAGATGAACTTTCTGCTTCTAGCTAGGTGAGGAGGTGAACTTCTCCTGATTTTAAGGGAGGTTGAGTAAAATGTTTCCAAATACTAGTGTCCTATAGATAAAGAGAGACGAGAGGATATAAAATAGCTTCCCCATCAGGAGCCGAAGCAAGACACCCACAGCTGCCCTGAGAGGATTGCTGTTGTCCCAGATGTCACCATAAAGCAATAAAATCTGAATGACCATCAAAGAACAGGGGTTTTGATTGGGAGTGTGAAGGGCTGGGGTGCAGGTGGCTAAAAGCTCTAGATAGCTTACAGAGGGAAAGAGAGGGGAGGATAGAGAGTAAATGAGAGCAACAGCAAGGCCAACATATGTGATATAAATTCATTGCAGATGAAATTAACTTTATAAAGTACTCTGTGCATCCTACATAACTTTATAAAATAAGAATAAGTAGAAGGACTGTTTTATATCTGTGTTGGGGAAGAAGGGGGTTCCTGCAGGTATGATTAGCTATCCTCTTGGGTGTGCCTTCTCAATGTCCTACCAGAGAAGTTAGTTGTGGGTTGAAAAAATAGTTAGCACCTAGTCCTTCTAGTTAACTGACTGTAAATATCACTAGATCCATGTGCTTCCCTCTCTCAAATTCCAGGATCTGATGACATTTACAGACTTGGTTCCCTGGATATTAGTTAATAAACCCACCTCATGGCTCCTTCAACTGTTATAAACTGGACAGTCTGTCAAGTTCCTGATTCTCCCAGCTCTAGGTTCTGTAATTTGTTATGAAAGTGATGAGAATTCGGACTTTAAGCTAAGGAGATTTTGATGAGACATGAGACTTAAGCTGAGGCTGTAATGGGATGAGATTTTGCTGAGACTTAGGAGGGGGTTAGTGTATTTTCCATTTGGGAGGGATCTGAATTATTGGGGGCCAGAGGGAGGAATATGGCAAGTTGAATTCTAAAATGGCCCCCAAGGATATCACCTCCTGGTGTACATGCCTTATAAAATTCCCTTCCCTTGAATGCGGGTGAAACCTGCAAGTGTGATGAATAATCACTCCTCTGGTTGGATTATGCCTTGACCACAGAAGACATTAAGAAAGGAAGATTATTCTGAGTGAGCATCATCTAAAAAGGTGAGCCTTTAAAAGAGACTGAACTCTTCTTAAAGAGGGGATTCAATGTGAGGGAGATTGTGTTACTGACTTTGAATGTGGAGAGAGCCACATGGCAGGGATCCGAGAGGGGCCTGTAGGAGCTGAGAGTGACTCCTGGCTGACTGCTGGCCTGAAGACAGGACTCAATTCATACAAGGAAATGAATTCCACCTACAGCTAGCAAGCTTGGAAGAGGCCCCCAGTCCTTAGATGAGAACTGCAAACCCAGCTTGTGACTTCAGTCTTGTGAGACCTTAAGCAGAGAGGCTATTTGAGCCCACGTACACATCGGATCTAGAAAACTGAGACAATAAATGGGTGTTGTTTTAAACTGCTAAATTTGTACTAATATGTTACAGTCGTGGTAGAAAACTGATACAATATCTTTTGCTCATTTAGGTTTTACACATTGCATCTTAAAGACTTTTTTACATAACTGGAATGCTTAATAATTGATATACATTTCACATATTAATTCTTCATTTTTCATATAACTTGTGGTGGTATGTATGATGATTTTTAAACATAGAGGCATTTTTGGGGGGATTCTTTTGCGTTTTTTTCTGAGGAAGATCAGCCCTCAGCTAACATCTGTTGCCAGTCTTCCTCTTTTTGCTTGAGGAATGTTGTCACTAAACTAACATATATGCCAATCTTCCTCTAGTTTATGTGGGATGCCACCACAGCATGGCTTGATGAGTGATGCTAGTCCCGTGCCCAGGATCCGAACTCGTGAACACTGGGCTGCTGAAGCAGAGCGCAAACTTAACCACTACACCACCAGGCCGGCCCCTAGAGTGGTTTTTTAATATGTCTAACTTAATGATTTTTTCTCTATAGTTTCTTCCTTTGTTTTGTTATTTTAAATCATCCCACCATCTTTTAATGAAATAAATGTTCATTTATTTTTTTCTGTATTTTGAGTTTCTTATTATTTTACATTTGAACTTTTAATCCATCTCAATACCACCCATATATGTGTTTATGTATGGGCTCTTTTTCCTTGCCAAGTAATTAACCAATTGACTCAATGCTATTTTTAGTAAGTTTCCCTCATTCTACTAGCTAAAATTTGCTTTTTTTTTTTTAGATTGGCACCTGTGCTAACAACTGTTGCCAGTCTCTTTTTCTTCTTCTTCTTCTCCCCTAAAACTCCACAGTACACAGTTGTATATTCTAGTCGTGAGTGCCTGTGGTTGTGCTATGTGGGACACCACCTCAGCATGGCCTGATGAGCAGTGCCATGTCCACACCCAGGATCCGAACCAGTGAAACCCTGGGCCACCAAAGCAGAGTGCGTGAACTTAACCACTCAGCTACGGGGAAAGCCCCTAAAAATTTACTTTTATTATCCACTAAATTCTTAATTTACCCAATGTGAAGGTAGGATATCTTGCTCTGCCCTTGAAAGTAGTCCCAGTGTGGCATTCTTTAAAGATGCAAGAGCAAATTGACCAGTACATAATTAAAACAATTTGAACCTTTGTTGCAGTGTCTTGAGAAATATCAAATTCAGAAATATCAAATATCAAGAACACAAATCCTTGGTGATGTATTTCTAACACCAAGAAAAATGATTTAAAATTCCTTTAAAATATCTTCTTCCCCTAAAAATCTCACACTATAATTTCTTCTCTCACCACTGTGCTGGTTTTCCTTGCATTTCACCTGTAGGTGCTGTGATGATCAGGCATATCTCAAAAGACTTGTCTCCTGACCCCTCACATCCAATTCACTTCCAATCCCCATTAGCTACTGCCCTTCACCCTACATATCAGGATTAACTCCAGAAGAGTAGAGTGGGCCCTGCTGTGCCACGGAGAAGTGAAGAATATAACCTGTAACACAAAAGTTTCGTAGAAGTTTGTTTCTGTTTCCTATCCCAAAATTTAAAGGGTTAGCAGATTCCTAGAAATATGATAAGCAAATTTCTCAGTCTCATTACTCATTAATCTTAGCTTAAATTAGGTTGTTTCTATACTGTCAATTTTATCCCAAAGTTGTCTTTTTTGCAGCAATATGAACATGTTTAGCTTTACAATAATTTGTAAATTTAGGGCGACTCTCCCATTTTTCTTATTAATAACTACTTTTGAAAAAATTAGAAACATCTTATTAACAAAACTATCTTATTTATACTTAGATTAAAGCATCACAAATCTATGTATTTTGTTTGGGAAATTGACACAAACTGTCCTGTCAAGAACATGGTATCTTTATTTCTTAAACCTCTTTCTGTCCTTAAGTAAACTTCTGTTCTTTTCTGTAGATTGCACACATGGCTGGTAGAGTTTATTATTTTTATATTTTGTATATTTGTTGCTTTTCTAAATGAATTGTTTCCAGAACAGACTTAGTGGCTTAGTCTTCCAGAGACTAGTGACTCTGCCTCACATCTGCTCATTGAGTGGAGAGGAAAGTATTTACTGGTTTAACTTAAACACAACTTCTGTGAATCTTTTTTTTTAAGCAACATTCCATATTTGGTTACTTCCTGGTCTAGTAACCACTTCTTTCAGCCAAGGCAACCCTCCCCTCCTCCAAGAGCCAGGCAGGTGATAAAAAATGTCCTCTGTGGTCATGTAGTCATTTCTCCTCTTGTCCTGAGTGTCTGGGCTGCAAGTTTTATGTGTTAACTTCTTACGGAAGCCTTTCTTCCCAACTTCTTACAATAAGTTTTGATTCACAAAGTATTTTAGTCTGATCAACAATGTAATAATTTCCCAGAAGCGTGAGGAATATAGGTATATACAATTTTGAAGTAATATCATACAAGAGCATAGGATGAAGTGCCCAGATTCTAACATAACCTTCAACAAAATAGTCTTTCTATAAGGTGCTTTCAAAATAATCAGAATTGATTTCATTGATATAGACATAGGAGGCAATATGTCAATGAGAGGCAAGCCCCGTGTTCTGATTCTGCATGAGAGGAAGGAAGGCCAGTGAAATGGGTCCCTGCTCTGAAGGATAGGGTGAGCAGTGGGCAGGGAGGATTGATATGGTCTGAGTTTGAGATGCATACCCTAGCCGCTGATTTGTCATCATCATCAGCTTGAATGTTTTCCTGAGATCTGTCTTACATCTCCAACAATCCTAAAATAAGAAAACAAGGATAATTTTATCTGAACCTGGTCCACAAGAAATCATTAAAATGGCTGTATTCTCATTTATTTTTCCCCACACTTTTTGGGGGATAATTTTTTAATTAATTTTTTTGAAGTTAATACATGTTTATGACAATAATTTCAAATGGTACAAAGATGCATTACAGTAGAAAGTTTATCTCTCTCCCAACCCAAACTTAACAGCTATCAAGTGTGCCTTTGAGGAAGTAACTACCATTAGTACTTTTTAGTTATCCTTCCAGAAATAGTCTACACATATATAAGCAAAACCCATCTATCTCTTCCTATCATCTGAATAGCTCTCCATTATTAACACAAATTGTAGTATGCTATACACTTTGCTTTTCCAATTAATTATATATCTTAGAGGTGTTTTCATATCTAAACATAAATATCTGCCTCATTTTGAAAATAGCCATTTGGTAGTCTCAGTGATAGAACTTCAGGTCGTTTTCTATCTTTGCTCCTATAAATAATAGTGCAACAAATAACCTTAGACATACATTACTATAGACATGTTCAAGACATAGGAAGGATAATTTGTTAGAGGTAGAATGGGTAGGTAAAAGACTGCACATTTGTAATTTTGATTGATAGTGGCAAATTTCTTTCCATAAGAGTGTTACCAATATACAACTCACCATGAATGTATGAGGCTGTATGATCAGACTTCTTGAGCTCTGCCCATTTTATAGGTGAAAAGTTATATATCCTCACACTTCTTTAATCTTCTTATATTAATTAGGGTAGGGCAATCTGCTGTAACAAATAGATCCAAAAGTGTATGATGGCTAAAATACAGTAGAAGTTTATGTCTCGCTAACATAGACAACATCGAACAACAGACATGCGTTGACGATTGGTAACACTCCTCCAGGCAGTAATTCTGGGCCCCAGGCTTCCATACTTTAATTTGGTGCCTCTCATTTTTTTCCCGTCAAAATGAACTCACCTCAATTTTTCCTCTAGAAGAGAGGTCAAGAAGGGTGACCAGTTTTGATCCCCTAGAAGACTAAGGCAAGGAGGTTAGTGAAATTTGCTACAGTGTGCACTGCTATAGTCAGCCTTGTGACTGTAAGTAACATTCATCATGTCTGTCCCTCAGAAGCCATTCTCAATTCCTCTCACTCTTTGAATTTAGTCTAGATTGTTTTTCTGGTTTGGTTACAGAGACTACCATTCCAGAAGCATCTATACTCTTATTTATCCCTTCCTTGTTGGATTATGATTGTTTTAGTGTCTATCGACAGTCATTACCAAGCATAAAAGTACTAAAACATTGTCCAGTAAATTCCATGAGTTCCAAACATATTCTTCCCTGCCCTTCCTGTGGATGTGCAGCCCTCATTTCCCATGGTAATTAAGATCAGTTTCTGCATTCAGTACATAACCTCCCTTGTTTGTCTGACAGTCCACTGGCATGAGGTGGCAGTCATGTCAAATTTCATTGAAATCTTAATGTGTCAGTTTGCAGAAGCATTTCTCTTCCAGGAACCAGAATACCTAAATTTGAGGAGCCACAGAATTTATGGACAATTAGCATAAATTCCACAAGTAGGTTTAATAGTGAGAGGAGCTATTCCATCTGGGTTCACATCATTGGTTCAAGGCTTATACCACATCTTAGAGGACAGTGTCCTCTAGCTAACACCATTCAATCACCCTATTGGACTGGATACATATTGGTAACAGGGTGTATAGGACGAGGCTGTTGCCACATCTCCTTTGTTGTTAAATGGGTTCTGTGGTCTGAGGCAATAAATACGGCATGGCAAGAATTCTTGGATGATGATGGTTCTGGAGCACTGTGGGCAAAAATGGCAAACCCTTATCCAAAATACATATGTACCGATTCCAGGAAAGATAAATCTCTTCCTCTCCAAGGTGGGAGGTTTTGATATAGTCAACCTGTTGCCAATTGGCTTGGACGATCTCCCCAAGGAATGGTACTAAATTAAGAGCTCAGTGTCATTCTCTACTGTTGGCATGTTGAGACTCAGCTATGCATAAACTAGATTATCTTTGGTAAGTGAAAGTCTCTGTTGCTGAGCCCACGTATATCCCTCTTTTCTACTAAAATGGCCATTCATGGGCTTATTACACAATCACTGCAGTGGCGAAGGAGAGAAGTAGGAGAATATCCATAAGATGAGTTGTTCTTGTAACTTTTGAGAGCCACCCCTGATGTGGATCCTTTCTGGTGAGGACTAATGTGAAACCCAAAGATCTACACACTTTGAGTCCATTCCTAGAGGTCCACCTATGTATCTCTTTCATATTCCTCCTGTTCCAGATCTACTAGGCTTGTTCCCTTTAGGAGTTTGGTCACCCAGGTGAGCTACTCACCACTGTTCAAGAATAAATACCTATACTTCAGGCCACCTCTTCCTACATTCAAAGGGGGTAATCAGGTCATTGAGATCCATCACCAAGTTGTAATATAGCAGCAGTCTACTTCCAAACAACACCACAAAGTAATCCACCCCTTTTGGGAACTGAGACAGGATTCTTTCCTCCTTCATTAATTAGTGAAACAAAATTCTCACGATGACATGATGTAGGTTCAGAGAAAGGTGATAGTGCAGTAGAAGTAGGAAAGGCATGGGAGTTTAGATTTACTTATAAATTAGTTACTTACTTACAAACTTACAAACTACTCTGTAATTTACTAATGTATTTTGGATCTGTTCAAGTCTTGTTCCAAATGTACCACTCTAATTGCACAATGGATTGTGTCGTACATCCCAAAATATGACTATGAATCCTATAGCATCCAGAAACAAGGTACATAATCACTTAGTGTGCTAAGTGCCTATTAGGAAGAAAATACACAATCGGTCTTATCTTTAGAACACATGAGTTCATGCAAAGTTACTATTAAAGTTTCCCTGTGGTGATATGTTGGAACATGTGTTGTGATAGAATTACTCAAAGAGTGTAAGTTGTGACTTCCACTTTAGGCCATGATAGAATAATTGGTAACAGACATAGTCTACTAGTGTAAACAACTAGAAAACAGGAAAAAATATATAGGGTGGCTGTTTTCAGAATTAGACCATAGGCCCTAAAGGACTGTGATTCCGGAGAGAGGGACGTAAGCAAGAGGAAACATATGATTGGTTTGGATTTCTGTCTAAAGGATGTCTTCAAAACATGGTGCACAGGACTAGGTCACAAGCGGAGCAAGATGAATTTCCTGAATTAAAGAGAAAGTAATTTGAATTTGGGAAGGCTAAGGAGAATGGAATCTGAAGAGCAGAGTTTTAGAGAAGAAGGAAGGCTGAAAAAAGAGTTTCAGAAATCTAAGGTGTCCCTTTGAGTGTATTGGTTAATACGAAGCTGAAATGTATAGATTGAAACCACAGCCTTGAAAAAAGTGATCCAGTAGCTGTAGTATGAAGAGTTCCTAGAAAATAGACACTAGAGGAATTTAAGTTTTAGTGTTCCAAAGTGTAAAGACTCTTTGAGTATCAGCATTCAGTCACAACTAAGAAGGTCATGCCTTAACAGAGAAGCAAAAACAGCCCTAGATTAGACTACTCTAACCCGTAACAAAACTTAAAAAGAAACTTCAAAAGGATTAAGTCATTCTGCAAGTAAATGAACTGCCTATTATAATAAGTAATAACATTCTTTAAAGAAATACAACAAAATCAAGCACTTAACAAAATAAAATCCACCATGTTCAGCATCTAATGAAAATTACCAGATGCACCAAGAAAGAGAACAATAATGAACTACAATGAAGAGAGAAAGAAGTCAGTGGAAAAAGAAACAAAAACAAGAAAAAAGATGGAATTAGCAAACAAGTGTCTTCTAACACCTATGATAAATATTTAAAGATTTACAGAAAAAAAAGCACATAATGAGTAGAGAAATGGAAGATATAAAAATAATGAAAGACATATCAAGAAATGAAAATACAATGTCTGAAATCAAAATTCTCTAGACAGATCCATCTGCCCCATCTCCCCTAAGTAACAAAAATCTTAATCTGCAAGGGGAAAGGCATCAAAATTACAGCCTGAGGATACTGGAGGAAACAAACTGCATCTGGGGAGGAGAGTGAGGGAAGAAGCGCTACCCATAGGGAGAGATACAAACACTTGTGAAGGCCTCCCGTGATGCGTCTCATCATCCCCTGTGAGGAGACCCAAGTCCACAGTGCCTGCCTAAGACTGATGCATAATCATAACTTCAGAGAATGACCCAATCCACATCCTACCACCATACTAACAGCTTCTGAGTAAGAACAATGAATAAAAGAGGGATACAGCTGGGAGAGCTTCAAGAGTCAGACTCTCTCTGGGAAGTGGCACAAAGGGAAGACTCAAAGCTAGATCGGGAGACAAACACAAGGTAGCACCAGAGCAATCTGAAGCCACTGATGCACTGAGGGTGACGATAGTAACAACAGACTTCAAACTCAGTTCAGTTAATGACTAGGTTAATGAAAATCCCCACAATAAAGGCCTAGCAGAATGAAAAGCATGCTCATCTCCAAGCTTAAATAAATTACCCCCGGGGGGTGGGGGGGGAGCGGCCTAATGGTGCAGTGGTTAAGTTTGCACGTTCCACTTCAGTGGCCCAGGGTTTGCCTGTTTGGATCCCAGGTGTGGACCTACACACCACTTGTCAAGCCATGCTGCGCGGTCTCACATAAAATAGAGGAAGATGCACACAGATGTTAGCTCAGGGCTAGTTTTCCTCAGCAAGAAGAGGAGAATTGGTGGCAGATGTGAGTTCAGGGTTAATCTTCTTCACAAAAAAGAAAGAAAAGAAGAAAAAATAATTACCCCAGTACTTTTTATCTTGTACATGTTTGGCTTTTCAGCAAAAAATTATGAGGCATATCAAAAGGCAAGAGAAAGAATACAGTCAGACAAAGAAATCATCAGTACCAGACTCAGAAGTGACATATGTTAGAATAATTTTAATAAAACCCTTAAAATAACTACGATTGACATGTTAAAGTTTCTAATGAAAAAGGTAGACCACACACAACATAAGATGTAATTTCAGAAGAGAAATGGAAATTATAAGAAAGAATCAAATGGAAATACTAGAAATAAAAGCACAACAAAAGTGAGGAATTCTACAAGCTCATCAGCAAGCTTGACACAGCCAAGGAGAGAATCAATGAATTTGAAATAAGTTAATAGAAATTATCCAGAGTGAATCATAAAAAGAAAAAAGAGAGTAAAAAAAAAAACAAGCTTTTAAATTGAGGGCAACGTAAGACCTTTGTTGGCAAAAATTAATCCATTCAATATGGTGCTGCTGCTCTTGGACACTCTCTTCCGGCTTTTTTCACCCCTCGTTTTTTTTCTCTTTTTGTTTCATTTCAGGCAATTTTTATTAGGTATTATAGTGAACTAAGTTTTTAAAAATAAACTTTTTATTGTGATGGGGTAGAATTCTTCAGTTAAAACACCTGGGCCTGGAGGTATTTTTTTAATTATGAATTTAATTTCATTACTGGTTTTAGGGTTATTCAAATTATCTATTTTATATTGAGTAACTTGTGGTAGTTTATGCTTTTTGAGGACTTTGTCCATTTTGTCTAAAGTGTCTAATTTATGTGCTTAGATTATTCATAGTACTCCTTCCTTATCCTTTTGGTGTCAGCAGCGTTTATAGTGATATCATCTGTTTCATTCCTAATAAAGGTAATTTCTCTCTTTTTTGCTTTGTCAGTCTTGCTAGAGGTTTGTCAATTTTATCAATATTTTCAAAGAACCAGTTTTTGTTTTATTAAGTTTCATTATCATTTTGTGTCTAATTTCATTGATTTCTGCTATTATCTTTATTATTTCCTTCACTTTGCTTCCTTTGGTTTTATTTTGTTCTTTTGTCTAGACATGATTGTTTCTCGAGGAAGCAGTTTAGATTATAGATTTGATAATTTTTTTGTCTAACTTAAACATTTAGTGCTACATGTGTCCCTCTTCAGCTACATTCCACAAATTTTGATATATTGTGTTTTCCTTTTCAGTCAGTTTAATTTGTTTTTTGATTTCTCGAGAATTCCTGTTTGATTCATGGATTATTTAGAGAGGTATTGTTTAGTTTTTAAGTGTTTAGAGATTTCCCTGTTATTAATTTCTTGTTTGATTTCGCTGTAGTCAAAAAAACACTCTGTATAATTCCAATTCTTTGAAGTGTTTTTCGGTTTGATGTAAAGCCCAGGATATGGTCTATCTGGGTTTTGTTCCATAAGCATTTGGAAGCAATGTGTCTGCTGCTGTTCTCGGGCGGAGTGTTCTGTGTTGATTAGATCCTATTAGTTGGGGCATAAAGTTCTTTCATATTTTGCTGACTTCCCATCTAATTGTTCTATCAATTGTTGAGAGAGGGTGTTGAAGTCTCCAGGTAGAATTTTGGGTTTGTCTATTTCTCCTGTTAATTCAATTAGTTTATTTCACATATTTTGCAACTCTGTTGCTTTGGCAATATGCATGTAGTTTTGCTATGTCTTCTTGCTGGATTTACCTTTTATCACTATGTAACGTCCTTTCCTTCTCTGTCCTTGCTAATTTTCTTTCCTTTGATACTTAGTCTATATAGCCACTCCTGCTTTCTTTTGATTAAATTTTGCATGGTATATTTTTTCCATTCTTTTACTTTCAACCTACCTATTTCATTTTATTTGAAGTGAGTGGGTCATCCTTTTTAATCAATTCTGCTACTTTCTGTGTCTTTTAAGTGGTATATTTAGACCATTTGCACTAATGTAATAACTGGTATGTTAGGGCTTACATCTGAATTTTATTTTAGTTTTTTCTGTTGTTTCTCTCTCTCTCTTTTACTTGGTTTTTTTTTTGCTTCTCTGTTTTCTTTTTCCTGATTGCTTGTGATTACTTGAACATTTTTTAGAATTCCGTTTTGATTCATCTCTAGCAGTTTGGTTGTAACTCTTTGTATAGATTTTTTTAAGTAGTTGCTCTAGATTTACGGTTATGTATTTAACTTATTACAATTACTGATGTCCACATTTGTCCAGTTTGACTGACATGCAAAACCTTATTTCCCTTTATATCCCTTTATCCTTACCTATTTACAATATAATTGTCTTAAATGTTTCTTCTACATACACTGAGAACTATGTCAGAAAATATTCTAATTTTTCTCAAACCTTTCAACATAATTTAGAAAACAAGAGGAGAAAGAACACTTATTGTATTTATCCATTTTTAAAAAATTCTTGTCATTGTTCCTTCTTCCTTTGAATAAGCCAAGATTCCCTATTTAATAATTTTATGTATGTTTAGATAACTTCCTTTAACCATTCTTTTGTTGACAATCTGGTAGTGACAAATTCTCTTAGTTTTGCTTTGTCTGAGAATGTCTTGATTCTCTTTCATTTCTGAAGGATATTTTTACTCACTATATATTTCTGGGTTGATTTCTTTTCTTTTTTGACTTGAAAAACGTTGTGCTACAACATGTTGGCTTTCGTGTTTTCAAATGAGAAATCCACTGTCGTTTGAATTGTTTTTCCCAGAAGGTAAAGTGTTTTGTTTTGTTTTGTTTTGTTTTTTGTCTTGTTGCTTTCAGTATTTTTTTTTTTTTTTTGTCTTTAGTTTTCAGAAATTTGACTATGATACATCTTGGCATGGATTTCTTTGTAGCTAACCTGTTAGAGGTTTGCTCAGCTTTGGGAATCTGTAAGTTTATGTCTTATGCTAAATTGGGGCATTTTCAGTAATCATTTCTTTTCATACTTGTTCACCCCCATCCTCTTTCTCCTCTCTTTCCAGAACTCAAAGACACAAATGTTAGGTTTTTGTTATAGTCCCACAGGTCCTTGAGGGTTATTTAATTTTTTTCCAGTACTTTTTTTCTCTGTTTTAGATTGGATATTTTCTATTTTTATTTCTTATTGTTCATTGATTCTTATCCAGTCTACTGATAAGCCCATCAAAAGCATTCTTCATTTCTGTTACAATGTTTTTGATCCCTAGCATTTCCTTTTCTTCTTTATTAGAATTTCTGTTTCTTTGTTTACATTGCCCATCTGTTCTTGCATGATGTCTGCTTTATCTGTTAGATCCTTTAATATCTCAATCATAGTTGTTTTAAATTTGTGGTCTAATAATTCCAACATCCCTGCCATATCAGAGTCTGGTTACGTTGCTTGCTCTGTCCCGTTAAACTGTTTTTTGGCTTTTAGCATGCTGTAATTTTTTCTTGATAGCTGGACATGAGGTACCAGGTAAGAGGAACTGCTGTAAATGGACCTTTAGTAATGTGGTGACAAGATGAGGGGGAGGGGAAGCATGCTATAGTTCTATGTTTAGGTCTTAGTCTTTTAGTGAGTTCACCCCTGACTGTGAACTTCATATGTGCTTCTCAGTTCTTCTCCCTCTTAGGTGGAACAGAATGTAGAGAGTGGGTTAAAGTTGGGTACTTCTCTTCCCCTGGTCAGTTAGTTCTGGTAAAGCTCCAGAAGGTTAGGCTATAGTTAAATAGCTTCTTCAGTGGGCAGGCCTTGTTAAGAAGAAAAGAATGCTCTGGTGTATTTCAAAATAGTTCCTTTTCCCATCCCCCTTCTGGAATCACAAGGAAAATTTTCTCCAATATTCACTGTAAAAACCAGGTTAGGCTCTTGGAAGTAAAGGACGCAAAAATATGGATGCCCCAATGATTGAGTCCCCCTGGAGTTTTTAACTCTCAGACTTGGTCATGCTGCGCCCTAGCCACAGGTTTCCCTGTGCTGAGGCACTTGTTTCCATGGAGGTTTGCGCTCTGTGCTTGTGAGTTTCTGCTCTGAAAAGTTGTGATTCTCTGTGTTTGCCTATTGGTCTCTTCAATTTTGGGGGCAGTGGTTTGCCCTGTGACCTTACTTCTCTTAAGAATCTAAGAAGAGTTGTTGATTTTTTAGTTTTTTCGGTTTTTTACTTGTTTTTAGGATGGAATGTCAACTTACAGCTTCTTACACACTGAACTGGAACCCAGAAGTCATTCACTGATTCTTTACTTTGTCCTCTCCCTTCTGCTGGTGAGTCTACCCATTTTTTTAAACAAAATGTATCATTTTATTTTTGAATTCTAAAATTTCCATTTGGTTCTTCTTTGTAATTTCTATTTTTACGCCGAGATTTTCTATTTTTTTTTACATTTGTTTCAAGAGTGTAATTGCCTGTTGAAGCAATTTTATGATGGCTGACTTAAAATCCTTTTCAAATGATTCTAACATCTGTGCCAGCACAGTAGCAACTGTTCATTATCTTTTAGCATTTAAATTGAAATTTTATGGTTTCCTGGCATGACACGCTATTTTTGATTGAAACTTAGACATTTTGTCTAATACATTATGAGACTCTGGATACCATTTAAACCTTCTGTCTTAACAGGTCTCCTCTAACACCATTCTTATGAGGGACAGAAAAATGTTTCCTTATTACTGCCAGGTGGTGGTGGATGTTCGGATTTCCCACTTGACCTCTGTTGATACACAGGAGCTACCAACTCCCTGTCATTGCTGGATGGGTGTGGGAGTTCAGGTTCTCCACTGAGTCTCCCCTGATATCGTGCCAGCAGAGGAAAGGGGAGGGGTACCTAGTGACCACCAGATGATGATGGAAGTCAAGGCTCTCTATGTTATCTCCACCAAACTGTGGTTTGAGGGAGGATCTCATCACCAACTGATAGGGGTGAAAGTCCTGGCTTACCACTCAGCTTTCTCTGACGCCACTGCAGTGATGAAAGTAGGGTGTCTCATTACAGCATGGCAAGGGTGGAAATCTAGGCTCCCACTCAGCTTCTCCTGGCTAGAGTGGGTGAGGCCTCCGTATTTTTTCTATGGCATTGGCTGGAATAAAACAGTTATTCTCTAACAGTTTTCTATTTTGCTAGACTGACTCTTTTCTGGTTCTTTAGCTAGAGAGATCAGGCTTTCCTTGGAGCTTTTAAAATCTGCACCCATTGGCATTTCTTGTTTGCCAGCCTTTCCCGCACTTGGTCTGGGGTGTACAAGGCAAAGATAAAACCTATAAAACTCACTGCTTTGTTGTTTCTTTTCTCCTGAGATTCTTAGGCAGTCTTGCTTATCTTTCTACCTTTCAGAATCTTGTTATGTGTAACACTCTCTCTATATATAAAATATATTATTATATATATACTAAATATGTATTAATAGATACATATTAAAAGCTCTAGTATATTAAAAACTCTATAATATATATTCTAGAGTCTTTATTTGTACTTAGCAGGAGGAATAGGGAAAAACACATCCACTACTTCTTTTTGGAATCAGAACTCTCATCACTATCATTTTCAAAAGATTTTTTGCTGCATATAAAATTCTAGGTTGATAAGTTTTACATTCAGTACATAAAAATATTGCTCTGTTATCTTTTAGCTTACATTCCTTTGGCAAGATGTGATTTTTCTTTTTTTTTTTTACTAAGGCTACTTTCAGTATTTCCTCTTTATCACAGTTTTTGTTTTGTTTTGTTTTGTTTTTACCAATAATTTGCTTATAATGTGCTTTAGTGTGGTTTTCTTTATGTTTCTTATGGTAGGGCTCATCGAACTTCTTTTATTCTCCACTGGCTTATAAGATCACTGGGAGTATGACCTAAAAAGTATTAATTGAAAAAATAAATGAATAAATCTCAGCATATAAGCATATTTAATAAATAAATAAATATTTATTTATAAGTTTATAAATAAATAGACACAAATACATCTATGTATCCAGTATCTAGTAATACTCTCCTTTCTATCTACCAATAAATCTTACACAACATCATCTGGAGACTCAAACCCCTTGAGCTATAGAAAAGGTTATTTAAGCACTCTATGGAATCCAAAATTCTTACTCAAGAGTATTCTAAAGTCCCAAGGTATTTTTATTTTCATGGTCAACTTGGGACCTAAATTTTAATTCTAACAAATTCCTGTGTATTCTGTGTCTTGATAATTATAGAGGAAAATGCTGTAAAATCTCTAATATCCTTTCTGTGTCATATGATTAGGCATAGTCAATCATGGTAATCTCCTCTCCTCTGTCATGGATTGGCTCAGTATTGGACAAACCTTAAACAATTCTGGCCAATGATTTGTGTTGAGAGTCTTGTTCAAGACTTCTCAGAAAGCAAAACAAGCCTCTCTCTACAGTTATACGAATAAGGGAGTATGTCACCACAGATACTGATGGGAGCCTGCTTGTATCAGGATCATGGTAGGAAACAGATTTCCACTTGGATAATTTAAAATAAAGATACTTTAATTATGGGACCATTTACGGAGATATAAACAGTGCTACGTGTGAATGGGTCAAGGGTTTTGAGGTTTCTCGAGACTGGAAAGAGTGAGAAGCCTTGGAAAGGCAAAGGGAGCTGGCAGAAGTTATAGTTGTGGTGGGACGAGATACTGCCAGAACAATTGTGAACTAAACCAGGGAAGAAGTGGAGAAGAAATACCGTGACCTTGCTCCCTTCCAGAATTTCAATCAAGTGATGGTACAATCAACTAGTTGCAGCCGACTATAAAGCAGCTGGAAAGTCTGACCAAGTGATACAATTCTTAGCTCAACTTTTGGGGCACAGAGCAGAGCCAGTAAAGACAGAGAATGGACCTGGTCAGGAAAATTAAAAATAAACAGTACCCTCCTTATGACCACATGGGGAAACAACTATAGGATGAAACCAATTCTGTAGACAGAAGAGCAGAGACTTAGAAGTAATTGGATCTGTGTTGATGTGGATAAAAACTAAATCAATTGACCCTAAGGACTACTCTAATTTGTTACTTTCTATTACAAAATATAATGAATGTCCTTACTGCATGGGCCAACCTCCATTGGTGTTTTTATTACATGAAAGTAAAACTTATTATCTAATATTAGAATAATTTACCTATTGCTTGGTGTGTATGATTATCGAACACATTCCTTTATTATTGATTTTCTTCCCTTCTCCACCCTGATCAACCACAAGTACAAGTCTGTAGCTTGAAGCATCTTTTACTGAAGTTTTCAGGCTTATGTGGAAGGTTCACATGTCACAATGAAATGCAAAAAATAAAAATTAAAATTGCACGTTACATATTTATGTCTAAAATAATTTCAGGTTTCTCAATGACTATTCCACTCCTTAGAGTACCTTGCCTTTTCCCAATTCATTACTTTCTCTGTCTCTCCCTCCCCCTCTTCTGTCTCCCTCTCTCACTCTACCCCTTTCATTTCACATTCCATCACTAGATTGAAAAATAAGTCCTATACTGTTATCCAGAGAATGCACATAATACTCTTGATAGGACACAAAACAGGGGCATTTATAAGCAATATTCACTTTTCTTAGAAGGTAATTGTAATAATAACTAATATCTTCACTACCCCAAAACACATATTATATGCAAGGTAGTTTTACATACTGAGAATTATTTCAAATTCTGACAATAACTATGAAAAAATTTTTGTTTTACTGCATTGTGATGAGGAAACTGAGATGTGAGATGTTTACTTTCCCTAAAATATTAGTTGATAAAGCTTAAATTTAACCATCATGTGATGGCAAAGCATACACTATAAGGCATATCTTTTTCTTTAAATATTTCCTTTCTCATTTTTTCTGAACACAGCCTAATTCACTGAAAGAATATGCAGTGGAAAGGGATTGTGTCAGTTTTTGCCAATGCTCAATGGTTCAGAGCACCATTCCAGGTTCAATGTAGATGCTGAATATTGGATGAGGAGAGGCATCTGAGAGAATCCAGATAGAATTTATTCAACTGTCTCCAAGCAAGATAATATCACTCTGTGGGAAGGGCTTGGCCACATATTCGGAACTGTAAAATCTCATCCTGGCTACATACCCTTCTTCAAGTAAGATTATTAGAAGAGCTGAGAGTAATGGTGGATGTAGTATGACACCCGCCTTAGTCACTGGTCTCTCAGAATAGCCTAAGTTTTCCTATTTGTGGATGTAAGGTCATTGCCCTCAAAATATTATTGTTGATGTTGCTGTTGTGTGCAAACCATGACTTTGGGTATGAGTTTAAGCAGGCTGAAATATCTTTTATATAAACATGCATACCTTAATGACGGGGATACTTTCTAAGAAATGTGTCACTAAATGATTTCATCATTGTGCAAACTTCACAGAGTGTACTTACACAAACTTAGATGGTATAGCCTACTACACAAGTAGGCTATAAGGAACTAATCTTATGGGACCACCATCCTATATGCGGTTCATCATTGACCAATATATCGTTGTGTGGAGCATGACTGTAATAGCTGAATATTAAGGCTTCTTTTTACTTGTAAAAACTTATAGAAGAGGGAGATATTATAAAGATCACACAGAGAAATGCTTAAGGTTTTTCTGGAGATGAAACAACATGGTAACTACAGATCTAGAAGCTGGGGGAAGAGTGGTTTCTGGAAATCTCCCAGCAATCAATAGGGAAACAGAGTTAGAGTTGAGAGAAAAACAAGTCAGAGGTGAGCTCTGAGTGGTTAAATCACCAGTGAGTGGCCCCACTGAGGAGGGGACTGGATGAGGAGACTGAGAGGAATGAACCTGAAGAAATGGATCCGAAGACAAAAGTCACTCACACAGCAAGTCCATAGCAGGGAGCCTGGGTTCTTGTCTCATTTCTCTTCTGTTTTTAGCCATTTCCCTGCAGCTGGAGGAACCATGACTGATGAGTTCTGGGTTCCTATGCCGGGATCACCTACTTTGCCCATTTACCGCCAAATTTTCCAAATTTCTTGAGTTACCTGATTTCCTATCTTCCTGCTAAACTTTTTCCCATAGTCCTGGTCCTTTCATCCTCCTACATCCTTCAAGTCCTTACCTGATATCTGCTATGGAGTTTTCCTTGCTTGAAGGAGGCATTATTTGAGCACAGACCCTGGCTGATGAGGAAGGAGTCCTCCACAATGCCCATGTCAACCTCCACAGTCCACTGTCTCTCTCTTCTCTGAAAATGAGTAGGCATCAAGGATTCTGGGGAAAAAAAAGGTGTTTGGATTAGGAAGGACAACATCCAGTGTGTAGCTGCAATGCAGAAAGGGTCCAGTGATCAGACGGGCAAGGATGAGGGTGTGGGCAGAGTTGGAGAATACTGTCATGGTGTCCAAACTAGTCTTTGAGTGAGTAGTGTTCCTCGGTACTCCAAAGAAGTCAAATTCTAGAAACCTGTCAATCTCAGGTTGTTCCTACTTGATCTTCTTTTCCAAGTTCCATATAAAACTGCCAGTCTGAATAAAAATTATAGGGCAACTGGCATAAAGAGTGTGCCGTAGTGCCTTTGTGGTTAGTTATTGATCAAAGATGGCAGAGCACAGAAAGAGGAGAGGATGGGTAAGCATAAAGGCGGGTGGATCTGACAATGTGTATGAACACTAATCAGAATGGAATCCATGCTTGAAAGAGCCTGAGTACAAAATGCGAGTTTCCTTTATCTTTATCTGAGGTTCCCCAAGCGCTGGAAGTTTTCTTTGGAGGACCTTATATTTGAGAAGTCTGGTCCAGAAATAAGAACCGAATAAAACAACCTGTGGGTAGAGGTTCCTGTTCCCTCTCAAGGCTGTGTCTTATGGGTCAGACAGCTAGTTTGGGTCAGTCAGCAATTCTTGAATGAATGGCCAATTCACAACAACTGGCCCATGCATCAGTTTGCTGAATGATATACTGACCATATTTAGTAAATTTAGTAATTTATCAAAACTTTGCTTGAGGAATAGTTTTATTGAATTTATTCATTACTAGTCTAGTGAACATTATACAAATGTCAGCATTTCAGATAGACAATTTTCAGTTTATATTTATATCGATATAAAATCCTTTTAAAAGTTATGTTTTATTTTATAAAACAAATTTATTTTATAAATTTTAATATTTTAATGGTTCTTTTGCTAATTTCTCTGAATGATCAATTTGTAAAATTTAACAAATTCAACTAAAACATGTTTTTTTAACTATTTAATATGTTTATTCCAATTTATATTCAAAGCATTTTAAAGGACTTCTGAAATTATCTCTGCAGGGTAACTTATCAGTTTTCATTTTGTCTTTTCAAATGCGTTTGCTATAAAGCTTCATGGAAACTGAGGGCTGTTTGTTGGCAGAAAGATGGAGTGGAGTCCCAGAGACCAAAAGAATGGGGACAGCAAGGGGGAACATGGAACAGCAAGGGGGCCTCAGAAACTCAGAAGTAAGCGATTCACATATCTCTAATACACTTCCAAGCCGTCAAATGTGAGTTGATACAAACTTTAGAAATAGAAAAAAAAGAAATGAGTTTGAGGTACACGAATAATTTTGGCAAATTGGTTCCTCAGTAAACTGGCTTTTGGTGGATTGGGTTCATCAAGTTAACCTGAATTCTTTTGGACCACATAAAGTAATCTGCAGAGCCTCTGGAAAGTCCCCTCCACACTGCTTCCAAGGCGGCTTTATGAAGGAAAAAGCATGTCATGGCAACCCTCTGCTTAAATTCCCTCTATTTTTTCTTGTCATGTTGTGAAGAAAACCCAGGTAACTTTTAATGATGTTGTCATCAAACCTCACAAAGACTAGGATACGTGAATCCCACCCTCTAATCATACCAACTACAAGCTGTGAGGGACACCACCCCGCCCCCCCCCCCACCCCCCCAGGGTCTTGCTAATCCTCCCTGTCTGCACTCAACTAAGCATTTTTGCCTGGAATGAACATAGCCTTTTATTTGCTGAGCCCTCATCTCCTCTGAGAAGTGCACCTAGAAAACCTGTCTTTCAACTCTGTCATGACCTCTACACCATCAACTCCCCATCCTCCTCATCTTGAAAAATTACTATTCACAAATTAATACACAAATAATAATAATCTTCCAATCCCATGCTGCCAACCCATTCCAAGAGAAAAGACAATACCTAAACCAATGGGCACCACTATGAACTTCTAGTTTTAGGAGTCCCCTGAACCGTCAACACTGTTCAGTCTTGTCTTTAGGCAGCAATATACGACATGCCCTGTAGTGGCTGCTGCAAACTTTTGTTTCTTTTGTTTTTTCCCCATATATGTCTCCCCTCCAATGTGTGAACTCCTAAAAGGCAGGATCCATGTATTTTCATCTTTGAAACCCAGGACCCTACCTCTGTAGGTGTATAAAAAATACCGTTAAATGGCACTACCCACCGTCTGGGATCTGTTGGGTTTTTGAGAAAGGAGACCAAACTACTGAAAACAAAACCACATCAATGTGTCAGAGCTCAGACACAGTGGGACCCCTGATCATGAGGGCGAGGAATGCAGGGCACTCAGCCTGTGGCACAGGACAGGCTTTTACACATTTCTCAGAAGCCACAATGAGGAGTGGCCAGTCCCTCTTCCTCTAAATCCAAAAAGATGCATGAAATATGGTCCTGGACTCTCTACCATAAAAGTCCATGTAGCTCAAAAAGCTTCGCTCACTTTCTTCTTTTATCAGTTTGTATTAAGACTCAGTGTCTTGCGCTCGAGCTTCCACATTTGTGAGATCTGAAATTATGGTTAAAATGACAGTTCTGTTCAAGGGTGGTCATGGCACTTCAGAGAGGGAAATTGCAACAGATGTGTGATCAAATACAACTAATGTGCTCTCCCCTCTCTTTCTCTCCATAATGATGAGGTAAGAGGTAGGGATTCAAAACAATAGTGAATCCATGATCTGCACAGAGATGCAAAATAACAAGAAGACTTTTCTGTTTTTGCTACTGACATTAGAAAAATGAACTCACTGCTGTTATATTAAAGACTAATGCATATGTAGCTCACCACAGATTTACAAATTATGCTGTATTCATGACAGTGGTCCTGTGAACTGTGTATTCTTTCTACAGATGAGGCAAAACTAAGTCTTTCAGGGCTGAAATGGCTTATCCAAGGTCACTTTGCTACTAATTTGACTCTGTCTTCAGATTCTCTAAAAGGTGTTTAAAGAGGTAACTTTGTTCAAAGACAAAGAACCTACTTTGTATGTGTCATGGGAAATTCATATAACTGATTGCCTAAGGGTTGATATAATGAACACATGTAAGTGGCTTCACAAAGATTAAGAAAAATTTAGGGATAATTGCTTGATAAATTTTCATTAAAGGGAAATATTCTAGTGGCAGCATTTCTAATTATATTTCTACTCGCATTAAGGAGGCTACAGAACCCCTCAGAATATACAATGTTTCTTGATTCCTGAAGTGAATACACAATAAGGTCCTCGATGGCCCTTCTGATGACAAGATGATGATTATGGTTACAGTTGACCCCACTGACCAAGCACAGATTCCAAGGGATGCTGACCAGGGATAATGATTTCAACCTGACTTTCCACAAGGAAGAAGTCTACAACTTTTATCTTCTATCCTGAGGGAACAGAGGATGTCCCCTGGGGAGAGTCTCCCTACTGTAACCCTGACACATATCAATCACTGTTTTTTTATCCCATTGTCTATGCACATGGGCACCCTGCCCTCATCCTGCATGTCCTGCCTCCACAGAGGCCAGGTGGGGGTGACTCACGTGAGGCGCCTAGAATCAGGATGTTTGTCCCAGTTGCCTTCCTCTCAGGCCAGACCAGCAGCGGCTGCCCTGAGTAATGCAGCAGGGATATGGGCAGTGCAGAGAACTCTAGAAAATGAAGAGGTGGCTGACTGGGTCAGGGGAAGCAGCTGACAGAAGTCCAAACCAGAGCCTTTCAGATATGGTTTTAGCCAATCAGAAAAAGATTCTCAGGCAACACTTGTTGCAACTTGAAAAGTCTGTGTGAAGAGGGCTGTGAGGCTGGGAAAGCCCCAGGTCTGATGCAGCCTCCAGTGCACAGCCCCAGAACAGAATTGAGGGAAGTTTCCCCCTTAGGACAGGAGGGAGGGCATGGGCCACAGGCATCTGCTGTTCTCAGGGACCCTGAGGTGGGGAATGCAGGAACTAAGTCACCTTCAAAGTCCCTCTTTTACTATGCTTTGCCGCCAACCTTATTTCAGGTCTGAGTTTGATGTTCCTCCTTTATGCTTCCATCCCACCATGGAAACCCTCCTTATTCTGGAGTTACCCTGATCCTGATGCACCACTACTGGTGGAAGCCCAGTGACAAATTTTCTAATCTCAGATGCTCTGGAACTATGCACCTGACAAATAAAAATGGCAAGTAATAGAATATATTGGAATATATGAGGAAGCCATTTTGTGTAAACCTAATTTGGCCTAACCTTGTCTTTCCAATAGGGCCTGACCTCGGCCATTGAGCATGCATTGTATATCTGCTTTAGATATTCCATATGGCAAGAACAAAGGCCCTTGAGATAAAGGTGCAACTTCCCTCCCCCTCCCAAAGTTGGCATCTCCTTAAGGATTAGGCTAGGAACTGATTGCTGTGCTCACCCGTGACCACCCAGCTTGAGACAATAGACTTGCCTTGAGCTGTACCCGCCAAGATAGCAGGCACACTACCTGCTGTGTCCATCAAGGGCTGCGCTGACAGGGCAATCTTGTGACTATTGTGGGAGGGACATTTCAATCATATGTCAAACATCCTGTTTGGGAGTATATAAACCACTCTGTATACCTCACTTCTTCGGTGCCCTTTCTTCCTTCGGGAAGAAAGGCGCCTGGCCATGGTCCTCAGATTTCAGCTCAGAATAAACCCTCCCAACTTTTCATTTATAGATTGGTTATGGATTATTTTCATCGACACACCTCATACAGAATGTTGGAGTAACTCACTGCATCTATGTGCCACTAATGGAAACTTTTGTCGTTGCCTCTTCCCTATTTCTTTTTACCTGGCAAACTCCTTATCTTCTGCTTTTACATCCTGCCCTCTATTCCTCTATTTTTTTTTTTTTTGAGGAAGTTTAGCCCTGAGCTAACATCTGCCACCAATCCTCCTCTTTTTGCTGAGGAAGCCCTGAGCTAACATCTGTGCCCATTTTCCTCTATTTTATACGTGGGACACCTGCCACAGCATGGCTTGACAAACGATGAGTAGGTTCATGCCCAGAATCTGAACCCGTAAACCCTGGGCTGCTGAAACAAAGCACGCAAACTTAACTGCTATGCCACTGGGCCAATCTCTATCCTGTCCTCTATTTTAAAAGGAGAAGGTAAAATACAGGGGAGAGAGAGAGAAGAAAAGAGGGGGAGATACTTATTGTCTTGTTTGTTAATGTGTGCCAGGCACTGTTCTAATTGCTCCATAACCATTTAGTACTGCCCCTAGTCATGGGCAAGAGGAGCCTGATAAATAATATTTATTAAGAAAAATACACTGATACTTCTGTGATTTAGAATTTAATTCTCAGGGCTGGCACAGTACATCCACTAAACATCTGCTTCTCCATCAACACTATTCAGGCCCCAGGAAATGCTTCTCCACATGTTTTGCTCTCTGTTCTGGGAACTAAAGTTGACTGTGTCTGAACGCTGAGCCTGTTTGTGGATTGTGCCTTGCTGACATCAGATGACCCTGTTTCATGGTTCAGGGAGGATTTAAACAGCTGAAGAGCTGATAAGAGAAAAGCCAACAACTTCTCAAATGCTTTCATCAAAGAGCAGGAATGCAGTAGACTCTTGCATAATGTAGAATCACTTGCCAGCAGGGCTGGGTGTCGATTTTTCTTTGCTTGTTTTCTTGCTTCATGTATTAACCTGATGTTCCTAACAGTTACACATGGCAGCTGAGGAACACTTTGCAATATTAAAGAAGTCATAACACTCTTAAGTTCATATATATGAAGATCTAGATGTAAAATGCTTGAAACATGATCCAGATTTAACACAGAGAAGCCTGAGGGAAAAAAGTTTCAGTAATTTGTTGACCCTCATAAAGCACATCAGTGGTAGAACTACAGCTGAAAACCTCTTCTAAGAGCTCCGCTCCTCCCTCCACAACTTAAGGATCCTCAGAGCGTCACAGATAACAGAAGTGAACATCTCTGTGATAACAGGTTTCTCTCCCCTGAAGTACGATCCCCACTTATTTTCCCCTACTAAGAACTATAAGTTTTAACGAAATATCACAAAGATGTCAACTCTTGAATCATTTTTCTTTCAGTTCTTTAAATTCCTAAGGCATTCAATCTTCAGATCTTCTACAACTGAGAGAGAATCTTCACCTCAAATGTTCATCCAGTGCAGTTTGATGGAGAAACGGTGACAGGCGGTGAATTGAGAATCTTCATAAAAAATGTCTGCCCAGAGACAGATGAGGTCCTTCAGCTCCAGTGCTCATTGGTTCCTTTCCTAGGGGCTCTCCAATCCTACTGTGCACGGAAGCTTCACAGGTTTTTATTCTCTCAAGCGGGCACATCAGATCCATCAGGTGAGAGCTGTGTTGACTACTGTTACTTCTTCCTCTTTTCTCAATTACGTCTGGGAAGATGGCTCTGCAGATCCCCAGAGGCCTTTAGACAGCAGCTATGATGGTGACGCTGGTAGTGCTGAGCACCCCAGTGGCTGAGAGCAGAGACTTTCCAAGTCAGTGCAGGGCAGCTGCTCCCCAGAGCCATCACCCTGGGGAACAGGCTCTGAACGACCCTTGGGCTGGGGTGTGGGGGATTCTGTGATCTCAGAATACAGTCTTTCTATGGGGAAGAGAGGTATGTTACATTCTCATTTCCACCTTCTAATGTCGAGGTGAGGACACTCCTCATCCCATGGGCTCAAGCCCGGGGACGTTATAATGGGGAGGACACAAAGTGAGCATCTACCACCAGTGCCAAGACCAAGTGAGCATGGGATTATTTTTGAAGATATGAATTTCTCCAAAGAAGACACAGTGGGATTTCCCATTTCAGGGTGTGAACTAAATACCATGGGATTCTGAGTTGGGGGAAAATGTAGGGCAGCAGTAGTCTCTGTAGTCTCATATTTGAGGAAAAGGACTCTACATTCCTGACTCTGAGTGGAGGGCTCGTGGAGGCAAACTCTGAGTATTTGAGTGAAGCTCACAGGGTGACCACAGACAGGCAGTCTTCAAGTTTCACTGATTTATGGTCGAATAGTGACTTGAGTGGGGTTCAGACTTGAGTTGACAGTGGACTGAATTTAGGAGAAAGGAGAATGTAAACAAGTAAAATAATACATACTGAGGAACCATTCACTCCAGACACAGATTAGTATCTTTATATAAATTCTCTCACAATCTTCCTAACACCCCATGTGTAGGTATTATGACTTCCTTTTATACAATTATGCTTACGATATAGATACTCGAAGTAACCTGCCCAAGCTGGCAATTAGCACAGTTTAATTATAATCCAATTTATCTAATTCAAATGTCTGTGCTCTTTCTGTGAATAAAATGTTCCTTCTTACCACTCAGGAGATGCCTGTCCCTTCTAAACACACAGGGGTGAGAGGGCCTCACACTGTGGTGAGGTAGGGGTGGCAAAAACTCAGAGTAAACCCAAGCATTGGAGGGAGGCACTTTGCCCAGGGACCAAGAGCATATGCTTCTCAGGCCGAGGACAAGCTTAATTCTAGACCTTTCTTGTCATTCTCTTGAATGCTTGTGCTCATGTCTTCGAGCTTCCCAGGAGTTCTATGGAGAATGGGATTTCAGGTGAGAATGTCCTGATTTCTCCAAGTACGGGGATTAATGTAAACTAAACCCAACTGCCCTCTGTACTCATTTCTCAGGTCAGCTCCCAGGGCTTGCCCTTAGAGACAGGGCTCTCCTTTCCTCATATGAAGACAATTCTGGAAGCCTTCAGAACTGGGCGGGCCTGAGGAAGAGCTGCCTGAGGATGCCTGGCTCGCAGCGGGAGGCGCAGGGCCGCGTTGGGCGGGAACCCAAGGTGGCAGCCTGGTTTTAGGTTTTTGCCACCCAACTGGCCGCGACCCAGAACGCCGGCCTGCACAGCGACTGCTGGGTTGGGCTGTGCGGCTGCGGCCTGACTGACGGCAGGCCGGTGATTCCCCGCAGAGACTTTCCTGTTCCAGTTAACGGCCAGTGCTGCTTCACCAACCAGACTCAGCGGGTACGGTTCCTGCTCAGAACTGGTGCAGAGTGTGAACAGATACATCTACAAACGGGAGGAGTATGTGCGCTTCCACAGCGACGTGGGGGACTTCCAGGCGGTGACCGAGCTGGGGCGACCGGAAGCCCAGGCCTGGAACCAACAGAAGGACGTCCTGGAGCAGCACCGCGCCGAGGTGAACAAGCTGTGCAGACACAACTACCAGGTGGAGGCCCCCTTTACCTGGCAGCGCCAAGGTGAGCGCAGGCCGCCCGCCCTCCGCGGGGCCACCCTGGGCTCGGCCACCTCCGCGCGGGGAGGGCGGGGCGGCCTCTGGGGCCAGAGCCTCGGACCCACGGAGGGGACAGGGAGGCGGGCGCGTCCCGCGGCGGAGGGGCGAGGCCGAGGGCAGCACGGGGGACGGAGATCAGCAGCGCTGGAATGTTCACCCCAGAGGCGGGCCAGGCCTCCCATTGCGGCCTCACTCTCTCCGCTCTTGTTTCCACTAATTCTGCGCATCCCCGCCTCCTGCCCGCCGTGTGTGCGCTTCCTGGTTCTTCCTGTTCGCCTGAGTAGCGCCCTGTGCAAAGCTCCCTCCCTCCTCCCTGCCCGACGCCCTGCTGTGAGCTCTCCCTGCAAGGCCCTTGTTCAGGGCCCCTGGGGCTGCGAGGCTTAACAGCTTGGCCTGGTGGCATTAGGGCTGCCTCATAGATGCGCCAGGGCACCTTGCACACGTGGTGTACAGGTCGTGACATATTTTAACTTTTTGGTTTCATATTGTTATTCATCTCAATTCTGTCTTCTTAAATGGCTATCACTAGTTCTGGACCTCTGAGGTGGGGACTAATTATCCTTGTATGTATAGTACCTGACACACTGACTGGCATAGTATGAGATCGATAAACTTTTGTAAAATTAATGAATGCATGTGCTCAGCTAGCCATCTACTTAGGCTCAAAAGAAAACAGAAAGGTAAGAAGATCGTTAAAAATGGACTTTCTTGATTATTCTTTACTATTTTGCTTAATGCTTTAAACTGTTACTGAGTTGGATCTAATTTAGAATTTGTGAGTGCAAAGTCTGAGGAAAAAGAAGTCTTTGCTAAAAATAAAAACAACACTTGAATGGTGTTGTAAGGCAGAATTTTAATTTCTTAGAAAAGTTCAACAAATAGCACAACAGAAAGAGCTGAAGTTTGGGAGTAAATAAATTGATGCTATTAAATTATTGAATAAAAATTCTTCCAGATTTCTCTTGGCCTAGACCCTACCTATCCTCCCTTCCCCCGCCCCTTCCTGCTACATCACCATCCACTTCAGGGGTAGACAATTTGAAAGTTAATCACACCCATTTAATGAGCACCTATTTCTAGGCAATTACCTTCCCAAACATCATCTGTAGTTTGCTATTTAATTTCATAACTACTTTGTGTGTTAGGGATTAGCATCACCACGTTAATATGCTAATAATGGCACATAATAAACACTTTAAGCAATCAGCCCACAGTTAACTAGGTCCTGAAGCCTCCCCAAAATACACGACAGTCATTATGTTCTTTACCACCTGTATATAGAGTCTAATGGAAGGAAAGCCTCGTTAAAGCCTGTTATGACCAGAAGCAGCCATATGAGTCTGTTCTTGCCTGTTTTCAGTGTTGGTGGGGCAAAATGATACTTTCAAAGGGATTGGAAGCTCCCTGATTAATCCCTAGCCTGACCACAGTGTTAGCTGTGCACGTTCACATAACTCTTAGCTGACTTTTCACTCTTCTGTCATCTGACCCACATCCTAGAGCCACCAAGTACTTATATTTTTGCTCTTTCAGTTCTGTTTCATAAAAATTGTTCTAACGTTTTTTCTCTTGAATTTATGCTATTTTTACTCCCAATCTGTTTAAGATGAACAGATTTTATAAGTCCGTAAAGCTGGCCACTATTTCAGTCAGATTCCAGGAAGGAGAACCTGAAGAAGAGTTAAAGTCCACACTGAAAACATGATTACCTCCAGATGATGACTCATGGGTGCCCTTTAATCAGGGTGCAGAGTCTGCCTGCTGACCTCAGCAAGCCCCAGTTATACTTGCATGTTTATATTACATTCTTATTAACCCAGGCCAACCTCTGCAAGAATCTTTGAATATTTTCTATAGAGAACATTCATGATAATAATGTCTGATTTCAGAACAAGGAAATAATTCTTAATAGCAAGGGGATGGAGTAGGGTAGGCAGCTAGTAATTAAACTTGAATGTTAAAAGAAAATTAGGGAAAAAAGAAAATGAGAGAATGTAACATATTATCAAATAAAACATAAAATATTTACTGTAGTTTCACACTGAGGGAATAAGAGACGCAATAAAATGGTTGGAGATGTGAAGGAGAAGATGTGTAAAATAAGTAGGGAGAGGTGTGTGGTATTTGACCATGAGTAGCAATATCAGAAGATAAAGGAATTGAGGCATGGGCAAACGTAATGTTTATCAGCGCTATTTGTTTTCAAGGTTCCCTTTCTTTTCCTTCAAAAATTACAAATTTTTGAAACAACATTCATTTAAAAAATTGTTTTTATTTTTATACATATATTGAGGTTGTATACAAACTCTTTTTTCTTCTTTTTGCAGAAGAAGATTTGCCCTAACATCTGTTGCCAATCTTCCTCCTTTTATTTTTTTCTACCTTTTTTCCCCTGCAAAGCCCCAGTACATAACTGTGTATGGTTGTAAGTTCTTCTAGTTTTTCTCTGTGAGCCGCTATCACAGCATGGCTCCTGATAGACAAGTGGTGTGGTTCTGTGCTTGGAAACCAAACTCAGGCCACCAAAGTGAAGCATGCAGAACTTAAATTGCTAGGCCATTAGGGCTGGCTCCACATTCATGTTTTTTGACTCTGTTACTAGATTGCAAGTTCTTAATGTCAGGGCCCATGGTCTGTTGTTTATCTTTGGATTCCCAGTGCTTGTCAAATTTATGTTTGTTGAATGGATAAATGAACAAGTCAATAAATGAGTCAAATATAGGTGGTATATATTATGCGGAGATGGAAGTTCATGTGTTTAATAATATACATTATTGTGAGGAGTTCACCATAGAATGGCATTTGAGCAAATGTTAGGCTAAAAGCTGAGAGATGCCTTGTCGATCAGCAGCTTGTAAGAAGTGCTCTTGCTCTCAAATTTTGTCAGTATTACAGGGTGAGAATTATGGAAGATAGTCTGTTTGAGAAGCACTGCTTTGTAGGAAGGATGTACTGGTCAATGTTCTCTGACTTTTTGGACGTGGAAATGTCTATACATTCTTAATTCGCAGTCCATGTCACTATTCATAGGGCCATGCGTGGTGTTGATGGTCCCCCAGCCAGCAGGAGAGAGTCAAAGCTGCTGGATTTTCTCTACTGTGGGGGCACTGGGACTAACAGAAAACAGTGTCACTGTCCTAGCATGAGTCACTAGAGCTAACCCTGATGATCACCTTCAGTAGGTGTGGGGGGAAAGAAGTCTAAATTTATTATTTTTATTTTTTAAAAATTTTATGAAGAGTGGCCTGTATAAAATAGCAATTTATAATTTTAAAGTGGTTCTTTTTTATCAATTTGATCAACAGAATAACTCCCACTGGATGATTACTGTTATCTCTTGAGACTCTGAAAAGTAAACTGACTAATGCGTTTATTGAAGCTAATAAAGTGGCCAAGCTAGAATCCTACTCCAAGACTTGGAGTCCAGGGATCTTTACTGTGGTGCCAAGGAGGACTCTCCCCATGGGGAGACTTGCTGTGTGGTCTCACATCTCACTGTCCTTTCCTCCCCTCAGTGGAACCTACAGTGACTGTCTCCCCATCCAGGACAGAGGCTCTAAACCACCACAACCTGCTGGTCTGCTCGGTGACAGATTTCTATCCAGGCCAGATCAAAGTTCGGTGGTTCCGGAATGGCCAGGAGGAGAGAGCCGCTGTTGTGTCCACCCCCCTTATTAGGAACAGGGACTGGACCTTCCAGATCCTCGTGATGCTGGAAATGACTCCCCAGTGAGGAGATGTCTACACCTGCCACGTGGAGCACCCCAGCCTCCAGAGCCCCATCACAGTGCAGTGGCGTAAGGGGCAGTTTGTTTCCCTTCATGGTGGGCCCCACAAGACAGAGCACAGAGCTTCCTCTGGCCCATCCCATCCTTTAGCCCTGATGTCACTAGTGAGCTGGAAATCACAGGGGACTAGAGCACTTTTAGTCTCACTGTCTTTGTAAACAATAGAGAGATCACCCTACACACCGTGGCCCTAGAACCCAGCTCTGATAGCTCTGAAGGATTGAATAATATGGCTGGTGACTGGAATCCTGGGGTCTAAGATTATAGATGTGTTCCTGAGGAACAGAGATCTACTTCCCCCTCTCTTGCCTTGGACCCACTGTGTCCAAGGGTTGGTGGGTCCTTTCCTCCCCAAGCTGTACTCAGAATGGAGAAGTGGATTGCCCTGGCACCTCTTCCTCCTGTACCTCAGACTGGACTTCAAGCTTCCTAAAGGGACGCTGTGGAGTATGGGGACAAATACTGACACTCAGGCTCTGCTCCCCAGAGGCACAGTCTGAATCTGCCCAGAGCAAGATGCTGAGTGGCGTCGGGGGCTTTGTGCTGGGGCTCATCTTCCTCGGGCTGGGCCTTATCATCCATCACAGGAGCCAGAAGGGTAAGGCGCTGTGGGAAAAGGGGGAAGATGAGCTGTGGCTGAGACCCGCTGTTCAGGGGTCCTCTGCCTCTAGATGTTCAGGGAGACCTCCTCCTCCTGACCCTGAAGGAAGGAGGCTGGGCTGGTGGTGGGAGGAGATGGAACAACCTAGGGGGAGACATTGGAACCTGATTTTACTGGTTGAAAGGTATTCCGACCACAGAGGCGACTGGTGGAGTGTGTTCTAGGACTTCCTTCCAGTTCATCATGTCTCAGTGCCTCTTTTCTGAAAGCTTCCTCCTTCAAAAGAGTCAGAGTATAGCCTTCCCTTCCTTCTAGGGACAGTTTCATTCATTCTGTGGGATTTAGCTTATAACAGTTAACACCTTGTGGTCGATGGGTAGGAGGGAAATAAATTTTCAATGAAGCTACATGTCTCATTTCACCGTGGGGGAAGAGAGGGACTGGCTGTTTCTTTAATGAGACCTTTCTCGCTATAACTTCCTTTGTGGGACCTCGTGTACCTCCAGCAGCAGGTACTGTTTCTGCTTGGATTCAGTGGGGGTGTGGTGACAGGTAAAAGAGGGAAGGGCTGAGGTGAGTGTACCTGGGCACGATGGTCTTGGTTCATGGCCTTTTCCCTGCTGCCGGAATCAAGGTTGGGGGAGAAGTTTACCTGGTTTCTGTAGGAAGCTCCCAAGGTTGTTCCCCAGAACCAGACCATCACTTTGGTGGCATCTTTCTGTCAAAGTGGGACCCAGGGCCACATTTTGGGTGTTAGACACCAGGATGATGCCTACTTTGTGCCACATATTGGTGGGTACTGATTGTGTGCATTTATAAGTGACTGAAAGAGGCTGCTAGTGGTGGAAAGAAGATGAATTATCATCTAATTTACTAAAAGGAGTGAAATCTTTGTATCCTCCGAAAGGATAACAGCTGATCCCCCGCCTCCCACACATCTGCATGGAGCAGAAGTGCTGTGTCCTCTTTAGCTGATTTCACTTTTACACAGATACTGGGGGAGGTGATGATGATGTGCCCTGGACCTCAACTTTCTCTGTCTGATGCTGCAGGGCCTCACATAGGAGGGGAGAGGGCGCATCTCTCAGGATGCCATATGCTGATTGCTCTCTATTTCTCTTTTACAGGGCTCCTGCACTGACTCCTGAGGATACTTCGACAGGGATTGGTTTTTGCTCTTCTATAATGCTTGTCTGTCCTTGCTCAGAATTCCAAGCTGCCTGGTTTGTAAATATTTTCTCCCATTCTGTAGGTTGCCTTTTCATTTTGTTGATTGTTTCTTTTACTGTGAAGAAGCTTTTTAGTTTGATATTGTCTCACTTGTTCACTTTTGCTTTTGTTGCTTATGTTTTTGGTGTCATTGCCAAGACCAATGTCAAGGAGTTTTTTCCTGAAAGTTTTATGGTTTCAGATCTTACATTTAAGTTTTTTATCCGGTTAACTTTTGTGAGTGGTATAATATAGGAGTCCAATTCCTTTTCTTTTTGAAATTTAAATTTTATGTTTTATTTTTCTATTTTTCGAGATATAAATGACATATAACATTGTATAGATTTAAGATGTATGGCATAATGATTTTATATATATATATATATATCAACATATATATGTATTGCAAAATGATTACCACAATAAGTTTAGTCAACATCCATCACCTCATATAGTTACAGAAAATTCTTTTTCCTTGTGATGATATCTTTTAAGATCTTCTCTCTTAGCAACTTTTAAATATACAATACAATAATGTTTACCGTAGTCATCATGTACGTGTTACATCCCCAGTACTTATTTGTCTTATAATTGGAAGTTTGTACCTTTTGACTGCCTTCACCTAATTCCCCCACCCCCTGCCTTTGGCAATGACAAATCTGATCTCTTTTTTTATGTTTGCTTTTTTTTAGACTCCACATATGTATGAGATCATAAGTGTTTGTCTTTCTCTGTCTGACTTATTTCACTTAGCATAATTCCCTAAAGATCCATCCATGTTGTCGTAAATGGCGGGATTTCCTTCTTTTTATGGCAGAGTAGTTTTCCATTGTATGTGTATACTCACTACATTTTCTTTATCAAATCCTCCATTGACAGGTTGTTTCCAAGTCTTGACTGTTGTAAATAATGCAGCAATGGACATGGGGGATGCAGATATCTCTTTGACACAGTGTGTTTGTTTCCTTGAGATATATACCCCCAAGTGGAATTGCCGGATCATATGGTAATTCTATTTTTAGTTTTGTGAGTAACTTCCATACTGTTTTCCATAGTAGCTGAACCACTGTACATTTCCACCAGCAGTGCACAAGTGTTCTCTTTTCTTCACATCTTCACCAGCATTTATCATTTATCTTTCTGATGATAACCATTCTAACAGGTGTGAGATGATATCTCATTGTGGCTTTGGTTTTTAATTCCCTGATGATTAATGATGTGGAGGACATTTCCAGGTACCTGTTGGCCATTTAAATATCTTTGGAAAAATGTCTATTCAGGTCCTTTCTCCATTTTTTAATTAGATTATTTGCATTTTTGCTATTAATTTGTATGAGTTCTTTGTATACTTTGGATATTAACTCCTTATCATATGTGTGGTTTGCAAATATTTTCTCCCATTCCACAGGTTCCCTGTTCATTTTGTTGATTGTTTCTTTTGCTGTACAGAAGTGTTTCAGTTTGATATAGTCCCACTTGTTTATTTTTATTTTGCTGCTTATACTCTAGGTGTCATATCCAAACAATCATTGCCAGGACCTATGTCAGTAAGCTTTTTTCCCTATGTTGTCTTCTAGGAGTTTTAGATTTTCGAGTCTTACACTTGTCTTTAATATATTTTGAGTTAACTTTTGCATGTGGGGTAAGATAAGGGTCTAGTTTCATTCTTTTACATATGAATGTCCAATTTTGCCCACGCCATCTATTGAAGACACTGTGTTTTCTCTACTGAGTATTCTTGGTTCCTTTGTCAAATATTAGATAACTGTATATGCATGAGTTTATTTCTGGGCTCTCAATTGTGTTCTATTGGTCTATGTGTCTGTTTTTATGACAGTACCACATTGTTTTGATTATTCTAATTTTGTGATGTAGTTTGAAATCAGGAAATGTGATGCCACTTGCTTTGTTCTCTTTTCCTTGGATTACTTAGGAATCTTTGGTGTCTTCTGTGTTTCCGTACAAATTTTATGATTGCTTATTCTATTTCAGTGAAAAAACGCCATTGGAGTTGGTTAGAGATTATAATGAATCTGTAGATGGCTTTGTGTGGTACGGACATTTTAACAGTATTAAGTTTTCTGAACCATGAACACAGGATATCTTTCCATTTATTTGGGTCTTCTTCAATTTCTTTCATCATTATCTTTTAATTTTCTATGTACAGATATTTTATCCTCTTGAGAGGTTAAATTTATTCCTAAGTATTTTATTGTTTTTCACAGTATTGTGAATGGGATTGTTTTCTGTATTTCTTTTTCAGATAGTTCGCTGTTAATGTACATAAATGCAATGGATCTGCATGTTGGTTTTGTATCGTCCAAATTTCCTGAATTTATTGATTAGTTCTAACAGTTTTATGGTGGAGTCTTTAGGATTTTCTATGAGTAAGATCACATAGTCTGCAAATGGAGACAATTTTACTTCTCTCTTTATAATTTGAATGCCTTTTATTTCTTTTTCTTGCCTGATTGCTCTGGATAGGACTTGCAGTGCTCTGTTGAATAGGAGTGGTGAGAGTGAGCACCCTTGCCTTGTTCCTGATCTTAGAGGAAAAGCTTTCAACTTTTTGAGGTTATTGAGTATGATGTTAGCTGTGGGCTTGTCATATAGGGCCTGTATTATGTTGAGGTATATTCCTTCTACCCAATTTGTTGAGAGTTTTTATCATGAAAGGATGTTGTATTTTTTCGAATGCTTTTTCTAAAGCTATTGAGATGATCATAAGACTTTTATGTTTTAATCTATTTTGTGGTGTTTTGCATTTATTGATTTGCATAGGTTGAAACATCCTTACATCCCAGGGGTAAATCCCTCTTGATCAGAGAGTATGATTCTTTTAATGTGCTGTTGAATTCAGTTTGCTGATTTTTTTTTTGAGAACTTTTGCATCTATTTTGATCAGGGACATTTCCCTTTCTTGTAGTGTGTGTCCTTATCTGGCTTTTGGTAATGCTGGTCTTGTAAAATGAATTTGGAACTGTTGTCTCCTCTTTAATTTTTTGGAAGAGTCTGAGAAGCACTGGCATTAATTATTCTTTAAATGTTTGGTGGAATTCACCAGTGAAAATGTCTGGGCTTTATTTTGTTAGGAGGTTTTTGGTTAGTGATTCAATCTCCTTACGTGCTATTGATTTGTGCAGATTTTCTATGTAAGAATCAGTCTTTATTGGTTGTATGTTTCCAGGAATTTATGTATTTCTTCTAAGTTATCTAATTTGTTGGCATATAATTGTTCATAGTAGTCGCCTATACTTTATATTTCCATGGTATCAGTTGTAATGTCTCTTCTTTCATTTATAATTTTACTAATTTGAGTCACGTGTCTTTTTTTATTAGTCTAGGTAAAAGCTTGTCCACTTTGTTTATCTTTTCAAAAAATCGAGTCTTAGTTTCCTTGGCCTTTTCTGTAGTCTCTTAATCTCTATTTCTGCTGTCATCTGTATTATTCCTTTCCTTCTGCTGACTTTGGGCTCAGTTTTTCTTTTTCTCGTTCCTGAGGGGTAAGTTAGGTTGCTCTTTTGAGATCTTTTTTCTTAATGTGGACATTTATGGCTAGAAAGTTCCCTCTTTATAAGAACTGTCTTTGCTGCATCCCATAAGTGGTATTTACATTTTTATTTATCTCAAGATATTTTTTGATTTCTTCTTTGAACCATTGGTTATTCAGGATGTGTTCTTTAATTTCCACATACTTGTAGAAATTCCAGCTTTCCTCTTGTTTTTTATTTCTCATTTCATACTGTCGTGGTTGGAAAAGATACTTAATATGATTGCAATCTTCAATTTATTAAGATTTGTTTTGTGACCTAACATACGATCTATCCTGGACAATATTCCTTTTGCACTTGAGAGGAACGTGTATTCTGTTGCTGTTGGATGAAATGTTCTGTATGTCTGTTAGGTCCATTTGGCCTAAAATATAATTGAAGTCCATTATTTCCTTATTGGTTTTCTGTCTGCATGATCTATCCCTTGTTGAAAATAGGCTATTGAAGTCCCCTGCTGTTATTGTACTGTTGTCTATTTCTCCCTTCAGATCCGTTGGTATTTGCTTAATGTACTTAGGTGCTTCTATGTTGGGCGCATATATACTTATGATTGTTATATCCTCTTAATGAATTGACTTCTTTATCATTGTCTAATGACCTTCTTTGTCTCTTTGACAATTTTTCACTTAAAGTTTATTTTATGTTTTGTAAGTATAGCTACCGCTGGTCTATTCTGGTTTCCACTCTCATGGAATACCTTTTTCCATCTCTTCGCTTTGAGCCTATGTGTGTCCTTAAAGTTGGAGTGAGTCTCTTGTAGGCATCATATAGTTAAGTGTTTTTTGCTGTTGATTGTTTTTTTTAATCCATCCAGCCACTCTATGCTGTTTGATTGGAGAATTTAATCTGTTTATGTTAAGAGTAATTATTGATAGGAAAGTCATTACTAAGCCATCTTATTGTTTTCTGGCTGTTTTGTAGTTCCCTTATTTTTTTCTTCCTCTCTTACTACCTTCTTTTGTAAATTGATGAATTTCTGTAGTGGTATGCTGTGATTCCCTTCCTTTATCTTTTGTGTATCTACTGTAAGTTTTTGCTTTGTTGTTACCATGAGGCTTACATAAAAAATATACATATAAATGGGGCTGGCCCCGTGGCCGAATGGTTAAGTTCACGCGCTTCGCTGCAGGCGGCCCAGTGTTTCGTTGGTTCGAATCCTGGGCGCGGACATGGCACTGCTCATCAAACCACGCTGAGGCAGCGTCCCACATGCTACAACTAGAAGGACCCACAACGAAGAATATACAACTATGTACCGGGGGGCTTTGGGGAGAAAAAGGAAAAAATAAAAAAAATCTTAAAAAAAAAATACATATAATAATCTATTTTACACTGATAACAATTTAACTTCAATTGCATAGAAATGCTCTCCCCTTTTCCTTTCCCCTGTTATATTTTTGATGTCACAGTTTATCTCTTTTCGTATTGTACATTCATTAAAAAATTATTATATCTAGTTATTTTGAATACTTTTTTCCTCAGTCTTATACTAGGTTTAAGTGGTTAATACACCACCCTATTACAGTTATGAGAGTGTTCTGAATTTGACTATATACTCACCTATACCAGCGTGTTTATATTTTCATCTGTTTTTGTGTTATTAATTAGTGTCCTTTCTTTTCAGGTTGAAGAACTCATTTCAGCATTTCTTGCAAAGCAGGTCTAGTGGTGATGAACTCTCTCAGATTTTGTTTGTCTGGGAAACTCTATTCCTCCTTCACTTGTGAAGGACAACTTTGTCAGCTACAGTATTCTTGGTTGGCAGGTTTTTCTTTCGGTAATTTTGATTATATCACCCCCTCTCCCCTGGCTTGTAAACTATATGTTGAGAAATCTGCTGATAGCCTTATGGGGATTCCCTTAAGAATTACAAGCTTCTTTACTATTGCTGCTTTTAAAATTACTTCTTTGTCTTTGATTTTTTACTGTTTTATTATAATGGGTCTTAGAGAAGATCTCTAAATTGGGTTTATTTCTTGACCTATAGCTTCACAAACTTCGATATCCAAATCTCATCCCAGAATAGGGAAATTCTCAGCCATTGTTTCTTTAAATAAGTTTTGTGTTCCCTTCTGATTCTGGGACTCTAGTCATTCAGAGTGTTAGTTTTTTTTTTTTTTTTTTTTTTGGAGGAAGATTAGCCCTGAGCTAACATCTGCTGGCAATCCTCTTCTTTCTTGCTGAGGAAGACTGGCCCTGAACTAACATCTGTTTCCATCTTTCTCTACTTTATATGTGGGACACTTATCACAGCAAGGCTTGACAAGTGGTACATGGGTCCACACCCAGGATCTGAACCAGCGAACCCCAGGCTGCCAAAGCAGAATGTGCGAACTTGACCACAGTGCCACTGGTCTGGCCCCTCAGAGTGTTACTTTTGATGATATTCCATAGACACCTAGGTTTTCTCACTGCTTTTCATTTGTTTGTCTTTTTCTGCCTTGACTGCATAGTTTCAAAGTTCCTGTCTCCTAATTCATAATTTCTTTCTTCTACTTGACCCTGTCTGCTGTTGATGCTCTCTATTGCATTTTTTTCATTTCTCTTATTGTATTTTTCATCTCCAGAATTTCTGTTTGGTCCTTTTTTGTGATTTTTATTTCTCCATTAAACTCCTTCTTTTGTTCATGTATTGTTTTCTTGATCCCATTGAATTGTTTTCTGTGTTCTATTTGAGCTTCCTTAAAATAGCTATTTTGAATTCTTTATTGGGTAAATCACAGATCTCGATGCTTTGGCCCAAGTTACTGGGAGGTTATTTTGATCCTCTAGGGGTGTCATGTTTCCTGATTTTTAATGTTCCTTGAAGACCTGCATTACTGTCTTTGCATTTAAAGTAGCAGTTATCTCCAGTCATTACTAACTGACTTAAATATAGAAATATCTTTCACCAGTCTTGCTAGGGACATGAGGCTTTTTCAGACCTTCTGTGGATATGCCTTCTCCACACTCTTGGTCCTTCCTGTGGAAGAATTCTTAAGCTTGTATGCTTTCTCTAGATCTTGCAGCATCCTGGGCTGGGTGCTGGCAGTCTCCTTTTTGCTTTTGCTAGGGTAGAGCTAAAGCTTAAGTTTGTGTTCTCTCATTGGCCTGCAGATTTTGGTTATCTTTCTGCACTACTTACTAGTAGTTTGCCTAAGCTCGTTCTTGCTGTCCTTGGTTAGTGTGCAGAGAGAGTTGACCACAGCTTGAGGATGTGTGGGTAAGATTCATGGAGTGTTGGGGGTGCCTGTGGTCCATTTGGTGGAACCCACAGGTGAGGGATCCCTAGTGGCTCAATCATAGACTTCTTAGTGGAGTCCATGACACAGTTATTAGGATCTGTGCCCCTTAAGTATCCTCCAAGAGTCCTATCTGCTGCTCTCCCAGCCTTTTCCCACCCTCGGTAATGCAACTCATGACTCTCTACTCTGGGTGGAGTAAGAGAGAAATGGGCCTCTTTTGCAGCAACTTGCACAGCTGTGGAGGCCAGGCACTCACTCACACTCTCTTACGTTCCCCATGGGACAGATTACAGGTTGAGAAAGTCTCTCTTGGCACTGAGTTGTGCCACCTTGGGGGAGGGGTGATGCAGGTAAAGTCAAACTGTTCCTCTTCCCCTCTCCTGTGCATCCAACCTTGTCTTTCTTTGCTTCAGTAGTATGCTGGAACTTCTCTGCTGGAAAACTGGACTTCCACAAAGGCTCTCTTGTCTGTGGGTGATTGTCTAAGACAGTGTTCTCCAGGGGCTCCTGGACCAGGCTCAGAGGGGCTAAAGCCAGTTCACAAGCCATTACAGTGTCCCTAGCTTAAAGTGAAGTCTGTAAGCCTGTTACTGGATGCACAGGTTGGTGAGACTCCTCCCAAGTCCCTTAGTGTATAGTGCTGGGTCTTATAACTTCCACAAAGGCACTTTTGCCCATGGATAAACGCCAGTTGTTAAGAGGGGGATATGAAGGAGAGATGGTCTTATTCGGCCATGTTGCTGATGTCATTCCCCAAGTGCGTTTCTATTTCCTGATTTACAACCTCACTTTACTAAGTCATATCCTTAACTGACTTCCAATAAAATTATGCATGGTAGGTAAATTTTAGATCCTTTCTTGTTTAACAGTATTTTTATTCATTCTTTGTGCCTGATTGTGATTTTCAAAAGGTATACGTTTATTAATAGAAAATAGTTTTCCTTTAGAACTTGAGGGCCTTCCTTATTATCTTAATGATAGAAGTATCTGGCAGTCTGACTTTTAGTCTGTTGTCAGGTTGTTTTGTTTTGTTTTTTCCCACTGGAATAATTTATGCTTTTCCTTTAACTCTTGAGGTTCTGAAATTTTTAAAATGATGTATTTAGTGATGAATCTTTTTTTCATTAATTTTGCTAAATATCTGAAAACCCCATTATGTGTAAAGAATTAGGTCTATTATATCTGGGAAATTTTCCCTTATTATTTGTTTTGGTAATCCGCTTTTTGATTTCTCTGTTTCTCTCTTTAGCTGTGTTACTTGATGTTGGACTTCCTGGGTCTATTCTCTGTGTCTTATCTTTTCTACAATATATTACACTTCTTTTTTTTTTTTTTTTTTTAAAGCTTGGCATCTGAGCTAACAACTGTTGCCAATCTTCTTTTTACTTTTTCTTTTTCTCCCCAAATTCCCCCAGTACATAGCTGTATATTTTAGTTGTGGGTCCTTCTAGTTGTGGCATGTGGGATGCCACCTCAACATGGCACAACGAGTGGTGCCATGACTGCCCCCAGGTTGTGAACCGGTGAATCCCTGGGCTGCCAAAGTAGAGCATGTGAACTTAACCACTTGGCCATGGGGCCGGCCCCTAGGTTACATTTCTTTGTCTTCTTTTTTCATTTCACAGAGGTTTTCTCAATTTTCCAAACTTTCTCTTAAATTTTTCACTTTTGTCATCCCCTATTATTACTTTTATAGATGCAATATCTTTTCATTTAGGATTCTAAAATAAAACTTTTTTTCCCATTTATTAAAAAGACATGATTGCTCTTTTTAGAATTAATTTTAATTCTGATGTTTTAAAATTATGAGAACACTTTATGAATGAGTCCTTTAATAAAATGCAATGATTATTAAATCTGCTTTCCTTGGTACTTCTTGGGGAAGAAGTCTTAATAGGGTAACATTCGTATATTTCTAGGACACTAGTCATAATGCCATTCAATATAAGCTTTATATGACAATAACATACATATATACATATATACAAACACATACACACACACACACACCCACCTCCAAAATGCTGGAGTCTTACCCCATGAAATCATTGAGATTTATTTGAAATACTATTGTTGAAAACTCTTCTCAGCACATTTGTGCATTTTCAGGTGACTTACTTTTTTTTAATACTAAAATTTATATTTTATACATTCGGCATCATAGTAGCTGATCTTTTGCTTTCTTTTTTTAATGCACTTTATTTAAGAACAATTTTAGGTTCACAGCAAAATTGAACAGAAGGTAAAAATATTTTCCATATCCCCCTGTTCTCATCATGCAGAGCCTCCCCTATTATCAAAATTCTCCACAAGAGTGGTACATTTGTTACAATTGATGAACCTACATTAACACATCATTATCACCCAAAGTCTATAGATAACATTAGGGTTTGCTCTTGGTGTTGTGCATTCTATGGGTTTAAACAAATGTGTAATGACATGTATGCACTGTTAAAGTATCATACAGAATAGTTTCACTGCCCTAAAACTCCTCTGTGCTCTGTTACCTGCATTTTAATGATCATCTCTGGTTCAGATTTCCTGCATTTACTAATTCCTAGCTTGCATTTTTAATTATTTTCTTACTTTTACATCATAGCTTTTTCTCTTTGAATCTTCTCTATTTCCTCCCCAGACTAGACATGCATAAAGATCTGTTGCATGTAACATAGCTTGACTAAAAATTTAGGAGCCATATGGAGGGGACATGTATTTCATTAGAGATTAAAAACTAAAGATACAGGGGCCGGCCAGTGGCGCAGCAGTTAAGTGCGCACGTTCTGCTCTGGCGGCCCGGGGTTCACCAGTTCAGGTCCTGGGTGCAGACATGGCACCATTTGGCAAGCCATGCTGTGGTAGGTGTCCCATATATAAAGTAGAGGAAGATGGGCACGGATGTTAGCTCAGGGCCAACCTTCCTCAGCAAACAGAGGAAGATTGGCAGCAGTTAGCTCAGGGCTAATCTTCCTCAAAAAAAAAACTAAAGATATATATTACAAATTCTTGCCCTAAGAGTTCTCTTAGCAACCCCTTCACCAATGATATGTCACTGACTACTATACTCTATCCATTTTCTCAGCCTAACTCAATGTCAGCCCCTCTCACTCTAGAGTGGAAAAAAATTCTCCGATTGACATATGAAAAGAAATTCATCCATAGCTCTTCGTTTGAATCTCCTAAATCCTGAAAGGGCTCAGAAAAACAGAATTGACTTTTTTTATAATATGATTCATTCTTTTAAGTAAATTAATTATGGATATATCTAGCAATGTTTTCTTATATATTTGTATACTATCTATAAGGCACTGACTATATAATGAGATTATTCAAAATCTGTCAATGTATCTTCAAGGAAAGTATTATCACTCTCACATTATAGATGATAAAAATACAGCTCATAAATGTTAGATACTTTAGCCAGTGTTATAAAGTTTAAAATACCAGCTATAAACGACTGAGTCCAGGATTAGGATATAGATTTCTTCACATCAAATTATCTGTACCAGTTATGTGTTAATATTTTGTCTTTTTTCCCTAATTATATTTTTAGCTCACTGATGCAGATGGCATGGGCAGGATTAGCTTCATACCTTAAATAATGCCATCCTAGATGCAGTGTATGGACACAGGATTTGCAGAGTGGAAAGAATGAGGCAAAGTGCCTGAAACAATTTCAAGGGCAAAATGACTCCAAGTCAAGTCACACATACTCTCAAGAGTGTGGTCATGGACAGACTCAGGAGAGCCAGAGAGTCCCATCTGTTGATCCATTTCCTCTGCAAGAGTTTCCACTAGGAGACAGTGAAGATAAAAGAGGATGCAGCGCCATAGCTGCTGCTACATTGTCTCAACAATGTTGTCCCTCCTGGGATTTGTCTCTCACAGGCTCCTGCCTTCCTTAGCCAGGATAGGTGAGGGGCAGGGGGCTGGGCATACAGGGTTTTTTACTGTTTCCCAGGGCACAGAGGGATTCTGTGAGCTTGAGTTAGGCTTTCTGCCTAGAAACATCCTGCAGCTACATTCATTCTACTGTCCCTGACATTCCATGGTGGCACAGGAAAATCTATGTGGTTATCTAGCAGGGCTTCATCTAAGAAGTGAGGTAAACCCTTGTTCTAGGGACACTAAATTTGTCTGTGGTTTTTACCTCGACATTTTTCCATTGTTACTAACCCTAAGTAAGGACAAAGTATCGGTCCTTCTCAGATACCTGCATTATTGTCCTATTCTAACACTCTTCTAACTGCCTTTCATTGCTTTTCCTGCCTGGAGAATTCTTATCTCCTCAAGAGTGAGGAGGGGAGAACAAAGCTTCTACTATCATCATTTGTTCTTCACAAATTTAAACTTTTGGGAACAAATTTTTACTTCAGTACAAAAATTTTGACTTTTGGTACTTTTCAGTTTCAAAATTCCTTTCCCCTAACTTATTTGTCTGTCATAACTTTTAAAAACTATATTAAAATGAATACAGACTTATTTCTTGTTTTTTATATTTCTGCTATAACAAATGAACACTGAAGGCTTAAGGCATGTGTTACCTTCACTGATGCCTGAACTGGGGGTCGGGGGTTGGGGGAGTTGGAGTGGCCAAGGGTGGGAACACAAGGAAGAGAGAAATATTAACCTTAGCTAAGATATCAAAATATTATCAGTTTATACTTGGATGCACTTCGGTTATGGGGCATGAAACATGATCTGGAAAATGAAAAATGACATTAAATGAGCCTGCAGCATAAGGGACCATGGTTCTAGTCAGCCCTGAGATGAAATACAGGAAAAATTTTAATAAAAGATCTCATAAAGGAGAATTTATTGCTTCCATGGAGACGTTGGATCAGGGTCTCTAGAGATTAGGTAACTGGGTGGAATATCCCAGGGATCCCATAGTAGGTAACAATTGAGAAGAGAAAAAATAATCAGGCAGTCAGGGGGAGAATTCTGAAGAGTATGAGAGCTCTTGGGAGATACAGCACCTTGAGTCCCAGGGAAGAGGTTAGAGGAAAAACGATGAAGAAGAGAAGGAGTATGATGAACTGGGCCAGAAAATAGTGCGAGGTCATCTAGCACATCCACTCTTCTGCTCTTGTAGATGGGCAACTTGCCTGCAATAGGACGGACATGAGGTTGATGGATCCTATAGTGCTCCTGTGCCGTCATCAAGCCCTTTCCCAATTCTCCTACTTTTCAACCACATTTGTGTTCATAATCTCCTCCCACTTTCCTTCCTCCTGTATTGTGTCTCCAGCTCCCAGTTCTGACAAATCTGAAGTCTTACCTTCCCTTCTATGGTGCAACTCACAAGCATCCTTGGTGTCTTAAGGCACCACCTGAGCGGAGGCCTCGGATGATGAGGAAGGTGCCCACCACGATGCCCACAAAGCCAACAGCCAACCCCAGGGCGCAGACCACAGTCTCTGTCAGCTCTGACACAGGAGTTGGAATCTCAGGTTCTGTGAAAGTGAAGTTGTGGAGGTTAGAATACAGAATATTCCTGTGCATGTACATTGGCTGGAGTGGGCTGGGGTGTGGTTCTGAAAAGACTTAGGGCAAAAAGTTTAGGTAGGAGAGTGAAGTCTATAATTAGGAATCTTTGAAGCATGGAAAACAAGATTTGGGCCATGAGATTTAGGAGCTAAAAGACAGAATGTTCTGAATTTGACAGAGAAAAGACGGTTCCAAAAGGAGTGGAACTCATACATACCCCAGTGTTTCAGAAGTGGCTCGTCGAGGCCCCAGTGCTCCACCTTGCAATCATAAATATCGTCAGCAGAAGGGAGAAAGGTGAGGTAACTGATCTTCAGGAAGGAATCATCAGTCTTGGGGAGGAAACTCATCTCAAAAACACCTTCACTGACTGAGTGCCCATTCCTCAACCATGTGACTTTGATCACAGGAGGGAAGATGTTGTCCACAAGACAAATGAGGGTATTGGGCTGACCCAGCATCACAGGAGACTTGGGAAACACAGTCACCTCAGGAACCTCTATGGTGAAGAAATAGCACTGTTACGAATTGTGAATAGCTTTGCCCTGGGAAAAGAAGACTTATTCTTTCCCTTCTGCTTGGGAAACAATATACACTGCCTGCACTTTATCCCTGTGCCCTTCTCTCTGTGGGCGTGCTTGCTAAGGTAGGATGTCTATGGGACTCCTCTTTGAAGGATTCAAGGATTGTGTTAGGGGGTAAGCATCCTTGTATTAAACAGAATATGTGATTTTTGAGATGGGAGAGGATGAGGGTTCAGTAATTACTGAAAGATCTGAGGACTTCTTGGAAAGGAGATAATTTTATAGAATATTGAAGGATGAGTATCTATCCCTAGGGAAGAAGGGAGTGAGGTTGGTATGAAGGGATAGATTCAATAAGGGGAGGCAGAATGGTGGACACATACCATTGGTAGCAGCAGTAGAGTTGGAACGTTTAATCCAGATGTCCAAGTTGTGTTTTGCCGTAGCCACATTTCTCAGTCCACCCTGTGGGTCAAAAGTTACAAACTCGCCAAACTCAGGCAGCCGCCACACAGTCTCCTTCTTCTCCAGGTCCACATGGAACTCCTCATCTCCATCAAATTCGTGGGTGAACTGACCAAAATCACCATAAGACTCATAGATGACTGTGCCATAGGAGGCAAAGTGGTCAGCTGATGAGTGAGGGTGAGGAGCAGGACAGTGGAAAACAGAGGGAGAGAAAAGAACCTTATTAAACAAAGTGACAGAAGAAATCGACTTTCAAATATTGTGGGCTTCATCTTTGGCTGTCTCTAGGCAAAATTCCCAGCACCTGATTCCTTCCCCCTCAGTGTTGGTAGCTGCCCAGTTAGAATCCAGTTTGTCTTTCCATATAATGTACGCTCTAGGAGGGCGGAATTTCACAGGCCGTGCTTATTGCTATTCCCTATGTGCCTAGCTCAGTGCCTGGCACACTCTCGGCTTACAATACAGCTTGTAATGGGATGAAAGAAGAAGTGAATTAACTATCATGGTATTAGCTTTCTTCCTCAGAGATTCAGTTTACTTCCTTCTACTTCATAAGTTTTCTCTCTCACTTTTTCATCAGTTAACAACACGTTCATCATAGTTGTTCTTCCCTCAGGACTCCCCTCAGAGCAGAACATTTACTACACAGCAATTCCGTCCTCATTTTCTTTTTCTTTCTTTTTTTTTTTTAACCAAGAAAAGGCACACAGGATCTTATTATTTTAAAAGAGATTGCTCTGTTATAGGGTATAAGAATGATTATGACAGTGACAGTAACATTACAAAATATGTAAAAAATAAACAATGCTTTTAAGGTCAAAGTTTTATTAACAGTAATGATCATTAAAGGAGAGCACCTGATTCCTTCCAAAAGAAAAAAATGGAAGTTTTATTAGATTTTCAATTTCTGTTATTCCTCTGACATCGTGAGGAGCAGGGAGTCAAACATCAACCAGGCATGGTCTCTGCCCTCAAGGAGCTTATTGAACAGTGGGAGAGTCAGGTGAGTAAAGGACTATATATTGTATACTGTGGCAAGTTCTGTGGTGGGCAAATCAATAGCCTCATAGTCCAACATCTTCTGCAACTACCTCATCTGCCAATCAAACCAAACTATATTATCCTTTCATGTTCCTTGACCTTTGCAGGGGTCTGTTTTTCTCCCTGAAATGAAATTATCTTTTAGGATTTCCCAGGCAAATCCAGCTCATTCTTGAAGTTCCTACTTAGTTACCAACTTTTTAGCTAAGTTCTCTTATTAAATATGTTTTTGATCACGTTTATGACTCCAACCCTTTCATCCCAATGTTCTGCTCTCCACATTTCTTTATTCCTCACCAAGTTCACTCTCTTGCCTACCCAGCATGACTCCCTCAGTTGATCGCCTAAAAGGCTCTCCAACAAAGCCTCCTTATCCTTGCAATGAATCTTCTTGACTCCTTTTTCAGACATGAATATGTGTGATTATTCTTTTCATCAGGTACTTGTCCTGGGCTGCTTACAGTTGATGAAGAACATCACACTGCTGATGGCCACTGGGACCCAATTCACTTTTATAGTTTCAGCCTCAACTGAGTCCACTGTCCTGCTCAGCAGTGGTCCTTTTGCTTTCCTGCACCATGTTCTTTCCATCACTAATCTGTGCACCCTCCAGGGGACAGACAGCATTTTTTGAATCCCCAAAACAGCTTGCTATGTGCACAAAAATGGGTATTGAATATCAATTGCTATTCTTGAGAATCACAGAGATTTGGGGGAAGGCCAACAGACACAGAGGTAGCAGAACGATATGACAGTCAGAATCAGTGGTGATCAGAGCTGCATAATGACTTGTGAGCCCTAAGCTCTGTTGCTTTTGTGGACCCCTTCTTCCATAAAAACATTAAAAATTGTATTTTATGACTATATTGGTATAAAAACAAATATAATTCAGGCTGGATTAAAAATTAAAATATTTTCTTCCATTCTAAAAGTTCATTTTTCCTTTAATTTTAAAAGAAATTAAAACATGTTCATGGAGCCCTACAAGTATCACAGGCCCTTGGCACTGTGCCCCTGTTCCTCAAGTGTAAGTCGAGCTCGAGCACAGCACTATGGTCTGACACTGAAGAAAGAAAATTTGGAAGCGCTCTGGAGAAGCAGATGAAACTTCCACTACCATTAGAATGGGAGCAGCCATGGTTAATAAAGTTGCTGAAAATTAAAGTAACTTCCATTTCACTTCCCCTTTTAACTATTTGGCTTTTGTACTTTGACTTTTACAAACTCACTCTTCATGTCTATAAAACAACAGGGCAAAGAGCCAGGGATGGATCCCGGAAGGAAAGGACGGTAAAGGAATGTATGAAGAGAGCCTGGAAAGAGGTGGACACCAAGAGGTAGCGGGGCCTAAGGGACCAAATAATTACCCTGTTCTTGCCCAGTTTTCCTCTGATAGGTCTCCATTAGATGAAGTGTAAGATAGGCAATTTGGGCTGAGGATTTGAGAATAATGTAATTTAATTCACTAAGTTTTTAATCATAACGTTTTCAATTTTAAAATAAAAATAAAGATATTTACTTGATTAAAGAAAGAAATGAAGCTACAGCTGTAGTAGTAATAATAAAAAATAAGAATAATCATTGACATTTATATGCCTCCATTATTTAGAAAGCATATCTACATACCTATTGTATTTGATTATTTGTGAGGTAACATATTTGAGGTAACTGAGATAAAATGAGGATTATGGGGTAAAATGACTTGTCTAAACGCATTCAGCTGGGCTCATTTACCCACTCCCGACCTGTGCCAGTTCCCAACATGGAAATGTAGGTAAATCTGAGACAAAGAAAAGGTCATCTTTCTTTATATCTGTAATTTATGGAACTATTTACCCCAAGATAAAGCATAGGAGAAATATATAAGAACTTCAAAAGTTGTTCAGAGAAGTTTGGGAGCAAATAGTTCACAAAATTTTAGTAACAAAACATCCACGTGTGAAAACATCCCTAGACTTTGAGGCAATCATGAATGAATGCCATGGGACCTTCCAGCCTATATTCACTGGATCCAGTAACAGGAACAGAATAATGCCTTGGTGAACTCTGCAACAGCACAGGCAGCAAAGAGAGTGGCTTGGGACTCTAGTTTCCTGAAGGAAGAAGAAGCATAGTTTTTAAATCTGCTCAATATTGAGAACGCCTTTGAAGACTCTCTACTATTTCTGTGCCAATATCTATCCTTTTGTTCCAGTTCTAATTCACTATTCCCCAAGTCCAGTCTCCACATCCCTCAACTATGCACTCACCCACAATGTCTTCACCTCCACAGGCGCTCATCATGGTGGTCAGGGTGAGGGCCCCCAGAATCAGAGCTCTGTTTAGGATCATTGTCTTCTCAGAGTGGTCTCAGCAGGTGCTGTTTTGAGTTGGACAGCCACGGAGAGGACTGAGCTGAGAAGGAACTCTAAAGACACCCGAACTAAACCCTACCAGATCAGGTTCTGGCCAATCAGAAAAATCCCCTATGATGACACCTCAGTTGCCAGTTGAAGACTTTGTACTAAGAGGCCTGGAAGGGATTGGGAAATCCCCTGGTTCTGATGTAGCCTCAGCTCAGAGAGGACCTGAGGGAATTTTCTATGAAAGGAGGGAGGATATTAAATCAGAATCTTCTCACATGTGTGTATGCCTGCTGGAGACTAGAGGGGTGGGAATTTCTGAGCAGCCTCATGGATAGATGAGGTCATTACCAATAGGGTGTCCTTCAGGATTTTCTGGGTTACAACCTCCAAGAATTCTCCCAAGTTGATCTCCCTCCCTGGCAGTCCCCATCCCCTTGCTTTCCCTGGCATCCATAGGTGGGTTAGCTGTCTTTCTTTTTGTTTCCATAACGCATATAGAATTCTCTAAATTTTGAGTTGACTCGCCTAACTAGGGCATCTCCTCTGGAGGTAGCCAAGGAATACCTTTGCCTTTTCTATTTATATAAATCCAGTTGAGTAAGTTCTTCTTCTCATGCTCTCAAAAGCTTCAATATTTGTACCCAGGGCAATGAAAGGAGTTATAATGTCATGTAGTGCTGCCTACAGTAACTGCATGATCTTTCATCTGAATTTTTTCCCTGCCATGAGTATTCTTTATGCTTTGTATTTTGCTGCCACCTGTCTACATTGAAAGGAAATTTGGAGACATTGATTATATTAGAGAAAGCTCTAGCTGCCTCATTCTATGATTTTTATTTTTTAAATTAAAGAATGTCAAGTCAAACGTTGATGTTGGAATGAGAGGAATTGCTGTGACTCAGAATATTGTTTTTCTTCTCTTGATCTACTGGATCTTTTTATATTCTTTCTCCTGCCACATCAAAATTCCAGATATTTGCAGAGGACTAGGGATTGGGCTAAAGTCAAAGGCAGTCATCAGAGGGAGACTCATTTTTTCAGAAGAATCAATTTTCTGGATTTTATGGAAGCCACAAATTAAGGGGGCTCCATTTTGAATCAGTCACCGTATCCCTGTTAGATGGCCCTCAGTTCCTCAGCACTCTGCCTTACCTCACAGTGACAGAGACTGTAAAGAAATGTGAGACAGAAAAAGCCCTGGCATCTGGGAGCTTCCTGATGCAATTAATTAGGCCTTGGTGATGCCAGGAGCTGGCCTGGTACTCACAGCTCGGTTTTGGTGTTTTCCTGCTGAACATAAACAATTTCACAGAACAGCAGTATCAGACAGCCACGCTGTGACCACAGTGGATCAAGACAGAAAAAAGGCTGCTCAGTAATCACGTCTGAACACAAACGAAACATGAACATTGTCCAAACCACAAAAATGGCCAAGCATAGCTTTCTCTTAAATAAAATGAAGGACTACTGCTTCTGTATCAATTATAGCTTCAGCCTCAGTATAGTCTTCTTTCCGTCTAGGCAGGATTACTAAGATGTCCAGTTATAGTATTATCCCACCCATCACCCACTTCCTCACAGAATCCAATTAAGGGCAAAGTCCCTCTTTTTTAAAATCATCCTCAAAATCACCTAACACAATCTCAAACCCTAAAATATTTAATGATCAGTTTCATGTGTTGGCTAGGCTATGGTCCTCAGTTATCCAATCAAACGTTAATCTAGGTGTTGCTCCAAAGATATTTTGTAGATGCAATTAAGGTCAATAATCAGTTGACTTTAAGTAGGAGAGGTTATCCTAGATAATTTGAGTGAGCCAGATCCAATCAGCTGAAAAGTCTCAAGAGCAGAGCTGAGGCTTCCCTGAGGGAGAAGAGATTCTACTGCAGCCTGCACCTCAGCCTGTGCTGGGAGTTCCAGCCTCCTCTTCCTGACAATGGCCTGCCCTATGGATCTCGGACTTGCCTACTCCCCACAATTGTGTAAACTAATTCCTTACAATAGTTCTCTCAATAGACAAAGAGGCTGGTTCCAACCCTGACTTAGGAGATGCTCCATGATTTCCCATGGTGAGTTTTCTCCTTCACTGCAATGAACAATAAAACCAAGTTGTTCATCCATGGGTGGGCTCCTGTTGGTCTTTGGCTAGAGGCATTGACAGTATCTAATTAGGTGATTGTGAGGATTACACATATACTTGGAATGAAAAATTCCTAGGTCTCTTTAAATATACTTGTCATACTTTAATATTATCCACATTTTATAAGGAGGACATTGGAGCTCAGAGAGGTGAAGGAATTTGCCCAGGGTCACATAGCTAGTAAGTGGTGGAACTGAAATATGACAAGGGCAAGCCAGGGGTCCTTGCCAGGGGAGGGGATCTCTTTCTGTTGTGGATTCAGAAGCCGGTACCCTAACATAACTGATATAGATATTTGATCCTATAGTTGGCCTTATCATTCTTTCTAGCCTCTGCCACTGTGAACCAAGAGGGTTTGTGAGGTCCCCCTTGAGAGGTGCTCCTTTTACCATAGAGTATCCTCCTTTCTGTGCAGTAAATACCATGTTCCTATGCTTTTTCCTGGATCTAGACTTTCCTGCCTTGTATCTCGCAGGAGTTACTCAAGATTTTGGCAAATGATCACAATCTTTCTTGATGGTGCTCCAGAATTTCACGTATTAATATAACAGTTAAAAAAAATTCATAAAAAAACATGCCAGATCAGAATTGTATCTTGCATGGGAAATTGAAGGTCTGGTCTCAGATCTCATTTCTTGTGGGATGAAGGGAAAGTCCCGGCAAGGCACTGTCATCAACTAAGGAATAGGAGATGAGCTCTCTGTCTTCAATGTAACCTTTTCTCCTCTTCCTGCTTCATCCAGCTATCACACAAGGATCCTTGTTCTAGTCGCTTCTGTTTTCAGGTCATAATTATAATATAAAGTAAAATTATTAGTAATTTAGACTCAGAGCAAAGGTGTACCATTTTGACAGAAACTAATTTGTTACCTGTCTAATAGGAAAATGGAAGGCCCTTTTATAAATTAATGGTGGCAACAAAATTTAGAGTTTAAATTTTACTTTGTTCCACAATTTTCTTAAGTACTGATTTACATGTTATTGATTTCATAATTAAAATTGTCAATATAAACAGGATGTATCATCATTACTTACATCATTGAGAGCCCCCTAAGAAATTATTTAGACAGAACGCATGTTAGTTCTAATTAACACTTATAATAGTCTCTAAAAACGTGCTTATTTTCAAATTCTTTAGTCATATCAACTACTTTGCCCTGATACAATCCTAGTTATTATGCTTTGGTGAGGTTTTACTATGAAGGCCAAGTCCTCCACCAGTTTGCAATAGTTGAAGGTGCTTCACGGTAATAACAGAGTTCAGAGTGGCAGAGCAAAAAGAAGATGGACTTTGTAACCAAATAAATAAGAATTCAATACTGCTTTTGATTTTATCAGCTTCATCACCTTGGGCAAATCATTCAAAATATGTGATCCTCAGGGTCCTTTTCCATACAATGGAATGAAAACTATTACAGAATAGTTAATATGATGACACAAAATTATAAACAAGTACAAATTATAAGGTTTAAACACAGTCCAGTGCCTGGTACGCAGTAAGCATTCCCAAATGTTAACCACTGTGTAGTGGCAAATATTAATAATGATAATGGTAACGATAACCTGTAACTTTTCCCTCATTCATCCAACCTTCTCCTTGTGGCAGTCCAGGCTTGTGGAGGAAAGAAATTGCTAAGAAAATACGCACTAAGAAATTGCTGGAAAATAGATTTCTGTGAAGAGGATTGCATTGGTCAAATTTTTCTATGTAACAATCTACCCCAAAACTTAATGATTTCAAACAATGGTTCATTATTTTCTCATGATTCTGAAAGACTTCAAATTTTTCTAGGCCCACCTGGGCAGTCTTTATATTCTAGGCTGGGCTCAGATGTTCTCAAGTGGCATCTCTTATATGTCTGCGGCCTCAACTGGTTCAGCTGGGCTTGCTGGGCCTCTCTCCACGTGGATTCATCATCCAGCAGGCTGACTGAAGCTTACTCACAGGTGCTGGAAGGCTCCCCAGTGCAAGAGAGAAAGTACAGGGTCTTTTGAGGCTAAACTTGGACTCACAACGTCACTGTCACTTCCCCTACATTCTGTTAGTCAAGGCAAGTCACAGTAGCAGCTCAAATCAAGAAGTGAGTTAATAGGTTGCATTTCTTGATAGAATGAATTGCAAAGAACTTGTGGCTATTTTTGCAATCTACTACAATATCTTCTGGCTTTTAGGTGTGTGTAAATGAGTTTGGTGTGTGAGAGTTGGAGTGCCTCCGTATTTGAAATGAATTCCACTCACTCACCTTCCTGTCACCATTTACTTTATCCCCACTGAAAACACAGCACTGCTTTCTCAAGGGGGGTTTGAACTAAGGTCTGTTGAATTACAATATGCATAAGGTACTATGATTTGTTCTCACAAAAAATCTTTCAGCATTTTACAGATGAAAACAAAGATACTTGGAGAACTGTAAGTAATCCTGTTATGGTCACCAAGCACGTTATTCTGATGCAAAAGCCTGGGTACTGATATCCAGTCACATGTCCTGTCACAATGATAAAGTTAATGAAACAGATGGACCTTGCAAAGACAATAATTCTGTTTTTCATTTAACATTATTCCTACCTATTCTTTGCCACCACCAAGTCCTATGTTCATGAACCAGTTGCTTTAAATGACTCTCTTAAATAAACTGCTCTCTCATAATTTTCCACTGAAAAATACACAACATTACCTCCGTGTCTGGATTGACTTTCACCATTGCTCAAGTGAACTCGTCAGCTGAGCTGAATGTTATTTGATGAATACTTTGTGCCATGATTATGTGTATATAATCAACAAATGCTTGTTGAGTTGAGTCAATGCTCTTAATTCATCTGAACCAGGTTACAGAACTGGCTGCCTGGAGACAGATGATGTTCTTCAGCTCCAGTGGTGATTGGTTCTCTTCCCAGGAGCTCTCCATCCTAATGTACTTATCATGAACACTCATCGTACAGAAATCTTAACTTGGCATTAGACAGGAAAACAAATGAAAAAGAATCTTAAATAAAAACTTTAAAAGCAGGGGATGAGGGTGGGCACAAAGGGTGAAGTGGTGCACCTACAACATGACTGACAAACAATAATGTACAACTGAAACTTCACAAGGTTGTAAACTATCATAATCTCAATAAAAAGTTAAAAAAAACTTTAAAAGCAACTGTTTATTTTAAATTACATATTTTTAAACAAATGTCAACATATATTTTTAAAGCATTTTACCTGGAAAATTTTTAACTGTGGTTTAACCAGAACTTTAAAAATACAAATGATAACACAAGTAGAATTCTAATGTTTCAATAACTGAGAATATTAGAGAAAGGTAATCCACATATGTGAAGTTGGGAAATTTTGAAAAAACTTCAAACAAGAGAAATATCATAAAATTATGTTTAAAATTATAGAAATTTATTATAAATTATTCCTCCTGGAGAATTTCTCTAAAACTACTGCATTACAAAAAGAAAATCTATAGCCATGTCTAGACAAGGACAATCTTCCACCTGACAGATGGCAGAGCTTGAAAAGGCTTAGAGCACACACTGAACAGAGAGGCTGAGGAGGCAGGGGAATGCGCACACAGCCCATTTTCTCTCTTCTCCCTGCCTGTGCACTTGAGAAAGTCATTCATTAGTTCTCACCTTTGAGATGCGGGAATATTGGTCGTTCTGTTGGCGCTGTCTAGGCTACTAGTTCTCTTTCGCACCTGTCCTCTTCGTGTTTAGAAAAATATCTTTGCAGAAGCCTAAGGATCCTCTTTAATGCAAAGTAGATGGAGTATTGAACATACTCAGGGTGTAGGAAAAACAATTTTCTACTAAGAGCAGCTTCTTCTCTGCAATTCCATTTTTGTGAAACTCTTCCTGGGGGCTGTAAGACTGGATGTAACAAAAGAAATTTTCTACAGTTCCAGAACCAAGAAAAGATTTAAAGGAGTTCAAAATAATGCCAGAGCCTCTCTCAGCAGAAAGGATAGTTAAGTCCATTATGCGCCTTGAAGGGAGAGGTTTGTGATCAGACACAGAGACCAGACTCGGGAAGTTTGGGCAGGGGAGGATGATACAGCCAGCTGCTTCATACTAATTTCTTATGCTCTGTCTTTCAGTTTACTGTCTCATTCATTTTGCAGCCTTTGAGTTGGAAATTTGATTATCGATATATGCATATAAGACTATTATTAATTTCATACTAAACACTGCTTTAGTTAAATATCACAGCACATGTCATGTTTTCATTTTCTGCAAAAATTAAAATTTTTTATTTTCTGTTTTGCTTTTGAACTAAGAATTATTTTTCAGAAGCTCTTAAATTTCTAAGCAGCAGGGAATTTAGGGCTTTTCATTTTTGTTTGCTATTATTTTCTAATTTCTACTGTTTACACAGAGAATACTGTTTGTATTATTTCTGCTTTATGGAATTTATGGAGGTTTTCTTTGTGACCTAATACGTGATCGGTTTTCATAAATATCTTATGAGCACATGGAAAGAAGATGTTTTCTCTATTACAGGTGTACTGAGTTGAAAATATATATAAACTCTATATTATTGATTATTTCTTTCAATTTCCAGGTCCTTACTATGGTTTCTACTTTATTGTCTTTGACTGACTGAGGTGTCTAACAATCTTCTCTTACTAAAATTAAATATTCTCTTATTTGTCTTTAAGTTGCTGTTGTGCTATTTGATGCTTAGAAATTAACAAACGTTATTTGTTCTTTGTGAATTACAGCCTTTAAGCATCACAAAATGTACATCTTAATTTTATTTAGTATGTTCTGTTTTGAATGCTAACTGTGACCCTAACCTCTAATTTTATTTTTATTTGCCTGATTTATTAGTGTATATTATGTTATTTTTACAAACCAACTTTATTGAGATATGTTACATACAGTAAAAGCTACACATTTTCGCTGTACAGTTCAATAGTATTTGACAGATATAGACACCTGTGTAAACAACTTCCTGATCAAGATATGGAATATTTCTGTCTCCCTGGAAAGTTATCTCTGCCCTTCTGTGCTCAGTCTCTCTCTACCTCCATCGCAAATAACCTATGATCTGATTTATATCACTAAATATTAATTTTGCTTGATATAGAGTTCTATAGTATGTACCTTCTTGTGTCTGACTTTTTTTAAATAATGATTTTTTATTGAGATATAATTGACATATAACATTATATTAGTTTTAGGTATACAATATAATGATTCAATATTTGTATATATTGCAAAATGATCACCACAATAAGTCTAGTTAACATCTATCACCAGGCATAGCTACAAATTTTTTTTCTTGTGATGAGAACTTTTAAGATTTGTTCTCTTAGCAACTTTCAAATACACAACACAGTATTATTAACTATAGTCACCATGCTGTACATTACATTCCAGGACTTATTTATTTTGTACCTGAATGCAGCATAAGCACCTGACAGTTATTTTCGTTTTGTAATACAAGTGCCTGACATTAAGCTTTTGATTGCCGAGGCATCCACTTTAAAGACCGCACTCTCAAATAAACCCCTTGCCAGCTACACGACTAGATAAAGAGCCAGGCCACCTAAGCCCTGAAGTTTCCTTTGTTTTAGAGATCTCTGGTAGACTTAGTTATTGACCTTTTGACTTGTTTTTCCCTTCCCGCCCTTTAATTCCCACTTATGTTGTAAAAGAGTGAACCCGCGAAACTCTAGGCCCTCACCCTTGACCCCAATAAAAGCAGAACCCCAGACCTATGCTTTCTCTCTTCCTGTGACCTTGCTGTGTGGTTCCAGACATGCCGTGTACACTCCAGGACTTGTGAGTAATTAACCTTTTTTCTTTCAGTGTTTCCTGATGGTTATTGCTGATGGTGTCTTGCAATCATAAAACCACAGGGCTGGTCCAGCCACAACTTCGGTTCTGAAAGCGGAAATGCCTGTGCAAGCTTGCCACAGGCCCAGGTGAGTGCCCCCCAGGCATTTCTGGCCTATAGCATCACTATCCAAGGGATGAGACCAGCATAAAATATTGGAAGTCTGCACCTTTTAATCACTTTTGCCCATTTCGCCCAACCCAAAACCCACCTCTGGCAACCACTGCTCTGTTCTCTTTTGTTTTTTTTTTCAATTCCACATATAAGTGAGATAATACAGTGTTTGTCTTTCTGTGTCTGACTTATTTCAGTGAGCATAATGCCTTCAAGGTCCATCCATGCTGTCGCTAATGGCAAGATTGCCTTCTTTTTATGACTGAATAATATTCCATTGTATATACACCACATTTTCTTTATCCTTTCATCCATAGACGGACATGTAGGTTGCTTCCATATCTTGGCTTTTTTAAATAATGAATATAGAGGTGCAGAAATATTTTCGAGTTAATGTTTTTGTATTCATTGGATAAACATCCAGGGGAGGAATTGCTGAATCATATGGTGGATTTATTTTTAATTTTTGAGTAAGCTCCATGTTTTTCATAGTGATTGTATTAATTTTCATTCCCTCCAGTAGTGCACTAGGGTTCCCTTTTCTCTACATCCTCGCCAACACTGGTTATTTCTTGTCATTTTGGTGATTGCCATTCTAACAAGTGTGAGGTGATATCTCATTGCGGCTTTGATTTGCATTTCCCTGATGATTAGTGATGTTGAGCACCTTTTCATGGACCTGTTGGCCATCTGTATGTCTTTGGAAAAATATCTATTCAAATCCTCTGCCCATTTTTTAATCAGATTGTTAGGTTTTTTTTCTATTGAGTTGTGTAAGTTCTTTATATATTTTAGATGATAATCCCTTATCAAATATATGATTTGAAAATATTTTCCCCATTCAGTAGGTTGCATTTTCTTTTCTTTGATGATTTCCTTTGCTGTGCAGAAGCTTTTTAGTATAATGTAGTCCCATTTGTGTTTTTTGCTTTTGTTGGCTTTGCTTTTGGTGTCAAATCCAAAGAATCATTACCAAAACTGATGTCAAGAAGCGTACAGTCTGTATCTTCTTCTAGGAGTTTTATGGTTTCAGGTCTCATCTTCAAGTCTTTTATACATTTTGAGTTAATTTTTGTGTATGGTATAGAATGGTGGTCCAGTTTATTTTATTTTATTTTATTTTTGCATGTGGCTGCCCAGTTTTCCCAACACCATTTGTTGAAGAGACTGTGCTTTTCCTATTGCATATTCTTAGATCTTTTGTCATAACTTAATTGACCATATATGCATGTGTTTATTTCTGGACTCTCTATTCTGTTCTATTGTCTTATGTGTCTATTGTTATGGCAATACTATATTGTTCTGATTACCAAAGCTTTGGAACATAGCTTGCAACCAGGAAGCATGTTGCCTCCAGCTTTGTTCTTCTTTCTTGGAATTGCTCTAGCTGTTAGGGGTGTTTTGTGGTTCTGTACAAATTTTAGGATTGTTTGTTCTATTTCTGTGAAAAATGCCATTGGGATTTTGATAAGGATTGCACTGAATCTGTAGATTCCTTTCAGTAGTATAGACATTTTAACTGTATTAATTATTCAAATCCATGAACATGGAATATCTTTCCATTTATTCATACCTTCTTCAATTTCTTTCACTAGTGTCTCATAGTTTTCTGTGTGTAGGTCTTTCGCCTTCTTTGTTAAATTATTCCTAGGTGTTTTATTCTTTTTGATGCAATTTAAATGAGATTGTTTTCTTAATTTCTTTTGCTGATAGGTTACTGTTAGTGTATAAAAACACAACAGATTTTTGTACATTGATTTTGTATCCTGAAACTTTACAGAGTTAATTTATTAGTTTTAACAGTTTTTTGGTGGAGTCTTTAGGGTTTTCTGTATATAATATTGTGTCATCTGCAAATAATGACAGTTTTACTTCTTCTTTTTCAATTTGAATGCATTTTATTTCTTTTCCTCATCCAATTGCTCTGGCTAGGATATCCAATACTATGATGAATAAAGTGGTGAGAGTGAACATCTTTGCTTTCTTCCTGATCTTAAAGGAAAAGCTTTCACTTTTTCACTACTGAGTGTGACGTTAGCTGTGGGCTTGTCATATGAGGTCTTTATCATATTGAGATATGTTCCCTCTATACCCACTTGTTAAAAGTTTTTATCATAAATGGATGTTGAATTTTGTCATATGTTTTTTCTGAATCTATTGAGACAATCATATAATTTTTCTGCATCATTTTGTTAATGCGGTTTATCACATTAATTGATTTGCTGATGTTGAATCATCCTTGCATCCCTAAAATAAATCCCAGTTGATTAGGTGTATGATCCTTTCAATATGTTGTTGAATTTGGTTTGCTAACATTTTGTTGAGGATTTTTGCATCTGTGCTCATCAGGGATATTAGCCCATAATTTTCTTTTCTTGTGGTGTCCTTGTCTGGTTTTAGTATCAGGGTAATGCTGGCCTTGTAAAATGAGCTTGGAAGTGTTCCTTACTCTTCCATTTTTTGAAAGAGTTTGAGAAGGATTGGTATTAATTCTTCTTCAAATGTTCAGTAGAATTCACAGGTGAAGCCATCTGGTCCTGGATTTTTGTTTGTTGGGAAATTTTTTATTACTGATTCAATCTCTTTACTAGTAGTCAGTGTGTTCAGACTTTCTATTTCTTCTTGATTTGGTTTTGGTAGATTTTATGTTTTTAAGAATTTATCCATTTCTTCTAGGTTGTCCAATTTGTTGGTATATAATACTTTATAATAATCTGTTATGATCCTTTGTGTTTCTATATTATCAGTGTAATGTCTCCTCTTTCATTTCTAATTTTATTTATTTGAGTCCTTTCTTTTTCTTGGTAAGTGTAGCTAAAGTTTTGTGAATTTTGTTTATCTTTTCAAAGAACCATCTCTTAGTTTCACTGATATTTTCTATTGTCATTTTAGTCTCTATTTCATTGATTCCTGCTCTGCTCTTTGTTGTTTCCTACCTTCTACAAATTTTGGGCTTTGTTCTCATTTTCTAGTTCCTTGAGGTATAAAGTTAGATCATTTATATGAGACTTTTCTTGTTTCTTGAGGTAGGTGTTTATTGCTATGAACTGCCCTCTTAGAACTGCTTTTGCTGCATCCCATAAATTTTAGTATGTTATATTTCCATTTTCATTTATTTCAAAGAATTTTTTTAAATTTCATTTTTGATTTCTTCTTTGACCCATTGGTTGTTCAGTAGCATGTTGTTTAATCTCCACATATTTCTGAATTTTCCAGTTTTCTTCCTGTAACTGATTTCTAGTTTCATATTGTTGTGGTTAGAAAAGATGCTTGATATGATTTTAATCTTCTTAAATTTATTAAGACTTGTTTTGTGGCCTAAGATATGTTCTATCCTGGAGAATGTTACATGTATGCGTGAGAAGATGTGTTTCTGTTCTTTTTTGATGTAATGTTCTGTATATGTCTGTTAAGTCTATCTGCTCTAACATGTTGTGTAGGGCCAATACTTCCATATTGAGTTTCTGTCTGGATGATCTATTCATTAATGAAAGATGGGTATTAAAGTCCCCTACTATTATTATTCTCTATTCCTCCCATGATGTTGTCCCATATTTCACTTTTAAGCTATCTTTACTTTTTTCATTCTTTTTCTTTTTGCTGCTCTGATTGGACAGGTTCCATTGCCCTGTCTTTGAGTGTACTGATCCTTTCTTCTGCTTTATCTATTCTGATTTGGAACTGATCTATTGTATTTTTCAGTTCTGTGATTGTATCAGTCAGTTCTGTGACTTTTATTTGGTACTTTCTTATATTTTCTATTTCTTTGTTGAAATTCTCACTTTGTTCATCCATCCTTTTCCCAAGCTCAGTAAGCATCTTTATGACCATTATTTTGAACTGTTTTCCAGGTAAATCACTTAACTCCATTTCATTAAGGTCTTTTGCTGAGGTTTTATCTTATTCTTTTGTTTTGAATATATTCTTCTTTTTCTTCATTTTCCTTGACTCTCTGTGTTGGATTCTATGCGTTAGATAAAATAGCCATCTCTTCCAGTCTTGAAAGAGTGGCATCTTGTAGGAGATGAAACTTGTGGTTCAACCCTGCCCTAGCTCTTAATTGTCTCTCAAACCTTTGCAAATTTCTAAGTAGCCTATTTTATTTTCAGTGGCACCTAATAGTTGAGGGTGTGCCAAGACCTGTCAGGATCCCAAAGGGGAAGATCTCAGCAGCACCTAGACTCAGGCTAATTGGAAGACTGCTCTTCGGAGAGCAGCTTTTAACATGTGCAAATAAACCTCTTTCAGGGGAAGATTGGGAGATGGGCATTTTTGTCTGTTCCCTCTGCCTGGAGTCCTGGGTAATAGCCGGTGAAGAACTGTTTGTTTATGTGCTACTTTCCCATTAAACCAGTGAAAGGGAGCTCTCATAGCCACCAGACATAGGCTATCAGGTGATATGTCCTCTGGATAGTAGTAACTAAAGCTAGGGTACTGGACATGTACATAATCTCCTTTCTCAGAGACACTAACAAGCTAGGGCTGGGCAGAGGGAGAGCATGAAGGTGGTGACCACGAGCCTCCCCAGTCTCTGGAGAGGATTTTAGTCAGTCCCAAGATATGTGTTTAATCAGAAGCCTGCTCCTCAGGCCACAACTATGAAGATAAGCTAACAGACTTCTTTCATATAAAGACTGGCTTGCATTTCAGTCTGCTGGATCTGCACCTGGGGGGCTATCCAATTCGGAACAGTTTTTCCATTTGCTACAGTCCTATGGAATCCATGATTGTAATTTCCTGCTGGCCACTAGAGCCAAGTGATAAAAGGGTGTCCCCTCGGTGGAAGCCTCAAAAACTGGGCACCAGGCATATGTTCCAGCTCCATTTTGGGAAATACTAGAGACTTGGAGCAAGGCAGAGGGAGAGCTCAGAGATAACACTTCCCCTCTGTGGTCTCTGGAGAGGATTACTGTGGGCCTTCTATGTGAGTTTAATTACAAGCCTGCTCTTCAGGCTGCAGTGATGAAGATAAGATAATAGGCCTCTTTCAGAAAAAGATTTAGTGCCTGAGTCTGTTGCCTCTCTGCTATGCCTTGGGTGTGGTAGCCTGTGAAGAACTCTTTCTCCCTTTGTTGCAATCCTGTGGGACTTGCAGGCATAAGACCACTGGCCACCAGAGCCAGGTTGTCAACACGTGTCCCCTGGCCAGCAAAAATTGGGGTACCAGATGATGTCACAAGATCCTTTCCAGGAGATATCAGCAACCTGAACAGAGGCAGAGGGAGGACGCAAAGATGCCTCCATTTTTGGAGACTATTTTAGTAGGCTCCTAGATGTGTTTTAAATTAGATGCCTGACCCTCAGCCTAAGCTTTAAGATAAGCAAATAAATCTCTTTCACAGAAAGACTGCCTGCTTTTCAGTGGGCCACCTCCCTGCTGGGCCCTGGGTGGGTTAAGTCCTCGTGAGCTCTTTATGAAGTCTTTCTTAGTTCACTGTAGCCTTGTGGGTCTCATGGATGCAAATTGCATTGGCTTTCAAAGCTAGATCTTTTGAGGGCTCGTCTTTCAGGTGCAGGTCTTAAAAGCTGAGGTGCCAGATGTGGGGTTCAAACTCTTCATTCCTCACAGAGAGGCTCAGAATTGTGAGCTCTCCCAATTGTGGGTCACCACACCAGGGGTGGAGCTTATGGTGAGATTGTGCCTCTCCTACCTAATTTGATGTGTTTTTTTTCTCTTTCACCCAGTTCATAGGAGTCATTCAGCTAGTTTTTGCATTTCTTTCAGAAGAAATTGTTCCATATTGTTGACGAAAATATTCCATAACCAATCTATAAATGAAAATTTGGGTGAGTTTATTCTGAGCTAAAATCTGAGGACCATGGCCCAGGGCCCTTCTTCCCAAAGGAAGAAGGGGCACCAAAGAAGTGAGGTACACAGAGTGGTTATATACCCCCAAAGAGGATGCTTTACATATGATTGAAATGTCCCTCCCACAATAGTCACAAGATTGCCCTGTCCACACAGCACTTGATGGACACAGCAGGTAGTGGGTCTGCTATCTCAACGGGCATAGCATGAGGCAAGTCTATTGTCTCGAGCTAGGTGGTCACAGGTGAGCACAGCAATCAGTTCCTAGCCTAAGGAAAGATGCTTAATCCTTAAGGAATGCCAACGTTGGGAGGGGGAGGAAAGTTGCACCTTTATCTCAAGGGCCTTTGTTCTTGCCATAGGGAATCTCTAAAGCAGATATACAATGCATACTCAATGGCCATGGTCAGGCCCTTTTGGAAAGACAAGGTCAGGCCGAATTAGGTTTCTACCAAATGGCTTCCTCATGTACTCCAATATATCCTATTACTTGCTATTTTTATTTATCAATATGTAGCTGTAGATTTGGTATGTCTGTGGCAGGTGAGTACGGGATCCTCTTATGGCACCACCTTTTACAGGAACCTGAAACTATTCTATATCTTGATTATGGTAGTGGTTATATGATTGTATATGTTTATCAAAACTCACAGAATTGTAAACTAAAAAGGGCGAATTTTACTGTATGTATATTATGCCTTAATTTTAAAAATGGAAAAATATTAGTAATGAAGCCATCAAAAACCATAATATAATTTTAAATAATTATAATGAAAAATATAGAACATCTCTAAATCAAAACCCACAAAATACAGCTGAGAGAAATTAAATAAGATCTAAATACATTGAGATATATATCTTGAAATTGAAGGCTCAATATTGTTACAATGTCAATTCTCTCAAATTGATTTATAGATTCAATATAGTCCTAACCAATATCCCAGCAGGGTTTTCCCTCCTCCTCTTCCTCCTTATCCTTGTCTTCATTTTCATCTTCATCATCTTCTTTTTCTTCTGATGCGCGGTCGGTGAGCCGAAGAGTAGAAAGAAAGATTTCTTGGACTCTCAAGGTCTGGCAGTAGTGCTCTTTTTTTTAGAGAATAGTGTGGAATAGCATGGGGACAGGACCCATGGGCAGTAAAGAGCTGCTGCCACATGGGGACAGGACCCATGGGCAGTCAGAGCTGCTGCTGGCATGGGGATAGGACCCATGGGCAGGAGGAGCTACTGCCATCATGGGGGCAGGACCCATGGGCAATCAGAGCTGCTGCAAACATGGGTTGAGGGTAGGGCTAAATTTAAGGCATAGGTATGTGAGTTATCTCTTTACAAGACAAAGGAAAGAATGTGTAAGAAAAAAGTCGTTAAAATGGTATCAGTGCCAGTGGGATCTGGTTATTGGGTGGTCTTATAACTTTTAGATAAGAATCAAACCAGATTAAGTAAATGGCAGAAGCCACCACCTTAAATATTATCTTCAGCTAGAGACCAAGGAGGATGTTGGGGGTCAACATGTCAGCCACATGAGGTTGCAAGACAGTAAACAACTTAAGTCCTTGCCTTCCCCATTAAGAGTTTCCAGAGTTAAGGCCATCCCCCCTTCCTCCTGGTGCAGAGAGGGAGACACCCCCCGCAGATGGAGACTTCCTTCACAAATGCAAATGTCTCTCATCAAAGGGCAAGCAAATTCCATTCTTCAGAGCCTCCTTCTCATCTGCAGTTTTTAAAAGTAACCAGCCTAAAATAAGCCTCATCACTTCCACAAAAGTTTCTGAGCTATTTCCGAAATTTATATAGAGTCTGGACCTAGAATAGAAAAAACATTTTTCAAAAAAGAAGAAAAAATTGAAGGACTTAAACTGACTTCAAGACTTACTATAAAGGTATGGTAATCAAGAGAGTTTGGTACTGGTATCAGGTTATGTTACTGAACCAAAGTGGGTTCACTTCTTGGTGAGTTGAAATCAAAGCCTTCACCAGAAGTAGTTATCAATAAAAAGAGCACTGCTGCCAGACCTTGAGAGTCCAAGAAATCTTTCTTTCAACTCCTTGGCTCGCCGACCCTGCATCATTTCTGGTGGCCTGTATGGGGATCTTGCTTCATCGGCTTGTGAGCTCAAGTTCTGGTAAGTACCCTTTTCTTCTTTGTGTTTTTCTCTTTTTCAAGGATGGATCTAAATTCACTTCTCCATCAAGAACCTTCCCAGACAGCTGTATGAATCCATGTTTGCTGCTCATGGCTACTCTATGGGGCGAATCATGGCGTTCAGCTTGAAGTGAATTAGTACTTGAAGCTTGAGGGTGGTGTAGAATGAATTAATCCATTCCTTTCTAATCCTATCTCTAATATATAAATTTTACATGGACATGGGTTGATCACTTAAGTCATTAAGCTGGTCGCCAATCTCCAAGACTCCAGTGGAAGGTTTCTTTTCCTAAGGCTGGATTGTTATCCCTCCCTATGGTTCCTGACCACACTCCAAACCACGGGAAAGTCCCAATTGGGACTCTGGTTCAAGGAAAGTACCAAACTCTAACCTTTGGTTGAGTATGGGAACCCCTTCTTGGGAGAATGGCTCCAGGATACAATTAGGTAGAATGTCCCCCAGACCGGAAGAAAACTCCTCACTGTTTTTCTCTATCCTTTTATCTTGGGAACCCTTCACCAGGCACCTATTACTGCCAGGCATAACAGGGAAGATATACAAAGGATGCGATGCAGGGGGATGCCCTCATCATTCCTTGCTATAGGAACCCCATCAGGGGGGATTTCAAGGTAATGGATCCTTTTCTCTTGGGGACCATTCGCCAGGCACCTGTTACTGCCAGGCATAATAGGGAAGATATACAAGGGATGCAATGCCGGGGCATGCCCCCATCACCCCTTGCTGTGGGAATCCCACAGGAGGAACAACGGGTAGGACACTGCCCTAGGTTCAGGGGGGATTTTTAAAGGTAATGGACCCTTTTCTTTCATCTCTCTTCTTTTGCCTTTTTGCTTCTTAGGACCATGGGAGCTTCTAATTCCATTCCTAAGGACTCACCTTTGGGTTACTTTTTAAATAATTGGGCAAAATTTGATTTACAAGATCTAGAGAAAAAGAGACTTATCTTTTACTGTAATACTGCTTGGCTTCAGTAAACTCTGAAAGAGGAAAAATGGCCCATGAACGGCACCCTAAATTTTAATACTGTTTTTCAACCACACATTTTGCTGCCGCCTGGGAAAATGGTCTGAAATCCCTCACATTCAACCATTCATGGCCCTAAATCAAGATCCTGAACTCAGAGTGGTTTGTCGCATGTGTCTAGCTTCCCCCACTAAAGTAGAAAAACCCACACCTGATATATTAGATGAGGACTGCCTTGTTAGACCTCTCCCTAAGGCCCCCACAGCTTTGAGTCCCGAGGACTCAAAGACCAGAATACCTCCTCCCTACAAGGAGGAACGCAACATTGAGTCTTCTACCCCTATAAGTCCTGCAGGTCATATGAAGAGTGGGGCCTCTTATAATCCTGGACATCTCCTTCTCCATGAGGTAACAAATGGGGAAATGGGGACCATTTGAGTCCATGTTCCATTTTCAATGTCTGATATGGCTCAATTAAAGACGCAACTGGGTAGATATTGTGAAAATCCTTCCCAATTTATTGATAGCTTTCAACATCTCATAATGATGTTTGATTTAACCTGGCAGGATATCTATATTATTCTTACTCATTACTGCACTACAGATGAAAAAAGTCGTATTTGGGTGGGAGCACATGAATTCAAAGATGACTTACACACTAGAGACAGACATAAATATCCAGTAGGTGGCACTGCAGTGCCAGATACAGACCCTAAATGGGATTATAGGAATGAAGAAGATCGAGGACAACGGAATCACATGGTTACTTGTCTAATAGAGGGAATGAAGAAGGGATTTACAAAGCCAGTCAATTTTGAAACTCAGGGAAATAACTCAGGGAACAGATGAAAACCCTGCCCTTTTTCAAGGGAGATTAGTGGAAGCTATTCGAAAATACACTAATCTAGGCCCTACTTCTCCAGAAGGGATTTCTATTCTAAACATGTTCTTTATTAGTCAGTCTGCCCCAGACATACGCTGAAAATTGGCTAAATTGACCTTGGGTCCTCAAACACCTGTACAGAGACTTTTGGAGGTTGCTACTCAGGTGTTCAATGATCAGGACTTGTCTCTTAAACAGGATAAGGACAGAAGGGTAAAATTACAGGGTAAGGTACAGGCTCATGTTTTAGCAGCCGCCATTGCGGATATGCCACAGAAACAGGCTAACCAGGGGCCCAAGTCTCAAACTACCAATGCCGGAGGCCCAGGTAAGTCCCCTTGTTACCGTTGCCGTCAATCTGGACACTGGAGCAAAAAGTGCCCAAGAAAGGATCTTCCTCCTAGGCCTTGTCCTCTCTGCAAGCTAGAGGGACATTGGAAGCATGATTGTCCTTGCCTCCAGAGTGAGGAGGGGCCAAGAACACACTTCCCTGCCCGGAGATATGATCCTGAGTACTCCGCCTGAAGGGGCCCAGAGGCCAGTCTGGCTCCCGTCACCATGGGTCAGACTGAGCCCCAGGTTACAGTGGATGTGGAAGGTAAGCAAATCAATTTTTTTATTGATACGGGAGCCACTTACTCTGTACTTGTTTGCCATTCTGGCCCAACTCGTAAGTCCCATCAAAAAATTATCCGAATAGAGGGAGATTCTAAGTTTTGTTACCAAACTCTTCCTTTATCTTGCCAATATCGGACTCAGGTGTTTTCCCATACTTTCCTAGTCCTACCTACTTGTCCTACTCCACTATTAGGGTGAGACTTAATGAAAAAATTAGGAAGCCAATTTATTCTAACACGTGAGGAGGATGACTTGTTTGTCGCTCTGTCTCCAAGCTCTGTTGATTCCCAGATACCCTCCGATATTCCACTGCATATATGGGAAGCAGTTGATCCCCAGATTTGGGATTGCTCCCTTCCAGGGAGAGCTATAACAGCACAGCCAGTCTCTATTACCCTGCGGGATTGTACCCCATAAGAAGCAATACTCTTTAAAGCCAGAGGCAATTGAGGGATTACAACCCCTTATATTAAAATGCCTCAGTCATGGCCTCCTTAAACGATGTCAATCTCCCTTGTATACTCCTATGTTGCCTGTAAAGAAGCCAAATGGAGATTACTGTTTGGTCCAGGACCTCCACATAACTAATGAGGCCACTGTTCCTATCCACCCCATCGTGCCTAACTCATATACTATACTTTCCCAGATCCCAGAAAACTCTAATTGGTTTACAGTCGTGGACTTAAAGGATGCTTTCTTTTGTATTCCTCTGGACAAAACTTCCCAACCTTTATTTGCCTTTGAATGAAAGTTTCCTAATGAAGCTCTTCCTATCCAGTTGACGTGGGCAGTCCTCCCTCAAGGTTTTCGGGATAGCCCCCATTTGTTTGAATGTGCCCTCAGCAAGGATCTGTGGGATGTCAAACTCCCTGTCGGTGGCTTAATACAATATGTTGATAATATTCTTATTTGTAGTCCCACAAAGGAGGATTCTGATGACAATATTGTCCTTGTCCTTATTTTCTTAGCCCAACGGGGATATCGAGTGTCCCCACAAAAGGCACAAATTTCACAACAGCAGGTGTCCTATTTGGGCTATGATTTAACCCCAGGACACTGGGCACTTTCTATAAATAGGAAAAAGGCTATCTTCAAACTTGGACCAACAAAGACAAAACAAGTTCGTACTTTCCTGGGTATGGCAGGATTCTGTCGTTTATGGCTTCCTCAGTTCGGGGTAATAGCAATGCCTTTATATGAAGCAACCAGAGGACCTGATGCTGAACCTCTGGAGTGGACACAAAAGGAAGACAAGGTCTTTCTGTCAATTCAACAGCAATTGTCTTACACCCCAGCCTTGGCTCTGCCTAATGCCAACAAGCCTTTTACTCTATATGTTACTGAAAAGCAGGGCCAGGCCCTCGGTATCCTCACCCAAAGACTAGGCCCAAAGACCCGAATTGTTGGATATTTCTCAAAGACTCTAGACTCGGTGGCTTTGGGATGGCCAGCCTGCTTAAGGGCTGTAGCAGCTACAGCTCTTTTAGTTAAGGAGGCCTCTAAATTAATTATGGGACAAATTCTGAATATAAAAAGAAAGTTGTAGAAGGTTTGTGAGAGAAATGCAGAAAGGAGTTTTACACCTGGTCAAGTAGACTAAGATTAAAGTAAAGCCAATTAAGTAAATGAGTTTTAATGTTAAAAATAAGCTGGTGCAGAAATTAAAATTTGGTTTTCTCTTGAAGGGTAATTTTCTTGAACTTTTGGTCTTCTTTTGATAAAGAGGTTATAAAAGGTGTTCCTTTGAGTAAGTCTACCTAAAAGACAGAAAATCTGTTTTGTTAAAATAATTTCCTATATTCAGAAAGAAAAAGGTCTCTCTAAAATATTTTGACTGTGTTGTTTGCTCTTGACTGTTTCTGTCATCACTTTGAATACATACCTAAGCTTTGTTTCACAGTGAGCGTTGTTTCCTATATGAACAAGTGTTTTAAAATGTTTTGATATTTTTGACAAGCTTGTCCCTCAAAAAAAAAATTCAAATCCTGAATGAAGGCTTTCTTTTGACCCGAAAGAAGGAGGAAATTTTCTCTGGGGATTTTTAGGGGGCCCCTGAGACTTCTCAAATAAATTTGCTCTGTCTTCCTATGAGGAGGAAAATACTAAACTAATTAGGCTTATTTGGTCTATTAAATTACATGGGAAGCATTGTCAAATAAGTGATGATAAAATTTCTTAGGTGGTATTATGTGGGTAAATACTATTGATATAGATGTCTTAAAATTATATGGCATTCCTAAAATTCTAATCTGTCCTGGTTATTGGTCATAATTCCAGTTATTATCTAGAAGTGTTGTATGTCACAGAAGTAACCAAGTTTCTTTGTCAATTGCCCTTTTGAGTCTTTTGTCCATTTACAGGTAGTTGCCAGTTTACTGTGATGTTTTTGCTTTTGCAAATATGTTTCGTCTTCAGAGAAATTCGTGGAAAGGATTCTGACACAAGATTCTAAACTACAGGTTCCTGATAAACTTTTGGATTGTAAAACTGAAAGATTTATCTTTTTCTCCCTACCTTATCCCTCCAGAATTTGGAAACCCTTTGTGAGTAAGTATGGTTATTTCATGGCAATACAGTTATTTGCATAAGTTCAATAAGAATCTGTTGTCCTTATAACAGGACACATTGGTTATATTACCAAGGCTTTGACTGGAATGTCATATTTGAGAGAAACATACAGGCTCGGATATGACAAGACAGCTTTTCAGGAGCAAAGATTGGACTTTCTAGAATAAAGCCACTTGGAAATATTGGCCTGGTACCTTGTTTATAGAGATTCTGGAAATCTTACCTGGTAAGTAAGGAAGCTTGCTTATCTGGCAGGTGCAAGGAACCTCAGAATATTTTGGGGGACCTCGAGAAGAGAGGAATCCACCCAAACCTGTAGGTACTGCAGGCAAAATCTGATTGCAAGTCCGTGACTTGGCTTTTCTGGCCTCAAGAGGCTTTTACAGTTCAATCTGTGGTTCCTCATAAAAATTCCAGCAAAGCAGATTTAAAAGAGCCTGTATAATCAATTGCTATTCTTGCTGCACTTATGTAAATAATTGAATGAAGTTTTATTGAAACCACTTATTTTGCAAACCAGTTAATCTTAATTTGGCTAACTTGTAAAAATGAGGTGATTTTAAAGAGAGAAAAATTGTTTCAGTAGAAGCTATAGTACTCATTCATGGATATTAGATTCTCTCTTCTCTTCTACAAGATTCACCTATTACTAATCATATTGGCTCCTTGTGGCCGTCCCTCTCTGATACTTGGAAGCTCCTGGGCCACTATCAAACCTTTTCCTTCAATACTACTGCCCAAATACTGACTAGATTTGCTTTGTCACAGGTGGATCATAAACAACAAGTTCCAAAGGTAAAGTCCTCAACTTATCGATACACACAGGATGGACTATATCAAATTTGGGACGAATATATTTGGCTCACTCCTAGTAGTGGTCAACTCAGTCAAAAGGCCACTCTATGTTGGGAACAAACCAATCACACCTGTGCTACATGGCCTAATAGCACCCAACCTATAGGAAAAATTCCCCGTTATATGTGTTCTCATATCATAGCCTTAAAAAATACTGCTTGGTTTGGGACTGACTCGGGCAGGCGGCCCAGCGTATGTTGGTTAGCCCCTAATGACACTCAGTGGTTATGTGGCTCCAACTTATGGCCTTGGCTGCTACCTGGATGGATTGGACGATGCACCCTAGGCTTTGTCTGGATGCAAGGTAGAACTACATTTACTATATCTCCTCCTGCTAACCTACTCAACCTGCAACAGTGCTCGACCCACTCTGTCTTCCACTGGTATGACCATGTTGCCTCAATTTTCCTTCCTCAATTAGGAATTGAAAGTGTCATCTTACATATGGAAGCTCTAAATAAATTTACTATGAAGGCATTAAATGATACACAGCATAGACTTTCGCTGCTCGATTTAGAAGTATCCCAAATGCGTAAGGCAGTCCTCCAAAACCAAATGGCACTGGATGTCTTGACAGCAGGACAGGGGGGCACTTGCGCCCTTATAAAAACTGAATGTTGTGTCTATATTCCTGACTACCATCAAAATATCTCTGGCTTCCTATCTGATATGAGCCACCAAATTAAATCCATGTCTGACACTACCCTATCTCCAAATGATTGGTTGAACTGTTGGTCAGGACCAGGTTTCTGGACTACTATCAAAACTTATTCATTGGGTTAATCATATTGCGTGTATTTCTTATTATAATTTGTTGTCTATTTTGTTGTTTGTCTTCCACACCTCAACAAAGTTTCACCTCCTGGACCACCTCTTGTCAAATGATTCTCTCCTCTCCAGAGACTCTGTATACCTTGTCAGCCTTGGACTCCATGGGCACAGCATTCAGGTCCACTGAACCTCCTACCTGTACCTATGGCCCCATTTAGGGACAGCTCTACAACCTTGTACAGCTGGAAGTAGTTACAGAAGACTGAACATCGTCCATATCCCCAAAAGATTTTGGGGCCAAATGGGTTCAGGTGGGGTTTATAATGAGGATTATTTTAGGCTGGTTACTTTTAAAAACTGCAGACGGGAAGCAGGCTCTGAGGAGTGGAATTTGCTTGCCCTTTGATGAGAGACATTTGCATTTGTGAAGGAAGTCTCCGTCTGTGGGGGTGTGTCCCTCTCTGCACCAGGAGGAAGGGGGGATGACCTTATCTCTAGAAACTCTTAATGGGGAGGGCAAGGACTTAAGTCTTGTTTATTGTGCTTGTCTGGTAACCTCATGTAGCTGAATCCCCCCGCCACCAACATCCTCCAGGAAGCATAGGACATCCTGACTTAATCTGGTCTGATTCTTATCTAAAGTTATAGGACCCGATAACCAAACCCCACCAGCAGTGATAACATTTTAATGAATTTTTACATATTCTTTCCTTTGTCTTGTAAAGAGATAACTCACACACCTATGCCTTAAATTTAGCCCTACTCTCAACCCATGTTTGCAGCAGCTCTGACTGCCCATGGGTCCTGCCCCCATGATGGCAGCAGCTCTTACTGCCCATGGGTCCTGTCCCCATGCAGCAGCTCCTCCTGAGCATGGGTCCTGTCCCCATGCTATTCCACACTCTTCTTTGAATAAGAAAGCAGTACTGCCAGAACTTAAGTGTCCAAGAAATCTTTCTTTCGACTCCTCGGCTCGCCGACCCCGCATCAGTATCAGGATATGTTACTGAACCAAAGTGGGTTCACTTCTTGGTGTGTTGAAATCAAAGTCTTCACCAGAAGTCGTTGGCACACAAAGTGAGATTTATTTGTAGCAAATAATGAGACCACAGGGAATTGTTTCCAAAGCCATGGCCCCCAAGCAAGGGAAAACAAGTACCTTTTATTTCAAATGGGGACTGAATATTCAAAAGGGAGTTTTCATCACCACATGTAGAGGTGGATATTCACTTACACAGATGCAGTTTGAAAATGTGCTTCCACATACATCATATATTATTGTAATAAGACCCAAGCTCCTCCTGGGGCCGAGATCTTAACATTAAAATGAAGCAAAGGTGACTCTTGGGTACTTCTCCACTGGTTTGTGCAGGTGTAGCTCTTGCAGTGGGGTTTGCACCAGTTCTGGGCTGTTGGTAATTGCATCTCTTAATGTAACTAAAAGAGAAACAGTTAAGTGCTTCGGAAACATCCTTTGAGTTACTTGGGGGTGTTAGTCAGTGACAGATACACAAATCAATTAATGAAACATTATACAGAGTCTAGAAATAGACGTGAAAAATATATTTTCAATTGCATTTCTCATCTGTTTTTTTGAGTAGACTTTTGAGAAAGAGATCTTTCCCCAAGGCTCAGAAATTAGACTGACTTGTCTAGTAGGTTATTGAGATGAGATTTACACCCAATCTTAATAACAAGTCCAGGATCTCTTTTGAGTGCTAGAACTCTGTTCAACACACTGCCTTTCACAGGGAGGACTTCCTCCCCATGGAGAGACTGGCCAACTTGCCTTGTATTTCTCACTCACTTTGTCTCCGACTGCTCTTCCTTGCAGTGCTGTCTGCATCAGCCATTACTCCTGCTAACGCAGAGTCCATGAAGCACCACAACCTCCTAATCTGCTCCTCCTGAAAGGTTTCTATACTAGCTGGTCTAAAGTCAGATAGTACTGGAATGAAAAGAAGCCAAGAGCAATTTGAAGCACAGCTCTGACTAGGATGGTTATGGAATCCAGCTGATGCCAAAAGAGGTCTACATTTTCCATAGGGAACAATCTGATACTGGCTCAACATAAGGTTGACATAAGGGAAGCCATATTGTAGAAGAGAAACCATATTGTAAGTTTATTCTTTAAATTTTTTGGAGGAAGATTAGTCATGATGTAACATCTGCTGCCAATCTTCCTTTTTGTTGAGGTAGACTGACCCTGAGCTAACATCTGTGCCCATCATCTTCTATTTTATATGTGGGATGCCTGCCAGAGCATGGCTTGCTTAGTGGTGCCATGTCTGCACCCAAGATCTGACCCAGCGAACTGCAGGCCGGTGAAGCAGAACATGCGAACTTAACCTCTGCACCACCAGGCCAGTCCCCATATTGTAACTTTAAATGAACTCTGACTAACTAGCCCACATATACTCTGTAGATTAGATTTTGTGGCCCCTCCCAGCTGCTTTAAGATGATAACTTTGTTCTTTTGAGTTCCTTAGGAATGTGATGACCCCTGGGCAGAGGGCAGAGCCTATGCTGATAGCCATTGTCAATGACAACTGAAAGATCAGGGTATAGGGCATTGATCCATTCTCTGATGCATATCCAGTAAAACAAAGGACTATCAGGAACTGGGACCAGATGCCTGGCCCCACGCAGAGGCCAGCTACCTCCCCCACCTGGAGAGTAGCCCTTTATATAACTGGGTTGTAGTCTTTGTTCAGTGAGATGGTTCTTTTGGACATGAGTTGGCCATCTTCCTTCTTGCTAGCAAGCTAATAAAGTCCTTTCTCTCCTACCACTTTGCCTCCTGACTTTTGGCATGTCTTGCAGCAAGCAGAGGGCCCCATTTGGTGGTAACAAATCCACTCTATAGACAAGTGTCTCTTTCCCTAGGTCATGGAGTGACAGGAAGTTCCCTTACAAATGGATGAAGTACAACAAGATAAAGAACAACTCCAGCATCACTTATTAGGTATTCTACAAACTTTTTTTGCACATCCCTTGCTTCCTATATGGTTCCTTGATGGCAGTGCTAAGTTGAGATTTATTCAAGTGTGGAGTTTCCCTTGTCCCAGGGCAGGAATATTTTGGAATTCTGATTGAATTACCTTTCAGTGTACAGAAGTCACTTCATCTACAATTAAAATGCACTATTTTTTTTTTCTTCAAGGTAGGTTTTTAGGAAGTGGCCTCTTGGATAATGAATGGACGTGCCTCTTCTTTTTCCTTTCCCTCATCCACTCTTCCAAAGGTGCAGTTGGTTCCTTTCTTCCTCTAGATAGGGTCGTAGAGTGAATTAGTCTCACCTGGCACCTCTGTGTCTCTTCTATGCCTCAGTTGGGGTTCAATATTAAATATGAAGACATCAAGGTACAGCAAAAAACATCGACACTCATGGCTTGATTTCAACAGAAGTAGACTCAATGCTCTCAGAGCAAGATGTTAGGGTTTTTATTCTGAGGCCAAAATTTCCTAAGTTAGAAACATAGGAACCCCAAGATGGAAATAAAGAAGTCCAGTGCTGGATATGAGACTGTCTGTCTGAAGAGGCTTTTCCAACCATATAGAGGAAGAAGAGGTGGGGTGAGTGAGGAAAAAAAAATCTAAAAGTTGATTAAAATTTTGGGACTTGATTTTCTTAGACACGAGATAACGTTAAAGCAGAGGGGGATGACAGATTATTTTTCTTGGAGGGTGGGCTCTTGTTTTCCTCCCCTGGATCATTGGTGCCATATTTGCCTCTTGATTGGAGCTTTCCCAGGGGCTGAGAGAATTTGCTCATGCCCTTCCAGTGACTGGGTTATTGACTTTAGTGTTATATTCTTCAGGGCCTGGAGATACCGGCTCAACACAAAGTTGACATAGGTGAGGCCATATTGTAGAAAAGAAACCATATTGTAACTTTAAATGATTTCCGATTAACTACCCCAGGGATACTCTGTAGATTTTGTGGCCCCTCCCAGCTGCTTTAAGATGATAATTTTGTTCTTTTGAGTTCTCTAGAAATGTGATGACTCCCTCCCTCACCCTTCCCCTTCCCCCTGCCCCCCTTCCTTGTCAGAGAGCCTATGATGATATATGCTGATAGCCATCATCAATGACAACTGAAAGATCAGGGTACAGGGCATTGATCCATTCTCTGATGCATACCCAGTAAAACAAAAACAAAGGACTGTCAGGAACTGGGACCAGATGTCTGCCACCCCCAGAGACCAGCCACCTCCCCTACCTAGAGACCAGCCCCATATATAACTGCTCTGTAGTCTTTGTTCTGTAAGACGGTTCTTTCAGACATGAGTAAGCCGTATTCCCTCTTGCTAGCAAGCTGTAATAAACTCTTCCTCTCCTGCCACCTTGCCTCCTGACTATTGGCATGTCTTGCAATGAGCAGACGACACCCCTTGGGCTATAACACTGGTAGGACATGAGTGGATGAGCAAATCTTACTCTCAAGGGAAGTAGCACTTTTCCTTTTCCTCTTCTTTCTTCTCTTCCTGAACAATTTAGTCCTAAAGCCATTAGGGATTGGGAGGAGAACACAGCAGTCATTTGTACTGAAATGGAAGAAGACATGTTGTCCATCAGAGCCCAATAATTTGAAGACAGCATCTGTGAAGGTAGGTGACCTAGATTAGGGAGTCAGAGCCCAAGTGAGATGAGAAAGGCACTTAGAGGGGTGGCCTGGCCTGGGGTAGTGGAGCTTGAATATTTAGAGAAGGCATTGGACTTCTACGTGAATGCATGGTCTCATGTGGGTGTCAGAGCCTGAGCACAGTAAAGAGGGCATCTACATGGGGTGGTGGCTCAGTTTTAGTGTGAGGAGAGCATCTGTGCAGGGAAAAGGGTTAGGGAAGAGATGGGAGATTGGTTATATACTGAGGGGTTGTTCAAGAAAGTAAAAAAATTAGGAATAACAGGATCCAGATTTTTCATTGTCAGTGAAGGAATGTACAAAGGTAGGAAGGGAAAAAACTAGATTGAATCCTGTCATGTTGCATTGTAATCAGAGGTATCAGTGAGATCTTATGGTTATATATATGTAAATATATATACAGGATATATTCGAAAATGTTTCTGTGTGTGTGTGTGTGTTCCTACGTAGGTCTTCTGAGAGAGTTTGGAAGCAGCAACACCCCGAGAGCAATGAGCACACTTAGACCCAAGTCTTGTCTTCTAAATACTGTCCCTAACTTAAAGTACCCGGTGTTCCTTGAAGAAATGGCTGATTCCAGGGATGGATCACAAAAAAGAGAAGACAAGTCTGGAATGTCTTTTGTGACAGAAATTAAGGGAATTCTCAAAGCATGATAAGAATATGTCAAAGGGACACAGAAGCCAATTTGAAAAGGTCCTCAGTAGACAAATTTTGGGAAATTTGGACATGAAAATAATAATAGTAATGGATTATAACCCATTGAATTAAATAGGAAAACGTGAGTCTGCATACGCATACATACATGAATAATTGAATAAATTAAATGATTTATAAGAAATGATATATTTACTTAGTTTTAAAGAGATGTCTCAAAATAATAAGAATTACAAAGACAAATAATATATATTAACAGTGTAGAGGACTGGAAGACACCACTTTTATCAAATAATCAAAATAAACCATCATTAATGGAACAAGTAAAAAGAAGTGCCCTCTGGTAGGATGCAGTAGAAGAACACAGCATCGCTTCTCTGACATCCCTTCCAAAGATGCATAACCTGAATCTACTGATGAGGAAATATCAGACAACCTAAAACTGAGATGCCATCTACCTAATAACTGGTCTATAACCTTCAAAAGTGTCAAGATTATGAACATCGAGAGAGGACTGAACATCTATTTGAGGTAACGATTTCATGTGGGTATTCCTTCTTGGCACTTTTCATAAAGTTTATGTTTTCCAAATTTTGAATCCCCCAAAGTCAGTCGAGAAATAGGAGAGTGGGAGAGAATTAACAATCAACATAGAAATGTTACTGGTTTGAAGGAATCCACCACGGCAAGTTCAAGGCAAGAGCTGAAAACACAGACACATAGAGTCAAAGGTTGAGGTCAACATTTCCAGGAAGGGGGTCAGGAGCTTATAAAAGAGAAAGTCGTGATTGAATCAGTCAGTCGGTTGTAGCCGTTGCATGTTACACATGTGTGTCTATGTCCCTGTCTGCTGATAATGGTGAGTCATTCTTACAAATACAATAAATAATAATGTTTATATACATAGTTTACTTTATACAGTCCCTATGAGTGGTGTTCCAAGAAATAACAAGCTTTAGAAGTGAAAGAAGCCCTTAAATTGACAATTTTGTCACATGATTCTGTGTAATGTTGTTAATCTTGCTTAGGAGATTCAAATGTTGTTATTTGTATACTACTCAGCAATGTTGGCTGGCCTCGTCCCTGTTGAATGTTGCAATATTCACTATAGGGTGGAGTCATTTGTAAAGCAGACAAAATATTTTCATCATTAAAAAAGGAAATAAGCTTACATGAGTCACCATATCCCAAAGTCTCAGATGAAGATGGTTTTGGAGGTACTGTTAGCAATTTGATCAACACCATCACGAAATGAAAGAAATGTTCCTATATCTGAAAAATTTGCCGTGAAAGAAAGAGTAAGGCTATCAGATGGGGCAGTTAAAATTTTAATTTAACAATGCTCTTTTAAATATTAGAAATTTGTGATATTTTTAAATTTTAAGTGGTTTTTATTTGACATATATGTATTCCATTAATGTTCCCTTTTTGGTTTTTGATTAGGAAGATTGGCCCTGAGCTAACATCTGGTGCCAGTTTTACTCTTTTTGCTTGAAGAAAGTTGTCAGTGAGCTAACATCTATTCCAATCTTCCTCTATTTCGTGTGGGATAACACCACAGTGTGGCTTGATGAGCAGTGCTAGGTCCACACGTGGGATCTGAACCTGCAAACCCCGGGCCACCAAAGAGGAGTGTGTGAACATAACCAGTATGCCACTGGGCCAGACTCATGTTCCCTTCTTTTAATGTTTTCTGTTATCAAATGTTTACATCAGATAAAGATAATTTTACATTGTTATTAAAATATATATTTTTATAATGTATGGTTTTATAATAATAAACCATGCATTTATTTCCGTATGTTTACTTTTCTGTAGAAAACCTCTGAAAAATTAGAATAACACTGTAACAGAAAAATAATTCACTGTTTATTATTATTATTATTGTTTTTTTTTTTGAGAAAGATTAGCCCTGAGCTAACTACTGCCAATTCTCCTCTTTTTTGCTGAGGAAGACTGGCCCTGAGCTAACATGCATGCCCATCTTCCTCTACTTTATATGTGGGATGCCTCCCACAGTATGGCATTGCCAAGTGGGATCTGAACCGGTGAACCCTGGGCCACGGAGAAGCGGAACATGTGAACTTTGCTGTGCCACCAGGCCAGCCCCATGTTTATTATTTTTTTAAAACACTGAATGAGGAAGTATAAAAAAGTCAATATCAGAAAACTTATGATTTTAGAAATTCCTGAGAATTCCCAAGAATTCTGACATCTTGTTCACAAATTTGAAGATTGATATCTGTCAAGAACTTGCAAACACCAGTTCCGTGTTAAAGAAGACTGACATGACATGACAACTAAATGCAATGTGATTTTGAACTTGATTTTTTTGTTATAAATGCTATTATTGGGTTAATTGATGAAACTTGAATTGGGTCTGAAAATTAGATTGTAGTCATGTATCAGTTTTTTTATTTTGATGGGTTTATTGTTACTGTGTAGAGAATGTATTTGTTTGTAGGAAATAGACACTGAAGTATTTGAGAGTAATGCACCAGGTCAGTAACTTATCCTCAAATGGGTTCAGGAAAAAAAAATGTTATTTGTACTGCACTTGCAACGTTTCTATAATTTTGTTATATGTATAAACATATACAAATATATACATACACACACATATAATGAGAGAGAGAGAGAGATGAAGAGAACACTTCTCATTTATCTCTGGCAGTGAAGAGAAAATAAGGGAATGTTTTTCTACTGCTTATACTTTTGCATTTTCTTCTTAATTCTTTTTTATATGCCATCCTAGGCCTCAACCAACTGGTACTGTCCCTCCTTCCTTTCGCAGAGTGATACACAATATGTTCTTTTCTTATGTACAGCCACTTAGTTGCTCTGAGTTTACGGGACAAATTAGGGAGAGGATTTGTGGAGGTGTTCTGTTTAGCTTTTAGGAGGCAGACCTTGTGATCAGGCTGTCTGTGTCCCCTTCCTCAGCCTGAGGTCAGGACCCTGCTCCTTCCTTTCCTGTCCTGTGGTTCTGCCTGTGACTCTGCATCTGCAATGACACTAGATCTGCTGAATCTTCCCTTTGTTTCCTGGTGTGTTCATTCAGGTCTCAAAGCCTGCAGGCCAGGGGCCTTTTCTCCCTACTGATTGCGGCTGATGGTGAGCTACATGTCATATCCATTTTTTTGACATAAGAGCAGTAGTTCTCAGCCATGCCTGGGCATAAGGATCACCTGGGCAGATTTTAAAATATGCTTTGTTCAACTCTCGTGTATTCTCATTTAATTGACTAGGAAGAAGGGCTGGAGATCAGGTGATTTTTATGGGCAGCTGTTTGAGAGCTCAGCCCTGGAAAAGAGCTTCTAGAACTTTATTGCACATCCATATCATCTAGGGATATTGTTAAAATGCAGATTATAATTCAGAAGATCTGCGGTGGGTCCCGAGATTTGGCATTTCTAACAAACTCCCCAAGTCTGCAGATTGTGCTTGGAGTGACACAGCTGTAGAGCAGGGTTTCTCTACCTCGGCAGTACTAACATTTGGGGCGGGGTAATTCTTCATTGAGGGGGGCTTGTCCCGTGTATTATAGGATGTTTAGCAGCATCCCTGGCCTGTGTCGGCTAGATGCCAGTGAAAACCAAAAATGCTCCAGACATTGCCAAATGTCCTTTTGGTGGGGCTGGGGTGAGGATTGCCCTTGATTGAGAACCACTGCTCCATAGTACTAGTCCCCAAGTTGGCTACATTCTGGCATCACCTGGGGAGCTTTAAAGATACTGATGTTTGGTTTTCTCTCCCAGGGATCCTGAATTAATGGATCTAGGGTGTATCTGGGCATCACATACTGAATCTCCTTTAGATAGTGGGAACTCCAGGGTGCTCTTGTATTTCAACCTCTTTAAGAGGAGATTCATGGAGGGGTATATTGGCGGTGGCTTGCAGGAGATGATAGTTCTAGTTTTCATAGTGGTACTTGATATTCAAGGCATATTAGGCTGCATTTATCCAATGCTTCACTGCCTGAAAGCTGTGCTTTACTACTTCAAGCTCCCCATCAACGTGTAATGTAGATTCTCCTCTGTCAATTAATGGAAGAAATAAGCACAAGATAGAGTCTCTAGTCAATAATGTACACAGGTCTGGAATGCCCTAATATTTGCAGCATCTCTCTCCAATATCTATGGGTGTGTCAGGTTGGACTATATTATGAGAGAAGTCCCATTTCACCACATCCAGGGCACGGCTGGAGTTCATTTGAATTCTGACCCTTTATCAGGAGACTGATGGTGGTGGGTGGTGGGAGGGTGTCAGTCAAGCTGTGGAAATTCAAAATAAAATATTAGTAGACCATGAAATTAATGCCTCTGATATTTTTTAGAGGTTTTGTGGTATCATCTGGATACCTTAAACACAGAGGCTGTGCTTCAGGATCTGTGGATCTTATTTTTGTTAAGTGGACAAAGTCTGGACAAGAGACATATGCAAGTCTAGAACCCAGATTCAAGTAACCATGCTGATCAAGTACATGGCATTCCATCCCCTACTTCTGCCCAACATGGCCTTCTTTCTGAACCTAGGAGATCATGTGATCTGCAAGTCATGAGCTTTTAGGTTACATGATGAGGTAGTGAACAGCCCAATCAGCAATGATCCAGTGTCCTTACTGCCTAAATCACGTTAAAAAGATGATGCTGTGATTACTACCTCTATATTATGCAAATCTGTTTTCTCACTCCCCATCCCATGGATTAGTATGATGAGCATTTGTTTTCCTTAGAGTCCTGCAGATCTTTGGGGCTGAGAAGGATTCTTGGTCCTTCAAATAACTGAATACAAATTGTCATAAACCTGAAAGAGCTTAGTTCCTTAAAAAACTTTGCCAGTGGAGTTTGAGAGACTGACGAGACAAGATTTTATAGGTGACAGCCTGAGCCTCTGATATGGGGAGAGCAGATATGTTTGTCATGGTCCCACGTCCAAGATCCAAGCCTGCTGAGGCAATCATAGGCTTTTCAGAATGCTTTTATCCAGCCTTGTATTTCTCAAATACCTAGACATATACTACTGAGATTAGTGGTTGGCTGTGAGGTGACAAGGAATTGTATGTTTACAATCAGAACTAAGGTGGAATTCACCACTCAAGTGTCCAGGTCACTTTCATGAGGAATGCAGACACCAGAAAAGCTCTGTTTTTATTGGTGGGGTGTGTAGGGCCAAAGGGTTAATCTGTGCTTGTGTGCCCCTTCCAACTACTCACTTTAGAAAATATCCCATCCCTGTAAACTACAGAAATATTTGACAAATTATCAATTAAACATCATAGTTGAGAAGAGAGTAATTATAAACCAAGCAATAAGTTCCGTAAAAGAGAAAAGTGTTGTTCGTTAGTCTGGCCTATTCATCAATCCCATTGACCTTTAGAATCGCAGTGTTAATTTTAGAATTTCATGTTGTATTTGATTTATATCTCTTCAGTATTCATGTTATGTTAAATACATTAGTAAAGTTCTGTTATATTCTTTGTTTCTTACATATTACATTTTTTTGGTGTTGTGAAGAGAGACCCTTTTTTCAGTACATAGTAGCTCTATTCCTGTGAGTTCTCTTGATAGTTTAGTTTTCCAGAGACGAGTGATGCTGCTCTATGTCTGATCCTCATTGGCTGGGGAGAACACATTCAATGCCAAATTGCTGTTCCACTTAAACACAACTTCTGCAAATGCTCTTTGTCAGTAAATTCTAGTTTAGCTTGTGCTCTCTGTGTGGGTACAAGGCATGGCAGTTGAACAGAGCAAGGCAAGCCTGCAAAGCCACTCTGGATGTGGTGTCCTGAACCTGTCTCTAGGATTTAGCTCTTTATACCAAAACTATGATTATTAATATTCCATCAAAGATAATGGAATAAGTCATCTCCATACCAGAAGAACAAAATAATACAAGAAAGAAACAGAGCCCTTTGGAAATTAAGCAATATAGTGGAGGACAAAGCTAACTATTTAAAAACATTGCTCAATACAGTGGCAATCTTATATATGAAGACACTTTGCATATTGGCTTTTGGAAACAAAATATAAATATTTAAAATTCCATGTAGATTTTGATTAAAACTGCATTAAATCTACACATAATATTCCTCTCTGGAGACATTGTATTCTGTTCCATTTTTTCATCCTCTTTTGTGGTCTCAGAAAAGTTTCATAATATTTTCTCTGATGATTCTTTGTATTCTTTGTTAAATGTATGACTTAGTGTTTTATAACTTTTTGCCCTTGTTAATGGATACTTTTTTCTTTTCCTGTAACTAAGTATTTTTTCTTACAGTCTTTCATGGCTCAGTCTGCCAGAGACAAATGATGCTGCCTTCCAGATGGTTTTGATTTGTCTGAGGGGAAAGTATCCAATGTCTTATATTGGTTTCACTTAAACCCAGGTTCCGCAAAGGTTGTTTGTAACCAAAGCCTAGCTAGAGAGGACTGGGGCTGTGGACGTTGGGGGCTGGGTGAGGAAATGTAGATAACACTTAGTACATGGGTGTGTCTTCCAGGGTGCTCTGCTTTTCTGTCTAGAAAAATGTCCTGTATGCAAAGAGAAGTGAAAGGCTCAGCAGTCAGATGAAGGAACAGGTATTACCCTTATGATCTAGGTCACAATCAAGTGTTGGAACTTATACCAAGGATGGGCTCACACCCACAGGTCTGCAGGGAAGTGACTACTATAAATATCAACATCTTAAAGGGTTTACACTTCTGGAAATGCAGAAGATACTTCATTTCTTTATGTCCACTCAGCCCCAAGTGAGTTCCAGGATATGCTACGTGGTTTAGGCTCTGTTTACTAAACTGCCAATAAGCCCCCAAATCTACTGTGAATTTGGCCTACTGTTGTGAACTTGATTCTTGCAATTTCAGAGTCAAGCAACAAATTCTGGGATGTGTAAGTGGTAGAAAGGGAATCAGGATGGGGGGACGGGATGGAGGGTGCAGACCCAGCTGTTTCCCCAGATCTCTGGGAGCTGGTTAGTTTCCTGAAGGTGGGTAGAACGATGGCAGAACCTAAAGCATGAAGTGGCTGTTCCTCTCATGTTCCTTCCCTCCTCCCCTCTCCCACCCAATATAAAGAAAGCCAGGCTTCTTTTAGCTTTTATCCCTGAGACTTTCTCCCTAGATGTATTGGATCCTTAACAGCCAAGGTGGTGAGAAAATGAAGACCGATTGCCAGGTTGCCCTCCAGCCATCATGATAAAGATAATTAATAATAATGATAATAATGCCTGATATTTATTGAGTGCCTACTATATTCCATAAATCTTCCAAGTGCTTTTACTATATTTACTCACTTAATCTTTATGATACCATGAGGCAGGTCTATCATTATTACTTCCCTTCCCCATTTTGCCAGTTAGGAAATTGTACATGGAGGAGTTGGATCCTTGTCTAAGGCTACACCATTATTAAAAGGTGGAGCCAGAAATCAAGCCCAGGCAGTTTAACCTCAGAGTGATGTGCCAGAGGGGCGACTGTGCTACACTGTGACATGGAAGGCCATTTATGCCACACTTCCCCTCACAGACACTGGACCACTTGTTAAACCACCCACTCAGTTCTTCCAAAGAAGTGGAAAGTTGCAATTTTGCAGCTGACTAAGTTCTTCTCTGTGGACTCCTATGGGTAGAAAAGGGGTCTTCTTCCTAGATTTGTTTCTCATACCTGACATACATTTGATTCATGCATACGTTCACAAATGAACACTCCTGGTCAGATCCAGTATAATTTATCTGCAGGTTATTTAAAATGATGATACACTTTGGAGCCTTCATGATCAGCTGAGGAATCTGAAATTTTATTCAGTCAGACTTGCTTAGAAATCTTATAGGTTTGAACACTTTGAAGCTAACAAAACTTCCGAGCTTTATCAAATAACCAAAGAAATGTTCCTGAGCTGAGACCATCGCTAAATGGGGTTAAAGAGTCAGGGCTTGCACTCAATCCCAGAAGTTCCAACACAGAAGTTACTGTGCTTTCACTGCAGACTGGACATTTCTTCTGAAAGTTTCCTTTTGCAGCAAAAAGTTTGTGAACCTCAGTAGTGCTCTTCTATCCCTGCTGACTTGAGCACCACAGGGTTCATGGATTCAGAATGTAAGGCTCATCAGACTCAGGGAGTGTTCATATCTTTTCTCCTCTCTTTATCTGTGAGGTGAAATTAGGTCATTATTTTAGTTCCATGAGGTAAGTGGTTAAAAAAAAACACTTTAGAGGGAAATAAGAAGCAGAAATGACTGGAGATATGTAAAAGGATTGAAAAGTGGGCTTAAGAGCTCAACTAAGATATTAGAAACTTTTTGTGTTTGTGGCCATGATCCCAGGGTTCCTTGAAGTCCTGTGGGACAAGAAGAAAAGCAGAGAACAGACATAGTGGGGACAGCATGGGCAGGTAATTTCAGAAATTCTACAGGATGCTCCATGTACAAATGATCCATATGCAAATTTCACTGAATTGAGACGTTAATGGAATTTCTCTCTCCCCACTCCTGCCTGCCACCACGACTTTGTGCATGCCTTCTTGATGGTTTCATCTGCCAGAGACAAATGATGCTGCCTTCCCTCCTTCACCTCATTAGCTGGAAAGAAAACTATTTGATGATATATCACGGTTTCGTGTAAATGTGGTTTATGCAAAGGTTTATGTCATCATTGTTCCTCTTCAACCTCAACCCTGGTCTAATAACCACTTCCTATGCCCAGATACCTCCTCCCTTCCTATAAGCATCGAATGTGTTATTAGTTTCTCTGAGGTTTTCGGCGTAAATCTTAGATAGCAATATAGCCTTTGGTCAATCCTCCACCAATAGTCACACAAGATGTGAAGAACGTAAAATCAAATTACTTATAAGGATATCAAGAGTGTAGGTTAACACTCCCAATTGTGAAGGAACTTTTCAATAAGAATTATATTTCACAGAACACTTCCTGGGCATATGAGTCCAACATATTAGTAACTACACTGTAGAAGTTTCCAAAAATTAAAAAAGGCATTTTGGAAACCTGTGGCAGTAAGAAGGATCTGAAATTGTTTGGTATGATAGTGAGTGTTGTGTCCAGCTCTGGGCCAGTCAGACAGAGTTGGGGCCACTGTCTCCATATCCGAAAGAGTCTGGGCTTGAACCATAAGGACTGCATTAACCAGGGGGCTGGATCTGTAGCACTCACACTTGAGCAGAGAGTGGAACCATGCTGACCACCAGCTCAGTGTCCAGGCAACAAAAGAGCCCCCTACTGGAGGCCAGTCCTTGAGTCCTGTGCATATGCTGGGTCATCAGTAAGGGCACAAGTCTGTTTTCTGGAACAGTGAAACTTTCAGGGCCTGGGATAAATCAGCTAGCACCTTCCTCTCCCTTCACCCCACCCAATGGCAAATCTGATAAATCAGACCAAATTTGCTTTGTATTACAGAATTTCCTAAATGTGATGGCTGATAATTTGAGTGCAGTTGATTTATACTGCTACTAACTCAAGAGCAATGTGTATTGGTAACTTATGTATAAGAATAAGATTATGCATTGCTATGCAAATTTACCAGTGACAGATAACGTGTTTCACTACCCATGCACATACTTGTTCTTTTCTACTGCTGAATGAAGATATACACAATATTAAGGTGTTTATAACAAGACTGGTGCCACGAAGTGCTCATTTTTAGCTTTCTTGGATTTTCTCTCTTATTACTTCTTATATGTTTCTCACTCTTGATAAGGCATCATCAAGTAAGCTTATAAATGCCATAATCTCTTTCTTCCAGTAGACTTCTCATATCTAAATTTTAATTTAACACTAGAAATTCAGTCTGACACTTGGACACTGAAAGAACACATCTCTCTCTTCCCTTCTTTATTCACTGATCTTTCTATCAACTGGAGAGTCTGGATGTCACAAGACCACCTGCAATGATAGATTTCTCTGCTAGTTTTCTCAGTTATTGAGGGCTCCTTAATATGGGAGTCTTTACTATGTCACTTGGAGAAAATGAAGGATGTGACTGGCTTTGTGGGGTTGGTCTTGGGGAGATCAGCTGCACTACATCAAGCAGTTCAGTGAAAGGCACTGATGTCTTTCCCTACTAGGAGCATTTTGACCAGAATGTTCACATCAAGGTTCTGTGCATCCTTGGTGAATGGTGAAGAGAGTCTGAGGATGTTTCTAAAAGCTTTTCCATGATAGAATTCTGGTTATTTCATATTGCTACTTCTTCTGGACTCAGCTTTGGTAGCTTGTGTCTTTCTGGGAATTTGTCCATTTCATCTAAGTTATCTAATTTATTTATGTACAATTGTTCATGGTATTTCTTTATAATCCTTTTTATTTCTGTGAGATCAGTATTAACATGTCACCTTTCATTTCTGATTTTTCTCTTTTTTTCTTGGTGAAATGTTAAAAGTGTGTCAGTTTTGTTAAGCTTTTCAAAGAACCAGCTTTTGGTTTTATTGATTTTCTCTACTGTTTTTCTTCTTTATATTTCATTAGTTGCCACTCTAATATTTTGTGTTTCCTTCCTTCTGCTTTCTTTAGGCTTAGTTTGCTCTTCTTTTTCAGTGTAATTTTTAAAAGTTCATTAAGAAATAATTGACAAATATAATTGTGTATATTTAAAGTATACAACGTGATGATTTGATATACGTATACATTCTATCATGGTTACCAAGGTCAAGATAATTAACACAGCCATGACCTCACATAGTTAACATAGTTAACTCTCTTTATGTGTGTGTGCAGTAAGAATATTTAGGATCTACTCTCAGCAACTTTCAAGTACACAATACCATGTTATTAACCATAGTCAATGTACTATACATTAGTTCTTCAGAACTTATTCTTCTTATAACTTAAAATTTGACCAAACAGCCTCATTTCCCCCTCCCCCAGCCCCTGGCAACCACCATTCTGTTCTATTTACGAAATGTCCTTTTTTTAAGATTCCACATACAAGTGATACCATACAGTATTTTTCTTTCTCTGTCTGCCTTATTTAACTTAGCCTAATGCCTTCTAGTTCCATCCATGTTGTCGCAAATAGCAGAATTTCTTCATTTTTTATGACTGAATAATATTCCATTGTGAGTATGTATTTGTATGCCACCTTACATGCCACACTTTCTTTATCCATTCATCTGTTGAAGGACATTTATGTTGTTTCCACATCTTGGCTACTGTGAATAATGCTGCAATGAACATGAATGTGTAGATATCTCTTTGAGATACTGATTTCAATTACTTCAGATATATACCCAGGAGTGGGATTGCTGGATCATATGGTAGTTCAATTTTTCATTTTTTTTGAGGAACCACCACACTGATTTCCATGATGGCTGTATCATTTTTGCATTCCCACAGTGTTATAAGGGTTCTCTTTTCATCACTTCCTCACCAACATTTATTTCTTGTCTTTTTGATAATAGCCATCCTAAAAGGTGTAAAGTGATATCTCATTGTGGTTTTGATTTGCATTTCCCTGATGATTAGTGATACTGAGCACCTTTTCATATACCTATTGATCATTTGTATGTCTTTGGAAAAACGTCTATTTAGGTCCTTTGCCAATTATTTAATTGGATTATTTACTTTTTGCTATTGAATTGTATAAGTTCTTTATACATTTTGGATTTTAACCCCTTATCACATATATGGTTTGCAAATATTTTCTCTCATTCTTCAGGTTGCATTTTCAATTTATTTATTGTTTCCTTTGCTGTGAAGAAGCTCTTTAGTTTAACGTATTCTCACTTTTTGTTGCCTGTGCGTTTAATATCTTATTCAAGAAATCTTTGATGAGACCAATGTCAAGATCTTTTTACCTAAGTTTTCTCCTAGGGGTTTTATGGTTTCAAGTCTTACATTTAAGTCTTCCATCCATTTCATGTTAATTTTTGTGAATGGTGTAAGATAGGGGACCAATTATTTTCTTTTGCATGTGGATGTCTAGTTTTCCCAACACTGTTTATTGAGGAGACTGTCCTGTCCCCCTTGTGTGTTCTTGGCACCCTGGTCAAAAGTTAGCTGACCACATATGCATGGGTTTGTGTCTGGGCTCTCTATTCTGGTCCAGGTCTGTGTGCCTGTTTCTATGCTAGTATGCTGTTATTTTGATTACGATAGCTTGGTAGTATAACTTGAAATCAGAAAATGTGATGCCTCCAACTTTGTTCTTTCTCAGGATTCCTTTGGCTATTTGGGATCTTTTGTGATTCCACACAAATTTTAGGATTGTCTGTCTTATTTCTGTGAAAAAATGCTACTAGCATTTTGATTGGGATTGTATTGAATCTGTAGATTGCTTTGAGTAATATGGACATTTTCACAATATTAATTCGTCTAATCCAAGAAGATGGAATATATTTCCATTTATTTATGTCTTCTTTGATTGCATCAATGTCTTATAGTTTTCAGTGTACAGGTCTTTCAATTCCTTGGTTAAATTTATTCCTAAGTATCATATTGGTTTTGATGCTATTGTAAATAGGGTTGTCTTCTTAATTTCTCCTTGGGATGGTTCCTTGTTAGTGTACAGAAATGCTACTGATTTTTATACATTGATTTTGTATCCTGCAACTTTCCTGAATTCATTTTTTTAGTTGCAACAGGTTTTTTTGGTGGAATCTTTAGGATTTCCTCTATATAAGATAACATCATCTGCAAATAGTGGCAGCTTTACTTCTTTCTTTCTGATTTGTATGTCTTTTATTGCTTTTTCTTACCTAAATGCCATGGTTAGGACTTCCACTACTTATGTTGAATAGAAAGGGCAAGAGTTGATATTCTTGTCTTGATCTCGATATTAGAGGAAAGGCTTTTAACTTTTCACCATTAAGTATGATATTAGCTGTGGGCTTGTCATATATGGGCTTTTTATGCTGAGGAACATTCCTTCTATACCCAATTTGTTGAGAGTTTTTCTCACGAAAGGATGTTGAATTTTGTCAAACGCTTTTTCCGCATCTATTGAGATGATCATATGATTTTTATCATTTATTCTATTAGTATGGTGTATTACATTTATTGATTCCCATATGTTGAACCATCCTTGCATCCCAGGAATGAGTCCCACTTGATAGTGGTGTATGTGTCTTTTAATGTGTTCTTCAATTTGATCTGCTAGTATTTGTTGGGGATTTTTGCATCTATGATCATCAGGGATATTGCCCTGTAATTTTTCTTTTCTTGTAGCATCCTTCTCTGATTTTGGTATTGAGGTAATGCTGGCTTCATAAAATGAGTTTAAAAGTGTTCCTTCCTACTCAAATTTTGGAAAGTTTTGAGAAGGGTTGGTATTAATTCTTCTTTAAAAATGTTTGGTAGAATTCACCTGTGAAAACATCTGGTCCTGTACTTTTCTTTGTTGGGAGTTTTTTTTTTTTTATTGAGATCATAATAGCTTTTAACATTGTGATATTTCAGTTGTACATTATTATTTGTCACTCATCATGTAAATGTGCCCCTTCACCCTTTATGCCCACCCCCCAAACCCTTTCCCCCTGGTAACTACTAAACTGTTCTCTTTGTCCATGTGTTTATCTTCCACATATGAGTGAAATCACACAGTGTTTGTCTTTCTCTGTCTGGCTTATTTTACTTAACATGATACGCTCAAGGTCCATCCATGTTGTTGTGAGTGGGAGAATTTTGTATTTTTTATGGCTGAGTAATATTCCACTGTATCTACATACCATATCTTTTTTATCCATTCATTAGTCAGTGGGCACTTGGGTTGCTTCCACATCTTTGCTATGGTGAATAATGTTGCAATGAACATAGGGGTGCATAAGTCTCTTTGAATTGTTGATTTCAAGTTCTTTGGATAAATCCCCAGTAGTGGGATAGCTGGGTCATATGGTATTTCTATTTTTAATTTTTTGAGAAATATCAATAATATTTTTCATAGTGGCTGCACCATTGTGCATTCCCACTAGCAGTACATGGGCGTTACCTTTTCTCCACAACCTCTCCAATATTTGTTATTTTTTCTCTTGGTGATTATAGTCATTCTAATGGGTGTAAGGTGATATCTAAGTGTAGTTTTGATTTGCATTTCCCTGATGATTAGTGATATTGAACATCTTTTCATGTGCCTATTGGCCACCTGTATATCTTCTTTGGAAAAATGTCTGTTCATATCCTCTGCCCACTTTTTGATCGGGTTGTTTGATTTTTTGTTGCTCAGTTGTGTGAGTTCTTTATATGTTATGGAGATTAACCCCTTGTCAGATATATGATGTGCAAATATTTTCTCTCAGTTAGTGGGTTGTCTTTTTGTTTTGATCAAGCTCTTTAGTCTGATGAAGTCCCTCTTGTTTATTTTATCTTTTATTTCCCTTGTCCAAGTGGACATGGTATTTGAAAAAATCCTTTTAAGACTGATGTCAGAGTGTAATGCCTATATTTTCTTCCAGAAGCTTTATGGTTTCAGGTCTCACCTTAAAGTCCTTGATCCATTTGAGTTTATTTTTTTGTATGGTGAAAGATAATGGTCTACTTTCATTCTTTAGTTTGTGGCTGTCCAGTTTTCCCAATACCATTTATTGAAGAGACTTTCCTTTCTCCATTGTTTGTTCTTAGATCCTTTGTTAAAGATTAGCCAACCATAGATGTGTAGTTTTATTTCTGGGCTTTCCATTCTGTTCCTTTAGTCTGTGTGCCTGTTTTTGTACCAGTACCATGCTGTGTTGATTACTGTAGCTTTGTAGTATATTTTGAAGTCAGGGATTGCGATGCCTCCAGCTTTGTTCTTTTTTCTCAGGATTGCTTTAGCTGTTCAGGGTCTTTTGTTTCCTTATATGAATTTTAGGATTCTTTGTTCTATTTCTGTGAAGAATGCCGTTGGGATTCTGACTGGGATTGCATTGAATCTGTAGAGTGCTTTAGGTAGTATGAACATTTTAACCATGTTTATTCTTCCAGTCCATGTGCGTGGAATATTTTTCCATTTCTTTATGTCATCATTGATTTCTTTCAGTAACGTCTTATAGTTTTCATTGTATAGGTCTTTCACCTCCTTGGTTAAATTTATTCCTAGATACTTTATTCTTTTTTGCGATTGTAAGTGGGATTGGATTCTTGAGTTCTCTTTCTGTTGGTTCATTATTAGAGTATAGAAATGTAACTGATTTTTGTAAGTTGATTTTGTACCCTGCAACTTTACTGTAGTTATTATTTCTAACAGTTTTCTGATGGATTCTTTATGGTTTTCTATATATAAAATCAAGTCATCCATCTGCAAACAGCAAGAATTCCACTTCTTCATTTCCTATTTGGATTCCATTTCTTTCTTTCTCTTGCCTGATTGTTCTGGCACAAACCTTCAGTACCATGTAGAATATGAGTGGTGAGGGTGGGCATCCTTGTCTTGTTCCTGTTCTCAGAGTAATGGCTTTCTGTTTATCCCCAATTGAGTTTGATGTTGGCTGTGAGTTTGTTATATACGACCTTTATTATGTTGAGGTACTTTCTTTCTATACCTATTTTACTGAGAGTTTTTATCATAAATGGATGTTGGATCTTATCAAATGCTTTCTTGGCATCTATTGAAATTATCATGTGGTTTTTATTCCTCATTTTATTAATGTTGTGTATCACATTGATTGATTTGTGGATGTTGAACCATCCCTGTGTCCCTGGTATAAATCCTACTTGATCATGGTGTGTGATCTTTTTAGTGTATTGCTGTGTTCAGTTTGCCAATGTTTTGTTGAGAATTTTTGCATCTTTGTTCATCAGCAATATTGGCCTGTAATTTTTCTTCTTTGTACTGTCCTTGTCTGGTTTTGGTATCAGCGTAATGTTGGCCTCATTAAATGTGTTAGGAAGTGTTCTATCTTCCTCAATTTTTTAGAATAGTTTGAGAAGGATAGGTAATAGGTCTTCTTTGAATCTTTGGTAGCATTCTCCAGAGAGGCCATCTGGTCCTGGACTTTTGTTTTTTTTGGAGATTTTTGATTACTATTTCAATCTCTTTACATGTGATTGGTCTATTCAGATTCTCTATTTCTTCTTGTTTCAATTTTGGGAGGTTGTATGAGTCTAAGTATTTATCCATTTTATTCATTGCATTCTTCAGCTCCAGCATTTGCTTGATTCTTTTTTACCATTTCTATCTCTTTGTTGAACCTCTTATTTTTTCATGTATTGTTTACCTGAGTTCATTGAATTGTATATCTGTGTTCTCTTGAATCTCACTCAGCTTCCTTAAAATAATTATTCTGAAATCTTTTTCAGATAACTTGAAGATCTCCACTTCTTTGGGGTCAGTTACTGGAAAATTATTGTGTTCCTTTGGTGGTGTCATGTTTTCTTGCTTTTTTATGTTTATGATACTCGCACATTTGAGGGTGCAGTAATCTCTTCCAGCCTTTTTGCACTGACTTCAGTGGGGAAAGACTTTCACCTGAAGGTGGCTGTGATGGTGCTGGCTGAGAGGGATGCAGCATCTTGGCTCCTTGGAAAGCACAGTGGCACAGTCTCCGTGTAGTTCTGTCAGCTGAGTTTGACATCAGCCAGACTGCAGTGGCCTTCCGTGGTGTAGGCTGCTGAACTTCTGTGGGTGGCAGTGGTGGGTAGGACCATGCTGGCAGGGTCCTGAGATCAGGTGCACAGAGAACTACCACGTCACCTGGGTCCTGGTGCATAAGTGTGCTTTCTGAGGCAGTGGCACTGGTGTCTAAGATGTGGATGTGTGCAGATCTCCCATGGACATGGAATCTAGGTCTCAGGGGCTCCCTGTAGTGACTCTGGTGAGGAGAATGTAGCACCAGCACAGGTCCTAGAATGACAAAGTGCAGCAGTGGCTTGTACCCAGTGAACAGGGTGCAGTAGCAGTGCAGCCTGGAGATGATGGGCCAAAGTCCCAACTCAGGACCCAGGGATAAAAGAAGTCATAGGACAGAAGAAAGATGTCCTCAGTGGTGCTCTATTAAAGCCATGTGTCAGGACCCAAGGGAACAAGGGCTTAGGGCAGCAGCAATGCTGCTGGAAATGATGGTTCAGAGGCATGACCTAGGACAGGAGGTGGTGCTCAGGGCAATGGAAGCTGCCCCAACTTCCATTAATAGTGAGACAAAGCTACAACCTGGGGCCTGGGGTAAGATGCAGAGCAGTGGCAGCTCTGGTGCTGTATATGATGAGGTGCCATGGCATCCCAATCCTGGAGAGTGGGGCACAGCATTGACTGGGGTCCCTGAAGGCAGGGCTAACTGCAGTGACAGCTCCAGCCCTGGGGAGTAGATGCAGGGTATGGGAGACCTCCAGGTATCTCCATCAGCTGGGATCCGCATTGGTGAAGACTGTGGGAGACCTCTGTAACAAAGGATTCAGGTGTCCACAATGTTGAGACCGGCTGGAGTTCTCCTGCTCTCCCTTTCCTTGTGGCATATAATTCCTCTGAGGAATCCTCATGGCACCAAGCTGTTCTGGCCTGGTGGATGGGCTGATATGGGTAAAATTCTTCCTGTATTTTTCTATGTGGCTAAACTCAGTTTTTGAGCTCCATAGAGTTTTTGTTGCTACTTTGTCGTAGTCCAGAGCATACCCTGAGCTATTTTGTTTGGTTTGTGGTTATATATTTATTGCTTTTGGAGGGAGGCAAGTGTTGTGACTTTCTAGCCCTTCATTGTGCTGATGTCACCCCTCTCTTTTTCAGTGTCTTAAGGTGCAAGGTTAAATTAATGATTTTTTAAAATCTTACTTCTTTCTTAATATAGATATTTAGAGCTATAAATTTCCCTCTAAGCACTGTTTTAGCCACATTCCATAAGTTTTGGTATAGTTTGTCTTCATTTGCATTCATCTCAAAGTATTTTCTGATTCCCCTTTTGATTTATTCTTTGACTATTGGTTATTTAGGGATGTGTTGTTTAATTTCTACATATTTGTTTCCTAATTTTTCCTGTTTGATTTCTAACTTCATCATATTGAAGTCAAAGAACATAGTTTGTAATATTTCTATCCTTTTAAGTGTGTTGAAGTTTGTCTTATGGTCTACCATGTAGTCTATCCTGTAGAATGTTCTATGTGCACTTGAGAAGAATGCCTATTTTGTTGTTGGGCGGAGTGTTCCATAGATGTTGGTTAGTTCTGGTTGGTTTATAGTGTTAGCCAAGTCTTCTATTCCTTTGTTGATCGTTTGCCTAGTTCCATCCATATTAAATGTGGAGTATTAAAGTCTCCAACTATTATTTTTGAATTGTCTATTTCTCCCTTCATTTCTGTCAAATTTTACTTCACATATTTTGACATTCTGTTATTAGGTACATGTATGTTTATAATTATTACATCATTCTGATAGAGGGATGCTTTCATCATTATAAAATGTTCCTCTTTGTCTCTAGTAAGATGTTTTGTTTTAAAGTCTATTTGGTCTATTAGTATAGCCATTTCAGTTTTTCTGTGGTTGTGGCTTGATGATATATCTTTTTTCATCTTTTTATTTTAAATCTGTTTGCATCTTTGGGTATAAAGTATGTCTTCTATAGACAACATACAATTGGATCTTTTTTTGTCCAAATCTGATAATCATCTCAGCCTTTTTTTTCTTTTTTCTTTTTTTTTTGGTGAGGAAGATTTGCCCTGAGCTAACATCTGTTGCCAATGTTCCTCTTTTTGCTTGAGGAAGATTGACCCTGATCTAACATCTGTGCCAATCTTCCTCTATTTTGTACGTGGGACACTGCCACAGTGTGACTGGATGAATGATGTATAGGTCTGCACTGAGGGTCTGAACCCACAAACCCCAGGCTGCCAAAGCAGAGCACCCCTCATCTCTGCTTTTTGATTGCTTATTTAATCCATTCACATTTAATGTTATTTTTTAAATAATTGGATATGTATCTGCCATTTTACTTTTTGTTTTCTAAGTTTCATATTTTGCTCCTCTATTGCAACTTTATGACACTTTTACATTGACTGAATATTTTCTAATGTAGCATTTTAATTTCATTAATTATATATATATATAGTTGATCTAGGGTTTACTATATACATGTTGACTTAAAAGAATCAGTTTTAGTGTTATACTAGCTTAATTTTAGTAATATATATAAATGTTCCTCCTACAAATCTCTATTCCTTTTTCCTTCATTTTGTGGTATTATTATTATATGTATTACATCTATTAATGTTGCAAACCCAACAACACATTGTTATAATTATTACTTTATCATCTGTCATTTCCTTAGCCCATTACAGGTTTGCTCTCACCCATATCCTTTATGCTGTTATTGTCAAATATATTGAACATATGTTTTTACATATTATAGACCCCATAGTACATAATATGTATATTATTTTATACAATTGTGCTTTTTAAAATTTAACCCTGCCTATGGTTTAATCTATTTGGTCTGCGGGTTTTGCCTCAAAAAAGAAGATTAAGTCATACCATGAAAAGAAAGAAGTTGTAAAGGATCCACACAATTTAATCTAACAAATATTTGTTGTGTGCTTAAGTGCACAAGGCATTCTCCTTGGGAATTCTGTCCAACATGCTGAAAATGGGTAGAGTTGGACCAGAAGGTACCCTTGATATTAGTGATGGTATTGAACTATACGGATTTTTTTTCCTTTCTCAATGTTTTATGGAATTTCTAAAAGAGCTCTTTGTCAACAGAAGGTATAAGAAGACCAAGCTTAGAGTGAGCTTTACCCTTCCACTTGGAGATTTGGCTGAAACCATCAATACTGAGACATCTAGAGGAGGCTAGGACTGGATGCCTCTAAGAAGGCTTTGTAGCATGATTTTGATCTAGTTATTGAATACGTTGATTATATTTTTGTGGTAAGTTTTACATTTTAAAAATACAATGTTAGAGGAAGTAGATAAATCAGATAATATCTGATGTTGAAGCTAAGGAGTTTAAGACCAAATTAACTGGAAGAACTACTTAGTCAATATTTTCTATTTTTTTTTTTCCTGAGGAAGATTTGCTCTGAGCTAACATGCATGCCAATCTTCCTCTATTTTTTAGTATGTGGGCCACTAGCACAGCATGGCCGCTGAGATTAAATCATCCCTTGGCCTCAATTTATACTTGTCTTCTTAAAGAATTATCTGTTTGCAGCAGAGTTACCTTCTCAATATTGGTTTGACTAGCTTATTATTAGAATTAAACCCACGTTCCCTCAACATACTGAGTTGAAGGAGGTGGCCCCAACGCATGGTGAGTGGCAGGGCCAAAATATCTGGGGACTGAAAAATGCCTTAGATGGTGAGTGTTGACTTTCTACAATAGGAAACGGCACACCTTTTCATTCCTCCAGGCAAAACAGTGTAGTAGAGAAACCAAGATTTAGCTACATGTTGAGTTTGCTATGTACACTGCTAAGGGCAAAGGTAAACACATTTGTGAATACTATTCTGTTTCTCTCTCTGTTACCAGGGTAAGTTTTCCAGCTACCTCATGGAGGTAAAAGAGACAAAGATGCCATGTCATGATGAAGAAGTGAAAGAAATAACTGGTCTAGTGTATGAGGAGAGTTCTTTGAGAGTCCAGCACTGAACTATCTAGTAGAGTAGCCACTAACCACATGTGGCTACGGAAACCTTGAAACACGTGGCAAGGTGACTGCACAATTGAGTTTTAAATTTTGTTTAATTTTAAAAAATTGATATTCACTTCAGCTGTTGAAAAACTTGTTTGTTTTGAACAACTTCAAACATGAATCCACTTTTTTTAACTATAAATTTTATGAAATCTAAATACAGATTTCCTATGAAAATTCAGTATCCAAATTGAGTTGTGTTATAAGTGTAAAATACATGTCACATTTTAAAGATTTAAAATAAAAAATTGAATATAAATATTTGTTAATAATTTTGTGGTTTCATGTTGAAATCATAATATTTTAGACATATTAAGTTAAATAATATACATTATTAAAATTAACACTTTTTTTTAGCTCTCAAATGTGACTACTAAAAAAATTTAGCATACATACATAACTTGTATTATATTTCCACTACACAGTGCTGGTCTAGAAAGAGAGTTGCCATATTGTCCCTGTAGGACATTGTTTTTTGAATAGTTATTAAGATTGTCTTCTACACATATGCATAGATACTGTAATAGTAGAAAGCACATAATATTAGACAAGCATAGCAAAAAATCCATGCTTTTTAAAACAGTTGTTTTTTAAATCAATCAAGGGAAGAATTGAGAAAACGTATGCTTTTATAGTGTCATTTGTAATTACTTAATCACCTTCAGCAGTCCTCTTTGTTTGTGTGGATTCAAATTACCGTCTCTTGTCCTTGTTTTCACCAGAAGAACTTCCTTTAGTATCTCTTGCAAAGCAGGTCTTCTAGCAACAAATTATCTCAGTTCTTGTTTATCTGGGAAAGTCTTTATTTTTCCTTCATGTTTGAATGATAGCTTTCCTGGACATAGGATTCTTTGTTGACAGGTTTTTTTTCTTTGAGTACTTTGAGGAATCTGTTTAAAGCTTGTTTCTCCCCACAGGCAAAATATCTCAGCCAGGGTCCAGAAACTGGGTATGAGGATAATGGCAAGTTTCTCTTTGAGTGACACCTGCACTCAAAGGAGGGGGCTGAGCACTTGGTAGAGGGAGTGGTCAACAGCTTGAAGTTTTCTTAGCTTGCCTCTGCTAGCATGGAATTACCACCTCATTAGCTGAGGAAAGGGCTATTGGGACTCGGTATTTCCAGCATGCCACACTCGAAGTAGAGCCTCCACTCCACAAGTGGGGCTTGGGGAGAAGATGGGACCTCCCACCTCTAGACTCTACTCATTTGGGACTTAGCCTCAGCGACAGATAGCTTGAGATATGGTGAGCAATGCTAAAGTTATGGTTCTCCCAGGAAAAAAGCCCTCTGGCTTGAATCTGGGGAGAGACAGCCCTGTGTTCTTGGCTGCAGTAGTCTCGAGTGGAGAGTCTCTGCCTCGCTGAACTGGAAGTGGGGAGGGATAGAATCTTTCTCAAACCACAGATTCTCACCTTTCTTACTAAATTTTTATAGATTTTCTTGAATAGATGTTTCATCATTTGCTGTATGCTTGTAGCCTCTGACCCAGAGGCTTTAAATGGTTCTTTATATACATATATATAATATATATATTTTTTATCATATATTTTCAATTTTCATCGGTTTCTCTGGAGGATAGGTCAGCAGAGTTCCTCACACTGTCATACTGGAAGTCAATCTCCTTATATAACATATTTGAAATGAAAAAAATCAAAGAAATGAAGAACAGATTAGTGGTTGCCAGGGGTAAAGGTGAGGTTTGGGGGTGGGTGTGGGAGGTGGGAGGGAAGTAGATGGGTCTAGAACAGGGCAACATGAGGGATCTTTGTGGCAACATTCTTTATCTTGACTGTGTTGATGTCAATATCCTAGTTGTGATATTATACTACAGTTTTTTAAGTCATTACCCTCTGGGCCAGCTGTGTAAAGGGCACAGGAGATCTCTCTGTATTGTTTGTTACAACTTCATGTGGATCTACAATTATGCAAAATAACAAGCTTAATTAATAGAACATATTCCCCACTATAGCAGTAAACAATGGCAGATAAAATCATGGAGCATGTTTTCATGAATAATTATTTCAGCCTTAAAGTGAATATTTATAGAAATATAATAAAGAAGAGGAGTTACTTAAAATACAGTGTTACTCAAACATGCAAGATAAAAAATTCTATATCATAAACTCACTTTTATAAAAATTAGAGATGTATATATTTTGGAAAAAAGACTGAAATATACATTGAAATGATTACAAGGATTATCTCATGATAGAACAGAAACAGATTAATTTGTCTTAATTAATTATATAGACTTTCAATCTTCTTCATGGAACAAGTGTTATTTTATAATAGGAAAAGTAATGTGTTAATATTTAATTTTTTTAAAACAAATAAATAACAACATACCGTACTTGTATGGACTTGGGCTTTGGAAGTCCTGGAACTCTTCTAGCATCCAGCAACCTCACTGAGAGGTGGATCAGAATCAGCAACAGTGACTCAGTGTTGTGGTCAATATACTCTGTTGTACATGGTAGATCATTAAAGAAAGCATTGACCAGTTCCGTACGTTCTTTGCACGTATGTGGAGGTTTCATTCTGGGCCAAATTTTAGACCCAAAGTAGAACTCTATTATGACTATTGATGTTTTCTTTCCAATGCTGAAGATGGCAGATCACTTAGTCATTTCTATCCTTCCTTGACAGGTATTTCTATATGCTAGGGATATCTATAGCTTACGTCAGGAAGTCCTACTTAAGGATATTCCTGTCTGCATAACATACAATCTGCTGGCTCATATACAAACCAAGGATTTACACTTTTTCATCATTGCCTAAGAATTGGCGTGCCTAGACTAGTATGAGGTTGCCCGTTTGTCTCAGAAAAACAACCTATGCCAGGTTTTCAGAGAAGTATTGACATGATGTTGCCAAGAGGGTAACTAATATTTCTAACTCCATAGTCAGTTAATCATGGAATGGACTGGAAAGTTAGTGAATACATAATGACAAAAATTAAGGTATAATGATTTTTGTTTAATTTGGGAGACATATTTTTCACCCAAAGAGTGAAGATCCCCTTCGGTAATTCTATGTCAGGTGGCAAGGAGCACAGCAGTGTACTGGCTAACGCCCAAATTATAGTGAGCGCAGTTCCCCTCAGAACAGTTTCAACAAATAGTGTGCTTCTCTTACCTCTAAGGAAGGCTTGAAAAAGATCCACAAATGGGCTAATATTTTTATTAGTTAATATTGTTTGGCCATGTTGAGGAATTATTTTCTTCTGGATTAATCGAAAAATGTATCCTTATTTTTTGTGGAAGTCAGGTTTTGGGCCATTCCCTTTCTCCTTTCTGTAATTATTTTCAGTTACTGAAATGATCAATGACAGTGGGATAAAAAATTAAATGTTGCTAATATTTATCATGTTCCAGGAACCAGTTAGGTGTTGACATGGGAAATAATATAATTCAACCCTTTAATTTTAGTGATGAAGAAATAGAAGCTCAAAAGAGTAAATCATTGGACCAACGTATAGATCAGGTGCAGAATTCTGATCTCATGACAGTGAACACAGTGCTTTTTTCATCCTACAGTGTATATTCTAACTGAGCTTCAGAGTAACTCTGAGTAAGTGAGATATTGCTTTATATTAGAGGGATATTGGAAAAGGAAATAGTAAGTTGAGGTGTGTGAAATTCATAGAATGAAGGTTCACTCAACTTTTATTCCAGATTCTCTTAGTATCCTACTCATTCATTAATAATTAACCAGATGTTATTGAGTACTAAGAATTATTCTAGGTGCTGAAGATTCAGCAGTTAACAAAAATGCAAGTCTGTTGTGATGGTTAATAGAGAGATAACACATCTGGAAGTGCTGTTCCACTAGGGCAAAATAAGAACGGGATATTTTGACTTTCCCTCAAACTGTCCTATGACAATCAGCAGGTGGGATTATGGACTTTTTCACGATTTCCATCTCGTCCACCACAGGTACTCATTCATCACCAGCAGGGAGAGTTCAGCGTCATAGCCATTTCCTTCTCTTTTTCAAACTGAGCAGGGACTTCCCACAGATGCATGGAAAACATCAGGTACCCTTCCCTCTCCCAGCCAACACAAAATGCTTAGATCCTCAATCTCCACTCTTTATCACAACTAGAAAATGTAGTTTCTTGGGTCTCCACGTGGTATATTATTTCTTTCCAAGAAACTAGGCTGTCAGCTGTTCCTCTCACCACATTATCAGTCACCCTGCCCCGTCTCCACCTTCCCCCCAAGACTTGGGGTCTGATCAGACCTTCTTAGTAGATACATCTGCTGGAGACAAGTGATGCTGCTTCACTTTCCATCCCTATTGGTTGAAGAGAAAGGTGGAGGAAGGGATGGGGATTTCCAGGAATGCTTTTCTTGCTTAAATGCCTCAGTGCAAAAAGCTGGGATGCCTTCCCAAAAAGGAATTAACCCGAACCTGAATTAACTGATGAGGCAGATTTGGGGTTTGAGGGCTGAGCCTGTAGATGCTGCCTGTGAAAAGAGAGAAGATACGTTCTTTCTAAAAGGACTCATCTTTCCCTGTTCAGTAAATGATATTTCCTAACACAATTACGAGAATATTAGTGTTCAGTAAATTCAAACTTGTATTCAAATTTGTATAAATTCAAATTTATATTCCCCAAAGAGAATGTTTTTTTCTTTTTGAAGTCAGAATATAATTTATATATTCTTACTATCACTTCCAAAAATGGTATAAAATGTTATTTGCAAAGTTGTTATAAAGATTAAATGAGATAATTGAAAAATGCCTCATCAGGGCCTAGAACTATTGATTTCATTTTCCGTCATAGTCCCTGCACTTTCTCATGATAACCAGCAGGTGGAGAGAGAGTTCTTAATCTCTCTCCTCTCTCCTCTCAATCTTCTCTCCACCACAGAGATTGATTTTCTACCAGCAATAAGATACTAGCATCATAGCAATTTCATTTCCATTTAATCTTGGCCAGGGGCTTTCCAATGATGCTTGAAAATAAGCAAGTATCCTGATTATAGCACTCTACACTCATGTAAATCATTCCTGAAAACCCAAAGGAGAAATTTCTCAGCAATCCACATAGCCATGTCCTGTTTCTTCGCATGAACTCTAGGTGTTAAACCTTCCTCTCACCATGTAACTTATAACTTGCCCCTATTCAACTTTCTCACAGGATCTTGAAACAGACTAATGCTAGGATCATTGCAGTAGCATTATTTGGTGGAGACAAGTGATGTGACTTCACCTATTGATTGGATAGGAAGGACATTAATAAGTAATGAGAATTTTCATAAAGTACCTTTGTCCAGCAAATTGGCCTGCTTTATCCTAAAAGAAAGAGTCTAAGACACAAGATAGAAAAGTAACCTTGGAGGTTGGAGGACTGACTCTTTGGATGCTGTACCTGAAAGAAGAAAAGAGACAGTTCCAAAAAGCTCTACATTTTCTTTCCCTACTTATCCAATAGTAGTACCTTACTCAAGTTTGTGATGACACAAAGTATTCCGTAATATCAGCCCTCTAGTCTCACTGTCACCTCCCTCGTCTTGATGCTCTACCTATATGGCACCTGGGTTACCACAGTTCATTTTGCCACTCTACATTTGTACATTTCAGTTCCTCACCTTCCTAAAGAAGGAACTGGTCTGCCCAGCTTCCCAGGCCTTTCATACAACAGGTCCTCTCTGCATACCTACTCTTATGCCACACTGTTCTTTAATCTGGATGCTCATTCCAGTAATCAGGGCTTCTCAAACTAATACACTCCTGCCCCGCAGTACGTCCAAACCCTACCCAGTACTGCTCTTGATCACGTGGCTCGTGATTGTTCCTTTCCCCTGCTGTTCTTCTGAATCATATCCTCTTCCTCCTCTGCTTCAAGTCTCACTTCTGCAAAAGAACTACATTTTCAAATTTCATTTAAATACTCCAACCTATAGAATATGCCCATTTTCTACTATTTTTAAATCTTATTACTTTTAAATGATACCCATTTGTATTTTCATTGTAATTTATAATGCCTATATTTATCCTTAATATATTGTTTATCAATTCAACAACTATTAATGGTTACCTACTCTGAACCACGTGTTTCTCTAGGGACTGAGGAGAGAATGGTGCACAAAGAACATAAAGTCTCTTTGTGTTATATGCTTTAGGGATGTTTCTTTCCTGGTAGGTATTGATCTTCCTGAGATCTTTGTCTTGGTATTCCTAGCCCCTAGCACACCCTTTTCCACATAAGAAGTGCTCAACAAGTGTTTGCTCCTTGAGTTTCACAGTTATACTTCATGCTTCTATAGTCAACATACCACTTAGCATAATGCTTGACATTTTTAGGTGATCAGGTAAAATTTTCTGCTTCATTGATACTATTTCATGAAGAGAAAATTAGGATGCACATTAGGGAAAAGTTTCCTTTTCTGACTTTGGAATCGATGACTAGGGAGGTAATCTATGCCATGCCACTCTTCCCTCCCCTCCCCTCTGCATCTGCACACTTCAGTTTATCACCTTCCTAAAGGTCACCTTGTTTCCCAGATTTAACTGCACCCTTTCCCTTCAGTGACTTCCAAGGGATCTGAGGGTGTATGTGCTCCTCTGTCATTATTATTTCTCTTTTTCGTAACCACAAACACTGGAGCCAACCTTGTGAGCAGCTTCTAGCCTCAGTGTAATATGCTCATTGAAGGCCTTGTTTAGGAGTTTTCATAGTACATCTTTGACACTCATTAGTCATGCCCAATAATTTTTTACTGTCCCTATTTGTGTTAAACTTGTGACTACCAGTTAATCTTTTTCTTTCTGACTGGTGAACTTTGTATCCTATTTTAAAAATCTTTTTATACCTCAAAATCATAAAGATATTCTCTAATATTATCTTCTGAATATTTTATTGCATTGATTTTTACATATAGAAATACAATTCAACTGGAATTAATTTTGTATATGATGTGAGAGTGGTGTCAGATTTCTTTTTTTTTTTTCAATAAGGACATCCAACTGATAGAGCTTAATTTATTGACAAGATCATCCTTTCCTGGCTGCTCAATTGAAAACAAGTAGGGCACAAAAGCGAGCATACTGTCTCATTCAATTTGTATAATGCCACTATACATGTTTAGAGATAAATATCAGGTTGGGAAAGTACACTGAACAGCAAGTCTGGATGGTGGGAATTGAGACAAGTGTGGATAGCAAGAGGCAAATTATGGGTTTACAGGGTATTGGCCAAATATTCTGTGTCTTGATCTGGGAGTTAGTTCTGTTGATGTTGGCATTAGAATAATCTAATATGTTGTACAATTATGCTTTATATGATTTTTATATGTGTATTCTATTTCACTATAAAATGTTAAAAGTGTAAAATATTTAATTTCCTGATCAGATCCTAGTAGTCAATATTTACTGAGATCTACTAAGTGATCAGCATTCTTCAATGGGCTGGGGATGCAGCAGTTAACTGAAAATATAGTGTGATACAATATAGCATTGCAAAGGTTATGATGAAAATGAAATGAAATAAAGTAACTGAAAGTACGTAACTCATGCTTGGTAGAAAATAAATGATAATTTGTTGTTTCATCCCCCCTTCATTTGTCTGTACAGAGTTGGGATAATAGATCTTTTTCAGAGCCCCCATCTCTTCTATGACAGGAATAGCAGGGAGATACCAGCATTATAGCGTTTTATTTGTGCTTTTTAATCATGGCCTGGGACTTCCCACAGAGGCATGAAAAACTAGGCATCATGTCTCTATCATTCTAAATGCCCAGCTCCTCCAATCCTCACTCCACGTTTTACTTTACTCTGCAAACGCTCTTTCCTGGCTAACCACCTAATCATGTCCTAATTCATTCCACTAAAGGAAATTTTCAGCCTTTCTTATCAACATCTAACTTTGTCATCCTGTCCTCCCCCCACTCCTACACAAGACCTTAAATAAGACTTCTTGCCAGATGTATCTGCTGGAGATAAGTGATGCTGCCTCACTCTTTATCCCCATAGGTTATTAAAAAAACCCCAAAAAACAAAAACCAGTCATCTGAGAAAGGATGGGGATTTCCAGCAAATCTCTCTCTGTCTTCTCCAAAGTGTCTCATTCAGATGCCAACACCTGTACCAATATGAGAACGGATCCTTTGGGTGTTATCTCCAAAAGGAAAGAAAATATATTCCCTCTGAAAGACCTCATATTCCTTCCTTATTCTGCAAATACCAGTATTTAATGCATGTCTGGCCATGCAAAAAATGCACAGTATTCCTATAGTCCATTTCTATAGGTCTGTGCTGATTGTCATCACAGTAATCTCTATGCCCAATCTCCCACAACTAACCTTATATTGCTAAAGATCTTCCTAGTTAATATTTTTTCTGCTCCAATTCCCATCTTTCTAAAATATATAACTTCTTTGCCAATTTTTCAGTACCTTTCCTAGCATAGTTCAACTCTGCACATCTACTCTGATCTCCCAGCATGACTTAAGGAGGAATTTCAATTCCTGTAAAACAAAACTCCCCACTACCCACCACCCCCTCCCCTGCACGCATGTTTTTCACTATGGTTCCTGGTCCCCAGATAGTCTCTAACCAACCTGAAACATAACCCGTTCCTCTATATTCTAAGTCTCACTTCCTCTAGAACTCACATCTATATAAATACTTCCTTTGTGCTGTAAATTACAAGATTTAACTTAAATTTAACCATTTCATTTCATCTTGAAAATTAATGTCACCAATTTATTTTGATTGTTTTTTATAGATGTGTCTATTGTAGATCTTGTCATGCTATTTTATATTAATTTTATTTGTCTATCTTTACCGAGGGTTCTAGTTTTCTTAAAAGTAGAGTCTAAATCATGTATATCTTTATATCTCCAGCATCAGAAGAATTCTGCACAGATAGGAAGCACTCAACAAACTTTTTGTGAATTCAGTATCCCCAGCCAGATTGTATATGTATGTGCATATACATGAGATGGGTGCTCAGCTAAAGTTTACAGAATGGTGAACGGTTAACATCATTGCAGCAAAAAGATATGAAGGATAGATATCGAGAATATTTTTCTGACTGTGAAGATATTAGATTTTGAAATATTTGAAAGAGGGACAATCTCTTCCACAAAATTGTCTTTTCACCAAATTACTGCCTACTGCTGCTACCCTGTGTGGCTCCAGTGTGGCTCCAACAATTTCTTCTATGTAGAAATAAATAACTATTTCTTCTTAGAAAATGGGAGGATGGATGAATTGACTAATAACCAAGGGTTAACTGTTCCCAAGATCATGTCCAAGATAGTACCCAATGCTCTTGATTTCACAGTTCAATTATCAATCGCAAAAGATTTTCTGGATGCTGCTGTTTGGGTCTTCCACATGTCCTTTATTTCTACTTTCCCCACTCCTCAACATATCCACAAAAAATCTTGTCAAAACTGGATCTTGATATGATATAGAATTATCTACTTCAGACCCTGTTGAGATTCATCTCTCATTTCCTCATTCCTCCATGCCAAGTGCTGGAGTCCATGCAGTGAAAAGAAGCTAGCGTTAGTCATGTGTTTATTTGGACGCCCTGGTCAAGAGCTTTCCTAAAATATCCTGTGAAAATCAGTAACTTGTTCCAATATTTTCTCATTATTCAGTATCCCTATTCAGTGTTGCTACTGAGATATTACTTCATTTTTTTGACCAGACTCCAGCAACCCTGATCCAGAGCACATCTTGATTCATTTCCATATCTTGTTGTCCTTTCATGATTCACGTGCTACTTCCCATAAACCATGCTTTTTGCCACAGAACGCAATGCTCAACTTTTTCTCCAGGTCCCACTCCTTCTCTACGACATCTGCACTCAAAGAAATGTTTCCCCTCCTTTTTCTGCACTTACCTTCTTTAACTGCTCCAATATTCACAAAAATATCTCCAGTTCTCTAGACCTTTCATTAAAAAAAATCCTGTTTTCCTCTTTATGTGTTCATGTTGTTATGAATTTATGTATTTATGTATATTTATTTGTTTATACATACTTGGAAATAAATGTCCGGTTGGTGCCACTCTTCAACCCCCACCTTTCTATTTGATGACAATCTGAATTTGGGTGGGGATGGTGGGAAAGTGATGATGGATACAGCTAGTGAAAAGATATGTATCCAGCAACCACTTAATTTTGATACCCTAGCCTCCAATTCTGCTTTTGGCACACTTCTCACCTCGGCCATACCTCTAGAAGTTAATTGAGGTTTATCTTCATCCTCTCATACACCTGAGAGCTACCTTCTACCCCTTGCTTTTTAATAACTTGAAATTTTCATCAATGACTGACCCTACAGTCATCTTCCCCACAACCACACCACAGATAATAATGTTTCTTTATATGACTTAATTAAATTGCCTTTTAAATGGATGCTTGGTATTAAAATTAAATCTTAGGAGAAAAAAAAGAGTCCGATATGTGATCCCAGGGCAACATCTTGAACAAGAATATTTTAAAAAGGTTTTAGACATTTATTGACCAAGTGACTCCCAGAAGGAATGCCTGAGAGTTCATGTTTTGGTTTCCTTGTTTTTTTGCTTAATAAAGTCGTAGAATTTCTTCATATAATTTAGAATATTTCCCATTACAGTGTTATTTGGATATAGTTTATATTAAAATTATCTAATTTTTTTCATAGTTTCAGAATTTTTTTTCTTGTGATGAAAACTTTTAAGATTTATTCTTTTGGCAACTTTCAAATATACAAAATAGTATTATTAACTATATTCATCATGCTGTACATTGCGTCCCCACGACTTATTTATTTTATAACTAGAAGTTTGTAACTTTTGACACTCTTCACCCATTTTGCCCACCTCCTTACGCCCTGCCTCTGGCAACCATTAATCTCTTCTCTGTATCTATGAACTGTTTTTTTTTTTTTTAGATTCCGCATATAAGTGAGATCATACAGCATTTCTTTTTCTGTGTCTGATTTATTTCACTTAGCGTAATGCCCTCAAGATCCATCCGTGTTGTTGCAAAAGGCAAGATTTCATTGTTTTTTATGGCTGAATAATATTCCATTGTGTTATATATATACATATATATATATATGTATGTATGTATACCACATTTTCTTTATTTATCCAACTGTCAGTGGATACTTAGGTTGTTTCCATATCTTGGCTATTGTAAATAATGTTGTAATGAACACAGGGGTGCATATATCTTTTTGAGTTAGTGTTTTCATTTCCTTTGGATATATACCCAGGAGTGGAATTGCTGGACCATATGGCAGTTCTACTTTTAACTTTTTGAGGAACCTCTGTTAGAATTATTGAATTTTTATTATTCTTGTCAAAAAGTTACTCTAGTATAAAGTTTAATGAGTTTCTGGTATTTGCTTACTCTTTTGTTCCAAGTATCTCTCATCAACTAGAATTATTGGTGCAGTGCTCAACACTATTTGTAATAGTTTGCATACATTCTTGTTTCATGATTTTTTTTTCATTTAGTGAGGAAAATTGGCCCTGAGCTAACATCTGCTGCCTATCTTCTTTTTACTTGAGGAAGATTGTCTCTGAGCTAACATCTGTTCCAATCTTCCTTTATTTTATGTGGGATGCTGCCACAGTGTGGCTTGACAAGCAGTGCTATGCCTGCGCCCAGGATCAGAACCTGTGAACTTCAGGCCGCTGAAGTGAGTATGCAGCTTAACCACTACACCACTAGGCTGGCCTCTTGTTTCATGATTTTAATGGGACTGAGTCTATGAATTGATATATCATATTATATCAATTACTCATTAGAGATAGAGAGAGACAGATTGAGCTGACATAGTTAAATGTGATTTGATGTTAGTACTTTTCATATTACAGCAGTGATCTGCCAGAAGTGTATCAGAGATTCCTGCATGTCCCAAACATCTCCCAACATTTAATGGCCTTCTTGAACATTCTTAAGCCTATCAAGAATTTTATAACTCACTTAGTTTAACTCTTTATCATGGTAGTGACTCTGTCTTTAACAGAGAGGGCAACTACAGGCACCCTTAGAACACTATCCAGGCAAACACTCCAGTGAATTGCCCATATAGAGCACAACAAGCAGTCTGTTTCTGATGATCTGAAGTCACATGGCTATAAAACCATAGTGAGGGGCTGGCCCCCAGGTCAAGTAGTTGAGTTTGCGCGCTCCAGTTTGGCGACCCAAGGTTTCACTGGTTGGGAGCCTGGGCACGGACCTAGCACCATTCTTCAAGCCATGCTGAGTTGGCATCCCACATGCCACAACTAGAAGAACCTACAACTAGAATATACAACTACGTACTGGGGGGCTTTGGGGAGAAGAAGAAGAAAAAGAAAGATCAGCAACAGATGTTAGCTCAGGTGCCAATCTTAAAAAAAACCATAAATAAAAAGACTAACTATATTGTAATTATCAGCAATAGCACTTAAGGAAATGTTTACAGTTAAAAGAATTTGGCTTTGACTTCTGTTGTTGAAGGAAAATAAAACAATTGCAGTATATTTTGTCGAGATGGCAGAACCAATTGCCCATATGACCAATTCTTGTTATGCTTTTGTGTTTTTCATAGCTTAGAAGTTGTAAAAGTGAAAAGGATTGCTCACTTTTGGAGAAGCTTAAACTTCTTAATAGTTCTTATATATCTTCTGCTGTAGTTATTAGAAAACATTTTTCCTCTGGTTAATAGCATAGTCATAGTTTAGATTTTTTTTATTATTATTAATCGTCCCCTTTGTTCTTATTTTAATAACTAACAGGATTCCTCTGAAAACTTTTTCTCTAAGATCAAGTCTCAAATTCTGAACTATAGAGATTGACAGGGTATATTTTGCACCCAGATCATCTTTAGCATCTCTAGATGGATGTGTAATAGCACCAAGTTTTGTTCCTTTATCTTGTAACCTGTGGAATGAACATATGACCAAAATAGGGATGCAGCAATAATTAGTGAGGGTCGTATGCTCCAGTGTTCTCAAGACCTCCTTACAATATTGAAAGATCTGGTTTGTTTGATGGGCACGCCATGTGGGAAGAGATGTCAAAACAAAGGGAGTAGCTCATTATCCCCCTTGGGAAGAATACTTACTAGTAAGTTTACTTTTTCAGAATAGAAACTTGTTTATCTACAAGGATGAAATTTGGCTTGGCTTCCCCAGATCATCACATGTCACAAATAGTCAATTCTGAGTAAATAAATTATGATTTTTCTGTTTGTCCAATTAAATGTGATATTCTCCTGGTTGCATTTGCACAACTTCTAACAGTACAGAATTATCACTGGGGTCCAGGGACATAGTTTCTTCTCAAATCCAGGAACAATAGTGACTCCTACTCAACTTCTCCAAGAAATTTTGAATTTTCACATTAACAGAAATATATTTTTCTACAGTAAATAATGTACTATTTCTATTCTATTCTGAAATGTTCAAACTTGTACTACATTTTGCTGAGAAATCTGAAATAATGATTAAGAGTAATAGATTGGATTTAGGAATAAGAATTTGGAAGCCATTGTTCTCTTTAATTAGAAGTAGACTTGTGTGGGAGCTATGGGTGTCCTTACACAAGATAAATGAAGATTTTGTCATTTCCAGAGGACAGTAACAATGGTAATGAGAGGAATCTTTTGAAGGAACTAGAATTGCTACGTAATAGCTGTCTTGATTTACATAAAATGCTGTCATTCATCAAAAGGAGTAGTCTTTTGATACATGTATCCATGAATTAAAGTGATAAAAATAGTTTTAATATAAGGGACACTATTGTCTTCAGAAAGTGAATGTGAGGCAGTATGAAATAACAGTTGAGTTTGTAGGGTTTGGGATCACAGATAACTTGGCCCAACCTGGAGTGTATCATTTACTAGCCTTGTATCCTTGCAAAAGTTGTTTAACCTCCATCATTCTATTCTCTGCATCTGCAGGGATGGAAAGGGTGCTTAAATCTCTGAGATGATATGAGAATTACATAAAAATATGATGCAAAAAAGCCCTTGTATAATTCTGGATAGAAACTAAAATGCTCAAAAATTGCTCAATAAATTATAGTTATTTTTATTCAGCATGGTGAGCATTCTGTCACTAGAAATGTTAAGGGACATAAAGAACAACTGCTTATCAGAACTTTGGTGGAGTGAAAATTAATGCAGAACTTTAGGTGTAGAGTTGTCCTTTACAGTCCATTCAGAACCTGAGATATTACATCTATATTAACATAATGTGCAATAATCATCTAAAAGTAGAATTATAGGTTTGAAATTATATAGGTTTAAAATCGAAATGATGCGGGGTCGGTGAGCCGAGGAGTTGAAAGAAAGATTTCTTAGACTCTCAAGATCTGGCAGTAGTGCTCTTTTATTTAGAGAATAGTGTGGAATAGCATGGGGACAGGACCCATGGGCAGTCAGAGCTTCTGCTGCCCTGAGTTGAGGGTTAAGGCTAATTTTATAAGGCATGGGTACGTGACTTATTTTTACTGGAAAAAAAGAAAAGATGATGTAAAAAGTCATTAAATGATTTCAGTGCAGATAGGGTCTGGTTATTGTGCGGTCATATAACTTTAGTTACGAATCTGGCCATATAGATCGGCATGCACGTGAGGATGCCCCGGGCTTCTCTCCCTGGGGCAGTCCTAATTCATACCATAAAAAAGTCCACTGGGTCGTATAGTTTGGCATGTAGGCCAGGTCACCTTGGGCTTCTCTGGCTGGGGCAGCCTTAATCCACATCAAAAGGATTTAATTCATAGTTTTTCTATAGTGTTCTATTTCCTGAACACTCTATATTCATTAGAAAAATCTTCTTATATCTTTCCTTGGGATAGAGCAAGAGAAGGTGAGTAATAAAGGGACACATTGCCAAGAAAATGAGAAAATCATACAGGGAACGAGGAGTAAGAAACTGAACACTTTTTCACATAAAATATTAATTATTCTAAAGCAGAGTTGTGCCAGAGGCTGACTTTTAGTCCTTTATGAATCTCTCAGCCTCCTGCGTACTTTGATTTGGACAGTGGGCCTCATCACATTATTAGGTTAGGTGTCATACAAAGGTACTTTCAAGACCCTCCCTTCTACATAGGTCACCTTCTCTAATTCCCTTTCTCTGTGTGTATTCTGGAGGTGCCATTAAACTCAATGACAACATCAGGAGACAAACTTGAAAAACCTTTTCACTTCAGTTTAGCTATTGACTAACTTTCAATTTCGTTTAGTTTATCAGGGCATGACTATCTTTAAGGAGGTACATTATAATCTCCAATCCACAGCTATAATTCTATCATATCATCAGTTACCAGGGGATACTGCTTCTTGAGCTGTCCACAAAATCACACATTTTCCAGTACTGAAATACCTGAAAGATCCCATTGCCTTCATTTCAACTGTTAGAAATTAAGTAATTTTCCCAAATCGATAACACTAGGTTATGGTGTAATAAAGACCAGACTAAAGGTCTCCTAACATGCAATCATCTTCCCTCCACCCCCTCAACTTCTAGACACACAAATATATATTTGTCAAAGCAGTGTCTACAATTGAGAGAGATGAATGCCCCTAAAAGGCTCAAATTTATGTACACATCACTGACCTGCACAGAGCTGGCTTGCAACAGGGGCCCAATTAAAAATTTTCAGATACAACTGGATCAAACTTTCGAAGTACCAAACTCAAACAATCCTTCTAAGGAAAGAAATCTAAGTTTCAGAAGAGGACCTTTAAACTGAATCTCTGACCAGCAACTGATGATGCTATTCATATCTGCTGCTGATTGGTTTTCAACACTGAGATTACCCAATCCAGGAACAAAGAAATGAGTTCCCTAGTTGGTATTACTTGGGGTGTGGGTGGAGGAGGGTCATAGTCCTCATTGAGTGAGACTTGCCTGCTCCCTTGCACCCTCTCTCTCCTGTTCTCCAGCATGGTGTGTCTGTGGTTCCCCGGAGGCTCCTGGATGGCAAGTCTGACAGTGATATTGATGGCGCTGAGCCCTCCTCTGGCTTGGGCCAGGGACACCCGACGTAAGTGCACACCTTGGGTGGTGAGCTATTGTGGGGCAGGGGGAAGAAGGGAGTTAACTTTTTCACTGTGTCCAGGCCATGTCTCTTAAAAGTTGTGACATTTTCTTCAGTGACCACCTATCTTTATCATATGGATCCCTGACTCCACAACAAAAGGAGCCTGGATGCTTGTGCTGTTTACAAGAGCTGCTTGAGGAGCATCCATATATATCGGTCATTTCTTCTCATCTCTCCTCTAATAAAATCCCTACAGTCTTGTATTCCAATACCTCAGGATCTTGAGAAGAGTTAGAAATAATTATGTCAAGATAATTCCTCATCCAGTCGTTCCCTTTATTATGTTGATTTATGCCAGAAAAAAATGGAATATTTCTCTGAAAATTTTATGGGGCATCAAAAGGAATTAGGAAGTTTTCTCCTAGGAGATCCTGTGTTTTGTCTTAAACAGGATCTATGATGTTGGCTCCTCTCCCGATGTGAGCATGTATTAAGAGTCTCCCGCATTATCTCCTTTCCTTTATCCCTGAGCCCCAATGTTTATAAGGCCTGTGTCCCTGTCCTAGAGGGTCTCTGACAGAAGTTGAACTTAAGAAGAAGAACTTAAGGCATCTTATGAAAAGCTGGCATAGGTTAGCATTCATTATGAATCAATTTTGAACCTTTCTATACTCTCAGTTTCTCATACCTCTTCCCTTTCTCTGGTCAGAGCCCACAAGAAGGGATTCAACTAGTATAGGATAAGCTGTATGAAATTCCGGTTTTGTAAGTCAAAAATAGTCAAATAGCAATTTCATATGTTTCAAAGTATACGATCTAAGCAGAGTATAAAGAGTGTGAATATTGTTTACCTCCCATAGGGCTAGAAGCAAACAAGCAAGTCAAGGGAACTCATGGGCCTACTGAGGTCTTGATTCCAAATCTTGTAGGTTCATTCATCCTGCCCTCTCTTTTCCTTAATTAGCCATGTTTCTTTACCTCTTCTTCCAGTTCTTCCCTATTCTTTCTCCAGCTATGCCATTACTGAAAATCCCCAAAGTTCGCACAGACACTCAGCACTATAACAGATCCATTGGATGAGATGAAAAGGAATGAAATTTTCCCTCTTTCTTAAAATCACTTTTTCCTTACCTGTGATTGTTTCTTTTCAACTAGTAGGAGGAGAAAGAGGAATGTTGTCTGACTTTCTCACAGGAAACTAACGGGATATAAGGTGTCATCAGAATAAAAGAGTGTGGGAGCTTGAGCCCTTTCTTGCTTTCCAGGATGCCCACGGTGATCAATTCCCAAGACCCCAGGTTTATTCACTTAGACACAAATATTTTTCTGAGCAACTATTAAATACTGGGCTCTCTTCTAGGCTTAGAGAATTCTATTTGAATAAGACAGAAAAGTCCCCTACTGTCATGGAACTTGCCTAATGACAGAGGAAAAAGCCCGATAAATACTTAACAAAGAAAACATTTCAGAGAGCAATAAGTGCTCTGAAAAAAATACATCAGAGTTATGGAGCAGAGTGAATTGGAGTCATTTGACTTCAGTTCAGGTGGCTAGGGAGCTCTCTCTGAGAAAGTAACATTTAGTTGTGACATAAATGATGGGAAGAAGCCAGTCAAGTGAAGGATCCAAGGGACAAGAGTTGCTGGGAGAGAGAACAAGGGGAAAGGCTGAGGTGTGGGAAGATGTTTTCTGTGTTTAAGGGACAGAGAGAAGGCTAGAGTGGCTGAAGCATAGCGAGCAAGTGGGGGTGTGTTCTCAATGTCATCACTACAAATTTTGTATCACTCTGGGAATGTCCAAAAGGGTCCTCATTGTCAGTGCTCAATATTTTTTTGATGTCAGCATCCTCTGACTTATTTAGATTTTTGTCTGATGAGCTTTTACATATATTGAAGTTTGATATGATTCTCTTTTCATTAATGACATGATCGTTTTCAAAATCTTCCTCTTCTAGTTCATTCATAAACATGAAGATAGCCCAAAGTCTGCACCAAACATTTGTTAAAGTTGATTTATTAATTATTAGCTTTATAGTAAGCACTAGCAATTGACTTCTTTCAGAAAACCATGGATTTGCAGGCCTCTGTAAACTGCAGCAAGAATAGAGTTTAAAAATTGTTTATATTTGCTCTCCCTGGGACAAAAATTCCTTGCTCATAGATTTCAACACAGGTGTCATAGTGGGGGAAATTAAAAGCCAAAAACTTTACTTTTTATAAGAAGTTCAGGAGTGCAATATGTGGAGTAATGGCACAAGGACAATACATTTTACAGTTTTCTCACAGTCCAGCCTGCCTGTAATGAATGCAAGCCACTGACAAAGTGGTTGTTGAGCCAGGTAAAAAATACATACCTGGTTATCTATATTTTCTTTTTTGAAAAATAATGTACAAGTAAAATACTTAGATCTTTCAGACATCCTGGATTTTGGATTTTTCCAATCACTGCCCACTTTGTTTTGGGTGAGCCTGAAGCATTAGCACACCCAAGAACAGTCATCTTTTGGTTAGAAGTCATAATAGCTTTTAATATTCTTTTATTTATCTATTTATTTGATTTATTTATTTAGTTTTTTGCAGGGGAAGATTGTCCCTAAGCTAACATCTGTTGCCAATCTTCCTCTTTTTTTTTCCTTTTTCTCCCTCAAATCCCCAGCACATAGTTGTATAGTTCTTCTAGTTGTAAGTTCCTCTTTATGTGAGCAGGCACCACAGCATGGCTACTGACAAGACAGTGGTGTGGTTCCACGCCTGGGAACCCAACCCAGGTCGCTGAAGCAAAGCATGTTGAATTTTAACCACTAGGTCATCAGGGCTGGCTCTTAATATTCTTTTATTAGGCACTATGAACGATTTTTAGGAATCTGTTCCCAGTGCAGAGGTATTTTTCCAGCAAAATAAATTTCTTCAGGACCAAGGTTTTTATCAGATAGAATATTGGAAATTTTTTTCAATATAATTCTCAACTGCTACATAATTAACAGTGGCTTTTTCACCGTAGGTTTTTCAGATGGTATAACAGCAGTTCTCACCCAGGGATGGTTTTGCCCCCTCCTCCTCCAGGGGACATTTGGCAATGTCTGGAGCCATTTTTTGTTGTCACAACTGGAGTCTTCTTCTGACATCCAGTGAGCAGAGGCTAGGGATGCTGGTAGACATTCCGCAATGTACAGAACAGCCTTCCCACAACAAAGAATTCTCTCATCCAAAATGCCAACAGTGCTGAGGTGGAAAACACTGGCTTGTACTGTCCTGCTTCTAAAAATTCTAGACTCACACTTTATACACACACTCATCTCCCAATTCAGTTATTAGTGGCTTTTTGTTTTGCTTGTTTAATTACAAAAAATATAATAAGCTAGACAGGTGCATCAATTCACCACTTTCTTGTTGAATCCATTCAATCAATGCAAACTCAAGATCTTTATATCTTTTGCCTTATGTGATTTTTTTCAATATTTCATTGTCTCACTCATCATCTCTGTTAACTTTCAAAAACTTGCCTTTATAAGTCATAAATGGTGACTGCCACAAAGATTTTTCAGTAAAACGTATCAAACTTTTGCAATAATCTACGTACTGTTCTATTGATAATGTCAGATGTTGCCATTTAATTGTCTCATTTTTAATCACTTTTTTATCTCTTTTGAATTTTTTTTTTTTTTAGGAAGATTAGCCCTGAGCTAACTACTGCCAGTCCTCCTCTTTTTTTGCTGAGGAAGCCTGGCCCTGAGCTAACATCGTGACCATCTTCCTCTACTTTATACTTGGGACGCCTACCACAGCATGGTGTGCCAAGCGGTGCCATGTCCGCACCCGGGATCCGAACCAGAGAACCCCGGGCCGCCCAGAAGCGGAACGTGCGAACTGAACTGCTGCGCCACCAGGCCAGCCCCTGAAAATTTTTCAGTTCAATTAAATATAAAGACAAAAAACATCAAAAATATATACACATATGTAGATGTATGCAGATGTGCATATGTTATGCATATACACATATGCATAAACATGTTATGTATACGTATTATGTATCTATATATGTTTATATATGTTGAAACTACAGAAGTGCATGTGACCAGCTAACAAATAAGAGCTCTGAGACATGTCTGACCCTTTACCTCATCAGATCAGATTTGCTAAACGAGTTTGGCATCAAATTTTTTAAAAAGATCTGTTTTTCTGAGCTTTCTGGATTTGGAAATTCAGATAAGGAATTGTGGAACTACATTAGGATCATAGTTTTAATCTCCTTAAAACGCTCCAATAATTTCTAACTACATTTAGAATAAATTCAAAATCCTAACATCACCTACAAGGCTTTTAAGTCCCTGGCTCTACTTGATTTCTCCAGTTTAATCTTTTATCCTCTTTCCTCTCACTATCTGTGCTTTAGTGAACTGGTTTCTTCTGGTTTATTGAGGAAATTCATCAATTCTTTCAAGCTTCTCCATGTGGTCTTACCCTTACCTCAAACGTGCTTCCCCTTTTCCCCAAACACATACACACACTCACTCTTCTCTAGCTCACATCACCTTCACCTTTCCTGTCACTTCTTAAATATCACTCAGAGACCTCTTCTCCAGCATCCTGAGGTAACTGAGATCATCCTGTTATTCTCTCTTCTAGAACTCCACACTTTTATTTCTCACTCCTGTATAAACACTTGTGTGGTTGGGTTTTTGTCCAACACTTCCACTAAATTTTAAGCTTCGAGAGTGGAGGGAAGATGTCTGTTTTTCCCTTCTTGGGATTCCCAGGGGACAGCAGGGGCCTGAAACAAAGTCAGCACTATATAAGGAGATGGGACGTGTTTAAGATGGGTAAAGAGCTGTGGGATGAGGGGAGGGAGCGGTGAGTGTCTCTCAGGTGGAGGTGTCTAGGAGGAGGTGGTGATGCAGCCAATCCTAGTCCACCTCCTGCTTAGAGGTCTGCAGCCAAACACAGAAGCCCAGTGGATCCTGAATGGCTCCAGACAAGAAGGATCTCCTCCGCCCGGCCCGGCTTCCCTCCGCTGCAGGCAGATGAAAGACGAGCCCGTGGGGTGCTGGTAGTTGGGGGTGTCAGTGGAGCCAGTCAGGTGTGTGCTAGCCTCCCAACCTGCGCGTGGGTGCCCCGCGTCGGTGGGAGTCGCCGTCAGTTTCTTCTCAGGAGCCCGCCCAGCTGACCGGATCCTTCCTGTCCCCACAGCACATTTCCTGGAGTATCTTAAGTTCGAGTGTCATTTCTCCAACGGGACTGAGAGGGTCCGATACCTGGTCAAAGTCTTCTATAACGGGGAGGAGTACGTGCGCTTCGACAGCGACGTGGGGGAGTACCGGGCGCTGACCGAGCTGGGGCGGCCGATCGCCGAGTACTGGAACGGGCGGAAGGACGTCCTGGAGCGGAAGCGGGCGGAGGTGGACACGGTGTGCAGACACAACTACGGCGTCCTTGACAACTTCCTGGTGCCGCGGCGAGGTGAGCGCGGGGGAGTGTGTGTGTGTGTGTGAGAGAGAGAGAGATAGAAACCGAGACAGAGACAGAGAGAGACTCAGTCCCGGTGAGTGTGTAGGACTGTGAGCGAGTACAAGTTACAAGCGACCATGTATGTGAGAGCGGGTTGTGGAGAGAGTGTGTGGTTTGTTAGTGTGTGATTGTGGGGGGACAAAGTTTGTGTGTGTGAGGGCTGTACTGTGAGATGGGGTGGGACAGAGAGAATGTGTGTGGGTGGTGGGGGCACTGGGCCTGGGGTCTGACTGAACAGGGAATTGGGTAGGGGTGGGGTGGGGCTGCAGGAGGGGAGCTTCAGGCGGCCCTGGGCTTGGGGGTCTCCGTGGGAGAGGAGGAGGGGGGAGGGACAGTGGCAACACAGGAGGCTGGAGAGGGAGGAAACTGGTTAGACACATCCTGAGGGACAGTTAAGGTGGAGTCCGTGTTTGGGGTGAAGGTTCAGGGGAGGAGAGATGAGTACTGTAAAAGATTTGGGAGAATGTGAGGAAACTAGTCACCGACTGATCTTAGCATCCGCCCTTCCTAATCCTGAAACCCCTGAAGTAAGTGTGCCTATGTTGCTGTACATACTCATTTCATTGAAAAAAAAGTATCAGAATTTTATTTATTTATTTATTTTTGTTGTTGAGAAAGATTGGCCCTGAGCTAACATCCGTTGCCAATCTTGCTCTTTCTGCTGGAGGAAGATTGGTGCTGAGCTGTCATCTGTGGCAATCTTCCTCTATTTTATATGTGGACATCACCACAGAATGGCTCGATGTGTGGTGCGCAGGTCTGCACCAGGATCCAACGTGAACCCAGGCCACATTGCACAAACCCGACCACTATGCCACTGGGCCAGCGCCAGTATCAGACTTAATTTTGAGGAGGTGGGAGGGACTCTGAGGCACCTCTGATCTTTCTGAGACTTCTTTTAAGTTTGGGTTTCTTGTGTGTGTGGTTTTTCTTCCTTAGTGTGTAAATCTTTACCTCGGTGAAATGACTGTGAAACTAGTCTGTTGAATTATAATTTTGTGACTTACCATACTGATGTTACTATTTTCAGAAGCTAATTATTTAAGTAGTTACATATTATTTCTTTTTACAGTTGTAACAATTTACTTCCCATTCCCTTTTGCTAGACTTTTTTTCAGTACTGCCAAATACGCGGCTGACAATTTCTCTCTTTAATTTTTAACTTTTAGTGCTTTGATTTCTAAAGTTCTTGAACATTTTCTTATATTTATTGGCTTATTGTTGTTATTGCTCTAAGAATTATCGTTGTCTATCACCTCTGGGGTCCTAGTGTTTCTCTCAGTGATTTTAGTGGTTCTCTATTCATTAAGATTAACACTTTTCTGACATTTGGTTCAGCATTTTCTCCAGTTTGTGGTTTATATTTTGATTCTGTTTATTACTTTCTATGCTAGGAATTTAAACATTTTTATTTAATGAAATATGTTGCAAAATTGTTAGCAATGATTTACCATGAATCTTAATTCTATCATTTTGTGGTATTATAAAGATGTTTTTCCCCAGTTTTCTCTTTTTTTTTTTTTTTTAATTGTATGTATTGAGGGTGGCAGTGTCAGGAATTGTCTCAGGCACTAAGCACACATTAATGAATCCTAGACTGTGCCCTGAACTCAAATGTCAGCTTAAAAAGAGAGAGTTGTGAAATGATAACAATTCCAATAATAGATATGCTTATTTGGCAAAGGAGAGGGATTGATCTGCTGATGTAATTATAAGAACTTTCTTAAATGAATCACTTTCCTTGCTCTTTTCCCTCTCCTTCAGGAATCATACCCTTCTTGGGACTCAACTCACAGACTTAGGGAATCACCTCTGTCTAGATGCCTGCTTCCCAGCGTAGAACCATTTCTGTGGTGTTCTAAGGTGCTGGTGTAGCATTCCCAGGATTTCACATTCTATCTCCATCTACCTTGAGGTTTTCCCCAATTAGCCACACTGCTTTGAATCATATTTTCTCTCCAAGCAAACAAGGATGATAAATAGCTGATGTATATTGAAGGCTAAATTCCAGCCATTGTTTTATGTACTTTAGGTGCATTAATGCTCAAATAACCCTAAGAGGTAAGTTAGCATTATTACTCCCTTTATAGGTGAGAGAGCTGAGGCATAGAGGAATTTAAAAACTCTCCCAGGATCAGTCAGAAGAGACAGAGGCTGTATTTGAACCCAGGTATCCTGGGCTCCAGAAATCACACTTTTAATTAATATACTAAATGCCTTACAAAGATTTGTAAACACTTCCATTCAACAATAAATAACTATTTAATGCCATGGGGAAAAACCCACAAATTTCCTGAACATCTCTCAAATCCAATGGGCCCCTGCTGTAAGGATTAATTCCACACTTAAGACACTAACTCCTGTTGGGCCACATGGGCAGCTTGGAGGGAGGCCTGCCCAAGACCGGAGCTGGGGACTGGAGAGTGCAGGCAGAAAGGCAGCCAGCCCAGGAGACTTCCTCTGTCCTCCTCACTTATTCCCTCCACCTCTTCTCTCCTAGTTGCACCTACAGTCACTGTGTATCCTGCAAAGACCCAGCCCCTGCAGCACCACAACCTCCTGGTCTGCTCTGTGAATGGCTTCTATCCAGGCCACATTGAAGTCAGATGGTTCCGGAACGGCCAGGAAGAGGAGGCTGGGGTCGTCTCCACAGGCCTGATCCGTAATGGAGACTGGACCTTCCAGACCATGGTGATGCTTGAGACAGTTCCTCAGAGTGGAGAGGTCTACACCTGCCAAGTGGAGCACCCAAGTCTGACGAGCCCTGTCACAGTGGAATGGAGTGAGAAGCTCTCTGGCCCCATAAATTCCTCACCCACCAAGGAGGGCACTTTGCTTATCCCTGAGCATCAGGTTTCTCCTCTCCCCACACCATATTTTCATTTGCTCCTTGTTCTCCTTGCCTTCAGCACAGGTCACAGGGGGTAGACCTGTGATTGTTTCTGTAAATACCTATGCCCCCTGGGGAGGCAATTATGCCTGGCAGGCAGAGGAGAGATTGTCCCTGTTTTGAGTCTTCCCATGATATCACACGTCATGGCATGGTTCCCCCTTGGCTCTGGGCACCAGTCTTCTGTTCGGGCTGGGCTTGTACTCCTGGCACTGTTGCTCTGAGTTATTCTTTGTGATCTGAGCAGAGGTGCATCCTCTGTAATGTAGGGACCTTCTTGACATGGCTGGAGTCCAGTATCAGCTCTGCCTTTTATTAGCTGTGTCCCCCTAGACAAGCTACTCAGCCTCACGGAGTCCCAGCCTCCTCTTCCATCAGATATTAAACTAGTGGCCTTATGTCAGGGTTGTGATATTTAAATGAGTTCAATGCCTCAACCTTGTAGCTACTCAATGTGATTTTTAAATCTCTTTTCCAGAAATGGCCTACTATTGTAGTTCTTCCAGGGCAGCCTTCTTCCCCCATTTTCAAACATCTTTTTTTTTTTTTTTTTGAGGAAAATCAGCCCTGAGCTAACATCTACTGCCAATCCTCCTCTTTTTGCTGAGGAAGACTGGCTCTGAGCTAACATCCGTCCCCATCTTCCTCTACTTTGTATGTGGGACATCTCCCACACCATGGCTTGACAAGCGGTGCCATGTCTGCACCCAGGATCCAAACTGGCCAACCCGGGCTGCCAAAGCAGAATGTGCGCACTTAACTGCTGTGCCACCAAGCCGGCCTCTCAAGCATCTTAATCCCAGAGTCTCAATTAGGGAAGTTGTATTTGGGATAAAAATCACTAAACCTGGCTTCTTTTCTCAGGGGCACAGTCTGAGTCTGCGCAGAGCAAGATGCTGAGTGGAGTCGGCGGCTTCGTGCTGGGTCTGCTCTTCCTTGGGGCAGGGCTGTTCCTCCACTGCAGGAACCAGAAAGGTGAGGACCCTGTCAGCAGCTGAGACTCCCCACAGGCCTTTTGGAGAAGAATCATGGCTTTGCTCAAGTTAGTTCTCTGTGTACCAGTGACCCTGTATAAAGCCTTTCTGTAACTGATCAACCTCAAATTTCCTGGAAATCGAGAAATCAACAGTGGATAGTTACTGTGTTGAAACATCAGAAGTTATGGCCCATAGAGATGAGAGAAGGGTTAACGTGCATGGAGATCTTGCTTTGAGATCCTGAGACAAACGCAGGGAGAGCCACTAAGGCTGATGAAATTACACTGGATTTGTGTGACAGAAACTTCATGGGTCACACACTCTCAGTTTCTGCTCTCCTCTCTGCCCTGTGGGTTGTCCTATTAGAGAAATCTCAGGAAGGGAGGCTGGGAACATCGTATTTGGGGACACATTGGCCTCCATACCTTTAACTATATATCTTCCCCTCTCTTTCCCAGGACACACAGGACTTCAGCCAGCAGGTAATGCTATTTAATCCTCTTTTAGAGATCAGTTTGGTTTTCCTAGAACAGATGATAGAGATGACAAGATGAGAGAAGAAATAATGGGAAAGGCTTTGAATTCTGATCATGCAGTTTTCTGTAAAGCTTCTCTCCACTTAATAAAGTGGCCTGCTCCCTGAAGTAGCATTGGCTCAAGGTGACATTAAAATTTTTTCCCCTTCTTACTGTAGAGCTTTATCATGAGGCCCTGAGAGAGGGGAAAGGAAGCTGCTTGTAGAGTTAGGTCTGGAAACAACACTCTCCTCTGTCTTCTGCAGGACTCCTGAACTGAAGTGTAGATGACGACACTCAAAGAAGAACCTTCTGTCCCAGCTTCTCAGCATGAAAAGGTTTCCTACTTGGCCCTTATTCTTTTACCAAGAGCATACTTTCTCAGGATTTGGTTTGGTCCTGGTTCAGTGACCCTGCAAACAATGTCATCCATGTGGCTTCCTCAGCCCCTGCCCTAGTCCTGGAAGTCCCCAGTATTGATTTCAGTACCGTGTCTACATTCTTTCTCCCTCCCCATTGTATTCAACCCTTATGGCCTGCTATGCCCTGAACTCACCTCTGCCCACATTTCTTTATAAAGTTTTTCTCAAATAAACATGGAGTGAATATCTTTTGCTTCGTGCAACTTCAAGGACAAGAAGTAGCAAGAAAAGAGAAAGAGAAGATTACATCACAATACAATAATGTTTTTTATTTATATTCCTGAATTTTGGTCACATGTGGATCAGGAAGGTTTCTTTGCTACATTCCCTATTTTATCTTGAGTTTTCTGTATTCTTTGATTAGGAATATTTAGCTGAGCTAGGAGAAAGCCCTTAATATCCCCATATCATGATGGTCTCCTGCATTTTTGTGTTCTCAAAGATAAACACACAAGTCACTTCCCATCATTGGATACGGCGAAGGGACAATAGATATAAGAAACACGGGTAACTTTTAGGATATGATGACCTCAAAATTTTTATAATCATGTGCTTTTGTCTCTTTTTCTCTGATGTTTTAAAAGAAAGTATCTAGGGGCCGGCCCTGTGGCCAAGTGGTTGGGTTCCCGTGCTCCACTTCTGCAGCCCAGGGATTCGCTGGACATGGCACCACTCACGAACCCATGCTGAGGTGGCACCCCACATAGCACAACTAGAAGGACTTACAAGTAAAAATATACAACTGTGTACTGGGGGGGGGGGGGTTGGGAAGAAAAAGGAAAAATACACAGCTAAAAAAGAATACAACAAACAACAAAAAAACCTCACCTTTAAAAGAAAGTATCTAAACCAGGATAGTTAAACTCCCCTTTTATTAGACTAATGGTGGGCTTCAACACTTCAGTCTTTCTCTGTCTCTCAGATGAAAAACAGTGCCATGCTGACTCTTTGGCTTGGCTTGTATCCTTCCCTATACATAGGCCTCAGAAGGCCATCAAGATGAAACCACAACTCTAATGACAAAACGCATTTCTGAGGGCCTCCAGATTAATTGACATACTTACTGTCTGTCACAAGAGTATCCTGTCTAGATCTGACCTTAGCAGAAATCAGAGACAATGCTGGGAACAACGGAGAATCTACGAATACACTGATGTTCATCCAAACAATGAAAAACTCTGCAGCTGGCAGAAAAAATGAGAATACTCTGAGGAATAATCTCCAAAATGAATTTGGAGTAAGGTACAGGAGAGCTTGTACAGTACATAGCATTTTATTTACTAAAATAGAGGAGGGGATAGGAACATCTAGCTACACACATTCATGGTATCTATCTATGTAATGGTCGCCTATAGGGCAAAATGAGGGAATAGGTTGAAGGGACAAAGACGAAACCTGACCTTTCTGAATATATCTTATTTATAGTTTTAACTTGAAGAACATTTCAAATATTTTATATAATCAAAAATTTAAATCAAAAGTTTAAAAAGGCAATACGTAAAAACTAAAAACAAACTGTGACTATTGAAACAAGCTTGACAAAGCATATATGATAGGAAAGAAACTAGAAAAGTAAATCAAACTTTTTTCACCCTTGCATAAAACACTGGAACTATAATTGTAAATCAGTATATAGCTCTAAATTCCGTACACTTCAGTAATACAGAGGCGTTAGATAGGTTTCATACAAAGGTAACTAAAACAGTTAAGAAGATAATGAGTTCTGCTATTGTGTTCCATCTGAAGAGTGAGTTTCAAATGTAAATCTAAAGAATAAATCATTGATTGAGAAGTTTATTTCAAAGTAATAGTCATTTGAACACAATTTCTCCACTGTCAGAGACAACTATTACTTTATTTTCAAGCAAATGCAAAGCTTACTATTGCATATTTTAATTATGCTATGTATTATTTGTGTGAAACAGGTTATCATTGTATAGGAATTTAGTAAGCTGATAGTAACGTCTGCAGTACACATACAGTTACGATAAGTTCTGTTTGATCCCAGGGTTGCAACTTTACTCTCACTTTGTTCTCTGAGGTGAAGAAATGAGTTGTCTCATTTTATTTGAGACCTGTGATGTGAAATTATAAGGTAGAATTAAAGGGTATGGTGTGAATATTTCAATGAAGATGCTGTCTGCAACTAGTAACAGAAAACCCAATCTAATTGCCTTTATTTTTCTTTAACTTATTATCTTACGTAGCAGATAGACACAAGGTAGGGAATATCCAGAGTTGGTCAATTCATCAGGCCAGTGGCATCGTCATTGATCTTAAAGGCAGCGAAAGAGAACTGTTTCTTCTCATGTGCTTTTATAAGGAGCAACTAAACTTTTCCCAGAGTGTTCACAGTAAACCCATTTCCCCACACATTAGGGGGACCATGGGATTACAATGGTAAACTCAGACAAGCCATGATGCACCCTTTGTGACTTGGCCTGCCTCCTCTGATGCACATGGGAAGAAAAGGAGCAAAATCATCTTTTTTAGAAAGAAAGAAATGGTAGATAGGGTGGGGGGAGGGAAGCTATAGTATCTGGTCCTATTAGATTGTTTATATTTTCAATTATTTCATGAAGGATGATAGATTCTTGATGGGCAGCATCAATTCAAAGTTTTGTTTTATTTTAACACTGAGTATTAAATGTCAACTATCAGCCCAATTGCCAAAAGAAAAAAAGCAAGCAAGCAAGAAGATTATTTCTTTGTTTTTATAACTTAATACAAGGATTCTTAATTTTATGAGGAAAAATATATTTTCCAGGGAATTTTTTTAAAAGACATATAATAAGGAGTGACTACCTTTATAAGGTACCAAAACCTATTATACACCTATTTAATAAGCACTTTCTTTTGCATTGATTCATTATGGGTTAAGTGCCCCAGTAGAACAGTCCAGAATTAGATCCTTGAACAGTTGGGTAGTTTAATATAGAGAATTTCAAGTCATTGGTAAGTTGTATCTCAAACTCATTCCTTTCAACAAAATGATTCCTTGATGAATAAAAATTGAAACATAAAAAGAAAGTTTAAAATAACTAAAGCAGGGATTGTTATTATTTCTATTACTATCATCATCACTGTCCTAATTATATCTGAAGATAAAAAGCCTTTCTAATACCTGATGCATTGCCGATGGGAGAGTATAATGTTACAACTACTTTGGCAAACTCTTGGGCAATTTCCTAAAAAGTTAAACATATATTTTCCATATGATCCAGCAGTTCCTCTCTTTGGAATCTACCCAAGAGAAATGAAAAGATATGTCCTCACAAATATATGTGTGCAAATGTTCTTAACAACATTAGTTATAACAGCCCCAAATTGGAAACAATCCAAATGTTCAACAATTAGTGAATAGATAAACAAAATATAGCATATCCATACAATGGCATACTATTCAGCAATAAAAAAGAACAACTAAAATATAGAAAGAAAATAATGATATATGCTACAAAATGCATAAACTTCAAAAATGTTATAATAAGTGAAAAGAGCTAGGCACAAAAGACTGCAAGTTATATGATTCTGTTTGCATGAAATAGCTAGAAAAGACAAATTTGTAGAAAGAAAGAGCAGATCAATGGGTGCCTAGGGCTTGGGATGGCAGAGAGGATTAACTGTGAACAGGGAACTTTTTGAGGTGATGGAAATGTTCTAAAACTGGACTGTGGTGATAGTTACACGCATCTGTAAATTTACTAATTGAATTTTCCATGTATGAAGAGTGAATTTTGTGGTATGTAAATTATATCTCAATAAACTTGTTAAAAACAACCTTTTAAAAAAGAAATCTCTCAGCCCGGCCCGGTGGCACAGCAGTTAAGTTCGCACATTCTGCTTCTTGATAGCCCGGGGTTTGCCGGTTCGGATCCCAGGTGTGGACATGGCATGGCTTGGCACGCCATGCTGTGGTAGGCATCCCACAGATAAAGTAGAGGAAGACGGGCACGATGTTAGCTCAGGGCCAGGCTTCCTCAGCAGAAAGAGGAGGACTGGCAGTAGTTAGCTCACGGCTAATCTTCCTCAAAAAAAAAAAAGAAAGAAGAAATCTCTCCAACCAAGACAAAATCCAGAAAATATAAAGGAAATAATATATTTGATAAAAATTAAAAATTTCTTTGCATGGAGAAAATAACAAAAAAGGAATATGTAGCTCTCGGAAAAAAATTTGCAACACACAAGGCAGACATTGGGTCTTCTTATTATGTAAAATTTCCAAGAAGCTAGTAAATAAATGAACAAAAATGCGAGAGAAAATTGGGCAAAGGATATAGACTGACTATTTATAGAAAAGAATGTGCCAATGGTCAATAAACATGAAATATTTATTCAAACTCATCAATAATATGAAACAGGGACCAGCCCAATGGTGTAGTCGTTAGGTTTGCACACTCTGCTTCAGTGGCCTGGGGTCACCAGTTCAGATCCTGGGTGTGGACTTATATACCTCTCATCAAGCCCTGCTGTGGTGGCATCCCACATAGGAGAACTAGAAGCACTTACAATACAATATATAACTATGTACTGGGGCTTTGGGGAGGAAATAAAAAGGAGAATATTGGCAATAGACGTTAGCTCAGGGCCAATCTTCCTCACCAAAAAAAGAAAAAGAAAAGAGCATACCTCAAATACAACTTAAAAAAAAATATGAAACATACAAATTCAAATAACAATGTGAAGAAATATTTCTTCCCCAAAATTGGCCAATATAATAGCTCATTTTTTAAATCACGGATTTAGAAGATTGTATGGGAATGGAATCTCTCATATACTGTTATTAGGATCATGAACAGGTGACAGCTTGGCAGTATTATAAATAAAAATACAAATGCTGCAGGATCAACAATAACAAAAATCAACTTCTAGATATCTTTCTTAAAGAAATAATCTTACATGAGCCCCAGAAGACCTAAAATTGAATGTTTGCTGCACCAGGGTTTGGAATAATAAAAGCATTTTCAAATTCAGAAAGAAAAACTGATAAATTTGTCTTGATTATAAAAATTCTGTACATCAAAAGACAACAAAATATGTGAAATGACAGCATGCTGCAGGACGATATTTGAGTATTGTGCATGTTGATGTGAGCATGAACTGGTAAACCTCTTTGGGTAGTTTGGATAATCTAGTACTTCCATCCTAGGCATTTACACTCTAGAAAAATTCCCACATACATGCCCAAGATGACATGTAAAAAATAGAAGAGACAAGGAACATTCTAAATTTTCAGAGAGAGAACAGATTAATTATGGTATGGACATACAAAGGAATAATGTACAGAGTTTTAAATGAATGAACTCGCATTATCAATATGGTTAGGGAAAAAAATCATAAGTTACAGTGCCAGCTAGGATGATAAAAGTTACAAAGGGCAATCACTTCCACCATAAGAACAGGAAAAATAATAACTAAACTAAATGGATGAAATGGAAAAAAATCTCATTTTGAAGTCTTTGCTTCAAAGAGCTATAGATGAAAAGAAACGTAACAATGCCAAATTCTGGATATGGGCAACTTCTGCTTGGGTGAGGAGGGACAAGCTCCCACTCCCCTCCCTTGGGTCATCTACTGAACATCAACATGAGTGGAAGAATGGCCCTGGCACAGAAAGGGAGTTTGTGATGGGGTAAGAAGAAACTGGCAAAGTTTTAAATAACCCTGTGGGCTTGTGTGATAGATTGGGATCTGTAGATTCCCAAATATAATATATGGCTACTTTTCCGGGCCAGCTGATTCTCCTCCCAGAACTGTTGCCGAGTTCATGATGATGGTGTGGGAACTTGAGGCGGTAGATAGAAGGCAGGAAAATATCTTTGTAATGAAACAAACATCATAAAGAAATCAAAGATATGTACCATCTTGACCTAATTGACATTTATAATTGACATGAATATTGACTACATGCAATAACTGTAGGATTCATATTTCCTTAAATTTCACAAAGAATGTCCACAAAATAGAACATATGCTATGGCCGTAAAACAAGTCTCAATAAATTTCACAGGGTTAAAGTCACACAGAATATATTCTCTGACTATAATCTTGTTAAATTACATATTTGTAAGACTGAGAAAATAGCCAATTTTTTGGAAGTAAAGTAATGCACTTCTAGATAATCCATGGCTTACCAAAGAATAAATCAGACGAGGAATTAGAAAATATTTTAAAGGAATATTAAAACAGATTTTCAAAATTTGTGATATGTAACCAAAATGCTCCCCAGAAGGAAATTTATAGGTTTAAATACTTATAAAAGGAGAAATACATAAAAATCAGAGATCTAAATTTTTAACCTAAGAATCTAGGAAATGGGGCCAGCCCTGGGGCCAAGTCGTTGGATTCGTGTGCTCTGCTTTGGTGGCCCCGGGTTTTGCCGGTTCAAATCCTGGGCATGGACCTGGCATCGCTCGTCAGGCTGTGCAGGGGTGGCATCCCACATAGCGCAACTAGAAGGACCTACAACTAGAATATACAACTATGTACTGAGGGGGCTTTGGGGAGAAGACAAGGAAAAAATAAAGATTGGCAACAGATGTTAGCTCAGGTGCCAATCTTAAAAAAAACAAAGAAAGAATCTAGGAAAAATAAATTTAAAAAAAAGTAGAAGGAAGGAAATAATAAAAGTAAGAGAGGAAATTAATACATCTGAAAATAGATGTATAATAAAGATGATCAACAGAGCCACTGTAGTCTTTTTCTGATAAACCATCCTCAAGGCTGATAAGAAAGAAAAAAGGAAAAAGTTCAAATTACAAATTATTAACATCTAGAATAAAAAAAAAAATGCTGTTCCTACAGATCCTGCAGGCATTGAAAAGATACTAAGAGGGTATTATAAAGAATTTTGTGCCAGTAGATTTGACATTTTAGATGAAATTCCTTGAAAAACATAAGATTTCACTTTCTGTTTCTGTGTAACAAATACTCCCCAAATTTTGTGACGTAAAACTATAGCCATTTAATGATTTTTTTCACAGTTCTGGGAGTGGATTGAGTTTAGTGGGCATTTCTCACTGAGGATCTCTCATGTGGTTGCAGTCAGATGGTAGCTGAGGCTGGGGTCCTCTGGAGGCTCAGCTGGGACACTGAGACCCTCTCTCTCTCTGCGTGCAATTCCAGTGCCTCTAACACGGCCTATATGGACCCATCAGGAATGAAGACAGACTTCTTACCTGATGACTCAGGACTCCCAAGAGGAAAGGAAAAGTTGCAAGACTTCTGTAGACCAAGCCTCAGAGGTTGTGTGGCATCATTTCCATCACATTCTAATGGTCAAAGTGAGTACAGGGGCAGTTCAGATTTAAGGGGAGGGGAAATACGATCTACCTCTCCATGAGATTAATGACAAATAATTTGTATCCTTCTTTAATCTACTTTACATAATTTACCAAAACTGACTCAAAAAATAGACCATGTCTATAGTGCTACATCTGATACATAAACTGTAACTATTAATATAACCAACCATCAAAGGAAATTCAATGCCCAGGTTACCTCAATGTTGAATTCTGCTATATATTTTCAATCCACCTGGAATTGATTTTTATTGATGATTTGAGTAGGTGTCACAGTAAACTGTCTCAGATGAATATTCAAACAACTTAGCAGCATGTATTGAAAGGACCATCTTTACCTCATTGCTTGGCAGCGCCACCATAGAACAGAGAATTGTATTTGGGGAAAGATCTGTTTCTAGAATTTCCATTTTGCTCTGTTGTCTAGTTTGTCTATACTGGAGCCAACATCAATGTACGTTAATTAATATACCACAATATGTTAATTAATATAACCAATACCACACAATGCTAATTAACATCAACGTTTTGTTATCTTGTACTGAATTTCTTCCTGTTTGTTCTCATTTTTCAGAATTTCCTTGGTTAATTTAATACTTCAGTTTTTACATATGAATTTTAAATTCAGCTTAACAATGCCCCTACACCAAAAACAAAACAGCAAAAGAAAGAAAACAGAAAAAACAAAACAAGCAAACAAGCAAGCAAAGAAACAAAAATCCTTTCAATGACTTTCAATGAGATTTTTACTGAATATAGATTAATTTGCAGAGAACTGACATCTTTAAAATATTTACTTTTACAATTACTCTCCAAACTGTATGCTTGTCATTTATGTAGGTCCATTAATTTCTTCCAAGGATATAGTTTTCAGTATAGAAGTCCTGTTCATCTTTTGTTAGATTTACTCCTAGATATTTGATGTTTTGGGATGCTATTGTGAATGGTATTTTCTTGATTTTGATTTGTTTCTGGTAGAGCCGAACATAATTGGTGTTAATATATTTTGACCTTGTATCCAGCAATATTGTTAAATTTACTTTTTAAATCTATTAACTTGTCTATTATTTTTGTTTTCTGAGTACACAATCATGTCAAGAGTAAGTAATGACAAGTTTATCTCCTTTGCCATCCTTATACTTTTTATTTATTTTTCTTGACATTTTTCATTGTCTAACCCTTCCATTACTCCAGTAATCAAGGGGAAAATTTTAAACATTTTACCATTGAGTCTGACATGTGAAGTAGGGTAGCTATCCTTTCTTGGATTGAGAAATTCCTTTTTGATACTAGTGTTTTAATACTAGAATTTAAAAAGTTAAGAACATGTGTTGAATTCTGTCAAACGATATTTTATGATTTTTATTAAAATGTTCACAGGCTTTTTTCTCCTTTCAATTAGGATGGTAAACTGCATTAATTGATTCTCAAATGTCCAAACAATCTTTCATTCCCGAAATAAACTCCACTTGATTGTGATGTATTATGCTTTATAAATCACCAGATTCAATTGGCTGGTGTTTTCTTAAGAATTTGGCATCTATGCTTATAAGAATAATGAGTGTGTATATTTCTTTTCTTTGTAGTGTCCTTGAAATAAGGGCTACACTGGTCTCATAAAAAGTGTTTGCAACTGTTTTTTTTTTTTTTCTACTTTTTTGGAACTTTGCATAAAGTTAGTGTAGTTTCTTCTTTAAATATTTTAAAGAATTTATCGAAGAGAGTTAAACTTGGGGTTTTGTTGTGGAAAAGTTTTATATAATGGACTAACTTTCTTTAGTAGATATGGAATGCTTCATCTTTCATATGTCATTTGTGAGCTTTGGTACATTGTACATTTTGAGTAATTTATTCATTAGATAAAAATTAATTTTCGTAGATTTGTTCATTATGTTTATTATTATTTTATGCTGTAGAATCTGTAGCAATATAACCAAAGATAAAAATGTTGTGCCATTCAAGTCCCAGGAGGAGATGAGAAATGGGTGATACTGAAGAAGTTTTCGAAGGAATATAGGTTGAATATTTCCCAAATCTGGAAAAAGACCTTAACCTAAAGATTTAAGAAGGTTTACAAACTCAAAACAAGATACATTTAAAGAAATTCATATCAACACATCATAATCAAACTTATGGAAAGTAAAGACAAAAAATAATCTTAGACGCAGCAACAGAGTAATAATACCTCATGTATAAGAAGAAAACAAGTGAAATGACAGTAAATTTCTCATTGGAAATTATGGAGGACAGAAAGAAGTGCCACAAGATTTTTCAATAGCTGAAAGAGAAGAAATGTTAACCCAGAATCTATATCCAGTAAAGCTATCATTCAGGAAGGAAGGGGCAATCAAGACATTCTTAGAGGAAGGAAGATCGAGAGAATTTGTTGCTAGTAGATCTACCCTAAAAGAAGGGCTAAAGGAAGTTCTTGACAATGGAAGAAATCTTGGAACATCGGGAAGGAAGAATAAACAACAGAATTAGTAAAAATATGGGTAAATACAAGAGACATTCCTTCTCTTCAGTTTTGTAATTTTTTTGACAGTTGAATAAAAAATTACAATACTGATGTGGTTTTCAATGTACATAGAGAAAATACTTAAGCCAAATATGTTACAAATATGGGAGAGACTGAAAAGGAGGTAAAGCTTCTACATTTGATTCGAGTTGGTAAATTGTCAACACCAGTAGATTATGATAAATTACGCATTTGCAATGTTATATGTAGATACATCACTAAAAACTATATGATGAGATACACTTAAAAACATGATAAATAAACAAAATGGAACCCTAAAGAGTGTTTAAGCAACCCACAAGAAGGCAGAAAAAGAAAACAGAGAAACAAAACAACAAAAGAAACAAACAGAAAACAAAAGGTAATATGGCAGACATAAGCCCTCATATATTAATAATTGCATTACATGGAAATAGTCGAAAAACACCAATTAAAAGACAAATAGCAGAGTGGAAAAAAAATGACCCAACTATATGCCGTCTACAGCAAACTTACTTCAAATATAACAACACAGGAAGGATAAAACAGAAGAATTGAAAAAGATAAACCATGTAAACAATTATCAAAGAAAGTAGGCATGGGTATAATATCAGTCAAAGTAGAAATCAGAGAAAAGAATATTGCCAGAGACATTATATAATGATCAAGGCGTTAATCCACCAAAAAGACATAGCAATTGTAAATGTGTATGCATCAAACAAGAGAGTTGCAAAATAAGTGAAGCAAAACTGATAGAACTGAAACAAGAAATATACAAATAAACAGTTATATTTGAGGACTTCAGCACCCCTCTCTGAACAATTAATAAAATAACTAGACAGAAATTCAGCAAGCATATAGAACTCAACAGCACCATCATCAATCAACAGGATCTAATCACTAATAGACCACTCCACTAAACAGTAGCAGAATACACATTCTTTTCAAGTGGCCATGGAACATCTATCAAGCAAGATCATATCCTGGGCCATGAAAGGAAACTTAACAAATGCTGAAGAACGAAAGTCATAGAGGTAGTGTTCTCTGGATACTATTGGATTAAACTAGAAATCATCTAGGGGATATCACTATAGACACTTCAAATATTAATAGGACATTAAGGGAATACGAAAAACACTAAGGGAATAAATTTGAAAACCTGGATGAAATGAACCAATTCCTTGAAAAGCAAAAACTACCATAACCAGCTCAATATGAAATAGGTAAATTCAATAGTTGTATAACTACTAAAGAAATTTAATTTGTAATTTAAAGACTGTTGAAAGACAAATCTTGAGACCCAGATGGTTTCACTGGAGAAATCTACCAAACCTAGGGGACACATCCCAACTTAGCTTATGAGGTCTGCCTTTCCTGATACCAAAAGCAGACAAAGACAATAAAAGAAGTAATAGAAAGCAATATGTCTTCATGACTATAGATGAAAAACTCCTTGACAAAATATTGGCAAATAAAACTAGGGAAAATTCCAAAAGAATTATACACTATGACTAAGTGGGATGTATTCCAGCAATGCATTTTGGTTTAATAGCTGAAAATCAACCAATGTAATCCAGAATATTAATGAACTAAAGAAGAAAAATCACATGATCACATCAATTAACAAAGAAAAGCATTTGACAAAATTCAACACTTTCTTTTTTTTTATTTAAAGATTTTATTTTTCCTTTTTCTCCCCAAATTCTCCCAGTATATAGTTGTATATTTTTAGATGTGGGTCCTTCTAGTTGTGGCATGTGGGATGCTGCCTCAGCATGGCCTGATGAGTGGTGCCATGTCCATGCCCAGGATCTGAAGTGGTGAAACCCTGGGCCCCCACAGTGCAGCACGCGAACTTAACCACTTGGCCGCAGGGCCAGCCTCTCAACACTCTTTCTTAATAAAAGCCATCCAAAAAGCGGGAATAGAGGAAGACTTCCTCACTTTAGTAAATAACTTCTACAAAATTTCTACAGCTAACATCACACTTTGTAAAAGACTGAATGTTTTTCCCTCTTCTGCTCTCACCACTCTTACTTAACAAAGTAACAGAAGTCCTAGCCAACACAATAAAACAAGAAAAAATAAATGGCACGCTATATTGTGAGATCTGAAATTTCAAGTGCTGCCATAACATCCACAAAGCTCAAAGGGCCCCAAAGACCTGGCTGTGAGTTCTCCTGCTTTCACCAGGTATGTTCCCCCACCCAGCAACTTCCCCTGTCAGCCTGAGCAGCTGCACTCCACTTGATCCTCAACCTAAGGGCTCAGTTCCCTGCCAGCCCATGGAACTATTCAAACAAACCAATAACATCCTCTCGTGGGAACCAGCAAGACCTCACCCCCTTATTGCTACCTGCCTCTCACAGTCTCACTGCCCCTTCTGGTTCACTGTGTTTCTGAGTGCAACCCTCATGTGGCCCTACATGGAATGCAGTGTCCTCCTCCCTCAGGCTGTGAGTTTATGTGATAAACTGCTGTCAGTCTCATCTGTCTATTTCACATGTTGTGTGTTCAGCCATCTATTACTATTTAGGGTGGGGGACCCCTCCTTCATCGACAGCATGAAGAGGATGTGGTCAGAACACATGCAGATCAGAAACGAAGAAATAAAACCATTCCTATCCTCAGTCGGTGTGATGGTCTACATGAAAAATACCAAGGATACCGCCCCCAAAAAGCCTTCTGGAATTAATGAGTTCATCAAGATTGCAGAACTCAAGATCAACCAAACTAATTGATTTGTATTTATATATATGGCAATAAAGACATAAAACAAAAATTAAAAATAAATACCATTTACAATCACTCAAAAAAAGAAAACTTAAATAAAACTCTAACAGAACATGTACTTGTATGCTGGCATACTGATGAAAGAAATCAAACATCTAAATAAATGGAGACATTTACCATATTCCTCAGCTAAAAACTGAGCAGAGTAAAAATGTCAATTATTCCCCAAATTGATATCCTGGTATTAATGTGATTTCAATCCAAATTCCAGCAAATTTTTAATAGTTGTAGACAAAGTTTTCTAAAATTTATGTGAACAAGTAAAGAACTTAGAATAGATAAAACAAATGTGATAGAGAAAAATAAAATTGAAGAATTACTCTAACCAAATTTAGGACTTTTATGTCGCTACAGTAGTCAAGACTGATGAAAATGATGGGTATTGTGGAGGGATGGATACATGGACTGATGGAACAGTATACACGATCTAGAAATAGAACCACACCAACTCACTTTTGACAAATGTGCAAAGCAACTGAATGGAAGATAGTTTTGTTTTTTCAAGCTATCGTGCTAGAGCAAGTGAATATTCATAGGCAAAAGAAAAAAAAAGAAGAAAAGAAAGAGAAAAAAAGAAACTAGACCAACTCTCACATTTTATGCAAAAATTAACTTGAAATAGATGGCAAATTTAAATGTAAAATATAAAACTTTTAGAAGAAAACTCAGGAGGAAAACTTTGGAATTTAGGGCCTGTTGACGAGTTCTTAGACATGACACCAAAAGCGTGATCCATAAGAGAAAAACATCAGTAAATTGCTTTTTATTGAAATTAAAAATTTTTGTTCTGCAAAATATCCTTTTAAGAGGATGAAAAGATAAGCAACACAGAAAATATTTGCACACTCCAAGTACCATAAAGGTATATATCTAAAATATGTAAAGGACTATCAAAACCTCCCACTACTGGGTATTTATCCAAAGAACTTCAAATCAATGATCCAAAGAGATTTATGCACCTCTGTGCTCATTGCACCATTATTCACAATAGCCAAGACGTGGAAGCAATCCAAGTGCCCTTCTACAGATGAATGGATAAAAAGATGTGGTATATATATACAGTGGAATACTACTCAGCCATACAAAAAGACAAAATTGTCCCATTTGCAACAAGAAGGATGGAACTTGTGGGTATGATGTTAAGCAAAATAAGCAAAACAGAGAAAGACAAATACTGCATGATTTCACTCATATGTGGAAGATAACAACTACATGGATAAAGAGGACAAATTAGTGGTTACTAGAGGGGAAGGAGGTTTGGGAGTGCACAAAAGGCATAAAGGGGCACATATGTATGGTGATGGACAAAAGTTAGACTACTTGGGATGAACACTATGAAGTGTATTCAGAAATTGATAATTAATAATGTACCCCCCAAATCACACAATGTTATAAACCATTATGATCTCAATAAAATTGCTGGGGGAAAAAAACCAAACAAACAAACAAAAAAACTTCATATTAAAAAATAAGCACACTGAATTGGGGGCCGGGCCAGTGGCATAGTGGTTAAGTTCATGTGCTCCACTTCAGCAGCCCCAGATTTGCGAGTTCAGATCCTGGGAGCGGAATTTGCATACTCTTCGTCAGCCATGCTGTGGCAGCATCCAATATACAAACTAGAGGAAGATGGGCACAGATGTTAACTCAGGGAGAATCTTCCTCACCAAAAACATAAGCACACTGAGTAATATTCAACATCACTAGCCGCTAAGGAAATGCAAATTAAGAGCATGATACTACCCATTAAGTTTAATATCTAGTAAAACAGCTAAAACATAAAATACTGACAATGCAAAATGCTGGTGAGAATGCAAACAAACTGGATCTCTCATACACTGTGAAATGATACTGAATCTCTGGAAAATAGTTTGGCAGTTTCTTTAAAAAATAAACATACTCTTACCACATGATCCAGTAATCATATTTCCGGGCCTTATTGCCAGAGAAATGGAAACTCATGTTCGCACAATAATCTTACACAAAAGTTCATGGCAGCTTTATTTGTAATAGTCCCAAACTAGAAACAACCAAAATGCCCGTCAATAGGTGAATAGTTGAACAAACTGTGGTACCTCCATACCATGGAATCTTACTCAGCAATAAAGAAAAGAACAAACTATTGATATACCCAACAACTTGGATGGATCTCAAGGGCATTATTCTGAGTAAAAAATGCCAATTTCAAAAAGTCACATACCATATGATTCCATATTACCTAACATTCCTGAAATGACAAAACTGTAAAGATGGAGAACAGATTAGTGGTTGTCAGATGGAGGGTGATGGTGTCTGAAGGGAAATGGTTGTAACCATAAAGGGGAGCATGAAAGAGATCTCTGTAGTAATGGAATGGTTCTGTGCATGATTGTGGTGGTGATTACACAAATCTACAAATATGATCAAACATCGGTATAGAACTATAAACACACGTACCAACGTCAGTTTCCTGGTTTTGATATTTTACTACAGTTTCTTAAGATATAAACATTTGGGGAAACTAGGTGAAGGGGTACACAGGATCTCTCTGTACCATCTTTGCAACTTCTTGTGAATCTATAATTACTTCAAAATAAAAATTTTTTAAAAATTGGCTTTCTAGCTATAACGCAGAACCCTCACAACACCAAATGCACAATGATGCAGTTCAATAGGGCTTCTCATTTGTTGCTGGTGGTAATGCAAAATGGTATAGTCACTTTGGACGACACTCTGGTGGTTTCTTACAAAGCTAAACATACTCTTGCCATATGATCCAGCAATCATGCTCCCAGGTATTTACTCAAATGAGTTTAAAACTTATGTCCACAGAAAAACTTGCATAAGAATGTTTATAGTAGTTTTATTCATAATTGCCAAAATTTGGAAGCAAGCAAGATGTCCTTCAGGATGAATGGATAAACAAACTGTGATACATCCACACAATGGAGCATTATTCAGTGACAAAAAGAAATAAGCTATTAAGCTATGAAAAGACATAGAGAAAGCATAAAAGAGAAAAATCTTAAAAGCTAAGTGAAAGAATTATCTTAGGCTGAAAAAGCCACTTACTATATGGTTCCAATTATATGATATTCTGTAAAAGGTAAAACTATAAAGACAATAAGAAGATCAGAGGTTGTCAGGGATTCAGGGGGAGGAGCAGAGGGACGAATGAGGGAACACCCAGGGAATTTTTAGGTCAGTGAAATTATTTTGTGAGATACTGTAATGGTGGATACCCATAGAACTGTATGACACAAAGAATGAACCAAAATGTAAGCTATGGACAGTAGTTACTAATAATATATCAGTTGTCTGACATTTTTGAGAGGATAACCAAAAATTTGTTATTGACACCACTCTCAGTCACCATCACGGTTAAGTTGTTCTTGTTTAGCTGTGAAACTTATTTATAGGTTATGATGTCGAGTTCATGGAAGGTTTTTGCTGTTCATCTCATTGTTCATCTTCTTTTTGTTTCTCCAAGTGAGATCATCTAATGTACTGCTTTGGCTGTAAACACGACGCTTAGGAGAACACAGGCCACCAGGAAGACTACAATGAGGACTATCAGGAGGATAATACCAACAGACAGAAATATGCTTCTTAGCCAGGTTCCCCCTGAACCAAACCAGTTGGCAGTGGCACTAAATAAATCAAAGAACGTACCTGAAGAGGCATCAATCTCTTTGAGTCAAGTGGCTTGTTTGTTAATTTCTTGTATGAAGAGTTACTGCAGTACCAGAAGTATTGATCCAGGCACAGTAGGAGCTATTTCCTATGGCACATACTCCTCCTTGCTCAGCACAGAAGTAATCTAAAGCAATTCTATTATCTAACACCATCTCATCAGCTGAAAAGAATCCTTTTGCCAAAGAGGCATCTTTTGGGGTAGCACATCCTGCTACCCTTCAAGGTCATGCTGCCTTGGTTTGTGCTTGTTTTGTTTTGCTTCTCTCAGATTTTTTTCATCAGGCTACAGAAATTTTGAAGAAAAATAATGGAATTTATAATTTTTGCAATATTATTATCACTAAGTGTGGAACCTAATTACTTTGCTTGCATTTTTAATTCTCATAATAACTCAATGTGCTAAAAATTAGCATCAGTATTTTCATAAGAATCAGGAAAAACTGAGTTAAGATACCAGCGAATACATATCTAGTAAATTATAGAGCGAAGATGAAGCCCAAGTCTAATTCATTTCAACAGCATTATTTGCTAGCCTACCACACTGTCATGGATAATTAATCTTTATGGCTTGGGATAGGTTCTGGTAATCATTTTAGAAATAAATATCAAGTCATAGTCTCACAGATAAATGAGCAATAGCTCACCGTGCTTCAAACATTCTTTCTTCCCATTTTAATGCCATATCCCACCCACCACCAATGCTTTACTCAGTATTTCCACTCAAGGACACATCTCCAAATACAAGAAGTTTCCAAGAATAAGCCAGACTCTTCTCCTGGTAATGAAACAGGCATCCAAGACTATATTAATGAAATAGGTAATGCCAATACTTAGTGTCCAATCCCATCCCTCATTAAGTCTAGAATGGGTGATGCTGATATATAAATCCTGTAATGTATATGGATCCTGCTCCATTATTCTTCTCCCCGTCTGCTCCCTACCATCTGTCTCACCCGTTATCAGATGCTGAACCCTAATGTTTGAGATTCACTCTACTGAAGATCAGGAGATCTTGTTGACTTGGAGGCTTAAGAACCAAAACCAGATTCCGAATCCGTTGCTAAGTTGAAATCTCCCAACTAATAAACCCCACTATAGGATATTCCTGATGAGGACTGGACCACAGCAACTGGATTGCTTGCAGATCCTCTGAATGAAACCAAGCCCTAAGTAACATGGATATTTCTGATTAGTCACAGAGCTTATAAGATACATTCAACATTGAGATATTTCAGGATGGAGGGATCACATATATTCCCTAGCCCCCATGAAGAACTGGCTCAGACATGAAAAACTCCTCCTAAGACCCATCTAGTAGTTTATTGTATTCAAAACAATCACAGTCACAGTTTGAAGAAACTCCAAGCAATAAGCATACAGAAGATTTCCCCATAGAATGTTCAAAAGGTTCCATAGCAGAGGAAGGATCCTGTGGGGTCTATTCCAGAGGTATTACATGGTGATAATAAAAAGATAGTGGGAAATGGAGGGAAAACAGATACAAGAAGGGGCAACAGACAGAGGAGAGAGCTGCATATGGAGGCATCAACACTCTTCAAGTAGCTAAAGGGCTGGAAGGCTGAAGAATGGTTGTCTTCACTGAAGTGAACAATTGGAGTATTGTCAGGTTATAAGGCTAGTAAAACAGAAGTTTCTTCATTGATCTTCTCTCCAAGGCCATTACCTGTAGAAGGACACACATGGTTACTAAAGAATTTAAGATGAATATTTTGAGCTCTTTCCTTCGGATTCCTTCCTTTCCTCCCTTAAACCTTTGACTTTGGAAAGGTCTCTTAATATTCATCTGATCTCTGGTAAATATCGCCTTTTCAACATGAACTGATATACCCTACTCTCCAAGTGAGCATGAATGAGCAGACCATGCTTTACCTTCTCTTAGAACTCTGGCACCACTTTTCAGATTGGAGGAGCAAAAACAGGCATTGACCTCCAAGAGATTTCCATTTCATGCAATGAATCTACCCTAACCCAAAAAGATTCAAGCTCTGGAAATTCTTCTGAACTGATGGTCTGCCTCAGGAAATATAAGCCAGGAAGTGCCCAAATCTTGAAGCTGACTTTCCTAGATCACTGGACTCAGTATTTTAATGTAAAACAATGATCTTAGGTACTGGAGATAATTTCCAAGACTGAAGATGTGGTCTAGGTACACATGTATGGAAAAGGATGGATGAGGGACCTGGAAGCTTTGGAATACTAGAAAATGTTAACGTCTGATTCTGTCCTAGAAAAGATAAATCAAGAGCCATGAATTTTCCTATCTTTTTCCCTTAAAGCCATCACATATCCTTTTCCCTGCTCTGTTTCTTTCCCTTGGATAACTCCATATGTGTCTTCCTTTGACCACATCAAACCCACCTGCAGATGCCTCACAGAGGCCCTCGGCGTTCAACAGCATTGCCTTTGCGCACACCCTTGATGATGAAGATGGTCCCAACAATGATTCCTACCAGACCCACAACCAGGCCCAGGCCACACACCACATTCTCTGTTGTCTCTGAGAGGGGAGTTGGCGCTTCAAACTCTGGGTAAGAAGAAAACAATACAGAAGTAACAAATGTGGTAGGGAATAGCACTTAGGACCAAATGTAGGGTACTTAGATAAAAGAATAGTTATTAGTCAATTAAATAAGAGGGAGACAGAATGATGAAGTAAGAGAATTACAGATTAGAGAGTAGAGGAAGCTGGTTAATGAGAGAAGACAAGGAATAGGAATTGCAGCCATTGTTATGAAACAGGGGACTTAGAGTTCCAAAGGACCAGACATGTGTTTCAAAGGAGGAAACCATAAAAGAAAGGAGATTGAAGAATGGTCCATACCCCAGTGCTTGAGAAGAGGCTCATCCAAACCCCAATGCTCCACCTTGCAGTCATAAACATCCTCAGTTGAGGGCAAGAAGGGGAGATAGTGGAACTTGCGGAAAAGTTGGTCATCCCTGGGCAGGAAGACTGTCTCTGACACTCCCGTGGTGACAGGTTTTCCATTTTTAAGCCACGTGACATCGATCACTGGTGGGGAGAACTTGTCGACGAAACAGATGAGAACGTTGGGCTCTCCCAGTTCCACAGGCTTGTTTGGGAGCACGGTCACCTCTGGAGGTACTGGGGGACACAGGACAGAAATTAGCCTTCCCTGCTTAGGCTTGCCCCCTCCCTCCCACTAAAGCTGAAAAAGCAGTTGAAATTGTGCCCTGAGAATCTATGCCACAGTCTTAGATATGTATCTCTGATACCCTCCCCCATGAACTGGAACCAATATTGAGATATAGGATATCCAAGGACCTCATTCCTGGCTCTGCCAGCACGGATTCAGGGCAATGACTTTGGGAGTGACTGTGGATGGCAAAGACAAGATGTGAGTACATCAAGAAGGGAACAAACTCATTAAGTTCCTGGGCCTGTAGCATGAGAATCTGGGACTTGCTTATGGCAAAGTTAGGCCCCAGGAGGGAAAGTTAGTCACAATAACATAACACAAGGAGCTGAAGTATCTATCTGAATGCTGTGATTCCCATGCCTAGGAGTGCAGCAGAGAGGTACCATTGGTGTTTGGAGTGTTGTTGGAGCGCTTCATCATGTTCTCCAGGTTAGCTTTGTCCACAGCTATATTGGCCAAAGCACCCTGAGCCTCAAAGCTGGCAAAACGTCCAAATTCTTCAAGCCGCCAGACCGTCTCCTTCTTGTCCATATCCACATGAAAAATCTCATCACCATCAAAGTCAAACATAAACTCTCCTGAGTCGCCAGGGTTCAGATAGAACTCAGCCTGGATGATCACGTGATCCTCTGAAAAGGCAGGAAAGGGAACTATGATGAGAAGCAGGAGAAGGAGATGAAGAAGAACCCAGGATGTGAGGCACAAACATGTGGGCAGAGGACAGTGGAAACTGATAGTACCAAGTGGAATGGAGGAGTAATGGAGAGTAGGGATGAGTGGGAAGGTGAGGCCTGGGTAAAGGACACCTGTGCTAAACAGAGCTGGGAGGGGAGAGGCAAAGGGGCAGTGTTGGAGAGGGTGGGTTGAAAGGAATGATGTCTAAAAAACCCAGAGTCTTGTGAAACTGCTTTTAGCTCCATGTTACTAGCTGAGAAATGATTCCTTCTTGAGAAATCTGGCAGCAGCTCCTAAAAGAGAAAGGTCTCTCACTCTCTTTGCCCAGGCATTGAATACACTTCAGCCAGAACCCCAGGGCATCTCTCAGAGCATTGTAACTCTAAGAAGAGGGAAACTGTTTAAAAGGCTGGGTTCTGAACTCTAGAATCAAATTAAATATTGAATTCTTACTTGGCTACTCACTTACCTAGTGATTTTGAGTAGATTATTTTACCTAGATTAGTAGATTATAAGCAGTTATCCTATTATAATTCTTCCGTGGTTTTGCTTCCATCCTGGATTTGTTTTTAAGATTAAATGAGACAAAGTAAGTAATTTCTTGGTATATCATTAGGCTTATAACAAGTATTTTAGGGTCAGAAATTGCTTTGCATTTAAGGACTAGACCCATGGAAAATATAACTAGGACCTGAGGTCTCCAGAAAATTAAGATTGTGACCTTGCAGTGTGGTAGAGCACCCACTTTCCTGGATCCACACCCACACCACGGATACCTCTGTGAGAAGGATTATATTTGGATTTATCTCAGCAAAGTGCCCTTGTATCTTAACATGCCTTAAATTGAGACTATCATCATGGGACATATTCTATTATGGTTGATACTAAGAATAATCTATACTAAGAGAATAATTAACTTGAAAAAAGAAAGCTACAATTGGAGAGCATTCAGTCTCTGTGGTGTATGTAGATGGGAGAAGAATTTTAAAGTCTGACTGTATATTGATAAAGCCAGGGATTTATTTAGCATTTGCAACTATGCACGTGCACACACACACACACACACACACATTCTGGCTGCTCCTTTCCATTCCATGGGAATAGCCTCTGTCTTTCCCGGTATGCATCCCCATATATAGCTCTTTCCAGGCAATAGAAACCTACAGTCACCATCATGGGTCTTGAAGCTGGGTTATTACTTTATTTATTTCCAGTCTACCTGCCACCCTCTGTAGGGATCACTCTGAGTGAAGAATATTTTTTCACAACAGTTTGCTCTGGAGATGACAGAATAGCAGACTCTCCACTTTACCCATTTTTCTACTCTCTTGGGGATATCACTTAGTAATAGTAACCAAAGATCATGGTAAGATCCACTGTAGTGGGGGACTATCACTGTCCCAAGAGGCAGTAAATTAAGTGCAATTCATATCAGCGTACCCGTCCTTCCCCCTCCCTTGGGTAGATTATTGCTTTTTGGTGACTTTCGTTCCTACTGATCTTCAATAAAATGTCTGTGCTCAAAATATGCTGACAGGATTCTCACACCAAAAAAATAACTACCATGTTTTCAGCTAAGAATAGGTGCCAAGAACTCCTCATGCTTTTTCTCATTTAATCCTCACAAAATTATGTGAGGTTTTTAATTTTCCTAATTTTCCGGAAAAAAAAAATTAAAGCCTGGAGAGGTAGCTTGTTAATGCCTGTCAGAAAATATTTCCCCCTCAAGTCTGACTTATCTCAAAGTCAGTGGTAGTAATCAACATACATCTCAGCTTTGCCCCTCTAAAGTAAATTAGACTTACTTCAATCCGTGGTGAGGAGAAAGCTCTTCGAACTACAATTTATTGTACTTTTAGATTTAGACCCACATAACACCTGTCACACTTTTCTTCACTCTAAAGATTGTCTTGCAAGTGTCGACAGTTCATTCTCCAGTCCTCTCAGACCTTGTTGTCCCTGGTTTTGATTCTCTCAGCACTTACCTTTAATAGCCCGTGATTCCTCAAAGCTCATCAGGACAGCTGTGATGAAAAGTCCCAGCATAGGGACTCCACTTATGGTCATTTTCTTCTTGGGTGCTTTGATGGGGGTCAGCAGAGGTTAAGAATGGGACAGCACAGACAAGAATAAAAGAAAAGAGAGTGTAGGGTGTGATAGCGTCTGACCGAGTAAAATTCAAATCAATTGAGCTTCAGCCAATCAGAAAAATTCTTGGAGATGACACATCTGTTGCCAAGGGAAGGACTCTTGTAAAGGGCTCAGGAAAGGAAACACTTCATTCATTAGATAAAAAAGTAAAGTTTAGTTTCCTTTGCCAATATGACCTCAATAAACTAATTTTTTTTTAAAAAAGTAAAGTTCTTAATCAAATAATCACACAGCCAAATAAAAACAAAAAATCGAGTTGAGAATGTTGGGCAATCACTCCCAGACTCTACCGTCCCAATCCAAGCTCTAAAAAGGGGTATACCTGAAACACATTAGTGAGAATAGTATCAGTCCCAACTCCCTACAGTGAGAGTTAATGACAGACATGCCTCTGTGCTGTGACAGCTGGGGAGTTTATTTAAGGGACAACAAATCATCTAAAGAGAAGGTAAATTGTCAGGCTATGGAGAATGCCTGAGTCTTGGCAGGATTGAGTGGCAGAGCTTCACGTAAGAAGCTTCCTTGCTTCAGGCTTCTCTAGTGTCCTAGACTCCCGTATGGCCACTCAGCCCAAGAGCTTGGGATCCCCGGCATTGTACTATATTTAGAGAACATCAGAGTAGAAACTCTGGATTTCAACACTCCCAATGCTGGAGAGGGATGGAAAGCTACACCTTGGAACATGGCTAGTGGTTCCTGGAAACAGTGGACTGTAAGGGGGGTACAGCTTCCTAGTCCCTACCATCTCAAATATGACCAGAGATTGGACACTGTTGGGACTCACCTCATTCGAAGACTCAGGTCAATGAACATGGTGGAGTAAATTGGGCAGAGCTTATTTCACTGGGAATGCTAGAGACAATAACTTGCAGGAGGGTTTTACCTTTACTTCCCTCATGTCATAAGATTATGAAAGTTCTCCTCGTGTCATACAATTTTTGAAGTTCTGATCCAAAGAATTAATTTTGACACTCATTGTTGAGAATACTGGGGGGCGGCCCCATGGTCGAGTGGTTAAGTTCGCACACTCCACTTTGGCAGCCCAGGATGTCACCAGTTCAGATCCTGGACGCAGACCTAGTGCCATTCATCAAGCCATGCTGAGGCGGCATCCCACACAGCAGGACTAGAAGGACCTACAACTGGAATACACAACTATGTACTGAGGGGCTTTGTGGAGAAGAAAAAAACAGAATACCTAAAGTTGCAACATTCTTACTCTCATGTTTCTGAAAATGCAGTGCAATAGAAAGGAAAATTAAACTACGTAAACACTTCCAAGGAAGAGCCACCTGGCAGTGAGGCAGCCCGTCAGATGGTGAGTTCACTGTTCAATGTCAGTCATGACACATATACTCAATGTGGATTTTCCACACTGTTATGTTGAGGTCTTAATCTTCCCTGACAAATCCTGAGGGCAAACATCCTGAGGGCTTTGAACATCCTCTGACACTGACTTCTAGGTCACTTGGAGAGACCCACGGCATGGTTCTGCCTTAAAATTGTTAAGGAATACATTTCCTGGAAACGGGGGCTTAGACCAGGTGAAAGTTCTATCATATCTATCTCTGCTAAGAGTCTGATCCTGTGATTCAGGCTTGTCATCTCCTCTTTCCGAGGCAAAACCAAGTATAATTTTCCTATGCCTGCCCTTTGCTGGGTACCATAATGCCTCATTCTTACGAGGTGCTCAAGAAATATATGGTAAGGTCAGAGGTATTTTACGGAAAAATACTTTACATGTCATAATAGCACCTTCAACCTGAAGTGTTGCTCAGCAACTTATGATATTGTTGTGTCCTGAAGCACTGATTGGTCCTCCTCATGAGATTACTAAATTTGGGAGACTTTAAAAAAGACTTTCAGTTCCCTTTGTCTGTGATAGGAGAGAAGTTCCTATTCGGACGCTGCTCATGGTTCCCTGTTCTCTTCCTAAACTTTAGCTTCCTGTGTGTTTGAGGGGATTTCTGAGGGCACCTGAATGAGGTCTTTTTGGTAACATTAAATGGTGACGAGTCACTGCACTAGTCAGAGTTCAGTGAGCAAATAGAAATCTCTGTAGACACTCTAAACAGAATTGTTCATTAGAATTCTTCCCTATTACAGGCAATTATACCTTAAAACTGTTAGGAAGTCAGTGCAGACCCCTAACTTTAAGAGATCAGGAACCTGTAGGAAATCACTCCTGACATCACAGCTCCTTTAGAGCCGTGAGGGGGTGGAACGTCTTGGGAACACAAGGCTGCTGCCAAGGCTCCTGTCTGTGAAACTCTTGTGTCCACTCCACGAGATGGCTTCAGCCTACCTGCCACCTCCCAAATCTCATAACATGCAGTTTCACTACAGAACGTAGGCCACGTTCAGAAACCTGGGGACGGAGAGCCTGGGAAATGTAATATTCTTACTTCTATTCCCTATGGTATGGACAGACCATAGAAGCGAATGGGAATTTTTTTAAAAATTACTAAATGTGAATATATATATAGGTCACTGGTTCTCCCTATAGTATCGAACTTAAATCCAGAGAAAATATAATTTGGGGGTAATAGATTAGGGTTTGGAAATGAGACAGCTTTCACATTGGACCCAGGTCAAGTCTGGGACCTCGCTACTTCATGTTTGTGTGATTTGAGTTCTGAGAATCTCCAGCCCCCTTTTTAGCTTCTCTTCTACCTTTCCCCCTTCAACACTCAGTCTTCATGATATTTCTCCTACTGAGGACTTCCCGCCAGAGTTGCTGAGGGAAGATTGATCTAGGCATTTCCTTCCCAAACCCCCAAGTAGGAAACTTTTCTTGTTCTGTATTATTTCTCCTCCCCATCCTGAGAGGGGCAGAAGCTAGTATGCCAAAATAAGTCTCCATCAGAGCGAAAACTGCCAATTGTTGATATCAACAAGTGTACTAAAATGGTGGGTTAATGGGCCTTCCTATCATGTTCTGTGTGAATGAAAGTTTCTGTGGTGTTTGGGCTCATCTCTAATCTGAGAGGATGACAGTTTGAGAGTTTGATTAATTCTCTCTTCACCTCCACCTGAAATATAATGTTTTAAAGACCAGAGCACTCTTTGTGCTGGCCCCCAGTGGTGTGAAATCACCCTTCTTTGTGTGAGTAGTCTTTGCAAATAAGTAAATTCATATCCATCTATTTGTCTATCTATCTACCTATCTATCTATCTGCATTTCCTTACATATAATATATGATATATATATACATGTGTATACATACATATACGTATATATACACACACTTGTATTTGTGTGTTGGGGGGCAGTTTTGGAAACTTCAAATCCACATCTCAGAATATTTCTCTGCCAGCCAACCACAGGTTCCATTACTATAACTTGAGCATCTATAGTCTGATTGTTCTATGACTCCCAATTTTCTTGTCTGTTCTAAAAGGCACAACCTGAACTTGCTAATTGAGAGACTGGAAAAGATTAGTTTAAAAAATCATCAAATAAGCCTAAGAGTGGTTGCCTTCAAGGCAGCCATCTTATGGCCAATCAACAGTTTGATTGACTCTCTCAGCACCTCCTCCTGTTCTTTAGACATTCTAGCAACTTATTTTCAGAGCCACTTCCAACTCCATCTATCATCTTTGCCACCCCAGAGCCAGCACAATTCCTGGGCATATAGGACACTCTCATGCAAAGTTGTTTCCATCTTCTCCTTAGAATGAACACTTAAGTATACAGTTGTAACTGCTAGGTTGGAGAAGTGCTAAATGAAACTTTTAATTAAACTGAAATTGCTTGGATCTGCTGTTGTCCCTTTACATATTCTCCTTAGAGGAGCATTCTCTTGCTATTGTATAGGAATTGTAGCATACCACATGAATTATTTCCTCAATTTTAATTGACAGACCATCTTATAATTCATTTAAGTTTCACAAACATGCCTTAATCCAGCGATTAGATTGTTTGGTACTATAATAATCAAAAGTCCCAATTTGATTGAAGTTAGCTCCTTTCCTATCTTCTGCTGGAAATTTTTACAGGCAGGAAAGAGCTTGGTTCTCCTTCTTCCTCGTGCTCTAACTGAGGCCGGTTCACGGAGAGGGATGAAGAGGAACAGGCAAGAATTGTCTTAGTGAAAATAAAATGTTCGTTCTCTGTGTCTGGATGATGTTCACAGCACCGCTTTTCTCTTGTGGGAGCTTTAGTAGGCTCTTCAGATTCCCTCACGGTCTGTGTGTGGTGTGTAGGAAACACTGAAACATCCTTTGCGTCTACAACTCTAGGAGTGCAGACTATTCCCAACACAGCCACCCTTTCCAGGATCTGCCACCAACTAGTCCTTCTACCCCACCCTCTAGGTTCCTGGGTGGGGCCAGGGACAGATTCCATTGTCCTCAACCACCCAACTTCCTGGCAGGTAAAGCAAACTCTTGGGTCCCCTAGAAAACAATTTTGCTAAATGCCAGGCAAGTAAGTTATTCCCTTTCCCACATGCTTTGGGGGTAGAGAATAGAGTTAATAGTAAAGAGGTGATCTATACAAAGGTATAGCGAATATGCTCCCTTCGATACTTTCTGACCATCTTTGGTCAATGGATAGAGAATATTAGAAACATGTTTTTCCCATTTGGAAATCTTCAAAAGAGGTAAGGAATAGCTTACATGTCCATAGCTATATCTGTACTAATGACCCATTAGGTGAAACCAAGGAAGGAACATACACAAACAAACAAATAAACATGCTATATGGAGAAGTGTAAATAGCAGTCAATGTCCAACATTAGTCACATAGACATAACTGTAACACAATGAAATAAATGAACATGGAATTAGCAACATAAGGTGTGTTTTTTAGTCTAGTTTCCTCCAGGGTGATAGAGAAGAGTAGGCATATAAAACATTTTTCCTTAGATTAAGCATTACCCAGGAGTTTCTCTAAGGAATACATCTGAGTTTCTTTCGATCTCCTGTAAGTCTTCTGCTCTTTGTTCCAAGTATAAAATTGGTATTTGAGGCTTCACACAGTTACGTGCTCTATCAAATTATTCAGCATTACAGCATTAGAGTACTTCGAAGTTATTAAAAGATATTTGCTCTTGGAGCATGTACCACATAGAACTGCTTAGCACTGAAGAGTATTCTTTCAGAGGAAAGCAGCAGGCTTTCTATATGGGCCCTTTCCTTTAGTCAGGAGGGAATTAAGGGGCTGGAGTTTTAAGAACTGACTCTATCCACACAATAGTGCAGTCATTCCTGCCACCATTTCTTTGGGCATATGTAGCGTTATTTGGAAATGTTTATCCATTGAGCATGATGTCTACTCATTCTGAAGATTTAGAGTGTCTGTATAACAGCCTTCTTCTAAACCTACCCTTTTCTAAAGGGTATAGTTGAGGGTAAGAAACTGAAAACTTCAAGATGATTGTTTAATCTATGTGGTCAGCAATCACAGCCAAGGAGCTGGGTTTCAAACATGCTAAACATTCATTGTAGAGAACTTAAGAAAACAAGTGCGAATATGAAAAGTTAAGAAATGTGAAGAATGAATCACTAGGCCTGCTGACTTGCTGGATTAGGATGAGGAAAGTGGTAGAAAATGATCAAAAAAGTACTTAAGTAGTCTTTAAGTCTAAATGTCATAAATGAAGGAAGGCAATTTTCACATAAAAATTGAAATCATGAGGAGAAGGTGGCTCTTATTCACACTGAGTGCAGCATGGGCCAAGCACAGAGTGTCAGAAGGAAACTTAATCTAACATATTTTGGATTTCTGAAGTTACTTTGAACTTTTAAACTTTTTTTTTTTTGCAGAGGAAGATTAGCCATGAGCTCACATCTATTGCCAATCTTTCTCTTTCTTTGCTTGAGGAAGATTAGCCCTGAGCTAACGTCTTGCCAGTCTTCCTCTATTTTGTATGTGGGTCACCACCGCAGCATGGCTGATGAGTGGTGTAGGTCCATGCCTGGGATCTGAAGCCACAAACCCAGGCCGCTGAAGCAGAGAGTGCTGAACTTAACTGCTAGGCCACAGGGCTGGCCCCTGAATTTTGAAATTTTTGAGGTGGAAAGGAAGATGAGAAATAGGCCAGAGGATTGTTATTGGTTTTACTGAAATTCCTTTTTTTGATACACACTTTATCTCTCACCAATTAAAAATACTACTAATAATATATAACACTAAATCTTAGCATTTCATTCATCAGATAACAATTGTATTTCAATTTATTCTGAGAAAACTGGGTTACAAGGGACTCTGGTATTTTGGTCAAGGCTAGAAAGTGGGAACAGTGGTATTCTAAATCAAGTCTCTAACTCTGTAGCCAGTAATATGTGGGGTCCAAGAATAAGTCCATTCAAAACACTAAAAGCACTCCCACCACAGATGCCACCTCAGGTGGGGGTGACAGTTGTTTTGTCTTGTACACTGAGTTTGTAGGTGAATATTTCAAAAGTTCTCAGAAAATCTCTCTCCTGTTTTTCTAATGCATTGTAAAAGTGGAACTAGGCTTCCCTCTTGTGGCCAGTAGTATCTCATTCTTCATAAATGTTTTTGACGTTGAGTATTCAGACAACCTATGAAAGATCAAAGATTTCTTAATTCAAGTGCTTTAGCTAAGTTTTTCCTTATATACACACTCAAAAATTCCCTGGTATGTTTGATCTAATTAGGTTGCTTAAATGATTTGCAATTTAAAAACCTTTAAAGTCTTTTTATACTGAGTGTCACCATGCCTTTTTTGATAAGCACACAAAATATGGAATGTTTCCTTTAAATAATTTCAAAAATGAAATGATGCTTAAAAAAGGAAAAAATTAACTGTAAATCACTTTGATTCTTGTGGATAGATGTTTAACACTCTTTCTACTTCCTCACAACAAATATAATCTTAGGCTAATTTTCTAGTGGTTTTCTGGAAACTTGATACAAAAGAAATGTCAGCTGGATTCCTAAACAAACCTTTGCTTGGTAAATTGTATCTTGCGTGAGAGAAACATTTGATGAACTATAACAACAAACCCATAGTTTGAGCATCTCTGAATGCAGGGACCCTTATAAGTAGGTGTGCCCTTACAAAGAGTCTGGAAGCTCTGCCCATGGAGTTGTTGCTAGAGGTACCGGTTTCAAGGGGGATGATGATTCTAAGTCAGAGTGGAGTCAACCCCCAGAGGTGTAAACTCGTCTTCTTGTACCTAAGCTGTCACTTGAGGGTGGCTGGGCAGGGAGACTAGCATCTGAACTGCATTATGGACTGTTTCAAGAACTTCTCTCACTGATGAGAAACATCTGATGCTGTCCCGTTGGCATGCTTTGAGTGCTGTCTGATATCCCTCTAAGTGAATCTGAGAGTGAAGCGTGGCCTATGGTAATCATGTTAGTCTCCATATTTGATTAAGTCTAGGAAGACCCCCTGAGTCTTGATACATGGACAGTTTCCATTTTATTTTTGTACAAATATGTGTGTACGTGACATGGTGTGTGTGTATACATGGGAAATATACATCTATGCAATTTCCTATGATATTTTTGAAAAAATCTGCACTTTTTTTGTTTAACAAAATTAATCTCACACCCGTTGTTTTAGTTTAGTTTTCTTTTTCTTACCAAATTTAATTGATATTAAATAAACATGGTATAATTATCTAAGGATAGCACACAATATCTTAATATATGTCAAAAAGATATTAAAAATTTATGGTGAGAGACTTCTCATTCCAGGACAAGATCGAGTAGATACAATTCTCCCTATTCCTCCTGCTAAGTACAGCTACAGACAAATATAAGATTCTGAACAGTGGAGAGAAGAAGGCAGATGGGCTATGGGCCTTGGGACTAAGAAATGACAAAGTGGTGAGTTCCCTGGGTTTTCTTTTTGCCTAACATATTCAGAAATGGGTTTTGGAGAAACTGGAAACTGGGAAACACCAATAAGCACAGACAAAAGTATCCTAAGGAAAGCATGCTTTCTCCACCCAAGGGAACAGGAAAGGGCAGCACAGCTACACAGAACAGGTGAGTCAAACACTGCAGAAGATTCTGTGCCTCTCCCGCTATGCCAGGCTGCAAAGGCTGAGTGGGGAGCCAATGCTACCACTCTTGCCTGGCTGCAATGAGGCACCCCTAAACTCTTCAGGGCTGTGTCAGAGGAAGCCTACAGGGGAGCCAGGATTTTTACCACTGTCTATCAGTAATAAGCCACATACGTACTGTGCTATTAGTGAAGTCTATATGGAGAGCCTGGACTTTCACCCCACCCAGTTGTAATGAGGCACCCCTCCCCTTCTCTGCCAGGGTATTACCAGAAGAGGCTAAGAGGAACGCTGGGACTTTCACCACTGCCCAGCTGTAATGAGGCACCCCTACCTTCCTGATGTCAGTGGAGGCCATGTGGGAACAGTGACAAGGTGCCCGTCCTCTCTCAGCCAGGGTTGTGCAAGCAGAGGCCTAGTGGGGAGCCTGAACTTTTTTATCCCCCAAGTTTTATTGAGATATGATTGACATACGTCACTGTGTTAGTTTAAGGTGTACACACAATGGTTTGACTTACATATATTGTGAAATGATTACTACAATAAGTTTAGTCAGCATCCATCATCTCACACTATCCGATAAAAGGAGCAAGCAAAAAAAAGAAAATAAAATTTTTTCCATGTGCTGAGAACTCTTAGAATTTACTCTTTTAAGAACTTACAAATATATTATACAGAATGTTAGCTATAGTCATCATGCTGTACATTACATCCATAGTATTTATTGATCTTGTAACTGGAAGTGTTAGTGGCTACAAACATAGTTTCTTTACCCGCCACACCACAAGGGCCAAATAAAAACTGGAACGCCAGGCTTATGGCAAGGAAAGGATTTTTATTTCAGATAATATCAGCTGGGAGACGAGAGTAAGCTCTCAAATTTGTCTCATTTCATCTCATCTCCCCAAAAGATGGGAGGTGAGGAGTTTTAAAGGTTGCAAGAAATGTTTTCGTTTGTAAGGATGGGGGGCAGTCTATGGTCTTGTGGGTCAGAGCTTTCCCACCAGCCTGCATTCCGCCTTGGGACGCTGTTTGCAGGGAGGAGGAGGAGATGATAAGGAATCCAGGTGGCTGTACTTGACCATGTCTGTCTCCCCGGCAGATAGTGGCTTCTGGAGCCAGGGAGTAAGCAGGGAAAGAGTGGTTTGGTTTTAACCCCACATATGCTGGGTTTAATGTAGGGGAACTGATATCAGGGCCGGCATCAGAAATTTGTACCTTTTAACCACCTTTCTCCAATTCCTCCCCTCTTCATCCTCTGCCTCACTCAGATAACCACAAATATGATCTTTTCTTCTATGAGTTTGTTTGTTTTAGATTCCACATATAAGTGGCATTGTACTCTATTTGTCTTTCTCTTTCTGACTTAATTCACTCAGCATAAGGCCCTAAAGGTCCATCCATGCTGTTACAAATGGCAAGATTTCCATAATTTTTATGATTGAGTAATATTTCATTGTATGTACCACAATTTCTTTATCCATTCGTCTATTGATGGACACTTCCAATGTTTCCATGTTTTGGTTATTGTAAATAATGCTGCAATGAACATAGGGGTGCAGACATCTTTTTGAGTTAGTGTTTTCATTTCCCTGGGATATATACCCAGAAGTGGAATAGCTGGATCAGATGACAGTTCTCTTTTTAATTTCTTGGAGAACTTCCATACTGTCTTCCATAGCAGCTGTACCAGTTTACATTCCCACCAACAGTTCGCCAGAGTCCCTTTTCTCTATGTCCTTGCCAGCAGTTTTTATCTCTTGTCTTTTTGATGATAGCCATTCTAACATGTATGAGGTGATACCTCATCTCATTGTGGTTTTGATTTGCATTTCCCTAATGACTAGTGATGTTGAACATTTTTTCATTTACCTGTTGGCCATTTGTATATCTTCTTTGAAGAAATGTCTGTTGAGGTCCTTTGCCTACTTCTTAATTGGGTTATTTGGTTTTTTACTATTGAGTTGTATGAGTTCTTTATATATTTTGGATTTTAATCCCTTATCAGATATATGCATCATAAATGTTTTTTCCCACTCCAAACGTTGTCTTTTCACTTTGTTGATGGTTTCTTTTGCTGGCAGAAGCTTTTAATTTTGACGTAGTCTCACTTGTTTGTTTTTTATTTGGTTTCTTGTGCTTTAGGTGTCATATTCAAAAAAATCATTGCCAAGATCCATGTTGAGGAGCTTTTCTCCTGTGTTTTCTTCTGGAGGTTTCCTAGTTTCAGGTCTTACATGTAAGTCTTTAATCCGTTTTGAGCTAATTTTTGTGAGTGGAGTAAGATAGGGGTCAAATTTCATTCATCCAATTTTCCCAGCACCATTTATTGAAAAGACTATATTTTCTCCATTTAATATTTTTGAGCCTGAATTTCTATACCTACTCTGAGATCACAAGGCACTCTTGCCCCACTGTGGTGTCAATGAAACCAGGCAGAGAACCTGGAACTTCACACCCATCTGCCAGTAACGAGGTAGCATCCCCCTTCTCCTCCTGGCATGGTGTTCAGGGAGTCAGGGCAAAACAATATTTAAATGAGATCTAGAGTCTCTTAACATAATATGCCAAATGTCTGGTACACAATAAATAAAATCATTCATCACATCAAGAATCAGAAAAATCTCAATATTAATGAGAAAATACAATCAACAGACACCAATGCCAAGATGACATAGGTGTCAGAATTATCTTACAAGGATTTTAAAGCTGTCATCTTAAAAATGTTTGGATGAGAAATTATGCACAAGCTTAAAACAAGTGGAAAAATTAAACAAAGAACTAGAAGATATCAAGAAGGAGTAAAAGGAAATTTTAGAACTTAATGATCAAAATGAAAATCTCACTGGATGGGTTAAATGGCAGAATGGGAATAACAGAGGAAGGAATCAGTGAACTTAAAGACTGAACAACAGAAATTACCCAATCTGAACAACAGAGAGAAAATGGACTGTCATGAATGTGTCAAATTAATACCTGTTAAGTAGAGCACGAGGTGCCCTGTTTGGTGTCTAGTTTAGGGGTTTGGTCCAGCTTACATGAGACTCAAGATGTTTTAGAGGGAATTAGCACAAGGGGCTGATCATTAGGAATAGCTGCAGGATAGTGACATGGGCTGTAGGTCTGGTCCTGCATGACAACAGATCCAGCATCATTTTACTTGCAAGTCCTGGGCTGCTTTCTTGGAGGTTTGCAACAATATATTTGTCATGTTGGATCTGGTCCACTTGGTTGTGGTGTGTGGCAGGGTCATCGCATACAATAGGGAGGGGCTTATGGATAAGATGTAAAGAGGAGTGGAGGTGGCAATTTTGGGTATGGAGGAGGTGCTGGCAGCGGCGGTGGTGGTAATAACGAGGGGAGTAGGATCTGTTGTGGAAGTATCGGGTAGAAGGCAAAAGGTGCAATCTAGCCTACTGAGCAACGAACACAGCAGTGAGAGGTGCCTGACCATGGGGTCTGCTATTGTGGTTCAGAATACATTGTTTGGCTTGCCGTAAAGGTGAAATGTCTAGTGCTGCAGGAAGACAGCAGGGAACTGACTCAGTTTTGCAAGCATTTTGATAGATGCAAGCACTCAGCTATTTCAGAAAAATAATATTCTATAGGGTACTCAGGGTTGACCAACTGTAGGCCTTTTTGCAACTCGGCCTCAAGGTTGACAATCAACACAGTCATTTCCCTCCTGGTGCAGAGGCAATCTGTGGGGAGAATACCTAATGTCCAGTGAGGTTGGGACACACGGTTTCTTTCATTATTCTCTGGGTTGTGGTATCACTGTCTGAGGCATAGTCATCTTCAATGGTGAGCTCTCAGAGGGTGGTGATGTTGTCTGTGGAACTGGTGTGCTTGGGGGTAACAGAGGCCAGCCCAGGGGAGAATGGCCTTCCCAGGTGGAGATCCAAGCAGGGTAGGAGTGGCTGGCTGGTATTAAATTCTGAGGATATGTGCTAGAGGCCTGGCTCAGGATGGAACTACAAGTATGGGCTCTACTGCTAGTTAAGCGGATCTGAGTGAGCTCTATTGGATCATTGGGATGCACCTTGCAAAGGATCATGACATGTCCATGACCAAGCTTTGTGGGGCTCTATCCACAGTGCATTTAGATTCTGGGCACATTGATGGGCTAATTGTAGGGACAGTTTGTGGATGGCTGCTCTATAATCCAGAGATCACCCCATTAAAACTATAATAAGATCATTAGAGCACAAACTTGACAGCCAGATGGCTCTGATTTGGTTACAGTGGGAGGGCCATTCTGCCTGGAATATGATTTGAGGTGTGGTATAATTGATGAAGATTTTAGGCTGGTTAATTTTAAAACTGCAGATGAGAAGCAGGCTCCAAGGACTGGAGTTTGATTGCCCTTTGCTGAGAAACATTTACATTTGTAAGGGAAACCTCCATCTGTAAGGATGCCTCCCTCTCTGTGCCAGGAAGAAGGGGGATGGCCTTAATGGGGAAGGTAAGAACTTAAGTTGGTTACTGTCTGGCAACCTCATGTAACTGATTTACGGTGGTGGCTTCTGGCTTTTACTTAATCCAATTTGATTTTATCTAAAAGTTGTGGGACCACCCAATGGCCAGACCCCACCTGCATTGATACCATTTTAATTTTTTTACATGTTCTCTCCTTTGTCTTGTAAAGAGATGGCTCACACACCTATGCCTTAAATTTAGCCTTACTCTCTACCCATGTTTGCAGCAGAAGCAGCAGCAGCAGCAGCAGCAGCAGCTCCTCCTCCTGCCCGTGGGTCCTGTCCCCACGCACCAGCTCTGCCTACCCATGTGTCCTGTCCCCAAGCCTCCTGCAGCAGCAGCTCCCCATGCCAGCAGCAGCTCTGACTGCCCATGGGTCCTGTCCCCAGGGTAGCAGTAGTGGGGGCAGCAGCAGCGGCTCCTCCTGCCCGTGGGCCCTGTCCCCACACAGCAGCCTGACTGCCCATGGGTCCTGTCCCCATGCTATTCCACACTATTCTCTAAATAAAAGAGCACTACTGCCAGATCTTGAGAGTCCAAGAAATCTTTCTTTCGACTCCTCGGCTCACTGACCCCGCATCATAATGAGGGAGTGACTCGTCTAAGCATCACTTCTATTGGTACCATTTAATGTAGAGGGAGGTGAACTCTGGGTCAGAATCTATGCCCTGTGGCATACTGGAAGAAAACCTTCCAACAGGGCCTGCCAGCACCTGGCACTCAACCATCCCGTGGTGCAGTTGTGCACCCGGCTGATTTTGTTTCAGCACATCTCCTGAGACAGGGTTAGCCCCAAGGGGTCTACTAGCAACCCTATTACCCAGGCTCTGCTCAATAAGAGTAATAGCCACAACCAAGGAGAGCACTTGCATTTGACTAACTTATAGAGGCTCAGTGTGCAGTTGCTTTGGAGCAAAAAGTTGTTTACCTTTTCATCTAAGGTGGAGTAGGGCCCTGGCATGCATCTGCTGTCAGCGGCTGCTAGATCCTGGAGTTCTTTTTGGATTTCATTTCCTAATGCTACTGGCAACTACTAGGTAAAGGACCTCTTCTCCTCTTTCTGAGGTCCACAGAGTTCCACTAGTGGGTCCCGGAGCTACAATTGATACCATCTCGACACAAGGTTGACAGCTATAATTGATACCAGCTCAACACAAGGTTGACATAGGGAAAGACATTTTGTAGAAAAGAAACCATTTTGTAACTTTAAATGACCTCTGATTAACTAGCCCAGACAAGTGCTGTAGATTTTGTGGCCCCTCCCAGCTGCTTTAAGATCATAACTTTGTTCTTTTGAGTTCTCTAAGAATGTGATGAACACCCCTCCTCCCCTGGCAGAGAGCCTATGCTGATAGCCATAGAGTGTTGCTCTATTCTCTGATGCATATCCAGTAAAACAGAGGACTGTCAGGAACTGGGACCAGATGTCTGCCCCCACCTAGAGACCAGAAGGAGGCCCCACCCAGAGACCAGCCACCTCTGCCACCTGGAGAGCAGTGCAGTGCATAACTGGCCCGTAGTTTTTGGTCTGTAAGATGGTTCTTTTGGACGTGAGTCAGCCATCTTCCCTCTTGCTAGCAAGCTGTAATAAAAAGTCCTTTTTCTCCTAGCACCTTGCCTCTTGACTATTGGCATGTCTTGCTGTAAGCAGAGGACCCCCCTTGGGTGGGAACATAATTTCAATCTTCTGCAAAATATTTAACGAATTTAGTTTAATTAACCAGGTTTTATAACCCAAATAGTGAGGCAAAGCCAGTGGTCTTAGCTTTGAAGCTGGTACTGGGCCATTATTTGGGCCAATAAAATCCGTATAATCATGATCTCTAAACAATTTGGTAGAAGTTTGTCCCTTTGGTTTCTCTATTATAAGAGGGTCGCATTGCACAATCCTCTCTTGATAGGTTGCCAGCATGTGGAAGATGACAAGATAATCAGAAAACCAAAATGGTAAGGAAAGCATTTCTCTGCTGAGCAAATGTGAATGACATCCTCTCTATTGTCAAAGGAGTCGGGGTTCACTGTAAATACTAATAAGGGAGTCTTTGGATGAGACTGGTAGTTGGTGTGGCAGGTTTGGAGAGCTGAGGGCTAGCAACTAAGCAGTGTTAGAGCCTGGGGTAAAATTTCTGTCCATTAGGGGATCGTTTATTGTTTAAAAGCTTGAGGAGGGTGTCTTTGAGTAGGCCATTGTGGCTTTCTATATGTCCAACTGCTTGGTGCCTGTAAGCTAGGTGGAAATTCTACAAGATTGCATGTTCTAGAGCCCATGACTAAACAACTTGGAAGGTCAAAAGAGTACCTTGATCTGAATCTATGCTATTTGGTAGGCCAAATGAATGAATGCATACCTGGTTAAGAAGGAGATTACATAATCAGAAGCAGCATTTCTGGAGAGAGCAGCCAGCAGGAGGCCAGTGACGGTATTGGTGATGGTGGTTGCATACCTACCAGCTCCAGCAAAAGGCAACAGTGACCTGATAAAATCAATTTGCCGTAGTGAGTAAGGGCCATTGCCTTGGGGCACTTATGCCCATCTGGGAACCTTCCAGAGTTTTTGTTTGGGAGTAAAGGAGGCAACTATCTGCCCCCATTTTGGCTAAAGCTAGGGTGAGGGGGATGCTGTAACCGCCAAAAGGGGTGTTCTACTCCCAAAGACAAAACAACAGTCAAGAGGCAAGATGGTAGGAGAGAAAGAGTCTTTTTATTACAGCTTGCTAGGAAGGGGGAAGATGGTGGACCAGTGTCCTAAAGAACCATCTTAAAACTACAAAATCTTGAAGCAGTTATATAGGGCAAATGGGCTGAGGTGGGAGGGGCTCGGAATGTTGACCGTCTGGTCTTGTAGTCCTTGAGACTTCAGATCATCCCTTTCTCTCGTCACCAGTGACAGATACCAGCAGAAGGCTTTTTCCCAAAGGTTGTTGCATCCTGGGAAAACTGAAAGAACACAATTATTGCTTTATCAAAACAGGGAGGTCTACGTAGAAGCCAAGGCTACAAAAATAGCAGAGCATGCATATTTCTCACAGGCAGGTGTGTACTTATCTAGGCAGCATGCAAACTAAAGCATTGCTGACAAGAAAAAGGGGAGGTGTCTTGTAAATCAGGGTCATTTATAGTCCTAAAGTGGTTCCCCTCTATAAGATGGCTTCCCTTTTGCTAACCCATATTAACCATTGGCTGTATTTATCTTAGCTATTCAGGCGGCACTAACAATTTCCCCCATATCACTTGCACCCCCTGGAATAATCATATGCTGGTATAGGGAACAGGGCCGCCATGTCCAGTCTGGCTACTTCTTGTTGAAGTTGGGTGGCATGAGGAGACCATGGCATGGAAGAGATTTACTCTCTTTTTAAAATGAGCCGCGGGAAGTGCCTAAGCGGAACTGTTGCACCATTGACTTGGAAGCCTGGGTGGTTAAAGTGGATATACATTTTATTCCAATTTTAATGGCTAAATATATTAGTAATCTATTAATATTAGTGTTAGGACACCTTTTATGATACCCTTAAGAACGGATTGAATTCCCACCGGTATCCAGGAGAAAAGGTTAGTAAACCAATAACCTGTTCCTGACAGGAAAGGAGTTTGATGATTTAAGGTCATTTGTATAAGGCAGCTTGTTCTCTTATTTTACTTTACTTTATTTTAATTTTTTTTTGAGGAAGATCAGCCCTGAGCTAACATATGCTGCCAATCCTCCTCTTTTTGCTGAGGAAGACTGGCCCTGAGCTAACATCCGTGCCCATCTTCCTCCACTTTATATGTGGGACGCCTGCCAGAGCATGGCTTGATGAGCGGTGCCATGTCCACACCCAGGATCCGAACCTGCAGACCCCAGGCCACCAAAGCGGAACATGCGAACTTAACCACTGTACCACCAGGCTGGCCCCCTCTTATTTTATTAAACCTGGTTTCTACTTGGGAAGAAGTATTGATATAAATGCAGCAGGTGGTGTTAGCTACCATGCATACACCACCTTGTTCTGCAAGGATGTAATCTAGAGCTATTCTGTTATCCAGGACTACTTTAGCTAAAGAGTGAAGACAGGTTTGTAAATTAGCGAGAGAGGTAGCAGTTTCACTAGCTATAATTTCAAGAGTACGAGATAAGTTTTGAAGAACATGTTGGTGGGCTGCAACTCTCCACCAACATAAGAGACTATACCCAAAGAAATAAGCCTCTCCATCAGGAATTCCACTGGGCAAATCTCGGCTGACTCTAGTGAGCAGTTTTAGGAAATTTGTCATATGTTTAGTTTCTTCATTAGAACATAAGTTAGAAGATATTATTAAGGTGCCCAGTAGACATTGTCTTGAATCTGCTGGACTCCACAGACACTTGTGTGTCCAGGGTATTCCATTATGACTGCATATGAATATATATCCTTCGTGGGACAATACATATGGTCAGTGTCTATGCTGATAGCCAGTGCGGACTTTTCCACCCAACTGTGACCCGGACATTTTGAGTCTGTAGGTTCTCTAGGGGTGATTTGGATTACAGACGAGGATGGTTTGGTGTTTGTGAGTTGTGTACCTATGCCAGATTTCATCATAATATCTGGGTTGCCTTTTTGAAATTTCATACAGAAATAAAATCCAGCATCCAGGGAGGTGACATTGCTAATATGGATTGAAAAGTCCAAATTATTTCTTTTAGTGGTATCTGCAACAGTTGTGACCCGAGGGAAATGGTGCCCATTAAAACAGAAGAACAGTTCTCGGTCCGTTTCAATTTCTCCAAACCAGATAACAGGGCTCACTGGAGAAGTAGAAGTTAAAGCACAACGTAGGGTAACATTATTGCCAGAGGTTACATTGAGCACCCTTTTTGGTTGAATTATCTATGGAGCCTTAGTGTCTAATACTTGAGTCCGTGGATGAGAGCTCTTGTTTGAAAACAAAGCAAGGAATTTCTTAATTCTTGCTGACAAAATCTATATGCAGGGATTTCAGTTGGGGATCTTGCACATATGGGCAACATATTGCTTTCTGGAGAAGACATAACATATGCTATGTTGTATTATGTTGTGTTGTTTTCTCTTTAAGGGTATAGTGAGGCAGAGAAGAGTCCCCTGTCTTTTAGTTGAGAACTGGGCTGTTTTAACCTGGTATAGAACTCTTTTGGTCCAACCTGGAGGAAACTTGGGAAAAATTATACATGGGGTGGGCCAATGGATCCCCATTATCAAAAATGGAAGCAGGCTTGGGATGGCAAATCCAACAGTTAGTGACATTAGTAGAGGATGCAATAGCCTGAGCGATACAGACTAAAGCATTGTTTTTCCAGGCTATGGTAATGGTAGGAAGAGAAAACAAATATAAAAAGCTAAGATTTTTTCTTGAATACATATTTTAACTCATTAAGGGTCTCAACTTACCAAGTATCCCTTTTATTACGAGATATACTTTTCTGTGAGGTTGGAGCCGCCTTTATCCGAAAGTGATGTGCCCACAGTTTTATTCCATCGAGCTTGAGAAATGCGTGTGTGGTCAGCAGTACGTCAACAGGGCCCATCCATCCGGCAGCTAGTAGATTTTCAGGTCCTCATTCCCTCCAGGTCTGCATCAGTACTTGATCAGCAGGAGGGAAGGGATGGAGCGGCACATCAGACGGGTGAGCTGACCTGCTAGAGGCAAACTCATGAATAGAAGTTAGCATAGCACTGAAAGGTTTGACATAAGCTGCGAGTGTGTTGTCCTTTAGAGTCTCAGGTGATTCACCTGAAAAAGAAGAAACCTGAAAACGACAGCTATAAAAAATTTCAAAAGGGCTCAATTTAAGTCCTCTTTGGGGAGCCACCCTGAGCCACAGCAGGGCAATAGGCAATGCTTTGTCCCTCGTGAGAGGAGTTTCTTGACAGATTTTAACAATGTTCTTTTTTAGAGTATGATTCATCTTTTACATTTTTTCTGGTGGATTGGGGTCTCCAAGCTGAACATAGTGTCCATTTAATATTTAATATTGTCTTGGAAACCTGCTGAGTGACTTGAGAAACAAAAGCAGGTCCATTGTCACTCTGTAAGGTGTTAGGCAGGCTGAATCTGGGAGCGATCTCCTTTAATAGAAACCTGACAACTTCAGCTGCCTTCTCCAACCGGACGGGGAAAGCCTTCACCCACCCAGAAAAGGTATCCACAAATACCAGTTAATATCGGTAATTTCCAGCAGCGCAGGACATTTGGGTGAAGTCCCTCTGCCAGTCTTTGGTCGGCCATTCCCCTGTGCGTAGGGATCCTAACTGTGGAGGCCCTGGAGCAGTTTTGGGATTAGTTTTTGCACAAATCATGCAATTTTTAGTTCCTTGCTGCACAGTCTTTTTAAAATTCTGTTCCACAATATATTTTTGAACCCAGTGTAAAGTATTGTCTCTCCACAATGAGTGCTCTCATGTGTCTGATGTAGGAGCAGGTAGAGGAGAGCCTCAGGAACAAGAATTATTCCTTGGTCATTAGTCTTCCAGCCTGTCTGTGGGTCTGAGCTAAACAGCTAAACCCCCAGTCTTTTGCAAGCGCTAAGTCCCTTTCCGGGTAAGTTGGCTGATATTCAGACAAGTTTATCTGAGGAAGCAAAGGGCCAATCACGGCAGAGCCTTTTGTTCTCACTGCTTTCTTGGCTGTTTGATCGGCCAGCTGGTTTCCTTTAGCAATAGGGGTTTCACCCTTTTGGTGACCAGGGCAGTGTGTTATGGCCACTTGCGAGGGCTCATTAATTGTCTTTAATAACTGTAATATTTCTATAGCACGTTCAACTTCTTTTTTGTCAGAGGCTAGGAATCCCCTTTCTTTCCACATTGCCCCGTGGGCATGGACCACTGAAAATGCATGCTGGGAATCTGTATAAATATTCACCTTTCTTCCCAGAGATAGGTGTAAGCTTCAGTTAGGGCTATGATTTCTGCCTTTCGAGCTGAGCTTCCTGGAGGTAGGGCTTTGGCTTCTAAGGTCTCATGTAAAGTCACAGCTGCATATCTGGCACGTTTCTTACCTCGATCCATGAAGCTCTTGCTGTCTGTGAACAGTTCCAGTTCAGGGTCCTCAAATAGTTGATCTTTTAGGTCTCGTAGGCTGGAATAAACCATTTCTACAACTTGTAAACAGTTATGGTCTGTTGCTTATGAAGTTTCATCAGGGAGTAAGGTGGCCAGACTCAGGGTTGAAGAGACTTGTATAGGGGAAGAGGGAGAATTCCGCCTTACCCCTTTCCCTTAAGGTTCCTATGGCTGGTCAAATAATTAGAAAGGCAGGTTAGCAGGAGAAAATCAAAGTTTAATGACATATGTACATGGGAGAAACTCAGCCAAGACTGAGCGACCCACCACAATAGCCAAAGTTGCCCCCTTATATATCATCTCAACTAAAGACAAAGGAGGATGCTGGGGTAGTGGTTTGGGACTTCAAAGGGGAGGAAGGCAACTCATATGGAGATGGACAAGCAAACCTTTGTTAGGCAACTGTTTACTGGGCCCCCTGTGGAGAGAGACAGGATTTCCATAAGGCAGGCTTGTTGGGGCCTTTCCTGTCACACCACTTTACATGATACTATGGTTATCTCGTGGCATTAGCTCCTTCCTGGATCAGGCCTTCTATCTTAAATTCTTTCAGGCAATTTGGGGGCAGACCAAATGTTCTTCCTGAGTCTTCTGAGCCTGTATTGTCTTCAGCTCGAAATAATCTGCATACCAGAGTGGCACATTTTGGGGCGGCCTGCCCTGAACCCCATCACTTGAAATCTGACATTTGGGTTATCTAGCAGGATGGCCTGATACCTACTCATTCCGCCTGAGGTGAGCCAGTTCCAGCAAGGTGAGGACATGGTGGGGTACACAGACAGTGGCAGGTTGGCCTAGAGTGAATTTCTCAGCCTCTTGTAGGATGTCACAAGTAGCAGCCAGGGCTCTGAGACAGAGAGGCCTGCTTTTACCATTTGTTCTAATTGTTTGGAGAAATAGGCCACAGGTCTCGGAAGGGCCCCTAGCTGTTGGGTTAGCACCCCTAGGCTTATGCTCAGCCTTTCATGCACGTGAAGATTAAATAGTTTTTCTAGGTCTGGCAGACCCAAAGCCAGGGTTGTTACCAGTTTAGTTTTGATGGTGTCAAATGCCAATTGACATTATTTAGTACAGCCCAGAGGTTCTGAGTTTAAGCCTTTTAAGATCTCATATAGAGGTTTTACTTTAAGTCCACAGTTAGGGATCCATATGTGACAGAAGCCGACCATTCCCAGAAACCCTGGCAATTGTAGGCAAGTTTTGGGAGGGCCCAGGCAGGCAACTGCCTTTTTCCGGTCGAGCAATAATTCCCTTTGCCCCTTAGAAATAATTAACCCCAGATAAGTGACTTTTTGTTTGCAGATTTGAGCTTTGTTTTGAGAGACTTTATATTTGCATTTAGCCAGGTGATTTAGAGTTTTGATGGTATTTGTTAAACACGGTCCATAAGAGGGGCTCGCTACTAGCAGGTCCTCCACATATTCTAACAGTGGTCCATCCTTTAGTTTTAAATGACTTAAATCCTTAGCCAGGGTTTACCTGAATAAAGTGGGGGAATTTTCAAACCCCTGGGGGAGGACAGTCCAATAATATTGTCGTGTTATTGTCTTAGTGTCTGGATCATGCCATTCAGAAGCAAACAGCTGTTGGGCCTCCTCAGCCAATGGTACGCAGAAGAATGCATCCTTTAAGTATAAAACTGAAAACCAACCATATTTTCCCAGTATATTTGTCAATACAGTATAGGGACTACGTACCACAGGGTGTAAGCCCTGAACCATTTCATTGATGGCCCATAGGTCTTGGACAAAGCGGTACTCATTGGAGTTAGGTTTTTTCACTGGGAGAACAGGTATATTATACGGAGACTGGCAGGGCCTAGTTGGCCCTGCCTCCAGGAATTTCTTAAAAATGGGTTGTATGCCTCTTTGGGCTTCTTGTTTGAGCAGATCCTGTTTTAAATTAGGCTTGACTGTCTTTTCCTTTAATGGTATTTGTATTGGCTGGGTATTCTTTGCTTTACCTGGAGTCCCATTTGCCCATAGATCGGGCCTTACCTCCTCGGAGATTTCAGGTGGTAATAGTTGTGGCTCCCGTTCTGAAATTCCCAGATTCTGTGATCTGAGAGATTGTTCTGGAGGGACTTGTATGTCTAGCTGTCCTGGAGCCAAAGTTACTTGTGAATTTAGTTTTCAAAGAAGAGCTCTGCCCAAAAGTGGGATGTACAGGAAACTATGCTTTAGAATTCAGTCTCCCACTTGGCATTCTAATGGCTCTAAAAATGACCGATCTTGGACTTTGCCAGAAACCCCAGTTACAGGAGTTGACCTGGTTGATTTTTTGGTCAGTTTTGTATTTAAAACAGAATAGGTGGTACAAGTGTCTACTACAAAATCAATCAGTCTGTTCCCCACTGATATTTTACCTGGGGCAAATATGAATAGGTTGTTTTAGGTTCAAAGGAGCCCCAGGGCGCCTTCAATCTTCATCAGAACAAAGATCCCTTCCACCATCCAGGGGGCTTTTTCCTCAGTTTTCTCACCTGATGAGGAGGCTTTGTTCCTCAATCTGGTTCTACTAATGGGGCAGCCACATTAAAGGTGTTATTGGGGTCTTCCACATGAAGTCTGGTGGCTTCTTCTCTAGCTTTATCTAATACTGTTACTGCCTACAAACGTAGGTTCTTTACCTGCTACATAAGAGAAGCCAAATAAAAACTGGAATGCCAGGCTTATGGCAAGGAAAGGATTTTTATTTTGGGTGATACCAACTGGGAGATGACAGTGAGCCCTCAAATTTGCCGCATTTCATCTCATCTCCCCAAAAGAGAGGAGACAAGGGATTTTAAAGGTTTGTGAGGAATGTGGCTGCTTGTAGATAGGCGGGAGGGTGGGGGGGGGGGGTCAGTGGCTTTGCTGGTTGGGGCTCTCCCACCAGCCTGCATTCAGCCTTGGGACATTGCTTGCAAGGAGGAGGAGATGATAAGGAATCCAGGTGGGTAAACTTGGCTCTTTTTCTCCATGGTGGATATTAGATTCTGGAGCCAGGGAGCCAGGGAGTAAGCAGGGAAAGAGTGCTTTGGTTTTAACTTCATATATGATGGGTTTATTGTAGGTGAAATGATATCAGGGCCATCATCAATTCCTCCCCATTTTATGTTCATTCCTCACTCTTGAGGGATTTGGGGTGATGACTGGTCCAGCTACTTCCTGCTGAATCAGGGCATAGGTTGTTCCATCTTGTTGAAGCAGTCTTTTAATAAGGCAGTGAGGTAGATGGGCTCCCAAAGTTAGGCCTGTATCATGTAAGTAAGTAACCAGGTATTTAATAAGAAGCATAGAGAAACAAAAAGAAAAAACAAGGTTAATGGTTGGAGTAAATTATAAACTAGCTCCTGAGCCCAGGGGCAGCCAATCAAGATTCCTAGAAGTCAGGGTCAAAGCATCTTTTGTAGTTTGAATGTCTCTGATAGTGTCATCGGGCACTCAAGTATCTTTCTGAGTGGTTTACACAGCGGTAGACATGAATCACTCTTAAGTTTATATCAAGTTGTCCAGCTCCAGTTTGTAAGGCTTCAGGAAAAAGGGAAGATTCAGTTTTTAATGATTTCAAGTGAAACTGATGGGAAAAAATGGAAAACGTTAGTTTGGAGATTTGTTATTTCAGATATTTCAGGAGACTAGAAGAATTTAGGATCTAGTTGAGTTTACAGATATAAAACAAAAACCTCAACGACAATTGACAGAACCAAAATCCAATATTTATAAATGTGTACTATAATTTTTATTGAAACATAATTTTTTCTCTCTAAAATCACCCTCATTTTTACCAAAGATAGCCAAATTAAGACCCACTGGTTTACAAAATAAGTCTAGTTTTAATAAATTTGGCCCAATTACTTACATAACTACAGTAAGATTAGCAATTGATCATACAGGCTCTTTTAAATATGCTTTGCTGAAACTTTTTATAAGGAATCTCAGATTGAACTTTAAAGGCCTCTTGAGGCCAGGAAAGTCAGACCAAGAAATTGTCATCAGATTCTGCCTGCAATACCTACAGATTTTGGTGAATTCCTCTTTTCATGAGGTCCCCAAAATATTGAGGTTGTTTGTACCTGCCAGAGGGAGTAACATTCTTTAGTCTACCTTACCAGGTTACTGGGAACTCATAATGAAGGTACCAGGCCAATATTTCCAAGTGGCTGTATTTCAGAGAGTTAACCTTTGTTCCTTAAATGCTGTCTTGTTATGTCCGAGTCTGTATGTTTCTCTCAGATATGACATTCCAGTCAAAGCCTTGGTAATATAACCAGTGTTTCCAATTCTGTGCTGTTATAAGAAGAACAGATTCTTATTGAACTTATGCAAGCAACTATATAGGCATGAAAATAAGAATACTTACTCACTAAGAATTTCCAAATTCTGGAGGGATCAGGTAGAGAGAAAAAGATAAATGTTTCAATTTTGTTTATAAATGTATAATTTTATCAAATTGCTGTAAGTCATAGCTGAGAGAAGAAAAGAAAAAGATTTCCTTAAATCTGAGAAAACAAAACATTTAAAAAATCAGCAGTATTTTAAACAAGAAGTCATAAAAATTATAATCATCTCTGTTAGTTCACTTAGTTTTATGTAACCAACTCTTGCTCTTCTGATGGCAGTTTCATGAGGCCATCAGGTTTTCTGTTACAGCTCTGTAATTTTTTGTCCAGCTCAGTTTTATAATCTGAAAGTTTATCAGAAACCTGCATTCTAGAGTAAGTGCTAGAGTCCTTTTCATGAATTTCTCTGAAGATGAAACATATTTGCAAAATCATCAGAATAAAACAACTGTCTGTAAGTAATAAAATACTTAAAAATGGCAATTGACAAAGAAACTTGGCTATTTTTGGTGATGCATAACATTCCAATACAACAACCAGAATTATGGCTGACATTCAGGAGAGATCAAAATTTTAGTAACATCATACAATTTTTAAACATTTATATTAATAACATTTACCCATATAATATTATATGTCCCCCTGAAGCAATGTTTAATTATCTCTTTAACCATGGTGACAGTTAAAGAACTTTAGGGGAATGTAGCAAATTAAATAGCTGTAAGAAAAACCTTAGCATCAGTGATTAAGGACCTGATAAAAACAATATAGGAAATTTATTTTGACAACATATAAAATCCTTATCCTTCTGGTAGACTACTCAAAGAAAAAAACTTTTATAATCTGTTTTACCAAGAGTAGATTAAAAGCTCAGGAAAATTATCTGTTTGTAAGAAAGAGAAGACCTAGTTTTAATTTTGTACTAGTTTACTTTTGACATATAAATTTATTTATTTAATTAAATTTATTTTCATTTTAACCAACTTGACCATGTACAAAACTCCTCAGGGTTTTACTTTCATAAACCTTTTGTCACTTAATTTTTATATTTAGAATTTGTCCCAGGTTTCCTTTCTTCCCTTCTAGTACTTTAGGACAAATCTATCTTTTTTTTTTAACCCAACAAAGAAAAATACTTTTATTTTTTATACCTTCTTACTGAAAACATACACTTTCCTTTCCTTGAATACAAAGAGTTTTTCCTTATTAATTTTTAGTAGTTTTAATTACATATATCAATTAGAATTTTTAACCCTTAGAAACCTTAATTTCTATGTAAAAACCAAGTAAGCGTTTACAAACTTTTCTTTATATTAGCATTCTGTGGCTTGACAAATTTACAAATACCTTTTATAATTTTTAGAAACATGTTACTTTATAGTAATAAAACACGTGTGTATATTAATAGACCCAAACACTTTCTAGTTTCTCTGTAACAAGAAGCCAAAGGTAGATAAACTTAGACATGTTCAGCAATAATGTTTGAGTGTTCGACCCTATCTGAAAATGACCCAGATATTCAACAGATGTTGTCATTTAACTTAGAAAAAGTTCTAAGTTCTAAGTTACCAAAAAGATTTTGGGAGTTGTTTTTTTAAGTACACAGACCATAAAACATAATTATTGTACTGAAAAACTTTTACCCATTTTTATCTACTTAAATTATTTGTTCCCAACAATTAGGTTTAGATTGCTCACAAAAACTTTGTGTGACATTAAGGCAGTTAGCTATTATCTTAAGTTGTTTTAAGTACATGCATCATAACACATAATTATTGTTAAAAAGTTTTTCTAAAAACCTTTATCTTTTTATATCTATTTAGTTTACGTGTTCTCAACAATTATATTTATATCATCTATAAAAATCTCATGAGACATTAAACAAAATCAGCTATTTTCTAAGTTATTACTCTTGCTGACAAATTTTGTAACAAATATGACATGAGCTCGTTTGACCAGTGAACCCAGACTGCATGTCTGCATTATATTTAATGCTGATAACTGAGGACTTGCCTGTTTTAAATCAAACCAGCAAACTTAAACAGGCTTTTATTTACCAAAGATCATTTTATCTCATGTTAAATAACTTTGTCTTTTAGAAGTTTCTGTATATTAATTAGAGGTTGTATTCCATTGTGATAGATTTTGAATCCTCTCTTTTAAGCGTGACCCTTAAAGTGGACTTATCTGAAACAGAGGTTCCCCAGAATGGCCATTACAATGTCAAATGGTCTTAAAGGTTTACTTATTTTCACATGTTTAATTTTAGATCAAAAATTTTGGGGGAGTTTAAGGGTGAATCTCACCGAGAGAAGAGAGAAGAGAGAGAAACAGCAGATTTGGCTTTGGTCTCTGGCATGTTTAATTATTTAATTATTTTCTCTTAAAGAGGCAGTAAAGTATTTCAGATTTTATTTAGAAACCTCAAAAGACTAAAATAGGCTTCCTGTTGTTGTAGCTGTCTTTTTCCATTTGCATACATCCATTTGAGTAAACTGAAATTGCCTCATTTTGGCCATTTTAAAGTGAGATCTCTTTTAGCATGTTTAATTAACATCGCCTGAAGGGTGGATGTATATGCTCTTACAATATCAGGCAGGAGAAATGTTCCCCAGTGAGACATAATGTTTATCCCCACAAAATAATCTATAATACAATTGGGCAAAAGAGACGTAATCATTTTACATAAAGGCCATTTGCATATACCAATTTTTACATACCTTTATCTTAATTTTTCCAACTTTTATACTTTTAATTGTAATTTATATTAGAATTTCATTAACAAGTTTTGGTATTACAATATTGAGTAGGGAAAGCATTCCAAGCTAGACATAAAATTTATTCCAAAGAGAACTTCCAGGCAAAGTTGACATAACCTCTTTATATAATAGTAGCTTAAACACTTGAATCTTTATAATCTTATCGGCCTGAGCAGCCTAACTGTTGCCCCAAACAACTGTTGGTAGCTATGGCACTCTGATTTTTGCCTCCTGATCTTTCAAAATTTTTCAAATTGGAGTGAATAGAACAGGTCTCTCTGATGTTCTTTAATGTTGGGGGGCCAATGTGGGGTCCCTTTATCCCATCCAACCTTAGGCAGTGTTTTATGAAAAGCTTTGTTTTAATTTTATTCATGTCTGTTTCATTTATCCAATTTTTCTATATTTAAAGTAATTAGCTAAAGATTTTTATCCTATAAGTTTTGTGACTCTTCCCTTTCTTATTTTTCTTTGTTTACTTACTGTTTTCATAAGCATCTGTAAGACCACAAGAAGAAGCTGAGACCCCAAGTTTGATTACATTTTTAAGACTAGTCATGGTACTTTCATTTTAATTTGGTGCTTTCATAGGTACCAATAAAACAGCTGTTTATGATGAGAGCTCTCCAAAAATTTTCCAACTTAAGAACTCATTGTTTGGCCATTTTCTCTCCAGAGTTTAAAGAATATTGTGGCCATGCAGTGTTACAAAAGAAAATCATCCCTTTTTAGACATTGGCTTATGACTATAATTAGGCCATCTACTCAGAATTAGCCCCAATGTGCTCTACTTGAGGATAGACAGCATGTTTCCCATTCCAATACACAGAGACAGACAGACACACAGATCCAGACACAGAAAAGCCAGACACCAGTGAATCAGTTCCCAGATTTAGGGTAGAAAGCCTTACAATTCTTCCCACTTTGAAGGCACACCCACATGGCCCCTCTTGCGAACAGAAAGCACCCCTGATGGCCCCTCCGTGAATGCAAAGGACCCAGATGTTTTCATCATGAATGGAAGGGACCCCAGAGGAGGGGAAGGAAGTTCACGGGTGTCTCCGAGGTGACTCACCCTTTCAGATGGAGTCCATTGACTCATTAGAATGAAGAACAAAGAAACAAACACAAATCTAGAGCCTGTTTCCTTGCCATAAGAAAATGTGCCTAGGGTCAGTGGTGCTAGACCAGAAGGAAAGTACTGGGGACAGTCCTCAGGGCAAATCCCCTAGGCAGCTGCTGGACTTCTTCCCAAGAAATCCCAGTTGGCCTGGGGCCACGGAGCCACAGGCAAGAGCCTCCTGGCTGGCTCACCAGATTGTTACTGCCTACAAACATAGGTTCTTTACCTGCCACACAAGAGGGGCCAAATAAAAACTGGAACGCCAGGTTTATGGCAAGGAAAGGATTTTTATTTTGGGTGATACCAACTGGGGGATGAGAATGAGTCCTCAAATTTGTCTCATTTCCCCCAATAGGGAAGCGAGGGGTTCTGAAGGTTTGTGAGGAATGTGGCTGCTTGTAGAGAGGCAGGGGAGTCATTGGCCTTGCTGGTCAGAGCTTTCCTACCAGCCTGCATTCAGCCTTGGGATGTTGCGTGCAGGGAGGAAGAGGAGATAATAAGGAATCCAGGTGGGCGACCTTGGCTGTTTGTCACCATGGCAGATATTAGATTCTGGAGCCAGGGAGCCAGGGAGTAAGCAGGGACAGAGTGGTTTGGTTTTAACCCCATATATGCTGGGTTTAATGTAGGGGAAATGATATCAAGGCTGGCATCGATACCAACCTCCTTTCATCCCTAGTTAACAGCATGTTTATCAGAATATGACTGTCTGCCTATGACAGATGAAAGGTGGCAAAAATAGAAGAGAACATGTCAGTCATCTGTTGGAGGTCCTCCCAGTAGGATGGGTTGTTATCCTTCTAGTTAACAGATCAGAGGTGGGGAAGGGATTATGTATCCATGTGAAATCTGCAGGTTGTCCTTCAGCATTAACTCCTATTGGATATTGCCTTAAGGGAAATTGCCCAACCTGGGTGGTGGTTTCCTGGCCAAATTTTATCCCCTATCTAGTCTGTGAGGGTGAAACCCAGCTGGCTGGCCCTGTGTCCTTTTCAGCATTTCCTTCATAAGATACTGGGGCCTCAGCTCCCATGGCTGAAGTTCCCTCTGGGGGCTGAGGTGCTGGAGGGGCAGTGGCATCTGCTTGTGCTTGTGCTATGGGGGTTTGAATGATTGTCATATCTTCTTTATCCTTTTGAGTTCCCTGTAAAACTGGTCCCTTTTCTCCTTTGGTTCTTTGTATCATAAGGAAATCTTTTCCCTCGCTTTTCTTATCCTGATATAACAGCATAAAAGCCTGGACATGTGGGATCTCATCATTTTTACCAGCTCATTTACGGAATAATTCTAGCTGTAAGATGGTCTAACAATTCCATGAGCCATTAATTGGTCACTCAGCTGACCCTAGGGAATATTGTGTCCAGCCAGTGATGCAATAAAACATCTTTTCTTTAGTTATTGGCTCATGCTATAATCAGACCAATTATTCAAAATTTGCCCCAAGGGGCTTTTTTGGGGAACCGATGGTGTGCTTCCCATTGTTATTTCGCAAAGTTGATGCATCCCACATGTACACACAGACACAGAAATACAACCAAGCACCAGATAAACCAGACACCAGTGAACTAGTCCCCAGATTTCAGGTAAGTTCTACAACTATTCTCACTCCAAAAGTGTGCCCAGATGGCCCTACTGTAAATGGAAAGACCCCAGACGGAGGGGAAGGTAGTTCTCAGGTGTCCTTGAGGTGACTTACCTTATTCCTGATTGAGCCCATGGACTCTCCAAATGTAGCTGTTTCTCTCTGTACCACAGTCAGGGCAAGGAGGAAGCCAGTGTTGGTATGGGAACAGGAAAGGCAAATCTCAGAGACAAAATGGCTTCATCAGCTGCTAGGGACTTACTCATCAGCCTGCCCTTCCAAGATCCACTAGCTGCGAGTAAGACTTATAGTTCCATCCAGGCCACAAATCTGTAATTGCCAAAAGGGATCTTCTACTTGCTGCAAAGACAAGCCAACAGTCAAGAGGCAAGGTGGTAGGAGAGAAAGTTTCTTTTTATTACAGCTTGCTAGCAAGGCGGGGAAGATGGTAGACTAAAGTCCTAAGGAATCATCTTAAAACTGCAAAATCTTGAGGCAGTTATAGACAGCAAATGGCCTGAAGGGAGGGAGGAGCTCAGAATGTTGACCATCTAGTGTTGTAGTCCTTGAGACTTCAGATCATCTCTTTCTCTCATCACCAGTGACAGATACCAGCAGAGAGCTTTTTCCCTGAAGGTCTCTACATCCCTGGGAAAACTGAAAGAACACAGTTATTGCCTTATCAGAGTAGGGAGGTCTACGTATAAGCCAAGGCTATGAAAATAGCAGAGCATGTGTATTTCTCACAAGCAGGTGTGTACTTATCGGGGCTATGTGCAAACTAAAGCATTGCTGACAAGGAAAAGCGGGGGATGTCTTGTGGATCAGGGTCATTTATAGTCCTAACATGGTTCCCCTTTATAAGATGACTTCCCTTATGCAAACCTATGTTAACCATCGGCTGTATTTATCTTAGCTATTTAGTTGGTGCTAACAATGCCACACCTGTGTGCCCAGTGAGTGCTGTCACTCTCCTATGGCCTGATGTAATTTGGGTCCACTCTGCTAATGGGTATGGAATCGCTGGAGGAATAGCTGTGTCCTGGACTATGTCTGGTACTCTGGGAGGCAGTCCGTGGGGCCTTGGAGCAGGCATGTAATTTTGACAAGGAGTCTGCAATGTTGTTGTAATGTGCTTCTGGTATTTGTTGGTGCATGTGCAGAGATATGAGTGCCCTATTGGCATGTGTCAGTTGGCTTTTTCTTTCTAAATGGAGACACTCCAGATAGGCTTTCCTTGCATCATGAAATTATCCTTTTGTCCAGACCAGACTGTGAGCCCATTGGCTACCGTGTAGGAGTCAGGAAAAATGTGTGTCCTTAGAAGTCTCATTTTTATGGCCTGCTTTTCGACCAGCTACACTGCCACCAATTCTGCCAGTTGAGCTGAACCAGGAGAGCCCTCCTTGATTAGGGATGATACACTGCAGCCTTCCTGCAGGCTTCAGTGTTCAACAGTCTGAGGAGTCTGAGGAGGCTTCTTGCCTCTTGACTGCTGATGGCTTACTCATTGGGTTCACCAAAGAGCGAGTGCTTGTGCTCTGGCTGCTGCTGTGTCATGTTGTCTCTCATGTGCTGCCATGACATTCTAACCTAAACTGTAAGAGGACCTTGAAGGCACAGGCCTGTATGCTGCACCTCATTTAGTCTTAGATTGACAGTTTCTGTAATTCCCTAGTTGGCACTTTACCTTGGACGGCTTGGTCCGCTGCACCAAATCTGGTTTCCCTCATTCAACACACCTAGATTCTCAGCAAATAACCCCAGGGATGATTAGGACAATTGACTAACTTACAAGGGAAATGTTTCATCTCAAAGGGAGCAAGGAGAGGATTCCTCCAATGAGACTGTGTTGGGGGCAAATCTGACCCAACAGAACCGAAGTCAGCAGTGGGCACTCAGACTCCCTGCTGGAGTCTCTCCTCCCCATAAGTGATTAAGTGATTAAGTCTAGAGGGCATCCTTGATGAAGGATCTAGGCTTTGGTCCCAGTGAGCTATAGGGATCTGCTGGTGATGCGGCTTGGGGAGCTCTTCTCCTTAAAATGTTCTTTCAAAGGCAAATCTTGTTGCTGCCTTGCTACTGTTGCAATTTGTTCCCCAGTTTAATGGGATCCCATCCTTGGAAACTAATGGCTTAATGTTTAATGAAAAAGGAAAAGGGGAATCTTAGGGACTGAAGGTTTGTATCCCTCCAAATTCATATATTGAACCCTAACCCCCAATGTGATGGTATTTGGAGGTAGGATGTTTGGGAGGTTTAGGTTTAGATAAGGTTATGAGGGAGGGGCCCTCATGATGGGATTAGTGCCCCTATAAGAAGCAGAACTGACACCAGAGCTACTCTCTCTGACATGTGAGGACACAGTCAGAAAGTGGTCATCTTCAAGTCAGGAAGCTGGATCTCAACAGGAACCGAATCTGCCAGTACCTTGATCTTGGACTTCTCAGCCTCCAGAACCGTGAGAAATAAACTTTCATGTCCCTGATAGATCCCAGATAACCGGGTTAGTTTAAAGACATAATGGTCTTCTCAAACAATTCCCTTTCAAATTTCAGACCAACAGACAAATCCCTAAATGAGTCTCTATCTTTCCCTAGGCCTTAACCCATCTTTATAAATTTTCTATCTTATCTCTATCCCAGGAGGGCTGGAGGTGAGATCAAAAATGCATACTCTCCTGGAACCCATTAACCTTAGATTGCTCTGTGTGCCAGGCAGCTGCTCATCTGATTTAGAACCCATTTAAACCCAAACTCCACCAAAACCCAAAACCTGTCAAGTGTAGCTGCATATCATCCTGGTGACTGTTGATCCTATTATTACTGGTCTGGTTGCTTTCATTGGTTTACAATTCAGAGCCCCATACCCTCCAAATAAGTCATTGTTTCAACCAAATATAGCAAATGCTAAGATCCACATCAACTTGAGCGCGTACACACTTAAAAAGGATATCCCAAGTCCCACATCTCAAAGACATTACGCTGGCCCAAAAGCTCAATTCTGGAGATGACATCGCCTCAGAAAATGTCACCAAGTCAAGACTCACTGCCACGGGAAATCACTTCACCTCAGACACTAAAACCTCTACCTAGCACTGTCCATGGTCTGCCTCTCTTAAGGCAAAATTGGATGAAGGACAATTTTGATTTTCTTCCTTTGATATTAGAGATTCTATTATGTTTCTGAGCTTGCTGTCTGCTTACACCATGGTCCTGGTATATTTCTTGCTCTCTGCCCAAACAGACACCCCCACAGTCCCATGCCTAAAGGGAAATCTGGTAGTGGTTACTACTATCTGTGCCATTCTGAAATGAAGATTATTGCTTTGCCCAAGAGGCGCTTGCCTCGTATCAGTCAACCTCTTGTGCCCCTTGGAGAGAGGACCACCCAATCCTCAGTACATTCTACTACCTGCCCCCAGTTTTCCACCATTATCTCCCACCTTGCATCTCCGACCATGACCACCACAACCACTCCTTCCCCTTGATTACACACAAATACCACTAATCTTCACATAGACTTCTCAGCTCATATCCTCCAACAACATACCTGCCTGACCTGCCACCTTTACCTGAGCATATTTTTTAACACACTTCACAACTTCACCAAAATATTGTTAGAGATCCTAGAAAATTTCAAATTTGTTTTCTTGGCTAATTTCATATAAATGGAAAACCTAGCTTTGATCTGGCCTACAAGGACTTCTTATATCTCTTCTTGTGTTCCTCCATTCTACTCTCATAATAATTAATGTTTTCTATGTTTTTTGGGGGCAACTTATGCCCTAATCCACTATCATTACTCCAAAGTTTCCTTAAAACAGTCACCACTATTTTCACAAACCCACATTACTGGGGGCTGCTGCCACTAGCTGCCAGAATTAAAATGCAGTTATTTTCACCTGCCTTCTAATGGCACGTGAATGCCTCTGGTAGCAAGGGACTGTGGAAAAAGTAGTGTCCAGGCTCTCAGCCCCCTGTGATACAGAAGAGAGCACAAAAAAGAGGAAAATGCATTTATTGCCAAAAAACAATGTCTCCAATCCAAAATCTCTTGAATAATTATTCAAAAGTATATTATTCTTTTCTAACACATTCTCTATAAATTTTCTTTATTTGAGCTTTGTCTATGTATCTGATAGATTTTTAAGGGTTTTAATAACTATCATTAATTCTATTTTCAATAGAAATATTAATCCTTTAACGTTGATTACACCAGGTATAACATTATCTGATATAGCAGTTCTTGAATGTTACTAGTCAAATATTAGCCTCTTGGGTTTTCATTTATATAAACCTCAGTAAGCAAAATTAAGAATCTTACTCTTATTTTCCTCTTCAGTGTAGAATGCATTAGGTCACAGCAGGACAATTCTCCCACTGGTAACAACTAGAAAAACAAGGATGAAATTTTAAATTCACGTTGTTTTAAAGGCATCACTTAGCTAAGAAAGCGTATAGGACCAGACGAACTAGAACTCCAAAGAAGAACCACATGTAAGCTGATGCCTGGCCGTCACTTGTCCTCTTGGTGGCATTTGCTGATTGTGAGGGTGGGCTGTGAATTAGTGCTTAGCTCAGGCAGGGGTTTACTGCTGGAGAAGTGAGAAACAAGGAAGGGTTATATGAGATGTAATTAGAAAACTGAAGTGCCTTAAACACTCTGGTTTAGATATTTGTTGAATTCTGATGCTATACTGGAAGGTAAAATAAACAAACAAGATACTAGACTGACAATTTCTGAAAAGCGGTACAAACTCTCTCACTATCCAGTGGTGTTTAGGAAACAAAGATTTACCTTTGGGAGGGGTCCTAAAACAAAACAGGCAGGAAAGAAAACCTTGGGAGGAAGCAAATTGGTGGTGAGTATCTACAGCCACTTATCACGTTAGTATACTTACCGATCTTGAGTGCTTGCTAGTAGCTAAAAACCCACATCTGGCTCTGAGAGTTGCCCCTCCCATGGATTAAGAAAATAGCAGATATTTTGGCACTCCTTGTGGTATTGAAATGCCATCATTTGAGAGCTGATGTTCTCAAACACATTGCGGTTCTCCTCTTCAAAATATTTGCTAAATTTAGGAGATGTACGGAGTAGAAGACTACGGAGCTAAACTGAAAATTTCTGAACTTCAGTCTAAATCTCCTCCAGCTTTTCAGAATTGAGAAGATGAAGACTGTTGGGTTCTTCACTGAAAGTCTTGGAGGATCATGCTCTAGGAACAAGAACACATGTAGTCTGAGTCACATCAAATCACACCTAGGACTAACACAGCTCCAACACTTACTGAATAGAAGGGGCCAACAGCTCACCTTCTCTGCCTCACAGAGGAAAGAAGAGAAACTCAGTGGGAGAAGAAAACATTATCTGGACCATCTACAATTCATTTACCAAAAATATCCAGTATACAATAAAAAACTACAATACATGTGAAGAAACATAAGTATTTAGCTGATAAAATGAAAATAATAACAGAAAGAGATTCATAGATGATAATTCCTTTTATTGGAATTAGTATAAAAGGACTAAAATTATTATGATTAATATGTTCAAATAAAAAGTAAAATTGAGAAAATAGAATAGAAAGCTTCATGAGACAATTATAATTTTAAAAATCAACAAATTGATACTTTGGAAAACACATCGTGAATAAAGACCACAGTAGGAAGATTAGACACAAAGATAGGATTAGTGAACTAGGCAAACAAGACAAAAGTTGCTTTAAGAAGAAGGCTATCCTACGACATGTGACAGCATAGCTGAACCTGGAGGACATTATGCTAAGTGAAATGTCAGTCAAAGAAGAACAAATATTGCACGATTCCACTTATATAAAGAATCTAAAATAGTCAAACTTATAGAAACAGAGAGAGGGGTGGTGGTTGCCAGGAGCAGGGGATGTGGGGAAATGGGGAGCTGCTGTTCAACGGGTAAAAGGTTCAGTTATGCAAGACGAAGAAGTTCTCGAGATCTGCTGTACAACGTGGTGCCCATAGTGAACAATACTGTATTGTACACTTAAACATTGCTTGAGAGAGTAGATCTCATGGCAAGTGTTCTTATCACAAGAATAAGAAAGTAAAATTAACTGGAAAAAAATTTGTCCAGAATATACAATTGTTACCAGCAAGAGGGCTATTTCAACACAAGTTACTCCACCAATACCAGAGGCCAGAACTCTCCTTCCAGACCTTTTAATTAAGACCTGGCTAGGTCTCTGTCCCTTCAAACAGCAGTGAAAGATTCAGCTCTGAATTTTAGTGCTTGCTGGCTCCACTCTCCAGCCTCCTTCCACAGGTAGCTTCCAGATCTGGCGTAGGTAGAAAGGGAGAGACCCACTGTGTGCTTGAGACAGACCCAGGCCTCAGGCAGTTCTTTGTTTCCTGAGCGTGGACATCATAGCGGAGACTTCATTCTGTCTTTGGAAATTTGGGCCTGGCTCACAGTCCTGTGCTGCTTCAAAGCTCAAGAAATATCCTGTGGTGGAATCTGGCCATGAATTTGAATCCACTAAAATTTCTACCTTCTCACTGAATCCCTGTGTCACTGCCAAAATCCTACTTGTTTCCTCTTTCTCCAGCAGATCCCCTCGACTGGGTCCAAGATATGTCCTCAGCCTGAATGATGAATCAGGAAACATTCTCTGGGTGGTGGGGGAGCAGCTGAGTGTCAGCTCACCTTGACAGGATTATCCCTTCTCTGGAATTTTATTTCATTTAGTCTATGTTGTTTCCACAGCTCTCCTTTCCCTTTAAAGTATGAATTTTGTGGATTTTTAAAAAAATTCTTTCGGCTTTTTCTAGCTGTTGTAGTGAGAGCATTGGGCTAATTTGACTATACCTTAGATGGGAGTTAAAGTTCTGTTATACTTATTTTCTACAACATTTTTTCCTAGCCTTTTGTCACTTTTTGTCTTCTTATATGCTGTATTTTTAATTGAGGCCATTGCAGAATAAAAATCAGAGATAATTGGAGACTCCAGACAATGTCATATTTCTCCAGAGATTAGTTTTGCTTGTGTCAGGCAGTGAGGCTAAGGGCACGAACAGCCCCAAATTACCTGAATCCAATCTAGGATTTTGTTGAGTGGAATTTGGGCGTTAGTCCCTGTGAGGAATTATCTATTTCTAGTTCATTCATTTCACATTAGACTTTCAATGTTCTTAGGGAAAGTCTGCTTTTATCTTAAGGGCCCTCTCCTTTTTTTTGTGAGCCATGAATTCCAAATTTGTCCCTTTAGCCCCAGGAACATGAAAATAACCAGATGATACATTTTGTGAGAGTTTTTGTGTAATGGGAGTTGAGCCAAATGAACAAAAAAACAAATAGTAAATGCCACATGAAAGCTGATGCAACTAACTATTGGACTTACTCTTGACCACGTTTCCTCTTCATATAACGAATAGCATTGTATTCTTCTCAAACAGGAGCTGGAATCCTGGGAAGCACCTTCTGCCTTTGCCTTCACATTTTCTGGTCTTTTGCTGCTTATGAAAGTCATTTGTAGACATGATTGTCTCCCTTGATCTTGGCCAATAGCTTAGTCCTCATTCCTGGATGATTATGGATGTAAAGGTGTGTTTGACCTCCACGGTGGAGACCTTAGATGAGACTTTCCCTCCTCACTACCCGCCTAAGTAGTTTCCATGCTGCCTGTATCAGACCAACAGCTCTAGGCGAGCAGATGAAGAACTCAAACATCCACATACGTTGTGCCCTCATGGCTGATTAGTGGGCTCTTCTATAACTTGGCAATATCAGGGTTTCTACATACATGACTAGTCTAAAGAAGTGAAAAATATCAAGGAGGTACAAAATTGGGGCTATCCATTTGCTTTCTTTGTTCTAAAGATGGAATTGGGCACTTCCTTTATGATTCTGCTTCATATGGCACAGGCCGTAGCTATGTGGTGCTTGTATTAGACAAGCATCGTCAGAAAGTTAAACACATTCAGATTTCTAGCTGTTACCAAAGATCCTCCCCTTTGAACAAAGCTGTAAAGATATTTTAATGCTCCTGGCCCACCCCCCCCCCCCGCCCCCCCACTTTTTTGTGTTTTTCTTTGCTTGGTTCCTTCTTTTTACTTTATACAGGTAGGTTTTTTTTACAGCATCATCAGTGGATAGTATCTACCTCTGCTTTTCTCTTTGTTTCCCAACTCTTAGTTCTTTTATGCTGATTAGCTGTGAAACTCACATTTGTCTTCTTTACAAAATATGAGGAGACAAATACCTGAATCTAGAGGTATTTCAGGGGCCATCCCATATGTCTCTTCTCTTGCAGACATGCTCTGTGACAGATCCCTCATTAAAAATTACTCCTGAGGACACCTCAAACTGAAAAATGAAATATGTTAGCCAACCTTTTTGGCTGCAAATGACGGTAAATAAAGAAGTTTCAGAAAAAATTATGTTATCTTTATTAACTCTCACATACAGGCATAAAATGGGTGCGCGCACAGTCTGAATTTCAAGAAAGACTGAAAATACATGTTTAGATGTGGCAGGTACACCCTCTCTATGGCTCCTTCCTCCATAAAGAGCTGAAACTTGTAATGTTGAGGAAAATGGCATGAGCATCTTGTTACTTCAGGAATATAATTGTAGAAAAGAGGGATTTCTTTAAAATGGTCATTTTGTTGAATGAGTGACCCTGAGAGCACTGGGAGGGCAGAAATTATCAGGAAGGAAATTAAGGAAGGAGGTGAATGTGTGCAGAGACACACCCCCCAGTGAGGATCAAACTAAGTCTGGAGCAGAACGTGGAATGACATGTGGGCTAAGGGCAGAGTGGGAACGGCCTTTGAGGAATGCTGTCCTTCAGGGCAGGATGGTGGGTTTCCACCAGCTCACCATGATGTGTCACTGTGGAGAGGCTGCGATGTGATCCAAGGGTGGGGGGTAGCCTGTCCCTAGCCAAGAATGGAAGGAATTGGTATAATTTTATATTGTGTCCAAAGATAGGCACCCTTATAAGAATTTTTTGGAAGTCATTAAACAATGAGAATTATTTTATTTTATTCTCCATTCCCTTTCTCCCTACTTCTGACTCTTTTCACTTTCCTTCCTTTTCTGCCACTCTCCTTCTCTCTCTCCCTCCTTCCCGCTCTCTCTCCTTCCTTCCTCCTTCCCTCCCTCCCTTCGTCCCTTCTTTATTTCATTCTATATATTCTTTTCTATCCCTGCTTAATTTTTTTCGTTAAAGGTCTTGTCCAGATGAGCATTATGAAAGGCAGGGGGCATGTAGATGATGAGCAGAAACCAGTCAGGGAGCAAAAAACTGAGAGAGCTGTGATCATGCATTGGTTCAGTATAAGAAGGAAAAGGGAAGCAGCCAGCTTAAATCAGGAAAAACTTTCTATAAAAAGTGAACCTTCCCTCTGCAGGACAGTGACCTCTAAGAAAAGGGCAAAGGGCTCCCAACCCATGGCCTGCTCTTCCTTAAGCCTCCACCTCCCCCGTCACTATCTGTGAATAAATAGCAGAGGGGAAGTAACGTGAAGGACACTACAGGATCATTTTTTTTAAAAAAAAACTATACTTAGAACTCAATTATACAAATTAGAGTTTGTCATCATGGAATGGAAACTTTACTTTTTCTTCAGAAAAGGAGAGTTTGCCACTCACTTCCGAGGCAGGGCTCAGGTCCATCAGTGATGACTCTTCTCAGGAGCTCATGCATAGCAGCCTGGGGGTGGCACCAACTGTGGGCACAGACCACCACCTGGACAGCTGTGGGACTGAGTGGGGTCACACCTGGGGATCTCCACAGGCTCCTCTCCCCGCCATCCTTATCCTGGCCACCAGAGAATTAAAATGGCCCAAGAGTGGATGGTGCTGAGAAGTACTGAGAAGCAAATCTCTTAGAGCAATGGAAGAGAGAGCAGGCTCGAACTCACCTTAGAATCAGAAGGAACACGGAAGGGCAGGAAGGAAGAGACATGCAGTAGGGTGTGGGACAAATGGAAACTTTAGCTAAGTGGAAAAGAAAAATGCTGATCTTGAACAAGTTTTAGGTTCATGGATTGAAGAAGAAATAGAAGAGGCCTCAGAAATTACAATGTTACTCTCATATTCTAGAGTGAAAATACCTGGTTTATTTTAGGGCTGTTCCAGAACCTATTTACTGCCTCAACAAACCGTCCATGTCAGTTTCTACATCACCATCTAATCCTATCAGAAGCATTTATTCTTCAGTCTTTGTTTCTAGACTGAGGCATTAAGTGACACTTACCAGGCAGTTCTCAGTTCCAGAAACCGATCATTGATCAATATGTGAGGGGAGCTACACTCAGAGTCTAACATAGAGGGACTGTGGCCTGGAGCCCTGTGGGCCCTGGAGCTGTGATGGTCATGTCAGCTGGAAGGATGTGACTCTGGACAGGGAATTAACTTTTGTTTCAGCTGTAAATCCCCATCCTGCCTTCCTCCCGCAACTTCAGCTAACTTGGATGTCTCCCCCTGCAAGCACTACTAAAGGAAACTCGGTAACATCTGAGGCCAGTGGTGACCTTTAGTGGAGGAGCTGCAAGGGCCACGACACGGAGACCTGAAGAAACCAAGCCTCTGTCTCGGGCTCTAGCTCTCCCTGTGCTCTGTCTGAATGGATCATGACTCTGTCATTGATTGTGAATGACCCCTTGTCTCACTCTCTAGATCATCAGTGTTATTAAAGGGCCCCCCAAAGTGTCAGCTTCTACACTGACACACATAAAGGGTTTACTAATGGTTCTTCCTGCTTTTATTGCTCTTCCCTCACTTTCTGATAGTCAGACCACAGTCCAAACCAAGTCTCCTTATCACCATCATTTTGCGATTCACCAAAGTGGCAGAAAGTTAGGCAGGTAGTTCCCTATATGTTCATGATTAAGTCTCATAATAAATGGATTTTTAACTACCCCATAACATTTAATATTTATATTTCTTTTGATTTGTCTCAACCTCCATCACACGGAAACACTAAATAAAACTATCGGTTTTTAAAAACAATATTTGAATGTCCTTAAGATACTATTTCTATTCTTTAGACTCTCTTATGAATTTATTTTTTTTGTAGAAAGTCACTCCTGCTGCGTATCAATGCTGCTTGTGGAATCAAGAAACTCTAACTCTTCTCTTTGCGAATTGCTTCACTTCTACCTGGATGGGTAATTTAGGTTTTCAATATGTGTGGATTTGCAGGAAACTGACTGTCTTGGAAAGCACTCATAGTGCCTGTTCTTCCAGAGCTACCCTGTCTGTGATTGTACTGATGCTCAAGGCAGGCAGATGTGTCTTGCGGCCTCTTCCCCTGGCACAAAGCTGAGAGTTTCCTTAAAGGGCCCTCTAGACTTTCCTTAGCAAGGCTTGAGCAAAAGGGTCCTCCGTCCCTTACCTGGATTGATGCTTACCTGGGCTCTGCAGCTATCCCTGGGATTCTGGGGAAAGAGGTGGGGGATACAGCGAGCAGGAGTCTCCCGTGGAAAAGCAAGATGAGAGTTACCATCATTAACCCTTTGGGTAGGTATGGTCCATCACCTGGAGGATCTAGTATTGGGTAGGAGCTTTCATAGCTCGTGGTGTGGGTCCCTGACAGTGACCCCACATGAATGGTGGAGGTACGTTCCATCCATGTCTGCAACACATGGATCATGCACCAGTGCACTGACCATGCATTATTAAACAACCAGGCACCAGACGAGACTGTCTCCATGTGTCCCTCTACTTGGTTGGTTTCAATGAGACTTCTGTTACAGTTGGATAGAGTTTCTGTCAGGCTTCTGTGAAACCAGTGTCATATGTGGGAAAATAATTCAACTTATCCAGTTTCAGCGTGGGCCGTTTTGCCATGGACAAGGCAGCAAAGTAACTGATGGTCATGGTCAGCAGCTAGAGACCCACACCTGCTTATGCAGAGCCTTGTAGCTACCACTGGAGACCAGGAGGGAAAGCCAACAGTGATAATCAGGTACTTAAACTGTAAAAAGAATGAGAGCTTCGCCTTCATGCTGGCTCCCACCTAGAGAAGCTGTAAGGGTAAGGTTTCAAGCAGGATGGATGTGCAGTGCGAGGTGGTGAGATAAGGAGTGGAGGGGAGGCGATAGGACTGCCAATGGCCCCCATCCCCACCCACCCCAAATCGGGAGTTATAGGGATGGTCCCACCAGAGGTCCAGTACACAATGCAAGAGATACTGCAGAAGAGGTAGGAACCCCAGACACATTTTCTTCTTTTGTCAAGGGTTTGGCACCTTATCGTGAGTTGCCCTGAGAGAGAGGCCTGTTCTTTGGACAGTATTCAATTTCTGGAGGCATCGCTCACCCTTGAAAATCTGAGAAGGAAGGCGGCACCACCCACACTCTCAGTAGGCCTCAAAGGGAATGGCTCTGGCAAGTTGGAGCAATATTGGTTCAAATTCAAGGTTCATAAATCTATAAAAGAGTTGACTCTAAGATTGGCTCCGACACACTAGGGTGCACGTCAGGCTTGGAGGGGGCTCCAGTACTCTCCTGACAAAGTTTTCCGCCATACCTCTTCCTTATTTAGTTTTATTGCTCCGCAGTCTGACCACAGTGAAAGTTGCCCAAGGGGCATGCAGGGCTATTCGTTACACAATTATATGTAATAGGAAAAGACTGGAAACGGTCCAGATGTCCGTTACAAGTGACTGGCCAAACAAATACAGCCACGCAATGCAGTGCAGTGCAGCCGTTAAAAGTAACAACGAAGGAAGAAAAGAGAAGCAGAGAGGCCCCAGAGTAAAGGAGTTTTGGCCTGAGCTTTACAGCTCCTGCTAAGTGGAGCAGCAGAAGCTTCCACTGCAGGACGAAGCTGGAACTGGTCCTAGAGAAAAACAACGTGACTGAACACTGGAACAAAACATATAACTTACCATAGAGAGCTGCCTTATCTCACCAACCATTCCTGGAACTTCCCCACTGTCATCCTTTGCTTATTTAGATGTTTCTTCATGATGAAACCCTCGGAATTATTTTTCATCCCTGATTTATCTGGACCACAGAAAAATCTGGCCATCACAGCAGTCATAAATAATATTCTCCCCATGTGGACATGCCCCTCCTTGGTGTGATCTTTCCTGTTTCTATACCTTCTGATTATGCTGACTACATCATGTACCAGGAATTAACTTCAAATAAACGGATTTTATTTGGACAAGAAGTGAGAATTGTGGGGCTGCTGACTTCTTCTAGGGGCGGCCACTTCTATAATTATCAGAAAGTGACTGGTTACTGTATGAGTGCAGCTCTAATGGCCTACATAACAGGCAAGGGGAGAAAGCCAATTCAGAAATATGCGCCACTCAGAAAATCTAGGTGAAAGCCATTTCAACAGCTCTATAAAAATTATTCATGTTTGTAAATTTAGCTATAATTTATATGGAAATATGTAAAGTTATTCATCCATTCAATTGTTGATGGGTACTTGTTGTTTTTGATGTTTTGCTACCATGAATAAAGTTGTTATGAATTTGCAACAGTCCTCTAGATGTACACTCAAGAGTAGGATGTTACTATGTAATGTTGACTTGTTTTGCAAAATGATTTGGCCAATTTATATTTCCCTCAGCAGTATATTGGTAGAAGCATTGTTCCATATCCTTGCCCATAACTGATATGTTTTGACATGTTTTATTGTTTTTCCAGTGTGGTCTTGACTTGCATTCCTCTGATTAGTAATGAGGAGGTTAAACAATCTGTCATGTATATATGTGTCACTTTATATATCCTTGCTGCAGAATGTTTCTTTTTGCCTTTACCACTATTTTTTCCCTCAGATAAATATATTCCTTTACTAATTGATTTGTGTATATTCCTTTACTAATTGACTTGTAGGAGGTCTTTATATGATCTAGATACTAATCTTTTTTATGGTTTAATATGTTGCAACGATCTTTGCTCAATGTACTAAAAAGTTTTCCCTCTGTAGTGGGTGGTTCCAATCAGCATACAAACATGCCACAGTATTTCCCTCCCCTAATTCCAACTCTACTAGTGACTAGTCTTTTACTCCTAATTTGCTGGGAAATACTTTAAAATATTGGCTGCCTTTCTTATTTCCATTCCATCCCATTCTTCCTTGATCCTACGCAAATCAGGCTACCGTCTACATTTGTAGCTGAAATCCTTCTTGTCATTGTCATAAGTTAGTTCAATGTTGCCAAATCCAATGGTCATTTCTAAGGCATCCTCTTACTTATCATATTAGAATTATTTTTACATACTTAATCACTACTGCATAATTGACGTATTTTCTTGATTTGTCCCTAAATATCACTCTCTTGGGATTCTTGTCACACCAGAATGATTGTCACTTCTCAATCTCCTATGCCAAGTTGTCAAGTTGCCCTCATCTCCCCAACCTCTAAATGATTGGGACTCAGGGCTCATCTCTCATTTGCTTCCTGTCTTCCTTTTCTAGAAGCTCTCATTCATGCCCATAACTAAGTACAATTTTTTGTTGAAATCTGTCTGACCTATAGCACTGGCCCTGACATGTTGCCTGTAGCGCTATAGTCTGACTTGACACCAGATTTTGAATATTCTTTATGTTCTTCTTTTTCAAGATAGTTTTGGTTATTCTAGATCCTTCGCATTTTCAGATACATTTTAGAATTGCCTATTTCTGAAAAGAAATCCCAGTGGGAATATTGACCAAAATTGTGTCAAGGAGAATTGGTATTCAACAATATTAATTCTTTCAAAACCAAACACATTACATCTCTACATATTTTTGGCATTTCATTAGTTTCTCTTATCAGCACTTTGTAGTTTTTACCATAGAGACATCACACATATTTTGGTTAAATTCGTCTCTAAGTATTTAATGTTTTTATTGCAATTGTAATGGAATTACTTTTTACTTTTATATATACTATTCTGCTGCTAGTATATAGAAGTACAACTGTTTTATTGCATATTGCCATCATTAAATTCACACATTCTAGACGTTTTAATAGCTTTCTTAAGGTTTTCTATGTAAGCATATAAAATGCTTTCCAGGCTACAATGTTCACTTTTTGACAAAAGAAGTCTGAAATTGTGTGAAATCTGCTTGGCTCATATTAATTTTTTAAATAATATTATTTTGAGATATAAGGTCTGCTTAATTAAACTATTTAATGACTATTTTTAAAAACTGCCTTTCATATCTAATTTTCTGTTAAATTACAACCAGACAGTTAGTTAAATGTCTTATACGTGATCATGGAACTACACATCAACAATTGTTTCCATATTCCAGTTTAAATCATTATCAGTGGCCAGGATATCCTTTAGGGTGTGGGTTTCCTTTCTCTCTGCCAGCATCTGAAATACTCTTTGTTCTCATACGTGTCCACAAGTACATATTTCTCTGATATTGGAAAAGCCTTGCCCCTAATAGAAAGCGCTCCACCTCCTGCTGGCTCGAGCCCCCATGCCTCAGGACACTCAGTGAAGGATGAGCTATCCCTTTCGTTCCACCCCATGCACCTCCCCCTCCTTGAAGATTTTCTTGACTCCCTCATTAGTCAATGAATTATTATAATTTTAGTGCCTCTATTCTCGCCTCTTAAAACTGTAAATGCCCTTGAGATCTGGATTTCTAATTTTTTTGTCGTTGCTTCCTTAAGAGTTCCTGGTAACAAAACAGGATAACAATGAATTAAGGTAATGATGCAACCTCTCTCTCAATAAAATTTCCTTTTTCCTTTCACCCGCTCCTCAGTCTTTATGTCTATGTCTCTCTCTCCCACCCTCGTCCCCATCTCCAGAGAGGTTCAGTCATGGACTTCTAGGGCCCCCCATGAGATTGAAGCATATTCAGCAGCGGCAATTTTCTTCTCGCTGCCCCAATTCCGCGGGCTTTAAACTGAGTTTACCACAAAAACTAAAAGCACAATTTAAGAAAAGAAGAGATTGGAAGTTAAGATCTGGCACGTTTTAGGACACGACTCTCAGTCTTTTCTCATCACACTGAAGTCACTGGTGCCTCCGGGAAACTCCCGTGCACGTTCTTGGACAAACCTGCCATCTACTGGTCACTCGAGGAACTGCAATAGCCCTCTTGGGAACGGCGTCAAGAGGACCGAGTATATGAACCAAGTATAGCAGAATATTTTGGTGCGAATGCAGGAGGCTTGATAGGTGGTGTGCTTTTCTTTAACATTTTCTCTCAACATTCGGAAGGTTCTCCTATTTCCAGTGTGAGACATGCATGGCTATCTCTGTGAGTGCGTTCTCTGGGATCCTGAGAGGGCTGTGAAGGTTTTAACACACATTCTGTGGTCCTCCTAATTCCCAGGTGAGGCATCTGTGTTCGTGTGAATTTTACCAATGTTTAAATCTCTTCCCAGGAACTTCACTCCTACAGGCTGAAACCTGTAGCGGAATATATAATTTTATTTTCAAAATATATAAAAAAGTATATATAATTTTATTTTCAAAAAATCGTGGATGATAATTAGTAATTGTTTTTACATTTTTGTAACTTTTGCATAAAAGTAAATTTAAAAGTACATTTTAGAAAATTTAAAAATTTGAGAGGAATTGGTTTGTCAGACACGTTTTGGATCTGACAGCACAAAGAGCTCTTCAGCTTAGACTGTAGGCTGTCAGAACCAGGATCACACCAGTCCCCCATCCGAATGTTTGGGTATTGCAAGTACTGCTATTCAGAAATTCTACTGCCTTTTTCCTTTGGACTGATTTCTGGTGGAAAATCTATAATATGAGGCGATTTTGCTAAGAAAGCTGGTCTGGATGAGGGTCCGGGGCAATAACAGTTACCCTATTCTTGTGGCATGTACTTGAGAAATCATGGTCTTCTTCATTCTCTTCTCAACGTCTTCTCAGTCCATAGGATCTCACTTTGTCGCTGATTCTTTATCTTCCTTGGCCAGATGGCAATACTGTACTTCCCTTTGATTTGAAGAAATATCGTCATTGTCCTAAGCCCTGGAAATCTCAGGAGGGGAAGCCCAACTTCATGTCCATTGGCTTTTGTCATCTACTGGCTGTGGGAGTCACGAATGTGGATCGCACGACTGCAGCATTTGGAGGAAGAAACTGAGTGAATCAGGTCTTGAAAAGGCCTGGAAGGCCGGAGGGTGAGCCTGTCTCTGCTGCCCTCTGGTGCCGTGTATGTGCATGACTCTCCCTGCCTTTGTGTCTCCCTTGTGCCTTCTCTGGGATCCTTGTTCTTCCCGTCTCCTCAGTGCTACAGCATTTGTCTTGTTTGCCCGCCTCCATCTCTCTTACACTAACATGTCTCTACAGAAAATGGACATTCATAATTCATAGCATAACTCAGGACACAGTTCTTATTTCAAAACTGGTAGACTCTTGAGAACATGTATGTAAGGGCTTTTTGAGAGGCACAAAAATTTACTATTTATTTATTTATTTTTTAATCAGATGTTTCTCATTTATTTATTATTTTATTGAAGCATACTAGACATACAATATAATATTAGTTTCAGGTGTACAACATAGAGGTTCTACTTTTATATACATTACAAAATGATCGCTAGGACAAGTGTAGTCATCATACAAAGTTATTACAATATTGTTGACTATATTCCCTATGCTGTACATTACATCCTTGTGACTTATTTATTTTATAACTGGAAGTTTGTACCTCTTAGTTTCCTTCACTTACTTGCCCATCTCCTCACTCCCTGCCCCTCTGGTGACCACCAGTTTATTCTTTGTATCCATGAGTTTGTTTCTCTTTTGTCTTTTAGACTCCACATGTAAGTGAGATCATATTGTTTTCTTTCTCTGACATTTTACTTAGCATAATATCCTCTAGGTCCATTCATTTTGCCACAGATGACAAGATTTTATTCTTTTTATGGCTGAGTAATATTCCATTATGTGTGTGTGTGTGCATGTGTGTGTGTATACCACACCTTCTTTATCCATTCATCTATCAATGGACACTTAGGTTGCTTCCATATCTTGGCTACTGTGAATAATGCTACAAAGAACATAGGAGTACATTTATCTTTTCCAATTAGTGTTTTTGTTTTCTTTGAATAAATATCCAGAAGTGGAATTGCTGGGTCATGTGGTAGTTCTACTTTTAATTCTTTAAGGAACCTCCATACTGTTTTCCATAGTAGGTGCACCAATTTACATTCCCACTGACAGTGTACGAGGGTTCCCTTTTCTCCACATCCTCCCCAATATTTGTTATTTGTTGTCTTTTTGACAATACCCATTCTGACATGTGAGAGGTGATATCTCATTTTGGTTTTGATATGCATTTTCCTGATGGTTAGTGACATTCAACCTCTTCATATGTCTGTTGGCCATCTGTATGTCTTCTTTGAAAAAACGTCTATTCAGGTCCTCTGCCCTTTTTTTAATTGAATTGTTTGTTTTTCTGATATTGAGTTGTGTGAGTTCTTCATATATTTTGGATATTAACCCCTTATCGGACATATCATTTGCAAATATATTCTCCCATTCAGCAGGCTGTCTTTGCATTTTGTTGATGCAAAAGCTTTTTAGTTTGATGTAGTTCCATTTGTTTATCTTTGCTTTTGTTACCTTTACCTGAGGAGACAGATCCAAAAAAAATATTGCTAAGACTGAGGTCAAAGAGCTTACTGCCTATGTTTTCCTCTAGGAGTTTTGTACTCTCGGGCCTTTCATTTAATTCTTTAATCCATTTTGAGTTGATTTTTATGTATGGTGTAGGATAGGGGTCCAGTTTCATTCTTTTGCATGTAGCTGTCCAGTTTTCTCAATACCATTTACTGAAGAGCCTGTTTTTCTCCCATTGTACATTCTTGCCTCTTTTGTCATGGATTAACTCACCATATGAGCATGGGTTTATTTATGGGATCTCTATTCCACTCAACTATGTGTCTGTTTTGTGCCAATCTCATACAGTTTTGATGACTATAGCTTTGTAGTATAGTTTGAAATCAGGGAGCATGTACCTCCAGTTTCTTCTTTCTCAAGATTGCTTTTGCTATTCAGGGTCTTTTGTGGTATCATGCAAATTTTAGGATTATTTGTTTTAGTTCTGTGAAAAATATCATTGGTATTTTGCTTGGTATTGCACTGAATCTCTAGATTGCTTTGGGTAGCGTGGACATTTTAACAATATTAATTCTTCCAATCCATGAGCACGGTATATCTTTCCATTTATTTGTGTTATCTTCAATTTCTTTCATCAATGTCCTATAGTTTTCAGAGTACAGATCTTTCATTTCCTTGGTTAAATTTATTCCCAGGTATTTTATTCTTTTTGATGCAATTGTAAGTGGGATTATTTTCTTAATTTCTCTTTCTGATTGTTCATTATTAGTGTATAGAAACACAACAGATTTCTTTATATTGATTTTGTATCCTGCAACTATACTGAATTCATTTATTAGTTCTAATACTTTTTGGTGGAATCTTTAGGCTTTTCTGTATATAGTATCCTGTCATCTGCAAATACTGACAGTTTTACTTCTTCCTTTCCAATTTGAATGCCTTTTATTTATTTTTCCTGTATGATTGTTGTGGTTAGAACTTCCAATACTATGTTGAATAAAAGTGAGAGTGGGCATCCTTGTCTTGTTTGTGATCCTAGAGAAAATGCTTTCAGCTTTTTACCATTGAGTATGATGTTGGCTGTGGATTTGTCATATTTGGCTTTTATTATTTTGAGGTAAGTTCCCTCTATACCTAGTTTGTTGAGAGTTTTTATCATAAATGGATATTGAATTTTTTTCAAATACTTTTCCGCATCTATTGAGATAATCATATGATTTTTATCCTTCATTTATTTAACATGGTGTATCTTGTTGATTGATTTGCAGATATTGAGCCATCCTTGCATCCCTGGAATAAATCTTACTTGATCATGGTGTATGATCCTCTTAATTTATTGTTGAATTTGGCTTGCTAGCATTTTTTTGAGGGCTTTTGCATCTATATTCATCAGGGATATTGGCCCGTAATTTTCTTTTTTGTGGTGTCTTTGTCTGCTTTTGGTATCACAGTAATGCTGACTAACTAGAATGAGCTTGGAAGCATTCCTTCCTTTTCAATTTTTTGGAATAATTTGAGAAGAATAGGTATTAACTCTCTGTAAGTATTTGGTAGAATTCGTCTGTGAAGCTGTCTGGTCCTGGACTTTTGCTTGTTGGGAGTTTGTTGATTACTGATTCAATTTCATTACTAGTAATTGATCTGTTCAGATTTTTTATTTCTTCCTGATTCAGGCTAGGAAGATTGCATATTTCCAGGAATTTATTCATTTCTTCTAAGTTGTCTAATTTGTTGGCATATAATTGTTCATAGTAATTTCTTAAGATCCTTTGTAGTTTGGTGGTCTTGGTTGTAATATCCCTGCTTTCATTTCTGATTTTATTTATTTGGGCCCTCTATCTTTTTACTTCATGAATATGGCTAAAGTTTTATCAATTTTTTTTTTTATCTTTTCAAAGAACCAGCTCTTAGTTTAATTGATCTTTTCTATTGCTTTTTTTTCAGTCTCTATTTCTTTTATTTCCACTCTGATCTTTATTATTTCCTTCCTTCTACTATCTTTGGGCTCTGTTTGTTCTTTTTCTAGTGACTTTAGGTGTAAGGTTAGATTGTTTAACTGATATTTTTATTTTTCTCCGAGATAGACCTACAGCACTATGAACTTCCCTCATAGAACTGCTTTTGCTGCATTCCATAGATTATGGAACATTGTGTTGTGATTTTCATTGTCTCAGGGTATGTTTTGATTTTCTCTTTGATTTCTTTGAGGGCTCATTGGTTGTTTAGTAGCATGCTGTTTAGCCTCCATATGTTTGTGTTTTTTCTAGTTTTCTTCTTGTAATCAATTGCTAGTTTCATACTGTTGTGGTTGGAAAAGATACTTGATATGATTTCAGTCTTCTTAAATTTACTGAGACTTGTTTTGTGGCCTAACCTGTGACCTATCCTGGAGAATGTTCCAGGTGCACTTGAAAAGAATGTGTATTCTGCTGTTTTGGGATGGAGTGTTCTATATATACCTATTAAGTCCATCTGGTCTAATGGGTCATTTAAATCAGTATTTCCTTGTTGATTTTCTGTCTGGATGATCTATGCACTGATGTAAGTGGGGGTGTTGAAGCCCTCTACTATTATTTGTGTTAGTGTCAATTTCTCCCTTTACGTCTGTTAACATTTGCTTCTTGTGTTTAGGGGCTCCTATGTTGGGTGCATAGATATGTACAAGTGTTATATATCATTTTGTTGGATTGATCCCTTTATCATTATGTCACGCTATTTATCTCTTGTTATAGTCTTTATTTTAAAGTCTATTTTGTTTGGTATAAGTATTCTTACCCCAGAATTCTTTTCATTTCCATTTGCATGTAAGATCTTTTCCATCCCTTTACTCTCAGTCTGTGTGTGTTTTTAGATCTGAAGTGAGTCTCTTTTAGGCAGTATGTATATGCGTCTTTTGATTGGAACATTTAGTCCATTTACATTTAAGGTAATTATTGATAGGTGTGTACTTATTGCTATTTTGTTAATTGTTTTCTGGCTGTTTTTGTAGTTCTCTGTTTCTTCTTCTCTTGCTCTCTTCCTCTGTGATTTGTTGACTTTCTTTAGTGTTATGCTTGTATTCCTTTTTCATTATTTTTTTGGTACCTATTATAGATTTTTGGTTTGTGGTTACCATGAGGTTCATATGTAACAACCTTGGTATAAAGCAGTCCATCTTAAGTTGCTGGTCACTAAAATTCAAGTGCATTCGAAAAACGCTCCATTTTTATTCCCCACCCCACAGTTTATGTTTTTGATGTCATATTTCATATTTTTTAATTTTATGTATCCTTTAAGTAATTATTGTAGATATAGATGATTTTACTACTTTTGTCTTCTAGCCTTAAAACTAGCTATATAGGGGCCAGCCCAGTGGTGTAGTGATTAAGTTTGCCCACTCTGCTTCAGTGGCCTAGGGTTCACTGGTTCAGCTCTTGGGCATGGAACCACACACCGCTCATCAAGCCATGCTGAGGGAGCGTCCCATATAGATGAACTAGAAGGACCCACAACTAGGATATACAACTATGTACAGGGGCTTTGGAGAGAAAAAAAAGAGGGTGATTGGCAACAAATGTTAGCTCAGGGCCAATCTTCCTCACCAAAAAAAATAAAAGCATACCTTAAAAAAGCAAAACAAAAAACTAGCTATACAGATGGTTAATCCACTACCTTTACTACGTGTTTGCCATTACCAGTGCATTTTTTTCTTTCATAATTTTCTTATTTCTAGTTATAGTCTTTTCTTTGCCATTTAAAGGAGACCCTTTAACATTTCTTGTAAGGCTGGTTTAGTGGTGATGAACTTTAGCTTTTGCTTGTCTGGGAAACTCTTTATCTCTCCTTCAATTCTGAATGATAACCTTGCTGGGTAGAGTATTCTTGGTTGTAAGTTCTTTTTCCCTTTCAGCCCTTTGAATATATCATGTCATCCCTTATGACCTGTAAAGTTTTTGCTGAAAAACAAGCTGATATTCTTATGGAGTTCCCTTGTGTGTAACTAGTTATTTTTCTCTTACTGCTTTTCAGATTCTCTTTTTATCTTTGACTTTTGACATTTTAGTTGTCATGTGTCTTGGTGTAGGTCTCTTTGGGTTCATCTTATTTGAAACTCTCTGGAGATGCACAAAAATTTAAACAGAATGTCTTAAGTGGCCAATGACTGCCCATAAACAAAATGCAAACATGGATGCTAAGACTCCTGAAAGAATTCCAACACCATATATCATCAAGATGATACAGAATATGCACAATAGGTAGAATATTTTCATTCCACAAATGTGGGTGTGAAAATATAAATTTCTGTATTTTCCTATTACTGATCCTAATTTTTATGTCAAGCACTATACTGTTTTACAGCAACGAGTTAATCTAGCAATTTCCAGATAAACTCAGTGGCTTTCACAACAATTAATAATTTAAAAACTGCCCTCTGCCCAGGGTTATTTGTAAGCTCTAAGGTAGGAGATGGTTCAGGGTTGGTGTGGAATGTTTCCTTCATATTTTCAACATTGACTCTTACTATATGTCATGGTCACATCGTGCCCTCCAGTTGTCACTGTTCTTCCCATACAGGTGATGATGACCGTTATGGCCATAACACCACTATCCTTTTGCTCTATCATTCTGTGCCAGAATTTTAGGCAGCAACTTTCATTCCAATATTTGAGCCTTCCAATGCCTACCTCTTCTCGCCTTGGGTGATTTTCCCTTTGTTGCTGCTTTTCAGCAGCATTATGAGAAAGGCAAGTCTGTAGGCACTGCTGTCATTCCAGGAACAAGAGGTACAGGGAAGCACTGTCCCTTCTACTCTAATTGAGAGAGAGAAACAGAGTAAAGAGACTCTCACCAATGTTTCATTATATTCCTCTCCTTTTCAAACTCCTCATCCTTCACAGTGGCAAGGGTCTTTATCTACACTGAAGATTAGAAGCAAAAATCTTCACTTTAAGAATAGCAACCTCAGGGGCCGGCCCTGTGGCCAAGTGGTTGGGTTCACACACTCCACTTCGGTGGCCCAGCATTTCACCAGTTTGGATCCTGGGCGCGGACATGGCACCACTCATGAGGCCATGTCGAGGTGGCATCCCACATAGCACAGCCAGAGGGACCTACAAGTAGAATATACACTGTGTACTGGGGGGCTTTGAGGAGAAGAAGGAGGAGGAGGAGAGGAGAAGGAGGGGGAGGAGGAGGAGAAGAAGGAAGAAGAAAAGAAGAAACGAAGATTGGCATAGATGTTAGCTTAGGAGCCAATCTTAAAAAAAAAATAGCAGCCTCAAGTTAGGTGGCCCAAATATGGGCTGATCATAACAGGGGAGGGGAGAAATTTCACGGAAAAAAATCAGCTTAAATCTTATCACATCATAATGTCACATATGTTTCTATTACTGCATTCAAATGAACATCTAAAATTAAATTTAAAATTATTCTGGAGAACTCTTCAATCCTTGAGAATACATCTGCAGAACCCCGGGGTTACTTGCACTCACTCTGATTCAAGAAAATCTGACTTAAAGGGAATTTAAAGGAAAATCTAGCCTAAACAAAAGAACACACACGAAATGTGCCTATAACTCCTGTCACCATAATTTTTGGGCCCAAACATTGTGTTGAGAAGCTTATTAGATTTCGTATTAAACATCTGAGAGTAATTCAGCTCTTTATTACCCAGCCAAAGGAGATAAAAAACCAAAGTAAAAAGCAATAAACTAGCATGCAAAGGACCTTGGCCTGGTGCTGTGATGCTGGATAAGTTAATTCTTTTCTCTGGCCTCTGTTTCTTCATCAGTGATGAGGGATAGAGTATTTGATATTCAATCTTGCTTCTGGCTCTAAGCTCTGTAAGTACTGTATTTTGGTAGAGACTTGGCATTAGGTGGGAAATCCTTGACATCTGGCAAGGCAGAGGGATGAGGACAGACTGCCAGCACTAGACGCTGTGTGAGGACCTAAGTGGATGGTGCAGATAGGGTGTCACCTGGGGACAGCATGAGTGCCCTGACTTTCTGGGGAAGGATGAGAAGTGCTAATGTCACACTTTTGTCTGCAGGTTTAAGGAACTCATAACTAAACCCAGTCAAAGTCCACTTGTTGTCTGAGTTTCACTTTTCAGAGGTGAACATGCTGTTCTGATTGGAATCTCACTTTCAGAGCGGGCCTCAGGGATTTGGCTCTCCCTTCAGCTTGAGTGGGATCTTCACCGAAAGCCTGGGGGCACCAAGAGCTGCCTCTACCCAGTCTGGCTGTCCCACAGTTCTCTCTCCAGTCAGCACTGCAGGGCTCTGATCTGTCCTGGGACACCTGCTGCGTGGATGAAGCATACACCTGAGGCCAAGTGAGGAGAGGACCCAGCAGGCCCTGGTTTCACGTGAGTGGTTTTCAGAGTCCTTGGTGGAAGATGGCCAGGGGAAGTTGGGGGAGTCTACCGAGCTGAGGAAGCCAGGCATATAGACAGTCAGTGCCCTGCAGGGAAACTTGCCACTTGTAGTAATACCTCCCTTTGTATTTATACTCACACCCTACTTTATATTTTTCAATCTGATATCATAGCTCACGAGATCCTCACAATATTACTGTGAAGCAGGCTGGGTGAGGAGGGGCACTCGGTTAAAACTCAGAAGACCAGGATCACATTATCCATTTGTCACACATGATGTTGTGCTTGTGTCTCAGTCTCGGTTTCCTTGTCTGTCACATGGTGATAATACAGCTGGAAAAATGTTAGGAATGATTGTCTCCATCAGGGAGGAGAGAAAGGAAAGATTCAAAAAGTAAAGTGAGATTCTCAAGGTCACTGAAATAAACACAAAGTCACCTGTCTCCTAGAAATCTTATTCCACTTTGTTTTCTTTCTATAAAAAATGTGTTGTTTTAACATATGATAAACTATATGTATTTTTAAAATTTATATAGGTATATAAGCTTCAAACTTCATGAAATGGATAAATTTATTCTCATCAGTTAGTTACTGTGGTCTCTTGGCATTTTGAGAATTTAACATTTGAGTTTTTTTTTTGTTGAAAAGAAAAACCTCTAACGACCCACAACATGTAGTAATTTCTAATTTTCTTTGGTGTGAATTTTAACAGTGCATGCGTAGACCTTGGAATTCAGAGTTGTTATTCATTTAATGCCTAAATACAAACCACCACTTATCATCACATCTTAACACTTGTACTTTATCCAGAAAATTAAATGAAGCACCAGTTTTTGAGAATTTGGTGATACATATACATATTAAATCAAATCTCTTGACACTATCAAAGTTTACCATATTTAATATCAATGGCAGTTTCAGAAGACTCCTGTCCTACATTTAAATGGTAAAATAGAGATGTAAAAAATCTCATAAATAAAATGAATTGATTTAAAGTTTACAACTTAAGTCCAGTTATTTATTTACAAAAATGTGCCTAAGATTTTCAGCATGCTGACAGCAGATGGTCTGTGGCGATGTTTTTCCTCGGCACTATTGACCTTTTGGGCTGGATAATTCTTTGCTGTAGGGGGCTCTCCTGTGCATTGTAGGATGCTTAGCAGCACCCCTAGCTACTACCCATTAGATGTCCCCTGCCTCCAGTTGTGACAACCAAAAACATCTGCAGACACTGCCCGATGTCCTCCAAGTATGAAACTGCCCCCTACCCCCGTCAGAACCCTTGGCTAAGGCAGTTATTCTCATCATTTATACTGGCTCACAAGTCTCTCTCTGGGCACCAATGAAGGCTAAGATGCGTTCTCACAACTTCCTTCAAAGCTTCATTGATTTGGGCAACTTTTTTACTAGAGTGCATTTGTAGGTTTCCTCTCTGCTTTAAAATAAAAAACCTAAAGGAACACAAATCTATAAGCTGGTTTGTATGAAGTGTGGTCCTTCTTGGTCCACACGACTGAGCTTGGCTGATGGTACTTGGCATGGGCTCTGTGGGCTCTCTGTGCTCTTCCCTGGTGGAACAAAATATTTCTGCTTTTCATAAGAAGAGTCAAGGAGGCGTCGGCCATTTCCTCAGTCTGAGGGAAGTGACTGATAGGTTTCAAGAGGCAAGCTACTGACGGTCTGTGCTGTCCTCTAGTGCTCAGCCCCATTTTCAAATAAGTATTTTAGCACCCTTTCAGATCTAGGTATTGTGACTGGGCTTATATCAGCTTCCTGAGAGCTATTTTAAATGAAAGTATGCGTCATTTTAGAATGAAAATAGGATAGTAATAGAGTAAAAATAATCTCCTGAACCACTTGACTCATGATTTCCATTTCAGATGACTTGATTTTCCCCCTGCCTCATAGAATCTTACTGGCATTAGTTTCTGGGGAGAGAGAAGCAGTAACCAACTTACCATTGCTCCTGAGCTGGTAAGTCTACTTGTCATGAAGCAAGTTGTTCTTTCAATAAAGATACTTGTCACATCAGATAGAATAAGTCTTAGAGGGCTTTCACTCTTAATTTTTCATTTTCCAAAACTAAAGCTGGCATTCCATTTTTGTCCTGGTAGTTTTAAAACTTTTTAGCTGGGAGGAACTATTTTTATAATGCAGGTAAAATGGGCATGTAGGGCTTGCCCATCTCTGACAGTCGTGCTATTTCCTTTATTCATTCCTATGTGTCTTCAAGATGATTCTAAAAGGCCATTTAGAGTCATTTCCTTGGCCAACTCCTTCTGTAGTACCATTTCCACCACTTTTTCCTTCACTTTCCAAGGCATCTCCTTGCCGCTGGGTTCTCCTGAGATACTAATGATAGCCACCTGGCTGCAGTGTGGGAATGTAGAGCCTTTCCTCTCATTCCTCTACACCTGGGAAACTGTAGTGATGAAGGACTTTGCAGGAGGGACTGGGAGGAGGATGAGGAAAAATATCAGAAGCCTGCTTTATAATTTCTGCAGGTTCAAGATGGATGGACCAAAGGAGGTGTTTTAAAATTCTAAGTACTATTGTCCCTTTAGCCCAGGAAGGCTTTTCATTTTTTTTTTTTTTTTAAGATTTTATTTTTTCCTTTTTCTCCCCAAAGCCTCCCGGTACATAGTTGTATATTCTTCGTTGTGGGTCCTTCTAGTTGTGGAATGTGAGACGCTGCCTCAGCGTGGTCTGATGAGCAGTGCCATGTCCGCGTCCAGGATTCGAACCAACGAAACACTGGGCCGCCTGCAGCGGAGCGCGCGAACTTAACCACTCGGCCACGGGGCCAGCCCCAGGAAGGCTTTTCATTTTAATCAGAAATCTTCCTTCAGGCCTAAAAAATAGCTTAAAGTACAACACATTAGGAAGGGGTTGGAAATAATCAATAACTGCAGAGAAATGGAGCCAAGTACATTTCATTGTTTGATTGTGGAGTGGTTGATGTTGATTCTTCGTTATGATTACATGACCATTGGAAACCATGGGGTATGCTTGCTGTATTGCAGCCTCATTTAGGTACAAGTCATAGTTTCTCTTGTGATTGCTCCAGGGAAGATGGTGGATCTTCCAGGATACCGTCTGTCTGGTGCTGTTGCCTCCTTCATCTTTGTACTGTTCACCATGAAGCCGTCAGGTAGGATGGCCTTCTTCCCTTTACTATATACCCGAATGTCCCAGAGATCCAGTCTGGATGCAGAGTTCTAAATCAAAAGGACTAGTTCAATATTAAGAGTGAGAGTCCAGGGTACAAAGCATTTGTGTTCCAAAAAGAGCTCCTCCACTTCCAGCTGTGTTACCTTTGGGAAGTTATTTGAGTACCTTCCGCCTTAGTTTCCTCACCTTTATCAGAAGAATAATGACATACCTACATCTCACAGGCTAGCACAGGCTTTAGGATTAGACTAGGCTGCACTTAAATCACTACCTGGAAGACATTAAGTTATTCATTCACTCTCCTGCTTCTGTGCAGGACAGAACACTGGGGGCTAGAAAAGTGACTACTTCTTACCATAAATTGAACAGCATAAAAATACTTAGAAACAAGAAACTAGAAATGGACTTGGAAATCTCATAGCTGAATGTTGTCAGTCAAAGCATTCTACCTTGATAAAGGATTATGAAAATTCAATGTCAGAGGGAAATATCTGAGCCCCAAGGAAAATGCTGGGTGGTGAAGTAGGAAAAACACTGGACAGGGCACCCAAAGGCACAGGCTCCAGAGTGAGTGCTGCCAGAAGCTGTGTGATGTGGCAAGGCTGCCCTCCCTTCTCTGTGCTGCACTTTCCCAACCTGTAAAAGAAGTCAACCAGATGGTATGACTTCAGTTCTAGCTTCACAATCAGACTCCGTCAATGAAGAATGCAAGCAGATCTCTACTTAAGTTTTATAGTGACCTTTTGAACAGCATCTATTTGACATTGAGCAGCAAATAAACAAGATGAGGCTCCTTCTTAGGAGGACTGAATCTGCACAGAGGAAGTGCAAACGGCCCTGACGCATTTTACGATGAAAAGAAACATAATATACATGACAAATGAAATTGTTAAACATAATAACAGATAGAATTATTAAACGTTGCTTCAATTTGCAGGTAACAAAAAAGAGGTCAAACATGACTCAAAATTTGATTGGAAGGCTCAAACCATTGTCCTTAATCTATCACAAAATGTCCTTGCAAAACCTGCATCATACATATAGCCCCAGTAACTGGAGTCTTCCCTGTTCCAGACCCGAAACAAAAAAGCACAGTTCCTTACCTAGGACGAGAGTAATCCTGAAAAGCTAAAAGATCTAATGAGTGAATATATTATCTAAATTTTAGGAAAAGTGGTTACAATGTCAGTCACTAACAATATAAAGTGAAATCACTAACTATAAAATAAATTACTAACTAATAAAGTTCCCAATTAAAAAGAATGAATTTACACATTAACTTGTTTGAGAATAAAAACAACCCAGAGATGGTGGTTTTAGTGTCTTAAAGACGAAGAAATTGAGGTTACAAATCTCAAGTCTCACTGAAAATAATGGTTTTGTCCCCCAAATTATGCAGCTGGTGACAGATTCAGCACTGACTCTCAAATTTTTGAACTGCATGTTATTTTTAGTACACAGAATTGTCACTGTAACAGCCAAATGTGCAAATCCTGCTGGATTTCTCTAAAACATTGAAAATAAAGCCCTCCCTCCAGGTGCCTCTATTTTGATAGATTGGACCTCCCAAGCAAGTGTGTTAATCTTCTGATTGACATTTACTCGTTCCTCTTTTTCACTCTGTTTTGTAGATGACTTTAGAGTGAGTGGTCCTGCCCATCCTATCTTGGCCAGGGTTGGGGAAGATGCCCTACTAACCTGTCAGCTCCTCCCCAAGAGGACGGCGATGCACATGGAGGTGAGGTGGTACCGCTCAGAGCCCGGCACACCTGTGTTTGCATACCGGGATGGATCTGAGGTGACCGAGTTGCAGATGGAGGAGTACAGAGGCCGGATAGAATGGATAGAGGACAACATTGCTGAGGGAAGTGTGGCTCTGAAGATGTACAACATCCAGCCGTCTGATAGTGGGCAATACTGGTGCCGTTTCCACGAGGGGAACTATTATGGAGAAACAAGCTTGCTGCTCAAAGTAGCAGGTGAATATCTGGGAAAAGACATAGGGTCTTAGGGGGAGAAGTATGTAAATTTGTGTGGTAAGTTTTTGCCAGTTGAAGAATTTCCTTCTAATCATCAAAGCAATTCCTAATGCCCAGTCCTCTATCCTGATTCATTTGAAGAGAAGCAGTTCTGAAGTCTTCAAAGCAGCTCACTTATAAACAATTCTCCCAAATCTAACTTACACAGTTTTGACTATTCTTGATAATTATTTGCAATCCATGACATGTGGTCATTAGCAATTTTGCTGATGCACAAATCTGTGCCACATAGCTGGTATGCAGGCGCAAGTCAATTGCTGAGTGAGTGAGTCTAGCTGACTGCCCAGCATCTGTATTTCAATGGAATTGGTTGTTCTCTACCCAACCTCAAACATGCAGTAACTGAGATGTGAAAACTGTTTCTTTGTAATGCCTCTAGTTAGAAAGCTAGCGATCAGTCTTAAGAGGTAAGAACATTGTGCTCTTGTGGACATTATCAAATACTAGTGTTCAATGAATTGGAGACTCATAGATGATTTGGACATGCCCGCTAAGAATGGCATGGTTCTACGTGACGCTTTTGTATTAGCAAAGCAGGAAAGAGTTGAGAAAAAGGGAATGACTAAAGAAAGGGTCTGTCTTAAGAAAAAACAAATATCTGAAAAGTAAACTATCATATGGTTCCCTGGGAGGAATAACTCTTCAGCCCCCTAAAGAGAAAATCAGGCAAATCTGTTAACCTTATCAGGGAAATAATTCTCTGTAGGTGTTAATATCTCTGGCTGATGCTGCTTCCTTCTTTACTGTTTCCTAACACCTTTCTCTTAATGTTCATGACTATGATTATTATTTTATTATCATTATTATGTTCAAGGTGATTCAAGATGGATGAAAGAACCCATGTATTTCTGAGATGTGGAGTGGGGAGGGCACATACTAAGACATTTCACTGTCAGGGACATTTCAAGATAAGCCACACATTTTCTAAAGCTCTAGGTGAAGGGAGTGGGTCCCTTTCCCCCAGGAAGTGATAGAGACAGATTCCCATCTATGGAAATATAGACACCATTGAGTTTGAGAGTTGTGTTGACTGGAGAAATAATTTCATGATTATATAAAACTAGGATTTCTCAAAAAACATTTTCCCATTGAATGGAATATTTAGATAAAAGAACTCTTCACAGACCTTCCTATTTCACACACTCCACTTTATCTACTTGCATCCCAAGATCACAACTACCAACAAAAGGAACGGGAGGAATAGTCCCCATGGAGATGATTTCTGACTTTATATTAAATATTCCGTTTAAATTAGAGTCAGAATATAAAACAGAGAGCCTTACACAGATAATATTAACTTGAAAAAGGCAGAGTTTGTAGCATGGGGGAGTCCATGAATAAACTACAACACATCTTTGTTTGCAGTACTAAAGAAATAAGCAAATTGTCATTTTGTCCCCCTTCTCTTATTCTTCTGTCTGGATCTAACGAAAAATGCTAAAGATGCTAAAATATAAACATCTAGACTGGGGAACAAATAAAGTGTATGTGAACTACAGTTTGAATAGGAAGATGACTTTAGACCACTCTCTGCTCCTCAGACCCCTGAAGTCTTGCCCTATCCCTATGAGCAATGTCGATGGGGTCTCAGTCTCTATTATGTGTGCCTCCAAGGGCTCCAGGGCTCTGGGCTATGGCTTCCTTCCTAACCCTAACCCTAACCCAGGTCTGGGGTCTGCCCCTAACATCCACATGGAGGGACCTGTGGGAACTGAAGTCCAGCTTGTGTGCACTGCAAAAGGCTGGTTCCCAGAGCCCCAGGTTTATTGGAAAGACATCACGGGAGAGGAGTTGCTGACTGTCTCCGAGCATCACATCCAAGATGAAGATGGCCTGTTCTATGTGGAAGCCACTCTTGTCATTAGGAATGCCTCTCTAGAGACCGTATCCTGCTTCATCCACAACCACATCCTCAATGAGGAGAAGGGGTCAGTCATCTCCATCCCAGGTCAGTGCTCTGCCTCTAGGACCAAGATGCTCAGGTTAACAGGAAAGATTTCAGGGACTGTGCTACAGCACGTAATATTTTTTTACTGAGAAAAATCTCTAATGTTTAGTAATATGTATTAAAAGCTATAAAACATTTATGACTGGAAATATATATACTATATTTTGATTGAATAGCTGTTAATGGTTTTTCAGTTATTTTCAAGTTCTGCCTTTTCTTCTTTCTGCATTGATTTTCTTTACTCACAAGTATGCATCACGTTGTGAAGAAAATAAAACCAGATTCTTTCCACTGAAATTTTTTCCTATGCTCTATTGTGCCAATTACTTCTAGGAACCTATCATATGAAGATAATCAGAGATGGAGACAACTATTTATATAACAGCATCTTACTTATAATCTCTTTTATAAATAGCAACAAAAACAAGGGTCAATAAAACAGTACAACAGTGGAGTATTGTGTCTTATGTTACTATAAATTATAACATGGATGAAAATGATTTTTTAAAATAATTTTAATGGTTAAAAAAATCCTCATGATGCGCTATTCAATGGTAAAGAGTCTATCTATCTATCTATCTATCTATCTATCTATCTACAAATAGACATTTCCAGTCATATAAACATTATTGGCTTTGGATACCTTATAACTGCACTAAGACTTTTGAGACACTCTCTATATTTAGATATAAGGAGATAAGGATATAGTTATTCATATAAATGGATATAGGAAAAAATTAAAAGTAAATGTTATATGTTAATGTTAAAAGGAGTCAAACTATGTATATGTATATGTATATCACAATAGCAAAACATATATATATGTATTTTGTCTCTAAGTTTGGAATTATAGGTGATAATCATCTATGTCCATATATTTTTATACTTTCTATGCATTTATAACAAATATATTATTTGTATAAGGTAGTTAAATATCTATATGTTAAATATCAGCAGAAACAAACAGAATGATGGGATGGTAGAACCAAGGGCGTTTTTGTTGTGCAGAGAAAAGGAAAAGCAGCTGGACCACCAGGTGACGCATGGGAAAGACTTAATGTTTTTCTGTATTTAATTTCTTTATTATGAATCAAGCTTTCCAATGAAATACAGGACTTGCTTTTATTCTTTTGAAATATTTTCTCTCCTTTCCCTTAAACCAAATTCCTTACTATGTTACTCTTGTTCTTTTTCCAGAGAAACTCCAGACTGAGCTCGGTAAGTAGGATATGGCGACATGCGCCAGTGTAGATGAGCCTCTGCCCTCCCCAGAGGGAGGCGGTGCTCCATGAACAAAGCGGGTGGGAGCTACCAAGACACCTCATGATCCAGATGAGAAACTGAGGTATGGGTTTACCAAGTCTCACGTTCAGTTAGTAGCAGAGGGACCAGCAAAGCGCAGGCCTCCACAGCCTCCTTCTGGCACTTTTGCACTGCGTAACGTGCCGCTCTCAGTGTTCCACTGGGTCTCAAATGGACACCTATAAGGGGCATAGATGTAATCCACCATATTGGGCAGGAGAAAAGGGAGCTGCCTTTGGAGTGGAGGGGATGGTACAGGACAGCTGACTGGGTTCTGGAAGCCCTAGTGTGAGTTTCTATTGTGAATGAGGGCAGTGTCATCGTAACTGGAGGTCACCACCCACCCCCTCCGCCCTCTGGCCCTGCTACACTTTCTGTGCCTGCTTCTCACCCCTGTAGGCCCTAATCTCATCTCTGGTGGGACAAATCTTTACTCTGCCAGATGCAGCCTGGGATCTTGTGTCTGGGTGGATAATTTTCTTTTCTTTTTTTTTTTTAATAGTTAGAGTGCAGGTATTATTTTACTGTACCTAAGATAAGTGGCTTAAAAAATAACCAACTGATGTTTGATCCTCTTTCAGTTTCTCCTTTACCATCTTCCTCCTCTCTGTGACCTCTTCTTCCAGCCCATGACAACTGGCCTGCTCCCTGCCCACATACATATGAACTTGTATCACTCATTTCCTCCTTCCATCAATACCCTGCTCTCCTTCAAGTCGCCTGTTACAGGAATGTGTTTGGGTGTGTGTGTGTGTGTGCATGTGGGTGAGTTTAAGCACACTTTTCAGCCCATATAGGAGTTTTTAAGGAAAGTCATGGTGACAAACACACCCCAATCTCTGCCAGAGTCTAGTGTGATACTTTCGGCCCCGTTGGGCCATAAAGATAAACGGAAGGTCCTCAGGAAGGTCAAAGGTAACTCCACAATCTGAGGAGAGCTGCACACCTGTGAGCCTTGCCTTGCAAGTCAGATCCCCTCCTGCCTGGGCGGCATCTACTCATGATTGTACAGAAACTTTAACCAGCAGAGCTTTTTAGTTACAGATCAGAAAGTCTAGCCAGTGTTGGGGCAGGTTGACACATGTCTCTGTCCCTCAGGAAGATTTTAGGTAAACAGTTACTCCTCTGAGTTGTCTCAACCAATATGACACACACAATGGAGACCCAGTACACAAAATGCAATCTGATGTGTTATTCCTTAGTTGTGCTGACCTTCTGGAACCACTAGAAAACAACATAAAAAGAGGAGCTTCTCTTGACTCCCTGTCAGGTGAGGGGAGGAGGGCTGTGCACTCAGGAGCTTTGAGGGTGCACAGTTGACTGAGGAGGCCAAGGCGTTCACAGCCGCCTCTGTATTAGCCTCATGAATTGGTGCTTAGAGGGAAGGACCCACCACAAAGGGCCGGCCAGCAAATCAGCTCCCTATAGCAGTCCTGAGACGGAAATCCCGGTTCCCACTCTGGCAAATAAGGTTACTGGTTTATAAAAATAATGATGAATTGTTTTGAAATATTAATTATATTCCAGGCACTATTCTAAGTGCTTTACAGGAATTACTTCATCTTTTTCTTATGATAATTACAAAAACTAACATATTTATCCTCAGTTTACAGTTGGGAAACAATCTTAGAGACATATGTGGTTTGCCAAAAACCACTAGGGAAATTGTGATGTTTGCCTTCTAATCTATGTCTACCTGATTTAAGAATGCAAGTTCCTAATCACTTGTGATTTTAGTAAGTCATTGGTCTCCATCTTTCTCATGTTTAACATGAACATGTTGACTTTAATTTTTAATGTAGTGTCAGGTTCTAGAAGTCTAGATATGATATATGATATGATACAATATGATATAGCGTATTTGGGGAATGAGATAGCCCACTTAATTGAATATGCTGATTGAGGGAGGATTATACAGAACGATGATGAGATTATCGTTTTCAAGGAATGAGTAGGTTTTAAGGAATGAGTGTATAATTCAGTGCCCTTCACACTCTAGAGAGAATTTAATTTTTCAGTGGATATTCAGAAGGCGTTTAAGTAACTCAAATGTTAAACAAAACAGTAAATGTGAGCACAAATTATGTGAAAGGTTGTATACAAAACTGCATAGTAAAAGGAGATAATGCAGTTACTCTCTAAGAGCTCATATATCAGTAGAACATTAATTATTAACAAATAGGGCTGCATGATTTTTTCTAGTACTTTAAACCTTATTTTTACATGAATTCCAGAAAAACAGGAGTTTCATATATTATAATGCACCTAATTAATTAAATCTCCATACTTAAATTTTGCTTTCTTTAGTCTCCATTAAAATCAGTTTTGGCTCTTAATTAACTTGTGGCTGGCAGGGTAATCCAGTTTGAGATTTGATAAGGACCACAGGTCCTGGACAGGGGAAAAAAATTTCAAATGGGTAATAGAGATGAGGAAACAGTCTGTTTCATTAAGTGATTTACTTTAGGACACATGAATGGAGAAATAGCAGCAAACTAAACTCTCGTTCTTTTTTTCTGACTCCTACTTTTGTCTTCAGATTTTAAGTGATACATATGGAATGAAGATAATATTGTTTTAGGTAAAATTGAAGGACAAAGCAAAAACAATGCTGGAATAACTGGGAGTCAAATTTTAGCTGCACGGAAGGGAATAATCTGAAAATTACAGTTGTGTTGACAGTGAGTTTCCTCCCTAGAGAAGCACCCGGCAGGTCTGGCTAAAGACGCAATGAGGGCATTTTGCCTTTGGTAGTTGACTGCCATTCATACAATATACAAATTTATGCCTGGATTTCTTTTATAAATGATCACCATGTATGTGAAAGCATTCCTACCATTTGATAGAAAAGGATGACTCTCAATTTAGAATAGAGCAAAGCTGGCACATGGCCAGGGTGTGATCAGAGTGGAAATTGTAAAACAGCTTGGATCCAGGAAAACCCTCAGAAAAAGCGCCATTCTTGACAGTGGGAGGATTAAACTCCTAATGTGATTCATCATTGTTTTCTGTTTTGTATTTTGCCAACCTCCCCAATTCTTGATCTTTTAATGTTTCTCAAAATCATCCAAGGACATGGAATATGGTAGTGTGTGGGGAACTGAAATATAGTGGCTGGACCTGACTTATAAGGTACTATAAAGACAAACTAGGGGAAAGCTTCCTCACATTTCATTACTAAAAATTCACCTGAGACTCCTTTTCATCTCCTCCCCGTTATCAATGCAGAGGGCGGTGTTTGCTCCAATGCCTTCAAGTCTCAGATTACATGCCTCCATTCACACTGCGTGGTCATCCGAGAGCTTTATATAGATTATTTTGTTTAAGTCGAGAACAACTTTATGATTTTGATAATGATATACTTGTTTTATAATTTAAGAAACTGAGGCATACACAGATTAAGAAGTAGTTTAAGGTCATGCAGATTTGAAGTGATAAAGTGCTAATTTTATTTTGGGAGTTTTAATTGTAAAATTGTTTTATTGGGCTGTAATCTGAATAAAATGATAGGTGGGGGCAGATGTGGGTTACATTAACGATTTTTTTTCTGACTGACCCACAGCATGGGATGGTTCTGCATTGAAACAGGACAACCTCTATCTTGATTACACTAAACCTCTCCCTCTCTGAAGGATGATCTTGCACCTCACAGCTCTCCTGGGATGCCCCTGGGTTCTAAACTCCACTTAACATGTTTTTGTTGATGACTCTAGTTGCTCCATTGTGAGTCTTTTGTTGTGCTTTGTCCATTCTATTTTACAGCTTCCTTAAAAGTGATTGGACCTTTCCAGCCCATCCTTGTCAGAGTGGGAGAGGACATCCAATTAACCTGCTCCCTGTCCCCCAAGGCTAACGCACAGAGCATGGAGGTGAGGTGGGTCAGATCCCACCGTTATCCTGCTGTCTATGTGTATATGGATGGGGACTATGTGGATGGAGAGCAGATGGCAGAATACAGAGGGAGGACAGCATTGGTGAGTGATGCCATCCACGAGGGGAGGCTGACCCTGCAGATACACAATGCCAGAACTTCAGACGATGGACAGTATCGGTGCCTTTTTGAAAAAGATGGTGTCTACCAGGAGGCCAGTTTGGATCTGAAGATAGTAGGTATGGATTCTAGATGATGTTTTGTATTCAACATCTGTTCCTACTGCTTTAAGATGCCAGTTCCTGGAAAATTTCTCTGGTAACTGTAATTTTCTTAATGCCCATTCACTCATAAAATTTACATTGACTCCTCCAATGTGAAGGAACTGTGGTAGAATCTTGAAGGATTCAAGTGGACCAGATTTAATTCTTTGGGTATAGAATTTGTATCTTTTCCAGGATCTCCAAAAGTGACCATACATTTAGTGAAATCTGAGAATTTTACTCCGTAACTTTACACAAGACTCATTATTTCACGTTATGTTATTAAAATTCTGGGAAATGTATAGTTACTAGGAAGTGTAATGACTTGAAGACTAAACTAAATCCAACATATAAACAAAAATCATAACTATTGACAACATTAACAGGATGGAGGAGGAAAGACAAAATTGCCCACTGCATCATAATTTCCCGCTGTCAATATTTGTGAATTTGAATTCAGTTTTCCAGGTTAGCAAAATGCCATTGAGGACAGAGGCCCAAATCTTGGGTAATATATTTGTTTCTCTCACTGATTTTGTGTCTAAATCAATAAGCATATTTAGGAAATATCCACAGAAACACATTTTGAGAAGTTAAATGGACTGCATCATTGTCTGCCATTGGACATATATATTTATAAATTTTGATCTTTAAAAATATTCTCTTACTTATTTTCTTTTATCCTGGCCATGTGATCCATGTCCTGGTCAAAATAAGACGTAGGAGGAAAAAGATTGGATTTGAAATTTACTGTATTCCTTAGTCTGTCCCAGGATGATTTTAGGAATACAAAAAAAAATAATAAAAATAAGTAAACCAAACAAACTTCCAGTTATAAAATAAATAGTCCTGGGGGTGTAATGTACAGCTTGATAACTATAGTTAATAATACCGTATTGCATATTTGAAAGTTGCTAAGAGAATAGATCTTAAAAGGTTTCATCACAAGAAAAAAACTTTTTAACTGTGTGGTGATGGATGTTGATTAGACTTATTGTGGTCATCATTTTGCAGTATATATATATATACACACACATATGTCAAATCATTATGTTGTATACCTGAAACTAATGTAATGTGATATGTTAATTGTATCTCAATGAAAAATAAGAAGAAAAGAAAAACAAACAAACAAAAACCCCCAAGAAACTGCTCCGGCTAGTTTCATCCCTCAGTGGAGTGTGATTCCCCCATCAGCTTTGCTCTCTTCCCCAAGCCTCTGAATCCTGTTCTTCCCCTCAGTGAAGTCACTCACCATATAACCACCTGCAGAGACTCTCAGTTTCATTCCTTGATTGCTATCCCCCAGGTCTGGGTTCTTCCCCACTGATCACCATGGAGGGACTGAAGGACGGGGAAACACAGCTGATGTGCACTTCAGAAGGGTGGTTCCCACAGCCCCACGTGCGGTGGAGGGACATGGAAGGAAAGACAATACCATCATTTTCAGAGGTCCTGACTCAAGGCAGCCATGGGCTGTTCCGTGTGGAAACATTTCTGTTGGTCACAAACAGTTCTCTTGTGAATGTGACCTGCTCCATCAGCAACCCCCTTCTCGGCGAGGAGAAAATAGCAACTTTTTCTGTCTCAGGTTGGTGATTCCATGTATTCCTCTCAGCTTTGGGAAATAAATATGAAGACCAACCTAGATTTACTCATTTTACTGCTCTTCTATTTTTTATTTTTTCTTTCCAATGAAGGCTTCTGCTACCTCTGGTAAAACTGGTCTTCAGAGATATCTAGGGATCCAACTGCTCTGAGTTTCTCCTCGACATCTCCAACTAAAGCCCTAAGGTTACATTGTTACATATTTATATACTAAACTCTAAGAATTGACTCTGTTGTCACTCTGTCTACAAACTCTTTCACTTTGGTTTTTTTCCCTCATGATGGATTTTCTTCTGAATTAGAAACTAATTTTCATTAACACCATCTTCATAGCTGTGGACTGGGTAATTTTATCCTTTTGCCACCCTTGTTATCCCAGTGATTGTGGTGATATAATTGGAAAAGAGAGGGGAAGAAATGTGCGTGTGCATGTATGCGTGTGAGTATTTCTGAGACGGGCAAACAGTAAAGGGAGCATAAACTTCTAGTCTCTCCTCAGCTTCTGCAGAACAGGGAGGAGAAAACCAACTTCCTCCCCAGGAGGCCCAGTTCTAACCGTCATCTCCAGTGCAGGAGCCGCTCAGATGAAATGGACAATCTTGAAATTTTTCCAGTTTCATGATTTAATGAGATTCTGGGGTTTCCATTTTAGAGTTCAAGATGACGTTCTCATGGAAGATGCTGCTTCTTTTGGGACTGCTTCTTGCTGGAGCTGCAGGCCTGATCAGGAGGAAGAGCTGTAAAAAAGGTAAGTCAGGTAACCAGGAACAGTGTGGAGCACACTTTGCAGTGGGAAGCTGACTGTGCATGTTCCTTAGCCTCTCTTTTCAGCAATCTCATACGGGAGGCATTCAGTGAATGTTCAATAATTAATGAAACACAACCACCCACGACTTACATTCATGTAATTGAGGTCAATGCTGAATGAGACAGAGTTTGCAGTGATAATAGAAACAAAAGGATTAAAAGACAGTAATTTGATCCCCTAGTGCACATTCTCAAGTTATCTAGTTAGAGGAGGGGAAGAAAAAAGTTAGCGGCATAGCCATGCTTGCTTTGAAGATTGAGAGCTGAAACTTAACTGCAATTCTACTGGCATGAACATTTCACTAAGATCTTTGAAAATATGGTAACTTGCTTATTGGCTTTTCCTGCTCTGCCAATGAAGGACTTTTCACATATTGATAGAGATGCTGTTTTGTGTGTGCTAGAAAGTTCTTCCACTTTAAGTTTCTTATGTCACTGTAACTTGCCTGTTTGGATGTTAATAGTATGAAATTAATATTTTTAATACCCCTCATATTGATTGTTATCAGAATGGATTTTTTTCTCTACAGTTAATGTGACACTGGATCCAAATATAGGTCACCCAGAACTGATCCTTTCTGAGGGAAACAAACATGTGACCCATGGACATTCACGCAGCCAGACGTCCCACAGAGATTTGATGGCTTCCTCAACATCCCGGGCCAGGAAAGGCTCATGTCAGGGAGGTGGTACTGAGAGGTGGAGGTTGGGGACAGGACGGGATGGGTCCCAGGTGTTGCCAAAGACAATATTGTGAGGGAGTCATCTCTGTGTCACCTGAGAACGGGTTCAGGAAATTGGTTGCTATGGAAATGAGTCCTAGGCCATTACCTTCTCTCTCTGAAGATGGCCCTAGGTCAGGTCAGAATCTCCCTTGACTATGCCTCTGGATACCTCTTCTTTTATAACATGACTAACAGGTGCCCTACCAAAATTTTCCCTCAAATTTTCCTGAAACTGGACATTCCTTCTTCATTCTTTGGTTTCCTAGTGTAGACTCTCCTGACATCTTTCCTGCACCCAGGCAGGCCTCTGCAATACCTCCAAGGAAAACATAAACCTTGGATTCTGGAAACCAGGATTATATTCCAAGTCCCAGATCTTTTTTCCTTTCACCAACTACTTGAAGGGAACTCATGCACTCATCCAGGTACCAAGTCAAGAGTGCTTTAACCTCACTCTGGCTTCAAATATGACATGGAGACTGATTCCTTCAGAGACCTATCCTATCCCAAGCTCTCTGATATCCTGCTGATCACAGTATGATATCTGATGGCCAAAGACCTCTGGAAAATCCAATGGGAAATGTAGTTTAGCCTAGAAGAGGAAATGCAAGGAATGATCAAGTATTTGATCAGTTTCTTTAAGAAGATGACCATTAGTTATCCAAGTGGGGCTGAGAAAATGAAAATTATAGTTAAAAATGAGTAAGAGAGAATGCGTCTTAATATAAGAAGAAAAATATGATCACTAAGATATAATCTTGAAATTCATATGCGATGTTGTGGAACCTCTGCTCCAGACTTTTTCAGAAAGTTAGTAGAGGACATGGGGTGGGGGAAATTTTTAGAAATTCTAGTTCAAGAGAAAAATTAATTATGTATCATGGATATGAAAATTTCAATTTTATTTTTACAAAATAAAGCATACAATTTAAAATTAGTAATTATAAAATGAATAAACATAAGCAATAAATGCAACACAGTAAAAATATTTTAAAGTGATAATTAATTAAAGATAAGCTACATGTGGAATAAAGAATATGAAAAAATAAAGTTGTGGAAAAAGTCTTAAAATCTTCTGTAGTGAGAATGAGGAACACCTGGATATGACGCTCTGCTGTGCTCTAGGATGGCAGACCCCACAGAGTTATTGCTGTCCTTTGAAAACCATTCATCTATGGTGTTCTGGAGTTTCTCTTTTGGGTCATAATATGTTTTCTCCATTTTTAAAGTCATAAATTTGTGTTTGAAAATATATATTATTCTTCCACAAGTATTTACACATTTATTTTATTTAGGCTTTAATTTTTTTCAATTGTGGTAAAATACACATAACAAAATTCATCACTTCAGTCATTTTAAAGTGTATGATTTAGTGGTATTTATATCTTCACAATATTGCACAACCGTCATCCTTATCCAATTCTAGGGTATTGTCATTGTTCCAAAAGGAAATTCCATAGCCGTTAGGCAGTCACTATCCATTTTTCCCTCTCTCCAACCCTGGCTAACACTAATCTACTTTCTGTGAATTTGCCTATTCTGGATATTTCAAATAAATCGAATCATGAAATACATGAATTTTTTGTGTTCGGCTTCTTTTACTCAGCATAATGTTTTCAAAGTTCATTCGTGTTGTAGCATGTACCAGTTCTATATTCCTTTTTTACATTTAATTAAAAGACTTTATGTTTTAAGAGCTGTGTTAGGTTTACAGAAAAATTGAATGGAAAATCCAGAGCCTTTCCTTATCCTTCCTCTCTCTTTTCATAGTTTTCTCTATTATTAACCTCTTGCACTGGTGTGGTACATTTGTTACAACTGATAAGCAAAATATTGACACATTATTTTCAACAGCATCCAGAGTTTAAAATAGGGTTCACGTTCTGTGTTGTACAGTCTATGGGATTTGACAAATGGTTTACACAATTTTGATACACAGATATACACTTATATGCCCTTTTATTTATTTATTTTTTTGAGGAAGATTACCCTGAGCTAACATCTGTCACCAATCCTCCTCTTTTTTTTGTTGAGGAAGACTGGTCCTGAGCTAATATGCATGCCCATCTTCCTCTACTTTATATGTGGGACCCCTGTCATATCATGGCTTGATAAGTGGTGCGTAGGTCCGCACCTGGGATCTGAACTGGCGTACCCCGGGCCGCCAAAGCAGAATGTGTGAACTTCACCGCTGCACCACTGGACCAGCCCCTATACCCTTTTATTTTTGAAGACAAATGTATTAGTAAATATGCTAGCTTTGCCTTAAAATATGTTTGATGTTACTCTATTTTGATTTAATTTGATCAAAAATGTTTATTTAATAATGTCTGAAGGTTAACTATCCTTTTTCTTTCATTTTTTCTTTTTGAATCTTCCTTCCTAATCAATCGAACTCTTTGCTTGTTAGTCTTGTGTGCTTGTGTGGGCCCGAAATATCAATACACAGCCTTTCCCTAGCAAAGTCTCATGAAAATGTGTTTTTTATCAGTCATATTCTTTCACTATATATATTAAGAAACATTTTTCTCTAGCTTCCCAAATTGGGGATTAATTTACTTTCTCAGTTCCAATTCCACTTAGAAAAATTATAGGGGAGGAGAATGATTGGTGGTTTGAGTAAGATGCCCCAATTGCTAAACAGTCACTGTGGCTAATACATGAGTAATTGGGTTGGCCCCTCAAGGATCCACTTCCCTCTCACAGCTGATGCATAGACAGCCGATTGTAGTCATGTAAAGCATGGTACAGCAGCTCTCAGATGTATGAGTGGATGGATCTCACATTCAAGGAACGGCACTAGAGAGACTAAATTTCGTAATCCCCCTCAGGACTTTTTCCTCATTTGCCAGTAGACTATAAGTTCCATTAGAGCAGTGACATTTTTCTTTTTTGTGTATCCTCACAATCTAGAGAAGTGGCATATATTAGTTGATCAATAAACATTTGAGGAATGCATGAATAGATCCATAAATAGGATATTTATTGAATGCCTTATCTGTAGAGTGCAGTGTGCTAGGCCTTAGAGATAAAATGCTTAATAAGACAATTCCTGCCCTAAGGTATTTCTTTATTCTAGAGAAGTCTCTTTGTTTTTTGAATGTTTTATCATACATTTATGATCTCTATTCAACTTTACTCAAAATGAGATTGCCAGAGTAGTCCAGAAATAAAGAATTAATTAACAGAGTCAGAATATGAATTCAAGGTCATTGCTTTGCCTCAAACCATGGGCTACTTGGAGAGCCTTCACCGCTTGTTGATTTACCCATAGCTAGAGATGAGGACATGATGGAAGATGTTATCCCTGACATGTCTACAGCTCTGATTCCAATAGACCATCCACCCTCACGTTTTCTTTCCTTGCCCACCTCTAGCCTATGCTCCCCAATCCCCAAGTTTGGAAGGGCAAAAACTCATTAAAATGAGTAGAGAAGAACAGGCAGAAGAATCCTGTTATAGAACAAAATATGACTTTAGTTCCTGCAGAAGAGACACTAAAAACTCATTTGGCAACCTCATGCCGAATATCCTGATTATATAACAAACGTAAAATATCCAAAACTGAATCCATTTTCCTTTCTGTTCTATATTATAGTCCCAATCCCATTTGTTCTTTTTTGTTGTTACCCTCATGAATAGCGTTCTCATGTCCAGAAATCTGTCCTCATCCATCATGTCCCTTTGATTATATCTATTAATATTTTTCCAATGTTCATTTACCTCTCTCCTGCCTTTATTATTTTCTTGCTTGTTATATAATCCCTCCCTCCCTTGACTCCCCTGAAGTTAATATTCTGGGCTCTGGATTTATTCTTCCTGGGTTCAAATACTGGTTTTGCCACTTGATGTGCCAGGGAAATTTTGCTAAGGAGATAAATCTTCCAAGAGAGGTTGTTAAAGGGACTTGTAGTTTAAAGATTTGTTAATGTTGCAGAAAAATCTAAGTGGATCTTTTCTGTTGCCAGGAAAAGAAGGCTTATTTAACAGGAGAAGCTCATATTTTATATCCTTGAAGACATAAGCTTGGTGATAAACAGCTGGAGAAGGTATGAAAGGCAAAGGAAATCCTCAACAGTGGGAAGAACATGATCAGAAAGAAGAAAAAAAGTCAGTACTAGCAGTGGCTCTTTCTTCATGAAGGCTGCAGATGTTTCTTCATTCCTATTTGATGACTTCTTCTCTGAAAACATAAACTGCAACATCAATTCTTTTTTCTAAAGGAAAGGGCTCTTCCCTCCCAGAAAGCTTGGGCTCCTGTTCAAGTGGTTTAAAGTTATATATCAGTCCTCCCCACCCCTTGGCAAAGTCCAAGTTTATAAGCCGATGGACACTAGAGCCTGAAGAAGGGACAAGCTGAGATATTACATTTAAAAAGACTTGAACAGGTTTCTGTGTCTCCAACAGTAGTAACGTGTATTGAGAATTCTCTCAACTGAGACCCTTCCCTTCAAACACCACCCCCTCCTCCATATTTGATAACAAAAATAGTAAGAAGAGACATTTTCTTTTTAAATGTAGCTGTAAAAATATTTACTTCAACACACACTGAGCACCAGAACAGAAGGGAGACCATGAGTTTGTTTGGAGTTTTCTTATGACAAATTTTTGCTGCTCAAAAAGACGCTGTATTTCCCCAAAAGTGACACTAGAGGAAATGTCCCCGGATATTTTTCAGTTGTCCCATTTCTCTTTCTGCCTCTCTCTCTTTGAAAGGGGCTAAAATCATACCTAGTGAAAATGACCTACTCTCCACACAAGGACAGCTTTCTTGGAGAACATACCCATAAGAAGCTTGAGCGGAGGCAGCAGAGGTGTGACACTTCACTTCTTACGGAGGTAATAGAGAATTAGCTTCTTGGGGGACATCCATATCACAACTCCTTAAACGAGCTAGAGAGGTCTTTGGAGAAGAATCTGGACAATTTTCTGTGCAATCTGAAGCTAGGCAGATGGTTATAGACGTGCCAGGACCCTGAAGGCTAAAATAAGGATGGAGGATCCCACAGAAGGTAACTTCAGTAAAAGAATAGATGTGCGACCCATCAACCATATTGTAAAAGGACACATCCCCAGCTTCCCAGTCCAGGAAAACTCCTATCCTGTGGGAGTGCTGCATCAGTGACAGAATCTGTGGCTGGGAGGTGAGAGTCCTGATTTCTCCATCCTTGTATATCATCACCCAGAAATTCTTCTCTGGACTTTCTACAAACCACCCCTCTCTCTTCACTGTATCTGAGCAAACACCCAGAGCCCATCTAGTCCCAGGTCCAACTTCTGTCCCTGTTTTCACTTCTACCTCCCAGTAATGTCTCCCTGTGGTAAAGGAATTCTGGCCCAGAACACTGAAGATGGTTTCAGATTCCCCTTGCCCTTGGTATGTTGGGGCATCACAGTTCTGAGGTACATTCTCTATTGAAGAAACATGTTTTCCACTCTTGCATAAGATGAGGTTGGGATGAGCTGTGTCTGGATCCAGAGTAACAGCCACTGCAGATGTGGGGGAAAAAAAATTAAAGATCATTCCACTATGGAGACTGGTTGACCTTAGAGAAGATGCAAATACTGAGAAAGGATAATGGAAGGAAACAAGAGGGAGAGAAATGGAAGAGCAGATAAAAAAATTATGTTCTATCCTGTGTCCATTCATAGGAGACACATGATGTGTAAATCATAGAAGGCCAGAGTTGGACAGGACCTTGGGTAACCATTTGTTCCAGACAGGCTGAGACCATCTGGTCCAGATGACTGTCCCCCTGGAAAATCTCCAGGGTCAGGTATTTCAGGATGTGGTCTCTCCATTCTTCTTCAAATGTCTGTTACTTTAATGCTTGCTCTTAGTAATTAAGCCCTGTCATATTTCAAATCAAAGTGTACCTACTTTCATTTAAGCTTCTTTGGTATTGTTTTTTTTGTGGGCTTATGTAATAACTAAGTTATCTACTTCTCATACACTCTTACCATATTTCTAATGGTTGAAATCCCAAGCTCTAGTCAGAAAGATCTGAATTTTGATAATCACTCTGTCCTTAATGGCTGTGATCTTGGTGAAGATGTTTTTGCTTCTCTCAGCCTCAATTTACCCTCACGATGATGCATGTAATTATGATACCTCAGCATAGGATTATTGTGAGGAGTAAACGACATAATGTGTAGAGAACTTAGTACTGTGTCTTGTCCATGATGATCACTCGGTAAGTTTTAGCTTCCAATAGTTACAGTAACACTAATACCAGTAGTGATAGTAGCAACAGTACTAATACTGGTGGTAATTTATCCGCTTCTTGTCAAAGCAGACAAATTGAATAATTAAAGTTTTTCTCATAAGAATTTGTATGTGCGACATTAGGATATGTTTTAATTTTCGGAGGATTAAACTAACTAGAAAATGTTTGTGGATGCAGGGACATTCAAAGTAAAGTAGTCTGCACTAGAATTTGGTAATCAACTCACAATTCTGGAAAGACTCTTAAGATGGTCAGGAGCTGTTTTCCACTTGCACTAAGATGCACCAAGCTCTTCTCTGTCTCAGGCTGGTTACATGATAGACTTCCTTTTGACTGAATTACTCTTTCAGTGTTATTCACAATAATGAATTGACCATAACACTTAAGTCTCAGACTAAATATCAATCCATCAGGGAAATTCCTTTAATCCATTGTTTTTTTCTCATGGAAATCTCTTATTCCTTCATAACATGTATCACAGTTTGTACATGTACTTTCCCATGAAGTCAAGATCAGATCTACTTTGTTTATTTGCCACTGAATAAATGGTTGCATAAATTTCTGCTGAAGGAATGAATGAATGGTATCTGAACAGTAAGAAGTCTGTTAACGTTTCAGCAGGAGATTGAGACTGAAGTGAAAGCTACAAGCAGGCATTATTGGGAATTTATACAAATACAAGAGTTTCTTACTTGTATAGAAGAGATTATGTGGGACAAAATCATAAGGTTACTCACCTTCTTCAAACTGTTCCTTTCTCCAGTCTAAAAAGAAAAAAATCATATGGGAAATTATGCCAAGACCATGTCTTCTGAACTAGTAGGATGCTTATTCCTTACTGTCTGTATTTTTTTGGACCCCCACCTTCAAAATAAAGTTTCCAGAAGATGGTAGATCTCTGAAAAATGCCCTGGAAATACCTCATGAAATCCAGGGGTGGCTGTAGCCCCAAGACAACCTCTGTTACTCACCAGCATATAATTTCGCTTTCCTCCAGTCTGAAATAAAACAAAGGAATTAGATTCTCCCATCCATAGGACCTTCACTTCGGAGCATGAAATGGCAGCAACAACATACAATATGAAGGTTTTTGATAGTGCTATGTTGCTGTATTCATCACTTCATGACTATTCTGAGGTATTTGACATTTTTTACATCTCCTGTGTTATTTTCCACATTCCACTAACACTTCTGTGATAAAACATGAGGGTCTTGTTCTTTTGGGAGAAGGAGAAGATAGGCTCAAATTGTGAGAGTGTATTCTATTTCATGTGATATTTTGACATCTTTGAGCCTCACAGGGCTCCAAACACCTAACTAAATTTCCCTGCTCTCACCAGATATGTCCTCCACCCAGGAGGAAAATCTCCCCACTCAGCTAATTTCCTGATCAGCCAAGCCAGCTGAACCCTACCTGGTCTTCAACCTAATGGGCTTCACCTCCCTGTCAGCCTGCAAAATTATTCAAACAATTCAATCACATACTTCCGCAGACAACAGCCAGCCTCCCACAGCCCTTGCTGCTTTACTCTGTTCCCAAGTGCAACCCCCATGTGGCCCTGCATGGCTTGTGGTGTCCTCCAACCACAGGATATGAACATATGTGATTAATAAACTGCTGTAAATTGCATATGTCCAGTTTGGGCTGTTGTGCATCTGACCATCTCATTCTATTTAGGGTGGGGGATGTCTCCCTCACCAACAAGGTAAAGAGGAGGCAATCAGAACACAGGGGCAGATGAGAGAGTTGACCCAACTGTAACATCAATATAACTCACCTTGCTGATATAATTCCTTCCTTCTGACTGAAAAAGAATAACAGCCTGTTAGATGCCAAGTACACAGCATGGAATAAGGACTCTATTTCCCCTATTAGAGTAAAGACAATGGAGAACTTACCAAGCTCTTTCTCAAGTGATTCTAAAAAGGAAAGAAAATAACAAAAAAGACTTTACAGAAAAAAATCCAAGGTTTATTTTCTAGAGTATGTTACTAAGCCCAGATCCTGAATGCTACTTCCGTATACCTACATAAAGAAATTTACCTTAATTGAGAATTACTATGGCCATTTTTTCTAACTCCATGTTTATACTAGTGAGTTTTCTCTCTCAGTTGAACTCTCTATTATAATATTTTTGTCATGGAGATCCTGGGCTCTATGTCCTGTTGAAGGTCTTGGGGCTCTAACTCAGTACACGTAAGTCTCTGTGTTCCAACAGATGCCACCCATATGCACAGCCATGCTAAAAAAAAACCCTGTAAATTCACAGATCCCACCAAGTCTGATTCACAGTTTACCTTTGGCTTTACTTTCTTTCTCTTTTTCCTCCATGGCTTCCCGTACTCTCTTCTTTTCCTGCTGTTCTTTCCAGGCCAAAAACATAACAGCACCCACAAAAATACCAAGGATGAGGAAAGTCACAGCAAATGCTACCTTCCAAGGAGAGGTCCTAGGGAAGAAGGGTTCTGACACAGGACCCCCCAAAATTTATCAAAAACATACATCAGGCAAGTCTATACCATCCCAGGTCCCAAATATCCCCTCTTTCCTTTTTTCCTGTCCCCAAAATGAGCAACACTGACCTGGGATGGAAATAGTTGCCTCTTGCTCTTGTCCAAAGAAGGGGTTCTTCATGGAGCAGAACACTTCTCTCTTTGAGCTGTCTCTCACAATGAGGGATGCCTCTAACTGAAACAACCCATCGTCGTCTTGGGTCTCATCCTCAGAGAGAGACGGTAACTTCTCTCCTTTTGCGTCTTTCCATTGTACCTCAGGCTGGGGAAACCATCCCTTGCCTGTGCATGTCAGCCTTATTCCTTCATCTTCTGGACCCACCATGAAAATATGGGGAGCAGAACCCAAACCTGGAGAGGAAAGTAATTCATCTGAGACCCGAACACTTTTTATCCAGAATTTCCTAATTTTATATAGTAACACCAGTGGGGAGATGGACGAAGCACCATAGTTCTCGGTGAAAGGAGGGGGTTTCTTTTCTTCTCCCATAAGATAAATGGATGTCTGTGGTTCAAAAATCACAAGAGATTTTAAGCTGACACTAGGACTTATATTACCGCCTGTTCATAACTACTTTACCCAAGCATATCAGCAATTTGTCATAAAGGATAATAGGAAAGGAGCAAAGTAAAATTTGTCAATGTTGAATTTTTTCAGGAAAAAAAATCAATATATCTATATCTATATCACGTATCTGTCTATTCCATTTATTGGAGTCTCAAGGAAGACTATCTTTCTAGGCTTAAATTGAGACTTTGTGTAGTCACTTCCTTAAACAATCTCTGTAGTTTTTTCCAAATTTTCTTTCTTACTCTGAGTAGAGATCATCTAAAAGATGAAGGTAGCAAGATGAAGTGAGTCCATAAAAGAGTAAAGGTGTTCTTTTATCTTTGCACTCTCACCCCTTCTTTTTTCTTCCACCACCTCTCCTCTTCTTCAGCTCTGCGTAGGCTGGGTCTACTAGTAGATTCATGTAACCAGTACTCATATGAAAACATAACATTACCAGAATGCTAGAAGAATCCATTGCCTCCTTGAGAATAATGGCTATCCTGACTTCTAAGACTATATGTTATTTTGTCTTTTTTAAACTTGACACCACAAAGAATGAATCTTCTTATGTCTGGCTCAGTGCTATTCCAGTTCCTCAGATGTAGAAAATATATTAGGAACCTCACCTAATCGTCTTTTTTTTTTTTGGATAAAAATTATAATACAGCTAATAGTTTTTACTGCCAAGCCCTGACCTGCCTGGGAGGACACACTCTGGAAAACAGAAAGCAGTCTGAAAGACAATCCATCTTCTCAGAATTGCCTGAGGGAGCTGTCAACTCTCTAGAATAAAGGAAATGAATATAAGTGAGTGAAATTGGTCCTGAGCAAAATGAAGCAGAGCAAAGCCTAGGAAGCAAGAACTAATAGACCAAATAGACCTCGCACCTCCTGGAAGAATATAACCATTGAAGTTCCAAGTTGAAATAAGCAGACAAAAGCTATACTTATGTCAAGAAAGAAAAAAAGAAGGGATGCCCATTCCTGAGCATAGAAGCAGCTGTACTAGGCAAAGGTTAACTGAATGGAAGATAAGTGTGGATAGATAATCAACCAACTGCTCCTAAAGGTTGGACTTATCTTTACACCCATTAGTCAATGAACTGATATGGAAAAGGAACTGAAAAATGCAATGACTCCAAGGAGGTTATTTCTGGGACTGTGAAAATCTTTGACCTCTTACTGAAAGTAAGTGGGATCAAAGCAACATGGCTCAGGAGAGTTTGTCTTAAAGGAAAGAGCACTTTCCTTTAAGACATAGCAGGTTTGGCTTCTTCCCATTAAAGTTACACATAAAGAAGATGGATAAATGAGCCTATATATATATTGTCAGATAGCGTTAAGTTAGAAATATTAGTTTAAAATAGGCTTAACATATTCAAAGAAGAAGAAGAAAAAATTTTAAAAACCAACACATTTGTCTAGGTAGAGAGTACAAAGCTTTAAAAATGGAAACACCCTGACGTTGTCAAAGAAATGGACAGACAAATCATTATAACCATGTAGAGAATTTAGAATATACCTTGGTATCTATGAGACAGTTATGGGAAAAAATGCATTTGTAAATTGATGGAGATTTTCTACATTATTCTCTAATGGCACAGAGATAAGTGAATATACATTAAGAAAGAATATTTTGAGCATTCCATGAAACTTTATACCCAAAACACATTTCTGTAAAGATTTAAATGTAGAAAGCAAAGCAATAAAAAAAAAGATAGAAACAAACTACAACTACACGCAATTAACTTCATAGAAAAACCTCACAAACATAATCGTCAGCCCAAAAAAACGCCAGACATGAAAGCATCCATGTACGTGAAATTCAAAGATAGGCAAAATTAATCCATGAGGTTAGAGATGAGAATGGTGACTGTCCTTGGGGAAATTGTGACTGGAAGGGGAAAATCAGATTTTCCTGGATTCTAATTAAGCTCTGTTTAATGATTAGGGTGCTAGTTTTTCAGGTGCATTCGCTTTATGAAAATTCATTGAGAGAGACATTTAAAGTCAGTACTAAATTCTCTATGTATGTTACACTTTAATATATCTTACAGAAAAGGTATTAGGAGAAAGGAAAATAAAATATTTTTGTAATATTAGTATAGATGGACACATCTAAGAGCACCATAAAACTAACAACACATGAAAGATAATGTTGACAATTCTGACTACAAAATACTTTTAAAGGTCTATAAAGGAAAGATATCACAAAAATTATAAGTCAAACACAAACTAGGAAAAAAGTGTTTTCAAAATTTGAGTAGAAGAGCAACCACGAATCTATAGAAAATTTTCAAAAAAAGATCTCTCTTAAAAAAATCCGGTTAATTAAGGGATATTAACAGGAAATTGAAGGGAGAAAAAATGCAAACAGGTAAGAAATACATAAAAAGGTATCCAATTCATTTGTTATGAGAGTAATACAAATTTGTTATGAGATATTTTTACCTTTCATACTGATAAAAATGAAGCAAAAGAAATATAATATTCAGTGTCATCAAAAGTGTAAATAAATATTTATTCTCATGTAGCACTGTTAGGAGTATAAACTGGAACACTTATTGGACTATCCATAATTTAAAGAAATTTCATGATTATCTTGAAACTGGAATTGTTAAATTATAGGATATAAACTTAATCATTTGAGAAACATCTTGTGAGAAACAACTTATATCACTGCATAGAGATCTATGTGCAAATATGTATATTTCATTATTTTTGCCATGATATAAAGTTGAAAACTGTCAATGCTCATTAGAAAGTAAATATTCACATAAATTACAGAATTTCTATATAATGAAAACATTTACAATCATAAAAGAATACAATATTTTGTAATTTGTCTGCTATATATTGTTAAGGAGGAAGAGGCAAGTTATAGGAAAAAGATATTGTGAAATATTTTAAGTAAAAATATCAGTGTATGTATATGGAGCAGAAAATTACTTGACATTTTAATGTGTTGTTAATTCTGCTTAGATAACTGTTACTTGAGTTTTCCTCTAAGGTTTTCCCTCTCCTGATTCCATTGATAGTATTTCAGTTTCAGGAATATCTATTTGGCATAAAGCAGGAACTGCATGAGGAAGATCCTTCTTCCTATATTGTTGAATGCATACGTTAGTTAAAGAAGTTGTGTAATATGGGCGGGAAAAAGAATGTTGATGAGCTAGCATCCTTAAGGGGAATAGAAAGAAGCTCCGATAGAGTGGAGGGGAGGTTTCTCGAAACCTAAGGAAGAGACAGAAATCTTCAGGTGCCTCTTGAAGAATCGCATCAAGTCTTTAATAATATTCTCGACTTAATCTTCCTGGAATCAGTTTGGAGAGATGTAGCAAAGCCTGGGAAGATAAGCACCCCAGCACTAACCAGTGAGGCACCAAGACTGGAGGGGATTTACCGAATCCCAAGCACTACGGGTTGCATGAGACTCCAAGGACCTTTTGCCAATTAGTACTCTAGGGATTGAGCAGGAGCAGGAAGCTCCAATAAGAACCAAGACATAACTTCACACTAGGCTTATGGGCTGGGGGCCCAAAGATAGATTTAATTTTGTTTTTAAATAAGTTAACATGAACATTTTTGAAGATTAGTTTATGAATAAAGATTAAAATTTGCTACTGAAATATATTAGAAATATTGTGATTATATAATATACTATTAAGATTTAATTATATATAAATGTATTACATAAAGAAAGAAAGGGGCCAGCTCCATGACCGAGCGGTTAAGTTCACGCGCTCTGCTGCAGCGCCCCAGGGTTTGGATCCTGGGCTCAGACATGGCACCGCTCGTCAGGCTACGTTGAGGCGGCGTCCCACATCCCACAACTAGAAGGTCCTGCAACTAAGATATACAACTATGTACAGGGGGGTTTGGGAAGATAAAAGCAGAAAAAAAAAAAAAAGATTGGCAACAGTTGTTAGCTCAGGCGCCAATCTTTAAAAAAAAAAGAGAGATAACTGAAAGAGCATAGAACAATCTGGTATTAATTGCTACTTTGGAAGAGAAAAAGGAATATTGAAGGGAGAGGGGGGTTATCAGTTTATATTTTATACCTTTCTGAATTGTTTGAGTTGGATACAATGCACTATGAAATTACTGTAAATAAAAATGAAAGAGCACCAATGATGACAACACTCACAGTGGTCAATTCAGTGTTCTGTGGACTAACCCTCAGTCAGTTCCAGCCTTTCACACTGATCCCTCTCTTCAGGGCCTTTTTATTCCCCCAAAACCCACTCAGTTAATTGTTTTCTCTACTTCTGCTTCACTTAGTTACTGAATGTCGGTTATTTTCTGACCTCAAGCCTCTGACGACAAATTTTTTTTATTACAATACCAATCAACTCTGTCAAACGCTCACAGTCACTTCCTCCAAACAGTGCTTTCAACTCAACCACTAACACTGTCAGTTGAGCCTCTGTCTGTCAGTGTAGTCAACTGGGATTACGGTCTCTGAGAGCAACGGTACATTTTAGTAATCATGGTGGCTTCCTTCAAAATATGTGAGGAGAGACATAAGAAGGAAATAAATTATTTTTCTGGTAGATATTTATGAAAGTTTTTTAATTTTAAAGTAGAGCACAATAAATGTATAAATAGATTAAGAGGATTTGGGGTTAAATCCAGTGTCTGAAATGTTGACCAGCTCCAAGGATACTTGCCTTTTTTGTCTCTGTCCTGTTCGCCATCCTCCCCCTAAAATCAAATAGGGAACATTTACATTTCTCTTAGAGTGGTCTATCTTCTTAGGTAATTACTTACCTATCACCTTTAGCTCCAAAATGGCTTCTTCATAATCACTGCCTTTTTTAAAAAAACACTTGTACATTCCATTGTCTGAGATCCGGAGGCTGTGGATTCTCACAGCTACTCTTCCCTCAGCGATGTAATCTTTCACCAATTCTGCTCTCCCTTTGAAATCTACTAGCTGTTCTCCCGTCTGCTCCATTCCATCCTGATACACATACACAGCCTCTGAGAACTGGGAGCGGAACCACCGCAGCTCCATGTTTTCCACGCTCATGGCTGGGGACACACGACAGGGCAACACCGTGTCTGCACCCAGCATGGCCACAATGGGCTCTGAGGGGCCAATCACTAAGAATGAATCTGGAATAGAGCCACAAGTGAAAAGGGTATCAGAATGACCTGCCTGGGAATTTTAGAACACAGCATTATTACTGCCAACCAGAGCCCCATAGACATTCTCTCATTTATACAGCAATGATTTGCAGCACACATTCAGGATGAAGATGTGGTAGTGAACAGAACAAAGAGGGTTTCTTCCCTTTCAGAGCTTACAATCAACAATGCAATCTCATATTAAATAAATGATTTTTTAATTGCAGTGGTGATAAATTCTCTGAAGGAGGAGGGAAGAGTGCTGAGAAATCATTAAATTGGAGTTATTAATCAGGTCTTGGACATCATAAAATGCACTTCTCATGAAGCTGAGACCTGAATGAATTAGAAGGCATTAGTGAAGCAATTCTACCTGGTACTTCTCTCTAAAATAATAACATTGATTTATTTGTCCTCATGTATGGCTAAATAAGTCATTATATCAAAGGAAGGATTTAGAATTAACCCACGAATACATGAGAAGTGATGGAGTGATTTAATCCTTCTACTCAGAGAACAAGAGAATCCAGATATACATAATATAAAATATTCTCACCTGAGCCCCACATGGACACCTGGAGAAGCAGGATAGAGAAGAGGTCACTTGGCAGAGAGAAGTGCAGAGAACCCACCATCTTTCCCACAGCAGAGAACAGTATGACACACAGATGGGGGTCCTGAAAATATCTGGAGTAAAGATAAAAATGGAACCCATAAGGTAAAGGGGTCATGGCTAAGGTGGTTCACAGTCCTTCTAAGAAACGGTCTCCTGAAGCTCTCAAACAACTGTAGTGTCTCTCAGGGAACATCAGGGAAGCCTTTGACACTCACAAAAAAAGATCTTTTGTTTCCTTTTTCTAAGGAAGCAGTCTTCATCTCAACAGCCATGTTCTTCAGTGATAGATCTGTCCACAGTCTCTCTAAACTCTTCTCTTAGTCAAGAACATTTTATCCAATTGACAGAGAGACAGAGAGAAGGCAATGAGCAGCCACAGAGAGAGATCACCTTAACAAGAACATTACTCCAACCTCAACAAACTTTCTCCCTATACATTCCCATACGATGAAGGCAGGGATATAACTTGATCTGTCCTCCATCCCTGGGATCCTTGGTCAGATTCTCTCACTTCCCTCCCTCTTGCCCATCACCCACAAAAGGAAGCACTCACATTGTTTACAGAGATGAGGGCATCCTGGAACTTCTCATCCTCACTGCTGCAGGCACCAGGAATACTCTCTGCCCTTTCTCCCAGTTACCGTCGCTCTCGGCTGTCCACAGGTCTCTCTTGTGAGACTTGCTCCAAGATGTCAAGGTGATATCAGACTTTACAAAACTTGGGGCCCCAGAGGAAGTTTTGGGTGGTCTTTTAAAGGGTTTTGGAAAACAGAAAGAAAGATGGCCCCTCCACAGGAATGTGTCAGCAGCGTGCTTCCCTTTGGCCACACTGACATACTCAAACCTGAAAGTAAAATGAGATAAGGAGCAAGAACTTTGACTTGGCATGTGTAATAAATCTATCTAATAATTACATACTTACAAGTTAAAGAGAGAATCAAAAACAAGTGGTTTCTTTTTTTCAGAGAAGTATATTATCCAGGTTCACAGCATAGATATTTGAACTTGACTGCCTGAGTTAAAAGCCTGGGGAGGCTATTTACAAGTGCATGATTTTGAGCAAGTTACACAACCTCTCTGTGCCTCAGTACCCTCATCTGACATTGAGTTTAATAATAGTACCTACCCTAAGTTTGGCTTGGGGATTACATGAATTTGTATGTGTAAACCACTTAGAAGAGTGTCAGTAACATATAAATTCTGTGTTAGCAATTTTTACTTTAACGTCTTGCTCAATTCATCTCAATATATCTGCCATTCGGATGGCAAAGTTTCATCTGCCAGTTAGGTCTTTCATTCCATTAGACAGAGAATTGAAAAGACATTCTCTGTATATCAAAGTATATCTCAATAAATGTAGTTTCTTAGAAAGCCAAATGCACCTTACTGTCTCTAGAGAATATTTATTTAAGATCTTGGTGCCCCTTTGGCCATATTGTTAGTGGCTCTCATACTAATACTTACGCAATTGTTATTTGCGTCCCTGATTATCCGTAACCCTTACGTGACATGAAGAAATATAAATTAAATTTAGAAAGAAACATGAATTAAACTTGGAAAGAATGTGAAATGTCAAGAAAATTCCTTCTGATCACATTCTATGTCTGGCACTGTACAATTGTGTTATTATTTCTATTCTACTATTGGGAGCCCTAAGATTCTTGGAAATACAGCTCTAAGGTCCTCAGAGCACAGAGCCCTCCATCGTTGACCTCTCTTTTTCCCCTGCACAGCTCTGCCCATGGCTTCCAATGTCAATTATGGCATGGTAGGAGGACATGTGCTTCTCCTGGTTTTCTTCTCTAAATCAGTTAACCTTGTGAGTTGAACATTGGGATGACCTGAAGACCTGAAAGTCATACAGGAAGATGACTCCCTTTCCCTCAAGAATGTGATTTCAGCCCTTTGCAGATGAGAGGAGAGAGTTACACTGAGCATTTTAAACAAAAGCAACTTTAGAGTTCCTATCATTCTATAACTCAACCCAGTCCAAAGTCCCTTGGGATGATCTTTATTACTTCCACTTCTAAAGTAACTAGAAGAGCTGGAGGCAGGCTGTGACTTTCTTGTTAGACACGTTCCAAGAGGGGTATTCAAATGCCAGTGCCTCTTGGCAGCCCTATTTGTCCCTCTTATGAATAGTGTTTTTCCATTCCAGAGATGGGTGAGAAACCTGCTGCTCCCAGCCCCTGCCACCACACGCTCGGATGGTGACCACAAGAACAACCAGGTGCAAACTCTCTCCGGAGCTGGGCCTTGTCAGTGCACTGAGGAGTCCAGGAGCTTCCGGGAACCCCCTTGGCTCAATCCAGATCGTGAGAGGGGAATGTGTGGTGATGTGCAGCTGTGTCTGTGGGAGATGTGGGTTCTGAGAAACAAAGGGTTTGAGCTCTGGGTTACATGGTGAGAAAACTCCTTTCCCTTTTGAAAGTTAAGCCACAAGTATATTTGTGGTCAAAATAAATAAACAAATGATTGAATTAATTCCAATAGATTGGCTGAGAGAAGTGGACAAATTTTGTCTAACTTTATTCCTCACTATTGAACTCAGGGTTTTCAATTTCAAGAGAGTTCTGTTGGGAGGGTAAATACACAAATAAGCGAGAGAGTGCATAGGACACAAGTGAACAGTTTACAGTTTTCTACACCTGCTGGGGACACAGTGGTTTCCAGAAAGAAGAGAGGGAAGGAAAACCCATTGGGGTAGATAGGAGTTGGTGGGTATTTGTCTTAAGGTCTATGAGGGAAAACAGCCAAAAATCTGCATATAAAAGTAAATGTTCAAACAGGAGATTGTTTCCTAAGAACTTTCACTCTGCTGGCTTTCTCACCAACTTCCTCAACAGAGCACCTCATTGTCACAGGGAACAGTTCATGTTTCCAGCGTGCTCCACTTTCTTCTCTGAAGAAGATGGTGTGTTTTCCTGGCTATTCTCCCGCTGGCTTCCTCCTCCCTCTTCTCCTTCAGGCGTCCAGATGGTGCTCAGCAGGTCAGTGTTCTGCTTCATGCCTTTTATTTATTGGCGTGTTTCAATGGCTCTTCTCATATAATGAAAAAACTTGGTCATCCATCACTCACAACTCTGGCCCCTCTCAAAGACAGTTATATCCTAAGGAGTCTGTGGCTGTGTCTGTTGCTAATAGGAGGGTTGAAGTGTCCAGCCAAGAATGGGAGTGTTTTCCTTCATATCAATGCCCTTTCCTCCTTTGAGCAGACCTCATAAAACTCATAGCTGTAATATTTATCTAAACATTTATTGAGTATGGGTGATTTTAGCCTGTTTGATTTTGATGTAACTGTTGGTTAAAATATGCTTTGTAATGTTCACACTGCCAAGAAAACCCAAGTCTGAGTACAAGGAATTTGGACTCAAGATCCCTAAGCTCTATATGGTTATGTTCTTGGACAAATCATTTATTCTTTCTGGAACATGAATCCTTCTTTCATAAAATAAAAGGAGCCCTCAGGATGAAGTTTTTAGACTCTAAGTTTGGAGAGACACCAGCTATGAGATAACAATAATGACATTTTTGTTATCATCCCTTTAATTTGAGGACAGTTAGGCAGTGAGTATCAAAGTGTTTAATTCTCATACATGTTGAATCTTCAATTCTACAAGAATCTATCCTAAAGGCAAGCTCTCCCATCTGTATAATCAGGTAGAGCTGACTACATATACTAAAATGGTTGGATGTTCTTTATTGCAGAAATTGGTATATAATGATCCCATTTATGTGAAACATAATGATATTTTCCACTATACTGTGGTTATAAGCAATGTCAATACCTTTTCTTAAATTAAATGGCTTATATAACAGGTATGGCCAACAGCCCAGAATCAGTTAACTAAGGGCACACATCCATTGAGTTATACTAGTACCCTGGGTTTTACACAGGCATGGAAAAGAAAGAGGGACCACAGCCTCAGTGCAGCCTAATGGCCAATGTGATGCTCCTTGCCCAGAACTGCCTGATCCACACTCCCTGGGACAGACTGGCCATGGGCTCCTTCTTCTAAGCTCATATATCCTTGACATTTGTGCTCACTCCTCCTGAATATCCACATAGCCATGGCTTGGGGAACTCTTCCCACTCCACAGTCGCTGCATTTGCAGGCCCTAAGTCCTCACTTTTCACAGGATCCACAATATTCTGGGCATCTGATAAGCAATTTTGCCCAGGGGGTACCTGTCACTTTTTGGCTAATGGGATCTCTACAGTAAAATAACTTTCAAGCAAATGGCTGTAAGTGACTTTGTGAAAGAGCATATTTTAGAATTCAGACTAAGTTCCCATTTTGGTCCGCAGCATCCTCCTTCCCTCCCTTGGGGACTCCAGCTGTCCTCTCTGGTAGGCACTGCTCTGCCTCTTAACATCTGGAACCACTGGTCTCCAAGTCTTGCACCCCTCTCGGGAAAATATTTTTTATGAAAAAAGTTCTCTATGATTCTAAACTTTCACAGTTATTTGAAAAACCAAAAAGGCCTACTTCACCTTATAAATTCTGCTTTTCATCTTGGTACAAAACACTATTAATCCTCCCCCCACCCCACCCCAACACACAGTAACCTAAATCTCAAGGTCAGAAACATCTACTTACCCCTAGGAGCAGAGTGCCGAGAGACTATGGGATGAATGAGGAGAGAAGAACCTTCCAATACTCCCCTTCTTGCCACCACAAAAAAAAATATATATTTGCTTAATAAGTTACTTTGCCATATTTAATTCTCAATAAATCTCTTTTCCATAGGTTTTTCATAATTCATATATAAACACTGTTTGTAAGTGTGTAGAAAAAAAATATGTCTTCTCAAATGCAAACTGTCAACAATTGCTACTTCTGGGGACTACAGTTGAAGAAGTAGATTTTTATATATAAATAAAATTTAAAATGTATATTAATTTTTTGGAAAATAATACAAATAAGAAAGAAATATGTTTAGGTCCCTAAATAAAGAGATGCAGATGGGTCTTCCATCTCATGTTCCCTCACTCATTCCCCCAATCTGTCTCTGATTTTCATGCAGTGTCTGAGTTTTCTGTGAAGGGACCAGATGAGCCCATCAATGTCTTGTTAGGGGCAGATGCCACTCTGCCCTGCCAGCTGTCCCCTGAGCAGAGTGCAGCCCACATGCACATCCGGTGGTACCGAGACCAGCTCTCCCCTGCTGTGCTTGTGTACCAGAATGGACAGGAACGAGGCGGGCAGCAGATGCTGGAGTACCGCGGAAGAACGGAGTTGGTGGGGGACTCCATCCACAAGGGGTCTGTGGCGCTGCTGATCCAACACGTCCGTGCCTCTGACAATGGCCAATACCAGTGTCGTTTTAAGGATGGTCACATCTCCCAAGAGGCCATCGTGGAGCTGCATGTTATAGGTATGTTAATTTGACACAGAGTGTATATGTCATGCTGTAAGGCAAAGAGAACGGTGAGGACATCTGGATTCCTAACCTAGTATTTCTTGTGACCCTCCATCTGTTGCTATGCTACTTTACCTTGCAGAATGGCAATTTCCTCAACTGTACAGTGAAGATAAGACTCTATACTCTATTTGCTTTTAAACACCAGTATTTCTGAAGGTGTTTTGGCAACCTAAAAATCCTGAATTAACTATTATTAATTCAGATACGTACTGAAACTCCCAAACATTAGTTTTTACCGAATCAGGAGAGAAAGACAACTAACAGAATTAAACTCCTTTTATTTTTAACTTTGTGCATTTTTTTCCTCTCTTTGGAATGACTCCAATGCTCTCCTAGTCCTAGAAGAATGCAAAGGCATTAAGCTGATTTCAAAACTGTTTCATAGGTTAGCCTAACACTGGCTGTGAGTGGTTTCTTGACCTCTGAGCTTCAGTTTACTCATCAGTCTAGTGAAGGGTATAGTTTGGCCTTCAGATTCAGGAAGTCCTAAGCCCCGAAGACCACAAGCCTCAGGCACGTGGCTTTTCTCCTCAGGTTTGGGCTCTGCCCCTCACGTTCACATGATGGGGCCTGAGGATGGTGGGATCCGAGTGCTGTGCTCCTCAGGTGGCTGGTTCCCAAAACCCAGAGTGCAGTGGAGCAACATGGCGGGAGTGAAGCTACCAACCCTCTCTGAGTCTCAAACCCAAGATGGAGATGGGCTCTTCTATGTGGAAGCATCTCTTGTGGTCACAGACAGCTCCCTGGGCAACGTGACCTGCTCCATCCAGAATCCCTTCTCTGGCCAAGAAAAAGTGTCAGCCATCTTCCTTCCAGGTCAGTGAGGCATAAACCCCAAGGCAGAGTTGGGAGTGTGGTAAAGGCAGAAAGGAGGGAAGAAGGGCTGGAGGGAGCCTTGGAGAGAGGGCAGGGCTTCCTCTAGGCTGGTCCTTACTGTGTTTCCCCTTCCCCTGTTAGAGCCTTTCTTCCCCAGGACATCTCCATGGAAGGCAGCCCTGGCTGGGACACTCCCTGTGTTGGGGCTCCTCCTCATTGGGATCAGCTACACTGGCTGGAGAGAACATCAAGCCAAAGAGAGAGAAGTAAAGAAAACAAAGAAAGAATCTCATGAAAGAGACCAGATGAGGAATGAAAAGGAAATGGCACTTACTGCCAAAGGTAAATCGGGGCAGCAGGGCAAGTCAGAGGTTCATGGAAAAGCTGGGGATACAGGTAGTATAAGGCAGATGCGGAAATGAAAGGTTGCGAAAGGACCCCAAGGAAAACAGAGGGTATCAAGAATTCCACTGAACTGAGAGTCTTGTGGAAAGGAGAAAACCATATGGGAAGCTAGGAGATCTGTGGGCAGAGGTCATGAGTCCTCCAAAGTGGGGCTCCTCAAACCACACCAGGCCCTTTCATGCCTCTGTGCTCTGACCTGTGCTGCTGTTTCTCCTTGTGGAATTGTCTTCCTAATCTTCTCTTCCTATTTGTTCTTCAAGAATAAGCTTCCCATGAAGAATCGGCACTCCTTCCTCAGTAATCCCACGATACTTCCTATGAGCTTTTCTTAATCCTTGTCATTTTAGATTTGACATACATTTTTGCCAATATTTCATGCCTACCTGACTATGAGACCCCTAAGGGAAGGCCAAACTGAATTCATTTAGCTCCTCCCCGAACTCAGGAGCAGCTAAAGCCCAAGTTGATGAATTTTACATCTCTTCCTTTTTCAGCGAACCTTGAGGCAGAGCTTGGTAAGTCTTGCTTCTTCTCATGCTGTGTTTAGAGTTTGTTTCCCTGTCACACGTGTTCTGGGTCTCTCACTGAGTGTTGTTTCTTGCAGAAGGGCGAAAAGCATTATACAATGAAGGTAAGAGACTCTGGGTTTCCCTCGCCACCTGATGTCCTGATGCCCAACACTTCCTCAGCTTCCTTCTCTTAGAGGGAATGACTCAAAGATTTAGTGGTGATCAGTGGAAGAAAAATAAGGGGAATGAAAATGAACACAAGGCCCCAGATTAATGTTTCACCTGGATTTGTTCTGTTTTAGATTGGAAGAAGGCCCTGCTGTATCCTGGTAAGTAACTCTCTGGGCTTAGATCCTGCCATCTGCCTCTGGTATTCTGAGTATAATCAGCAGAGACATAAACACACACATCCATTTGCAAACTGTGAAAATTTATTTGGTATCAATCTGTAGTATTTTGTATTTGGAGGCTCAAATAATCAATTGTTTTCCAGAGCTAAGGATAAAGAAAAAATAACTGCTAACTGGTAAATTCCACAACATGCATAGGGTAGGACTCAACATGAATTGTGAGCCCATCCACTATGGAGAAGGAAGGAATAGAATTCAGAGTGATTTTGATGAGATTTGGGAAAAATAAAGACTACCCTATATCACATCAGCATTTCTATACTGTAAATAAAGTTTTTAAAAATTATATCACATTTTTAGTTTTTTGGTGAAGAAGATTGGCCCTGAGATAACATCTGTTGCCAATCTTCCTCTTTTTTTAATCCCCAAAGCTCCCCAGTACATAGTTGTATATCCTAGTTGTAGTTTCTTCTAGTTCTGCTGTGTGGGACACCACCTCAACATGGCTGGATGAGGGGTGCTAGGTCCTAGGCCAGAATCTGAACTGGCAAACCCCAGGCAGCTGAAGTGGAGCGTGTGAACTTAACCACTCCACCACGGGGCTGGCCCCAGCAAATAAAGTTTAAAAGAGAACATAATGTACTATATTTTATATTTGGAAAAAAAATGTTAATTGTGATTTTACTTATCTTACCTATTCAAAATAAAGACAATAAAGTTCAATATACAGTAACAAAGATTTATGTTTGAAAAAGTTTGAAAAACAATCTTTCAAAATATTTTAATATCATTTCTAAAAATATATTTATCTAGTGATAGAGGGAATTGGCTATTTTTATACCTTTTAATGTCTGTGCCTTTGTATTGTGTGGGTTTACAAGTGTGTGTGTGCATGTGTAATATAGAGTTGGATCTCAAAAACATACCAGGTCATTTCTTAAACATATACTTGTGCAATGTTAACATGCCCGATGGTAGCATAAGCCATTATCTCTGAGCATGTGGAACTTAAAGTCCACTGGGAGAAGTAAGCTAGGAACCAGGCAAATAGACAAAGCCTGATAAGTGCTTTGATAAAAGGAGGTCAGAGGAACCCCTCCCAAGGGTTAAAGTTGGTTAAGTAGTTTCTATGAAGAGTTTTCTTCATGAGCTGCTTAAAAATGTTCCCATGATTCTAGAAGAGAGCGCAAAGTACTAAGGGTGAGGACATATGAGTTTTAGTCCCAACTCTGCCAATTATAGCTGAGGAATCAGGTCATTTTCTCTTTCTTCACCTTAGTCTCCTTATCTCTAAAATGAAAAGATTGGAATAGATGATCTGAGATGTCCTTCTTGATTCATATATTCATAGATTCTATACATCAGAGTGCTACACTTCTTACAGAAGGGCAGTTCAGTGAGAGATCATAGTGCTGCTTCTGTCAAGAATTACAGATACGTCCTTATCTGCCTATTGCCCCAAGACTCTATGAGAATATCCAATCTTTAAATAAAATCACAAGCCCTATCATAAGAGAAGTGGCAGCAGGAAGAAGCACATGCAGTTCTATTCCTCATGAGGAATCTGTCTCAGGAGAAAGATATTTAAAAAATCTGATTAAAGGGATAAAAATGAGTCAGTTCAAAGGCCTTAGTCACAAGCTTAAGCTTTACTCTGAAGAGGTCATAGGCTGGAAAAACCCCAAAATAAAATAAAATGAAACGACATTCAAAGCTCTCATCCTTGGTGAGGAGAGTCATAAAGGTCTTAAGAGAACAGGCACCTAGAACACTAGACCTCATTCCAGGTGTTCTCCAAACCTGGTTCAGGCTGCAGAAGCTTATTGCCCCAGCATCAGGCTGAATTAGGGGATAATTCCTAAACTTGGATTGAGCACAGAAGTCATACCACATGTGTTATAGTCCCTGGACACTACCAGAGTTTGAGGGGCTTAGAGGAGAAAGTGAGGAGAGTTGAGCAGAGAAAGTGATGAGCTAAGGAAGAAGCATTTTGCCTCCTTTTCATTCCCTGGATATGCTTCCCCCTTGGTCTCAATTTGTATTGCTCTTTTTCAGACTGGAGAAAGGAACAGTTCCAGCTTGGTGAGTGGTTCTTTATCTCTTGGCTTCCTCCAATCTGCCCTCTGATGTCCCATTTTTTCTTCCTAACATCATCTCCTAGTTAAAAAGATAGAGGCACCATTATTCTACTAAAGAGAAGGAAGAACATGAAGATCATTAAATGTTAGCCTGAACTGAAATTGCTGCTGGGATTAGCTACTCTGGTTGTGTTCTCACCTTTATATATTGGCCCAGCTTTTTTGTCTGTGGAGTCTACTTGGTTCTGAAACAGGAATTCACATAGTCCCTCAGCTGAGGAGACCTCCAGCTAGTCAAAAATGCTCAAAGTGGCAAGAGTAACTCAGCTTCTCTCTTTTTTTTTTTAAAAGATTTTATTTTTCATTTTTCTCCCAAAAGCCCCCCAGTACATAGTTGTACATTTTTAGTTGTAGGTCCTTCCAGCTGTGGCATGTGGGATGCCGCCTCAGCATGGCCTAGAAAAGTGGTACCATGTCTGTGCCCAGGATTCGAACCAGCGAAACCCTGGGCGGCCAAAGCGGAGCTCGCAAACTTAACCACTCTGCCACAGGGCCGGCCCCTAGTCAGCTTCTCTTTTTAAAGAGCTCAGCTCACATGGAGGCTGTTGCTAACTGAGGAACATAGGTCTAATTTGTAGAGAATGTGGAAAGAACACTGTTCTCAAGTAAATACTGCAAGTCCTCTGCTCACTCCAGCACTCTCCCAGGAAACTGATAGTAGCATAGCCAAGATCAGATGAGATCAGTAGCCTGGAACCCATGGTGAGAGCACATCTAACACCCCAGCTCCACCTCCCCCAACCAACACACATTCAGAGGAGAGGTATTCTTTCACCAGTGGATCCACATTTGCCCTGTTTTGTTAAGGTTTCCCCTGTACAACAGCTTTCTGAAATACACAATGTTGGCCATTTCCTTTCCTTTTATTCCCCTTACAGCCCCTGTGACTCTAAGTCATGAAATCTTTCACCAGAACAATTCTGACCCAGAGAGAAAAGAGAACTTCAGGGAGGGAACACAGGATCTATCTCTCAGTAATAAGCAAGAAGACTGCAACCTTATCACACTTACTCAGGAAGGCTTCAGTTTCTGGAGACATTTTTGGGAGGTGGACATTGAAGACATTGATGAGTGGACTCTAGGCATTTATGAGGAGCCCATAGAGAATAACAAATATCTACAAAAGAAGAAATACAGAGTCTTACAGAAGAAGGGATGTGAATACAGGGCTCTCACCTATTGTCTACAAGATATTTCTCTAGAAAAGTCTCTCCCGATAGAAAAGTGTCTGCGAAAGATTGTGATTTTCCTGGATTATGAGGATGGTGATATTTCTTTCTACAACATGACTGATGGTACCCACATTTTCTCCTTTACCCAAGCAAGCTTCTCTGGGTCTGTCCATCCTTACTTCAAACTTAAATCCATGGAAATGTCTTCATCTGCACAATATTAAGTAACTTAGAGGAAGAACCTATGCTATGAAGACAGTCGCCCATTCTTCGTAAACCCTGGGGCTTCAGTCCTGATGGGGAGCCTCAAGCCCACTGATTATGAGGCCTCTTGGTCTAAGTCTCCATGAGTCTCCATAACCATAGTTTCTGACCACATCAGGCACTGTTTGTTAAACATTCTGCAGAGAAGAATCTTTTTTTCTTGTTATTGTTATGAATGATGTTTCTTGCTTTATATCTACTATATCACAGACTGATGATTTTCTTCAATGAATTACTGGAAAAATGAAGTGAATAAAAAACAAAGCCATACAATTACAAGTGCTAATTATTTTATGATTATGTTCAATATGCCTAAAATAATTCTGTCAGTTTGCTCTAAAAGTTTTTTAACACTCTATGTCTGTATTTGTTTCATAAATAACTGGTAAGAAAAAGTTTGTAGATAGATACTGGTCTGTGGACCACACTTTGAGTAGCACAGCTAAAGCCATATTCAAATGAATAAAACTTAGATAAACCTCCTCACATTTCTCAACAGTGGCACAGAATAAAACTGACATTGATTAGAGTACTGGAATTGTCTTGTCCCAGTAGCAGGGAATAATTAGTGCTAGACTATAAAAACTGCTCCAGGGGCCGGCCCTGTGGCTGAGTGGTTAAGTTCGCATGCTCTGCTTTGGTGGCCCAGGGTTTCTCCAGTTCGGATCCTGGGCACAGACATGGCACAGCTCATCAGGCCATTTTGAGGCAGCATCCCACGTGCCACAGCTAGAAGGACCCACAACTAAAATATACAACTATGTACTGGGGGAATTTTGGGAGAAGAAGCATGAAATAAAAAGATAGGCAACAGTTGTTAGCTCAGGTGCCAATCTTAAAAAAAAAAAAACCGATCCAGTATTAAAGAACAAATCTTAAAAGCAAAACTCAAAAGGATCAAATTGCTTACAAGTATATCAACTTCATCCCAAACCAAAGCTCAAGAGAGTAAAATTCACAATGTCTGACATCCAATCAAAAATTACAAGGCCCCGGGGCCAGCCCAGTGGCATAGACACTAAGTTTGGCATGCTCTGCTTTGGTGTCCTTGGTTTGCAGGCTCAGACCTATACCACTCATCAAGTCATACTGTGGCAGCAACCCACGTACAAAATACAAGAGGATGGGCACAGATGTTAGCTCAGGGCCAATCTTCCTCACTAAAAACAAAAAAAAATTATGAGGCACATAAGAAAGCAGGAAAATATAACTCATAATAAAAAGAAAATCAATAAATTAAAATTGACATGGAACTGATTTAGATGTTAGAATTAACAGACAAGGACATTAAAACAGAAGTTATAACTATCTTCCAGATGTTCAAAAAGTTCACTAGAGATGTACATTTAAAAGAAAGACTCAGATTGAACCTCTGGAGATGGAAATGATGTATGAGATGAAAATTATAGGGGATAAGATTGACAGCAGGTTAGCCATTGCAGAAATAAATTATTAGTGAACTTGAGGACATAGAAATGGAAACCATTCAAAATGAAACACATGGTGGAAAAAAGTACTGAAAAAATGAAGAGTATCAGTGAGTTGTGGGAAAACTTTAAAGGGCCTAATACAAAAGTAATTGAAGTCCTTGAAGAGAGGAGAAGGGTAAACAGAAAAAAGATTTCAGAAAATAAGAGTGAAAAATATATTCTAAATTTGATCATTATAAATTCCAAATCCAAAAGGTTATCTTAGTCTGTTTGGGCTGCTCTAACAAAAATACCATAGACTCAGCAGCTTATAAACAACAGAAGTTTATTTCTCACAGTTCTGCAGGCTGAGAAATCCAAAATCAAGGTGCCTTCAGATTTGGTGTTTGATGAGAGCCAGCTTCCTGGTCCATAGGTAACTGTCTTCCTGCTATGTCCTTACATGGCTGAAGGGGCGATGGAACTTTTTGGGGTCTCTTTTATAAGGGCACTAACACCATTTATGAGGGCTCCACCCTCATGACTTAAGCACCTCCGAAAGGCCCTATCTCCAAATATCATCATTTTGGGAATTAGGTTGCAAAATATGAATTTTAAGGGTACACAAACATTCAGTATATAGCAAAGTTCGATGAACTCAAAGCACAAAAATGAAGACGATACCATGGCACATAAAAGTCAAATTTCTCAAAAACAAAGATTTAAAGAAGCCAGAATAAAAACACACACAGAAGAATAAAGATAAGAGTGACAGTCTATTTCTCATCATAAACAATGCAAGTGAGAAAACAGTGGAGGAATATCTTAAAGTACTGGAAAAAATACATTGCCAGAATAGAATTTAATACCCAGTGAAAATATTTTTCAAAAACAAAGTGAAATAAAGACGTTTGCATTTATAGACAAGCAGTGGGGAAAAAAAACCATCATCAGTAGCAGACCTACACTATAAAAAATGCTAAAAGCAGTCCCTTTAGGCAGAAGGAAAATGGTAACCAATGAAAATTTGGATCTATACAAAGGCATGAAGAGCACTGGAAATAGTATCTGCGTGGGTAATTATAGAATGGTTTCTTCTTATTGTTTAAAAATTTTAAAAGATAAAAGACTCCTTAAACAAAAATAATAACAATGAAGTATGGACTTTATAACAGAGGAAAGATTTAAATGTATAACAACAACAGCACAAAGGCAGGAGGGAAGACATGAAAATACATTGCTGTAAGTCCTATAGTAGATATAAAGTAGTATAATATTGAAGTTAGAATGTTATAAGATAAATGTGAATGCTATAAACCACAAACAATCATTAAAATAACAAAAAGAATTATAGCTATTAAGCCAAGAAAGGACATAAAATGGCTCTTAAAAAATAATCAAAACAAAAGCAGAAAAGGAAGAAAAAGGTAACAAAGTACAGACAGGACAAACAGAAAATAAATAGATGATAGACTGGAATCATATCAATAATGACATTAAATGCAAAAGTAGAAAGCACATTCTTTTCAAGTTTACACAGAATATTTATCAAGATAGACCACATTCTGAGCCACAAAAATATATCTCAATAAATTTTAAAAGATTCACATTGTAGAAAATATCTTCTCTGTTCACAGTGAAATTAAATTAGAAACCAACTCAAGAAGATATCTGGAAAAATCCCCACATATTTGGAGACTAAATAACATACTTCTAAATAAACCTTGGGTCAAAGAAGAAATAAAAAGGGAAGTAAAGTGCATTTTAAACTGCATGAAGATAAAAACAGCAGATTAAAGTTTGTGGCATGCTTCTCAAGCAATATTTTAGGGGAAATGTATAGCACTAAATGTCTATATTATAAAATAAAAAAGGCCTTAAATCAATAACCTTAGCTTCTACCTTAAGAAACTAGAAGAAGAAGACCAAATTAAACCAAAGAAAGCATAACCAAAAGAGAAATAATAAAGTTGAACGTCGAAATAATTAAAACAAAAGACAGAAAAACAATAGAGAAAAATCAAAGAAACCTAAAGCTAGTCCTTTGGGAAGCTCAATAGATTTGATAAATCTCTAGCTAGATTGATCAAGAAAAAAGAGAAAAGACACAAATCACCATATAATTGATAGAAAGGAGACATCTCTACATATTCTACAGATATTAAAACAATAATAAAGGGACATTATGAAAAACTTTATGCCAATAAACTTGACAATGAAGATGAATAAATTACTTCAAAGACAAACTCCCAAAGTGTATTCAAGAAGAATTAGATAACCTGAATAGCCCTGTATCTATTAAGGAAATTAAATTTGCAGTTAAAGGCCTCCCCAGAATGAAAACTCTAGGCCTGGATGACTTCATTGGTGAATTCTACAAAACATTTAAGCATAATATAATACAAAGTCTGCACAAACTTTTCTAGATAATTGAACATGGTGGAATTTTTCCCAATTCATTCTATGGAGACATAATTACCCTGACACCAAATCTAGACAAAGACATCACAAGGAGAGGAATTACAGACCAACATCCCTCATGAATATAGTTTCAAAATATCTAACATAATATTAGCAAATCAAATCCAAGACTATATCAACAGGAGAAATCAGCATGATCAAGTAGTGTTTATGCCAAGAATGCAAATCAGTAAAACGTTAATCAATGTAATTCACCCTATTAGCAAACTTAAAAGAATAAATAGATGGTAGAAAAAGCATTTGACAAAATCCACATCCATTTCTAATAAAAAGCTCAGCAAACAAGAGACCTGCCTTACCCTGATAATGGACAATTATGAAAAATCTATAGTACTACTATACTTAATCATGAAAGGCTGAAGATTTTTTTCCGTAAGATGAAGAATAAGTATGTTTGCTCTACTAAGCTTCAACATTAAGCTAGAGGTTCTAGCCAGTGCAATAAGGTAGTAAATATAGTGAATGGGCAAACAGATGGGAAAGAAAAAAATAAAACTGTCCTTATTTTCAGATGATATCATCCTCTAGTTAAAAATGTCTATGGACTCTACAGAAAAGCTACTGGAACTAGCAAGTGAGTTTTAAAAGACTGCAGAATACAAGATCAATGTGAAAACAGCAATGGAATTTCTAGCATCAATCAGAAAGAGAAACAAAAAGCAATACCATTTGTAATAGCATTGTACATACTCGTACACTAAAAACTATAAAACTTTGCTGAGAGAAGTTAAATATTAAGTTGCTGATTCTCCCCAAGTTTATCTACAGGTTCAATACAATCCCAATAAAAAACCCTACAGGCTTTTAAAAAAATAAATTAGCATGTATATTCTGAAATTCACATAGAAATGTAAAGGATCTAGAATAGCCAAAACAACATTGCAAAAGAAGAAAAAATTGGAGGACTAACATACCCTGATTATAAAGCTACAGTAATCAAGACAGTAATGTATGAGTATAATGATAAACAGTTCTATGATACAGAACAGAAAGTCTAGAAATACACTCACATGGAAAACTGATTGTCCAAAAAGATGCAAAGACAATCAGCGTGGAAAGGATCATCTTTTCAACAAATTGTTCTGTAACTATTTGTTATCCATATACAAAAGGTAAAAGAATGGATCCATACCTCAACTATAAAAATAATTAACTAAATGGATCATAAACCTAATTATAAAACCTAAAACTATAAAACCTCTAGAAGCAAATAGGTAAAAATATTTATGACATTGTGTTAGGTAAAAATTTCTTAAATAAAACACTTAAAGCTTATTCCATAAAATTTTTAAAGATTGATGATTTGGATTAAGGTGCTAGATGACTAGATTACCCCAACCCCCCTCCCCCCATATCCTTATTTCCATCCTGAAAGAAATCTGGAATATACTGTCCAGAGAGGATAAACTGATCATTTTGGTGAGGGAGAAAACAGACAACAGGTTAGGTAGAAACAGATAATAGGGCAATAAAATGTGAATATGTTCAAGAATTCCATAATCCAGACTTGTAACTTCCATGTAACAATTTGGAAGCCCCTTTTCTGGGGAATCTGATTTTCCTAAGAGGAAACACCTAAAGATACTGACATCCGACAAAAGATTTATCAAAATCACCCTATATTGAAGTTCAATGTCAACAAGATCCACGTATGTACTCAGACTTAGCACAATCCCCCTGCTCTTAATCAGGGTCAAAAATTCAAAGACTAACAGGTATTGGAGTAAAATTTCCAACATGGAATATAGAGACATAAATGGATAGAAAAACTTGAATGAAACAGAGACTATTCATGGAATAGAAAGTTTTAAAAGAAATTATTATTAATATTTCCAGAGTGATCCAAAAGACATTGCATCCACTAAGCAAGAACAAGGTACTATAAAAATAGGTCAATCATGTAAGCGAGAAGTTTTAGAAATGGCAATAGATATGAATGATCCCAGAGAAGATGTAGAAGATAAAGTTGAGCTTCTCCCAGATATTAGAGAATAAAAAAAACAAAAACAGAAAATAAGAGGAAAAGATAAGAAAACTGTATAATCAGTGGCTCAGTCCTGAGGTTCTAACATGTGAATAATGTGTGGAAGAAAGAAAGAACCGACAATGTGGAAGAGAAAACATCATAAATGAAATAATTAGACAAAATTTTCCAGTTCAGAAAAATGTAAATATCCAGTGTAAAATAGCACACCAAATTATTGCACGACTGAAATTACATTCATATGAAGACACATCATTGAGGATTTAGACCTTACAACAGAATCACTAGACATAAAATAGTAGTGAAGGAAAATAATTTTTTATCCAAGCTTCTATAGCCAGCCAAATAATAAATCAAGCATTAGAGTAGAATAAAAATATTTTCAGGCCTGCCAAATGCCTATGTTGATGTTTACATTGTTTTATGAACTATCTTGCTCACTGATTTCTCCAGAAAGTGTTTTTGTAAACTGTCAGAGAGCATTTTACTGGGCTATGGCCAAGAAATTCTGTTTGTTTTATTCTATTGTTAGAGCTTTCATTTAACAGTTACAATATTGTCCTTTCTTTCCAAAATTAGTCTTAAGCCTGCTAGTTGGTTTTTCAAACTAAATTTACACTGTTTAAAGATAGCTAAGGTGAACAACTCATTCTAGTTTGCCTGGGATTTTCTCAGTTTCATCACTGAAGGTCCCACATCTGGGAAACTCATCAGTCCTGGGAAAACTGGAATGATTGGTGACCCTAGGAACAAGTGATACAGCTATAAAAAAAATTAACACACAAGTGAAAATAGTGGGTACTTTGGGAAAAGGAGGGGATGCACTCAGAGAGCGACACAGTGGAAGCTTCTCAAGTGACTTTAGTCTTAATTTAGGTGATTTATTATTATTTAAAAATTATGTAAGGGCCGGCCCTGTGCCCAAGTGGTTAAGTTTGCAGGCTCTGCTTCAGTGGCCAAGGGGTTGCCAGTTTGGTTCCTGTGTGTGGACCTAAGCACCGCTCATCAAGCCATACTGTGGTGGCATCCAACATGGAAGAATTAGAACTACCTACAACTAGGATATACAACTATGCACTGGGACTTTGGGGAGGAAAAAATATAGATAGATAGAGAGACTTCCAGTTCCATCACAAACATATAAAGAGCTTGGAAATCAACATTACCACCCTTCCAACAATAAAAGATGAACAAACCAAAATCAGTGACATTTCTTGGACCCATTGGAGAAATGAGGTCTTAGAGACAACCACCACCTTGACATCTGGAGAGACATGTGCATCCAGAGAAACACAGCATCTGAGATCTGCTTACCTGGAGGAGAAGTCACTAGAGCCATAAACTGGTAGGAACATTTAAGTTGCAATATGGATGAATTTCTGGAGTGTGGGCTAACTTGTGAGTAATAAACTCCTGGCAGTGTCAGTCTTATGGGATCCCCCACACTTTTGTGGACCTTCCCTCTATTAACTTCACCTGGTTCTCATGATGAGTATTGGAGAAAGATCCCCTCATATTCCTGGAGAGAAGAGGGGAGGAGTAATCTTTGAAACACACCCAGATCCTACTTCATACCAAAGACCTACTCTCCAGTGGAAGGGACTTCATCAGAGCAAATTCTGAAACCTTATCCAAGCTAGTAGAAGGGATTCCTCCCACTACAGTCCCCTCCATCTTTCCTATCTCACCTAAGGGTGAGGGGAGTGAAACATAGTCAACAGGAGAGAGAGTTTCAGGAAAATACTTTGGGAACACTGCAGCCAGGGAAAGGAGAAGGGAGCAGGGGGAAAAACACATTTTAAGGCCACAACCTTGAGATACAGGCCCACGAAGAGACTTAATGAGAAAATTGCAGAATTGTCTACCATCCCCAGGTGCTACGACATATCAGCAAATTTCCAGTGTAGTAACAGTGGATTACATCTGAAAGAGCTTCATGACAGACTCACTGTGAAGACCCATATATAAGGAAGCCCCAAAGACAAGAGGGGAGACAAATACAAGGACAGTAGAGGAAGTTAAGGCCTCTAGTGCCTATGCTACAGCAAACATTAAATTCAGCCCAACTCCTATCAGATGAACATAAATCCTCTGACTAAAGGCCTAAGTGCTTTAGTTCCTATTACCTGATCCAACATGTCCGACTTTCAGGAAAATATTACAAGGCACACCAAAAGACAAGAAAAAGCGCAGTCTGAAGAGACAAAGTCAGAATCATAATGAGACCCAGACAAGATACAGATGTTATAATTATTAGATAGGAAATTTAAAATAACTATGGTTAATATGGTAAGGACTTCAGTGGAGAAAAGTAGACAACATGCAAGACCAGATGGGTAATGTAAGTAGAGATAAAGAAATTCTAAGAACAAACCCAATGCAAATTCTAGAAATCAAAAAGCACAGTAACAGAAATAAACAATGCCTTTTTACAGACTTGTTGGTCAACTCAAAATGGATGGAAAGAATCAGTGAACCTGAAGTTCAGTGAATAGAAACTTCCCAAACTGAAATGCAAGGGAAAAAATGACAAAAACAGATTAGAACATACAATAACTTGGGAAAATATCTAAAGATGTCACAAACTTACAATTGGAACACCAGAAGGAGAAGTAAGAGAGGAAGCATAAGAAATATTTGAAGTAATAATGGCTGAGAACTTCCCAAACTACTTGACAGACACTGAAGCACAGACTCAGGAAGCTCAGAGAACTCCAAAAAAGATAAACACTAAAAATACCACACCTAATTATATTATATTCAAACTGCAAGAAGATAGTGGATTGGAATCTTTCAGTGGTATGGGGGAAATTGTATAGTTCACAAAGTGTACTAAGTGAAAGAAACCAGGTGCAAGAGGTCACATACAGTATGATGCCATTTATGTGAAATATCTGGAATAGGTCAATCCATACAGACAGGAAGCAGATTGGTGGTTGCCAGGAGATGAGGAGAGGGGAGTCATAAAGAGTGACTGCTTCATGGGTGTGGAGTCTCCTTTGGGAGAGATGAAAATATTTTGGAACTAGAAAGAAGTGATGGTTGCACAACATGTGAATGTACTAAATGCCATTGAATTGTACACTTTAAAATAGTTAATTATATGTTATATGGATTTAACCTTAATAAAAAATAATGTGAAGGAGAAGAAAAGACTTTCACACAGACATAAACCAAAGAAATCCATTGCTAGTTTACCTGTCCTGCAATAAATGTGAAAAGAAGTTCTTCAGGCAGAAAAAAAGTGATACAGATCAAAAAGTAGATCTTTATAAGGAAAGAAAGGTTAGAGAAAAAAACAACTGAAATTAGAATTAAACTTTCTTTTATTCTCATTATTAACTGATATAAAAGACATCTCTTCAAAACAATAATAACAACAGTGTATTTGATGATTATAGTATATGGATGAATAAAATGAAAGACAGTGATATCACAAGGTACAGGAGAGAGAATTGAGGAATACTATATTATAAGGTATCTGCATTACACATGGAGTGGTATAGTATTATTTGAAGGTTAGCTTAGACTATTTAAAAATACATATTGTAAACTCCAGGTAAAACACCAAAAATTTTAAAAAGATGTGTAAATGATATGCTAAAGGAGGTAATAAAATGGAATCACATGAAAAGTTCTATTAAAACCAGAAAAGGAGGAGGAGAGGGAAAAAAAGAACAAATTCAATGAATAGAAAACAGTTACAAAGATAGTAGATATTAATATGACTATTAAAAAAATCACTCTAAACGTGAATGGTCTAAACACACCAATCAAAAGACATAGATTGTCAGCATGGGTAAAAAAACAAGACCCAACTATACGTTGTCAATAAGAAACTCACTTTATATTATAAAGATTCAAATAGTTAGAAGTAAAGGGATGGAAAAAAAATATACCATACTAACATTAATTGAAAAAAAGTTGAAGTATTTGCATTAATTTCAGATGAAGGGCAACACATAATGACAAAGGAGTTAATTCCCCAGGAAGATGTAACAATCCTAAACATGCATGTAACTAACAACAGAGTATCAGAATACATGAAACTAAACATCTATAAAAGGATAAATAGAAAAATCAACTATTACAATTGGAAATTTAAACAACCCTTGTAATAGTCTTATATTGCTGCTGTTAACAAATTACCAAAACTTAGTGGCTAACACCACACAAATGATCATTTTACAGTTCTGTAAGTCTGAAGTCTGACAGGTTTCACTGGGTTGAAATCAAGGTGTTTGCAGGGCTGCACTCCTTTCTGGAAGCTCTAGAGTAGAATCTGTTTTCTTGGCTTTTCCAGCTTCTAAAGGCTGCACATATTTGGCTCATGGGCTCCTTCCTTCATCTTCAAACTAGAAATGGCAGGTTGAGTCTATCTCACATCTCTGATACCTTAATCCCTATTTGCTATGTAATATAACATATTTTACAGGTTTTGAGGATTAGGATGTAGACATATTTGTAGAACCATTATTCTACCTATCATCTTCCTCTATTGGTAATTGATAGATCAGGATTAACATCAGGTGATCAAAATTAAAATCAACAGTGATAAGTCGTGTTGATTGTACAAGCATACCTCAGAGATATTGCCGGTTCAATTTTAGACCACTGCAATGAAGCAAACATCACAATAGAGTCATATGTTTTTTTATTTATGTTTACACTATACTGTAGTCTTTTAAGTGTCCAAATACAATTATGTCTAAAAATGTATATACTTTAATTTTAAAATATTGTATTGATAAAAATTGCTAACCTTCATCTGAGCCTTCAGCAAGTCATATAATCTTTTTGCTAGTGGAGGGTCTTGCCTCAATGTTGATAGCTGCTGACTGATCAGAGTGGTGGTTGCTGAAGGTGGGGGTGGCTGTGACAATTTCTTAAAATAAGACAACAATGAAGTTTGCACACGTATTGACTCTTCCTTTCACCAACAATTTCTCTGTAGCATGTGATGCTGTTTGATAGCATTTTCCCACAGAACTTCTTTCAAAATTGGAGTCAATTCTCTCAAACTCTGCCACTCCTTCACCAACTAAGTTTATGTAATATTCTGAGTACTTTGTTGTCATTCCAACACTCTTTACAGCATCTTCACCTGAATTAGATTTTACCTGAAGAAACTACTTTCTTTGCTCATCTATAAGAAGCAACTCCTCATCTGTTAAAGTACTATCAAGAGATTGAAGCAATTCAGTCACATCTTCAGGACCCACTTCTAATTCTAGTTCTCTTGCTATTTTTACCACATCTGAAATTACTTCTTCCACTTGAACCCCTCAACATCATCCATGAGGTTTGGAATCGACTTCTTCCAAAGTCCTGTTAATGTTGATATTTTGACCTCTTCCTGTGAATCAAGAATATTTTTAATAGCATCTAGAATGATGAATCCTTTCAAGAAGATTTTCAATTTACTTTGCTAAGATACAGCAGAGGAATCACTACCTATGACAGCTATAACATTATGAAATACATTTCTTAAATAATAAGACTTGAAAGTTGAAATTACTCCTTGATCCATGGGCTGAAGAATGGACGTTGTGTTAGCAGACAAGAAAACAACAATTATCTCACTGTACATCTCCATCAGAGCTCCTGGATGACCAGGTGCATTGTCAATGAGCAGTAATATTAAAAAAATTTTTTTTCTGAGCAATAGATATCAACAGTGGGCTTAAAATATTCAGTAAACCATATCATAAACAGATGTGCTGTCATTCAGACTTTGTTATTCCACTTATAGAGCACAGGCAGTATAGATAAACAGCCTAATTCTTAAAGGCCCTAGGATTTTTGGAATAGTAAATGAGCATTTGTCTCAGCTTAGTCACCAGCTGCATTTGCCCATAGCAAGAGAGTCAGCCTGTTCTTTGAGGCTTCGAAGACAGGTATTGACTTTTCCTCTCCAGCTCTGGAGAGGAAGTTATGGGAAAAAACTATAAATAAATAGGACTTCCAGCTGTGGAAGTCCTAGATGGCATCTTCTTCCAGTATAAGGCTATTTCATCTACATTGAAAACTGTTGTTGAGTGTAGCCATCCTAATTAATTATCCCAGCTAGATCTTCTGGATAATTTGCTGCAGCTTCTACATCAGCACTTGCTGCTTCACGTTTCACTTTTATGTTATGGAGGCTTCTTTCCTTAAACCTTATGAACCAACTTCTGATAGCTTCAAACTTTTCTTCTGCAACTTCCTTACCTCTCACAGTCTTCATAGAATTGAAGAGAGTTAAGGCCTTGCTCTGCATTAGGCTTTGACTTAAAGGAATGTTGTGGCTGGTTTGATCTTCTATCTAGACCACTAAAACTTTCTCCATAGCAGCAACGAGACTCTTTTGCTTTCTGATCATTCATGTATTCACTGGAGTAGCACTTTTCATTTCCTTCAAGAACTTTTTCTTTGCATTCACAACTTGGTTAACTGATGCAAGAGGCCTAGCTTTTGGCCTATCTTGGCTTTCAACATGCCTTCCTCACTAAGCTTAATAATTTCTTGCTTTTGACTTAAAGTGAGAAATGGGCAACTCTTCCTTTCACTTGAAAACTTAAAGGCCGTAGTAGGGTCATTAATTTGCCTAATTTCAATATTCTTGTGTCTCAGGGAATAGGGAGACATGAGGAGAGGGAGAGAGATTAGAACAGCTGATCAGTGGAGCAGTCAAAATACACACATTTACAGATTAAGTTTATCCTCTTATCCATGTGGGGTTTGTGCTGCCCCAAAACATTTACAATAGTAACATCAAAGATCACTGCCCATAGATGACCATAACAAATACAATAATAAGGAAAAAGTTGGAAATAGCGCAAGAATTACCAAAATGTGATGCACAGACACGAAGTGAGCAAACGCTATTGGAAAAATGGCACAGATAAACTTGCTTGACGCAGGGTTTCCACAAACTTTCAATTTGTAAAAAATGCAATGTCTGCAAGGCACAATAAAATGAAGCACAATGAAACAAGGTATGCCTGTACAGAAGTGGCACCAATAAAGCTGACAGTTGTAGCAACCTTCACAATGGGTCCCTGATCTGTGGAGTAAGGGCTCTCTTTGTGCTGAAGACACACAGAAACCTCTGAAACTGGCCTCATCCTGGTCAAGTCAGAAATGATACCATGTCCCAGGGGCAGGTATTGTGGAGGGGTTAGCACTACCATTAGAGACCTGATGGATGCAGGGGCCATGGTGGTGTTGTCTATTATCTCCATTTAATTCAGCAATCTGTTCCTGCAGAAACCTGACAGGGTCTAAAGAATGCATGAGCTACTTCAGACTTAACCAAGTAGTGGTCCTGATGCAGCTGCTGTGCTGGATGTGATGCCACTGCCAGAGCAGGTTAGTAAGGCCTCAGGCACATGGTTTGTGGCTTTAGATGTGGTGAGTGCATTCGGTTTTATTCTGTTAGAAAAGTGGAGGTGGAATGATTAGCATGTACATGGAAGGAACAACAATATTTATTTATAGTTTTCTTCAGGGCTCTTTTAACTCTCCTGCCTTCTACAAGATAGTCTTAAGAGATCTGAAACTCCTGGACATCCTATAGAATATCACATTAATTCATTTCATTGACAATATCATGTTGATCGGGATGGCTGAGTATGCTGGAGGCGTTGGCCAAACATATGCACTCCAGAGGGTGGAAGATAAACCTGACAAAGACTCAGGGACTGGCCACCTCAGTTCAGTTCTAGAGGTCCGGTGGTTAGGGACATTCAGGACATCCCATCCAAAGTGAAAGACAAACTGTGCATTTTGCATCCCTCACTGCACAGAAGGAAGCACACTGCCTGGAAGCCTTTTGGGGTTCTGACAACACATGCCACACCTCAGTATGTTGTTTGGCCTATACTCTGGGTGACATGGAATGATGCCAGCTTTGAGTGGAGCTTAGACATGAAAGGACACTGCAGCAGATCCAAGAAGTAGTGCAATCAGCCACCATCCATCAGACCTGATGGTGTTGGAGGTGTCAGCGGTGGGAAAAGATGAAGTGTGGAGCTAAAGGCAAATAGCACTGGGTGAATCTCATCCTGGCCCCTGGGATTCTGGAGTAAGGCCACGGCATCCATAGCAGAGAAATATACCCCCATTTAGGCACAACTTTAGGTGTGTTACTGGGCCCTGATAAGACAAAATGCTTGACCATGGGACACCAAGCACCCATGTGATTAAAAATTGACATATGCACTAGGTTCTGTATAACCCACTAAGTCATCAATTGGATGGGTCCACAGCAGTCCATCATAAGATGGAAACGGTTCATCAACAGTTAAACCTGAATCACCTGTTCACACTTAAGCCAAATCATCCACTCCTGAAGAGCTATTGAACAACCAAGCAGACAAACTGATGTTAGCAAAAGTCCATCACTGGTCAACCGAGGACTGACAGGATGGACACACGAACGGAGTGATCAAAATGGCAGAGGTGAAGCAATATGGGTCCAGCAGCATTGACTCCCAGTTACCAAGGCTGTCCCAGCTACTTTCACCTCTGAATGTCCAACTTATCAGCATTAGACAAACACTGGGCCCTGATATAGCACTATTTCTTGAGTGACGAACTAGCCACCAAGTGACAAGCTGACTGCTTTGAGATCCTTCCATCCTGGGAGGGCCAGAGGTTCCTCCTCACAGGGATAGACATCTATTCCATGTGTAACTTTCCCTTTCCTGTCCTCAGAACTTCAGCCAGCACCACTATGGGGGCTATTGAAATGTTGGATCCACAGGCTTGGAATTGCTCTTAGCACAGTATACAACAGAGGGACCTACTTCACAGTAAACAGGTGCAGGATGGGCCTTGACTAGGGAATCCACTGGTCATATCATAATGTGCACCATCCAGGGGCTGCTGGCCACACAGAATGCTGAGTAGGCCTTCTGAATACACAAGAGAAACTCCAGCTTTGAGGAAATTCCCTGAAGGGATGGGGTTACATCACGCAGAATGCAGTGTATTTATTGAATCAGAGAACTCTATATGGTATCCTCAGTAGGAAGAGTATGTGGGTCCAGAAATCAAGGGCTGGAAGCAGATGCCACCCCACAGACCATCACTTAGATTCATCCACTGGGAGATTTTCCACTTCCTGTCTCCACAACCCTGGGCTCTGCAGTTTAGGAGGTCTTGGTTCCCAAAAGGGGGGCACTCGTACAAGAAGACATGACAAGGGTCCATTGAACTACACATTACCATTGCCTACAGAGAAGTTTGGACTCCATGTACCCAGAGACCAGCAGGTGAAGAGAGGAGTCCCCTCTTCTTGAGGCAGAAGTACTCAACTCTGATCTGCAGGAGGGGGTAGGGTTGTGTCACATGTGGGGGCAGGAGGAATACCTGTGGACTTGGATGATAGACTTGGGCACCTCCTGGTTCTCCCTTGCTCCCTGAAACTGTGACTAGACATGTGCAGCTACCTAGCCTGAGAAGGCTTTAGTTCCCAAGGGCCTAGACCCTTCAGGTAGGAAGATTTGGGTCACATCCCCCAGATAAGCCACAAGGACCCCTACTCTTGTGCTCTGAAATCCATGGCAACATTTGTGCAGAGACCCTGCTTTCAAAGGGCTGTTTCCAGAATGACTAGTCACGGCAGGGACACTAAGGCAGGCAATTCCTGGAAGATGTGGGGATCTTCTGATGGCTGAATGTGGCTTGAAGACTCCCTATGTCCTTACTCAACTTCACTTAGATTGCCTGGTAGTCCAAGTTACATCCAACAAACCTTTTTTCCTACTGACCATCACTTGGGATCAGACACGCATCTCAGTCCGCTGTCCTCCCCAGCATTTTCTGGTTCCTTCTTCATCTTCTCTGATGGGTGTTTCCTCTAATCAAATACTGATTAATTTAATCCCATCTTGGTGTCTGCTTCTTTGAGGACTTGGACTAACAAAATCATTTTCATCCATATACCGAAAACCTATTGCTTATTCCACCTTGTAAAATTCTCTTCAGCCAACTTTTCCCACTAGCATCTGCTCCATTTTGCTTGTCTTCCTGTTACCTCTTTGAGGTAATGGATGTTTATTATTTTAAGCCACTAAATTTTGGGGTAGTTTGTAGCACAGCAATAGATAACTAATAAAGCTCTCTTAAGTTTCTATTAGTCTATCTCTCCTGTATTTCCTTGCACTTTGAAAATGTTCTCTCTCCTCGCTGTTTCCAGTTCTTCTCCTGTTCTCTCTTTTGTCCTTTCCTTCCTTCCTTTGCTCCCTCTCTCCCTCCCTCCCTCCCCTCTTTTTCCTTTTTATCATGGAAGAAGCCAAACATAAAATGACACTATGTGGTTAGGCTAACAGGAAGCATTATCTGGACCTGTATGCTAAAAGTATAATGCCAACGTATATGGAGTAAAAGTAAATAAAGTTGTTAATAGAATCTGAAAAAACTGCCTGGGCAATTCTTCAGCCAAGGCAGTGGCTTTCAACTCTTAATTCCTCCCCTTCAGCTGAGCTTTCTATTTTCAGAACAATCACATCAGCAACATGAGCTCTTACATATTCCTGGTAAAAATTTAAATTGATTCAAGCACTTTGGAAATCAAATGAGCATTATCTGGTATGGTAAACTACACACCACATATAATCCAGCAATCCTACTCCTGATCATACACTCTGGAGAATTTCCTTCCTATGTGCCCCAGGAGAGAAGTACACTAATATTTATGGCAAAAATTGGAATAACCACATATGCATCAATAGTAAAATAGCAAAATTGTGGTATAATCATAAAATATAAGACTTCAGCAGTAAAAATGAATAAACAACAGCCTCACACATGAGGGATAACTCTCCTGCATAAAGCTGAGTCACAGAAGAATCCATGCAGTACGAGTTCACTCTACAGGAAGTTCAAAAACAGGCAAAACTTAAATACTATTTGATTTAGGGATATAAACACATTGTAAAATCTTTAGAGAAACTCAAGGGAATAGTAAACACAAGACCAGGATAGAGGTTACATCTGGGGGATGGGATCGGGGAGGCAGCCACAGAGGCTTTGTGGGTTCTGCTTCATACAACAGTGGTGGGTGCCCAGATATTTACTTGGTCATAATTCCTTAAACTGGTACTTTTTTTAAAATGATGCTTCTTTTCTTAAAATTTTTAAAATGTTTTATAATGTTTTTATTGTGATCTAAATAGTTTATAGCATTGTGAAATTTCAGAGGTACATTAATATTTGTCAAACACCATATAAATGTGCCCCTGTACCCCTTGTTCCCACCCTCCTCTCCCTTCCCCCCAAAATTACTAAATTGCTCTCTTTGTCCATACATTTGTTTATATTCCACATATGAGTGAAATCACATGGTGTTTGTCTTTGTCTGGCTTATTTCACTTAACATGATGCTCTCAAGGTCTATCCATGTTGTTGTTAATGGTACGATTACGTCTTTTTCTATAGCTGAGTAGTATTCCATTGTATATATACACCACATCTTCTTTATCCAATCATCAGTCATTGGGCACTTGGGTTGCTTCCATGTCTTGGCTATTGCAAATAATGCTACAGTGAACATAGGGGTGCATAAGTCTCTTTGTATTATTGCTTTCAAGTTCTTTGGATAAATACCCAGTAGTGGGATAGCTGAGTCATATGGTAATTCTATTTTTAATTTTTTGAGAGATCTCCATACTGTTTGCCAAAGTGGCTGCACCAGTTTGAATTCCCACCAACAGTGGATGAGGGTTCCCTTTTCTCCAGAACCTCTCCAACATTTATTATTTTTTATCTTGGCGTTTATAGTCATTCTAACGGGCATAAGATGATATCTAACTGTAGTTTTGATTTGCATCTCCCTGATGATTAGCGATGTTGAGCATCTTTTCATGTACCTGTTGGCCATCTGTATGTCTTCTTTGGAAAAATGTCTGTTCATATACTTTGCCCACTTTTTGACTGGGTGATTTTTTTTTTATAGTTCGGTTGTGTTAGCTCTTTATAGATTATGGAGATTAACCCCTTATCGGATGCATGATTTGCAAATATTTTCTTAAAATTGGTTGGTTGTTTTTTCATTTTTTTCTTGGTTTCTTTTGCTTTCCAGAAGCTCTTTAGTCTGATGAAGTCCCAGTTGCTTATTTTTTCTTTTGTTTCCCTTGTCTGAGTGGACATCATATTTGTAAAGATCCTTTCAAGGCTGATGTCAAAGAGGGTACTGCCTATATTTCCTCCCAGAAGTTTTACGGTTTCAGACCTTACCTTCAAGTCTTTGATCCGTTTTGAGTCTATTTTTGTGTATGGAGAAAGATAACGATCTACTTTCATTCTTTTGCATGTGGCTGTCCAGTTTTCCCAGCGCCATTTATTGGGGAGGCTTTTCCTTTCTCCGTTGTACGTTCTTGGCTCCTTTGTCCAAGATTGGCTGTCTGTAGATGTGTGGTTTTATTTCTGGGCTTTCAATTCTCTTCCACTGAACTGTGTGCCTGTTTTTGTACCTGTACCATGCTGTTTTGATTACTATAGCTTTGTAATATGTTTTGAAGTCAGGGATTGAGATGACACCAGCTTCGTTCTTGTTTCTCAGGATTTCTTTGGCTATTTGGGGTCTTTTCTTGCCTTGTATGGATTTTAAGATTCTTTGTTCTATTTCTGTGAAGAATGTCATTGGGGTTCTGATTGGGATTGCACTGAATCTGTAGGTTGCTTTAGGTAGTATGGCCATTTTAACTATGTTTATTCTTTCAATCCATGTACATGGAATATCTTTCCATTTTTTTTTATGTCATTATCAATTTCTTTCAGTAACGTGTTATGGTTTTCCTTGCATAGGTCTTTCATCTCCTCAGTTTAATTTATTCCTAGATATTTTATTCTTTTTGTTGCAATTGTAAATGGGGTTGCATTCTTGAGTTCTTGTTCTGTTAGTTCATTATTAGAGTATAGAAATGCCACTGATTTTTGTACGTTGACTTTGTATCCTGCAACTTTGCTGTAGTTGTTGATTATTTCTAATAGTTTTCCAATGGATTATTTAGGGTTTTCTATATATAAAATCACGTCATTTGCAAAGAGTGAGAGTTTCACTTTTTCAGTGCCTATTTGGATTCCTTTTATTTCTTTTTCATGCCTAATTGCTCTGGCCAAAATCTTTAGTACTATGTTGAATAAGAGTGGTGAGAGGGGCCAGCCCAGTGGCAGTGGTTAAGTTAGCACTTTCTGCTTTGGTGGCCCCGGGTTCATCAGTTCACGTACCGGGTGCAGACCTATGTACTGCTTGTCAAGCCATGCTGTGGTAGGCGTCCCACATATAAAGTAGAGGAAGATGGGCACAGGTGTTAGCTCAGGGCCAGTCTTCCTCAGCAAAAAAGAGGACAATTGGCAGCAGATGTTAACTCAGGGCTAATCTTCCTCAAAAAAGAAAAAAAGAGTAGTGAGAGTGGGTACCCTTGTCTTGTTTCTATTCTCAGTGGGATGGCTTTCAGTTTCTCCCCATTGAATATGATGTTGGCAATGGGTTTGTCACATATGGCCTTTATTATGTTGAGGTATTTTTCACCTATATACATTTTATTGAGAGTTAATATCATGAACGGATTTGGGTCTTGTCAAATGCTTTCTCTCCATCTATGGAGATGATCATGTGGTTTTGCTCCTCCTTTTGTTAATATGGTGTAACACATTGACTGATTTGTGGATGTTGAACCATCCCTGTGTCCCTGGTATGAATCTCACTTGATCATGGTGTATGATCTTTTTAATGTGTTGCTGTATTCTGTTTGCTAAGGTTTTGTTGAGGATTTTTGCATCTATGTTCATCAGTGATATTGGCCTGTAATTTTCTTTCTTTGTGTTGTCCTTGTCTAGGTTTTGGATCAGGGTGATGTTGGCTTCATAGAATGTGTTAAGAATACTTCTGTCTTCCTCAATTTTGGGGAATAGTTTGAGAAGAATTGGTAATAAATTCTCTTTGAATGTTTGGTAGAATTCTCCCAAGAAGCTGTCTCATCCTGGACTTTTATTTTTGGGGAGGGTTTTGATTACAGTTTCAATCTCTTTACTTGTGATTGGTCTATTCAGATTCTCTATTTCTTCTTGATTCAGTTTTGGGAGGTTGTAAGGGTCTAAGAATTTGTTCACTTCTTCTAGATTGTCCAGTTTTTGGCATACAGTTTTTCATAATATTCTCTTATAATCTTTTGTATTTCTGTGGTATCAATTGTAATTTCTCCTCTTTCATTTCTAATTTTCTTTATTTGAGCCTTCTCCTTTTCTTAGTGAGTCTGGAAAATTTTTTTTTTTTAATTTTATTTTTTTTCCTTTTTCTCCCCAAAGCCCCCCGGTACATAGTTGTATATTCTTCGTTGTGGGTCCTTCTAGTTGTGGCACGCAGGACGCTGCCTCAGCGTGGCCTGATGAGCAGTGCCATGTCCGCGCCCAGGATTCGAACGAACGAAACGCTGGGCCGCCTGCAGCAGAGCGGGCAAACTTAACCACTCGGCCACGGGGCCAGCCCCTGGATAATTTTTTTTATCCTCTCAAAGAACCAGCTTCTTGTTTCATTGATCTTTTCTACAGTCTTTTTTTTGTTTGTTTGTTTCCATTTCATTTATTTCTGCTATAATTTTTATTATTTCCCTCCTTCTGCTGAGTTTAGGCTTTGTTTGTTCTTCTTTTTCTAATAATGTTTGGTGTAGTTTAACATTGTTTATTTGAACATTTTCTTGTTTATTTATGTAGGCCTGTATTGCTATAAATTTCCCTCTTAAGACCACTTGTATTGCATGCCATAAGAGTTGGTATGGTGTGTTTTTGTTCTAGTTTGTCCCCAAATAGTTTTTAATTATCCCTTTATTTCTTCAATGATTCATTGGTTGTTCACTAGCATGTGGTTTAGTCTCCAAATTTTTGTTCATTTTGTAGCTTTTTTCTTGTGGTTGATTTCTAGTCTCAAGGCATTATGGTTGGAAAAGATAGTAGATATGATTTCAATCTTCTTAAATTTATTGAGGTTTGCCTTGTTTCCCAATATATGGTCTAGCCTTGAGAAGATTCCAGGAGTGCCTGAGAAGAATGTATATTCTGCTGTTTTTGGGTGGAACGTGCTCTATATAGCTATTAAGTTCATCTTTTCTAGTTTTTTGTTTAAATCCACCATCTCCTTGTTGTATTTTTGTCTGGATGATCTATCCATTGATGCAAGTCAGGTGTTGAAGTCCCCTACTATTACTGTGTTGTTGTCGATATCTCCTTTTAGGTTTGTTAACTTTGTTTACTTTGGTGCTCCTCTGTTGGGTGCATGCATGTTTATAGATGTTATGTGTTCTTGGTGGAGAGTCCCTTTTATCATTATATACTGCTTCTCTATGTCTCTCTTCACTAGTTTTACCTTGAAGTCTACTTTGTCTGATATAAATATGGCAACCCCTGCTTTCTTTTGTTTGCCATTAGTTTGGAGTATTGTCTTCCATCCCTTCACTCTGAGCCTATGTTTTTCTCTAGGGCTGAGACGTGTTTCCTGGAGGCACTATATTGTTGGGTCTTGTTCTGTAATCCATCCTGCCACTCTGTCTTTTGATTGGAGAATTCAATACATTTACATTTAGAGTGGTTTTTGATATATGAGGGCTTAATATTGCCATCTTATTGCATGTTTCCCAGTTCTTCTGCATTTCCTTTGTTTCTCGCCCCATGTATTTCAGACTACCCATTTGGTTAGGTAGTTTTCTCTGTTGGTTTTCTTTGTTTTCTCCTTTATTGTAAATATCTCTGATCTAATTATTTGTTTAGTGGTTACCCTTAGGTTTATGTAAAAAATCTCATAGTTGAGACAGTTCATTTTCTGATAGCCTCTTATTTCCTTAGACTATACTGATTCCATCTCTTTCCTTTTCCCCTTATAAGTTATTTTTGTCCTATCTCTTTCCATCCTGTGTTGTCAGTTTGTGCTTAAAATGATGAACTCATTTTTGTTTTTGTGTTTTCCTTTTCTTTATCCTTGATGTTAAAGTTAAGTGTTTACTAACCTGATCTGAAAGAAAGCTGCCATTTTCTCAATATTGTCTACCTATTCACCTCCTTGCTCAGTGCTTTGTAGCCCCTTTCTTATTTTTTTTTTCAGGTATGAGGGCCTTCTTGAGGATTTCTTGTATGGGGGGAGTCTTGTGGCAATGAACTCCCTTAGTTTTTGTTTACCTGGGAAAGGTTTTATTTTCTCCTGCCATATTTGAAGGATACTTTTGCTGGATAGAGTATTCTTGGCTGAAATTTGTTGTCTTTCAGGATTTTGAATCTATCATTCCACCCTCTCCTAGTCTGTAAGGTTTCTGCCGAGAAATCTGCTGAAAGCCAGGTAGGGGTTCCTTTCTAAGTTATTTTCTTCTGTCTTGCTGCCCTTAGTATAATTTCTTTGTCTCTGACTTTTGCCAGCTTCACTACTGTAAGCCTTTGAGCAGGTCTTTTTACATTGACAAAGTTATGAGATCTGGAGGCCTCCTTAACATGGATTTCCAGCTCCCTCCCCAGGTTTGGGAAGTTCTCATCTATTATCTCTTTGAACAAGCTTTCTGTTCCATGATCCGCTCCCCCCTCTTGAATACCTATAACCCTTATGTTGCATTTCCTGATTGAGTCAGATATTCCTCTGAGAACTTCTTGATTTCTTTTTAATCTTTTCTCTCTTCTCCTCCCTCTGAAGCATTTCTATAGCACTATCCTCTAACTGACTGATTTTCTCCTCCATATTGTCAGCTTCGTTGCTTAGGGAATCCAGATTTTTCTTTATTTCGTTCATTGAAGTTTTCATCTCCAACAATCTTGATTGGTTGTTCTTCATGGTTTCAATCTCCTTAGTGAAGAAGCTCCTGAATTTGGTTAAACTGGCAGTTTTTAAATTGCAGCTTATGAACCATTCTTGGTTAACTTTTTTAAAAAACAAAAGAGAAAAGAAAATATGAAAGTTCATTGCAAGGATCCTCAGGAGAACTACCACACTAGAGCAAAGCCACAACCAATGTTATAAGCCATGTGAGGCAGAGAGCCAGGATGCCATAAAAAAATATACTGGTTAGAAATAGGTTATTTGATCTTTTGCTCACTGGCATCTCTAAGATTTTCTAGTATACAATGTCTAATCTGATGTGCAAGGTAATTCTATCTTGAGAAGGATTTGATGTATTACTTACATTTAACCTCACATACAACTGAATTAACCTGTTTTACAGAAGTGGAAAAGCACATTGTTGATCAATATAGGCTAAACTGCACAACCTTATAAAGGGATAACCAACCAGTGATAGAATAGAAAGTGTGAATGGAAAATACAGTAGAGCCGCTTTAAAAATCTTCAGAGACACATATAACAGTGCTTTTTGGAATCACGTTGGTGATTCTCATTCCAAAACATAGTGAAAGATGTTAAACTTATTACAGGATGCCAACTGAATAGCCAGTTTTTGGAAAACTTTGTTTCTAGATTGGAGTTAACTATTTCTGCCTCTTGCATCCCACCAAAATTGCTGTCATGATGCTAATCTAGCTACACAGACTGAGGTATGAGAATCACATTTTTCTAACTGAAAAGCAATTTCACTACACAAATGTATTTGAAGATGATGTTGAACAAGAAAATTGGCATCTTAGCCAATATCTTTTATGTTCTTAAACTAAATTTGAAACATCTATGGAAAAACAAAGATAGTTATTATTTTAAAGGCATTTTTATGGCACTCAGGTCTTGGAACTGTATGATCTGGCTGCTATATACTCTCAATTTTGTTGCAACTTATTGTAGGGAACATTATTATTAAAGACATTTGCAAGAAAAACTTACAAATATTATTTTACCTCCTGTCTCTGTCTCAAACTTTTAATCATTACTTTCCAAAAGAGAAGTGAAAAGCATTAAAGAAAAATAATCAGATAAAACAAGCATTCATTTACAAAATCCTGAACTAATATTTAATTTTGGTTTTAACATGTATATAAATACTTTGATACTCCTCCCTTCTAGAGGTAGAGGTTAATTCCCTCCTCTTGAGTGTACTTAATGACTCACTGCTAACTGACAGAGTAAGGCTGATGGAATGGTGTGTGACTCTGGGTCCAGGACATAAAACACACTGCAGCTTCCATCTTGGGTGTTCCCTCTCTTGGATCATTTGCTTTGGGAGAAGCTAACTACCTAGTCATTAGCCATATTATGGAAAAATCCACACGGCGAGGTACTCAGGCCTCCTGGGACCATCCAAGAAGGAACTGAGCCCTCTTCCAACAGCCATATGCGTGAGCCATATCTCCTCTGAATCCTTCTATCCCAGTCAAGCCATCAGATGATGCAGCCCTGGGTGACAGCTTGACTGCAATCTTGCGAGACACCATGAGCCAGAAGCACTCAGGTAAACCTCTCCTGGATTCTTGCCCCTGGGAAACTCTGGGAGACAATACACATTTGTTGTTTAGAGCTGCTAAGTTTTGGGCAATTTGTTATGCTGCGGCACATAACTAACGCAGTGCCGAAAGAGAGAGTGAATTATTGCACTTTAATTTTCATTTGCTCTAAATGAATTATAAAATGTCAAAATATCATTTGGTTTTAAGATTTAAGGAGAACTTCCATGGCTAATAGGATTTATTTTATTATGACTCACAACAATCTATTTACTTGAACTTTAATTTCCAATTGTGACTCAATTAAACACAAAAAGAAGACCCAGGCCATGCTAGGCTGATTCTATGATGGTCCACAACAACCACCTGCTAGCTATTCACCTTTCTCCCAGTGATTCAATCAAACACTAATATAGATGCTGCTGTGAAGGGATTTTGCAGATGGATCTAAGGTCTCAAATCAGTTGACTTTAAGACACGGGGATTATCGTGGGTTGGACTGTCTTAATCAAGTAAGCCCTGATGAGGGGTTCTTCCTGAGGAAAGATATTCAAAGAGTGAGAGGGATTCAATGTGAGCGATTTTCTCCATTGCAGGCTTTGAAAATGGAGGAACCACATGGCAAAGAATGCTGATGGCCCTCCCCCAGCTCCTTACTGACAGTTGTGAAGGAAACAGGGACCTCAGTCCCACAACTGGAAAAAATTGAATTCTGTTAACAGTCTGTATATAAGCTTGGAGGAGGATACTGAGCTCAAGATGAGAACATAGTTTTGTGAAACCCTGAACAGAGAACCCATCCGCACTATATCGGGATTTCTTTCTTTTTTCTTTATTTATTGAAGTAACACTGGCTTATAACATTATGTAAATTTCAGGTGTACATCATTATATTTCAGCTTCTGCATAGACCACACTGTGTTCATCACCAAAAGTCTGGGTGCCATCCATCACAGTACACGTGTCCCTTTACCTCTTTGGCGCTCCCCCTCCCTCTTCCCCTCTTTTAACCCTGAAACTATAACACTCCTAAAAGAAAACATAGGCAATATGCTCTTTGACATTGGTCTTAGCAGTATCTTTTTAAATATCTCTTCAGGCAAGGGAAACAAAAGAAAAAATAGACAAATGGGACTACATCAAACTAAAAAGCTTCTGCACAGCAAAGGAAACCATCAATAAAACAAAAAGACAACCCACCAACTGAGAGAAAATATTTGCAAATCATCTAACTGATAAGGAATTAATATCCAAAATATATAAAGAACTCATACAACTCAACAACAAAAAACAAATCACCTGATCAAAAAAATGGGCAGAGGATATGAACAGACATTTTTCCAAAGAAGATATACAAATGATCAACAGGCACATGAAAAGATGTTCAACATCACTAATTATTAGGGAAATGCAAAGCAAATCTACAATGAGATATCACCTTACACCTGTCATAATGGCTATTAGAATGACAAGAAATAAGAAGTGTTGGAGAGGATGTGGAGAAAAAGGAACCTTCATACACTGCTAGTCAGAATGAAAACTGATGCAGCCACTATGGAAAACAGTATGGAGATTTCTCAAAAAAATTAAAAATAGAAATACCATGTGCCTAGATTTCTGACTAAGGAACTGTAAACAAATAAACAGGTGTTGTTTCGAGCCACTAAGTCATGCTAATTTGTTATTCAGTAACAGAAACTAATACACAGGCTCACTGTGCAACAGATAGGCACATAGCATTTTTTCCATGGGAATGAATTTATGAATTAGTATGAATGTAATAAAATATTTCCTAACTTTTTTTTGTATTTTTCATTTTTATTTTACATAATGCAGTTAAATTTTTTAAAATCATATTTCATTCATTCATTCAACAACTAATTTAATGCCTACTACGTACCAGGAGTGGCTTTATATATTGAGGATACAACTTTAACCTAAACAGCTCAAAGCCCATGTGCTCATGTGCCTTACATTTTAGAGGCTTCCCAAGAGTGAGATGGAGACACTGGAGCACTTTAAGTGAAGAAATGACACATCCTGACTCACATTAACGAAATCACTGACCACAGTGAGTAGAATAATTTATGAACTGCAGCGCTGGTGCCACAATTCAGGAGTGAGAGGGTGGTGGAGACTAAGGGGAGAAGAGGGCCTGAGGGGTGAGAGGACAGAGAGAAGGGCTGGAGGAGCAGGGGTGGGGAATAGAAGCAGAGGGAAAGAATCCTAAAGCAGTGGAATTCTCAGATCTAAACATACATACTGTTTCATTGATCTTTAATAAATATATCTACAGACCTAGTAGAGTATTCTTGGTATTTAATACATTCTTTGGAGCTGCCTAAAAACTAATTGCCTCCTTTTGTTAATCAGTTTAAAAACATGTGTCCTGATAAAATATGCACATTACTTAGATGTGAGTAACTGATAAAAATAGGCAATGAAGGAGCACCGGTGAAGGGCACTTTGACTGAGTTGAGCACTTTCATGTTTGAGGTGATTAATACACACTAACAAACTGTGCTTCCATGTGCTCCTTTGTACTGAGGATAAGTCAGGGACTCAGACACACTCAGGGCTATGGAATGAAGATCATTTCAAAATGCAACAAACCTGAGTCACAGATATACTGTCTGGGAAAGTAAAACAGGGGCTTTGTGAGTCTGATTGCAGTGCTGTGCAGATATGTTTCTGTACGAAGGGGTCAAAATCACTTCTTTTACAGATTACATTCCTGATGTTCGGAGGGATTTCAAGATTGTGTTACCCATTGGGGTTAACTAACAAAAAGGAACCTGGTCTCCATGAGAACCTCTATCTGGTGTTTTCAGGCACAACTTCTCCAGGCTTACAGAGAAAACTCCTGTCCCTCCACCTCCATTCCCAGGGCGAGCTCACTCTCTGGCATCAAGTCCTCTGGGACTGAGTATTTTTCTGCAAGAGTCCAGGAGTAGAGTTAAGAAGTAGGAGCACAGCTCAAGTAGGGGGAAGCCAGGAAGAGAAGAGGAGGAACAGGGGCTGAGCCCAGCCTGAGGATTTCTCCCTGGTTCCTCAGACAGCCCCTGGGCCAGGACTCAGGGAGACGGTGTGACAAAGAGCTCTTGTTGAGAAAGGAGAGGGGTCAGAGAAAAGTCCCAGGTCCTGGAGTGTGGCTCTCAGGGTGTGGGGCCCGAGGGCAGTGTCTGGGGCGGGGAAGCTCAGTGTTGGGGAGTTCCCATCTCCCAGAGTTTCACTTCTCCCTCTCACAACCTGTGTCAGGTCTTAGTGCCTGAATTCTCCTGAAGATGCCCCAGTTCTCAATCCCATTGCGCGTCCGGTTTCTAGAGAAATCAATCAGCGCCACCGCGGTTGCCGGTAATAAAGTCTCCACTGACCCGCCAGGACTCAGATTCTCCTTAGACCATGAGGATGCAGGTCACGATGCCTCGACCCCTCCTCCTGCTGCTGCTCTCGGGGTCATGGTCCGGATCCAGACCTGGGCGGATGAGTGCAGCATCGGGAGGAAACCACGTCTGCGGCGGGCGGAGCGAGTGGACTGCGCGGTCTGGGCGCAGGACCCCCAAGGATGGCGAGTCTCCGCGAACACCCGCCCAGACCACCCACCTCTGCCCGGGCCCATCCAGATCCCTCCCTTCTCCTGACGCCCTCTCTCCCCACACCTAAATCCCGGTCCTTCTCGGTTGGCCGGCCCTTTTCCATCTTACGAACTCCTCGCCTCCTCCCCGTTTTCGGCACCGGGACCCGCGCCTGGAGGAGGATCGGCCGGGTCTCAGCCCCTCCCCGCCCCCAGGCTCCCACTCCATGAGTTATTTCTACACCGCCGTGTCCCGGCCCGGCCGCGGGGAGCCCCGCTTCATCGCCGTCGGCTACGTGGACTACACCCAGTTCGTGCGGTTCGACAGCGACGACGCGAGTCCGAGGGTGGAGCCGGGGGCACCGTGGGTGGAGCGGGAGGGGCCTGAGTATTGGGAGCGACAGACGCGGAAGGTCAAGGGCCAGGCACAGATTTTCTGAGTGAGTCTGAACACCCTGCGCGGCTACTACAACCAGAGCGAGGCTGGTGAGCGAAGCGGGCCCGGGTCCAGGTCGCGACCCCCATCCCCACGGACGGGCCGGGGTCTCCCCGAGTCCAAGAGTCACCCCGAATGTGCGGGACCTGCCGGGCCCCTCCACTAGAGTAGAGACAACGGGGACTTTCACTGGGTTTCATGTTAGGTTTAGGTTTAATCACTGCCTAGTGGTCAGGGAGGGCGCAGGGCTGACCTTGGGGGCAGGGTTAGGGTCTCACACCCTCCCCTGGATGTATAGCTGCGACTTGGGCTGGACGGACGCCTCCTCCGCGGGTACAGTCAGTCCGCCTACGACGGCGCCGATTACATCGCCCTGAACGAGGACCTGCGCTCCTGGACCGCGGCGGACGCGGCGGCTCAGATCACCCGGCGCAAGTGGGAAGCGGCCGGTGAGGCGGAGCAGCACAGGGACTACCTGGAGGGCACGTGCGTGTTGTGTCTCCGCAGATACCTGGAGAACCGGAAGGAGACGCTGCCTCGCACAGGTACGCGGGACCGCGGGGCTTGTTTGATCTCGCATCAGGCTGAGGGTCTGCTACAAGCAGAGGAGGCAAATGAGATGACACCAGAACACCCCTGTCCTGTGGGTAGGGAGACTGAGTCTGCCTGGGTTTTCAGATCTGGTACCAGAGAGCAACACACCCGAAGTGCCCACCCTTCTCTCTGGACAATTAAGAGATTCAGTCTCTCTTGGAGACGGAGAGGAAAGCCATCCCTGAAAAAACTGATGAGCAGTTCCATTTGACTCTGGCAATGGCTGTGGAAACCGTGGGGGACTTTCTCTCTCAGGCCTTGTTCTCTGCCCCACACACAATGTGTTTGAAGTCTGACTCCAGTTCAAACTTCTTACTTTACCACTCAGAACCCCCCAAGACGCATGTGACCCACCACCCCATCTCAGACCTGGAGGTCCCCCTAAGGTGCTGAGCCCTGGGCTTATACCCAGGGGAGATCACCCTGACCTGGCAGGCTGATAGGGAGGACCTGACCCAGGACACAGAGCTTGTGGAGAACAGACCTGCAGGGGACGGGACCTTCCAGAAGTGGGCAGCTGTGGTTGTGCCTTCTGGAGAGGAGCAGAGATGCACGTGCCACGTGCAACACGAGGGCCTGCCCAAACCCGTCACCCTGAGATGGGGTAAGGAGGGAGCCGTTGGCTCAGAGCCTCTTCTCAGGGAAATCAGGAGCCCTTCAGCAGGGTCAGGGCTGAAGCCTGGGGACCAGGGACTCACCTTCCCTTCTCTTCCCAGAACGGCTTCTTCAGGCCGCCAACCGCATCATGGGCATCATTGCTAATCAGATTTTCCCTCAAATTGTGACTGCTGTGCTAGCTGTGATGATTGGATCTATGATCTGGAAGAGGAGCTCAGGTAGGGTGGGCAGCATGTCATTGGATCTTGTTCTTTTATCCATACAGCCATTCTATGTCTTTTGATTGGAGAATTTAATCAATTTCTGTTTAACATAATTATTGATAGGTAAAAACTTAACTGTTGTCATTTTGTTAATTGTTTTTCAGTTGTTTTGTAGAACATTGTTCCTTGTTTCTTATCATGCTGTCTTTTTTTCGTGTTTTGATATCTTTTTTTATCAGTATGCTTTTACTTCTTTATCATTTTTGTGTAATTGCCACAGGTTTTCCCCTTGTGGTTACCATGAGATTTATATAAAATATCTTAAAACTATGACACCCTATTTTAAACTGACAACTTAACTTCAATAGAATTCCTAAGCTTTACACTTTTGCTTCTTCTTGACCTCAGATTTTACATTATTGTTATTGCAAGTTACATATATTTTACGTTGTGTAAGTAATAACAGATTCTTGTAATTATGATTATTTTTACTGTTTATATTTTAACTTTTAAACTAAAGTTGTCAATGAATTATGCATCACCATTACCATGTTACAGAGTCTAACTTTGACTGTACATTTGACATTACCAGTGAGTTTTACATTACCTTTTATATTATTGTACTAGGGTATTCCTAAAATATATTTTCATTAAACACTAATGTAATCATTAAAGTTTTAATATCCTTCTTTTCCTAGTGATATTTTTCAATTACGTTTTTGTTTTCAGAGGGAAGGAATTTAGGGATATATCTCTTTAATGCATGGAGTAGGCTTCATATGACTACGGTACAGACAGAGTTATGGACAGATGGGTGTTTTACTGTATACTTCCTCATCACTTTTTAAATACCTGTCTCATTTATGTCTGCTTATTTGCATTTTATTCTGAAAAGGGGAGAAGGCCCAATGAAGGACAAAATCTTGATAGTGTTTACCCCAGATGATTTACAACTCTACTTCCTGTCATTGTATCATTTCCTATCTTAATTTCTTTTGTGCTAAGAGATGGGAGAATATAAAACGATGTGGTCTCTGACTGATGAGATGTCCTTGGAACCTTGTGGTTCCAGTTCTCAGAAATATGGGTCAGTTTGAACCACAGAGTAGACTATGAAAGGGTTTCAAGTTTTTGTCCGCCTCCTTCCTGACATTGTGCTCTCATTTTTAATGAACTGGTTATTTCTCCCTTTTATTTTTCAGATAAGAGCGAACAGGAAAAAGACAAATCCAATTAATGTATTTCACTGTGTACCTAGTCACGGTTTCATCTGTTTCTTGTACTTTTGTTTTCAATTCTGAATGATCATATTCCTCAACTCCAACATATACATATTTTTTGTGATTTTGCGTTATCATTCCAACTGAAGTCTGCCATCCTCATTTATTATTCAATTTCGCCCATTATTACCTCTTTTATTTCTCTTTTCAAGACAATCAATGTAGAAGATCATTTCTGTGACACGAATTTTTATTAATAATATACCTGTGGAGTTTTGGTATTTTTAAAGTTTCTGATGTCTAAGTTTTCTGCAAGGATCAGGTCATTTGATTTAGAATCGCTTTTCCTGCCACTAAATACTTCATTTCCCTTCCTTTCATGCAATTTAGTTAATATAATTGTCATTTAGGCTTGTGTTAAAATAAAACTGAGATAAAACAAGGTTATGTACTAATAGATTGAGGGGAATGTTGTAAATAGAAGCACCTAGGAAACTAACTCTGCATCTTCTCTTCAAGCAGTGGTTCAGTAATCTGAAAATCAATGTTTGTGGCTACCTTATACAACATAGTTACCACAATAATGAGAATTGACTATTAATATTTAGTAGCAGTCAAGAGCCTACCAAAACTAAGAAAATGTGTAGTAAAAACTTGAATAATGTCAAAAGGGATCAAGAATATTTTTTATGAGGTAACCACCAGAATTAATGTTTCTAAAATGTTTTGTGTTGCACTAAATTCATTCCAGTTCCCGTTTTCATTTTTGATAAAATATTCTCTGGAGAAAAGTGAGCTTTCAGCCACCACTATTGATGCATGTTTGTGAGTGAGTAAGTGTGTGTGTGTGTGTCCTTTTCTACATCCTGATGGGTTTGATTTTACATTTAAAATTTTGAATACATTTGAATTTTCTTCACGTTTGTTTCCCATGACATTTACATTAATCTTTCCATTTTATTTTTCAGAACGGCTTCAGAAAATATTTGGTAAGATATCTGTGACAATTCTTTACTCTTAAAACTATTTAAGTGACTGCTTTGTTGGTTTTTAGTGCTCCCTGCTCTTTTACCTACATGACATTCATTAGCTCGCCCTTCTCCTAGATGGCTACACTTCCCTCCTCCAGATTTTTGTTTATGAACGTCTTCCATATTATGTTCTCTCCATGTCTGTTTTTCTACCTTTCATCCATTCTCATTCCTTCTTTTTTCATTCCATACTGGTCCATCCCTGTAAACATGGGCTTCTTCCATCTTCTGGAGACTTGCCACAGTTGTATGTTGAAGAGATGAAGGGAATTAGGCTGCTAGGCATATGGTTTCCATTCTACATATATTTTCTGGGAAATGACTATTAATTTAGGACCTCTGTTGTGTATTTGAAGTAGGAGGGCACATTAAGATGCAATCAATTTTAGCTCAAACCTTGAGAAATGAGAGAACAGTCCTACCTTGCTGAATGAGGTTTCTCCCTCCATTGTCCTTTTAAAGTCTGTAAATTCTGTTGTCTCTTATATGGTCAAGTGTCAACTTCTGGCTCACTTTTCACTGCCCTTGAATGTCTCAACTAAGTGCTCTCAGGTATATAAATATTTTACGTAATTTTTCCTATTTTTTCTTTCTAACTACAGTAAATATCATTTTACTTTTTCACTTTTATTGACACAATTATTTATTCTGAAAACTGCAGTTCCTTTTAAATGTCTATAGAGGAACTTTATGTATTAAGGAAAGTTCACTGACAATATATTTCTCAATTCAGAACATTTTAATCTATTGTTCTAGGATATTTCCAACAGTTTTTCATGAAACATTAATAGAATGATTAAATGTTCGACATCATCCTTTTCTAATGAGATTTTTCAATGATTTTTTTTCCGAGGGGATGGAGTTTAGGAATATACCTGCTAGAGATACAGTTTGGGGACAGTTGGATGCTTTTACTGTTGGCTTCCTCATCTCTCTTAAGCACCTGTCTTGTGTATTGGGGTGTATTTGCACTATATTTTGGAAAGGAAGAAGGCTCAATGCAAGGCCTATGATGGGTATTGTTTATCCCAAAGGTGGTCATGTCAGCCTCTGCTCATGGTTTCACCTCCTATTTGATTACTTTTGCAGCAAGGGCTGTATAGAAGTAGAACAACATTGCCTGTGATTGGTGAGATGGCTTTTGGAATCTTCTGGTTCCATTTCTCAGAAATATTGGTCAGTTTGAACTGTAGAGAAAAGTAGGGAAGTGATTCAAATTTTTATATTCTTTGCTCACTGACATGTGCCTTCATTTTGAATGAACTGGTTGTTTTTTCCTTTTGTTTCATCTATAAGTGTGAACAGGAGAAAACAAAAGTCCCATTCACGTATTTCACTGTGTGCCTAGTCATGGTTTCATCTTTTTCCTCTTTGTCTTCACCTATTGGTGATCATCATTCTCAACTCTAATATACGTACTTGTTTGCCTTATCTTTCTAAAAGAGCTTGCTGTTTTCTTTTTTAATTCATTTTCCCCTATTATTACTGGTGTGAATTTTCCTGTCATTTCAGTAATTGTCGACAGATCCTTTTTGTCAAGTATAATTTTATTAATCATATACCTCTGATGTTTTGGCATTTTCAAAGTGGCTAATGTGTAGGTTTTGTCTTAGATAACTCAAGTCATTTGATTTAGAACCCCCTTCACTGCCATTTAGTACTGTATTTCCCTTTACTTCGTGTGATTTAGTTAAGATAAGCCTCATTCAGGCAAGAGTTAGAATAGAAACTCTCATAAAACAAGGTTATGTATTAATAGATTGAGGGAAGTGTACTAAATCAAGGCACCCAAGACTAACCCTGTATTTTCTCTCCAAGCAGTGGTTCACTATTCTGTAAATCAGTGTTTGTGACTACTTTATACAACATAGTTACCACAATAATGAGAATTGACTATTTTATTTAGTAGCAGTCAAGAGCTTACCAAAACTAACAAAATGAATAATAAAAACTTTAATAATGTCAAAGGGATCAAGAATATTTTTTATGAGGTAACCACCACAGCTAATATTTCTGAAATGTTTTGTATTGCCGTAAATTCATTCTGTTTCCCCTATTTTCATTATTTGTAAAGTATTCTCTGGACAAAAGTGGCCTTTCAGCCACTGTTGATGCATATTTGTGAGTGAGTATGTGTTTCTGTGTGTATGTGTGTCCGTTTCTCCATCCTGATGGTTTTATTTTACATTTAAAATTTTTAAATTTGAATTTTCTTCACATTGGTTTCACATGATACTTACATTAATCTTCCCATTTTATTTTTCAGAACTTCATGAAAAAATTGGTAAGTTTCATCTGACAACCCTTTACTCCCATAACCATTTAAGTGGCTGCTGTCTTGGTCTTTAGTGTTCCCTGCCATTTTACCTACATGACATCCATTGCCTCACCTTCTCCTAGATATCTTCACTTCCCTCTCCTGAATTTTTGTTTATGAACTTCTTCCTTATTACATTCTCTCCATTTCTGTTTTTCTACCTTTCATCCATTCCCATTCCTTTTTGTTTTCATTCCATACTGGTCCGTTGCTGTAAACATGGGCTTCTTCCATCTTCCAGAGTCTTGCCATAGTTGTATGTTGAAGAGATGAGGGGAATTAGGCTGCTAGGCATATGGTTTCCATTCTACATATATTTTCTGGAAATGACTATTAATTTGGGACCTCTATTGTGTATTTGAAGTAGGAGGGCACATTAAGATGCTATCAATTTAGCCCAAACCTTAAGAAATGAGAGAACAGTCCTACCTTACTGAATGAGGTTTCTCCCTCCGTTGTCCTTTGAAAGACTGTAAATTCTGTTGTCTCTTATCCGTCAGTTGAGAGCTCGTGGCCTACTTTCCACTGTCCTTGAACTTATTACCCAAGTGCTGCCTGGTATCCAAATATTTTACATAATTTTTCCTGCTTTTTTCCTTTCTAACCTTAGTAAATATTGTTATATTTTTGTAATTTATTGACATACTTAATAATTCTGAAAACTGCAATTCCTTTTAAATGTTTATAGAAGAACTTTATGTATTATGGAAAGTTCATTGATAATATATTTCTCAATTCAGAATATTTTAAGCTATTGTTCTAGATATTTCCAAAAATTTTTTCATAAAATATTAATGTAATGATTTAAAGTTGAACATCATCCTTTTGTAATGATGTTTTTCTCTTTTTTTTTTTTGGTGAGGAAGATTGCCCCTGAGCTAACATGTATTGCCAATCATCCTCTTTTTGGTTCAGGAAGATTGTCACTGAGCAAACATCCATGCCAATCTTCTTCTGTTTTGTATGTTAGATGCTGTCACAGCATGGCCTGATGAGCAGTGTGTAGGTCTGTGCCTGGGATCTGAACCTGATAACCCCAGGCCGCAGAAGTGGAGCATATGAAGTTAACCACCATGCCACCAGGCCAGCCCCTCTAATGACCTTTTTCAATGATTTTTTTTTTCAGAGGGAATAGATTTCAGGAATATACTTGCTAGAGATACAGTTGGGGGACATATAGATGCTTTTACTGTTTGCATCCTCATCTCTCTTAAGCATCTGTATTGTGTATTGGTGTGTGTTTGCACTATATTTTGAAAAGGAAAAAGGCTCAATGCAAGACCAATGATGGATATTGTTTATCCCAAAAGAAGTCATATCAACATACTCTCATGGTTTCATTTCATATTGAGTACTTTTGCACCAGGGGCTGTATAGAGGTAGAACAACATTACCTGTGGTTGGTGAGGATGCTTTTGGAATCTTCTGGTTCCAGTCCTGAGAAATATTGCTCAGTTTGAACCATAGAGAAAACTAGGGAAGTGTTTCAAATTCTTATCTTCTTTGCTCACTGACATGTGCCTTCATTTTGAATGAATTGGTCATTTTATCATTTTGTTTCATCTGTAAGTGTGAACAGGAAAAAAGGCAAGTCCCATTCACATATTTCACTGTGTTCCTAGTCATAGTTTCATCTGTTTCTTCCCTGTCTTCAACTATTAATGATCATCATTCTCAACTCCAGTATATGTACATGTTCGCATGATTTGTCTCATTACCTTATCTTTCTAACAGACCGTGCTGTTTTCTTTTTCAATTCACTTTCTCCTATTATTCCTGCTGTGAATTTTCCTGTCATTTCAATAATTGTCAACAGATCCTTTTTGTCAAGTATAATTTTATTAATCATATACCTCTGATGTTGTGGCGTTCTCAAAGTGGCTAATCTGTCCATTTTATGTAAGATAACTCAAGTCGTTGGATTTAGAACCCCCTTCACTTCCAGTTAATACTTTATTTCCCTTCATTTCATGTGATTTAGTTAAGATAAGCTTCATTCAGGCTCGAGTTAAAATAGAAACTCACACAAAACTAGGTTTTATGTTAATGGGGGTCATGAAAATGTTGGGAATAGAGGCTCCAAGGAACCTAACCTAGATTTCCTCCTGGAATAGTGGTTCAGTATATTCTAAACCAGTGTTTTTGGTCACTATATACAACATAGCCACTGCAATAACCTGAATTGACTATATATATGTAACTGCAGTCAAGGAATTTATTAAAGTTAGCAAACTGCATAACAAATATGTAGATAATTTCAAAAAGAATCAAGAATAATTTTTTAAGCGAACCACCAGAATTAATATTTCTGAAGTTTCTTCTTAGACCTTTTACCCCTTTTAATTTATGAAGTATTTTCTCTGGACATAAAGAGACCCTTTAGTGACTGTTGGTGCATTTATATATGCTTCCCTGTGTGGGTGTGTGTGAGCTTATCTGTATTCTGATACATTTAACTTTACGTGTGTATTTTCCAATAAATTTGAATTTAATTTGAGTTTGTATTACCTAATATTTACATTGATCTTTCCATTTTATTTTTCAGAAGAACTTCAGAAAAATTTTGGTAAATTATCTCTGACAACTCTTTATTCCCATACCTCTTTAAAATGACTGCTCTCTTGACATGGTTCACATTCCCTGCCTTTTTACCTGTGTACCTTCCATTGGCCCATCCTTCTTTTGGGTGTCTACTATCCCCTGTCCAACTTTTTTGCTTACGGACCTCTCCTATGTTAAGGTTTTCCATCTCTGTCCCTTCCTTCCATTCTTTCCCCATTCCTTCTTTTCTTTTTTTCATCCCATATTTGTCCTTCCCTGTAAACACTGGCCTCTTCTGTCTTCCAGAGACTTGCCATAGTTTCATTAGGAATTTTGTGAGATGAAGAGGAGTAGGCTAATAGGCGTATGATTTCCACTCTCTATATATTGTGTTGAAAAAGTCCATTAATTTAGAACCTCCGTCACATATTACAAGTTCAAGGGGCCATTATATGCAATTGATATTTTCCAAACCTTAAGGGATGGGAAAATATTCCAAATTTGATGAGTGAAATTTCTCCCTCCATTGTCCTGTGAAAGACTGTAATTTTTGATAGCATTAGTGTGAGCTTGAGTCTCACTCTTTTGTTGCCCGTCATTATATTACCCAAGTGTTCCCAGGTACACAAATATTTTACATAATTTTTCTAGGCTGTTTCTCCCTAGCTATAGCAAATGTTCTTTGTTCTTTCACATTCTTATACATACAATTATTAATTCTGCAAACTTTAATACCTTTTAAATGCTCGCAGAAAGATGTTCTATCTTAAGGAAAGTTCATATATAATATAACTTCAATTCAGAAATTTTATGTGAATGACATGAGAAGCTATTGTCCTAGGATGATTCCCAAAGAATTTTTCTAAAGCACTAATTCAATCATTAAACGTTTAACAACCTCCTTTTCTAATGGCACGTTTCACTTATATTTTTGCTTACAGATGGAATGGAATTCGGAAATATGTGTCTTTAATGTATGTAGCAGGCCTCATACAGCTACTGCTATAGATAGAGTTTTTGACTATCTGATGGGTATTTTACATAACAGGGGTACTTTTCCTGTAGAGTTTTTCATCACATTTTAACTACCTATCTTGTGTATGTGTGTGTGCTGGTATTTTAGTCTGAAAAAGGTAGAAGGCTCAATGAACGAAGAATGTGTGATATTATTTATCCCAGAGTAAATCCTATTCTACCTCCTGTCATGCTTTCATTTCCTATCTTAATTCCTTTTGCACAAAGGAATGGAGGGAATTAAAATTGCATTGCTTTTCTTTGCTTAAATGGTCTTTGGGAGCTTTTGGTTCCAATTCTTAGAAATAAGAATCGGTTTTAACAAAGGAGTAAACAATGGAAAGGTTTCAAAATATTGTCCTCCTCTTGTCATTGTGCCTTCGTTTTTAATGAATTGGTCTTTCTTCTTCCTTTTTTTTTTCAGATGAGTGTCAACAGGAAAAAGGCAAGTCTACTTACTATATTTCATGTTGGACATGATCTTTGTCTATCTGTTTATTTTACCTTTGTCTTCAACTCTTAACGATTATCTTCCTCAACTCCAACATATATGTACTTTTACATAACTTTTTCTCATTATCTAATTTCTATTCCTACAGATTTGCCATAGTTTCATTATGAAGTGGGTGAGCATTAGGTTGATAGACACGTGGTTTCTATTCTATGTATACATTCCTTGAAAATTTCCAAACTTCGGAATTCTTTCATATATTCTAAGTTTGAGGGCCTACTGGTGTGAAATTGATTCTTCCCGAAACCTTTAAAGATAAGAGAAGATGTCAAACATGCTGAGTGAAATTTCTCCCTACACTGTCCTTTCAAAGACTGTGTGAACTCAGAGGTCATTCATTGGTCAAGAGTCACTCTTCTACTACCATGGGATATATTACCCAAGAGTTTCTGGGTATACAATTATTCTACATAACATTTTCTGGCTTTATAAAATTTTCGATCATAATGATTGTTCTTTATTCTTGTCCATATTTATTGACACACTATCAAATCAACAAACTACCATTCCTTTTAAATATTTCTAGAAGGATTTTTATCTTAAGGAAAGGTCAAATATAAATGTATCTCTTAGTTCTGAGTTTTTTATGTGAATGATTCATAAGACTGTTGTCCTGAGATGTTTCTGAAAGATTTCTTCATAAAACACTAATATAATCATTAGAACTTTCATGACCTCCTTTTCTAATGACACTTTCAATTCTATTTTTGTTTTCAGAGGGAACTGAATTTAGGAATACATCTCTTTAATGTATATAGCAGTTTTCATATGTTAAAAGATAACTGAGGCACATGAAGATTTCCAACAGTTTATCTGAGCACACATCAATTTGAATTGGCAATACCAAACTGAAAGTTAGCTGGAATGCTCCACCAGCAGGAACTAGAGGCAAGGTTTTTATAAAGAAGATGAGGAAGCAACGCAAAGAAATGAGAGTAATCATATTCTCATTTCAGTCTATGTAGACAGATCTTTTCTGTCAAGTGTTTTATTAATAATATCCTTTGGAAGTTATGGTATTTTTAAAGTGACTGTTGTATTAGTTTTCGCTAAGATAGGCTCAGGTCATTTGATCAGAATCCACTCACCTGCCTTTTAATACTTAACTTTCCTCTCTTTATTTTACTTAGTACAGAAATAATGAGATTATTCTCACAGGAATGGATATGAGATAACTATATCTTCATCTTTTGAATTTGGAAAATTGGGTTAGAAGGCATCTAAATTCATGAAAGTTATCATTTGAGAGACATGGATGAGTATTAATAGATGGTTAAGTCTAGAGAATAAGGAAAGATGGAAAAGGGACCGAGCAGTGGAATTGACACCATCAAAGAGGTTTCTTCAAAGAATGTAGGTCAAGTACATATGTAGTTTTATGTATATACTACATAAAATCTTGAGGCTATAAAGTGCAAGAATCCCCAAGAGACTGGCGTTTTACAAACTGTGAGATCTAGAAATGATCTTATCCCTTGAAATTTACAACTAAGTTTTGTCAGGGACTTCAAGAAAGCCTAGAGGGGAGACTTTGGAAGATGGCAGTGTTGGAGGATCCTGAACTCACCTCCTCCCATGGACACAACAAATCTACCACTGCCTGTAGAACAGTTTCCTCTGAGAGAGATCTGTAAACTGGATAATAAGCTCTGTAACTACAGACAACACAGACAGGTGGAAGAGGCAGTGATACAGCTGCATTGATGGAAAAACCACAACATTCCTATGGCGCATCACAGGCAGTAATGATCTCAAAAGTACAGATCTTCTCCAGAGGAGTGGGGGATCTTAGCTCCACGTTAGGCATCCCAGCCCTTAGATTCAGCACAACAGAGATGAGATCTCATAATACTTGGCTTTGCTGGCTTTGAAAACTATTGGGGAATATGCACAGGAAAACTAAAAATCTTCAGAGAAATAAAAATCTGATTGTAAATGGCCTATGCACAGATTCTCCCAACCTAAAAACCAGCACAGAAACACCAGATAAAAATGTGTGTGGTCCATTATAAGAGAGACTCATTCACCAAGTTTGAAGCATATATTAGAGAGGCAGGAAGATCTGCTCCCACCCTACCCCCAAGACTGAGACATTGGCAACAGCTATTACTGTGACCTAGTTGAGTCATGCTGACACAGAGGCTGCCAGTTACCACTGGATTTCTTCCTCTAGCCTGTTACTTCAGGCATCTGCTATGCCCAGTGTAGCACCTGAGGCAATCCCATACAGCCAGGGAACAGGATGCCTGCCCCAGGGAGAGGTTCTGCACACCAGAAAGCCCCAAACTGTTGGGCCTATGTCTGCAGGGCATGTGGGACCTGGGTAGCAGGACAAGTGGGTCCATGTCAGCAGGGTGCATGTGGGCCAGTGGAGGTGGGCAATGGAGCATGTTGAAGTAGACTGGCCATCACAAGCAGCCACACATTGGATCTTCCCTGCACTCCAGTGCTTGAAATATTTGTGCCCTGCCATGTGTGGGTTGGCTCCACCCATTTTCACTCTTTATGCACCTGTGTATTACAAGGCAGCATAGCCAAAGCTGGCTAGAGGCCTCCCCCACTCAAAAGAGAGCCACCAACAGCCACACACCACAGGGAACTGCACCAGAGATCTGTAGCAATTGTGAGCCCTTGAGCCTAGCAACCAGCTACTTTGGGGACCTGACTTATTTAATAGCCAAACAGCAGCAGTTGTGTGCTATTAGACCTTGCAGACAGATGTTCCAGAGGCTAGTCCCACCCAATAAAGTGAACGTAGCAGCCAAATGTGCCTGAGCCTCACAACCAACCAACTTGGGGACCAGCCTGGCCTGCTGGTGTGCCCACAGCAATAGCAACCCAGCCATAACAGAAAGGCATGCTCAGCCCACACAGCAGACACTCCTGGAGCATTTGGCTTGAGTGACAAGAGGGGAGCACATTGTTGGACCCCATAAGTCGTCTCCTACATAAGGCCATGTTTCCAAGATCAGGAGATGTAGCTGATCTACCTAATACATAGATATAAGTGCTGAGAATTAGGCAAAATGAGACAAAGAAATATGTTCTCAATAAGGGAGGAGGGCAAATCCTCAGAAAAAGAACTAAATGAAATGGAGATAAACAATCTGCCTGATGAGGAATATAAACTAATAGTCATAAGGATGTTTACTGATCCTGGGAGAAGAATAGGTGAATACAGTGAGAGCTTCAAAAAATAATTGGAAAATATAAAAAAGAACCAATCAGAACTGAAGTCTACAATAATGGAAATTAAAAATTCACTAGAGGGAATCAACAACAGGGTAGATGACACAGAAGAATGGATCAGCAATCTGGATGAAAGAGTAGAGGCAATCACTCCAGCTGAACAGAAAAAAGAACTCAAAAGAATGAGGACAGTCTAAGAACCCTCTGGGACAACATCAAGAGTACTAACATCTGCTATTACAGCATTATTGACAATAACCAAGATATGGAAACAAGCTAAGTCCTCATCAACAGATGAATGGATAAAGAAGATGTGACATAAATATATATATATGAGATATATATATATATATATATATATGACTACTATTAAAAATGAGGAATAAGGAAATCCTGCCGTTTGCTATAACTTGGTTGGACCTCGAGAGCATTATGTATGACAAGTGAAATAAGTCAGGTAGAGAAAAACAAATACTGTATGATATCATTTGTATGTGGAATCTAAAAAGGACAAATCAGAGAAACACAAAGTAGAATTGTGGTTCCCAGGGGTTGAAGGGTGGGAGAAATGGGGAAATATTGCTCAAAGGGTACAAACTCCCAGTAATAATATGAACAAATTTGGGTATTTAATGTATAGCTCATAACACTGTATCATATACTTGAATGTTGCTAAGAGAGTCCATCTTAAAAGTTCTCACCATGAAAAATAAAATTATAACTATATGATGGGGTGGAAGTGGTAGCTAATACTACTGTGGTAATCATTTTGCAATTTATAAATGTATCATATCAACATAATGTACACCTTAAACTTACACAATACTATGTGGCAATTATATCTCAATAAAGCTGGAAAGAAAAACAAAAGAAAAAACAAGAAATCTCCTCTTATTAAATGACTAGTCACAGAGGCTACATTTATGATTTTGGAAAACTCACAAAGGATAAAATCAAGTCCTTTATTTTTGAAGTTTAAAACATGGTGCCAAATACAGTAATTAAAAATACTGGACCTAAGACATTACTAGCCTTGCTGGACCTAAAATAATTTATTTCTCTCTCTCTCTCTTTTTGTTTTTTGTTTTTTTTTTTGATAGAAATGCCTCCATGAGCTCACAGATAGACACACAAGGAATGTGTAAAATGTTCAGCAGCCTATATTTCACAGTACAAAACACCCACTTGGCCAAGACCAGTCCAACAACGGGGAAGGAGGCAGGGAAAGCCCAACCTTTAAAACATGATAGAGATGAAAATGTAATGCTTATTAATAAACCTGAGATTATGAGAACATTTTCCTAAAGACTACAACTTGAGATAAAATAAAACTGCATACATGAATATACTGAGCTTTGCAGAATATTTAAAGTCAGAAACAATGAAAATAGCAGGAAAGATTTATGAAAATCAGGTAAGAGTGAAAACTTTGACCAGAAAATTCCTCCAGCATTGATTCATTAACTTACATACTAGAACGACATGTAAAGCTCACCATCCTCTAACTTTATCTAATAACAACACAAAAACTTAAAGTCTAGTTAATATAACATGTGTTAGGAACTCCAGACTGTCTTCTCCACGTGTATAAGATGGCTATACGTTTCATTTGGTATAATCATAGAGTAATGCCCTTCCATTTCTTCACAAATTAGTTCTTATTCTTGCGATCTCATTTCAAAGATTACACTTGCCTTATATATTCTTTAAAGTCAGAATATTTAAAAAATAAGGAAAATGAAATAACACAATCAAGATGGAATCAAAGGACTCTGTTATAGCTTTACCCAAAGATCAATTATACTTTAACTACCCTCATGATTTTTAGTGGCATCCAACCAGTTTTATGGGAGAGGCACCACAGTATCTTTATGTTACAGGCTCTTAACATCAGCCCTGATATCAGTTCCCCCACATTGAACCCAGCGTATATGGGGTTAAAACTAAAACCCACCACCCCCTTTCCTGCTTCTCTAGCTCCACTCATATGTAAATACCTGTTTCTTTAAACTTGGACTCCTTGAGATTTACAACTAAATGGGAGTTACAAATTGTTGAAAGCCCAGGTGGCCTGGAGTTGGAGGCACACTAAAGTTTAGCTAATCATGTGTCCTTGAGTTTGCCAGGAAAGCTGCTGTCTCAAGAATATCAAGGAGCGGAGGCTTCCCAGACCTCAACTTCTCACTCCTGGCGCTCAAACCCGCCTCAAACAGGAAGAGAGACAAGAGACAAAGGCGAAGGACGCCCACCTGCCATCCTCCTATCTCACCCTCCCCGCGGCCTCGCTGCAAGCAGCCTCTCAAGGCCAAACGCAGGCTGGTGGGAAAACGCCAGCCTGCACAGCTACATGTTCCCCCTCCCCTCCCCAAAACCCCAAATAAAAATCCCTGCCCATTCCTCATTGGGGAGCTAGCAATTTTTGAGGCATGAGCCCTTGCTTTGCTCCCTGTGCCTGGCATAGAAAAAACCTTTCCTCTTCCACTCAAGACTCTGTTCTCATTATTTGGATTGGCATCGGGTTCAGAGACCGAACTTTCAGTTACATTTATACCCATGTAGATAATATGGATAAAGAATGCTCAATTAATTGTAGTAATAATTTTAATGAGAAGAACAAAGTTCAAAATATTTCCTGTCTTTTCCCTCTGTGGCTAGTGAGATAACAGAGTCCTTAAACAGTGCAATCTCTCTCACCTAACCTTGTCCTAAAGGCTCTGCATGAGCTGATAGATAAGGAATAGGAGGCACAGAGATGTCAGCCTAGGCCTGTGCTTCTTAATCCTGGGTGCACAGTATTATCACTTGAGAATATTTTTTAAATTACTGATTCAAAATCCTAACTTCTCTCCCCTCCTCCAACCCCTGAGAAATTTCTATTTGACTAGTCTGAGGTGAAATCTTGGTGATGGCACTTTTTACAAAGCTCTTCAGGTGATGACTCTCACGGTTAATCGGAATTGAGAACTGTTAATCTAGAAGTAGGATTAATATTTCAACCCAGGTGAGTAAACAAATGGACTTTGATGCTATGCTTCATTATGCTTCATCACTTAGAATATGTATTTCTCAGGTATGAAATGAAGATTGGTACATAGCTGGTTGGCTGGCCGAAAATAAATTTGAAAATTTTTTATCCTTACTAAGCAGGGCTTGGGATTAATTTTATGCTTTTGACGGTTGTGAAATTAAGTAAATTTGTGGTTCTTTCCGCAGTCTCATTCCTCTCCCTGTCTTCTCATTCCAATCAAGGTAGATAAGGGATGTTCGAATTGGCCTAATTCGAGAACAACAGGGACTGCCTCTCTCGGATTATCCCTCATCTTTTTGTAAAGTTAGAGAAGTAGGAGAATACAGAGCCTCCTTCTGTAAAGCTGGAAAGATAAGACAGTTTGGTGAGGGTAAGGCTCCAATTGCCACTGCCTAAGACAGATTGAGGCAGGTAGTATAGATAAGTTATGTTTTAGGTTTTGGGTAAACATTCTTGGAAATTAGCATTGATGAGGACATTCTTTCTGGGCAAGTTTTTCCTCCCCATCAACAGGTGATGTAGAGAGCTTCATGGAAAAGGGGAAATTTGTCTTTTCTCTTTCAAATGCTATCAAGAGACTTAAAATACTTTCTATCCTTTTGACTATCAATTTATATCTCAAATTCATGGGATAGAGCACACGATTGTGCTGTCCAAAATTACCCTATGTCTAGGGCCAAAGCATCTGTAACTAAGAGAAGAATAGAAAAAGGTATAAAGCAGAAATAAGCATTAGTCCTATAAGACCTCACTGTCCTCAGCCTCTACCTCTCAGTTTCTTCCCATTATTGACTTATGATCTTGGGTAGGCAGGTAAGACAAGGGGAATTGGCATTTTTGGAGGCAAAATCTCACTTGGAAATTATTAGTTCCCTATACTGGATTAAGTGTCTAGGATTTATCAATTAAATTTCAACCTAAAATAATGCCTGGATGGGCAGTGTTCTGGAAAGAGCCAGATTTTGGTATAGAAGATAGAGATTAATTTTGAGGGTCAAGTCTGGCTATTCTGTGTCTTCAAATACGTAATATAATTAACCTGACAGAAAGTCCTATATCAGAAGTAAAGCTGCTGCATTCACAGAAAAACTACTAAATAGGTTCTGATATAGGCATGCATTTCTGGGACTATGGTGGTAAGTGAGGTCACTGCAATCCACAAAGAAGCTATCCTTCTTATGACAGGGTCTCGGTGAATTAGTTATCTATTACTGTGCAACAAATTACCCCAAAACCCAGGGCTTGAAACAACAAATGCATATTAACTCTCAGGTCAGGAATTGGGGATTGGTTTAGCTGGGTAGCTCCAGCTCCTAGCCTCTCATGAGGTTGCAGTCAAGATGTTGGCTACGGCAGCAATCATCTGGAGGCTTGACTGGAGCTGGAGGATTTGCTTACAAGAAGACCCCTTCAGATGGCTGTTAACTGAAGGCCTCAGTTCCTCATCATATGATTATCTCCACTGAACCACCTGGTGTTTGCAAGACATGGCACGTATCTTCCCCCAGAGCAAGAGATGAGAGAGAAAGAGAGATTGGAGCTGCAACGTCTTCTAAAACCTGATCTTGGAAGTGACATACTATCACTTCTGCTGTTTCAATTGGTCATACAGGCCAATCTTGGTAAAATGTGGAAGAGTACAATTACTATGAGTGAGGGTCATTTTATTACACTGCCTTGGTTTAGTTTTCTTTGTTTATAGTGTTTGAAATTTGTAGAGATCCTCAGATATGTGAACTTAGTTTGCATCAAATTTGAGAAAATTTGAGTCATTGTCTCTTCAATTATCTTTCTGGCCCTGTCTCTGTCCTTTTGGGAACTCCAATTGCACATATTTTTAGCCCATTTGAATTGTCCCACAGCTCATGAACACTTTATTTTTTTCAATCTTTCATTTTCTCTATATCTCATTTTGGGTATTTTCTATATTGTCTTCGAATTCACTAATTTTTTTCTCTGCAATGTTTAGCCTATGGCTAATCCCATCCAGTGTAGTTTTCATATCAAACATTATAGTTTTCCTCTCTAGAATTTTGATATGGCCTTTTTAATGTCTTCCATATTGCTACTTAATATGTTCAATCTTTCCTCTAGCTTCTTGAACATAGGGAATGTAGTTATAATAACTTTTAATGTTCCTATCATCTGTATCACACCAGTTACTTTTCAGTTGATTCATTTTCTCCTCTGTGTGGGTCATATTTTCTTATTTCTCTGCACAGTTGGTAACTTTAAATTGGATGCCAGACATTGTGACCTTTTCCTTATTAGATGATGGATATTTTTGTGTTCCTATAAATAGTTTTCAGCTTTGTTCTAAAGCACAGGTACACAGGGGCCAGCCCAGTGGCATAGTGGTTAAGTTCTCATGCTCCACTTTGGTGGCCTGGGATTCGCTGGTTCGTATCCCAGGCGCGGATCAAGCCATGCTGTGGTAGGCATCCCACATAGAAAATAGAGGTAGATGGGCACGGATGTTAGCTCAGGGCCAGTCTTCCTCAGCAAAAAGAGGAGGATTGGAGGTGGGTGTTAGCTCAGAGCTAACATTATTCCTCAAATAAGTAAATAAATAAATAAATAAATAAATAAATAAATAAAACACAGTTACTTGGTATCAGTTTGATCCTTTGGCATTGTTTTTAAGATTTGGCAGGAAGAATCAGAAATGTGCTTAGTAAAAGGCTAAATTCTGCCCACTACTAACATAAAATGATTCTGAGAACTCTATCTGATACTCCACGTGTTGTGTGGTTTTCCAATTTGACTGGCAGAGAGAACTATTCTAGACCCTGTGTGAACTCCATTGATTGATCCCTCTAATCCTCTCAGGTGGTTTCTTCTCCATCCTTGGGTAGTCTCCTCACATACATGCATTGTTCAATAATCAACTGAAGACTTAAGGGAAACCCTCAGCAGTTCTCTGGAGCGCTCTCTCTCTCTCTGTGCAGTTATCTCCTCTCTAACACTTTACAAACTCTAGCCAGTCTTGGCTTCCCTGGACTCCCAGATTGATCTCATCAAATCAGGGAAAGAGCTGGGTGCAGCTAGGCTTCCATCTCCATGCTCTATGGCCTAGAAACTTTCTCTAGGCAGTGAGCTGGGGCAATTTCAGGCCTCACTTAATTTGTTTTCCATCTCTCAGTATCATTGTCCTTCAATGTCTGACACTCAATGTCTTGAAAACTATTTTTTCATATATTTTTTCAGTTGTTTAAAAATTTGTTTCAAGTCCCTGTTACCCCATCTTTCCCCAAAGCAGACGTCATATGCTAGGATTTTGTCAAATCCACACACCAATTTTGTGAGAATTTACATCTCTTTTAGTAATAAATCTTTAAACATGAACTTAGAACATTGAAGTTTTTGAACTGTTTTTAAAGTATTTCTTCCTAAGTATTTTGTGATTTTGAGGATAATGTATCCCTTTTTCAAATTGTATGTTTTGGTTCTATAGAAATACAATGATTTCTTAATATTTTTCATATATCGGATAACCTTGGTAAACTCATTAATTTCAATAATTTAACCGTAGAATTTTTTGCGGTTTCTAAATATGCAATTACTTCACTTGCACGTGACAGTTTTAGTTCCTCTATTTCAATATTTGTGAAAGTTCCAACTCCTTTTATCTTAGTTTGTGATTGAAATACTAAGATACCCTACATTCCTGTTATTCTGAAAATTAGGGGATGAAATCAGAGCTAAGGCTTGTCAATTGGTTAGATCCAGATTTCTCACCCATGTGACTGACTGGTTTTGTTAGATCAAGTCTAAGCATGTGGGCTTGAGACAAAGATTGTGGAACCTGAAAGAAGGGAAAATGTGTGTGCAGGTGCAGTGTATGGATTAAAAAAATCAATAAGGAAAGCAAATCCCTAAGGCAAAGGGCCTGAGATTGTGATATGCTACACTTGGCTGAGTAGTTCTCTCATCTAATAAATTCTTATCTAAATAACTGCCACTTAGAAGCCCTCTGGTTAATCAATGAACAACTATACAATTAGATAGTACTTTTCATTTTATTTCCATTCACCTTTCTTCCTCTCTGGATTTCAGACATTCTTTCAGGTGCATCTTTAGTCCTTTTAACTCTGGTCTGCATGATATTCCATCCCATATTCATGCTCTCCTTAATGCCTAGGCATTGGTACTCTGGAGGAGTCACCTCTTACTCCTCAGGAGAAAAAAACTGCTGAAGATTCAACCACATTTAACCACTTTAACAGCTCATAAACTAGACAACTAGACAAAGGTACTATCGATTATTGCCTGGATCACTTTAGCAACAGTCTCCCTGCTTCTTCTTTTCCTCCCACTACTGTCTATTCTTAGTACAGCAGCAAGATTGGTTGTTTTATGTCTTAATACAGACATCAGTTGGAATGTGTCATTTTCCTACTCAATGACCCATAGTGTCTCCCTATTTGACTCAAGTTGAAATCAAAGTCCTGTTAGTGGCTTACTAGATGCTACACAATCTGCTACTTTTCTGACCTCTTCTCATTATTGTCTTCCTGGCTCACTTCACACCAGTCACATAGGCCTCTTTATATTCCTTGAAAACACCAGGCACATTCCTTCCTTATGGTCTTTGTTGTAGTTGTTTCCTCTGCCTGGAAAATTCTTCACCCAGAAATCCACTTAGATGAGACTTTGCTCAAGTATTATCTTCTCACAGAGGCCTACTGACCTATTCAAGTTGAAATTCCCCTTCAGCTGCCAGCAGTCCTAATACGCTGCTCATGTTTTCTTTTCCCATAGCACTTATCATCTTCTAATGTTCTGTAGCCCCCGAGTGGTATATTAATTTCACTAATGGCCCAAATTCGTCATCTTCTCCACATGCACAGTCTTTTCAGTACAACTTTGCACTTTGTCCCATTAAGAAGTGGAATATATTCCCTTCTCCTTAATTCTGAATTTTATCATGTAACTTTGCTTAGTCAAGAGATGTTAACATAACAAGAGTTGTGACATAAGCAGAAGTTTGTAAAAGCACTTGCATGTTTCTCTTGTCTCTTGCCCTGCTGTCATCACAAAACATATCCAGGCTAACCTCCTAGAGGATGCACACGGAGCGGAGCCAAGTAGACCTGGTTGTTCTCACTGAGGTTATTCTAGGTTAGTCAGTCATAGCTCACCAGTAGACAGAAGTGACCTTAAATCACTGATCTATAGAATCAGGGTCTGAATATATGCTTATTTTTGTACGCCACTGAGATTTTGTGTTTCGTTGCACAACATTATTGTAGCAAAGATCATACCCTGTTGTAATGTAAGTGATACAAGGGCATGACTTATTTCTTTTGTTTTGTTTTTACTGGTATATCCCAAGTAACTAATATAATGCTTACGGTGGGTATTTAATACATATTTGCTTAATCATAAATAAAGTGATATGAAAACACACTTCCAATGCATTGCTTACATATGTTAAAGGAGGATTACAGTTAAATTCTATACCAATCATAATGCCTAAACATAAAAGATATTGAGTAAATATCTTGATCTTGAGCCTACACATAAAAAATAATTTTCTCAATTATTTTTAAAAATGAATTATTTTTCAATGAAGTAGACAGCTTTTGGAGATCTGTGTATAAAGTGATAAACACACTTTTTTTTAGTTTAGTTTAGTTTAGATAGGCACCAAACAGTCAACCAGATACCTTAAGCTTCCTTGAGCAGTTTTGGGGATAATATCTACCATACTACTCCCATATAAAATTTTTAGTCAAACAGATCTCGAAGACATTTTGATTTTCCTTCTATCACTTCTGGCTTTACAGCTTCCCTTCATGGTGATATGGGATGGAAAGGTCATACCTGGAATCTGCCAAATTCTCTTTTATCCTTCTAGGCTAGTGCTTCTAGATGAGATACCATTACTCATGGATACTGATCACACAGAAGGTTAACATTTTCTTGGCTCTGTAATCTCAGCTACCCATCCAAACCAATCTTCTCAGAAAAGCTCACTCTTAATTTAATTAATTTTTAAATGTTATTGAGTCATGTTCTATACAGGTACCTTGAGTACAAAGCAAGAGAGAAAGCAGACACAAACTCCTTCCATTAAGAAGTTTACTTTCTTATGGATGAGACAATAAACTTTTAAGTGAGATAAATATGGGTATATTAAATGGTGATAAATACTAAGAAGAAAATAGAGTAGTAAAGGTGTATAAGGATTAAAGGAGAGTGGGAACATTAGACAATTTGTCCAGGAAAAGTCTCACTCCAAATGTGAATAAAGACCTGAGAGGGTGAAGGGGAGAGTCATGTGAAAATCCAGAGAAAGAGTATTCAAGGTAGACGAAAGAGTGAGTACAAAGCAAAAGCTGCTTGGAGAATTCATGGAACAACAAGGAGGCAGGTCTGGTTAGAGCAGGTGATTAAACAGTGTGAGATGAGGTCAGAGATGCAGTCTCAGGGACACCACTGAAGAGCCTGGTGGGCCAGTGTAAGGATCAGAAAGATAAAGAGAACCCATGGCAGAGTCGAGGTCCAACACAGCAAGTGGAAATTAGAAGGTTACTGAATCTAAGAAGGGTAGAGGCCAGTACTGAATTTGTACTGCAAAAGAACAGGCTGGAGCAAGGAGACTGGAATCTGTGTATAAAGTCTTGAGAAAAAAGAAGAGGAACCTGCTTTGTAACAACTCTGGCTTAGTTTTGTTGATCTATACAAATTATCAAGTGAACATAAAATTTCTCATTTTAGCACTAGACAACCTCACTGGGGTTGATTTCCATGGATGAAAAAAAAACAAACAAATCCAGTCATCCATTTATCAATTGATCGTTTGTGTATATGTATTTATTTACACATGTATTCAAATGAGCAAATGAACAACTACAACTAAAATATTGTTTTATGATCCTATAAGGTCCAGAGTTCAGAGTCTCCTTCCTTGTTTCTGGATTAATTCCATTCTCCACCTAGCTACAGAGCTCGGAAGCAAGAAACCTGATTCACGTGACTGAAGCTTCTCTCTGACCCAGGGACATTGCCGTGGGTGGCATATTCTCTTCCCTCTGTGCTTGTATAGGGAACACAAAGGCATTTCAGAATCCTGCCAACACAGCTCAGAACAGAGCTGAGAATTTCCTTTGGGCCACGAGTGACACGTGAAACAGACTCCTTCCTGGGATGGTGGCTCAGCCAATAGATCACTGTAGAAAATTATTTATGAAGCATGAGAGCCATGAAGGTGAGTTTTCTTTTTATTTGCTGCTATTGTTTGTGCTTGTATGTATGAGTGCGTGTGTGTGTGTGTGTGGCTATATGTCTAGTGCCTCTAAAAAAAGTATTTGGGCCGGAAAGATAAAGTATAAGTCAGGATACAAGGTATAAGAGTTGGATCTGTTACTCTTGCAGGTCTGCTGGAACTGACTTCTCATTTCTTCTCATTCCCTAATTAGCTGCTCCAAAGGAGTTCTCAGTTAACTAACCTCTCTCTCATTAGAGATTCATTTCTCTTCCACCTCATTCTTCTTCCTCACTTCTACCAGTGCACTCAAATTTTGGGATGTTATCTCTCTCCCTATATTTCTCCTATTCTTATGTGTAATGCTCCTGGATAATATGCTTTGTGCATGTTCTAACTTTTGTTCTTCTCTCTGCTCTAACTTCACAATTCAAAACTCCTAGAGTGATCTCACTTCCATCCATCCTTTTCTATATGTAATTTATTTAAAAAAAAAACCAGAAGTGAGAAATGAATAAATGTGATGTTTACATTCTAAAAGTCGTGAAAAATGACCTTATACACTTGAAAACCAACACTCTCATACAGGCCACTCTGTGTAATAATGAAAGAAAGGCTTCTGTCAAGGAACGCATTGCTGTGGAATTATAACATGCTGTTAATATTCATGGTGAACACATTTTAATGTGCACTAATTGGGGGTTTTGGGAGTTGAGTAGAGACCCAACCTACAGTGTCTGTCTTTCTGATTCATAGTAACTCCTGAAAAAATCGATGTATAATAAGACTATGGGTAAGTGATTAACCTTTTCTGTTTGGAAAAATAAACAATGAAGGATCACCCATAAAAATAGAGAATGGAAAAAACTTACCTTTGGCCATCAGTGAGGTATCATTCAAGCTATCCTCACTTAAGATTTATAAAATGCTCTAAAAATGTTTCATGCAAGAATATGGCATTGGACTACTTTCATCTTAACTTTAAAAATTTATTTGCTTTGCAATATTTAATGAACACCTTCTTTTTGCTGCTGTTGTTTTTTCAGTAGAACTGTTGGAATGTGTAGGTAAATTTCTCCTGTATTTTCTTATATCCAAGACCATATCTTACACAGAAACATTTTTGCTACTATTGACTAATCTATTTAGAATCTAAAATTACACAAATATAATAGAAAAGGAAATATAGTTTGCCATGTTCTCTTTCTCAATGACTATAATATATCACTTTTGAAATGTAAGATAATTTTTTTCATCACCTTACTTATTACGGTTTTATGTATATATCATATACATAGTATTTTTGCCTAACATCAGAGTAACGTTCAGTAGTGGAATAACATGAGGACAAAAATAAGTGACAGAGAATGAGAGACATATGGGCAGGAGGGAAGGTAGGAAATAATGTTATTATAGAAAGACAAATCAAGTTATATTCAAAAAAGAATGCAGTGGTAGATATTATACATGCTGTAGAAAATTTAAGAACATGGATCGAAAATTGAGCAGCAGATTTAACATAAATTGTTGTTGACCTTTAGCAGTGCATTTACAGTGTAATATTGGGAGAAAAAGTGTAACTGTACATGATAGATAAGACAAAGATAGGTTATCTGGTCACTTTTGGAGGAAGGAGATTGGATACAAGACCAAAGGGACCAATCCATGAGGTGACCATTTGCCTAGGCAGACAGCTGGACCAAAACTTCCTGCTCACACAGTACCAATAGTTATTATGTAAATAAGTCCAATTCTCTCCATCAGGCATTTCGCTGAGATATAAATAGGGAATTGTTGGTCTCTAGCAAGAAGAAAGATGAAAATATAAACAAAAAGAAGTGGGAATATAGCTGAGTCATATTACAGCCAGATTAAGTAAAATTGGCTACATCTCAGTAAGTTAAATTCTTGGAATTTATCTCAATTATTTAAACCAATTTTCCATCAAAAACAATAATTAAATAATCTGAATGACATGTAAGACATTATTATCTTCAGAAACATTTTCTGCAAAACCTCTTTTTTAAAACGTAACATTTACGCTATGCTTTAAAAGTTTAGAATGTATAATTTTTCATGTAGGCTTTCAAAGTAAAGATCAGATTCATAGACGAAAAAAGGATTTTTCTTGTTTATTTCTCATTTCTTAGATTCATACTTTTTGTCACAAAAGTTGATTCTCTTAGATGTGATTCTGTCTCTACATAATGATGCATTTATTTACTAAAGAAAACTTCAAATTTTATCTTCTACATATTATTTTAAAATAATGACGTGTACTCATATTAATTTCCAGGAAATCTATTGGAAAAGACAGGTGAGTTCTTTTATTACTCTCTATACAAAATTTTGTTGGGTTCTTAGTCCAATTTAAATCCTCAGTTAACTCATCTCCTAACCTCTATTAATTTTAAGTTAGATGTTTTAAATATGTAAGTTAAACACTTTTTCTTGCATTTCTAAATTTTAGATTTTTTTAAAGTATATCATTTATCTTGAAACCAATTTTGAGGTTATTCGTCTGTAAACCAATTAAACTTGGACCAATTATGTGATCCAGCAAAAATAGCCTAAATTAGGAGGTTGCAGGAGCTGAAAGATGGTTTTATCCAAAGAAAGAAGTGGTAAATATATGGTGACTGCTTCAGAGAGGTCACAAATTTTAACTTTGGAATAAAATGCACATTAGAAAATACATGTCACCTATTAGAAAATCTTTGGTGTTCTTCACTGTACAATCTTATGTAAAGACCTTAAGCTCTCTGTTCCTCAGATTCATAGTGTGTTAAGTGACTTCCAGCTTCAAAGATCTATCTGCATTAAATGAGGTTCAATATACAAAGCACCTTGCCCTGTGTTTTCACACAAGTTAATGGGAACTGCCTCGTGAAGACAATGATCATGAAAATGGTGAAACTGAGCCTAAACTAAGACGTGCTAGAGTTTATTTGTAATTATATATGAAAGTTGACCTTTCTGTTTGCAACTTTAAAATTCTCAACCTGTAATAAGAATTTTAGAGGGTATTCAACTTTTTATTTATCAGGAAAATGTTTACATCAACATAGGGAATTCATTCTTCATTTTTAGAAGAATTTTCAGTTCTTTGTTATCTACTGAGGAAGGTCACAGCAAAGATATTTTACCTCTATCCTAATGGTATTTCTATGAGTCCTTAAATTATACTTTTCATAACAATATCAAAAATATGTTAACATTTATCTGTTTACAAGAAATGTCATTCCATGGTGATATTCCCGACTTTCCTTTTTCTCTTTTGTCTTCCACAATTTTTTTTGAGATTCCCTCTTGCTCTATTTCCTTTGCATTTATTATGCATCCATCCAGGGCCATTTTCATGGGTGTGAGAGCTGTGTAGTTGCACAGACTCCTGCCCTCAGTAGGGCTTCACACTTGGTTTAATGTTTCACAGTCACCATCTTGAAATTCTTAATAAGTTTTCAGCAAGGAGCCCTACATTTTCATTTTGCACTGAAATTTTGCAAGTTCTATAGCTGGTCCTGTATCCATCCCACACTTTTTGGCACTGTTCTCTGCCTTCTTTCCATTTTGCTCCACAATTCCTGTCTCTTCTCTCTTTTCTTAGCTTAGCTCTTCAGTCTACTCTCTACCTTTGGAGTGCTCACCATAAATGCCTCCTGAAAATTTTACAAAAGTGGAATTGGAGCATGAAGCTAAACCAGAAAGCCATGCATGTGTCCCCTCCTCAAGGAAACTCCCCTTTCTTCCACTCTGCTGAGGGAAAGAGTTGTAGCCTATGCTTTCACAGGAATCACTGTTCCCCGTCCCAAGTGATCCAGTCACTGCTGAAGGTGAAGAGCAGAACACTTTTCCAAGGGCATCTCATATTGGAGGGCCAGTGACCCTAAAAAGGGCAGATCCAAAAACTGTGTCCTAGCAACAGGAATAGCAATCAGCTCAGCCCATCAAATTATCTCTCACCGAAATGTGGGCAAAGAACTAAGGAAGTAAGTGTCAGTCTGTAGTGGGAAGAAAGATAGGAGTAGAAACAAAGAGGAGTAGAGGCTAAGAAAGGAGCTGGCAGAGCTGGCAGAGCACTTAAGTAAACTTACACGTTTCAATGCTGAAGAGGCAAGAAGGCACCAAGTTCTGAGTGATCCACCAGATACAGTTTCTGTGAGTCCTGGCTGTCGTCTCGTCATGTCCTTTCTCAGAGACTGGCCAGTTCCTGTGAGCTTCTCAAACTTGTGTCTTCATTATTCCAACCTAAATCCGTAGAATTTATTTCAAATATTTGAATCACATCGTTTGCAACTACAATAAAAGGTCAGATTACTCTCAAAGGGACTTTTTCAAAATCTTTCCGAGGCTCAGAGTTTTGGTTGTCAGGAAGTTTGTGCCGATGGTTTTCTTGTAAGGCATCTGCTCTGCCTATGTGGTGATCAGTAACAGATAGGTGTGAGTGACACACTGTTCTTCTCTGAATAAAACTTCAAAATTCATCATCTGCTGTTTATTATTTTACACATAATCCTCTCTTGTTTTTCTTTGAAATGTATTCATTTTTTAATATTCATTTTGTATTTGTAGTACAAGTGAAATATAAACAAATAAACACTATTTCCATACTAAACATTGCCTTTAAACTACTTTCTGTCTCTTTTTGGTATATCCATAGTGAGCCTAAATATCATTTCTGATCTCATTATCATTCAGAAATAGGAAGAAGTAGGATAAATTCCCATATCACCTTGTAAAAATAAACATGGCAAACGGTAGGAAACTCATTAAGCTGAATTTCTTTCTTTATCTTCTTTGCATACCTAGACTCATAAGTTGATCAGGGTTGAAAAGAATCTCATGGTTAATCTATTCCAACCTTACTTTACTTAGAATTAAATAAGCACCAATGAGCAGTAATCTTTTCAATGGCATAAATCAGTGAGAGAAAGCTCAGGCCCAGAAAGTTAGAAAACAGATCCAGAAGTTAGAGCAAGACTGGAGTGAAGAAAATTTTCAGAATAAAAGAGTAGGTCTGGGCCGGCCTGTGGCCAAGTGGTTAAGTTTGCATTCTCTACTTTGGCGGCCAATTCTGATCCTGGATGCGGACCTAGCACCACTCATCAGGCCATGCTGAGGCGGTGCCCCACATAGCAGAACTAGAAGGACCTACAACTAGAATATACCACTAGGCACTGGTGGGCTTTAAGGAAAAGAAGAAAAAAAGAAGAAGAAGAAAGTTGGCAAAAGATGTTAGCTCGGGCCGATATTTAAAAAAAAAAATAGGTATAAGATGGAATTTCCTACGCAATTGCCCAGAGAACTCGTTAGCATTTTATTTTTCTCCTATAGTTGATTCAGTACTTAAGGTATGAATTTAATTTCAAAAAGGAAGGAGAATGATTCTTTATTGTTTTTCAATGACACTGTAATCACACTTGTTCCTTTGGAACACCAAGAGTGTAACCCACTTACTCCTATACTTTTTACCACATTTTTATGCAAGATGTTTGTGAAATGAGAATTTGGGAACAAACTCACTAACTTCTATTTATAAAATTCATCTGTGTCTCACCTAAAACTGCACAGTTCTAGAGGTGTGCACATGAATCATTGTGGTGCAGCAAAAAGATATCCAACTAGAAGCCTGATGAGTTAACTGCATCTTCAGGTTCCAACCTGAATGCCACCACAGAGGAGTTATGCTGTTTTCATTCAGGTAGAGTCTCTCCTGTTTCTTACCCCAGATTAGGAGTCAGCAAACATTATATGTAAAGGAGAAGATAGTAAATATTTTAGGCTTTTCAGACCAAGAGATAAAATCAAAGATATTAAGTAGGTACTTAGATAACAAGAAAGAAAATAAATCCCACAAAAATTTTACTGATGAAATTCAAACTGTAATAATAATTATTGAGTACAATTTTTGTAATGCAGATCTAATAATGAGAGGAATGTAATTTTTGGAGGAAATAAGATCTTGTTTAATTGCGGTTTAAAGTTAGCATTCCTTATCACTAGAAAAATTGCAAGTGTTTATCTGTTAATAATGGTTTGTAATAAGATTTATGCATTTCATCTTTGAAAATGTTTTTTCACACAGAGAGCTACTGACAAATAATGAATCAGTCCACAAGCATATGACTTTGATTGAGCTTAAATCACTTGAAAGGCAATATTTGAATTCTATTTGATTCTTTTCTTACTATTTTCCTTTAGAATGTCATAACCTTGCAGATTAGCAGCGTCCAATTGAAGGTTATTTGGAAGCTCCTTAATTGCACAATTAACTGGATTTTAAAAATATGGAAATGTCCTTTGCTGTTGCATTGAGTACTCCTGGAAATTTAGTTTAAACCTGAAAATATATCTGGTGCAAATCTGTGTGAGAGTGATCTTTTTGCTTGTTTTACCTTTTGACATCACAGAAATTATGTAAAGTAGCTTGACACTTCATGTGCTTCAAGTATTAATTGTAAGAAAAATGTCTTTGCCACAGTGTAAATTTCACATGTAAGCTCTATTTTATCTTGTACTTTTAGGTTGAATTTGTTAAGGAACATTATTATGTCTGCAGTACAAGCTATTTTCCAAAGTTATATGGTTTTCAATATGAGTGATTGACATTATTCTTCTAATTCAGAAAATTTCAATCTCAACCTTGAGTTTAAAAAGAACACACAATAAAACTTTATCACAGCCAAGCTATCAAAATCCTCTCTGGTAGAGTAAGTCAGATTCTATTTCTGACAAAAATTCTCAGAATTAACAATGCTTGAGTACACCATAGTGAATGAATTTCTCTGTTGACACTACTGGTTCAATGATACAAGGGAGATTAAAATGTTTTAAAATATTTTCTGCAAAGTATCTACAGATGAATAACAAAAAATAACCTTACATTCTCACAGATTTTTAAAATATGTCCAATTAAGTCTTATAATGGTCCATACATACTTTTTACCAACAGAAATTTGAGTATATTTTAGCAAATTCCACTTCAGGTTATATCAAGTTAGTGTTTAATCAACTTTTAAAAAAATTTTCTCATTTGTATTTATTCCATGAAAAGTATTTATAGAGGCTAATTTTTCAGTCACTTCAAATTTGGCATTGACTCCTTGAAGAAGGAGCAATAACTGAGGAGTATTGGTAAGCTCCATCAAGAGGCAAGAAAATCACTCAAAATTGTTTACCTTGTTTCCCACCTCCGTATTATTCCTTATTTAAAAAAAAAAAATTACCTGAGGGTATTATCCTGAGTGAAATAAGTCTGATGGAGAAAGAAAAATACTGTATGATTTCATTCATATGTGGGAGATCAAAAAAAAATAGTAATAACACACAAACACATAAATACAGAGAATGGATTGGTAGTTACCAGAATTGTTGGGAGGTGAGGGGAGAATGGAAGGGGTAAAAAAGGCACATTCGTACTATGGTGGATGGAATCTAGACTTTTGGTGGTGAATATGATGTTGTCTATACAGAAGTTGAAATATAAAGATGTACACCCGAAATTTATATAATGTTAAATTAAACTAATATTACCTCAATAAAAAATTATTTCAATATAATTATAAATTCACAGAAAGTTGACAAATAGTACAGTGAGACCCCATGTATCTTTTACTTACTTTCCTCCAATGATTACATCTTACATAACTATAGTACAATGTACATAACCAAAACCAGGAAATTAACACTGATACGCCAAATGTGTATAGTTTCATGCCATTTTATCACATGCGTAGATTTGTGTAACCATGTTCACAATCAAGATACAGAAAAATTCCTTCACCATAAAGGACTTTTTCAGGTTAATGCTTGATACTCACATCGATCTCTCTCCTTCCCACCCTCACCATCCTCAACCCCTGATAACCACTAAACTGTTCTTTAACTCTATAATTTTGCCAATTTGATAGTGTTATATTGAAGGAATCATACATTGTAATCATTTGCAGTCAGCTTTTTTTCACTCAGCATAATGCTCTTTTGATCTGTCCAAGTTGTTACAAGTTCAGTAGTTTGTTACTTTTTATTGTGGGTTAGTATTAAATAACATGGACATATTGCAGTTTGTTTAACCACTCCCTCGTTGAATGACATTTGAGCTTGAGTTTCTGGGTTGTCGTTATTACAAATAAACTTACTACGAACATTCAAGTAAGTCTACTTTATCTGATATTAATGTAGCCACTCCTGCTTTCTTTTATTTAACATATGCATCATATATATTTTTCTATCATTTTACTTTCAACCTACCTCTGTACTTATATTTGAAGTGACTTTCTTGACAGTATATACTCTGGTAATTTTTTAAATCCATCCTATTGATATATGTCTCTTAAGTGGTGTACTTAGGCCATTTATATCTATTCTTATATTAGGACTTAAGTCTGCCATTTTATTTTTGTTTTCTGTTAGCCCTCTACTTTTTACTTCTATGTTTTCTTTGTCTAGCCTTCTCACATGTTACAGAAACATTTTTTAGAATTCCATTTTTATCTACATTATTTTAGTTTATCTCTTGGAATAGACGTTTTAGTGGTTGTTCTAGCCATTGCACTATACGTAAATGTCTTATCACAGTTTACTGGTGTTGACATTTCGCTAGCTTAAATAAATTGTAGAAAACTTATCTCCCTTTAGATCCGTTTATCCTCGCTCATTTATAATTATATTTTATGTAGCCTCTATATGCATTGAGAAGCATATCAAATAATGTTACAACTTTTGCTTCAACCATCAAATATATTTTAGAAAACTCAAAAGGAAAAGGAAAATCTATTTATCTATCTATTTGACCAAACTTATCCTCCTTCCCTTGTTCTGTCTTCCCTACTAATGTTCCAAGATTCCTTATTTTATCACTCCCTTTCAATTTCAGGAACTTTATTTAGCCATTCTTTTAGAATAGGTCTGCTGGCAAGAAATTCACTTAGTTTACTTTAATCTGAAAATTTCCTTATTTCCCCTGAAGGATATTTTCACTGAGTATAGAATTCTGATTGATAGTTCTTTTCTTTCAGCACTTTAAAAATATTCTGCCACTTCCTTCTGACTTCCATGGTTTCTGATTAGAAATCTGTAATTCAAATTGATTTTCTCCTAAAGGTAAGGAGTTGTTCGTCTACTTTCAAGATGTTTTTGTCTTTAGTTTTCAGAAGTTGGTTTATGATGTTTCTGGGCATGGATTTATTTGGGTTTATCCTATTTGTGGTTTGCTCAACTGACTGAATCTGTAAGTTAATATCTTTTGCCAAATTTGTGAAATTTTCAGCCATCATTTATTCCAATACTTTTTTAGCCCCACACTCTTTGTCCTCTCCTGGGACCCCAATGACATGAACATTAGATTTTTTGTTATAGTTCCACAGGACCCTGAGTCTCTAATCATTTATTTCAGTCTATTTCCTCTCTCTTGTTCAGATTGGATAATTAGTATTGTTCTGTATTCGAGTTCACTGAGACTCATTCTTCATCATCTCTGTTCTCTGTTAAGCCCATTTAGTGAGTATTTTATTTTGGATATGGTATTTTCTTAAATTTCTTTTTGGTTCTCCTTTATATCTTCTATTTATTTCCTAAGACTTTCTATTTTTTTTATGTGTTACGAGTGTGTTCATAATTACTTATTTTTATGATAACAATCTTAAAATCCTTGTCAGATTATTCAAACATCTTTGCCATTTTGGTGTTGGTGTTTATTGATTGCTTTTTTCATTCATGTTGATATTTTCCTGGTTCTCCCAGATATGAAGAGTGATTTTCTATTGTATCCTGGACGTTTTGAGTGTTATGAGACTATGGATTTTACTTAAATCATCTGTTTTATCAAGTTTCAAATGTCACCACATGAATCAGAGAAAGAGGACATCATCTCATCAGTGTTAAGTGGAAGTGGAAGTACTCAGCATTCCCCACTAAGCATTTATTAACACTCTAGGAGGAGAGAGGCACTTTGTTACCACTGGGTAGGGCTGAAAGTTCAGGTTCCCTCTGGTCCCCTGTTGACACCATCACACCTGGTAAAGTGATGACCACCTCATTACTATTCTCCATGTGGTCTCCACTGACTCTGTGGCACGGTAGGGGAAGTGGCCTCACTGCTGCTGGCTGAGAATGAAAGCTCTAGCTCTTCACTTTGCCTTCACCAACACCAACCCAGGAGGGGAAGGGGTACATGTTAGTTGAGTGAAGGTGAATTTCTAGGCTCCTTGGTCTTTGCTGAATAGTGGGAGTGGGGCTCAGTTTTTTCTGTGGTGTTTCATTGGAGTAGGGGAGTTATTATTTAAAAGTGCCTTGCTGGGCTGCCAATTCCTGGTCCTTTGGCTACAGAGAGCATGCTTTCCTTGGGGGTTATTTTATCTTCCCCCATTAATATGTCTGGGTTTCTTCAGCAGCTAGTTAGGCATATAATAGGCAGAAAGAAAACCCAGGGAACTCACTATGCATCATTCCCTGGGTCCCAAGAACTCTAGCCTCTTTACTTTCTTGTAAGCACGTTTCAGAGTCTTTTTGTTTTATATATATATGTACAGGGTTTTAGGCCATAGTTATTAGGAGGAATAGGAAAAAGTATGTATATTCTGTCTTCTTTCATAACTAGATAGTGCCTTGGTTTCTATTTGGCTGATGATATTGTTCACAATGTCTTCAAACTTTTGAACAAATGTTGTCAACAAAAGATCAATAGACTTAAGTTTATTTTCTCTGGACACATTTCTTTGGCCACTTCAATCAAATACAGTTTAATTTAGCTCACCATTGTTCAATGACTTCTCTTGCTTGACTAAGAAATGAGCCCTTGAAGACTTACTTTTGTTGCAGTCTCATTTTCCTTTTTATTATTTTCATGAAGAAATTCTTCTGTGTTGAGATACTAAGCTTTAAACTTTATAAGTTTTCTAAGTTGTTTTACCATAATTTGAGAATATTGTGATGAATATTAGTCAGGCAATGCCAGTTTATATTGTTATCTTTTAGCACAGGTACAGTGTCATTGCATAATAGAAACATAATTCACTAATAAAATAATCCACACTAAAATACCTTAAAATGTTTCTTTTGAAGTCTATTTTTTCTTCTTTTCTTGTTTTGACATGATTGATGTTTTCTGGTAATAAAACAAAGAGATAAAATAAAGTGTTGCTGTGCAGCGAGAGTTGAACAACTCAACATGATGTTAAGCTATAACTGCATCGCTGTACTACAAACAGTCTTGATTGCAACTACTTATCTCTGTTATTGTAATTAAAAAGCAGCTTTAGACTACACATATATGAAGGAGAATAGCTGAGTTCTATGGACATTGAAATTTGAACTGCATATTATTTTGCATCATAAAATAGTATTCTGATTTTCATTTTTTTCAGTGTTTTAAAGATGTGAAATCCATTATGAAATCACAAACCTTCCACAAATATATGTCAACTTGATTTGGTCTGTGGGCCATAGTCTGACAATTACTGCCCTAGATAATGTTTGGCTTCGTAGGGAATAGCAAAGTGATGAGGGCAGCCCTGGGACTTGGCAGAGATTCCCTCATTTACTGTGAGGTGTCCACACTCAGGTGTTTTCCACAACCCACGAGAGAAGCATCTCCACAACCCATGACCTACTCTGAGATATTCAGTCCCATCCTGTCTTCTGTGTGGCTGCTACACTACCACACCTCTGGTACTTAGGAGTCATGGAATCCCTCAACTCTATCCATGAAGACTGAAACTTGGTCATAGACCTACATGTTACTTGAAGTATAGAATAAAATTTTCATTGTAGAAACAGCAATAGGGTTGGTCTGGATGTTAATAAGAAAATTCTGGTATTCATTTTTCAGAATCTCAGCCCAAAGTAGATGATGTGGACATCTTCACTGCAGCTCGCCTTCTCCAATACCTAATGTTATTCTTTATTATTTATATGTGCAGAAGAGAATATCACAAAAGTGGTAAGTTAGTAAGTATGTAAAGTGATATCTTAAGGGAACTATCCACTACACTGATAGATTTTCACATGGTTCCTGAATGATGATAAGAGAGATGAGAAGGATCTGACATTCCTATTATAAAAGCAGAATTGGAGGTAAGAGATATGATAGTTCCACTTTATTGTCTACCTTTCACTTTTGATGGGAACTCATTAATTTAGTTCTGGGGAATACAGTATAAGAGAGATTTTGACAAACTGCAATCCATCAAGTGTACTGTTCCCAAAATTGTAAAGATTCTGAAAACAGTTCTTAAAAATTAACAGGATAAGTAAATAATATGTTAACAAGGAAACGCACAATATATGAGGTACTTGTGAAACTTCTCAATTATTTTGATAACTCTTCATTGAGAAAAGATATTCTCTCTCTGTCTCTCCTCAGAGTTAGTTCAGCTGTTAGAATTAGAAATACTGATTAAAGTTTTAAAGGGTCATGTCTGAGCACTATATAAGGAAGTATTTTAATGGTGAGACCTTTCTGAATATTGACTATGCCTACAAAGAAGGTCATGAGTTCACTACCACTGAAAGCATTTAATCAAAATCTTAATGGTCATATAGAGGAATTGATTTTCTTGTATTAGAGAATAGATTCTTACATTAGAAAATAGATTCATAAATTACATGGAGGATTGATTATGATATATTTTATCATAAAGAATGTGCAAGTGTAAAACAGAAATCCTAAAATTTTCAAGCAAGATTTGTGGAGAGATATTAAGAAAGTTTTACCACACATTTTTTACAATTTTTAAAGTTACTGTAGAAAAAAATATTATCTCCTTAGAAAAATATAATATGCAGTACCTACAAATTCAAAAATTCTGATCATGCAGAAATATTCAAAGAAATATATTTGGATTTTTTCAGTATAGATTCATAGAAGGAAACAGGAATCAATGATAAAGAATGAAATCTCATGAAATATGTTTCATTCTAGTAAACAAGCACACTGGATTTAAATGAATGCTGCTAAATAAAATCAAGACAACATTTTTAAAAACTCAATTTAAATTAGTATACAGTCAACATAACAGTAAAAACGGATATTGGTACAAAATAGAAAGTAAAATTTGAACAAATGTTTTTAGAGTTCCTAATAATACATTAAAACAATCAATATAGTATTAGAATCTGCTACAAGGCATATAGCCACACAATCCAATTTAAGGAATTGAAATGCCATATCTATGTAAGGACTAATTGCAAATATTTAACTGAAGACTATTACAGAACAGGTGACAGGAAAGCTGTTGTTCTACTCTCTTAGGCTGACAAAAGGGATGGACTTAGTTTTCTTTGTGTAGCTCTTACATATGTAAACCATTATTGCTTTAATGGAGAATACTCAGAGCTACAGAATTCCAAAAGTTTTGCATGGTCATGCCCAGAAGAAACACTCAAGCCGTCATATCCATGTGTTCTTATTATCATCCTTGCCATACTGCACATCTACTGGGTATGGACCACGAAAACCCTCCAATGACATTCTCCATGGAATGGTTGTGTTCAGGGCTGGCTTCACAAGTATGCAATTTATGCAGTTGCTCAAGGCCCAGTGCTGAGACTGTCCCATACTTGGTAGAATTCTCTGCTGTCATTATCTTGAAGTTTTTAATAATTTTATCTTTGAATATCTGTTTCATAAGTGAAGTCAAATGAGACAATAGACCACACATATGAGGAAAGGAAATACACTGATGGGCAGTGTGTGCAAGTAGCTGTGATCCAGCAGCAGCCTACACTTAGTGGGCTCAGACCTGTGGGTACAATAGGCAGTGCACAAACATTGTGGTTGGCCCAATGCACATGCAAAGCCCTGTGGCAGGCAAGAGCACCATGGAGCCAAGGGTGTTACTGAGCTTTGACCTGAGCCCAGATTTGTGACAGCAGCAGTGGCAACAGCAGCAGAAGTGGCATCAGTGGCTGTAGCTGTGGGAAAGAGGAGGAGGTTTTCATGGGTACAGTGAAAGGACATGCAATGGAAGCCAGTCTGTCAATCTGTTCCCAGAGCCTATCCCTGTAGCATCTGCACAAATAGTAACTCTCTGATCTGTGTTGGGAGAAAAACTGCCAGAAAATGGTCAGTAAATTTTGTCAGTAAGTAATGTCAAAATAAAAGTGTGCAAATGGACATTACAATAATTCATATGTGAGAGTTATTACAATTCTTCAAATGGTTTAGAGTTTTCAATTGTGAAATCTACTGAAAAATTACACAGGAAATATCCACAGGCTTACAAATATAAACTAAAGTTAAGGATTGTCACATTCAATTTATAAAAGAATACTATGTTTATACAAAGCTTTGGATGAGCCAGTTATTAATGGAGACCATTTTAAATTAATTTACCTGTAATTGAAGATACAGCAATAGAATGCATAAAAAAGACATTTTGAGTTATATATGAACCATGAAGCCACTTTCAGTTTCTTGTAGAACTTACATGAGTTACAGGAAGTGTCAGAGAAACATTAAAACACCATTGTAAAACTTTACCGTTAAGGGCAGGGCTTACCTGAATAGCAGAGTGAAGATCTCTCTAAATGCATTTCTCCATAAAAGCAATGAAAATACTGATAAAATTGTGAAAATCAGAGCTCTGTAAATTAACCAAAATTTTGCCACAATCTGAAGAATATTTATTCAAGAAGAACTGCTGAACTTAAGTAAGAACAATAAGATTTTGTGCATTGTAAGCTGGCCTAGTCCTGTCCCTTTCTCTCCAGCTCTGTGGTAGCCTTTAAATGCAGCAGCTTTGCAACCACGGTGGCTGTGGAACTCAGAAGGCTTGCAGCAACCAGAGTATTTGCCATATTTGACTTGTCTCATCGATCCCTGGAAAAATATCATTCACAGGACGTTGCCATTATTTGATCTGGCTCAGAACTTGCTTCATGGAAAAAACCCTATCCCCAGGTAATTTGTCAAAAACAATCAACTGTACTTTTTCAGAGCTACCTAAGAATGTGATACCTTTCAGGCAAATAAGAGTCAGAACAAAACTTTTAAAGAAGATTTGCGCAATGAGATGTCCAAAGGGACTTTGAAAACCCTGACATATTCTTGGGAATCTAGAAGTCTGCAGGCATGTACAGGGCTAGGCCCATGCCCAGGAAAACCGAAAAGGGTCCCAATCTCTCACATCTGGCTGACTGAGACTGTGCACATCAGAAAGAGAAGGCTAAAGCAAAGCTATAAAGTTCCTGAGCATCAAAGGCATATCCTAACACACACACAGAGCCCCTTAGCAAAAGGTGGTAAACTTATTGGCTCGAGGCAGTTAAGGAAATCTCAGACTGATCATTACTTGACCAAGAAGCTAAGCAATCAGAGACTACAATGGCTACACACTACATGGAATGCAGACTTCACAGAATCAGTCCAGGAAAGTCACTCAACAAACAAAGATCAAGAAAACAACAACATGACTTGGTGGAGGGAGAGGAACCGGATTTCTAGAGTTGCCATGTTATATTTTCTATAAATTTCAATTTTCAACCAAAAGTTAGGAGACGCGAAAAAAAACAGGAAAGCGTGGTCCATACACAGAAAAAGACAGAAACTGTTCCAGATGGGGGTGTAGATATTGGACTTATTAGCCAAAGGTTTTTAAATAAGCTATTACAAATATATCAAAGCATGAAAGAGAACCGTATCTAAAAAACTAAAGACAAGTATAACAACGATGTCCATTGAACAGGGAATAAAGAGATAGAGAATAAAGAGATAGAAATTATTGAAAATAACCAAACAGAAACTTTTTAATTGAAAAGTACAAAAAGAATACTCATTTTTTCAAATGCACATGAACATTCTGCTGAATAGACCATATACTTCATAAAACAGGTACTAATACACTTTAAAGATTGAAATCACATGAAGTATGTTCTCTGACCTCAATGAAATTATTTTACAAATCAGCAACAGAAGAAAGTTTGGGAACATATATTAGGAAATTAAACAACATATTTTAAAATAACCAATGGGTCAAAGAAGAAATTACAAGGAAAATAAGAAAATATTTTCATCTGAATAAAAATAAAAACACAACTTCTTCCCATTTCATGGCTGAATAACACTCCATTGTATGCATAGGCCATATTTTATTTATCCTTTTCTCCATGTATGGATTTTGAGGTTCATGCTACATCTTTTGGCTGTTGTTAACAGTGTTACTGTGAACCTTCCTGTACAAGTATTTGTTTGAATGCTTATTTCTAATTTTGAGGGACATATACCGAGGAATAGATTGCTGGATCATATGGTGTACTATGTTTAACATTTTGGAGAAATACCATGTTTTTCACAGCAGCAGCACCATTTTACATCCCCACCAGCAATGTACTAGAGTTTCAATTTCCCAACAGCCTCATCAACACTAGCTATCTTCCTTTAAAAAAAAAAAAATAGTGATCCATGTGCATATGAAGTGGTATATTATTGTGTTTTGGGTTTGCATTATCCTAATGATTAAAGATACTGAGCATCATTTCATGTGATTATTGAGCATTTGTATATCTTCCTTAGATAAACGTCTATTCAAGTCCTCTGTCCATTTTTAGAAAGGGTTGTTTTTCTTTTTATTGTGAATTGTAAGAGTTCTTTATACTCTCTTGTTACTAGACTCTTATAAGATGTATAATTTGCAAATATTTTCCCTCATTCTGTAGATTGTCTTTTAATTTTCTTGATAGAGTCCTTTGATGCACAAAAGTTTTTAATTTTTATGAGTCCAATTCATCTATTTTTTCTCTTGTTTATGCTTTTGGTGTCATTTCTAAGAATCCATTGCCAAAACCAAAGTCACAGATAGGTCCCTCTGTGTTTTCTTATAAAAGTTTTATAGTCATAGCTCTTACATTTAGGTCTTTTATCCATTTTGAGTTATTATTTTGGATATAGAGAGGTGAGAATCCAACTTCATTCTTTTACATGTGGAAATCTAGCTATCCCAACATCATTTATTGAAAAGATTATTCTTTCCCCATCGAATTGTCCTGGAATCTTTATCAAAAGTCAGTTGACAATAGACTTACAGGTCCATTTCTGAATTCTCAGTTCTATTTCATTGGTCTACATGTCCATCCTTATCCCAGGACCAGACTGTTTTGATTATTGCTGCTTTGCAGTTAGTATTAAAATCAGGCAGTTTTAGTCCTCTGAGTTTATTTTTGTTTTTCAAAATTGGTTTAGGTGGCTATGGTCCCTTAAAATTTCATGTGAATTTCAAGATCAGCTTTTTTCAATATCAAAAAATATATATTATTGGAATTTTGACAACAATTGCATTGAATCTGTACATCACTTTGGGGAGTACTACGATCTTGAAATATGAAATCTTCCTATCCATGATCATGGAGATTTTTACATTTATTTAGGTCTATGTTAATTTCTTTTAGAAATATCTTATACTTTTCAATGTACAAGATTTTTGCCTCCTTGGTTAAATTTACTCCTAATCTTTTTATTCTTTTAGGTGCTATTGTTAATGAAATTGTTTTCTTAATTTTATTTTTGGATAATTCCTTGCTTCTCTACAAAAGTAAAACTGATATTTGTGGGTTGATCCCACATTCTGCAATTTTGCTGAATTTGTTTAGAAAAAATGGCAAGGAAAAGGATGGTCTGTCAGAAGAGAAGAGCTTTTTGGCAACATCTGCCCTACTCTAGGGCAAATGACAACTGTCCACCCTCAACCCCCTGAGAGTTTCAGCCGAGCTCAGAGAGGAACTAAGCTTCTACTCTTTCCTGGCAGCATAAGGCAGAAGGAGATAGTGCAAGACAGTGTTAGGTGGCATTCTGCTTTTCTTCTACACTGATGTCAGCTGAATTCAGCTGAGCTTTCATACCCACGCGGCAGGGAGAAGGTGACGGGAGGCCACGCTCTGCTTTCTCCAGGAGTCAGTGAGGCAAAGAAGCAAGCTGAATTAGACTTCCACTAGGAATCAATGCAGCAGGATGAATGGACATCCTGCTTCACCCAGGGTGATAACAGCAGGGACCAACAGGAAGCTGAATATTCACTCCCACCCTGGAAACACATGCTACACATAAGACAGGATGACTTCCTGCTAAGAGGAAGAACAAGTAGAATCCAGGGATCTCACAATATAATACCCAAAATTTTCAGAATAAAATTTTAAAATATCATTCTTCGTGCTGAGATCAAAAGACGATCACCACCTGAATGATGGAAGACAATCAACAGAAACCAACACTGAGATGACACAGTTGTTGGAAGTATCTGATATGAATGGCAAAGCTGCAATCATAAAATTGCTTCAATGAGCAATTACAGAAACGCTTGAAACAAACGAAAAATAGAAAATTTCATGAGAGAAATAGATTTTAGAGAAACTGAATAGAGAAACTAAGAAATGTAATAACTGAAATAGGAAAGTGTCTCAATGGGCTCAATGTTAAATTGGAGATGACAGAGAAAAGAAACTGAACTTGAAGACAGATGAATAGAAATCACTCAGTCAGGAAAAAAGAGAGAAAATAGACATGCACACAAAAGAAACAGAGACCAGGAACTCATGGACAATATAAAAATAATCTACTATTTGTGTTATAATCTCCCAGAGTCCCAGAGGAGATGACAAAGAGTATGGGGCTGAAAAAAATTGGAGTAAATAATGGTGAAATGAAAAAAATATACAGATTCAAGATACTGAAATGATCCCAAACAGGATAAACCTAAAGAAGCCCACAATGAGATATCACTACACACATTTTAGAAGAGCTAAAATTTAAAAACAAAATCGAAAAGCATCCAGTGCTGGTGAGAATGTGAGGAAACTGGATTTCTAAAATTCCTGGTGGGCACAACCACTCTATTAAATAATTTGGCATTTTGTTATAAAAATAAATATGCTCTTAAAATATGAATCAACCATCACACACTTAGGAATTTATTCTAAAGAAATAAAAACTTATGTTCACACACAAAATCTCCTATGCAAATATTCATAACAACTTTACTTGTATTAGCAAAAAACTGGAAACAAAACAAATATCCTTTAATGGATAAATGGCTAAATAAACTGTGGTACATCCATACAGTGGAATAGTATTCAGCAATAAGATTGAGCAGACTATTGATTCATACAAACTTGATAGACTTCAATGGCATTGTGCTTAGTGAAAAGAAGTCTATCTCAAAAGACTACATCCTATATGATTCCATTTGTGCAACATTTAAAAAATGACAAAACTATAGAGATGGGGTATAGATTAGTGGTTGCCAGGGGACAGGAGAAGAGCAGGGGTGGGGAATGGGAATATAAAGAGACTGTACAAGAGATTTCCTTTGTGATTATGAAACAGTTCTGTATCTTGATTATGGTGGTATTTACTTGAGTCTATATGTGGGAGAAAATTTCATAAACATACACACACATCAAAGCACAGAAAAATGGTGAAACCTGAATGAGACATGTTGTATAGTTAACAGTATTGTACCAATGTAAATTTCTTTGTTTTGATATTTTGCTACAGGATATTATCTATCATTAGGGGAATCTGGGTGAAAGATATATATGACTTTATGCACAAATTTTACAAAGAGGAAAAAATACTATGATTGCTGTACTACATCGGGCAAAGTAACAGAGACTAGAAATGAAAAGCATGGAAATTCACAGCAGAGAAATAGAAACTAGAAAAAATAGCCAAATCAAAATTTTAAAACTGAAAAATATAATATCTGAAATTCAAATATTGCTGTATTGGCACAATAGCTGAATGTAGATGAAAAAGTAAAAAGACAAGAAACTGAAAAACAAATCCATAGAATTTTTCATATCTGAAGAACAGAGAGGAAAAATATATTCAAACAATGAACAGAGCTTTGGGGGAACTGTGAGATAAAATGAAAGTTTCTAACACATAATTCACGAGATTCCCAGAAAGAGAGGAGAAAGATTGGGGCATAAAACATATTTGCAGAAGAATGCCAAATATTTTTCAAATTTGGTGAAAGATTTAAATTTAAGAATGCAAAATGCTCAGCAAAATATAGAGAATAAACTCAAAGAATACCTACATCACTAGATATATCACAGCCACAATTATTAAAAACCAAAGATAAAGAAATAAATTTTGAAAGCATCCAAAGGAAAACAACACAATTCCCACAGAAGAGAAATGACTTAAAACCAGGTGATTTCACATCAGAAATCACAGGATTGAGAATATAGTGAATCAACATCATTAAACTGCTGAAAGAAGACTGTGAACCCAGTAGTCTATACATCCAGTGAAAGTAGCAATAAAGAAAAAAATAAAGACATTCGTGCATGGAAGAAAGAAAAGTCAGGGAATTAGTTACCAGAAGATGTGTTTTCCCTGTTGCTTATTTGTCGTAGACATTTTAAAGAAGTGCAGGATTAGAACCACACCAAAATGGAGAATGTTTTTCACCCGTCTGTTGTGCAAGTCTTTCTCTTTGGACACAAATACTCTGGATTTCCTTTGTCACAGAAAGTGCTTACCATGGGGGCAGCTGATGTCCAGGTTTGCTCTTGAAGGGGCTGGTGCTTTGGCCACAAGTGATTGCTTTATCTTTCGATCAAGCCTCCTTGGCCACTGGAATGTGACCTTCTGACCACTGGCTGCAGTGGGTCAGTGCCATCGAGCATCAACTATTTTATGTAATCGATATTTCTCCTATTTGTTTTTCAGGGGAAAAGAAAGAAAATGGTGAGTTTCAAATCCTGATCCATTTACAAAGGATATCATTACAGCAAACCCAGTTTCAGACAATAACAAAGAAAGAGTTTCAGTATCATTACATTGTGTAGAATAAAACTTTCCCCCACTACACCAATCTATTTGAAAGTATTACTCCATTGCAATTTGCTTCAATTTAATCTCTCATAAATTTGATCCTGTTTGTTTTACAAGTGGTCCAAATTTTTTTTTATCTAATTTCTTTATCAGAGACAAGGAAGGAAGAAATTAAGCCAGAGCAAGGTAAGCCTTTTATCTTAACGTAAATACAAATTATGTAATTAAGGCAATGTCAGCCCTTGACTCTGGGAGAGCAACACTTTGGGTATATTGGCATTTTGTTGAACCAAGGGCTTTGCCAATGAGTAAACTAATTGATTTTACTCTCTGTTATTTCATTGGTTGACTGCTTCTATTGATTTATTTTTTACTTATATTGATGTGAAATTCATATAACATTGAATTAACCATTTTGAATTGCACAATTTAGTGATGTTTAGTGCATTCACAATATTGCCTATCACCTCCGTCTAGTTTCAAAAGGATTTCATCACCCCCAGAATAAACTTCACACTCATTAAAAAGTCACTTTCCCTACCCCACTTAGTCTCTGGCAACAACTAGTCTGCTTTCTGTCTCTGTGAATTCACCTATTTTTATATGATCTCGTATCCATGGGGTTATATAATATGTGATCTTTTGTGTCTGCCTTCTTTCACTTGCATAAAATTTTAGAGGTTCATTCATGTATCAGTACTTTATTCCTTTTCATGGCTGAATAATACTTCATTGTATGGGTATACAATATTTTGTTTATCCATTTACCAATTGATGGACTTTTGGTTTTTCCGAGTTTTTGACTATTGTGCTATGAACATTCCTGTACAAGTGTTTGTTTGAATACCCGTTTTCAATTTTGGGGATAAATATCTAGCAATAGAATCACTGGGTCATATGATATACCATGTTTAACTTTTTCAGGGTCTACCAAACTGTTCTCCACAGAAGTGTCGTCTTTTTACATTATCACCAGCAAAGTATTAGAGTTCCAGTTTCTCCACATCCTCACTAACACTCATTATTTTCCTTTTTTTATTATAGCAATACCAGTATGTATGAAGGGATATCTCATTGCAGTTGTGATACACATCTCCTTAATGACTAAATTTCAGATGTACATCATTGTATTTCTACTTCTAAATAGACCTCATCGTGTTTAATAGCAAAGTCTAGCTGTCATCTGTCACTGTACACATGTGCCCTTTTACCCCCTTGCCCTCCTCCCACCCACTTCCCCTCTGGTAACTACCAGTCTGTTCTTTGTATCTATGTTATGTGCTCTTTGTTTACCTTCCACATATGAGTGAAGTCATATAGTAATTATCTTCCTTCATCTGACTGGCTTCTCTCAGCACAATGCCCTCAAGGGCCATTAATGTTGTCACAATGGCAAGATTTCATCTATTTTTATGGTTGAGTAGTATTCCATTATATATATATGTATATATATGTGTGTGTGTGTGTGTATTCCATTGTATATATTATATATACATATATATGTACATATGTACCACATCTTTGCCCATTCATCCATTGATGGGCGCTTAGGTTTCTTTCAAGTCTTGGCTACTGTGAATAATGCTGCAATGAACATAGGGGTGCAAATAACTTTCGTATTAGTGTTCTCATGTTGTTTGGATAAATACCCAGAAGTGGAAAAGCTGGATCATATGGTGTTTCAATTTTTAATTTTTTTAGGAATATCCATACTATTTTCAATAGTAGCTACACCAGTTTATATTCCCACCAACAGTGTACGAGGATTCTCTTTTCTCCACATTCTCTCCAACACTTGCTATTTTTTGTCTTTTTATGGGCATTCTGATGGGCATGTGGTGATATCCCATTGTAGTTTTAATTTGCCTTTCCCTAATAATTAGTCATATTGAACATCTTTTCACATGATTGTTGGATATCTGTATATTCTCTCTGGAGAAATATCTGGTCATATCCTCTGCTCATTTTGTGATTGGGTTGTTTGGATTTTTGTTGTTGAGTTGTATGAGTTCTCTGTATATTTTGGATATTAGCCTGTTAGCAAATATCTGATTTTCAAACATCTTCTCTCAGTTGGTAGGTTGTCTTTTCATTTGTTGATGGTTTCCTTTGCCATGCAGAAGCTTTTATGTTTGATATAATTCCATTTGTTTATTCTTGCTTTTGTTTCCCTTGCCTGGAGAGCTATGATATTCAAAAAGATGCTGCTAATACTGAAGTCAAAGAGTGTACTACTTATGTTTTCTTCTAGTAGTTTTATAGTTTCAAGTCTTACATTCAAGTCTTTAATTCACTTTGAGTTAATTTTTGGGTAAGGTGTAAGATAATGGTCTAATTTCATTCTTTTTCGTGTGGCTGTCCAGTTTTCCTGACACCATTTATTGAAGAGATTTTTCTTTCTCATTGTATGTTCTTAACCCCTTTGCTGAAAATTAGCTGTCCATAGATGTGTGAGTTTGTTTCTGGGCCTTTGATTCTGTTCTATTGATCCGTGTGTCTGTATTTCTGCCAGTATCATGCAGTTTTGATTAGTAGAGCTTTGTAGTATATTTTGAATTCAAGGAGTGTGATACCTCTAGCTTTGTTCTTTTTTCTCAGGATTGCTTTGGCTATTCGGGGTCTTTTGTTGTTCCATTTAAATTTTAGAATTCTTTGTTCTATTTCCATAAAAAATGTCATTGGGATTCTGAGCAGGAATACATTGAATCTGTAGATTGTCTTAAGTAAAGTAATATGGACATTTTACCTATGTTAATTATTCTAATCCAGGAGCATGGAATATCTTTCCATTTGTTTATGTCTTCTTCATTCCTTTCAACAATGTTTTATAGTTTTCCATGTACATGTTTTTCACCTCCTAGGTTAAATTTATTCCTAGATATTTTATTCTTTTTGTTGTGATTGTAAATGGGATTATATTCTTTATTTCTCTTCCTGCTAGTTCATTGTTAGTGTATAGAAATGCAACTGATTTTTGTATGATGATTTTTGTACCCTGCAAATTTATTGTATTCATTAACTACTTCTAATACTTTTTTAGTGGATTCTTTAGGATTTTCTATATATAGAATCATGTCATCTGTAAATAGTGACAGTTTTACTTTTTTCCAATTTGGATAGGTTTTATTTCTTTTTCTGGCTTAATTACTCCATCTAGGTCTTCCTATTCTTTTTCTGTTGTTGTTGTTGTTGATTGTGCATTGGTGCCATTTCCAAGAATTCATTCTCAAGTCCAAGATCATAAAAATGTACCCATATGTTTTATTTAAGAGTTTCATAGTTTTAAGTTCTTGCATTTAAATCTTTGATCTATTTTGAGTAAGTAAAATAAATGCAGCAGAGCATTGAAAAATAAGTAAGAAAGGCCCGTCTGTATTATTGAATAGTTGGGAGTTTAAGTGCACTTTAAGTGTCCTAATAGGAGAATCCTAAGAGGAGAAAAGGACCATGATGTTAAATCACTAACTGGATTTTCAAATGAAGCAATTGAAATAAGAAAAAAAAAAAAGGTATGTATTATACTATGTCAAATTTTTTGAGGATCTGCCAAACTGTTTTCATAGTCCTACTATATATTACGTAGTATTGTACAGAACTACATAGTATTTAGAGAGTGTTGCTTCACCCTAGTGCTTTTTTCTTCTACTGAAAATATATTTTTCTAATAATAAAATACACAGAAAAATTTGTGTCTTAATTTCTCCCTTCTATCATATATTAAGTTAAATGGAAAGAAAATTATAATATTTATGAATCATTGGAGTAACTTAGTTAAAAATAACTAAGAACTATATACTTAAAACTTCTCTTTATCCCAGGGAGAGTGGGTAATATGAGAATTATGTTAAAATGAAGGTCAAAACAAACAATGATAAAGAGAACTGGAGATGACATAAGCAGATAAGACAGTTTTAAAATTTATAAAAAGAATAAACGGATGACATTTGTACATAACAGAGTGACTGCATAGGGCCATAAAACAGAAGAGGAAGTCTACACTCTCATATAAAGCCTTGACAAGCTCCAATCATATCAAGGCCAAAGGCAGTGAAGAATTAGAGTGCACTGTGGAGTTGAAAATAAGAGGGTAATGGAAACAAGTTGTATGAATTTTCCCAGTATGACTTTTACCGCTAAATAGTCTTTATAATCTAGGAACTTGCACATCACAGAAAAAAAAAAAAAAGACAACTAATACTTCACCATTATAAAAAACTAAATTCTATAAAGAAAAAAATCTTTATAATCTGCTACTTATGTTCCTCAAAATAACGACTATCTCTACATCTTATCATCCTAAAACAAAGCTCACCTTCTATAAAGCCAAATCCAGGGACAGAGGGTGTCCAATTTGCTTTTAAATGGTCTTACTTTTAAATATGAATTCATTACTAATATTCACCCATAATTTGATATGTTGTTTAACACAGAAAATGAAAAACTGTTTCCTTTAAATGATGCTGGAGTGCAGAGGGATAATACAGAAAACAGAATGGATTATTTTTTTGGATAAAAACATCAACTTTGATCAGACTCACTTTGGATAAAATTCCAACTCTGACATAAGCAACTGTGGGAAACTCAGCAAGTAATACATCCTTGCTCTATTCTCAGTTTACTCTTCCGCATAAGCATAATAATTTACTTCCAGAGCAATTTTGTTGACCAAATTTAATGTGGCTTGCAAAGCACATATCACAGAGCCTGGTACAGAGAAAGCACTCAATGAAAGTCAATGGTAATTGTGATGATGATGGTGGTAATAATGATGATGGTGATAATGATGATGAGAATGAGAATGATGGTATTACATCTGAAGAAGACTTTACCAAATCATTTTGGGTGATTATAAATTGAATCATAATAAATTTAAAATTTTTTCTCTACCATTTGACATAAAGTAATGATGACCCCCATAGATTTTTCAGTAAAATGCATAGAAAATAAATATATTATTTTCCGTCTGAAGTGGCTAGCCATTTATATATAGAATAGGTGAAAATATTTTTGAAAGATTTTTTGTTTGTTTTGTTTCTGTTTCACAGTGATTCTTATATTACTCTGTGTGTGTGTCCATTTCTGCATTCTCATGGGTTCAATTTTACATTTAAAAATTTTAATACATTTGAGTTTTCTTCATGTGTATTTCCAGTGATATTTACATTAATCTTTCCATTTTATTTTTCAGAAGAACTTCAGAAAAAACTTGGTAAGATGTCTCTGACAACTCTTTACTAACCATTGAAGTGGCTGCTGTCTTGGTCTTTAGTGATCCCTGTCATTTTACCTACATGACATCCCTTGGCTCACCCTTCTCCTAGATGTCTACTCTTCGCTCCCCCATATTTTTGTTTATGAACTTCTTCCATGTTACCTTCTCCCCATTTCTGTTTTTCTACCTTTCACTCATTCCCATTGCTTCTGTTTTCATTCCATACTGATCCTTCCTTGTAAACATTGGCTTCTTCCGTTTTCAAGAAACTTGCCAGAGTTGTATGATGATGTTGAAGAGATGAAGGGAATTAGGTGGATAGGCATCTGGTTTCCATTCTACATATATTTTCTAGAAAATGACCATTAAGTTAGGACCTCTGTTATGTATCTGAAGTAGGAGGGCACAATAAGATGCCTTCAGTTTTACCACAAACCTTAAGAAATGAGAGAACAGTCCTACATTGCTGAATGAGGTTTCTCCCTCCATTGTCCTTTGAAAGACTGTAAATTCTCTTGTCTCTTATTGATCAAGTGTGAAGTTGAGGTTCACTTTCAACTGTCCTTGAACATATTACCCAAGTGCTCCCAGGTATACAAATATTTTACATAATTTTTCCTGTTGTTTTTCCCTTTTCAAAGATAGTATGTATCATTTATACTTTTGTGTTTTTACCAAAACAATTATCAATTCTGGGAACTGCAATTCCTTTTAAATGTTTATAGAAGAACTTTATATATTAAGGAAAGTTCATTGATAATATATTTCTCAAATCACAATATTTTAAGCTGTTGTTCTAGGACATTTCCAAAAATTTTTTCATAAAACCTTAATATAATGATTCAGAGTTTAACATCATCCTTTTCTAATGACATTTTCCAGAGGAAATAGATTTTAGGAATATATCTGCTAGAGATACAGTTTGGGGACAGATGAATGCTTTTACGGTTTGCTTCCTCTTCTCTCTCAAGCACATGTCTTGTGTATTGTTGTGTGCTTGCCCTATATTTAGAAAGGTAAAGGGTTCCACCCAAAACCAATACCGGACATCGTTTATCCCAAAATAGGTCATCTCAACCTCCTCTCAGGCTTTCATTTTCTATTTAGTTACTTTTGCACCAAGGAGTGTGTAGAACTAAAACAACATTGCTTGTGATTGGTGAGATGGCTTTTGGAATCTTCTGGTTCCAGTTCTGAGAAATACTGGTCAGTTTGAACCATAGAGAAAACTAGGAAAGTGGTTCAAATTTTTATCTTTGCTCACTGACACGTGCCTTCATTTTGAATGAATTGGTCCTTTCTTCCTTTTATTTTACAGATAAGAGTGAACAGGAAAAAGGCAAGTCCCATTCACATATTTCACTGTGTACCTAGTGATGGTTTGATCTGTTTCTTGTACGCTTGTCTTCAACTATTAATGATCATCATTCTCAACTCCAATATACATATCTGTTTACAGGATTTGTCTCATTACCTTATCTTTCTAACCAAGCTTGCTGTTTTCTCTTTTAATTCACTTTCCCTTGTTATTACTGCTCTGAATTGTCCTGCTTCTTCAATATTGTAGACAGATGCTTTTTGTCAAGTTTAATTTTATTAATCATATACCTCTGATGTTCTGGCATTTTCAAAGTGGCTCACGTGTAAGTTTTGTCTAAGGTAACTCACGTCTTTTGATTTAGAACCCCCTTCATTGGCATTTCATACTTCCCTTCCTTTCATGTGATTTACTTAAGGTAAGCTTCATCCAGGCATGAGTTAAAATGGAAACTCATATAAAATAAGGTTATATGTTAAGTGATTGAGGGAAATGTTGTAAATAGAGGCACTCAGGAAACTAACCCTGCATTTCCTCTACAAGCCGTGGTTCAGTATTCTAAAAATCAGTGTTTGTGGCTACTTTATACAAAGAAGTTACCACAGTAATGGGAAATGACTTCTAATAGTTAGGAGCAGTCAAGAGCCTACCAAAACCAATAAAATGAATAGGAAAAGCTTAAATAATGTCAAAAGGGATCAAGAATATTTTTTATGAGGTAACCATCACAGCTGATATTTCTAAAATGTTTTCTCTTACAGTAAATTCATCCTGCTTCCCCATCTTCACTTTTCATAAAAAATTGTCTGGATAAAGTGAACTTTCAGTCTCTGTTTATGCATGCATGTGAGTGAATGAGTGCCTGCACGTGTGTCTGTCTGTCTGTTTCTGCATCCTGATAAGTTTGAATTTACATTTAAATTTTTAATACATTTGAATTTTCTTCACGTTTGTTTTCAATGATATTTACATTAATCTTTCCATTTTATTTTTCAGAAGAACTTCAGAATAAATTGGGTAAGATGTCTCTGACAACCCTTTACTCCCATAACCATTGAAGTTGCTGCTGTCTTGGTCTTTAGTGTTCCCTGCCATTTTACCTACATGACATCCATTGGCTCACCCTTCTCCTAGATGTCTACACTTCCCTCCCCCATATTTTTGTTTATGAACTTCTTTCATGTTACATTCTCTCCATTTCTGTTTTTCTGCCTTTCAGTCATTCCCACTGCTTCTGTTTTCATTCCATACCAGTCCTTGCCTATGAACATTGGTCTCTTCCACCTTCAAGGTACTTGCCATAGTTGTATTGTGAAATTGGAGAGATGAAGGCAATTAGGCTGATAGTCATCTGGTTCCAATTCTACATATATTTTCTGGAACATTACCATTAACTTAGGACCTCTGTTATGTGTTTGAAGTATGAGGGCTTGCTGAATGTGTTTTCTCTCACCATTGTCCTATTAGAGACTGTAAATTCTGACTAATAGTCATAAAGATGCTTACTTATCCTGGGAGAATAGCTGAACAGTGTGAGAGCTTCAACAAAGAAATGGAAAATATAAAAAAAACCTAATGAGAGGGGTCAGCCTGGGGGTGCAACAGTTAAGTTCGCACATTCTGCTTCAGCAGCCCAGGGTTCTCCAGTTCAGATCCCAGGTGCAGACATGGCACCACTTGGCAAGCCACACTGTGGTAGGCATCCCACAGATAAAGTGGAGGAAGATGGGCATGGATGTTAGCTCAGTGCCAGTCTTCCTCAGCAAAAAGAGGAGGATTGGCAGCATATGTTAGCTCAAGGATAATCTTCATCAAAAAAAATCTAATGAAAACTGAAGAATACAATAATGGAAATGAAAAATTCATTAGTGGGAATCTACAAGAGAGTAAATGGAACAGAAGAATGGATCAACAATCTGGATGGGAGAATAGAGGAAAGCACCTAAGGTGAACAGAAAATAAAAATATTTGAAAGAACGAAGACAGTCTAAGAAGCCTCTGGGACAACATCAATCACACTAACATTTGCATTATAGGTGTCTCAGAAGGAGAAGAGAGAGAAAACGTGGTAGACAACTTATTTTAAGAAATAACAGATCAAAACTTCCTTGACTTGGGGAAGAAAACAGACTTCCAGGTACAGGAAGCATGCAGAGCACTAAAGAAGATGAACTCAAAGAGGCCCACACCAAGACACATTATAATTAAAATGTCAAGAATTCAAGATAAAGAGAGAATCTTAAAAGCTGCAAGAGAAAGGCAACTAGTTATATACAAAGTAAACCCCATAGGGCTATCAGCTGACTTCTCAGCAGAAACCTGACAGACTAGAAGGAAGTGGCATGATATATTCAAAGTGTTGAAAGAAAAAAACCTACAACCAAGAATACTCTATCTGGCAAGGTTATAATTCAGAATGGAAGGAGTGATGAACAGTTTTCTAGACAAGGAAAAACTAAAAGAGTTCATCACCACTAAACCAGCCTTACAAGAAAGGTTAAAGGGATTTCTTTAAGTAGAAAAGAAAAGGCAAAAAATAAGAACAAGAAATTATTAAAGAAAAATATCACTGATAAAGACAAATTTACAAATAAGTTAGTAGATGAACCACCTATAAAGCTAGTATGAAAGTCAAAAGACAAAAAGTACTAAAATTATCTATATATATTAAAAGGAGTTAAGGGATACACAATAATAAAAGAGGTAAACTATGATTTCAAAAACATAAAACACAGGCAGGGGGGAGTAAAAGTGTAGGGCTTTTAGTAAGAGGTCAAACTTAAGAGACCATCAACTTAATATAGATTTATATTACATAGGTTATTATATCTGAACCTCATGGTAACCACAAACCAAAAGCCTATAATAGATACACAAAAAATGAAGAGAGAGGAACCCAAACATAATATTAAAGAAACCCATCAAATCACAAGGGAAGAGAGGAAGAGAAGAAGAAAGGAAGAGAGAAGAACTGCAAAGACATCCAGAAAAAGTAACAAAATGGCAATAAGTACATACTTATCAATAGTTACTTTAAATGTCAACAGACTAAATGCTCCAATCAAAATATGTAGGGTAGCTGAATGGATAAAAAATCAGGACCCATGTATATGCTGTATACAAGAGTCACACTGCAGACCTAAAGATACAAACTGAAAGTAAAGTGATGGAAAAAGATACTCCATGCAAATGGAAACAAAAATAAATCTGTTTTAGTAATACTTATGTCAGACAAAATAGACTTTAAAGAAAAACCTGTGTCAAGACAAAGAAGAGCATTACATAATGATAAAGAGAACGATCCAACAAGAGCACATAACACTTGTAAATATCTATGCACCCAATGTAGGAACACCTAAATAGATAAAGCAATTATTAACAGAGATAAAAGGAGAAATTGATGGTAACACAAAAATAGTAGGGGACTTTAACACTCCATATACATCAATGGATAGATCATTCACACAGAAGATCAATAAGGAACGTTGGCCTTAAATGATGCATTAGACCAGATGGGCTTAGATATATACAGAACATTCTACCAAAAACTACAGAATAGGGGCTGGCCCAGTGGCATATTGGTTAAGTTCACACACTATGCTTTGGCAGCCCATGGTTCACAGGTTCAGATCCTGCGCACAGACCTGTGCACCACTCATCGGACCATGCTCTGGTGGCATCCCACATACAAAATGGAAGAAGACTGCCACAGATGTTAGCTCAAAGATGATCTTCCTTAAGCGAAATGAGGAAGATTGACGACAGATGTTAGCTCAGGGCCTGTCTTCCTCACTAAGGAAAAAAAAAACTACAGACAGAATACACATTCTTTTTGAGTGATCCAGGGTAGATCACATGTTAGCTCACAAAACAAGACTCAATAAGTTTAAGAAGGCTGAAATAGTAACAGGCATCTTTTCTGACCACAATGACATGAAGCTAGAAATCAAATTCAAGAAGAAAGATGGAAAAACCACAAATATGTGGAAATTAAACAAAATGCTACTGAACATGATTGGGTCATGAAGAAATCAAAGAAGAAATTCAAAAAAATACCTGGAGACAAATGAAAATGAAAATAAAACATGCCAAAAGTTATGGGTACAACAACAATGGGTACCAAGTGGGAAGTTTATAGTGATACAGGCCTACCTCAAGAAACAAGAAAAATCTCAAATAAACAATGTTACAGTACATCTAAAGGAACTAGAAAAAGAAGAGCAAACAAATCCCAAATAGGTAGAAGGAAGGAAATAATAAAAGAGCAGAAATTATCAAATAGAGATTAAAAGACAAAAGGATCAGTGAAACCAAGAGCTGATCCTTTGAAAAGATAAACAAAATTGACAAACCTTTACCCAGGCTCACCAAGAAAAAATGAGAGAAGGCTCAAATAAATAAAATCAGAAATGAAAGAAGATAAATCACAACAGACACCAGAGAAATACAAAGAATCATAAGAGAATAGTGTGAAATGCTATATGGCAACAAATTGGATAATCTAGAAGAAATTCATAACTTCTTAGAATCATAGAACCTTTCCAAAACTGAATCAAGAAGAAACAGAGAATCTAAATAGTCCCTGGTAAGATTGAAACAGTAATCAAAAACCACCACAAATCCAAAAGTCCAAGACCAGATGGCTTCACTGGTGAATTCCACAAGTGAAAAAGATTTAATATTTTTTTCCTTCTCAAACTCTTCCAAAAAACTGAAGAGGAGGGGAAGTTTCCTGACTCATTCTATGTGGCCAACATTACCCTGATACCAAAGCCAGACAAGGATAACACATAAAAAAGAAAATTATAGCCCAATATCACTGATGAACATAGATGTAAAAATCCTCAGGACAATATTAACAACTAGAATACAATAATACATTTAAAGGACCATGCACCATGATCAAGTGGTATTTATTCCAGTAATGCAAGGATTCATAATATGCAAATCAAGGTGATATACCACATTCAAAAAATGAGAAATAAAAATCACATGATCATCTCAATAGATGCAGAGAAAACATTTGACAAGACTCACCATGCATTTATGATAAAAACTCTGAATAAAATGGGTATAGAAGGACAGTACCTCAACATAATATTATTAAAGGCTATATATGACAACCTGCAGCTAACACTATACTCGATATGAAGAACTGAAAGTTATCTCTCTAAGAACAAGAACAAGACAAGGAGACCGACTTGTGCCACTCTCATTTAACACAGTAATGGAAGTCCTAGCCAGAGCAATCAGCCAAGAAAGAGAAATAAAAGAGATCCAAATTGGAAAGGAAGGAGTGAAATTGTCATTCTTTAATGAATTCTTTGCAGATGACATGATTTTATATATAGAAAACCCTAAAGAATCTACCAAAAAACTATTAGAAATAATAACCAAATACAGTAAAGATGCAAGGTATAAAATCAACATACGAAAATCAGTTGCATTTCTATACACTAATAATGAAATAGCAGAAAGAGAAATCAAAAATGCAATCCTACTTACAATCGCAAAAAAAATAAATAGGAATAAATTTAACAAAGAGGTGAAAGACCTGTAAACTGAAAACTATAAAACACTGTTGAAATAAATGAAGAAGACACAAAGAAATAAAAAGGTATTCCATGCTCATGGATTGGAGGAGTTAACATTGCTAAAATGTATATGTTACCAAAAGCAATCTACAGATTCCATGCAATCCTATTTAGAATCTAAGTGATGGGCTGGCCTGGTGGTACAGAGGTTAAGTTTGTGTGCTCTGCTTGGCGGCCCAGGGTTCACCGGTTAGGATCCAGGGTGCAGACCTACACATTGCTAAACGAGCCATGCTGTGGTGGCATCCCACATAGAAGAACTAGAAGGACTTACAACTACGATATACAACTATGTACTGGGGCTTTGGGGAGGAAAAAAAAAAGAAACCCAATGACATTTTCCATGATAATAGAACAAAAAATTCTAAAATTTATATGGAACAACAAAAGATCCTGAATAACCAGAGCAATCCTGAGAAAAAAGAAGAAAGCTGGAGGTATCACACTCCCTGAATTCAAAATATACTACAAACCTAAACTAATCAAAACAGCGTGATACTGGCAAAAGAACAGACACACAGATCAATGGAACAGAATCGAGAGCCCAGGAATTTGCACCCCTATGTTCATTACAGCATTATTCACAACAGCCAAGACTTGGAAACAACCTAAGTGCTCATCAATGGATGAGTGGAAAAAGAAGATGTGGTATATATATACACAATGGAATACTATTCAATCATAAAAAAGATGAAATCTTGCCATTGCAATAAGATGGAAGGACAGTGAGGGTATTATGCTAAGTGAAATAAGTCAGACAGAGAAAGCCCAGTACTAATGATTTCACTCGTATGTGGAAGATAAAAAACAACAGCAACAACAACAAACAAATACACAGATATAGAGATTAGATTGGTGGTTACCAGAGCAGAAAGGGGGAAGTGGGGACGTTGAAAGGAGTAAAAGGGCACATGTGTATGGTGATGGATGGTAATTAGTCTTTGGATGGTGTACATGAGGTAGTCTACATAGAAATCAAAATATAATGGTGTACACCTCAAAAAAATTATGAACCCTAGAGTCACATTATAGGAAAGAGATAAAATGAGAGTTTAAAGCAGTCTTCTGACATTTTAGCAGTAATTCTAGCATTCCTTTACCTCCATTAACTCATTATATTTCCCTTCAAGTAAATGAGTTAGTATCAACATTAATTTTCTTCCATTTATTTTCTGTTTGTTTATAAAAGATTGATGTGCTGAGAAATTATGTACTTATATATGTTAATGGGAATGGAAGGAATGTGGTTAGAGCCACATCATTCAATCCTTTGAACTTCTTCTGAGGTAAATGATAAAATCAGAGAATACAAGTTAATAAAAACTAATTTTGAAATTTCTGTCAGGTGAAAACTCAATTAGATTCTATTGTAATTTTGTTAAAAGCAGAGCATTAGAAACCATCAGACTTCAAAAAAGGTGGTACCCCATCATGATGGTTATTTGCTTTCTTAATGTTTGTGATATCTTCTAAAAAGAGTTTCTCAGAACTTAAATATATGTTGACCATTAAGTACACAAATTATGTTTCACTTAAAGACACCTTGTGTAATCTGAAATAGAAAGATTTTCAAAACTAAAAATCAATTTCAATACACTGCTACCAAGATGACATTTGTTATCAAATTATTTTATTAAATATATATTTTGACACAAATCTTGAATTATTTATATCCTTAAAACTATTCATAAAAGAAATATGTATGGGATAAAATCCTATTTGTTATTTCTTTCCAAATCTTCTCCATTCTTCTTTTGTTCAATCAATTAGGAAAGTTTATTCCTTTTTCTTACTTTTCTAAGATAAAAATGTGCTTCCTTGATATAGTTTCAGGGTTTTTTTTGTTGTTCTTTTTGTTCATTTTATTTTTTCTGATTACATTCATCCTACCAATTTACTGTGCACTGGAAATTTTCTACTCATTTTCATTTTCTCTGTTGGGCCCCTCAACATTTACATGAGTTTTTCCATTTTATTTTTCAGAAAAACTTCAGAAAGAAATGGGTAACTTTTTCCTGACATTCTTTTTCACTGTTGTATTCCCTAGAAATATTATTCTTGTCCTTTCCTGACTCTTCACTTTACCCCTTCCTGTCTTACCTCTTCCTTCTTGTGAATTTCAAATCACCTTATCTCTTTTCTTTCTGGCATCCTGAACTCCTCCCATGTTACCTTTCCTTCCCATCATCTTCCTGAGATTTTCTTCATTCTCTTTCCTTTCTTTGCTATATCCTTAGGCTTTTTCTATCTTTCAGACGATTACTATAACTTCCTTATAAGATTGGTGAGATGAAGTGGATTAAGCTAAGAAGAATGTGGCTTTCTTCATTCAGCAGAACACTTCCTTTAACTTGTGTTCTCTAATACGTCCCCTGAGATGGATTGCCTATTCTTTTGTACGTGATATTGTCATGGTTTTTAAGAGAAGTGTTCAAACTCCAAAACTGCTGAGTGAGATAAGTCCTCCTTTTGCTGACCTTTTACAGACTTCATATATACTGAGGTGAAGTGTAATTTTGAGACTAGCTAATCCACTTCTCTTGACCATATTCTCAAGTGTTCTAAAGTACATAAATATTTTTGCATAATTTTGCCTGATTTTTTCTTTACAACCATAATTACTACTGTTCTTTCATTTTTATTTTAATCCATTCAACTATTAATTCAACAAATTGCTAAACCATTTTTTAGTACCCCATTACAAGAATTATTTAAATTCTCATGTCCTTTCATATCTGATTGTATTCTTCAAATTATAGTGAAGTTTTCAAGCTAAATGCACTTTAGAAATTTCTTTCATTGCATTTGAAATGGACATTACTTGGCCAATTTGCAGACACAAATATTGGCAGATGTATGGCTTTAATTGCACGTTCTTTTTAATGTTAAGAAAGTCTGTGTTATATATTCATTTTCATCTATTTTTCTCTCAGGTAGGAGGAAGGCCCAATTCAAGTCGGGTGAGTGATGATTGTCTCTCAGAAAGCTCCATTCTTCTTTTTCTCTTAGATTCTGCCCCTGAAGCAGTGGGATAGGATGCAGAAATACAACAGAAATGTCTATAGTGGGCTAAGAAGCATTTGAAGCATTATCTTTCTAAATTTCAGTAACTTCAATAAATTCTCTCTGACGTGCAAACCACAAATGATTCAGCATTTTCTACCTCCTCCCCTCCTTTCCCTCTTCCTTCCTTTCGCTCCTCCTCAGTCTTTCTGACCTCTTGTTGCTTCTATGTTTCTAGCTGTCCTCTTATTGATCATTTTTACCATCACCTTTGAAAAAATGGAATGTGAGGATATAGGATAAAAAGAGAAAGTCCAAAGGATTTAGAAGAAGAAATGTGACAAAGACAGGGAGATATGGAAAAAGACAGTGAAAGAAAACACTAATGGAGAAAAAATAAAGGATTTCCTATTCTGTTCCTTTGCAGCCTGGAGAAACGCACCATTATATGCTGGTGAGTGACATGGAGTCTGATGAAGAAAATCCTGTTATCAGAGATATTTTAAATGAATACATACTGTGTACAAAACAATATGCTGAAAATCAAGGAAACTCCAAAGAATAATGCCATGAACTCAATAGATTACTCAATATTTTAACAGATAATAATGTGTTTGAAGCATTAAATTTTAGCAGTTTTATTATTTTTTAATCTGCATCTCACATCATTCTTTGAGGATACATAAAGGGTTATTACCTGCTTTAAAATATAAGGAGACATAGCCAAGAGAAGTTATTTGGTCAGACTGACCATATTCCCTCTTTCCTCGCCAACATTCTAAATAGACACTTATCCTGTGAGAATGTTGGATGAGGAAAGAATAGAGATGGGTCAGGTCTTCAAGTCAGACATAAGTTAGCAAGCTGTGAAAAGAAGTGCAAGTTTATGAAAGAAAACTTTCTTTGGTTGCTATCACTCTTGAATTAATCCTAAGGAATTTATAGTCGCATTATTCTGGACAGACAAGCAGTTTTACCTTCAAATGGTAAGTTCTCATGTTCATTTTTCCTTGCAGATTGGAGGAAAGAAGAGTTTGAAGCTGGTGAGTCTATGAGGATCCAGGAGGGACCCTGCTCCTTGTCGGGTGGTCTCAGGGAATGATGAGTGGACGTAAGCTGGATCTACCTCATTCTGTGAGGACTCCTCTGGCCGAGGCCTAGAGACCTTTCCCAGAAATATGATGGTCCGCTTGTCTTTGCAGTAAAGTTGACTCTGGATGCAGCCTCTGCCCATCCTGCCCTCCGCTTGTCTGAAAAAGGGAGACAAGTAGCCTGGCAAGAAAGGCCTCAAGATCTACCCAGCTCCACACAGAGATTCGACTCCCTCCCCTGTGTGCTTGGTCAGCTAAATATCACCTCGGGGAGATGCTACTGGGAGGTGGAGGTCGGGGACACGTGTTCCTGGGACCTGGGAATTTGTAGGGATAACATAACAAGGAAGGGGGTGGTCACAATGTCCCCACAGAATGGTTTCTGGGCCATCAGGCTCTATGAGGGGGAGTACTGGGCCCTCACCTCCCCAGAAACTCTTCTTATTCTAAGAGAAATACCCCTTAGTGTGGGAATATTCCTGGATTATGAAGCTGGAGATGTATCTTTCTATAACATGACAGATGGCTCCCACATTTTCACTTTCCCCCAGAACACATTCTATGGTATCTTAAGACCTCTTTTCAGACTTTGGTCCTCTGACTCAGGCCTCTTGACTATTGTCAAGGTGGAGGAGAACTGACTGATATTGCAATTTATATGCCTACCCATCTCCTACTAGCCACAAATCGATTTTTTTCTTCCTCCTTACTGGTTCATTCTCAAGATGAAGTTCTGGGACACAAACAGATGGTTGCCCCTCATATCAATTCTCCCTTCTTCCTTAGTTATAGGCTCCTTCTTATTATTACTGTGCCCTATGACAGCCTAGTATAAAGATTAGATTTCCTAGCCCTACCTGCTGAATGTGACTATGTGATGAGCAGTGCATTATAAACTGAATTACTCTGTATGACTTATGGAATATGTCCTTAAAGGCTAATTCCATGTCTTTTTTGTTTTCTTTCCTTTTACCAATGGTTATAATGTGTCATGATGCATGGAAACTGTAGAACATTTCTGACATTGTAATGTGACATGGATGGCAGAGAACACAATGAGCATGGGTTTTTGACAACTTCATGGAACTACTCTATTGCACAATTCTTGAATTATTTTCTGTGAGAAATAAACTTTTATCTTTTGGCCATTTATACATTGGATTTTTGACAGTTATGATTGAATCTAATCATAACTGATGCAGCCTCCCTATAAGAACAGCAGCAGATGACATCCATAGTTGACTATGCAGGTGAAACAGGTGTAAAGTCCTGTACTTGCTTGCTTAGCCACTCCTGCACTCCAGTGTGTCAGCCTCATCTGAGCCTCTCAACTTCTCCTGATCCATCAGTCCCTCTCGACTTCACTTGCTGCCCTTTCCTATGTAGATGCCTGACTAATAATTTTAAGTATTCTCTTACTAATAAATGAAAATCCCTGGACTCATTGTCTTTGTTTCCCATCTGCTTGGCCAAACTCCAAACACAAATGGATCTACTTATCCATTTCCCATACTGGGAGCTTAACCCTCTGTAAAAATCCACACATATGAGCAAATTGGTTCCTCTATAGTCGCCTATCACAACGTGGATGCCAGCACCATCTGGTAATCGTCCCATGTGTCTCCTACCATCTGCTGTTCCTTACTTTTGCACAGTCAATTTCATTAAAAGTTACACTTTCTTTAAACTTCAAACTCTGCTCTCACCTTACTCTGAATATATGACCTTGTTCACACTTTGAAAATAATAATAATAGACTAATATGCAATTATTCTATATAGTTATATTTTACTTATGTATACTATTATATGTTATATATACTATATGTCATATAGTATATATACAAATTATATAATTAGTATAAGAATAATTAGAATCCATCAGAAGGGAATTGTTTCATCTTTGTAATAACAAATATAACAAATCTATATAAATCTCTAACTCTCATTCCTTCCTCATTGTTATATTAAGAGAAGTATTCGTCTTCCTTTATAGAGAACACCACACCTATCTATTCTCTCTATCCATCCTGTACTGCCCTCTGTGGTACTAGGATCCATCAGTTTTTCCTCTCAGCCTTTCTACTATCTTCTACCCATGAAACTTGAAATTTTCAAAATCTTGCCCATCTTAATACAATACAATTTTCCATCAACTCTCTATCCTGCTTTATATATATTTCTAACTCTCTTTCATAATCAGACTTCTCAAAATAGTTATCAAAGAACCTTATTTCTACTTCGCTGATTCCCATTTCCTTCTCAGAATACTCTGTTACAGATTAAATTGTCTCTTAGCAAACCCCCCCCCAAATTCATATGTTGAAATCCTAACCTCCAGTTCATCAGAATGAAACCTCATTTGGAAGTAGGGTCATTGCGGATGTAATTAGTTAAGATGGAGTAGGGTGGAGTCCTAATCCAAATGACTGGTATCCTTATAAAAAGGGGAAATTTTGGCTCAGACATGCACACAGGGAGAACACCATGTGAAGACTGGATTTTTTCTGCCACAAGCCAAGAAGTGCCCAAGATCACTGGAAAACCACTAGAAGCATCTTCCAAACAGATCCTTCCCAAGCACCTTTAGAGGGAGCATGGCCCTTCCACTCTGTTCTCAGACTTGTAGCCTCCACATTGTGAGACAATAAACTTCTGTTGTTTCAACCATTCAGTTTTCTATACTTTGTTAGAGCAGGCCGAACAAACTAATATACTCTTTTCTTTAAAAATACAATTTGATCATTTATTTTCTTTCATATTAAACCAATGAAAAATGACTTGTTAAAGTTATTCCAGGGAGTTCTTACCTTTATATAAACTTCATGTCACACTTGAAGACCAACATATAAAAAATGTGCTTTAACCATACTAGGAATTCTGAAATTCTGATGAATCTATAAAATACTTAAAACTATGATAATTATGCCTTGCATTTACCTTGTTCATAATTCCACATGCTTTTATGGCATTATCTCATGTCCAACTTAACATCCCCTATAAACATTTTATTCCTATTTTGTAGATGAGCAAAATAAGGGTTTGATTATTTAAATTACATGACTGACTTCTCCAAAGTAACATATTTACTAGATGCCAGAACTGGAACTGATCCCAAGTCTCCCAACTTCCCAAGTCCAAGGCAATTTTCGATAATCAATTAAACTTGCTCTTTTCTTATTTATGTAGGCCAGGGCATCCTGATACATGTACTTCATGCTGAGAAGGGGTGACAGGTTTACAACGTAAGAAGCCAGATTATAGCAGTGTGGCCAAAGAGAGTTAAAGTAAATGGTGGGCGTTGAGCTCTTCTAGTTTAAATGACCCTAAGCCAGTAATTCTCAAAGTGTGGTTCCATGGAACATTAGTTCTCTGATAACCTCCTTTGTCAAACAAAGCTTGCAAATTCTTTTACAGTGCAAAGATTATAAAAATCCTGTAGGCCCCGGTACACTCTGGAAAACACTAAACTATTCCAACCCAAAAGCAGTAAAAAAAAAATAGGAAAAGAACCTATCCTTATACACAAGGACTCAAAAATGTTAAAAATATTTCTGAAAATCATGTCTAAATTGCTTTTTCTGTTATTAAATTCCATTCACTTAAGAAAAAAATCTGTAGCATAAGAGCCATGGTTTCCTTTATGGCATTAAGAGTTTGTGCTATTCTTTCCCTTCACTTCCTCAGTCCAGTATACCCCCAGGATACCCCAGTCCAGTTCCACCTATGGGCCTGACCAGTGCATACATCCACATTAGTTGCTGTAACAGAAGGCATTTTTAGAACCTGAAGATGCTACTGAGATAACGTAATCCAAGGTCTTGAAGGATTCTTTCCGTCAACCACAATGGATTACCAGGTCTTTAAAAATCAGAAATGAATAAAAACATATTTGAATACCTTTGGCAAGTGGTTCTCCACACTGGATAAACTTAGAAGCACGAAAAATAGCTTTTTAACTTTAAGCTTTTAAATTCTGAAGCCCAGGCTTCACTTCAATTGAAATAGAATCTTCTGAAGTTTTGCCTGAAGCAGCAGTATTTTGTTTGAATTTCCTCCAAGAGATGTTACACACAGCTGAGTCCAGTCTTTGTTTTAAGTAGCATATGCACTTTTGAATTCTCATGTGCAAACATTCACTCTGGATTCTAATCAAACCTGCCAATTTTACAGATCAGCTTAGAGGACCTGAGGGGCTTGTCCACGTGCCCAAGGTCACCTTGGTTAGTGCTATCTCAGAAGTGAGATTCCATCAGGACTTCAAGGTGTTTTGTTGTCATTGTTGTTGTTATGTCATACTGATTGCATAAAAGAAAGATCAAGCCTACACCACAATTTGCCTCAAAATTAGGAGATTCCTAGGTCCTATGGTTTTATCTGGTCATCTGACACGTGCCTTCAATTTTTCTGAGTTTCTGATTTCTAATAGCATATTTGTACTTATGAAAATCTATTTAGTCAGGCTTGACTCTGGTTCATGGTGCTTCTATTTTTATCTTCCTCTCTGTGATGGTTAGTTTTGTGTGTCAACTTGGCTAAGCTAAGTACCGAATTATTTCATCAAACACTAATCTAGGGTGTTGCTGTGATGGTATTTTGCAGATGATGAAACATCTACAATCAGTTGACTTTAAGTGAGATGATCACCCTCAAGAATGTCAGTAGGCGTCATTCAATCAGTTGAACCTTAAGAACAAAAACCGGTTTACCAGGGAAGAAATTCTGCCACAAGACTACGGCATTAACCTGACTTTCCAGCCTGCCAGCCTATTTGCCCCATGGTTTTCAGACTTGCCAACATTCCAAAATCATGTGCTACTCAAAGAGTGTATCTACTATCAGTATAAATATGGGCAGTTTTGCCCTTGGCTAAAGTACAAGCCCATGCAAGAACATCCAATTCAGTCTGTCATACTGAAGTAGCCATATGGTAAAGTACTGCCTCAATAAAATCAAAAGAAGTTGCAATAGCATACCCAGTACAACATTTGCCATTGTCACCTTTTAAATAAGAACCCTCAGTAAACCATGAGAAGTCGGTGCTAGCCAAAGGAGTTTCCTGCAGATCGTCATGAGGAGTTAGGAGTTGATCCATCAGCATAAGCAGCCATGAGGGATTTTGTTGGTAATGGAGGGGAGAAAAGTAGCAGTGTAAAGGTTATCAGAAAAGAGTTATCTGAGGATCAATTAAAATAATTTCATAGGAAGTGAGGCATCTGGGTCAAATGTGTTGAGTGTGGTGAAAATTCAGGAGAGCTTCTATACATGAGATACAAAAATGGGTAATGGGGATCCTACAATGATTTTCTTGGTGGCCTTAACCAAAAGGGCAGTGGCAGTAATGGCTATAAGGCAAGGGGAGTGTCCCCATGCCACAGGGTCCAGTTGCTGGCTATAATACCCTATGGGTAAATGGCAATCCCCTTATTCTTGAGTAAGTTCCCCAAGGCCATTCCCTTCCTTTTCATATATAAAGAGAAAAAGGCAAATCTTATCATTGGGATGTCCAAGGGCAGGTGGGTTCATCCTTAATGGCCTTTAAGACTATGTAATCTGGTTTTTCCCATAAAATTGAGTGGGAGTTGTTGTTCTTTAATAAAATATACAGGGGTTTGGCCATAAGAGAAAAATTTGGAATGCAATGTCAGCAATAACCAACTAGCCCGAGATAACCTCACAGTTGGAGCCTACTTTTGGGCTTGGGGAAATTAGGACATCATGAAGCCTATCTGGACCTAGGTATAGCCCTTGTTCTGATATCAGATGCCCTAAATTTCAAATCTGGGTTGAGGAAAACTGCAATTTCTCCTTGGTGACCTTATGTCCCTTTAAAGCTAAAGCTTCAGCAATTGGATCCTGTCTTCCTGTGAGGAGACTTGGGAAGGAGAGTAAAGAAGCAAGTCATCCACATATTGTAACAAAGTAGAACTCCTGGGGAACTTTACATCATCTGGATCAGCCTTCAGGACTTGTGAAAAGAAAAACGGCTCTCAGGAAAACCCTGAGGCATTACTGTCCAAGTGAATTGTTTTCCTTCCCAAATGGAGGCGAAAGTTATTGAAGAGCTTCATCAACTGGAATGCTGAAGAATGCACTACGTAAATCAGTTACCATAAAGAATTTGCTCCCAGTGGGAATGGATATTAGTAACATATGAAAGTTACGAAGACAAGGTTGTGGAGGGATAACAATGTTTTTATTGCTCGAAGGTCCTGGACAAATCTCCACCCTCAGCCCTTGGGTTTCTTACAGGTAAAATGGGACCATTACAGGCACTAGTACAGAGGATAATGAGGCCTTGAGCCCTATAATTTTTCTTTATCAGCTTTATACCTTGAAGGGCATCTTTACTTATGTGGTATTGAACTATTCCGGGGAGGGGGTGTGAAGGATCTATTTGAATATTGATGGGATATCTGCTGTGAATTTTACTAACGTCAGTTGATGGCAGCTGATTCAATAGGAACAAATGACCAGTGTTTCCAGAAGCAGCTCTAGTCCTGTCAGAGATGAAACAAGTAAAAGATGTCAGTGTCATTTAATTATCCTGGTTGGCTGTTTTGATGACTAGTGACAAATCTTACAATTATTTCCCCCTTTTTGGAGAAAGAAATTTCAGCTTGGAAATTTTTTAAGAAGTCTTGGTCTGAAAAATGAATAGGGGTGGAGGAACTAAGTTGAAAAGAGTTTGTGTCTCTCAAAGAGCCTAAACAAAAGGGAATAGGTTCAGAGACAGGAACCTTTGGAGGTTATTAGACACCCCCACTATTTCAACTGTTTTAGTACTCTGAAGCAGGAGTACTGCCTACAATAGTGAGGTCGAGCACCGAGAGTGCGGCTCCATTGTGAATTACGATAGAAAGACATTCATCTTCAACCTGGAGAAGTGTTTCTCCAAGCCAATTAAGGAGGATCAGGAAGAGCCCTTGCAGCCCCATCATTGAGAATTTGGAGGACCGTGGAAAGGCTGGTTAGAAAACTGAAGGTGCTCAAAGTGCTTAAATTTGTAACAATCTCTTTTCCAATGGCCTGGCTCTTTGCAATAATAACAGAAACTAGGATTTTGACTTCGTTTAGGGTCCTTCATATACTGCAGTTGAAGATTAAGAATTTTAGTGGTCTTTCTTTTAGGTGATTCATTGAAAGGTGGAGAGAGTTGGTTTGGAGTGGACGTAGTTTTCCATTCCATCCTGATCCTTTTTACTAGAAGGGAAAGATTCCAGCTCAGCCCCTTAAGAGAGTTAAAAGCTGCCTGGGTAGAATCAACATCTGAGGGAAGACCAGAATTTTCTTTAAAAACAATATGAGGTGAATTGTAATTGTCATGAACAGGTTCATCAGGTTTCTGTGCACAAGCCTGAATCAGGTTACAATCAACAGGCTTTGGGAAAGCCCTAGGAATGGCCTGATGAAGTCATCTAGTGGTTTCCTGAGCCTGATCATACAACAGGTTAATGGGCTGATGTCCTGGTTGTAACTCTAGACTTTTCAGGATTCTCCCAATTAGCAGTTTTTATTCAATGCTGGCCTGGCCTTTACTGACAAGCATATGAACTAGCTGATATAAGTCTGGGAAACCCGGTTGATAAGTTTGAATGACTGTATTGAGTTCCTCAGCAAATCTGTGAGGATCTTTGGGTACTCTGGGAAAGTCTTTGAATAAGGCTTGCAGTTGAGTCTGAGTCCAAGGAACATATGAAATTAAGGGTTTAGCCTTTGGATCCCCAGAAAACTTAGTTTTAAAGGAACAAGTTCTGATAGATTCAGCAGAAGAGAGAGTGAGGAGAGTTTCAGAGGAAAGGGAAGTTTGGAAAAGGTGTTAGTTTGGGGGAATTGAGGGTATAGAGGAGGTGCAGGCGGTATAGAAGGGAAGGAGGAAGATGGCGTTGGAGAGAGAGTCTGAGACTAAGAAACCAGGAAGAGGAACAAGATGACACCAGAAGAGAGGAACACAGACCTTCAGAAGCCACTTTATCTTTCTTTGATCACTTGTTTCCCTCAGTTAATCTTAAAATTTTATTTTGCAAAGAGGCAATTTTAGACTCCTGATAATGTTTGGAAGCCTCAAAATACCAGTTGACATGGGCATTCCATTCAGTTTTGGAAATTACAGAACTATGATCATTTAGTTTAGTTTTACAAAAGTTAAGTTTGGGGAGTTCAAAAGTTCCCCATAATGGCTATTGATATTCTAAATTAATTTTGGTTAAATTGGTCCATTTAGTTAGAAATGTGCATGAGAAATTGTGATTTTTAAACATAAAATAGGTCATGGTCCCTGTCTGCAGGGTGCCCTCAAAATATTCAGATAACTGGGATCTAATTTCTTAGAGATTTTTCTCTAGAGCAAAGGAACAATTCTCAAACAGGCTAAACAGCTCAAACGGCTTCAACAGCTTACAACTCAAACAGCTTGAAAAGCTCAAACAACCTATAGGCTTAATACAGCCAGCTCTAATAGGACAGTCCAATTTCATTAAGGTGGACCAAATCAATGCAGTTCCAAAGAACAGTTTGGTAACCAAAGGAATAGGGCAGAAGGTTGATCAATACAGCTTAAAGGGACAGTCTGATCCCAGTGCAGTGAGGCCCAAGGCTGGATGGCACAGTTCCAATGAACAGTCTGAAAGTCAGGCTGAAGGCTAACCAGTTCCAAGTATAACAACAGTCCAGTTCCAAAAGGAATCAGACCAAAGCCCAGCACAGTTCAAAGAAACAGGCTGATTCAGAGTCAGGCTGAAGCGCCACCTGAGTACCCACAGACAAACAAGGCCTTAACCAGAAAAGGACAAAGCCTTAAAACAGATCTCAAATAAAGCCTGGAGAGCCTCACATCCAAAAAGGGTGGAAGCAAAGATCCAGGAGAAAGACTCACCCTCAAACTCCAGGGTCGGCAAGAAAAACAACAAGCTCAATGGGCTCTGTTGTGGGTACCACACCTGTTTACGCACCAGCCTTGGAGTTTTCAGAGCTGTCTCTGGATCCCTATTCAGGCCAGCAAAATGTTGACCTTAAACAAATAGGCAGCCATTTATTTCTCCAGAAAAACATCGGTTTATTCAGGCTCAGCAAAGAATTGCAATTCAAGGTCTGCAACCATGGTGTTCCACGTGCAAGTTCCACACCAGCAAGAGAGGAGAAACTCTTTTATGGAGAGGACGAGAAAGTTGAGAGGGCTATTCTCAACAAAGAGTTGGAGTTGTAGTGGCTTTTCATTGGCTGAATTGTGACAGTCTCTCATTGGCTGAGCTTCATGATGGTCAAGAAGAGGAAGTCTTTCTTCCTGTTAGGCTCTGCTGTCAATGAAGAGTGTGAGAGCTCCTCTTTTCACCTCCTGATTTCAATTTAATGATGTTTTTGTTTATTATCTTGAAACTAGGGACCTTAGAGCCTAGGCCCTATCTTTCTGCTTTCCCTCTGCCACTCCAGGACACAGGTATCTCCTGAGGTGATGTTTTTACAACTGTCTAGTGTCCTGGTCTTTGTGTCCAGTGTCCCAGGTTTTGTGGCTGCTTCCCAGGATACGCTCCTTGATTGTCTGGCTCTGGTAGCCAGCAGGGCTTCTGTGCAAGAGTTCAAAGGGAGAGTATCAAAGAAAGAATACATAGGAATAAATTTAACCCAGGAAGTGAAAGATCTGTACACTGAAATCTATAAGATACTGATGAAAGAAATTGAAAAAGACACAAATAAATAGAAAGTATCCATATTTATAGTTTGGAAGAATTAATATTGTCAAAATGTCCATACTTGCCAAAGAAATCTACAGATTCAATGTAATCCCTATAAAAATCACCTTGGCATTTTTCACAGAAGTAGAAAAAACAATCCTAATATTTTTGTAGACCCCAAAAGAGCCCAAACATCCAAAGAAATCTTTAGAAACGAAAATGAACCTGGAGGCATGACGCTTCCTGATTTTGCTATATTACAAAGCTATGGTAATCAAAATAGTATGATATTGGCATACAATTGCACACATAGATCAATGGAACAGAACAGAGAGCTCAAAATAAACCTACACATGTATGGTCAATTAATTTATAACAAAGGAGCCAAGATTATACAATGGCAAAAAGGAAGTTTCTTCAATAAATGGTGTTGGGAAAACTGTACAGCCACATGCAAAAGAATGAGCCTGACCACTACCTTACATCATACAGAAAAATAAAGTATGGATTAAAATGAATTAAATGGACTAAAGATTTGAACATAAGATTGGAAACCATAAAACTCCTAGAAGAAAACATAGGCAGTAAGCTCCTTGACATAAATCTTGGCAATGACTTTTTGGATTTGACAGCAAAAGCACAGGCAATAAAAGCAAAACAAGTGAGACTACATCAAACTACAATGCTTTTTCACAGCAAGGGAAACCATCAACCAAATGAAAAGGCAACCTACCAAATCGCATATCATATATCAGATAAGAAGTTAAGATCCAAAATACATAAAGAACTTATACAAATCAATAGCAGACACCACACACACACACACACAAACAATTCAATTAAATGGGCAGAGGATCTGAACAGACATTTTTCCAAAGAAGACATACAAATGGCCAACAGGTACATAAAAAGATGCTCAACATCACTAATAATCAGGGAAATGCAATGCAAAAACCACATGAAATATCACCTCACACCTTTTAGAATGCCTGTGATCAAAAAGACAAGAAACAAGGGCCAGCTTGCTGGTGCAGAGGTTAACTCCTCACCTTCTGCTTTGGGGTCCCAGGGTTTGTTGGTTTGGATCCCGGATCCTGGGTGTGGACCTATGCCCTCCTTGTCAAGCCATGCTGTGGCAGGCATCCCACATATAAAGTAGAGGAAGATGGGCATGGATGTTACCTCAGGGTCAGTCTTCCTCAGCAAAAAGAGGATTGGTGGCAGATGTTAGCTCAGGGTTAATCTTCCTCTAAAAAAAAAAGGAAATAACAAGTGGTGGCAAGGATGTGGAGAAAAGGCAACCCCTGTGCACTTTTGGTGGAAATGTAAATTGGTGCAACCACTATGGAAAACAGTATGAAGCTCCTCAAAAGATTAAAAATAGAACTACCATATCATCCAGCAATTCCACCTCTGCGTATTTATTTGAAGAAAACAAAAACACTAACTCTAAAAGATAAATGCACCCCATGTTCATTGCAGCATTATTTACAATAGCCAAGATATGGAAACAACTTAAGTGTTCATTGATGGATGAACAGATAAAGAAAATGTGATATATACACACACACAACAGAACATTATTGAGCCACATAAAAGAATGGTCTTGCCATGCAACAACATGGAAACATGGAGAGACCTTGAGGGCATTATGCTAAGTGAAATAAGTCAGCCAAAGAAAAATACCATAGGATCTCACTTATAGGTGGAGTCTGAAAAAAAAACAGCTCATAGATACAGAGATCAGATTGGTGGCTGCCAGAGGCTAGTAGTAAGGGTTGGGTCAAATGAGTGAAGGGAGTCAAAGGGACATATTTCCAGTTATAAACTAAATGTCATGGGGATGTAATGTACAGCATGGTGACCATAGTTAATAATACTGTATTGCATATTTGAAAGTTGCTAAGAGAGTAAATCTTAAAAGTGCTCATCACAAAAAAAAAAAATTTGTACTATGTATGGTGACATGTGTTAACTAGAGTTAGTGTGGTGATCATTTTACAATAAATACAAATATCAAATTACTGTGTTTAATATAATGTTATATGTCACTTATACCTCAATAAAAATAAAGCTGAAGTGAGTCTTTTGTACATACCACAAAGTTGGGTCTTGCGTTTTTGATCCATTCAGCCACTTCATGTCTTTTAATTGGGAAATTTAGTGCATTTACATTTAAAGTAATTATTGATAGGTATGTATTTATTATCACCATTTTGTTCATCATTTTCTGGTTCTTTTGTAATTCCTTTGTTCTTCTTCTTCCCTTGCTATCTTCCTGTGTGGTTTGATCATTTCCTTTAGTGGTGTGCTTAGAATCTTTCCTCTTCGTCTTTTGTGTATCTAATATAGGTTTTGTTTTATGTTTGCCATGAGGTTTACATAAAACGTCTTAGACTTATAACAGTCTATTTTAAGCCAATAACATCTTAGGTTTGAATGCATTCTAAAGTTTTACATTATCTCCCCTTCCCCAGATTTTATGTTTTTGATGTCACAATTTACATATTTTTGTCTTGCGTACCCATTAACAGACTATTGTAGTTATAGTTATTTTTACCGCTTTTGCTTTTTGAACTTCATACTACATTTATAAGTGATTAACTCACCACTATTACAACATTATATTATTCTGAACATAACTATTTATTTCCCTTTACCTGTGACAATTATAGTTTCATATATTTTCTTGTTACCAGTTAAGGCCATTTCTTTTCAGCTTAAAGACGTCCCTTGAACATTTCTTCTAAGGACAATCTACTGGTGATAAACTCTTCCTGCTTTTGCTTGTCTGGAAAACTCTCTCTCCTTCAATTCTGAAGTACAACTTTGACAAGTAGAGTATTCTTGTTTGGCTTTTTTTTTTCTTTCAGCACTTTGACTATATTAAGCCATTCTCTTCTGGCCTGTACAGTTTTTGCTGAAAAATATGCTGATAGTCTTATGGGGGTTCCTTTGTACAATACAAGTTGTTTTTCTCTTACTGCTTTAAGATTCTTTAATTTTTGACAATTTAATTATGATGTATCTTGGTGTGGGTCTCTTTAGATTAATCTTCTTTAGAACTCTCTTGCTCCCTGAATCTGGATGGCTGTTTCCTTCTCCAGTTTCAAGAAGTTTTCAGTCATTATTTCTTCAAATAAGTTATCTCACTCTTTCCCCTCTTTTCCTTCTGGGATGCCTTTAATGCAAATATTCTCCCACTTGACTATGTCCTATAAGTAACTTCAGCTATCTTCACTCTTTGTCGTCCTTCTTTCTTTTTGCTCCACTGACTAGATGAATTCCATTCCCCCATTTTCAAGTTCACTGATCCTTTCTTCCATTTTATCTACTGCTGTTGAATCCCTCTATTGAATTTTTCAGCTCAGCTTTTGTATTCTTCAGCTCTGTGATTTCTGTTTGGTACTTTCTTATATTTTCTATCTCTGTTTAAATTTTCACTTTTTTCATGCATTGTTCTCCTGACCTCAGTGAGCTACTGTATGACCATTATTTTGAAGTCTTTATTAGGTAAGTCACTTATCTCCAATTTATTAAGGTATTTTTCTGAGGGTTTATCTTGTTCTTTCACTTAAAACATATTCCTTTCTTTCTTCATTTTCCTTGACTCTCTGTGTCAGTTTCAGTGCCACATCTGCCAGTCTTGAAGGAGTGGTCTCATGTAAAAGATAAAGCTTATCACTCAACCCTTTTGCAATAGCTCTTGGTTGTCTCTCAAACCTTTGTGATTGCCTAAGCAGCCCTCTTTCTTCTCAGGGGCTCCCATTAGTTGAAGGTGTGCCCCAACCTGTCAGTGTCCCAGACGGGATTTCTCAGTCAGCACCTAGGTGCAGGTATGAAATGAAAGCTGGATCCTCAGGCACCAGCTTTTAAAGTATGCAAGTGTACCTCTTTAAGGGGAGAACTGACAAAACGGTGTCTCTGTCTACTCCTTCTGCACCAAGCCCTGAGAAAATAGCCAGTGAAGAAGTGCTTCTTTGTTTTCTACTGTCCCATTGAACCTGTGAACACAAGCCCTGCTGGTCACCAGAGCCAGGCTATCAAGGGATGGGTCCTCTTGGTGACAATCACAAAAGCTGGAGCATCAAACCAGTGCACAAGTTCGTTGCATGGAGACACTAGTGACCTGGGATGGGGCTGAGGAAAAAGCACAAAGATGGCGCTTTCTGGCCTTTTCAGTCTCTGTAGATAGTTGTAGACAGCCCCTACATGTGCGTTAAATTAGAAGCCTGCCCCTCGGGCCACAGCTTTTAAGATAAGCAAGCAGGCCTCTTCACAGAAAGACTGCATATTTCAATCTGCTGCCTCTGTGCTGGGTCCTGGGGGAGAGCCACTGTGAGCCCACAGGAAACTTCTACGAATTGTTTCTCAGTTTGCTATAGTGTTGTGGGTCTTGTGGCCATAAGCCACTTTGGCTTTCAGAGCTAGACATTTTGGAGGCCTGTCTCTCAAGTGGAAGTCTCAAAAACTGCGGTGCAAGATGTGGGGTTCAAACCCTTGACTCCTCAGGGAGAGGCTGGGATTTGTGAATGCCCTCTTGATTGTGGCTCACTGCACCAACGGTGGGGTTTATGGTGAGATTGTGTCTCAGCATCTCCTAACCCTTCTGATGGGGGTTGTTTCTTTTTTGACCAATGTGTAGGATTCACTCAACCAGCTTCTAGATTTCTTTCAGAGGGAACTGTTCTGTGAGTAGCTTTAGATTTGGTGTGTCCATGGAAGGAGATGGGTTCAGGATCCTCCTATCTCCATGTTTCTACTTAATGCATTCTATTTTCATCCCAGGAATTCCACCACTGACTTTTTCTCATTAAAGCCACTATTCTCACAGTCACTCTCAGTGGGTGCAATAGCAGTGATGTGAACCATGTGTGTCTTCTCTATGCTCAAATTTTCATACAGAGATAGCCTCAGAGCTCTGGTATTTTAGGGGGCCAAGTGAATGCAGTCCTGTCACATATTGAAAGTGCTAAGTATTAAGAAGCCAAGTTACACACCCACGAATTCCCATCAATTCTTCTAAAATTGTTTGCTGAAATTCAATCTTTCTTTCCCAAATGCAATATTTGAACCCAACACACAATTCAAGCTTCATCTGCCTGCTTTATGATTAATCCTCCAGAGGTTTCATACAATATAAGAGATATCCAGATTCTAAGGAGAGGAAGTCTCCTTATAAAGTGGCAGATATAAGGTGAGGGCCTAAATGTCTAAAAAATGTTCCTTGCAATTACTATCAAAACAATGCATAATTAAAGGGTTGTTTACGTGGGTGAACAGGTTTTTCACAGGGAGAAATAAAGCTCTACCTCAAAAGCAGTATTGTTTCTTCTTTATGTTGTCATACAAAAATTGCAATTCGTGTTATATCACAAATATTCTGCATAGCAATACATTATTTTGAGGATATAGAGACCTGAAGGATTTACTAATCACCGAGTAACTTTTCATCTATTTATACTAACACCAAAACATATGCAATGCTTCCTGGGACTGGCATCATGGATGCCATGGCACGGGTCCCATTGTTTGCACGTCAATGAGCCACAGGTTTACTTTAATGCATAGTGTCAGTATGTCAGCCTGACCAGTACTTCCCAGATGACTTGAGAGTCTTGGGTTATAAATACCACTTCAGTGATTATTTCAGTACAAGTGCTCATGGTTTAGGTTATGGGGCACTTCAAAAGGCCAAAATATTATCCTCCAGGACATTAAGGAACTTTAAGTCTGGAAGAGGCCTGTTTGACTATGAAGCAATTCCTCATTCGATCTCCCTATAAAGCCCCCTGCACTTTAATTATTACTATTGCTGAGGATGCAGGCAGCTCAATATATCCAGAAGATATTGGTCTCTGAAACTTCCCTCATATTTCTATGCTCTTTTAAAAGAATCCAGAGTATTCTCTTTAACCTATTAAAAAACTGAAGAGAAAAATATTTCTGCACATAGTCATCCTCTCAATAATAATTATATTTCATTTATTTACTATTGACTAAATTCGAATGGCTACTGATTTTATGACCCAGATATCTTTGCTTAGTAACCATTTATGGTTGATTTATTACAGCAATCTTTCTCATATTCAGTAAGTATGCCTTTGTGTGACACTTTTATGACATATTGAATGGTGCGTGTAAATTGAACAACATGGTGAGAGGATGATAAATAGAAAAATCTTACTTGCCCTTTACAGAAAAAAAAAATTGTAAGACAGGTGGAAGTAAGATATTTAGAAAGCAGCAAAGGCATTTGATGATGTTAATTTGTAACAGGAAGATTGAAAGTTTTTTTTGTTATGTTTAGTTAATTTGAAGAATCTCAAACTTGAGGGGAGCACTAAAAGATATAAGCATCTTGTGAATCCAGAGTAGGGGTGAGTCAGTGAATTTGGTTCAAGCTTGTGAATAAACCAGGAGAGTTTAGAATCATATTTTAAAGAGATGATAGTTAGAGATAGATAGATAGATAAGTAGGTAGGTAGATAGATAGATAGATAGATAGATAGATAGATAGAGGATGGATAGATAGACAGATGATAGATATAGTAGGCAGGATTATGACTCCTCAAAGATGTCCAAGTTTTAACCCCTGGAACCTGTAAATGTGTTTTCTTACATGGAAAAAGGGAAATTAAGGGAGCTGATGGAATTAAGGTTGCTAATCAGCTGGCCTTAAAATAGGGAGATTGTCCTGGATTATCCCAGAGAACTCAATATAATCACAACAGTGTTTAAAGGTGGAAAAGAGAGGTAGAATAGAAAGTCAGAATGGCATGATGTGAGGAGGACTCAATCTACCATTGCTGCCTTTGAAGAAAGAGGAAGGGAGCCACAAGTTACAGAGTATCAGTGGTCTCTAGAAGCTGGAAAGGACAAAGAAACAAATTCTCCCCTATAGCCTCCAGAAATGAATGCATCCTTGCCAATCCTTTGCTTTTTATCCAGTGAGATCTGGGTCATATTTACTCTACAGAATTATAAGATAATAAATTTGTGTTTTTTGAGCTGCTAAGTGTAGGGTAGTTTATTATGGCAGCAAGACAAAATTAGTACATAAACAGAGTATGCATGGAGATGATAGTTGACAAAGATACATGACGAGAGATGAACAGAGAAAAAGAGAGATAAAGATAGATAGAGAAAAGTGAAAGAGACATGGTAGAATCAGTATCTAGTGAAAATTCCTAAGAACAGATTATTTCATTCCTTCCCTAAATTGCTTCCATTCCATAATTAAAAATCCTATAGCAATTTCTCTGAGTGAGCACTCAGTCTTTTCTTATTAGATACTCTTCCTACACTTTCAGTTTCTTAACTCTTCCCTTTCATCTTCTACTCTGTGATTCTCAGGATTTATTTCATTCTATCCCACTTTTGTGCTTGACTCCACCCATGGTTCTTATACTATACCACTGTCCATCTCTGTCTCCACCTCCACTCACTCCTCTTTCAGAGACTGAGAACCATCTGAATCCCTTTTCCCCCATGTACCCACTTTCTTGAGCTCAATCACTTGGAGTGAAATGAATCCTATATATTCTCTTTTTAATCATTAAAATTAATGTCAAATACAAGTTTTGTTGTGCATAATGTCCAATCACTGTTCCTGTGAACATACTGTTGAATACTCACATGGGAATATATACCCTGTGCTCTTTACTTTGGAGATCTGTAATTTCTTTTGTAATGAATGAACTAAAAATGGGGAAAGAAATGTCTGAAGTGGCACAGGGAAATAAGAAAACACAATGTGTAAAATTTAAAACCCACATCATCACTTCTTCCTTCCTCTACATGACAATGAAAGATAGTTTATTCTCCAAAATGTAAACTTAGGTATACCTATTGGAGTATTGTTGCTTTCTACATTTACACCATTCCACCACTTATGCATTCTCAAAAGGGAACAGACATCCCTCTATGCCTACCATTGCCCCCTGTATAGAATAAGTATTAAATGAATATGTAAAATGATTCTTGTTCTCTTCGAGAGAATTTATTCTTCACCATCTCTAAGCATCAAGCATAAGCAACAGGAAGAGAGGGAAGAATGTGTTTCTACCAATATCAAAGAAAAACCATCCTTAGTAATCAAATGGAATAACCAAATCCCACTCCAAGTTCTATGGAAAAATTCCCTCTTCGCTAAAAGCTATTTTTCTTGGGTAGTAAGAATGGACTTGGACTGATTTGATTTTTCAATATAGAACAATAATGGAGTCTCATTCTGCTATTCACCAACTACATTAGAAGGTACCGAATTCTCAGGAACATAGTTTGATAAGGAATTTGACATATTTAATCTTAACAAGAATATGATAATTCTAAGTGAGAAGGGTTTGAAATCCCTCAAGAAGAATAAATGTTTAAAATTATTGCAGGTGGAGTGACATCAGCATCATGGCAGAGTGAGCTTGCCCAGGATTCTCTCCCCTCCAACATACAACAAAATGGAGAGAGCATATTCCAACAAAAAATGTCCTATTAGTACAGGAATCCTTGGAGAACCACAGCAGCCAAACGGCAGAGGACAGAGAGGCTGGAACCCCTCGGAGGAGCTGGAATGGGGTAAGAGAGAACTTCCACTCCCTCCCCTAAAGACTGGGATTGCTGCCCAGGGAGGGTCTTTGAGGGAAGGAGCAGGGGAGGGGTCACACGTCCACAGGATCACCCAGGACTCCCCAGCGCCCTTGCAGCCTAGAGGGAAGCCCTCTAACGGGGCAAAAGCTTTTGCATGGGGTGACCTCATCAAGCCAAGACCCCAGGAGACCACATAGTGACAGCTGATCGGGAAACCAGGGTCTGTGGGGAAGAGAAAGCGCGCCCCGACCCCTGCAACCTGCGGTGTGCTGCACCATCCTGGCCGAAGGTGGAGGGCTCAGAATATGCGGCTCTTGACCCCCATCTTGTGGCGATAGACTGTAACTGCAATCGAATAATATCACAATGCAGAAAAACTGTACTTCCAGCATCCAGCAATTTATCAAAACTCCAGACCAGAGGGAAAATGATAAAAGCCCAGAATAATTTTCTGAACACTCAGAAATAAGTAAACTAAATGACAATGAATTCAGAATAGCTATTGTCAAAAAACTCAATGAGGTAAAAGTAAATATAGAGAAACAATTCAACAAGTTCTGGAGCTACTTCATAAAAGAGATTGAAACTATAAAGAAGAATCAATCAGTAATACTAGAGATGAAAAATATAATGGAAAAGATAAAACTAAATACAGATTCCATGAATGCTCGTGTGGACATCATAGAGGTGCAAATCAGCATATTCAAATATAGACAAGTTGAACAGCTCCAGACAGAGGAGGAGAGAAACTAAGACTAAAAAGAAATGAGGAAAATCTCCAAGAAATAGCCAACTCAATGAGGAAATGCAATATAAGAATTATAGGTATCCAAGAAGGAGAAGAGAGGGAGAATGGAGCAGAATGCGTTCTCAAAGAAATAATAGCAGAGAACTCCCCAAATCTAGGGTATGAGAGAGAAATGTGTGTGGAAGGAGCTTTCAGATCTCCTAGATTGGTCAATGTAAAAAGACCTACTGTAAGGCATATAGTAGTAAAACTGGCAAAAATCAATGATAATGAAAGAATGCTCAGGGCAGCAAGGCAGAAGAAAATAACCTAAAAGGAACCCCTATCAGACTTTCAGTGGATTTCTCTGCAGAAACTTTACAAGCTAGGAGAGAATGGAATGACATATTCAAAACTTTAAAAGATAAAAATCTTCAGCCAAGAATACTCTATCCAGCCAAAATATCCTTCAGACATGAGGGAGAAATTAAATCTTTACCAGAAGAACAAAAGCTAAGGGACTTCATAGCCACGAGAGCCCTCCCCCCCTACAAGAAATCCTCAAGAAGGCCCTTATACCTGAAAAAACAAGAAAAGGGAGAAAGGGGCCACAAAAGGCAGAGTAAGGAGACAGATAGATAGAATCAGAATAGGATAGCAAATATTCAACTATAGCATTAGGATAAAGGGAAGGAAAACACCAAAAACAAGGACAATTTTGTCATTTTAATGACAAACTCACAATCAAGTTGGACAAGATATGAAAATAATAACCTAGGAGGGGAGGAGGAAAGGGACTAAATCAGTTTAGACTAAGGAAATGAGGCCATCAGAAAATGGACTATGTTATGCACAAGATTCTGAATACTAACTTCAGGGTAGCCACTAAACTAAAAAGCAGAACAGAGACACAAAAAATAAATAAGGAAAAAGCTAAGAAATGCAGCATAAAAAACTTCAGAAGTCAATGGGCAGACCAAAACACACAGGATGAGAAACAAAGGAAATGCAGGAAAATTGGAAAATGAGTTACAATGAAAGCATTAAGCCCTCATACATCAATAATCACCCTTAATATAAACGGATTGAACTCTCCCAATAAAAAGACACAGAGTGGCAAGATGGAACAAAGAACAAGATCCAACAATTTGTTGACTCCAGGAAACACACCTCAGCGTCAATGACAAATACAGTCTCAGAGTGAAGGGGTGGAAGGTGATACTCCAAGCTAATGGCAAACAAAACAAAGCAGGTGTCACAATACTTATATCAGACAAAGTAGATTTCAAGATAAGACAGATAAAGAGAGACAAAGAGGGGCAGTATATAATGATAAAAAGGACACTACATCAAGAAGAAATAATGCTTATAAATATCTACGCAACCAACCTAGGAGCACCAAAGTTCATAAAGCAACTATTAACAAACCTAAAATAAGATATCAAAAATAACACAAAAATAGTAGGGGACCTCAACACTCCACTCACATCATCGGACAGATCATCCAGACAGAAAATCAATAAGGAAACAGTAGAATTAAATGAAAAGCTAAAACAATTGGACTTAAACATATATAGAACACTCCATCCTTAAACAGCAGAATACGCATTCTTCTCAAGTGTGCATGGAACATTCTTAAGGATAGACCTTATGTTGGGAAACATGGCAAGACTCCATAAATTTAAAAAAATTGAAATAATAACAAGCATCTTCTCCAATCATAATGCTACAAAGCTAGAAATTAATTTACAAGAAAAAAGCTGAGAAAGGGACAAAGAGGTGGAGACTAAACAATATGCTATTGAACAGGCAATGGATCATTGAAGAAAATAAGAAGAAATAAAAAAATATCTGGAGGCAAATGAATATGATAACATGCCATACCAAATCATATGGGATACAGCAAAAGCTGTATTAAGAGGGAAATTCACTGTGATACAGGCACACCTTAACAAACAAGAAAAATCCCAAATAAGCAATCTCAAACCACACTTAACTGAATTAGAGAAAGAAGAACAAACAAAGCCCAAAGTCAGCAGAAGGAGAGAAATAATAAAACTCAGAGCAGAAATAAATGCTATCAAAACAAAAAAGGCAGTAGAAAGGATTAATGAAACAAAGAGCTGGTTCTTTGAGAAGATAAATAAAATTGACAAACCACTAGCCAGACTTACAAAGAAAAAAGGAGAGAAAGCTCAAATAAACAAAATCAGAAATGAAAGGGGAGAAATAACAACAGACTCCTCAGAAATACAATGGATTATAAGAGAATACTATGAAAAACTATATGCCATCAAAATGGATAACCTAGAGGAAATGGATAAATTCTTAGACTCTTACAATCTCCCAAAGCTAAGTCAAGAAGAAGCAGACAATCTGAACACATCAATCACAAGGAAAGAGATTGAAACAGCAATCAAAAGCATCCCAAAGAATAAAATCCCAGGACCAGATGGCTTTCCTGGGGAATTCTAACAAACTTTCAGAAAGAATTTAATACCTATACTTTTCAAGCTATTCCAAAAAGTTAGGAAGGATGGAACACTTCCCAACACATTCTACGAGGCCAACATCACTCTGATACCAAAACCTGACAAGGACAGCATGAAAAAGGAGAACTACAAGCCAATATCGCTGATGAACATAGATGCAAAAATTCTCAACAAAATTTTGGCAACCCAAATTCAGCAATACATCAAAAGGATCATACTTCATGATCAGGTGGGATTCATACCAGGGACACAGGGATGGTTCAACATCCACAAATCAATCAACGTGATATACCACATCAACAAACTGAGGAATAAAAACCACATGATCATCTCAATAGATGCAGAGAAAGCATTTGACAAGATCCAACAGCCATTCATGACAAAAACTTTGAACAAAATGAGGATAGAAGGAAATTACCTCAACATAATAAAGGCCATATATGACAAACACACAGCCAACATCATACTCTTTGGGAAAAAACTGAGCGCCATCCCCCTGAGAACAGGAATGAGACCAGGATGCCCTCTATCACCACTCTTATTCAACATAGTACTGGAGGTTTTGGCCAGAGCAATTAGGCAAGAGAAAGGAATAAAAGGACTCCAAATAGGGAGGGAAGAAGTGAAACTCTTGCTGTTTGCAGATGACATGATCTTATATATAGAAAACCTCAAAGAATCCATTGGAAAACTTTTAGAAATAATCAATAACTGCAGCAAAGTTGCAGAGTATAAAATCAACTTACATAAATCAGTAGCATTTCTATACTTTAATAATGAACTAACAGAAAAAGAACTCAAGAACACAATACCATTCACAATTGCAACAAAAAGAGTAAAATACCGCAGGGTGAATTTAAAGAAATAAGTGAAAGACATATACAAGGGAAACTACAACATTTTCCTGAAAGAAATTGATGATGACATAAAGAGATGGAAAGACATTGCATGCACACTGACTGGAAAAATAAGCATAGTTAAAATATCCATACTACCTAAAGCAATCTACAGATTCAACGCCATCCCAATCAGAATCCCAATGACATTCTTTATAGAAATAGAACAAAGAATCCTAAAATTCATATGGGGCAACAAAAGACCCCGAATAGCCAAAACAATCCTGAGAAAAAAGAACAAAGCTGGAGGCACCACAATCCCTGACTTCAAAACATACTACAAAGCTACAGTAATGAAAACAGCATGGTACTGGTACAAAAACAGGTGCACAGATCAATGGAACAGAATTGAAAGACCAGAAATAAAACCACACATCTGTGGACAGCTAATCTTCGACAAAGGAGCTGAGGGCATACAATGGAGAAAAGAAAGTCTGTCCAAGAAATGGTGCTGGGAAAACTGGACAGCCACATGTAAAAGAATTAAAATTGAACATTCTTTTTCACCATTCACAAAAATAAGCTCAAAATGGATCAAAAACCTAAAGATAAGACCTGAAACCATAAGGCTTCTAGAAGAAAATATAGGCAATACACTATTTGACATCAGTATTAAAAGGATCTTTTCAGACACAATCTCTGCTCAGACAATGGAAACAATAGAAAGAATAAATAAATGGGACTTCATCAGACTAAAGAGCTTCTTCAAGGCAAGGGAAAATAGGATTGAAACAAAAAACAACCTACTAATTGGGAAAAAATATTGGCAAGTCATATATCCAACAGAGGGTTAATTTCCATAATACGTAATGAACTCACACAATTCAACAACAAAAAATGAAACAACCCAATCAAAAAATGGGCAGGTGACATGAACAGACATTTCTCCAAAGAAGATAGACAGATGGGCAATAGGCACATGAAAAGATGTTCATCATCACTGATCATCAGGGCAGAGCAAATCAAAGGTACACTAAGGTGTCACCTTACACCCATTAGAATGGCAAAAATAACCAAAACAAAAAGTAACAAATGCTAGAGACGTTGTGGAGAAAAGGAACCCTCATACACTGCTGGTGGGAATGCAAATTGGTGCAGCCACTATGGAAAACAGTATGGAGATATCTCAAAAAATTAAAAATAGAGATACCATATGACCCAGCCATCCCACTGCTGGGTATCTATCCAAAGAACTTGAAGTCAGCAATTCCAAAAGTCCCACACACCACAATGTTCATTGCAGCATTATTTACAATAGCCAAGACATGGAAGCAACCTAAGTGCCCAACAAGTGATGTTTGGATAAAGAACATGTGGTGTATATGCATATACAATGGAATACTACTCAGCCATAAAAAAGAATAAAGTCTTCCCATTCACAACAACATGGATGGACCTTGAGGGAATTATGTTAAGTGAAATAAGCCAGATAAAGAAAGACAATCTCCGTATGACTCCATTCACATGTGGAAGTTAGACATGTAGACAAAGAGAACAGATTACTGGCTACCAGGGGAAAGAGGGGTGGAGGGTAGACAGAAAGGGTGAAGGGGTGCACCTACGACATGACTGACAAACAATAATGTACAACTGAAATTTCACAAGGGTGTAAACTTTCATGAAGTCAACAAAAACTTAAAAAATAGAAATTAAAAATTAAAATTAGTCTTACTGTATTCTTTTTTAATTTTATGTTTGACAGGTCCTCAATTTGCAATATTGTTATTCTTTTTTAAGATTCTTAAGTTTTCTTTGTACCCTTAATCATAAAAAAAAAACTTCTCAAAACTAAAAAACCCAGGACCAGATGATTTCACTGGTGAATTCTACCAAAGGTTCAAAGAAGAATTAACACCAATCTTTCTCAAAGTTTTCCAAAAAACTGCTATAACTAATCAACAAATCCAGTAAAGTTGTAGAGTACAAAATCAACATACAGAAGACAGTTATGTTTCTATACACTAACGACAAAGCATCTGAAAAATATAAAGAAGCAATTCCATTCATAATAGCAAAAAATAAAGAAATAAAATACTTAGGAATAAATCTAACCAAGGAGTTGAAAGCTCTGTATGCTAAAAACTATAAGATTTTGATGATAGTAATTGAAGAAGATACAAATAAATGGAAAGATATCCCATGTTCATGGGTCACAAGAATTCATATTGTTAAAATGTCCATATTACACAAAGTCATCTATGAATTTAATGCAATCCGTATCAAAATTCCAAGGACATTTTTCACAGAGAAAGAAAAAGCAATCCTAAAATCTGTAAAGTGCTACAAAAGACCCCAAATAGCCAAAACAATCCTGAGAAAAAAGAACATAGCCAGAGGCATACACTTTTTGATTTCAAACTATTCTACAAAGCTATAGTGATCAAAACAGTGTGCTGCTGGCATAAAAATAGACACATGGACCAGTGAAACAGAATAGAGAGCCAAGACATAAATCCCTGCATATAAGGTCAACTAATATTTGACAAGTGAGCTAAGAATATTCAGTGGGGAAAGGGTAGTCTCATCAATAAATGGTGTTGGAAAAATTGGATAATCGCATGCAAAAAAATGAAATCACACCCCTATCTTACACCACTCACAAAAAAAGGACTTGAAATAGATTGAAGACTTTAATTTAAGAACTGAAACCATAAAATTCCTAGAAGAAAACATCAGGAAGAAGCTCTTTGACATTGGTCTCAGCATCAATTTTCTGCATTTGACAGCAAAAACTCAAGCAACAAAAGCAAAAATAAACAAGTAGGAATACACCAAATTAAAAAGCTTTCTCACAGCAAAAGAAAGAATCAAGAAAATGAAAAGGCAACCTACAAAATGGGAGAAAATATTTGCAAGTCATATATCTGATAAGGGGCTAATATCCAAAATACATAAAGAACTCATGCTGCTCAACAGCAAAAAGACCAAACAATTCAATGAAAATATGAGCACTGGAACTGAACATACATTTTTACAAAGAAGACATCCAAATGGCCAATACGTACATGAAAAAGAGCTCAACATCACCAAACATCAAAAAAATGCAAATCAAAACCACAATCATGTATCACCTCACACCTGTTAGAATGGCTATCATCAAAAAGACAAGAGATAACTGTTGGTGAGGATGTGGAGAAAAGAGAATCCTAGTGCACTGTTTTTTTCAGAATGCAAATTGGTACAGCCACTATGGAAAACAGAATGGAGGTTGCTCAAAATATTAAAAATAGAACTACCATATAATCTAGCAGTCACCCTTTTGGGTATATCTCCAAAGAAAATGAAAACAGGATACCAAAAAGTATATCTGCACTCCCATGTTCATTGAAGCATTATTGACAATAACCAAGACACAGAAACAATCTTAAGTGTCCCTCAATAGATGAATGGATAAAGAAGGTGAGATGTATATATGGAAATATTCAAATATATGAATATTGTTAGCCATAAAGAAGAAGGAAATTCTGCCATTTGTGACAACTTGGATGGACCTTGAAAGCATTATGTGTGACAAACGAAATAGGTCAGAGAGAGAAAGACAAATACTGTATGATATCATTTGTATGTGGAATCTAAAAGGGACAAAGTCAGAGAAACAGAAAACAGAATGACGGTTACCAGATGTTGAAGGTGTGAGGAAAATGGGGAAATATTGTTCAAAGGGTATACACTCTCAGTTATAAGATCGACAATTTGGAAAATCTAATGTATAGCACAGTGATTATAGCTCATAATACTGTATCATATACTTGCATGTTGCTAAGAGAGTTGATCTTAAATGTCCTCACCACAAAAAAGAAATAGTAACTATATGTCAGGAGGGAGATAGGAGCTAAGACTATTGTGGCAATCATTTGTACACCCTAAACTTACAGAATGTTGTGTGTCAATTATATCTCAATAAAGCTGGGGGGGAAAGAAAAAAGAAAAAAAATAAGAAATCCACTCATTAAGTAACTAGTGATTGAGGCTACATTTACAATTTTGGAAAACCTATAAAGGATAAAATTAAGTCTTTTCCTTTGGAAATTTAAAATATTGTAGCAAATCCAGTTCCTTAAAAGTACTAGATCTAAGACATTACCAGCATTGTAGGACTTAAGAGAATTTCTCTCTCTCTCTCTTTTTTTCTTTTCTTTTTTTTTTTTTTGATAGAAATACCTCCATAAGCTCACAGACAGACACAAACGGAATGTCTAAAATGTTCGGCAACCTATACTTCATAGCACAAAACACCCACTTGGCCAAGACCAGTCCAACAGTGGGGAGCAGGGGGAAGGGAAAGCTCAACCTTTAAAATCTGACAATTCTGAAGTAGAGACGAAATTTTAATGGTTATCAATAAATCTAAGATTATGAGAAGGTTTTCCTAAAGATTACAAATTTTGATTAAAAACTAGATACCCCAATACACTGAGCTTTACAGAATATTTAAAGTTAGAGACAATGAAAATAGTAAAAAAGATTTATGAAAATCAGGTAAGAGTGAGAAATTCAACCAGAAGATTACTCCAGAATTGATCCATTAACTTAAATACTAGAATGACATGTAGAGCTCACCATTCTCTAACTTTAAAACAATAAAAAATTAAATAAAGTAGTTAATATAACACATATTAGGAACTCCAGACTTTCTCCACATGTATAAGATGGCTATAGCTTTTAATTGCTGTAATCATAGAGTAATGACTTTCCATTTCTTCACGTTAGCTCTTATGTTAGCGAACCTGAAGTGAGTTCACTCACCCGTTGCGCAGCAAGCCAATCTCTGACACCGGGTGTGGTGGAAGAAAGTAGGAACTTTATTTTTGCATAGCTCTGAGCAAGGAGAGAGGGCAGCTAATGCTCAAATCCCAAACTCCCCGAAAAGCTAAAAGGAAGGGTTTTTATTTGGGGCTTTAGGTAGGGGAGGGGGAGCATATGGCCTTGCTGGTCGGAGCTTTCCCACCAGCCTGTCTTTGGCCTTGAGACACTTGCAGAGAGGAGGGAGCTCGTGACCTTGCTGGTCAGCAGCTTTCCCACCAGCCTGTATCTCTTTGCGGGAGGAGATGTTCCAGGTGCTTGTCCTTGACGGTGTCTGTCTCCATGGAGGATAGTGGATTCTGGAGCCAGGAAGCCAGAGAGTAAGCAGGGAATGAGTGTTTTGGTTTTAACCCCATATATGCTGAGTATAATGTGGTGAAACTGATATCAGGGTCGATATCAACTCCCCCCTGTTTTATGTCCGTCCCTCAATCTTGAGGGATTTGGAGCGGCGACCAATCTAGCTACTTCCTGCTGAAATGGGGCATAGGTCATTTTATCTCATTGAATCAGTCTTTTAATAAGGTGGTGATGCTGGTGGGCTCCTGAAGTTAGGCCTGTATCATGTAAGTAAGTAACCAGGTATTTAATAAGAAGTTTTTCTAGAGAAACAAAAAGAGAAAAACACAGTTAATGATTGGAGCAAATTATAAACCAGTTTCTGAGCCCAGGGGAGAGCCAATCAAGATTCCTAGAAGTCAGGGTCGAAGCATCTTTTGCAGTTTGAAATGTCTCTCATGGTGTCAACGGGCACTCAACGTAGCTTTTTGAGTGGCTTACACAGCAGCAGACATGAATCTCTCTTAAGTTTATAGTAGGTCTCCCAGCTTCAGTTTGTAAGCCTTTAGGAAAAAGGGCAGATTTAGTTTTCAATGACTCCAAATGAAAATAATGGGAAAAAAAACCCCTGAAAATGTTAGTTTGGAGGGTTTTAGCCAGATATTTCAGGAGACAAAGAATTCAAGATCCAGTCCAGTTAACAGAAGTAAAACAAAAATTTCAAAGACAATTGAAAAAACTAAAATTCAATATTTATAAACATGTATTATAGTTTCTATTGAAACATAATCTTCCTCCCTAAAATCACCCTCAATTTCACTAGACATAGCCAAATTAAGACTAACTGGTTTGCAAAATAAGTCTAGTTCTAATAAATTTGGCATAATTATTTACATAAGTATAGCAAGAATAGTAATTGATCATATAGGCTCTTTTAAATCTGCTTTGCTGGAACCTTATAAGGAATCTCAGGTTGAACTTTAAAGGTCTCTCAAGGAAAGCCAAGCAAAGGACCTGTTATCAGATTCTGCCTGCGGTATCTGCAGATTTGGGTGAATCCCTCTCTTCGTGAGGTTCCCCAAAATATTGAGGTTCCTTGTACCTGCCAGAGGGAGCAACATTCTTTGCTCAACCTTACCAGATTACAGAACCCATAAGCACAGTACCAGGCCAATATTTCCAAGTGGCTTTATTCCAGAATGTCAACCTTCATTCCTCAAAAGTTGTCTTGTTATATCCAAGCCTGTATGTTCTTTTCAAATATGATGTTCCAGTCAAAGCCTTGGTAATATAACCAGTGTTTCCAATTGTGTCCTGTTAAAAGAAGAACAGATTCTTATTGTACTTATGCAAACAACCATATTGCCATAAGAATAAGAATATTATCAGGGGTTTTTACGTTTTGGAGGGCTCAGAAAGGGAGGAAAAAACAAATGCTTCAATTTTGTTTATAAATTGTTGTAAGTCATAGTTCTTTAAGAGAATAGAGAAAAAGGTTTTCTTAACTCTGAAAAAAGCAAAATATCAAAAAATCAGCAATATCTCAATCAAAAAGTCATAAAAATTATAATCATCCCTATCAGTTTATTCTGTCCTCTGTAATTGGTTCTTGATCTTAATCTTCTGTCAGCAGTTTGTGAGGTCATCAGTTTCTCTGTTGGAGTTCTATAATTTTTACCCAGTTTGGTTTTATAATCTGAATGTTTATTAGAAACCTGTATTCTAGAGTGTCAGAGTCCTTTCCATGAATTTCTCTGCAGATGAAACATATTTGCAAAAACATCACAGTAAAAACAGTCACTGTTTATAAATAACAAAACATTCAAAATGGTAACTGACAAAGCCATTGACCATCTCTGTGATATATAACATTTTGAGATAATAACCAGGATTACAGCTGACAATCAGAATAGATCAGATAATTTTTTTAAATATTTATATCAGTAACATTTATATAATATCACTTAAGAAAGTTTATCATTACTTATTTGACAATGCTTCTCATGTAATTTAACATACAAAATAGCCTTATTAGTTTAGCTTTCTTTTCTTATAGGAAGAGAGCAAATTTCTCCGAGAAGTCCCAGGGGCCTTCTGAAAATCCCCAGAGAAACTTTCTCTCCTATTCCAGGTCAAAAGAAAGCTTTTATTCAATACTTGAATATTTGTGTCAGGGGGAAGCTTGTCGAAAATATTAAAAGCTTTAAAACATTTGTTCAGATAGGAAACAAAATTCACTTGTAAAACCATGTTCAGGTATCTATTCAAAGTGACAACAGAAACAGTCAAGGGGAAACAGAGTTAAAATAGTAAAAAAAAGAGCCTCTTTATAATCTTTTAATAAAGAGCAGATTAAAAATTTAGGAAAATTATCCTTTTAAGAAAGAGGAAACCAAGTTTTAATTTTGTACCACTTTACTTTTGACATATAAGTTTATCTACTTAATTGGATTTACTTTAATCCTGGACAACTTGACCATATATAAACCTCTTTAGGGCTTTACTTTTACAAATCTTTGGTTACATTTTTACATTCAGAATTTGTCCCAGCACTTTAGGACAAATTTATCTTTCTCAACTCAAGAAACAAAAATATTTCCATTCTTTATATCTTTTTATTGAAAACATATATTTTACTTTCTTTGTATGCAGACCTTTTAGAAATATATGTTTTCTCATAGAAAATTTCTCAACATATATATAATATGTTGATCAATAACCTAAGCACTTTTCAGTCTCTTTGATATAAGAAACCAAAGGCAGACAAATACATGCTTAGTAAGAAACCTTTAATATTTTATCTTATGTGGAAATTACCTAGATACCCAATAAACTGTTATTATTTAACTTAACTTAGTAAAGTTATAAAATTTAATTTTCCAAAAAGATTTTGGAAGCTGTTTTTAAGTATTCAGACTATAAAACATAATTATTGTGTTTAAAACTCTTACCCAGTTTTAACAATTACTCTTAAAAACTTCATGTGACATTACAGCAGCTAACTATTGTCCTCAGTTGTTTTAAGTACATATATCATAATATAATTATTATACATATAATTACATATATACTTATTATTAAAAAGTTTTTCTAAAACCTTTTATTTTTTATATTTATTTAGTTTACCTGTTCTTAATAATTATATTTAGATTGTCTATAAAAACTCCATGAGACATTAAACAAAATTAGCTATTATACTGAGTTATGAGTTTTGCTGATAAATTTTGTAGCAGAGATGACATGAGCTCATTTGACCAGTAAACCCAGGCTGTATGTCTGTATCATAGCCAATGCTGATAACTTTGAGGACATGTTCCTTTTAAATGAAACCAGCAAACTTAAACAGGCTTTCATTCATCAAAGATCATTTTATATCATGTTAAATAACTTTGTCTCTCAGAAGTTTTTGCATGTTCATTAAAGACTGCCTTCAATTATGAGAGATTTTGAATCCTCTTCTGAAACAGGTTTTCATAATGGTCGCTACAATTCGAAATTATCTCAAAAGTTTGCTTATTTTTACTTGTTCAATTTTAGGTGAGGACTTTTGGGGGAGTAGAAGTGAAGCTCAGCTTGCTGGGAAGCTCAGCAAGAGAGTAGACAAAAGGAGCAGATTTGGGTTCAGCTGCTGGCATCTTTAATTATTTAATTATTTTCTCTTAAAGAGGCAATAAGGTATTTCTAATTTTATTTAGAAACCTCAAAAGATTAAAACAGGCTCCCCATTGTTGTAGCTGGCTTTTCCAATTGCATACATCAGATTGCGTGAACTGAAATTGGCCTAAGTATATCAGTTTTTACAAAACTTTATCTTAGTTTTATTAACACTTATGCTTTTAATTACAACTTACATTAGAATTTTATTAACAAGTTTTGGTATTACAGTATTGTGTAGGGGAAGCATTCCCAGTTAGACATAACATTTATTCCCAAAGAAAACATCCAGGCAAAGTTGACATAACCTCTTCATATAACATTAGCTTAAACACTTTAATCTTTATAGTCTTATTAATCTTAGCAGCCTAACTGTTGCCCCAAACAATTGTTGGTCAGGTTTCTCACTCTGATTTTTGCCTCCTGACCTTTTACATTTTTCAAACTGGGGTAAATAGAACAGATTTGTCTGACGCCCTTTAATGTTGGGGAGCCAATAGGGGGGTCCCTTTAGCCCATCCAACCTTAGGCAGTGTTTCATTACAACCTTTGTTTTAACTTCATTCATATCTGTTCGATTTATCCCATTGGGATGAGTCCTGTGACTCTTCCCTTTCTGATTTCTCTTTGTTGACTTAACATTTTCATTAGCATCTGTAAGACTACAAGAAGCTGAGACCCCAAGTTTGATTAAGTTCTTAAGACTAGTCATTATAGTTTCCTCTTAAATTGGTCTTTTCATAGGTACCAATAAAACAGTTGTTGATCATAAGAGCTCTCTAAAAAGTTTCCCAACTTGAGGATCCATCTTTTGGCCATTTTTTTTTTCTCCAGAGTCTAAAGAATATTGTGGCCACGTGGTGTTACAAAAGAAAATCATCCCTCTTTAGACATTGCCTTATAGCTATAGGTCAACCATCAGCCAAAGTTTTTCCCAAGGGGTTCTTAGGTGGAATAAATGCAGCATCTCCCATGTTAACACTTTTAAAAGGACAGACAGACAGATAACAACAAATACCAAACAAGCACGCATTCCCAAAAACCCTCGGCCACAAACGGAAGCCAAAACAAAGACCAAAACCAAAATCCAAAGTGCTTCCAGTCCCAGCTTAGTCCATGTCCTACACTCGGGGGCGCCCAACAAATGAAGATCCGCTATGCAGATCTTCCCAAATGAGCAAGGACAAGGGACCTCGGTTGTGCACACCCGGGGGACTTAGCAAAATTTGGCTGGGGCGTCGCGGCGACTTCAAAACAAATAGAGACCAGAGGGCTGCCAAGGTACCCATTATTTCCAGCCGGTCCTGTTGGAAAAGGTTAACACAAAGACAAAGACAAAAACTACCAGCTACTTACAAGAGACGTCTTCCTAAGTCCTAAACCTAGTTTCTTCCACCACCAAAGCAAAAGCACCATGGGCCAACGACGTCTGGCTAGCAGCCAGCCACTTGGGTCTGTCCCTGAGACAAGGGGCTCAGGCAGCTGCAGGACAGCTTCCAACCGAGGCTTTTAGCCAGAGGCCGGTGTGCCACAGGCAAGACGTCCACCGGGGACATTGTCCCATCTGGGTCGCCAAATTGTTACCGAACCTGAAGTGAGTTCGCTCACCCGTTGCGCAGCAAGCCAATCTCTGACACCGGGTGTGGTGGAAGAAAGTAGGAACTTTATTTTTGCACAGCGCTGAGCAAGGAGAGAGGGCAGCTAACACTCAAATCCCAAACTCCCCGAAAAGCTAAAAGGAAGGGTTTTTATTTGGGGCTTTAGGTAGGGGAGGGGGAGCATATGGCCTTGCTGGTCGGAGCTTTCCCACCAGCCTGTCTTTGGCCTTGAGACACTTGCAGAGAGGAGGGAGCTCGTGACCTTGCTGGTCAGCAGCTTTCCCACCAGCCTGTATCTCTTTGCGGGAGGAGATGTTCCAGGTGCTTGTCCTTGACGGTGTCTGTCTCCATGGAGGATAGTGGATTCTGGAGCCAGGAAGCCAGACAGTAAGCAGGGAATGAGTGTTTTGGTTTTAACCCCATATATGCTGAGTTTAATGTGGGGAAACTGATATCAGGGTCGATATCACTTATTCTTGCAATCTCATTTCAAAGATCACTCTTGCCTTATATATTCTTTAAAGTCAGAGTATGTAGAAAATAAGGAAAATAAAATAATCAAGATGGAGTCAGGGGACTCTGCCAGAGCTTTACTCAAAGACTGATTATACTTTAACTACCCTCATAATTTTTAGTGGCGTACAACAAGATTTATGGGAGAGGCACCACAACATCTTAATACCCATGAAGATAATGATATAGATAAAGAATACTCAATTAACTGTGGTTAAAAACCTTAGTGAGAAGAACAGAGTTCAAAACATTTCCTGTCGTTTCTCTCTGCGGCTGGTAAGGTAACAGGGCCCTTCAACAGTGCAATCCTTTCCATCTCACCTGCCTTGAAGTTTCAGCATGAGCTGATAGATAAAGAAGAGGAGGCATGGAGAAGTCAGCAAGGTCTGTGCTTCTTAATCCTGGGTGCTCAGTATCACTTGAGAATATTTTTTAAATTACTAATTCATAACAGCCCTAACTTCTCTCCCTTCCCTCCACCCCTGAGAAATTTCTATTTGACTAGTCTGATGTGAGACCTTGACAATGGTAATTTTTACAAAGCTCTTCAGGTGACTGCAATGGGTAATCAGAGTTGAGAACTGCTGATCTAGAAGAAGGGTTAATATTTCAACCCCACTGAGTAGCCAGATGGACTTTGATGCCAGGCTTCATTGTGCTGTATCACCCAGAATATGCATTTCTCAGCAATGACAATGAAGATTGGTACATGGCTGGTTGGCTGGCCAAAATTTTGAAGAATTTTTATCCTCACCAAGCAGGGCTTGGGATTAATTTTATACTTTTTGGTGGTTGTGACATGGAAGAAGTGTGTGGTTCTTTCCCTAATCCCATTCCCCTTACCTGTCTTCTCATTCCACTCAGGTGGATAAGAGATGCTTGAATTGGCCTGATTCAAGAACAACCGGGACTGCCTCTCGAGATTACCCCTCATCTTGCTATAAAGTTAGGAAAGTAAGGAGAATACGGAGCTCCCTTCTGTAAAGCTGGAAAGATAAGAAAGTTTGAAGAGGGCAAGGCTCCAATTGCCACTGCCTAAGAAAGATTGAGGCAGGTAGCATACATAAGTTATGCTTTAGGCTTTGGGTGAACATTCTTGGAAATTAGCACTGGTGAGGGAATTCTTTCTGGACAAGTTCCTCCACATCAATAGGTTATACAGAAAAGCTGGGAAAAGAAGAAAATTTTCCTCTCTCTTTCAAGTGTTGTCAAGAGATTTAAAATGCTTTCTGTAGTTTTGATTGTGAATTTACACTTCAAATTCATGGGATGGAGCACATGATTCTGCTGTCCAAAATTACTCTAAATCTAGGGCCAAAGCATTCGTAACTAAGAGAAGAATAGAAAATGTATAAGGCAGAAACAAGCAATAGTCCTATAAAAACTCATTGTCCTCAGCTTCTGCCTCTCAGTTTCTTCTCATTATTGACTTATGGTCTCAGGCAGGCAGGTAGAACAAGGGGAATTGACATTTGTGGAGGCAAAATTTTACATGGAAATTACTAGTTCTCTATCCTGGAGTAAGTGTCTACGATTCATCAATTAAACTTCAAGGTTAGGTAATGCCATGATGAGCAGTGTTTTGGAAGCAGCAGCCAATTCTGGTATCAGAGGAAATTGAGATTAATTTTGAGGGTCAAGGCAGACTAGTCTGTGTCTTCAATTATTTAATGCAATTAACCTCAGGAAAAGTCATATATCCAATGTAAACCTGCTGCATTCAAAGAAAAACTGCTAGATAGATTCTGGACATACACATGCATTTCTGGGACCATGGTGGTCTCTGCCATCCACAGAGAAGCTACGCTTCTTATGACAGGGTCCCAGTGAATTAGTTATCTATTACTGTGCAACAGATTACCTCAAAACTTAGTGGCTTAAAACAACAAATGCATACTTTCTCTCAGGTCAGGAATTGGGGAGCAGTTTAGCTGAGTAGTTCTGGCTCGTAGTCTCTCATGAGGTTGCAATCAAGATGTAGGCTAGGGCATCAGTCATCTGAAGGCTTGTCTGGGGCTCAAGGATCTACTTCCAAGAAGGCTTAATCACAGGGCAGTTGACTGGAGGCCTCAGTTCCTCACCATGTGAGTCTCTCCACTGAGCCACCTAGTGTCTTCAAGACATGGCACACTGCTTCCCCCAGAGCAAGTGACGAGAGAGAAAGAAAGAAAGAGAGAGGGAGAGATTGGAGCTGCAATGTCTTCTAAAATCTGATCTTGGAAGTGACATATTATCACTTCGGCTGTTTCAATTGGTCATATAGAGCAATCCTGGTAAAATGTGGAAGAGTATGATTACCAGGAGGTGAGGGTAAGTTGACTATAATATGCCTCGGTTTAGTTTTCTTTGTTCATAGTATTTGAAGTTTGCAGAGATCCTCAGATGTGTGAATTTAGTTTGCATCAAATTTGAGTATTGGGGTCATTATTTCTTCTTTTTCTGGCCCCCTCTCTGTCCTTTTGGGAAATCCAATTGCACAGATAATAGCCCATTTGAATTGCCCCGCAGCTCGCTGATACAGTTTATTTTTTCAATCTTTTATTTTCTTTTATTTATTTTCTTTATTTTATTATTTGGATAGTTTCTTTATTCTCTTCAACTTCACTAATTTCTTCTTCTGCAATGTTTAATCTGCAGTGAATCCCATCCAGTATAGTTCTCATGTCAAACATTATAGTTTTCCTCTCTAGAATTTTTATATGGGCTTTTTGAATGTCTTCAATGTCTCCTAATTAAACTTAATATGTTCAATCTTTCCTCTAGCTTCTTGAATATATGGAACGTAATTATAAGAACTTTTAATGTCCTCATCCACTGATTATAATAACTTTTAATGTCCTTATCAACCTTTGTACATCGGGTTACTTTTCAATAGATTGATTTTTTCCTCTTTGTGGGTCGTATTTTCTTGTTTCTCTGCACAGCTGGTAACTTGTAATTGGATGTCAGACATTGTGAATTTTTCCTTATTAGATGATAGATATTTTTGATTTCCTATAGATAGTTTTGAGCTTTGTTCTAAAACACAGTTACCTGGTGTCACTTTTATCCTTTTGGCATTGTTTTTAGGATTTGGTAGGAAGAATCAGAACCTGTGTTTAGCATAGCCCTAAATTCAACTATTCTTTTTTATCCTTTTCCTACTGAGATAGCATTGATTTATAAACTATACAAATTTCAGATGTACATCATTATATTTAGATTTCTGTGTGGACTTCATGTACAAAGGCTCTTTGGGTGCTGAACAAGATGTAGCCTACATAAAACTATTCTGAGCAGTCAACCTGATGCTCTGTGAGTTGTGTGGTTTCCCACTATTCTGGACCCTGTGTGAGCTCTATTGGTTGTTCCCTCTAACGTTCTCAGGTGGTTTCTTCTCCACTCTTGGGTAGTCTCCTCATGTACGTGCAATGTTCAATAATCAACTGAAGACTTAAGGGAAACCCTCAGCAGATCTCTGGACCTCTCTCTCTCTCTCTTTCTCTCTCTCTTTGTGCAGTTATCTCCTCTCTGGCTGTTTGCAAATTCTAGCCAGTCTTGGCTTCCCTGGACTCTCAGATTGATCTCATTAAATCAGGGAGAGAGCTGGGCTCGGCAGGGGATCCATCTGCCTGCTCTATGGCCTAGAAACTTTCTCTAGGCAGTAAGCTGGGCAATTGCAGGGCTCAGGTTATTTGTTTTCCATCTCTCAGTATCATTGTCTTTCAATGTCAGATGCCGAACGTCTTGAAAATTATTTTTTCAGCTTTTTAAACATTTTTTTCAAGTCCCCGTTACTCCATCTTGCTCCAGATCTGAAGTCATATGATAGGATTTTGACTGGGATTTCAATCCATATACCAATTTTGTGAGAATTTACATCTCTTTTAATAATAAATGTTTTAAACATGAACTTAGAACATTGAAGTTTTGAACCATATTTTAAGTATTTATTCCTAAGTTCATTGTGATTTTGATGATAATGTATTGTATCCCTTTTTCAAATTGTATGTTCTGTATGTTTTGGCTCTATAGAAATATATTGATTGCTTAATGTTTTTCATATAGTGAACAACCTTGGTAAACTGATTAATTCCAATAATGTAACTGTGGAATTTTTTGCAGTTTCTAAATATACAATTATTTCCCTTGAACATGACAGTTTTACTTCCTCTCTTCCAATATTTCTGAAAAGTCTCCAGTTTTAATATGTATTCTTTTACCTTAGTTTGAGATTGAAATACTAAGATATCCTACATTCCTGTTATTCCAAAAATTAGGAGATGAAATCAGAGCTAAGTCTTGACAATTGGTTAGACCCAGATTTCTCATTCATGTGCCTGACTGGTTTTGTTAGATCATGTTTAAGCCATGTGGGCTTGAGACAAAGATTATGGAATTTGATGGAAAGGAAAATGTGTGTGCAGGTGCAAAGTAGGGATTAAAAAAATCAATTGGCAAAGCAAATACCTAAGGCAAAGGGCCTAAGATTATGATCTACTACACTTGGCTGAATAACACTCTCATATAATAAATTCTTATTATCTAAATAACTGCCACGTAGAAGCCCTCTGGTTAATCAATAAACAACTATACAATTAGATAGTGCCTTTTCTTTTTTTCTGACGACCCCTGCCACTCTATTTCTGTTCACCTTTTTCACCTTTCTTCCTCTCTCTGATTTTCAGACATTCTCTCAGGTGCATCTTTGGCCCTTTTAACTCTGGTCTGCATGATATTCCATCCCATATTCATGCTCTCCTTAATGCCTAGGCATTGGTACTCCTCTGGAGTCATCCTTTACCCCCCAGGAGAAAAAACTGCTGCAGATTCAACCACATTTCACCACTTTAGCAGCTCACAAACCTGACGACTAGACAAAGGTGCAATCAATTATTGCCTGGATCACTTTAACAACAGTCTCCCTGCTTCTTTTCCTCCCACTCCTGTCTATTCTTAGTACAGAAGCAAGATTGGTTGCTTTATGTCTTAACATAGACATAAGTTGGAATGTGTCATTTTCCTACTCAATGACCCACAGTATCTCCCTATTGGACTCAAGTTAGAATCAAAGTCCTGTTAGTGACTTCCTAAATGTTACATTACCTGCTACTTTTTTGACCTCTTCTCGTTATTGTTCTCCTGGCTCACTTCACACCAGTCATATCAGCCTCTTTATATTCCTCAAAAATGCCAGGCACATTCCTTCCTTATGGTCTTCTTGTAGCTGTGTCCTCTGCCTGGAAAAATTCTTCACCCAGAAATCCACTTAAATGAGTCTTTCATCCAAGTCTTTGCTCAAATATCACCTTCTCACAGAGTGGCTCAGTCCTTAGGTTCTAACATGTGAATAATAGGTATGGCAGAAAGAAAGAACTGAAAAAGTGAAAAAGAAAAACATCATAAATGAAATAATTAGACAAAATTTTCCAGTTCAGAAAAACATAAATATTCAATATAAAATAGCACATCAAATTATTGGCCCAATGACTGAAAACATATTCATATGAAGACACATCAGTGGAGATTTACACCTCACAACAGAATCAATAGAAAGAAAATAACACTTGAAGGAAAAGAATCTTTTACCCAAGCTTCTATAGCCAGCCAAATAAGAAATCAAGTATTAGAGTAGAACAAAAGCATTTCCAGCCCTGCCAGATGCCTATTCTGATGTTTCCATTGTTCTATGAATTATCTTGCTTGCTGATGTCTCCAGAAAGTGCTCTTATAAACTGTCAGAGAGCATTTCACTGGACTATGCCCAAGAAATTCTGTTCATTTTATTCTATTCTTAGAGCTTTCATGTAACAGTTACAATATTGTCCTTTCTTTCCAAAAGTAGGCTTAAGCCTGCTACTTGGTTTTTCAAACTAAATTTAGGCTGTTTAAAGACAGCTAGAATGAACAACTCATTCTAGTTTGCCTGGGATTTTCTCAGTTTTATCACTGAGAGTCCTACATCTGGGCAACTCCTCAGTCCTGGGAAAACTGGAATGATTGGTCACCCTAGGAACAGATGATACAGCTATAAAAAAAAGTAAGATAAAAATTAACATACAAGAGAAGAGAGTGAGAGATCTGGTAAAAAGGGAGGGGATGCATTCAGAGAGGGACACAGTCTAAGCTTCTCAAATGATTTTAGTTCTTAATTTAGGTGATTTATAATAATTATTTTTAAAACATATAGATAGACTTCCACTTTCATCACAAACATCTAAAGAGCTTGGAAATCATCATTACCACCCTTCCAACAATAAAAGATGAGCAAAATGAAATCAATGACATTTCTTGGACCCATTGGAGAACTGAGGTCTTAGGGACAACCACGACCTTGACATATACAGAGACATGTGCATCCAGAGAGACACAGCATCTGAGATCTGCTTACCTGGAGGAGAAGCCACTGGAGCCATAAACTTGTAGGAATACTTCAGTTGAAATTTTGATGAATTTCTGGAGTGTGGACTAAACTGTGAGTAAGAAATTCATGGGGTTGCCAGTTTTGTTGAAGCCCCCACACTTTTGTGGGCCTTCCCTGTAGTAACTTCACCTGGTTCTCATGATGAATATTGGAGAAAGATCCTCTGATATTCCTGGAGAGGAGAGGGCAGACATAGCATTTTAAAACACATCCAGATCATACTTCCTACCAAAGACCCACTCTCCAGGGAAATGGACTTCATCAGAGCATAATTCTGAAAATTTATCCCAGCTTGTAGAAGGGATTCCTCCCGCTACAGCCCCCTCCATCATTCTTATCTCACCTAAGGGTAAGGAGGGGTGAAGACATAGTCAGCAAGAGAAAGACTTTCAAGAAAATAAATTTGGAACACCGTAGCCAGGGAAGGAGAAGGGAGCAAGGAGAAAAAACATTATGCCACTTGAGGAAAAAACACTTTTTCAGGCCACAACCTTGAGAGACAGGACCACAAACAGCCTTAGCAAGAAGATTCCAGAATTCTCGACCATCCCCGGATGCTACTACATATAAGCAAGTTTCAGTGTAGTTTCAGTGGATTACATCTGAAAGAGCTTCAAGACACAGACTCAATGTGAAGAATCATATATAGGGAAGCACCAAAGCCAAGAGTGGAGACAAATACAAGGATAATAGAAGTTAAAGCCTAAATAGAGGCCTATGCTACAGCAAACATTAAATTCAGCCCAACCCCTATAGGAGTAACATAAATCCTCCAATTAAAGGCCTAATTGCTTTAGTTCCTATTACCTGATCCAACACATCTGGCTTTCAGAAAAAACTTACAAAGCAGGCCAAAAGGCAAGAGAATACACAGTCTGAAGAGACAAAGTCAGCATCAGAATGAGACACAGGGGTGACACAGATGTTGCAATTGTAAGAGAGGAAACTTAAAATAATTTCAATTAATATGGTAAGAGCTTCAATGGAAAAACATAGACAACATGCAAGATCAGATGGGTAATGTAAGCAGAGATAAAGAAATTCTAAGAATAAACCCAATGGAAATTCTAGAAATGAAAGGAAAAAACAACACAGTAACAGAAATAAAGAATGCCTTTGATAGACTTGTCAGTAAACTCAAATTGGTCACAGAAAGGATCAGTGAACCTGAAGTTCAGTGAATAGAAATTTACCAAACTGAAATGCAAGAGAAAAAAGATGACAAAAATAGATCATAACATCCAATAACTGAGGGAAAATACCTAAAGTTGTAACATATGTACAACTGGAACACCGGAAGAAGTAAGAGAGGATGCAGAAGAAATATTTGAAGTAATATGGCTGAGAACTTCCCAAACTATTTGACAGACACTGAAGCGCAGATCCAGGAAGCTCAGAGAACGTCAAAAAAAGGATAAACACTAAAAATACCACACTTAAGTATATCATATTCAAACTGCAAGAAGGGAGTGGATTCAAATCTTTCAGTGGAGTGGAGTAAATTTTATAGTTAGCAAAGTGTGCTAAGTGAAAGAAGCCAGATGCAAGAGTTCAAATATAGTATGATGCCATTTATATGAAACATCCAGAATAGGTCAATCCATACAGACAGGAAGCAGATTGGTGGTTGCCAGGAGATGTGGAGAGGGAGTAATAAAGAGTGACTGCTTCATGGGTGTGGAGTCTCCTTTGGGAGTGACGGACATGTTTTGGAACTAGATAGAAGTGATGGTTGCACAACATTGTGAATGCAGTAAATGCCACTGAATTGCACACTTTAAAATAGTTAATTTTATGTTACGTATGCACCTAACAACAGAGTATCAGAATACATGAAGCAAAACCTGATATAACTAAAAGGAGAAATAGACAAGTCAACTATTACAGTTGGAGACTTAAACACCTCTCGTAATAGTCTTATATTGCTACTGTTAACAATTTACCAAAACTTAGTGGCTTAGCACCACACAAATGATCATTTTACACTTCTGTACGTCTGAAGTCTGACAGGTTTCACTGGGTTGAAACCAAGGTGTTTGCAGGGTTGAATTCCTTTCTGGAAGCTCTAGAGTAGGACCTGTTTCCTTGGCTTTTCCAGCTGCTAAAGGCTGCACATATTTGGCTCATGGGCTCCTTCCTTCATCTTCAAACCAGAAATGGCATGTTGAGTTCAGCTCACATCACATCACTCTGATCTCTTGGTCTACCTCCCTCATCTACTTTTAAGGATCCCTGTCATAACATTAGGTGCACTCAGATAATCCTGGATAATCTCTCTATCCTGCAGCCAGCTCATTCACAACTTTAATTTTTCCTGCTACCTCAATCCCTATTTGCTATGTAATATAACATATTTTACACGTTTGGGGGATTAGGATGTGAGCATCTTTGGAAAGCCATTATTCTGCCTATCATCTTCCCCTATTGGTAACTGATAGATCAAGATTAACATCAGGTGATCAAAGTTAAAATCAATGGGGTCTGGCCTAGAGGTGTAGTGGTTAATTTCACATGCTCAGCTTTGGCAGCCCAAGATTCATGGGTTCGGATCCTGGGTGTGGACCTATGCAGTACTCATCAAGACATGCTGTGGTGGCATCCCATATACAAAGTAGAGGAAGATTGGCACCAATGTTAGATAAGAGCTAATCTTCCTCAGCAAAAAGAGGAAGATTGGCAACAGATATTAGCTCAGGGCCAATCTTCTTCACCAAAAATAAATTAAAATCAACAGTGATAAGTCATGTTGATTGTACAAGCATAGCTCAGAGATATTGCAGGTTCAATTTCACACCACTACAATAAAGCAAATATCACAATAAAGTGAGTCACATAAGTTTTTTGACTTCCCAGTGCATATAAAAGTTATGTTTACACTATACTGTATTCTATTGTGTCCAAATAGCATTATGTCTAAAAAAACAATGTACATGCTTTAATTTAAAAATATTGTACTGCTAAAAATTGCTAACCATCATCTGAGCCTTCAACGAGTCATAATCTTTTTGCTGGTGGAGGTTTTGCCTCGATGTTGATGGCTGCTAACTGATCAGAGTGGTCACTGCTGAAGGTTGGGGTGGCTGTGGCAATTTCTTAAAATAAGACAACAATGAAGTTGGCACATTTATTGACTCTTACTTTCACAAAAAAGTTCTCTGTAGCATGTGATGCTGTTTGATAGCTTTTCCCACAGAATTTCTTTCAAAATTCGAGTCAATCCTCTCAAACTCTGCCACTGCTTTACCAACTAAGTTTACATAATATTCTGAGTACTTTGTTGTCATCCCAACACACTTTAAGATTTTTTTTTCCTTTTTCTCCCCAAAGCCCCCCAGTACATAGTTGTGTATTCTTCGTTGTGGGTTCTTCTAGTTGTGGCATGTGGGACGCTGCCTCAGCGTGGTCTGATGAGCAGTGCCATGTCCGCACCCAGGATTCGAACTAACGAAACACTGGGCCGCCTGCTACGGAGTACGGGAACTTAACCACTCGGCCACGGGGCCAGCCCCCATCCCAACACACTTTAGAGCATCTTCAGTTGAAGTTGATTCTATCTCAAGAATCCACTTTCTTTGCTCATCCATATGAAGCAACTCCTTATCTGTTAAAGTTCTATCATGAGATTGCAGCAATTTAGTCACATCTTCAGTCTCCACTTTTAATTTTAGTTCTCTTGCTATTTTCACCACATCTGAAATTACTTCTTCCACTTGAATCCCTTAAAGTCATCCATGAGGATTGGAATCAACTTCTTCTAAACTCCTGTTAGTGCTGATATTTTCACCTCTTCTGGTGGATCAAGAATGTTCTTAATGGCATCTAGAATGATGAATTCTTTTGAGAAGATTTTCAATTTACTTCGCCAAGATACAGCAGAGGAATCACTATCTATGGCAGCTATACCCTTATGAATTATATTTCTTAAATAGTAAGACTTGAAAGTTGAAATTACTTCTCAATCTATGAGCTGCAGAATGGATGTTGTATTGGCAGGCAAGAAAACAACAATTTATCTCATCGTACATTTCCATGAGAGCTCTTGGGTAACCAGGTGCATTGCCAATGAGTAGTAATATTTTGAAACAAATTTTTTTTTCTGAGCAATAGGTCTCAATCGTAGGTTTAAAATATTCAGCAAACCATATCATAAACAGATGTGCTGTCATCCAGGCTTTGTTATTCCATTTATAGAGCACAGGCAGAGTAGATTTAGCATCATTCTTAAGGGAACCTAGGATTCTGGGAATAGTAAATAAGCATTGGCTTCAATTTAAAGTCACCAGCTGCAATAGCCCCTAACAAGAGAAGCAGCCTGTCCTTTGAGGCTTTGAAGACAGGTATTGACTTCTCCTCCCTAGCTATGAAAGTCTTAGATGACATCTTCTTCCAATATAAGGCTGTTTCACCTACACTGAAAATCTGTTGCTTAGTGTAGCTACCCTCAATAATGATCTTAGCTAGATATGGATAACTTGCTGCAGCTTCTACATCAGCACTTGCTGCTTCATCTTGCATTTTTATGTTATGGAGAGGGCTTCTTTCCTTAAACCTTATGAACCAACTTCTGCCAGCTTCAAACTCTTCTTCTGCAGCTTCCCCACCTCTCTCAGTCTTCATAGAATTGAAGAGAGTTAGGGCTTTGCTCTGGATTGGGCTTTGGCTTAAGGAATGTTGCGGCTGGTTTGATCTTCTATCTAGACCACTAAAACTTTCTCCATATCAGTAATACAGCTGTCTTGCTTTTTTATCATTCATGTGTTTGTTGGAGTAGAACTTTTAATTTCCTTCAAGACCTTTTACTTTGCATTCACAACCTGGCTAACTGGTGCAAGAGGCCTAGCCATTGGCCTGTCTTGGCTTTTGACATGCCTTCCTCACTAAGCTTAATCATTTCTAGCCTTTGATTTAAAGTGAGAGATGTGCAACTCTTCCCTTCACTTCAACACTTACAGGCCATTGTAGGGTTATTAAGTGGCCTAATTTCAATATTGTTTTGTCTCAAGGAACAGTGAGACCTGAGGAGAGGGAGAGAGACAGGGTAACGGCTGGTCAATGGAGCAGTCACAATACACATAACATTTGTAGACTAAGTTCACCCTCTTAGACATGCATGGCTCATGACACCCCAAAACAATTACAATAGTAACATCAAAGATCACTGCTCACACATCACCATGACAAATATAAAAATAATGAAAAAGTTGGAAATATTGCAAGAATTACCAAAATATGACACATAGACATGAAGTGACCAGATGCTGTTGGAAAAATGGCACAGATAAACTTGTTCAACACAGGTTTGACACAAAACTTCAATTTGTAAAAAACGTAATATTTGCAAGGCACGACAAAACAAAGCAAAATGAAACAAGGTATGCCTATACAGAATTTGCATCAATATATTTGACAGTTGAAGTAATCTTCACATTGGGTCCTGGTGGTGTTGCTTATTAGCTCCATTTAATTCAGCAATCTGTCCCTGCAGAAACCTGACAAGGTCTAAAGAAGTAAGGTCTAAGGAGTGTGCTGAAGGCCAAAGGAAACCTCTGAAACTGGCCTCATCCTGGTCAAATCAGAAATGATACTGTGTCCCAGGGCAGGTATTGTGGAGGTTTTGCAGGTATTGTAGGAGTTAGCACTACCATTAGAGACCTGATGGATGCAGAGGCCATGGTGGTCTTGTTTATTAGCTCCATTTAATTCAGCAATCTGTCCCTGAAGAAACCTGACAAGGTCTAAAGAATGCATGAGCTGCTTCAGACTCAACCAAGTAGTGGTCCTGATGCAGCTGCTGTGGTGGATGTGATACCACTGCCAGAGCAAGTTAGTAAGGCCTCAGGCACATGGTATCAGGCTGTAGATATGGTGAGTGCATTCTGTTTTATTGCAGTTAGAAAAGTGGAGGTGGAATGATTAGTGTGCACATGTAAGGAACAACATTTATGTCTAGTTTGCCTCAGGGCTCTTTTAACTCTCTTGCCTTCTAAAAGATCTTAAGATCTTAAGAGATCTGAAACTCCTGGACATCCTATAAAATATCACATTAGTTCATTTCATTGACAACATTATGTTGATTGGGATGGATGAGGAAGATGTGGAAAGTACACTGGAGGCCTTAAAACATGTGCACTCCAGAGGGTAGAAGATAAACCTGACAAAGACTCAGGGAGTGGCTGCCTCAGTTCGGTTCTAGAGGTCCAGTGGTTAGGGACATGCAGGACGTCCCATCCAAAGTCAAAGACAAACTGTGCATTTTGCATCCCTCACTGCACAGAAGGAAGCACACTGCCTGGAAGCCTTTTTTGGGTTCTGACAACACATGCCACACCTCGGTATATTGTTTGGCCCATATTCTGGGTGACTTGGAATGAAGCCAGCGTTGAGTGGAGCTTGGGCATGAAAGGACAGTGCAGCACATCCAAGAAGTAGTCCAATCAGCCACCATCCATCAGACTTGATGGTGTTGGAGGAGTCAGTGGTGGGAAAAGATACAGTGTGGAACTAAAGGCAAATACCAGTGGGAGAATCACACACTGGCCCCTGCGATTCTGGAGTAAGGCCATGCCATCCACAGTAGAGAAATATACCTCCCTTTTAGGAACAACTTTAGGAGTGTTACTGGGCCTTATTAAGACAGAATGCTTGACCATGGGACACCAAGCACCCATGTGATTAAAAATGACCATATGCACTGGGTTCTATATAACCCACTAAGTCATCAGTTGGGTGGATCCACAGCAGTCCATCATAATATGGAAATGGCATAACTGTGGTTAAGCCTGAATCATCTGTTCACACTCAACAGAAAACATCCACTCCTGAAGAGCCACTGAACAACTACGCAGACAAACTGACTTCAGCAACCTCCATCATCGGTCAACCCAGGACCAACAGGATGGGCACATGAGTGGAGTGACCAAGATGGCAGAGATAAGGCAATATGGATCCAGCAGCAGTAAGTCTCACTTACCAAGGCTACTGCCACCTCTGAACGTCCAACTTGTCAGCATCAGACAAACACTGGGCCCTCATATAGCACTATTTCTTTTGCCACCAAGTGACACCCTGACTGCTTTCAGCTCCTTCCATCCTGGGAGGGCCAGAGGTTCATCCTCACAAGGACAGTCACTTATTCCATGTGTGAGTTTTCCTTTCCTGTCCTCAGAACTTCAGCCAGCACCACTATGGGGGCTATTGAAAATGCAAGTGTATTTATTGAATGAGAGACCTCTATATGGTATCTTCAGCAGGAAGAGTACATGCATCCAGGAACCAAGGGCTGGAAGCAGGTGCAGCCCCACTTACCATCACTCAGATTCATCCACTGGGGGATTTTGTACTTCCTGTCTCAACAACCCTGGGTGCTGCAATTTAGGAGTTCTTGGTTCCCAAAAAGGGGGTGCTCATACAAGAAGACACAACAAGGGTCCATTGAACTATGCATTACAGTTGCCACCAGGAACTTTGGACTCCATGCGCCCAGAGACTAACAGGTGACAAGAGGAGTCCCCACTTCTTGAGGCAGAAGTACTCGACCCTGATCCAAAGGAGGGGTTAGGGCTGTGTCACTTGTGGTGGCAAGAGGAATACCTGTAGACCTGGATGATAGACTTGGGCACCTCCTGGTTCTCCCTTGCTCCCTTTAACTGTGACTAGACACGTGCAGCTACCTAGCCTGAGAAGGGTTTGAGTTCCAAGTGCCTAGACCCCTCAGGTAGGAAGATTTGGGTCACATCCCCCAGGTAAGCCACAAGGACCCCTTCTCCTGTGCTCTGAAATCCATGGCAGCACTTGTGCAGAGATTCTGCATCCCATGGGCTGTTCCCACATAACTGATCACAACAGGGGCACTAAGGCAGGCCATTCCTGGGAGACATGAGGTTCCTCTGATGGCTGAATGTGGCTTGAAGACTCTCTACATCCTTACTCGACTTCACTTAGATTGCCTGGTGGTCCAAGATACATGCAACAAACCCTCTTTTCTTCTGACCATCACTTGGGATCAGACTTGCCTCTCAGTCTGCTGCCTTTCCCAGCATTTCTGGCTCCTTCTCCATACTCTCTAATGGAGGTTTCCTCTAATAAAATACTGCTGAGTTTAATTCCATCTTGGCATCCGCTTCTTGAAGGACTTGGACTAACAAAATCATTTTCATTTGTATACCAACAACCTATTTGCTTATTCCATCTTCTAAAATCCTCTATCCAACTTCTCCCACTAGCATTGGCCCCATTTTGCTCATCCTCCTGTTATCTCTTTGAGGTAATAGATGTTTATTGTTTTAAGCTACTAAATTTGGGGCTAGTTTTCGGCACAGCAATAGATAACTAATAAAGCTCTCTTAAATTTCTTTTAGTCTACATCTCTTTGATTTCCTTGCACTTCAAAAATGTTCTCTCTCCTCGCTATATCCAGTCCCACTCCTGCTTTCTCTTTTGTCCTTTCCTTCCTTACTTTGCTCCCTCTCTCCCTCTCTCTATCCCCTCTTTTTCCTTTTTATTATGGAAGAAGCCAAACATATAAAATGACTCTATGTGGTTATGCTAAAAGGAAGCAATATCTGGACTTCTATGCTAAAAGTACAATGCCAATGTATGTGTAGTAAAAGTAAATAAAGTTACTAATAGAACCTGAAGAAAATACGTGGGCAATTCTGCAGCCAAGGCAGTGGCTTTCAACACTTAATTTCTCCCCTTCAGCTGAGCTTTTTATTTTCAGAACAATCACATTAGCAACATGAAGTCTAACACATTCCCGGCAAAAGTTTAAATTGGTTCAAGTACTATGGAAATCAAATGAGCATTATCTAGTATGGTTAAAATACACACCCCATAAAATCCAGCAATCCTACTCTTGATCATACACTCTGGGGAATTTCTTGCCTATGTGTCCCAGGAGACATGTACACTAATATTTACAGCAAAAATTGGAATAACCCAACACACATCAATAGGAAAATAGCAAAATTGTGATATAATCATAAAATATAAGATTTCAGCAGTGAAAATGAATAAATGGCAGCCTCACACATGAGGGATAACTCTCCTGCATAAAGCTGGGTCACACAAGAATCCACGCAGTACAAGTTCACCGTACAAGAAGTTCAAAAACGGGCAAAACTAAATAATATTTGGTTTGGGGATATAAACACTTATTATAAAATCTTTAGAGAAACTCAAGGGAATAGTAAACCCAAGATAAGGATAGAGGTTCCATCTGGGGGATGGGATTGGGGAGGCGCCCACGGTGGCTTCATAGCTTCTGTTTCTTACACCAGCGGTGGGTGCCCAGGTATGTACTTGGTCATAACTCCTTAAATTGGCATTTTTCAAATTGAAGCTTATGAACCATTCCAGGTAAACGTTTTTTTAAAAGAAAAAAGTAGGAGCTCGTCAAGATGGCGCTGTGAGCAGACGTTGAACTCGCCTCCTCCCACGAACACAACCAGGTTACAACAATTTTGGGAAGAATCACCCTGGATTGAAAACTGAAAACTGAATAAAAAGAACCCCCACGACAAGGGACAGTCCTGACGAAAGCAGAAGAGGCAGTAAGTCCGGCAGGAGAGGGAAAAAAGCCACCTTTGGGAGCAGCGGAGCTTCTCAGCTGGCCAGGCGGGAGCCAACCTAAGGTACGCAGCCCTCCCTGGAGTAGTGAGGTCCGTAGGGGGGGCAATACTCCTATAACCATCCTTCGGACTCAGCCCAACTGAGATGGGGGTCTTACTGTCTGGCTTTGCTGGCTATTAACTGCAGCGAGGACACCCCAGAAAAGCTATCGGCTGAAAGCCAAAAAGATCCGGGTCTTAAAGGGCCCACGCACAAACTCTCTCATTGCAGCAACCTAAAATCACCAGAGAGAAGGCTGACTGTCCTTTGGTGAAACAAGACTCACCTTGCAGGCTCTGGGGGCATCTTGGTGAGAGGAGAATCCTCTCCTGAGACTGAGACATTGGTGGGGGCCGTTGTTCTGAGCTGGTCCAGGCGTGCTGATATGGACACCTGTGGGGGCCATTGAGGTGCATCCCTTGGGTTGTTAGCCCAGGGGTATGCCACACCCACTAGAGCACACATTTAATCCAGTTCTGCCAGGGCAGGCAACCCCCTCTAGGGACTGGCCCCACCTAACAGCAAGCCCTCAGGCTACTTTTCAGCCTGCATTGACTGAGTGCCTTGATCCTCTACAGGCAGGCAAGGGTGTCTGCCTCTGTGGGGCAGGGCTTGTGTGAGGACCAGGTGAACTGTAGGGAGAATTGGTGTAGAGGTGGAGGCCTCTGCAGTGTGGTGATGGGGTACGTTCCAGGGGGTTGAGAAGTGTGCACAGACCAGGACTGTGTTGACAGTATATGTGGTCCAGTTGGGGCTGAGGCTTATCAGCGGCAGAAGACTTGTGCTTCACAAATAGACATAAAAAGGATCAGCCCCACCTTGCAAAGCCTGAAACAACTGAGTGCCTCCATGCCAAGGGCTAGCCCCACTCAGCTGCACTCCTAAGAGAACTGACAACAGCCTCGTTGGCCTCAGGCCTATCACAACTGTACTCCCCTGAGCCTAGCAACTAGCTACACTGGGTACCAACCCAATTAAGAGGACAATTGCATTAAGAGTGTGCTAATAGACTTTGTAGCCAATAGTGCTGAGGCCCCTCCAAACTGGATTTACAAATAGGTGGCCAGGGAAGGCAAGATCAGACTCCCTGGGTACGTGCAGTGGAAGCAACCGTGCCACAGCAGAAGAACACAAGTAGCCTACAAAGGGGTCACTCCTGGTTCTTATGGTCTGGTGATGAGAGGGAAGCACACTGCTGGGCCTCATAAGGCATCTCATACATAAGGTCACTTCTCCAAGACCAGGAGACTTAGTCGACTTACCTACTACAAAGAAAATACCACAGAGAAAGAGGCATAATGAGGAGGCAAAGGAATACTTTCCAAGCAAGGGAACACTACAAAACACCAGAAAAAGAACTAAGTGAAACAGAAACTAGCGACCTCCTTGACAAAGAATTCAAACAAAACATAATGAGGATAGTCACAGATATGCAGAGAAGAATGGATGAACACAGTGAGCACGTCAGCAAAGAAGTGGAAGATATAAAAAAGAACCCATCAGAAATGAAGAATACAATACTCGAAATGAGAAATTCACTAGAGGGACTCAATAGCAGAGTAGAGGAAGCAGAAAAACGGATCAGCGAGCTAGACAAAAGATTAGAGGAAATCACCCAAGCAGAACAGAAAAGAGAAAAAAGAATTAGACAGAATGAGAACAGTGTTAGGGAACTCTGGGACACTATCAAGCATGCTAACATTCGGATTATAGGGGTCCCAGAAGGAGAAGAGAGAGACAAAGGGGCAGAAAATTTATTTGGTGAAATAATAGAGGAAAATTTTCCTCACCTGAGGAAGGAAACAGACATCCAAGTTCAGGAAGCACAGAGAGCTCCAAACAAGATAAGCCCAAAGAGGCCCACACCAAGACATATTATAATCAAAATGTCTAAAATTAAAGACAAAGAGAGAATCCTAAAAGCAGCAAGAGAAAGGCCACAAGTGACATATAAAGGGAAGCCCATCAGGCTGTCAGCAGACTTCTCAGTCGATACCCTACAGGCGAGAAGAGAATGGCACGACATATTTGAAGTGCTAAAAGGAAAAAACCTACAACCAAGAATACTCTATCCATCAAGGCTGTCATTCAGAATGGAAGGAGAGATAACGAGCTTCCCAGACAAGCAAAAATTAAAGGAGTTTATCACCAAGAAACCAGTTCTATAAGAAATGCTGAAGGGAATTATTTAAGTGGGAAAGCAATGACCACAAATAGAGATAAAAGAAAAAAATTATCAAAAAAACCCAAAACAACAACAAGAAAAAACAGGCAATAAAATCACTTGTAAGGTAAAAGTATAGTAAAGGCAGCAGATCAACTACCTGTGAAGATAACATGAACGTTAAAAGACAAATGTACTAAAATCACCTCTTTCAATGATAAGAGGGTAATGGATAGATACACACTAAATGAAAGACTATATATGATGTGAAAAACATCTAATGTGGGAGGAGGGGAGTGAAAAAGTAGAGCTTTTAGAAAGAGGTCCAGCTAAAGAGTCTATCTACTCAATATAGACTGTTATATGCATAGTATATTAAAAGGGATCCTCATGGTAACCACAAATCAGAAACCTATAACAAGCAGTAAAAAAAGTAAGACCAAAGAAATCAAACATAGTACTAAAGATAGCCATCAAACCACAAGTGAAGAGAGCAAGAGAAAAAGAAAGGAACTGAGAAGAACTACTAAAACACCCCAAAAAAAGAAAAAGTGACAAAATGGCAATAAATAGCTATTTATCAATAGCTACTTTAAATGTCAATGGATTAAATGCTCCAATCAAATGCCACAGGGTGGCCAACTGGATAAAAAAACAAGATCCATGTATATGCTGCATACAAGAGACACACTTCAGACCTACAGACACTCACAAACTGAAAGTGAAAGGATGGAAAAAGATATTCCATGCAAATGGCAAAGAAAAGAAAGCAGGGGTAGCAAGACTTATATCAGACAAAATAGACTTTAAATCAAAAACTGTAATAAGAGACAGAGACGAGCACTACATAATGATAAAGGGAACAATCCAACAAGAAAATATAACACTTGTAAATATCTACGCACCCAACATAGGAGCACCTAAATATATAAAGCCATTATTAACAGACATAAGAGGAGAAATAGACAGTAACACAATAATAGTAGGGGACTTTAACACTCCACTTACACCAATGGATAAATCATCCAAACAGAAGATCAATAAGGAAACACTCCCCTTAAAGGACACATTAGACCAGATGGACTTAGTAGATATATACAGAACATTCCATCCCAAAACCACAGAATACACATTCTTTTCAAATGCACATGGAACATTCTCCAGGATTGATCACATATTAGGCCACAAAACAAGTCTCAATAAATTTAAGAAGATCAAAATAATACCATGCATCTTTTCTGACCACAAAGGTATGAAACTGGAAAGCAACTACAGAAAGAAAACCAGAGAAGCCACAAAAATGTGGAGATTGAAAAAAATGCTACTGAACAATGATTGGGTCACTGAAGAAATCAAAGAAGAAACCAAAAAATTCCTGGTGACAAATGAAAATGAAAACACGACATGCCAAAATCTGTGGGATACAGCAAAAGCAGTTCTGTGAGAGAAGTTTATAGCAATTCAGGCCTACCTCAACAAAGAAGAAAAATACCAAATAGACAATCTAAAAGTGCACCTAAAGCTACCAGAAAAAGAACAACAAACAAAGCCCAAAATCATCAGAAGGAAGTAAATCATAAAAATCAGAGCAGAAATAAACAAAATAGAGACTGAAAAAACAATAGGAAAAATTAATGAAACCAAGAGCTGGTTCTTCGAAAAGATCAACAAAATTGACAAACCCTTAGCTAGATGCACCAAGAAAAAAAGAGAGAAGGCTCAAATAAATAAAATCATAAATGAAAGAGGAGAGATTACAACAGACACCTCAGAAATACAAAAGATAATAAGAGAATACTATGAAAAGCCATACGCCAACAAATTTGATTCTCTAGAAGAAATGGATAAATTCTTAGAAACATACAACCTTCCAAAACTGGACCAAGAAGATGTAGAAAATTTGAATAGACCGATCACCAGTAAGGAGATTGAAACAGCAATTAAAAACCTCCCAAAAAATAAAAGTCCAGGACCAGATGGCTTCCCTGGTGAATTCTACCAAACATTCAAAGAAGACTTAATACCTATCCTTCTCAAACTCTCCCAAAAAATTCAAGAGGAGGGGAGGCTTCCTAACTCCTTCTACGAAGCAAACATTATCCTGATACCAAAACCAGACAAGGACAACACAAAGAAAGAAATTTACAGGCCAATATCACTGATGAACATCAATGCAAAAATCCTCAACAAAATACTAGCAAATCGAATACAACAATACATTAAAAAGATCATACATCATGATCAAGTGGGTTTCATTCCGGGGATGCAGGGATGGTTCAACATCCACAAATCTATCAACGTGATACACCACATTAACAAAATGAAGAATAAAAATCACACGATCATCTCAATAGATGCAGAGAAAGCATTTGACAAGATACAGCATCCATTTATGATAAAAACTCTAAATAAAATGGGTATAGAAGGAAAATACCTCAACATAATAAAGGCCATATATGACAAACCCACAGCAAATATCATTCTCAATGGAGAAAAACTCAAAGCTATCCCTCTAAGAACAGGAACCAGACAAGGATGCCCACTGTCACCACTCTTATTTAACATAGTATTGGAAGTCCTAGCCGGAGCAATCAGGCAAGAAAAAGAAATAAAAGGGATCCACATTGGAAAAGAAGAAGTGAAACTGTCACTCTTTGCAGATGACATGATTTTATATCTAGAAAACCCTAAAGAGTCCACTAAAGAACTTTTAGATATAATAAAGGAATACAGTCAAGTTGTGGGATACAAAATCAATGTACAAAAATCGGTTGCTTTTCTATACACTAACAACGAAGTAGCAGAAGGAGAAATTAAGAATACAATCCCATTTATAATTGCAACAAAAAGAATAAAATACCTAGGAATAAACGTAACCAGAGAGGTGAAAGATCTGTACACCAAAAACTATAAAACATTGTTGAAGGAAATTGAAGAAGACACAAAGAAATGGAAAGATATTCCATGCTCTTGGATTGGAAGAATTAACATTGTTAAAATGTCCATACTTCCTAAAGCAATCCATAGATTCAATGCAATCCCTATCAAAGTTCCAACAACAGTTTTTACAGAAATAGAACAAAGAATCTTAAAATTTATATGGAACAACAAAAGACCCCGAATAGCCAAAGGATTCCTGAGAAAAAAGAACAAAGCTGGAGGTATCACACTCCCTGATTTCAAATTATACTACAAAGCCATAGTAACCAAAACCGCATGGTCCTGGCACAAAAACAGACACACAGATCAATGGAAAAAAATTGAGAGCCCAGAAGTAAACCCACACGTTTATGGACAGCTAATATTTGACAAGGGAGCCAAGAGCATACGATGGAGAAAGGAGAGTCTCTTCAATAAATGGTGTTGGGAAAACTGGACAGCCACATGCAAAAGAATGAAAGTAGACCGTTCCCTTACACCATGCACAAAAATCAACTCAAAATGGATTAAAGACTTGAATGTAAGACCCGAAACCATGAGACTTCAGAAGAAAACATAGGCAGTATGCTCTATGACATTGGTCTGAGCAGCATATTTTCAAGTCCCATGTCTGACCGGGCAAGGGAAACAAAAGAAAAAATGAACAAATGGGACTACATCAAACTAAAAAGCTTCCTTACAGCAAAGGAAACCATCAACAAAATGAAAAGACAACCTAACAATTGGGAGAAGATATTTGCAAACCACATATCAGATAAGGGGTTAATATCCAAAATATACAAAGAACTCATACAGCTCAAGAACAAAAAAACCAACAATCCAATTAGAAAATGGGCAAAAGATCTGAACAGAGATTTATCCAAAGAAGATATACAGATGGCCAACAGGCATATGAAAAGATGCTCCACATCATTAGCTATCAGGGAAATGCAAGTCAAAACTACAATGAGGTATAACCTCACTTCGTCAGAACGGCTATAATTAACAAGACAGGAAACAACAAATGTTGGAGAGGGTGTGGAGAGAAGGTGTGTCTTCACTGCTGGTGGCAGTGCAAACTGGTGCACCCACTATGGAAAGCAGTTTGGAGTATCCTCAGAAAATTAAGGATAGATCTACCATATGAACCAGCTATTCCACTGCTGGGTATTTATCCAAAGAAGTTGAAAACACAAAGGCATAAAGATACTTGCACCCCTATGTTCACTGCAGCATTATACACAATAGCTGAGATGTGGAAGCAACCTAGGTGCCCATCAAGGGACGAATGGATAAAGAAGATGTCGTATTTATACACGATGGACTACTACTCAGCCATAAGAAATGACGAAATCCGGCCATTTGTGACAACGTGGATGGACCTTGAGGGTATTATGCTGAGTGAAATAAGTCAGAGGGAGAAAGTCAAATACCATATGATCTCACTCAAAAGTAGAAGATAAAAATGATTAAAAAAACCCCACAAACCACATAGCATTGGAGATTGAACTGGTGGTTACCATTGGGGAAGGGGGGAGGGCAAAAGGGGTGATTAGGGTCACATGTGAGGGGGTGCACTATAATTAGTGTTCGGGTGGTGAACATGATGTGATGTATACAGAATTCGAAATATGATGTACATCCAAAAAAATAAAAATTAAAAATTATAAAAAAAGAAAAGAAAAAAGTAAAGAAGCTATCAAAGTTCCTTGCAAAGATCATTAGAGAACTACCACATCGGAGCAAAATCACAACCAATGTTATGAGCCATGTGAGAGACAGGGCTGGGATGCCATAAATAATGCAATGGCTAGAAATAGGTCGTTTGATCTTTTGCTCACTGGCATCTCTAAGATTTTCTAGTATACAATGTTTAATCTGATGTGCAAGGTAATTCTATCTTTAGAAGGATTTGATGTGTTACTTACATTTAACCTTACATAGAACTTAATTAACTACTTTTACAGAAGTGGAAAGCACATTGTTGATCAATATAAAGTAAACTGGAAAACCTTATAAAGGGATAACCAGTTACAGAATAGAAAGTGTGAATGGAAAACACAATAGAGCTGCTTTTTAAAAACTTTAGAGGCACATATTAACGGTGCTTTTTAGAATCACGGTGTCCAAATCACTTCTATCAAACCTCATCCCAAAACACAGTGAAAGATGTTAAATTTATTATAAAGTGCCAAATGAATAGCGAGTTTTGGGAAAACTTTGTTTCTAGATTGGAGTTAACCTTTTCTGCCTACTGCATCTCACCAAAATTGTCATGATGCTAAGCTAGGTGTATAGACTGAGGTATGAGATTCACATCTTTCTAACTGAAAAGCAATTTCACTACACAAATATTTTTGAAGATGATGCTGAATAAGAAAATTTGCATTTTAGCCAATAGTTTTGACATTCCTAAGAAACTAAATTTGAAACGTCTATGGACAAAAAAAGATAGTTATTATTTTAAAGGCATTATCATGGCACCCGGGTCTTGGGACTATTTGATCTAGCTTCTATATGTTCTCAACTTTGTTGCAACTTATTGAAGGGAACATTATTATTAAAGGCAATTGCAAGAAAAACTTGCAAATATTATTGTGTCTCCTTTCTCTGTCTCATAATTTTAACCATTACTTTCCAAAAGAGAAATGAAAAGCATTAAAGAACAATAATCAGATAAGAGAAGCATTGATTCACAAAATCCTGAAATAATTAACTTTTGTTTTAACATCTATGAAAATACTCTTCCTTCTAGAGGTGGAGGTTAATTTCCTCCTCTTGAGTGTGGTACTTAATGGTACTGTACTTAATGACTCACTGCTAACTGACAGAGTAAGGCTGATGGAATGGTGTGTGACTCTGGGTCTAGGACCTAAAACACATTGCAACTTCCATCATGGTTGCTCTTTCTCTCTTTAATCACTTGCTTTGGGAGAAGTTGGCTACCTAGTCATTATCCATGTTATGGAAAAGTCCACATGGCTAGGAACTCAGGCCTCCTGGGACCACCCAGGAAGGAAATGAGGCCCCTTCCAACAGCCATATGAGTGAGCCATGTTTCTTCTGAAACCTCCAGCCTCAGTCAAGCCCTCAGATGATACAGCCCTGGATGACAACTTGACTGCAATCTTGAGAGAGGCCATGAGCCAGAAGTGCACAGGTAAACCTCTCCCGGATTCCTGAACCTGGGAAACTCTGGGAGATAATACACGTTTGTTCTTTGAGCTGCTAAGTTTGGGGTAATGTGTTATGCTGTGGTACATAATTAATACAGTGTCCAGAGAGAATGAATTATTCTACTTTAACTTTCATTTGCTCTAAATTAATTGTAAAATATTAAACATGTGATTTGGTTCTTAGATTTAAGAAAAATTTCCATGGCTAATAGGATATATTTTATTATCATTCACAGCAATCTATTTACTTGAACTTTAATTTCCAATTGTGACTCAATTAAACTCAAAAAGAAGAACCAGACCATGCCAGGCTGATTCTATGACGGTCCCCAACCACCACCTGCTAGTTATTTACCTTCCTCCCAGTGATTCAATCAAACACCAATACAGATGTTGCTGTGAAGGGATTTTGCAGATGGATCTAAGGTCTCAAATCAGTTGACTTTAAGACACGGGGATTATCTTGAGTTGGACTGTCTAAAGCAAGTAAACCCAGAATAGGGGTTCTTCCTAAAGAAAGAGATTCAAAGAGTGAGAGGGATTCAATGTGAGGGATTTTCTCCATTGTGGGCTTTGAAAGTGGAGACGCTACATGGCAAAGAATGCTGGTGGCCACTAAGTGTTGAGAGCAGCCCTCCCTGAGGCTCCTTGTCAACAGTTGTCAAGAAAACAGGGACCTCAGTCTCACAAGTGGAAGAAACTGAATTCTGCTAACAATCTCTGTACAAGCTTAGAGGAGGATCCTGAGCTCAAGATGAGAACCCAGCTTTGTGAAACCCTGAACAGAGTACTCAACCACACCATGCCTGGATTTCTGACTAAGGAACTACAAGCAAATAAATTGGTGTTGTTTTGAGCCACTAAGTTGTGATAATTTGTTATGCAGTAATAAAAAACTAATATACAGACTCACTGGGCAACAGATAAGCACATAGTATTTTTTTCTACGGGGATGAATTTATGAACGGATATGTATGCTAGTTGCACAAAATAAAATCTTTCCTAACTTTTTTGTATTTTTCACTTTATGATTTTTATATAATGCAATTAAATTTTAATACAATCATATTTCACTCATTCATTCAACAATTAATTTAATGCCTACTATGTACCAGGAACAACTTCATATGACGGGCATACAGCTTTGACCTAAATAGCCCAAAGCCCCTGTGCTCATTTGTCTTACATTCTAGAGGCTTCCCAAGAGTGAGACAGAGCCATTGGAGTGTTTTAGTGAAGAAATGACACATCCTGACTCAATTAGCAGCATTACTGACCCCTGTGGGGAGAACAGTCCTTGCGTGGCAGGCAAGGGGTTGGTGCTGGTGCCACAATTCAGGTGTGAGAGGATGGTGGAGATTAAGTGAAGAAGAGGGGTGAGAGGGACAGAGAGAAGGGCTGGAGGAGCAGGGGTGAGGAGAAGAAGCAGAGGGAAAGAACTCTAAAGCAGTGGAATCCTCAGATTTAAACATATTGTTTTATAGATCTTTAATAAACATATCTACAGAGCCCAGCAGGGTATTCTTTGCATTTGGTATTTCATTCAATCTGTGGGGCTTCCCAAAAACTAATTACCTCCTTATGTTAATCGGTTTAAAAACTAAGTGCCCAATAAAATATGTACACCACTTGATGTGAATAAAATTCATAAAAACAGGCATGCATGAGCATTGGTGAAGGGCATTTTGACTGCATTGAACACTTGCAACTTTGAGGAGATTAACACACAGTAACAAACTGTGCTTCCATGTGCTTCATTGTACTGAGGACATGTCAGGACTCACATGGAGACACTCAGGGCTATGGAATGAAGGGCATTTCAAAATATTAACAACCTGGAGTCACAGTTATACTGTCTGGGAAAGTAAAACTTAGGGGCTTTGTGAGTCTGACTGCAGCGCTGTGTAGACACATTTCTGTAGGAAGGGGCCAAAATCACTTCTTTTACAGATTAGATTCCTGATGTTCAGGGTTTTCAAGATTGTGTTACCCACTGTAGTTAAACAAAAAGGAAGCTGGTCTCCATGAGAACCTCTGTCTGGTGTTTTCAGGCACAACTCCTCCAGGTTTAAGAAGAAAATCGTTGTCCCTCCCCCTCCAATCCCAGGGCGAGCTCACTCTCTGGCGTCAAGTCCTCTGGGGCTGAGTTTTCTTCTAGAAGAGTCCAGGGGAGAGGTCAGGGGTGGGAGGCAGCGAGTCCATTTCAGGGAGATGGATTCCAGTAAGAGGAGGAAAAGGGGCTGAGCCCAGCCTGGGGTCTCTCCCTGGTTTCCTCAGACAGGCCCTGGGCCAGGACTCAGGGAGACGGTGTGACAAAGAGCTCTCGGTGCAGGAGGAGAGGGTTCAGGGCAGAGTCCCAGGTCCCCGGGTGTGGCAATCAGGGTGTCAGGCCCCAAGGGCAGCGTCTGGCGAGGGTAAGCTCAGTGTTGGGGAGTTCCCATCTCCCTAAGTTTCACTTCTCTCTATCACAACCTGCGTCAGGTTCTCCTGCCTGGATTCTCTTGAAGACGACCCAGTTCTCACTCCCATTGCGTGTCCAGTTTCCAGAGAAGCCAATCAGTGTCACTGCGGTTCCTGGTTATAAACTCCACACTGACCAGCGGGGACTCAGATTTTCCCCAAACACGGAGGATGCGGGCTACGGAGCTGCCGACCTTCCTCCTGCTGCTCGCGGGGACTCTGACCGAGACCTGGGCGGGTGAGTGCGGAGTCGGGAGGAAACGGCCTCTGCGGGGAACGGAGCGAGGGGACTCGGCAGGGGCGGAGGACACCGGGGAAGGCGCGTCTTTGAGGACACCTGCCCAGACTCTCCCCCAACTTCGGCTCCACCTCATCCTGACCCCTCCCTTATCCGGCCCCCTCCTCGTCCCATGCCTAAATCCAGGCCCTTTTCTGTCCCACTGCCTCTTTTCCGTCTTCGACCCCCCTTGCCCTCCCCTCCCGGGCCCCGGGTACCCTCTCCGAGAGGAGGGTCAGCCAGGTCTCAGCCCCTCCCCGCCCCCAGGCTCCCACTCCCTGAGGTATTTCTACACCGCCGTGTCCCGGCCCGGCCGCGGGGAGCCCCGCTTCATCGCCGTCGGCTACGTGGACGACACGCAGTTCGTGCGGTTCGACAGCGACGCCGAGAGTCCGAGGATGCAGCCGCGGGCGCCATGGATGGAGCAGGAGGGGCCGGAGTATTGGGAAGAGCAGACACAGATCGCCCAGGAAGCCGCAGAGAATTTCCGAGTGAACCTGAACACCCTGCGCGGCTACTACAACCAAAGCGAGGCCGGTGAGCGACGCGGGCCCAGGTCCAGGCCGCGACCCCCCATCCCCACGGACGGGCCGGGGTCTCCCCGAGTCTCTGGGTCCGAGATTCACCCCGAGGCTGCGGGACCCGCCCCGTCCCTCCACCAGGGTGGAGCCCGCGGTGACTTTTACCCGGTTTCATATTCAGTTTAGGCTTAATCACTGCCTAGTGGTCGGGTCGGTGGCGAGTCTGGTCACGGGGCGTGGCCAAGGCTGACCTCGGGACGGGGTCAGGGTCTCACACCATCCAGCACATGTATGGCTGCGACGTGGGGCCGGACGGGCGCCTCCTCCGCGGGTACAGTCAGTACGCCTACGACGGCGCCGATTACATCGCCCTGAACGAGGACCTGCGCTCCTGGACCGCGGCGGACACGGCGACTCAGATCACCCGGCGCAAGTGGGAGGCGGACGGTGTGGCGGAGGACTTCAGGAACTACCTGGAGGGCACGTGCGTGGAGTGGCTCCTCAGATACCTGGAGAACGGGAAGGAGACGCTGCAGCGCGCGGGTACGCCAGACCGCGGGGCCTCCCTGATCTCGCGTGGGGCTGAGGACCTTCTACAAGGAGAGGTGGAACCTGTGGGCAGGGAGACTGAGTCGGCCTGGGTTTTCAGATCTGGTACCAGAGAGTTACTCGCCTAGAGTGCCCACCCTTCTCTCTGGGCAGTTAAGGGATGCAGTCTCTCCGCGGACGGAGAGGAAAGCTATCTCTGAAATAACTGATGATGGGTTCCCTTTGCCTCTGGCAGTGGCTTTGGAAAGCACTGGGGGCGGGGCGGGGGGGGAGGGGAAGGCTTTCTCTCTCAAGCCTTGTTCTCTGCCCCACAACCAATGTGTTTGATGTCTGACTCCAGTTCAAATTTCTGACCCGTCCTCTCAGAACCCCTAAAGACACATGTGACCCACCACCCCATCTCTGACCATGAGGTCACCCTGAGGTGCTGGGCCCTGGGCTTCCACCCTGCGGAGATCACCCTGACCTGGCAGCGTGATGGAGAGGACCTGACCCAGGACACGGAGCTTGTGGAGACCAGGCCTGCAGGGGACGGGACCTTCCAGAAGTGGGCGGCTGTGGTGGTGCCTTCTGGAGAGGAGCAGAGATACACGTGCCATGTGCAGCACGAGGGGCTGCCTGAGCCCCTCACCCTGCGATGGGGTAAGGAGGGAGCCGTGGGCTCAGAGCCTCTTAGGGAAATCAGGAGCTCTTCTGGAGACCTTCAACAGCGTCAGGGCTGAGGCCTGGGGGTCAGGGCCCTCAACTTCCCTTCCCTTCCCTTCCCTTCCCAGAGCCGCCGCCTCAGGCCGCCATGCCCATCGTTGCTGATTCGGTTCTCCCTAAAATTTGTGTACCTGTGGCAGCTGTGGTAGCTGTGGCCGCTGTGGCAGCTGTGTTCGCAGTGGTAGCTGTGGTAGCTGGCATATTTGCATTTGTGAACTGGAAGAAACGCTCAGGTAGGGTAGGCAGCATATCATTGGATCTTGTTGTTTTATCCATTCAGCTATTCTGTGTTTTGGTTGGAAAATTTAATCCATTTACATTTAAAATAATTATTGATAGTGATACTTATGGTTATTTTTACTATGCTTATATTTTTAACTTTGAAATTAGAGTTGTAAGTGAATTATGCACCACTATTACCATATTACAGAGTCTAACTGACTATATATTTGCCATTACCAGTGAGTTTTACACTACTTTTTTATGTTATTGTCCTAGGATATTCCTAGAATTTTTTTTTTGTTAAACACTAATATAATCGTTGAAGGTTTGATATACTTCTTTTCCTAATGATATTTTTAAGTTATATTTTTGTTTTCAGAGGGAATGGAATTTAGAATATGTCTCCTTAATGTACAGAGCAGGCTTCATATGACTACAGGTACAGATGCAGTTATGGACAGATGGGTGTTTTACTGTATACTTCCTCATCACTTTTTAAGTACCTGTCTCATGCATGCCTGCTTATTTGCATTTTGTTCTGAAAAAAGAAGGCCCAGTGAAGGACAATATCTTGTTAGTGTTTATCCCAGTAGATTTTCTACTTCCTCTCATTGTATCATTTCCTATCTTAATTCCTTTTGCACTAAGAGATGGGAGAATATAAAACAAATCGCCTCTGATTGATGAGATGTCCTTGGAACCGTGTGGTTCCAATTCTCAGAAATATGAGTCGGTTTGAACCACAGAGTAAATTATGAGAGGGTTTCAAAGTTTTGTCCCCCTCCTTCCTGACATTGTGCACTCATTTTTAATGAGCTGGTTCTTTATTCCTATTATTTTTCGTATAAAAGTGACAGGAAAAAGGCAAGGCCAGTTAAGGTATTTCACTGTGCACCTAGTCATAGCTCTATCTGTTTCTTGTACTTTAGTCTTCAGCTCTCAATGATCATATTCCTCAACTCCAGCATGCACATATTTTTCATTTTGCTTTCTTATCTTTCTAACTGAAGTTTGCTGTCATCATTTGGTATTCAATTTCCTTGTTTCATTTGTCTTATCACTGCAATCAATATAGACAAATCCTTTCCGTCAAGTGAATTTTATTAAGATTATACCTGTGGAGTTTTGGTATTTTTAACTTTCTGATGTGTAATGTGTACATTTTATACAAGGCTCAGATCATTTGATTTAGAACCCTTTCTCCTGCCACTAAATACTTCATTTCCCTTCCTTTAATGCAGTTTAATCAAGATAAGTTTTGTTTAGGCATGTGTTACAATAAAACTCACATAAAACAGTTATGTATTAAGTGATGGAGGGAGATGTGAATGGAGGCTCACAGGAAACTAACTGCATTTTCTCTACAGGTACTGGTTCAATATTCTGTAAATCAAGTGTTTGTGGCTACTTTATACAACATAGTTACCACAATAACAAGAAATGACTATTAATAGTAGCAGTCCAGAACCTACCAAAACTAACAAAAGGAACAATAACAACTTAACTAAATAGTGCCAAAAGGGATCAGGAATAGTTTTTATGAGTTAGCCACCACAGCTAATATTTCTAAAATATTTTCTCTTGCAGTAAATTCATTGTTTCCCCTAATTTCATTTTTCATAAAATATTCTCTGGACATAAGTGGGCTTTCAGCCACTGTTGATGGATGTGTGTAAGTCAGTGAGTCTGTGTGTGTGTGTGTGTGTGTGTGTGTGTGTGTGTGAATGTGTGCTGCAACCTGTTAGATTTGATTTTACATTTAAAATTATTAGGGCATTTGAATTTTCTTCATGTTTATTTCCCATGATATTTACATTAATCTTTCCATTTTATTTTACAGAACTGAAAGAATTGGGTAAGACTCCTCTGACAGCCCTTTACACCCATGACAACTTAAGCGGCTGCTGTCTTGGTCTTTAGTAGTCCCTGCCATTTTATCTACATGACATCCATTGGCTCACCTTTCTCCCAGATGTCTACTCTTCCCTCCCACAGACATCTGTTTATAAACTTCTTCCCTGTTACATTCTCTCCACTTCTGTTTTTTGGCCTTTCATTCATTCCCGTTGCTTCTGTTTTCATGCCCTACCAGTCCTTGCCTGTGAACGTTGCTTCTTCTGTCTTCAAGAGACTTGCCATAGTTGTATTATGATGTGGAGAGATGAAGGGAATTAGGCGGATAGGCATCTGGTTTCCATTCTACAAATATTTTCTGGAAAATGACCATTAAGCTAGGACCTCTGTTATATACTTGAAGGAGGAGGGCACAGTAAGATGCCTTCGGTTTTACCCCAAACCTTAAGAAATGGGAGAACAGTCCTACCTTGCTGAATGAGGTTTCTCCCTCCATTGTCCTTTGAAAGACTGTAAATTCTGTCGTCTCTTATTGGTCAAATGTGAACTTGAGGCTCACTTTCCACTGTCCTTGAACATCTTATCCAAGTGCTCCAAGGTAGAGGAATATGTTACATAATTTTTCCTGTTTTTTTCCTTTGCAACCATAGTAACTGTCGTTTAAACTTCTGCGCTTTTACCAACACAATTATTAATTCTGGGAACGGCAATCCCTTTTAAATGTTTATAAAAGATCTGTATATACTAAGGAAATTTCGTTGATAATATGTCTCAATTCACAATATTTTCAGCCGTTTTCTAGGACATTTCCAAGGAGTTTTTCATAAAACCTTAATATAAGGATTAAAACGTTTAACATCACCCTTTCTTAAACATTTTTCAATGATTTTTTTTCAGAGGAAATGGATTTTAGAAGTGTATCTGCTAGAGATACAGTTTGGGGACAGATGGACGCTTTTACTGTTGGCTTCCTCATCTGTCTTAAGCACCTGTCTTGTGGACTGGTGTGTGTTTGCCCTATATTTTCAAAGGGAAGAAGGCTCAATGCAAGACTGAAGACGGACATTGTTTATCCCAAAAAAGGTCATCTCAACCTCCTCTCAGGGTTTCATATTCTGTTTAGTTACTTTTGCACCAACGAGTCTGTACAAGTAAAACAACATGGCCTGTGATTGGTGAGGTTGCTTTTGGAATTATCTGGTTCCAATTCTGGGAAATATTAGTCAGTTTCAACCGTAGAGAAAACTATGGAAGTGTTTCACATTTTTATCTTTGCTCACTGACATGTGCCTTCGTTTTGAATTAATTTGTCTTTTCTTCCTTTTATTTTCCAGTTAAGAGTGAACAGGAAAAAGGCAAGTCCCATTCACATATTTCGCTGTTTGACTAGTGCTTCTTTCATCTGTTTCTTGTACGCTTGTCTTCAACTATTAAGGATCATCGTTCTCAACTCCAGTATACATACTACCTGTTTACGTGATTTGTCTCATTACCTTATCTTTCTACCCGAGCTTGCTGTTTTGCTTTTTAATTCTCTTTCCCTTATTATTACTGCTCTGAATTGTCCTGCCACTCCAATATTGTAGACAGATGCTTTTTGTCAAGTATAATTTTATTAATCACATACCTCTGATATTTTGGCATTCTCAAAGTGGTTCAAGTGTAAGTTTTGTCTAAGTGAACTCACATCTTTTGATTTACAACCCCCTTCGTTGCCATTTCATACTTTACTTCCCTTCCTTTCATGTGATTTACTTAAGATAAGCTTCATCCAGGCGTGAGTTAAAACAGAAACTCATATAGAATAAGGTTATGTATTAAGTGATTGAGGGAAATGTTGTAAATAGAAGCTCCCAGGAATCTAACTCTGCATTTTCACCACAGGCAGTGGTTCAGTGTTCTGGAACTCAGTGTTTGTGGCTACTTTATACAACATAGTTAGCACAATAACAAGGAATGAATATTAATAGTAGCAGTCCAGAGCCTACCAAAACTAACAAAAGGAACAATAACAACTCAAATAAATAATGCCAAAAGGGATCAAGAATAATTTTTATGAGGTAGCCACCACAACTAATGTTTCTAGAATATTTTCTCTTGCAGTAAATTCATTCTGTTTCCCCTATTTTCATTTTGTAGAATATTCTCTGGACAAAAGTAGACTTTCAGCCACTCTTGATGCATGTGTGTCAATGATTGAGTCTGTGTTTGTGTGTGTGTATGTGAGTGTGTGTGTCCAATTCTAGAACCTGTTAGGTTTGATTTAAAACTTTTAGTGCATTTGAATTTTCTTTATGTTTGTTTCCCACGATATTTACATTGATCTTTCCATTTTATTTTGCAGAACTGAAAGAATCAGGTAAGACTCCTCTGACAACCCTTTACTCCCATAACCATTTCAGTGGCTGCTGTCTTGGTCTTTAGTGCTCCCTGCCATTTCACCTACATGACATCCATTGGCTCACCTTTCTCCCAGATGTATACGCTTCCCTCCCACAGACTTTTGTTTATGAACTTCTTCCCTGTTACATTCTCTGCACTTCTGTTTTTTGGCCTTTCATTCATTCCCGTTGCTTCTGTTTTCATGCCCTACCAGTCCTTGCCTGTGAACGTTGCTTCCGTCTTCAAGAGACTTGCCATAGTTGTATTATGATGTGGAGAGATGAAGGGAATTAGGCGGATAGGCATCTGGTTTCCATTCTACAAATATTTTCTGGAAAATGACCATTAAGCTAGGACCTCTGTTATGTACTTGAAGGAGGAGGGCACAGTAAGATGCCTTCAGTTTTACCCCAAACCTTAAGAAATGGGAGAACAGTCCTACCTTGCTGAATGAGGTTTCTCCCTCCATTGTCCTTTGAAAGACTGTAAATTCTGTCGTCTCTTATTGGTCAAATGTGAACTTGAGGCTCACTTTCCACTGTCCTTGAACATATCACCCAAGTGCTCCAAGGTATACGGATATGTTACATAATTTTTCCTTTCTTTTTCCTTTCCAACCATAGTAAGCGTCGTTTAAACTTCTGCGCTTTTACCAACACAATTATTAATTCTGGGAACGGCAATCCCTTTTAAATGTTTATAAAAGATCTGTATATACTAAGGAAATTTCATTGATAATGTGTCTCAATTCACAATATTTTCAGCCGGTTTCTAGGACATTTCCAACGAGTTTTCATAAAACCTTAATACAGGATTAAAACGTTTAACATCATCCTTTCTTAAACATTTTTCAATGATTTTTTTTTTCAGAGGAAATGGATTTTAGAAGTGTATCTGCTAGAGATACAGTTTGGGGACAGATGGACGCTTTTACTGTTGGCTTCCTCATCTGTCTTAAGCAGCTGTCTTGTGGACTGGTGTGTGTTTGCCCTATATTTTCAAAGGGAAGAAGGCTCAATGCAAGACCAATGCCGGACGTTGTTTATTCCAAAAAAGGTCATCTCAACCTCCTCTCGGGATGTTTATTTAGTTCCTTTTGTATTTAGTTTTCTATTCAGTTCCTTTTCTATTTTTTTCTATTTAGTTACATTTGCACCAGGGAGTGTGTAGAACATGAACAACAATACCTGTGGTTGGTCAGGGTGCTTTTGGAATCTTCTGGTTCCAGTTCTGAGAAATATTGGTCACTTTGAACCATACGGAAAACTAGGGAAGTGTTTCAAGTTTTTTTCTTTGCTCACTGACACGTGCCTTCATTTCGAATTAATTGGTCCTTTCTTCCTTTTGTTTTACAGATCAGAGTGAACAGGAAAGAGGCACGTTCCATTCACGTATTTCACTATTTACCTAGTGATGGTTTCATCTGTTTCTTGTACGCTTGTCTTCAACTATTAAGGATCATTGTTCTCAGCTCTGATATACATACCTGTTTACGTGATTTGTCTCATTCCCTTGTCTTTCTAACTGAGCTTGCCATTTCCTCTTTGCTTCACTTCCCCTTATTATTACTGCTCTGAGTTGTCCTGCCACTTCAATATTGTAGATGGATGCTTTTTGTCAAGTATGATTTTATTAATCATATACCTCTGAATTTTGGCATTTTCAAAGTGGCTCATGTGTGAGTTTTGTCTAAGATAACTCAAATCTTTTGATTTAGAACCCCCTTTGTTGCCATTTCATACTTTACTTCCCTTCCTTTCATGTGATTTACTTAAGATAAGCTTCATCCAGGCATGAGTTAAAACAGAAACTCATATAAAATAAGGTGATGTGTTCAACAGATTGAGGCAAATGTAAATACAGGCACCCGGAAAACTAACCCTGCATTTCCTCTACAAGCCGTGGTTCCGTATTCTGTAAGTCAGTGTTTGTGGCTACTTCATACAAAGAAGATACCACAGTAATGGGACACGACTGCCAATAGTTAGGGGCAGTCAAAAGCCTACCAAAACTAAGGAAATAAGTAATAAAAGCTTAAATAAAGTCAAAATGGATCAAGAATATTTTTTATGAGGTAACCATCACAACTGATATTTCTGAAATGTTTTCTCTTGCAGTAAATTCATTCTGTCTCCCCATCTTCATTACTCGTAAAAAATTCTCTGGACAAAAGTGGGCTTTCAGTTGCTGTTGATGCATGCGTGTGAGTGAGTGTATGTGTGTGTGCGCATGCGCGTATGTGTGTGTGTGTGTCTGTCTGTTTCTGCATCCTGATAAGTTTGAATTTACATTTAAAGTTTTAATACATTTGAATTTTCTTCACGTTTGTTTCCCATGATATTTACATTAATCTTTCCATTTTATTTTTCAGGAGAACTTCAGAATAAATTGGGTAAGACGTCTCTGACAACCCTTTACTCCCATAACCATTTCAGTGGCCGCTGTCTTGGTCTTTAGTGTTCCCTGCTATTTCACCTACATGACATCCATTGGCTCACCTTTCTCCCAGATGTCTACTCTTCCCTCCCACAGACATTTGTTTATAAACTTCTTCCCTGTTACATTCTCTCCACTTCTGTTTTTTGGCCTTTCATTCATTCCCGTTGCTTCTGTTTTCATGCCCTACCAGTCCTTGCCTGCGAACGTTGCTTCTTCCGTCTTCAAGAGACTTGCCGTAGTTGTATTATGATGTTGGAGAGATGAAGGGAATGAGGCTGATAGGCATCTGGTTTCCATTCTACAAATATTTTCTGGAAAATGACCATTAAGCTAGGACCTCTGTTATGTACTTGAAGGAGGAGGGCACAGTAAGATGCCTTCAGTTTTACCCCAAACCTTAAGAAATGGGAGAACAGTCCTACCTTGCTGAATGAGGTTTCTCCCTCCGTTGTCCTTTGAAAGACTGTAAATTCTGTCGTCTCTTATTGGTCAAGTGTGAACTTGAGGCTCACTTTCCACTGTCCTTGAACATATCACCCTAGTTCTCCAAGGTATATGAATATGTTACATAATTTTTCCTGTTTTTTTTTCCTTTGCAACCATAGTAAGTGTCGTTTAAACTTTTGCACTTTTACCAACACAATTATTAATTCTGAGAACGGCAATGTGTTTTACATGTTTGGTAAAACTAGACAGCCCCATGAAAAAGAGTGAAAGTAGACCATTATCTTACACCATACCCCAAAATCAACTCAAAATGGATTAAAGACTTGAATATAAGACCTGAAACTATAACCCTTCTGCAAGAAAATATAGGCAGTACACTCTTTGACATCAGTCTTAGTAGTATCTTTTTGAATACCATGCCTGCCCCAGCAAGGGAAACAAAAGAAAAAAATTAACAAATGGGACTACATCAAGCTAGTGTGTGGCAAAGGAAACCATCAACAAAATGAAAAGATAGCCTAACAATTGGGAGAACGTTTTTGCAGATCATATCTGATAAGGAGTTAATTTCCAAAATTTATGAAGAATTCATACAACTCAACACCAACAACAAAACAACCCAATTAAAAATTGGCAAATGATCTAAACAGACATTGTTCAAAATAAGATATAAATGGCCAACAGGCACATGAAAATGTGTTCTATGTCACTATCAGGGAAATGAAAATCAAAACAACAATGAAACACCCGTCAGAATGGCTGTAACTAAAAGGATAAGAAATAACAAGTGTTGGAGCAGATGTGGAGAAAAAGGAACACTCATACACTGCTGGTGGGAATGTACACTTTGTGAACACCATGGAAAACAGTATAGAGGTTCCTCAAAAAATTAAGAATAGAATTACCATATGATCCAGCTATGCCACTTCTGGGTATTTATACAAAGAACATGAAAACATGCTCTTTTTGTCTAATTCAAGAAGACATTTGCACCCCTATGTTCATTGCTGCATTATTCACAATAGCCAAGACTTGGAAGCAACCTAAGTACTCATCAGTGGATGAATGGGAAAAGAAGATGTGGTATATATATATACAACAGAATACTATTCAATCATAAAAAAGGTGAAATCTTGCCATTGCAACAAAATGGAAGGACCTTGAGCATATTATGTATGCTAAATGAAATGTCAGACAGAGACAGCCCAGTACTGTATGACTTCACTTGTTTGTGGAAGATAGAAAACAGCACCAACACCAACTAACAAATACATAGATATAGAGATTAGGTTGGTGGTTACCAGAGGAGAAGAGGGGGAGTGGGTGCTTGAAAGGAGTAAAAGGGCACATGTGTATGGTGATGGATGGTAATTAGTCTTTGGCTGGTGTACACGATATAGTCTGTACAGAAATCAAAATATAATGGTGTACACCTGAAAAAAAGTGATAAACACTAGAGTCACATCCTGGAAAAGAGAGAAAAATGAGAGTTTAAAGCAGGCTTCTAACATTTAGTAGTAATTCTAGCATTCCTTTATCTCCATTGACTCGTATTTCCCTTCAAGTAAATAAGTTAGTAATCAACATTAATTTTATTCCATTTTATTTCTGTTTGTTTATAAAAGATTGATGTGCTGAGAAATTATGTACTTATATATGTTAATGGGAATGGAATGAATTTGGTTAGAGCCACATCACTTAATTCTTTGAACTTCTTCTGCAGTAAATGATAAGATCAGATAATACAGGTTAATAAAAACTGATTTTGAAAGTTCTGTCAGTTGAAAACTCAATTAAATTCTATTGTAGTTTTGTTAAAAGCATAGAATTAGAAACCATCAGACTTCAAAAAATATTGTATCTCATCATGATAGTCATTTGCTTTCTTGAGGGTTGTGATGTCTTCTAAAAAGAGTTTCTCAGAACTTAAATATATGTTGACCATTAATTACACAAATTATGTTTCACTTAGACATCTAGTGTAATCTGAAATACTCAGAAAGATTTTTGAAATTAAAAATCAATTCCAATAAACTGCTACCAAGATAACATTTGTTATCAAATTATTTTATTAAACATGTATTTTGACCCAAATCTTGAATTATTTATATCCTTAAAACTATTCATAAAAGAAGTATGTATGGCATAAAATTCTATTTGTTATTTCTATCCAAATCTTCACCCTTCTTCTTTTATTCAATCAATTGGGAAAGTTTATTCCCTTTTCTTACTTTTCCAAGATAAAAATCTGCTTCCTTGATATTGTTTCAGGGTGTTTTGATCATTTTTTTTCCTAATTACATTCATCCTACCAATTTACTGTGCACTGGAAATTTTCTACTCATTTTCGTTTTCTCTGTTGGTTCCCGTGACGTTTACACGAGTTTTTCCATTTTATTTTTCAGAAAAACTTCAAGAAGAAATGGGTAACTTTTTCCTAACATTCTTTTTCACTGTTGTATTCCTTAGAAATATTTTTCTTGTCCCTTCCTAACTCTTCACTTTACCTCTTCCTGTCTTTCCTCTTCCTTCTTGTGAATTTCAAATCACCTTATCTCTTTTCTTTCTGGCATCCTGGACTCCTCCCATGTTATGTTTCCTTCCCATCATCTTCCTGAGATTTTCTTCATTCTCTTTCTTTTCTTTGCTATATCCTTAGGCTTTTTCTATCTTTCAGATGATTACCATAACTTCATTATAAGATTGGTGAGATGAAGTGGATTAAGCTAAGAAGAATGTGGCTTTCTTCATTCAGCAGAACGTTTCCTTTAACTTGTGTTCTCTAATATGTCCCCTGAGATGGAGTGCCTATTCTTTTGTACATGATATTGTCATGGTTTTTAAGAGAAGTGTTCAAACTCCAAAACTGCTGAGTGAGATGAGTCCTCCTTTTGCTGACCTTTTAAAGACTTCATATATACTGAGGTGAAGTGTAATTTTGAGACTAGCTAATCCACTTCTCTAGACCATATTCTTTAGTGTTCTAAAGTATATAAATATTTTTGCGTAATTTTGCCTGATTTTTTCTTTCCAACTATAATTACTACTGTTCTTTCATTTTTATTTTAATCCATTCAACTATTAATTCAACAAATTGCTAAACCATTTTTCAGTACCTCACTACAGGAATTATTTAAATACTCATGTCCTTTCATATATGATTGTACTCTTCAAATTGTGAATTTTCAAGTGAAATGGCCTTTAGAAATTCCGTTCCTTGCTTTTGAAATGGACATTGGCCAATTTTCAGACACAAATATTGGCAAATGTATGACTTTAATTGCATGTTTTTTATAATGTTAAGGAAGCCTGTGTTATATATGGATGTTCTTATATTTTTCTCTCAGATAGGAGGAAGGCCCAATTCAAGTCAGGTGAGTGATGATTGTCTCTCAGAAAGCTCCATTCTTCCGTTTCTCTTAGATTCTGCCCCTGTAGCAGTGGGATAGGATGCAGAAATACAACAGAAATGTCTATAGTAGGCAAAGAAGCGTTTGAAGCATTATCTTTCTGAATTTCAGTAACTTCAATAAATTCTCTCTGATGTGCAAACCACAAATAATTCAGCATTTTCTACCCTCTCCCCTCCTTTCCCTCTTCCTTTCTTTTGTTCCTCCTCGGTCTCTCAGACCTTTTGTTGCTTCTATATTTCTATCAATCCTCCAATTGATCATTTTTATCATCATGTTTGAAAAAATGGAATGTGAGGACATAGGATAAAAAAAGAAGGTCCAAAGGATTTAGAAGAAGAAATGTGACAAAGACAGGGAGAAATGGAAAGGACAATGGAGAAAACAGGAAAGAAGAAAAAGTAAAGGGTTTCCTATTTTTTTCCTTTGCAGTCTGGAGGAACGCACCATTATATGCTGGTGAGTGACATGGACTCTGATGAAGAAAATCCTGTTACAAGGATATTTTAAATGAATACATACTGTGTACAAAACAATATGCTGAAAATCAAGGAAACTCCAAAGAATAATTCCATGAACTCAATAGATCACTCAATATTTTAACAGATAATAATGTATTTAAAACATTAAATTTTAGCCGTTTTATTATTTTTTTAATCTGCGTCTCATGTCATGCTTTGAGGATAGATAAGGATTACTACCTGCTATAAAATATAAGGAAACATAGCCAAAAGAAGGTATTTAGTCAAACTGACCATATTCCGTATTTCCTCCCCAACATCCTAAATAGATCATAGACACTTATCCTGGGGAGACACGTATCCTTGGATGAGGAGAGCCTAGGGATGGATCAGGTCTTCAAGTGAGACGTAATTTAGCAGACTGTGAAAAGAGGTGCAACTATATGAAAGAATGTTTTCTTTGATTGCTATCATTCTTTTATTAAGCCTAAGAAATGTATACTCACATTATTCTGGACATCTCAGCAGCTTTACCTTTCAAATAGTAGGTTCTCATGTTCATTTTTTCCTTGCAGACTGGAGGAAAGAAGAGTTTGAAGCTGGTGAGTCTATGAGGATCCAGGAGGGACCGTGCTCCTTGTCGGGTGGTCTCAGGGAAAGATAGGTGGACGTAAGCTGGATCTACCTCATTCTGTGAGGACACCTCTGGCCCAGGCCTAGAGAACTTTCCCAGAAATATGAGGGTCCATTTCTCTTTGCAGTGAATTTGACTCTGGATGCAACCTCTGCCCATCCTGCCCTCCGCTTGTCTGAAAAAGGGAGACAAGTAGCCTGGCAAGAAAAGCCTCAAGATCTACCCAGCTCCACACAGAGATTTGAGTCTCTCCCCTGTGTGCTTGGTCAGCTAAATATCACCTCGGGGAGATGCTACTGGGAGGTGGAGGTTGGAGACACGTCTTCCTGGGACCTGGGAATTTGTAGGGATAACATAATAAGGAAGGGGAGGGTCACAGTGTCCCCACAGAATGGTTTCTGGGCCATCAGGCTCTATGAGGGGGAGTACTGGGCCCTCACCTCCCCAGAAACTCTTCTTACTCTAAGGAAAAAACCCCTTAGTGTGGGAATATTCCTGGATTATGAAGCTGGAGATCTGTCTTTCTATAACATGAAAGATGGCTCCCACATTTTCACTTTTCCCCAGAACACATTCCATGGTGTCTTAAGACCTCTTTTCAGACTTTGGTCCTCCGACTCAGGCCCATTGACCGTTGTCAAGGTGGAGGAGAACTGACTGATCTTGTAATTTATATGCCTACCCATCTCCCACTAGCCACAAATTGATTTTTTCTTCCTCCTTACTGGTTCATTCCCAAGATGAAGTTCTGGGACACAGACCGATGACTGCCCCTCATATCAGTTCTCCCTTCTTCCTTAGTTATAGACTCCTCCTTCTTATTACTGTGCCCTATGACAGCCTAGTATGAAGATTAGATTTCCTAGCCTTCCCTACTGAATGTGACTACGTGATGAGCCTGAATTATTCTGTATCACTCATGGGATATGTCCTTAAAGGAAATTGTGGGCCCTTCTTGTTTTCTTTCCTTTTTCCAATGGTTATAATGTGTCATGATGGATGGAACTGGAAGAACATCTCTGACATTGTAATATGACGTGGATGGCAGAGAAGTCAGAACGAGCATGGGTTTTTGACAACTTCATGGAACTACTCTATTGCCTAATTCCTGAATTATTTTTTGTGAGAAATAAACATTTGTCTTTAAGCCATTTATACATTGGATTTTTTGACAGTTATGATTGAATCTAATTATCCCTGATGTGATGCAGCATCCCTTTAAGGACGGCACCAATGGCATGCATAGTTGAATATTCCGCTGAAACAGGAGGTGTAAAGTCCTGTACTTGCTTGCTTAGCCACTCCTGCACTCCAGTGTGCCAGTCTCACCAGGGCCTCTCAATATCTCCCGATCCATCAGACCCTGTCGACTTCACTTCCAGCCCTTTCCTATTTAGATGCCCTGATTAATAATTTTAAATATTCTCTTACTAATAAATGAAAACCCCTGGACTCATTGTCTTTGTTTCCCATCTGCTTGGCCAAACTCCAAACACGAATGGATCTACTTATCCATTTCCCATACTGGCATCTTAACACTCTGTAAAAATCCACACATATGAGCAAATTGGTTCCTCTGTAGTCACCTATCACAACTTGGATGCCAGCACCATCTGGTAATCGTCCCATGTGCCTCCTGCCATCTGCAGTTCCTTACTGTTTCGCAGTCAATTTCATTAAAAATTACACTTTCTTTAAACTTCAAACTCTGCTCTCACCTTACTCTCAATATATGACCTTGTTCACACTTTGAAACTAATAATGATAATTAGAATAATATTCAGTTATTCTATATAGTTATATTTTACTTACATATACTTTGTTAATATATTACATATACTATATAACTAGTATAAGAATAATTAGAATCCATCAGAAGGGAATTGTCTCACCTTTGTAATAACAAATATAACAAACCTATCTAAATCTCTACCTCTCATTCCTTCCTCATTGTTATATTAAGAGAAGTATTCGTCTTTGTTTATAGAGAACACCACATCCATCTATTCTCTCCATCCATCCTGTACTGCCCTCTCTGATTCTAGGATCCATCAGTTTTTCCTCTCAGTCTTTCTACTATCTTCTACCCATGAAACTTGAAATTTTCAAAACCTTGCCCATCTTAATACAATATAATTTTCCATCAACTCTATATCCTCCTGTATTTATTTCTAACTCTTTCATAATCAAACTTCTCAAAATAGTTATCTAAGAATCTTATTTCTACCTCCCTGATTCCCATTCCCTTCTCAGCACACTCTGTTACAGATTAAATTTTTTCTTACCCAACCCTCCCAAGTTCATATTTTGAAATCCTAACCTCCAGTTCATCAGAATGAAACCTCATTTGGAAATAGGGTCATTGCAGATGTCATTAGTTAAGATGGAGTAGGGTGGAGCCCTAATCCAAATGACTGGCATCCTCATAAAAAGGGGAAATTTTGGCTCAGACATGCACACAGGGAGAACACCATGTGAAGACTGGAGTTTTGCTACCACAAGCCAAGATGTGCCCAAGATTGCTGGAAAACCACTAGAAGCATCTTCCCAACAGATCCTTCCCAAGCCCCTTAGAGGGAGCACGGCCCTTCCACTCTGTTCTCAGACTTGTAGCCTCCACAACTGCGAGACAATAAACTTCCGTTGTTTCCACCATTCAGCCTGCTGTACTTTGTAACAGCAGTCTGAACAAACTAATACACTCTTTTCTTTAAAAATACAATTTGACCATTTATTTTCTTTCATAATAAACCAATGAAAAAAGACTTGTTACAGTTATTCCAAGGAGTTCCTACATTTATATAAACTTCATGTCACACTTGAAAACCAACATATAATAAAGTGTGCTTTAACTATACTAGGAATTCTGAAATTCTGATGAATCTATATAAAATAGTTAAATATGTGATAATTATGTCTTGCATTTTACATTGTTCATGATTTCACACGCTCTTATGACACTATCTCATGTCAAACTTAATATCCCCTATAAATCTCTTATTCCTACTTTGTAGATGAGTAAAATAAGGCTTTGATTATTTAAATTACATGACTGACTTGTCCAAAGTAACATATTTACTAGATGCCAGAACTGGAACTGATCCCAAGGTTCCCATCTTCCCAAGTTCAAGCAATTTTTGATAATGATTTAAACTTGCTCTTTTCTTATTTATGTAGACCAGGGCATCCTGACACATGTACTTCATGCTGAGAAGGAGTGACAGGTTTATGATGTAAGAAGTTAGATTAATAGCAGTGTGGCCAAAGAGAGTTATGGTAAATGATGGGCATTAAGCTCTTCTAGTTTAAATGATCCTAAGCCAGTAATTCTCAAAGTGTGGTTCCATGGAACCTTAGTCCTCTGATAACCTCCTTGGTCAAATAAAGCTTGCAAATTCTTTTAGAATGCAAAGATTATAAACATCCTGTAGGCTGTGGTACACTCTGGAAAACACTTAACTATTCCAACCCAAAAGTAGTCAAAAATATAGGAAAAGAATCTATCCTATATACAAGGACTCAAAAATGTTAAGAATATTTCTGAAAATCATGTCTAAATTGCTTTTTCTGTTATTAAAGTCCACTTGCCTAAGAAAAACATCTGTAGCATAAGAGCCATGGTTTCTAGTATGGCATTAAGAGTTTGTGCTATTCTTTACCTTCACTTCCTCAGTCCAGTATACGCCCAGTATACCCCAGTCCAATTCCACCTATGGGCCTTGCCAGTGCAAACATCTACATTAGTTGCCGTAACAGAAGGCATTTTTAGAACCTGAAGATGGCATTGAGATAACGTAATGCAAGGGGGTGAAGGATTCTTTCCATCAACCGCAATGGATTACCAGGTCTTTAAAAATCAGAAATGAATAAAAACATATTTGAATGCCTTTGGCAAGTGGTTCTCCACACTGCACAAACTTAGAAACACCCAAAATAGCTTTTTAATTTTAAGCTTTTAAATTCTGAAGCCCAGGCATCACTTCAATTGAATTAGAATCTTCTGAAGTTTTGCCTAAGGCAGCAGTATTTTTTTGAACATTCCTCCAAGAGATGTTACACACAGCCAAGTACAGTCTTTGCTTTAAGTAGTGCATGCACTTTGAATTCCTATGTACAAACATTCACTGTGGATTCTAATCAAATCTGCCAATTTTACAGATCAGTTTAGAGAACCTGAGGGGCTTGATCACTTGCCCAAGGTCACCTTGGTTAGTGCTATCTCAGAAGTGAGGTTCCACCAGGTCTTCAAGGTGTTTTGTTGTCGTTGTTGTTGTTAGGTCATATTGATTGCATAAAAGAAAGATCAAAGCTACACAACAATTTGCCTCAAAATTAGGAGATTCCTAGGACCTATGGTTTTATCTGGTCATCTGACACATGCCTTCAATTTTTCTGGGTTTCTGGGTTCTAATAGCCTATCTGTACTTATGAAAATCTATTTAGTCAGGCTTGACTCTGGTTCATGGTGCTTCTACTTTTATCTTCCTCTCTGTGATGGTTAGTTTCGTGTGTCAACTTGGCTAAGCTAAGTTCCCAGTTATTTCATCAAACACTAATCTAGGGTGTTGCTGTGACGGTATTTTGTAGATGATGTAACATCTACAATCAGTTGACTTTAAGTGAGATGATCATGCTCAATAATGTCGGTAGGCCTCATTCAATCAGTTGAACTTTAAGAACAAAAACAGGTTTACCAGGGAGGAAATTCTGCCACAAGACTACAGCATTAACCTGAGTTTCCAGCCTGCCAGCCTGCTTGCCCCATGGTTTTCAGACTTGCCAGCATTCCAAAATTATGTGCTATTCCAAAGACATATCTACTACCAGTATAAATATTGGCGGTTTTGCCCTTGGCAAAAGTACAAGCCCATGCAAGAACATACAATTCAGTCTGTCAGACTAAAGTAGCCATATGGTAAAGTACTGCCTCAATAAAATCAAAAGGAGTTGCAATAGCGTACCCAGCACAACATTTGCCATTGTCACCTTTTAAATAAGAACCTTCAGTAAACCATGAGAAGTTGGTGCTACTGAAAGAAGTTTCCTGCAGATCTTCATGAGTAGTTAGGAGCTGATCCATCAGCATAAGCAGCCATGAGCGATTTTGTTGGTAATGGAGGGGAGAAGAGTAACAGGGTTAAGGTTATCAGAAAAGAGTTATCTGAGGATCAATTAAAATAATTTCATAGGAAGTGAAGCATCTGGCTGAAATGTGTTGAGTGTGTTGAAAATTCAGGAGAGCTTCTATACATGAGGCACAAAAATGGTTAGAGGGGATCCTACAGTGATTTACTTGGTGTCCTTAACCAAAAGGACAGTGGCAGTAATGGCTCTAAGGCAAAGGGAGTATCCCCATGCCACAGGGTCCAGTTGCTGGCTATAACACCCTATGGGTAAATGGCAGTCCCCTTAATCTTGAGTAAGTTCCCCAAGGCCATTCCCTTCCTTTTCATATATAAAGAGGAAAAAGCAAATCTGATCATTGGGATGTCCAAGGGCAGGTGGGTTCATCCTTAATGGCCTTTAAGGCTACGTAATCTGGTTTTTCCCATAAAACTGAGTGGGAGTTTTTGTTCTTTAATAAAATATACAGGGGTTTGGCCATAGAGGAAAATTTGGAAGGCAATGTCAGCAATAACCAACTAGCCCAAGATAACCTCACAGTTGGAGCCTACTTTTGGGTTTGGGGAAACTGAGGGCACCATGAATCCTATCTGGACCTAGGTGTAGCCCTTGTTCTGATATCAGATGCCCTAAATTTCAAATCTGCGTTTGGGAAAACTGCAATTTCCCCTTGGTGACCTTATGTCCCTTAAAAGCTAAAGCTTTAGCAAGTGGATCCTGTCTTCCTGTGAGGAAACTTGGGAGGGAGAGTAAAGAAGCAAGTCATCCACATATTGTAACAAAGTAGAACTCCTGGGGAACGTTACATCATCTGGATCAGCCTTCAGGACTTGTGAAAAGAAAAAGGGCTCTCAGGAAAACCCTGAGGCATGAATGTGCAAGTGAATTGTTTTCCTTCCCAAACGGAGGCGAAAGGTACTGATTAGCTTCATCAACTGGAATGCTAAAGAATGCACTACGTAAATCAGTTACCATAAAGAATTTGCTCCCAGTGGGAATGGATGTTAGTAGCATATGAAACTTACGAAGACCATGGTGTGGAGGGATAACAATGGTTTTTATTGCTCGAAGTTCCTGGACAAACCTCCACCCTCAGCCCTCAGGTTTTCTTACAGGTAAAATGAGACTATTACAGGGATTAGTACAAACGATAATGAGGCCTTGAGACTTATAATTTTCCTTTCTCAGCTTTATACCTCAAAAGTCTTCTTTACTTATAGGGTATTGAACAATTCTGGGGAGGGGGTGTGAAGGATCTATTTGAATAATGATCAGATATCTGCTGTGAATTTTGCCAATGTCAGATGGTGGCAGCTGATTCAATAGGGACAAATGACCAGTGTTTCCAGAATCAGCTCTAGTCCTGTCAGAGATGAAACAAGTAAAAGGTGTCAAAGTGTCATTTAATTCTCCTGGTTGGCTGTGTTGATGACTACTGACAAATCCTAGAATTATTTCCCCCTTTTTGGAGAAAGAAATTCCAGCTTGTTAATTTTTTAAGAAGTCTTGATCTAAAAAATGAATAGGGGTGGAGGAACTAAGGAGAAAAAGTTTGCGTCTCTCAAAGAGAATAAACAAAAGGGAATAGGTTCAGAGACAGGAACCTTGGAGGTTTATTAGATACCTCCACAATTTCAACTGTTTTAGTACTCCGAAGCAGGAGTACTGCCTACAATAGTGAGATCGAGCACTGAGAGTGTGGCTCCATTGTCAATTAGGACAGAACGACATTCATCTTCAATCTGGAGAAGTGTTTCTCTGAGCCAATTAAGGAGGACTGGGAAGAGCCCTTGCAGTTCTTTGGAGCCCCATCATTGAGAATTTGGAGGACAGTGGAAAGGCTGGTTAGAAAACTGACGGTGCTCAAAGTGCTTAAATTTGTAACAATCTCTTTTCCAATGGCCTGGCTCTTTGCAATAATAACAGAAACTAGGAGGATTGTGGTTTCATTTAGGGTCCTTCAAATACTGGAGTTGAAGATTAAGAATTTTAGTGGTCTTTCTTTTAGGTGACTCATCGAGAGGTTGAGAGACTTGGTTTGCCAGATTATTAACCATGTCTGGAGTGGAGATAATTTTCCATTCGATCCTGATCCTTTTTACTAGAAGCGAAAAATTCCAGCTGAGTCCATTAATAGGGTTAAAATCTGCCCAGGTGGAATCAACATCTGAGGGAAGACCAGAATTTTCTTTAAAAACAATATGCAGTGAATTGTAATAGTCATGAACAGGTTCATCAGGTTTCTGTGCACAAGCCTGAATTTGGTTCCAATCAACAGGCTTTGGGAAAGCCCTAGGAATGGCCTGATGAAGTCATCTAGTGGTTTCCTGAGCCTGATCATACAACAGGTTAACGGGTTGATCTCCTGGTTGTAATTCTAAACTTTTCAGGATTTTCCCAGTTAGCAGTTTTTATTCATTGCTGACCTGGCCTTTACTGACAAGCATATGAACGAGCTGATATAAGTCTGGGAGAACCAATTGATAAGTTTGAATGACTATATTGAGTTCCACAGTAAATCTGTGAAGATCTTTGGTTATTTTGGGAAAATCTTTGAATATGGCTTGCAGTTCAGTTTTAGTCCAAAGAATATAAGAAATTAAGGGTTTTAGCCTTTGGATTCCCCAGAAGACTTAGTTTTTTTTGTTTTGTTTTGTTTTTTAAGATTTTATTTTTTCCTTTTTCTCCCCAAAGCCCCCCGGTACATAGTTGTGTATTCTTCGTTGTGGGTTCCTCTAGTTGTGGCATGTGGGACGCTGCCTCAGCGTGGTCTGAGGAGCAGTGCCATGTCCGCGCCCAGGATTCGAACCGACGAAACACTGGGCCGCCTGCAGCGGAGCGTGCGAACGTAACCACTCAGCCATGGGGCCAGCCCCAGAAGACTTAGTTTTAAAGGAGCAAGTTCTGATAGATTCAGAGGAAGAGAGAGTGAGGAGAGTTTCAGAGGAAAGGGAAGTTCGGAAAAGGTGTTAGTTTGGGGGAAATGAGGGTATAGAGGAGGTGCAGGCGGTATAGAAGGGAAGGAGGAAGATGGTGCTGGAGGGAGAGCCTGAGACTAAGAAACCAGGAATAGGAACAAAATGACACTAGAAGAGAGGAACACGAGCCTTCAGAAGCCACTTTATCTTTCTTTGATCACTTGTTTGCCTCAGTTAATCTTAAAATTTTATTTTGCAAAGAGGCAATTTTAGACTCCTGATAATGTTTAGAAGCCTCAAAATACCAATTGAAATAGGCATTCCATTCAGTTTTGGACATTACAGAACTATGATCATCTAGTTTAGTTTTACAAAAAGTCACTTTGGGGAGCTCAAAATTTCCCCATAATGGCTATTAATATTCTAAATTAATTTTGGTTAAATTGGTCCATTTAGTTAGAAATGTGCATGAGAAACGACTGTGATTTTTAAACATAAAATAGGCCATGATCCCTGTATGCAGGGCCCCCTCAAAATATTCAGATAACTGGGATCTAATTTCTTAGAGGTTTTTCTCTAGAGCAAAGGGATAATTCTCAAAGAGCCTAAACAGCTCAAACAGCTTCAACAACTTACAACTCAAAAAGCTTGAAAAGCTCAAACAACCTATAGGCTTAATACAGCCAGCTCTAATAGGACAGTCCAATTTCATTAAGATGGACCAAATCAGTGCAGTTCCAGAGAACAGTTTGGTAACCAAGGGAATAGGGCAGAAGGTTGATCAATACAGCTTAAAGGGACAGTCCGCTCCCAATGCAGTCAGGCCAAAGGCTGGATGGCACAGTTCCAATGAACAGTCTGAAAGTCAAGCTGAAGGCTAACCAGTTCCAAGCATGATAACAGTCCAGTTCCAAAAGGAATCAGACCAAGGCCCAGCACAGTTCAAAGAAACAGGCTGATTCAGAGTCAGGCTGAAGCGCCACCTGAGTACCCACAGACAAACAAGGCCTTAACCAGAAAAGGACAAAGCCTTAAAATAGATCTCACATAAAGCCTGGAGAGCCTCACATGAAAAAAGGGTAGAAGCTCAGATCCAGGAGAAAGACGCACCCTGAAGCTCTGGGGTTGACAAGAAAAAAAGCAAGCTCAATGGGCTCTGTTGTGGGTACCACACCTGTTTTCTCATGAGCCTTGGAGTGATCAGAGTTGTCTCTGGATCCCCATTCAAGCCAGCAAAATGTTGAACTTAAACAAATAGGCAGCCATTTATTTCTCCAGAAAAAAAAACCGGTTTATTCAGGCTCAGCAAAGAATTGCAATTCAAGGTCTGCAACCATGGTGAGCCACGTGTAAGTTCCACAGCTGCAAGAGAGGAGAAACTCTTTTAAGGAGAAGAAGAGAAAGTTGAGAGGGCTATTCTCAACAAAGAGTTGGAGTTGTAGTGGCTTTTCATTGGCTGAGTTGTGATAGTCTCTCATTGACTTGAGTTTCTTGGGGGTCAAGAAGAAGAATTCTTTCTTCCTGTTAGGCTCTGCTGTCAATGAAGAGTATGAGAGCTCCCCTTTTGGCCTCCTAACTTCACTTTAATGATGTTTTTGTTTAACACTTTGACACTAGAGACCTTAGAGCCTAGGCCCTACCTTTGCACTTTCCCTTTGCCACTCCAGGACACAGGTATCTCCTGAGGTGATGTTTTTACAACTCTCTGGTGCCCTGGTCTTTATGTCCAGTGCCCCAGTTTTTGTGGCTGCTTCCCAGGATGTGCTCTTTGATGGCCTGGCTCTGGTAGCCATAAGGGCTTGTGTGCAAGAGTTCAATGGGAGAGTATCAAAGAAAGAATACCTAGGAATAAATTTAACCAAGGAAGTGAAAGACCTGTACACTGAAAGCTATAAGACATTGATGAAATAAATTTAAAAAGACATAAATAAATAGAAAGATATCCATGTTCATTGATTGGAAGAATTAATATTGTCAAAATGTCCATACTTTCCAAAGAAATCTACAGATTCAATGCAATCTCTATAAAAATTTCCTTGGCATTTTTCACAGAAATAGGAAAAAATAATCCTAATAATTTTGTAGACCCCAAAAGACCCCAAACATCCAAAGAAATGTTTAGAAACGAAAATGAAGCTGGAGGCATCACACTTCCTGATTTTGCTTTATTACAAAGCTATGGTAATCAAAATAGTATGAAATTGGCATATAATTACACACATAGATCAATGGAACAGAACAGAGAGCTCAAAATAAACCTACACATACATGGTCAATTAATTTATGACAAAGGAGCCAAGATTATACAATGGAAAAAAGACAGTCTCTTTGATAAATGGTGTTGGGCAAACTGTACAGCCACATGCAAAAGATGAACCTGACCACTACCTTAAACCATACAGAAAAATTAAGTATGGATTAAAATGGATTAAATCTTGAACATAAGATTGGAAACCATAAAACTCCTAGAAGAAAACATAGGCAGTAAGCTCCTTGACATAAATCTTGGCAATGACTTTTTGGATTTGACAGCAAAAGCACAGGCAATAAAAGCAAAACAAGTAAGGCTACATCAAACTACAATGCTTTTTCACAGCAAAGGAAACCGTGAACCAAATGAAAAGGCAACCTACCAAATCACATATCATATATCAGATAAGAGGTTAAGATCCAAAACACATAAAGAACTTACACAAATCAATAGCGAACAACACACACAACACAAACAATTCAATTAAATGGGCAGAGGATCTGAACAGACATTTTTCCAAAGAAGACATACAAATGGCCAACAGGTACATAAAAAGATGCTCAACATCACTAATAATCAGGGCAATGCAATGCAAAACCACAACGAAATATCACCTCACACCTTTTAGAATGCCTGTGATCAAAAAGACAAGAAATAAGGGCCAGCCTGGTGGTGCAAAGATGAAGTTTGCACCTTCTTCTTCAGTGGCCCTGGGTTTGTTGGTTTGGATCCTCGATCCCAGGTATGGACCTGCTTGTCAAGCCATGCTGTGGCAGGTGTCCCATATATAAAGTAGAGGAAGATGGGCATGGAGGTTAGCTCAGGGCCAGTCTTCCTCAGCAAAAAGAGGATTGGTGGCAGATGCTATCTCAGAGCTGATCTTCCTCCAAAAAAAAAAAAAAGAGAGAGAAGAAATAAGTGGTGGCAAGGATGTGGAGAAAAGGCAAACCCTGTGCACTTTTGGTGTAAATGTAAATTGGTGCAGCCTCTACCGAAAACAGTATGAAGATCCTCAAAAGATTAGAAATAGAACTACCATATGATCCAGCAATTCCACCTCTGGGTCTTTATCTGCAGAAAAGAAAAACACTAACTCTGAAAGATAAATGCACCCCATGTTCATTGTAGCATTATTTGCAATAGCCAAGATATGGAAACAACTTAAGTGTTCATTGATGGATGAATACATAAAGAAAATGTGATATATGCAAACACCCAATGGAACATTATTCAGCCATATAAAAGAATGGTCTTGCCATGCAACAACATGGAAACATGGATAGACCTTGAGGGCATTATGCTAAGTGAAATAAGTCAGACGAAGAAAAATACCATGTGATCTCACTAATAGGTAGAATCTAAAAAAAAAGCTCATACATACAGAGATCAGATTGGTGGCTGCCAGAGGCTAGTAGTAAGGGTTGGGTCAAATGAGTGAAGGGCGTCAAAGGGACATCCTTCCAGTTATAAACTAAATGCCATGTGGTTATAATGTACAGCATGGTGACCATAGTTAATAATACTGTATTGCATATTTGAAAGTTGCTAAGAGAGTAAATCTTAAAAGTGTTCACTACAAGAAAAATAAAATTTTGTAACTGTATATGGTGACACGTGTTAACTAGAGTTAATGTGGTGATTATTTTATAATAAATACAAATATCAAATTATTGTGTTTAATATAATGTTATGTGTCACTTATGCCTCAATAAAAACAAACTGAAGTGAGTCTTTTATACATAGCATATAGTTGGGTCTTGTTTTTTTGCTCCATCCAGCTTCTTTATGTCCCTTGGTTGGGAAATTTAGTGCATTTACATTTAAAGTAATTATTGATAGATATGGATTTATTAGCACCATTTTGTTCATCATTTTCTGGTTCTTTTGTAATTCCTTTTTTCTTATTCTTCCCTTGCTATCTTCCTGTGTGGTTTGATCATTTCCTTTAGTGGTGTGCTTAGAATCTTTTCTCTTTGTCTTTTGTGTATCTAACATAAGTTTTGTTTTATGTTTGCCATGAGGCTTACATAAAACATCTTAGAATTATAACAGTCTACTTTAGGCCAATAACAACTTAAGTTTGAATGCATTCTGAAGTTTTACATTTCCTCTCCTTCCCCAGATTTTATGTTTTTGGTGTCACAATTTACATCTTTTGATCTTGTGTCTGCATTAACAAATTATTGTACTTATAGTTCTTTTTACTACTTTTGCCTTTTAAACTTCATACTAGATTTATAAGTGATTAACTCACCACCATTACAACATTATATTATTCTGAATTTAGCTATTTATTCCCATTTACCTGTGACAATTAGAGTTTCACATATTTTCTTGTTACCAGTTAAGGCCATTTCTTTTCAGCTTAAAGAAGTCCCTTTAACATTTCTTCCAAGGACCATCTACTCGTGATAAACTCTTCCAGCTTTCGCTTGTCCAGAAAACTCTCTCTCCTTCAATTCTGAAGGACAACTTTGCCAAGTAGAGTATTCTTGTTTGGCTTTTTTTTTCTTTCAGCACTTTGACTATATTAAGCCACTCTCTTCTGGCCTGTACAGTTTTTACTGAAAAATATGCTGATAGTCTTATGGTGGTTCCTTTGTATGATACAAGTTGTTTTTCTCTTACTGCTTTAAGATTCTTTAACTTTTGACAACTTAATTATGATGTATCTTGGTGTGGGTCTCTTTAGATTAATCTTTAGAACTCTCTGGTTTCCTGGATCTGGATGGCTGTTTCCTCCTCCAGTTTCAAGATGTTTTCTGCCATTATTTCTTCAAATAAGTTTTTGCCCCTTTCCCCTCTTCTCCTTCTGGGATGCCTTTAATGCAAATATTGGCCCACTTGACTATGTCCTATAAGTAACTTAAGCTATCTTCGCTCTTTGTCATCTTTGTTTCTTTTTGCTCCACTGACTAGATGAATTCCATTCCCCCATGTTCAAGTTCACTGGCCCTTTCTTCCATTTCATCTACTGCTGTCGAATCCCTCTATTGAATTTTTCAGCTCAGCTTTTGTATTCTTCAGCTCTGTGATTTCTGTTTGGTACTCTCCTATACTTTCTATCTCATTGTTTAAATTTTCACTTTGTTCATGCATTGTTCTCCTGACCTCAGTGAGCATCTGTACAACCATTATTTTGGAGTCTTTATCAGGTAAATCAATTATCTCTAATTAATTAAGCTCTTTTTCTGAGGTTTTATCTTGTTCTTTCACTTACAACATATTCTTTTGTTTCATTTTCCTTGACTCTCTGTGTCGGTTTCTGTGCAACAGATAAAACAGCCACATCTGCCAGTCTTTAAGGGTTGGTCTCATGTAAAAGATAAAACTTATCACTCCACCCTATTGCAATAGCTCTTGGTTGTCTCTCAAACCTTTGTGATTGCCTAAGCAGCCTTCTTTCTTCTCAGGCGCTCCCATTAGTTGAAGGTGTGCCCCAACCTGTCAGTGTCCCAGACGAGAGGTTCTCAGTCAGCACTTAGATGCAAGTAAATGAAAGCTGGATCCTCAGGCACCAGCTTTTAAAGTATGCAAATGTACCACTTTAAGGGGAGGACTGAAAGGGAGGTGTCTCTGTCTGCTCCTTCTGCACCAAGCGCTGAGAAAATAGCCAGTGAGGAACTGTTTCTTTGTTTTTCTACTGTCCCATTAAACCTGTAAACACAAGCTCTGCTGGTTACCAGAGCCAGGCTATCAGATGGGTCCTTTTGGTGACAATCACAAAAGCTGGATCACCAAACCTGTGCACAAGTTCCTTGCACGGAGACACCAGTGACCTGGGATGGGGTTGAGGAAAAAGCACAAATACAGCACCTGCTGGCCTCTTCAGTCTCTGGAGATGGTTGTAGACAGCCCCTACATGTGCATTAAATTAAAGGATTGCCCCCTAGGCCACAGCTTTTAAGATAAGCAAGAAGGCCTCTTCACAGAAAGACTGCATATTTCAATCTGCTGCCTCTGTGCTAGGCCATGGGGGAGAGCCACTGTGAGCCCACAGGAAACTGTTAAGAATTTTTTCTCAGTTTGCTATAGCTTTATGGGTCTTGTACCATAAGCCCCTTTGGCTTTCAGAGTAGATATTTTGGAGGCCTGTCTCTCAAGTGTAAGCCTTAAAAACTCGGGTGCCAGATGTGGGATTCAAACCCTTCACTCCTCAAGGAGATGCTGGGAGTTATGAGTGCCCTCCTGATTGTGGATCACTGCACCAACAGTGGGGTTTATGGTGAGACTGTGTCTCAGCCTCTCCTACCCATTCTGATGGGTTTTTTTTTTTTTCTGAACAATGTGTAGGATTCACTCAGCCAGTTTCTGGATTTCTTTCAGAGGGAGTTGTTCTGTAAGTAGCTGTAGATTTGGTGTGTTCATGGAAGGAGATGGGTTCAGGAGCCTCATATCTCCATGTGTCTCCTTAATGCACTCTATTTTCATCCCAGGAATTCCACTGACATTTTCTCTTTATTTTCTTCTTTATTTTGTCATACAAAAATTGTAATTCACGTTATATCACAAATATTGTTCATAGTGATACATTATTTTGAGGATTTAGAGACCTGGAGGATTTACTAATGACTGAATAACTTTTTTATCTCTTTATACTAACACCAAAACATATGCAGTGCTTCCTGGGACTGGCATCGTGGATGCCATGGCACAGGTCTCATTGTTTGCACATCAGTGAGCCACAGGTTTACTTTAGTGCATTTTGTCAAAAGTCAGCCAGACCAGTATTTCCCAGATGACTTGAGAGTCATGGGTTATAAATACCATCTCACTGATTATTTCTGCACAGGTGCTCATGGTTTAGGTTATGGGGCACTTTAAAAGGCCAAAACATTATCCTTCAGGATATTAAGGAAATTTAAGTCTGGAAGAAACCTCTTTGACTATGAAGCAATTCCTCATTTGATCTCCCCATAAAGCCTCCTGCACTTTAATTATTAGTATTCCTGAGGATGCAGGCAGCTCAATATATCCAGAAGGTATTGGCCTCTGACACTTCCCTCATATTTGTATGCTCTTTTAAAGAATCCAGAGAAGTCTCTTTAACCATTTAAAAAACTGAAGAGAAAAATATTTCAGCACATAGTCATGCTCTCAACAATGATTGTATTTCATTTATTTACTACTGACTAAATTCAAAAGACTACTGATATTATGATCAAGATATCTCTGCTTAGTAACCATTTATGGGGTTGATTTATTACTGCAATATTTCTCATATTCAGTAAGTTTGCCTTTGTGTGACATTTTAATAATATATTGAGTGGCGCATGTAAATTGAATAACATGGTGAGAGATTGATAAACAGAAAAATCTTACTTGCCCTGTACAGAAAAAAAAATTGCAAGACAGGTGGAAATAAGATATTTAGAAAGAGAAATGGCATTGGATGATGTTAATTTGTAAGAGGAAGATTGAAAGCTTTTTTGTTTTGTTTATTTAATTTGAACAATCTGAAACTTGAGGGCAGCACTAAAAGATACAAGCCTCTTGTGAATCCAGAGTAGGGGTGAGTCAGTCAGTGAATTTGGCTCAAGTTTGTGAATAAACCAGGAGAGTTTAGAATCATATTTTAAAGAGATGATAGTTAGAGATAGATAAGTAGATAGCTATATAGGTGATAGAGATAGAGAAAGAGAGAGATTATAGATAGATAGATAGATGATAGACATGGTAGGCAGGATTATCACTCTTCAAAGATGTCCAAGTTTTAACCCCTGGAACCTGTGAATGTGTTTTTTTAAATGGAAAAATGGAAATTAAGGGAGCAGATGGAATTAAGGTTGCTAATCAGCTGGCCTTAAAATAGGAGGATTATCCTGGATTATCCCACAGAACTCAGTATAATCACAACAGTCTTTAAAGGTGGAAAGGAGAGGTAGAATAGAAAGTCAGAATCACGTCATGTGAGAATGACTCATTTCACCTTTGCTGCCTTTGTAGAAAGAGGAAGGGGGCCACAAGTTACAGAGTATCAGTGGTCTCTAGAAGCTAGAAAGGAAAAAGAAACAAATTCTCCCCTATAGCCTCCAGAAAGGAATGCATCCTTGCCAATCTCTTGATTTTTATCCAGTGAGATCTGTGTCACATTTACTCTATAGAATTATAAGATAATAAACTTGTGTTGTTTAAGTTGCTAAGTGTTGGGTAGTTTATTATGGGAGCAATGCAAAATTAGTACATATACAGATTATGCATGGAGATGATAGTTGACAAGAATACACGATGAAAGATGAACAGAGAAAAAGAGACCTAAAGATAGATAGAGAAAAGTGAACAGACATGGTAGAATCAGTATCCAGTGAAAATTTCCTAATATTGGATTATTTTACTTCAAGGCTAGTCATTCCTTCCCTAAATTGCTTCCATTCCATAATTAAAAATCCTATAGCAACTCTCTGAGTGAGCACTCAGTCCTTTCTTATTAGATACTCTTCCTACCCTTCAGTTTCTTATCTCTTCTCTTTTATCTTCTACTCTCTGATTCTCAGGATTTATTTCATTCTATCCCACTTTTGTTCTTACTCCACCCATGGTCCTCATACTATGCAACTGTCCATCTCTGTCTCCACCTCCACTCACTCCTCTTTCAGAGACTGAGAACCATCTGTGTCCCTTTTTATCCATGTACCCACTTTCTTGAGCTCAATCACTTGGAGGGAAATGAATCCTATATGTTCTCTTTTTAATCATTAAAATTAACATCAAATATAAGTTCTCTTGTGCATAATGTCCAATCATTGTTCCTGTGAACATAGTGTTGAATACTCACATGGGAATATATACCCTCTGCTGTTTACTTTGGAGATTTGTATTTTCCTTTGTAATGAATTAACTAAAGATGAGGAAAGAGATGTCTGAAGTAGCCCAGAGAAATAAGAAAACACAATCCTGTAAAATTTAAAACCCACAGCATCACTTCTTCCTTCCTCTGCATGACAATGAAAGATAGTTTATTCTCAAAAATGTAAATTTAGCTATACCTATTGGAGCATCATTACTTTCTATGTTTACACCATTCCACCACTTATGTATTCTCAAAAGGGAGCAGACATCCCTCTATACCTGGCACAGTCCCCTCTGTAGAATAAGTCTTAAATGAATATTTAAAAGGATTCTTCTTCTCTTTGAGATTTTTTTCTTCTTCACCATCTCTAAGCATCAAGCATAAGGAGTAGAGAGGGAAGAATGTGGGGGTTTTTTCCCAATATCAAAGAAAAACCATCCTTAGTAATCAATTGGGATAACCAAATCCCACTCCAAGTTCTATGGAAAGATTCCCTCTTATCTAAAAGTTATTTTTCTTGGGTAGTAAGAACGGACTTGGACTGATTTGATTTTTCAATATAGAACAATAATGGAGTCTTATACTGTTATTCACTGATTACATTAGAACATACTGAGTTCTCAGGACCATAATTTGATAAGGAATTTGACATATTTAATCTTAACAAGAATATAACTCTAATTGAGAAGAGTAAAGCCCTCAAGAAGAATAAATGTTCAAAATTATTGCAGATGGAGTGACGTCAGCATCACGGTAGAGTGAGCTTGCCCAGGATTCTCTCCTCTCCAACATACAACAAAAAGGAGCAACCATATTCCAATAAAAAATATCTTATTAGCACAGGAATCCTTGGAGACCCACAGCAGCCAACCGATGGAGGGCAGAGAGGCTGGAGCCCACCTCAGAGGAGCTGGAACGGGGTAAGAGAGAACTTCCACTCCCTCCCTTAAAGACTGGGCTCACTGCCACAGGAGGATCCATGAGGGAAGGAGTGGGGGAGGGGTCACACATCCATGGGATCACCCAGGACTCCCTAGAGCACTTGCAGCCTAGAGGGAAATGCTCTAACAGGGAAAAACCTTTCCTGTGGGGTGAGCTCATCAAGCCAAGACCCCAGGAGACCAAATAGTGAGAGCTGATAGGGAAACTGGGATCTGTGGGGAAGAGAAAGCACCACCTCCCAGCCCTGCAACCCGCTCTGTGCTGCTGTGCCATCTTGGCCAAAGGTGGAGGGCTCAGAATACGTGGCTCTCAACCTCCATCTTTTAGCGATAGGCTCCAACTGCAAACAAATAATATCACAATGCATAAAAACCATACTTCCAGCAACCAGCAACTCATCAAAACTCCAGACCAGAGGAAAAACGATAAAAGCCCAGAATTATGTTCTGAAGACTCAGAAATAAGTAAACTAAATGACAATGAATTCAGAATAGCTATTGTCAAAAAACTCAATGAGGTAAAAGAAAATATAGAAAAACAATTCAAAGAATTCTGGAGCTACTTCACAGAAGAGATGGAAACTATAAAGAAGAATCAATCAAAAATACTAGAGATGAAAAATACAATGGAAAAGATAAAACAAAATATGGATTCCCTGAATGCTCATGTGGACATCATAGAGGAGCAAATCAACACAATCAAAGATAGACAGGTTGAATGGCTCCAGGCAGAGGAGAAGAGAGAACTAAGACTAAAAAGAAATGAAGAAAATTTCTGAGAAATAGCCACCACAATGAGGAAATGCAAGATAAGAATTATAGGTATCCAAGAAGGAGAAGAGAAGGAGAATGGAGGAGAAAGCTGCTCAAAGAAATAATAGCAAAGAACTTCCCAAATCTAGGGAATGAGAGAGAAATGTGTGTGGAGGAAGCTTTTGGATCTCCTAGATTTGTCAATGTAAAAAGACCTACTGCAAGGCATATAGTGGTAAAACTGGTAAAAATGAATGACAAAGAAAGAATACTCAGGGCAGCAAGGCAGAAGAAAATAATCTAAAGGGAACCCCTATCAGACTTTCAGCAGATTTCTCTGCAGAAACTTTACAAGCTAGGAGACTAATGAAAATGATAACATGCCATACCAACTCATATGGGATACAGCAAAAGCCGTATTAAGAGGGAAATTCATTGCAATACAGGCACACCTTAACAAACAAGAAAAATCCCAAATAAGCAATCTCAAATTACGCTTAACTGAATTAGAGAAAGAAGGATAAACAAAGCCCAAAGTCAGCAGAAGGAGAGAAATAATAAAACTCAGAGCAGAAATAAACGCTATTGAAACAAAAAAGGCAGTAGAAAGAATCAATGAAACAAAGAGCTGGTTCTTTGAGAAGATAAATAAAATTGACAAACCCCTAGCCAGACTTACAAAGAGAAAAAGAGAGAAAGCTCAAATAAACAAAATCAGAAATGAAAGAGGAGAAATAACACACTCCACAGAAATACAATGGATTATAAGATAATAGTACGAAAAACTATATGCCAACAAAATGGAGAACCTAGCGGAAATGGATAAATTCTTACACTCTTACAGTCTCCCAAAACTAAGTCAAGAAGAAGCAGACAATCTGAATGACCAATCACAAAGAAAGAGATTGGAACAGCAATCAAAAGCATCCCAAAGAATAAAACCCCAGGACCATATCGCTTTCCTGGGGAATTCTACCAAATGTTCAGAGAGAATTTAATACCTATACTTTTCAAGCTATTTCCAAAAGTTAAGGAGGATGAAACACTTCCTACCACTTGCTATGAGGCCAACATCATTCTGATACCAAAACCTGACAAGGACAGCACAAAAAAGGAGAACTACAGGCCAATATACCTGATGAACATAGATGCAAAAATTCTCAACAAAATTTTGGCAACCCAAATTCAGCAATACATCAAAAGGATTATCCATCATGATCAAGTTGGATTCATACCAGGGACACAGGGATGGTTCAACATCCACTAGTTAATCAACATGATACACCACATCAACATACTGAGGAATAAAAACCACATCACCACCTCAACAGATGCAGAGAAAACATTTGACAAGATCCAACAGCCATTTATAATAATAACTCTGAACAAAGTGGGGATAGAAGGAAATTATCTCAACATAATAAAGGCCATATATGACAAACCCACAGCCAACATCATACTCAATGGGCAACAACTGAGCACCATCCCCCTGAGAACAGGAACAAGACAAGGATACCCTCTATCACCACTCTTATTCAACATAGTACTGGAGGTTTTCACCAGCGCAATTAGGCAAGAGAAAGGAATAAAAGGAATCCAAATAGGGAGGGAAGAAGTGAAACTCTTGCTGTTTGCAGATGACATGATCTTATATATAGAAAACCCCAAAGAATCCATAGGAAAACTATTAGAAACAATCAACAGCTACAGTAAAGTTGCAGGATATAAAATCAACATACATAAATCAGTAGCATTTCTATACTCTAATAACAAACTAACAGAAAAAGAACTCAAGAACACAATACCATTCACAATCACAACAAAAAGAAAAAAATGCCTTTGGGTGAATTTAACTAAGGAAGTGAAAGACCTATACAATGAAAACTACAAGACTTTCCTGAAAGAAATTGATGATGACATAAAGAGTTGGAAAGGAACCCGTGCACATGGATTGGAAGAATAAACATAGTTAAAATGTCCATACTAACTAAATCAATCTACAGTTTCAATTCAATCCCAATCAGAATCCCAATGACATTCTTTACAGAAATAGAACAAAGAATCCTAAAATTCATATGTGGCAACAAAAGACCCCAAATAGCCAAAGCAATCACGAGAAAAAACAACAAAGCTGGAGGCATCCCCATCCCTGACTTCAAAACATACTACAAAGCTACAGTAATCAAAACAGCATGGTACTGGGACAAAAACAGGTGCACAGATCAATGGAACAGAATTGAAAGCCCACAAATAGAACTACACATCTATGGACAACTAATCTTTGACAAAGGAGCTGAGGGCCTACAATGGAGAAAAGAAAGTCTCTTCAACAAATGGTGATGGGAAAACTGGACAGCCACGTGTAAAAGAATGAAAATTGACCATTCTTTTTCACCATTACCAAAAGTAAACTCGAAATGGATCAAAAATCTGAAGATTAGACCTGAAACAATAAGTCTTCTAGAAGAGAATATAGGCAGTACACTCTTTGACATCAGTGTCAAAAGGATCTTTTCAGACACCATAACTCCTCAGAAGAGGGAAACAATACAAAGAATAAACAAATGGGATTTCATCAGACTAAAGAGCTTCTTCAAGGCAAGAGAAAACAGGATTGAAACAAAAAACCAACCCATTAGTTGGAAAACAATATTTACAAGCTGTTTATCTGACAAAGGGTCAATCTCCATAATATATAAAGAACTCACACAGTGCAACAACAAGAAATCAAACAACCTGATCAAAAAATGGGAAGAGAACATGAACAGACATTTCTCTAAAGATATATGGATGGCCAATAAACACATGAAAAGATGCTCATCATCACTGGTGATCAGGGAAATGCAAATCAAAACTACACTAAAATATCACCCTACACCTGTTAGAATGACAAAAATAACCAAAACAAAAAGTGAAAAATGTTGGAGAGGTTGTGGAGAAAAAGGAACCCTCATACACTGTTGGTGGGAATGCAAACTAGTGCAGCCACTATGGAAAACAGTATGGAGATTTATCAAAAAATTAAAAATAGAAATACCTTATGACCCAGCCATCCCACTACTGGGTATCTATCCAAAGAACTTTAAGTCAGCAATTCCAAAAGTCCTATGCACCCCTATGTTCATAGCAGCATTATTTACAATAGCCAAGATGTGGAAGCAACCTAAGTGCCCATCAACAGATGATTAGATAAAGAAGATATGGTATATATATATACAATGGGATACTACTCAGCCATAAAAAAGATAAAATCGTCCCATTCACAACAACATGGATGGACCTTGAAGGTATTATGTTAAGTAAAATAAGCCAGATAGAAAAAGACGAACTCTGTATAACTCCACTCATAGGTGGAAGTAACACATAGAGACAAAGAGAACAGATTGGTGGTTACCAGGGGAAAGGCGTGGTGGGGGGAGGGCACAAAGGGTGAAGGGGTGCACCTACAACATAACTAACAATAATGTACAACTGAAATTTCACAAGATTGTAAACTATCATAATCCTAATAAAAAGTTAAGGAAAACATACTACAAAGCTACAGTAATCAACACAGCATGGTACTGGGACAAAAACAGGTGCACAGATCAATGGAACAGAATTGAAAGCCCGCAAATAAAACCACACATCTATAGACAGCTAATCCTTGACAAAGGAGCTGAGGGAGTACAATGGAGAAAAGAAAGTCTCTTCAACAAAGGTGCTGGGAAAACTGGACAGCCACATGTAAAAGAATGAAAATTGACCATTCTTTTTCACCATTCACAAAAATAAACTCAAAATGGATCAAAGACCTAAAGGTAAGCCCTGAAACCATAAGGCTTCTAGAAGAAAATATAGGCAGTACACTCTGACATCAGTATCAAAAGGATCTTTTCGGACACCACGTCTTCTCAGAAGAGGGAAACAATAGAAAGAATAAACAAATGGGACTTAATCAGACTAAAGAGCTTCTTCAAGGCAAGGGAAAACAGCATTGAAACCAAAAAAAAACCCCCACTAATTGTGAAAAAATATTTTCAAGTCATATATCCAACAAAGGGCTAATCTCCATAATATGTAAAGAACTCACACAACTCAAGAACAACAAATGAAACAACTCAATCAAAAAATGGGCAGAAGACATGAACAGACATTTCTCCAAAGAGGATATATGGATGGCCAATAGATACATGAAAATATGTTCATCATCACTGATCATCAGGGAAATGCAAATCAAAACCACACTAAGATATCACCTTATATCCATTAAAAGGCAAAAATAGCCACACAAAAAGTAACAAATACTGGAGAGGTTGCGGAAAAAAAGGAACCCTCATACACTGCTGGTGGGAATGTATACTGGTGCAGCCACTATGGAAAACAGTATGGAGATTTCTCAGAAAATTAAAAATAGGGATATCATATGACCCAGCCATCACACTGCTGGGTATCTATCCAAAGAACTTTAAGTAATTTAAGCAATTCCAAAAGCCCCATGCACCCCTATGTTCATAGCAGCATTATTCACAATAGCCGAGACGTGGAAGCAACCTAAGTACCCATCAACTGATGATTGGATAAAAAAGATATGGTATTTATATACAATGCAATACTACTCAGCCATAAAAAACAATAAAATCATCTCATTCACAACAACATGGATGGACCTTGAGGGAATTATGTTAAGAGAAATAAGCCAGATAGAGAAAGACAATCTCTGTATGACTCCACTCATATGAGGAATTTAAACATGTGGACAAAGAGAACAGATTAGTGGCTACCAGGGGAAAGGAGGAGGGAGGGTGGGCACAAAGGGTGAAGGGGTGCACCTACAACACGACTCACAAACAGTAATGTACAACTGAAATTTTACAAGGGTGTAACCTATCATAAACTCAATAAAAAATTTTAAAAAATAAAAATTAGTCTTACTATATTCTTTTTTATTTTTTATTTGATAAGTACTCAATTTGCAACATTGTTCTTTTTTCAGATTGTTAAGTTTTCTTTGTACCTTTAATCATAAAAAAAAAGAACTTCTCAAAACAAAAAAACCCAGGACCGTATGATTTCACTGGTGAATTCTACCAAACATTCAAAGAAGAATTAACGTTCAAAGTTTTCCAAAAAAATGTTATAACTAATCAACAAATCCAGTAAACTTGTAGGATACAAAATCAACATACAGAAGACAGTTATGTTTCTACACATTAACAACAAAGCATCTGAAAAATATAAAGGAACAATTCCATTCATAATAGCAAAAAATAAATAAATAAAATACTTAGGAATAAATCTAACCAAGGAGTTGAAAGCTCTGTATGCTAAAAACTATAAGATTTTGATGATAGAAATTGAAGAAGACACAAATAAATGGAAAGATATCCCATGTTCATGGGTCACAAGAATTCATATTGTTAAAATGTCCATATTACACAAAGTCATCGATCAATTTAATGCAATCCCTATCAAAATTCCAAGGACATTTTTCACAGAAAAAGAAAATCCAATCCTAAAATCTGTAAGGTCCCACAAAAGACTCCAAATAGCTAAAACATTTATGAGAAAAAACAACATAGCCAGAGGCATACACTTTTTGATTTCAAACTATTCTACAAAGCTATAGTGATCAAAACAGTGTGCTGCTGGCATAAAAACAGACACATAGACCAGTGAAACAGAATAGAGAGCCCAGACATAAATCCCTGTATATACAGTCAACTAATATTTGACAAGTGAGCTAAGAATATTCAGTGGGGAAAGGGTAGTCTCATCAATAAGTGATGTTGGAAAAATTGGATAATCTCATGCAAAAGAATGAAATCACACCCCTATCTTACACCACTCACAAAATAAGAACTTGAAATGGATGGAAGACTTTAATTTAAGAACTGAAACCATAACATTCCTAGAAGAAAACAGAAGGAAAAAGCTCCTTGACATTGATCTCAGCATCAATATTCTACATTTGACAGCAAAAACTCAAGCAACAAAAGCAAAAATAAGCAGGTGGGAATACACCAAACTAAAAAGCTTTCTCACAGCAAAAGAAAGAATCAAGAAAATGAAAAGGCAACCTACAAAATGGGAGAAAATATTTGCAAGTCATATATCTGATAAGGAGTTAATACCCAAAATACATAAAGAACTCATGCTACACAACAGCAAAAACACCAAACAATTCAATTAAAATATGAGCACAGGAACTGAACATACATTTTTACAAAGAAGACATCCAAATGGTCAATACGTACATGAAAGAGCTCACCATCACTAAATATCAGAAAAATGCAAATCAAAACCACAATCACACATCACCTCACACCTGTTAGAATGGCTATCATCAAAAAGACAAGAGATAACAAGTGTTGGTGAGGATGTGGAGAAAAGAGAATCCTGGTGCCCTGTTTTTTGGGAATGCAAATTGGTACAGCCACTATGGAAAAGAGTATGGAGGTTGCTCAAAAAATTAAAAATAGAACTACCATATAATCTAGCAGTCACCCTTTTGGGTATATCTCCAAAGAAAATGAAAACAGAATACCAAAGAGTATATCTGCACACCCATGTTTATTGAAGCATTATTGACAATAACCAAGATACAGAAACAATCTGTGTCCCTTAGTAGATGAATAGATAAAGAAGGTGAGATATATATATATAAAAATATACATATATTGAATACAAATATTCAATATATGAATATTATTAGCCATAAAGAAGAAGGAAATTCTTCCATTTGTGACAAGTTGGATGGACCTTGAAAGCATTATGTGAGACAAATGAAATAAGTCAGAGAGAGAAAGACAAATACTGTATGATATCATTTATATGTGCAACCTAAAAGGGACCAAGTCAGAGAAACAGAAAACAGAATGATGGTTACCAGAGGTTGAAGGGTGAGCAAAATGGGGAAATATTGTTCAAAGGGTATAAACTCTCAGTTATAAGATTAACAATTTGGAAGATCTAATGTATAGCATGGTGATTATAGCTCATAATACTGTATCATATACTTGCATGTTGCTAAGAGAATTGATCTTAAATGTCCTCACCACAAAAAAGAAATAGTAATTATATGTCAGGATGGAGATGGGAGCTAATACTATTGTGGTAATCATTTGTACACCCTAAACTTACATAATGTTATGTGTCAATTATATCTCAACAAAGCTGGGGGGAAGACAAAAGAAAAAAATAAGAAATCCCCTCTTATTAAGTAACTAGTGATTGAGGCTACATTTACAATTTTGGAAAACCTATAAAGGATAAAATTAAGTCCTTTTCTTTGGAAATTTAAAAAATTGTACCAAATCCAGTTCCTTAAAAGTACTAGATCTAAGACATTACCAGCCTTTCAGGACTTAAGAGAATTTATCTCTCTCTCTCTCTCTCTCTCTCTCTCTCTCTTTTTTTTTTTTTTTTTTTTTTTTTGATAGAAATGCCTCCATGAGCTCACAGAGAGACACAAACGGAATGTCTAAAATGGTCAGCAACCTATACTTCACAGCACAAAACACCCACTTGGCCAAGACCAGTCCAACAGTGGGGAGCAGGGGGAAGGGAATGCTCAACCTTTAAAATCTGACAATTCTGAAGTAGAGATGAAATTTTAATGGTTATCAATAAATCTGAGATTATGAAAAGGTTTTCCTAAAAGATTACAAATTTTGATTAAAAACTAGATACCCCAATACACTGAGCTTTACAGAATATTTAAAGTTAGAGACAATGAAAATAGTAATAAAGATTTATGATAAGCAGGTAAGAGTGAGCATTTCAACCAGAAGATTCCTCCAGAATTGATTCATTATCTTACATACTAGAATGACATGTAGAGATCACCATCCTCTAACTCTAAAACAATAAAAAATTAAGTAGGCTAGTTAATATAACACATATTAGGAACTCCAGACTTTCTCCACATGTATAAGATGGCTATAACTTTCAATTGCTGTAATCATAAAGGCTTTCCATTTCTTCACAAGTTAGCCCTTATTCTTGCGATCTCATTTCAAAGATCACTCTTGCCTTATATATTCTTTAAAGTCACAGTATGTAGAAAATAAGGAAAAGAAAATAACAATCAAGATGGAGTCAGGGGACTCTGCCAGAGCTTTACTCAAAGACTGATTATACTTTAACTACCCTCATAATTTTTAGTGGTGTACAACAAGATTTATGAGAGAGGGACAACAACATCTTAATAACCATGAAGATAATGATATAGATAAAGAATACTCAATTAAATGTGGTTAAAAACCTTAGTGAGAAGAACAGAGTTCAAAACATTTCCTGTCGTTTCTCTCTGCGGCTGGTAAGGTAACAGAGCCCTTCAGCAGTGCAATCCTTTCCATCTCACCTGCCTTGAAGGCTCAGCATGAGCTGATTGATAAAGAAGAGGAGGCAGGGAGAAGTCAGCCTAGGCCTGTGCTTCTTAATCCTGGGAACATAGTATAATCACTTAAGAATATTTTTTTAATTACTGATTCAGAGCCCTAACTTCTCTCCCTTCCCTCCACCCCTGAGAAATTTCTGTTTGACTAGTCTGACGTGAGACCTTGACCATGGTACTTTTTACAAAGCTCCTCAAGTGACTGCAATGGGTAATCGGAGTTGAGAACTGCTGATCTAGAAGTAGGGTTAATATTTCAACCCAACTGAGTAGCCAGATGGACTTTGATGCCATGCTTCCTTGTGCTGTATCACCCAGAATATGCATTTCTCAGCAATGACAATGAAGATTGGTATGTGCCTGGTTGGCTGGCCAAAAATTTGAAGATTTTTTATCTTTACCAAGCAGGGTTTAGGATTAATTTTATACTTTTTGGTGGTTGTGACATGGAAGAAGTGTGCAGTTCTTTCCCTAACTCCATTCCCCTACCTGTCTTCTCATTCCGCTCAGGTGAATAAGAGATGCTTGAATTAGCCTAATTCAATAACAACAGGAATTGCCTTTCTTGGGATTATCCCTCATCTTTCTATAAAGTTAGGAAAGTAAGGAGAATACAGAGCTTTCTTCTGTAAAGCTGGAAAGGTAAGAAAGTTTGAAGAGGGCAAGGCTCCAATTGCCACTGCCTAAGAAAGACTGAGGCAGGTAGCATACATAAGTTATGCTTAAGGCTTTGGGTGAACATTCTTGGAAATTAGCAATGGTAAGGGAATTCTTTCTGGCTCTTCAATTATTTTTCTGGCCCTCTCTCTGTCCTTTTGGAAATTCCAATTGCACATATTTCAGCCCACTTGAATTGTCCCACAGCTCACTATGCACTATTTACTTGTTTTAATCTTTTATTTTCTCTGTATCTCATTTTGGATAGTTTCTGTACTGTCTTAAAATTCACTAATTTCTTCTTCTGCAATGTTTAATCTGCAGTGAATGCCATCCAGTGCAGTTTTCATGTCAAACATTATAGTTTTCCTCTCTAGAATTTTGGTATGGACTTTTTAAATGTCTTCCATATCTCTAGTCAATGTGTTCAATCTTTCCTCTAGCTTCTTGAACATATGGAATGTAATTATGAGAACTTTTAATGTCCTCATCTACTGATTATAATAACTTTTAATGTCCTTACCATCTGTATTACATCTAGTTACTTTTCAGTCAATTGATTTTTCTCCTCTTTGTGGGTCATATTTTCTTATTTCTCTGCACAGCTGGTAACCTGTAATTGGATGCCAGACATTGTGAATTTTCCCTTATTAGATGATAGATATTTTTGTTTTCCCATAAACAGTTTTGAGCTTTGTTCTAAAAGAGTTTTAGTTTGAGTATCTGTTTTACCCTTTGGCATTGTTGTTAGGATTTGTTAGGAAGAATCAGAATATGTGTTTAGCGTAGGGCTAAGTTCAACTATTCTTTTTTATTCTTTTTTTTATTGAGATAACATTGATTTATAAAATTATATAAATTTCAGACATACATCATTATATTTAGATTTCTGTGTAGACTGCATGTACAAGGGCTCTTTGGGTGCTGAACAAGATGTAGTCTACATAAAACTATTCTGAGCAGTCAACCTGATGCTCTGTGAGTTATGTGGTTTCCCACTTTGACTGATGGAAAGAAGAACTATTCTGGACCCTGTGTGAGCTCCACCGATTATTCCCTCTAATCCTCTCAGGTGGTTTCTTCCCCATTCTTGGGTAGTCGCCTCATATACATGCATTGTTCAATAAGCATCTGAAGACTTAAGGGAAACCCTCAGCAGATCTCTGAAGCTTGCACTGTCTTGCTGTCTCTCTCTCCCTCCCTCCCTCCCTCCCTCTCTCCAGATCTCTCTCTCTCTCTGTCTATCTCCCTCTCTCTGTCTCTGTACAGTTATCTCCTCTCTGGCTCTTTGCAAATTCTAGCTAGTCTTGGCGTCCCTGGACTCTCAGGTTGACCTCATCAAATCAGGGAGAGAGCTGGGCTCAGCTGGGTTTCTGCCTGCTCTATGGCCTAGAAACTTTCTCTAGGCAGTAAGCTGGGGCAATTGCAGGGCTCACTTTATTTGTTTTCCATCTCTCAGTATCAATGTCCTTCAATGTCTGATGCACAATATCTTGAAAATTATTTTTTCATATATTTTTTAAGTTTTTAAAAATTTGTTTCAAGCCCCTGTTACCCCATCTTGGTCAAATCAGAAGTCATATGCTAGGATTTTGATTGAAATTTCAATCCATATGGCAATTTTGTGAGAATTTATATCTCTTTTAATGATAAATCTTTTAAACTTGAACTTAGAACATTGAAGTTTTGAACTTTTTTAAAGTATTTATTCTTAAGTTCTTCGTGATTTTGATGGTAATGTATTGTATCCCTTTTTAAATTGTATGTTCTGTAGAAATACGTTGATTTCTTAATATTTTTCATATATCAAATAACCTTGGTAAACTCATTGATTCTAATAACATAACTGTGGAATTCTTTGCCGTTTCTAAATATACAGTTATTTCACTTGAACATGACAGTTTTAGTTCCTTATTCCAATATTTGTGAAAAGTCCCCAGTACTAATATTATTCTATGTATTCTTTTATCTTAGTTTGTGATTGAAATACTAAGATATCCTACATTCCTGTTATTCTGAAAATTAGGGGATGAAAACAGAGCTAAGGCTTGCCAACTGGCTAGACCCAGATTTCTCAGTCATGTGACTGACTGGTTTTGTTAGATTATGTCTAAGACGTGGGATTGAGACGAAGATTCTGGAATCTGAAGGAAAGGAAAATGTGTGTGCAGGTGCAGAGTATGGATTAAAAAAATCAATAAAGAAAGTAAATACCTAAGGTAAAGGGCCTAAGATTATGATCTACTACACTTGGCTGAGTAACATTCTCATATAATAAATTCTTACTATCTAAGTAACTGCCACTTAGAAGCCCTCTGGTTAATCAATAAACAGCTATACAATTAGATAGTGCTTTTTTTCTGAAAACTCCTCCATTTTATTTCTGTTCACCATTCTTCATCTCTCTGGATTTGAGACATTCTTTCAGGTGCTTCTTTAGTCCTTTTAACTCTGGTCTGCATGATATTCCATCCCATATTCATGCACTCCTTAATGCCTAGGCATTGGTACTTCTTAAGAGTCATCTCTTATCCCCCGCCCCCCAGGAAAAAGCACTGCTGCAGACTCAACCGCATTTCACCACTTTAGCAGCTCACAAACTAGACAACCAGACAAAGGTACCATCAATTGTTGCCTGAATAACTTGAACAATAGCCTCCCTGCTTCTTCTTTTCCTCCCACTTCGATGTAGTCTCAGGACAGTGGCAAGATCGATTGTTTATGTCTTAATACAGACGTATGTTGGAGCATGTCATTTTCCTACTCAGTGACCCATAGTGTCTCCCTTTTGACTCAAGTTGAAATCAAAGTTCTGTTAGTGGCTTACTAGATGTTACAGGATCTGTTACCTTTCTGATCTCTTCTCTTATTATTGTTCTCCTTGCTCACTTCACACCAGTCACATAGGCCTCTTTATATTCCTTGAAAACACCAGGCACATTCCTTCCTTGTTGTCTTTGTTGTGGTTGTTTCCTCTGCCTGGAAAATTCTTCACCCAGAAATCCACTTAGATGAGTCCTTGTTCAAGTATTACCTTCTCACAGAGGCCTACTAACCTATTCAAGTTGAAATTCCCCTGCAGCTACCAGCAGTCCTAATACGCTGCTCCTGTTTTCTTTTCCCACAGCACTTATCATCTTCTAATGTTCTGTAGCCCCCGAGTGGTGCATTAATTTCACTAATAGCCCAAATTCTTCATCCTTCTCCACATGCAGTCTTTGCAGTGCAACCTTGCAACTCATCCCATTAAGAAGTGGAATATATTTCCTTCTCCTTAATTCTGAATTTGATCATGTAACTTTATTTTGTCAAGAGATGTTAACGGTTGTGACATAAGCAGAAGTTTGTAAAAGCACTTACATGTTTCTCTTGTCTCTTGCCCTGCTGTCATCACAAAACATATCCAGGCTAGCCTCCTAGAGGGTGAGACACACAGAGCAGAGCCAAGTAGACCTGGTTATTCTAGCTCAGGTTACTCTAGATTAATCAATCAGAGCTCACCACTAGACATAAGTGACCTTAAATCACTGATCTATAGAATCAGGATCTGAATATATGCTTATTTTTGTATGCCATGACGTTTTACATTTTGTTACACAGCATTATTGTAGTAAAGATAATACCCTGCTGTAATGTAAGCTCCACAGGACATGACTTGCTATTTGTTTTGTTTTGTTTTTACCGGTATATCTCACATACCTGGTATAATGCATTTAGTAGATATTCAATAAATATTTGCTTAATCATGAATAAAGTGAATATAAATGCACTATTTACATATCCTACAGGAAAAGTATAGTTATATTCTACACCAATCCTAATGCCCAAACATAAAAGGTATTGAATACATGTCTTTATCTTGATCCTATGCATACAAAATAATTTTTTCAGTTATTTTGGAAAATGAACTATTTTTCAATGAAGTACTCAGCTTTTGGAGATCTGTACATAAAGTGGTAAACACAAGAGACCAGGCACCAAACCGCCAGCCAGATACCCTAAGTTGTCTTGGGCAATTTGGGGGATAATTTCTATCACATTAGCCTCCATATGAAATTTTTATTTGAACAGATCTCGCAGACATTTTGATTTTCCTTCTATCACTTCTCATTTTACAGTTTCCCTTCATGGTGATGTGGAGTGGAAAGACCATACCTGGAATCTGCCAGATTTTCCTTTATCCTTCTAGGCTGATATTGCTAGATGAGCTACCATTACTCAGGGATACTGATCACAGAAAGGTTAACATTTTCTTGACTCTGTAATCTCAGCTACCCATCCAAACCAATCTTCTCAGAAAAGCTCAATCTTAATTTAATTAATTTAAAAATGTTATTGAATTGTGTTCTATATAGGCACCTTGAGTACAGGGCAGGGAGGAAAGCAGAGACAAACTCCTTCCTTTAATGAGTTTAGATTCTCATGGAGGGAGACAATAAACATTAAAGTAAATTAAATTCAGAGTATATTAAACAGTGATAAATACTAAGGAGAAAATAGAGTAGTAAAGGTATATAAGGATTGAAGGAGGTGGAAACACTAGACGGTTTGTCCTGGGAAAGGTGAATAAAGATCTGAGAGGGTGAAGAGGAGAGTTGTACGAAAATCTGGAGGAAGAGTATTCAAGGCAGAGGAAAGAGTAAGTACAAAGCAAAAGCTGCTTGGAGAATTTGTGGAACAGCAAGGAGGCCGGTCTGGTTAGAGCAGGTGATCAAACGGTGTGAGACGAAGTCAGAGAGGCAGTCCTGGGGGACCAGTGTAAGGGTCAGAGAGATACAAAGAGAACCTACGGCAGAGGCAGAGTTGAGATCCAACACAGCGGTGGGGTTTAGAAGGTTACTGAATCTGAAGAGGATAGAGGGCAGTACTGAATTCGGACTGCAGAAGAATAGTCTGGAGCAAGGAGATTGGAATCATTGGATAAAGTTGTTTTGTTTGTTTTTGTTTTAAAGATTGGCACCTGAGCTAACATTTGTTGCCAATCTTCTTTTTCTTCTTCTTCTCCCCAAATCTCCCCCCAGTACATAGTTGTATATGCTAGTTGTGAATGTCTCTGGTTGTGCTATGTGGGATACCACCTCAACATGGCTTGATGAGTGGTGCCATGTCCATGCCCAGGATCTGAACCAGTGAAACCTTGGGCCGCTGAAGCAGAGTATGTGAACTTAACCACTCAGCCACGGGCCTGGCCCTGGATAAAATTTTGAGAAAAAAAGAACAGGAACCTACTCTGTAACAACCCTGGTTTAGTTGTTTGGTCTGCATAAGTTTTCAAGTCAGCATAAAATTTCTCCCTCATTTAGCACTAGATAACCTCATTGGAGTTGATTTGCATGAAGAAAAAAATAAAAAAACGGAAGTCTAGTTTGCCATTTATCGATTGATCTTTCAGTGTATATATAATTATTTGTGCATATATTCAAATAAACAAATGACCAACTGCAACTAAAATATTGTTTGATGATTCTGTAAGGCTTAGAGGCTCTGCAATTTCATTTTGCATAGAAATTTTGCAGTTATGTAGGTGGTCTTATATCCATCCCACACTTTTTGGCACTGTTCTCAGCTTCTTTCCATTTAGCCCCATACTCCCTGTCTCTTCTCCTTCTTTTTTTAGTTTAGCTCTTCAGTCTACTCTCTGTCTTTGGGGTACTCACCATAAATGCCTCTTGAAAATTTTAGAAAAGTGGACTTGTAGCATAAAGCTAAGCTAGAAAGCCATGCATGTGTCCCCTCCTCAAGCAAATTACCCTTTCTACCATTGTCCTGAGAGAAAGAGTTGTAGAAGATCTCTTCACCAGGGAATCATTGTCTGCGGATCCAGTCACAGCTGAAGGCAAAGAGAAGGGCACCATTTCCAAGGACATCTCATATTAGAGGCCAGTGACCCTAAAAAAGACAGCTCCAAAAGCTGTGTCTGAGCAAAAGGAATAGTAGTCAGCTCAACCCAACAAATTCTCTCTCTCCCAAATGTGGGCTAAGAACCAAGGAAGTAAGCATCAGTCTATGGCAGGAAGAAAGGTAGGAGTAGAAACATGGAGGAGTAGGGACTGAGAAAGGAGCTGGCAGAGCACTTAAGTAAACTCACACATGCTTCAATGCTGAAGAGGCAGGAAGGCATCAAGCTCCTGGAGAAGTTTTAAGTCCCGAGTGATCCTCTAGTTACCACTTCTATGAGGCCTGGCTGTCCTCTCATCATGTCCTTTCTCAGAGACTGGCCAGTTCCTGTGAGCTTCTCAAACTTGTGTCTCCATTATTGCAGCCCAAATCTAAATGTTTCAAATATTTGAATCACATCTTTTGCAACTGCAATAAAAGGTCAGATTGTTACTCTCAAAGGCACTTTTCGAAAATCAAAAGGCTCAGAGTTTGGCTGTCAAGAAGTTTGGCCCATGGTTTTCTTGTAAGTTTATCTGCCTATGAGGTTGTCAGTAACACGTATGAGTGAGTGTGAATGAGGTGTGAGTGAGGCACTGTTCTTCTCTGAACAAAACTTCAAAATTCGTCATCTGCTTATTATTATTTTACAAGTAATCTCTTTTCTTGTTTTTCTTTGAAATTTATTAAATTTTTTATATTCATTTTATTCATAGTTCAAGATGAAATATAAACAAAAATTACTTCCATGCTAAATATTGTCTTTAAAATATTGCCTTTAAAATACCTTCTGTCTCTTTTTGATATATTCATAGTGATAATAAACATCATATCTGATCTCTCTATCATTCAGAGATAGGAAGAAGTAGAATATATTCCCATATCAACCTGTAATAATAATTATGGCAAACTATAGGAAACTCATTAAGTTGAATTTCTCTCCTTATCTTCTTTACATGCATAGAAGCATAAGTTGGTCAGAGTTGAAAAGAACCTCATCTCATTGTTAAGCTATTTCCACCTCATCAACTTAGAATTAAAGAAGCCCCAATGAACAGTAATCTTTTCAATGGCATAAATCAGTGAGAGAAATCCCAGGCCTTGAAGTCGTGTCATCTGTCTTTGCTCCCGTGTGTGGGTGTGTGTGTGTGTGTGTGTGTGTCCTTTCAGTTATTATAAAGAACAAACACAATAAAGTGTACTTTTCTGTTATCTCAAGGTGGCAATTCCACTAACCCTCAGAAGTCCGGGACTATTTTTTTCCCTATTCAAAGAATAAGGTAGACAACAAAATTCCATTTTATATGGGCTGTTAGTCTTAGAAATATATAAATGGTAAAGAAAGACCTTTAGAGTGAAATTTTTAATGTCAATTTTTTTCTCATATTTTGGAGATCATTTATTAAGATGTTCAGAGTTAAAATCTGTTACAATCTGCTTATACTAGAAGAAAAATCATTAGTAATTCTTTACAACCCATGTCCAGATTCTCTCAAAACGGCATTACATAAGCATCAGTAAGTTTAAAGAGGGTGGACATTGTGATGATTAATTTTATGTGTCAACTTGTCCGGTCCAAGGGGTGCCCAGGTTAAACATTATTTCTGGGAGTATATAGGAGGATGTTTCTGGACGAGATTAGCATTTGAATCAGTGAACTCAGTAAAGTAGATCGTCCTCCCCAACGTGGATGGGCATCATCCCATCCCTTGAGAGCCTGAATTGAACAAAATACAAAGGAAAGAGGAATTCACTCCTTTTTTTCCCTGCTTCATTGCTTGAGCTGGGACATCTCATCTCACCTTCTCCTGCGCTCAGATTGGGATTTGTACCATCTGCTCCCCTGGTTCTCAGGCCTCCAGATTCAGACTGAAACACACCACTAGCCTTTCTGGGTCTCCATCTTACAGACAGGAAGTCACAGGACTTCTCAGCCTCCATAATTGTGTGAGCTGATTCCTCATAATGAATGTATATATATCTGTGTTCTGTTTCTCTGGAGAACCCTAATATTTAAGTCACTTGAGATCACTTATCTGAAGTGTCTTTTTGAAGCCTTCTCTGAAATAATCCAAAAGTGATTCATTTCATTTTTGCTGCTTTGCCAGCAACCTGAAATTTTGTTGTATCAGTTTACTAATATTCCAGCAGAGAGTGTCAACAAATTTGATATTTATTATACAAAGTTGAGCTGTGTGTGAGGATGCTAGGTATGGCTTATATGTGCCACGACTCATAGTAACTAGTTGATGCAGAGTAACGCAACTCCTCACAGTAGACAATCCAAGATTCAAGAAGTGAAAGTATTTTACCTGAGTGTCAATGTTTGTATTCTGATGCAAGGGAATGACAAGGAATGATCCAAATGGCCCTCACTCAAATCACTCCAGAGCACAGAGCAATGCCCAACTCTGTTAACCCTATTAATGACTCTCCACACAGCCAGTAGTGAAGCAGTCACCGTTCACCAACCCCCAGTTGCATTGTTTCTAGATAGCAGAAAGACTTGCAAAAAAAAATTTTTTTTACCTTGAGAATGATGAGGGCACTGAGAAATGTTGAGTCAAAGAAATAATTTACATTCCCTGGTTGAAATGTGAGGATCTTTAGTAATGAATATAAAATTAAAGAGTACAAGCCAGAAAAGACCAGTGGAAAATAATGGGTCATGGGTACCTACACAGATGTACTGGAGGGTGGAAGGGCATCACATACAAGGAAATAGGAGATGTGCACTGAAGTAAGGACACAGACTCAGAAGGTAGAGCAAGAATGAAGTGAACAAAATTTTCAAAATAAAAGATAAGTAAAAGATGGAATTTCCTATGCAATTGCCCAGAGAATTCATTAGCATTTCATTTTGCTCCTGTGATTGATTCAGTGCTTACTGCACAAATTTCTTTCTTTAATTTCAAAAAAGGAGGCGAATGTTTATTTACTGTTTTTTGGTAAGCCTGTAATCACAGCTGTTCTTTTGGACCACAAAGAGTATGACCCACTTAGGCTTACACTCTTTGCCACATTCATGCAAGATGTTTATGAAATGAGATTTTGGGACCAAACTGACTCACTTCTATTTATAAAATTCATCTGTGTCTCACTTAAAACTGCACAGTTCTGGAGGTGTGCACATGAATCATTGTGGTGCAGCAAAAAGGTGTCCAACTAGAAGCCTGATGAGATAACTGCATCTTCAGGTTCCAACCTGAACGGCACCACAGTGGAGTTGTGCTGTTTCATTCAGGTAGACTCCCTCCAGTTTCTTGCCCCAGATAAGGGGTCAGCAGACATTATATATAAAGGAGCAGATAGTAAATATTTTAGGCTTTTCAGACCAAGAGGTAAAATCAAACATATTAAGTAGGTACTTATACAACAAGAGAGAAAATAAATTCTGCAAAAATTTTATTGATGAAATTCAAAATGTAGAAATAATTATTGAGTATAATTTTTGTAATGCAGATCTGATAATGAGAAGAATGGAATTTTTGGAGGAAATAAGGTCTTGCTCAATTATGGTTTAAAGTTAGTGTTCTTTATCATTAGAAACAATTGCAAGTGTTTATCTGTTAATAATGGTCTGTAACAAGATATATGTATTTCACCTTTGAAAATGCTTTTTCACACAGAGAGCTACTCACAAATACTGATATGAGTCCATGAGCATATGACTTTGAGATTAAATGACTTGAAAGGCAATATTTGAATTCCATTTGATTCTTCTCTTACTATTTGCCTTTAGAATGTCATTACCTGGCAGATTAGCCACATCCAATCGAAAGCTATTTGGAAGCTCCTTAATTGCACAATTAAATTGATTTTAAAATATGGAAATTTCCTTTGCAGTTGCATTGAAATATAAAGGATGCTCCTGGAAATTTAGCTTAAACTTGAAAATACATCTGGTGCAAATTTGTGTGAGAATGATCTTTCTTCTTGTTTTACCTTTTGACAGCACAGAAAGTATTTAAAGTAGCTTGACACTTCATGTGATTTAAACATTAGATGTAAGCAAAATGGCTTTACCACAGCATAAAAATTTCACATGTAAGTTCTATTTTACCCAGTAATTTTAGGTTGAATTTGTCAAGAAACATTATTATGTCCACAGTAAAACCTATTTTCTGAAGTTATATGGTATCTAATATGAATGATTGAGATTGTTCTTCTAATTCAGAAAATTTCAATCTCATCCTTGAGTTTAAAAAAAACACACAAAAAAATTTATTACTGCTAAGCTGTCAAAATCCTCTGTGGTGATGTAAGTCAGGATATTCAGATTTTATTTCTGAGGAAAAATTCTCAGAAGTAACAATGGTTAAGTCACCATAGTGAACGAAGTTCTCTATTGACACTACTGGTTCAATTAAACAAGAGAGATTAAAATGTCTTTAAATATTTTCCACAAAGTACCTGCTGATGAGTAGCAATAAATAACCTTACATTTTCACAGATTTTGTAAATATGTCCAATTAAGTCTTATAATGCTCCACACATACTTTTTACCACCAGCAATTTTAGCATATTTTACCAGATCCACATCAGGTTATACTGAGTTAGGCTTTAATCAACTTTTTTGAAAATATTCTTATTTGTAGTTGTTCCATGAAGACTATTTATAGAGGCTAATTCTTCAGTCACTTCAAATTTGGCATTGACTCCTTGAAGAAACAGCAATAACTGAGTAGTATCTGTAGGATCCATCAAGAGCCAAGGAAAACCACTCGAAATTATTTACCTTGTTTCCCACCCTTGTATTATTTTTTATTTAAAAAAATTACTTTAGGGTATTATGCTAAGTGAAATGTCAGAAGGAGAAAGGCAAATACCATATGATTTCATTCATACGTGGAAGATTTTAAAAAAATAATAACAAACAGACACATAGATACAGAGAGAATAGACCGGTGGTTACCAGAGGGGAAGAGGGTTGGGGGGAGAGAGAAAGGTTTAAAGGGGCACATGTGTACAATGAAGGATGGAAACTAGAGTTTTGATGGTGACACGATGTAGTCTCTACAGAAGTCAAAATGTAATGATATATACCTGAAATTTATATAATGTTATAAACCAGCATTACCCCAATTAAGAGAAGTATCTCAAGATAATTATAAATTCACAGAAAGTTGACAAATAGTACCTTTTATTCATTTCTCCCCAATGATTACATCTTACATGATTACATCTTACATAACTATAGTACAAAATCAAAACCAGGAAATTAACAATGATACGCAAAATGTGTATAGTTCTATGCTATTTTATCACATGCTTAGATTTGTGTAACCGCCTTCACAATCAAGGTACAGAAAACTTCCCTCACCGTAAAGGTCTTTTTCATGTAACTCCTTGATAGTCACATCCATCTCTCGCCTCTCCATCCTCACCATCCTTAGCACCTGATAACCACTAAGCTGTTCTTTACCTCTACAGTTTTGTCATTTTGGTAATGTTATATTGAAGGAATCAGACATTGTATGATCTTTTGCAATCAGCTTATTTCACTCAGCATAATGCCCTTATATCTGCAAGTTGATACATGTTCAATAGTTTGCTACTTTTTATTGTGGAATAGTATCCAATAATATGGACATACTGCAGTTTGTTTAACCATTCCCTCATTGAATGACATTTGAGATGTTTCCAGGTTGTGGTTATTAAAAATAAACTTACTATGAACATTCAAGTAAGTCTACTTTATCTGGTACTAATGTAATTAATGTTTGCATCATATATAATTTTCCATCATTTTACTTTCAACCTATCTCTGTAATTATATTTGAAATGAGTTTCTTGACAGTATATATTTTGGTAACTTTTTAAATCCATGCTATCAATAAATGCCTCTTAATTGGTGTGTTTAGGCCATTTACATTTAATATATTTATTGATACTTAAGGACTTGTCTGTCATTTTATTTTTGTTTTCTGTTTATCCTCTATTTTTTTACTTCTATATTTTCTTTGTCTAGCCTTCCTGTGTATTACGTGAACGTTTTTTACAATTCCATTTTTATCTATATTATTTTTAGTTATCTCTTGGAATAGATTTTTTAGTGGTTGTTCTAGCTATTGCATTAAACATAAATACCTTATCACAGCTTACTGGTGTTGACATTTCACTAGTCTAAATAAATTGTGGAAAACTTAGCTCCCTTTAGATCCATTTACCCTCCTTCACTTATAATTATATTTTATGCAGTCTCTACATATATTGAGAAGTATATCAAATAACCGTATAACTTTTACTTCAAACATCAATATATTTAGAAAACTCAAAAGGAGAAGGAAAATTGATCATACTTGCCCATACTTGTACTCCTTCCCTTGTTCTGTCTTCCCTACCGATGGTCCAAGATCCCTTATTTTATCATTCCCTTTCAATTTCAAGAACTTTATTTAGCCATTCTTTTAGAATATGTCTGTTGGCAAGAAATTCTCTTAGTTTACCTTAATCTGAAAATGTCTTTATTTCCCCTGAAGGATATTTTCACTGAGTATAGAATTCTGATTGACAGTTCTTTTCTTTCAGCACTTTAAAAATATTCTGCTACTTCCTTCTGACTTCTATGGTTTCTGATTAGAAATCTGTAATTCAAATTGATTTTCCCCTAAAGGTAAGTAGTTCTCTACTTTCAAGACTTTTTTTCTTGTTAGCTTTCAGAATTGGATTACGATATCTCTGGGCATAGATTTATTTGTGTTTATCCTATTTGTGGTTTGCTCAACTGAATCTGTAAGTTAATGTCTTTTGTCAAATTTGTGAAATTTTCAACCATCATTACTTCAAATACTTTTTCAGTCCCACACTCTTTCTCCTCTCCTGGGACCCCAATGACATGAGCATTAGATCTTTTGTTATACCTCCACAGGACCCTGAGTCTATATTCATGTAATTCAGTCTATCTTCTTTCTGTTGTTAGGATTGGATAATTAGTATTGTTCTCTATTCAAGTTCATTGACTTATTCTTCTGTCATTTCCATTCTCTGTTAAACTCCTTTAGTGAGTATTTTATTTTGGACCTGTATTTTCTTAAATTCCTGTTTGGTTCTCCTGTATGTCTTCTCCTTATTTACTAAGACTTTCTATTTTTCACTTGTTACAAGTGTGTTCATAATTGCTTACTTTTATGATAACAACCTTAAAACCCTTGTCAGATCATTCAAACATCTGTACCATTTTGGTGTTAGTGTTTGTTATTTGTCTTTTTTTCATTCATGTTGATATTTTCCTGGTTCTCCCAGGTATGAAGAGAGATTTTCTATTGTATCCTGGACATTTTGGGTGCTATCTTATGAAACTATGGATTTTATTTAAATAATCTGTTTTACCAAGCTCCACATGGCACCACATGAGTGAGAGAAAGAGGACATCACCTCATTAGTACTAAATGGAAGTAGAAGTACTCAGCATTCCCCACTTAGTATTTTTGACCATTCTAGGAGGAGAGAGGCACTTTGTTACCGCTGGATAGATCTGAAAGTTCAGGCTCCCTCTTGTCCTCTATGAACACCACCACACCTGGTCGAGTGATGACCACCTCTTTACTATTCTTCCTGTGGTCTCCACTGACCCGTGACAGGGCAGGGGGACTGGCCTTACTGCTGCTGGGTGGGCGTGAAATCTCCAGCTCTCCACTTTGCCTTCACTGACACCAACCAAGGAGGGGAAGGGGTACATGTTAGTTGAGTGAGGTGAATGTCTATGTTCTTCAGACTTTACTGAATAGTAGGAGTGGGGTGCTAGTTTTTTCTGTGGTGTTTGGTCAGAGTATGGGAGTTACTATCTAAAGTTTCTGTCTTGCCAGGATGCCCATTCGTGGCCTCTTGGCAACAAAGAGTAGGCTTTCGTTGGATATTATTTTGTCTTTGCCCCTTGACATTTCTGGGTTTCTCCATCACCCAATCAGGGATATATTAGGCAAAAAGAAAACCTAGGGACCTCACTATGTGTCATTCCTTGGGTCCAAAGGTCCCTAGTCTTGTTATTTTCCTCTAACCACTTTTCGGAGTCTTCTTGTATTTGTTTTATATATATGTACAGCACTTTAGGCTGCAGTTATTATGAGAAATAAGGAAAAGTGTCTATTCAGTCTCTTTTCATAACTAGATAACTCGTGCCTTGGTTTTTATTTATTCGTGATAGTGCACCCAATGTCTTCAACTCTTTGAACAAATGTTCTCATCAAAAGACTACTAGACTTAAGTTTATTTTCTCTGAACACATTTCTTTGGCTGCTTCAATCAAACACAATTTAATTTAACTCACCATTGGTCAGTGGCTTCTCCTGCTAGACTAAGAAATGAGGCCTTGAAGACTTACTTTTGTTGCATCTTAATTTTCATTTGTTTATTTTCAAGAAAAAAATCTTCTGTGATGACATACTTAATTTTAAACTTTATAATTTTTCTTACGGTTGCTTTACTGTAGTGTGAGAATATTGTGATGAATACTAGTCTGGTAATGTCAGTATATACTGTTATCTTTTAGCACAGCTGCAGTGTCATTGCATAATAAAAACAAATAATTCAACAATACAATAATCCACACTCTAAAATACCTTCTAATGTTTTATTCAAAGTCTATTTTTTTTCTTCCTTTCTTGTTTTGATATGATTGGTGTTTTCTGGTCATAAAACAAACACATAAAGTATTGCAGTGCTGTAAGAGCTAAACCACTCAACATGATGTTGAGTTATACCTGCATCACTGCACTACAAGCGGTCTTGATTATAACTACTCATCTTGTTATTGTAGTGAAACATCTGCTTTAGACAACACATATATGAGGGAGAATAGCTGCGTTCTATGGACACTGAAATTTGAACTTCATATTATTTTTGCATCACAAAATAATAATCTTATTTTCATTCTTTTCAATGATTTAAAAATGTGAAATCCTTTCTGAAATCACAAGCCTTCCAAAAATATATGTCAGACTTGATTTGGTCCATAGGTCATTGTCTGCCAATTACTGCCCCAGATCATGTTTGGCTTCATAGGGAATAGCAAAGTGATGAGGGCAGACCTGGAACTTGGCAGAGATTCCTTCATTTACTGTGAGGTGTCCACACTCAGGTATTTTTCATAACACATGGGAGAAGCATCTCCACAACCCTTGAGATATTAATCCCATTCTGTCTCCTGAGCGGCTGCTACAATACCACCCCTCTGGTACTTATGAGTACTGGGATCCCTCAACTCTATCCTTGAAGATTGAAACTTAGTCATAGACCTACAGGCTACTTGAAGTGTAGAATAAAACTTCTATTATGGAAACAGCAGTAGGGTTGGTCTGGATGTTAATAAGAAAATCCTCTAGCATTCAATTTTCAGAATCTCAGCCCGAAGTAGATGATGTAGACATCTTCACTGCAGCTGCATTCTCTAATACCTAAGATTATTCTTTCTTATTTATGTGTGCAAAAGAGAATATCACAAAAGTGGTAAGTTAGTAAGCATGTAAAGTCATGATATCTTCTGGGAACTGTACACTACACAGACAGATTTTGACATGGTTCCTGAATGATGATAACAGAGATGAGAAGGATCTGACATTCCTATTATAAAAGCAAAATTGGGGGTAAGAGATATGACAGTTCCACTCTGTTGTTTACTTTTCACTTTTGATAGGAACTCATTATTTTAGTTCATAGTTAAAGAGAGATTTCGACAAACGACAGTCTATCAAGTGTGTCATTCCCCAAATTGTAAAGATTCTGAAAACACTTATTTAAAATTAACAGTATAAATACATAATATGCTAACAGGGAAAAGCACAATATTTGAGGTACTTGTGAAACTTCTCAAATATTTGATAACTCTTTATGAAGAGAAAGTATTCTCTCTCTGTCTCTCTGTCTCTGTTTCCCTAGAGTTACTTCAGCTGTTAGGATTAGAAATAACTGATTGGAGTCATAAAGGATCATATACGAGCTCTATATAAGGAAGTATTTTAATGATGAGACCTTTCTCAATATTGAATATACCTACAAAGAAGGTCATCAGTTCACTGCCACTGACAGCATTTAATCAAAATCTTAATGGTCATATAGAGGAATTAGTTTTCTTGTATTAGAGAATAGATTCACATTTTAAAGAGTGGATTCCTAAATTAGATGGAAGATTGAATTATAATATATTCTATCATTAAGAATGTGCAAGTATAAAAAAGAAATCTTAAATTCTCAAGCAAGATTTATGGGGAAATGTCAAGAAAATTTTACCATACATTTTTTACAATTTTTTAGAGTTTCCTGTAGAAAAAAAAAAACATTTATCTCCTTAGAAAATATAATAGGGGCCTGCCCAGTGGCGCAGCAGTTAAGTTAGCACTTTCCGCTTCAGCAACCCGGCGTGTGTCAGTTCAGATCCCGGGTACATACCTACATACCGCTTGTCAAGCCACGCTGTGGCAGGCATCCCACATAAAGTAGAGGAATACAGGGATGGGGTAGCTAAGGGTCAGTCTTCCTCAGTAAAAAGAGGAGGATTGGTGGCAGGTGTTAGCTCAGGGCTAATCTTCCTCAAAAAAAACAAAAGAAAGAAAGAGAGAAAGAAAAACACAATAAGCAGTACCTACAAATTCAAAAATTCTGAATATACAAAAATATTCAAAGAAATATATTGTGATTTTCTTCAGTATAGATTCATAGAAAGAAATAGGAATCAATGATTATTAATGAATGAAATATGTTTGATTCTAAAAAACAAGCACCCTGGATTTAAATAAATGCTAAATAAAATCAAGACAAAATTTTTAAAAACTCAATTTAAAAGAATATAGTCAACACAACAGTAAAGATGGATATTAGTGCAAAACTGGAAGCAAAATTTGAACAAATATTTTTAGAGTTCCTAATAATACTTTAAAACAATCAATATAGTATTAGCATCTACTACAAGGCATATAGCCACACAATCCAATTTAAGGAATTAAAATGCCATATCTATGTAAAGACTACTTGCAGATATTTCACTGAAGAGTATTACTGAACAGGCAACAGGAAAGCTGCTGTTTTACTCTCTTAGGAAGATGAAAGAGATGGACTTGGTTTTCTTTTTGTAGCTCTTGCATATGTAAAACATTATAGCTTTAATGGAGAATATTCAGAGCTACAGAATTCCAAAACTTTTGCATGGTCATGCCCAGAAGAAACACTCAACCAGTCATATCCATGTGTTCTTATGTTTGTCCTTGCCATGCTGCACGTCCACTGGATATGGAACCACTAAAATCCTCCAATGACATTCTCCATAGAAAGGATGTGTGCAGGGCTGGTTTCATGAGTATGCAACTTGCGCAGTTGCTCAGGGCCCAGGCTGAGAATGCCCCACGGTTGGTAGAATGCTCTGCTGTCATTATCTTGAAGTTTTTAATAATTTTATCTTTGAATATCTGTTTCATAAGTGAAGTCCAATGAGACAATAGACCACACATATGAGGAGAGGGAATACACGGACTGGCATTGCATGCAAGTAGTTATGATCCAGCAGCAGCCCACACATAGTGGGCTCAGGCATGTCAGTACAGTGGGCACTGCATAAACACTGTGGTTGGCCCAATGCACATGCAAATGCCTGTGGCAGGCCAGAATACCATCAGGCCAAGGGCATGACTGAGGTTTGTCTTGGGCCCAGATTTGTGACAGCAGCAGCGGCAGCAGCAACAGAAGTGAGATCAGTGGCTGTAGCTGTGGGAAAGAGGAGGAGGTTCTCATGGGTACAATGAGACGATCTGCAAGGGGGGCCAGTCTGCCCATCTGTCCCCAGAGCCTATCCCTGCATCATCTGCACAAATATTAACTCTCTGATCTGTGTTGGGAGAAAAACTGCCAGAGATTAGTCAGTAAACTTTGTCAGTAAGTCATGTCAGAATAAAAGTGTACAAATGGACATTACAATAATTCGTATGTGAGAGTTATTACAATTCTTCAAATGGTTTAGAGTTTTTTATTTCGAAATCTACTGAAAAATTGCACAGGAAATATCCACCGGCTCACAAATATAAATTAAAGTTAAAGATTGTCACATTCAACTTATAAAAGAACACTATGTTTATACAAAGCTTTGGATGGACCAGTGATTAATGAAGAAGACCATTTTAAATTAATTTACCTTGTAATTGAAGATACAGCAACAGAATGCATAAAAAGAACTTTTGAGTTATATATAAAACATGAAGCCACTTTCAGTTTCTTGTACAACTTACACAAGTTACAGGAAATGTCAGAGAAACATTAAAATGCCCTTGTGAAAATTTACCTTTAAAGTCAGGACTTCCCGAATAGCAGAGTGAGGATTTCTATAAATATACTTCTCTATAAAAGTAATGAAACTACTGGCAAAATTCTCAAAATCAAAACTCTGGAAATTAACCAAAATTTTGCCACAGTCTGAAGAATATTTATTCAAGAAGATCTGCTGAACTTCAGTAAGAACAGTAAGATTTGGGCACTATAACCTGGCCTACTCGGCTCCCTCTCTCTCCAACTCTATTGTAGCCTTTAAATGCAGCAGCTTTGCAACCACGGAGGCTGTGGAACTCAGAAGCCTTGCAGCAACCAGAGTATTGTCCTATATGACCTGTCTCATAGCTCCCTGGAAAAACATCATTCACAGGAATTACCATTATTTGATATGGCTCAGAACTTGCTTCATGGGAAAAACCTTATCCCCAGGAAATTTGTCAAAAACAATCAACTGCACCTTTTCACAGCTACCTAAGAATGTGATACCCTTCAGGCAAATAAGGGTCAGAACAAAACTTTTAAAGGAAGATTTGGGCAATGGGATGTCCAAGGGGACTTTGAAAACCCCGACATATTCTTGGGAATCTAGCAGGTTGCAGGCTGGTACAGGGCTATGCATATGCCAGGGAAAACTGAAGAGGGCCCCAATCTCTCACCTCTGGCTGACTTTGAGGCTGTGCACAAATAGAAAGTGAAGACTAAAGCAAAGCTATATATTTCCTGAGTATCAAAGGCATATCCTAACACACACACAGAGCCCCTTAGCAAAAGGTGGAAAACATATTGACTCAAGGCAAGTAAGGAAATCTCAGACTAATCGTTAGCTGACCAATAAGCTAAAGGATCAGAGACAAGAGTGGTTACAAACTACAGGGAATATAGACTTCACAGAATTAGACCAGGAATGTCACTGAACAAACGAAGAGCAGCAACAACAACATGCCTTGGAGGCAGGGGAGGAACCTGATTTCTAGAGTTGCCACATTATACTTTCTGTAAATTTGAGTTTCAACCTAAAATTAGGACACATATAAATAAAACAGGACAGCGTGGCCCCTACACAGAAAAAAGACAGAAACTGTCCCTCAGGGGGCTTAGATATTGGACTTATTAGCAAAATGTTTTTAAATAAGCTATTACAAATATATCAAAGCATGATAGGGAACCATATCTAAAGAATTAAAGGCAAGTATAACAATCATGTCCATAGAATAGAGACTAAGGAGAGAATAAAGAGAGAGAAATTATCGAAAATAACCAAATAGAAATGTTTTAGTACAAAAAGCATACTCATTTTTTCAAACGCACATGAACATTCTGCAGAATAGACCATGTACTACTTCATAACCCAGATACTAATATGTTTTAAAGGATTGAAATCACATAAACTATGTTCTCTGACCACAGTGAATTTATTTTACAAAACAGCAACAGAAGAAAATTTGGGAACATTTACTAGGCACATTAAAAAAGTAAACAACACATGTTTAAATAATCAATGGGTCAAAGAAGAAATTACAAGGAAAATAAGAAAATATTTTCATCTGAATAAAAATTAAAACACAACTTCATTCAGTTTCATGGCTAAATAATACTCCATTGTATGTGTACACCATATTTTGTTTATCCATTTCTCCATTGATGGGTTTTGGGGTTCTTTCTACATCTTTTGGCTATTGTAAACAGTGGTGCTATGAACATTTTTGTACAAGTTCTTGTTTGAATACCTTTTTTTCAGTTTTGAGGACATATCCTGAAGCATAGATTGCTGGGTCATGTGGTTACTATGTTTAACATTTTGGAGAAACATCAAAGTGTTTTTCATGGCATCATTTTACATTCTGACCAGCAATGTAGTAGAGTTTCAATTTCCCAACATCCTCATCAACACTAGTTATTTTCCATTTAAAAAAAAGTATAGTGATCCATGTGCATACGAAGTGGTAACTCATTGTGCTTCTGGTTTGCATCATCCTAATGACTAGAGATATTGAACATCATTACATGTGCTTATTGACCATTTGTGTACCTTCCTTGGAAAAATGTCTGTTCAAGTTCTCTGCCCATTTTCAATAAGGATTGTTTTTCTTTTAATTGTTGAGTTGTAAGAGTTCTTTATACATTCTTATTACTAGACTCTTATCAGGTATAAAATTTGCAAATATTTTCTCTCATTCTATAGATTATCTTCTTTTTTGATAGCATCCTTTGATGCACAAAAGTTTTTAAGTTTTATGAAGTGCAATTTGTCTATTTTTCTCTACTTTGTTCTTTTGGTGTCCTAGCTAAGAATCCATTGCCAAAACTAAAGTCACAAAGAGGTACCTCTGTGTTCTCCTATAAAAGTCTTATAGTCTTAGCTCCTGCATTTAGGTTTTCATATTTCGAGTTAATGTTTTCTATATAGAGAAGTCAGAATCCAACTTCATTCTTTTACACGTGGAAATCTATTTATCTCAACACCATATATTTATTCTTGCCCCATTGAATTGTCCTGGAATCTTCATCAAAATTCAGTTGACAATAGATTTACAGGTCCGTTTCTGAATTCTCAGTTCTATTTCATTGGTCTACATGTCCATCCTTATCCCAGGGCCAGATTGTTTTGATTATTGCTGCTTTGCAGTTAGTATTAAAATCAGGAAGTTTTAGTCCTCTGAGTTTATTTTTGTTTTTCAAGATTGTTTTAGCTATTTAAGGTCACTTACAATTTCATATGAACTTCAAGATCAGCTTTTCCATTTTTTTAAGAAAAAGATTATTGGATTTTGATGACAATTGCACTGAACCTGTACATCACTTCGGGAAGCACTACCATCTTAAAAAATTAGAACTCTTCCAATCCATGAACATGGAAGATCTTTCCATTTATTTCGGTCTATGTTCATTTCTTTTAGAAATGTTTCCTACTTTCCAATGGACAAGACTTTTGCCTCCTTGGTCAAATTTATTCCTAAGCGTTTAATTGTTTTAGGTGTCACTGTTAGTGAAATTGTTTTCTTAATTTTATTTTTGGGTAGTTCATTGTTTCTGTATGAAAATTAAACTGATATTTGTTTGTTGATCTCATATTCTGCAATTTTGCTGAATTTGTTTAGAAAAAATGACAAGGAAAAGGATGGCCTGCCAGAACAGAAGAGCTTTTTGACAACATCTGCCCTACTCTAGGGCAAATAACAACTGTGCTCCCACTTCCCTGATAGTTTCAGCCTAGCTCAGAGAAGAACTAAGCTTCTACTCCTTCCTGGCAGCATAAGGCAGAAGAAGAAAGTGCAAGGCTGTGTTAGGCAGCGCTCTGCTTTTCTTCCACACTAATGTCAGTTGGATTCAGCTGAGTTTTCATACCCACACAGCAGGGAGGAGGTGATGGGAGGCCATGCTCTGCTTTCTTCCAGAGAGTATCAGTGAAGCAAAGCTGAATTATACGTCTACTAGGAGGCAATGTGGCAGTATGAGTCGACATCCTGCTTCTACCAGGGTGGTGTCAGCAGGGACCAACAGGAAGCTGAATATTCACTCCAACCCTGGAAACACATGCTACACATAAAAAGGATGACTTCCTGCTAAGAGGAAGACAATATCATCACATTAGGGCTTCAACATAAGACTTTCGGGGGACATAAACACCATAACACCATTTTTCTTCCAGATTTGTAAGCAGTGTTAGCATACAAAATATATTAATCCTTTGTCTCTAATTTATATGGATGATATTTTTCTCCCAGTGTCTATTTTCTACTTATCATCTCATTAGGGTACGAGTTAAAAATTCTTATGATGACCTTCTTCTTTTTTTAAAAGCTGGAATAATGATATTATGAATTCTTTGGAATATCTAGAATCAAATTACCTGGCAGTGACTTTACTTTCTGGATGTGGAGCCAGCACGTAGGAACTGCCAGTTGGCTGGAGAAGCCCAAGGCAGTACCTGACTTTCTAAAGAGGGAAGCATCAGCTTGATTTTCCAGTTTGAATATGTATGGATCCCAGGTTCCAGAGGCAGTGGGGTGCAGAGACCAGATCTGGGGGAAGAGTGGTGTGGGAATGCTGTTCTCAACTCAAATATGTATCTTCTAACTCACCCCTGCTGGGGGCTCAAAAGGGGCCTTTGGGACCAAGACTCTTCAAGACCACCTAATACAAGCCATAATCAGGCAGGTTAGGATTTCTATCTTTTCCTGTTACTTTCATTGACATCTAACTACCATCTTAGCCTACCTAGCTATAATTTTGAGGAGTTTTTTTGGTTATTAGCTTTCTCAGTTCAATTTTCTCTGATATATTGTCTTTTACATTGCTGATTTTTGTTAATTTCACAGGAAAAAACTGATCAAATATCTTAAACTTTTTATCTCCTTGAAATTTATATGAGACTTGATCTTGAAATTAAAATATTCCCTTAATAAGGACCGAGAGAACAGGGGAAGCTGATTAAGACAATGTGGTATTGCTGAGCAACTGAGGCAATGTTGTAGGGATAGAGGTGCACAGGCTCTATTAAGAGGATATCAGAACTTACTAGCCCTAGAAGCTAAGGCAGATAAGTGTCCCAGATCACAAGTTATGAACCCAATGTTCCATTTCCTTGAATCACATCAGTGTGTATCCTAACAGGAGACCTACCATACACAGGTGCCCATAAAGAACTTTTACTGTGTGGGTGAACTGGTAGTTTGGAGAAGCTGCTTGAATGGGCTGATCCATTTATGAAGGATGGCAGCAGACCTGAGGTGATTTGGCAGAAAGTCAACTAGATTCCTGTTTCCTGTGCAATGCCTAACAGCGGTGTGGTTTGAATTCCTTGGTCACTAACTATGGAGGAAAGGGTATCCTGCTGGGAAATGATATGAAAGTCTGCGTTCCTAATTATTGAAATGGCAGTAGCCATTCCATCACTCTACAATGCTTCAGGTTGAATAAACCATCATGTTCATTGAGATATCCAGTTGGTGAGACCATCAGGCACAGATCAGCAATCAGTACAGGAGAAGATGGAGGGAGCAGACATTAAGGTTTGCAAATGGTCTACGTAGAGATTCCATGGGAGACAATGAGGCACATGGGAGCAAAATTCTACCTCCATGGGAAAAGAAGGGAGCATTAATACAGGGAGGCCAAAAAAGCACTCCTCAAAAGGGACAGGTGAGTACTTGGAGGGTTTAACTCCTCTAAATCTACATGCTCTGTCATAAATAATTAACAATTCATATATCTGGACACCTCTTATTTTAGAGCAGTTGTAGCAAGGAAGGTTTTTGTTTGTTTTTAATAAGGAAACCTATTTTCTCTATTTGGCATTTAAATTAATATTATGTATATTAAAATTACAAACTTCAAAAAGAGTGTTCCCTAATTCTTTTTATTTCAACTGTCATGTAGAAAGAATAATCATGATAGATGGAGTTTGCCTTCCATTTTATATGAAATTAATCAAGTTGAGCAGAGAAACTTCACATTAAAATTTATTGCACTTAAAAACATAGCTAACTGCTGACTTGCATTTCTGGGTAGAATGTGGTAATTAAAAGCATGATAATACTCATAATCCAACAACTAGAAACATAAATGAATTGAAAAAGAATCATACTTTGAAAGAAATCAAAAAGTTGAGGAAGAAATATTGACTTGAACTAGATGAGCTGATTCACTGGCCGTTTTATTTTCTGGGGGCATTTGCTGATTAAGACAAGAAGATTGGCCCAAACAGAGGGACATGGCTGAGAGAAGGGTAAAGCCACAGAGCATTTGACAGTTAGGTGATTCTGCAGATGAATTAAAAACTAAAGACTCTCAAACTCAGGGTTATATTTTCCAATGGGACTTTTACTAAGGGCTGGAGCCGTGCAGGAGGCTGGCAGAGGTGGGAGGGGAGAAGGAGACGACAGTGTAAAATTTGCCTGCAATTTTGAAGTACTTGGAAGAAAACAATCTTCACTGAAGGAAAAGGCCTTCAACAAATACATGTTTGCTAGCTTTTAAATCATGTTTTCCAACATAGCAGGATTTTTTACAACTGTTTAAATATCAGGTTGGGTAAACAGGATTAGGATACCAAACAGCTACCCATACTCCGAGCAATAATCCTCTGAAATTATAGAAAAAAATTAAAAGTCTATTGAAATATTAAACAGTAAAAGGAAAATATTATCCATTTCAAAACATTTTTTTCTCTAAATAACCTTGCTCAGAAAAAGTCGAAAGGCTAAATAAAATATGAGTGGATGATCTGGCCTTCTCTGAGAATGAGAGTACAGCCACAGAAGAAAATCAGAGGAGCAATTGATGACTTTCTCTTTGCATATGCTGAATTTGAAGCACAAATAAGATTACCAAGAGGAGATATTCTGGAAGTAGTTAAATATATCTGTCAGGAGCTCAAGACGAACGCCTAAAACACATTTATATAGGTGATTACTGAAGTCATGTGACTAGATAAAATCAAAATACAAATCATACAAAATGAGAACAGTAAAGCACAAACTTGAAAAGCCAGGTAAGAGGAATTGGAGTGTGGGGAGGAGGTGAAGGGCTGGACTGAAGAGAAAGACCCCATGACTGGCCCATGGAGACCCATAGAAACTAAGAAGAGTGCTATTTCATGGAAACCAAACAAGACAAGAGTGTCATAGACTTAGCGAATGTCTCTGTCCAATGTGGGAGGACTAAGTTAGTTCAAGGGTAAAAAATGTCCAAGTAGAGCATGAGGGACCTGGCTAAGGCACTTTGAGCAGACTGATGGGGTTTGAAGAATGAAGGATATTAGGTAAGTGAAGATGCTGAGTGCAGATCACTCTTTCAAAGAAACATTGGCTGTAAAGGAAAGAAGATGTGGTAGAATCTACAAAGGAATGCAGGTTAGAAGGAAAGAATTTAGTTTGTGCTTGTTTTGAATTGTTTTGCTTTATTTTGTTTTGTTTTTAAATGGGAGATGCCAAAACATATGTTTATGTAGAGAGGAAAACAGAGAGTGAGCGGTGGAAGTTACAGGAAAAAAGGTATTCCCTGAAATGATTATGCCTGGGAAAGAATAGAGGAGGTGATATTTCATGCAGTACTGAAGACTGCCTAAGAGAGCACCTGGTAGGAAGATCTTCAAGGCAGAAGGACACCACCACCAAATCAGTGGTTAAAATACTCTCTTGGGCTGCAACTATGAGTTGACCGGATTAATCTGCATGAGGTTGGATCCAGTGGAGAGTGAAAGCCTCTGGAGAAGAAGACAATAAAAAACGGAGAGAAATATCATGAGAACAGAGGGAACAGTAGGCTCTGGAGAAGAGCAACATCTCTGAGTGCCTGGGATGATGAGAGCGAGAGAAACTGGAATTGTTTGTGCAGGTAAATGATATAAATTGTTCCAGTTCGCCTCTCAGTTAATTATGGTCTGGATTTTTCACGATTTGGCCTTTTTGAGAGGAGAGCTCAAACATCACAATGTCCCACTGAGGTTTATGTCTAATTATCACAATCCCAGACAGAGCCTAGAGTCACGCTCCTAGAGATCCAGTTACTAGAGACCTCCACAGCCAACATTATATATCTATGTGCAAAAAAATCTTTCACATTCTGTCGACTCCCTCCAGACATTTGCTCTTCAGTCTTTCTGGAAGCCCCTCTGACCTGTATATTCATTTGTTACGTTCTTTTCGAGTCTTTTCTCTAATTGCTGTTGTGCCTTTTTTGTCATGATTTTGCCTCTGAAATGTACCAATATTTTATCTTTCTTTTTATGAACCCTAGAAGATCCTCTCAGTTTTCAACACTGAAACACATAAAAACTTTCCACATCATATTATTCTCCCAGCAATAAGAACAATATCTCCTCCCCTCAACCCTGTGGACTAAATAACAAAGGTCAAGCAATTTGTAACCCAGATATCTTGGCTAAGTGATCAATTGTGACTAATTTATTGCTGAGATCATTCTTGTCTGGGCAATAAAAACATTCGTATGACTTTTTCATGTTTTTTAAAGTAATACGTTCAAAGATCAACAATATGCCAAGAAGAGAGGAAGAGAGAGAGAGAGAATGACAGAAAAGCAGGCTTCTTATTACATTCAGTAGAGAATTCACGGAGAGCAAACGGAGATAAGAAAATGAGCAAACTGGAAAAAGAAGATGTATGGATTATGCTTTATGAATTACTTTGAAAATATAGGTGACAATAGAGTGATAAAAATAAATATAAAGCATATGAAATTTATTCATTCAACTGCCCATTTGTTGCAAATGCATTTACTAGGTTTTTACCCTGTTTCACACTGAAAGCGGTATAAATTAACAAAATTAAAACAAGCTAGCTATGAAGGAAATTGTTCTCTGAGCATGAGGAGAGAAGCAAATTATCGTCCCTTGATTTGATATGTGATTTAATTCTATGGTTGGAAATAGATCTTGATAGAATATTATGTAACTGGATGAATGCATGTCATGGCATTTCCCAAGCTGCCCCTGTAGGAGGTATGCCTGACTCAGGTGGCATTCTGACACCAGCAGGTTGAGCCATGGAGTTCACACTTAAGGCAACACAAGCACAAAATCTAAAAAGTGAAAAGAAAAATTATAACTCAGAAATGCCAAAAACTATAATGAAAATAAAGTTACACAGAGGATTGCTATATCTGAGGGAGACACAGGTTAGTCTCAAATTAGGAAAGCAGAACCAGTTGTCTTTAGTGAGGTTAGAACTTAATTTGATCAGTAGTAAGAAAGTGAATAGCAATTATTGGGCTCATAGGCTAAGAGGGATGTGGAAACGAGCACCTTGACATCTTTATTTCTGTGTATTTCTAAGAGCACCACCACAATTTCCTTCAAGTTCCTGAAATTCTCCAAAGCAGGGGAGAAGTTTCTGGGGGAGAGTGCTCCTCTGATGTCCCTCGTATATACAAGACCTTTAAAATCTGTCCTTAATCTTGTCCATTAATAATCTTAAAGAGCAGCCTCGAAGCAGCACAGTTCTGCATTTCTTATCTGCAGTGTTCTGTATACACATTTGCTCTAGTCTGGCTCACAGGAGGAGGGGGTGGGTTTGGAAACTTGTTTCACTAAGTGATCTGAATTCCCTGTCTGAGAGAAGGGACCATATAAAGCATTCTCAGACGTGGAATGAATGACTCCAAGGCCAAAGATGTGCCTGACGCTGACGTCAGTGTGGGAAACTGAGAGCCATGAGGATCAGTTAGAGTCTTCAATCAGTTATTGAATCCAAGGAATCAAGATGTATCTAGTAATTTCAGGTTATGATCCCCAGAATTCGTTTATGTCCCAAGATTAAACTAAGTTCAAGTGATCCCACAAGTGAAAGGTGGGATGTTTCTGAGTTCTTGCCTACAGCAACCATTAGAAGTTCTTTTTTTTTTATTTGCTTATTTTCAGATGAACATCATAACATATTTCGAATTCTGTGTAGATTACATCATGTTCACCACCCGAAAACTAATTATAGTCCATCACCACACATGTGAGCTTAATCACCCCTTTTGCCCTTGCTCCTCCCCTCTTCCCCTGTGGTAACCACCAATCCAATCTCCAATGTTATGTGTTTGTTTGTTGTTGTTTTTAATTTCTACTACAAATACAGTATTTGACTTTCTCCCTCTGACTTATTTCACTCAGCATAATACCCTCAAGGTCCATCCATGTTGTCACAAATGGCCAGATTTCATCACTTCTTATGGCTGAGTAGTATTCCATTGTGTATAAATACTACATCTTCTTTATCCATTCGTCCCTTGATGGACACCTAGGTTGCTTCCAAGTCTTGGCTATTGTGTATAATGCTGCAATGAACATAGGAGTGTAAGTATGCCTTTGCGTTTTCAAGTTCTTTGGATAAATACCCAGCAGTGGGATAGCTGGATCATGTGGTAGATCTATCGTTAATTTTCTGAGGATACTCCATACTGCTTTCCACAGTGGCTGCACCAGTTTGCACTCCCACCAGCAGTGAACAAGGGTTCCCTTCTCTCCACACCCTCTCCAACATTTGTTGTTTTCTGTCTTGTTAATTGTAGCCATTCTGACCAGAGTGAGGTGATACCTCATTGTAGTTTTGATTTGTATTTACCTGATAGCTAATGATGTTGAGCATCTTTTCATATGCCTGTTGGCCATCTGTATATCTTCTTTGGAGAAATCTCTGTTCAGATCTTTTGCCCACTTTCTAATTGGATTGTTGGGTTTTTTGTTGTTGAGCTGTATGAGTTCTTTGTATATTTTGGATATTAAACCCTTATCTGATATATGGTTTGCAAATATCTTCTCCCAACTGTTAGGTTGTCTTTTCGTTTTGTTGATGGTTTCCTTTGCTGTGCAGAAACTTTTTAGTTTGATGTAGTCCCATTTGTTCATTTTTTCTTTTGTTTCCCTTGCCTGGTCAGACATGGGACCTGAAAATATGCTGCTTAGACCGATGTCAAAGAGCGTACTGCCTATGTTTTATTCTAGAAGTTTCATGGTTTTGGGTCTTACATTCAAGATTTTAATCCATTTTGAGTTGATTTTTTTGCATGGTGTAAGGGAATGGTCTACTTTCATTCTTTTGCATGTGGCTGTCCAGTTTTCCCAACACCATTTATTGAAGAGACTCTCCTTTCTTCATTGTATGCTCTTAGCTCCCTTGTCAATTATTAGCTGTCCATAAACGTGTGGATTTACTTCTGGGCTCTCAATTCTGTTTCACTGATCTGTGTGTCTGTTTTTGTGCCAGTACCATGCTATTTTGGTTACTATGGCTTTGTAGTATATTTTGAAATCAGGGAGTGTGATACCACCAGTTTTGTTCTTTTTCTCTCAGGAATCCTTTGGCTATTCAGGGTCTTTTGTTGTTCCATATAAATTTTAGGATTCTTTGTTCTATTTCTGTGAAAAATGTTGTTGGAACTTTGTTGGAGATTGCGCTGAATCTGTAGATTGCTTTAGGAAGTATGGACATTTTAATGATGATAATTCTTCCAATCCAAGAGCACGGAATATCTTTCCATTTCTTTGTGTCTTCTTCAATTTCTTTCAACAATGTTTTACAGTTTTCGGTGTACAGATCTTTCACCTCTTTGGTTAAGTTTATTCCTAGGTATTTTATTCTTTTTGTTGCAATTGTAAATGGCATTGTATTCTTAATTTCTCTTTCTGCTACTTCATTGTTAGTGGATAGAAACGCAACCGATTTTTGTACATTGATTTTGTATCCCACAACTTGACTCTATTCCTCTATTATTTCTAAAGGTTTTTTAGTGGACTCTTTAGGGTTTTCTAGATATAAAATCATGTCATCTGCAAGGAGTGACAGCTTCACTTGTTCTTTTCCAATGTGGATCCCTTTTATTTCTTTTTCTTGCCTGATTGCTCTGGCTAGGACTTCCAATACTATGTTAAATAAGAGTGGTGACAGTGGGCATCCTTGTCTGGTTCCTGTTCTTAGAGGGATAGCTTTCAGTTTTTCTCCATTGAGAATGATATTTGCTGTGGGTTTGTCATATATGGCCTTTATTATGTTGAGGTATTTCCCTTCTATACCCATTTTATTTAGAGTTTTTATCATAAACGGATGCTGTATCTTGTCAAATGCTTTCTTTGCATCTATTGAGATGATCATGTGATTTTTATTCTTCATTTTGCTAATGTGGTGTATCACGTTGATAGATTTGCAGATGTTGAACCATCCCTGCATCCCCAGAATGAAACCCACTTCATCATGATGGATGATCTTTTTGATGTATTGTTGTATTCGATTTGCTAGTATTTTGTTGAGGATTTTTGCATCAATGTTCATCAGTGATATTGGCCTGTAATTTTCTTTTTTTGTGTTTTCCTTGTCTGGTTTCAGTATCAGGATAATGCTGGCTTTGTAGAAGGAGTTAGGAAGCCTCCCCTCCTCTTCAATTTTGTGGAAGAGTTTGAGAAGGATAGGTATTAAGTTTGCTTTAAATGTTTGGTAGAATTCACCAGGGAAGCCATCTGGTCATGGACTTTTATTTTTTGGGAGGTTTTTAATTGCTGTTTCAATCTCCTTACTGGTGATCGGGCTATTCAAATTTTCTACATCTTCTTGGTCCAGTTTTGGAAGGTTGTATGTTTCTAAGAATTTATCCATTTCTTCTAGATTATCCAATTTGTTGACGTATACCTTTTCACAGTACTCTCTTATTATCTTTTGTATTTCTGAGGTGTCCATCATAATCTCTCCTCTTTCATTTCTGATTTTATTTATTTGAGCCTTCTCTCTTTTGTTCTTGGTGAGTCTGGCTAAGGGTTTGTCAATTTTGTTGATCTTTTCGAAGAACCAGCTCTTGGTTTCATTAATTTTTTCTATTTTTATTTTAGTCTCTATTTCATTTATTTCTGCTCTGATTTTTATTATTTCCTTCCTTCTGCTGATTTTGGGCTTTGTTTGCTGTTCTTTTTCCGGTACCTTTAGATGCAATTTTAGATTGTTTATTTGGGATTTTTCTTCTTTGTTGAGGTAGGCCTGGATTGCTATAAACTTCCCTCTTAGAACCACTTTTGCTGTATCCCACAGGTTTTGGCATGTCATGTTTTCATTTTCATTTGTCTCCAGGAATTTTTTGATTTCTTCTTTGATTTCTTCATTGACCCAATCATTGTTCAGTAGCATTTTGTTTAATCTCCACATTTTTGTGGCTTTTCCAGTTTTCATCCTGTAGTTGATTTCTAGTTTCATACCTCTGTGGTCAGAAAAGATGCATGGTATTATTTCGATCTTCTTAAATTTATTGAGACTTATTTTGTGGCCTAATATGTGATCAATCCTGGAGAATGTTCTATAGGCATTTGAAAAGAATGTGTATTCTGTGGTTTTCAGATGGAATGTTTTGTATATATCTACTTAGTCCATCTCGTGTAATGTGTCCTTGAAGGCCAGTGTTTCCTTATTCATCTTCTGTTTGGATGTTCTATCCATTGGTGTAAGTGGAGTGTTAAAGTCCCCTACTATTATGGTGTTACTGTCTATTTCTCCTTTTATGTCTGTTAATAATTGCTTTATATATTTGAGTGCTCCTATGTTGGGTGCATAGATATTTACAAGTGTTATATTTTCTTGTTGGATTGCTCCCTTTATCATTATGTAACGGCCATCTTTGTCTCTTGTTACAGTTTTTGTTTATACTTTATTTTGTCTGATATAAGTATTGCTACCCCTGCTTTCTTTTCTTCACCATTTGCATGGAATATCTTTTTCCATCCTTTCACTTTCAGTTTGTGAGTGTCTTTAGGTCTGAAGTGTGTCTCTTGTATGCAGCATATACATGGGTCTTGTTTTTTTTATCCAATTGGCTGCCCTATGTCTTTTGATTGGATCATTTAGTCCATTGACATTTAAAGTAGCTATTGATAAATGTGTATTTATTGCCATTGTGTCACTTTTTTTTCTGGGTGTTTTAGTAGTTCTTCTCTGTTCCTTTCTTTTTCTCTTGCTCTCTTCCTTTGTGGTTTGATGGCTATCTTTAGTAATATGTTTGCTTTCTTTTGTCTTACTTATTTTCTTGCTTGTTATAGGTTTCTGATTTGTGATTACCATGAGGATCCTATTTAATAATCTATGCATATAACAGTGTATACTGAGTTGACAGACTGTTTAGCTTGACCTCTTTCTAATAGCTCTACTTTTTCACTCCCCTCCTGCCACTATATGTTTTCAAATCATATATAGTCTCTTGTTTAGTGTGTGTCTTTTCATTACCCTCTTATCATTGAAATAGGTGATTTTGGTGCATTTGTCTTTCAACCTTTATGTTATCTTCACAGGTAGTTGATCTGCTGCCCTTACTATATTTTTACCCTACAAGTGATTTTATTGCCTGTTTTGTTGTTGTTGTTTTGTTGTTTTGATAATTTTTTTTAATCTCTATTTGTGGTTATTGCTTTCCCACTTAAATAAGTCCCTTCAGCATTTCTTGCAGAACTGGTTTCTTGGTGATAAACTCCTTTGATTTTTGCTTATCTGGGAAGCACTTTATCTCTCCTTCCACTCTTAATTACAAGCAGAACAGAAAAGAGAAAAAAGAAATAGACAGAATGAGAGTATTCTCGGCTGTAGGTTTTTTCCTTTTGGCATGTTAAATACGTCCTGGCATTCTCTTCTCGCTTGTAGGGTCTCGGCTGAGAAGCCCACTGATAGCCTGATGGGCTTCCCTTTATATGTCACTTGTGGACTTTCTCTTGCAGCTTTTAGGATTCTCTCTTTGTCTTTAATTTTGGACATTTTAATTATAATATGTCTTGGTGTGGGCCTCTTTGGGCTTATCTTGTTTGGAGCTCTCTGTGCTTCCTGAACTTGGATGTCTGTTTCCTTCCTCAGGTGAGGAAAATTTTCCTCTATTATTTCGACAAATAAATTTTCTGCCCCTTGGTCTCTCTCTTCTCCTTCTGGGACCCCTATAATCCGAATGTTAGCATGCTTGATATTGTCCCAGAGTTCCCTTACACTGTTCTCATTCTGTCTATTTCTTTTTTCTCTTTTCTGTTCTGCTTGGGTGATTTCCTCTAATCTTTCATCTAGCTCACTGATCCGTTCTTCTGCTTCCTCTACTCTGCTATTGAGTCCCTCTAGTGAATTTCTCATTTCAAGTATTGTATTCTTCATTTCTGATTGTTTTTTTTATATCTTCCTGTTCTTTGCTGATGCGTTCACTGTGTTCATCCATTCTTCTCCACATATCTGTGAGCATCCTCATGATATTTTGTTTGCATTCTTTGTGGAGTAGGTCACTAGCTTCTTTTCATTTAGTCCTTTTTCTGGGGTTTTGTAGTGTTCCCTTGCTTGGAAAGTATTCCTTTGCCTCCTCATTATGCCTCTTTCTCTGTGCTTATTTCTATGTATTAGGTGAGTCAGCTATGTCTTCTGATCTTGGAGAAGGGGCCTTATGTATAAGATGCCTTATGAGGCCTAGCAGTGTGCTTTTCTCTCGTCACCAGTCCATAAGAACCAGGAGTGACCCCTTTTTGAGCTACTGTGTCCTTCTGTTGCGGCAGGGTTGCTCCCACTGCAGGTACCCAGGGAGACTGATCTTTCCTTCCCTGGCCAGTTGTTTGTAAATCCGGTTTGGGGAGCCTCAGCACTGTTTGCTACAAAGTCTATCAGCACACTTCTATTGCAGTTTTCCTTTAATTGGGTTGGTACCCAGTGTAGCTGGTTGCTAGGCTCAGGGGCATACAGTTGTGATAGGCCTCAGGTCTACAAGGCTATTGTCACTTCTCTTAGCAGTACAGCTGAATGGGGCTGGCCCTAGGCACAGGGCACTCAATTGCTTCAGGCTTTGGAAGGTGGGGCTGATCCTTTTTATGGCTATTTGTGAAGCACAGGTCTTCTGCTGCTGATAAGCCTCACCCTTCACTGGGCCATATACACTGTCTACACAGTCCTGGTCTGTGCACACTTCTCAACCACCTGGAGTGTACCCCAATGCCGCACTGCAGGACCCCCTACTTCTCCACCAACTCTCTCCAGAGTTCACCTGGTCTTCACACAGGCCCTGCCCCGCAGAGGCAGACACCCTTGCCTGCCTGTAGAGGATCAAGGCACTCAGTCAATGCAGGCTGAAAAGTAGCCTGAGGGCTTGCTGTTAGGTGGGGCCGGTCCCCAGGGTGGGTTGCCTGCCTTGGCTGAACTGGATTAAATGTGTGCTCTAGTGGGTGTGGCAGACCCCTGGGCTCACAGACCAAGGGATGAACCTCAATGGCACCCACCAGGGTCCATGTCAGCATGTCTGGACCAGCTCAGAACAATGGCCTCCACCAATGTCTCAGTCTCCAGAGAGGTCCCTCCTCTCACCAAGATGCCCCCAGAACCCAACAGGTGAGTCTCATTTCACCAAAGTACTGTCAGCCTTCTCTCTGGTGATTTTAGGTTGCTGCAATGAGTCAGTTTGTGTGTGGGCCCTTTAAGACCCGGGTCTTTTGGCTTTGAGCCAATAGCTTTTCTGGGGGTATCCTCACTGCAGTTAATAGCCAGCAAAGCCAGACAGTAAGACCCCCGTCTCAGTTGGGCTGAGTCTGAAGGATGCTTATAGCAGTATCACCCCTGCTCCGGACCTCACTCCTCCAGGGAGGGCTGTGTACCTTAGGGTGGCTCCCGCCTGGCCAGCTAAGAAGCTCTGCTGCTCCCAAAGGTGGCTTTTTTCCTCTCTAGCAGGAATTTCTGCCTCTTCTGGCTTCGTCAGGACTGTCCCTTATTGTGGGGGTTCTTTGTATCCAGTTTTCAGTTTTCAATCCTGTGTAATTTTTCCAAAAATTGTTGTAACTTGGTTGTGTTTGTGGGAGGAGGTAAGTTCAATGTCTGCTCACACCACCATCTTGAAGAGATCCCCCAGAAGTTCTGATTTATTTTTATTGTCTGACAGCATTTAACACATGGGAGTATCCTGGGGAAAGCAAACGCATGATGATTATAAATATCTGCAGGAGCTTTTTGCATGGACAAGCTGTAAACATTTATGGAGCTGGAGATGTAAAGGTAAAAATCAGCTACTCTCAACATCCTTGGTAGATTTTCCACAAACTGTAGGATTAATAAGGCTAGATTGCAAAAAATTATAGTGTCAGCATATATGCATTCCTTACTCTGAACAAGGTAAATACGTAAATCTTGGAAGTTGTTATGAGAATGTTTCACTTAAATGTCTACTCGACGCTATTCTTTTGAAAATAACAATAATAAAAGCAAAAAGATGGGCAGCCATTCTTCAGAGGGTTTTTAAATGTGTGTATGTGTCTTAATATGAGCATATAGATCAACTTGGCTTTATGGTCATATGAGGCCATCTTTATTACCATCATATAAATGGAGGGGAGCAAAGGGCAGACCAGAGTCCCCTTCCCTGCTTCTGCCTGCCCTTGTGCTACTTTCATATCCCTGTTGGTTGCAGCGCAGGAAGGAAGAGGACTGAGTGGTCTGACTGAAGCTTCCAGGTGATAGGCTTCCGTATTTTAGAGGGGGCTCAAGAGGAGGAGAAACATATTCACTGTATCCTGTGCAATTGACATTGTTCTGTTTATAGTTAAGCCAGGTGAGTTAAAAAGAAATTTTGTTTCCTGGGGAATTAGAAAGGGAGTGTTGGGGCAGGTTGGGGAAAGGGGGAGCTGAGAAAGGTCAATAAAGACCATGAAGAATCTAGAAAAGGGGGCCTAAATTTAGCGTCTTTGATCCTCATGATTTGTCTATCTTTCATTTATCCCTTTCCCTAGTTAGAAAACCTTAAGGATTCCTCTAGAAGAGCCATAATCCTCTCCAATTTTGGATACTGAGCTTTCACCCTACTCTCTGGTCCTCAAAAAACTTCTGGCTCTAACAGTACTAGTTCTGGATCCCCTCCAGCCTCTTTATATTATCCCTTCATATCTCTGTTATCCTTCCATCACTGTCTGTCCAACAGGGACATTTTTTTCTGTCAGGTGATAATATTCTAAGTCCTTTTCCTTCCCTGTACCCTCTCCCCTAAATTCAATCCTTCATAAAGAAATAAGGGAAGTGGAATTTCTTTCTTACATTCTTAAGTACTTATTTAATAACATGTCTAAAATAGGATATGAAAAGGATAACAATATTTACAATGCAAGTAAAAAGAATCCTGTAAGAATTAAAAACCGAATTCTTGTCCCTTCTCTCCCTTCATATCAATGCCCAAATAAAAGTTTTATTTCTTTTTTTACAAAAGACACATACCAATTAGACTGTTGCTGCCGATTTCATATCCCTATTGTTCTGACATTCTATAATGATTCTAGTACCTGTAATGTTGACCATAATGTCCCATGCATATTTGCCAGATATTTTATAAATACTTTGCCCTTTTGTCTTCTTGATTGTGTCTTTTGAAGAGCATGTTTAAATTTTGTTAAGGTCCAAATTATAAATTTTATGATTCACGTTTTATGTGTTCTAAGAAATATTTGCCTAATACAAGGTCACAAAAAGCTTTGCCTATGTATTTTTCTAGATTTAAAAAAAAATTAAATCTCAAAAACTTTCTAAATTTTTTATTGATATATAATTGACAATTAACATTGTGTAAGTTTAAGTTGAACAGCATGATGATTTGATATGTTGCACTATGATTACCACTGTAGTGTTAGCTAACACATCTATCATGTCTCATTAATTATCATTTCTTTTTTGTGGTGAGAACCTTTACGATCTAGTCCTTTACCAACTTTGAAGTATACAATGTATTGCTGACTATAAACACATGCTGTGCATTAGATCTCCAAAATTTGTTCATCTTCTAACTGTAAGTTTGTACCCTTTGACCAATGTCTCCCTAATTCCCACACCCTCCAGCCACTGGTAACCACCACTCTATCTCTGTTTCTATGAGTTTGGCTTTTTTAGATTCCATATATAAGTGATGTCATACAGTAGTTGTCTTTCTCTGCCTAATTTATCTCACTTAGCATAACGCCCTCAAGGTCCATCCATGTCGCCGGAAATGGTAGGATTTCCTTTTTTCTCATAGCTGAATAATATTCAATTGTGTATATAAAGACATATGCCACCTCTTTATCCATTCATCTGTTGATGGACACTTAGGTTGTTTCCATATCTTGGTTATTGTGAATACTGTTGCAATAAATATGGGAGTGAAGATATCTCTTCAATATCCTATTTTCATTTCCTTTGGATATATACCCAGAAGCGGGATTACTGGAACATACGGTAGTTCTACTTTTAATTTTTTGAGGAAACTTCAGACTCTTTTTCCATAGTGGCTGAATCAATTTACATTCCCACCAACAGTGCACAAGAGTTTCCTTTTCTCCACATCCTTGCCAACACTTGCTATCTCTTGTCTTCTTGATGATAGCCATTCTAACAGGTGTGAGATGATATCTCATTGTGGTTTTGATTTGCATTTCCCTAATGATTAGTGATGTTGAATACCTTTTCATATACCTATTGGCCATTTGAATATGTTCTTTGGAAATTGTCCATTCAGTTTCTCTGCCCATTTTTTAATTGGATTGTTTGGTTTTTATGGTATTATCAAGTTGTATGATACTTTATATAGTTTGGATATTACCCTTTATCTGCGATATGATTTGCAAATGTTTTCTACCATTCTGTAGGTTGCCTTTTCCTTTTGTTGATTTGTTTTCCTTTGCTGTGCACAAGCATTTTAGAATGATATAGTTCCATTTGTTGATTTTTGCTTTTGTCGCTTGTACTTTTGGTGTCATATCCAAAAATTCACTGCCACCACCAATATCAAAGAGCTTTCCCCTGTGTTTTTAAACATTATTCTTTGGCCCACGATCAATTTTGAGATACTCATGAAAGGTGTAAGGTCTATGTCTAGATTCATTTCTTTGCATGTGGATGTCCAGTTATTCCAACACCATTCGTTGAAAAGTCTATCCTTTCTTCATTGAATTGCATTTGTATCTTTGTCAAAAATCAGTCGACCGTATTATGTATGGGTCTATTCCCAGGATTTGTCCATTTTGAAAGGTATGTTCACTTTCTTGTTGTTGAGTTTTAAGAATTTTTTATATATTCTAGATACAAGTCCCTTGTCAGATATACAATGTAAATATTTTCTTCCAGACTGAAGCTTGTTTTTTCTTTCTCTTAACAGAATATTTTGCTGAGAAAAGTTTTCATTTTGATGAAGTCAAATTTATCATTTTTTGCTTTTATGGTTCATGCTTCTGCTTATATATTTAAGAACTACTTGCATAAACAAGGAACATGAAGATTTTCTCCTGTAATTTTTTTCTAAAAGTTTAACATTTTATTTTCAGATCTATGATCTATTCTGAATTAGATTTTTATAAAGGCGTGGAGTCAAGTTTCATTTTTTTGGCATGTGAATTTCTGTTATGAGTTGAATTATGTCCCCCCAAAATATTTGTTAAAGTCCTGACCCCTGGTACCTGTGAATGTGATGTTATTTGGAAAGACAGTCTTCATAGGCCTTTAGAAGCAACGTTAGATAGATTAACCTTATACAAAACCAAAGGCATTTTTATTTTCTACCAACAAATTATCTAAAACTGAAATTAAATGCAATACAATTTAATATGACATGAAAAACATGAAATGTCAAGGAATAAACTTAACAAAATATATGCTATATAAACACAAGGCCAATAAACACTTGAAAAAGTGCTTAGCATTATGAAAATTAAAGCCACAATAAGACACCCCTACACACCCACTAGAAAATGAAATTAAAAGAGTGAAAACACCAAATATTGAGAGACTGTGAACCAACTAGAACTCCTATAAATTGTTGATGAGAGTGGAAAATGATACAACCACTTTTGAAAATATCTGCAAGTTTCTTTAAAAAATTGAACATATACCTATTCTATAATCCACCAACATCACTACCAGGCATTTACTCAAAATATGAAAACACGTTCATGAAATGACTTGATTTTTTACCCAGAATATGTTTACTTATTGTTCAATGCTGTAAAACAAAATAGTTTCAGAGTTGCTTACCCATACCACTACAAAAAGCAAACCCACTCACTAGAGTTTATAGTTCTTTTCATCTTAAACCTGAATGTATATAGTCAAAAAAATAACTGTATTTAGAAGTTACTTGGATTATTTATATTTCCCTTCAGTGTGCTTATATTATTCATTTAAAATATAGTTAATTGGAATTGTTGCTGTTTGTGTTTTAAGGTTCTTTTTCCCATGTTTGTTGATTTGCTCTTAAATATATGAAACGGTAACATCTTTCCAAAAAGATAGAATTGTACAAAAAGTTATAGTATGAGGAAGTTCATACCCTTCAAATGATTCTTTCTACACACCACTCTTCTTCCCACTCTGTTCTCACCCATCCTCATAGGCATGTGTTTTATTCATTTCTGGTTTATCCCACCCATGTTTCCTTTTGCAAAAATGAGCAGATTTGTGTACATTTATTTATTTTGCCTTCTTTTTTGAACAAAAAGTAACATACTATAGACATTCTTTCACAGTTGTGCTTCTTTTCATGTAACCATATAGAGTGGAAATCTCTCCATCTCAGTTCAGGTATCTTCTTCATTCTTTTTATGGCTGCAGAGGTCTCCGTTGTGTGGATATCCCATACTTTATTGACCCACTCTCTAATGTATGGGGATTCAGGTTGTTCCAGTATTTTATTATTAAAAAAATATTACAGTGACTAACTTTGTACAAAAGTATTTTTGTATTGTTGGAGGCAGCAAATTCACAGAAGGGATATTGCTGGATTAAAAGCTAAATTTATAGGTAATTTGGTTAGATATTGTAAAATTTCCTTCATTAGGGTTGTACTAATTTAAATCCCCACCAAGAATGATAAGAATATCTGATTACCCAGAGATACAACAAGAAAATGTCTTCTTTCAACGTGGAATGGTAATAAAATGTATCTCATTATAGTTTGTTTGTATGCATGTTGAGTGAGTTTGAACCAGTTGTCAAATGTTTGAGCCATTTTTATACAGTACCCCTCACAGCTGTGGAAGCCAGGCATTCACTCACTGCTCTCCCTTCCCCCTGTGAGATAGGTTGCCGCCAGCTAGTTCAGCCCCACACTGTGTTGCCCTCGGGTTTTAATGTAGGTAAGGGCTGCTGGATCCATGGTGGTGAAGGATGCTGGAGTCCTCCTGCTCTCCTTCTCCCTTGTGAGGCAACTGGCATCCAAAAGGATTCCTCTTGGCACTGAACTTGCCAGCCTTGAGGGAGAGGGTAGAATGACACAAATACAATAAAACTCATCTTCCTACCCTCTTCTATGCAATTTTCCTGAGATTTTTATTTGTTTTTGCTCCACTGGGTTGTTACACCTTCTTAACTAGACTCCAGAGCTCTGCCATTTTTTTTTAATCCATGCATAGTTAGATCTTTTTTTTGTGGGAGGATAAATGCTGAGACCTTCTAGTCTACCATCTTGATGATGTCACTCTGGAATTGTTTCCTTAATTTCATATTTGAAAATTTCATTGTTAGTATTTTGAAATGCAGCTGATCTTTGCATGTTGATTTTGCATCCTACTTGGCTCAATTCATTTTTTTTTCTTTTTTTTTTTTTTTTCCGAGGAAGATTAGCCCTGAGCTAACTACTGGCAATCCTCCTCTTTTTTGCTGAGGAAGGCTGGCCCTGAGCTAACATCCATGCTCATCTTCCTCTCCTTTATATGTGGGATGCCTACCACAGCATGGCTTTTTGCTAAGCGGTGCCATGTCCGCACCCGGGATCCGAACCGGCGAACTCTGGGCCACCGATAAGCGGAATGTGCAAACTTAACCGCCGCACCACCAGGCTGGACCCTCATTTTTATTTTCTAATATTTCTAACAGTTACTTTTTCCTTTCCAGTTTGAATGCCTTTTATTTCTTTTTCTTGTCTGAAATCTCTGACTAGGACTTTCTCTACTTTGTTAAAATATATAGCAAAAGCAAGCATCCTTGTCTGATCCCTGATCTTAGAGGAAAAGCTTTCAGTCTTTCACAATGGAGTGTGATGTAGCTGTGAATTCATATATGGCCTTTTATATTGAGATAGTTTCCTTCTATTTCTGTTTGTTGAGTGTTTTTATCACAAAACAGTGCTGGATTTTGTCAAACGCTTTACCTATATCAATTGAGATGGTCATGTGTGTTTTTTTCCCTTTATCCTGTTAATATGGTGTATTTCACTGATTGATTTTGTATGTTGAAACTTCCTTGCATTCTAGGATTAAATCTCATTTGGTCATGGTGTATAATACTTTTAATGTGCTGTCTAATTCTGTTTTCTAATCTTCTGTTGAGGGTTTTTGCATCAATATTCCTCAGGGATATTGATCTGTAGGTTTTTTCTTGTAGTGTCCTGTCTACCTTTGGTATCAGAATAATGTTGGCCTCATAAAATAGATTTAGGAGTGTTTCCTTCTCTTAAATATTTTGAAAGAGATTGAAGATGATTGGTGTTAACTCTTAAATGTTTGATACAATTTACCAGTGAGGTCATCTGGTCCTGGGCTTTTCTCCGTTGAGTTTAATTACTGATTCAATCACCTTATTACTATGGGTCTGTTCACATATTCTATTTCTTCATGATTCAGTCTTGGTAAGTTATGTGTTTCTAAAAACTTGCTCGTTTCATCTAGATTATCCAATTTGTTAGAGTACAATTGTTCAAAGTACTCTCTTATAATCCTTTTTACTTCTGTAAAATCAGTTGTAATGTCTTCTCTTTCATTTCTGGTTTAATTATCTGAGTCTTCTCTTTCTTTTAGTCAATATAGCTAAAGTTTTGTCAATATTTTAAGAAACAACTCTTGGTTTTGTTGATTTTTTTTTATCTTCCTCTTCTATTCTCTATTTCATTTATCTCTGCTCTAATCTTTTTTTTTTTTTAGGAAGATTAGCCCTGAGCTAACTACTGCCAGTACTCTTTTTGCTGGGGAAGACTGGCCCTGAGCTAACATCGTGCCCAGCTTCCTCTACTTTGTATGTGGGATGCCTACCACAGCATGGTGTGCCAAGCGGGGCCATGTCCACACCTGGGATCCGAACCAGTGAATCCTGGGCCGCCAAGAACTGGAACAAGCGAACTTAACCGCTGCGCCACCAGGCCAACCCCCCTCTGCTCTAATCTTTATTTTTTCCTTCTTTCTACTAGCTTTGGGCTTAGTTTCTTCTTATTATTCTAGTTCTTTTAGGTGTAAAATTAGGTTTAGATCTTTTCATTTTTAACATAAGCATTGAGAGAGAGAAATTTTTGGCTTAGCATACTTTCTCTGCATCTTGTAAGTTTTAGTATGTTGTGTTGTGTTTTTTTTTCATTTCTCTCAGATATTTTCGAACTTTGCTTTTGATTTCTTCTTTGACCACTTGGTTGTTTAAGAGTGTGTTGTTTAATTTCTACACATTTGTGGGATTTCTAGTGTTTTTTCTGCTATTGATTTCTAGTTTAATTCCATTGTGATTGGAAAAGGTACTGTGTATGATGTTAAACTTTTACAATTTATTGACTTTTTTTGTGGCCCAACATATGATCTATCCAGGAGAATGTTCATGTAAACTTGAGAAAGATGTATATTCCGCTGTTGTTAGGTAGAGTTTTCTGTATATGTATGTTAGACCCAATTGCTCAGTGACGCTGTTTGAGTCTTAGAAGACTTATTGATCATCAGTCTGGTTGGTCTATCCATTATTGAAACTGGATTATTGAAATCTCTTACTTTTATTTTAGAGATATATATTTCTCTTATCAATTCTATCAATGTTTGTTTCATAAATTTAGGAGCTCTGATGTTGGGTGCATATATCTTTATAATTGTTATAGCTTCTTGGGGAAAGGACTATTTTACCAATATAAAATGTCTTTCTTTGTCTCTTCTAAGTTTTTTACTTAAAGTCTATTTTGTCTGATATTAATATAGTTCGTGTTCTGAAGTTTACTTGGTCAGATATAAATATAGCTGTGTTAATATCCATAAAATATAACCATATTAAAATATGAGAAGGTATAACACATACTACATAATATATTTTCACATTCTTATTTCTTTTTATTTATATAAATTTCTTGTATAAAGCATTGAGTTGGGACTTGCTTCTATGTGAAGTATGACAAATTCTGCCTTTTCATTGTTGCGTTTACACAAGTTATAATTAATATAGTCATTAATATAATTGGTTTGCATTAATAACCTAATAATTTGTTAACTCTTTGTCCCATTAGTTCATGGTACATTGCACCAATATTTCTGCCTTGTTTTGGATTGTTTTTTATTATTTAATTTTATCTTTACTATTGAATTATTAGTTATTTATTTTTTTAGTAGTTGCTTTAAGGTTTACCCTATGTATTTTTAACTTCTCACTGTCTACCTTCAAACAATATTATTCCACTTCACATATACTGTAAGAATTTTAGAGCAGTAAATTCCAGTTCTCCCTCCTGTTTGCTGAGCTATTGTTTTCAAACATTTTATTTGTATGTATATTACATAGATCCCACAATACTTTGTGTTTATTTTATTTAAACAAATATTTTTCTTTTTAGGATCTTGAATAATGAGAAATAGCCTTTTATATTTACTTACATATAACTTGTTATGTTATTTATTTTTTTGTGAAGATTCAGTTTTCCATCTAGTGTAATTTTCCTTCACCCTGAACAATTTCCTTTAGCATCTACTGTTAAGCATATCTTCTGGTGACAAGATTTCAGCCTTTTTTTTAGTCTTTATTTCATCTTGTTTTTAAATTATATTTGTAATGGATTTAGAATTTTAACTTGAATTTTTTTCTCACAGTACATTTAAAGATGCAATTTAATTTCTTCTGGCTTCCATATTTTCTGATAAAACATTTGAAGATATTCTTGTCTTAGTTCCTTTGTATGTAAAGTGCCCCCTCCATGGCTTCTTTTAACATTTTCTCTTTAGTTTTCAGCAATTTGATTAAAAGATGCCTTGGTCAGATGCTCTTTGTGTTTATCTGTGTTTGTTTCTTTGGTTCCACACCTGGTTGTCCTCACCTGGATATTCCATTTCAGGATGAAGCTGGAGCCTCTAAATAGAACAGGTCATTGTCATTGCATTTATGGCAGAAGGCATGAATACAAGAAAGCCCAGATCAAAACACTGCATCACATAAAATTTCTTCCCAATTGTGGAAAATTAATATTCCACTCTATTGGAAGATAAATGTCAAATATACAAGGCTGAAATCAATTTGACAGTAATATGTACTTTTCCTACAGGTTGCACCAGCAAATCATGTGAAGATAGCAGCAATGTGGAAATTTATTTCAGGGAAGAAGTGAAAAATAATACAATATATAGTAAATGTCAGTGGTAACAGAGTGATGAATATCTGTCCATATGGATCATGTAGTCGTTCAGGATAATGATCATATATATGCTGAGGATATGAGGCAGAAATCCAATATCTTAGGCAGTCTATGAGACTCAAAAATTGGGAAGTAGCCTACTAACCCCTCTAGAATACAAATACAAATTTTCTTAATTATTCTAATATTTAGATAAATACAATATCTTTTTTCTTTTGTTTTTCAGTGATCAGCACAGAGACGGCAGGTGAGTGAGTCACTGTTTTTTCCTTTAGACTTATTCCAGTGCTTGTCTTTTTTGTGGGGAGTTTTCAGGATGTTTTTATTTCTTCTTTGTCCTCCATTGATATTACATACATTTTTTTAAATTTCCTCTTTTTTACCTGTGCCTACAGAATATAATGATTTTATAGTAGCCCTGTTGCCACGTATGTCCAGAGATTATTCTGTCTTTTCTTCTAAGATTTATCTTTCCATTTCTCCTTCCTATCTCCTTCATTCTTCTTTCATTACTTTCACTTTGCTTACTACTCACAATTTTTCTCTACATTTATCTTTTCTGAGCCCCAGTGATTACCAGAGAGCCACTAGTAGCATGTTGAGATGAGAAGTATTAACGTATAATGCCCAAAGTTATTGCTATTTATAGAATTTTCATGAAGCTTAGATTTTGGTTATCTATGACATTTTCAAGGTTGGCATTCCCCTTGTTGTGGTCATTTTAATTTTTCCAAAAATTCTAAAAGCCTTCCTCTAAAGTGATAGTAAAGTCCTCTTTACTGAGCATTACTTTTTGGAAATGCTTCTTTTTCATTGACATTCTCAAGAAACCATTATTATTAGCAACTTCATGGATCAAGGTGATCTCGTTCTCCTTAGCATTCTGTCATGGCTGAAATCTCCCACAAGCAGTTTGTAAGACAACGTTACTTTGGGCCCCTGCAACATCAAACTGAGTAGCTATCTGCTTTCCAGTATTGAGTGAATTCAATCTTAGTTGTACCTGTTTGTCAGAAAAAAATTCCTCAGAAGAGAGAGACAGTGAGTTTCATTACCCATTTTACCTCTTATTTACTGCTGTTATTTTTAAACTTTTCAATTTTTCCCTTAGGTTTTAGCATTCCATTGTAGTCCTTCACATTCCTCGGGTGTTCCTAGTTATCTAAATATGTTCATGAAAGCTTATCTCTCAAATTGAAACTTAAATAATTCTTAAACTTCCTTATTTTCACATGTTGCCTTCTTTTGTCATCACATCTTCTCTGACAACTCTTCCACCTCCCTATTTCACTTATAAGGACTCTTGTGATCACATTGGATCCACTCAGATACTTGAGGATAAACTCTCAATTTCAAGATTCTTAATGTAATAATATTTGTAAAATCTCTCTTCACTATGTAAAGTAACATATTCACAGGATCCTGGAATTAGTATATGGACAATTTAGGGGGTCATTATTCTGTCTATAATGATAAATATTTCTGCATCCTTCTCAACAATATATTTGTTAAATATACTTAGATTATGAACTTTCAATGCCACAACACATGCTATGAAGAAAGGAAATTCTGACTAGATTTTTACAAAATTTTGTTTTTAATATTTTCTCCTTTAGGGCAGTTTTTGTTTACAACAAAATTAGGAGAAAGATACACAGATTTCCCATACATGCCCTGACCCTCATATGCATAGCATTCCCTATTATCAACATCACTCGCCAGAATGGTACATTTTTTACCAAGGATGAATGTACATTGACACATTATAATCACCCAAAGTCCATAGTTTATCTTAAGATTCACTTTTGTTGTTGTGCATTCCATAGATTTTGACAAACATATAATGACATATACCCATTATTATAAGTCATACATAGTATTTCACTGCCCTAAAAATTCTCTCTGCCCTACCTATTCATCCTTTCTTACTCCCTCCCCACTCCTGATTCTTTTACTGTCTCCGTAGTTTTGCCTTTTGAGAATGTGATTTAGTTGGAATTGTACAGTATGCAGTCTTCTCAGTTTGGGTTCTTTCAGTTAGTAATATGTTTTTAAGGTTTCTCTATATCTTTTCATGGTTTTATAGCTCATTTCTTTTTATCTCTGAATAATAGTCCATTGTTGGGGTGCATCATAGTTTATTTATCCATCCACCTGTTGAAGGACACCATGGTTGCTTCCAAGTTTTAGCAATTATGAATAAAGCTGCTATAAGCAGCTGTGTGCAGGTTTTCACACAGACATAAGTTGTCAACTCCTTTGGGTAAATACCAAGGAGTGTGATTGCTAGTTTGTATGGTAAAAGTATGTTGTTTTCTAAGCCCACCAAACTGTCTTCCGACGTGGTTATACAATTTTGCATTCCCACCAGCAATGAATGAGAGTTCCTATTGCTCTATATCCTCACAAGCATTTGGTTTTGTCGCTGTTCCAGATTTTGAGTATTCTAGTAGGTTTGTAGCGGTATCTTGTATTGCTATTGCTTTAACTTACATTTCCCTGATGACATATAATGTGTAGCATCTTTTCATATGCTTATTTGCCATTTGTATATCTTCTTTTGTGAGGTGTCTGTTAAGGTCTTTGGCCCATCTTTTAATTGGGTTGTTTGTTTTCTTATTGTTGAGTTTTAAGATACTTTGTATATTTTGAATAACATCTTTTATCAGATGTGGTTTTTACAAATGCTTTCTCCCAGTTTGTGACTTGTCTTCTTAATCTCTTGAAATTTATTTTTCTGCAAAGCAGAAGTTTTTAATTTCAATAAAATCTATCTTATCAATTATTTCTTTCATGGATCATATCTTTAGTGTTTTATCTAAAAAGCCATCACTATACCCAAGAGCAACCCCATCACAACAGAAGGGCACATGTAGCCCACAGATAGGACACTGTGGGACATTTTGTACAGAAGATAAGAGGGGAGCATTTTGCTGGGCCCTATACAGCATCTCTTACATAAGCCCACATTTACAAGATAGGGAGGCATTGCTGATCTAACTAATACATAGATATAAGCACAGAGAAGTAGGCAAAATGAGGAGACAAGGGAATATGTTCCAAATAAGGGAACCAAACAAACCTCAGAAAAAGAACTATGTGAAACAGAGGAAAACAATCTACCTGATAAAGAGTACAAACTAATAGTCATAAGGATGCTCACTCCTCTTGGGAGAGGAATAGATGAACACAGTGAGAACATCAACAAAGAATTGAAAATTTAAAAAAATAAGCAATCAGAACTGAAGAGTACAATAAAGGAAATGAAAAATTCACTAGAGGGAATCAAAAGCAGAGTAGATGACACAGAAAAGTGGATCACCAATCTGAATGAAAGACTAGAGGAAGTCATGCAAGATGAACAGAAAAAATAAAAAAGAATTAAAAAGAATGAGGACTGTCTAAGGTACTTCTGAGATAACATCAAGCATACTAACATCCGTATTATAGGTGTCCCAGAAGGAGAAGAGAGACACAGAGGTGCAGATAACATATTTCAAGAAATAATAGCTGAAAACTTCCCTAACCTGAGAAAGGAAACAGACATCCAAGTACAGGAACTACAGAGAGCATCGAACAAGATAAAATGAAAGAGGCCCACATCAAGACACATTATAATTAAAATTGTCAAGAATTACATTATATTAAAATGTCAAGAATTAAATATATGAATCAAGAGATATGAAAAGAGAAATAGACAGCAACACAATAATAAATTAAGAAGAATTAAAGATAAAGAGAGAATCTGAAAAGCTGCAAGAGAAAAGCAACAAGTTACATACAAAGAAAACCTCATAAGGCTATCAGCTGACTTCTCAGCTGAAACTTTAAGGCTAGAGGGAGTAACATAATACATTCAAAGTGCTGAAAGGAAAAAAACCTACAACTAAGAATATTCCACCTGGCAAGGTTATCATTTAGAATGGAAGGAGAGATAAAGAGTTTTCCAAACAAGCAAAAGCTAAAGGAGTTTAACACCACTAAACTGGCCTTGCAAAATTTCAAAGAGATGTATTTAAGTGAAAAAGAAAAGACCACAATTAGGAATCAGAAAATTATCAAAGAAAAAAATATCACTGGTAAAGGAAAATATACAGTAAAGGTAGTGGATCAACTCCTTATAAAGCTACCATAAAGGTCAAAAGACAAAAGGACTAAAAATACCCATTTACATGAAAAGAGGTTAAGGGAGACACAGACAAAAGAGGTAAAATATGATATTGAAAACATAAAATGTGGGAAGGGGAGTAAAAGTGTGGGGCTTTTAGTAAGAGGTCAAACTTAAGAGACTACCAACTTAATATAGACTAGTATTTACCTATTTATCTAGGTTTTTACTTATGAGCCTCATGATAACCACAAACCAAAAACCTATAATAAATACAGAGAAAATAAAGAGAAAGGAACCCAAACACGATACCAAAGAAAGCCATCAAATCACAAGGGAGGAGAGCAAGGGAAGAAGAAAGGAACACAGAAGAAATACAAAACACTCAGAAAGAAGTAACAAAATGGCAATAAGTCCATGATTATCAATAGCTACCTCAAATGTAAATGGACTAAATGCTCCAATCAAAAGACATAGGGTAGCTGAATGGATTTAAAAAAGAGAACCATATATATGTTGCATACAAGAGACACACTTCAGACCTAAGTACACAAACTGAAAGTGAAGAGATGGAAAAAGATACTCCATGCAAGTGGCAATGAAAATAAAGCTGGGGTAGCAATCCTTATATCAGACAAAATAGACTTTGAAACAAAAACTGTGATAAGAGACCAAGACAGGCACTACATAATGATAAAGGGAATAATCCAACAAGAGTATATAACACTTGCAAATATCTATGTACCCAACATAGGAGCACATAAATATATGAATCAACAGATATGAAAAGAGAAATAGACAGCAACACAATAATAGTAGGGGACTTTATCATTCCACATTCACCAATGGATAGATCATGCAAACAGAATATCAGTAAGGTAATATTGACCTAAAATGACACATCAGATCAGATGGGCTTAGATGTATATAGAATATTCCATCCAAAAACTACAGAATATACATTCTTTTCAAATGCACATGGGATTTTCTCCAGTATTGATCACATACTAGGACACAAAACAAATCACAATAAATCTAAGACTGAAATAATACTGAACATCTCTTCTGACCACAATGGTATGCAATTAGATATCAACTACAAGAAGAAACCTGCAAACACCACAAAAATGTGGAGATTAAGCAAAATGCTACTGAACAACTATTGGATCAATGAAGAAATCAAAGGAGAAATGAAAAAACACCTGGAGACAAATGAAATGAAAATACAACATACCAACAGTAGTACTAAAAGGAAAGGTATGAGCAATATAAGCCTACCTCAAAAAAAAAGAAAAATCTCAAATAAACAATCTAACAATACACATAAGGAACTAGAAAAAAGAAGAACAAAGCCAAAAATCAATAGAAGGAAGGGAATAGTAAAAATTAGAGAGGAAATAGATGAAATAAAGACAAAAAATAGGAAAAAAAAGTCAATGAAATTAAGAGCTGTTTCTTTGAAAAGATCAACTAAATAGACAAACTATAGCTAGACTCACCAAGAAAAAAAAGAGAAAAGGCTCAGGCAAATAAAACGGAGAAATTACAATGGACACCTCAAAATACAAAGGATTATAAGAGAATACTACAAAAATCTACATACCAACAAATTGGATAATCTAGAAGAAATGGATAAATTCTTAGAATCATACAACCTTCCAATACTGAATTAAGAAGAAATAGAGAATCTGAATAAGCGAATCACTAGTAAGGAGATCAAAACCGTAATCAGAAACCTCCCAAAACATAAAAGTCCAGGACCAGATGGATTCCCCAGTGAATTCTACCAAACATTCAAAGTAGACTTAATATCTACCCTTCTCAAAAACTTCCAAAAATTCGAGGAAGAGGGGGTGCTTCCTAACTCATTCTATGAGGCCACTATTACCCTGATACAAAAACCAGACAAGGACAACCCCCCAAAAATAAAATTACAGGCCAAAATCACTGATGAGCATAGATGCAAAAACCCTCAACAAAATACTAGCAAATCAAATACAACAATACATTAAAAGTATCATACACGGTGATCAAGTGGGATTTATTCCAGGGATACAGAAATAGTTCAACATCTTCATATCAATCAACATGATACACCACACTAACAAAATGAAAAATAAAAATTACATGATCATCTTACAGATGCAGAGAAGGAATTCAACAAGATACTGCATCCACTTATGATAAAACTATGAATAAAATGGACATAGAAGGAAAGTATCTCAACATAATAAGGCTATATTTGACAAACCCACAGCCAACATACTCAATGGTGAAAAACTGCAAGCTATCCCTGTAAGAACAAGAATAAGACCGATGCCCACTTTTACTACACTTATTTAACATAGTATTGGAAGTCCTAACCAGACCAATCAGGTAAGAAAAAGAAATACAAAGAATGCAAAGTGGAAAGGAAGAAGTAAAACTGTCACTATTTTTAGATGACATGATTTTATATATCGAAAACCCTAAAGAAGTCACCAAAAACCTATGAGAAATAATAAATACAGTAAAGCTGAAGGGTACAAAATCAACATACAAAAACCAGTTGCATTTTTATACACTGTCAACAAAATAGAAGAAAGAGAAATATAGAATAAAATCACATTTACAATTGCAAAAGAAGAACAAAATACCTAGGAATAAATTTAACTAATGAAGTGAAAGACCTGTACACTGAAAACTTTAAGACAGTGTTGAAAGAAATCCAAGAAGACATAAAGAAATGTAGAGATATTCCATGCTCATGGATTGGAATAATTAACATAGTTAAAAAGTCCATACTTCCTAAAGCAATCTACATATTCAATTCAATGCTTATCAGAGTCCCAATGACATTTTTCACCAAAATAGAGCAAAGAATTCTATTTATACAGAACAACAAAAGACCCCAAATAGCCAAAGCCATCCTGAGAAAAAAGAACATAGCTGGAGCTATCACACTCCCTGAATTCAAAATGTACTACAAAGCTATAGTAATCAAAACAGCCTGGTACTGGCAGAAAGACAGACACAGATCAATGTAACAGAATTGAGAGGCCAGATATAAACCCACCCATCTATGGACAGCTAAGTTTTGACAAAGGAGCCAAGAACATACAACAGAGAAAGGCAAGTCTCTTCAGTAAATGGTGTTGAGAAAACTAGATAGCAATGTGCAAAAGAATGAAAGTAGACCATTATCTTACAAAATACACAAAAATTAACTCAAAAAGTATTAAATAATTGAATGTAAGACCTGAAAACAAAATTCCCAGAAGAAAACATTGGCAGTATGCTCTTCAACATCAGTCTTAGCAGTATCTCTTTGAATACTATGTCTGACCAGGCAAGGGAAACAAGAAAAAATGAACAAATGAGATTACATCAAACTAGAAAGCTTCTGCACAGCAAAGGAAGACATCAACAAAACAAAGAGACAACCTAACAATTGGGAGAAGATATTTGTAAATCATATACCTTATAAGAGATTAATATGCAAAATATATGGAGAAGTCATACAACTCAACAATGAGAAAATGAACAACCCTATTGAAAAATGGACAAAAGATCTGAACGAACATTTGTCCAAAGAAGATATACAGATGGCCAAAAGGCAAATGAAAATATATTCAACATCACTAATTACTAGAGAAATGCAAACCAAATCCACAATGAGATATCATCTCACACCCATCAGAATGGCTATTATTAAAAAGACAATAAATAACAAGCCTTGGAAAGAATGTGGAGTAAAGAGAACCCTCATACACTCCTGCTGGGAATGTAAACTAGTGCAGACACTATGGAAAACAGTAGGGAGATTGCTTAGAAAATTATGAATAGAACTACCGTATGATCCAGCTATTGCACTTCTGGGTATTTATCCAAAGAACATGAAAACACATTGAAAAGGATATTGGTTCACTGCAGATTTATTCACTACAGCCAAGACTTGGAAACAACCTAAGTGCTCATCAATGAATGAGTGGATAGAGAAGATGTGGTATATATACACGATGGAATACTACTCAGCCATTAAAAAGGTGAAATCTTGCCATTTGTGACAATGTGAAAGAACTTGAGGTTATTGTGCTACACGAAATAAGTCATATGGAGAAAATCAAATGCCATATGATTTCACTCTAAAGTGGAAGATGAAAACAACAACATCAACAAACAAACCCATAGATACAGAGACTAGATTGGTGGTTACCAAAGCAGAAATGGGGAAGGGAGAGGGTGAAAGGAGTAAAAAGCCACATGTGTATGGTGATGGATGGTAATTAGTCTTTGGGTGGTGAACATGAGGTAGTCTACACAGAAATTGAAGTATAATGATGTACACCTGAAATTTATATAATGTTATAAACCAATGTTACCTCAATAAAAATAATAATAAATAAAGACATGAATTTTACTATATGTTCTTGATTCATTAACATTGAACTCACAGACAACAGCACTGTCAGTCAAACCTGTACATGTTTTCTCTGTAAAATATAACACAGGCTTCTTACACTTAGGAGCACCAGATAGCACTTCAGCACTACATTTAGGAAGCATTGTAAAATGTGAAATCGCCAAAACAAAGCACAAAAATGCAAGAAATGTGACAAGAGTCCACAAAAAGGACACATTTAAAGTATGAGCTGGAACAAAAGGGCAGAGCATCACCTTGCTTGACATCAGCTGGGAACATTTGAATCAGGTGACTAATTTTTCACCATTCTGTACATGTCTGTGAATGACCACAAATGTGCCATAAGTATATTGACTTGGGGAGTACAAGTAAATTTTAGCAATAGATTAATTCACAAACCTGGAATCCATGAATAATGAAGATTGACTGTATTTGTTTCCATTCTTTTACCTGCAAACAATTTGTGTATTGGAATCAAAAGGATGTTTCTCATGTTCATAATATAGTTGGGAATTGCTTGTGTTGTTTCAGCCAGTGAAACAATCTTTCTTTTGTTTGACGTACTTAATCCATTCACAATTAATATTATTATTGATTGGATGTATTTATATCTATTTGTCTTCTATATAATTGATGTACTTTTTCTTTCAGCATCTTTCCCTTATCATTTGCTTTGTATTATTTTGTATGTTCTAGTGTACCATTTTTTTCTTTTGATTTTGTACTGTTTTCCAATTATTTTATTAATGGTTGCTCTATACACTAAAATATGTATGCTAAGTTATCACAATCTACTGTAGGTTAGTACTAACTTAAATTCAGCAAAAAATAAAATCTTTGCTGTAACATACATACATTCCTCTCTTTTACACTGTTATTGTCATGTACAGCCTGCGTATAGGTCATGAAACCAAGACAAACAGTAATGCGGGTTAAAATTACTCCTTTACAAAATTTATGTCTTTTGAAGTATTTGAGATAAGAGAAGTGAAAAAAATAGTCTTTTATATTGACCTATACATTTATCATTTCCAGTACTCTTCATATCTTCTTGGAGATACGAATTACCATCCACTTTCATTTCCTTAGTCCAACATAGTTCCATTCATCCATTCAGCTTGCATTATTATTATTATTGCATTTTATATTATCATGTGATATAAGACCAACAATAGAATTTAAAAATTATTAGTTTATGCAATTATCTTTTATATCAGTTTAGAAGAGAAAAGTGGAAAATATATTTATACTGTTTTTTTATATTATATAATTACTTTTACTTGTGCTATCTATCTAAGTGTGGATTTGAGTTATGGTCTAAAGTCACTTGTTTCTTTGAGTGTTGGTTTATTTGAAAATTCATTTATTTCACCTTCTCTTTTGAAAGATAGTTTTGCAGGACATATAATTCTTGTTTGACAGATTTTTCTGACAGTACTTTCAATATGCCATCCCACTGCCTCCTGGAACTCATTTATTTAAGATGAGAACTCAGTGATAAATCTTATTGTGGTTCTCCTATATGTGGTGAATCACTTTCTCTTCCTGCTTTTAAGATAGTCTCTGTCTTCGGCTTTCAACAATTTGACAAAGATGTGTCTAGACATAGTTTCTTTGTGTTTATCACACCTGGAATTTGTTAACCTTCTTGGATGTGTAGATTTATGTTTTTCGTCAAATTCAGAAAGGCTTAGGCCATTACTTCTTCAGGTGTTTTTCTGCCCCTTTTCCCCTTTACTCCCTTTTGGGATTCCCATCATGTGTGTATTGGTATGTTTTGTTTTCCCACAGTTCTCTGAGACTCTGTTCATTTCTCATTTTCTCTTTCTGTTCTTTAGACTGAAGTGGACATTGTATAGTTGGACATTGTTTGTTTTTTATTTTTTATCCAGGGAAAACATCTCCCTCTTAAGTATTTAATCTATTCACAGTTAACTTTCTATTGATTGGAGTGGATTTACGTCTATTTGTTTTTATATGAATCATATCATTTTTATTTCTCTGTTCGTCCTTTAACACTTTCCTTTGATTTTCTCTATTGCTTTTCTATTTTGTATTTCATTAATTTGTGCTCTGATCTTTATTATTTCCTTTATCCTACTTAATTTAAGTTTAATTTTCTGCTTTTTGGTACTTTAAAATGGAGGGTGATATCACCAATTTGAGACCTTCCTTCACTTCTAACATAGGAATTAAATATAATAATTTTCCCTTAAGTACTGATTTAGTAACACCGAACAAACTCTGCATGTTGGGTTCACATTTATATCCAGTCCAAACTATTTTCTAGTTTCCTTTTTGATTTCCTTTTTGGTATATGAGTTATTTAAAAGTATATTACTTTACTTCCCAATATTTGGGGTTTTCAGAAATCTTTTTTACTGCTTTCCAATTTATTTTAATTTTGGTCAGAGAACATACCATGTATGAATTTTTCCTTTTAATTTATTGATATTTCTTTTGCAGCCCAGAATATGGTCTATCTTGGTAAATGTTCCACGTGAACTTGAAAAGAACATTGTTCTGTTGTTGGGTGAAATGTTCTATAATTATGTAATTATATTACATAAAATTGATTGATAGTGTTTTTATATCTCCTCTATATTTACTGATTTTTTTCTGCTTATTTTATAAATTCTTTTGAAATGGGTATTGAAATCTTCAAATAAAATTGTGGATTTGTCTATTTTTCCTTGCAGATCTATCAGTTTTTGCTTTGCGTATTTTAAAATTCTTTATTAGTTGAATAACATTTAGGATTATCATGTCACCTTGCAGGATTCACCCTTTATAACTAAGAAATGAACTTCTTTCTGCTGGGTATTATTCTTGTTTTGAAATTTTCTTTGTTTAATATTAACATAGCCCTTTCAGCTTTCTATTAAAGCCAACATGATGTATTTTTCACTATTCTTTTACCTTTAGCATATTAGTTTATATTTAGGGTAGATTTCTTATAGACAGCACATAGTTGGATCTTCATTTTTAATCCAATCTACAACTATTTTCTTTTCTTTTCTTTTTTGAGGAAGATTAGCCCTGAGCTAACATCTTCCACAAATCCTCCTCTTTTTGCTAAGTAAGATTGACCCTGAGCTAATGTCTGTGCCCATCTTCCTCTATTTTATATGTGGGACTCCTGCAACAGCATGGCTTGATCAATGGTGCCTAGGTCCGTGCCCGGGAACCAAACCGGCAAACCGCAGGCCACCGAAGCAGAGCACATGAATTTAACCATTATGACACCTGGCAGGCCCCTGCAGCCATTTGCTTTTTAATTGGTGTATTTAAACCTATTACATTTAGTACCATTATTTATATGTTTAGGCTTAAATATATCTTTATGTTATTTCCTCTTTGCCCCATCCCTTTATTTTCCCCCTTTTTCTTCTTTTTATACCTCTTGGATTACTTGGATTATTTTTAAAATTCCACTTCATCTCCTTTTTAGCTTATTTTGTATAACATTTTTTGTTTTATTTTAGTGGTTACTTTATAGTTTAGTATGTACATTCTCAAGTTATAACATACATTCATGTGATATTATACCTCTTTGCATATGGCATAAGAAACAAAATTATGCTTCCATTTGTCTCTCCCTGACCTTATTTTTGTTTGACAATTGTTTGTGCTATGGTTATCATTCACTTCATTTACATATGTTATACACCCTACAATCCCTTCTTATTATTTGTTTTAACAGTTAACATTCTTTTAAAGATAATTAAACAATAATGAGAAATCTGATTTTTGTGCCATTTAATATGATGTGGCTTGAAGTTTCATTCATTCATTTTGCACTTGTTATTTATTGATATTCCTGGATCTCTGAGTCTTTAGTTTCTAATCAAAGTTAGAATATTTCTTGCAATTTTTTCTTTCAAATATATTTTCTGGCTCCAAGTCTCTCTTCTCCTTTGAAGGACTCCAATTTCACAGATATTAAGCTCTTGAAGCTGTCTTAAGCTGCTTGAACACACTGATAGTCTGTTCCTTTGGTAAATTATTTTGTATCCATATTTTTTTAAATAGTTTCTATTCCTCTGTCTTCAAATTCTCTAATATTTCCTTCTGAAATCTGTAATTTACCACTGGAGTCATGCACCACATAATGACATTTTGGTCAACAATGGACTGAATATACAATGGTGCTCCCATAAGATCTGTACAATATAGCCTAGGTGTGTAGTAGGTTATACCATCTAAGTTTGTGTAAGACACTCTATGATATTTGTGCAATGATGAAATCACCTAATGACACATTTCTCAGAACATATCCCCCTACTTAAGCAATGCAGGACTGCAATTACATCCAGTGCATTTTTTTTTCAGAGAATTTCTTTTTCTCTTTATGTCTTATCAAGTAGAGTGCCAGGTAATACCCATATTTTACCAATTCTGCCTCTAACTCTCTGCTGAATGTGAGATTCTTTTATAGTCAGAGTCTGACCTACTCTGAGCCCCAAAGCTGGCATTGCTTCCCCATGATGCATGACCACAGAAGGGTGATTCATACTTGCCGCTAAGTCTTCACAGGCATGCCTGAGCTATTGAACTACAGGGAGTTATCTCATCTATGAACATTGTATATATCTTCAATTACCGAAAAATTCTTATTTCTACAGATGTCTTGAAAATTTCTTTTTTTTTTAATTTTCATTTTTTTCGGATGTACATCTTATTTCGAATTCTGTATACATTACATCATGTTCACCACCTGAACACTAATTATAGTGCATCCCCTCATACGTGACCCTAACCACCCCTTTTGCCCTCCCTCCTCCCCACTTCCCCAATGGTAACCACCAGTCCAATCTCCAATGCTATGTGGTTTTTCTTTTGTCGTTTTTATCTTCTCCTTATGAGTGAGATCATATGGTATTTGACTTTCTCCTTCTGACTTATTTCACTCAGCATAATACCCTCAAGGTCCACCCATGTTGTCACAAATGGCTGGATTTCGTATTTCTTATGGCTGAGCAGTAGTCCATCGTGTGTAAATACCACATCTTCTTTATCCATTCGTCCCTTGATGGGCACCTAGGTTGCTTCCACGTCTTGGCTATTGTGTATAATGCCTCAATGAACATAGGGGTGCAAGTATCTTTAAGCCTTTGTGTTTTCAAGTTCTTTGGATAAATACCCAGCAGTGGAATAGCTGGATCATATGGTAAATCTATTCTTAATTTTCTGAGGATACTCCAAACTGCTTTCCATAGTGCCTGCACCAGTTTGAACTGCCACCAGCAGTGAACAAGAGTTCCCTTCTCTCCACACCCTCTCCAACATTTGTTGTTTCCTGTCTTGTTAATTATAGCCATTCTGACCGGAGTGAGGTGATACCTTATTGTAGTTTTGATTTGCATTTCCCTGATAGCTAATGATGTGGAGCATCTTTTCATATGCCTGTTGGCCATCTGTATATCTTCTTTGGAGAAATCTCTGTTCAGATCTTTTGCCCATTTTCTAATTGGATTGTTGGTTTTTTTGTTGTTGAGCTGTATGAGTTCTTTGTATATTTTGGATATTAACCCCTTATCTGATACGTGGTTTGCAAATATCTTCTCCCAACTGTTAGGTTGTCTTTTTGTTTTGTTGATGGTTTCCTTTGCTGTGCAGAAACTTTTAAGTTTGATGTAGCCCCATTTATTCATTTTTTCTTTTGTTTCCCTTGCCCGGTCAGACATGGGACCTGAAAATATGCTGCTCAGACCAATGTCATAGAGCGTACTGCCTATGTTTTCTTCTAGAAGTCTCATGGTTTTGGGTCTTACATTCAAGTCTTTAATCAATTTTGAGTTGATTTTTGTGCATGGTGTGAGGGAATGGTCTACTTTCATTCTTTTGCATGTGGCTGTCCAGTTTTCTCAACACCATTTATTGAAGAGACTCTCCTTTCTCCATCGTATGCTCTTGGCTTCCTTGTCGAATAGTAGCTGTCCATAAATGTGTGGGTTTACTTCTGGGCTCTCAATTTTGTTCCATTGATCTGTGTGTCTGTTTTTGTGCCAGTATCATGCTATTTTGGTTACTATGTGTTTGTAGTATAATTTGAAATTGGGGAGTGTGATACCTCCAGCTTTGTTCTTTTTTCTCAGGAATCCTTTGGCTATTCACGGTCTTTTGTTGTTCCATATAAGTTTAGGATTCTTTGTTCTATTTCTGTAAAAAATGTTGTTGGAACTTTGATAGGGATTGCTTTGAATCTATAGATTGCTTTAGGAAGTATGGACATTATAACAATGTTAATTCTTCCAATCCAAGAGCACGGAATATCTTTCCATTTCTTTGTGTCTTCTTCGATTTCTTTCAACAATGTTTTATAGTTTTCGGTGTACAGATCTTTCACCTCTTTGGTTAAGTTTATTCCTAGGTATTTTATTCTTTTTGTTGCAATTGTAAATGGCATTGTATTCTTAATTTCTCTTTCTGCTACTTCGTTGTTAGTGGATAGAAACGCAACCGATTTTTGTACATTGATTTTGTATCCCGCAACTTGACTCTATTCCTTTATTATTTCTAAAAGTTTTTTAGTGGACTCTTTAGGGTTTTCTAGATATAAAATCATGTCGTCTGCAAGGAGTGACAGCTTCACTTGTTCTTTTCCAATGTGGATCCCTTTTATTTCTTTTTCTTGCCTGATTGCTCTGGCTAGGACTTCCAATACTATGTTAAATAAGAGTGGTGACAGTGGGCATCCTTGTCTGGTTCCTGTTCTTAGAGGGATAGCTTTCAGTTTTTCTCCATTGAGAATGATATTTGCTGTGGGTTTGTCATATATGGCCTTTATTATGTTGAGGTATTTCCCTTCTATACCCATTTTATTTAGAGTTTTTATCATAAATGGATGCTCTATCTTGTCAAATGCTTTCTCTGCTACTATTGAGATGATCATGTGATTTTTATTCTTCATTTTGTTAATGTGGTGTATCACCTTGATAGATTTGCAGATGTTGAACCATCCCTGCATCCCCGGAATGAAACCCACTTGATCATGATGGATGATCTTTTTAATGTATTGTTGTATTCGATTTGCTAGTATTTTGTTGAGGATTTTTGCATCAATGTTCATCAGTGATATTGGCCTGTAATTTTCTTCTTTTGTGTTGTCCTTGTCTGGTTTTGGTATCAGGATAATGTTTGCTTCATAGAAGGAATTAGGAAGCCTCCCCTCCTCTTCAATTTTGTGGAAGAGTTTGCGAAGGATAGCTATTAAGTCTTCTTTGAATGTTTGGTAGAATTCACCAGGGAATCCATCTGGTCATGGACTTTTATTTTTTGGGAGGTTTTTAATTGCTGTTTCAATCTCCTTACTGGTGATCGGGCTATTCAAATTTTCTACATCTTCTTGGTCCAGTTTTGGAAGGTTGTATGTTTCTAAGAATTTATCCATTTCTTCTAGATTATCCAATTTGTTGACGTATACCTTTTCACAGTACTCTCTTATTATCTTTTGTATTTCTGAGGTGTCCATCATAATCTCTCCTCTTTCATTTCTGATTTTATTTATTTGAGCCTTCTCTCTTTTGTTCTTGGTGAGTCTGGCTAAGGGTTTGTCAATTTTGTTGATCTTTTCGAAGAACCAGCTCTTGGTTTCATTAATTTTTTCTATTTTTATTTTAGTCTCTATTTCATTTATTTCTGCTCTGATTTTTATTATTTCCTTCCTTCTGCTGATTTTGGGCTTTGTTTGCTGTTCTTTTTCCAGTAACTTTAGGTGCACTTTTAGATTGTTTATTTGGGATTTTTCTTCTTTGTTGAGGTAGGCCTGGATTGCTATAAACTTCCCTCTTAGAACCACTTTTGCTGTATCCCACAGATTTTGGCATGTCATGTTTTCATTTTCATTTGTCTCTAGGAATATTTTTATTTCTTCTTTGATTTCTTCATTGACCCAATCATTGTTCAGTAGCATTTTGTTCAATCTCCACATTTTTGTGGCTTTTCCAGTTTTCATCCTGTAGTTGATTTCTAGTTTCATACCTCTGTGGTCAGAAAAGATGCATGGTATTATTTCGATCTTCTTAAATTTATTGACACTTATTTTGTGGCCTAATATGTGATCAACCCTGGAGAATGTTCCATGGGCATTTGAAAAGAATGTGTATTCTGTGGATTTTGGATGGAATGTTCTGTATATATCTACTTAGTCCATTTGGTCTAATGTGTCCTTTAAGGCAAGTATTTCCTTATTGATCTTCTGTTTGGATGATCTACCCATTGGTGTAAGTGGAGTGTTAAAGTCCCTACTATTATTGTGTTACTGTCTATTTCTCCTTTTATGTCTGTTAATAATTGCTTTATATATTTAGGTCCTCCTATGTTGGGTGCATAGATATTTACAAGTGTTATATTTCCTTGTTGGATTGTTCCCTCTATCATTATGTAGTGCCTGTCTCTGTCTCTTATTACAGTTTTTGATTTAAAGTCTATTTTGTCTGATATTATTATTTCTACCCCCGCTTTCTTTTCTTTGCCATTTGCGTGGAATATCTTTTTCCATCCTTTCACTTTCAGTTTGTGAGTGTCTTTAGGTCTGAAGTGTGTCTCTTGTATGCAGCATATACATGGATCTTATTTTTTTATCCAGTTGGCCATCCTATGGCATTTGATTGGAGCATTTAGTCCATTGACATTTAAAGTAGCTATTGATAAATATGTATTTATTGCCATTTTGTCACTTTTTCCTTTTTTGGGGTGTTTCAGTAGTTCTTCTCAGTTCCTTTCTTTTTCTCTTGCTCTCTTCAGTTGTGGTTTGATGGCTATCTTTAGTAATACGTTTGATTTCTTTTGTGTTACTTTTTTTCCTACTTGTTATGGGTTTCTGGTTTGTGGTTACCGTGAGTATCCTATTTAATATACTATGCATATAACAGTCTTTATTGAGTAGATAGACTCTTTAGCTTGACCTCTTTCTAAAAGCTCTACTTTTCACTCCCCTCCTCCCACATTATGTGTTTCTCACATCATATATAGTATTTTGTTTAGGGTGTGTCTATCCATTACCCTCTTATCATTGAAATAGGTAATTTTAGTACATTTGTCTTTTAACCTTCATATTATCTTCACAGGTAGTTGATCTGCTGCCTTTACTATACTTTTACCTTACAAGTGATTTTATTGCCTGTTTTTTCTTGTTGTTGTTTTGGGGTTTTTTTGATAATTTTTTTTCTTTTATCTCCATTTGTGGTCATTGCTTTCCCACTTAAATAAGTCCCTACAGCATTTCTTGCATAACTGGTTTCTTGGTGATAACTCCTTTAATTTTTGCTTGTCTGGGGAGCTCTTTATCTCTCCTCCATTCTGAATGACAGCCTTGATGGATAGAGTATTCTTGGCTGTATGTTTTTTCCTTTTAGCACTTCAAATATGTCATGCCATTCTCTTCTCGTGTGTAGAGTCTCGACTGAGAAGTCCTCTGACAGCCTGATGGGCTTCCCTTTATATGTCACTTGTGGACTTTCTCTTGCAGCTTTTAGAGTTCTCTCTTTGTCTTTAATTTTAGACATTTTAATTATAATATGTCTTGGTGTGGGCCTCTTTGGGCTTATCTTGTTTGGAGCTCTCTGTGCTTCCTGAACTTGGATGTCTGTTTCCTTCCTCAGGTGAGGAAAATTTTCCTCTATTATTTCGACAAATAAATTTTCTGCCCCTTGGTCTCTCTCTTCTCCTTCTGGGACCCCTATAATCCAAATGTTAGCATGCTTGATATTGTCCCAGAGTTCCCTTACACTGTTCTCATTCTGTCTATTTCTTTTTTCTCTTTTCTGTTCTGCTTGGGTGATTTCCTCTAGTCTTTCATCTAACTCGCTGATCCATTCTTCTGCTTCCTCTACTCTGCTATTGAGTCTCTCTAGTGAATTTCTCATTTTGAGTATTGTATTCTTCATTTCTGATTGGTTCTTTTTTATATCTTCCAGTTCTTTGCTGATGTGCTCACTGTGTTCATCCATTCTTCTCCGCATATCTGTGAGCATCCTCATTATATTTTGTTTGAATTCTTTGTCGAGGAGGTCACTAGTTTCTGTTTCACTTAGTCCTTTTTCTGGTTTTGTAGTGTTCCCTTGCTTGGAAAGTATTCCTTTGCCTCCTCATTGTGCCTCTTTCTCTGTGCTATTTTCTTTGTACTAGGTGAGTTGGCTATGTCTCCTGATCTTGGAGAAGTGGCCTTATGTATGAGATGCCTTATGAGGCCCAACAGTGTACTTTCCTCTCTTCACCAGACCATAAGAACCAGGAGTGACCCCTTTGTGGGCTACTTGTGTTCTTCTGCTGTGGCAGGGTTGCTCCCACTGCAGTACCCAGGGAGTCTGATCTTTCCTTCCCTGGCCAGCTGTTTCTAAATCCAGTTTGGCGGGGCCTCAGTACTGTCGTCTACAAAGTCTATTAGCACACTCTTATTGCAATTGTCCTCTTAATTAGGTTGGTACCCAGTTTAGCTGGTTGCTAGGCTCAGGGGTGTACAGTTGTGATAGGCCTGAGGCCAACAAGGCTGATGTCAATTCTCTTAGGAGTGCAGCTGAGTGGGGCTAGCCCTTGGCATGGAGGCACTCAGTTGTTTCAGGCTTTGGAAGGTGGGGCTGATCCTTTTTATGGCTATTTGTGAAGCACAAGTCTTCTGCCACTGATAAGCCTCACCCCCCACTGGGCCACATACACTGTCAACAGAGTCCTGGTCTGTGCACACTTAACCCCCTGGAGCATACCCCAATGCCACACTGCAGAGGCCCCCACCTCTGCCCCAATGCCCCCCACAGTTCACCTGGTCCTCACACAAGCACTGCCCCACAGAGGCAGACACCCTTGCCTGCCTGTAGAGGATCAAGGCACTCAGTCAATGCAGGCTGAAAAAGTAGCCTGAGGGCTTGCTGTTAGGTGGGGCCAGTCCCTAGAGCGGGTTGCCTGCCCTGGCTGAACTGGATTAAATGTGTGCTCTAGTGGGTGTGGCAGACCCATGGGCTAACAACCCAAGGGATGCACCTCAATGGCCCCCACTGGTGTCCATATCAGCACGCCTGTACCAGCTCAGAACAATGGCCCCCACCAATGTCTCAGTCTCCAGAGAGGTCCCTCCTCTCACTAAGATGCCCCCAGAACCCAACAGGTGAGTCTTGTTTCACCAAAGGACAGTCAGCCTTCTCTCTGGTGATTTTAGGTTGCTGCAATGAGTGAGTTTGTGCATGGGCCCTTTATGACACGGATCTTTTCGGATTTCGGCCGATAGCTTTTCTGGGGTGTCCTCGCTGCAGTTAATAACCAGAAAAGCCAGACAGTAAGACCCCCATCTCAGTTGGGCTGAGTCCGAAGGATGGTTATACCAGTATTGCCCCCACTCCAGACCTCACTCCTCCAGGGTGGGCTGCATACCTTAGGGTGGCTCCCGCCTAGCCAGTTGAGAAGCTCCACTGCTCCCAAAGGTGGCTTTTTTCCTCTCATGCCAGAGTTACTGCCTCTTCTGCTTTCGTCAGGACTGTCCCTTGTTGTGGGGGTTCTTTTTATCCAGTTTTCAGTTTTCAATCCAGGGTGATTCTTCCCAAAATTGTTGTAACCTGGTTGTGTTTGTGGGAGGAGGTGAGTTCAACGTCTGCTCACAGCGCCATCTTCATCCAGTGTATTTTTCTTCTCACACATAATAGATTTTATCTTAAAATTTCTATTTGGAACACTTTTATAACTTTAATGTCTCCACATAATTTTGATCATATGGAATACTGTTATTTTGATCATTTTAATATACTGATCTGGTAATTCTGATATTTGTATCATGCATTTTGGTTGACTGGTAATTTTCCTCATTGTGGGTCATATTTCCTACTTCTTCACATGTGTTGTAATTTTAGATTGAATGACAGATATTGCTAATTTTTGTCTTGTTGGTGCTAAAAATTTATTTTTCTATAAATTTTCTTGACATGTCTTATTGGATGCAATTAAGTTACTTAGATACAGTTGATTCTTTAACATCTTGCATTTAAGACTTTTTAGGTAATACTAGAGAAATGTTCAGTCTGGGGATAATCATTTACCACTACCAAAGTAAGAAACTTCTGAGTACTTTACCCAATATTGTGTCTGGCAAGCAGTACACCTGGTTCTGTGTAAAGCGTCAGGCACTATTCTCCCTCATCCTTTGGGGTTGTTCTTTTTGCAGGCTTGGGTAGTTTCTACACATGCTGTGTTAATCACTGCTGTCTCCTCTCTGATTCTGTCTTATGAAGCTCTTGGATATTCCCAGACTCTTACCTTTCTCACTCTCATGTCCTTAATTCAAGGAGTCTGATTGTCTCGGCCTGTGCTTCCCTTCTAGTACTGCAGCCTGGAAAGTCAAGTTAGTGTGCTGGGAAAATATAGGACTTACCTTTCTTATTTCCTGTCTATCAGAGATCATTTTCTTTTGTCCACTGATGTCCTATGTCTTGAAGATCATTGTTTAAATATTTTATCCATTAACTTTTTTGGCTGTTCTCAGTCAGGAAGGTAACTCTTGTCCCTTATATGCATGTCCTCCTCTCTTTAAGTTTCATCTGTTTTTCAATCTATTAAAACAATTTTTTTTCCTTTTTCTCCCCAAAGCCCCCCAGTACATAGTTGCACATTCTTCGTTGTGGGTCCCTCCAGTTGTAGCATGTGGGACGCTGCCTCAGCGTGGTCCAATGAGCAGTGCCATGTCTGGGCCCAGGATTCGAACCAACGAAACACTGGGCCGCCTGCAGCGGAGCGCACAGACTCAACCACTCGGCCACGGGGCCAGCCCCCTATTAAAACAATTTTAACTGCAATGAATTTCGTTGCATGTATCTCCATAGTTCAAGACTAATAATGTAGATAATGAAAATGAAGACCTAAGATGTCTGCAGGTTATTATTTATATCCTCCTATTAAAATCTTGTGAAGTTTAGTTTACTCTTATCACTCTGCATTGTATAGATTATTGAGATTCCCCGCACTAATAAGGACACTAGAGAAAAGATCTAAATGCCATAAATGAGAATGTACTCCAGAGTGAATATAATCTTGCAAATGTCAAAAATAATAATAACTATTAGATAGTTGAAAAGAACTCCTAATTTTTATCACTGAATCATTCTTTATCATATTTTAAAGAATAGTGTTCCAGTATCTGTGGGTTAAATGGGCGGATTCTTTAGTTTATAAAAATCTTAAGCACTATATTGGTATTATTTTGAACAAAGATTTCCTGTAGCAATTTTATATACATCGCATATTCCATTTTTCTCCATTCACTTGAAAAGTACTTAGAAAGAGACACACAAATGTTGGTGCAGATTACCTAAGCACAATAATTAAGAACGACAGGTTTTCATTACTTTTTTTTCTAGGCAAAATGGAAAGAAGTCTTTTACAATAGAGGGAACATTTCATACTCCTGAGGAATATTTGATATTTGGGTTTTTTGTAGAAAGCACATTTGAGTTTGCTTTTATATGCAATATGAGTGTCTCTCCCTTTTCATCAGTGTATTTAGACTATTTATTATATTTTCTGTAATTATCAATGTAATTGGGTTTAAATCTATGATTTAACTTTTTGTTTCTGTATATCATTTGCTCTTTGTTCTTTTTTCAATTTCTCCCCACTTTTGGCTTATTAGTTACATCCATTCATTTGATATTTTTTAGCAGTTGCTTCAGGGTTTAAAATATGCATCTTCTATTTTTTTCCTACACTCATATAATATCATTCTACTTAGTACAAAATGTAAGGACTTTACAGCAGTATACTTCCAATAACCTCTGCCAATTTTTTGTGATATTTTGCACCTAAGTTACAAATACTGTAATCCATTCTTATTATATTCATTAAACAGTCAATTACATAAGAAATTGAATAATTAGTAAAACTATCTTATACTTACTCACATAACTACCATTTCTCATGCTTTTGAATCCTTTGTCTAGGTCCAGTTTTCCATTCAGTATTATTTTCTTCAACCCAAAAACTTTTCTTAAGATTTCTTGTAGTGGAGGTACTCTGGTGTTAAACTATCTCAACTTTTGTTTGTTTGGAATTATTGATTTCATGTTCTTTGCATAAATAGGCAGTGCTAGAATAGCTAGATCATATTGTATTTCTATTTTTAAGTTTTTGAGAAGTTTCCTTACTGTTTTCCACAGTGGCCGCACCAGTTTGCATTCCCACCAGCAGTGTATGAGGAGTCCCTTTTCTCCACATCCTCTCCAACACTTGTTATTTCTTGTCTTGTCAATTACAATCATTCTGACAGGCGTAAAGCGATATCTCATTGTGGGTTTGATTTGCATTTCCCTAATAATTAGTGATGTTGAACATCTTTGCATGTGCCTTTGGCCATCTGTATATCTTCTTTGGAAAAATGTCCATTCACATCCTCTGCCCATTGTTTGATTGGATTGTTCTTTTTGTTGTTGAGCTGCATGAGTTCTTTATATATTTTGGATATTAACCCCTTGTTGGAGATAAGATTTGCAAATATTTTCTCCCAGATAGTGAGTTGTCTTTTCATTTTGTTGATGGTTTCCTTCACTGCACAGAAGATTTTTAGTTTGATGTAGTCCCATTCGCTTATTTTTTCTTTTGTTTCCCTTGCCTGGTGAGACCTGTTATTCAAAAAGATACTGCTAAGACTGATGTCAAAGAGGGTACTGCCTATATTTTCTTCCAACAGTTTTATAGTTTCAGGTCTTATGTTCAAGTCTTGAATCCATTTTGAGTTAATTTGGGGTATGGTGTAAGGTAATGGTCTACTTTCATTCTTTTGCATGTGGCTGTCTAGTTTTCCCAACATCGTTTATTGAAGAGGCTTTCGTTTCTCCATTGTGTGTTTTTGGCTCCTTTGTTGAAGAACAGCTGTCCATAGATGCATGATTTTATTTCTGAGCTCTCATTTCTGTACCATTGATCTGTGTGTCTGTTTTTCTGCCAGTATCATCCTGTTTTCATTACTATAGCTTTGTAGTATATTTTGAAATCAGGGAGTGGGATACCTCCAGCTTTGTTCTTTTTTCTCAGGATTGCTTTGGCTATTCGGGGTCTTTTGTTTTTCCACATAAATTTTAGGATTCTTTGTTCTATTTCCATGAAGAATTTCACTGGGATTCTGATTGGGATTGCAATGAATCTGTAGATTGCTTTAGATAATATGGACATTTCAACTATGCTTTTTCTTCCAATCCATGAGCATGGAATATATTTCCATTTCTTTATGTCTTCTTTGATTTCTTTCAATAATATAGTTTTCAGTGTACAAGTCTTTCACCTCCTGGGTTAAAGTTATTCCCAGGTATTTTGTTCTTTTTGTTGTAATTGTAAATGGGATTATGTTCTTGATTTCTCCTTCTGCTATTTTGTTGATAGTGTATTGAAATGCAACTGATTTTTGTATGTTGATTTTGTGCCCTGCTACTTTACTGTATTCATTGATTATTTCTAACAGGTTTTTGGTGGATTATTTAGTGTTTTCCTATTTGTAGAATCATGTCATCCACAAATAGGGACAGTTTTACTTTTTCCTTTCCAATTTGAATCCCATTTATTTCTTTCTCTTGCCTGATTTCTCTGGCTAGGACTTCCAATACTATGTTGAAAAACTGGTGAGAGTGAGCATCCCCATCTTGTTCCTATTCTTAGAGAAACAGCTTTCAGTTTTTCACCATTGACTATGGTGTTGGCCATGGGTTTGTCATATATGGCCTTTATTATGTAGAGGTACTTTCCTTCAGTACCCATTTTATTCAGAGTTTTATCATAAATACATGTTGGATCTTCCCAAATGCTTTCTCTGCTTCTATTGAGATGATCATGTAATTTTTATTCTTCATTTTGTTAACATGGTGTATCACATTGATTGATTTGCAGATGTTGAGCCATCCCTGCATCCCTGGAATACATCCCACTTGGTCATGGTGTATGATCCTTTTAATGTATTGTGTATTTGATTTGCCAGTATTTTGTTGAGGATGTTTGCATCTATATTCATCAGTGATATTGGCCTATAATTTTCCTTCTTTGTGTTGTCCTTGTCTGGTTTTAGTATCAGGGTGATGTTGGACTCATAAAATGAATTAGGAAGCATGCTGTCCTCTTCTAATTTTTAGAAGAGTTTGAAAAGGACAGGTATTAAATCTTTGAATGTTTTTAGAATTCACCAGAGAAGCTGTCTGGTCCCAGACTTTTGTTTGGGGAAGGTTTTTTATTACTATTTGATTCTCTTTACTTTGGATCGGTCCTTTCAGATTCCCTATTTCTTCTTGATTTGCTTGTGGAAGGTTATATGATTCCAAGAATTTATCCAATTCTTCTAGGTTATCCAATTTGTTGATGTATGGCATTTCATAGTATTCTTTAATAATCCTTTGTATTTCTGTGGTGTCTTTTGTAATGTCTCCCCTTTCATTTCTAATTTTAATTTATTTGAGTCCTCTCTTTTTTTCTTAGTGAGTCTGGCAAAGGGTTTGTCAATTTTGTTTATCTTCTCAAAGAACTTGATATTAGTTTCATTGATCCTTTCTATTGCTTTTCTAGTCTCCATTTCATTTATTTCTACTATGATTTTTATTATTTCTTTCTTCTACTGACTTTAGGCATTGTTTGTTCTTTTTCTAGTTCTTTTACATATGGCATAAGATTGTTTATTTGAGATTTTCTTATTTTTTAAGGTAGGCCTCTATTGCTATAAACTTCCCTCATGGTGCTGCTTTTGCTACATCCCATAAATTTGATATCTTATTTTTCATTTGTCTCCAGTTATTTTTTTATTTTTCCTTTTATTTCTTCATTGACCCAGTAGTTATTCAGTAGCATATTGTTTAGTCTCCACATATTTATGACTTTTCCATCTTTGTTCTTAAAGTTGGTTTCTAGTTTTACAGCACTGTGGTCAGAAAAGATGCTTGATATGATTTCCATTTTAAATTTATTGAGGCTTGCTTTGTTTCTCAATATATGGTCTGTCTTTGAGAATGAGCCATGTGCACTTGAGAAGAATATGAATTTTGCTGTTTTGGGATGGAATGTTCTATATATATATACACATATATCTATTAAGTCTATCTAGTCTAGTATTTCTTTTAAGGTCACTGTTTCCTTGCTGATTTTCTGTCTGGACGACCTATCCATTGATGTAAGTGGGGTGTTAAGGTCCTCTATTATTCTGTTGTTGTTAATTTCTCCCTTTAGGTCTGTTAATATTTGTTTTATATACTTTGGTGCTGCTATGTTAAATGATATATATTAATAAGTGTTATGTCTTCTTGTTGGCATGCCCATCTTTGTCTCTCTTTATATTTTTTCATCTTGAAGTCTGTTTTGTCAGATATAATCATGGCTACACCCACTTTATTTTGCTTGCCATTTGCTTGCAGTATCATCTTCCATTTCTTTACTCTGAGCCTATGTTTGTCTTTGGAGCCGAGATGTGTTTCCTGGAGGGAGCATATTGTTGAGTCTTGTTTTTCATTTATCCAGCCACTCTATCTCTTTTGATTGGTGAATTCAATCCATTTAGATTTAGAGTGATTATTGATATATGAGTGCCATTTTATCTTTTGTTTTTCTGGTTGTTCCATATTTCCACTTTTTTTTTTATGTCTTTGTATTTCTGGCTGCCCTTTCAGTTTGCTTGTTTTCTGTGATGTTATTCTAAGTTTTCTCTTTATTTGTGATTTGTGACTCTGCTCTAACTTTTTGTTTTGTGGTTACCATGAGGTTTGTATAAAATATTTCATAGTTGAGATAGTCTTTTTTTTCTGATAGCCTGTTGTCTCAATTATCCTCTGTATATTCCATCCTTTTTCTTTTCCTGTTCTATGTCTTTTTTGTCACAAATTATTCTTTTTTGTGATGTGAGTTTGTGACAAAATTGAAGTGGTTATAGTTATTTTTGATTCTTTTTTTCTCATCCTTTATGTCATAATTGTTTACTAACTAATTCTGATATAGACCTGTTATTTTCTGATTGTTTATTTATCTCCTTGCTCAAAGCTTTGTAAATCTTTTCCTTTTTGTTTCAGGTAGGGGGTCCCCATTCAACATTTCTTGTAAGGCAGGTCTGCTGGCAATGAACTTCCTCAGCTTTTCATTGTCTGGGAAAGCTTTTATTTTTCCATCACATCTGAAGGATAATTTCACTGGAAGAGTACTCTTGGCAGATAATTTTTGTCTTTCAGTATTTCGAAAATATTATTTCACTCTGTTCTAGCCTGTAGGGTTTCTGCTGAGAAATCCATTGAAAGCCTGGTAGGTGTTCCTTTGTAAGTTACTTTCTTCTCTCTTGTTGGCCTTAATATTTTTTCTTTGCCATTAGCTTTTGACAGTTTTAATATTATATACCTCAGAGAATTTCCTTTTATATTGATGTAATTAGGAGTTCTATTAGCTTCATATACTTGCAAGTCCCCTTCTTTCCCCAGATTTGGGAAGTTCTCAGCCATTAGGTCTTTGAATAAGGCTCTACTCCTTTCTCCATCTCTTCTCCTTCTGGTATACCAATAATCAGCTTTAAACTGTGCCCTCAATGAGTTTTTTCAAATTGTTTTGGTTTAAACAGAGTATTAAGGAAAAAATTTAAATAAATCTTGGAAAGTGATCAGAGGTCAGATACAAAAATGAGCATGGGAGTAGAGTGACTTCACTGACTGGATTGTGAAAAAAAAGGAAATAGATTTGTTAATGCAGTACATCAATACAATACAATATTCTGGAAGCATGCTTCAAGATCTAGAAAGATAAATCTCCTCTCTGATCAAAGGACGAGAGATTTTGGGTAACTGAGTATGTCTCCTTGACAGACTATGACTAAGTACTTTTCTCCAGGGAAATTCTAATATCATTTTTTGTGTGGAAATGGAGAAATCTTTGTGGAAATGTTTGATAGTCTATGCTAATTTTTTGGTAATTGAATGAAGGCCAAAAGTGAAAAGAGCCAGAAAAGAAAATAACAGAAACTGGGTAATTTATAGGACAATGAGAATATGAGAGAGAAATGCAAGGTTTTATATCTCAGGCTACAATTATGTATCCAGAGATGAGTTAGGTGAGAAATTAAGTGGTAGAAAATATAGGAAGTTAAAAAGTAGAATTAGAGGTATGAGCAGGAAAAGTCTTTCTCACAATTCTAGTTTTAATATTGATGTGGGTTGATACAAGTTTCCACTTCAGTTAATATAGGCTTGACTGGGTAGAGCAAGCTGTCGCCTAAAGGCCTCTTCCCTCATTCAGTCCTCTGTGGTTATATTAAATTAGCCAAGCATTTCTAGGCTATTTTTCTTTGGCTGAATCTGAGCTTTTAAGGAGAATCTCCAGAGATCCAACTACATCATAAAAGTCAAGTGAAACTTCCTGAGCACAGAATCTGTAATTTCTATCTCTACAGTTCCCCACAGCAGCTAGTATAATGCTATGAAAGTACCTGGCTTTCAAAAATGTGTTTCAACTGTTTAAACAAAGAGATAACTCTTCAATCTGCCAATATGGGAGCAGAAAAATCCAAGTGGGCTTTTCTGGGATGGAAAGGAACTAAGAATGAAAATACATCCAACTATACATGTCTATGTTTTATTTTTCAGAAAATTCTTGAAAGAATGATGAAATTATAATCATCCTTGGACTCACCATTGGGATACTTATAACACTTTTACTTTAAAACTCTCTCGTGGGAAATAAGAATGCAAAAGGTAAGTGTCAAAAATGGAATCTAATAAATTATGATAAAACTCATAGAATGGGTAGAATAGGTGAGAAAAGGAAAGAAGCAACATCAATTGTGTTATGAGACGTTAGCTGTTTAGGAAAAACAGTGAAGATCATAATAATAATAGAAAGGTTCTCTTCTGTATTATATTTAAGTTGAATTCCTGTTTATAAACAGTCTACCTATGGTCATATTTTGAATAGAAAACAATAGGTACATTTTTGTTGTTAAAGATGTTACTGCCAAGAAAACACAAACCAAAAATATATGGGCATTTGATACAAATTTTATCCAATACAGTTACCCCTCAGTGTCTGCAGTGGATTAGTTCCAGGACCCCCTCAGTTGCCAAAATCCATGTATGTTCAAGTCCCTTATATAAAATCACGTAGTATTTTCATATAACCTACACATATGCCCCCATATACCTTTAAATCATCTCTACATTACTTATAATATTTAATGCAATGTAAATACTATGCAAATAGTTGTTATAGTGTATTATTTAGGAGATAATGACAAGAAAAAGAAGTCTGTATATGTTCAGTACAGATGCAACCATCGTAGGCCTTTTGATCAATGGTTAGTTGAATCTGGGGATGCAGAGCTCACAGATTCAAAGGGCCAATTGTATTCAAATTCTCACCTTGCCCCCAATGATCTCTGCCTCTTGATATTCATGGCCTTGTGTAATGCTCTCCTCTTGAGTTACTTGCTTCCTATCTGAAGGTTGACGGGATATCAATACAACTAGTAGATTACAAAAGATTCTTATGTCTATCTTTCTAGCATATTCTTTCCTTTTCTGTCTTTGATGAAGCAAGTGGCCAAGTTAGGGAAGCCCCTATGGCAAGAATCTGATGGCAGCCTCTGACTAACAGGCAGCTCTACTATTAGAATTCTGCCAGCAGCCATGTAAGTGAGCTTGGAAACAAATTTTTACCCAATCGAGATGCCAGTGGTGTCCAAAACCTTGAGTGTAGCCTCATGAGAAATCCTGAAGTAGAGGAACCAGTGAAGCTGTGCCCAGGTTCCTGGCACACAGAAACTGTAAAATAACAAATGTGTGTTTGTTTAAGTCACTAAGTTTGTGGCAATTTGTTATGAAGCAATAGATAGCTAATACAAGTTTTATTAATAGCTATCCTTGGAAAGCACGCATAATCTTGGAATATCTCAAGCAAACTGGGATATATGGTCATTCTAATTGTAGTTCATGTGTAGTGAAGCTAGCGCTTTTTAAAAACTGTTTGTTCAGGGCTCGCCCCATGGCATAGTAATTAAGTCCATGTGCTCCGTTTTGGTGGTCTGGGGTTCACAGGTTTGGATCCTCAGCATGGACCTAGCACCGCATGTCAAGCCATGCTGTGTTGGCATCCCACATGAAATAGAAGAAGATTAACACAGATGTTAACTCAGTGGCAATCTTCTTCTGGCAAAAAGAAGAAGACCGGCAACAGATGCTAGCTCAGGGCCAATCTTCCTCACACACAAAAAAAACTATTTGTTAAATGTAATGTAGTTTCAGCTACACCTTTGTAGAAAAAGGGGCACTCATAAATTAATGAAGAACATGTGCACAGAGAGTCTATGTATCTTAAAAGTGCACACTCTTACTTATGAACAAATAAAATGCTATTTCTAGGTAGGATGGAGTAGTTTGCAGTAGACAAATGTTTTCATGACAACAACTAGAAAACCCCAAGACCAGACTTTATGGGTGAATTCTACCAAATATTTTTGTAAATTTTTACTTAAATATTTTATTCATTTTTATGCTCATCACTGTTTCTTATATCCCACATTGTTTGTGTTTTTTTTCCTTCTTGCTGACCATGATAATAACTTTTACACTTGTATAGTTCTTACTACATTCCAGGCATTCTTAAGGAGTTTACATATGTGACCTGATTGAGTCCTGACAACAGATACTATTATTATCCCCATTTTTCAGATGAGGAAACTGAAGCACATTCGTATTAAGTGACTTTCCCAAGGTTGCACAGAAAGTGGCTCAGCTGGTATGCAAACCAGGGAATCTGTTTCCAGAGTACATGTACTTAACCTCCATGCTTGTCTGCCTCTCAGTTGATTTCTTTCAGAGAGGCAGGGTCTGTGAATGGTTAGTCCCCTTATGATTGAAAATGTCTTCATTGTGCCCTCAGCTTTGAATGATAGTTTGACAATAAAATTCAAGTTGACGGTTGTTCCCCTCTATTGTCTCCTGGCACACATTGTTGTCACTGAGGAGTGGGTTGTCATCTAAGTTGTATGTTTTCTTTCTTGGAAGTTTTTTGATTACTGATTCAATATCCATACTAGTTATAGATCTCTTCAGATTTTCTGTTTCTTCATGATTTAGTCTTGGTAGGTTGTATATTTCTAGAAATGTATCTATTTCTTCTAGATTATATAGTTTCTTGGTATATAATTATTCATTGCAGTCTCTTAAGGTCCTTTTTATGCCTGTGGCATAAATTGTAATGTCTCCTTTTTCATTTATAATTTTATGTATTTAAGCCTTCTCTCTTTTTTCTTAGTCTAGCTAAAAGTTTTTCAATTTTATCTTTTTGAAAAAGCAATTCTAGTTTTGTTGATTATGTCTATTATATATTTGACATTTCTATTCTAACCTTTTATTTCCTTCCTTCTGCTAACTTTGGGTTTACTTTGTTCTGCTTTTTCAAGCTCTTTGGGGTGTCCAGTTAGGTTACTTATGTGAGATATTTCTTCGTTCTCAATGTAGGCATTTATTGCAATACACTACTGTCTCCATAGTACTGTTTTTGCTGAATCCCATAAGTTTTGGCATGCTGTGTTTTCATTTTCATCCGTCTGAAGGTATTTTCTAATTTCCTTTGATTTCTTCTTTGACCCAATGGCTGTTCAAAAGTGTGTTGTTTCATTTCCACACATTTGTGAATTTTATAGCCTTCCTCCTGTTATCCATTTCTAGTTTCCTACCTTTGTGGTTAGAAAAGATACTTGATATGATTTCAATTTTCTTAAATTTATTCAGCTTGTTTTGTGACCTAACATATGATCTATCCTGGAGAATGTTCCATGTACATTTGAGATGAATGTGTATTCTGCTGCTGTTGGGTGGAATGTTCTGTCTATGTTAGGTCCGTCTGGTGTGTAGTGTATTCAAGTACTCTGTTTTCTTTCTTGTCTTCTGCCTGGATGATCTATACATTCTTTAAAATGATGTATTCAAGTCTCCTACTATTCTTGTATTGCTGTCTATTTCTCCTTTCAGCTATGTCAATGTTTGCTTTACATATTTAGCGGCCCTGATGTTGGGTGCATATGTATTTATAATTTTTCTATCTTCCTGGTGAATTGACAGTTTTATCATTATATAATGTCCTTCCTTTCTCACATGACAGTTTTTGATTTAAATCTATTTTTTCTAATAGAAGTGTAGTCACTTCTACTTTCTATTGGTTAGCTTTGGCATGGAATATCTTTTTCCATTCTTTCACTTTCAAGCCACGTGGATCCTTAAAACTTGAGTGAGTCTCTCCAGTGAGACAACATATACTTGGATCTTGTTTTGTCCATTCAGCCACTCTATATTATTTGTTTGGGGATTTTCATCTATTTATATTTAAAGTAATTATTGATAGGGAAAAGTTTATTACTGTGATTTGTTAATTGTTTTCTATTAAGCTTGTAGTTCTTTGTCTGTCTTTTCCTCTCTTGCTATCTCGTGTTTTATTCTCTCTCTCTTTTTTTTTTTTTTTTTGTATTTATATACTCTGAACTCTTTCTCTTATTCTTTTGTATAATTTCTACTAGTATTTTTGTGTGTGTTATCTTGGGGCTTAAAGGATATGTCTTATAGTTATAATGGTCCCTTTTAAGCTGATATAAACTTAAGTTCATTCACATAGAAAAACTACTCTTTAACTGCTTCTCCCTCCACATGCTTTATTTTTTGTTGTCACATTTCATATCTATTCCTATTGTGTATCTTTTAAGCTATTTCTTAGTTGTAGATATTTTTAATTCTTTGTCTTTTAATGTTTATACTAGAATTAAAATTTGCTTTTCCATCACCATTACAGTAATACAGTGTACTGTATTTGCCTATATATTTACCTTTACCAATGTATTTCCTACTTTCTTATGCTATCATGTGTTACTGTTTAGCATCCTTTCATTTCAGCTTGAAGAATTCCCTTTAGCATGTCTTGTAAGGCTAGGTCTATGGGTGATGAACTCCCTCTATTTTGTGTGTGGAAGTCTTTAACTCTCCATCATTTTGAAGTAAAGTTTTGCTAGGTATAATATTATTGATTGGCAGGGGTTTGTTTTTTTCTTTCGGCACTTAGAATATATATTATTTCACTCCCTTAGGGCCTAGAATATTTCTGCTAAAAAATACACTGACATTCTTATGGCAGTTCCCTTGTATGTGATTATTTGTTTTTCTCTTGCTGCTGGAAAATTCTTTGTCCATTTTTGACTTTTGACAATTCTTTGGTAATGTTTCTTGGTGTGGATATTCTGAGATTCATTTTATTTGGTGATATTTGCGCTTGTGGATCTGGATGTTATTTTTTTCCCCAGATTTGGGGAGTTTTTAAGCCATTATTTCTTTGAAGAAGATTTCTGGTCTTTCTTCTCCTTCTGGGACTCCCATAATGCATATAATGGTCTGCAAGATCATATCCCAGATGTCTCATAAGACTTCTTCCCTCTTTTTTCTTTTTGCTCCTCTGATTCAGTTATTTCCAATAACTTGTTTTTGAGCTCACTGATTCTTTCTTCTGCTTAATCCAGTCTGATGTTGAAATCCTCTAGTGAATTTTTCAGTTCAGTTACTGTGGTCTTTAACTCCATGATTTCTACTCAGTACTTTTAATTATTTTTTGTCTCTGCTGAAATTCAAACTTTGTTCATGAATTCTTGTCTGGACATCTGTGAGCATCTTTATGACAGTTGTTTTGAATTCTCTGTCAGGTAAATCATATGGGTCCATTTCAACAAGGTTGGTTTCTAGGGAATTATCTTGATCCTTTGTTTGGAACATCTTTGCCTGCTTTTTATTTTTCTTAACTCTTTGTGTTGGTGTCTGTACATGAAACAAAGCAGGCGTCTTTAACAATCTTCACTGACTAGCCTTATACACAAGACTCCCACCGATCAGCCTGGTCAAAGATCTGGGGCATCTACCAGCTCTTTTTCTCTTGAGAGAGAAGTAGGCAGCTGTGTTTTTAGTCCATTTATTCTGTACTGATCCAGGCAGAAGTTATATAGCATCTACCAGTCCAAATTGCCATCTCCATTCTCTCCTGGCAGATAGACTGTGCAGGACTGACCAGAGCTCCAAGACAAGCAAAATGGAAGCGAGTCCTCTGGGGAGCCCCCTTGTAAAAGTTGGGGTGCTAGACACATGAACCAATCCCTTCATTCCCATGGGAGAATATGGGAGCCAGGGGAGGTCTCTTCTTATCATATGATGTTGTGCCAGTGGCAGGAATTCTGATAAGTGGTGTCCAAAGTCTCACTTCCAGCTTTGGTGAGTCTTGTTGTGTCTACCTGGAGTGCAGGAGACTTTTGTTAAATCAGTCTGTTGGGGGAGAAGGAGGGTCCAGTGATTCCTACTCTACCATCTTGCTGATGTCACTCTCAAATTTATGCCATAATTTTAAAGGCTCTCTCTGAAGAAAGTGAGCACAGTTGTTAGCCTTGCTTACCTAAGAGCAATAGTTAATAGGTAAGTTTTGTCATTTTCATAGTATAGAGAGTAAACATTTAATGTGTGGTAGCGGTTGAGGTCAATTCAATGGCATTAAGTGGTATATGACCTTTGGTTTCTTAAAATACTTTATATTTGTAATAGCTTTCATGTTTACACATATTAGAAATGTGATCATACTCTGCTGTAATTTGTTTTTATATCCCTCAATTGATATTTTAATTGACTACAAATATACCTCTATATCATCATACCTAATAGTTAGAGAGCAGCAATTGTATACACCCTAATATTTTTTCATATCTCTTAATGAAGTTTATTTTGAATGTAAGCTTCATATTTGTCTCCGTTCTGGCACTGCAAGTTCCTCAAGGCACATAGACTCAGTGTGTGGAGAACATTTTCTCTAGTATTTAGCATAATATACCTGATATATTGCAAGTGTTCAAAGAATAATAATTAACTGAATTAATATTGAAAGAATGCATGGGTTCTATATCCCAATAGCTACCATCATTTATTGCATTACTGGAATTTTAAATTATTATAGTTAATCCTTTAAGATATTTACATACTCTTTTATTTGTACATCATGATACTTTTGATTTTGTCAAAATACTTAAAGCAAATAGAAAATTATAGAAGGTAATATAATAAATATTCATCTATTCACTTTTGTAAAATCATATTATTTTTCTATTTTCCTTCAAGTTTCTTTAAACTTATTATAGATACCTTTAAAGTTCACTTAAAACACTCTATGATACCATTCTTATACTCTCACTGTTCAAGGTAATCATTATCTTGAATTTGTTGTATAATGGGCTCAGGCATACTTCTGCAGAGTTAGACAGATAGATAGATAGATAGATATATAGATAGATAGATAGATAGATAGACAGAGTTAGAGATAAATAATAGATAAAGGAAACTGTCTCTGACATCCTGGACCTGACCTAGTACTATTAGCTCAGCCTGGGTGTTATTGCAAGCTGGACTGGCACTCACAGCTATGTTTTGGTGTTTTCCTTTGAAAATAAACTATTTCATGGGATATTAACATCAGATAAGGCCATTCTGTGACCATGGTGGATCAAGACAAAAATAAGACCATCTGTATTCATGTATGAACACATACAACATTAGCAATGGCCAAACCACGAAATATTGAACATACACATAGCCTGTATAAAATGAGTTACTGCTTGTTCTTTACAAATTGTACCTTTAGCCTTGCTCTAGTCTTCTCTCCTTACAGATAAGAATTTTTCATTTTAATTTGCATTTTATTTATAATAATTTGTATTAATATTTACATGAGCTTTCCCATTTCATTTTCAAAGTAAAGTACTAGAAACTTTCTTTCCATGACCCTTTACTAATGTATCTCTTAGAGGTTTTTTCCAATGTTTTCTCCATGACATTTCTAGTATTTTCATCTGTATGACTCACCTTGGTTATTCCCTTTTCTGGATTTGAACTTTTCTACGTTTTTCAACTTTAAGCTCCTTCAAGGGAGTCTACCATCTTTTTTTCCCTTTCCAGCGTTTCCCAAATGCCTCTCATTTATTTTTATTTCCTATATATTCTATGTTGCTGTTTTGTTCAAAATAATGACTATATCATAATTACAAGCATGGTTCAATGAAGAGAATTTGACTAAGAAGAACATGGTTATTTCCATTCAAGATGTTTTCTGGAAAATGTTTTTTGTAGTTTTCTTGTTTTAAACACACACATACACACACACACACTTCTTTTATTGCAGTAACATTGGTTTATAACATTATATAAATTTTGGGTGTACATCATTATGTTTCAATTTCTGTGTAGATTACATCACGTTCATCACTCAAAGACTAATTATAATTCCTCACCATACAGATATACCTAATCATGCCTTTTGCTTTCCTCCCTTCACCCTGCCCCTCTGGTAACCATGAAACCAATCTCTGTCTCTATGTGTTTGTTTGTTGTTGATTTTATCTTCCATTTATGGGTGAGATCATAGCGTATTTGACTTTCCCCATCTGACTTATTTCACTTAGCATGATACCCTCAAGATCCATCCATGTTGTCACAAAAGGCCAGATTTAATCCTTTTTTATGGCAGAGGAGCATGCCATTGAGTATATATACATCTTCTTTATCATTTCATCCCTTGATGAGCACCTAGGCTTCTCCCAAGTCTTCGCTATTGTGAATAATGCTGGAATGAACATAGGGGTGAATATAGCATTATGCATTCATGTTTTCATGTTCTTTGGATAATTACCCAGCAGTGGAATACTGGACGGTATGGTAGTTCTATTCCTAATTTTTTGAGGAATATCCATGCTGTTTTCCATAGTGGCTGCACCAGTTTCCACTCCCACCAGCAGTGTATGAGAGTTCCCTTCTCTGCACATCTTCTCCAACACTTATTGTTTCCTGTCTTGTTAATTATAGCCATTCTGACAGGCATGAGGTGATATCTCATTATAGCTTTGATTTGAATTTCCCTGATAATTGGTGATGTTAAACCTTTTCTCATGTGCCTGTTTGCAATCTGTATATCTTCTTTGGAGAAATGTCTGTTCAGATCTTTTGCCCATTTTTAAATTGGGTTGTTAGATTTTTGGTGTTAAGATGTATGAGTTGTCTATTTTTAATATTAACCCCTTATCAGATACATGGTTTGCAAATATTTTCTCCCAATTGTTAGTTTGCCTTTTTGTTTTCTTGATGCTTTCTGTGCTGTGCAGAAAAATTTTATTTTGACGTACTCCCATTTGTTTATGTTTTCTATTGTTTCCCTTGCCTGATCAGATGGGGTACTTGAAGATACGCTGCTAAGACTGATGTTGAGGAGCGTACTGCCTATGTTTTCTTCTAGAAGTTTCATGGTTTCAGGTTTTACATTCGAGTCTTTAATCAATTGAGTTATTCTTTGTATATGATGTAAGATAAAGGTCTACTTTCATTCCTTTGCATGTGGCTGTCCAGTTTTCCCAACACCATTTATTGAAGAGACTTTCCTTTCACCATTGTATATTCTTGGCTCCTTTGTTGAAAATTAGCTGTCCACAAGTGTGTGGGTTGATTTCTGGGATCTAGATTCTGTTCCATTGATCTCTGTGTCAGTTTTTGTGCCGTTACCATGCTGTTTTGATTACTATAGCTTTGTAGTATATTTTGAAATCAGGGAGTGTCATACCTCCAGCTTTGTTCTTTTTTCTCAGGGTGACTTTGGCTATTCAGGGTCTTTTGTTTTTCCATGTAAATTTTAGGAATTGTTGTTCTATTTCTGTGAAAAATGTTATTGGAATTTTGACATGGATTGCATTGAATCTGTAGATTTCTGTAGGAAGAATGGACATTTTAACTATGTTAATTCTTCCAGTACAACAGCATGGAATAGCTTTCCATTTCTTTGTGTCTTCTATTTTTTTCAACAATGTTTAATAGCTTTCTATGTAAAGGTCTTTCACCTTTTTGGTTAAGTTTACTAGGTTTTTTATTCTTCTTGTTGCAATTATAAGGGGGATAGTAGTCTTAATTTCTCTTTCTGCTACTTTGTTCTCAGTGTATAGAAGCACAACTGAGATATTTATGTTGATTTTTATCCTGCAACTTTACAATATTCATTTATTAGTTCTTAAAGACTTTTTGGCAGATTCTTTAGGGTTTTCTATATATAAAATCATGTTATCTGCAAATAATGACAGTTTCACTTCTTTCTTTCTTTTTTGTTTTTTAAAGATTTTATTTTTTCCTTTTTCTCCCCAAAGCCCCCAGGTACATAGTTGTATATTCTTCGTTGTGGGTCCTTCTAGTTGTGGCATGTGGGACACTGCCTCAGCGTGGTTTGATGAGCAGTGCCATGTCTGCACCCAGGATTCGAACCAACGAAACACTGGGCCCCATGCAGCAGAGCACGCGAACTTAACCACCCAGCCACGGGGCCAGTCCCTGACTTCTTTCTTTCTAATTTGGAGCCCTTTTATTTCTTTTTCTTGCCTGATTGTTCTGGCAGGACTTCCAATACTGGCCTAAATAAGAGCGGTGAAAGTGGGCATCCTTGTCTGGTTCCTATTCTTAAAGGATTACCTTTCAGTTTTTCTCCATTGAGAATTATATTAGCTGTGCATTTGTCGTATATGGCCTGTATTATGTTGAGGTATTTTCCTTCTATACCCATTTCATTCAGAGTTTTCATCATAAATGTATGCTGTATCTTGTCAAGTGCATTCTCTGCATCTATTGAGATGATCGTGTGATTTTTATCATTCATTTTGCTAATGTGGTGTATCACATTGACTGATATGCAGTTGTTGAACCACCCCTGCATCACTGGAATAAATTCCACTTCATCATGGTGTATGATTGTTTTGATGCATCGTTGTGTTCAATTTGCTAGTATTTTGTTGAGGGTTTTTGCACCAATGTTCATCAGTGATATTGGCCTGTAATTTTCTTTTTTTGTGTTGTCCTTGTATGGTTTTGGTATCAGGATAATGTTGGCCTGGTAGAATAAGTTAGGAAGCTTCCCCTCCTCTTCAAATTTTGTAAGAGTTTGAGAAGCGTAGGTATTAAGTTTGCTTTGAATGTTTGGTAGAATTCACCAGGGAAGCTGTCTGTTTCTGGACTTTGATATTTTGGGAGAATTTTGGTGACTGTCTTGATCTCCTTACTGCTGATTGGTCTATTCAAATTCTCTATTTTTTCTTAATTTAGTTTTGGAAGGTTTTATGAATCTGAGAATTTATACATTGCTCCTAGATTATCTAATTTGTTGGCATAGAGGTTTTGCAGTATTCCTTTATAATCTTTTGTATTTCTGAGGTATCTATTGTAATTTCCCCTCTTTCACTTCTGATTTTATTTAGTTGAGACTTCTCTTTTTACAACTTGGTTAGTCTGGCTGAAGGTTTGTTGATTTTGTTTATCTTTTCAAAGAACCAGCTCTTGGTTTCATTGATTTTTTTCTCTCTCTCTCTTTTCTTAAGTCTCTGTTTCACTTATTTCTGCTCTGATTTGCATTATTTCCTTACTTCTACCAATTTGGGGCTTTGTTTGTTCTTCTTTTTCCACTTCGGTTAGGTGCAGTAGTACCCTGTTGAATTCAGATTTTTCTCCTTTGTTGAGGTAGGTGTGTATTGCTATAAACTTCCCTCTCAGAACTGCTTTTGCTGTATCCCATAAATTTTGGCATGACATATTTTCATTTCTCTCCAGGTATTTTTTTTTATTTCTCCTTTGATTTCTTCATTGACACAATCGTTATTCAGTAGCATTTTTTAATCTCCACTTATTTGTGGGTTTTCTGATTTTCTTCCCATAGTTGATTTCTAATTTCTTACGGTTGTGGTCACAAAAGATGCTTTATATTATTTCAATCTTCTTGAATCTATTGAGACTTGTTTTGTGGTCTAATATGTGATCAATCCTGGAGAAATTCCCATGTGCATATGAAAAGAATGTGTATTCTGCAGTTTTGGGGTGGAATATTCTGTATATATCTAAGTCCATCTGGTCTAATGTGTCATTTAAGGCCAATGTTTCCTTATTGATCTTCTGTTTGGATGATCTATCCATTGGTGTATGTGGAGTGTTAAAGTCCTCTACTGTTATTGTGTTGCTATTTCTCATTTCATGACTGTTAATAACTGCTTTATATATTTAAGTGCTCCTAGGTTGGGTACATAGATATTTACAAGTGTTCTATCCTCTTTTTGGAGTGTTACCTTTACCATTATATAGTGTCCTTCTTTGTTCCTTATTACAGTTTTTGTTTCAAACTCTATTTTGTCTAAGTATTGCTACTCCAGCTTTCTTTTCATCGCCATTTGCATGGCATATCTTTTCCATCCCTTCACTTTCAGTTTGTCAGTGTCTTTAGTTCTGAAGTGTGTCTCTTGTATAGCACAAATATGGGTCACTGTCTTTATCCAATCAGCCGCCCAATGCCTTTTGATTGGAACATTTAGTCCATTGAAATTTAAAATAGCTGTTAATAAGAATGGACTTATTGCCACTTTTTTTTTTCTGGGTGTTTTAGTAGTTCCTCCTGTTTCTTTCTTCTTCTCTTTTTCTCTTCCCTTGTGGTTTAATGACTTTCTTTAGTATTATGCTTGGGTTCCTTTCTGTTAATTTTTTCTGTATTTATTATAGGTTTCTGGTTTGTGATTACTATGAGGTTCATATATAATAATAATAACCTACATATATTGCAATCTATATTAAGTTGATGGTCTCTTCAGTTTGTCCTCTTGCCAAAAGTTCTATCTTTTACTCCCCTAATCCCACAATTTATGTTTTTGATATCATTACCTAACCTCTTTTTTTGTGTGTCTGTATGTGTTACATTCTGATCATGGAAATAGATAATTTTAGTACTTTTGCCTTTTGAACTTCATATTAGCCTCATAAGTGGTTGATCGGCTACCTTTACTGTATGTTTGCCTTTACCATTGATTTTACTGCTTTTTTAAAAATACTTTTCTTATTCCTATTTGTGGTCTTCTTTTTCCCACTTAAATAAGTCCCTTTAGCATTTCTCATAAGGTTGATTTCTTGATAATAAACTCCTTCAGATTTGCTTGTCTGGGAATTTCTTTATCTATCCTTCCATTCTGAATGAAAATCGTGCCATTTAGAGAATTCATATCTGTAGTTTTTTTCCCCTCAACATTCTAAATATATCATGCCACTCCTTTCTAGCCTGTAAGATTTCTGCTGAGATGTCAGCTGATAGCCTTATGGGGTTTCCTTTGTAAGGAACTGGTTGCCTTTCTCTTGTAGTTTTAGGATTCTCTCTTTATCTTTCATTCTTGACATTTTGATTGTAATGTGTCTTGGTATGGACCTCTTTGAGTTTATCTTGTTTGGTGCTCTTTGTGCTTCCTGTACCTCGATGTCTGTTTCCTTCCTTAAGTTAGCAAAGTTTTCAGCTATTATTTCTTCTAACAGATTCTCTTCCCCTTTATCTCTCTCTTCTCCTTCTGGGACACCTATAATACAGATGTCAGTGCCCTTGGTGTAGTCCCAGAGGCCCCTTAGACGGTTCTTTTTCTCTTTAATTCTTTTTCTTTTGTCTGTTCAGCTTGGGTGATTTCCTCTAGCCTTTCATCCAGCTCACTGATCCATTCTTCTGTGTCATCTACTCTGCTATTGAGTCTTTCTAGTGAATTTTTCATTTTCAGTATTGTATTCTTCATTTCTGATTGGTTCTTTTTTATATTTTCCAGTTCTTTGTTGAAGTTCTCACTGAGTTCATCCATTCTTCTCCCAAGATCAGTGAGCATCCTTATGGCCTTTAGTTTGTACTCTTTGTGAGCTAGATTGTTTACCTCTGTGTTGTTTTGTTCTTTTTCTGGAACTTTGTCCTATTTCCTCACCTGGAATCTATTCCTTTGTCTCCTCATTTCTCCCCTTTCTCTGTGCTTATATCCATGTATTAGGTAGGTCAGCTATGTCTTACAATTTTGGAGAGGCGGCCTGATGTAAGAGATGCCTTATGAGGCCCAGCAGCAGCAGTTTCAAATGTTACAGGAGTGTCCCTTATGTGGGCTACATGTCTCCTTCTGTTGTGGCAGAGTTGCTCTTGCTGCAGCTGCCCAGGAATACCAGGTTGTCTCCCTGACCAGCTGGTTGTAATTCTCAGTGGCATGTAGCTACTATGGACCCTACAATGACTTTATCAGGCATGAGGAGTCCCAGCTCAGTTGACTTCAAGTTCTAATAGCACATTACTATTGCAGTTTTTCTCTTGAGTGAATAGGTCCCCAGTGTGACTGGTTGCTAGGGTCAGGGGCTTACAATTGCTGTAGGTGTCCAGTCTGCAAGGCTGTTGTCAGGTCTCTTAGGACGGCAGCTGAGTGGGGACAGCCCCAGACATGGGAGCACTCAATTATTTCAGGCTTTAGAAGGTGGAGATGATCCCCTGTGTGACTGTTTGAGAAGCGCAAGTCTGCTGCAGCTAAGTCCCACTGCCCAAATGTCCACACACCCCATCAACACAGTCTTGCCCTGTGTGCAAGCCCCAGCCCACTGAATTGGATGCAGTCACCCTGGTTCAGAGGCCCCACACACTCCACCAATGAAGGCCCACCTCTAGTGCATGCCCTGCCACACAGAGGCAGACCCACTTGCCCAGCTGCAGTGGTTCTAGGAACCTGACCTATGTGGGCCCAGAAGTTGCCCAAGGTCTTGCTGTTGGGTGGAGCCAGTCCCTACAGTGGGCTGCCTGACCTGGCTGAGCTGGGTTAAGTTGATGCTCTAGAGGGTGGGGCAGGTCCCTGTGCTAACAGACCTGGGGAAAATTCAAATTGAATCTGCCAGCATCTGTGTCAGCACACTTGTAGTAGGTCACAATAATGGGCTGCAACCAATGTCTCAGTCCCTGGAGAGGTCTCACCTCTCACTGAGATGCACCCAGAGCCTATCAGGGAGTGTCTTTTCACCAAAGAACTGTGCACCTTTCTTTCTACTGATTTTAGGTTGCTTTCTGAAATGTGCAAATTTGTGTGTGGGCCCTTTAAGAGAAGGCTTTTCCCCCCTTATGTCTGATAGCTTTTCTGAGGCTATTCCTCGTTGTAATTAATAGCCAGCAAAGCCAGATATTATGATACTTGTCTCAGTTGTGCTGGGTCCAAAAGCTGCTTATTGTGGTAACACTCCTCTGCTCAGATTCCCCACTCCTCCATAGAAGGATTCATATCTTAAGATTGCTCCTGGCCAGCCATGAAGTGCCACGCCTGGAAGTGGCCTTTTTCTCTCCAGAAAGGAATTTCTGCCTCTTCCAACTCAGTCAGCACTGTCCCTTCTTATGGGGGTTCTTTTTATCCATTTTTCAGTTTTCTCTCAGGGATAATTGTTCCAAGAGTAGTTGTAAATTCATTGTGTCTCTGGGAGGAGGTGAGTTCAGAGTCTACCTATGCCACCATCTTAACACTGCCACATGTGGAAAACTTTAACTCAGGTTCTCTACCATGTCTTTTGAGTGGTGTTCCCATTGCTGTGCAGATAATCCTGATCCAATCTTCCATTAGAAGAGAATAGGCAATAAAGAGGCTGAGTTAATGTCTTCTTTCCATAGGCCTTTATAAATGAGCAATGCCAATGTACTTCATTGGTCAAAGAAAACCTTGAGGTTCAATCTGCTTTTGCTTTTTTTGTATTACTAAGGTATTCCTAAGTATATTTAACCTGATCTTGTCCACCACTTTGCTCTTTCCAACTGTAGCACTGTTTCTTCTTTTATTCATATTTTAATATTCACAAAGATTAATTCTTCAAGTTGTTCTTCCTTTTGAGTCTTTGAACCAGGAATTTTTCAATGAGGGATAAATAATAAGGGCTTACTCTTATTCTCACGTTAATTTTTAAAATCATGAACAAACATTTGTGTAGCAATTAGGAATCTTATACCATTTTCATATCTTTATATTTTATTTTATTTTAATTCTCATATTTTATTCTATTTCTTCCTAATATAAGAATTATTATTCAACAAGAGATTTACTGATATTCTTCATTCTTTTTTAATATATAGGAATGCTGAAAAAAGTATTCACATAAATAAGTTGATGAGAGAAAATTAGTTTAATTATGATGACTTCACTCAATCTTTCTGAATTTCTTCCCACCTAAATGCTCAAAATTACATATTAATCAATTATCAAAAATAGTTGTTCATGATGAACCAGCTAATGATTCAATTGGATCCGCTTGCAATATTTTTCAAAGTAAAAACAAAACCACCAGACTTGAAAAACTATTTGTAAGCATTCATTGGAGTTATTTGCTTTCTAAATTCTTGTAACGCATGCAAAAATAATTTACCAAGATTTTTCAAATGAAGAGAACTTTAAAAGTTGTGGGTTTTTTTTTTTTTGAGGAAGATTAGGCTGAGCTAACATCTGCCACCAATCTTCGTCTTTTTGCTGAGGAAGACTGGCCCTGAGCTAACATCAGTGCCCATCTTCCTCTACTTTATATGTGGGACGCCTGCCACAGCATGGCTTGACAAACAGTGCATAGGTCTGTACCCAGGATCTGAATCGGCAAACCCCGGGCTGCTGAAGCAGAACATTCAAACCGAACCACTGCGCCACCAGGCTGGCCCCCTTTCATAAAAAAAGTTTTACAGCACTTCTTCAGAGGTATGTGTTGAACCAGATATATTTATGAAGGTTGGGAAGTTTTTGAAATTATAATTTCAAAATAACTGTGTCAATACAATCTGTTTGAAAATTACTTCATAGATATGTATTTTATGTTTGTATAATATACATACTTTTGAACATATGTGTAATTAGCAAGAATGTATCTTTTTACTTATTTACAAAAACTTACAGGAAGTCAAAAATCATATTTAAATACAAGAAACTAAATAATAAAAACCTAAGCAATGTAAAAGGGGCCAAGAAAATTATAAAATAGATTAATATAAGGTAATCACCAGGATAATGTTTCTCATTTATTCTCTCAGTTTAGTAAATTTATTTCCACCTCCTCCCCTTTTTCAGAAAAACTCAATAAATATTCTCTGACAACCCTTATTCATGCATTATGATGCCTTTTCTTTCTCTTTTCTCATTATGATGACATCTCTTGTTTCCACACTTGGATGCCATCTCTTGGTTCTCCCTTCTGAATGTCTACTTTCCCTATTCATTTTTTGGCTTCCAAACTTCTGTCATCTAAAGTTCTCCTAAATTATCCTTCCCTGCCTTTCCATCGTGCCAATCCTTCTTTTTACATTTGACAGTCTTCCTTCCCTATCAACAATAGTTTATTCTGTCTTCCCAATGATCACTATAGAAAAACACTAAAACCAAAATTACGTATCGGTCCGTTGATGAAAATTTTGTGAACAGAGGAACAAAGAACAAAGCCCTCAATTGCTGCAGCAGCAGTGATTTAATGTTCTTTAATTCAGTGTTTGCGGTGGCTTTATACAACGTAGCTACTGCAATAATGGAGAAGAGTTTATATGTTTGGTGGGAGCCAAAGAACTCATTAAAGCTAACAACTTGAATGATAAAGGCCTAAAATAAAAATGAAACTGAGAACATATTTATAGGTAACCACCAGATTCCTAATTTTTTTCTTAATTCTGGAAATTCACTCCTTTTTCCTAATTTTAACTTAATATAGTATATTTTTAAGGAAAAAAGTGAGCTTCCCACCACTGTTTCTGTACTATATGCTTCTATGTATCTCCATTGTTTTAAATTTACATTCACATTTTTCAAAAAATGTGAATTTCCACCATATTTGTTTATCATGATATTTACTTACTCTTTCAATTTTAATTTTGAGCAAAGCTTCAAAAACATTTGGTAAATTATCTCTGAAAAATAATTAACAGAAAACAATTGTAACATTGTGAAGTGAAGCATACGTTAACTAGTCTATTTGTAACAGTCATTTCAAAAATATATACATATATCATATTTACACATTGAAACATTAAACTAACGATTATATATGCCAAATATATCTTAATAAAGCATGAAAAACAATAGGTCGTTTTCCTTCCTTTCATGTGATATGGTAGAGAAAAGCTTCATTCGGACATGAGCTAAAACAGAAACTTAAATACAACAATGTTGTGCATTAAATATGCAGAAGGTGGTCATGAAGAGGCACCCAGGAACCTAACCTTATATTGTCCATAAGAGCAGTATTTCAGCATACTTTAATTCAGTGTTTGTGATGATTTTACACAATGATGTACATATTGCAATAGTGAGAATTGACTATAAGTATTTAACAGCAGGCAAAGACCATATTAGAGATGACAAACCAAATAATAGACACCCAAAAACTGTAAAAAGAGAGCAAAAATATGTTTTAAAGATAACCACCAAAATTATTATTTCCAAATATTTTCTCAATTCGTTAAATTCATTCCATTACTCCCCAATTCGTTTTTGGTAGAATGTCTTGGATTAAACTGAGCTCTCAGCCAGTGTGTATAGGTGTGTGTGTGTGAGTGTGGTCATCTACATCTTGATGGTGTTAATTTAAAACATTAATGTTTCAATAAATTATACTTTGTTTTCCTATTTATATCCAGTGAAACTGACATTAGTCTTTCCTTTTTTTTTTTTTTTTTTGAGGAAGATTAGCCCTGAGCTAACTACTGCCAATCTTCCTCTTTTTGCTGAGGAAGACTGGCCCTGAGCTAATGTCCATGCCCATCTTCCTCTATTTTATACGTGGGACGCCTACCAGAGCATGGCTTTTGCCAAGCGGTGCCATGTCCACACCCAGGATCTGAACCGGCGAACGCCGGGCCACCGAGAAGCAGAACGTGAGAACTTAACCACTGCGCCACGGGCCAGCCCCAGTCTTTCCTTTTTATTTTCAGAAGAACCTCAGGAAAAACTTGGTAAATTTTCTAATATCCATCTACTCCCAAAGCTCTTTAAAACAACTGGTTTCTTGGTGTCTTTAAGATTCTTTGCCTTTTTATCTATACGCCATCCATTTGCATGCACTTCTCCTGGGTGGTTACTAGTCCCACCCAAATTGTATGCTGTGGGACTTCTCCCATTATAACTTCTGTCGGTTTTGGTTTCTCTACCTTCCATCCACTTTCTTTCCTTCTATATTAATTGCATATGGTGTCTTCCCCATAACAGTGGCATCTTCTGTCTTGCAGATATTTCGCAGAGTTGCTTTAAGAAGTTGGTGAGATGAAGGGCAATATGTTCATATGCAAATAATTTCTGTCCTATCAATATTTTGGAAAAACATCCAAACTTAAGACTTATTTCATATACTCAAAGTTTGAGGGCCCATGAATATACAATCGGTGCTTCACGAAAAACTTAAAGAGGAGAGAAGACCAAAACGTGCTGAGTGAAATAGCTGTGTAAATTGTGTTTCAAAGTGTTTGTTATATCTGATAAAACTCCAGGGTCAAGGGACCTTAGGGTCACCATTGCTTGGCCCTCAAACAAGTTATCCAAATGTTCGCATGTACCTCAATATGTTACAAGAATGGTCCTAACTTTTAAAAAATTTCCAATCATATAACTTACTCTTTGATATCTGCCAAATTTATTGCCATGAGAATAAAAGTAGGAGGCTGCAATTTTCTCAAAATATTTGTAGGAGGATTATAAATGTGGTGGAAATTACAAAAATAATATATCAGAATTCTTAAAACTTTACATAACAACACAGGCAGCTATTGTCCTGGCATGTCTCGCAAAGAACACGTAATAGAATCCTTACATGTTTACATCCTCCTTTTCCAATGACGTTTTCCAGTTATACTCTTGTTTTCTTTGGAATGGAATTTACAAATTTATCTCTTCAAAGTACATAGCACATTTCATATGGCTACAGGGCCAGATAGAGATTGGGACAGATGGGTGCCTTTACTGTCCGCTTCCTCATCACTTTTGGAGTCCCTGTCTCATGTAGGTGTGCATGTCTGCATCGTCTTCTGAAACACATGAAAACTTGACAAAAGAGGACTAATTCATATTGTTAATCCTAGAAGTCCTATCATTCTTCCTTTCATGGTTTCTTTTCCTATCGTACTTACTTTTGCACCAAGGAGTGGAGGGAGGTAAAGCAACTGTGGCTCTGATGGGTGAGATGTCCTTTGGAAACTGAAGGTTCTGAATCGTACAAGTATGGGTCAATTTGCATCACATACTAAACTAAGAAAGGGTTTCAAATGTCTATGCTCCTCCCATCCTGGCAATGTACCTTCCTTTGCAATAAATTGTTCCTTTCTTCCTTTACTTCTCAGCATAGACTGAACAGGACAAAGATAAGCTCCTTTGATGCATTCCACTGTTTACTTGAGTCATTGTGTATGTCTCTTTCTGTGTGTGTCAGTGATTGTGTATATGTGTGAGTCTATGTGGGTGTCTGACAGTGAGGTCAGTTACACCTTGAAAGTGGTAATTTTAGATACTGAATTTTAAGAAATTTGAAGTTGTTTTTGCGTTTCTATCCTGTGAAATTGACGTTGGACTTTGCTATTTGTTTTTCAGAGGAACGTAAGAAAAAGTTCGGTAAGTTTCTGATATCCCTCTACTTCGATGGGTCTTTAGGATGACAGGTTTCTTGGCCTCTTGGAGATTCGCTGCCATTTTATCTCTAAACCATCCCTTTGCACGCACTTCTCCTGGGTGTTCACAGTTCCCAGGGAAATTGGAAAGTGTTTGGATTCGTTCATTTAAGTTCTATCAGTTACCATTCCTCTTCCCTCCATCCACTACCATTCCTGCTATTTGCATTTCATCCCATGCCATCCCTGGAAACATTGGCTTCTTCGTTCCTGCAGACACTTCCCAGAGTTTCACTAAGAAGTTGGCGAAACAAAGGACAATACGGTGATAGGCGTATGGGTTTCAATCTATACGTATTTCTGAAAAGCATCCTAACTTAACACTTCTTTCGTATGTTCCACGTTTGAGGGCCCATGACTATGCAACTCATACTTACCCAATACACCGAAAGAGAAGAGAAGATTCCAAACTGCTGACTGAAGCATCTCTCTCCATCGTGTGTTCAAAGATGTTGTTAGAACTCATATCATTCATTGGTCAGGTGTGACCTGAGGATCGCTCTCCCTCTGCCCTAGAACATATTACCCAAGTGTTCCCATGCATGTAAATACCTTACATATTTTATCCTAACTTTTAAAAAATTTCCAACCACACATCACTCCTTACTCTTTGGCATTTTTATTGCCACAATGATCAAATCGGCAAGCTGCAATTTCTGCTAAATATTGCTAGAAGGATTGTATGACCTACGGAAGGTTCAAAGAATAATGTATCTCAATTCTGAATGTGTTCTGTAACAACACAGGCCACTATTGTTGTGGCATGTCTCCCAAAGGGAACGTAAAAGAATCCTTACATTTTAACGTCCTCCTTTTCCATTGACGTTTTCCAAATACTCTTGTTTTCTTTGGAATGGAATTTTCAAATTTATCTCTTCAATGTACATGGCATGTTTCATATGACTACTGGTCCAGATACAGATCGGCACAGATGACTGCCTTTACTGTCTGCTTCCTCATCACTTTTGGAGGACAAGACTCATGTATGTGTGCATGTCTGCATTCTCTTCTGAAAGATGTGACAGCTGGACAAGAGAACTGATTCATATTGTTAATTCTAGAAGAAGTGCTACCATTGGTGCCCTCATGCATTCCTTTGCTATGTTAATTCTTTTTGCACTGAGGAGTGGAAGGATGTAAGACACTGTGCCTCTGATGGGTGAGATGTCCTTTGGAACCTTCAGGTTCTGATTCTCACCAACATGGGACAATTTGCATCACAGGACAACCTAGGAGAGGGTTTCAAATGTTGGTGCTACTCACACCCTGACAATGTACCTTCAGTTGCAATAAATTGCTCCTTTCTTCCTTTACTTTTTAGTGAAGACTAAACATGAAAAAGACAAGTTCCAATAATGTATTCTGCTGTTTACCTGAGACACTGTGTATGTCTTTTGCTGTGTGTCTCTGTGTGTGTGTGTGTGTGTGTGTGTGTGTATGTGTGTGTGTGAGACTGAGGTCAGCTCCACCTTGAAAGTGGTAATTGTAGATACTGAATTTTAAGAAATGTGAAGTTGTTTTCGCATTTCCATCCTCTGAAATTGACATTGGACTTTGCTATTTTTTTTTCAGAGGAACTTAAGAAAAAGTTCGGTAAGTTGTTCATATCCCTCTACTTCCATAGGACTTTAGGATGACTGGTTTATTGGCCTCTTGCAGATTCCCTGCCATTTTATGTCTAAGCCATCCATTTGCACACACTCCTCCTGGATGTTGACTGTCCCCTCACAATTTGGATGGTGTTGGGCTTCTCCTATATTACGTTCTGTCAGTTTCCGTTGCTCTTACCACGATCCACTTCCATTCCTGCTATGCATTTCATCCCTTGCCATCCCTGGAAACATTGGCTACTTTGTCCCTGCAGACATTTCCCAGAGTTTCATTAAGAAGTTGGCAAAACGAACGACAATACAGTGATAGGCGTATGGGTTGTATGCTACACATATTTCTGAAAAGCATCCTAACTTAACACTTCTTTTGTATGGTCCAAGATTGAGGGCCCATGACTATGCAACTGATACTTAGCCAATACACCAAAAGAGAAGAGAAGATCCAAAAGTGCTCAGTGAAGCATCTCTATCCATTGTGTGTTCAAAGTGGTTGTTATAGCTGATATCATTCATAGGTCAGGTGTGACCTGAGGGTCACTCTCCCTTTACCCTCATACATATTACCCAAGTATTCTCATGCATGTAAATACATTACATATTTTCTCCTAACTTTTAAAAACTTTCCAATCACACTGATGGCTCTTTATTCTTTGGCATTTTTATTGCCACAATGATTAAATCGGCAAGCTGCAATTTCTTCTAAATATTGATAGAAGCATTGTATGACCTAAGGAAGGTTCAAATCTAATGTAACTCAATTCTGAATGTGTTCTGTAACAACACAGGCCACTATTGCCCTGGCCTGATTCTGAAAGAACACATAATAGAATCCTTACATGTTTATGTCCTCCTTTTCCAATGACGTTTTCCAGTTATAGTTTTGTTTTCTGGGAATGGAATTTACACATTTATCTCTTCAACATACACAGCACGTTTCATATGACTACTGGTCCAGATACAGATTTGGAGAGATGGATGCCTTTACTGTCTGCTTCCTCATCACTTTTGGAGTCCCTGTCTCATGTAGGTGTGCATGTCTGCATCATCTTCTGAAAAACGTGTCAGCTTGACAAAACAGGACTGATTGATATTGTTAATTCTAAAGGAAGTCCTATCATTCTTCCCCTCATGGTTTCCTTTCTTAATTCCTTTTGCACTGAGGATTGGAGGGCTGTAAAGCAACTGTGGCTCTGATGGGTGAATATCCTTTGGAACCTCAGGTTGTGATTCCCACAAATATGGGTCAATTTGCATCACAGAGTAAACTAGGAAAGGGTGTCAAATGGCGGTGCTCCTCCCACCTTGACAATGTACCTTCCTATGCAATAAATTGTTCCTTTCTTCCTTTGCTTTTCAGTGCAGACTGAACATGAAAAAGGCAAGTTCCAATAATGTATTCCACTGCTTACCTGAGCCACTGTGTATGTCTCTTGCTGTGTGTGTGTGTGTGTGTGCGTGTGTGTGTGTGTGTATGTGAGGTGAGCTGAACCTTGCTAGTGGTAATTTTAAATACTCAGTTTTAAGACATTTGAAGTTCTTTTCCTGTTTCCATCCTGTGAAATTGACATTGGACTTTGCTATTGTTTTTTCAGAGGAACGTAAGAAAAAGTTCGGTAAGTTTCTGACCCTCTACTTCGATAGGTCTTTAGAATGACTGGTTTCTTGGCCTCTTGGAGATTCGCTGAGGTTTTATCTCTAAACCATCCATTTGCACTGACTTCTACTCGGTGTTGACTGTTACCAGCCAAACTGGATGGTGTTGGGCTTCTTTCATTTAAGGTCTGTCAGTTTCGTTCCTCTTCCCTCCATCCAATTCCATTCCTGTTATATGCATTTCATCCCATATCGTCCCTGGAAACAGTGGCTTCTTCTGTCCTGCAGACATTTCGCAGACTTTATTTATGCAGTTGGCGAAACAAAGAACATTATGTTCATAGGCGTATGGGTTTCATTCTATATATATTTCTGAAAAGCTTCCTAACTTAACACTTCTTTCGTATGTTCCAAGTGTGAGGACTCGCGGCTATGCAATTCATACTTACCCAATACACTGAAAGAGAAGAGAAGATCCCAAACTGCTGACTGAAGCATCTCTCTCCATCGTGTGTTCAAAGATGTTGTTAGAACTCATATCATTCATTGGTCAGGTGTGACCTGAGGATCGCTCTCCCTCTGCCCTAGAACATATTACCCAAGTGTTCCCATGCATGTAAATACCTTACATATTTTATCCTAACTTTTAAAAAATTTCCAACCACACATCACTCCTTACTCTTTGGCATTTTTATTGCCACAATGATCAAATCGGCAAGCTGCAATTTCTGCTAAATATTGCTAGAAGGATTGTATGACCTACGGAAGGTTCAAAGAATAATGTATCTCAATTCTGAATGTGTTCTGTAACAACACAGGCCACTATTGTTGTGGCATGTCTCCCAAAGGGAACGTAAAAGAATCCTTACATTTTAACGTCCTCCTTTTCCATTGACGTTTTCCAAATACTCTTGTTTTCTTTGGAATGGAATTTTCAAATTTATCTCTTCAATGTACATGGCATGTTTCATATGACTACTGGTCCAGATACAGATCGGCACAGATGACTGCCTTTACTGTCCGCTTCCTCATCACTTTTGGATGACAAGACTCATGTATGTGTGCATGTCTGCATTCTCTTCTGAAAGATGTGACAGCTGGACAAGAGAACTGATTCATATTGTTAATTCTAGAAGAAGTGCTACCATTGGTGCCCCCATGCATTCCTTTGCCATGTTAATTCTTTTTGCACTGAGGAGTGGAAGGATGTAAGACACTGTGCCTCTGATGGGTGAGATGTCCTTTGGAACCTTCAGGTTCTCCTTCTCACAAATATGGGTCAATTTGCATCACAGAGTAAACTAGGAAAGGGTGTCAAATGGTGTTGCTCCTCCCATCTTGGCAATGTACCTTCATTTGCAATAAATTGTTCCTTTCTTCCTTTGCTTTTCAGCACGGACTGAACATGAAAAAGGCAAGTTCCAATAATGTATTTCACTGCTTATGTGAGCCACTGTGTATGTCTCTTGCTGTGTGTGTGTGTGTGTGTGTGTGTGTGTGTGTGTATGTGAGGTGAGCTAAACCTTGTTAGTGGTAACTTTAAATACTCCGTTTTAAGAAATTTGAAGTTCTTCCGTTTCCATCCTGTGAAATTGACATTGGACTTTGCTATTGTTTTTTCAGAGGAACGTAAGAAAAAGTTCGGTAAGTTTCTGATATCCCTCTATTTTGATAGGTCTTTAGGATGACTGGTTTCTTGGCCTCTTGGAGATTTGCTACAATTTTATCTCTAAGCCATCCATTTGCACTAACCTCTCCTGGGTGTTGAGGGTTCCCAGCCCAAGTGGATGGTGTTGGGCGTCTTTCATTTAAGTTCTGTCAGTTTTCGTTGATCTTCCCTCCATATAATTCCATTCCTGCTATTTGCATTTCATCAAATGCCATCCCTGGAAACAGTGGCTTCTTCTGTCCTGCAGACATTTCGCAGACTTTCTTTAAGCTGTTGGTGAAATGAAGACCTTTATGTTCATAGGTCTGTGGCTTTTATTCTATATATATTTCTGAAAAGCATGGTAACTTAATACTTCTTTCGTATGTTCCAAGTTTGAGGACCTGCGGCTATGCAACTCATACTTACCCAATACACCGAAAGAAAAGAGAGGATCCCAAACTGCTGACTGAAGCATCTCTATCCATCGTGTGTTCAAAGTTGTTATAACTCATATCATTCATTGGTCAGGTGTGACCTGAGGGTGGCTCTCACTCTGCCCTTGAACATTTTGCCCAAGTGTTCCAATGCATGTAAATACATTACATATTTTATCCTAACTTTTAAAAAATTTCCAACCACACAGATCACTCGTTACTGTTTGGCATTTTTATTGCCACAGTGATCAAATCGACAAGCTGCAATTTCTTCTAATATTGGTAGAAGGATCGTATGACCTACGGAAGGTTCAAAGAATAATGTATCTCAATTCTGAATGTGTTCTGTAACAACACAGGCAGCTATTGTCCTGGCTTGATTCCCAAAGGACACGTAATAGAATCCTTACATTTTTACGTCTTTCTTTTCCAACAACATTTTCCAGTCATACTCTTGTTTTCTTTGGAATGGAATTTACAAACTTATCTCTTCAATGTACACAGCACATTTCATATGACTACTGGTCATACAATGGTCCCAGATACAGATTGGGACAGATGGGTGCCATTACTGTCCGCTTCCTGGTCACTTTTGGAGTGTGTGACTCATGTATGTGTGCTTGTCTGCAACGTCTTCTGAAAAATGTGTGAGCTCGACAAAAGAGGACTGATTGATATTGCTAATCCTGAAAGAACTCCTACCATTTGTGCCCTCATGCATTCCTTTGCTATGTTAATTCTTTGTGCACTGAGGAGAGGAAGGATGTAAAACAAGTGTGCCTCTGATGCGTGAGATGTCTTTTGGAAACTTCAGGTTCTGATTCCGACAAATATGGGTCAATTTTCATCACAGAGTAACCTAGGAAAGGGTTCCAAATCTCGGTGCTGCTCATTTCCTGCAATGTACCTTCATTTGCAATAAATTGTTCCTATCTTCCTTTACTTTTCAGTGAAGACTGAAGAAAAACACAAGTTCCAATAATGTATTCCATTGTTTACCTGAGCCACTGTGTATTTGTCTTCCTGTGTGTGTGTGTGTGTGTGTGTGTGTGTCTGTGTGTGAGAATGAGGTCAGCTACTCCCTGAGAGTGGTAATTTTAGATACTGAGTTTTACGAAATTTGAAGTTATTTTCACATTCCCATCCTGTGAAATTGACATTGTACTTTGCTATTTTTTTTCAGAGGAACTTAAGAAAAAGTTTGGTAAGTTGTTCATATCCCTCTACTTCCATAGGTCTTTTGGATGACTGGTTTCTTGGTCTCTTTGAGATTCGTTGCCATTTTATCTCTAAGCCAACCATTGGCACACACTTCTCCTAGATGTTGACTGTTCTCTGACAAAATGGATGATGCTGGGCTTCTCCCATTCTAAGTTCTGTCAGTTTCCATTCCTCTTCCCAACATCTACTTCCATTTCTGCTATGCATTTCATCCCATGCCATCCCTGGAAACATTGGCTTCTTCGTCCCTGCAGACATTTCCCAGGGTTTCATTGATAAGGCGGCAAAACAAAGGACATTACGGTGATAGGCGTATGGGTTTCATTCTATATACATTTCTGAAAAGCATCCTAACTTAACACTTCTTTCGTATGTTCCAAGTTTGAGGGGCCATGACTATGCAACTCATACTTAGGCAATACAGCGAAAGAGAAGACAAGATCCCAAAGTGCTGAGTGAAGCATCTCTATCCATTGTGTGTTCAAAGTTGTTATAACTGATATCACTCATTGGTCAGGTATGACCTGAAGGTCAACTCCCTTTGTCCTCAAACGTATTACCCAAGTGTCCTCATGCATGTAAATACCTTACATATTTTCTCCTACCTTTTAGAAAATTTCCAACCACACTGATCGCCCTCATTCTTTGGCATCAAATTGGCAAGCTGCAATTTCTTCTAAATATTGGTAGAATTGTATGACCTAAGGAAGATTCAAATCTAATGTATCTCAATTCTTAATTTGTTACGTAACAACATAGGCCACTATTTTCCTGGCCTGATCCCAAAGGACACTTAATAGAATCCTGACATTTTTACATCCTCCTTTTCCAATGACATTTTCCAGTTATACTCTTGTTTTCTGTGGAACTGAATTTACAAATTTATCTCAACAATGTACATACTCCATTTCATATGACAACAGGTCCATGTAGAGATTGGGACAGATGGATGCCTTTACTGTCCGCTTCCTCATCACTTTGGAGTGCTGAATTCATGTATGTTGGCATGTCTGCATCATCTTTTCAAAAGTGGGACAGCTGGACAAAAGAGACTTACTGATATTGTTAATTCTAAATGAAGTCCTATCATTCCCCCCCTCATGGTTTCCTTTCCTATCTTAATTCCTTTTGCAAGAAGGAGCGGAAGGATGTAGAACAACTGTGCCTCTGATGGGTAAGATGTCCTTTGGAAACTTAAGGTTCTGATTCCCACAAATATGGGTCAATTTGCACCACAGAGTAAATTCTGAAAGGGTTGCAGTTGGTGGTGCTCCTCCCATCCTGGCAATGTACCTTCATTTGAAATTAATTGTTCCTTTCTTCCTTTACTTTTTAGTGAACACTGAACATGGAAAAGACAAGTTCCTATAATGTATTCCACCGTTTGCCTGAGTCACTGTGTATGCCTCTGTTTGTGTGTGTTTGTGTTTGTGTTTGTGTGTGTGTGTGTGTGTGTGTGTGTGTGAGTGAGGTCAGCTACACCTTGAAAGTGGTAATTTTAAATACTGAATTTTGAGAAATTTGAATTTGTTTTCACGTCTCCATCCTGTGAAATTGACATTGAACTGTGCTATTTTTTTTCAGAGGAACTTCAGAAAAACTTCGGTAAGTTGGCTGATATCCCTCTACTTCCATAGCTCCTTAGGATGCTTGGTTTCTTGGCCTCTGTGAGACCCTTGTCATTATATCTTTAAGCCATCCATTTACATGCACTTCCCCTGAGTGTTGACTTTTCCCACCCAAATTGGATGGTGTTGGGCTTCTTCCATTTTAAGTTCTGTCTATTTCCTTTCCTCTTCCCTCCATCATCTTCCCTTCCTGCTATTTGCATTTAATCCCCTGTCATCCCTGGAAACCTTGGCTTCTTCTGTCCTGCAGACATTTCCCAGTGTTTCACTAAGAAGTTGCTGAAATGAAGGACATTAGGTTGATAGGCATATGGGTTGTATTCTATATATATTTCTGAAAAACATCATAACTTAACACTTCTTTCGTATGTTCCACGTTGAGGGCCCATGACTATGCAACTCATACTGACCCAATACACCGAAAGAGAAGAGAAGATCCCAAACTGCTGACTGAAGCATCTCTATCCATTGTGCGTTCAAAATTGTTGTTATAACTGATATCATTCAAAGGTCAAGTGTGACCTGAAGGTCAGTCTCCCTCTGCCCTCGAATATATTACCCAAGTGTTCCCATGTGTCTCAGGACATTACATATTTTCTCCTAAATTTTAAAAAAATTCCAACAAACTGATCGCTCTTTATTCTTTGGCTTTTTTTTTTTTTTTTTTCGCCACAATGATCAAATCGGCAAGCTACAATTTCTTCTAAATATTGGTAGGAGGATTGTATGACCTAAGGAAGGTTCAAAGAATAATGTATCTCAATTCTGAATGTGTTCTGTAACAACACAGGCAGCTATTGCCCGGGCCTGATTCCCAAAGAACACATAATAGAATCCTTGCATTTTTACGTCCCCTTTTTCCAATGACATTTTCCAGCTATAGTTTTGTTTTCTTTGGAATGGAATTTACAAATTTTTCTCTTCAATGTACACAGCACGTTTCGTATGACTACTGGTCCAGATAGAGATTGGGACAGGTGGGTGCCTTTACTGTCTGCTTCCTCATCACTTTTGGAGTCCCTGTCTCATGTAGGTGTGCATGTCTGCATTGTCTTCTGAAAAACGAGCCAGCTGGAGAAAACAGGACTGGTTGATATTGTTAATTGTAAAGGAATTCCTTTCATTCCTCCCCTCATGGTTTCCTTTCTTATCTTAATTCCTTTTGCACTGAGGATTGGAGGGCTGTAAAACAGCTGTGGCTCTGATGGGTGAATATCCTTTGGAACCTCAGATTGTGATTCCCACAAATATGGGTCAATTTGCATCACAGAGTAAACTATGAAAGGGTTTCAAATGTCCGTGCTCCTCCCATCCTGGCAATGTACCTTCATTTGCAATAAATTGTTCCTATCTTCCTTCATTTTCAGCGAGGACTGAACATGAAAAAGGCAAGTTGCTATCATGTATTCCACTGCTTATCTGAGCCACTGTGTATGTCTCTTGCTGTTTGTGTGTGTGTGTGAGTGAGGCGAGCTAAACCTTGCTAGTGTTACGGAATCTGAAGTGAGTTCACTCACCTGTTGTGCAGCAAGCCAATCTCTGGCACCAGGTGTGGTGGAAGAAAGTAGGAATTTTATTTTTGCACAGCGCTGAGCAAGGACATAGGGCAGCTAATGCTGAAATCCCAAACTCCCCGAAAAGCTAAAAGGAAGGGTTTTTATTTGGGGTTTTAGGTAGGGGATGGGGAGCATATGGCCTTGCTAGTCAGAGCTTTCCCACCAGCCTGTCTTTGGCCTTGAGACACTTGCAGAGAGGAGGGAGCTCATGACCTTGCTGGTGAGCAGCTTTCCCACCAGCCCATATCTCTTTGCGGGAGGAGATAGTCCAGGTGCTTGTCCTTGAGGGTGTCTGTCTCCATGGAGGATAGTGGATTCTGGAGCCAGGAAGCCAGAGAGTAAGCAGGGAATGAGTGTTTTGGTTTTAGCCCCATACATGCTGGGTTTAATGTGGGGAAACTGATATCAGGGTCGATATCACTAGTGGTATTAAATACTGAATTTTAAGAAATTTGAGCTTGTTTTCGTGTTTCCATCCTAAGAAATTAACATTCAACTTTGCTATTCTTTTTCAGAGGAACTTCAGAAAAACTTCGGTAAGTTGTCTGAGATCCCTCTACTTCCACAGCTCCTTAGGACGCCTGGTTTCTTGGCCTCTGTGAGACCCCTGCCATTATATCTCTAAGCCATCCATTTGCATGCACTTCTCGGGGTTTTAACTGTTCCTACCCAAATTGGATGGTGTGGTGCTACTTCCACTTTAAATGCTGTCCATTTCCATTCCTCTTCCCTCCATCCACTTCCATTCCTGCTGTTTGCATTTCACCCCATGCTATCTCTGTAAACAGAGGCTTCTTCTGTCCTGCAGTCATTACCCAGAGTTTCTTTAAGAAGTTGGCGAAACGAAGGTCATTACGTTGATAGGCATGGGGGTTTTATTCTCTATATTTCTGAAAAATGTCCTAACTTAAGACTTTTTTCATATGTTCCAAGTTTGAGGGCCCATGACTAGGCAACTCATACTTACCCAATTCACCGAAAGAGAACAGAGGATCCCAAACTGCTGAGTGAAGCATCTCTAGCCATTGTGTGTTCAAAGTTGTTGTTATAACTCATGTCATTCATTGGTCAAGTGTGACCTGAGGGTCACTCTCCCTCTGCCCTCAAACATATTACCCAAGTATTAGCATGCATCTAAATACGTTAAATATTTTCTTCTAACTTTTAAAAAATTTCCAACCACAGTGATGGCTCTTTATTCTTTGGCATTTTCATTGCCACAATGATCAAATCGGCAAGCTGCAATTTTTTCTAAATATTGGTAGAAGGATTGTATGACCTAAGGAAGGTTCAAATCTAATGTATATCAATTCTCAATTTCTTATGTAACAACACAGGCAGCTATTGCCCTGGCCTGTTTCTCAAAAGACACATAATAGAATCCTTACATTTTTACATCTTCCTTTTCCAATGATGTTTTCCAGTTAGATTTTTGTTTTCTTTGGAATGGAATTTACAAATTTATCTCTTCAATGTACATAGCACGTTTCATATGACTACTGGTCCAGATACAGATTGGGACAGCTGGGTGCCTTTACTGTCTGCTTCCTCATTACTTTTGGAGTCCCTGTCTCATGTAGGTGTGCATGTCTGCATCGTCTTCTGAAAAATGTGAAAGCTTGACAAAAGAGGACTGATTAAAATTGTTAATCTTAGAAGAAGTCCTATCATTCCTCCTCTCATGCTTTCCTTTCCAATCTTAATTCATTTTGGACCAAGGAGTGGGGGGGATGTAAAACAACTGTGCCTCTGATGGGTGAGATGTCCTTTGCATCCTTCAGGTTCTGATTCTCACAAATATGGGTCAATTTGCATCACAGAGTAAACTATGAAAGGGTTCAAATGTCCATGCTCCAGGCATCCTGGCAATGTACCTTCCTTTGCAATAAATTGTTCCTTTCTTCCTTTACTTTTCAGTGGAGACTAAACAGGACAAAGGTAAGTTCCTATGATGTATTTCCCTGTTTACCTGACCCACTGTGTGTCTCTTTCTGTGCGTGTGTGTGTGTGTGTCTGAGAGTGAGGTCCGTTACACCTTGAAAGTGGCAATTTTAGATACTGAATTTTAAGAAATTTGAAGTTGTTTTTGCGTTTCCATCCTGCGAAATTGACGTTGGACTTTGCTATTTTTTTTTTCAGAGGAACGTAAGAAAAAGTTTGGTAAGTTTCTGATATCTCTGTACTTCGGTAGGTCTTTAGGATGACTAGTTTCTTGGCCTCTTTGAGATTCGCTGCCATTTTATCTCTAAACCATCCATTTACACTGTCTTCCCCTCAGTGTTGACTGTTCCCAGCCAAATAGGATGGAGTTCAGCTTCTTTCAAGTTCTGTCAGTTACCGTTCCTCCTCCCTCCATCCACTCCATTGCTGCTATTTGCATTTCATCCCATGTCATCCCTGGAAACAGTGGCTTCTTCTTTCCTGCAGACATTTTCCAGACTTTCATTAAGCACTTGTCGAAACAAAGAACATTACGTTCACAAGCGTATGGTTTTTATTCTATATACATTTCTGAAAAGCATCCTAACTTAACACTTCTTTCATATGTTCCAAGTTTGAGGACCCACAGCTATGCAACTCATACTTACGCAATACACCGAAAGTGAACAGAAGATCCTAAACTGCTTACTGAAGCATCTCTATCCATTGTCTGTTCACAGTTGTTGTTATAACTGATATCATTCATTAGTCATGTGTGACCTGAGGGTCACTCTCCCTCTGCCCTCGAATATATTACCCAAGTGTTCCCGTGCACGTAAATACGTTACATATTTTCTCCTAACTTTTAAAAAATTTCCAACCATACAGATCAATCCTTATTCTTTGGCAGTTTTATTGCCACAGTGATCAAATCAGCAAGCTGCAATTTTTTCTAAATATTGGTAGAAGGATTGTATGACCTACGGAAGGTTCAAATGCAATGTATATCAATTCTCAATTTGTTATGTAACAACACAGGCCAATATTGTCCTGGACTGATTCCCAAAGTACACTTAATAAAATCCTTACATTTTTACGTCCTCCTTTTCCAATGACAATTTCCAGTTATACTCTTGTTTTCTTTGGAATGCAACATACAAATTTATCTCAACAATGTACATAGCATGTTTCATATGACTACTGGTCCAAGTAGAGATTGGGAGAGATGGGCGCCTTTGCTCTCCACTTCCTCATCACTTCTGGAGTGCATGACTCATGTATGTCTACACGTCAGCATCGTCTTCTGAAAAATGGGACAGCTTGACAAAAGAGGACTGATTGATATTGTTAATCCTAGAAGAAGTCCTACCATTCCTGGCCTCAAGGATTCCTTTCCTACCTTAATTCACTTTGCACTGAGGAGTGCAGGGATGTAAAACAACTGTCTCTCTGATCGGTGAGATGTCCTTTTGAAACTTCAGGTTATGATTCTCACAAATATGGGTCAATTTGCCTCACAGAATAAATTATGAAAGGGTTTAAATCTCAGTGCTGCTCACTTCCTGCAATGTACCATCCTTTGCAATAAATTGTTCTTTTCTTGCTTTCATTCAACTAAGACTGAACATGAAAACGAAAACTTCCAATAATGTATTCCACTGCTTACCTGAGCCACTGCATGTGTCTCTTGCTGTGTGTGTGTGTGTGTGTGTGTGTGTGTGTGTGTGTGTGTGTGTGTGACTGAGGTCAGCTACTGGTTGAAAGTGGTAATTTTAGATACTGAGTTTTATGAAATTGCTTTTGCATTTCCATCCTCTGAAATTGACATTGGACTTTGCTATTTTTTTTTTCAGAGGAACTTAAGAAAAAGTTTGGTAAGTTGTTCACATACCTCTACTTCCATAGGTCTTTTGGATGACTTGTTCATTGGCCTCTTGAGATTCCCTGCCATGTTATCTCTAAGCCATCCATTTGCACACACTCCTCCTGGATGTTGACGGTTACCTCACAAATTGGATGGTGTCGGGCTTTTCCCATTTTAAGTTCTATCAGTTTCCATTCCTCTTCCCAGCATCCACTTCCATTCCTGCTATGCATTTCATAGCATGCCATCTCTGCAAACAGTGGTTTCTTCTTCCTGCAGACATTTCCCAGTGTTTCATTGATAAGGTGGCGAAACGAAGGACATTCCGGTTATAGGCAAATGGGTTTTATTCTATATATATTTCTGAAAAACATCCTAACTTAAAACTTCTTTCATATGTTCCAAGATTGAGGGCCCATGACTATGCAACTCATGCTTAGCCAATACAGCGAATGAGAAGAGAAGATCCAAAACCGCTGAGTAGAGCATCTCTAGCCACTGTGTGTTCAAAGTTCTTGTTATAACTCATGTCATTCATTGGTCAAGTGTGACCTGACGGTCACTCTCCCTCTGCCCTCGAACATATTAACCAAGTGATCCCATGCATTTAAATATGTTACATACTTTCTCCTAACTTTTAAAAAATTTCCAACCACACTGATGGCTCTTTATTCTTTGGCATGTTTATTGACACAATGATCAAATCTGCAAGCTGCAATTTTTTCTAAATATTGGTAAAGGGTTGTATGACCTAAGGAAGGTTCAAATCTAACATATCTCAATTCTCAACTAGTTATGTAACAACACAGACCCTGATTGCCCTGGCCAGTTTCCCAAAAGATACGTAATAGAATCCTTACATTTTTACGTCCTCCTTTTCCAATGACAATTTCCAGTTATACTCTTGTTTTCTTTGGAATGCAATCTACAAATTTATCTCTGCAATGTACATAGCACTTTTCATATGACAAATGGTCCCTGTAGAGATTGGAACACATGGGTGCCTTTACTGCCCTCTTCCTCATCACTTTGGAGTGCTGGACTCATGTATGTCGGCATGTCTGCATTGTCTTCTGAAAAACGGGACAGCTCGACTAAAGAGGACTGATTGATATTGTTAATCCTGGAGGAAGGACTATCATTCCTTCTCTCATGGTTTCCTTTCCTATCTTAATTCCTTTTGCACCAAGGAGTGAGGTGATGTAAAAGAACTGTGCCTCTGATGGGTAACATGTCCTTTGGAATCTTAAGGTTCTGATTCTCACATATAGGGGTCAATTTGCATCACACAGTAAACTGTGAAAAGGTTTCAAATGTTGGTGCTCATCACATCCTGGCAATGTACCTTCATTTGCAATAAATTGTTCCTTTCTTCCTTTACTTTCAGAGGATACTCAACATGAAAATGGTAAGTTCCTTTAATGCATTCCACTGTTTACCTGAGCAGTTGTGTACAGCTGTTTCTGAGTTTGTGTTTGTGTGTGGGGGAAAGACAGTGAGGTCAGCTAAAACTTGATAGTGGTAATTTTAAATACTGAAGCTTAAGAAATTTGAATTTGTTTTTGTGTTTGCATCCTGTGGAAATTGACATTGAACTTTGCTGTTTTGTTGTTGGAGAAACTAAAGAAAATTCTCCGTAAGTTGTCTGATATCGGTCTACTCCCATAGCTCCTTAGGATGACTGGTTTCTGGGCCTCTTTGAGATTACCTGCCATTTTATGTCTAAGCCATCCATTTGCATGCACTTCTCCTGGAGGTTGACTGTTCCCACCCAACTTGTATGGTATTGGGCTTCTCCCATTTTAAGTTCTGTCAGTTTACATTCCTCTTCCCTCCATCTACTATCATTCCCGCTATTTGCTTTTCATACCATGCCATCCCTGGAAACATTTGATTCTTCTGTCTTGCAGACATTTCCCAGAGTTTCCTTAAGAAGTTGGCAAAACGAAGGACATTACGTTGATAGGCATATGGTTTCCATTCTCTATATATTTCTGAAAAACATCCTAACTTAAGACTCCTTTTGTATGTTCCAAGTTTAAGGGCCCATTACTAGGCAACTCATACTTACCCAATACACCAAAAGAGAAGAGGAGATCTCAAGCTGCTGAGTGAAGCATCTCTATCCATTGTGTGTTCAAAGTTGTTGTTATAACTCATGTCAATCATTGGTCAAGTGTGACCTGATGGTCACTCTCCCTCTGCCCTTGAACATATTACCCAAGTGTTCCCATGCATCTAAATACCTTACATATTTTCTCCTAACTTTCAAAAAATTTCAAAACCCACCGACTGCTCTTTATTCTTTGGCATTCTTATTGCCACAATCATCAAATCGGCAAGCTGCAATTTCTTCTAACGATTTGTAGAAGTATTGGACAACCTAAGGAAGGTTCAAATCTAATGTATCTCAGTTCCAAATGTGTTATGTAACAACACAGGCAGCTGTTGTCCTGGTCTGATTCCCAAAGGACATGTAATATTATGCTTACATTTTAACATCTTCCTTTTCCAGTGACATTTTCCAGTGTTATTCTTGCTTTCTTTGGAATGGAATTCAGAAATTTATCTCTTCAATGTGCACAACACGTTTCATATGGCTACTGGTCCAGATAGAGATTGAGACCAATGGGTGCCTTTACTGTCTGCTTGCTCATCACTTTTGGAGTCCCTGTCTCATGTATGTGGGCATGTCTACATCGTCTTCTGAAAAATGGGACAGCTCGACAAAAGAAGAGTGATTGATAATGTTCATCCCGGAGGAAGTCCTATCTTGCCTCCTCTCATGGTTTCCTTTCCTATCTTAATTCCTTTTGCACCCAGGAGTGGAGGGATGTAAGACATCAGTGCCTCTGATGGGGGAGATATCCTTTGGGCCCTTAAGGTGCTGATTCTCACAAGTAGAGGTCAATTTGCATCACAGAGTAAACTCTGAAAGCGTTTGATATGTCGGTGCTCCTTCCATCCTGGCAATGTACCTTCATTTGCAAAAAATTGTTCCTTCTCTCCCTTACTGTTTGGAGGACATGGAACAAGAAAAAGAGAAGTTCCTAAAATGTATCCCACTGTGTACCTGAACACCTATGTATGTGTGTCTTTGTGTGTGTATGTGTGGTCACATAAACCTTGATAGTGGTAATTTGAAATACTGAATATTTAGAAATATGTGTTTGTTTTTGCGTTTCCATCCTGTGAAATTGACCTTGAACTTTGCTATTTGTTTTTTCAGATACATGGATGACAGACCTCGGTAAGTTGTCTGAAGTCCCTCTACTTCCATAGCTCTTAGGATGACTGGTTTCTGGGCCTCTTTGACATCCCTGCCATTTTATGACTAAGCCATTCATTTACACACACTTTTCCTGGAGGTTGACTGATCCAGCCCAACTTGTATGGTGTTGGGCTTCTCCCATTTTAAGGTCTGTCAGTTTCCCTTCCTCTTCCCTCCATCCACTCCATTCCTGCCATTTGCATTTCATACCATGCCATCCCTGGAAATATTGGATTCTTCTGTCCTGCAGACATTTCCCAGAGTTTCCTTAAGAAGATGGCAAAACGAAGGACGTTACGTTGATAGGGGTATGCTTTCCATTCTCTATATATTTCTGAAAAACATCCTAACTTAAGACTCCTTTTGTATGTTCCAAGTTTGAGGGCCCATGACTATGCAACTCATACTTACCCAATACACCGAAGGAGAAGAGGAGATCCCAAACTGCTGAGTGAAGCATCTCTATCCATTGTGTGTTCAAAGTTGTTCTTATAACTCGTGTCATTCATTGGTCAAGTGTGACCTGAGGGTCACTCTCCCTCTACCCTTGAACCTATTACCCAAGTCTTCCCATGCATCTAAATACCATACATATTTTCTCCTGACTACCAAAAACTTTCCAACCACACTGATGGCTCTTTAATCTTTGGCATTTTTATTGCCACAATTATCAAATCGGCAAGCTGCAAGCTCTTCTAACTATTTGTAGAAGGACTGTACAACCTAAGGAAGGTTCAAATCTAATGTATCTCAGTTCTGCATGTGTTATGTAACAACACAGGCAGCTGTTGTCCTGGCCTGTTTCCCAAAGGACACGTAATATAATCCTTACATTTTCACGTCCTCCTTTTCCGGTGACGTTTTCCAGTTTTATTCTTGCTTTCTTTGGAATGGAATTCAGAAATTTGTCTCTTCAGTGTACAGAGCACGTTTCATATGACTACTGGTCCAGATAGAGATTGGGACCAATGGGTGCCTTTACTGTCTGCTTGCTCATCACTTTTGGAGTCCGTCTCATGTAGGACTGCATGTCAGCATCGTCTTCTGAAAAACGGGACAGCTCGACTAAAGAGGACTGATTGATATTGTTAATCCTGGAGGAAGGACTATCATTCCTTCTCTCATGGTTTCCTTTCCTATCTTAATTCCTTTTGCACCAAGGAGTGATGTGATGCAAAAGAACTGTGCCTCTGATGGGTAACATGTCCTTTGGAATATTAAGGTTCTGATTCTCACATATAGGGGTCAATCTGCATCACACAGTAAACCGTGAAAGGGTTTCAAATGTTGATGCTCATCACATCCTGGCAATGTACCTTCATTTGCAATAAATTGTTCCTTTCTTCCTTCACTTTTCAGCGAAGACTCAACATGAAAATGGTAAGTTCCTATAATGTATTCCACTATTTTCCTGAACCACTGTGCACGTCTGTTTCTGTGTGTGTCTGTGTGTGTGTGTGGGGGGGGGGGGGGGGACAGAGAGTGAGGTCAGCTAAAACTTGATAGTGGTAATTTTAAATACTGAAGCTTAACAAATTTGAATTTGTATTCGTGTTTCCATCCTGTGAAAGTGACACTGAACTTTGCTGTTTTGTTTTTTAGAGGAACTAAAGAAAAAAGTCGGTAAGTTGTCTGATATCCCTGCACATCCACAGCTCCTTAGGATGACATGTTTCTGGACCTCTTTGAGAATGCTACCATTTTAAGTCTAAGCCATCCATTTGCACGCACTTCTCCTGGAGGTTGACTGTTCCCACCCAACTTGAATGGTGTTGGCCTTCTCTCATTTTAAGTTCTGTCAGTTTCCGTTCCTCTTCCCTCCATCCATTATCATTCCTGCTATTTGTTTTTCATACCATGTCATCCCTGGAAACATTGGATTCTTCTGTCCTGCAGACATTTCCCAAAGTTTTCTTAAGAAGTTGGCAAAACGAAGGACGTTATGTTGATAGGTGTACGGTTTCCATTCTCTATATATTTCTGAAAAACACCTTAACTTAAGACTTCTTTCGTATGTTCCAAGGTTGAGGGCCCATGACTATGCAACTCATACTTACCCAATACACCGAAAGAGAAGAGGAGATCTTAAGCTGCTGAGTGAAGCATCTCTATCCATTGTATATGCAAAGTTGTTGTTATAACTCATGTCATTCATTGGTCAAGTGTGACCTGAGGGTCACTCTCCCTCGGCCCTCGAACCTATTACCCAAGTTTTCCCATGCATCTAAATACCATGCATATTTTCTCCTAACTTTTAAAAAATTTCAAAACCCACTCAGCGCTCTTTATTCTTTGGCATTCTTATTGCCACAATCATTGAATCAGCAAGCTGCAATTTCTTCTAACTATTTGTAGAAGGATTGTACAACCTAAGGAAGGTTCAAATCTAATGTATCTCAGTTCTGAATGAGTTATATAACAACACAGGCAGCTATTGTCCTGGCCTGGTTCCCAAAGGACACGTAATATAATCCTTGCATTTTAACATCCTCCTTTTTCAGTGAGGTTTTCCAGTTTTATTCTTGCTTTCTTTCGAATGGAATCTAGAAATTTCACTCTTCAATATACAGAGCAACTTTCACATGACTACTGGTCCAGATAGAGATTGGGACAGATGGGTGCCTCTACCGTCTGCTTCCTCATCACTTTTGGAGTCCCTGTCTCATGCTCGCATGTCAGCATCGTCTTCTGAAAAACGGGACAGCTCGAGAAAAGAGGACTGATTGACATTGTTAATCCTGAAGGAAGGCCTATCATTCATTCTCTGATGGTTTCCTTTCATATCTTCATTCCTTTTACACCCAGCAGTGGAGGGATGTAAGACATCTGTGCCTCTGATGGGCGAGATGTCCTTTGGGTCCTTAAGGTTCTGATTCTCACAAATAGAGGTCAATTTGCATCACAGAGTAAACTCTGGAAGGGTTTCAAATGTTGGTGCTCCTCCCATCCTGGCAATGTACCTTCATTTGCAAAGAATCCTTCCTTTACTCCTTTACTTTTCAGAGGAGATGGAACAAGAAAAAGTGAAGTTCTTAAAATGTATTTCCCTCTTTACCTCAACCACTATGTATGTATGTGTTTGTGTGTGTATGTGTGGTCAGATAAACCTTGATAATGGTATCCTGAAATACTGAATGTTTAGAAATGTGAATTTGTTTTTGTGTTTCCATGCTATGAAACTGACATTGAACTTTGCTCTTTTGATTTTTAGAAGAACTAAAGAAAAACCTCGGTAAGTTGTCTGAAGTCACTCTACTTCCATAGCTCCTTAGGATGACTGGTTTCTGGGCCTCTTTGAGATTACCTGCCTTTTTATGTCTAAGCCATCTATTTGCACACACTTCTCCTGGATGTTGACTGTTCCCAAAAACTTGTATGGTGTTATGCGTCGCCCATTTAGAGTTCTGTCAGTTTCCGTTCTTCTTTCCTCCATCCACTGCCATTCCTGCTATTTGCATTTCATACCATGCTATCCCTGGAAACATTGGATTCTTCTGTCTTGCAGACATTTCCCAGAGTTTCCTTAAGAAGTTGGCAAAATGAAGGACGTTACGTTGATAGGCATATGGTTTCTATTCTCTATATATTTCTGAAAAACATCCTATCTTACGACTCCTTTCATATGTTCCAAGTTTGAGGGCCAATGACTATGCAACTCATACTTGCCCAATACACCGAAAGAGAAGAGGAGATCCCAAAGTGCTGAGTGAAGCACCTCTCTGCATTATGTGTTCAACGTTGTCATTATTGCTCATGTCAATCATTGACCAAGTGTAACCTGATGGTCACTCTCCCTCTGCCCTCGAACATATTACCCAAGTGTTCCCATGCATCTAAATACCTTACATATTTTCTCCTAACTTTTAAAAAACTTCCAACCACACCGAAGGCTCTTTATTCTTTGGCATGTTTATTGCCTCAATCATCAAATCGGCAAGTTGCAAGCTCTTCTATTTGTGGAAGGATTGTACAACCTAAGAAAGGTTCAAATCTAATGTATCTCAATTCTGCATGTGTTATGTAACAACACAGGCAGCTATTGCCGTGGCCTCTTTCCAAAAGGACACATAATATAATCCTTACATTTTAAGGTCCTCCTTTTACGGTGACATGTTCCAGTTTTACTCTTGCTTTCTTTCTAATGGAATTCAGAAATTTATCTCTTCAATGTACAGAGCACGTTTCATATGACTACTGGTCCAGATAGAGATTGGGACAGATGGGTGCCTCTACTGTCCGCTTCCTCATCACTTTTGGAGTCCCTGTCTCATGTATGAGTGCATGTCAGCATCGTCTTCTGAAAAACGGGACAGCTCGACAAAAGAGAAGTGATTGATATTGTTAATCCTGGAGGACTGCCTATCATTCATTCTCTGATGGTTCCCTTTCCTATCTTAATTCCTTTTACATCCAGCAGTGGAGGGATGTAAGACATCTGTGCCTCTGACGGGGGAGATGTCCTTTGGGCCCTTAAGGTTCTGATTCTCACAAATAGAGGTCAATTTGCATCACAGAGTAAACTCTGAAAGCGTTTGATATGTCGGTGCTCCTCCCATCCTGGCAATGTACCTTCATTTGCAAAACGTTGTTCCTTTTCTCCTTTACTGTTCAGAGGAGATGGAACAAGAAAAAGTTCCTAAAATGTTTCCACTGTTTACCTGAACCACTATGTATGTGTGTGCTTGTGTGTGTGTGTCTGGTCACATAAACCTTGATAGTGGTAATTTGAAATACTGAATTTTTAGAAATATGAATTTGTTTTTGCGTTTCCATCCTGTGAAACAGACCTTGAACTTTGCTACTTGTTTTTTCAGATAAATGGATGACAGACCTCGGTAAGTTGTCTGAAGTCCCTCTACTTCTGTAGCTCTTAGGATGACTGGTTTCTGGGCTTCTTTGAGATCCTTGCCATTTTATGTCTAAGCCATCCATTTGCACACACTTCTCCTGGAGGTTGACTGTTCCACCCAATTTGTACGGTGTTGGGCTTCTCCAATTTCAAGGTCTGTCAGTTTCCCTTCCTCTTCCCACACCCCCCCCCCCGCCCCCCCCCGGTCCACTCCATTTCTGCTATTTGCATTACATACCATGCCATCCCTGGAAACATTGGATTCTTCTGTCCTGCAGACATTTCCCAGAGTTTCCTTAAGAAGTTGGCAAAATGAAGGACGCTACGTTGATAGGCGTACGGTTTCCATTCTCTATATATTTTTGAAAAACATCCTAACTTAAGACTTCCTTCGTATGTTCCAAATTTGAAGGGCCCATGACTATGCAACTCATGCTTACCCATTCACAGGTCAAGTGTGACCTGTGGGTCACTCTCCCTCTGCCCTCGAGCATACTACCCAAGTGTTCCCATGCATCTTAATATGTTACATATTTTCTCCTAACTTTTAAAAAATTTCAAAACCCACTGACTGCTCTTTATTCTTTGGCATTTTTATTGCCACAATCATTGAATTGGCAAGCTGCAATTTCTTCTAACTATTTGTAGAAGGATTGTACAACCTAAGGAAGGTTCAAATCTAATGTATCTCAGTTCTTAATGTGTTATGTAACAACACAGGCAGCTATTGTCCTTCCTGTTTCCCTAAGGACACGTAATATAATCCTTCCATTTTCACGTCCTCCTTTTCCAGTGCGTTTTCCAGTTCTACTCTTGCTTTCTTTCAAATTGAATTTAGAAATTTATCTCTTCAATGTACAGAGGACGTTTCACATGACTACCGGTCTGAGTATAGATTGGGACACCTGGGTGCTTTTAGTGTCTGCCTCTTCATCACTTTTGGAGCTTTAGGGGAGGAAGACATTTCCTCTACCCACTGTGGGTTCTTCTGACCAGAGACCGAAATAAATTCACATAAGACAGAATAGCAAGAGAAAATAAACAAAGCTTTATAACATGTATACATGGGAGAGGGCCAGGCAAGCTGACCAACTCGCCAAAATGGCTGAAGCCCCCACCTTAAATATCATCTTCAGCTAACAACAAAGAAGGATGTTGGGGGTGGAGGGCGAGTAGATCATGGGAGACTGACACACAAGTACAGCAAACAAATGCAGATTTAAGTCCTTGCCTTTGGCATTGATTAAGAGTTTCTAGAGATAAGGTCATCCCCTCCTTCTTCCTGGTACAAAGAGTGAGGCACCTTTACAGATGGAGATTTCCTTTACAATGTAAATGTCTCTTAATAAAGAGTAAGTAAACTCTGTTTCTCAGAGTTCTTTTCCTGTCTGCAGTTTATTAAAGGTAACCATCCCCAAATAATCCTCATGCCAAAGAGATATATCTTGCGGTGGCCAATGCCAGTCCCCCACAGAGCCCCTGTCTCATGTATGAGTGCATGTCAGTACCACCTCCTGAGAAATGGGACAGCTCTACAAAAGAGGACTGATTCACATTGTTAATCCTGGAGGAAGGCCTATCATTCCTTCTCTCATGGTATCCTTTCCTATCTTAATTCCTTTTGCACCAAGGAGTGAGGCGATGTAAAAGAACTGTGCCTCTGATGGGTAACATGTCATTTGGAACCTTAAGGTTCCGATTCTCACATATAGGGGTCTATTTGCATCACACAGTAAACTGTGAAAAGGTTTCAAATGTTGGTGCTCATCACATCCTGGCAATGTACCTTCATTTGCAATAAATTGTTCCTTTCTTCCTTTACTTTCAGAGGATACTCAACATGAAAATGGTAAGTTCCTTTAATGTAGTCCACTGTTTACCTGAGCCACTGTGTAAGTCTGTTCCTGTGTTTGTGTTTGTGTGTGGGGGAGAGACAGTGAGGTCAGCTAACACTTGATAATGTGAATTTTAAATACTGAAGTTTAAGAAATTTGAATTTGTTTTTGTGTTTGCATCCTGTGGAAATTGACATTGAACTTTGCTGTTTTCTTTTTTAGAGGAACTAAAGAAAAAAGTCGGTAAGTTGTCTGATATCGGTCTACTCCCACAGCTCCTTAGGATAACTGGTTTCTGGGCCTCTTTGAGATTACCTGCCATTTTATGTCTAAGCCATCCATTTGCATGCACTTCTCCTGGAGGTTGACTGTTCCCACCCAACTTCTATGGTGTTGGGCTTCTCCCATTTTAAGTTCTGTCAGTTTACATTCCTCTTCCCTCCATCCACTATCATTCCCGCTGTCTGCATTTCATACCATGCCATCCCTGGAAACATTGGATTCTTCTGTCCTGCAGACATTTCCCAGAGTTTCCTTAAGAAGTTGGCAAAACGAAGGACATTACGTTGATAGGCATATGGTTTCCATTCTCTATATATTTCTGAAAAACATCCTAACTTAAGACTCCTTTTGTATATTCCAAGTTTAAGGGCCCATGACTAGGCAACTCATACTTACCCAATACACCGAAAGAGAAGAGAGGATCCCAAACTGCTGACTGAAGCATCTCTATCCATCGTGTGTTCAAAGTTGTTATAACTCATATCATTCATTGGTCAGGTGTGACCTGAGGGTGGCTCTCACTCTGCCCTTGAACATTTTGCCCAAGTGTTCCAATGCATGTAAATACATTACATATTTTATCCTAACTTTTAAAAAATTTCCAACCACACAGATCACTCGTTACTGTTTGGCATTTTTATTGCCACAGTGATCAAATCGACAAGCTGCAATTTCTTCTAATATTGGTAGAAGGATCGTATGACCTACGGAAGGTTCAAAGAATAATGTATCTCAATTCTGAATGTGTTCTGTAACAACACAGGCAGCTATTGTCCTGGCTTGATTCCCAAAGGACACGTAATAGAATCCTTACATTTTTACGTCTTTCTTTTCCAACAACATTTTCCAGTCATACTCTTGTTTTCTTTGGAATGGAATTTACAAACTTATCTCTTCAATGTACACAGCACATTTCATATGACTACTGGTCATACAATGGTCCCAGATACAGATTGGGACAGATGGGTGCCATTACTGTCCGCTTCCTGGTCACTTTTGGAGTGTGTGACTCATGTATGTGTGCTTGTCTGCAACGTCTTCTGAAAAATGTGTGAGCTCGACAAAAGAGGACTGATTGATATTGCTAATCCTGAAAGAACTCCTACCATTTGTGCCCTCATGCATTCCTTTGCTATGTTAATTCTTTGTGCACTGAGGAGAGGAAGGATGTAAAACAAGTGTGCCTCTGATGCGTGAGATGTCTTTTGGAAACTTCAGGTTCTGATTCCGACAAATATGGGTCAATTTTCATCACAGAGTAACCTAGGAAAGGGTTCCAAATCTCGGTGCTGCTCATTTCCTGCAATGTACCTTCATTTGCAATAAATTGTTCCTATCTTCCTTTACTTTTCAGTGAAGACTGAAGAAAAACACAAGTTCCAATAATGTATTCCATTGTTTACCTGAGCCACTGTGTATTTGTCTTCCTGTGTGTGTGTGTGTGTGTGTGTGTGTGTCTGTGTGTGAGAATGAGGTCAGCTACTCCCTGAGAGTGGTAATTTTAGATACTGAGTTTTACGAAATTTGAAGTTATTTTCACATTCCCATCCTGTGAAATTGACATTGTACTTTGCTATTTTTTTTCAGAGGAACTTAAGAAAAAGTTTGGTAAGTTGTTCATATCCCTCTACTTCCATAGGTCTTTTGGATGACTGGTTTCTTGGTCTCTTTGAGATTCGTTGCCATTTTATCTCTAAGCCAACCATTGGCACACACTTCTCCTAGATGTTGACTGTTCTCTGACAAAATGGATGATGCTGGGCTTCTCCCATTCTAAGTTCTGTCAGTTTCCATTCCTCTTCCCAACATCTACTTCCATTTCTGCTATGCATTTCATCCCATGCCATCCCTGGAAACATTGGCTTCTTCGTCCCTGCAGACATTTCCCAGGGTTTCATTGATAAGGCGGCAAAACAAAGGACATTACGGTGATAGGCGTATGGGTTTCATTCTATATACATTTCTGAAAAGCATCCTAACTTAACACTTCTTTCGTATGTTCCAAGTTTGAGGGGCCATGACTATGCAACTCATACTTAGGCAATACAGCGAAAGAGAAGACAAGATCCCAAAGTGCTGAGTGAAGCATCTCTATCCATTGTGTGTTCAAAGTTGTTATAACTGATATCACTCATTGGTCAGGTATGACCTGAAGGTCAACTCCCTTTGTCCTCAAACGTATTACCCAAGTGTCCTCATGCATGTAAATACCTTACATATTTTCTCCTACCTTTTAGAAAATTTCCAACCACACTGATCGCCCTCATTCTTTGGCATCAAATTGGCAAGCTGCAATTTCTTCTAAATATTGGTAGAATTGTATGACCTAAGGAAGATTCAAATCTAATGTATCTCAATTCTTAATTTGTTACGTAACAACATAGGCCACTATTTTCCTGGCCTGATCCCAAAGGACACTTAATAGAATCCTGACATTTTTACATCCTCCTTTTCCAATGACATTTTCCAGTTATACTCTTGTTTTCTGTGGAACTGAATTTACAAATTTATCTCAACAATGTACATACTCCATTTCATATGACAACAGGTCCATGTAGAGATTGGGACAGATGGATGCCTTTACTGTCCGCTTCCTCATCACTTTGGAGTGCTGAATTCATGTATGTTGGCATGTCTGCATCATCTTTTCAAAAGTGGGACAGCTGGACAAAAGAGACTTACTGATATTGTTAATTCTAAATGAAGTCCTATCATTCCCCCCCTCATGGTTTCCTTTCCTATCTTAATTCCTTTTGCAAGAAGGAGCGGAAGGATGTAGAACAACTGTGCCTCTGATGGGTAAGATGTCCTTTGGAAACTTAAGGTTCTGATTCCCACAAATATGGGTCAATTTGCACCACAGAGTAAATTCTGAAAGGGTTGCAGTTGGTGGTGCTCCTCCCATCCTGGCAATGTACCTTCATTTGAAATTAATTGTTCCTTTCTTCCTTTACTTTTTAGTGAACACTGAACATGGAAAAGACAAGTTCCTATAATGTATTCCACCGTTTGCCTGAGTCACTGTGTATGCCTCTGTTTGTGTGTGTTTGTGTTTGTGTTTGTGTGTGTGTGTGTGTGTGTGTGTGTGTGAGTGAGGTCAGCTACACCTTGAAAGTGGTAATTTTAAATACTGAATTTTGAGAAATTTGAATTTGTTTTCACGTCTCCATCCTGTGAAATTGACATTGAACTGTGCTATTTTTTTTCAGAGGAACTTCAGAAAAACTTCGGTAAGTTGGCTGATATCCCTCTACTTCCATAGCTCCTTAGGATGCTTGGTTTCTTGGCCTCTGTGAGACCCTTGTCATTATATCTTTAAGCCATCCATTTACATGCACTTCCCCTGAGTGTTGACTTTTCCCACCCAAATTGGATGGTGTTGGGCTTCTTCCATTTTAAGTTCTGTCTATTTCCTTTCCTCTTCCCTCCATCATCTTCCCTTCCTGCTATTTGCATTTAATCCCCTGTCATCCCTGGAAACCTTGGCTTCTTCTGTCCTGCAGACATTTCCCAGTGTTTCACTAAGAAGTTGCTGAAATGAAGGACATTAGGTTGATAGGCATATGGGTTGTATTCTATATATATTTCTGAAAAACATCATAACTTAACACTTCTTTCGTATGTTCCACGTTGAGGGCCCATGACTATGCAACTCATACTGACCCAATACACCGAAAGAGAAGAGAAGATCCCAAACTGCTGACTGAAGCATCTCTATCCATTGTGCGTTCAAAATTGTTGTTATAACTGATATCATTCAAAGGTCAAGTGTGACCTGAAGGTCAGTCTCCCTCTGCCCTCGAATATATTACCCAAGTGTTCCCATGTGTCTCAGGACATTACATATTTTCTCCTAAATTTTAAAAAAATTCCAACAAACTGATCGCTCTTTATTCTTTGGCTTTTTTTTTTTTTTTTTCGCCACAATGATCAAATCGGCAAGCTACAATTTCTTCTAAATATTGGTAGGAGGATTGTATGACCTAAGGAAGGTTCAAAGAATAATGTATCTCAATTCTGAATGTGTTCTGTAACAACACAGGCAGCTATTGCCCGGGCCTGATTCCCAAAGAACACATAATAGAATCCTTGCATTTTTACGTCCCCTTTTTCCAATGACATTTTCCAGCTATAGTTTTGTTTTCTTTGGAATGGAATTTACAAATTTTTCTCTTCAATGTACACAGCACGTTTCGTATGACTACTGGTCCAGATAGAGATTGGGACAGGTGGGTGCCTTTACTGTCTGCTTCCTCATCACTTTTGGAGTCCCTGTCTCATGTAGGTGTGCATGTCTGCATTGTCTTCTGAAAAACGAGCCAGCTGGAGAAAACAGGACTGGTTGATATTGTTAATTGTAAAGGAATTCCTTTCATTCCTCCCCTCATGGTTTCCTTTCTTATCTTAATTCCTTTTGCACTGAGGATTGGAGGGCTGTAAAACAGCTGTGGCTCTGATGGGTGAATATCCTTTGGAACCTCAGATTGTGATTCCCACAAATATGGGTCAATTTGCATCACAGAGTAAACTATGAAAGGGTTTCAAATGTCCGTGCTCCTCCCATCCTGGCAATGTACCTTCATTTGCAATAAATTGTTCCTATCTTCCTTCATTTTCAGCGAGGACTGAACATGAAAAAGGCAAGTTGCTATCATGTATTCCACTGCTTATCTGAGCCACTGTGTATGTCTCTTGCTGTTTGTGTGTGTGTGTGGGTGAGGCGAGCTAAACCTTGCTAGTGTTACGGAATCTGAAGTGAGTTCACTCACCTGTTGTGCAGCAAGCCAATCTCTGGCACCAGGTGTGGTGGAAGAAAGTAGGAATTTTATTTTTGCACAGCGCTGAGCAAGGACATAGGGCAGCTAATGCTGAAATCCCAAACTCCCCGAAAAGCTAAAAGGAAGGGTTTTTATTTGGGGTTTTAGGTAGGGGATGGGGAGCATATGGCCTTGCTAGTCAGAGCTTTCCCACCAGCCTGTCTTTGGCCTTGAGACACTTGCAGAGAGGAGGGAGCTCATGACCTTGCTGGTGAGCAGCTTTCCCACCAGCCCATATCTCTTTGCGGGAGGAGATAGTCCAGGTGCTTGTCCTTGAGGGTGTCTGTCTCCATGGAGGATAGTGGATTCTGGAGCCAGGAAGCCAGAGAGTAAGCAGGGAATGAGTGTTTTGGTTTTAGCCCCATACATGCTGGGTTTAATGTGGGGAAACTGATATCAGGGTCGATATCACTAGTGGTATTAAATACTGAATTTTAAGAAATTTGAGCTTGTTTTCGTGTTTCCATCCTAAGAAATTAACATTCAACTTTGCTATTCTTTTTCAGAGGAACTTCAGAAAAACTTCGGTAAGTTGTCTGAGATCCCTCTACTTCCACAGCTCCTTAGGACGCCTGGTTTCTTGGCCTCTGTGAGACCCCTGCCATTATATCTCTAAGCCATCCATTTGCATGCACTTCTCGGGGTTTTAACTGTTCCTACCCAAATTGGATGGTGTGGTGCTACTTCCACTTTAAATGCTGTCCATTTCCATTCCTCTTCCCTCCATCCACTTCCATTCCTGCTGTTTGCATTTCACCCCATGCTATCTCTGTAAACAGAGGCTTCTTCTGTCCTGCAGTCATTACCCAGAGTTTCTTTAAGAAGTTGGCGAAACGAAGGTCATTACGTTGATAGGCATGGGGGTTTTATTCTCTATATTTCTGAAAAATGTCCTAACTTAAGACTTTTTTCATATGTTCCAAGTTTGAGGGCCCATGACTAGGCAACTCATACTTACCCAATTCACCGAAAGAGAACAGAGGATCCCAAACTGCTGAGTGAAGCATCTCTAGCCATTGTGTGTTCAAAGTTGTTGTTATAACTCATGTCATTCATTGGTCAAGTGTGACCTGAGGGTCACTCTCCCTCTGCCCTCAAACATATTACCCAAGTATTAGCATGCATCTAAATACGTTAAATATTTTCTTCTAACTTTTAAAAAATTTCCAACCACAGTGATGGCTCTTTATTCTTTGGCATTTTCATTGCCACAATGATCAAATCGGCAAGCTGCAATTTTTTCTAAATATTGGTAGAAGGATTGTATGACCTAAGGAAGGTTCAAATCTAATGTATATCAATTCTCAATTTCTTATGTAACAACACAGGCAGCTATTGCCCTGGCCTGTTTCTCAAAAGACACATAATAGAATCCTTACATTTTTACATCTTCCTTTTCCAATGATGTTTTCCAGTTAGATTTTTGTTTTCTTTGGAATGGAATTTACAAATTTATCTCTTCAATGTACATAGCACGTTTCATATGACTACTGGTCCAGATACAGATTGGGACAGCTGGGTGCCTTTACTGTCTGCTTCCTCATTACTTTTGGAGTCCCTGTCTCATGTAGGTGTGCATGTCTGCATCGTCTTCTGAAAAATGTGAAAGCTTGACAAAAGAGGACTGATTAAAATTGTTAATCTTAGAAGAAGTCCTATCATTCCTCCTCTCATGCTTTCCTTTCCAATCTTAATTCATTTTGGACCAAGGAGTGGGGGGGATGTAAAACAACTGTGCCTCTGATGGGTGAGATGTCCTTTGCATCCTTCAGGTTCTGATTCTCACAAATATGGGTCAATTTGCATCACAGAGTAAACTATGAAAGGGTTCAAATGTCCATGCTCCAGGCATCCTGGCAATGTACCTTCCTTTGCAATAAATTGTTCCTTTCTTCCTTTACTTTTCAGTGGAGACTAAACAGGACAAAGGTAAGTTCCTATGATGTATTTCCCTGTTTACCTGACCCACTGTGTGTCTCTTTCTGTGCGTGTGTGTGTGTGTGTCTGAGAGTGAGGTCCGTTACACCTTGAAAGTGGCAATTTTAGATACTGAATTTTAAGAAATTTGAAGTTGTTTTTGCGTTTCCATCCTGCGAAATTGACGTTGGACTTTGCTATTTTTTTTTTCAGAGGAACGTAAGAAAAAGTTTGGTAAGTTTCTGATATCTCTGTACTTCGGTAGGTCTTTAGGATGACTAGTTTCTTGGCCTCTTTGAGATTCGCTGCCATTTTATCTCTAAACCATCCATTTACACTGTCTTCCCCTCAGTGTTGACTGTTCCCAGCCAAATAGGATGGAGTTCAGCTTCTTTCAAGTTCTGTCAGTTACCGTTCCTCCTCCCTCCATCCACTCCATTGCTGCTATTTGCATTTCATCCCATGTCATCCCTGGAAACAGTGGCTTCTTCTTTCCTGCAGACATTTTCCAGACTTTCATTAAGCACTTGTCGAAACAAAGAACATTACGTTCACAAGCGTATGGTTTTTATTCTATATACATTTCTGAAAAGCATCCTAACTTAACACTTCTTTCATATGTTCCAAGTTTGAGGACCCACAGCTATGCAACTCATACTTACGCAATACACCGAAAGTGAACAGAAGATCCTAAACTGCTTACTGAAGCATCTCTATCCATTGTCTGTTCACAGTTGTTGTTATAACTGATATCATTCATTAGTCATGTGTGACCTGAGGGTCACTCTCCCTCTGCCCTCGAATATATTACCCAAGTGTTCCCGTGCACGTAAATACGTTACATATTTTCTCCTAACTTTTAAAAAATTTCCAACCATACAGATCAATCCTTATTCTTTGGCAGTTTTATTGCCACAGTGATCAAATCAGCAAGCTGCAATTTTTTCTAAATATTGGTAGAAGGATTGTATGACCTACGGAAGGTTCAAATGCAATGTATATCAATTCTCAATTTGTTATGTAACAACACAGGCCAATATTGTCCTGGACTGATTCCCAAAGTACACTTAATAAAATCCTTACATTTTTACGTCCTCCTTTTCCAATGACAATTTCCAGTTATACTCTTGTTTTCTTTGGAATGCAACATACAAATTTATCTCAACAATGTACATAGCATGTTTCATATGACTACTGGTCCAAGTAGAGATTGGGAGAGATGGGCGCCTTTGCTCTCCACTTCCTCATCACTTCTGGAGTGCATGACTCATGTATGTCTACACGTCAGCATCGTCTTCTGAAAAATGGGACAGCTTGACAAAAGAGGACTGATTGATATTGTTAATCCTAGAAGAAGTCCTACCATTCCTGGCCTCAAGGATTCCTTTCCTACCTTAATTCACTTTGCACTGAGGAGTGCAGGGATGTAAAACAACTGTCTCTCTGATCGGTGAGATGTCCTTTTGAAACTTCAGGTTATGATTCTCACAAATATGGGTCAATTTGCCTCACAGAATAAATTATGAAAGGGTTTAAATCTCAGTGCTGCTCACTTCCTGCAATGTACCATCCTTTGCAATAAATTGTTCTTTTCTTGCTTTCATTCAACTAAGACTGAACATGAAAACGAAAACTTCCAATAATGTATTCCACTGCTTACCTGAGCCACTGCGTGTGTCTCTTGCTGTGTGTGTGTGTGTGTGTGTGTGTGTGTGTGTGTGTGTGTGTGTGTGACTGAGGTCAGCTACTGGTTGAAAGTGGTAATTTTAGATACTGAGTTTTATGAAATTGCTTTTGCATTTCCATCCTCTGAAATTGACATTGGACTTTGCTATTTTTTTTTTCAGAGGAACTTAAGAAAAAGTTTGGTAAGTTGTTCACATACCTCTACTTCCATAGGTCTTTTGGATGACTTGTTCATTGGCCTCTTGAGATTCCCTGCCATGTTATCTCTAAGCCATCCATTTGCACACACTCCTCCTGGATGTTGACGGTTACCTCACAAATTGGATGGTGTCGGGCTTTTCCCATTTTAAGTTCTATCAGTTTCCATTCCTCTTCCCAGCATCCACTTCCATTCCTGCTATGCATTTCATAGCATGCCATCTCTGCAAACAGTGGTTTCTTCTTCCTGCAGACATTTCCCAGTGTTTCATTGATAAGGTGGCGAAACGAAGGACATTCCGGTTATAGGCAAATGGGTTTTATTCTATATATATTTCTGAAAAACATCCTAACTTAAAACTTCTTTCATATGTTCCAAGATTGAGGGCCCATGACTATGCAACTCATGCTTAGCCAATACAGCGAATGAGAAGAGAAGATCCAAAACCGCTGAGTAGAGCATCTCTAGCCACTGTGTGTTCAAAGTTCTTGTTATAACTCATGTCATTCATTGGTCAAGTGTGACCTGACGGTCACTCTCCCTCTGCCCTCGAACATATTAACCAAGTGATCCCATGCATTTAAATATGTTACATACTTTCTCCTAACTTTTAAAAAATTTCCAACCACACTGATGGCTCTTTATTCTTTGGCATGTTTATTGACACAATGATCAAATCTGCAAGCTGCAATTTTTTCTAAATATTGGTAAAGGGTTGTATGACCTAAGGAAGGTTCAAATCTAACATATCTCAATTCTCAACTAGTTATGTAACAACACAGACCCTGATTGCCCTGGCCAGTTTCCCAAAAGATACGTAATAGAATCCTTACATTTTTACGTCCTCCTTTTCCAATGACAATTTCCAGTTATACTCTTGTTTTCTTTGGAATGCAATCTACAAATTTATCTCTGCAATGTACATAGCACTTTTCATATGACAAATGGTCCCTGTAGAGATTGGAACACATGGGTGCCTTTACTGCCCTCTTCCTCATCACTTTGGAGTGCTGGACTCATGTATGTCGGCATGTCTGCATTGTCTTCTGAAAAACGGGACAGCTCGACTAAAGAGGACTGATTGATATTGTTAATCCTGGAGGAAGGACTATCATTCCTTCTCTCATGGTTTCCTTTCCTATCTTAATTCCTTTTGCACCAAGGAGTGAGGTGATGTAAAAGAACTGTGCCTCTGATGGGTAACATGTCCTTTGGAATCTTAAGGTTCTGATTCTCACATATAGGGGTCAATTTGCATCACACAGTAAACTGTGAAAAGGTTTCAAATGTTGGTGCTCATCACATCCTGGCAATGTACCTTCATTTGCAATAAATTGTTCCTTTCTTCCTTTACTTTCAGAGGATACTCAACATGAAAATGGTAAGTTCCTTTAATGCATTCCACTGTTTACCTGAGCAGTTGTGTACAGCTGTTTCTGAGTTTGTGTTTGTGTGTGGGGGAAAGACAGTGAGGTCAGCTAAAACTTGATAGTGGTAATTTTAAATACTGAAGCTTAAGAAATTTGAATTTGTTTTTGTGTTTGCATCCTGTGGAAATTGACATTGAACTTTGCTGTTTTGTTGTTGGAGAAACTAAAGAAAATTCTCCGTAAGTTGTCTGATATCGGTCTACTCCCATAGCTCCTTAGGATGACTGGTTTCTGGGCCTCTTTGAGATTACCTGCCATTTTATGTCTAAGCCATCCATTTGCATGCACTTCTCCTGGAGGTTGACTGTTCCCACCCAACTTGTATGGTATTGGGCTTCTCCCATTTTAAGTTCTGTCAGTTTACATTCCTCTTCCCTCCATCTACTATCATTCCCGCTATTTGCTTTTCATACCATGCCATCCCTGGAAACATTTGATTCTTCTGTCTTGCAGACATTTCCCAGAGTTTCCTTAAGAAGTTGGCAAAACGAAGGACATTACGTTGATAGGCATATGGTTTCCATTCTCTATATATTTCTGAAAAACATCCTAACTTAAGACTCCTTTTGTATGTTCCAAGTTTAAGGGCCCATTACTAGGCAACTCATACTTACCCAATACACCAAAAGAGAAGAGGAGATCTCAAGCTGCTGAGTGAAGCATCTCTATCCATTGTGTGTTCAAAGTTGTTGTTATAACTCATGTCAATCATTGGTCAAGTGTGACCTGATGGTCACTCTCCCTCTGCCCTTGAACATATTACCCAAGTGTTCCCATGCATCTAAATACCTTACATATTTTCTCCTAACTTTCAAAAAATTTCAAAACCCACCGACTGCTCTTTATTCTTTGGCATTCTTATTGCCACAATCATCAAATCGGCAAGCTGCAATTTCTTCTAACGATTTGTAGAAGTATTGGACAACCTAAGGAAGGTTCAAATCTAATGTATCTCAGTTCCAAATGTGTTATGTAACAACACAGGCAGCTGTTGTCCTGGTCTGATTCCCAAAGGACATGTAATATTATGCTTACATTTTAACATCTTCCTTTTCCAGTGACATTTTCCAGTGTTATTCTTGCTTTCTTTGGAATGGAATTCAGAAATTTATCTCTTCAATGTGCACAACACGTTTCATATGGCTACTGGTCCAGATAGAGATTGAGACCAATGGGTGCCTTTACTGTCTGCTTGCTCATCACTTTTGGAGTCCCTGTCTCATGTATGTGGGCATGTCTACATCGTCTTCTGAAAAATGGGACAGCTCGACAAAAGAAGAGTGATTGATAATGTTCATCCCGGAGGAAGTCCTATCTTGCCTCCTCTCATGGTTTCCTTTCCTATCTTAATTCCTTTTGCACCCAGGAGTGGAGGGATGTAAGACATCAGTGCCTCTGATGGGGGAGATATCCTTTGGGCCCTTAAGGTGCTGATTCTCACAAGTAGAGGTCAATTTGCATCACAGAGTAAACTCTGAAAGCGTTTGATATGTCGGTGCTCCTTCCATCCTGGCAATGTACCTTCATTTGCAAAAAATTGTTCCTTCTCTCCCTTACTGTTTGGAGGACATGGAACAAGAAAAAGAGAAGTTCCTAAAATGTATCCCACTGTGTACCTGAACACCTATGTATGTGTGTCTTTGTGTGTGTATGTGTGGTCACATAAACCTTGATAGTGGTAATTTGAAATACTGAATATTTAGAAATATGTGTTTGTTTTTGCGTTTCCATCCTGTGAAATTGACCTTGAACTTTGCTATTTGTTTTTTCAGATACATGGATGACAGACCTCGGTAAGTTGTCTGAAGTCCCTCTACTTCCATAGCTCTTAGGATGACTGGTTTCTGGGCCTCTTTGACATCCCTGCCATTTTATGACTAAGCCATTCATTTACACACACTTTTCCTGGAGGTTGACTGATCCAGCCCAACTTGTATGGTGTTGGGCTTCTCCCATTTTAAGGTCTGTCAGTTTCCCTTCCTCTTCCCTCCATCCACTCCATTCCTGCCATTTGCATTTCATACCATGCCATCCCTGGAAATATTGGATTCTTCTGTCCTGCAGACATTTCCCAGAGTTTCCTTAAGAAGATGGCAAAACGAAGGACGTTACGTTGATAGGGGTATGCTTTCCATTCTCTATATATTTCTGAAAAACATCCTAACTTAAGACTCCTTTTGTATGTTCCAAGTTTGAGGGCCCATGACTATGCAACTCATACTTACCCAATACACCGAAGGAGAAGAGGAGATCCCAAACTGCTGAGTGAAGCATCTCTATCCATTGTGTGTTCAAAGTTGTTCTTATAACTCGTGTCATTCATTGGTCAAGTGTGACCTGAGGGTCACTCTCCCTCTACCCTTGAACCTATTACCCAAGTCTTCCCATGCATCTAAATACCATACATATTTTCTCCTGACTACCAAAAACTTTCCAACCACACTGATGGCTCTTTAATCTTTGGCATTTTTATTGCCACAATTATCAAATCGGCAAGCTGCAAGCTCTTCTAACTATTTGTAGAAGGACTGTACAACCTAAGGAAGGTTCAAATCTAATGTATCTCAGTTCTGCATGTGTTATGTAACAACACAGGCAGCTGTTGTCCTGGCCTGTTTCCCAAAGGACACGTAATATAATCCTTACATTTTCACGTCCTCCTTTTCCGGTGACGTTTTCCAGTTTTATTCTTGCTTTCTTTGGAATGGAATTCAGAAATTTGTCTCTTCAGTGTACAGAGCACGTTTCATATGACTACTGGTCCAGATAGAGATTGGGACCAATGGGTGCCTTTACTGTCTGCTTGCTCATCACTTTTGGAGTCCGTCTCATGTAGGACTGCATGTCAGCATCGTCTTCTGAAAAACGGGACAGCTCGACTAAAGAGGACTGATTGATATTGTTAATCCTGGAGGAAGGACTATCATTCCTTCTCTCATGGTTTCCTTTCCTATCTTAATTCCTTTTGCACCAAGGAGTGATGTGATGCAAAAGAACTGTGCCTCTGATGGGTAACATGTCCTTTGGAATATTAAGGTTCTGATTCTCACATATAGGGGTCAATCTGCATCACACAGTAAACCGTGAAAGGGTTTCAAATGTTGATGCTCATCACATCCTGGCAATGTACCTTCATTTGCAATAAATTGTTCCTTTCTTCCTTCACTTTTCAGCGAAGACTCAACATGAAAATGGTAAGTTCCTATAATGTATTCCACTATTTTCCTGAACCACTGTGCACGTCTGTTTCTGTGTGTGTCTGTGTGTGTGTGTGTGTGGGGGGGGGGGACAGAGAGTGAGGTCAGCTAAAACTTGATAGTGGTAATTTTAAATACTGAAGCTTAACAAATTTGAATTTGTATTCGTGTTTCCATCCTGTGAAAGTGACACTGAACTTTGCTGTTTTGTTTTTTAGAGGAACTAAAGAAAAAAGTCGGTAAGTTGTCTGATATCCCTGCACATCCACAGCTCCTTAGGATGACATGTTTCTGGACCTCTTTGAGAATGCTACCATTTTAAGTCTAAGCCATCCATTTGCACGCACTTCTCCTGGAGGTTGACTGTTCCCACCCAACTTGAATGGTGTTGGCCTTCTCTCATTTTAAGTTCTGTCAGTTTCCGTTCCTCTTCCCTCCATCCATTATCATTCCTGCTATTTGTTTTTCATACCATGTCATCCCTGGAAACATTGGATTCTTCTGTCCTGCAGACATTTCCCAAAGTTTTCTTAAGAAGTTGGCAAAACGAAGGACGTTATGTTGATAGGTGTACGGTTTCCATTCTCTATATATTTCTGAAAAACACCTTAACTTAAGACTTCTTTCGTATGTTCCAAGGTTGAGGGCCCATGACTATGCAACTCATACTTACCCAATACACCGAAAGAGAAGAGGAGATCTTAAGCTGCTGAGTGAAGCATCTCTATCCATTGTATATGCAAAGTTGTTGTTATAACTCATGTCATTCATTGGTCAAGTGTGACCTGAGGGTCACTCTCCCTCGGCCCTCGAACCTATTACCCAAGTTTTCCCATGCATCTAAATACCATGCATATTTTCTCCTAACTTTTAAAAAATTTCAAAACCCACTCAGCGCTCTTTATTCTTTGGCATTCTTATTGCCACAATCATTGAATCAGCAAGCTGCAATTTCTTCTAACTATTTGTAGAAGGATTGTACAACCTAAGGAAGGTTCAAATCTAATGTATCTCAGTTCTGAATGAGTTATATAACAACACAGGCAGCTATTGTCCTGGCCTGGTTCCCAAAGGACACGTAATATAATCCTTGCATTTTAACATCCTCCTTTTTCAGTGAGGTTTTCCAGTTTTATTCTTGCTTTCTTTCGAATGGAATCTAGAAATTTCACTCTTCAATATACAGAGCAACTTTCACATGACTACTGGTCCAGATAGAGATTGGGACAGATGGGTGCCTCTACCGTCTGCTTCCTCATCACTTTTGGAGTCCCTGTCTCATGCTCGCATGTCAGCATCGTCTTCTGAAAAACGGGACAGCTCGAGAAAAGAGGACTGATTGACATTGTTAATCCTGAAGGAAGGCCTATCATTCATTCTCTGATGGTTTCCTTTCATATCTTCATTCCTTTTACACCCAGCAGTGGAGGGATGTAAGACATCTGTGCCTCTGATGGGCGAGATGTCCTTTGGGTCCTTAAGGTTCTGATTCTCACAAATAGAGGTCAATTTGCATCACAGAGTAAACTCTGGAAGGGTTTCAAATGTTGGTGCTCCTCCCATCCTGGCAATGTACCTTCATTTGCAAAGAATCCTTCCTTTACTCCTTTACTTTTCAGAGGAGATGGAACAAGAAAAAGTGAAGTTCTTAAAATGTATTTCCCTCTTTACCTCAACCACTATGTATGTATGTGTTTGTGTGTGTATGTGTGGTCAGATAAACCTTGATAATGGTATCCTGAAATACTGAATGTTTAGAAATGTGAATTTGTTTTTGTGTTTCCATGCTATGAAACTGACATTGAACTTTGCTCTTTTGATTTTTAGAAGAACTAAAGAAAAACCTCGGTAAGTTGTCTGAAGTCACTCTACTTCCATAGCTCCTTAGGATGACTGGTTTCTGGGCCTCTTTGAGATTACCTGCCTTTTTATGTCTAAGCCATCTATTTGCACACACTTCTCCTGGATGTTGACTGTTCCCAAAAACTTGTATGGTGTTATGCGTCGCCCATTTAGAGTTCTGTCAGTTTCCGTTCTTCTTTCCTCCATCCACTGCCATTCCTGCTATTTGCATTTCATACCATGCTATCCCTGGAAACATTGGATTCTTCTGTCTTGCAGACATTTCCCAGAGTTTCCTTAAGAAGTTGGCAAAATGAAGGACGTTACGTTGATAGGCATATGGTTTCTATTCTCTATATATTTCTGAAAAACATCCTATCTTACGACTCCTTTCATATGTTCCAAGTTTGAGGGCCAATGACTATGCAACTCATACTTGCCCAATACACCGAAAGAGAAGAGGAGATCCCAAAGTGCTGAGTGAAGCACCTCTCTGCATTATGTGTTCAACGTTGTCATTATTGCTCATGTCAATCATTGACCAAGTGTAACCTGATGGTCACTCTCCCTCTGCCCTCGAACATATTACCCAAGTGTTCCCATGCATCTAAATACCTTACATATTTTCTCCTAACTTTTAAAAAACTTCCAACCACACCGAAGGCTCTTTATTCTTTGGCATGTTTATTGCCTCAATCATCAAATCGGCAAGTTGCAAGCTCTTCTATTTGTGGAAGGATTGTACAACCTAAGAAAGGTTCAAATCTAATGTATCTCAATTCTGCATGTGTTATGTAACAACACAGGCAGCTATTGCCGTGGCCTCTTTCCAAAAGGACACATAATATAATCCTTACATTTTAAGGTCCTCCTTTTACGGTGACATGTTCCAGTTTTACTCTTGCTTTCTTTCTAATGGAATTCAGAAATTTATCTCTTCAATGTACAGAGCACGTTTCATATGACTACTGGTCCAGATAGAGATTGGGACAGATGGGTGCCTCTACTGTCCGCTTCCTCATCACTTTTGGAGTCCCTGTCTCATGTATGAGTGCATGTCAGCATCGTCTTCTGAAAAACGGGACAGCTCGACAAAAGAGAAGTGATTGATATTGTTAATCCTGGAGGACTGCCTATCATTCATTCTCTGATGGTTCCCTTTCCTATCTTAATTCCTTTTACATCCAGCAGTGGAGGGATGTAAGACATCTGTGCCTCTGACGGGGGAGATGTCCTTTGGGCCCTTAAGGTTCTGATTCTCACAAATAGAGGTCAATTTGCATCACAGAGTAAACTCTGAAAGCGTTTGATATGTCGGTGCTCCTCCCATCCTGGCAATGTACCTTCATTTGCAAAACGTTGTTCCTTTTCTCCTTTACTGTTCAGAGGAGATGGAACAAGAAAAAGTTCCTAAAATGTTTCCACTGTTTACCTGAACCACTATGTATGTGTGTGCTTGTGTGTGTGTGTCTGGTCACATAAACCTTGATAGTGGTAATTTGAAATACTGAATTTTTAGAAATATGAATTTGTTTTTGCGTTTCCATCCTGTGAAACAGACCTTGAACTTTGCTACTTGTTTTTTCAGATAAATGGATGACAGACCTCGGTAAGTTGTCTGAAGTCCCTCTACTTCTGTAGCTCTTAGGATGACTGGTTTCTGGGCTTCTTTGAGATCCTTGCCATTTTATGTCTAAGCCATCCATTTGCACACACTTCTCCTGGAGGTTGACTGTTCCACCCAATTTGTACGGTGTTGGGCTTCTCCAATTTCAAGGTCTGTCCGTTTCCCTTCCTCTTCCCCCCCCCCCCCCCCCCCCCCCCGGTCCACTCCATTTCTGCTATTTGCATTACATACCATGCCATCCCTGGAAACATTGGATTCTTCTGTCCTGCAGACATTTCCCAGAGTTTCCTTAAGAAGTTGGCAAAATGAAGGACGCTACGTTGATAGGCGTACGGTTTCCATTCTCTATATATTTTTGAAAAACATCCTAACTTAAGACTTCCTTCGTATGTTCCAAATTTGAAGGGCCCATGACTATGCAACTCATGCTTACCCATTCACAGGTCAAGTGTGACCTGTGGGTCACTCTCCCTCTGCCCTCGAGCATACTACCCAAGTGTTCCCATGCATCTTAATACGTTACATATTTTCTCCTAACTTTTAAAAAATTTCAAAACCCACTGACTGCTCTTTATTCTTTGGCATTTTTATTGCCACAATCATTGAATTGGCAAGCTGCAATTTCTTCTAACTATTTGTAGAAGGATTGTACAACCTAAGGAAGGTTCAAATCTAATGTATCTCAGTTCTTAATGTGTTATGTAACAACACAGGCAGCTATTGTCCTTCCTGTTTCCCTAAGGACACGTAATATAATCCTTCCATTTTCACGTCCTCCTTTTCCAGTGCGTTTTCCAGTTCTACTCTTGCTTTCTTTCAAATTGAATTTAGAAATTTATCTCTTCAATGTACAGAGGACGTTTCACATGACTACCGGTCTGAGTATAGATTGGGACACCTGGGTGCTTTTAGTGTCTGCCTCTTCATCACTTTTGGAGCTTTAGGGGAGGAAGACATTTCCTCTACCCACTGTGGGTTCTTCTGACCAGAGACCGAAATAAATTCACATAAGACAGAATAGCAAGAGAAAATAAACAAAGCTTTATAACATGTATACATGGGAGAGGGCCAGGCAAGCTGACCAACTCGCCAAAATGGCTGAAGCCCCCACCTTAAATATCATCTTCAGCTAACAACAAAGAAGGATGTTGGGGGTGGAGGGCGAGTAGATCATGGGAGACTGACACACAAGTACAGCAAACAAATGCAGATTTAAGTCCTTGCCTTTGGCATTGATTAAGAGTTTCTAGAGATAAGGTCATCCCCTCCTTCTTCCTGGTACAAAGAGTGAGGCACCTTTACAGATGGAGATTTCCTTTACAATGTAAATGTCTCTTAATAAAGAGTAAGTAAACTCTGTTTCTCAGAGTTCTTTTCCTGTCTGCAGTTTATTAAAGGTAACCATCCCCAAATAATCCTCATGCCAAAGAGATATATCTTGCGGTGGCCAATGCCAGTCCCCCACAGAGCCCCTGTCTCATGTATGAGTGCATGTCAGTACCACCTCCTGAGAAATGGGACAGCTCTACAAAAGAGGACTGATTCACATTGTTAATCCTGGAGGAAGGCCTATCATTCCTTCTCTCATGGTATCCTTTCCTATCTTAATTCCTTTTGCACCAAGGAGTGAGGCGATGTAAAAGAACTGTGCCTCTGATGGGTAACATGTCATTTGGAACCTTAAGGTTCCGATTCTCACATATAGGGGTCTATTTGCATCACACAGTAAACTGTGAAAAGGTTTCAAATGTTGGTGCTCATCACATCCTGGCAATGTACCTTCATTTGCAATAAATTGTTCCTTTCTTCCTTTACTTTCAGAGGATACTCAACATGAAAATGGTAAGTTCCTTTAATGTAGTCCACTGTTTACCTGAGCCACTGTGTAAGTCTGTTCCTGTGTTTGTGTTTGTGTGTGGGGGAGAGACAGTGAGGTCAGCTAACACTTGATAATGTGAATTTTAAATACTGAAGTTTAAGAAATTTGAATTTGTTTTTGTGTTTGCATCCTGTGGAAATTGACATTGAACTTTGCTGTTTTCTTTTTTAGAGGAACTAAAGAAAAAAGTCGGTAAGTTGTCTGATATCGGTCTACTCCCACAGCTCCTTAGGATAACTGGTTTCTGGGCCTCTTTGAGATTACCTGCCATTTTATGTCTAAGCCATCCATTTGCATGCACTTCTCCTGGAGGTTGACTGTTCCCACCCAACTTCTATGGTGTTGGGCTTCTCCCATTTTAAGTTCTGTCAGTTTACATTCCTCTTCCCTCCATCCACTATCATTCCCGCTGTCTGCATTTCATACCATGCCATCCCTGGAAACATTGGATTCTTCTGTCCTGCAGACATTTCCCAGAGTTTCCTTAAGAAGTTGGCAAAACGAAGGACATTACGTTGATAGGCATATGGTTTCCATTCTCTATATATTTCTGAAAAACATCCTAACTTAAGACTCCTTTTGTATATTCCAAGTTTAAGGGCCCATGACTAGGCAACTCATACTTACCCAATACACCAAAAGAGAAGAGGAGATCTCAAGCTGCTGACTGAAGCATCTCTATCCATTGTGTATTCAAAGTTGTTGTTATAACTCATGTCAATCATTGGTCAAGTGTGACCTGATGGTCACTCTCCCTCTGCCCTTGAACATATTACCCAGGTCTTCCCAGGCATCTTAATATCTTACATATTTTCTCCTAACTTTCAAAAAATTTCAAAACCCACTGAGCACTCTTTATTCTTTGGCATTCTTATTGCCACATTCATCAAATCGGCAAGCAATTTCTTCTATCTATTTGTAGAAGGATTGTACAACCTAAGGAAGGTTCAAATCTAATGTATCTCAGTTCTGCATGTGTTATGTAACAACACAGGCAGCTGTTGTCCTGGCCTGTTTCCCAAAGGACACGTAATATAATCCTTACATTTTAATGTCCTTCTGTTCCACTGACGTTTTCCAGTTTTACTCTTGCTTTCTTTGGAATGGAATTTAGAAATTTATGTCTTCAGTGTACAGAGCATGTTTCATATGACTACTGGTCCAGATAGAGATTGGAACAAATGGGTGCCTTTACTGTCTGCTTCCTCATCACTTTTGGAGTCCCTGTCTCATATATGTGTGCATGTGTGCATTGTCTCTGAAAAACTAGACAGCTCGACAAAAGAGGATGGGTTGATATTGTTAATCCTGGAGGAAGTCCTATCATTCCTCCTCTCATGGTTTTCTTTCCTACCTTAATTCTTTTTGCACCAAGGAGTGAGGCGATGTAAAACAACTGTGCCTCTGATGGGTGAGATGTCCTTTGCAACCTTAAGGTCCTGATTCTCTCAAATAAAGTTCAATTTACATCACAGAGTAAACTATTGAAGGGTTTCAAATGTCCGTTTCCTGGCATCCTGGCAGTGTACCTTCATTTGCAATAAATTGTTCCTTTTTCCCTTTCCCTTTCAGAAGAGATTGAACATGAAAAAGACAAGTGCCTATAATGTATTCCACTGTTTCCCTGAGCCACTAAGTATGTGTGTGTTTCTGTGTGTATGTGTGTTCAGCTAAAACTTGATAGTGGTAATTTTAAATACGGATTTTCAAGTAGTTGAATTTGTTTTCACATTTCCATCCCATTAAATTTATATTATCTTTCCTGTTTTCTCTTTTTCAGGAGAACTTGAGAAAAACCTTGGTAAACTGTCTTATATCTCTCTACTCTCATAGCTCTTTAGAATGACTGGTTTCTTGGTGTCTTCAAGAGTTCCTGTCTCTTTATCTTTAAGCCATCCATTTGCACACACTTCTCCTGGTTTCTTACTAGTCATTTCATTTAGAATCTCCTTCATTGTATTTAATACTTCATTTCTCTTCCTTTTTTGTTAAGTTGGAAATAATGAGATTTTCCTCACATGAAGCTGTCAACACATAACAATCTATAACCATTCTATATATAAAAGCACTAAGGTGAATTTTACTTGAGCCTGAGTCAGGATTATAACCGAGGAATGCCTTAGAAATTGCCATGTAGAAGCATGGTTCCAGTACAGTCTTATAACTTTTTTAGAACAAAGAAAATACAATAAACACACCCAGGACACATTTTCATCAAAGTTTCAAAGCAGTATTCAGTTGCAAGTTAACAGGTCAACATGCTGGTGAAGTTAGTAAAAGGACTAATCTGGTCATTACCAACAGGTCGTTAGCACCAGGGTGTTACCAATAGGGCATAGGAGGGGAAATATGCATTCTTATCTAAGAGAATTCATTCTTTAGCTTAATGGTTAAGCAGATGTGCAATGTATGTTTGATAGGCCACAAGTCAGGCTTTTTAGTTCAAGCCTAATCAGCTTTGAACCTGAATAGTTACCCCATGTACCTCAGTATGTGAAAATCTCTTGTCAAATGAATACAACATTATCCTCATTTTTTTTCTGTGAAGAAATTATACTAAAAGGTATCTAACTTTAGGACATTTGTAACTTAAGAGACAGAGATGCATATTACTGGGTATTTTAGTCTAGAGAATACAGGAGAGATGGAAAAATTCACGCAGGGGAATTAACGTCACCAAAGAAGTTTCCTCCAAAAACGCAGACCTTGTAAAATCATGCAGCGTACATAAAAAAGCTTGATCCTATAAATTTCAAAGACTTCCAAATACTGTCTTTTTACCAAATGTCAATTCTATAAATGAGTTAATCTCTTGGAACGGGCATTAAAGTTTTATAAGGGACATCAATAAAGCCTGGAGTCATATTATGGGAAACAGAATCAGCACAACCCTCGTACATTTTGCTCATATGGTCTTAGTATTTCTTTTCCTCCATTAGCTCATTTTTATTATATTTTCCCCAAATCTGTGAGTCAATAATCAACACCAGTTTTATTCTTTTTATTTTCTGTTTGTGTATAAAAGATTTATATGCTGAGAAATTCTCTACCTCTATGTAAGTTAACGGAAATGGAAGAAATTTGGTTAGTGCCATGTCACACAATTCTTTGACCTTCTGAGGTAAATGATATCATCAGAGTGCACATGATTTCAAAGCTAATTTTAAAAGTTTTATCAATTGACTACGAAATTAAATGTTATTGTAATTTTGTTAAATGCACAGAATTAAAAGCCATCAGACTTGCATAAAGATTTTACCCAGATTTACAGTCATTCTCTTTCAGGATAGTTGTGATATCTTCTAAAAAGACTTTTTCAGGATTTATACACGTTTACCACTAATTATACAAATAATGTTTTCACTTTAAGACATCTTGTTTAATATGACATAGTCATAAAGTTTTGCAAAATTAAAAATCAATTTCAATATGCTACTACCAAAATAACATTTGCTATAAAATTATTTTATTAAATATGTATTTTGATCTAAATCTTGAATTACCTATATCCTTAAAACTATCCATAAACAAAATATGTATGTGATAAAATCCTAGCTATGTTTCTGTCCACATCTTCACCATTCTTCTTTTATTCAGTCAATTGTGAAAATTCATTCATTTTTTTCACTTTTTTAAGATAAAAATGTGCTTCCTTGCCAGTTTTTCATTGTTGTTTGTTTTTTCTAATTACATTCATCCTACTAATTTTCTGTGCACTGGTAATTTTCAATTTCTGTGTTAGTTTTCCTTGTCATTCACATGTGATTTTTCCATTTTACTTTTCAGATGAACTTCGGAACGAACTTGGTAACATTTTTATGACATTCATCTTTATTGATATATTTCTTAGAAATATTTTTTCTTTGTTCTTGTTCCCTTTTTTTGCGATAGACTTAGGCTTCTTCTATGTTCTAGATAATTACCATAATTTCATTATAAGATTGGTGAGATGAAGGGAATTAGGTTAAGAAGAATATGATTTTCTGCATTTAATAGAAAGCTTCTTTTAACTTGGGTTCTCTAACATGTCCTCTGAGATGGAGTGCCCATTATTTTGCACATGATGTTGTCCCAGTTCTGAATGGAAAGGTTTAGATTCCAAAGCTGCTGAGTGAGATAAGTTCCTTCTTTTGTTGGCCTATTGAACACTTTGATTATACTGATGTCAAGTGTAATCATGAGACTTGCTAGTTCACTTCTCATGACCATATTCTCAAGTGATCCATGGTTATAAATATTTTTGTATGAATTTGCCTGGTTATTTTCTCTTTCCAGCCATAGTTATTCCTGTTTTTTCATTTTTTTTAATGCCAGTCAATTATTAATTCAACAAACTGCTCTTCCTTCAGGGTCTTCTATACATGTATCTTTTACTTAAGTAAACTTAATCAAGGGGCCGACCAAGTGGCACAGCGGTTAAGTGCACACGTTCTGCTTCAGCAGCCCAGAGTTCACCAGTTTGGATCCTGGGTGCAGACGTGGCACTGCTTGGCAAGCCATGCTGTGGCAGGCATCCCACATAGAAAGTAGAGGAAGATGGGCACAGATGTTAGCTCAGGACCAGTCTTCCTCAGCAAAAAGAGGAGGATTGGCAGCAGATGTTATCTCAGGACTAGTCTTCCTCAAAAAAAAAAAAATTTAATCGATAATATCTCTCTCAGGTTTAAGGCTATTTTCTAAGATATTCCTGCACTACTTTTTAGTACCCTATCATAAGAATTATTTAAATCCTCATGTCCCTACATATTGTTATATTCTTCAAACTAGTAAAGTTTTCAGATGGAATGAACTTTAGAGATTTCTTTCATTACTTTTTAAATGGACATTATTCACCCAGTTTGCAGACACAAATATTGGCAGATGTATGGCTTAATTACATCTTCTTTGCGATGTTAAAAAACATGTCTCATGTATGCCTGTTTGTATATTTTCCCTCAGCTAGGAGGAAGGCTCAATTCAAGTCCAGTAAGTAATGCTTATCTCTTAGAAAGCTCCAACCTTCTATCTCTCTTGAGTCTTGCCCTATAGAAGTAAGATAGGATGCAGAAATGCAACATAAAATTTGCAAAATATGGAAATTTCCATATTTTGCAAAGAAGCATTTGTAGCATTATCTTTCTAAATTTCAATATTTTTGATAAATTCTTTCTAAAGTGCAAACCAACAAGTGATTCAGCATGTTCTTCCTCCTCTCCTCCTTCCTTCCTGTCTTTATTTTATGCTCCCTCTGTCCCACTTCTCCTCTGTCCCTCCCACCTTTTGTTGCTTCTACATTTCTACCTGTCCTATACCGGATCATTTTTATTACCGTGTTTGAAAAAATTGAATATAAGGATCATACAAAATATAAAAAGGAAGTCCAAGGGATTCAGAAGAAGAAATGTGACAAAGACAAAGAGGAATAGAAAAGACAATGAGAGAAAACAGTGAAGGTAAAAAAGTAAAGTGTTTCCTATTTTGTTCTTTTGCAGCCTGGAAGAAAGCACCATTATATCCTGGTGAGTAACATGGACTCTGATGAAAAAATTCTACTACCAAAGATATTTTAAATGAACACATACTGTGTGCAAAACAATATGCTGAAAATCGAAGAAACACCAAAGCATACATTCCATGAACTCAATAAATTACTCAATATTTTAACAGATGATAATGTGTTTTAAATGTTAAATTTTAGCAGTTTTATTATTTTTAATGCATCTCACATTATGTTTTGAGTATAGGCAGAATGGTTATCATCTGCTAAAATCTGAGAAAACTAAATGGTAGGACTAAATGGTTGGATGGTCAGACATCATATTCTCTATTTCCTCACCAACATCCTAAATAGATTATAGATATTTATCCTATAGGAATGTTGGAAGAGGAGACTATAGGGATGGTCAGGCCTTCGAGTCAGACATAATTTAGCAGATTGTAAAAAGATGTTCAAGTATATGAAAGAGTATTTCCTTTGGTTGCTATTATTCTTGAATTAATTCTAAGGAATGTATACTCACAGTATTCTAGACAGACAGGCAGCATTATCTTTCAGATGGTGGGTTCTATGTTCATTTGTTCCTTGCAGATTGGAGGAAAGAAGAGTTCAAAGCTGGTGAGTCTGATGATCCAGGAGGGACACTTCTCCTTGTGGGGTAGTCTCAAGGAAAGATGGGTGGAGGTAAACTGGATCTACCCAGGGCCAGAGAGTCCTCAAAGAATGGGCATCCTCTGGCCCAGGCCTACTGAGACACTTCCCAGAAACATGGTGGTCGACTTGTCATTGCAGTAAATGTGACCCTGGATGCAGCCACTGCCCATCCTGTCCTCCTCCTTTCCGAAAAAGGGAGACGAGTAACCTGGCAAGAAAGATGTCAAGATCTACCCAGCTCCACACAGAGATTCAACTCCCTTCCCTGTGTGCTGGGTCAGCTGGACATCAGCTCTGGGAGATGGTACTGGGAGGTGGAAGTTGGGGAAGCACGTTCTTGGGACCTGGGAATTTGTAGGGATAATGTAACAAGGAAGGAGAGGGTCACGATGTCCCCACAGAATGGTTTCTGGGCCATCAGGCTCTATGATGGGGACTACTGGGCCCTCACCTCCAGAGTAACTCTTCTTACTCTACAAGAAAAACCCCTTATTGTGGGGATATTCCTGGATTATGAGGCTGGAGATGTATCTTTCTATAATATGACAGATGGATCCCACATTTTCACTTTTCCCCAGAACACATTCTATGGTATCTTGAGACCTCTTTTCAGACTTTGGTCGTCTGACTCAGGCTCCTTGACCATTGTCCAGGTAGAGGAGAACTGACTGATGTTGCAATTCATATGCCTATCCTTCCATGAGAAATGATTATTTGGGCCTCCAATGATGATCACAATTCTCCCTCAACAAGATACAAACTGATTTTTTCCTTCTCCTTCTTACTGGTTCATTCTCAAGATGAAGCTCTGGAACACAGATAGATGATTGTCCCTCATATCATTTCTCCCCTCTTCTTCAGTTATAAACTCCTTATTATTACCTTGTCACATGACAGCTTTGTATAAATTTGAGATTTCCTAGACCCCCTCCTGCATATGATTAAATGATGGCCAGTGTATTATAAGCTGAATTATTCTGTATGACTCCTGGGATGTGTCCTTAAAGGAAAATTGTGTGCTTCTTTTCTTCTTTACCTTTTCTGCTGGGTGGAATATGTCATAATGGATGGAACTCAAAGAACATCTATGACAATGTAATATGACATGGATGGCAGAGAAGACAGAATAAGCTTAGGCTTTTGATAACTTCACGGAACTACTCTAAGCCTAATTCCAGAATTATTTTCTGGGATAAATAAACTTTTATATCTTTAAGCCATTTATATGTTGGATACTTGTCACTTGTGATTGAATCTAACCCTGACTGATTCACCCTCCCTTTAAGGATGGCAGCAGATGGCATCCATAGTTGAATATTCCGGTGAAACAGGAGGCGTAATGTCCTGTACTTGCTTGCTTAGCTGCTCATACAATTCCAGTGTCTCTGTCCCATCAGAGCCTCTCAATTTCTCCTGACTCATCAGTTCCTCCTGACTTCACTTCCTGTCGTTTCTTATTTAGGTGCCATGGTTGCTAATTTCATGTATTCTCTTACTAATAAATGAAAATCCCTGGCGTCATTGTCGTTCTGTCACATCATCTTGGGAAAACTCCAAATATGGATTAATCTAATTATCCATTTCTCATACTGGTAGCTTAATATGCTATAAAAATCCACACATCTGAGCAGTTGGTCCTCTATACATGCATAGTCATCTATCACAACTTGGATGCCAGCAATATCTGGTAATCCTCCCATGCATCTCCAGCCATTTGCATTTGCTTACTTTTGCATTGTGAATTTCATTAAAAATTCCACTTCCAACTCTACTGCTCCCTATTCTCAGTATATGACTGCATTCCCACTTGAATAAGAAAAAGAAGAAGCAGAGAAGAAGGAGGAGGATGAAGAGGTGGAGGAGGAGGAGAATAATCCATCAGAAGGGAACTGTCTGAATTTTGTAATAATTAATATAACAAACCTATTTAAATCAGCACCTCTCCATTATTCCTCCTTTACTGTTATATTAAGAGAAATATCCCTCCTACTTTACAGAGAACACCAATCCTTCTCTCCATTCATCTTGTACTGTCCTCTCTGGTCCTGGGATCCATGAGTTATTCCCCTCAGCTTTTCTACTAACTTCTCCCCGTGAACCCTAAAATTTTCAAAACCTTACCCATCTTAAAATCAAAACAATATAATTTTCCATCAACTTTGTACTCTCCTATATACTCTCCTCTCTTTCTTTTCATAATCAAACTTCTCAAAATAGTTATCTAAGTAGTCTATTTATATTTCCCTGTTTCCCATGTCCGCCTTGGTATACTCTGTGTTGTGGGTTGAATTGTGTCTCACCCTAACCCCTCAAAATTCATATGTTGAAGTCCTAGCCTCCAGTATTCAGAATGTGACTTCATTTGGAAGTAGGGTCATCGTAGATGTGATTAAGATGAGGTTAAGTTAAGACGAGGTCATACTGGAGTTGAGTGGGTCCCTAATCCAACATAACTGGTGTCCTTATAAAAAGGGAAAATTTGGACACAGACACACACAGGGAGAACATCATGTCAAGATTGGAGTTTTGCTGTTACAAGGCAAGGAACATCCAAGATTGCTGGCAAACCGCCAGAAGTTAGGAGCGAGGCATGGAACAGATCCTTTCCTAGCACTGTCAGAAGGAGTATGACCCTGCTAATATCTCAGACTTCTAGCCTCCACAAGTGTGAGACAATAAACTTCTGCTGTTTAAGCCACTCAGTTTGTGGTACTTTGTTACAGCAGCCCTAGCAAACTAATATACTCTATTGTTATCACAAGAATTCCACTAAACTTTTCACACTAAAGCCTCCATTCTCACAGTGGGTCTCAGTGGGTGCAATAGCAGTGATGTGAACCACATGTGTCTTCCATAGCTACCCAGGTTTCCCTGGAGGGACTACCTTAGAACTCCGCTATTTTATGGGGCCAAATGAGTGTAATCTTCAGGCATTAAGCACTAGGCATTAAAAAGCCAAACTACAGACCCACAAAGTCCCATCAATTCTTCTAAAATGGTTTCCTATGTTCAATCACAATTTTTCTTTTCAAAAGCAATATTTGAACCCAACATACTTATTCAACCTTCACCTGCCTGTTTTCTGGTTAATCTCCTAGGGGTTTTATACAGCTTAAGAGACAGGTGGGTTCTCAGGAGAGGAAGTCTCCTTATAAAGTAGCAGATATAAAGTGAAGCCCTAACCTCCCAAAAGAGAACGTTCCTTGGAACTCATCAAAACAACTCATCCTTCAAAGGTTGCTTCTTGGATGAACAGGATTTTAACAAGGAGAAATAAAGTTCCACCTCAAGAGCGGTATTACTGCTTCTCTGCTTCGTTATACAAAACCCTTAATTCATGTTATATCACAAATATTCTTCATAGTTCTACAGTAATTTGATGGTATAGAGACTTGAAGTATATACTAATGATGAAGCAACTATGTGTTCATACTAAATGCCAAAATATATGCACTGCTCCCTAGGACTGGCATCATGGGTACCAAGACATGAGTCCCACTGCTTGCACATCAGTGGAGCCGCAGATTCACTTTAGTGCACAGAGCCAGTGTGTCAGCCTAATCAGTATTTCCCAGATGACTTGAGAGTCTGGTGTATTATAAATAACACCTCATTGCTTATTTTGCTACAAGTGCTCGGGGTTCAAATCATGGAGCACTTTAAAAGGCCAACTTTCCACTTCAGGAAATCAAGGATCATTACAGCTAGAAGATGCATGATTGACCGTGAAGCAATCTGGGGGGAAAAATTAGGAAATTTCCTAAATTCTACTTGCCACTCACCCCCGCTTACATTTACTATTTTGCTTTCTGAAATCCACACTGGCCTGTGCCTAAATTTGAGACAATTAAATCCCCTAATTCCTTAATTGATTTCCCCTTAAAAGCCTCCTGCACTCCAATTATTAGTATTGGTGAGGGCGCAGATAACTCAAAATATCCAGAGGATATTGCCTCTAACACCTCCCTCGTATTTCTCTGCTCTTTTAAAAGAATCCAGAGTATTCTCTTTAATCATTTCTAAAACTGAAAACTTCCCTGCACATAATCATACTCTCAACAGTAAAAATATTTCATTTAATCCCTGTTGATGAAATTCTAAAGGCTACTGATTATATGATCCAGATATCTTTGCTCAATAACAATTTATAGTTCATTTATTCTTACAATCTTTCTCATATTCAGCAAAGTTGCCTTATTGTGACATTTTGAAAACATTGAATGGTGAGTACAAAGGTGAAAACTATGATGAGAAAATGATGGAGAAGTTTATTATTTACACACTTTTACAAAATAATTCCTACAGCAGGTGGAGGTGAGACATTCAGGAAATGACAACGGCATCTAATGGTGTTAAATTAGTTTGAAAGAGGAATAATATTTAACTTGAATAATCTCAAAATTTTTGGAAGCACTGAAATTTACTAGACTCTTGTGAATTCAGAGCAGACATAGATCAGTGAATTTGACTCAGAGGTCCAAGCATCTTTTCTCAATTCTTAGTTTTTTAATAGTGTATATGGATTTGGAAACATGTTTTACAGAGATGGAAAAGTAATAGATATAAACGCAGGTGGAAGAAAGAGAAGAATCGTTCATTCAAAAAGAAAGATCAATATCAGGAAGGAAGGAAGAAAAAAACCTGAAATACTTCTATAATTTTTCTCTTTGGGGAAAACTGACCTACATTTCTGAAAACTGGAAACATAAAGTTCCAAAGACCTCTTCACCAACCATAGGTAATTTTGGTTTGTATCTCCTGCTTGATACAAAAAGCACATTTTAGCACTTATTTTAAGAAAATAAAACCAAGAGAAGTGTAATAGGGCTTTCTCTGGAATAGCCATGCCAATCATTCTTCTTACTTTGGGCCTTCTATCACTTTGAAAATAAAACATAAATATATATATATACACATGAGACAGGTCCTCCAAAAGTGATGAGTAAGCATGTAGTAATGGCACTAATCCACCAATAATTGTATCTTTCACATTACTCATATCATTTCTGTTATATAAATTAGGTGATATATTCATAAATTTTAATCCCTGTGAAAATATAGGTAAAATGGAAAAAAATACCATCTAGATAAGGAAGGATACTAACCTTTATGATTATTTTAGCGTCTTATGAAAAATTCTTGTGGGAGCATCCTTAACAATAGCTTCTCATGTCACTCATATTAGAAAATCAAGGGGCTGGCCCCATGGCCTAGTGGTTAAGTTCTGTTTGCTCCACTTCAGTGGCCTGGGTTCAGTTCTTGGGACAGACCTACACATCTCGTCAGCAGCCATGTTGTGGAAGCGACCTACATACAAAATAGAGGAAGACTGGCCACAGATGTTAGTTCAGGGCTAATATTCCTCAAGCAAAATGAGGGAGATTGGCGACAGATGTTAAGTCAGGGTGAATCTTCCTCAGGAAAAAAGATGAAGATCGAAAAATACATTATCAATGAAATTCTCTTCAGAAATAAAATCTGTATACAAGGATTTAAAAGGAAGATGAGTCTGAAGAGTTAATAATTGGATGAATTAAAATGCAGAGAACAAAGAATTACAATGGCTGGAAAGAAAAAAATTGCCAAGCAAAATCATGTAAAAATATTTACATATGTGAGAACACTTTAATAATACGATCAAGGGCAGTGGAAGAGTGAGCCTCAATCTCACACTTGACCAATGAATAACATCAGAATTTAGAGGAAATTAATAACACCAGAGTTTGACAGGAAAATGGATAAAGGATTTACCTCAGTAACTTTGGAGTGTTCTCTTATCTCTTAAGGATTGAGGTAGTATAATGTGTATAGTAACAGGCACCCCAATTTGGAATACATGGTAGAGGGCCTAAGTAAAAGAACTTTGGCACTAAATTATATATTTGGCACTAAATATATATTTCATTCAATATATATATATTTCATTCAATACATGTGCCTGTTAGCTGAATTCCTTTCGTCTTGCCAACTTCATAATAAAACTATGGAAAGCATCTAGAAGACAAAAGAAGCCAGTGTTTACAGGAATGGCAGGGCATGGAATGAAGAAAGAAGGATTGGAAAGGATGGAAAAGGCAGGGAAAGAGCAGTGAAGAGAACTTAATATTGGAGAAGCACAGACGCCAAAAAATGAGAAGAGAGAGTAGACAGTCAGGAGACGGGAGTGCCAAGGGATGGAACGAAAGTGAAAAGACAGGAAATGTCAACAAGTGAAAGGTACCATGGTGCAGGACTGAAGGGTTGTCAGAATACTTACCATTTTTTTCTGAAGTTCTTCTCAAAAATAAAACAGAAAGACTAATGTAAATCAAGGGAAACACATACGAAGAAAATTCAAATTTCTTGAAAAATGAGAACGTAAAGTTAAAACTAACAGGATGCTTTTAAGTACACACAGACACACTAACAGGATGCTGTTAAACAGACACACACACCAGTGTCAGGAGAGCTCACATTTGTCTCAAATAATGTCCTCCAGGAAATGAAAAAGGTGGGGAGGAGGAAAAGTGATAAATTCACTGAATTTAGAGAACAAATTAGGAATGCTATTTCTTGTGGTTACATTTCATTGGTATCTTTTTATACTGTTCTTATTTTCTCTTACCCTAATATGTTCTTTGACACTCTCTTTTTCTCTCTCTATATAGATACACACACACACATATATACCGATACTCTCTCTCTCTCTCTGTATATATCCGCACATATATATTCTCATCAATCACATGTATACTCACATATACATGTATTATACAAATATATAATATATATACATGTATAAAATAATTTTCAAAAATATTGTACTGACAGTTAATTTGAAATGAAAATTTCAAAAATTTCCCAACATCCCTGAGTATACCAGATTCAACAAGGTGTCTCTGTGAAAAAGAATAATACATTGTAGAGCGTTTAGCTAAACTATTCCACGACATTGATGCCTTGGCATCCAACTTGTGTGGCCATGGGGCTGCAGCGACCTTGAATTGACAGTAGCCCCTCCTGTAAGTGTACGCCCTAGATAACAGTCCGCAGAGTCACAAGCAAATGTAGGTTTCTGATATGACTTGCTCAGCAACTCTTTTCAGCAACAGCTCCCTTGCCTCTCGATTCCTCAGATAAGACCCCTGTGGAACTTACAAAACCCCACTCTTTGGGGTTTAAATTGACCAGTCCAGCCCAGGAACCCCGAAGCATTCCACCCATGGGCCCTAATAAAGGCATGTGCTAAAAGATCCTGCCTCTTCGCCTACATCCTTCCTTGACCTCCACTTGTGGCCCCTTGAGGCATGCTGCGCACCTTATCCAGGACTTGTGAGTAATAAACTTCTCTACCATATATCCATGTGTCTCTTCTACCAAACCTTAAGATAGAAGTGGTAACGTTTCTGTCTTATCTTTCTGTACCTAATTTTCAGCTCAGGGCCTGACATTATATATTGGGAAAAGGAAGCCACTCAAATTCAGTCTTCATGCGTAGCCTTCCTTTAGCTTTCAATACCAGGGCTGACAGATACAAAATGTCTGATATATTATGAAGAAAGAAACAACCAGGATCTGGGTTCTAAAAGAACACCAAAGTCAAGTTCCATTTTTTCCCTGTGAGTGGAACATAAATTATCTTCTTTAAAATTTGGGTAAAGATACACTCCAGCATATTTTTCATGATCTGAAGAATATCAAGGCTATATGTATTTATTTTATTTATAATGAAATATACATTATAATTATAATGATATAATTATGATTATATATAGATATGACTATATAATGATATAATGAAATATAAAGAAGACAACAGATAGATGATAGATAAATGATAGATATAGATAGATAATTTTAAAGTAAAGACTAATATAACCATGCACCAGCAAAATATAGTATTGTCAGGTCCCCCAACACCTCCTTGTTTACCTCCCCAATCACTAATCCCTCCACAACCCCAGAGGTAACTACTATCCTAAGTTCTAAAGTATTCTTAAATTCTAAAATAATACTTTGCTATTCTTTTAATTTTTCCACTTATGGATACACTCCTTAAAAAATATTATTTAATTTCATTGGTTTTTACATTTATATAAATGAACTAATACTGTATGCATTATTTGATGCAAGAACTCTGTACTATATGCACCAATCTGGTAGAACATTCAAGTTATACTGTTGAAATAATAAAGAAAATTAGCAAACATTAGGCATAGGATTATCTCAATTTTATAAGGTTAAACATAAACTTCTATGTATTTAATTATCAACAAATGTGTATTTTTTTAATAAGCATAGAAAATGCCTAACCCTTGTTCACTGCTGGTGGCAGTGCAAACTGGTGCAGCCACTATGGAAAGCAGTTTGGAGTATCCTCAGAAAATTAAGGATAGGTCTACCATATGATCCAGCTATTCCACTGCTGGATATTTATCCAAAGAACTTGAAAACACAAAGGCATAAAGATACTTGCACCCCTATGTTCATTGCGGCATTATACACAATAGCCAAGACGTGGAAGCAACCTAGGTGCTCATCAAGGGACGAATGGATAAAGAAGATGTGGTATTTATACACGATGGACTACTACTCAGCCATAAGAAATGACGAAATCCAGCCATTTGGGACAACATGGATGGACCTCGAGGGTATTATGCTGAGTGAAATAAGTCAGAGGGAGAAAGTCAAATACCATATGATCTCACTCATAAGTAGAAGATAAAAACGACAAAAAAAAAAACACATAGCATTGGAGATTGGACTGGTGGTTACCATTGGGGAAGGGGGCGGGGGGAGGGCAAAAGGGGTGATTAGGGTCACATGTGAGGGGATGCACTATAATTAGTGTTTGGGTGGTGAAAATGATGTAATGTATCCAGAATTTGAAATATGATGTACATCCAAAAAAAAAAAATTAAAAAAAAATGCCTGAAAGTTACACAATAAATTCTTAATAGGAATTACACTCTTAAGGGAGTGATTAAGAGTTAGGAAGTAGGGGAAGATTTTTACTTTATATGATTTGGTTTGTTTGAATACTTTGCATAAACCTTTTATACAACCAAATTAAACAATGACAAAGGACCTAAAATTACTCAGGAGTATACACTTTGCAATTCTGAACCTATGAACTGGCAGCAAATCCCACATATCAGGTTTGCCACATAAGATCCATCCCACCAAACATCTCTGTGAATGATTCCATCAAGCAAATGGAAGTTCCTTTTAGAATTCCCCAAATGGACAAAGTCTGTTTGAACAATAACTTTTTCTACAGTTACAGTTATCTTTTCTAATATATTATGTTCTCTGATATTAACAACTCAGTAGAAAGTTCTCAGCTACATTTATTTTATTTGACCCTGTAAAGATTAGAAAAATTTTAAGTGGCGTATACAGTAGTAGTACAGTGTAGAATAGTGTAGTGTAGTACACATAGGCATGGAGGTTGAGTGAGGTTGTATCTGGATAGTTCTTGGGATATGATTTTTTCACAGAAATCCCCTTCCCTGATTTCCCATAGGGGAAAACATTCTACCAACATTTCTACTACCTGACAGGACTCAAGAAGGTGACTAGGTAATGGAACAAAGTCAAGAACAAAGTCAAGAATAAAGTCATAGTACCTTAATAAGCAAGAGCCTGGAGTTGAAGTTGGAATACAGAAGATGAGACAGGATTTTCTGATTGGATATCAGAAGATTGAGTTTCTTACTACTGGAAACAGGATTGACAGTAGTAGAGTAATGTATGTAAAAGCAAGATAGAAAGAGAGATGAATGAGAGAGAAAGAGAAACTGTGCCTATCTTATCTCTATAAATATTGTCATTCAAAATAGTGCCATAAGTTTTTAATGAAAGACTGAATATGAAACCGTATTCAAATTATCATGCTATATAAGTAAAACTTATTATTATTATTATTATTATTATTATGATCATCACATTTCTCCTTAATGCTTGAGATCTTGAGGCACTAACAAAGTCCACTCCCTGCAAAATCTCTAACTCCTGGGGCCTCAAAATGCATTGCATTTTTCTCATAATTGCTTACCTATCTTTTTTTACTTTCTCCAAAGGTTGCAAAACAAAAAATATCCCAGTACAGTTCCCAAAATTCAAAGGCTATTTTTACTTGCAACTTGCATCCTGGCAGTTATCTGAAAGGGAATCGCACAAGTACATTCATTTAGATCTACTTTGAACGCCATCACTCTTCTGCATCCAGAAAAGCCCACTCAGGTTTCTCTGATCCTTAGTTGGCAAATACTATGGTTATCTCTGTGTGCTTCCAGGAAAAATCAACCAGCAAGCACACCTGTTAAGTACAAGCTAAGTTCAGGATGCCCTATAGGTGCTATACTGGACACAATAAAAATAGAAGATATATACTCTGTGCTCAAGAAACTCAAAGTCAAACTATATGTTGGGTCTTCTGGGATTGACTTCTACACTCCAGGAGTCAGAGGTAGCCACAGCAAGATGATTAATAAAAGCATGTTGTACTTAACTAGAGAGGACTGAAATAGAAAAAAATGAACCTGAAAAGGTCCTTACCACTACTGCTAGCTTGTAGCATGTAGGCAAGCCCAAACTGACAATCTCGGAAGGCGAAACTTGATTTGCTAATAGCATTCCACAAGTTCTAGAGATCTGCTGTAGACCACTGTACTTACAGTTAACAATATTGTACTGTACACTTAAAAAGTTGTTAAAAAGTTAGATATCAGGGCTGCCCTGTGGCCAAGTGGTTAAGTTAGTGTGCTCCGCTTCAGCGGCCTGGGGTTTTGCCAGTTCAGATCCTGGGCGCAGACATGACACCACTCATCAGGCCATGCTGAAGTGGCATCCCACAGAGCACAACCAGTGGCACCCACAACTAGAATATACAACTACATACTGGGGGGCTTTGGGGAGAAGAAGAAGAAAAAAAAGATTGGTAACAGATGTTAGCTCAGATGCCAATCGTTAAAAAGTTTTTAAAAATAAAAAAGAAGTTAGATATCATGTTGTGTGTGTTTTTAAAAATAGACTTTATTTCTGGAGTAGTTTTAGGTTCACAGCAAAACTGAGCAGAAGGTACAGAGATTTCCATATAACCCCTGCTCCCACATACACATAGCCTCCCCCATTATCAACATCCTCCCCCAGAGTAATATATTTGCTACAACTGATGAACCTATACTGACATATCATCACCCAAAATTTATAGTTTATATTAGGGTATATTCTAGATGTTGTATATTCTATGGGTTTGGACTAATGTATAATGAAATGTATCCACTCTTATAGTATCATACTGAGTAGTTTCACTGCCCTAAAAATCCTCTGTGCTCCTCCTGTTAACCTCTCCCTCCCTCCTAACCACGGAAATCACTTACCTTTTTACTGTCTTACAGTTTTGCCTTTTTCAGAATGTCATACAGTTGGAATCTTACAGTATGTAGGCTTTTCAGATTGGTTTCTTCTACTTAGAAACATGCATTTAAGTTTCCTCTGTGTCTTTTCATGACTTGATGGCTCATTTCTTTTTAGCACTGAATAACATTTCATTATCTGGATGCACTAGAGTTTATTTAGCCATTCACCGAGTGAAAGCCATGTTGGTTGCTGCCAAGTTTGGGCAATTATGAATGAAGCTTTTACAAACATCCATGTGCAAGTTTTTGTTTGGCCATATTTTCAACTCTTTTGGGAGACTATCAAGAAATACAATTGCTGGGTCATATGATAAGAATATGTTTAGTTTTGTAAGAAACCACTAAACTGTCTTCCAAAGTGGCTGTATCATTTTGCATTCTCACCAGCAATAAATGAAAGTTCCCCTGGCTCCACATCCTCACCAGCATCCGATATTGCCATTGTTCTGAATTTTGGCCATTCTCATAGATGTGCAGTGGTATCTTACTCTTGTTTTAATTTGCATTTCCCTGATGACATATTATGTGGAGCAAATTTTAATATGTCTATTTGCCATCTGTATATCTTTTTTGGTGAAGTGTCTGCTAAGATCTTTGGCCCATTTTTTAATCAAGTTGTTTGTTTTCTTATCGTTGAGTTTTAAGAGTTCTCTTTATAGTCATGCATTGCTTAATGATGGGGATACTTTCTGAGAAACGTGTCTGAGAAGCAAATGTGTCTAACACATTTGTGTCAGAAATGTTTCTGAGAAACATTGTTATGTGGCACATAATGTTGTTATGTGGTATATGACTGTATTTTGGATAACAGTTCTTTAGCAAATATGTCTTTTGCAAATATTTTCTCCTAATCTACGACTTGTCTTTTCATTCTCTTGACAATATCTTTCACAAAGCAGAACATTTTAATTTTAATGAAATCCAGTTTATCAATTCTTTCTTTCCTGAATCATGCCTTTGGTGATGTACCTAAAAAGTCATTGCCATACCCAAGATCAGCTAGATTTTCTCCTAGAAGTTTTATAGTTTGGGCTTTACATTTAGGTCCATGATCTATTTTGAGTTAACTTTTGTGAAGGGTGTAAGCTCTGTGTCTAAATTCAATTTTTTACATGTAGATGTCCAGTTGTTCCAGCACTATTGGTTGAAAAGACCATCTGCTTCATTTTTTTGCTCCTTTGTCCAAGATCTGTTGACTATATTTATGTGGATCTCTTTATTGGCTGTTCACTCTGTCCACTGATTGATTAGTCTATTCTTTTGCCAATACCACACTGTCTGTATTATTGTAACTTTATAGTAATTCTTGAAGTCAAGTGATATCAGTCCTCCCACTTTGTTCTTCTCTTTCAATATTGTTTTGGCTATTCTGGGTCTTTCACCTCACCATATAAACTTTAGAATCAGTTTGTCTATATACATAAAATAACTTTCTGGGATTTTTACTGGGATTATGTGAATCTATAGATCAAGTGAGTAAGAATTGACATCATGAGAATATTGAGTCTTCCTATCCATGAACATAGACTATCTCTTATTTAGTTCTTTGATTTTGTTCATCAAAGTTTTGTAGTTTTCCTCATATAGACCTTGTAAAGATTTTGTTAGATTTAAACCTAAGTATTTCATTTTGAGGGGTGCTAATGTGAATGGTATTGTGTTTTTAATTTCAAATTCCACTTGTTCATTACTGTTATGTAGGAAAGCATTGACTTTCATGTAGTAATCTTGTATCCTGCAACCCAGCTAAAATCACTTAATAGTTTCAGGAGCTTTTTGTAATTTTATTTTATCTCCTATATAGGCAATCATGTCATCTGTGAGCAAAGACAGTTTTATTTCTTCCTTCCCAAACTGCATACCTTCTATTTCCTTTTCTTGCCTTACTGCATTAGCTGCGACTTCAAGTATGATGTTGAACAGCAGTGGTGAGAGGGGACATCATTACCTTGTACCTAATCTTAGTGGAAAAGCTTCAAGTTTCTCATCATTAAGTATGATATTATCTGTGGGTTTTAGGGAGATATTCTTTATCAAGTTGAGAAAGTTCTCTTCTATTTCTAGTTTACCAAGAATTTTTATCATGAACAAGTGTTGGATTTTGTCAAATGTTTTTTCTAAATCTATTAATAAGATCATGTGATTTTTCTTCTTTAGCCTGTTGATGTCATGGATTACATTACTTGATTTTTGAATGTTAAACCAGCCTTGTATATCTGGGATAAGTCCAATTTTGTCAGGGTGTATAATTCTTTTTATATATTGTTGGATTCTATTTGCTACCATCTTGTTGAAGGTTTTTGCCCCTATGTTTATGAGACATTGGTCTGTGGTTTTTTTGTAATGTCTTTGTCTGGTTTTGGTGTTAGCGTAATGCTGGTCTCACAGAATGAGTGAAAAAGCACTCCTTCTGCTTCTACATTCTGAAAAAATTTGTAGAGAATTGGTATAATTTCTTCCTTAAATGTTTGGTAGAATTCACCAGCGAACTCATCTGAGCCTAGTGCTTTCTGTTTTGGAAGGTTCTTAATTGTTGATTCAACTTCTTTAATAAACATAGCCCTATTCAGATGGTCTCTTTCTTCTTGTGTTAGTTTCGTAAGCTTTTATCTTTCAAAGAATTGGTCCATTTCATCTAGGTTATCAAATTTATAGGCATAGAGTTGTTCATAGTATTCCTTCATTATCCTTTTAATGTCCAGGGTATCCATAGTGATGTCCCCTCTTTAATTTCTGATGTTAGTAATCTGTGTCCTTTCTCTTATTTTCCTAGTTACCCTGTCTAGAGGCTTATTGATTTTATTAATCTTTTTAAAAAACCCACCTTTTGGTTTCATTGATTTTCTCTATTGATTTCCTATTTTCAATTTAATTGATTTTTGCTTTGATTTTTATGTCTTTTCCTCTGCGTATTTTGAATTTAATTTGCTCTTCTTTTTCAGTTTTCTAAGATGGAAGCTTAGATTATTGATTTTAGATCTTTCTTCTCTTCTAATACACACATTCAATGCTATAAATTTCCTTTTAAGGACTTCTTTTGCTGCATTCTACAAATTTTGACCAGTTCTGTTTTCATTTTCACTTAGTTCAAAATATTGATTAATTTCTCTTGAGATTTTTTTCTTTGAACCATGTACTATTTAGAAGTGTTTTGTTTAATCTCCAAGTATTTGGGGCTTTTCCATCTACCTTTCTGTTATTGGCTTCTAATTTAATTCTATTGTGCTCTAACGTTGTATGATTTCTATTCTTTCAAATTTGTTAAGATGTGTCTTATGGTCCAGAATGTGGTCTATCTTGGTGAATGTTCCATGTAAGCTTGAGAAGAATGTGCATTCTGATGTTATTGGATGAAGTAGTCTATAGATGTCCATTATATCCAGTTGACTGATGATATTGTTGAATTGATCTATTTCTAATAGAGAAGTGTAATAGTGGATTCATATATTTCTCCTTGCAGTTCTAACAATTTTTGTTTCACATATTTTACACTCTTGTTAGGTACATACACGGTGAGGATTACTGTGTCTTCTTGGAGAATTAACCCCTCTCTCATTATTTAATTTTCCTGTTTATCCCTGGTAACTTTCCTTGGTCTGAAGTCTGCTCTGTCTGAAATTAATATAGCTACTCTCGCTTTCTTTTGATTAGTGTTAACATGCTATATCTTTCTCCATTCATTTACTTTTAATCTATATGTGTCTTTATATTTAAAGTGGGTTTCTTGTAGACAATATATAGTTGTGCATTGTTTCTTGATCCACTCTGATAATCTCTACTGAATACATTGATGCTATTATAATTTTGAATAAACTATATCAGTTAGATCATATGAGAATAAGAAAAAAGTTTTTATTTTATCTTCACTTATTCCTTCCCCAATGCTCTTCCTTTCTTTATGTAGATTTCAGTTTCTGACTATATTATTTTCCTTCTCTCTAAAGAACTACTTTTAACATTTCTTACAGGGAAAATCTACTGGCAACAAATTTCCTCAATTTTTTGTCTTAGAAAGTCTTTATTTCTCCTTCACTTTTGAAGGATAATTTCTCAGGGTACAGAATTCTAAGCTGAGGATTTTTTTTTTATCTCAACACTTCAAATATTACACTCTACTCTCTTCTTGCTTGTGTGGTTTCTGAGAAGAGGTAAGGTGCTTTTTTCTCTGGATTATTTCAGGATTTTTTCTTTATCTTTGATTTTATGTATTGTGAAAATGTTATGCCTAGGTGTAGAGTTTTTGTCATTTATCCTGCTTGGTAGTCTCTGAGCTTCCTGGATTTGTGGTTTGGTGTCTGATATCAATATGGGGAAATTCATAGTCATTATTGTTTCAAATATTTCCTCTGTTCCTCTCTTCTCCTTCTGGAATTTCCACTATGTGTACGTAATTGTCCCACAGTTCCTGGATATTCTATTTTGGAGGGGTTTTTTTTCAGTCTCCTTTCTGTTTGCTTTTCTGTTTTGGAGGTTTTTATTGAGATATCCTCAAGCCCAGAGATCCTTTCCTCAGTCTTGTCCAGACTACTAATAAGCCCATCAAAGGAATCCTTCATTTCTGTTACAGTATTTTTGATCTTTAGCAATTTTTTTGGGTTCTTTGTTAGAATTTCAATCTTTTTGCTTACAATACCCATCTGTTCTTGCATGCTACCTACTTTATCCATTATAGCTCTTGGCATCTTAATTTTAGTTGTCTTAAATTACTAGTCTGATAATTTCAACATCCCTGCCATATCTGAGTCTGGTTCTGATGCTTGCTCTATCTCCTCAAACTGTGTTTTTCGCCTTTTATTACGTCTTGTCATTTTTTCTTGATAGGCCTTTAGTAATGTGGTGGTAAGGTGTGTGTCGGGGGGAGTGTTCTATAGGCCTATGATTAGGTCTCAGTCTTCTATTGAGCCTGTACCTCTAGTCTGTGAATTTCGCACATGCCACTCAGTTCTCCTCATCCCTTAGGGGAGACAGGATAACTTGAATTGGCTGGAGTTGGGTATTTCCCTTCCTCCAGGTTAGGTTCTCCTGAGGGTAGACCTTGTTAAGACTTTAATGCTCTGGCATAGTTCAAAATGGTTCCTTTTCCCCTCTCCCTGTCAGTTGCACAAGGGGAAGTTTCTTCTATAATCACCATTACGACCTGGTCAAGCTCTGAGGTAAAATTCAAAGAAGTGTGGAGGCCCCCGATGACTGGGTCCCACTGGAGTTATCTCTCAGACTTGTTCATGCTGAGCCTCCAGAAATTCATCAACTGCAGTTCAAGTTTCCCTACCTAAGCACTGATTCCTGCTGAGATTTGTGCTCATGAGTTTCTGCTCCATCAAGTTGTGATTACCTGTATTCACCTGTTGGTCTCAATTTTAGGGACAGTTTTTTGCCCTATGACCTCACTTCTCAAATGGATCTAAAAAAATGTTGTCAATTTTTCAGACTGTTCCATTTTTTACTTGTTGTCAGAATGGAATAGTGACTTCCAGCTTCTTATACACCAGACCAGAAATTAGAAGTCATGTTATATGTTTTTTACCACAATAAAAAGAAAATAATGAGCATGGTTCCTCCCGTCCATATCTTCCCTATCTTCTTTTCAACTCCCTGCACTCTCTATTTCTTAAATTCCTTCCTCACTCCTTCCTGTGATCTGTAGGTGCAGCCCAAGATATAAACTCTTCATGTTGGCATTCTTCTCCTTCTCATTTTCATTCACATAAGATCTTGTCCTCTGAAACATCCTCTTCCTGTTAATTCCTTTTCTAGCTCTTTTCATTTTGCTGTATTAAACTGTTATTCAATTCACACAGACCATTAGCCTTTTCCTATAAAGCAGTGTTTCTCAAGCTTTTTTTCATCATTGGCCGACTAAAGAGTCTTTTTATACAGATTTTTTCCTAATCACTTACCCCCATGAAGTTTTAATATCATAAATATACTGTATATACATGTCTGTATTGTATTACATCTGTGCTTTATATATTAAAAGAGTAAAAACCAATTTTCCTGGCCATAGGGAAAGTATCAACCTGATTGAAAATACAAGCTATAAATTAATAAATAGATAGATAGATAGAAAAAAACAAGCTACAAGCCTTTCTCTACCTTCTCATACTGAATGACACCTGAATTTCTCCTGAGAAAATCCTTTCTTATCAACCCTGTCAAGGAGAGTTAGATCATTTTCCCATAATTCTCCTGGTCTGAGAGTAAACGTAATCCTCCTGGACCTTTAGCGCTGCTTCCAGATTACCTGGATACATGCTTTCACCTAATCTTTCTCCTTTGTAGTCTAGCCCATGTAGGTATACCACTCTACTGCCATCCTCAATGCTGTTAACTATCAATCTCTGGTCACTCCACGTCATTCAGTTCAAAACTTTCTCCTCCTCAATTCCTGCCTCACCCTGAGTGATTTAAGCAAACAAAGTGGTATTCCACATCACACTCAATTCACATTATTTCTTAAATCCTTTTACTTTCATAATGTTTGTTTCCAATTCACTTCAGCAAACCACTCTTACGATAACACTGTAAAATATGTCACAATTAGAACACAGTGAACTATATTACCATATTGTACTCTCCTTTACTTCACTAACCTTGCTGTTAATAGCTCTTACAGAGACCTCCAAGTTACTGGCACCTCGATAATCCCTCCAGTCCATGAGCTCCCTCTTAGGTTTGCTTGCTTCCATACTAACTTGAAACTTTTTCCAACACTATAACAACTCTAAATTTCACAGTCTCATCCATCTCTGCTACTAACACAAAACTAAACCAATACAACTGCTTCTAGGCATGCAATATACTATTCTTCATGGAAACAGGAGAGAATTGGAAGGCTACTGAAGTAACCCAAGAAAGAAAAAATGTGGACTTTATTTATAGATGGAGCAAACTATAGACAATGTAGGCAGATTCCAAACACATTTTGAAAAGTACTTTTTACATCTTCTATCATACACCAAAGACTAACTTCCATAATATAAAAAATTGCTACAAATCAATAAAGACTTATTACCCAATTTTAAAGTGGCAAAGGATCTGAACAAAATTCATAAAAAAGGAAATTCTTATAAAGCTTTCTCAAAATAAAATAAGTACAATTTTAAATTAATATATGATAGTATTTCACCTACCAGATTGGTAAACATCAAAAAATTTCACAACCTACTGTTTTATTAAGTTGGTGGATGGGGCCGGCCCTGTGGCCAAGTGGTTAAGATCGCAAGCTCTGCTGCAGGTGGCCCAGTGTTTCGTTGTTTGAATCCTGGGTGCAGACATGGCACCACTCGTTGAGCCATGCTGAGGTGGCATGCCACAACTAGAAGGACCCACAACTAAGAATATACAACTATGTACTGGGGGGCTTTGGGGAGAAAAAGGAAAAAATAAAATCTTTAAAAAAAATAGTTGGTGGAGAATTGGGTGCTCTCTTGGTGACAGTCTAAATCAGTAAAATTTTTATTGAGGGCAATTTCCCAATATGTAAAAAATAAAAACTAATACATACTACAAGAGCAAAAGATTGGAAACAACCCAATTATACAAAAATAGAAGTTCATTCAATAAAGATATTCAATGGAATATTTTGTAGCCATAAAGAATTAATGATAAATATTTTATATAATTATAGGGAACAATATATAATACACATAACAATTATAATATATCTAATATATATATTATAACAATCCATAACATTCTAAGATATAGAATGTTAAGTCAATAAAGCGAGGTGTAGAACTGGATACGTAGTTTGCTATAATTTCTATTTTAAAACACATTATGCAAGTATTCTGGGAAGACAGTAGAGTTGGTAGCATTAGGAATCTGTCTCCCAACCTAGACAATGATTGCACTGGTAGAATCTGTCTGATGAAACTATTTTGGAACTCTGGAGTCTGTTGAAAGCTCGCAACTTCCAGGGGGAAGATGTGGACATTAATTGCAGTTAACTTGGATCAATTTCAGCTCTTAGCACAGTAGCACATACCCATCCCCCACCTCCAGATATGTTGCAGGTAACTGTGCACATGTTCCTGGAATGGCTTGCATATAGCTTACAGGAGCTGGGGTGGGCAAACAGGACCCTCTCTTACAAATATTAGAGATCTTTACTCTGATTTCTGATTGCTCCTTCTGATTACAGAGGTGCAGACAAAGAGGTGGGTAGCCATTGTTGTTGCACCTCTCCTCATTGTTGCAACCCCCTCCCACCCAGCTGAAGTGACTTCCAGAGGATTTAAAAAGCTTGTGCTCTTTTCTCTTCTGCTGAATTTTTCACTTTTTCCTCTTTCAAGAGCCAGACATCATACACTAGGACATGCAAAAACAACTGCATATAGAGGGAAAATTGGAAAATGACAAGACATGCCCAGGGAAAGGCTCAGAGGAGATCTGAGACCTTAAGTTTACACCTTAGTCTGATCCTCACCACACAGAACCCTACAACAACCAAAAAACAAAAACAAAAACAGAAAACCCTGGGGAAGGGAGAGAATCTGATTTCCAGAGTCACCACATTATTAGATTAAATCATCCAGTGTTCAACAAAAAGTCACAAGGCATACAAAGAAACAGGAAAATACGGTCCAAAGGAAAAAAAATAAATGAACAGAAAATGTCCCTGAGAAAGACCTAATGGCATATATACTAGGCAGTCTTTAAGACAAGTGTCTTAAAGTCAATCAAAGAACTAGCGGAAGATGTGGAGAAAGTCAAGAAAATGAAGAGTGAACAAAATGGAAACATCAATAAAGAGATAGAAAACATAAAAAAAAACAAAAAAGAACTTCTGGAGTTGAAAAGTACAATAACTGAAATGAAAGATTCACTAGGGAGATTCAAAGGCAGATTTGAGCAGGCGGAAGAAGAAAGAATCAGTGAACTTGAAGATAGGGCAATGAAAATTATGGAGTTTGAAGAACAGAAAGAAAAAACATCAAATAAAAGCAAACCGAGAGTGAGGGACCTTGGGACACCATGAAGTGGACCAACATACACATCATGGAAGTCCAAGAAGCCGAAAAGAGAGAGAAATGGACAGAGAGAATATTTTAAGAAATAATGGCTGCAAACTTCCCAAATTTGATGAAAGACATGAATATAAACATCGAAGAAGCCCAATCAATTCCAAGTAAGATGAACTCAAAAAGAACCACATTGATACACATTAAAATCAGACTTTCAAAAGCCAAAGAAAGAATCTTGAAAGCAGCAAGAGAAAAATAAATCATCACAGACAAGGGATCCTCAATAAGATCACCAGTAGATTTCTCATCAGAAACTGGAGGCCAGAAAATTTGGGCCAATATATTCAAAGTGCTAAAACAAAAAAACTGTCAGCCAAGAATCCTATATCCAGCAAAACTGTCCTTTAAAAGTAAAGAAGAAATTAAGACGTTCCCAGATAAAAGCTGAGGGAGTTTGTGACCTCTAGACCTGCCCTGCAAGGAATGCTCAGGGAAGTCCTGCAAGGTGAAATGAAAGGACATTAGACAGTAATTCAAAGCCATATAGAGAAATAAAGATCTCAATAAAGGTAAATACATGGGCAATTATAAAAGCCAGTATTATTGTAACAATGCTTTGTAACCACACTTTCTGTTTTCCACATGATTCTCTTGACTAATACATTTAAAGGAAAAAAACAATTATTAATCTAAAAGCTAGTTTTACTAGATTTTTGGTTTGTAACTTCAAATCTTGTTTTATACATAATTTAAGATATTAATGTATTTAAAAGAATTATTAGTGTATGTTTTTGGGCCCACAATGTATAAAAATGTAATTTTGTGACATAAAGAGCCAATGAGGGTGAGGACAGAGCTGCAAAGGAGCAGAATTTTTGTATGTTATTGAAGTTAAGCTGGTATAAAATCAGAGTGTTATAACTTTAGAATGCTAAATTTAATTCCCCGGATAATCACAAAGAAAATAGCTAGAGAATATACACAAAAGGAAATTAAGAAGGAATTTAAACATTTCACTACAAAAAAAAATCAACTAAATACAAAAGAAGACAGGAATACAGGAAACAAGGGACAAAAAAGCTATAAGGCATATAGAAAATGAATGGCACAATGGTAGAAGTAAGTGCCACCTTGTTAGTAGTTACTTTAAATGTAAATGGATTAAACTCTCCAATAAAAGGCAAAGATTGGTAGAATGAATAAATATACACGACCTAACTATATGCTATCTATAAGAGACTTGCTTGAGATCCAAAGACACAGTTAGAAAGTGAAAAGATGGAAAATTATACTCTATGCAAATAGTAACCAAAAGAGAACAGGAGTGGCTATACTAATATCAGACAAGGTAGACTTTAAATCAAAAAAGGTTATAAGAGACAAAGAAGGATATTATATATTAATAAAATGTCAGTCCCATTTGTTTATTTTTTCTTTTGTTTCCCTTGCCTGGCCAGACATCAACCTGATGAAATTTTGCTATTTGAGACAAGTGGGGTGGCCCTTAAGGGTAGTATGCTAACTGAAATAAGTCAGACAGAGAAAGCTTCTTTCCAGCAAAGGAAACCATCAACAAAATGAAAAGACAAACTAACAATTGGGAGAAGATATTTGAAAACCATATATCTGATAAGGGGCTAAGATCCAAAATATCTAGAGAACTCATACATCTCAACAACAAAGAAACAAACAACACAATTTTACAAATGGGCAAAAGATCTAAACAGACATTTTTCCAAAGAAGATATACAGATGGCCAACAGGCACATGAAAAGATGTTCAACATCACTAATTATCAGGGAAGTGCAAATCAAAACTACAATGAGATAACACCTCACAACCATTGGAATGGCTATATTAACAAGACAAGAAATTAAAAGTGTTGGAGAGGATATGGAGAAAAGGAAACCCTCATACACTGCTGGTGAGGATGTAAACTGGTACAGCCACTATAGAAAACAGTATGGAGATTCCTCAAAAAATTAAGAATAGAACTACCATATGACGTAGCTACTCCACTCTTGAGTATTTATCCAAAGAACAATGAAAACACAAATGCATAAAGATATACGCCCTCTTAGGTTTATTGGAGCATTATTCACAATAGTCAAGACTTGAAAACAACCTAAGTACCCATCAAGGGGTGAATGGATAAAGAAGATGTGGTATATATAGATAATGGAATTCTACTCAGCTATAAAAAAAAGTCAAAATCTTACCATTTGCCACAGCATGGATGGACCTTGAGGGCATTATGCTAAGTGAAATAAGTCAGACAGACAAAGTCAAATACTGTATGATCTCACTCATAAGTAGAAGATAAAAACAACAACAACAAACACACAGTACAGACATTAGATTGGTGGTTACCAGAGGGGTGGGGGGAGGGAGGAGGGTGAAAGAGGTGACAGGGCACATGTGTACGGTGATGGATGGTAATTAGTCTTTGGATGGTGAACATGATGTAGTCTACACAGAAATTGAAATATAATGATGTACACCTGAAATTTAAAATAAACAAATAAATAAAAGTTCAATACAGCAAGATATAATAATTATAAACATACATGCACTTAATGACAGACCATCAAAATATATGAAGCAAAAATTGACAGAACTGAAGGGAGAAATAGATACTTCCACAATAATAGTTGGAGACTTCAATACCCCACACACAATCGTAGACAGAATATCAAGACAGAAGATAAGTAAGGAAATAGAAGACTTAGACAACACAATAAACCAACTAAATCTAACAGACATATACAGAACACTCCACTCAACAAAAACAGAATACACATTCTTCTCAAGTGCACATGGGACATCTTCTAGGATAGACCATATGTTAGGCCACAAATTAAGTCTCAATAGATTTTAAAAGATAGACATCATACAAAGTATCTTCCCTGACCACAACATGATAAAGTTAGAAATCAATAATAAAAGGAAAACTGGAACATTCACAAAATTGTGTAAATTAAACAATACAATTTTAAACAACAAATGGATCAAAGAAAAAATTACAAGAGAAATTAGAAAATGCTTAAGGACAACTGAAAAGGAAAATATACCATACCAAAACTCATGGGACATACACAAAAAACAGTGCTAAGGTGGAAATTTATAGGTATAAATGCTTACATTAAAAGACAAGAATGATCTCAAATTAACAACCTACTTTACAACATAAGGAACTAGAAAAAGAAAAACAAACTAAACCCAAAGCTAGCAAAAGGAAGAAAATAATAAAGATTAGAGTAGATAAATAAAATATAGAATAGAAAAATAATAGATAAAATTAACAAAACCAAAAGTTGGTTCTTCCAAAAGAACAACAAAATTGACAAACCTTTAGCTAGATGGATTAAGGAAAAAAGAGAGAAGGCTCAAATTACTGAAATCAGAAATGAGGGGGCAGCCCGATTATGTAGCTGTTAAGTTCACACATTCTGCCTAGATGGCCCAGGGTTCACCAGTTCTGATCCCAGGTGTGGACCTACACACCGCTTGTCAAACCATGCTGTGGCAAGTATCCCACATATAAAGTAGAGGAAGATGGGCATGGATGTTAGCTCAGGGCTAGTCTTTCTCAGAAAAAATAAAAATTTTTTTAAAAATTTAAAAATTTTTAAAAAATAAAATTAAATGAATAAAATCAGAAATGAAAATGGAGAACTTGCTACAATTATTCAGAAATAAAAAGGATCATAAGAGACTACTATGAAAAATTATACACTAACAAATTGGACAACCTAGAAGAAACACACAAACTCCTAGAAACACAAAACCTACTAAGACTAATTCATGAATAGAAAATCTTAATAGACCTATAATTAGTGAGGAGATTGAATCAATAATCAAAAATCTCCCAAAGAAAAAAAGCCCTGAACCTGATGGCTTCACTGGTGAATTCTATCAAATATTTAAAGAAGAACTAATACCAATCCTTCTCAAACTTTTCCAAAAAATTTAAAAGGAGGGAACACTTTTGGACTCATTCTATGAGGCCAGCATTACTCTGATACCAAAGCCAGACAAAGACACTCCAAGAAAACTACAGACAAATTTCCTTTATGAACATTGATGCAATAAATCCTCAACAAAATGCTAGCAAATAGAATTCAGCAGCACATAAAGGGGATTATACATCATGACCAAGTGGGATTTTTTCCTGAAGTGCAAGGATGGTTCAACATATTACAACCAATCAATGTAACATGCCATATCAACAGAACGAAGGGAAAAAACCATATGATGATCTCAATTGATGCAGAAAAAGAATCTGAAAAAATTCAACACATTTTCATGATAAAAACACTCAACAAACTAGGAATATAAGGAAACTACTTCAACACAATAAAAGCCATATATGAAAAATCCACAGCGAACATCATATTCATTGGCAAAAGACTTGAAAGTGTTTCCTCTAAGTTCAGGAACAAGGCAAAGACGCCCACTTTTACCTTTTATTCAACACAGTCCTGGAAGTTCTGGCCAGAACAAGTAGGCAAGAAAAAGAAATAAAAGCCATCCAAATCGAAAACAAAGAAGTAAAACTATCTCTGTTCACCAGTGATATGATCTTATAAGTAAATAATCCTAAAGACTTTACCAAAAAACTACTAGAATTAATAAATTAATTCAGCAAAGTAGCAGCATACAAAGTCAGCACAACAAATCAATTGCGTTTCTATACAAGAACAATAAACACTCTAAAAGGGAAATTACAAAAACAATTCCATTTACAACAGCATCAAAAAGAATAAAATACTCAAGAATTAACCAAGTAGGTGAAAGACTGTACAATGAAAACTGCAAAACATTGTGGAAAGAAATTAAATAAGATATAAATAAATGGAAACATATCTCATGTTCATGAATTGGAACATTTAATATTGTTAAAATGTCGATAATAAACAAAACAATGTACAGATTCAATGAAATCTCTACCAAAATCCTAATGATGTTTTTTGCAGAAATAGAAAAACCCATCCTAAAATCTATATGGAACCTCAAGGGACCCTGAATAGCTAAAACAATCTTAAAAAATAAGAAAAAACCAGAGAACTCACACTTCCTGATTTCACAACTTCCTATAAAGCTACAATAATCTAAACGTTATGGTATTGGCATAAAGACAGACATATAGACAAATGAAATAGAATGGAGAGCTCAGAAATAAACTCTTGCACATATGGTCAAATGTTTTTTGACAAGGGTACCAGGACCATTTAATGAGGAAAAGAAAGTCTTTACAACAAACGGTGCTGGTAAAACTGGATATCCACATCAAAATAATGAAGATGGACCCTTACCTACTATCATATACATAAACTAATTCAAAATGGATAAAGACCTAAATGTCAGAACTAAAACAATAAAACTCTTAGAAAAAAACATAAGACAAAAGCTTCACAACATTGGATTTGGCAATGATTTCTTGGATATGAAACCAAAGGCACACGTCACAAAAGAAAAAATAGACAAAATTGGACTTCATGAAAATTTTAAAATTTTGTGCATCAAAAGACACCATCAATAGATGTAAATAGAGTAAAAAAGCAGCTTACATAATGGGAGAAAATATTTGCAAATCATATACCTGATAAGGGATTAATATCCAGACTGAATAGAGAACTCCTGAAACTCAACAACATAAAAATAAACAACTTGATTAAAAATGGGCAAAGGACTTGAATAGACATTTCTCCAAAGAAGATATACAAATGGCCAATAAGCACACGAAAAGGCGCTCAACAGCAGTAATCATTAGGGAAATGTAAATAAAAACTACAATGACATACCACCTCACACCTATTAGGATGACTACTATCACAAAAACGGAAAACAAGGATTGGTGAGGATTTGGAAAAATTGGAACCCTTGTGCACTGTTAGTGGAAATGTAAAATAGTACAGCTGCTGTAGAGAACAATATGGTCATCCCACAAAGAATTAAAAATAGAATTACCATATGAGATAGCAATTGCATTTCTGGGTATATAACCCCTAAAATGGAGAGCAGGGTCTCAGAGAGATATTTGCACACTCATGTTCATAGCAGCATTGTTTACAATAGTTAAAACACAGAAGCAACCCAAGTGTCCATTGACCAATGAATGATAAGCAAAATGTGCTATCTACATACAATAGAATATTATTCAGCCATAAAAACGAAGAGAATTCTGCAATATGCTACAACATGGATGAACCCTGAGGACATTATTCTAAGTAAAAGAAGCCAGTCATAAAAAGACAAATACTGTATGATTCCACTTACATGTTGTGCTTAAGAGTAATCAAAATCATAAAAGACAGAAAGTATAACGGTGGTTGCAAGGGGCTGGGGGGAGAGGAGAATGAGAGTTATCGTTTAGTGGGTATATAGTGTCAGTTTTACAAGATGAAAAAAGTTACAAGGATGGATAGCGGTGATGGTTGCATAACACTGTGAATGTATTTAATACCACTGAACTGTACACTTAAATTTGATTAAAGTGGAGGGTGGGGGGAGGCCTGGTTGCGTAGTGGTTAAGTTCACGCTCTCCACTTTTGCTGCCCCGGGTTTGCAGGTTCGGATCCCAAGTACAGACCTACACACCTCTCATCAGGCCATGATGTGGTGGCATCCACATACAAAAAACAGAGGGAGATTGGCACAGATGTTAGCCCATGGACAATCTTCCTCAAGCAAAAAGAGGAAGATTGGCAACAAATGTTAACTCAGGGCCAATCTTCCTCACACACACATGCAAAAAACAGTTAAGGTGGTAAATTTTATGTTACGTCTATTTTACCACAACAAAAAAATATGTTGTGCATATGCATAGAATATATCTGAAATCATGACAAGCAGATAGTAATAATGGTTGCCTCTGGGTTGCCTCATAACAGAGGTAGAAGAAGGATTTAAGTTTCATTATATATATTGCTGTTGCTCTTGAAATTTATAACATTAATTTCTGATTAAATTTTCATCTCCTGAATATTTTTACAACGTGCATGAATTACTTACTGAAAAACAAATAAAAAATATGATGTGACTACTTCGTCAAGCTCATTTCCTGGTATGACAACATGTTACGTCCCAGCACCTATGTGGTGGCCCACGTGGCCTCCATGGAACAGGATTCCTAGAATACTAGCCCCAGCAACAGCATGAGAGAAAGACAGAAGCCCTCAGCCTCTGGGGATTCCATGCCCCAACTTCACTCCCTGACACACCGTGTGGGCTGCTTTTTTAAATTTATTTATTTTATTTTCTTTTTTTGAGGAAGATTAGCACTGAGCTAACATCTGCCACCAGTTCTCCTCTTTTTGCTGAGGAAGGCTGGCCCTGAGCTGACATTCGTGCCCATCTTCCTCTGCTTTATATGTGGGACGCCTACCACAGCATGGCTTGCCAAGCGGTGCCATGTCCGCACCCTGGATCCGAGCCAGCGAACCCCGGGCCGCCAAAGCAGAATATGCGCACTTAACCGCTGCATCACCAGGCCGGGCCCCATCCTGACACACTGATCATATATTGTACTATATACCATAAGTACCAGGAATAAGTTTATAGTGTACTCAGTGAAGGTGTGGGGGAAAATATCCATTGTATTTAGTAATTTTTAGATTTTAACCCCTCCCCTCTATCACTGAAACCATTTAGAGTGGATTGGAGAGTAAAAAGGGAAAAAAAAAATAGGTAAAGAGATAACATATTTAGAAAACTCTTGAGCCATTTAATTATGAAAAGAAGTTCAAGAACATAATATCAAAGGGATATTTATGATTTAAGTTATTCCATAATAAAACATAGACTTCCAGTGCAGGCCAACATGGAGTAAGCCCACTGCAGCCCATGTCTCCCACAGGTTACAACTAAAATTTCTGGACAAAATGCAAAAAGTGACTATTTGAGGACTTTGGAAAGTAAACAATAGCAAGCAGATTATGGGGAAAAATCTAAACTTGAAGACTAACCAATACAGGTGGTACATCTCAAGATTTTTTCTCCTTATATCCGGTTTGACCCAAGGGCAGCCCAAGTCTTACAACTGCACAGTGAAAGCAAACAGTAGAAACTCTAAGAGAAACGACATTTTCCTGGCCATAGGAGCAGGAAAAAGAGCCATTTTGAGTCAGAGAGTGTGTTGGGGGCAGGGGAGGTGAGGAGAATCTCCATTGTTTTTCTCCCCTTTTTCCCCCCTAGGCCCTGCCTGAAGGGCCCCATTTATTTGAGGTGTTGCACTGCCACAGAAGTGTGGTGGTAGTGAAGCCACCTAAAACCCTGAAAGGAAACCCTCCCTCTAGCCAGAGAAACGAGGAAGAAGGGCCCCTCTAGTCCAAGGAATGTAGGAGAATCCTTGCTAATGTTTTATATCTTTTTCCTTTGCTGCTTCACCCCAAGGGTAGTTCCCGGTCATGTGGAAGAGTGTGACAGACTGCAGGACTCCATGAAGTAAAGGTGAACTCTTAAAATGAGTGGAAAGATAGAATTTCTCAGAAGAGAAATAAAAACTGTAAAAAAGGAACCAAATGGAAATTTTAAAACTAAAAAAAAATAATATCTGAAATTTAAAAAATCAACCGGATGGACTTGATAGTAGAATGAAGAAGACTCAAAAATGAGTCAGTGAACTTGAAGTTAGATAAATAGAAATTATCCAGTCTGAAGAACAGAGAGAAAGTATTGAAAAATAACTGAACAGAGCATCATGCAAATGTGGGACAATATCAAAAGATTGAAAATTTATGTCACATGAGTCCCAGAAGAAGAGATTGCTGCAGAAAAAAAAATTTGAAGAAATAACTGCAATAAACTTCCCAAATTTGGTGAAAGATATAAATTTAAAGAGTTACAGATTCAAGAAGCTAAGGAAACTGCAAATAGGATAAGCTCAAAGAAAAGCAGGCCCAGACACATAATAAATAAACTTACTTCCTGCGTAGCCTTCAACAACATATGTGCCTACATTTCCTCATCAATAAAACAAGAGTAACAATCATCACCATCTTTCACAGGACCCACTGAGCTTCTTCCTAACAGGTCTCTTTGCTTCTACTTATCCTGCCCACTAAGTCCATTGTCCACAGAGCAGCTTTTTAAAAACATATATTGGTCCCCATTTTAAGCCCTCTTCTAGTTGGCTAGTACAAGAACAAGAAGATCCATACTCTTTCTACATCTTTAGCACGATGTAGAAAGCCCTACTTAATATGGTCCCACCTAAATTTCCAACTTCATGTCCTATCATTTTCATCTCATCCCTGTATTCAACCCACCCAAACTGGCCTTTGCTCTGTGCAGCCAATGCACCAAATTCATTCCCGCTTCAGGACATTTGATCTGTTATTTCCCCTGCCTGGAATGTTCCTTGCAAGACTGACTCCTTCATGTCATTCAGGTCTCATCTCAAATGTCCCTTTTCCAGAGAAACCTTTTGGACCATTCTAGCCAAGTAATTTCTTCCTTAGTCTTTCTCTGAGTTATTTCCTTATTTTATGTTATTCATAGCACCTATCAATGTATGAAAACTCTGAACTTTATCTGTTACACTTTCTGGCTCACATCACTAAGGTTTAAGTTCCATGAAAGTTGGGTTGTGTCATCTACTCCAACATTGCTGTCCAGCATATGTAATGTCCCCGGCACCTACTAGATGATACATCTGTATTTGCAGAACGAATAAATAACTGAACTAGTTGTTTTTGTTTTGTTTTTTTTAGGAAGCTTAGCCCTGAGCTAACTACTGCCAGTCCTCCTCTTTTTGCTGAGGAAGCCTGGCCCTGAGCTAACATCCATGCCCATCTTCCTGTACTTTATATGTGGGACGCCTACCACAGCATGGCTTTTGCCAAGTGGTGCCATGTCCGCACCCAGGATCCGAACCAGTGAACCCCAGGCCACCGAGAAGTGGAACATGTGAACTTAACCACTGTGCCACTGGGCCAGCCCCTGAACTAGTTTAAATAACAGATAATGTGCATAAGTACCTGAGACATAAAACGTATCCCCCAAAGAGTTATATAATGTTATTATTTTCATCCAAACATTAGCCACATGTATAACTCAATTTTCTCAGTTCTGTCATAATCTTAAAGCATTTACACATCTCATGATTTATGATGTGCTGATAAACTGATGATTGTATTTACCACTTCTTTCACCTAAACCTCTGTCTTACCAGGATCTTTTTAAGGCTGCCCCTTTCCGAACATTCAGATCTGCTTAACTGCTTAAACTTCCTAAGGGAAGCCTCCTCTGAACACCCTAATTAAACTTCCACCATTTACTTCTATCTCATTAGTCTGTTTTATTTTCTCCATAGCACTTACCAGTTTCTAAAATCATAAGATTTATTTGTTGCCTTGTTTATTTTGCCCTCCCCACCTCTAGAAAGTAAGTTCCAAGAAGACAGGAACTTTATATCCAAGAAGATTGAATGTTGAAATATATTAAAAAGATCGCTACTGTAGCCAAATGAATAATTATAATCCAAGCATCTAATAGTTGAAAGATTAAAAATTAAATATGTATCAGCTTTTCTTCATCTTTGTTAGGTAAGAAGGTACTCTGATTCTAAGTGACTTAGCAGACCCAGTTACTGTAATTGCCTAATAAGGTTATCCCTTGAAAACATTTAAGACATTATGATGTGAATTCTTGGTTCACTAATCAATTCCTAAACCATAATTCTGCTTCTTTTTTTTTTTTAAGATTTTATTTTTCCTTTTTCTCCCCAAAGACCCCCAGGACATAGTTGTAAATTTTTAGTTGTGGGTCCTTCTAGTTGTGGCATGTGGGACGCTGCCTCAGTGTGGCTTGATGAGCAGTGTCATGTCCCCACCCAGGATCCAAAGGGACAAAACCCTGGGCCACCGAAGTGGAGCGAGCACACTTAACCACTCGGCCACGGGGCCTGCCCCTAATTCTGTTTCTTGATTGGTTCCGTTTTCTAGGAAAAAACATCCTTGGGGAGGCAATTACTCCTAGTCCTCAGTAAAGATATATCTCATTCAAACAAGTTCTAACCTCCTGAAACTTTTCTTCATGAAATAATTTTGGAGGGTTCAGTCATCTCTTACTATATGAGTTAATCAAATAGAGTTCCTGAGCTATCAAAGTTTATAAAAGCAAAACCAGGCAAATGGACTACGAAAGAGATATAGCAAACTAGAAAAACTCTATCATTGGGCACAAAAAGAGAAAAAGGCAAGTCATGTACAGTTCAGGCAACTGCATTGCACGCAGGTTCTCTATACTTTTCAACTTCAGAAGCTCAGAAGCTCTGATAAGTCTGGTAGAGCAGAAGCAGTAAATTGTTAACAAAGTGAAAACTACTGCAGGTCTTTGACTAAACAAGATAGGCATAGTTTAATTCTATTTCTTCTTTTCCTGGTCATTACAAGTACCTCTTCCCTGTAGTTGAAAATAAACCCACAGGCTTGTGATACATATAATTGATTTCAAAAGAGGAAAGATTTCTGAGAATGGCCTAAACCTCCACATACTTAAAAAGAAAATCATATCACCTTTCAACTAATAATGGTTTCATTTGTTCATTCTCCATGTGATCAAGGACCTTACATATTCTGTTTTCCTTGCCATAATTTTTTATCCTTCTCTGATTCAATCCATTCTAAAGACAACCAAGCCACTACTCACACTTTTGGTGAAGAATCCACTATGTTTCTGAGTCATTAAAGAGTCATTCAAGAGCAAATCTTGGTAACAGGTGACTTAGGAGTCTTGCATGATTCTGGTTTTCTACTTGTTGGCAGTAAGACCCAAATGAGAGTGAAGCAGAGCTGAGCCTGCACTGGGTGAGATCTTGGCAGTTGATCACCTTTGCACCGGGTATGTTTCTCAGCAAAATAAATTTTATATCATGAAATTCTGAAAAAGAAAATAAATTTAGATCAAAGTCTTTATAGTCTTCAAAAAATAAAATTTGCAAGCAGCAAAGAGAAAGACTGGTTGACATACATGATACAATGTTGACTACAAGTGCTGAGCTGCCCTCACAACCTAGATCTGTGGTAAACTGCCAAATCCCAATGCCGTACTTCCTCAAAGGCTTCAAGGTTCACATTGGGTCAAATAAGCATGGGAAAATAAAATAGATAGTAATTTCAGTAGCCAACCTCTAAAATGGCCCTAATAATACCCAATTTCTGGTATTCACACCTTTGTGTAATCCCCGTTATACCAAGGTTGGTCTCTCTCTTCCAAGATTAGATTATAAAAGACATCAAATCTTCTCTCTTGTTCTCTCAGTCTTTCTCTTGGATCACTCCCTGCAAAAAGCCAGTTGTCGGGGTGCCAGGGGCAGTCCCCGCGGGGTGGGCGGCTCTGTGTGGCCTCGGCCACGAAGCCGCAGCCGCAGGGCTAGGCCCCGGGCGGCGCTAGCCCAGGGCGGCCCGCGGAGGGCTGGGCCAGGCCCCCAGCTCCGGTTCCCGGCCGGCGGGGGGTCGCTCACCATGCCGGGCAAGCACCAGCACTTCGAGGAACCCGAGGTCGGCTGCTGCGGGAAATACTTCCTGTTTGGCTTCAGCATTGTCTTCTGGGTGCTGGGAGCCCTGTTTCTGGCCATCGGCCTCTGGGCCTGGGGTGAGAAGGGTGTTCTCTCCAACCTCTCGGCTCTGACAGATCTGGGAGGCCTTGACCCTGTGTGGCTGTTTGTAGTAGTGGGAGGCATCATGTCCTTGCTGGGTTTTGCCGGCTGCATAGGGGCTCTCCGGAAGAACACCTGCCTGCTCAAGTTTTTCTCCGTGTTCCTTGGCCTCATCTTCTTCCTGGAGCTGGCGACAGGGATCCTGGCCTTTGTCTTCAAGGACTGGATTCGAGACCAGCTCCACCTCTTCATCAACAACAACGTCAAGGCCTATCGGGACGACACTGACCTCCAGAACCTCATTGACTTTGCTCAAGAATACTGGTCTTGCTGCGGAGCCCGAGGGCCCAACGACTGGAACCTCAATATCTACTTCAACTGCACTGACTTGAACCCGAGCCGGGAGCGCTGCGGGGTGCCCTTCTCTTGCTGCGTCAGGGACCCTGCGGAAGATGTCCTCAACACCCAGTGTGGCTACGATGTCCGGCTCAAACTGGAGCTGGAGCAGCAGGGCTCTATCCACACCAAAGGCTGCGTGGGCCAGTTCGAGAAGTGGCTGCAGGACAACCTGATCGTCGTGGCTGGGGTCTTTGTGGGCATCGCCCTCTTCCAGATCTTCGGTATCTGGCTGGCCCAGAACCTCGTGAGCGACATCAAGGCAGTGAAGGCCAACTGGATCAAACATGATGATGGCTACAAACTACTCAAATAAACAAAACCTTGAAAGCACTGGCTTCCGCCCACCGTCTTGGAGGTTCTGTCAGCGCTGGGCTTCAGCAGAGCTCTCCGCCTGGGGCCCGGCCCGGCCCACCCTGCCAGTGCGTGTTCTCGGCCTGGGTGGTGTATACATTCAAGCCAAGCTTTAACACTTGGTCTATTTCCCATGAAAGTCCAGATCCCTGGCTTCTCGTGAAGATTGGCCATCTGGCCACAGTGGCTCTTCAGTGACAGCGTCTCCTGGGACACACACTTCCTGTTCCCTGAGACCCCGTGGCTCATTCTGCTCGCCTGAGTGCAGTGCCTGACCTGGTAGCCTGGGGTTGGCCTCCCACGCCTCTGTAGGGTTATTCCCTGCCGACACTGCGGGGCTGCTGTGGGCCAAGCCCAGGGCGAGGCCCAGGGATGTGAAGAACGGGAGGCTGGACCCTGTGCTGAAGAGGCAGCCTGGGAGGGGTCTGGCCCTCCTGGGGACTGAGAGGCTGCCCGTGTGCCCAGGAGAGTGGCTGAGGGGTGGGATAGACATCAGGAAGGCTTTTGGAAGGAAGCAACTGGAAGCCCAGAGCTTGGCACCCCTGGGGTTGGGAGGAGACTGATTTGGGGGCCATCGATGGTTGACTTCTCGGCCCTCACTTGGAACGAAGTTCAGTCTTCTCAGTGGCCTGCAGCACTGCCTCCTGGCCACCAGAGGGCGCCCCAGCACAGCCTTCCTGGTCGGGCTCGGTGGGCCGAGCGCATGCTGCGGCCCTCCTGGTACTCCTCGGGCTCTGGGCTTTGGCAAGCTGGAAGACTGCTAAGGAGCACACAGGCCCAGAGATGGAGTATGACTGCTGCTCTCAGCTCTGCCTCCTAGCTGCGTGAAGGGCTGTGCGTGGAGTGTTTCTACGCACTCCTCCCCGGGCTGCCCTTGGTGGATGGGAAGAGGGGTTGGAGCTAGTTCCCAGGTCTCCAACTCGGATGTCCTTGGGGCCAGGCAGGTTATAGAAGCGAATGACTAGGCCTTTGAGTTGTGAGGCCTTTGCAGTGCGACTTTGACTTTCCTGCTGTTACTGTAGATGGACACAGAGACATGGCTTTGGGACAAGAGAAGTATCGGCACAATCAAGTTGTAATGGCAACTGGCCTTGAGAGACAATAGGGTGTGGTGGGGACTGTTGCAAAGCACAAGTCCCCACCTGAAGTTGGTGGCTGTCATTGAATTCTAGCTAATTGCTGTAAAGTGAGAATGTGGGGCTAATGCCAGAAATCTGGAGAAACCAGAAATCCAGATTTTTATGTGAGATGTCCTGATTTTTAAGTTGTTGGCAACTAATTAAAAAAATTTTAAAACCCTGCAAGCTGAAAGACAGGCTTGGGGCCCTGCTTTGGCCCCTGTGCCCCATAGGTCCCTTTGGGACAGTCACCCGCAGGGCCCTGGCTGCTCTGCCATTCAGGGATGCCAGGAGCTGCTGCAGGAGCAGTGTGTGGGGCACGCACTTGGCACCGTGGCTCCCAGACACAGGCGGGACAGTGTCCTGGGGTTCCTGACAGGCACCGACATGGGCGGTGTCTACACCTGACAATAAATGCGGCTCACAATGCTGGAAAAAAAAAAAAAAGCCAGTTGTCATGTTATGAGCACAACTCTTAGGAAGCCCACATGGCAAAGAATTGAGGTCTTCTGCCAACAACCATATGAGTAACACATCTTGGAAGCACATTTTTCAGCCCTGGTCAAGCCTTCAAATGACTACAACTCCAATCAACACCTTGACTGCAACCTGGCAAAAGACTTAAACAAGAACCACCCAATTAAAACACTCCTAAATTCCTGACCCTCAGAAACTGTGTGAGATAATAAATGCTTGTTGTCCTGAGCAGCTAAACTTTGGAGCAATTTGTTATGCATCAATAGGTACACTAATATAGTCTAGATTGGCAGATTAATTAAGTTCATGATGGGTGAAGTCAATCATCTTTAACATCATACCCTCTAAGCGCTAGCTTGAAAACCAACAACTGGGGAATTTTTAGAAAGCACATGCAACTAGAACTCCTAGACACTGTCTGTAGGAGTGTAAATTATTATAGCCACTTTTAAAAACTGTTTAGTAGTATCTACTAAAGCTAAGCGTAGCCTAACTAAGATCCAGCAATTCCACTCCCAGATAAATACACAACAGAAATTGGTGCATATGCTTACCAAAAAATGTGTACAAGAGTGTTCATGGAAGCTTTATTCACAAGAGCCAAAGACTAGATATAACCCAAATATTCATGCACAGTAAAATAGACAAATAAATTGTAGTATATTTATAAAATGGAATACAGTACAGCAATGAAAAAGAATAAACTATAGCTGCATAAACAATGACATGGATAAATCTCACTACATAATTTTGAGTGAAAAAAGCCAGACAACAAACAGTATATACTCTATGATTCCATTCATATGAAGTCTAAGAGGGAAAACTAATCCATGCACAGAAATAAAAAGGGCAGTTACCTTTGGCAGGGGTGATCAGGAGAGAGAACACAACAGAGTTTCTAGGGTGCTGGAAATGTTCTATATCTTGACCTCGATAGGGTTATATGAAAGTACACTCACATAAAAATCCATTGAGCTGTGCACTTGAAGTTTGCGCACTTTTCTGCATGTATGCTAGATTTGGCAACAAAAGACTCTGAACTATTTATATGGTTAAGGTACAGTTACAAGAAGAAAATTTTTGTTTTCATCTTTATAGTTGTCTGTATTTTTTAGATTTTCATGACAGGTATGCACCTTTTTAAATTTAAAAATGTCAGTTCAAAAAAATGGTATGAGGGCAGCCCCATGGCTGAGCGGTTAAGCTCACACACTCAGCTTCCATGGCCTGGGGTTTTGCCGGTTCAGATCCTAGGCATGGACCTAACACCACTCATCAGGCCATGCTGAGGCGGCATCCCATATAGCAGAACCAGAAGGACATACTACTAAAATATACAACTATGTACTGTGGGTCTTCAGGGATAAGAAGAAAAAAAACCGGAAGATTGGTAACAGATGTTAGCTCAGGTGCCAATCTTTAAAAAAACAAGATTGAAAACTTTTTAAAAAATGGTACATTACAATTTAAATATGTCGTTTTATTACAACTATGAAATATGTATATAAATGTATAAGCAAAAAACTGGAAAGAAATACACTGAAATGTTAAACAATTTTTCTCTATGTTTTCTTATTTTTCTACTCCCCTATTTTCAAAGTTCTCAGTGTTGAGCATGCACTGTTTCTATAAGAGGGAAAAATGTTTAAGGATTAACTGGCAAAGTTGTCCCTTGCCGTAGCTATTACGAGAAGCACCAGGAAAGGAAGACAAATCAAAATGTAATATTTCTGAAGAACTTGTGGAAGGGTTCACTGACACAGGATTACATTTTTAAGGTTTCTATTAGATTTCAAAATACATTATTTTACGTCATTTTAAATGCGTGTTACTTGACGCATAGAGCCTTGAATGTAGTAGATACTGAATAAATATTTGTTCAATGAACAATATAAGCATTAAAGTAATCTATGGGTGCTTGTGTGTTATTCATATTATGTAGCAGTATTACCTACCAAAATGTCAAGGTCAATCATTGTAGCCTAGTGAACCAGTATGAATGGAAATTCTCCAAAGGCAGCTCTTATTTCAGGGCAACCTCATTGTGCAATGAGACTTCCCCTGCAACTCTCTAGGCAACTTTGGCCTATCTGGGCAGAAACAGACACAAAGACAAGCAGGAAAGAAAACTATGTAAATGTTCCCATCTGAGAGTTGTTTTTGTTTGTTTGTTTTTATTACTGTAACATTGGTTTATAACATTGTAAAAATTTCAGGTGTACATCATTTTATTTTGATTTCTCTGTAGATTACATAACGTTCACCACCAAGAGACTAATTACAATCCAACACCACACACTTGTGCCTAATCATCCCTTTCGTACTCCTCTCTCCCTGCTTCCCCTCTGGTAACTACCAATCCAATCTCTGTCTCTATGTGTTTGTTTGTTGTTGTTTTTATCTTATATTTATGGATGAGATAAAAGAGTATTTGACTGTCCCTCTGACTTATTTCTGTTAGCATAATACCTTTGAGGTCCATCCATGTTGTCACAAATGGCCAGATTTCGTCGCTTTTTATGACTGTGTAGAATTCCATCGTGTATAAATACTACATCTTCTTTATCAGTTCATCCCTTGATGGGCACCTAGGTTGCTTCCAAGTCTTGGCTATTGTGAATAATGCTGCAATGAACATAGATAGGGTTGCATGTATCTTTGCACATTCATATTTTAATGTTCTTTGGATAAATACCCAGCAGTGGAATAGCTGGATCATATGGTAGTTCTATTCTTACCTTTTTGAGGAATCTCCATGCTGTTTTCCATAGTAGCTGCACCAGTTTGCACTCTCACCAGCAGTGTGAGAGTTCCCTTTTCTCTACATCCTCCCCAACACTTGTTATTTCCTGTCTTGCTAATAATAGCCATTCTGACAGGCATAAGGTGATATCTCATTGTAGTTTTGATTTGCATTTCCCTGATAGTGATGTTGAACATCTTTTCATGTGCCTGTTGGCCGTCCATATATCTTCTTGGGAGAAATGTCTGTTCAGATCTTCTGCTCATTTTTTAACTGGGTTGTTAGTTTTTTTGATGGTGAGATGTATGAGTCCTTTATATATTTTGGATATTAGCCCCATATCAGATATATGGTTTGCAAATATCGTATCCCAATTGTTAGGTTGTCTTTTCATTTTGTTGATGGTTTCCTTTGCTGTGCAGAAGCTTTTTAGTTTGATGTAGTCCTATTTGTTTATTTTTTCTATTGTTTCCCTTTCCCAGTCAGACATGGTACTTGAAAATATGCTGCAAAGAGTGACATCAAAGAGTATACTGCCTATGTTTTCTTCCAGAATTTTTACAGTTTCAGGGCTTACATTGAAGTATTTAATCCATTTTGAGTTACTTTTTGTGTATGGTGTAAGATAATGGTCTACTTTCATTCTTTTGCATGTGGCTGTCCAGTTTCCCCAGCACCATTTATTGAAGAGACTTTCCTTTCTCCGTGGTATGTTCTTGGCTCCTTTGTCAAAGATTAGCTGTCCATAGATGTGTGGGTTTATTTCTGGGCTCTCAATTCTGTTCCATTGATCTGTGTGTCTGTTTTTGTGCAGTACCATGCAGTTTTGATTACTACAGCTTTGTAGTATATTTTGAAATCAGGGAGTGTGATACGTCCAGCTTTGTTCTTTTTTCTCAGGATTCTTTTGGCTATTTGGGGTCTTTTGTTGTTCCATATAAATTTTTGAATTCTTTATTCTATTTCTGCAAAAAATATCATTGGAACTTTGATAGGGATTGCACTGAATCTGTAGATTGCTTTAGGAAGTACGGACATTTTAACTATGTTACTATTTCCAATACAAGAGCATGGAATATATTTCCATTTCTTTGTGTCTTCCTCAATTTCTTTCACAATGTTTTATAGTTTTCAGTGTACAGATATTCCACTTCTTTGGTTAAATTTATTCCTAGGTATTTTATTCTTTTTGTTGCAATTGTAAATGGAATTGTATTCTTAATTTCTCTTTCTGCTACTTTGTTGTTAGTGTATAGAAATGCAACTGCTTTTTGTATGTTGATTTTTCATCCTGCAACTTGACAGTATTCTTTTATTATTTCTAGAAATTTTTTAGTGGATTCTTTAGGGTTTTCTATATATAAAATCATGTCCTCTGCAAATAGTGATAGTTTCACTTCTTCCTTTCCAATCTGGATCCCTTTTGTTTCTTTTTCTTGCCTGATTGCTCTGGCTAGGACTTCCAACATTGTGCTAAAAAGAATGATGAAAATGAGCATCCTTGTCTGGCTCCTGTTCTTACAGGCATAGCTTTCAGTTTTTCTCCATTGAGAATGATATTAGCTGTTGATGGGTCATATATGGCCTTTATTATATTGAGGTACTTTCCTTCTATACCCATTTTATTCAGAGTTTTTTATCATAAATGGTTGCTGTATCTTGTCAAATGCTTTCTCTGCATCTATTGAGATAATCATGTGATTTTTATCCTTCATTTTGTTAATGTGGTGCATCACGTCGATTGATTTGCAGATGTTGAACCATCCCTGCATCCCTGGAATGAAACCACTTGATCATGATGTACGATCTTTTCATATTGTTGTATTCAATTTGTGAGTATTTTGTTGAGTTTTTGCATCAACGTTCATCAGTGATATTGGCCTGTAATTTTCTTTTTTGGGTTGTCCTTGTCTGGTTTTGGTATGAAGGTAATGTTGGCTTCATAGAATGAGTTTGGAAGCTTCCTCCCCTCTTCAATTTTTTGGAAGAGTTTGAGAAGAATAGATGTTAAGTCTTCTTTGAATGTTTGGTAGAATTCACTAGGGAAGCCATGTGTCCTGGACTTTTATTTTTGATGAGGTTTGTGATGACTGTCTTGATTCCCTTACTGGTGATTGGTCTATTTAAATTCTCTGTTTCTTCCTGGTTCAGTTTTGGAACATTGTATGATTCTAAGAATTTATCCATTTCTTCTAGATTATCCAATTGTTGGTGTATAGCTTTTTGTAGTATTCTCACAATTTTTTGTATTTCTGAGGTGTCCATTGTAACTTCTCCTCTTTCATTTCTGATTTTATTTATTTGAGCCTTCTGTCTTTTTTTCTTGGTGAGTCTAGCTAAAGGTTTGTCAGTTTTGTTTATCTGTCCAAAGAACCAGCTCTTAGTTTCACTGACTTTTTTATATTGTTTTTGTAGTCTCTTTTTCATTGTATCCTGCTCTGATTTTTATTATTTCCTTCCTTCTACTGATTTTGGGCTTTGTTAGTTCTTCTTTTTCCAGTTCCTTTAGGTGCAGTGTTAGATTGTTTATTTGAGATTTTTCTTGTTTGTTGAGGTAGGCCTGTATTACTATAAATTTCCCTCTTAGAACCACTTTTGCTGTATCCTGTAAATTTTGGCAAGTCATATTTCCATTTCCATTGGTCAAGAAGTGTTTTTTGATTTCTCTTTTGACTTCTTTGTTGACCCAATCATTGTCCACTAGAATTTTCTTTAATCTGTACATACTTGTGGCTTTTCTGATTTTCTTCCTGGAGTTGATTTCTAGTTTCACATGGTTGTGGTCAGAAAACATGCTTGGCATTATTTCAATCTTCTTAAATTTATTGAGACCTGTTTTGTGGCCTAATATGTGATCTAGCTTGGAGAACCTTCCATGTGCCTTTGAAAATAATGTGTATTTGGTGGTTTTTGGATGGAATGTTCTATGTATATCTACAAAGTCCATCCAGTCTAAGGTGTCATTTAAGGCCCACCTTTCCTTATTGATCTTCTGTTTGGATGATCTATCCAGTGGTGTAAGTGGAGTGTTAAATTCTTCTACTATTATTGTGTTACTATTTCTCCTATTATGTCTGTTAATAATTGCTCTATATATTTAGGTGCTCCTATGTTGGATGCATAGGTATTTACAAGTGTTATATCCTCCTGTTGGATTGTTCCCTTTATCATTATGTGGTGCCGTTCTTTGTTTCTTGTTACAGTTTTTGTTTTAAAGTCTATTTTGTCTGAGATAAGTATTGCTGCCTCAGCTTTCTTTTCATTGCCATTTGCATCATGCATCTTTTTCCATCCCTTCACTTTCAGTTTGTGAGTGTCTTTAGGTCTGAAGTGTGTCTCTTGTATGCAGCATATATATGGGTCTTGTATTTTTATCCAGTCAGCCACCCTTTCCCTTCTGATTGGAGCCTGTAGTCCACTGACATTTAAAGTAGCAACTGATAAGTATGTATTTATTGCCATTTTTTTTACTTTTTTCTGGGTGTTTTAGTAGTTCTTCTCTGTTCCTTTCTTCTTCTCTTGCTCTCTTCCCTTGTGGTTTGATAGAATCTTTAGTATTATGTTTGGGTTCCTATCTCTTAGTTTTTTGTGTATTTATTATAGCTTTCTGGTTTGTGATTACCATGAGGTTCATATATAACAACCTACGTATATGGCAATCTATATTAAGTTGATAGTCTCTAGTTTGACCTCTTGCTAAAAGCTCTACTCTTTTACTCCCCTACTCCCACATTTTATGTTTTTGATATCATATCTAACCTTTGTGTGTGTGTGTGTGTGTGTGTGTGTGTGTGTGTATCCATTACCCTCGTATCATGGAAATAGATAATTTTAGTACTCTTGTCTTTTGACCTTCATATTAGCTTCATAGGTGGTTGATTTGCTACCTTCACTGTATATTTGCCTTTACCGGTAATTTTATTGCTTTTTTTAAATAATTTTATTATTCCTATTTGTGGTCTTTTCTTTCCCACTTGAATAAGTCCCTTCAGCATTTCTTGTAGATCTGGTTTCTTGGTAATAAACTCCTTTATAGTGTTTGCTTGTCTGGGAAACTCTTTATCTCTCCTTCCATTCTGAATGATAATCTTGCTGGGTAGAGTATTCTTAGTTGTAGGTTTTTCCCTTTCAGCCCTTTAAATTTATCATGCCACTCCCATCTAGCCTGTAAGGTTTCTGCTGAGAAGTCAGCTGATAGCCTTATGGGGTTTCCTTTGTATGTCACTTGTTGCCTTTCTCTTGCAGCTTTTAGGATTCTCTCTTTATCTTTCATTTTGGACATTTTAATGATAATGTGTCTTGGTGTGGGCCTCTTTGGGTTTATCTTGTTTGGTGCTCTCTGTGCTCCCTGTGCTTGGATGTCTGTTTCCTTCCTTAGGTTAGGAAAGTTTTCAGCTAGTATTTCTTCAAATAGATTCTCTACCCCTTTGTCTGTCTCTTCTCCTTCTGGGTCACCTATAATACGGATGTTAGTGCACTTGATGTTGTCCCAGAGGTCCCTCAGACTGCTCTCATTCTTTATACTTCTTTTTCTTTTACCTGTTCTGCTTGGGTGATTTTCTCTAGTCTTTTGTCCAGCTTGCTGATACGTTTTTCTGTATCATCTACTCTGCTATTCTGTCCCTCTAGTGAATTTTTCATTCCAAGTATTATATTCTTCATTTCTGAATGGATCTTTTTTGCATTTTCCAATTCTTTGTTGAAGTTCTTTTTTTTTAAAAGATTTTATTTTTTCCTTTTTCTCCCCAAAGCCCCCCAGTACGTAGTTGTATATTCTTAGTTGTGGGTCCTTCTAGTTGTGTCATGTGGGATGCCACCTCAGCGTGGCTTGATGAGTGGTGCCATGTCCGCACCCAGGATTCAAACCAACAAAACACTGGGCCACCTGCAGCAGAGTGCACAAACTTAACCACTCAGCCATGGGGCCGGCCCCTATGTCAAAGTTCTGAGTTCATCCATTCTTCTCCCAAGATCAGTGAGCACTGCTATGACTTTTCGTTTGAACTCTTTTTCAGGTAGACTGTTTATTTCTGTTTCATTTAGTTCTTTTTCTGGGGTTTTGTCCTGTTCCTTTACTTGGAACATGTTCCTTTGTCTCCTCATTTTACATCTTTCTCTTGCTTTTTTCTGTGTATTAGGTAGGTCAGCTATCCTCCCAATCTTGGAGAGGTGGCTTTACGTAAGAGATGCCTTATGAGGCCCAGCAGTGTACTTCCCTCTCATCACCAGTTCCTAATGTTACAGCAGTGTCCCCTCTGTGGGCTACTTGGGTTATTCCGTTGTGGCAAGGTTGCTATTGCTGAAAGTGCCTGGGAAGGCCAGGCTGTCCCTTGGCTGGCTGGCTGGCTGTAATGATTAGCTGAGTGTGGCTGCTATGGACCTTTCAGTCACTTTATTGGGCATGGGGAGCCCCAGCACAGCTGGCTGCAAGGATTTATAGCACATTCCTGTTGCTGTTTTTCTGTTAAGTGAGTAGGCCTCCAGTGTGGCTGGTGCTATGCTCTGAGGCTTACAATTGCTGTAAGCCTCTGGCCTGCAAAGCTGTTCTTAGCTCTCTTGGGATTGCAGCTGAGTGGGGTTGGCCCCAGGCATGAGAGCACTCAATTGTTTCAGGCTTTGGAAGGTGAGGTTGATCATCTATGGAACTATTTGAGAAGCACAAGTCAGCTGCAGCTGACAAGTCCCACTGTCCACATGGCCACACACCCCATCAATATAGTCCTGTCACATGTGCGCACCCCAACTCACTGAAGCAGACCCAGTCACTCCACTCAGAGGCCCCACACACTCCACCCACTCCTCATGAATGCCGTGCCTAGCAGAGGCAGACCCACTAGCCTGGCTGCAGAGGTTCCAGGTAGCCCACCTATGCAGGCCCACAAGTTGCCTGAGGGCTAGCTGTTGGGTGTGGCCCATCTCTAGGATGGGCTGCCTGCCCTGACTGAGCTGGATTAAATCAGTGCTCTCGTGGGTGGGGCAGACCCCAGGGCAAACAGGCCAGAGGAAGAACTCCAAGGGCGTCTGCCAGCATCTGTGTCAGCAGGCCTGTCCTAGGTCACAATAATGGCTGCCACCAATGTCTCAGTCCCTGAAGAGATCCTACCTCTCACAAAGAGGCACCCAGAGCCTATCAGGTGAGTCTCTCTTCACCAAAGGACTGTGCACTTTTCTTTCTGGTGATTTTAGGTTATTTTCCAAAATGGGTGAATTGGTGCATGGGCCTTTTAAGATCAGGGACTTTTTTCCCCTTATGACTGATAGTTTTTCTGGGGGTATTCCCCATTGTAGTTAAAAACTAGCAAAGCCAGTTATTATGACATTTGCCTCAGTTGTGCGGAGTCCAAAAGCTGCTTATAGCAATAATGCTCCCCCACTCAGATTCCTGACTCCTCCAGGGAAGGCTTTGTACCTTAAGATTGTTCCTGGCCAGTCCTGAAACACTGCAGCTCACAAAGACGGCTTTTGTTCTCTCCAGAAAGGAATTTCTGCCTCTTCCACCTCGGACAGCACTGCCCCTTATTGTGGGGGTTCTTTTTATCCAGTTTTCAGTTCTCTCTCAGGAGTAATTGTTCTAAGAGTAGTTGTAAATTTGTTGTGTCTGTGGGAGAAGGTGACTTCAGAATCTGCCTACACCACCATTTTGACACTGTCTCCCCCTCTGAGAGTTTTCATATAGCTATATCTTATCCATCTATCTATCTACTATTTTCCTTATTTAAAATGGCAAAGCAAAATCACTGTGCAAACAAGGAAAATATCAGAACATGTAAAGAAAAAAATAAATTGTCCACAATATCACAATGAGAGATAACCATTATTACTAGTCTAATATATTTTATGATTTTCAGATTAATTTATATTTTAACTTATTTAAACTTTTTTTCATGTAACATTATACCATGTGCTTTTCTCATGTCATTATAAATTCTATAAAAATATGATTTCCTTGGGGCCGGCCTGGTGACATAGTGATTAAGTTCACACACTCTGCTTTGGTGGCCCAGGGTTCACCAGTTCGGATCCTGGGCACAGACCCACATACTGCTTATCAAGCCATGCTGACAGGAATCCCACATATAAAAATAGAGGAAGATGGACACAGATGTTAGCTTGAGGCTAATCTTCCTCCAAAATATTTATATATGATTTTCCTGGTTGTGTAATATATTTAGATATATAATAATTCATCTAATAATCCCCCTGTTTTAGAATCTGTAGCTTTTTCTAAGGACACTGCACTGCTTTCTAACCACATCCTGAAATACACACCAAGATGCCATCTTACTCTAAAAAAGTTTTAAAAGAGTCCCATTTCCAATATCCTATTCTAGAGTAAAGGTAATTATTTCATCCTATGTATTAACCATATCTTGTATTTTCTGTATTGAGATGCTTTTACATTTGGGGACTTGCTGATCCTAAAAGGACTGTTCCTCTCAGGTTAGCCATTTCCTAGAGATAGTAAACAATTTACCTACAAATGTGCTTTTCAAATACAAATCAATCAATCCAGAGCCCACACCCAAACCACTTCTTTTATCAGGGTCTCACACTCTAGGCCACTATCCATCTGCCCTAATCACCCCAAGGCCAGGTACCAAACAAATAGGGGGCATGGCATGCCCTTCCTTCCTGGGAACTGTAAGTAACAAACTATCTGTCCAAGGACAATCATCTCCTGATCTGTTGGCTTTACTATACCTCAAATTTTCTATTAATACACTATACTTTGGAACATGGCAGTGTTCTGAGCCAAAGCCATCTCATCCATATGTTATAGTGCAAAATTCTCCAATCTCAAGAGAAAACAGCCACAAGAATTTGAGCAAATCCAAAGCTATTTTATAAGAAAATGCATGGCCCCAAATATAAGCTTTTCTAGCCAATCCCAATGGGGTACAGAAATTTTTTTCATTTAAAAAGAAAGTCAGGCTCTTGCCATCACCCAACAAGTTGGCAATATTGCTGTATTTCAAGGGTATTTAAATTATATTGACCCCCCAACAATCAACAATACATAATAGGTGTACTTAGATACCGCTTAGCAATGTTAACCTTAAATTTTCACATATCATCCAAATGCCTGAATTAAAAGACAAGTATGCCATTAATCTATATGCCTTGATTATCAGTCCTACGCAAACAAAGTATGTGGATCAAAGGAGATGCCTGTTATTCACTACTCTACATTTCTTAAACTGTAAGTTCCAACAAGTCAAATCCATTGAAAATTATATATCTGAACTCTTTCCACACTATTTCTTTCTCCTAGTTAGTATAGAATTCCTATTGTGTTTGGTCAGTTTTCTAAAGTAGATCAAATGTCCCCCACCCCTACTGGAAATGTACAGAGGCCCATAGATAGTTTTTTCTAACACATATACTACATCATATTGCCAATCATTAGATATTTAGCAAAGAGGTGTATTAGTCAGGGCTCTCCAGAGAAACAGAACTAACTATATATAGAAAAAGAGATTTACTTCAAGGAATTGGTTCACACAATTGTGGGGGCTGGCAAGTCTGAAATCTGTAGGGTGGGCCAGCAGGCTATAAATTCACGTAAGCATTGATATTGCACACTTAAGTTCAAAATCCACAGGGCAAGCCAAGCAGGCCAGAAATTCAAGTAGAGCTTCTATGATGTGGTCTTGAGGCATAATTCTTCCGTCCTTGGAAAATTTGTCTTTGCTGTTAATGCCTTCAATTGATTAGATGAGTCTCACCCATACTGTGGAGAGTAACCTGCTTTACTTAAAGTCTTATGATTGTAAATGTTTATCACATCTAAAAAACACCTTCACAGCAACATCTTGACTGGTTTTTGACCAAACAACTGGGCACAATAGCCTAGCGAAGTTGATACATAAAATCATCCATCACAGAGGGTGTTTTGTTGGTTTAGTTTGAGTTTTGGTTCAGGTTTTATGATGGTGGTAGTAGTTACGATGTAATACCACAGAATTATCATGTTTCCTCAATTAGAATTTTGCCACCAGTTTATATTTAGCCTATAGCAGGGGAGCTGCTGAAATCAGGCTGAGGTACTAATCTATTTTGTAAAATGTTATGCAATCAAATCCTAATAATTCTATTATGGTATGTTATTAACACAGTCAAAATTATATAATTAATCATTGCAACTGACTATTAGACTTATAATGGTTCTAATAACTTTGTAATATAAAAGAATGAATCTGTGTCAATAGATAAGTGTTAACAGAATTATAATATAGAATGATTATTGAAATATTACTAATTTAAATTTATACATGTAAAAATTTTAAATGGCTCATCTTTCATCAACCTAGACCAAAAAAATAGGCCAAATAAGGATTTCAACCATCAAAGTTGATTTTAAAAATCAAAGTAGTCCAGAGCTGCCCCAGACCTGGCAGGTAGAGCATCAAAAAACTGGAAGGCCTCACTCTCCTCCTCCAGTGGCTGACGGCTTCACTTGTAAAATACCACCATGGACAGTAGGTCTCCAAGACTGAAATGAAATGTGGCTTTGTGAATAGGGTGTGGGCTTTGGAGTCAGAAACTTTGCCATTTGTTGGCTGGGTGACTTCAGATGTCTCAGTCTTGAAGGATTTCACTGCGAAGGTTATTGGGGATTAAATGAGTTTGTACTTGTAAAGTATCTACTACAGAGCCTTATAGTTCATAAACACTCAATAAAAGGGAGTTTCATTACTCCCCTTGTTCTCCACAATGGCTTATGAAATCCCATTCACTGGCTCATTCTTCCTCGCACCACACACCTCTTGGCTTTCCCTTACTATCTGATTCCAACAAGCCAGCTTCATTTGTTAACCCTTCAGTTGTTTCAACGCCCCTCCTATTAGATAAATAGAACAATTTTTCTCATTTTTAATCATCAAATATTTATTAAGTGCCTATTCTATAGGAGGTTCTCTGCCTCAAGAGTTACAAAGATAAATAAAACCCAATCTCTGGCTTCAAAATCTCTGGAAAATTAGAAATTATTCCAGAGCCAAGATACATAAGTTCCCTTCCAGTATCCTAAGTTTAAGGTCCTCCCATGTATTTTGAAATCTTCTTAGCCTCTTGGTGCTACTCTTCCTTCCCTCTTGCCCCTCTGAAGTTCTAATTCTTTATTATGACACAGATTCTAGAACCTTCATAGACCATACTCTTGTAGTCTGCTTAGGTTTGACCACCTGAGCCACACAATTCCTCTGCGACTCTCTGCATCCTTGTCTACAAGTGCCTCCCTTACATCCTAGTTCATTTTGCTCAGAAACTGTGAGCTTGGGGTGTTCATTTTATCTTGATCTCCTTCTGATAAAGAAATCCAGATGATACAGAATGTATTGAAGACAATACCTGGAAAATGGCAGTCTTGGGTATGGACTGACTCCCTCTTTGAGGTCTCCTTGACCTTAATGGCTCAGGAGTCTTCTCTTCAGAGGCTTTAACATAACTGCTTCACCTTCCTTGCCTGCTTTCTTTCCAATTCAATATCCTTTCTTTAGTTTCATTGATTCTTTGGGAGCTGGGGAAAGCAACCCACAGTCAATTCAGCCCTAGAGTGAGAGTGCTGATTTCTCCTTTGGTTTCTGGAGTTTGAACTGCTCAAAGAAAATAACCATCCTCCAGAGCAACAGGAAGTCCTTTCCCCATGATAAGAAATTTCTGTCCTCTGCTGTGGCTTTCATTAATATAACCACCTTCAGTCAAGATCCTTCAGGCAGGGACCTCCAAAATTTTTTGTTCATTCACCCATTTAAAATTTTTTGAGCATGCATTCCTTATATATGTATATTTATAAATTTTATGGACATTCTACTGTCCTAATATATATGTATATATACGTTTTAAAATAGAAAACCCAGAAATTTTAAAGTTATAAGATAAAATTACATAAAAATATAATACTTTTTCTCATGCCCCAGTGGATTGCTTTGCATACCACTGATTCCCTCTAACCTTCTCCTGTCTACAGAGTAAGCGGCTTAATTGAGGAGGAAATCTGTCAGATTTCCCACTCCAAACCAAGGGTACACAGCACCTAAGGTTCTTACTATCGGACCAAATGGACCAACATAAAAGCTAAGAAGTGGGCAGAGGAAGGAATGTGAGGACAATAAGATAAGGAAGATAAAAGAAGAAAGGAGCTGAAATAGCAGAAAAGGGGGTCAGGAGGAAACATCTATTGGGTGAAAACAGTAAGAGGTGACAAGAAGTTGTCTCTGATAATGATTGGGTCTAAATAAGCAAGGCTTCAGGTGAATTTTTGTTTCAGAAATAACTTTGGCTGTCATCCTGACTCTACTGGGTTTTGCCATTCTGGCTATTTTGCTAACAAGATGGACACGATGCAAGCAAAATGGTAAGTAACAATGAGTCAAAATGGAGATTTCTTGTGAAAGTCACAGAGAGAGAAATGCCAAGATTCAGTCTGAGTTCACTTCTACTTCTCACATAGCAAGAGACTTTGCCAATATACTGGGAATCCACTTCAATACATAAATCAAAGAATCTCTGACCGATTAGTGATTCCTCCTGCACTTTTAGACTCCCAAAGCTCATGTTACCAATAATGTCAACCAAAATAATTAGAATTTAACAATAGAAATAACAAGAATACTCCAAAAGAAAATTATCTGAGCTCCAAGGTAAATTACCTGAGGGGGGAAAAAAATGGAAGACAGAAGACAATACGCTAGTAAACACCACTAGCTAGTATCATAAGAAAAGAATTCACGAATTTTAGTGACAATATTGGGAGGTGATAAGAAGAGACAGATATAGAGTAGTACTTGTCAGTGAAACAAAGATGGGACTTATAAAGGAAATGACCTATTTCTATGCCATGAGATCTCCCTTTCCAGAATTTTTATCAGTATCTTTCCCTCTCCCTTCTAGTCAGCTGCATCCCCTCCCAATTTCTCATCCTTAATGCCTATGAGCCCTCAAAGAATAAGTAGTGTGGAAGGATAGACAGAACAGGGCTGGCTGGAGGCATTGAAAAGAGGTGGAAGCCAGTAATGCATCATATCAAGAGGGCCACCTTAGGAGCAAAGAAACACAGTTTAGAGTAAGGAGAGCTGGGACAGGAGGAAGAACATCTCTCACAAGTAGTTAATAGAAATATTTTTGCTTAATTCTTCCACAGAAATTGATGTCTCAAGATACAGTTCAGAACAAAGTAAGTACTTATACCCATAAGAAAAATAAAGATAGTAAGAATTTATAGAATTTCCAGAAGTCAGGGTCCAGATCTGTCTTGTTTACTGTCGTATTTCCAGCGCCTTGCATAGTGCATCATTCCATGAACTGAACTCCTAAGTAACTGAGAGAAACCCACCAGAGATTTCTATGCAGCACTGAGTACCTAACTGGAGCTGGGCAGAATGAATTATGTTTAATAGTGGGTAGGTCCGCATGATCCTGAGGCTCTCTTCACATGCCTCCTACGGTCTGAGAGCAGCAACAAAGATACTAAGCCATGGAAACAGCACACTCCTCTGGCAATGGAGCAGGTCTAAATCTAGTAGTGAAGAGGGACTCAGCAAGGTGGCTAGATAGAAGAATCTAATGTAGTTAGGAATAACAAGAGTGAACACAACTAAGATAATTATGATTGAGAAAGAGAGCACCAAGTTCAAGATGTAAAGAGGTGAAGCAGATTTCCCATGGCAATGTCCAATGAGATGCCAAAGTTGTTGATTAAAAGACAAACAGGAGCTAGGTGTGGAGTACCAAGAAGGAAAAGCCAATTTCAGGCCCCTTCTGATTATTACTTAGCCGGCTAATATTATGAAACTGATGACTGCTACAGTCACCTATCATCTTGTGCTCCCACCACTTATGCACAGTTCCTAGCTCCTGCAGAGTAAATTAATTCTCATCATTATGCACTACTGGGAGTGCATGTCTACGTTAGCTCTCAGTCTTAAAGCCCTGCTAATTTTCATGAAGCAAAATCATGGAGGTCTCTCTCCTTTCTTCTCCAGGTGCTAGTCTTCTGGACTATGAAGACAGTACAGGTAAATAGATTAGGAACTGGTAGAGAATCAATGGAGGAATGTGTTATTTAGAGAAAAAAAATGGACTCCCCCTTTGAGCATGATTTGTTAGGTCAGCATATCTTTTGCTGTTATAATATCCAACTGCCAATCCATCTCTCTATGCACATATATTTGCATGTGTGTGTGTGTATATGTGTGTGAGAGAGAGAGAAAGATCTGTGCATTTTTCTCAGAGAAGGCAAATATATCCCATTCCTACAACCATTAAAAGAATCTTTTCCAGCTCCTGTTTATCCTAAGATCTGGAAATATTAAGGAACCTCTCTGAAACAATTTCTTAGGTGTGTAAATAGGGATAAAATACATAATTCATGAGTTGTCATGAAGATTGAATAGTATACGTGAAAAGACATTTTGTAAGCTATAAAGTACAATATAATAGGGGAGCACAATTTGTATTATTACCTCTATTTTAGAAGATGAAATTGATGCTCAAAAAGGTTAAGAGACTTATTCAAATTCACCTAGCAAAGGAAGGAGTTGGATAGCAAACCCAGGTTTTTGGCCCTGAGTTCAGTACTCATATTCTTACACCATCTTATCCCTACTTGGTTTAAGACAAAAAAGTCTCATATTATACTGAATTCTAGTATTTATTATTATTATTAATAGTTATACTCTGTCCCTCAAATCAGGACATATCGTCTGACATGAGTGACAAATAATGATAAAGCTTATCTGAAATAAAACATCCAGACATCTGATGGTTCTTAGGAGATTCCAAGGCACTCTCTACTTTTTTGTAGGGACACACACACACACATACACACACACACACTGCAAGCATATAGATTCATATCCCCAAGAGGAATAAAAAGAAGAGGCAGCTTCAGCACTCTCCTGGCTGTCCATGCCTCACATCTGGGACTCTTGGTCCATTCCTCTTCTTACCTCTATGATTCACCTGTCATGACCAACAAGAGTGAGAAGCAAAAGGCCATGGCATAACCTCTTTCTTTTCTGAAATGGAATCCAAAGGAAATGGGAACATCTGGGAAAGTAGAAAAATCTCTTAGTAGTTGGATTTAGACTAATGATGAAACATTTCTTGATGGGCTATTAATAAAAATAATCTGTTTTTTTCCCAAAAGACTTTTCCTTTCAGAGATCTAAAAGAGGACAAGGTCAACAGATTTTCACTTAATAAGAAATAATGTAGACATAGTTCTCAAAGTAGAATCTCATTATGTTTTCATCTTATCTTTTAGGATTCCGACATTCATATTCAGCAGAAAGTGGTAAATAAATTAGATACTGAATTGTTAGGAAACTAATACAGAAATCTGTTTATGAGAAATTAAGAATCTTGCTTTTTTCCCTCAACCCTCTAGACACTTCATATGATGATCTAGGTAAGTATATTTAGAGATTATGGTAAAATTAAAGGAAAATCAATGTTTTTTCCTGTTATAACATGACGGGCTGTAAAACCTACCCAAGTAGAAAGACAGGAAACCAAAGTAGCACATAAAAGATTCTGAGAAGTGTTCACCTTCACACTATGAGGCCCCAGTGCTGTCCAATTCCTTTCCTTTCCACCTCCTAACCAGTTAACAAAAGTAATCTGACTACTCAAGAGAATTTCAATATCTCAGATCTCAGAAATGCTAACCACTCAAGTGCACTTTTCTTAATATAAATGTTAAGAAATGGAGAAATAAATCCCTGAAATTCATCACATTAGGGTATAACCTGTGCATTGAAATTTCAAGGGCACAAAGAAGTGCTGTTATTGTCTACTGTTGTCATTTACATCTCATGTAAACAAACCTCCTCAGTAACAATTAATCATCAGAACACCACATTTAACCAGTGTACGAAGCTACCTGAATGTGTTTAAGGGTACACAGACAAGCAAAATAAACTGTATATAATAGGAAAGAAAGAGAATTAACATGCACTCACCACCTTCTATGTGCTAGTCACTCTGGTGAGCATTTTCATTTTACTTTATTTTATATCTACAAAAGACCCTGGCAACCATACAAGGATGAATTACCACAAAATCGCACCCAATCGCTGTCCAATACCTCTACTAGCCTACAGGTTGCTTTGGAGCAAATTAGAGAGTGCTCCTTCCTCCAAACAGATGCAGCTCCACACCAGAGATGCTGTTAGGGATTTCAGTCCCCATATTCCTATGTGCAGTGAACAACCTATACAACTATAAAACAGTGGTCCTGAATACATATATATGAGAGGCACCTCTTAATTTGTCAAAACCCAAGTCCTAATCCCTTCCTTGCACAGGTACTGGCACCTGTATTCGCCCAGTTGCTCAGGCCATCTACCGTGGAATCATCTTTAACCCCTTTCTCTCACTCTGCTCATCTCCGATACTTGTGAATTATATTCCAAATCAGACCACTTTTCACCACAATGACAATCTTAGCCCAAGTACCAACATCTCTTACCTGACCTACTTCAACTGTCCCCTAACTTACTTCCTTGATTCTACCTCTTGCTCTCTTATAGTCTATTCTCCTCATCAGTCAGAGTGATCCTTAATAAGAAAGTTCTTAAATAAATCAATTAATTTACTATACATTGTTATCCCTAATTTATAGAGAAAAATGTATGCATGAAAAATGTTAGTGACTTGCCCAAGACCACAGGACTTGCAAGTGACTCAACCTGGATATGAACTTAGAACTATCTGACTCCAGATTTCATGTAGTTAGAGTTTATTCTTGCACAATGTCGTAATATCTTAATTATTAATTTCCTGCTGATAGATATTTAGCTTACAGTCTGCAATCTTAGCTCCTTTCAGTTCCAGGCTACACTTGCATTCTTAGGGAAAACTTGCCTTAGTAAACATTTTGTTGTTGTCTCAATATGCCATGATTCAAAATTCTTAAAACCAAATGACAATTTATTTCTCTGACTTTACAATCACTTCTAAGGTGGTCCTTTAAATAATAATCATTCTAAGTTTCTAAGTTCCCAAGCTCTATTAGCCTTCCCTCTATCACTTCTGGACATAGAAATATAAATTTCCTGATTAAATTGAGATTATGGAAATCCTCTGACAGAAAAATATTAGGTAAGATCATTGTACTAGGTTAGGTACATGAAAGTTAGTACTTAAATCTTAGCTGAATTTAACTATATCACATATATATTGAAATTACCATGATAATTCAAAATTTTTGAAATGTACTGAGTTTATTTTTAATGCTATTAATTTTTATAGTAAATGTTAAGTGTAGCACATGAAAGTGTTCTGCATCTCTTAGTATTTTCTATTTTTAAAATACCCACAGAACCATGAGAAACAAGTAACATTAGGGTAAAACAGAGAAGATTTTGCATGTTTTGGACCTAATTTCCATCACAACAACAACTAAGTATGGGAAAAAAACACTCATTTCAGAAAACGAGCTAAGAAAAAAAGTACACGCTGTCTCTGCATTTCTCGACAGATCTTTATTTATATTTTCATAAACTACCAATGATACCATCATGCAACATAACTTGTTATTTCCAGAGTGTCAGAATTATTTATTTTTATACTTTCATGCAAACAATAGTGATAACATGATCAGTTTTTGTGTAATTTGCTTTGTCAGTCTCCAGATCTTGTAGAAAGTCTCTTTCCACAACATCACTAAGAAACAAGTTTTAGGTCATAGGATGCACATCCAGTCACAATAAATAAATGCATATGTATTCAATATAATTTGCCATATCTTCCTTGAACTTGAATTCTCAACCAGCTGAGTAAATATTTTGCTATTTCTTCTCTTACTTGACCTCAAGTTATTTTATAACTAATATATTGGTCTGTTTCAGTGTTTCCATGTATAGTTTATCATTTCTCTTCACTACACACATTAACTTTAGTTAACCTTTGCCAGCTTTTTCAAGTCATTCAATTCATAAATTAAGCCATGAGGCGATTTTACCTCCAGTTTCTTGCCTAGTTGGATACTGGAGGGTGTTGATTAGGTAATCCTCTGTAAGGATATCAAAACTACAGAAATAAAAAATTCAAACCGCTTTTTCTTCATTTTTTGTGTGTTTTTAGAGGGATCCAAAGAAGATTACAGTAAGTATTCTCTAGTTTCTCAATGAAAATTTGCTTCCCACTAGTAACATTCCCCTAGATTGTAAATACTTTGAGGAAAGAGAAATCCTATCAGTTCATGTGAATACTAAGCAATAGATAAAATCTCCTAGTGCTGGTTTAGAATGGTCTGTCAGTAACAAACAAGTTTCCAAATTGACTGAGAGGAAAGGAAAAAAATGGAGAAGATCATGAGAGAGAGAAAAGGGAAATGATAAAGATAAAGGAAGAGAAGAGAAAAAGATGGAAAGGAGGGAGGGATGAGGGCAGAGAAAAATGTAAGCCACAGAGTTTCATAGAAATAGCATCTATCCACTAAAAGATGAAAACTTTTATAGAGATTGAGAGAGATAGCTGGAGTGGCCTCCAGTACCCACCACCAGGTCAGTAGATCTCCCAGGGTCTGGGCTTCAACTCCTGAGAAGAGGTCACAATGATTGAAGAGGATATGCAAAGGTTAGAGATCTAAATTCTGATGATCCGCCTAATGTCTCTGTGTGTGTGTGTGTGTGTGTGTGTGTGTGTGTGTGTGTGTTTTAGCACCATCAGCCAACTCCCTAGGTAAGTTCTTCGTGGTTTTCTTTGAATTCTACTACATCTGTGCAAATCCTGTAGTTTCTGTATTTTCTTTCTCTTAAAGAAGTTTTAAAAATAAAGTATAAAAATAATTAACACTTGTAAATCCACACCCTAGATTTGACAACTGGTATTTTGTTATATTTCTCAAGTGACAGATAACATAGAAATCTCTTTTATCCCCATCCCTAGACCCATTCCACTCTCAACTCTTCCCAAAGACTTATAAATGCATCGTAAATATCTTTAAGTTTATTTTCATATATTTATATAATCTCTGTGTATCACTGAATGATATACAGTATTGTTTTGCATGTATTTTAAAAATTTTACAAAATGGCATCATTCTGAAAGTATCATTACAACTTGTGTTTTTCCCAAAAACTTTCTAATATTGAGATATATAGAAATCCAGGTTATGTATTTCAATTTTTGAACAATATTTCAAATTATGAATATGTAATATTTTTTCTATTCTTTCCCTAACACATTCTCAATGTTTCCAGTTTCTGCTATCATAAATAATACTGCAAGATGGCCTTAAGTAGGTGGAAAACAGTTTATCCAGGGCACATAACCTGAAGTGAGATTAATGAATCACATCATATGAACATTTATTTTACGTAATTTAGGCATATTTTTAATTTACTAGCTATTGTTTAATTGAGTCCCATGGTAGTTACACAGGAGGCATACCAACATGTATAAAAGTTTCCCATTTTCCTGCATCAATAACAACCCTAGATTTGTCATACTTCCACATTATTGCCATTTCAATAACTGTAAAATTTATTAATTTGCATTTTCCTGCTCACTCCTCAAATTGAGTACCATCTCATATGTTTAACAGCTAGTTATTGTGTGTGATACAGATTCTTTGAACGATGTCAGACTTTCGAGGCCTTATAAATAAACTTAAAACCATTTTTTATGGGTTGGGTTCAGAATTTTAGCCACAGATGTACGTATCAGCCCAAGCTTATTACCTTTATTATTCTAACATTCTCTACTGTTATCCTTTTACATGATGTATTAGTTTCTGAGAGATATGTTTAAACCTTCAACTACAATTGTCTCCTTTCACTGTCACTTTTCTTTTTAATACTGCTCATTTTTCATGCTCATATTTTGATTGTTGTTAGATATATACAAGTTCATAATTGTATCTTCTTTTTTAAAATTTTGCTTTGTATAATGATATAATGTCCATCCACAGCCTCATGAATATTTTTGGCTAAATTCTACGTTATGTGATATTAATATTGCTCCAAAACCTTTGTTGTAATATATATTTGCCTGTTATATATTTTTTCTTTTCTTTTCTTTTGAACCTGAGTTTATTTTTGTCTCAGTCATGCCTTCTTTAAATAGCATATTGGTTGTCTTTGTTCACATTAACAATTGTAAAATTTTCTCTCAATATATAAATTTAATTCATTTCACATTTATTGTAAATTGCTGATATATTTTATCTAAGTTCTGCCAATTTATATTGTGTTTTCTATTTACCATGTTTTGCTCTTTTATTTTTATTTTTATTTATTTGTTTTTGGTGAGGAAGATTGGCCCTGAGCTAACATCTGTTGCCAGTCTTCCTCTTTTTGCTTGAAGATGATCCCTGAGCTAACATCTGTGCCAGTCTTCCTCTACTTTGTATATGGGATGGCCCCACAGCATGCCTAGATGAGCAGTGTGTAGGTCTGCACCCGGGATCCAAACCTGCGAACATCAGGCCACTGAAGCAGAACACACACAAACTTAATCACTACACCACTGGGCCAGCCCCTGTTCTATCTTTTTAATCTTCTTTCCTACCTTCTATCGGACTGTTAGATTTCCTTGTTCCTTTTGTTTTATTTTACTAGTATTGGTGGGTTTTATTTTATTTGTCCTTACATTTGTAACATGCATACTGCTTAATTTTTCTTAAAAAATCTAATCAGTATCTTTTTCTTCCTCCAAGATTAGACAATAAATTTTATTTGACCATCTTCCCTTTCAACATCTTCCATGTTGTTTTATGATATGATTTTTAAAAACAAAAGTTATTTACTTTTTTGCAATCAATAGACATAAAAATGTTTCAGCATTTTTTCTGTTTATCATTGTTTGCCGCATACTGTGCCTTTCCTCTTCTTGCCTAAATACAATCTTTTAGTGGTTCTTTAAACCCTATATGTGTGTGAAAAATTGTCTAAGGCTTTGTAGGACTAAAAATAGCTTTACCTCACCTTCAGTCTTAAATCAGAGTTTAGCTGAATATATGATTGACGACTATTTTTTCTCATTACTTTGAAGATTTATTCCATTTTTTTCTAGCATTTATTATTGTTGATGGCAATCTACTACTAGTTTGATGATTGTTCCTAAGTAGATATGATTTTAAGATCTTCTCTTTATCCTTGTATTCTGCATTTTAATTATGGTGTTATCTGGGTGTGAGATTAACTTCGTTTACCCTGCTTAGGACTCAAAATTTTCCATTCTGTGGACTCATATCTTTCTTTAATTATAGAAAGTTCTTAACCTTAATTGCTATAAATATATCCTATATTTAAATATCTATCTAACTAACAAACTACAGTCTCTCCTTCTAAAATTCCTATCAAATATTTGTAAAAATTCTCCTCCCATCTTTCACATCTGGTAACTTCTCTTTTATATTTTTCATCTGCATTAATTAAGTTAGCCCCATAAATAAACAGATAAACCCTAAAATCCCAGTGGTTCTATTCATAATATTCTGTAAAATCAGGAATGCCTAAGTTGGTGGTTGGCTCTTATCTCAGCAATGACTTAGGCATTCAAATTCATCTTATCGTATGTCTCAACTGTCTTAAACTAATAGCTTGAGCTCACCACGACTGCCTTAAGTGAGCAGAGGGGAAAAAGCTTGGAGATCATGAGTGGGAGGCTTTTATGGATAAGCCTGGATGTTGTCTCACACATCACTTCCAAAAACATTAGATTGGCTAGAACTCAATTATATGGCCACACCTAACTGCAAGGGAATCTGGGAGAAGAATCTAACCATGTCATATTAGTTTTCTATTGCTAGTATAACAAATTACCACAAACTTAATGGCTTAAAACAAGAAAAATTTATTATCTTACAATTCTATATGTTAGAAATCTGACATATATCTCACCCTGATAAAATCAGGGTGTTAGCAGGGCTACATTCCTTCTGGAAGTTCTAGGAGCAAATCTATTTCCTTGCTTTTTCAGCTTCTAGAGGCTGCCCACATTCCTTGGCTCATGGTTCCCTTCCTCCAACTTCAAAACTAGCAAAAATAAACCAAGCCCTCACATCACATCACTGTGTCCCTTCTTCCATTGTCACATCTCTTTCTCTGACTCCCTTCAACCTCTTGTTTCCACTTTTAACAACTCTTATAATTACATTGGGCCTACACAGAAAATCCAGGATAATCTCCCTATTTTAAGATCAGCTGACTAGCAGCCTTAATTCCATCTGTAACCTTAATTCCCTTTTGCCATGTAACCTAACATATTCACAGTTTCTGGGGATTAGGACGTAGACATCTAGGGGTGAGCGGGTTCTTATGCCTACCATACATGTACCTTGGAGAAAAAGGAAATTAGTTTGGTGAAAAGCAAGGCAATTTCTGTCACATCATCTCTTTATTTCTCTATGCTGGGTCCTGGATGAATTCTCTCAAATTTATCATTTATTACTTCTTTCTTCAGTTGAGTCTGTTCTCTTTGTTTATCTACCTAATGATTTTTAAAATTTAATGACTATATTGTCTAAATCTGCCCTTTCCATTTTGCTCTTTATCAAATGCAGCTGCTCCTGATAATGTTACTCTTGATTTATGGATTCTATTTCTTCTTTTGTATCTTTGAGTATTTGAAACACACGTGTTTGAAAAGTCCTTTTAAATTGCTCTACTTATATGTGTTGTTCCCTTTGTTGTGGCTACTGTCTGTCATATCAGTAAGTCTCCTCAAATGTATTTTATCTTTAGTCAGTCAGCTCATTGGTTATCATTTGTTTGAGTTCCTCATAAACTCTCTGCTGTGCAATAATTCTATTAAAGCGTAGATTTCATAGGTCAGTTTTTATATTAGTTTCTATACTCATAGTTTCTTCCCTACATGAGGGGATTAAATGTGGGCTCTACACCTGAACTCAGCCTACAGTGAGGGTTTTCTCATTGCTGAACACTCAATTTCCAACCCTGGCCTGGTACAAATAGGTCACTTCCTACATACCCTGACCAATAGGTAGGGATTAATGGTGCCATTTTCACAGATAGTGCTTTTATCAGCCTTTGATATACAAGAAGACTACTCTTAGGTTCTTATAATGTACAAGGCTTGTGGCCTTGATTTCTGCTCCTGATCAGGTATTGAAAATCCAACTCACAATAAGATATTCATGTGGGTGGTGAAACTTCTCATTCACTATCAAAATTATGGGTTCCTTCTTGATATATGGCTCTTGAAGACTTCTCTTTCTAGTTTTTAAGCTCAGGTCTACATTTTGAAACTTTAAAAAATATTGTGCCCAATTTTTCTAAGTGATTACAGAAGAGAGTGAAATATCTATCTTGATAGCAAGCCCCCTTTCCCTGCCTTAACTCTTTATCTTCTAGTATCAGATACAGCCTGAATTCACTTTTTGTTATTCAGCATCCTCATAGGCCACAAATGATTTTTGGAAAGTGGAAACCCCCTGTTGAAGCAATTAAGTGGTAATAGTTTGTTGTAACAAAAGATCTTTCAAACAAAGGGGAAAAAAGAATGAAAATTGAGAGGAGGAGGAAGAGAGGCAGAGAATGAAAAGAGGAAAAGAACAAAAAAGTAGCAAGATCACAAATGAAAGAAGAAAGACACAGAGGCAGAAAAATTTCCATGGACTGAGAAACTAGCAATCCCCCACAATTTTTATTCTCTTACTAAAAGAAATTAAAAGATAGATTGCATAGATCTTGCAATCCTCCTCTACCACAAGAGTATTACTGAGGAAATTTACAAACGTCTGAAGTTTACACCCAAAAAGTAATCTGTAAATGGGTATCCTCCTGCCCACCACACTGCATTGCAACTGATAATAGAAAACAAGATGTGACCCGTTGCTGCCCTCTTTGCCACAAGCTCTTCCTAATATAGTAGCTATGGAATCTAAGTTCTTCCTGAGACACTCAGATCTCACTCTTGTTTTGTCTTCTTTTAGCACTGTCTCTATCACATATTGGTAAGTTCCTTTACTTTTCTTCAGTTCTGCTGACATTTACTCCCCTTTAATCAAAGGGACATTTTCCTAAATTACTCAAACTTCTTCTACTGAGATAAACAGAAGCTTGAGCTTGATATTTCTCCAATTTCTTGTTTCTACATAATGCAGACACCTCAATAATCAACCAAAAGTATAGGAAGTAAATGAAAGTGAAATGTCACAGTGAAATGTCAGCAGGGAACAGAAACAATTTCCAAATTTGTAGTGCTGGGAAAACAGAGTAAATAAAGAAGGAAGAGAGCAAGGCGTTAGGAAGAAATATGAGATGAGAATGAAGACACTACAGCATGAAAGACAAATGGTGTTATCAGTCTCCTGGGACTGTCAAAGCTTTGTATTGCTGAGAGGAAAGGGAAGCCTTCCTCGGAGATGTCCCCACGTCTGGCTGGAAGCAATGGAAATGTCTCCCTGGGCCAAACTGACACTCAAGAGTTTGGTGCTCACAGAAGCTCCTGGTTCTGATATTCCTCCCCTCAAAAATGTATAGTTTTTGAGCCAGACAATCACATAAACTTCTTACTTCTGTTTCTTTTTAGGAGAACAAAGAGGTAAGTTCTCTTTCTATTTCCTAATTCTAATTCTCTGGCGTATCACAGAGCTGGGGAACATTCCCTGACTCTGCCTAGCTCTTGTCCCTCACCTTAGCTTCCTTCCCATCACAGAGCATTTTATCTGAAATTAATGAGAACTTTGGAAAATGAAAAGCCCACTGATTAACAAAAGAATAAAGAGGGAACTGAACTAAAATGGTTTTAGCTGTCTATGATGGTTTCAGCAAAACAATGAAAACTTCTTAACTTAGAAGTAGGAGGGAAGAAAAAAGAGAGTTGTGAAGAGAGCAGGGAGTGGGAGCAGGGGACAAAGAGAGAGTTGTAATTAAAGTTGTGTTTATTGAGTCCACATTTACAGGTATTACACATGAGAAACTGAAGTTCAAGGACATTAACTTGCCCAAGGACACATAGTTAGTAAAAGGTAAAAGTGAGGTTCTAAATTTTGACTTCAAGTCCTGAGCTTGTCCAGCTACCCCCAGGACACCATTAAATATATTTAATTTTACAATTCAAAGTATCTTTTTGAAATAAAAGGTTTATGTCAAAGAATTTAGGAAACTGTGTATATGTAAAAAATATTACTTTAATTTTTAAAATATAATTTGAAAGTCTTAAAATGTGAATTAATTTACTCTCAAAATTATTTTGCTAGCTCAATACTATGACATAATCTTATCCCATGAATAAGGCTGTTTTATTGTATATATACAACTCTTAAAAGGAGCCCTTGGAAAACTATCGAGCTCAATATTTTATTACTTTTATAATCAAAATAGGTTTGATTTAGTTTTGTTCTCATCTAATTATGTCATAGAAAGGATGATTTACTATAGGAAAAAAGTAAAATATCTTCAGGCTGAAGTGTATACTTTACCAATTTAGGGTATACAGCTAAACAATAAACTCAGAACTTTAATTTCTCCTGCAAAATTTTCAGGGAATCCATGTGAGTCAGGCTTGCCAGTAAAGCCCAGAAATAGTTCAATGGGCTGCAACTGCTATGGCCAAGACAACATAATTTGCTTTACCTGGAAACTAGAATAATCCCCCATTTATACTACAGGAATTAGCAACATTGTGAATGTACTGAATGCCACTGAATTGTTCACTTTAAAATGGTTAAAGTGAGGGGCTGGCCCCGTGGCCGAGTGGTTAAGTTCGCGCGCTCCGCTGCAGGCAGCCCAGTGTTTCGTTAGTTCGAATCCTGGGCGCGGACATGGCACTGCTCATCAGACCACGCTGAGGCAGCGTCCCACATGCCACAACTAGAAGAACCCACAACGAAGAATACACAACTATGTACCGGGGGGCTTTGGGGAGAAAAAGGAAAAAATAAAATCTTTAAAAAAAAAAAAAATGGTTAAAGTGAAACACATAGAGCCAGAGATTGGATTGGTGGTTAACAGAGGGGAAGGAGGGAGGGGGAAGGGTGAAAGGGATAATTAGGCACACGTGTGTGGTGATGGCTGGTAATTAGTCTTTGGGTGGTGAACATGATGTAATCTACACAGAATTCAAAATATATTATGATGTACATCTGAAAGTTATATAATGTTATAATCCAATGTTACTGCAATAAAAAAAAAGCATTTTTAAAAACATTAAAAATGGTTAAAATGTTAAATTTTAAGTTACGTGTATTTTACTACAATAAAAAAATAAACTGAAAACTAGAGAGATATTTAAAAATAACAAGAAGCATGAGGGATGATTTCATAACCCAGAAAATAACAAAATGGACTAGCAGTCAGATGACAGGTTCTAGTGCCACATGTGCCTCTGATTTATTTGGTACTTCAGACAAGACATGGTTTCTAGTTTTACCATCTGTAAAATTAAAAAGTCGGACTAGGTCATCTTTAAAATCCCTTATAACTCTAACATTCTCCAGTCCTAGTTACAATAATTATAAATGCTTTTGCTTACCATGAAAAGGAAATGAATTTTCCAAGCTGATAGGGAAAGAGAAGGTAGGGGAAAATAAGAAAAAGTTGTAAGGAAGGCAATAGAAGCAAAGTAATTTTGGCAAATTCAATTATTTGAATTGAGTCTACCATGTACTAGACTCTATTCTAAATGCTGCGTAAATAAGGCAGACATGATCCCTACTTCATAGAAAGCATACAGCTTAGTAAAATAAGACAAAATAACATGTGAACAAACAAATAATTTCAAATTGTGGTAAATTCTATGGAGAAAATAAATTAGGATAATGTTGATACAATGAGATCTGGCAGGGCCAGCCCAGTGCTGTAGTGGTTAGGTTTGCACACTCTGCTTCTGCATCTTGGGGTTCGCAGGTTCAGATCCCTGGCAGAGGGCTACCCACCGCTCATCAAGCCATGTTGTGGCGCATCCCACATACAAAATAGAGGAAGATTGGCACAGATGTTAGCTCAGCAACAATCTTCCTCAAGCAAAAACAGGAAGACTGGCAACAGATGTTAGCTCAGGATCAATCTTCCTCACCCAATAAATAAATAAATAAATAAATAAACAAATAAATAAATGAGATTTGGGAGTGAGGATCTTTAACTAGGAGATTACAGAAAACTTCTCTGAGGAGATATTTTTACTGAGATATAAATGATGAAAAGCCTGCGGCCACATGAAGATCTTTGGGAAGATTATTCCAGGCAAAAAGTATACCAAGTCCCTGAGACAGGAAGGAGAGTGGTACATATAAAAGATTGCAAGAAGACCAGTAGCAAATGATGGTGGAGGGAGTCAAGAGGTAGGAAGGGGCCAGATCATAAAAGGCCTTTTAGACTAAGATATGGAGTACAATTCTAAGTGCCACAGTAAGCCACTGGAATGTTTTGATCAAGAAAGGGATATGGTCACATTTACACTTTAAAAAAGCAGCCCTGCCTTCTGGTAGAGAATGAAAAGGTAGGGATGGTAGGGAAGGACCAGGATATTGGTAGATATTAGCAAGAAGGAGGGATGTACAGAGTAAAGTCTTGTATGTGCATCAGAGAAACAGGGATTCCTAAAGGAGGAGAAAGTGTCTGGAAACAGCAATAGGGAATGAGAATGATATTTACATATATCCAGGCCTTGCAGTACGTGGGAATAAGAATAAAAAATAGCCATTGCTCAGAGGGCTGCAAAAGACACAGTATTTTTTTTAAACTTTTTATTGAGATTATGATAGTTTACAACCTTGTGAAATTTTAGTTGTACATTATTGTTTGTCAGTCATGTTGTAGGTGCACCACTTCACCCTTTGTGCCCACTCCCTACCCTGTCTTTCCCCTGGTAACCACTAATCTGTTCTCTTTGTCTACACGTTTAACTCCCACACATGAGTGGAGTCATACAGAGATTGTCTTTCTCTATCTGGCTTATTTCATTTAACATAATACCCTCAAGTTCCAGCCATGTTGTTGTGAATGGGACAATTTTATTCTTTTTTATGGCTGAGTAGTATTCCATTGTATACATATGCCATATCTTCTTTATCCAATCATCAGTTGATGGGCACTTAGGTTACTTCCACATCTTGGCTATTGTAAATAATGCTGCAATGAACATAGGGGTGCATGGGACTTTTGGAATTGCTGATTTCAAGTTCTTTGGTTAGATATCCAGCAGTGGGATGGCTGGGTCATATGGTATTTCTATTTTTAATTTTTGGATAAATCTCCACACTGTTTTCCATAGTGGCTGCACCAGTTTGCTTTCCTACCAACAGTGTATGAGGGTTCCTTTTTCTCCACAACCTCTCCAACATTTGCTACTTTTTGTTTTGGTTATTTTTGCCATTCTAACGGGTATTAAGGTGATATCTTAGTGTAGTTTTGATTTGCATTTCCCTGATGATCAGTGATGATGAGTATCTTTTTATGTGCCTATTGGCCATCCGTATATCTTCTTTAGAGAAATGTCTGTTCATGTACCCTTGCCCACTTTTTTGATCGGGTTGTTTGATATTTTGTTGTTGAGTTGCGTGAGTTCTTTACACAGTATGGAGATTAACCCTTTGAGAGACACAGTATTTTAAAGGACAGTCAAGCTTGTCAAAACAAGATGGTGAAGAGAACATTTGGAGAAGTTAAGGATATAGGAGAATTTGCTGATATGAATTCCAGACAATATGGTGAATTGGGGTTTTAGAGAATAAGGAGAGGTGGAAAGAAGATCAGATTAGCAATTATACCAATTATTATGATAACAAGCACCCTGAAGACGAGGATTACCCTCTGACGATGAATAAATTAAATGAGGATATGACACATGTTGGGATTAATCTTAGAGGAAGGTGAGTAATTAGTTATTATACAGAGTTTTTAGCTGAAAGATACAGGAGGCCACCAGGAAGCTATTCAGCCCTGAAGTTCAAGATGATGCGAGGTCCTGCAGAACGGGTGGGGCTCTCTGGAAAGGTCATTCTCACAGGCAACTCACTGGACTGTGGTAACTTGGGGAAGAGGCTCTCAAACCAGGAGCTCAAAGGGCTTGATCCTATTATTTCTTTGAAAATCTCAAACCAGCATAGTGCTCAAGGCAGAGGAGGCTATGGGCCATCCCTCCCACAGATATACATAGATTAGGACGGCAGTTCAAAACATTGATACAATAATTAATATGTATTGAGCATATGTGCCAGGCTCTGTTCATATTCATAACAATCCTATGAAGTAGATATTATTATAAATTGTATTTTTAAAATAAATAAACTTAGCATTGAAAAAGTTAAGTAGCTTGTGCAAGGTCACACAGCTAGTAAGTAAATGAACAAGGATTTAAATCCAAGTATTCTAGCACCTGATCACTCATTGTTTAATGAAGACTAATTTGTTTAGTTTTATTTAGTTTTAGTTTAACGAAAACTAATTAAGATCCCCTTCCTAAAAAGACTTCAATTATAATTATAATGCTTTTTAAAGAAATTGATCCAGACATTTGTGGGTTTTTTGTTATTATTCCTCAGTGTCAACTCCAGGAACCATATTTAAGTCTCTTTTCTATTTCTCAATTCAAGAAAGAGAAATGAGAGTAAATGGGTAAAAAGAAAGGAGTATATAGGGCAACTAAAGAAAGTTTAACCAAGATTAAGGTCTTCCAAGTTCCCTTACGAGTTTCAACCTTTACAGAGGCTGAAAAGAAAGAGTAAATGGGCCTCCCTGCTCATCACCAGTCTTACGTATCTTTCTGGGCCTTGGCCACAGCACCAAAGTACAGGATCCTCAAACAATCTGTGACCAAATCACACCACAGGAGCATAGGGGATTTGATACTCCCTGGGGAGGGGAGTGTGAGGGCTTCTTTCTGATGCTTCTGTTCAAAAGGGGATTAACTTTGATGCCTTTAAGCAGTTGACCTCATGAATTTATCTGTGTGTCCATTTAGCATGGCTTACAAGGGGAGAGAGCATATTCCCAGTTGCTTCTCTACCATGAACCCTTGGTGTCTGAGGACCTTCTCTTCCCTGTCTGCCCTTTTTTAGGCAGGCCTTAAGTTTCGAATGTCAGCCTTTTGCTTCCCCTTATTCCTAGATTTTTGGGGTTTTTTTAAAGATTGGCCCTGAGCTAACATCTGTTGCCAATCTTCCTCTTTTTTCTTTCTACCCAAAGTCCCCCAGTACATAGTTGTATATCCTAGTTGTAGGTCCTTCTAGTTCTTCTACGTGGGATGCCGCCTCAGCATGGCTTGATGAGCTATGCTAGGTCCACGCCCAGAATTCAAACCAGTAAACCCTGAATCTCAGAAGCAGAGTGCACGAACTTAACCACTTGGCCACAGGGCCAGCTTCCCCTTATTGCTAGATTTTATCATTAAGGCTGAAAGGCCCAGGAATACAGGACTTCATCTTGTGAATTTCGACTAATTGAATCAATAAAGGTTGAGCTGAAGAGAACGTTGTTAAACCCTATCATTTTAGAGATTAGTTAAGGTTACAAAACATGATGGGAATTATCAAACTTCACATAGCAATTTAACATCCAACATAAGGCAAATAAGACAAATTTTCAGCCTTTCTCCACTAAATATAATAAAGGCTCATTCTACAATAGTTTGTATATTACTATTATTGTCATAATTATTATCATGAAAATTTCCACAAGTCTTCCCTATAATTTAGATCATTTTACAAGAGGAGCACTCCAGAGGTTAGTAAAAAGAACAGAAAAAAATTGGTAGTTTCAATATGTAGGAAAGAAATTACTTTTTAAAAGAATATTCCAGAAAGAACAGAAAGAGGAGAAAATTGTGTGGGGTATAGAGGAAAGTGCACTGTACTTAGAGTCAGAAAAATTGAAGGCTAAAACCGCCTATAATTTTAGCATACCCAGGCACAGACCACCCCCCCAGCCTCAGTTTTCTTTTATTTTTTAATGAAATTAGAGCCTTTCTAACATTGCCTTTCTTGAGTTTGTGAAGTGATCACATAATGAAGAGGGGACTCTCCAAACTGAAAAGAGAAACAAAAAGAAAGGAAGGGAATGGAAAATAGGGGAAAGGTGCTGAATGAAATCAGAATATTGGAAAAATAGTAACCTGGATACTCTCCTGAAGACTTTCATTCCTGGATAGTGTCCAAGGGGGAAGAAGATTCCAGACCTGCAGGTGTGGTAACCTATGTGCCTACAGGGGAATAGAGGGTCTAATGTATTCTGACGGTGCAATTTCTGGAGAGAGACTTGGGAAATGGGTGGATTACTTAAACCAATAACTCTAGGCTAATCTGAATATTTGCTGTTGTTCTTTGCCTTTTACCGCAAGGTTCTGTAAGTTTTTCCTCTAGAATGTTTCAAAATCTGGTATTGTAGGGCTCCTATACTAGGCAGAGGACGTCTCCCTGTCTTATCTGTTCCCTGCTGTGTCAGAGTGACAGGGCTTGAGGCTCATGATTATCCACCTTCTCCTTCATTTGTTATCTTACCTAGATCATGCTCAACTGTCTCCCTTTTCTCCCCCTCTAAGACAATGTGACACCCCTTCTTGCTTTCAAGCAAATTCCTCCACTCATGCCTTTGACCTCATCTCCCCACTCCACCTCATCTCTTCAGCAGTCATAGTTCCTCTTTTCTATATCTTCACATTTTCTTATTCCATTAACTCCTTCTCCTTAAAGTACGGAGTAGGACTGATATTCTTCCATACCAAACAGATCCTCCCTTGACTGTGTCTCTCTCTACGTTCCACTTCCGAAGGAGGAAATTACACTGTTCACTTTGGCTTTGGGCTTGGGAAAAAGTGATTGCTCATCCCTATTATTGGAAATATGCATTATTTCTCTGCGAATTGAAAGTAGTATAATAAAACCTACTAAAAACTCGCTTTTAAAATGTTTACTCATTAAATTATTTTGAACATACAGAGGGAATGTCCCCTAACAGTTAAGCACGCAGGCTCTGGAGCCAGGCTGCCTGGAGTTGCATCCCAGATCCCTAAGTACTGGTTCTTTGAAGGTAGGCAAGTTGCTTAATCTCTCATTAACTTTTTGAATCAGTTACATGACTAATTTCAAAAGCGAACAGAACAGAGAAGTGAGAGAAGCTAGAAGAGATGAATGGAGAAGGGAGAAAAATCAAGGTGATAAAGCTTAAATCAGTCTCCTGAGCTGATTTCCATTTATTGTTAAAGCAAAATGAAAACATTTTCTAAATGAATGGAAGATTGAGAGAGAAATGAGGGGCAGAAAAGTGAGGAAATTAGGGAAAATGACCCCAAAAAATAACAGAAAAATTCAGAAACAGATAATCCTGATTGGACAGCTTTTTTTCTTCTGAGCTATGTGCTTGTGGTAGAATTTTTCATATTAAATACCATATATTTGCTCATATTTCCAACTAGTAAAATTGCTTCTTGTTAAAAGATAGAATTAAATACATCACCATTTCATGATTTTTCTCTAAAAAGTATTATAACTTCCAGGTGCTTCAGAACCTGAACAGGTTTGTGAATCATAGATTTTAATTAAATGTGACCCAACCAATACCTATGCTTAAATTAAGGCAAAAAAGGGATTTGTTTAGTCTATTCTAACTCGGGCCACGGCCGGTGGGATGCTGATCTCACATTGCACTGTTGAATTATGGACAGTACTCACTTAGATCACTTCCTTTCTCAAAGTAGAGCTCCCAAATTAGCAACCCACTAGCCCAGTGCCACCTGTAGATGTGTTTGGTGACCAGCATAGCACTATTTTATTTTTTGAAGTTTGCACTGAAAACCACTTTCTCCACAAAAATTTTAACTGTTAGTATATTTCCTTTTTCTTTTTTAGCTTTGATGTACATCGTAATGTACTTCGAATTCTGTGTATATTACATCATGTTCACCACCCAAAAACTAATTATAGTCCATCACCACACATGTGATCCTAATCACCCCTTTTGCCCTCCCTCCTCCCCCCTTCCCCTATGGTAACCACCAATCCCATCTCTGTTACTACTTGTTTGGTTGTTGTTGTTTTTATCTTCTACTTATGAGTGAGATCATATGGTATTTGACTTTCTCCCTCTGACTTATTTCACTCAACATAATACCCTCAAGGTCCATCCATGTTGTCACAAATGGCCAGATTTCATCATTTCTTATGGCTGAGTAGTTTTCCATTATGTATATATACCACATCTTCTTTATTCATTCGTCCCTTGATGGGCACCTAGGTTGCTTCCAAGTCTTGGCTATTGTGGATAATGCTGCAATGAACATAGGGGTGGCATGTATCTTTATGCATTTGTGTTTTCAAGTTCTTTGGGTAAATACTCAGCAGTGGAATAGCTGGATCATATGGTGGATCTATTCTTAATTTTTTGAGGATACTCCATACTGTTTTCCATAGTGGCTGCACCAGTTTGCACTCCCACCAGCAGTGTATAAGGGTTCCCTTCTCTCCACATCCCCTCCAACACTTGTTGTTTCCTGTCTTGTTAATTATAGCCTGATTTCAATGTTTTATTAAGCACAGATTCAAACAAACTTTGTGTGATGAAAGTTCTCTAAGGTAAAATGGCTGGGTCAAAATGGAGGAATAAAAATGGTAAGACCACATTATCTTCTGCCCGTTTTTTAATTTGCTTTTTTTTTTATTGTGGTCATATTGGTTTATAACATTATATAAATTTCAAGTGTACATCATTATATTTCGCCTTCTGTATAGACTGCATCGTATTCATAACCAAAAGTTTGGTTACCATCCATCACCATACACATGTGCCCCTTTACCCCTTTCACTCTCCCCCCACTCCCTTCCTTAATAGTAACACCAATCTATTCTCCTTATCTATGTATTTGTTTATCTTCCACATATGAGTGAACTCATATAGTAATTGTCTGTCTCTGTATGAGTTATTTCACATAGCATAGTACCCACAAGGTCCATCCATGTTGTTGCAAATGGGATGATTTTGTCTTTTTCATGGCTGAGTAGTATTCCATTGTATACGTATATACCACATCTTCTTTGCCCATTCAGCTGTTGATGGGCACTTAGGTGGCTTCCAAGTCTTTGCTATTGTAAATATTGCTGCAATGAACATAAGGGTGCATATATCTTTTCAAATTAGTGTTTGTGTTTTTTGGATAAATACCCAGAAGTGGAATGGCTAGATGATATGGGATTTCTATTTTTAATTTTTTGAGAAATTTCATACTGTTTTCCATAGTGGCTGTACCAATTTACATTCACACTAGCAGTGATTGAGGGGTCCCTTTTCTCCACATCATTTCCAACACTTCCTATACCTTGTCTTTTTAATAATAGTCATTTTGATGAGTGTGAGATGATTTCTCATTGTAGTTTTGCTTTGCATTTCCCTAACAATCAGTGATGTTGAACATCTTTTCATATGCTTGTTGGCCATCTATATATCTTCTCTGGAAAAATGTCTGTTCATATCCTATGCCCATTTTTTTATCAGGTTGTTCATTTTTTGTTGTTGAGTTGTATGAGTTCTTCACATATTTTGGAAATTAACCCCTTATCACATATATGATTTGAAAATATTTTCTTCCAGTTTTGGGGTTGTCTTTTCATATTTTTCATGGTTTCCATGGCCATGCAGAAGCCTTTTAGTTTGATGTGACCCCATTGTTTATTTTTTCTTTTTCTTGCCTGAAGAGACATGATATTCAAAAACATACTGCTAAGACTGATGTTGAAGAGCATATGACAATGTTTTCTTCTAGGAGTTTTATGGTTTCAGGTCTTACATTCAAGTCTTTGATACATTTTGAGTTAATTTATGTGTATGGTGTAAGATAATGGTCTACTTTCATTGTTTTGCAAGTGGCTGTCCAGTTTTCCCAACATTATTTATCCAAGAGACTTTCCTTTGTCCATTGTATGTTCTTGGTCCCTTTGTCAAAACTTAGCTGTCCAAGGGCTAGCCCCGTGGCCTAGTGGTTAAGTTTGGCATGCTCTGCTTTGACAGTCTGGGCTCAGTTCCCGGGTATGGACCTACACCGTTTGTTGGCAGCCATGAAATTGTAATCTTGATTTCTGTTTCTGCTAGTTTGTTGTTAGTGTATAGAAATGTGACTGATTTTTATATGTTGATTTTTACCCTGCAACTTTACTATGTTTGTTAATTATTTCTAATAGTTTTTTGATGAATTCTTTAGGGTTTCCTATATATAGAAACATGTCATCTGCAAATAGTGACAGTTATACTTCTCCCTTTCTAATTTATATACCTTTTATTTCTTTTTCTTGCGTAATTGCTCTGGCTGGAACTTCTGATACTGTGTTGAATAAGAATGAAGAGTGGGCATCCTTGTCTTGTTTTTGTTCTTAGAGGAAGAGCTTTCTGTTTTTCACCACTGAGTATGATGTTGGCTGTGGGTGTGTCATGCATGGCCTTTATTATGTTGAGGTACTTTCCTTCTGTGCCCATTTCTTTGAGAATTTTCATCATAAATGGATGTTGAATCTTGTCAAATGCTTTTTCTGCATCTATTGACATGATCATATGATTTTTGTTCTTTATTTTGTTAATGTGGTGTATCACATTAATTGATCAGCAGATGTTGAACCATCCCTGCATCCCTGGAACAAATCCTACTTGATCATGGTGTATGATCCTTTTCATGTATTGTTGTATTCAATTTGCTAATATTTTGTTGACAATTTTTGCATCTATGTCATCAGTGATATTGGCCTATAATTTTCTTTTTGTTTTGCCTTTGTCTGGTTTTGGTATCTGGGTACTACTGGCCTTGTAAAAATGAGTTAGGAAGTGTCCTGTCTTCTTCAATTTTTTGGAAGAGTTTGAGAAGGACTGGTATTAAATCTTCTTTGAGTGTTTGGTATAACTCACCAGAGAAGATATTTGGTCCTGGACTTTTGTTTTCGGGGAGATTTTTGATCACTCTTTCAATCTGTTTGCTTGTAATTGGTCTATTCAGATTCTCTATTTCTTCTTGATTCAGTTTTGGGAGGTTGTATGATTCAAAAAATTTATCCATTTTTCTAGGTTATCAAGTTTGTTGGTGTATAGCTTTTCATAGTATTCTCTTATAATCCGTTCTATTTCTGTGGTATCTGTTGTAATTTCTCTTTCATTTCTGATTGTATTTATTTGAGCCTTTTTTCTTTTTTCTTAGTGAGTCTAGCTAAGGGTTTGTAAATTTTATTTATCTTTTTAAAGAACCAGCTCTTAGTTTCATTGATCTTATTGTATTTTTAGTCTCTATTTCATTTACTTCTGCTTGGATTTTTATTATTTCCTTCCTTCTACTTACTTTGGGATTTGTTTGTTCTTCTTTTTCTAGTTATTTTAGGTATATTATGAGATTGCTTACTTAAGATTTTTTAGTTTCTTAAGATGGGCCTGTATTACCATATACTTCCCTCTTAGTACCACTTCTTCTGCATTCCATAGATTTTAGTATGTTGTGTTTTCACTTTCATTTGTCTCCAGATATTTTTTTATTTCTCCTTTGATTTCTTCAATAATCCAATAGTTGTTCAGTAGTATGCTGTTTAGTCTTCACATATTTGTGACTTTTCCAGTTTTCTTCTTGTAGTTAATTTCTAGTTTCCCACCATTGTGGTCAGAAAAGATGCTTGATATGATTCCAATCTTCTTAAATTTACTGAGACTTGTTTTGTTTCCCAAGACATGGTCTATCTTTGAGAATGTTGCATGTGCACTTGAGAAGAATGTGTATTCTGCTGCTTTTGGATGGAATATTCTATACATAACTGTCAAGTCCATTTGGTCTAGTGTTTCATTTAAAGCCAATATTTCCTTGTCGACTCTGTCTACATAATCTATCCATTGACGTTAGTGGGGTATTAAAGTCCCCTACTATTATTGTGTTGCTGTCAATTTCTCCCTTTAGGTCTGTTAATAGTTGCTTTATATACTTTGGTGCTCCTATGTTAGGTGCATATGTATTAATAAATGTTATGTCTTCTTGGTGGAATGTCCCTTTTATCATTATTTAATGTCCACCTTTGTCTCTCTTTATCTTTTTTGGCTCGAAGTCTATTTTGTTTAATATAAGTATAGCTACAGCTTCTTTCTCTTGCTGGCCATTTGCTTTAAGTGTCATCTTCCATCTTTTCATTCTGAACCTATGTTTGTCATTGGAGCTGAGAGGGTCTCCTGGAGGCAGCATATTGTTGGGTCTTATCATTTAACCCATCCAGCCATTCTGTGTTGTTTGATTCGTGCACTCAATCCATTCATATTGAGAGTGATTGTTGATATATGAGGGGCTAATATTTTCATTTTATCTTCTGTTTTCTGGTTATTCTATATTTCCATTGTCTGTTTTTCTTGTGTTTCTGTCTCCCATTTCAGTTTGGTGGCTTTCTGTGATGTGTTTCTCATTTTCCTCTTTTTTTTAAGTTTTGTGACTCTGCACTGATTTTTTTTTTTTTATGGTGGTTACCATGAGGTTTGTATAAAAGATCTCATAGATGAGACAGTCCTTTTTCTGCTGATAGCATCTTATCTCCATTTGTCTATTCAGGTTCTATCCTTTTCCTCTTCCTCTTCTGTTTTTGTTGTCAAAAATCATCCCTGTTTGTATTGTGAGTTTGTTACCAAATTGAAGTAGTTGTAGTTTTTTGGTTTTTTGGTGGTGGTTGAGGAATATTTGCCCTGAGCTAATATCTGTTGCCATCTTCCTCTTTTTGCTTGAAGAAGATTTACCCTGAGCTAACAAGTGTGCCAATCTTCCTCTACTTTGTATGTGGGTTGCTGCCACAGTACGGCTGATGAGTGGTGTAAGTCCACACCCAGAATCTGAAGGTGCAAATCCAGGCCACCAAAGCAAAGTGCACCAAACTTAACCACTATGCCATGGGACCAGCCAATGAAGTAGTCATAGTTATTTTTGATGCTTTCCTTCCTTTTAGCCTTTATGTTATAATTACATGTTTACTAACATATTCTGTTAGAGTTGCAGTTTTCTGATTCTGCCTATTTACCACCTTGCTCAAAGTTTTGTATACCTCTGCCTTTTTGTTTCAGATAGGAGGGCTCCTTTCAACATTTCTTGTAAGGCAGGTCTAGTGGCAATGAACTCCCTTAGCTTTTGTTTGTCTGAGAAAGTCTTTATTCCTCCTTTATATTTGAAAGATAACTTTGTTGAATAGAGTATTCTTGGCTGATAGCTTTCATCTTTCAATAATTTGAATATATCATTCCACTCTCTCCTAGCCTATAGAGTTTCTGCTGAGAAATGCACTGATAGCGTAATGAGAGTTCTTTTGTAAGTTATTTTCTTCTCTTTGGCCACCCTTAATAGTCTTTCTTTGTCATTGACTTTTGATCATTTTAATATAATATTCCTTGGAGAACGTCTTTTTGCATTGAGACAATTAGGTGTTCTGTTAGTTTCATGTACTTGTATATCTAGTTCCTTCTCCAGGTTTGGGAAGTTCTCAGTTATTATTTCTTTAAATAAGCTCTCTGCTCCTTTCTCCCTCTCTTCTCCTTCTGGGACACTCATTATCCTTATATTTCTTTTCCTTTTCTCCATTTTTTAAAATCTTAGTTCTCTCTCCTATTCCCCCTGAATCATTTCTAGATTTCTATCTTCAAGCTCACTAATTCTCTCTTCCATAAGGTCTGCTCTATTTCCAATGCTTCCTACTGTATTCTCCTTCTCATTTATTGACTTCTTCGGCTCTATAATATCTGTTTGGTTCTTTTTTAGAGTTTCAACCTCTTTGGTAAAGTACCTCTTCTGGTCATCAATTTTATTATTGAGCTCATTGAACTGTCTTTCTGAGTTTTCTTGTAGTTCATTGAGTTTCTTCATGACAGCTGTTTTGAATTCTCTGCCAGTTACATCACAATCTTCTATGACTTCAAGTTTGGTTTCTGTAGAGTTGTCATTTTCTTCTTCTCTTACTGTGTTATTCTGGTTCTTCATGGTGCCTGATGAATTGTTCCTCTGCTGGTGGATTTGTGGTAGCAAACACCTTTCTTATTTGAGTAAGGCTTTGGTTACTTTGATTCTGAGCTGCCTCCGGTTGTATTTGAGAGCCAGCACTTTCCACCCTCCACTGCATCTGCCAGAGGTGTTGTCAGTGCCCTCTTTAGGCTGTTTCCGCCTCTGAGGTTGCTGGTGCCTTGCTGCTTACAATGTCACTGCAGTAGTGTGTGTTGCTACTGGGGTCACCAGGCTGCAAGCACCTCCACTTCTGGGGTTGCCTTGGTCTTGTGTTCCTCTACTGCAGTAGGAAGATGGGGAGAGTGGGGCAGGAGCTAGGGTCAGAAGCGCTTCTGCAACATCTAGGTTTGTTGGGTCTGCAGGTGCCACTGCTATGAGTAGAGGGGCTAAAGTTGCCAGAACCTCTGCATCTGGGGGAGGATTTGGGCCATGGGCCCCACTGTCACTGTTACCTGGTCCTCTGCAGGCTCTCCATGGGCTCAGGTACTGCTGCTGCATGAGCTGAGTGCATTACTGCTCCCAAGTTATCTGGGGGTGCTGGCAGTACTGTTGCCAGGGGTGTTGTGTTCTTGAGTGTTGCCACCACTGACAGGGGCGTGGAGGCTTGTATGTAGCCTCTACTGCTGGTAGGGCTGGTGTTGGGGGTGTTGCCACTGGGGGCTGGGTCATGGGTACTGCTGTGGTTCCTGAAGCCTCAGGTTGCAGGCACCACCCACCATTGCTGGGGGAGGGAGAGAAGTTGAGCAGCAAGTGCTGTTGTGGCTCCTGCAGCCTCTGGTCTGAGGCACTGGACTAATTCCTGGAATCTCGGGTCATGGGCACTGCCACTACTGCCAGGGTCATTGGGATCTTGTATGCAACCCCTACTGCTGGAAGGCCCAGTGTCAGAGGTGCCACCACTGAGGCAGGTGACTGGGTCACAAGTGCCACTGTGTTTCCTGAAGCCTGAGGTTGCAGGCACCATCCACCACTGCTGGGGGAGAGTTAGGGGCTGAGCCACAAGTGGTGTTGCTCCTACGGCAGCCCCTGGTCTCCAGTGCTGGTGCACTTTTTGAAACCTCAGGTCATGAGCGCCACTGCTGCTGCCAGGTGTATCCATGTCTTGGATGCAGCCTCCATTGCTAGAAGGGCCAGTGTTGGAGGCTCCACTACAAGGGGAGGGCGACAGGGTTGGGTCACAGGTATGTCATGTTTCCCAGAGACTCCGGTCATGGGCTCAACGGGATTCCTGCTGCCTCTGGGGGTATAGGCTGCCTGGATTCCTGGGGCTTTTGCTCTTGGATATTATGTCAGTTGCTGAGGACTCTGTTTGCAAGTGTGGCCTGCAAATTCTGAAACCTCTGGCCATGGGAGCTGCTGCCACTGCTCCCCTGGTTCCACTGCCTCCAGGAGGTCCAGTCTACCCACCTTCAGATGTATAGCTGTACAGATCTCTCAGGCATTCAGATGTGCTGTACAGAGAGTCCTTTGTTGGTCAATGGATGTCCTACTGATTACAAACTTAGAGGGGAGAGATAAAAGGAACAACTCACTCTGCCATGATGCTGACATCACTCCTCAGCACAGCATTATCTTAAATTTTAAATTTGAGAGCTTCTAGATAGGGTGTGCACTTCTCAAATGGCCAATGTCCCCACCATCCTCTATAACTGACAGATTCACAATTCATGAGAAGTGCTGAGCCCCTGAAGGTAACTGAGTTTGTGTTCCCTACAAAGACAAGCAGTATTTCTATCCAGTATGGAAAATTTGATACTCTCTAAGAGAACTAATTCTGATATTTTCAGTAGGAAGAACATTCACAGAAGCCGTGTCCTTAATCTAAAAAAAATATAATACTTAGTATTTTGGCAGGATATTCAAGTCTTATAATTAAGTTTTTTATATGTTCTCCACTCTGAAAGCTAGTAAGTGAATACTTTTCACTGTCCTGCTTATTTGTCTTCAGCTGGGCAAGGCCACAAAACTCTCATTTCAAAATCTTTCTTTGTCCTCATTATTATACATTACTTTAGGTCAGGAATAGAAAACATATGATATTTTCCACCTCTGAGGTGTTCTACCTCTGCTCACGTCTTTGCCTATGACAGACATCAGTAATTGACCACAGTTATCTTTTCTGCTCAGTCCTCATGAAACCTAAAATTTTTCTCATCTCCAATGAGTTGCTACTAATTGATCAGAATTAGCACATAAACTCAGATATACTTGCTATTCCTAACATAGGTTAATATTCTTAAATCTTAAAAATCTTAAATATACGGGAACTATCTTTTTAAAATTATCTTTATTTGATAGTGGGAATGGTAGTATGTTACTTTCATTTATATCACAGAGAAAAACTGACAACTTTTCCCAAGTTCTGAAGTATATCTTATCATTTCTGTGAAAAGCTATTTCCCCCAAAAGACAACAAACAAAAACAGAATCATAAATATACAAGTTAAAACTATATCTACTTATTTTAAGGGAAGTAAATTGCAAAATTTTCATCTCAAAAAAAGCTTTCCCACTAAATATAATTTTTAAAAATATTTCAGCACTTAAAGAATCCTCAAGAAAGAGAATAAAAGTACATAAGGAATAAAGAGTTGAACAGGTAGAAGAGGAAAGAATGGGCTGGAAAGGAATGAGGAGGAACAATTTCAGTGAAAAATCTGTAAAACAGGAAAATGAAAGACCAAAATCAGTTCTAAAAGTCCAAGTCATAATTTCACACACAAAACCTTTGAAATTCTCTGGGAAAATTAAATCATTTCATAAATAAACTTATCTCAGTAAAAAGGCTTTTGACATCTTAAAATAAGATTGATTACTTCTCAAGGTAGAAGCAACAATTAGAGGCTGCTGACTATCTCATTGGAACTTGAATCAAACTAAGGTACTAACTAAAGCGTAACTGAGGTACTAAGATAACTAGGGAATACAAAAAGTTCGTTATTTTTAAAGTAAAATCACACAGATTAACAAGCCAAAAAAACACAGTGAGATGCCCATGATAATGCCCTGTCACCAGCCTTCAGAATTTTCCAGATGACAATAAGGAGAGGAAAAGATAGAGAAGGTAGAAGAAAAGTAAAATAAAGCAGAATACCTTAAATGTAATCAAAACTTACTACTTTGCAGAAGCGCTGCATTCCTCTACAGTCACTGAATATTTCTTTCCATAACATTTCTAATAGAACTTTTCAGCTTTGCTATCCATTATTATTCCTGACTTTTCACTGCAGCCCTGCAGTATAAGTTAAACAGGAGATAGAATTTCCATGTTAAAGATTAGAAAATTAACATTCAAGAAGTTTAGTGACTTAACCCAGTCATAGAGCCAGAGAGTAGCAAGCTGAGACTCTCCTCTAGTCTTGGGTCTTTAACCTCAAGACTATTTGTATTTTGCTCCTGGCGTGGAGGGAATGGGATTGCCTATATTCCATGCTCTCTAAAAGTCTAATTCTAAGCGAGATTATATTTGTCAATTTTCTTTTTTTTTCTTTCTTTTGATTTTTTTGTTGGCTTAAACAACAAACGTTTCTCTCAGTTCTTGTCAATTTCCATTACAGGTGATACAAAAGGCTTCAAAGTAACTCCAGAACCTTTATGTATGCTTCTCCTATTTCTCAACTCAGTTCTTTCTGCTCTTCTGCAAAGTGCCTACTACTGGGGAGCTGAGGGGGGATGAGGAGGCACACAAAGATGGAGGAAAGGAGAAGAACAACTCACTATTTTGCTGTTCTCCTTTTCCTTTACCAGGGTAAGGAGTTTGAGGCTGATTTTAGGATCCCCCTAAGTAACTGATGATTTTCTTATTTAGCAAAGTGGAAACTCTGCTAATAAGAAAATAATTAATTAATTAATTAATTAAAACGTGAAAGAAAAATCTTGGAGCTGGATGAAGTTGTTTACCAAAAACTAACAATCTTTTAGAAGGATTTGGCAGTAAAAACATAGTAAAAATTGAGAACAAGAAAAATAATCACAGTGTTTTATCTTATCAGTCTCCTAGGAGAAAAAGGAGAAAATACAGACTGACTTTCTTACTATCTTCCATGTAAACCTAATATGTAATATGCTTGACCTGAAACTCCATGAAATGTACATCCTTCAGTCATGCTCTCTCTAAACTTGCTTGTTTGTGTTTGTATTTCAGCTGGCACTGCAGGACCCATAAGTAAGTTCTTTGTCTGTGCTTTAATTGTCATGTGCTTTGCTTTACTACACTGTTAGAATATATAAGACATTCCCATTCCTGGATGTTTCTATTTCCTCCTTCAGTAACTGTCAGTTCTTTTCTCCTTCTTTATTCCCTATTCTTATCTTAATAAGCTGGGTGCCTCTGTGATGAAGTACTATCACTTTTAAATTTTCTCAAAATCTTGAGATTCAACGGCAAAGGGAAAAATGTTAAGAACAAGAGCGTTAGAGAGAAAAGTGGGAAGGTATCTTGCTAAAAATTCCAGTAACATTCAGAGGAAGAGGGAAGTGAGTCCCAGCTCACTGACTGAGGGTCCCCAGTCTATCACTGATGGTTGTGTGGAATATATATGTCCTGCTATGAACAAAGAATAAGTCTGGAAGAAGTGTCCACTTAGCATTTTAAATGACATTACAACAAATATCTCCAGCAGAAGGGAGGGAATAAGGAGTGGGGGATGAATAAGAGGCAGCTGATTTAGAAAAGAAAAAAATGGTAAATGGAAACAGTGACATATAAAGGCTCTGAGATTTTACCAGTCCTTTATGTGCTTGCTGCTTAAAGTGGGTCCAAGGACCTGCGTCAGCATCACCTTAGAGTTTGGTAGAAATGCGGAATCTCAGCCTAATGCAAATCCCCAGAGCTTATAAATCAGAATCTGCATTTTAGCAAGATTTCCAGGTGGCTGATGTGCACATTAAAGTTCAGAAGCATTGCCCTGCAGGATTTCAATCCTCTGCACTTGGGGAGAAAAAAGATTGAATGTGCTTGATCTAAGTTTATCCAGCTCCTCCATCCCTGCAGATTCTCCACATGAAGAGTAGCCTTAAAGCCAATGACAAGAAAGATTAAACTCACCGAGGTTTAATTCATTTCTTAACACATTTCTATCCATCAGTCCTGAGGATGTTCAGAGCTTGAGCTCCTGGGGTAGGGTCAACCCTGAAGAAAACAGGAAGAAGAATGATTTGAGGGTTAGGGCTTATAGAAAATCATACCCTGTATCTACTCCTTCTGGAGCATTTATACACGTGAAACTTGACGAAAACAATCAAAAGTCAAACTTCAAGAGTAAATGCTGGGGAGGTGTTGCAAAAGCTCATGTAGCTTAAGAGGTATAGATGTGTGATGTGTGTGTGTGTGTTTGTAAAGAAGGAGAAGGATGTTATTGCCAAGTATGTGGCTCTAGTGCCTCAATTCCTTTATCCACTAACTGTACCTGTGAATGCCTTGAGTCTATCTAGCAGTTTCTGTTCTCTGTTATACTAAGATATTGCAGACCAAGTTACTCAGTTGAATAAGGAAGCCAAGGTCACCCACAGGAGACAGAAATTCCCACTGCCTCCTTCAAAGGTGAGGCTACAGACTAGCTAAACAGGCTCAAATTAGCCCAGGTGGGAGAAGGGCAACGGCCTGTATAATCTACTGAGATACAAATAAGATACTCATCAGGGAAGGAACCCTGACCACTGCATCCCCACAGCTCCAGCTGTCAGATCTCAGCTAGTTACTACGGTCCCACAAGGTAAGGAATGAAGTATAAACTTTATTTGCTCCTCCATTGAAGTGGAAATTTTGCTCCTGGTGTCTACATTTCTGATGTTTTCCCAGAAATAATTTCAATGCAAAGTGTATTTTCCTATGCCAAAGAAGCACTCTAATTAGTTCTGTCTTGTTTTTCCCATATTTTAGCTGGAGCTATTGGACCCATAAGTGAGTTCCTTTTCTGTTCCCTAATTCTGAAACTCTTTGGTCTTCCGTGGTATCTGGAACCCTCTCCTCACCCTATCTGTTTCCATTTCTATACCTGTAGGCTTTCCCACTCATGCTTCTTTATTGCATTTGAATCTCCTGACATCTCCTGATGCCCAAGCAATTAGAAAAAAAAAAATGCCCTGAATTGTTCACTAAGTATAAGACAAGGGAAAGCCAAATAACTCATATTTAAAATAATGACCAGAAAAAAATTCTCTGAATTATGATAAAAATAATCAAAACAATTATTTGTGGGCTTTTCCTGAACTGGGGAAGAGCTATAAGAAGAACAGGAGAAGGCAAAAAGAATAAGCATGATAAAGACAAAGGAGGAGGTGGTGATGAAAAAAGATAAAGGAACGAACATCTCACCTACCCCTAAAGAGTTTCAATGCTTTGAGACAGCTGAGGGGTAGACAGGAAAAGGAGGGAAAGAGAGGAGGGGTGGCAGCAAAGGAGAAGACCCCACAAGCTTCAGCCCAAGTTCTATATGTTCCCCTGTGCCGTGGATTTCTCATTTAAGATGAATGCTGAATGACTTGATCTGGTGGGAGGGTGAGGGGCTTCCATGCTAAAATTACCTACAGACCTGCAGTAGTAGTTCTACCTCTGGTTGAGTTGCTTCACGGTTTCTTTAGACATAATATTGGTGGTATGAGAATTCTGTTAATATCAAACCACACTGATTTCCCTCCTCTTTGTATTTCAGTGCAATTCACAGCACCTATTCGTAAGTATTAAGTTTGTTTCTCCACTCTGGTTCCCTTGATATCTGACCTACAAGGTCTTGAGGCCTGAGCTCCCCTGTTTTCTTGAGGCCACACATCTTGATACCCCTAGCATTCCTATTACACAGTTTCCAAAGAAGTTCTGCATGAGGTATAGAGACTTCAAATTCCGTGGGCTAAGATAAGAAAATAGAAAAGAAAGGGCCCTTTTAGTAGCAGTCATAATGCCCTGTCAGCGAGGGAAGGTTCACTTTTCTAATAAACAATAAATCCCCAAGGGAATCAGAAAAACAAAAGGAAAACGTAAGAAAAAAAAATAGAGACATTACAAATTAGTATGGATTGAGTCTTTCCCAATTCTCTAAAGGTTTTCAATCATCACTGAAAATAAGGGGAGGCCTCCATTCCTGTAAGTCCCCTATATTGTGCAACAAGGAGCCTACCATAGGACTGCTATACAGGGAAAGCTTGATCTTCTTAGGGTTCCCATTTATGATACTCCCCTAGAGTGAATGTTGAGCAATGATGAGTATTCTCTTCACAGTGGTGAAGTATACTGATCTCTCTCTCTCTCTCAATCTGTTTCTCAGCTGGAGCTACTGGACCTATCAGTAAGTTTGCTCATTTTCTACTGTGGAGCATTTCAATTTCCCTGGATTCTATGTTGGGATTTCAGGAGTTTAGGGTCCACATTTTCTTGGCCTTTTGGTTTTCTTCTACCGAGCATTTAAGTAAGTCATTAATGATCCTGTGAATGTACATTCTACTGATAAACACAAACTACACAGTGGAAGACAAACCCTTGTAGGTTACCAATGGCTTATCAACATCATACAAAGGGCTTCTGAAAACAGTAAGTGGAAAGAAGTGAAATAATGAGAGAAAGAAAGAAAAGAAAGTTTAAGTGGGAAGGATTTTTCAAATCCTCTACAGGGGTTTAAATGGATCAAAGGAGTGACCTCTACTTAGTACTTTTGCTACTTACCCTCTTGGTGGATCCATTAGATGAGCAGGCCCTTATATGTAGTAGATTGTTTTAACATTCCAGCAAGAAAGTCAATTGTAGCTGACTCCAAGTTTACTGGTACAGATTCTTACTGGGAAAAACATATAAATGAGAACTATGGTCTCCAGAGTCTGAAAGCACCTACTGATTTCTTTTACTTCTTTTCTCATTTCTTTCTTTCTTTCTTTTTTAGAGCTTTCTCAGAAAACCATTGGTAAGTCAGCTGAGTCTCAATTATAATGCCTTATGGTCCTTTACAATGCTTACAACATCAATCTATTTTTATTTCAATGATTTGTGCCCACAGACTCAAGGATCAAGTGTTTCCACTGCCTCATTATCCCATCCAGAATTCCCAGAAGTTGGATTCACCAAGGTTTTGCAATAAAAAAATATTAACTATGAAGCTGAAATATAAAGTGAAAAAAATGGCCCCCCTCCTCCACCCAAGGATGGTCCTTTCTGAGCTGTTCCCACTTATGTATATAATCTAGCTCTTTAGAACCAATATATAATAAAGATTTAAAGCACAGAATCTAAACTTCTTGTTTTCTGTGCAAATAATCTTTCATTATTAGATTATCTTCATTGGGTAAAATAATCCAAATTTTAAGTTTATTTTCATTTCTAATTGCTCTGGAAAATTCTCTCTAGGACAGTTACGTTCCATTTTAGCCAACTTTTAGCAACTTGCCCTATTGCATTTTTCCACGGAAATAACATAAATAATGGCTAGGTTCCAAGATACAACTGTCCGTAATTACATGTTCATAAACTAAGAGCAAGTAGTTACAGCTCACACATTGGGTTATAGTATTCCTAACAAAAATTAAGAATTTTTTAAATTATAAACTATAGAAATATGAGTTGATGTTCCCCTATATTCATCTGACAGAATGAATTTATACCTAGTCACATTCTTTGAGTGATTCCTATAATGTCTTACAGTTTTTCTAATTTTCACATGCATTATTTTGTTGGATCTACACAAAATTCCAATGGTAGTGGGTAAAGCAGGTACTATACTCATCTTTAGAGATGAAGAAACTGAGGCTCAGGAGTCATTTCTCAGAAAAATAAGGAGGGTTTTATTAGTTAATAATGAAGTTAGGACTGAAGTTTTGCTGACTCTTAGTTGAGTTCTTTCTGCTAACATTTTGGTTGTTATAATGGGTGATTAGCAACGAATAAAATGAGATTCTAATGCTATAAGTCAGAGGGAAAAAAGGCCTATGGGGAGAGGAAGTAAGAGAAAATGTAATACAAAGAGTAAAAGAGAGAGAAGGAAGATATAAGTTAAGGAGAGAAAAACAGAGGAAAATAAAAAGAGAAAAGTAGGAAGAAAATTGGAAGGAGAAAGAGTAAGTGAAATGGCAGATTAGAGAAGAAAGAAGAATAAATGAATGTAACTAAAGCTGATAAAGAGAAGAAAAGGAAGGGTTCAAGGAGTCACAAATTAAGAGTGGAAAAAGGGGAAGAAATATAGGAAAACTGAAAAAAATAAATAAAATTTGAAATGGTCATCTGCCCAAGGATTTAGCGGCTTATACCAAGACAGCAGGTGTCCTAGGAGTTCTACTTCGGGATCAAGGGCGCTTTTTCATAGATACAGTCAAAGCAAATATTAAATTACTTTTGTAAGACATCTAAATTTCTAGTTTGTCTACAGCTCATAGCCCAGGATATACAGAACTGATAAGGCACCTTCTAGCTTTTTTACACAGAAAAAAAAAATTCAAAGTTAAAGGTTTGGGGCTTATGGGTCAGAACTGGGATATTTCCCATCATGAGTGCCATGCAGTCAGGGGCTGTGGAGGAGAAAGATACCACAATGCTGACTGAGAGGAGGGGTGGTCTTTTTAGATTCAATTAACCATGCAGACTCACATGATTATCATAGCCCTCACCTGGCATCAGTCTACTTAGTAGGGCTTAAAGCAGGAAACACAGCTTGCCAGCAGGGCAGTATTAGCCAGCCCTCTTCTGTGGGAGTAGTCCTGGCAGTGGTCTCTGCAGGTGTCCACAGAGCCACCCAGGAACTATTCTCTTCAGCCTCCCATTGGCTGAGGATGGGAGCTGCCCCGGCTTAGGAGCCCCAAGAACCAAAATTTCCTGTAAGAACTCCCTGTATATAACCTGCAGGGATCTCAGAAGGAACATGCCGAAACTATAACACATGGTCACTACACTCAGGGAAGCCAAGCCCATGGCTTTCTAACAGGTATTTATAGTTCTCCCGGTTCAGATGCAGTTTACCAACCAAGGATCATTCTTATGTAAAAGCAATGTTGCCAAGTAACATAGCAGGTCTACAATCTTTATCAGGTCACCAGAGGATCAGAGCTAAAAAAAAACCAACGGAAGGCTAAGTTCTTGTTAAAACCTGAAGGTTTTGTTGACCTCTGCCCATGCGCACTAAAGCTAATCAAAGCAGCAGTTGCAGCTCTGTCATCCCCAATAAGCTGGAAGCTGTGAGAAGACTGGATCTTTATCTCCTACCCTAATGCCTACCTCTGGAACATAATAGTTGGTCAGAAATAAAGATTTTAGTACAAGAGTGGTCCCTTGAAAAAGCAGTATCTTCCATTGTTACTGACAAGAAAGGTAAGTATAAAGTCTAAACTTCCCCTAATGTCTCCTACGTTGACAAGGATCCTAGAGAAACCCTCACCTGAGGCTGAAATATTACAATATAAGCTAAATATCTCTTTTCCTCTGTAGTTAACATAGCTGGATTAGTTCTCTCTAATGATCTCACTACTGATATCACTTCCTCTCCTCTACCCTACCTCGCAAAGCCCTACCCCTAAAATAAAATTAAAGAAAAATTTATTCTTCATCTGAACACCCATACTAATATGCCAATTTGGATTTATTTTTAGTGCAAACTCCAGGACCTATTGGTAAGTTGCCTGTATATATATATCTCAACTCTTATATACTCAAATTCATAATAAATAGTATAACATTTATCTTATAGTGACTATAGTGGTTTGTCAATAATCATTAGAAGAACATCCCAAAGCAAAGATGCAACAGAGAGAATCTGGGGAAGGATATAAGAAACGAGCAAGAAGACAAAAGAAAGATAGCTGAGAGAGTAAAACAAAAGTGAGATGAGGGAAGAAAAGACAGAGGAAGATGGAGAGAAAGGAACACATTTAAAATTTCACCTCAAACACCTATAGTGAGAGGCAAGAATGAAGTGGTTATCCTTCCAACTAAAACAGGGTTACAAGACTCCTAGAGGAAGATCTGATTCTTATGGAGAATTTATAGTCCAGCAGCAGTGCAATAAAAAGTATTTAATCCTGAAAACTGGAATTTAGTAATTCCTGGGAAACCATTTTCACTAGTCTCCTTTGGAAATCATCAATGGTACATGTGTTTTTCATGTTCAACAACCACAATAATTTATGTTTGTTTTTATTTTTAGTACAATATACTGGACCCAGTGGTAAGTCCCTTATCTGGTTCTTTCCCCTGGTATTCTTTGATCTTCTACAGTGTCTAGAGAGCCTATTCCCCGTCCTAAATGTATCTATTGCCATAAGAACAATGGTTTTAGACATCTTTTCATGCCTCCCAGTTTCCACCTGCTGAGAATTCTCCAGGATTTTTTTTTAAAGAAAAAGAGTAAGAAAATTCCCCCAGATATGGTCCTGATGGCTTCTATAACAATATTGGACTTTCTAAAGTAACAAAGAAAGAATAATAAGAGTAGTTTTCCAGTTCTGAAGTGCTTTGTAGTTTATAAAGGGTCTGCTCAAAGATAATGGAACAAATGTACAGAAAATTAAAAAAGGAAGACAAATTTAAAAAATAAAAGTAAAAGAGAGAAAATCAATCAAATTTAAATAGACTGAAGTCTTAACAATCTTCTTCCCAGTTTCCTGGGGGAAGTCTACCAGGGAATACTACTCAGGATCCAGTCTACCCAGAGTTCTTCAGTCTTCTCTCTCAACTCTCAAGGCCATTCTCTTTCCTCATGTCCTATCCTGCCCCCTTGCCCCAAACACCCCTCAACACAAACACACACACACACACACACACACACACACACACACACACGCACACAGAGAGCTTCAGGGAACAGAATATGACAGTAGTTGGGCTGCAATTACAGGAATTGGCAGAAGCATCAGGCAACTACAAACCGTAAGGGGGAGAGAGTGAAGGGAGAGCTCATACTGTGACTACGTAGGGCAAAGCTAGTGTCAAAACCAACTGTAGGTCATAGGAAATTCTGAATCTGGAAATTAAGTGATAGCGTTCCAAAGTTTAAGCCAAACAGGAGGAAATTATCAGAAGGCAAGTCAGGTGTACTCAAACATTCCTTCAACTAGCTGAGTTCCTACTATGTATCAGAAACTGAGCTGAGCACTGGGGATAAATTCATGAATAAGAAAGAGAAGACGTGTTTGGTCTCTGTTGCTGTGGAGTTTACAGTCCTACAAAATGTCTTGGGAAAAGGATCTCAAAATGTGAAGAGGGCAGGCAATCTCCCACACAATCATACTATGACCACTAAAACTGGATGTTGCCTGCCCTAAATGCTGGTTCTAAATACCCTTCCTGTTGTGGATGAATATGAGCCATTATTGTATCGACTACTCCTCTAAATCAGGGTGGCCTTTCTCAGCAATCTTGATTATCACCAAGACTTACAGCCTTGGAAGTTCTCATAATTCTTATAAGGGAAAAAATGTAAGCCAGCTTACCTCAGAGGATCTCACTGTGGCTAAAGGAAGGGTCTCATCTGGCCCAAAATGCCCTAATAGCCACCATATGCCAGACAATCTATATGGGTACTTGGATTCCCTTTCCCTTCTTTTCTTCCCTGCTTACCTCCCTCTTTCCTATGTGTGAAGGTTTTAAAAATATAATAATGGATAAATGAAAATTATATTGCTACATTTATTCCTTCCTAGCTTTCCCCAAAATTACCAGTGATTTGAAAAGTGTGCAAAATGCACTGATTAATTTTTTTAAATTAACAATAACAATGCTCCAAATGAGACTAGTAAAGAGGAGTGGGAAGAAAACTTTTGAAATCAATTGAAATGTCAGGTAGGAAAGATTAGTGAAAATGAGAAAGACGAAAGTACACAGAAGTCCAAGTTTAAGATATTATGAACCTATAGAAGTGTTTCAAGCATTTACCATCCCTGAAAGGAATGGAAAGGTTGGATGAAGCCTCACCTTATGGCCTCTCTCCTGCCCCAGACCAGCAGAAACAAGCCTGAGGATGCGAAGCACAAGTGTAAGTGCTTAAGCCCAGACACTGCACTGAGCTAACAGGCAGGTTTTAGAGCTCCCTGCATCTTCTCTGAAGTTACCCTTTTTAAGCCCACCATGAGAGAACTGAGTTCTCTTGGTTCTACACACGCTGATTTCTCCTTTTTTTCCCTCCACTTTTCCACCAGCTGAAACTTCAGAAATGACCAGTAAGTTCCATGCCTGTTACGTTATTAGTTGCCTTCGGCTTCCTACATGATCTCAAATCCTTTGTTTCTGTCTTGTAGGTATAGAAATTCATGTTTCTCTGTCTCCTTCTTATTCTACTATCTAGCTGCCCCCAAGGAGTAAATGAATTGAGGGGAATACAAACCCCACTTAATAACCCAAAATGTAAAAATCAGAGGAAACTATCTGAAGTTTATTGTGACTTGTCAACAAGGGAGGGAGGATATTTGTATTAATGAATGAAAGCTTGCACATGATGGCAGAAATAGGGAGAAGAAAGGTGAAGGCAACACAGTTTACACTACCAGTCCCCTGTAGGATTTTAAGCAGATACCAGTCACTGCCAAAAGGGAAGAGAGAAATCATCTCCCTTTCCTGCAGCCTCCCAGACTAAGCAGGAGGCAGAATCCCCCAAGACATGATGGCGGTTGTATTCCCCAGCACAGTGCACTACAATACCTACAATGGTTTCATGCTCCCTCCATTGCCATTTCTGATAATCTCTCACAGAAGAGTAGCAGGAAAACTAGGCCCTCTTTCACCAGACTTCCGCACTGATTTCTCTCTTTGTTTTTCAGCTACAGGATACTCCTCTTGTAAGTTTGACTGTCTCCCTTCATGATGAAACTCAATCGTCTCCAGCAGTGTCTAACAGATCTTCTTGAATCAAAATTTATCCATCCACATTGAGATTGCAATAGCTAAAGCTCCTATTTCCTTGAACTGTTATTTTTCCATTACTCAAAATTCCACTGGGTTATTAATAAGTTTCTAGAATGTTCACTGAGTCATTTAAAAATTAAAGAGCACAGAAAAACTTTCTCCATGGTTTTAAAGATTGCCAATTAGGGTCTTTCCATACAGAAGGGAACAAAATGAGTGGGAGAAAAATATATAGATAATATTTTTGTTTTCCACTTGGGTCATCTATACAAGCAGTTAGCAAGTGTTTGTTTCTCTGCTGTGCATTTTCAAAGTCCAGCGATGTCTATTGGAACTAGAGTTCCAGTACAGGAACTTGAATTTTCTTAGCCTTTTTCTTCTCCGTTATCCAGAATTCCACCAGTTGATTATAAATTTTCTGGAAAATTCAAATGCCTCTAACCAGAAAAACTTTTCAAGCAGTTATATCACTAGGAAATTTGCCAAAAGGAAAAAATGAATAGGAGAGTAAACAGGAAGGGAGAAATAAGAAATCTCTCTGCTTGTTTTTCAATGGAATCAACTCTTCACACAATCACTAAGTCTGTGTGTTTATTTGATTCACTGCCACGGGGCTCGACTGATTTCTAGTGGGGTCCAAGAGTCTTTATCTGGCCATACTGGGATGCAAAGGGCTTGAGGTACATCTTGGTCTCTGCTATTTCATTATCAAAACCCATCTGGGTTATTAATGATGTACTGGAAAGTTCTAACACTACTGATTTAACTAAAGATGAAGAAGGGAGAAAAAAAGTTTTGCTTAGTTATAAAGACCACCAATAACAGACTGTCTACAGAAAAGAAAAAAATGATGGGAGAGAAAAAAGGGGATAAGAAATTTCTAAAACAGTTTTTCATTTGTACCTCCTGCCCTACCAGGTCTGTTTTTTCACCTTTGAATTCCAAGATACCTGAGGAAAATTTCCCTGACCTATAGAGATCTTAGGGACTTTAAGTTCCTATTTCCTTGACATCTTGCTTTCACTTTAACAATAATTCTCCAAGGTTTTCAATAATTTTATGGAAAAAATCAAACTCCGCTGACTTACATAAAAAATAAAATACAGAGGGGAAAGTTTTCCAGCAATTAAAAATGATATGTTACAAGGAACTTCACAAATTGAAAAAAAAATGAACCTGGAAGAGAGGAAAAAGAGATAGCAATTTTCTCTGTTCTGCTTTCCAGCTGGATCAATTCCACATGCTTTCAATAAAGCTTCCCACGTTTCCTTCACTGTGGGGTCCTGTAACCTCTCCTTTCCCTGGCAGTGCTGGGATTTCTGGGCACAGGCTACATACTTCCTTAAGCATTTACCTTCCCATGGTCAAAATTCTATTGTTATTAATGATTTCTTGGAAATCACTAATTGTTCAAATTGTCGTGATTTATATTAAAAGTAAACAAAGACCAAAGGAACATTTCCCTTATCGTTATAATGACCTACCAAGAGGGAACTCTCTAAATAAAAAAGAAAAAAAATAGTGAGAGAGAAAAGGGTTGTAAAGATACTTCTCTGTTTGTCTTTCAGCTGGTCCACCTTCAACGCGTAGAGGTAAGTTCAGTCTTTCTCTACTGTTTCCTGTTGTTGTTGTTGTTCTCTACAAGACCTATGGACCTGTCTCTGCTCTGCTCTTTTCTAACTCTTATGCAGCAATTTGAGACTCACAGCTCTCAGTTTCCTTTGCCTTCAGCTCATGCAGCTTCTCTCCCTATGAAATAAACTTACATTTACTTGATTTTAAACATATATTTACTTTGCACCTCCTCTGTGATAAGAACTATATAACTGCTTTAATTACATTATCCCATTTAATCCTCAAAGTAATTCCATTGATCTCTTTGTAAGGGCTAGGAAACTGAGACCACATACTTGCCCAAGAATGCATAATCATATAACCATAATTTGAATAAAGAGCTATGTGGCTCTATGAAGCTACCAGGCTTCTCTCCTACACAAATATGCCTTCTTAGAAAGAATCTTGTTCCTTTCAAACAAATATCCACTGATATCTAATCTGGTGTTTTTTTAGGTCTGCCTCTGGCACCCATAAGTAAGTATGACATCTGTTTCTCTACTTTGGTTCTCTTTGGTCTTCAAAGTCTGAAGGACTTTGTTCTGTTAAAGTGATTTGAATTTCTCATTGCTCTCTTGCTTCCTTATTACTCAGCTTTCCCTACATTACAAATAGTTTAAGAAAATACTGATTAAAAGAAGGACTAAGCTAGCATTTGTCCACAAAAACTGAAGAATATTATGAAATAACAGAGGTAGGCAAAATTTTTGAGAGACAGACAAGAAGTCTAAAATGATGTTTAAATGGAGAGAGAGCTTGAGGGCTCCCTCAAAGATTACAGTGCTATCCAAAGGAAACAGAAGGATCCAGTGGTCTTTAGCTGGGACTATACCCAAAGTTGTTCAGGTCCAATAAATGAAGAGGGTTTTTAAGGAAACCGTGCCTTTGACTTCATCATCACATCCTCACTGCTTAATCTTACATCTAAGTTTACATTGCAACTACCCTATAGAGTTGTTTGGGATGCTTTCTTCTTATGCCCACCTAAGTCCTCCCATCACAGATACCAGCAGAATATATTAGATAATACTGTTTTTTCTATTTAAGAAAAATCACATGGATTTCTTTTTGCTTATTTTTTAGTGATTTCACAGAGAACCTCAAGTAAGTTCTTTACTTCTCAGCCTGTATATGTGAGACTGAATCCTGAGCAAGGAGGCTCATTAGCTAAATATTCTCACTGCACAGATGAAAACACTGAGTCTACAGAGTCAATGACGCAGACCCCAAGGATGAGGCTGGATACGTCAGTTATCCATGTTTGCGCACAGGCCTTATAACTGGAAATGGGGACCAAGGCCCACTTGAGGTCAGCGGAAAGGATTATTGGTTTTGCAGCTAGAAATTATAATCCAGAATCTAAATTGAATGAATAGTGCCCTTTTCAGTAGAGGCATCAGAGAGGATGGGCAGGAAAAAGATGTGAAAATCCAAGACCCAAGGGATTGGGAGGAGGACAAAATGTATGCCAAAGGAACTAGGGAATATGCCACCTTCTTTTTGTCTGGCTTGATCTTGGTTGCTAATTTAACTTTTAGTTAAAAATACATATCCAAGCTTAAGCATAAAAACTGTGGAGGGGGATGATTTCCAAGGGGCAGCAACTAAATAGAAATGCATTGTGAGAAGAAGCTAAAGTTAAGTTCTTGGCAGGAAAGGTGAGGGAAGAGGAGAAAAAGAGGTAGCAGCTTCACCTCAGAAATAGAGCTCGAGTTTCAACACCTATTACGAGATGGCAGCCAAAGCCTCAGGACACAGCATGGTGAGAAGTGGAATTGGGCCTCCCCGAGTTAAGCTGGGAGCAGAAAATACACTGCCTGTCCAAGGAGAAGAGCCAAAACATCCTCACCCATTTGCCCCAGCCATGAAAACAAAGTCACCTGCACAGATCCAGACCTAAATCTGCCCAGGGCACAAAGCCCTGCTGGAAGTATGTTATCCATGCAGTGTGGGAATCCAAAGCCAAAAATGTTGAGATCCACTTCAGTGATGGATCTTAGGTAGCTAGGGCAATAGCAACCACGAAACTCCCCACAGTAAGGGATCCACAAAACAGTATTCACAAGATAAAATTTTCACAATGGTAACTCCCAAGGAATAAGAGACTACCAAAAAAATATGAAATGTATGAGGAAATTCAGCACTTCACAAGCCCCAACAAATTGTAGAATTCCAACTGAGAGAAATATAGCTATTAGCAATGTGAAGAGCACTAAAACAAGAAAGTTAAAATCTTCAAAGATATTAATGCGCTTAGCAAATGTATATTTGGTGCCCGTTCCAGGCCAGGCATTAACCTAGGCATTGAGAATATGGCAGTGAAAAAAGACAAAGTTCCTGCACTCAAAGAGTTTACATTTTGAGATAAAACCAAGCAAATAATAGCAAATAAACATATAATAAAAAATAAGACAACTGGTAATATAATAGAAATACAACACACACCTTCTGAACCCATTGGGAAAAATAAAAAGGACAAAGAAAACTTTATTAATCCAAAAGAACACAAGAAAAGAGAAAAAAATGAAAGCAAATAAAAAAGAAATTTTAAAAATTTAGGTGGCAGAAAAAAGTTTAAATATGCCCCTTAACACAGTACTTGAAAATAGTTGAGAATAATTCTTAAATGTTATCAGCATACACACACAAAAAAATGGTAATTATGTGAGGAGTTGGAGATGTTGACTAACTTATTGCAGTAATCATTTCATGATACATACATGTATCAGATCATCAAGTTGCATACTTTAAACTTACATATGTTATATGTCATTAATATCTCAATGGAGGTGGGAAAAAAATCAGCGGGACAAAATCAATTTCCCAGAGACAGATCCTTCTTATATGACTAAGTTGATCTCATAACAGATGGGAAATTCAATAGATGGTCTTGGGTCAATTGAGTATCCTTATGTAAAAAAAAAAAAAAAAAAAAAAGTTCTACCTCACTCATTTCCTTAAAAAAAGTCCAGTCCAATTAATGACCTAAACATGAACTCTAATGAACTCTATCACTTTTAGAAGAAAATATAGCAGAATAAACTTGTGTTCTTAGATAAAGAGTGAGGTTTTTATATATCTCCAGAAAACACCAAACATAAATGTTGACCAAGAAAAATTCAAAACTTCATATTGACCAAACATAATATGCACAAAGTTAAAAGACAAGAGGAAGTCAGACTGAGAGAAAATGTTTGTGGTATGCATAGCTATCAATGTTAGCAGCATTAAGAATATATATATAAAATCCCCAATCAGTAAGAAAAAGAAAAGAAATTAAATGATTTAATGATAAGAATAAACAGTTTACAAAATAGGGAAACTGAATGTCTAATAAACATAAGAAAATTTGCTAAATCTCTGTAATGATCAAAAAATGCAATGTAAAAATGAGATACTACTTTTCTCAAAATATATTGGCCAAAATTTTAAAGCCTGACAAGATTCAGGTTTTTATTGGCATGTGTGATAAAGTGAGAACTCTTTCTCTTCATTCTCTGAAAAGCAATTTGTCAGTATCTAAACTAGATATGTGCATACCCTACGAATTCTACTTCTGAGTATAAACACCAAAGAAAAGTCTTACATATGTACATAAGAAGACATGTACAAAAATGTTTGTTGTGATATTTTCAATAATAAAAAATCAGGAATAAATTAATAAAATGTATACCCATAGGACAGAATACTACACAGCAGTTTAAAATGAATTAACTATGTGTGTCTGTGTGTATAAACAAAGAAAGATCCCAACTATAGTGTTGAATGAAACAAGCCAGATGCAAAATGACATTTGCAGATATAGAATGACAGTAAAAGATAATATATGCAAATTAAAGCCAAAAACTATGTAAGCCCACCGTATTGCTTAAGGATCCACAAATATAGGAAAGTACTTTTAAAAGTTATTGGGTACACTCAACTCATCATAGTGGTTGCCTCCAAAGAGAAGAGGGAAGGAAATGAACCTGGGACCAGTGATTCAAAGAGATTCTGGCCATCTCTGTAATATTTTTTTCTTAGAAGAAAAATTGGGAACAAATATGATAAATATTACATTATAGGTAGTATGACTATTGATTCTTGAGATATTATTATTCAAGTGTTTTTTAAAATATCGCAAAATGAAAAGATATGAAATAAAATAAATATACTGTGAAGCCCTAAGGAGGCACACTGTCATGGGAAATTTGGCTGTGAACCACCAGTGTGTCCACCTGCAAAAGATACAGCCCTTCTTGCAATGCATCCTGTCCCTTTAAGCTCTGGGAACTCTAAGGGAGTGACTACACAGCCTCACCCACTACTCTATCAGAACTTCTCTGGTTTATTTTATCCACTGTCCATGAGGCTATTTGAAGGAGCCCCACTTACTTCCATAGCTAATGCCCTTCTTCGTCAAGAGTGCTGCCTTCTAATGCTAAAAAAGCCACTGATTCTCAAAGTGCTTTACAGTACTGGGTTCCATGAGGAATGAGGAGTTCCTTCTCCACAGTGATACTTGTTACCTGAGCCCCAAAATAACACAGCTTGAGTTCAGTTTCATATTTCAATAAAATTTCTGCTTAGTCATCTGTGAATAAGAACACATATACACAGAACCAGAGACATGTTTACACACTCAAAGAACGTTTTCAACATTAGTGCAACCCAAATTTCTACTTAGAAAACAGTAGTTTTCTTCTATGTAGGTTTTCTCATACTTAATGGAATGGTTTGGTTACTCAGTCATCGTGTATCAAATATCTCCTTTTCAAATCTTTGCTTTTCTCTGCTTTGCTTTTTCATACCTGGCCCCTTTCCAGTGATTTCCTAGAACAAAAGAACAAGCTAGCCCAAAAGTGTACTAATTATTTCACTACTTGCAAATAGAAAACTCCTTATAAATTTGAAATTATTATTCGTAGCCTCACCAAGTTTTCAAAATCTTACAGCTAAAATCCTGCCAGGGCTTAGGCACAAAATGCCATATGATCATCCCTCCTCCAGCATTCTCTTTTGTTCACCCTCATGCATTGTGTGGCAGGGAACACTGCCGGTCTTCACATGCCAGATACCTATTTCACTTGCAAGGACAAAATCTTCCTGACTAATGGGTGCGTGAGGAGAACAGAGGGAAAGGAGTATTCTGATGTTGGCCACAGTAGGGAGAATTTCTTCATTGATTCAGCAAACATTTGTTAAGTGCCTGCTCTTGTAGAGAGCATGCGAAGCATGGGGATTGATGAAGAGAACTTGCTCTCAGAGAAGCGAGTGACAACCTGGGTAAATCAAGTGAGGAGCAATGGTGAGGACTGCAGAGGTCAAGAATGTGGGTGGAGATTGGGAGAAAAAAGTGACAAAGGAGGACCAGAAAAGTAGCTCAACTGAAAGAGGTGGGACGTTACACATTTCCTGATTTCATACAATCAGATAGACGGGAAAGGGAAGTGTGAGCTCCATCACTAGCTGTGGACCCTTCCTTCCATAACATTCCCAGGACAAAGTGGTCTCTGCTTAATCCTCCTTCTTTTCACTACTATTCAGTGTGTGAGGCTCATACTGGAAATGACATCAATGCAAACATGTATCTGTTTCATCAGACAACCACACTAATTTGTTTGTCTTTTTTATTAAAGCAAGACCTGAGAAATCTAAGAGTAAGTCCCATGTTTTTATCAATTCTATTGTTATCATTAGTTTCTTATAGTATCTAGAGGCCCTTTTGTGCCCTGTTTTTAGTGTAAATGTACTAAGACTTAAGATTCATATTTCTGACTCTATGGTTTATTAATTTTTTAGCATTCCTCTCCTTCTAGTTTCTTGTCTCCCTATTCCTATTTTCAGTAGCTTGCTCCAATTTTAACTATTAATGTCCATTTGGAGGCTATAATTGAAATTAACTAGTACTTAACGTGGTACTATAATAATAAATAATATTTATTAAGTACTTACAATGTGCCAGGCACTGTACTCAGGGCTTTATATATGCATATACATTATATCAGATAAGTATTGTTATTCCTATTATAAAGAGAAGGAAATAGTGACACTATTGCCCATGATCCCACAATTAACAGCAGCAGAGGTGGGATTCAAAATCCGGGTCTGTTTACCTGACTCTAAAGTCAAGCAACGCTTCCACCCGAGTCAAATGCTGTGAAATGTGGTCGCCTAGCCCTAAGATATTTATGTTAATGAGGGAAAAGAGAAACCTTTCTAAAATTAACCTAAAGTAATTAGCAAACAGGAATCATAGTAATGATCAGGATAAATCAGTACAATCATTCCAAAGTAGTGATGGGAAAGAGAAGAAGAAGAAGACAATAAAGCACAAGTGGCATCAAAATCTTACCCGTTTGAATTAGCAGAGAGAAATCAGAAGGAAGAAATAGCCTCTCCCAATGATCCCACTCTTATCCTTTCTTTCCAAGAAGGCACCCAAATTAAGAGGGACTTGAGCAGAATAATCTGAAGATATTTATTCTCCCACTAAATTTAACTGATTCTAACTAGAGTTTGGTAATGTCTCAAAGCCCTGTTTCTAAAGCTTCCAGCATAGAGTTTAAGAAGTAATTTTGTTCTTCATCCATAAACTTCTCACTCATTTATTTATTTGATTTCTTTTTCACAGTAAGACAAGAAGAGCCAAGTAAGTTCTATATCTATTCATCAATTCTGGGGTTGGTTCCTGTACTGATTATATCCTTTTCCGAACATGTAAAATCTTGACATTCAAGTTGCAATCTCTTTTGTTTTCATATTGAATAACTTCCTCTAAAGTTACTAATGAATATTTTAGAAAGTAAAAAACCCAAAGATGGCAAATCAAATAATGAGCTGGCTACAGGTGACCTGGAATTAGAAATAATGCTTCTGAACATTTTTTGCAAGTTGTCATTCATGGGAAAAAAAAATGCTAGCTGTTAATATTTTTAGTATTAGAGTTTATAAATGCTTTGGCAGAAAAAAAATTAGGAGATGACAAAAAAATGAACTGGCAAAGTTAAATTAATTGATATCTTACTCCTTCAAAAAATACATATTTATTGAGGGCCTACCATGTGCCAGGCACAGGGAATACAGAAGCAACCAAAATAGAAGATACTGCCCTCCCAGAGTTTACATATGAACTTAAACATTCCTGGAATGTTTCTCATCCAGAGAAGTTGAGAAGAGGAAGAAAAGGTAGTTTTCTCCCACTTCTAGAAATGGAGCTCTTGCATCTGAAAAATATGTTTTAGTAGTACTTAAGAGTATATTTCTGTCTTCACTCACTGAAAACAGAATCAATGAAAGCCAAATTCTCTGTATCGACTTTAAGGAATCTTGAAATTCTAAGAAATTCCCTTTCTGTTTGATATTTCTATTTGCTCGCTGTGGACTTTTGCCTAAACATGGCTGTTTTCCTTCCAACAGAAAGACTGACATTTATTTTTTTCACACCCTTCCATCAGAATCCTGCTAGAATATTTATGATTTTATACAAAAGCATAGACCACAAAGATTGGTGGAAAAAATAAACATGATTGATTTTTTCCTAGTAAGTTAAAATGTCCTACTAAAAACAAACAACACTTTACATACTTAAAAAGACTCATGTTAAGGACAGAATAGAGATCATATACTATTACCTGAGGAGGGAGTCAGGATAAGCGAAGTCTATCCTCATTTCTGACTGTGCTGGAACTGCTCCTGTTCACTGATCTTTGCATACACATTGACCAACTTCTTCTCTCTTGGATTACTGAATAATATTTGGAAAACAAAATTGATAGAAATAATTGAGTGAGATTAAAATCTCTTGGGATTGGCTCTAATGACTTTTCAACAAAAGAATATATTTTCAGCTAAATATAAGGTAGACATGACAGAGAAAAGTGGGAAAACTCATGAAAGAGTAAGCAATGAGAAAAGGGAGTAGAATGAAAATGGAAGCAAAATTTAAAGGAAATGAGGCTTTTCCAGTTCTATGGTATTTCAATTTCCAAGAGAAATTGGATGATAAAAGGAAAATAACGACTATGTTCCTGGAAAAGAGTGACTAAAGTAACATAGAAAAAACTTGGAGCTTGCTCTTCCTTTTCATTCCAAAAGTTCCTATCTGAAACAGTATGAGTAAGACTTCTATTAGCAATGTCTATTCTGTCATTAGTGTCAACCCATACTAATAATTTTTGTTTGGATTTTAGCACATGTAGCAGTACCTATCAGTAAGTTCCTTTTCTTTTCATAAATCTGGTACAAATTAGGATCCCAAAATGAGGAGAAAATTTTTTTCTAATTCTGACCAATTCCATTTAATGCTTCTATTTATAAATATTTCCTCTCCCTCTTACTCAGCAACCTGCTGGGTTATTAAGTACTTGATGGAAAAAATAAACATTTGACTAACAGACTATGTATAAAAGAAATATATTTTTTTCTAAAAAAAAATCAAATAGCTTTTAATAACAAATAAAACTTTCCATGCTGCAAAAAGGAAAGATATATAGGATGGAATATAACAAATATGGAGATACCAACAAGGAATAGAGGAAAACTCAGGAATATATGTTAGGTGTGGGGAGAGGAAAGAGAATAACTGCAATTAGCATTCAAATTTGTAATTGATTAAAAGTTATTGGCAGAATTTAAATCCTCCATACTAGATGAGAAAGAAAAAGAATGACCTAAGCACATACATACTAGCCTAATCTGCCTTTCTACTACATTGAAATATACTTAAGCCAGTCGCATCAGACTGGAACTATTCCTTTACCACAAAAGAAATGCTAATCCCTCTCATTCCATTATTTATGTCTTTCTGGGGGAGGTTTGGTGTCTTCCAAAGATCTCATTGTTAATGCTTTGGGAAGAGCAAGGAAGGAAACTACATTCTTGATCCAAAAACTCTGCTAATACATTTTTGTTTTATGTTGTTCTGCCAGTTACTTCAATGCCTGTTGGTAAGTTATTATTCATCTATTTCTTAATTCCAGTGTCTTTAGAAAATTTTCCCTGATGTAAAGGGTTTTACATTCACATTTTCCAAACCCCTCTGCCTACCCATTCTCTAGTACCCTTAAGCTAATGATGAATTTAGAAATTATAATATGCCCAATGCCTGAAAAAAGAAATAGTAAAGGATAGAAAATTAAGAGCTTGAGGCAATATTTTTCACCTAATGAAGAGAAAAATTTAAATATAATAAGAAATGCTAGAAATGTTTTGATAAAAATTATACATTCATACATTACTGATCCCATTTAAATTAATATAACCCTTTTAGAAAGTAAATTTGCAGTATGTTTCGAGACACACAAAATACAGTATCCTTTAAACTCGCAAGTCTATTTCCAGAGATATGCTCTATGGAATAATTTTAAATATGGAATAAAACCATTTGCATGGTGTTAATTGGTAAAAAAAAAAAAAAAAAATGCAAAGGTTTATTTATTGCAAAGATTTATTTATTATTTATTGCAGTGGTTAAGAAAGAAATCAGACAGATTTAGGTTCAAACCCCAGCTAAAACACTTATCAGATATGTGGCTTTGGGTAAATTATTTAATCATTTAAAAATTTAATTTGTATTATCTCTACTTGGTATTATTTCTAATCATTTCCTTACAAATCTGATGTTCTCATTCTGCTTATTCCACATTACTGGAACAACTGACTAACTTATTTATAAATTAGTGGAAAGCATAAACTCCTACTGAGAGAGAAAAAAAATAGAGAGGGGGTAACAATTACTGGTTTAACATTTTATCAACAACAAATCAAGCCACAAGGGAAACCTGAAGACAAAGAGAGAGGGAGAGCAGAGAAATCAGGTCTCTCAGTCAAAAGAGAGAGGGCAGGAAAATCACGAAAGCTAAGTTCAAATATGGCAACATCCAACTCCTTCCTCTTACTTCGCTTCAAGGGTCTACTTTAGCATGCTTTTCAGTGGAAGATTTCCAAGATAAACACTTTTTCAAAAATCACCAGTGAATATGGACTTCTCTTTTCCCAATTTACTAAGAAACATGTATATATACATACTTTCCCCATCTTTACCTATCTCTTCTAAAACAGACAAAATTTTCATGTCCTAGTTCCATCACTGTAGGATGATAACTTCATTGACTGTTAGTCAGAGAGACCATGTTAGTTATTATTTCAAAGTAACATCTCCAGAAAGGATCTATTTTCATGTTTTTGATACAGGATTCTGAAGTATCTCTGGTAGTTTCGTTCTTTATCTTGCAGTCATAAAGAGCTTCTTCTAAGTTGACTTTAGCTAATGTAATCACTTTAAGTGTTGAGAGAGAGCTGCGTATTTTTATCAGATGATAAAACATTTGTCCATTTTTACTATTTTTAGAAGCACTGGCATTAAGATAAACTCTTTTCAACACACTAGGTAGAGGCATGACTATGACTTGGATGAGATTTTCTGTATAAATTTGCCAGCTGCCTATCTTTTGGCAGTTTTCCGTGTTCCCTCCACTCCACATACAAGACCAGCCATTTTTATCTAATGACTATATTTCAGATCTTTTCTAAATTACCTGTGAGCAAAGAGTAAATCTTTAACTTATTGTAATAACAGTCTTTACAGTCACTATTAGCTCATAACTCATAAATAATGCTTATTCATAATAATTGTATGAAATTAATATTTGATGCCAACTGGAAACTAATATCAAAATATTAATAACTCTGAATACCATAACAATAATAATTAGTGCATGCCTTCTCCCACCACTCCTGTTGCCTACAGTTTATATAAAGTTGTGAGTATACTGATGCCTCCAGCTTTGCCCTTTGGTCAAGGCTACTGGACAAAAACAACAGAGGAGTTGATTTATCACATTTCACTGCATCCTCCTTCTTGGGAAACAGACTGATCTCAGGAATTCTTTTCCTCTCCTGCTATGCAGAATATGATTAGTAACTGAGTTTTTGGAAGTCTGAATTTGTGTTAGGTTGATTAGAGTTCTTGTCCAACCCCACCGACATGCTGTTTGATTGGCAATCCTAGTGTTCTTTGGCCTTCCACAGGGTTCGGGTAACATGCTCTGATTGGCTGTAATCACTTCTCTTAATGCAAAACTGAGGTGGTATATTTCCTCATCTCTTTTGCTTTCAGATTTTTCTTTATTTCCTAAAATTATTGATTTTAAGTTAAAAAATCTCTTCATTGCAAAGAATAAAGAGGACAGACATAATACGGATTTATCATTTTAAAAATTCCTAAAGTAATAAAAATTTTAGCTCATGTATTTTTGAAATAAGGCAGGGAATAAGTAAACTAAGTGATGGACCTAGATGAATAATATAGTGGAAGATAAGAATAGAACAGAGACATTCTGAGATTAGTGATTGAAATAGGAAGAAAAATAAAAGGAGCAAAATTTAAATAAACATTGCTAGGTCTTGAAGAGTTTTAAATTCTCACAAAAATTGAGAAGAAAAGGAAGAGGGGCTAAACTCAATCCCCTTTTGCCCACCATGAAAGACTATAAAACAGGATCAGGAGATTGGAGCTCTTGAGATTTCTCATTTGTCATTATAACTGATCCTTGCTTTGCCTATTCTAGAGCCCTGAAAGATATGCAAGCAAGAACTCGTCTTCCATGCATTACATATCTTACACATGCTATTTCTTAAGCCAGATTTAGAATTCTGATTAAACCCCAGAGACTATCAGAAAGAAAAAAAATAGAAAAATTATCATGACGAAAGTTTTAAACTTGATAATTATAAATAAACTTTCTGTACTGCAAAAAAGGAATATGATGAAACCTGACATGGTACTAGAGGTTTGAAAGGGAGAGAGAATGTTGAAAGACAGAAAAGAAGATGAAGAGGGAACTTAAGTTCATAATCTTTAACTGGTAACCAGTCTCCTGAATGGCTGTGACCTTTGCCCTGGTTAAGAATGTTAAAAATAAAATTATTTCATTAGAAAAAATGAGCTTTACTCATATAACCCACAAACAAGCCTTCCAAAATGGCCTAGATATTTAGGTTGTTAAAGTGGAATTAATATTGAATTAATAAGGGATAGTATATTCGTATAGGATTCAATGTTTCCCAAAAGTCCCTTGTCTGATATTCCAAGTAAATTTTCAATGGGAACTGAGTATATAATTTTAAAAAGTAATAAAGTGTTTTATTTTCTTTTTTAGCAATTGGTCCAGTAGCAGCTGGTAAGTTCCAATTACCTTTTATAGTTTCCGCTGGACCTCTGTAACATCTGCGTTCCTTTGTTTGCACTGACACTTTTAACATATCACATAAAGTAGACCTAAAGAGCAAAAATTTACCAAGGACATTATACAATGACAAAAAAATCAGTACACCAAGAAGATATAGAAATCCCAAATGTGTATGCACCAAACAGCAGAGCTTCATAAAACATGGGAAAGAAAGAAATGAAAAGAGAAAGAGAAAAATTTCAAAATTATGGCTGGGAAATTCAACACCTCATTCTCAGCAATTGATAGAACTACTAGATAGAATGTGAAAGAGGTGAGAGAATTAGTTATGCAGATATCTGATGGGAGAATATTTCAGGCAGAGGGGACAGTGAGTATACCACTCTGGGGTAGGAACATTTCCAGACTATTTAAGAAGAAAGAAAGCAAGCATGGCTGGAGCATAATGAAAAATGAAATGAACAGTAGCTATCAGAGAGCTATGGCAAGACAAATCTTCTAGGGTCTTCCTTTGAAAGGCACTGTGACTCTGACTTTGGCTCAAATAAGATGGAGATGTCATTGGTAGATCTTAAGCAGAGGAGTGGACTGAAACTTTAAAAGGATCCCAGTGGCTGTTGTATTCGGATATTGATTAGAAGGCAAGAGTGAAAGAAGAGCAATTTGAGAGACGACAATAACTTGGATCACAGCGAGAGTCATAAATGTGGTGAAAAGTATCAAGTTCTTACAACACACTGAGGGATCTGCTGTCCCACTATAGCATTGTATCTTGATGGTATCTTAAAAAAAAGAATTAGGGAAACGGGAGTAGAGAAGAACTGTGTTTCTGATCCAAAAATACTACCATTAATATACCTTCTTGTTTTGATTTTCAGGAATACCTCAAGATCCTACTACTAAGTTCCTAATCTATTTCTAGTACTTCAGTTTCCTCTATGGTAGAGGTGGAAAAACTTTTGTGTAGAGGGCCAGATAATAAATATTTTAAGCTTTTCAAGCTATAAGATCTCTGTCACAGCTATTCAACTCTGCTGTTGTAGCACAAAAGCAGTCATAGACAATATGTAAAAGAAATGGATGTGTCCCAATAAGACATTATTTGTAGACATTGAAATTTGGATTTCATAATTTTCATGTCACAAAATATTATTCTTTTTCTTTCAACCATTTAAAAATGTAAGATCCATCCTTACCTCACAGGACATAGAAAAATGGGGGCAGACTTGATTTGCACTTTGCCAATCCCTGCTCTAGAGTTTAAATATCCATTTTCATCCCTGGTAAACATACTCCTGCATGTAGTGTTTCTCACAATTTCATTCTTTCTTATTATTTTATGCTTTTTAATGTTACATGTACTAAGTAACATCAACATAAGAGATACGCCCACATTTCAGTACTTGGCAACAAATGTACCTTAAATATTTCATAAAACACTGTCAGTGAATAGTGTTAGCGCACATCTTCTAAGCAAGACTATTATTATACAACCCTTATTTTATAAACTGTAATCTTGAAACTCTAGACAAAATTACTAATGACTAATGAAAAGTAAACAATTTTTCACTGAAAAAAAAATCATTTAAAGTAGTTAATCATAGGGACATCAGCATGAATCATTCCTTTTTTTCTCTCTCTCCTTTGATTTACAATGAGTTAGACATCCATAAGCAAACCCAAGTGCATCTGTATGTTACAACAGAACACTCAGGAGTTTCTACACACCTGTACATCCAAAAGTGGGCAGATGGCACCTCAGTGGGGCAGTGGATCCAAGGGAGTCCATAAGCCGGCCCCACCCCCACTCCCTGCAAAGGAAGGGTTGGGGAAGGAAACCGGGAGAGTGCAAAACTGGGAAGATACCCATGGCCAATAGAGAATTTATGGAGGTCCAACTTGCCTGACAGGGAAATCTGGCATGCCATTAGAGTGGAATAGAGATGAGTTTTGAGGTAGAGGAGACACAGGAACTCACAAAGTCAGCCTTCCTTCCCCAGGATGACACTGCAAGGCACTGGGCTTTTGGCAGAATCAGATACAACCTCTCTGGCAGAGGAGGTGGAAAGAGAATGTGGTGAGGTGAGCAACCAACCCAGTTGTATGGGTTGCAGCTGGAGGAACCCATTTCACTACACTGGATTTTTGAGAAGAGACCTCCATGACTAGTGCTAGGAAGAAGAGAGGGAAAGAAGCAGACAAAAATATCAAAGGGCACTGAAGGAATGAATTTCCTGCTGTCTGCTTCAGAATTTCAGCAGGAGGTCTACCCACAGACCTCTGGAAGTGCCTCACTCAAGGATCCCCCTACTGGCCTGTAGGCATCTTCCCCCAAAGCCCCAGGTGCTGAGACCACACCTCCCTAGGCTCTGCTGACAGCAGTTTGTGTGTGCTCTGAGTGTAGACCTAGAGTCAGCTCCCAAAGGAGAAACTACAAACTTGAGCTATAGCATCAACTTTTGGAATACAAAAGAAAGTTTTCTAATTGCCGGCAGCTTAATTGTAAAAGACAAAATAAACATAAGCTCTTAAATAAGGAAGATGTTTCCTACTTCTAATATGAAAGAAAAAGTGCCTATCATCAAATACTATGGAAAATCAAGGAAATAGGTATCAGAAAAAGAAAATAATTCTCCAGCAACCAAACTCAAAGGCATGGAATATTGTGATCTAACTGATAAATAATTCAAAATAGCTGTTATGAAGAAATTGAGTGAGCTACAAGAAAACTCAGAAAGACAATTCAATGAACTCAGGAATAAAATTAATGAACAGAAGGAGTTCTTTACCTAAGAAACTGAAATTATAAAAAAGAACCAAATAGAAATTCTGGAGCTGAAGAACTCATAAATGAGGTGAAGAATGCAATAGAGAGCATAAGTAACAGGGCAGACCAGATGGAAGAAAGAATAAATGACTTGGAAGATAGGAATATAGAAATAATTCAGTTACAAGAGGATAGAGAACTTAGATGTTTTTAAAAAGTGAAGAAACATTACAAGGGCTGTTAGATTCGATCAGAAAGGCAAACATAAGAATAATTGGTGTACCAGAAGCAGAAGAGAAGGAGAAGGAGACAGAGTTTATTTGAAGAAATAACAGCTGATAACTTCCCAAATCTTGGGAAAGAATTGGACATAAAAGTCCACAAAGCAAACAGGACACCCTACGACTTCAATGCAAAAGACCTTCTCCAAGACACAGTATAACGAAACTGTCAAAAATCAATGATAAAGAAAGAATCTTAAAGGCAAGCAGAGAAATAAAGAAAGTAACCTACAAAGTAACACCTATTAAGCTATCAGCAGATTTCTCAGCAGAAACTCTACAAGCTAGGAGAGTGGAATGACATATTCAAAATATTGAAAGGTAAAAATTGCAAGCCAAGAATACACTGTCCACCAAAGTTATCCCTCAGATATGAAGGAGAGATAAAGGTTTTCCCAGACAAACAAAAGCTGAAGGAGGTCACCATCACAAGACCTGCCTTACAAGAAATGTTGAAAGGAGATCTTCTACCAAAAAAAAAATCAAAAGTACACAAAACTTTAAGTAAGGTGATATATAGACAGACAGAACCATAAAATTGCAAAGCTTTTAGAGAATAGGTTGTTAAATACTTAATTATAGCATAAAGAGGAAAAAAGCACAAATAATTAAAGCTACTTCAATATGGTAACAAACTCACAATATAAAAAGGGATAATCTGTGACAACAAAAACATAAAAATGGAGGAGGAAAAGAATGGAACCTGTATAGGCAAATGAAGATAAGATGCTATCAGCAGAAAAAAAGACTATTTTATCTATAAGATGTTGTACACAAACCTCATGGTAACCACAAAACAAAAACCTAGAGCAGAGATATGAAATAAAAAAAGAAGAAACTGAGAAAAACTTCATAGAAAACTACCAAACTAAAATGGCAGACAGAAACACAAGGGAAAAGAAACAATGGATATATAAAAAACCAGAAAATAAAAAGGTAAACTGCAGTAGTAAGTCCTCTTGTATCAATAATCACTCTAAATGTAAAAGTATTTAACTCATCAATCAAAAGGCACAGAGTGGCTGGATGGATTAGAAACCGAGACCCAAATATATGCTGCCTTCAGGAGACTCATCTCAGCTCTAAAGAAAAACATAGATTCAAAGTGAAGGGGTGGAAGATGATAGCCAAAATAATTTAGCCAATGGTAGCCAAAAGAAAGCAGATGTAGCCACACTTATATCAGACAAATTAGACTTCAAGCCAAAAAAGGTAACAAGAGACAAATATGGACATTATATAATAATAAGGAGACAACCCATCAAGAAGACAATACATTTATTAATATATATGTACTCAACATAGGAGCACCAAAATACATAAAGCGACTATTAACAGATGTAAAGGGAGAAATTGACAGCAATACAATAATAGCAGGGGCCTTTTTAACACCCAACTTATGTCAATGGATAGATCATCCAGACAGAAGTTCAACAAGAAAAAACTGGCCTTAAATGACACATTGACCAGATGGACTTAATAGATATATATACATGGAACATTCCATCCAAAAGTGGCAGAACACATTCTTCTCAAGTGCACATGGAACATTCTCAAGGACAGAGCATATGTTGGGACACAAAACAAGTCTCAATAAATATAAAAAGATTGAAATTATATCAAGCATCTTTTCTGACCACAATGGTATGAAACTAGGAATCAACATCAAGAAGAAAAGTGGAAAATAACAAACATGTGGAGATTAAACAATACACTACTGAACAACTGTTGGTTCAATTAAGAAATCAAAGGAGAAACCGAAAAATACATGGAGACAAATGAAAATGAAAATATGACATACCAAAATCTATGGGATACAGCAAAAGCAGTACTAAGAGGGAAGTTTATAGCAATACAGGCCTACCATTATAATGATGTACACCTGAAACATATATAATGCTATAAACCAATGTTACTTCAACAAAAAAAGGAAAGAAATTAGAAGAATCTCAAATAAACAACCCTAGCTTCACACCTCTAGAAACTAGAAAAAGAAGAACAAACTAAGTCCAAAGTTACAAGGAAGGAAATAATAATCAGAACATAAATAAATGAATTAGAGACCAGAAAAATAATAGTATCAACAAAACTAAGGACTGAAAAGATAACAAAATTGACAAAACTTTAGCTAGACTAAGTAAGAAAAAAAGAGAAAAGACTCAAATAAATAAAATTAGAAATGAAAGAGGAGACATTACTACTGATACTACAGAAATATATAGGATCATAAGACTACTACAAACAACTATATGCCAACAAAGTAGATAACCTAGAAGAAATTTTAAAACTCCTAGAAACATACAACCTACCAAGACTGAATCTGGAAGAAACAGAAAATCTGAACAAACCAATAAAAAGTAAAGACATTGAATTGATAAGCAAAACCTTCTCAATGCAGAAAACCCCAAGACCACACAGCTTCACTGGTTAATTCTACCAAACATTTAGAATTAATGCCAATCCCTCACAAACTCTTCCAAAAAAATTGAAGAGGAAGGAACACTTCCAAATGTGGCCAGTATTACCCTGTTAATTAAACCAGGTAAAGACAGTACAAGAAAACTGTAGACCAATATCCCTGATAAATATAGATGCAAAAATTTTAAACAAAATATTAGCAAACCAAAATCAAGAACACATTAAAATGATTATACACCATGACCAAGCAGGATTTATCCCTGGGATGCAAGGCTGATTCCACATATACAAATCAATAAATGTAATACATCACTTTAATAGAATGAAAAATAAAAATCATATGATCATCTCAAAAGATACAGAAAAAGCACTTAAAAAAGCACAACCTCTGGAAAACTACTGGGTATTTATCCATAGAATACGAAGTCAAAAATTCAAAAAGACATACGCACCCCCCCCACCCCCGTTCATTGCAGCATTATTCACAATAGCCAAGACATTGAAGCAACCCAAGTGCCCATCAATGGAGGAATGGATAAAGAAGTCAGACAAAGACAAATACCATATGATTTCACTCACCTGTGGAAGGTAAACACATAGATGAAGAGAACAAATTCGTGGTTATTAGAGGGAAAAGGGTGGTGAAGGGGAAAAGGGGTAAAAGGGCACATGCATATGGTGACAGGCCAAAACTAGACTATTGATGGTGAACACAATGCAATCTATGCAGAAACTGAAATATAATGTACATCTGAAATTTACACAATGTTAAAAGCCAATATGATCTAAATAAAATTTTTAAAAAATTTAATGCTACATGTTGATGAATTAAAAAAAAACCCTGGACAGATTGAGTATACAAGGAATATATCTCAACATAATCAAGACCATTCATGACAAATGCAGCTAGGATTATACTCAAAAGAGAAAACTGAAAGCTTTTCCTTTAAGATCAAAAATAAGATAAAGAGGCCCACTCTCACCACTCTTATTCAATATAGTCCTGGAAGTCCTGGCTAGAGCAATTAGGCAAAATGAAGAAATAATACGTATCTAAAATGGAAAGGAAGAAGTAAAATTGTTGCTATTTGCAGATGATATAATTTTGTATATAGAAAATTCCAAAGACTCAACCAAAAATCCTTGGAACTAATCAACAATTCAGTAAAGTTTCAGGATATAAAATCAACATACAGAAATGTATTGCATTTCTATACACAAATAATGAAACATCTGAAAAAGAAATTTTAAAAAATATCTCATTCACAATAGCATCAAAAACAGTAAAATACCTAGGAGTTAATATACCCAAGGAAGTAAAAGATCTGTATAACAAAAGCTACAAGACTGCTGAAAGAAATCAAAAAAGACATAAACAAATGGAAAGACATCCCATGTTCATGGATCCGAAGAATTAATATTGTTAAAATGTCCATACTACCCAAAGACATCTATAGATTCAATGCAATCCCCATTAAAACACCAACAGTATTTCACAGAAATATAAAACCAGTCCTAAAATTTGTATGGAACCACAAAAGACCCTGAATATCCTAAGCAACCCCAAGATAAAAGAACAAAGCCAGAGGTATCACACTTCCTGATTTCAAACTATACTATAAAGCTATAAAGCAATAAAAATAGTATGGTCATGGCATAAAAATGGAAGAGACTATAGAGCCCAGAATTAAACCCCCACATATATGGTCAACTAATATTTGACAAGGGAGCCAAGAACACCCAATGGGAAAAGGATAGACTCTTCAACAAATGGTACTAGGAAAACTGGATAAACACATACAGAAAAACGAAATTGAACTCATGTCTTACATCACTCACAAAAATTAATTTGAAATAGATCAAAGATTTAAACATAAGACGTTATATCATAAGACTCCTAGAAGAAAATGTTGGCCTTGGCAATGATTTTCTGGATATGACACCAAAAGCACAAACACCAAAAGTGAAAATCAACAAATGGGACTACATCAAACTTAAAACTTCTGCACAGCAAAAGAAATAATTAACTAAATGAAAAGGCAAACTATGGAATAGGAGAAATTTTTTGCAAACCATTTATTATCAGAAGTCAATATCAAAAATATATAAAGAACATATACAACTCAATAACAACAGACAACTTGATTAAAAATTGGGCATAGGAACTGAATAGACATTTTTCCAAAAAAGACATCCTAATGGCCAAGAAGTACATGAAAAGATGGTCAACAGCACTAATCATAAGGAAAATGCAATCAAAACCATAATGAGATATCACTTCATATCTGTTAGAATGGCTATCATCAAGAACACAAGAAACAACAAGTGTTGGTGAGGATATGGAGAAAAGGAAACTCTTATACACTGTTGGTGGGGATGTAAATTGGTTCAACTGCTATGGAAAACAATATGGTGGTTCCTCAAAAAATTAAAAATAGATCTACCATATGATCCAGCAATTCCACTTCTGGGTATATACTCAAAGGAAATGAAAACAGAATATCAAAGAGATATATGCACTCTCACATTTATTTCAGCATTATTCACAACAGCCAACGTATAGAAACAATCTATCGGCCCATAACAATGATAAAGAAGATGTAAGATACACACACACACACACACACACACAATGGAATATTATTCAGCCATGAAAAAGGAGGCCATCCTGTCACTTGCAACAATATAGATGGACCTTGAGCATATTAATCTAAGTGAATAAGTCAGAGGAAGACAATTACTGTCTCATGTCATTTACATGTGGAATCTACAAAAGTCAAACTCATAAAAACATAAAGTAAAATGGTGGTTACCAGGACATTGGAGGTGGGGGGATAGGACAGATGTTGTTTAAAGATACAAACTTGCAACAGGTAGTAAATAATCCCTAGAAATCTAACGCACAATATAGTGATTATAAACAATAATGTTGTATTAGAACTAGAACTCAATGATTCCAACCAGTACAAAGAAAGGATCATTACATAATGTATATGTAATAATATGTATGTATTACATATAAAGGTGCTAATTGTTGCTACAATGGAAATCATATTACAGTATATAAATGTATCAAATTAACATATACACCTTAAATTTGCATATGTCAAATATATTTCAATTTTTAAAAATAAAGCAGCTAATCACAGGTCTTTCTAAACTATAACAGGCCAAAAGAAGAGGGAAAGGAGATGGAGGTTCCCCACATTTAAATAAATAGAACTTAGCTGTTCATGAATACATCTAGAGAATAAGATTGTACCCAGTGCAGAGGCTAGGGAGTTGGGGAAGGAGGGAAAGCCCATACCTACTGACGTGTTTGTCTTTGTCTCTTGCAGTGGACAGCTCTGGAAAAATCAGTAAGTTTGGATCATTTCCTTGCCTTACCTATTTCTGTGTCTAGGACCTTTGAGTCTTTGTTCCCAAATTTTTTTGTATTCCAAGTTCTTCTACCTTAGAGTAGTCAGTATTTCTTAAATAAGCAATTTTCTCCTATTTTGATTTCCTCTTATCTATTTTCCTTTTGTAACAAAATATAATGGTCTTGTATTTTATTCTGGTTATTTACTACCAAAGATTATTGGTAGCATGTATTTCCAGCTAGTCTATCACAAGAGAACTTGTTTTCCTTGTGCTATAATTTGGCAATGGATAATTTTTACTAAAGAAAAAAATTCCCTAAAATTCACGTAAAGAATAGGAGTCTGGACAAGATAGTGATTTTGATAATTGACCAACATTACACATTTTTCAAACTGATCTGAAGAAGAGTGGATAAAAAATTTACTTGTGAAAGAACATTTAAAGGTAGGAAATGTAATAGTTTGAATTTTGGCAGAATAAATAATGCTTAAGGAATAAATCCATACACTATCTAAATGACATCCCAAAGATAACCTTCTCTGTGGAGTAAGACATGGAGCTTTGGCCAGCAGCACTTCTGAAGCACTTCTTCTGAAGAAACAGAGGATTTTATACTCTCTGGAGGTCTCGTTTCTGCATGCACCTACAAAGGGTATCACTGGGAGCTGGGTTCTCCTTGAGTTAGAAAATTCCCACTAATCTTTCTTTTGTATTTCATTTTTAGCACTAGCTCCTATGGGTAAGTACCTTAAGTGTTTTCCACTCCGATATTTTTCATTGTTTATAGTTACTTTCTGGCCTGGCTTTTTCTAAAAATTCCCAAAATAGGAACTTGTGGTTCAAAGGTCATTTTAAACATCCTTATTCTCCAAATTCTTCCAATATTTTAAGTAACTATTTTTGGACAAATTGTTGTAGAGGAGATGAAGTTCATACAAATAGATGCCACAATCTCTGGCCATCTTCTAGACTCAGAAAAAGAATCTCCTCACTGACTCTCAGCAAAATATAATGAGAGAAAAATTGGTTTCTGAATGACATTAGTTCTTTGCTGGTTATTTAGAACTCTTTTTTAGTTATAAGTGAGGCCCACGGAATCATATTAATAGAAAAAAAAACTAGTTAAGAACAAAATCTTACCTACTTTCTATTGCTTTCCAATAAATTCACCTTTGAGGGAAAGTAGGTATTGAGCACCTCCTACATACTATGCACTGTGCTAGGCATTTTCAAAAAACTTCTCTCTTATTATTACCATAGCCCTACTTGGTAGCTACTATTATCCCCCACTTTACAGATCAGGAAACTGGTTCAGACATTTGCCCGGGGTTAAAGAGTTGGTAAACAGCAGTGTCAGGATCTAAACCCAGGACTTTCTGTATACGAAGTACACGCTCTTTCCACACCAACACATTGCCTCCTATACCAAACCACAAATGCCTTTTTGGTGATTAGTCCTGAAACTTTATCTATAACTCAAGTGCTTGTAAAATACAAATATACATCTACTAGAGAAGCTGTATAATTAAATATACACAAAAGAATCCTTTTAAAAATAGAAGACATCCCATTTAAATTAATGTTTGGCTTTTGACTTTTCTAAATTCAGATTTCTCTATATAAGGATTATCTAATGCATGGCTTAGTTCTTCAAGGAAATCATGTAAAACAAAATAGAATAATTTCTAAAACTCTGTAAATATATAATCATAAGAAGCAAGTAAAACTTAGATGTGGTGAGATACATTTCAAGCATCTCAAACATTCTAAACATGGACAAACACAAAATATGTCTTTTTTATCATGTTTAAGCTTCACTCTTCTTTCTCAGTTCACACTAAAAGGAGGGCGGGTTTGTGAGTGTAGGGGAGGAGATGAAGTTGAAAGGGACAATTATTTTCTTTTGATTCACAGTACAAGAAACAATATGCATTCAGAGCAGTCATGATGTGTCTGCATCACGTAAATGTCCTCCCTACATGGGGAAAGTGGTAAGACTGTGTGTTTTCTTTACAAAAAGAAAGAGCGCCATGAGAAGGGATTGGATAGGCCAAGTCCCTTCCTGGAGGAGAATTAGTTTTTAATGAATATGTCTTTTTAAACTGCCAGAAAAAAAATCAGTTTAAACTATGTTTTAACATTTTTCTTGTAAAAGATATATTCTTATTGACACTATTTCAAACATATTCCTCCCAGTTGATATTTTTAGTAAAAGGAGGTTAAGGTTTAATTCATTGTTCAAAGAAAGACTTAAGATACATCAGCCCACCAAACTTCATCATTCTCTCAAGTTGTCTCTTATTTTCTCACCTCCACATTCAGCTAATAAATATATGATCTTTTAAAATGTAAATTCACGGCCTAAAAACTATAGTGATTCATCTCTCTAATGCTTAACAGATCTTTTAGAGTCTAGATCTGATTGTGCTCTCCCTGACAGCCACTGGATTAAGAATCTAGTAAGATTAGTTTCCTAATAAAGCCCATGGTCTATTTTCTCCATTATTTTAAGTATCATATAACTAGAATTCTTAACGTGATAGTTATTTCATGATATCTTTCAGCTTTAACAAAAATTAACCCAATTTAAAATTTTTAATCAGCCTGAATATGTTACAATGATCACCAAGGTTTTGATTAAATCTTTCAAATGTGTTAGAATTTTGTTATATAGGCTACTGTCTGCAATAAACGGACTTTCAGCCAGGGCTTACTAATCTTCATATTATGGACATTATGAGGTCCAAGAGAAAGGAAAGATTTTTTCACTATCTAGAAATCTGGGAGAAGGAAGAGAAGAACTTAGAATTTGGTAGAATATGATTTGCAGCCTACTTCTGCAATGCAAAGTTGACATAAAAGTGAATCTCACTTTATGGGATAGCTAGGTTCCTGAAAAGTAAATCTTAACTACTATTAATTAAGTTCAAGATAGAAAATATATAGCAAAGATATTAAAACAATCAAAAGTATGAAGACACTATTAGAAGTGACTAGAGGTATTTTTCAGTGTAGTGGGGAAAAGAATAAAATTCTTTTAAAATCTATAAAACTTGGACAGGTGTAGCTAGGATAAACACTGTTTCATTAAATCCTAGAATACTTAATTTTGATTAACAAAATCTATATAATTTAGGAAGTAAATTTAGGTTAAAAAATGGGTCATGCCATTGTCATTCCAAATTGTTCTCCAGTGTTCTTTAATTATTTTTGATTGAGTTGTAGTTATTTTCAAATATTGAATTTAGAAAGAAGAAAAAGCAGCCCCAACATCGGGAATTGGTCTGACACTTACAACGAGGCCTCAGTGTTGTTAGAAGCTGGCCTGGTGCTCACTACTGGGCATGCTATTCTCCTGTTGGACAGAAGTTATCTCACAGAACATTAACATCAGACAAGCACACTCTGAGAATGAAAAAGTGAGACAAAACAAGATCAACATGTCGCTTTGTCTAAGCACAGACAAAAACAAGTCACTGCACAACACACAAAATACCAAACTTCTCCCCGTGCTGGCTCATATGAATGACTGCTGCTTCTTTCAAACTACAGCTCTATCCTTTCTGTGGTCAGCCCTGTCTACAGATAAGATTTATCAAGATGCCCAATCATAGAATTTCCCCCACTTCCTGACAACAACCAATCTAGAGTGAGCCTCTTTTTCCACAGATCCTCCTCAAAATCACCCAACCAAAGTGCAGATCCTACATATGTTCTAACACTTTCACACAAAGACTCCCTGTGACCCTGATGGTGTGTGTTCTCCCTCCCAGCAACAAGTAATAAACCCAACTTATTTGCCCACAAATAAAAGGGGTCATGCACTAGTATACACAGCAGTAAACATGAAACAAATTACCCTCAAGGGATGATAAAACTAAAAATATTCACCTAACAAGAAAAATCAGCTTGTTTAGGAGTACAGTCCATACAATTCATAAGGTTAGAAGCTTCAATGGAAAAACACACTCTTCTCCACACCACATCCCCAGACAACATAAGCATCCATTGGTAGTACTGTCGGATATCAAAATATTCTGGACTGACTGTCTTTCTCAACACAAAAATACTTGGGATATATTACCATTGGTTTTCATTAGGAAATTTGAAATGGGATTGCCTAGAATAAAATTTCATTACCCATATCTTTGTGAACTAGTGCTAGGGAGGAAAATACACAAAAGGGCTCAGAAAGTATTACTGCAAGGTTCCTAATGTTATTTTTATTTTGGTGTCAAAATTTAAAATACCAAAGAGAAAACATTAAACTACAACATCCCTTTGATTTATAGTTACTTTTCTACCTAATATAGGTGTGTTTCACTTTTTTCAACTGGTAAAATTCAGTTTTTCAAGCATCAAACCCTAAATGTACCAAAAAACTTTCTATGTAAAAAAAAAGGCAAATAATTAATTTTTAAGTGAGAAATCTTCCTGTAATGTAATTAACCATTGCTCTAAATTATTTAGTTGGAACTAAGAATGCCTTGTCTTGATAGATCTGAGAGAGTTTTGCGTGCACCGTCTCATCTGTGGTAGTAATAGCCAGTATCGATTCACTACTTACTATGTTCCACGCACTGTACTGAGGGCTTTACTTAGATAACATTATTTCATCCTCATAGTGCTTCTCTGAAGGAACTACTACCATAGCTCCCATTCTACAGATAAGAAAGTGCAGTTTGTCCAAGGTCACTCAGCTCCTTAAGTGTGGAGACAGGATTTGAACTAGTCTGACTGGAAAGCCCATGCTCCTTAAACATTTATCTAGAATCCTTAAATAACTCTACAAAGTGGGTAGGGCAAACTAAATATGAGGACAGTGAGTCTTTGGGGATTAATTGATTTACCCAAATAAACCCAGCTAGCATGGATACTAAACCCAGTTGTTCTGATTCAGCATTTAATTCAGTATTCTTTCTACTACATCGAATATTAAATATTACTTTTCCTCAAAGCAAGGCATGCTTCTGCTCCACAGCAAGAATTCATTCAATTCTCCTTGGTAGCATAGAGATTGTTTTTCCTTAATTCAGGGAACCAAATCACTAAACAAAAAAAAAAAGCAGAAGCTAACAAATTCAAGTTTATTAGATCACACACAAATTGAGACATAGCAGAGCTAATTTACTTATACATGATAAAAGGGACCTAAAATTTTTGCAAAGTGAGTTAGCAAATATTACAAGAAGCAGTCTAAGGCATTGGTTAAAACTGAATTCTAAAGCCTGACTACTCAGGTGCAAATCCCAGCTCCACCACCTACTAATTCCGTGACCATATTCACATTCATTTAAGCTTTCTGTACCTCAGTTTCTTCATCTGTAAAATGGGGATAATAATAGCACCTACCCTATACGATTGTTGTGAGGATTAAATGAGTTAACACATATAAAGTGCTCAGAATGTTGAGTGCCTGATGTATGGTAAGCTCTCAATAATTATCATTTAGCACTATTATTACTTTTGCATAATTATAGACACTTTTATTCAATATGGAAATCATATTTTGAGTTTCCTCTAAGAACAGCTATCACTTCTTTCCACAATTTTTCCTACAAATAAATTCTCTTTTCAGAATATGTTCTCCTTTAGCTATTAAGCATTACTCATTAGCCACCATACTTAACAAATGCCAGTTCATTTATAGTACATTTTACTTTTTCTTTCATTAATCTTCCAATTTATTGAAAAGAGTCTGAAATGTTATTGATATTTATATAATTTTATATGTAGAGTTCCACCATTTTATATTTTCAGGAAAATCTCAAGTTATCTCCATTTTTTTAGTTTAAGACAAAAAAAAACCAATATCAAGAAAAAAAAGTAGAAAGAAAGAGAAAGTACTTTATATCTTAATTGTGCACTTTTCTTGTGTGCTCAGTTATATTTCCAGGTTACATGGACAGAGAACTTGCAAAAATATCAGATTCCAAAGGCCAGATTCTAAAAAGTAAAGGCACTACAAATTCTCAGAGTAGCCAAGAAGAAAATAAGGAAGCACTAAAGAAGGAAAACTTATTCATAGATTCTGATGAATCCTTAACATCAAGACATGAAATGGAGTCAAAAAGCAAAGCAAAAGGTATTGAACTGGAGAAAGGCAAGACAGGAATGGAGGTCAAGGTAAACAAGAGTGACGTTAGGATACCAAAAGGACAGGAGGCCCAAGTAAAGAATAACAAAGCCAAAATAACACAAGGACAGGAGGCCCAAGAGAAGAGGAGTGAGGCCAGAATACCACAAGGACAAGAGGCCCAAGTAAAGAAGAGTGAGGCCGGGATACCACAAGGACAGGGCTCCCAAGAGAAGAAGAGTGAGGTCAGGATACTAAAAGGACAGGGGTCCCAAGCAAAGAGTGAGGCTGGGATGCTAAAAGGACAGGGGTCCCAAGAGAAGAAGAGTGAGGTCAGGATACTAAAAGGACAGGGGTCCCAAGTAAAGAAGAGTGAGGCTGGGATACCGAAAAGACAGGAGGTCCAAGATAAGAGTGAGGCCAAGATACCACAAGGACAGGAGGCCCAAGACAAGAAGAGTGAGGCTGGGATACCACAAGGACAAGAGGCCCACAAAATGAGTGAGGCCAGCATACCACAAGGACAGGAGGCCCAAGAAATGATGAGTGATGCCAAGTTACCACAAGGACAAGAGGCCCAAGAAAAGGAGATTGAGGCCAAAATACCACAAGGACAGGAGGCCCAAGAAAAGAAGAGTGAGGCTGGGAAACCACAAGGACACGAGGCCCAAGAAAAGAAGAGTGAGGCCGGGAAACCACAAGGACAAGAGGCCCAAGAAAAGGAGATTGAGGCCAAAATACCACAAGGACAGGAGGCCCAAGACAAGAAGAGTGAGGCTGGGATACCACAAGGACAGGAGGCCCAAGAAAAGAAGAGTGAGGCCGGGAAACCACAAGGACAAGAGGCCCAAGAAAAGGAGATTGAGGCCAAAATACCACAAGGACAGGAGGCCCAAGTAAAGAATAATAAGGCTGGGATACTACAAGGACAGGAAGCCAAAGAAAAGAAGAGTGAGGCTGAAATACCACAAGGACAGGAGGCCCAAGACAAGAAGAGTGAGGCCAAGATACCACAAGGACAGGGGTCCCAAGAAAATAAAAGTGAAGCCAGGATACTAAAAGGACAGGGGTCCCAATTAAAGAGGAGTGAGGCTGGGATACCACGAGGACAGGGGTCTCAAGGAAAGAAGAGGGAGGCCAGGATGCCAAAAGGACAGGGGTCCCAATTAACGAGGAGTGAGGCCAGGATACCACAAGGACAGGGGTCTCAAGGAAAGAAGACTGAGGCAGGGATACCACAAGGACAAGGGTTCCAAGGAAAGAAGAGTGAGTCTGGGATATCGCAAGTGTCAGAAGCCCAAGACAAGAAGAGTGAGGCCAGGATACCACAAGGACAAGGTTCCCAAGTAAAGAAGAGTGAGTCTGGGATATCGCAAGTGTCAGAAGCCCAAGACAAGAAGAGTGAGGCCAGGATACCACAAGGACAGGAGGCCCAAGTAAAGAATGAGGCTGGGATACCACAAGGACTAGGGTCCCAAGTGAAAAAGGAGAATTCTGAGGAAAAGGAAAGCAGACCAAAGAAAAGGGAGATGCAGAGAAGAATGAAGATACAAAATAAATAGATGCTAAAAACAAGAAAGGTGATGAAGGAAAGCACAAAGTAAAAGGAAAGAAAGAATCAGAAGTCAAGGGTTAAAAAGCAAAAGGTTCAGTGAAAGGCAAAGGCAAGTAAAGGAAGGAAGTACAACAAAAAGGTCGAAGAGTAAGGGTAAATAAAAGGAAGACCCATAAGTCAACTGATTATTATGATTCCCATCCTCCAGATACAAGTCATATCCCAGCCATTGCCTAAATAGATCACAATTATAGAATCCATTTAACCTATACCTCTGCAGAGTTTCTGCTCTTTACACGTTTTACCATTTTTAGACCTCTCAGCCACAACCTCAGCTTTCAACTGTTTTGTAAGTTGGTACTTATTTAATCAAGAAAGACTGGATTTTTTCTGAAATAAAACATTTTGATTAAAGAAATCCTTTAACAAGTATATCTCTGTGATAGCCTAACCAATCAACCAACCAATAATTCCTCACAGTGGCCTAAAGTTTGCAAAGCACTGTTCTAGCACTAAGGGGCAAACAGAAAAATCTACGTCTGAGTCTGTGCAATCAAGTAGCTTGTAACATATATAGTGATGTGTAAAAATTAAAATATGTGTCAAAATATAGTTTAGATGGACAATATAATACAAGTTAGCAACCTCTTGGGAGGAGAAGGTAAAGGAGATACCTTCATTGGAAGAGAGTGGGATATATGATGTGTCTCAAAAGATGGTAAGATACTGACATGCTGAGTGAAGTAGAAAGAGTGGAAGAAAAGAAAAGGGATTAAAGACTGCCACACCATACTCTAGACAATGTTATTGCTGCAGCAGGCTCATGAGAAGCATTCTGGGGTATAATTTTGAAAAGGAGGGTTAGAAGAAGATTCTGAAGAGATCTGAAAAACAAACCAGGAAGTTATATTCTACTCATTTGGCAACTGAAAGCTTTCTGAGTTGTTTGAGAAGGAGAGTAAAGTGAACAAGATCACGTCACAGAAAAGAATGTTAACCTTGCGATTGTGCAAAATAGACTGGAGAAACATCATAGGTAGTAAATCTAGTTAAGAAGTACTTGGAATAGTAAGCAATGGAAAGAGAATAAATAGAAGGGATAGATGTGAGATGTTTTTTCAAAGAAAAATCACTACGTCGTGACTGACTATACATGCATAAAGAACAGGACAAAGACAAAACAACTGACGACACCATAACTTTTGAAACTGAGTAACAGAAAATCAATAACAAACTAGGAGCTAGTTTGTGGGACAGGGAGACAATAATAAATTGTTGAGTTTAAGGGGACAAACAATAGCACTTATAATTTGAGAGGTGTCAGTCCAATGGAGGTAACAATTGAAGCCGTAAGAGTAAATGAGCTCCCCAAAGGAGAAAGTACAGAAGTAGCAAAAGCAGAGGTCCAAGAACCGAGTCTGTTCTATGTAATAGGCTAAAGAAGAAAATTAACTAAGTTATGGGAAGATACAAGGAATATCTGTATAATGAATGTTCTGATAATTAAGGAAGATGAGAGTTTCAAAAGTAAAGGATAATTAAAGTATAGCTGAGACTTCAAGAAGAATAAGGACTGAAAGAGACCATTGTAGTTGCTACTTGGAGTTGGCTAATAAACGCGTAAAGAGCACTTTCCAAAGAGAGGTAACTAGGAGAAGGAATTTAAACAGGCAGAATATAGAAACACAAGTAAGTAGCTGCAGGATGTGCCTTCCAATAAAATTAATTTTATCACTTTAAAAGTATAGTTTTTAGGAATTTTATTTTTATATTACTCTGTTCTGTGCCGGTTAGCCCATACTCTGAATATTTCGTTCAGTTCTGTCACGGGATATGGATAAACTAGGGTTTCTTCAGGGGAGAAAGACCGTGATGGTAAGGGGACTCAAATCACTTCAAGTAAGCAGGAATTTTCACAGTTTCACCTGGGGGAAAAGAAACATGCAAGGAGGCAACGAAAATTATTTTCAAATATATGTTGGTACAACATGGATTAGAATATTTTGTATGGCCCCAAGGAAATAAGACCAGTGAACGGAAGGTTCAAGGTAACAGATTTTTATCTCATCATAAAGGGAATTAGGATGCCTAAAAGAATCTAAGCAAGAATTTAAGACTGCAGGATCATTTGGTGCTGCAGAGGAGATTCTTAGGAATCTGCTGAGTGGTTAGAATAGATTATCTTTATGGTTCCTTCCAAATATGAGTCTATAATTCAAAGTATATAATTTTTTGGACTAACTAGATGTCTTCCAAGGAAGCTTTTCAAACCATCTACTTTAATATGCTAGGATTCTTTAGAAAAGTTTGGCCAAAAAAGAGGAAAACCTGGGCCAGCCCCGTGGCCAAGTGGTTAAGTTCACACGCTCTGCTTCGGCAGCCCAGGGTTTCAGCAGCTGGGATCCTGGGTGACGACATGGCAGGGCTCATCAAGCCATGCTGAGGCGGTGTCCCACATAGCAGAACCAGAGGCACTCACAACTAGAATCTACAACTGTGTACTGAGGGGCTTTGGGGAGAAGAAGAAGAAAACAAAACACAAAAGACCAGCAACAGATGTTAGCTCGGGTGCCAATCTTTAAAAAAAGAAGAAAAATTTTAGTCCCTGCCCAAAGTATAAAACGTTTCATAAATGGTTCATGCTACCTAATCACAAGCTGAAGAGAGCAGCTCCACATCTTCCAGTACAACCCATACCACTGTGTGGATTCCTACTGTGTGTTCACAGACCTGCCTCAGATGTAGAAGCCTAAGTTAATTTTAAAATTCACAAAACCATGAGGCTTTCGATGAACCACATAGATTTAGCAAGACTGAATTGCAAAAAAAAAAAAAAAAAAAGGAGGGGAGGAGCAAGGACAAATATTAAACATGAAATTTTTATCTTGTAAGTTACTTCTATGTCTCTGGAATACACACATTTAGAGGTTTTACCAGCCTTAGTTGACTTATCTCTTGCATATATTATGCTATTATCAGGGGAAAATGTGACCAGAAGACTTTTCATATAATTAAAAATATCTAGGTTTTAATGATCCTTGAGTCATTTTTCTCTAGCTCTCACTGGTCCGTGTGGCAGCTAGCTAGTAGGTTTTAGAAGGCTGTGACAAATGCAGCTTCTCAGATTTCCGCTAAGAAGCAAGGACCCTTTCAAGGTAACTTCTGAAAAACAGTAAACAGACTTTAGCAATCAAGCTCAGTTGATGCCATATCTGAGTGTATATCCCCTGAACCAAGGATTCAGAAGAGAGGAATCCATAGAAACCTTCCTGTATCTTCTCCATAACTTCTAACTTGCAGTCAAAACATTTTCATTGCCACTAGATCTTTGAAGGCAAGTCATACAATAAGAAACTCCAACTACAAAAACTGTGTGAACCATTCTCTAAAAGGCCACCAAAAAAACAGGTCAATTAAAAACAATTGTTAATCCTTCCTTAAAGATACAGGTACAGAAATCATAAAGGACTCCCAAAAAATGAAGGAGAAAAGAGTGAGCTATCAAAATGGCATCATGTTTAGCAAAATGATGCAAATATTAGGAAAATGAATAAGTATATATACTTTCAAGGTAGTTTAGATATAAAGGTAGGAATTAACAGAAAATCAACAGTGGTAAATTTTGTTTTACAAATAAGCTAACACAAATGTCAAATGCCCTGTTCACAAGACCAAGCAGAAACATGCATCAAAACTTCAAGTCAGGTGCTAATAGAGCGGATCTTAAAAGCTCTCATCACAAGGAAAAAAGAAAATTTGTAACAATGTGAGGTGATGGATGTTAACTAAACTTATTGTGGTAATCATTTCACAACATACACATATGTCATATCATTATGTTGTACACCTCAAACTTACACAATGTTATATGTCAACTATGTCTCAATAAAACCAGGGGGAAAAGTCAAGTATTACACCTTAAATACATACAATTTTCATTTGTCGATTATACCTCAATAAAGATGGGAAAAAAAAAAGAATGAGTGGAAGTGTTACCATTAGTAATTTTATGTTTAGAAGAAGAACATAAGGAAAGTACAAAAGTGAGTTTAGAGATAACAAAGATAAATAAAAGTTGCAAAGATATTGGGAAATAATTTATGTAAAATCAGTTAGTGTGGCTCCTATCCCAACTAAAGATCTCCTGGGTTAGAATTGCATTAAAAATGCAGTTTCCCATAGCCCCAAATGTCTCTCACTCCAGGTTATAATTGGCATATCTAGGAAGTGAATCAGGGAGCTGATGAAAGAAAAGAAGTACAGAATTTAAAAACATGATCCAATCGGATAAAAGGATAAATTTAAAAAATGATCAGAATATTCAGTTTTATATTTGATGAATTCCATTACTCTCCCCCTCTAAGACAGTCAAGGATAGGAAAAACAACCAATGTCCCTGCTCTCTACCTGGGAGGTTTCAATTAGTTTTTGAAGAAATATAAGCCTATTCTTTTAGCACTTAAAGAATAAAGATATTTTAATCCATCATCATCCAGAAGCCTAAGCATCTGCCAAGACTGGGAAGTCAAACCTAAAAGATGCCACATTACAGATTATATACTTCGTAACACAGGTCTCAAAACTATTTTACTTAAATCTTTATTAAATTTCAAAAATTAAAAACTCACAATGTTATCAGTGTTAACTTCCTCTGAATCTCTCCATATCTTAACACATGCTCATATAAACATATATGCAAATAGGGTCAAATTGTATACATTATTCTGCAACTTGATTTCTTCACCAAACAATATATCATGTACATCACTCCAGGTCTAAAGCATTAGTATAGCATTCAGCAGTGTGGATGAACTGCTGCTTATTCATTTCCTTAAAGATGTGCATTTGGTTTGTTTCCAGCTTGTTGCCACTGGCCAAATGGTGCTGCAATTGCCAAGTGGTACTGTAATAAACATCTTTGCACATGATGAGACTTTTATTTATCTAGGCTAGATTTCGAAAAGTGGTATTGCTAGGTCAAAGGAAATATGTATTTTTAATGTTAATAGATATTACCTAATAATTTTCCTCCAAATTTGCAATAATTTACAGTCCAATAGGAGTGTGTGTGAGTTCTGTTTTCCCCACACTTTCTCGACGGTGCTGCAAACAGCACTATTTTCAATTTTTGTCTATTTAATAAGAAAAATAGTATCTAACTCTTGCTTTAATTGCATTTTCCCAACTACTGGTGAGACCAAGCATTTTTTCATAGCTTTATTGGTTTTTTGAATTTCCTGTTCTGTAACTTATTCATTTTTCAAACTCGCAGTTTGTCCTTTTCTTATTCAATTTGTAGGTGCTTTTTGTATATTAATGTTTTATCTGCCATTTGTGTTGAAAATAAATGCTTTCCAAACCTACTTCTTCTTTCTATACATCGAATTCATTCAACCTGTCCCCTAAAATTCTATCCTGAATCTGACTACGACTCACCTCCTTCACTAGGTAATCCAAGCCTCCACCATCTCACCTATGCTGCTGTGATGGCCTCCAAACTGAGCTTCTTGATCTCACTCCCACTCCCAACCTATTTTCCCCACTGCAGTCAGAATCATACTTTTAAAATCTAAATTAGATTATGTTACTTCTCTGCTCAAGACCCTCCAAAGGCTTTCCAATCCCCTCAATGCAAAACTCCAAAGTTCTTGTGGACTTTGAGGCCTTACAGCATCCAGCTTCTGGCTTCCCCTCAGTCTCATCTCACATCCCATTGTTGCAGCCACACAGGTGACGTCATTGTTCTTCACACCTGCCAACCATGTTCCCAGTTCAGAAACTGCCTGGAACACTCTCCCTCTCCCTCAAATATTTGCACAACTCATGTCCTCAATTCTTTAAGATGTCGGCTAAAATATGATTACCCTAACTAAAACAATACTCCCCAGTTTCTATTCCTTTGTTCTGACTTCTTCTTCCTAGCATTTATCAGTACCTCATATTATATATTTATTTGATTGTGTATCAATAGATAAACACTAGAATGTAAACTCTAAGAAGACAGGAACTTAGTTTTGTTCACTGCTGAATCTCCAGTGCTTAGAAAAGTGTTCACACATAGTAGATGCTCAACAAAAGTTTATTAAATTAAATGAAATAAAGATATTATTTTACTACACAAAAAATTATTGCATTTAGTCAAATGTGTCTACCTTATCCTTGATAGCTTCCAGGCTTTCAAAAGGGGCTCCCCTACTACTGTGGTACATGTATTCAGTATTTTTCTAAAATTTTTGTTTCTCTTTCACAGTTATTTAATCCATTTGTTTATAGCGTGAAATATGATCTAGTTTTCTTTTCTTCCAGATAGAGATCAAATTTGTCTGCAGCATTTGTAAAATAAGTCATCCTTTTTCCACTAAATCACGCATTCCCAATGGTAGCAATGTTGCAAAAATTGGTTCTTGAAATATTTAATGAAATTCTTCATTCCTAATAATGCTTTCTGATTTAAATTCCACTTTAATTGATGGTTTTCTTTAGGTTAATATTTTCCTCTGCTTCGTCCATTTCTATTCTCTTACTTTTCAGATTCTGGTGACTCTTGTGAATAGAAAATAACTGGATTCTTTTCCCCAATCTGAGAGTAAATGCCTTTTAAAGTTTAAATCATCTGTATTTTTCATGATTACTGATGTATTTGATTTTGTTTATGACAACTTACTTAGTGTTTCCATATAGCATAACTCTTACACCACTATTCCACTGTCCTTGCTATGCTTGTATGGTATTTTCATTCTGCCATGTTTTTAAGCACCCAAAATTAGTCATGATAATTTAATCATATTTAAATGTATTTAATTATTTTTATTTAGATTTATTCATATGTTTACTATATGAGTAAACTATTTCTCTTTGTATCTTAATTCTTGCTGTGTGATTTGATTTCCTTCTTTTTGACATGCATCCTTTATTTTTTCAACTAGGATCTGTGAATAATAAACTCCTTGGACTTTTTCTAGAAAACTTTTTAACTTCACCTTCACTATCAAATAATAGCGGTTTTGGGAGGGATTTTTTTCTCCTTAAAGATTGGCACCTGAGCTAAAAACTGTTGCCAATCTTATTTTTTTAATTTTTTTTCTGCTTTTTTCTCCCCAAATCCCCCCAGTACATAGTTGTATATTTTAGTTGTGTGTCCTTCTAGTTGTGGCATGTGGGACATCGCCTCAGCATGGCCTGATGAGCAGTGCCATGTCCACACCCAGGATCCGAACCAGCAAAACCCTGGGCCACCAAAGCAGAGCAGGCAAATTTAACCACTTGGCCACAGGGCCAGCCCCTCAAATAATAGTTTTGCTGAATAAGAAAGTCTAGGTTGGTGATTTATTTTCTCTACACTAACTGAAGACACTATCCATAGCCTATTGGCCTTTGCTTTTGCTCTTTAGAAGTCTGCCAGGTCCCTAGTTAGTTTGGAAGTTGTTTTGTCTTTTTCTGACTGCTAGAATTTAGAATTTTCTGTTTGTCTTGGTGTTACACAGTTTCACTGCTATGTATCTGCTACATTTTCATTATTCCTGCTTTGGGATTGTGCTTCTTAAATATTCAGAATCACGTCTCTCGTCAATCAAAGATTGAAAAATCTTTAGACATTATCTTTTTGAACTTTGCTTTTCCTCTATGCTTTCTATATTCTCCATCTGGAACTCATATTAAATGTATTTTGGACTTTCTCATTATAGTCTCTATTTCTGCTAATCTTGCTTTCATATTTTTAAATGGCTCTGCGATGCATTATAGGTAATTTCCACCAGTCTGCCTTCCAGTTCACTAATTTTTTCTTCAGTGTCTAATGTTCTGATTAGCCTATTAAGTTTTTAGTCAATTACTAATATTTATAACTTCTAGAAGTTCTATGTGATCATACTAATGTTTTTTCATAGTGTCTTGTTGGTTTTTATTCTTTTCTCTTGTTAATCACTTTAGGGTCTCTTTATGATTGCACTGTAGTAGAGATTAGTAAACTTTTTCTGTAAAGGGATAAATAATAAATATTTTCAGCTTTGCAGGCCATACAGTCTATGTTGAAACTATTCAACTCTACTGTTGTAGTGCACATATAACCATAGGCAATACATAAACCACTGGGCATTGCTGGATTTTGCCTGTGGTGGGCTGTATTTGACCCGTGGGCTAGAGTTTGCCAACTGTTGCTCTGTAATCTCAAATTCCTAAAGTACCAATTATCTCTTATAATACTAGTTTGCTGTCAGCAATTTTGGCAAATGCTATTTCTACATCTATTGAGAGTACCACACAATTTTTCTCCTTTATTCTGTTAATATTGAGAATTACATTGATTGATTCTTAAATGTCACACCAACTTTGCATTGCTGGGTCATGGTGTATTCAATTCTTTGTATACTGCTGGATTCAAAAATGCTAATATTTTATTAATGATTTTTGCATTTATGTCCAAGAGGGATATTGGTCTATAGTTTCCTTCTCTTGTAATTAGTCTTTCTTTGGTAATACTGATTTGGTAAAATAAATAAGGAAGTGTTCACTCTTCCTCTATTTTCTGATGCAGTTTCTATAGAATTGGTATTATTTCTTCTTCAAATGTTTGTGAATCCATGTGGACTTGGAGTTTTCTTTGTGGGAAGGTTTTCAATTGGGAATGCAATTTGAATCAGGACTATAGAGCTATTCAATTGTATATATTTTTTATTTAGTTTTAATAATTTGTATCTTTCAAGAAATATGTCCATTTCACTTTATTTGTCAGGTTTATTGGCCTAAAGTTGTTCATGATATCCCCCTGTCTGTAGGATCTGTAGTGATTACCTCTTTTTCATTCCTGATATTGGTAACTTGCGTCATCTTCTCTTTTCTTAATAATCTAACTCTAGAGGTTTATCAATTTAATTCATTTTTTTTTTGGAAGTGTAAGCTTTGGACTTTTATTGTCATTAAGGTAGGTGGCATTTTCCTTAGACCATCGTCTCTTTAGCACCACAGGCTTACAGACCATGAGATCTAAAGTGCAGAGAAAATATAGGTTCAAGTCACTGAAGTTCTTACAGTTGTGAATGTATTTTAGCATGAACACTATCATATGCCATCATTTTTTGTTATGTTGCTAATGCCATCAGATATATGTTAGAGGGATTTTTTTCTCTGAGCGTTATGCCAGGAAAATAATACTTAAATGAATATATAAACCAAATTATCTCTACTGGCATTGTTAATCTAGAAGAAAGTATTGCATAGACAACAGTAAGAGCGAAGACACTTAGTCTATACTTTCAAATGGAACTTGATCATTTTTCACTGGCAGAATTTCTCACCAAGTTAGTGTAAATTATGCTATTTGATAAAAGATAGCAACAATGAAGTTAACTGGTTTTTTTCTCTTCAGTATTTGCTTTAAGAAAAAAAATCCTGAAGTTTGTAGGGATTGCCAATGCCAGAAAATCATGAAATGTAGCAATCAGGGTGACTTAGCTCAGGGTAATTTGCACATGTATAATTATAATTTGCATTCCAGTTATTTAAACTGAGCTATCCTTGATCAGGTTGAACATACTGTGAGTAGACAATCTCTTTTCCCAAGAAATAAGATGGAGAGTGTCTTTGGAGAATGACCTCACTGAATTGGTAAGTTAGCTTTCTCCGGATTTTGGTGATTTCCCCAGTTTTTCCATAATTCCTCAGTGCTCTGGCCATTTTCTGATAAGCCACGGTCTTCTGGTTGCCTTTTCTTTTTCCCCAAAGTTGGGCAAGTTTTTCTTTGTTCTTTGATATAAACTGCAAGATGTCTCTGTTTTTATCTACCCACTAAATACAAGATGCCATCTCAGGATTACACAGGGACTCATGAAGGTATTCAAACAGTCGGAGCTTCTTCGTGCCTTTTCCTCCCTTTTGCTGGAGAACGGCAGGTTGTACTCTCTGGTTTTCAGGGATGTTCTGCAGAGATTGATGAATATTTCCTTCAAAATAGGGGTGTGAAGCACTGTTTATTACTGTCCTCCTGTTATAGATAGGTTCCTCTACAGGCAGCACACCACAGCAGTTGGAATTTCCTCTGACATGAGAACAGCAGTTGACGAAGGCCAGGTAATTTTTGTAATCTGGGGAGTACTGAAGATCTCCAGTTGGATGTTAACTCAGTACCTCAGAAGCACCTTCAAATGGTTGTCTCAGCTTGTCTTGTTCAACACAAGCCATGCTTCATCCATAAATTGACAATTCTGTCCATAGAGTCCAATCTAGCATCCACAGGTACCAGGTAGAAATCATCTTTCGCTCTGAAACACATGTCTGCATCACCCTTCATTCATATTTTTGAATAGATTTTTATTATATTGGCTTTCTATTTCATTAATTTCTGCTCTTTTGTTAGTCTTTCCTTCTGCTTAACTTTGGGTTTATTTTCTAGTTTTATAAGTTAGAAACTTAAATCATTGGTTTTGACTTTATTCTTTGCTAATATAAGCATTTAAGATTACAAATGTCCCTCTTGATGCTGCTTTAGCCACATGCCACAAATTTTGATATGTTGTGTTTTCATTTCCATTTAGTTTAAAATATTGTTTAATTTTTCTGTAATTTCTTCTTTACTTTATGGGTTCCCAATATTTTTGGAGTTTTCCCTATAAATATTTCTGTTATTAATTTCTAATTTAATTCTGTTGTTACATAACATACATATAATTTCAATCTTTTTTTAATTTATTGAGACTTGTTTGATGGCCAAGGGTATAGCTGATCTTAGTGAATATTCCAAATGTACCTGAAAAGATTATGTATTCTTCTGTTGTTGGGTGGATTTTCTATAAAGGTCAATTAGGTCTCAGTTGATTGATAATGTTGTTCTTATCTTCTATGTACTTACTGATTTTCCACCTACTTATTCTATCAATTAGTGATAGAGTAGTGTTGAAATCCCCTACCCAAAATTTTAATTTGTTTCTCCTTTCAGTTTTGTTAGTTTGTGATATATGTTTTGAAATTTTCTTACTGGATATTTAAACATTTGGAATTGTTATGTCTTCTTGATATATTACCACTTTACCACTACAAAGTGTCCCTGTTTCTCACTGGTAATATTCCTTGTTGTGATGTCTACTTTGTCTGATATTAATATGGCCATTCCAGCTTTCTTGTGATTAGTTTCTGTATCATGTATCTTTTCCCATCCTTTTAATCTCTGTATCTTTATAATTAAACTAGATTTTTTTTCTAGGGAGCATATAGTTGGTCTTGCCTTTTTTAACCTAGTCTTACAATCTCTGTCTTTCAACTGGAGTGTTAATGCCATCTGCATATAATGTGATTATTGGTATGGTTGGGTTTATGTGTACCATTTTACTATTTAATTTCTATTTACCCCATTTGCTCTTTGGGCCTTTTCTCCTCTTTTCCTGCTTCCTTTCAGATTAATTGGGTACTTTTTATGTTTCCACTATGTCTCAACTATTGGCTTACTAGTTATCTTTCTTTTTCTTGGCGTTTGCCATATGGTTTAATATATATGTGTGTGCATGTGTGTGTGCGCGTGTGTAACTTACTATGGTCTACTTTTAAATAATAATATACAACTTCTTACATAATGTAAGAATCTTAAAATATATTTCAACTCCTACTCCTGTCCTTTGTGATATTTTTATTATATATTTACTTCTGCATATATTTTAAACCCTCCAATACATTATTACTGTTTTATGTTAAATAGTCAATTGTCTTTTTAAAAAAAATTTTAATGAGAAAACAAGAGACTTTTAAATATACCCAGATATTCGCCATTTCTGGAGCTCCTCTTTCTCCTGTGTGGATCCAATTTACCCATAGTGTAATTTTTTTCCGGGTTTAGAACTTCCTTTAATATTTCCTATATGAGAGTCTGCTGGAGATAAATTCTCATAGCTTTTATCTGTCAGGAAAAAATCTATTTCACTTCAGTTTTGAAAGATATTATTTCTGAGTATAAAAATCTAGGTTGAGTTTTTTTTCTCAGCACTTTAAAGATGCTATTCCATTGTCTTCTGGTTTAAAAAGTTTTTCACAAGATGTCTATGACAATACTTACCTTTGTACTTCTGTATGTAATATGACTTTTTCCTCTGATTGTTTTAAAGATTTTCTGATTATTGCTGGCTTTCAACAATTTGCTTATGATGTGCTTTGGTGTGACTTTTTTCATGTTCCTCCTGCTTGGGATTTATTGAGCTTCTTGGATCTGTGGGTTTATAGTTTTCCTCAAATTTGAAAATCTCTTGGCCATTATTTCTTTAAATATTTTTTCTGTCTCCACTTCCACTCCCTGCCATTTCTGGAATTCTAGAATTACAATTCTAGAATTACACATAAGTTAGACTGCTCAATACTGTCTCATGGGTCACTAAGAACTCTGTTCATCTTTGTTTCATTCTTTTTTTCTCTCTATGCTTTATTTTACATAGTTTTTATTGCAATGTCTTCAAATGCACTGATCTTTTCTTCTGCTGTAACTAACTGCTGTTAATCTTATCTAGTTTTTTATCTAGTTTTTTTTTTTTAGGAAGATTAGCCCTGAACTAACATCTGCTGCTATTCCTCCTCTTTTTGCTGAGGAAGACTGGCCCTGAGCTAACATCTCTGCCCATCTTCCTCTACTTTATATGTGGGATGCCTACCACAGCATGGCTTGACAAGCAGTGCCTAGGTCTGCACCTGGGATCCGAATCAGCAAATCCTGGGCTGCTGAAGCAGAACGTGTGGACTTAACCACTGCACCACTAGGCCAGCCCCTATCTAGTTTTTCTAATTTCATATATATTTTCATCACTATAAGTTACATTGGTTCTTCTTTATATTTTCAATTTCTCACCTCACATAATTCCCATTTTTCTTTAAATATTTGAACATAACTATAATATATGTTTTAAAATTTATTTCTAATTTAATCATCTCTGTCTTTTCTGAGTCTGTTTCTACTGACTGATTTTTCTCCTGGTTATGTGCCATATTTTCCTGCATCTTGTATGTCTAGTCAATTTTTATTGGATGCTGAACAATGTATTTCTTACATTACTCTCTGGATTTTGTTTGTTGCTTTAAAGAATGTATGGCTTTGTTTTGGCAAACATTATGGCACAGTTCAGTTTTATCCTGATAGTTTAACCCATTACTAATGATATCCTTCTGCATCTCTACAGAATGCCATGAGTGATCGAGAACTCTTCACTCTGACTGATGGAATTCAAATGCTTGTCATTCCAGTGTGAGCTCTGGGAACCATTCAGCTCTCAGCTCCTCAGTCATTTTTTGCCTTATGGAGTTTCATCCTATAGATGCATGTCTTAGTATTTAACTAAGATTCAAGGCAACTCCTATGCGTATTCCTAGAGCTCCATTTCTGCCTAGCTCCCTCCCCTCTGGAACTCTATCTTGCAACTTCCAGCTCAGGCAGTCTGCCTGAATTCTGATTTCAGACTCCCCAACCCCGCAAGACTTCCATGCTCTGCTTGACATTCCTTTCCTTGCTTTATAGTCCAGAATGTGCCTTCAGGAATAAAGTTTGGCAATCCTAGGGCTTACTTAGGTTTCACTACTCTCAGGAATCACAGCTCTATGTTGTCTATTGACAAATGTCTGAAAACAGTTGATTTATTATTTTGTCTAGTTTTACTAGCTGTTTGCTGTGGGAAGGAAACTCCAATCTCTGTTACTTCATCATGGCTGGAAGCAGAAATCTTTCATTATAATTTTAACATGCATTTTTGTGTTTGCTATATTTTCATATGTTTGTTATTTGTTTAGACTGCCTCTTTTTAAAAGTGCCAGTTCAAGTATCTCGGTCATTGTTAATGGGCTGTCTACCTTTTTCTTATTGATTGTGGGTATTCTTAACATAGCTGATTAGGAATCCTATGTTATTTATATGTGATGTATGTACTTTCTCCAACTCTCTGGCTTGTCTTTTCACTCAATGATTTCTTTTGATGAGTACAAGTTCTTATAATAAGGTGATTCCAATCATTCCTTTCTCTTATTATTCATGCTTTTTGTGTCCTATTTAGGAAATATTTTCCTACTCTCGGTCCATGAAGATGTTCTCTTATGCTATCTCTTCTAGAAGCTTTATTGTCTTACCTTCAATACATTTTGGTCTATAATCCAACTGAAATTGATTTTTTTCTCCCAGATATCCAGTTAACCCAACATCATTTGAAAAGACTGTTCTAGCCCATAGTTCTGTATTGCTGCATTAGTTATAAATCAATTGTGGGACTATTTCTGGCCTTCTTTTCTGTTCCATTGATCAATTTTTTATCTTTCCAACAACATCACACTATCTTAATTACTGTAATATAATGTCTTGATAACCAATAGAGTAGGCTATTTTAAATTTTTGTGTCTTGAATATTGTCTTGGATATTGTTGGCTTTTACATTTCCATATCAATTTGAGAATCAACTTTTTAAGTCACACACACACAAAGGAAAGAAAAGAGAAAAAAAAACCCACAAGAATTTTGTTTGGAATTGCATTGAATCTGCAGTTAATTTGCAGATAATTTACATATTTATAATAGTGAGCCTTCCAATCCATTAATAAGATTTTTCTTTCCATATATCAGTATTCTTTAACTTCTCTGAGTAAGATTTTATAGTTTTCTGTGCTGAGGTCTTGCACATCTTTCATTATCTTTATCCTAGAAATTTAATAAATTTTGACATTATTGTAAATGACAACTTTTTTAAATTCTATTTAATTTTTTGTTTTTAATATATAAAATAAAATTGAATTTTTATGTTGACTTTATATCCAGCAACTTTGGTAAATTCATCTATTTTTCTAGTAATTTGTCTATAAATTATTTTGGACATTCCAAATTCACAACCAAGTCATCTGCAAATACTGAGAGTTGTATTCTTTTGCAATTGCAATTGCAATGTTTAGTATTTTATTTCTTTTTATTGTCTACTTGAATTGCCTAGGGACTCCAGTATAACGTTGAATAAAAGTTTAAATGGCAAGCATCATTTTTCTGTTACTAATCTTAGACGGAAAGCTGTCAATATTTCAGTCGTAAGTATATTTTCTACAGGTGTTTTGGCCTTAAATATTTCTCTTCTATTTCTAGTTTACTAAGAGTTTTTATCATGAATAAATTTGATGTTTATCAAATGCTTTTTTCTGCATCTATTGAGATAATCATATGATTTTTTTCTTTTATCCTATTAATATGATGTATCACATTTATTGATTTGCATGTGATGAACCATGCTTGCATCCCAGGGAATAAATCCCACTTGATCATGGTGAATGATCCTTTTAATTGCTGCTGAACTGGGCTTGCTAGTATTTTGCTGAGAATTTTTAAGTCTATATTCATCAGAGATATTGGCCTGTAGTTTCCTTTCCTTGTAGTATCCTTTTCTGGCTTTGGTATCAGGGTAATGCCGGTCTTGTAAAATGCATTTTAAGCACATTAATTAACAAAATCTATCTTCTACCATCCATATATGGTTGAGATGTTCTGATGTGGGCTGCCTAATAAATAGGGTAAAGGTAAGAATATGATGAAAATGTGAATAGAGAAAGATTTGCATGTTCTAATGCCTTATAACTATAATGAAAAGTTTCAATCAAAAGTACGGAAAAATATTCATGGATGTTATTGCCCTCAGTCTATCAAACTCAGGAAATCTTAAAACCATCAGATTAGCACTGCCCTTAAATCATACCCAGGGGTGCACAAGCTGATTAATTCCACTGAAGCTGACTTTTCTACCTGCAATACTATAGGTTCATTTTCTGATGTTCCCCACTAAAAAATATAAATAGAAGCCTTGTTCTTAATTAAAAACATAAATAAATGAAAAGATTTGGCACTTTTGTGGCAAAACTTCCTAAGCAAAAATAGAAGTTACTTTTCCTATTTCTCAACAAATTGAGAGAAATCTCAATAGCCCTTAAAGTGAAAAGAGATGAAAGGGAAGACAAAATGGATGCACAGATTTCTCAAACCTATGACATTTCCACTATAGAGATCAAGAACAGTAGATAGAGATGACTTCGGATCCAAAAACAGTCTAGCTTTAAAATGAATCCTCCCAAAAAGAAGGTGTATTAGATGAAAATGTGACAATTTGGCTCCTCTCTGAAGGAAATCACGCTCATATATTTAAATTTGTATTCTATGAAAGACTCAGAACCTTCATCAAGTCCCTGAATTGTTCCTTAACTCTGCTGGTCTTCAGTTTATTAATTTTTTGAGAAGCTTTTGATCTGTCTACTCACTAATATTTCCGTCCTACAAGGCATACCCCAAAATAATATTAAAGAAAACTAGAGTATCCTTACCTTAAGCAAATGATAGTTATATATTTACTTGTGTTTATATTTCAGAGAAGACATCACACCCCAGCAGTAAGTTTCTTTTTTGTTTATTTCTTATTTGTGATTGATATAATACTATTAATGATGTGGAAGATTTTTGACCCCTCTGGCTGTCACCGGTTCCATGTCTACTGTGTTTAAATATGAGTCCCAATATGAGTCTAGTATGCTTTGGTTTCAGTAAAAGATGATTTTTTTTCCTCCAAGTATTGAGAGTAATAGTCTTATAAAGCCCTTCATTTAAAGAATACTATTGTGGGATTGAAGCTAAATATGAAAACTTGAAAAACTTCATTTTCCTTCATGAACTTTGAAATCACATTACATTGGGAGAAAATATATTTTTAGGAGGCAAGACTAAAAGTCTAAGAAAATAAGAGAGAAACCATAAGCAGATGAAATTTAAAACAGAACTGTTAAAGCTAAAAAGCACAGTGAGGCACACTAAAAGATAAGTTAGTAATAACTAACTTATTACTACTAGTTAGTTATTACTAACTTAGCTGATACACAAAACATCAATCCTTAATAAATTCAAGAGACCTAATCCTAAACAGTAACTCTTAAACAGCAGAAACCAGATTGACTCAGGATGATCAGGTGCCAGGTAATATTTAAATCAGAGATGTGAAGGTGGAGCTGAGGAAAAGATGATTTCTAAAATATTGTTTAAATAAGTCCATATAAATCATTTCCTCCATTCCCCTCCATCAGGCTTCAACTCTGGTACACACACTCTTACCAGAGTAGAAGAAAAGGGGTTTATGCTCAGGAGAGGTTGAATCAAAGGAACCCTGGATACAAGGACTCCATGTACAGGTAAAAGCAGGGGGAACGTCCTTATAACAGAGAGAAAAATAAGAGTCTACAATCTATATTCTCTCCCCAATGTACTCAGAGAATCCTGGAAGTCAGTTTAATAGTCCACACATAAAGAGAGTACATGACCCTTCATGGGAAAAAATGAAATACTCTAGAAGACAGACCCAGAGATTCTGCTTTTGAGGGTTACTGGAGAAAGCCAACTGACTCAGGTGACAATCACTATCTATGCACAAATAATTAGCTATTTAGAGTTAAATTCCTCAATATGAATGGACTTCCAAATATCACCACATATAAAGACGAAGAATCAAACTATTATGCAGAAAATAGGCAATTGAAGGAAACCAAGAATATTCAGAAAAATAGTGAAAAGATTTTTTAATGTGTTTGACACCTAAGTGGATAAGATATTGATCTCATGAATCAAAGACAGGGTGATGTAAAAGAGTGACACTCAGAAAACAAAAATGAGCTACAAGATATTAAAAATACGAGGAGGTGCATTAATATTCTGTAAAATGGTTGGAATATGATGTCAAAAAACAAAAACTCCCAGAAAATAAAATGAAATTAAAAATAAAAAACAAAAGATAGAATATGGGCATAAAAAGAAAATTAAAGTTCAAGAGGATTTACTGCACAATAACAGGAGTACCAAACAAAAGATTTTTTTCATGGTGAGAGGGGAAAAAAAAGAGAGAGAGGCATGAGAAAAATTACTCTGATTTTAATATCATGAGAATCAAAATCGAAAGGATCCCCTAAAGGCTCTGCACAATGAACAGGGGGAAAAGGCACACGTCAAAACACAGCATCACACATTTTCAAAATGCACTAGGAATGAAGAAAAGTGGGTATATACAAAAGATCAGGGATCAGAATGGCATCATATTTCTCAAGAGCAACAGTGGAATCTAGAAAACAATGGAGCAATGCTTTTCAACTCTGAAAGATTTGGAATAGATCTCCACTCCCCAAAAAAATCTACCAAGCAAATGTGAAGATCAAATGATTCAAGCTCTCAAAATTTTCATCTCCCATGCATTCCTTCTCCAGGAGAAACTGGAAAATGTACTCCATCAAAACAAAGATGTAAACCAAGGAAGAGGAAATCAAGAAATCCCAGAAACACACAATTAAATACAAAAGGTCAAAATGTGATTTCCCAATCGTGGTGGTCTTTTGACATGTCCAATAGGCTAGGCACAGTCCAGTTACTCAGTCAAACCCTAACCTAGGTGTTGCTGTGAAGGTATTTTGTAGATGTGATTAAAAGTCCATAACAAGTTGGCTTTAAGTAAGGGAGATTACCCTAGATAATCTAGGTAGTCCTGATTCAATCAGTTGAATAGCCTTTAAGAGCAAAGCTGAATGACAGAGCCAAAGCAGTAATCACAATAGTCTGACTCACAGAGACCATGACACTGGCTACTTGATACTGGAGTCCCTAGAAGAGAAATAGATGCAGAGTCTTCTAAATTCTTACTTTATCTGGATATGTGGAAGAGTTCTAGGTTTAGTGAATAGAATTCCAACCTGAATCACCAAACAAAGAGTCATAGCTCCTCAATCAATTCCCAGACTAGAGCCAGTTTACAGATCCAGAACTCCTTGAATGAAGTGGAGGCCAGATTCCCTTGAGAAAAGACCCTTCTATACTGCCAAAAATGTACACCATTAAGCTTTCTCCAAGCCTTCCACAACGGGAACAGATCAAATACCAGGGATACTGTATATTGGGGAAATGGAAATAATGAGACTTTTCAGGAATTACTGAATACTGGTTCTGGACTGACACTAATTCCTGTAGACCCATAACTGTGGTCCATCAGTCAGATTAGGGGCTTGTGAAGGTCAAGGGATCAATGCATTTTAGCTCAGGTCTATCTCACGGTGAGACCACTGGGTCTCCAAATACATCCTGAGATTATTTACCCAGTTTCAGAATGCATCATTGGAATAGATATACTCAAACACCAGCAGAATTATAATATTGGTTCCCTGATCTGTGAAGTAAGGGCTATTATGCTAGTAATGGCCAAGTGGCAGCCACTAGAACTGCCTCTACCTAGGAAAATGGTAAACCAAAAGTAATACAACATTTCCAGAGGGATTGAAGACCTTAGTGCCACCACCAAGGACCTAATTCTCACCACATCCCCATTTAACTCACCTATTTGGCCTATGCAGAAACTAGATGGATCTTGGAGGATGACAGTAGATTATCATAAATTTAATCAGGTGGTGACTCAAATTGCACTGCTGTTCCAGATGTGGTTTCATTGCTTGAGCAAATTAACACATCCCCTGTTACCTGTTACCTGTTAACATGCAGATACTCATCTGCCAAATGATTTTCCCTATACTTCTTAGTAAAGACTACCAGAAACAGTTTGCTTTCAGCTGACAAAGCCATCGATACACCTACACTGTCCTGCCTCAGGGTATATCAACTCTGTAGCCCTAAGTCATAACTTAGTCTGCAGGGACTTTGAGTACCTTTCCCTACTACAAGACATCACAATGGTCCATTCTGTTACTATTATGATGATTAGACCTGGAAAACAGGGAGAAGCAACTACTCTGAACATATTGGTAAAGCATTTGCATGTCAGAGATAGAAAATAAATCCAAGAGTAATGCAAGGGCCTTCCACCTCAGTAAAATTCCAAGGGGTCCGATGGTGTGGGTCATGTCAAGATATACCTTCCATAGTGAAGGATAAGTTGTTGCATCTGACCTCTCCTACCAAAGAAAAAAAGAGGCACAATGCCTAGTGGACCTCTTTGTATTTTGAAGCCAACATAATCCTCATTTGGGTGTGCTACTTCAGCTCACTTCTGAGTGTTGTGAAAAGATGCTAGTTTGAGTGGGACCCAGAACAAGTGGAGGCTATGCAACAGATCCAGGCTGCTATGTCAGCTGCTCAGCTGTTTGGGCCATGTGATCCAGCAGTTATGATGATGGCTGAAGTATCAACGGCAGATAGAGATGCTGTTTAGAGCCTTTGGCAGGCCCTTGACATTTAAAGTAAATCTCTTCCTTTTTCTGCATTTGGCCATTCTCCTTTTGAGAAAAAGCTTTTGGATTGCTACTGAGTCTTAGTAGAGACTGACTACTTAACCGTGGGCTACCAAGTTACCATGAGACCTGAACTGCCCATCATGAATTGGATGTTGTCTGAACCACCAAGCCATAACGTTGGGCATGCGTGATGGCACTATAGCCCCTTTCTGAGACATCCTTGAAGGAATGTGGTGAAGGAAATTCTCCCACTGGACATAACTTTGAGCACTACACTTGGTTGTTCATTTTGCCTGAAAAGGGAAATGGCCAGATATGAGTCTATATAAACTCATGGGCTGTGGCCAATGGTTTAGCTGGATGGTCGGGGACTTGGAAGAAACATTATTGGAGAATCAATAACAAAAAGGTCTGTGGATAGACACCTCTGAATGGTAAAAAAAAAAAAATGTAAAGATATCTGTGTCCCATGTGAATGATCACTAAAAGAGTAACCTCATGAGAAGAGGATTTTAATAAAGTGAATAGGAGGGCCCATCTGTGGACACCAGTGATCTTTTTTGCCCAGATGCTCATGTCATTGCCCAATGGGATCATGAAAAAAGTGACCATGGTAGCAGGGGTAACAGTTATCCATGGGCCCAGCAACATGGACTTTCACTCACCAAGGCCAACCTAGCTACAGTCACTATTGACTGCTCAATTTGCCAGTAGCAGAGAACAACACTGAGTCTCAATATGACACCACTCCTCAGGGATTATTCAGCTACCTGGTCGCATGTTGAATGCCCTGGACTGCTTACATCATGGAAGAAGTGGCACTTTGCTCTTACTGGAATAGACATCTACTGTGGATATGGTTTGCCCTCCCTGCATGCAGTTCTACCATCAGTGGATTTATAGAATGCCTTATCCACCACCATGGTATTCCACACAGCATTGCTTCTGATCAAGGAACTCACTTCACAGAAAATGAAGTCCAGCAATGGGCCCACTCTTATGGAATTCATTAGGACTATCATGTTCCCCATCATCCTAATACAGCTGGCTTGATAGCACAGAAGGTATTTGAAGACTCAGTTACAGTGACAGCTGGATGACAATATCTTGTCTGGCTGAGGCAATCCTGCAGGATGCTGTATACACTATAAATCAGTGTTCACTGTATAGCCAGGAATCAAATGGAATTGACTTCACTCACAGTTAACTCCTAGTGATCTACTAGCAAGAAGTTTGTCTTCCATGAACTTAGGCTTTGCTAGTCTAGAGGTCTTAAATCAAAGGAGAGGAATGCTTCCATAAGGATACAATTCCATTGAATTGGAAGTTGACAATGCCTACTGGCCACTTTGGGTTCTTCATACCTTTGAACCAAAAGGCAAGCAAGGTTACTGTACTGGCTGAGGTGACTGATCCCAATTACCAAATGGAAATTGGGCTGCTACAATGCAATGAAAGTAAGAAGATCTCTTAGGTGTTTCTTAGTATTACCATATCCTGTGATTAAAGTCAACGGAAAACTAAAACAACCCAATTCAAGCAGGACCGTTAATGGCCCAGACCTCTCAAAAATGAAAGTTTGGGTCACCCTACCAGACAAAAACAAAAATAGCCAGCTGAAGTGCTTGCTAAAAGCAAAGGAAATATGGAATGGGTAGTAGAATAAGGTAGTTGCCGATACTAGCTACAACCACATGACCAATTGCAGAAACAAGGACTACAATTGTTATATTTCTTCCTTATTTTTTATGGATATGTTTATATACATATTAACCAAATATTTTAATTTTTTCTTTCTCATCCACTCACCAGCTAACATGAGATGGATTAATAATACTTAACTTTATATCACAAAATTTAAATTACAGGATATCAAAGGAGAAGAGTGAACTTTGCCCAAGGACTTGCATACTCTTCTGGGGAAAAACTTAGCATGTTTTTGGTTGTATGCATGAAAGTTGTATCATGTGAAGTGGAAGTATAACTGTTATTGTCTTTACTTGGAGATTTAAGGAAATGTATATCAGTGCTAAAAAGACAAAAGGTGGACTGCAATGGTCTTTTGATGTATCACCTTGGCTAGGCTATAGTCCCCAAGTATTCAAACACTAATGCATGTGCTGTTGTAAAGGTTTTCTGTATATATGATTAAAGTTCACAGTTTAATTTTAAGTAAGGGAGATTATCCTAGATAATCTAAGTGGATTGAATTCAATCCTTTGAAAGGCCTTAAGAGCAGAGCTCAGGCTTCCCTAATGAAAAAGAAATTCCCCTGTAGAAAGCAGCCTCAGCCTGGGCCTGAATATTCCAGCCTGCCCCTCCTGATGGCCTACCTTAAAAATTTTAGAATTGTCAAGCCGGCCCACATAATTATATAAGCCAATTGTTTGCAATAAACCTCTAACATATATCTCCTGCTGGTTCTGCTTATTTGGTTGAACCTTGACTCATACAACAGGTTGATAGTAAAAAGAATCCCAAGACAACTGCTCTGCTGTGTATCAGCTAGTCCAGCTGGAAGATCGAAGACTCCTCAGCTCTCTCAAGGAAGAAAAAACCTGATGGATGCCCAAATATCTCTCAAAAAACTAAAGTATTATACACTTCAGGCTTTGAGTTTGGAGATGCATTCATAGTTATTGCAAGGAAATTAATAAATGAAATAATAAAGGCAATCACAAGTTCCAAAGAAAATAAAATGTAAAACAACTGAAATAAAAATGTAGCTACAGTTTGTCTAAGAAATGACAAGTATTTCTATGCTCATGATTACGTAAACACAGAATGATAATTTTTATCAAAACTTCCAATGCCAAAAGGGGGGAAGTGAACACTTGAAATTCTACACATGGAAAAATGAGTATCTATAATTTTATATGGTATAATCTAACAGTCAGTTACATGATAATTGTGTTGTCAAATCTTTTACATCTCATTGAACTTTGCTTCATCTGTAAGATACTGAAAAGTTCACATGAAAATTTCCCACTATGATTTAACTTCACCTATTTCTCTTTTTCTTTCATTATGTGTGCACAATATAGAGATATAGAGAGAGAGAGGCATACAAATTCAGAATTTTATATCTTGCTTGTAGATTGGCTCTTTTTTTCCAAATAAAAGAATCTTTAGCTCTTGCAATGTTTCTGCCTTAGGCCTGTTTAGCTTAATATTTTACCATGAGGTGTATGTACCATGCTATAGCTTTCAAACTCAGTATCCTTATATTTAAGGTGTAACATGCAAGCAATACATATTTGCATTTTGTTTTTTAATCCAGTCCAAAATTTTTTTAATTAGAGTATTCACTTCACTCTAATGTAATTTATATTTAAATATAAAATCACTTACATATTTGGGCTTAAAAATGTCATCTTACTATATTTATGCTAATTATCTTACCTGTCCTTTTTTCTTTTCCTTTTTTCTGATTGGTATTTTATAACTCTGCTTTTTTCCTTTTATTCCCTTTAATATTTCCTTTAGTGCTTCTACCCCATTTTTTCTCACCATTCATCTATGACTACAATTTCATGTTTCCTAGACCACTTCACCATATCTCATAAGTCTCCTACATTCTTCTGAGTCAACTGAGTGGTCTTCTCACATTTGACAGCTTGCTTCATTAAAGCCAGGAGGAGAATGCCTCATTCCAGTCGGCTAAGACTGAGACTTATATAATGTAACATTATCATAGGACTGATTATCCATTCACCTTAATCATATTCTATTTGCTAGAAACAAGTAATAGATTCTTCCCTCACAAACAGAAAGTGCATTATACAAAAGCATGACTCACTGAGGGTCATCCAGAATGTTACCTAACATAGGAAAATAAGAAGGTAAAGTGTTTAGAGGAGAAACAAGAAGGCCTCGGGCCGGCCCATGGCCGAGTGGTTAAGTTCGTGCGCTCCAAGTCCGGGGCTCAGGGTTTCAACAGCTCCGATCCTGGGCGCGGACATGGCACCGCTCATCAGGCCGTGCTGAATCGGCGTCCCACCCGGCAAAACCAGAGGCACTCACAACTAGAATTTACAACTATGTACTGGGGGGCTTTGGGAAGAAAAGAAAAAAGAAGATTGGCAACAGTTGTTAGCTCAGGTGCCAATCATTAAAAACAAGAGAAACAGCTTTTCCCTTCATGCCTATGGAAAAAAAAGGCCTCATCTTTGAGAGCATGAAGTCAGCAGATACTGTATAAAACTTAAAAGTCAAAGATTTCATATTTTCAGAAAGCTATTTTCAAATATTTACATAAATTTTAGGAGAAATGGCCTGCATTTAAATATTACGTTTGTCATTTGGGAAACAAAATATGACTATAAATTGATAAGGTAGGGGACTGACGCATTAAGCCTACAACATTAACTTTTTAATATTAGAATACATGTTACTTTAATGAAAGCAAGTAAATTTTAATTCACATCTGAACCTGTCAATTTTGCATTGTGCTCCAAATCAAAAAGACTGTTAGAGAAAACTAATTTTCTTTTCATAGGTAAATAACAATTTTGTGTTTGTTTTATTCATGTTTTAGTTGAGACTCAATAATCTATACACAAGTTCATTTTCAATTTCTCAAATCTACTTTGGTCTCCTAGTTGCACAGAAATTTTGGCATTCTCAGGTTATCATAAATTCAAGTTTATTAATGACTAAAATATATGAGGGAAAGAAAATATTAATCTCCTTCTCTCAGGCAAATCGAACTGATGGAATTTTTTGTATTCTATGAAAGATCCTAGAATGCATCAGTACCCTCTCATCCAGTTTTTAATGTATAGGTGATTTGGTCTGTTAATGGTGAGGCAGATTTCCAGATAATACCATGTCTGCTTGTAAAATCACCCATGAAAAGAGCATCAGAGGTCATATTTGGAAAATTGAAAATGGGCCCTTTCTTCTCTTCCCTTACACAAATCCACTAAAATGACTGACATAGAATAATAAAAGGCATGGGGCCGGCCTGTGACCGAGTGGTTAAGTTCACGAGCTCTGCTATGGCGGCCCAGGGTTTTGCTGGTTCGGATCCTGGGCGCTGACATGGCACCACTCATCAGGCCACGTTGAGGCGGCATCCCACATGCCACAACTAGAAGGACCCACAACTAAAATATACAACTATGTACTAGGGGGATTTGGGAAGAAAAGGCAAAAAGAAAAAAAAAGAAGATTGGCAACAGTTGTCAGCTCAGGTGTCAATCTTTAAAAACAAAACAAAAGAATAATAAAAGGCATAAACACAACAAACTGTTTAAAGAAAGCCCCTCAAAAGTCAAGAATCAACTAGAGAGAAAAAATTTTGAATAGGAAAGCTGGTATAATACATGACTCGACAATGAACATTATTTATATGGTCATGGTATTGCTAACACAATATGTTGATTTATCTTAAAAAGGTGAGCTGGTTTATTGGAAAAACAGGGAGAGAGGAAGTGAATTGAGGAAAGGTATAAAAAGAGGTAAATCCTTGCTGCCTATAGTAGGAAGCCAATGTACACTATCCAAATTTGGAAAATAATGAAATAGCATACATTCTATAACTAAATATTAGTTCTAGAGCCCCCCTCAGAAAAAGACTGTAAGTGTAAAGGAGGTAAGAAGGGATGCGTCAGAGAACTGGTGGTTTAATTTACTTTAAATAATTTCACTTTTAAAGTAAGTACAATGTACTTTGATATAAGAAAAGTTAAACTTAAATAATTCATGTAAACTTTACATTCAATAGATTGATTTTAGAAAGATATTTAGGAAAACTAATCTTCTAATAGACAATCAATGCCCATTCTTTTCCTATTTCAGTTGTGACTTCAAAACCCATCAGTAAGTTCCTCTTTTGAATCTCAAATATTCTGTGCTATCATAACCACCTACAAAGGATTCTTGCATACTTTGGTTATCATCATTTCTAGCTTTGTAAATCTGCCATTTAGAGAATTAGAGAAAATGGTAATTACAACTTTAAGTTAGAATACATGTTGATTTGTGTTTGTTTCTGTAGGGACTACCTCAGGACAAACCAGTAAGTTCCTCTTCCCTCTCTTATTACTAGTATACTTTGATATCTAAGGAATAGGAAAATATTTTGCTCCTATAGTGATTGCGATAACAGCTTAAAGCCCATCATTATAAGAGCATTGCTGGGGCACTAAGTTTGAAAATGAACACTTGAAAAACTTCAGTTTCCTCCATGAACTCTTGGAAACACAATAAATTGAGAGAAAAAAATTTTTTAAAGCAAAACTATGATGTCTAAGAAATAACAAAAGAAATAAGCAGAAGAAACTTTGAAACAAAATTATTAAAGCTGAAAAGCAGATGGATGAGTAATAATAAATTTAGCCGATCCTCAAAACATGAATGCTAAGAAAATTCAAGAGGGTTAATTCTAAACAGCAGAGCCAGAGGGCTCAAGATTTCCAGGGATCAGGTAACATTTACTTAGTCAAGCATATGAAGGTGGAAATGAAGATAAAATGATTAGCTGAAAGTTTGTTAAAACAAGTCTACATAAACCATCTCTTCCATTCCTCTCAGTCAAGCTTCTACTTCGGTCCCACATTGTAATAGAGAGGAAGAAAAATGGTTTATGTTCAGGAGAGGCTGGATCACAGGAACCCAGATTTCAGGGTACTCCATGTACAGGTAAAATCAGAGTGACATCCACTAACAGAGACAAAATAATGGTCTAGATCCTACATTTCCTCCCAATGTACTCAAAAAATTCAGAAAATACAGAACCCATGTTTGGAAAAAATGAACTACCAGAGAAAAGACCTACAGATTCTTATATCAAGGGTCACCCAAAGGAATCTGACTTGCTCAGGTGGCAATTTGTACCCTTGCATGTAAGATCAGCTATTTAGAGTTTCATTTTTCAATATAAATGGAGTTCCAAGGATCACAAGACATTGCAGGACAGACTCTAAAACAAAAAACCAAAAAGTACACAATCCTGCAGTGAATAGGAAATTGGAAACAAAGAAAATTTGGAGAAAAAAATGTACAGTAGTCCCCCTTTATCCATGGTTTCGCTTTCCATGATTTCAGTTACTCAGAGTCAACCACAGTTTGAAAATATTAAATAGAAAATTCCAGAAATAAACAATTCATAAGTTTTCAATTGTACCCCACTCTGAGTAGCATAATGAAATCTTACACAGTCCCACTCCATCCCACCAGGGACATGAATCATTCCTTTGCCCAGCGTATCCACACTGTATAGCTACCCACCGATTATCACTCAGTAGCCATCTTGGTTATCAGACTGACTGTCACAATATCACAGTGCTTGTGTTTAAGTAACCTTTATTTTACTTAAGAATACCCTCAAAGTACATAGTGATGCTGGCATTTGGATATGCCAAAGAGAAGCCATAAAGTGCTTCCTGTACGTGAAAAGTTGAAAGTTCTCATAGGGCTCAGTATTATCCATGGTTTCAGGCATCCACTGGGGGTCTTGAAACATATCTCCTGCAAATAAGGGAGACTACTGTAAACTTAAAAAAATTAAGATATATAAAAGATAAGATATTGCACTAATAAATCAAGAGTGGGTTGATATTAAGTAATTTCAAAAAATGGGAGGTAGACTATTAATAATACATAGAAGTGACATATTAATAATTTGTAAAATGATGGAAGGTGATATTAAAAATAATAACTTCCAGAGAGTTAAATTAATAATATGAAACAAACCAAAGAAAATAGTAATAAAACAAAGGAACAGCTCCAAAAGATCTGTTCCAGTATAACAGGAGAACAGGACATAACATCAAAAAAAATTTGTTGGGAAGGAAAAAAGAGAGCTAGAGACAGAGATGAGACAGTCACCCAGATTTTAGTATCACGAGTACTAAAATTAAAAGTCTACCAAGTGCTCAGCACAATGAAAGGAAAAAAGACACACATTAAAGCTAGCATCACACATTTTCAGAAAACTAGGACTAAAGAAAAGTTGACAAACACAAGAGATCAGGAATCCTAATAGTATCAGATTTCTCAAAAGCAACAGTGGAAACTCGGGGGAAGAAATGGAATAGCGCTTTGAAATTCTGATAAAAGATTTCCAATGGAGAATTATGTACCCTCTAAAATTCTATCTAGCAATTGTTAAGGTCCAATGAAAATTTTTTCATAAATGTAAGGTATCAACATTTTCATTTCTCATGTGCTCTTTCCACAAGTAACTGGAGAATGTGCTTCATAAAATAAAGATATAAACTGAGGAAGTGAAACTCAAGAAATCCCAAAAAACATGGAATTCAATACAAAGATCAAACTGTGTCTTCCCAATTTGTTAGTGATAAAAATCCTGAGATGACTACTATTCTGCAAAAGATCAACTGATCCAGCTGAAATACTGAGGGATTCATGGAAGATGCTTTTGAAAGACAAGAAACTGGACAGACACCCAGATATGTTTCAACAAACTAAGAGATTATACACTTCAGACATTAATTTTGGAGATACAATAGTGATTACTGCCAAGAAAATTAAATGAAAAAGGCAATATAAATTCTAAGTAAAATTAAAATTTTTTAAAGAACTCAAGTAAAACCACACTGATAAATTGGTTGCATTTCAATAGTATTTATCTGGTCACAATAACATAAACACAGAACAATAATTTTTAGCAAAACGTGATAAAAAAAGTGAGAAAAGTGAAGTGTATGGTGTAGCAGGTTCAAATAAGAGAGCTAAACATCATCATGTAGAACCTATTGTGATGTCCTATTTTTCACTACTAGTATTGGTAAATGTGTGTTCTACATCTTTTTATCACTCTCACTAATGAGATACAAATTTCTTTAGTCTTTTCAAAGAACCAACTTTGGACCAAAAGAAAATTTTTAGAATGAAGCATGGAGAGACAAAAGGATGTAGAAGAAAGAAAAGCATATAGGAGCAATACCAGTTACAGAGAAAAGGTCAAACATTTGTATAACTGATACTCAACGAGAGAAAAGAGAAAGAATGGGGAAGAAGGAATATTGGAACAAGAAATTTTCCAAAAGCACAGAAAGATAGGATGCCACAGATTCAAAAATCACTATTAACTCCAAACTGAATAAGTTTGGGGAAAAAAAAAGTAGGGTTACTAGAATAATACTGCTAAGAAAATCAAAAAGCAAGTCTTAAAAGCAGAGGAAAAAAATCAGTGTACCTTCAAAGGTAAACTGTAAGACTATTAGCTCTCTCCTCAATAAAAATAACAGTAGCCAGGATAAAATGGAATGAAACCTTCAACACAGAGACAGAAAATAACTATCAACACTTAATTCCATACAAAGCCAAACTTTTGTTAATATGAATATAAAATAAAAACAATTTTAGTCCAAAAAAAGGTAAAATTAATTAGAATATTTCTAAGTTCCAAAAATGCTGTAAAGAATAACAAACCTGAAGAAGAAAATACACAGGTAAAATAAATAACTACTGACTGCAAAACAATAACATCTTGAGGGTTTTTAAAATGTGTGTTCATGTTTATATGAGTGTATAATTAGAATAAATGAAAGTAATAATATAAATAATAGATACAAGGATAAACGAAGCATCCTTGTTTTGAGCATTAGAGATAAAAATAGTAATACTAAGCCAAGGATACAACTTGTAATCTCTAAAGTAATAACTAGAAAAATACAAATCTAAAGGGGCATAACATGAAATAATCCAAAAAATCCACTAATGTAAAGACAAAGAAGACAAGAAGAAAGGAAAGAAGAGAGAGAAGGAAAAGAAGGTGGAGATAGAAAGAGAGAAATAAAGCAGGTACTATGGATGGAAAAGGATGTAGCAAAATGGTTTTAAACTCAAATATATCAATAATTCCTTGAATTACAGATGGATCAGATTCTTCCATTTAAAACATAAGGAGGATCAGACTAGATTAAAAACACAAAATAAAACCCACATATATATTTATTAAAAAATTTTTAATGTAAGGACAGAGAAATGTTGAAATTTAAAGGTGAAAAATATCACAGAACTCCCAACCTAAAAAGAATAGTTATAGATATATTAGTTTCAGTTGACCAAGGCAAAAAACATTGATAGTAAGTTCAACTGACCAGAAAAATAGAGCAATTCTAAATTTGTATATATCTAATAACATAGCCTCAAATATATATAAAGCAAACCATGAAAGCAATAAAAACTTCAAGATCAATCTACAATCATTCAGGAGATTTAAAAAATTCTCTCTAACTGCTAAACTAAGTACACATACACACACAGAATATAAAAGATTTCAACATGATTAACAAATTAGATACCATAAATGTGTATAGAGTCCTATATCCTACATTAGCAGAAGACGTATAATTTTAACATATAAACAGAACATTTATAAAAATTGATCATATGCTTAGCCATAGGGCAAGTCCCAACAACTTTCAAAGAATAAAAATTATAAAGTATATTTTCTGTCATATATGTCACAACCAAGTTAATTCCAACAGTCCAATATTTCTTTATCATCAAATATCAATCAATGTGATTCACTACATACTGTAGACAAAATGCTCCTTCTTGCCCCAAAGATGTCGTGTACTAATCCCCATAACCTGTTAGTATGTTACCTTGTATTGCAAAAGGGACTTTACAGATATGATTCAGTCTGGGATCTTGAGATGGGAAGATTATCCTGAGTTATCCAGGTGGGCCCAATGTAATCACAAGGATCCTTCTAAGAGGGAGGCAGGAGGATCTGAGTCAGAAAAGAGATGTAATGATGACCAGAGAGGTTGAAGTGATGCACTGTGAAGTTAGACGAAGAGACCATGAAGCAAGGAATGCAAGCGGCCTCTAGAAGCTGGAGAAGGCAAGGAAACAGTTTCCCCTAGAACCTCTAGAAAGAACACAGTCTTGCCAACACCATGATTTTAGTCCATTGAGCCTGATTTTGGAGCCTGACCTCCAGAACTATAAGATAATACATTCACGTTGTTTAAGCCACTAAATTCATGGTAATTTGTTACAGAAGCAATAAGAAACCAATATACCACATTAGCAGAATAAAGAAGAAAAATCATATAATCATCTCAATAGATGTGGAAAAGTTTTTTTAAATTATTTTATTGAGGTCATATTGGCTTATGACAAATTCAACATCCAATCACAACTTTTAAAAAAATTTTAGCAAACTAGAAATAGAAGAGAATTTCCTTAATAAGAAAAGAGTATTAAGAAAATACAGGCAATCTCATATTTAATGAAAAGAACTTTAAATTTTTCCTTAGAGATAAGAAATAAGACAAGGGGTCGGCTCTGTGGCCGAGTGGTTAAATTCCCACGCTCTGCTGTGGTGGCCCAGGGTTCGGATCCTGGGCGTGGACATGGCACCGCTCGTCAGGCCACGTTGAGGCAGCGTCCCACATCCCACAACTAGAAGGACATGCAGCTAAGATATACAACTGTGTACACGGGGATTTGGGGAGATAGAGCAGAAAGAAAAAAAAAAAGATTGGCAACAGTTGTTAGCCCAGGTGCCAATCTTTAAAAAAAAAAAAGAAAGAAAAAGAAATAAGACAAGCATGACCACTATTCTCTCTTCCATTCAAATAGAACCAGAGGTCCGAGCCAATTCAATTAGGTAAGAAAAAGAAATAAAAGGCATTGAGATCTGAAAGAAAAAAATCAAACTCATTTTTTCAGATGATATGAGTGTGCATGCAATAAATCCAAAGACTCCACAGACAAATTGTTAGAATTAATATGAGAATTTAACAAGGTTGTTAAACGCAAGGTCAATATAAACAAAGAACTATATTTCTATATACCTGCAGAAAAAAATTAGAAAATGAAATTTTAAGAAGGGATACCACTTACAGTAGTATCAAAGTAATAAATATCTAGGAATAAATCTAATAAAATCTATGCAAGCCCTTTATATAGAAAACTACAAAACCTTATTAAGAGAAATTAAAGACAATATCATATTCATCGATTGAAAAGCTCAATATTGTAAAAAATGATAATTCTTCAAAATTTGAGCTATAGATTCAATGTAATCAAAAGCCAAACAAATTTTGTTTTTGTCAAAATTGACAAATTGGTTCTTTTTTTTAATTTTTATTTTTTATTGCACTAAAATTGTATAATAACATTATATAGCTTTCAGAAGTACATCATAATATATTTTGAATTCTGTGTAGATTACATCATGTTCACCACCCAAAAACTAATTATAGTCCATCACCACACATGTGTGCCTAATCCCTCCTTTTGCCCTCTCCCCTCCCCCCTTCCCCTATGGTAACCACCAATCCAATCTCCAATGCTATGTGTTTGTTTGTTGTTATTTTTATCTTCCACTTATGAGTGAGATCATATGGTATTTGACTTTCTCCCTCTGATTTATTTCACTTAGCTTAATACCCTCAAGGTCCATCCATGTTGTCACAAATGGCCGGATTTCATAATTTCTTATGGCTGAGTAGTATTCCATTATGTATATATACCACAACTTCTTTATCCATTTGTCCCTTGATGGGCACCTAGGCACAAGTCTTGGCTATTGTGAATCATGCTGCAATAGCTATAGTAACCAAAACAGCGTGGTACTGGCACAAAAACAGACACACAGATCAATGGAACAGAACTGAGAGCCCAGAAATAAACCCACACATTTATGGACAGCTAATATTCGATAAGGGAGCCAAGAGCATACAATGGAGAAAGGAGAGTCTCTTCCATAAATGGTGTTGGGAAAACTGCACAGCCACATGCAAAAGAAGGAAAGTAGACCATTATCTTACACCATGCACAAAAATCAACTCAAAATGGATTAAAGACTTCATTGCAAGACCCAAAACCATGAAACTTCTAGAAGAAAACATAGACAGTACGTTCTCTGACATCCGTCTTAGCAGCATATTTTCAAGTACCATGTCTGACCGGGCAAGGAAAACAAAAGAAAAAATGAACAAATGGGACTACATCGAACTAAAAAGCTTCTGCACAGCAAAGGAAACCATCAACAAAATGAAAAGACAACATAACAATTGGGAGAAGATATTTGCAAATCATATATCAGATAAGGGGTTAATATCCAAAATATACAAAGAACTCATACATCTCAACAACAAAAAAACCAACAACCCAATTAAAAAATGGGCAAAATATCTGAACAGAGGTTTCTCCAAAGAAGATATACGGATGGCCAACAGGCACATGAAAAGATGTTCAACATCATTAGCTTTCAGACAAACTGGTTCTAAAACATACATTATAAAGGGGGTAGGGGCAGGGAGCAAAAACCCATGGAGTGCAAGACATTCTTGAAGAACGAGGTAGAAAACTTAGACTCTATCAGATATCGTTTTATTGTAAAGTTACTGTAATTAAGACAGAGTAATCTTGGGATAAAAACAGACACATAGAGGAACAGAACAGCTAATTGAGAAACAATTCTATGAATATCTGGAAACTATTTATGAATAAGGTGTCACTGCATTGAGCAAGGAAAGTTTTTTTTTCAATAAATAGTGCTGGATCAATTTAATATCAATAGAGAAAAATTAAGCTTGATCACCTAATCATGGTGACCAGCTTACCTCTGTTTGCTTAGAACTTTTCTGGTTTTAGCACTGAAAGTCTGGCATCCCAGGAATCCTCTCAGTGGCGGGCAAATTGGGATGGTTGATCACTCAATCCCTATCTCACATTATACACAAAATTAATTCAAGGCAGATTTAGCTCTAAATGTGAAAAGTAAAACAATACCGCTTACAGAAGATTACATGGGAGAATATCTTGATAGGTTAGGTAGAGATTTCTTGAACAGGAGACAAAAAGCAGTAACCCTAAAGAAAAAAATAATGTGGATATATATTAAAATTAAGAACCTCTCTTCATCAAAAGACAACATTTCAAGAGTGAAAGGGCAAGACACAGAGTTGGAGAAAATATGTATAACCCGTATATCTGAAAAAGAGCCAAAATCCAGAAAATATAAAGTATTCTATAAATCAGTAGGAAAAAGACAGACAGTGCAACATAAAAATCCTCAAAGTGTTGAAAAGGTACTTTACAAAAGGGGATATCCAAATGGGCCAAAAAGAAAAAGAAAGAAAAGTAAAAGGAAAGGTGATTAACATCTTTAGCCATTAGGGAAATACAAATATTAATCACAGTGAGATATCATACACACTTACAAGGATGACTAAAATTAAAATTATTAACAATTCCAAATGTTGTTGAGAGTAGAGAGCAGTACAAACTTTACCCTACTGCTGATGGGAGTACAAGTTGGTGCATTTATTTTGAAAAAGAACTTGATTTTATATACTAAAGTTAAACCACTCTATGACCAGAAATTCTACTCCTAGATTTATACAAAGTTTGTAGGTATATACATTGTACACCAAGATAAATGGGTGACAAAGATCAAAGCAGCATTATTCATAATAGCCATGTACTGAAAATAACCCAAACATTCATCAACAGTTGGATGAATAAATGAATTGTGATATATTCATACAATAGAATACTATACCATGATGAAAATAAGCAAACTACACTAAAAAGCAATAACATAGAAGAATCTCATAAACCTAATGTGAAAAGGACCCCCAAAAAATACACACTCCATGACTACATTTATATGAAGTTCAAAATCCATGGTTTTAGAAGTGACACTAATTATTATCTTTGGGGGAAGGAGGGTAATTATTACCTTTGGGGGAAGTCAGTGATTTGAAGATGCCTCAGGAGACCTGAGATACAGCTAATGTTTTATTTCTTAATATGTGTGGTAGTTACATGGCTGTGCTTCCATTGGGATAATTCACTGATATATATACTTCTGATTTGAGCACTTTTCTGTCTATATTTATACTTTAACACAAGTGATTTTTTTAAAGATGGAGATTTATGCTGCAAAACACATTTTAAAAATTTAAAGTGTTTCTCTCTGCCACGACAAAATTGGATTTGCAGAGGGATGGGAAGGTAGACCTAGGTTTTGTTGTTGTTGTTAGAAGTCTGTTAAGTTAATTGACTATAAACTTTTACATTTATTACTATCACAAAAATAAAAGCTAAATGATTTTGAAATCCATTTGAATTTTGTAATGTACTTCATAATTTATGCCATAAATGATGATTAAAGCTATGTTCTATCCTTGGGCAATTCTCAATATTGTATTTATTTGTGTTTATGTTTTAATTTGGAACCCATCCAAATATTCCTTTTCTGCTCCTTTTCTATGCTATTCTATAGACTTGGATACATGAATTTTGAATTCTCTGATTGTTACCAACTCAGCGTCATAAAACTGAAAGAGTATTAAAGTGGTTTTCTGGTTTAACTTAGCAGTCTAAACATACATGTTTTCCTCTCCTCCCTCCTGAAACACCTCTAAAATTACAGTAAAAGGATAAAACGGGGCATAAATTCAGAAGGATAAACCAAGTAAAGTAAAAAGTAGAGATTAACTTCACAGAATAAAAAAAAATACTAACAATCAAAGGAAATGTAATCAAAGTATACACTTTGGCTCAAGTGTGAAGAGTATTCACATAGACAAAATAACACAAACGCTGACTACTAAGTTAATCAAAAATTGTGACAGGATGGGATCAAAAGAAAAAGAGAGGTGAGTGCATTTGTGAAAGAGCAGAGTAAAGTTACAGCCACATCATACATAATAGCAAATCAATAGGCAAGCTATAACTTTGATGAAACAAGAAATATCACTGTAAGAATTTTAATTAAAAATAGATAAAAATGACACCAAAGAAAAACACCTAAAAGATTTGAAAGTGTTTGCCTCTAAGAGGAGGGAATTGGGGGTAGGAAGGAGTAAGTCAAAAGGTTATTTTTCCTAATAGGCCAATAAAACTTTTAATTTTTAAAACATATACACATGCATTATGACAAACTCAACTTTTAAACTATTGTGTGTGAATTTTGCATCTTGCTGATAATGAGAAACTGTTAGGAGAGCCGTATTCTCTTCTCCATAGAACAACACTTATTGTCGTCTTTGTGTTTGTATTTCAGTTACAACTAGAGAACCAGTCGTGAGTAAGTTCCTTTTCTGTTTCTCAAATCGAACTTAGTCTCCTGTTAGCGCCTGTTATATCTAATTTGGATTTCCTGTTTGGAAATCCTTTTGCTCTCTCTGATTATTATTTCTGGTTTTAAAAATTACTCTGGAAAAGAATTCTTTAGAAGAAAAGAATAATCTTCAAGCAAACTACACTTCAGCTTATATTAATGTTTTCCCTTTAGGTAAAACCCAAGAACCCATTACTTGATTCCTTTTTCAACTTTTATCTCTAACATGCTTTAATCTCCCAGTGATGTGAAAGGCGTTTGCTCACTCTGGCTTTTACCAGCTCCAATTGTAAAACCACCTAAGAGAAAAGTATTAAAGGGGGCTTCAGGAAGACGTAACAATTCAAACACTCTCATTTCATCCACTTTTAAAAGCACAGAAAGTGACGTTTAAAATGGCATAAAACCCAAAGGACAAACTAGGCAACTTTTTTTTAAGAAAAAAAAGGAAAAGATTAAGTACAGACAATACAAAGACTTGTACATTAAGCACAATATACCTCTAGTATAGTATATGCCTTAACTGTGGTGATGTTTGTGTTGTGACAATGTAATCACTGAGTATATTAATTTAACCAAAAATTGTGACAAACTATTTAGAGAGGATTGGAGGAGGGAATGTGCATGGTGGGGGAAGAGGAGAGAATAAGAGAAATAAAGCCTCGTAAGAAGTCAAAAATTAGTATGGAGTTTTATAAATCAAGAAATAGCTCTATATGGCCCGGTCTGGTGGCACAGTGGTTAAGTTCGCACGTTCTGCTTCTCAGCGGCCTGGGGTTCACCAGTTCAGATCCCAGGTGCAGACATGGCACCGCTTGGCAAAAGCCATGCTGTGGTAGGCATCCCACGTATAAAGTAGAGGAAGATGGGCACAGATGTTAGCTCAGGGCCAGTCTTCCTCAGCAAAAAGAGGAAGATTGGCAGTAGTTAGCTCAGGGCTAATCTTCTCAAAAAAAAAAAGAAAGAAAGAAAGAAATAGCTCTATAAATATGTTATTTAGAAAAATAGATGTAAACACACACACACACAAACAAAAGAATGTTACAAGTGTTTCTTCCAAGGAAGGAAATAGGAATCAAGAGGTTAAGTCGGGATATTGCTGTTTTTTCTTATTTTCATCAAATGATTTGAAGTTTTAAGAATATGTATGTATAGGGGCTGGCCCTGTGGCCGAGAGGTTGGGTTCGCGCGCTCCGCTGCAGGCGGCCCAGTGTTTCATTAGTTCGAATCCTGGGCGCGGACATGGCACTGCTCATCAGACCACGCTGAGGCAGCGTCCCACATGCCACAACTAGAAGAACCCACAACGAAGAATACACAACTATGTACCGGGGGGCTTTGGGGAGAAAAAGGAAAAAATAAAATCTTTAAAAAAAAAAAAATGTATGTATTACTTTCATAAAACTAAATTATAAATTTAAAAATCATGTGAATTTTTAATCTACCTCATTTTAAAGCATTTAGAGAAAAGTCTAGTCTCCTCTTAGACCAAAAGCATTTGTATACTTATGTAACATATTTCAGTAAAAACGACAGGACTTAGATAAGACACTTTCCAGGTATATTTTGATCTTCTATGGTGTCTGAGGGCTTTCATTTCTATCCTTCCAAAAGTTTGATAATCACTCCTCATTCCTCAGAATTCTGCTATATAACTAAATTTTCTTTAAAGTATAATCATTTCTCACTTATAAAAAATAGAATGTAATAACAGTCTGGAAAAATGTTTCTAAAGACTGTCAATACAAACCAACACTTGCAATTCAGAAAACAAATGTGTGTAAATAAGGGAAAAATCATAAAGGAGAAAATTTTAGGGATATGAATGAGACTACTTAGGAGATGGAGAAGAGTAAAAGGATATAATGAGCTCCATCCATTTACTCTTTCTGCAGTTCTTCCAAGCTGAGGACCATGGAACCCCACAATGGGGCTGTTCAGAATACTATGGGATGTCAATCTCTTTCAATGTCACAATTATTCATTGGGAGGAAACTGACAATCTATAAATGTCCCCTTTTTTATGTTATACTGAAGGAATGTTGTAGAAAGTACTTATTAATCCCAAAAATGCAATACTAATCTTTTAAAGCGAATTCATGTGTATTTTGTTCTTTTAGAAATCTGTTCAACTTATAGCAGTAAGTTGCTCGTTTCTTTCTCAGTTTGGTGTATTTCAGTCTTTTGAAACATATGAGAACCATTCCACATGCTAATCATTTTCTATTCTCTGGCTCTGAATGACCTGAGACACATGGTTCTCTATTTCCTTTGGTTTCATATTACATAAAATCCTTTCCAGTCGTTGAGAAATTTGTAAGACAAAATCCCAATGACTGGGGCAAGCCCTGTTGCCAAGTGGTTAAATTCATGCACCCTGCTTTGGGGGCTCAGGGTTTCTCTGGTTCGGATCCTGGGCGTGGACATGGCACTACTCATCAGGCCATGCTGAGGTGGCATCCCACATAGCACAATCAGAGGCACTCACAACTAGAAAATACAACTATATACCAGAGGGCTTTGGGGAGAAGAAGAAAAAAACAGGAAAAAGAAGATTGGCAACAGATGTTAGCTCAGATGCCAATATTTAAAAAAACAAAATAAATTCCACTGAGTGACTAAAAGAAGAAAAATGTCCCCAAAGATTGTGTAAAGAATTATTAATTGAAAATAAAAAGCCTCCCAAAATAATGAGAAGGAAAGAAAAGAAGATAGAAAATAGACTTTAAAATAAGAGAAGAAAAAGAATGAAATAAGAAACTAGGGACAGAAAATTTTAAAGTAGGGCAGATTTTAACAGTCAATGAAGAGTTTTCAAAAGCTGAAAGAAAAGAGAAAAGAGAAGGATGGTAATCTCTTTCCTGGTAGAGGCTGTAATGCCACAGAACCTGTTGTGAAGGATTTGGTGGCCCTATGAAAAGTATATAATCAACACAGACTGCTTTCACCATGTATTAGATGGAAGCGATTTTAAAATGTGTCTTATTTTTGAAATATCTATAGTGACTTCCAACAACTTCCCTTTTTCTATTGAGTTACTGTAGAATACTCTGAACATTGTATGAAAGACCAACATTGTCACACAAAAGATTTAGATCACAAGTCTCCTCTCTCTCCTGACAGGTTATTGATACATTTAGAAAGTAAAAACAGCTCTGACATGAAGGGAGAAATGTCCTGATAAGCTGAAAATAGTTCCCAAAGAACAAAAATTAGCATTTCACACATTTATGCATTCAGTGATAGAAATAAGAACAGAGAGATAGAAGATAAAAAGAGATGATATTAGAAAAAACAGTGAGAAGTAGGGATATAGTAAATGTTTTTAGTTCACTGTAAGGTTTTTTAACTCTGGGTTAAGAAATGAAGTGAAAAACTAGAAGCAGCCACACCCACCCAGCACCTCTCCAGGTCTACCAAACAATGTTCGTAGAAACCAAAGAATTAGAGCTATTCTTAAAGTCAGATATGCTGCACTCAGTATGTTTTATTACAACCAACTAACTTTGAAGATGAGGCACTCCCTAAAAGTGTACATGTTTCCCAAACAAAGATTAGATAAGATGTGGGTGACTGATGTAGAAAACCTAACTTTATTTATTTCTTTGGCTTACTTTTAGGCTTATCTGTAACATCTTTTGGTAAGTTTTTTTATTCTCAAATACAGTTTTCTCAGAGCCTTCTGGGGAATTTTTTGCATTTTCTATTCTCACTTCTGGATAGGTTCAAATTTAGACTCAGTTATTTCCACCTCTTTCAATTTTACATAAGCATAATCTCATTAGATTATTTATGAATGTTTAGCAAATGAAGAATGCATTAATATGTAAAAAGAACGGAGAGTACATCAGGAATGATTAAAACAAAATTCAGGACCATGGTTAATTCAAGCAAGAACTGGAAAGGTGTAATGGGGGAAAAGATGCAATCGGGGAGGGCACACAGCTAGGGGTACCTGGATGTTGGGTAGATGGATATTATTCTTTAAAGTATATACAAACATATCTAAACTCTTATGCATGCATAATACATTTCATAGTGAAGTATTTTCTTAATTCCAGAGACAGAGGAAAAGATTAAATCAGCAGTCTCATTAGAGTGATTAGAGGGGCTTATCATCAAAAACAATAATTGTATAAGTACGTATGAAGGGAAATGGGAGTGGAGAGAAAAATAGAAGAGAACATAACAAGATGAGAAAGAACAGAAGATAAAGGAAGTAAGATTAAATAAAAGTTAATGTAATGATGTTTGAATAAAAGCAGATAAATAGAGGTGGTGTCCCTAGAAAGAGAGGGTTGGAGAAAAAGAAGAGAAGGAAAAGATATGCACTGAGCACATAATAAGAAAAGAGAACTTTGCATATATTATTTCCCTAAAGTCCAATATAATTCTATTATTTGCCCCATTTTAGAAGCAGGAAGACATGTATATTGAGGTTAAATAATGTATTCAAATCCATGCAGTTATTAAGCAAAGCCAGAGTTGAAATCAGATCAAAGTGAATTTAAAATTCACACTCTTCTGCTTTTTAAATTTTTCACCTTCATCCACAGTCCTCAGTCCCAGTACAAGTATATGCAACTACTCTGATTATTGTTTGTCCTTAAATATTCTATACTTAAATAACCTGTAACATTTATTTGTGTGTGTATGTGTAATTTCAACTATATCTCATTCTTCTCCTTTTTTGCATTTAATATCTCTAAAGATCTATCCATGTTGCTATAGATACATCACATAGTTTGCTTATCATAGAGTAAAGTATTACAGAGAATGCTTGTCTCATATTTCCATTCTCCTGGTAGTAGACACATCAGTGATCTGCAATGCCTAACTGTCACAAACACACTGTAATTGAACGTCCTGAGATTTGATCCCTTATGGATCTGAGTTAGAATTCCTTGAGATATGTTTGGCAAATGGATTACTAGTTCATACGCATATGCCAGATAATTTCCACAACTGCTGTACAGTTTACATTCCCACCCGCAATTCATGACTGGCAACCCACATTCCTACCAACATCTTGAATGATGCCATTTGCAAATTTTGCAATTAGGATGGAGAAAGTTTATATCAATGTTGCTTTAATTTGCACTTTTCTGGTCCTGGTGGGTTTGAGCACTTCATCACATACATATTAACCATTCAGTTTTCCTTTTGTTGAGCTTGAATTCATATCAGTTGCCACTTTTCTATTGGATTTTTTCTCTTTTTCTTATTGGTTTTCAGGTGCCACTCATACATCTCAATTATTGTTTTCCAGTTTTTAGATACTGCAAATATCTTCTCTCAGTCTGTCCTTTACCTCTAAAATCTGTCTATTGTGTATTTCATTGAATAGAAATCCTAAAAAATGATGTAATCACATGTAATCAGTTTTTCACATTGTGGTTTGGCTTATGGAGGTTTGAGTTCTTAACCAACCTCAACCTCATGAAGACCTTCTTCTATAATTTCTTCCATTACTTTTACATTACTTTTACCTTTCACTTTTTTCCATAACACATTCACCAGTGCCCTTCCCATTGTACCATGCTCTATCCCTTCCCTGTCTCCTGCTAAAGAAACATCTTTCCATTACAAGCAGGCTCTTCCGTAAGGGGAGAGCTTGACAATTCCCAAAATGTATCAACTCCTTTGAGAAGCTGAGAGAAAAGGGAATAAAAGTGGTACTTCCTCCTCTGTGTTCCTAAAGCAACTTGTCCACACTTCTATTAGAGTACTTACTATACTGATGCAATAATTTATTAAGATGGCTGATTCTTTTTTGTAAACTATTGAATTCTTCAAGGGTCAGCTCAGTGTTCCATCTTGAATTCTATTGCCAGCACCTAATATAGTGTCTGGAACATATAGATGCTCAATAAATGAAAGTAGGTCATCTCCTCTCTCTTTTCTAAAAAATTTGGAAGGAGGTTGAATTACATGAGGACTCTAGAGTATAACATCTGTATTCTAGTTTCAGGTCCACCATTAAAGGAAATAAAGGAAATAAGAGCATGATATTACCCAAAAAAGTCTGAGAGGGGCCAGTGGTGTAGTGGGTAAGTCTGCGCACTCTGCTTCAGTGGCCCAGGGTTCGTGGGTTTGGGTCCCAGGCATGGACTACACACCGCTGGTCAAGCCATGCTGTGGCATCATCCCACATACAAGATACAGGAAGACCGGCACAGATGTTAGCTCAGCAACAATCTTCCTCAAGCAGAAAGAGGAAGAATGGCAATAGATGTTAGCTCAAGGCAGATCTTCCTCACCAAAACAAAGTCTAAGAGACTCAGACCAATTCTAAGATAATGGTGACAAATTGACCAAAAAGTAGTTTTTCAAAGCAAGACTAGATTCTGGGTGCTGGGGGATCCTGGTTCCACTAATTATTAGCTGTGTGACCTTGGGTAATTTCTGTGTTCAGAATCTTCATCATAATGTTGCTGAGGATTAAATACATAATATCAGTCACATGAAGTTCTTAGACAAGTGCTTGGCATGTGGTAATTTATCAATATAAATGATCTAATATTATTTAGTGCTCCAAGATACTTTAAGCCTAAACAAAGTTTTTATCAAGCATTTTAGCAAACCACATCACACTCACTTGCTTATGTTTTATTTTAGGAAGACATTCAGCAACCAGAGGTAAGTTTTGCATTCATAAACTAATGCCCTTTACCATTTACAAGTGTGAAGAACTTCTGCAAACTCTATCTTAAATAAGTTCAACTTTTCAAATATAAAAATTCATTTTTCTTTGATCTTCTCTCTTCCTTTCTCAGAAACTTATTTAGTATAAAATTTTAATTATACTCATGAAATTAAAAAGAATAAATATAATCTTTTTGCCCCTGGCTCAGAGTACCAGATATTGGAAGGTTTAGACTAATGTCAATGGAGATGAGCATGCTAGGGAAATCCTTAATCTTCTACCAGCGAAACTACTCTAACATTTATTTCAGTTTGTATTTTAGAAAATATCGAGAGCATCCTCAGTAAGTTCCATTCCCATTTCTCAATATGAATGGTTTCTGAACACCAAAGTGTCTGAAGACTTTTGCTAAATCTGGTTGTTAGCATATCAAGCTCTGCAAATCTTAATATTCTTATTTCTCATTCCATGTTATTTCCCATTATTCAGCATTTGTAGATTACTGATAGTCTGCAGGAAAATTTAATTGCATTGACTAAGAGAGAACAACAGAAAACTTAGCCATTTTTAAAAACATACATTGTAACTGCTATCAATGAGGAGAGTTCAGTTTGGAGAAAAGAGAAGGGGTGATGGAAAAAAGCACAACCTTCTACCACTTTCTGTAAATACTCTCAACCTTACCTTTGCACTGGATAAGAATGTGAAAGTATGCTAAAGCCTGTGTCTTCATAAGCAGAGAGCTACCAAAGAGAAAGCACAATGAAAGCCACAGAATGGGTCAACTGTTTAAACAATAGGAAGCTTTTATCTTTTTTAATTATCTTTCTTAAACATAATGATCTCCCATTTTAAAAAATTCTTTAAATTTCTCTTTTGTGAGGTACCCACTAAAATGCATGACTATTTTGTTATCATCCAGAAAAATTACAGTAATTTCTTTATTTTGTATCTTCCCATGTTCTAAACATATTTCATTATTTCTTTCCTTTTTGGTTTTGTTTCTTAAAGGGACTTTGATCATCCATTAGTAAATTACCTTCTAAAATCCATTGGATTTAAATTACTTTTTTCCCATTTCTGTTTCTGTTTCTGATTCCTACTGGGAAAAAATTTAATATTTATTCCTTAACAATCTCTCCATGATATAAACAGATACTAGAGGATCTTGAGGAAAAATTAAAGTATACTAATTGATAGATGATATTAATAAGAGAAATGCTGTCCTGATATTAGGTAATTCACACAACAGAAAATGCCAACAGAAATAGATTAAGGCTCAACTACTACTAAAGAAATAAAAATTAAAAATACAATGACAAAGGCTGGCACTGTAGCATAGTGGTTAAGTTTGGTGCATTCTGATTAAGTGGCCCGGGTTCAGGGGTTCAAATCCCAGATGCAGATCTACACCACTCGTGAGCCATGCTGTGGAGGCAACCCACATATAAAGTGGAGGAATACTGGCATAGATGTTAGCTCAGGCTAACCTTCCTTGAGCAAAAATGAGGAAGATTGGCAATGGATGTTAGCTCAGAGCTAATCTTCTTCGGAAAAAAAATACGACAACATTTATATTAGATTTAAAAAGACAAAACTCAATGTTGTTGGGGTTATAAAGAAATAGATACATTCATGTTTATATGAGAAAATGCTGTATACTATAATAATATCTAGCAAAAAGCCAAAACACATAACTCTGGAGGAATAGCTAGGCAGAGTATAGTTGATTAATCCAACATATTATAATATTATAATTAGGAATGACCATTGTGAAGATGGTTAAATCTATACTTCACAATGTAATAAAAGGTGGAAAAGAACTCAAAGTTACACGTGCATTATGATCAAAATAGGAATATACCATGTCTTTATAAACTCTAGAAAGCTTATAGTGTTTTACTATATTGTGAATTCATAGTGAGGGACTTTTAAAACTAATGTCAATTGATATTTGGGCCTTTCCTCTTATCTTTTATTATTCAACCAGTTAAACACATAATTCAAAAATGTTATGGAACTGTAGTAAGGTATATCAATTTCCTACAGCAGCTGTTCGACTCATTAGACTTGCTCCTTCTTAAATTTCCAAGTTCAACTGTATCTTGTTTTTAACTGATTCTATGATTTATTTGTAATACTACTTGGTTTTTTTCTTTTTTTGACATAGAAAAAGCTGTACATAATTAATATATAGAACTTAATGAGTTTGGAGATAAGTATACGTCCATGAAACTATCATCACAATCTATGCCATTTACCTCCAAAAGTTTCATCCTACTCTCTTATTTATTTTCATTTTGTAATAAGAACACTTAACATAAGATCTACCGTCTTAGTTTTTAAGTATACAAGACAATATTGTTGATATAGGCACTGTGCCTCACAGTAGATCTCTAGGACTTATTCATCTTGTGTAATCAAAACTTTGTACCCTTTGATTAATACTTCCCCATTTCCCCCTCTCCCCAGTGCCTGGTAATCACCATTCCACTCTCTGTTACTATGAGTTTGACTATTTAGATTCCACATGTAAGACCATGCAATATAAGTCTGACTCAGTTCACTTAGCATAATGTCCTCCAAGTTATCCATGTTGTCACAAATGGGAGGATTTCCTTCTTTCTAATAATATTCTATTGTATGTGTATTCCACATTTTCTTTATCTATTTGTCCATTGGTGGACATTTAGATTACTTCCATGTTTTGGCTATTGTGAATACTGCTGCAATGAACATGGGAGTGCAGATATCTCTTTAAGATCCTGATTTCAATTCCTTTGAATATATACCCAGAGCTAGCATTGCTGGATCATATGGTGGTTCTGTATTTTAGTTTCTTAAGGAACCTCCATACTGTTTTCCATAGTGGCTGCACCAATTTACATGCCCACCAACAGTGTACAAGGCGTCCCTTTTCTCCACATCCTCACCAACACTTATTATACTTTACTTTTTTTATAATAGCCATCCTAACAGGTGTGAAGTGACATCTCATTGTGGTTTTGATTTGCAAAGCATCTTTTCATTACACCTGTTAGCCATTCGTTTGTCTTCTTTTGAGAAATGTCTACTCAGGTCCTTTGTCAATTTTGTAATCTAGTTATTCGCATTTTTTTCGGTTGTTGAGTTGTATGAGTTCTTTATATATTTTGGACATTAACCCTTTATCAGATATATGGTTGGCAAAAATTTTCTCCCATTCCGTAGGTTGCCTTTTCACTCTATTGATTGTTTCCCTTGCTGTGCAGCAGCTTTTAAGTAAGATGTAATCCCATTTATCTATTTTTTATTTTCTTACATGTGCTTTTGATCTCATAGCCAAGAAATCATTGCCAAGACCAAGGTCCAGAAGCATTTTCCCTATGGTAGCTTCTAGGAGTTTGATGGTTACAGGTCTTATGTTTAAATCTTCCATCCATTTCGAGTTAATTTTTGTGCATAGTGCAAGATAAGAATCTAACTTCATTATTTTATATGTGGATATCCAGTTTTACCAACAGCATTTATTGAAGAAACTATTCTTTTCCCATTGTGTGTTCTTGGTACCCTTATCAAAGATCAGTTGACCATACATGTGTGGATTTATTTCTTGACTCTCTGTTCTGTTGCATTGGTCTATATATCTCTTTTTTATGCCAGTGCTATACTGTTTTAATTACTATAGCTTTGTATTATATTTTTGAAATCAAAAAGTGTAATGCCTCCAGCTTTGCTCTTCTTGCTCAAAATTGCTTGGGCTATTTGAGGTCTTCTGTGGTTCCATATCAATTTTAGGATTTTTTATTTCTGTAAAAAATGCCATTATGATTTTGATAGGGATTTGTTGAATTTGTAGATCATTTTGGGTAGTATGGACATTTTAACAAGATTAACTCTTCCAAACTGTGAACATGAGATATCCTTCCATTTATTTGTGTCTGCTTTAATTTCTTTCACCAGTCTTTTCTACTTTTCAGTGTATAGGTATTTTACCATCTTAGTTAAGTTTATACCTAAGTATTTTATTATTTTTGATACTATTGTAAATGATATAGTTTTCTTAATCTTTTTAGATAAGCCATTATTAGCATATAGAAATGCAACTGATTTTTGTATGTTGATTTTGTATCCTGCAACTTTGCTAAATTCATTTATTAGTTTTAACAGTTTTGTGAGGGTTTTTGTGGAGTCTTTAGGGTTTTTTACATATAAGATAATGTCATCTGCAAACAGAGATTACTTTACTTTTTCCTTTCCAATTTGGATATGTTTTATTTCTTTTTCTTATCTAATTGCTCTGGCTAGGACTTCTAGTACTATGTTGAATAGAAGTGGTGAGAGAGAGAGGGGAAAAAGGGGAGATGTTGGTCAAAGCGTACAAAATTTCAGTTATGCAAAATGAATGTTTTGGAGATTTACTATACAACATAGGGCCTATGATGAACAATACTTATTGCATAATTAAAAATGTACTAAGAGGATATATCTTATGTTAAGTGCTCTTACCACAAAACGGAAAATAAAAAATTAATCAGGAAAACAAAGCAAAAACAAAGGGGGAAGGAGGAAATTTTTTGAGGTGATGGATAAGTTTTTGTGATGATGACTTCACAGGTATATACTTATCTCCAAACACATCAAGTTGTATACGTTAAATATCTACAGCATTTTGTATGTCAGTCATACTGCAATAAAACAGTTTTTTAAAAAGTACTGGGTCCAAGAATTTGTAACAAATTCTCTTATTGATTTTTTTTCAATTCTATTTGTGTAAAATACTATGTTTTGGTGTTCTTTTGTGAGGAAGATTGGCCCTGGTTTACGTTTGTTGCCAATTTTCCTCTTTTTGCTTGAGAAAGATTGTCAGTAAGCTAACATCTGTGCCAATCTTCCTCTATTTTTATGTGCCATGCTGCCACAGCATGGCTTGATGAGCAGCGCTAGGTCCACACTCAGGATCTGGGTCCGCAAACCATGGGCCACCGAAGTGGAGCACACGAACTTTACCGCTATGCCACCAGGCTAGCCCCCTAAAATACTATGTTTTTAATGGCCTTCCATTCTAAATAATAGTCATCCTCTTAAGTAACTGATGAATTTTAGATGGGAAAAAAAAACACTGATCAACAAAAATAATTAGGAGCTTGACAGAAAATATTCTATCAACTAAAAAGAGAAGGAATTTCCAAACAAATAAAGTGTAGCTGGAATAGAAGAAGGCAGCGAAACAAAATGAGAGAACAGAAGAAGAGAAAAGTAAGAGGAAAAAACTAAAAACAGGCAAGCATAAAAAAGTTTTTGCCATGGAAATATGTCAACATCTAAGGAAACTGAGAAGAACTTTAAATGCATATAAATGAATTTTCTACCTCTCAGCTCTATTTAAGGATAGAATGCATGGCTAAGGGGAAATATAAACTTTCATTTAGGTCACAACATAGACTTCTCACTTGGTACACATATTACACAGGGGATACAACATTTGAGTTCCCAAGGATCCTTCCAATCCTTGAACTGCATGTATAGTGCCGCATGAAGGACTCCGTTATCTGGGTCAACAGCTTGAAAGTAAATTATGCAAATATTTTTGTGCCTTGTTAATGTCATTTTCCAAGACCATCCTGGAAAAAGATTATTGATAGAGATTATAATGTACACATAAAGATCAGCTGAAGGTATGTTTTTGTGTTGTGTTTCAGAAAAACACGTACCATCAACTGGTAAGTGACTTTGTTTGGTAAGTACAAAGTACACATGTGTGGTAAAGGATTTTATTCACTCTGGCTATTTTCATTGATAACTGCACAAAAACAGCATTTTAATGAGTTATGGAAAATATCTTTGATATTTAACCCTACTGATTTACAGGAAGAAAACATTAAGAATTACATCAACTGGCTTCTCAATAATAAATTAGAATGTTTTTACTAAGAAGAAACATACACAAAAGTATTTAGGAAATAAGTGGAGTCAGGATCTAGGCAGAAGTAAAGGGAAGTAAATTTTTTAAAAAATGAAACTACGGGAAGAACAAATACATCTTATGCACAGTACCCTACATGTTGTTGAAAGATTGAGCAACAAATGAGGAAGGGAACAAAAGGATGGCTACACTTATGATCCTCCAGATTAACAGGTAATAATTTAAAAACAGAATAGAGAAAAGGAAATTAAAAGAAGTAAAATGTGGTGGTGGTGGCAGTGATGGCAATAGCAGTAAAGGAAGTAGCAGCAGGGAAGAAAACTGAAAAAGCAAGTTTAAAAATAACAAACTGACAATATAACTCCCCAGTAGGAGAAAAAGTTAAAGAACTGCTTCTCTGGACTTCGTTCCAACTAAGAAGTACCCTAATAAGTGAAAATGCTGGGCACTTGAGAAAAGGATCACATGAGCTTACATTTTTTAAATAAGAGGAAAGACAGAAATTAAATATCACCAGACGTTATCTACCATTTAAGAAGGCAGACTTCAAAAAGTTCAGAAAGTAAACTTAAAGTACTTTGTTACAACTACCATAAACCAATCCTTATGTTAGTATGATTCCTGAAATCCTAGGAAAATAAAACTTACCAAAACTAATAAAGAAAAAAATGCAAAATCTAAATTAATAAGGAAGTTTTATCAGTAACCAAAAATCTTTCTCCATGCCCAGATGACTTCCCTAGTGAATTCTACCAAATATTTTAAAACATAAATTCAAATCCTACACAAAGTTTTCCAGAAAATAGAAAAATAGGGTACAGATCCAATTCATTTTATGAGGCTATGGTAACAAAACCCAAGATGACAGATTGACTAAAGAAATTTGGGAAAACTCAGAAATAGATCATTACATAAATGTTCCCTGTTGATATATGACAAAACTGACACTGCACAACAGTGGATAAAGAATTGTTAACCATACAAAAAAGAAGAAAGTGTACCCCTACTTCATATCAAACTTCAATTCCAGTGAATTATATATAAACATGAAAGCCAAAAGAATAGACATAATACAGAAATAATCATCATGAATTTGGAGTACAGAAAGATTTATTTAAAAAGACTCAAAAAGCACTTACTATAAGGAAATAATGTGATAAATGTCAGTGGGGAGTTCATAACTAAGAACTTTTGTTCATCAAAAATCACTCCTAAGAGACTGGAAAGGCAACACTGAGTAGAAAAGTATATTTACAGTATACATAACAAAAAAGCTATTTTTTTCACATCTTACAACTATTTATTTGAACCCTCTGTATACAAAGATCTTTTTTTCACTTTTTTTAACTGAGATTCATAATAGTTTACATCATTGTGAAATTTCAGTTGTACGTTATTTCTTGTCTGTCACCACATAAGTGTTCCCCTTCACCCCTGTGCCCACCCTCCACCCCCTCTCCTTGGTAACCACTGAACTATTTTCTTTGTCCTTGTGTTTAAGACAATATTTTTTAATCAGAATATATGAAGAATTCCTACAAATCAATTACAGAAAGATGACAACCCAATAGAAAAAAATTCTTTAACAGGCACTTCAAAAAGAAGACCAATTTATATAAGATGTTTTTAACATTAGGAGAAGCTGGGTAAAGTGCAATCTCTGCATTATCTGTGCAACTCATATAAATCAGAAGTTATTTAAAAATAATAAATTTAAGAAAAAATCACCCAATGAGACAAAAAAAATAAGATATCACTTTAGAGCTATTGACAAGAATTAGAAAACTGAATAGTGTCAAATGTTGGCAGAGATATGGAAAATTGAAATATTTATGTATTTCTGGTAGGAGTCTTAATTGGTGTAGACAAATGGTATGCTGGCAAATGGTATCAGTTGGCTCTATGTAAAAAATGTGTGTGTCTGTGTGTGTATTTAACAAATTATATTGATATAAAGGATGTATAGCACAAATTCTACAAAAATAATAAAATATACAATACCTTTTATTGTAAAAAAAGCCAAAAAACATATTGAAATGTGTTTTACCTCATTGATAACCAAGTAAATGCCAATTTAAAACTATAAGAAAACAGCAGTGTATACTCACCAGATTGGCAAAAATTTTAAAGTACAAGAAAACTTCTAGCAAGAAAGTGGAGCAATGGGAACTCTCATACACTCCTAATGGTAAATGTAAGTTGGTATAACCATTTTAGAGCAGACATATTTTACAACCCAGCTATTCCACTCTCAGATAAATGCTATAAAGAGATTCATGCATGTGTGCTGGAAAACACATAAAAAATGTTCATAGCAGCATTAGTCATAATAGCCAAAAACTGAAAACAATCTAAATGCCAAGTAATAATAAAATGGATCAATATTATGACACAATTATAAACACTCTACAGCAACATAAAATGATACATATGAATCATAATAACATAATGTTGCACATAGGAAGCATAACAAAATAGAAATAGAAAAGAATATATCGAGTATGATTCAATTTATGTAAGTTCCCAAATAAATCTAAATTAAACTATATTGCTTAGGGATTTTACTTAGGTGACAACATTATAAAGCAAGAATATCATTTTTTTAAAAAAACAGGGAAACAGTTACTTCTGGGTAGAGAAGGGATGAGGGAGAATTCAAAAGGCAAATGGAATGAAGTCAAAGGAAGGAAATTTTATACTTTGAGAATCCTACCTGCCCTAGAAAGGTTTTCTCTATAAACAGATGGACAACAAACTGAAGGACAGAATAAGCTCCATCCATCAACCTCTCCTAACTTAGTCAGCTAGGGCTGCCATGACAAAATACCATAGACTGGGTGGTTTGAACAACAGAAACTTATTTTCTCATGGTTTAAGAGGCTGGAAGTCTGAGAGCAGGGTGCCAGCATAGCAGAGTTGTGGTGAGGGCTCTCTTCCTGGCTTGAAGATGGCTGCCTTCTCACTGTGTCCTCACATTAGAGAAAGAAAGACAGCAAGCAAGCTCTCTGGTGTCTCTTCTTAATCTCATCATGAGGGCCCTACTTTCACTACCTCATCTAACCCTAATTGCTGCCCAAAAGGCCTCATTTCCAAATATCATCACATTGGAAGTTAGGGCTTCAACATATGAACTGGGGGAGGAGGGAACACATTTAGTCAATAACACCTACCAAAGGTCCATGAAGTTGAGGTACCATCAGATAATTGTTGAGATTGCATTTAATGCCCATCACCTACTAGAAGAAACTGGCACATTGTGAACATCCCTTAGTGTGTTCCTCCTAGGACAATATTAGAAGAAACTGCTGTTAACCCAGAGAACCCAATACTAATAATATATTTTGTGTATGTGTATGCATGCTTGCCTGCATGTGTGTTTTCTTTTTCAGAAAGAGTTTCAGAATTAAAAGTTAGTTCTTTTTCTATTTATTTCTGATATATTTCAGTCTCTCATAAAGTCTGAGGCTATGGCTCTATATGACCAGATTTCATATTACATAGAACTCTCTCAAGTCATTAACGATTTTTCAGGAAGTAAAATTTCCAATGATTTAACAGAAAGAAAGCAATAAGATATATGTCTCCAGTGGTTAATTTGAATAAGTGTTTCAACTCTCTTAAATAAAATGAAAGGAAAGGGGATGGGGAGACTTCTTTCTTGGCTTTCCAAAAGTCTGCCTTGACAAGGACTGCAATACCGTGGGATTGTATGTGGGATTTGGTGGCTCTAGGACATGACGCTCTAAGAAAAAAGATTATTAACAGGAACTAGTCACCAAATATCAGACAAAGAAGATAAAAACAGGGGCTGGCCCTGTGGCCTAGTGGTTAAGTTAGCACGCTCTGCTTTAGTGCCCCAGGGTTTCGCCGGTTTGGATCCTGAGCGCAGACATGGCACCACTCATCAAGCCATGCTGAGGCAGCATCCCACATAGCACAACCAGGAGGACCTACAACTAAAATATACAACTACGTACTGGGTGGGGGGAGGCGCTTTGGGGAGAAGAAGAAGAAAACAATAAAAGAAGATGGGCAACAGATGTTAGCTCAGGTGCCAACGTTTAAAAAAAAAAGAAGATAAAAACACATGCATTTTTATCTTAAAAATAACTGAAATTACTCCAAACAATTTCCTTTTCAATTGACTTACTGTAAAATGATTTGGTCTTAAACCATGTATGAGAAGCTAACACAGCCACTTGTGCAAAGGATTAGAGTCATTCCCCCATCTCTTACTGAATTATTGATACCAATTTACAAAATATACACAACTCTAATGGACAGAAAACATGAAGATAGAGGGGGGAAACATCCTGGAAATGCTGAAAATATCATGTAAACAACAAAAATTGATATCTTATACCAAAACTACTCAGTGACAGAAATTAGAATGAGGATGTGGCTGAAAAAAAATGACAAAAGATGAACAAAGTAAATAGTAGGAAGAATGGAAATATTAGATATCTGTAAGATTCCCTTAAAGAGAAACCAGAGCTCAAAGATAAGTAAAAAACTGGAATAGGCTAGCTTATCCCAATAGTCTGAGGGAGTTTGTAATTGAGTGTTCACAGAAACCAAAGAACAAAAGCTGTTCTTACGTAGAGCAGAGAATGCTGAAACCCCAGGACATCTGCCCAAAATCTGTGACTTGTGAGTTTTGGCTTAACCTTAAGAAATCATTTATGATGTTTCTCTAGGAAAAAAAATAGGAATTGAGTTATTAACCTGAATTATTACTATCTAAATTATTTCATGGTGTTATTTTTAGGCATAATTTCTCCCTCCTCTGGTATGTATTTTTAATCTCAATTCTAGTGTCCTCAGATATGTCCAAGACCCTTTCCTGCCCTTGCTCTTTTTATTTATATTCATAAAACTTTGATACCTTGTGTTTCAATTTGAATTTTTAGAAAGTAAAAAGTCCAATGGGAGAGGAGAGGGGCAGAGTGGTACAGAGGAAGAATAATGAGTTTATTTCAGCAGTCTCCTGGGAATGGTTATTATGGCCTATCAGCCAAAAACAGTATATTTTGTGATTATAGTCTGAAAGTGAAAGTGGAAAGAAATAATAAAAGAAATTAAGTTAAGTGAAAATCCATGTAGCAGTGTCGAAATAATGTAAAAGCTGAGCAACAGAGGTGATGTGGGTCAGAGGAGGAAAATGGAAGGGGAAAATAGAAACTTACCTTAATTTAGCATCTCTAAATGTTAGAATTAAATCTCAGAATAATTAAATTATTAAAATAATTAAATAAATAAAATAATTAAATCTATTAAATCTCAGAATAATTCTATGAACCAGGTATTGCTTAGAACCATTTTATAGATGAAGAAGTTGAGACATCGTAGATTTAAAAACATTTATGAACTGCAAGCAAATGTGCATGCTCTCAATCTCTTTTTTAGTGTAATTTTTCTCTTTCATCCTTTCCTCCACTCCCAATCCCCTCTCCACCATGGGCACACACTCTAAAATGTGGGAAATATGTTCTTGGGTATGGATCTGTCCTTTTAAAATATCCAGTCTTGTTTTGTGTGTATTTTTAATTTATACGATTATTTTGTGCTTTAGGTCATGTTCTATTGCTTACTTTTGTGTTTAACAATAGGTTTTTAAGACTTACCTGTATTTCCCATTTCCCTATGTATATATCTAGCACGTTACTTCTAAGAACTGCCAAGAATCCCATGGTATCTACTAGACCCATACATTTTTCCTGCGATGGACACTTAGCTGCCTCCATCTCTCTAGCACCACGATCACTTTGATGAACATCCTAGTTTGTGTCTCCTTCTCTTCCATTGGATTTATAATTTTACCTTTCCCACTTAGGACTTTAATCCCCAATCCTCTTTCCATTATACTGTACAATCTCCTATAAAGAGATATAGGGACAATTTGTACTAAGTGCTCATTTGCATCTTGAACTTACCTTGATTAGTTTTGCATCCTCACAATTATAGTTTATATGACCAATTCCTTTCCTAAACAATTAAATCTTTCAAAGCCAGGCACAGTGTTGTTCTTATTATTCTTCTATCCCCAGTATTTTATATATTAAGAAACTTTTTTTAAATAAATCTCACCTTTTTCTATAAGTCTAGGGAAAAGGTAGACTGAAATAAAAACCATAATGTCAAACAAACTTTGATTCCAATCCCAGATCTGCCATTTATAAACTCTGGGACTCTGAGCAAATTAAAACCTTCTGCTATCCTAGAGAAGAGTTGAAAAGATGAAAAAGGAAACAAAGGTAATGAGACTAAAATAGTATATGAAAAGCAGCCAAGGAAGTTAAGTTTAAAGAAATAAACTTAGGTTAATGTCTGGGACACCAGTGCCAAATAGCCAACGTGGAGCTCTGGGACACATGAGGTTAAGATAACCTCCAGTGCATGGCTGCCTAGTTTACATCACAACACTACCAGTTATCAGCTGTGAGCAACTGGGAGAGTATAAGAAAGATTGTGTTAGAGATTAAGCTACTCAATCTCTCTGTGTCCAGTTTTTTGCTCTATAAAATTGGGGTTATAAGAGTTCCAGACCGATAGGATTAAATCAGTTAAATGAGAAGAAATAATTGGAAAATGTCTGCTGTATAATCACTTATGATTACCAGATGTTAGCTATTAGTATTGGATGTTTGAGAGCTCTAAGCACATTAGAGCCCAGGCAAAGACAATATCAAAATATTTAGTCACCCAAGAAGTAAACCCTACCACACTTACTTCTTTGTATTTTATTTGAGGAAAAGTTGTAAAATCTGTAGGTAAGTTCATATTTCTATTCTTTAATTCAAGGAAGAGATCTGGGCTGAAGATACAAATTTGGAATTTGTCAGTATACAAATAGTATCTAAACCCTTGAGACGAAGATGAAAACATCCAGGAGGTTAGTGTAGATAGAAATAAGAAGAGGACCGGGCCCTGAGGCCTTCCAACATTTAGAAATTGAGAACTCAAAGAGGAAACAGCAAAGGTGACCAGAAGAAGCAGCCAGTGAGCAAGAAAATCATATCTCCGTAGAGAGTGGTGTCCCAGAACCTGAGGGAAGAAATGCTAAGAAGGAGGGTGAGAGAGACTGTCAAATGCTGCCTACAGGTCAAAGAGAGGGAGTAAGGTCAGAAGCACTGGGACACACTCTTCACTCACACATTCTCTCTCCCATATTCACAATCTTACTATAGGAAATTTTAAAAATCACTGATAAACAAAAAAGAATAAATACAGCCATACAATAAAACCTTGTGTCTTTTCTCTGCTTATCCACAGTATTAGGTATGGAAACTTCGAGGATCTTAGAAAATTAGAGGTTGAAACAACTCATAGAACAGTAATTTTAGTCAATCTCCTACCAGTCAAATCACACTGTTTATTCTTTATTTTAGGGACTGGCACAGAAACTACCAGTAAGCTCAATTTCTATTTCTCAATTTGAGTGATTTATGGATACTTAAGTGCATGAAGATATCCAGCTTTGACAATCTCAATATTTTTAACTCTTATTTCTCATTATTAGTTACTCTCTCATTAATCAGAATTTCAGAAGCTATTGATAGGAAAGTTGAAGGAGCTGATTAAAAGAATAAGTAGCATACAACAAATAAAATCCTTTATTTTCAAAAAGATTGAAGTAAACCTAGAGGAGAAAAATCTAGTTTGAGAGAAAAGAGGAAGGTGAAGTACAAGAACCAAAAAAAATTTAAATACTGCAACAACTTATATTGTCCTAAATGTTTTCCACCTTCTCTGTGGCCTGGATGAGAAAGCAAATGTGTACAAATCAATTTACCAGCCTCCAGAAGGTTACTCAAAATATAAGAGTGAAATCTCCAGATTTATTTCCTCATTTGTGATAATAGGCAAAAAGACAACTAACTAAATAAATATTATCAAAGTATGTATAGGTGCCAGGTAGAAATCTATGTGCTAAAGACTCAATAGTGAAGATGTGAGATAAGGTTCTTTTTATTATTATTACTTAATTTATTTAAATTAGAAAAAAAAAAACAGTTCATCCATTTCTCCTACTCCCCATCCCCTGCCTCTGGCAACCACCAATATGTTGTCTGTATCTATGAACTTGGGTTTGGTTTGGTTTTGTTGGTTTTGTTTTGTTTTTTAGATTCCACGTGTAAGAGAGGTCATACAGTATTAGTCTTTGCCTGACTTATTTCACTTAGCATAATGCCCTCAGATTCCATCCATATTGTCACAAATGGCAAGATTTCACTCTTTTCACAGCTGAATAATATTCCATTGTACATATATACCACGATTTCTTTATCCATTCATGACCTCAAAGTTCTTGTTCACGTGGAATTCACACTAAACTGGAGGGAGACAACAAGGAAATAGATAAATGCAAAAAATAATTTCATGGTTATGGAGAAAGTAAAAGGAGGTGGTACATACAGAGTGACTGGCTAGAGTTAATTTATCTTTGAGAAGGCATGAAGAGGTGACGTTTGATCTGAGACCTAAACAAAGAGCCAATCATGCAAATAGCTACAGAGAAAGTATTCCAGGGAGAGGAACAAGTTCGAAGCCTTTGGAGTGGGAATGAGCTTGAGAAATGGAAAAAAGGCAGAATAAACAGAGCCTAGGAAGCAGAGAGGAAAAGGGAAAAGAGGTCAAAGAAGGAAGGACCTTGTAAGCCACGAAAATAAATTGGCATTTTATTCTAAGTGAAATGAGGCTTCATTAGAAAGTATCAAACAAGGGGTAACAAGTCCTAATCTATGTTTTTAGCAGGTCACTCCGGCAGTTGTGTGGGTAATGACTGCAGAAGAGCAAGAGCAGAAGCAGGTCAAGCTGCCAGGTGTAGAGGTGGTCAATTAGGACAACGAGCCAAACTGAGGGTAACAATCAAGCCATTATTCACTTACCATAAGAGTGCAGACAAGAGGCAAAGACATGTGCTGGCTCTCCCTCTGTGGACACCCTCTTCCATCTTTCTCTGTGGGACAACACCAGGCAAGGGTCCATGACATGGGGCACAAGCAGGGGAAATCATCTCACTGCTGAAGAACAATGAACAAAATGCTCCTGCTGCTTTACGGACCCAGGGGGCAAGGAGGCAGGGTAAGAGGTAACAGTGGGAAAGAACTGAGTCAGGGTGGAGAAGAGTATTTTAGTCAAGGCCCCCTGACAAGAAGGTCTTGGCAGAAACACCTGAAATGTGTATCGGCTGAAGAACTCTACTCCCCACTCTAAGGAGGCATCTGAATGACAGTGCCTGGGCTAGGAATGCAGATATGTGTATGAGCGTGGTGGAGGCCTGAGTCCTTGACTGCAGTTCCCTCCAGAGACTGCAATACACTGGCTGTGGACTAGTCTAGTGTGGGGAGGGCAGCTTTCTCCCATGAGGCTTGCTAAGCAAAGCCTTTGTTAATTGCCTATGGTTGAGCCTAGAAGAGTACACATAGGATTTTGGCCTGGAGGCATACTCCTCACTGATAGGAGGGTATTGCAATAATTCTAGCAGAGATGATTGTTGATTTGACTGGAGTGGTAACAGGAGAGATGAACAAAAGTGAGTAATTCCCAGATACATTTTGGAGGGAGAGCCCACAGGACCTCCTTATGGATTGGATGTGAGAGCAGATAGAAGTCCCCGTTCACTCAACATTCATTCAAAAATTTTGAGAAGAATGGGAAGTCACAAGTTCTGTCTTTGGATATGTGATTTTCCATATGCCTAATAAATGTCCAAGTGGAAATGTCAAATAGGCATTTACTATTTAGTGATGTGGCCAGGAATAGAAAAATAAAATTGGGAGTCATCTGCATACAAACATTACTAGATGAAATTACCGAAGAGTACAAAAAGGAGAGCACAGTGGATGACAAAACTCTCAACCACTCTAAGTTAGAGATTGAGAAGGAGTCCACAAAGACTGAGAGGGAATCGTCAAGTTCAAACATACTACGTGCCCCAAAAGTTTTCAATTATTGGCATTTTGGAAAACAAATGCAAGGATTGAATGAGTCCCAGCTAGCCTACTCTTCCTGCAGACGCACCAAGTTGAGGGGTTGCTTGGGAATGGGGTTCCTTTAGAATGATATAAATGTTGATCTTCTAGCAGAAGAAATTCTTCTGAGTGAGAGGATTAGGTGCCCTGCAAATGTCCCCTTTCTAATCATCTCCCTGGAGGACTACTGAAGGAAACATAGGGCATTTAATTCAGAAAACAAATAAGTATCTTTAGGGATTTGTCTATGTTGTTTTTCTGTTTGTTTTTAAAAAATGCCTTGTAAGACCCATTGGTAAGGTCCTAATTTTTCTCAATTTTGGTGACTTTCAGTATCCTATACAGTCTGGGGAACTTCCCACAAAATACCTATGTTCAATTCTATATCTGTCTCTACTCACTGCACATCTGCAGCACCTGGGGTGATCTAGATCACAGCACACATACAAAAGACACCTGTTTTACAAATGGAAAGTGATCCTCATTTTTATTATTGCTGTAAAGCTTAGAATGAGGTAGAATAATGTGGAGTCAAGCAAACTTAGACTCCAGTACCTTATCTGTCACTTATTTGGTCTGTTATTGAACTTGATTAATAATCCTCTTTGGTCTGAAAGAATGGGAAAGCCAATGTAAGAAAAAATGAAAGAAATAGGAATAATTATGTGAATGAAAAAAGTCATGGAAGTAAAGTTTGAAGAAAGACACTTAGAGCTCTAGTAGCACATTGCCAGCATAGAACTCTGAGAGCGAGCATAACGTAATGTACAGAGGAGTTCACTCTGGAGCCAGGTTGCTTGAGATTACAATTCTAATGGGATTTGGCTTTGTGATTTTCAATGATAAAAACAAGATGATATTAGTAAGACAGAATTACTGTGTGAATTAGAGAACTCAGAACAATGCTAGGGGCCTCGAAAGTGGTCAATATAAATTAACTACTATTATCCTTCATTCTATAAGGGAACAAAAGGCCAGACAAATGTACTAAAAAGAATTTAAGTTTCTTCCAAGCAACCAATGACATTCACTTGTTTCTGGCTTATTTTAGGTAGTGCTAGGAGAAGCAAGATTACATTGGTTTTTTATTTCTCATGTCTGTATCCTATAATATTTCGCAGCAAAGACTGCTTTTACTAATGCAGAATGATACCATACCCAACAATGGAAATATAAATTTATTTTTCTTTCTTCTTTTTTTCTTCCCACACTAACAATCTTTTAAGTAGCCCAAAAACAAACAAAATGTGACTACAAAGATTTTCTTAAATAACAAATATAATCAAGCCACACACCTACATATCTTTTCCTGTTATGCCATAGCAGCAAGTATGGAAGATTCCGTAATATAATGAATTAAGATATTGAAACTCAACCTATAGATGCATATTATGGAGACTTTTAGACAAGTGCATTTGTATTTTACAAACTACCAAAAGAACTTGCAGAATCTTTTACATTTCTCAATTAATTTTTGGAGACTTAAGTACATGAGGATATTTTGCTTAATCAGCCTCTTACAAAATCCCGCTTTGTATATCTTAATATTCTTTTAATATTCTGTATTCTCCTCCCATGAATCCACATTTTTGGAGGTTACTGTCAGTTTAAGGGAAAACTCAAATGTACTAATTAACTAAGTGAATAAATAATACAAAATAAAAATTATCTTCCCCCCAAAAGACAAATTGATATAGGAGAGTTTAGGTAGAAATAATGAACAAGAACCCCACAAACCATACCAATTAATGAATTGCATAATTTAAAAGAAATATTTTTCTAAATTAGTTTAACTTCCTTGTAAAACGAACAAAAATGCAATGTTAAAAGTCAGGTGGATTTCACAAGCATTAAGCAAAGGGTCAAGTCAATGAGAATACAACAGGGAAAAGGGAATTTAAATGATATAACTTCTTGCCAGACCTCCAAATATAATCCACAGCAACACACGGGCAATATTTTAACCCACTGCACTGTTTGAAGAGATGAAGACTTAAATAAATTCTAAACAAAATATTCACTTTGTGAGTCTACCAAATTAATAAAGGATTGAGGCCACCAAACTGGCTCTGCTCTTAGATCAAACAAACAAAATATTTTCATACAGCAAAGAATAATAGGAGCAGGATTCAATACCACAAAGAATAATAAGTTATCATTAGTATTACTTGTCATGTTGAACTCCTAAACATCTTTATAGTTCATAGAGGCAAACACAATCCACATTCTAGTGTATGTAGAAAAATGGTCAAAGAACAGGGACAGTTAATTCACACAGTCGAAAACTCCAACAGTGGTCAATTATACCTCAATAAAAAAAACTTCAACAGTAAACAGTTGGAAGAAATATTAAACCACAATAATCATTAATGAAGTTCTAAGCATAACTTGTATGATATAACAAACACAAATTAGATGAGCAAAGATAAAACTCAATGTTGGCAGAGCTATAAACAATAGATACACAAATTTCTAGAGATAACCCCAAAATGACTAGATATCTTGACCAAGTCAAATAACAAAAATCAAGTAAAAAAAACTTTAGACTACCAATTTTTTTTTAATTTTAAAAAAGATCAGGAAAGACAAATACTGAGATCGCTCATACTTTAGTATTTGAACTATTGAGAGTTATGGAATAAAAGCTAGAGGAGAAAAGTAGGAGAGTAGGAAACAAGAACACTGAAGGGGGTGAAAAAGTAAAGCTGTCAGGTTTAAGTGATTATGAAAGGTTTCCAAGTCTAGTGAGAAGAGGAAGAAACTCCAACATGTATTTATGAACTTGGTGACAACCAGTCTGGACCCAAGAAGAAATGGTCACCATGGAATGGGATGAGCTTGCCTTTGATAAAGAGACACAAGCCTAGGCTTCTCACTCAGTGGAGAGACTCCAGAGGGATACAACAATGGTTAGGAGCTGGACTAGGAACCCCTAAGATGCCTTCCAGTTCCAGATTGAATATCTTCTTCATAAAAAGAGTCTATTTTCTGGGGTTAAAACATCAAAGTAATTGATGCAGCAGTTTGGTGTTTATTGGGTATTATTTTAAAAGAGGAGAAAGATTAACAATGGGTAAATGGACACACAAAAGGCTGACCAAAATTATTTGCTTGTATTTCTATTGCAGCAAAAGCAGCTCCTCCTTTAAGTAAGTTCACTATATTTTTCGTAATTTTCATATGCACTGTACTAATAGAGGCTGTAGGACTTTTATTAAATTGAGAGTTTTCCTTCCAATAGTGCAAAAGCTAACATTTTATCGAATTGTTGATAATGCCCTTGAAATTTAACCCTACTGAGTAAACTGCGAAAAACTTTAAATCAACTGAGTTTCCAATACTAAAAATGGTTCACCAAGGGAAAAAGTACATACCAAGAAATTTTTAGTGAAATGAATTAGAAGCAGGAAAAGGAAGCTAGCCAGAGAAACAAAAAGGCAAACAGGAAGAAAGGAATCATGAAAGTAATCTATGAAAGCAACCTCTAAACTCTAAATAACACCCTAATGTATTTTTAAAACGCTAGACAGTAGATGGGGAAGTGAATTTTTAAATTGAGCAATAACAGTATTTCCCCCAGGATTTCCAAATTACTCAGTTATCATTAGAGAGGAGTAAGAATGCAGGGAGAGAAAAATATAAGAGGCAAAATTAGTAGCAAAGTTGAAACGAAGTGAACTCTGATAAGGTCCTAACGTGCTTCTGCCATTAGAATCTCAGAGAAAAGGAGAGAGGACAGCTCTTTCATCTCTGCTAAAAGAGGATTTACTGCCACAGCAGGATACAAACTCCTTCCCTGGAGAGCTACCAATGGTAACATTCTCCAAGTCACAGGGAGGAAAAATTATTTTTTTTATTTGTCTTTGTATTAAACAAGAAGGTCCAGCACAAAAAAGCAAGCTGTTTTCAGCTTCTAATTTCTAGTTTCTTGTACGTTTCCCATTGACTGGATGTTGGTCGCTTTCTCTAGCATTTTCATTTCCAGCCAAATTTGTATTATTCAATCTCTCTCTTTCTCTATGTCACAGAATCTATTATTAATTATTTTGAGGAAAATATAAACTATGTTGGGATTAAAGAGGAATACTAGTAGGTCAGTAACCTATGTAAGGTCCACATCAAATAAAGAGCAATATTGATGGTATGCAAAAACTTCAAAAGTTGGATAAATGAATTAGTAAGACAAGAAGAAATAAAAATTAAGATTACAAATAGTTAATGTTGAAATCTATCATTAGCACTCCTGAATCTGTGTGTGTGGAAGGAAGTAAAGGAATAGAGAAAATTTCACCTATCAAAATTCCTTGTCCTTATCCTTTCCCTTGAATGACAGCCTCCAAAGGTGGCACCAAATCCCTGAAGCCCCAAACAACACAGAGGTCAAGCACCTAGCCCCTGTCATTTCATGAGCCCAAGAGGATTTCTCTGGAATTTATACCCATAGACATTCTTATTTTCATTCCAGTTGATTTGCAGAATTCATCAATTTACAAATTCTCCAACTATAAAGGAAAGAGCCCTTCACCCACATCCTTTACACATCTTATTGTTTTGTTGGATAAAGAGGCACTAAAAGTAATCTCAGGTGACTGCTGACTTTTTGCTTGGATTGTTCATTTTCTTAAAAAAATCATCAGTGATCTTCGGGAATGCTTCAAATGTAAAACAGGTTGAAGTACAGAATTCTAGTGGTCAGAAGTGAAAATAACAGGTGCAGAAACACATCATCCTAATTTCTTCCATTCTGATGGGTACTTCCTTATTCCTGATTGTTTTGTCATTTCCTTGATTACTGCTGAGCTTAAGCACTTTTCTTCATATACTTGTTAGCCACTCAGACTTTCCCTTTTGTGAGTAACCCAGTCACATTTTGCCCATTTTCCTATTACATTTCTTGTTTATTAAGTCTCTACTTCATTTATTTCTGCTCTTATTTTTATTATTTCCTTCCTTCTACTGACTTTGGGCTTTGTTTGTTCTTCTTTTTTCTAGTTCTTTCAGGTATAATGTTGGATTGCTTATTTCAGATTTTTCTCTTTCCTTGAGGTAGGCCTGTATTGCTATACATTTCCCTCTTAGTACTCCTTTTGCTGCATCCCATAAGTTTTGGTATGTTGTGTTTTCATTTTCATTTGACTCCAGGTATTTTTTTATTTCTCCTTTGATTTCTTCATTGATTCAATAAATTGTTCAGTAGCATGTTGTTTAGTCTCCACATTTTTGTGACTTTTCCAGCTTTCTTCTTGTAGTTGATTTTTAGTTTCATACCATTGTGGCTAGAAAAGATGCTTGAAATGATTTCAATCTTCTTAAACTTATTGAGGCTTGTTTTGTTTCCCAACATATGGTCTATATTTGAGAATGTTTCACATGCACTTGAGAGGAATGTGTATTCTGCTGCTTTGGCATGGAATGTTCTACATATATATATATCTGTTAAGTCCATCTAGTCTAGCGTTTCATTTGAGATCACTGTTTCCTGTTGACTTTCTGTCTGGATTATCTATCCATTGATGTAAATGGGATATTAAAGTCCCCTACTATTATTGTGTTGCTGTCAATTTCTCCCTTTAAGTCTGTTAATAGTTGCCTTATATACTTTGGTGCTCCTATGTTAGGTACATATATATTAATAAGGGTCATGTTTTCTTGGTGGAATGTCCTTTTTATTATTATATAATGCTCATCTTTGTCTCTTTTTCTTTTTTGTCTTGAAGTCTGTGTTGTCTGATATAAGTGTGGCTACATCCACTTTCTTTTGGTTGCCATTTGCCTGGCATATCATCTTCCATCCCTTTACTCTGAGCCTATGTTTGTCATTGGAGCTGAAAGGGTCTCCTGGAGGCAGTATATTGTTGGGTCTTGTATTTTAATCCATGCTGCCACTCTGTATCTTTGGATTGGTGAACTCAATCCATTTACATTTAGAGTGATAATTGATATATGAGTGCTTAATTCTGCCATTTTATCTTTTGTTTTCTGCTTGTTCTATATTTCCATTGTTTCTTTTTCCTTGTATTTCTGTCTGCCATTTCAGTTCAGTGGTTTTCTGTGACGTTTTTCTCAGTTTTCTCTTAATTATGATTTGTGACTCTGCACTGATTTTTTGTTTTGTGGTTACCATGAGGTTTGTATAAAAGACCTCATTAATGAGATAGTCCTTTTTCAGCTGATGGCATCTTATCTCCATTAGCTTATGCAGGTTCCCCTTCTATGGTTTTGTTGTCACAAATTATTCCTTTTTGTGTTGTGAATTTGTGACGAAATTGAAGTTGTTATAGTTATTTTTGATGCTTTCTTTCCCTTTAGCCTTTATGTTATAATTGTTTACTAACCTATTCTGATAGAGAGTTGTAATTTTATGATTTTATCTGTCTATTTATCACCTTGCTCAAAGCTTTGTAAACCTTTGCCTTTTTGTTTCAGGTAGGAGGGCTCCTTTCAACGTTTCCTGTAAGGCAGGTCTAGCAGTGATGAACCCCCTCAGCTTTTGTTTGTCTGGGAGCACTTTTATTTCTCCTTCATATCTGAAGGATAACTTTGCTGGATAGAGTATTCTTGGCTGACAGTTTTTATCTTTCAATATTTTGAATATATCATTCTACTCTCTCCTAGCCTGTAGAGTTTCTGCTGAGAAATCCACTGAAAACCTGATGGGGGTTCGTTTCTAAGTTATTTCCTTCTCTCTGGCTACCCTTAATATTCTTTCTTTGCCATTGACTTTTGACTGTGTCTCTGAACTTTGTCTAGGGTATACTTTTTTGAACAGAAATCCTGACATAAAAGACATCAGTTTTTCATAATACTGTTTGTGTTTTGAAAGTTTTAAGAAAGTTTCAAGACCATAAAGAAGTTCCACATTCTCTTCCCTTTATTCAATTTCACCTTTCACATTCATATCTTTAAATCATATACTCATGCTCTTTCTACTGCATGATGCCACAAAAATGCATCTTTTCATTGAACCAGGCTCTCTTTCCTAAGGAGTGATCTTAACACATCCCAAATGGAGTCCTCTTTAGTGCTCCTCTTGTACCTTGCTCACACCTTTAATAGAATACTTACTACGGTTCTGTAATCATTTGTTAACATAACTGCTAACTTCAATTTTATGATACTATCAAGTCCCTCAAGGGCAGGCTCAGCATCCTCTGCTCCTCCCTCCAGTATCAAGGATGGTGCCTGGAACTTGGAAAATATTTAATAAACATTTGTTAAATAGAAGAGGCTTGCCATTCCCACTTTTCCCACGTCTAGAAAACTTAAAAAGAGATACAATCATGGAGGAAACAGTGCCAAACAAACTTGGATTCCAATCCCATATCTGGCATTAATTAGGCTTGACTGGATCCTAGTTAATACTTTGACTAGTTCCAAGTTAGTAACTCTCTGACCTCATAGAAGGACAGAAAAAGTATTTTTTAATTGTTTTTTTTTCCTTTTTCTCCCCAAAACCCCCCGATACATAGTTGTATATTCTTCATTGTGGGTCCTTCTCGTTGTGGCATGTGGGACGCTGCCTCAGCATGGTTTGATGAGCAGTGCCATGTCTGCGCCCAGGATTCGAACCAATGAAACACTGGGCTGCCTGCAGCGGAGCGCGCGAACTTAACCACTTAGCCACGGGGCCAGCCCTCAGAAAAAGTATTTTAAAAATAAAAATGAGGGGGAAAGTGTGACTTTTAAACATCTAGTTTATTTAAAAATAAAGTTTTTAAAAGAGAAGGACTTATAGCAGCAATGTTATAGCCCCGATACAACTAACCTGGAGATTTGGGAAGCAGCCCAGCATGCTGGGAAGCAGGCTCACAGGGGCTTGGCTGCTTTAGCTCAAATTAATAACTTTGTGGCTTTGAGCAACTTACTTTACCTGTATGTACCCAGTTTCTTATCAGTGAAATGGGGAGAATAACAGGATTGTTGTGAAGATTAAATTGGCTACTGATTTAGAACAATACCTAGTAGGAAGTGATCAATAAAATTAACTATTATGATTTAGTGCTCTACATTTGTTAAAGGCCAATGTCATTACCAAAATCTTTAGTCTTCTTCCAGGCATGTTTCTGTCTTAATTTAGAAAGAGCTGAGAAAAGGTAGAATTAACTCTTAGTTATAAGAGTTGCTTTCGCTAATACTGGCTCCTAAGATGTCCAGCTTTGTAAATATCCATGTTTTATTTCTCCTTCTGCCTTTTCCCTCATGCTAGGAGCTGGGTTTTTGTAATTAGCAAGAAATTTTAACAACGACTAACATAAAAATAAGAAATACAGCCAAAGTGCAAAGCAATATTTCTTTCCTTACTTGGCCATACCAGCTGAAGTGGAAGCTGTGGGGCACTACAGAATTAGATATTAAATATCCCTTGAAAAACAAAATAGGGAGACCATTAGTCTCCTACCAATCAAGCACACTCATCTATTTGTTTTGTATTTTAGGAATCTCAGAGAAACCTATCAGTAAATTATTTTCTTGTATCTAAATCTGGATATTTTAGGAAACACAAGTACATGAAGACCATTATAGTATGACTTTGCAAATCATAATATTCTTATTTCCCATTCTAGGTTCCCTACCCATTAATCAAACTTTTTAGATGATGACAGTTTGCAAGAGAGTTTAAATACCCTAGCTAACTAAAAGGAACACACATACATGCAAAATAAAAATAAAAACTTGCTTCTCTATAGACTGGAATCTATATAGAGAGTCCAATTTGAGAGACTAGAAGAGAGTGGGGTTTTTTTAAGTTGAAATGCTTGAACAACTTGCCACTTTCCTAAAAGCTTTTCCACCTTCTACCTGCACTGGGCAGTAACTTAAAGGCACCCAAAGGAATTTGCCCCTTTCTACAGAGATTTCAGCAGATGTCCTCCAATAAAGAACACCAAAATCTGTGAAACAGGTCAAGTATTAAAATGAGTTTTTAATCTAGTCTCAGTTTCTGTATTCTGAAGCATCTTCTGGGAAGTGCAAAAATAACGACTTATATTTTAATCCAGGAAACTTACTGTAATATCTCTGATGTCATCTATGTCCTAGATAAATCACATTTTTTTCTTGTCTTGTCTTTATATCTGAAAAGTCCTGAAACACCCATCCACAATTCTGTTGATTTTCTGAATTAAGCACACTGATTACTGGATGATATGAGTTAAGAGAAATTCTCCTAATCATCTAAATTTCTTGTCAATATTAAACATAACTGAATCCTGCATTCCAAGTGGTAATCATACACATATGCAAGTCAAGTAAATAAAAGTGAAATGAGGAAAGGGGAATTTAAAAGATAAGAATTTTTGCTAGGTTTCTAAATGGTTTTTACCCATGGAAAAAGGTGAATAATATAAATTAAATGGTCCCCAGAAAGCACATTTACTTCTTCTTTCCATAATTAAAATTTTACATAATTAAAGAACATGAGCAATGAAATCACACAAGAAAAATTTCAAGAATAAACATTAATCATTAAATAAATACAAATTATAACCTCACTAACTTCTAATTTAGTGTTTATTAAATGAGTGAGACTAAAAATGTTCTAGCAGTAAAGAAATAAAACTGTTTTTCTATAGACAAGTGACAAGAGTTCAAAACAATCAACCAGTAGCTACACATTGGACATGATCAAATAAATAGTACAAAAGAAAAAAACTGTAGCAATCTATTTGCAGTTACATTAAATTTTTTAACCATAATTTAGGAAAGATCCCAAATAGCTAACAACCAAGGTTAAATAAGCAATGGTTTTCTAGTCTTTGAAAGGTCTCAACAGTGTGTGTGTGTGTGTGTAGGAGTAGGTAACTGTATTCAGGGTGGCTAGACTTACCTCCCTCTAAAATCCTTTCCTGTCCCAGGACTGCGCATTCTACACTCAATAAAAGGCTTCCTTGGCTGGGTTTACAATGACAAGATAACTGTAGTTTGGTGTTTCTTGCATGTCATTTCAAAAGATTCCTCAGGTGAAAATTAACAATATTTAAGCCCAACAATGGGTTAATGAAATGGGCTAATGTTTACTTGTTTTGTATTTCAGATAGAGCTGTTCCACCTACCAGTAAGTTTATTGCCTTATTTATAACACTGGTATATACTGGACTACTGCAACATGCATAAGATTTTATTAATAGATTTTTTGTTTTCAGAAGATCAGAAGTTAACTTAGAGTTATTGGTTATTAACTTGTAGTTGAACCATACTGGTTTGTAGAAAGAATAAACTGAGAAATACATTGTTACAGCAAGAGAACTGATTTGTCTATTTAAAAAAATAAAAATGTCCATACTAGGACAGAAAGAAATACCAACATTTTAAATGAGATTTGATGGAAGCAGGGAAGGAAATTAGTCATGGAATTAGAGGAGGGGGAGGAAGAAAGAATTAATTAAACAGATATCTAAACTGTATAGACAGGATACTGTCATTAAAAGGATATAAAATTCAGGTGGAGCAAATGCAAGAACAATCCATGTACCTATGTTTCTGCTAGGACTTACAAAATAAAAGGTAATCATAGCTGGTTTGGAAGCTACATATTAAAACAATGCAAAGAAGTATTTTGGTAAGCCTAAAATAGTAAATCAAACCACTCTCTCTTATTTATTTTTATTTTCAGGAACTGCTGAGAAAATTTCCAGTAAGTTACTTTTCTGTGAGTAGTGTCTGGAAAAATAGGTGCATGAAGATTTTTTGATAGATAAGTTTGGTCATGGCCATAATCAACTTTGCAAATCTCAGTGCTATTACTTCACTTTCTGTGTTCCCCTCACGTTAGTGAGCCTGTTTTAGAGATTACTGACAATTTGCAGGAAAGCTTAACAGCACTTATTATAAGACTAAATAACACAAAACAAATAAAAATCCTTTTCAAAACAAAATGTAGAAGGAATCTATATAGCAGACAAGAATGCAGTTTTGAAAGAAAAGTAAAGCATCATATAGGTAAAACTGTAACTACTACAACATCATGACACCTTCCTAAAAGATTTGAATATTTTTTTGCCCTGGATAAGAAGTACACAAAGAATAGCTTGTCTCAACTGAGGTATTTCAAATAGAACACTAAAATTTATGAAATTAATCATATATTAAAACGACCTTTCATTAAACACAAATAGTCTCAACTATTTTGAAATTCCCTTGACTTCTCTTGAAAATTGCACAAGTGACAATTTTGTTCTAACTCACAAACCTAAACAACTTCTTTTTTTGGATATATTTTCATATACTACTCATTACTCACTTCTTTGTTTTTCTTTCTGTTTTAAAGAACCTGCATCAACCATCAGTAAGTACCTTTTCAAACCCTAAAATCCATAGAATGTAAGTTATTTTTATTCCCGACTGCTATTACACTGTCGGCGGTCTAAAACCTCAATGCTAATATTTCTCTACACTTTCTCTGTGTGATACAAAAAATTGATGATATCGTGAAAGATTAAGAATCAACAATAGATTATATCCTTTACGAGAAATACTGTTATCAACCAGTCTTTGATACTGAATCCAATGTGATATTCATAAGCATAAGCTAAGAGATTGGGGAACGTTAATAAAAGTATAACAAAAAGAAGGGAGATTAAGTGGTACGACTTCTCGACAGGTCCAAAAACGATATAACGCATTGGGCATTATAACCTATCACAACGGGAAAGAAAGTAATAGCTTAATAAGCTCCAGGAAGATAATTTGCTTTGCTCTTCTAGCACAGTGAGGGAGGCCTAACTCGAACCCTCCAGGTCTTCTCATAGAACACAACAGGGACCCAACAACACCAATAATGTAATACAGATTCCTTCAAAGCAACAGAGTAGAAATGATATGATGGATACTAGTGCAAGTCTGACCTACTAAAAATGTGTGCATCGTTTTATAGGTCTACCACTTTTCTACTGACAAATGGTTGAAGAACATATTCAGTTAATTCACCCAACAGAAAATTCAAACAGTAAACATTTGGAGAAGTATTAAGCCTCAATAGTCACTAAATGAATTCCAATTTTAACTACTGTGATGTATTTCTTAACATAAATTACATGAGCATAAAGAAAATCAGCGATGCCATAGTAAAAAAGCAAAACAGTTTTTCATGTGTGTTTCTAGATTGAGTTACCTCTAGATTTAAAGGTAAGTAACAAGTGTCCAAAATAATTATTTATGTGTTTTAGCCCATACTTCCAATTTGGGCATTCCTAAGAATATAAAACAAAGGGAAAGAAAACAATGTCTAGAAATACACAACTAAGTAAATATCATGGCTAAAATATAGGAAAGAGTTCAGATACCTAACCATAGAAGAATTGATTGTTAACATGATATTATATGGCATTGTAATTAGAACTGACAATTGTTTTCTCCTCTGAATCAGAATTTACTGAACAAATTGGTTCCTTTTTCTCAACTATTATATCTTTTAGTTTAAATAATAGCCTGGAAGTTATTCCTATAGTTTTTGTATTTAGATATAATTGACATACAACATTATATTAGTTCCAAGTGTACAGCATAATGATTAGATATTTGCATCTTTTTCTTGTGATGAAAACTTTTAAGATCTACCCTCTTACCAACTTTCAACTATACAATACAGTACTATTAACCATAGTCACCATGCTGTACCTTACATCCCCAGGGATTATTTATTTCATAGCTGGAAGTTTGTGCTTTTCAACCCCCTTCACCCATTTCACTCATCCTCCACTCCCACCTTTAACAACCGTCTAGTCTCTGTATCCAGGAGTTCAGTTTTTTGTTTGTTTGTTTTTTCAGATTCCTCATATAAGTGAGATCACACAGCATTTGTCTTTCTCTGTCTGACTTATTTCACTTAACACAATGCCTTCAAAGTATATCAATGTTGTTGCATACAGCAAGATTCTTATTTTCATGTCTGAATAATATTCCATTGCATACATATGCCACATTTTCTTTATCCATTCATCCATCGATGGACACTTAGGTTTCTTTCACATCTTGGCTATTGTAAATAATGCTGCAGTGAACATTTCTATAATTTTTAATAGTTTCTCTGGACTCTGATGTTTTTCCATTTCTCCCCATGCTAATTAAAAAACGGCCCCTGATGAATTTTTTAACCAGAAAAATCAACTGATGAACAAAATAATTTTTTAAAAAGCAGTAGAAAAGAATCTAGGATTAGTCATACACTCTTAATTACATAAATGTAGGGTAGCTGAAAAAGAAGACAAGGGAGAGAATTGGAAATGAAAAAAATTAAAATAAATGGGAGATAAAAAGGAAAGAAGCAGTTTTTGAGTCTTGCAAGCTCTCGAGGCACATGAGAGGCTGGGGGAAAAGAATCAACTCCTTTGTAAAAAGAATGAACTCATTTATAATATGTATTTATATAAAAAATATAAACTCTGAGCTATTCAAAGCTCTGAATATATAAAGGATGCAGAGAGGAATGAGCTCCTCTTTAAGGAAGAGTCCCAAGCATAAATTTACTAGTTGGAAGGGATCTTATAGACACACAGCAGATGAGTGAGCAGACTATGGTCCACTTAATCTAAAAACTAAGAATTAAGGTTCTCTCCAGTCATAAAACTGCATATCTCACATGTCTCATAAAGGACCACATGGCTAGAAATCAGAGAATCAAATGAACTGATGCAGAAGTGTTTGTGCTTTTTGAGTGCTATTTTATAAGACTCCCCAAGTGATATTTAAAGGGAAATATGTTGTATACTTAATAGCTAAAAATAATAATAATAATTGTTTGTTTTTATTTTATCAAAATCCTTCCCATTTCCTAGTAAGTACAATATCTTATTTATAATTCTACTGCTGTAGTCTGTTGCTGTATGCACAGGACTATTATTAAGTTCTATGGTTGTTATTTTTCGGTAAGGCAAAAGCCAAGAATTTTACTGTTATTGACAATTATCTTGAAACTAAATCCAAATGATTTATAGAAAGAATAAACATACAAATACACTATCATTCAATCAAGTCAACTGATCTGCAAGTAACAAGAATGTTCTTACTAGGGATAAAAATGAGTTGAAACTGAAAAATAAAAATAGAGAAATACAAGGAGGAAGGATAATTTTTTTAAATACCTTGATGGATCTTCTAAATCTTACCCACAGGATCCAAAAATTTAGTTGGGAGTCTGAACAACAATTAGGATAAAAGAATGGACTATACCTATATTTCTTCTAAGATATCAAAATTAATAGAATATAATCAGTTAGGATTAGTATTACAAATAGAATGGAAAGAGAAATCCTGAAAAGCAACAAATAGATTAGGTGGAGAAATGGAAACAGCAAAGTGCAAAAGAATCAAACTGACTATGCTGCATCTGATGAACAGAAGCAGCAAGTACAACCACCAGTGACCCAATTCATACTAACAAAAGGAGCTGTGCTAATAGGAAAGAGCATTTCAAAAACGGATCACGAGCTTAGACTTTTGAGAACTGAGGGTAAATAGCTACAATTTGTCAGATATTCCAGACGAAATTTGAAGAAAGCCAACTTCAAAAATTGTAATTATAACCCTAGTAGACTGCCATAGCTATGAGAAATTATGATCCTCTAAGTAAAAAAGAAACGTGTAACCCTGGAGGAAGCTTAGACCGTTTGAACAAAAGCATGTCAGATTTATTGACAATGGACATCATATACATCAAAAATCAGGCAATGTCAGTTCCAAGTCTGGCAGGGACAAAGAGACATTCACAAGTCATAGAAATAGAATGTCTTCCAGTTTCCTTCCAGTGCCATCTCCCTCTGCTCACCATGTGGGGAAGATTGAGAAATTTCTACTTCTATTCTATCCAAAGGCCTTGTCTCAAGTGATGTTACTCAAACTAGGCCACAACCAGACTACTTGCACCCCTTGCCCTATGATGAAAATTCCAAATTTCAAGGTTTCATTTCTCATAGGTTATTCAGGTCTCCATTCAATACCATTCCTAACAGAGGTATAAAGGAAAGAGGCCTCCAGAGATTTACATGGGCAAATAGAAAATAACAGAGGAAGGGGTTAAAAAACATTATGGAAAGATATAGCTCTTAATTTTTATGTAGTCTGGAAACAATGACGCAGCACAGCCTAGAAAAGGAGAGTGGGGTACTAAAATTCACTGACTTAGCTATGAGAATATTTTATAGTATCCAGCCTTGATGACAAGCAGTACAAAAGAAAAAGAACCAGGCTAAGAAAAAAATCAAAAGAGATATTGTCCAGTATAACAGAGTTATCAGTAAAACCACTTCAGAAATCATTGTGACATTATCTGGTGAAGTTGACACTATGCCTATACTTTATCTGGCAATTCCACTACCAGGTGTTCATCCTATGAAATGGTACTTAATGCTGCTACCAAATCCTGAAATTTTTTTGAGGGTGGTGGTCGTTCTGCAATGAAATCAGGTTGCTTCTTGGCTTTCTCAACTTAGGGTTCTGCCTTCTCTAGTCTGCTAAACAGCCACTCTTCCCAAGTTTTATCTTCTCTCTTGTTCTCTTTTTACTCATAAGTGTATGCATTTAAAAAAAATTTAATTCCCCTTACTGTTGTTTTAGTAGAGTTTCAGAAAAGAGTTAAAGAAGGTGCATGTGTTAATCCACCTTTTTTATTCAGAAGCTCCATACTTTTTTCATTATGTATCAAACTCCTACATGTTGTTCTCAATGGCTAAACTTTTTCCCTATTGCACATCTGTCATTTCCTCTACTGGGGTCCAAATCATCCTAATTTTGATGTTGAAAGATTGAAATATTTATAACAAGGTGATTAATAATCAAGAGGAAATTGTGATAAGGGTAATTTTTGAAGTTTTTTTCTTTCTTTCTTATGTCCTAACATACATGTTAGCCGAATAGTCCCTTTGACCTTTCAGTGGCACGTGGTGGATAGAGAGAATTAATAGAACATACATTTAATATTCAATACTCTGTTCATGCTTGATATACCTGCCAACTTTTTGGATGACAAATCAGAGTATAGATAATTGAGTTAATGGTTGTTAAACCTCTATATATCTGAGGCCAATTTTCAACTGGTTAGATCCTTTGGATTTAGGTCTATACTGAATTTAGACTTAGAGATGAAGTCGTTAGGGGTAGTCCTGACGGTTTTCTATCATTCTTCATATGCCCAAGGTATTGATTCCCCTGACTAGACCTCCAGGGAGTCTCAGCACTGTGTGCTGGGAGTGTGGTCAGATGCCGGCAGATTTTAGAAATGCAGCACATTGATACACTGCCTGACTGAAATTCTACTAATATTGTAGCAATTCCAAATTGATAGATTCTTAAAGGAGCTATTTGTGAAAATTTGACAAACCAAAAAATTCACATCAGTATTTACTTTGATGATGCTTGAAAGGTAGATATAGTTTTATTAGAGATTGCTTCTGAGCCTTTTTTAAATAACATTTTTTTGAAAAAGGGAAAATATATGCATTCCTTGAAGAAAATCAAAACTTACAAATAAGTAAATGTTGAATCAATTTATACTTCTACCTGCAGTGGCTGAGAGTACCTCTTTTTCTGTATCTTGGCCAACACTAGGTATTAATTTTTAAAATCTTTGTCAAGATGATAGGTGAAAAATAGTATCAACTTAATTTCTTGTTTGTTTACTAGTTAGGCTGAAGATTTTTCCTATGTTTTTGCTCATTTATATTTCTTTTGTGACTGCCTATACATATATTTTGATTTTTTTATTAATTTGTAAAAGCTTTTTATATTTATTAAGGATACTAACCCTTTGTCTACAACAAGTTTCCCAGGGGATTTTTTTTTCTTAGTTTGTTGTTTATCTAAGGAATCTTTTCAGTGACTTTTCTAAGGCTTAAATTATATAATATTTGATCTTATAAAATAACTTATCTAACATGTTATGAAGTAGAATAATGAAATAAACACCTTCAAATCCACTATCAGGAAATTAATGATTTTATTGAAAAGTCTGAAGTTTTTAACAATGTTTTCTTTTAAGTTTCTGCCTCTGGTGAGAGAACACTTCTCTACCCCAAGATTATATGAATATGTGCTTATGTTTCTTCTAGTATTTTGTAGGGCTTATTTTTCTATTTAATCTTTAATATATCTGGAATTCATTTTGGCATAAAGTATAAGGAAGGGATCCAGAATGTTTTAGTTTCTTTATTCTTAATAATAGCTTTGGGTTTGCGTTTGTAACTGTATTCTTGGATATTTGGGCTGGAAGCAGCCTTTACTTTGAAGAATGATGCTCTACCAATAGACAGGGGAACTTGTTTTATGCTGACTCTTTCAGACATATATGAGATAATTTTCAGTCTTTAGTAAATAAATGTTTTGCCGTTACCAGTTTGCCATACCAAAAGACTTACAAATTGAGAGTTCATAAAAACCAAAAAGTAAGCATTGCTCTTAGGTTAAGTCGGAGAAGGCTGAACATCCAAAACATTACATCAAAACCAAGTGACTCTGAAATTTGGATTATTCTCTTAAGAGATGACTTATGGTGTCTTGGCTGCCAAGCTCGATTGATAAGTGGTTACTGATCTGGAAAACATAATTTAAATTTTTTCTTTGTTTCCTTTTTTGTCATATTTCCATTTTCTCCTGGTAAATTATTTAGTTCTCAGTTCTGGTGTTCTCCAGTCTGTCTGGTAAATTCTCCCTAAATTTGCTATTTTCACCATGAGGCTTATGTTCTGCAAAATATTTTGTTTCCAATGAATTCAGTCTCCTCAAACATTTTTGCTGTTTTTTAAAAAAATAAAAAGCCCATAGGAAGAAAAGGAAAAACAGAGTAAGTCCTGTGATTGAGAAGACTGGCTCTTTGGTAGAGAGGAAAACAGAGAAGAAAAAGAATCATTGAGGAAAATTTGTTTTGAATTTCAGTAGAGGCAGCAAAGTTTAAATATTTGAACCCTGGGGCACAGAGATGGTATGCATAGGAGGTGGGAAAGAAAATAACTTCAATTGAGCACCTGTAAGCGCCAGGCAAGTTAAATGAATGTACCTTTTAAAAATAAAAATCGTAAGAATTTTATGAGATACATATTAACTGGCAGATTTTACAAATGAGGAAACTGAGACTTACTGAGGTCAAAGAACATGCTTAAACTCATACAGTTAGGAAGCAAAGCCAGAATTAAGCCCAAAGCTGAATGACTGCATTTAATTATACATCTATCACTTTAAATAAGTTAGGGTGTTTCAATAGTCTATGTCTCTAACTTTTGTAAGTTGTTCATACATTTCTTTGTATAATAATTAGCCATTTATAAGTTTGCTCTTCACATGCTCTTCCTTCTTTCTCCAATTGATTTCGTAGCTCTTTCTTATTGCTTTACAACCATCCCTTCTGTCCTAATCAGCTCAGGCTGTTATAGTGGAATACCACAGACTGGGTGGCTTAAACAACATTTATTTTTCATGATTCTGGAGGCTGGAATTCGGAGATCAGGGTGCCAGCATGGATAGGTTCTTGGTGAGGGCTCTCTTCCTGGTTTGCAGATAGCCACTCTCTTGCTCTGCCCTAATGTGGAAGAGAGAGAGAGAGCTTGCTTGCTCTCTTAGGTCTCTTATAAGGGCACTAATCTCATCATGAGAGCTCCACCCTCATGACTTCATCTAAACCTAATTACCTCCCCACCCCCTAATACCACCACATTGGGGGCTTCAGCTTCAACATATGAATTTGGGGGGGGGGGGGCGGTGACACACAAACATCCAGCCCATATCTTCTATATTCTACTATTAATTCTTTGTGACTTTTAGACTTTGAAACTATCTTCTCTAAATCAGTTAAGTATGGTGTTCTATGACGTTCTTGTTGAAAAGAAATACTTAATTTACATGTGTTCAAATGTAGCAGTTTTCCCTTATGGTTTGTGCTTTGGAAGTTCAAAGAAGTCCTTTCCCACATCCAAGGTCTTGAAGATGAACTGTCATTTTCTTCCATTACCCTGGTAGTTTTAACTTTTACATTTAGGTCTTTAATTCATCTCTCCATGCTCTTTTCCACTGTACCAGACTGACTCCATAAAAACAGATCTTCCCATTACAGCAGATTCTCTTCTAAGGAGAGCTCACACTTCCTAAAGGGTCTTAATTCCTTAGTAGAGAGTCTGAGAGAAAAAAAGGAGCGGGGAGGGGTGGCACTTCCTCCTCAATATCCTGTAATGCCTCTAGTGAGTTCTTCCCAATCAGTGGAATTAATGGTTAACATGACTGATTCCTTCACTAGACTTATTCCCTAGTCTTTAAGGGAGGCACCTAGTATGATGCCTACAATATGGTAGACACGTAGTGAGCACTTGTTTTATAACTGGAAGAGGACCATATTCTCCTCTCACTCCTACAAGGCATACGGAAGGTATAGTGTGAAGCCAAAAAAACAGATAGCAATAGCAGATCACCACTTATTTGATCAGTGACTACAAATAAGTTAATAATCTTCTCTGCTTCAGAAAATACTAAAGACAGTTAAGAGAAAATAAAGAAAAAGAGAAGAAGATTATATATGAAAAAGTCAAGGAATTAATGTATAAAGAGATTTTGCTGTCTTGGATTATAGTGTCAAAGCAGCCAAAATGGAGCTTTAAAACCCCAGGATAATACACACATAAAAGACCATAGAAGTAGGAGCCCTGGGGTTTTGGTGCTTAGTTTTAAATCCAGACTCCACCATTTAAGTGATGACTGCTCTTGGGCAGTTTACTTAATCTGTCTCTACCCAGTTCTTTCATTGGTGAAATGAAGATAACAATAGTAGCCATCTCATGGGACTTCTGTGGGGATTAAAATAGTTAAATAACTTGGAATAATGCCTGTCAATCAGTTACCACTAGCTATTGTAATTATTTAGTATTCAAAAAAAAGTTATATTAAAAAATTTTAGTCTTCATTTATTTATTTTAGTCCATTTTCTGATAACCTCTTATCTCCATTAGCCTAAGCAGGTTCCGTCCCTTTCCCTTTCTCTTTCCCTTCTGAGTTATTCTTTGCACAAATATTCTGTTTTTGTGTTGTGAGTTTGTGACTAAATTGAAGTGTTTACAGTTACTTTTGATGCTTTCCTTCCCTTTATCTTTTAAGTTATGATTAAGCATTTGCTACCCTGTTCTTTTTTTGTTTTTAAAGATTTTATTTTTCATTTTACTCCCCAAAGCACCCCCGGTACATAGTTGTATATTTTTAGTTGTGGGTCCTTCTAGTTGTGGCATGTGGGATGCCACCTCATCATGGCCTGACAAGCAGTGCCATGTCCATGCCCAGAATCCAAACCGCTAAACCCTGGGCTGCTGAAGCAGAGCACAAATTTAACCACTCGGCCACAGGGCCGGCCCCCGAGCTACCCTATTCTAAAAGAGAGCTGCAGTTTTCTTATTTTGTCTGTCTATTTATCTCCTTCCTCAAAGCTTTGTAGACTTTTGCCTTTTTGTTTCAGGCATGAGGGCATCCTTAATCACTTCTTGTAGGGGAAGTCTAGTGGTGATGAACTCCCTCAGCTTTTGTTTATCTTGGAAAGCTTTTATTTACTGATAATATCTGAAGGATAGTTTCCCTCAATAGAGTATTCTTGGCTGAAAGGTTTTATCTTTCAGTATTTTGAATATATCATTCCATTCTCTCCTAGCCTGTAAGGTTTCTGCTGAGAAATCCACTGAAAGCCTGACACGAGTTCCTTTATAGGTTATTTTCTTCTGCCTTGCTGCCCTTAATATTTTTTCTTTGTTCGTGACTTACTATTAAAAAGTAATATGCCTTGGAGAAGGCCTTTTAGCATTGATGTAATTAGGAGTTCTATTACTTCATATATTTGTAAGTCACGTTCCTTCCCAGGTTTGGGAAGTTTTCAGCTATTATTTCTTTGAACAAGCTCTCTGTTCCTTTCTCTCTATCTTCTCTCTCTTGAATACTTATAATCCTTATGTTGCTTTTCCTAATTGGGTCAGATGTTTCTTGAAGAATTCCTTAATTTTTTAAAAATTTTAGTTCTCTCTCCTCTTCCACCTGAAATATTTCCATATTTCTATCCTCTAGCTCACTAATACTTTCCTCCATAATGCCAGCTCTATTTTTTAAGGATTCTAAGTTATTTTTTATTTCATTAATTGTGGTCTTCATATCCAGAATTTCTGCTTGGTTTTTTAAATACTTTCAATCTCTTTGGTGAAGTATTCCTTCTTCTCATTGGTTTTATTCCTGAGCTCATTTAACTGTCTTTCTGAGTGTTTTGTAACTCATTGAGTTTCTTATGACAGCTATTTTGAATTCTCTGTCATTTACATTGTGAATTTCACTGACTTCAGAGTTGGTTTCCAGAGCTTTGTCATTCTTCTTCTGCTCTGAATTGTTGCTATAGTTTCTCATGGTGTTTGCTGAACTAATCTTTTGCTGGGGCATTTGTGGTAATATCAGGTCGCAGATTCCACCTACAACCACTGAGGGGAAGAAGGAGCTATGTTTCTGATCCCACACTATCTGCTGGAAGTTGTGCGGGTATTGTGGATGGTCCCACCAAGTGAGAAAGTGTTTGCACGTGGGCTCAGGGTTGACCCCACAAAGAGGCCCATTCCCACTTGTGGAGCTGCACTGGTACTATGAGTGCTCACATGGCCCAGGAAAATGCCAGCATGCACATATGTCTGAAACTACCTCTTCTTTTTTTTTAATTGCAGTAACATTGGTTTTTAACATTATATAAATTTCAGGTGTACATCACTATATATTTCAATTTGTGTAGATTATATCATGTTCACTACTCAAAGACTGATTACCATCCACCACCACACACATGTGCCAAATCAACGCTTTCACCCACTTCCCTCTTCCTCTTAACCACCAATCCAATCTCTGTTTCTATGTGTTTGTTTGTTGTTTTTATGTTCTACCTATGACTGAGATCATATGGTTTTTACTTTCTCTCTCTGACTTATTTCACTTAGCATACTACCCTCAAGGTGCATCCCTGTTATCACAAATGGCCAGATTTCATCATTTCTTATGATGAGTAGTAATCCATTATGTATATATACCACATACTCTTTATCCATTCGTCCCTTGATGGGCACCTAAGTTGCTTCCAAGTCTTAGCTATTGTGAATAATGCTGCAATGAATGTAGGAGTGCATCTATCTTTATGCATTCACGTTATCATGTTCTTTGGATAAATACCCAGCTGTGGAACAGCTGGATCATGTAGTTCTAGTTTTAATTTTTTGAGGAATCTCCATAGTGGCTGTGCCAGTTTGCAATCCCACAAGAAGTGTATGAGGGTTCCATTCTCCCCACACCCTCTCCAACACTTATTGCTTCCTGTCTTGTTAACTAAAGCCATTCTGACAGGAGTGCAGTGATATCGCATTGTAGTTTTGATTTGCATTTCCTTGGTAGTTAATGATGCTAAACACCTTGTCATTTGCCTGTTGGCCATCTGTATATCTTCTTTGGAGAAAAGTCTGTTCAGATCTTTTGCCCATTTTTTAACTCGGTTGTTAGTTTTTCTGTTGTTGAGATGTATGCATTCTTTGCATATTTTGGATATTAACCCCTTATCAGAAATATGGTTTGCAAATATCTCCTCCCAATTGTTAGGTTGTCTTTTTTCTTGTTGATGGTTTCCTTTGCTGTGCAAAAGCTTTTAGTTTTATGTAGTCCCATTTGTTTTTCCATTGTTTCCCTTGCCGGGTCAGACATGGTACTTGAAAATATGCTGCTAAGACCTATGTCAAAGAGTGTACTGCCTATGTTTTCTTCTAGAAGTTTCATGGTTTCAGGTTTTACATTCAAGTCTTTAACACATTTTTAGTTAATTTTTGTGTATGATGTAAGAATATAGTCTACTTTCTTTCTTTTGCATGTGGCTGTCCAGTTTTCCCAACACCATTTACTGAAGAGATTCTCCTTTCTCCACTGTATGTTCTTGGCTCCTTTGTCAAAAAATAGCTTTCCATAGATGTGTGGGTTTATTTCTGGGCTCTCAATTCTGTTTCATTGATCTGTGTGTCTTTTTTTGTGCCAGTACCATGCTGTTTTGGTTACTATAACTTGGTAGTATATTTCAAAATCAAGGAGTGTGATATGTCCAGTTTTGTTCTTTCTTCTCAGGATTCCTTTGGCTCTTCGGGGTCTTTTATTGTTCCATATGAATTTTAGGATTCTTTGTTCCATTTCTGTGAAAAATGTTGTTGGAAAATTGATAGGGATTGCATTGAATCTGTAGATTGCTTCAGGAAGTATGGGCATTTTAACCATGTTAATTCTTCCAACCCAAGAGCCTGGAATATCTTTCCATTGCTTTGTGTCTTCTTCAATTTCTTTCAACAACGTTTTATAGTTTCCAGTGTACAGATCTTTCACTTCTTTGGTTAAGTTTATTCCTAGATATTTTATTCTTTTTGTTGCAATTGTAAATGGGATTGTATTCTTAATTTCTCTTTTGCTACTTCGTTGTTAGTGTATAAGAATGCAAGTGATTTTTGTATGTTGATTTTGCATGCTGCAATTTCTCTGTATTCATTTATTATTTCTAAAACATTTTGGTAGATTCTTTAGGGTTTTCTAGATATAAAATCATGTCATCTGCAAATAGTGACAGTTTCACTTCTTCCTTTCCAATTTTGATCCCTTTTATTTATTTTTCTTGCCTGATTGCTCTGGCTAAGATTTCCAATACTATGTTAAATAAGAGTGGTGAAAGTGGGCATTCTTATCTGGTTCTTGTTCTTAGGGGGATAGCTTTCAGTTTTTCTCCATTGAGAAGGATATTAACAGTGGGCTTGTCATATATGGCCTCTATTATGTTGAGGTATTTTCCTTATATACCGATATTATTCAGAGTTTTTGTCATAAATGGATGCTGTACCTTGTTGAATGCTTTCTCTGCATCTATTGAGATAATCGTGTGGTTTTTATTCTCCTTTTTCTTAATGTGGTGTATGACATTGATTGATTTGCAGGTGTTGAAGCATCCCTGCATCTCTGGAATGAATCCTGCTTGATCATGATGTATGATCTTTTTAACGTATTTTTGTATTCGATTTGATAGCATCTTGTTGAGAATTCTTCCATCAGTGATATTGGCCCATAATTTTCTTTTTTTATGTTGTCCTTTTCTGGTTTGGTATCAGGATAATGTTGTCTTCATAGAATAAGTCAGGAAGCTTCCCCTGTTCTTCAATTTTTTGGGAGATTCTGAGAAGGGTAGTTATTAAGTCTTCTTTGAATATTTGGTAGAATTCACCAGAATTCGTCATCTATTCCAGGAGTTTTATTTGGGGGAGGTTTTTGATTACTGTTTCTGCCTCCTTTCTGGTTGTGTATTCAGATTCTCTATTTCTTCTTGATTCTGTTTCAGAAGGTTATATGATTGTAAGAATTTATCAATTTCTTCTAGATTATCCAATTTGTTGGTGCATAGCTTTTCATGGTATTCTCCTATAATCCTTTGTATTTCTGAGGTGTCTATTGTAATTTCTCCTCTTTCATTTCTGAATTTTATTTATTTGAGCCTTCTCTCTTTTTTTCTTGGTGAGTCTAGCAAAAGGTTTGTCAATTTTGTCTATCTTTTCAAAGAACCAACTCTTGATTTCATTGATTTTTTCTTTTTTTTTTAGTCTCTATTTAATTTATTTCTGCTCTGATTTTTATTATTTCCTTCCTTCTACTGATTTGCAGCTTTGTTTGTTCTTCTTTTCCAGTACCTTTAGCTTCTTAGATTATTTTGGATTTTTTTGTTTGTTGAGGTAGGCCTGAATTGCTGTAAACTTCCCTCTTAGAACTGCCTTTGCTGTATCCCACAGATTTTGGCATGTCATATTTTCATTTTCTTTGAATCCAGGTAATATTTTATTTCTCTTTTGATTTCTTCATTGACCCAATCATTGGACAGTAGCATTTTGTTTAATCTCCATATATTTGTGTCTTTTCTGATTTTCTTCCTGTATTTGATTTCTAGTTTCATACCTTTGTGGTCAGAAAGATGCTTGGTATTATTTCGGTCTTCTTAAATGTATTGAGACTTGTTTCATGGCCTAATATGTTATCATTCCTGGAAAATGTTCCATGTGCGTTTGAAAAGAATGCGTGTTCTGCAGTTTTTGGATGCAATGTTCTATATGTCTCTACTAAATTCATTTGGTCTAATGTGTCCTTTAAGGCCAATGTTTCTTTGTTGATCTTCTGTTTGGATAATGTATCCATTGGTGTAAGTGGAGTGTTAGAGTCTCCTACTTTTATTGTGTTACTGTCTATTTCTCCTTTTATGTCTGTTAATAATTGCTTTATATATTTGGGTGCTTCTATGTTGGGAGCATAGATATTTACAAGTGTTATACCTTCTTGTTGGATTGTTCCCTTTATCGTTATTTAGAGCCCTTCTTTGTCTCTTGTTACAGTTTTTGTTTTAAAGTCTATTTTGTCTAAGATAAGTATTGCTACTCCAGCTTTCTTTTCATTGCCATTTGCATGAAGTATCTTTTTCCATCCCTTCACTTTCAGTTTGTGAGTGTCTTTAGGTCTGAAGTGTGTCTCCTATGCAGCATATATATAGATCTTGTTTTTTATCCAATCGACCACCCTATGTCTTTTGATTGGAGCATTTAGTCCATTGACATTTAAAGGAGTTATTGATAAATATGTATTTATTGCCATTTTGTTACTTTTTTTCTGGATGTTTTAGTAGTTCTTCTCTGGTCCTTTCTTCTTCTCTTGCTCTCTTCCCTTGTGGTTTGATGGCTTTCTTTAGTATTATGTTTGGCTTCCTTTCTCTTACTTATTTGAGTATTTATTATAGGTTTCTGGTTTGGGATTACCATGAGGTTCATTTACAAGAATCTATGTATATAGAAATCTATACTGAGTTAATAGTCTCTTTAGTTTGACTTCTTTCTAGGAGTTCTACTCTTTTACACCCCTCCTCCCATATTTTATGTCTTTGATATCATATCTAACCTCTTATTTCTTGTGTGCGTATCCATTACCCTCTTATGACTAATATAGGTAATTTTAGTACTTTTGTACTTTGACCTTCATATTATCTTCATAGGTGGTTGATTGACTACCTTTACTGTATTTTTCCCTTTACCAGTGATTTTATTGTCTTTTTTTTTTTTTTTGGTAATTTTCTTATACCTCTTTGTGTTCTTCTCTTTCCCACTTAAATAAGTCCCTTTTGCATTTCTTGCAAAACTGGTTTCTTGGTGATAAACTCCTTTAATTTTTGTTTCTCTGGGAAACTTTTTATTTCTCCTTCCCAATGATAACCTTGCTGGGCAGAGTATTCTTAGCTGTAGGTTTTTCTCTTTTCAGCACTTTAAATATATCATGCCACTCCCTTCTAACCTGTAAGGTCTCTGCCGAGAAGTCAACTGATAGCCTTATGGGGTTTCATTTTTATGTCACTTGTTGCCTTTCTCTTGCAGTTTTTAGGATTCTCTCTTTATCTTTAATTCTTGACACTTTAATTATAATGTGGTTTGGTGTGGGTCTCTTTGGTTTATCTTGTTTGGTGCTCTCTCTGCTTCCTGTACTTGGATGTCTGTTTCTTTCTTAGGTTAGGAAAGTTTTCAGCTATTATTTTCTCCCAAACAGATTCTCTGCCCCTTTGTCTCTCTCTTCTCCTTCTGGGACACCTATAATATGAATGTTAGTGCACTTGATGTTGTCCCAGAGTTCCCTTAGACTCTTCTCATTCTTTTTAACTCTTTTTTCTTTTATCTGTTCAATTTGGGTGATTCCCTCTAGTCCCCCGTCCAGATTGCTGATCCATTCTTCTGTATCACCTACTCTGCTATTGAGTCCCTCTAGTGAATATTTCATTTCCGGTATTGCATTCTTCACTTCTGATTGGTTCTTTTTCATATTTTCCAATTCTTTATTGACGTTCTCACTGTGTTCATCCATTAACTTTCCTGGCTATCATTTTCAGTGAAGAACAAGTTAAGAATTTTACTGAGGGCCAGCTACGTGGCCCAGTGGTTAAGTTCGGTGCACTCCACTTCATCAGCCCAGGTTCAGTTCCCAGGCGTGGACCTACACCACACATCAGTGGCCATGCTGTGGCAGCGACCCACAGACAAAATAGAGGAAGACTGGCATGGATGTTAGCTCAGGGTGAATCTTCCTCAAGCAAAAAGAGGAAGATTGACAACAGGTGTTAGCTCCGGGCGAATTTGCCTCAGCAAAAAAATGAATTTTACTGAATTTCCGGAAATTAAACTCCACTTAATTGTAGAATGAATAACATGAAAATGATATTATCATCATTCCAAATCAAATGACTTTATCAATAACATATAACAATATCTTACTTGGGGAAAAATACATACTAAAGTTTTAAGTTAATGAACTGAAGCAGAAAGAGGAAAACAGAGAAATCAAAGGGTGTAAAATGAGGAGGAAAGAATTTGTTAACAACTTAATAACTTAAATAACTTAATAAATTAATAAGTTAATGACAACTTAATACCTCCAGGTATTATACTCAATACCTTGAGGTGCACCTGGGAGGCTGGACAACACAGGAAGAAGTGAATAAAAGACAGTACAAGACTTAGAGAAACCCCAGATTTTGACAAATTGACAGGACATGATTGGAAAGGAATGACATTTTTAATATAAATTGAATGGAAAGAGAAAAAAGTAAAAACTCAAATAAATTGGGTAAGAAAATGAAAACAACAAGGTTTTAAATATCAAACTAATCATCTCCCAATGATGAAGCAGCACCACACCTTGATATTCTCATCATCTGTCAGCAACAAACTCCCAGCTTTGCCACAGGCTTCATCACACACCCGTTACGGACCTCACCAACACCTTTAATTTCTTGGCTTCTCTAATTTCTCCTTTCTCATTTAACACTATCAGGCCTTCACTCCTTTCCCACCCAGCCCAATTAAGCTCCACAGGCAGTTACTTTAACCACTTATGGGATGATATTTTCAAATCCTCCAGCCCACTTTTCACCCATCACCACAGATTGGCATGTCATCTTGAGTCAATTCTGCTGTCCGCCTTGTCCACACCTACACTTTCGATGATGGGTGCTACTGAAGAATATCACCAGCCACACAGACATATGCCTCTATTGACTTGTGGCTGCCAGCCTCAAGTGGAAACTCAAAGCTGGTCTCAATAATTCTTTTTCCCTCAACAGCTTGCTCTCCCATTCTCCACAGAAACTATTTGAAATTTTCTTCAGTATGCAAATAAATGTAAAATCTCTCAACAGCTCTCACCCTCCACAGAAGCAGTGTATCATATTAGAAACACCAAATAATTTGCAGGTGAAAGCCTTCCATTTATCTGCCCTTCTGCTACAATGGTAGCTGTGTCTCTCCTATCAAAGATCAACTCTTCCCCCTGGGATCTGGATTCCACCACTTTTCATCAATTCTGGGATCTCTCTCCATCAGTCATCCCACTCTGCTGAATCTTCAACCTGCCCCTCTCTACTGCATCCCACCCATCAGTATCAGATGTTCACATTATTATTATAAATTTTTAAATCCTCTGGTGACCACACCATTTTATCCATCCTGTAATGAATTAGACTGTGTATTTAAATCTACACCCATCACTATAAAATATGTAATGTTTTTGGGGGATCAACAGATTTTATTTTTAAAAAAAAAAATAAGCATGTTGATGGACACTAGTCCAATTCCCTACTTTTTCACTTATCACTTTATTTCCAAGATCCATTTACGTCACTTTATAATCACCTTGTTAGTTGCTTCTAACTTTATGTTTGAAATCTATCCTTGGACTCACTAGTTGCTTCTAACTGCTGCCTACTATTTACTGCCCAGTGTGCATCCACCACTTTGTACTTATTCACTTCCTTTGTGACAGATGGCAAGGTCACCATGACTCCCAGCTCACACCAATGACCTAGACTAGTGATCTACAGCATGGTCTCTTTATCACTTGTGAGTTACTTCTCCAGAAGGTATACCTGGGAGTACTTTAGCTGATAAGTGAGACATGCAGATACATAATTTCATTCCTAGATTGCCTTCCAGAACTACTGTAATAATCCACACTCTCACCAGCTGTTGGGGGCTGTTCCCTTCACCTCACATCCTGGACAGCATTTGGTTTTATCTACCTTTCTAATTTTTGCCATTTGGCTGGTGCAAGAAAGTTCTTTGTTGTTATTTTAATTCACTTTTCAGTGTCTACTGGTAAATTCATCTATCTATTTATATACTTGCTAGCCCTTCAGGTTTTCCTTTTCTAAGTTGCCTGTTCATACCTTTGGCCCAGTTTTCCATTTGAGTCATCATCTCTTTCTTGTTACTCGGTAGACATATCTTGTATATTATGTATATTAATCCTTCATGATTTTTATACTTCGAAAATACCTTCTCTCAATTTGTTATACGTCTGTGAACTTTGTCTACGGTATTCTTGATTAAGCAGAACATTTAATTTCATTGTAGTCACATACATTTTTCACATTGCATGCTTTGGGGATTCTAAGAAAGACTTCCCTACACCCAAGACCACCTGGGTCGTTCTCCAACATTTTCTTTTATTAGCTCTATAGTTTTATCTTTCACATTTAAGATTTTAATCTACCTGTTAATGCTTCTCTTCTACACAATGTTGGCCACTAAAGACAGATCTCCCAGCACGCCAAACTATTTTCCATAAAAGGAGCTCTCAATAGTTCTGAAAGCATCTGACATGTTAGAGAGACTGAGTACACCTTTAGTCCAAATATCCACCACACTGACAAAACTATTTGTTAATGTGACGGATTCCTTTACTGAACTGTTAAGTCTACAAGTCCAAGAACAGCATTCCTCTACACATTTCTCTATCCACAGCATCTGATATATTGTCTATAACATGGTAGACTCTTAATCATTTGTTTTATAACAGAAAGAAAATGAGATTCTTTCCATTTGCCCATAAATCTTGGAAAGAGGTAGAATGATGCGGAGTCAAACCTGGATTCCCAGAGCAAATCTGCCACCTTCTTGGGCTATGACTGAAGACAGGTTAACAATCCTCTCTGGTTTGAAAGAATGTCAAATAGTAGAACAGAACAGAGAGGAGAAACAGAGGAAGAAAGAAAAAATCACGTATATAAAAAATGTCAAGAAAATAAAGTTCAAAGAAAGAGATTTGGAGATCTAGGATTATAGTATCAAAGGAGTCAACACAGAGTTGGGGAGAAGGGTGGGGATAGCACAACAGTGCTTAGAGGAAGGGTTTTAGAGCCAAGCTACTAGGGTTCAAATCCAATTAAGAGTTGAGGATCTTTGGCAATTTACTTCATCAGTGAAATGCAGATAATGATAGTCATCACATACTCCAAAAAGCAGACTTCAAAATAACAGATCATAACTATAGAGAACTTTATTATAACTCTGAAATGCCCTGGTTCCTTGGCGTAATAGGCAACTTAAAATAATACCAGAAGAAGTAAAGGCCATTTGGAGAGAAGCATCTGGGATGTTACAGAGATAGAACATTACATACTTCATTAAGTCAGTCAATGTCTTGTTCTAAGTCTATCTTAGGAGAGAAACATTCAGTAAATTTTATAAACTAAATGTCCTCAAGTTTGCTGTCAATATTAACTCCCTCTGATTCCATGTTGGGCCTAGAGACTTGTAAGTCAGGGAAGTGATGCTGTCAGGAGGAACGGAGGCTGGGGAAGGGTACAGGGCCCAATTATGAAGGACTTTATAAGTCTTGCTTGGAGTTTGGGTTTTAGAAGAAGTTTTCAAAGAATACATAATTACAATTAAATTTTAGAAAACTGAGTCTGAAAGCATTGTGATAACAGGGCTCAGAGGGCAGCCAATTGTGTGATTAGATGACTATTTTACATTTAAAGCCCCTCTCATTGTAAAGAGGATGAGTTTTGAAATAGAACAAGGTTTCAAGGTTTGTCGGGGGAAGGGCAGAATTAAAGTGGGATATCCTAGCAAGAATAAGCCAAAGATCCTAAAGAGTTCAGCAGAGGGATGCAAAATCTCACTTTGGAAGACTATCATAACAAACTATTCTTCAAATGCCAGGAAAAAAACACAATTTTTTTTCATTATAGCTATATATTACAAGCAGTTGAGTCCCTAAAAGAAAGCTATTTTCATGTTACAAACTCTAATTTTCTCTGTGAAAAAAACACTGATTAAGGGACCAGCCCTGTGGCCTAGTGGTTAAGTTAAGCATGCTCCACTTCAGTGGCCTGGATTCAGTTCCCTGGCACAGACCTACACCACTTATCGGCAGCCATGCTGTGGCAGCAACCCTCATACAAACAGAGGCAGATTGGCACAGATATTAGCTCAGGGCAAATCTTCCTCAAGCAAAAAGAGGAAGATTGGCAACAGGTGTTAACTCAGGGTAAATCTTGCTCAGCAAAAAAAATTAATAGAATGAAAATAGAGTAAAAAAATTTAATTCTCCTATGGATACCTATAATAGCCTGATAATAATAAATAGAGCACACTTCCTATTTAAATGTGTTTTATGAAAAGAATAAAAAAAAAAGATGAATGAGTGAAAGGACAAAAACGGAAGCAGGAAAACCTAAGTGATGCTTAAATTTAGGAGGGCCTGAATTTCAACTCCTATTGAGGAGTGCTGAGCAAATTCACCTCTGCTTTATGAAATAATCTTGGATCTTATTTCAGAATGGAAACTTAGCTGCCTGTCCATTTCTAAAATAAGACCAGGATACTATCTATTGATGTTTTTCTATTCAACTGAATAGTAAATTAAAGGTATAAAAATATGCATTTATGGATTTAATAAAACTGTTTCCATTTGAATTTTAATTTTACCCAAATACAAATGAAACATCTCTGCACGCACCCTAAGGCTTATGCCTGATGCCTCTCTCTAGACACTCCTGGAAGACAGAGAGTCTGTCATTCACAATCAGAGTTGGTTCCCTTTTGCCAGGCACAGTGCCTGGAACACAATGAATAGTTAATAAATATTTGTTGAATGAACCATTGATGGTTTGAAGGAAGGAATGAAGGAATGGAAGATCATCAATATAAATTATATTCGGCACGTGCCAGACAAAATGATCCCAAATAGTGGTGTTTTTCTTTTGGGAGAATCAGTGTTACTCATTGGCTCCTTTGCTGTTTTCTTCCCATGGTGTATTTTGGTCTTCCATACTATCTAAAGGCTGCCACTCCTAGCCTTTCTAGAGCTCTTCCAATTGCTCTGAAATATGATAGATTACCATAATTTCTAGAAAGTATATGCTCCTCGTTAACAGAAAAAAAAACAGATATTCAGTGTGGAATGTGATAAAATTGCTAGGGTAAAAGTGTTAAGCCTATATATGTGAGCAATATATTGACTTTCTGTTCTGCGACACACATGCAAAAAAATTTAATAACAAAGGGCAAAATGGATCCCCAGGCTAAGAAAGAGAGCAGGAGCAGATATATGAGGAAGACTGAGAGAATTAAAAGGTGGTAAGAAAGTTCATACATTGAAAAATTCTACTTTATAAATGGTTCCACTAGACGTGAAGTCATTAAATGGTGAAAACATATGAAGAAAGTATAAAGTGCTAACTTTCCTATCCTTCCTCCATCAAAGTTATCGGATTGCTTTGGAAACACAAACAGGTTTGGTTTAGTGCTCTGCAAATGTCCCATTTTTTAAACATTCTTTCTGGAATAATATGGAAAGAAACTATACATTATACCAAGACAAGCTATTTTGGATTTCAACTATATTATTTTTGGTTTTGATTTTTAGGATCAACTTCAGTACCTACAAGTAAGTTTCTTTGCATTTCTCAATTCTGGTATATGTCAATCTCCTACAGAATCCAGGGAATTTTTCACAAAAAGCCTATTTTCAACTCAGAGTCTCTATTTCATTTCAGATACATATCTCAGTCCCCTTTTGTTTCATTTTACCCAGAAGTCCCAGAGTCCACTGAGGAATTTTTGGAAAGTGAAATGTTTAAATCACTAACTGAAAGAAGAAGAAAGAAAAAAGTAATCTCCTGATATTTAATATATTTTAATTAAATGTTTAAAAAAAAGGAGGTAAAAAATTAACTTGCAAGTAAGATAACTGAAAGAAATTAATGGATGAATTTAGGGAAATTTAAAGTAAGAGAACTGTTACAATACTTTCAGCGGTTCAATTCCCAACAAGATGGTAAGAGAAACAAGACAGCTGTTGGAGAGGAGTGGCAGTTTCCTTTCTGGTCCTCTTAAGTTCTATCTGGACCAGGACTAAAACCAGCACACATCATAAAGGATTCAGAGACTCTAGGATCCAGACTACTGTTCTTAAGAAAGGAAGATTTTCAACATTATACACCACATACAAAATAAAACAAATTAAAATGAAATTTTTAACTTTAGAAAAGTTTGTATGCACTCCTAATAATTTCCCTTTCCATTGTCTTAGTGTAAAAATCCTTGGTCTTGAACAATGTAAGAGACTAGTATTATCACATATGCAGAATATGAGACCTCCTAGTTCTTCCTTTCTCCTGCTACAGGAGTAGTGTCATTTTTGAAAAAAAAAAATTCTCCCTTATGATTAAAAGGAAAATTAATATAAAGAGGAAATATGCCAATTAAATAATTTATCACAAAAATTGGTATTCATCTTGAAAAACAGTATTCAGTGATTTAAATAAGAATGAGAAGGTAGCAGAAAATAAAATAAGAGGGACAGATGTGGCAGAACAAAGAAAGGAAAAGAGGGATTTGTGAGATGTGTAAATACCAATCTACCGAAGGCTTTCATTTCTGTACTAAGGAAAGAAGTGAAAAACTAGAACGGGCTCCATCTACTCACCTGTCCCTAAAGGCCTGCCAAATTGAGGATTCCTAAAATCCAAAAGACAGAAGCCATTCTTAAAGTAGAAATACTGAAACCATGGCTGAGAGGGTTTATTATTTCTTAAGAAAATAATTCATGATCTGAATGATGACTCAGTAATGGACCCAGAAAATATAATCTAAATTATTTCTTTGGCTTATTTCAGCTAAATATTTACAGATTCCTGCTAAGTTCAAAAAAAATATCAAACAAATAAAAGATAGAGAAATTAAGAAACAAGTGAGCTGAGGCTACAGGAAAAAAAACAGAGAGAAAACTATTTTTTTTAAGTAAAATGATGTCAGCAAGCCAATCCACTGAAGGATATTAATGCTCCATATTGAATGGGCCCCCCACAACCCAACACTGCTACAATGAGAAGACAAGATCCATAGAAAAGGGATTCTAATTTCTTATCATAGGACATTTATGACTAAAAACAGAGAAAGGTTTGGTACTCTCTGAAACTCTCACTTTTAATGCTTCCCTTCAAAGGCTATAGAGTAGAAATTATGTCCTTAGGGGGAAATTTTTAATATATTGTTCTGGCTTCTTTTTGTTGGTATCTTTAATATCCACTGGCATATTTTCTTCCTTTTTTTCAATTGTACTAACAAAAGATATTCTGAGGGTTCTTGGAAACTTTTCCTGTACTGATTATTTTCACCATTACCTTGAGACTGGTGTATTTACCCAACACTCCCTTAGTTTATTGATGTTTTCTAAAAGGAGAGCAATCACTTATGCAGAAGAGTAAATAGAAGGCAAATGAGCTCCTTGGACCCACTACCTAAGAGTGTAAAGTAGTAATCTTCCTGCCTAAGACGTAAGGAAGTAATCTTCTGGAATTACTGCTACTGAGTTGTAGGCAGAAACTAAAAACTTTACTTACCTGAGTTTAATGAGGAACAGAGGAGAGTAAAGGAATTAGGACATAAAGAGGATGCGTGAAATCCAGTGCCACAGATTTTTCAAAAAGAGAGATTTTAACAGTTTCTGATAGGCTTCCCTTTCTTATAGGGACTGAGAGAAAAAAAGATGATGAAAATCACTTATGTCTTCTGCCTCCTCCTAAAACTCTACCTTGCACAGGGCTATAGCTACAGACACAGACACAGAGGTCTGGAGCTTTCTTCCTAAGAACGACATCTTTATAACTATATTCAAGAGCTTGTGACCAAGTCATGTTTGTGTTTTTATTTTACAAAAATCTGTAGTAAAATCATAACCATGCAGTCACATTATTTTTCCCCTAAACTACAATTTTGTTGTTGTTCTTTCATGGTTCCTAGAGGGAACCGCGATTACTAACACCAAAGAAACTCCATTCCTATACTTCTTATTCTTTGCTCATTGTCAAGTTGTTAATGATATCATAGGAAAAACAAACTCTCTTGATTAACTGAAACAACACAGAAGGGAAAACTCTCCCAGTAAATGTTTAAATGCTTATCAACAACAGGAGATCGGTCCATATTTAAAAAAAAAAAAAAAGGCAAGGACTGACAATTAAAAGAAGGCAAAGGAAGGGGGCATATTAACATCGCATGACAATATAGTAATTAACTGAAAGGTTTCAATGCTATGGACTAAGAAAATAAGTAAAGCCCTAAAATGGCCCTTCCACACTCCATCACATATCCAGACCCACCACACTTGTGAACCCGACAGAAAAGAAAGAGAAACATCTCATATCATGTTTTACAGCTCCTGGAAAAAATGGTAGGTTTAGTCTTCTCTGAAGGTTTCATTTCTGATGTGCCTCTGCAATTATCATGAGTAGGAACTACATACTTCAAATAAAAAGCAATCTAACGCATTGTGTCAGCTTGTTTTCTAGCAGTACCTTTTGTGCCCACTGGTAAGTTCCTTCTCTGTTTCTCAATTCCAGTATCCACAGATGTCCTAAGAGATCTAGGAAATATTTTTTACACTATTTCCTACTGTACCCTGGCACAGCCATGGGTTAATGTGCTTATTCAACATAAATCATAGCTTACCAGTAATTCCTAAATTGAGTGAGATCTATTAGCTGAAAGAAAGAAGATTAGAGAAGTGATATCCTGGGACGGGTTACCCTGAGTGGTCATCAGAAACTTTGAAATGTACTAATAATGATTCCAGGGGAACAGAAAAAGAACAAGAATAGAGAAAGTAGAAGGCATTTAGAACAGAGAGGATATATTAAAGTCAAGAAAGCATATTTTAAAAATAGATTTTAACAGATCTTAGAAGATTACAATTCCGTTACCGGCTGAGAAAAAAGAGTAAATGAAATAGGGTTACATCCCTCAAAAATCTCTAACCTGTATAAGACCATACCACAGATACAAATATAAAAGTGATGCTGTTTTCTTCTCAAGAAAGATAATATTAGAAAGCACATTCAACAGCTTCTGACCAAAGCCCACTAAAACGTTCGTGTTTTTACTTGGAAAATATCTTTAGAAACTCTTCTTCCATCCTCCACTCCTCTTGCCCCCACCCATCCAATGTATTTTTCTTTCTTCTTTATTGTTGCTATGTGACTGTGTTTGTTTCTTTGAGAGAGCTATCATATCTAACTTTGGAAAACTTAATACTCATTTCTCTTCATTATTCATTATGCTCTTAGGTTATTAATGATGCTTTAAAAACAGTAATTTCCCATGATAAAAAAAAGTGTAAGCAGAGAACATTTTTCTTTGTGAATGTTTTAATGACTTATTGACAACAAAAAGTCATTGTGTACTGAAATAAAAAGTCAAAACTAGAAACAGCAATGAGGAACAGGGAAAGAGAAAGAAGAGACACAGAAAAATTAGAAAGAAAAAAAGGAGATGGGTTGTATTTTATAACACCACAATTCATCAAAAAAGTTCAATGCTATGGCCTAAGAGAGTCAAAGCCTGGAATGGGAGCCCCCGCCCCAACTGTGTATAGTCTGCCCACTGAGGCTATAGAAACCACCTCTCAGAGCTATACTTAACTCAAATAGTCATACCCCAAGACATTTTCTAAATGACTTAGAGGATATAGATAATTCCTGTCAGTTTTATTTCTGATGCTCTCCTGCAAAGATTATGTAAAATGTTTTTAATTGAAAGTAACATTGGTTATAACATTATATAAGTTTCAGGTGTACATTATAATTCAACTTCTGTATATACTACAGCCTGCTATCCAGTCACCCATCAATGGACACAGGTTGTTTCCATGTCTTGACTATTGTAAATAGTGCTGCAATGAACATAGGGGTGCATATACCTTTTCAGATTAGTGCTTTCCTGCTCTTGGGACAAATAAGCAGAAGTGGAATAGCTGGATCACACGGTAGTTCTATTCTTAATTTTCTGAGGAATCTCCATAGCGTTTTCCATAGTGGCTGAAACAACTTAAATTCCCATCAGCAGTGTACAAGGGTTCCCTTTCCTCCACATCCTCTCCAACACTTTTATTATTTCTCATCTTTTAATTAATAGCCATTGACAAGCGTGAGTTGATATCTCATTGTTTTTTTCTTTTTATTGAGGTAACATTGGTTTATGACATTATATAAATTTCAGGTGTACATCATTATATTTTGACTTCTCTGTAGACTACATCATGTTCACCACCCAAAGTTTACTTACCATCCATCACTATACACATGTGCCCTTTTCCCCTTTTACCCTCCCTCCCTTCTTCCCCTCGGGTAACCACCAATCTATTCTCTATACCCATGTGTTTGCTTCTTGTTGTTGGATCTTACACATATGAGTGAAATCACACAGTATTTGGCTTTCTCTGTCTGACTTATTTCAGTTAGCATAATGCCCTCAAGGTCATGATGTCAAAGAACATGAATTTCCCTATAATCAGTGATGCTGAATATCTTTTCTTGTGTCTGTAGGCCATCTGTATATCTTCGGAAAAATGTCTGTTCAGATCCTCTGCACATTTTTTAATTGTGTTGTTTGGTTTTTTTGCTGTTGAGTTGTATGAGTTCTTTATATATTTTGGAAATTAACACCTTATCAGTTGTATGATTTGCAACAATATCTTCTCCCAAATGGTAGGTTGTCTTTATATTTTGTTGATGGTTTCCTTTGCTGTGTAGAAGCTTTTTAATTTCAATGTAGTCCCATTTGGTTATTTTTGCTTTTGTTTCCCTTGCCTGAGGAGACATGGTATTCAAAAAGGTATTACTGAGACCAATGTCAAAGAGCATGCTGCCTATATTTTCTTTTAGGAGTTTCTTGGTTTCAGGTCTTACATTCAAGTCTTTAATTCATTTTGAGTTAATTTTTGTGTATGGTGTAAGATAGTGGTCTACTTTCATTCTTTTGCATGTGACTGTACAGTTTCCCCAGTACTATTTATTGGAGAGACTTTCCTTCCTCCATGGTATGTTCTTAGCTCCTCTGTCAAAGATTAGTTGTCCATAGATGTGTGGGTTTATTTCTGGGTTCTCAGTTCTCTTCCACTGATCTATGTGTCTGTTTTTCTGCCAATACCATGCTGTTTTGACTACTATAGCTTTGTAGTATACTTTGAAATCAGGAAATATGATATCTTCAGCTTTGTTTTTTTTTCCCCTCAGGATTACTTTGGCTATTTGGGTCTTTTGTGGTTCCATATAGATTTTAGTATTCTTTGTTCTATTTCCATGAAAAATGTTGGGATTTTGATAGGGATTGTATTGAATCGGTAGATTGCTTTAGGTAATACAGACAATTTAACTATGCTAATTCTTCCAATCCATGAGCATGGAATATCTTTCCATTTTCTTGTGTCTTCAATTTCTTTCAACAATGTCTTATAGTTCTCGGTGTACAAATCTTTCACATTCTTGGCTAAATTTACTCCTAGGTATTTTATTCTTTTTGTTGCAACTGTAAATGGGATCATTTTCTTGATTTCTCTTTCTGCAAGTTCATTGTTAGTGTATAGAAATGCAACAGGTTTTTGCATATTGATTTTGTACCCTGTTACTTTACTGTATTCATTTATTAGTTCTAATATTTTTGGTGGATTCTTTATATATTATAATATCATATCTTCTGCAAATAGTGACAGTTTTATGTCTTGATTTCCAAATTGGATCTCTTTTATTTCTTTTTCTTGCCCACTTGCTCTGGCTTAGACTTGCAATACTATCTTGAATAAGAGTGGTGAGAGTGGGCATTCTTGTCTTGTTCCTGTTCTTAGAGGGATAGCATTTAGCTTTTCATCATTGAGTATGTTAGCTGTGGGTTTGTCATATATGGCCTTTATTATACTGAGCTATGTTCCTTCTATACCCATTTTATTGAGCTTTTTATCATAAATAGATGCTGTACATTGCCAAATGCTTTCTCTGTATCTATTGAGAAGATCATATGTTTTTTATCCTTCATTTTGTTAATGTGATGTATCACACTGACTGATTTGTGGATGTTGAATCATCCTCGCATCCCTGGAATAAATCCCACTTCATCATGGTGTATGACCCTTTTAATGTTTTGGTGTATTCAGTTTGCTAACATTTGGTGAGAATTTTTGAATCTATGTTCATCAGGAATATTGGCCTGTAATTTTCATTTTTTATATCCTTGTCTGGTTTTGGTATCTGGGTAATGTCAGCCTCATAAAATGAGTTATATGGTACTCTCTCTTCTTCAATTTTTTGGAAGACTTTGAGAAGGACATGTGTTAAATCTTCTTTGAATGTTTGGTAGAATTCACCAGAGCAGCTGTCTGGGCCTAGACTTTTGCTTTTTGGGAGGTTCTTGATTACTTTGTCAATCTCTTTACTAGTGATCAATCTATTAAGATTCTCTATCTGTTCTTAATTCAGTTTTGGAAGGCTGCATGATTCTAAGAATTTATCCATGTCTTCTAGGCTTTCCAATTTGTTGGTATATAGCTTTTCATAGTCGACTCTTATAATCCTTTGTATTTCTGTGTTATCCATTGTAATTTCTCCTCTTTCATTTCTGATTTTATTTTTTGAGGCTTCCCTCTTTTTTTCTTAGTCTAGCTGAAACTTTCTCAATTTTGTTTATCTTTTCAAAGAGACAGCTGTTAGTCTCACTGATCTTTTCTATTGTTTTGTGGTTTTTTTTTTTTTTTGGTCTCTATTTCATTTCTTTCTGCTCTGATTTTTATTATTTCTTCCTTCTACTGACTTTGGGCTTCATTTGTTCTGCTTTTTCTAGTTCCTTTAGGTGTAATGTTGAATTGTTTATCGAGATTTTTCTTGTTTCTTGAGGTAGGCCTGTATTGTTGTAAATTTGTGTATTAGTACTGCATTTGCAGCATCCCATAGATTTTGGTTGTGTCATATTTTTATTTTCATTTGTCTCCAGGTATTCTTTTATTTCTCCTTTGATTTCTTCATTGATCCAATAGTTCTTCAGTGTCATGCTGTTTAGTCTGCACATATTTGTGATTTTTCCAGCTTTCTTCTTGTAGTTGATTTCTAGTTTCAAACTTTTGTGGTCAAAAAAGATGCCTGATATAGTGTAAGTCTCCTTAAATTTGTTGAGACTTGTTTTGTGCCTCAACATAAGGTCTATCTTTGAAAAAATTCCATGTTCACTTGAGAAGAATGTGTATTCTACTGCTTTCAAATGGAATGGTCTATATAAATCTATTAAGTCCATCTGGTCTAATGTTTCATTTAAGATCAATGTTTGTTTCCTTGTTGACTTTCTGTCTAAACAATCTATCCATTGATGTAAGTGGGGTATTGAAGTCCTCTACTATTATTTCTGCTAAAAGAATCTCATCTTCATTGACCTATATAGGTTGTGTCCTTTTCCTCTTCCCCATCTATGCTTTTGTCGTCAGAAATTATCCCTTTTTATGTTGTGAATTTGTTACCAAATTTAAGTGGTTATAGTTATTTTTAATGTTTCTTTTCCCTTTAATCTTTATGTTATAATTCTTTACCAACATATTCTGATATAGAGTTGCAATTTTCTGATTCTGCCTGTCAGTTTATCACCTTGCTCAAAGTTTTGTGTACCTTTGCCTTTTTGTTTCAGGTAGGAGAGCTTCTTTCAACATTTCCTGTAAGGCAGGTCTAGTAGAAATAAATTCCCTCAGCTTTTGTTTGTCTGGGAAAGCCTTTATCTCTCCTTCATATCTGAAAGACAACTTTGCTGGATAGAGTATTCTTGGCTGATAGTTTTTATCTTTTAATATTTTGAATATATCATTCTACTCTCTCCTGGCCTGTAGAGTTTTGCTGAGAAATCTGCTCATAGCCTAATGGGAGGTTACCTTGTAGGTTTTGGGGGTTTTCCCTGGTTTCCTTTAAAATTCTTCCTTTCTCATTGACTTGGCAGTTTTACTATCATATATCTTGGAGAAAGTCTTTTTGTGTTGACATAATTGGGTCTTCTATTAGTTTCATGTACTTGTATATCCAGTTCCTTCCCCAGGTTTGGGAATTTCTCAGTTATTATCTCTTTAAATAAGTTCTCTGCTCCTTTCTCTCTCTCTTCTCCTTCTAAGATACCCATTATCCTCATGTTTCCCTTTCTAAGGAGTTGGATAGGTCTAAGAGAATTTCTTTGTTCTTCTTAAATCTTAGTTCTCTCTCCTCTTCTACATGCATCATTTCTAGATTTCCATCTTAAAGCTCTCTAATTCTTCCATATGGTCTGCTCTATTTTTGAATGCTATCTACTACATTCTTCATCTCATTAACTGAGTTCTTCAGCTCCAGAATTTCTGTTTCATCCTCTTTTAGAGTTTCAATCTCTTTGGCAAAGTGTTCTTTCAGTTCGTTAATTTTATTCCTGAGCTCAAAGACTTGCCCTTCTCAGTCTTTTTGTGGTCATGGGTTTCCTCGTGACACTTATTTTGAATTCTTTATCAGTTAGATGACAGTCTTCCATGATTTTAAGTTTGGTTTCTGGAGAATTGTTATTTTCTTTTGTGATGCCATGTTACCATGATTTTTCATGGTGCTTGATGAATTATTCCTGTCAGTGCATTTGTCATAGCAAATACTTTTCTCATTTACATATAGCTTTGTTTGCTTTTATTCTATTTAATCCGTTGGTGATTAGAGGTCTTTCTTTTGTTTTTCAGTAGGTGGCACTATAGCACCAGTTTTTGGTTTCTCTTACTTGCACTGCCTCTGGCTATATTTGAGGATTGGCACTTTCCCCCTCCACCGCCTCTACGACGGGTGTCTCAGGTGCCCTAATCATCATCATTGCCTGCCCCTCTGAGGATCATTGATGCCTTCTTTTTGCTGGTGCTGCTGAAGTCACAGGCTTTGTCACCAGGGGCAAAGGGATGGCAGGCACCTCCACCATGTCCAGGGTCACCTGGGTCACAAGCACTGCAGCTGTGGCAGGGAGAGAGGATGGTAGAGAGGGAGTCAGGTTCACAGGACACCACCTCCACTGTTGCCTGATTGGTTGTGGCCGCAGGAGCTGCTGTGATCAGGAGGCAAGTATCATGTGTGCCACCTCCACTGCTGCTACAGAGTTCTGAGCCACAGCCAGGGATTGAGATCATGGGGCACTGCCTTTGCTGTTGCCTGGCTCCCTGTGGCCACAAATGTCACTGCAGTCGAGAGTTTGGGGTCGTGCATGCACTTTCACTGCTGCTGTCAGGCTCTAGGCCATGGCTGGGGGTCAGGATCACAGGGCTCCACTTTCACTGTTGCCCCGTTTCCTGTGGCCACAGACACCATTGCAGGTAGGAGCCTGGAGTCATGTGTGTGCCTCCTCTGCTGCTACCAGGTTCTCTAGAGCTGCGGGCAGCTGGCTTAGCCACCACAGCTGGGGGCCAGGATCACGGGCCCCACCTCTGCTGTTCCCCAACTTACCTCCTCTATGCACTCAAATCCACCCACCTTCGTATGTACCAATGTGTGGATCTCTCCAGCACCTAGTGTGTTGCACAAAGGCGACTTTGTTGAGTTATAGATGTTTTATTCAGATTTAAGGGGACAGAGAAGGGAGACATATAGTAATAGCTATTATTATTTCTATAACTTAAATACACAAGAGTGGTATAAATAAGTTTGCATTTCTTAAAGCCTTGTTATATTCTAGTCATTATACTGGGTTATGGGAATAAAAATGTAGAGAAACATCTCCTGGGTCTCAAAGCAACCCTTGTAACAGGAGAGATGCATACATCATACATGACAGCCCCAAGTGACAGGTGCTTTCATAGCAGACATGCACTTACATTACTAGAGTACAGGAGCTAAACCAGTTTATTGAAGGAGTGGAGAGTGTGGCATAGATAAGAATGGTTAAAGAAAAATGCACATAAGGGATAGCGTTTGAATTCACCCTGACATGAGGACTTCATGTGAAGAAAAAGGGGGGTAAAAATATTCCAAGCACAGAAAACATTCCACATAAAGGCAACTAAGTATACGGTGTTTTCTAGGAACAGCAGGCAATTCCAAGTATCTATCCTAAAGATAGAGGATAAGGCTGTTGGGGCCAGATAATTATGTACCTTTTTTTTTCATGCAAAAGTCTAATTCTCTAAACAATGTCTACATTAGAATTAGACGTGCAGACATGTCTAATTCTGAAGACAACAGGTAGTTGTTGAAGAGTTTAAAGCAGAGTGACATCATCATTGTGGTGGAATAGGAGGTCCCCAGCTTGCTTCCTTGACACAACTATCTGGCAGCCACCCATGGACAAAAGTGTCTTTGTGGGACTTAGCACTCCAGAATAAAGGACCCGTAAAGGTCACAGACGGCTCCAGATTCTCTGACCAACAGAATAAATTATTTTTTTAGTAGAATACATTCTTTTATTTACATATATATACATATAGACCCCCTCAGTTAACAAAAAAAAAAACTCCAATAAATCATTATTCATGCAGAAAAAAATTAAAAAGTGCCCTTGTGGGAGCTTTGGAAGCTGTGTAGGAGGTTGCAAAACCCTGGTAAACCCCAAGTCTGAGGACAGCTGCTTTGAAAAAGCAGGCCCACATCATGGTGGCAGTCTCACTAAACATAGTTCTGCCTACAGACCAAAAGCAGCCCCTTCCCACAATGAACACAGCACCAGCCCATCTGCCAAAGGACCTCAGAAGAACCACAGCAGTCCATCCTTCTGTAAAAGGCCCACCAGCCACAGATCTGATAGCAGATCCTGAAGGAACCCTGTGATCCAGATCTAGCCCCACTCTACCACTGGTCAGGAGTCAGTCCTGCCTGCACAGGGACCCACGAGAAGCCATGCCCATCTGTACTGCCAGTAACAGGCTTGCTGACCTCAGTCCTGTGAATCCTGAAGCAGTCCTGTGGCCCAGATGAAGCCCTGCTCTCAGTCCTGCCTTTACAGAGACCCAGTAACTCCCATTGATGCCCTGGTATCAAGCTTGCCACCCGCAGTTCCACTTGTGGACCCTGAAGTCACTCCCAGCTGTGGACTCTGAAACAGCCCTGAGACTCAGTTCCAGCCCCATTCTGCCACAGTCCAGGGGAAGACCTGCCCAACCAGAGAACCTACAGGTGACACATCCACCCAAACCCTTGTTGCAGGCCAGTTGACCTTGGTCCTGACTACGGACCCTGAAGCAGCCCTGTGGCCTAGCCCAGCCTCACTTTACACTTGTCCTGGAGTCAGTCATGCCAGCACAGGGACCCATCCAGGGACCCAGAGGAAGTTCACTCAAGGACCCAGTGGGAGCCACACCCATCCACACCCCAGGTAACAGGCCTGCTGTTGGTCAACTCAACAGCAGACCCAGAAATGGTCCTGTGACCTGTCTCCAGCCCTGCTTGAGTGCAATCCTAGAGGAAGTCCCATCCACCTGGGGATCCAGGAGGAAACACACCTTCCCACAGCCCTGTAATAGGCCTGCCAATTGTGAACCCAACTACAGACTTGGCAACAGCCACATGACTCAGCTTCTTCCCCACTTGACTGAGATCCCAGAGGAAGTCCCATCATTCTAGGAACCTGACAGAAGATCTTTACCTGCTGAAACTAGTCTGTAAAGATAAGAAACGGTATTTGCTCCTTCAAATACATCAATCAATGCAAGGAATCATTGCAAGGCTACACAAATCATGAAGAAGCAGGCAAACATGACACCATCAAAAGAAACCAGTAAAGCTCCAGTAACCACCCAAAGATATGGAGATCTATGAATTGTCTGACAAGTAATTCAAAATAATTGTCTCAAGGAAACTCAGTAAATTATAAGACAACACAGACCGACAACCCAAAGAAACCAGGAAAACCATACATGAATAAAGAAGCTCAACAAAGAGGTAGAAATCATAAAAAAGAACCAAACATAAATTCTAGATTCATGAAAGATACAATGAATGAAATGAAAAAATGCAATAGAGAAGATCAGTAGCACAATGGATCAAGCAGAAGAAAGAATCTGAGGTCTCAAAACGGGTCATTTGAAATTATCCAGTAAGAGAAGAACAAAGAAAAAAGAATGAAAATAAAGAAGAAAGCCTATAAGAATTATGAGACAGTATAAAATGAACAATTTATACATTAGGGGAGTCCCAGAAGGAGAAGAGAGAAAAAAGGGGACAGAAAGATTATTAAAAGAAATATTGGCTGAAAACTTTCCAAATCTGTAGAGAGATATAAACACACAAGTACATGAAGCTCATAAGTTCCCCAAAGAGATTCAACCCAAAGAGATATTCTCCAAGCCACATTATAATAAAACTGTCTAGAATCAAAAACAAAGAGAGGACTTTGAAAGCAGGAAGAAAAAAGAAACTCCTCACATAAAAGGGAACCCCCATAAGGCTATCAACAGATTTCTCAGCAGGAACTTTGCAGTCCAGGAGAGAGTTAGATGATATAGTCAAAGTGCCAAAAGAAAAAAACTGTCAACCAAGAATACTTTACCCAGCAAAGCTGTCCTTCAGAAATGAAAGAGAAATAAAGACAAATAAAAGCTGAGAAAGTGCATCACCACTATATATGCCTTATAAGAAATGCTGAAAGGAGCTACTCAGCTGAAATGAAGGACACTAATTAATAGCATGAAAACACATGGAAGTATAAAACACTCTGGTAAAAGTAAGTATATAGTCAGATTGACAATACTTTAATACTGTAACAGTGGCATGTAAGTCACTTAACTCTAGTATGAAGGTTAAAACACAAAAGTGTTAAAAACAACTATAGCCAAAATAATTTCATAGACATACTACATAAAAAGATGTAAATTATGACCTCAAAAACATAGAATGTGGAGACGGAGAGTAAAAAGGTAGAGTTTTTATATGTGATTGAAGTCACATTGTTATCAGCTTAAAACAGACTGTTATAACTACCAGATGTCTTGGGTAAGCCTCATGGTAACCACAAAACAAAAACCTATGGTAGATACACAAAAGATGAACAGAAGAGAAGCAAAGCATAAAATACACAAAATCATCAAATCATACAGGAAGACAGCAAGAGAGGAATAAAAGAACAAAGGAACTGTAAAACAGCCAGAAAACAACAAGATAGCAAGAGTAAGTCTTTACCTATCAATAATTAATTTAAAGGTAAAGGGATCAAATTCTCCAACCATAGAATGGCTAAATGGATTTTAAAAACAAGATTCAACTATATGCCACATACAAGAGACACGCTACACCTTTAAGGGCACACATAGGCTGAAAGTGAAGGGATGGAAAAAATATTCCACTCAAATGGAAACCAAAAGAGATCAGGGGAAGATATACTTATTCAGACAAAATAGACTTTAAGTCAAAAACTGTAACAACAAAGAGGGTCATTGTATAATGATAAAAGGGTCAATTCGTTAAGAGGATATAATAAGTAGAAATATATATGCACCCAACATCAGAACACCTAAATATATTAAGCAAATATAGACAGATCTGAAAGGATAAATAGGTAGCAATACAACAATAGTAGGGAACTTCAATATCCCACTGTCAAATAATGGATAGACCACCCAGACAGACAATCAATAAAGAAACATTGGACTTGAGCTATACTTTATACCAAATGGACCTAGCAGACATACAGAACATTCCATCCAACAGCAGCAGGATACACATGCTTTTCAAGTGCACACAGAACATTATCTAGGATAGATCACAAATTCTGCCATAAAACAAGTCTTACATATTTAAGAAAACTGAAATCATACCAAGTATCTTTTCTAACCACAGTGGTTTGAAACTGGAAATCAGTAACTGGACAAAAATTGGAAAACTCACAGTATGTAAAAATTAAACAAACACTCTTGAATGACCAATGGGTTAAAGCAGAAATCAAAATAGAAAAAATGATTTCTTGAAACAAATGAAAATGTAAACACAAAATACTGAAACTTACAGAATACAGTTGTAAGAGGGAAGTTTATAGCGATAAACACTTACATGAAGGAAAAAGGCAGAGCCAGCCCTGGTGGTCTACTGGTTAAGATTCAGGGCACTCACCACCACAGCCCAGATTCATTTCCTGGTCATGGAATCACACCACCTGTCTGTCAGTTGTCATACTGTGGTGGCAGCTCACATAGAGAACTAAAACTAATAACTAAGATACACAACCATGGTACTGAAACTTTAAAAAAAAAAGAGAGAGAGACTTCAAATAAACCACCTCACTTTACACCTTAAGGGCCTACAAAAAAGGAAAAAAACTAAATCCAAAGTTCACAGAAGGGAGGAAATAACAAAGATCAGAGCAGAAATAAATGAAATAGAGACCAGGAAAACAAAAGAAAATATCAACAAAATTAAGAGCTGGTTTTTCAAAAAGATAAGCAAAATTAACAAACCTTTAGCCAGACTAACTAAGAAAAAAAAAGACTAAAATAACATCAGAAATGAAAGAGGAGACATTACATAGGCTTATAAGAGACAACCATGAACAATTATATGCCAACATTTTGGATAACCTAGAAGAAATGAATAATAAAAATATACAACCAACCAACTAAATCAGGAAGAAATAAAAAATCTTCAGGCTGAACTGAGCTACTTCATCTGCTAAGAAATAGAAAATCTGAGCAGATAATAACAAGTAAGGAAATTGAATCAGTAATCAAAAACCTCCCAAAACAGAAAACCCCAAAAAGCAACTGATGGCTTCACTGGTGAATTCTATCAAACATTAAAAAAGAATTAATACCGCTCCTTCTAAAATTCTTCCAAAAAATTGAATAGAAGGGAAAACTTTCAAACTGATTTCATGAGGCCAGCATTACCCTGATACCAAAGCTAGAGAATGACATTACAATTAAAGAAAGCTATAGGGGTTGGCCCTGTGGCTGAGTGGTTAAGTTCGCCCACTCTGCTTTGGCAGCCCAGGGTTTTGCCAGTTTGGATCCTGGGCGCTGACGTGGCACCACTCATCAGGCCACGCTGAGGCAGCATCCCACATAGCACAACCAGAGGCACTCACAACTAGAATCTACGACTATATACTGGGGGGGCTGTGGGGAGGAATAAAAACAAAAGAAGAAGATTGGCAACAGTTGTTAGCTCAGGTGCCAATCTTTAAAAGTAAATAAATAAAAAATAAAATAAAAAATCCTTTAAAAAAAAAAGCTATAGACCAACATCCTTGAAGAATACAGATGCAAAAATTCTAAACAAAATACTAGCAAACCAAATTCAACAACACATTAAAAGGATTATACATCATGACTAAGTGGGATTTATCCCTGGGATGCAAGGATGTTTCAACACATGCAAATCAATAAATGTGCACCATATGAATCCATAAATCATACACCATATGAATAGTATGAAAGATAAAAATCATATGATTATCTCAATAGATGCAGAAAAAGCATTTGACAAAATACAACATTCTTTCACGATTAAAACCCTCAGCAAATTGGGTATAGAAGGAACATACCTCAACATAATAAAGGCCATATACAACAAATGCACAGCTAACATTATACTTAGTGAAAAATTGAAAGCTTTTCTTCTAAGATTAGGAAAAAGACAAGAGCACCCACTCTCACCACTCTTATTCAACATAGTACTAGAAGTACTAGCTAGAGCAATTAGTCAAGACAAAGAAATAAAAGGCATCCAAATCAGAAAGGAAATAGTAAAACTGTCTCTGCTTGCAGATGACATGATCTTATGTTTAGAAAATTCTAAAGACTCAATCAAAAAGTTGTTGGAACTAATCAACAAATTCAGTAACATTGCAGGATATAAAATCAATATCAATATATAGAAATCAGTTGTGTTTTTATACATTAACAACTGAAACATCTGAAAAAGAAAAACCTACCCCATTCACAATAGCATCAAAAACAAAATACTTAGGAATAAATTTAACCAAGGAAAACAAAGATCTGTATAGTGAAAACTACAAGACCTTGATGAAAGAACTTGAAGAAGACACAGACAAATGGAAAGATATACCATGCTCATGGATCAGAGAAATTAATATTATTAAAATGTCCAAGTTACCCAAAGCCATCTATAGATTCATCTCACTCCCTATCAAACTTTCAATGGCATTTTTCACAGAAATCAAACAATCTTAAAATGTGTATGGAACCACAAAAGACTCCAAAACTCCAAATAGCCAAAGCAATCATGAGAAAGAAGAACAAAGTTAGAGGCATCACACTTCCTCATTTCAAACTATACTTCTAGGCAATAGTAATTAAAACAGTATGGTAGTGGCATAAAAACAGACCAATAGAACAGAATAGAGAGCCCAGACATAAGCCCCCACATGTATGCTCAACTAATATTTGACAAGGGAGCCAAGAACACTCAATGAGGGACAAATGATGCTGGGAAAACCAGATAACCAAGTGCAGAAAAATGACATTGGATTCTTATTCCTACACCACCCACAAAAATTGACTCAAAATGAATTAAAGACTTAAACATAAGACGTGATACTGTAAAACTCCTAGAAGAAGACAGAGAGAAGAAATTCCTTAACATTACATTAGACTGATTTTTTTGATATGACACCAAAACCACAAGCAACAAGAGCAAACATCAACAAGTGGGACTGCATCAAACTAAAAAGCTTCTGCACAGCAAAAGAAACAATCAAAAAATGAAAAGCAACCTACAAAATGGGAGAAAATATTTGCAAACCATATATCGGATAAGGGGCTAATATCCAAAATATATAAAGAATTCATATAACTCAATAGCAAAAAAAAAATAAAATCTGGTTAAAAAATGGGCAGAAGAACTGAATAGACATTGTTCCAAAGAAGACATCCAATGGCCGATGGGTACGTGAAAAGATGCTCAACATCACTAACCATCAGGGAAATGCAAATCAAAAGCACAATGAGATATTACTTCACACCTGTTAGACAGATTATCATCAAGAAGACAAGAGATAATTGTTTGTGAAGACGTGGAGATAAGGGAACCCTTGTACACTGTTGGTAGGAATGTAAATTGTTTCAGTCAATATGGAAAATAGTATGGAGGTTCCTCAAAAAATTCAAAATAGAACTACCATATGATCTTCCAATTCCACTTCTGGGTATATATCCAAAGGAAATAAAAACATGAGTTGAAAGACATATATGCACTCTCATGTTTATTGAAGCATTATTCACAATAGCCAAGATATGAAAACAACCTAAGTGTCCATCAATGGATAGATAAAGAAGTGGTGGTGGTGTGTGTGTGTGTGTATATACACACACACACACACACACACACACACACACACGCACAATGGAATATTATTTAGCCATGAAAAAAAGGAAATCCTGCCATTTGCGACTATATGGATGAAACTGGAGGACATTAGGCTAAGTGAAATAATCCAGACAGAGAGAAAGAAAAATACTTTATGATCTTACTTATATGTGGAATCTTAAAAAAAAAAAAAAAGTTGAACTCATAGAAACAGAGAGTAGAATGGTGGTTATTTGCAGTTACCAAGAGCTGGAGGTTGAAGGAAATGGAGGGATGCCGGTCAAAGGGTACAAGCCTTAGGTTTTAAGATGAATAAATCTTATGTACAGCATGATGACTATAGTTAATATCGTATGTATACTTGAGATTTACTAAGAAAGTAAATCTTAGGCCACTTCACCACACAAAAATTAAAATGGCAACTATGTGAGGGGATGGGTGTGTTAATTAACCTGATTGTGGTAATCATTTCACAGTGTATACATATATGAAATCATTACATTGTTCACTTCAAATATACAAAATTTTATTTGTCAATTATACCTCAGTAAAGTTGGAAAAAAATGTAAAAGCGTTTTAAAAGATCTTAAAAGTTCTCATCACCAGAAAAATAGAATTTGTAACTATGTATGGTGACAGATGTTAATTAGACTTGTTTTGCTGATCAATTCGCAATATATACTAATATCGAATCATGTTATATATCTGAAACTAACATAATGTATATATCAATTATATCTCAATTTAAAAAAAGCTTTTAGAGCATCGCACTTGTATTAGGGAAGATAATTTGGTGGAGGAAGTGGGGAGAGAGTCAATCAACCTAAATATAAATCCCTATTCTCTCACTAAGCAGTTTTTAACCAATGGCAAGTTATTCAGATTATTTATGCTTCTGCGTCCTCATCTGTAAAATAGTGATACCGACAGTACCTCCCTCATAGAGTTCTTGGGAAGATTAAATGATTTAATGAATGCGAATCACTAAAAACACTGCCTTGCTCAATATATGTCAACTATTTTAAAAAATTAAATCTGAATGATGGTGAATGGACGCTTGCTTCAGTTCCTAGACCACAGTAATATCCTTTCAAGCCTTAAATTTCAATGCCTTAAAATTAGCTAAGTGAGCTGAATGAAAAGGAAGTTTTATGAAATAAACAATATTTTACCTCATTTAAATTTAAACTTTAACCATTCATTTTCTCCCTAAAATAAACTCCAGAGAACTATAGAATTAGTTTGTGCCAAATATTGTTGAAAATAAATGAGTCTCCAACTAGGGCAATCACTTTTTTATGGAGTATGGAAAGTAGTCGGTAATTGTAATAAAATTTGCTACAGTAAGATTTGCCTTTATAAACCCTTAAACAAATACAAGCTACCAAATGCCTCAAATCAGGACAATGCCTGAGACAGAGATTGCCTCACTTAAATGCTTTCTTCAGATAACTCAGTTTAACACCAGCTCAATTTTATACTTTCCCTTAGGGTATATATAGAACTCGGCCTTACAAAGAGACAGTGCAAATATTTCTAGACAGACAAGATAGTTACTGAATCTCCCACGCTTAATTACCATGTGTTAGTCCATGTAGGTACACTCTTTCTTTCTCACAAATAGTATAAAACTAAAATATTATGACATATTTACTATGTAAAATAATATCATAGCACCATTAAAACTGTTTACATAATAATATGGAAAAAAGCTTTATAATGTTGAGTGAAACATGGCATAAAATTATTTAGAATGTAATTATACTTAATTTATGTGGAACACCACAGCATGGCTTGTTGAGTGATGTGTAGGTCCACACCCAGGATCCTGGCTAGTGAACCCCAGGCCACCGAAGCAGAGCATACAAACTTAACCACTACACGACTGGGCTGGCCCCATGTTTATGCTGATTTTTTTTTCACATAGAAGTTATAAAAACAGATGTAGTCTAATTAATCAAACTTTTAAATTACAGGTTCTATATTCTACATCATTCTTAGAAAATAATCTTATTTGTCAAGAGAGCACTGTAAGATGTTAGGCCACAACTATGTAAAAAAAATAAAAATTGACAATAAAATCTAAGCATCTAGGATAGAATAAAATAAATCAAAAATGGTAATCCTTGAGTGGTGGGACTATAGGTGATATTTTTTGTCCTTGGACCTCTTGTATTTTTCAAAGTTTTTATAATTAACATTTTTTAACTACAAAATATTTTTTCATTTTAAACTAATATTTATTGAGTAATTAATATGTGCCAGAAAAAAACAACATGACTAGGTAATGAGTATGCCGTTAAAATATTTAATAGATCTGAGGTTCAGAGAGCTGATTTTCCACAGGTTGCCTACTTGCTAAGTGAAAAACCAATATTTCAAACCAGTTCTTCTGACTTCACATTTTGTCCTCTCTCTTTGATATTAGCCTGTTTTTTAGGAAAACACAAGTCCAAAGTTTAGAAGTTTTGGAAAGTGTTGAGTATTAATTAATATCTTCTATTATGAAGGTGTGTCTCATATCAAGACTAGGCTTTTTGAAAAATCACTATTAGGTTATTTATGTGAATTATAAAATAATTTTTTACTTTGTAAACTAACATCTTACAGTGCTCTCTTGACAAATAAGATTATTTTCTAAGAATGATGTAGAATATAGAACCAATTGCTCAAAAAGGACTAACTACCACAACTCACCAATATGAGGTATATAATATAAGTAGCCCTATAACTATTAAGGATACTAAATTTATAATTTAAAACCCCCAAAGAAGAAATCTCCAGGCCCAGACATTTTCACTAGAGCATTCTACCAAACATCTAAAGAAGAATTAACACTTATTCTACAGAATCTCCTCCAGGAAACAGAACATCAGAATCCACATAATTTTATAACTTATGAAAATAAGAAAAATTACCTTAAAATACAACCACAATCCAATCACTTTTAATTGGTATCATAAGGGTTCACATCCTACTCTTTGCCAGTCCATCTGACAATTTCCTCCTTGTAGAATTCAGCTCAAACATCACCTCCTCTGTAAAGTTTACCTAAACACCCAGTAAGGAATATTGCCTTCTACTCGGTTCTCAGACCACTGTTACATACTTCAATTATTCTCTGTTTGTATGCTTACCTCCTAGATTCTAAACACCCGGAGGTGAGGGGCCAGATGTTTTCCATCTTTGATTCTCCACAGTCTAGCTTAGCTAGTCCATGAAAAGCATTCAAAAATTAATGAAAGACTCTCAATCTTAAGTGGAAAGAAATAGACAACTATCATACACAGTGACAAAGTGCTTAGGAACCAAATACTGAAGGAGGAGTGACAATTTCTCCCTAATAGAGTGCTGAGAAACTTCACAAAAAGGTGATATTTGACCTGCCTTGAAGAGTGAGTAGGATGACATCAGGCAAAAAAAAGTGGATTTAAAAAGGTGAAATAGAAAGCAGTCCAAGGGACAAGGATAAGCCAAAGGCCAGAAATGTGAGAGCACAGAGGGCCTATGGAGGGTGCGTGGCCAGGCCTTGCTGGACTGTAAGGAAGAAGAGTAAGTAGCATTGTGAAATGACACCAGAAAAGTAGATGAGAAGTGCCTTGAATGCCACATTAAGTAAAGATTTTAGTATTTACCTTACAGTCATTGTGGCATCGTTGGTTTTAAAGAAGAGCAGCAAAATTGTTTCTTCCGCCAAAATTTCATTTTCTCCTGGATAAACAAACATTATTCAAGTCATAGCTTTAGTTTCCCCACAGGTCATGGCCCAGCCCTTCTCTGCAAGAAAGCAGTTCTAAAAAGAGGGAAAGAGAAAAGCCTCAGATAACACCGTGTTTGGGTGGGACTACCCTCGGGCAGAACAGCATAGGACACAGGAATCAGAGGTTTGGCAGTAGAAGACTCATTTAGCTTAAAACTGTACTGGTCACCAGACAAGTGACTAGATTTGATCTTTTCAAATTAGAGATTATTATTTATTTATGACTCGAAAAGCAAAATACATCAGCAGAAAAAAAACTGGACAATACAGAAAATATAAAAAAGAAGAAAGTGAAAATCACAGTAGCCATCCTCATGTCCTCCCATGACTCTGCTATTAACATTTAAGTTAAATCATTTCAGATTGCTTCAATGCCTGAGTTCTTACACAGACAACAGATATTTCATTTTTCCAAACAGATTTCATGCCTCTACACCTACCTTTTCACTCAATATACTGTGGAAATTTTCCAATCATTATATATATCTATATTAGCATTAATGACTGTGTAATTTATCTAAACAATCCTCTGTTGGTGGACCTTATTGTTTTTTTTGGTTTATGTATTTTTTAAGTAATTTTATTGGGATTATAATGGTTTATAACATTGTGCAATGTCGGGTGTACATTATTGTTTATCAATTCCTGAATACACTTCATTGCGCTCACCCCTAGCATCTAATTTTTATCCACACCATACATATGTGCCCCTTTGTCCTTTTCACCCAACCCTTAACCCCCTTCCTCTCTGGAAACCATTAATCTGTTCTCTTTATCCACGTATTTGTTATTTTGGTGGACTTGATTTTTTATTAAAACTAATTTTTCAGTAAATGTATATCTCTTTACACATTTATCTAAATTTTTCCTGGGGTTAAATTCCCAAAAGAGTACTTTCTAAATCAAAGGTTATCTAGTGCAGCAGCTCTGGAGACTGGGTACAAAACCTCCGCCTTGCAATGACAAGGCAGTATCCTCCCCCTCCCAATCAGAAAATGTGTGGCAGGAAAGATTATGGAGAAAAGGGAAGAGAGAAGGTGATATTCTGCATGTGTATATGAAATCCTTCTGAGTGGTGCATCTAAGAAACTCGCTAGAAATGATACCTTATGGGATTTGAGAACTAAACACTAGTCTGGAACAGCACCAGGTTTCAAACTGGCCTCACAGTAACATACAAGTAGAGCAGGCCAGAAATGGGCTGCACAGGTCTTGAAAACTAAATTGACATTTGCACCACAGCCCACAAAAAAGGATCAATACCTACATTCTGAACTTAAACAAGTTGACTGACTGTTAAAACAGAAGAGTTAAACAGGAACCAGAGTCTCATAGCATAATATTCAAAATGTCCAACGTATAACCAAAACATCACTTGTCATTACCAAGAACCACAAAAATCTAGCCTAAATAAGAGCATGCAAACAATGTCAACAAGATGACACAGATGTCAGAATTATCTCACAGGGACTTTGCAGCAACTGACATAACAATGTTCCAATAAGCAATAAATGAACACCCTTGAAACAACTTTGAAAAAAAACAGAACATCTCAGGGGCCATCCCGGTGGCATAGTGGTTAAGTTTGCACTCTCCATTTCAGTAGCCTGGGTTCACAGGTTCAGATCCCAGGTGCGGACCTAGCACTGCTTGTTAAGCCACGGAGTGGCAGCATTCCACATAAAATAGAGGAAGATTGGCACAGATGTCAGCTCAGGGCCAATGTTCCTCACAAAAAAAGAAAAGAAAAGACCATCTCAGAAAAGAAATACAAAATATGGAAGAAGCAAATGGAAATTTTATAACTAAAAAATAAAATAACCAAAATGAAAACTCACTGGATGGGTTTACCAACAAAATGGCGATCACAGAAGAAAGAATCTGTGAACTTAAAGATACATCAATTGAAACTGTCCAATCCCAACTGAGGGAAAATAGACTGAAAAAAAAATGAACAGAGCCACAGACACCTGTGAGAAATAAAAGACCTAATATTCTTGTCATCAGAATCCCAAAAGGAGAGGACAAAAAGTGCTGTCAAAAGATATTTAAAGAAATAACAACTGAGACTTCCCAAATTTAGTAAAAGACATAAAAGTGCAATTCAAGAAACTAACTAAACCTCTAACACAACAAACCCAAAGAAATCCACACTCAGACATATCATAATCAAATTTCTGAACACTAAAGATAAAGGAAAAAATCTTGAAAACATTCTGAGAGAAAAGGCATTCCCTATTGGAGACCAACTATTCAAATGATGGTTGATTTCTCATCAAATACCATGAAGATAGAAGAAAGTGGCACATTTTTCAAGTGCTGAAAGACAAGAACTGTCAACCCAGAAGTTTATACCCAGAGAAAATATCCCAAGGAATCTACAAAAACATGCCGAGAACTATTAAGTGAGTTTAGCAAGGTCACAGAATACGAATCAATCACATTTCTATATAGTAACAATAAAAAAAATGGGGAACCAAAATTGAAGCAGAATACCACTTACAATCACTCCAAAGAAAATTAATACTTAGATAGAAATCTAACAAAATATGTACAGAATCTGCAAGCTGAAAACTAAAACATGCTAATGAAAGAAATAAAAATGGATCTAAATTTTTTTTAAAAAAGATCTAAATAAAAAGAGATCCATGCAGTGTTAGTTAAATGAAAGACTCAACAAAGTAAAGATATCAATTCTCCCCAAATTGATCTATAGGTTTAACATATTTCCTATCAAAAGCCTTTTTTAGTAGATATAGACAAAGTCCTCCTAAAATTTATATGGAAAGTCAAAGGTACAAGAATAATAGTGCAAAAGAATAATAAAGTCGGAGGAATCATATTACCCAATGTTAAGATTTACTTTGTAACTACAGCGTTGAGACAGTATAGTTCTGGAAGAGGAAGAGACCCAAATATCAATGGATAGTACACGACAGTACAGGAAAAGACCCACACCACTGATTTTTTTTTTAAGATTTTATTTTTTTTCCTTTTTCTCCCCAAAGCCCCCCAGTACATAGTTGTATATTCTTTGTTGTCAGTCCTTCTAGTTGTGGCATGTGGGACGCTGCCTCAGCGTGGTTTGATGAGCAGTGCCATGTCCGCGCCCAGGATTCGAACCAACGAAACACTGGGCCGCCTGCAGCGGAGCGCGCGAACTTAACCACTCGCCACAGGGCCAGCCCCCCGACATGACTGATTTTTGACCAAGGTGCAAGAGCAATTCAATGGCGATTTTGGTATCCATTGAAAATGGTATTTTCAATAAATGGTATGACTGTAACAACTAGACTTCCACTGAATAAAAAAATTAACCTCAACCTAAATCTCATACTTTATTAAAAAAATAAAATAAAGTCAAAATTGATCATAATGTAAAATGTATGCTGTAAAACTTTTAAAAGAAAACATAGGACAAAAATATCATGACACACATAACATGAAAAACACAATCCATAAAAGGAAAATTAGATAAACTGGACTCTGTCAAAATTTAAAACTTTGGTTTTCAAAACTCCCTATTGAGAGGATGGATGTACAAGCCATAGACAGGGAGAAAACATCTGCAAAATACATATTTAGCAAATGGCTTATCTCCAGGATATATCAAGAACTCTCTACACTCAACATTAAGAAAGCAAACAATCCAATTAGAAAACGAGCAAAACGCCTGAACAGCCGCATCACCACAGGCGACAGATGAAAAGATATTCAACATCATTAGACATTAGAGACACGCATATTTAAATACAATGAAATTGCACTAGAGATCTACAAGCTGGCTAAAATAAAAAGTACCGATAATACCAAGTGTTGATAATACCAAGGACTGTTGCAACTGAATCTCTTCTACATTGCTGGTGGAATGTAAAACGATACACCAACTCTGGAAAAGTTTTTGTCAGCTTTTTATAAAGTAAAACACAATTACCATACAATTCAGCTGCCATCATACTCCTGGATATTTAACCCAGAGAAATAAAATATGTCCACACAAAAACTCGTACAGGAATATTCATAGCAGCTTTATTTGTACTAGCCTAAAACTGGAAACAATCCAAATGTCCTTCAATGGGCAAATGGATAAGAAACTGTAGCATATCCACACAAGCAAATACAATAAGCCATAAAAGGAGCAAAGTACTGATCCACACAATAACTTCGCTGGACCTCAAGGGTATTATGCTGAGTTTGAAAAGTCAATCTCAAAAGGTATCATATTTTATGATTCTATTTATATAACACTCGAAATGACATAATAAGAGCTAAGGAGAACAGATCAGTGGTTGTCAAGGGTTGAGGTTGGGGAAGGTCTAACTAAAAAGATTTGGCATGAGGGACATTCTTCGTCGTGATGCAACCATTTTGTATTCTGACAGCAGCAGTAATTTCATAAGCCTGTGCATGCTATATATGTGAGAAAACTTTATAGTACTATAAACCCAAAAAAAGTATATAAAAACTGGTGAAATCCGAATAAGCTCTGTAGTTGTTTACTTAATAATATTGCACCAACGTCAATTTCCCGGTTTTGAAAAATATATGATTATGTAAGATTAACGTTATCACTGGGGAAAGATGGTTGAAGGATATGGGGGTTTTTTTCCTTTGGCTACACTATTTTTGCAGCTTCTTGTGAGTCTTAAATTAATTCAAAATAAAAAGTTTTTTAGAAGGATGGAGGGAGGGAAAGAAGGAAGGAAGGGACGGAGGGAGGGCCTCAAAACATCATATTACACCCACTGTTCTGGGAGAAAATACAAGTCAAAAAGAATTGCATTTGTTCAGTTTTCAGCCACACTGTGAGATACCGCTTTCTTTAAGAGGCGGGAAGTGGTGGGGGAGGGAACCTACCGCTTTGGAAGAGGCCAGTGAAGTCTCTCCCTCCCCTGAAGCTGATCCTTCGGAGAATCCCTTTGCGAACCCAAGGCCCCTTTTCCGTGTTGGGTCGAAAGGTCGAGATCCGGAAGACGTCCTGGTAACCGGGGGAGACACCGGGCAGAGTGGCCCGACACAGCGGGACCTGGTCCCAGGCTGCAGCGGCTCGGGGGGCGGCCCTGGTCTTGGCGTTCCCACCTGGGATGCTACCTGGCCCCTCGCCAAGCTCCTCCCATTCCGGCCGTGCGTCATCCCCTCTCATCCCACAGTACCGCGTCGTCCCGCAGTTTCCCCCTAACGCCTCTTCTCTCCTCACACTTTTCCTTCCTCCTCCTCCTCTCCGCGCCTTCTCCCCTCACGGTTTCTCCCTCCCCGCCTTCTCCCCGCAGTTTCCCCCTCCCCGCCTTCTCCCCTCAGTGTCCCCCTCCCTGCCTTCTCCCCTCAGTGTCCCCCTCCCCGCCTTCTTCCCTCGGTTTCCCCCTCCCCCGCTTCTCCCCTCGGTTTCCCTCTCCCCGCCTTCTCCCCTCGGTTTCCCCCTCCCCGCCTTCTCCCCTCGGTTTCCCCCTCCCCGCCTTCTTCCCTCGGTTTCCCCCTCCCCGCCTTCTCCCCTCGGTTTCCCTCTCCCTGCCTTCTCCCCTCGGTTTCCCTCTCCCCGCCTTCTCCCCTCACAGTTTCCCCTTCACCACCTTCTCTCTTCAGTTTTCTCTCGTGCCCCTCCCGGCTCAGTTTCTCCCCTCACCACTTTCTCTCACAGTTTCCCCTCATGCACCTTCTGGCCTCACATCTCCGGAAGGTTTCTTTTCTCCCTCACATTTCTCTCTTCATCTCCCTCCTTCTGTCCCTCCCCACCTCCGCCTTCACCTACACGCTTCTCTCACCCTACTGACTCCACCTGCCCCTTACCCCCATTTTCCCCTCATCCTCCCTCACCATCTACCTCTCTCTCCCTCCTCATTCCTCCATCATCTCTTGCACACCCACCCAGCCTCACTCTCCCCCAACCCCATCCACTCAATCCCCCGTCCAGGTCATCCTTTCGCCTCACAGCTCCTCACCCTCCCTCTTGCACTTGGCCCTTTGCACTGGGCCCCCAGAATACCCCCTCCCTCCTCACTGCCCCATCCCTTCATATCCCCCTCCCTCTCACCCTCCTCAGTCCTCCGAGTCCCCCATCCCCTTGCCTCCCTCTTGCTGTGCTAGGTTTGGTGGTAGGTAGGAAGAGAAGTAAGAGTGGTTAGACCTGTAGAATGCAAACATTTATCTCCACTGGCTCCCCAAACACTGCTAAAATGACTGTGAAAAGGAATAATCAGGCAGGGACAAAGAGAACAGGTAAGAGCAAAGATTGTAACTTTTCTGGAAAATTGGTGAAAAGCAAAACTGTTGAAGGTGGACCCTAAGCGTGCACTCAGGTAAATGTCAAAGAGAAGGAAGACCATTTTTCAGATGAAACTCTATGCACCAGAATTGGAGACATCACAAACCAAGGAAATCTGGGGTAAAGGGGTAAATCTAAAAAAAAACAAAAAAACAAAAAAAGGACGGATTGAAAATCTATAAGGAGGAGTTAGGGCTGAGATCTTTCTCTTAGTCATGATCTGCATATCCATGAAACTAATTTTTCCCCAACATCATTCTTGACAAATCAAGGATCAGCAGCGACATTAGCAAGATAGCAAATAGCAAGCTTTAGACCATCTTTCTCCCCCACAAACTCACCAATTCAACAATAATTTACAGATAAATTCCCTTTGTGAGAAATCCAGAAACTAAGTGAAAAACTTTTGCACTCCAGATGACTGCAAAACCAGGTTCTCTGAAGCCAGTGAGTGAAGCAGATTCCAGACACCCTCTGGCTGAAGTCCCTGACCCTGGAGTAGTGCCCTCGGATCAGAAAGACCCCCTAGTTCCCAGCTTCTCCCAGGGAAGGAGTGGTTCCAGTGACCAGCACACCAATATTCCCAGGAGGGGGCTTCCCCAGAGGACTGACCTCAATCCAGCCAGTCCTGGCTCAGTGGGGTCCACCACAGCCTAACAGCTTCGGGGAGAAGGGAGACAGTAGCTTGGACTAACAGACACCACAGCTCCCCCTCCTGGCTCTCACCACAGAGCAAGCTGACAAAAATCACAGCTGCCTACTTCTCCCTGAGGAGGGAAATGGTTGGTAGAGGCCTGCAGAATCTCTGGCTGGGCTGATTGGTGAAGATTGTCTCTTGTATGAGGCTAGGATAGTGCTGTTATGACTTTGTTAATTCAACATTTGTTAAGTGAAGCACAGGGTGCTAGATGGTGAGCCATAGTTTAGCAACAGACCACAAGAGAAATTGAAATAGAGAAGTTTATTACTCACAAGTCCACGAGGAAGTATACAGAACTGCCTTGAGGGACCACATAAGAAGACGAAGTTAGAGTAGAGACAGGACCTGGGGCTCATGCCTTTATTAGGGTCCATGGGTGGAGCACTTTGGAGTTCCTGGACTAGGTCTGGATTGGTCAATTCAAACCAAAAAGACCCAGGTTTTCTAAGCTTCGCAGGGGTCTTATCCAAGGGGCGCCTAAGGCTTACAGGCAGGGCTGTTGGGGAATTCATATCAAGAACCTACATTTGCTTGTGACTGCAAGTTGCCATCTAGGGCATGCTTCCATGAGAGGATTAGTGTCAGCTTAAGGTCCCTGCCACTTGGCCAAACAAAATGGATGCCGAGGCAGTAATACCATGGAGTAGCTAAACTCTAAACAGGTGCCTGCTTTGTCTAATGCACAGACACCAACACAGAGAGTCAAAGATGATAAAGAATAAGCCAAAGATATTCCAAACACAGGAAGAAAATAAATCTCTAGAAACTGACCCTAACGAAATGGAGTTATGTGATTTACCTGACAGAGAATTCATAGTAGCTAACATAAAGAGGCTCACCAAGATCAAGAGAACAATGCATGCATAAAGTGAGAAATTCAACAAAGAGAGAGAAATATTTTAAAATACCAAACAGAATTAGCTGAAGAAGGCAATAACCAAACTGAAAAAAATCATTAGAAGGGTTCAACAGCAGACTAGATCAAGCAGAAGAAAGGATCAGTAAACTCAAATACAAGTCATTGAAAATGAATCAGTTATAGGAACAAAAAGGAAAAAGAATGAAAAAAAGTGAAGACAGCTTAAGGGATTTATGGGACACCATCAAGCAGACCAATATATGCTTTGTATTTCCTCTCCTTTACTTTCCAATACCTTTCTTAAATGCTTATTTTGAGCTCTCATGTTTTAAGTTTCCAGGAGCTCTTTACTTATTTTTTGATCACTCCCTTGTTTAAGCATCTTGTTCTTTTTTTTTTTTTTTTGAGGAAGATTAGCCCTGAGCTAACATCTGCTGCCAATCCTCCTCTTTTTGCTGAGGAAGACTGGCCCTGAGGTAACATCCATGCCCATCTTCCTCTACTTTAGTGTGGGACGCCTACCACAGCATGGCTTGCCAAGCAGTGCCATGTCTGCACCTGTGATCTGAAGCAGCCAACCCTGGGCCGCCGAAGCAGAACATGCGAACTTAACCCCTGCGCCACCAGGCCGGCCCCCAAGCATCTTGTTCTTTCACAAGTGTCATATTTGCTTTTATCTCTTCGAAGACTATGATTATAGTTCTTTCTTTAAGGTTTCTTCTGAATTGTCTTTGTTCCTTCCAAATTCTTTCTTTTGTGTCCTTTTGGACTCTGCCTTAGTCATTGGATGCGTTCTTTGCATTTTAATCATACTTGGAGGTCCCTTCTTAAATCTCACACTTCAGCATCTCACTTACCAACCAAAGCCCACCATCCTTGCAGCTCTAGCACTCTCGTGTTCCCACTATCCTTCTTCTTTGATCTTGTTAGTACCTCCAGGTACTTCACCTTTAATTCTGTTTTCTTCCTTTACTGAATTCATTTCCTGAAATTTTCTCACCTAAACCATGATCAATTCACCTGCACCCAAACTGCAAGCATCCCATTACTGGACCAGATAAACTCTGCCTTCTCAGTTGCCAGAAGGTTAAAAAGGCCTGTATGTTGGTCTGACTCTCAATTCTCCATCTCCTCATCTTCTGAACTTCTAACACGCTCACTTCAGCATGTCCCTTTTCCATTGCCCAGGACAGCTTTTTCAGACCTTCAGCCCTCTTCTTAAACCACTTCCTATCCCTCATTCTCAGCAGACTCACACACACACAGAAAATTAGATGTATCAAATCACAACTCTGTTAATTGTCCCAGATATCCATCCTTACATCCTTCTTTCATATCAGAAGAGGCATCTATGCTTCCATCCAAATTTTCTACCTCTACCTGTGCTCTAGTCAAGTGATTCCCAAACTTGAGCATGCATCAGAATCACCTGGAGGGCTTGCTACAGCCCTACTCCCATAGATTCTGATTCATTGTACCTGGGATAAAGTCCAACAGTTTTGCATTACTAACAAGCTCCCATGTGATGCTGATGCTGCCCATTTTGGGACCATCCTGTGAGTATTCTGCTCTAGATCTCACCATCTCCTGCCTCCCAGAGACCCTTGCTTCATCTTCAGCCTTTCTCTGCTATCTGTCCCTCACACACATATAAACACAATCAAGACTCTCCAATCTTAAAAATAATAAAACTGTCAGGATCTATCATCCTATCATTCTCACCATCACTTCATGACCAGGTTTTTCAGAGAATTCACACCCATACTCTTTCTCTACTTCTGCACCACCCATTTACTTCTCAACTCTTTGTACTTGCAATTTGATTTCTAGTCCCACTAGAGCAAAGAAATGACTCAGGTACTAAATCCAGTAGACAAGGCACTAACCATTCCTGACAGGTGTTGACCTTAATCCTTTTCCTAGTTCTGGAAGGTAATATGTGTCTTAGGGCCTGCTGAAATTAGGGCCAATCCCTTGAAAAGACATGATTATTTTGAATCTTTCTGACCACAAAGACAGATGCTACAGGACTAACAAGAGACAGTTATTCCTCCTTTATTTTCTATCAAATGCAGTGCAAAGCAATATCCAAATATTCCCCACACTACTCCTGCATTCTCCCAGAGGGAGAAATCTTTTTTTTTTTTTAGGAAGATTAGCCCTGAGCTAACATCTGCTGCCAATCCTCCTCTTTTTTTTTTTTTTGCTGAGGAATATCGGCCCTGATCTAACATCCATCCCCATCTTCCTCTACCTTATATGTGGAATGCTTGCCACAGCATGGCTTGCTAAGCCGTGCCATGTTCACACCCAGGATCTGAACCAGGGAACTCTGGGCCACTGAAGCGGAACATGTGAACTTAACTGCTGCATCACCAGGCTGACCCCAAGGGAGAACTCTGTTATGGTCCAGACTATCCCGTGCCTTGAAGCCTCTCACCTCTCTGATGCAACATCCTCATTTCTCCCTGGTGAATTCCTCTTAAATGATGATGTGCTTAACGTTCTGACCTGTTGTCTTCTCACTTTCACTCTCTGCCTGAGACGTATCCTTCACCCATGGCTTAGGCTCATTTATGCAACTTGACATCCAGCCTTACAAAAGCTTTGACCCATTAATTGATTCAGTCTAAGCTGCCAAAACATGTTCTCCTTTTCCAGAACTCCATATCTCGATACCACATCCCCCAGGCAGAGTAACTGGAAAGTACCCCCAGATTCCTTCTATCTGATCACTTGCATTCTACAGGTATCAAGTCCTGTTGGTTCTAACTCCTATTCACAACCTATCCATTCTACCTCTGCTTGAGAACAGGATTTCTAGAGTTTTCAACTGGATGACTTAGCCTCCTAAGGGCCCACCTATATCTTCGATTTCCACACAGAAGAGTAATTAGAACCTAAAATGTAATAGTATTAATTCTCTACTCAAAACTTCAAATAGCTCCCCATTGCCTTTAACATGAAATCACAGCTGTCTGGTGCAGCACACAAGCCCTTCATGACCTGGCCCTGCCTCTATCAGCCTCGTCTCTTGTGGCTCACATCCCAGCACCCAACATTCTCATCACTGCAAAATACGTATGTTTGCTGAGCAGGCCTTGCTCTCTCATCTCTGTTTCTGTTTATCTCTATTTATCTGCATGTTCCATTTACTCTATCTACAACATCCTTTTCCCTTGATCATCTAGCTGACCAGGTACAACCTCCCACGGGGAATTCTTATTTGCCTTCTATGTCTGAGGCTCAGTGCCTGACAAGAGCTTTGCCAAACAGTGTCACTTGATCATCTCTATATGATTGATATTCTTACCACTGTTTTACATATGAGGAAAATGAAGTTCAAAGCGAGCAAACCATCTGCCTAGCTGACATAGCCTACAGTAAGTAGACAGGCAGCATGTAAAACCCCATAGGCCAGATTAAAACCCCAGCTCTTTCCAATACTGGAATGTTTTTCAAATGGCAGTTCAAGCACCCAAAGCCTCAGGCAAGAATGGCAAATCTTTCCCAGGCACCAACCTTACTCTCCAAGTCATTGTTTTTATTGTTCTTCACTAGGAAGAAATAATAAGTTATGCAACTTAATTGGCCAGTACTTTTCAAAATTATTTTAATTTAAAATAGATAATTTTTTACAGATAAAAATTTCACATGGAATTTTAAAATAAAATTTCAAGCTTAGGAAACTTTAGGCACACATTGCCTAGCATATTCTGTTTTTAGTGTTTGATGAGTGAATGAATGAATTCATGTGGAGAGTAAACTGGGCAAATTAGGAGACAAATGCCATAGTCTGGAACAGAGACCATGAGGGCCTAAAGTGTTGGCTGGAGGAATGAAGAAAATAATGTGGAATGATTAGGGGAAGCCATTATTTCTCAACTCCCAAGGTCCGAAAGCCAGGAGCTCCCATCCACTCAAGGAGTATCAGAGTGATACTTTCAGTCCATCTAGCCACGGGCCACTTCTCTTCCCCCATTTCTAATAACAAAATTTATACTATCTTTTGCTTCCATTTGACTCATTTTCTGTTTCTCAACTGGTGAAAACATGTATGGAAGGAAGTATATGATATTTGGAAAACAGAATTAACAAATCTCTGTAGAATTACTGAAGGGGATAACTGAGAGGAAGGATTAAGATGATTCCCATAATTCTGACTTGGACACCTGGGTTGCTAGTGAGGACATGAATCAAGAGAGAATTCAGAGAGAAAAGTAGTGTTTTTGAACAAATTTGGTTTGAATTACTTGTGGTATGAGGAGGTGATTTTAAATTTTAAAATGTAATTTAGAAATTATTTACCAATTAACTAAACCTGTCCCTTCATGAAAAACAAAAACAATGTCTTGGGGCACATCATGCTTCAGGTGTCTAAAAGGCAGATGAAAATGTAGTTCTATAGCTCAAAAAAAGGATTGAGCAGATGTAGATGTTGTGAGTACGTGGGTGAGAGTTGTTTCTAAAGTATGGACAAGAAATAATATCTCAGGGAAAAAAGAGAAGAGAATCTAAGATTGAATCCTAGGGAACAGGAACATTTTTAAAGCTGGTGTAAGGAGACCCTTCAAGGAAAAATAAATGATTGAGACAGATGAGGCAAAGGTTTTGGCATTGCAGAAGCCAAAAAGGAGAAAGTGATAAGAAGGCAGTGATCAGGAAAGTCCAATGCCTCGGCTAGATAGATATTTCACTCATGTTTGGTTGGTTGCTAGTTTGTTTATGTATTTATTTATACACTACTTTATTCTAGATAAAGATTTTGAGCAGCTCATAAAAATGTTTTCAAAACAACGATATAAAATTAAAGTGAGAAGACAAAATCAAGGAAAATGGAAAACAAAAATGGAAATGTAAAATAAAGTCAGGAGGGAGATTATATTCAAAATGCACATTGTTAGAAATATATAAGCCACAAATTGACCTGAAGTTCTAGCAGCCAATACAAGGAGGGAAACTGATCACTTATATTCATTCAACAAATATTTATTAAGTAGCCATGATATGATACATACAGTAACCCTGGGCTTTGGGGACACATGTCCCCCATGGAATTTATATTCTGCAGAAGACTCAGACATTAATCAAATAATCAGGACCAACCGTAAATTGACATAACTGCTACAAAATTAAGGGACAGGACTTCATGAAACCAAATAATGAAAATATTCCATTTGGACTAGAGAGAGAACTTGAGCTTTGACTTAATAAGTAGCAATGAACCAGAGAAACAGTTCCAAGGAGAGAGTAAGATTAAAAAAAACCTGTTTCTCCATAGCAATGCCAATAGAATGTAGTCCCATCTTACACTGAGTTCAGTTCTTAGGCAGGCAAAATTTATGTGTGGTCAAAATAACCTGGAAATCCTTTTAATCACTCATGAAGTACAGCTCCATGGCTAGGTGTGGACAACCTTATGCATAAGGCAAATATATGTATGTATAATGTGTACAGTAATGGACATAATATTATAAACAGGGCTATGATAAACCAAAATTGCATCTTTAAACTTCAAAGTCAACATTAGTGCTTAAACAACCTTAAATAGTGAGAAACCCTGGGGCACAGAGGCCTCATGAGGGAAACAAAAGTTCATATCTCTCTTTTCACACTCAAACCAAGGCAGACACGTCCCGAGTCAAATGAAACAGTTTTCCATTTACAATACTGTATTGTTTTGTTTTGTTCTTTTCTCTTGCAGAAAATCCATAGTTGAACTTCTTCACACTCAGATGATACTAAGGTCAGAGAGACTCTACCCTAGTGGCTCCTCAGAAGGAGAACACGCCGGTTAACAGAGCGAGCAAGACACAAAGCAAAACCCCTAAACTAAGCCTAGAAGTAAGCCCAATCAGGTCGTCCTTTGTGACATTTCCTAGTGTGAACCAGGGCAAAATGCCAAAGCCCTGTGGATTTTTTCCCCACAGAGATGTATGTGGTGGGAGGACACATGGGATCCTGATGAGGGGAAGCAAAGGCCATTTTGGGAGAAGGACTCCTGGGGAAACATCCTGACTTTCCCAAATCTCCTCCAACCTTCGCTTTTTAGGGGATTCTTTCCCTCTGGCTAAAGAACTCTGCACTCCATCATAGGGACTCGTCACTGAAACCAGACAGAAAGAGTCAGAAAGGTGGGTGGAGAAGGAGATGGGTAACAAAGGTTCATAGAGAGAATGAGGCAATGGAAATGCCAGCCAAGGACTTTTTGATTAAACAGAAGCTGGAGGGTACTCAGCTATGTGGATGAGCACACTAACAAAATGAGAAGGGGATCCATGGATATAAGAAAAGCTTTGAATTTAGAATAGAGGATCTGACCCCAGTCCTATCTGGATGGTCTAGAAAAAGTCTCTTCCTCTCTTTAGGCTTCTGTTCACTTCTACAGGGGAAAAGATACTTAGGCATATTATGACTAGTATTTCAGTGTTTCCTAATTTTATGTTAATAACATGGAATTTTTAACGTATTTATCTTTTAAATTACCTAGTATAAAAGGTTTTCTACTTATAATTAATATAAAGTTCCTCTTATTAAACCTATGTTTTTAAAAGTAAGGCAAGATTGTATAATTTTCATAAAGTCATAAACATGACTCAGAAATCAAAGAATTTATTCAATAATTAATCGGTGATGGAACTGCTAGAATTGTAAAGCTGGTTCAAAGAGCATTGGAAAATTGGTTATTTGTTATCCACCAGGAAAGACAGTTGTAAATAAGTTTTCTGAGTTAGAGAAAAAAAGTAGTTAATATCCTAGGGGCAATAAAACTGTAACCTTTGGGTTTACCTTTTCTACTGAAAAAATCGCGTATAACTTCACAGAAAACGAGCCCTAATTAATGATAAAAACCAAAGACAAACACTGATACATTCCCCTAGATGATTACATGATCTTTGTATGAGCCTATTAATGCCCCAGGATGACACCAAAAGACATGACACCCAACTTTTGCCTATTTCCAGGTTTTAAATAGTGTTTCTTAACAATATAAGGAAAAGATTTCACTGATAATAATTGAGGGGATATTAACAGATGGTGAGAAACCACGAGAAAAAAAGTAAATAAATAGAGAGTGGGTAGCACTGCTCAAACTAGGACCTACAGCAGCTGTCTTGTGGGGTCGGTGAAGTGGAGCCATGGCCTGTGGGGTTACTTTGCACCGCTTATAAAATCTGAGAGCCTTCACAGAACCTGCATCTGAAGAGAGGAGCCAAGAGTCTCTTAAGGAACTAAAGTGACCTCTGCCCTAGCAAAAAAATAAATGGAAATTATGGCTTAGGAGGTCCACACCGTAAAGTGTAGATGCAATAAAAGTTGCCAAGAAAAAAGTCTACTTTCTGTGTAATTAAATGCTTTCCTAAACAATGATATTGAAAAGCTTATAAAAGTATTTTGCAACTTTGATCAATACAACTTCCAAAACAAACTCATTACCACATGTCCACCGAGGTAACTTTTAAATCAGTCAATTCTGACAAAGCTTACCGACAGTGATGACTAATCATTCTTTCTGGAATTACTTAGGCAGCTAGTGCACTTGTTTAAAGAGATTACTTCTATTTTGTGTGAGAATAATTCATATTACATGCATATCTTCCTTTTCTCTCTATTTCAAAGGAAATATGCCCATGGTTCATCCAAAAGTAATATGCTGTCATAAAGGTACAAGCTAAATGGAAGAGGAGATAAACATATGGATAATATATTAACATGTAGAGTACTTAAAAATCCACACAAGGACCCCAAAGAGTATATTTGCATGATCTTATTGTGGGGTGCGCCATTTTAATGAATCTGTAAATGCCTCAACTATCTCTTCCGATGTACTATGAGCAGGTCAATGCCCTCCTCCAAGCTACATTGCAGTTTAGATGCTTATATCAGTCAGTGTACAGTCAGAAGACAGAAACCACATCAGTCATTTGATCAGGGAAAATTGGTGCAAAGAATTATTAACTAGCAAAATGTGTTTAACTACTAAAAGAGGTAAAAGAAAGTTCTAAAGAATACAGAAATAGGAGATATGGGGAGCAGACATTACCTCCAGGGCTACGGCAAAGTACCCAATAAGGAAGAAATTTGGGAGAGGACCCCCCAACAAGACTGAGATTCAGAGTTTATTGGAAGGTAGAGTTCACTGACATGCCACTGGTGGGCAAGATTGGTGGGCAGGAAACCTCCCACTGGGTACTGGCAAGATTCCCTGGGAAACAACCTTCTAGATAACAGCCTGCTGCAATGCCAGACAAATTCACCAAAAGTGAGAGAAACTGGGCCTTCTGCAGGCCACTGGCAGTCTCATCATAGAACCAAGAAGAAAAGTACCAGAAGTAGAAGAGAAGCCGTTTCTTCTGCTATGACTTGCAGTGTCCCCTCCAGTTCACTTTACTGACAAAGGCTAACATTGTGCCAGATAGCAAAGAAGAAATGTTTATGGAGTCCAACTTGAGTATCACAAAGCAAGGCAAATACAGGGTGATTTGGAACTGAGAGGCAATAAGTTGATAACTGGCACAGTCCACATCTTTGGCTATTCAGCTTCCATATATATCACTTTACACACGTTTGAACTTCCATATAACAACACAACAACTCTATATTTTCACCCATCAAGACAAAGCTATTCTTACAAGTGAAGAAGTTCTCACCCTTTCCCCAAAAATGAGGAGACAGACAGTTCCAGTCATTGTATCCAACACTGCTATATTATTTACTCCTGAAATTCACAGTCCCATTGACTACTCTGTTACCCAAAGACTATATTACAAACATAATCTCCAATAACTTGAATAAAATCATAAGAGTAAGAATAAGAGAGAGGAAGAAATGGATAGTAAATACAAATCAACACGCACATAACAAAAGGACTGCAAAGCTATTACAGTCCTTTTCCTACAATTGGTTACAGGCCAGAATCATTATCTATGACTTCCTTCTTCCACTGCCCATTCCACGTCTTCTCGTCTCACCCAGAACCACAGTTGGTCAGAGTTCTCTACCTGATGGAGTGAATACTCCTCCATTCCTGATGGTCTGATTTCTCAATAGTCCTGCTTCCTTCTACTTGTTATGACTTCCCATTAACCTTTACCATTGGACTTGGAAGTACTAAGAGGCAGTATATTGATAACTAGAACCAAGCTCATGGTCAAAGCTTTCTGCAATTCACCTTGCATCTGAAAATTATCTTCTTCATTCACACCTTAATTCTGGTAGCAGTTCTCTTCTTTCCACCTGGTGTTGACACAAAAGAAGAATCTAGATTCTTCTCCTTAATTCCCTAAATTAAAACAGCATAAGTTTTTCACAAGTAACAGAAATTTACTGAGGTTTGGAAAAATTGGCGTGTTTAATCCATCCCAGAATAGGAAATATGTAAAGCAAAATAATAGAATCCTCTTAAAAGTCCATCAGCCATCCATTTCCCTGGTAATTTTGGATGTTTTTCTGGACAGATAGTACTGATCCTCCAAGATAGAGGTGGGGACCCACCCTCAGCCTCTGGGTTCTTCTGCACAAACTCAAGTTGGATAAAGTAAACTCTGCTTTATTCTGCAGAGTAATTCAGCCCCTCATCCCCTTTCATACCTAAACAATAAAAAGATCTCATGAAATATTTTTTATTATTGGAAAAAAACAACTTCACATAGTAAAATTCAGCCTACCCCAAACCAGCTCAGTCCACTTTTATAATCTGCTACCTGAGCACAAGGCATGAACTAACTATTCTCATAATCACATCCCCAGCAATCTGCATCTATAGCAGGAGGACAAGGCTCCTAGCCATCCAGAACTCACCTCAGAGGCCTTTGCCACAGGGAGTCCGCAGCTCTCAGAAGAGCCATGGTGAGGGCTCTGGGACAGTGATGGGGCCCTATATGGACACAGCCTCAAGGTTTCAGGGGAGTAACGGAGATTCAACCCCTAGAGGAGCACTATCAACACCAGAGCCTGAGCTGAACCCCTCCCCTGGGAGGCTCACAGGCTCTTCCACAGAAGGAGAACTGTTAAGGGGCACAGGGAACCCCTCAGGCCCACCCACCATGGGGCAGATGGTCAGGGACACATCTCCTGACTTAAGCGTGAAGTATGGAAAGAGCATCCCAGAGAAAGAAGCCTGAGGGAAGGAGAAAATGTGGGAGCCATCAGTCATGTTATAGAAGGAGACATCCCCTTCATTGTAGTCCACGAAAACCCCCACCCTGTGGGGAACTTGCCTAAGAAATAGCAAAGTCTGAGGGATAGTACAGGCACAATAATTCTTTTCATAATGCCCCACAATCCAGAACCCCTTCTCTGGGCACTCTCTGTACCAGCCCTTTCTTTTCACATCTTTGCTACAGACCCCCAGAGCCCACTCGCTTCTGTCTCCACTCCTGACCACCACCTCCCAGTAACAGCGCCCTGATGTGATGCCCTCAAGGCCCAAGATACTGCAGCTGCCTTCTGAGTCCACACAGGTGTCCTTCCAGGTCAGACTCATCTTTTCATGAGAGACGGCAAGGCTGGGATGGGCAGAGCCTGGATCCAGAGTGACAGACCCTACAGAGAGAGTTACCAATCATGCAAGGCCCTCCCCTGCCCCACAACAAGGGCATACAACCATCCCCCAGACACTTAGCTGCCTGGAGGGAGGGCTAAGCCTCCTGAGATGAGAGCCTTGTGACTCAAGCCTATAGCCCTCCAAGCAGGAGAAGAAACCACAAGACTGATTTAGGGGGTAGATATGTCAAGGGCCCTTGAGGACCAACTTGGACTCCAAGGGCTGAAGTAGATCTATTTAGCATCTAGTATTAGCCACAACCCACCAGCCCCAACTATGTGACTATCACTGCCACATCCCACACCACCACCACTGATGGTGCCAGCATCTATGTCACCACAGGGATCTGAAGGAGAGCCAATGCGGGCAGCAGTAGGAACACTCAGCAAGAACATGAAGTCACTCACAGGCCTGGAACTTCTCCTTCCGCCAATCTAGAAGAGAACCACACATTTCATATTAGGGATTTGCATAGACTATACACAACAGGGTCAGCATCTAGTCTTCTGAAAATCACTGATACAAGAGCTACAGAGGAAAATATTTTGATACATTTATTTATTTTTTACACACACAGCCATCATGCCGCAGCCTTCCCATGAAGGCTAAGCCATGAAGCTTAGTACTCAGGGATTGAGAGGATGGATATCAATCTGAACATAAAGATCATTGCCCAGATTTCACTACCAAATTATGCTTTCTCAAGTCCCTAGTCACATATTCATCCTGAAAGCTAGGTTTTCTTGAGAAAGTACTGAATAGATCAAAATTTCCGAGGCCTCCATTTAATTATCAAGAACTAATTGAGCTGAACTTGTAGGTTGCCTCTAAGCCATGGGTAGAGAGAATACAACTTAGCTGAGCTGAACTCAGAAGATGACTATAAACCATGAGTGAAGAGAACTCAGGATACAGGATCAGAGAAATCTTGCCCAACAGGAGGCAATGCAGAGGTTTCAAGGAAGGGAGATAGATGGTCAAAGCAGGAAAGACACACATTCAGTGAGAGGACAGACACTAATGAATTCTCTTACCCTTTTCACTGGGTGGGGAGAGCAAAAACATCCCTATATATAGGGGATAAGCCAAAAATATTAGAGCTAGTCATCTACTTCCCCCTCTAATTGCCCAGATAGATCGAAAGCTTCCAGGAGAAACTCTATGTGGTAGGCTCCCAAAGATGTCCATGTTCTCAACCCCAGAACGTGTGAATATGTTGCAGCAAAGGGAACTTTACAGACGTGGTTAAGATTAAGGATCTTAAAATGGGGTGAGGGGTATGTGGAGAACAATGCCCCAAACAGCTAGATAGGATCTGCCCCTCCTCAGCAGACCCCAATCCTAGGATCTTAAGATCTAAATCATGCTAGTCTCCCCAGGGTGAGGACCTCATATGACTAAGGGGAAAGCACAGTGAACTCTCTCCCTCACTGATGTGAAACCACACAATCTCTTCCAAACTCCATAGTCCATTTTGGGAAGAAGAAAAGAAGACCACTGACCAAAGTAAAGCCTATATAAGTCATAAGACCCTGAAATGTCTCCAGTGGGAGAGTTGTTGCCTCCAACAGAGTGGAGACTCAGGAACAAGATTCAAACATTTATAGAAATAAGTAAACAACATTTTCTTGCACATTTGGTATGTAAATTTGTGACCACCATTCCCACTTATACAGGTTCATTCAGAGAAATTGGCATTTCCATCTCTATTGATTTGCTTGATGGAAATAAGATCACATAAAATGACTGGGCTGATCCATGTGGCCCTTTAAGAAAAATGAACTTTAGTTTACTTGTTCTTCACCAAGACATCAGTTAACACCCAGCTATAAATTTCTATCTCATAATTGATAGAGATTACCAAAGAAGAAGAAGGAGAAGGACAAAAGAGAATTGGCCTTTAATTTTGAGATTCTACAATGTGTTGAGTATTATGCTATTCTTTACTTAATTTCCACAGCAAATCTTTAAATTACAAATTATTTCTCCAATTTTATGAATAAAAAGAGATCAGATATTTATCAACCTCACACTATGAACCTGTCCATATGAAAATGTTGATCCTACTGTATGGCATTTGTCCATACAAAATAAAAGGGTATACAAGTATACATTAAAACACATGCACTTTAACTCAGCAGATAAGGGGGAGAAGGTAAAAGAAGACTATCTGATCCTGATTTTTAACAAATAAATCCCAGGAAAAATCAGTAAGGTTCCCTAAGGTAGATTCCTCACTCATCTGGTCCCCAGGCCTCCTTCACCTGCTGGCTTGTCCCTCTCTGTTCTCACAGTTTACATCTCTGAGGGTAAACAGAAACATCCAGAGCAAGGAAAGGGCGTGTTACACAGGCTCAGAGGGCACAGATCCTTAACCAACCCCAGTGCTAAAGGGTCCTCTGGATAATGCTTCCTTGCTCTAGGATCCCCCATACCACACTCCTGCCTTGCCTGTTACTGGAAGATTGAGATGGTCTCTTTATCAGAGGCAAATTCAACTAGATGATTATTTCAAAATGGCTTAAAAATAAATATAAGTCTTTACCAAAATTTCTCACAGAGGTACCAAGGAGTTGATTACATTTCATGCACCGAAATAACTTGCAAACCCTCTGTGTACTCCCCAACTCAAACCACCAGGGCTATGACTTGTGGTCTCTCTTCCACTGCTCCAAGCCTCTCAAAAATCTCTACAAGGCGAATCTCGGGCATCCTACTTCTTTTTCATGTCCTCCTCTCTTCCTCCTCCTGGTCTTTTCTTCCCTGATTTGCTCCCCACTCTTTCTCTGGTAAACCATTTTAACTCCTCTATGTTTCTCCTTTCCCAATCTTCAAATATTGCCCCTAATAAACACAACCAGGGCTGAGCCCATCAGACAAACGCAGAATTCTCCCAAAGGGAGATAATGATTGTGAACAATTACAAGTTGCATTTTGTTCCTGTTATACAAACATATACACAGAATTTTGCATATAATTTCAGATCTTTCCCAGACCCTCACACCAGAAGTCCATAAACATCCTGGAGGTTCTGGACCCCACATTCAGAACACCTCCTCTACAGCAACTAATTCCTCAGCAGCCAAGGAATCTTGGAAGAAGAAACTCAGCTTAAACAGGGAGTCAGAGCATGAGGAAGCAAAGAGAAGACCAATATCCCAGAAGAAAACCAAAAGTAGATCCAAAAAGGGGAAGAATTTGGGGACAAGAAGGATCCAGAACCAAGGACCCCCTTAGGAAGATCTGAGTCCTAAGCAGGCAAGATTTCTGAAATCTTCTAGAGATCAGAAATTCCTGACCTACATAGTCGTTTCCCTGCTCCAGTCTCTCCTTATAACTGACCTCTCCTTTCCCACTGCACCAATGAGAAGCACCAGTTGAATGAGATGTTTTGGGGGGTGTTCTAACCTTAGCAATGACCTGCAGCAGAGGATGGGTCAGAATGGAGACAGATCTGTGTTCTCAAGGAGGAGTCCCTGCAGTCTTAGAATGGAGGCTACAAAAGTGACAAGGAAAGCAGGGACATCAACCCATAGAGAAGGGGGCAGGGTGGAGGCTGGAGAGGTGAGGCCACAGGAAGCTCAGAATCACTTACCCGCATACAGCTGGGCCTTCCTCCAGGCTGAAAAAGAATACACCCTGGTGAGACGTTGGCCAGAACAACCCTGCTCAGCATGAATCTACTGGCCCTTGCCTCTCCTCTGTTCTACAAGTGAGACTATCTACAGGGAGAGAGCTGGAGAGAACATGACCTCCTGCAATGTGCAGACAGCAGAGTGTTGTGGGATATTCTCTGGACCACAGGTCAGGAAGTCTGCATTACAGGTTGAGCTCCACACTGTCTTGCTGCTGCTGTGTGACTTTTGGCAAGTCACTTAGCTGTTCTGTGCCTCAAAAACCTCAAAAATTCTTATTCTATCTGCATTCACTTTTGCAACTAAGGATCAAAAATTGTACTGTGTGTGAAAATATTTTAGAGAATATAAATTGTTCCATAAATGTAAGAAAGCACTGTCATATCCAGTCTTATTCTGGCAAAGATATATCTACAAAATAACTCAAAATGGGGAATGATGTAAACACAGAGATATAAGGTGAGCTCTGGGGTTAAAGTGGCCAACCTTTCTCAGATAAAATATTTCTAGAGATAAACATCACTATTCTGGGACATTGACAACTCATCCTGCCACATTCCCATGCTTGGTCAGCCCATCACTTCTGGATCAGCACCTTCAGGAAATGGAGAGAACAGACTCTCCCAGGATAGTGTTTCAGGAGTCACACTCCTAAACTTAATGGTCCCATTTATGTATAGAGCTCCTTTAATGAAATCTCAGGGCAGCTGGCTTTCGGCTTCCAGGTACTGACTGAGAGCTAAATGCATTGAAGGCTAGAAAACTAACAATATGGTGGGTGGGTCATGGTTGGAATAAGACCCAGGACACATGACAAACTCCAGAGGCCACCATCACACTCAGGTTCCCAAACACTGGGTGGGAAATGGCGTCCCAGATCTGGGAGAGCCCAAGGAGCAGGACTGTGCCTCCCACCAGCTTCCATTTCTGCCCCTAGGTAAGGGGGTCCACATGGCTGTGCCTAGACAGAAACAAGGAGAGGGGACTCACCAGCCAGGTAAACTGATTTCCTCCAACCTGAAAGACATCACATAGGAAACAGGTGAGCTAAGAACCAGACTGTCTCTTACAAAGGGGATGCTGAGAGTTCAGGAGGAAAAGCAGGACTTACTGAGATCTGCCTGGAGTTCATCTGAAAGAGAGTGAAAAAATAAGCATGAACTCCCACCCATAAGAAAAGTAAAAACTGTGTGCCTGAAGAACCTACAAGAAAGAATCTCCCTGTACCCTAGAAGAAATTCCAACTCCAGACCCATCTGAGCCTCCGTGGCGCCCCCTGTCCTCTCTGGATCTCCTTAGCCACCTACTCTGGGACAAGGGCTCTGGATCTCCCTGGAGAACGAGAGCCCTAGACTCCAGCCCTGTGGTCAGCTTGTCCCTCTCAGCACCAGCTGCCACCCTTGCCAGCCTTGGACCTGTCCTGCCTCACCTATGGCCTTCAGTGCCTCCTCCTTTGTCTGACAGTCTTCTTTCTTAGCCTGGCGCAGATCATCCTGTTTCTGCATCTCCTGAAACTTTGCAGAACGTTCTCTCTTGGTGCAGTAGCCAGCCCCAAGGAGTAGGAGCACCAGCACAGTCAGGCTCACCATAAAAGCCAGCTTCCACGGAGAGGCCTGGGGGAAGAAGGGCTCTACAGCCCAGCCAGAGACCCCATTAGGGGTAGAGCCCTGGGCAGCCCAGCCCAGCACACTCAGGGATGCTGGCCCCTTCCTCTGGACCCGCTGGGAGCAGGGAGCAGCACTGACCTGGGATGAAAATGGCCATCGCCTTCTCCTGGCCCAGGATAGGGTTAAGGATGGAGCAGGTCACATTCCCCGCAGAGCTGTCTCTCACCACCAGAGAGGCTTCCACACTGAACAGCCCTTCCTCATCTTGGGCATGGGCCTCAGAGAATGCCAGGAACTTCTCTCCACTGAGGTCCCTCCATTGCACCTGGGGCTTCGGGAACCACCCTGAGGCCATGCACACCACGCGGATGCCATCCTCCTCCAGCCCTTTGATGTACACCTGAGGGGCAGAGCCCACACCTGCAGAAGGTAAGCGGGAGAAACATGGGAGGCCGCCTAGGGCCCAGGGATCCCAGTAGTGCCTACATGTGCACAACTCCAGGGGGACCCATTCACATTGCATTCTGGGGGCTCTGTGGGAAGGCCACCCCCTCCAGGGAGCAAGGTAGCAGCCCTGCCACGTGGAATAGAAGGAAGGAGCATAGGACCCATTGGAGGCACAGAGGGCAGGGGCTCGTCTCCCCCACCATGCAGGTGGAAAGGCTGATGCTCAGAGGAAACAGAAGGAATTTAGTCCCAGGTTTTATCCTTATCCTTCACTCTTATCGCCTCACATACTCTCTCAGCACATCTCCTCCACACCCACTGCCTGTCTTTGTAAATCACTTCCAAAATTATGTCAATTGACAACCCTGTCTCCTGAACTCCCCTCCCTTATATCCATGTCCCTGTGGGTTATCCTTACCAGGATTCCTCACATACACTTCAAACTCAATATTCCCAAGCTAAATTCATGATTTGGTCCAAGCTGTGATAGACTAATTATGTCATATTCCCAATGCGTCATGCTTCTTTATATCCAGCTCACCCTCTGCCACATATTTTTAGTGCCTTCACACTCTGCCTCTGGGCTCAATCATGTGACTTGACGTGGCTCAAGCAGAGTTTGTAAAGTGCCTGTGCCTTTGGGCCTGCCCTCTGCCATGGGAAGGATGTGCTTGGGCAGCCTTTCCAGCTGAAGCTTTCCTAGATCAGCCAACAGCCAGACGGATAAAACCCACGAGAACAAACCCAGCCAAGGTCTGCATGGTGCCCTCTTCAGCTGACTATAAGGACAAATAAAAACTAAAAGTAAGAGGCTTAAATCTCCCTGTTGAAAATAAGGGAACAGATTCCCCTCCCCTCTTTCTTCTTAGAGCATTTACTTTAGAAAACTTGTAATTGTAGGTACTTTCTCCCCTCTTTGAAATGCATATAAATCCTTTTTGAAAACTAGCCAGGTCTTTTGCCAACTTTATGACCCAGGAATGTCTTTCTCAAGGACCTCAAAGCCATCTCTTGGAAATGTAAACAACAAAAGAGGTAGCACTCCACTTTCCCCTTCCTGTGGGAGGGTAGGAGCCTAACTTCACTGGGCTCCATGCTCCAAATTGTAAAACCACCTCCTGTCATGAAGATATGAGAATTTGCCTTTTTTCTGGATAAAGCCAATTAGCTAACATAGATGTTCACCTCAATTACCAGGTAAATTTAGAGTAAACTCTGTGCGACAACTGGTGCTGTCAAGTCCTCTTACTTGAGGATTAGTTATTATTTATCTTGAAAACATGTATGTAATGGATTGTATCTGCTTGGCTTCATAAATGGGAGAGATTTCCTTCTGTCTTTGCAATCTCTTAGTAGATTGTCAGTGAAGTGCATCACATTCTGGTTTAATGCCCATTCAATTAAAAAAAACTGTTTTCTTTCTCTACCACCTTTGTGAAAGGATTTCTGGGTTGGGAGGTTTTGTTTTTGATATTCCCCCAACATAACCAAAGATGTCTAAGTAAGCCCAGTTAAGATTAGCCAAATACAGCCCAGATTAGCTGAACTTTCTTAATGCCTGATTTAAATAAATGGTTACGGCTGTGTGCCATTGAGATTTTTGTGGTTGTTTGTTACACTGCTTTATTATGGCAACAGGCAACTAACGCATAACTATCACTATTCCTACCACTAAACAACAAACCCTGAGAGACTCTATAATCCCCTCTCCCCCTTCCAAACTCTCTGTGTCCCCAAATCTACTCATTTAGTTGGGTCTACTTTCTAAACCTCTCTGATGTCTGATTCCTCCTGTCCCACCCTACTGCTGCTTTCTGAAGTCAGGCAGTCATCCTTTCCACCTCATAACTGCATCCACACCTCACCTTGCTCACCTTCCATCCATCCTCCTCACAGCTGTCAATCAAACATTCCCAGTACTGCTCTGTTTAAAACTTCTCAGCAGTGCTTCCAAGTTCCATAACACAGCACACAAAGTCTTATTCGCTCTGGCATCTGCCTTCTCTCTCAAACTCCTTCTCTCCTCTTCCCGCCCAACTTCTACCACCTGTGCCCCTCAGGGCCCATGCACTCCAGCCCCAAGGACCATTTGATTAACTGCTAATAACCACAATCAACATGCTCTATGTGTGCCCTGCCTTCTCACGTTCCAGTCCATCAACCTCAAGGGCTCTTTGGAACCTTGTCTGGTGAACTCAAGTGCCTGCTCAAGTGTGAACTCCCTAGGAGCTTCTCCCGATCAATACAGGCAGCATTAATCAACCCTTCTCTGTGCACCCTATACCAGAAACATCTCTTTATTCCAGTATTGTCACTTCTTACCACCTTCCCATTCACTTCTCTTACAAACCATGACGGCTTCCTTGTGTACCCAGAACACACCTACCTCTGGGGTTTCACACTGGGTGTTCCTTATGCTTGGAACTCTCATCCCCTAGATATCCACTTGGCAAAAACCCTACTTTCTTGAGCTTTTGCTCAGCTTGTCAATAAGGCCCACTGTGAGCCCCTATGTAACACTGAAGCCTGTCCTCCCTCCCTACTCCCACCTTCTGGTCCCCTTCCTCTGCTCTACTTGGCCATTTATTCTAAGTACTTAGCACCTCCTAGCATTCTCTATAACCCATTTATCTATTTATTTATGTATTGCCTCTAGAATATAAACTCCACAGGGCAGGGATCTTTGCTTGGTTCACTGATGGACCCAGGAGCCCAGAACAGGACCTGGCACATAGTGGGGGTTCCGTATATTTGTATTGAATAAATGAATGAGTCAATGAGCCTCCTTTTACACATCTCTAAAATGATGGGCTGATCTACATGGTCTGAGTTTCCTCCCAACTCCAATACCTTAGGACTCAAGAACATAGATCAAGTCACCAACCTGCCACCTTCAGTTCCAAACTGGCCTCTTCATAGAAGCCTCCCTTTCTGAAGAAGCAGGTATACAGCCCATTGTCAGAAGCCTGGACCTTGCGGATTTGCACTGCAGCCTCCCCCTGGGTGAGGAGGTCCCTCACCAGCGAGGTCCGCCCTGCATACTGGGCCATCTGCTCCTCGTTCTGCTCCCGCTGGTTTTGATAGACGAACACAACTTCTGAGAACTTGGAACGGAACCACCTCAGCTCCATGTTCTCCACACTCATGGTCGGGGACACACGACAGGGCAGTGTGATGTCCCCGCCTAGCGTTGCCACAATGGGGTCTGAGGGGCCAATCACGAAGAACTCCTCTGTGGACACAGACATAGAGGTGAGAAAGTTGGAGAGATGCAGACTGGGGACAGGGAACACACACGATCAGGTGGGAAGGCCCAGGCAGGCTGGAGGCAAGTGTCAGATCAGCTGACCTGATGGATTGAGCTATAACAACTCTGAACCCGGGCGAGATCTTCAGACCACAACTTCGTGACCCAGAAATGATGCCAGGGACCGGCCCTGTGGCTGAGTGGTTAAGTTCACACACTCAGTGTCAGCAGCCCAGGGTTCACTGGTTCAGGTCCTGGGCACAGACCTACACACGGCTCATCAAGCCATGCTGTGGAAGCATCCCACAAGGAAGAACTAGAATGACCTACCACTAGGATATACAACTATGTACTGGGGCTTTGGGAAGGAAGAAGAAAGAGGAGGATTGGCAACAGCTGTTAGCTCAGGGCCAATTTTCCTCACAAAAAAAAAAGAAATGATGACCAAGAGACTGCCTTATCTGCCTGTGCTCTTGTCTTCACAGCCTTCCATGAAGGACTCTAACTCAGTGGCTTGCAACCTGCAGCATGCATCAGAATCACCAAGAGGGCTTGTAAAACACAGATTGCTGGGTCCCACCCCCAGAGCTTCTGATTCAGTAGGTCTGGAGTGGCCCCAAGAATGTGCATTTCCAAGGAGTTCCTGGGGATGCTGATACTGATGTTCCAGGGACCACACTTTGAGAACCACAGCTCTAACCCAGCCCCTCCAGGGACAGGACTGAAAACTGACCAAAGAGCACAGCAGTGGCTCACATCAGAACTCTTTGATCATTCAGCCACACCCAGGAACTTCCCCACTCCCACTCTTAACTTTACTACTGGTGCCCATGTCTTTCTCCTCTGCTGAATTACATCTGTAACTAGAGCCGAATGCTATTTCCATTAGAAATCTGCCCTCACTCCCACCACTCACAGGAGCCCAAATCACTGCTTGTTAAAAAAGAAGCTTCACCCTACTACCACCCCGTCAGAGCCCTTGGCCTTCTGAGGCCTGGTGGACGAGCCACAACATGACTATTCTGCAGGACAAGCCTGCTGGACCTCCGAACAGCGACTTCTCACCTCCTGTGCTGTTCGACCTTGGCCTGAGTCACCATCGTTTCTCACTTGAGGGATGACAGTGACTAGTCTCCCCATGTCTATCCTCTCCCCACCCCTACATCTGGGACCTTTTTCACCTATAAGTAAAACCATGTCCCTACTCTACTCAAAGCCCTGCATGGCTCCCCAGCGCCCCCAATGGCCCACAGGCCTGATAGGGATGACCGCCAGTACCTCTCTACCCCCAACTCCTGATTCTCTTCCTCTCACTCATTCTGCCCCAGCCAACACTTGCCTCCTCTGTTCCTTGAGCACCCCAGGCACACAGCCAGCTTTCCACTGGCTGTTCCCTCCTATAGAAACCCTCTTTCCCTGGAGATCTCACAGGCTCACTCCCTACCCACTCCAAGTCTTTGTTCCCACCTCACTGACTACACTGACCACCTGATTGAACACTGCTGCCTGCCCACACTCCATCTCCTGCACCCCTGACTGCCCCACCCGACTCTACTGCATTGTCCCATCCTCTCAGCTCCTCTAACTGACTGTAGGTTTTGTTGATTTGTTGATTTATTATCTACTGTCTCCTGCTAGAATGTAAGCTCTGTGAAGACAGGGAATCTGTTTTGTTCATAGAATAACACCTAACACATGGTCGACACCTTATAAATATCTGTGGAATGAAATGAACTAATGAATGAATAAGTGCTTCAGATACCAAGGAAGCTCAGGGAAAAAATGAGAGAAAAGATATTTTCACATTTTTGATAGTTGACTTTTTAAAACATCATAAACTCCTCATGGGATAATTATCAAGGACCCCTATCCTCATGTTACGATTTAGTGTCTCTTCTTAAATGTTTAACTACAAGTAGTTGTTAGCGAAGAATCACAATCCTTCTATAACCAGAGCCCCCACAAATAGCCATCCATTCCTGATGGAGAGAAACCAGCAGAGCTCCTGGGGTCTCCCACCAGCAAAGGGAGACACACAAAGAGTAACAGAGACACACTTACCTGCGGACCCCCCGGTGAGCAGCTGGATGAGAAGCAGGGAGGTGAGATGGCAGAGCACAGAGTGGCTGAAGCAATCCTCCATTTCCTTAGAGCTGGGGAGAGAGGTCAGGAGGCAGGGCCAGCCCAGAGTACTGGGGCCTCAGAAAAGAGAGTAGGGCTCAGGGCTGGCAATAGTCTCCAGCAGGAACAGAGCCTTTCTACTGGCTCATTATGCTAATGGAGTGGTGGGCCCCACACAACTCTGATGCCAAGAAAAGACTGAGCCAGGCTCCTTCCAGCCCTTTTGAATGCCTCTGTGGTGCTAGAGAGCCATTAGGCTTGCTTGGGAAACAACCACTCCTTCCCTTCCCACCCCAACAGCACCTGCAGCACAGCCCAACTCTGCCCAGAAAACCAGACTCTTCCCTTCTCAGCACCTGGGGCCCCATGGTGGAAACCGTCCCTCCATCTCTCCACTGTTCACACACTTCTGGTAACGCCCCAGGACAGGGGGCCCAGACTCAGGCCCCTCACCATGAAGGGCATGCCAGCTCCTGCCTGCGGTTCTGTTGCCCCATAACTATGAGCAGGGAATCACTGAGAAGCATCAGAGACAGACTACATCCTCCTCAAGGAGACCGTGGCTCCCGTCACAGGCACCCTGTCCTGCTGTTGTTTAGTTCACCTGAATCTCAATCTCACCCCAGCCCTTTCCTTCTAGAGTCCAAGGACATGGCCCTGCACACAGCAGGTGCTCAGTCGATTTCCCACTGATGAGTTAATCCTCTTCCTCTCTGTATTTGTGGAAGATTTCAGTCTCAGAGTAGAGGATCCCAGAGCAGCAGAGACTATAAAATGAGTCCTAGTCAGAAAAAAGACCTCCAAACCGCTTACTTTGGAGAAGTGAGACAGCCTATGGTTCTGGGAAGGACAGATTCTGGGGCTGACTGCTGAGTTCTCCTCCGGACGTGGCCACTCTCTGTGCTACTGCCTTAGGCAAGTTTCTTGACCTTCCCAGCCTCAGTTTCCTCATCTGCAAAGTGAGAATAGTAACAGCATCTCGATCCCAAGGTTGTATGAGAATCACATGAATTTATATTTTTAGAGTCACTACATGTTCTGGAACAGGACCTGGTCCTAGTAAGTGCTACAAAAATATTATTAAAGTAAATAAATAAAGGTGCAACCCTCACTGTGCTTGTCCTGGGTCTTCCCAGAGCCGCACTACTATCCAACATCCTCCCACCCACCCCAGTCCCACCACATTCTCAGCCTCCTCCTCACAGCCAGCTTCTCCCTGCTTTCCTCTTCTTGGCCCACAGGTGTCTTCAAAACCAACTTACCTGCTTTGAAAGGCTGAGACTTCTGGAGCATCTTTAAATCAGCAGCTTGACATGGTTCAGGGACCCCAGCAGACCCCAAATCTGCCCCCAAAGTTTGCACCTGCAATTAGCTGCTCAGAGCCCCAAACCCTGCTTCCAGATCCAATGCTGGGTGCCACAGGTTCCTCATGTCTGAGAGGCAGGTGGTTCCCAGGAGAGCAGGGAAAAGCAGAGCCTGGCAAAGGTTGCAGGGATGTCTATAGAGATCAGGCCCTGGGGCCCCCGCTAAGCGCCCCCAGACAGAAGAGTCCACCCTTCTCTGTCTCCTTCCACCACTTGAAAGTGAAACCTTGCAAAAAGCAATCCAAGCAGACTCTGCTCTGCCCTGTGGACAGCACACCCCAGTTATCAAGAAGGAAACAGCATGATCAGAGCAGCAAAAAGAGGGTAGGTACAGATACACTGAAACAACCCTGCGGGTGGCCAGAGAGAGACGCAGACTCAGTAACCATTTGTTGAACAACTGCTACACTCCAGGTGGGCTAGCTTCCAAACCACGGATGTAGGGACTATGGGTGTTACAGCCAAGACTAATACCTAGTCCTAAGTATAGGTCTGGCTGTACTGGCTGTTCAGTACTGAAATGATTCCATGTCAGTTGATAAATCACACAGGACCACGGCCCCTAGTGTAGCTGCTTTTCTTTTCTTCATCAACAGATGACCCACGAGCTCCCCACAAACTGGCAACTGAGGGGTTAACACTAGACATCAAGAGCTTTCAGTTCAGCACCAGGACCCAGGCCCTGCCCACACTGAATGGACAGTGCCCTGCAGGTTGCTAATGTTCTAATATCCCCCATGGCCTGGGTACAGCCATTCAGACCCCCTCTCTGCCAGGCTGCCATGTACACCAGGAAAGGCCTGATTCTACAGTCTCCAAAGGAAAACCACAGAGACTGGGTCTTCCTCTCCAGCCCCTCACTTCCTGTGACTTCTTCATCTCAGTAAAGGGCACCTCTGTTCACCCAGTCATATCTGGCAACAACTCGAGGGTCATTCTCCTCTCCCACTCAGTCTACTTCCAATCTACCAAAAGGTTCAAGATTTTTCTCAAATCCATATCCACAGCCAGCACCTAGTTCCAAGCCACCCTCATGTCTCACCTGGCCCAAGCATGGCCTCCTCATGGATGTCCTGCGTCACCTCCAACCTCATCTCCTCCTGTTCATTTTCCTTCCAAGGTCAGGATCCTCTCAAGTCTGCTAATGTCAACTCTCTGCCTCACCCTTTCAAGGGATTCCTCGGCTTAAACTTCTCAGTGGCTCCCAGGCCTCCAGCTTCCTCTCTGACCTCATCCCGTTCCTGTCCCAGCACTGGCCTCAGGTGAGTTCCTCCAGTTCACTGAGCTTTCCCAGCCTCGGGCCTCCTCACAAGCCACTGATGCTCCTGCTCTCTCTCTCCTCGGCCAAACTCCTCGCCATTCAGGTCTCACCTAAAGTAACCTTCCTCGGGGGGCCTCACTGACCTCCTGATCCCCATTGTGTGCCCCATACACATGCTGGTTGGGGTTTTGGTGGCACTGTGTTGTCGACCACAGTCCTGGTGTGTGTTCATCTGTGGAATGTCTGTGGACTCAAGAGGAGACACTGTGTGTCCTGTTCACTTCTGCACACCAGCCCTGATGCAACGCCCGGCACATAGTAAACACTGAACAAACCCTAGTTGAGCTCATTTGCAAAGGAGTTGCTTCAGCAGCACACTGACTACTCAGCTTTGTCCAAACTCAGAAAAGATTTTAGTCCACTGAGAAACGTGAAGAGAATAACTTGGACCTAAACAAGTCAGCCCCTGGACGGATGCAACAGCTCCACCATCTCCCCCTCTCTGTTTTTCTATCCACCCCAAACATAAATGTGTCGCGAATTACATCACCAGGCTGGAAACTTCAGGCTCAGCCACCTCTGACTGCTCCCTCAAGCCTGCCCACAGCTCTGGTCTTCACGCGTTAAGTGATTTGGGCTGGTGTCTCCCTCGCTGCACTTCTGCCAGGTGGTTGTTATTATTATCCTCATTCTACAGATGAGGCAACTAAATCTCTCAGTTTCACAACCACACACCCAACAAAAACTCTCTCAGCCTGGGGCTGGCCCCACAGCACAGTGGTTAAGCCTGGCTCGCTCCACTTGGGTGCCCAGGTTCTTGGGTTTGGATCCCTGGCACAGACCTACACACCACTCTCATCAAGCCATGCTATGGCAGTGTCCCACATACAAAATAGAGGAAGGTTGGCATGGATGTTAGCTCAAGGCTAATCTTTCTCACCAAAAAAAAAAAAAGAGAGAGAGAGAGAGGAAGATTGGCAACAGATAGCTCAGAGCAAATCTTTCTCATCAAAAAAAAAAAAAAAACCTCAGCCTGTGTTTACTCTCAGTTGTTCTAAATGACCCGTTGTATTTCTCTTGGAGCAAGGACTGACTGACCCACTGAGGCACCAGAACGCTTGGTTTCTGCCTGGAAGTCTGGTCTGAGATATTAAAACCCTGGGCAAACTCAGGACTTCTAGATATACCTGAACACATCCCAATTTGTCATCCCCAAAATGTCCATTTCTGCTAATATCCACTTAGACTCAGGAATATGTGGAAAAATCCATCCTAATCAAAAAATAACTAATGAAACAAGGACCAATATAAGCCTTCAGGTCCACCCCCTGCCCTCTACCCCCTTCTGTCACCACCAATCCCTGCCCAATGAGCAGATTTCTCAAGACAGAAGAAAGAGACAGGAGAATTTTATGAAAAGGCAGAAAGAAAAGAAACAAATTTTATTGAATACTACTAAGTACCAGGAACTGCACTACACACACTGTATTTATTCCACGTCATTCTCACAAATGCAGAGAGGAAGTAGGACACGAGCCCTGGCATCTAGTAACATTTAATCCAGGAACCTCGTAGAGGAAGGAGGGGCTAGAGCTACAAAGAGACTGCCCTCACCCACCCACCCCAGCCCAGCCCAGCCCAGCCCAGCCCAGCCCAGCACCCAGCTCCACACACTCAGAGCGAAAGAGGAGCAAGAAGGGGACCTTGGACTCAGTCAGAAATGACCCAGGATGATACGGCCAGAAAGTTTATCTCACTCCGAATGCCAGCCCTTTGATTCCATACTGGGGGAGGGGAGGGAGTGACAAAGCTCGGGGAAGACTTTCCTAAGAGCATTGGAAGGACACTGAACACACTGGCAAGAAGGACAGCAAACAGCAAACTCCACTGCTGTCCCCCAGCTCTTCAGAGTCATGTTCCAGCTTCTCTAACGATAAACACTATTCACTAGCCACAAAGGATTTTTCTTGCTCAAAATAGAAATTACCCTAATGCTAACGGGGTTAATATTTTACTTTCCTCTTAATAGACATATGATACCTCTTATCTCTTAGTTGCTTCAAGTGCTTTCAAGGCAGATAAACACCTGAGCCATAAAACAAAGGTGAATGTAACAGGAATTTGGATTTTAAAATGTGACAGTTGATGGAAAGGATTAAACCCCTTTTCTTAAAGGTGCAATCCAGTAAAACTTAATCTGTCTTGACACTGTTAAGATGAGGATTCACTGGGTTATCTTTTACTGCAGGAAAAGTTTAAGAACAGTTTTCTGCTTGTTTATTTTCTGGAAAAAAAGAAAAAGAAAAAGAAACACACACAAGGTGACGGTTTTTGTCTTGACTTAAAATTCTTCTTTCCTTTATCTAAGCAGCATGACCCTGGCTGGGGACGGAGCTCTGTCTGGCAGCCTGCTGAGCAGAGCCCCAAGGACACAGTCAGTCGGGCCATCATCCTCTTCTGAGCCTGCGATCTGCCCCTGTGGTGAGGAGAGCCCTTCCCAGTCAAGGCTGTCATCCCCACAACTGAAATATCCAACCAAAGGAGGCTCTGGGGATTCCTTAAGCCCCTCACTCGCTCCCAGGAGTGGTCAGTGCCTGTCCAGCTCCACCCAGAGGTCAGCTGCAGAGGCTGCCTGGCCGGCAGCACCCACCCCACCACCCTCTGAGTGGGCCATCCACTCTGCTTCCAAAGTCTGCGATTCCAGGGGAGGTGAGGAGGTGCCACTCCCACCCAAGCCCTGAGATATACAAAGAGAAAGGAGGGGGACACACATTCTCAAAGAAAAATTAACAAATTGTATTCACTAATAAATAAGCAAAAGATAAATAAGAGATTAAAAGGAAAGGAAGCAGACAGAGAGAATGATAGAGAAAGAAAGGAAAGAACAAGAAAGAAGGCAGGCTGGCCCCACGGCCAAGTGGCTAAGGTCACATGCTGTGCTTCACTGGCCCAGGGTTCTCTGATTCAGATGCTGGGTGTGGACCTACACACTGCTCATCAAGCCATGTTGTGGCAGCATCCCACATAGAAGAACTAGAATGACTTACAACTAGGATATACAACTACGTTCTGGGGCTTTGGGGAAGAAATAAAAAGAGGAAGATTAGCAACAGGGCCAATCTTCCTTACCAAAAAGCATACCGAAAAAAAAAGAAGGGAAGGAAGGAGTGGAGGGAGGGGATAAAAGGAAGGAGTAGTGGCATTCAGCCCTGACATTTCTGGGGATGGGACACCAGATGGACACGTCTGCCTAGAGCATCTCAAGTTCCCTAGTCACTGCAATGAGAGTGAATGAGTGCAGAGAGCGAGCACATGCACTGCCCATATGGGTGACCCAGCGAGTGACCTGGAAAGAAGTGACTTACTCTCCCAATCCCACGTAGGTCAGGTCCATCCATGGTCAAGGGTGAAACAGGAAAGTTCTGGCAGGAGAGACTTGAGTGCCAAGTTATGGGAAAGAGCCTGGAAGCCTGGCACTTTGGCCTCTGTCCCTGAGAGAATCAGAGGAGAGAAGCCTGGGCAGTAGAGGCAGGAGAGGCCCTGACTAACCCTGAAAGGCTGATTCTAACTGTCCCCAGGATGCCGGACACCCTGTTCCTTCATGTCAAGCCTTGTCTCCACAGGCTGAGCTACAGGCTGAAGCCCCGAGGCCAGGCCCCTGCTCTCTAATGACGGGCACCAATTCTCAGGCCCACTCTTCACCGCCTGCCATTTTACTCTGAACATTATGTACTTTATTTCAATGAATGTTGTGCTATAATCCTCTGAGCAAAGTATTACTTTCCTCATTTAACAGCTGAGAGACAGAGGCACAACGATATCAGGGAAGATGCCCAGGGTCACGTGGTTCTTTGGCAAACCGCGAGAGGAGCCAGGTCCACCCAAAACTCAGCTGAGCTCTAAACTGGGGGCACTAGCCCCATGGGGGCTCCAGGGACCTGGGGGCAGGAGGGGAGGCAGAAAATATATTAGAACTGTAACAAAAGCTTTAATCTTATCTTTCTTAATGTGTTATTCATGTTTGCTTTTATAATCTGCATAATGTTTGTACCTAATTGGTACCTGCACATTCCAAATACATTACTGAAAGGGGTGCATGATCCAAAAAGTTTGGAAACCCAAGCTCAAACCTCCACTTCAGAGATCCTCTCCAAAGAAGCAGGTCTCAGAGAGGGAAGCAGGACCTTCCCGCAGCAGCTGCCTGGGGGGCGCCCAGAAACAGGGGAAGACGGGTCGGGGAGGAACCTAAGAGCCAATAGAAAGGCCGTCCCGCCAAGTCTCACCAGGTTCCATGAGGCTCTGCTGCCCCCTTGTGGCCAGTACATGGCGGACTGAAAGAGCGCGTCTTGCGGGAGAACGCTGAGGGTCGGAACAGACAATGCCAACAAAGGATCTTAGAACGGTGGACGCGAGCGCAGGAAACCAGACACAAGAGACCGCACGCTGCAGGATTCCAACTTATATGAAGTTAAAGAACAGTCGGAATGAATCTGCGGTGATAGAAGTCAGCCAGGGGGTTCCCTAGCAGGCTGAAGGGGTAGTTAGGACAGGAAGGGACACGGGGTGGGGGGGGGGACAGGGAAGGGGGGGCACACTTAAGTCACGTACTTATTCACTTACCGAAGAGCTGTCTTTATTCGTATTCATTTTACAACAGAAAAATTGAGTTCCCACAGGGAAGTTGTGGGACAATGTCAGCATTTCTGTCCAACCAAGTCCCCACACCTTGGTCTCTCCCATGATGCTCCCCAATCTCACTGCTCCCCTGAGGCCTGAGAGGGTGAGCACCTTCCCCTTCATAGATCCCCCACAACACACACACACACACACACACACACACACACACACACACACAGGCACGACTGCATCCTGTCTGCAAAAGGCCCCTTGGCTTTTCTCTGCCACAACCGCCTCCCCATTTACCCCTCGTGGCGCTGGTACTGAAAGTTTCTGGACACACTCCCTGCACTCAGTTGTTCAGGGGGCACTTATTGACAGCTGGCTGCACACATCTGGGGAAGACCAACAAAATCTCTTGGGTGGGGGAGGGTGAAATGGGTGGAGGGAATCAAAAGGTACAAACCAGCAGTTATAAAATAAATAAGTGAGGGGATGTAACATTCAGCATGGTGACTATAGCTAATAATACTGTATTGCATACTTGAAAGTTGCTAGAGAGTAGATCTTAAAAGTTCTAATCACAAGAAAAACAATTGTGTAACTATGTATGGCAATGGATGTTAACTAGACTTATTATGTTGTACACCTACAACTAATATAATGTTATATGTCAATTATGCCTCAATTTAAAAATTAATTTTTTTAAAAAAAAGAAAGTCTCTTGCCCTGAGTAGCCTCACAGTCTGGCTGCCTGACAGGGCACATGGTAAGGTGGAGAAAATCATAAAGCAACATGGACAAGAAGAGCAGAACCCTCAGATACACCAGACATAAGATCCGGAGGAGACGGGGGAGAGGGGCTGCTCCTGGACAGAGCAGATGGAGAAGTCCCCTCGGTTTCCAGCTTTGACTCTCCTGGGGAAACTGCAAATTCCCTGGAACAAAGCTGAAAATGGCTGGTGGGCACCTGACCTCTCTGAGGAGCCATCTTCCTTGCCAAGAAGACACTGGCTCAGACAGCTGGAAGCAGAGCTTCAAAGGTAGAGGGGGAGTTAAAGACTAAATCCCAGGAGGGAGGGAGATGAAAACCAAGCTGAAGACCCTACAGTTTCTGCTGAGAAAGAGCACAGTCCTGAGTGAGGAGAGAATGTCGCCCACCTCAAGGGAAACTTAGTCCTTATCCAGCATCTTTGAGGGCCAGAGTGAGAAGAGAAGTATGAGAGCTGGAGGGTCCCAGAGGGAAGCAGAATTCCACTGAGATGGTTCAGCTACAGAGTTTATATGGCTGAGGGCTGGGTGAAGAGAACAGCAGGGGATTCTGAGGCAGCAGGGAGCTTTTATCCCCCTCCCCCCCACTGCCTGTCCCAGTCAAGAACAGACAGGAACCACAGGATGACACTAGTTCCAGAGAAACCCAGACACTGATAGGGAGTGAGAGAGAAATACCCCATCCCCTCTTCTTCCTCAGAAGGTCTCCACCTAGTGCCTTCCATTGGCAAAACCCAATGAGAAGCCACCAGCAAGGGGCCACCATGATTAATCCATAGAGGTCAGTCTCCTTAGTCACAAAGTAGGGCAGAGAGAACTGAGAACGGATGGAGAGAAGGGACACAGAGAGTAACACAACAAAGGACAAGGGAGGGGAAGGATTAATATGAGAATCTCCACACTGACCCCTCTCTGTCACAAGCACCTTCCAGGTTAGCCAACTACTGCTTCTACCAGATGACAACCCTCCCCCCCACAGAAATGTGGACGACAATGATATCTGGTGACAAGCCTACTGAGTGGGGAATGAGGGTACGTATAGAGGTGGGAGAGGGAGACAGGCGGCCAGGACAGCTCTGGAGTGGAACAAAACAGAGCCATTGATGTCTGCAGGCCTGAAGTCAGGGCCCAGCCCACACTGTGGGGCCAGCAGAGCCCTGCCACCATGGGTGAAGGCCCCACTCCCTGCTGCTGGCTGAGTCCCCGGGGAAACAGAGGAAGCTCCTTGGCTGGGAGGGTGGGGGCCTCCCAGCAGGTGCTAAAACAGACCTGAGATGTGGGTTCTATACAAGTCCACCCCCAGGAGCCTCCTTGCCAGGGACAGTCCCATCCACCTCTGCCACCACCACCCCTGTGACCAGAGGAGGAATGGCCTCCTTTGTCCCTTCAGTTCGTACTCAAGAGGTAGGGATTTTTAAAGAATTTTTCATATTAAATATAAAATGAAACAAATGCAATAAGGACACACAAAAGAAGTGTTTTCAGAGTACAAGACTCTTGTCCACGTCGTTCTGAAAACCAGTGGCAGCTGGCCTTGCTCCCCAGCACCAAAGCTGGGTGGGATCAGCCTCAGGACACTCCAGACCCCCTCCTTTCCCCAAATCTGCCACTCCACTGAGCTCCCAGGCTCTTCCCCATGCCCCTTGCTTCACTCAGCCCCACTGTCCTCAGGCTCTGCACTGATGGTGGGAGCAGAGGGCTCAGCGCCACAACCTTAGACTCTCTCACGGGCTCTGTGGACCCCAGAACTGCATTTCCTCTCACCTGGCTTATCCTTCAAGAGAACCTCCGCCAGCTTTCTCAGGCCTGACTCTTGGGCCCTCAGCGTCTGCATCAGGAACCCAATCACCTAGAGGGTTTTTGAAAACACACATTCCTGGACCCCACTCCCAGGGATTCTGATTCGGCAGGTCTGGGGCGGAGCCGGAGCATATGCATTTCTAACAAGTTTCCGGTGATGCTGATACTGCTGATCTGAGCATCACACTTTGGAAACCACTGCTGATCTTTGGTTCCACCTAAAGAGATTCGGATTTAACTGGTCTGGAAGTGCCCTGGGCACAAAGATGGGGGTTTTCTATATCTCATAGCCTTAGATTTTTATTCTTAGAGAGATGGAGGGCCTTTTGAAGTTTTTGATCAGGTTTATATCATTTTATTGGATTGTTTTATTTTACTTTTATTATAAAATGTTTTAAACATATACAAAAGTAGAGAGAATAGTATAATGAATGACAGTCTAATGAATGCCCACTCACGCATCTCCCGGCTTCAACCATATTTACTTCCACCCACTTCCCGCTCTCACTGGATTATTGTGAAGCAATTTCCAGATCCCATATCATTTCATCTATCAACACGTCTGTTTCCTGACATTTCATACCCCAGGAACAACAAGTCTTCCACTTCGATTCCATCTCTCAGTTTCCATTTGGAGAAGAGACTCAGAGGAGGGAAACAGGAGACCAGTAGGCAGGCTGCAACCTCCCAGAGACCCAGGCAAGACCATGGAGGGACGAGACATTCTCAGTCCTGTCTGGGCCCCACTGCTTAGACTGGATGTGGGGTATTCGAAGTAGGGATGAAAAGGGATCAGCAGATTTATTTTGAAGGCAGAAGTGACTGGATTGGCTGGTGATTTGCGTGTGTGAGAGAAAGAAAAGAGTGATTGCCAGGTATCTAGCCTAAGAATGAGATAACTGCTTTACCAGGACTGGGGGTGGGGTGGAGTAGGGGATGAGGGAGGAGCCACTGGGGCAGGGAACCAAGAGTTTGGATTTCTGACAGACCCACGTTACTGTTGATTTCCCTTTTAGACATCCTGGTGGGGAGTGGGGGAGGCAGTTGACCATTTGACAGTGGTCCCAGCTTCAAGGATGGAGAACAGCTGCGCCTCCTCCCAGATCTTCCATGGGGAATGTTCACACCACCTGCCATCACATTCATAGTTCTACTTGTTATAACTGTCTGGATCTCCCACCCAGAATGGGACCCTCTGGAGGGCAGAGCATGGGAGGCCAGAGATGCTTCAGGGCAAACTGACTTCCTAACACCCAAAGCTGGGTCAGGCTCAGAGACCCCATGAGGAAGGCAGGCCAGGCAAGGGCAACCTTTGACCCATGACTGTGCCAGGGATGCAGCCCCAGGACCTAGGGGAGTCACTCTCAGCCTCGCCTGCCATCAGCACAGCCCGAGGACTGGAGAATTTACCTCCTGTCCCAAACACCCAGGGAGGGGTGGATGGTGAGTAGACCAGGGCAGCCCAGGCAGGCAGCCCACTGCTGGTCTCACCACCTCCAGCTGCCTTCATCACACACTGCAGCCTGACCTCCCCCTGCCCACACCGTGGACCTCAGGTCCCTCTGACCCCTCACTGAGTCTGCCCTTCATCCACTTCTGGACAGCCCCCTAGACAAGTCCAGAAGCCCCAGCCAAACACCTGCTTACTTTACCCCAGTGTCACCCTCCATCCCATTACCTGCCCCCCACCTCTGCCCCTCCACATCCTAACCCTCAGCCCACCCACCCACTTGCCTCCCCTGGCCCTTTGGGCCCCAGCTTATGCCTCCAGCAACCACTTCTCCTTTCCATTCCAACCCCCCTGTGCTGCCTAAGGGCTTCCTCTTATTACTGAGAAAACACTGAAGACACAGCCAACAGACCTCTCTCCTCAGCAAGTGGTTGGTAAAGTTTGGCAAAAGAAGCAGGAAAAAAGAGAAAATATACAGATTCACAAACCCTTAGGATTCCTTGGCTTGGGGACATTTACTGTCTTATTGTTTTCTTATTTTACTTATCCTGTCATTCTTGTACTTAGAAATTTTTGGACTTAAATTTTTCTTCTTTTTTTTTTTTTAAGGAAGATTAGCCCTGAGCTAACGTCTGCCTCCAATCCTCCTCTTTTTGCTGAGGAAGACTGGCCCTGAGCTAACATCTGTGCTCATCTTCCTCTACTTTATATGCGGGACGCCTGCCACAGCATGGCTTGACAAGCGGTGCCATGTCCGCACCTGGCATCTGAACCAGTGAACCCCAGGCCGCCAAAGCGGAACATGCAAACTTAACCAGTGCGCCACCAGGCCAGCCCCTTAAATTTCTTTAATATTTTAATAGATTCCTTCCTTGTACTAGACTCCAGCACATGATTACTCTTCTCTTCCAAAAAAAATTGAATAAATAATTCCTTGTGCTATCTCTAACTTTTGCCTGTTTGTGCAATAGTTTCTAAATTTAAAATGGAGGATTGTCTGAATCAATTCCTGATCATGTACGTCCAGTAAAAATTTTAATGTCTATTTTCAGGGTTAATTGTCAATCTTTCTGGGAAAGGGATAACCAACAATGCTGCCAACCCTCTGACTATGTCCCCCCGGTATCTCTCTGTCCATCTCCCACCATCTTCATCCAGCACCCACTCACTGAGCCACACCAGACCCAGCTCCCCTACGAAGGTCTGAGTGCCCTGGGGCCAGTCTTGTGAAGGTGAAAGGGGGACAGGCACAGCTCACTGACTTAGGGAGGATGCACCCTGTGCTGTGACATGAGCCCACAGGGCTAGATCCCAGCCCTGGAGAGCCAGGCATTTCCCCAGCCCACTCCCTCCTCCCAGGCCAGGCTTTCCAGAAGGAACTACTGTGGGATCTCACATCATGAAAGGAGATCAGCGCCATCAGGAACAACGGCAAAGCTACTGTCCAAAAGCCCCAGGGACTCCTGTCTACACCTTCCATGAGTCCAGAGCAGACACTGGACTAAGAGCGTGTGATAAATTCCCACAAATATCCAAGAACCAAGAACCCAAGCAAAGGCCCTGTTGACCATAATAGTCATCTGTGGGGAGCATCCCAGGGAAGCTGGGAGATGGATGTGGGGAGAGGTGCCCCTGCAAGTCATTCTCTGAGGGGATGAGGAAGGCAATAAGCCTGAGTCACGAAACCCCAGTTCCCAGGAAATCGAAGCTTCTCTGAAGCTGGAAGGAGGTCATTCAGGAAGTATTAGGGGATACAGTCATCCTTCCACTAATAAAAAGGACAAATTCCAATAATATTTATAAAAGTTGCCGTTTCTTGATTACTTATTGTGGGCCAGACACTGTATAAACATTATCTCATGTAGTTCCCACAAATTCCTCTACGTTAGATTATTATCTTTTCTTTGCAGATAAGGAAAGTGACTGAGGCTCAGAGAGGTTAGTTAGTCTGACCAGTGTCACACAGCTAGTTAGTGGTGGGGAAGGCAAGATTTAAATCCAGTGTGTCAAACTCCCAAGCCGTGTTTTTTCCATTATATTACATTCTTCTTTCCCCCAACAAAAAATTACCCAGTGTGCCTTTTGTTGTACAAAAATGTTGTCTCCAGAGTTAGAAATACTAATGAAAGAGACCCAAGCTATTCAATAAGAACTCAAGAACTGAGGCGCTGTCTTCATCTCCATCCCTGCTCTGCCTTCATCTGCGGGCTCTTCAGCCACATGTGACCAAAGGGCCAGACAGTGGGCTCTGGGACCTGAGTCCTCCTTGGTCAGGTCGCTTCTCTCTGGGCCTCAGCAAAAAAGGGAATTAGAAATGAGACCAAGTGAGCAGTATTCAAACTGTGTTCCCCAGAATCCTAGATCCCACGGGAACCTCTCAGGGACACTCTGGGTGGCTGTGCTGTCTCAGGAGACGCCAGCTCAACTAGAGCACTGATCCTGTATCTGTTTCCTATTTGGAGATCCCAGGTATGATTTTGAGGGACAAAACTCCTCTACATTTGATAGGATGGAAAGAAAAAGTTGGAAAACTACAGGCAAGGTCGTCCCTAAGATGCCTTTCAACTCCAAAGTCCTTCAACTCCACAGGTAACTCTTATATCACCACCTCCTCTCTCTCCACCCTGACAGCACTTTTCACTTTGATTCCCTGTCAAGAGGTCACCTGGCTTCTATGAAGGATGGAGCTTTCTGCAGGAACAAAGCATTTTCATATCTTCGAATTCATTACATGAGAATTTCAATCCCGAAAGCTTTGTTCATTATACTTCACTATTATACAAAAAAAAAAAGCCGATTAACCAGAAGGATTGAGTGGGATGTCTGATTAACTGAGGATGTCCTGAGAATGTCCTGACTTTATAGGACAACTCTATGATTAATGCATTTAGGTTTTGGTGGGGGCGGGGGGGGAGGGACGGGTATTGCTTATCATAGGACGGATGATCAATTTTTGTTGAAGAAAGAATGAATGAGAGAATGAATATATGGGATTATTTCTCTGGTGGTCAAGGGGATTGCAGGGCCTCAGCTGCTTTGAAGTGCGTGCAGACATTCTACATCACCCTCAGCCACTCCTGTTGCCAGCATTTAACAGCCTTCCAGGCTCCCCCTTCCCTCCACCAGCCATTGAAGAGTTCAGCCCCTGGGTCATTGTCTTCTCCTCACCCCACTCCTACTACTATTCTTGGTGCCTTCTCTATCAACCAAGACAATCCACCCAACACCTTGGCCTCTCACCTTGACGTCTTGATCCCCTCACCTCCAGTGATGTTGTCCTTCTGTACCACAGCCACCTACTTCACAGTCATACCTTGGCCTTGTCATTACCTGGACCTGTAATCTCACCATAATCTCAGTTTTAAGTATTCCACGCTGTGCTCAGCACTTCCTGTCTTTGCAAGTCACTCTCTCCTGCCCTTCTCTCCAATTATTTTTCCACTCCCCAGACCTCCAGCCCCTCTGACCCTGACACTAAAAGATTCTGCCCCCTTTCAACCTTAGCCCACCTAGATTTCATAACCCATTATTATAATAGCTACCTTGCACACTCAACTCTCATTTCCCTCACTCTCTCCATCCCACCAGCCTGGCAAAAGCCCAGCTTTGGCTGAATCCAACTTCCCATCTACTCCATGCCTGCATCCAAGCAGCTGAAGTACTTGGATAAAAACATAGAATATTTATAATCACAAACTTCAAGTTGGTCATGAGAAGTACCCAGCATTTTCCTGGTCACTCGCTCATAAACTTTCAAAGCAATTATTTCACATTTTCTTCTTCACTACAAACCCTCCCTCCTCTTCACTTTCAGCTGATAACCAACCCTCCACTTGGGTGCTGGACCCCAGCACCTCTCACCTACTCAAGGACATTCCTCTAGCAACCCTGCCCCTCCTGCAGCATCACCTTTCCCCCTGCAGTGGATCACATCCATCAGCAAGCAAACATGTTATACTTCCTGTCTTAAAAAATAAATAAGTAAAAACCTTCTTTGAACCCAAATTGAGGTCTCTTAGTACCATTTCCACTTTAAAAAAAAAAAAACCATATAGCAGCATATGTATAAGACGACCCTAATGGCAAGAAAGCCATCAAAGACACTAGAGTCATGTCAACATGAAGTTCACACTGGCCAAATATGGGACACATTGAGCATCAATAAAAATAACCACTGAAAGGGATTAAAACACATTAAAGTTGATTTATTCATAGTAATACTAAATAAAAACTCATTGGTTACCTTTGGAGGATGCTAGAGAATGAGCTCATTATTCTGAAAAGTGGTAAATAAAGAGTAAAGAAAGGTATTGATCTGCCTTTCCTAAATAAATCTTGTTGAAATAGCTGATGAGGCATAGTTTCTCTGTATAAATAAAATAAACAAAGACATAATGATAGAATTAGAATATCACCATTTTACAGCCCCTAATAAAATAATGGATCTATGCAATGCTTATCAATGGCTGCCAACTAGAATTATCTGCCTCCTGATGGAAAAACACAGCACAACACTACCTATGATGTATCCTTGCCAAAAAATAGATCCTGACTCATATCAAGTCTTTAAATTTAACTACCAGTTTACAGAAAAAAATGAAGGAGGCAGAGGAACGCAATAAATGACACAGGGATGCAATTAGCAAAATTTAGAATGTGGAAAATTCTATAGGAAACAAGCCATTTAGTCAACAAATAAATGCCAAGAAAAGAAAGACTAAAAGAGACTTAAGCTCTCGATCTAACCACGAGGAAAACCACCAAACAAACCCCAAAAGAGAGGCATCCTACAAAACACCTAACCAGTATTCCTCAAAACTGTCAAGGTCATCAAACAATGAAAAGTCTGAGAAACAATCACAGCCAAGAAGAGCTCAAGGATACCTGACAAATATGTGTAAGGTGGGATCCTACATGGGATCCTGGTACAGATGAAGGACAGTAACTAAAAACTAAGAAAATGATAATTTATCAATATTGATTCAGTAATTAAAACACATGTACTATACTCACGTAAGATGTTAATAATAGAGAACACTGAGTGCAGGGTGCATAGGAACGCTCCATACTATCTTCTCAAGTTTTCTGTAAGACTTCTCAATTTTTCTGTTCTTAAAAATAAGGTCTATTTAAAAGAAGAAAGACTTAAGAGACATATCGACCAAACGCAATGAGTGGATCTTGTTTTAATCCTGATTCAAACAAAGGGCATATATATTTATTAGATGATTTGGTAAATTTCAACATTGGCCACATATTTTAGGTTACTAAGGAATTATTGTGAATTTTTAGACATGATAATGACACTGTGGTTATGTATTTTTAAGATTTCTTGTCTTTTAGAGATACTAAAATATTTGTGATATAAATGATATGATGTCTAGGATTTGTTCTAAAATAATCTAGGGTTGACGGGTAGGAGTAGAGATGGAATCAGAGTGGCCCTGAGTTAATGATTATTGTATCTGGATGATGGATCTATGAGGGTTTTCCACTTATGTGTAATTTGAAATTTTCTGTAATAATAAGTTTAAAAACATTTTCCCTTCACTTCATATGCCCTCCTGCTATACATCTTTTCTCTGCAACTCTTAACAGCAAAATTCTTTAAGAAAGTTTGCAATACAAAATGTCTCCACTTCCTCTCCTCTGACTCTCTTTTTTGAAACAGATCTATGGAGGCATAATTTATATACCTCATATATTTATATGAGTTAATTTAAAATTCACTCATTTTAAGTGTACAATTCAATGATTTTAGTATATTTACTGAGCTGTGAAACCATCACTATAATCTAATTTTAGAACATTTCCATCACCTCAAAAAGGTGCTCATTTGTCTTATGCCCAGCCCTAGGCAACAAAGTAATCTTTCTCTCTATATGGATTTGCCTCTTCTGAACATTTTATGTAAATAGAATCATAGAATATGTGGCCTCTTGAGTCTGATTTCTTTCACTTAACATGTTTTTGGGGTTCATTCATATTGTAGCAAACAGTATTTCATTTCTTTTTATTGCTGATAGTATTCCATTGTATGGCTATATTACATTTTGTTTATTCATTCACCAGTTGATGGTTATTTGGCTTGTTTCTGCTTTATGACTATTGTGACTAATACCGCTATGAACATTTGTGTACAAGTATTTGTATGGACATATGCTTTCATTTTTCTTGAGTAGATATCTAGAAATGGAATTGCTGAGCTATATGGTAAGTCTATGTTGGACATTTTAAGGACTTGTCAACCTGCCTTCCAGTTCCAGGACAAGATGGTATAGATGCACTTTTGATTCCTCCTGGTAAGTGCAGCTAAAACCCTGGACGTTATTTTATAAAACAAACGCAAGAAGACTCTGAAAGATGGAGAGAGGGGAGACTGACTAGGAATCTCAAGACCCAAAGAAAAACATGGTGGTAAATTCCCTAGGTTTTCTTTTTGCCTCAAATATATGAGACTGGGTGCTAGAAAAGCCAGAACCAGGACACTCTAACAGGGACACACACATATACACAAAGACCTAAAAGCTTCTAGTCAAAGGACCAAGAAAGGGACAGCCTAGCTGGACAGAAAACTTTTAGACAACAACTGCCATATTCCAGCCAAATATCAAGGAAAAAAAAACCCTACCAGCAGAGGACTACTGGGGAATCTAGACATCCAGCTTTAACAAGGTGCCCCTCCGCCTGCTGGCATGGGGTCAGAGAAGGCCAAGTGGGAAACTGAGACTTTCAGCCCTGCCTAGCGGTACCAAGTCCCCCTCTATCACAATGTCACTGGAAACCAAATGGAAGCAGTAATGATGTACTTCACTCTCTCCCAGTCAGTGTGTGTCAGCAGAGACCTAGTAGGGAGCCTGAACTCTCAACCTCACCCAGCAGCTACAAGAATGCCCCCACCCAAGTGTCAACAGAGGCCAGATGAGGAAGCTAGACTTCTGCCCCCACCTAACAATAATGATGCACTACCTACTTTTCCCCACCCGCAGAGCGTCAGAGGATTTAAATAAAATGCAGAGTCTTATAACATAACACCCAAAATGTCCAGGATACAACAGAAAATCACTTCTCATGCCACGAACCAGGAAAATCTGAAATTGAGTAAGAAAAGACAATCAACAGACACCAACGCTCAAGATGACTTCAATGTTGGAATATATGACATATGTTTAAAGCAGATAAGTATTCTAAAGTAAGTATTTAAAATGCTTCAACAAGCACATACAAACTCTCTTGAAAAAATGAAAAAACAAGTAATCTCAGCAAAGAAAAGGAAAATATAAAGAACCAAATAGAAATTTTATAGCTTAAAAATACAATAAACAAAATTTAGACCTCAGTGGGTTGGCTTAACAGCAAAATGGAGAGAACAAAGGAAAGATTCAGTGAACTTAAAGATAGATGAATAGAAATTACTAGGTCTGGACAACAGAGAGAAAATAGACCAAAAAAATGAACAGAGATTCAGAGATTTATGGGACTATAAAAAAAGATCTAGCATTCACGTCATCAGAGTCCTAGAAGGAGAGGAGAAAGAAGGTGGGGCAGGAAAATGTATTCTCAGAAATGATGGCTGAAAACTTCCCAAATTTGGCAAAAGACATAAACTTATGAATTCAGGAAGCTGAGTGAACCCTAAACAGCATATTTTCATGTGTTTATCAGCCATTTGTATATCTTCTTTGGTGAAACTTCTATTCAAATATTTTGCCTATTTTTTAGTTGTCATTATTGAATTATAAAAGTTCTTTGTATATTCTGTACAAGTCCCTTATCTGATATATGATTTGCAAACATTTGCTCCCACTCTGTTGCTTGACTTTTTATTTTCTTGAAGTGCCATTTGGAGCACAAAAATTTTTAATTTTAATGAAGTCTAATTTATCAATATTTTATTTTGTTGCTTGTGCATTTGATGTCATATGTAAGAAATCATCATCTAACTCAAGATCATGATATTTGCTCTTAGGCTTCGCTCTAATAGTTTTATAGTTTTAGCTCTAACATTTAGGTCTGTGATTGATTGGGGTTAATTTTTGAGTTAATTTTTCTGTAATGTGTGAAGTAAGGGTCCAAATTCATTCTCTTGCATGTGGAGAACCAATTGTCTCAGTACTATTTGTTGAAAAGAATTGCCTTTCTCCCCTTTAATTGCCTTGGCACCTTTGTTAAAATCAATTGACCATAAATCAATCCTATTGCATTGATCTACATGTCTAACTTTACTCCAGTACCACACTGTCTTGATTATCGTAGCTTTGTAGCAACTTTTGAAATTGGGAAGTATAAACCTTCCACTTTATTCTTCTTCAAAATGGTTTTGGCTATTCTGGGTCCTTAGCATTTTTGTACAAATTTTAAGATGCCTTTTGAGGTGAGGAAGCAAGCCATGCAGATGGCTGGGGAAGCAAGAGGTCCAGGCAGTGGGAAGAACAAATGCAAAGGCCCTAAGAAGTGAAGGTGCCTGTTGAAAGAACAGCGAGGGGGCCAGTGTGGCACAATAGTGGGGAGGAGTAATAGGAGATGAAGTCAGAGAGGTGAACAGGGCAGAGGAGGGAGGGGGCAGATGTGTGGGGCCTTATAGGCCCTGTGAGGAATATAGCTTTACTTTGAGTGAGTGGAGAAGTGATTGGAAGGTTTTGAGCAAAGGAGTGACATGATCTAACTCATATTTTAACAGACTCACTGTGGCTACTGTATAGAGAAATTGCCGAGAGGAGTAAGGACAACAGCAGAGAGGCAAGTTAGGAGATGCAACAGGTGATGGTGGCTTGGACTAGGGTGTTAACAGCGGGGATGAGAAGAGATGAGAATTGCTCAGATTCTGGATCTATTTTGAAGGTAGAGCCAAGAGCATTTAAGACAGATTGGATGTAGAATATGAGAAAAAGAGAGGAGTTTGTAGTGTCTCCAAGGTTTGGGGCCTGAACAACTGAAAGAATAGAATTGCAAAGCTCAAGTCTATCGAGAAGGAAGAGAAGGTTTAGAGGGGAAGATCAAATCAGTTCTGGACATGTTGAGTTTGAGGTACTCTTTAGACATTGGAAGTATGAGTTTGGAGTTAAAGGGAATGGTTTAATCTAGAAACACAAATTTGGGACTCATCAGCACAAAGATGGTCTTCATAGGTAATATTTAAATCTGGTGGGAGCCATGAGACTGGATGAGATCACCTAGGGACAGATGAAAAATAAAAGAGGTCCAGGAATTGAGGTATGGGCACTGCAGTGGTAAGAAGTTGGGGAGGGGGCCAGCCTGGTGGCACAGTGGTTGAGTTCATGTGCTTTGCTTCGGCAGCCCAGGGTTCACAGGTTCAGATCCTGGGCACGACCTACACCACTCATCAAGCCATGCTGTGGCAGAGTCCCACATACAAAAATAGAGGAAAATGGGCACAGAAGTTAGCTCAGGGCCACTCTTCCTCACAAAAAAAAAAAAAAGAAGAAGAAGAAGAGGAAGAAGAAGTTGGAGAGATGAGGAGTAACCAGCAGGGAAGCACTATATATTCACAAATAATCTCTCAGGGTGGATCAATCTTGCGTATTTCTACATCTACAACAAGCTATTATCATCTTTGTGTTTGGTCACATTATCAGGGTCCACCTTAGAGGTGGATCCTCTTAAGGTCAAAAGTCCCCATGACTAAAGTATGAATGATTGACAGGTTCATCTTTTTCAGGGGATATAAAATGAAAGAAAAGTCAGTTGAGTAAAACAAACCTCTGTTTGATGGGATGTTGGAGGGAAAGAGGTCATTTTACACCAGAGAGAACTTTCTGTGTTCCTGGTATCTGCAGCCCTCTATGATGATCATGTACTACCCTCATTAGCCATGACCATTGGGAAGCCACTGGGAAAGAGAAACAAGCTTTTAGGGAAGCATCAAGACTCTTTTGGGCTGTAAAGTCCTAGAGGCCAGGGAGTATATGGGGCCCGGGCACAGCTCATAACACCTGAGCAGGTGCATACAGCCTTCCTTTAGGCAGGGATAAGGCAAGAAGTGGGCTGTGCACCTTCCTGACACTGTCTTTAAACTTAGCTTCTGCACTACCACACTCCGGGTTCCGCTTCTACCTAACCACTCCTTCTCTGTCTCTTTCACCATTTCCTCTTCTTGCCCTCAAGTTCCAGCCTAATGCCCAAGCCTCCTTTTCCACAAAAATATGAGGTCAGAAACATGGCAGAAATGGAAAGTTCAGTTCTTTCCACTTTCAGGTCTTCTTCATGGTTCCACAAGCAGCCTGGTATCTCTTTCTATTTTTTTTTTTTTTTCACTTCTCATGAACACCAAATCCACACCCCGCCCAGTCAGCAAACCAGACGGTACAAAAGCAGGAACTTTTCACACTGGGTTTCTTCTGCCCAGGTCTCTACACCCACAGCTGTCTCCTCGACTAAGAACAGTGACGGGAAAATGACAATGACATAAGTAGGACAATGGGACAGAATCCTGGACAGGCAACTCGTGAAAGAAGAAACATGAATAGCCATCAAACAGATGAAAATAATGTTAACCCTACAACAAAGCACAATTTAAAACAACAACGAGATACCATTTTACCTATCAAAGTGGCAAGGATTCCAATTCCCAGGGTTGGCGAGAGTAAGGGCATGCACAGACACTACTGCCAGGAGTGTAAAGTCCTGCGCCGCTCTCTGGAGAATGACTTGGCAACACTTAGATGCCAAAAGCTTTCAGAATAAGTCTATCCCTTGACCCTTTGACTCAGTGGTTTCACTTCTAGGAATTTAGCCTGAGGAAATAAATAGACAACCATGCAAATATGCATGTTCAAGAATATTCATTGCAGCATAGTTGATCATATTTTTAAAGATTGAGATCCACCTAAATGCCCTACAATAGGAAATTGGTTTCAGTGAATTAGAGTTCACCATACAGTGGAATATTAGTCAACCATGAAGAATGATGTTGGCTCATATACCTCCTGCTATGATGCATTGAGAAGGACACAACATCACTTCTCTGTTATTCCTGGCCAAAAATGCAAAACTGAAGAAATATCAGACATACCTAAATTTAGGATAGTCTATAAAATAACTGACCTGTATTCTTCAAAAATGTCAATTTTGAATAAATAATGAAAGACACAGTAAGTCTAAGGAGCTTATTAAAGGAAACTGAAAAGACATGACATCTAAGTGCAATGTGTGATCCTGGACTAGATCCTGGACCAAGAAAAAAAAAATCATTATAAAAGACGTTATGGGACAATTGGCAAATTTTGAATGTGCACTGTAGATTAGATCATGGTATTATATCAGTCTGACTTTCCTGGTTTTTATATTTATATTGTGGTTATGTAAAAAAATGTTCTTGTTCTCAAGTAATTCACACCAATATTTTTACCAATAAAGGGATGTTATGTGCAATTTACTCTCATATGGTTCAGAGAAAAATGCTAATGTGTATTTAGAGAAATAATGATAAAGCAAATGTGATCAAATGATACCAGTTGGTGAATCTGAGTGAAGAATATCCTGGAATTGTTTTTAGTATTCTTGTCCCTTTTTTGTGAGTTAAAATTATTTCAAAATAAAAAGTTTAAAAATAAAAAAAATAATAAAGAATGGTGCTGGCAAAGTATATATTCGTTGGCAGGGAAAGGTACTCAGAGTGCACCAGGCTGTGGCCGTTGGTGCCTCAATGCTGGGGCTCTGCACAGCTGCTGCTAACACCTCCAGACACCCTGGACTCTCAGTTCTCTTGTGCTGCTAGAGTAACTCAGTGTGTGGCTGACCCCAAAGTTGTCCTGGGTTGACTCAAGAAGGTAGGCTGTCAGGGCAAAGAATTCTCTTTTGTGATTTTCCTTTCTCCAATTTTGAATTCAGTGAATTCCTTGCATCCCAGGGATCTCTGCGGTGGAGGGCAGGAGATGTGGGGGGAGGAGAACCAACCCAAATGCGGTGTTTGCTACAGATAATCCAGACTGCAAAGCTTAGTGCAGACGATGTTCATTTATCATGGATGATGATCTGATACGCTCCCCTCAGAAAGAAGGCCAAGGTTTCCCCCAAAACCAGCCCAGCATCTTGCCCATTCCCCACAAGGAGAAAACTAAGTCCCCGGCAAGGGCCAGGGTGGGGCCCAGAAGTCCCCGGGGTTCCCTCTGCCAAGGTTAGCGGTTTCAATTTAGGGAAAGTTGCAGATTCTCTAAGAAGCATCTGTACTGACCTCACAAAACAAACATCCTCTCCTGGGAAGAGGAATAGGAGGTCTCTCATCACCCCACACCTCTGCTTCCAGATCCTGACCCTCCTGGGCACGGGGCAGCCAACTTGTCTAGAAAGGAGAAACCACATCAACAAACAGAAGGGCTGAGACTGCTTCCAGGGCCCCCAGCAGCCCCGTTCTCCCCTCCCATCACCTGTCCTCCAGCCATGCTGTCCTACTTCCCCCTACCTCCCCAGGGGTTGTCAGGGACAGAAGGCCCCTCCCTCATCCCCCCCTCAATGTTCCTCCACTCCTCCCCCCAACACTAGGGTGTCCAGGACATTGTGTGACTCAGGAAACAGCTCAGACGTGAGGCTTGCAGCAGGCCAAGGAGGAGGAAGAAGGGGCTGTGGCAGCCGAGGACGGGGCTCCTGCCTCAGTGAGGGCTCTGAGGGTCCCTGACTGAGGAGGTAGAGGGGATCTGGGCTAGGGGCAGGAGCTCTGGAATGCAGCCCCCTTCACTGCTGCTGCTGCTGCTGCTGTGTCGCTCAGTTGCCAACACCAGAGGTGAGGCATGGGGTGGGAGAGGTGGGGAGACCCGTCTTCCCCAAGAGGATGTCTGGTGGGTTGGGGTCAGAGGGCCAAGTCCCATGCTTTGAGGCAACACTGGATGGAAGAGATTCTCACCCTTCAAATGAGGACAGCCTGCAGGATGAGACGGCTCTGCCGCTGGAGCTGCACAAACCAAGGTTTTGGGCCTGGTGCCAGGGGTGGTGACTGTTGGGGGGATGGGCGAGAGGGTGCCCACCCCCAGGGAAAACCCAGTGGGCCCTGGACCTAGGGGACAGCAGGCTCTTGCAGTCAGGTTTAGGAGGGAAAGAGGAAAAAGACTGACCACCTGCTAGGGGAAGAGGTGAGAGGGGAGCAGGAAATGGAGACATGGGAAGGTCAAGGGCCCACCAAGTCTCTTTCCCAGTCCAGCTGTCCCCACCCCCCGGATGGCTCAATGCTGGGCCCTTCCGGGAGGAAATCCCTTCAATGTCTCAGCCAGTCACCTCCCAGGAGTCCCCTCAGCCCCCCCTCCTGATCCCTGTTGTCTTGCTTCCGAGGGATGGAGCCTGAGGCTAGATTTGGGAGGCCAGAGAATAAACAGGAAAGGGGGTGGGGATCAGTAACTGAGAAGTCTGGGATCTAGGGCCTGGGGCGGGAGCCCCACGTGGGGACTAGGAACAGAAGTATGGAGCGACGGTGGTTTGGAGTACGTGTGTGGGGCTGCTGCAGTCAGGTCCCTTCGGAGCCCCCGGAGGAAAGGTGGAGCACAAAGCTCCCTGCTCCCATCTCATCCTTGTCTCCATCATCTCCATCCCTAGGGCTGCAGTGTGGGAGTTTCCCAGAACCCTGTGCCAACGGAGGCACCTGCCTGAACCTATCTCAGGGGCAAGGGACATGTCAGTGAGTGTGCCTCATGGGAGCGGGAGACTGGAGAGAAAGAAGGAGGGAGAGCAGGGGAGGAAGTGGGAAGGAAAAAGGGAGGAGGTAGAGGAGAAGAAGGGAAACAAATGAAGGCAAAGGAGGAAGAGGGAGAGAAGACGAAGAGGGGCCGGTGATATGAGTTTTCCTCTCTCCTCCCCTGCCCAGGTGTGCTCCTGGCTTCCTGGGTGAGACATGCGAGTTTCCCGACCCCTGCCAGGATGCCCAGCTCTGCCAGAATGGGGGCAGCTGCCAAGCCCTGCTTCCCACCCTCCCAGGCTCCCCCAGCCCTCCCTCTCCCTTGGCCCCCAGCTTCTTCTGCACCTGCCCCTCTGGCTTCACTGGTGAGAGGTGCCAGGCCCAGCTCAAGGACCCCTGTTCTTCCTTCTGTTCCAAAATGGGCCGCTGCCATATCCAGGAATCAGGCCGCCCACAGTGCTCCTGCCTGCCTGGGTGGACAGGTGAGCACTGATGGGGTGGGGAGGAGGGGACAGGCAGGAGCAGTGGGCTGGGCTGTGGGGTAGGAAAGATAGAACTGAAGCCTGTGAGACTGAGAGCCTTGAGGACAGAGGCCATAAGAATCAATAAGCTGATTCTCGGTGACCCATTTACCCAAGACTGACATTCACCAGCATGGTTGTACTGATTGTTAAAATGTTAAAGTATTTCCAAACCAGTTGGTAAATTGCTACTGCCATAGGCCCTTAGTATACTACCCTGACCCTTTTCCCAGACCCTCAACGTCCTCTCCACCCAGGAGCTAAAGAGTTAATGCCTGGCACACCGGGGAACCTCCAGGAATCTACATTCCAAGCATCTGAATGGCCTCTGTTCTGAGTGCTGGAAGTCCATAATGTCACCTGGGAAGGCTGCGGTGCTGGGAGATGCATGGGGGACAGGGATCTGACCCAGAGAGAGGAAAGGTTGCCCATCCCAGGAGGAGGGGTGCAGCCCTGCGGCAAAAGAGCAGGACTCATGATGGGCCAGGTGTGCTACCCTGAGGAAGCGGTCAGGGATGCATGGACAGAGCTGTGAGGCTCTGGAGAGGAAGGCTCCATGGGACCCGACCAGGATGGAGAGGGCTGGAGCAGGCAGCCGTGTGGATAAGAAAGTTCTTGGAATGTTGGTGCCTCTGCGAGGCTTCTCAAACTTGGCTAGGCACAGCAATCACCTGGAAAGCCCTAATAATACTGGTGCCCCCTTCCCAAGAGTCTGATTTAGTGGGTCTGGAGTGGGCCCAGGGCATGGAGGTTTTTTTAACTGCCCAGGTAATTCTGAAGAAACCGGGCCTGAGACCAGGCATGAGAGACTGTGTGTGACAATAAGAAGGATGGTCATGGCAACTTTCCAGGCCTTATGCCTCAGAGTAGAGGCTCTGGGGCAGCCCCTCCCTGAGTCCAAAGCCAGCTCTGCCGCCGACTAGACATGTGACATTGCATGAGATATTTAAGCTCCCTGGGTCCTCAGTTGTCAGCTGATGTCCACACTTCATACTGCTGTTGAGAGGAGGGAAGGGGGTGATATCAGGAAGTGCTCCCTTATCTCAGTCCCAACACACAGCACGTGTGCAGTGGCCCCACCACCACGGCTGCCATTCCAACTGCTGCCATTCCCGCTGGTGCACACAGCGGTGGAGTCTCCTTATCATTATCTGGACCATGATCCCCACCTGAAGATTAGGAAATCAGGATAAGAGAGGCCAGATAGCCACCCAAGGGCACCCAACCAGTTGGGGCACAGCAAGATGCTACCTAAGTCTCCTGCCTACAGAGGCTGGATGCTTTTCACCTCCCCACGAAGGCCACCACTGAAGGGACTCTGTGTTTTCCCAGGCAGGGCCCATTTGCAATCCTCCCACCAACGGCTACATGCCTTATTTTCAGTTTGGAAAATATGGTCACTCCAGATAGTACCTTCCCAAGGAGTGGCGAAACTGAGGCAAGAGGTGATGGAGCCTGGAAAAGAGGGTATGAGAGGAAAGGGAGGGACATACGACGATTAGATGCAGAGAATCCAGAGTGAGAGCTGGGATATCTCAGAGGAGCTGGGATTTGTGCGGTGCTAGAAACAGTTCCCTCTGTCCTGTGCCTCAGGTGAGCAGTGCGAGCTTCAAGACTTCTGCTCAGCCAATCCCTGCATCAATGGAGGGGAATGTCTGGCCACATACCCCGAGATCCAGTGCCGCTGCCCACCTGGCTTCGAAGGCCATGCCTGCGAACGCGATGTCAATGAGTGTTTCCTGGACCCCGGACGCTGCCCCAAGGGCACCTCCTGCCATAACACCCTGGGGTCCTTCCAGTGTCTCTGCCCTGCTGGGCGGGAGGGTCCACACTGTGAGCTCCAGCCAGGACCCTGTCCCCCGAGGGGCTGTCTCAATGGAGGCACCTGCCAGCTGGTTCCAGGGAGAGACTCCACTTTCCACCTCTGCCTCTGCCCCCCAGGTGCGTCCTCACAGGGGACCTGCCTTCCTGCAGCCCCTCTGTCTGGGCAGGAAGGTTGTCCCCCTTAGATTCTCCTCCCCCAGCTGATCCCACAACCCTGTCAGGTTTCACAGGCCCGGGCTGTGAGGTGAATCCAGATGACTGTGTCGGGCACCAGTGTCAGAACGGGGGTACTTGCCAAGATGGACTGGATACATACACCTGCCTCTGCCCAGAAGCCTGGACAGGTGAGATATTTAAGCCAAGTCCATGGCACCTGTGACCCAGAGGTTCAGCCCCTGGCCTCCCCTCCTCACAGGGCTCCCAGGTTCAGCCCTTGTCCCCTTCGCACCCCCGTGCAGGCTCCGACTGCTCTGAAGATGTGGATGAATGTGAGTCTCAGGGGCCCCCTCGCTGCAGAAACGGGGGTACCTGCCAGAACTCAGCTGGCAGCTTCCACTGTGTGTGTGTGAGTGGCTGGGGAGGCACAGGCTGCGAGGAGAACCTGGACGACTGTGTCGCTGCCACCTGTGCCCCAGGATCCACCTGCGTTGACCGTGTGGGCTCCTTCTCCTGCCTCTGCCCACCTGGCCGCACAGGTGTGAGGCCGAGGGTATGGGAAGGAGGAAGGTGGGAGGAGGAGACGGCAAGTGAGAGAAGCACCAGGAGGGCAGCTGGGAGGTTCAAGTGGCCTCAGAGAGCCTCACCCCCATCCTGCCCTCCAGGCCTCCTATGCCACATGGAGGACATGTGTCTGAGCCAGCCGTGCCATGGGGAAGCCCAGTGCAGCACCAACCCCCTGACAGGCTCCACGCTCTGCCTGTGTCAGCCTGGCTACTCAGGGCCTACCTGCCACCAGGACCTGGACGAGTGTCAGATGGGTGAGGCATCCCCACATCAGATCCTCTCTGAGTCCCCAGCCAGCCTCTGCACTGAAGAGAGAAACGGGCAAATTGTTTTTCAAAAGAAAAATATAAACATCTCTTTTTCCTGAATTTGTCCTGATTTGGCATTTCTTCCCTACATGATCTTCTTACCAACGCTCAGCTCTCCAGGCCCCATTTAGCCCTTCTCCATCTTAAAGACACAAGCCCTTTCCCCCATTTGTCTCATCTGCCACAAACAGCCCCCCACACCTTCCCTGGCAGCCTGGCCCCCTTGCCCTTCCACCCCTGGCCCCTGCAGACTCCCAGCTCTTCTCTCCTTCCAGCCCAGCAAGGTCCCAGTCCCTGTGAACACGGCGGCTCCTGCCTCAACACCCCTGGTTCCTTTGACTGCCTCTGTCCCCCTGGCTACACCGGCTCCCGCTGTGAGGCTGATCACAATGAGTGCCTGTCTCAGCCCTGCCACCCCGGCAGCACCTGCCTGGATCTGCTCGCCACCTTCCACTGCCTCTGCCCACCAGGTACCAGCAGAATGGGGCCTTGGGTAAAGGAGACAGGGGACTAATCCTGAATCCACTGGGCATGACCCCTCCAGAGCAGAGAAAGCCTCAGGCCAGTTGGGGTCAGTTACAAAAAAATGCTTCTCCTTCTCTCCCCCGGCACTCCCCCCTCCCCCCGCCAGCTGAAAATCCTGGGAATCATGTGGCCCACAGGAGAAGGGCTGCCAGGGATGGTAGTGAGGTTATGACTGCTCAACTCTGGGGTGAGCGGGAAGCATTCATGTGACAGTCATCGTAGAGTGCACAACTTTGTCCACTGCACACAGAGGCCCATCAAGGGAGAGCAGAACAGTTATAAACTTTTCATGCTGCAGCCTCTGCTCCTGCTAACCCAGAATGCTCCCCTTAATCACGGAAACTCTTCCCTATAGAGAGAAAGAATAAACCCTTCAAGTCCCAAAGGGTCTGTGTGCTTGAATTTGGTACAACAGGAAAGGAATGCTGCAAGGCTGCACCCACCTCCAACCTAGTTTTAAGGGGGAAACATCTCCCCAGGGAGATGGCGACAAAGCCAATATTGGGGAGCTGAATGAAATCAGAAAAACAACAGCTTACCTTGTGCCAAGTACTGCCAGAGCATCTTACATGCATTACCTAATCTTCACAATAACCCTATGAGGTCAGCGTTGTTACTATTCCCATCGTATAAATGAAGAAACTGAGGCACACAGAGAGGTCAAGTGACTTGTCCAAAATCACCTAGCTGGTAACTGGCAGAGCTAGGATTCAAGCTCAGGGCTTCAATAGTGTTAACTACTACAGGTACCCCCTTCCTAAGCTTAGCAGCATCCAAGGGAAAATGCTGGGGAAACCGTCCAGCAATCCACGGGACAAGGCTGTGAATATCAAGGAGCTTCAGAGGTAGGGTCCCTAGGCAAGAAGAGGGAGATAGCCGAGGTCCAAAGGCTGATCCAGGCTGATCCAGCTTCAGTTCGGGGTGAGACAGTGGAGATCAGGATGAGCTTGAAGAAACAGAACAAATATGGGAGCCACACAGCTTTCCAAATGCCCTTCAAATCCCTCCCTTGGTCGCTCTGGCACAGAGGCCTGCCCAGTTAGAACAAGAGTGAATCATCTCCAAGCAGATGCCTGCTTGTCTCATTTGTACATTGAGGACCTCCAGGCTCATCAGCCTACCTGGGTGAGGCCTGCCTTCCATGCACAGAGGAACGGCCCCAAAAGGCACTTCCTCACTGCCCTCCCACAGGTCCCAGCAAGCGCCCTGCTCCCTGAGCTTTCACACCTGAAGGGGCAGGGCCACACACAGCAGAGCAGCAGGGCCTTGGGGTTCATCTCTCCAGCTCACCTGGGGACAGCACCTGGAGGAGGGGCTGCCTGATGAGAGCAAACAGCAGGTTGGAGGCAGGGCTGGTTCTGAAACCTGGGGCTCCCAGGCAGAAGAGCGAGCAGCCAAGGCAGGGCTGGCCTGGTCGGGCCTCACCTCCACCACGCCTCCATGTCCTCAGGCTTAGAAGGGCGGCTCTGTGAGGTAGAGATCAACGAGTGTGCCTCTGCTCCTTGCCTGAACCAGGCTGACTGCCAGGACCTGCTCAACGGCTTCTTGTGCGTCTGCCTGCCTGGTGAGTGCAGCCTCCTCAGCCTCCTCAGTCCACCAGTCTCTGAACCTCCGCAGTTCAGGCCCAGCAACACCCGAGGCCTCGTGAAGATCTCCCCAGCCTGGTGAAGGAGACCCCCGTTTCTCCAACTCCTTCTCTGCTCCCCAAAGTGTCTTCTGCTACATGCCCTAAATCTTCCCTTGCTTACTGGCCCACCCTCATCTCTGTCCTTCACCAAATCTCCAACTTATCCCTCCTTTCCCGCCCTCCTTTAGAGCTGTATACTCTCCCTGCATGTCAGGAGTCCCAGGCTGGTCTTGGCACTCCTCACCATGGATGCAGAGAAGGCTGCCCCAGGCCTTCCTTCTCAGCTTCATCATATGTCCCTCTGTGCCCTGCTCTATAATAACTGGTGTTTATTGACTATTTACTCCAGGCCAGTCACTTGGCTATGGACTTTTCAGGCATTAATCTCATTTAACCCCTTCAATGGTTGCATGAGGGGGATTTCACGACTATTCCCCTTTGAGAGAGGAGGAAACTGGAGTACAGAGAGGTGGAGGAGGCCAGAGTCACACAGCTGGCAGGGGGCTGAGCTTCACCTGTTCTGCATCACCCTCCCATGAGCTCTACCTGCCCAGGCATCTTCTCTGGGAAGTCCTCCAGGTTCACTTTCCTGGCAAGGGGAAGGGTCAGGACTTGTATTTATGCTTTTGGTAAAATGTCTTTTCAGCATTAATACACATATCCAGTTACGCTTTATTTGTATGAAGAATAAAGTTACCGAGTTACGCTCCATTATGTCCTGAAACTCAAATCACTATTTGAGAAGCCCCCAAATTGGTGCCTTCATCGTACAGTGATACATTTAGACAAAACCCCAAACCAAGCAATTTGAAACAAGAGTCTTTCTTTACTTCTACATATGTAAAGAGAAAGTTAAATATCAGTGTTAACTCTTAATTTCTTGTTTAAATCCAAGAAATGAAGCCTGTAGAGCTCAGTTAAACATTTGTAATGAACTCCCTAATAAATCTAGAGAAAGTAAAAAAAAGATGCCGTTTGCCATCTCTCCCCACCCACTCCCTGCCCCCCAGGATTCACTGGCTCCCGGTGTGAGGAGGACATCAACGAGTGTGGAAGCTCTCCCTGTGCCAATGGTGGGCAGTGCCAGGACCAGCCTGGATCCTTCCATTGCAAGTGTCTTCCAGGTAAACTGGGGCCCAAACACCAGAGGGGAGAGCGGGGGCAAGGGGCAGACTTCCCTGCAGGTCCCTGAGCCTCCTGCTGTGCCATAGGCTTTGAAGGCCCGCGCTGTCAGGTGGAGGTGGATGAGTGTCTGAGTGGCCCATGCCCCACTGGAGCCAGCTGCCTTGATCTCCCAGGAGCCTTCTTTTGCCTCTGCCCCTCTGGCTTCACAGGTCAGCAAGGGAGGCATTGGAAAGGACTTGCGGGATATTTGAGTACATTAGGGTGGAGTGGAGGTCATTGATGGGTGTTCAAGGGACATGAGAATAGAATGAGAATGGAAACCCTAAAAGTTATTCAGTGCAAAACCTGCACAACTGTACAACCATGGGCCTGAGGGTGAGTGTCATTATAGGACCCACCTTGGGCCCAACATGAATAATGTGATTGAGGTTCAGCAGCAGAGGACAGGGTTCAAAGGGAAGCCATACATTTGCTTATTTAGCAAGCATTTATTAAGTGCCTACTATGCCAGACACAGACACAAAGCTGAGTAAGAGAGGTGCTATCCTCAAGTGGCTTTAAATCTAACACAGAGACCAACAAGTCTCTTGTTGATTATGGCTCAGAGAGTTACTCTGAGAGAGGAATGCACAGGATCCTATAGGAGCACAAAGGACCGGCCAACCCAGACTAGAGATGAGAAGGCTTCATGGAGGAGGTGATGGGAGAGCTGAGTCTTGAAGAACGAGTAGGAGTTTGTCAAGATAGAACGCCAGACAGCATGTTTTAGCTGCCAATAACCACGTGTGCAAAGGTGCAGAGGGAAGAAAAGCACACCCCACTTAAGGAACTGTAGGACGCCCAGAGCTCAGAGTGTAACAGGGCAAGGATGAGAAATGCAGCAGTAGTAGGAAGGTCATGTTATGCAGGACCCAATGTGTCATTCTGAGGAAGTTAGACAGTATCCCAAGGCGATAAGGAGCCACTGAAGGACAGGTTCAGGGAGAGTGAACAAGTCATGCTTAAAAAGTGGCCTTTGGCCCCATCAAGGACATGGAGGGACTCTTTTATCTCTGACCTATCTCCCCACCCCAGGTCATCTCTGTGAGGTTGCCCTGTGTGCCCCTAACCTGTGCCAGCTCAAGCAAAAATGCCAGGATCAGGACAAAGTCCATTGCCTCTGCCCTGATGGAAGCCCTGGCTGTGCCCCTGCTGAGGACAACTGCACCTGCCACCATGGGCACTGCGAGAGGTAACATCTTCCAGGCCCTCTCCATTTGCCCTGTCCTCTGGGTCCTCCTTAGCTAGGGCAGGAGACAGCTAGTCAGGTACAAGTCTGTGAGAAGTGACCACTGGGGAATAGGAAGGAGATGGCAAAGTTCTGGGGTCACAGCCAGTGGGAAGGCTGGACTGGTGAGTCCTCTGCAGTGAGAGGAGACTTCATAAGTAATGGGGGACGAGGGCATCAGAGCAGAAAGAAGAGCATTAAATCCCAGGGCCAATTCATCATTCATTAGACAAACATTTATTGAGCATCTACCATGTGTGGAAACTTTTCCAGGCACTGGGGGAACAGCACAGAACAAAAAAGACAAAAGTGTCTGCTTACATGGAGCTTCATTCTAATGAGCAAAGACAGACAATAAACAAGTTACATATCTAGTTGTGGAAAATGAAGGGGTGAGGGGCAGAATGGGGATAAATACTGAGAACAAAGTCACCAAAGAAAGGGGCCAGGGTTTCAGGGCTAAAAGATGAGGTTCCAGGGGTCTGACCAATGGGAAGGGGAGGCAAGAAAAACACCAGGAGAAACCCTCCCCTTTCTCTTTATGACCAGATCCTCCTGTATCTGTGATGTGGGTTGGACAGGACCAGAGTGTGAGGCAGAGCTGGGGGGCTGTGTCTCCGAACCCTGTTCCCACGGAGGGACCTGCCACCCCCAGCCCTCTGGCTACAACTGCACCTGCCCCACGGGCTACACAGGTGAGGCCCTTCCTAAACCATATACACCCCGGGCTGGCCACCCTCCCCATCAAGGGCCAGGCCAGTGGAGACATGTGTCTAAGGGCTCTGGGTCTCGATAAAGGAGAACTGGTCATGGACTGCAGGGGACACAGGTGATGTGTGGGAGTTGGTGAGCAAAGAAAAGAAGTTGGGAAAAGAGAAAAGAGAGAACAGCAGGGATGGGGATGAGGAAAGGAAGGGAAGGGAAAGGGAAGAGGAGAAAAGTAGGATTCCCTTTCTTGGCTCCACCCATTTACCTCAGGGCCCACCTGCAGTGAGGAGGTGACAGCTTGTCACTCAGGGCCCTGTCTCAATGGTGGCTCCTGCAGCCCCAGCCCTGGGGGCTACTCCTGCACCTGCCCTCCGAGCCACACTGGGCCCCGCTGCCAGACCAGCACCGACCACTGTGCCTCTGGTGAGTGTCCACCGTGTCCTGGGGCTGGGCCACAGGAGGATGGAGGAACTGGTCAGGGTGTGTTTGTGCCGTGTCAAAAACAGTTAACTGGACACAGCAAGGTGTTGTTTTCATTGGGGGCTGGAGGGGTGGTTGTTTGTTCCTGTGTGTGGTGTGACTGAGGTCACAGGCCAAGTTACAGGCAAGGAACCCAACCCCTCACAGCCTCCTCTCTCCAGCCCCGTGCCTCAATGGGGGTACCTGTGTGAACAGGCCTGGCACCTCCTCCTGCCTCTGTGCCACTGGCTTCCAGGGCCCACGCTGTGAGGGAAGGATCCGTCCCAGCTGTGCAGACAGGTGACCAGGGCTCAAAGACCCCTGGAGGAAGGGAGGGAGCCCCTCAGCCTTCCCTCTCCTCTGGGGTTCCAGGCTGCCCTCCATTCCACATCCCACACCCCTTCACTCTGCCTTCCCTCCTGGTTTCCCATCTGCCCAATGGTTGCCTCCTCACATCACATACTCCCTCCCCCTTTCCCAGACCTTCCTCCTACTGTGCCCTCTCTCTGTCTTGTCTAGCCCCTGTAGGAACAGGGCAACTTGCCAAGATGGCCCTCAAGGTCCCCGCTGCCTCTGCCCCACTGGCTACACAGGAGGCAGCTGCCAGGTGAGGGGCATTGAGCCACATGTGCTGAGGAGGGAAGTGGCTGGAGAGTTCCAGAGAGAGGGTCTTGGGTACAAAAAGGTGGGCAGCAGGGAAGCTTGGGAGAGGTATTCACATGGAAGTCTAGGAGCTTAGGTCCAGCTTCAGGTTTGTATGGAACTGAAGGACTGAAAGGATTTATGACCCCAAGGACTGTTCTGGGATGTGGGTATCAAAGGAAACCAGGGAGGGTCATCTGGTCCCAGGCCCTTCAGGAATGAGTTTTAGAGGTAAGGGATTTTGAGGAGCTGAAGCTGACAGAGGACCAAGTGGGTCTGGGAATCTGATGCTCTGTCCTGCCTCATGCTCCTTCCCAACCCTCAGACCCTGATGGACTTATGTGCCCAGAAGCCTTGTCCACACAATTCCCACTGCCTCCAGACTGGGCCCTCCTTCCAGTGCCTGTGCCTCCCGGGATGGACTGGGCCTCTCTGCAACCTTCCGCTGTCCTCCTGCCAGAAGGCTGCTCTAAGCCAAGGTGCCAAGCCAAGGACCAACTGGGGAGCAGATGAAGAGGAAAAGGGTGTCCTCCTCTACCCCATCCATAAGGGCATCCACACACAACATTTGGCCAAAACAACCAGCTGAGAGTCAAAGGAACACAGACCAACCACAGTTATTGATTCTACAGTTCAACACCCAGGGCAGCCTAACACAACTCAACTCCTGGCATCACATTCAACGAAACTCAAGCAATACCAACCAGCTCAGTCCAATAAGACTCTAGTTTAACACAACCACCAGGGACATAACTCAGTGCAGGACAATTCAACTCTGTCATTATCATCATAACTCAACTAGAGTGGACCACATTTAACTCAACTACACTCAACACATTTTGCTGCACCCCACTCACTTGAATGTTACACCAACCACCTTGTAAAAGAATACTCTCCTTATTCAAATGAGGCCTGATATGAGAAAACCTCGGGAAAGAGACTACTGTGGGGTAGGGGATGGTTGATGGGAATCACATTGAGAGAACATCAGAGGATGCAAAACTCAAAGGACAGATTTGGGCCATTAGTTAAGCCATGTGCCCCCACCTGAAGGGTCCTGTGAGTTCTTTCTTGCTTGAGACTTGTTTTAAGCCAAGAATACAGTTGCTTATAATGCTCTGATAAGCTTAAGAAAAGGTATTGCTCTCCATTCTGGCAGAAAAGGCAAGAGGGCAAACCTGATGTTTTAACCTCTTCAGCATCAGAAGTTACCAACTCCTCAGGCTCCAAGTGGCCTCCACCCCACCCAGGAATGTTAGTGGCCCCCATGGGCCTCTCTGCTCAGTATCTGGGGCCCCTGAGCACCCTTTCACCCCACTTAGCTTTACTGATCTCTGTTTGTCTCTCTCCCTAGGCACAGAAGTCTCTTCCCTGTGTCAGAATGGAGGCCTCTGCATCGAAAGAGGCCTCTCCCACTTCTGCCACTGCCCCCCTGGATTCCAAGGCAGTATATGCCAGGACAGGGTGAACCCATGTGAGTCCAGGCCCTGCCAGCACGGGGCCACCTGTGTGGCCCAGCCCAATGGGTATCTCTGCCAGGTGAGCAGGTCTAGAAGAGAGGTGGGAGGGGAGACAAGGGTGGGCTGGATGTAGGAAACAGTATTCCTAGAGGGGGGTTGATGTATCCATGTCCCTTTCCTTTATCCCAACATCCAATCAATGACCAAGTCAGGCCATTTTACCTGCTAAACATTTCTCAACTCTGTCCTTTCCCCTTTACCCTTCATCCCACTGCCTTAGTCCAGGCTTTTGTTGCATTCCACCAGGACACCTGCATCAGCCTCCTAACTATCATCCCTGCCTCCACTACCCTCCTATAGGCTCAGCCTTCACTCCACTACCAGAGTGCTCTATTGAAAACATTAAGGGGCTGGCCCCGTGGCCGAGTGGTTAAGTTTGCGCGCTCTGCTTGGGCGGCCCAGGGTTTCGCCAGTTCAAATCCTGGCTGCGGACATGGCACCACTCATCAGGCCACGCTGAGGTGGCGTCCCACATGCCACAACTAGAAGGACCCACAACTATGTACCAGGGGGCTTTGGGGAGAAAAAGAAAAAATAAAATCTTAAAAAGAAAAAGAAAATGTTAAGCTGCTCTGCCACTCCCTTGCTTTAAACCTTCAGTGGCTGGCTGCCCACCTCTTTCACAATGAAGTCCAAGGCCCTGCACGATCCACACCTGTCTGCCTCTCAGGCCTCATCTCTCCCCACCCCCACCCTCCTATTCTCTGCTCCAGCACACAGGATTGCTGCTGGCTTCCCTATACACTGGCTCTTTGGTGGCCTTCCCCACCCCTCTTCTACTGGATGGTGCCCAGGAGGTGCCTTCCTCAGGAAAATGTCCCTAACTTCTCTCCAGGCTGGGTCAGGGCCTCTCCTTGGTGGTTCAGGTCACTGAGCAGGAGAGACACAGCTGAGATTGAAGTCTGAGCAGCCTGATCCCTGTACTCAGGACCTTGACTTTGGACAGAAGGCACAATACAAATGCCATAACCATTCTCCTTACCTTTTTTTTTTTTTTTGGCTGGGAAAGATTCACTCTGAGCTAACATCTGTTGCCAATCTTCCTCTCTCTTTTTTTTTTCTCTCCCCCAAAGCCCCAGGACATAGTTGTATATTTTAGTTGTAAGTCCTTCTAGTTGTTCGATGTGAGCCGCCACCACAGCATGGCAACTGACAGACAAGCGGTGTGGTTCCACGTCCAGAAACCAAACCCCAGGCCACCAAAGTAGAATGAACAAAACTCTAACCACTAGGCAATCAGGGCTGGCTCCTCTTTAACTTTTTCATTTTATTTTTTAGCTTTTTATTATGAACATTTCAAACAGACACAAAAGCAGTGTAGTGATTAGTAGTGAACCCCTATGCACCCATTACTCAGCTTCACCTCCTCTTTCACCTCCTCCAGAAGTTTCCAAAACACCTCCCCCTGCATCTGCTTCTTCCAGCCCTCTGGCCTCTCCTCAGATTCTTTGTAAATCCCTTTTTCTCCCTCTTTCTGAAGCCTTCCTGGTACTCCATTCTGGCATACTCTGCTTCCTCTTGCAAAAACTCAGCACCTGGTACAGACCTCACCAACGACCCTTCTCTCACTAGCAGAATGATATGAAACAATCAGAAAGTTGTTAGGGGCATCAGTTATGGAGTCATAGATTTGCACTGAATCCCAGCTCTGCCACCTACTAACTGTGTGACTTGTGCAAGTCACTTAATCTTTCAAGGAATCAGTTTCCTTTTCTGTAAAGTGAGAATCAAATGAGATAATCCATATAGAGGATTGTTAGGAGGGTTTTATGAGGTCATGTATATAATTCATGTGATAAATGCTCACTGTCTCTCTCCTCTGGTTGACTGAGAACTTGATGTAAGCAGGGATGAGTTTTCTTTTTTTTTGTATTCCTAGTGCCTAAAACAGTGCCTGGCACAAAGCAGGCACTCAATAAATGCTTACAAATTAATTAATAAAGTATGACAAAGCCTGCTGGGGTGTGTGGTGGGGAGAGGGAGATTTTACCAAACGGAGCTATGTTTAGTGGCAATGTGTCAGATTGTTTGGGACCCATAAGGGGTTACATTGTATGTTATTGAACAAATGTGTATCGTGTGGAGTTGAGGTAGAAGCGTTTGGCTACACGTGGCTGTCATGGGTGGTGAGTTGAGTGATGCTTTGAACTGGAAGGTAGAAGGGCTGGGCAGACATCTTGAGCTAGGTCCTCTGTAGTGCTGGGATGGACTCGTTTACTGGTTCCTGTCTGACCCTCTTTGCCTGCAGTGTGCCCCAGGTTACCATGGACAGAACTGCTCAAAGGAATCCAATGCTTGTCAATCCCAGCCCTGTCACAACCGTGGGACCTGCACTCCCAAACCTGGAGGCTTCCACTGTACCTGCCCTCCAGGCTTTGTGGGGCTGCGCTGTGAGGGAGACGTGGATGAGTGTCTGGACCAGCCCTGCCACCCCACAGGCACTGCAGCCTGCCACTCTCTAGCTAATGCTTTCTACTGCCAGTGTCTGCCTGGACACACAGGTGAGGCCTGGGTTAGGGAATGTAGGCATCTCTGTGGCACAGCTGAGACCATGGCAACCCAGACAATCTGCACCCACAAGGCAACCTAGTCGTCTTGTCCATCCCCTTGCCTCTATGCCCCACTCCAGAGAATATGCCCCAGGATCCCTTTGCCTACGCATCTAGTGCTGAGCAAACTCCCAGGAATGAGCTAAGGAGAAGGCAGTGACTGAAGCTGTGTGTGACATCTAATCCCATCCCCACCACAGGCCAGTGGTGTGAAGTGGAGCTAGACCCCTGCCAGAGCCAACCCTGCTCCCATGGAGGGTCTTGTGAGGCAAGACCAGGACCACCCCCGGGGTTCATCTGCCACTGCCCCCAGGTAAGTGATCACAAAACTGCCTTCTCTGTTGCCCCCAACACTGATACAAGGTGAGAATGCCTGAGCTGGAATCCTAGACGGGAGCCCAGGGAGCACTGGAGTGGGAATGATTGGACAAAACCATCCCATGTTCACGGTGGTTCTCAGCAGCAGTCGGGGTAGGGGGCTGGGAGGGAAAGGCAGGATCAGGTGGTAGCATGAATGGAACTTTTAGAAATCACTGGAATTGCCTAAGGGAAAGTCCCCAAGGTCAAGGTGGGTGAACTTGGATAAGTTCTTTTAACTCTGTGTGTGTGTGTACCTCAGATGCAGGAAATTGGATTAATATTAAATCTTGGTTCATGATACACTAACATCAGTGATTTGTGCATAGCCTTCTTTTATTATTCTTAAAATATAACACTCATGAACTTAACCCAAGAATTACTATAGTAACAATAACTTACATATACTTATGTCTTTCTCTATCTTGTTACCCTTCCAGAGGGAAAGTACATAATCCTATCTCCAAGGATTAAGATAATAATATTAGTCCTATTCTATTAACTGTTTAGTCTTCCAGAAATTGCATCATGATGCTACGATTCATCCAGTTGTTGCACACAGCTGTGGTTCATCCATTTTCACTGCTATGTAACATGTCATTGTGTGAAAAAACCATGGGATACGGTTTCACTATCTGTAAAATAATGAACTTGATGTTCTCTGAGGTCCCCTCTAGATATGAGAATCTAGGACCCTCTGGGCTATCCTAACCCAGGAAATTTGCTGAGGGAAAGTGGGAAGAATGATATAAGCTCCTTCCCCACATCTTTCCTCCTCTCCACAGGGTTTTGAAGGCCCCACCTGCAGCCATAAAGTCCCCTCCTGCGGCACCCATCACTGCCACCACGGTGGCCTGTGTCTGCCCTCCCCCAAGCCTGGCTTCCCACCCCGCTGTGCCTGCCTCAATGGCTATGGGGGCCCTGACTGCCTGACCCCACCTGCTCCTCAAGGCTGTGGCCCTCCTTCTCCATGTCTACACAATGGCAGCTGCTCAGAGACCCCCGGACTGGGGGGCCCAGGCTTTCGATGCTCCTGCCCCACCAGCTCTCCAGGGCCCCGGTGTCAGAGGCCCGGAGCAAAGGGATGCGAGGGCAGAGGTGGAGATGGGGCCTGTGATGCTGGCTGCAGTGGCCCAGGAGGAAACTGGGACGAGGGGGACTGCTCCCTGGGGGTCCCGGACCCCTGGAAGGGCTGCCCCTCCCACTCCCGTTGCTGGCTTCTCTTCCGGGATGGGCAGTGCCACCCACAGTGTGACTCTGAAGAGTGTTTGTTTGATGGCTACGACTGTGAGACTCCTCCAGCCTGCACGTGAGCCTGAAACCCTGACTTGGGTGGGGTGGGCAGGGTGAGGGCAGAAGAAAGGACATAGATGCCTCTGAGTTACAGTGTGACAACAGCCTAAAGCTTCATGGAGTTTCCACCCTAAAAACCATTGCTAAGTAGAGGTAGAAGATGCTAAACTCCGACCCTGGGGGGATAGGGCAGCATCAATATTTAATGTGGGGAAAGAGGGCACTGCCTCTGTCTGGGCTCCTCTCTCAGAGTTGTAGCTCTGGCCTCAAGCTTCTCTCTCTAAGCCCTTTTGCCAGGGAATATCTCCCCTAGCAACCAGTACCCCTGAGGGGAAAGGACCTTGGACTCTCCTTCAGGGAGACAAGAGAACTTCAGAGGGTAGGGAGAGGGGACTGTCTTAGGAAACAAGGGTGTCAGCTTCTGGGCTACCTACTATCCAGGGCCTGACTGAGCCCATTGCCCCAGAGCTGCCCCCACTTAGCAACCAGTGTCCTAGAGGCTGTGGAATATCAGAAATCCTCTCTGGGGTGAAGAAGGGAGTCAGATTTCTTTGGGGGTCCTGAGTCCCTTTCTCTTCACCCCATAGTCCAGCCTATGACCAGTACTGCCACGACCACTTCCACAATGGGCACTGCGAGAAAGGCTGCAACACCGCAGAATGTGGCTGGGATGGGGGCGACTGCAGGCCCGAAGACGGGCATTCAGAGTGGGGGCCCTCCCTGGTCCTGCTGGTGGTGCTGAGCCCCCCGGCCCTGGACCAGCAGCTGCTCACCCTGGCCCGGGTGCTGTCCCTGACCCTGAGGGTGGGGCTCTGGGTGAGGAAGGATAGTGATGGCAGGGACATGGTGTACCCCTATCCTGGGGCCCAGGCCGAAGAGGAGCTGGGAGGAACCCCAGACCCCTCTCATCAGAAGAAAGCAGCCCCCCAAACAAAGCCCGTGGGCAAGGAGACGGACTCTCTCAGCACTGGGTAAGAAGGCTGGGCAGAAGGGTGGGCCAGATACTGGTTTTTTAACGGGCAGAGGGAAGGGAGCCAGGGACCAACACAGGGGTCTCTGAGGTGCCTCCCCCACAGGTTTGTGGTGGTAATGGGTGTGGATTTGTCCCACTGTGGCCCTGACCACCCTGCATCCCGCTGTCCCTGGGACCCTGGGCTCCTGCTCCGCTTCCTTGCGGCGATGGCTGCAGTCGGGGCCTTGGAGCCCCTACTGCCAGGACCGCTGCTGGCTGCCCACCCTCGTGCAGGCACCGGTAGGTGATGCTCTGTCGTTTCCCTTGATTTTGCTCTCAGGCCAGCTTTCATGCCAGAAATTAGCAACGGAGGTTAAATGAAAGAGGATTACTGGGACCCCAAATGTTCTTTATGGGGCCTTACCCTCGTTAACCCCTCTTTCTCTAACTGGATCTCCTGGTGGCCCATTTGCTCAGCAATCTCTCATCTGATTTCCCTAAGCACTTTATCTTAACCTCTATCATAGACCTCCTACAAACCCTGGTCCTCTCTACTAGACAAGGCATATGCAATCATCCTTGTATCAAACAGCTCATAGCATGTGAAAGAATGATAACTCTTCCATAGCACTTCCTATGTGCCTGGCCTTACACTAAGTGCTTTACATGACTAACTCATTTAATCCTCCCAACAACCCCGTGAGGCAGGTACTACAGATAAGGAAATTGAAGCAAAAAGAGGCTCCTGCACTTGGCCAAAGGTCTCACAGCAGTACCCAGCCTCAGCAGAATTGGCTTCTTTTTGTGACTGTGTCTCTCCCACCAGCGCCCCCCGCCAACCAGCTTCCCTGGCCTGTGCTGTGCTCTCCGGTGGCTGGGGTGCTTCTCCTGGCCCTTGGGGCTCTTCTCGTCCTCCAGCTCATCCGGCGACGTCGCCGAGAGCATGGAGCCCTCTGGCTGCCCCCTGGGTTCACTCGAAGGCCTCGGACTCAACCGGCTCCTCACCGGCGCCGGCCCCCCCTGGGCGAGGACAGCATCGGCCTCAAGTGAGAGTGAGGAGGAACTGGGGCTCAGGGAGGGGATTCTTTCCTGTGGAAATATTTACGATCAGAAGCCATAAAAGATGTTATTGCAGAAGTTGAAGACAGAGGAAGGGGAGAGGGGTAGGAAGGCTGTTTGAAATCTTGGGACCCTGAAGATCCTCTACCCACCCACTCCCTTCCAGGGCACTGAAACCGGAGGCAGAATTTGGTGAGGATGGAGTTGTGATGTGCTCAGTCCCCGAGGAAGAAGAGGAGGTGGGCCAGGTGAAAGCACTGGGGCAGAAATGATCCTGAGGTGATGGAGGGGTTGAAGGGACAAGTCAGCCTTTCTTCACTGATTCTTGTTCTGATCCCCGAGGCTGAAGAAATGGCCTCACCCTCCAAGTGCCAGCTCTGGCCTCTGAGCGTTGACTGTCAGGAGCTCCCCCAGGCAGCCATGCTGACTCCTCCTCAGGAATCTGAGATGGATGTCCCTGACGTGGACACCCGTGGACCTGGTACGTGAGCTAACCCAGACCAAGAAAATGAAAACTCCCTTTGACTCTTTTAGAATTAGAAAGTTCTTTAATATCAGAACTGGAGAAACTGTTAGAATTAGTACCTTAGAACACTGATTCTCAAAAGGTGGTTCTGGGACAGAAAAATCAGCATCACCACCAAAATTGTTAGAAATACAAATTCTCAGGCTCCACTCTAGAGCTACCGACTCAGAAGTTCAAGATATTGGGGAATCCGTGTCTTAACAAGCCCTCCAGGTGAGGCTGATCCAGACTCAAGTTTGAGGACCACTGCCCTAGAATGTTAGAGAATTAAGGCCTGCTGGCTCCTTTTATTGATGAGGAAACCAAGGCCTAGAGAAAAGTAGAAGTCACTTGACTAAAACCACACAAAATGAAAAGCCAGAGCTGGACTTCCTGACACCTCCGGCTATGATTTTCCCTGAGCCTCCGTGTTCTCCCCCTCCCCTAGTTATTTCCTTTTGATTGACTTGTTTCCCATTCCTCATGTCTCCCACCCACAGATGGGGTGACACCCCTTATGTCAGCAGTCTGCTGTGGTGGAGTAGAATCCAGGATCTTCCAAGGGCCATGGTTGGGAAGCCCTGAGCCCTGGGAACCTCTGTTGGGTGGAGGGGCTTGTCCCCAGGCTCACACTGTGGGCACTGGTGAGACCCCCTTGCACCTGGCTGCCCGATTCTCCCGGCCAACCGCTGCCCGCCGCCTCCTTGAGGCTGGAGCCAACCCCAACCAGCCAGATCGAGCAGGGCGCACCCCCCTTCACACTGCTGTAGCTGCTGATGCTCGAGAGGTCTGCCAGGTCAGTGCACACTGGGGTCGCTAAAGGGAACAGGGGGCAAACTTGCAAGTAAAGCTGGGCTAAAGCATCCCCTAGGGTTTGGCAAAGAGGAAGTGATGTGAGCTTGGACACCCGAAAGGGAAACAAAAACAGATGGCTGAATATGGACTGGGAAGTGGTTAACAATGTAAGGGACCTGAGCTTGCAGTCCAGGTCATGCTAGGGGTCACTGGCCCTCTCTGGACCCCCAGCTCCTACTCCGCGGCAGACAGACTGCAGTTGACGCGCGTACAGAGGATGGGACCACAGCCCTGATGCTGGCTGCCAGACTGGCAGTGGAGGACCTGGTTGAAGAACTGATTGCAGCCCAAGCAGATGTGGGGGCCAGAGATAAGTGGGGTATGAATCTGGGGAGGTTGATGATGTGCTATAGAGAAGTCGAGCAGAGGGGTTGTGAGATAAGCAAAGTAACGGAGCAGCAGAGGGACCAACTGGAGGCTGGGGGATTCCCTCCCACCTTGTTGCCAGGGTGGTAAATCTGTGGTGCGGTGGCAGTATGGAACAGGTAAGGCTTCCCACATCATCCTCAGCAACACACACACGCTGCGCCAGCCCACTAGGAACTAGGATGGGGGAGGAGTGTCTGTGAGATACGGGGAGGGGTCTCGTGGGGGGAAGGTGGTCTCCCGGTCCCACCGACCCAGAACAATGCCCCATTGTCCCGCCCGCGCGCCGCTGACGACGTCACCAGGGGCAACGCTTCCTTCCGGCCGGCGGTCACCTGGGCAACGCTTCCGCCTTTGAGGGACCCAGCGGGCCCGAGTTCCCTTCTCCCAAGACCAGAATCCGTGGGAAACAGGAACCCAGGCATCTGGCCCGCAGCCTCAGCGTAACAACCTTCCCCGTCGTCCCCCAGGAAAAACCGCGCTGCACTGGGCTGCGGCCGTGAACAACGCCCGGGCCGCCCGCTCCCTTCTCCAGGCCGGAGCCGATAAAGACGCCCAGGACGGCAGGGTTAGACCGGGTAGCGGGCTCCCCACAAAATAAAAAGGGCGCGGGAGAGGCGGAAAGCACCATAACTCTGCAAAGCCCGAAGGGGGAGGGGCCAACAGTCAGGTGGGTGGGGCCTTTGAAGGGCCAGTCCTGTGGGCGTGGCCTTCCCTGACCTCGCTCCCTGTTTCTTCCGACACAGGAGCAGACGCCTCTGTTCCTGGCGGCTCGAGAAGGGGCGGTGGAAGTAGCCCAGTTGCTGCTGGGGCTGGGGGCAGACCGAGGACTGCGGGACCAGGCTGGGCTAGGGCCCGAAGACATCGCCCGCCAGCGCAACCACTGGGATCTGCTGACGCTGCTGGAAGGGGCGGGGCCACCGGAGGCGCGTCACAAAGCCACGCCGGGCCGCGGGGCGGACCCCCCACCGCGCGCGCGCACCGCGTCGGGAAGCGTGCCCCCGCGTGGGGGCGGGGCTCTGCCGCGCTGCCGGACGCTGTCAGCCGGAGCAGGCCCCCGTGGGGGCGGAGCATGTCTGCAAGCCCGGACTTTGTCCGTAGACTTGGCCGTGCATGGGGGCGGGGCCTACTCTCCTTGCCGGAGCCCATCGAAAGGAGGAGCAGTAGGAGGCCTGCCCCACCGCGGCCGTAGGTTTTCTGCAGGCATGCGCGGACCGCGGCCCAACCCTGCAATAGTGCGAGGAAGATCCGGGCTCGCGGCCGGCAGCGGGGATGTGGTCTCAGCTGATAACTGGCCCAGCGATTGGGTGGCCCTGGGAGCCTGCGGCGCCGCCTCCAACACTCAGATCCCGCCTCCTTGCCTTACTCCCTCCCCGGAGCGGGGATCCCCTCAAGTTGCCTGGGGTCCCCCTGCCCACCGAGTAGTACCTTTAAATGCGGGAGGCGAGGGTCAAAAATAGAAGGCTACATGTCAGGGAGGGATTCTAAAAGTGAGTACCTATTAAATGACAGGCAGTCTGGAAAGCCTCCAGATTTTAATATCCTTGAACCCCAAAAGTGGTTATGAGTGTAGTTCTCTCCCACAGTGAGTGTATGCTCACTCAGAACCGGCATCATCTTCCACGTGGAGAAGCTGCAGCCCTGGAAAGAGGGTTTAGGGTTCTGGCATGAAGTAAGCCCAGCTCCTCTCCCAGAAAATAAGGGTGAGGGGCTACAGAGGGTGGAGTGGGGGAAGTACCCCCTGAACTGTAACCAAGAACTGCAGACAAATAGGATGTAAGATGTTCTTTCCTGTATGTGGTTCCCAAAGGAAGCCTCTATCACCCATCACCGCCACCACCCACAAAAGGCTGACAAATATTTATTGAGCACCCATTATGTGCCAGGCACTGCATAGGTGCTGAAGGGAGGGCCAAGGGCCACTCCAGCTGATGACTCCTTGCATTCTCCCCACCTCCTGGGACCCCAAACAAATCACTGCAGGGATGAAGCGCCACTCTTCTACCCACTGCTATCTCTAATTAAGAAACCCAAATCTGTCACCCCCTAATAAAGCTGATTTGAAGTGTTACTTTTTTTTGGAGGGGTTCAAGAGAGGTGTGGGAAAAAATAGGGAAGTGAATGCATAGTGTTTTCAGAATTTTGTGCCCTAAGCTCAACATTTGGATAGAGGTTTTAAGTATAGTTTAAGAGCAAGAATAAGAAGCTTTGGGGTCACATGTTAATTTAGAGTATCATCTGAAACCAAGAGTCTCTAGTAGCGCAGGGAGAAACCATACACACACTAGACCAGGCACACCCTCTGTCCCTCTTCCAAGGGCATTTAGTTATGGCGACTTAACTTGAGGCCTTAGGAATCTCCTAAGTAAAGGGAGATAGAGAATCTTAAATTTTATCCACCTTTCAGCAATGTGGTTACACCTCTTTAATAGTGATGGGCCTTAGACGTGGAGGCATGAGGCATTTTGAAAGCTAATAATAACTAGCATTTACTGAGCATTCACTATGTGCCAAATGCCTTATCACATTTAATCCCCACATCAACCCTATAAGGTACATGTTATTAAAGCTCCCTTTTACTTTCAGAAACTGAGGCACAGAGATTTTATTTGTCTAAGATTGCAAGACATTAAGTGGCAGAAGCAGATCTTTTCGTCACATTTCATGCGCCAAGTCACTCAGCTGTAAACCTAACGTGACAGGTTGCCTTTGAGAGGTTGCAAATGTCTATCCTGCTCCCACCCTGGTGCCACCCAGCCTGACCAGCACTGATCAAAGACCCAGCCAGGCAGGTAGATCTCTCCCTTTTCCATTTCTGTATCCCTCATTCATGACCAGAGGAAAGTTTCCCCTGCCCCTTGTCTCTCACATTTGGTAGGTATCTTGTCCCCTGAATAGACAATAAGCACCCGGAGAGCAAGGATAACTACTCAACATGTTTATTGAATACTTACTTTGTGTTGGACCCAGTGCTAGGGGTTTATGTATATGTTTGAGGGTCCGACATCCCTGGGTCTGAGTCCTCTGCTTCCCACTGGAATCAGGCCCCTCCAGTCTCAATAAGTCTGAGGGAAACTAGGAAGCAGGGGAGAGCCAAATCCTACATCAGGTTCCATCTTAGGGAAGGGACCTGGGGGGTGAAGGGGGAGGGGGTTCTGAGGAGTGAAACCACTTCCTGTGTAGCTAGTTCCTGTGTTGACAGAAAGAGCTGAAGGGGAGGAGGGGGGTGGAGGGAACAGAGCCCGGGGTTAGGGGACCACTGAGGCTCTGGAGATGAGAAGCCAAGAGTCCTTCCCCACCATGAACCCCCTCCACGACTGCAGCTTTTCCCAGTCTGTGCTTCCCTGGGGTGAGAGAAATTGAGCGAGCAGCTTGGGTGGGAAAAGAGAACTGGAGGAAGTTGACAGGGATGGGCGGGGCCCGTGGGGGGGCTGACCAGGAACCCAGCTTCCTGTTCAGTACCCAGGCATCCAGCCCCCGGCTCACCCCCACCCCTTCCAGCCCCCATTCCCCTCAGGAACCCAGGGTTCCGGCCCTCCTCCCAAATCCCAGCTACCCCTCCCCCATCGGTTTCTCCCCTCCAGGGGATGGAGGCCGAGAGACCCCAGGAAGAAGAGGATGGTGAGCAGGTGAGCCGGGCACCAGGTCGGGGAGGCTGACACTGGGAGAGAGGAAGGTGAGAGGACCTAGGACCTAGTGACGGTGGACTCAGGCAACTTGGAAGGGCTTGGACACACTGAAGCAAGAACAGAGACAGAGAGGAAATGAGCTGCTAGCCTAGCCCCTTGCCCACCCTACCTCCGTCTGACTGGACCGGATGTCTCTCCACACCAGGGCCCCCAACAGGATGAGCATGGTTGGCCCCCTGTGAACACCAACACTCGGCCTTGGCGATCTGCTCCTCCGTCCCCTCCTCCTCCAGGGACCCGCCACACAGGTACTTCCATCCACCCAGGTGGCTCCCTGACCCTGGTGCCCATATCCTTCCTGATCCCATTACCAAAGCCTACTCCATCATGGACCCTCTCCCCACCTCCTCCGGACTCCCCATCGTACCCCCTCAGCTCTGTCCCCTAGTCCCTAATCACCTTACCTTGCCCCCACCACCACCACCACCACCACTCCTGTCTGCCAATTTCTGTGAGTCTTTGAGCCCTCTCCCTCCTCTCCCCAGCCCTGGGACCCCGCTCGGCCTCCCTGCTCTCCCTGCAGACTGAGCGCCTCCTGGACCTGGTGGCTGAGGCCCAGTCCCGCCGCCTAGAGGAGCAGAGGGCCACCTTCCACGCCCCCCAGAACCCCCCAAGCCGAGTTCCAGCCCCACTTCGGCCTCTTGAGGACAGAGAACAGCTCTATAGCACCATCCTCAGTCACCAGGTAAGCCACCCTCCCAGGAGGCAAGATCCAGGCTTCCTGGTCTCTTAGCCCCTGTTCTCTTTTGGGACCTACCACTCCTGCTCCCCAACTGCCCCCTCGCCAGGCCCTAGTCCCCCCATTCCCATCACAGGTGTCCTACATGCCCCTCACACCAGCCCTGGCTCCTTTTAAGGCTTGCTCCTCTTAGAACCTCACCAACACCCTCTCCTCCCTCCACTCCTCCAGTGCCAGCGGATGGAAGCCCAGCGGTCAGAGCCTCCCCTACCTCCAGGGGGGCAGGAGCTCCTGGAGTTGCTGCTGAGAGTTCAGGGTGGGGGTCGAATGGAGGAGCAAAGGTCCCGGCCCCCCACACACACCTGCTGAGACTTGAGCCCCACACCAGCCCCTCTGCACTCCTGGGGCTCAAAGCTGGGCAGCCCGTTGCATGCCATCAACCCTGCTTGGCAGGGCCACTAGAGACTGGAAGACCCATCAGAAATCTCAATATTCATCGCCTTCATCTACCTTCCCTGGGAATTGGAGGGGGTGTAAGTCCTCAAACCTTAGGAATAGTCAAGGTAGGATGGTCATTTAACTCCCTCCCCAGTACATGGGAGCTTGAGGCAGTGAGAAGATCCCAGCCACCAAGGGATACTACAACCCCTCCTCTGATCGCAGGGAGTGGCTGGGAGTCTTGGTCCTGAGCTGTGGGGACACCCCCAGTAGTCAAGCCACTAGACAGGATCTGAGGGCTCAGACCTCCATCTCCCAAGAAAAGGCATATCTCCCAAGGTTGTGACCTGAGTGAGTGTTCCACCCTTCTTCCCAATAAGAAAAGAAGGGAGAGTGGGCACAGCAAAGAGATAAAGACTCTTCTCTCACCCCCACCACAGCAACCGCAGTCCCAAGACTGAGGGGCCTACAGGCTGTGAATGGACATTTAGCCCTGCCCACCCTCCCCACTGCTGCTCTGAGTCTGTCTCATGTTTTGACTGTACGAATAAATATAATTCCCCTCCGGACTGAAGACTGGTGTCTGGGGCTGCCGGGTGGAGGGTAGGAAGGTGAGGCCAGAGGCCGCTTCTCTCCTCAGTCTGGCCATAGGCCAGCTCCCCTCCCTGGCTGGTTAATTACTGGCTCATTAAGCAGCGGCTGGAGACCTCCCTAATTATCCCCCCCAACCCCCCCTCCCGGTTTTAATTAAATAGAACAGGGAGAGGAGTCATTAGGACAAGAAATATGAACTGGGATGTCTGTGAACCCAGGCATTCCAGCGGCCAGAGACCACATCCCCGAGATCCCCGATTCAGAACCCAGGCGGCAAGACCCCAGCCCCCAACACAGAAGTCCAGCTCCGGGGCCTTCCCTTTTTTCCTCCCATGGGCTAGTCTCCTCCCCTCGTCCCCCCTTCCCTCTCCCCTCCTCCACTCGGTCTCAGTTCCTCTGTTTCTGTGTGTCTCTCCGCCCCCAGCTCCTCCCCGTTCCTCCTCTCTTCTCCCCTCCTCTTCCTCCCCGGCTCCCCTCCCCCAGCCTCCCTCCCTCGCTCCCCCCCCTTCTCCCTCCTCCCTCCTCGCTCGCTCTCACACACACCCCCGCTTGGGCCTCCTCTCTCTCCGGCTCCATTTTCTCCGCCGCCGGGGGCCGGGGTCTCCTGTGGGGGGCCCAGCCGGTACCCCAGGTCTCCCATCCGGGCCGGGGTGAACCCCCGGGGGAGCTGGGAGCGGGGGAGACGGGCGGGGGTTGGGGCGGAGGGAGCAGCGGCCCCAGCGAGTTTAGGGGGGGAAGTAACCAGGCGGGGGGAGGGGCGGAGCAGGGAGGGGGCCTCAGGGCCCCCCCCCAACTATGGACGAGCGGCTACTGGGGCCGCCCCCTCCAGGCGGGGGCCGGGGGGGCCTGGGCTTGGTGGGTGGGGAACCTGGGGGGCCTGGCGAGCCTCCCGGTGGCGGAGACCCCGGTGGGGGTAGCGGGGGGGTCCCGGGAGGCCGAGGGAAGCAAGACATCGGGGACATTCTGCAGCAGATAATGACCATCACCGACCAGAGCCTGGACGAGGCCCAGGCCAAGTGAGTGCCCCCATCCCGGGACCCCACACAGAGCCAGCAGAAGCCCCATTCACAAGCTCTGAATCTTCTGGGAGCCCCCACCCCCCAACTTCAGGATCCTACAGCTCTCTTCTCTTCCCCTTATCCCTGGGAGCGCTGAGATGAGAGATCCCTCTCAAACCTCCCTTCACCCCCAGGCCCTGAAACCTCCAGAGGGAACCCCCAGGTGGTCTCACCCCCCCAACTTCTCACTGACCCCCATACTCTTCTGGAACATCCTTCCATCTCCAGAGCCCCCTTCTGGCTCCCAGAGTAAGAAACTGCTATGCTGTCTTCTCCCCTAACTCTCTACCCAGCCCACCCCACTCCTCTCCAGACCTGGGGACCACCACACCCCTCCCGAGAGCTCCTACCAGCCTTCTCCACCCATGGCCCAGCCTCCAAGGGTCTTCACCCAGCCTTCACCCCTGCTCAGCCTGACTCTAGGAGCATCAGAGCCTCTGGCCCTGCTCAGTCCCAGGACCCTCCATACACATCTATACTGAACTCCCCACTTTAGCACCCCTAACTCCTCTCTGGCACCTCAAACTCTGAGTCTTCTCCCAGGCCTCCATCTCTCTTCCTCTGAAATCTACCTTGTCACCCTTAATTCTGCAGTCACCCCCAAATTCATCCTCTAAACCCTTCTAGACCATCCCCCACAGCCCCCAGCCCACCCACGGTGTCCTTAGCCTGCTGCTTGCACCTTCCCTCCATCTTCCTGAAGCCAAGCAGCTTCCCCACATCTCCATCCTATATGAGCTGATGTCTTCCTAAGAACCCCCCCAGCTCCATTCCACCCCCAGTCCTGCTTTCTTGTTTCCCTTCTTGTTCCCAGGCTCCCCTCTCTCACCCTCATGGTCTCCCACTGCACTCCCACTCTGTTTCTGTAGCTTCTCAACTTTTCTCTCTGTTCCTCCCAAGGAAACATGCCCTAAACTGCCACCGAATGAAGCCTGCTCTCTTTAGCGTCCTGTGTGAAATCAAGGAGAAAACCGGTATGTGGGTCCCCCTCTGATTCCTCAACTCTGGGGATAGAATGCTGTTCTCTATAGCATTTAAGCTAAGACTTGACAACTTGGAGCCCTGAGGAAAGTGGGGATTAGGAAGGTTGCTAGGGGGATTGGAGAAGGAACCAAAACCTGGAAGCTTGGGTCTCCAGGAGGCACCAGCAGGGCTGAGAGCTGGGTGTGGGGTCCCTGGGTCCCTGAATCCACTTGCCTGCACACTAGGCCTCAGCATTCGAAGCTCCCAAGAGGAAGAGCCGGTGGACCCACAGCTGATGCGCTTGGACAACATGCTTCTGGCAGAGGGTGTGGCTGGGCCTGAGAAAGGGGGGGGCTCAGCAGCAGCAGCTGCAGCCGCTGCAGCCTCCGGGGGCGGTGTGTCCCCTGACAACTCCATCGAACACTCAGACTATCGCAGCAAACTTGCCCAGATCCGCCACATCTACCACTCAGAGCTGGAGAAGTATGAGCAGGTGAGGAGCAGAGGCTGGAGTGGGTGGAGGGAGGGGCTGTTGTGGGGAATCCCAGAGCCAGAGGGCTCCTCCTCACAGCCCACTGGCCCCGACTGCAGGCATGTAATGAGTTCACGACCCACGTCATGAACCTGCTGAGGGAGCAGAGCCGCACGCGGCCTGTGGCACCCAAGGAGATGGAACGCATGGTGAGCATCATCCATCGAAAGTTCAGCGCCATCCAGATGCAGCTCAAGCAGAGCACTTGCGAGGCGGTCATGATCCTGCGTTCCCGCTTCCTGGATGCCAGGTGGGGCCCAGGGGCCCAGGCTGGCCCCCAGCACTGGGCTCCTCCCCAGTGTTCTCCAAGTCCCCAGGCCACCATGTTGCCCAACACAGTATTCCATAACCATGGCACTCTCTGGAGTTATGCAACATGGAGGCCCTGCCAGAACACCAGTGTGCTCACTACCCTTCTTCCTCCTCTGTAGACGAAAACGACGTAACTTCAGCAAACAAGCCACTGAGGTCCTAAATGAGTATTTCTATTCTCACCTGAGTAACCCATATCCTAGTGAGGAGGCTAAGGAGGAGCTTGCCAAGAAGTGCGGAATCACCGTCTCTCAGGTATTGGGGAGGCTTGGGGAAGGAAATTTCGGGCAGTAAAGCTCTCGGATCCTATTGACTGAGGGGCTTCCAGAGGGAAAGGTTTCCACCTGACCCTCCTTTCTGCCCAATGCCTCACAGGTCTCCAACTGGTTTGGCAACAAGCGGATTCGCTATAAGAAAAATATTGGAAAGTTCCAAGAGGAGGCAAACATCTATGCCGTCAAAACTGCCGTGTCAGTCACCCAGGGGGGCCACAGCCGCACCAGCTCCCCAACACCCCCTTCCTCCGCAGGTGGATCCCACTGCCACCCTGGCTGGCTGTTTTGCACACTTCCTGCTTTTGTTCCCATTTCCTATCTAAGCAGGATCATAGCAGAGAGGGGGCCTTTTGGGGTGAGAGGGACCAAGCTGAGATGAGGTGGGGATGTCAGGGGACAGAGGCCATTCCAAAAAAGTTACTTCTGCCTTTCTTCCAGCAAGTGGCCAGGGGAGGCTCAGGAACAGCCTGCTCTTTCTGAGTGTTGCAGTGTTTTGTGGATAATTTGCGGGTAGTGGCATACCCCCTGAGAGCTAGTTCAGAGGGCTTTTTGGAAACTGAGAGCTGCGGTGAGTCTCCTGTCTGCGATCGCAGGCTCTGTTATACTCTTCCCCCATTCCCTCTCTGCTCCCCCAAGGCTCTGGCGGCTCTTTCAATCTCTCAGGATCTGGAGACATGTTTCTGGGGATGCCCGGGCTCAATGGAGATTCCTACTCTGCTTCCCAGGTCAGGTGGCCCATGTCCCCTTGGGTAGGGCATTCCCAAACTCGATTTCCCTCCCTTCATGATTTGGAATTTTCTTCTTTTGAGCCTTCTCACTGTGTCATGCTCTCCTTTGCCACCTGCAGGTGGAATCACTCCGACACTCAATGGGGCCAGGGGGCTACGGGGATAACCTCGGGGGAGGCCAGATGTACAGCCCTCGGGAAATGAGGGTGAGTGGATACCTGAAGCCCCCCTCTCTCCACATCCCACCAGGACAGAAGGGCCTTTTCCCTAGCAGTGTTGTGCCCCACACTAGATTTCCCAGAGCCCTACCCCAACTGTTTCTCTCCTTTCCCAGGCAAACGGCGGCTGGCAGGAGGCTGTGACCCCATCCTCAGTGACATCCCCGACAGAGGGACCAGGGAGCGTTCACTCTGACACTTCCAACTGATCTCGCCCCTCAGGGCTACAGGGGTATGGGGCTCACAAGGTGACTCTTGAAGAGGACGCAGGCATCCAGAGGACAAACCCCAGACACAGGAGAAGCACAAGACAGAGACGGGCAAATGGGGTCATCCCTCCCCCACCAGACTCTCTCAGTGCTGGGGGTGCTGATTACATAGCAGGGAGAATGGAGTACCCTAGAGGAAGAGTGGGGTCTGTCTCCCCCTTTTTTCCTTTTTTCAGTCTTTTTTCTCCCTCCTTTTCTTACACAGAAACACACACACCTATCTTTCAGATCCCTTTCTCCTCTCTCTGTCCCCCACTCTCCCTCTCTCATATACACACACATACAACTATTCTGGTTCTCTTTCTCTCTCTGGGCTCTCCCACTCTCCCTCCCCCACCCCACTTATCTGCTCTGGGATCTGTGGAGACGCCAGCCCTGCCTGACCAGAGATGCCAAAAATGGGGACACGACTTCTGGACAGAGGACATGGGCCACGCCCCTGTGCCTCCCCACCCCCTGCCCCTCCAGACGGCTTTATTACCTCATACGCAGCTCATCTTAAACCAATAGAATCGCTCGGTGGACGAGAGTGTCTGACTCAGATATCTACCTCGGAGGGAGTTTCTGCTACTTTAGGGAATTGTTGACTGGGCTTTGGGGTTGAACTTTTTTTTTTTTTAATGAAAGAAAAAGAAACCCTGGGATCCATCTGTATTTTTTTGATTTTTTGTTTTGTTGTTGTTGTTGGTTCTTAATTTTTAATTTAGTTTGGGGGAAGTAGATGTTTTTATAAATATGTTGACTTTTTTTTTTTTGATTTCTTGCTTTCCCCTATTAGGGGTGATAGCCCAAGGGATCATAAGACAAAGGGGAACAAATAGAACTGGTGAAGAGGCCTGCCTGGCTCCAGTCCTATCCATCAGAAAGTACATTTAGCAGGGCACAAAACCTGCCCCCCTAAAATGACTTAGGTGTTCTCCTTTGCTCGTAAAACCAGGTGATCTTTGCTTGTGCAGGCAGCTTTCTGCCGCGTTTCGTGTGGAGGCAGTCGGGCTTGTTCTGCTGGCCTTTCTCCCTCTTCCCACGACCCTTGGGCAGGACTGGACTTAGTAATTTTGAGGAAATGCCACCTTCCCCTGTGTGTGACATGTCTTTAAGTCTTTTTTGTTTTACCTACTGTTTGCAGATTGGAGGGGGAAGAATGGGGACGGGGTTATTGCCAAATATGTTAAATATGGGTTGGGGTTGCTTGTGTATGTATCTCCCTCAATTTCCCCAGAAATGAGGTATCTTTGTTTTCTCAGTCCAAAATCAAGAGGGTGGGGAGAGAGAGGAGGGAGGTTGCAAAAGCCAGGTATGGGGAAAGTCAAATCACCACTGTCCCATCCTTGGCCCTGAGCCCTACCATCTGAACCCCTCAAACAGCCTCAGGATTTTACAAGACTGTCATAGTGGGGAACCCCTCCCGTCAAAGATCCGGGCAGGATTGGGGGGCAGGTTGGGAGTGTGATGGGTGGGGGGGGCGGGAGGCACGGGCTGGGGGCAGTTCTCTCCTCACTTGTAAACTTGTAGTTTCACAGAAAAAAAAATGCAGTTTTAAATAAAGAAATTTCTTTTTTCCCTGGGTTTAGTTGAGAATTATTTTCAAAAACATGAGAAACCCCAGAAAAAAAATATATTTTTCTCAAAAATCCCCAAACGGGGTTTTTCCCAAGTCCCCCAGCCTTGCCCTCACCACCCAGGCCCCACGTTTCACCCTTGCCTCCTTTCCACGGAAACAGCCTGGCCTGAACCCTGTTGCTTAGCAATCTTGCCTAGCCAAAATGGCACCCCAGTGGTCCACCAGGCAGCCAGCCCTCTGTGGACTGATGGAATAGGTTGGGGGTCTTGAGGGGATAAGAGACCCTAGAAGGTGTACTCCCCACCCCCACGGATGTGGCTGTGCCCAGAGGCTGGCAGTGCCCAGGGGTGGGGTGATAATTGTTTCTCCTGGTACCTGAAGGACTCTTGTCCAAGTAGCATGAATTCCTAGCATTCCCTGTGATGGGAGAGGATGGGGAGATGGGGGCAGGGGGCAGGAAAGAGGGTGCAAGCCCAACCTAGGGCGGTGGCCACAGCACTGAGAGGGGCAGACAGAGCCAGGAGCCTGGGCACGAAGCAGGATGGCAGCAGGGGCAGCGGCCGGAGCCTGGGTGCTGGTGCTCAGTCTGTGGGGTGAGCCACTGCCGCCGACACTGACGCTCCCTGCAGAAAGCACTCCACCCCCCACCCCCAAAATCTCCCTAGAACTTTCCTGGAACGCGGGCACTGCTTTTCAAGCTCCCTCACCCACCCTGTTCTAGTTTTATTAGCCCCTATGTTCTACCTGCCCCTCTACTGTGGTGCTGTCTCCCAGGAGCAGTAGTCGGCAGTCAAAACATCACAGCCCGGATCGGGAAGCCACTGGTGCTCAACTGTAAGGGGGCTCCCAAGAAACCACCCCAGCAGCTGGAATGGAAACTGGTAAGCGGGGCTCCTGTTGCAACCTTCCCACTTCCGGAGAGAACAGTGACGATTTCCATCCCCACCTCCCTGCCTCATCAGTCCTTTCCCAAAGGGCATGCACTGTTTAGGCCCCTCTCTTCTGTCCCCAGAACACAGGCCGAACAGAAGCTTGGAAGGTCCTGTCTCCCCAGGGAGGCCCCTGGGATAGCGTGGCTCGTATCCTCCCCAACGGCTCCCTCCTCCTGCCTGCTGTTGGGATCCAGGATGAGGGGACTTTCCGGTGCCGGGCAACAAGCAGGAATGGAAAGGAGACCAAGTCCAACTACCAAGTCCGAGTCTACCGTAAGGGTTCCAGGGCCTTCTCCAAGGCCCACCCCTCAACTAAGGAAAAGCCTTCAACCCCAGCCAGTGACTCCCTGGCCCTGGTGTGAGACCCTCTGACTTCAGCTACCCTCATTCCCATACCCGGTGTGAGAATCTTCAAAGCCACAGCCTCTGATTGGATTTTTCCCTCCTTCAGAGATTCCTGGGAAGCCAGAAATTGTTGATCCTGCCTCTGAACTCACGGCTGGTGTCCCCAATAAGGTAGTGGGAGAAAGGGGGAGAAGTAGAAAGCGGTCCTGAGCATGGGAGGGGAGTGTAGCTGTGTGTATGTGTATGGAGTCTCTTATTTTCAAAGATGATGAGATCACTCTTTCCTTAGGTGGGGACATGTGTGTCTGAGGGGAGCTACCCTGCTGGGACTCTTAGCTGGCACTTGGATGGGAAACCCCTGATACCTGATGGGAAAGGTAAGTCCAAGGTCTGCCCTCTTAGCTGCCTTCTTTCTGATCCCTTTCCCACACCTACCCTGGGATGTCTTACCTTGTCCTCCCCACACCATAGGAGCATCTGTGAAGGAAGAGACCAGGAGACACCCTGAGACAGGGCTTTTCACACTCCAGTCGGAGCTGATGGTGACCCCAGCCCGGGGGGGTGCTCCCCGCCCCACTTTCTCCTGTAGCTTCAGCCCCAGCCTTCCCCGGCGCCGAGCCCTGCACACGGCCCCCTTCCAGCTTACTGTCTGGGGTGAGGGCAGAGGTGGGGAGGGCCCCAAGCTCGGAAGAGCACATTCTGAAAGTGTGGCCCTCAGGGAGGGAAGGGTTAAGCCCATGGCCACTGGGACCACACACAGGTGTAACTCAACCTCATGCCCCTTCCCACCTCCAGAGCCTGTGCCTTTGAAGGAGGTCCAGTTGATGGTGGAGCCAGAAGGTGGAGCAGTAGCTCCTGGTAGTACTGTGACCCTGACCTGTGAAGCCCCTGCCCAGCCCCCTCCTCAAATCCACTGGATCAAGGACGTGAGTTACCTGGAGAGAGGGGGCTGGGAGGTAGATACATAATTGGCAACTAGGTGGGCAGGAGGTTCATGGAGAAAGAGGCAGGCAAGGAACTGCGGAGGAAAACAGGGTATCTGAGGATGCGGAGACAAAAGGACAGGAGTATGTGATGTGTGGACAGGAGCTCTAACAGTCTCCTGTTCCCTTCCCCCCACCAGGGCACACCCCTGCCCCTTCCCCCCAGCCCTGTGCTGCTCCTCCCTGACGTAGGGCCTCAAGACCAGGGCACCTACAGCTGTGTGGCCACCCATCCCAGCCACGGGCCCCAGGAAAGCCGTGCTGTCAGCATCAGCATCATTGGTGAGGAGATCTCTCTCCAAAGCCCAGGGACCCCGGGACTGGGCTGAGGGACAGTGCAGGCTCCAATTCCCCACCCCATTCTGGCATCGTCCCCAAGAGCCACCCCACCCCTCCCACAGTGCACCCACACCTAGGCCTCCTCTGCCCCACCCAAACCCTACCAAGGGAGGAGCCCAGCCTGTCCCCTCACCCCTCCGAACTGAAGAAAGGGCAGGACTCCACTGGGACTCCCACTAAATAGCCCTCTCCCAATTGAAGCCTTCCCTTCTGACTTGCTCCCACTTTGTTTTCCAGAAACAGGCGAGGAGGGGCCAACTGCAGGTGAGGGGTTGGATAAGGTCAGAGAGAAGCAGACAGACCCCACCATAACTTGGGGGATGGTCAACGAGAGAGGAATGGCGAGTGGTGGGGCTGTGCCCTCAATTCTCCCCATCTCCCTACAGGCTCTGTGGGTGGGTCGGGGCTGGGAACCCTAGCCCTGGCCCTGGGGATCCTAGGAGGCCTGGGGACAGCCGCCCTGCTCATCGGCGCCATCATGTGGCGAAGGAGGCAACAACGAGGAAAGGAGCGGTGAGTGGAGAAGGCAGACACCTCAGACTTGGGGCTTCCAGTTGGCAAGGAGGGAAATGGGTGAGGAATGACGGAGTGCTAGAAACCATGTGCAGAATTCTCCCCAATACTCCTCCCCAGGAAGGTCCCAGAACACCAGGAGGAGGAGGAGGAGCGTGCAGAGCTGAATCAGTCAGAGGAGCCTGAGGCAGCCGAGAGCAGTGCAGGAGGGCCTTGAGAGGCCCACAACCAGACCCCGTCCATCAGCTTCCTTTTCTTTTTCCCACACTATGTTCTGGCCCCAGACCAGTTCTCCCCTGTATAACCTCTACCCCACCTCGCCAAACTGTCTTCCACAACCAGAGCCTCCCAGTGATGAGTAAACACCTGACACATTTTGTCCCATTTGCTCTTGTGTGTGTCTGTGATGCCCTGACCCCCTGCACCCTTGAGAGCCTTCAAGGAAAGGGGCTCACCCTTACCCTTGCCCACACCACACCAAACATCTACTCAAGTTGAGGAGAAGATGCTCCTGTCCTGGGAGGAAGCAGGGAAGGACAAAGGTGAGCAGAGTTCCCATCAATATATCTCACTTTGTTTATTGAATTTGTAATAAAGGAGGTAGTGAGGGAAAGGAAGCACTTCGAGTTAGAACCCATATTAGATACTGGGGAGAGGAAAATTAAATTAAATCAACAAAGGGAAAGAGGGGAAGAGTCAGAGGGAGCCTTGCCCACCTTTCAACATCAAATCAAGAAATCTAGGGGAAAGCAAAAGATCAGGTGAGAGGAGAAGCAAACGTTCTCTTCAGTGTGTCCTCCTCTCCCAGAGTTGGGAGTTATGATGCTACTGGGTGAGCAGTTCAGAGCAGGTTCTCCCATCCTATGCACAGATGTCATTCCTCCTCCTCACACCCTCCTAGAGAGTGGCTGGGGTGGGCCTTAGCCAATAGAAATGGAGGGGCTTGGGGGGAGGGTCCAGGAATAAGGAAGGGTCAGCAGGGACCCCCAATACTGATTCTCCTCTGGCTGGAGGTGGGCAGGAAGGAGACACAGCTCAAATACTGAGCAGCCAGAAAAAGAAGAAGATGGCGAGAAACAGGAAGAGGGAGTCCTGCCAGCTGGAAGCCGGGTGACCCTGTCCCAGATCCACACCTGTGGGAGAGAGGAAAGCTGCAGAAGCATCCACTCCTAGGCCGGGAGGGGGGTTGAGGGGATCCAGAGGGCTCCCTGGTAGAGGCTGAGGGAAGGCTCTTACCTGTACCCCGGCGGAATGGCTCGTGGGTATTGAAGACGGTGGTGAAAAAGCCGAAGGGAAAAGCACCAACACCAAATGAGAAGTGAAAGCCCCCAGTATCACCAAATGGCTGGAATCCCTAGGGAGGTGGAGAAAGTCAGAGGGGAATTGGGCAAGTCTTTGGCAAGGAAGGAACACAATCAGACAAGACTCACCCCTCTGCTCTCTGGAGCCGGTCGCTGGCCCTGGGGGCGAGGTGGAGTTTTCAATCTGAGGAAGAGAGAGAGTGTCAACAGGAAATGTTTTCTCCTCTTCCACATCCCTCTCCCAGTGCAGAAGCCTTCCACCTTCCCTCAGCACCATCTCCCTCCTCTCTCTCACCTGGGATCCTGGGGCTTCTGGCTCCCTCGCCCATAAAGGGGGACAACCTTTTCCCTGCTGATCCCAGCTTTACACACCGGGCACTCCTGCCGCTCTGGCCGTGTCTCCAGCCACTGGGGGGAAAAAATGAAGTGGTTTCCAGTACACAGGAGGGTCTTCCAGCTCCTCAGACCTCCCCATTTCCCTCTTCATCTCCTCTGAGTACGCACCTGATGAAGACAGGGCCAACTGGATGGGGGAGGAAAAAAAAAAAAGGTCAAACTAGCTACAGAAAAGACAGACACAGACCAGACGTTACAGACGCCCATTTCATCCCCCTTCCCAGGTATTACCTGCTGTTTCTTTTCCTATTTTCCACAACCTCTACCATGCCAGCCAACTTGGCCTTCCTGCTTCTCTGATCTTCAACACCTAAAGCTACATCCATCCTCAAAACACTCAACTCTCTCCTCTCGCCTCTCCTCCAACACACACATTCACAAATCCTCATCCCCTCCCTTCTCTGCCTTTTAATTTCCAGGTCTCTTCAACCACCCCTTTTCAGATCTCCTAGTCCCATCCTTGCCCCCATCAGTCTCAAACCAAAATCCCTCTACCAGCACCTTCCCCGACTACTCCTTTTCCTCTCTTCCATGCCCAATAAAGTCCTTCTTTGCACAGCCGTTTAACCCATCAAGGCCCTTGTCCTCAGGTTTGCCATATCTCCTCCCATCTCTCACCTGAACGTGAGCCCACGTTCCCTAGGTCTCCCCCAGTCAGCACTCAGTGCATGCCTCCTCAATCCTTTGAGTCTAATCCGTTTCCACTTGTACAGCTAAGACCTCTCGCTTCCCTAGGGTAAGGTGACTCGGGTCTTACCTGTACAGATGTGAAGTGCCCACCCACTCCCGGCCCACTTCGTCTTAACACACCATACGCTCCAGCTCCCAAGACTCGCCTTTCCACAGGTCTCGTCTTTACAGACGTGACCCTTCTGCCCAACTGAAAAGACTTATGTCCCCTCCTCGAGCCTCACCTATAGGGATCTGGCCTCCGATTATGTGTATGATTGTATGGTGTGCCCCCCGTCCCCAGCCTCCCGAGTACGGAGGTGAGCCCCAATCCTTTTGGCCCCCCCTCCCCGATTCTCACCAGTACAGGTGGCCACACACACTGACCACAGCTTCCCGAGCAGTCTCCAGACATATATTACATTCGAAGGTCGCGCCCGCCCCGCCCCGCTCGCGGTTTGGCCCTTCAGGTACCCCGTCCTCCTCCTCCGCTGCTGCCATGGCCGGTTCTGTTTCGCCCCCGCGTACCCCTTAATCCCCCAAAACACACATACACACGCCCCGACAAGCGAGAAGCCGCCTCCTGCCCACGCTCGTTGGGCAGACTTCAAGGATTTTAAGTCACGATTGGCCTGAGTGCTGCCAGTCACACAGGGTTCAAAAGAAAGGATTGGTCCAAAGGATAGGGGCGGGAAGAGGTTCGCGCGGTCCTGCCCTTGCACAACGACTATTGGCTGATTCAGCTGCAGCCAGGCTGTAATGCCAAGAGATTGGTAACAACTCCATACGTCCTGTCGCCCGACCAGGAACGGCTTTATTCGTCTGAATAGCTGCCAGTCATAACCAAAGGCCAGAAGCAATTGGTTCGGGACTACATAACCTCGGCCTCTATAAGCCCCTTTCTTTCTTTCACTTCCTCTTTCAAAGAATGTCCAGATTCCTATTGGACTTTGGAGCGTACGGCTTCAAAGCAATTGATTGGCTAGAACTCGACTGAAAATGGTGGTTGGGTGAAATGCGCGTGCGCAGCGGGCGGCGGGAAGGGGTGGGCCAATCCTAGAAGGGTTGAACCTTCTCTGGTCCTACCCCTTCACCTTTATCTTGTCGCCCTCGTGACTGCTTTACAATTGGCGGGGTTTGGGGTTCAAAGGCCTCGGTTCGGCCTCATCCGGGTTTTCCGGCTGTGGTCTCTCTCGGCTGATTGGGCCATTTCTTTCGCCCCTCATTGGCCAGGTTCGGGAAAGACGGAGGAGAGCTGGGAAAAGTGGGCAAATACTAGGGTCGCAGGGTTCAAAATGGCTCCTGCCTTCTTTCGAGACGTAGAGAGCAGAATTTGGGTCCGCCCTTCCCTCTCAGTGAAAAAAGGAGCAGAACTGGGATTAGCCCGACGTTTGAATGGTGCGAGCATCGATCTGCGGCGCTGGTGTTAACCTCTCTCCCTCGGCTGGACGACTCAGCCCTCCCCTCTTTAGGTGATTTACAGAGCACAACTGAACGGAAGGCCCACCCCCTTTTTAATGTGACACAGAACAGAGTTGACCTCGACTCCGTTTTAAACCTTAAGAGCTGAAAAGGTCTAGCACCACCCCTTTGTGAGTGGGTGCAGAAAGGGCAAGGCCCGCCCCTTTCTAGGCGACCCGCAAGCGGAATGGGGTTAGACCCGCCCCTTTCTTGTGCCCAGCAGAACTGGGGTCTTCCTCCTGGGCTGGACCCCTGGGACTTGAGCAAGCTGCTTCAGAGCTTGAGCCTTTCGTACGAGTCTGGGCCTTTTCTGCAGTCAGTGACCTTCACTGTGGCCCAAGGAGCAGAACTAGGTAACAGTCCTCCCACTCCCAGTGTTCTTTACATTCTCTCCCTCAGGGCCCGTAAACTCGCAGAGCAAAGGTGTGCCCGGGGGCGGGGCGCAGCCACAGACTGAGGGCTGGTCAGCAACACCCTGATAAAAGGCCCCACCAGACTCAAGTGAGGCGAGATGAGAAGTTGAGAGTTGCCTATAGGAGGGCTGGGAAGGTGAGGGTTCAGGAGACCTGAGGAGTTTTAGGAAAAAAGTTACTGAGAGGGAGAGGTGAATGGTCCTGGTAAAACGATAATGGAAGTATGGGGAAGAGGGGAACGGGCTGGAAAGGGAGCTAATACATGGCTACAAAATAAGGAGGCATGCTCATGGGGGATGAGCATTCTTCCTCACTTTTTTTTTCCAAGGAAGCAACGCTAATACCCAATTTATATTGGAAGAAAAGATGCAACCAAATTCTATGTCGGGGAGAGGGGTTGTCTCAGCTTGGGTGACTAAGGAGACTGATAGGAAGGAACTAAGAAGGAAAAAGTACTTAGGTCAAAAAGCATGGAAGGACAGGGGCAGGGAGAGGGCCTGAGAGTAAACCTTCCCTTTAAAGATCGGAGAGGGGGAGGGGAGACCTGGACTGCTGGGAGCTAGTGGCGGGGGCAAAGGGCAAAGAGACCAGACAAGAGGGCTGGAGGGTAAGGTGGGCAAGATGGGGTCCTGGAGAGAAAAAGATGAGAGGTGAAGAACTCAGTGTTTGGCATATAGTGGGTGCTTGATAAATATTTGGAACTGAACGGGGGACAGGAAAGGGGGTCTGGGAGAAGAGTTGGAGGGAAGCAGCAGATAGGGGAGTTAACAGAAGAAACCAAGTAAAAGTGGCAGCAAGAGGAGAGCTGATGGAGAAAGAGGAGAAGGAATGGGCCGAGGAAGGAATAAAGCACCAAGGGACACTCAAGCCATGTGTGGCCAAAGGGAGTTGGAGAAAAAAACATGCAGCTGAAGCCAGAAAGGGCCAGAGACAGAGGCTGAGTCCCGCTGAGCTCTCGTGGGGCGGAGCTAGCGAAAGGAGACTGATAGAAGTGAGAAGATGCCTGGGACCCTGGGAGGCGATTGGCAGAATAAGCCGCCTATCACCGCCCCCTACTTCCTGGCCAGCCCCGGAAACCTGCAGGCGTGGGGAGGGGTGGGGGGATAGCGGCAGCAGCAGACCCAGCCCTCAGAGAGACAGCAGGAAGGGAGGGAGGGAGGGAGGGAGCTAGGGGGACAACCCCCCACCGTTCCTACCGCTATGGGCCCAGCCTCCCACTCTCACCTCCCCTCCATCGGCCGGGGCTAGGACACCCCCAAATCCTGTCGCCCCCTTGGCACCGACACCCCGACCGAGGCAGAGACACAGCCACCCGCCACCACCGCTGCCGCAGCCTGGCTGGGGAGGGGGCCAGCCCCCCAGGCTCCCCACCCCACTGAGGTGGGGGCGGGAAAGGGATGGGAGGAGGAGGGCGGAGGGTGCTGAAAGGGACGTGGAGGTGGGGATGGGGGAGAGATTGGGTCTGGGAGGGCGGACTGGGGAGAGGATGTTGCTAGGAAAAGGATGAGGCTGACTGGGGAGAGGGTTGCTGGGGAAAGGAGAGGGGGCCTGAGAGGGAGGAAGGATGGAAGAAACACAAGAGGGAGGAGTGATGGAGACTCTGAATTTGGGATGGGGGTGTGGACAGAGAATCCTGGAGAGGGAATTCTCCACACCTTCCTCAATTCCTTTCTTGTCCTTTGGCCCCACTGACTCTTGGGGGGTTGTGGTGGGGAGAAGGCGGTTTATTGCCCTCCTTTCCCCAACAGAATTTGCTTCCTAGGAATGCCTTGAGACACCTCTATTTCCAGCTAGCCACAGGACCTCTTATTTCTCAGTGGCCTTCCACACTGTGCTAGACCCTTACTAACACACAGATACCTTGTGGGGGCCATGTTTTCTGCACTGAGTCGGTGTGCCTTTGACATGTTTAATGGCTTGTGTGTGGCTAGGTTATCCCTCTGCTATCCATGAGCTGTGGAGAAATCATGTTATTTTCCATCAGAATTGCTCATTCTCATATGTTATGTTTATGTCTCATGTCCAGTCTTGACATGTTCAAGTGTGTGAGTTTTCATATATTGCATCTATTATGTGGTTTAATGTTTCTTGCACATTTTATGTTTATGCATGTTTACTTTAGTGTGTAAAGACTGTACCTTATCTTGTTTTGGCTCACGTGTTATGTCCATGGTCCTGCTGTATACAGTACTCTTCATGGGTGGGATCCTGTGACTTCACGGACTAGCACACACTCGTGTTGTGATGGGATTGGCCTCTTTGCTGTATGTGTTTCACAGTCACGGTTCACACCACAAATAAGCCTGTGACTTTGCATGATGCACTGATGTGACACAACCATAGCATGTGTGCTTCTCATTACAGCTAATACATATGTCCTAATTTTGTTGGCAGTATATTTTGTGAGCCCTGTGCTCATTAACCAGTTTGGCACTCCATTGTGTTTATAAATCCTTGGACATTTCTGCTCTGGAGAGGGTCACTTTATAGCATGCAGTAGAGAAAGTAACTGGGCCTCTGAGTCCCCGAAGAACCATCCCATATGCCTTACTTTGCTGATCTCTCTGGCCTGTGTCTCTTCGTGCACATTATCTCTCCGGTGTCTGTGTCCATGGAGCTCAATGCATGCCACAGGGCAGCCCTGCCATGCACATTATCTGTCCCTGACCCTGCACTGTTGACATGTATTTGATGACAGTAGCATCTTTCCCCTGTGGCATGTTGATCCCCATTCTGTATGTTTCTCTTGTTGGGGAGATGGTAGGTCCTTTCTTGATTGTTGTCACTGCCTTCACCGTGGCCGTGTATTCTATGTATATTCAGAGTAAGTTACTATTAGGCTTGGTGTGTTCATTGCTTTCCTGGTGCCTTTTCTTTTCATAGTTAATAGTAGTTAATAGTCCTCAAGAGGGTGGCTATCTGATTCGTGATCAGATATATGTCATTAATTATGGCAGTGTGGATATGTATCCAGCCTTATAATCTGTCCAGCAAATGTTTGTTGAGCGCTTTCTCTGCCTCCTCCTTTCCTGGGCATTGGGGATAAGATAGAGTCCCTGTCCTCAAGGTGCTTACAGACTAGGAAGGGAAACAAAAATGTCAGAGAGCAGGTACACACAATATGGTGTCAAGATCAGTGGTTTACAAACTCATGTGCAGATCAGACTCACCTGGAGGGCTTGTTAAACTACAGATTAGTGAATTCCTGATTCACGAGATCTGGATGAGGTCCAAGAATTCTCATTTCTACACTTTGAGAACTTGTAGTCAAGATAAAATTGTAAAGAAAACTCAGGCTCCAGGGAATTCAGGAAGACTTCCAAAAAGTGACACTGAGCTGTGTGAAGCAAGAGAAGAAGAGGCGGAAGAGCGTTCCAGCCAAAGGGAACAGCATGTCACAGCACAGAAGCATGATAGATCACAGTGTGTCTAAGGAACCGAAGCAAAAAAAGCTTTTGTGGGGATGCGGCCAAAGGCGTAAGCAGAAGTCAACTTATCAAGAAGGGCCTTTAGGCAAGACAGGGAAATGCTCAGATTTGTGTTACAGAAAAATCTCTATGGTTGCTGTGTGGAAGAGGGATTGGAGGGGAAGAGATAGGCGCTGTTGTGAACTTGCCAGGGCAGTGGGATGGAGCAGCCCCGAAAGCTGACTGCTTCAGAGCTGGCAGGGGCTCCTGTTTCCTCGGTTGCCTGTTACCTTCACCCTTGGCAGTGAGCTTACCTTTGAGCACAGACCTTCCTGTCATTGGAAGGGAGTACCTGTGGCCTTGCTGAGATTGACAGGTATTTGCCAGAACACCCCTTTTGTGATTGGGAGCCTGCCCCCAGCAGTGGGGCAAAGTGGAGGAAGGAGGAAGAGCCGAGAAGGCTGGTTCCTGCATGACTGCACCTCTTCCTCCTGAGCTCGTTGCTCTCCCAGGGCAGGTGGTGTTATGTCCCTTTTACTCTCTGCCCTCATTTTTTCACTTGTTGAGGCCTCACACACAGTATCTGCCTGACCAAATTGCTTCCGGTGTTGTTGGAAGGAAGAGAAGGGGGCTGTAGGATTTTTTTGCCTGCCTGTGGAGGCAGGATTGGTAGCTGTAGCTACTCCTGGTATGTGCATGGGTTTATCTGGGAACAGGGGTGGCTGCCTGGGTAGAGGGGTTTTTCTGGGTATGCGTGTATCTTCCTTTATCTGTCACTGGATATGATTGTAGATGTGTGTGTGTGTGTGAATAGGTCAGTCTTTGTATGACTGTGTATGTCTGTGTTTGCCTTGGTGACAAAGCCTTTATTCTTGCCAGGGAGCCCTTGAGAATGTCTGTGGGTGTTTTGTCACTGTCACTGTGTCTGCTGTGTGTACTCATACATATATAAATACAAGCGACAGTGTGACCAGGTGGTTAGGAGCACAAGCTGCCGGGGTTAAGCTAGGAACTGCCTATTAGGAGCTGTACGACCTCAGATAAATTATTTAACTGCTCTGGGCCTATTTCCTATAAAATGTAAGTTGTATGGATCATATTTAAGTGTTTAACATAGTATATAGACCAGGCCTGTCCAACAGAATTATAATGTGAGCCACATATGTCATTTTTAATTTTCTGGTAGCTACATCAAAAAAGAATAAAAGTTACTGGGTGAAATTAATTTTAATAATATATTCTATTGAACCCAGTATCTCCAATCTATTGAACCCAGTATCTCCAATTTATGATTTCAAAATGTAATCAATATAAAATATTAGTAAAGGGATATTTTACATTCTGTTTTTCATTCAAAGTCTTTGAAGTCTGATGTGTATTTTACACTTCCAACACCTCTCTGTTCGGACTAGGCCACATTTCAAGTGTTTAGTAGCCACATGTGGCTGGTGGCTACCATAGTAGATAGCACAGGTATAGACCATCATAAGACCCTTACCAGCTACAAGTGTTAGCTATCATTATATTGTCTTTTTATTATCATTTATCTGTGAGTTGTGGATGTCCATGTCTTTTTTTTTTTTCTGCTTTTTTCTCCCCAAATCCCCCCAGTACATAGTTGTATATTCTAGTCGTGGATCCTGGATGTCCATGTCTTGTGTCTCTTGTCTGTCTGAATATATCTGGAAAAGGGTGAAGGAGCAATCCTAAGCTCCCATCCCCACCACTCCCTTCCTAGAGAGCCTTCCTGGGCAGGTTTCAGTGGGAGCACTGACCCCATCCTGTGTCTCTGGAGCTTGTCCTCATAGGCCCCCAAATTCTGCCTTCTACTCCTTGCCTGCCCTGCTTCCTTCCAGGAACCAGGCCCACTCTCCCTTGCCCGGTCCCTTGCAGGTGGCCAGAATGGAGCTGTGGCCAGGGGCGTGGACGGTACTGCTGCTGCTCTTCCTGCTGCTGCTCTTCCTGCTGCCTACCCTGTGGTTCTGCAGCCCCAGTGCCAAGTACTTCTTCAAGATGGCCTTCTACAATGGCTGGATCCTCTTTCTGGCTGTGCTCGCCATCCCTGTGTGTGCCGTGCGAGGACGCAACGTCGAGAACATGAAGTGAGGGGCAAGGGTTGCTGGGTGATGAGGGAACCTAAGGGTCAGAAGTTAGCAGTAAATGGGGAGGGCATGGGGTGTGTAGGAGAGATTGAGAAAGCCCAGGGACAAGGAAGGGGAGAGGACCGCAAGGATCTCCAGAAGGACAGTAGGGTAGGGGGAGCTGAAGCATACAGGTGGACGTCAGGGGATCTCGCCAGAACCCCTTGCCATGACCCCACAGGATCTTGCGTCTGATGCTGCTCCACATCAAATACCTGTACGGGATCCGAGTGGAGGTGCGAGGGGCTCACCACTTCCCTCCCTCACAACCCTACGTCGTTGTCTCCAACCACCAGAGCTCCCTCGACCTGCTTGGTGAGACCCCTCCATAGGGCACACCTCCCCCTGCCATGCCCTTCCTCCTGAAACCTTCCCCAGAATCTCCTCCCCTAGAGAGCTTTAACTCCCCCTCATCTGGGATATTGCCCCTTTGCTCCCTTTCCAGGCCTTTTTTCCCTGGGGCACAGCTGCCCTCCTAAGCAGGGTTATATACCTTTAGGCACCCTTTCCTCCACTCGGGGCTTCCCTGCCCCCTCCCCAGGTTTCCCTCCTCCTTTATCTCTAGTCCCTAGTGGTGTGAGTGATGACCTGGGCAAAGTGGGCTGCCTCCTGTGACACTCTGCCTTCACCCTGATCCTCACCCTACCCCCACCTCTGCCCAAGGGATGATGGAGGTTCTGCCGGGCCGCTGCGTGCCCATTGCCAAGCGTGAGCTACTATGGGCTGGCTCTGCTGGGCTGGCCTGCTGGCTGGCAGGAGTCATCTTCATCGACCGGAAGCGCACTGGGGATGCCATCAGTGTCATGTCTGAGGTTGCCCAGACACTGCTTACCCAGGACGTGAGTCACCCTGGGGAAATGGGGATGGGGGGTTATAGAGTCGAACAGTTGTAAATAAACTGATATGCAGGGCCAATGGGCCTCAGAGGTCCCATTATAGCACCACACCCTTTTCTGACCACTCCATATGTGTGTGTCTTCCTTGACCCTCTTTCTTCCCCAGGTCCGGGTCTGGGTTTTCCCTGAGGGCACAAGAAACCACAATGGCTCCATGCTGCCCTTCAAACGCGGCGCCTTCCACCTTGCAGTGCAGGCCCAGGTGGTTACTACCTCCCCTTCTGCTGCTGAGCCCCCAGCCCCCCACCATCCTTTCCTCTCTTAGCAGAGGCTTGTCTTGGGGTCTCAGGAGGGAGCAGTGGGCTGATCCACTTTTCCCCTTCCCCAGGTTCCCATTGTCCCCATAGTCATGTCCTCCTATCAAGACTTCTACTGCAAGAAGGAGCGCCGCTTCACTTCGGGTGAGGGCTCGGAGAAGATCCAGGGTTGGGAGTGGCCAAAAAGGCCATGGGAGAGGCTAGAGGGACATGGCCATAAGGCAGGAGGATCAGTCAGTGTCAGAACTGTGAGATGTCCACAGGATCACCTCGTGTGACCCCCCCATAAGTCAATAAGTATTTATTAAGCACCTGCCATACTCTGCTAGGTGGTTAACACTTGGTGCCTCCAGGAGGAACCATTACTGTCTGGTGGGAAAGCTAAGATCTGTGTGTGCAAAGTTATAATGAGTCACACTTGGCAGTAAATGCTAAACCTAAACAATGGGGGCTGGAAGGGTGCTGAGGAAGTGTCCGGACTGGGGCTTGGGGAAGGCTTTGTGCAGGAGGGCCTCAGAGAACAGGTGGCAGCTGGTAAGCCGAGGAGCAGTTGTCCAGGGTAGGGGGAAGAGAGCTGAAAGGTTAAGGAGCGGAGTAGCAGGAGAGCTCAGCAACTGGGCCCCGCCTGTGGGCAGAGGGCTGGGTAGACAGGTTGTGATGGTGCTCAACCCCCATCCAGGGCGATGTCAGGTACGGGTGCTGCCCCCAGTGCCCACAGAAGGGCTGACACCAGATGACGTTCCAGCTCTGGCTGACAGAGTCCGGCACTCCATGCTGACCATTTTCCGGGAAATCTCCACTGATGGCCGGGGTGGTGGTGACTATCTGAAGAAGCCTGGAGGGATGGGCGAGGCCCCGCTCTGAGTTCCCCTCCCATCTACCCCTACGTTCCTCCCCACACCATCAGCCCCATGGGCCCTAAAGCAGGGCCAAGCCCTCTTCCCTGTTTTCCTTCTCCCCATTTGTTCTCCTCTTTGGAATCTTCAACTTCTGAACTTCTGAAGTGAATGTGGAAACAGCACCGCTCCCTGCCCCTGCCCAGTTCCCCCTACAGACTCTCTTGCCTCGGTGCAGTCTCCACTCTGACCTTCACCTCCTGTGCCATCTTGTCTGTGAAACGGTTGTCTCCCCTTCATCTCCAGTGGCTCAGCCTACACAACGGTGGGAACACTTCATCCTGTCCCCAGTGTCCCCTCTTCCCCTGTGGTCTTCTCTCCTTCTCTACCCTACATTCTATGGAACAATCCCCCCCGACCCCAAGTCCATGGATTCAATGGACTCAATCGTTTGTGAGGAGGAAGACTCATGCTGCGGCTGGAAGCTGATGCCTGGAACAATCCTCCCAGGCTCATCCTCGGCACCTTCACCCTCCCTCCCCTGGAGCCTCCTGTCAGTGGAGGCTGGACTCTTCTCACTCAGAGGTCTCATCCCTGCCCATGCCCAGGTGCCCAGGGTTGAGCACACTCTTGGATGCCAGTTTGGTCCATATTTCTGCTTTCTCCTATCCCCGTGGTACAGTTCTTCAGTGGTCCTGGCCACACCCAGCCCCCTGCAGCCCTGCTGTACCATTCTAAGCAGACACAAGGGGAGAGGCAGACCTCAGGTGCTGCACTCACTTCTGCTCCCTGGGGAGTTGGGAAAAGGAACTGAACCCTGGCTGGAGGGGATGGGAGGGCTTTTAATTTATTTTTCTTTCTTTTGAGGCTGCCCCTCTCTGAGCCAGTTTTCATTTCCTCCCTGTGGCATTAGCCTCTCCCTGCCTCCCACCCAGACGTGTGCCCACAACCGGGGAGGTGGGCTGGAGCAAAAGGAGAGGGTGGGAGCCAGTTTTGCGTGGTTGGTTTTTATTAATTATCTGGCTAACAGCAAGAAACCAAGAATAAAGATTGAGAGAGAGATCTGGGCACTCTCTGGCTGCATTTGTTAAAGAGTTGAAGAAGCAGTTCTCGCCCAGGGGCTCTGCCCCAGCCAGAAGACTCAGGGACACGGGCCAAGACAACCTTCCTTCCCCTTCTTCAGTTCTCGGAAGTTTCCATTGCTCATTGCTCCTTAGTGACAGCTAACCTTATCTGCAGCTCCCCCAGCAGCCAATCCCAGAGGATTAGTGGGTCTAGTTTCTGTATAAATTAGCGGGCAGGGGCTCTGCAGAGGTTCCTTATCTTCGCCGATTGAGGCCTGGGCCCAGGCTGTTGTCCTCACAGGAGCCTGGTTAATGACAAGGAGATGGGCAGACACGTTGGCAGTGGACCTCCGGGGCTGCCTCCGGCCTGGAGTGGACCGTGGGCACCAAGAATAAATGGAACCACTGGGTTGGGGACAGGGTACAAGAAAGGGTGATGAAGTGCGGATATCTGGGGAAGGTATGAGGAGAGAGTGATGGGGGAAGGGTTTCAGGAAAAGAAAACTGAATTGGAGAAAGGTGTCAGGAAAAGCTGGGGGCAGTTATTGGGGGATGGGGACTCACAGGCGCCTAGCCTCTCCTCCAGCAGCAGCACCTGGTCACTGAGAGACTCAATCCTGTCGCCCCGGCCCCACAGCTCTGCCACCTGTTCGGGCTGCAGTTCTTCCGGTGGCACGGGCAGCACAGCTCGGACCCAGGCCCCTACCTGCCCAGCCCACTACAAAGAAAGAAGCCTCAGGGTGTTGGGGAATGGGGCGCACCCTGCCCTGTAGGCCTGGCCACAGGTGCCTCCACCCACCTGCTCCAGCTGCTCCAGGCGCCCTCGCAGCTCTTGCATCTCCCGCCTCAGGGCGTGCTCATCCTGTTCCACTTCCCGAACTGGGACAAAGGAGAACATAACCAGAGCCCGGGCCCTGCTGCAGCCCAAGCCTTTCCCGCTGCCCATACTCCCGGCTGCTCACCAGCCACACTGAGGATACTGCCACTGGTTGGGGGCTCTGGGGACCCCTCTGCACAGGTGCGCCCATCTGGGCCCAGCACCAAGCCATGGGGGCAGCCACAGGTGAAGCTGCCTGCTGTGTTGAGGCAACGGTGCGAGCAGAGGGAGATGCCAGTCCTGCATTCATCCACGTCTAGTTACCGGAAAGAGGAGGGGGCTGAGGGGGTGGGACGGGGGCAGGAGCCCCGGTGGGTAGGGAGGTCCCGGCACCACCGCTAGGGGAGGGCCAGCTAACTCACCCACATGACAGTGCTTCCCACCCCAGCCAGGGGCGCACTCGCACTGGTCTGGCCGAACGCAGACGCCTCGGTTCAGGCAGGGCTTGGCGCAGATGGCTGCGGGCGCAGGAAGGGGGTTCATTACAGGACCACAGCCTGGCTCCCCAGCCTCGCCCAGTGCTTCTCCCGAGAGGCTGGGAAGACCCAGCCTCACCTTCATCACAGGTGAGCGCTCCCGGATGCCGCTTCTTCCAGCCCTGGCAGCACACGATGTGGGTCTGCTGCACCTCTCTCCTCACCTCCCGCCACGCCACATGGTAAGTGGTCCTGGAACACAGCGCCCAGCTCTGGACATTTGCATATGCGTCCTGGTCAGGGTTCTTGGGGTTCCTCCTGAGAGACCTCAGGGTGCAGGCTCCCATCCCTCACCTGTAGGTACTGCAGACACGCCTTCCAGCGCACAGAGTCAGGTAGGGCTTATACACCGGTTGGCTGTAGGACTCATTGTAACGGAGTGGGACCACCAGCATCTGCTTGGAGCAGACTCCCTGACTGCACCCATGTGGGAGAAGGTGGGAGACACTGAGTGGGCCAGGCCCTGGGGAGCCAGAAGTCCCACTTCCCTCAAGGGTCCACTGAGGCCCCCCAGTCCCTCAAGGTGACAGTCTCACCCCCATTCTAAACTTCTAACTTTGTTTTGCCACCTGTGAAGCCCCACCCCAGCAGGTTTCCTGAAGACCTCACCCCTGGCCCCGCCCCTTCTGTTGTCACCTCTCTTTGAAGGATCCACCCTTGGCCCCCTCGCCAGACATCAATAGCAGGAGGAATGAAAGTCCGCCTAAGAGAGTGCACAGCTCAGCCCTGGACCCCATGATTCTCCTTGACACCAGACTCTGCCAGCTGCGGGCAAGAAGAGGTTATTGGAGGCCCTTCCCCTCTCCTATTAAATTCTCCAGCTCCAGCCCTCCAAGAGCAGTCTGCTGGTGCCCTCTAAGGAGAGCAGGATGTTCATTTGTACACACTTGCTCTACACACCAGGATTGTCTACACCTGCATGTACATTTAACTAACACATTTAACACTTTAGCACATCATGGTCCATGCGGCATCATACAAGCCCACACTCTGACACACTGCTCGCACCTCTCCTCCAACCTATCTAAACCCAATCCTCTCTACACACAGTTAACCCTCCCCTCATGACCCTCTTATCTCTGACATGCCCTCTTCTTAATCTTCCTACCTTCAAAACCTCAGATGGTCACCATTACACCCCCTCACACCTTGCACACAAACCCACATACCTGGAACCTCCACACCTTAAACACATTCCTACTACCCTCATGTCCCGGACCCACACCCTCAAACCAACACCCCCCAACTCACATTGCCTCCAAGGCTCTGATTGACACCCACTCTTTCCCCACTGACATTCTCTCCCCACCTCTTTCCCTCTCTCCCGGAGACTTCAGGCAGACTAGCCTCAGCAGCAGCAGCTCAGACTGGTGGGCGGGCTGGGCAGGCTGCAAGGGAGAGGAGGGGCCGGGCCAGAAAGAGTCCTCCCATTCCTGCCCCCTCCCACAAGCCACCTCCAGGGCTCCAGCTTGGTGAGCTCAGTGGGTCCAAGTCCCACTACCCTCACCCCCCCCCCCAGCAAAGGGCCCCCAGAAGTATCTTCCCAACCCTCGGGGGCCCCTTATTTCAGGACCCCCCAAATCAGCAGAGGTTACTGGCTCTGTAACACCACCAGTACCCCCTGGCCCTCGCCTCCCACGTCAACCCAACACAGACTAGGGGAGGATTGAGGGGCAAGGAGAGAGATGGAGCTGGCAAAGAACAAAGGGGTCAGGTCATGGGAGAAGAGGCAAGATCAGCTGGGGGAAAAAAGAAGGGCAAGTCGTCACAAAGGGGCAGGGCAGGCAGCCCAGGGCACTAGGGAAAGATTGCCCCCATTTCTTGATGACATTTGTTAGGGCCTAGGGGGAGCAGAGTTGAGTCAGCTACCACCCCCCATGCCAGAGCAGACAGGGCTCTATTGTCTCCACCAAAATTCCTTCTTTCAAGGAAGAGGAGGCTCATTGTCCAGTCCCTCACCCAGCTCTGGTCTGCAAAGGTCAAAAAGGGGCCCAACAAATGCCCACCCTGACCCTTAGCCCCCTGTCTAGCCTTGGGGTGGCACAGACATTCCACCCATGAGGCTTGGGCACAAACCAATGGAGCCCTGGGCTCAGCCCCCCAATCTTAGGCAGAGACAGGAAGAGAATTGTCCTCAGCAGGAAAGAACCCGCAGAGAATCAGGAACCCACACAGAATGGGCATTGAGAGAGCGGAAACACCAAGGGGGTCCCACCCCACACCAGGCATCCGGGTACCCAGGCCTCAGGCTCTCCAACCTCACCCTCCTTGGGGAGCCAGGTCCCCCTCACCTGGAAATGAGCCAAGCCACACTGAGGAAATGGAACTTTATTTCCATAAATACAGGGGTAACACCCATTCAAGGTTAGCTAAAAGAGGGGCTGGGGCCTCAAAGAAACTAGGCTCCCAGGGGGTACCCCAACACTAAACATAGGGACTGGGGGATCCCCAAACCTGAGATGGGCCTCACAGGCCACAGATATTCCCCAACACTGACACTTCAAGGATGGAACTGTCCCCATAGGGGAGCCTCAGAACCCCTCAAATGGGTAGTCCCTTCCTGGGGGTTGGGAGGGCTAACGACAGGGGAGTTCAGAGGAAAAGGGAACATGGAAGAATAGAAGCTAAAAATGTCCTGAGTGGCCTGGAAGGAGACCCCTGTGATAGGCAGGGGCTGAGTTCTCCTCCTGTATAGCCAGAGACGGAGGAGCAGCAGCAGCAGCAGGAGCAGCCACAAGTTAAAAACCTGGTTTCTCACTTCCCAACCTAGGCCTTGGGAAGATAGGAGAGCATGGAGCAACCCCCAAATGAGAGGATATGAGGTGGGGAGACCAGGATTTGTCATTCATGGAGGAGCAGAGGAGGGGGTTCCTGGGAGCCCTGGTTGGTGGGGGCAGTGTGGGAGCAATGAGGTGGTCACAGGCACACCAGAGCCTGACATCTGCTTTCCAAGGCCACCACTTGGTCTCTGGGCCAGGGAGATCCTGGGGGATCCTGGGGACATCCTCAGGAGAGCCAAGGTTCAATGCAGGTCTCATAAAGAGTGCGGTTGGAGTGCCAGGCTGTGTGGGAGATCCCAGCCATCGGACACCTCACTATGGCCCCACGGGCCAAGAGAGTCTTCAACCCAAAGGAATCTCGCAGATAAACCTTCGAGGTGGGTGAAGGGGCATGGAAGAAAGACACAGGGAGAGAAAAAGTGAGTTCCTGCTGGTGCCCCAGGCCCACTCCCCACAGGGTGAAGCTTTCAGCTCATGGGTCAGTGGCAGGGAGGGTTACAGCCAGAGGTGGGACAGTGCAGGAAGACAGGGGAAGAAATCCCAGGAGGCTCACCAGTTGTTCCTCCATCTCCAAGACCGTCTCATTTGCATCATAGAAACCAAAGAAGCTACAAAGAGATTGGAGGGGTGGGGGAGGTTATCAGTAGAGCTGGAGAAAATCAAGGTGGGCTAGGGTCCTCAAGAACTCATGGCCTGTTGGGGAGACAGGCAGCAGGGTGGACACTCAAAATATTTAACTGGATATCATGTACCTTAGGAGGTGATATACTGAGGATATGGCATCACTTCTGTAGAATTCCCATCAAAAATGCATAACCTGAATCTAATCACGAGGAAATAGCCAACAAACCCAAACTGAGGGACACTCTACAAAATAGCTGGCCCATACACTTCAAAAATATCAATGTCATGGACAAGGAAGTATTCCAGATTACGAGATGAAAGAGGCACGACAACTAAATGCCACATGTGATCCTGAGTTGGATCTTGCACTGGATTTTGTTTTTCTATAAAGACAACTGGAAAAATTTGAATGAGGTCTATAGAATACTGTATCAATATTAATTTCCTGATTTTGATAATTATATTGTGGATTTCTAAAAGAATGTCCTGTATATAGGAAATAAACATACTGAAGTTGTAGGGTTAAAGAGACATCACATGTGCAACCTACGCTCAAATGGATCACACACACACAAACACACAAACACACATATACATAGACATAGAACAAGGATGCTAACGTAAACATGGTAAAATGTTAACATTTGGGAAATCTAGGTAAAGAGTATACAAGATTGCTTTGTACTACTTTGGTAACTTCTTAAGTATGAAATTATTTCAAAATGAAAAGTTCTTAAAAATTTTTTAATTAAAAATATTTAACTGGCATGGTCACCGCTGGATGCTAGCCATGAATAACTGAACAAATGCTAACAGTATTGAGTCCAGTGGGCAATAGGAGCAAAGACAGGCCACTGTGCTAGTTTTAGAGCATCAAGAAAGGCTTCCCAGCAATGACTAGGACAAGGCAAGGCTGACTCAGGCAAATGGAACAGCAAGAGCGAAGGCAGAGGTGAGGCATGACTGGGTTAATGGGGGAGCTGGGTTGGAGGCCTGCAGGCCATGTTGAGGGGCTGGATTTCACAAGGTGGAGGAAGCAACAGGGGCACATAGACCTGGATTTGAACTCCAGCTCTGCCATGCACTCTCCCCACTGTGTGCATTTGAGCATGTTACATATCATCTTTGTCCCATATAAGAATACCTCCTTTGTAGAGAGGAAGTAAAATATTGTGGTTAAGTCAGATAGCCTGACCACCACTTACTAACTCTATGAATGTAGGCAAGTTATTTAATCTCTTTGCATGTAAGTTTCCTTATATGTCAAATGAGGATAATCATAATTACCCCATAGGGTTGTTGTGACAATTAAATGAGCTCTATTTGAAAAGTACTTAGAATAGTGCCTTGATATATAAAAGGTGCTCTGTAACTGTGAGCTATTACTATCTTCACAGGGTTGTTGTAAATATGAAATGAGATAATATAAATAAATCCCATCCCTTACTACATAATGGGTGTTACTCCTTCACTCAAAACCCTCCAATGCCTTCCCATCTCACTCAGAAGAATTAAGGGCCATGGTTGCCAGGGGTGGGGGAAGGCAAGGATGAGGAGTTATCATTTAACAGTTGTGGAATTTCAGTTTGGGAAGAAAAAAAAAGTTCTGGAGATGGTTGGTGGTGATGGTTGCACAACAATGTGAATGTACTTAACACCACTGAACTGTACATTTAAAAATGATAAATTTGGGGGCTGACCCCATGGCCAAGTGGTTAAGTTCGCATGCTCTGCTTCAGCAGCCCGGGGTTTGCCAGTTCGGATCCTGGGCATGGACCTATACACTGCTCATCAAGCCATATTGTGGCAGCATCCCACACAGAAGAACTAGAATGACTTACAACTAAGATATACAACTATGTGCTGGGGCTTTGGAGAGGGGGAAAAAAAGAAAAAGAGGAAGATTGACAACAGATGTTAGCTCAGGGTCAATCTTCCTCACCAAAAAGTATACCTTAAAAAAAAAAGGTAAATTTTATGTTACCCATATTTAGAAAAAAAAAAAAAAAATCAAGGATCTTACTGTGCCATACAAAGGCTTAACATGACTGGCTCCCTGCTACCTCTTTCCCCTCCTCTCCTACCCTCTCACCACCTCCCTGTGCTCTAGCCACAATGACCTTCTTATTCCTCATACCTGCCCCAGGGCCTTTGCTGGTGCTACTCCTTCTCCCTGGGTCATTCTTCCCCTAGATTGTTGCACAACTCCTTCTCTCATTCCTTCAGTTTCTGCACAAAGGGCAACTCTTCCAGAAGGACTGCTCTTCTATATCTAAAAGAGGCTCCATTCATCCTCTAATCCCTTCCCTGCCTTATTTTATCACCACCTGACATATATATATTTACATTTATTATCTGTCTCCCCTAAGAGAATGTAAGCTACATAACAGCAGGGACTTCTCTTTCATTTACTGCTGCATCCCCACGGCCCAGAACAGTGCCTGGGCACATAGTGCTCAAAGAGTATTTGCTGAGTGACTAAAGTAGATCAGGTGGCATTTCAGATCATTCATGATGATCTGTAACAGAGGCATGCACATATTGCCATACAGCCATGGATTTCCCTGAGGAATAGGATAGAGGGGATGAGGGTGGAGGCTATTACAGTAGTACAGGTAAGTAAATAAGATGGCAGGAAATGTAATAAAATGGCAAGAAACTATGCACACATATTAGAACCATGTCAGTTTCCTGGTTTTGCTATAGATACATAGGATGCAACCACTGAGGGAAATTGGACAGAGGATACACAGGACTTCTAAACTAACTTTGCAACTTCTTATGAATCTCTAATTACTTCAAAGTTAAAAGTTTTTACAAAACAGGGCTGGTAGGGATGCAGAGAAAGCAGAGTCAGCAGGACCTAGTGACTGGCTAGGGGTTAGGGGATGACTCACAGGTTTTGGTCTTGAGTGACAGGATAAATGGAGGGTGGGGGGCATTAACTGAACAGGTCAGTTTTAGCCATGAAATTAATGGTGGTGGTTAAGGGGTATTCTAAGCCAATCTTCAGGCCACAGTCCTTTATTACCTGGACTGCCAGGGGGTAATAACACCATCATCAGGGCCTCCAATCAGCACCAGGCGGCCCACACGAAGAAAGTTCTTCCTCCATGCTGCAGGGTGGAAAAAAGAGAGCCTGAGTCAGGCCAGGTTGGAGAGGGGAACACAGGGGGTCAGAGAAGCAGAAAATGGGAGCCTGGGGTCTCACCAGTGGCATTGGGATGGTCTCTTTCCCCGTTGATCAGGGCCAGGAAGCTGCTGGCATTGAGGTACAAGTCATCGTGGTGGGGGTCTGGGTACAAACAGCAGTTAGAAAGATAGTCAGAGGAGCAGGAAGAGGAGGCAAGACCAGAGGCTAGAAGACCAATCAGGAGGCTACAGTAATAGACAAGGTGCACAGCAATATAATAGTAGCAATAATAACTGTAAACATGACAGCAAACACCTTTATCTAGCACCTACTATGAGCCAGGTACTGTTCAAAGTACATTACATTCATTTATTTAATCCACACAACCACCCTATTAGGTAAATACTGTATTATTATTTTACAGATGAGGAAAACTGAGTCACAGAAAGGTTAAGTAACACCCAAAGTCACCCAGCATGGTCAGGTTTCCAATCCATGTAGCCTGGGCCCAGCATCCATGGTCTTAAAAACTACCCTAGGCATTTGCAAACTATGACTCATGAGCCAGATCCAGCCCACTGCTTGCTTCTGTAAATAAAGTTTTATCGGAACAAAGACACACTTGTTCATTTCCATATGGTGTATGGCTGTTTTCACACAGTGTAGCAGAATCGAGTAGTTGTGGACAAAGACTATATGGCCTGCAAAACCAAAAATATTTACTATTTGGTCCTTTAAAGAAAAAGTTTGCCGACCCCTGCACCAGACTATACTCTCTGAGGCAGTAGGTGATACACATAAAGCATTTTAAACAGTGCCTGTTCACACAGTAAGTGCTCAATAAATCTAAGTTATCATCATTATCACTGCTGTTAGCTATGCGAGGGGGAGATAGCAGGCCCTGCCATCCAGGGTGCCCTCTCCATGGAGGTCCCAGTTTGGCACCCCCTACTCACCATGCCAGTAGTTGCAGATGGAGAATCCCTGGCCCCAGGGGCTATAGCAGATCCGGTAGAGGTTAGACCTCATGGAGGTAGGGAACAGCCACTTCAAATAGTCCGTGTCTGGCAAAAGAACAGCAGTGCCAAGTGGCCCCAAACCCTTGTGCCCCCAAAATTCAGGGTGCCCTATGGAGCCCACAATGCCCACTCACCTCCATACTGTCCCATCTGTGGAGAGGAGAGAGAGATGAAAGAATCCACATTGTGCTCATCCATCACGGAGAGCAGTGCTCGGCACACCAGGCCCCCTGTAGGCAGGACACCACATTGGGCAGGGACTTAGGGACAACCAGGCCAACAGCCTCCCTACTCTGCCCTCCACTACCACAATGTACATAAAGGAGACGGAGGTCCAGAGAACACAGGCTCATCCTGTGGCAAACGGTCCCACATCATGTAAGTGACAGAACCAGAATAGATTCTGGGTCTTCTGACTCTAACTCTAGGGTGCTTTTTACTACCCCCCATCCCTCATGTCCAAGAACCATGAGTAATGGGGAAAGAAGGGGCAGCAGTACAGGGAGACTCCCACCCATTCAGGAACACACGGTCAAGACCTGGTGCTGAGGGAAGTCAGAAAAGGAGGGCTCAGGTACCAAGGCTCTGGCTGGAGCAATGTGGTTCAGAAAAAGAGGACACTAGGAAGTGTCCCCCAGATAAGGATCAAGCCTCAGACAGGGCTTAGGAGCTGGGCGGGGGGAGGGGAGTGCCTACCCTGCGAATAGCAGATGAGATGCACCCCTTGAGGGGCCTTTGCCATGATGGGGGCCACAGCCTCTCCGAACCCTTGCACCTGTTCCCACAGGGGCCGCAAGCTCTCTCTCCCATCGAAGAGATCGAGCACTGTCACCACAGTCCCGGGGTGTGTCTGTGGGAAGGGGGCAATGCTGCAACGGGGATGGACTATGAAGCCCCTTCACACACCCCCTGGCCAGCGCCCACATGCCTATTGTGCCCTGCTAGAACCAGGGATCTCGTCCCCCAGCTCTCCCCATGCCACCACCAGCTCCCAGAAGAACTAGGCAGGCCCACAGGAGCGTCTTTCAGTTCCGCATTCTCCCTCCCAGCCACTGTTGACGCCTCCAACGCCCCACAACTGAGTGTCCTCTGCCAGACCTCATTGATGTATTCCAGCAGGTGGCGGAAGCTATACGAGCTGTCAAAAAGCCCGTGCACCACGATGACCGGCTTGTAGGAAGCCCGATGGGGCGCGGGGGCTGCGGGCGGCAGCAGCAGCAGCAGCAGCAGCAGCAGGAATGGCAACAGGAGCAGGATCCCTGCCGGGGGTAGCTGCGGCCTCCGGAGCCCCAGCATGCTCCCGCCTGAGAAGGGGGCGATGAGGGCCTGTGAGAGAAATGACAATACCCCTTCCCCTCGGAACAGACACCCGGCAATCAAGCTTCCCCCGCCCATGCCCACACCCGGCACCTGTCACAAAATAACCTACTTTTAACTTACTCCAGTCCTCTCTCCATAAACACACACCCCTACCACGCAGACGTACCTACGTGAACCCGAAGCCCCGCCCCCAACTCAGCAGGGACTCGGTCCCTAGGCCCGGGATCTTCCTAAAGCATCATCCTAGCCATCCACGACCTGGGGTTTTGCCAGAAAGACCCCTGAGCAGCAACGCACACCCCCCGGAGAGTGCAAACTCCCACCTGGCCTGCGTCCGCGAGCCTCGCTCCGCCAGCTGTTTACTGCTCCCTAGTCTGGAACCCACGGTGGGGAGGGGGAGGGTGTGAGGACAGTGCGCGCAGGGGAATGACGGATGGGAGAGGGGAGGCTGCTCGGGGTCGCGCTTAGCCGTCACGTCCGGGGCTTTCCCTGGCAACAGTGCCTGCGTCCCCCCCAACGCAGGCCCGGGACCGGAGGGGCAATGGAACAGTCCACTGCGCCCTAGGAGCGGGGGGAGGAGGTAGGCGGAGCGATCCATTTAGACGGATGGGGAGAGGAAGAAGTAGCAAACATATCCTGGGAATCGAGAGAAGGCCTCTCCAGGCCCTACTGCACCAGCGACCCAAGGGTCCGACTTCCCTGCCTTGATTCGCCCCACTTCCCAAGTCAGGAGTCCGTCTCCGCAGAGGAACATGAAGTTCTCCTCCAGGAAGGCGCTGGGGGATAGACTGAGAAAAGGCATCCCCCCGCATCTCGTCCGCCGGAGGAGGGCTGAAACCAGCCCGGGCGGACCCCACCCCCACCCCCTGCCCGCCCGCCTGCCCCAGGTCGACGTCTTACAACTCTTCATTCTGAAGTACTTGTAGTGTCCTTGTCTCTAGAGACGCAGAGAGTCCTTGAGGTCCCTCGAGCTAAAAGCGCAGCCTGGCCCAGTTTCTCCTGCCCTGCTTTACTCTCTTCCTCCTAGACTACCCAGCCCCAAGAGGCGGAGGGCGCCCGGGGCAGCGTTGACTCACACTCGCTTGGTTATGACCAGGCTTTAGACCTCGGCGACCCCATCATCCGGCACTTAGCAGGGAACTCCTTGTGGGCGGCTCCCGACCCAGACCCTCCCACCAGACTTCCGAGCTCCCGGCGTCCCGCATCTCTCCGCCTGCGACGCCTATCCGATACTTAGATGGTTAGGGCTTTTACTTAGCATTAAAGACGCTTCCCTTGAGAAAAGGATTTCGCAGCTTGTCTGAACCCCACCCTCTGTTCACTGGGTCTTTGCCGGTCAAAGTCTCTCCCAATAAAACAAATTTGCGCCCTGAGTTGTGTAGAGTAGAGGGTTAAGGGCTCACACGAATGCCTTAGAAACCAGAACGACAGGTACAGGACCGTGATTTAAATCTCTGGGCCCGGGACTGGCCAAGGCGAGGGCCTCTGTACAGCCCAGTCGTTTCTGCTTGGACACGGAGGGAAGGACAGCCCAGGAGACCTACTGCCTTGGGGGACGGGGTCAGGGGGGAGTACTAGACTAAGGAGAGGGGAATAATTCCCCGACTGCGTTTTTGCAAATAGCCCAACTCTGTAAGTCTCGGTAGACTGCCTGTCTTCACCTCCCCTCCCCAACTACGCGCTCCCAGGGTGCACTAAGCAAATAAAGACTGCAATTATCGCTGAGCCCAAAGGTCGACTCGGGAGGTGGGGCTGCGTCTCTGCGCGGGTGGTGGGTGGGTGGGATTTAAGGAATGCATCTGAACACTGACGGGCCCAGGAACTCTAAGGAACCAATAAGCAAACGGGGAAAGGGGAACCAAGCCAGTATTCCCAAACCGAGCTGCCTGAAATGAGCAATCGATTCATCCTCTCTTTCTCCCGAAGCTCTTCAGCTCTTTCACCCTGGAGCTCTTCATTTCTCTCCGTCCTACCCGCCCGCCCCAACTGCAGGCCCGACTACCTCCGAACTACTGTAGACCCGAGCCTCCCACTTTACCTCCGATTCACCCCAGGCCAGGGGGACAGGTCGAGGCCATAACCCTGGGAACTTTTCACGCCATCGCAGGTCTCAACTCTGCACACGGTTCTCTTTCATACAAAGTTATCGCTCCTAAAGTGGGGGAAACTAAGGAAAGGATTTGGGAGAAGATCCTGGGACCTTACAGGGACTGTGAGGGAAACTGAGGGAAGGGAGACCTGACTAGGGTGAACCAGATCCGGAGGGAAATGGGATATTGAATGCATTGAGCACCTGCTCGCTTCCTCCCATCATATCATTGCTAGAGCCAGTCTAGGAAGGGAAGACTCTAGAGAGTTCTCTCTCCCGCCTTCCTTCCCTTAGTCCCACCCGCCTTGCCTGGTCTTGCTTGCCTCCCTGTTTCCATGACAACTCCAAGGGAGCCCAAACTGGGGGCTTGAATGCCGGGGTGAGAGGAGGAGAGACGCAGTCCAAAGCGGAGAGAGACCGAGCGGGGTTACGTCTGAAGCGCTCCCCCTCCCTCGCCTCGGTCCCTTTAAGCTCCCCCTCTTGCCGCTCTACCCCCGCCCCCCGCCGCTGTCTTCATCTCTCCATCTCTGCGCTGCTGCCGGCTGCGCAATCCGCGCACCCAGACTCTGGCGCCAGCCGGGGACCCCGACTCCGGCTGCAGGGACCCTGTTCCAGCGAGACCGCAGGCATGTCATCCGAAAAGTCAGGTAAAAAATAACAACAAAATCTCCCATCCACTCCACCGTCTTCTGACTCTCCCCAACCCTTGGCCCAAACCCCCTTCCTTACCCCTCCCAAGCGGGTGGTTCTGTTTCATTCCTTTTCTATCTTGCACTCAACGTTCCCCCTCCCCCGTCCCCAATCCCTCTCCTCTTTCTATAACCCTCTCTTCTGTTCCTTTCCTCCTTCCAGTCTCAGCCTCGGCCCCTTGCCAGCAACAGGGCAGGGGGCAGGTTGAGAGGGTGAGGGAAGTAGAAGAGTAGCTTAGCTTCAGCCAGGTACTGCAGGGATAGCATCACTGGGAGGGACAGAGGGACAGATGACATTGGCTCGCATGGAGACATACAGTGGGGAAATATGGAGACATGATCAGATGGGGGTTATCAGGGGAGTAAAATCCAGAGGACCCTTCTTTATCAGCCCTAAAAGAGTTACTGAGATTCCCAGAGAGGCTAGGGCATCCCTTCCCCACTGAAGGAACGGCAGAGTGGAACATGTCATCCTACATATGTTTATACAACTGTCGGACTGAGCACATGTTAACATAGTGTTGCATGTGTACACATGTGCACACACAGGAGCAGCTCAGATAGGCAAGTCCAAAGGCAGCCAAAAACCAAGGAAGTAGGAGATTGGGTCTGCAGGTGAAAGCTGTGTGCACCTTGCTGAAGAAGGGAGAGGAGCAGAGGAGAGTTGTGACCTCAAAACTAGATTGAAAGGAAGAAGGGGGGGGACAGATGGCCTAGATACAACCCCTCTCCTGCCCCAAGAATGAGACATGATTTCTCACCCATTTCCCCTGACTGTCTCCATCCCTGACCCTGTGTCTCCCCCTACCCCTCCTTATCTCATCTCTGTCTGTCTTCTCTCCCCATACCTTCGCCTCTGCTCACCGCCTCCAGGCCTCCCGGACTCAGTCCCTCATACCTCTCCACCACCCTACAATGCCCCCCAGCCCCCGGCCGAACCCCCTGCCCCACCCCCACAGGCAGCCGCCTCTTCGCACCATCATCACCACCACCACTACCACCAGTCTGGCACGGCCACCCTCCCGCGCTTAGGAGCAGGGGGCCTGGCTTCTTCCGCGGCAACCGCTCAGCGCGGTCCCTCATCCTCTGCCACTCTGCCGCGGCCCCCACACCATGCCCCTCCAGGCTCAGCAGCCGGGGCTCCCCCACCGGGCTGCGCTACCTTGCCCCGCATGCCACCCGACCCTTACCTGCAGGAGACTCGCTTCGAGGGCCCACTGCCCCCGCCGCCGCCTGCCGCCGCCGCCCCGCCCCCGCCGGCGCCCGCTCACACTGCCCAGGCCCCAGGCTTCGTGGTGCCCACGCATACGGGGGCGGTGGGCACGCTGCCGCTAGGGGGCTACGTTGCCCCCGGCTACCCCTTACAGCTGCAGCCTTGCACTGCCTACGTGCCAGTCTACCCGGTGGGCACGGTGAGTACGGGGCAATCAGGGGCCTGGGAGGAGGGGGTGGGGGCACAATGGAACAGGACCGGGAACTGGGGACACATTGAGGGCTGGTGGGATAGAGAAACAGAAACCACGCCCTGTTCTAGGGCCAAAGCCTAGACAGAGGAGCGACTAAGGAAAAGCCTGGGAGTGGAGGGTTGGGGCGTCTGGTGGTCAGTTGGGGTCAGAGATCAGGGCCTGGGAAGGGGAACAGAGCCTAGATGTCCAGAGGTTAGAAAGAAAGACACAGCCTGGAGGAAGGGGGAGAAATGAAACCTAGGAACCAAGGAGGATGAGGGAGAAGAAACCCGGGTCTGAGTGAGCGAGAGGCCAGATAGATATCTGGAGAGAAGAAACCAGGTCTGAAGTAAGGCCAGGGCAGCGCTGGTGGGGCCATACCTTGGGGGAGGGAATATGGAGATCCCCAAGAATATAGGGTTAGCGACAGCAATGAAGGCAGGAGAGGGACCCAGGTGGAATTTATGGGTGTCCTGGAAGGGTAGTGGATGATCAGGTTCTTTGAGAAGCAACGCATAAGATTTGTGCTTTAAAAACTGCTCTGCCAGACGCAGAATGGTGGTGGGCTCAGAGAGGGTGAGTGACATCCTCTCCCTACAACCTTCCTTCCACAGCCCTACGCAGGTGGGACCCCTGGGGGAACGGGAGTAACCTCCACGCTCCCCCCGCCACCTCAGGGTCCAGGGCTGGCCCTGCTGGAGCCGAGGCGCCCGCCGCACGACTACATGCCCATCGCGGTGCTGACCACCATCTGCTGCTTCTGGCCTACCGGCATCATCGCCATCTTCAAGGCAGTGCAGGTGAGGATGGGGGGAGGGGGCGGTGTATGGGGAGGAGGGCTCACTCGATTTTTCGTATTCCCAGGGAGTGCTGGGCGTTCTAGGGAGCATCTTAGGCGGAGGCTGAGGTGTGCGGGCGAGGCAGCAGCTCTCTGATCCGCTTTCCTCCACCCCTGCCCCGCAGGTGCGCACGGCCTTGGCCCGCGGAGACATGGTATCGGCCGAGATCGCTTCACGCGAGGCCCGGAACTTCTCCTTCATCTCCCTGGCGGTGGGCATCGCAGCCATGGTGCTCTGTACCATCCTCACCGTAGTCATCATCATTGCCGCTCAGCACCACGAGAACTACTGGGATCCGTAAGGACGCCCCCGGCCCGGCCCCACCCTGCGCCCCTTAACCTCCCAAGTGCGTTCTGCAGTCACGCCGTGGATCCAATGGGCGCCTTGCGCAGCCGCCTTTGGGGCCACCGGACTTCCATAAATCCTAAACTTGGCCTCCATGGAACCTCTCGCCTTGCGGGCACGCTCCGAATCCAGTTCCTCAGGAACCCCGAAGAAGCCCACACCCCCAGGGACGCCGCTTCCCGGGATCCCCGCCAAATGCGGGGCCCTCAGTTGCCCCAGGCCCCCACCCTCTCTAAAAGCAGCACCCCCAGTCGAGCTCCTTGGGTCTCTGCTCCGCAGCCTGGAGACTGTTCCCTAAAGCCCCGCCTCCTCTGTAGGCTCCGCCCCGGCTCTGACAAAACCCCGCCGCCAGGTCGGCAGGCTCCGCCTTCTTTTCTTCCCCGCGGGGTGATTCAGTCCGGTGATTGGGTTTGTGGCGCCAAGCCTCGCCCCCAGACCGACAAACTCCTCCCCTTCTCCCGGCGCGGGGGCCGAGGCCCGGGGTAGCCAGGACCCCACGCTCACTCCACTTTTTGCTAGTACAGTTTTGTCTCTCCTCCACCAGGGTCTCCGCCTATTTTCTTGCTAATCCCGGAACCTCTATCTACTTTTGTGCTTTTTAAGAATGAGATTTGGGAGGTTCCGAGTTTAAGACCCTTCACCTTGGGATGAAGATTACGTCCCCGTTCTCTGTAAATACTCCCACTTATCCCAACCCCTGGGCAGCCGGGTAGGAGGGAACCCAGGGTACAGACCTCCCAATGTCGGGAGGGAGCCGGCCCTCTCCCCACACCCCTTGGCGGTCTCCACGTTGTTCTGATCTGTGTGTGAGTGTGTGTGAATTTCTGAAAGACAATATTAAAGAGACTAAGTGGATTTATCACCCGCAATTCCGAAGACTGCAGCCTTGCAAAGACCTCTTTTGGTTCCCTCTTTCACCTCCCCTCACCACCCCTTCCAGGGAAAAAAAAGAAAACGGACAGAAACAAAAGTGGGAGGAGGCAGATTCCCAGGACACCAGAGAGACAGACACAAAAGAGGGGGGGAGTTTGGGGAGGTGCGGGGGGGCGGGGGGGGCGAGGGCAGGGCTGGGAATCCTACCCGGGAAGACCTTGTGACCTTGTGGTCCCTTCTTGGTGGGGATTTCCTTCCCCAGCCCACTTTCCCACTCCCTACCAGATGAGGTTTAGGGCTTTGGAGAGGGAGGATTTACAAGGAGATCCAGGGATCCATCCCCAGACCTCCAGGAAATCAGGAGGAAAGAAGAGGGCAGACCATCCTGAAGAAGTTGGTCAGGGATAGGGTGGCAGCAGCAGGGAAAAGATGCCAACTCCCACAGCTGTTCATGCCTGTGGGCAGAGAGTAGCAGACAACTTGGATTATAACCCTACCTATTGTTTTGTACCAATGCTGCATAGCGAAGAATACTGCAATACTCCCATAACAAAGGGAGTAGAGAGCTGTGGGAGCCTGTCTCAGTCCATTCTGGCTGGTATAACAAAATTACCTTCAAGTGAGTGGCTTATAAAGAACAGAAATTTTTTTCTCACAGTTCTGCAGACTGTAAGTCTGAAATCAGGGTGCCAGCATGGTCAGGTGAGGGCCCTCTTCTGGGTTGTGGACTTCTCATTGTATGCTCACATGGTGGGAGGGGCTAGGGAATTCTGTGGGGCTCTCTTTTCTAAGAATACTAATCCTGTTCATGAAGGCCGAACTGTTATTACCTAAGCATCTCCCAAAGGTCCCACCTCCTAATAACACCAAATTGCATTAGGATTTCAACATATGAATTTAGGGGGGAACACAAACCTTCAGACCACAGCTAAGCCCTAAGGAGAAGGTCAATAGCCTCTCAAGTCCAACTGGGGTAGCTGCCCTCTCCTACCCTGAGGTCAACTGGGAGGCCTCTTAAGGAGGTGGCGGGAGTGGCACAGCAGTGGAGTTGGTATCTTCAGTTTTGTACACCTGCAGGACAGGGTCCTGTCCTGAATTTGTCCATTCATACAACATGCAGACACCGTGCAGGAAGCTAGTGAGAGATCTTTCCAGACAGCAGACGTGAACACTGAATCTCAATGGAGTTGATAATCTAGAAGGAAAGTCATGCACTGAGGTAGGAGACATGGGATGAGGATGGGATGGGCTATGGAAATCAAGTGTTCTCCTTCTGACTGTTCAGGCTTAATGTGCCTTCCTCACCAGACTTGTTGAAAAAAGAACTCACATTTGCAGCTCCCACTTCCTCACCACCTACTCACTTTTTTCCCCCTTAAATAGGGAGTATTGTTGTCAGAGATGTGTCTGTGTCTTCTTTTCATACCCACTGTTTCTCAACCCTTTGAAATACGCTTCCATTCCCTACTCTACTGAAACTGCTCTCTCAAATAGTAACCATGACCAGAAATTACCAGGAGCCAAAATCAAAGGCATTTTCACAGTACTCTGCCTCTCCCAACACTCCCATGTCTGTCCCTCGACCCTGGATTCCCCACTCCCTCAGGTTCAGGGACATATTATCTCCTCCCCGTCTCCCTCTACACACACCTCCAATCATCCTGCCTTCCCTCTCTCCTCCTTGTTTTCACTCTTCCCTTATGTGTCTATCTCTGGATTTTTTCCTTCTCTGAGGCTTCCCCTTGAAAATCTCATCTACTCCAAACTCAGACATCATTTCTAACCAAATGCTTCTCTGCTATAGATTGGATGTTTGTGTTTCCCCCAAAGTCGTGTGTTGAAACCTAATCCCCAGTGTGATGGTGCAGCCTTTGGGAGGTAAGTATGTCATTCATCCACTCATTAATGGGGTTAGTGCCCTTATAAAAGACACCCCCAGAGAGCTCCCTTGCTCCTTCCACCATGTGAGGACATAGCTAGATGATGACTGCCTATGAACCAGAAGTGGCTCTCACCGGACACTGAATCTGCCAGCGCTTTGATCATGGACTTCTCAGCCTCCATAACTGTGAGAAATAAATATCTCTTGTTTAATTTCACTCATATGTGGAATATAAACAAGCACATGGACAAAGAAAACAGTTCGGTGGTTACCAGGGGAAGGGGGGTGGGAGGTGGGCACAGGGGGTGAAGGGAAACACCTATGTGGTGACAGGCAAGAAATAATGTACAACTGAAATTTCACAATGATATAAACTATTATGAACTCAAAAAAAAAAAATGTTTCCTCAAAAAAGAATATTTCCTCCAGAAAAAAATATCTGTTCTTTATATGCCACTAGTTTATGGTACTCTGTTGCAGCAGTCCAAGTTGACTAAGACATTCTCCAACCAATGTATTTATATGCAGACATTCTTCTGATGTCTGTGGAACACAGCCACATGGTCCTCTCGACTCAGCATGTTCCAAACCAAATTGATGACATGCCACCAAAAACCTGCTTCCCTATCTCTGTTAATGGCAACATTTTCCCAGCACCCTTATCTGAAAATGTGATGCCTCTTCCCTCTCCCTCCTGCCTTTACTTTTGGTGTGCTGTCAAGCAGAGTCAATTCCACTATTACAATATCTTTTGAATGTGTAACTTTTCCCCAGCCCTTGCCAGAAAAATGACCTCATCTAGAATTATTGCAACAGCTCCCCTAACAGGTCTTCCTACTTCCCACCTCTCCCCACTCCAAGTCAGGTTATCCTTCCTAAATACACTTCATGTAACTCCACTGCTCAAAAGCCCTTCAAGATTCCCTGTTGCTTACTGAATTATTTACAAAATTTTTTTTAAGAAAAGATTGGCACCTGAGCTAACAACTGTTGCCAATCTTTTCTTTTTCTTTTCTGCTTTATCTTCCCATACCCACCCTGTACGTAGTTGTATATTTTTAGTTGCAGGTCCTTCTAGTTGTGGGATGTGGGACGCCACCTCAATGTGACCTGATGATTGGTGCCATGTCCACGCCCAGGATCCGAACCCTGGGCCGCTACAGCAAAGCGCGCGAACTTAACCACTCGGCCACAGAGCCAGCCCCTAGTTTCAGAATTTTAATCTGGCCTTCAACCCCTTCTACAATTTAAAATCATCCAGCTTTCTCTCTTCAACCTAATCTCCAACCAAACTGAATTACTCATCATTCCCACCTCCTGTCTTTGCCCAGCTGTTCTCAAATCGCAGACCTTTTTCTCCAATCTCTGCCTATTATAAACCAAATTGCCGCTTGTCCTGTGTTTCAGACCACATCTAAGCTTTTGCTCATAACTTTCTTTCCTCCTTCACATCTGCTTTTCCACTTGGTCAAAATTTATCTATCCTTCAAGGCCCAGATCAGTTCACCCCCTCACTCCAGCAAGAAGGGATCTCTCTCTCCTACAGGTTGAATTAAAACAGTGGGTTTCTAAATAGACCTGCAGGCGTTGCTTGGAGCAATGATTCTCATCCCTGGCTACACATGAGAGTCATCTGGGAGCATTTAAAAATCCCAAAGCTCAGGTCGAATCCTAGACCAATTAAATTATAATCTCTGCGGGTGGGACTCAGGTACCAATATTTTTTAAGACATCCCCAGATCGTTCTAAAGGGCAGCCAAGATTGGGAATTACAGGCTTGGAGGCACTTTAGTGACCACCAAGGGGGATGGGAGATGCCAGAAATTGTGGCTTCACACAGAGCAACTTTCTTTAGGAGGAAGATATCTGGGTCTAAAACCTACTCCTTGTTCACATCGTCTGCATTTTTTCCCATCTCTTCCCACCTGAGATCTTGATGTACTCACCTTACCTTGTGAGCTATTTGAAAGCAGGAGCCAAATCTGGCTTATCTCTGATTTTCAGATCCTCTTCAGAAAAAAAACCTCTTCTACCAATCTTTGAACTCAATTGAATTGAAAGGAATTAGGCAGAGGAAGAAGTGAACGAAAATGACTTCTCCCAGACCTCTTCACCCAGACTCCTTCCTCAGGAGGCATATTCCAATTTAATTCTCCTCCCACCTTACCTCAACTCCCTCCAAACAAGATGCCCTTCGTTCTTGCATCCCTATCGACAGAGATTCCATCCTTCAGGAGAGGCTCTGCCCCTCTAACATCTACTTGGGAGCTCTGATTCCCCTATGATTCAATTCTGGGCCATCACTCCCCGCTCCTTGAAGATTCAGCACCTGGCTAACCACCACCTCTATCATTTCATTATTTTTGATGGCTTCAATATCTGTATAGATAACCATCCAGCACCCTGGTCAGTTCCGTGCCTTCCTTACTTGTAACATGTTTTCTCCCTCCTCAGCCACTCTCTCCCTGTGTCCTTTCTTCAGTTTGCTTACAGACAATAACTGTTGCCCCTCCAACACTTCTTCAGTCTTTTCATATCACCCCCCCCCTTCACCTAGCATCCCCATTCCAAAAATTCTTAAGCTCCACCTGGACCTTCCATCCATTGACTTTCTCATTCCTCTTTGTTATTTGAACCCCTCAATTTTTCACTTCCCTCATTACCTAGTGTAGATCGCAAGTTCAATGCCATAATTGCCTCTCAGCCTTGTATTCTTGGCCCCTCTCCCTCAGACACATTTTATCCCTGGATAAATCCACACATGCACCCAACAGCTGAATATGTCTAGGGAAAAATACACAGTCATACAAACTGGTTTCACTTCCTGTGGGCCCTCAGCATGGCCTGCAAGCCCACATTTCCCCAGTTGGTTCACATTCCCCAATTCTGAGACCACAATTTCAGAAGATGATGACCTTTCTTCCTATTTCGGTGAGAACATAGAAACTTCCTCATGGTCCCACCCCCAAATCTACCAGGCTACCTGCATCTCTATCCTATTCAATGTCTTCCCCTTGTTACTGGAGAGAAGCTGACCTGCTCCCAGCCCCCATCCCATCTCTATAGTGGGATCCCATCCCTTCTCACCTGCTCAAAAATGGTGCTTTTGAAATCATCCCCTTCTCTCCCACATAATCAATTTTCCCCTCTTTACTGAAACATTCCCATCATCATACAAACATGCTATAATAACATAGCTCCTCTTTGAGAAGGAGAAGAAGAAAAAAACTAATTTGCTACTCCCCTATGTGGTAAAAGTACAACATTCAGAATAGTGGTTACCCCAAGACAGAAGGGGAAATCTGATGGGAGAGGGACACAGGAGGAGTTTCCACAATGGCAGGAAGATGTTGTTTCTTAAGCTGTGTGATGTTCATTTAACTATGTTGTAATTAAATGTAATTTGTGTCAAGGTTGAGAAACCCTGGTCTCGACCCATCAGCAACATTTGACACAGTTATCCCTCCCTCCTCCTTCAAATTCTTTCCTCACTTCAAATACTCTTTCCGGATCCAACTAAAGAAAGCATTTGCTAGGTCCTTATTTCCTGCTCCTTCTCAGTCTTCATTGACAGCTCCTACTCCTCTTCCAGACTCCTAAATATTAGAGGGCCTCCAGACTCTACCCTTGGTCTTCACCTCTACCCTAATCCGAGCTCCCTTGCTACCCTTGTCCCTTGGCTAGCCTCTTAATTGGATTTTCTGCTTTCAGAAAACCAGACCATGCAGAAACCAGAGTGATCTTTTAAATTATCAGATGATATCAGTCACCTTACTCAAACCCTCTAATGGCTCCCCATCACACTCAGAACAAAACCCTTACCTTGGCCCAGAAAGCCTCTCTGGCCTTGTTCCTCCCCACCTCTCTGACTTCATCCCCTCCCACCCTTTCTTTTGCTTACTCTGCTCCACCTGCACTGGCTCCCTTTCTGTTCTTCTAGGTACAATGAATTTAGCACAAAAATCCAACTCCTTCCTGCCTCAGGGCTTCGGCACTTGTCTTCCTCTTCCTGGACACGCTTCCTTCAGATACTGCGTGCCTGCTCCCCTACATCATTTATGTCTTTGTGCAAATGTCACCTTCACAAGGAGGCTTTCCCTCATCACTCAATTAAAAACAGAACCGCACATACCAGGGGCATTTTCTATCCATTTCCTTACCCTGCTTCTTTGTGTTCATAGCACTCGTTACTGCCTGACATATTTTTCTCCTTTTTGATATACTTATTTATCCAATACCACCTTGTTGTACAAAATTGACATATTTTATTGATTGATTTTTACTGCCGATTATCTTTACTTGAATATAAGCTACAAGAGATCCAGGTCTTTTTTTCCACTGCCTTATTCCCAGAACCTAGGACAGTGATTGGCACACAGGAAACTCTCAATAAAGATTTGTTGAATGGCTAAATAAGTAACTCATGGAGTTGTGTGAGGAGAAAATGAGGAAATCTACATGAGTTCTTAGCACAATGCCTGGTATTGTGGTCATAATGCATGGCTAGGGCTCAGTAACGAGCAGCTCTTATCATTAAATATTTCACTGGAAATATTGGCTGCCTTTCACTGCTTCATCTTGCCTGAAAACCCTGCCTACAAGGAAAGCATGAGGAAAATGCTTTGGGAGCAAAGAGGAGGAAGGAACAATTTTGACATAAATTTCAGCAGAACTAAAAACCACAGAAACCACCAAAGCTAAACAGAAGGGGAAATTTATTTAGCCTTTGGAAAGCTAGAATTTTTGTCTCCCATGCTGATGGCAAATGGCAGAGAGTAAGTACAGCATATGGTTCCATGTAGTGAGTATGGAATGCGGGAGAATGTGCGGGTGTAAAAACTTCCAGCCAGCTTGATGCCTGGTGACAGGGCAGCACAAATGGGTATTGGAATACTCTGGAAAAGCAGAGATTGACAAGCTGGAGATGAATAATACTGGGTATAAAGTGGCTTTCCTTTCCTTATCACTCCTGCCTTGTGCTGCTTCCTCCACTTGCAATAACTCCCTTCAATCTCTGCATATCAAAATTATGGCCACCCTCCAGTGCTCAACACACTGCACTCTTTTTCAGATTACCCCTAGCTGGTAATAACTTCCCTGCCACTTATCGCTTTTGCCCTTGCATCTGGAGCTTTTGTTAACTACGATTCTTTACCCTTATTAGACTACTGATGGGGATTGCTGTATTTATCTCCATGTTTCATCGTGAATTCTGAGTACTCAGGATTATTGAATGAACAGGAAGAGAATATTAGTTCACCCATTTAGAGGGCAAGTATCATATGCTCTGTGTGTGTGTGGAGACAACATAGAATAAAGCGCTAGCTCACACCAGCTCCTGACCCTCTCCTTGGGTTCTGCTATCAGGTTAGGTCTTTAATGGAGGCAAAACAATGCCCTTGTGTGCTAGGGCAAGGTGAGTAGCCAAACATGGCCAGACCCTCTGAGATCCCATGTTCTCTAGCCAGGTCTGGGGATATAATCCTTCTGGCTTGTTTCCCTCCTTCTTCCTGATTCCTTGGTGACTATCCCCAGAGAGCTGAGACTCAATGGATAGGAAACTGGGAAAGACCAAGCAGTGTGAGTCAGTCAACATTCACACTTTGGGGGAGAGCCTATGCTCATTCCCATTTCTGAGTCTTCACATATTGGCCCCTTCCTCGACTTGTGTTTCTCAAGCTGAGATCCATGAACGTCTTCTCTGGGGACTTTCGAGTCCTCTTATAAAACTTTGTGTTTTCATTTCAATGGGTCATCTTTCAAAAAATAAAAATATTTTCATTCTGGATGATTTGGGTTACTTTCTTTTAGGGGTTTCAGTGTCTATGTTTGTATTTGTTTTTACAGTCACAATGGTGGCAAGAGATCACCTAAAGAGACAAAGTTGATCATTTGATTAAGCTTCTCAGTATGGGGTCTATTGGTCTGTTCTCTGAGGTTCAGTTCTAACCTGTTCTTTAAATGGCAGCAAAAACGTCTCATCCTCAAGGAATATTCCCTCATCCCTCATTCACTCTCATAGCATCTCACACTTCTTTTCATTACTGTAATGACTTATTCTCCTTGGCCAGACTATAAGTTCCATGAGAGCAGGGACTGTGTGTGTCTCATTCATCCATGTATCCCCAGTTCCTAGCATGTACCTGGAACACATCAGGTGCTCAATAGATACTTGCTGAATGAATGAATGGAAAAGGAGATGAAACACAAAAGAAAGAGAGACAAGTTCCTTGCTCTGTGGAGTCTATTGGAAGCAAAACGTACACACACAAAACAATAAGAGAACATTACAAAGCAATACATTTGTAGCAGAGTACAGTTTCTTTTAATTGAGAGAAGCTGGTCTCCAAAGGATCATTGGAGCCGCCCTTTCAATTAAGACATACATAATACTAATTAGCAATCTTTGTCCAAGGATTAGGTGTAATCAAACTTTTTGTGACTAACTCTAGACTTCTTGCCTTTCCCAGAAATCTCTGAAATGGAAAGCGGCAGAGGGAGGGAGAAAACGTGGATTCATTTTCAATAAGAGCCCAGGGATTCCAAGAATCAGAGTATCTAGCCATAGGGGCAGGGGTTGGCACTAAACTAAGGTTACTTTGGCACAGAACCCAGAAATAAAACTTAAGAAAAAAGTCTGGGTTAGTAATCTGAGGCTCAACACAAAACAGGGAGAGGACGGTCTTGACACAAGTCTGTGGCTAATGATGAAACTCCCTCCTCTCCTGGCTGTCCTGGCATGGTTCTTGTTTTCTGGAGCACAATGGCAGGGTGTTGGAGAGAAAACTGAAGAAGGAGTCAAAGTGAGGTAATGAGAGCGGGATTCTCCTGTCCTGAAGAGGCATGGTGGCCCAGCCTGTGCAGGGAGCTGGACAAACAAGGCTGAATCACAAAAGGGACCTACATCTTTTATTAGGAGGAGGACCAGTTTTCCACTGATACACCCAGTGGAGCAGGTTATACCAGTTATATATGCAAAATATAGGATAAACCGAAAGGCCACAGATAAAGAGGTGAAGAGAATGGGATGAGGTTATTCAGAATCATGCTATTTAAAGTGTGGTCCATGGGCCAGGAGGATCATCATCCAAAAGCTTGTTAGAAATGCAGAATCTGGGCTGGCCTGGTGGTGTAATGGTTAAGTCTGCATGCTCCACTTTGGCGGCCTGGGTTCACAGGTCCGGATCCCGCGTGCAGACCTACACACCGGTCATCAAGCCATGCTGTGGTGGCATCCCACATGCAAAATACAGGAAGACTGGCACAGATGTTAGCTCAGCGACAGTCTTCCTCAAGCAAAAAGAAGAAGAATGGCACCAGATGTTAGCTGGGGGCCAGCCTTCCTCGCAAAAAAAAGAAAAAGAAAAAAAGAAAGAAATGCAGAATCATACGCCTCATCCCAGACTTCCTAAATCAGAACCTGCAATTTAACAAGGTCCCCAGGTGACATGTATGCACATCAACGTTTGAAAAGCACCAAGATTTCTTGAGGAAGAAGGGCTTGAAAAGCAATGTCGAATATGAGGGGAAAGATAAGGAGAAGCCTCAAGTGGTCCCCTAAGGGAACAGAACCCGCTGGGGAGAAAGAGGCCTGGGGGTTACCTTGGAGCACCCTGGATTGAATGGGCGGAGGAGCAGACAGGTTGACTCTGCTGGGAGCCCGGAACATAGAGATAGAAGAATAGTACAAGTGGGCCTGAGGGTCCGCTGCCGCTATCATTCACCGCGAGCCCCCACTCTACCCCTATTCGCTCCAATCTCCCACTCCGGGGCTCCTCCAGACTTTTTGACTCTCAATAACCCGGCCGGCGCGACCTCACCTAGTTCGGTTCGATTGGGCCTAGCTCGGTTGCTACGGCCTGGGGCCTCCCGGTTGCGGCGGGAAATGACGTCACGTCCAAAAGGCGGGGTAACCAGACACCTCCCTCCTCTCGATTGGCTATGAGGAATTTGACTAACTTCGCTGCCTCGCGGGCTCCAGGGTTAGCTGTCAGTGTCTCTGCCCAGCTGCACCGGCCCCTCGGCCGTCCTCTCCGCCTGGAGCAGGACTCCGAGGACAGTACTCACTAAGCATTTAGCTTCGGAAAGAGAGGTGATTCGGATGGTCCGGCTGTTGCCACCAGGCTAGGCCCTTCGGCCGCCAGGTATTTTTTGACTCGCTCGGGTGTCCGTAGTTGGGGCTGCTACCCGAACCGCAGAGAATTGTGGAATTTATAGTTCTGGATGAGTTCTGGGTGGAACGGCTCGAGTTGGACAGAGATTTTTGTAGGGGGAAAAAATGAGGATTTTGAGGACCAGGGACCCGGGTCCCAGAAAGACGGGAAAGGACGAGAAAGGAGTCTAAATAAGATTCCTGCCATTAGCATTGTTTTTATTTTCTTTTCAGGTGCTGACCTGAACCTGGTCCATCCCTTTCCTACCAAAACTGTTCACCCACGGTGGAAGAGAACAGGCAGCCATATGGAGACGCTACCAGTCAGTCCAGTGGGAGAGAAGGACACCTCTCAACAGCAAGAACAATGGGAAAAGAACTCCCGGGAGAACTTTGATTCCATTACTCAGATTAGGCAGCAGCCCCAAGACTATCCCACTGAAATCCTTGAACTGACAGTGAGCCCAGATCCAGCCAGCCAAATTCTAGAGAATCCTCAAGGAACTGAAAAACTAGCCTCTAGACTTGAAGGAGATTCTGATGAGTCTCATGGATCAGCCAGTGAGATGCCAGAGCCCCATCAAGCTTCTGATCTCTGGTACTGTCCGGATGGGAGCTTTGTCAAGAAGATCATAATCCGTGGCCATGGCTTGGACAAACCCAAGCTGGGCTCCCGCTGCCGGGTACTGGCTTTTGGGTTTCCTTTTGGCTCCGGGCTGTCAGAGGGCTGGACAGAGCTAACTATGGGGTTAGGCTCATGGAGGGAGGAAACTTGGGGGGAGCTCGTAGAGAAATGCTTGGAGTCCATGTGTCAAGGCGAAGAGGCAGAGGTTCAGCTCCCTGGACACTCTGGACCTCTTGTCAGGCTCACACTGGCCTCCTTCACTCAGGGCCGAGACTCCTGGGAGCTGGAGGCCAGCGAGAAAGAGGCCCTGGCCAGGGAAGAACGTGCAAGGGGCACAGAATTGTTTCGAGCTGGGAACCCTGAAGGGGCTGCCCGATGCTATGGACGGGCTCTTCGGCTGCTGCTGACTTTACCCCCGCCTGGCTCTCCAGAACGAACTGTCCTTCATGCCAACCTGGCTGCCTGTCAGTTGCTGCTAGGCCAGCCCCACTTGGCAGCCCAGAGCTGTGACCGGGTGCTGGAGCGGGAGCCTGGCCATTTAAAGGCCTTGTACCGAAGGGGAGTTGCCCAGGCTGCCCTTGGGAACCTGGAAAAAGCAACTGCTGACCTTAGGAGAGTGCTGGCCGTAGACCCAAAAAACCGGGCAGCCCAGGAGGAGTTAGGAAAGGTGATCATTCAGGGGAAGAAACAGGATGCAGGGCTGGCTCAGGGTCTGCGCAAGATGTTCGGCTGATTAAAAGTTAAACCTTAAAAAAGACAGGAACCTGTGAATTGTGGTCTATGCTGTGAGATTTGGGGGGGCCCTACAGGGAGGGTTTCAGCCCGTATCCCAGTCCCAGCTTTTGCCTTCCTAGGGGAGCTAACAATGGTCTCAGTGCGCCTCTTTCCCTTTTTTTACCATTAAAAAGCCATATGGTCACGTGTGGTACGTTTTGGGGGGCTTATCCATCTCCGAAGATGAACAGAAGCCGTCCAAACTTAAAAATTTAGAACTGGTTTTGAAGAGGAGGGTGGCGGACCTTTAAATCCTGAGAACTACGTTTCCCAGGCTCGTTCTCGCTTGGTCCTGTTTGGCGCATGCGCAGGCTTCACACCCGGGTACTTTGAAAGCGCCGTCTTCTTCCGCTGTGCTCCCATTGGCCCGGCCTCTACAGCCACCTCTTCTATTGATTCATGTGCTCATCCCCCAGGCCTCTTACTGGTTGATAGAACTTCCGGGACGACCCCCCCCTTTTTTTTTTTTTTTTTTTTTTTTTAAGAGTCAACTGATTAGTTGATGATGCGGAGAGGCGGGCCTCGGAAACCGTCTCAGGGTTGGGGGGCGGGGGGGAAAAGATGGCGGAGCTGATGCTCCTCAGCGAGATTGCGGACCCGACCCGTTTTTTCACCGACAACTTGCTGAGCCCGGAGGACTGGGGTCTGCGGAGTGAGGCCTCGGGGAGGGGAGAGGGCTGTGGCATACTGTGCCCCTGAGGCACGTGGGAAGGAAGCGGAGCCCAAAGAGGAAGGCTGGGCAAATACGGAACCCACCATCCGAAGGAGGGCGGAGCAGGGAGGCTCGCTGTGTATTCGGGGGATGCGGGAGTTGGGGAAGACCTCCGCTCCGCGGAAATGTCGAGTTGTTCCGGGGTCGGGGAGGGAGGGGCTGAAGTTCTTTGGCTGGATCACTTTTCAAGTGGGCGGGCGGTGGGTCTGGCCGAGCCAAGCCAATGAGGGATGGGGCGAGGGTTCTGTGTGGAACTGTAGGCCGGGCCACCGGACCACCTCCCTGACACTCCGCACCTCTTGTAGATAGCACCTTGTACACTGGTCTGGATGAAGTGGCCGAGGAACAGACGCAGCTCTTCCGTTGCCCGGAGCAGGATGTCCCGGTATTGCTCCCCCAGCCTTGTCTCTAACTCTTGGTGGGCGAGAGTGGTCTCAGAACCAGGAGTCCTTCCCAGGCCAGAGCTCATCTGGAGCCGTCCCTTCCTTACACTCCTGCCGTCTAATATACTCCCTTATTCAGTTTGGCAGCAGCTCCCTGGACGTGGGAATGGATGTCAGCCCCCCGGAACCCCCCTGGGACTCCGTGCCTATCTTCGCAGGTAAGAAATCCTTTCTGATTCCCTAATCCTTCCAGAAACTCTCATCTTCCCACTGTTTTCCAGAAACTGCCTAATTTCCTGTATCCTTACGCCTCCTCTACATGAGTGCCTGTGCACTCCTCTCTCTTTTAATTTCTCACGTGTTCCTTCCCCCTTGGCCCAGTGAGGGGTCCCCACATCCATGGACACTTCTGGGGCTCTTCTCAGGCTCTGCTTATTGGTTACTTTCTAACCCCGTTTCCTCCAGATCTTCAGGTGAAGTCTGAGCCATCTTCCCCCTGCTCTTCCTCCTCCTTCACCTCTGAATCATCGCGTCTTTCTACGGAGCCCTCCAGCCAGGTGAGAGACCCATCTCCCTCCTGCTCTCTGTGGCACGGCCTCTGCTCCATCCCTTTCACCCATAGGTGCTAAGGAAATGATTTGTGTGCTATGAGTCATGGGGGTGAAGTCTTCCCTGCCTCTGCCTTTTCTTTAATATCCTCCTTTTCCACATCTCCACTGTGGTTGTCTAGAAGTACAGATGGAGTCTTTTTAATGTACAGAGATATGTGGCAGCCATGGTGGAGCTGGGAAGAAGAGAGTTGTTAACTGCTGAGAATTCTGGAACTGTTCTTGCCCAAGTTGTCCACTCTAAGGCAATATTTGAAATCATGAGACTTCATTGACCTTCCCAGGAATAAAGCAGAAGGACAGAACAGGGGCCAGAGACAGCTCAGGGAGATGCTCAGCACCATTCAAACCAGAATGTTAATAACAGGTGGTTTGTAAGCTCTTAAACTTTGTTCTTGCTCTCACTCTCAACACCTCGCTTATTTTCTTTCTTCCCTCCTGCTTCACCCCTACTCTCACCTAGGGTCCTGGTGTAGGGGAGGTGCTCGTTGTGAAGACAGAGTCCTTGGCACCTCCACTCTGCCTCCTAGGAGATGACCCAACGTCCCCATTTGAAACCATCCAGATCAATGTGGGCCCCACCTCTGATGATCCCTCAGGTAATAACAGCCTGCACCAGCCCCAGGCTTTAGCAAGATTGAGTGTGGAGGTGTGTGTGGGAGGGGGTGTAGATTGTTGTTGGGAGGGACGTGTAGGGAGCAGGACAGGGAAGAAAGGGTGGGGAGGGGAAATGGCAGATAACCAGGAGAGAGGCCAGGAGGGTGGGGAGAATTTTAAGAAACCACAGCAAGGGCAGCACTAAAGATATGAGAATGACTTTTCTTCTTTCTTTTTCCTAGTATCCTGTTGCTTTGCATTTTTTAAAAACTGTGGACAGTTTAGGGCATATTTATTTATGTTACTTCCCCTCCAATGTTTTATTATAAAATTTTTCAAGCATACAGAAAAATTGAATACTAGATTCTACAATTAACATGATTTGGGCTATTTTTTTTGTTATTCAGTTTATTTGCCTTTTTTTTTTTTGAGGAAGATTAGCCCTGAGCTGACATCCACTGCCAATCCTCGTCCTTTTCCTGAGGGAGAGGGAGATCAGCCCTGAGCTAACATCTGTGCCCATTTTTCTCTACTTTAATATGTGGGACGCCTGCCATAGCATGGCTTGATAAGTGTGGATAAGTCCACACTCAGGATCTGAACCAGCGAACCCCAGGCCACCAAAGCAGAGTGCACGAACTTAACCACTGTGCCACTGGGCTGGCACCTATTTACTCTTATATGTTTATTCAGTAAACATTTATTGAGTACCTAATCCATGCCAGATACTAGACAGGGTGCTGGGGACGCAGAGATGAAGAAGACATGACTACCACACTGACTTGAGAATCTTGTAGTGTGGTGGGGGAAAAAGACAAGTACCAGTCAATACAGGTGTGGTAATTCAAGGATAGAGATCACGCAAGTGCCATGAAAGCCCCTAAGAGGGGGCATCTCACCCAGTTGGGGCTGGATCGGGGATGTGCTCCTAGAGGAAGGGTTTCTTGAGCTAAGTTTTGAGAGGCACATAGAAATTAGCCAGAAGAAGAATGTGAGAACTGGAGTATGTGTGTGTAAGAAACCTGCATCTCTTCAGAGTGGAGTTGGGGAGGGAGTGGGGAATGGCAGAGTTGCAGAGGCTGCAGAGCCAGGTGGGAACCCTGTTAAGGGACTCTTAGCTTTTATCCTGTGGGCAGTCGGGAACCTTTGAAGAATCAAGTAGGAGAGCAATATGATTAGCAAGATGACTCTGGTGGCAGAAGAGAGAATGGGTTGCAGAGAGGCAGGAAGAGGAGGATCAAGGAAGAGGCTCATGCAATTAATCAAGTAAGATATTTGGATGCCACGAAGAAGGCAGAAAGAATGAAGTAGAATGGATGAGTTGCAGTGACCTCCTGGGCATGGGAGAGAGGTGGGAGTCAAAGAGGATGTCTGGGTTTCTGGCCAGGGCAACCATCCAGTGGGCAGTGGTACCTTTCACTGGATAGTGACCGCAACAGCAGGAGGCCTCTGCTTAGGGAGGATGGTGAAGTCAGTGTTGGACGTGTTGATTGTTGATTTCAAAGTGCCTTCACGGTTTCCTGGCACTGCCTGTCTCATTGAACTCCAATCAGAAGCTGGAGGGCAAGGGAGGCTGATGATGCAGTCCATTCATGTTTTCCTCCTTGGCCTCAGAGCCGGACAAGGAAGGATGGAGAGTGGATTTGGAGGGATAAACAGATCATATCCAGCACATTGTTAAAAGTTACAAAGAGAACAAATAAAATAAGGATTGAAAAGCCTTTAACAGAAAAAAGATTGTTAATGACTTTGCAGAGGAGGGTGTTACTGGAGTCAGGTTGTCTCCTATTATTTAGGTACTTTTTGAGAGCCTGTACTTTACCCATTGCTTTGATGGACATGAAGCATAAGACATAGCTCTTGCTTTTGGAGAGTCTCATGAGGGTTATAACACGCAGTTAATAGCTCAAATAGTGGTCACCCCTGAGGAGGGGATCTGGGTGGCTGGTGGACAAGGAAGGGAAGGAGATTCAGTTTTCACTGAATTCTCCTTTGTTCCTTTGGGATTTTGTGTCATATATGTGTATTACCTATTCAAAAACATAAATTGATTTGAAATTTTAAAATAGCAATATTGGCGATTGTATAATTAAGTACCAAAACGGGTAGTATGGATGCAGGGGAGCAATCAAGGGTAGAGATGCAGGCTTGGCGGTTGTCAGCATGGAGATGCATGATAGCATTGGGCCAGGATGTGGTGAACATCCAGCCAGATAGGAGTTTGGGCCCATATGAATGCTGGAGACTCCCCCTTCTTGGGCCTCCTCTAAGTGAATGGATAAGGTCTGTGAGAAAGAAAGAGAGAATACAGAAGGACAAGGATATCCTTGAGGAAAACTGAGCAGTGGTGAAAAAAATGAAGGAGCCACTGAAGGAGAAAGGACGTACTGGGTAAACAGGTAGGAGGAGAGCCAGCAGAGTGGCAGCCCCATGGCTCCTCCTTCTGGATTGCCTGCCTAGGGTCAGAATAGTTTTATCTTCAGGTACAAGGAAAAATGACCATGTCTCACATTTCCCCATCTTAACCCTCTTCTCCTTCAGTGTTGATCTGATCTCCAGCTCTTTGTCTCATCCCACCACCCCACAGATGTCCAGACCAAGATAGAGCCTGTCTCTCCGTCTTCTTCCATCAACTCTGAGGCTTCCCTGCTCTCAGCAGAGTCCCCCAACCAGGTGAGCATAAGCTTCCCATCCTCCCTGCAGCCACTCCAGGGAGTTCCTGCTGACTCTCAGAGGTAGGAGAGCTTTCTCTTCCTTCTCCTCCACACTCTTCCTAACTCACATATCTTCTGGAACGCCTATAGGCTTTCATAGGAGAGGAGGTACTGGAAGTGAAGACAGAGTCTCTGTCCCCTCAAGGGTATCTCCTGCGGGATGTCCCAGGCCCCCCACTTGGAGCTGTCCAGATCAGCATGGGCCCGTCCCCCGATGGCTCCTCAGGTAACAGGGCCTCCCGACACCTGGGGTCCCTGGCAAGAGGCCAGTAGTCCTGACATTCCTTCCTTCCTTCAGGCAAAGCCCTGCCCACGCGGAAGCCACCACTGCAGCCCAAACCCGTGGTGATAACCACTGTCCCAATGCCACCCAGAGCTGTGCCTGCCAGCACCACTGTCCTTTTGCAGCCCCTTGTCCAGCCACCCCCAGGTACTAAAGAAGGATAGAAGGAGATGGACTGGATTGACCTTCTCAGGGAGCTCACAGCCACTGAGGCTCCCAACCCTTGGGTGATCTGGTGTGGGTATGGACACAAGGACCCCACCTGACTTCCAGCTCTCTGACCTCCTCTTCTGCTCACTTGCCCCAGTGTCCCCAGTTGTCCTCATCCAAGGTGCTATTCGAGTCCAGCCTGAGGGCCCAGCACCCCCTGCACCAAGGCCTGAGAGGAAGAGCATTGTTCCAGCTCCTATGCCTGGGAACTCCTGTCCACCTGAAGTGGATGTAAGTATTGGAGAGGGGAAGAGTGGGGCTAGTAATGGGCAGGGAAGAGGAGAATCTGTCTTGGGAAAGAACTGTGGAATGAAGAGGGAGCAAAAAATGAGGAAGCAGACACATAAGATGATCCTGAAGGTCAGAGTGGACCCCTGTTTATATATGAATGTAAACTCCATGTAGTTTTATGATCTTTAGGATTGCTGTCATTGAGATAATTGGAGAAATGGGGGTGGTCTCAGTAAATCAAAGGCAGGGGAGTCATACTGTGTTACAGTTTTGGTAGTAGTTGGAAGAGGGAGGCTGCTTCCTAGAGGAAAACTGCTCTTTAATTATAGCAAGGTTAAACTTTGGGCCCAAAAACGAGAATTGAGAAGAAGGAAGACCACCCACCAAGGAAAGGAACCAAGATGGAGAAATGGTTCCTCCTACAGTCTCACTTCTCTCAGCTCTGAGGAACAGGGACAGGGAGTGGTTGAGAGAAGGGCCCTTTCCCTGAAATGTTTTAGTAGAGAGGAACAACCCTTCTCTGGCTGTGTAGGTAGAGGTCACGAAGGCAGGAGAATGGCCCATGTTAGCTTTGGATAATCAGTCCTTGGAGTTGGGGGACATGGTTTCCCTCTCCTTCCCATCTTTCTTTCTCTTTTTGACCCTCTGGGTGCCTAGGCAAAGCTGCTGAAGCGGCAGCAGCGAATGATCAAGAACCGGGAATCAGCCTGCCAGTCCAGGAGGAAGAAGAAAGAGTATCTGCAGGGGCTGGAGGCTCGACTGCAGGCTGTTCTGGCCGACAACCAACAGCTCCGCCGGGAGAATGCTGCCCTCCGGCGGCGGCTGGAGGGCCTGCTGGCTGAGGTAAGCCTGGTCTGTCCTTGGGAGACCAGCAGGAATGTAGGCTCCTTGGGATGACTCACCCTCTCTCTTGTCTCTTCCTCTGTATCGTAGAACAGCGAGCTCAAGTTAGGGTCTGGAAACAGGAAGGTGGTCTGCATCATGGTCTTCCTTCTCTTCATTGCCTTCAACTTCGGGCCTGTCAGGTGAGACCCTCCTTGCCTTCCTGGAAGCTTCTGGGTGGAGCCTACCCTCAGAATCCTCCTGATTGCCAGCTTTGGCACAGTCCCTTTCATTCCCCTTACACACAGAGAGCTCTGGTGTCTTTAGTACCGATGGAGTATCCAGCTAGTCCCTTCTTGTTCCATCCTTTCTCTCCTAACTGGTATGTCCTGGGGTAGATGGTGGTGAGAATACTGATAAGATAGTAACTGATTATTGAGTGCTTACTGAGTTCTAGGCTCTAGGTTAAGCACTCTCCTTTTCTCATGGTTCCTGGCCCTATGAGGTAGGCACTGTTCTCATTCCCATGTTACAGATGAAGAGTCAGGCTTGTAGAACAGATTGGAACCCGGGCAGGCCGTCTGCAGAGCCCTTGCTCTTAGCTAGCCCCTAGACAAAGCTGGAATTCTTCCTCATGCTCCGTCCTTCCTTATCCGCAGCATCAGTGAGCCTCCTTCGGCTCCCGTGTCTCCTCAGATGAACGGAGAGGAGCCTCGACCTCGGAGACACTTGCTGGAGTTCTCAGCACAAGAGCCGGTTCATGGAGTTGAGGCCCTCCAGGGCTCCACTCAGAGCCATGAGGAGCCCCAGCCCAGCCCCGCAAGCAGGCCAAGCTTCAGGTAAGGAGAGGGCCTCTCTCTTTTGGGCGTGCTGAGTGCGTCTTCTTCCCCAAAGTTACCTTTTCTTTTTGAGGGGAGCCAGATTGTTCTCTCGCCATCATTGCCGTCTCTGTTGATGGCGGCGTGCTGGGCAGCCTTGGATCATGGCCTCTCCCTGCCTCACCCAGGAACCTGACAGCCTTCCCTGGGGGTGCCAAGGAGCTGCTGCTGAGAGACCTGGACCAGCTCTTCCTCTCCTCTGATTGCCGGCACTTCAACCGAACCGAGTCCCTGAGGTGTGAGGGATTCACGGCTGAGGCATCTTCCCTGTCATTCTGAGGCCCTCCACGGCCGGCCTGGCTGTCCTTGTGTGCTGAAGCACCAACTCTCCTTGCCCTCTCTTCTCCCTCCTGTGTGCGGGCAAGGAAAGTGGGGGCCTTGGCCTGGCACGGAGGTGTCACCGCTCCTCTGCTTCCCCAGGCTTGCTGACGAGCTGAGCGGCTGGGTCCAGCGCCACCAGAGAGGCCGGCGGAAGATCCCCCAGAGGGCCCAGGAGAAACAGGTAGGAGAGGGTGGGGCTAGTTCAAGGCAGGCCACTTGAAGACAAGGGCTAAATGTCCTGGGGACTTTTAGTGAGCATCTTGTGGAGGTTTGAGGGGTTGTTTGGGAAGTGGAAGGGTGGGTGTGAGGTGGCATCAGCTTCCAGGGGCTGTCTGTCTCTTTCCCTTTTCCCTTCACCCTCTTCAAATCCTTAGATACTTCTCCTTCCAGAAGTCTCAGCTACGGAAGAAGTCGCCTCCAGTTAAGGCAGTCCCCACCCAACCCCCCGGGCCCCCAGAAAGGTGAGTCTGGGGGGCTGCTTACTTATTAGGTGAGTTTCTACTCTAGAGAGCTGTACCCCTGGAGCTGTCCTGTGCTTGTCATCAGTGCCACCAATGGCATTATGCGTCCCTCATCCCCTGGGGTCTCCTGTCTCTTTTTCTTTCATCCTCTCCCTGCTTCCCTAGTGGGAAGTGGGCTGGGCTTAGTTCCTTCCAATCCCGTTTCCCCACCTGTCTAGGGATTCTGTGGGCCAGCTGCAGCTGTATCGCCACCCAGACCGTTCACAGCCAGAGTTCCTGGATGCAATTGACCGACGGGAAGACACATTTTATGTTGTCTCCTTCCGAAGGGTGAGTTCTTCCTCCCTGCCCTGTCCCCGTCACCCTGGGTTCCCCAGCAGTCTGTCTTGAAATTGAGGCTGTAGAGTAGGACCAGAGAGCCTGCCAGCATCTTTTTCTCCATCCTCCTGGACTGGCCCCTCTGTTTCCCAGGACCACTTGCTGCTCCCAGCCATCAGCCACAACAAGACCTCTCGGCCCAAGATGTCCCTGGTGATGCCTGCCATGGCGCCCAACGGTAATTCTTTCCCTGCCGGGCATGGGGAAGAATCCAGAAATTGAGCAAGGGGGAAGTTCTGATAGGGAGACCCAGCAGGAGGAGCTGAGGAGGGAACCAGGGAGAGGAGTGGGGCATTCCTGAGAGATGCTAGATGCATGGGTGAGAAGAAGCAGGAAATGGGTGGAGAGAAGAACTAAATGCAGGAGACTGATGAGAGGAAGATGAGGGTGCGGGTCCTCCTTCGGTGAAGGTGTTTGGGTAGGTGCTGGGCAGAGGGCGGTGGGCTGGGAACTTGCCAGACTCTCACCTCCTTTTTTTCTCTTGATGTCCTCTCCTCTGTGACCTCACACTCATCAATGTCATGTTCTTTTCCTACCCCTGTCCTTCTCCCTGCACCAACTCCATCCCGACCTCTTGATTAACCCCCACTGTGGATCCACCTCCTCACCATTGCCCTTTCCTCCCTCTTCACCTCCACTTCTCCAACCCCTCCTCTCTGTTTGCCCCCCTCTTCCTTAACTCTCCTTTTCTCACAGAGACCCTGTCAGGCCGGGGGGCCCCAGGGGACTATGAGGAGATGATGCAGATCGAGTGTGAGGTCATGGACACCAGGGTGATTCACATCAAGACCTCCACAGTGCCCCCCTCGCTCCGAAAACAGCCGTCCTCGACCCCAGGCAATGCCACAGGTGGCCCCTTGCCAGCTTCTGCAGCTGGCCAGGCCCACCAGGCCACCCATCGGCCCCTCTACCTCAATCATCCCTGACCTCTGTGACTCACACTGACTTAGAACTAGGCGGGCAGAGGGGAAGGGTGACCAAGTGGGACTGTTTCTAATTTCCCTGATCCCCGGGCTTGGGGCACTTGGTAAAGAAAGACATGGTGTGGGGGTTAAGCACTTATTTGGAGGTGATGGATTCACCCCTCTTCTCACCTCTTTTTGGAATACAGGGCTCCTCTCAGAACCCCCAGTCCCTACTTCTTTCTCTGAGGGTGTTGAGTGAGGTTAAGTCTTGGGGCGGGTGGGCTCCTACACCCCCTTTGTTCTTTTGTTTCTCTGTTTGGGGGGTGGAGGTGGGAATTTAGTCCCCAGGCGGGACAAGGGACGTTTTTACACTTTGGAGCTAGTTGCTGGGAGTAAAAGAGGGGTGGTGGAGGGACATCAGGTTTATGTATATGCATATCTTCTTTTTTATTATTAAATAAACAACTTGGAGGGAGTTGAAGGAATGGTGACTGCCTTCCTGGCTCATGATGGGGAATTTGGGGGAAGTGGCTTCTATAGGGCCAGTATATCAGAGAACCAAGCACTGAAGACATAGCTGGCTCTGGGGTGGGTTGGGTGTGGGATCACAGACCTCATGTCATCCCCTTTAACCCGCCCCTGCAACACTAGGCTATGTCTGTGTCTAGCAGGGGGATAGGGGAGGGGTGTCCCATGGCGTGACAGCCCGGAGAATACAGATCCCTGGAATGTGTCTGAGTAAACAGGAAGGACAGGGGGCCCCACACCCTTTAGGGTGAGCAGCCTCCCTGGATCCCCTGCATTCTAGCAGGTTCTCCCTCCCTCCCCTCACTTTCCAGGAGGAGCAGCTTGAACAAACAACAGAGCTGGAGCCAGAGGGCTGTGAGCCCAGAAAGGAGGGGCCGCAGTGGAGAAAGGGGCGGTGTTTGGAAGGAAGGGCTGTGTTGAGGAGCATCTTTTTAGCCCTAAACTGGAGGCCTGAGACTTGAGAGTCCAGTTGAAAGAAGAGGAACAGAGGGGTCCAGCAGAAAAGGCTGTGCTTCCTAATTAGGAGGAAGGGGGAGCAGGACAAAGGGTGTAGGGCCAAGTGCCATCAACCTGGGGGGATCTCCGTCAGCAGCTCCTGTCCAGCAGTGCCTCAGGCCCAGCCCTGCAGGAGTGTCCTGGGTCAGCTAGAGGGTGTGGGCTGGGCCTGGGCTCGATGCCCAGATGACTGGACAGGGGCCTCCTGGGCCACAAGCCCAGGCCTGAAGGAGGGGGAAGAACCTCACGTGTCCAGCCAGGCTACCCCCTCCCCATTACTGTGTTTGGGGTGAAAACAGACCGAGTAACTATGGCAACCTGGAACTAGGGCTCCCAGGAACTAGGCCTCTCCTCCCTCCAGAGGGCAGACCTGGCTTCTCTGCCAGCACTTCCTGTCTCAAGATCCCTCCAGCCTTATCCAGCCTTTTCCAGGCAGTGAATGCAAGAACAAGGATTGTGGAGGCAGATTACCTGAATTGGATTCCCTGCTCTGCCTTTTATTAGTGGATGTCCTTGGTATGTAATTTAAACACTCAGAGCCTTAGTTTGCTCATCTGTAAAATGGAATACTCCTACCTACTTCTCAGGGTTGATGTGAGGATGAAAGATGATGTTCACAATGCCTGGTCCATAGTAGACACACCTTTCTCTCATCCCTTGCTCCTTTCTCCATTTACATTGTCCTTTTCTCCTCTTCTATTTTGCTTGTATCCTTTGTGGCTCCATCACGGTTTTATTGTCCCATTGCTCTTTCTCTTTCCTGACCCCAGCTCAAGAAGGTGCTTGAAGTACTGACACCTCAGACTGGGGGCTCTGGAGTGAGCCATGCAGCACCTCTGGCTGAGTGACGAGGGACAGCTGGTGCTTTGGTGTGAACTGAGAGCCAGACTTTTGGCTGAGGGAGTCGGGTGGTGGGAAGGATTAGGAGAGGCATGCTAGTGGGTGTGCCATGGGGGTGGGGCAGGTGAGGGAGTGGAGACAGGTCAGTCTCTGGGCTGCTGCACTACAGGCCGTGTAGATCTCAGCCACATCCCCATCCAAGGCCACCTCAGCATGCCAGCCACTATCACTTCTGCACCTCCGGTTGGCCCTTCCTGTCCCAGGCCCTCTTTGTCTTTCTGCTCTGCTGCTTTTCTTGCTCAGGATCCCGTCTTTTGTTCCTCTTTTTCTCTCTAACCCTGTGTCCCTCCCTCTTCTCTCTTCTCTAGGTTGCTTTTCTGCCTTCTTGGCCACAGTCATCACCTATTTTGTCCCTTTTCTCTTTATTCATCTCTGTTTCTCACTTCTTTTACACTTTTCCCTTCTTCCCCCCTCCACTTCACTGTCTTTTTTTAGGCTTCTTCTCTCTTCCTGCTGCTGACCCTGTGCTCACCTCCTCTCTTTCCAGGCCACCCCTCTCTCTTCCGCTTTGCACTCCTTTGTCCACATTCTCTGTCCCTTTCCATGACTTCCTCTCTTCTCCCCCGCTTCAGCCCTCTCCTCCTCTTTCCTCCCCCTTCTCCCTTCACGTCCTCTTCCCAGCCATGGGGGCCAGGACTGGGGAGCCTAATGTTTGCCTCATCGTTCTGCTATGGCTTCTGGATACAGCACATCTGGATTCCGGGGCCCAGATGTGTGGTTGCCACAGCGACCTTAGTCCCTCTGGTAAATACGGGCGCCCACCCACCCCAGAACAGAGAACAAAACAATTGTGTGACTTTCTTTTGTCACGAGATAGAAATGTCCTCCCTCCTCCCTTCTCCCCACACCCATGTCTCCAGGCAAAGGAAGTTTGAAGGGTCCAAACCCTTCCTTCTGTGGCTCTCTTGCCCCCTTTTCAGCCCTAGCTTCTTAGTTCTCTCCCATCCTTCATCTCAGGCTCAGTCTTTTCTCTCCATGTTCTTCTTCCTCAACACCTCCCACCCCCAATTCTCAATAATGGAATGTTGACCCCCTGTCTTATACTTGGCAGTTTCTTCCAACTGAATCTACGTAATAACTGGATGCAGAAAGAAGTTTCAAAAATGCAGATCATCTACCTTTCCTTCTCAAACAAGTCCTTCCAGAAGCCCCTTCACTGGTTTCTGCCCTAAGTCTTCAATGTTTCCAGGGCTTTTCTTGGGGGAGGGGGAGAATACAGGCTTTGGAATGAGAAAACCTGGACTGAGGCCCACCTTCACCACCACTAGCAAAGTCCCTTGGACAAGTCACTTAACGTCTATGAGCCTCCGTTTCCTCAGCCACAAAGTGGGATTAATAAAATGCCTGCAGTGTAGGGAAGTGCTTTGTAAACGGAAGCCCAGTACAACTGTTTTCTATCTTCCCCTCTCTGGGACTGCCTCCTTGGACCGCAGCCCCTGGCCTCTCCTCGTTCCTTCTCTTTATCCTTCAGCTCCTTGCCCTTAATTGCCCTCACCCTTGTCTTCCTTCCTTCCCTTCTCTTTGTCTCTCCCTTTCCTTCCTTGCTATATCTTTTATCCCTTATCCTGCCGAGGTCAGAACAGGAGGAGCTTGGAGGTTCATTCAAGGACAGAGGCCCAGAGCTGAAGACACCTGGACTGAGGATTCAGAGAACAGCCAGAGCATGTGGATAGTTCTCAACAACACCCTGACCTTTCTACTCATCACCCGGGACACCTTGGTGAAGGTGACCCTGGCTCTGACCATTCCCTGCCTTCATGCCTGGGGCTCCCTACCAGACACTCTTTCCCCATCCTTTCCCAGTCTTTTGACAATTCAGTATTGACAAGCATTTATTAGGCACCTGCTCTATGCAAGGCCTGGTGCTTTTCTGATGAGATGCAAACATAATAAGACATGAGTTCCAAGAGCCTAAAATACAGGGGGTGAATCAAATTTTAGACAATGATTATCTCAGAACCTAGAATTCTGTCTGTCAAGCTTCCAGTAGCTTCTTTAAATGCCTTGTAAGTGTGTAAGTGTCTGGAATCCCACACTCTTCTCTGAGACTCCAGCATCCCATCTGTCTCCCAGCAGTGGACTTCCAAAAGACCCCAGGGCCATCCTGCCAGCTCTTGCTTCTCTCCAGGGTCTCCTGGCCACTGTGGGCCAAGTGTACTTATGATGCCCATACTTCCTTAAATAATAAAACCAAGATATAAGGCATAGGACCAAAAAAAAAAAAAAATGGATTTGACCATGGGACAGAATTGCTGTAATCTGAGAGTATCAGAGAAAATCCATCTGCTGTGCAGTTTACTCTCCACGTGTAATGCTGTTTCAGACCCTCCTTCACTTTTTCGTCTACTTTCCCCCAACCCCCACCCAGAGATCTGGTGGAAGCTGTTACCTATTCCAGGCTCTGGGGGCTTCCAGCCAAGGCAGAGGAAGGAAGCTGAGCCCAGCTCCATCCAAGATTCTGACTTCATCCTCCCCATCAAAGCCAGGAAAAAAACAGCCACACACACACCCAGACGCACGGACACACACGGGGACACCCACGCGAGAGCCCATGGCAAGCCTTTGCCCTCAGCCACAGGGAAATAACTGGGCATCTGCTATAGCCACATGCTGTGCCAGCCTGCCCTCACCCAGGAACACCTCACACCTGAGACCAAGGGGATCTGACCTGTGGTACCAACAAATCTGTGCCCCAACCCAAATGGCAGACTCAGGCACATACATATCCGGCACATACGTGTCCTGCACATACCTGTCCAGGGCTCCTGCATGTCCTTTTCACCCATCACCTGTGACTTGGACATGCTACTCCTCAGTGGTGAGGTTTCTAGCGGGGTAGCAAGAACTCTATCCTCAGTGTGAAACCTGGAGTGGAGTCTCCCTCAGCCTGGATACTTCACTGTGGCAAAAGTCTCCTTTTCAGCCCCTCATCAGGGTAGCAAGCACATGGGTAAATGAGGCCAGAGAAAGAGCCAGCAGCCTTACGTGGGTGTGTCTGCCACCCTGCCCTCTGGTGTCAGTCTTCCTATCTCTGCCCGAGATCAAAGTGCCCTTTTCCTCCAGCCCCCAACTCTCCCTTCTGCTCCTGCTCCCCTGCAGCACCTAGACATTAGCCTCCTTCCATTTTCCACGACTTCACCCCACCTTTCGTGTCCCCACCCCCATGTCTGCCTCCTGCCTCTAGCTCTTTCTCCATCCCTAAAACCTCCCTCATAACTTTCAGGCTTCCCTTCCTTGTCTCCCCTGAACCCCAACTTCCTTCCCAAGTCTTGTATGTCCTGTTATTCAGCAGAGCCCTTGCCCAGCCACTGCCCAAGCTTCATCTACCATTTCTCTAGGAATTTGCTGAGGTGGGAGAATGAAAAAGGGGCAGTGATCCTGAGCTGAGAACAGGAGGTGGACTGAGCAGAATAGATTGGGAGAGGCAGTGCAGGGACAGGGCGAGCAGAGACAATAGGAGAGGAAGAGACAGGGTGCAGGTGGGAGCAGTGGGACCGCACAGGAGCAGGGGTGGGGACAAGGAGTCCCAGTGAAGGCCCCACGCTGGAGTGGGGTTTAGGTTTGAGAGGAAGGTTTCCTCCCGCCCCCCACCTCTGCTTCCTGCCCTGCACTGCCAGGAGAGAACTGGTGGGGGGAAGGAGTGGGTGCTGAGCAACGAACGGATGGGGCGAGATCCAAGCTGGAGCCTTGTGGCAGCTAGGAAGAGGTGGGAGGGGAGGTGCAGGGGAGGGAGGAGGGTCATGGGGCAGGGTGTTGGTAGAGAGGAGGAGCAACAGGTGGTAAAATGGTGGGGAAAGGAAGGCTGGCACGAGGGAGCGGGTGTCAAGTTGGGCAACTAGGGCAGAGAGGAAGAGTTAAGATGGGATGGGGAAGGACGCAGGAGGTAGGACCAGGGCTGTAGCGGCGGGATGAGGGCATTGTGGGAATCCCAGACAGGGAGGGGGTTGGGGTGACAGCGGGGAGGAGGGGAGGGGTGGCAGTGATGAAGTTGGAGGGCCTGGCAGGGGCGGGAGGGGTGGGAGGACCTGCCCTATCTCCGCTCCCCTCCCTGACCTCACACTGGTCCTCCCCCTTCTCCTCCCCCTGCTCACTGCAGCCTCCCTCCTTCTCACTGTCGCTGCTGAGATCGACGGTCGGTCGGGTCGTGGCTCAGTGAGCCCCTGCTGCAGGGAACAAGCAGGGGGACATCCAGGGAGCCCAGGGCTGCTACGGGGAGCCCACCCTGCCCTGCCCTGAGAACCTCCCCTCCCAAAGTCGGGGACAGAGCAGGTGCAGAGGCACTGAAGCCGCTTCTTCCCCAGGTAAGGAACAGAGCTCTTGGGAGACAGAAGGAAGAGCCAGGAGAAGTTGGGGCTTCTATCCTATCCCTACACCCCAGGCACAAGTTGGCAGGAGACCTTTCAGGAGAGCCTTCTGGAGAAGGGACCCTCTGTTGGGGCAGAGGAAATAGGACCGTGCGCTGGGGACCAGACCCTCTGTGGAGGGTGTGACTGGGAGGACAGGTCAGTGTGTTTGTAGGGGGTGGATGCCGGAGTTTGGACAGGATTGGGTGGCGGCATCAGGGTGGAGGTGGTTATCAGTGTGGCGCTGGGGGAAACCAGGGGCTAGGCTGAGCTAGTGTCCAGCTGAACCTTGGGAGGAAAGTGCCAGTGGAACCCCAAGTGCTCTGGCTAGAGCAGCTGAGCCAGAGCTCTAGAAAGGTGCCAGTGGGAGCTCCTTTGGGCATCCAGATGGGGACTCCCCAGGTGACAGCACGTGGGTTGCAGGGTCTGGGAAGGAGGTCTGGGTGGTATTGAGCCTTTAGGAAATGCTGAAATGGAGTGGAGTCAGGACTCCCAGGTCTGGGAAGGGCACAGAGCCTACAGAGAGGATCCTAAAACTTGTTCTTGGCGGAGAGCTCTGCACCCATGACTCACGGTTCAGCGGGCTGGGATGATTGAGAGATGCCTCCAGGGGACAGGGGCTCCGTCTTCGCTCCATCCCCCTTCCAGGCTCCCCCTGCTTCTGTCCGTCTGAACCTCCCCCCTCTACACGTGACCTGCCCCGGGTGGGGCAGGCGGGCCCCTTATCTCGCCTGGAAAGAATTTAATAGCTTGGAAACAACTGGAAATGGAACTGAGAGGAACTAGTGGGAAGCAATTAGGAAACACCGCAGCTGCCGGTTGTCCGCTTCCAGTCCCTACCCGCTTCCCAATCCCCAGCCCCCTTCCCTCTCTCGCTGGCCCTGCCTCCAAATCCTGGGGAACCCAGCACCTCAATTCCTCAAACTTCCTTTCCCTTGAGTCCTGGTCACTCGATGCAGAACCAGAACCTGCTTGCCTGTCTCTCTCTGCCCCCCTCCCCCAACTCTTTCCCACTAGGGGTCGGGAAATCCTTTCTCATATTTTTTGCATTCCTCTGGCCCATTAGCTCTTCAGAATAAGGAGCATCTGGATTCCCCAACTCCTCCCTCACTGGCACCTGCTTGCCACCTGGTTCCAACCCAATATCTGGAACTCTCCTCCATCTCCCTCCTTCCTTTCACACTCCTGGAATCCTTCTACCTTCACCCCTCATGTGGCCTGAGGGGCAGAGGGAAGCATGAGGGTGGGGCCAAAATCCCGAATCTCTGGAAGATCCTTTGTGGAAGCCAGCCCCTCTCCCCACCTCTTGGGATCTACAGTCCCTGATGAGCAAAGTGTCAAAGTTGGCCACAACATAAATACCCAACAAGCTAAGTCACAGCTTGGGAAGATGCCCCCCACCCTTGCCAGCCCTCCAGCTGTGGGAAGGATGCCAAGAGGATGTGGGTCCCATCCCCCTCTTCCCCCTGCAGAAAGGCGCCCCAGACACAGTAGTCTGAGGAGAGGGAGGAGGAGGAAACACAGAGACACTCAAGTTCTTTGCTTTCCGAGTGCTGAGAGGAACTCTTCCAAGGGTTAGAGGTGGAGAGCTGGGGGGTGGTAACAGGGCAGGAGAGGGGAATTGGGAAGGAGACTTCGGGGATATGGCCTGTGTGGGTGAGCCAGGAGAGGGGTGCACAAAGGAGTGTGGAAGGGCTGGCCAGGTTCAGTTCAGGCCCAGGTTTAAGGAGAGGGTACCACAGGTACCCAGCTCTCCAGACCAGAGAGGCAGGAGAGTGCCCCCCTGCCTTTCCTCTCTAACCCTGTGTCTCCGTGCTCCCCAGTCCTTTCCTCAATGGATTTCACAAACCAACACAGCTGGGTAACCAGCACCTCCATCAAGAAACGGGATATTCTTAGCAGCCCAGAATTCCCCCACCATGCCCCTCCTGGTCACTGCTCCCCGAAGAGTACCACACTTCTGACTTGTAACACTACAGATTAACATTTTCTCTCCTCCAACTTTGTATGAATAGACTTTTACAGCATGTTCTCTTGTGTCTGTCTTCTTTTGCTCAACCCCACATTAGTGAACTCCATCCATGTTATTGCATATAGTTGTAGTTTGTTCTCATTGCTTTATTTTATTCCACTGTGGGATAAACCACACTTTAATCCATTCCACTGAGGTGAGATAGCTGGGTAGTTCCCAGTGAGGGGCTACTGTAAGCAGTCCTGCTGTGGTGGGCATATTCCTAGGAGAGGAACTATTGGGTCAGAGGGTTTGCATATAGCTCTAGTAGATTTAGTTAATTCTGCCAAATAGCTTTCCAAAGTGCTTGTACTGTCTGGGCCTGCCAGGATCCACACCTGGCCTGCTCTCTGGCTCTGCTTCTGCCCAGCTGCTACTTCTAACCAACTTCCAGTCCCAGACACTGTCCGTGGTCCTAGCCCTGACCTTGGTCCTGTCCTTGGTTCCAGCCCTGATGTTAGTCCTGGTCTTAAATTGAACTTTTCATTCACTCATATAGTCAATAAATATTTATCAAGCACCTATTATGTGCCAGATGCAAGGAGACAGCAGCCAAGAAAAAAACAGGTGCCATGCCCGCCGCCATGGACCTTACAGTCTAGCAGGCAAGATGGAGTGTGGGCAAGAAAGTAACAAAGTAATCCCACAAATAAACATTGATTATAAGTTGTTATAAATGCTACAAATGAGAACTACATGGTGTGTGATATCACATGATAGGGGGAACCTGACCTGGCCAGGAAAGGTTTCCTGAGGAAGTAATGTGGGGCTGAGACCCGAAGAATAAGGAGACCAAGAGAAAAAGGAAGAGCATCACACATAGAGGGAACTGCATATACAAAAGGTCTGGGGTTGGGAAGAGTGCGAGGGACTTAAGGCCAGTGGGCTGGAGTGGAGTGAGAGAGGGAAGTGTTATGGGAGATGAGGAGAGAGAAGTCAGCAGGGGCCAGAAAATGCAGAGCTATTTGTCAGTGTTTGAAGAGAATTTGGAAGGGAGACACTGAAGAGTTTTTAGGGAGAGAGGGACATCCTAGTTGCCTTTGTGAGATTATAAGGAGCAAGAGGGACCAGTGAGGAGGCAATTGCAGTTGTCGAGCAAAAGGTGGTTGGTAGCTTGGACTATAATGATGGTAAGAGGGAGAGAAGCAAGCAAATTAAAGAGATGGTTATGAGAAAATATGGTAGTGTTGAGTGGGGTGTTAGGTTTCTGGCTTGTGAAGCCAGATGAATGGTGGGGGCGTGAGCTGCAGTGGAGAACACTGAGGGGGATGGAGTACAGGAGAAATGATCATGAGTTCAATTTCAGACATGTTGAATTTAGGGTGCCCAAGAGGAGATGCCAAGTAAGCAAGTGGATATACTGTTTGCAGTTAAGAGATGACCAGGCTGGTTTTATAAAGTGGGGTATAGTTTGGAAATTAAAGTCAGGTCTGGATGAAGGTACCTAATGACTAGAGCCATAGGTCTCAACTCTGGCTGCACATTACGATCATCTGGGGAGCCTTTAAAGAATACTGAATACAATTCAGTGCCTCAATCATTCTAGCCACATTTCAAGTGTTCAAGAGCCACATGTCTCTCTTGGCTACCATGTCGACAGCACAGATATAGAATGCTTTAAGATGGAAGATGTGGTCAGCAGTGTCCAGTGATTTTGAGAGAGGTCAAGTGAGATGAAGACAAACGTCTTTTAGATTTTGTGATGCTGAGATCACTGGGAGACCTTAGGGAGAGCTGTTTGGTGGGTTGAAAGGAGGTGGGGACGCCAGATGGGAGTGAATTGAGGCGTGCATGGGATGTGGGGAAATGGAAACAGCAAGTACAGATAAATATTTTGACAACTGTGGCCGTGAGGTAGAGAAGAGAAATATGTGGTAGCTGGAGGGAAAGTGAGATTGGGGGGGTTTGGGTTTTTTTTAAGGTATAACTTTCATATAGTGAAATGCACAAATATTAAGTGTATAGCTCAATTAAATTTAGAATATGTGTACATCTGTTTAACCACCACCAAGATAAAGGTACAAAATATTCTCAGCAATTGAATCCTATCTGCTAATAGAAAAGATTAGCTCTGCCTGTTTTTGAACCTCACATTAATAACATCATTCACAATGTTCTCTTTTTTTATTTTTTTAAGATTTTATTTTTTCCTTTTTCTCCCCAAAGCCCTGCGGTACATAGTTGTTTATTTTTAGTGGTGGGTCCTTCTAGTTGTGGCATGTGGGATGCCACCTCAGCATGGCCTGATGAGTGGTGCCATGTCCCTGGCCAGGATCCCAACTAGTGAAACCCTGGGCCGCCAAAGCAGAGCACACGAACTTAACCACTCAGCCACGGGGCTGGCCCCACAATGTTCTCTTTTTGTGTCTGATTTCTTTTGCTTAGCATTATGTGTGTGCAACTTGTCCATGTTGTTGCAAGTAGCAAGAGGGTGTTTTTTCATTGCTGTATATTCCATTGTATGACTATGTCACAATTTATTTATACATTCTACTATTAATGCATACTTGAATTATTTCCAGTTTTGGCTAATATGAAAAAAATCTCTTGAACATTCTCGTACATGTTCTTTGGAGATATATGCAGTCATTTCTGTTGCATATTTACCAAAAAGTGGGAAGTGCCAGAATATAGGCTATATGCCTTAGTAGATACTGCCTAACAGTTTCCCAAAGTGTTTGCACTAATTTATGCTCCTGCTTACAGTAAGTGAGAATTCCACTTGCTTCGTATTCTTGCCAAATGTTGAGCAATGACAGTTCCTTTAATTTTAGCCATTCTGGTGGATATTTGATGGCATCTCATTGTGGCTTTAATTTGCATTTCCCTGACTACTGAAACATACTAAAATATGTTTTACACATATTTATGTTTATTTTTCATATGTTTATTGGCCCTTGGGATATATCCTTCTCTGGAGTACCTGTTCACGTCTTTTGCCAATTTAAAAAACTGGATGGCCTGCCTTTTGTTTCTTGTTTTTTGTTTTGAAGGAGTTTTTTATTTTGGATTTTAATCCTCTCTCCCACTCTCAATCAATATCTCTCTCTCTGCCCCGTCCTTCTTTCTCCCCATATATATATGGAGATATATTTCCTCCTAGTCTCTGGCTTGCCCTCTTATTCTCTTCATGGTGTCTTTTGATGACCAGAAGTTGTCAATTTAATGAGGTCCAATGTATCAATCTTTTTTTTAGGGTTAAGTTTTGTGTGAAATTTATGGTTAAATTTTGCATGGTTAGGTATTAAGAGTCTTTGCTTGCTCCAAGGTCATAAAAATTTTCTTCCATATTTTTTTCTGTAAGATATGTTCTGAAAGGTATTGCTTTACCTTTCACAATTAGGTTCACTAGATTCATTTCAAATTAATTTCTGTATGTGGATATAAGATAGAGATAGATTTTCTCCATATAGATCTTCAATTGACCCAGCACCATTTATCAAAAAGACCATTTATTCTCCTCTGAGTTGCAGTGGCACCTTTGTCATTAATCAGGTGGCCACATAGGTGTGGGTCTATTTTTGCACCCTTTTCTGTTCTGTCTATCCTTGCACCTTTATATATATATATATATATATTTTTTTTTTTTTTTTCAGGAAGATTAGCCCTGAGCTAACATTTGCTGCCAATCCTCCTCTTTTTTGCTGAGGAAGACTGGCCCTGAGCTAACAACTGTGCCCATCTTCCTCTGTTTTATATGTGGGATGCCTGCCACAGCATGGCTTGACAAGTAGTGCATAGGTCCGCACCCAGTATCCGAACCGGTGAACCCTGGACCTCCGAAGCGGAACGTGCAAACTTAACTGCTGCACCACCGGGCTGGCCCCATATAATAAGTTTTGATATTTGGTAGTGTAAGTCCTGAGGAAGAGAGTTTTTTTAAAAAAACAAAAACAAAAAAAAGAGGAGGTATCTGAGCTCATATAAAAGCTGATGGGAGCCACAACCAGAAGGACCTGCAACTAAGATATACAGCTATGTACCGGGGGGATTTGGGGAGATAAAGCAGAAAAAAAAATATATTGGCAACAGTTGTTAGCTCAGGTGCCAATCTTAGAAAAAAAAGCTGATGGGAAAGATCTAATTGAGAGTGAGAGGTTGAATAAAAGAGAGAGAGAGGATAATCTATACTGTAAGGTTTCTGAGAAGACATCCAGGTGCTTGTGGAAGGATTGGCCTTACATACTCATCCTGTAATCCATTCACCATAAATGTACTGGGTAGCCCCTGTGCACCAGGCACAGGCATCCAGCAGTGCCAGGACATGAGGTCCCTGTTCTCATGGAGTTCCCATTCTAGTGATGGGAGAAAGATAAACAAGTACCCACACAAACAGATGATCAGGCAGCAGTAAATGCCATGAAAAGCAGAAGCAGGATAGAGAGTAATGGAAGACTGCTCTGACTGAGCATCAAGGAAATCCTCTGGGAGTTGATGATGTGTGAGTTAAGATTTGAACAAGAAAGCCAGCCTTTAAGAGCTGAGTGAAGAGCATCCCAGATAGAGGGAACATACAGTGCAAAAGCCCTTAGGCTGTGTAAGCTTGTAGTGTCTATGGAACAAAAGACCTGTGTGAGTGGAGCAGTAAAAAAGAAAAGGGGGAGGGGGGGCAACCAGATTAACCAAATGACAGCAGAAAGTGAAGTAGAGACCAAATCTGCCTAAGGAGGTATCACTTAGAGTTGGACTGAAGTGGATTTTTACATACACGTGAGCTGTAGATTAGTTGTGAGTGGTGGGACTGTGGGTGTGTGTACTGGGGAAGAGGAGGCGATCCATCTTGTCTCCTTCTCTGTGAAGCTGCTCTCACACGTGCCCTCTCTCCCTACAGCCTCCTGAATGATGGCAGCCCAATGTTCCCTAACCTCCAACCTGGCCCTCCTGGTGCTGCTGGGCACAGTGCAAGCAGGCCCTTTCTCTCCACGGTCCAATGTGACACTCCCAGCCCCACGGCCCCCTCCCCAGCCTGGGGGCCGCACCGAGGAGCCAAGAAGGGGAAGCCCCTCTTCTCAGCTTTATGAGCACACTGTCCAAGGAGGAGAGAAGCAGGTGGTGTTCACCCACCGCATTAACCTGCCCCCTTCATCTGGCTGTGGCTGTCCCCCGGGCACTGAGCCCCCGGTGCCTGCTTCAGAGGTGCAGGCCCTGAGGATCCGGCTAGAGATCCTGGAGGAGCTGGTGAAAGGGCTCAAGGAACAGTGCACTGGCGGATGTTGTCCTGCTGCTGCCCAGGCTGGCACAGGTGAGCAGATGATCACAAGAGAGGCACAGACAAAGAGGAAGGCGGAGAAGTGGGTTAGGGTTGGGTGGGCATTGCTTGTCCATAAAGGACCTTGGTATGAGTGAGAAAAAGGCACCCCTTCTTTGACCTTGTGGGTGGTGAGTGCAGCCCAGGGTGCAACTTTGAGAAGAGCCACCTGGCTAGACGTCAGCCCTTCCCTCCCCCTAAGCTTATGCTAGGGCCCTGGCAGGTCACATATATTGACAAGGAACAGCTGGAAACGAAGATGGCCTTATGAAATGAGGCTGGCCTGTTGGAGGGGCTGACTCAGAGGAGCACTACAGGGGCTCAGCTTCGCCCCCAGAAAAACTAACGCCCTCCTCTCGCTCTTACTCCAGGCCAGACAGACGTTCGTAGCCTCTGCAGTCTCCATGGCGTGTTTGACCTGAGCCGCTGCTCCTGCTCCTGTGAGCCGGGCTGGGGTGGGCCCACCTGCTCGGATCCCACAGACAACGAGAAGCCCTCCTCCTCCCCACCCTCAGCGACCGGGTCCTGCCCAGATGACTGCAACGATCAGGGTCGCTGTGTCCGCGGTCGCTGCGTGTGCTTCCCTGGCTACACTGGCCCCAGCTGTGGCTGGCCCTCCTGCCCCGAGGACTGCCACGGCCGCGGGCGCTGCGTGCAGGGCGTGTGCGTGTGCCGGGCGGGCTTCTCAGGCAGCGACTGCAGCCTGCGCTCCTGCCCTCGGGGCTGCAGCCAGAGGGGGCGCTGCGAGGACGGGCGCTGCGTGTGCGACCCCGGCTACACTGGCGAGGACTGTGGGATGAAAAGCTGCCCTCGAGGTTGCAGCCAGAGGGGGCGCTGCGAGAATGGGCGCTGCGTGTGCAACCCCGGTTACACCGGCGAGGACTGTGGGGTGAGGAGCTGCCCCCGGGGCTGCAGCCAGAAGGGGCGCTGCGAGGACGGGCGCTGCGTCTGTGACCCCGGCTACGCTGGCGAAGACTGTGGCTCGCGGAGCTGCCCGTGGGACTGCGGCGAGGGCGGACGCTGCGTGGACGGCCGCTGCGTGTGCTGGCCGGGGTACGCGGGCGAGGACTGCGGCACGCGGACGTGCCCGCGCGACTGCCGAGGCCGTGGGCGCTGCGAGGATGGCGAATGTATTTGCGACGCAGGCTACAGCGGGGACGATTGCGGCGTACGTAGCTGCCCTGGCGACTGCCACCAAAGGGGCCGCTGCGAGGACGGCCGCTGTGTGTGCTGGCCAGGGTACACAGGGCTTGACTGCGGCGCACGCGCCTGCCCGCGAGACTGTCGGGGCCGCGGGCGCTGCGAGAACGGCGTGTGCGTGTGCAATGCGGGCTACAGCGGCGAGGACTGCGGCGTGCGCAGCTGTCCCGGGGACTGTCGCGGCCGGGGCCGTTGCGAGAGTGGCCGCTGCGTGTGTTGGCCCGGGTATACAGGACGGGACTGCGGCACGCGCGCCTGCCCTGGCGACTGTCGCGGGCGGGGGCGGTGCGTGGACGGCCGCTGTGTATGCAATCCGGGCTTCACAGGCGAGGATTGCGGGAGTCGTCGGTGCCCTGGGGACTGTCGCAGTCGCGGCCGCTGCGAGGATGGCGTGTGCGTGTGCGACGCAGGCTACGAGGGCGAGGACTGCGGCGCGCGCAGCTGCCCCGGAGGTTGCCGAGGTCGCGGCCAGTGCCTGGACGGGCGCTGCGTGTGCGACGACGGCTACTCGGGCGAGGACTGCAGCGAGAGGCGGTGCCCGCGCGACTGCAGCCAGCACGGCGTGTGCCAGGACGGTGTGTGTACCTGTTGGGAGGGCTACGCGGGCGAGGACTGCGGCCTCCGTACTTGTCCCTCCAACTGCCACCGACGTGGCCGCTGTGAGGACGGCCGATGCGTGTGCGACTCAGGCTACACTGGCCCCTCCTGCTCAACCCGCACCTGTCCGGCCGACTGCCGGGGCCGTGGGCGCTGTGTGCAGGGAGTGTGCGTGTGCCATGCGGGCTACAGCGGCGAGGACTGTGGGCAAGAAGAACCTCCCGCCAGCGCCTGCCCTGGGGGCTGCGGGCCCCGGGAATTGTGCCGAGCAGGCCAGTGTGTATGTGTCGAGGGCTTCCGAGGCCCCGACTGCGCCATCCAGACGTGCCCCGAGGACTGCCGCGGCCGGGGAGAGTGTCGTGAGGGCAGCTGCATCTGCCAAGATGGCTATGCAGGGGAGGATTGCGGGGAAGGTGAGCGGGCATCTTTTCCCTATATGCTCGGTCAGGAACTGGGAACTGGAGCCGGTGGGAAGGCCTGAGCCTGAGGCCTAGGAGCCCAAGGACCTGGAGAAGAGTGAAGAAAGGTCATATATTGGGGCCAGGCCGCAGTCAGAGGAGCCAGGGAGCCAGTGTCTACCAGGGGGAGCAGAACCGTGGGGGCATGCCTGCAGGCAGGACCTGCTTTCAGATCTCTGATGAGCAGGTTAGGGGCCCCTTTCGTTGCTTTTAGAGAGACACTGTGTTCCTGGAGATGGGGGGAAGGTGAAGGAGAACCAGGGCTTGTTCAGGCCTCTATCAGCTTTGCCCCACCCCCAGAGAGGAATGGGAACTGGAATGGATCTCTTAGTATGGCACTGAGTATGGGGGTCTGTGATGGTGGGAGTAGGGGTTGGGGGGCTGCCTTGGACTAACCAGCTTCCCATATCCCACTCTCCTGGGCAGAGGTGCCGGGCATTGAGAGCATGAGGATGCACCTCCTGGAGGAGACGACAGTTCGAACAGAGTGGACCCGGGCTTCTGGCCCTGTGGATGCCTATGAAATTCAGTTCATCCCCACGGTGAGAGCCAAGCTCCAAGAGGGGGCAGAGGGGCTGGACTCGGGGGGTAGATGCTTACCTCAAGCAGGAAGTTCCAGGTAATCAGTGGTTGAGTCCAGGTCGCTGGGTTCCTGAAGCTGCTGTAAAGGCCTTCTCATCCTGCCCTCCACTGGGTGCAGAAGGCTTTTGCAGTATTGGTCCACTGCTGCTGGAACACCTCTGGTGACGGTGAGCTCAGTACTTCCTAAGGCTGTCCAATGTGTTGTTGGTTATCACTCTGAGTCAGTTCTTTTTGTTGCTGAATCCAAGTCTTCCCCATTCTAATGTCCATCCATTGGCCCTGGCTGGGTGTTCACAGCAGTGGGAATGTTTTTTGCTGTCCCTGCATCCTTCACCACAGGATTCAGGTATTTGGAGACATCAGCCATCACATCACCCTTCATTCTCTCCAGGCTGAACCCACTGGTCTCTTCACCCCTTTTCCCTAAGGCTTTGTTCTCTCAATCCTTCACTTCCTGATTTCCCTCCTCTAGTGCCTCCTGCTTTTCATGTGTCCTCCAAAATGTGAGGGCAGCAAGGAGCCCAGTCGTTCACCTGACTAAAACTCTGGACACATTGGCATTTTTCTCAGAGTTAACGTATATTAACTTGTGTCACACAAACTGTCAGCTGTTTTGATCATATTTTTTTAAGTAACTTTTTACTAGAAAAGTCATATAAGCTTAGTGTAGAAACTTTAGAAAATAGATAAGGAAAGAAGAAACAAGAAAGGAAGGAAGAAAAGAAAGAAGGAAAAAAGATGACATTCAACTATATATACTCTTTTAGCCTAAATATAGGCCTTTACATTTGGCTTGGTTCATTGTTATCTTTTTTGATTTGGGCCAAGCTGTCTAGGCTGTTGCAATGATTTGAGTCTGTGAACTGGCTCTCCCGCCTCCATGTCGTCAGTGCATTGCAAAGCATCCTTTCTCTGTCTCCTTCCAACTCACTGTTAAAGTATTTGGGGGGCATCCTAAGGACAAAGCCTTGTGGCCTCTCATTAGAGACCTCCCTTTTTCAGACGGGGCTTTTATGATGTGTTTGGTCTCCCAGCTCCCAATCATCTGACATTTCTACCGTCCAGCTCATGTTTTCCTGCATCATCCCACAAATGACTTGGGAGGGTAGGCCATGTCACCCTCATCTCTGCCCAGCTAGGACTCTGGAAGAAAAATAAACTCCCAGGACCTGAACCCTAGGAAGGCTCTAGGACAGCAGGAACAGCTCAGAGGTGCAGGCTGTCATCCCCACCCCAACTGGCCTGGTCATTCTAAGTCTCCTTATTATACCCCCAGGGCCAGACCTCAACCATGTGCTGTCTTTCCTCACTCCCTGGTAGAAGCAGAGGCAGAAATCCCTATTTTGCTGCTCAACCAAGATTGTCTCTTCTGTTTAAAAAACATTTCTTTTTTTGTGTTAAAAATAATTTAATCACAAGACAAGCATTTGGCAACTAGAGAAAAAAACAAATAATTCTTGGCTGCTTCACACTCAAACAAGCACTCTTAACATTTTTAAGTGTTTCTCCCACTCTCTTCTTCTGTGTGTATATTGTTTACATAGTTCTAATCTTGAGAGGGTGGGACTTTGAGACGGAACTTTCTGAAAAAACTTCAGGGAAAGAAGAATTAAAATAAACACTTGAGATGGATGGAGCTTGCAGGGCAGCACTGTCTCCTGCTCTCCGTAAATATGAACCCATCCTTGGGTGTTCTCAAGAGGTGCAGCTTCGCAGCTGTAGCCTTAGGCATTCTCCCTCACTGTGTGGCCAGGGTGGTATTGAGATGGCCTGTGCCCAGCTTGGCCATGCTCTCAGCTCATCAGCTCTGCTCTGGGTATGGGCCTCTGTCACATTCTGGGTTCTCTCTGAGCCTGGGTGTGGAAAATGCTCTTGTAAAATTAGTCCCCAGACACCTCTCTTGGACTCCACATCAGCGTGTGCTACTGGCCCTCAGACTGTACTTTCTACGTTCTCTGTGGCTGGCCCCTGGAATTGTGCCTCTTGCCTTGGCCAGCGCTCTCTGTCCATTTTTGTTGGCACAGAGTATATTCAGTAGCTAGCTGTCTTCTGGCCACTGCCATCTTCCTAGAAGCCTGTCTCTACCTTATCTCCTCCCCTTTTCCAGGAGCTCTTCTCTCTCAAAGCCCAAACTCTGCCATTCCTGGCCAAGGGACACACCTAGTTATTGGAATGATTTTCAGAATGCATAAGAGGAACCTTCTTCCTTTCCCTGCACACATGGCTGTGTTACTCTGACTCAGTGGTTCTCAAACTGGACCTGGAGCATTGGCATCACTTGAGAGCTTGTTAGACATAAAAATTGATGAACTCTCCCCCTAGATCTACTGAATCAGAAGCTCTGGGCGTGGAGCCCAGTGACCTGTGTTGTAACAAGCCCTCCAGGTGATTCTGATGCACTCCAAGCCTGAGGGCCACTTACTTAAGGAATGTTGCTCTTGTGCAAAATACTGGCTTCTCTATGAATGTAAGAGAAAGCAAGAGGAAACTGAGGGAGATGAGCCTCTGAACAGAAAGAGGTTCAGGTATTCCTTGTCTGGGTGTACTCTGCAGTCTGGAAACTGGGGTTATGCCACATTTTCATTGGGACACAAGACCTCACAGCCTCAGAAAAGTTTGTGTTTGGGTTGAGTCTGAAAAGGGGGATGAGGGTGAGGTAAGCTTTAGAGACCAGCCAAGGTGGAGTTCCCCCCCACCCCGGGGCCACAAGGTTGATCTCAAGAATAGGGTTAGAAACTGACCAAGGACAATCTGTGAAGCGGCCAAGCTTTCACCAAGGGGCAGAGCCAGGGGCCAGCATCTGGCTAGAGAGCCTGCCTCAGACCAGACAGAGAGAAATGGGTTAGACTGACAGTGGGCCTTTCTGGGGGCTATTCCCAAATGGACTTCAGGAGGGACAAAGAAGTGTCTAAAAGCTTCATGTAGGTGATCTAAAGGGAGAAGGAGAGCTTTTGGGGTTGGCCTTGTCTTGCTGAAAGGACCAGACATCATCAGGGAGTACCCAAGGGTGTGTGTGTGTGTGTGTGTGTGTGTGTGTGTGGTGGGTTGGGGGAATAAGGGGAGAGGGAGAGCATAAGTTCTGGGAAGGATGAAGACTTCACAGGTCTTGAGTTGAAGCTAACCCAAGGCCTCCTAGGCTAAGGTATCCTAGGGCAGGGTAAGTAGGAGAGGGATGGGGGTCCTGTGTGACCAGGAAACCATTTCAGCCAAGAAAACTCTGACATAGCTTTATTTCATCCTCAACCCAGAAATCTCTACGTGGCCTCTCATCTGGTTTTATACTTCGGTATTTACTATGTTGAACCACAATTCTCTTGGTTTAGGAGAGTACCTTTTGAAATTTCCAATCCTACTTGGCTGAATGGAGGTGTCCCCATCACGGCCAACATAGCTAAGCAGAACAGAGCGTCCTTATTAGCCATCCTAGCTGGACAGCCCAGTGAAATTCAGGGCTGTTAGCCTGCTCCCAGATGTCCAGTTCCTCCCATTTCCTCCCCAGCAACTGGCTCTCCAGGAGACCCCGCCTGGAGCAGGCGCTGGCCGATTTCCTATAGGGTCACCACAAATAATCATAATACCTTAAATGTACACTTGGAGGAGGAGTGTTTGCTCACAGGCATGTACTTCACATAGAGATTTGGGTAGGGATATAATAAAACTTAAGATGTGGCCATACATTTAGCTACTGGGGCATGAGCTATCTGAGGACAGGGACCATATCTCTTATTTTGTGTCTCCAGCACCCAGCATGATGCCAGATACAAAATCAGGGAAACATATTTGTGGAACTTTGAACAGGTGGGCCTTTTTTTGAGGGGCCTGTAACTCTGCTGAAAAGACAGGAAATGTGCCTAAAGGACAATGTTGTGACATGGGTCACACTCAAATTACACAGCGGGGGCCGGTGTCTGTGGGGAGGCTGGGCCGGGACAGATGCTTTGAGGAGGAAGTGAGACTTGAAGGGGCACCCTCATCCACTTCATCTGTTATGACAGGAATGAGCCCGGAGAAGCCTCCTTGTGCCAAGGTAATCAGGATTGCCAGGGGAAATCCAAAGCAAGAGTCCTGGTGTGTGTCGGGTAGAATTCTGACAGACAGATGATGAACAGACGAAAAAGATAGTGCCCATGACAGGGGACCCTGAGGGCACACTGCCGGGGTTTTAATCCCTGCCACTTTCTTGATGTTGGTGACCTTGGGCAAGGTACTTAATCCTTTTGTAGCTCAGTTTCCTCATCTGTATAATGGGAATAATAGGACCTATCTCATAAGGTTCTTATGAGGATTAAGTGAGTTCATGTACATAAATTGCCTTGAACAGTAGCTGGCATGGAGTAAGTGCTCTAGATGTGTTTGCTGTTAGAACGCATGCTCCCTAGCTGTATAGTACCAAGTTCTGCACAGTCCCTTGTTGACACTGCTTGGAACTGGAAAAAAGAGAGATAAGGGGGACTGAGCAGCAGGGGCGAGAGTGCCAGCCCCTGATCTACCTGGTGCTCTCTCTCTTACAGACAGAGGGAGTGAGCCCCCCCTTCACAGCACGGGTGCCCAGCTCTGCCTCAGTCTATGACCAGAGAGGATTGGCCCCTGGTCAGGAGTACCAGGTCACTGTTCGTGCTCTTCGAGGGACTAGCTGGGGCCCTCCTGCCTCCAAGACCATCACCACCAGTGAGAGCTGGGGCTGTGGGGTGGGGACCGGGTGGAGATCTGGATCTGAGAGGAGTGATTGGGCATCTGCCCTCCAGGAGGGCAGAGGGGAGGGGTTGGGTGGGAGCAGGGCTCTTAGGAGGAAAGCTGGTGACTGAAGAACCAGACTCCAACCTGATCCCTCCTCTCTCTAACCTGGCTAGTGATCGATGGCCCCCAGGACCTCCGCGTGGTGGGTGTGACACCAACCACACTGGAACTCAGCTGGCTGCGCCCCCAGGCTGAGGTGGACCGATTTGTGGTGTCCTACGTTAGTGCTGGCAACCAGAGAGTGCGGCTGGAAGTGCCCCCTGAGGCAGACGGGACGCTGCTAACTGACTTGATGCCAGGCGTGGAATATGTGGTGACTGTCACTGCAGAGCGGGGCCGGGCAGTAAGCTACCCGGCTTCTGTCAGGGCTAACACAGGTATGGCTGGCCAGGGGTTCAGGAAGGGCTGAGTTTCCAATTAGGAGCCCTTTCCTTGGGAGCCCTCGTCTAGGGCTCACAGGCTCCTCTGAATGCATTTGGCAGGGTGTCTGGGGGTCCCAAAGCACCTGCTGGGAGCCTTGCCCTGGACCAAGGGCACTGGGGAGACAGAGCCCTCAGCTGCTTGGAGTCCTAGAGGGGGGCTGCAGTTGGAGTATGGGAGGGGCTGCCCCATGGAGAGAAGTAGTAAATAGGAGATACTGTCTGACCCACCAAGATGCTGGAGGTTCTGATCCAAACTTAGGTACAGGGACGCCCTAGGGCTCACAGTCAGTGGTCAGATCCTGCAGGGATTGGAATTAGGCAGATCAGAGATCAGCACTCCTGTTGACTTTAGGATTGAGGTTCTGGGGAGTTACGTCTGATAGCAGTAATTTTCCACTAACCCTCAAGGTCTCTTAACAGATGCCTGGATCTTTCTTTTCTTTTCCTGTGACAGAGGGACGCCCACCTTGCTGTAGCTCACATTCTCTCCTCCCACTCCCCTTTCTCTCCTTCAGACACAGGGCCCCACCCGCTGGCTTCTCTCTTCTTTCTAGGGCACCAAGAGTGGCGGGCTTGGAGGGCAAGGGTTGAGGGGCTCCTGGGACACTAACTCCTTTCTCTTGGTTCTCTTTCCAGGTGGGCCTGGGGCACAGGGAAGAGGCCTCTAGCTCCGGAGGGAGGGGCGGAGGGAGGGACTGCCGTGGGGAGGAGTGCAGGGTTTGGGGGGCTGTCACTGACCTGCTCTCCCCCTCCCCCTTTTTTGCCCCCGGCAGCACCAGGTCACTACAGTTACCCGGAGGTGCGCCCCCCAGCCCCGCCCCCCAGGTCCCGGCCCCGGCCGGCCTCGGCCTCACGGCCTCCGCGCCCTGCTCGGCCCCCTCGGCCCTCACGGCCCTCACGGCCGGCGGAGGAGGGGGAGGAGGAGTCTCGGCCTGGGCCTAGCCTGCCCCTGCCCCCTCGACGGGCGTGGGCCAACCTGACGGCCGAGCTGGGCCGCTTCCGCGGCACGGTGCAGGACCTGGAGCGCCACCTACGGGCCCACGGCTACCCACTGCGGGCCAACCAGACCTACACGTCGGTGGCGCGCCACATCCATGAATACTTGCAGCGGCGGCGTCTGACGGCTGCAGCCCCCGTCGGCTCCCCCGCACACCAGCCCCGTCGCCCCCACCCCACCGCCAGCCCCGACTCAGGCACCTGGAAGCGGGACTCCAACCAGGGCATCTACGGCCTCTCACCCGAAGGCGTCGACCGAGTGGCTGCGCCCCGCCACCCCAAGCCCGAGGTGCTGGGCAGTTCCGCTGACGGCGCCCTACTCGTATCCCTCGATGGGCTCCGCGGCCACTTCGAGCGCGTGGTGCTGCGCTGGCGGCCCCAGCCGCCCGCAGAGGGCCCCAGCGGGGAGGTGACCGTGCCGGGCACCACGCGCACCGTCAGCCTACCCGATCTCAGGCCCGGCACCACCTACCACGTGGAGGTCCATGGGGTGCGGGCAGGGCAGACCTCCAAGTCCTACGCCTTCATCACCACCACAGGTAGCGTGGGCTGGGGCGCCGGACCACCCATCCCCTGCCCAGCCTCACCTGCCCGTTGGAGTCTACATCCATGAGTTCCTCCCACTGCCTCACTGCTCAGACTGCCACCCCCAGTACACCCTTCTGCCTTCAAGCACTACCTGGTCCAGGCTCCAGGGGACCCACAACAAAGCACGTCCTTCTGTGTCCCTAGAAGCCACCTCCACCCCCAGGGTCCTGGCAGATACCCAAGGCCAAGGAGACTGGTCTTGGGGTTCCCTGATTTTCACTTCAGTTCCCAGGGCACTTCTGCCAGGATTGCTATTCTAGGCAATAGAAAGGGCATTTGGTGGGTGGGGCAGTGCCTGCAAAGACTCACTGGGGCAGCTTGGGTGGGGCTGGGAGTGAAACCAGAGGTTCCCTGCTCTGACTCACTGTGGTGAAGGTGGCTAAAGACCGTGGTCAGTGGTTACTGTTTTCCACAATTTGGCCTTGACCGCAAAGGGACACATCGGAACTGCTTGGGGGTGGCCTTGAGGCCATCCATCAGGCAGCATGTCTATGTGAGAGGTGAAACCACTGCTTTTTGAGCTGTTTTTCCAGCCTCCTGGCTCACTTCATGCTTGTCTCTCCCACAGGAAAGATGTCCAGGCTCGGGGATGGGGCGCTCTGTGGCTGCCATGGGGAGGGTTGTGGGCCTCTTCTTCCCCCATAGGGCCCAGATGCCACCTGAGCTGGATGCCCCCCCACACACATCCTCTCTTCCCTCTCTTCTCACTACCCTCTCTCTTCTTGCATCCTCTTTCCCTAACACCACCATCTCCTCCTTTCTTCCAGGCTTCTCACTGCAGCATTAATGGAAGCCACGACCACCACCCACTGGGGAGGGGGATGCGTGTAGGGAGGGACGTGGAAGTCTGTGGGTGCTGGCAGTCACTGGAGCCTTGTGAGGGAAGGGGTGGCAGGCTTTATTTCTTTTATTTATTACCTACAGGCCTGTCTGTTCAGAAATGTGGCGGACAGGGGTGTTCAGAGGACTGCACAGACGTTTGGGAGGATGAGGTGGCCCAGGGAGTGGTCCCAGGAACAGAAAAGGGGGGTCTGTAGGTTCTTAGAGGCTAGGGGCCACACCCTGGGGGCTGGGGTTTTCTTTCTGGCTCTAATACTCGATTCTCTTGTTTTTCTCACCCTGCCCCTTCCCAGGGTCCTCCCCCTCAGGCCTCTTGGGGGCGACTGATGAGCCTCCTCCCTCCGGCCCTTCAACAACTCAAGGGGTCCGGGCTCCCGTCCTGCAGCAGCGCCCCCAGGAGCTGGCAGAGTTGCGGGTGCTGGGCAAAGACAAGACAGGGCACCTCCGCGTGGCCTGGACCGCCCAGCCTGACACCTTTGCCCACTTCCAGCTGCGCCTGAGCGTGCCCGAAGGGCTGGAAGTTCATGAGGAACTACTGCCAGGGAATGTCCGCCAGGCTCTGGTGCCCTCACCCCCTCCTGGAGCCCCCTATGAGTTGTCACTTCGTGGGGTCCCTCCCAAGGGCGAGCCCTCTGCCCCTCTCATCTACCAAGGCATTATGGGTACATCCTGGATTCTGCTCAGGCCAGTGTCCTGAGGTTTGGGGAGGAGCTGGGCCATCAGGACTTCAGAGGTGGGATGACGGTTGAAGGCAGGGCTAGTGTTTGGGTCTGGGTGGTAGGAGAAAGCAAGGAGAGAAAAGGAGTTGAGGGTTCAGGGGAAAGAGGGATGGGGGGTGGTCTTAGAATGATGATAGAGTGGGTTGGGGAGGGGAGTACTCCAGGAAAAGAAGATGGGAGGAGAGAAGTCAGAGGGTGGGACAGCAATTCAAGGAGAGAAGCTGGTGGCCCTGGCTCTCCACCTGAAGCTTTCTTTGTCCTATGTCCTGCCCCCACTTCCTGGTCACTCCTCTGCCCTACCCCACCCCATAGGTCTCTCAGGGTGGGTGCGGGAAGGCATCTGGCCCCAAGGGTACTGACCCTCGGCTCCCTCCTCCCCTTCCCCACAGCCACCACCACCCCTCACTGGGCAGGCTAGGACAGTGGTGCTGCCCCCTACCCTGGGAGCCTGGCCTGCAGTGGACAGCGCCCCATGGTCCCATCAGCCAGTTTCTGCTGGGAGTGGAGGTTCCTTAGAGCAGGGAGCTTCACAGCCATCAGGACTTCGGAGATGGGTGAGGTTTGCAGAACCAGTGAAGGACAGGGCCTGGGGTACCTGGCTCTCACATTCCACCTGGTCGCTCTGTATGGGACCATGGTAGCCGGCTCTCCCTGCAGCCTTAGGTCAAGCTCACCACTGGGAGAGAGTGTGGCAAGCGAGAGAAGTTCACGTGGACGGAGGAGCCTTCAGACTGCTCTGAAGCAGCAATGGGGAGGTTCAAAACAGGGAGAACCATAGGGGACCTGAAACTCCCCCAAAGATCTTGGTGTGGAGAGGGACTGAGACCTTTGCGAGGGGCGGGGAAGCTGTCACAAAGGAAGGACCACAGCTATTCCTTTGGTTGGTTTGAAGAGACACTCAGAGAATGGAGGGGAAATGTCTGCCTTCCCCAAAAAGCTGGTCACAGAGGGCTGAGGGGTGGGAAAAAGGAGGCTTCGAGGGAGGCAGCTGTCCAGGATGGAGTGAACCAGTGGGCAGAGGACGGGGAAGGAGACCAGGGGCAAGGCAATGGTGAGTCCACCTGCTTTGCTTTTTGCCCCCCACACTCCAGACAAGGATGGGGAGAAGCCTGGGAAGCCATTGGTCCCACCACGCCTGGGCGAGCTGACAGCGACAGATGCAACCTCCAGCTCCCTGCTTCTGCACTGGACAGTCCCTGAGGGCGAGTTTGACTCCTTCGTGATCCAGTACAAGGACAGGGATGGGCCCCAGGTGGTGCCCCTGGAGGGGCCCCAGCGCTCAGCCCTCATCACCAACCTGGACCTCGGCCGAAAGTACAAATTTGTCCTGTATGGACTCGTGGGCAAGAAGAGGCACGGACCCCTAGTGGCTGAAGCCAAGATAGGTGAGCGAGGGTGGTCACATACCCGCCTGCCCTGCCCTCTGCATGGTGCTGGAGGAGATCTTCCCAGTGATTTGGAACCTGTTTTGGGAACTCCACAAAGGCTTCCGGGAGGTGTTGGTGCCTGAGATGAGTCCTGAAGGGGAAATAGAGGTGGGTCAGGCAGAGAGGTGGAGGGGGGCAGCACAGACAGAGGGAGCCATGGAGAGCGAGGCAGGAGTGAGTGTGGCCCTGTAGGAGAATCGATGTCTGTTCCCTCTGGATGGAGAGCAGGGCACCTGGGGAGCTGAGAGGATTGGTCTCATTTGAGGGCTCCAGGGGGCCTCTGAAGGGTTTTAAGTGGGGGAGTGACATGGTTTGATATTTATCTTAGAAGTAACACTGAGGCTGCTGCAGAGGATAGGTGGGGAGGTGACTTAAGAGCTGAGAAGAAATGATGGTGGCCTGTCTGGGGTGTTGGCAATGAGACTGGATGTGGGAAGTGAAGGAGAGTGAGGAGGCCCAGGCACCCCTGTGTTTCTGGATCAGTCGAATTCTGTGAGACAAGAAACAGTGCAGGTGAGGAACAACACTTCCTTGTTAGTCACCCCATGTGGGACACTTAGATAAACATATTTTGAGCATTTAAGTGTAAGATGTGTTCAAGATGTTCTAAATGTATGATCACACTTAATCCTTCCAGCAGCCCTGTGAGGCATGCCCATTTATAGATGAGGAGAATGGAGGCACAGAGAGGGAGAGGTCCCTCCAGCACAAAGTGATGGGGCCATGGAGTCGTACTGCTACCCTCGTGGATCTGGAGAACAGAGAGAAGGCCTGAAGAGGGGGTGTGGGTGTCATCAGTGCCAATGGACAGGGGCCCAGTGAGGGTGCTAGGGAAAGCAGAGAGAGGGCCGCTGGAACCCTGGAGATGGCCAACACTCAGAGCAGGAGCAGAGGAAGAGGAGACCGCAGGGCAGCCTGAGGGGGCACTTAGAGAGAGGAGCAGAGCCAGGGAGAATGTGTCCTAGACGCCAACCCAGGGCGCGGTCAGACATGTCAGATTCCGTAAGAGTGATTCAGGGCTACAGAGTGTCCACAGGACTTAGTAATGGTGAGGTCCCCACTGACCCTGGTCAGAGCTGCTGGTAGAGGGTGGAGCTGGGTTGGAAGGGTGATGGAGGTGAGGACAAGGCTACAACTAGTGTAAACATCTCTTTCTGGAATCTGGGCTAGAAAGAGAGAGAAAAGAGGGCAGCGGAGGCTGGAGGGAGATACAGCTGAGTGGAGGAGCTCGTGCCAATGCTGTGGCACAGCAGGAGGGAGTGAGGGGTTGGTGGTGTAGGGTGGGTGAGGAGGAGGTGGGCTCGGAGCACAGGTGTGGGAGGCCGTTCCACATTAAAATGCTCCAAGGGTCGGGCTTCCCTCTCCTGGAGGAGAAACCAGCTAGTGGTTAGGCCTGGAAGCAATGGAGGTTGTCCGGGAAGACTTCCCTGGCCATGAAAATGGGGAAAGGGCTGGCTGGGCTCCCCTCTCTCTGAAGCTCCTCCCCAGGCTGAGGATAGGGTCAGGGCCACACTAGTTCATACAGTGCTTTTGTGCCATTTAGAAGAAGACACCCCTTTCTCTAGGTGGGCCTAGCCCCTTGCCAGGGTACACAGCTTGGCAAGCAGAGTGCTAGCCGATTTTAGTCCCTCAGTCCTCCCTTAGCCGTGCACCTTTGTGCAGTGAACAGCCTGCACAACATCATATAGCATCCCTATGTGGGAGATTGATTCCCCCTTCTCCTATGACCTGTATCCTTCCTTCTCTTTACCCCCTCTTCCTAGTGCCTCAGAGTGATCCCAGCCCAGCAACTCCACCCCGCCTGGGAAAGCTGTGGGTGACAGATCCCACACCAGATTCGCTGCACCTCTCCTGGACTGTCCCTGAGGGCCAGTTTGACTCCTTCGTGGTTCAATACAGGGACAGGGATGGACGGCCCCAGGTGGTGCCTGTAGAAGGGCCCGAGCGCTCCATCACTGTTTCCCACCTGGACCCCGACCACAAGTACAGATTCAGTCTGTTTGGGATTGCCAACAAGAAGCGGCATGGCCCCCTCACGGCTGATGGCACCACTGGTGAGTGGCAGTCACCTCAGCCGCCGCGTGACCCCTCCCAGCCTTCCGCACACTTGCCCTCAGCCGGGAACCAGCTGGGCCTCCCAGTGAGACGGCTGACTCCGAATCCTGGCCCTGCTCCCGGGCTGAGGGGCAGCCAGCCTCCCCCAGACTGCTGGACCCCTTCCATCCCATTTAGCTGCTCCCCAAGGCCCAGAAGGTGTGTCATACCCTGGCTGTGCCAGACTCCTCACGAGTTCAGTACTCACACTAATTGAATAGTGACCCCCCCCAGGTGTGACAACCTGTCCAAACCCCAAGCCCCAGTATCGGGCTGCCAGTTCAGTCCAGGCTGCATCCTCTTATTTACAGCCCCAGAGAAGAGAGAGGAACCGCACCACCCAGAGGCCCCCGAGCAGCCCCTGCTGGGGGAACTGACAGTGACCGACGTCACCCCAGACTCCCTGCGCCTGGCCTGGACCGTGGCCCAGGGTTCCTTCGACTCCTTCATGGTCCAGTACAAGGATGCACAGGGGCAGCCCCAGGCAGTGCCCATCGAGGGGAATGAGAATGAGGTCACCATCCCTGGTTTGGAGTCCGACCGAAAGTATAAGATGAACCTCTACGGGCTTCATGGCAGGCAGCGTGTGGGGCCTGTGTCTGTGGTGGCCACCACCGGTGAGTCAGGGCCGCAGGGGCCCCCATCCCTCTCTGCCCCCAGCCCTGGCCTGGGGCTCCTTCAAACCACCCTCCACCTTCTCTTTCTGGGCTCCAATTCTGCCAAGCCTCCACCCTCTACTTCTCCACATCCCAGGACTTCTTACCCAGCCGCCAGCCCCTCACCTCTTTCTTGGCCCTGCTTCTCCATCTCCAAGAACAGGCCCCATTTCCCCATTCCGAGCACCTGGAATCATCCCTCCACCCCGGGCTGTCCTCCCCACTGATGTGCTCAGCCACTGTGTTCTTTCCCCTCGGTTTGCTGGGCTCCTTCCCCTACCATGGCCTGGCTCGGCTGTGGTCATTTCTGAGCTCCGTTGCCTACTGCCCACATCGTCCTGCCATTCCTGCTCCATTCAGAGTGGCAGATGCAAGGGACAGGAGCACCATGCTTCCCAGCCTCTTTCTGGCATGAAGAGGGCTCCTCCCAGCCCCCCACCCCCGACTCCCAGCCAGCTTGGATCAGGGCGGAGAGCTCACTCTCAGCTTCCCTGCCTTGCATTCCTCCACGTGCCCAGCCTCCCCCTGTCCAGCGCCATCTCAGAGGTCGTGTAGCATCGTGGTTGGGAGCATGGGCTCTGGCACCAACTGCTTGGATTTTAATCCCAGCTCTGCAATTTACTGCCTATGGGACCTTGTGCAAGTTACTGACCTCTCTGTGCCTCAGCTTTCTCATCAGCCAAATGGGGATAATGTAACTGCTTCACAGAGTTCTTAAAATTAAATGAGTTAATGTGCATCCAGCGCTTAGAACAGTGCCTGGCACGTCAAAACTGCTGTTTAAGAGTGAGCTTCTATTTCTCCCTGACCCTCACTTCCCAGGAGCCTTTTTTTCTCCTCACCTCCCTACCTTCCCCATCCTGGCTTGGGTTGTCATTCTTGCCTGCTCCCTCCTCAATCTCCTGTCCCTTAAGTAGTCCCTCATGGACCAGGAAGGGGGTCACAAGGGCTGGACAGTCCCCCGACTCCATGCAGCCTCAGCAATGATCTAGCTGCAGCAGATGGTGGTTGGTGTCCTCGGGGCTGTGACTCTAGACCCAGCCAGGGAAGAGCATGGCCCTCCCTAGCCCCTACCCTAAATCTTTCTCCCAGTCTTGTCTGAAGCCCTGCCTTAGTAATCCATTCCTGGGGGTTAGAGGGGAGGGAGAAGCCAGGCTGCAGGGGCCACATCTGTCCCCTGTCCTGCTAAGCAGGGTGGGAGCAGGTGGAAGCCCTGGGAGGGGCAGGAGGTGAAAGGGAAGAACGCAGGTGGAAAGAGGCTCAGTGCCCCCTCCCATCCTTGAGGTCAGCACTGTCAGTGAGCACAGTATAGAAGAGTTTCTCAGTTTCCTCTCTTCCCATCTCAGCTCCTTTTCTCAGACATGAGAAGAGACCCCCGCCCCCATGGAGCCCACCAGTACAATCCTGCCTGCAGTACATGATGGGGGACAGGGGCCTGTCTCCATCGATAAGTTGCTGAATGGCTACTACAAAGGCTTCACTAGCCCTTAAGCCTACAGCTTGAGGACTGTATTTGCTGGGTGTGCTTTATTGTCATGGTTAATATCACCAGCAAAGCTTGTATCTCCATCTCTTCTCTCAGCCCCCCAGGATGTTGCAGATGAGACCCCCAGCCCCACTGAGGTGGAGGAGGCGCCCAGCTCCACAGAACCCAGCACAGAGGCCCCAGAGCCCCCCGAGGAGCCCCTCCTGGGGGAGCTGACGGTGACAGGATCTTCCCCAGACTCGCTGAGCCTGTCCTGGACCGTCCCCCAGGGTCACTTTGACTTCTTCACTGTCCAGTACAAGGACAGAGATGGCCGGCCCCAGGTGGTGCGTGTCGGGGGTGAGGAGAACGAGGTCACCATTGGGGGCCTGGAGCCAGGGCGCAAGTACAAGATGAACCTGTATGGCCTGTACGAGGGACAGCGTGTGGGCCCCGTGTCCACGGTGGGCGTGACCGGTGAGTGAAGATGGGGCCTGGTTCCTTTTCCTCCCGCTGGTGGCCCCCAGCCTCTCTGTGGCAATTGCTCTCTTTTGCTGCAGTGGAAACACAAGCTCCCACCTGCTTGGGGAAGACCTAGAAAGAGCAGTTTGCTGGGGACTGGGCTGCAACCAGGTTGAGCAAGTTTTAAACTTTCTGCGCCTGTTTCTTCATCTGTAAAATGGGGATAACACCACCCACCTCACAGAACTGTTATGAGGATTAAATGAGTTAGCAGACATAAAGCACTAAGAGTGGGCCTGGCATGGAAGAAACGTGCTGTCAGGGTTTGCCGCTACGATTATTATAATTACCCTTATTCTGGGGTCTGCTCTGTCCCCTTTGGCTGGTTAGATGGTGAGAATGTGCATGAGACATTGGCCTCCTCGTCAGTGCAGCTAGGAACTTTCTTTACCACAAGGAGAAACATCCCTTCCACCCCGTCTCGGGCTGGGTACAGGGCCACCTCAGCCACCACAAAGGACCCAGCCTGGGCACCTCCTTTCTAGAGGCTCAGCGAGGGCCAGGGTCCCAGGCAGGCCTCTGGGACCCTCTTGCTGACCAGCCCAGCCTGCTCACGAGGAGGGGCATCTCTCTTCCCCTTTGCTCACTGAGAGCAAAACAACCTTTTTCAAAAGCAGCTTTTACTATTAAGAGAAAGATTAACAACTTAACAGCATAGAAACAGATAGGTTTCCAGAGCATGTGTTTCTGTGCTTCCACAAGCCCAACCTCACAGCGACTTGGTTGGCTTAGTTTCCAGAACCTTCCCCTCCCAATTTCCTTTCTTTGCCTCAGTCAGCAGTGACAGGAGGGAGAGGGTAAAGCCACCCTGAGTTACTGTGCTGTGGGCCTGATGTAGAGGGAGGAAGGGAGGCTCATGCCAGGCCCAGAACATGCTGCCAGAGTTTCTCCTGGGGTGACCCTCGGTCCATCCTTCTGTCCTGGCAGTCCCAGTGGGCTCTGTGAGGCCCTGTCCCTGGTCCCCAGGTAAGGATAGGCTGTGTCGGGCACTGACTGAGGCAGTGCAATAGAGGAAAAGAGAGTTCTGGAATCTGACAAACTGAATTCCATTCCCGGCTTCTCCCGGTTCTTGGCTGCATGATCTTGAAAAAGTTACCTTCTCTCTAAGAACCTCAGCTTTCTCATCTTCAAGGTAGGGCAAGCAACACCCACCGTGTCGTAAGTGTTAGAGGTGGGGATGTAACCTGCCTAGCACATTCTTGGCTCATTTCAACTTTCTGCTCAAACCCTCTGTGGAGAAATCACTGTATATCTGTGTACAGATCCTGGAAATTTTAAAACATGTATTATCCTGGATAAAATATAAGTGTCCCTTTAAGAAAGAAACAAGCATGATATTCATTATCAGAGCAGGCAGGTGAGACCACTGAGCTGACTGAGGGGCCGCGCCTGGCACACAGTGCACACTGTACCGTTGCTAGGAGAAGAAACACATGGAGCTAGTTAGAAACATTTCTAAGTTGGAAAAGGATTTTCCCAAATGCAGCATGGGGACTGTTACACTCCTGGGAGTTCTAATCTCACCATTCCTGGTTAAGCCAGACCACCAACAGTAAGGCTTGATGGTGAGGGACAGTTTCTCTCCCTCAGGGAAAGGAGTATAGAGAGGGCAAAAACGAGCAGGAAATGGATGCTACAGGAACTAACAGAGCTAGAAGGCAAATGAAATGAAATACCATGCCTGGCCTGGCACCTAGTGCCTAGTATACCAGGTACCCCCTTGTCAACTGACCACCTTGTCAATACATGGTGGTCACTCCCACCCCTCTTCAGCCACCTCCATCCTTGTTCTCCCCCTCTCAGACTCATTTCCATCTTCCTAAGGCCTCATCACCAGCCCGTTTTTCAAGCAGATTTTATCTGTCTGGAGCCTAGTCTTATCCTCCCACAGGAGCCAGAGAAACAAGCTGTTGGGAACCCCACCCACCCAGCCACCCCCTCTGCCATATTACCTCTTGGGACCACCTTCCAGTTTCGGTCACTAATAAGGAAGGCCTCCCAGATTCAGCTCATTCTCGGGCGACGGGGACCTGCAGGTCTTGAGCTTGGCCTTTCCCAGCTCAGATGTGCAGACACATCTTAATTTAACAAACATCTGTGGAGCACCCACTGTGTGCTGGGCACTGGGGACACAGCAGTGAACACAGCAAAGCTCTGCCTGTGGCGCTCACATTCTAGCAGAGGGAGGAAGGCACCACAGTGCACAAACATATCAGTGGTGCTGTATGTGATGGTGATGAAAGCTGGGGAGCAAAGCAAAGGCCAGTAGGTGAGTTGGTGAGTGGGCCTGAAGGCAGCAGGAAAGGGCCTGTGGAAGAAAGACCTGAAGGGAGAGTTCAAGCCACATAGGCCTCTGGGGCAGAGGGAAGGTGTCCTGATCATCTGTGGACCAGGAGGAATGTTTTGGAATGGGGGGTGGGGGGCTTATGTGAGAGATGAACATGTGGGACCTCGGAGGCCATTGGCTTTTGCTCTGAGATGGAAGCCACTAAGGGAACAGGCTCTGATGAATGTGTTAACAGCGGGGAACAGAGCGAAGGGAGTGAGGGTGGAGGAGGGAGGAGATGGTTCAGGAGACTGTTATATAATCCAGTAAGAGCCGCTGGTGCTTGGAGACGGCGCAGCGGGAGCAGAGTGGATGAGGAGGGGTCAGCTTCTGAAGGTAGTGCCAACAGGACTTACAGGCCAGATGTGGGGTCTAAGAGAGGACGCAGGGATGACTCCAAGAATGGAGTTGTGATGTCACTGAGGCGGGAAGGCTGTGGAGGGCGTCCCTGGGCTCGGTTTTTTGACCTGTTGAGTTTGAGACACGGATTAGGCACCCAAGGAAGATGCTGAGCAAACACGGTGAGGTGGGGAGGTCTGGAAAGAGATGTTGGACCCATTGACGTACAGATGGAAGTTCAGCCACTTTCCCAGGGTTTCTGTGATGTCTGACACCCCTCCGCCCAAGCACAGCCCCAGATTCTGGCAGGGACTTAGTGAAGGGTTGTGAACCGGAGAGATATTGCCAATTACTGTAGAACCACCTCATGGGCACCACAAAAACTACAGACATAATTACAACCAAGAGAAACAGGGGTTTCTCCTAACAGCCCCCACCCTCTCTCTCTCAGCTCCACAGCCAGAAGAGACTCCTCCAGCCACAGAGCACCCCATGGAGCCACGCCTGGGGGAGCTGACAGTGACGGATGTGACTCCCAACTCTGTGGGCCTCGCATGGACCGTCCCTGAGGGCCAATTTGACTCCTTCATGATCCAGTACAAGGACAGGGACGGGCAGCCCCAGGTGGTACCTGTGGATGCAGACCAGCGTGAGGCCACTGTCCCCAGCCTGGAGCCTGCACACAAATACAAGATAAACTTCTACGGGCTACATGGTGGGCAGCGTATGGGCCCCCTCTCTGTGATAGCTGTGACGGGTGAGTGACGGGGTAAGGCCATCCCCATCCCTGGTTACCCAGAGTGCCCCCATAATCCCTCTCTCGGGTCCTGCCTTAGTGGCCCCCACCAGGTCTTTCTCGGGGTCACAGGCATCTAGTCTGTATCCTGACCCCTTGGCTCCCCGCTCAGGCTGGAACCTTCCCTGCCCTCCAGTCCTCAACTCCACTCTGCCCCCTCCTCCAGGTAGGAGTGTCTTCCTTCCGTCTCAGACTCTCTCGTCTCTCCCTCTCTGATTGTCCACAGCTGTTTCCTCCCCTTCTCTTTATAACCCTGCTGTGACTTGGATACAGCTGCCGCCTCCCCCTGCTGCCCTTTTTTATTGGGGTTAAATGATACACATCCCTTGAATCTCTTCTCGGAGGCCCTCAGCCCCCTGGCCCGAGCTGCATTCCCTTGCAGCCTGCCAAGTCTCTCCCCTCAGGAAGTGGCCCTTGCTCTGGGCTCTGAGCCCCTTCCCACCCTCAGGCTTCCTGGGTACAGGTTTCCGCCATTTTTGTGCCACAGCGTCTGGTGAAACCCATGGAACCCTCTCAGAGCCACATTTTAAAATTTATAATATAAAATGCATAGGATTACAAAGGAAACCAATTGTATTGATATACAATTATCAAAATACTTTTAAATACAAATTTATGACTTAGTAATACAGAGCCTTCTCTATTAGTTCATGAAGTCACAAGACTTAGTGGCATGTGTAATAACTTACCCACGTTTAGAAGTAGTGATGAGTATAAATGGTATTTTGAAGTTTCTGCAGTCATTCTAAGGGGATGTGAAAACATCTGTGATTCCTACTGATGACAAAGTGACAGACACTGCTAGAACCACTGTGGTTGGTGTCCTAATTCATCATTGCAGGAAATGCTACATTTCAGTTAGAGGTCAGAGAAAATAAAGACCTATTTCCCATCTGAGTTCAAGGCCCCCTGGAGGCCCTCAGAGCCCAGGAGCCCTGGGAGTGGGGAGTTCTTGTGCCAGAGGTCTCAGCCATGTTCTTTGTCTTCCTGGCTCCTAGCTCCCCTCCTGCCAGCCCCAGCCACAGAGTCCCTCCAGGAGCCACGCCTGGGGGAGCTGACAGTGACAGATGTGACCCAGGACTCCGTGGGCCTCTCGTGGACAGTCCCCGAGGGTGAATTCGACTCCTTCGTGGTCCAGTACAAGGACAGGGATGGGCAGCCCCAGGTGGTGCCTGTGACCGCAGACCAGCGCGAGGTCACCATCCCTGGCCTGGAGCCCAGTAGGAAATACAAGTTCCTGCTCTTTGGGATCCAGGATGGGAAACGACGCAGCCCAGTCTCTGTGGAGGCAAAGACGGGTAAGAGCGACCCCCAGGAAGCCAAGCCTGAGGCCCCAGCTTTTGCCCTTTGTCACACTCCTGATCTCCACTCCCTTCTGCAAGGCCTCCCCTTTGTCAACTCTTCTGTTGCATTCAAAGAACCATACTGCTTGCTCCTGTCCAAGGCAGATGAGAGCAGACAAATGGGGCCAGTTCCTGGATCTGCTCCCCCTGCTGATTTTTCTTCTCTCCTCATAATTCCTACTTCTGTTGAATGAGGGAAGCTCCTTCGGATCCCTTCCTGGAAGGTGGAACATGGGAAGCTGGGGGTTCTGGGAAAGGGGGTGAAGGCAGCCAGGAGCCCTTCCCACCTCCCTGGGCCTTGCAGGTCCTCAGCCCTTTGTGGCCATCACCTCCTGTGAGTTTTGCCGTCTCTCCTTTCACTCTCACCCAGTTTCTCACCCTACTGGCTCAGGCCCATCGGGTCCCACATCTGCCTCCCCAAGAGGACCCCTTTCCTCCTCTGCCCTCCTCCTGGAGCTTCAGAAACTGGGGACCGGAGGAGCCCAGGGCTGGCTGCCCAGCTGTGCCCCTTTCCTGGGTTTTGGTCCAGGCCCTCCCCTGCCTCTGGGGGCTCCCTGTTGCCAGAAAACTCTCGCAATAACAATGCCGTCAGCGCCCTCGCTCTCCAGGAAGGCAGCAGGCCAGCTCCTCCTCAGGCCTCGGGGTGGCTCCTTGGGCAGACACAAGATCCTCTCCTCGTCTGAGCTTCCCTTCTTTTCCCCCTACTTCCCCCACACACACAGGCAGCCCCCACTTTTCCATCAGGTCCTACAAGGGTCTCCTCCATCATAATATCCTGCCTCCTCACCTGCTCTCTGCCCCCATCAGAGATCCTGTACCCCCTCTGACGTCCCTAGGACCCTCAGATTTCCCCAGGGGCCAGTCAAATCACAAAGAGTAGGCTCCTTGGTAAAAGGAAATAAACAGAGCAAGTCTGTGATAAGCTATACCGTCTAAGGAAATAGTCTCTGATAGGTGGGAAGAATCTGGACAGCAAGAGGAATAAGATAAGCAGGAAGCTAGGGAATCTCCTTTCCCAGAGATGACTCAGGACAGAAGACCTCTCCCTGCATTGGTTGAGTGGGCAGAGGCATGGGCCAGTTGGGCATGGTGGCACGGATGGGAGGGTGATGGAAATATTTTGGGGAAACACTGAGCATTTGGGTAGTTCTGGTTTTTCCAACTCAGCAGGAGGCAGTCAAGGAGTCACTGTGGAAAAAAATAAACGCAAAGACCTTTTCTCTCTGTCAGCTGCCCAAGGTGACGCCAGCCCAGGGACCCCACCCCGCCTCGGGGAGCTGTGGGTGACAGACCCCACCCCAGACTCACTGCACCTCTCCTGGACAGTCCCTGAGGGCCACTTTGACTCCTTTGTGGTCCAGTTCAAGGACAGGGATGGGCCCCGGGTGGTGCCTGTGGAGGGCCATGAGCGCTCGGTCACCATCACCCCTCTGGACACCGGCCGCAAGTACAGATTCCTCCTCTACGGCCTCCTGGGCAAGAGGCGCCACGGCCCCCTCACTGCAGACGGCACCACAGGTGAGGGCATCCCCTGCAGGGCCCGGCTCTGCCCCCAGAGGCCCCCTGGGGAAAGTGTGTGGCACCCTGCCAGGCCAGGGCAGCAGGCGATCACTTTTGGTGGCTGCCATCACAGTTGTTATTTGGCCCCAGCCACTCCGGCTAGGATCCAGCCCCAAATTCTCCTTGCACAAGCTCATAGCGCCAGCCCTGTAGGACTCAGCCATGGCAAAGCCCTGTCCCTAGACCTCTCAGTCCAGCCCTTTGAGGTCACTCAGCCTTCCAGAAACAGCTCAGCCATTTCCTCTCTGTGTCTCCATCTCAGAGACCCGGAGTACTACGGACAATGCTGGCACAAAGCGTCCCCCAAAACCTCGTCTGGGGGATGAGCTGCAGGTGACCAGCGTGACACCGGACTCCGTGGGCCTCTCCTGGACAGTCCCCGAGGGCCAGTTTGACTCCTTTGTGGTCCAGTACAAGGACAGGGACGGGAAGCCCCAGGTGGTGCCCGTGGAGGGCAGCCTCAGGGAGGTCAGCATCTCGGGCCTGGACCCTGGCCGCAGGTACAAGCTGCTGCTCTACGGGCTGCACCAGGGCAAGCGCATGGGTCCCATCTCAGCCGTGGCCGTGACCGGTGAGTGAGGCTGCGGCTGGAACAGGCTGCTCCTCCTTCCTGCCTGGCTCTCCTGGTCTGACCAAACCGCATGATTTCTATTTCCCTTCTTTTGGGGGAAGGAATCAGCTTAATGGAGGCATAGGTTACGTATGATAAAATTCACCCATTTTAAGAGAATAGTTCAATGAGTTTTGGCAAATGTAGAAGTCATGAAATCATTACCACAACTGAGATATAAAACATTTCTATTAACCCCAAAAGTTTCCCTGTGCCCCTTTGCCATCAATCCCCCAACCCCAGCCTCTGGCAACTACCAATCGTTTCTGTCATTACACTTTTGCCTTCTTTTTTTTTAGATTTTTTTTTTCCTTTTTCTCCCCAAAGCCCCCCAGTACATAGTTGTATATTCTTCGTTGTGGGTCCTTCTAGTTGTGGCATGTGGGATGCTGCCTCAGCGTGGTTTGATGAGCAGTACCATGTCCGGGCCCAGGATTCAAACCAACGAAACACTGGGCCGCCTGCAGCTGAGCACGCGAACTTAACCACTAGGCCACGGGGCCAGCCCCATACTTTTGCCTTCTTCAGCATTTCATCTAACAGAATCATGCAATACACAGTCTTTTGTGGTGGCTTCTTGCACTTAGCATAATGCTTTTGAAATTCATCCCTGTGTATCAATAGTTGGTCCTTTTTATTACTGACCTCTTGCCTTCACCTCCCTCCCGCCTTCCCTCCTCTTGGAGAGTCTTGGTGCTGCGACAGACCCGTCACCCATCTCTACCTGTCTCTCTGAACCAGCCCCCAGGGAAGAAATTGAAGCTGAGACCATGGCCCCAAGCCCTCCAGCGTCTGAGCCCCACCTCGGAGAGCTGACCCTGGAGGAGGCCACGCCGCACACCCTGCGTCTATCCTGGACAGCGATTCAGGGAGAATTTGACTCCTTCGAGGTCCAGTACACAGACCAAGATGGACGACTCCAAGTGGTCAATTTAGGGGGCGACCAGAATGACATCACCCTCTCTGGCCTGGAATCTGACCACAGATACCTCGTGAACCTATACGGTTTCCACGGCCGGCAGCGTGTGGGTCCTGCTCAGATTGAGGCCCTGACAGGTGGGCAAAAGAACTCCTCCCTGTCTGCTCCCTTCCAGATGGCTGTGAGAGCCGGAGGAGAGCACAGTACCATGGACACCCTGCCCCCCTCTCAGGTCCTTGTCTCTCTGTCTGTGTTCAGTCCCAAGAGAGGAAGAGGATGAACCTTCAGAACCTCCTACCATGACCCCCGAGCCTCCCTTCAAGCCGCACCTGGGGGAGCTGGCAGTGACAGACGCCACCCCTGACTCCCTAGGCCTCTCCTGGACAGTCCCCGAGGGCCACTTTGACCACTTCCTGATCCAGTACAAGAACGGGGACGGGCAGCCCAAGGCAGTGCGAGTGCCGGGGCACGAGGACAGGGTCACCGTCTTGGGCCTGGAGCCAGACCACAAGTACAAGATGAACCTGTACGGCTTCCATGATGGCCAGCGTGTGGGCCCCATCTCTGTCATTGGGGTGACAGGTGAGTAGATGGTGGAAACCCCAGGGTGGGTGAGTGGGATACAGGAGACCCTCTGCTGGAGGCTGAGCCATGGGGCCCTTTGTGCCCCTCCCATTCCCTAGCTCCCTGAGGACCAATGGGTCCTCCTGGGCAGGGAAGGGCCACCCTGAGCAATACTGGTGGCTGCCCTGGGTCCCAGAGCTGCCCCCAGAGGCCCTGGGCATGTTTTTGAAATGTGGACGGAGTAGCACCACCCAGCCTCCTTAGGCCCCTCTGAACTGACCACAGGGCCCCAAGTCAGGGCCACAGCTTGGGAGAAGACCCAAGGACATCTCCCGGGGACCCTGCCTCACCCTCTCTCTGTCTCTTTCTCAGCTGCAGAGGAAGAGACCCCCACCCCCACAGAGGTGGAGGAAACCCCCAGCCTCACGGAACCCAGCACAGAGGCCCCAGAGCCCCCCGAGGAGCCCCTCCTTGGGGAGCTGATGGTGACAGGATCCTCCCCAGACTCGCTGAGCCTGTCCTGGACCGTCCCCCAGGGTCACTTTGACTTCTTCACTGTCCAGTACAAGGACAGGGACGGACGGCCCCAGGTGGTGCGTGTCAGGGGTGAGGAGAGGGAGGTCACCATTGGGGGCCTGGAGCCGGGGCGCAAGTACAAGATGAACCTATATGGCCTGTACGAAGGGCATCGTGTGGGGCCTGTGTCCACGGTGGGCGTGACGGGTAAGTGACTGCTAAAGGGCCCTTGGGGGTCTCTGGAAAGTTCTCTTTAGTGGAGCCTCCAGAGTCTCCTCCACTGGAAACCCAGGATCCCAAAACCCCAAACCTCTAACCCATCCGTTGTCCATTAACACTTCAGGACAGGTGTGATGTGGAGGCAGCAAGAGCGAGTCCCAGAGAGTACCAGGCCCATCTGAGAGAGGCCCTGGGGGACTGAGGCCTCCAGGCACTAACGCACTGACCGGTCTATGGCTCTCTGCTTTGCCTGGGAACTCTGGAAAGAACTTCTTTTTGGAGTTACGACAAATGCCATGAAATATTCATTCATTCATTCAACAAATATTTATTATATAAAATTTCAAACATATACACAAAGAGAAAGAATTGTGTAATGAGTTCCCATGTATCCATCACCTTGCTTCAACCAAATATTGACTCCCGGCCAGTCTGGCTCATCCGTACCCCACTCCTTCCTGCCCTCCCCCACTGGAGAGTTTTCTTCATTAACAGCTTTATTGAGGTATAATATGCATACCATAACATTCACCTGTTTTAAGTATATGACATCGATTTTTAGTAATTTTACAGAGTTGTGCAACTGTCACCACTGTCTACTTTCAGAACTTTTCCATCACCCCAAGAAGAAACCTGGTGTCCACATCCAGTCCTACACCCAGTTCTAGGCCACCACTATTCTATTTCCTGTCTCCTAGATTTGCCTTTTCTGGATGTACCATGTAGATGGTATCCTACAGTATGTGTTCTTTTGTGTCTGGCTTCTTGCACTGAGCACGTTTCTGAGACTCACCTGTTTGTACCATGCAGTAGAACTTCATTCTTTACAGCCAGATAGTATCCCATTGTATGGCTATACCACTGTGATATTTTAAAACTCATCCAGACACTGTATACTTCATCATCACATATTTAAATATACTGCTCTTTTTTTTTTTAAGATTGATACCTGAGCCAACATCTGTTGCCAATCTTCTTTTTTCTGTTGTTTTTTCTCCTTCTTCTCCCCAAAGCGCCCCCCCAGTACATAGTTGTATATTCCAGTTGTGGGTCCTTCTAGTTGTGGCATGTGGGACGTCACTTCAGCATGGCTTAATGAGAGATGCCGTGTCCATGCCCAGGATCCGAGCTGGCGAAACCCTGGGCCACCGAAGCTGAGCATGCAAACTTAACCACTTGGCCATGGGGTCAGCCCCTATTGCTCTTTTTAAAGAGACTATTTTATTTTATTTTTTTAGGCAAGGAAAATTGGCCCTGAACCAATATCTGTGGCCAATCTTTCTCTTTTTTTCTTTTTGCTTAAGGAAGCTTGTCACTGAGCTAACATCTGTGCCAGTCTTCCTCTATTTTGTATGTGGGATGCTGCCACAGCATTGCTTGATGAGCCATGTGTTGGTCCACACCCGGGATCCAAATCTGCGAAACCCCAGGCCACCGAAGCAGAGTGTGCAAACTTAACTACTATGCCCCCAGGCCAGCTGCTAAAGAGACTATTTTAAAATAACCACAATACAATGATTGTACCTTTAAAAATGAATAGGGGCAGGCCCAGTGGTGTAGTCATTAAGTTCACACACACTGCTTCAGTGACCTGGGGTTCACAGGTTCAGATCCTGGGCACAAACCTACACACCACTCGTTACGCAATGCTGTGGTGGTGTTCCACATACAAAATAGAAGAAGATTGGCAACAGATGTCAGCTCAAGGCCAATCTTCCTCACCAAAAAAAGAAAGAAAGAATTGTAAACATAAGTAAAAAATAACTGAAAAAAAAAGAACAATCATTCTTTAATATCATCAGGTATCCAGGTAGTGCTACTGTTTCCTGATTGTCTCATAATTGTTGTTTTGCCTTTTTGTTGCTGGAATCAGGTCCAAATACGGATAGGTTACAGTTGGAGAGTCGGAATCTTAAATAGGGTGGTCAGGGAAGTCCCCAAAGAGAAGGTGACATTTGAACAAAGACTTAAAGGAAATGTGGACATGAGCCATGCAGATATCTGGGAAAAGAACATTCAGGCAGAGGGAACAGTTAGTGCAAAGGCCCTGAGGTAGGAGGCTGCCTGGCATGGTTGATGGACCATAAGGAGGCCACAAAAGACTTTGATGATTATAAGGATAAATGGATCTTAGGTTAGGCTCACAGAGCCAATCCACCTTCTGGCCTGAATCCAGGAGAGTGTTGACACCTCCTTCCAGCAATAGGAAAGATTCTGTTTGCATCTCTTCCCAGCCCCCAAAGAAGAACCCCCTTCGAGCCCCCTTTGGAAGCCACACCTGGGGGAGCTGGCAGTGACAGATGCCACCTCTGACTCCCTGGGCCTCTCCTGGACAGTCGCCGAGGGCCACTTTGACCACTTCCTGATCCAGTACAAGAACGGGGACGGGCAGCCCAAGGCGGTGCGAGTGCCGGGACATGAGAACAGGGTCACTGTCTCAGGCCTGGAACCAGACCACAAGTACAAGATGAACCTGTACGGCTTCCATGGCGGCCAGCGTGTGGGTCCTGTCTCCACTGTTGGTTTAACTGGTGAGTGTGCAGTGGGACACTGGTCCCTGCCTGGAGCTGGACTCAGTTTCCCTTTTATTGTCAGTATTCAGGTGTTTTTGTCCCACTGTCCCTGAGAATGAGTCCCCCGAGCTCCTGGGAGAGATTCTGCTGAAGTCTTCACTCCAAGCGTTTGATGTCATCCCAGCCGTCTTACCCTTTACGATGGGCTTTTGGCATCCTTGCAGAGGCAGCCCACCAGAGAAATAATACGGACTCAGGCGGACCCAGGACTGATCCTAGCCTCAGCTCATTTGAGCTGTATGACCTCAAGAGAGTCATTCAACCTCTCTGTGCCTCCCTTCCCTCATCTGTAAAGAGGCAACAGGCAAACCTGTCTTGCAGGGTGGGCATGAGTGTGGGCATGATGTTCAGTAACTACAGGCTTCCCCTTCTGAGGAAGAGAATTAGTTCCTGAAAACCTTTGGGGGGAATTCTCAAAATTGTCATTGATTTCAGTGGGTGAAATTGTATGTGTTCCCCAAGTTCCAAATGGATACCTATTCGTGTGAAATCAACACTGACTCCTGCTGGCATGGATCCTGTTACTTCCAGAGTTAATATCAGTCATATGTGCAATGTAACAGGCACTTTCCTGCATGAATCACTCCACACCAGGGCTGTCTGTCACCTGGTGAAGCAGGCTCTTTTGTAGCCGTCACCTCCGAGATGCCTAAGACCCAGTTCCCAAACAGAACAGACAGATGCACACGATGCTTTTGTAATTCGACTATAAGGCAGAATAAAACCCTACAGAGAACAGAAAACAAAGCAGATGACACCACACATGCCAAACCAGCCCGTCCCTGGGGCCGAGATGGGTCCTCTCTGCCATCGGTTAACAGGAGAGCTAATACCAGGTCCAAACAGGACCCAGCTGCCAAGATGGGCTCACGTGGCCTCATCTCTGCCCTCAACTGTGAAACCTAAAGTGCTTTCTAAACACGCTCCAAAAAGCCTTCTAAACCAGAGGCGGTGTTAAAGGACAACACACATGGAGCAGAATCCCAAAGCTGAGTGGATGGACCCCGTGATGTGACTCGTCTGTTGTGCTTGGTGGTGTTACAAAGCCTTAGTTCTGTCCCACTACACAAATTCAGTCTGAAGCTCCAAGGGTTTGGTGCCTGCACCGTTGAGTGTCATGGGGTCCCACCCTGCCATCGTGACTTCATCTCAGAGTGTGCTCTGTCCCCTGGTCACTAACCATTTAAACGGGGGAGATGATGTCTCAACCCTGGGGCACTGGCATCCGGGCTGCAGGGCCCTGGTGTGTCTGGGAGAAATCCCAGAATCCTCTGTTAGAAGGGAGCCCACGAGGCATGTCCACACCTTCTGTTTGTCTCCTGATCCAGCCCCAGAAACAGACCAAGAAATGAGCCCAGCCCCAACAGACCTGCCCACCACGACCCCCGAGCCTCCCTTCAAGCCGCGCCTGGGGGAGCTGGCAGTGACAGACGCCACCCCCGACTCCCTGGGCCTCTCCTGGACAGTCCCCGAGGGCCACTTTGACCACTTCCTGATCCAGTACAAGAACGGGGATGGGCAGCCCAAGGCGGTGCGAGTGCCGGGTCACGAGGACAGGGTCACCGTCTCAGGCCTGGAGCCAGACCACAAGTACAAGATGAACCTGTACGGCTTCCACGGCGGCCAGCGTGTGGGCCCCGTCTCTGTCATTGGGGTGACAGGTGAGTAGACGGTGGAAGCCCCAGGGTGGGACCCAGTGGGAGGATCACCCTCTCTCTGGTGGTGGGTGAGTGGGATGCAGGAGACCCTCTGCTGGAGGCTGAGCCATGGGGCCCTTTGTGCCTCCCCACCCCCCAGCTCCCTGAAGACCAACGGGTCCTCCTGGGCAGAGAAGGGCCACCCTGAGCAGTACCAGTGGCTGCCCTGGGTCCCAGAGCTGCTCCCAGAGGCTCCGGGCATGTTTGTGAAATGTGGACAGAGCAGCACCACCCAGCCTCCTTAGGCCCCTCTGAACTGACCTCAGGGCCCCAAGTCAGGGCCACAGCTTGGGAGAAGACCCAAGGGGACCTTGCCTCACCCTCTCTCTGTCTCCTTCTCAGCTGCAGAGGAAGAGACCCCCACCCCCACAGAGGTGGAAGAGAGCCCCAGCCCCACGGAACCCGGCACAGAGGCCCCAGAGCCCACCGAGGAGCCCCTCCTTGGGGAGCTGATGGTGACAGGATCCTCCCCAGACTCGCTGAGCCTGTCCTGGACTGTCCCCCAGGGCCACTTTGACTTCTTCACCGTTCAGTACAAGAACAGGGATGGGCGGCCACAGGTGGTGCGTGTCAGGGGCGAGGAGAACGAGGTCACCATTGGGGGTCTGGAGCCGGGGCACAAGTACAAGATGAACCTGTATGGCCTGCACGACGGCCCGCGGATGGGCCCCGTCTCTGTCGTCGGGGTGACAGGTGAGTGGACGGTGGAAACCCCACAGTGGGACCCAGTAGGAGGGTCACCCTCTGATGATGCTTGAGTGGGGTGCAGGAGACCCTCTGCTGGAGGCTGAGCCATGGGGCCCTTTGTGCTCCTTCCCGCCCCTGTCTTCCTGAGCACCAGTGGGTCCTCTTGAGCAGAGAAGGGCCACCCTGAGCTGTGCTGGTGGCTGCCCTATGTCCCACAACTTCCCCCAGAGGCCCTGGGCATGTTTGTGAGGTGTGGACCAAGCAGGACCACCCAGCCCCCTAAGCTCCTCTGAACTGAAGTCAGGGCTCCCAGTCAGGGCCACAGCTTCAGGGAAGACCCAAGGACATCTCCTGGGGACCCTGCCTCACCCTCTCTCTGTCTCCTTCTCAGCTACAGACGAAGAGACCCCCAGCCCCACAGAGGTGGAGGAGACCCCCAGCCCCATAGAGCCCAGCACAGAGGCCCCGGAACCTCCCGAGGAGCCCCTCCTTGGGGAGCTGATGGTGACAGGATCCTCCCTAGACTCGCTGAGCCTGTCCTGGACCGTCCCCCAGGGCCACTTTGATTTCTTCACTGTTCAGTACAAGGACAGGGACGGGCAGCCCCAGGTGGTGCGTGTCACCGGCGAGGAGAACGAGGTCACCATTGGGGGTCTGGAGTCAGGGCGCAAGTACAAGATGAACCTATATGGACTGCTCGAGGGGCAGCGCGTGGGCCCTGTGTCCACGGTGGGCATCACCGGTGAGTGAGGGCTGAGGGTCTCAGGGGAGCATCACCTTCTCCTCCTGGGCAACCCAGTTGACTGTTCTCTTTCGCCACCCCTGAGAGTTCAGGCCTGGCTCCTCTTTCATGCCCTCCCTCCAGGGCCCCAGTCCAGTGGTTTGGCCTTTGCCAGCTTCAGTCTGATCATCCACACTCAGAGCCTCCTTCTTATGGTCATCCACTGGCCACTTCTGAGGTGAAATGTTTCAGGCACAGCCAAGTCTGACTTTACCAGAATTTGCTTCTCTTTCCATCTTAATCACAGCATTCTTTGTTATAACCACCACAAAAAAAAACAAAAAATCTGAAAGAAACAACCCACCATCCAACCACACTGGGATGTTTAAATAATTAGGCGACATCTCTAAGATGAGCTATGTCATCATTGAAATGTTTTAAGACAATTACTTCATAACATTACTTTGAAAAAATCCCCGTAAGTTTTATAAAGATGCTCATCACAACCACCTGAAAATAACGCGCATGGCAAGAAAGCTGGAAGGACACATATCCCATGGGTGTATAGTTTGTGGGACAGAATAGAATGTTCCAGCACTTTTATTCTGTTTTATTCTATTCCGTGTTGTCCAAATTTTCTTAAATGACAAGCATTTCTTTTATAATCAGGGAACAATTTTTTTTATATAATATCTTCTCCTCCCTTGTACTCCTTGCTTTTCCCCCCGTCACTCTTGCAACTTATTTCCTTTCTAATTGTATAAAAGTTACAACTTCTGGTCCCTAAAAAATTAGGGAAAACATCACAAGGTGAATTAAATTCCAGAAACGCACGCAGGCTGGCTTTTCTAAGTCATCGTCAGCCAGATTCTCATCCTGTGCGAGCGTTTCACAAGGGCCCCTCTTGACGGGGACCCAGCCCCTCTGAGGGTCAATGTTTTAAGGGCGGTCGCTGCATCTGACACCGAGTGAGAGGTTTTGCGAGGTTTGCTCTCCTGTCCTGAAGAAGCTTCCAACAGAGAAACTATTTTCACTCAGCCTGCCTGACTCCTGGGGGATGGGCCTCGTTTCTACGTGTTCACAGGAAGGGGGGTACCAAGAGAATCTTCAGAAAATGGCCATTAGTATATTTCACACCCTGAAGGAAGGTTAAGTTTCATCTGCTGTTCAGTTATTTTTCCTCTCTATTTTGGCAAATTACAAGCATATACAAAGAGGGCAGTAGAAGGGACCCGTGTTCCCACTCCACATCCCCAACCGGATTATTAATTTTTATAGTCCTGGGTTTCTTTTTAAGTCTTTAAGTCTTTTCTACTGAAAAGAATATAGCAACATGATGAAAAGTTTGGAAAACAGGAAGAAAACCTCTCATCAGACCACCATGTGAGCTGATTGATAGCCGTCATTAGTAACAATGTGCATTACATCCTCTCTTTCTGCATTTTCCACTCAGTGCCTGTTTTAAAGTTGCAGAGTGTCCATGTAATTCTTGGCTCTTGCTTTCTTGGTATACAAGGTACATTGTGAGCATTTATCCTGTGGCTGTACAACCTGCATTAATGATCATTTTAATGGGGGTTTGATGCTTCACGGTGAAAGTGCCATAACAAAATTAATCATCTTCTCCGGGTCATTTGGGTCCCTGACACATTTTGCTGTCGTGAATAATGCCATGATGAACTCCCATGACACAACTTTTTCCTGGTTTTTAATGATTTTCTTAGGATAGCTGCCCAGAAATGGGATTATTGGGTCAAAGGAAATGAGCATTATTTTGGCTCCTGACACATATGTCCAAATTGTGGTGCCTGCCAGCCAGGACATGATGGCTGTTGGGAGCCTGTCTTAGCTGTCTGTCAATCAGTTACCTAATGGCTAATCCCAAGGCTACAGGAGCCCAAGGAGTATATTTGCTAGATGCCCTTTGTTGTCCCTATTGACATCACGAGCAAAGCAAGTTGCCACGTAAGTCTGCATCCTCCATCTCTTCTCTCAGCCTTCCAGGATGTTGAGGAGACCCCCAGCCCCACAGAACCCAGCACAGATGCTCCGGAGCCCCCCGAGGAGCCCCTCCTAGGGGAGCTGACGGTGACAGGATCCTCTTCAGACTCACTGAGCCTGTCCTGGACCATCCCCCAGGGCCACTTCGACTTCTTCACTATGCAGTACAAGGACAGGGACGGGCAGCCCCAGGTGGTGCGTGTCAGGGGCGAGGAGAGTGAGGTCACCGTTGGGGGCCTGGAGCCGGGGCGCAAGTACAAGATGAACCTGTATGGCCTGTACGAGGGGCAGCGTGTAGGCCCCGTGTCCACGGTGGGCGTGACCGGTGAGTGGACGGTGGAAGCCCCAGGGTTGGACCCAGTGGGAGGATCACCCTATCTTGGTGATGCGTGAGTGGGATGCAGGAGACCCTCTGCTCGAGGCTGAGCCTTGGGCCCTTTGTGCTGTCCTCATCCCCAGATCTCTGAGGACCAACAGGTCCTCCTGGGCAGAGAAGAGCCTCTATGAGGAGTGCTGGTGGCTGCCCTGGGTCCCACAGCTGCCCCCAGAGGCTCCGGGCATGTTTGTGAGATGTGGCCCAAGCAGGACCACCCAGCCCCCTAGGCTCCTCTGAACTGACCTCAAGGCCCCCAGTCAGGGCCCCGGCTTCAGAGAAGACCCAAGGATGTCTCCTGAGGACCCTGCCTCACCCTCTCTCTCTCTTTCTCAGCTGCAGAGGAAGAGATCCCTACCTCCACTGAGGTGGAGGAGACCCCCAGCCCCACAAAACCCAGCACAGATGCTCCGGAGCCCCCCAAGGAGCCCCTCCTTGGGGAGCTGATGGTGACAGGATCCTCCCCAGACTCGCTGAGCCTATCCTGGACCGTCCCCCAGGGCCACTTCGACTTCTTCACCGTTCAGTACAAGGACAGGGACGGGCGGCCCCAGGTGCTGCGTGTCAGGGGCGAGGAGAACGAGGTTACCGCACGAGGCCTGGAGCCGGGGCGCAAGTACAAGATGAACCTGTATGGCCTGCACGAGGGACAACGTGTGGGGCCTGTGTCCACGGTGGGCACGACCGGTGAGTGAAAGCAGGGGTGGGGCAGGGAGGGGAAGACAAGCCCTAGAAGACTTTCCCTTTACTACCATCTTCGTGAAAACATAAGTATTCTTGGCAGCATGTCTTCTTTTGCATATCAGATGGCCCGGATCTTGTTAAAAGGCAGATTTGGATTCAGCAGGTTTGGGCTGAGCCCACAGATTCTGCATTTCTAATGAGATCCTCAGTGATCCTGATGCTGCTGGTCCGAGGACCACACTTTGAGTAGCAAAACTCTTCACAACAAAGGAATTGGACACTTTCTTAGAATGTGTTGGAGAGAATTGTACTCTCTTCCGTGATCCCTCATGGAGGCTCAGCCTCTATGTAGCTGTCTGGAGGCTGTGAAGGAAGATGGAAGGTGCTCAGAATGCAGCGTCTGCACTGAAACACCCCAGGCCTCGTGGTTTGAGTATTACCAGACTTATGACTCCAAGGGGTCAACAAAGATGTGGGTGCCCGCACTATGGGAGTTCACTGGGTAAACCTTGAACACAGCAGAGAGACAAGTTCTTATCCTAATGGGGCTCACAGTTGTGGGGAGACAGGCTGTGGACCAGCAAATCAGGCAAAAGGCCATGTGTGTATGACAGGAACCCCAGGGCCAGGCCGAGACTAGCAGCAAAACCTAAGCCAGCCGGCTCAAAGGACAGCCGAGACCTAAGGTCAGGGAGCTGTTAGCTTGGTGACAGCTAGACATGGGATGACAAGTGTGTCAGATCAATATCACAGCTGGTGCAAAGGTCTGGAAACTAGGAACATCATGGCATGAGAAGAACTGAGATGATTTTGTATGAAATCCTTTGAGTCAAGGAGATAGTCTTGAGATGAGGGTGGAAAGGTCGGGACAGCTCAGGAAGCCAGAGAGTCCTCCTGGGATAAAAGAGGTTTGCTGCACAGTTTTAAGCTAAGATTGACACCATCAGATGCATTTAAAGGCTCATTCTGGCTGCCTTGTGAAGAACAGATGTGAGAGGGAGGCAGAGAGACCAGCAGGGAGGTTGTAACCCAGGTAAGAGGGGAGGGTGGCCAAAACCGGGATGATGGGGCTGCAGCTGTGGGCAGTGAAGAGATTCGGAGGATCTTAGGAGAGAGAGTTAGACACTCTGAGTCCCACGGCAGATGGGGACAGGAACAGGTCCAGGAGGCCTCCAAGTTTCTGGTTGGGGAAGGGGCTTCTGAGCAGTTGGAAGCAAAGACATGAACCAAAGGGAGTGAGATGCCAATGAGACCCCACTGGTGGGAGGCTCAAGGGACAGTAACCACGTGGGCCTGGGTTCAGAGGAGAGGTGGGTGCTGGAGACAAAGGGAGAGGTCACAGGGGTGTTGGCAGGTGGTAGATGAGGATGAGATGATAGGAAGGCTGACGTTAAAGAGACCAGAAAGAATAGATGACTTAGAGCCACTGTGGACAGCAACATTCTGCCCCTTATTACCTTACTTTTATGATACACGCCCTTTATATGCTGAACTGAGGAGATCTCACCTGACGCCGAATGTTTCTGTCAAGCTCCAGACTACGAAGCTATAATCACCCAAGCCCCGCCCAGTGAGGCCACCGAACCTCCCATCAAACCACGCCTGGGGGAGCTGGCAGTGACAGATGCCACGCCTGACTCCCTGGGCCTCTCCTGGACAGTCACCGAGGGCCACTTTGACCACTTCCTGGTCCAGTACAAGAATGGGGACGGGCAGCCCAAGGCAGTGCGGGTGCCGGGGCATGAGGACAGGGTCACCATCTCGGGCCTGGAGCCAGACCACAAGTACAAGATGAACCTGTACGGCTTCCACGGCGGCCAGCGCATAGGTCCTGTCTCCACTGTTGGTTTAACTGGTGAGTGTGCAGTGGGATGCTGGGCCCTCCCCTAGGCTGGACTCAGTTTCACTTTTATTCTCAGTATTCGGGTGTTTTTGTCCCAGAGCTCCTGAGACCGGTTCTGCTGGTGTCGTCACTGCAAGCCTTTGGTGTCACCCCAGCTGTCATACCCTTTACAATGGGCTTTTGCGGTCTTTGCAGAGGCAGCCCACCAGAGAAATAACACAGACTCAGGCGTACCTGGGGCTGATCCTAGCCTCAGCACATTTGAGCTGTGTGACCTCAAGAGAGTCACTCAACCTCCCTGTGCCTCTCTTCCCTCATTTGTAAAGAGGCAATAGGCACATCTGTCTTGCAGGGTGGGCATGAGTGTGGACACTATGTTAAGTAACTACAGGCTTCCCCTTCTGAGGAAGAGAATTAGTTCCTGAAAACCCTTGGGGGGAATGCTCTAATTCTCATTGATTTCAGTGGGTGAAATTGTATGTGTTCCCCAAGCTCCAAATTGATACCTATTCATGCGAAATCAACACTGACTCCTGCTGGCATGGATCCTGTTACTTCCAGAGTTAATATCAGTCATATGTGCAATGTAACAGGCACTTTCCTACCTGAATCACTCCATACCAGGGCTGTCTGTCACCTGGTGAAGCAGGCTCTTTTGTAGCCGTCACCTCTGAGATGCTTAAGACCCAGTTCCCAAACAGAACAGACAGATGCACACGATGCTTTTGTAATTCGACTATAAGGCAGAATAAAACCCTACAGAGAACAGAAAACAAAGCAGATGACACCACACATGCCAAACCAGCCCGTCCCTGGGGCCGAGATGGGTCCTCTCTGCCATCGGTTAACAGGAGAGCTAATACCAGGTCCAAACAGGACCCAGCTGCCAAGATGGGCTCACGTGGCCTCATCTCTGCCCTCAACTGTGAAACCTAAAGTGCTTTCTAAACACGCTCCAAAAAGCCTTCTAAACCAGAGGCGGTGTTAAAGGACAACACACATGGAGCAGAATCCCAAAGCTGAGTGGATGGACCCCGTGATGTGACTCGTCTGTTGTGCTTGGTGGTGTTACAAAGCCTTAGTTCTGTCCCACTACACAAATTCAGTCTGAAGCTCCAAGGGTTTGGTGCCTGCACCGTTGAGTGTCATGGGGTCCCACCCTGCCATCGTGACTTCATCTCAGAGTGTGCTCTGTCCCCTGGTCACTAACCATTTAAACGGGGGAGATGATGTCTCAACCCTGGGGCACTGGCATCCGGGCTGCAGGGCCCTGGTGTGTCTGGGAGAAATCCCAGAATCCTCTGTTAGAAGGGAGCCCACGAGGCATGTCCACACCTTCTGTTTGTCTCCTGATCCAGCCCCAGAAACAGACCAAGAAATGAGCCCAGCCCCAACAGACCTGCCCACCACGACCCCCGAGCCTCCCTTCAAGCCGCGCCTGGGGGAGCTGGCAGTGACAGACGCCACCCCCGACTCCCTGGGCCTCTCCTGGACAGTCCCCGAGGGCCACTTTGACCACTTCCTGATCCAGTACAAGAACGGGGATGGGCAGCCCAAGGCGGTGCGAGTGCCGGGTCACGAGGACAGGGTCACCGTCTCAGGCCTGGAGCCAGACCACAAGTACAAGATGAACCTGTACGGCTTCCACGGCGGCCAGCGTGTGGGCCCCGTCTCTGTCATTGGGGTGACAGGTGAGTAGACGGTGGAAGCCCCAGGGTGGGACCCAGTGGGAGGATCACCCTCTCTCTGGTGGTGGGTGAGTGGGATACAGGAGTGCCTCTGCTGGAGGCTGAGCCTTGGGGCCATTTGTGCCCCCCGCCACAACCACTAGGTCCCTGAGGACCAACAGGTCCTCCTGGGCAGAGAAGGTCCACCCTGAGCTGTGCTGTTGGTTGCCCTGGGTCCCAGAGCTGCCCCCAGAGGCCCTGGGCATGTTTGTGAAGTGTGGACAGAGCAGGACCACCCAGCCTCCTTAGGTCCCTCCGAACTGACCTCAGGGCCCCCGAAGACCCAAGGACATCTCCTGGGGACCCTGCCTCACCCTCTTTGTGTCTCTCTTTCTCAGCTGCAGAGGAAGAGACCCCCAGCCCCACAGTGGTGGAGGAGACCCCCAGCCCCACGGAACCCGGCACAGAGGCCCCAGAGCCTCCTGAGGAGCCTCTCCTGGGGGAGCTGATGGTGACAGGATCTTCCCCAGACTCGCTGAGCCTGTCCTGGACTGTCCCCCAGGGCCACTTTGACTTCTTCACCGTTCAGTACAAGGACAGAGATGGCCGGCCCCAGGTGGTGCGTGTCAGGGGCGAGGAGAGGGAGGTCACCATTGGGGGCCTGGAGCCGAGGCGCAAGTATAAGATGCACCTGTATGGACTGCACGAGGGGCAGCGCGTGGGCCCCGTGTCCACCGTGGGCATGACTGGTGAGTGAGGGGCAGGCCGTGACCCCCACGTTTCCCTCTGTTGCTCTGCTGTTTCCCTCTTTGGAATCAGCACTCCTCACAAATGGCCTCTGGGTCCCTCTCTGCTCATAGGGTCTAATGATCGTGCTTTGTCCTTGCGTTGAATGAGGACAGATGGAGCCTGTGCTCAGGGTCCTTTGGGCATGAAGCCTGTGTCTCCCACATTTTTGCGTTCTTCCTCCCTTCATGATCTGGAACCTCAGATGTGCTCCATTGTTCACGTGTGGCTTCCTCAGGCTCCCTGACTGGGCATTTTAGTGGCTCAGAGCGCGGCTCTGGAACTAGGTTCTCTAGGTTTGAATCCTGCTCCGAATGTACTGATTGTGTGATTTTGCAAATGTTTCTTAACTTTCCCGTGCTGCTGATCCCCGCAAAATGCAGATAATAACAATAGCACCTGCTTCATATGTCGCGTGAGGATAAATGCGCTACTCTCTGTGAACTGCTTACAGCAGTGCCTGGGACACAGTAAGCTCGTGAGCACAGTTTGCTACAGAATGTTCACTTCACAGCCTGGGGAACGCACTCCCTGTCTTGTGTAGAGTCCTGCCATTGACCCCTCAGCTTCCTCTGCTCTGTTCCAGCCTCCCTGCCCACAGAGCCCCCAGTGGCACCCCGCCTGGGGGAGCTGGCTGTGGCAGCCGTGACCTCGAACACAGTGCGCCTCTCGTGGACGGTGGCCCAGGGCCCCTTCGACTCCTTCCTGGTCCAGTACAGGGATGTGCAGGGGCAGCCCCAGGCCGTGCCCGTGGGTGAAGACCTCCGTGAGGTCACCATCTCTGGTCTGGACCCAGCCCGCAAGTACAGGTTCCTTCTCTTCGGACTCCAGGATGAGAAACGGCATGGCCCAGTCTCTGCAGAAGCAAAGACCCGTAAGTGAGGGCTGCAGGCCCCTTTTGCCCCTGGAGCCTCCTGACCGTCCTTCGCCCCCTTGTGGCAACAGTTGGAATTTCATGTTTCTCTGCTCCACACTCCAGACTTCAGGGCCCCAGACCCATTTATTTACTGTGTCCCGTGAAATCCAGGTCTTGAGCTCCCCCTTAACCTCTCACTCCCATCCTTCTCCCTGCTCCTCTGACATCCCAGGGACGCTTACTCTCTTCCCTGCCTCCTCTTTCATTGTCACTCCTCTGCCTGCCCGCTTCCTGACATGTGGCCTAGTCAATCTCTCCCAGCTCCCAGAGCCCCTGCATCCCGAGGAAGCTCTATTGGTTTCTATCTCTATTTCTGTCTCTCTCCATGCACCTCTCTCTCTTTTCCAGTCCCAGACACGAAACCTTCTCCCCGCCTGGGGGAGCTGACAGTGACGGCCACAACACCTGACTCCCTGGACCTCTCATGGACTGTCTCCGAGGGTGAATTCGACTCCTTTGTGGTCCAGTACAAGGACAGGGATGGGCAGCCCCAGGTGGTGCCTGTGGCTGCAGACCGGCATGAGGTCACCATTCCCGGCCTGGAGCCCAATAGGAAATACAAGTTCCTGCTCTACGGGCTGGCAGGCAGGAAGCGGCTGGGCCCCATCTCTGCTGACGGCACCACAGGTGAGCACTGGGCCTGCCTCCCACCTTTTTGTATCCGAGCCCCCAGAGCTGGCCCCGAAGCCTTTCCCTGAAGTTCATACTCCTGTCTTAGGCTTGGCATGACAATCATACACCAAAAGCAAAGGTTTATGGAGTCCCTTCTGTGTGCCAGGTACTGCTCTGAGTGTTTTACATGCATTATTTCCTTCATTCACTGACTGCCGATGTAATAAAAAGAACCCAGGCTTTGGAGCCAAGCAGACCTGTGTTCAAATTCCAATTGCCAGCTGGGTGGCCAGGGACAAGCCACTTCTTTCCCTTGAACCTCAGTTTCCACACCTGCATGATGGTTGTGAATAATACCTACTGGTGCTCAGTGAGTGTTCACATTCCCCTCCCTCCATCCCAACTCTGAGGCAGAAGGTGGAAAATATGGGAGGGTTTGGCTGCAAAAAGACTATGGAAAAATCTGGTGTCATTGTGTCCATGACTCAGCCCCCCAAGGAAGGGGTGGAGGTGGGTCACTGACCCTTACCCCACCTCCAGGATCATGAGTCACTCTGGCCAGACAGGGATGGGGCACACAGCCAGTTGGGGCCTGGGGCCCTCAGACTCCATAATTCTCCTCCTCAAACTCATTATGGGACTGGATACAGGCTTCTCCTCCAACCCCATCAGTCAGCACCCCTCCCCCCGACCCAGGCAAGTCTCTTCCGTGCTCTGCTCTGCTCTGCCCTTTGTTCTCCCAGCTCTGCCCCTGGCTTCTCCCTCTTCCCCACCTGGCTGCCCTGGTCCGGTGGTGTTAGTGCAGGGCTGGGGAAGCCGGTGGAAGGAGGGCCCAGGCTGATGGTGATCAAGGGGAAGGTCGTGGGCAGGCAGTGGGAGCCTGTGAGCTTGGCTGGCTGCCCAGCCCAGCTCTTACTGTTTGGGGGCATCTCCCTGACAACCCAGATGCCCTCTGGGAGCCTTTCTCAGCTCTGGCCACATCCCTGCTCAGGGGGCTGAGGGTCAGGGGGAAGTTGAGGCCCTTCTCTGCACCCCTAGCCATCCCTCTCTCACAAGGTGACCTTTCATGCATTTACTGCACCCTTGATCACAGTGGGGAGAGAGTGGGAGTAGGAAGGAGTAGGGGGGTGGCCTCCGGGGGAGGAGACCGGGCTGCTCACCCTCCTTCCTACAGGGCAGGACTGGAGCGGGCCTATCTCAGGTGGCTGTCCCTGGACTCACACTTCAGGGAGACTTGTCCAGACCCTCACACCTCCCAGAAGTTGCCAGGGCTGAGGTAAAAGCGGCTCTTGATTAAGAGTTTCTCCCCCCCTCTGCCCACAGCTCACCTGGAGAAGGAGCAGCAGCCCCCACCCCGCCTGGGGGAGCTGACGGTGACGGATGAGACCCCAGACTCCCTGCACCTCTCGTGGACGATGGCCCAGGGCCCCTTTGACTCCTTCGTGGTTCAGTACAGGGGCACAGACGGACAGCCCCGGGCCGTACCTGTGGCCGCAGACCAGCGGGAGGTCACCATAGAAGGCCTGGAGCCTGGCAGGAAATACAAGTTTCTGCTGTATGGGCTCCTGGGAGGGCAGCGCCTGGGCCCCGTCTCTGTCCTGGGAGTGACAGGTGAGCAGGAAGCTGGCCTGCTTGGCTGTAGCAAGCCAGCCTGAGTGAGTTTCCTTGTGCCTTTGGGCTGAAGGGACTGGCAGGAGTGGGCAGGGGCACTGGGGAGCCCTTCTGGCACAGGAGAGGGAAGAGTGCAGGAGGGTCAGCTCTGACGGTGACCAAGGGGTCGGGCAAAAGTAGGAGCCTGGACAGGAGGCAAGGAAAGGCCCTGACAGGGCTCCCCAATCTCCTGACCCCCACCCTATCCCAGCACTCCAGCTGTCCCCATCACTCTGCTGGGGCAGCTCTTACCATTCCCACAGGGTGGCCTTGCCCAGATAGGGGCAAACCACTCCCCCACCCCCGCCCGTGGATGAGTCAGGAGCATTTTCTCAAATGGAAAATTGCTGGAAAACAAAATGAGAAGGGGCATAGAAACCAATAGAAGTGGCTGCATTTATGGAGCAGGCTCGTCTTCCAGAGGTTACTGACACCCGCCTCAGATCTGCCTGGCAGGCGCAGGGCCCCACCTGCTGGCCTGCTTTGCCCTCTCTGGTCACCAGCCAACTCCATCCTCAGCTTTTCTCAGAAGGGAAGACCCAGTGCTAGGAGCTCAGGGAGTGACTGAGCTCTTCCTGCCTCAGGCCATGAGCACAGGTGTCCCAGGCCAGATGGGGAGGGAGTATGGCCTGTGCAGACACCTAGATAAGACGGGTTGTGATAAGACGCTGGGGTGGAGAAGGGGAAAGCAAGTACCTGATCCAGACACAGCAAAGGAGCCCCACAGAGGAGTGATGGGGCCACCGTGTTGGTGCTCAGAGAGGCCCAGAGCTGGCAGGAGTCAAAGGCAAAGCAAGGATATGGCAGAGTCAAGAGAAGGAAAATGCTAGAATAGCCTCAGTCCCTCTCTTCTCTCTACTTGGCTGCCATGGCCAAGACCTGTAAAGTCCTCACTTCAGCCTTGGGCCAGCCCTGGAACCCCCTCTTTGGAGGGTTAGGAGTAGGGAGGGCCCGCGTCACAGCCCCCGCTCAGCTTCTCCCTGGGCTTCTTCCATGCAGCCCCAGAAGAAGACACGCCAGCCCCCTGGCGCCCTGCCACAGAGGCCCCAGAGCCCCCCAAAGGGCCCCACCTAGGGACGCTGGCAGTGACCAACGGAACCCCAGACTCCCTGCGCCTCTCATGGAGTGTGACCCAGGGCCCCTTTGACTCCTTCGTGGTCCAGTATCGGGACACAGATGGGCAGCCCCAGGCCTTGCTCGTGGGTGGCGACCAGAACAAAGTCCTCGTGTCAGGCCTGGAGCCCAGCACCTCCTACAAGTTCTTCCTCTATGGCCTCCATGAAGGGAAGCGCCTGGGGCCTGTCTCAGCCGAGGGCACCACAGGTACTGCCAGGCGGAGGCCCTGCATCTTGGCCTCGCTTACCTCTAGTCTGGGCCTGGGAAGGGCGAAATGGAGTGCCCAGAAGTGGTGACTGTAGGACAAGAACATGAGGAGGGTACCATAGAGGGAGGAAAGGGTGGACAAGCAGCCCTTGGCTTTACACACACACATTGTCACTATGGCTGGCAGCCTGTGGGTGCCAGACCCTCATCATCTCCACTTTACAAATGAGGAAATAGGGGCCAGGGTGGGGTGTCAGAAAGGACCTACCCCAGGTCACCGAGCTGGTGTGCTGCTATCTCCAAACCCTTCTCTCCCACCAACTGTGTGCAGGGTCAGCTCCTCCTGGTCAGACCCCAGGGGAGCCAGGGCCCCGCCTGTCCCAGCTGTCTGTGACTGACGTGACCACAAGTTCACTGCGGCTCAACTGGGAGGCCCCACCTGGGGCCTTTGACTCCTTCCTGCTCCGCTACGGGGTCCCGTCACCAAGCACTCTGGAGCCGCATCCGCGTCCCCTGCTGCAGCGGGAGCTGACAGTGCCGGGGACACGGCGCTCAGCCGTGCTCCGGGACCTACGTCCAGGGATCCTGTACAGCCTTACATTGTATGGGCTGCGTGGGCCCCACAAGGCAGACAGCATCCAGGGCACCGCCCGTACCCTCAGCCCAGGTAGGGCCCCATGCTGGGCACATATGCACACTGCCCCAAAGTGGGGGCTTTTTGTACTTCGTAGGGTGAGACCTAGTGCCTCAACCAGAGGCGGGGTTGGTGAATGGTATAGGATTTGAAGGAATCTACAGAGTGACTTCCGTTTCTAGGTCTAGAGGAAAAGGGTGGTGCTGAGCATGTCTGGAGCCAGTGGGGCCCGGGGAGAAGGAGGGGTAGGATTCCTGGGCAGGAAGCCCCTGTCCTGTGCCCTCACCATCACTCTTTGACACACCCGTCCCCTCAGTTCTGGAGAGCCCCCGTGACCTTCAATTCAGCGAAATTGGGGAGACCTCAGCCAAAGTCAGCTGGACGCCCCCACCGTCCAGAGTGGACAGCTTCAAAGTTTCCTACCAGCTGGCAGATGGAGGTGACAGCCTTTTGCCTATGTCCTCATTTGCTTTCATTTCTCCTGTGCCCTGCACTCTGCCTGCCCTGCCGCACCTCCTTGCTTCCCCGGCCAACCTCCCAAGCCCATCGTGTTTTCAGGGGAGCCACAGAGCGTGCAGGTGGATGGCCGAACCCGGACCCAGAGACTCAAGGGGCTGATCCCAGGGGCTCAGTACGAGGTGACCGTGGTCTCTGTCCGCGGCTTTGAGGAGAGTGAGCCTCTCACAGGCTTCCTCACCACAGGTGAGATGGACGGGGACCTGAGAGGAGGTAGTAGGAGAAAATGAGGGTGTGGGTGGGAGTTGAGAGTGAACAGGGAGGGGGAAAGGGGCTGTTGGATTCGAGGCTCCAGGCGTCGACAAGAGGCCCAGCAGAATTTGGGAAGGGGAGGGGTGGGGAGAGCAGCAGGGGACAGCTCTGACCCCCCTCCCTTCTCCCAGTTCCTGACGGCCCCACCCAGCTGCGTGCACTGAACTTGACTGACGGATCAGCCCTGCTGCACTGGAAGCCCCCCCAGGCCCCTGTGGACACATATGACATCAGAGTCACAGCCCCAAGGGGTGAGCAGGGCTGAGGCCTCTGGAGGGGACTTGTTCAAGGTGGGGAGAACAGAGAGCAGGCTGGGCATGGAGGGGACAGATGCTGATGCTGCACCCCCACTCCCAGCCCCCCCTCTACAGGCCTCAGCCCCCGGCAGCTCTGTGGACTACTCCTTGCACGACCTTGTGCTCCACACCAACTACACGGCGACCGTGCGTGGCCTTCGGGGCCCCAACCTCACCTCCCCAGCCAGCATCACCTTCACCACAGGTACAGCCTATGAGATGTGTGGGATGGTGGAAGGGGAGCTCAAGAGAACCAGGATGGGCTCCATCTTCTCTTCCCACCTTCCCCTCCCAGGATTGGAAGCCCCTCGGGACTTGGAAGCCCAGGAAGTGACCCCCCGCACGGCCCTGCTCACTTGGACAGAGCCCCAAGTCCCGCCAACTGGCTACCTGCTCAGCTTCCACACCCCTGGCGGACAGATCCAGGTGCCCCCACCCCTGCCCTACTGGCCAACTCCCCTCCCTGGGATCCATTCCAGGAGGCACTGCCTCTGCCTCTTTCGGTGGGGCTCCCCCTCCCTCTCTCCTGACCTGTCCCTTGTCCGTCCCACAGGAGATCCTGCTCCCAGGAGGCATCACCTCTCACCAGCTCCGGGGCCTCTTTCCCTCCACCCCCTACAGCGCATGGCTCCGGGCCATGTGGGGCGAGAGCCTCACGCCGCCCGTGTCCACCTCTTTCACCACTGGTACTCAGGCGGTGGGACCTGAGGTTGGGGACTGAGTGGGCAGCAGGGCTGTAGGATTTGGAAAAAGGACTGGCCCCTCACTGTCGTCTCCCCAGGTGGACTGAGAATCCCTTTCCCCCGGGACTGTGGGGAGGAGATGCAGAACGGGCCCAGCACCTCGAGAACCACCACCATCTTCCTCAATGGCAACCGCGAGCGGCCCCTGAACGTGTTTTGTGACATGGAGACCGATGGGGGTGGCTGGCTGGTGGGTGGCAGCCGGAAGCCCAGGGGTCTGCATAGGGCAGGGACTACTGCACCAGGAGCCAGAGGCTGATGGTGCTCCCACCTGCTTCCCAGGTGTTCCAGCGCCGCATGGATGGACAAACGGACTTCTGGAGGGACTGGGAGGACTATGCCCATGGTTTTGGGAACATCTCCGGGGAGTTCTGGCTGGGTCAGTGCCTCACAGTGATTGGGGGACCAGGGAAGGGATGGGAACACTGTTGGACACCAGGACCCTGATGAGAGCACACTGCCCACCCCCAGGCAACGAGGCCCTACACAGCCTGACGACAGCTGGGGACTACTCCATGCGTGTAGACCTGCGGGCTGGGGACGAGGCCGTGTTTGCCCAGTATGACTCCTTCCGAGTAGACTCAGCCGCTGACTACTACCGCCTCCACCTGGAGGGCTACCATGGCACCGCAGGTGAGGGCTGGGCCTGGGAGGGGCGGGGAGGGGGGCTGGGGAGAGGGGAGGCCCTCACTGTTCCTTCCCACGCCCTGCCTAGGGGACTCCATGAGTTACCACAGCGGCAGTGTCTTTTCCGCTCGTGATCGAGACCCCAACAACTTGCTCATCTCCTGTGCCGTCTCTTACCGAGGGGCCTGGTGGTACAGGAACTGCCACTATGCCAACCTCAACGGGCTCTACGGGAGCACAGTGGACCACCAGGTGAGGGGCCCGGGAGGCAGCACAGAGCTGGGTGAGGTTGGGTGGTTGGCCTGCCTGGGTGTGACATGCAGTGTGACAGGACAAGTTTACTGAGCCCTCCTCTGTGAAATGGGACAATAATCCAATCTCACCAAGGTGTCTTGAGGAGGAGGTGATTTATTGGATGTAAAGGGCCAGCTCCAGATTAAGCCTCAGTCCTCTGCAGTTGAGGGTTATGAAGGGAGCAGGGAGGGAAGATGTTCGATTGATTCCTGGGAACCATCTCCCCAAAGGTGCAGGGGTGGGAGCAGATGGGATGTCTAGCTGTGACTCTCTCCCGACAACCCCTTTCCCAGGGAGTGAGCTGGTACTACTGGAAGGGCTTCGATTTCTCCGTGCCCTTCACGGAAATGAAACTAAGACCAAGAAGCTACAGGCCTCCGGCCCGGGGAGGTTGAGCCTCTGCTCAGCCTCCCGCGCCCCAGTATGACTGCCGAGCACTGAGGGGTCGCGCTGGGAGAAGAGCCAGGGGCCACCGTCACCACCCACCCACCGGAGGAAGCCTTCTCCACCCGCGATCTCACAGCACCATGTTTACAGGGGGGAGGGAAGGGGTTTATAGGGGAGCAATAAAAGGAGAAACTGAGGCACGTGAGTGGTGCGCATCCTGCTCTGTCACTGGCGCTCGCCCAGGCCCGGGGTCCCCGCTCCACGGGGCTGCAGCTGCACCTGGAAAGGCTGCATGGTGAGGTTGACGCCGCAGTGGGGCTGGGGCTGCAAAGAGGGCAGGGCGCCGGCGGGCGGCAGCAGCGTGAAGGCGCGGAGCAGCTGCGCCAGCACCACGAAGAGCTCGAGGCGCGCCAGCGGCTCGCCCAGGCACACGCGCGCCCCGCAGCCGAAGGCGAGCGTGCTGGGGCTGGCGCCGGGGTACAGGAAGCGGTCTGCAGGCGGAGGGACAGACCTGGGGTTCAGCGACCGCCCTCCCTGCACCCTCCGCCGCCCCCCGCCACGGGCACCCGGCCCCGCCGCGCACCCGGCCGGAACTCGTGCGGCTGCTCCCAAATCGTCTCATCCAGGTGGGCGCCTTGGAGGTTGGGGATAATGATTGTGCCCTTGGGGATGTCGTAGCCGACGATGCTGAGGAAGGGTGGAATTAAGAGGCCTGCCAGGACCCCACTTGGGCCTTCCCCACTGCTCCCTACCTCTCGGGAGTCACCTGGTAGGCCGCGTGGTGCGGTGCGGCAAGGCCAGGGGTACGACCGGCCGCAGGCGCAGCACCTCGGCGATAGTGGCGTTGAGCAAGGGTAGCCGTGCGCGGTCTTTGAATGGGACTGTGGAGCCCAAGGCTCTGGGGCCCAGCTCACGATCCAACTCGTCCTGCAGTCGCTGCTGAATCTGAGAAATGGGGGCAAGGCTGGTGTCTGGGGTCTGAGCCCTGCCGCAAATGGATCCACGGTTGCCCGGTCTCTGGACACCATGGAGCAACTCACGGGAGCCTTTGTGCCAGTTAGGAGGAGGGCCCCCTCCCCCGACACACAGCTTGCTTCGGGGCAGAGTGAGCTGGGTTCCTGAGGCCTGGGCCAGGCTGCCAGAAAGGAGCCTTTTGCCTGCCCCCCGGGTCATACCTCAGGGTGGTGAAGCAAGAATGCCACAGCCCAGGAGAGGGTGCTCGCAGTGGTCTCCGTTCCACCGATGAAAAGGTCCACCATAGCCATATGCACGTGCCCTTCAAGGAGCTGTCCAGGGGCCTCTTCCACTGTCGGCCTGCCCAGTCCTTGGAGCATGTAGTCTGTCATGTCCCTCCACCGGCCTGCCACCATGCTCTCCTGGGGAGGGGAAGAGGAGCCAGCCTGAGTGCCTGGCTTGAGAAGAGGGGTCTGGAGGGGCCAACAGGTCCAGGACTGGTGGCATATGCCGAAGAACCTGCCTAGTTCTGGGGCAGTAGCATCACCGGCTGTGGGCTGAGGGAGAGCCCGGTCCACGCACAGTTCCCACCTTGTGCTGCCTCAGCTGCTTCTCTATGATGTGATCTCTGTTCTTCATGGCCTGCTTCAGTCTCCAGAGGCCTGGGTTGGGGAAGAACTGGGGCAGGGAGCAAGAGAGCGTAGCGGCTGGGAAGGAAGCCTGTTCCCCCACCCTCACCCTTTCTCTGAGAACCCAGATGTCCCTGGGCTCCACCTCCTCACCCTGAGAAAGGGAATGATGTCCAGAATTTGGATGGACCAGTGTTCCCAGGTTCTCATCAAGTCCTGGACACAGTCCTGAATGGCATGTACTAAGGTGTCTTCCTGCCAGAAAAGGAGGAAATTCTTTCAGTTCACGACCAGGAGACAGTCAGGGAGGGGCTGAGGGGTGGGCCCAAGCATATATGAGGGCAAGAGAGCCGTAACCTTGTCTCCAAAAGTGAGGTAACAGATGATGCTGCAGGTGAGGAAAGAGAATTCCTTCTGGATGGCCACGGGGGCACTGGCCTGGGCTCTCATGCGCTGTGGAGAAGGAGCATGAACTAAACAGGCTGGGGGGCTACTGGCAGAGGTGAAGCTGACCTGGGATGGCCATGGGAGTCCAGCCTCACCTCGCAGAACTCTTGGGTCAGCTGTTCCACCAGGGGCTCCATGGAGTTGCGGATGCCCAGTAGCAGGGCCGAGCGGGTGAGTTTCTTATGGGCCTTCCAGAGCAGGGAATAGTCCCCTAGTGAGAGATCCTGGTAGCGTTGAGACACCAGCTTATCTGCCAGTAGGCGTGGGGGGCAGGGGAGGTGTCAAATTGATGAAGGAAGCCTCAGACCTGACCTCCCCTGCCTCCCCGAGCCCCTGTTCTTCTCTCAAGAAATGCCCCCATCCCTTACAAGATAGTAACTGGGGTCTGCCAGCAAAGTCCACCCACTTCCTGATCATGGCTTCTTCAATGGTCCTCTTGGAGTTCAGCACCACCACAGCTAGGAGACAGCCAAAGCAGGATGTCAGCAGGGAGAGGACCCCACCTCCCCACCGTGACGGGGCCAGGGAGGGAACAGACTCTCACCTTGCAGCCCGAGGCGGAGCCTGTAGATAGGCCCAAGTTTCTGAGTCAAGCCAAGCAGATAGATGGGGAGGTTGGGCTGCAGCAGGTGCAGGAAGCCAGGGACAAGAGGTGGAAGGTGGAGGCTCCTGAGCTTCCACTGACCCCAGAGCAGGCGGGTGCCTGCCAGCAAGATCAGCAGCAGCAGCAGCCCAAGGAGTAGCATGGCCGGAGACCCATGAAAAGGCCCTGGCCCAGCCACTTATAGCTCTTGAGGCCCCCCCCATCCATCTTGCTGTTCCGGCTGTTCTGGGGCTCCCCTCAGGTCCCTACCCACTGTCCTTCCCACAGAGTGGCACACTTCTGAAATGGCATAAGTCCCATTGGCCTTGGAGAGTCCATATTTCAAAGAACCATCCATCAAGAAGAAAGGAAGGGAAAGGAAACCCTGACCTTTCTCCCACAGCCAGAATCAGCTTTCTGGCTCCACATCAACCATGCAGGAAAATGTGTCCACTCTCTGGCCTGAGCCCTCGTCCCCCACCACCCCACCTTGGATCAGCTTATTGCTCTGGAGTTTGTCTCAGAGAGAAAATGGCAGTCCCTGCCTAATATGCCCTCCAGTATTGCCTGAAGAACAAAATGAGATGAGAGTGATGTGTGTTTTTCTTTTAACTTGCAGATAGGGTGACCATATGGCCTGGTTTGGCTGGGTTGTCCCAGTTTATACCTGCAGTCCCAGTATGATTTGTTATTGGTGCGGCATTTCACTCTCAAAAGTTGAAGAACATGAAGGATTACGTGGTCCCCCAATTTGGAGCTCTAACCATGTACCTGATACTCTTTGGTTGCAAGGAAAAGAAACCAACTTGAGCTGGCTTGGGCCAAAACTAAGAATTATTATAAAAATACAGGGGTATCTCACAGAACCCAAGAGCAGGAGAGCAGGAGAGCAGGAGAGGGGACCTCACTGGCCTTGGAAGGCTGAGGATAGGGAACAGAAAAAGCCCTCAAGACGAGGCCGTTTTCCTCACTCTTCGTTTCTTGCTCTTTGTCTGCTGTCCTCTCCTCTCTCTCTGCAGTCAAGCTGCTTGTGCTCTGAGGTGCAGGCAGAACAGGACTGCCTTTGGGGTCACAGTCCACAGGGGACAGGTCCAGCCCCGGGCAAGTAGGGATTCTCGGCATGACTGAACACGCCCCCATCGATTCCAAAGTCAGAACTCAATAGCCACAGCTGGGGTCAGAGGTCCAGCCCTATTCTGGGAGCCACAGCCATAAGTGGTGGGGTCCCACTGGACCAAGTAGGGCTATCAGGGACCACTTTTATGGGTGAGGAGGCAGTTGAGGCTTAGAGGAGGAGCTTGGGGAAAGGTCATGCCAAACAGGGGTGACAGGGCTCAGTGAGAGATTAGGGTTACCTGGGGGTGTGAGTGAGGGTTTGGAGGTGACCTGAAGCCCACACCATCCCCAATGCCCTGTCCCCGGGGATGCGGGTCCTTGCCCCCTCAGAGCTTCACCCAGAGCACAGGCTGTGCCACTGTCGAGACCCCAGCTATACCACCCACCAGCTTGAAGAGCTAACTGCTGGTGGTCCTGGGGGAAGAGGCTCAGGCTCAGTCTGGATCCATGCCCAGGACTGGGAGGGAGAAAACAGGGGTGGGATTTCTGGGGCTGAGCAGCAACAGCTGCCACCTTCCTCACAGTTGACCGCCCAGACCCAGGCCACATCTTGCCACAACTGCAGCTGAATCCATGGCTCTCGTAAATGGGTTTATGCCACCACCATGCTAACTGGCTTTTGGGCAAGAGATCTGACGTGTAACTGCAGGGCCATGTAAACAACAGCCCTAAGAAGCTTCTGAAAGACTGGTCAGAACGTCTCAAAGTTGCATGGACTAGGAGGGGACTCCATTCAAAAGGAGTGACCTGGACAGCTGGCATGCTTGTGAACATCCCCTCATGAACGGATTCTACTTGGCTTGCTAACCTTCCACCCCACCTCCAAATTCAAATTCCAGACATGATGAATTACACGCAGTGCCCCTAAATGTGCTCTGCCCTGCCCCCAGCCTCTGGGCCTTTTATATTCTCCTTCTGTCTCAAATGCCCTCATCTAACCCCATTCTCTTTGCCTGACTCCTCAGCCTTCTAAATCCAACTTAGACATTTCTTCCTCCAGGAAGCCTTCCCTTCCCCCTTCTCACATTCCCCTAGACTGGGTCAGATGCCCAGCTATGTGCCCTACAGGACCATGCAGTTCCCCAACATCACAACTTTCACAGAGGATAGGGACCTGGCACAGGGCATGGCACAGAGTGAGAGTTCCATGAATTTCTGTTGAGTGATTGAATGGCAGGCCGCTAAACCATCCCACTTTCCCTCAAAACCGATCTCAGCAAATTCCTCTATTTGGATTTCTAGGTCAGCCCTCAAGACCCAAGGGGTGACACCAAATGGGGGAGAGCTAGGCGGGCAGGTGGGGAGGGTTGACCCCTATGGAACAGCAGTCTCAGAGTACTGACAACACACCAAAGTCAGCCTTTGCCTTGTTTAAAATCAGTATCTGGATGGAGACATCAGATTAGAGGATTGCTCAACTCTAGGAAAATTACCCAATGCCACTGGCAACAGGATCAAGTGTCAACAGGTTTTCAACAGACCAGGTCTCAGCTAAAAGCAACAGACCCCAAAACTGCCAGCTGCACAAGGACAGAGTGGGAGACGTGCGGCTGGACGGCCGCTCACAAGGCAGAAGCGCTGAGGTGTTAGCTGAGCACCTGAGGCCGCAATGACTGGCTACACTGGAGCAGTAGAGTGTTCTGCAGGCATAGGAGAAGAGAGGCCTCAGTGTGGACTCTGGATCCTCAGAGTGAAGGCTGTTGGGTCACAAGTCTGCTCGGGGTGGTCCTATGATGGACTGAGCTCCCAGTGAGACATTTGGGAGAGTTCAGGCAGAGCTGGACACCCCAAGAGTCATCCAGGCTCTGAAAGCCTAAGATTATGCAAACCCTGCTCTGGGCCCCCCAGATCCTGGAAGGGACAGTGGGGGCACAGCTCTCAGTCCTGAGACACACACTGACACTTTGCTGCCAAAGGCCTTTATTGAGTCCCTGGCCCTGCTCTGGGGCTGTGTCCAGGCACAACAACAATCCAGGCATCACCCTTCCCCAGCTCAGGCTCCTCCTGGGGGAGGTGGGGGAGCAGCCCTTACACCTGGCACCCCTGGGTGCCATACTCCTGGAGGAAGTCGCTGAGCTGGGCACAGGCTGCCCGCTGGCGGGTGGTCCGGCACAGGCGTTCAGAGGGCATCTCCTCAATCCAGCTGTTCGAGTCCAGCAGGTACTGGGGACTGAAGAGACAAAGGGGCAGTCAGCAGGGGTCAGGAGGATGGACAGGCAGGAGAGGAGAGCACGAGGCACCTAGCTTCTGAGGGGGCAGGGCCTAGGCACTGAAGATCCGTTCCCTCACAAGGTGTGAGAAGAGCTAGAGACCGAGGGGCCCAGAGAACTCACTCTTCCTTGAGGTCATAGGTGGCACCGTCCAGACCCATGATCAAATATTCTTTCCCAGGTTCCAAGCGAAGGCGGCAAGAGGCTCGAACCAGGAAGTTTCGGGTCTGACCAGCAGCGGCCTTGGCATCCTTGGCTGACGGGATAACGTGAACAAGAGTTGTCAGAGGGCAAGAGAAAGTGCAGGATGAGCACGGGGCGATCCTCTCACTGAACCCTCACCACTCCCAACGGGGAGGTGCTACTGCTTCCCTATTTATGGACAAGCCCAGAGCTTCTAAGAGGCTGAGGGCATTTGAGCTCAGACACGTCTGAATTTTCACTATTCCAGGCAGCCAGGTCTCAAACCCAGACCTCAGCTCCCCTATATCCCCTTGCTCCACGCCCCCCACTCCGTTCCGTTCATACTAAAGTGTAGGACTTGGGTGATCCTGGTGTCAAAGAGGCGGAAAGCAGCTCTGCCATCTTCTCGGAGAACCTTGACCTGGAAGCCTAAGAGGGAGTTTAGGAGAGGGCAGACAAGGTTAGCTACCCAGAGGCTGAGAGGGCTGCAGGGTGGTGTCCGAGCAAGGAGGCCACCTGCAGGCCTGAGAGGAGCAAACACAACCAAAGAGACCCTGAGGGCGGGTCAGGACGGGGGAAGACTGACCGTAATCCACGCGGGGATGGTAGCAGGCAAACTTCATCCTGTAACCATCCTCATCCTGCAGCCCCCGCTCCAGGACACGACGCTGTCGAGGGCACTTCCCTGAAGTCAGGGACCCAGATGAGCGTGCAGGCCCCAGCCAGGCCATCTTCCCACCCCTGCCCCCAGGCCCTGGGTCTCACCCTCAGCACACTGGCAGACGTCAGCAGAGCACAACGTGGACAGGAGTTTGCTCTTAGTTGGTGCCCCGTAAAACACAGAACATTTGTGCTCTGAAGAAAAGCAGAGAGAGGAATTAGGCCACAAGCCCCCTCTCTGCCTCCCCAGTCCCATGGAGCCACAGGACCCCCTGCCACCCTTCACTGCCCCAGTTCCTGATGTCCCACATGGAGGCAACCTATCCCAAACCTCCACGTGTCCCGGAGTGCTCACCAGGGTTGTAGTAGTCATAGAGGGTCGCACTAGCCGGCTGCACCAGCCCCACAGGCACCTCCTGCACGGCTCCAAAGCCCACACACTCCCGGGAGGTGGGCACCTGGCAGGGGGGCAGGGGAGAGGTCAGGGACTCAGCCCCAGGGCCCTGCAGGCCACTGTGCTGCACTTCCTTTGCCTGTCTCTGTTTGGTTCCTGTTGGTTCTTATCTTCAGTGTCCTTCACATTCTGTTACCTTCCAGTAACTCTAAAAACTGCCTCCCAAGGTCTCTGCTGACTTCACTGTCCAGATGGTGACCTCATCCCAGTCTCCAGGGCCCCTCTGCAGAGTCCCACATCATGGACATATTCTGCGTGAAACTCTCCCTAAGCTCAGGGTTAGCTTCTGGACCATCCGTGGTTCTGACCTGGTCATTTCTGACATTCCCTCTTCTTCCTTCCCAGAGGCACAGTCCCCGGCCCTGCCTCTTCCCTTCCTCTGTGCTTCCCTACAGAGATCTCAGACACTCTCTGGCTGTCACCTAACCCTTCCAGGCTGATGATTCCCAAACTGAACATTCAGCCCTATTCTTGCATTAGGACTTGTTCAGGACATGTTAGTTCTCCAGATCTACTCTGTCTGCCCTGCAAACCCACTCACCCTCCTGATGGCCTCGCTTCATCACTGATACAACTTGGGGCCTCCTTTATCTGCTATAACCTAACAGCAGGTGCTATTGCTATACCTGTCCTCTGTGAGCCCACTGCTTGTGTCCTAGGCCCAGAACCCTCTCCTCATGCCCACGCTGGTCCAATCCAGCCTGCTACCCTGCCAGTTTCCCTCCTAAGCTAGGCTGCTGCATGGTCGGCTCCCTACCTAGAAATCTTCCTGGCTCCTCGTTTTCCATTGTGTTCAACCAGACTCTTCTGCTTGGCTTCTCAGGCTAATAGGGTCTGGCCCCTCTGCATACACTGGGCAGGGGCGTCTTCTCTGACCCACAAACACCTGGCTAATGGTGCTAGAGTATTAACATGCCCTTTTCACATTTTCTCCAAAAGGTTACAGTAAATGTTCAAAAAAGAAATTGGAAGGCCATCAGAAGGTTGATCATTCTCTGTTTTAGCAAAACAAGGCCACAAAAAGACAAAAACAAACTCATCTAGGACTACCATCACTTCATCAAAGAAAATACACTTTAATATCAAACACAAAACACCAAAAAAAAAACTAGGAAGGTCAAAAGAAAAAGAAAGGCAGCCCATCAAGTTGAATAAATTCATCTTTCGAAAAGGCTCACTCTTGGGCCCTCCCTGCTGACTGGCACTGGCCCCCCAGGCCACATTAGGGGCTCGGCCGCCACCTACCTGCAGGCAGCGCTGCCTCCCTGGTGGCCCATCCCTAACTCTGCTCTGGCACACTCTGGTCCTGTCTTCCTGCCCACATCACAAGTTCTTTCTAGGAACACTGGCCGCTGATGTAGTGTCTTCTGGGAAACCTCATAACATATGCTCAGTAAACCTGGCGCCACCCATTCCCTCGTGTCACCTCTCCCTGCTCACCGAGTCGAAGTACAGCAGGACGTGGGGTCCCTCAGTCTCAAAGTGACTCACGTAACGGTCAGAGAGGGAGGTCAGCTGTGGGGAAGGGAAACGGTCACAGGCAGGTAGCCCTGGGCCCTGCACATGACAGGGCTCAGTAGCTGGGGGTACTGCGGGGATGGAGCAGGGCTCCTGAGGGCACAAGGGGTCCTCCTGGATGGCTGACCACACCTTCTCCAGGTCCGCCCGCAGGGCATGGAATCCACTCAGGAGGGTGACATCCGCAATGGCCATGCCCGACAGCCCCACCTTGCTGTTCCGCCTGCAGAGAGACATGCCCTGTTGTCTGGGTTCTACCTGCGCCGGGTCACAGATGCCCAGCCCCAGTCTCAGTCCTGCCTCCCCTCTCGGCCCAGCAGTGCCCCACACACCCAGGGCAGCCTGCAGCACTCACCAGATGCACACGGTGTACTGCACTCTGGATTCCTGTTCTTCGGCCGCCTTGGGTGCGTCCCTCCTGCGGCGGCTCCTCCGCCCCTCAAACAGCTGCAGGGGTGTCACTGGCTGGGAGTGGGCCCCGGGGTCATCCCCAGCTAGAGCCTCCTCATACTCATAGTCCTCGTAGTCCTCGTTTGCTTCCACTGCACAGAGATGGCATTGTGGCTTGACCCCTGGCACCAGCCCCCTCAGGGCCCCATGGCCTCTGACCCCAGCGCTCACTCATGTACTCCACGTGGCCCATCACCGTCACTTCAATGTGAAGCTCCCGGCAGGTTGTGTTCTTCATGTCCAGGATATTGTAGATACGAAGGATCTGGCTCAGCAAGGGGCAGGGAGAGGACATGGGACATTTGGAGTCACAGACCTCTCTCCAGGGCCACATCTAAGGGCATCTCCCTGGGCTAAGGAACTCAAGGCCTTTGGCCCCTTCTCATCCCCCTCCCTGACCAGCCCAGAAATACGCATGGGCCCAGGTATTGAGTTAGACGAGAGACAGAGAGGGGAGCAGGGACCTGCCCCCAGGGGCAAGCACTCTACACAGTGCACAGAGGAGGCTGGAATGGAAAGTCCAGGAAAGGCTTCCAGCTAAGGTCTGAAGGAGGAGAATGAGTTTGTTACGTGGGACAAGAAGCAGGGGAAGGTCATTCAAGTCAAGGAGATCTGGATAGATGACTGGATCTGTCTGGCTGGGGTGGGGGGCAGGGGCCCAATCTTGTACTTGGAAGAGCCTGACTTTTCTCCAAGGCTGATCTGACTGGTGTCTTCGGAAGGTCAATCTTGCTGCAATACGGACAATGGATCACCCTCTGGGTGAGATGTAAGGAAGGGAGAAGTTCTAAGACCATCTTAGAACAGAGTCCAGGAAACAAGTGACAAGGGACCCAGGCAGCAAGGGAGCAGAGGAGGAGTTACCAGGGCAATAAGGAGGGGCTCAGGATGGGGGGGCACTAAGACACCCTCCAGAGTGGTGGCTGGGCTCTTGTGGGAAAGGGGCTCCATCAGCCAGATGAGGGGACACAGGAAGAAGAAGGGGTTTGGGATGCGACATGTCTGCTGTGGGCCAGGGGAGAGGCCTGGGTTGAGGCGCTGGGTGTGTAGGCCATCCGCACTGAGGGCGTAAAGGAAATGACAGGTGCCCAGAGAGGGTGGAGACCACGGTGAGGGGAAAAGGCCCAGGAGGGAGCAGGGGGAACATCTTTCTCCTTCCCTGACCATGAGCTCTGCCCACAGGTCTCACTCAAGACCCCAGCTTCTCCCTGCTGGGCCCTGGCTGGCCGTGCTGCCGGCTCTCACCTTCAAGGTTCCTTTGCTGTTTCCTCCCACTTTCACATCAATCTTGCTGCCCAAGGAAAACTTCCAAGGAACAGAAAAGGGAAAGAGATGTCAGAAGGGCACACTGTTGCTCCAGCTTACCCCCTCTCTAAAAACAACCCCGCCTCTTCACCCCACCTCACTTCCCAGAAAGTTTGCATCTTCACATGCATTATCTCTCTTCAGCCTTCTAAAAACTCTGTTGGGTAGACTCTGCACGTATTATTTTCAAATGAGAAAAATGAAGCTCAGAGGCTAGGTGACTTTCTCTGGGTCACACAGCCAGGAAGTTTTCCCACAAGGTTATCAGGAAGAGGTGCCGTGGGGATACTCCAGGGGTGGGGGGCTGGGGATGGCCATAGTCACAGTAGGCCCAGGTGTCATGGCAACCCAGGTGAGGGAGTGGTTCACCTGCAGCTCCTCCTCTATTCCCCGAGTTTGGTGGTTGTCCAGCCGTACTACATATGACTTGAGCCCACTGCGGCCCAGGGAACTGAGAGTCACATTGAGCTCCTTCTCCTCAGTGGTGTGGGAAGCAATCCAGTATTCAGCCAGAGCTTCCAGGGCCATCACCGTGTCCTGGGGAGGTTGGGTCAGGATTCAGGTGCTTGGACTCAGGACCTCCCCCACACAGAGCCCCCAGGGAAGCTGGTACCTGAGTGCTGCGGAATCCCCCTTGGAAGCCAGCCTGGTGCGTGAGCCAGGCTGCAGCCTGGTCGGCCATCTCTGCCTTGCCCTCCCAAAGCAGCAGGTGCAGCAGGCCATAGGCTGTGGTTTCAATCCACAGGGCCGGGGCCTGGGGCACAGGGTCTGCTGGGCTGTGAGGAGCCATGGTGGGCGACACGACATTGTTTTGAGAACTGGCGACTGAGTCCCAGTACCGGTAATCTGAGAGTGAAGGGAGACCCACAGTGAAGGGGGAGTAGTTGGGGGGGGGTCCCAGTCAGTGGGCCCTTTGACGCTCCCCATCAGGCTCTCCTGGTTCTACCCCAATCATCCCTGCTTATGCTTTCATTCCTTCTTGGGGTCTTTGTTCAATTTCTCCCTTTGGGCACACTCATGGGTCCCAGGGTCCCTCAAGTCCCATGATCACTGCCAGGACCCCCTTGACTCTCACCACCAGACTCCTGGGCCATGGCCATGAGGTTGTCATGGGCAATATTCCGCAGGTTCTCAGGGGCCTTGGTCAGTGTCAGGGCATAAGCTGTGATGGCAGCTGCATGAGCACCCAGGAGCCCAGCACTTGCTTTCGTCCCCAAGAATGAGGTTGCCCTTGAGATGGAGGTTTCCTAGGAGAAAGTAGGGAGGAAGGTCTCGGGGCTGGACACCTGGGTTCCTGAAAAGAAACGGGGGAAGCTGGGGGCGAGTGAAGGGCAGACCCACAGGTGCCCTTACCACTCTTTGCTTCAACTCCTGTGTCCCCTCATCCTGGAAGACGGACAGCCCGTGATGAAGGGCGATGACCACAAAGGCGGTGAGCGCCACCGTCTCATCCTTTCCCACCAAGCCCCCCTAGTTGAAGTGAAGAGAAAAGAAGTCATCAACCAGGAACAGGAAGGGACAAGAGAGTCTTCCTACCTGTGCTCCTCAGCCCAGCCTCCCAGCCCCGCACCTGCATGGCCCTGTGGATAACCGGACAGGGGTCCTGGAATGAACCGTCAGCCTGCTGCTGGGACAGGAGCCACGTGGCCGTCTCCTGCAGCTTTTCAGGTGAGCCGCCCACCTGTTCCTGGGCCAAACTCAGTACCTTTAGCACAAAGGCAGTGAGCCTAGAGGAGATTAAAGGGATGGCTGGGTATAGGGACTGGTCCCTATAGAGGACATGGTCCCACTCCCCCAGGCACTTGGTTATTCACCCTCCCATTGTACCTGGCTCTGCCCCCACCAGCCTGGCCCCTCTCAGAGACCCAAAACCACTCTCCCAACCTCACCAGGTGCTGCTGTCCCGATGTAACCAAGCCCCATAGGAACCATCTTGTTTCCGAAACTGCTGGATCCGCATGTAGCCTTAGGGGGGAGAGGCGGCTGCTAAAGCGATGCTCACTCTCCCACTATTTATGCCCAAGGCCATGTTCCCCATTCCCTCTCTGCGCCCCCTAGCCACCTGGGCTGCCAATTTTCCATTAACTGCCCTCTCCCAGCCCCCGCTCCTGCTTGCTCCTGAACCCAGAACCTTTCTGGATCAGATCCACAGCGTGGTCCTTGGTCTCAGGGGGCAGCCTGCTCCACTGCTCTGTCTTGTCCAGGTAGCGGGAAGCAGCCAGTGTGGGGGCCAAGTAGAGCATGGTTTGTTCCGCACAGCCCTGGGGGAGCCTCAGGAGGGAGGTCAGGCCTCCTGGTGACAAGGCCCCCTCAGAGCCCAAAGCGTCCAGTGGATCTGAGGCTACAGGGGAGGAAGAGAGTTAAGGATCAGACAGCAGGCCTGAGGACTCAGGGTCAGAGGGTCATGGGGTCACAGGATCAAACAGGGGTCTACGGCTTCACATGAATCTGAGGTGGCCACTGGGAAGGGATTGGAGGACACTCCCACCTGTGACCCTGACAAAGCTGCTGAAATCTCCATCAGGGATAATATTGGGATCGGAGTTGCCAGGAATTTCCAAGGTCCGGGCTCGGTAGTCTGGGGAGATGGGGGAAGTTGGCAGTATGTCCTGCTGTCCACATCTCCTACCACCTACAAACCCCCTTAGGACACTGACAGCTAGGGGTAGAGGTCACTCACCCAGGGGATTGAGTTTATACACAATCTCCTCCCTGTGGATGGCCCCTTCATTCTGTCTCAGGAGAAATACAGCCGTGAGAGATCACACAGGAACACAGCCTGCGCCTCCCAGTGCAGACTCCCCAGGACTTGGCATTTGAACTTCAGGGACAGAGGTGGATCAGAATTGTAGAAGATGTAAACAGACCAAGGCATTGGGTTTGGGTGTTAGGCCTCTGGCCTGGCCAGCAAAGAGGGTGCCGGGGGTCGGGGGTAAATCAAGGAGCCTGGGGACCTGGATTCAGGGGTGCTCCATTCACCTCAATTTGCAGAATCTTAGACACTGCGTCCCCCACAGGGAACTCCACGGACCCTCGAGCCACCACCTTCAGGGACACAGCAGCAGCCGCCATGGGCACCACAGAGAAGCCAATGGGCCGGGCAGAACCCGCAGGCACCAATACCTGCTGAGCCAGCCCTCCGCCCCCAGCCAGGCACAGCCCCTCCACCGGGGACACGTGGACACTCATCTAGGGGCAGGAAGACAGAGATGGCCAGAGGCCCAGCCCAGTTAGGCTCCCCACCCTTCACCTGCCTCAGCTCCCACCCCCCTGTGTGCTCCTGAGGGTCCTCACGGTCACATCTTTATCCAGGTAGTTGTAGAGGACAGGCCGCAGCTCAAGCTGCTCAAAGCGGTGAACGGAGATAGGCAGGCGGAGGTGCAAGTGGAATTTACGGAACACTCGGACCCGGACAGGGGTGGCCACACACAGGCCTGATGGATGTGGGAGTTTGGGGAAGGGGACAGAGATCAGAGGCCTGGGGATATCATGGCCACAGGGTACCAGGACAGAGGGACACGGGGTGACCCAGCTCTGCCCCCGGCCCACTCCTGCTCTCTTGCCTCCCAGCCCAGGTGCACACTGGTAGACTTCCCCAGGTCTCTGCACCACCCCCTACTTCCTATACTAAAAGCAAAAGGCTGAGCAGGGAGCCTGGGTTGAGGGGGTATGGAAGAGGGGTGGCCAGAGGCTCAGGCAGGGCGACCTCACCTGTGCTTTTGGACAGACTCATGCCATGGATCTCCCACGTGGTCAGAGAGTCAGGGAGCAGCGGTGACAACCTGTGGTGGGAAAGGTGAGAAGTCCCATCACACCCTGGGCTGGTCCCAGACACGGCCCAGAGACAAGGCCAGGCCCACCACATGCTCTCACAGGCGGGAGCGGTCCACTGTTTCCACTGTCCAGAGCCAGTTCTCCGGGAAGAAGCTGCGCACAGCAATGTCATCTTCATCCATCAGGTCCTCCTCCTGCAAGAGCTCCATGGCTGGGAGACCAGGGTGGACAGGAATGAGAAGGGGGCCATTCTGCCCTTCCAGGCACCCCTGCCTGTCCCCCAGCCCCAGCCAGCCCCTCACCTCGGGCAAGGCCCACTGGGCCCCTGGACCGGATCTTCTTGCGGAGGCCCTCAGCAAACTGGCAGCAGGACAGGAAGGGTTCCCGGCAGGCTAGCTGCCGCACACGGGCCACCCGCTGCTCACAGGAGCGTGCCATGGGCAGCCGTGTCAGCCCATCCAAGCAGCAGCGCTTGGCTACAGGAGAAGCATACTGGCCCACTGCAGGGCCAGGTGAGAGTAAGCATGAAAGAAAAGAAAAGAGACACACCTCATCGCCCACCCTGACCTCTAGATACACAAGGGTTCACCCTGAGAGACCAGGAACTCAAGAGAGGCCAATGGAGACAGCCTCCTGCCCATCCACCTTCAACCCCTGAACTTGGATCTCTGGCCCCAAATACCATAGACTGGCTCACTCGGGAGCAGAGCAGCAAAGCAACAGGCCCCTCATCCTGACCCTTGGGCCCAAGTGGAGATCTTACACTGCTTCATAGGCACCCACAACTTACGCTTCTCATTAATCGCCTTTTGAAAGTCCACATTTCTCTTTTTCCGGGTTTTCGTCTCCTTGGGACAGCTCAGACCTGGCAGAAAGCAGGACTGCAGCCAAGCTGTAAGGTGGGTGGCCTCCCACCTCCACTCCCTGCTCCTCTCCCCACTCCTCTTCTTCCTATCTTACCTCCTCAAGCGCCTCCCCCTTCCTTATCTTCCCACCACCCACTCCCCTTCCTCCATGGTTCTCACTCTCTCTGACTGAGGTCAATTGGTCTCCATCAGAAAAGGCCAGACCAGCTGCCTTGAACACCTGAAGGGCACTGTCTCCACCCCCAGGACCACAGCCAAGATTATAGCTGTTCATAACTTCAAAGACCTGGAAGAAAAGGCAAGGATATTGTGGAGACAAGAGTGACCGAGGGGCAGGATGGGTGAGAGGATGGGATATGGACAAATATGTAAGACACACAGAGAGTGGGGAAATAAGAGACCACAGGGGCCAAGCCTTGTGGGAAGACTAGGAGGAGTCTGTGGGGATCCAGAGTGAGATCTAGGGGCTGGGCTCAGGGTAGCAGGAAAATGAGCCATAGCAGGGAGGGAGGGCTGGGGAAAGGGTCTTGACAAACCTTGCCCATGTCGAGGGGTTTATGAGACCTGCCACCCACAGCATACAGAGCCGTGTCCACAGCTCCTAGTGCCACCAGGGCTGGAGAATCAGTTTGCAGGTGGAGCTTTATCCTCTCCCCGGGATTATACTCCTTGCCACTGTCCACATTCAGCTCCAGCTGGTAGAAGGGGGAGGTAGGGGTCAGTCAGTGGGGAGAGCTTCCTTCGGTGCATCCTCAGTGCACCCCAAACCAAGTCCATGCCCTGTTCACAATCACCCTGTCTTCTTTCTCTCTTAACACCCCTAACACATACACATGCTGTCTCTCCCATGCCAATTACCTTGCCTTCACAGGCCCCGGCCTGGACGTTCACACGCAGGGAGTTGGCCACTGGGAGGCCTCCCTCATAGTAGAAGGCCACAAAGTAGAAGGAAGGTGCCAGGTGATGGTCCACAAACAAGGAGACTGAGGTCACGGGCCTCCGGGGCTCTCGATTCACAGACACGATCTGGCCCCGGGATAGGATCTGGGCCAAGAAGAGAAGGAGCAAGAGTAGTTTCTGCTTCACTGCACATCCCAGCCCTGAAACCATTCCCCCACACAAGGGCTCTTTCCTGCCTGAGCCCCTCCCTGCACCCCTGCTTTCCTCTACAGCCCAGCTCATACACACCATGTAGTAGTAATGAGAGAAGCTGGGCGCACTGACACCCACGGCTCGCAGGTTCAGCCTAAGGGTGTCCCCGATGTGAGGGGGTCGATGATCCAGCCGCTCAATGGACAGAAACCTGGAGCCTCCTGAGCGTGGGGCTCTCACAGTTAGCCTGGCTACGGCTGGATAGGGGGAGCCTGCAGACACCTGGAAAGAGGGGCAGGTAGGCGCAGGGTCAGTGGCAAGGACCCAGGCACCCAGCTTCTCCCCCGAGCCTGGGACACAGATCGTCAGGGGCCCAGCTGGCCCCTCCTTCCTTCCCCTGTCCTCTCCCACGAAGAGGCGGCCTACCAAGAGCTGCAGTTCTTGCACAGTCTTACGGACAGCAATGGGGACTATGGCTTGGCCAGTCCCATCTGTGTTTTGTTCAAAGTTCTGGGTTTCAGAAACAGATCCAGAAGACAACTTGGCAGAAACTTTGACAGGAATGCCAGAGGCCAGGGAGCCTGACATGTCTCGGACCAGGGCCTGGGTAGGTGGGGGAGGGGCAGGTAAAAGCGAGCGGTCAGTGAGGGCTTGTGCCCTCCTCACCAACACCCCCCTCCCCTGCTCATCCTTTCCCTCCAAAAGAAACCTGCAGCAGAAAGGGGTCCCCGGGCACGAAGTGTCGCTTGGTGTTGCTAAGATCCAAAGAGAAGGGAGATGACACAAAACGCCAGGATGTGAGCTCTGCCTCCTCCATCTCCCCACCTGCAAGACAAGGGGTGGAGAGAGATGGAGGACAGAGACCCAGGAAAAGAGGCACAGGAGAGCAAGGGGGGATGCAGAGTGAGTGTTTCCTGCCCACAAGACAGTGAACTCCTCAGGACACACGCTGTCTCATATTCATCTCTACGTTTGCTGAGGCCCACGCAGGACCCAGCACACAGATGGTGCATAAAGTGTGTCTGCCAGCTGGCTGGCTGGGCAAAAAAATAAACTGAAATCGGGGAAGGTACCCATACCCCAGAAACATAGTTGGAGAGAGACAGTCTCCTGGGTCTTTTCTGGCTTTGGGTCCAAGATAAGGGTAAGAAGGGGGGATGGTATTGGTGCTGGAGAACAGAGGGTCAGCTCAGAGGTCAGAGGCAAGTGTCTGGGGTTGTAATCAGGGGAAGCCACCCACCTGGAGACTCAATGATGGCTGCTGCAACATAGAGGCGTAGCCCTGGGAGGTCAGCAATATTAACATTAAGCTTCTGCAGGGCATCCTGAACCTCAGCCTTTGAAAGGGAAATGTGGCACTGACCATCTACCAGCTGGGACAAAGAAGAAAACAGGACACGGCGTGAGACACGTCTTCCATCTCACGTCCTTCTCCTCCTTCACCTTCCTCACACCCCCAACCCTCCTTCCTACCTTGGTCTGATTCTCTAGCCCCCGAAGGAAAGTCTTGACACCATCTTCAGTCAGGAGCCCAAAGCGTACATATGCCACCCCCTGCACTGGCTTCCCATAAATGTACCTGCCACCATGGAGAGATTGGGAAGATGGTGGGCCAAGGGCTGGAGGTGGTAATGGAACGGTCTGGGAGGGAGGGGGGCTGGGACAAGGGAAGGACGCGGGGCTTCACAACACATTCCTACTGAGTGGGGAGCCCTGGGAGCTGGGCCAGCAGGGGTGGGGTGGGGGGGAGTTACCTGGCCTCAACATCTAATTGGATTTCACCAAGAAAGCCAGGTGCTGTCAAGATGTAGGGCTTTCCAGGAATGATCTTCACCTCAAAGTTGGGAAGGACTGACCAGGGGTAAAGGGATAGGGAGGTCAAACTCTAGCGAAAGGATCCTTTAAAGACTCGTCTCCCCTCAGGGCTGTGGCACCCATATCTCCGACCCTGCCCTGGTCCCACCACTTCTTCCACTCCTTATTCCCTTCTGGAAAGGAGCTCCTTGTCCCTCATGTCTCCAGCTCTCACCGTATTTCTTCACTTCAAACTGGATACTGCTGTTGGATTCCAGGCCATCTGAGAATCGGGCTGAGATCTTCCAAGTCCCTGGCCTGAGGACAGACAAGGAAGGGACTCAGCCAACTTGCGCAAGAAGCCACGGAAAGCCAGTGGCCCAGGTCCCTGGGAAGAGGACTATGAGGGTAACCAGAGGCTCAGGGGAGCTTGGGATTTGATTCTGTGTTGGAGGCGGAGGGGTGGGAAAGTTGGAACCAGGGAGGTGTAGCTGGGGGCTAATCCTCAGGTGAGGAGAGCTCACTCTGAGATGTCTGGGATCACAAAGTCATCCTGGAAGATGGATGTGGCAGTGTACACTTCCTTCTTCCGCACACGGAGCCCATGAGAGTTCTGCAACGGGAGTAGAAATGGTCATCTGTGGGAGGTCAGATCACGGGCCCTGGCTCATCCGGAAGGTCAGAGGTCAGGGACTCACCTCCACAGTGACCACGAGGGTGTCAGTGGATGGGCGCATCTTTTGATCCAAAGCAAAGACCCGATACCGAACTGAGAATGGAGGGTGAGAGAGGTGAGCAGGAGCTCATGCACAAAGGGAAGGTGGGCCCTGGTCCCCCCACCCCTTCCAGGGAGTGAGGAGGAAGAGAACAAATACTTGTTAAGCAGCCTTCCTATGCAGCACTTTTAGGTTATCTCACTGAAGGGGCTGGGAGGCAGCTAAAGGTGAGGCTCTGGGGCCGAGACTCACCCCGCTGGCCAGGGTTATAAATGGGCTGGTCAGTCTGCAGAAAGAGGTGCCCTCGGCGAGAGGAGAAGCGCAGGTTGACACCCTGAATGTTTGTCTTTCTGGACAGAGAGTCCTTTAGCCATGGCGACTCAGCCACCAGCTGGACCTGGGGACCTCCATGGAGACGAAAGAGGCCACAGTTCTTTGCACCGTTCAGGGGGATCTATCAAGAGAGGCGGTGGGTCAGAGACAGAGCAGAAGGAAAAAGCCAGAGAGATTGAGACAGAAACAGGGAAGGAGATCATTGCAGGGAGGAAAGGAGGGAGGGAGGCCAGGGAAAAGACAAAGACATTTACAAGACTTGGGGCGGGGCGGGGGAGTGGACGTGACACCACGATGACAGAGTGAGAGGTGCTGAGAAGCAGCAGGAGGAAGTGGCAGTGGTGTCCAGTTACCTGGAGGTTGAGGAGTATGAAGTCATCTGCTGAGGTGAGGGTGAAGCCCACCTTTGGGGAGCAGGGGGCATTATTGCCGTATGGGTTTCTCAGGAACACAGATCCTTTCACCACCTGTCCCCGGGGAGCATCATGGAGCTGCAGTCCCACTGACAGGGGAACCCCTAGGTGAACCACAGAAGGAGCAAACAGGAGCAACCTGGGGAAGACAGGTGAGGGTCAGCAGTCAGGCTCCACTTGGGCCCCTCCACCCTTCGATCCTCTATCAGGTTCCCCCACGCCTGCATTGCCATCAGCAGCCCTGCCCCTGCTCAAGCACACCAGCATCCTGCCTCCAGGACCTGGGCTTCTGCAGAGACAAAGCAAAGAAGCTGGATGCCCAGATCAGCCCCAAGAGGAGCCTCATGGCTGGAGGACCTAAGAGGGATCAGACTCGTCTGTCTGTCTGCTCCTTTCTGGCCAACCTAGGGTTTGGAGCAGAGTTAACTCTGGACTTTGCTCCTCCCCTGGTCCAGCTAAGCTGGGAAACCACGTGATAGCCAAGAAACGGAACTGGCCCCAGGCCCAGTATTGGGGGGTGCACCCCGGACACCTGGGTCTCTGAAGAAATCATAGCCCAGAGACAGACCCTATCCTTTCCTGTTAACCCCTTTCATCCCAGTGCGGGGCACCACTCCCTACGGGTATATCTGGGTGTGTGTATGTATACACATGCTCGAGTATACGCGGGCGTAGGAGAGCCCAAAGTGGCTCGGCACGTGGCTGGAAACACGTGGCTCCTTTGTCAAGGTCCTAACAAAACAAGGTACTAAGACACTTGTCTCTTACTATAACCCCCCAAAAAACTGAACTATATGAGGCTTTTGCTTTTTGTAGGCCCTAACAGAAATCCCGTGGTTTAAGAGATCAAGCACACCTCCCATCCACAGAGGCAACTGACTCAACGTCCCTTTTCCTCTCTGAACAAGGAGGTACAGCTCAGGCCCAGTCTGGCCTTACCTCTACCCATAAACGAGGCGCCAGAACACACACATCAAACAAAAGACATCCAGAAAATATCACTGGCAGAAGTACTTTATTTGGCAGTTTCAACCCAACATGTAGGGAACAGAACCCTGCCCTCCTTCACCACCCTCCCCAGAAAGCCCACCTTCCTATCTCCAGACAGAGTAACAACAGCACCTTTTTACATGAAAGGCAGCAGCCATGGCCTTGGCAGGGATTCTGGCTCCACCTCCATGGAAGGGCAGAGAAGCGTTGCCCAAACCCCACCACTGGGTCGGAGCCCAGGTAAACAGCAACAGTCATGTCTGACCCTGACTCTTTGCATGGCCACAAGCCCACACTCATCCTGGATCCCAAGCCTTCCCAAGGTGATCCCGTCTCAGCCACTGCTGGGGAGCACTCCTGGGCCCCTCTTGCCCGACTCAGGGGAAATGCGCAAGGACGAGCAGAATCCTCAAGTCTCTGGCAGGCGGAGGAGGGTTCCAGAAGTGGTGGAGACACTGTGCAAGAGAAAGACAAGGCTGGAGCCAGATACGTAGGTCCAAGGCCTAGGGAGAACTCAGAACTTGGCCAGGATATTCCAGGGTTCCAGAGAATGAGAGAGGAGCTGGGCTTCACTAATGAATGAAGCATGAGCAAGGAGGAAATCCAATCTTGGGTCATGGTTCTGTCATCTGCCAGAGGCTGGGGAAAAAACTCACCAATCCACCAGCTGGGCCCCAATGAGGTCATGCACATGGTAGGCGAGGCCGAGTCGCACCGCAGCAGGCGCCCGCCGGCCCAGAAGCTCCGAAAGGAGTAGCTCCCGGTACTTGGCCTTCCGGACCATGCCAAGGACAGCGTGGCGCCCTGGAGAGGTGGCACAGGAGAAGGGAAAGGTGCGTAAGGTCTGAAGGTCTGAAGAGCCACCAAAAGGTGTTCTTGAGGGGCTGAGGGCTTCAGCTGCAGACAGGATACCTTTAACAAAATACTTGATGAATCTCCCAGCTCCAGGCACAGCTAGCCACCAACTGCCAGCATCTCGGACGGTGAGAACTCCAGCGTTCACCAGCTGCCTAAGGGGGGTGGGAAGCAAGAAGAGATGAGCTATTGGCTCTGAGAGCCCTCTCTCCTCCCCATCCACTAATGTTTGGACACTAACTCTCCAGAAACATGGGCAACCACCCAAAGGGACTGGATAACAGAGGCCCACCATGGGGCGGTTCTCTGCTCACACTGTGCTGTTCCCTGCCTCTGTGCACCTTGCTTGTTCCATCCCCTACCCGACTGCCCTCCCCTCACTCTTCCTTTTCTTGTTACTATTACTTGTTCCCTAAAACAGCTTCTCCTCTCAGAAGCCTGTCCTGACCACATGCCCTGATACATGCTCAGTCCCATCTCCAGCGGAGAAATAAGGTCTTTCGTCTGCGCTCCTGCCACGGCCTACAAGGACCGCACCACGGCTTCACTCACATGTTACTGAAAAGAAGCTTATAAAATGCTTTCACCTACACCATGGATTACGAAGTAGGGAGCCTGAGCCAGATAGAGACCCATGAAATGATATTTTTATTTAGTCCTTGTCCAGTTGTTGTTCTTTTGAATATGAATGCTTTAGGGCCTTCATAGCTCCTAACATCCTCTATTCCCTAGTCTCAGAATGATTCACATCAGGCATTTATGGTTCTTGCCAGGCCTCTATACGCATTTCATTAGCCATGCAGATCTCCTGAATTTTAGTCCAGGGCTCTTCCCAAGGCCCCAGGTAAAACAGGCTTCCTCTCTTGGGGGAGATCTCCTCTCTTAGGTCATTTTACTAAAAAGAAGAGTCAGCCTTCTTGGCAGGTTCACCAAAAGGAAAAGGACGAGGCTGGATGAGACTGGAGGGAAGCAGCGAGGTGCTGGATGCCTGATTCTGTTGGTCCCCCAAGTCTCACGTGATCTCTGGGTCCCTGAAGCCAAAGGTCTGTGTCATTTGATCCTGCTGGAAGCTAAGGTCCCCACAGGCTGGAAGCACTGAAGCCAGAAACTTCTGCACCGCCCCAGCATACGGTCGGCCATCGCAGGCCTTGAGGACCTGGAACCAAAGAAGAGAGACATGGTCTGGCCCCACCCTCCCCCTCCACTGACCTCAATCCCCAGGACGACATCTCTTCCTGTGTTGTCCCTTTTGCTAAGGTCCTTCCACTTCTCAAACTTTTCCTCGTCTTCCTCTCCCTCATATTACTACTTACTAGAGCCCTGAGCCCTCTCTGCAAGATATGGGGTGGGGGAATTGTCTCTTTTCTTTTTACTTCCACCCGCTAATTTCCCTGCCTGCCCCGCTCGTTCCCCATGACACACACACACAGTTACACGTACTCTCGTCCTGTAGTCCTCGGTAAAGATAATTCCGTGGGCATCCAAGTCAAAGCCTAGCTGGACGATTCTGATCTCCCCCTGCTCTTGAAGCTCCTTCTGTCTCGAGAGAGATAGGAGTGAAAAGCAGGATGTCAGTGTAAGATGTTCTGCCACACTCTGGGCACTTTTGAGCAGGGAGATTTTGTTTGCCAGTATTGGGGGGGGTTTCTCTAAGTAAAGGAAAAACTGTGGGGAGAAAATTAAGCAGATCACCAAACAGTCTTTTCCAATTAGTTACCCACCCCTCCTATCCACAAACTTCATCAGTTATTTGCCAACCAATCAATACACATTTTCTAAGACCAAGCATATGCTAGACAACAAAATAAAACAGACAAACGCCTTGCCCTCAAGGAATTAACAGTCTAGCTTTTGTGTGGGGGAAGGTGGAGAGGATTATGGAATAAAATGTTTAAAACAAATAAAAAATAAACCAGAACTTCTGTTTCCAGGAATATAGCAAGAACCAACTCACCTGCTGAAAATTAAAGTGCTGGATAAAATATTGCTTAAAAAATTGTTTAAGCATTAAAGAGCTCACAAGATAATAGGGAATTACCAGACCAATATAATATCTAATGAAAACAAGAACTCATAGAAGTAATTGGGACATGGAAGGTGCTTGCTGATGTAGGCAAATCTGTCCAGCACACAGTCTAAAATAACTGGGCATACAAGGAAACAAAACTCAAAAGAAACAGGCTCCCAAAGACATGTTACGGTGGAAGTATCCAAAACAGACTATTACCAAGAAAACTATGCTTATAATGCTGAAATAAATAAAAGCCAAGATGGAAAATTTCAGCAGAAAATTATAAAAACTGACATAATAGATTTGAAAAACATCCAACCAGAAATTCTAGAACTGAAAAATAAAGGAAGTACAATGAACTCAATGGATGGGTTTAACAGATTAAGGCACAGCTGAATAAAAAGCTATTAATCTGTAAAACAGATTAAAAAAATAACCAGAATATAATAAAGACAGTCAAAAAGATCAAAATTTCAGACAAGAGGCTAAGATTGTAATTAGATGATATTTTGAACTGAATGATAGTGAAAATACGTACCAAAACTTGGGGGAGATAAATATATATCAGTACTTAGAGGGAAACTATGGCCTGACATGCATATATTAGAAAAGAAGAGAGGATGAAAATTATTTTTTAAAAAAGTAAAATAAACCTAATAGTAGAGGGAAAATAGATTAATGAAATAGAAAACATGCATACAAGAGAACAATAAATCTTAATATTAATTCTTTGAGAGACTATTAAAATTGAAAAGCCACTGGTGAGACTGACCAAGAAAAAGAGGAAAACCTAGAAAAAGCACAGATAACCAATATAAAGAATGAAAAAAGGGTCATCACTACTGATTCTACAGACAATAAAATGAGTTTACAAACTTTATGCCAGTAAATTTGGAAATTTAGATGAAATTGACAAATTCCTAGAAAAATACAATTTCTTTCACTAGCATGCACAAAACGGGATATATCCATAAAATGGAAATTTATGAAAATGAATTAACTATAGCTTCATGCAACAACTTGGAAGAACCTCAAAAATATTCATCTAATAAAGCAAGATATAAATACATAAAATACAATTTTGTTTATATCAAGTTCAAAAGTGGGTAAAACTAAGCTATGCTGTTTATGAATAAACACATAGATAGTATAAAGAAAACCAAGGGGACAATTATCAAACCAGTCAGGATAGTAGTTACCTCCAAGGGACATACGACATTTTGATCAGGGAGAGAGATACATGGGATGTTAGCTACGTTCTACAGTCTGACTTGGGAGGTGGTTAAATGGGTATTTGCTTTATAAACATCCTTTAAATTGTGTGTGCATGTTTATACTTTCTTTTGTGCGATTTTTAAAGGTTTTTTTAAAATTTAGGAGGTCAGCCCCATGGTGTAGTGGTTAAGTCTGACACACTCCTCTTCAGCAGCCCGGGTTGGGATCTCAGGCGCAGACCTATACCACTCTTCAAGCCATGCAGTTGTGGTGACCCACATAGAAAACAGAGTAAGAATGGTACAGATGTTAGCTCAGGGCTAATCTTTCTCAAGCCAAAAAAGAGGAAGATTGGCACAGATGTTAGCTCAGAGCAAATCTTCCTCACCAAAAAAAACCCAAACAAAATTTAGGCTAACATCAACAAATTAAAAACAACAAATACTCTATAAATTGTGAGTCCATCTGACTTGCTTCCTCATGGGATTGGAGGTAGTCTCCATCTTCCTTTTCTTCCCTCTTTTCTTCCTGACAGGTTGTCATTAACCTTCCCCCTGATAATGCAATGGACAGAGCTTGGATATTATTTTACTTGACCTATTCACAGACCACTGCCTTGAATCACAGGTGCTAACAGTGCCAACTACTTCAACTTCTTACAAATCTCTTAACTTTTTCAATAGGCCTCTTCCTTGGTTCCTCCTAACTCTGGCAATTCCTTCTCAGCCTCTTTCACAGACTCCTCTTCCTCTGCTTTCCCCTTCTATCAGTGGATCTCAAATTTTAAGGTGCATTATGAATCACCTGGGGCAGTAGTTCAAAAATGTAGATTCCCTGGTCCTACCCCAAGAGATCTTAATTCATTAGCATTGAGTGAGTCCCAGGAAAGTGTATTTTTGAATAAGCAGCCCAGGTAATTCTGATGCAGGTAGAACTCAGGACATACCTTAAGAAACACTGCCTTAAATGTTGGTGTCTCCCAGGATTGTCGATTTGACTCTATTATCTTTCACTGTAAACCTGGAGTCCTTAACCTTGGGCCTCAGAGGATCTGTGAAACAACCCTCCACCCCCAGAAATTGTACATATACTTTGTATTCATGTGGCATACATGCATTTTTATGGAGTTAAAGAGCCATACCTTTCATTACATTATTTTTTTTTTAAGGAAGATTAGCCCTGAGCCAACATCTGCTGCCAATCCTCCTCTTTTTGCTGAGGAAGGCTGGCCCTGAGCTAACATCGGTGCCCATCTTCCTCTACTTTATATGTGGGACGCCTGCCACAGCATGGCTTGACAAGCGGTGCATAGGTCCGCACTTGGGATCCGAGCCAGCGAATGTTGGGCTGCCGATGCAGAACATGCAAACTTAACTGCTGCGCCACCAGGCCAGCCCCTCATTACATTCTAAAGTTTGTAAAAAGACTAAAAATCACACCTCTACTCACTCTTCCTACACAATCTCATCCACATCCACAGACTGAACCACTCCTCACATCTTGATGGCTTCCAAATCTATATTACTGGCCCAGAATTCTCTCTAAACCCTCCTGTCCAACTGTCTACTACTCATTTGCCTTTGGATGCTCCACAAGCACCTCCCACTCAAATTGCACAAAATTATACACATCATCTGCCCCCAACAACACAACGTGCCCCTACTCTATGCACTTTGCCAACCACTCAGCAGCCTGTCAACCGGAAAATCTGAGAGTTACCCTGGACTCCTCCCTCTTCCCACTCTCCATATCCTTCTCCCTCACCCAACCTCTCCCTACTACCCAGTGCTAATTTAGGCCTTCACCAGTTCTCAGCTGCAGTATCTTCCTAACTGATCTCCTTGCCTCACCTCACTACCTCCAACCCACCCGATACACCATCCCGTCTCTTGTTTAATATTCTCTACTACCTCATCTCTACCAGCCTTCAGTGTAAGAATGAAACATTGATGCACAAGGTCAGTCGTAATCTGATGTCTGCCTGTGTTCCCAGCGCTATAGACTGAACCATGCCCGATGACTCAGTTTCCCCAAAAGCTTCGCTCTCCCACCTCCACAATTTGGCATGCTCTCTACTGCCAGAGATCTTTTAAGAGCGTCTGTAGCATTATCCTTGGTACCGCAGCGCCTGGCACAGTGCCTGGCCTAGAAAGACCTAACGCTTGCTGAATGGCTGAATGGCTGGCGGACCAACTGAGTGTCTGAGCGACGGGGGACCTCGGGAGTGCCCGCGAGGCAGGGAAGCTCTTCCGTCGGTCGCTGTGACGCCCCTCACCAGCTGCCGGTCAGCCACCGTCCGGTCGGGCACGAGGCTGTACACCTGGCTCCTCAGCGCGATGGGGGGCAGAGCATCCTCGAACAGGCCACGCGGGAACAGCTGCACTAGCTCCGCGACCGCCGCGCGCGCCGACCCTGGGCGGAGAGACAGGTTACCGAAACGCGGACTGGGGCGAGAGCGTGGGGTACGACTATGGGAGCGCTGTTTTCCCAAAAGACAAAGTTACAGGAGACGAGACTGCTGCCAGCTGGGGCTTTCAGCCTCGCCCCGGGGTTGCCATGGTTACCTAACTCGCCCCTCAAAGGATCGGCCTCTACAGGCCCTCGTTCCCTCCGCCTCTTCAGTCCAAAGGTCTCCGGGACCAGGCGATGCCTCTTCTGGCTCATATCCCGGGACCTATGATGCGGGGAAGAGCAGTGAAGGAAGAGAACACGAAAACAGAGTCTTCCGGCGCAGAGTAGTGACGTACGGGCTCCCTGGGCGTCTCTCCTTGGAGACCAGTCGGCCCCGAGTAAGTAAGACGACGTGGTGACGAAAGAGGCGTCCACTTGCCGTCTCTCGGGCTGGGAGGGGCGGTACCAATACCGATACGAGCACCGCCTCCGCCCGGCGAGGCCCCATGTCTGCTGCTGATTGGCCTCCTCCGAGAGCACTCAGTCCGGAAACGCGTGGGCGGGGCGGAGGGACGCCGGTAGCCACGTTGATCAATCTGGCGCAGAGCGCGGCCTCTCCCCCGCCCCTGAGGTGTTTGCCCACCCCATGTCGCTGCATGATTGCGTCATCCAGAGCGGAGAACCACTTTGGCATCCCTCTTCGACTTCTGACCCATCTGCCATGACGTCATAGCTCTGCGGAGGTGGAAGTCGAAGTTGGCTGGCTTTGAGGTAACCAGATCCTTGAACTGAGCCCAAACATGCTTCTTAACCTCGCTGCGCTTGGAGGATCTGGAGGTGGGGGTATAGGTCAAAGGAAAAGGCGGGATGTGCACCAGGCCGTGGTTGTGTTTGAGGGGCTAGGACCTGCATGTTGCAAGGCCAGAGCTTGGCCTTCAGGAGGCTCACTGAGTCCTGACCCGGAGTCCCCGTTCTCCAGACCTCCTCTGTAAAATGGAACTTTCCACCCACCCCCTCAGGACTTCATGGAGCCCAGAGGGACCAAGAGAGGAGCTGGGAAGATAGAGGTAGCTGAGCCTCGGAACAAACTCCCCCGCTCAGCACCCTCACTGCCCACAGACCCTGCCCTCTACTCTGGGCCCTTTCCTTTCTATCGGCGCCCTTCCGAACTGGGCTGCTTCTCCCTGGATGCACAACGCCAGTACCATGGAGATGCTCGAGCCTTGCGCTACTACAGCCCACCCCCCACCAATGGTCAAGGCCCCAACTTTGACCTTAGAGATGGATACCCTGATCGATACCAGCCCCGGGACGAGGAGCTCCAAGAGGGGCTGGACCACCTGCTACGCTGGCTCCTGGAGCACCGAGGCCAGCTGGAGGGTTGAGCAAAGCATAGCACACAAGTAGATCTAGAGACCTGCACCTATCCTCTAAAATTGGGAGAGCCAGAGCTGGAGTGAGAATCAGTCCTTAGAAGGAACTTGGGTTATTCTTTGGGGGAGCCATCTGAGCTAATGCTTGTGTCAGACCTTCAGTCTCTTAACTCCTCCTTCTCAGGGGTCCAGGCTGGCTGGCAGGGGCCATAGTGACGTGGCGGGGGCACCTGACAAAATTGCTGACTACACCATATGAGCGGCAGGACGGCTGGCAGCTGGCAGCCTCCAGGTTCCAGGGGACACTGTACCTGAGCGAGGTAGAGACACCGGCTGCTCGGGTTCAGAGGCTTGCCCGGCCACCCCTCCTCCGGGAGCTTATGTACATGGGGTACAAGTTTGAGCAGTACATGTGTGCAGGTGAGAGTTGCCCCTGCTCTGTAGCCCCCTCTCCTTTCCCCAGAGATTGAGCCCCCACCCTTGCCACTGCTTCTCTCCTTGTGCAGACAAACCTGGAGGCTCCCCAGACCCCTCTGGGGAAGTTAACACCAACGTGGCCTTCTGCTCTGTGCTGCGCAGCCGCCTGGGAAACCATCCTCTGCTCTTCTCAGGGGAGGTAGACTGCAGAGACCCCCAGGCCCCATCCACACAGCCCCCCACCTGCTATGTGGAGCTCAAGACCTCCAAGGAGATGCACAGCCCTGGCCAATGGAGGAGCTTCTACAGGTTCAGGATGGGGATGGGCAGGGCAAGAACCCAGAATTGATAGCTGGGAAAGGGACTTGGGGGAAGAGGATGAGGCTGGAGGGTGGAGGAGGGGTCCCATTGACCCCTTGCCTTTCTTGACAGACACAAGCTCCTGAAATGGTGGGCTCAGTCTTTCCTCCCAGGGGTCCCAAATGTCGTCGCTGGCTTCCGTAACCCAGAGGGTTTCGTCTGTTCTCTCAAGACCTTTCCTACCATGGAGATGTTTGAACATGTCAGGGTAAGGCAGTGGTGTTGCAGCTCCCACCTGTATCCCCTGCACCAAGACCCACAGGTCCAGGGCTGCAGTCCACCTTCCCGTTCTCCCCCCCTCACCCTCATTGCTAGTCTTCTGCCTCCTCCTCTGTCCTCTCCAGAATGACCGTGACGGCTGGAATCCCTCCGTGTGCATGAACTTCTGTGCCGCCTTCCTTAGCTTTGCCCAGAACACAGTTGTCCAGGATGACCCCAGGTGAGGCATTCAGCTGTGCACCTCCCCTCTGGGTCCCCAAAGCTTGGTCTCCAGCCCTCAGCTCATGACTCATTCTGCCCCCTAGGCTCGTCCACCTCTTCTCCTGGGAGCCTGGTGGCCCAGTCACAGTGTCTGTACATCAAGATGCACCCTATGCCTTCCTGCCCATGTGGTATGTGGAAGCCATGACCCAGGACCTCCCATCACCCCCCAAGACACCCTCCCCCAAGGACTGATGCTTCAGAGGGGCTGGTCCCGTCTCTGTGTGCACAGATAAAGGCATATTTTTAGGTGGTTCTCCCTGCTGTGTCTTTTGAGCTGAGTCATACTGCCTAAGTACACACAGGTGGTTTGCTGTTTTATTATTACATTTTCACACAGGGCTCATTCACTGAGTGTAGAGGCTGGCCGCAAAGACAATGTCCCTCCGTAGCAGGGTAGCTGCTGTCTCCATCTTGGCACCTAGCACAGGCTCACCTACCAGGCGGGCTGCCCCCCGCAGTGAGCGACACATCTCAGCCAGGCGCTGGATGCAGCGGACCACCAGGCCTTCGGGGGTCCCTGAGAGCCCTGCCAACTCGGAGAAGGGCTGTGGGGGAAGCAGGGTGTGGACTGAATGTGGTAGGCCTGGGCAGCCTCTCTCCAACCAGCTGTCTGCAAACCCCCAAACCCCAGTTACTTACCATGCCCCGGGCCCACTCATATACAACCTCAACCAGCCCAAAATTCAGCTCCCCCACAAATTCCTCCACTGTCTGGTTCAGGCCACAGGCCACTTGGACTTCACCAATCCTCTTGGCCACAGCCCGGACACGTTCCACTCCCTGCAGATGGGGAAGGAGAAGTTAAGACCTGCCTTCCCGTTCCAGGACGAGGGAGGCCCAGATCAAGGAAGAAACCATTCCAGCTCTTAGGGGCACTTACAGGGCTGCAGGTCACTTGGGGAATACCTGGGGGTGGGGATTGGGAATGCTGCAGCCAAGGGAGGGAGAGATGGGTGGGTGTCCCATACCTGTTTGAGGGTACTTGGAAGCTGATCCCCAGGGTCCCCAGAGCTCTGGCACACCAGGCCAGAGAGTAGGGCTGCAATCTCCTCGGGCCGCAGGGCACTCAGGGCATTGTCGAACATGAGCTCAGTGAGGAGCAGCTCATGGCTGCTCATGGCACAAGCCACCCGCCCTGCCAGCTTCACGGTGCCCGCGTCATCTACATAACCCAGGGTTCGGAGCACCTGGAAGAAAGATAGTGGGTGTTGGGAGTCTGCTGTCTTCTCCCTCACTTCGCCCCAGGCCCCAACCCATCCCTCCCACCTCTACTCGCTGGTGGTACTCAGGGAGCAGCAGCAGTGACTGATCCGACAGCAGGAAGCTCAGCCGCTCCATCTCCTTCTGTATCTGCATTCGCTCCCGCAGCTTCAGGTACTGCAGAGTGCCACCGGCAAGAGCATGTTAGCCATCTCGCCTTCAGCAGGGGCGCACTGAGGACAAGGGCTAAGATGGGAGCAGCCAGTCTACAGGGGACCAAAAAGGAAAAGCCCCCCTCCTAGCTTGGGAGCTGGTATCCAGGGACCTACCTGGGCAGGGAAACGGGGGCTGTGCACACACTGAGCCCCCTGGATCAGCTCCTCTAGCTTCCGGGCCCGGAGACCCCCCTCTACCACTGACACATCTTTGAGCTGCAGGTCGTTGACAGGGTCGAGGGTAGGCGGTCCTGCTGGGTAGGCCTGCGCCAGACGCAGCAGTTCCTGGACAGCAGTGGTCACAGCTGCCAAGGGAGGCTCCTTCCTGAGGAAGGAGCAGGTCTTGAGACCTGTGGCAGAGGCTTCTCTTCCATAAGAGCCCCCCCTCAGACCAGGGGAGTTTCCCCAACCACACCTCCCTACCCCCCATTACATGGTCCCTCCCCAGGATAAGGGCCTCCCCAGCATCTCTGACTTGAATTTCGGTTGCTGTCTCTTGCTGAAGTCCTCCAAGATCTTCTCCCCGTTCACCCGGAGCACCTTGGTGGTGATGGCAGCCACATCTCCTGGCTGGAGCTTGGCCACAGTGTGGTCACAGGGTCCTGTGAAAAGGGGAGAGCCGGGTGAGATCTCACCATGGACCCAGGCATCACACCTGCACTCCTGTCAGGAAGCCAGACATCTGCCCCACTGTCACCTTCAGGCAGGAACAGCTTGAATCCCACGAGGTCATCCGGGTAGGGCACATCAGGGGAGGCTGGCCCCTTCTGCTGTGGGTCCTCAGACATGGGCTTATCACATAAGACCAGCGTTGTGAATACTCTGCTGGTGGAGTTCGAGGAGACCTAGGGGAGGTGGGGAGCCAGGCCAGGGTGATGTAAGGAGTGGACATCAAAGGTAGAGACCAGATCCGATCCCACCCTCAGGCAAGGATCGTGAACAACCCACCAGGGATAACCAAGTCAAGCAATGAGAGCAGACTTCAGGGATGGGGGGTGGGAACAAGAGGGTGAGCATGAAGTGGCAATGATGGGAAGGAAAAGAGGGCAAGAGGGGAAAATAAGAGCACTGTGGTGACTGCAAACTGCCCCTAGGCAAGTGGGGAAGCCGGAGATAGGACTCGCTCCTTCCTTCCTCCCTCCCTCCCTGCCTCCCTCCAGGTCCAAATTCCCATCGCCCTCACCTGCAGGATCACACCCAATGCGTTGTGATGCTCCTGATTCTTCACAACAACCACCCTTCCAACTGAGAGAGATTTCAGCCCATTCACAGAATCTATGATGCGTCGCTGAAGAACAGGGATGTGCACGAAGGGGATAAGGGAGGAAGCGTCACAGGGGCACTGGGACTAAGTTCAAGAGTACCCAGAGGGTCACATTCTCTTCCTCTCCTCCTCTGTCACTCCCCCAGTACTCACATACACTCACCTGGATCAGGCCTCGGGTCTCTGTCAGTTCCTCTCCCCAGTTGTAATACTCAGGCAGGTCAACCAGTTGGCCAGTAGTGTCAGGCTCCTCCAAGGCCCCCAGCCTCTTGGTCAGTTCAGCGAGAGCCTGTTCATGGGCCTGAACAGAAGCCAGGGGAGATGTGAAATAACAGTCTACAGGCCCAGTCTGCTACGCCCCCACCTTCACCCCCCTGGCCTCTAGATGCCCACCTCTTCCCAACCTGGCTTCCCTTGTCCAAACTCCTGCCCAGTATACTGGTCACTCCAGCCTCCCCACCTTGCTGTCCTTTCGGGATGGAAACTCAGAGAAGCTCCTCTTCATCATGTCCTCCACCCTGAGGGCATCCACCCGCAGCAGGTTGAGGATCATGGTGTACGTGAGGCGGAACTGGGACTGCAGCTGGGATGGCTTCCCCTGGGCCGGGTCAGAGACATCGGTGAGATCAGGCAGGGCCTGGCTGTTCCCCAGCCAGCCCTCGTGAGACTGTCTCTACTCCCAGCAGATCCAGTCCCAGCTCTGCAACCAAGGGACTAGACAAACTGTTCACCTCCTCTGCAAAATAAGGGGTGAAACTAACTAGACTATCAAAGATCCCATCTAGCTCCATAATCACAGTGGAAAAAGACTAGAGGAGATGAGATTCGATCTCATCCTTGGATTTGCTCAGTCCTACCTTGGCATCTCCCAGGCAAAAGAAAAAAACGGAGAGGGGAAGAGCGGTGGAAGAGAGGGAATCCAGTAGGTCCCCAGAGCCAGGGCCCTCCTTGCTGGCCTCATGCCCAACCCAACCCCCCACACACACTCACCATCATCATGCGGTGCAGGTCTGCCATTTCAGGCACGCGGCCCTTGCAGAGCAGGATGACAGTGCCTGTCGGGTCCAGGCCCCTCCGGCCCGCCCGGCCTGCCATCTGCACGTACTCCCCAGGGAGCAGGTCCCGGAAGGTGGAGCCGTCGTGCTTGCGCATGGAGTCAAACACCACCGTTCGGGCTGGCATATTTACACCCATGGCGAAGGTCTCTGTGGCAAACAAGACCTGGGACAGGGTAAGAGAGGATCAGCAAAGAGGCTATATGCAGACACCCGCCCTGGCCAACCACATCTTACTTTGTAGCCAATGCTAAGTAGGCACCAGGCATGGTCTCAGAGGTCAACTCGCAGGATCTCATTTAACTCTCAAGGCAAATCTATAGAGTGGCTACTATCATTTTCCTCATTTTATTTATTTAACTACCTGTTTCTTTACTTTTACCCCCATATCTCACTCCCATCCCCCAACTGTCAACCATCCCGATGTATTTAAGGAGTATCTTCTTGTGTGAATCCATTCTTGCAAAATGTGTCTTGTTTTGTGCATGTGTAATTCACAATTCACATTAAAGGCAGTTCTATATCTCTTCTGTTTTTTTACTTCTTTTCCTCCACAGAGTGTTTTCGACATCCATCCCTGCTCCTGTGGTTATATCTAATCTATTTGCTTCCAACTGCTGCAGAACACTCCATGCAGTGTATCCCCTACATTTACCTACCTGCTCTCCCAGTGAAGGGCACCTTGGAACCACCAACACCCTGCCACAAGATTATAGCCAACAAGAGAACAGACATGTTCCCTCATGGACCAGGGTGAGAACCTCTTTGTGGCATATATCCAGGAATGGAATTTAGGGTCAAAGTGTATGTTACACTTATTTTTTTAAAGAGTGCCAGGGTGTACTCCAGACTGGCTACACTTGTATGAAGCTTCCTATAATCCTGCAGTCTCCTGTGTCTTTGACAACACTTGGCATTAACCAGTTTCCTAAATTTTACCCATCTAGAAGCTATAAAGTCCTATCTCTTGAGTATTTCAATTTGCATTTTTCTGATGACTAATAACTTTTCATGTACTTGCTAGCTTTTTGGGTTTCTCTTCTAAATACTGCCTGATCATGTCTCATGCATCCCCATTTTAAGATGGGAAACCTAAAGTTGAGGAAGGTTAAGTAATGTGCCCAAGGTCACACAGTGATGGAGCTGGGATTCACACCCAGGCAGTCTGGATCCAGAGCCCAAGTTCTTAACCACTGCACTGTCCTGCCTAAGCCCTGCCCCTCCACCCTCTGGGCAGCCCCTAAGGGGGCACTGAGTGCACTGGTGAGTCCCTCTCCACCAACGAGGGCACCTTGACCAGGCCACGGCTGAAGAGCATCTCCACGATCTCCTTGAGGATGGGCAGGATGCCACTGTGGTGCACACCCAGGCCGCGATGCAGGAGCTCTGACATGTGCAGGACCTGCAGGGGGCCAGGGCCCATGGTCAGGGACTATGTTGTGGAACACCCTATCCCCACCAGTCTCCAAGTCCCCCCTCCACACCTGAGGCAGCTGGCGGTCAGAGCCACGGAGGCGAGCAAGGCAGCGCTGGAGGAAGAGGTGAATCTCACTCTTCTCTGAGCTTGTGGTGAGGTCAAGGGAGGTGAGGCCCGAGGCCTGCTCATCACAGCGGCCCCGGGAGAAGGTGAAAACCACCACAGGCAGCTGTGCACGGGTGCGGAGGGAGGCCAGGAGGGACAGGTACACCCCACGGTCCTGGGAAAGGGGCAGAGGTTGAGTCCCTGAACCAGTGGGGGCCAAAGTAGGGGGAGGTGAAGCAGTGTCAAATCGAGCAGTACTCAAAGCTCAAGTCCAAACCCCCGGGGCACGAGGGAAGAAAGGACAGGGGAGAAACATGTGGTGGCAGGTACGAAGCCTGCCAGTTCTCACCTGTGCAGGCCCCCCCTGATGCGTAGGCTGCTTGGCCCCGAAGGTCTGGGCGTGTTTGCTCATCCGCTCCTTCTTGGCCTCCACAGCTGCGTAGTACCTGGGGCACGGGAGGGCAGCGATCACAGTCACACCCAGCTGAGCCAGCCCTGACTGCCCCATCCCCGGCTTACCCCTTTGTGTGGAAGGCACCTCGGGAGTCCAGCAATAGGAAGAGCTCCCCCTGGGTCTTGGGGCTGTTCCCCGTGAAGAGATAATGCTCCAAGGGGACGGGGCGAGCAACAGTGCTGATCACATAGATCTGACGACGCTTCAGTCGCCTGAGTGGGGAGGAGAAGACAGCAAGTCAGGGGTGGGAGTTTGAGAAGGAACCCATATCCCTACCACCTTGCCCTCTCTGGCTCCACCCAGTCTTTTCTAGGAGCCAGACTGGAGGGTGACCCCATCATCCCATCTCTCAGCATGCACAGGGATCTGGCCCAAGTGGGATCTCACAGCCGCCAGTCAGACATGTTCCCCACCCCCAAGGCCTGACCACTCTCCCTGCTGTGGTAGTCTTCATCCCCAACCTCAACGAGAGAATACTACAGCCTCCTTCACCCAGGCACCCCAGGATGCATGTCTCACCCAATCCAGTCAGCAAATTCAAGGGCATTGGGGACAGTAGCACTCAGAAGGATGATGGAGACATGGTCAGGGAGCATGATGAGCACCTCCTCCCACACGACCCCGCGCTGGGCACACAGAGGGAAGACAAGTCACGGGCAGCTCAGAAAGGGCTGCCCTTCTGCTCCTAGGGAAGGGGCACAGGGTTCCATTTGGGGCAAAGAAGGCAGTGAGGTTCCAGGGTGTGTGGAATAGGGGAGCTGAACTAGTCCCACAGGAGAGGACCGCTGGGATCTGGGGACCCCACGGACCCCATGCCCCTTACCTCAGCATCATTGATATAGTGAACCTCATCAAAGATGACCCACTCCAGGTCCCGGATGACATCTGAGCCGCTATACAGCATGGAGCTGGAGAGAAGAAGCTGAAGGGTGACTCCCCAGTGTTCCTGTCCCCACCCTCTCCTCAGCTAACATGCTCTCCAAAGAAGCCTCATCTTCTTGACCAAAAACCCACCCATGTTGAGTGCCCATCTCTCACCGAAGGATTTCTGTCGTCATGATGAGGCAGGAGGCCTCTGGGTGCAGCTGCACGTCCCCAGTGAGCAGTCCCACATCTGCAAATGTGTTTCGGAAGTCTCGGAACTTCTGGTTGCTCAGAGCCTTGATAGGCGACGTGTAGATGGTGCTGGGGAGAGGGCATGAAGTTAGCCAGTCCCGCCACAGATTCGTGGCCACTATCTCCTCTCCCACTTTTAGCCCTCCCAGAAGCAGGCCCCAGAGCTCTGGTGCCCTGCTTCTTCGCCCAAAATGCCCTCACATTCTCCTTCATGAAACGACCCCAGAAAAATTCTGTCCCCCAACCCCTTCCTATACAAGTGCAGGTCATTCTTCTAATCTTTCTCCCCACACCTTCTCATTTCTGTCTGGGCCTCTGTCCATTTCTCCCCCAAACCTCTCATCTAAAGGACAAGATAGAGAGGTGAGGAAGAGACGAGACTTAGAAAGGATGCAAGAGAAAACAGGGCTGGCTGGTGAAGGGGAGGCTGGGAAGGGACCTGTACCGCGTCATGTGTTTCTGGGCAAGGGCAATGGCATATTCAGCCACAACTGTCTTCCCAGCAGATGTGTGAGCCGCAACAAAGACTGAGTCGTGCCGTTCCAAGTGCAGGATAGCCTGTTTCTGAAACACATCTGGCTCAAATGCCCACTGTAGGAGACAGAAATAGATGGGGGCTGAAGAAGGGAGAGAGGCCTTCCTGTGTCTGGCTCATGGGGCATGCAAGGCAGAGAGGAGAAGGCCAGGGCAAGGTGAGGCTGAGACTGAGGTCCAAGACTGGCCTGGAAGGCATCTGGCCTCTGGTGGGGAGAGGAGGCAAGGAAGTGGGCTGGGAAGAGGTCAGGGAGCATGTGAGGACTGGGCCACACTACCTGGAAGGCCGGCTGGGGAATGAGGCGGTAGAAATCACCAACTGGGGAGGTGACATCCACAGGAACGGCCCACTGCTCCTGAGGCGGGGGTTTGGGGGGCTCTGGGGGAGATACAGCTGTAGACGCTTCCTGGAAAAGTCGTGGGTAGGAGTGATAAAGATACAGCCAGAGACCCCTCCATTACCACTCTTCCAAAAAGATGCTCCAGTCTTCCCCTTAGACCCAACCAAGCCTACCCTCTCTGTGGCAAGGCCCCTTCTTTCCTTCCTTCACCTCCCCAAACCACCAACCTTCAACACCAGGTCCTCCAAGCTGCTTGCTCGGGCCAGGGGAGCACTGCAGGGAGGGGCTGAAACAGTGTCCCCTCTGGGACTTCCTGGCTGTCCCACTGCATCAGTCTCATCCTCATCGCCCCCACCCAAATCCAGGGGCTCCAGCAGACGGCTGAGACTGAGCAACCCGGAAGCTGGAGCTCGGTGATCTGAGGAGAAAGGCAAAAAGGGAGACCTGGTCATGTCCATCTCTGTTTTATAGGGGAAGGGCACCACTTCTACACCCCCATCTCCAAACTAAAACTCACCTTTTGGTGCAAAGTCTACACCTTTCTTAAAGCCAGGTGGAACAGTAAGAAGATCTGGCGCACAGGGACAGAGAGAGAGAATCAGAGCTACTGCACAGTGTTGTACAAGTCCTACATTACACAAACCTAAAGAAGGCCATTCGCAGCACAGACATTGTAGATGGGGATATTTGTTGTGACAGTTTTCCAAAAGATGACAATAAAGTTGTTAGAGCAAATCCTGATTTTCTCAAAGGCATGGAAGGGCTAGCAGCAGCCCAGTGACAGGCCTGGGCCCCTCTTCCTCAGGGCCCAACCTCCCAAGGGTCCATCCTGGCACCACCGCACCTTTCTCAAAGTCTATCTCCTCCTCGGCCTCCTCCCGAGTGCTCAGATCTGTTATGGTGGGCTCATCCATTCCACCTGGGAAGAGGTTGGACAAATAGGGATTCAGGGGGTGGTGGTGATATGGTATGGGTGGGGAACCCTTCCCTGGAGACTGAGAGCTCCCTCTCCTAACATCCCATTTCCATAAGAGTCACCTGGCCAGAAAGGGTACTGGGTTGGATTCCCCCACAGGGACTGGGAGATGGGCCCTGGGGGCCGGCGAAGAGACAAGGAGGTCGTAGCCGACAAGTTTGTATTCTCCAGCAGGACCTGAGGCAAGAGATCAGAGCTCCAGTGAGACTAAGCTTGCCTCTGACCCCCTTTTTCCCAATGCTGCTTCTCGTGGCCCCTGACCTCTTACCTCCTTGTAGCCCAGTATCTGGCCTGTGGTTGGGTGTCTTTGGGCCTGTAAGTCGGAGGGGACTGGGGCTCCCAATGCGGACAAGAGAGACCAGGGATCCATCTTCCTCTGCCATTTTCTGGAGAGAAGGAAAGTAATTTTAAGGTCTTCTGTCTCCTCTGTCCCAGCTTTCTTCAGGGATCCATCTCCCCAGTCCAGGCCCCTCCAGACCCCTCACCGGGCTGAGTGCTCCACACCATGCAGAGGCAGCCAGGCTGGAGATGACAGAAACAACTGCTCTGCCTCTTGCTGCAGATCTGGGGCACAGGGAGGGAGGCCATGGGGAAGCTGGAACAAGGGCAAGATGAGAGGCATCAGGTAAGAGAGTAAGACACAGACAAAAGAGAAGGTGATGGGATTCGTGTTTAGATCAGAAATGGTAGCTGTCCTGGACAGACCAGGACCATCAGGCTGCAGCAATATTTTCCAAAGGTTGTCTTGCATTACAGGACAAACTATATGCTACTGAATTACCTGGGAAGGTGGATAATAATTTCGGATTTTGGATTTCAGAATCTCTAGGGTTGGACCTCAGACTTTATATTTTTAAAAAGCTCCCCGACTAATCATGAGGCACACTGAAATTTGAGGATCACTAGTTTTAGGAAAAGGGGTCACAGACCTAAGGATGAAGAGTCAGGGGCTCAAAGGCTAGCATCTCAGCCACCAGTAAGTGCCCTGGTGCTTGGAGGCATGAGGGGACTCCAGGGGGAAAAAACACATTTGCAAGAGCAGTTTTCAGAGCTAAGGTATCCCTAGCGCGCCCTGCTCTGTCCTCACATGTGCTCTGACCTACAGCAGGTCCACTAGGCTGAGGTCTGCCCACCACCAGTCCAGGCCCGGATGACAGGTGTCCAGAGATAGGAGAGTGAGGTCATGCTAGATCCTATTGTGAGGAGGGTGGAGGAGGTTTTAAGCTCAATGCGGGTTAAGGGTTAAGGTCCAAAGTCACTCACGGTGCTCTCTGGAGCCCCAGGCGCATTCAGCAGCTCCCAGCGCCCAGTGCATCCCAGCTCCACGGCCCGAAGGGGCAGGTCCAGGGGATCTGGGGGAGGTAGCACTACGGGGGAAAGGTCAGAGGTCAGGGGTCAAGGGTCAGTCCCTGTCTACTCCTTCATTCCACCCCCTCCCCCTCACCGAGTCGCTCCGTCTCCATCATTCTGGAGCCACGGCAGCGGCCGGGCAGCCCGGAAATGCAGCTAGGAGCCGTAGGGTAAGCCCCGCCCCGGAACGGGCGGAAGTGGAGGCGACTTCCGGCACACAGGCCACCGGGGGCTTGGGTCGGTGCTGCTGAGGGGCTGACCTGAGCTGGTAGAAGGCCGGGCGGAAGTCTACTCCTGGGCGGCCTTGGTTACCGCGTTCTCCGCCCCTGGCTACGTCATCGCTCTGAGCCCGCGATCCGCTGCCCGCGCGGGCGCCGCCCGAGACTGTGGGGTCCCAGTTGCCGCCCCCTCAGGTAAGGCCTTCTCCTTCTCACCCGTCGCCCCTTTTCTGCGAGCTCCTTCTCTCTTCTTACCCTTTTCGTTGCTCTGAGAGCACTGCGCGGGTTCCACTGCCGTCTCTGCCGTTCGGACCCCGCGGTTGCCATACTAACCCCAGCGCGGGTAGGGGGGTCTGGTGCCATCGTCTTGGCGACGGAGCGGGTTTTTCTCCCTTCCCGGGCCACGTGGTGCCCCAAGGCGCTGGTGTCCGTGATTTCTGAAGAGAGGAGGGAATGCTGGTTGATCCCGATGAACGGGGGCTTGGATGGCAGTCTGGTTCAAGCAAGGGGTAGGGAGAGGCAAAAGACAGGCGTAGGCAGGCTTGGAGGGATGGGGCTGGGTACAGTGTGGACGGCGTGTGAACCCTGGGCGGTAACAGTGGAGAAAGATGTCTTGGGCCCTGCCCCTGAACCAGGAGCCACCATGTTGGTGATACCCCCCGGACTGAGCGAGGAGGAGGAGGCTCTGCAGAAGAAATTCAACAAACTCAAGAAAAAGGTGAGGGAGTGTGTGTGGGCATAGCCCAAACTTTCACAGACTCTGCACTCTGAGAACACCTGGGGTGAGTGTGAGGGGATGGGGGGGGTTCTTCCAGCTCATACCTGGAGACATATCACCTCTCAGCGGAGCTTCAGAGGTGGGCTTTTCCCAAGTCTTGGTGTGTGTCTTCTCTCTTTTCTGTGCAGTCTGCCATGGAGTTGTCTTTCTTTCCCATGGCTTCTTGTACCATCTAAGACCTGGTGATCCCCCAGTTTGGTTTTTCCAGTTGCATCCAGTGTCTTACTAATAATCTTCAGCTATCCAAAATTGAAGCTATCCTCTTCCTATCTATTTGACTCTAGTTCTTTTCTTGATCTTCCAAATAAGACTGACCACATTCAGTTCTCCTGTGTGTTTGGAATCAGAATTTCATCTCTGACTTCTCCACGATTTGCATAGCCAAACATTTGCCAAGTCTTCTTGATTCTTCCTTTGAAGTAATTTCTCCCATTTATGTTTTCCTGTGTGTTCCATAGGTCAGGTCTTTGCTGATGCTCACCTAGACTGTTGTAATGGTCTCTCAACAAGTTTCTCAGTGTTTTTTTGGACAGATTTCTTCACTCCTGTCAAAATCATCCACAGAAAACACAGAACTTTGTCCTTCCTCTTCTCAAAAGCCATAAGTGGTATCGCATTGTCCATAGAACAAAGCCTTAACTTGGTGTTCCTTTCTGATTGAATGGAACCAGTCACTAGTCCCAAAACTTGCATTCCCAAAGCCTTCTTAGCTGCCTCTTTACCACTCTATTTTCTGTGTCTGAAATGCCCTTTTGTCTCAATCTGTGTTGTATAGATTCTACCCAGGGCCCAGTTTAATAGCCACTTGGCATCAGAAAGTCTTGCTTGTTCTCACCAGCAAGCCATCTGCACTTCTTACAATCATTATTGACAATTTGGTCTGTTCATTTTATTTCTCAGATTGTAAGCCTCTTGAGGGGAGGAACTGCATCTCATATTTTTGCATATCCCTGTTACAAAGTAATGGTGTGTCCTTGTTAAATAAACAGGCGATGGATGGACGAAATCCTCAAGAAAGACACTTAGACTTACTTGCAGCTTATATCCTGGGGCTCTGGTCCATGATTGAATTCCTTGTATTCAAATTCAAAAACAGACCCTGGAAAGCCTCTGGATACCATGGTTTGGATAGATTGGGTTTCCCTGGTTTTGTAGATGATCTGGGGGACCATATGTGAGAAGCAGGTCTGCTTCGTTGTAGCACTGAAGGGCACCATTTGCATTGTTTTCTCTGAGAAAGGTGTCCCCTGGAGTGATGTGCCCAGGGGCCTTGGGAGAGGACCTAGCCAGGGACTGGCCCTCACTGACCCCTTTCTTCTCACTCTTGTTCCCAGAAAAAGGCACTGCTGGCTCTGAAGAAACAAAGTAGCAGCAGTACAGCCAGCCAAGGTGGCGTCAAACGCTGTGAGTGACAGGGAAGGGAGATGAGCTGGAAGTGGGCAGTGCTGGGCTGGCCTCTGTCACAGCCTGGCCAACGTGCCTCTTTCCCTCGCCTCTCCAGCACTGTCAGAGCAGCCTGTGGTGGACACAGCCACGGCAACAGAGCAGGCAAAGCAGCTAGTGAAGTCAGGAGCCATCAGTGCCATCAAGGCCGAGACCAAGAACTCGGGCTTCAAACGTTCTCGGACCCTAGAGGGGAAGTTAAAGGTGAGCACAAGCGAAGGATTGTTCAGAGGACCCTTGACTTCAAAGGGCATCCCTCCAAGTTGGAATGGAGGTAGGTTTAGGGGAAAAGTAATACCTATTCAGTCATGGACAAATTGCTGTACTATCCTGAGTTTCAGATTTCTTATCTATAAAATGAAGAAACAGGATGATTTCTAAGTTCTTCTGCGTTTTACACATTCTGTGGCTCTATCCCACCATTTATTTGAGCTCTTGGATTGTATTACTCTAAGAAGTTGAACAGACTGAAAACGTCATTAGGTTCAAGAAATGTCCAGATAAGCTAAATACTTTGAGTATATTAGGTTATTTGTAAAAACCACATACTCAAGTAAGAAACATACAAGAATTCAAAGGAAAAAAAAGATAGGCCAGAGGGTGTCAAGAAGAGAGTGAGGAAAGAAAGAGCCTTTTTGTCTCATGGTTAGGCAGCGTCCTGCTCCCACACTGAGGTAAATCTCTGCCTCCTTCCCAGGACCCTGAGAAGGGGCCAGTCCCCACTTTCCAGCCGTTCCAGAGGAGCATATCTGCTGACGATGATCTGCAGGAGGTAATGGTTCCTGATGCTCTGTCCCTGAGGGCTGGGGACTGAGGACGATGAGAGACCCACATTTTGGGCCACATGCCAGCAACTAGGAACCATCTTAAATGTCCTTGGTCTCTTTTTCAGTCATCCAGACGTCCCCAGAGGAAATCTTTGTATGAGAGGTTAGAGTTGGATATAGGACTGGGTCCCAGTTGTTGGGGGCAGAGGGTGGGGATTGATTGGGTTCTTGGGAGGTTTGGGGCTGGAGTGGAAGGAGCCGGGGCTGTGGAGGGAGTGTTGAATCTCCATGGGGTCTGGGAAGATGAGGTAAAGGCCCTCTTTGATCCTCACTGTCTGCCTCTCCCCAGCTTTGTGTCTTCCAGTGACCGACTTCGGGAACTGGGGCCAGATGGGGAAGAGGCAGAGGGCCCAGGGGCTGGTGATGGCCCCCCTCGAAGCTTTGACTGGGGCTATGAAGAACGTGGTGGTGCCCACACTTCAGCCTCCCCTCCCCGAAGCCGCAGCCGGGACCGCAGTCGTGAGCGGAACCGGGACAGAGACCGAGATCGAGAACGGGATCGAGACAGAGATCGGGAGCGGGACCGAGACCGGGAGCGGGACAGAGACCGAGATCGAGACCGGGACAGGGACCGAGACAGGGATCGGGACCGAGACAGGGATCGGGATCGAGACCGAGAGGGCCCTTTCCGCAGTGAGTTATCTTGGCTGGTGGGGAAAGTGACTCAGAGAGGGTCCTACCAAGGTGGACCCTTCAAGTGGAGGGTGAGATGGGCACATCTTGTGACTGTGGGTCCTGATCCCATAGGGTCGGACTCGTTCCCTGAACGCCGGGCCCCTCGAAAGGGGAATACTCTGTATGTGTACGGAGAAGACATGACGCCCACCCTCCTCCGGGGAGCCTTCTCTCCCTTTGGAAACATCATTGACCTCTCCATGGACCCACCCAGAAAGTAAGAATTACAGTGGAGCAAAATGATAAGTCCTGGGAGGACCTGGGGTGTGAGACCTGGTGGAGGAAGCCAGCCTGTCTCCAGTGGCCTATTAGTAGTAGGTTTGGGTGGGTCCAGAAGAGCCCGTAGGCTCTCTACTGACCATGTTTTCTCTCATCCCAGCTGTGCCTTCGTCACCTATGAAAAGATGGAGTCAGCAGATCAGGCCGTTGCTGAGGTTGGGACTTCCCAGATGTGTTCTTCCCGTCCCTCTTGCTATTCTCATGTATTCTCTTTAAAATACCAAGAGCCAGGAGGAAATAATTTCCTCTTTACAGAGAAGGTGTCTCCCTGTTCATGCAGGAAACCTTAAATTCTCAGATCCCTACTCAGTGTACTCCTAGGATGACAACTTCTGGAAATGTTTCTTTGGCTTGTCTGTAACGTTCCCCCACATCCTCTGCCCCTTCCCCTCTTCTTCTCCAGCTCAACGGGACCCAGGTGGAGTCCGTACAGCTCAAAGTCAGCATTGCCCGCAAACAACCCATGCTCGACGCCGCCACTGGCAAGTCTGTCTGGGGCTCCCTTGGTAAGAATGAGATTCTTTCTCCCTCATCCTGTCCCCCGCAGCTCACCCCCTCTTTTTGTTCCGCTTGCCTGTCCTTGGGTTCCTTAGAGGTGATACAGATCTGGATTTGTGTGGAGGCTGTGGGAATGGGAAGGAGAATTGTCAGGCCCTCTGTCAGTTAGAGGTAGTTGAAGAAGGAGAGAAAAGGATTGAAAACGACTCCCAAGGCAATAACTGGAATGGGGAAGAAAGTGGATGCAAGAGTCAGGTTAGTGAAAAAGATGAGCATCTCATGTGGCCTTGTTTGTTTTGAGATGGGGTATAGTTGGTTTTGTAAAATAAGCATTTGAAATAAGGGATCTGGTACTTAGGTGTGAGGTGAGGAATGAAAACCTAGAGTCATCTACATCCCAGGGTGGCTGCAAAACGATAGTATCATCAGGGGAGACTGAATTTGGAGAAAAAAATGACCCAGGATTGGACTTGGGAATATTCAGGGAATATGTTACGGAGGAGGACTGTGTTCCTCGTGCCCCACAATCCTCAGCCCTCCTGACATGTTAGGCTGAAGTTGAGGGTGCAGCAAAGGAGACAAAAGGAGGGATCAGAGAGCTAGGCACAGCGTCAGAGGGGCCTGGGCCACTGAAGTGATCAAGAAGGAGCTTGGAGGAGAAGGAGTTATCAGCAGGGTCGAGGTACAAAGATCTAAGAGACTGGGGGCTGGTGGGAGGAGATTCACTCCAGCCCCAGAGTGGCAGGGATGGAATCCTTGAAGGTGGGGTGATGGGAGGGACACATCGGGTGTAGGGAGAAAAGAAGAAGAGGAAGGAACAACTCAGGGCTTGAGGAAGAATGCTTAGGGCCAAAGCTATACCCCACAAGAGTTCTCCTGATGGGCGAGTAGCATTTCTCAGTGTGAATAAACTGTTTTACCTGAAATAGATTTTCCTGGTAAAGGAGTAGGCAGAATGAGGGGTTCAGAGCAAGAGTGGCCCTTCAGACTAAAGGAAGGAACCAGAAATGACCAGCATGTCAACAAAGGGCTACAGAGATTTTACTCATTTTTAATTTTTGACGTACTGACTAAAAGCGGTGGGTTAACATGATTTGCATGAGTCAACAATGACATTTTGGGTTTTTCTAAGAACAAAACATTAATTACAATATCCACATGTGCCACGGTAATGGTGTGTGCTTCTTGCCAGTGGCGCTGGGTTGGCAGCCACTGGCCCAAGGGGGTTAAGGGGAGAGAGAGGCCATCCCAGCCACCAGAGGGCAGCATAGAAACTGAGCTTCCAAGGGCCAGAGGCCAGGACTGAGTTGGTGAGACTCTGGGCCTTGGGGCTCACCAATACTCTTCTTCAGACCTCAACTACTCCTTTCTTCCTTTCCTAGCTGTCCAGAACAGCCCTAAGGGTTGCCATCGGGACAAGAGGACCCAGATTGTCTACAGTGATGACGTCTACAAGGAGAACCTTGTGGATGGCTTCTAGGGAATGGAGCTGGATTCCGTGTGCCTCATCTGCCCCAACGCTGGTCTCAGTAAAACACTGAGGTGGAAGCTCACCCATCTCCCTCAGCCTCTGGTTTTTCAGCACTTGGGATTGGGATCGAGCCTTTAAAAACGGCTGTTCATTTTGATCTTAGTTGTAACAACATGGCCAGTGCACGTTCCCCACTCCCTCACCCCAAAAGGATCTTGAACACAGGTATTGTCGCAGCTGTTTTAATTTGGTCTCATGTCCCTTGCCAGCAGGAAACTCCTTATAGAAATCCCAGACCCTCGTCTTTGAGTTTCTCCTTGAGCCAGGGTAGCACTTGGAAGAGGTTGATGTGAAAGTCTCGAGCGTGAGCAGGCACCTGCAGCTGCCGCCTCTGGTCTTTACAGACATCCACTACGCCCCAGCTGATCACGCCAACCTGGAGAGGGCGAGGGGATGCCACGGATCATTTGGTAGAATTCCTTCCTACTCCTAGGAAGCACAACTACTCCGTTGCATATGAGCTGACCTAGAAGAATTAGACTAGGGATCCAGCTCAGTCCTATTCTCTCTAGGCCGGACACATGGCCCTAAGCCAGCCAGTTCAAGGAATAGTCCTAAGATGAGGCAGGCTCTGCCCCCCCCTTTTCCAGCCGCGTGCACTGTGCTTTCCTGCTTTGAGCCCCATGCTGACCACTTGGCATCTCCCCACAGGTGGGAAGGGGAAACTCACCTGAATGAAGCGACTCCTCTTGTGAATAATCAGGGGGCCACCAGAGTCACCTACAGGGTAGGAAAAGCTGTAGGGTAAAAAGACTCTTGGGCCTCAGGAACTTGCAGCACAACCAAAGAGCCTTCTCTCACCTCTGCAGGTGTTGGGGTCAGCGTAGGGATTCACCCCTCCAGTGCAGAGGAACCTGGGGGTGACCACCGCAGAGATATCCTTGACTTTGTCATAGCCTGAGGCATATTGAGCATCTCTCTCACAGCTGGCTTTCTGTAGGTGAGGTGGGAGCATGGAGAAGGGTAATGAATAAAGCTGGCTTATGAGCCATTGGGGTCTAGAGGACCTCCTTAGGATCCAACATTCCTCACCTTTTCCCCATTCTTGATGTAGACTTCCTTCCGAACCAGCATCTTCTTCCCCTCCTTGGACAACTCAGACACAAACAGAGCTTTGATATCCTTTGCAGGGAGCAGTTCTTCCACTGAACAAATGGACAGACTGGATCATTTCAGCACTCTCCCTCCCCCTGCATTCTCTCCGTTGCCTTTGTTACTCATCATATGTCCTTCAACCCCTTTCTCTGATCCAGGAACTGGGCAGGGCTCATCTGCTCCTGCAGCTCCCTCTCATGTCCCACTTGTCTCAGAATCTTACCCTTGTGCTACTCTCCCTGAATATGTCTTACTCTGTTGCTGGCAAGTGGTTGACCATGGAAGCCTCAAAGCTTGATTTGTTCCCTCAGTGCAGGGGAGACAGATGGGCCTGTTAAGGAGAAATGGGGAAACTCAGGGATGGCAAACTCTGAGCCTGCCCCAGTCTTCCAGCCGCACCTTCCCAGCCTTTTCTCCTTGGAGATCCAGATGCCTCACCTGAGAGTCTGGCCATACGTTAGCTTCTCCTTGAGCTTGATCAAGGCCACATCATAGTCATAAAATTCAGAAATGCCTTCTGCTTTTTTCCCATTGATGTTGTAGTTGGGGTGAAATAGGACCTCTGCTATCTCCAAGTCCTTCTTGTTCCCTCCTGGGGTGGGAGGAGAGTGGGCACCTCTGGACCACTCACTTTTCTGTGGGCAGCCTCCTGGCTCTGGCCCTGTGTCATCCCTAACTCCAAGTCTTCCCCATCCCTAACTGGTGCAAGGGATGGGGCTGTGTTGAGGACAGGTGGAGTGTGGGATCTTGAGAAAGAGGGAGGTGTTGCCTAGAGGGCATGGCTGGAACTTTCAGGATTGATCGGCTGCATCCTTACCCACGTTGACCTTGATTGAGTGTTTCTGGTCATCTACCGTGAAACAATGTGCCGCTGTCAGCACAAAGTACTCAGACACCACGGCCCCCATACAGTTCTCATGTCCCTTCAAAGGGCGCTGGGAACAGAACAGAGGAGGAAAGCTCAACTTTCATGACCACCACCATCTGATATGAACATTTTGCCCTTCCCCTGCCCCCATTTCACCCTGACCTCACCTCCCACAAGTCCCCACCAGAAAGACACTGTGCTTACAGTGACTGAGATCTTGGCCTGCCACGGTTGCTTGTCGTAGTCATTACCTTTCCTGTGCTCCCAAACCATGCCACACAGACCCAGAGTCCGGGTTTCATCTGCCAAGGAGGGAGAATGTGCTGGAAGCTGGGACACTTCCTTTCCAAATGGCAATAGCCTTTTGGAAAGGGACACCCACGTGTCTGTGGGGAGCAGAGGCCCATAAGGAGGAAAGGAAATGTGGGGGTATTTGTTTCCTTACATTAAGGGCAAGGAACCCCTGTGGTATAGAGCCCCAACTCTTACTAGCTTGCTGTCCCTTGACCTCTCTTGGCCTCAATTTCCACATCTGTAAAACGAGGGACTTCAGAAAGATCTCTGACATCATTCTGAGCTCTGTGATTCTAGATCAGGAAGTAGTCAGTGCCAGAAAACAAGAATAGTGACACTGAGATAGAGTAGGAGGAGTGAGAAAGGACTTCCAGACTGCCAGAGCTTCAGGGGGAGACAGGATGAGTGACTTTGTGGGACTTGGAGGGAGCTGAGTTTCCTGACCATCTCCTGTACTTTTCTGATATCTTCCTACCAAGCATTTGAAAGAAGACATCCTCCAGATTTTCCATGTCCTTGACTTTGAACACGTGTTGCTCTCCATCCTTCTTGGAAGCCAAAGCATTGATGTTCTCTTGGTTCACCAGAGGCCCAACCCCAAACACATAGATGTCTGAGGGAGAAAAGGGGAGAGTGAGGGCCTAGGCCCTGTGGCGGGCGGGGGAGCTGAGAAAGCAGGGTGCTGGACCTTGGGAGATAAAACTCACCCAGATAATCCTCTCTTGGGTTTTTGCGATCCCTGCCAATGTCCAGCAAGTCACGGATCTCATGAATGACAGGGACTGGGTCACCACCCATGTTGTGCAAGCCTGCAGAAGAGACAGGGACCGTGAAAGGGGGAAGCAAAGAAGGAAGAGAGTCAAGGGAGATAAATTGGCTAGAAGTAGTGACACACATGGCTGGGTAAGCAGGTTGGGGAGGGGATGGAAGTGACAGATCACAGCTCTAAGGAGAAGGGTCCCTCCTTATAAAGGCTCACAGGAAAGATCAACATGGTGGGGGCTCTGAGCAGCACTCAGAACCCCAACAGTGAGTCTAGTGTTACATGTGGAGTTAGGGGCCACACACTGGTAGGAAAGAGTGGGGAGTCTAGGGCAGGAGACAGGTCCCTTCTGACCATCAGTCATAAGGAGGATGACATGGCGGGTGCGGTTCCAGCCTTCAGGGGGAGCGTTCCCTTCCCAGCTCATCATGCTGTATACTGCCTGGAGGGCCTTCCTGGTGTTAGTCCCTGTCTTCAATTTGTGATCTGTGGAAAGGGAAAAGATTATCACCTCACCGGTCTTTTAAGCCATCCTTGAACCCCAGAGGCCTATCAGCAACTGAGATCCCACATCTTTCAACTTGTTAAGTTGATCTTCATGTCACTGACTTCCCTTTGACCACAAAGTGACCCTTTCAGCCCCAACAGGTTCCCACTAAGCGCCATTCCCCCATGACCCTTCTGTCCAACCACAGGCTACAAAGTGGTCCTCCCTGCTCCTAAATGTGGTCTCATTACACCCTCCCCACAACACCCCTGAACTTTCGGGCCTCTCTGACCCAAAAGTTGACCTGCCATTCCCTTCCCTGACCTCTAACCTTCATAGCTGATTTCATTGAGCTTCTCTGTGACCCAGTCTGCATCACTGCTCCTTTCTTGGGACACTCTGATCAAAACTTTGGGGACCGTGGCATATGTCACTAGACCATATCTTGGCTTCACCCCGTAACTTGCCACCTGTGGGTGAGGGGAGCAAGGGGTCGTGGCATTGAGAGTAGGATACTGTGGGAGAGTTCAGCAGGTTTGCTGGGACAGGGACAGTTATAGTAAGAGACTCAAGGACTAACTGGTTACCCTGAGGTTCATGGAGGAGTCTGGGTTAAAGGTCAAGAAACTGCTTCAAGTAAAAGAGGAGGAGGACAGGATAGGACCTGGAGATTTTCAGAGGGGCTGGGAGCACCAGGGAGCTAGTACTGGCAGGGCTGTGAGGGCCATTGAGGGTCCCCACATGCAAGGGGAGGGGGCTCCACCTTCTCAATGAAGTCTCTGAGACAATTCTTGGCCCTTGTGAAGTTGTGAGCCCCAATGCTGTCTGATCCATCCAGCACCATGTAGATGTTCATGGAGCCTGAGGGGTCCAGGACAATCTTCCTCTTCTGTTGTTCCCCTAGGTGCCACCAGAGAGACTCAGGCTCCAGCACACATGGTCCTCCTGCCCCTTCTCCATTCTGCCCCAATTCCCTGCCCCGCCTCCCCTCTCTGCCTTCAAACCTGGGCTGTGCCCCTCCTCAGCCTCAACTCCTTCTATGGTCTCTGTCAGGGAAGACAGAAAGGCTTCGGCCACCTCTGCAGGGGTGTCATACATAAAGGAGTCTGGGAGAGATAAAAAATCAGGTCAAATATCTGGGAGGGTCTGGGACACAGTGACCAGAGAGACAGGCAGGGGATGCTGGGTTTCCAGGGTGGGAAGGCTCAAAAGCGAGGAAGTTCTACAGGGAGGTTTAGAAGTGAGGAAAGAGCTGAGTTGTGGTAGCAGGAGAAGACAGTGCCCTGGTGTGGGGACCTGAGGATGGGAGAGCAGGATCTGACCTGAGGGCATGGATCAAGGGTCACCTTGGCATGAAGGTTCCGTTCCACTCCAAGAGCCACCTTCCTGGCATGTTCGCCGCTGGGAGCCACGCAGAGTGAGCCCCCGGCTGCAGTAGTAGGTGACACTGTCTTCGAGGCGGTACTGGCTGCCCACCTTCCTTGTGCCAAGGGGGATGCCTGGATTGGGGCAGTACCCCGCTGCAAAGGCATGAGACCCAGAGGGCAAGGTAGAGCATAAGAGCTGTGGTGCCTGTTCCTCAGGCTGCAGCACAGTCAGGGAGAGGGTACTGTTGTCAGGGGAGGGGATGCTTCTCACCTCCATCATCGCAGATGGCTGTTTGCCCATCCCACCGACCATTTTCTTGGCAGGTGCGATTGGCAGAGCCGCGGAGAGTGTAACCATCATAGCAGCGAAAGGAGATCTCGTCACTCAAATTGTAGTAGGCGGCCCGGGGCCAGTACTCCCCATTCTCAAAGTCCTGTGGTCTTGGGCAGCGAATTGCTTTGGGGGAGGGGGGAAAGTAGAAGTTACTGAGAGGGAAGGGCTGCCCTTTAGGGTATCCCTGCTGGTCTCAGGACCCTGTCACTGAGAAACAGTGTCTTCTCAGTCCCACAGAAGCAGTGTCTACCCTCAACCCCTGGAGAGCCCCTCAACCTATGGGGAGTCCCACTTCTCCTCCCTCCCCATTTCTGAGTGTTCTGCTAACTGCCAGGGCTGCCTGGCACAGGGTGAATGCTTAGTAAAGGTTAGCTCCCTTCCTCCTCCCTCCTTCCCACCACCAGCCCTGGGCAGCTCCTACTTGCTCAGCCCAACTTGTCCGCCTGCCTAGTATCAGTACAACTCTAACTGGACCTTGGCTGCCACCTGCTCCGTCCCTCTGCTCGCCCATGCCCACCCTCACTGCCCTCCAACCTCTGCATTCTGCCTTCTTGACAATCTTTTGGTCTTGGGTCTTCAGGGTGCTCCAGGACCCCGTGGATTTGCAGGTGCGAACTTGCATGGGGTACGGGTAGAAGCCAGAGGGGCATTTGTACTCCAGAGCCTGGCCCTCCTTGAGAAGCTGGAAGGAGCCGCCTTTGATCTCTACTCCCGTCAGAGAGCAGGAGGCTTGGGGCTCGGCCACAGCTAGTGGCATCACACCCACACCTAAAGGGAAAGGCTGATGAAACCCATGCTCACAAGGCCAAGGAGAGATGTTAGGGGCAGAAGCAGTGGGGACCCTTTCTTACCTCCAAACAAGAGGCCCAGGACCAAGGGTACCAGGCAGAGTTGGGGGCTGAGATTGCTCCCCATGACGATGGAAGAAGGCAGGATTGAAGCTAGGACTGGGGGCAGATGGCCTATCCTGCTTGCGCTGAGTGTCTGCTTGGCTCAGTATCCAAGCTGAAACTCCAGACCTGAGCCTGGTTGCACTCCCTCCCCTGCCCCCCACAACCTCCAGCCTTTTATGCAATGTGTGTTCTGGCACCTGCAGCTCACCCCGCCTGCCCTACCCACATCACTTTCCGGAATGTCCAAGTGGGAGAGCCCCACTGAGCTGCCAGTCAAAGAAATAGAAACTGCACAAGCCCCACCCTTTGCTGCCCAAGTTCCAGGACTCTCCTCTTGAACACCTTCTCTCAGCCCCAGTTCCTCCCCAATAAGTTCAGACTGCCGTTTTAGCGACCAGAAATAAGGCCCCAGCTTGCTCCCCTGTTGACTCTGTTATGGAGCAGAGTCCAGGCACTGTTTGTCCAGCAGGGTCTCTGACCTGCCTTCCTGCAGTTCCTGGAATCATTCTGGCCTTCCCCTCCCCCGAAGCCAACCCCCAGGCAGAGGCACGGACAGATGTGAAAATCACTGACTTTTATTAATTTCATAATTGGAAATTCCACGTGAAAGTGAAAGGAGAGTGAGCCAAGTAAAGTAGAGGGTGGGAGGGGCGCCGGCAGGAGCGCTGGGGATTTCCCAGCTTGAATGTGCTGCTTCAGGATCCTGGAGGCTGGGATTTACTCAGAGCTAGGAGTGAGAAAGGGCCATGGGGTCTGAGGGTGGAAGTTCAGAGGTAGGAGACAGGACAGATGGCAGGTCCTGGCAGGACAGCAAAACGGTTGGTGGCCATGATTAGAGGGGCAAAAAGTTCAGTACGCCCTCCAGGTGCTGCCTCAGCCAGGGCTGCAGGCGGAAGAGATTAATGTGGAAATCTCGTGGCGGTGGGACCCTGCCAGTGGGTGCCCTCTTGCGGGATTTTTTATCATCTCTGCCACAGGGGTTGTAGAGACCCCAGCTCACCAGGCCCACCTGGAAGAAAGAGAGTATGGGGTGGGAGGCTGCCACAGCTCCAGCTCCAAGCCCCAATCTCCCTGGTTCCTTCAAAGTCCTCTCTCGTCCCCCTACAAGACCAAGATCCTGTAACCCCAGTCCTGGGAGCTTCCCCGTTCTCTCCTCACCTGAAAAAACCTGAATCTCCGCTCAAGGAAAACTGCTCCCCCAGATTCTCCTGCCAGAAAGGAGAAACAAAAGACTGTCATCCTGGCTCTCACCCTGCTCCCCTGTCATCAGGGCAGTGCACCAGTGTCCTGGTGTGCATGCTGGCCATGGGACACAGAGAGCCTTCCCCTCAGGAATCAGGCTCTGGGATGGGGGGTAGGTAAGTGGGGCTCACCCTTGCAGGGATTGTCATCCTTTCCAGTCCCACTGCATAGAAACTGGTCTGTCACCACCTCTCTAACATCTGTCAAGTTGGGGAATGTGGTTTTGTCTTGGGAGACGGCGTTGATACAGCTTGTCCACTGCAGTAGGGGTGAAACAGGAGAGAAGGATGGAATGAGAAGGCCCAGGGGACACCTGGAGTCCAGCTAGGCCGGGGGTGGGGGAGGCTGACTCGGGATCAGATGGAGAAAGCAGCCAGAGCTGGAGGAGGAAGAGATATGTTCTGGAAGCTGCCACAGGGGAATCCCATCCCCCACAGCATCCCAGACCTAAGACCCTCACCTCCGTCCCTGTCTTGAGGTTTATGTTCAGTTTGCTCCCATTCAAGGCCACAAAATGAGCAGGAATGCTCTGTTGGTTCAGAAGATCATGCTCTGCAGTCAAGAAGGGGATGTGGTGCTGGCCTCTTTACTCAGCATCCAGACTCCCAACTTGGGGATGGCAGCACAGACCATGTCATCACCCACAAGCCATGGTCCTAGCTCTTCATGCACCCGAAGCCCCAGCACTCACCATGGTTTTGGCAGGTGCTGCCTGGGGGTCTCCGCAGAGCCAGATTAGCCCCCACCGTGCAGGGAAGGCAGATGGGCCTGGAAAGAAGGGCAAGGGTCATACAGGCCTGTCCTCAGTGACCCCTTTTCCAGAGCTCCTCAGAGCACCGTCCCCTGGAGGGCGCCCTCGCATCCCGGACTCTGGCACCTGGCGTGAGTGGACATCTTCACTTTCTTGGCCAGCTTCACCAGGGCGATGTCATCACCGTAGAACTCTGGGATTCCCTGATTCTTCTTGGCAAAGACATCGAACCCCGAGGAGATCACTGCTTTCTCAATCTGGAAGTCTTTGCCCCACTGGGCATTGGGATCCCCTGGGAACAATATGGCAGATTAGGCTGGGCCAGGGTTCTGAAGGGATCAGACGCTAGGGACAAAGAGTGGCTTGCAGAATCGGGAACCTGGTGTGGTCCCTGTCTTACCCACACTGACCCTCCACAGGGTATGGTTCTCGGCTTGGCGGAAGCAGTGAGCAGCTGTCAGGACCCACTGGTCAGAGATGAGGGCCCCCCGGCAGGTCTCCTGGCTCTTGGGCTGCAGGGGAACAGGTGATCTTCAGGGACTGCTACTTTCACCTCTGAGCCAAGCCCCATCCCTCCTTCCTCATACCTTAATAGTAACATGCCAGGGTGTCCTCTCCTGGGCAGAGGCATTGGCTGACATGTTCCCCACCCCACAGATGGTGTCTGTGAGCTGAGAGACATCTGTGGTTGTGAGGAACAGATGGGGAAGGAGGCAGGTGAGTAGCACTGTGAGCAGGTTCCAAACCTGGACCCCCGGCTGGCTCCTCACTGCCCACCCTGTTCCAGAGAGGGCAAAGCTCACTCACCCAGCATGTGCTCAAAGACCTGGCTCAGAGCCTCTGCGTCCTTCAGAATGAAGGCATGCCTCTCGCCGTCCTTCTTGGACCCCAGCTCATTCAATTCTCTCCAGTCCACATCCAGGTTGCCCACCCCAATGGCATAGATGTCTGGTGGGGAGGAGGAAATCACCAGAATCTCAAGGCTGACGGGCTACTCCACGAAACAGGAGACTGTAATTTGGAGCCCACTGTGTGCTACAAAGGCCTACATGAACTGGACCCCCACCCCCAACTACTATCTGATCTCATTTCCTACCACTTCTTGCCCTTCACTCTCTTCCAGCCACATAGCCTCCTTGAAGTTCCCCAAATTTGCAGGCACACTTCCACCTCAGGCCCTTTGCATGAGCTGCACCTCTGCCTGGTTCACTCCTCCCCAAGACTTCCCACATGGCTCACTTTCTTAACTTTTTAAGTCTTGACTCAAATGTCACCATCTCAGCAAGGACTTCCCTGGCCTCCTTGTCTAAAACTGCAGTGCCCCAGACATTTCCATTCCCTCCCTGCTTCGTTTTATACCTTAGCACGTGTCACTCTCTACTGTGCCACATGGTTTCCTTGTTTATCTTGTTTAATGACTATAATGGGTTGAACTGTGTCCCCCAAAAGGATATGTTCAAGTCCTAACATCCAGTACCTGTGAATGTGACCTTATTTGGAAATAGGATCTTTTCAGATGTAATAAAGTTAAGATGAGGTCATACTGGATTAGGGTGGGCCCTAATCTGATGCTTGGTGTCCTTATAAGGAGAGGGGAATTTGGACACAGACACACAGAGAGACCATGTGATGACACAGAGATACACTCAGGCAAGAAGGTGATGTGAAGACAGAGGCAGAGATTGAGTTATCCTGCTACAAGCCAAGGCAAGCCTGGGACCACCAGAGGCTGGAAGAAGCAAGGAAGGATTCTTCTCCAGAGGCTCCAGAGGGAGCAGCACCCTGCTGATACTTTGATTTGGGACTTCTGGCCTCCTAAACATGAGAGAATACATTTCTGTTGTTTTAAGCCACCCACGTTTGTAGAATTTGTTGCAGCAGCCCTACAAAACTAATACATTGCCCCTGCCAGAAGGACATCCCCACACAAGGAGGCATTTTTGTCTGTTCTGTTCACAGCCATAGCCTTAGAACGGTGCCTGGACCAGGAGAGGCTCAGTAAGTACTTTAAATGACTAAATGAATAAAAAGAACTCATGAATGTAGCATGGAGGCCAAACTTCAGATCTGGTCCTTCTCTGTAAAGTGTAAGCTCTGGGGAGGGGCCTGGAGCCATCTCTTCTCACTGGAGAACCTGGGCCCACACAACCGTCCACGCCCAGCCTCCGAGCTAGCATGGGTGCCCACAGAGTCTGGTCTTCTCCCACCCTTAGTACTCCTCATGGCCTTTTTTTTGCTCCCAGAGGGCCCTGTGTTGTGTGTAAGGAGCGAGATGCTCAGACAGACTGAGAGACAAGTCTTCCCTCAGGAAGCAATCGAGCACCGGCCCGGGCAGAAGCAGTTATGGAGGGAGCAGGACAATTATCCTGCCCCGCGTGTTTTCTTTGACTCTTTCCATTTACTTCCTGCTTCTTTTTACTAAAGCGTTTTAAGCATTTCACCCCAGCCCAGTGATGCTAAGGAGTTAGGGAGTAGAATTTGGATTTTGCCTTCCTCAGACCAGAGTTTTAAAGAGGAATCTGCTTACTCCTGAGGGGCAGGCGGGGTGGGGCTGCTTGAACGGAGGAAAGAAGATCCAGGGGGAAAGGGAAAGTTGGGGCTGAAAACCAACTGCCCCCTCTTAATCTGGAGCACTTATCTCTGAATGTCTTTTCTGGTCAAAGGTCAGCGCAATTTGTGTTTAGTCTGAACCTGAGGAATCATTCTGTTAGAGGTGCAACTGCCAAAGCCTTAGTTAGTTATCTGTACCGCTGGAAGAGGAAATGCCAGGGCCAGTCCCTACAAGGAAGCCAGGCCTTTGTCTGCCCAGAGAGGTTTGTGGAACATAAGATGGTGGATAACGACGATCACGATGATGATGATGGCGGCCGCTAACATGCACTGTGTTTCTCTGAGCATCTCGGCCTATGAGGTAGATCCTAGCACTCTTCCCCTCTTACAAAGGAAGAAGCTGCCCACAGCCACAGCCGATTGAAGATGAAACCAAGGTTGAAAGGATGGGCGTGGAGCCGGCCACGTGGCCGAGCAGTTAAGTTCGCGCACTCCGCTTTGGTGGCCAGGGTTTCACCAGTGCGGATCCTGGGCATGGACATGGCACTGCTCATCAAGCCACGCTGAGGTGGTGTCCCACAATGCCACAACTAGAAGGACCCACAACTAAAAATATACACCTATATACCAAGGGGCTTTGGGAGAAAGAGGAAAAAATAAAATCTTAAAGAAAAAAAGAAAGAAAGAAACCATGGGCAGTTTGTCTCCTGACTCTTCCATGTGACACTTGGCTGCCTTGGCGTCTCGCTAGAAATAAAGCCAAGATGCTGGAACCCCTGACTGTAGGCCTCGTGCTCCCGACAGGGACAGCACAGATCGGGGGCGAGGGCGGAGGCTCACCCAGATAGTCATTCCTCTTCTGCTTGATGTTCAAGAGCTCTTTGATATTGTCCACAGCCAGCTTGGGAGAGCCACCCATGTTGGACTTTCCTAGAACAGGGAAGGAAAATAATTGTTTGTCTGGGTGGATATATCAGACTTCTCCACAGCTCTGGAGGAGTAGGAAGGCATTCATCCTGGGAACCTCAACACTTACTGCAAGAGTTTCAAGTCATTTACTGAAATTCTCTACATTCCAGGCACTGGGCCAGGAGGTTCATATACTTTATCTCATTTAGTCCTCATGACATCTCAGGAAGTGTTGACTTCTGGAGGAGCTATGTAATTTGGCCAAAATCAAAAGATAAATGACAGAGCCCAGGTCCACTGCACAGTCCGCCCTTACATCCGTGCACCTGACATCCCTGCTCCAGAGCCACGCATCACTCTAGGTGACCTCCCAGGTAACAATAACTAACATTTATTATCACAAAGCACTTCTACACAAACTACTTAAATTGCTGTCCATAAAAATTGTGTAAGGAGGGGGGCCAGCCCCATGGCTGAGTGGTTAAGTTTGCACGCTCCGCTGTGGCAGCCCAGGGTTTCGCTGGTTGAGATCCTGGGCGCGGACACGGCAGCACTCGTCAGGCCATGCTGAGGCGGCATCTCACATGCCACAACTAGAAGGACCCACAACTAAAATATACAACTATGTACTGGGGGGATTTGTGGAGGAAAAACAGAAAAAAAAAAAAAGAAGATTGGCAACAGTTGTTAGCTCAGGTGCCAATCTTTAAAAAAAAAAATTGTGTAAAGAAAGAAAAGAAGCTATCATTAGCATCGTTATTGTGGTTGTCATTACCTTCAGCATCATCAACACTATTTCTACTTTATAAATGTCAGAGGGAGAACTAGAACACAGGTCTTCTCACCCCATATTGGTGGTCCTTCCACTACGCCGGACTCACTCACAGTGAGGATGATACCCACCATCTGTCAGAAGGATGACAGCATGTCGGATTTCCTGCCAGGCCACTGTGTTCATACCCAGGCGTTGCATTTGGTTATTCATCATGATATAGACACTATTTAGGGCCTCATAGGTGTTGGTCCCAGTTCCATTTTCATGATCTGGAATTTGCAAAGAGGAAGGACTCTCTTAGAAACTTCCCACCTAAATGCAAACTGGTGCAGCCACTATGGAAAACAGTATGGAGATTTCTCAAAAAATTAAAAATAGAACTAACATACCACCCAGCTATCCTACTACTGGATATTTATTCCGAAGAACATGAAATCAATAATACAAAGAGACTTATGCACCGTATGTTCATTGCAGCATTATTCACAATAACCAAGACATGGAAGCAACCCAAGTGCCCGTCAACTGAGGAAGATGCAATATATATATATATACAATGGAATATTACTCAGCGACAAAAAAAAAAATAGACAAAATCATCCCATTTCCAACAACACGGGTAGATCTTGAGGGTATTATGTTAAGCGAAATAAGCCAGACAGAGAAAGACAAACACCATATGATTTCTCTCATATGTGAAAGATAAACAAAGACATGGATAAAGAGAAGAGATTAGTGGTTACCATAGGGGAAGGGGTTGAGGAGTGGGTGAAAGGGGTAAAGGGGCACATATATATGGTGACAGATAAAAGCTAGACTATTGGTGGTGAGCACTATGCAGTCTGTATAGAAACTGATATATAAAAATGTACACCTGAAATTACACAATGTTATAAACCAATATGACCTCGATAAAATAAAAAAAGAAAAAGAAACTTTCCACCTACCACCTGGGAGAAGAGAATCACTCTATTCCCCCAACCATTGGAAATGCATTTATCAACAAGTTTGACAAACTCAGACCTTTGATATCCAGATAGAGATTTGGCATCACTGCCTGTTCAAACATTAAAAGCCTTTTCCCTTAAAAATTGTCATTGCGTAACCCCAATCCAAGGCCACTCTAAAGTCCCAAGATTCAAAGATGGGGTTTCCAAAGAACTTGGATTAGCCATCTGCTACCTACCCCCCAGGCAGTTTTATAATGACAGGGGCAGATAAGGGGTTGAGCCATGAAAACCAGATCACGTGGTTCTGGCATTAGAAAGGAGCCAAAGACCTGTGAGAGGCATTTGGGCATGGAGCACATTAGAGTAAGCTGGGAGTTGGTGGGAGCTGGGACTCCCTCAACATGAACCTGGACTTGGAAGCCACCCTCGCCTGAGGAACAAGCACCCCAGAGCCCTGAGACTTGAATACCACCAAGAGGCCTCTGTCTCTCCCCGACTTGTCCAGAATCTGTCTGCAGGCACCAAGAGCTCATCCCTTCCCTCTCCCATTACGTTCATTTGATGACTCCCATACCTTTGTAGTGGATGTTGTCCAGACTGTTGATCACTTCCATCACATCCCGGGAGTTGTGGTGCAGAACAGACATGACGATTCGGGGCCTTGATGCAAAGGTGATAATGGCGACGCTAACATTGATCTCAAAGCTGAAGATCTGTAAAGGGCAAGTGAGAGGCAGTCTAAGGGGCCCTGAAACCAAAGGGGAGATGGTAAGAGAGCAAGCAAAGGGCCCTGGAGGAGGCAGAGAGCCTGGCTGAGACTGACAGAGGCAAGGTCCAGGGTAGACTCTTATTAGGAAACTGCTGCTTGGAAGAAGCCAGGAAACTGACATTCTCTTGGCTAGGTTTGCTCCTCATTTAATCCTCACATCGATTCTATTTTATAGATGAGGAAATTGAGGCTTGTTACCTTGCCCCAGATAACACCACTGGTAAGAGGTGGAGGTAGAATTTGAACTTGTCAGCACAACTTCTGGAACTGTTGCCCTCTGCAACCTCACAGCTTAGTGAGTTGCTTAACTTCAAGTCCTAAGAGGGGCCTGAAGGAGCCCAAAAGCTTTCTTCTTTAGAATGTAGTTGGGAGGAAAAACATATATCTACATGAACTATTGTGAAAATCATAATTACCAAGGAAAGCATCGACAAAGAATCTAAACGCGTGACTTCCAAACTCTTCTGTTCATGCATCCCTTCAGTAAAAACATTTTTAGTACATACCCCAATATAGGTATACACATTTATAAAGCATACTCATATTTATAACGTGTATCACTATTCAAATATATTATACACATTTTTAAAAATACACAAAATACTGAAAATTTGAAAAGAAACTATTAAATATGGTTATTAATTTAATTTAAATTTAAATTATGCAACAAGAATACCAGTGTCTTTCTGCCTTACTCCAGTGGATTATTTTGTGTACCCCTCTGTGGAGACCACTGTTCTAGAAGATGAATTCCTGGAAAGCAGGATTTCAGTTATGTTCATCTTTGGTGCCCCCCCAGCACCCAGCACCCAGTACAATGCCTGACATAGAGCAGGTGCCCCAACAGTGTTTGTGGAATGAAAAATATGATCCTATAAATTGAATCCATGACTCCTGCATGGCATGCATACAATCTGGGGTGACTTCTTGGACGAGGTGGGCTTTAAGTGAGATTCTGAGGAAGAGAAGGAAACAGAGAGAGACAGTGGGTGCAGCAAGGCCTCCTCTGACGTAGGCTCCTATTCCCTGACCCTGTCCACCATGAGGATGGCGCTGTTCTTGAAGATGCCAAAATCTTTTTCCGACACACTCTGAGAGGCATCCAGGAGCAGGTAGAGGTTCAGGTGACCCGAGCGCTGGATTTGGATCTTGCGGCCCACATTTTCTGGGAGAAATGTGGAAGGAGAAGATTCAGATCTCCACCTTCGACCTGCTCTCTTGCCAGAGGGGTCAGGCCTCCCTGCCTCCCTTCTGGTCAGCTCAGCCCCACTGAGCCCACCTGAGGCTCCCTGCTCCGGCCCGGGCCCAGCACCCTGCTGCCCTCTCCTCAAGCACTCACCCTTCTTCTTCTGGGTGGGATTGGTAGCTCCAAGCAGGTGGGACAAGGAAGTACCCAGGGCGGGGGCCACGTCCTCAGGAAAGTCGTAAGAGTAGGGCTCTGGGGGAAGAGCCACTGGGGTCAGCCAGGGCCAAGGGTGGGGTGCCCAGGAGTCTCAGGAGGGTCAGGGTGGCTACTCACGGCGGCAGATGGGCTCTGTCCCACTCCAGACCCCATCATCCTGGCACTCCCGTTCCGAAGACCCGGTCAGCACCAGATTCGATGAGCAGCGGTACCTGACCTTGTCCCCAAGGTCGAAGCGGGACCCTGTCCGCACCACACCTACTGAAATGCCCGGGTTGGGGCAGTAACCAGCTGCGAGTGAACGAAGGAAGATGGAGGTGAGCAAGGACTCACCTGCTCAGGCGCTGCTCACCCGCCCTCTCCCTCCAGGATCCTCCTCCTCTCCCGACCCTCAGAGCCTCTGTGAGCCTCTTGGCCTCCCCTTTGGGAGACACTACAACTGTGCTTCTCAGAGGTGTGGATGGAAGACCTGAAGTAGGGCAAAATGTTTAGAATCCAGTGGCCTCAGTTGCCAACTAATGCATCCCAATCCCAGCTTTGGGATTCAGCCTGCACACATCCCAGAGCCCCAGGAAGACACTGGCTGGGGAGGCCCACACCGCCACAGAGAATATTTGCACTTCACGAACCACAATGAGTCATCACTACACGTGGACGAGAATGGCTAAAACTAAAAAAATGGGTAATTCCAAGCGTCAGAGAGGATGCAGGGCAACCGGAACTCCATTGCATTGCTGGTCTGTGAACAGCAAACAGTGAAACTGTTTGCCAGCATCTGCTAAAACCAAACATCCACCAACCTGTGACCCAATAATTCCACTCTTAGACACTATGCTCAAGAGAAACATGTGCGTACATGCACCAAAAAGTCACATACAAGAACGTTCATGGAGCTTTACTCAGAATAGCCAAAAACTGGAAATCATCCGAATGCCCATTAACAGGGAAATGCACAAATAAATTGTAATATATTCACATAATGGAACTACACAGCAGCAAAAATAACCAAACTGCTGATACGCAGGACAACATGGATAGATCTCACAGGCAGAATGTTGCATAAAGGGAGCCAGATGCAAAAGAGCACATTCTGTGTGATTCCATTTGTATGAAGTGTGAGAACAGGCTAAGCTAATCTAAGGAGACGGAAGTCAGAAGCATGGTTCCCTTGTGGGAGGAAACAGGAGGGAGCCTCCTGTGATGTTGGACATGTTCTCTGTCTTGGCTGGTGATTGCACAGGTGGATACATGTGTAAAAATTCACCGAGCTGAATACTTAAGATTTGTCCCCTTTACTGTAGGTAGATTATATCTCAACTTTCAAATAAATTATATTTATGCTTGAATAAATGGCTATCCGGCAAAGAGTGAAAGGCATGAGTTGGGAGTGGATGGCTGGCCTCCGGGTGAGGGTATGGTCCTGCCATCTTGTGGACTCTGTGTCTTCTGTATTATATGCTCAGAACTGTGATCCAGGAAGCTCCCAAAAACCCACAGGCAAGTGTGGCTCCAGGGAATCCCTGGGAGCCCTGCTTCTATCAAGCAGAGCCCATCACCATTCTCAGGGGCAGTAATCACCATGACACAAGTGTATGTAGGAGCTGGCCCATTAGCACAGCAATTAAGTTCACACGTTTCACTTCCGAGGCCTGGGATTCGCTGGCTCGGATCCTGGGTGCAGACCCACACACAGCTTGTCAAGCCATGCTGTGGCAGGTGTCCCACATGTAAAGTGGAGTAAGATGGGAGTGGATGTTAGCTCAGGGCCAGTCTTCCTCAGCAAAAAGAGGAGGATTGGCAGCAGATGTTAGTTCAGGGCTAATCTTCCTCAAAAAAAAAAAAAGAAAATGGGGCCAGCCCAGTGGCGTAGTGGTTAAGTTTGCTCTCTGCTTTGGCGGCCCGGGGTACGAGGGTTTGGATCCTGGGCACTGACCTACACACTGCTCATCAAGCCATGCTGTGGAGGTGTCCCATATATAAAACAGAGGAAGATTAGCACAGATGTTAGCTCAGGGCCAATCTTCCTCACCAAAATAAATAAATAAATAATAAACATTTGGAAAAAAAGTTAAAAAAGAAGTGGAGCTTATCAGATTCCAGAGGCTGTTCTAGATGCTTAGTAATATCAGCTCACTTAATCCACACAGCAACACCATGCAGCTGGCGCTCATTATCCTCATGTTATAGATGTGAAAATTGAGGCATCTCGAGGTTAAATAACCCGCCCAAAAGCTGTCAAAGTCTGAGCCGGCTGGGAACCCAAACTGGTTCCAGAGGCAAGGCACCTCAGCACAAAGCTCAATTCCCCCTCAGCGTAAAGTCCCTGCAATGGCCCATGGGACCCAAATACCAATCCTGCTTTAAGGCACTTGGGAAAGCTGGACAGAGCACATGGAGCCTTTATGTTGGATCCGAAGCTTAGCACCAACTGTCTCGGGCCGGGCTCCCCGCAGCCCAGTGATGTGTGACCTATAGGCCTCAATTTACCAAAATCCAAGAATATTATCTTGGCACCAGAAACCTCAGGCTCCTGTTCCCACAGAGGCTCCCCGGGCGCATATCTGGCTCCAAGGTTCCTGGAAAACCCCAGGCCCCATGCAGCCCTCGGTCAGGGCACTCACCGCCGTTGTCACAAACGGCTGTCTCCCCATCCCACATGCCATTGGGGCGACACTGCCGCACAGGTGAGCCCCGCAGCGTGAAACCATCCTCACACTCGAAGCTCAGGTTGCCGCCCACAGGATATGACCCCAGCCGTGGGGTGTACATGCCATTCTCAAAGGTAACAGGGGCTGGACAGCGAACGGCTGGAGGAAGAGAAGGGGATGAGAATTTGGGATGGATGGATAACATCTGGGCTGGGCATCAAGTGGGTGATGTCCAGCTTGGATGCATTAGAACAGCCAACCGGTTGTCAAACATATGAGGTTGATGCACGTGGAATTGCTGCTTTTGGCAATTGGTTGGATAGCAGCAATTTCACATGGTTCAACCTAATTGATTGATAAATAGCCACTTCTCTCAGCACCCGGAGGGCCATGGCCACCCCAGCCCCTCCCCTGGGGTCCTCAGATATCCCATGAGTAGGTAAGGAAAGGGGTAACCCCTGGCACAACAGGAGACTCCAGGAGCATTCAGAGTCCTTTCTGAATGGTCAGTATGCTGCAGTCAACTGTTAAGCATTTTAAAAATCATCTCTGGCTTTAGTACCTACAACGTCCATCAAAGCCTGCCTCCAATGCCTTGCTATGGGCAATTGACGTTTGCCCACTATTTTGCAAAGCCCCACGGAAAAGCAGCTTTACCATCCCTCCCACACTATCCAGTCAGGGTAAGCCCAACCCCGAGCAACTCCTAAATAGAAGTTGTGGGGTGGCCCCTGGCGAGGCACCCTGAGCAAGGCCTGCAGGGAGCCTCACGTTTGCAGACCGCCTTTGTCTGCCGGGTGGATCTTGGGGTCTGCCACTGTCCGTTGCTCTTGCACAGCCGTGTTGCTGCTGGGTATGCATAACGGCCCAGGGGGCAGGAGTAGGTGAGGACACTCCCAGGGGCCCAGCCGTTGCTGAGGGTGAAAGAGCCACCAGAGATATTCACATTCTGAGGACAGGAGGGGGTGGCGGCAGCCAAGCCTGTGGGCACAGGGACATGACAGAGAAATGGAGAAAAGACGGAAGGCACAGATGAGAAAAGGAAAGCAAAAAAGACTGTGTGGGAACTCAAGCTGGGTAGCACCAGCCTCGCCCACAGGACCCTAACATCCCCCCTACCCTGCTCCTACCTGGGTACAGGGCCAGCAGGGAAAGAAAAGCCATCAGTGGGTCCATGGTGTCCACCATAGGGGCAGGGAGAGGCAGAGAGCCGGGCAGAGGGAAAAGGTCATCTGATTTCCCGAAAACCAGAGCTGGCTCAGCAGCTGCTTCATTTGCTGCCAGAGAAAGAAAACCAGGGAGTGGCAAAAAGGGTGTTCTCTTGTTAGGAAAAAAACGAATCAGGGATTAAGGACTGAGCTGAGGGGTGAAATCTTTGCCCTGTCTCCCCAATCCCAGTATATCAACAGAGTCAATTGATCTCCACCACAGGCTCTGCATACTGCTCCCAAACGCCACCCCCAACACACAGGTGCACACAAATGCGCACACATGCTCTTGCACAAATAGTCTAAACCACACAAACCCACAAACCATCCAAGATATTGCAAAACATTTTATTTAAGTAAAGTTTCAGTTTTCTTTTGGGTTTTGCCAAGTGGATTTTAGTTCCTGAGACGCTGGGACAGTATTGTCTTCTTGAACATAAACCTCTAAGGAATTGAGACTAATTTTCTTAGAAATTCTTGATACAGAGGAGGATTCACAAACTTTTTCCCTGTAACTCTTACCCAGAGAGAATCTAGGGACAAAATGAAATCAATATTTAGTTTAGGAGACCGAAAAAAATGTTTAGAACATTTTTACGGAAAGTCCAGTAGATAAAATTCCCAACTTATAAAATAAATAAATTTGGGATTGGTGACTCAAAGAGTTTGGGATGTGCCTTTAAATTACAACCTGCGGGGCTGGCCCGGTGGTGCAGCGGTTAAGTGTGCACGTTCTGCTTCGGTGGCCCGGGGTTCGCCGGTTCGGATCCCGGGTGCAGACATGGCACTGCTTGGCAAGCCATGCTGTGGTAGGCGTCCCACATATAAAGTAGAGGAAGATGGGCATGGATGTTAGCTCAGGGCCAGTCTTCCTCAGAAAAAGAGGAGGTTTGGCAGCAGTGTTAGCTCAGGGTTAATCTTCCTCAAAAAAAAAAAAAAACAGAAATTACAACCTGCATTTGTACAAAATGCAAGAAACAAAGAAACTCTAAGCTTGGGTGTTAGCCTCCCCATCCCACAGAAGTCTCTTTAATACTTTGTCAAACAATGTGGAATATAAATAAATAAGATCAATCAAAAATTAAGATGAAACCAGGGTCAGCCTCATGGCCTAGTGGTTCAGTTCAGCGTGCTCCACTTTGGTGGTGCAGGTTCACTTTCCAGACATACACCACTCATTGGCAGCCATGCTGTGGCAGCGACCCACATACAAAACAGAGGAAGACTGGCACAGATGTTAGCTCAGGGCTAATCTTCCTAGCAAAAAAAAAAAAAAAGAGAGAGAATGAATCATCTCTGAAGTGATCATTTAAGTTTGTTAAAAACTCTTTTGATTTACAGATAACTTCTCTGAAACTCAAATGCAAAATGTGGGACTCACATGGGGCAGGGCTGACTAAATGCAGGAAGACCACGATACCCTTCGTATTGGGGTCCCAAAGCTGCTGCTGTGGCAGAGCTGCTGGTCCCTCCCCTGCACCCATTATCTATAATAAGATACTGCTCCCTCTGCAGTAAGAGATGTTTAGCAGGACACACAGTCACCCAGCTAAAGACTACATTTCCCAGCTTCCCTTGCAGCTAGTGGTCAGATGACAGGGTTCTGACCAATAAGAGTAGAACTGATGTGTGCAACTTCTAAGTTATGCCCCTCAAATAAAAGGGTAGTATGCCTTCCCCTTCCTGTGGGCTGGAATATAAATCTGATGGTGATTTGAGAGCAATAGCTTGGGGATGACAGGGCAAGCAGATGGAGAAGCCTGGGTTCCTGACACTGTGTTCATGTCATACCATCCCTGCCCACCTACTCAGATTTTACAAAAGAGAATTAAACTACCTTCAGTGTGGTGGGTATTAGGGATGTTCACAAATATGCTGGCTTTGTCTCCTTTCGGTCACATAGTAGGATTGAACTTCCCCATCCGCTTGCTTTGGCCAATGAAACGTGAGTATAAGTGATGTGTATCACTTTTGGCTGGAAGCTTTATGAGCCAATGCAGTCTTCACCATGCTTTCTTTCCCTCTGTTTGGCAATGTTTGAGATGGTGGCTGCTCCATCAACCTGGATCCCTGGGAGACAGCAAAAGCAGAAACGCTGCTGAGCCTCAGATATGCAAAATGAGCCAAAAATAAACCTTTGTTATTTTAATCCACTGTATTACCACTGTTGCAGGAAAAAAAATACCACCCAAAATTTAGAGACTTAAAAAGATGATTTATTCTTACTCATGATTCTAGGGGTTAGCCAGGTGGTTCTTCTGCTGTCTTGCCTGGACTCACTCACGTATCTGCAGTCAGCTGTGGACTGAGTTTGGTGGGAACAGCAGGACCCGTAGTCTATCATCCCTAGTGCCCATGGCATGGTAGTCTCAGGACAGCACTCCAAGAGATCCAAAGCATAAGCTGCAAGGTCTCTTGAGGCCTAAGCCAGTAGTCACATAACATCACTTCCACCATGTTCTGTTGGTCACAGCAAATCACAAGGTCAGCCCAGAGTGGGGGAAACTTTATCGCCTCTTGATGGGAGGAGTGGCAAAGTCACATTGCAAAGATGCATGAGTGCACACCAGAATAGGGGAGATTTATGGCCATATTCGGCAAACTACTATGGCAACTGAGACTTGGGGGTTGTTACCAGAGTACAGTGAATCCTCACCTGACTGAATACTTAAGCCACTGAATTCTGAGAAGCAGAATGTGCTGACTTAACCTCTGCGCCACCGGGCTGGCCCCTCTTTCTTGTTTTTTCATGTAGGTATTTATAGCTGTAAATTTCCCCCTTAGTACTGCTTTCGCTGTATCCCATAAGTTTTGGTATTCGTATCTTTGTTTTCATTTGTTCTAAGTATTTTCTAATTTCCTTTGTGATGTCTTCTTTGATCAATTGATTGTTTAAGAGAATTTTATTTAATTTCCATAAATTTTTGAGTTTTCAAGTTTTACTTCTGTTGTTGATTTTTTTTGAAGAAGAAGAAGACTAGCCCTGAGCTAACATCTGCCAATCCTCCTCTTTTTGCTGAGGAAGACTGGCCCTGAGCTAACATCCGTGCCCATCTTCCTCTATTTTTTATATGTGGGATGCCTACCACAGCATGGCTTGCCAGGCGGTGCCATTTCCTCACCCGGGATTCAAACTGGTGAACCCCGGGCTGCTGAAGCAGAACATGCACACTTAACTTCTGGGCCACTGGGCCAGCCCCTGTTGTTGATTTCTAATTTTATCCAATTGTGGTTGGGGAAGATACTTTGTATGATATCTATCTTTTTAAATCTACTGAGACAATTTGTGGTCTAACACATGGTCTGTTCTGGAAAATGTCCCATGTGCACTTGGGAAGAATGTGTATGCTATTGTTGTTGGGTGGAGTGTTCTCTATATGTCTGTTAGATCTAGTTGGTTTATTGTGCTAAGTCTTTTATTTCCTTATTTATCTTTTGTCTGATTGTTCTATCCATTATTAAGAATAGGGCACTATTATTAGTGTAGAGCTGTCTATTTCTCCCTTCAATCCCTCAGTTTTTGCCGCATATATTTTGCTGACCTGTTATTAGGTGCATAAATGTTTATAATTGTCATCTATTCTTGATGTATTGAATCTTGTATTAATATATAATGTCCTTCTTTGTCTCTTGCAACCTTTTTGACTTAAAGTCTATTTTGTCTGATATTCATATAGCCACCCCTGCTCTCTTTTGGCTACCATGTGCATGGAATATCTTTTTCCATTCTTTCACTTTCAACCTGTTTGTGTCTTTGGGTCTAAAGTGGGTCTCTTGTAGATAGCATATAGTTGAATCATGTGTTTTTATCCATTTTACCAATCTCCATCTTTTGAGTGGAGAATTTAATCCATTTACCTTTAAAGTACTTGCTAATAAGGAGGGATTTACTTCCATTGTGCTATTTGTTTCTATATGCCTTATAGCTTTCTCATACCTCATTTCCTGCATTACTGTCTTCTTTTGTGTTTAGTTGATTTTTTGTAGTGAAACGTTTACATTTCTTTCTCATTTCCTTTTGTGTATATTCTATAACCATTTTCTTTGTGGTTACCATAGGGATTACACTGAACATCCTAAAGTCATACCACTCTAGTTTGATTTTATACCAGCTTAACTTCAATAACATACAAAAACTCCGCTTCCTTACAACTTTGTCCCCACTCCTTTCAGTTGTTGATGTCAGAACATTATGAATGTATTTAATACCACTGAACTGTACAATTGAAAATGGTTAAGATGGTAAATTTTATTGTGTTTTTACCACAATAAAAAATCTTTTAGGGGCCGGTCCAGTGGCCCAGCAGTTAAGTTCGCGTGTTCCGCTTCGGCGGTCTGGGGTTCGCCAGTTCAGATCCTGGGTGTGCACTCACACACCACTTGTCAAGCCATGCTGTGGCAGGCATCCCACATATGAAGTAGAGGAAGAAGGGCACGGATGCTAGCTCAGGGCCAGTCTTCCTCAGCAAAAAAAGAGGAGGATTGGCAGCAGATGTTGGCTCAGGGATAATCTTCCTCAAAAACAAAAATCCCAGAAGGAGTGGATGGGTGTGCAGAGATGAACCAGGATTGTCCATATATTGATGACTGCTGAAGCTGGGTGATAGGTACATGGAGATTCATTATACCATTCTCTCTATTTTTGCATATCTTTGAAGTTTTACAAAATAAAACTTGAATAGTCTGCAGAGAGACTACGTCAGGGTCTCTTGTTCATAGTCCAGCAGGGTGGTTCTTTTGGTGTATTGGAACATTTAGGCAGATATTCAAGCTGCTGTTTCCTCTAAGAGGCTTTCACAGGACTTCCACTGGGGACGCAAGATTGAGGATACAAAGGAGAGACCTCCTGACAGTCTTCCTGCCTGATTCTGGAGCTTTCTCCTTGGCTCCTTATGCTTCCCTCCATCTATGTGAATGGGTAGCATTCGTACCCAACAAGAGGTGCCGAGAATAATAAAGGGGAATTAATGAAGAGCAAATCTCCTAACCCTGCACCCCGCTTCCCAGTCCCCAGTTCTGCCCAGAGGCTGCTCCCCTATCCAGTTTCTTGTATATCTTTCCAGAGAAATTGTGCACACATAAAGAACATATGTGTCTACATCCTCTTTTTTCCTTTTTTGCATAAAAGGTGGCATCTCATACACAGTTTTGAATGTCTGCTTAGTTAAAAATATATTTTACAATACATATAATGTCTTGAGACATTCCACTTTGTACCCACAGATGAGCCTTATGCTTTCAGAAGCTGCATAGTATTCCACTGTCCAAGCCACAACGCGCTGTGCACGAGTCTTCTGTTAATGGACATGGGTTATTTCTAAACTTTTGCTCTTGGTCACAGTGAATGCTGCAGTGACTATCTTTGTACATCACCCTTCCATACCTGTAGGGGCGTAGATCCTCTCATTTTGATAGTCCTAATTTAATTCTCAGGGGTAACCTTAAGGGGAGTGTATTTTGCTGTTGGCTCCATGAGTGACAGGTGACAAAATCAGGTGAATAAGGTTATAAAACAACAAGCAAATTTGCCAAGCTGAACCAGAGATTTCAGGCTGTCTTCAGTCAAAGCCTGAATTCCTTCCACTACACTGGGCTAGGGCCAGAGAGGTGAGCCGAAGGAGCTTTGCTGGCGTATGTCTTTTTGTTTGAGTCTGGCAGGAAAGCAAGGCATGAATATATGTCCCTTCTACCCTGAAAGTTCTCTACCTGCCCCTTGGCAGCTTTGGGGGGGGGGGGCGGGGGGGCGGGAGGCTGCCCCTCCTTAAACCCCAGGGCTGTGCTTTTGGTGGGAGGGAGTTGGCATCTAGCAAAGGGAAGGAGATAGAGCCCCCCCCACCCCACCCCCACCTCCCAGGAGTCAGAGGAAATCATTAGAGAGGCATTTTGAATGAAAGGGCAGAGGAGGGGCAGTTGGGTTCCCTTGCCCATCAAAGCTAAGTCCAGATGTAGGGGGTGGGGGTGGTGAGGGAGGGACCCAGAGAGTTTATAGCCAGAGGCCTTCCTCCCTTGCCCTTTTCCAACTGACCCCTGAGTACAGGAGCCATAGTCCCCCCCCTTTCATTCCCTCATAGATAGCAAGAAGTGGGAGAGAGAGGGTGACATGCACCACTGGCTCCCCAGGACTGTAGAGACCCCAAAGGGATGGGATGGACAGGGGTGAAGTAGGGGCTGTGTTGTGGACAGACAGACACACTGGTACACCCCAGGCCCAGCTGTTCCCAGGGGCTGAGTTTCCATCCAAAAGAGATGTGGCCCCTTACAGGAGGTCAGGAACAGGCCTTCTGTTCCTTGGGAGGTCCCCACTCCACCCTCAATGCCTTGTTTAATTCTCACGAATTGTTTGTGCAATGGATGAGTAAGGAGATGAGAGTTGGTGTCCCCACCCACAACCTGGGCCTGCAGGGTGGCCCCTGGGGCCCAGGAGCCTGGAGGAGCTGGAGAATGAGAGAGGAGCCAGGGGCTGAGTATAAATCTTTTCTGGGGCTCTAAGGGTGATTTATGTAAGGTTTCCCAAGGTCAGAGTTGGGCAATCAGTTCAAAGTAAGTATGTCAGTGCGTGGTATGATGGGGGATGGTGTGTGTATCTAATGCCCTTGTAGTGGGCTGTGTTAGAGGAAGCGGGTGGGGTCTGACCCAATGTAAATATTTTTATTAAAAAAGAAACGGAAGGAATAGAAATCAAAGCCACTTTTGTTGCTGATTTAAAGGATGCTATTTACTTGTGATAACAACAAGACTGGGGAGGTGGTTGGCCTTAACCTTACTCGTGGAGCTCATTGTTTTGACAGAAACTCCTGGGATCCTTCCTCTGGGGAGGTTGAGATAAGCACACAAATAACTAGAAGGCAGTAAATCCTGTGGACAGGTCCTGTAGGAATCCAGCGGAGGACAGAGGGCAGAGAAAGGTTCCCAGAGGATAAGGGATTTGAAAAGAATGGAGAAAGTGTTACAGGAGAGCGGGTAACAAGAGGCAAGCACCCAGGGGAGAGAGGGCTTCGGAAGGCGCAGTGCTAGTGGGTGCGGGTGGGCCTGGACTGGAGGCAAGTTCAGGGAGCTCAGAAGAGCCACTTCAGAGGCGTTAGCAAGAGGCACTAAAGCATAGGGGCTAAGGGTGTAGACTCAGAAGCCATGCTGCCTGGATTTGAATCCCAGCTCTGCCACTGAGTACCTGTGTGCATCAGGGGCAAGTCATTCAACATTTTGTGTCTCAGTTTCCTCATCTGTAAAGTGGGGGTGATGATAAAACTTGTGTCATAAGCTTGTTGTGAGGATTAAGCGAACTCCTACATATAAAGGGTTTAGGATAGTGTCTGGCACATAGTAGGTCCTGTTAATATGAAGTCTTTTTCCCACAGAAGCAGCCCCTGAGACAAGGGTTCAAGTGCAAATAGTGCATTTTGGAGGGGGTACCAGGAAACATGGGTGGAGGGAGTGGGAAAGTGGCATAGGGAAGGAAGGCAGCCAATAAAGGGCATGTTATCAAGTGAATTTACTGTTGTGGGTGAGTGGAGATGAGTCCTGCTGAGGAGCCCTGCAGTGGTGCAGAACATGTGTGTCAGAGTTATCATCCCGTCGTGGGGAGCGAGGGAGCTCTCTGGTGTCTCTTCTTATAAGCACACTAATCCTATTGAATCAGGACCCCACCCTTATGACCTCATTTAACCTTAATTACCTCTTTGTAGGCTTTATCATCTCCAAATGTAGTCACATTGCAGGTTAGGGCTTCACATACTAATTTTCAGGGGATGCCATTCAGTCCATAGCAGTGCCTTAAAGAAGTGTCTAAAATTCAGTGGCTTGGGGCCGGCCCGGTGGAGCAGCAGTTAAATGCGCTGGGCCTGTGGCCAAGTGGTTAAGGTCACACACTCCACTTTGGCAGCCCATGGTTTCACTGGTTTGGATCCTGGGCGTGGACATGGCATCGCTCATCAGGCCATGCTGAGGGGGCATCCCACATGCCACAACTAGAAGAACCCACAACTAAAAATATACAACTATGTACCGGGGGGCTTTGGGGAGAAAAAGGAAAAAATAAAATCTTAAAAATAAAGAGTGGTTGCTTTAAAAAAAAAAAAAAGAAGAAGAAAGATCTCAAATCAACTACTCCCTTTACAACATAAGAACTAGAAAAAGAACAAACTAAACCCAAAGCTAGCCGGAGGAAGGAAATAATAAAGATCAGAACAAAGATAAACGAAATAGAGAATAGAAAAACATAGATAAAATCAATGAGACCCAAAGTTTGTTCTTTGAAAAGATCAATAAAATTGACAAACCTTTAGCTAGATGGACTAAGAAAAAAAAAGAAAGACTCAAATTACTAAAATCAGAAATGAAAGTAGAGGCATTACTCCTGATTCTACAAAAATAAAAAGGACGATAAGTATACTATGAGCAACTGTATGCCAACAAATTGGAAAACCTAGATGAAATGGTCAAATCTATTTTTAATAACATGTGACACTTCACTTTTGACCAACCAACTTGTGTTATCTTTTTTTAATTGAGACATAACACACATACAGTAAAGTACACAAATCTTATGGGTACAGCTCACTGACTTTTTACGTAAATTGTCATCTGAGTAACTACAACCCAGATGGAACTTTCTCCATCCCCAGAAGGCTCTCTCATGCCTTTCCCAGTCATTTCCTATCCCTTCCCCACAATTTAATTTTAAAATGAAATTTCATTATAATTTGTTTTTTTGGTGAGAAAGATTCGCCCTAAGCTAACATCTGTTGCCAATCTTCCCTTTTTTCTCCTTTGTTTTTATGTGGCCCACCGCCACAGCATGGCTGCAAACAGATGAGTGGTGTAGGTTGGTGCCCAGGAACCGAACCTGGGTTGCAGAAGTGGAACACACCAAACTTAACCACTAGGCCACTGGGGCTGTCCCTCATTATAAATTTTTCCTGTAAAAGTTTACATCTTCCACTTCTTTCAAATGTTTCTTACCCACTTTTCAGCTTTTCCCAAATGAAATGCCTCTTTTGAATTATAAATGTATAAAATGTGTAATCGTTCTCTGATTTCTAATTTTATTTCTATTTTTAAAATATAAGGGGAAAAAATATAAGGAAAAACAAAGCAAAGGATCTGGCTTCTTCTACAAATAATTGTCATGAAAACATGAAAGAGGAATTGTTACAGATTGAATGAATTAAGAGTCATATTGACCAAATGCAATGTGTGGCCCTTGCTTGGATCCTGATTCTAAGAAGCCAACTACAGGGGCCGGCCCAGTGGTGCAGTGGTTAAGTTCGCACATTCCACTTTGGCAGCCCGGGGTCCACCACTTCAGATCCCGGGTGCAGACACGGCACCGCTTGGAAAGCCATGCTGTGGCAGGCGTCCCACGTATACAGCAGAGGAAGATGGGCACAGATGTTAGCTCAGGGCTAATCTTCCTCAAAAAAAAAAGAAAACAACTGTAAAAAACATTTCTGAATATACAGACACTCAGGAAAAATTGAATGTAGACCATGTAGCAGAAGATATTATGGATTATGGTTAATTTTCTTAGGTGTGATCATGTATTGTGGTGATATTGTTTTAAAATTCTTTTGAGGTTAGGTATACAAGCATCGGTATTTACAGATGAACTGATATGATGTCTGGCATTTGCTTTAAAATTCTCTAGTGTTCTCGTTTTCATTTGTCTCTAAGTGTTTTCTAATTTCCCTTGTGATTTCTTCTTTGATCTGTCGATTGTTTAAGAGGGAGCCAGATGAAGCAAGGCTGGCAAACTGCTAAAATTGTTGAAGCTGAGTGATCTGTACATGGCAGTTCTACCTACTATTCTCCCTACTTTTGTGTATGTTTTAAAGTTTCCATTATAAAAAAGTTAAAACATAAAATATTTTAACTTCCTTTGACCATTAAGTGACTAAGATTAAACAAACAAATAAAAAGACTAGACATGACATCGAGACCCTGGCACACAATAGCACTGTCAAAAATAGCAAAGGAATGAATGATAAAGCTCAGAGAACATAAGTATTGAATCATCTTGCAAGTTACATCTACCACTGAAATTGATAAGTGAGCTTTATACCTTAGTCTTTAGTGAATTTTATTAAAATGAATCAGTTCTTTGGAGCCCAGTCATATCTGCATTTTTAAAATCCCATTTTTCCGTTCATAAAGTCAAGAATCAAATCTTTCAAAATATGACCACATAAAGGCAAAGCCACTCTGTCAGAGCCACCTGTTATCCTTCCCCAGATGACATGTTACTGTCTTTCTATAAACTACCACAAAGCCTGCCTCTTACGGTTGCTGTACTAAGCGAGGTAAGATACATAAATTAGCACCTAGCACAGCAGCTGGCAGGAAGCAGTAATTCAGTAAAGATTAGGCCCCTGTAGCAGCCGCATCCAGTGCCCTGCATATCCTCTGCCCACCTCTGATTTCAGCTGTGGCTGAGGTGGATGGTTCTTTGGGAGCTGAGACTCACCTTGTGCTATATCATCCCAACCTGGGCCTTCTCCAGAGCTTCAGTGCCCAAGGGACAAGAACAGTGGGAAAGGCAGGGGAACTAACGACCCAGAGTCAACCTGCAATCAATCAGAGGATGAAAACTGATGGATAGATGCTCCTGCCTCCTGTCCTCCAGCTAGACAATTTCTGAAGACATTCTGTTTTTCTCCTCAGAAGGTTCCGGTGGAATCGAATCCCCACTGCACACAACGGTAACATCACTCTCTCTTAAACTGGCTTTTCCTCCTTCGCGATCTCCCACTCTCTACAGCCTCATTTCTGCTTTCTGGAACGACCTAAATTAACCACCTATACCTATATCACAGGCTCTGCTTTCAGGGACACTCAAATTAAGACAGTCCCTTTCCCATCCTCCTCTCCCATAATCTGTTGTTCTTCTTTCCTGGGCTCCCTGCCACCAACCCCCCAGCAAAACCAGGACTGTAACATTAACGTACAGAATTATAACCCATCAATTTACTGGTCTCTCCACATTCCTGGGGCACAAACTGCTCAAACGCAGGGGCCCTGTGATACGTTTGGGATCCCTCAGTGTCTAGTGAGAGAGAGATATGTAAGCCAGTCAGCACTGCGCCAAGCTGTGGGAGTCACTGAGGCTATTCACCAATCTTGCCATTCTCTGCCTTCCAGGCACATGGCAAGATCGAATTTCTCGGTGCTCTTGAAGTTAGGTGTAGCTACATGGCTTGCTTTTGCCAATGCAACGTGTGTACAAGCCGCATGTGTTGCTGCTTCCAGGCAGAAGTGCTAATTGCCAATGCAATGGGAGACCATTTGAAGAGCCCTCTTTCAATGGAGCTTCCTTTAACCTGGATTTCCAAGTGACTGTGATGCTCAGAGCCCCCCAACACCACTCCCGCTCACCCAACGGGTAGTGTTAGTGAGAAATAAAACAGTTGTGTTAAGCTACTGAGATTGCAGGGCTGTTTGTTACTGCAGCATTACTTAGCCATGCTGCTGACTGATACAAACTGAGATAGGAGTGTATATAAAGTTCACAGGGACACAAACAGTGGGTATCAGGTCTCTCCAGAGGTTCAGAAAAGCTCATTGGGGGAACTAGAGATAAGCCTTAAAAGATGAGTGTTCAACTACCTGATAAGGAAGAGAGACAGCAACCCAGGCAAAGCAATCCATGTGAGCAAAGGCCTGGAGTCTGGAACCCCTGAGTACATTAAGGGAACCGTAAGTAGTTGGGGAAGTTTTAAGGTGGTCAAGGGAAGGGGAGGCCCCAGTAAGACGAAACCACGGAGGAGAGTATGTCCTACTCAGGAGCCAGGGTTGGTAGCTCCTAAGGCAAATAGGTATGTGGCATTTTAGATAAGGAAGTGATACGATTTTATCTGCATTTCAAAACTATTATTCTGGATTCGGTGTGGAAGGTGAATTGGAGGAGCTGGAAGACCAACTGGGAGACATTTATAGTCCTGGCAAGAGACCAGGGGCTAAAAGCAGGCAGAGAAGTGGGGAAGGAGAAGCCAGGACAGCACAGAGGAGCAGAGAGCAGAGGCCCCAGCTCTCCCCGGGCTCTCATAACACCTGGCTCGCCTCCATCCCAGCACCTACCCCAGTGAGCTGTGGGTGCTGATTTATTAACTGTAGTCTTCTTGAAGGTAGAAAATGTCTTCTTCTTTTTTTTTTTTTTTAACAAATTCACATCTTGTTATTCAATGAAACATGAGAGAGGTTTTAGCTTCCCGGGAAACGAACTTGAACAAGAGAAGAAAATGTGTCCAATAAATAGATGTGGGTTTTTAGCTTCTAAAGAGATAGATTTCTTTGTCAGGAGTTACATTTGACAGGACAATTTTCTGTATTATTTCACTATTAAATGAATTTATTTCTCATTTCATTTTAAAAAAGTTTTATCATAGTAAAATACACAAAACATAAAATTTACCATCTTAACCATTTTTAAGTGTACAGTTCAGTGGTATTAAATACATTTATAATGTTGTGCAACCATCACGACCATCCATATCCATAACTCTTTTCATCTTGTAAAACTGAAACTCTATACCCATTAAATAATAACTCCTCAACCCCCGCTTCCCCCAGCCCTGGCAACCACCATTCTATTTTCTGTCTCTATAATTTTGACTGCTCAAAGCATCTCATACAAATGGAATCATATAGTATTTGTCCCTTTGTGTCTGGCTTATTTCCCTTAGCATAATGTCTTCAAGGTCCATCCATATTATAGCATGTCATAATTTCCTTCCTTTTTAAGGCTAAATAGTATTCCATTGTACATGTATACACATTTGCTTATCCATTCATCCATCGAAGGGCACTTGGGTTGCTTTCACATGTTAGCTGTTTCACTGTGAATAATGCTGCTATGAACATGAGTGTAAAAATATCTCTTTGAGATGCTGCTTTCAATTCTTTTGGATATATATCCAGAAGTAGAATTCTGGCTCATATCGTAATTGTATCTTTAATTTTTTTGAGGAACTGCCCTACTGTTTTCCATAGCAGCTATATCATTGTACATTCCCACCAACAATGCACAAAGATTTCAATTTCTCCACACCTTCAGGAAATGTATCTTATTCTCCTTTTACCACCAGTACTAGCTCAGGGTTGGCCATTGGAGGAACTCACATATTTATTAAATGGATGGGTAAAGGCTTGGAATGGATGGTGCACCACTGCTTGTGACTATAGGAGGAGAAACAGGTTTGAGAAGAAAGAGAACAGACTCTGTCCAGGATGTATTGAGCTTTAAGTACCTTCAGAACACTCAGGAGGAGATGCATATTCTAGATTGGAAACAGGAGGCAGGTCTAGTGGGAGACAGAAATGTGGGAGTCTGTATCAGTCAGGATTCTCCAGAGGAACAGAACCAATAGTATGCAGGTAAAGAGATTTAGTTTAAGGAATTGGTTCATGCAATCATGGGAGCTGGAGAGTCCAAAATTCACAGGACAGACCAGCGGCCTGGAAACTCAGGGAGGAGGCGATGTTGCAGTCTTGAGTTTGAATTTATAGAGCAGGCCGGCAGGCTGGAAACTGAGGCAGGATTCTATGTTACAGTCTTGAGGCAGAATTCCTTCTCTGGAAACCTCAGCTTTTGCTCTTACGGCCTTCAACTGATTGGATGAGGTCCACCCACATTATCAAGGGTAATCTCCTTTCTTTAAAGCCAGGTGAGGGGGCTGACGCAGTGGCACAGCAGTTGGTTACATGCGCATGTTCCGCTTAGGCGGCCCAGGGTTCGCCTATTCAGATCCTGGGTGCGGACAGGGCACCGCTTGGCAAGCCATGCTGTGGCAGGCATCCACATACAAAGTAGAGGAAGATGGGCACCAGATGTTAGCTCAGGGCCAATCTTCCTCAGCAAAAAGAGGAGGATGGGTAGCAGTTAGCTCAGGGCTAATCATCCTCCAAAAAAAAAAAAGCCAAGTGAGTGTAGATGTTAATCATATCTACAAAATACCTTCACAGAAACATCCAGACTAGCATTTGACTAGACAACTGGGCACCCTGGCCTACCCAAGTTGACACATAAAAAATTAACCATCACAGGGGCTGGCCCCGTGGCCAAGTGGTTACGTTCACACACTCCACTGCAGGCGGCCCAGTGTTTCGTTGGTTCGAATCCTGGGCGCGGACATGGCACTGCTCATCAAACCACGCTGAGGCAGCGTCCCACATGCCACAACTAGAAGGACCCACAACGAAGAATATACAACTATGGACTGGGGGGCTTTGGGGAGAAAAAGGAAAAAAATAAAATCTTAAAAAAAAAAAAATTAGCCATCACAGAGGCCAGCCCAGTGGTGCAGTGGTTAAGTTTGCACATTCTGCTTCGGCAGCTCAGGGTTCGTCTGTTCAGACCCTGGGTGCGGACCTACACACCACTTATTAGACCATGCTGTGGCAGGCGTCCCACATATAAAAATAGAGGAAGATGGGCACGGATGTTAGCTTAAGGCCAATCTTCCTCAGCAAAAGGAGGAGAATTGGTGGCAGATGTTAGCTCAGGGCTAATCTTCCTCAAAAAAAAAAAAATTAACCATCATAGAGTCATCAAGGTGGTAACTAACCCCTTAAGAGCACATGTAGCATGAGAAAAAGAGCAAGAAGGCTAAGGTCAAAAGGAGAGAGTGTGGAGTGAGGGGTTACAGAAGAGACTGAGGTTGTAGAAGGAAGGGAACCCAAAGAAAGGGATGTCACAGAAACCAGGGAGAAGCAGTGAATCAAACAAGCATGGTCAAATGTGCCACAGGCTGCAGAAAGCTCAAGTGAGATGAGGACTGAAAATCAGGAAGCCTTTAGTGACTTTTCATGAGCAGCAGCAGTCTCACTACTGGTGGGAATGTAAATTTGTACAGCTACTTCAGAAAATACTTTAGCATCGGGGGCCAGCCCCACGGCCGAGTGGTTAAGTTCACACGCTCCACTTCGGCAGTGCAGTGTTTCACAGGTTCGGATCCTGGGTGCGGACCTAGCACTGCTCATCAAGCCACGCTGAGGCAGCATCTCACATACCACAACTAGAAGGACCCAGAACCAAAAAAATATACAACTACGTACTGGGGGGCTTTAGGGAGAAGAAGGAAAAATAAAATCTTTTTAAAAAGTTTTTTGAAAAAAGAAAATACGTTAGCATCAGTGGGGGCAGTTGAACATGTGCAAACTCCAGCACCCAGCAATTCCACTCTTAGGAACATATTGATGCTTGCTATTCAAGGTGTGGTCTACAGACAGGCAGCGTTGGCATTACCATGAACTTGTAGAAATGCAGTTCAGACCCCATCCAGACCTATTCACTCAGAATCTGCATATGAACAAATCTCCAAATAATTCATGCGCACAATGAAGTTTGAAAGCACTTGATCTTCAGACGTTTTTGCTCATGTTAAAAAAGTTTTGCAAATTATGTACCCCTTGCACATTTTTATGCTGTTATCGAAAATTTTCCTCAAATGTTGAAACAGTTGCAAAAGGATGCAATTTCCAGCGTGTTGTAAACAACTGATCTATTTTTTTAAGATTAGCCCTGAGTAACATCTGCTGCCAATCCTCCTCTTTTTGCTGAGGAAGATTGGCCTTGAGCTAACATCAGTGCCCATCTTCCTCTACTTTATATGTGGGACGCCTGCCATAGCATGGCTTAGCCAAGCAGTGCCATGTCTGAACCCGGGATCCGAACCAGTGAACCCTGGGCCACCGAAGCTGAACATGCGCACTTAACCGCTGCGCCACCAGGCCGGCCCCCAATTGACCTTTTTTTTTTCCCAAAGATTTTATTTTTTTCCTTTTTCTCCCCAAAGCCCCCCAGTACATAGTTGTATATTCTTCGTTGTGGGTCCTTCTAGCTGTGGCATGTGGGACGCTGCCTCAGCGTGGCCTGATGAGCAGTGCCATGTCCGCGCCCAGGATTCGAACCAACGAAACACTGGGCCGCCTGCAGCGGAGCGCGTGAACTTAACCACTCGGCCAGGGGGCCAGCCCCCCAACTGACCTTTTCAAAGAAGTATTATTTCACTCTTTTAACGATACTCTCTCTGATTCATTAAAAAGTACATGATCACACTCTTCAACAGTCAGAAATTTCACATTGTTCCATTTCTTCTTTTTTTCCTTTTTTGCTCCATTTCTTCTGAATTCAAATTTTTTATTTCTAGTCCCCAAAACATTATCCCAATATATTTTATGCTTGAAATTCTTTTATTCTCTGCAAGAAAAATATGTATATAAATTAAAATTGAAGTTTTAAAATTTCCTGTGGCCTTAAGGCTGTAAATGTTAAACTTTTTCTTCTGGATTAAGTAATTAAAAAAAAAAAAAGATTTTATTTTTCCTTCTTCTCCCCAAAGCCCCCTGGTACATAGCTGTATATTTTTAGTTGTGGGTCCTTTAGTTGTGGGTCCTTCTCAGTATGGCTTGATGAGTGGTGCTAGGTCCATGCCCAGGATGTGAACAGGCGAAACCTTGGGCTGCTGAAGCAGAGCACACGAACTTAACCACTCGGCCACAGGGCCAGCCCAATTTTCTTTTTTGAGAAAGATTAGCCCTGAGCTAACATCTGCTGCCAATCCTCCTCTTTTTTGCCAAGGAAGATTCGCCCTCAACTAGCATCTGTGCCCATCTTCCTCTACTTTATACGTGGGATGCCTGCCACAGCATTTCTTTTATGTATTTATTTATTTATTTATTTTCCCTTTTTCTCCCCAAAGTCCCCCGGGACCTAGTTGCATATTCTTCATTGTGGGTCCTTCTAGTTGTGGCATGTGGGATGCTGCCTCAGCATGGTTTGATGAGCAGTGCCATGTCCGCGCCCAGGATTCGAACCAATGAAACACTGGGCCACCTGCAGCAGAGCGTGCGAGCTTAACCACTCGGCTATGGGGCCAGCCCCATGCCACAGCATTTCTTGACAAGCAGTGCATAGGTCCACACCCGGGATCTGAACCAGGAAACCCTGGGCCGCCAAAAAGAAAGGTACGAACTTAAGCACTGAGCCACAAGGCCAGCCCCTGGATTAAGTAATTATTATGATTATCATTAGTAATTAATTTATCAAAACAACATGAATATATTACAAAGTTTGCCAAATGATTTAGCATAAAAAATAAAACTTTATTGGAAGCGCAGTTCGAAATAAGATGACCGGACCACCTCCTTTTCAAGTAGTTCATGTATTTATGGATGAACATTACTTATTTGCTAGAATTAGGATTCAGCATGAATTCTATTCCTATTTTTCATTTTTGTAGAGGTAAGAACTGAATATTTTGTTACCATAAATATGTAGATGAGAATGGAAAAATTTTCTCATAGCAATGTCACTAATTTCTTTGAAATCATACAAAATGATATACCAAAACCAGTGATCTACCATCAAAAATCAATCAGCTGCTCTCTTCAACAAATGGTGCTGGGAAAACTGGATATCCACATGCAAAAGAATGAAGTTGGACCCCTACTTCACACTGCATACAAAAATTAACTCAAAACAGATCAACAACCTAAATATAACAACTTAAACCATAAAACTGATAGAAGAAAAGATAAAAGTAAATCTTCATGACCTTGGATTTGGCAATGCTTTCTTAGGTATGCCACCAAAAACACAAGCAACGAAAGAAAAAATAGATAAATTGGACTTCATCAAAATTAAAAAAGTTTGTGCATGAAAGGGCATTTTATCAAGAAAGTGAAAAAGACAACTTACAGATTGGGAGAAAATATTTGCAAGTCATATACCCTCTAAGGATCTAGTATTCAGAATATATAAAGAGCTCTTACAACTCAACAACAAAAAGGCAAACAACTCAATTTAAAAATGAGCAAAGGACTTGAGTAGACATTTCTCAGAGAAGATATACAAATGATGCCAACAACCACATGAAAAGATATTCAACATCATTAGTCATCAGGAAAATGCAAATCAAAACCACAATGAGCTACCACTTCACACCCACTAAGATAACTACAAAAAAAATAATAAAATGGAAAATAACAAACGTTGGCTTGTGTATGGAGAAATTGGAACCCTTGTACAACGTGCTGGTAGGAATGTAAAATTGTTCCACTGCTGTGGAAAACAGTTTGGTGGTTCCTTGAAAGTTAAATATAGAAGTACCATATTACCCAGAAGTTCAACTCCTAGGTATATTACCCAAAAAACCTGAAAGCAGGTACTCCACAAATACAGCTACATTCATAGCAGCACTATTCACAATAGCCAAAAGGTGGAAACAGCCCAATGTCCATCAACAGATGAATGAATAAACAAATTGTGGTATATACATATATTGGAATATTATTCAGCCATAAAAAGGAATGAAGTCGCTAATCATCAGGGAAATGCAAATCAAAACTACACTAAGATATCACCTTACACCTGTTAGATTGGCAAAAACATCCAAAACCAAGAGCGACAAATGTTGGAGAGGTTGTGGAGAAAAAGGAACCCTCATACACTGTTGGTGGGAATGCAAACTGGTACAGCCACTATGGAAAACAGTATGGAGATTTCTCAAAAAGTTAAAAATAGAAATACCCTATGACCCAGCCATCCCATTGCTGGGTATCTATCCTAAGAACCTGAAATCAGAAATCTCAAGAGTCCGTTGCACCCCTATGTTCATCGCAGCATTATTTACAATAGCCAAGACGTGGAACCAACCTACATGCCCAGAAACTGATGATTGGATAAAGAAGATGTGGTATATATACACAATGGAATACTACTCAGCCATAAAAAAAGACAAAATTGGCCCATTCACAGCAACGTGGATGGACCTCGAGGGTATTATGTTAAGCGAAATAAGCCAGTCAGAGAAAGACGAACTCTATATGACTCCACTCATAGGTGGAAGTTAGTATATTGATAAGGAGATCTGATCGGTGGTTACCAGGGAAAAGGGGGGGTGGGGGGAGGGCACAAAGGGGGAAGTGGTGTACCCACAACATGACTAACAAAAATGTACAACTGAAATCTCACAAGGTTGTAATCTATCATAACATTAATAAAAAAAAAAAAAAAAAAAGGAATGAAGTACTGACACACGCTACAACATGGATGAACCTTAAATACATTTTGTAGTTAGTGCCGTGGAGTGGATTCCGACTCCTAGCAACCCTGTGTACAGCAGAGCGGAACCCTGCTCAGTCTTTTTGCACCATCCTCTCACCTTCCGGCGCTATATGAGACAATGCTCCACTGCTATTCATAGGATTTTCATGGCGAATTTTTTTTCAGAAGTGGGTGACCAGGTCCTTCTTCCTAGTCTGTCTTAGTCTGGAAGCTTCACTGAAACCTGTCCACCATGGGTGACCTTGCTGGTATTTGAAATACTGGTGACACAGCTTTCAGCAACATGCAGCCATCACAGTATGACAACCAACAGACGGGTGGTGTGGTTCCTTGACAGAAAAAGAACCCAGGCCACGGCAGTGAGAGCACCAAATCTTGACTATCTTAACCACTAGACCAGGGCGCTGGCAAAGACACTGTGATCTGTGAAAGAAGCCAGACACAAAGGGCCATATGTTGTATGATTCCATTTATACAGAACATCTGGAATAGGTAAATCCATAGAAACAGAACACACATTGGTGGTTGCCAGGAGGGAGGAGGGGAACAGGGAGCAACTGTTTAGCGGGTATGAGGTTTTCTTTCGGGATGATAAAAAGGTTTTGGAGCTGGATAGAAGTGGTGATTGCACAGCATTGCAAACATACTAAATACCACTGAATTGTTCACTTCAAAATGGTTAATGTTATGTTATGTGTATTTCACCTCAATAACAGAAAGGGTTAAAAAAAAAAAAAAAGGCCAATCAGCTGACATTCAATGAGTTCTCCTTTAATTTTGTTGAAAGGAAAGACAGCGAAAGAACCTGACTAGCAGAATGATGTTACTAGGTCACTCACTTTCTCAGAACCAACACAGACTTTGGACCGCCCCTTTGGTGCCCTGGGGTTTTGACCCTCCTGAATTCCCCCTTGGGCCTTCTTTCTGTGGTAAGGGAGGGTCAGATGAGGGGAGCGGAAAGAGATACCTGCTCTTCTTTCACAGGGGCCCTCTCAGGCCCATCAGCATCCCAGCATCACATGGGAGTGTCAGATCTGCAAACTGTCCCCTTACATCTATCCAGGTCCACCTACCCCTTGGACAGTGCTCTCCCCCTACAGGGATGCATGTGCCCTAGTTTGAAGACTGCTGCCCTGGAGAAGCTTACACGTTGCACCCAGAGAAGAGTAAAGAGAGTTCACAGCACATTGTGGTGATAACCACCAGTTTAAAAAAAGCAAACATCCATCCACAGGACAAAAGACAAATAAATGGTGGTGTGAGCATGCAATAGAAAGAAAGTGAATGAATTACAGCTAGACAAGTCAACAAAATCATAATGTGGAGTGAAAAAGCCAGCCCCAGAAGAACACAGGGCATGATTCCATTTATATGAAGATTGAACAGGCAAAATTAAACAGTACGCTGTTTAGGAAAACCTACCACATGTATAGATAGTGAAACTATGAAGATAAACAAAGGAAGTATACACAAGAAATGCAGGGTAGAGGTCACCCTGGGGGAGGGAGAGAGATGCAGTCAGCGTGGAGCACACGAGCCATCTAAGGTCCTGGGAATTTATTTCTTAAGCTGCAATCAGGTACCCAGGTATTTGTTTCCTTCATCTTTAACTATACATGCTCATTTTATACATTCTTCTGTGTGTCTAATATATTCACAATAAATATTTTTAAGAGAGAGGATGAGTGTGAAGAAGGGTGAACACTCAGAATGCTGGCTGTGCCGGCAAGGGGGGAGGGAAGATGTCGCAGCAGCAGCAGCCAGACAGGGACCAGGTGGAGGAAGGACTTTGTTTTTAAACATAGCAAAGACTTGTCTGGGTTTCAAGTAAAGGGGATACGTGGGAAGTCCAGGAGGGCAAGAAATGGAGCAGAGCTAGGAGTGGGATGTAGGAAGGCAGGATTGGCTTTCAACAGGCTCTAAAATTAAGGAGGGGAAATAAGGATGAGGAAAGAAAGAGATGTCTGGGTCTGTGAAGAGGGCACTGGAGCCTCAGTTAAGAGACACAGCCCACTGTCTGCTGAGAGAGGGGTATCGGGAGCAGGGTAGGGGAACTCAGGAGAGTGGATGAGGTTGGAAGGGAGCTGTGATGGGGACAGGGTCTCCTCCAGATGCTCAAAGTAGCATGGAGAACCCAGCTGAAGGGTGCCAGCTGAGAGCAGCTGAGTGATGCTTCTTTTTTCTTTCTTTCTTTTTTCTTTTTTGAGGAAGATTAGCCCTGAGCTAACATCTGCTGCCAATCCTCCTCTTTTTTGCTGAGGAAGACTGGCCCTGAGCTAACATCCATGCCCATCTTCCTCTACTTTATATGCAGGACACCTACCACAGCATGGCTTGCCAAGCGGTGCCATGTCCACACCCGGGATCCGAACCGGTGAACCTCAGGCCGCCAAAGTGGAACGTGCACACTTAACCACTGTGCCACAAGGCCAGCCCCTGAGTGATGCGTCTTGAGTGGCATCTTGGCTAGACAGGAAAGGAAGGGAGAAGGGAGGAAGGGAGAGAGGGAGGTAGGCAGGGAGGAGGAAGGAGGCCCTGACAGACAAGGGAAGACTAGATGACTGGAGGTCTCCCTGGGGAAGTGGACCAGGTGCACTAGCTGCCCACCAGGAGGGAGCAATCTGGGGGCTACTCAGAGAATGGTGTGCTGGTATTTTAAATTTCAGAGAGAATAAAAAGTTCCAAATGCTGATATTCAACACAGTGTGATACTGAGAAGACAGTGGGTGAAATGGAGTCAAGATAAAAGTTGTTGGAAGGAGGTCAAGAAGCTTTGCAGAGGGGCCAGCCCCCGTGGCCGAGTGGTTAAGTTCACTTGCTCAGCTTCGGCGGCCCAGGGTTTCTCCGGTTCAGATCCTGGGGGAGGCTGTGGCAACACTCATCAAGCCATGCTGAGGCGGCGTCCCACATAGCACAACCAGAGGCACTCACAACTAGAATATACAACTATGTACTAGGGGGCTTTGGGGAGAAGAGGAAGAAAAAGAAAAAAAAGAGAAGATTGGCAACAGATGTGAGCTCAGGTGCCAATCTTTGAAAGAGGGAAAAAAAAAAAAAAAGCAGCTTTGCAGAAACCAGTAATATTTGTTGCTGAAGGGAAGGGGAGCTGCGTGGGGTGGAAGGGAGGCCTTTCACTAGGTACCCTTTTGTGCTTTTTGAATTTTGAACCATATGAATGATTCCATGAAAACATAAAATAAAGTGGACAATTTTTTTTTAACTGGGGTGTGGATTAGGTCATCTGCATGAACACTGGCAGGCCTGGGGAGGATGCCTCAGCCAGGTACCACAGGCCTGGAAGCCAGTTGCTCATGGCAGCAAGGAGAGGCAGGGCGTAGCAGAGCAGGACTCATGAGGCTGGGAGGAAAGGGGGTTTGGCATGAAGTGGAAGAGTCCTGTTCCTGGGATTGGCAAGGAGCTAGGAGAAAACACCCTCCTTTCCCCAGACCTAGTGCTGAGCTGGGTTGGGGATGGTGTGGAAGACTTGGAGGAGAGGGAAGGTGGTGGGCTGCAGGGAGAACTAAATTCCCCCTAAGGTAGGAGGGGGAGGGAAGAGTAGGTCAGGAGGCTGAGGCTGTGAGGGGCTTCCAAGAGCTAGGGAGAATGAGTCACAAGGAAAGAGGAGGAGCCAGCATCGAGTAATGGTCAGGGGAAGGGAGTACACTGCAGGAAATGGACGGGAGTCTGGGAAAGGGGTTTTTGCAAATGGATGGGAGTGGTGGGGGCCCTTTGTTTTGATAGGGTTTCTTTTCTCCAGCTGTGAGCCCCTGCCACCATCGCCTAAAAAGGACACAGTGTTCACCAGGGTTCCTACAGTAAGAGTGTGGGTCAAAGGAGAAAGGGGGGAAAGTTGGAGATTTTGTTGTAATACAAGAAAGTTTTATCAGCCTCTGGATGAAAAAGGCCAGGCTGCTTTCCCTCCTCTTTTCCTATTGGTCACTTAAGGAACATAGTTATTCCAGTCTGGGCTAAGGACAATTGCAAAAGTAAACCTACTGCCAAAAATACTTTGCACGCCTCAGAGAAATGTCCAAGTTTTCCTCCTGTTTGGGATTATCTAGGCCTCTGCTCGCCTCCGTCAGTAACCAAGAGCGGCGCCCCAAGCCATGAGCTAGCTAGTCCTTGACCACTTTTCTCAGACATACACAAATACGCAAACTCCTTTTCAGATTGAGCTTTTACAGACTCACAGGGCTGGAGAAGAGTTAAGAGGACAATCCCTCCATTTCATTGAAGAAAATACTGAAACTTCTGGGGACTTGGTGACTTCAAATCTGGGCTAGAACCTAGTCTCCTAGTTGTTCCTTGTCAGATTTTATTTATAAAGCACACTAAGAATCCTGAATTTATCTGTTCTGGACACTACGCCAGAGCGTTTGGTCCTGCCAGCCAAGGACAGGAGGCCCCCTCAGCACACACTGGCAGAAATTGGGGACCAAGGGACAAGGATCTAGATTCTCCTACATGGGGTATCTATACGTGGGGAAACAGCCCTGAAACATCTCTCCACCAGATCATACAGGAAAAGACAGGGCTGGCCCAATGGCGCAGCGGTTAAGTGTGCACATTCCGCTTTGGCGGCCCAGGGTTCACTGGTTCAGATCCCAGGTGTGGACATGTCACTGTTTGGCATGCCATGCTGTGGTAGGCATCCTGAATATAAAGTAGAGGAAGATGGGCATGGATGTTAGCTCAGGGCCAGTCTTCCTCAGCAAAAAGAGGAGGATTAGCAGCAGTTAGCTCAGGGCTAATCTTCCTCAAAAAAAAAAAAAAAGAAAGAAAGAAAAGACAGCCTTGTGCGCTGCTGCTTGTTTCCATACAAAACTGTAGCTGGGTGGACTGGACACATGAAGGACTCGTCGGCTCTCAACTCTATCTGCCACCCAGGACCACCTGTCTTAAACTCAAAGCTGAGATTAGGCTCCCTGTCCCATCCACACTCCCAGAAAGGAGAAGGAGCAAGAAGGGGACAGGAAACAAAACTTTACAAACCTAAGCTCTGACTCCGGCAGCTTCTGTGTCTCTGCCCTCACTGGGCTGTGAAGCATTCTTCGGAGAAGTTTGGCCGTGAGGAAAAGAAGAGATGAGATAGGAAAACAGAATTTTTAAAATTCTTTTGAAAATTTCGTAGTCTGCCTCCCAATTAGGCAAAGATGAAGGGAGGTCTCATTGATTCAGCATCAACTGTACACCAGGCTCACTTACACCTCACATGAGCCCTGTGAGGAATCAAGGCCCTCCAATTCAAAGATAAAGACGCTGTGATTCAGAGAACTGAGCAACTTGCCCAAGGGCCCTCTTTTAGGAAGTAGTAGAATATGGCTCTGAGCCTAGGTGTGTCTGACACAAAAGCCAATGTTCTTTCTCAAATCCACATGGCCTGACTACAAAGGAGATTTCTACAATGAGGGCATTTTAGAATAAAGAGAACTAGGTGCAGGCATAAAAGTCAGAGAATTTAAAAGGGAAAGGCAGAGTCAAGGCACTTCCTAAGCGCTGTGCCCACTCTCCCACCAAAGGGCAGCCCTTGAGTTCAGGATTCAGTTTCAGTCAGGAACAAACTTTTTATGGGTGGATGCTGGCTGTGCTGAAGAGGAATGACTTCAAAAGTCATTTATGGCATGACTTTTATTTGCAAAACATACCCATGACATAATTCTTGCAATCCAGAAGTTTACAATCTAATGGGGAAACCACATATTGAACGCATCACATAACAAGCAGTTTCATCAAAATTGATGAGTTAAGGAAAATGTTCTCGTCTCCTGGAGGATGTAATAAACAAATGCAATTGGCAAGAGACAGGGGCTTCTTCACCTGGACTTGGATGGGTGGGGAACTGAGTGTGGGTATGAGATGCAAGGAGTTGGGAGGGAAGGGAAGCCAGTCTCGCAGGGCGCTAATAAATGCTGGTGGTGAAGCTGTGGAGACTGCAGCTTCGTCTAGGAGTGATAGAGGAAGAGAAGGCAGACGTGCACAGTTGAGGAGAGGTTTTGTTTAGGGCGGTGGAACTCTGACCTCGTCATTCTGGGGGAAGGGCGGGGATCAGAGGGACGGTTGCAGATGGAAAGATTAAAGATAGTAGAATCGTACTAATATAAATAATCGCATAATTAGAAGAATTAGTACTCAGGCTAATTATATAGTAGGGGTGAAATGGGCAAGGTCATTGACAGCGCAAGCGCAGGGCGTTTGCCTTGGCAAGAATTCGGGACCAATTCTGAGAATGGAGGGGAGAGGAAGATAGGGTGTGATTTTACACGATTGTGAGACTGAGAAGAAAGTTAAAGGCACTAGATTGTTTCCCTTTGTAGGAAGTTAAAACATCTTTCAGGCCAGGAGGGCTGGGGCTGTTACTAGCTTCAACGAGTTGGAAAAGTGTCAAAGTGTGCCTGGAGGAACTGTGAACACGCTCAACACGGGATGCACGCGAGAACTACAGAGGCCAACCGCTCTGATAGCCGCGGAGCGGCATGGGAGGGGCCGTGGCTGCAACCCGGGCCCCGCTCTGCGCAGCTGGGCCAGCGCCGCACCACCCCTGGGAGCAGGTGGCAGCGCCGCCAGGGGTAGCCAAGGCCTGCGGGGAGCGCAGGCGTGCGGGGGCGCGCACGGGGAGGCGCGGAGCCGGCGGCGCCACAGGCCGCGGGGAGCGGGGGGCGGGCCCCAGCAAGCGGGCCTCCGCGCGGCACTTGGCACGCAAGCGCAGACGGGCCGCGGGGCCCGGAGGCACACAGGAGGGGGAGCGAGAAAGAGGGGGGTGTGGAACGTATTTCCGCTCTGGCGGACAAATAATACCGGCCAAAGGGGAGGCCAGGCCGTCCGGCCCTTTAATCGTGTGGGGGGGCTGGCGAAGAAAGGGGGGTCGGGAACGGGGGAATCCTGCTCCTTTAATTCCCTCCCCTCTTCCTCCTCCCCGAGTTCTCGCCGACGCCGCCGCGCGCGGGGCCTGGAACACACGGCACGAGCCGCCCCCGCCCCTCCCCCCTTACGCCCACGCGGAGCCGGCCCCGCGCGCGCGCCCCGTGCACCCCCGCGCCTGCGCGCTGCCCAGGCCCTGCCCGTGCGTGGGGGCGCAGCCGACCCCGGGGGGGTGGGGGAAATAGGGGGGGAAAAACACAGCGCGCGGAACCGGGCCAGGTGAGAGGCGCGTGCACTCAGGGTCGTGGGGCTGGGGGGGCGTGCCACGGAGTTCTGAACGTTGGGGGGGGGGCGTGCACGATGCGTGCAGGCGGCGGGGGGAGGACGTGAAAGGCGCGTGCAAACGTGCAAAGGGGGGGCGGAGGAATGAGGCAGCGGCTAAAAGGGGCGGGGTGAGAAGAGGCTGCAACCTGGGCCACCCCGGAGCCCAAAGCCCCAGGCTTCTGCTCCCCCTTCCTCCAACCTTCTCCTGTGGGCGCGCGGGCTCACCCCATCCTCGCGGGCGGTCAGGCTGGGGGGTGTGGATGCCGCTGCCCCGCCCCCGGGAACCACGCCTCCCTCCTCTGCGAGGGACAGCGCCTCCCGGGGGGTTGGGGAAACTGAGGAAGAGGCCTGAAGACTGGGTGATCTGATTCTGGGGGGGTCGGGCAAGAATGAGGGCGAGGGGCCTGGAACCTTGGCTTAGGAGAGCCAGAGACCTTTGTCTCTGACCGGTTTCCTTCCCAACCAGGGTTGCCCACCCCCGCCACAATGGCCTCTGGGGTGGAAGTCCTGCGCTTCCAGCTGCCCGGCCACGAGGCCGCTACACTGCGGAACATGAACCAGCTCCGTGCAGAGGAGCGGTTCTGCGACGTGACCATTGTGGCCGACAGCCTCAAGTTCCGCGGCCACAAGGTCATCCTGGCCGCCTGCTCACCGTTCCTGCGGGACCAGTTCCTACTGAACCCCAGCTCTGAGCTGCAGGTTTCACTGATGCACAGTGCACGCATAGTGGCGGACCTGCTCCTCTCCTGCTACACGGGTGCCCTGGAATTCGCCGTCAGGGACATCGTTAACTACCTGACGGCTGCCTCCTACCTGCAGATGGAGCACGTGGTGGAGAAATGCCGGAATGCCCTCAGCCAGTTCATTGAGCCCAAAATAGGCCTCAAAGAGGATGGGGTCAGCGATGCTAGCCTTGTGAGCAGTGTCAGTGCCACCAAATCCCTCCTTCCTCCTGCCAGGACCCCAAAGCCAGCCCCCAAGCCCCCACCCCCACCCCCTCTACCCCCTCCCCTCCTTCGGCCTGTGAAGCTGGAGTACCCGCTGGATGAGGACCTGGAGCTGAAGGCCGAGGAAGAGGATGAGGATGAGGATGAGGACGTGTCTGATATCTGCATCGTCAAGGTGGAGTCGGCCCTGGAGGTGGCACACAGGCTCAAACCTCCTGGAAGCCTGGGAGGTGGGCTGGGCATTGGAGGCTCCGTGGGCAGCCACCTTGGGGAGCTGACCCAGAGCAGCGTGCCCCCCAGCACTGTGGCCCCACCGCAGGGTGTGGTGAAAGCCTGCTACAGCCTGTCCGAGGACGCGGAAGGGGAGGGCCTGCTGTTGATCCCCGGAGGCCGGGCCAGTGTGGGGGCCACCTCGGGCCTGGTGGAGGCAGCAGCGGTGGCCATGGCTGCCCGGGGGGCGGGGGGCAGCCTAGGGGCTGGGGGGAGCCGGGGACCCCTGCCCGGGGGCTTCTCCAGTGGAAACCCCCTAAAGAACATCAAGTGCACCAAGTGCCCAGAAGTGTTCCAGGGCGTGGAGAAGCTGGTCTTCCACATGCGGGCACAGCACTTCATCTTCATGTGCCCCCGCTGCGGCAAGCAGTTCAACCACAGCAGCAACCTCAACCGCCACATGAACGTGCACCGCGGCGTCAAGTCGCACTCGTGTGGCATCTGCGGCAAGTGCTTCACGCAGAAGTCCACGCTGCACGACCACCTCAACCTCCACTCGGGAGCGAGGCCCTATCGCTGCTCCTACTGCGACGTGCGCTTCGCCCACAAGCCTGCCATTAGGCGGCACCTCAAGGAGCAGCACGGCAAGACCACGGCTGAGAACGTGCTAGAGGCCAGCGTGGCTGAGATCAACGTCCTCATCCGCTAGCGTTAGCGGGGCAGGCAGCTGGGTCCCTGGGCTGGTCTCTCTGGCCCAGGAGAATAGGGGGGTGGGGGTCAGGGGCAGGCAGGTACGGTGGGGAACCTGAGCAGACACACATCCTGAGGGAGGGGCCGAGGATTCCTTGGAGAGAAGACCCTGCCTCTTCAGAAGAAAAGAATGGAGGAGGAGAGGGTTCTTTAAGAAGGCCAAGGGAATACGGAGTCAAAGAGAAAGATTTTCTTTTCTTAGTTGTGCATGGATATGTGGAGAGAGGAAAAGGGTCCTATACAAATGAGGAGGAAAAAAGACTGGAAACTGTTTTATTCTTGGGGTAAGGCTGCCCAGGGAGAGGTTCTGACATTTCTTGAGGTAGGGGGCGGGAGGGTGGGAACTGGGAGGGAATTTGGCAGGAGGCAGCTTACCTGCTCCTGCTTAGAATAGATCCTTGGGAGAGGGAGTGGTAGGGGGAAAGGATTATTGAATCTCAGAAAAGGAAGGGGAGACAGTTCTTGCATGCTGGGGAAATGGGACTGTGGGTACAAGGCTCACCGAAACTCTAGAGAGAAGAAAGTAGAGTGGCAGGTGACATGGGGGTGAGCATCCTGGGTAGATGTTGGGATGTGGGGTATAATAGCAAGAACAGTGAATAGTGCTGGGGGGGGTAGGGCACTTAGAGGAGAGGACACGAGAAGGGCTGTTGGGGGGAGGGAGAGGAGTAGAGACTTATACAGTATTTTTTAAGAAAACAAAACGTATTTTTTAGGATTTTTTCTGGAGTTTGGGGTTTTAGTTTTTCTGCTTTTGTTTTCCACAAAATAAAAAAAAAAAGTTTTTTTTTCTTTATAGTCTGTCTGGCAACTGCGTGTAAATGAGCGTCCCACCCTAGACAGCCTCTTCCTCTGATGCCACTTGCTCAATACCTGGAGTCACAACTCATGCACGTCCCATGCCTGAGCCTTGACAGGGGAGGGGAGGGTGATGTGGGCTGCTCTGGCTGAGGACCCTCCCAGTTCTGTAACCTCAATGCTTGGCAGGTACCTCGCTGCACAGGTGTTCCGTGGTTGTTTGGCAGTGGTAACACATGACCTGCTCCTCTCTGAGGAGTCTGGGATCAGGGCCAGGGATGGGCTATAGGTGTGACCATTGTGCCCACCAAGATTGTAAGCAGGAGCCTGTGTTTGGGCATTCTTCGTCTGGGAAAAGGGTTCATGTCCTCAGGAAAGCTAAAAATCACTGTTTGGATTAGGGTACAGGGAAGACTACAATTCCCAGAAAGCTCTGGAATAGTTCTTAACCAAAGAGAACTACAGTTCCCAGAAGGCCTTGAATTGGCCTCAGGTGCCCTATTTCCCAACCACCTGTCTGTGTCAAATACTGAATGTGAAATCATACGGATATTTTCCAAACTTTGACCAGAATGTAATACCTAAAGGGATGGTACCCTAAATACTCCTTTCAAGGTTGTGTGGCTTGGGGAAATATCCTTCCTACTTCCACTGTCAGCTGGGCTATGACCTACGGAGTGCCTAACTATGCTTGTGAAGTGTTTGGCAAAAAGGTTACTTACTACATTGTAACCAGACAGTAATGACTCTCGGGCCGCTGGGGGCTCACCTGGATCCCCAGTGCATGTGGTGGCGTAACATGCCTGGCATAAACAAAAGAGACATTTAGCCCCAGGTTTTCAAAAGGGGACACTGCTCCAGGGGACATGAAGCAGCATGCTAGAAACAGCCAAGAGGAAAGGTGTCCTCCGCGCGTCCCCATCGCCCCCTTCTTGCTCGTTAGAGAAGCGAGGCCAAAACTGAGGCCGAGCCTTCTATCTGGTGACCCAGAAACTAGAAAGCAACCAGAAGCGGGAGAAGCACACGCGGGCCAGATTGGAAATACAACCGCTGCCGAGAGCCGGAAAGCTCAGACGCTCCGCTTTTTACCTAAAACCAGGTAGGGGATGCAGAAGCCACACCTGGACCCAGGCGTGCCTCGCCTTCGGTTCCCCGCTGGGCTGAGGCCAGGAATGGAAGGCATTCTCCCCTGCAGGCCCCAGCCTAGGACAGCCACTGCCGTCTCCGAAGCCGCTCTCTGGGGAAAAAGGCCAGAAAGAGCGTACTGGCTCCTTTAAGGCTCCTCTTAGCCCTCCCTCCCCCGCCCACGTGACCCGGGGCGGCCGCGCGCCGGCTCGGCCCCCCGCGCAAGCGGCGATGGCGGCGGCGGCGGGAGCTGCAGCGGCGGCGGCCGCCGAGGTGCGGAAGGGGAGGGGGAGAGGCGGGTGCATGCCCGCGCGCGCGCCCGGGGGAAGCGCGCGCCCGTGCAATGCTCCGGGGGTGCAACGGGGCCGGGGGGCCCGGGCGGGACTTGCAGCACTCCGGAGGGCCAGCACCGGGGGCGGATGAGGGGACCAGGGGGTGGGAGGTGGGGGGAGTGGGCACGGAGGCGCGCGTGCAGCCGCCGGCTGCCCCCGAGTGGGCGGCAGGCGCCGGGGCCCCAGGAGCACGCGCGAGGGGCACGAGGGGCCGTCCACCGGGCTGGGGGGCAGCGGGCGCTGGAGGGGTTGGTGCCCGGGGTCCCCGCGGCCTGGGGGACAAAGGGGGAGCGGCGCGTGCAGCCGGGAGGAGGGGGCGGGGCCGGGGCGCGGAGGCCCCGCCCCCTCCCCCTCCTCTCTTCTCGGCCCCTGAGATGCGGGGTCTACCGAGAGGGAGGGGGTTGATGCGGGCCCGGGGGAGGGGTCGTGCGGCCCCTCCGGGCAGCCGAGGCCGCGGAAGGGGGGGCCCCCATAGAGGAAGAGGTAGGCCCCGGAGCCTACTCTCTCTTCCCAGGGCCCAGGCGTCCTGGGCCCCCCAACTTCCTACTGGGCTGACCAGTCCTCCTATCCCTTGTGTCCCCTCCCAGGGGGAGGCCCCTGCTGAGATGGGGGCGCTGGTGCTGGAGAAGGAGCCCAGAGGAGCCACCGAGAGAGGTGAGTTTCTGGCAGAAACGGCCCGACTGGACCTTCACCTCCCCCAACACAGGATCCCCTGAGTCCTAAACGCTGAACTTTTTATCTTCCCTTACAGTTCATGGCTCTTTGGGGGACACCCCTCGTAGTGAGGAGACTCTGCCCAAGGCCAACCCTGACTCCCTGGAGCCTGCTGGCCCCTCATCCCCAGCCTCTGTCACTGTGACCGTCGGCGATGAGGGGGCTGACAACCCTGTAGGGGCCACACCACTTATCGGGGAAGAACCTGAGAATCTCGAGGGAGATGGGGACCTCCATGGGGGCCGCATCCTGCTGGGTGAGAGGCTGCGGAGTCTGAGGGGTGAGATGGGGTATCCTCTGACTCTGCCTTCCCCCTTATCTTGTCTTCTGCCTGCCTGCCTGTTTTCCAGGCCATGCCACAAAGTCGTTCCCGTCTTCCCCCAGCAAGGGGAGTGCCTGTCCCAGCCGGGCCAAGATGTCAATGACAGGGGCTGGAAAATCACCCCCATCAGTCCAAAGTTTGGCTATGAGGCTGCTGAGTATGCCAGGGGCTCAGGGGGCAGTGGCAGCAGGACCTGAACCCCCTCCTGCTACAGCCAGCCCAGAGGGGCCACCCAAGGTCCACCGAGCCAGGAAAACCATGTCCAAACCCGGCAATGGACAGGTGAGGATTGGAGGAGGATTGTGGGGAGTGAGAGAGACAGGGGTAATCAACAGGGGTAATCAACTGTAAATAGCTTGTGGGCTTTTGTTACAATTTAGCTTTAGGCTTTCTCTAATCTATTCACAGCTTCACATATTTACCAAGGGGTTACTGTATGTTGAATTCTAGGCTGGGGTTTAATCTGTGAACACACAGGTTCCTGTCTTCCTGGAGTTTACATTCTTGGGGAGAGAGGAGTAGAAGAGAGAAGTGTCAATGAGTTAATTATGTAGTTAATGTCTTAATTACTCTTATGGTAATGACTGTGTAAAGAGACTTCAAACCACTCTTCCTTTCTACCTCAAAGCAAGCCCCAAGGGAACTTTTCCTCCCTACTTTGAAACTGCCCCTGCTCCATTTTTAAAGATTTTGCCAAGTCCCTACAGGGAAGGAGATGAAGGCCACAAAAATGACAGAGAAGGCAAATGACAAAGGCCCCAGAATCTCACAGGCTTTATGACAATGTTTTTAGGGCTCTGGATATCATTTTGTTCTGAATGTGGTTTGAGTAGCTTTAGTCAAGGCCTTAACCTTTGTTTTCTCATCTGTAAAATGGGGAGAAAGGGCCTGCTTCTGCGTGCTTGAAGAAGTGAGTGAGTGTTAGGTATGGGATGTGCTTGACACGCTTCCTCTCCGGGAAACAGCAGTTTGTGTTATTGACGTGTTCTCAGTACTCAGATGGCATTGTTGAGGGTGTGGCTCACCACTCCACCCCCACCTGGCGCTCCAGGCTAAATGTTCCCTGACCTTAAGTGTGCTCCCTCTCACCCTCAGCCCCCAGTCCCTGAGAAGCGGCCCCCTGAAGTGCAGCATTTCCGCATGAGTGATGACGTGCACTCCCTGGGGAAGGTCACCTCAGGTCAGTCCCACCCCCCACCCACCTGTGGCTTGGCCTGGCCCGGCCTGAGGGGTTAGAGTGCAGGTCTCATGCCTTTCACTCTCACCTTCCAGATGTGGCCAAGAGGAGGAAGCTGAACGCAGGAGGTGGCCTGGTGAGCCAGGAGAGGCAGGGAACAAGGCCTCTCCACCTGGGGGGCTGCCCTCCCCGGAAATGGGAGGTTGGTGGGGGAGTGCCAGGAGCTTCAATTTTTTGATCTTTTCCTAGTCAGAGGAGTTGGGCTCTGCCCGGGGTTCGGGAGAAGTGACCCTGGAGAAGGGAGACCCTGGGTCCCTGGAGGAGTGGGAGACAGTAGTGGGTGACGACTTCAGCCTCTACTATGATTCCTACTCTGTAGATGAGCGTGTGGACTCTGACAGCAAGGTGAGAGGGAGTGGCTACCCTCCTGGCCAGCACACCTGCTCTCCAGTCTTGCCTGCCTTACTTTTTCATCTTCTGAACACCCACTAATTCACTGCCCCATCCTGTCTATAACTTGTTCCCAGTGTGTGCTCCACCCCATTCCATTTCCTTACCTCTCTCCACAGTGGTGACCACCATCCTTAACTTTGGGTCCCACACCCCATTTCATGGTTTACTTGCTATTTGTTTGTTTATGCCTTTGCTCTTTGTTTGGTTTTATCTCATACATGTTTGCTTTTGCAACATAATGCTTAGTTTTGTCTATGTTGCTTTCATTTAATGTTTTATTGTAGAAACTTAACGAATATACAGGAAAGAATAGAGGAGTTCGGGGCCAGCCCGGTGGCACAGCTGTTAAGTTCACACGTTCTGCTTCGGCTGCCCGGGGTTTGCTGGTTCAGATCCCGGGTGCAGACATGGCACGGCTTGGCAAGCCATGCTGTGGTAGGCGTGCCACATATAAAGTAGAGGAAGATGGGCAGGGATGTTAGCTCAGGGCCAGTCTTGCTCAGCAAAAAGAGGAGGATTGGCAAATGTTAGCTCAGGGCTAATCTTCCTCAAAAAAAAAATAGAGGAGTGAGCCCTATGTGGCCGTCACCCAGCTCCCACAATTACCAAAACACAGCTGATCTTGACTCATCTCTTTCTCCCACAACACACACACCTACTGGATTGTTTCACAGCAAATCCCAGAGATCATATCATTTTATCTACAAATATTTCCATATGTATCTCTAAACAAAAGGCCTATTTCTGTTTTCAAACATCGCTGCATTACTGTTTTCATACCTAAGAAATTTACCAGTGATTCCTTCATACCATCACTTGACTACCAGTCCATCTTCACATTTCCTCACTTGTTTTATAAATGGATTTTGCTTTGTCCAGATTCAAATGAGGTCCACACACTGATTTGATTAACATTTGTGTTAGCTCTCTCTTGATGTATAGCTTCCCTCATCTTCTAAAAAATTTTTTTCTTGCCATTTATTTGTTGAAGAAACCAGGTCAGTTGTCCTACACAATTCCTCATGTTTAGGAGTTGGCTGATTGGATGGGGATTGACGCATTCCTCTCTGCCCAATATTTCTTTGTTTTTTTTTTTTTTTGAGGAAGATTAGTCCTAGGCTAACTTCTGCCGCCAGTCTTCTTTTTGCTAAGGAAGACTGGCCCTGAGCTAACATCCATGCCCATCTTCCTCTACTTTATATGTGGGACGCCTACCACAGCATGGCTTGCTAAGCACTGCCATGTCCACACCAGGGATCCGAACCGGTGAACTCCAGGCCGGCGAAGCTGAATGTGCTCACTTAACTGCTGTGCCACCGGGCTGGCCCCCCTCATTAGCTTTTCATCTAATATCTTTAGCAGCCATTGGTAGTCTTGCCTATTTATGAACTTCATAAAAAGAGGTCATACTATACGTCTGTTTTCTGGAACTTCCTTTTTTTTGCTTAATGCTGTGTTGCCAGGATTTACGTGTGTTGTTGCATCTAACTATAGCACCTTCTTTTTCACTGCTGTATAAAATTGTACAAACCCTCTCTTTATCCAGCCCTTTCCCTCCTTACATTCACCTCCTCCAGGGAGCCATGCCTGCGTAATTGTTGTTTTCTCTATCTCCCCTCACTGTCTGAGGCGTGGGGCTTGGTTGTGTGCTGCTCTGCCTCTCTCCCCCAAGTGCCCCCCAGGAGAGAGCTGTGGCCTGGGGGTTGCTGTTTCCCCAGACCCACTTGGCCTCTCTCCCAGTCTGAGGTTGAAGCTCTCGCTGAACAACTGAGCGAGGAAGAGGAGGAGGAGGAAGAGGAAGAAGAGGAAGAAGAAGAGGAAGAGGAGGAAGAAGAGGAAGAAGAAGAAGATGAGGAGTCAGGCAATCAGTCAGACAGGGTGAGAGCTGGAGATCTGAGTCCGCAGAGGAGGGGGTGTGGGCTGGGGTCCAGGCTCTCTAACTCTCTTCCTCCTCCCCAGAGTGGTTCCAGCGGCCGGCGCAAAGCCAAGAAGAAATGGCGGAAGGACAGCCCGTGGGTGAAGCCATCACGGAAACGGCGGAAGCGGGAGCCTCCGAGGGCCAAGGAGCCACGAGGTGAGGAGGCTCTTCTGCTTTTGGGTCCACTCCTCCAAACCCCCTCCCGGCCCCCAGAGAGCGCACACGTACACACCCGCTCACGCATGCACACCCGCATGTACCACATGTCCAGGCACCTGTGAGCTCGCACTCTCACTCTCTCTGTCTCTGTGTCAGGAGTGAATGGTGTGGGCTCCTCAGGCCCCAGTGAGTACATGGAGGTCCCTCTGGGGTCCCTGGAGCTGCCCAGCGAGGGGACCCTCTCCCCCAACCACGCTGGTAATTGCCAATTGCTGGGATAGGGAGCCACTAGGGGGCGCCCTCAGGGCTGGAGGGAACTGGGAGGAGGGGGACCCCGCTGGAGCTGGGGTGTCCATGGCCAGGCTTTGGGGGTTCTGGAACATGGAGGGAAAGGCAGGGTGGGAGTGAGAGGCCCCACCAGGGGTCCCAGTGGGTGAAGGACAAGGCCTCCCTCAGCTCCCTTGTTCCTCCATCCAAGGGGTGTCCAATGACACGTCTTCACTGGAGACTGAGCGCGGGTTTGAGGAGTTGCCCCTCTGCAGCTGCCGCATGGAGGCGCCCAAGATTGACCGCATCAGCGAGAGAGCGGGGCACAAGTGCATGGCCACAGAGAGTGTGGATGGAGAGGTGGGCCTCTGGGATGGTAGGAGAGGTGCCAGGGCGATCCAGCCCCAGCCTCACTTCTCTTCTCGCCCATCCTCACTACCCACAGCTGTCAGGCTGCAATGCTGCAATCCTCAAGCGGGAGACCATGAGGCCATCAAGCCGAGTGGCACTGATGGTGCTCTGTGAGACCCACCGCGCCCGCATGGTCAAACACCACTGCTGCCCGGGCTGTGGCTACTTCTGTACAGCGGTGAGTGACCTGTGGGGCAGACAGGCAGTGTGTCCCACAGAGGAAGGGGCTCCCAGAGCCTCACCATGTTTCCCTGTCCCCAGGGCACCTTCCTGGAGTGCCACCCCGACTTCCGTGTGGCCCACCGCTTCCACAAGGCCTGTGTGTCCCAGCTGAATGGGATGGTTTTCTGTCCTCACTGTGGGGAGGACGCATCTGAAGCCCAGGAGGTGACCATCCCCCGGGGAGACGGGGTGACCCCACCAGCCGGCACTGCCGCCCCTGCCCCCCCACCCCTGGCCCAGGATGCCCCTGGAAGAGCAGACACTTCCCAGCCCAGGTACTGTCCTCCCCTTTCCCTTCTATCTGTTGCCTGCCCCATCCCTGTCGCCCCCGACATTGGCGCCTTCTCCCACAGCGCCCGGATGCGAGGGCATGGGGAGCCCCGGCGCCCACCCTGTGACCCTCTGGCTGACACCATCGACAGCTCAGGGCCCTCCCTGACCCTGCCCAATGGGGGCTGCCTCTCAGCCGTGGGGCTGCCACCTGGGCCAGGCCGGGAGGCCCTGGAGAAGGCCCTGGTCATCCAGGAGTCAGAGAGGTGAGTGGGGGATTGGTCTCAGGGGTGTGACTAGGGCTGGGGCTGTAAGGGTGGATCTGATGTTGATGTTGAGGCGGATGCTTGAGGAGCCCACGCCCTCTCCCTCCCTCACCATGGCAGGCGGAAGAAACTCCGTTTCCACCCCCGGCAGTTGTACCTGTCAGTGAAGCAGGGGGAGCTGCAGAAGGTGATCCTCATGCTGTGTGAGTATTCCGCTCATTTGTTCAGCAAACCTTGATTGAGCACCGATGATATACCAGGCACTGAGCTCGGGGCCAGGAGTGCAGCAATGAAGGACATTGTCCTTTCCCCAAAGGACTTAAAGTGGTTGGGGACACAGGCACAGATAACCTGGAATGATGAGGGCTTTGGCAACGATGAGCACATAGGCTCTGGATACTGTTCTGAGTGCTTATACACATTCACTCACTTCAGCCTTCCCAGCGGAGGCTCAGAGAGGTTAACTACCTTGCCCAGTGCACAGCGGTGGTACTAAGGGGCAGGGCCAGTTTGAGCTCAGGCAGAGCTAGTGCTGTTCACTCCTTACTCTCTGATAAGTGCCATGGTGGAGGCAGCACAAAGAAGGCCCAGGAGGGGGTCCTGACCCAGGTTGGGGCCCTGAGAAGCCTTCCTGGAGGAGGTGCCACCTGCCCCCTAGCTCGCTTACCACTTGTCCCTCCCTCTCCCGGTGTGGCGGGCTCTCCCCGCAGTGGACAACCTGGACCCCAACTTCCAGAGCGACCAGCAGAGCAAGCGCACGCCTCTGCATGCAGCCGCCCAGAAGGGCTCCGTGGAGATCTGCCACGTGCTACTGCAGGTCAGCACAGGCCCGGCCCCCTGCCTCATTGACCAGGCCCTTGGACCCCTCCCCTGCCCATCCCCTCCCTGGTACCAGCCCATGTGCCCCGTCCTCGCAGGCTGGAGCCAATATCAATGCAGTGGACAAGCAGCAGCGGACGCCGCTGATGGAGGCCGTGGTGAACAACCACCTGGAGGTTGCACGCTACATGGTGCAGCGCGGTGGCTGTGTCTACAGCAAGGTGCGGTGGCTGGGCAGACTGGGGCCCAGGGTCAGGGACCGGTTAGAGGTACCAGCCAGAGGACTCATCTGCCCACATCTCCCTCAGGAGGAAGACGGTTCCACCTGTCTCCACCACGCAGCCAAAATTGGGAACTTGGAGATGGTCAGCCTGCTGCTCAGCACAGGACAGGTGGACGTCAATGCCCAGGTCAGTGGCCCAGGCTGCCCGCCCAGCCTGGCCCCAGGTTCTTGTCTCAGCCTCAGGCGCTGGGTCCTCTTTCTCCTTGGCTGATCTCTGACCCTCCTCCTGCCTCTCATGCTGCTCCCGTCCGTCGCCATCTTTTTCCTTCTTCATGTGTATTTTTCTTGACACTTTTTCTTCTTTTTATTTATCACTTTTCCAAATAATGAGTTGCAGCCTTAATCTCTGGAACTATCCAATAAGATTCTTCATTAACTCTTCGTTTTTTGTATGTTGGATGTGTTGGAGTCTCTTACTGTCATTCTTCATCTTTGACTCGGTCCATCTTTTGTCCAGAAGGAGCCCCTAGAAGTAGGCTCCTGTGGTTTCTAATATGACCCAGTTGCCTTTGAGAGCAAACTTACCTTTCAGCACATTTCCTGCCCCAGACTCAGAATCTGCCATTTCTCTAAGCAACTCTAGCTCCTTTAAATAGGAAAAGTTTTTTAGAGATTGCCATCTGTGTGCCTAGGAGTGTTTATTGCTATAGGGTCACTGCTTCTAGGACTTTTGAGTAGGCAAACTTGGGAACTAAGTATTTTTTAGAAAGAGAAAAATTACTCCACAGCCTTGAGTGATAGACACTATCAGTCCCATCTTAAAGATAAGGAAACTGCCGTCTAGAGATAATAAGTTGCCCAGGGTCCTGCAGCGTGTGCGTGGTGGAGCTGGGAGTCTGCTCCAGAGCGCATGCTGTGGACCACATGCTGCTTTGGTGAGCAGGGCTGCTAGGGTGCCCTGGGTCAGGGCAAGGGCTGCCCCCCATCTTCGTCCCTCCCTCTCTGCCCACCCACAGGACAGTGGGGGGTGGACACCCATCATCTGGGCCGCAGAGCACAAGCACATCGAGGTGATCCGCATGCTGCTGACACGGGGCGCTGACGTCACCCTCACGGACAACGTGAGTGACAGTTTGGTTGGGGTGGGGATGGCCCCTGGCCCTGAGGAAGGTAGAGCCTGGGCCCATCCTGCCCCCTCCCACCTCCACAGGAGGAAAACATCTGCCTGCACTGGGCTTCCTTCACCGGCAGTGCCGCCATCGCCGAGGTGCTACTGAACGCCCGCTGCGACCTCCATGCTGTGAACTACCATGGGGACACGCCCCTGCACATCGCAGCCCGGGAGAGCTACCACGACTGCGTGCTGTGAGCCCCCCGCCTGCCCCCCGCCTGACACCCCTCCACCACCTCTCGCAGCCCCAGACCCCACGGGCTTCCTGTCCCCTCCCAGGTTGTTCCTGTCACGTGGGGCAAACCCTGAACTTCGGAACAAGGAGGGGGACACAGCATGGGACCTGACTCCTGAGCGCTCTGACGTGTGGTTTGCACTCCAGCTCAACCGCAAGCTTCGGCTCGGGGTGGGAAATCGGGCCATCCGCACGGAGAGGATCATCTGCCGGTGAGCCCAGGCCTCTGCACCCAGAACCACCTCCCACCCCTCCCCAGGCCCCGCTGAACCCTCAGAACATCCCCCACACCCTCCCATGCCCCACTGAGTCCCCAGAACCGCCTGCCTCCCCACTAGGGCTGCCAGGTACAGCAAATAAAAGTAGAGGACAGCTGATTAAATTCGAGTTTCACATGAACAGTGCATACTTTCTCAGTATGAGTGTTCCATGTGGTGTTGGGACATACCTATACAAAAATTATTTTTTATCTACTTGAAATCCAAATTTAACTGAGCGTCCTGCATTTTACATGGTAGCCTTACTCCCCACATCCTGATGAACCCCCAGAAACGCCCCTTCTCTCACCAGCCCACTCCCCAGGCCCCAGGGACCTCCCAGCCCCCTCCTCTCACCCTCACCACATACTCTAGCCCCCAAGCCCTGTCTCCCTTCTGCCAGGGATGTGGCTCGGGGCTACGAGAATGTGCCCATTCCCTGTGTCAACGGTGTGGACGGGGAGCCCTGCCCCGAGGATTACAAGTACATCTCAGAGAACTGCGAGACGTCCACCATGAACATCGACCGCAACATCACCCACCTGCAGGTGAGCAGGGGGCTGGGCCCTCCCAGAGGGACACCCAGAGCTGCTGAGTACAGATAGGCAAGTTGTAGGCCAACAAGGGCAGCTGGAAAGAGAGTGAGGCTGAAAGGGAGCTCTGGTGTGGGCTTACATCCAGCTGGGAAAGACCTCCTTTTCCTAGGACACATGCAGGTATCATGTGGGCTCGTGGTAGCCCTGGGGACACCCCATCAACAACATCTTGATTCCCCCTCACCGGAGACCATCACCATCTGCTGTCCTAAAACAGGGACCCTAGAGAAAGGGCAGCAGCTGGGGAGGGTCAGGGAGCATTGAGAGTTGAGGGGCCAAGGCTGGTTCTGGGGATTGAGCTGACCCCTGACTCCCACCGCAGCACTGCACATGTGTGGACGACTGCTCCAGCTCCAACTGCCTGTGCGGCCAGCTCAGCATCCGCTGCTGGTATGATAAGGTATGTGCCCTTGCCCTGGCCACTCCTTCAGAGGAGCTAGCCTCTAACTAACGCCAACTCCCTGGGACCTTGTCCCTCACCTCCTGCCCTGTCAGGGAAGTGGCAGAGAGGGCAGGGCAGGACCTGGCATTCCCGGATGCTGCCAGGACAGAAATGGGCCTGGCCCAGGGACATGCAAATCAAGGGGATGGTTGTGTACTTCCTGTTCACTGATCTCGGAGCATCTGTGGCCTCCCCCAGCCCATCCCCCCCTTTCTCTGGGTTGGGGTCAGCGGTGGATTTTTCTGTGGAGTCTTGGGAGTCCCAGACAGCTGGGGTGGGCGCCACACAGAAATTACTGTCCTCCCCTCCTCAACCCCAGGACGGGCGGCTGCTCCAGGAATTTAACAAGATCGAGCCGCCGCTGATTTTTGAGTGTAACCAGGCATGCTCCTGCTGGAGGAACTGCAAGAACCGCGTAGTGCAGAGCGGCATCAAGTGAGGCCCCGCCCTCACCCCGCCTCATCCCCCTTCATCCCCTCCCGTGGGGCTTCCAGGTCCCTCCACTCAACATCACCCATTCTCCCACCCCCAGGGTGCGACTGCAGCTCTACCGAACAGCCAAGATGGGCTGGGGGGTGCGCGCCCTGCAGACCATCCCCCAGGGGACCTTCATCTGCGAGTGAGTCTGGGGATGGAGGGGTACCTTGCCCCTGGGGGCGAGGGATGGGTACATGGCCACTGCTGACTCCCAGGCATCCCTCTCTGCCCTCCACCCTGACGGGTCCCACCTCTTCTCACTGACCCCTCTCCAGCCATCCTTCTCTGACCCCTATCCCCACAGCTGAAGACCGCACCTGCCTCTACTCTTCCCAGACCTCAGGGTGTCACCACTGCCCATGTCTTCCCTGCTTCTTTCCCCCTCGGTGTATTTCCCAGCCTCACACACCCTTCCCCTGCCCTTCCAGCTGGGGAAAGAGCCAGTTTTGGAGACAGACCTGGGTTTGAGCCCCACTCTGCTGCTGGGTGTCCTTGGTCAAGTTACTTAACCTCTTTGAGCCTCATTTTTTTGGTCAAAATGGAGGTGTTAACAGGTGCCTTTCTATCTACCTCTTCAGGGGCCACATCCCTCTCTGTCTGTTCTGTCTCTGACCAGCATCCGTAACATCTCCCTGTTGCCTTGGTCCTACCCCATGACCTTCCAACTTAATTTAGGTCTCCTTTCGCCTTTAAAAAAAAGGCCTCAGCCCCATTTATCTATGTAAGGGACCATCCATTTTCTCTGTCACGTCTTCTCCCAACTTCCCTGACAAGTGGCCCTTCTTCCTGGGCCCATTTCCCCACTATCCGCTCATTTCTGTGCAAATCTGCCTCTACCTGCCTCACCCCTCAGCTGATGCTGCCCTCCCTGCACCCCCTGTGTGTCTCGGTCATCATTCTCCTGCATCTGCCACCGTGCGTAGCTCTGGCTCCCATGACACTGTCCTCATCCTTCCTGTTCGCCAGCTCCTCTCCTCTGCTTTCCAAATGTGAGGTCCTCGCTCCCGGCTCCTTCCTGGAGTTCGTCACAGCTCCTGTGGCTCCATCCTTTCCTGCAGCCCTGACCCCTCTCCTGTTCTTCAGTCTAGCATCGCCACCACCTGCTGGGTGATTTCCGGTCCACAAACCTCCCAGCATCTCACCTGACCAGATTTCCTCACCAAGGCCACCTGCCTGCAGATACTGACCCCTTCACCCTAGAGGCGGGCTTGTCCATGCTCACCCTCGGCTTCCCCTGGTGCGGCTTGGGCCCTTCCCTTTACCTTTCCCACCACTGCCTCTCCAGCTGTCCAGTGGAGACCCTCACTGGCAGGAGTGTCTCATATGTTGTCCCCTCACATGCTTACATCCCTGTGTTCCTCCTCCTGACTCCCCCGCTAGAGGGGAGCCACCTCTCTCTGCCCACCCCGATGATGTCCTCTGGGCCCACTGTGGCCTGGTCACCCATCCCAACCCCAGCCATGTTGATCCGTAAGATTCACGGACAGTGACTGGGGCAGCTGAGAATAGTGGAAGAGGATTCCATGGGGCTGTGAGGAGAGACAGGGCCTGGACCTGGCTCCCCATAACCGCTGCTCATCTTCAGAACCACCACTTCCTGCCCGCCAGGTATGTCGGGGAGCTGATCTCCGATGCTGAGGCCGATGTGAGAGAGGATGATTCTTATCTCTTCGACTTAGACAACAAGGTGGGCAGGAGACCCCTCTGCCCCCCTACTCCCAGTCAGCAGATGGAAACCTGGGGAGGAGGGACTGGGTGGACAGTGGGTAGGAAGGTTGGCCAGGCAAGCAGGATGGTGGTAGGTGTGAAGAGTGACGCCTTCCCCTCAGGATGGAGAGGTGTACTGCATTGATGCTCGTTACTATGGCAACATCAGCCGCTTCATCAACCACCTGTGTGACCCCAACATCATCCCCGTCCGGGTCTTCATGCTGCACCAAGACCTGCGATTTCCACGCATTGCCTTCTTCAGTTCCCGAGACATCCGGACTGGGGAGGAGCTGGGGTGAGGTGTCCCAGGGTGAGCCCAGGGGTGTGGGAGATGCAGCAATCCTGGACCAGAAGCTGAAGGCTGGAGAGCACCTGGTTTCCAAGCATGGATTAGAGCAGAGCTTCCCAGATGGCAGTGTAAACAGCGTCCTGAGCCTCACAGAGAGATTGTGACCTGTAGATTTGGGATGGGCCCCAAGACTGGATTTCTAACAAGTTCCCAGGCAGTGCTGGGGCTGCAAGTCCCTAGAACATATGAGGGCTTAGAACCCATCAGGAGAAGAGGAGGGGGTGGGTGCTTTGGGATGGGCTTGGGCAGCTGGGTCTGGGTCCTAAAGGTCCCATGTGTTCCTCTGACAGGTTTGACTATGGTGACCGCTTCTGGGACATCAAAAGCAAATATTTCACCTGCCAGTGTGGCTCTGAGAAGTGCAAGCACTCAGCCGAGGCCATCGCCCTGGAGCAGAGCCGCCTGGCCCGCCTGGACCCCCACCCTGAGCTGCTGCCTGAGCTCAGCTCCCTGCCCCCCATCAACCCCTGAGAGCGGACCACACCCTCCCCTCCCCACCCCTGGATGGCCACCGGCTCAGCAGCCGCCTCTGCCACTTGCTGCTCACAGCCCACACCTGGGGATGCTGCCATCTTCTCTCCCCCTACCCCTTCACACATTCCTCGGCCAGAGACCCCAGCCAGGCCCTGGAGGTCTGACAGCCCCTCTCTCCCAGAGCTGGTTCCTCCCTGGGAGAGTGACTTCAGGGCTGGCCACCCCCACCCCTACCCCCATTCCCCATTGCTGAAGATTGATGAATTGAAATGGGCCTCTATGCCAACTGGTTTCCTTTGTTCTCAATAAATGTTGGGTTTGGTAATAACTGTCTGGGTGACTTGGCAAGGGGCAGGGGGGAGCACACATAGCCAGAGGGAGCATGGGTCCAAGGGGCAGAGCTGCTGGGAAGCAGGCTGGACAGGTGTGGCTGGTGTGGACAGCCGACCAGCGGGAGGGGAGGGTTGTATTGTAGGGGGACCACTGTGGGCAGGCTCTAGTCAAGGGCTCAAAGGCAAATCTCAACACTTAATCTTTGGCGGGAGGGTGTGGGTGTAAGTGTACCACAGTTAAGGTCGTTTGCAAAACTGAAGGATTTTCTTAGAGCGAGTCAAGTCCTCCAGGCCATGGTACACGGGCCTGCAGCAAGCAGCCTTGAGCCCCTGTCCCAGGCGCGGCTTTCCCGCCCTCTGGAACTGAGTCGTGGAGTCTCGAAGGAGGAACTGGAGTGTGTCGGGGACCACAGGTGGAGGTGGGGCTGTGACGTGTGGGGGGCGGAGCAGGTGGCAGGTGAGTCGCCAGGTCTCCAAGGCTCCAATCACTCCGGAGACTGAGCCATGGGGGGAAAGAAGGACGGGGACGGGGACGAGGCCTATGGTGAGACTGGGCGAGGTTGGGGTGCAGGTCCCGGAGGGAGGGGAGGCTGGCCTTGGCCCGCACCAGGGAAGGGTGGCTGGGCTGGCCCCAGGAAGAGGAGCTGAAAGGAGGGCCTTGGAAAGGAGCTGATGGAAGGAGGCAGAGTCAGGGTTCTAGGAGGACGATGGGGTTCAGGGGCTGGGGGTGGTTCCTGGAGACCCTTTGAGGAGTAGAGCTGGGGTCTCCATGAGGAGTTGGGGCTGGAGTCCCTGGGAGGAGGGGGCCTTTACTGGACTCTGGGTACCCTGGGGCAGGGCCCTGGGAATCAAAGCCTGAATAGAAGGAGGCAAGGTCGGGATCCTGAGCGGGGGGCTGAGTCTCAGGGGCTGGGGGGTGTCATGTTCTGTGGAGCCTGCCTTCAAGGGGTGAAGCTGGGGGCTGGGCCCTTGTCAGGAGAAGCAGCTGGGTCCCTGTGAGGAGGAGGAGTTTCAGCCTGGACTCTGGGTCTCAGAGGAAAAGGTACTGGGGGTCCCTGCGAGGAGCTGGGGCTGTGGGTCTTTGTGGAGATGGGGTTGGGGGCTGCCTCCGGGGTCTCTCTGCTAGGAGTAGGAGCCTGTCTTGGGTACCTTGTGGAATAGGGGCAGGGCCCTTCTGGCATCCCTGTGAAGAGCAAGGCCTGAGGGGAGAGGGAGCAGGGAGCCTGTCTCCAGAATCTCTGTGAACAACTAGGCCTGGGAGCCTGTTCCAGGGATCCGGAGGATTAGGGGTGGGGGGGCCTGAGGGGAAAGGGAACTGGGAACAAGCCTGTGGGATCCCTGGAAGCACTAAGGGCTAGGGGCCTGCCTGCAGAGGTCCCTTGAGTTCCTGGTCTGGAGGTGAGGAAATCCCAAGGGAGGGGCCTCCCAGAGGCAAAGCTTGGGCCCGTAAGGGGGCTAAGGGAAGGAGCAGTGAAGTGAGTACTCTCCAGCAGACTTCCTGGAGCAGTTTTGGGTCAATCATTGATCTCATGTCTGACAGCCATGGAGGAACAGAGTCCAGAGCACCTGGGGAGAATGGCCCCCACCCCTTCCCACACTCTCGCCCAGCCCTCCGCCCTGCCTCCTCAGTGCCAACAGGGGACCCTGGCTGCCTGGCCCCACCTCCTCCCTGTGTGTACTCAGGGAGGACCAGGAACAGGACACGGCCACAATCTCAACCACAGGGCTCAGGTGTCACACTGACTGCTCGCCCAGAGACTGGCAGTGGCCTAGGGACGAGGTCCCTTTGGCTGGGCGTTTACGGGGCCACTTTCCTCCTGAGGCACTGCAGGAGTGCATGCCTTTGGCTCTAGTTTCTTCCCCCATGGCCTCAGGCCAGAGAGTGGAGGTAGGGCCTGGGGCAGATATGAGGAGGAATTTGACCGCCCAGAGGGGCTCCAGATCTGTGCCCACTCTAGGCAGGGCACAGCGAGAGGAGAGTGACAAAGATGGGGACATAAGGGCCACTGAGATGGCTGGACACAGAGTCCCACATCCCAGCTGGAGGAAGACTCAGGAGAAATGGGCCAGGGACGGGGCAGGAGGCAAAGGCTATTTCCCTGGGGGACCGCCTTGAGTTGTGAGTTGGAAATGACCCCCGAAAGGCTCCCTTTTCCCCTCCCTCCAAGGCCCCCAGGGTGGAGTTCACAGTGAGCAGTCCTGCTGCTGACCAGGCCTTGATCCTACCTCTCCTGCTCTCCAATTCCCCTCCTGCCAGCCCTGCCCCTATCCATCTCCCCACAATTCCTGAGGGCTGAGGAGGCTCCTGAGGGTCAGGGGGGACCTTGGGGCAGAGAAAGACTTGGGAGGGACAGGAAATGGGGAAAGAGACTCCTCTCAGTGCCTCACTCTCCACATTCCTCTCCATGTCCCTCAGGGAAACCAGTCAAATATGATCCCTCCTTTCGAGGCCCCATCAAGAACAGGTGAGTTCTGGGCACTGTGCTGCTTAGAGTGGGTGTGTGTCTTGGTTTTGCTTTGTACTTGCTGACATATTAGGAAGAACTTGTGAAAAAGAAAACTCCTGACCCAGGAGACTGGGGAGATTGTCGTCGGTGCGGGGAACACGTAGGGGCTTCCATTACTGGTGATGTTTTGTTTCTTGACCTGGGAGCTGGCTACACCGGTATGTGCCCTTTGAGAAAACCCAACCAGCTGAGTACTTATGAGTTGTGCACTTTTCTGTGTTATACTTCAGAAGAAAATTTACCACCCGGAAAAAGATTTTCTTAAAAAAATAAAACCTACCAATGCCCGCTCTCCAGCATCCCCCACCTCTCCAACCCGCGACTCTTCCAGACCATGCCCCCTGCACCCCTTCTCCAAAGACTTCCCCTGTTTCTCTCCCAGGGGCTGCACAGATATCATCTGCTGTCTCCTCTTCTTTGTCTTCATTCTGGGTTACATCGTGGTGGGGATCGTGGGTGAGTTTTCAGCTGCGCAGAGCTGGGGCAGTGGCTGGGAGGCAATAACCCGGGGAGGGACATTACCTGCAGCTGCTCCCTCTGAAGCCCCTGCCCTCCCCCACCAGTGACTCATCTGTGTGTCTCTGTCTCCAGCCTGGGTGTATGGAGACCCCCAGCAAGTCCTCTACCCCAGGAACTCTACCGGGGCCTACTGCGGGATAGGGATGAACAAGTGAGTAGGAAGGCAGGAAGAGGGGGCGGGGAGGGGGCCGGGGGGAATGCCGAGAACCCCCCAACACTTAAGCTCCAGACACTCCCCCTGTTGTTCCCATTCCCCTCAGCCTCCCTGAGTCTCAGCACTCATGGCACAAGAATCCTCCGTTGCTGGGCAGTTGGCTTCTGAGTCCCGCAGAATTGGGAGGCACTGTAGAGTCATGGTTAAGTGCATGGGTTTTAGAGTTCAGAGATGGGCACTTAAATCCCCAGCTGGGCTAAGTAAGTTCTGATTGTGTGGCCTTGGGCAAGGTACTCAACCTCTCTGAGCTTTGATTTCCTCATCGGAAACGGAAGGATGATCCCAGAAGCAATGCTTTCAGTCCCCACGTGCAGGAGACGTTCAACAAACAAAACCTCTAACATTTATATGGTGTTTACTATGTTCTGGGCAAGCCGTGTACTTTATACACACAAACTCATTTAAACCGTATGAGGTAGGTACTATTATTTTGTACATGACGAAATGAGAGCATTAGTGACTTGCTCAAGGTCATAAAGCTGGGTGGTGATTTGGTTCCAGAGTTCAAGCTCTTAATGTTAGCAGTTGCAAGGCTGAATTACTCTGGGAAATCTTTCGGGTGTCTCCCGTACCTCCCCAGCTGCCCTGAGGTCCCTGAGGCCAGGAACTGGGTGCTGCGTGTCTGGCCTACACTGGGCCCACTGTACTGTTGAGGCACGGCCTTAAGCAGTCCTTCCTCTCCCCTCACACCTGCCCAGGCCCTGACACGCATGCTTCCTCCCCTCTTACAGAGATAAACCATATCTCCTGTACTTCAACATCTTCAACTGCATCCTGACCACCAACGTCGTTACAGTCTCTGTGAATGGCCTACAATGCCCTACACCCCAGGTCAGAGCCTGGGACCTGCCTCTGCCGAGATCACCCCCGGGGTCGGGGTACCAGGCCCCTCAGTGTGCTCTCTGCCCCCAGGTGTGTGTGTCCTCCTGCCCAAAGGACCCGTGGACTGTGCAAGTGAACCAGCTCTCACTGACAGTTGGGGAAGTCTTCTACACTGCAAATAGGAACTTTTGTCTGCCAGGGGTGCCCTGGGATATGGTGAGCACAGCCCCTAAGTTAACGCTGTCATCAAGGGGTTGGGTAGATGGCTTTGGTGATGGTAGTGGTGGTAAGGAGGCTCACTCCTTCATCCTGCTCTGTATCTGTGTGTCTGTCTGTCCTCCCCCGACCCCCCAGTCAGTTCGCGAAAGCCTGAACCAGGAGCTCTGCCCCAGTTTCCTTCTCCCTTCCACTCCAGGTAAGAAGCCATATTCCTTCCTCAGGCATCATCTAGTCCTATATTTATTGCTCAAATGAGGAAAGCAGGCCCAGAGAGAGTAAAGCTGTATAGATCATCTGTGGCAAAATTGGAATTAGCACCAGGTCTTCATTTGTCTCTCTGCTGCATGACCCTGCAGTCAGATCATCAGTGTTGGTTGTGCCCCTACTGTGTGCCAGGCACTGGGGACAGATGAGGGAAGATGAAAACTGCTCCGTTTGAGCTACATTCTAGGAGAGATCAGAGATGTTCACAACAAGACTGCATGAGAATCCCATGAAAATATCCATGGGTGAATCTACACACACACGTTTATGTATATGTACAGGAAGCAGACTGGAAGGATGTCTGTCCAAATGTTAAAAATGAATGTGGCCGGGTGGTGGGTCACCGTGGACTTTTTTTTCTGTATGCTCTTCTTGCCAATAGTAAACGTCATTTTTTAATAGAAAAAAAATTTTAATTATAACATGAGAAAAGATATTCCAGTTCTCAATATAAGTACTATAGGAAGTATCTCAAATGAATGCTCCAGAGTCAGACAGATCTGGATTTAAATTCCAGGACTTTCCAGCTGTGTGGTCTTGGGCCAGTTACTCAACCTCTCTGAGCCTTGTTTCCTCATCTTTAGAATGTAAATGCCAAAGCAAGCCTGCTTGGCAAAGTTGTCATGAGGGTGGTGATAAGTGGCTCTGTAGGCACAGAATAGGTGCCACAGAGGATGGGATGGGGTAAGAAGGCTTCCTGGAGGAGGTGAGATGGAGGTGGAGCTGAATAGAGAGTAGTGGATGGGATTACTGGAGGAGGCAGAGTGCTCAGAGCGAGATGCAGCAACAGCCAAGGTATAGAGGTGAGGAGAAGGGGCTGGGCTCAGCCGGGGGGCCGTGAAGCCTGGCGGTGAGCGTGGGCACTCTCCAGGACAGCGCCTCTGGAGGCGTCTGAGCCACCGAGTGATCTAGAGCCATGGAATGATGAGATCCATGCCGAGCCACCGTCTCCCTGGCACTCGGGCAGAGGGTGGATTGACAGGTGGCAAGGTTCGGGGTGGAGGCATTGTAAGAGTTAGGACAGAGGGGAAGAGGGTCTGGACAGGGAGGCGGGGAAGGGGGCATTATGAGACAGTGAAGGAAGTGTGGACCGGGCTCCATGGGGCAGGAGCTCCCATTTGGAATCAAGAACCGCCCTCTGAGAGGGGCAAAGTCCATCTCTCCTCCCTCGGCTGAGGGCACTGCGGGCTGGGGTGGGAGCCAGAGACTTTCAAGGCAAAGTTCTGGGCCCTCCCATCCAGGACTCCATTCTCTCTCTCCAGCGCTGGGGCGTTGTTTTCCATGGCCCAACAGTAGTCTGCCTGAACTCCCAGAGATCAGCAACGTTTCCATCTCCCAGGGGATCAGGTGGGCATCCCTCGGCCTCCACATCTCTGTCCCACACCCCTTCCCACCCACAGCCCCATCTGACTCAGTCTCTCTCCGGCAGTGGTCTTCTTGACAGCCTCAATGCCCGTGACATCAGTGTTAAGATCTTTGAAGATTTTGCCCACTCCTGGTATTGGATTCTTGCGTGAGTCACCAGATTCCTCCAGTCTCTCTTCCTTCCCTTTTCCCCTCCCTGATCCTCTATCCCTTTGCCCAGTGTCTGAAACAGAGACTTTGGACTGGGGAGGAGGAGCCAGAGCTCTGAATGGACCCCAAGCCCAACAGGATTTATCAGAGAAAGGGGATCTAATCCGGGGACATTGAGGATGTGACGAAGGCATTTGGGGGCCTCTAAAAGGGGAAGATTTAGGGGACCAGCAGTGACCCTCATCTACCTCACCCTGCCTACAGTGCCCTAGGTGTGGCTCTGGTCCTGAGCCTGCTGTTTATCCTGCTTCTGCGCCTGGTGGCTGGGCCCCTGGTGCTGGTGCTGATCCTGGGGGTGCTGGGCGTGCTGGCGTATGGTATCTACCACTGCTGGAAGGAGTACCAAGTGCTGCGGGACAACGGTGCCTCCATCTCCCAGGTGGGCTTCACCACCAACCTCAGCGCCTACCGCAGCGTTCAGGAGACCTGGCTGGCTGCGCGTGAGTGCCCTGCCCACCTCCAAACCACCAGCCACCCAAGGGCTGCCCCGCACTGTGCCCAGTCCTGGCCCTGACCCAAGGCCCCTCTGCTCCCCGTCCACCCTCAGTGATCGTGCTGGCTGTGCTTGAAGGCCTCCTGCTGCTAGTGCTCATCTTCCTGCGGCAGCGGATCCTCATCGCCATCGCCCTCCTGAAAGAGTCCAGCAAGTCAGGGCCTGTCTGGGATGGAGATGGGGCTGAGGGCAGGGATGTGGGCCGGGGATCGAGGTGCTGGGAAGGTGGCAGGGAGCCCTGGAGAAGGGCAGAATAGCACAGTGGTTAACAGTGCTGTGTGACTTAGCCTTTCTGAGCCTCAGTTTACCCATCTGTAAAGTGGAGGCAATAATAGTTCCTACCTTGTAGGGCTGTCATGAGGATTAAGTGAATTAGTGTCTGTCAGGTGCCCGGATCAGGGCGTGGCCCTCTGTAAGTGTTGGGCGTAATGGTAGTGGTTATTGTCACAGTGGTGGTGGTTGCTGGGTGGAGTGGCAGGAGCCCAGGCAGGGAGGAGAAGTGGCAGCTTGCTCCCAACCAGGACCTACCTGCCAGGTTGGTCAAGAGACCCCACTCTGAGGATTCTCCTGCCTTACTCTCCCTGAAGCTGCCCCATGTGGCTTCTCTGTGACTCTAGTTTCCTCTAAGGGGCCCTTGAGCCTGATTTGTTCAGTTCAGTTAATTCAGTGAGTGCCTACTGTGTGCTCAGCCTGGGGGGATGGAGTAGCCCCTGGCAAGGGCAGAGGTGGGGCCCTCGCCAGGTCAGCCCCATAAGAGGAAGGGTGGGGGCCGGGGGCCGGGCCATGCCAGTGGACAGGCTTCCATCTCCCTGCAGGGCCGTGGGACAGATGATGTCCACCATGTTTTACCCGCTGGTCACCTTTGTCCTCCTGCTCATCTGCATCGCCTACTGGGCCATGACTGCTCTGTATCCTTTGCCCACACAGCCGGGCCCTCCTAGAGCCCATGGGGGGTGGAGGGGAGACAGGGCGGGACTTGCCCACACACAGTGCTTCAGTGCCGTTGGACGAAGGTGCCCCCTCCTCCGAGCAGGCACGGCCCTGCACCTGGACAGAGTTGAAAGAGGGAGTCCAGGCTCAACTCCCCTTTGTGCAGTGAACAACCTACACAAGTCCCTGGGAAGGGGTCCCTGGGGAGGGGATCTGTGGAGACCCCCATATGACCAGGCTTTCCTTGACTCCTCTCTGGGTACCTGGCCACATCCGGGCAACCTCAGTATGTCTTGTGGGCTCCCAATGTCAGCAAGCCCGGCTGTGAGATCGTGACAATGAATGCATCATGCGACCCCATGGTGAGGGGATCTGGGGTGGACATAGAGGGGCCACCAAAAGGGCCAAGGGGACTTTAGGGGCCAACTGGTCCAAATCCTTCATTGTGCAGAAGAGACTGAGGACCAGAGAGGGCAAGAGGCTCACTCAAGACCACACAACAGACCCCCAGCAGAGCCAGAAAGGGAGCCAGTGCACTGACTGCAGATCTAGCACTCCTCCCACTGCGCCACCCTGATGCAGGGAAGGAAACTGAGGCTGGAAGAGGAGGCACACTGTGCCTGAGGGCAGGGCTAGGCCCTGGGGAACCTCAATACCAGAACTCCACCCCTCCCCAGAACATTCCTCTGCCAGGTGGACCATTCACCACTTCACCAACCTGACCTCAGTCCAGTCATCTGTAAAACGGGTGAAGTGGCCTGTCCCTCCAGTGACTAAGATTAAATGACATCGGGCAGAAGAAAGTGCTTAGTGCAATGCCCGGCTTCTGACAAGATCTGATTATGCAGCTGGTGGTCCTCCCTTGGAAGACAGTGCCCCAGGCAATAGGCCAGTGGGACTCCCTGGGGGCCTGGGAGAGGAGCTGCTACCACACCCTGTCCCCTGTGAGGCTCGCAGGACCTGTCACTGGACTGCTGGGCACGTACTGTCCTCAGGGCTTTCACATGGCCACCTCATCTGAGCTGGGACCATGTGCTGTGCCCACAGGCATTAGCCCCACTCTGAAAAAGGAGAAGGAGTTTCCTTTACATTTACGGAGGACCCACTACGGGTAAACTTTTCCAGGCACCAGAGGCAGGCACTGGGTGTGCCAAGCCCCAAGTCCCTTGGTTCTTTCTTTCAACGTGCTCAGGGTCTCACACTGGAGACTGATACAAGCCCACAATTACAAGTAAAGCAGAAAGGGGTTGGTTTCCTTATCGTAAAATTTCAAACACATCCTCAGTTTCAGCAATTATCAAGATTTTTGTCCCATTTGCTGGAAAGGGTTGTTTTTTATTTCTGCATTTTTTACTTTTTATTATGGAAATTTTCAAACACACACAAACGTTGAGAATCCCCTTAGCCGGATTCCACAGCCTTCAGCTTCTACTATTCTTGTTTTGTCTATCTCCCCATGCACTCCCCCAGCTGCACATTTTCTTTTCTTTCTTATTTTATTTTTAATTTTTTTTAAAGACTGGCACCTGGGCTAACAACTGTTGCCTATCTTTTTTTTTTTTTTCTGCTTTATCTCCCCCAACCCCCCCAGTACATAGCTGTATATCTTAGTGGCAGGTCCTTCTAGTTGTGGGATGCGGGACACCGCCTCAACATGGCCTGACAAACGGCGCCATGTCCGCGCCCAGGATCCGAACCCTGGGCCGCCGCAGCACAGCGCGCGAACTTAACCACTTGGCCATGGAGCAGGCCCCTGCAAATTTTTTTTCTGGAGTTTTTCAAGGCAAATTCTGGTGTTGTGCCATTTCACCCGTAAATACATCAGGATGGATCTGAACAGATAAGGACTTTTCAAAAACATAACCACTATACCATTATCACACCCGACAAAGTTAATAATTCCTTAATACTGTCTAATACCCAGTCTGTTCAGTTTTGCTGGAAAGCGTTTTGGTTGAAGTTGCAGAGGCTGCCCTGGGAGGGGATTGCTGATTGAGTGCCAAGGAGAGCTAGGCGTTGGTCACAGTGCCCTCGCACCATTAAGGCTTGACCCAGGGGCTGGCCTGGTGGCGTAGTGGTTAAGTGTGCCTGCTCCACTTTAGAGGCCTGGGGTTCACAGGTTCAGATCCTGGGCACAGACCCAGCACTGCTTGTCAAGCCACAGTGTGGTAGCATCCCACCTAAAATAGAGGAAGATTGGCACAGATGTTAGCTTGGTGACAATCTTCCTCAAGCAAAAAGAGGGAGATAGGCAATAGATGTTATCTCAGGGCCAATCTTCCTCACACACAAAGAAAGAAAAAAAAACGACTTGGCCCACACGGCCTGGGAGCTCTTGTGCCCATCCAGACTGAAGGAAGCTAATTATGCTTACACAATATGCCAAGTGAAACCAGTTTGAACCTGGACATGGAACTCTTGGAAGGAACTGGGTCCCCCAACTGAGGGAGGCTGCTACTTCCCTCTCTATCTGGGAGCGGCAGGAGCTGGCTGGGAATGGGCTGAGGCTCTACACTGAGGTCTGAAGGCTGAGCCTAAACCTATTCTGTCTCCAGCAAGAGCAGCCTGTGAACTCATGCCCAGGGCTGAAATGCGTCTTCCAGAGCTACTTGTCCACAGGCCTGGTACAACGTTCTATCTTCAACTTGCAAATCTATGGGGTCCTGGGGCTATTCTGGACCCTCAACTGGGTACTGGCCCTGGGCCAGTGTGTCCTGGCTGGGGCCTTTGCCTCCTTCTACTGGGCCTTCCACAAGCCCCGGGATATCCCCACCTTCCCTCTGAGCGCTGCCTTCATCCGCACCATCCGGTAAGCCCAGGACACGGGGCTGGGAATTGTGAGCCTGGGAGTCCCAAGGGTCCTGGGGCCGCCTCTGACTGCCTAACCCCTCGCAGTTACCACACCGGGTCGCTGGCCTTCGGATCCCTGATCCTGACCATTGTGCAGATAGTTCGAGTCATCTTGGAGTACATTGACCACAAACTGAGAGGTAAACTGAGTTCGGGGGCTGAGGAAGGCCAGGCTGAGCAACTGGATCCTCTGGGAGGCGCTGTCAGGGGATAGAGTCCAAACACGAGCCCCCCTCACCCCCAGAAGCCCAGAACCCTGTGACCCGCTGCATCATGTGCTGCTTCAAGTGCTGCCTCTGGTGTCTGGAAAAGTTCATCAAGTTCCTGAACCGCAATGCATACATCATGGTGAGCCCCAATGCTTGAGCAACCACTTGCTCCAGGGTCCCTTGGCCCAGGCCCCCCATCCTGGCCCAGGTGAGCTCTCCACAGGTAACTCTGACCTTTCCACTTCACCCAGATCGCCATCTATGGGAAGAATTTCTGTGTCTCAGCCAAAAACGCCTTCATGCTGCTCATGCGGAACATCATCAGGTCAGGCTGTCCACCCCACCCGCGACCCCGGGGGATCTCCCACCCCAGGCCAGCTTCATGGGCACACTGTGCTCAGAAGGGCCTCAAGCTTGGTTTAATGCTCTGCTGCCTCCATCTTGAAATGTGAACAATTTTCACTTTGTATCTGTAACGGCAAATTATATAGCCAATTCTGCTCCCAGCCCTGCCAGGCCTCTCACCCCCATCCTACCCCAACTCCCCATACAGGGTGGTCATCCTGGACAAAGTGACAGATCTGCTGCTGCTCTTTGGGAAGCTGTTGGTGGTTGGAGGTGTTGGTAAGGACCAGGGCTGGGAGTTAAAGGAACAGAGGGCAGGCGTGCTGGGTGGCTGAAGAGGTAACCTCTGAGAAATGACACTGACCGCCAGATCTCTTCCACAGGGGTCCTGTCCTTCTTTTTTTTCACTGGTCGCATCCAGGGGCTGGGTAAAAACTTTGAGAACCCCCAACTCAACTACTACTGGCTACCCATCATGGTGAGTGACTCCCCCTTCTCTGCCTCACCCCCAACTCCCCAAAGGAACGCTAAAGGGCCTTGTGTCTTCCAGACCTCCATCGTAGGGGCCTACGTCATCGCCAGCGGCTTCTTCAGCGTTTTTGGCATGTGTGTAGACACGCTCTTCCTCTGTTTCTGTGAGTCACACCCTCACCTCCTCCCCCAACTTCAAGGTACCAGACTGTTCAGGCTTTTTAGAAAACTTGGTGCTTCCAGAAACAGCGACTCTGTAAAAGAGCCAGAGCCAAAGGCAGCCTCTGCTGGCATCCTCAGGCCAGGGGTTTGGGGAAGAAAGGAGGAAGTGAGCTCCCAGGCTGGTGAGTTCTTCCAAGAAAGAGCATTCCAGGGCAGAGGCCTCTGGGAACTTCCAGAAAATCTAGGGTAGAAATTAGCCGCAAGAGACTTCCCAGCAGGTGGCTGTAGTGAGTGGGGATTTTCTAACCCTCTTATAATTCATTCTGGCTCTGCGCTAATCGATTGACATGCATTTTTTTCCGTTAACTCTTATCACACGATGAAATACAGTATCATTGACTCCACTTTACAGATGAGGAAACTGAGATTATATAACATACCCAGCAGGTTACAAAAGCTACCCGAAAAAAACAGCCGGTGGTGGTGCAGCCTACAAACCAGGCAGCCAGTTTCTTAGCCCAAGATTTTCCGGGGGGAGTGGCTGTGGCCCCCTGAGGGTCCGCTCTAACGGGTCTCTGTTGCGGCTCAGTGGAGGATCTGGAGCGGAACGACGGCTCCCTGGACCGGCCCTACTACATGTCCAAGTCCCTTCTGAAGATTCTGGGCAAGAAGAACCAGGCGCCCCCGAAAGACAAGAAGAGGAAGAAGTGAGAGATGCAGCCCTGAACCAGGGCTGCACCCCGCCTGTACAGCCTCATAGCCTCACCTACCTTCCAGATCCCGATTTTGTAGTAAAAACGTTTTATTAAAGAGTGCTATTTTGTTTTCTCAAAAAGTCTGGGACTTTTATTCCTTCCATGACAACCCGCAGTCCTTTTCTTCCCCGCCTGGCTCTTTAAAATAGGCCCCGCCCCTGTGACGCAGCCAGGTACCGCGGCCAATCAAAAGGCTCTTCCGAAGTAACGCCTGCCCATCGTCACGCCAGCCAATACCCTTCCCTCCGGGTCACGCGCTCCGGGTCTTCAAAGAGAGCCAATTGGAAGGGCTAGCTTGGAGGCTGAAGGGTCACGAGGGGAGTCGGAGTGTGAAAGGACCAGTTAGTGTCGCGGAAGCTCGGCGGGGCGGCTGGCAGTGAGGCGGCTTTGGGGGTGATACCTGAGGGTTTAAAGGGCCGGGATCTGCTGACCGACTCCCGCCAGCGTCTAGGCCTGGGGGCCGGGGTCGCGGCCTCCGCGGGCAGACATGATGGCGGAGCGCTCCGGCACGGTGCTCCGGGACAGACCCGGGGGACCGCGGACGCTGGGGTTCAGGGGAGGCTGTAGAGTTCAGGTGTTGGCCGCGATCTTCCTGCTGCTGTTGTCTTTGGCAAGATTCGGAACTACGGCAGGGAACGACTTCGATCTGGTGAGTGTCACCCCTCATATAGCCCCATCCCCCGACCCACGCGGGCACTCTATGCCTGGTGTTCCTCGGGGCGCGGGCTGCTGAGCCCCGTCTCCTCCGCGGGACTTTCCCGCGGTTCTCAGACCCTGTTCTCTCCACTCTCCCTGTTCAACCCCTCTCGATCTCCGGGCTCCGTCCTCCTCTCCTCTGCGTCTCCTCTTCATTCAAGCTCCTTCCCCTTTTGAGGTCCCTCCGCTCCTTCAGGGCTCCTTCCTCCCTCCCGAGCCCCGAGCCCCCGGCTTCACTCCAGACTCTCCTCCGGGTTCCCCTTCCTTGTTCTGGGACCCATGCCCCCACTCGGGATCCCCAGCACCCTGCCTCTTCCAGGGAAACTCGACTGCAAGCTGCTAGTCATCGTCCTAAAACCCCAAGTCAAATTTGTTCGTGTTGACCCTCCCTTCTCCCTTCGCAGGTTCAGCCGCTGGTGACCATGGAGCAGCTGCTGTGGGTGAGTGGGAAGCAGATCGGCTCCGTGGATACCTTCCGCATCCCGCTTATCACAGTAACTCCTCAGGGCACTCTCCTTGCCTTCGCTGAAGCCCGAAAAATGTCCTCGTCGGATCTGGGGGCCAAGTTTATTGCTCTGCGGAGGTCTATGGACCAGGGTATAAAGATACCTGGGTGGCAAGTTCTGGTGCTGGGTTAGGTGGATGGGGAGCCTGACCTGCCCAAGGACCCTGAGGATAGGGGAACTTGGGGGGCTGGAGGCCTGGGTCCCTGAAGGGTGCAGGGAACTTAAGGAGGGAAGCTGTCCAGGGCACTGATCTGGAAATTGAGATCACCTAGGAGTTGAACATTCATTCAGACGTTTATTGAACACATACTATATATCAGGCACTATTCAAGGTTATGTGAATACACTTATGAAGAAAACAGACCAAAATTCCTGTCCTCAAGGGGCTTATATTCTAATTCAATATATATATAATGTTTTAATTCTATATTCAATTATGCTTATTGTAATAAGCATAATAAATAAGTTTACTTTTTATGTCAGAAGGTGATAAATGCAATGGAGAAAAATAATACAGAGCAAGAAGTATGGGGAGTGCCGGAGTTCAATTGCAATTTCAAATAGGTGACATTTGAACAAAGACTTGAAGGAGGTGAAGGAGTGAGCCTGGAAGAAGAGTACCCCAGGCAGATGTCACAAGTCTGTGCAGAGGCCTCAAGAAGGGAGGGAAGTATTTGAGCAATGGGAAGGAGCTTGTGTGGCTGGATGGAGTGAGTGAGGGTAGAATAGATGAGGTCAGAGAGGTAAGGAGGGGCGGGTCTTATAGGGCCCTCGGGCCATTCTAAGGCCTTGGGTCCCTGGCAGGAGGTGCAAATTTACAAGGAGTGGTGGAAAGGTCACCTCCAGAGTACTCACCCTGGATTTCTTCCCTTTGTTCTTTAGGTAGCACGTGGTCTCCTACAGCCTTCATTGTAGATGATGGAGAAACACCAGATGGGCTGAACCTGGGAGCAGTGGTGAGCGATAGGGAGACAGGAATTGTATTCCTTTTCTACTCCCTCTGTGCTCACAAGGCTGGCTGCCAGGTGGCCTCCACCATGTTGGTGTGGAGCAAGGATGACGGTGTTTCCTGGAGCTCACCCCGGAACCTTTCCTTGGATATCGGCACCGAGGTGTTTGCCCCTGGACCGGGCTCAGGCATTCAGGTCTCTGTCTGAGAGGGGTGGAGGGGGCTGCCTTGTGGAGAGTCTGGGTGATGCCCCAAAATAGATTCCTTTCCAAGGAGAAGGTGCTGTGAAGTCAAATTTTCTGTCTTAGATGGGATTCCTTGGAAGAAAGGGACATCCTGGGAGGAACATCCTACCAAGAGAAGATGGAACTTTGCCCTTGGCTGCCTATTTGGGGGTTTTCAACAGGGCTGCACTAGTCCATGTGGTGCCTGTGCAGAATAGAAAAAGGCTCTCCTTTCTTTGAGCAGACACAGGGCTGTGCCATGGGGCGCAGCTTGGTGAGTGAGCACAGGTTGGCTTTAAGCTCCTGTGCACCCCTGTGGCTTGTTGTGTGCACAGCCTGTTCAGTGTACACCCTGGATGTCCTGAAGGAGCTTATTCTGTACAAGAGCTCCTTAATTCAGGCAGTAGGTGTTTACGGGATCCTTCTGGGACCCTCAGTAAGCAAGGATAGAACCAAGTATGAGATGTGTCCTCACACTTAGGAGGTGGTGGGTTGCCCTTCCCTCTGAGCCCCCTCAGTGTTTCCCTGTGTGATGCCAGTTCCCTTTCTCATAGAAACAGCGGCAGCCACGGAAGGGCCGCCTCATCGTGTGTGGCCACGGGACGCTGGAGCGGGATGGGGTCTTCTGCCTCCTCAGTGATGATCATGGCGCCTCCTGGCGCTATGGGAATGGGATCAGAGGCATCCCCTATGGCCAGCCCAAGCAGAAATACGACTTCAACCCTGATGAATGCCAGGTCAGGACTCCGTGGGCTGTTCCGTGCCCTGTCCTCCAGACACCATTTCACTCACAGACCCAGGGTCTGGCTGCCCAGCACTGTGCCTCACAGCCTTGCTTCCTCAGGGGCTGGGCCCTTTTTCCTGCCCCTTCCTTGGGTCATCCTGATGCCCTGTTCTCTCCCCTCAGCCCTATGAGCTTCCAGATGGCTCAGTCATCATCAATGCCAGGAACCAGAACAACTACCACTGCCACTGTCGAATCATCCTCCGCAGCTATGACGCCTGTGATACACTGAGGCCTCGGGATGTGACCTTCGACCCAGAGCTCGTGGACCCTGTGGTAGCTGCAGGAGCTGTAGCCACCAACTCTGGCATCATCTTCTTCTCCAACCCAGCCCATCCAGAGTTCCGTGAGTGTCTGCCAGTGGGGTTGTCAGGGGAGCCCCTGTTATCTAAAGAAGGCCTAGGCAGCACCCCCCCTCTCCCTGACTCTGCTACTCTCCCCAGGAGTGAACCTGACCCTGCGCTGGAGCTTCAGCAATGGGACTTCATGGCGGAAAGAGACGGTCCAGCTGTGGCCAGGACCCAGTGGCTACTCCTCGATGGCAGCCCTGGAGGGCAGCGTGGGTGGGGAGGACCAGGCCCCCCAGCTCTACGTCCTGTATGAGAAAGGCCTGAGCCAATACACAGAGAGCGTCTCCCTGGCCAAAGTCAGCGTCTATGGGACACTCTGAGTTGCGTGCAGGGGTAAAAGGCCCTGGACTCAGCCTTCAGGATCATGGGTCTGTGGTGGGTCTGCTGGAGGTGCCTGAAAGACAGTTTCAGCTTCCTTTAGACACTAGCCTTTTGCAAAACCAACTTCTCTTTGACAGGGAAATCACTCTGTTAGGACTAAAAGCCTGGCTGCTTCTCCCACACAAGAAGTCCTGCCCTCCCCGGACAATGATCGGTCCTTTTCTTGGACAGGGTGAGGTGGGCCCGTAGCATTGAAGAAATGTGAGCTCAGGGAATTGAGGAAGGCTGAGCTTCCTCTTTGGACTAAGGTATTGGCTTTGAAGAAGGTTGGTGAATGTCCCGGAAGGGTGGGATGTTTGATTTCAGGGTGGGGAACTAGCCTCACCACCCACCTTGACTATTTATGAATCAAAATGTTTGTAACTTAATGTTTTTAATGAAGGAGCATGAACATGAGTAGCATCTCTGGTTGTCAATGCGCGTCTTCATGTCTGTTTTCCTCATGTACACTTGTGAGATGGAACTCAGCTATGGGGAAGCTGGTGTACTTATTGCCTGTGGAAATCTAACTGGCCAGTCAAAGCCTTCTTTCCCTTTCACATTCTTTCTCATCACAGGAAAACTGATTGATCTTCAGAGGTGTCATGAGAGTAGGAGGGGGAGCCCCATAAGATATTTAAAAACTTGCTCTGTTTTATATTTCTAAGATGGAGTAGGATACTGTCCAGGCTGGCCTGGCAGAGAAGTCAGCACTGTGACAAGTTATGTGAGAAAATAGTATCATCCTAAGGCAGATGCTGTGAAAAGAACCTGGGTCGGCTGCAGCTGTGTGGGAGAGCCACAGCTTTCCTCCATGTGGAAAAAAAAGTAAGGCGCCTGGAAGGGATGGTGAGAATGCTCAAGGCTGAGGGATAAGGGCCACATCTATTTGTAGTTAGAGGGTGTTTTACTGCCAGCTGCTTCTCTAAGAAATGACAGGATAGGGTTGACCCATAGGGTGGTGTAGCAGTTAAGTTAGCTCATTCTGCTTCAGCAGCCCAGGGTTTGCCAGTTGGATCCTGGGTGTGGACCAACGCACTGCTTATCAAGCCATGCTGTAGCAGGCGTCCCACATATGAAACAGAGGAAGAGGAAACAGATGTTAGCTCAGGGCCAGTCTTCCTCAGCAAAACCAGAAGGATGGGCAGTGGATGTTAGCTCAGGGCTAATCTTCCTCAAAAAAAAAAAAAAAAAAACGGAAAGAAAAGAAATGATAGGATAATTTGTTCTGTCTGGTGGAAGCAGTGGAATAATCCCACTGTATGTGAAGACATGGTGTAATTTTGTTAGATTTTATCAAGAATTTGTGGTCAATAATGTAACACTTGAATTTTTCATTTACAGACATTTTTAAAAACATAGAAAAGTAGAGGAAATAGTTTAACGAGCCCCACATACACCCCAACATCGTTTCAACAGTTATCAAGATGTTGTCATATTTGCTGCTTCTGATTCTTTTCTTTTCATTTGCTGAAGTATTTTAAAGCAAATCCCAGACCTCATGACATTCACCCCTACATTCTTAAGTATACATCTCATTCTTTAAAATGGAACGTTTTGTTGTATAACCATAATGTCGTTGTACACCCAAAACATTAACAATGACTCTATGGTACCAGCTAAGACTCAATGTTCAAATTTTATCAGATGTCTCAAAAATACCTTATTTATGGTTGATTTGTTCAAATCAGGATCCAAAGAAAATATACACATTGGATTTTGACATTTCCCAAGTCTCTTTTAATCAATAGTCCCACCTCTTTTCTTTTTTTGAAACCATTTATGCAGAAATGGAGTCATTTGTCCTAAAGAAATTTCCATTTTTGGGTTCATTAGTTTGCTTTCTCAGAGTGTCATTTAACTTCTTCCTCCATACCTTGTATTTCCAGGTCTCAAACCTGAGGTTTGATTGGATTCAGATTCCATGGGGAGCGGGGTGGGGGCAGCATGATGCCTTCACAGGAGCTGTGTGCTTCCTGTTGCGCCCGTCAGGAAGCAAGTACTGTCTGCTCGTCCCTCTCTGAGTGAAGCTGAGGTTGAGTGGTGGGTTCAGATGACCAAATTCTGACCCTCTTTTGTAGGTTTCCCCCATCAAACTTAGAACTGATAGTTTCATCCACAGATGAGTTTTGCCTGAATCAACCATTTCATGAGGGGTTGTGAAATGTTGATTTTTAAATTCTGTTATTTCATCCTCATTTATTAGCTGGAATTCTTCAGTAAAAAAAGAGCTTTCCTTCATGGAGGCTGTTCGGTTGCCCTGAAAACATGGTTTGTATGGGAATGGCAGGATAAATGCTTAATTTCCCCCCTTTAATTGCTGGTTCTCAGAGTAAATTGATGTAATACTTTGCCTTAGCCAGTAAACCACATTGTGACCACACAAGAAACACAAACAGAGGCAGAATCTGTGGGCCTGCAGGAGGAAGCAGGGGGACATCTGAGGGAAGAAGGGAGAGAAACAAAGGCAGGGGCGTGGTTGTGGGGGGTCTGCTTTTCTAATGCAGATCACGAAATAGGACACAAGGAAGAATGGTGGGGCTGGTGTCTATAGCACTTGGGACATCTGCTGTCTGATACCACTAAAACTTGCACATCTGACCAAGTCGTGTTAAGATTTTATTTCTCAGAAATAGTGAAGGAAAGAAAGGAAATGATACCATGAATGTTTGACCCATGAGCTACTGCCTTGTGAAGTAGACGTCGCAGAGGCTTGTGAGAAAGTGACCATGTTGCTTCTTCATAGCCAAGAACCCTCAGCTAAGAGAGGATCCTCTTCAAGGACCTCCTCCCCAGCCCTGGGCCCCACCCCAGACCTGCAGATTCCAGTATTTCTAGAATCAGTGTCTAGGACTTTGCTTTTTTCTTTTTTTGGAAGATTAGCCCTGAGCTAAGTGCTGCCAATCCTCCTCTTTTTGTTGAGGAAGACTGGCCCTGAGCTAACATCTGTGCCCAGCTTCCTCTACTTTATACGTGGGACACCTAACACAGCATGGCTTGCCAAGTGGTGCCATGTCTGCCCCCGGGATCTGAGCCGGCGAACCCCGGGCCACCGAAGCAGAACGTGCATGCGCACTTAAGCACTGCACCACCGGGCCAGCCCGCACTTTGCATTTTTAATAGGAATTGCAGGAGAGTCTAATGCTCGAGGGTCCCTGGACTGTACTTTAAGAAACTTTCTCTTAGACATTTAGCCTAGACTTAGGAAGATTAAATTTCAAAACACTGAAGAAAAGATCTCAAAAGAGAAACTGTCTCAGCAGGAAGAATATGTGTCTAAAGAAACCAGTAACCATATAGCTGACAGGGACCAAACCTGCCCTATTTACCCAGGCGTCTTAAAGACCCGCCCCAACACCTGGCACATGGTGGGTGCTTTAAGACAGGAGGAAAGACAAGTCCAGGATGATAAGGAGCTGGGCCAGTGGTTTTCAAGGTGTGGTCCCAGCTGAGTGGCAGCACTTCCTGGGAACGTGTTAGAAAACCTTGGCCTTCCCCGCTCCTCGACTGCCTCCTGAGACCTACAGAATCTGAAACTCTGGGGGTGGGCCCAGCAATCTGTGTTAACAAACTCTCCAGGGGATTCTGATGCACACTCAAGTTTGAAAATCAGGATTAGAACACGTGTCCGGGGTGCAGAAAGGGTTGTAGAACTTTTTGTTGGTTAGCTTTTTTTCTTGTAACATAAAGGGGGAATTGGAAGGAGTGGCAGGAGGCTGAAAGGGGAAGGTATAGTGTGTATTTTTACAAATAGGACAAAGTGGACTTTGAAAACTACAGCCTGGTGAGTGCCACCTGGATCAGCAGCCCAATTCTAGTGTGGAGCCCCAACCCCACAGCACAGGCCCTTCTCCCCTTCACACAATCAGCCCCTCGGCTCAGGATTGAACCAGCTCTGGGCTCGCTCTCCCTGTCTTACCAGGCTGCACTTAAACAATTGAAAGAGATCGTTAACTGTTAATATTGAACAGCAAATACCAGGGACCAGGCACCAGGTACACTTTTTCACTAATTCAGCCCTCACAACAAGAAATCATTAACAGGACAGAGCAGGAGGAGGTCAACTATTTTCACCCAAAAAAATGATTAGGAAGGAAGATTTAAGGGGCCCGCCCTGTGGCCAAGTGGTTAAGTTCGCAAGCTCCGCTGCGGCGGTCCCGGGTTTCGCCAGTTTGGATCCTGGGCACGGACATGGCACCGCTCATCAGGCCATGCTGAGGCGGCATCCCACATGCCACAACTAGAAGGACACACAACTATGTACTAGGGAGATTTGGGGAGAAAAAGGAAAAAATAAAATCTTAAAAAAAAAAGGAAGGAAGATTTAAGACAAAGGCCTGTGCTTCTTTTTGACAAAAAAAGGGACTCAGATTACCACAATGAAAGAGTGGTTCTTCCCTTTCCTAATATTCTGGATAGAATATTTTTATTTTTATTTTTTTATTTTTTTTGAGGACAATCAGCCCTGAGCTAACATCTGCCAATCCTCCTCTTTTTGCTGAGGAAGACTGGCCCTGAGCTAACATCCGTGCCCATCTTCCTCTACTTTATATGTGGGATGCCTACCACAGCATGGCTTGCCAAGCGGTGCCATGTCCACACCTGGGATCCGAACCCATGAACCCCGGGCCACCGAAGTGGAACGTGCACACTTAACTGCTGCGCCACCGCGCCAGCCCCAAGATAAACAATATTTTAATGCAATATTTTTAAACACTGACAAACTACAGCTCTCAGGCTAGCTGCCTCTCTTTGTAAATAAAGTATCAAAAGGCCTCACCTTCAGTGGGTGAACTGGCCTCCGTCTTTGTTCTGGAGAGAGCAAAAAAAAAAAAAAGAAAGAAAAGAAAAGCGTCTCTGGAAAATTCCTAACAAAATTCACACTCCTGTGGGACTGAGGTCAGAAATCACATTTCCTACGGCCCCTAAATCTGCAAGCCACAGTTTATCAGCACCAGATCTTAAACTCAGTGGTGAGTACATGTTGTTTATCAGTCTTCTTTAAAGTGTACATAATTATTCTATACACTTTTGTATATATTATATACTTCACAACAAATAAAATAGAAGGAAAAAGATAAATGGAGACCTCTGGGTAACTTGACAAATATAGAGCCACAAAGAAAGTGGTGCCCAGAGCGAATGATCCCATCATGCATCAAGAGGCGATACACCTAGAGGGAGGAGAGGAGATACATAATCACCTTTTTGCTTCAGTATCTTAAGCCCAGCTAACTTTGCTGTGTTCCTGTCAATTAGCCAATTTAAGGGACACGTGTTGTCTGACCTCTACCAAGCTTGGTTCTGTTATTTTGGAATCCCAGGAGATGTTGAGATGCCCTTGCTATTGGAGGTAGAAGCCTAGTAGAGAGCAACATCCAGGAACTAATATGGGTTCATTGAGGATATCATCCAACCCCAGTGACAGTTCCTTGGCCACAGTTGTAAAAGGAGACATCAGAGGAAGACCAGTGTCTCGGTGTGTCTGGGTCTCAGCAAGGCATTTGATAAGGTCAAAGGGACCACAGGGAAGTTTCCTGGACCCATGTATACAAAAAAGAGGGGGCACCCTTGACCAGAGCAGGAGCTCAGGCCTTGGCAAGGGACTGACAGAGACGGGGAGACCAGCCCACAGGACCCTGCATCCTAGCATCCTGGGCCTTGTTGCAAGATAGTAATGATATAAGAAATTTGTATATGTTGAGGTGTATGGGGAAGCCATTCTAGATTAAACTTGATTTTGGCCTAAAATTTATGTGAACCAAAGAAGCCTGACTTATGGCCTGTCAAACATGCATTGTACGCGTGCTTCATACACCTGCCTCAATTATAATCCTAAGGTAAAGAATGCACTCTTTGAAGATAAGAATTAATGCCTCCCTTCTTGTGACACCTGATGTCTCCCTTCCTGTGTCATCAGGATCATGTCGACCCACTGTGTACATGCTAATCTGTAATAAAATAGCTCCTTGAAGTGTTGAAAGAATGTACCCCTGTCATGCTTGATGTTTGTCTCTGTTTGGAAATGGTATATAACTGTGCTGAAAATCACTCTTCTCTGGAGGGCTTTCTTCCCTTGCAAAGGCTGTGACTTCCAGGCTATAGTCCTCAGTTTTTGGCTTAAATAAAATGCTCTTATTTTCTTTACTATAGAATGATTATTGATTATTTGCATCAACAGCAACAATAATGATAATGTGTCCTGGAAGCTTAATCTGTCAGGCATGGCTAAGCACTTCACGTGTCTTGGCTTTCCTCCTCACCAGAGCTCTGTGAGGCAGAGGTGGAAGGGACACGAAGCGACTTCAGAGCCAGAAAGGAGAGCAGGGAATCATCATGGTGAACACAGGCATTCCCATCAAGATCACCATGGACGATCCCTCCACCACACAGTTCACCAGCCTCATGCACAACTTCATCTTGAAGGCCTGGAGCACCATTGCGAAATTGACCCCCAGAAGGACCTCATCTTCCTTCCAATTCACTCCAAGAAAAATGAAATTATAGTTGCACCAGATAAAGACTATTTCCTGATTGTGATTCAGAATCTGACTGAATAAGCCACTCTCTTGGCTCCCCACGTCATTACTTAATTTAATGCCCTCCAAGAATAATAGTGTTAATCATGTCAACCGACTGGCTGGTGGAAATCACCTTAGAGCCCACTCAGACCAATCCAGTGACCAAGGGTGGGCTGCAGCTCTGCCCACCCCAGCAAAGATCCTCTGCTGGCCAATTGCCCTTAAGTTCCCAGGGGGGCCCTCTTTCCTCCTGGCCAGGTTTTGGAGCAAGAGTTTGTGAGCAACAAACATCCTGCTTCCTTCTGACCTTCAATTCACTTTGTCACCCTTGGAAAAGGCTGTTTTTCTTTAACTAAAAATAACCAAAATGCTAAAAAAAAAAAAAAAAAAAAAAAGAGGGCTGGCCCAGTGGTGCAGTGGTTAAGTTCACACACTCTGCTTTGGCAGCCCAGGGTTCACCGGCTCAGATCCTGGGTATGGACATGGCACTGCTCATTAGGCCAGGCTCTGGCAGGAGTCCCACATAAAGTAAAGTAGAGGAAGATGAGCACGGATGTTAGCTCAGGGCGTCTTCCTCAGCAAGAAGAAGAGGATTGGCAGCAGATGTTAGCTCAGGGGTGATCTTCCTCAAAAAAAAAAAAAAGAGGAGAATTCATTTGTCACCATTGGAGGAGACTTTTACACCAACTCCTTATATACAATACTGTAAATAAAGGAAAAGAATAAGTCATCCTATCTTTGCAGTGGGAACAAGTAATTCAGGTTAGACGAAATACCAGTGTAGGGGCCAGCCCTGTGGCCAAGTGGTTAAGTTCGTGTACTCTGCGGACCTGGTCATCGAGCCATGCTGAGGCTGTGTCCCACATGCCACAGCTAGAGGGACTCAGAACTAAAAATATACAACTATGTACTGGGGGGCTTTAGGCAGAAGAAGGAAAAATAAAAATAAATAAATAAAGATCTTTAAAAAAAACAGTTTATGAGATGACTTATTACTTCTTTTACAAAGGATTGTCAGCTAACAAGTGTAGGAAGAATGATCCCACTGGAAAATCATTATTTTGCAAACTTGAATGAAATAATTAACTCAGGGGAAGGAGTTCAGAGCATGGCACCCCAAAATATGCCACTTTGGCGTATTTATTATTTTGAATTAAAGGCCCTTGAGAAACAGCAGGTGCAAGAAAGGCACTCTGACCTTCCAGTTAACATTTTTTTTCCTGCTTTTTCTTCCCCAATCCCCCGAGTACATAGTTGTATATATTTCAGTTCTGGGTCCTTCTAGTTGTGGCATGTGGGACGCCACCTCAGCATGGCCTGATGAGTGGTGCCATGTCTGCACCCAGGATCCGAACTGGTGAAACGCTGGGCTGCCGAAGCAGAGCGTGTGAACTTAACCACTCAGCCACGGGGCTGGCTCATGACCTTCCTTTTTCTTCCTGAAAGCAGGAAATAAAGCTCCGCTGTGAAAGATGCCCTCCCTGTACCAGGAGGAAGGAAGACATTCTTATCAAGGACAAGAAATTGAGACTGAAAGAATTCTATCCAAACAGACCTTGTTAAAATAATTATCTTCCTTTAGCCTCCCCAATACATGTAGTCACTTTTCCACAATTGCCTCCCTTTGTTCGACCTAACATAAAAGCAAGTAGGTTTCACCATTTCTTTGGGTCTTCATTCCTTAGGAGGGCTCCTGCGTCATGTAAAACATATTAAATAAATATGTATGCTTTTCTCCCGTTAATCTATCTTTGTCAGGTTAATTTTCAGGCACAGCCAGAGACCCTAAAAGGGTCAAGGAAAACTATTTCCTCCCCTACACAGGCAGAGATCATCAGTGGATGCTGAAATCATTGGGTTAAAGATTGATGGGGAACTAGATATTTATTCATTCAGTTGGTGGCAAAGAATTACCCCAATCTTGCCAATCACAAGTGGGGAAAATACCTCTACAATGACGAGATCTGGGGTCATCACTTTAACCAGGTGATCAAACTGAGACCAAGAATAATGGCACAAGTAGATATTGTGATCCCCCTGTTGTGAGGCCCTGCGAAGTATGTAGCATGTAGTAGACTGAAAAATGATCCCCCAAAAGGTATCCACGTCCTAACCCTGGAACCTGTGAATGTTACCTTATACAGGGAAAAAAGGGCCTTTTGCAGATGTGGATCTTGAGATGGGGAGATTACCCTGGATTATCCAGGTAGGCCCTAAATGCAATCACATATATCCTTACAAGAGGGAGGCAGAGGAAGATTCGACACGCACAGAGTGAAGAGAAGGAGGCAATGTGTGTGACACAGAGGCAGAAATTGGAGTGTTGGGGCCACAAGTGAAGGAATGTCAGCAGCCACCAGAAGCTGGAAGAGATAAGGAACAGATTCTCCCCCAGTATCTCCCGAGCAGGCAAGGCCCTGTCAACACCTTGATTTCAACCCAGTGAAACTGTTTCAGATTTCTGGCCTCCAGAACTGTGAGGGAATAAATATCTATTGTTTTAAGACAGCAAGTTTATAATAATTTGCTACAATAGCCACAGGAAACTAATACATAGTGTCATCCATGAAGTATTCTTGCCCAAACCATGTAACCAGAATCTAGTTAGGTCTTTGGGTGTAACTCCCAGGTTAAAGAAAATGCAGAAGATTGAGGAATAAGTTAAAAACATCAAAAGAAGGGGGCCAACCCGTGGTGCAGTGATTAAGCTTGCATGCTCCACTTCGTGGCTGGGGTTTGCTGGTTCAGATCCCAGGCATGGACCTACCCACCGCTTATCAAGCCATGCTGTGGCAGGCGTCCCACATATAAAAGAGAAGAAGATGGGCATGGATGGTAGCTCAGGGTCAATCTTCCTAAAAAATAAATAAAAATAAATAAATCAAGAGGGCACAGTTAGACGAATCCAACTTGTGGAACATAGACAACTGGCCTAGTCTTTTCAAAAGATCAGCGTCACAGAAAGAGGCAAAGAAGTAGGTTGTTCTAGAATCAAAAGCATTACAAGATGTAACAGTAAAATACCACGCTTGATCCTTGATTGGATACTAGCTCTTTAAAAATACAACTACCATAAAAGACATTTGGGGAACATTTGAAAAAATTTGAATACTGATTAAATATTAAGTAATATTAGGAATTACTGTTAATTTTCTTAGGTATGGTAACAGTGTTGTGGATGTGTAGCTGAATGTCCTTATGTTGTGGACATGCATGCTGAAGTATTTAGGGATAAAATGTCACGATCTCTGTAACTCATTTTGAAATGAGTCTGCCGAATATATGTATATACACACATGCATATATAATTTAATATATATTTACTATTTTTATAATAGAATATAATTTAACATTTTTGCCACATTTTCAAATATGGCAAAATGTTGACAATTGTTGGAATTAGGTGATGAGCATATGGGTGTTCTTTATACTATTCTTCCTACTATTTTAAAAGTTTCATAATAACAAGTTTAAAAAGTAAATTTTTATAACAGTTACTTAGCCTCCTTTAGAAGAAATTAATCCAGGGTGGAGCACAGCCATTCCCTGTGCGCCACTAGGAAATGGGAGGGCTCCCTGATCCAGGGTGGCACCTGCTGTTGTTGCAAGGCCTTTTAGAGACAGCTCCCTCCCTGGTTTATTACCTGACATCAGCATATAACTGGGGATTATTGCCTGACATCTCTATCTTCACTACATTCTTTTTTTTTTTTTTTTATTGGGGTCATATTGGTTTATAACATTATATAAATTTCAGGTGTACATCATATTTCCATTTCACTGTAGGCTACATTGTGTTCACCAACCAAAGTCTAATTGCCATCTGTCGCCATACACGTGTCCCTCTTACCCCTTTCACTCCCTTCCCTTACCATCTGGTAACCACCAATGTATTCTCTGTATCTATGTGTTTGTTTGTTGCTGTTGTTGTTTTAATCTTCCACACGAGTAAAATAATATGGTGTTTGGCTTTCTCCATCTGACTTATTTCACTTAGCATAATGCCCTCAAGGTCATTTCATGTATTCACAAATGGCAAGATTTCATCTTTTATGGCTGAGCGGTATTCTATTGTGTATATATACCACATCTTCTTTATCCATTCATCCCTCGATGGGCACGTAGGTTGTTTCCAAGTCTTGGCTGTTGTGAATAATGCTGCAATGAATGTAGGGGTGTATGTATCGTTTCGAATTAGTGTTTTCATATTCTTTGAATAAATACCCAGAAGTGGAATAGCTGGGTCATATGGTATTTATTCTTAATTTTTTGAGGAATCTCCATGTTGTTTTCCATAGTGGCTGCACCAGTTTGCACTCCCACAAGCAGTGTATGAGGGTTCCCTTTTCTCCACATTCTCTCAAACACTTCTTTTTTTTTAATTTTTTATTTTTTCCTTTTTCTCCCAAAGCCCCCCAGTACATAGTTGTGTATTTTTAGTTGTGGGTCCTTCTAGTTGTGGAATGTGGGATGCCGCCTCAGCATGGCTTGATAAGCGGTGCCATGTCTGTGCCCAGGATTTGAACTGGTGAAACCCTGGGCCGCCGAAGCAGAGCTCGCAAACTTAACCACTCAGCCGTGGGGCCAGCCCCTCCAACACTTCTTATTTCTTGTCTTTTTAATAATACCCATTCTGATGGGCATGAGGTGATAATTCATTGTAGTTTTGTTTTGTTTTGTTTCTTTGAGGAAGATTAGCCCTGAGCTAACTACTGCCAATCCTCCTCTTTCTGCTGAGGAAGACTCGCCCTGAGCTAACATCCATGCCCATCTTCCTCTGCTTTATATATGGGATGCCGACCACAGCATGGCTTTTGCCAAGCGGTGCCATGTCTGCACCTTGGATCCAAACCGGGGAACCCCAGGCTGCGGAGAAGCAGAACTTGTGAACTTAACCACTGTGCCACCTGGCCGGCCCCATCATGGTAGTTTTGATTTGCAACAACATAATTAGTGATGTTGAACATCTTTTCATGTGCCTGTTGGCCATCTGTATGTCTTTTTGGGAAAAATGTCTGTTCAGATCTTTTGCCCTTTTTTTTTTTTGAGGAAGATTAGCCCTGAGCTAACATCTGCTTCCAATCCTCCTCTTTTTGCTGTGCTAACATCTGTGCCCATCTTCCTCTACTTTATATGTGGGACACCTGCCACAGTATGGCTTGACAAGCAGTGCCATGTCCAAACCCAGGATCCGAACCGGCGAACCCCGGGCCGCTGAAGAGGAACATGTGAACTTAACCACTGAGCCACCAGACTGGCCCCTTGCCCATTTTTTAATTGGGTTAGTTTTTTTGCTGTTGAGTTGTATGCATTCTTTATATTTTTTGGATATTAATCCCTTATCAGATATATGATTTGCAAATATCTTCTTCCAGTTGTTAGGTTGTCTTTTTGTTTTGTTATGGTTTCCTTTGCTGTGCAGAAGCTTTTTAGTTTGATGTAGTCCCATTTATTTTTTCTTTTGTTTCCTTTGCCTGAGGAGACACAATATTCAAAAACATATACTGCTAAGACCAATATCAAAGAGCATACTGCCTATGTTTTTCATTCTAGTTTTGTGATCAGGTCTTACATTCAAACCTTTAATCCATTTTGAGTTAATTTTCATGTATGTTGTAAGATAATGATCCACTTTCATTCTTTTGCATGTGACTGTCCAGTTTTCCCAACACCATTTATTGAAGAGACTTTGCTTTCTCCATTGTATGTTCTTGGCTGCTTTGTCAAAAATTAGCTGTCCATAGGCGTGCGGGTTTATTTCTGAGCTCTTAATTCTGTTCCATTGATCTGTGTGTCTGTTTTTGTTTCAATACCATGCTGTTTGGGTTACCATAGCTTTGTAGTATATTTTAAAATCAGGGAGTATGATACTTCCAGCTTTGTTCCTTTTTCTCAGGATTGCTTTGGCTATTCGGGGTCTTTTGTTGTTCTATATAAATTTTAGGATTCTTTTCTATTTCCATGAAAAATATCATTGGGACTTTGATAGGGATTGCATTGACTCTGTAGATTGCTTTAGGAAGCATGGACATTTTAACTATGTTAATTCTTCCAATCCATAAGCACGGAATATCTTTCCATTTCTTTGTGTCTTCCTTGACTTCTTTCAGCAATGTTTTATAGTTTTCAGTGTACAGGTCTTTCAGTTCTTTGGTTAAATTTAATCCTAGGTATTTCATTCTATTCTGTCTGTTGCGATTGCATTTTTTTTTTATGAGAAAGCTTTGCCCTGGGCTAATATCTGTTGCCAATCTTCCTTTTTTTCTTTTGCTTGAGAAAGATTGTCCCTGAGCTAACATCAGTGCAAATCTTCCTCAATTTTGTACATGGGATGCCCCCACAGCATGGCTTGACGAGCAGTATGTAGGTCCACGCCCAGGATCCCAACTTGTGCTGAAGTGGACCATGCGAACTTAACCACTATGCCATGGGGCCAGCCTCATGATTGTATTCTTGATTTCTCCTTCTGCTATTTCGTTGTTAGTGTATAAAAACACAACTGACTTTTGTAAGTTCATTTTGCACCCTGCAACTTTTCTATATTCATTTATTATGCCTAATAGTTTTTTTGTGGATTCTGTAGGGTTTTCTATATATAAAATCATGCCATCTGCAAATAGTGACAGTTTCATTTCTTCTTTTCAAATTTGGATCGCTTTCTTTTTCTTGACTGACTGCTCTGGCCAGGACTTTCAACACGATGTTAAATAAGAGCGGCAAAAGTAGGCAGCCTTGCCTTATCTTCACCACATTCTTTAGAATTTAATTGGTTTAATGACAGCTATAGCCAGCCTAGAAGGTGACCTACCTCCACCTGAGATTCACCTGACTGAGGGCAATAAAATTTAACATTTTAAAAGTCAGCAGATACTTTAACCTTTAGGATAATCTCTTTCCTTATTCTTTGGGAAATACAGTAATCAAGACAATCATGGAAAAGTAGGATGTTAATGGACAAGAAAGTACCACAGTAAACAAACTAACAGATGGTCCAGAGCTGCTCAAAGCCAGATGCCCCCATATGCCACTGGGCAGAGTTAAGATGGCACCTGCAGCTGTTCTGGCTACATTATAAGGAACCAGTGTGGTGAGGGCAGCTCTAAACAAACAATGCCAAAGGTTGGGGCATCTCATTTTATCCTTCATGTTAACTTCCTTTTCATATTATTCACCTGTTTTCTCTGCTCCACATTATAGATGATTTCTTCTTCCAATACACTAATTCTCTATTCATAGGTCTGTTATTTAACCTATTTATTGTGTTTCTTATGTAGTCATTTATTTCAATTCTAGAATTTCTACTTGTTTCATTTGTTTCTTTTTCAAATCCACCTGTTCTTTCTTTATAATGTCCCGTTCTTGCACAATGGATTAAATTCTTTTCTTTGTCTTTTTGAACATCTTCAGCCTCCAAGCATGCTGTTATCTGAGTTTCTTGGCTGTAAAGTCAGCTGTTACTGTGCCTGCTGACTTGTTCCTGTGGGGGTAGATGGCCTGTGTTTTGGATTCTGGCTCATCTTGGGAACGGTTGTCTTCCAAGGGACGCCATATGTGAGCTCGGGAGTCTGGAGGTGTCCCTGTGGGGTGATTTAGTTTTTGCCTTTGCTCAATCCTTTAGAATTCAGATTCCAAACCATGTTTTTAAATTATTAATAGTTCAGACATATAAAAATATGAAAAATTATACATGAGCTCCACAGTGCCCCCATGTATACCTCCTTGACTGCATCACTTTCCTTAGCCACCCCCTTGTCACAGTCCAAGTAACTACTCTCTTGAAGCTAGCAGTTAGCAATCCTATGCATCTCTTTCTGCTTTTACTATATTATATCTAACTCTAAACAACATATTGTTCAGCTGTAGAAGTTTTTAAACATTCCATACTGTACATGTATTCTTCTGTGACTTGCCTTTTTTCTTCACATTATGTTAGATTAACTCATGCTGGTATGTTAGTCACACCACTGCTGCATGTAATGCATCACCTCTCTATGGTATTATATTTTATGAATATACCAAAATTTATCCATTTTCTTGTTGGAGAACATTTGGGTTGTTTCCTCTTTTTTCCCCCATTACGATTCCGCCAGTGACATTTGTGTGCATTGATCTTTATATGCACATGAGTTTGTTTACAGTGTATTACCGGAAATGGAAATGCTAGGTTGAAGAGAATGTGTCTCATATTTAGTAGGTATTGCCAAATTGTTTTTCAAAGAGATTGTATAAAGTTACATTCCCACAAGCAATGTCCAAAACAGTTTCTAAGTTTATTTCTCAGCTCTAGAATTTCCTCACAACCCAAATTTACATCTACAAGCTCTGTTGGCACAAGTACGGGTCTACTCCACAGACCAAGGCATGTGGCTGTGACCCCAGCCAGTGGGCAAAAACTTTATTCCCTGAACAACGACACAAGAGTGCCCACCAGCTCCTGGCTTTATGCCATGCGGCTGGAGCAGAGTGGAGAGTAGATGAGGTCAAGAGAGATGACAGAGCTAGACTGGGAGGACCTTGTTGGATGGTCCTTGTAGCCTGGCTTTCACTCTGAGTGAAACAGGAGCCATTACAGGATTTTGAGCAGAAGGACAAGACCTAAATCATGATTTGGAAGGAACCCTCTGGATGTTGTGTGGACATAGACTGAAACAGGGCAAGGGTGGAAGTTGAGAGACCAGTTAGGAGGCTGTTGCAGTCATGTACATGAACTGTCCAGGTGAGTCAATGGTGGCTGCTGCCAGAGTGGAATGGCAGTGGAAGTGTGAGATGCAGTCAATTCTGATGTCATTTTTAAGGTAGTGCCAACATGATTCGCTGACAAATTGGATATACAGCTACACGTTACTTAATGATGGGGATATGTTCTAAGAAATGCATTGTTAAGTGATTTTGTCGTCATGCGAACATCACAGACTGTACTTACACAAACCTAGATGGTATAGCCTAGTACACACCTAGTCTATATGGTACTAATCTTACGGGACCACCGTCAGGTATGGACCACCGTCGTATATGGGTCTGCTATTGACCAGAACATCATAATGCAGCACACAACTGTCATGAGAACAGAAGAGGAATCAAGCAGACTTCCGGGGTCTGGCATGAGCAACTGGCAGGGTGGAGGTATCGTCTGGAGGGGCTAGCACACTGAGGATTCCCAGGATGACAGGCTGAGGCCAGGCCCTGGGATGCTCACTGTCTGTGGTGGCTGAAACAGCAGGTCAGTTTCTGCTCAGAGTAACCACAGAGAGCTGTGGGGAGATCCACCCAGTCAGCTGGGAGGGATGACTGGTTACTTCTAAAGTTGCTCCACTCCTAGAGCCTGGTGGGGAGAGGAAAAGATAAGTGTTTTGGGGTGGAGGTCTTATCAAATCGCTGTCACCTGTTAGGAGAGGCTGTGGGGCTCAAGAATGGAGAAGACTAGAAAGTGATTTCCACGCCTGGAGTAAAGAAAAGGTCACGTGACCATCTTCACCATGGCTGTAGCTCAATCTTATACCCCAAACCTGGGGCTGGCACAGGAAGGAGGGTCCCAGCACCCAGGGGAAGACTGGGACCATACAAATAAGGGCAAGTGAATACAGAAGAGAGCCAGCCCTGATGACCTAGTAATTAAAATTCGGTGGGCTCTGCTTCAGCAGCCCAGGTTCAGTTTCCCAGTGGGGAACCACACCACTTGTCTGTCACTAGCCATGCTGTGGTGGCAGTTCACACAGAACCAGAAGTAGTTATTTATTTTTGGTGAGGAAGATTGTCACTAATATCTGTGCCAATTTTCCTCTATTTTGTATGTGGGACGCCCCCACAGCATGGCTTGGGGAGCAGTGTGTAGGTCCATGCCTGGGATCCCAACCCCTGAACACTGGGTTGCTGAAGTGGAGCACACGAATTTAACCATTACACCACCAGGCCAGCCCCAGAATTTACAACTATACACAACTATGTACTCAAGCTTTGCTGGCGGGTGGGTGGGTGGAAGACTGGTAACAGATGTTAGCTTAGGGCGAATCTTCCCCTGGGGGAAAAAAAAGAATGCAGACGAGACCTCTGGGGGCAAGAAATGAAGTTGACCATCTAATAGAGATATCCAGTATTAAGGGAGGGTGGGTGAGGTACTGATGAGGCTACGTAAGTTAATAACTTAGCTATTTGGAGTAATATAATTGTAGCTAATACCCAAATAGGGTTTACTATGTGCTAGGAACTGTTTTTAAGTGTATGTACATATATTTAACCTTACAACTCTGTAAGGGTAGGTACTCTTTCATCCATTTACAAATGAGGAAATTGTGACACAGAATGGTTAAGTAACTTGGCCAAAGTTAAACAGCTGTGTTAGTCTAGGTCCAGAATCTTAACCAGTCCCCTATAATTCTTGTATGATACTGTCACCCTAGAAAAATGCACTTACAAATAGAAGTCCTCATATACACTATTCAAAGACAGCTATCAAGCTAAACAAAATTTCTCAAAATAAAAATAGAAATGTGTGTGGAAGGATGGAATCTAAAATAACTACAGGAAAATACAGGAAAAAACCCCAAGTTGCAGTACTACTATCAGAATTAATCCATTTTTATAAAGTTCAAGAAGATACAAAACCAAACAATATATTGTTTAGGGATGCATTCAGGGTATATAAAGTCAGGAAATGACAGAGTGGTTTCCTGAGTGGAGGGAGAAAAAAGGAAACTGAATCAAAGACAGGTTTGCTTTAGTTATTGGTAATGTTAAGATTTTTTTAAATTTTTTTCCTTTTTCTCCCCAAAGCCCCCCGGTACATAGTTGTATATTCTTTGCTGTGGGTCCTTCTAGTTGTGGCATGTGGGACGCTGCCTCAGCGTGGTTCGATGAGCAGTGCCATGTCCACGCCCAGGATTTGAACCAACGAAACACTGGGCCGCCTTCAGCGGAGCACAGGAACTTAGCCACTCGACCACGGTCAAGCCCTGGTAATGTTCTAAAGCTGGATGATGGGTACACTGGAGACAGAAAGGAATTTGAATCCTGACTCTGGTAACTCCTGTGACCTTGAGCTAATTATTTAATATCCCTGAACCTTCCTTTCCTCACCTGTAAAGCAGGATAGATAATATCTACTTTGCAAGGCTGATTTTTAAGGATTCAATGAAGTGAAGCAGGTAAAAAGCCTAGCAGAGACCTATGTGCTAAGATACATGGTGGCTGCTAAGACAATGCTCCAGAATGACAGCCAAGAACCAAACAATTGTGCTTGGGACTTTATCACGAAGTAGTACATTCTCGTGGTTAACGATTCAAAAATTCATGGAGTAAAATGCCCAATTCTCCTCCTACCCCTAGCCTATCCCAGTCCCAATCCCCTCCACAAAAGTAACCTTAACTGCTAAGACTAACCTGGTTCTTGTCCTAACGAACAGGGAGTCAAATAAAGGATTTCAAGAATTTTAATAAAAACTATTACCTATTTTAAACTGCCATATTTTAAAGACCAAGCTCCTTTTGGGAAAAATCTTTGCTGATGCATTAAGGTGGTGGAGGCCAAGCTGGAAATGTCCAGTAGGAAAACAGATGCACAAGAAATCCAATTTTTAAAAGATGAATGAATACACCAACTGGTGCTAAAAGTATTACCACCTGAAGTGGCGACAGCAGGTATAGGAAAAACAGGCAATCTCAAGATGACACTGATGTTGGGCGTAAACTGGTACAACTTTCTGAACAGAGTATGCCTCAAGTTTTAAAAGCCTAAATCCTTTGACTCAAATTCTAGTTCTGGAAATGTATTCTACCACATAACTTCAAATGGGTGCAAACAACAGGGAATCAGGACGGTACACACAGCAAGATGAGAAACCTAAACGCCCCCTACCAGAAACTGGGTAATTTATATACAGTCTTAGAGTAACATAAACCTGTACATGCTGGTGGGGAACCATCTTTGGAATGGTGACAAAAAGGAACATGGATATGCTTTTTTCCTCCAAATTTTATTGTGGTGAAATACACATAAATCTTGCCCTTTTAATCATCTTTTAGTGTACAGTTCAGTAGTATTAAATACATTCATTCATATTATGCAACCATCACCGCCACCTATCTCCATAATTCTTTTCATCTTGTAAAACTGAAACTATGCCCATTAAACATTAAACTCCCCATTTCTCCCTCCCTCCAGCCTCTGGCAACCTGTAGGAGCATATTCTTCTAAAATATATCTGGAAAACCTATGTTTTCACCAATTCATGAAAAGGCAAATTAGATGCCTGTGTTAAGATTGTTTAACATCAAAAAAACCTTAAATGCTAGTTACTTACATCTACTACATTATATTATGGTAGCCAATCTAGAAATCCTTAACATTAGTGTCCACGTGTGTACAACCTAGTTTCTGTTGTTTGTACAGAGCTATAAAGAGGTACAGCTAGATATCAAATGTGATGATGCTCATTCACTGGTGGTTACCTTTCACCTCCCTAAATCTTTTTGTACCATCATCTATTTTTTATTTGCTTTAAAGTATTTTATTGGAATCTTTTTGATAAAACCAAGTACTTGTTTAAGACAAAGTAAAGAAGTGAAAGTTAATCGATTTAAGTTCCCCAAAATTTCTAGGCAGTTTTTTCCCCAATAAGTTGACAGTTGCTCAAGTTAATCCAGAAAAGATGTAAATTCCTAGGATCTGCCCAACACCAAAGAGAAGACATCCTCTGCGTCAGCAAACTCCTGAAATTTCATGAAAGGAACAGTATTAGAACCATGCAGGCAACTGGGAGTTGACACACAAGGTGGAGAAGGGGAAGCATTAAGAGTGGATCAGGTGGATTCAAAGATCCTCAAAGGAATGTTCAGAGACTCTAGTCCAACCAGGTCATCATTACCACTCTGGGGCTGGAAGAAAAACAGGGAGAGACTCACCACTCTAGCCAGGGAGAAGGGGCATGGCTCTTCACTTCTTGTCACAGCCTGTAGATGAAGTGGCAGGAACCCATTACCTAGGCATCCCAACAGCACTTCTCCAAGAGGGTGAATTCTAAACTTCAGCCCTTCAGCCACCAGGTTAGTGCAGAAACTCTGTGAAGGGGCAGTGCCCCTGGCTGGGCTTCCAGGGCTCTCATGCTAGCAAGATGAAACAGGACAAGAAATGAGAAGGACAAGCAGAGGTTACAGCCATCCCTCCGGCCCTTCTCAAAGACCCAAGTATCCAGTTCCCCAAATGAGTCAGAACTTAAGTTTTGACATCAGAACCAGCATCAGAGACTCTAGTCTGAGAAATCATCATTCCCAATTTAGGGAGATCTGGATCAAGGGAAGCCATTCTGGGAAGAGACCTAATGCATTCAAGCATAACGGTCCTAATCTAAACAAGGATCTAGCAATCGAGTTCAGGGATGGGAAGTTTGGGAGAGAAAAGAAGTAGGAAATAAATTTAGAACTGCAGAAAATGGCTCCACCAAGGAGGCCCAGCATGTAGGCAAGTTTACAGTAAGAAAAGGAATGGAGGAAGCAGGTTTAACCAGGCTTAGAAAAAAAAACAGGTGGAGTTACCAAAGATTTTTTAAAAAGTAATGGTCACAAGAGAAATGTAAACCAAAGAGCGATCCTTGGAAAATTACCAGGTGAAATATTTGCACTGTTGTACGTGTTCATTAGAAAGCAGGCAGACTCCATAGGGCCCCATGAAAGGGATAGCTTGGGGACAAGATGGTCTGTGAGAGGCACTTGGGAGCACTCTCAAACCTAATACTCACCTTTATTCAAAGATAACACACCGGTGGACGTCTTAAACCACTACAGGAGAAATGACACAGAAGAATAAATGAGTAATAAGGCTTCCTGGCCATCAACTTCCCCCCAAGCACCAAGCATTAGGCACTAGGGATCCCAGCCTAGGGGAAGGGGGTGGTCAGCGCGCTGCGGTGATGTCGTCAACGACACACTCAGAGTCACCTGGAGTCATCATTGTCCCCGTCTTCCCCCAGAGCAACTGCCAGGCACGCCATCTCGCACAATCCACTTACCCTCGTAGCGCTGCGGACCCGCCCGCGAGGGATCAGGAGTCTGGGGAGAAACCAAATGGGTCAGCAAAGGCCGGGGCGACCCCAGCTGAGTTCCCCCTGCCTCGGGCTGGGTCAGTTTCAAGCAGTGGCGTCACAGAGACATCAGAAACTCTAGTCTGTAATGGTAGTTCATCCTGCTCAGCCCGAGACTGCGGTCCCCTCACCCAGCAGGGCCCCCAAGTACCTGCACGCGGCCAGCTACGCAAGGGTGGCACAGGCAGCCAGGGCCCGCCGCCGTCGCCTCGCTGTGGCGAAAATTCCGCAGCCGCCACGAAGCACACTGCAGAGCTCACAAGACTGACGCGAACGAGCTAATCTCACAGAAAGAATAAAAATGTCTGCGCTAGGGCTATTTATGGAGGCGTGGGGTAGGGGGCCTGACGAGCATGGCTGCCTTCTTAGATGCCTGACTCGATCCGCAGAATTTTCCCCATCGTTCGTCCAAAGGAGAATAAAGCAAAGTGAAAGAGAGGCGATGAGTGAATGTTTCACACTCTTCTGGGTAAATATTCGGAAATGTTTTGTGAATTTTGAAAATCAAAACCCAGGTAACCTGACTGGCCAGGCCGGAGAAAGTCCCCGGCGCCGTCGGACGCACGCGCAGCTGGGCGCTCTGCTTCAGCGGCCTCCGGGGCAGTCTAGTCCCGTGTGGGTCCGTGAATGATGACGCGTGGCCTCCTCCCTTGTCGTTACCCGTCCCAGCTTGGGGTCCAGGTCACTCCGAGGGACTGTCACCCCGCTCCGTCTATCCAGCGAAATCTGAATCCCTAGCCCCACTCGAGGCCGCAGACCTGTCAGGCACATTAGGCTTCATGTCTTTTTTTTTTTTTCAATAGCTGTATTAAGGTATAATTAACATACAGTAAATTGCACATATTTAAAATAAACAATTTGATAAGTCTTTAAAAACTATTCTAACGTTTTTTAAGTGTACAGTTCGGTAGTGTTAAGTATATTCACAATGTTGTGCAAGCCATCTCTGGTTTCATCTTGCAAAACTGAAACTGTATACCCTGTAAACAACTACTCCCGGTGTCCCCCACTCTTCATGTCCTTTTTATGGGCAGCGCATGGCCTGAGAGTTTGCCAGAAACGGTGGAAGTATTTAGTACGCTCGGAATAGCACTATGTGTCACGGAGCTTTGGAAGTAAACCAATTGGGGTGGGGTGGCAACAGCCAGGCTATGATCTCCCGTAACCAGTTTTTGCTCTCTCAGAAATCTTCCTTAGTCATTTGCTCTTGGCCCTTAATCTATCAACTCATATATTATGCTAAGTCCCACCTACCTGGACCATTTTGTACCCCTTCATTTATAAATGAGGATAGTGTTTGGTGATGAATGTTGGCATCTTTTTCTTCATCTTTTGTGAGAAGGTCACATATAACAGGTTGATTTGGGGGTTCCAAATCATACAAAATCAGTCTCTCTCTCTCTCTCTCTCTTTTTTATTTTGCTGAGGAAGATCGGCCCTGAGCCAACATCTGTGCCAATCTTCCTCTATTTTGTACGTGGGACGCCACCATAGCCTGCTTGATGAGCAGTGTGTAGGTGCAGTCCCAGGATCCAAACCTGCAAACCCTGGGCCGCTGAAGCAGAGCGGGCAAACTTAACCAGTACGCCACCGGCCAGGCCCCAATCAGTCTCCTTTTTGAGTCACATAATTTAGCCACAGAGTAAAATTTGGGAGGCAGCCATGGTGGGTGCAGGAAATACATCCTTTTACTTTCTTCTGCAATTATCTTTCCATCTGCCCTCCCTTCCCCCAAGGTTTCAGCCTTCTATCAAAAAATCTCTTCCAAGAATCCGGTAGTACTTGTTTGATATATTTTTTGGCTCCCGGGTGCAGAGTTCCACTTGTGGCTGATGTTGCAAAGTGATTTTGCTTTAACTTCCAAGATGTGTATGTGTAGAGGTAGGCATATTCTGATGTTGCTTCCTAATGAACCACTTCCCTACTGAGAGTCATGATTGCCCCAGCCTCAGAAGTCTCTTTTTGGGCCTAGTAAGCTGTTGCTGGAGATTTCCCTAACTTCTATCATTGCTGCTGCCAGTGAATCAACACTTGAAGGTTTTTCAAACCTTCAGGCTCCCATTCACAGCAGAAAGCGCCCTACCAGCAGCTGCTGCTCCTGGAGGCACTGACACCTTCCTGTCCTCGCTCTCCCATGCCCCCATCCCTCTAAAAATATAATCAGGAGTAGCTTCTGGTTCAGGGGTGTTTCTCTACTTCGGCTGCACATTAGAAACACCTAGGCAGCTTTAATTCTATACAACACCTGAGCCAACTCCCAGAGATTCTGAATTGGCCTGGGAGAGGCCTGGCATCAGTATTTTTTTAGCCTACCCAATTAATGTTAATATACCACTAAGTTGGAGAACTGTGCCTCAAATGACTCGAAGCTAAAGAATTTATTCCCTCTACTGCCTGGGAGGATTTAAAAAAAAAAAAAAACGGTAAGAAAGCTCCCAATTCCTGCTGCTGCAGCAGCAATTAAAACGCATTATATGGATGTTATGGTCAGAGGCCATATTATATTTTAGTTCACCTATCTTGTGAGTAAAACAGGCCTTTGAGAATTGGCCCAGGAACCAAAAAAACTCCTACTATACTCCTTTTTCTTTACACGCTTTCAAGGAGGGCTTCCCATAATGTTTGATTTTCCCAGAGAATAAGAATTTATTAAAAGATATAACATAGACTTTAATTTGTTAGATGTTGGAGTAGATACACCCAGGCTCAGTTTTGGGGAGGAGGGAGATTGGGACTCTGTTAGCCTATAAGGGCATGCAACTGTCCCGGCAGGAAGAACACCCTAGGCAAAGGCTTGTGTGAGAGGAGAGCCCATTTCCCTGATCTTCCCAGCTCTGTGCTCTGTGCAGCTTTTATCTCCTTCTCTTTCTTCATGATTGAATTTATTAAGTTGCTATTGTTTGAAGACTGCCCATAAAAAGGACAAAGAGGGCACTGACTGTTAAAACTGGAGTAAAACCATCAATTTGAAGCAGACAGGAACTACCCAACAGTGTGAGGCAGTGTGGAAAAAACCCTGGCTTCCAAACCATCACTTGTTGCTAATTTTGCCCTGGATGTAGTTGAAGTGACCATGTCCGCATGCTAACCTATGAAAAAAGCTTTAGAGCACCTGACATAGAGGGTGGCGGAATGAGGATGACTGAGGAATACTGGGGTGACACAAAGGACCTGGCCCATTCCTCTTTTATTGCCATGCCCCCACACTCTCAGTATCTTACTCCTCCAGACTGTCACTTGGATAACTGGAAGTAGGGTGACCATGGCTGAAGATGTTGCTTGTCTACACATTTCTGCTCAAAATGATCTTCAAAGTTTGGAAGTGAGACCATTCAGACAAAATGCTTTATGTTAAAAGCAGGCAACCAAAACTAAGAGACACTAAATAATTTGCATTGGGTCGCCTAGCTGGAATTTACAGCCAGAGTGTCAATCCGAATCTCATTTTTGTTTTGTCCACCCCTAAGTTTATTGATTTTTATTTAATTTTGGTTTTTGAGGAAGATTAGCCCTGAGCTAACATCTGCTGCCAATCCTCCTCTTTTTACTGAGGAAGACTGGCCCTGAGCTAACATCCGTGCCCATCTTCCTCTACTTTATATGTAGAACGCCTACCACAGCATGGCTTGCCAAGCGGTGCCGTGTCTGCACCCAGGATCCAAAGCGGCAAACCCCAGGCCGCCAAGGCAGAATGTACACACTTAACCACTGTGCCACTGGGCCAGCCCCCCTAAATTTATTTATAACCTAAATACAAAGGACTGGAAGACTCAGAGGTCAGAAGTGAGAAATGAAACTCAGGGGTCTGCACACATTAAGTGAAGGAGATTAAGGAACCATGAACCCCTCTCAGCACTGCCTTTAAACCCACACCCACCTTTCTCCCCTAAAACCCTTTTGCAACTCCTTTCCCTACTTTTCCCTAAAACCACCCCCACCCCAATCAAAATGGGCACCAGGAATTTTGTTTTCTAACCGGGATGTCATTTACCACCTACAATTAAGTCGCAACAAAAATAGCCATAGCTATGGCTCCTAATACATGTACCTCTCTTCAGTAGTGTCCCTTTCAAGGCCTACGGAATTCAGACATTCCCAGAAGAGTCCATTATCTCTCTCCAAATATAGACTCACATTTTTTCGTTGTTAGACACACATTTTTAACATTTTATTTTTCATCCTTAAGTATACAAATTACAAAAACAACATTCCATGACTTCCACTGTGTTTACAAAGCAAAAAACAGGACAGAGGGTGGCAGTGTTGATTCATTTGACAGAAATAAAAGAAAAAAATCCTTACAGTACCAACTTAACTTAAACGCAAAGAATTCTAAAAAACACATTTGTTATACTACAAAGAAATAAAACAGGCAGGTTAGTTACCAGACTACAACATACTTTAGAATGAAATAAAGTAGTAGAGAACCGACAGTAGAAAAAACATAAGGCAATGGCAAAATGCTTGGGTCTGGTATGCCTCAAAGATGAACATGGAAAAACGAAGGTAAGGCTTCTAATCCACCTCCTCAATGGTGGGGCCAGACCCAGAGCCACCCTTGGGAGCCTGAGCCCCAAAGCCACCAGCCCCGGGGCCACCCGCCCCCTGGTACAGTCCAGTGATGATAGGGTTACACACCTGCTCCAACTCCTTCCTCTTGTGCTCAAACTCGTCCTTTTCGGCCAAAGTGTTGGCGTCCAGCCAGGAAATCACCTCCTGGCATTTGTCCAGCACCTTCTTCTTGTCCGCCTCGCTGATCTTGCCCTTGAGCCCCTCATCCTCCACAGCGCTCTTCATGTTGAACGCGTACGACTCCAGGGCATTCTTGGCAGACACCCTCTCGCGCTGGACCTCGTCCTCGGCTTTGTACTTCTCCGCCTCCTGCACCATGCGCTCGATCTCCTCCTTGCTCAGGCGGCCCTTGTCGTTGGTGATGGTGATCTTGTTGGCCTTGCCCGTGCTCTTGTCGGTGGCCGTGACGTTCAGGATGCCATTGGCGTCGATGTCAAAGGTCACCTCGATCTGGGGTACTCCCCTGGGGGCCGGTGGGATGCCACTCAGCTCGAAGCGCCCCAGCAGGTTGTTGTCCCGCGTCATGGCCCTCTCGCCCTCGTATACCTGGATCAGCACCCCGGGCTGGTTATCCGAGTACGTGGTGAAGATCTGCGTCTGCTTGGTGGGGATGGTGGAGTTGCGCTTGATCAGGGCAGTCATCACGCCCCCAGCCGTCTCCAGCCCCAGCGACAGGGGAGCCACGTCCAGCAGCAGCAGGTCCTGCACGTTCTCAGACTTGTCCCCCATCAGGATGGCCGCCTGCACAGCCGCCCCGTAGGCCACCGCTTCATCGGGGTTGATGCTCTTGTTGAGGTCGCGCCCGTTGAAGAAGTCCTGCAGCAGCTTCTGCACCTTCGGGATGCGGGTGGAGCCGCCCACCAGGACCAGGTCGTGGATCTGGGCCTTGTCCAGCTTCGCGTCGCGCAGGGCCTTCTCCACGGGCTCCAGGGTGCTGCGGAACAGGTCCGAGCACAGCTCCTCGAACCTCGCTCTGGTGATGGACGTGTAGAAGTCGATGCCCTCGAACAGGGAGTCGATCTCCAGGCTGGCCTGGGTGCTGGACGACAGGGTCCTCTTGGCCCTCTCGCAGGCGGTGCGCAGCCGCCTCACGGCTCGCTTGTTCTGGCTGATGTCCTTCTTGTGTTTCCTCTTGAACTCCTCCACGAAGTGGTTCACCAGCCTGTTGTCAAAGTCCTCCCCACCCAGGTGGGTGTCTCCGGCCGTGGCCTTCACCTCGAAGATGCCGTCGTCGATCGTCAGGATGGACACGTCGAAGGTGCCCCCGCCCAGATCAAAGATGAGCACGTTGCGCTCCCCCTTGCCCGTCCTGTCCAGCCCGTAGGCGATGGCGGCGGCCGTGGGCTCGTTGATGATCCTCAGCACGTTCAGCCCCGCGATCACGCCCGCGTCCTTGGTGGCCTGGCGCTGCGAGTCGTTGAAGTAGGCCGGCACGGTGATCACCGCGTTGGTCACCGGGTAGCCCAGGTACGCCTCGGCGATCTCCTTCATCTTCGTCAGCACCATGGAAGAGATCTCCTCCGGGTAGAACGCCTTGGTCTCCCCCTTGTAGCTCACCTGCACCTTGGGCTTGTCCCCGTCGTTGATCACCCGGAAAGGCCAGTGCTTCATGTCCGACTGCACCACCGGGTCGCCGAACTTGCGGCCGATCAGCCGCTTCGCGTCAAACACGGTGTTCTGCGGGTTCAGCGCCACCTGGTTCTTGGCCGCATCCCCGATCAGCCGCTCGGTGTCCGTGAAGGCCACGTAGCTGGGGGTGGTGCGGTTGCCCTGGTCGTTGGCGATGATCTCCACCTTGCCGTGCTGGAACACCCCCACGCACGAGTAGGTGGTGCCCAGGTCGATGCCGATGGCCGTGCTCTTAGCCATGCCGGTGCTCTCCTCTCTCGCCTGGAGCTGAAGCGCTGGCCTGAAAACGGCGGACGAGTTCCGCGACGAGGAGCTGGATTCTCTCTGAAGCCCGAAGCTGAAGGCGCACTATCGCCCCTGCTTGTCCTCGGAGGCAGTGGCTCTGCGGAAGCTGCGGTCACAGATAAAACCGTAAGAGCTATCACTTCTCTGCAGGCTCGCTGTTTCTCCAGGGCCGGCGGCTCCGTGTTTATAATTCTTCATCCAGCCCCTCCTTTTCCCTCCTCAGCCAATCACCGAGCTCGGCGGAGCTGCCAGGTCGGGAATTTTCCAGAGGTTTCCCTCGCGTCCCGCCCCCAGGCTTTCTGGGACCAATCAGCATCTTGAGTGCCGCCCCTCCCCGAACTCTCCAGACTGTTCTCCGATTCACGGGAGGGGACTGGAGTCCTAAGGAGATGGAGTGAGGCCCTGGGAAGGGTGGCTGTTGACTCTGCCCGCCGGGCCTCCAATTTCCTGACGATGCTGGCCTTTATCCACTTAGTTTGAAATTGAGGCTAAGGGTTAGCGCAAGGCTAGTAATTGTAGGGCGGTGAGGGGCTTGTGGGGGTCAAACTAGTTTGGTGGTTTAAGGTAGGATTAAGGGCTAGACACTGTGGACACCTAAAATACAGAAAATTCCCGAGTTTCTCCGAAATGGTGGGGTGTGTATGGGCCAAGGAGACTCTGATTGGACCGTGGCGCCGACGGGCCGGGGCTGCGTTTAGGTTCCCGGATTGGCCCAAGGGCCTGGGCTGCCTAAGGGTTGCTTTGGCCTTTTGTGTTTTTCCCATGTCAGATTTAAAATGGAAAGAGGCAGTGCAATATGGTTTTTGACATTTTTAACCTACATAGATGGAATGTCTGGGGATGGAGGAATTTGAATTTTCAAAAGAAAAGCAATCAGGTAAACAGGCAGTTCTTAAACTAGGAGATCTCCATCCCCGACAAGGAGTGTGCTCCTTGGGGGACGGGGCAGCGGGGAGGCAAGGCTGGTCTGCTGTGCCCCTTTGTGAGGAAGAAAAAAATTTCCCATAGAACTTCAGCTGTCTTCAAGGCCTTTGGGCCTCCCCCTTTCCCGTATCCTTCCCAGCCTGGGTCCAGGCCACCCCCTTCCTTTCTGCTTTCTCAATTCTTGGTTCAGCCTCGGATGATGGGGAGGGCCAGGGTTAACATCACAGTCTCGAATTCTGTCTTGTGTCCTGTCCTTGCAGACCCTTGGCTGTCCACCACTTCTGAATGAAATGCAAGGGGCAGTGAGCCTGCGAGGGTGGGGCTGGTAAAGGTTCAGTCCTCGTTAACAGCATCGTATGTCACAGCTGGCTGGCAGGTGGCCCATTTTAGGCAAACAGGTCAGGATGATACTGTAAGCTGGGAGGGCCTGGCTGGACCCAGGTTCTAGTTCTAGCTCCTCTAAAACTTGAGGTTATTTGCTGTGCACTTAATTCACTTACTCAGTTTTTTTTTTTATCCTAGATTTCATCTTACTGGGCATTACCCTCCCTCCTGTTTGAAATACAATCAGATTTGGTAATTTATTTTGGCGTTTTTTTCTTCAACCTTTATGGGCATGCAAGACCCCTTGTTGGGTGCCTAAAATGAAAATGAGCAGGACATTAAAGCAACGGGACAGGATTCACAACTAACAGAAAAATTCGCTCTTTGCTATACCGCATGTCTTGAGCACAGAAAACTTAAAGGCACAAGTGGGAGGAGGCAGTTTTTGACAAAGGAAAGAAATCTTGCTTTTGAACACTTTGCTCAATTGGCATTCTTTACACATACACACACACACACTCCTGTCCAGTATCAAAACATCTTTTCCTGGAATCTGAGGGCATTCAGTTTTTTATTCTATAATTTGCTCAGACTGAGCTAAACTGATGTTGCAAAAAGATTGCTTTAACAAACCTGAGTGTGTTTACATGTGCAGGTAGGTGATAACTTTTTTTACTTTCAGATGTAGCTCCTTAGTGAACCACCTTAATCTAGTCAAACTGGTTCCACTTCAGGAATTTTCCATTTCTTTATGCAATCTCTGACTGGGGCTTCCCCTGTCTTCCATCTTAACTACCCAGTGTATCAACACTTCTGGAGACCCTTAACCTCACCCCCTCCCTCTGGAAGCTTCCTCACCATCAGTTGCTACCAGTGGTAGTTCTGGATTCACTCTTTCCTTCTCTCCAAATCTGCAATTGAGAATACTTCTCTATTGGCTTGAAGCAAAAGGGCATCATTGTCTCCAATGCCTGCCAAGTAGACTTGGTGGTAGGGCCTCAACTCTTCCTGCTGCTGGGGCAGCAGAAAAAGATCCACCAGAAATGCTGTTTTCCAGGAATCAGACAGCTGTACACTACAGTTGACCTACCTTTGAGTGAAATCTCTCTGTGGACTGGCCTGGAAACCTAAACATCTATAGCCTTCCATTTCCTGACGAGGAGAGCATCCCGAATTTTGTCTTTCCTTTTGTGCTGGATGCATCCCAAGGCAGAAATCCAGTCACAGGTTTAAATTGGTGCCTAAAGTGACTATAAGAACCCCAAAAGATTTTCCAGAACTTTAATTTGATTATTTTTGGAATTAGGTTTTTATCAGGTTCGATGTTTGAAAGGGTCAAGGCTCAGATTCCCCAAACTGGAGGGGCTGTCAGCTACTGTTAAGGCTGGGAGACTGAAGAGGGAGTGCCGACAATGCTGCAGGCGGCAGGAAGTGCGGGGGAGGGGAACCTTCTTCACTCTGAAGGTTCAGGGTCTTTCTTCCTCTCTCTCATTGTTCCTGTAGTGTCTGGAACTGTACTGTTTACTTCTCAATTCTATTAGTTTTAAAAGATGGTATAATTCTAAGTTTCCCAGAAGAAAGCAAAAGAGATACCTGATATGAAACCTAGAGCCAGGCATTTTTAACAACGAAAAGCCAAAGGCTTCAATGACCTAGGAATCCAGCAGCACGGAAGAAACACCTGGGAAAGGGAAGATGTGGGTTTGCATCTGGACTCTATCACCTTGTTGAGGCTGTTTTTCTTTTTTTTTCCCCCACAATATTGTAAGTTAACTAAATTACACATCTCTAAAATAGAATTAACAGTATATTTCATAGGATCATAGTATCAAGATAATACTTAGGCTTTAGTTCAGTGTCTATAACAAAGTAGTGCTTAAGAGGTTGCTCCCTTCTCCCTTCTTTGTTGGGGTCCTTTATTTTCAGGTCTGACCTCTCAGTCATTCTCACCGAGGTATTTACAAGGTTCAGGACTACTACCAGGACTACGGCATTCCTTTCAGTTTCACTATAGAAACTATCTTAAGATTTTAAGGCAGAGGCCATTCAGCCAAAACTTTTCATTTTAAAACATGAGCACAAAGGATCAGAGGTTCAGTGGCTTGGTCTGGTCACCCAGACAGGTAATTATAGAACCAGCAACTGAACCTACGTGTCCTCATACTCCCTATTTTGGACTCCTCCCAATACCGGTGCATCCATCCCATCATGTCATTCTCTAAAAAGAGGACAACAAATGGCCACCGAAGGGAGTGAAGAGTGACTGTCAGGGCTCTGCGCATATTAGTGACACCGTGGGGGTATGTGACCAGACAAGAACTCCCCTCTTAGCTGCAGCATCTGACTCAGGACACTCCCCCTACAAGCTCCTACCTTTCCCATCCTCCCAGCTTCTCCCAGCCCTGCCTCCCCTTTCCTTCATAGCAATACCGCTAGATCAGAAAGAGCGGAAAGGAGGGGGAGCATGGCTTGGCTGGCCCGTAGTTCACAGAGTCTTCTGGAACTAAATGTAGAGCCGTGACTAACCTTCATAATCTAGGGCAGGGTTAGCGGGGGTAGAGAGGGGCAGTTTGTTTGTTGACGAGCGTTCCTACGAATCAGTCCCCGCCTTCGAGCCCAGAAAGCTCCAGAAAGTTCCGGGCACAGCCCAAAATAGGGACGAAGAGCCAGAGCTAGCCAGACTCTGACCGAGCGGGGCGGGGGCGGGGCCGCCGAGCGCGGGGGCGGGGCCGCGGAACGTGGGGCCTGGCGGTCGGGCTGACCACAGAGCTGCCTGGCCGGTTCCGGCATTTTGCGACGGTTTTTTTCAAAACGGAATTAAAGGAGGAAAAAAAGAGACCTTTAGAGTTTCTCTTACAACAGCTAACTTGTTAGACAAAAGCACTGGAAAGTTTTGTAACTCATACGACTAAGCCGGATGACTTGCGTGGCCAGGCGCCAGAAGGGAAGGTCCCCACAGCTCCAGGCGAGCGCGCTCCCGGCTTGCGCGGGGGCGGGCGACGGGTGGGAGGCTGCTGCTTTCTCTCTGCTGTCACGTTGCCCCGCGGCTCTGGTCCCTCTTTCCCGTGGGAACATTTGGAGGGGTAAAAAGGTCGAAGGCCCTTAGGAGTGATTTTCGTCTTCTGGACGCCTGCGTCTTCCTAGCCTGACCCCCTCATCCCCCGTTGTACCTTCTCCTCCGATTCGTGACTGGGCCCGATAGGGACACGCGGGGTGGGGTGGGCTTTCTTCGGCCGCCGAAGTGCGCCCCGCTGCCTCACCCTGGAGCCTCTTTTTAATGATCGGTGCTGGGACATGCCGAGGGACTGGTGGAGTTGCTCTGTCCCACTAAACTGCAGCGGATGGATACCTTGGGGGTGACCCAAGGGGACGGATTTAGGGTGATCAGTTAGAGTGAAGGATGATGACAGTTAACGCTTTCTTATTCCTACCCTAAGGATCACCCCCTCAGAAATCGCTAATACTACTTTTTCACCTGAAATATCCCCATCTCCTCTTAACCGAAAGCCCATGTTCCTGCCTGCTACTCTCACAATTATAATTTTTTGTTGACAAAACTCTGCTAAATGCCAGGAATAACAGTAAGCATATATGTTACTAATAAAGCAATCTCTTGGGTTCAAAAGGCATATAAAATCAGTCATATGACCATAGCCACCTGCCTTCTGAGGGCTGGCATAGGAAGATAGGAGGTGAGATTGGAATGAGGGTACTCGTTTAAAAAAAAATTTTCCTTGCCTATTTTTCCTCGATTCACCTCCCCTCCCCCAAAGTTCCTTCTGGTACCCAAAACATCACTGCTCCAGGGATGGCACTGCAGTCTCTTTGCTAATTCTACAATTCCCTCAGCCTGATGTTGAGCTTACTAAGTGACTGTTTTCCAAGTACGCTGTGCAAGGGTATGCAGGCAAATAAGTTATGTCTTATATTGATTTCTTAATAAAACACCTACTCAATAACCTTGACTGATGTAGCCATAGGTACTCTTATTTTTTTGAAGGTTATTTCTGGAGATGTCCCTAACTTCTTATCAAAGGTGGTTAGTAGGTCCTTCCCGATCTGCACACTTTTCTACCCACCCTACCCCTCCCCTGCCACCTCCCCCCTCAAGTAGTGGTAGCAGCCGCTGGTTTGAAAAGTCACTGTCTTATCTGCAGATGACAGTCCATAAATGCTACTGCTGTAGTTCTGAGGGACGGAGGAGGTCCTGGTGCAAATGCCTATCCCCTTGAAGATTGATTTACATGTGGCCACAGTCCACAGTGCTACAGTTCAACTACCTTTAGAGTGAAATGTGCCTTTATAAGCTAGCCTGGAAGCTTTAGATTTCCATTTCCAAACTTCCAGGACAAGGTCTATCTGTATGTGCCATTCCCTAATACTGGATTTTCTTCAAAGGCAAGTATTTAGTGAAAGATTTGGTGGGCTTTAAGGTACCCATACACTCACAACGTGCTTTTATGGAAAGTTGATAGAATTGATTTTTTTTGTTTATGTTGAAGTGAAATTCACATAACATGAAATTAACCATTTTAGGGGCGGGCTGTGGCCAAGTGGCTAAGTTCAGTGCTCTGCTTCGGGGGCCCAGGGTTTCACCAGTTCAAATCCTGGGCACAGACATGGCAAGGCTCATCAAGCCATGCTGAGGCAGCATCCCACATGCTACAACTAGAAGGACCCACAACTAAAAATACACAACTATGTACTAGGGGGCTTTAGGAGAAAAAGGAAAAATAAAACTTTCTTAAAAAAAGCAAATTCTACCTCTTTAAAAAAAGAAATTAACCATTTTAAACTGTACAATTCAGTGATACAAGTACATGCACAATGTTGTGCAACGATCACTTCTATTTAGTTCCATGTCACCCCCCAGATGCAATCGGTTTTTAAAGGGGCTCACTCTTCATGCCCTCATTGTGCCAGGCCTTTCCCAACAAGGAGGCTGTGGAGGGGATTACTTCTAAGAGGCTGGCAGCTAGGGCATTTTCGAAACACTTCAAAGGGAAGGAAGTGCATGGGAAGGAAGCCTGTAGTAAGTCTTCCCGGGACAGGGCTGCGGGTTTCTTCCCTCCCCTAAATGAACAAATACCAAACTTTTACCATCAATCTTATTGTTTCTCCGACATAATTACTTAGGATTATACAGAGTAAAGGCAAAAAGGGTTCAGAGAGTGAAACCTAGGATACAAACATAACCCAGAACCAGACATGCACAAACCAAAGCCCTGTGCATTCCGGGCAGCATGGCAAAGACCGGTAAGACGGGAGTTGGAATCCAGTTTCAACATCTTTCCTGATCTGGTGGGGTTTTTTTAACCTTGTAAATAATTTTAGTTAACCTAGTAACTTTTAAGTCTCCCCATATGTTCACCTGTGAAAGTCAAAACATTGCCTAAATTCATTGTGGTGGAAGAGACCCCAGTACAGTGCTTGATACATAAAAGCACTGAAATATTGGGGTCCTGCTGCTGGGGCGCCAAACTCTCAATGACAACTCCCTCAGGTACCCACTGAGGTACTCAAGATGTAGGTAACCACTGCTAGCAATGTAGCACTTCTATCTCGCCATCCTTTTACAAATAAGAATAGACCAAGGCATCAGGCCAAACCCTTTCATTTTTTAAAGATGACAACTAGGGATCAGAGTGGCTAATGCAGTGTGCATATAACTCAGCAAGACAGTGCTTGAACTCACATCTCCTCACTACCAATTTAGGACTTGCCTTCTCTTTCATAGTGAATCCAGATTAAATATCAGGCTCTGACATATCAGGTATACTTAACGGAATGAGTGGCCATGTCCTTCCATCTAATTGCTTCTCTTTTTTCCCTGCATCTCCAGAACACCCGCAGCCCCAAGCTCCTTGAGGCCTCACTTACATAGGGTCGACCCCCTCACCCACCTTGTGGCCAGCATGCCAGTGGCCCATAAGTTTTTCTAGACCCACAAATCCAACCCCCTCAAAATAAACAGTGTTTATTTAATCTCCCAAGGATACTATTTGCCTAAAAGAAACAGCTCACAATATAACAGATAGCCTTATTTCTCTTAAAAGGCAAACTGCTATTCAATTTTAGACCCTGTAAAAAGAACCTATGCAGACCCTTCTGACCTCAAATTGAAACACAGACAAACAAGACATCACTGGAGTTACTGAGTTTATTTACTTAGAAATAAAAAGGAAAAAAACAACCCGAGTTTGGTATGAGTATTACAAAAAAGGAAATGGGCAAAAGATGACAGTATCAAGTCATCTCTACATTTAGACTCTGGGAAAAACAGCAAGTTCATAACTTCAAGAAACAATTCAACTTTGCAAACAACTTGATGAAAGGCGGATATATAAGGCAATAAAAAGTCTTGAATCCCAACCGTCTCCATAACAAGCACAAGCAATTTGGGGAAGGATTCCTAATCCACCTCCTCAATGGTGGGGCCAGACCCAGAGCCACCCTTGGGAGCCTGAGCCCCAAAGCCACCAGCCCCGGGGCCACCCGCCCCCTGGTACAGTCCAGTGATGATAGGGTTACACACCTGCTCCAACTCCTTCCTCTTGTGCTCAAACTCGTCCTTTTCGGCCAAAGTGTTGGCGTCCAGCCAGGAAATCACCTCCTGGCATTTGTCCAGCACCTTCTTCTTGTCCGCCTCGCTGATCTTGCCCTTGAGCCCCTCATCCTCCACTGCGCTCTTCATGTTGAACGCGTACGACTCCAGGGCATTCTTGGCAGACACCCTCTCGCGCTGGACCTCGTCCTCGGCTTTGTACTTCTCCGCCTCCTGCACCATGCGCTCGATCTCCTCCTTGCTCAGGCGGCCCTTGTCGTTGGTGATGGTGATCTTGTTGGCCTTGCCCGTGCTCTTGTCGGTGGCCGTGACGTTCAGGATGCCATTGGCGTCGATGTCAAAGGTCACCTCGATCTGGGGTACTCCCCTGGGGGCCGGTGGGATGCCACTCAGCTCGAAGCGCCCCAGCAGGTTGTTGTCCCGCGTCATGGCCCTCTCGCCCTCGTATACCTGGATCAGCACCCCGGGCTGGTTATCCGAGTACGTGGTGAAGATCTGCGTCTGCTTGGTGGGGATGGTGGAGTTGCGCTTGATCAGGGCAGTCATCACGCCCCCAGCCGTCTCCAGCCCCAGCGACAGGGGAGCCACGTCCAGCAGCAGCAGGTCCTGCACGTTCTCAGACTTGTCCCCCATCAGGATGGCCGCCTGCACAGCCGCCCCGTAGGCCACCGCTTCATCGGGGTTGATGCTCTTGTTGAGGTCGCGCCCGTTGAAGAAGTCCTGCAGCAGCTTCTGCACCTTCGGGATGCGGGTGGAGCCGCCCACCAGGACCAGGTCGTGGATCTGGGCCTTGTCCAGCTTCGCGTCGCGCAGGGCCTTCTCCACGGGCTCCAGGGTGCTGCGGAACAGGTCCGAGCACAGCTCCTCGAACCTCGCTCTGGTGATGGACGTGTAGAAGTCGATGCCCTCGAACAGGGAGTCGATCTCCAGGCTGGCCTGGGTGCTGGACGACAGGGTCCTCTTGGCCCTCTCGCAGGCGGTGCGCAGCCGCCTCACGGCTCGCTTGTTCTGGCTGATGTCCTTCTTGTGTTTCCTCTTGAACTCCTCCACGAAGTGGTTCACCAGCCTGTTGTCAAAGTCCTCCCCACCCAGGTGGGTGTCTCCGGCCGTGGCCTTCACCTCGAAGATGCCGTCGTCGATCGTCAGGATGGACACGTCGAAGGTGCCCCCGCCCAGATCAAAGATGAGCACGTTGCGCTCCCCCTTGCCCGTCCTGTCCAGCCCGTAGGCGATGGCGGCGGCCGTGGGCTCGTTGATGATCCTCAGCACGTTCAGCCCCGCGATCACGCCCGCGTCCTTGGTGGCCTGGCGCTGCGAGTCGTTGAAGTAGGCCGGCACGGTGATCACCGCGTTGGTCACCGGGTAGCCCAGGTACGCCTCGGCGATCTCCTTCATCTTCGTCAGCACCATGGAAGAGATCTCCTCCGGGTAGAACGCCTTGGTCTCCCCCTTGTAGCTCACCTGCACCTTGGGCTTGTCCCCGTCGTTGATCACCCGGAAAGGCCAGTGCTTCATGTCCGACTGCACCACCGGGTCGCCGAACTTGCGGCCGATCAGCCGCTTCGCGTCAAACACGGTGTTCTGCGGGTTCAGCGCCACCTGGTTCTTGGCCGCATCCCCGATCAGCCGCTCGGTGTCCGTGAAGGCCACGTAGCTGGGGGTGGTGCGGTTGCCCTGGTCGTTGGCGATGATCTCCACCTTGCCGTGCTGGAACACCCCCACGCACGAGTAGGTGGTGCCCAGGTCGATGCCGATGGCCGTGCTCTTAGCCATGCCGGTGCTCTCCTCTCTCGCCTGGAGCTGAAGCGCTGGCCTGAAAACGGCGGACGAGTTCCGCGACGAGGAGCTGGATTCTCTCTGAAGCCCGAAGCTGAAGGCGCACTATCGCCCCTGCTTGTCCTCGGAGGCAGTGGCTCTGCGGAAGCTGCGCTCACGGACAAACCGCAAAAGCTGTCACCTCTCTGCAGGCTCGCTGTTTCTCCAAGGCCGGCGGCTCTGTGTTTATAATTCTTCATCCAGCCCCTCCTTTTCCCTCCTCAGCCAATCACCGAGCTCGGCGGAGCTGCCAGGTCGGGAATTTTCCAGGGGTTTCTCCTCGCGCCCCGCCCCCAGGCTTTCTGGAACCAATCAGCATCTTGGGTGCCGCTCCTCCCAGAACTCTCCAGACTCCTCTGGGGCTTGCTGGGCTGGCACAGCCTCCGGGACTGGGGTTCGCTGGGAGGGTCGGAGTTGGGGCATCTGGGATAGGGAGCGGGTGGGCGGGGCGGCATCTGGGGGTGGGGGGCGGGCTGGGCGGTAGTGTTGACATTACGAAAGTGGGGCGGGGACGTTGACGCCTCTCCCCCTCAGTCGCGTTACAATGGACATGCTACCCCTGACCTCATGGGCTAGAATGGAAGCAGGATGGTGGGACCGGAGCCGGCTCAAAGTTGTAGGGCGGGGAGGGAGGGGGTGGGGGGACACCGGCTGCGCAGTTTCCATGTTGAGGGAGCTCTCAATCAGAGGGTTCTAATCCGAACATTACCAAACTGGATCGAAGGCGGAGGGACACGAGGTAGGTCAGGAGAGCAGGAGAGCTCTCATTTGAATGGGAGCTGGTAGGTCCTTATTTGAGAGAGTGCTGCAAGGGTCTCTAGTTTGTTTAAGTGTAAGGTATGGGGGCATTGGTCACCGTGGGAAGGGGAATCCTTTGAGGAGCTCCAGGGTAGCTGGGATTGGTCAGAGCCTTTCACTGTATCCAGATAACAGTTTTATCCTGCAGAAAGGGAAAGATACTTCTTTTTTTCTTTCTTTCTTTAAAGCTTGGCACCTGAGCTAACATCTGTTACCAATCTTCCAGTTTTTTTTTCTTCTTCGCCCCAAAGCTCCCCAGGACATAGTTGTATATTTTAGTTGTAGGTCCTCTGGCTCTGCTATGTGGGAGCCATCTCAGCACCGCCTGATGAGCGGTGCTGGGTCCCCACTCAGGATTTGAAGCAGCGGAACCTGAGCTGCGGAGGCGATGCCCACGAACTTAACCGCTCAGCCATGGGGCTGGCCCAGAAAGATAGTGCTTGCAGCGTTCCACCTCACCTGAGAAAACTTGTGAGCGTTTGATTGGGTTCCTAGCAGACCTCTTTAGACTGGTCCAAATTTATTCCCACAGATCCCTAGTAGAGAGGGTAAAGGAGCCCAGAAAGGCAGCTTAACTCAAGTGCGGAGATTAATGTCTATGAGGAGAGCAGAACGTAAAATAATTTTAGTTCAGCAGGAGACAGGTACGATCTCAGAATAAAATATATCACAGACATAGGAACAGGACAGTTGAGTAGGCCCTGTGAGAAATCAAAAACAGTGTACCCCCATGCCTCCCACTTCCTTCCAGTTGGCTAAGACTACTTTTGTCTAGCTTGTCCAAAAAGCTCTCTGCAATGAAAGCAGGGTCTGGAAGAGATATTTGTATACCCAAAAGATTCCTGTAGACTGAATTCATGGCAGTGTTATTCACAGTAGCCATAAGATGGAATCAACCCACGTGTCCACGGAGAGAATGAGTGAATAAACCAATGTGGTATATACATATAATGAACATCATTCAGCCTTAAAGAGGAAAGAAAGTCTGACACGTGCTGTAACAGATGAACTTTGAGGATATTATGCTAAGTGAAGTAAACTAGTCACACAAAGAAAAATGGTATATAATTCCACTAATGTGAGGTACGTAGAGTAGTGAATTCATAGAGACAAAGTAGAATGGCAGTTGCCAGGGACTGGATGGATGGGGAATGAGGAGTTGTTTAATGAGTATAGAATTTCAGTTTTGCATAAAAAGAGTTCTGGAGATTGGTTGGACAACAATGTGAATGAACTTAGTACTGAACAGTACTATTAAAAATGTTTAAGAGGGTAAATTTCATGTGTATTTTACCACAATTAAAAGTAAGAAATAAATAAAGTTTAAAAAGCCGTCTGCCAAAAGTTTTTCTCATTCTTTCTCCTCAGGCCTCGGAAAACCATGGCTGCTGCTAAGGGAATGGCCATTGGCATTGACCTGGGCACCACCTACTCGTGCGTGGGGGTGTTCCAGCACGGCAAGGTGGAGATCATCGCCAACGACCAGGGCAACCGCACCACTCCCAGCTACGTGGCCTTCACGGACACCGAGCGGCTCATTGGGGATGCAGCCAAGAACCAGGTAGCCATGAATCCCCAGAACACTGTCTTTGATGCCAAACGTCTGATCGGCAGGAAATTTAATGATCCTGTAGTGCAATCAGACATGAAACTTTGGCCTTTTCAAGTAATCAATGACGAAGGCAAGCCCAAGGTAATGGTGTCCTACAAAGGGGAGAAAAAAGCTTTCTACCCTGAAGAAATTTCTTCTATGGTGCTGACTAAGATGAAGGAGACTGCTGAGGCTTTTTTGGGCCACCCTGTCACCAATGCTGTGATCACTGTGCCAGCTTATTTCAATGACTCTCAACGCCAGGCCACCAAGGATGCAGGTGTGATTGCGGGTCTCAATGTGCTAAGAATTATCAACGAACCCACAGCTGCTGCCATTGCCTATGGCTTAGATAAAGCAGGTCAGGGAGAGAGACATGTTCTGATCTTTGATCTGGGTGGAGGCACATTTGATGTGTCCGTCCTGACCATAGATGATGGGATTTTTGAGGTAAAGGCCACAGCTGGGGACACCCACCTGGGTGGAGAGGACTTTGACAACAGGCTTGTGAGCCACTTTGTGGAAGAGTTCAAGAGGAAACACAAGAAGGACATCAGTCAGAACAAGCGGGCTGTGAGGCGGCTGCGCACCGCCTGCGAGAGGGCCAAGAGGACGCTGTCATCCAGCACCCAGGCCAACTTGGAAATTGATTCACTTTTTGAAGGCATCGACTTCTACACGTCCATCACCAGAGCCCGGTTTGAAGAGTTGTGTGCAGACCTGTTTAGGAGCACTCTGGAGCCTGTGGAGAAGGCTCTTCGTGATGCGAAGATGGATAAGGCTAAAATCCATGACATTGTTTTAGTAGGGGGCTCCACCCGTATCCCTAAAGTTCAGAGGCTGCTGCAGGACTACTTTAACGGCCGTGATCTCAACAAGAGCATCAACCCCGATGAGGCGGTGGCCTATGGGGCTGCAGTACAGGCAGCCATTTTGATGGGCGACAAGTCTGAAAAGGTACAGGACCTGCTTTTGTTGGATGTGGCTCCCCTGTCCCTAGGGTTGGAGACGGCGGGGGGCGTGATGACTGTCCTGATCAAGCGCAACTCCACCATCCCCACCAAGCAGACGCAGATCTTTACCACCTACTCAGATAACCAGCCAGGGGTATTGATCCAGGTCTACGAGGGTGAGAGGGCCATGACGCGGGACAACAACCTGCTGGGACGCTTTGATCTGACTGGAATCCCCCCTGCACCCAGAGGAGTTCCTCAGATCGAGGTGACCTTTGACATCGACGCCAATGGTATTCTTAATGTAACAGCCATGGATAAGAGCACAGGCAAGGCCAACAAGATCACCATCACCAATGACAAGGGCCGCCTCAGCAAAGAGGAGATTGAGCGCATGGTTCTGGAGGCTGAGAAATATAAAGCTGAAGATGAGGCCCAGAGAGAGAAAATCTCTGCAAAAAATGCCTTAGAATCCTATGCTTTTAACATGAAGAGTGCTGTGAGTGATGAAGGCTTGAAGGGCAAGATTAGTGAGTCTGATAAAAAGAAAATACTGACTAAATGCAATGAGGTCCTCTCATGGCTGGAGGCCAATCAACTGGCTGAGAAAGATGAGTATGATCATAAGAGAAAGGAACTCGAGAAAGTGTGTAACCCAATTATCACAAAACTCTACCAGGGAGGATGTGCCGGGCCTGCCTGTGGAAGAGGGTATACGCCTGGAAGGGCTGCCACAGGCCCCACCATCGAAGAAGTAGATTAATCTTTCATCTGGAGCTGGAGGGGGCCTTAAGATGAATTTTGTTCTCCTCATCTTCAAACATTGTTATGATTCTTGAGTTGACTGGACCTGAACCTGTTACCATCTCTTTGGGATTCTGATGGAGGTGTCTCATATATCAACTTTTCACACTCCAACTTTCAGCTCCAAACTAGGCCCCTCTTCGAACCATTGATGAATTTGAATGTCTGTTATTTATTTCTGGCCTCCCCAACTTTCTTCTTCCTGTGTGGATGGTTATGTGTCACTCAGTAAATTTGTTCCTAAAGCACATTGCTTCTGGCATCTTTAGACTGTGCGTGTATTTTGAAAAGTAAGGAAGAGCAGAGTTTCTAGAGAGAGCATGTGTGGTCTGATTATGAGCTAATTGTGAATGATTAAAGCTGGTAAGGGCAAAGTATTTGAATATTCATGAGCTTATTATTTCAAGCAGGAAAATAACATCACCATCAGGCACCTTTAGCCTCAGCTAGAGAAGTTGCTAACTAATTACTGCTTATATTCAGTGATAGACTGGTTTAAGTGCTAAGGGTTCGGCTGGCCGGGCAAAGTCCTACTCATTGTCCTGATATCACTTATAGGTGGGGTCTGGGAGATCCAGCACCTGTGCACTTAGAGTCCATTATTATACACCCTTTACATGCAGAAAACATTTCTACAACAAACTCCTGACAAACGGGTACTTTTATTCAAGATGAGAAATGGAGGATTTAGTACAGTCTTACTTCTTGAAAACATGTTCTCACCTATTACATAATATTTCATGTTTGTAAAAGCCTTGGGGACATGAGTATAGAAATATATGTAAGTGTGCATTTGTGTCCCTTTGTGTTTTAGGGGGCATAAGTGCAATGTTAGAATGGGTATTTCTATCCCTGAGCCGGTCTCTGTGTTTGGTTTTACTCAGTCCTTTACAGGACAGTGCTAGGCAAAAGTGTAGAAGAAATGTGGACTGAGGTTGGGTCCTTGGGAGAGAGATGTTTATTGGGAACCCCTTATAAAATCAAGATTTGTGCTCAGGCTCCTAATCTCAAGGAATCCTTAACATTTTTTTTTTTTACTTTTTATCAACGTGTAACATATATACAAAAGTGTATAAATCATATGAGTTTTCACAAACTCCCCAACAGTTTTCAATGGCAAGTGCCCATAGGTGAGCAAATCACGCTGTGGCCTGTACTGTTATAGACAAGAACAAAGCCTCTGGGAGGCAACCACCCTCTCCAACGCTCGGGCAGGAGCTCGGGCTCGCGCCTGCGCGGTAGGAGCCCACCGCTTCGGGAGGAAGTCACAAGGCAGGAAGTCCCGCCCCATTCCCGGCCTCAGCGTCCCCCCGGCCCTATCCCGCCCGCTCCCCCGAGCCGCGAGCTAGCCGCGCGCTCTCCTTCGTTCCTCGGAGCTTTGCAGGGCGCTCCCCGCTGCGCCAGCGCGTCCCCGCCCCGCCCCACGCGCGGGCTCGCGCTCCGGTTCCCGCCCGGCCTCCCGCCCGTGGCACCCGGCTCTCGCCTCCCGGTGCGGCCGGCAGCGCGCGGGTGAACACCATGGTAGGTGCCGTGACGTCATAAGGGGGCGCCCTCGGGAGCGCGGGCGGTTCGGACGGTCTGGGGCGCAGTGGGGGTCCCGGCTTTGTCCCTCTGGGCCGGAGTTGGGCCCTGGAGTTCTCCCTCCATCCTTGGTTCCTGCGCCTCAAATTCTTTTGAGCAAATGGGATTTTTTTCCCCTTATGAGGAGAAAAAGAGAGTCGGCGGGGACAGTGGAGGAGGGAAAAGCTAGACCTCTAGGAGCGGTTCCCTGACGGAGACCAGGCTTGGGAGGTGCGGGTGGGATACTTTCTACAGTTCCCTGGGAGGAGTGGACAGGACACCAGGAGAGGGGGTGGATGGAGAGACGGCCCGGAGAGCCCGAGGGGTGCCGGGCAGAGCCTCCCTCTGGGGCTTTATGTCGGGCTCGGTGAAGTGTGCAGAATCATCTGGGCTCCAGCCGTTGATCCCCGTCACTGAGTATTCTTTCCTGTGAAGTTTTGAGAACTGCCAGAGATGTGGCGGGATCCCACTACCGGTATTTGGTAATACTGGCGGGGACGCTCCTCTGTACCACGTCCCTTCCCACATGATGGTTCCCCCCTCTCTCCCACCAGCTCTTCTATTCCTTTTTCAAGTCCCTTGTGGGCAAGGATGTGGTCGTGGAACTCAAGAACGACCTGAGGTAGGTACCTATTCCAGCAAATCTATAGCGGGTGGATGTGTCCAGGACTCTAGCACCTCTTTAACTTGACAAATATTTGAGAATTAGGGAAGGTGAGAGATACGGAAGAAATAAATGAATTGTGCGTTACGCTTAGAGATTAGCTGGGGAGTTGTATCTTGTATTGGAAAACAATACAAAGAAATATATAAAGAATAAGTGCTAGAGAGAGGTTAGAAGGTGGAGGCAGCAGTAATAATTTTCTGCAAAACGAACATATTTTTATTTTTTCTAATTAAATTATGTACTCCTTTGACCCAACTTCTAGAAATTTAAGAATTAGTTCCACAAGTAGAGATATATGTACAAAGAGGTCTGTAGTTTTGTGATAGCCAAAAAATGGAAACAAATAGCCATCAATAGGGAATGGGTTAATTAAATTGTGGTACTGTGCTTCCATATTATACAGCTGTCACATGGGAAAGAGACGCGTTGATATGGACAGCTGTTGCAGAATAGTACATGTGGCATAATCTCCCTTTGGAAAGAAAATGTAAAGGGTAAACGCATGACCAATGCAGTCCCTTCTGTCTGTATTGCTTTTACATTCCCTACCTCTTCGTATCATTAGCTCCTAATCATCTTCAGGAGTTGGAGTAAATGCTATATCCTTGGGGCTGGCCTCGTGGCATAGTGGTTAAGTTCATGCGCTCTGCTTCGGCAGCCCAGGGTTCTCAGGTTTGGATCCCAGGCGTGGACCTAGCATCACTTGTCAAGCCACGTTGTGGCGTCATCTTACATAAAACAGAGGAAGATTGGCACAGGTATTAACTAAGGGCTAATCTTCCTGACACAGAAAAAAATGCTGTATCCTTGGAGTGACTTTTCCTAGTCCTTGTCATCAAGTAGACCTCTCTATCATAAAGTCTTATTTTCTTCCTAGTGGATACTTCTCAGATTGTGATTTCATAGAAATATATTTCCTGTTTATGGCCTGTCCTTCAGGGCCAGGACCATGTTTAAGCTTACCGTTGTGTACCTCAGTCTAGCATAGGCCTGGTGTATAGTAGGTACTTAATAAATGTATGCTGAAAGAAAGAAAAATAGCTAACATTTGAGAACCTCCTGTCAACTAAGCACTATTCTGAGTACTTTATTAACTCATTTAATTCTCATAACTCCCCTACATGACATATACTATCGGTGCTGTTTTATACATGGGGAAGCTGAAGCTTAGATAGGTTAAAAGACTTGCTCAAGTCTACACAACTAGTAAATGACAGCCAGAACTGAAATCCAATTCTGTCTGCCGCCACCCCACCTTTTTTTAAATTAAAACTGGAGTAGTATTCTCTATGCAGTTGTGAAACTTGCTCTTCACTTAACAGTATGTTCTGGATATTTTCTGTCAATAAAGTTTATTTTTAACATTCTTAGTGTCTGAATGACATTTTTATTAGCTAGCTGAAACTAATTTAACCAAGATCTTGCTATTGGACACTTAGGCTGTTTTCACTTCTTTGCTTTTACAAAAGTTGCTGCCCTGAACGTCCTCATGCGTACATCTTTGTACACATCTGATTGTTTCTTTAGAAAAAAATCCTTTAAAATGAAATATTCATTTAAAATATTGATACTTAGTATCTGGTTGTCCAAACTTTCTAGAATTTGAATCAATGTATTCTCTCCTTAACAGTGTCTCATTTCTTTGGGAGATAATTTCTTAGTGAGGGAAACATCGACATGGCAGAGAATGGTGAGGGGAGCGACTTGCCTTTTAGATCAGAGATTTCCATCTGCAGCACTGGCAATGCATATAGTATTGATGGCATATAGATTAGGGCCATATCTAGTGACAGATGTGGAAGCCAGAACCAGCCCTAGGCAATTCTGTAAATTGACTTGTTTTTGATTTTCCTCTTTTCTCCTTCCTGGAAGCCACCATACGGAAAGAATAACTGTTTTGTTATAGCTCCAGGTCCTAAAGCGAGGACTTACAGGGTCCGGAAGCAGTCCATTGGTTTGGGAGAAAAGCTCTTTCTCTCATGCTTGTTGTCACACCAGTTTTGTGCCAAATATCTCATTCTTAAAGGACTGAATGAAATGACACCACCTTACGCAATTCCTGAAAGTTACTTCACTGCTGCACGGTGTGGTAGGGTGCTGTCAGGTTTCTCAGCAGCCAGGGATATGGTGAAACCAGCACTGAGGCAGTAGGTCTCAGACACTGGATTTCAAAGACTTAGAGTTTTACAAAAATTAGGGTCCAACAGCTAACTTCGAACTTTATCTTTGGCAAGATAAAGACATTTTTAAAATTGCCGTTTATTATAGTCATTCCATTAAAAAAATTTTTTTAATACCATAAAGATAGGAAGGATAATTAAAGAGCAGTTATTCTTAGGAAAAAAACTCTTGACAGCCTTTAGCACATTACATACACACTCAACACACACAATACTAGCCTGTTAACTATTTTTGTCATGGACTCAAACCTTTGAGCACACATCAGTGTTTGAGAACCATGGCTCAAAAGAACTTAGAATCTGGTCATGACATGCAGGACGGTTAGGATGAGGACGGCCAGGTTGGAGGCTGGCCTGGATTGAGATGTAATAAGACCTTGGTTTGTAGAAGTCAAACTAAAAAGGGAAACAATTATTAGAAAGATATCAGCATATGGGGGATTCATGGGAAGTGCAGCTCAGAGGGTTTGAGTTGTAGGACTTAGTGTTGAAGCCATTGACAGAAATTAAAGAAGTTGGGGGGCAGAGGTAGCATGGCTTGGAACACTGGTGTTTTGATAGTATTCCTTATTAACATTTCAGGGGGCTCAAGGATTGGGGAAGGGAGAGGATGTCCCTTGTGCCTTCATCATCAAGAACAATGCTAGCTACTGTATGTGTGTTACATATGGGGCACTGGTTCCAAGGCAATAAATGTTTGAAAATAGCTGATGGTCTGCAAGTCAGATAGACCTGGACTCAAGTCCCTGTTTATTTCTTCTAAACTTGGACAAATTACACAACCTCTCTGAGCCCCTGGATGGTAATAGCTACTTTGTAAAGTAGCTAAAAGATTATAAAGTGCCTGTAAAAGTTAGAAGTTCTGTGTGGAATAAAGATAGAATACAGGTCTAGCCATAGCAGTTTCATGGTGGCTGTGAGGAGTGGGTTGGTCTAGGGAGAGGAGATGTGAGGTCTAAAGTAACGCGGCACTCTGGAAGCAGTCTTTCCTGCTTCAGGGCTTCGGAGTGCCCCCTTTTGGTTTCATTGGCCTCCGCAAGTCCTTGACTTCCCCCAGCTGTGTTCCTATCCCTGCTTTGAAGCCACCTCTATGTTGACTTTGAAGTAAACTAATTTGACTTTTCCCTCCCTCTGCCCCGACAGCATCTGTGGCACCCTCCATTCTGTGGATCAGGTGAGACATAGACGGGGCCCTGAACCAGGTCTTGGGGAAGGAGAGGGTTGGGTGATTGCATCTTGTCTGTAGGTCTAGTGATGGTGTTCTTTTTTTTTAGTATCTCAACATCAAACTAACTGACATCAGTGTCACAGACCCTGAGAAATACCCTCACATGGTAAGTTGGGGGGCTAGGGTGGAGAGGAGGAAACAGCTTTAAAGGCAGAAGGCTCCTGGGTGGACAGAGGACATTTTTAAGGATGTTTTCACATTTGTCTCTCTTTGTCTAGTTATCAGTGAAGAACTGCTTCATCCGGGGCTCAGTGGTCCGCTATGTGCAGTTGCCAGCAGATGAGGTCGACACACAGTTGCTACAGGATGCAGCAAGGAAGGAGGCCCTACAGCAGAAACAGTGATGGCTCCTCCTCCTCGCTCCCCCTTCCATTGGTGGCCCTTAACCTCAAGTCACAGCCCAGGACCCCTCCCTCCCATACTTGAGATGTTATTTTTGTTTTGTTTTTAATAGACTTTTTTTTTTAAGGGATGAGTGGATGAGAAGAATACTGGGGAGCAGCTATCCTCTGTTGAGAAGGGGGGCATAAGTAGGCTGGGGAACTGCAAAGCCTTCCCTCTCCCCAGCACCTGCCTTTCTCACTTCTTCCCTGGAGATGGTGGGAGAAGCTCCTAGATCTCTCCAGGATAGCATGTGATTCATTTTGGGGATGGAAGTAATCTGTCCCGCATCGGGAATAAAATTTATGATGCAAATTTGAGTTCTGGTTCTGCGTGTGTTTTGGGATGGAGGCTGGAGGGTGGGAAAGGGCTGGGGAATTCACCCAAACCCTGTTACTTTCCATTACCCCAGCCAAGAATCCAACCGATCCCAGCATTATCTGCCACTACTGTCCTTGGTATAAACCATGTAATTACCTCGACTAGACTACACCGTGTTTCCTGAACATGCCTCTACCTACATGGCTTTTTGCTTACACTGTACCTACAACGAGGGCTTCCATCTCTGTTCTTCCATTAACTGACGATGTTATGAGATACCAACATGTATTTGATGCTGCCGGATTTCTTCCTCAACCCAGCCAAACCAGTACACTGAATATCTATAGCAGATAGACACAAGTGACAATTTTTATTGTGGAGAGTCATGACTGGGAATTAACTGTTCATTCACTCGTTCAGCAAACAGGAGTTCCCACTGCAGATGAGAGTTTTCAGCATTAAGGGCCCTTGGAAGCCATCCGGCCCGCCTCCCTCCTCTCAACCGGGAGGAAACGAGGCGCAGGGAGGAGCGGCAAGCCCAGAGCCTTGGCGAAAAGGAGCCTCCCGGCCCGCGTCCGGCAGCATCCTCCGGGGCCGGTTCCTGAGCTGCCCACTGGGCGCCGCCCTCCCGCCCGGCCGGCCCGAGGCCCCGCGTGGGCTGCCCGCGGCGGAGCCTGACGGGAGCGCTGTCCCGGGCGCCCTCCTTCCCGTGCCCGCGCCCCGCTTCCTTCCCGGTGCGTGCGGCCGCGGCGGGCGGGCGGCGCCGCCTGGGACGGTGTCGGGCAGGAGCGGGCCGAGCGCGCACACGCAGGCGGGGCTCGGCCGCCCGCGCCAGGACCCGCGGGCCCGGAAGCGCTCGCTGTCACAAAGGGGGAACACGTGGGCGCCGACGGCCGGGCGGCTGTCGCAGGGAGCTAGGGTTGCCCGGAGAACCACCGCCCACCGTCCCGGCCCGCCCGACTCCTCGGCCCCGGCCGCTAGGCCGGTCCAGCTTTGGCCGGCGCCCGGCTCAGTCTGACCACCTCCCTCCAGTACGTACCTGCGGCCCGAACCCGCGTCCCGCCGGACGCCGAGGAGCCCCTCCTAGCCTCCCACATTCCCGAGGACCTGCGATCATGGGGAGTCTTCACGGTCACTGTCACTACAAGAGCCGGGCCCTCGGCTCTTGAGGCCCGATCAGAACCCCAGTCCTGGGGGCCTCGGGCGCCTGCGGTAGAGGAGCCCCCATGAGTGTCCCCTCTCTACTCAAATAGGACCCCTCTGGGTCCCTCAGTCTTCCCCTGTCTCTCTTTGTCCCTAGGTTTTTTTCCACCTCGTCTGAGCCCCTGCATAACTATGTCCATCCTCTACGTCTCCCCTCACCCGGATGCCTTCCCCAGCCTCCGAGCCCTCATAGCTGCGCGCTACGGGGAGGCTGGGGAGGGTCCGGGATGGGGAGGAGCCCACCCCCGCATCTGTCTCCAGCCGCCCCCGACCAGCAGGACTCCCTTTCCCCCACCCCGCCTGCCCGCCCTAGAGCAGGGGCCCGGTGGGCTCTGGGTGTGGGGGGCCACAGCTGTGGCCCAGCTGCTGTGGCCAGCAGGCCTGGGGGGCCCTGGGGGTAGCCGGGCAGCCGTCCTTGTCCAACAGTGGGTCAGTTACTCCGACACGGAGCTAATACCAGCTGCATGTGGGGCAACGCTGCCAGCCTTGGGACTCCGAAGCTCCGCCCAGGACCCCCAGGTGAGTAGGGAGAAGAGGAGGGGGAAATTTAGAAGAAGGAAGCAGGGATTGGAATGGATAATGACACAGGAAGATAGCCTGTCAGATGTGGAAAAGATCCATCAAATCCCAGATAGCCTCCTGGTATGGTAACCTTGGGCGGGTTTCTGCCTCTGAGCCTTAGTCTTCCTATGTCTATGAGAACGAAAGTTTTCATGTTGAGGACGTTAAAAGATATGTGCAGAGAACAGCCTAGTGCCAGGAGCTTTAAAGTCTCTGAGTAGAAGTTTGATGAGTCTGAAACTGTGAGGATAGCGATTACTGTGAATTGTGGGAAAGACTGGCTGAAGAAGAGATGAGAGAGGCAGGTAGGGTGGGGAGAGATGACAGTTGCTGGGAAGAGATGAAAGAGATGAAATGAGGATTCTGGCAAGTAAGAGAAAGGAGAGATAACCACAGCAGACTGTAACTGAGTCCTTCCAGAGTGGGGCTGTGCCTTAGGGACTTTATAACACTGCCTCCTTGTAGAGTATGGAGCACACGTGGATACTTAGTATTTCTTGAGTGAATGAATGAATGTGTGACATAGACCCTGGCTTGCTCCCTCATGTCCTGATTACCCTATCTAAAATAGAGGCCCCCCCGTGTAGAATTCCCAGTCCCCCTGGTTAATTTTTCTTCTCAGCACTTGAGGAGAAAAATAGTCATGCGTTCTATATCTGCTCATTTATTGCCTCTCCCATTAGACAGTAAACTCCACCAGGTCAGGGGCTCCATCTGTTCAAGTTATCTCCTCATTCCTTAGAGAAGAGCCTGGCATGTAGTAGGTGCTTAATAAATATTTGTTGAAGCAATTACAGTGTTGCCTCATGTAATCTTTACTCTAACTTCCTGTGTTTAATATATTGCATCTGACATATAATAAAGAGTTCAGTAGGAATTTAATGAAGGAATAGGAAGTATTTTTATTAGGACCATTTCAGTGAAGAAGAAACTAGACTCTTTCAGAGGTACTGATTTGTGGAGTGGAAGGAGGCCAAATGGATTGGTGGGGGAGGGGATTGAGGTCGACCAAACCTTGTCTCATACCCCTTCCCCTTCCTGCTAGGCTGCACTGGGGGCTCTGGGCAGGGCCCTGAGCCCCTTGGAAGAGTGGCTTCGGCTGCACACCTACCTGGCTGGGGAGGCCCCCACTCTGGCTGACCTGGCGGCTGTCACAGCCTTGCTGCTGCCTTTCCGATATGTGAGTGACTGGGGCCTGGGGAAGAATGAGGCAGCTCTCTCAGACCTCACTGTGGGGTGACTAAGGATAGTTATTTCTTTTCCCCATCCCAGGTCCTGGACCCCTCTGCCCGCCGGGTCTGGGGTAATGTGACTCGCTGGTTTACCACATGTGTCCAGCAGCCAGAATTCCGGGCTGTGCTGGGAGAGGTGGTTCTGTACTCAGGGGCTAGGCCTCCTTCCCAACAGCCAGGTGAGGAAGGGTGGTAGGTAGGAGGGGAGGAGTTCCCTCTGGGGCCTTCCATGCAGCTCACTTTCTTTTTTCTCTTAGGAATGGCAGAATCACTGGCACAGGGGCCTGTGGGAGGGTGAGGTGGGAGGTCGGCATGGCAGAGCCCTTGGGCAGCTGAAATAGCCCATCTGGGACATAGTAGCACCGTTCACAGAGGGCTAAGCCCAGCGGGCCACGTCTCCATTTCTGTGCCTCTCTCTAGGCCCTGAGGTCCCTGCACCCACAAAAACAGCTGCTCAACTCAAGAAAGAGGCAAAGAAACGGGAGAAGCTAGAGAAATTCCAACAGAAGCAGAAGATCCAACAGCAGCAGCCGCCCCCAGGGGAGGTGAGAGGCTAGGGGTGGAGCTGGGCAGAAGCTTGGTGCCATGGTGGGGTGGCTGATATTCGGGCCTGTATCCTTTCCCTCCCAAGCAGAAGAAACCAAAACCAGAGAAGAGGGAGAAACGAGATCCTGGGGTTATTACCTATGACCTCCCAACCCCACCTGGGGAAAAGAAAGGTACTAGGATGGGGAAGGGACCCCCCACTCTTCATCCTCCTCAGCTGCTGCTGCTTCTGTTTTTACCCCTTCTTGCTCTGTCTTGCTCCCACTACTTTGCTTGGTGAGGATTTGCGGAGGCCCAGGTCCTTCTCTGCTGGCCCATCATCCCCTTCCCAGCTGCTCCTAGCCTCAGCACCGACCCTTCCCTTCCTCTCCCCCAGATGTCAGTGGCACCATGCCTGACTCCTACAGCCCTCAGTATGTGGAGGCTGCCTGGTACCCTTGGTGGGAGCAGCAGGGCTTCTTCAAGCCGGAGTACGGGGTGAGTGGGCACTGCTGCCCAAGCCTGGAGGGGATGGGGCGGGGAAGGACAGGGCTGAAGGATACATTGCCCTGGAGGGGCCTGGGAGAGGTGACATGAAGCCTTAGCTTGAGCCCATCCTTTCTCCCCACCAGCGTTCCAGTGTGTCAGCACCAAATCCCCGGGGCATCTTCATGATGTGCATCCCACCCCCCAACGTGACAGGCTCCCTGCACCTGGGCCACGCGCTCACCAATGCCATCCAGGACTCCCTGACCCGATGGTGAGCTCCTGTCCTCCCCTCCACTGGTTATGTCTGCCCTCTCTGGCTCTCCACTCGTGTTCCTTTCTTTGCTGACTGGGGCCCTCCATCCTCTCCTTCCCTAATGGCCCTCAGCTCTGCCCCCTGGTGGTGGTATACTTCTCTCCATCATTTCCCTCTGATCACTTAGCATCCTGCCCTAGGCAAATAACCAACATCCCCACGTGCAGACTCTCTTCTCTTGCTACTAAAAATAACATTATTTTGAATTTAACAAGAAGTATGTCAATATATTCTTGTAAAAATTTAAAGCTTCAGATTTCCTGACCACACCCTCCAGACTTACTCCCTCTCAAGAATTAGCCGTTGTTACCACTTTGATGTAGCTCTTTCCTATTTACTTACATGTACATGCACCCGTAGAAACTTATAGTTTTCCTTTTAGGCGGGCTTTTCCTTTTTTTTTTTCTTTTTAAAGATTTTATTTTTTTCCTTTTTCTCCCCAAAGCTCCCCGGTACATAGTTGTATATTCTTCGTTGTGGGTCCTTCTAGTTGTGACATGTGGGATGCTGCCTCAGCGTGGCTTGATGAGCAGTGCCATGTCCGCGCCCAGGATTCAAACCAACGAAATACTGGGCCGCCTGCAGCGGAGCGCATGAACTTAACCACTCGGCCACGGGGCCAGCCCCTGTGCAGGCTTTTCTTTTCTATTCTTTAACATAAAGGGCTCAAACCAAACGTTAGTCTACAACTTTCTTCTTACACTTAGTTTATCTTAGAGACCTTCCCTTATCTTTATTCATAGACTGACTTCATGCTCTTTCGTTGCTCCGCAGTATTCCGTAGCGTGACTGGACCATAATAGAGTGACTTTTTTATTAATGGTTGTTCCTAATTTTTCTCTGTAGAAAACCTTGCTGGAATGCGCAGTCTTATACATGCTTTCTCAAGCACATGTGAAGAGTTCTCTGGTGTAGCTACCAGGAAGTGAAACTGCTCCATCGCAGGGGCATGGCTATATTAAGTACGAATAGAAGCTGCCAAGTGGCCCTCCGAAACAGCCTTACTGATTTACACCTCCGAGACTTGCCCGTGAGGGTACTCATTTCCTCATGCCCTTGCCGACCCTGGACATCATCGCTCTTCCTTTGCCAGTCGGCTTAGCAGTGAGCCTGTGCCTCTCCCTGTTTCTTGGCCAGTCAGGTTTCCCCTTATATAAACTGCACTTATCTTTAGCCCATTGTTCTATTGATTCTTTGTTGTTTTTTTCCTTCATTGGTTTACTGGGAGATTCTTTCCATATTCCAGGTATTGATTTTTTCGTTTGGTGTATATATTGTAAATGTTTTCTCCTGTTCTAGCACATGCTTCCCGTCAACCCTGTTAATATTTTAATTAGTTAACAGCTACAAAGTCTACTATTCCAGGTGATAAATGCCTTTTAAAAAGTATTTTAAAACAACTTTTTATCTTTGGAGACCACGGTCTATTTATTATCTTTAAATTTTGAGAAGTTTTTCTGGTGACCTACTTATTAAATTAATTTAGTCAAAAAGTATTTATTGGACATCACTATGTGCCAGCTCTGCTCTGGGCACCGGAGATACAATGTCAGATTTAGCATTTTGCAAGGGAATTGAGAGCTAGAAAAACAGAGTTGTATTAAATATCTACACCATATAATGGCCAAGTTATTTACATAACACTTCTTACAAAGCTCTTAAAGTAGCAATATTTTTTCTGATGGACATGGTTTAAATAAAATGTTAGAAACTCCCACTTCTTAAATGGAATAGGTTTATATCAACATTGTAGAAGCAAAAATACCACGTGACAAACAGCCTTGAATATCTCCACCAACGAAACATTATAAAAATGAAATTAAAGAGAGTTGTATAACTATATTTTTCCCTTTTTATTCCTAGAGGAGAGAATAGGGTATTTTTCTACGAACATCCATGATATTTTATTGATTTATTTTTTGCCAAGTTAATCTGAGCCCCAAGAGATACTTTTTAAGGAAACACTATTTTTATCTTCATTTCTCATGCTTTACGTCTTTAATAATAATATCTAACAATATCTTGGAATTCATAAAATATGTTCATATAAGCAACATTTCTGAGTATCTATTATCTGCAAGAGAACGGAGTTGCTACAGTCCTTGTCCCCAAGGAGATCTGAACACAGTGGGGATAAACAGACTTATAAAGTAATGAATGTAATACACTTTGATGAGTCATTGAAAATAGCGTATGAATGCAGTGTTATTGTGTTTCTATAGTAATTTCCTCTCCCTGCCTTTAATGTGCCTAGTGATTCTAAAAGGTCACCACAAGGTTCACTAGCGTTTAATGCTTTCTGTACCACATCAAATAGAGCTTAAGAGTAAACTGCATGTACTTCTACCAGAGAGTGGGGGGTGGAGACCCACGATGTTACTCTCACTTTCTCTAATTCATCTCCTCATTAATTCCCTAAAACATTTCTAGCTTGCAATCATTTTCTCCAAAACAGTCTATCACTTGTTATTAACTTCAGAGGATTTGTTGTTCTGGGGTTTTGTTTTGATCTAGTCAGTTTACCAACATTCTTTGTGATTTTATCTGTTCTGTCTAGATAAGGAAGGCTTCTCCTACCTCAAAGTTACAAACATGTTCACCTGTGTTGTTTTTTCTTTTTTTTGGAAACTGTCATTTTCTGATGCTTTTCTCATTGTTTTGTTTTCTTATTTTGAGTTCTTTAATCTGACTAAAGTTTATTTCTGTGAATATGGGGAAGTAGAGGGATTTTTCCCTACTAATTAGCTAGTTGTCCCAAACAAATTTGTTGAATAGTTTGTCCTTCCCCTACTGATAAGGAAATGCCATCTTTCACAGCAACTAAATCTGCTTGGATCTGTTTCCAGTGGCTGGTTTGTTTCCCCAGTCTGTAACTTTGTTCCCATACAGTAACTTCCTGTTTTAACAGTCCTAACTTTCTCCTGTGTTCCATCTAATTGGGCAAGAGGCTCCTCTTTGTTCTTCTCTTGCCAAATTGCCTAGACTGTCCTTACTTATTTCCTCTCCCTGACTATAATTTTAGAATCAGGAGGGTCCCTCCCCACTGCCCCTTTTTTTCCTGAGTCCATTGACTCCCTGTCTAGAAGCCCCTTCTTCCTTTGGTGCCAGGCTCTACCTGCCTGCTCACCTCTGGTCCTCCATGCTCCTCCTACAGGCACCGAATGCGGGGAGAGACCACCCTGTGGAACCCCGGCTGTGACCATGCGGGCATTGCCACTCAGGTGGTGGTGGAGAAGAAACTCTGGCGCGAGCAGGGGCTGAGCCGGCACCAACTGGGCCGAGAGGCCTTTCTCCGGGAGGTCTGGAAGTGGAAAGAGGAGTGAGTGTGCAGCCGCCCTGTGGGCATCGTAGCCCTGGCTCCCTGTCCCCTGTCCAGATAAGACCTCTGTCACCTGCGATCCTGGCTGCAGGGTCAGACCCCCTTACAGAGATTTGGTTGGCTCTGGGGCCCAGGTCAATTTCAGAGGGATGAGTGATCCCTACGCTGCCCCATGAGCCACCCAATGTCTCCCCCTAGCCCAGGCCTGCATGCTGATCTTGGCCTGTCTGTCCACTTCCAGGAAAGGTGACCGGATTTACCACCAGCTGAAGAAGCTCGGCAGCTCCTTGGACTGGAATCGAGCCTGTTTCACCATGGACCCTGTGAGCAGGAGGGTCTCAGGGCTGGGCAGGAGTGGGAGGCTCCCCAAGTGGCTCCCCCGCAGAAGAGAGTACACGTGCCGTGGCTCTCCCCAAGAGGCGAGCCCATTCAGAGGACACCACTAAGGTCTTGGCTGTAAATGCCACTTCTCGCCCCACGTCACAGTGCCACTCCAGGAGCTCAGATTCTTCCAGGCAGCACATGATGGGGCCTCACCCTCCCTGGGAGCCTGAGCTCCTAGGATTCTCTGCACCAGCACTTGTCCACACCGAAATAGCTTCCCCGCCATCTCCAGCCTCATCAGGCTTGTTGCCTGCCGTTGTGTTCCCATTGTCCCCTCTCCTCCTCAAGAAAAGTACTTCCCCCCTCCAGCCCTCAAAGGGGTCAGTGTGCTGGGTGGTGGGACTTTGGACAGGCCGGGTCTCACTGTACCCTCCTGCCTTAGTGAGTCTGCCTGGGCCCCTAGGCCCATCTCTGATTTCCCCCTGCTCCCCCTAGAAACTGTCAGCAGCCGTGACAGAGGCCTTTGTCCGGCTCCACGAGGAAGGAGTCATCTACCGCAGTACCCGCCTTGTCAACTGGTCCTGCACCCTCAACTCCGCCATCTCCGACATTGAGGTATGCCCCCTGCCCAGGCTCCCTCCATCTCTACCGCAGCCCCATCCCCTGGGCCGCCTCTCTTAATACCCATCTCACAGGTGGATAAGAAGGAGCTGACAGGTCGCACCCTGCTCTCCGTGCCTGGCTACAAGGAGAAGGTGGAGTTTGGGGTCCTTGTCTCCTTTGCCTACAAGGTCCAAGGCTCAGGTAGGAGCCAGGGCAACCGGACTCTGGGCTGGGTGGGTTAGGGGTGGGAAGGGGCCAGCCCCATGACCACAAGGCCTCCTGTCACCCCAGATAGTGACGAAGAGGTGGTGGTGGCGACAACTCGGATTGAGACAATGCTGGGAGATGTGGCTGTAGCTGTCCATCCCAAAGATCCCAGATACCAGGTATGGTGAGGGTGCTGCCCACAGTTGGGGGACGAATACTGGCTGAAAAGGAGCTCCCATACTATTTGTGAGGGTGGGATGGGGACTGAGTCCCTCTGGCTGAGGGGAGAGAATCGGATTAGAAACTCATCTTTGGGCTCTTTTCTGGCCCTGAATATGGAATTTGGGTGTTGGGACAGTCACGGTCTGGGGTTGGGGGGAGTTGGGCCCAGCCTGTCACGCATTTTTAACATCTCCCTCTGTCCCCAGCACCTGAAGGGGAAGAGTGTGATCCACCCATTCCTGTCCCGGAGCCTCCCCATTGTCTTCGATGATTTTGTGGACATGGAGTTTGGCACAGGTGAGCAAGGGACTGGCCTTGGGGAGAGGAAGGAGCCCATGAGGCACACCCAGCCGTCCATCTTCCCTCTCAAAGAAAATATGCTTCGCCTGAACAGGCAGGGCTTGGGCTGGTTCTTGGGATGTATTGGGGAAGTAGGGGACAGGGGTGGTGTGGGAGCCACATCCTTCAGCAAAAGGGGATGCATGTGGGAAGGGAATCCACTGAGTCCCTCGTGACCCTAGCACCCCCATGTGCACCCCAGGTGCGGTGAAGATCACCCCTGCACATGACCAGAATGACTATGAGGTTGGGCAGCGGCATGGGCTGGAAGCCATCAGCATCATGGACTCCCGAGGGGCCCTTGTCAACGTGCCCCCACCTTTCCTGGTGAGACTGCCTGCAGCGTGGGGGCCGGGCCTAGAGACAACGGGGTTCCTAGGCATGGCCATAATGAGGCCTGTCTCTCACCCAGGGCTTGCCCAGGTTTGAGGCCAGGAAGGCAGTGCTGGCGGCGCTGAAGGAGCAGGGGCTGTTCCGTGACATCAAGGACAACCCCATGGTGGTGCCACTTTGCAAGTGAGGGGACGTGGTCAAGGAAGCAGGGAGGGGAGGGCTCCTCAGGGTGCTCCCCACCCAGCCTCCTCACTCACATGTACCTGTAGCCGGTCCAAGGACGTGGTGGAGCCTCTGCTGCGGCCGCAGTGGTACGTGCGCTGTGGGGAGATGGCCCAGGCTGCCAGTGCTGCTGTGACTCGGGGCGACCTCCGCATCCTGCCTGAGGCCCATCAACGGACGTGGCACGCCTGGATGGACAACATCCGGTGCGACAAGCGCCTCGATGTGGGGAGGGTGACTGGGCAAGGGGCTGAGCCTGGCACAGGCCAGGGCACCTCCCTCCCCTTGCTGATTCCCTCCCTTTCCCCTCGCCATTTGCAGGGACTGGTGCATCTCACGGCAGCTGTGGTGGGGCCATCGCATCCCAGCCTACTTCATCACTGTCAATGACCCAGCTGTACCCCCAGGGGAGGTGAGAGCTGGGCCAGAGCTGGATACAGGCACATCTGGGGGAGCTTGGTTGGGGGAGGGGTCAGGGCAAGGCAGAGGCATCCCCTTGGGTACTCACTCCACCTGTGGCAGGACCCTGATGGGCGGTACTGGGTGAGTGGGCGCAGCGAGGCCGAGGCCTTCGAGAAGGCAGCCAAGGAGTTTGGAGTGTCCCCCGACAAGATCAGTCTCCAGCAAGGCAAGGCGGGGCTTGGGGTGGGAGGGCAAAGGTAGGGCTCTGATCCTCACCTCCTGGCTCTGACCTCTGACCTTTGGCCTCCCTTAGATGAGGACGTATTGGACACCTGGTTCTCTTCGGGCCTCTTCCCCTTCTCCATCCTGGGCTGGCCCAACCAGGTATGTCCCTAAGGCCAGCCCAGGTCGGGTGGGGTCTTGGAGGTGGGTGCGTGGCTCCCCATCATGCTCTGCTCTGCCCCTAGTCAGAAGATCTGAGTGTGTTCTACCCGGGGACGCTGCTGGAGACCGGCCATGACATCCTCTTCTTCTGGGTGGCCAGGATGGTGATGCTCGGCCTGAAGCTCACTGGCAGGCTGCCCTTCAGAGAGGTGTGAAGCCTGCTGAGACCCCCTCCCACAGTCCCCACTGCACCTGTCCTCCTGTGCCACAGCTGAGGCTCAGCATGGGTGGGGCACAAGGCAGGGCCTAAGGACAGCTGTGGGCAGGTTGGACCATGGGGCTTGTGGGGGCACAAAGCCAGCCTAGGCTCTGCTCACTGATTCTGTGTCCTGCATTCCCAGAGGAGGGAGTGCCTGTGAGTCTCATAAAGGCACTGAATGGGCTGGCAGGGACACTAAGGGGCCTGAGGTTCAGAGTGGAGCAGACCAGATGCAGGGCCTTTGGGGTCTAGGTGCAGAGATGCATCCTCATGGGTCTTCCCTTCACCTGCCTCACAGGTGTACCTCCACGCCATCGTGCGAGATGCCCACGGCCGGAAGATGAGCAAGTCTCTAGGCAATGTCATCGACCCTCTGGACGTTATCCATGGAGTCTCCCTGCAGGTGGGGCTGGGCGCTGGGCCAGGTGGGGAAGGGCTGTGGGGCTGTGGGGCTGTGGCCACAGCCCCTGACCACACTCCCCCTCCCCCTCAGGGCCTTCACGACCAGTTACTGAACAGCAACCTGGATCCCAGCGAGGTGGAGAAGGCTAAAGAAGGGCAGGTACAGAGGGTGAGCCTGGGGCAGGAGGGTGGGCAGAGGTGGGTAAGGCTGGCTCCGGACGCCCCCTGACTCCTCCCCACAGAAGGCCGACTTCCCAGCGGGCATTCCCGAGTGTGGCACTGACGCGCTCCGGTTTGGGCTGTGCGCCTACACATCCCAGGGTATGGCCCCCAAAACCTCTCTCAGCCGCATCCTTCCTCCTCCTCTGAGGCCCACCCCTCTCCTTGTCCGCCCTGGGCGTGGGAGGGAGGGAGAATAGCCAGGACTCACACTCCACCCCAACCCAGGTCGTGACATCAACCTGGATGTGAACCGGATATTAGGATACCGCCACTTCTGCAACAAGCTCTGGAACGCCACCAAGTTTGCCCTCCGTGGCCTTGGGAAGGGTTTTGTGCCCTCACCCACCTCTGAGGTGAGGGCCTGGTAGGCAGCGAAGTGGCCAGCAGCCACACAGGCTGCAGCCCTGCCACTCCAGCTTCAAGCACGGCCCATGCTGTGTCAGGACTGTAGCCACAGAGTTAAGAAGCCCAGCCCTGGCCCCCAAGGAGCCTCCCTGTAGCTGGGTGGACAGATGGATTCAGGGACAGATGGTTACAGGGAAAGCCCAGGGCGTTGGGTCCTCTCTCAAGGTGGCGGGGAGCCTGTCCCATCTCCCCCAGATACTGGGCACATGGTGGTTGCTCCTGGAACGCCAATTTGCCCATGGTTCCTTCCCCTGTGGGGTTCTGGCCCCCTCCCCTTGGGCATATGGTAGCCCCCTGGCTGATATGCCCCTTTCTCCCAAGCCTGGAGGCCACGAGAGCCTGGTGGACCGCTGGATCCGCAGCCGGCTGACTGAGGCCGTGAGGCTCAGCAACCAAGGTTTCCAGGCCTACGACTTCCCAGCTATCACCACCGCCCAGTACAGCTTCTGGCTGTATGAGCTCTGTGATGTCTACCTGGTAAGGAGGAGCCAAGTGGGGCAGGGGACAGCAGAGCCCTGGGCCTTGCTTTGCCAGTGGTTGGCCATGAGACCTGAGCCAACCTGTCCCCCTCCCAGTCCTCACATGTGCAGCGAGGGCTGCAGGCTAGACCCTTTCCAGCCCTGAGCCCTATGCCTCCCTGTCCCCTAGGAGTGCCTGAAGCCTGTGCTGAATGGAGTGGACCAGGTGGCAGCTGAGTGTGCCCGTCAGACCCTCTACACCTGTCTAGACGTTGGCCTGAGGCTGCTCTCACCCTTCATGCCCTTCGTGACCGAGGAGCTGTTCCAGAGGCTGCCCCGGCGGACGCCACAAGCTCCCCCTAGCCTCTGCATTACCCCCTACCCAGAGCCCTCCGAGGTATGGGGTGTGGCCTGGAGGGGGGCTCAGGCCTGTCCCCCAGCCTTCTTCACCACCTCCTCTGCCCCACAGTGCTCCTGGAAAGACCCTGAGGCGGAAGCTGCCATGGAGCTGGCCCTGAGCATCACTCGAGCTGTGCGCTCCCTGCGTGCTGACTACAACCTCACCCGGATCTGGCCTGACTGTGAGCCTCAGGCCCCCATGTTTACCCTGTCCCACTGTCCCTGAGCCCACTCGGGGACCAGTATCCAGCATGGCTGCCTTGTCTCCTGTCTCCTTGGGGCCGGGTTTCACCTTCCTCCCTTTTCTGGCAGGTTTCCTGGAAGTGACTGATGAGGCCACAGGCGCCCTCGCGTCAGCGGTGTCAGGCTATGTGCAGGCACTAGCCAGCGCGGGTGTGGTGGCTGTCCTGGCTCTGGGGGCTCCTGCACCCCATGGCTGTGCTGTGGCCGTGGCCTCTGACCGCTGCTCCGTTCACCTGCAGCTTCAGGGGCTGGTGGACCCGGCCCGGGAGCTGGGCAAGCTGCAGGCCAAGCGAGGTGAGGCGCAGCGGCAGGCCCAGCGTCTGCGGGAGCGCCGTGCCGCCTCGGGCTACCCTGTCAAGGTGCCCCTCAAAGTCCAGGAGGCAGATGAAGCCAAGGTGTGTGGTGTGGTTGGGCATTTCCTTCCCCATCTCCCACACCATCCCCTCCCTCCATCATCAAACCCCACTCCTGCAGCTGCACTCTGTCCAGGCCCCTTGAGCAAGTGGAACCTATGATTCCTCCTCTTGCACATGAGGAACAGCTGGGAGGCAGAGGCACTGCCCAGGGTTATGCAGCAAGTTGAAGATGGAGGCAGACCAAGAACTAGGTATCCTGCCTCCCAGCCAGACCTCTCATACCCACCCAGTGCCTGGAACACGGCATCCCACTCTCATGGGGCTGGGCTCAGGACCGTATATAGTTAGAAGCCCACTGGGCTCACCTGGGGATCTGTCCAGGAAGGAGCAGTGGCGTAAACCACACAGACACAGAGGGAAACAGGAGTGGAGGCTAAGGGTTAACAGAGCCTTGGTGGCTGCGTGGGGTTGTCTCACTTGCTTCTCCCAGTAGCCCTCTCAGGGCAGGCAGCGTCACCATTGCCATTGACAAGTGAAGGCTAAGTGCCTCCCTAGAGCCTGCATTCCCAACGCTGTGCTCCACCACCCGGGTGGGGCTGGGCCGCTGGGTGGGGCGCATGGGCTCTGAGGCCCCTTTGTCCTTGAAAACTGACCACTCTGTGGGAAAAGGCAAGACCCAAGAGGCCAGTGATGGTGGACGAGAAGGGGGGGTGCTGGTGGGAAGGCTAGTGAGAATTAGGGGGCAACAGGCCAGCCAAGCACACATAGTCCCCGAATTACTCTCCCTGGCCATAGTCCTCACCCATCTTTCCAATTCTGACCCCTCTGCCATTGTGGGCATTTGGGGGGGTCTCCTCTCTTGGGCCTGGGTCCTCAGCACCCAACACTCCCTTCTTCTACCCCCAGCTGCAACAGACAGAAGCAGAGCTCAGGAAGGTGGACGAGGCCATTGCCCTATTTCAGAAGATGCTGTGATACACCCATCTCCAACCCTCATAACCCCCAGTGGTCCACCAGGGGGGTGGCAGCAATAAAATATTTTGCCACAAAACCATCTCTTGACTGTGTGGTGGAGCCAGGGAGGGGGTGTTGGCGCCTGGGTTCTTGAATCCTCAGAGGTGGCTGGTGTGAGTAATGGGAGAGCTGCAGGCTGGGCACCAGGCACCGGTCCCGGTGGGCAGAGAGGTGCATCTATCTGGGTCTGTCCCTGGCACTGAGCCAGGCCTGAGTCACGCTGCTCTCTCCCTTCCTCCTCTCGGCTCTTCTCAGCTCTTCTCCACTCATCTCTGCACTGCAGCCAAGGGAGGCCCGCCCTGGTGCCGGCTGCTGCTTGTGGCCTTGGGCAAGCGTGGGTAGAGGGGCTAGGGGCCGCCTGTTGTGCCCCCACCCTCCCAGGGCCTCCCTCCCCCTCCACTGAGTCCTGCTTGGGTTAATTATAACTCTGACCTAAGTGCCCTGTGACGCCACGCCCAGCTGCCCTGCCGGGAGACCCAGCAACCAGGTAGGGGAGAGGCGTAGAGGGAAGACCCAGACTTCCTGTGCACTAGGGTGTCAGCCGGTGGGTGGGGAGGGGGATTCCGGGGGAGGAGCCACCGACCCCTGTCCTGCAGGTATATGTCTCTGTTGGCCTCATAAGGTCCTCAGGTGTCTGGGTGACGAGGGACAGGGCGGGGAAGGCCAGCTGGAGCAAATAAGGTGCTTGAGACAAAGCGGAAGAAGGGGCTAAAGCAGGTGCACATGGAGACAAACAGAGCCAGGCCTGCCCTGGAATCGCGGCTGCTTCCTCCCCCAGTGAAAGCCTTCTGTTCCCCAGGTCCATGCCTCAGCTATGCTCCTCCTGGAGGAGTCCCTATCCCACCTGGGCCCCTCAGTGCTGCTGCTGCTGCAGCTGCTGTTGCCTCCTGCATCTGCCTTCTTCCCCAACATCTGGAGCCTCCTGGCTGCCCCTGGCTCCATCACCCACCAGGACCTGACCGAGGAGGCAGCTCTCAATGTTACCCTGCAGCTCTTCCTGGAGCAGCCACCCCCAGGGCGGCCTCCTCTTCATCTTGAGGACTTCTTGGTGAGTGTCCCTGGGTCCTGTCACACTGCAACCTGATTCCCCGATTCCCTGGGACCTCTACTCCTTGAGGGCCTTGCTTGCCAAGAGAAGGGACACTCCCCTGCCCTCTCCCACCTCCCCTCCTGTGCCCCCTGCAGCAACAATACCCAGGAGTCCTGGTCCTAAAATCAGGAGTCCCCCCTCCTTAGAAAGGTCCAGGATTGCCCCTCCCTTGTAGGGGCCAGCACCTTCAATCCCTTCCACACCCAGCCTTGAGCGCCAGTTGCTGAGGAAATGTGGGCAGTGGTCCAATCCAAGGAGCTTCCCTGGACCCCTGTTTCCTACCACTTGCACAGGGCCGCACCCTCCTTGCTGATGACCTCTTTGCCGCCTATTTTGGACCCGGGTTTCCTTCCCGGCGGTTCCGAGCAGCCTTAGGGGAGGTATCTCGTGCCAATGCAGCCCAGGACTTCCTGCCGACTTCCAAGAATGACCCTGACCTGCACTTTGATGCTGAGCGGCTGGGCCAAGGGCACACACACCTGGTGGGGGCTCTACGGGAGACCCTGGTGGCTGCCAGAGCCCTTGACCACACCCTGGCCCGCCAGCGCCTCGGGGCTGCACTTCATGCCTTGCAGGTGAGAATAGAGTTGGCTAATTAATGGTCAGGGGGGTCTTCACTTCCAGGCTTCCTTTCCCAGGTGGTGCCTTCTTAATCATGCCTCCTCCTTCTCTTGAAGGGATGGGGGCACTGCTTGCCAATGCCCTGAGGCTATTCCTTAGCTCCCTCATTCCAAACTGGCAGTGCTTCCTGCGGGAACAGCCAGGAGGCCATAGCAGCTGGAGAGAAGTGAGGGTGAGAGAGGAAGGCGCTGAGTCAGAGAGGTGGGCCTGGTCAGCCACTGAAAGGCCTTTGGTGGGACTCTGAGTAAGACAGGAAGAAACACTAGGAGACTCCCACTTTGGTAAAGCTCTGCCCTGGGCAATGGGGAGAGAGCAGTGGAGAGGACTGACAATAGTAGGAATGGGAGGAGCTTTCTAGGTGGGGAACTCATAGGAGTGGCGAGTTAGGGCTGGTGTTTATGAGAACAGTCAGACTAGTGCCTTGTTCCCCTTCTCCTCCTATCCCCCGGGACCAGGATTTCTATAGTCACAGCAACTGGGTGGAACTGGGGAAGCAGCAGCCACACCCTCACCTCCTCTGGCCAAGGCGGGAGCTCGGGAGCCTGGCACAAGGTATGGCCATGACCCCAGTGGTTGGGGGGAGCCCACAGAGCCACCTCCTCTCAGCCCATCCAACCACCATGTCACATCCTGAGGTCATATAGAATGTGACATCGCTTCATCTCTGAAATGACCTGTGAGGTCACCCAGTCCAACTAAAAGCCAGGTCAGTTAGGTGTCTTCCCCAAGGTCCCACAGGGGAGGACAGAGCCAGGACCAAGTCTGCAGACCTCAGTCAAGTGCTCTGTCTTTCATATGGCTTCCTTTGCCCACTGGATCACACAGGGCTTTCTCTCACAGCCCCCTCGTCCTTCCAACTGAACTACGACCCAGAAGCTGCCTCCTGTCCATTACAAGTTCACTTCCTGTCCACAGCTCACAGAGGGCACAATCCCCATAGGATTGGTCCCCACACTTCTGGGTTTTCTAGCACAGTCCCAGTCTCAATTAGTCAGTGTCATTGCCAGCCCATGGACTCCAGGTTTTAGTTCAGAAAACCTAAAGGGTACCTATGGGTTCTCACCTTGTTCTAGTTGAGAGGAAAAGCTGAAGATGTTTGGGTGGACAAGGAAAATGGTTGGGGGCAGCAGAGTCTTGGGTTCTGGACCCCTGCCTTCTCTTCCTAGTGGGCGATCCTACCTGCTCTGACTGCGAGGAGTTGAGCTGCCCCGAGAATTTGCTGGGCTTCACACTCCTCACCTCTGGCTACTTTGGAACTCACCCCCCTAAACCTCCAGGTACCAGACAGGAAAGCCGCCGGAAGTAAGGGGAGAAAGTCACTTCCTTTCCCTTGGCTCTCTTGCTAGGGATCTCGGTCCTCTAGGCCCTTGTGCCATTTCCTATGGCATCACTTCCTGGAAGGAGAGGATGTTGGGAATGGGGTGGGTGGATGGAGGCCCACTGAAGCGGTGATTGTTGGAGTGGGGGAGCAGCTTCTTACTCAGCAGATGACTTCTCAATTGCCCAAGGGCAGCTTTTGGGAACCGACTGGAAGGATCAGGGGCTCCACCAAGTGCTTTGGTGACTGACCCCTCCAGATTTATTCCAGATTTTCTCCCCACAAAATATCATCATTTCCTGCTGATCCTTTGCTGAGGAGTGAGAGGGTCAGGCCAGGTCAGAAAGGGTCTCCTTTTCTTAGGAGGTAGCAGGTTTTTTTACCTCCACCCTCCAGATCCCTTTCCCCAACCCAGGGAAATGTAGCCATGGGGGCCATTTTGATCGGAGCAGCTCCCAGCCACCACGGGGAGGCATCAACAAGGATAGCACATCCCCAGGCTTTTCCCCACACCACATGCTGCACCTCCAGGCTGCAAAACTGGCCCTTCTGGCCTCTATCCAGGCCTTCAGCCTCCTGCGAAGCCGCCTGGGAGACAGCGGTTTCTCCAGGTGAGTGGCCTCCTGGAGGTCGGCTCCCTAATGGCTGAGGACTCCTGGTGTTGCTGAGAAACCTGGGGCTGGGGACAAATATGCAGATCCTTCACTGTGTCTCTGGCCTGCTCCCCAGGCTGCTGGACATCTCTCCAGCCTCCAGCCTGAGCTTTGTCCTGGACACCACAGGCAGTATGGGTGAGGAGATCAACGCTGCCAAAATCCAGGCTCGCCACATTGTGGAGCAGCGGCGGGGCAGCCCCATGGAGCCTGTCCACTATGTCCTGGTGCCTTTCCATGACCCAGGTAACCATAGTTTGGCTGGGATAGTGGAGGGAAGGAAAGTCCAGGACAAGGGGTAAATGCCGCTGGTGGGGAAGTGGGCCTCATGGCTCCACTTTCTTAGCAAAATGGTGGCACTTCCTGAGTGAGCCTTTATGGTACCTGTGTGCATATACAGAACAATAGACCCCTTCTTCCACTGTTTCCAAAATAACAACAGTTTCCGTATGAGCTTAATCATGATCTGTGCTCAGGCAGGTGGCCTCTGCTTTCTTAGGCTTCCAGGCTAATGAGTCATTTTCACTTCTCTCCATTTCCTGTAGCTAGAGGTTGAGATGAAGGTGGGGGTTGGGATCCAGGCCTCTGTGAAGTGTCTGAGGCACCTAGTTACACAGTATTTCTTTGCCCCCTGAATTGGAAGTCAGATGATCTGGGCTGGGTTAACTAGTCTTACTTAGGCCGGTCATTCAAGCTCTCTTTGCCTCAACTCCATCATCCACAAAATAGGTCAGTACTTGTCTTATCCTGCCTATCTCCCAGGGTTGAAATGATGATCAAATAAAATGCCTATAGGACTGAGAATTCCCTAAGGGCAGGGTTGAAGTGTGATTTGTCTGAATAAATCTCATAGTAGCTGGCATTTAATAGGGGCTTATTACATATTTGATGAAGGTATGAATAAATGAATAATTAAGAATTTAGCCCTTATGTGCAAAACACTATTCTAAGGTTTACAAAATCAACTTATTTAGCCCTCCCAATAACCCTCTGAGGTAAGTACCGTTATTTCTCTGGCTTTTCTGGTGAGGAAAAAGGCCCCAGTTGTTTTGGGTTTTGTTTTGGCACCTGAGCTAACATCTGTTGCCAATCTTGTTTTTTTTTCCTTCTTCTTCTTCTCCCCAAACCGCCCCACCCAGTACATAGCTGTATATTCTAGTTCTAGCTCCTTCTGGTTGTGCTATGTGGGATGCTGCCTCAGCCTGGCCTGATGAGCAGTGCCATGTCTGCGCCCAGGATCCCAACTGGCAAAACCCTGGGCCACTGAAGCGGAGCACACGAACTTAACCACTTGGCCACGGGGCCAACCCCCCAGTTGTTTTTTATACTTACACATGTACCCAATATAAAGGCCCACTCAGGACCACAGGAGTGCTGCCATTTTGTTAGGGAATTGAGGTCCACTTTCCAACTAGAGGTACCTACCCCCTGCCTGCCCCTGCCCTGCTCTGCCCATATAAATATAAGGGAATACTGTCATCTTAATACTTGTCCACCCCAGGAGCACAGCAGGCCTCTTGACTGGGGAGGTGGTGCTAGGTTGGAATGAGGGGAGCCCTCTCCTCACTTACCTCAACCTCCTTTCTCCCTCCCTAGGGTTTGGCCCCGTCTTTACAACCAGTGACCCTGACAGCTTCTGGCAACAACTCAATGAGATCCAAGCCTTGGGGGGTGGAGATGAGCCTGAGATGTGCCTGTCAGCTCTGGAGGTCTGCCCTCCCCTACTCCTTCCCTTCTTCTCCCTGTTTTTCCAAGCCCCACTACTAAAGGGAGCTAGAGCCTTCCTGGGACCCTACCCCCGACCCTGCCTTCAAAGCCTAGTCCCACTAGGTTCACCCACGCTTGCCCAACTCATTCCCTTACTGTCGCAATATTTAACATCAGCCCTTTCCCTCCCTGCCAGCTGGCCCTGCTGCACACACCTCCACTCTCAGACATCTTTGTCTTCACTGATGCCTCCCCGAAGGATGCCTTTCTCACCAACCGAGTGGAATCCCTGACTCAGGAGCGGCGCTGCAGAGTGAGCATAGCTGGTGGGAGACGCAGTGTTAGCCTCTCAGGGATGCAGAAAACCCTATGACAATAATCTCCTAACAAAGATCACACCACACTATGGTGGTTGAACCAGCCTTGGCATGGGGTGGGAGAAGCAGACAATGAGTACAACATTTCCTGATCCCTTTAACAATACTAAAGAGTGGGAGGCCCTACCCTTAATGATGCTGAATTCGTATTTGAACCTGCCCCCAATAAACCATTTGAAGAACTGGAGATATCATTGCCAACAATCCACTATATGGATGACATATAGTGACAGTTACAAGGGAATGGTGACTACTAACTGAAGACCAGGGGCTTGTGTCATTGGGAGGCCGTCAGTAGCAGCCAGAGGGTAGACAGAGAGCTTACCACTAATCATCAGCTCTATAGGAAGCTTGAGCACAAGGGAGCCTCGTTTATGATGGTAGATGCACTTGGACCCCTCAAGTACTGGCCTCTCTTCCGGGCACAGGTTACATTCCTGGTGACAGAAGACCCATCGAGGGTTCAGCACCGAGCTCGGCGTGAGGTCTTGTCCCCGCTGCGTTTTGAGCCATATGAAGCAGTGGCCCTGGCCTCAGGAGGAGAGGTGATCTTTACCAAAGACCAGCACATTAGGGATGTGGCAGCCATTGTTGGGGACAGCATGGCTAACCTGGTGAGTAAGTGTGGGGGCCAGAGGGACCAGGGCTCTCACCTCAGAACTGAGAGGATGGGTGACGCTGCATTTCTCTTTCTCAAGGAGAAAGGGAACAGCTCCTATTGATGTGTTACTATTCCAGACAGAAGGGTGGGAAAGGAATTTTCTCTCCCTCTGAGATCCACGGCTACCCACCTTCCACACTGCTCCTCCCATATTAGTACCACCCCTCCCCCCTAATGTTGACCTCCAGTATTCTGTCCTGGGCTACCACAGGAAGTCCTGCCATCTTTTAAGGGGAGACAAGAAGTGATTGCCTTATCCTTAATCCCTTGCCTCCAAATTTGTCGTTGACCATAACTTCATCCCTGGTCCTCACTCTCTCACTGGAATCCTTTCTCCATGTGTGGAGACTTAGTTTCTTTCTGTCTCCGTCTTTCTCCTGTCTTTGTTCTCACCTCATTCCATGTCTTATCTTCTCCTCTATTTTTTGGTCTTATTCCTCCCTCAAGGTGACACTTCCCCTGGAACCTCCTGTTGTGGTGCCTGGGAAGCCACTTGTGTTCATTGTGGATGGGCTGCTCCAGAGGCTCACAGTCCGAATCCACGGGGAGGTCAGCAGTTTCTGCATCAGGAACCCTGCAGGTACTTCCATGTGTGTCTCTCAAGGCAGAGGGAAGAATGGAGACTGGGGACTGGAGAATGAGGGGTAATATACTAAGGGGAAGGCATTCTCATGTGACAATCTCTTGCCTCCCACTCCCACCCAGGGGTCTGCCAGGGCCAGGAGGAAGGCGAAGGGCCTCTGGGTCACACTCGCCGCTTTGGGCAGTTCTGGATGGTGACCATGAATGACCCCCTACAGAAAGGGACCTGGGAGATCCAGGTCACAGCCAAGGGCACTCCAAGGGTGAGAGTGCAAGGTAAGGAGGGAGATATTTCTGGGAAAGGATGGGAGACTGTGGAGCTGAGAGAGCAATTATCAGTTACATTCATCTCAGGAAGGTTTCTGACTGCCTTTGACCTCCTCAGCCCAGACCTCCCTGGACTTCCTCTTCCACTTTGGGATCCCTGTGGAGGAAGGACCCCACCCTGGCCTCTACCCCCTGACTCAGCCAGTTGCAGGTACATCTATTCCCCACCCCTGTCTTGTTCATTAATTTTATATTTATATAAAATTCTACGTATATTTAACTTTTTATGGAGTTATGACTTGCACTAAACTTAAGTGTACAGCGGATGGATTTCATATAATACACCCATGTAACCATCATTCAGTTCAAGATTTAGAACATTTCCAGGATCCCAGAACTCCCTTCTGACTCTCCCCATCAATATCGCTCAGAGGTAACCCCTTTTCTCCATCCGTACTCCTCAGAGGTAACCCCTATCCCAAAAGCTGTTCATTCTTTTCTCTCGGTCTCTGAATCTCACGCAGATTCTCCCCTCCTCTCTCCTGTCCCAGGTCTCCAGACCCAGCTGCTGGTAGAAGTGACAGGGCTAGGCTCCAGAGGCGAATCTGGAGATCCTTTGCCGCATTTCTCCCACGTCGTCCTTCGAGGAGTCCCCAAGGGTGCCGAGCTGGGCCGGGTGCCTTTGGAGCCCATGGGACCCTGGGAGCGAGGTCTCCTGGCTGCCTCGCTATCGCCCACACTTCTGTCCACCGCGGGACCATTTTCCCTGGAGCTGATTGGCCAGGACGGAGGGGGACAGGGCCTGCACCGGGCGGCCCCCCAGCCCTGCTCTGTGGTCCCTGTCCTTCTGGAGGTGAGAGGCAAGGGGAAGGTGCGGCTGGGGCTGGAGAGAAAAGGAGCGGCTCCTCTCCTGACCCGCCCTCCTCCGCAGCTCAGTGGCCCCCCGGGTTTCCTGGCCCCAGGCACCAAGGCCCCGCTCGGCCTCCACATCGCCAGCTTCTCGGGCCCTCAGGATCTCGATCTCAGGGCATCTGTCAACCCCAGCTTCGCTCTCACCTCCAACCTTTCCAGGTGCAGCCCCTGAACCCTCTTGCTCCCTTCTACCCCGACCTTTCGGTTCCGGGGGGTGGGATCTGGTACACGCCCTTTAAGCCTCGCCTCTGGCCCCTTCCGATTGGCCTTCCGATTCTCTCCTCCCCGCCCAACCTGCACTTCGCTCCGCCCCTTGGCTCTCGGCCCTGGCGGGGGCTTCAGCCTGAGGTCTGTTATCCCCTCTCCAGGGTTCTCCTAGAACACAATGAGTCCGCCTGGGGGCGCCTGTGGCTGGAGGTCCCAGACTCAGCCGCACCGGACTCCGTGGTGGTGGTGACTGTGACTGCGATGGGTCGAGAAGCCAGCTCAGTGCCCCCGACCCACGCCTTCCTCCGGCTCCTGGTGCTGGCCCCTGCCCCTCAGGTGAGGCAACCCCACTTTCCATCGCAGGGTACGCAGGGCAAGGGGAGGGCGGTGTAGGCTTAATTTGGGTGCAGGCACCCTGACAATGTTCTTCTCCCCAGGACCAGCTCGCTGCCCCTGCCCACTCGTCTGGCCCCGTCCTCACCACGGCCAGCCCTGGCTTTCGTCCCTCCACTTTGGTGACTCGGGGCATAGCTGGAGGAGGGCTGGCGGGCAACACCTGGTGGGGCACAGTTGGAGGGGTACTGCTCCTGCTAGGTCTGGCTTCCTGGTGACACAACAGCCCCTAGGGGGATGGGCCTCCAGCACTATTTTCAATCTTGCCGTGTTGGTGAGAAGGTAACATGGGCCTCCAGACCCTATCTCTCTCAGCTGGGATGGAGGCTTTCCTTCTAATGCACTTGTCCCTTCTCTTTCTTAGGGAGATTGGGATAGAGGGCAATGGATTTTCCCAGAATGCACTTTCCCTAATCCTTGTGAGAATCAAACCAAAGACTCATTTTTGGAGAAAGTTGCTATTTCTCTGTAGCATCTTGATTCTACTACTTATTCATGCTCTCCCAAGCTCAGGGAGAGGGGAAGATAAATAGGGCAGAGACTAAGGTTGGGAGTGGGGTAGGAGGGTACCAGGAAGTGTTATGTATAGAACTATTTTTATTTGAAATTCTGGAGAAGCTTCTATTTTATTTTTATATTTAAATTTGAAGGACTGTTTCAATAAACATGTCTTCTCCCCAGAAGGATTTCAAAGAAAGATCATTTATGCACATCACATAGGGGAGAGTGAGGGCTTAAGACACAAAGAAGATGAAATGGAAGTTTTCAGGAGCAGAGAAGAAACTTTACGCCAACATGTTTGGACTTCATTTGACCCTCCATGTGGAGCCATTTAGCTGTTGAGTTAAGAAGCAGAATAAGAAGGCTGGGGGTTCTGACTCAGCCTCTTCTGTCACCAACTGAGGGGAAGGAGAGGAGGCCTTAGACCCTGGTAGGGCCCCTCTGCCACTTGGGGCAGCTCGGCTGAGCCATCTCCCCCTTTGGCTGAATGACTCCTTTCTGCTGCCTTGACAACTCCTGGAGAAGAGGAGAGAAATAATCTGGGCATCTGTGCTCCTCCCTCCCCCATGGGGCCAGGGCTCTGCCCTCCCCTCACTCCCCTACAGTTTACCTGTTGATGCCACACGTTCTGCTTCCTTGGCCTTCCCTTCCAGTCCTTGGTGGCGCAGGAATTAGCCTTGTTCAAGGGATGTGGGGAGAACTGGGGGGAAATTCACCGTTTTCTGTTAAACCAGTGCTGACCCCAAGTCCCTTCTCAATCCCTACTTCCCAAAAGTCTAAACTAAAAACAATAAACTCACCTTCCCCTGAATCAGATTCTGCAAACAGATGTTCACCTTTTGAATCTGGGCTAACTGGGGGACACCAGGCTCTGAGTGTAAATCTGTCAGAAAATTCTAAAGAAGGAGTTGGAGGCTGACAACATGGTGAAAACTTAAGGTTCATCTGCCACTCCTCTATCACCACCTCTCCTCCACCTGGATCCCTTCATCCCAATACCCCTCCAGGCAGGGGGAAAAATCCAATACTCCGTCTCTTTAATAGTCCAGTTCCTCCATCCCCCTCAAATAGCAGAGTTCCCCCTTTTCCTATTCTTTATGGATCCTCCCTGTCCATCCCTGACCCAGTGGAATAATCCAGGCCACTCCCCCATCTCAATGCAGTAATCCAAATTGTGTCCCTCTGAATGGAATGCAGGCCAGCCTCCTCCAATCCCAACAATGAACACCAACCTAACACTTGGTGGCATCCTGTCATTACAATGCTGCTTCGAATTCATGATCCCTGCCCATTAACTCTCTCCTTTCCAGGCTGGTCTCAGGCTGTGTCCACATGTTCCCAGCTCCCCTCACCCCCACACACCATGGGGCAGCCCCGTACCTCACCAAGGGCCCCCAGATGCAGCTGCTGTTGCTGTGCCTCCCTCAGACGGCCCTCAAACCAGGCCTGGCCATGCTCCAACAGCTCTAGCCCCTGCCACAGGGCATCCTGCTCCCTCTCCAGAGCCTGCATCCTCTGCAGCTAGAAAAGGCAAGAAGCCAAGGCTGACTGACTCCACAGCAGGGTTCTGGGCCATGGCCCTTTCTCTCAACCCCTGGTTGAGTTCACTGTCTGGTCACTGAATGTGAGCCCAGACTGGTCCCTGAGGACCTGGAGGGCAAGGGGAAGAAGGGGGGATACTTATGAGTCCTCAAAATTGAGTACAAATGTGGGGGGCAGATCTAGGGAGAGGGACTTCCCCTTGGACCTCTTGTTGTACTAATACTCACCCAGAGGAAGAAGCTCCGAGCCCCTGGGTCTTGGCGGCTTGTCCCCAGCGGCAGCAGCAGAATTGTGTAGGGAGCCTGCACCAGGGGCAGCCCACCAGCACCCGGGCTCCCCATGGCTGTGAGGTGGGAAGGGTGGAGCCACGCCCACTGGTGCACTGGGCTGGTCCCTCCCCTTCCCCAGTGTATTATACCCGTCCCACCTAGTCTTTCAGCCTGTCAGAGCCCTCCTTGCTGTGTCTGAGGCTGGGGTGTTCCTACTTAAGGGGAAAGACCAGACCATCTCCCTTGGGCTCCTGTGTCTTCCCTCTCGTCTGTTGAAGTAGCTGGGTCTCATGAAGTCCCCATGGGTAGAATCGGAGGGTCTCCCTACAGCAATGTCACTGTATTTTTTTTTTTTAAGGAAGATCAGCCCTGAGCTAACATCTGCCGCCAATCCTCCTCTTTTTGCTGAGGAAGACTGGCCCTGAGCTAACATCCATGCCCATCTTACTCTACTTTATATGTGGGACACCTGCCACAGCATGGCTTGCCAAGCGGTGCCATGTCCGCACCCGGGATCCAAACCGGCGAACCCTGGGCGCCGAAGCGGAACATGTGCACTTAACTACTTCGCCACTGGGCCGGCCCCTCTCACTGTATTTTTAATGAGGCTAGGACAGTCCCTTTGCAGACTCCTGCTTGGTGTTTCTTCTCTTTCCTATTCTCTTGTTTTGTTTTGGCTGGTCTAAGGAAACAGTAACTTTCTCAAAATAAACTTTATTCCTAATATGAAACAAAATTTCCAGGGAAACTGAGAACTCTAGGTCTGAAGGAGATAAGGAAACAAAGAGGCATGTGCAGCCCACCAGGGTTTGGGAACTGGAGGAGAACTGAGGAAGGACTCTCAGAGGATGGTGGTGGCAGCAGGCAGCACTTCCTGACTCATGAAAATATCCAGGTCCAGGTTGGGATCTTCCAAATCCAGTTTCAGAAACTTATCTACTAATATCTGGCAACTGAAGGGAGAGAGAATGGTGAGATTTATGGGAGGATGGATAACTGAGTTCCTGAGCAGAAGGGAGAGGCTGTGGCACAGAAAAAGCTGGGACCTTGAAAATTTAAGAATTTTGGAAAGAAATCATGGGTGTTTGAAGAGCAAAGAGGCTATCTGAGTCCCTGAAAGGGGGAGAAGAGCTGCAGAAGATGCTAGAGAGAACAAGGACCCAGGGCCACATACTCACTTTTCCATTTGCTTCTCCTTTAGCAACTCCTTGACAGGCTTGATGGATTTTCCACTGCGGATCAAGTCTGAGACCTAGGAACAAGAAGGAAGGTGGAAGCAGGGGCGGGGCGGGGCAGTTGAGTAAGAGAAGAGGAAATAAGGATCAGAAATCCCACGGACCCAGAAACCCAGGCCCCTGAGAGGAGCAGGGACAGTGGAAGGGAGCCCTGATGGAGGTGGTTGATGTCAGGATCTAACCTCCTTGCCACGAGCAATGAGTTTGTCAGGGAGCCCGGCCTGGGCAGCTGTGTGGGAGGCATGGCTGGCATTGGCAACACCTTCGCAAACCTGATAGAAGAAGACAAGGTCGTTCCCATCCTCGCAGGTCTCCATGGTCTTAAAAGAGAATAAAAGGAGACAGTGTGTCATCAGTCACTCTGCTTCCTGTCCCGAAATCCTTTGCCCATCCCTGTGGGAAGTGAGAAAAAAAAAGGGACATGGTCCCTATACTCAGGATAGGGAGGAGCCATTCCTCCGCTCTGGGGACAATCTAGGGGCCCCTAGGGGGATAGATTGTTTTCCTCACCAAATACTGCACAAGGGGCCCCTGTGGCAGCAGCTGTAGCTGAACGAGGCTCAGGAAGTTGGTGGCCACAAAGATGTGGGGGCACGTGGGTCCAAGGGCCAGCCAGTGTCGGAGCACAGCGGCCAGAAGTGCAAGCCCATCCACCTGCACAGGGGCAGGAGTGAGGGTGCAGAACCATGGGTGCCCCATGTGCCCCTCTCCACCTGCCCTGGCCTCTCCCCATCTCCTGCTCTGTTTCTTCTCTGCCCACACACCCGTATTCTTTTCCTGAGGCTCAGCCTCACCCTCATGCTCCTTTGTCCTCCTCCATTTTCCCCTCCTTAGTTCATCATTAGTTTCTCCCCTCACCGTGTTGGTTCCCTTTCCAAATTCATCAATAAGGACCAGAGACTGCTCAGTGGCATTGTTCACGGCTTTCGCCACCTGCTGGGCACCAGATGGACAAGGGAGAGTTTCATTAGCATTCGAGGCCTGTAATGCACTGACCACAGTCTGCCTGTGAATAAGACTGCTTGTATATGTGTTCACCCTACTGGACTGCAAGTTCTTTAATAGCGAGGTGCATGTTATGTTCATCCTTTCATTGCAAACAATGCCTCAAACAAAGCGACAGTACAATAAAGGTTCACAATATTGATACTCCTGGTCTCTGAACTGGGAGCTCCCTGTCCCTAGTGTAGAGGGCATGTGGCAGAAGGAATGTTTTTCCTGTTCTGATCATTTTTCAGGGATAGAGTTCCTTCTCCATTATCTTCCTCCCCCAATCCCACCTCCCTTTGCTCCCTTTGACCTGGTTGAGGTCGATCATGAAGGTGGAGAGGCCAAGGGAGATGGATTCACAGCTATGAATTCGGGTGAAGATGGCGTCTACTGCCCCGATTTCTGCTTCCTCTGCTGGCACAAAGCTGCCCACCAGGGCCATGAATGTGATCAAGCCTACCTGAATAGGGGAGGAGACAGGGCCTGGAGCCTGGTGGTGTGGGCCAAGGTGAAGGCGAGGCTAAACTGAGGGGTGAATGATAGATCAAGGAGGGGTGAACACAGTTTAACAGAAGATCATAGCCCCTTCTGCTTACTTTAGAATCAGTAACGAGGGTTGGGGAGTGGGCAGAGGCAAACTTGAGAATGGCATGGACCTATTCAGAGGTGGAGGAAGTGAATTCAGGCTTATGGAAAGATCTATTAGCACATGGCTCTCCCTCAAGTAGAGAATGAGAACATGTGAGGTAGAGGATCAGGCTGTGTGGGCTCTGGGCTTTTCATGACAGGTGGGGTCAAAAACAGGGGGAGAAGAACTGTAGGGAGCTGGGTTAGCGGGTAGGCAGGGGATGGAGACAACGGAGAAGAGCCAGAGGGCTAGTTTGTAGGGATTCTCCTCACCTGTTTGAGGTATATGCTCTTCCCTGAGGAGTTAGGTCCAGTGATGACTTTGACCCTCCCTTTGTCCCCACCACATTCTGCGGAATTGGGCACGAAGGTTCGGGCACAGAGTTCCATCAGAGGATGTCTGCAGTGGGTGGAGAGGTGCCTCACACACATGGCCTGTGGATCCAGATGGATGAACCCCCCAGAAGATGGGGCCTTCAGGCCCCTTGTATCTATTCCTCCACCCGCTTCTTTTCTCACCTGCCATTCTGGATTCGTACCCCAAGGAGTCGGGGGGAGTAACAGGGCCTTGAATAGCCATAGTCCCGGGCAGCACTGGCAAGAGCCAACAGGACATCCAGGCGGGAGGCAAGGTCCAACACCCGGGTCAAGACTGTTGCCCGCGCCAGCACCTGACACTGCAGCTGGTACATCAACAGGGTCTCTTGGTCTGGGGGTGGTTGAAGGAGGGAGCTGTGGGTCAGCTCCAGGGGAAAGTGAAAGAGAAACAAAGAGGCCAGCAGGGGGACCTGGAAACAGGCTTGCAGATACAATCTGAGATACCCAGAGACATTCAGCGGAGAAGATGGAGAGTCAGAGTAGAGACAGCAGGAAGAAAAGGAGCCTGTTAGAGTAATCTCCAAGCTGCCCACTCCCCTCCAGCCTTTTGCTTCTCCTCACCCCGGATGTCGCAGTGCAGGTCCCCCAACAATGCATCCAGCTCCTTGGTTCGAGCACTACGATAGTGCAGCTTCTCCTCTGAGAGAAACTAGGTACAAGGGTTCAAGCTGTAGGCTTTGCATCTCTTGGTGCTCATCCTCTCGCAGCTTTCTAACCCCACCTCCAGCCCCCACCCTAACTTCTTTCTCCTTTGTCTCAGAGCTGGGAAAGATCGAAGTAAAACTATAGGAGAGAGATCCCATATTGGGCAGTGCTCATAGAGTAAGGCCCTCCCTCAGCTGCTGATTCATTTTCCCTATCACTCCCCTACAGAGGGCGAGGGTCTTACCATGAAGTCCAGTCCCTCGATCTCAAAGTCACTGGCCTCCACCATGGAAGGCAGGCGGGGAATAGAAAGAAGGAAACCAATCTGGGGAGAGTAAAGAGGAGATAAAGCAGAGAGTGACATACTGGGCACTTTCTCTCCCTAAAGGAAGCCAGAGACCCCTGTACCCTGCAATGGTTCCCTCAGGGGGCTAAAGCCACCAAAAGGTGTTCAGATTCTTCAGACTTCTCCAGAAGTTTTCTTATCTACTAATATGTCCTTCATAAGCCTAATATCTCCCCTAAAGACCCTGGAGGTTACACCCACCCTCATGCCCTCACCAGAGGGATGTAGATGACACTGCATGATGGAATACGGGAGTCCAGATTCTCTAGCTCCTTCCGAGCCACCTCAGTGAGGAAACTGGGAAGCCCCATCAGCCTTCGTTTTTCTAGGAGGGTGGAAGACATGTGGATATCGAAAGTAGGGCTCCTCCCCTGCTTGCTATGATTATCCCCACCTGTAGTGACCACCTACCAAGGATGGTACCCCCATCACTACGCAGGCTCATGTTTCAGGGCTCACAGGCCCATCTGCACACCCAACACTCACTCTCATCAATTTCAGGATCTATATTCGGGAGGACTGTGAAGCGATTTTCAGCAAGACTGCCCTCAAAGTCCACCTGAGGAGACAAGAAGTCCAGTTGCTTATCACTCAGCACCATCTCTTGGTCCTGTTCCTCCCCTCTGCTTGGGCCCCGATTCTCCCTGCAGTCCCTGTGTTAACCCTAACCCTCCACGCACATCCCTGGTGTTCTGCCACCTCCTCTCACTATATTCCATCTTTAGTCATCCACTGACCCCAGCGTTTCCCATGGTTCCCCATCTTCCACACCACATCCCCTAGAGCCTAGTCCCTCTCCCTCTCTCTCCCATAGTTCCCCAGGTGCTCTGCCTCTTTCTTGCCACTCACCACTTTCCCAATGAGGCTGGCAATGTGGTGCAAGTCATCAGAGAATTCTTGAGAAATGTCCTGAAAAAGCTGGATAGACTGAGGCAGGGAGCGGCAGGCATCCCTCAGGCCCAGGGCACTGTACACAGTCTGCAGGAAAACAGAGGAAGGTGGCCCACACCGAGGCCAGGCTGAGGTGAGGGGACAGGGATGAACTGAGAACAAAGACCAACAGGGAAAAACACAATGACAAAGACAAAAGATCTCAAAGGCAGGAAAGAAATAGTGAGAGAGGAAACAGCATCTTAAAATTCTGTGCCAGGCACTGCACTAAACAGTGAGGCTTCAAAGACAACTAAGATATGGTCCCTGTCCCAGATGAGCTCACAGTCTAGTGAAGAAGACAGAAATACACCCAGAAGATTTAAAAATAAAGTCATGGGTGCTTTGATACTCCCAAGAGAGGGGTTTGTACAGAGGAAGGAGAAAGAAAGAAGGATATGAAAGGCAGAGAAGTAAATGAGCAGAAGGGCAATGACAGTATTGGGGCAAGAGAGAATAAGAAGAGAGAAAGGGTGAGAGTCGTTGAGAGTTAATTTCCGAGAGTGAAGGTGAGTGACCTGAGACAGCTGCTCTAACTGTGGATTAGACTGAGTGGACAGACCCAATCTATAGGACATTTACTGAGCCTTACTCTGTGGCAGAGGATAATCAAAGGGTTTAGGGGCCAGCCCCGTGACCGAGTGGTTAAGTTTGCACACTCCACTTCAGCAGCCCAGGCTTTCACCGGTTTGGATCCTGGGCATGGACATGGCCATGCTGAGGTGGCGTCCCACATAGCACAACCAGAAGGACCTACAACTAGAATATACAACTATGTACTGGGGGCCTTTGAGGAGAAGAAGAAGAAATCAGTCAGTCAATCAAAGGGTTATAATCTAGCCATGATGGAAACAAACAAGCAGCAAAAACAATGACTACCCACAAAACAGACTGACCAAGTTGTGGAACTGACTAAAATTACTAAGGAAGTTCTGAGAATAAGATTAATATGGGCTAAAATAGCAGGGGATATCTTTGCAGAGAAAAGGAAATGAGCTAGGTCTCGAATAAAGCTATTCAAAAAGGAGGGTATTCTGGGTGAGGAGGAGAGCATGGGCAAATGAATAGAGTAGAAATAAGAGCTTACACTTACTGAATGCTTACCAAGTGCCAGGCAACATTCTAAACTTTCTACATGGGTTAATTTCATTCACTCCTCAAAATAATCCTAGGAGATAGGGACTAGCATTATCTCCATTTTACAGATGAGCAACCTGAAGCACAAAGAGGTAATAAAACTTGCTTAAGTTCCCACAGAGAGAGTAATGGAAGAGCTGGGATTTGAACACAGATGTCTGACTTTTAACCACCATGCTGTACTGAGCAGGGACACAGCGGGTCTCCTGGACAGAGTGCTTGAATCTAGAGCCTGGCCTGGCTGAAGCAGAGGATAAACGTTAAGCACTTGGAAGGGGATATACAAAGAGTCACACACATCTGCTCATGTTAAAAGAAAACTGAGGGGGCCGGCTCCGTGGCCTAGTGGTTACGTTTGCGCGCTCTGCTGCGGCAGCCCAGGGTTCCGATCCTGGGTGCGGACATGGCACCACTTGTCAGGCCACGTTGAGGTGGCGTCCCACATCCCACAGTTGTTAGCCCAGGTGCCAATCTTAAAAAAAAAGAAAAGAAAACTGAAACTACTTTATGCGTTAAGTAAATATCTGTAGATAATGAGAACCAGATTTTTCACTATCAGAGAAAGAGGTTGCAGATGAGGAAAGGAGGAAGTCTAGAGTGAACTCTGTGGTATTGGATTAGAATCAGAGGTATGAGTATGAACTCAGGGGTTCTTTAACATACAGATAGATAGATTCAGGAATGTAGATGTGTATGCATGGGTTCGTACACATATATTTCCTAGTTCTGTCCATGGTGAGGGTCTAGAAAGAAGTGATAGATACCTCAGTAGCAACAATCACACCTAGGTCCATCTTGTCACCCAAAGAGCAGAGAAGCTACCATAGTCTACTGGGGTCATGTGTAAAGGACTCAGAAGCCAATATGAAGAGGCTCCCATTGGCCAAAGATGGAATAACTTGAACATGTTTAAAGATTAAAAATGCAGTGGATATATACACAATGGAATACTACTCAGCCATAAAAAGACAAAATCATCCCATTTGCAACAACATGGCTGGACCTTGAGGGTATTATGTTAAGAGAAATAAGCCAGACAGAGAAAGACCAACACCGTGCGATTTCACTCATATGTGGAATATAAACTAACACATGGACAAAGATAACAGATTAGTGGTTACCAGAGAGGAAGGGGGTTGAGGAGTGGGCATAAGGGGTAAAGTGGCACATAAATATGGTGACTGACAGATATGTACAACCGAAATTTCACAATGTTATAAACTGTTATGACCTTAAAAAAATGCAGTGGACTGGAACATGTTTAAATCTATGAGTCCATAATGATATTAAAACCACAACAACAAAAAACTCATTGGCTACTTTGGAGGATGTTAGCGAACTAATTTACTATATGCTATCAGCTGGTAAATAAAGGGGAAGGGGAGTCAAGCCATTTTCTGTGATAGGAACTGTATCACTGGGTAACCAAAGAGCAGGTGAGAGGAAGTTTCTCTTTACAGAAACATTCTGGCTAATAAATGAAAAAAGAATGACAGAATTAGAATTAGAATTAGAAACACTAATTTTCAATCCCTAAAGAACTAATGGATTTAGGTATTAAACATCAAAGGCTGCTAACATCACAAAAGGAGAGACAGACATAGCAGACATGTTCCTTCACTTACGAAACAGTATTGAAAAACAAAATCAAACTTGAACCCGATCACACTTCTAAATTCAACTACTAGTTTTCAGAAATTCTAGAAGAGAGAAAAATATGTCAAAAGCACCTAGGGAATGTAATCAGGGAAATCAAGGCAAAGGAAAACTCTATAGGACAAATAATCTAGCTTCTTCAACAACGAACTTGCAAGGGGAAAAAGAGAGAGAAAGTGGTGAAATGGAGAAGGAACCCATACAGGAGACTTAAAGAGACATCATCCCATCACCATATGTTGAACATATGAACATATTTGGATACTAATTAAATAAATTGTAATTAAAAAACCATGACATTTAAGAGATGATTAGAAATTTAAACATTAGGTAGTTGATATTAAAGAATTATGTTAATTTTTTAGGTAAAACAGTGGTATTATTCCTTTTTAAAAATAATTTTCTTTTAAAAATCATACTGAAATATTTATGGGTGAAATGATATGATGGCTTGGATTTGTCTCAAAATAATTCAAGAAGGGGAAAGTGGGAGAAGATATATATGAAACAAGATTGGTATGAGTCAAAGTGCTGAAGCTGCATGGTGGGTACATGGAGGTTCATTATATTGTTCTCTCTAAATTTTTTTGAGAATTTCCACAATACAAAGTTAAAAAAAAGTGTTGGGAAAAAGTGGGACAGGGTAACCAGAGAACAGAAGGGTCTGGAACACATGCTGAGGGGTGTAACCTGGACTTTCAGGATTCAAGAAGGGAGGCCTTACCTTGTAGAGAACCTGCCAGTCGCTGACCTTGGTGTGGGACAACTTCATGCGTTTCAGAATCAGCTACAGTCAGACAAGGGGAGAGCCACTGTTTTCTCTCTCCCATCCTAACGCCCCTCAAGAAGCCTGACGTCCAATATTGGCCCTCAACCTCCTTCCCCACCTCCCTGCCCCCCACCCTTGGCTCACAGGCACGTTTTTGATGTGACCCAGCAACCGATGCAGCATCTGCGCCATGTCCAGATTCTGGGGTAGCAGGAAAAACTGAATGACATCCAGACGGGAATTTAGTTCCCCCAGGTCCTGAGTTGGACGCCTGAACCATAGCCTAGAAGGGAGGGTTGGAGTAGGGGGAACAGAAATTACATCTGTTTTCATCACTGTCTTGGCCTCAACTTGTGAAAATGTGTTTGAAGGTCCCCGGGGATTGTGACAATATGTATTTGTACTGGCAAGTACAGTGTGCTATCTATGTGGGTGTGTTTACGTGTAATCTACTGAAAATCTCTGGATGTGAGCACAACTGTGTCTGTATATCACAGTTTTGATGGATGTGACCACGTGTCATTCCATGTGGATATGTGATGGAGCTTGTCAACGTTTTAGAGAGAGAGCAGTGTGTTGAGGCATTTGTATGCCAACACTCTAGCTCTCTCTGCGGCTGAGTAGGAGAGGGTGAGTCAGAATGAGTTTGTGTATCTGTATTTAGCTGTGAAAGTAGCTCTGGATGCAGTAGCACAGACATTCGTCTTTTTTTGTTCTTCCTGTGAAAGTATATAACTGTCCCACATGGAATGATAAGTCCTCAATTTATGATAATTGTTATCTCTGCAGAGAAGAAAGAAGGACTGGGGAAGGACAATTAAGGGGCTTTAATAACACTGCTTATTCTTAAATTGGCTGGTGAAAACACAGAGGTTTATAATGATATTACTATTATCTATACTTTTTGTGTGTCTGAGGTATTTCCTAATAAATTAAATTAGTATACAGAAATAAGTGTTTCATCTGTGTTTGTGTAGTTCTGGGTGTCCCTATCTCCCTATGGCTATGAAGAGAGTGAGACTCTGTAAGGACCTGTGAGCCCACAGACTCTTTTCTACATTAGAGCAAACCACTAGGTATATCATTTTATATAAAAGCAAAAGTGTGGAGACACTGGGGCTGGAGGATGTATATCTCACACTGTAGTCTTGGCCAGTTACCCTGGCTTAGAACACCCCAGCTTAGAATGAAGCAGAGGACTCAGTTGGATTCAAGGGTGGGTTTTAGGCACTCTGTTCCTTGGTCACAGAAGGCTCCACCCTCAGCAGCGTAGGCCAGTCTATGAATACTCATCCCCACCTTGGAGAGCCCATGGGCCTCACCAAGCCGACTTTCTTCTAAAATACGATGGTATCTCTGACTCGTGTATGTACCGTTAGTGCCAGGAGAGATCTTAGTCAAGCCAAAATCCCTAATCTTACAGCTGAGGAAATAAGGCCCCTAGAGGATAAGCGACTTGTCCAAAAGTCATACTGCCAGTAATAAGTATAGGTGGGTCTCAAAATCAGGTCTCCAGATTGCTTGGACAGTGCTCTTTAGAGCATACTGTGACATCTAGTCACCTTCCTGGTGCCCTGTCCAGCTTTAGGCCAGCTGGGTCCTTAATTCCTCATTCAGGTTATGATTCCATGCCCTGCCTGCTCCTATCTGGGGAATCTGCACTCGCCCCCACCTTTAACTCAGTTCTCCTCTCCACTGAGAATTCCTTCCTTCTCATCCCTGGCTGAGATTAGAAACTGGCACCTGAAACACAGGAGAATGTGTGGGTAATTAAATCACCCCACCAACTACCTGGAGATGACCTCAGAGATTATCCTAAATTAACCTCCAAAGACACACATTGCAAGGCAGGTGAGATGGGAAAAGGGTTATGCACCTGTAGTCTAGCAAAGGTTTCTGCTCTGAGTATTTTGAGGTGATGTGACTAGCGTGCTTGCACTCATGTACTATGCTCACTCACTGAGTGCTACTGTGTACAGGGCCATGTGCCAGGCACTGAGGTAGCAGGAAGGGAAACTGCACAGAGTTCACAGCTATGAGCGCAAGCAGATTCACTGACTGTTAATTCCAACCTGATGTGATAGTGCAACTAGATAACATAAGCACCACATGAGCACACAAGAAGGTACATGTCGGTCTCCTTACAGATGCCTGTGAAAGCTTCACCAAAAAGGTGATAATTGGGTTGCACCTTGAAGAGAATGTAAGATTTCTGACAGGTGGAGAACAGAGGAAAGACTTTCTAGAGGAAACAACAAAAACACAGGTATGATGTGTTTCCATGATGGCAAATGGCACTAAATGACTGGAATATAGGGTGGATCCACTAAGAAAGGATTTAGGAGGGGCCTGGGAAAGTAAGCCTGGAAATTAAAATTGGAGTAAATGGGAGAGGCTTTGAACATCATACTGCTAAAGATGCTAACTTCCTCCTGCAGGTATGGGGAAGCCTCCTGAGGTTTATGTTACTTTGTCTCTACTTAAGGTATAAAAAAAGTGGAGTGACATGCTCAGATCTCTGATCTGGAATGAAAGGAATTTTAGAATTAAGGATAGATCAGAAAAAGAAGAGATTAGAGGCAGATAGATCAATTTGGAGGCGAACACAATGCTCCAGGTTAGAAATGATAGCCAGAATCAGAGCAGCAGAAAGAGGGAGAAAGGGCTGGCTGAGAGATATTTCAGGGTAGAATCAATAGGCCTTAGTGAATAATTGAATATGGGAGGTGAGGGAGAAGCATCAATCCAAGGTTCAGAGCTTGAGAAGTTGTATTGCCAGCAATGCCATTAACTAGAAAAGGGAATGCAGGAAGAGGAACAGGTCCAGGGGACGTCAGTTTGGATGCTCTTAGTTTGAGCTGCCTGTGCATACTGCAGGTGGTGATGATGTGCAATTAGTATTCCACATACGAAGCTCAGAACTAGAGACACATTTTTTATGTGTGAGGAAGATTGGCCCTGAGCTAACATCTGTTGCCAGTCTTTCCTCTTTTTGCTTGAGGGAGACTGTCACTGAGCTAACATCTGTGACAATCTTTCTCTGTTTTATGTGGGATGCCACCAGAATGTGGCTTGACAAGCAGCACTAGGTCTGCGTGCTGGATCTGAACCTGCCAACCCTGGGCCACCAAAGCAGAGCATGCAAACTTAACCGCTGCGCCACAGGCCAGCCCCTAAAGACACAAATTTGCATGTCATCAGAGAATAGCTCAAATTTGAAGTGTGTTTTTATAATTAAAGGTATTACTATGTGTATATTCATGTTTGTGATTGTGTTTCTATTGTGTTCATGTGGAAGTCTGTGTATTGTCAGTGGGTATATGTGTATCTGTGCTGACAATGTAAAATGAAGATACTACGAGCTACCAGATGGGTTGTTGTAAGGATGAAATGCATTTAGCCAGCATTCAGGGAAGGGCAGTTGTTTTTATTACTACTAGATGGGGGGTGTGAGTCCATAGGCTGCATGCATTGACCTATAGCAAGTATGTGAGACACACTCACCTGAGCAATTTCTCTCCCCACTTACAGCGGCATCTGTTGAGAATTCCTGTGGGGAGTGGGAGCAGGGAGTGAGCTTGTTTCAAGTCAGGGCCAGGGAAAGGAATGTGTGGATGTGTCTAAGCTGAGGCATCCAGGTTAGAGATTTGGATGTTGGGCAGGCTGGCCTGGGGGGTGTTCCCCAGATACAGGACACAAAGGCAGCCAAAGCCGGTGCCTGGCCACAAGTCTGAGCCAGGATTATCTTAGGATGTAGGGGAGCGGATGGGCACTCAGAGGAACACTCAGCCAGAAAATTACACAGAGCAGGCGTAGACTTACAAAGAGCCTAAGACATATATGTAAACGTTACACATAGCCCACTAAGATATGCATAATTAAACCATGTGGATACTTGGGGCAATGTCCCCAACACACCTTAAAGCCAGAGACAACTGATAAAGACTATGCAAATCAAATATGGGCAGTTATGCAGTTGTGTAACTCTCCTCTGTACATAGGGCCTCCCAAAGTCCTTAAACAGGTGCACAGCTAGTAAAAACATTCATACAAACCCAAGGAATGAATATGGAATTGGTAAAGTAAGAGATGATATGCAAATGACACCGGACAAGTACAGGGTGTGGGGAGATTTCCAAGCTCAGAGAGGGTACCAAGAGGATAAGAAAGCTGGGATGGAGTGAAAGAGACATCTGGCAATGGGGGTAAAGTAAGAAGAGGGGAGCTGGGACACGTCTTTGGAGGCAGCTGCTTTCCTGGCAGACTTTTGTAGTGTGAGATGAGGGAAAGGGCATACCTACCAAAAAGGCTGAGCCCCTCCTTCAGTCCACTGGCCACTTTGTACACTGAGGGGTGAGACTCACTCTTAAATATCTGCAGAACACTGTCAGGGAGAAATGAAGGAGTTTGACGTAGCCTGGAGTTTTAAATGGATTGAGGATTGGGAACATCCTCCTGAGATCAAGTCTTGATGTAAGGTTTGTCCCTCACTGATCTCTGCCTCCGTTTCTCCCTTTAGAAAAGGAGGGTGACACCCTTGTGCTCTTCTTCCTCTCTCCCCTTTACCCCCCTCTCCCCTTTCCTTCAGGGAGAAAGATCTTAATACCCCCAGGATTAAAGACACTGGAGCCTCATTAGGAATATTAGAACATTAAGCTTAATCCTTCTCCCTCCCCAGAGACGACAGCCTGCCTCCATCTCCTTACCCGTAAGTGTCTTGATCTATGCTCACCAGATGGGTCCTGAGGACGGAAAACAAGCAGAAGGGAAGGTGGCTGGGAGATGAGAGGTCTGTGTTCATTCCAGAGTTCCATCCCCTTTGCCCCCACTCCCGGAATACTGTCTCAGTCTTCTCCCCAGAGCTACACATCCCCCTCAGGTGCTCTTGTGTGTTCTAGAGCACTTTACCCAGTGGGTCACTGCCCACCCTCCACCCCCACCCCCACCCTCACCCTGTCTTACTATTCAGGCCTCCCAATCCCACCTTATGTTGGTTGAGGTTAGGGTAAACCACTTACAACACAAATTTCTTAAAGCCCAGGATGGGGACGCTGACATTATAATCTTCCAGTTCAACCCCGATTCTTCTTCGACCCAGGAACTTGAGCAGCCCTCCAAGTGCCCGAACCTGGAAGGGAAATCAACAGTGGAGTTGGGATAAATCCCAATGTCCTGGGGGCAGGACAACACCAGGGAAAACAATTATTCTCCAGGGCTGGGCTAGTATCTCCCAGGACTCAACCCTATGCCTGGGGTGCTTGTGCCCGTCTCCAATTTGCTGCAACCCAGTCCTAATCTCCCAGGACTCATCTTACCGTGAGGAGGCAGTCAAAGGGAATGATGGAGGAGAGGAAGAGGATTTTCTCAGTCGTGGTCATGGAGTCTGGGATGAAGGAGTAGTTTCCAGAAAGGAGGCGCTGTTTGCTTATCTCTAGACCTATTTGGGGGGAGGTAGGGGAGGGAAACTGTAGCCTAATTTTTCACTTCCTTTTAAGAATGAGACAATAGAAGCAAGAAAGAGAGAGGATGTGAACTTATCAAGCTCACACAGACAGTTAATGGAAAGCTGAAACAAGATCCAAAATTTGAGACTCTTAGTCTAATTCTCTCTTTAATCTAATCTGATATAAAGATCTTTGGCTGAGAGCACAACCTGAGTAAGATAAATGGCTCAGGAGAGTAAGATATCTGCCTGGAATTGAGGATTTTTGGTCAAAAAGATCATATTAATAGAGGAATTTAATAACACAAATGCCCTAACATACAATTAGGATAGAACATTTCTTGTCCTTTTTGCAAACCTGGGAAGGTTATGGAAGTGCTTTATGAATCATCAAAGTCACTGAGGCAGTGCCCTTTTTTTTTTAAGGGACAAATGGCTTAGGCTTAAAGGGAAAAATTCCGATAATAAAAGCTATCCAAAAAATGTCACTACTCCTTATCCGGGATGTCCTCATTCCTAAACATGCCTAAGTAGAGCTTTCACAATAACCTGCAGGTTATTAACAGGCAGGGAACAGACACGATCTTGAGGAGACTGGTCACGGGAACACAAAGGTTTAGGATGAGATAGGCTGGGAGGAGACCTCTGAGGGTGGGGGTCGAGTTAGGAGAAAGGGTCTGGAAACTGTGATGGGAGATTGGGCAAAGCAAAAGGAAGGAGATACCAAAGTCCACACTTGGCAAAAATACGAGTTCAGGTCTCTTAGGCTCTCTGTGTTCCTGGGAGGCTGTAGGGGAGGCAAAGAAAGAGCCATCAGTCTGTGCATTTCAGTCCTTCTGCCTCTGTCCCATCTTCCCTCTCACCCAATTCTGGCTTCCCGGCTCTAGCGTCCTCCAAGATCCTTTAGTCTCTCGGAATATTCCATACTTTAGTCCAACCGGTCAGCCTTACCCAGTCCTTACCAAGCTTCCCCAGAAACCGAGTCATACTCTCATCCTGTTTGGCACTCGTAACAACAGTCCGGGGATTTATTTCATCCAGAACTTGGAAGGAGAATGGAGACCAAATGAGTTAAAAGATATTTATCCTTTGACTAAGGAGGAACCTATAGCTCTCCCCTTGCTATCTCCCTCCCCCCTCAAAAACTTATTTCCTCTAAGAGGGAGTGCTCCACATAGTGGGAGCATAGGTAGGAACCAGGCACGAGATTCAGGAAAAGGAGAGAGTAGCAAGACTGGCCAGCGGTGGGAGGGGAGAGGGTGCCCTGGAGTTGTCACTAGACCACAAACTCCTGAAGGAGAGACATGACTGATGTGCTTAGCACTCCATCTCTAGCACCTGATACACTGTAAACACCTAATAAAGACTTGTTGAATAATGAAATGACTTCCTAAAAACAACAGAGGGAGCCTCAGGGCATCAACTAATAAGAGACTGAGTCAGGTGAGGGCATATGCGTGAAATACACTTCCACTCCCAGAGGAGAGGAATTCATGGTTCTGGCCCCACCTCTCTGAAGAAGCTTGAGACTCTCGTGGTCCGGGGCATCGGGCATGAAGTGGATGGTGGAGTCACTAGTGTCATAGTAGGCAATGCCCAAGTATCCTGAATTCCACAGCACACACAGATGGCTCTGTCCGGCGAGGAAGACGGGAAACCAATCGCTGAACCTCGCAGAAGTGCGGAGTTGGGCCTTGCCTTATTTAATTTTAATCCTCTTATCAAATCTGAGAAAGGCATCATCACCCCCATTCGGGAAACGTTAACCAGACGCTCAGCGCAGGAAGGTGACCGCCCAGCCCTTCCCAGCCCTTTTCCATTCCACATCCCACGTTCCAATCAATTCCCGGCTCTCCCGCTCCCCTGACGTGGCCGCCCCAGAGACCTCCGCCGGCTCCTCCTCCTCCTCTTCGGCTTCCCCGGGGCCCGGCACGGGGGCGGGGCTGGCGAAGCTGGCCGAGGCTGCCCCGGGGACCGGTCCCTGCGGCGTCCTGCCCGGGGTCGCTCCCACGGCGGCCATGGCCTTGGAGGGTCTGCGGATGCAGAAAACGAAGGCGGTTCAGGAGCGAGGAGGCCGCGAGAGGGGGCGCACGGAGCTGCGAGTGTGAGAGCCGTGGTGACAGGGCATTATGAAGGGCGACTTCTCGGGCATGTCACTAACGTGCAGACTGGCAAACTCCCTCGCGCCACCCTCGCTTCTGTCACGCGGAGGCTGTATTTTAGAGACGGTCTGAGGGCCCTGCCAGGAGAGGCGTGCACTTCTCCTCTCTCCGCCCCTGCCAACCACGCCCCCACGATCGCAGCCCCACCCCAGTTACAGACGACTCGCGGCGTTTTCCCGCCTTTTTAGTCACCTGGGATGCGACGTGCGCGAGACCTCGTCACTGAATAAAAGGCGGGAGCCTGAGGGAGGGGCGCGCCGGCGCGGGGGCGGGATGCGCGCGCACAAGCCCCGCCCTCTTAGCCGCTATTGGTCGGAGAGACCCGGATCCAGAGATTCAGGAGAGAGAAGGAGGAGGAGACTGCCATCGCTGAGAAGATTGGGCTCTGATTGGTCGATTCGCATATGGGGCGGGGCCAGAACGTTTAAACTTCCCGCCCTCTGCAGTTGTGAGCACCCCGGTCTCTTGCCCTCAGCGTTTCTGGGCTTTGATTGACGTGGGGTGGAGCCTGTGAGAAGATCAGGAGCCGAGCTTGAGTCCGAGCCCCCGAAGGGCATTTAGGGGATCTGGGAAGGGGGCCGGCCTTAAAGGGCCAGAGGCGCGTTGGTTTTTTTTCTGGAGGGAGGAGATAAGCGACATTAATGCAACCTGTGCCAACAACTCTAAGTTAATATTTGTACCCTCTGAGTTAATATTTATAAAAAGCGGGGCTGTCCGTGAGCGAGTGGTTAAGTTCCCGCCTGCTCTGCTACAGCGACCGGGGGTTTCACTGGTTCCGGTCCTGGGCGCAGACATGGCACTGCTCATCAGGCCACGCTGAGGCGGCTTCCCACATGCCACAACTAGAAGGACCCACAACTGAAATATACAACTATGTACTGGGGGGATTTGGGGACAAAAAGCAGAAAGAAAAAAAAAGATTGGCAACAGTTGTTAGCTCAGGTGCCAATCTTTAAAAAAAAAAATTATAAAAAGCTTAGAACAGTGCTGGGCAAACACAGTAAGAGCTACGCGAGTGTTTTAAATAAATAAGCAGAAATAAGAAGCGAGACTCTTATCTCAGCCCTCCTTTGCCTGTTTCCTGAGTGCAGGAAACAAGGGCACTAGGGGACCTAATTTATAATTTCTGCCTCCCCAAGAGGAAGTGGAAGCATACGAATTACACCAAATTCTGGCAGAGAGAAGTAGACCTGATAACAACACCTACATCCCTTTTGGGTTATGCCCATACCCCTCCATGCGGGTGCACACCCCTCCCCGAAAAGACAGAAGGGTGTCATTCATTCATTCAGCAACTATTTAGTGCCTACTCTAGGCCAGGTGGTGGACTCAAAGTAGTGAACATAATTAAGTCCAGGCTCTATGAAGCTTACTTTTGAGTGTGTTTGTGAGGGGAGGAGAAGGGAGGAGATTGTAAGCAAGACAGAAATAAAAAAAATATACTTAAAAAAACCAGATCCCTTAAAATACATCTTCCTCCCCAGCTTTGTTTGGGGTGCCCTGATGGGGAGATCCCACCCAAGAGGTTAGGAAAGATGGTGGGGTAACCTGGCTGTGCTAAACAATAATCGGAAAATTCCCTCTAGTGAGAAAGGTAGGAGAGCAAGTTAAGGGTAGGTTAATGGTTACCCCTGGCAAATTGTTGAGCAATGGTGCTATGGAAACCTGGAGGAGGCCAGCGACAGGTCTAAGGAGTGTCAGGGAGGGACACACCTTCCAGTCTGGGGTGGGAGGAGATTAGGGACTGGTTGACCAAGCTGAGGAAGGGGAGGGAGTGGAAAGAGAAGCACACCTGCCCGGAAAGGAAAGAGGAGATATTGAGATAGGAGAAAAGCAGGGGCAAAGACATGAGATGGGAAGGAAAATTCTCTGATGCAGGATTTAGGGGTGCAGCCCCTGGCTTTAAATCCACAGGACTCTGCTGGATAGTACCAGGAGAGGGCAGGATTACCTGTCATCTGGGAAATTAAGGCAAAATACCTTGTGGGTAGCTAGTCCAGCCAGCCAAAGTCAATATTGATGATCAAGGCAGCTCTAGTTATAAAGCTGTAGGAGGGAAAAAAAGAGGCTGGGGAGAAGCTGCCAAACCTGTTTGAGCTCAGGGCTGGCCTCATTTGCCTGAGGCTTCTCCCAGAGGGGGGATCTTTGTGGGGCAGATTCTCTGGTGGACACTGACCAGCTGGAGCAGAAGAGGACCCTGGGAAATAGGGCTGCTTTGACCTCCCTTCCTCAGATGGAAGGGGTCTTGTGTGCAGATTCTGAAGGTCACCCATGGAAGAGATTCCCACCCACCCCCACCCCCACAGACATACTCGTGGAACCATTCTACATCCTTATAGGATGTTACAATCCAAGGGAGCAAACACCAAATATATCCCCCTCTCTGGGGAGGAGAGAGATAGGCCTTCCCCAGGGGAGGAGAAAACCCACAGAAGAGGAAGCAAGAGAGGAAACCACTAACTGCTGGTATCCAGCAACAGACTCCTCACTCTACCCTACTCCACCCCCAAGTCTCTCCTTTTTTTTTTTTTTTTTTTTTTAAGTTTTGAGCCCTATTTTGCTCCTTTGTCCTTGCACTCGACCATGTTTTTCTGGAGCTGGAAGTCTCTTGTTAGACAGAGGGTTGTGAGGAAGAAAGAGAAGGGATGGTTAGATAGGAGAGCGATTCAATATGTGTCCAGTTTGGACATATTCTTGGCCTATTTTTCAGCAGATCGTAAAGAGTTTGACAGAACCTCCAAAATCAAAGTTACTGGGGAGGGAGAGAGTTACTCTTCCTCTGTCCTCTCTACTTAGTCATTTGTGTCCCCAAGGACTCCACTCACACTATCCTGTCTTATCTTTGCTTTTTTTCCCCTGATAGAACCAGCTACCACCACCCCCTAGAATCAGTGTAGCTCTATTCTGTAACTCCACCCTTCCACCTCATCTCCAAGGCAACCTATCAGTAAGAAAAGGGCAAGGGGCACAGGGAGGGACCCTGGATGGGGGGTAGAAGTGGAAGTATTAAAACTGACCAGGCTAGGGCGGAAACCGACCTTCCCCCTTTGATGAGGTCCCTTGGCTCAGCTTCCTGTTTTTCTAGCACGAGCCCTAGTTGTCTCTCTTCCCATCCCCTGCCCTACCCTTCACCACCCTCTTCCCCCAATCCCAGCTTTCACTTCCGAGTCCTTCTCGTGGATGATGATCAATCCAGACTTTGGACTGGAGTCCGGAAGGAACTCGGAAAAAGGAATAAACGACCACCTTTCCTCTCTGGGCCCTCAGGGGTGTGCCCAAGCTGTTGGTATCATGTTTCTTGCGTGAGGGTGGAGTGGGAGTGTCCTCTGATTAATGAAGCTGGGAAACTGAGGCAGAAAAAAAGTCCTGTGTTCAAAGAGACAGGCAGAGAAATAAGGAGGTCCCCAGGATTCCCTCCCCTTTACACCCCTCTCCCATCCTCTGGGAGATATGAGGATCTCCCCTCTGGACCCACTCCCTAGATCGTCGGGTCCCGCCCCCCTCCTGTCCCCTCCCCAGGTTCAGGGCGGGGCCGGTCCGTGAGTCAGCGGCTCCCTGATCCAGCCCGGGAGGGGATAGGGCTGGACAAGCTGGGTGTGGGGTACGCTGGGCTGGTATAGAGGCCGTGTCCGCAGTGAGCGGGTCCGATCGGGCTTGTGTTTTCCTGAAGGGACAGCCCTAGCTCTGGGGGAGAGAATCCCTGCCTGTGAGACCCGCCCTCTCTGGCCCCGGCCCCTCCCAGTTCCCCCAGCGACGGCCGCTTCCTGGTCCCCGTCACAACCATGGCTGAAGAACAACCGCAGGTCGAATTATTCGTAAAGGTAAGGACACCTTTTCCCTCCTAGGCCACCCTGGAATTACTGGAAGGCAACTCTCGCCTTTCCCCAAACTCCAGCCTTAACACCCCAGTCCCTTCCCTCCTGGACCCCCACTCGCAACTCCACGTGCAATCTTTGGTGTGTGTGTGTTGGGGGGGTGGTTTCGGAAGGGGAAGACAATTGACCTGTGTTCAGCTAATGAGAATTCTAGGCTCAACCCTGAAAAGTTCGTAAAAGTGCAAGTTTCCAGCAGCCTAAAGGATTGGAAGGTAGAGAAAAGGGAGGGTTCCCAGGAGTTGAGAAGATTGACCCCGGTTGGGGGGACAAGCTGATGAAAGGACAGGGAGAGAAAGGGGCAGGGGGAGCTCAGCAGGGTTTGTGAGGGACAGAGGGAAACATTGGCCCTAGGAGGGGTGTAGTGGGGGAGACTTGGAGGGGTGTGTGGGTGTGTATATGTGTGTGTGTGTGCGCGCGCGCGAGCGCGTGGCGGGGGAGGTTTCAAGGAAGAGGGTGTGGTAGGGACGCTGGGGAGGTGGAGAAGATCAATTGGCAAGAATTAGTGGGGTGGAAGGAGGCAGAGGAATGGGAGTGGAGTTCAAGAAGCAGGGTTGGAGAGGTGATGGGGTCGAGAACGCATGTCCCAGGGACTCGGGGAAATGAAAGAAAGGGAGGTGGTGAGGAGATGAGAGTTTAGCTGTGGCTCCTACGAGGAGAGGTGGGGAGAGAGATCAAAAGGAGGAGAGCTGGGTTAGGGTGGTTAGGCTTTGGGGGTTGTAGAAGCAGGAGAAAAAGAGTCGCCCCAACTCTCTCCTCTCTCTGTGGGTGTGGATGAGAAGTGGTCTCATGACGTTTGGGTATCAAAACCCGGCAGCAGCCTTCACTGTTTCCGCCTGGCTCCCCTCGCCCGCAGCATTCTCTCCCCTCATCTCAGCGCCCCTCCCTCCCTCCCTCTGGTGGCCTCCCCCTCCATCTGTGTCTCCTTGTTTGCACATTCCCCTCACCCTTCACTTTCCTGCATCCTTTCTCTCCACTTCCCCCCTTTTGTTCCTCTCATCTTTGTGTATTCCTGTCCATGTCTCCGTCTCCTTTATGCTCCCGCTTCTGCCTTTCCCTCTCCCTGTGCCCAGTGAAGTCCAGCTCAAGGGAAGTCCAGCCCAACCTTGCCTGGGTCCGCCCCCCTAGGTGTGGTTCCCCACCTCCCTCTCATACTTGCCTCAAGGGCTATTTTTACTCCTGGGTGAGGCTGTTGAGCAGATTCTGGCCCTGTGTGAGGAGGATTATCTGGAGCTGGGGAACTTGTGCTGGGAGACCCCTGGCAGACATGACAGGCAGTTTCTGGGCAGGCAGTGTCTATTGGGGGAACAGGGAGGTGGCTTTCGATGCCCAGGCCTCAGCCTTATGGGTCCCTGCCCCCACTCCTTGCCAGGAAGGAAGCTGCTGAGGCCGAGACACAGTGAGATGAATCACCCTCAGCCTAGGGGGAGGTGTCCCTCAGGGGATGAGGTCACCACTTGCCAATTAGAGTGTAGCCCCCCTCTGCAAGGCCCCTCCACATCTCTAGGGCAAGGCTCTGAGCCCCTTGACACTCAGCTGCCAGCAACAGCTTGGGTGGAGATATAGAGAACCAGAACTCTACCTTCCAAACCCTGCCCCACCTCTCCTGTCCTCAGGTTCTACTCCATTCAGAAACCCAGGAATCTAAGCCTCTAGCCTATAACTCTGGCCTCACCAAAGTCCCTCTCTAGGGACGATTTCATGGGTTGATGTGAGAACTAAATGTTTTTGTGTGTAAAGTGCTTAGAAACTAACTACATTATTGTTAGCCTTCCCTCTCTAGAGTCCAGATCCTCCAAGTTCTCCAAAACCCATTCTCTCTGCCTACCTCCCACCTGTCCTCAACTCTCTGGGGAACCAGAAGCCTACTTTTGCAGAAAATGTTCCCATTGATCTGCCCCAGATTTGACTCAGCCCCCAGGGTGGAGAGTCGAGTTCCGGGGGGAGCTTTTAGTGGTGAGACTGAGTGTGGCTGTCATGACTAGGCAGAATACAGGTAGGTCTGGGAGTAGGAGATGCAGAGAAAGGCCTGGGGACGAGTGAGGTGCTCCAGGCCTAACTTTGAATGGGGGTTGCTTTTCAGGCTGGCAGCGATGGGGCCAAGATTGGGAATTGCCCCTTCTCCCAGAGACTGTTCATGGTGCTCTGGCTCAAGGGAGTCACCTTCAACGTCACCACCGTTGACACCAAGAGGTGGGCCCATTTCTGTTTCTCTAAACATTCCTTATGCACACACGTGTACACACACACACACTCACCCACCTGAGTCCTTTCATTTCATCCTGAACCTTTTTTTCCTCCACCGGGAGCCCCTTTCTCTTTCCATACCCTTCCGTCTCCCCTTTCTGGTTCTCCTTGACCCCCTTTTCCTGTCCTGATACCTGGCCTCTTCTTCAGGCGGACCGAGACGGTACAGAAGCTGTGCCCAGGAGGGCAGCTCCCATTCCTGCTGTACGGCACCGAAGTGCACACAGACACCAACAAGATTGAGGAATTTCTGGAGGCAGTGCTGTGCCCTCCCAGGTATAAGGGCACCCAGGGAAAGGGAGAAGTTGAAGAAATGGAAAACAGAGATGGTGGTGGGGCTGGGGCAGGGGAGCTGAGGGTTCTCCCTGGAAGATATCTTATCCTGCTTCTCCCATTGGCTCTCAGGTACCCAAAGCTGGCAGCTCTGAACCCTGAATCCAACACAGCTGGGCTGGACGTATTTGCCAAATTTTCTGCCTACATCAAGAATTCAAATCCAGCACTCAATGATAGTGAGTCTTTTGGGTGGGAGGCCTGGGTTCCAGGAGGAGTGGAGAAGATCTAGGGATTAGGAGGCATTAGGGACACTTGGAAATTCAGATATCAGGGAATGGGAGCAAATGTCAGCAAACCTTGACCACCACCCCCAGTTCCCCACCACTTCATTTTTGCTTAACCCCCATATTTCCTTGCATTCTCATTGGCTGTGACTTTTAAGCTCCTCTCATTTGTTCCCTACCTTCTCCTGCCCCAGTGGGCACATTAGTTGGGTTGGCTTCTGGCCTGTTTTCTGGCAGAATAGGGTTGTGCTTAAGAACAATGACTCTAGATCCAGACTACCTGAGTACAAATCCTGCTAGCTGTGTGATGTTGGGCAATTCGTTTAACCTCTCTACAAATCCATTTCCAGATCTATAAAATGAGGATAACAATACCTAGTTCATGGATTGATGTGAGAATTAAATGCATTTTTGTCTGTAAAGTGCTTAGGATAACACGTAGAAAACTAACTACAGGGGCCGCCCCATGGCCAAGTGGTTAAGTTCCTGTGCTCTTCGGTGACCCAGGGTCTCTTGGTTTGGATCCTGGGCGCAGACCCACACACTGCTCATCAGGCTGTAGTGTGGCGGCATCCCACATAGAAGAACTAGAATGACCTACGACTAGGATATACAACTATGTACTGGGGCTTTGGGGAGAGAGAAAAAAAGAGGAAGATTGGCAACAGATGGTAGTTCAGGGCCAATCTTCCTCACCAAAAAAAGATTCTTAACGAAAAAGAAAGAAAACTAACTACACTAGTGTTAGCTATTATTATTTTGGACTGGCCTCACCATTAGTATTCAGCCCACCCTGACCCCCTTGGGCCTTACTAGACTATGCTGATCTGATGTTCTGAACAATTCTCTCTCTCTTGCACAGATCTGGAGAAGGGGCTCCTGAAAGCCCTGAAAGTTTTAGACAATTACTTGACAACCCCCCTCCCAGAAGAAGTGGATGAGACCAGTGCCGAGGATGAGGGCATCTCTCAGAGGAAGTTTCTGGATGGCAATGAGCTCACTCTGGCTGACTGCAACCTGTTGCCAAAGCTCCACATAGTACAGGTGGGTGGTCATTGTCGGGGGAAAGGATGGGCGCTGGGATGGCTCTTTAAGGAGCTCCCGCACAGGCTTCCCATGACAACCACTCCAAAGGTGGTTTCCTTCTTAGGGTGGTTTCCAATAGCAGACACCACCTCATCCCTACTTGGAAGTCATTGCTGAAAAGACCACTGCTTGAGAGAATTACATTCTATGATATAAGCCATGGATGTAAACACACTGGCCGAGAACGTCACATCCCAGTAGTAATTTCAAGAATTCTCTTCCTGTCTCCATCATTGCCAAATCTACAGATCAGACAGAGCAGCCTTTTCCTAAAACCAAAGCTTTAACTCTCTTTATAGCTTCAGTCTCCACTTCCTTTTATGGAAGATGAAAACTGGTTCCTATGTTTTTATCATAGCCTCAAAGTTACGGTTTAGTTTGTGAAACAGGGGCCCAGTGTCAGGCTGCCACAGAATTGTGTATTGAACGTCTGTGTCCTGGGCACTGGAAGACACAAAGATTTAAGGTGATTGGTCTTTGCCCTCAGAGGATTTGAAATCTAGCTGAGAAAATAAAACATTCACATGAAAGTTAATAATACATGATGAAAAGCCAAATGAAAAATAAGAGACAAAAGTCACTGGAAATTCAAGAGGAGAGCTTTACGATTTGTGGATTACATCTCAATAAAATAAGAGGAGAAAAGTAGAACCATGGAATGGAGTGGTCTGAAAAGGGGCTGGTTATAAATGGCCAGGATTTCAGTAAGTGGAGAGAAAAGGTGAAGATGTTACAAGACAGTGAAGAGTTAAGGAACCTGATGGGAGAAGATGATTCATATAGGAGATAAGAATCATATGAAGAGAAGCCAGATAGTAGAAGTTTTTGAATGCCTGGACAAGAAGGCTGGATTTTATCATGTAGGCTATAGGAGAAGGAAAAGGCCAACAGTGTGGCAGCCAGTGTGGCTTCCCTGAGGCTAACATGTCGGTCCCTCATCTCCCCACCCCTAGGTGGTATGTAAGAAGTATCGGGGATTCTCCATCCCGGAGGCGTTCCGGGGAGTGCATCGGTACTTGCGCAATGCCTATGCTCGGGAAGAGTTCGCCTCCACCTGTCCAGATGATGAGGAGATCGAGCTGGCCTATGAGCAAGTGGCCAAGGCCCTCAAATAAGCCCCTCCTGGGTGCTCCCTCCCCACCTCCAATTTCTCCACATGGCTACCCAATGGACACATTCCGAAATGGCCAGTGGGCAGAGAATCCTGGAGCACTTGTACAGGGCTGGCTGAGGGGATGAGGGGAAAGGATGGGGGATCTGGGTGAGATTCTTATGGTGGGGTGGGGTGGGTAGGACAATGTATTTCAGTAATAAAATACAGAATGAAAATCTTTGTGTTCTTTTTACACAAAGGAGACGAAGTGTGGGTAACAAGGAATGAAGGGTCAGTGACGTTGAGCTCAGGGCAGAAGCCAGAAATTTACAAGAGGTGCTTGTGGTGGGGCTGCCATTTTTAGTGCCGGTCCACCATAGCGCTGCTTTTTCGTCCATGTCGCATTTACAGTCCAGCCGCCAGGGCCAGCCTGATCTGGGTGGGCCTGGGCAGCGCTCGCGGGGCGGGGCCAAGTTCAGAGAAGGGGGACGCAGTCCGGGGGGAGCGGGCGCGGCATAGCCGGGCGGAGTGGGCGTGACCTCGAGGAGCCCCGCCCCGTCCCGCTTAGACAATGCCCCGGAGCCGCCAGACCGTCGCGCCCCCGCCCCACCGTAGTACTTGAGATCGCCTACCCAGGGGCCCCTCAAAGCCAAAGCTCCAGTCCCTGAGGCTTAAAGACTAGGACTCTCCACCAACTCTGTCCTCAGGGGGGTGGGGCTCCAGCCAAGATCACAGAGCGGCAGGAGTGGGGGTGGCCGCTGGAGGTGAGTCTGGCGGTGGGAGGTGTCACTTGGACCGTGGAGAGGCCGGAGTTTGGGGGTGCCGGGCCCATGCCTGCACCAGACAGAGTGCAGGGGTCGACATTTGGGCGCGGAGCTGAGTGGCGTGGACTTTGGGAAGAGGGATCGGGAGACCCGGGAACCGGGTCCTGGAGCTCCGAGTAGCGCCCGTTCCCCGGAACCACGCCCCCCGTTTCCCCGCCTCTCGGATTTCGTTTTAGACCCTCCCAGTCCTCCGGGAGTCGGTCTGGTTTATACTGGGTCGCGCTAAGGGCAGAGTGACCGGCCAGGGTGGAGAGAGGATGTTTAACTCTTTAGTCTCTAATTCCTCCCTCCTTCCCTCTCTCTCTTTTTCTCGTTCGGATGTCCAGGACTTCCATCCCCCAGGCCCCGACTCTCCCCCGAGCTGTCCCCTGTCCCATAACCCCTGTGGGTCCCTCGCCGCACATCGGGTCTCTATGGCAGCGAGCAGCCGAGGGTTAAGGGGGCGGGGCCGCTGCATTTTTGGGGAGTGAGCGCATCCTAGCGGCTGCCAAGAGGGGCGCCTGGCAGGGACCTCATGAAGCCCCCGAGCAGGGGCAACAGGTGTTTCGGAGATTAGGGATCCCAGACTTGTTCCTCGGACTTCCTCTAAAGAAGCAGACCCGCGAGGATGCGGGGTAGAGTGGAGTCGGCAGGAGAGGAAGGTCTGGAGGGGGTGGGGCGGAGTGGGAGGGGCGCCCAGAGATGGCAGAAGGAAGACCCGGGCGCTCTTAACCACCCGCTACGCCCTTTTCTGCATGTCTCTTTCTCTGCCTCCCTCCTTTCTGTCTCTTCTCCCAGACAGGTGAAGTAAAAAGAGAAAACTAAGAAATCAGCGCGGCCGGAGGGGGCGTCTGTGTGGATGGGATGGGGACGCCGGGGGAGGGGCTGGGCCGCTGCTCCCATGCCCTGATCCGGGGGGTCCCGGAGAGCCTGGCGTCGGGGGAGGGTGCAGGGGCTGGCCTCCCGGCTCTGGACCTGGCCAAAGCTCAGAGGGAGCACGGGGTGCTCGGCGGTAAACTGAGGCAGCGATTGGGGCTGCAGCTGCTAGAACTGCCTCCTGAAGAGTCGCTGCCGCTGGGACCGCTGCTCGGTGACACTGCCGTGATCCAAGGGGACACGGCCCTAATCACGCGGCCCTGGAGCCCCGCACGCAGGCCGGAGGTGAGCGCCTGGGCGCGAGTTGGGGTAGAGGGAAAGGAGTATCTGGACGTCCGGGGCTTTAGGGAAGAATTGGGGGTGGGAATATCTGAGCCCCCCTCCCTCTTCTCCTGCTCTAAGGTCGATGGAGTCCGCAAAGCCCTCCAGGACCTGGGGCTCCGAATCGTAGAGATGGGGGACGAGAACGCGACGCTGGATGGCACTGATGTTCTCTTCACCGGTGAGGCTGCAGCGCTTGCATCCCTGGGGCTTGGCACAGGGAAGCAGAGTTAAGGAGACTGGGCCATCTCGGGCCTAGTTTCCAACTCACTCCCGCCCTCAAACCTCCGCGGCCTCCCTGGGCTTAGGCCGGGAGTTTTTCGTAGGCCTTTCCAAGTGGACCAATCACCGAGGAGCTGAGATCGTGGCGGACACGTTCAGGGTGAGGAGCGGGGACTAGCACTGGGCTGGGGGAGCGGGGAGGGGATGGGGGTCGGAGGGGCGGGGCGGGGGCTGAGGAGGGGGAGGCTGAGAGCAGCCTGTGTTTGAGGGTATCCCCTGGCCCCTCCCGCGTCCCTGAATACTTTCCCTTGTTCCCCCTAGGACTTCGCCGTCTCCACAGTGCCGGTCTCGAGCCCTTCCCACCTGCGCGGCCTCTGCGGCATGGGGGGACCCCGCACTGTGGTGGCGGGTAGCAGCGAAGCTGCCCAAAAGGCTGTCAGGGTGAGGAGGGGCGGGGCTTGGGGGGGCAGGTTGGAGCGCGGCCAACAAAAGTGGGCGTGGCTCCGGGCCGTGGAGGCGGGGAGCTGAGAGGCTCAGAAAATTAGCTCGAACCCCTGTCTTCACGGAGCTGTCCATCTAGTGTGAAAACACCCGAGAAAACAAAAAGTTACTATAGGGAGACAGGGAGCCGGGAGACTGCAGAACAGGAGTGATTAACATCGTCTTCCCGTGTTTCAAGAAACTCCCCAAAGGTGGCATCTAGGCTGTGACTTAAAGGATGGATGGGACTGACAGGTGGGGGCTGGAGAAGGGGAGAAAAGGGTTCCAGGTGGAAAGAACTGCATTTGAGTCCCAGGTGGAAATTAGCAAAGGTCCTAATGCGCTTAGAACAGTGCCTAACACACAGTAAGCTCTATGTGCTTGCTGTCATTATTTTTCTACAAATGTACCTCTGCCCTTAGCGGTGGTAGGGCAGCCAGACTCAGTTGAGAAGCTCTGAGACTTGAATGCTTCCTCTTTCCTCTCCCCCAGGCAATGGCAGTATTGACGGATCACCCCTATGCCTCTCTGACCCTCCCAGATGATGCTGCTGCTGACTGTCTCTTTCTGCGTCCTGGGCTGCCGGGTGTGCCCCCTTTCCTCCTGCACCGTGGAGGTGGGGACCTGCCCAACAGTCAGGAGGTGAGGGAAAGCAGGAGCCCCACCACCAACAACCAGAGAAAGGAGTCTCTGGCCTTCCTAGTAGGAGGAAGGAGGGGTACCTTCTCTAGAAGCCTGGATGGGGCTACTCTGAGCTGGCTAGAAGGGGGAGCTGGCTGTGGCCTTGGGGTCTTACTCCCCTCTTCCCACTCCATGTCCTCCCTACAGGCATTGCAGAAGCTCTCTGACGTCACCCTGGTACCTGTCTCCTGCTCGGAACTGGAGAAGGCAGGCGCTGGGCTCAGCTCCCTCTGCCTGGTGCTCAGTACACGCCCCCACAGCTGAGGCCCTGGCCTTCAGGACCTGGCTGGCCAGGGGGAGGGCAGCATAGGGACTAAAAGGGGAAGGAGGGTTAGATAGAGGCTGGTGAATAGGTAGTGGCGGGGAGAGAGCCCCAAGATGGGGGGAGGGCATAGTGTGGGAAAAAGGATAGAGGCCACTGAGTCAGTCCTTTCCCCCAGATCTAATAAAACAGAACTGACCTTTTAGACTGGGCCATGGCTGGTGTTTTTACTGAGGCAGAGCAATAGGGGCAGGGCTGAAACCTGAGATTTTGGTCCATGGTGGGAAAGAGACCTCTTTCATTCAATAAAACCTCATTAGGCACTTACTGACTCATGGCCCAGCCCTGTCATAGGTGCTTGGGCACAAGATAGACAGGACAGAATTTCTATTGTGGGGAACATGTACAGGGCAAAGAGAGAATATGGGTGGATCACTCACTGAATGTATCTAAATGTCAGATGATTCAGAGGCTGGTAGATTACCAGCCCACCCCTAGTTGATAGGAATAAATGACGCTTCCAGGGACATTCATTTTCATTGACTCATTTACGGAGGTTTAGTGGTGATATAAAAAGGGTGAGTGTCCTGACATCAGGGAACTCATGGTACATGAAAATTTCTTACAAATTGAAATACAGGTCGTGATGGAACAATTCCTAGGACACTGTTGCTATGAGAGACAGAAGGGCATCAAAATGTATGCAAGTGTGGGCAAAGAGGGTGTGGCTTCCCAGAGAAGGCTACGCTTGAACTGAGTCCTGAGGATAAATAAAAATTAGGCAGGAAGGTAGTGGGGAGGAGGGAAAGGGGTAACCCAGGAAGAAAGAATTACACTGGGCAAAGGGATAGTTGGAGCCTGGGGAGAATTCCTCCAAGGCTGGAATGTTGTGTGCATGTGGAGAGACAGAGATAAGCCTGGAAAGTAGACAGAGCACTGTAGCACCTTGTACCCCAAACCAAGGTCCATGGGCTCAGAGCTGAAGGCTAAGGAAAGAAATACTGCAGTTCTGAAATACAGGCTGTCAGGAGCACATTAGCATTTGGGAAGAACCCCTCTGGCTTCAAGGAGGAGGGCAAGGGTAGGAGGATGAGGTGAGGCTATGGGTAATCCAAAGAGGAAATGAGGAGAGTACATTCAGATGGTGGTGCTGGGTGTGAAGAAGGCTGTGGACTTGACACTGACATTAAAATGGAAAGACAGGACTTGTGTGGGAGTGAGAGGAAGGAGATCTGCAGACTCCCAGTTTCTGGCTTGGGCAGCTTTGTTGATCAAGAGGCAATGCAGAGGATGACTAAGTGAGTGGCTTGGAAGATGACAATGAGTTGGGTTCTGGACATGCTGTGGCATGCTAAATGCCTAGGGCCAGCCAGGCAGGGATGTCCGAGGGACAGTTTGAAAATCCCTTAACTGAGATCTGAGCTGGAGAGAGTTCTGCGTGTCATTTGCAGAGGTGAGGACTGAGGACTGGCTGTAGCTGACAGCTTCCCAGAAGAGGGGGAAGGCAGATAAAGAAAAGGACAAACTTAAAATGGTGGGGAATACTGTGGGGGTAGGGAGCAAGGAAGAGAAGTCTAGAAGGAAGACACCATCATTAAAGAAAAACAGCTTAAAGAAGGGTGTAATCAAAGGCCAAGCCAGATGAATGCTAAAAAATGTCTACTGGATGTGGCCATTAGGACATCGTTGACCACTTCATGGAGAGATGAGCAATGGGAGGGGAGTGAAGAGGAAAGTGGAAGAGACAAGTGTAAGCCCTTGGTTCAAGGAGCCTGACTGTGCAGGGAAGGGAAGAGATTGGGCAACTATCTAGGATCTAGGAGTCTTAAGATGGGAAGACAGGCCTTGATCAGGTTTAGGGAGGATATCAGTGGTGGAGACATGGAACTTATAGGAGAGATGGAGGTAAGGAAGGAGCAAGATCAGGGGCAGAGAGAGCCTGGAACCCAGGTCTCCTGACTCCCAGTCTAGTGCTCATTTTATCCCATGGTGCCTTTTTCAGGTGAGGGGCCAAGAAGGAGAGGAGGGTTATGGAGAGCTGGGAGCCCCCAGCTTGTGAGGTTTGGAGTAACTGCTTCCCTTCAAACTACAACCGCATAAATGGTGGCGGCATCACTGGAGACCACTGGGGAGAATTGGCGGGGCCTCCTGAGGGCCGTAGGATCCAGGTCTGCGTAGAGCAGGCTCTGAAAGGTGGGGAGGAAGGCAGGAGCGTCTCAGCAGTCTGACTCCCTTGGGGATTCAGGCCTCTTTTTTTGGTCCACTTTCCTCCGGGATTCTGGCCAGCCCCTTCCCATCACCAAACCCTTACCGGCTCCTGATCCAGGTCCCCTGCAGTCTTAGGCTCCTCCTCCTTTACTGGCCTCTGGGGCTCAGCTTTCACCAGTGGGGCCATGTAGGGGGGCACAGAGCTGAAGGACTGAGAGAAGACCAACTTGTTTGCTCCCAGCAAAGGCTCAGACTTAGGAATTGAGGGGTGGGGCATATGAGGGTAGGAGAAGGAAGATGGAGTCGCCTTAGTCTCACCAAATCTGGGTAGTGGTCCAAGCGGGTGAGGGGGCAGCGCCTGTAGGGGACGTATAAGAGTGTTTGAGAGCCACCAATCTTGTCTCGCTTGTTGTCCTCGGCCTTGGACCGCGTCGACCACAACCCAGGAACTCACAGGCTCTGACCAGCAAAACAACTTAGGCTCCACCCCCACAGATAGTTCCGCCCACGCTCGGATCCTGCTGCACCCTCTAGCTTCGCTTCCCTAGCCAAGGCTCCGCCCACCAACCTGTGGCCTCGCCCCCAAGTTCTGACCTCCCGCATTCTCCTTCAAACCACACCCCAGGGCTCCAGATACCTATAGGTTTTGTCTGCGAAGGTTCTGGTCCTGTCCCTCTTACTTCCGGTCACCACCCCTTAAGCCAGACCCCGCCCCTCGTGCTCACCTGCACCGCCACCAGACCACGCCCAGCGCTCCGAGTCCCAGCACCAGCCCAGCGCCCAGCAGCGGCAGCAGCGGGATCAGGAGCTGGGGATACACGGATCCTGGGGGAGCTGTGGAGGGGTGGTGATGGATGTCGAGGTCAGGGGTGCGAGGAGAGAGAGTTAGCTCTCCGCTCAGGAACCCCCAGCCAAGGCCCTGCTCCTTCCCGGGATTATGTGTCCGAGTTAAGACCCTCTCTGCGCGAAGGCTTCGACCTACCTTGGGTCCCCGTAGGCCCCGGAGCCCTGCAATCGGCCCCGTCCCCCAGCACGTGAAGCGCCGTACGGCTCTCGTTGCCATCGCGGCCCTTGCAGTAAAAGCTGCCCGAGTCCCCCGCGCTCAGGAGCAGCTCCAGCCGCCTGATACCAGAGTCCAGGACACGTAGGCGGCCAGCAAAGGGCTGGACGGGAGACACCGTGGGGGTCCCGCTCAACGAGGCCCACAGGATAGGGCGGCGTCCTTTGGACAGGCCCTTGCAGGCCGGGAAGCTAGGCGCCCAGGCCCAGCGGGCAGGATGCGAGACCCTTCCGCAAGAGAGATTCACCCGGTCCCCAGGGCGGCCGTCCAGTGAAACTAGGGGAGGCCAGGGGGCGGTGGTTAGGGCAAGTACACAGGGCAAGACTACCGCGCACTCCTGTCTCCTCTCTGTCTCTCCTCTCCTCTGCTCTCCCGCCATCCTGGATCTTCCCACACATCCCCCTCCCCGTGCCTCAGTCTTTCCTCGCCCATCCCGAGTTTCCCAGGGATGGCTTACCTACGGGGTCCCCCTGGGTCCCTGACAACAGCAGCGGTAACAGCTGCAAAACCAGAGCCATTGCTGGGATGTGGTGGGGAGAGGAGGACAGTGAATCAGCTGAGGAGACCGAAGGGAAACTGGGGGAGGGAGGGCGAGGGGGGGTGGGGGGGGACACTGGACGGCCGGTCTGGGGGCTCCGATAAGAAGGGGGCGGGGCCACCAGCGGCCCGGATCCGTCTGGCTCCCAGCCCTCAAACAATGCTCACTTAAAACTCGTGCTCAGCCCTTTATACAAGCACTTTCACTCCTGCTTGCTTTAACTCCTGTAGCCTAGCATTGGCCTGGAGTATCACGAATCCTGGAGTCTGGCTGTCTGAGTTTAAATTCTGATTTCACCACCTACTAGGTGCATACTGTGGGCGAGTTGCTTAACTTCTCTGAGCCTGTTTGCTCATCTGTAAAATGGGGATAAAAGCATCTACCTCATAGAGTCTTTGTGAGAACTAAATAAAGTAATACACGTAAATGGCATAGAACAATGGCTGACGCGCAGGAGCGCTATTTAAGTGCTCGCATTATTACTACTATTTCTATTCTTATTTTAGCTTCTACCTCACCTCTCTGTGCCCATGCTGTCCCTCCTGGCCCACAGTGCCCCACCCAAACTGGCTGGTTTCGACTGGGGAGGTGCTTTGGAGCAGGTGCACACCCCCACATCCAGCTTCTCATCAGCTCTCACTGGAGTGGTGCAACCCAGGCCAGGTCAAGCCCAAATGGAGCCAGGACAAGGGCCAGAGAACCTTCAGGGAACCTGAGGCAGCACCTCCTTAGCAGAGGGCCCTAGCCCTTGCCTCTGCTGCTATAGCATCACAGAAACCGGTAATGACATGACAAACCCTACTCCTTCATCCTGTGGCTGAGCAGGTGTTGGGAAGACTAAGTGAGGTCTGAATAGAGATTGATTTGGCCCCTTCCATCCTCAGTTTCTGCACACATGCCCCTCCAGTGTCCCTCGGGACCCAAATTTGGCAATCAGCTTAGGTCATACCCCATTGTCCACCTCCCAGGAACCAGCAGATACTACCAAGGCCACTGCAACATCACAAGGGCCATTGGTGATGCTTCTTCAGAGGACTGGGCAGGCAGGGCTGTCAGCTGGGAGCCAGGAGGGGTGTCTTGGCCTGAAATCAAGAACCCAAATGGAGTTGGCCACTAGTGCCTTCCCCCACCTCTCTCTCCCATCCCCACCCCCCCACCCAGTCGTTAGTAGCCCCTCCCCAGCCCTGGTCTTTCCCTCCAGACGGCTGTGTAAATGGGGAAGGAGGGGCCACTAGAGTCAGGGAAGGGAGGGGCTGTTGGGATTATAAATTCCAAAAAGGTCGCTCAACTCTCAGAGCCAGATCTCCGAAAATCTACTCTATCAGCGGCTGCATTTGCTACCATTCTCAGGACCCTCACCATGAAAGGCCTTCTGCTGCTCACCCTGTCTTCTCTGGTCTGCTGGGTCTCAGGTGAGTACCTGGGGGCCCCAAGGACCTGGTTCACCTGGTCAGGACTTTTACACCCTGCCCCACCCACTGCCCTACACTACTCACGACCCAGGATCCCAGGCACCCCCAGCCCCAACTGGCTCAGCTCTCTTGTGCCTCTAGGACCAGGCCTCCCTGTGATAGGGTCCTCGCTCCCTTTCTCAAGGACTCCATCCTTCAGACTTCGCCCCACCTCCAAGACCCCCTCTTCTAACCTGCCAGGGTTCTAGGTCCCCTGTTCCCCACTCCAAAGTGCCCCCTTCTTAGAAAGCCTAATATCTAGTTCCCCTGCCAGCCCCGCTCCAAAATTCTCCAGGATCCAGCTTACCTGCTTTCTCTTCTCACTACCTCCTCCTCAGCAGAGTGTCCTCCCAGAAGACTAGGCATCCAGCCTGGGGCTTCTTTTGCACCGAATCCTCCCCATATACTCCATCAAGGACTTGGTGGTCAGTCCCTCAAGCAGTGCCTTTCCTAGTTGCCCCCTCCTCCTCCCTGGGGTGCATACCGATAGGGACACAAGCTTTCTGAAGGACTCCCCGGGAACCGAGGAGATTTCCCAGGCTTCTAGAGAGGGAATGCCAGGGCTGCTTACCCCCAGGGTGAAGTGGGTGTCACTGAAGTGCAGTTACCAGACTCCTCCACCCTTGGACCGAACCCCTCCTTCACCAAACCTTGCCCAAACCTTGAATGAATTGAGGCGGGAATTTGGGGGGTGCCACCTTCTGCACCCACCCTCTCCATTTTGGTGAGGTGCCCAGACGGAATCTGATGATCTGTCTCCCAGATGTTATTCCTTTCTGTCAGAGAGCTCCTGGGGTGAGAGGATTCCATACAGGTCTGGCTCCTCTCCCCATGCTCTCGGCAGCCCCAGGAGGTGAAGAGTAAATTGCTAAAGCTGACCACAGGTGCCTTTCTTGGCAGCCTCAAGTGCCAAGCCATTTCTGCAAGTGTTGTAACCTCCATGATTTTTATTTTTAATATTTCTTCCTATTTGAAGTCTCCATCTGTGACCTCTTCTGAATTCCTTCATCTTCTCCCCCACCCTCTTCCATTCTTTCCCCACAGTATTCTTACATTCCACCTACCCCCACCCCATGTTTTTGTTGGTAGTTCTGCCCCTCTTGACTCATTCCCAAATGGAATGAAGGAAGATATTTAGGGTATGGGCCACTCATAGAACAATGACTCCGCCCTCACCCACTTCTACTTTTCCTGCATCACTCACCTGCTCTGTCCCTACCAGACAAAACAGGTCAGAACACATACTTGATTGGCTCTTCTCCACCCTACCCCCCAGCTCGGCTAGTCTCCAGGTGAGTCAGACACCCCTTGTGTCTTCCTGACTTGTGTCTTCCCAGCTGACATTCGCTGTCACTCCTGCTACAAGGTCCCTGTGCTGGGCTGTGTGGACCGGCAGTCCTGCCGCCTGGAACCAGGACAACAATGCCTGACAACAAATGTGTACCTCGGTAACATCCCCTTCTTTAGTGGGGAGAGGGGGCTGATGGGAGACTCTATGGCTGGGACTGAGGCCCAACTGGGGCTAAGACAGATGGAACAGAGAATCACAGCAATGATAATATTTGGCCAAGCATAATATGTGCCAGGCACCATTTTATGTTTGTACGTGGATTGTTTCAACTTATGTTCAAGACAACCCTGTGATGTGGGTGCTATTATTATACTGAAAAAATGGCCTTAGAAAGAGAAAGCAACAGGTTCAAGGCCTCACAGTGAGCAAGTCATAGGACCAGAATTGGGGTGAGGGGGTGGGGTAAGGAAGTGCAGGAGGAAGACTAGACTGAAAAGAGATAAAGAAGGTGAGGGCCAGGGCAGAATTGGGAAGGAAGGAAGCCTGGGTGGGTGCATGGGCTGGGGAGATAGACACAGGCATGCTCAGTGCCCATCCTGGCTGACCCAATGACCCACTTCTACCCCCAGGTAAGATGTGGGTTTTCTCCAACCTTCGCTGTGGCACACCAGAAGAGCCCTGTCGGGAGGCCTTCAACCAAACCAGCCACAAGCTGGGCCTGACCTATAACACCACCTGCTGCAACAAGGACAACTGCAATAGCCTGGCCCCCCGGCCCACCCCGGCCCTAGCCCTTGTCCTCACCTCCTTGGCTGGCCTTGGCCTCTGGCTGCTACACTGAGGCTCACTCCATGGCTGCCCCCCTCCCTCCTGCCTCACCTGAACCTTTCTCCCTGTGTCTCGGATCCCCTGACTTCCCACAGTGGTCTCTCCCTAGCTCTCTTTGCACTAAAAAAAATTTCTCCAGATCCTTCACATTTCTTTAATTAGACAGTGGTCTCCCTCTCCATCCTTCTACCCCATACCCTCCAGTCTGCTTTTCCTGAGTCCCTTCCTATTTCCCCCTAGACCATTCCAGATCCTCCATTGGCCCCTAGAAGGACTCCCCACTTTGCCTCCTGCTCTCTGTGGTGCCCTACTCAGAGAGGGATTGGAATCTGGGCCTGAAATGGAGCTTCCATCCTCTTCCTAAAGAAGGCTCCCAGAAAGGACCTGATGACTTCATTGTACAGGGCTTATTCCCCAAATCCTGGCTCCCATTGTACTCCATCCCTATGCTCCCCTGTTTCCATTTTGAGTAATAAATGTCTGTGCCTGATAAATTGTATGTTTATTGTCAGAGGCCCCCTCCCAGGAAGTAACACTCTCAGCCCCCACCCTCACCCAAGAATCCTTCAGGGAGTTTCCCTGGGAGGCAGGGCTGAAGCAGATGGAGAAACAGGTTTTTCAGGCCTCTGTCCTCCCCTCCAGTGTCTGGGGGTGGCACACAGGTCCCAGTCTTTGGAGAAACAATCCTTATCCCAAATTTAGGCCATAGCTCTGATGTACTGCCATGAAAGAGATGCAGGCTGTCTTGAGGGCTCCCCAGAAAGGGTAGGAGAGTTGCATGGGGATAGGACCTTGGACCCTCTTTCCAGGCCTCAGTCCCTCAGATTAGAGTCAGAGGCCTCCCTTGATCTGGTTACTAAGTGAGGCACCAAGCAACCCTCCTATTACAGTGCTTACATTTCCTTTCTCAATTCAAGCTAGTCATGTTCGGAGCCAAGTTACAAATGGCAGAAAGGGGAACAAACCCAGATAACCAGGCCCATTGATTCCTGGTGACCCCCACTCAGCCCAGAGCCTGCTCCCCTCAGTGATCCTTATTGCTAAGGAAGATTCTCCCTAGCAACAGGATCCAGGAGTCACTTAGGGTGGATTCTCCACTGTCCTTTGGGGTTTAGTTGGTTAAGGAGTGTGCCATGTAACTAAGTCCACTGATGCTTGATAACCCCCAAACCAGAGCCTGGATGCCCCCATATTACTTCTTCAGCCCCTATCAACAAAACATAGATGGAATTTTCCAGTCAGCTCTAGAGTAGTCAATAGATTTTAATGGCTCACAGAGGAGTGTTTGTCTTCTCGCCTCAGATCTCCTTCATTCTCTTGCTTCCTTGCTCCCTTCCCTTATCTACTCTTACTACCCTCTCCACAGTCCTGGCACGAGCCAGGCCAGGGCGGTGGCTGCTGCGGCCAAGATGCATGCTGGGGCCACAGAGCTCGCTGCCACAGCGCTGTTGCACAGGTCTCCGATGCAGCAGTCCCTGTGGGTTGTGTAAGTCACGTCTCCCACCAACTCTGTTTCCACTTGATTGCAATGATGGGCTGCCACGCAGGCTGGATGGTGATGAATCACGGTCACTGAGGCTGAGAGAGAGAATGAGACTGGGGTGTTGGACTCCTGGCTTGAGGACTTGCCTTCTGGGGCAAAGCGGATGTGATTTCAAGCAGCCCAAAGGGATTCTGTGCCCCCTCAAAAAACACCTCCCTGAAACCAAGTGATCAGAGTTAACACATTGACATTGTGAGCCCTCCGATGTGATGCACTGAAAAGGACCAACATCATTTCTGTGGTATTCTTGCCCAAAACTCATGATCTCAGTCTAATCATGAGAAAATATCAGATAAAGCCAAAATGAGGGACATTCTACAAAATAACTTATCAGGATTCTCCAAAAGTGTCAAGGTCATGGAAGACAAAGAAAGACAGAACTGTCACAGATAGGAGGCGACTAAGAAGACATGGGATCCTGGTTTGGGTCCTGGACCAGTAAAAGGACGTAAGGGGAACAACTGGCTAAATTGAATAAGATCTGTAGATTAGTTGGTATATTGTACCAATGTTCTTTTCTTTTTTTTTTTTTTTTGAGGAAGACTAGCCCTGAGCTAACATCTGCCAATCCTCTTCTCTTTTTTTTTGCTGAGGAAGCCTGGCCCTGAGCTAACATCCATGCCCATCTTCCTCCATTTTATATGTGGGATGCCTGCCACAGCATAGCCTGCCAAGTGGTGCCATGTTGGCACCTGGGACTCGAACCAGTGAACCCCGGGCCACCAAAGCAGAACATGCGCACTTAACCGCTGTGCCACCAGGCCGGCCGCCCAATGTTATTTTCTGATTTTGATAATTGTGCTATGGTTTTGTATGATGTTAACACTAGAGGAAGCTGGGTGGAGGATATATAGGAACTCTGTACTATTTTTGCAACTTTTCTGTCAATGTAAAATTATTTCAAAATTAAAAATTAAAACATACACACATACTTCCCTGGTCCTTAGCTGATGCCTGGAAGTTGAAGTTTGATTTAATATTTTGGTCCCTGCCTTCAAGACAGAGCCTTTCCCACTATTTGTGAGTGAATGGCCCATGAGATTCTGGAGAAGAAGGGGAGGGAAGGGGGACCACACAGACAGCCGGCTCCTGAAAGGCTTGGTGCCAGGAGCCAGAAGGGGCTACAGACTGCTCTACTCTGACAGCGGCACCATCTGCCCAGAGCCAGAATGAGCCTGGAAGGTTCTGGAAGCAGGGAAGGGCTAGGGGAAGAGGGAAAACTGAGGACTCACGGTTTCCAGATGGCTTGTTCCGGGGTTTGCGCTCCAGGAAGCCACAGCGTTCGCCCTCACCACAGGTGGTCACCGTCTCTTTGCAGGAACTGCTGGGGCCTCCACCACAGTCATAGCACCGCATGCGGTTTCCTGGCAGAAGAGAGAAGACGCTGGACCTGGGCTCTCGGGGAGCCAGCTGGCAGAGGGGGACAAGCCTGTGCAAGAGCCGCCTGGGCTGCCTCCTTACCCACGGCAGTCCCCAGCAGGGTGCCAAGCAGCATCCCGACAAGGAGGGGCTTCATTGTGTCTGCCTGTGTCAGTAGCGCCTCTCCCTCCCACCCGCCCCCCTCCCTGGCCCAGCTCTGCCAGCCTTATATCCCCCTTGCCTTGGGCTTTATAGGGCAATAAAAAGGGAAGAAAGAGTCTCCCCCAGCGGGCAGCGAGGGGCCCCAGTGGGGACAGGGAGGGGCCCCCAGGGGAGAGAGAGCTCTCAGCATCCTCTGGAGTCCCCAAACTCCTCTTCTCAGCAGCGATTCTAAAACTGTGACCCCAGAACTCCTGGGGGTCCCTAAGACCCTTTCAGAGGGTCCTCAACAATCTTCCTTGTCCAACTATATATCTGTGTGAGGCCGGAGTTTCTTCATATACTTCAACCAAAAAAACATATCCCAACAGACTGAATGCAGAAGCAGGTATGAAATACCAGCCATCTTCTACTAAGCTTGACAATAAATAGATTCCCCAAAATGTAAATCAGTACCACTCTTCTCACTGTGTTGTTGGGGAAGAAGTTATTTTTCACAAAATTATGTTTTGTTAACATGTAATAGGTTTATTATTTTTATTTTCAAATGAACCTATTTAAAATGTTCTGTTTCTAATACTACTGTGTAGTAAATATTGATATACACACAAAGAAAAGCCCCTTGGGGTCTTCACTAATTTTTAAGAGTGTAAAGAGGTTCTGAGATAAAAACAAAAGTTTTGGAAAACTGCTGCTCCACAGATACCTGCGTCTCCTCTGTCCCACCCCACCCCCACCTCCAGTCTTACTCCTTCTAGTACATTCCTGCTCTGATTCCCCAGACGTGGTTCTCCCCTCTCCAATCTTTTAAACTCCAGTCTTCCAGATTCTACCATCACCCCCAAAATCTTAGCTCCCCATTCCTTCCTAGTCTTTATGACCCTCCCCACCTCCCATCCCCACACCGGTGGAAACACATCCGGCCCTCTGGCCCCACCTATGATTCTTTCCTCCAAGGTAGTAAAGTTGGGAGGGATAATTATGGGGTAGGAATGTTGAGGCTTGGGGAAATCAAAGGGATCTGAAGCTGGGTGGGGTCCTCCCTTACATAGCTGGGCTTTGTGTGTGTGTGTGTGTGGGTGGGAGGGAGTATTGTTGATTCCATACTCAAACATCACACTTAAACACCACACTCAAACAGATCTGGGCCAGATCTGGAGGGTGAGCCTGAGAGACTTAGAGGCACGAAGGGGGAAAAGACAGCAAAAACAAAGACAGGGAAATGAGTTGAGAGAGCAGAGAACAGCTTGAAACCAGCAGAGGGAGGGTGAGGAGTAGGAGGGAAGGTGACAGACACAACTCAGGAGCGGCAGACGCAGCAAGGAGTAACAGAGACAAACACTGAGAGAACAGAGAAGACTCTCAAGGCAAGAGCCGACTCAAGTAGGGGGCAGGGAGGATGTGAGAGATGTGGGGCACAGAAGCAGAGGGCCAGGGCCCTGCAGTATCAAGCTGGTGAATTTGGTCGCAGTTCCGCCCCCGAGATTCACTCCCCAGGTGTGTTTGTTTACTGGTCCCTCCCTGTCTTGCTCTGCTGCTCCAACTCTCAGGATCTAGGGGTGCAGATCACATTCTCCCAGATTCCAGAATCCTGGGCTCAGCCATGGGCTCTTCCAGCACCTTCCTCTGCATCCTGTTTCTCTGTGGGGCACTGGGTAAGGGTGGGCTGGGGAATTGTGGGGGCAGGGGGCTGGGGGAGGCACTGGGGCAGGGGGTGTGTGGAGGAGCCTGGAGGCTGGTGGGGAGATGCCAAGAAGAGAGTTGTGGGAGCTTTAGAAAGAAGAGCTACTGGGAATGGCCTTGGGCCAGCCTGATAAGGTGGAACAGGAAAAGTTTCCTTTCAAGGGCATTTGAGAATAACTGTCTCTTCTTGTAGCATCTTTGACAAGCCTCTGTCTCCCCCATCCCTTATCTCACTTCTTGCTTCTTTGCTGCGCCCCTCGGTCAATGTCAATTCCTATTTTCTCATCTGTCCCTGGCACCATCTGCTTAACTTCTTCACTGTCCCCACCCCCACCCCCGGCTTTTTGTGTCATTCTCTATGTTCATCTCTGATTCTCTTGGCTTCTGTTCACGTCTGTGCATCTCAAATCCCTGTATCTCTCTTGCCTCTGTGTCTTTCTCTTTTCCTGAATCGTCTCCCCTCTGACCTCTCTGTATCTCTTTTTTCTACTTCTGTGTGTCCTTCTCCATCCGGTTTACCGCTTCCCTCTCCCCACTCTCCCCACTTTGTGTGTCACCTCACTCTGTGAATCCCTGTCCGGGATCTGGGCTTGGCCTCTCACCTGACCTGTGTGCCCTTCCTCTCTGCTCCATCTCCACCAATCCCACAGATCTCACCACTTCCCCTGCCCAGGGGCGGCTCCACTGTTATACCTGCAGCTTTGCCAAACCCTGCTACGCTGTTCCCACTGAGTGTCAGGATGATGAAGCCTGTGGCATCAGTACTGGCACCTCAGGTTGGATTCTGGTCCAATGGCCCTTCTCCAGGTCCTTCCCCACCTCCATCTATCTTGCATTTCCTGCTCCCATGGCCCCTGCCTTAGCATTCCCCCTTTGTCCCACAGAGCAGAGTGAGATCATCGAGCGGAAAGGCTGCCTCCCAAGAATCCAGTGCCCTCTGCCAGGCCATGCCACCTACTGGTCACGCTCCTACACTCTGCAGCACCATTGCTGTGAGCAGGACCTGTGCAATGCAGCCACCACACTGCAGTGGCTCCCGACCCCACTTCTCAACACTCTGCTCCTCCTCGTGGCAAGCTTCACCTGGGGAGACCACCTCCTCCCCTAGTCTCTCGAAATATGCAGCCCTCAACCCAGGACTTCACCATCACCATGGCCCTGGACACAACTCCACAGACGCTTTTGAGATATGCCCAAGAACCGGATTTTGTACAGTGACCTCAGATCCATGGCCCAACACCTTCACAGACCCCTCCCAAGACCTGATTCCTATGGGTACCACTCCATTCCCTACAAGCACCTCCCCCAGAGCCCAGCCTCATTAAGAACACCTGTTTGATGTCTTGTGTCTTTTTCTAGATGCCTGTTGCTGATGCCCTCTCTCAGCCCCAGGTCTCTGGCAAGGCAGGCGTTTGATGGAGCTGTGGGTCCCAGGCAAGGGGACTGAAGGGGCACCAGGTATAGTGAGGAGGAGAGTCTTTCTAGAAAAGATTAATTTGGTAGGTCAGGAACTCAGGAAGAAGGGCTTGGGGAACTGTGAAGAGTAAATTTAATAAAAGTGCTACCTGGGAGTCTGGTAACACTGCTGGGGGTGTGTGCGCGTGTGTGTATGTGCATGCTGTCTAAAAGCAAACTAGAGCTGCTTGGGTTGGGCTGGGGTGCTGGAACCTGAACCATAACGTTCGCCTCATTCTCCATTTGTGTCATTTGCGTCCTCCTTCTTGCCAATAGCTTAGCTGAAGCCACTACAGTGTGAAGCCTTTAGGTGAGACTTCCGAGAAAGCCTTTCTCCAGTGAGGCCCAACCTTGAGCAAAGGACGCCTGGTGGAGTTGCTTGTGAGGGCGTGGCTGGAGTCCAGCTCATTTCTGCCTGAGACTGGGGAATGGACAAGCTAGGAGCATCAATGCTCCCTCCCGCTTCACCAGCCCAGACTCGTCCAGGGTTCACAGACACGCAGGGCCTGCTTGAGCACCCCACTGGGAAACCTGCCCACCTGCCGCTGTGGACACTCCCTCCACACAGGGAGATAGTGCGTGACTCCTGGGGCTCCTGGGATGTCAGGGTGACAAAAAACTGCTCACTGCTCTGGATGCATGATGAGGATAAAGAGGGTGCCCCGTGGTGGGGGCTGAGCACTGATATCCCCATTCTGACTCAGTTCCCTCTCCTTCCATCTGAGGATGTCTGGGGTCTGATTAAAGGTGCTTGTTCTTTCTCAACTTCTCTTCTTTGTAAGGATGAGATGGGGTGGGGAGATCTGGCTTAATTTAGAGGCAACTGAAGTCTTCTTTGCATTCTCTCTGTCCCTAAGTCTTCCCACTTTGTGCTTCTACTTTTCTCTCTCTCTCTGTCCACTTCTTCCTTACTCTGACTTGAGTCTCTTTCCTTCTGTTTTTTTCAGTTTCCCCCATTTGTCCTGCAGTTCCCCCATTTCTCCACCATTGCTCAAGCCTCTGGATCCTTCTGTCTCTTCTCTGCCCATCCTCATCTTCCTCATCCCCTGCCAGCTACACCAGGCTCCCCTTAATCCCAAGGTACTATGGGCTCAGGGCCATCCCCCACTGGCAGCTACAAGACAGGAGACCACACCTTTTCATAGGTGACATCACGGAATAATGCTTCTCCTTTCCTTCCACTCCCCTCAACCCCCAACACACACACACACACACACGCAGAGCTTGGCGGCTGGAGACCAGCTGGACTATGAAGTAGTACTCTCAGCCCCTCCCCCCAACCAAGGTTTTTCAGGGAATCCTTCAGGTGCCAGATGGCCAGAGAGACAGCAGGTCATGCTTCCCAGCAGATGTCACCGAGATCATCTGGTCTTGGGGGCAGGTAGTCTGTGGGTTTTGCGAAGCAGAAAGACAGATTAAGGATATTTCCCTTCTCCACCTCCTTCGGAACCAGGAGCCCATTTCACCCCAACCCCATACCCCTTGGGATTTATGCCTCTGCCCCCTAGTTGTTCCTCACCTGAGATGGGCCAAATGAATGTTCTCATAGACCTGGATTTCGGGTTTGAACTGAGGAATTGAGGCATCTGGGAAGAAGGAGCCATATGGGGTGCAGCAGAGAAGTCATCATATAGCTCAGAGCTATATTCCTTACCACCCTCCTCCCCCAGAGAAGACAGAGTCTAGAGGCAAGATGTGAGCTTCAACCCTCTGCCTTGCTCCACGTGCTCTTTTTCCCTCTGGGAGGGAGGGACTCACCTCTGCACTGAGCCCTCTGGACCCTCTGCCTCCAGAGCATGATGCTGAGGACCAGGATGGCAAACCCCTGGCCCGCTGTGAGCACCAGCATCAGGATCCAGGACAAATCCCAGCCCCTGGAAGGGGCACAGAGGGCAGGGGAGGCATCCATGGAGGCTGCAGTAAGGGAAAGACAAGAGAGATAAGGAGGGATGCAGTAAGGAGGTCTGTCCTTGTGCCCCAAAGAGAGGCTTCCCCCCATACTCTGGTGGGCTCTTCCAAAAGAAGACTTCATAAGCTTCCTCGCCCCCGATATCCACCACCCCACTTTGCCCCTTTCCAGGCCTCTCACCCTGCCGCCGTAAACCAACATCACTAGACAATGGCAATACCCCCCTACCCACACATGGACAGCTAACTCCAGAGCAGACCACCAGCCATAACTGTGATTTCTCCTCATACCCTTCATTGTAATCTGCCCTTTCAAGAAAAAAAATAAAGTGCCTTCCATTTATTCATTCTTTCATTCATTCACTCCATAAGCATTCACTGAGTGTCCACCACAGGTCAGGAACCATATTAGGTGCTACAGATATAGAAATAAGACCCAGTCACTGCCCACTAACTGGGCTTTGCTTACCAAAATAATGGCCATTTGCTCCTCCCTCCTGCCTTATAAATGAGTTATTCTACATCCAGTAGCATTCTTTCTCGAATAATGGACTTTTTATTGTAAAACAATTACATATTTTTCTCCTTCTGCCTTCACTATCAATGGCCCATTATAACATCAGTGCATATATGCTTTCTTCAAAAGACAACTCCCTCAGCAATAATTCCTATTTTCTTCCTCTCTGCTATGGGATATTCCACAAAAATCCTAGGTTATCCTATTTCTAAACAATGGTTTATTCCACCAGAATCCTTCTCCCTCTTAGCTGATGGTTTATTCCACCAGACAGCTGGTTTACCCAACCTCCTTCTCTGTTATGGATTCAGTCAATGAGAAAAAAGCCCTCCTCTTATAGGAGGTTGTCTGCTCCACTAGAAATCACCCCTCTTGACCTGGCCAATAACAGATTCTCCTCCTATCTCACCTCCTCCCCTAGGAAGCAGGTGCAGGATGTGCCAGAGGCAACATCCTTTCCCATGTCCTCCCTCAGTTTACCTGCCAGGCTAAAGTTGACCCCTCTGTTCTGAGACACGAGGCAGCGGATGGTTCTTGGTCTACGGCGCTTGGGCTCAGGAAGCCCCTCCCCAGGACAGACCAAGAGCAGGGCAGCCCCATCACCCCAGAAGGACTGTACATGGCCCCTCACAGGACCCTTCCCCTCCAGCCAGGTCACAGAGTCCAGGCGTCCGGCGGGGACCACAGAGCACAGGAGGACAGAGCAGAGGGATCCATCTGCAGCCCTTGCAGATAACTGGGATCCTGTGGGGAAAGAGGGACCCCTCAGTTCTTTGCCTGGGCTTCCTGGCCCCCAGTGGCCCCTGGTCTGCATGTCCCCACTCACCTCTGAGCACCGAGACATCATACACCCTCCAGTTCTGGTACCTGTGGTGCTGACCTAGCACAGCACACCAGTACCGCCCGGCATCTCCCTCCTTGGACCCTTCCAGCCACAAAGAGTAGTTCCCCATGAGTTTGAGCCGGGATTCCTTTCCAGGCTTTCCAGGGCCTGGGTCTGGCTTGGCCACTTGGACTTGGGCCACGAGGGCAGTGGAGGTGCCTGCTGCAGGGCTGCGGAACCAGGACAGGAGCTCATCCCCATGCAGGGTGGGTGGTGAAGGACATGGCAGCTCCACTGACTCCCCCAAGGTTACATAGATGGCCTGGATGCTGTCTGTGGGGAGAGGGTCGTGTAAAGCCAGAGACCTCCATCAGATTAACAACCTTCTACTCATCTTCCAACCCCTGGCTTCCTCCCCTTCTGAGGTCCTTCAGCACTGGTCTGGCTGAGCACATTTCTCAAGTGACAGCTACAAAAAAGTGAAGTGGAGAAAAGAGGGTAGGGGCTTTCCTCCCCTCTCCCTAAGTGACTGAGGAAATCTGAGGGCAAGAGAAAAAACGCTGGAATAGTCAGCAAATGCCTGTATCTCTTCCTCTCGTTTCTCCTTTTCTGGAAGCATTTACTCATCTCTTCTTATTTTCTAAAGGAAACTGTACATGACCTGGACCTTCATTGTCTCTGGGTCTTCCCCAGTATTAGAGGCAGGAGGAGGTCAGTGGGGCAAATCTATCTTCTTGAGTCAGATGCCTTCTCCAGGCCCCTTAGGAGAAACAGCAGCAGTTCCTCCCTACCTTATGAATAGCTGAAGAATCCCCTACCTCCTGCTCCTTACCTGCAGTAGCCTGGGAGGTCCCACATAGGAACAGAAGGAGAAGGAATAAGACTGCCATGGGGAGAGCCTGCCAAGTTCTCTTGCCCGAGACCTGGTGTCCCCAGGGAGGAAACAGAACCCAGATAAAGGACCACACTCCCTGGTCTGGAGTGACATGGGCCTCTGGAGGGGATGGGAATGCCGGGGAGATAAAGCCCAGCTGCATGTCTACTGGGAAAAAAGTGACCACAACCTTTCTGTCCTGAGAGGGAAAAGACCTAATCCAGGCCCCTCCGAAGATGACCTCCTCACCCTTCTGACTCCACATCAGCTGAGGGACTCAGACCAAAGACTTTCTATGCTGTGAAGCATGCGCAGAAGGGATCACGACTGTCCACTTCCTGTCAGTCTAGAAGTACATTCTGTGTTCTTTCCTCCACCCCTAAGAGATGCCGGCCATGAAGGAAGTAGGTGAGTCTTCGTGTTGGTCTCCACAGAACCCAGCACAAGACTGCACACCCAGTCAGTACTCCATAAATGATTTAGAATGACTTTCCCCGTGGCTGCCTGTCACACCACACACTTCTCCTGAGCCCCTGATGGTGGTATTAAGTTATCACTCAAGGAGAGGGATAACAGGGGCCTGGAGGATTCACTGATTCACCCTTTGCCCCAGGCAGGATTCTCAAGGCACATCTTCATGTAGCTCTAATAGTTTTTAATGTTTATTTTTAAAGGCTATTCATTTTTAAAATTGTTTTTGATGAAATATTCCATGTACATCACAGACTATATCTAATGCACAACTGTATGATAGCTAAATAAACTGTGGTATATTCACACAAGGGAACGCTAGACAGCAAAGACCATGCATAAACCACGACATGCAATGAGGCTGAATCTCATAAACATAATAAGTGAAAGAAGCCAGAAACAAAGGGCACTTATTGTATGATTCCTTTATATAAAGTAAAAAAATAGGCAAAACTAATCTATGAGGTTAGAAATTAAAATAGTGGTTACCCTTAGATGGGGCAAGGAGCTACCAGCAGTGATCTGGAGAGGGTCTTCTAGATGTGGGCATGATGTGTCCCTCAGCTCGGTGCTGATTCCATGGATATATTCAACTGGGATAGATTTCTGTATATGTGTTTACTGCAGTAAAAAGCTAAAGGGTTTAGATATTATGTAGGTGTAAAGTACAGAGAAAAAGAAAACAAACAGGTATATCTATTAAGAAATAGAATACATATTACCATTTCAGTCAAAGATCCTCTACGCTGTATAACACTATTCTAAATTTGCTCTTTATCTTTCACTTACTTGATCATTAAATTTTATGTTTTTGAATTTTATATAATGCTGTCATGTTGCACGTAATCTTCTGTGGCTTTCTTTTTTCCCACTCGACATTACGGTTTTAAGATTTGTCCACGCTTAAGAGCGATTAATTCATCCATTTTCTTTTTACCAGTATTTCACACATCTTAACAATACTGAGTCTTCCTACCCATGACCATGGTGTAAGCCTTCGTTTACCTCTTTCAAAACTTCTGTAATTTTCTTCATAAAATCTTGCATTTTTGTTTGAGGTATTCCCAGACACCTTACCACCTTTTTTGTTGCTCTTGTCAAGCGCTCCTAATCTTCCCCCTCGTTCCCACTATCTTTTCAAATATTAAAAGATAGAAAAAGTGATTTAATTATATGCCCGATAACTTTCTAACTCTCCGCGTTCCAAACGCCTCCAACTAATTTCTGACCACTGCTGTACCCGTAGGTCCGACTGCACGAAACCCTTCTCAAGAAGCGCTGAAAATGTCTCGACTGGCACGAGGCGGAGCCGGTACGTGCTGACGTCAAGGGCACGCAACACCTTAGAGGCCGGGGGAGGGCGGGGCCGGCAGGGGGATCTGCTGCTGGAAGAGCAGCGGCCCGAGCGGGGGTCATGGCGAAGCTGCTGAGCTGCGTCCTAGGCCCCCGGCTCTACAAAATCTACCGGGAAAGGGACTCGGAAAGGGCCCCGTCCGGCGTCCCTGAGACTCCAACTTCAGTCACTACCCCCACTTCCAGCTCCTGGGTGAGTCGAGTTCTCCCCTGGTCAGAAACATGGTACGGCCCAAACCCCTTTGCGGCCTTTGCTCCCCAGAAGGGCCTATTACTGGAAATCGGGGGAGCCTGCTTGTCAAGCCAGTTGTCCGCAAAGTCTGCGCTCTTTGTGCTTCCTGGGTTAAAGTCACGCCTAGGGACCAGCCGCTCCTTTATCGCTGTTTGCCACCGCTTTCTCCTTCCGACTACCACTCCTTGCTTTTTCCTTTTGCGACCCCCAACGCTGTCTGTCGTGATGCCTGCCGGTCCCAGTTGACTCAAGTCCTGGAAGAGACCTGCGCGGATTAGGGAGCTGGATGATTTTGCCGTCAAACTCTCTGTTTCTTCTTACTGAGTGCCTGCCCGGTTCCGTTTTATCTTCCGTCTACCCTGGCCTTGAATTTCAAAATGACTTCTTCAACATATCATGTGTCCGCCGCTCCCCACCCCACCCCTCAACTTACCCTGGAGACCCCAGGGTCTTTGCATTCATAAAAGCTGGGGGTGGTGGTAGGCTGTGCTCCTAAATTCTCTACCTTTTTATCAGTTGTCTCAAATTATGTTTACTCTCCCCTACAAACGGCCCACCCCCAGCCACATTCTCTTTCTTCATCATCCTATTCTTATTTCTGATGCTTTTCTTTCCTTTTTAAAGTTGTTATGGTGTCTTTCCTTTCTTCTCTAACCCCTTTCCCTGTATGCGCACGCCCACAATCCATTTCTTGTGGGTTGTGAAAAAGGAGCAAAAGTCGTCCAATGTTGCTTTCACTTTTGTTTCCAAGCCCAGCCCCCTGTGTTTGTTTTCATGGTCTAGGGTGGGAAATCATGTTTGGAGGGCAGTGGGGAAGAGGGGCTTCTTTGAGAGCCGGGGATGTCCCAGGAGAGAGAGCTTTGAAGGCTAGAACCAGAGGACACACATCAGGGCTTCCAAAAGGGAAGGGGAAGGACTTAGCAATTGCCAGGGTGCTTAATGCGGCCATCTGTTTTGGCAGGAAACATACTATCAGCCCCGTGCCCTGGAGAAACATGCCGACAGCATCCTGGCGCTGGTATGTCTGCCCTAGCATCTGGGACTACTGCATCTTTTCAGACCCAGCTGCCCTCCTGAACTTTCTCCTTCCCAGCTCAGGGAGAGGCAGCGTCCCCGGGGGCGGGGGATGCTCTGGGCTCTGCAGCAGACCTCTCCAACACACGCACATAGACACGCTCTCGAGCTCACATACTTTGCACTCTCTTTTGGCATGTGCACCGCTTTCTCTGGGGCAGCCTGGGCCATGAGGATAAAGTATTTACTCTTGGGACCATCCGCAGGTGCTGAGTCCTGCAGTCCCCAGTGACCTGTCCTCCCTGGCAACTAACTTCTTTGGCTGCAGAGACAGCTGTTCTCTCTGGCAGGGTTCCTGTGGTGACGTTTGTGCATCTCTTGGGGACCAGGTCAGGGGCTGTCCTGAGCAGGGCCGATTGAAAAAGCTTGATTAACTTGAGCAGAAGGAGAGGCTGGCTTTCAAATGCGATGAAATTATGTCTGGAGAGGATAAGAGGAAGAAAATAGACCTGTACCTACTTTTCCCAGCCTCCGTTATGCTCTGACACATTGCTTTTCAACAAATATTGAGCACCTATTGTGTGCATGATGTTATGCACAAAATAGGTACTTGATGTCATATCCCTCAGGTTATCCACTTTGCTTAGAGCCTAGGCCCAGAAATGCAGACCTCTGTGTCTGTGTGTATTGATTGCTTGTCTCTGTCTCTCTGCTGCAGGCTTCAGTCTTCTGGTCCATCTCTTATTACTCCTCTCCCTTCGCCTTCTTCTACTTATACAGGAAAGGTCAGTGTGGTTTCAAAGGTGGTGGGACAGGAAACGGGCAGGTTGTTGGCAGATGAGCCAACTCCCTAAAGAGGAAAGGGGACCTGTGGAGGACGGCTTGGCTTCCCTCTTCCATCAGGCATCTCCTTCCTCAGAGGATGTGGCTGTTCAAAGAGAGGGTGTGGGGTGGAGGATGGGGCTGAACTGGGAAGAGGAGCTGAAGGGCAGTGGGGAAAGCTTCTCACATAGTCCCTCTCTCCTCCCAGGTTACTTGAGTTTGTCCAAAGTGGTGCCGTTTTCTCACTATGCTGGGACATTGCTACTGCTGCTGGCAGGCGTGGCCTGCCTCCGAGGTAGGTAGAGAGGGAGCCTGGTCTGGATCTATCCAACACTGGGTTAATATTTATTAAGTACCTTCTGTAAATACCACTTTGTGTTGTGCTCTGAGGGGGAATAACTGAGAATGGTCAAGGCATGATCTTGTCCTTAAAGGGCTTGAGTTGTAAATATGAAAAAATAAGTAGCAGAGAAGTTTGCTATTATCTGGAAGAGATGCATATACCCTACAACAAATCCATATATATATTTGTAAGAATCCTAAACTGGAAACAACTCCATGGCCACAAATAGTGGTAGGAAGGATAAGTACATTGTAAGGTGGAGTCCTACAAGGGAACAGGAGGCAGCAACGCAAAGGGACAAACTAGAACTACACTCACAATGCAGATGAATCTCACAAACGTAATGTTGAGTGAAGGAAGCTGACCACCAAATAATTTATGCGGTATGTTTCCATTTATATAAAGTTCAAAAGGGATGCTTATATAAGTGGCAAAACACTAAAGTAAAATGCAGGCATGGTTGTCTTGAAAGTCAGGAGAGGGTCCAGCCCAGTGGCCGAGTGGTTAACTTCGCACACCCTGCTTTGGGGCCCAGGGTTTCGCTGGTTCAGATCCTGGGTGCAGACCTAGCACCGCTCATCAGGCCATGCTGAGGTGCCATCCCACATAGCAGAGCCAGAAAGATCTACAACTAGAATATACAACTATGTACTGGGGGCTTTGGGGAGAAGAAGAAGAAGAAGAGGAAGAAAGAAAAGATTGACGACAGATGTTAGCTCAGGGCCAATCTAAAAAAAAAGAAAGTCAGGAGAATGATTACCTGAGACAGGGAGGGAACAGGATGGGGAAGATTCCTGGTGGAAAGTGGCTTTATTTTCTTTCTTGACCTGGGTGATGTCACATGAATGTTTGCTTTATATTTTTTAAACTGAATGTATGTTTTATATATGTATGGTATATATCATAATTAAAAAATGAAGAGACAGGGGCTGGCCCGGTGGCGCAGCAGTTAAGTGTGCACGTTCTGCCTCGGTGGCCCGGGGTTCACCAGTTCAGATCCTGGGTGCGGACATGGCACCGCTCGGCAAGCCATGCTGTGGTAGGTATCCCACATATAAAGTAGCGGAAGATGGGCATGGATTTAGCTCAGGGCCAGTCTTCCTCAGCAAAAAGAGAAGGATTGGCAGCAGATGTTAGCTCAGGGCTACTCTTCCTCAAAAAAAAGAAAAAAAAAAGGAGAGACGAACCAAATCGTTGTCCCCTGGCGGGTGCACATGATGAAAATAGGGTGAGGGGGATGCTTCAAGAAGGGAGTGGTGAGCTCAGGAGCTGGTGGCTGCAGTTGGGTTCAGTCTGGGGTGAGGACCTTCTGCCTGCGGTGTTCTGCCTCCTGATCTCCATGGGGCTGGGCTCTCTCAGAGAGGCCTTCCCTGACCACCCTGTCTAAAAGTAGCTCCCACTACTCGGTTTTGTCTCAGTTTTTTATTTTATTTTATTTATTTATTTATTTTTTTGAGGAAGACTGGCCCTGAGCTAACATCCGTGCCCATCTTCCTCTACTTTATATGTGGGACACCTACCACAGCATGGCTTGCCAAGCGGTGCCACGTCCACACCCAGGATCCGAACTGGCGAACCTTGGGCTGCCAAAGCGAAACGTGCAAACTTAACCGCTGTGTCACCGGGCTGGCCCCTATTTATTTTTAATTTGGAAAAAAAATTAAATACAGAAAAATCTAGAGAAAAAATATCAAAAAGAACTAAAATCCTTATGTTTTGTCATACTTGCTTCAAATACCTTTTGTCAATAAAATATTAAATAAAGCGTTACAGATAGAGTGGGCCTTTCCATTGGAACCTTCCCCAGTCCCATGTTCCTGTTCCCCTAGAGGTAACCGTTGTCATCTGGGGTGGTTTTTTTCTGGTCCGTATTTTTATACTTGTATGAAGTATATACCTCATTTCATCAAATCTAAGCTGCTATGAATTGTAAAATGCATACTTATTTCAGAGTTTTCAAATGTGGAAAAAAACCCACATCTTAGAATCTATGAAATATGGTAAGTATAAACAATATATAGCATTTTTTTGTGCATTTTACATTTTTGGCACAAATGGTATCACTCTATACAAATCATTCTTCAGCTTGCTTCATTGTTTGGCATCTCTCCCCTTGATGATACATAGCATTCTGGTTCATTCTGGTTTTCTTTTCTTTTCTTTTTTTTTTTTCTTTTGAGGAAGATTAGCCCTGAGCTAACTGCTGCCAATCCTCCTCTTGTCGCTGAGGAAGACTAGCCCTGAGTTAACATCCATGCCCATCTTCCTCTACTTTATATGTGGGATGCCTACCACAGCATGGCGTCCCGCGCGGTGCCATGTCTGCACCTGGGATCCGAACCGGTGAACCCCGGGCTGCCAAAGCGGAACGTGCGCACTTAACTGCTGCACCACCGGGCTGGCCCCTGGTTTTATTTTCTTTATAGCACTTACCCTTCTCTAAAATTTTCTTGTTTACTTGTTTATTGTCTTTCTCTAGCCCCACCTCCCCACCCCAACCAAAGTGCCAGCTGTCTGAGAGCTAGGACCTGTGTGTCTCATTTCCTGCTCTCTCTCAGGTTAGAACAGTGCCTGGCACATGACACCTGTCAGGTCAGCAGAATCAGAGAAGTCAGGGTTTGAGACTCCTTGGCAGGGAAGGGAGAGTGGGGCCGAGTGAGGAGAGAATAGAGCTCACTGTTGATAATGGCTCTCCTTTCAGAGAGGGAAGTAGAATGGAGGCAGGGAGGAGCAGTCCAGGAATTGGAAGGAGACATGGACGGACCCAGGAAGCAGAGGAAGAAGGAATTTTGAGGGACAGGAAGAGTGCTGAGTGGCACAGAGGACGGAGGAAGAGTACTTGGATTCAGTGAGGAAGTAATTATGGGGCAAGAGCAAGAGGCTGCTGAGCCGGATCGCAGGAGTTACAACATAGAAAAGAGAGAGAAGCAAGTGCCAGAGAAGGTGGCACCGAAAAGAAGCAAAACCCAACGTTTGCAAGGGTGAATAGTGAGGTTTTGTGACAGTGTTTTAAGACTAGGGAGAGAGAACATTCTGGAGGGTGGAAGATCGCTAGTCTATAGAGAAACAAATGGAAGAAGCTAGAGAGGGAGACTCCTGTAGCCACTTGCTGGATATGGAGGAAGGAGGTCTGCTCAGGTCTCTTATTTCCCCAGATCCTGGCCCTCTGTTCCTGTTGCTCTCACTTCTCCTTCCAGGGCCTTCTCCTTGCCCATCTCCAGTTCTCTTCCTGAAACCTGCTCATCTTGCTTCCCAGTGTTCCTGACACTATTTCCTGTCCTTTCTCCTCTAGGCATTGGCCGCTGGACCAACCCCCAGTACCGGCAGTTCATCACCATCTTGGAGGCAACACATAGGAACCAGTCTGCAGAAAACAAGGTGAGAGGTTCCAGGAATGTGCCAGACAGCTGCCCTGGCAGCAGCCTCCTCAGTTGCCTCCCCAGGGCACCGGGCAGTGGCTTCTGCCAGGGGGAGGAGGTGTGCTGTGCCACGCACCACACTGGGTGTTTGCTCGCACATTGCTGTATCCCTTCTCTCCTCCACAAGTGAACTGTCCGCCTGAGGAATTTTTCCTCCCCTACCACTTATAATGGAATATTCTGCTAGAGCAATCCTCCGCCTCTCCACCTTCCATCCACAAGAATTGTCTAGACATTGAAACATTCCACAGTGTTTCTTAGACGGGAGTTTTTTATCACAGCAGCTCAGTTCTGTAAATGTTTGTTTATTTTTGTTGTATGCATTAAACACCATGCTAGCTTTGTTTGGGGATGGGACAAGATGGACAAGTGTGTCCAGTCATGTTCCCCGGGAGCACAGCGTGGCGCCAGGAGAGAGAAAAGCCAGGGCACAGTGTCCTTGGATTTGGGCCAGCCCAGGCAGTGCTGCAGGGTGATTATCTTTGAGAGGGGGCTTTAGGGCCCTATGAAGCTCTTTCCTGTTACAAAGGGGTTTCTGGGATCAAACAGCTATGACCACTATCATCATATTACTGGTTGCTCCACACCGCCATTTATGGAGCTGTGTAAGGATGCTCTGCCATGCCGCTGTCTGACGCATTTTACATACACCCTTTCTAATCCTCACAACCACCGCATGAGGTGGTGTTATTACCCTCCAGTATACATCTGAGGAAACAGAGGCAAAAAGAGGTTAAGTGACCCCGGCAGAGTCACAGAGTAAGAAAGTGGCTGAGTCTAGGTTCGAGTCCAGGTCTGAGCGGAGTCTGCCTGAAATTTGCTTTTCTTCATTTTGTTTTGTTTTGCCATTTATGTTTTTGTACAATTTTCCTATTGCTCTCTCTTAGCCAAGTTATTTTTGAAAATGTCAAAAAATTTCTATGACAGAAAATAAAAAACAACTCTCAAAATAGAGTGCTGGGAGCTCTGGGAGTGGGGAAGGAATATAGCAGAGTCTAAGACACCACTCCCGCCGCCCTCAAAAGGCATGTGCACCGACTCAGTGGGGTGACCGGTGGCACAGAAGGTCTGGATGGCATCACCGGCCCGTGGCTGCAGGTGTTGAGGGAAAGGAGGTGGCTATGAGGATGGAACAGTCAGAGAGGGCTTCATCCAAGAGGTGGCCCTGATGCAAAGGAACCACCGTGGGCGTGACTTCCCTCCTTCCCTTTCACCCAGCCTTGAGACAATCATTTTGGTCCTCCAAGACAGCATCATGTAAAGGACCCAGGTGGGAAAGGGAGTGTGACCAGCCAATAGCCCCTCCACCTCCTCCCTCAGAAGCACCAGTATCTCCAGCCACCTCTTCTGGGGGCGGGTCAATCTTAGATTTTGGAAAAGTGAAGAGTGTTCTTTTCCTCTTCTGGAAGAAGGAAGACAGCCAGTCTATTTTTTTTTTTTAAAGAGTGGCACCTGGGCTAACAACTGTTGCCAATCTTCCTTTTTTTTTTTTTAAGGATTGCCACCTGGGCTAACAACCGTTGCCAATCTTTTTTTTTTTTCTGCTTTATTTCCCAAACCCCACCCCGTACACAGTTGTATATCTTAGTTGCACGTCCTTCTAGTTGTGGGATGTGGGACGCTGCCTCAATGTGGCCTGACGAGCAGTGCCATGTCCGCGCCCAGGATCTGAACCCTGGGCCACCGCAGTGGAGGAGTGTGCGAACTTAACCACTCGGCCACAGAGCCGGCCCCAGACAGCCAGTCTTGATACCTCAGAGGGCATCGTCTCTTGCCTGATTTTTCTGGCCATGTCAGAGCTTTCCATCTGAGAACTGGGAGGGTATTGCCCTCTGTTTGTCTCCCCATGATGTGTAGGGGCCAGTCCCCTGGATGATGAGGGTGTCAAGGGTGGGTAGGTGGGCCTCCCCAACTTCTCAATTCCCCTTTTCATCCCCTCCTCTTTCTCTCCCTGCCCACCATAGAGACAGCTCGCCAACTACAACTTTGACTTCAGGAGCTGGCCAGTCGACTTCCACTGGGAAGAACCCAGCAGCCGGTGAGGCCCCAGTTCTTTCGCTCCATCCCTGCTCTGCCATATCCCCAGCCTCCATCGCACTCTTGGGCCCCAGTGCCTGCCTTCCAGCACCCTCTCCTCGTTCCTAGACCCCACCATCCTCCGGACCTCAGATGTCCAGCTTGCTGCTCCTGACCCCATCCTCCCCTGCATCTTTCCATTCCTCAGGAAGGAGTCCCGAGGGGGCCCTTCCCGCCGGGGTGTGGCCTTGCTTCGCCCAGAGCCCCTGCACCGGGGGACAGCAGACACCCTCCTCAACCGAGTCAAGAAGCTGCCTTGTCAGATCACCAGGTGCGAGCAGCAGGGAGGAGAAGCCAGCTGGGGTGGAGAGGACACAGGGCGAGGGCTCTGAGACTGGGGGCTCCATTGTAAGATAGCTGTCATTTGTTGGGCCTAGTGCCATGTACTTTATGTTATTTGTGGCAGAGTTGTTTTTATCCACATTTATGTGTGAAGAAAAGAGGCTCAAGGAGGTCCAGAGTCTCACAGGTGGTGAATGAAGAGCTGGGAAATCAACAGTTTTGTCTGACGCAAAAGCTCTTTCTCTGAGGCTGAAAGGGAAGAATGAGGTTGGGAGTGCAGAGGGCACACATAGCTTTAGCTGAAGCAGGGTCTCATGGTGGCTGTGTCCCTGTCCTGACCCCTCTGCTCCTTGGTTATTCCACCTTGAGTGAACTACAATTTCTGCATCCGTAAGTAACCCACCTCATAGGCTTGGTGAGTTTGAGTAGGGTAACGTATTCTGAAGGGCTTCCACCTCACCTGGGGGCCTGAGAGCACACGGCAAAGCCCAAGTAAACGGTAGTTGTGGGTACTGATGACATCAGAAGTCACAGCTGTAACCATTCGTATCTTACAGTGGAGCAGATGCGTGGGAATTTTCTATTGCTGGGGGCCAGGAGGCAGGCTCTGAGATACCAAGGAAGGGCTGGATTCAGTGGTCGGTTGTTGACAGTGTGCTGTCTGGTCAGAGGGGCAAGCCAAATGTGGGGTTTTCAGGGGGATGGTGGATGGGGTTGTACAATGTTGTTCTGGGGACATATCCTACTTCAAGATTAACTGGAAGTAGTCAGTCGTCTTTTTCAGGAACAGCACCTAGCACACGTTATCTGTCTAGAATAGTACATTCATTTGGTAAATGGTTAATAAGCTCCTGCTCTGTGCCAGGCCCTGGGCACTTACTACGTGGCAGATGTCGGGCATATCGCAGTGAACAAACAGCCAGGCCCCTGCCCCATGGAGTTTACGGTCTAGTTTGGTGTCTTTCAAACTATGGATCTTGACCCATCAGTGAATCTTGAAATCAATTTAGTGAATTATAATTGTCATTTTTTTTAAAGTGTTATTTATTTGGGGACTTTTAATAAGTTGTGTTTATACATTAACAGAAACATATTTGATACTAACTTTGCTTTTACTTATAGTATATAAAAAGTATTATTTCATAAAGCTTCCAGCATTATATGTGCATATGTGTGTACTGGGCAACAATGTAAAATGTGTATCTTAGAAAGGTCGCAGTAAAATCAAGTACAAATAGCTTGAAAAACACCAGCCTTATACATATATTGTTTCATTAAGTCCTGAAAGAGGAGAAGGAAGCTGTGAAGGTCAAGGGTGAAGCAGACCCCAGAGTCTGTGAGTGCTAGGGCTGGGGGGTCCCTGGGCCCCACTGGGGCTGCGGGTTCCTTAACCCAATGTTCCCCACAGCTACCTGGTGGCGCACACCCTGGGGCGCCGGATGTTGTATCCGGGCTCTGTGTACCTGCTCCAGAAGGCCCTCATGCCTGTGCTGCTGCAGGGCCAGGCCCGGCTGGTGGAAGAGGTGAGGCTCCCCTGCCCCTGCCCCCCCGATGGCCCTTCCCCCTGAAGGACGTGGCCTCCTGGCCCTCACACTTGGCTGTTGCATCTTCCCACTCAGTGTAACGGGCGCCGGGCAAAGCTGCTGGCCTGTGACGGCAACGAGATTGACACCATGTTTGTGGACCGGCGGGGGACCGCTGAGCCCCAGGGACAGAAGCTGGTGAGAGGGAGCAGGGGGCCCAAAGGTAGAATGCGGGGAGGGCACTGGAGGTTCTGGGGATCCCAGTTCTACAGCAGCCCTAAGGAAGCACAGCTGGAGATATTCCCATCTCCTAGCTCCACCCCGAAGACCTGCTGGTGTAGGAAAACCCTGCAAGAGGGAAACAGATGAAGTAGGACCAAAAAGTAATCACTGTGGTAGTCACCACTTAGATGGCACTTACCATATGCAAGGCATGTATTGAAATGCTCACAACAACCTTGTAAGATAGGAACTATTTATATTAGCCCGTTTCACAGATGATGAAACTGAGGCACAGAATAACTTTCCTAGATCACACAGTTAGTACGTAGTAGTAGAGCTGGGATTTGAACCCAGGCAGCCTGGCTCCAAAGTCCCCTAAAGCAGCCCTGGAAAGAGTCCGAAGCCAGCAGTCCAGGGGGAGCTGGGTTCTAGTCCTGGCTCTGCCTGGCTGCTACAAGTGCATGCGAGTCCCTCCATCTCTGAGCTTCGGCTTGGCGCACCATGGAGTTAGAGTTTATCTAATGGAATTAGATAACGTGGAATTAGAGTTTATCTGACCATAAGACTAGAGCCTCGAGAGGGAGAGGGAAAGCTATTGGCATACTACACCAAAGAAACAGTCCCAGAGGGCCGGCCTGGTGGCGCAGTGGTTAAGTGCGCATGTTCCGCTTTGGAGACCCAGGGTTCACAGGTTCAGATCCTGGGTGCGGACATGGCACCGCTTGACAAGCCATGCTGTCGTAGGCGTCCCACATATAAAATAGAGGAAAATGGGCATGGATGTTAGCTCAGGACCAGTCTTCCTCAGCAAAAAGAGGAGGATTGGCAGATGTTAGCTCAGGGCTAGTCATCCTCAAAGAAAAAAAGAAACAGTCACAGGAAAAATAGACCCAAAACTAGAAAGGAAAAAAAATATCCATAATCCCATTCCTAGTTTGGTGTCTTTCAAACTATGGATCTCTTTGGTGGACACCAAAGATATCCACCTGGTGGACTTGCAAGGAAAAATGGACACTGTGCTGAGTGGTTGAGGAATTCAACTGGAATCATTCCTCTTCCTCTGAGGGCCCAGTTTGTTAAGCATTTGCATCCACTCTGCTTCTCATTTTGTGGGCCTTGTGTAATGGGAAGTTCCATTCTCTTGGAGAGAATAGGAGCGCGCTCTTTCCTCTACCCCGCAAAGCTCCCACAGGCTGCCTTCCCTGCTATGAGGGGACTTCTCAGTCCCAACCTGGCTCCTTCTCAGCCCACCCTCCTGCCTTCTTCCCTAGGTCATCTGCTGTGAGGGGAACGCGGGCTTCTATGAGGTGGGCTGTGTCTCCACGCCTCTGGAAGGTAGGCCTGTGACTCAGCACTCTTATCTCTGCTCCTTGGAATGGAATGTCCCCACCTTCCCACACTGATATGACCTCCCCTGGCCTGGCTACTTTTTCTGGGGGAGGATTGAGACCCTCACCTTTGGGGAAAAGTCCCCTCCTCATTTGCTTTGCTAACCTTAAATCTCTCCCCTTGGGCTGTGTCCCTAACCTAATTATGCTCTTCATTCTTTCCAACCCCCTTTCACCCCCTAATCACCCATCTCTCCCTTCTGCTGCCTCAGAACCTCCAGTGTCATCCCATTCTGGGATGGCTTAGAGTTATTTACCTCTGAGTTGGCGGGTGATAAGAGCCTCAGTGTCCTGCTGCTCCTTCCCCCAGGGCTGGGGAGTGGGTATGTGGGCCATGAGGTGCCAGCCCCTCCTCCCTCTGTGTTCCAGCTGGATATTCAGTCCTGGGCTGGAATCATCCAGGCTTTGCTGGAAGCACGGTGAGCCCCTCTCTGGAGTCCCCTCCTTGTCTTGAATTATGGTCTGTCTCCCTGTGGTCAGCCACTGGAGTGAGGGAAATGGGTACATATTTCTGGAGGGGCTCCCACTCACCTGGGACCTGAGTGCCAAGGGCAGGGGAGCCACACCCCTTCCTCAAAGCAGGGGTTGGCAGGAGGGAGGAGGTGCATCTCACTGTAAACAGCTGGTTTCTGGAGAGAACAGTTTCTCCCACCCCCCTTTTCTTCTGTGCCTTCTCTGTCTGTTGCAGGGTAGCTGCAGGAAGGGTCCATGCTGGGAGGGTGCGGGTGGCCAGCAAGCTGGCCTTTCGCACTGACCCCCTCCTGCCTTTGCTCTTCCTCCTACAGGGTGTGCCGTTCCCACAGAATGAGGCCAATGCCATGGATGTGGTGGTCCAGTTTGCCATCCACCGCCTGGGCTTCCAGCCGCAGGACATCATCATCTATGCCTGGTCCATCGGTGGCTTCACTGGTACCAGCCTCCTTCCAACCCCACTGTAGACACATTCCTGGCACCCCTCCTCAGGAGAGGTGGGAAAATGCACTGGAGGCCCCGGAGTGGGGTGGAGACTTAAGGAAGGAGAGGATGGAGGTGGTATCTTTGAGTGGGTCTGGAAGAAAGTGTCCTATTTGTATACACTTCACATTTCCTTTCACCCATGTGCCTGATTATTAAAAGAAGCAGAGCAGGGTCCTGGGGTGGGGAGATCAGGGAAGTGAATGTTTCCTGTGTATTGTCTTTGATACATCTCGATGTTCTCTTGCCGCCCTCTCAAGAGGGTGCCCTGGCCGAGTGAAATGAGGGGTTAAGGAGAGACCTAGGAGGATGGGGTCAGCCTATGGGGTCACCGGGACAAAGGCAGGGGTGGTGGGCAGGAACCCCTCGGTCCTCATCCTTCTTCCCTGTCCTGGTACCAGCCACGTGGGCAGCCATGTCCTACCCAGACATTAGTGCCGTGATCCTGGATGCCTCCTTTGACGACCTGGTGCCCTTGGCCTTGAAGGTCATGCCAGACAGCTGGAGTGAGTGCAGCTCCCAGGCTGCCCTTCCAGGGAAGGGGTGGGCTGGAACTGGGAGGTTTGTAACTGGAGATGGTTCCTTTTCTGTCGGTGGGGAGTGGGTTGCCCTATTGTTGAGAAGCAGGAGGACTCCCCTATCTGGGGTCCTCAACAGTGGGGACCTTTGTGTTGGGCAAGGGCTTTGTCTCTGCCATCTCTTCACTTTTATCCCACTCTAGGGGGCCTGGTGACCAGGACCGTGAGGCAGCATCTCAATCTAAACAACGCGGAGCAGCTGTGCAGGTGAGGACATGCTAGTGTCTAGCATATCACACCCTTTCCCCACCTCACCCCCGTATGGGTTCTGCTGGGTGTTCAAACGCTGAAATTAGTACTAAAGTGCAAGTTGGTAAATGGTCACTGTCTACATCCCCTGAGTAACCCTGCCACCACCGCAGCTGGCCCAACCCTGCCCAGGTACCCTAGGACCCATGATCTGGCAACCAAAGGGCTAATGCCTGACACAGCAGGGATCTCCCAGCAAGGCCCGACTGAGCAATGCCCAGTCTTAATATTCTGACTCTCACCCCTGGGTGAAGGACTAGCCCATAGGGCCCTGCTATTGCAGGGGTAAGAATGCAACCTGGGCCAGTTGTCACCTGTCTCCCTCTGAGTTCTCCCTCCCTACTACTCTGTCCTCTGAAGGTACCAGGGCCCTGTGCTGCTGATCCGAAGAACCAAGGATGAAATCATCACCACCACGTGAGTGCCTGGGAACCTCTGCCCTCCTGGATCCAGAGAGTGCCCCTCCCACCTCTGCCCACAGAAACCCAGGTATCCAGACCCTTCCTCCCCAGCCTCCAGCCTCTCCAGTGTCTATTCTTCTCACCCCCCAGGGTTCCTGAGGACATCATGTCCAATCGAGGCAATGACCTCCTGCTGAAGCTTCTGCAGCATCGGTGAGAGCAGTGTGTATGTGTGTGTGTGTACACACACACGTACACACACCAGCACAGGGAGGGAGAGGAGGAGGTTCATGGATGAGGAATGAAGAGAAGCCGGTCCTGACCTCCAGTCCTGACACTCCCTCTGTAGGTATCCTCGTGTGATGGCAGATGAGGGTCTTCGAGTGGTGAGGCAGTGGCTGGAGGCCTCCTCACAGCTGGAGGAAGGTGAAATGGGATCTGGTGAGTCTTTTGGGTGGGGGCTTGGCAAGGCCAGGTTGCTGACGGACCCTCATCTCTCTCTCTGACCAGCTTCAATTTACAGCCGATGGGAAGTGGAGGAGGATTGGTGTCTGTCTGTCCTTCGCTCCTACCAGGCAGAACATGGGCCTGACTTCCCCTGGAGTGTGGGTAAGGAGGCCCTGGGGCAGGAGAGACAGTTGGGAAGAGCCCAGGAAAGGGATGAATACCCAGATGCATGGCCTGTGTTTGAGTGCCTCTCCTCTGCAGGGGAGGACATGAGTGCAGATGGAAGGCGGCAGCTGGCTTTGTTTCTGGTGAGTTCAGGGGTGGGGAGCGTGAAGGGGGTGCCTGAATGGCCAGGAGGTGCATGTGAGGCTTGGGAACAGGGAATACCCTGTAGGTACTGCAAGTGGCAGCTTTTACAGAGTGAGTGGTGGGTTCGGAGGGTGTGTCGAGGTGTCCAGGGGCTGTTGCTCATTGCAGTGCTCTGCACCCCACCTGTCCTGCCCTCTTTCCTCAGGCTCAGAAGCATCTGCAGAACTTTGAGGCCTCACACTGCACCCCATTCCCAGCCCAGAACTTCCAGATGCCCTGGCACCTCTAGGGACCACACTGGGACTCATTCTGGAAGAATGGGATGCGAGGAGACATGAGGAAGGACCCTCTTATTTGTGATTTTCTGTGTTCCATGTTGCTGTTTATAGTTTGTGGAAAGTGGGGGACCATCCCCCTTCTCACTGTTCCTTTTGCACGTTTCCCCTCATCCATCCAGCAATACCTAACCTTCCCCGACACACATCCTGCATTAAATGAATGGATTATTCCTAATAATTAATAAAAAGGTATTTTTTCTACCGGCTGGCTAACTGTGTGACTTCCCAAGTGTCCAGGGAGGCAGGGGCTGGTAGTGGGGAGAGCTGAAGCCCGAAAGGACTGGGCTTTCAGAGGCCCCAATTCCAGATGGCCAGTTTAACCCTCCCCATCTCTGCTGTCCCCCCAGGCCTTCAGCCCCCAACCTGAGCTATTCTCATGCGAGGGGTCCCCAAGCTTCACCTGGTAATGTCACCACCAGTGAGGCTCCCTGGCCCCTGCCTCAGTCCTTGCTGCATTTAACCCTCTAGGAGCCCATGGGCTGCCCCCTCTTGCTTCCAAGTCATGAACTTTGTTATTTACAAAGTGTTCTCTAGTACCTGCTTTCACCATCTCAGCTCCTTTACCCATTTCCAGGTCTAACCTGCATGGTTTCACCATCAGTACTCCGGATTTTCTTTGCTCGGCTCTTGCTATTCCCATGGGGAGTGAGGAACGGCCTGCTCCCCGTGTCTTATGCAGCAAACCCTGCACACCCCCTTCACCATGTCATCAAGTCTCTCTCCTCACATCCCTTTTGCAGTTCAACAAACACAGGGCCTGCCAGGGACTGAGGGCTGGGTGCCAAGGACTCATGTCCTCCCAGAGCCACATTTTGCCTTTTTGGACAGCTGTTAGAAGAAAATCCTTAGGTTGAACCTGAGGAAATTGGTTCCCTGTAATTTCTGTCCTACTTCTAATCCTTGGACCTCATGGAACAGAATGAATCCCTCTCCCACCCATGAGCTGCCTGGCCACCTTCTTCGCTTGGAAACCTCTTTTGCAGATGAAACACCTCAGCTTTATTACTTATAGTCCACTGTTTTGCACAAGATGCTTAACGTGGGCAACAATGTTCTGATGTCCTGGATACAGTCCCTGGCTAATTCCAGTGTCTCCTCCAACTCCAGTGCATAAAGCTCCTCTGCAATCCCCAAGGCAGAGGCTGTCTGCCCCCGCCAGCTCAGCAGCTCAAGGGGAGGCATTCTGAGTCTCTGTGGGAAGCGGTGATCTAGGACTTGTCAGGTGATATGACACTTGATATTTGGGGTTGAAAGAGAGGAGGTGGCCACAGCTCCAAAATGTTCCACCCTTAGCAAATACTTGAGAGCTGATACTGGCACCTTTCTCCTCCTCTCTAGGTTCACAGAACCTGCCAACTTTCTATAGAAGGGTTTCTACTCAACTAGAGAAATCTCCGCAAGAGGATCTGTAAGCATAAGTTGTCAAGCATAGCTCCCCCTCAAACGCATTTGCCAAAATAGTTGGCAAAAAGCATGGTACATGGGGGTATATGAGAAAACTCTGAACTGCTCTCTGAGGTTCCTGATTCCTAATAAGTATACCCCACGTCAGTGCTCTTCAGTGTTAGTACGTTCTTCTCTGATTTGTTCTCTAGATAGTTACACACAGAAAAGCACCACTGCTCAGTAGGAACACTGAATAATTTATAATTTTGGCTTAGTTTCTCAAAAGGCCCAGAGGAAAAAAAGAGTGACATTTCTTCTGTTTTAGATATTCTTTAAGAGCTCATTCTAGTGCCTGCTTGGGTAAATAAATAAACAGTTGTATGTTTCATTCTTAGGACTGGTAGAAACTATAGAAGATTGAAGCTAAAAGCATTACCATTCAGGTGCACTTCCTCTACCTTTTGGCTTAAAGCTGTAGATGATCCATATTTTATGTTGTGTGTGATTAAAATATCTTATTAAAAAGCTACCACATTTTTAAGAGTATTTCAGTTATCACTGTTAGATTGGACAACCATGAAAATTCCCCACTAAGTGCATATCAATAGTGAAGAAAACATAGCAAAAAGAGACATATGCTCTTCTTGATATTAATAGCAAGAGTTAAACATTTTCCAAGTCCAACTAGAGTAAATGACCAATGCTTCCTACTACCTGCATAGGGTTCACATTTACTATTTTCGCGGGATTATCACAGACCACTTGGAGTATATACGTAGTACGTCATGATTTACCCTGTGCATTTAGATGTGTGGAATATCTGTATCTGCTATTGGAAGTTATTTTCTGTAATGGACGGGAAAAGCAGTATTACTGCCTCTGGGCCCTCAACCCCCAACCTCACAGCAACTACTCTTCCCACTGCATGCATCTGTCCACATGGCTAACTTTTAATATGTATATTTTTACATTAAGTAAATTCTTAATCAGCCTCTCTTGTTTAGATTGTACACATCATTATATCGGACATTCTTGTAACTACTGTGTGATCGATAGGATTCCTGTAAGAAATTCTGTTTTTTAAAAGAACGAAAATACCACGCTGAGAGAGGTGACATATCCCTCATTAGTGGGTGATCACTCTATTTACAGGATCTTTAAAACAAGTACATTTTTAACAAACTAAGGTGAATAAAGGCACAACTAAAAACCGTCAACAACAACAACAACAAAGATACCCTCTCTAGTTTCTTTCCAGACTGCAGCTCAGGGCCGCTCCCGTTCAAAACTTGGCTCTCGCCTGGCGTGTTATCTATAGCCCCGTCCCACTCCCCTAACTGTGGCATTCCATCCTCAGGCCCAACCTCCTTTGTTTCATACGGCTGCTGACCCCCAGGTATCCCCTTTCCCGGGGGAGGGGCATTTAGCATGGATGGCGTCATAACTGCTGTCACTATGGCAACTGATGCAACGCCCCGCCTCTTCACCCCAGGAATGCCTCCAAGGAGCCGTCACCATGGCAACGAGCTCCCGAGGCTCGTAGTGCGTACTGGCCGCGCCCTGCCGCGTGGACAGGGGAGGAGCGAAACGAAACAAGGGCGGGATTAATGACCCTGAGGCCACTGCCCTTCCGAAGAAGTCCCGGCCCCGAAATACCAGCGTGTTTTCCCTCCCGCTACCCTGAGAGTCTTGGGCGCTGTAACTCCGCAGCAAATCCTCCTGGACCACTCAGGGCGACCCCTTCAGGGAGCCCAGCCTCAGCCACCCACAACCCCCTAGCCCTTGGCCTTTTAGCTGCGGTTATGTTCGAGAGAGAGTTTTAGAGGGCGCTGAGAGATTGCCTTCTGCCTCCCCTTTGCCCTCTTCGCTTCAAGAGGAGCCCCCGCCCTCTGATTCGTTTTGTCTATCACTCTGTCACTCATTGAGCAGACATTTATCTAGGTGCCAGGCGCTGCTCCCCAGTTCTCCATTACTTTGCCTTTCCTCTAATCCAATTTTCTTATTTCATTCATCCCAAGGTTCTCGCGGGGCGCGCATTGGCGTGCGTTTTCCTCTCGTGTTTCTTCTTTCTCGGCCGTCTTTCTTAGCGCCTGTCTCCGTCCGTTTCTTCCCATCTTCCCCATCAGCATGGAGACCAGAGGATTCTTGGATAGTCTGGGACGGTAGCAGGGAGCCCCTCCTGCAGGACCCCGCCACAAACCTCTAGACCGGACATCGGAGCAGATGGTTCGCTCTTGGGCCCCGAGGATCTCTCATAGTCCACCGACCATTAAAGTAAAAGCTCTAGTCTCTCACAGACAGACTGACGTAGCGAGGTGTGGAGAGAGCAGGCGAGGGAGGGAGCCCTGCAGACCCGCATTAGAGTCTGCAGTGAGTGAGAGCACCTGGGGCCCGCCCGCGGCCGCTCATTGGTTGCTTCGCGGTCTCCGGAATCCCGGCCTGGGAGGGATGATGGCGCCACAGCGCCACCTTCCGGGGAAGCCGCGTAGTGCTCTGAGTATCCGCTGGGGCCGGATGCCTGAGTCCCGACGCGGGGCACGCCCTTGGCAGGTTTCTTGCCAGCCTCCCGGCGGAGAGCTGAGCTTGGACTGGGGGCCGCCCCCGCGTCCTGCCCGGAGCTCTGAGGTGCAGTCAGGCGCAGAGAGCGAGAGCACAGCGCCGGAGACTGTGGGCGCCGGAGATCAGACCCATTGACCTGCAGCTGAGCTTAGGCTGGGCGGGAAAAAGGGGACACAGGGAAAGGCTCTGTCTTCCCGCAACCCACAGAAAGCACTGGACTGACCACGGTCACTCCAGACCTAGGTGTCCTCACTTGTCGATTTCTGATAGTGCCATCTTGGAAAATAGTATCAGTTACCCTCTTCTGCAATCCTATTCCCCTTCCTCACCCCACATTCACTCTAACTCCAAATCTGTCGTCTTCCTTCTAAATCTATCTCAAATTCATTCACTTGTCTTCCCTGCCTCTCTTCTGCGAGACCAGGCCGCCATCTTGTGACTAGACTCGGGAATAGCTTCCTAACTGGTTTCCTGGCCTCAGTAATCTTTTATGAACAGAAACCTAAACATGTTACTCCTCTGTTGAAATCCTTTGGTCAGTAGTTTCCACTGCCCAGGCGCTCCCGGGAAGCACTCTGCCCCCTCCCCTCCCTTTGATCATTGCTTGTTGACTTGTCTCCCCCACTAGACTGTGTGCTCTGTGAGGGCAGGGGCTTTGTACAACCAGGGACCAACACCTGATGCAATGATTCAATAAACATCTGTTGAATTAATATGAAAGATCCCCCCTGATTCCTCTGTTGCTGGGCCCCTGTCCCCAAACCAGGATGTAGGGCCCCAGAGTGGCCGTGGGTGAGGACACTCTGTCCCTGGCTGTTCTGGCACTGATTTCTATCCCAAACAGGTGTTGCCTCTCTCCTTCCTCTTGGTCAAATTCTCTTCCAGCAATATAAGCCCAAACTGGAGGCTGGTGGACAGTCATGCATTTTATGGCAGGCTCTGCAGGTAGCCGGGGTCTTGGGCCCCTGGGCCTCCACAGCATCCCCCAAGCCCTGTACATGGTCCTTTTAATAGTGTCGGTCATGAAGAGCTTGGTGTTTGGTAAGTGGCTCTAAGGGATCAGAAGGGTCTCATGGTCAGCTGGATGTACCACGTGTCTGGGTACATCTGCCTAGGATGCTCAGGTAAACCCAGGCAGGAGGAAAGATGGGATGGTGGGCTTGGTGGGACAATGCCTGGGAACTGATAATGAACTGATGTTCACTCTGAGGGAGATTTCTTAGTGACCACCCCAGGGCTGTCTCACTCAAGAGCAGTGACTTGAATGGAGATACCTGAATGGAAGCAATGGAGGAGATACTTGAACGGAGATTTGAAGATTCAAATCTGAGGGCAACACAGAATAGAGAGGGTTCAGGGAACATGCTAGATGACAGCACCAGGATGCACAGGGTAGAACAAGGCTGAATCCAGCCTGATAACCTCCTCACTTTGCTGCAAAGCATCCTCTACGTAGAAACAGGATTCGAAGTGTTTGTTCAGTATCTGCCTCATGCCCAGGGTTCTGCTGGGTCTGAGGACTCATTAACATGTGGTCTGGGCCTGGGAGCAGAGGAAGAGGGAGATTTGTATGCATGTAGTTGGGGGGAGCTTTGGTGGACAAACTTTACTGGAAGTCTGTTCAGTGATAGGACCACCAAACGAAGAATGCGGGCCTGGGCTGCTTGAGGTCTCCTGTCTACACAAAGCAGAGTTTCTTCCTGTCCTGTGCTGACACACTCTTGTTTTTCCTACCGAACATTATCAGTTAAGAAAGCATATTCAGGGGCCAGCTCTGTGGCATAGTGGTTAAGTCCTGCATGCTCTACTTCGGCAACCCAGGTTCGCTGGTTCAGATCCTGGGCACTGACATACACCACTTGTGAAGCCATGCTGTGGCAGCATCCCACACACAAAATAGAGAAAGGCTGGCACAGATGTTAACTCAGGGCTAATCTTCCTCAAGCAAAAGAAAAAAAAAGAGGTGGCGTAGTGGTTAAGTGTGCATGCTCTGCTTCAGCAGCTTGGAGTTTGTGGGTTCAGATCCCAGGTACGGACCTACATACCACTCATCAGGCTATGCTGTGGCAGCATCTCACATACAAAATAGAGGAAGATTGGCACAGACTATTAGCTCAGAGATAACCTTCCTCAAGCAAAAAGAGGAAGATTGGCAACAGATGTTAGCTCAGGGACAATCTTCCTCACCAAAAAAAAAAGGACGAAGATAGACAATAGACATTAGCTCAGAGCGGCTCTTCCTCACCGAAAAAAAAAAAAGAAAAAAATTCAAAAGAGAGTCCAGGGGTGGGTGAGGGACTGTGAAACCAAGTCCCAGAGGAAGAACAGTCCTAACAGGGCTGCTCAAAGCTGGAATGGGCTGCCTTGGCCTGATATTTGAACTTAGAGGCTTGCAGAGTGCGGGGCACATGTTAGCCCCTCAAATACATGTTGAATGAATGAGTGAATGAATTAACAAGTGCCTCATTTCAGGAGGTATAAGAGCAGAGAATGGGGATTTTTCACGAAGGACTAAAGCTTCTGATGGAAGATTAAGCCAGATGGTTTTAAAGAATTGGTGATTTTACAGTTTTCTGAGATGGGTAGGTGGGGAGGGAAAAGTAGGGTTGACCAGCCTGGAAATTAGGTGGACAGGGGTTTGGGGTCAGTGCCTCTCTGTTTTAGGTAAATTTGATCTTGTCAATCAAGAACCCCCTCATCCAGTTCAGTACCCCAAATACCTGCGCTGCTATCGATGCCTCTTGGAGACCAAGGAGTTGGGGTGCCTTCTGGGATCTGACATCTGCCTCGTCCCGCCTGGCAGCAGCTGCATGACTCTCTTCATAAAGAATGGTAAGCTGCCTTTCCCCATCCACCTTTGGCCTGCTCCATTCCTGAACTGACTCTCTACCAGCCTTCTAAGCTGCACCCTAAGTCTGGTTCCCACAACCCTAAGATACTGTTCATCACTGTCTTTCTCTTTCCTCTCCTTCAGAGCCACTGTCTCCACGTATTCCCCCTTCCCTCAAGCCCACAGCCGACTGGTTTCCACCCTCTTCACAGCACTCAGCCTTATAGGGGACCCTTGAGGTCACTAGACCCACTGGCCTTGCTTCAGGCTGCCTTCTCCCCATCTGTTAGCACTAGTTCCTGCCAACATTACTCTTCTACATCTTCCACTGCTTCTTCCCAGTCTCCTTCTCTGAGTCTTGCCTTATTCCCCTTGGCCCCTAACGGTTCACGTTCACCAAAGTTTAGGCCTTTGCTGTCTTCCTGCTTTACTCTCCCCAGAGAATTTTATCTGCTTCCTTGGCTTCAACCAGCAGCCACACACTGCTTCCTCTTGAATATGAATGTGAGGCCAAACTGTCATGTCACATTGCCCTCTGGACATCTCCACCTCATTTTCAACTTGCCAAAAGTCGACCACATTGGGGTCTGCCCCGTTGCGTAGTGGTTAAGTTCACGTGTTCTGCTTCGGGGGTCTGGAGTTGGCAGGTTCAGATCCCGGACAGACCTAGCACTGCTCATCAAGCCACGCTATGGCAGCGTCCCACATAAAACAGAGGAAGACTGGCATAGATGTTGGCTCAGCAACAATGTTCCCCAAGCAAAAAGAGGAAGATTGGCAACAGATTTTAGCACAGGACCAATGTTCCTCATTAAAAAGAAAATCGACCACATTCCCTTGTTCCTCAGGCCTGCTCTCCCAGCTGATCCCTCACCCTTTTCAAGTTAACAAACAGATAACACATAGTGTGTGCCAGGCCCTGTTCTAAGCACTTACAACCCTCTGAGGTGGGCATTATTATCCCCACCCTACAGAGGAGGAAACAGAGGCATAGAAAGGTCAATAACTTGCCCAAGTCTCCTAGAGGCTGAGTCACAATTTGTGATGGCTCCAGAGATGGTGCTCTTAACAAGCATGGCATGGAGCTGTGTTTGTCAAATCCTTTCATTACACTTTTTATTTGAGGAAGATTAGCCCTGAGCTAACATCTGCCAATCCTCCTTTTTGCTGAGGAACACTGGCCCTGAGCTAACATCCATGCTCATCTTCCTCTACTTCATATGTGGGACACCTACCACAGTATGGCTTGCAAAGTGGTGCCACGTCCACACTGGGGATCTGAACTGGGGAACCCTGGGCCGCCAAAGCGGAATGTGCACACTTAACCGCTGCACCACTGGGCCGGCCCCTCATTACACTTTTTAAATAACTGATGCATAGACATTGGTCAGTATCAGAGTATTCAAGGGTGGCAAAGAAAAGCCTACCTCCCACTCCTGGCCCAATCCACACATCCCAGGCACGAACAACAAAGCCACTCTTTTTACTTTCTTAATTACCCTTTCTATGATCTTTTATGTACATCCCACCCTATACAAATATGCTGTTTACTCCTTTTTCACTTCTTTTTTCCCCCACAAACAGTAGCATACCACTGTAAACGCTATTCTGCACTTGCTTTTTAAACTTAACTCTTACGGGAGCTTAATGTTTCCCTATCAGTGTGTAAACAGCTTCCTTGTTCCATTGACCGCTGCTTAGTACTCCGTGCCATGGGCACGTCAAAGCCAATGGATCCATCCCACTATCGATGGACCTTTACGTTGCTTCTAATTTTCCTCTCACTCAAGCACAGCAGTAGTGAACATCCCTGTACACGGGCACAAAGATTGTTCTTCCCCTCTAACAAATATAATGGCAGCAGAGATATCATCTTCTCAATTACTTTTTGTTCCATAAAATAAACAATAAACACCTCCTCTCTACAATCCAGCCTCCAACTCATCTCCCAACTTTTTCTTACATGGTCCTGCCTGAAGTGCTGGTTTGCTCCACTTTGCTCCACAAGTCCCAAGTCAGCCCCCTGCCACTGTATTTCGAATGCATCTTTCCCACCAACCTTCCATGGGAAACTTCCAGAGTTCATAGCTGGTGACCCCCTGGCACTCCCTGCCCTTGCCCAGTTCCAAGAATCTCTGCATTTTGGGGGTCTAGGAAAGGATGTGGGGTCAGTGATGATAAGTCCACGTGGAGTGAGGGGATGGGAGGGTTTGAGGCTTTGCCTGGGACCTCCGTATCACTGGTTGCTGCCGTCCCTCCCCAGGCAGTGGTTCTGACATCATGGTGAGTGACTGTCGCCGCAAGGAGCAGCTGAGTGATTGCTCATATACCCACTCTTCTCCGGTGTTTGGCTTCTGGATATACTCTCAATGCTGTTTCCTGGATTTCTGCAATAACCCACAGAACAGAGTGTTCTAAATTCCCTAGAGCGTCTGCAGAGACCTTTGGAGTAAATCCTGCCAGTTTCCAGCCATCCTCCTGATCTCCACCCGGGCTCAGCCAGGACAACTTGCAGTCCCTTCCACCAGCCCTCCCTGCCTCCCTCAAGTTACCGGATCCCAGCCCCATCTGCCTCCTGGTTGACGCCCCTCAACATCCCTACTCTCACTCTACCCTCCTCCTCCAGAATTCTCTGGAGTTTTCAAGTCCTCACAGTCCCACGTCTTTCCTCCTCTCTGCTCCCACCTCTAGGCTGCTGCTTTGCTGTTTTGTTCTTTCTCGCTTTCTCCCATCAGTCCTCTCTCGCCCCAAGTTCCCAGATGTTCCTCCAAAATAAACTAGTGTATAAACTGTATGGTTTGTCTCTCTTCTTGCGGAGGTGGAGGCTGAGGGAGGTGGTCCTGCTTTACTGCCCCATCATGGGGGCAGGTAAGGGGCTCCCAGCTCTGCTGAGCTCTGCTTCTGCCCTGCCTCAGTATCTCTGATTCAGCTCCAGAGCTGTGTAGGGAGTGGAGGGGAGGTCCGTGAGGGGGTGTTGGTAGGAGTGGGGCTGTAAAAGGACCAGGCTCAGGGAGGAAGGAGTGGGGAAGGATGCTCTGTGGAAGAGATGCTAGGCCTAGTGGAGGCCTGGCCTCTGACCCCAGGTTCTGCTTCCCTCTTCAAGGACCTTGGCAAGTTACTCAATTTGGGGCCTTGGGTTCCTCAGCCTCTGAGGCTGTCTTCCAGTTTGACCTGCTAACGCTGTATGAACCTGGGTCTTTCCGTCTTACACTGAAGTCAGAGTTTGTGGGGAAAGGTGGGTCTGGTAAGAGGGAGACACACTGAAGGTTTATACCTCTCTGTGTACCTTCAACTGCGTCATGACCTAAAAATTAATGTTAATATCTCCTGCAAGAGCACAGGCCATTCAAGGGGCCACAGAAATCTGTTAAAATGTGTGTAAGAGGAGTGACATCAGCATCATGGTGGACAGAGCTTTCCCAGTAATCTCTCTCCTCTACCATACAATGAAAAAGACATTCATACTCCAAGAGAGACATCCAAACACAACACAAAAGACATCTGTGAAACCCATGCAGCCATACGACGGAGGGCAGAGAGGCTGGAGCCCCCCTCAGAGGAAGTGGAATGGGGTAAGAGAAAACTTTGCTCCCTCCTCAAAAGTATGGGATCCAGGACTGCAGGCAGCCTCTGAGAGGGAAGGAACAGGAGAGGGGACGTTTGTTCGCAGGAACGTCAAAGATCTCCAAGGGCTCTCGCAGCCCATGGGAAAGACCCTACCGAGGTGAAAGCTAACGTGAGGGTGACCTCATCAAGCCAACACCCCAGGAGAGCAGATAGTGAGGGCAGAGCAAGAAAACCCCGAGAGCACACAGAGGAAAGCGCACCTCCCCCACCACCCGCACAGGGCCAGTTCCAGTGCCTGGGATCTCGCCAGAATGCAGAGGGTTCAGAATATGCAGCTCTTGACCCTCACCCAGTGGTCATAGGCAGTAACTGCAACCAAATAATACCACAATGTGCAAAAACAGAGCCATGACCTATAGCAGTATCAAAAATTATATAAATATCCAGACCAGAGAGAAAATGACAAGTACCCAGAAATCAGTCTTAAGGACACAGAAATATGTCATCTAAATGACAGAGAATTAAAAATAGCTATCATCAAAAAACTCAATGAGTTAAAAGAGAATGTAGAGAAACAATTCAATGAATTCACGAGCTAATTCACAAAAGAGATTGAAACTATAAAGAAGCAATCAGAAATATTGGAGATGAAAGACATAATGGAAGAGAGAAAATATGAATTCCCTGAATGCTCAAGCAGATGTCGTAGAAGAGCGAATCAGCATAATCAAGGACAGACATGTTGAAATGCTCCAGATAGAGGAGAGAAACTAAGAATAAAAAGAAATTAAGTCTCCAAGAAATATCCAACTCAATCAGGAAATGCAACATAAGCATTATAGGTGTTTAAGAGGAAGAAGGAGAATGGAGCAGAAAGCTTGATCAAAGAAATAATAGCAGAGATCTTCCCAAACCTGGGGAAGGACATGGAAATCCATGTCAAAGAGTCTATCAGAGCTCCTAAACATGTCAATGTAAAAAGACCTACTGCAAGGCATATAGTAGTGAAACTGGCAAAAGTGAATGACAAAGAAAAAATACTTTTTCCTTTTCAGGAAGATTAGCCCTGAGCTAACTACTGCCAACCCTCCTCTTTTTTCTGAGGAAGGCTGGCCCTGAGCTAACATCCGTGCCCATCTTCCTCTACTTTATATGTGGGATTCCTACCACAGCATGGTGTGCCAAGCGGTGCCATGCCCACACCTGGGATCCGAACCAGCAAACCCCAGGCCGCCGAGAAGCAGAACATGTGAACTTAACCACTGTGCCACTGGGCCAGCCCCAGAAAAAATACAGGGAGCAGCAAGGCAGAAGAAAATAACCTACATTTCTCTGCAGAAACCTTACAGGCTAGGAGAGACTGGAATGGCACATTCAAATCTTTGAAGGACAGAAACTTTCAGCCAAGAATACTCTATCCAGCAAGAATATCCTTCAGATATGATGGAGAAATAAAAACTTTCCCAGATAAACAAAAGCTAAGGGAGTTTGCAGCCATAAGATCCCCCTGCCCCCAAGAAATCCTCAAGAAGGCCCTCATACCTGAAAAAAAAAGGCAGAAAGGGGTTACAAAGCATGGAGTAAAGAGATAAATAGGTAGACAAAATCAGAAAATTGTAGCTATACATCAGAACAGGTTAGCAAATACTCAAGAATAGTATTAAAGATAAAGGGAAGGAAAACACCAAAAACAAAGATAATCTTGTCATTTTAATCACCAACTCACAAGATGAAATAAGATGTGAGAAAAACAACTTAGGAGGGGAAGAAGAAAGGGACAGAATCAGTTTAGTCTAAGGAAATAAGAGGCCATCAGAAAACAGACAATCTTAGCTATATGATTTTGAATACAAACCTCATGGTAACCACTAAACAAAAAAGCACAACAGAGACACAAATAATAAATAAGGAGAGAACAAAGAAACACAACATAAAAACTACATAACTCAATTGGTAGACCAAAATACACAGGACGAGAAACAAAGGAAATGAAGGAGAACCAGAAAACAAGTGATAAAATGGCAGCATTGAGCCCTCATATACTGATAATCACCCTAAATGTAAATGCACTGAATTCTCCAACAAAAAGAGAAAGAGCGGCAAGATGAATTAAAGAACAAGACCCAACAATATGCTGCCTCCAGGAAACACATCTCAGCTCCAATGACAAACACAGGCTGAGAGTGAAGGGATAGAAGATGATACTCCAAGCTAATGGCAAACAAAAGAAAGTAGGTGTCGCGATACTTATATCAGACAAAGTAGACTTCAAGATAAGACAGGTAAAGAGAGACAAAGAGGGGCAATATATAATGATTAAAGGGACACTCCACCAAGAAGATGTAACACTTATAAATATCTATGCACCCAACACAGGAGCACCAAAGTACATAAAGCAACTACTGACAAACCTAAAAGAAGATATTAATAGTAACACAATAACAGTAGGGGACCTCAACACCCCACTCACATCATTGGACAGATCATCAAGACAGAAAGTCAACAAGGAAACAGTGAGATTAAACAAAAAGCTAGACTAGTCAGGCTTAATATACATATATAGAACACTCCATCCAAAACCAGCAGAATACACATTTTTCTCAAATGCACAGAGAACATTCTCAGGGATAGACCATGTGTCGGGAAATGAGGCAAGCCTCAATAAATTTAAGTAGATTGAAATGATAACAAGCATTTTTCTGATCACAATGCTATGAAGCTAGAAATTAATTACAAGAACAAAGCTGATAAAGGGACAAAGATGTAGAGATTAAATAACATGCTATTGAACAACCAATGGATCATTGAAGAAATTAAAGGAAAAATCAAAAAATATCTGGAGACAAATGAAAATGAAAACATACCATATCAACTCATATGGGATGCAACAAAAGCTGTATTAAGAGGGAAATTTGGAGCCGGCCCGGTGGTGCAGTGGTTAAGTTTGTATGTTCCACTTCGGCAGCCTGGGGTTCGCTGGTTCAGATCCTGGGTGTGGACATGGCACCACTTGGCAAGCCATGCTATGGTAGACGTCCCACATATAAAGTAGAGGAAGATGGGCATGGATGCTAGCTCAGCACCAGTCTTCCTCAGTAAAGAGGAGGATTGGCAGCAGATGTTAGCTCAGGGCTAATCTTCCTCAAAAAAAGAGGGAGATTCATCACAATACAGGCTCACCTTAACAAACAAGAAAAATCCCAAATAAGCAATCTCAAACTGCACCTAACTGAATTAGAAAAAGAAGAACAAACAAAGCCCAAAGTCAGCAGAAGGAGAAACAATAAAAATCAGAGCAAAAATAAATGCTATTGAAACAAAAAAGGCAGTAGAAAGGATCAATGAAACAAAGAGCTGGTTCTTTGAGAAGATAAACAAAATTGACAGACCCCTAGCCAGACTTACAAAGAAAAACAGAGAGAAAGCTCAGATAAATAAAATTAGAAACGAAAGAAGAGAAATAACAAATGGATACCACAGAAATACAATGGATTATAAGGGAATACTACGAAAAGCTATATGCCAAGAAAATGGACAATCTAGAGGAAATAAATTCTTAGGCTCTTACAACTTCCCAAAGCTGAATCAAGAAGAAATAGATAATCTGAATAGACCAATCACAAATAGAAATTGAAACAGTAATCAAAAGCATCCCAAAAAATAAAAGCCCAGCACCAGACGGCTTCCCTGGAGAATTCTACCAAACTTTCAGAGAGGATTTAATACCTATCCTTCTCAAGCTATTCCAAAAAGTTAGGGAAGATGGAATGCTTTCTAACACATTCTGTGAGGACAACATTACTCTGATACCAAAGCCTGACAAAGACAACACAAAAAAAGAAAACTATAGGCCAATGTCACTGATGAACATAGATGCAAAAATCCTCAAAAAAATATTACCAACCTGAATACAGCAATACATCAAAAAGATCACACATCATGAGCAAGTGGGATTTATACCAGGGACACAGGGAGAGTTCAACATCTGCAAATCAATCAATATGATACACCACATTAACAAAATGAGGAATAAAAACCACATGATCATCTCAACAGACACAGAGAAGGCATTTGACAAGATCCAACAGCCATTTATGACAAAAATGGGGATAGAAGGAAATTACCTCAACATAATAATGGGCATATACGACAAACCCACAGCCAACATCATACTCAATGCCATCCCTCTGAGAACAGGAAGAAGACAAGAATGCCCTCTATCACCACTCTTATTCAACATTGTACTGGAGGTTTTGGCCAGAGCAATTAGGCAAGAGAAAAGGAATAAAAGGAATCCAAATACGGAGTGAAGAAGTGAAACTCTCACTGTTTGCAGATGACATGATCTTATTTAGAGAAAACCCTAAACAATCCATTGGAAAAGTATTAGAGGTAATTAACAACTACAGTAAAGTTGCAGGGTACAAAATCAACTTACAAAAATCAGTTGCATTTCTATACTCTAATAATGAACTTACAGAAAGAGAATTCAAGAATACAATCCATTTACAGTTGCAACAAAAACAATAAAGTATCTAGGAGTCAATTTAACCAAGGAGGTGAAGGACTTATACAATGCAAACTATAAGACATCACTTTTGAAAGAAATAGATGATGACATAAAGAGATGGAAAGAGATTCCATGCACATGGATTGGAAGAATAAACATAGTTAAAAGGTCCATACTACCCAGAGCAAATCTACACATTCAATGCAATCCCAATCAGAATCCCAAGGACATTCTTCACAGAAACAGATCAAAGAATCCTAAAATTCATATCGGACAACCAAAGACCCCGAATTGCTAAAGCAACCCTGAGAAAAAAGAACAAAGCTGGAGGCATCACAATCCCTGACTTCAAAATGTACTACAAAGCTATAGTGATCAAAACAGCATGGTACCAGTACAAAAACAGGCACACAGATCAAGGGAACAGAACTGAAAGCTCAGAAATAAAACCACATATCTACAGACAGCTAATCTTCGACAAAGGTGCCAAGAACATACAACGGAGAAAAGACAGTCTCTTCGATAAACAGTGTTGGGAAAACTGGACAGCCACATGCAAAAGAATGGGAATCCTCACACACTGCTGGTGGGAATGCAAACTGGTGTAGCCACTATGGAAAACAGTATGGCGATTCCTCAAACAACTAAGAATAGAAATACCAGGGGCCAGCCCAGTGGCGCAGTGGTTAAGTTCGCACGTTCTGCTTTGGCTGCCCAGGGTTTGCTGGTTCAGATCCCGATGCGGACATGGCAGTGCTTGGCAAGCTATGCTGTGGTAGGCATCCCACATATAAAGTAGAGGAGGATGGGCACGGATGTTAGCTCGAGGCCAGTCTTCCTCAGCAAACAGAGGAGGATTGGCAACAGTTAGCTCAGGGTTAATCTTCCTCAAAAAAAAGTAATACCATACGACCCAGCTATCCCACTACTGGGTATCTACCCAACTTGAAATCAACAATCCAAAGTAACATATGTACCCCTATGTTAACTGCAGCACTATTCATAATAGCCAAGACATGGAAACAATCCAAGTGCCCATCAACCAATGATTGGATAAAGAAGATGTGGCATATATACAGAATACTACTCAGCCATAAAAAAAGACAAAATCATCCCATTTGCAACAACATGGACGGACCCGGAGGGAATTATGCTAAGTGAAATAAGCCAGACTGAGAAAGACAAACACCAAAGGATTTCACTCACATGTGGAACATAAACAAACACATGGACAAAGAAAACAGTTCAGTGGTTACCAGGGGGAGAGGGGTGGAGGGTGGGCACAAGGGGTGAAGGGGAACACTTATGTGGTGACAGACAAGAAATAATGTACAAGTGAAATTTCACAATGATGTATACTATTATGAACTCAAAAAAAAAAAAAAGATGGTTAGAGAGATGTGGGATAAAGTAAATCCAGAGAAATGTTAACTGTAGAATTTAGGTGGTGGATAGGTGGATGCTCTCTGTCCAACTCTTTCAACCTTTCTGTAGGCTTGAAAATTTTTGTATTAAAATGCTTGTTAAAAAAAATGTGTACAAAACGCTGTGTAGCTATGTGTAAATGCTGCACGGTGCCATTCATATCAAGCACACAGATAAAATTCATCTAAGCTGCTACAGCTGAGGACAGCGGCTACCCGAGCGTTGGGGGAGTGCCTGGGAGGGGGCACGAAGGCAGCTTTGGGTGCCGATAAAGGCCTTTATGCTGGCTTGGGGACTGGTATCACAGTTGTATAGTTTACAAAAAAACATCCTAAGGTCTGTACAAGCTTCTGTATGTTTTGCCAAAAAGGATTAAAAATAAACAGGCCACATCTGTGAGCGCATTTGTTTCTAAGGCATGTGTCTCTTTTTTGAGGCCCTAACTTCCACCTGTGCACATGCATTTACATGCATTCTCTCAATCCCATGAGGCACTAGCTCTACTTAATTAAAGGTAACCAAAGTGAGGCCAAGAGACCAACTTACCCAAGCAGCAGAGGAGCTGGGATTGGGCCTCCCAGCCACAGGCTGCACTACTTTTGAAAAGGTCTCATAAGCCCAGCACTGGGTTGCGAGATTCAGAAGGCGGACACCTGGCTGTACTCATCTGCGAGTCTTGGCGCTTAACACCAGGCCTGGCACAGAGCAGTGTGTGTCCAGTGTTTACTGAACGTATGGGAAAGGTTGAGTTACGGATATTCATTATTGCTCTCTGCATGCTTGCAATCTTTCAAACATAAAATATTAAAATGAAAGATCCAACCACTGCAGCCCTACCTGTGGACTCTGCATTTCCCCCTCCACGTAAGCCCCCACAGAGGGAGGGGGTCCTGGGTGCCAGGATCCTGAAAAGAACTGAGGATGGGCAGAAACCCAAGCCCCTCAGGACCACATGGCTCTGAGATGCAGACCTGGGCCCTTTGGTTTGCTCCTGAGTCTTCCTAGTTTAAAGAGTTTTCCCTCCTCTCTCAGGTAGAAAAACCTGACATCACCTAGGTTTAACTTTCTGGGTTTTGCAGGATATGTTTAATGCTGGGAGGAGGTTACAATCCCCATCCTTTGATCTCTAGCTGAGCAGAGGGTGGAATGGATGTGAGCCCTTTGGGGCAGGCCATGAGGAAGACACAAAAGCCAAGTGGAGTGGGCAGGTCTCTGAACTCCACAACTAATTAACTTTCTTTAACCTGTCTACACCTGCCCACACCTGAGCCTGAGCCCATAAACAACGTGACACAGACTTATCCCAGTCCATTTATTGCGGAGGGAAACTGAGGGACATGGAACAGAGCAGGACAGACTCTCTCCTCTCCTCTTCCCAGGAACCTATGGAAGTGGGAAAGCGACTGAGTGAAGTGAAGTGGGGCTGAAGAGGCCAGAGATTGGGACAAGAGATGAGAGGAGGCAGCAGGAGACCAGGGTGAGAGTGGCGGTGGTGGAGACAGTAAGGCAGAGACACCAGAATGCCAAGTCAGGAAATCTGCATAGAAGTCTACCCCTCATCCTTCTTGCTGCCAAGTTCAGTCTGGCACTGGATCTTAGAGACAGGCATAGGACAGGATACAGAGCTAGATGTGAATGGAGGTAGCAGGTGACCAGATTGAGAGGGGATTGGGAAGATTACGGGGGATGATGGACCACTCAGATGATGGGAAAGGGATAAGGAAACCACTGTGCCTTTTCCAGGTCAGCCTGGGCAGAATCTGCACTTGAGATTATTTTCTAGGAAAAAGAAAGAGGAGGACTAGGTGCATTGCCAACCAGTTTCTGAAGAGAAAATTAAATCAAAGCCATACAGAAACTGGAAGTACCACAGAAAGGAGGCCTAAGAAATCAGAGGCCAGAGAATGTGGATGTTCTGACAGGACAGTGTAGGCTGCTGGGGCGTTAGGGGACAGATGCTAGAACAGAGTGGGATCCAGCAAGGGTAAGGTGTCAGGGTCCAGCCTGGGGAAGAACCAAAAGCCCTGAATTGTTAAGGAACAAGTATATGTGGCGCAGGACAGCAACAGGCAAGTCCAGGTTCACAGGCAGGGCAGCCAGGGGGTCCAGGCCTTCTTCAGGCTCCTTCTCAGCATGGAAGCTGGGTAGGGGCAGTGAGAGGTTCAAGGCTTGGTAGAACCTCTGGATCTGGGCCTCGGACAGGGGTAGGGTCAGGGACCTGTCAGGGGGTTCAGGCAGGGAGCTCTGGAGCTGGGGGCTGGACCAAGAGTTGCAGTAATCATACTGGCAGCATTGGGCCTCGTACCAGTACTCTGCGAAGTAGGTAGCGTGTTTTTCTTGGCAGCGGTAAGAATTGTACTGTCCACAGCCTCGAATGAAGAAGCGGATCTTGGTATCTGGAGGAGAGGGAACAGCTAATAACCCCTGCTGCCTCTCACAGTCCCCAAACATGGCACCCCTACCACTGAGTCTCCCCATCCCTCACCCAGACCCGACTTCCATTTCAGACTCCTTCAGAAGAGGCCAGAAAAATTAGCTTAGTTGGCCCCCCAGAACCCTCCTTCCAAGATCCTCTTTTTTTCTTCTTGTACTCCAGGGCTCAAGCAGCCCTCATCTAAAAGAGGAGGCCAAGCCACGGGCGTCCCACCAGCAGCCCCTTCCTTGGACCTGACTCACCGTAATAGATGGTGATCACCATGCATGGGGATGTACTGCTGATGGTGCACTTCTCTGAGCCTGAAATGCATCCGACTGAAGGGTCTTCTAAGAGGCAGAAGTGGCAGGTCCGGACTTCAGCAAGGGGAGCTGAAGAAGTAGAATGTAGGAGAGATGGGAGTGTTGGCTCACTCCAAGTCCCTTGCCCTGCAGGGAGCCCGTGCATCCAGGTGCCCAGCCCCACCCCTTCCTCCCTGCCCCGGCTCCCACTTACCCTTTCCCACTGCGAAGCCCACCATGACCAGCACATCTACAAGCATACAGGCCTTCATTATGGAATTCTGGGGAGAGGGGCAGTCAGAGGGGTGCTCTGAAACCCCACCTGTCTGTGACCACACTGCTTGATCCTGAGCTGCAGGGTGATTTTGACAGGCAGAGTGTCAGCAGGAGCTACTGTAGTACAGACCTATATTCCTGCCTGGGGCAGGACCCTGGCTGGAGGAGTAAGTTATTAACTTGGGGAGAGGGACAGTGTGTCCTCACCCACGAGGTCCACTTCCTGAAATGTGGGAGTAGTGGCCCAGACAGGGACAATACCTGGGCTGTAATCCAGCCGTCTACCTTTGTCCTGCATGCCCCCCAAAGATCTATTCCCGCCCCTCAAGGGTCCATAGATTAGCATCTGTCTCTAGCACCACCGCTGTCTTTCCCACACAATAGGGCCAGTCCCTATCATGCTGGGAGAAACTTTGGCCAGGAACCCAGCGCCCCCATCCTTCTGAGACGAGCATGTCTCAGCTCCCCCAGCAGAGGGCACACAGATATCACTAAGCAGCAATTCTGCAATTGTCCCTCCTCTCTCCACCCCTTACAGTTCTGTTTCTTTTAGGACCACTTTCCCTGTAAAACCAAAACTGAAAGACAGTGTTGTTGATGACGTCCCTTACACTATAAACAGACAGCTGTAGGCGGCCCCAAAAGAACCAGCGTTTCTCTGGTCTTTAAAATCTGATTTTTCTCTGGGTCTTTTCCTTGTGACCTTGCACATGCCCACACCCAGTCCTAGGAATTCTGCTCTGCTCTCTACTAGAAACATCACCCAAATCCACTGGGCACAAATTTGTGCTGGTTTTCAACTTGGGGAGGGTGGGCTGGGCCATGAGGGCCCCTGGGGTCCAGCACACCACTACCCTCCCTTCCCCAACCCCAAGTACCAGCAGACTAGCTCATGGCCTTTTCTTCCACTTTATTTCATTATTCCCACCACAATAATGACTCCTTTAATTTAAACTAAAAACCATAGGGGGTTCCTGAAAGGGTGGCAGCGAAGGAATGGAGGTGTCAAGGACCAAGGGACAGGTGGGGTGGGGAATCAGCGAATCGTCTTGACTGGGCTCTTGAAGTTGCTGGCGGCTTGGAGCTGCAGCTGGTAAGCCATTGGATGGATCTTGAAACCGTAGAGCCTGGGCCGGGGCAGAGGTCAGACAGGCAGCAGGGTGAGCCCCATCCTGGCCCTGCCAGTGGCGTGCATTCCCGCCTCCCCACCCCAGCTCCTCCACAGGCCTGCTCAGTGCTTAAGGGCAATGGTTCCCAAACTCCTTCCCTCAAGAATATTAGGAAACACATCTTAAATACCCATTAAAACCCAGATTCTAAAATATACACGCGGGTGTGCATATATACGCGTGTGTGAATTTAAACATATCTCAGTACTTACTTCAATATAAAACCGAACCTTTCTTCCCTACACCCAAGTAAAAGTGATGCTCCAGGAAGATTACCCACACTTGAACCATGGCTCTAAGGATCTCCTAGCAAATGTTGAGCACCCAAGATGGTGGCAAGAACAGCTACCATTTAAATGGTGCTTCAAGTACCAAATGTTATTCTAAGTACTTCGCATAATTAAAAATACCCTGTCAGGCAGGTACTGTCATCCTCCTCATTTTATGGATAAGGGAACTGAGGCATCGGCCATCAAAGAACTTTCCCAAGGTCCTTCAGCAGGGAGAACCCTGGCTTTGGGAGAAGCAGGTCTCAAGAAAAGGACCATGCCCTGTCCTCCCTTCTCTCTGGGGGTCCCAGGCCTTTCTTTTGACCCTTGGTGACTGTCCCTGCTCCCCACCTGGGCACAAACTGGTTGGCGGGCCGCTTGGGCCGGTACTCGGGGTGCACCATGAAGAGCATGTGAGGGAAACCGGTGCCGAAGTAGGCGCCGTCCGTGTGGTGGTGCCTCGATGACTTGGGTGTGTACACGTCCATGCACTTGGGGCAGTAGAGCTTCACCATGGCCTCACCTGGGATGTCCGAAAGGCCTGGGAGACAGCCAGACTCAGCAGGCTGGGCTCCCCCAACCTTGCCCAACCTCCCTCCCGGACTCAGGCCCCAACTTGCTGAGTCCCAACTCACTCCCAGAGGACCTGCCATATGTTGCCCTCCTTTCCCTTCTCCAACACTCACCGATGGGAAGCATTGGCTGGTTCTCACAGTACACACGGGGACAGTAGCCAAAATCTCCCTGCTGGTATTTTTCCAACTGAGGTGAATAAAATGGAAGAGGTCAGTGGGTAGGTGTGAAGAGGCAATCTCCTCTCCAGCTCAACCCACATCACTGTCCCCCACTCCTCCTCTCTCTCTCTGTGTTCAGAGGCCCCTTCTCTGGCCCAGGTAGACCCTCAGACTCCTCTGCTTCCTTTCCTCCAGGCAGGCAGACTGAAGACCATCAGAGCCATTCACTGTTTATTCCCTGAGGAAGAGGCAGTCTGTAACAACTTACTGTCCAAGGTCATATCTCCCTCCCTGAAAACACCCCCTTCAGCACAACCCCCAACCAGGATTTAATTCCCAGGCCGGAGTCCTGGGGTTCTTCCCCTCTTCTCAGCTAGACTCCTTGACAGGGTTCAAACACGTGACTTCTTGCTGTAGGAACCTCTGTCTTCCTTATTGCCTCAGAAAGAACCGTGTGGGAGCAGAGAGGCCTCACCATCTGGGCGATGCCACGGTTGGTGAGGATATAGCGGGCGTGGATCAATCCATAAAGCATCTCGGCTGCCTGCTCAATCAAGTCGCTCTGGTTGGGGTTGTCTTCCAGCTCTTCATCTGAAACATGGCCCCAGATGAATGCAACCACTTGACTTACAGCCTTCTTAGGTGCCGTGCCCACCCCCTGGGGCTGCTGCCTACTCAGTTGGCCCAACACCTACCTCTGAGCTTCACCCCACCCATTGTCTGGGCATTTGACCCAGAAACCTGGGCCTATGACCCTTCTTCCACACTTCTTCAGCCTCTGCTCTCTTCTCTCCCTCCCAACTCCCTCCTGAACACATAAATGTAAAGATGTCAATGCAGAATATGGAACTCAAGACCAGAAGGTGCAAGACAGGAGAAAGAGGCAGAAAACGAGACCCGGGGGAACTGGCGTTATGGAATAGTGCTGAGTTATAGGATCAGAGCATGGGAACACGTGATATAAATCACAGAACTAGGCAAGAGTCAGGTGAGGGATCAAAATGAAGTAGGGGATTTTGGGTTAAGGGAATCAGAGGACCAAAAAGAAATTTAGAAATTCAACAAGCAAGTGAACAGGAATTTGAAGAGGAAAAAAAAGCATACACACACAAAACCACCCTTAGAGTGCCTCACCAGGTTCCAGGTCCAAGATCATGTCTAGAGCTTGTCGATAGTGAGGCACCTGCTCGTTGAGTCCAGTGAGATTGAATTTGTCCTGGATGTAGTCTTCATCCACCTGCCAGGATATGAAGTCAAGAGGGAAGATTGCTCAGCTTTGACCTGTGTGATTGCTCTAACTGATGCTTTATCCTCGACACAACTGCTTCTGTTCCCTTTTCCCCCACTCTCAACTCGGCAGAAGGACTTGAGTCTCTCTCCTCAGTTTATATATACCGTCCTCCCATTAAAGCTTTGGCTTTTCTTTTCTAAGGATAAGCAGGTCCAGGAATCTCCTCCTCAGAGAGACATTCCTTCCAAGATCCCTGTCTCTGCTCCTGCCCCATCTCTAGTAGCCAGTTTTGTCCTCTCTTTAGGGACAGCTGGTTCTCTGAGGAAAGTGGAGACTGAGCAGCTTGGGTTCTGCAGGCAATTACAATCCCTTATGTTAACACACAGCTTTACACATTACAAAGCTTTTTAACGTGCAATGTTTCAATTCTTCTAACAGTTACTGGAGATAGGTACTACCAGCACCACTCTGGTAATAAAAAAGAAAGGACACGGGTTGACTTGTCCAATGTCACATTGCTAGAGGGTGGCAGGGGTGGGACTTGGGCCCTAGACTTACCACTTCACCACAAGTTACTGAGCGGTTACTGAGGGGACTCTTCCTTGACAGGAAAAAGTTTCTATAGAAGCATTTGAGACAAGTGTGTGGAAGCTTAATATCTGGGAGGATATCAGACTATAAGCGAAAAGGCGTAGGGAGATTGAGAACTCACTTCGCAGAAGAATTCATTGCCACGGAGACCACAGAACCAGGAAATCCAGGACACCTCTTCTGAGCTGCTCATCTTCACGTCAGCTGGAAACCCAAGAGTCTAAGGAAAGGCCAAGCTCTCCCTCCCTGCTGCTGGTATCCTCCCTCCTCCCACACTTTGCCCTCCAACCCCGGAAGAATTTGGGTCACCTTTTCTTTAAGGATTCCAGACTCTGGAACACCTCCCTCCAGTTCCTCTGAATTACACCTCAGCCTATCTCCTCGGAGATTACAAATTCTTTGAGGTCCCACCACTTGCAAGAAACCGACAGGTCTTGAGCCACCAAGTCCTACCCTCATCCCTGACGCTCCCAAAGGCCAGGCTCCTCTCCCGGCCGTGTCAACTCCCGCAGGCCCTCGGCTCCGGCTCCCTACCCCCGCAGGGCTCTGCAGGCTCCCCGGCACTTTTCCCAAGGGTTCCGAAGTTTATCCTTTTCGGACAACCGCTGGGCCCCTTCTCTTATCACGGCCAGCGGGTGGCCGTCAGGTCCCTTTCACCGGAGTCCCCACATCCCGCCTCCGCTCCTCAGCCCACCCCACCCTCCCTCGGTGCCCGACCGGGTCACTTCCTTCCCCGCCCCCACATCAAGGAGCGGAGACCCCATGTGCCGCGCCCAGGGACACCGGACTCGGCGCGGCGACGACCTCAGACTCACCGGGCGGACGAGGGCCGGGACCAGGGTGGGGGAGGGGAGTTGCTGCTTCCAAAGAACCTCGGCGACGGCTACAGCGCAGGCCGCGGACCCGACCGCGGCAGGCGAAGTGGGGTGGGGGGAGTGGAAATTGGGGAGGGTGGGGGAAGAGGGCACCGCGCAAGCGCCAAGGGTCGGGCGCCCGGGTGGACGCCGGGAGACGGAGTCCTCAGTAGGGAGAAACTGGCGAAACGAGGGAAAGGCGAACTACGAATCCCAGGACGACTCTCACACGACCCTGGTGTCGCGAGGTCCCTGAGGAAGACGCTTGGGGGCGGGGCGCAGCGAGGCGCCACCGGAAGCGGAAGCCCAGTATGGGGTCTGGGCCGGGGAGTTTGGGAAATATAGTCGTGTGATCCGGGGACTGAGAGGCCAAAAGGGGGCGGGGAAAGGAATGAGTCTGGCTGGATCGTTTCCTGCCGCTTCCCTCACAGCGAGCCTCTGGCCCCGGCGCAGCTTTGCTACCCAGGCGACTGACCCCCATCTGCGGCCAACCCCCCGGGTCCTTATCGCCCGTCGAGCCCCTCACCCGAGTCAGGCCCGCCACTAGCGACCCCCGATGGGGCCCATGCTTCACTTCTCCTGAGGCGGGAGGTGAGGCCGGTCTCCGTGCTGAGGGATCTGGGTAGGGTGTGCTAGGCTGAGGTGAGCGGTGTGAGAGCTGGAACGGCCCAGTGTGCTAACCTGAGGTGGCGCCAGCCATTCTGCTACTTGTCCCCTTGCATTTCTCCATTTCCTCTTAGGGCTTGAATGACGCCTTCTGCTGCGGGCTGAGTGTGACCTTCGAACCCTGGTCAGAGTAATGGTGAGGGGCAGCGCGATGTTATTTCATTTTACAGCTTCTAGGCATTCCACAGGTTTCCCTCCGCCTCCTCAGGGCGTTTCTTAACCCAGACAGTGGTTTTTCAGCTCCAGAAAATGAGTTCGGAGCGGGGGGGCCACGTTGAGGGAGGTGAAGGGCATTGTGGGGGCGTTATGTAAAAGTAGGACCCCCCCCAACCGACAGCTCCTCCTTGCTCCTCGCGCTATCTAGGCACGTGGTGCCGTGCGCGCACACTATTGGAAGGTTCCAGGGCGGGAAACTGAACTAGCACCTTGCGCACGCCCTCGCCCTCAAGTAATGTTTGTTTGCTTTTTCCCCAGCCACGCATGCGTCTTCTTGTCGTGTGGCTATTTAATTGTGTAAACTCTTTTGCTTGGAGTAGCGCCACTTTGCGGTACGGAAGCTACAAAGCATCGCACACTGGAGCGTCTCCCCGAAATCTGCTTCCGCTTCCTGCTTCCGGAAAAGTGTTAAGTCTGTTTTCGTTTGGGAAGGAGATACAGAAATAGAATCGAGGAAGATTTAAAGGGCTAGGCTGATTGTTTTTCTTAATGGTATGTCTTACGGGGTGGTAAAGGGGTTTGAGAGAGAGGCTGTTATTTAGTGTTGGTGAGGACGGCGCGTGGGGGTGGAACGCAGGACCTCTGGACAACCGCCTCATGGAGTTGTCTTTGTTAACCTTTACTAAGGGGCATGGTCTGTTATTGCAGGGTTTCCTGTTTTTCCACATGACTTACGGCCCTTAGGCCCTGCAGGGTCCTAGGTTGTGGGGTCATTTTTCGGGCAGGAGGGGGTTTTTGACTCTAAGGCTACTTTTCTTCATCCCAGCAGGCCTCTGGAGGTGGCTCTTGTCACTGCAGGGCCACCAGGGTGTTCGCTTGCTTGTTTCATCCTTCCCTTGCCTAGTCTTATCTTCTCAGCTCTCTGAAAAGCCATGTCCAAACCCTCCCTCATCACCTTCACCCCGGCCACTGACCCCAGTGACCTCTGGAAAGATGGGCAGCAGCAGTCACAGCCTGAAGAGCTGGAGCCCACCCTGGATGGGGCTGCAGCCCGAGCTTTCTATGAGGCCTTGATTGGGGATGAGAGCAGCAGCCCTGAACCCCAGAGAGCTCGGCCTGAGCCTGCCAGTGAGAGAAAGAGGAAGAAAAGAAGAGTGATGCGACAGGCTGCAGCAGGAGCATCAGGAGGACATGGACAAAGTAGATCCCTTGAGGCCGAGGACAAGATGACCCAGTGGATACTGAGGGCAGCCCAGGAGGGGAACTTGGCAGAACTAAGAAGGCTGTTGGATCCTCAGGAAGCAGGGGGAGCTGGGGGGAATATCAACACTCGGGATGCCTTCTGGTGGACTCCCCTGATGTGTGCTGCCCGAGCGGGCCAGGGGGCGGCTGTGCGCTATCTCCTGGGCCGTGGGGCTGCCTGGGTGGGTGTCTGTGAGGTGGGTGGCAGGGATGCTGCTCAGCTGGCCGAAGAAGCAGGCTTCCCTGAGGTGGCCCGCATGGTCAGAGAGAGCCATGGAGAGACGAGGAGCCCAGAGAATCGGTGAGGGGAAGCCTTTGTCCATATCCATCTTTCAGTATGTTCTGCCCTTCCTACCTACTTCACACCAGAGGCCCCAGAACACAGCTGAAAGTTTTTCTCCCCCATTTCCCAGTGCAGGCTGATAAGGCAGTGTAGTAGAGTGATTATGAACATGGCGTTCCCTGGATTTAAATCCTGACTCTACTTACTTGGGCAAGCAACCTAATGTCTGTGGGCCTCAGTTTCCTTTTCTGAGAAATGGGGGTAATAAGAGTACCTTTTCATAGGGTTGTTAGAATTAAATAGGTTAATATAAAGTGCCAGAACAATGCTTGCCACATAGTAAGCACTATATAAATATTAGCTGTAGTCATTATTATTCTTCTCTCGCCCAAGAGCCTTATAAGGCCTGATTACCATCTTTTCTCTCAACTATTTCTCTCTGGGTCCCTCATTGCTAAGTGGGGAGGAAAGCAATTCGTTCCTTAGCAGAAAGACTGGAAGGACCCTGTCCCACCCTGACACCCCTCTCAGGCCTCAACCCTTCCCCTGCCCTCAACCCTTTCTCTTTTACCTCTGCAGGGCCCAATCCCCTTCCCCCCAGTACTGTGAGACCTGTGACGCCCACTTCCAAGACTCTAACCACCGCACATCTACTGCTCACCTGCTGTCACTGTCTCGGAATCTCCAGCCCCCCAACCTGCCCCTTGGGGTGCCCACCTCCAGCCCAGGCTTCAAGATGCTGCTGAGGGAGGGCTGGGAGCCTGGAATGGGGCTGGGACCCCGGGGCGAAGGCCGCACCAATCCCATCCCCACTGTCCTCAAGAGGGACCAAGAAGGATTAGGGTACAGATCCGTGCCCCAGCCCCGAGTCACACACTTCCTGGCTCGGGATACCCGGGCTGTGGCTGGGAGAGAGAGAGCCCCTCGGGTGATCACACTGAGTCGGAGGGAGGAGAGGAGGCAGGAGGAGAAGGACAGGGCCTGGGAGCGGGATCTGAGGACATACATGAACCTTGAGTTCTGACCTTAGCAAGATCTGACCCTGGGCTGCTGCCAAAGTCTGAACTTGTGCCTCTGACCTGGGCACTTTGGCTTCTACTTCCTACAGTCTGCCCAGGTCCTAGACCCTTAGGTTTTCGTCAGTGGGCTCTGCCTTTGGGAGAGAGGGACTGAGAGTTGAGAAATAAATCAACCTTCTCCCTCTTTTGTGTTTTATTCACTTTTCTGGAAGCTGTTGCAGGGAAGCCAAATAAGTCTGGGGGCCGCGTGCAAGTTTCACCTGAGCCAGAAGGGGCAGCCCCTCCAGGTGGCATGAGAGGGTCTCATCTCTGCCAGTCTGGTTCACTTCCAGTTCCTAGCCCCTGTCTGGAGTGCCCAACTGATTCTTTCAACCCCCTGACCAGGAATTGCCCAGCTCTATGTCAGTCTCATCTCCCCCAGGAAGCGTCCCTGACCACTCCAGCCAATTCAATTATGATTTTACAAACAAGTTCATATACTTTGTGCTGAGCATAGGAATAAGAGACACTCCCAACCTTCAAGTTGCTCACAGCTGGAGGAGGAGACAGCCATGGGTTCAAATACAGTGCACGGTGATAGGGGAAGTCAGGGAAAGCTCACAGAGGCGATGACAGCGGGTAGAGTCTTGCAGAAGAGGACAATGTGGTGGGAGGGCCTAAGATTATACAGGCTGTATGCTGTTAGCTGAGCTGGGACCAGAACTCTGGCCTCCCAAATCTAAACGTTAAGCCAAGGTTCTTCATTTCACTACCTGAAAATTGCTAAGGGCAGGAAGCACATCCTATTCATCTACACTTGTCTTTCCCACACTCCTCTCTTCCTCCCTTGTGCTGTTTATACCAGGTGCCAGGCATGTGAAGAGCTCATTGTTGTCAAATCCAGGAAGTAAAATCTGTGTATGGAGGGGCAGGGAAGGGCTACTCAAGTCCCAAGACTTCTCTCACAGCTTTCTTTTCTGGAGAAGCCTTTCATGAAGTCATGGACAAGAGGAGGAATGGTGGGGGGGTGCAAGGAAGAACTGAAGGGCAGGGAGCTAAATGAGGGGCAGAGGAGTTTAGGGGAGAACAGACGGCCCAGGGGCCTCTAGGCGAAAATGGACGGGGGTGGGGTTTATAGTGGGCTCTGGCCCTCGCTGATCTCGGCTCCGCGCCCCCGAGTACGGTGCGCACCAACGGCGCGTACTGGCGGCGCGGGGGCGCGGGGGGCGGTCGATCCGCAGGGTCCGCCCCGCGAGCTGCGGGCTCCGCCCCTGCCTGTCCCTCTAGTCCCGGTGCAGCTGCTTCCGGGCTCTGCGGCTCCGGGCGGCTCCGTGAGGCCGCGGCCCCGATGCTGGGCCCGGGAGGGGCCAAAGCGCACAGCGCCCGGGCGCCTGGGTCCCCAGGCAGGTCCGCGTTTTGCCTCGCGACCGGGATCTCCGAGGACATCTCCGGCCTGACCTTCCAGAGGACGCATTTCAGCTGCGTGCTCGCGAGCCGGTCGGGCCGCTTTGTAGGATTCGTAGCCCTCTAAATCAAGAGGCGAACGCTGCTGGCTGGAATTTGGTGGACACCTCTCCCCAACTCCTCAACCGGAGACTTCCTATTCCTGAGCTCCCTTAGGGCAGCAGTTCAGGACTCCCCAGATCGGGAGCACTTAGGACCCGGGGCCACCTTCCTTCCTTCTTGGATGGAGTACTGCCTCCCCAGTTTCTGGGGCACCTTGGGGCTTGGCCTTGGTGAGTGAAACTTGGGGTGCTGCCTGCTGGGAAGGAAACCCGAAAACACAGTGAGAACAATGTGGGAGTGATCCAAACCTTGTCAGATCCTGAGACTTTTGGAATCCTGTGTGGGTTGTAGTGGTGGTGGTGGTGGTGAATGAATTTGGATGTGCCTCTTTTCTTTACCTCAAAACTGAAAAGGAAACGAGCTGCCTGCCACACTTGAAGCTGTGTGACCATCCAGGGAAGTGGGGAACCACTTCTGAATTCAGAGTAGGACTCATCAAGCAGATACTTGTTCTTCTGAGCCTGAAAAGACTGGCTTCTGAGGAGTCCTTCAGCCCCCAAACCTGAGAGTCTAAGCAGTGCCAGGAAGCAGCCCCAGAATTTGGGGGCTCATTACACACCCCAACCATGTTCCTGCGACGGCTCAGTGGGTGGCTACCTCGCCCCTGGGGCCGCCGGAAACCAACAAGGCCTGATGTGCCTGCCCCAGAACTCAGACAGGTGGACAGCTCCTCTGAGAATTCAGGGAGCGACTGGGACAGTGCCCCAGAAACCATGGGAGATGGAGGGCCTCCCAAGACCAAGGACCCAGGGGCGCAGAGGAGCTCTGGGGCTGCTGCAGAACCAAGCAAGGAGTCCCAAGTTGAGCAACTGGGGAGCAAAAGAACAGATTCCTTCAAGTGGGACAAGACTGTCTCTAGCACTCGAGAGTCTGGGAGACTGGAGTCTGGAGGGGCCATTCCCAAACTGGGATGGGATCCTGTGGATTCAGGTGGCACCAGACCTGGAGTGTCCCCTGAAGAGCGACTGAGCACCTCTGGGCCTGAAGCCACGGTGGAGAAGCCTGGCCGGCGTCAGAAGCTGCTAGGCTGGCTGCGAGAACCAGGTGGAGGAACAGGGGCTCCCTCGAAGTTCCTGGGGGGCCCAGAGGAGTGTCTGCAGATCTCTACCAACCTGACCCTGCACCTGCTGGAGCTGCTGGCCTCAGCCCTGCTGGGGCTGTGCTCACGGCCACTGCGGGCAGCCTTGGACGCATTGGGCTTGCGTGGACCGTTGGGCCTCTGGCTGCATGGGCTACTGTCCTTCTTGGCTGCCCTGCATGGGCTCCACGCCGTGCTGAGCCTACTTACTGCTCACCCCCTGCACTTTGCCTGCCTCTTTGGTCTCCTACAGGCCCTGGTGCTAGCTGTCAGCCTCCGGGAGCCCAGTGGGGATGAGGAGGCCACTGACATGGAGGATGAGAAGTTGGGGAAGGAGGGTGAGGAGCAGAGGGGAGACCCAGGAAAGGGGCTGTGACCTCGGGGTGGGCTGTGACCCAGGGCCTCATCCTCAGTAGGGTGGGAGCGAGGGTGAAGACAGAGTGGCCTTTAGGAGGAGAGTGGGGGGCATGACCCAAATTGTAAGCACAGGGACCTCAGGGATGGGGAAGAAACCACAGAGTATGAGGGCACAGGGCATCTCTTCACACACAGGAGAGAATAGAGTTTAGGGTGTCTGTGTTTATGGACAGTGGGGGCATCGCCCTTGAATTCACCAGCTATTGTTACTTTTTGCTTTTACATTTTTCTCACCTCCAGTTTTTTTTTTCCACCTTCACTTTTTAAAAGCCAAAAAAAAAAAAAAAAAAGGTATGGTGGTGGAAAATAAAAACTAAAGAGTCCTTCCTCCCTTTCAGAACTCCCCAGGGGTGGAGGAGACCAGAGGCAGGACAGACAGACCTCTGGCTGGGGTAAGAGGGTGGCTGAGAGATCCAAGGGATACCTTGGATCCTGGGATCTGAGCCATCTGGAGAAGAGTGGGGCTGCTAGGCGGGTGGATTAGGGGGTCTGGATGGGGACCCACAGGTGACGGAACCTGCAGGGAGGATCTGGGGTGTTCCTGGGGAGCCAGAGAAAGTGGGGATGGTGCAGGCAGTATTGGCAGGAAGGCCAGTTCAGAAGGGCTGGCAGCCCAGACCAGCAGTGTGGGGAAGCACTGGAGCTTGCAGTCCCCACTCGGGGGTTAGGGGTTTGCTCACTCAGCAATAAATAACTGTGTCACACCAAATCCTAAATATACCACTACAAAGCAAGAGTTACCACCACTCAGTGTCCTTCCTGACGCCGTCCAGCGGGGGGTTTAGGTGGTAAAAGGTCCAGGGTGAGTATTGAAATGGGAGTAGTGGGATTGATGTCTGGAGACAAACTCCAAAATGAGATAAGGGTTGAAAAATCATTTTTATTATACTTGAAAGGGAGTTGGAAGTCTCCAGCTTCTCCTTCTTCCACCACAGTCTCAACTCCCACCAAATCCATCAGATGAAGCCATAGGTCAGTTATTGGAGAGCTCGCAGGCCTCTGGTGGGAAGGAGGAGAAAAGAAAAGGACGGAAAAGAAGGAAATCCAGGGGGAGAAGCAAGGTTGGTGGTAATGGGGTAGGGTGAATGTGTTCCCTCATTCCCCTGTATCAAGAAGGGGTCTCTGAGGCCTTTTTCCCTCCGTGCCTAACCCTCTGCCTTTTATCCACTGCAAACTCAGAAAGCTCTCTTTTGAGTAGCCCAGAGCCCCTCCTGGCTCCCTCAGGTGACATCACAGTTCTTGGCCACATCCCTCTGGTGCCATTACAGCCTATGACACAAATGGAGGTGTCAACACAGCCATTCTGATGATATCAGCCTTTGGCCATGCCCTCCGGTGACATCACTTGAGTCCCTTTCATCCAGCACCCTCAGAAGACTTGGTGAGTCCTAGTCCTCTTCTGTGGGACTTTACCCCTCACCTTGATTCCTGGGAGTCAGTAAGAAGGCCTTGGAGTCCAGGCAGGAGGTCAGGGACTGGAATTCCTCCACACACTTCTCAGGAGGGTGTGGCGAGCGATCTGGAAGAGCAGAGCAGGGCCAGGGCCATCGAAGCCCCTGCTTCTCAGCACCACCCCTGGTGAGGACCTCATGGAAGCACCCACCCCTTCCTGGGATGATGTCACAGGGCCCAATTGAGGGGCTCTCCTGTCCTGTGTTCCCCTTCCTGCCTAGCATCCCCACTCACTGTAGAGGAGGAAGCGCTGGTAACCCTGGCCCGTCTCTTTCAGCATGATTCCACCTGGGCACGAGCTGGAGAAGAGCTTGGTCTTCATGTCCGGCCGGCCTGTCAGAGTGGGTGGGGAGAAGTGTGAGGACAGAGATGTGAAACCAAGCAAGCCAAGAGGACTTGGGATGAGTGAGGACTGAAGAGAACCAACCTTCGGTTCTGAGATCTGTGCTCCCCTCAGTCAGGTGGTAAATCCATTTCCGGGGCACACACAACCCATTTTTCCTGCAGAGGTGGTAGTGGCAAGGAGGAAAGACTGAGTGACACCCCATCCACACAGTACCAGCCTCTATTTATTCCATCTTATTCCTTCTTGGAGCCTGGGTCCCTCTGGGTTTCAAGCTACCAAGGGATGGTTAGGCCCATTTCTCTCCAGAGGGAAAGTAATACAGCTGTTGAACTCAGTGGGCCAAGAATTGTGGATATGCCGAAGAACTCAGCTCTTTGTGGTTAGGTGCTCACACTTTGGGCAGAGACCACACCTACTGGTGTCTCTGCCTCCTCACCACTCACGTGCGGATGGTAGCACGCAGCCGGAGCTGCAGCGGGACAGAGTCTGCAGCCATGTTGAAGACAATGTTGTCCACAGGGTCAAAAGTCGCCAAGTCCTCCTTGGTGGGAGCTGCCCCTGCGATAAAGTACCACCGGCCCAGGTGGGGCTCTGGGAACTGGAGAGAGAATGAGGGGAGCAGAAGAGGATGGGTTCCACTACAGGATCCATCCAATCTCTTCATCGCTCAGGATGGCAAGACTTAAGAGTGGAGGTGTTGGCTGCCTTTTTCCAACTGGGGGTTTGATCCATGATAGGGAGTCATTAAATGACTTTTCCTCTTTGCCCCTCCTCGATCAACCTGAGTAACCACCCCACCCCAAAATTCTACCATGTCTCCACATTGATGGCCATGGTACTAATATTTTTTTCACTTGTTCTTTCTTTCATCATCACAACACTCACACCCTCCTCCTCCCTTCCTTTCCCAGTGTGGCTTCTGGTCATCCTAAGCCACCTACTCAAGTCCCTCAGAACCCCTACTATAAGTTTCTCCCATTCTCAGTCCATACCTCTTTCCCATCCACTCCCTGAGTTGTCAGTTGACTGTACTCAGGGCACTGGTAGAAGGAGTTAAGGAGAATGGCATAGAGGTAGAGTAGAGCTGCCCAAATTTGGTGGAACATCTTCAGGCAGGAGGGAGCTGGTGCTCTGCGTGGAGTGGTGCCTTAACTGCTCTCTCCCTCGCTGGCTGCTCAGTCCACTCTGCTTCCAGCCCCCTTGCCTCGACCCTTGACCCTTTCTACCTGCTAATGAGTAACTTCAACCTTGTTTTCCAACCCAAGCCTGGATTACTTAGCGTTTGGGCCTTCCTCCCCCTCCTCTAGATGCAACCACTCCACAATACACCCTAGCATGTCCAGGGTCTCCCAGGAATTCTAAGGAGAACTGAGCCCTCTAGGTAGAAGCCTGCGGTCTTTCAACCCATATCTAAGCTGGGTATCTGCTGTGTTGTGCAGCACTGAAGAGTGGTGGATTGATTCATTCATTCACTTAGCAAACTGTTTTGAGTCCCAGCCATTTGCCAGGAACTGGCTAAGCCCTGAGGACATAAAAATGAGTAAGACACAGTTCCTGGCCTTGAAGAAGTCAGTGTAAGGAAAACTAGCTGTGTAAACAAATCATTGCAATACAACCTGATAAGTGCTTTAGAACAGATATGAACCAGGTGCTGGGGCATGGTGGATGGGAAGCTTTCTCTCTGAAGTTTATAACTGAGGAAACAATATGTACACCCTCCAGAAAAGTTTGCTGACACATAAGTGAATTCATTCACTTGAGATTTTTTTTTATTCTTCTTCCCAAAGCCCCCCAGTACATAGTTGTATATTCTAGTTGTATGTCCTTCTAGTTCTGCTATGTGGGACGCCACCTCAGCATGGCTTGATGAGCAGTGCTAGGTCCATGCCCAAGATCCGAACCTGCAAAACCCTTGGCCGCCGAAGTGGAACACGTGAACTTAACCACTCACAGGGCTGGCCCCTTCATGAAATATTTATTGCTGTAAGAGGCTACATAATGTAGTGTGGTTAAAGAGGATAGACATTGGTGTCAGGCGTAGTGGGTCCAAACCCTAACTCTACCACTTATTAGATCTTGGACAATTTTATTAATCCCTATGCCTGTTTTTTCATCTGTGAATTGAGCAAATCATCAATTTCATAGGATTAAAAGAGAAAATGCACATAAAGCCCTTAGCAAAGGCCTGTACATGGTAAGTCCAAAGTAAGTATTCGCTATAATTAATAGTAATGTTTGTAAAGCAATTATTAGTTTCTGGTGAGTAATGTTTTCAAATAATAGGAGATAAGGACAGAATTGTCAAGGGGCAGTCATTGGATAGTGCCAAATTGGCGGAGCAGTTAATGCAATAAAAGGTGGTGCTTCCTTAATAGATTATTTATAACCAAAAAGAGATTTATCCCGAGAGGTGAAGATTGCTATGGGCTTGCGATTTAGTTAAAAGAACAAAATTTGGAAGATGGGTATATGAGGGTTCTTGATACTATTTTGGGGCAATGTTTAACATTTTTTGATAAAAAACTAAAATGTAACAATTTATTGGGGCAGTAAAGTAGAAGTGCTTGATGCAGAGTCTGGCAGGCGTGGATCTGTCGGTTCTGCCACTTTGGTTCGCCTAGGTGTACTCACCTATAAAACGGACGTAGTAACTATCGCAGATGTTTAAACGCTTTTAAATATGACTACGTAAATCCCTTAGCAAATTGGCTGGCACAAACGCAGTGCTCACTAAACAGATGCTTATTAGAACTCTTAACTGGGACCCAGGTATAAACTATAGAAAGGCTGGGCACGGGAGGCAGGCACCGCGGCAGCGACCGGGCTGACTGGAGGAGTGGCAGCGCCTGCGGTCCAGGACCTTGCCCGACGGCGTGGGTGGGAGGAGGTTGCAGAGCGGCGGTAACTACCCTGCCCTCGCGACCCCCGCCTGCGGAAGCCCCTTAGCAGCCCCTTCAATTCCCCAAGGTCAGTCTTGTGTTTCAGTCCAGTCTGACTCCATTCGCTCCGAATTCCCAACCTCGGAGGCGCCCTTTTTTTGACAATAGTCCTGAAAAGTGGTAAATCCTTAGCTTCTCCCAAATACAGTGTTTCCCCTCAGCCCCGCACCCCTGGTGAACAACATGGCGCCCACACTCCGCAGAACGCCCACCGGGCAGGACCGAGGTGAGGCCCAACGACGCGATCGCACGCAAGACACCTCGCGAACCACCTCCAACCGCCTACGAAAAAGGTGACTTCCGGAGGCGCCGAAGGGTTGGCGTAGCGAGGGCTACAGGGACAGGAAGACAGAATCTTAGGTGACCAGGACAGTGCCGCCCCAAATTCTCTGCCGGCCCAGACTTTAACCTAGACTAACGACATACAATCCCCAGTATCCAAACTGCAAGAGCCATAGAACTGTCCAGAGCCTCGCGAGGCAGTCGTAGAGTCCCATTTGGTAATTTTTTTCAGGCATTTATAGTGGCCACCTTAACCTCCTATTGCTCAAGCGCGCGCACAGGAGAAATGAACAGCGCAAGCAGGGGTGGGGAGGTGCCAAAGTGTGTACGCATGCGCAGTACGACGGACGCAGGCGCAATAGGTCCCGCGGGCGACGGCGGCGGCGGCGGCGGCGGCGGCGGCGGCGGCTCCTTGGGGTGCTCGGCTTCTTCCCATCTAGGCCGGCCCCGGTCCGTCTCGCCCCCAGAAACTTACTGTTTGGGGCCGCGGACCTTTTCGTCTTGCCCCACAAAAGTAAAGCTTGGAGACCTAGGGGGAGCCGGAAGTACCGCCTCGCGATCCCCAAATACTATCGGGGAAACGGAAGTGGCCGTCGGTGGCAGGTTGGGGGAGACCGGAAGTGACGGTACCGTGGGGAAGTCGGGGGCGGAGCCGAGGAGTGGTGGGGTGTGTGTGTGTGTGTGTGTCTTTGGTGCGTGTTGGTTGCGCCGCTCCCCTGGAGCAGCGAGGAGAGGCGTTAGAGGGGGGCAGTCAGCTAGCCGTTCTGGCCCCCCGTGAGTGTCGTTCATCTCCGGTCTGTCGTGACTTAGTCGGATTCGATGGGCGTGGCGTAGCGCGCGTGCGCTAAACCACTTTCTCCGCAGTCTGGCGCGACCCCCTGACTCGCGTTGTTTCAGGGTTTGCCGATCTCGGGGGCCCTTGTCTTGTCGAGACCGGTTATGACTCTGGTCTCGTGCTTTTTTCCCTGCTTCCGAGCCCGACAGGCCCTCCCTTATTGTGATTGGCATTGTTGAGCCCCTCCCACCTCCCCGTCCTCCAGCTCTCTGTCCCGTAGATCTCCTGCCCTTTGTGTTTCTCTCCCTTTGCCCCGGAATCAGAAGGGGGATGGGGGCGGGTGTGAGTGTGTGTGCTTGTGTGGGAGAAGCTCTTTAGATATTGGGGCGGAGACTAAGGCTGGGAGGCTTCCGGATATATAAAATCTGTTCTGGGCGACAGCAGGCCTCCCTCCCTCCATTCTTCCTTAGAGAACTGTCGGCCATGGAGCCCAATGATAGTACCAGTACCACTATGGAAGAGCCTGACAGCCTGGAGGTGCTGGTGAAGACTCTGGACTCTCAGACTCGGACCTTTATTGTGGGGGCCCAGGTGAGACCCTAGTACTTCTGGAAGACACCTATTAGTTCTTCCTCATATAGGCTTGAAAGAAGAGCCTGATCTTCTGGTCCTCAGATTTTCTTTCATTAATTCCTTTGTTAGTATTCTAGGCAGACAATTTTTTGATGTTTCTTGTTGAGTGAGAAGGTGTGGTTTCTGTTGAGTGAGGCAGATTTTCTTCTGCCTTCCTCCACCTCGATAGAACTCAATTCACAGGGAAATATGGAGGAAGGAGGAATCTGTATGCTATCATCGTGGGTGGACACCAGACCAGAGGAGCAGATATGGCTTCTGCCTTTGGGAAGGGAAACAGGACACACAGACTCAAACGCAAGTGTGTCTTAAAAATTGGTCAGGTTTGTCCTGTGTTTTTAAAGACTAGAAATCAGAGCTCCTGATGCAGGTAGAGCCCTAGTAGACAGTTGAGTGGAATTACTAACATTTCTGGCATAATTTGAATCTTTGGAGTTTCACACCATAGGGACAGCCATTTATGCCATTACTTCTATAATACTTGGAGGCAAAATTGTGAGGAGTTGGTCCATGATTTTTAAAACATGGTATTACATGAATTTAAGAAATCATGTATACTTTGGTGCGTAGATTTATGTAAATAGCCTGCTACTTCCCAAGAGTCAGTTATCTAGTTAGGAAAAATTTTTCTGTTTTCTACTCCCTTCTTTCTTCTTGGTAGAGTCTTCCTTCCTTAACTTAATTCTTTACCCCATTTTCCTTGTTGTTACTTTTATCTTTGAGATAACAGAATTGTATCGTTTTGCGTTGGGGGGGGGGTCAGTGGTATTTTTAGACACATATTCCCTTGGGAGCCAGGCAGAGTAAAAGAGAAGGGAATATCAGTTGGCTTTGCTGTTTTTCAGCCATATAATTTTCTCCTAGGCCTGTAACCTGAACTTTGTTAAGTTTATTGTCTGTATTTTGACTGGTGTTATCTTAGTTCGGGGCTTTGCACAATAATTACCTCACAATCAAGTCAAATGGGTAGTGATTTTATTATGGGATGGTTTTTACCCCTTACCCCAACAAGTCAGTTGTCCCTCTTCTGTCCTTCCTCTTTCTTCCATTCCCTGATACCTATTCGTGTCTTTTCTTTGATACAGATGAATGTAAAGGAGTTTAAGGAGCACATTGCTGCCTCTGTCAGCATCCCTTCTGAGAAACAACGGCTCATCTACCAGGGACGAGTTCTACAGGATGATAAGAAGCTCCAGGAATACAGTAAGTGGATGGGGGAGGCAGTTCAGAGGTTGGAGCAGCTGTCCAGAGGGATGAGCTCAGGCTGTGGGTTTACCTGATCATATAATGTTTTGATGTGTATCTTTTTTTTCTGCAGATGTTGGGGGAAAGGTTATCCACCTTGTGGAACGGGCTCCTCCTCAGACTCAGCTCCCTTCTGGGGCATCTTCTGGGACAGGGTCTGCCTCAGCCACCCATGGTGGGGGACCCCCCCCTGGTACTCGGGGGCCTGGGGCCTCTGTTCATGACCGGAATGCCAACAGCTATGTCATGGTTGGAACCTTCAATCTTCCTGTAAGCTTGCATTCCACATGGGAGAGTTTTTGTGGGGAAGGGTAGTTTTGATTGTGGTAGCAGAGAGCTCATAAAACAGGTTTTCCAGTCTTTAGATTGGGTTTTGAGGCCCCTATGGTCTGATAATGGCCTCAGTGTTTGAGGAGAAAAGGGGTGGGGCTCCAGAGAATGAGTTGGAAGTGTGGGGGCCTTAGTATTTGGCTTCTCCCAGAGCAACTTCCCTTACCCTTTCCCCAGAGTGACGGCTCTGCTGTGGATGTTCACATCAACATGGAACAGGCCCCGATTCAGGTATCACGGGGCCTGGGAGGGTCAGGGAAGGGGATCTGGGAGAAGGAGGCCGTGAGGTGGGGGTGGACCTGGCTGAGGAGATGGCTGGGACCTGGTTTAGTAGACGGTGGAGCTCATGGTTTTATTTCACACCTGCCGTGATCTTCTCTCTCATATTGTAGAGTGAGCCCCGAGTACGGCTGGTGATGGCTCAGCATATGATCAGGGACATACAAACCTTACTCTCCCGGATGGAGGTAAGTGTGCAAGACTGGCTAGAGTCCCTCTGTCTCCGCATCCTCCCTACCCCTTTTCTCTCAGCCTAGGGGCGAAAGCATGACTGGTTACATCCACTGGATTCCTCCTTCCTAATCTGGTCTCTTCTCCACATTCTTCATTCTTTGGGGCAGAAAAAGTATCTTTGTGAGCTTATCTTGTCCTTGCCAATCCTCTTGGTGCCTGGTATCTGGAAAGTTTGTTTCAGACTTGTCAGATAACTTTCATGTCAGCTCTTTTCAATTAAAGAGAGATTCCACGCTTTTTAATTTCTTTTTTTTTTTTAAGATTTTATTTTTCCTTCTTCTCCCCAAGGTCCCCCAGTATATAGTTGTATATTTTAGTTGTGGATCCTTCTAGTTGTGGCATGTGGGATGCCACCTCAGCATGGCTTGATGAGCGCTGCCATGTCCGCACCCGGGATCCGAACCCGTGAAACCCTGGGCTGCCGAAGCAGAGCGTGTGAACTTAACCACTCGGCCATGGGGCCGGCCCTGCTTTTTAATTTCTTAATTATCACTTTTGATACTGGGATCTCCTAACTTCATTAGTTTGAGTTGCAGGGTCTACTATGGCCTTCTCTTCTTGTGGAGGTTAGAAAACCACAGTCCTTACTTTCTGTTAGTAATTCACTTAAAAGCATTACAGATATTTATTAAGCAGCTAATTTGTGTAAATCTTATACTGGTTGCTAGGGAGTCAAAGATACAGATGCAAACCTTTGCCTTCAGGGAGCCTAGTTTGAGCACTTTCTCTGCTCAGTCTCCTTTGACCTGAGTAATCCTCTGCAGCGATCTCATCCTGACTCTCCCCCACCTTCAGTGTCGAGGGGGATCCCAAGCACAGCACAGTCAGCCGCCCCCGCAGACACCAACTGTGGCCCCGGAGCCAGTAGCTTTGAGCTCTCAAACATCAGAACCGGTTGAAAGCGAAGCACCTCCTCGGGAGCCCATGGAGGCAGAAGAAGTGGAGGAGCGTGCCCCAGCCCAGAGCCCGGAGCTCACCCCTTCTGGCCCAGCCCCAGCGGGCCCAACGCCGGCCCCAGAGACAAATGCACCCAAGTGAGAGATGGAGGGAATCTTTGGGTAGGGGGATTGGGGATCCTAAGGAAGTATGAGGACTAGGAAAGGTATGATGGCAGAGGAAGGGTTGCTTGGAGGTCTTACTTGTAGGATTAGTGTGGAGGGGTAGGGAGGGGCTCTAGAGTGGGGAAGTCAGGGTAGGACTGGCAGCTGAGCCAGAAGCACCACTCTTGGGCAAGGAAATCCAAATGGTGCTTCCTGAGCCTGATCAAGATTCTCTCCCCTGAGTTCACACAGGCCCCATCTCTTTTTAGAGTGGGTACAGGATTGTGGTGGGGAGGGTGGAAGCGTTTTATTTTTCTGTCCCCATCTTCTCATGGGTAGGGGTAAAGAACAGAAGCTCTGCTAGTCCAGGAAGGGATTGGCCAGGGGTCTGAGAGGCCAGGGAGAGACAGGACAGATGCGGTCCCTGTCAACTGTGAGGTTGGGAATCTAAGGAAAGCCTAGGCTCACTGCCTCTTGGGGTTGCCCACAGCCATCCCTCCCCTGCGGAGTATGTTGAGGTGCTCCAGGAACTACAGCGGCTTGAGAGCCGCCTCCAGCCCTTCCTGCAGCGCTACTATGAAGTTCTGGGTGCTGCTGCCACCACGGACTACAACAATAATGTGAGCCCCGCCCCCCACCCCAGCACTCCCCAAATGGAAAAGGCTGAAATATAGATAACCCTTTCCTCCAAAAAAAGACATTGTCTGCAAGAAAATGATTTTTTCCAGACTTGTAAGTAAGTGATCTTTTTCTCCCTTATTGGGAAGGTGATAATCTTTGTGATATCTACTGTCCTTGCATGCCTTGATTCCCTAAGTGAGTTATTTAGGCAGTTTATAAAGTAAGCGAAATTAGTATTTATGACTTACTAATAATAATCATTGTGGGATCTGTTTTAATGGGAAACTGTTTACATATAAAATAGAATTTATTAGTAGAGATTTGTTCTACACAGAAGCTTATAAGGATGTACCTAAAGGTTAAGGGGGTGTGCTGTTTTCAGAAGATGTTAGTGCTTTTGTTGGTGAGGTGGATTCTAGCCTAATATTTTCTGCTTTTCTGTGTTTGGCCTGGGGGTACAGCAAGAAGGCCGTGAAGAGGACCAGCGCCTGATCAACCTGGTCGGGGAGAGCCTGCGGCTGCTGGGCAACACCTTTGTGGCACTGTCTGACCTGCGCTGCAATCTGGCCTGTGCGCCCCCGCGACACCTGCATGTGGTCCGGCCTATGTCTCATTACACCACCCCCATGGTGCTCCAGCAGGCAGCCATCCCCATCCAGGTGGGTTGGGGGAGCCTGGCCTGATGGGGAGTGGAGGGCTATGGGTGGAAGGACCCAGGGTAAGCTCTCAGGCTTGAAGGCGGTTAGAAGGGGAGGAGACTTGGGAAACGCTGTGACGAAGGATGGGGGCGACTTTCAAAGTATATCTTGGTGTGCTCTGGGTTAGGCTCTTGTGTTTTTCTCATTTGTGCCCTATCTGTGTCCTTCAGATCAATGTGGGGACCACTGTGACCATGACGGGGAATGGGACTCGGCCCCCCCCGGCTCCCAATGCAGAGGCACCTCCCCCTGGTCCTGGGCAGGCCTCATCCCTGGCTCCCTCTTCGACCACTGTCGAGTCTTCAACTGAGGGGGCTCCCCCCCCAGGACCAGCTCCCCCACCGACCACCAGCCACCCGAGGGTCATCCGGATTTCCCACCAGAGCGTGGAACCCGTGGTCATGATGCACATGAACATTCAAGGTGAGTTAGAATCAGTCGCTGGCAGAGAAGAGCTGCATGATGAGGGAGGTCAGCTGGGTGCTGAGATGTGAGGGAATGAGGGTGGGGAAGGGGGAGGCCAGGGCTCACGGTGGTGGCAGAGGGACCAAAGCAGAAGTGTTAGTTGGCATGTGTGAAGGGCAGGAGGGATTGCTTGTCCTTGGAGATTTGTTTGTGTGGTGAAGGGAGCATCTCCTCCGTGACTAGGTGGAGGGAAAGGCAGGCTTTCCGGTCGGGAAGTGGGGGCCTAAAGGACGCCGATCTCAGGAGGATACAGTTGGGCCTTGGCCCCGCCTGTCTCAGGGCCACTCTCTCTGTTTTCCCTGCCCAGATTCTGGCACACAGCCTGGTGGAGTTCCGAGTGCTCCCACTGGCCCCCTAGGACCCCCTGGTCATGGCCAGACCCTGGGTAAGAGTGAGGGCGTCAGAGCAGGCTAAGCTCTGGGTAGAGAAGGGGTAGGGCCGAGTGGGTGGGTTGAAGGGGGTCCAGGTTCAAGGTTACATCAGACCCGCCCCCCAGGCTCCACCCTCATCCAGCTGCCCTCCCTGCCCCCTGAGTTCATGCACGCCGTCGCCCACCAGATCACTCATCAGGCCATGGTGGCAGCTGTTGCCTCCGCGGCCGCAGGTAATGACCTGGAAGGGGAGGCCTGGGAGGTGGGGCATGGTCCATGGTGGCGGGTGCTGTCCGCTGGCAGGCAAGGGCCCGGCCCTCAGCCCTCTTCGGTCTCTCCCCTCTGCCACCCACAGGACAGCAGGTCCCAGGCTTCCCGACAGCTCCAACCCGGGTGGTGATTGCCCGGCCCACCCCTCCACAGGCTAGGCCTTCCCATCCTGGGGGCCCCCCAGTCTCAGGGGCTCTGGTGAGTAAGGGTAGGGGAGTTTCTATGCGGAGAACCTGGTGGGGGGACTCCTCTGGTGGGGCATGGAAAGCGCAGGCCTGAAAGCTCCCCTTCTCTTCCCGCAGCAGGGCGCTGGGCTGGGTACCAATGCCTCCTTGGCCCAGATGGTGAGCGGCCTTGTGGGGCAGCTTCTTATGCAACCTGTCCTTGTGGGTGAGTCCTTGTTCTTCTCCACCTCAAACTTAAAAGATTTCCCTGGCTCTGAAGGCCAACGCTCCCTTCTGAGCCTCCTCACTGGCACTTTGTGGTTTCCTCTCTAGTTTCTTTGTTCTTGCTTTCCTGGTGGGCAGACTAGAACGGAGATGCTGTTTTATCTTGTCTTTCTTCAGATTTCAACTTCTTCTTTTGGTCCCTGCAGCTCAGGGGACCCCAGGAATGGCTCCACCTCCAGCTCCTGCCACTGCTTCAGCCAGTGCTGGCACCACCAACACAGCTACCACAGCAGGCCCGGCCCCGGGGGGGCCTGCCCAGCCTCCACCCCCTCAAACCTCCACTGCTGATCTTCAATTCTCTCAGCTCTTGGGGAACCTGCTGGGGCCTGCAGGGCCAGGGACTGGAGGGCCTGGCATGGCTTCTCCCACCATCACTGTGGCGATGCCTGGTGTCCCTGCCTTTCTCCAAGGCATGACTGACTTCTTGCAGGTGAGTGGTTGCCTTACTCTTCACTTCACCCTTCCTTTCCCTCAGCCCAGCCAGGTGCCTTGTTGCCATCATTCACCATTGGGCTACAGCCCCTAGTGACATGTCAGTGGGAAAGAACCCTGGGAATTCATTGAGTCTGGACCACCCATTTTGGAGATAAGGAAAATGAGGCGTAGAGAAAGCATGGTCGTTAGAGTCACTGCTTTCTAACCTAACCCATTCCGAGGGGGAGATGTAGTTGCTTGGCCTGACTGTGCTATTAACTACCCATGTGTACTCTGCTTTAAGGAGTAAAGACCAGAATAGAGCTCCCCATCTTCCAGACCCCTGTTGGTTTGTGCCCTTCTGATGCCATTTTATGTCCTTGTCCCCATTCTCACCTCATCTTTTGTTCTTTATTCCTTTTGTTTGTCAGGCCCCTCCACCTCCTCCACCACCCCCACCCCCACCCCCGGCCCCAGAGCAGCAGACCATGCCCCCACCAGGGTCCCCTTCTGGTGGCGCAGGGAGTCCTGGAGGCCGGGGTCCTGAGAGCCTGCCACCAGAGTTTTATACCTCGGTGGTGCAGGGTGTGCTAAGCTCCCTGCTGGGCTCCTTGGGGGCTCGGGCTGGCAGCAGTGAAAGTATCGCTGCTTTCATACAACGCCTCAGTGGATCCAGCAACATTTTTGAGCCTGGAGCTGATGGGGCCCTCGGTAAGCAAATGCAGGGGGTGCCTGGGCCTTCTTCAGGTAGGGACAGCCAGGGGCAGGTTAGATGGCTTTCGTTCAGGGGTGTTGCCAAGGTGGGTGAGGCTGATGGGTTGTTGGTGGTGAGTGGGCAGGCTGCGTATAAAAGCCACTGCTGACTTCTGCCCCTTCCCCAGGCTTCTTTGGGGCCCTGCTTTCTCTTCTGTGCCAGAACTTTTCCATGGTGGATGTGGTGATGCTTCTCCACGGGCATTTCCAGCCACTGCAGCGGCTCCAGCCCCAGCTGCGATCCTTCTTCCACCAGCACTACCTGGGTGGCCAGGAGCCCACACCTGGTAACATCAGGGTAAATGAACACCCTGTGTGCTCAGAGCTGTTCTCCTCCTCACTTTCCATTTCTTATTCCTAACTGTTTATCTGTCACCTAAAGCTGTGACTGCCCTAGCCCAAGCCTTGGACTTGTTGGGGGTGGAGGGGGAAGCGTCTTGAGGGCTGGGGCTTGAATCTAAACCTGTGCTGTTTACCCCCGTAGACGGCCACCCACACCTTGATCACGGGGTTAGAAGAATATGTGCGGGAGAGTTTTGTGAGTACCCTTCCCTGTCCTCTCCTCTCCTGGGTTTAGTCAGGATAGCTCCTGTTCCTACTGCCTCCTCCTGGACTCCCGGTCTCTCAGGGTTCCTGATTTTTCGTTCTTTGTGTGTCTTGTCTCTCAGTCTTTGGTGCAGGTTCAGCCAGGTGTGGACATCATCCGGACAAACCTGGAATTTCTCCAAGAGCAGTTTAATAGCATTGCTGCTCATGTGCTGCACTGCACAGGTCAGGGGCTGGCTGGGGTGAGTGGGGCATGTTGAATGTTCAGGGCTGCCAGGTACCTGCATTCCCTCCTTATGTCTTGCCCCACAGACAGTGGATTTGGGGCCCGTTTGCTGGAGTTGTGTAACCAGGGCCTGTTTGAATGTCTGGCCTTGAACCTGCACTGCTTGGGAGGACAGCAGATGGAGCTTGCGGCTGTCATCAATGGCCGAATTGTAAGCACCACCCAGCTGCAGATCCCCAGGCTTTTGTTTCCTCAGGTTTCCATTCTCTTTGGTATCCTGTAGTTTTCATTTTTCTTCTCCAAACTGCCATCCTTTTACCCTGTGATATCTTTCAAAAGCTGGTTGAAGATTTTGTGTTCCACGTGTGCTTTCTGCCCCTTAGCGTCGCATGTCTCGTGGGGTAAATCCGTCCTTGGTAAGCTGGCTCACCACAATGATGGGACTGAGGCTTCAGGTGGTACTGGAGCACATGCCGGTAGGCCCTGATGCCATCCTCAGATATGTTCGCAGGATTGGTGATCCCCCGCAGGTAAGGGACCTGATGGGCTATGGGGTCAGGGGACTTGAGGCAATTAGAGAGATCTGAGAGGGCCTTTTGTGGTGTTTCCCTTCTCTGTCCAATTTCACAGCCACTTTCTGAGGAGCCAATGGAAGTTCAGGGATCAGAGAGAACTTCCCCTGAGCCTCAGGTACCAGGGAGAGGTTGAGGGACTAGATAATGTGGAGTGGAAGGCTCGGGGCAGAAGTGCTGGAGGCTAAGAATTCTGAAGCCTGGATCTTCCTGCTGTCTGACTTGCAGCGAGAGAATGCTTCCCCAGCCCCTGGGACAACAGCAGAAGAGGCTATGTCCCGAGGTCCACCTCCTGCCCCTGAGGGGGGCTCCCGAGATGAACAGGATGGAGCTTCAGCTGAGACAGAACCTTGGGCAGCTGCAGTCCCCCCAGTAAGTATCGAGAGGTGATCTGATAAACCAAGGCAGCTGGAAGTTGTGGGAATTACTACTTTCTAATGATCTCCCCCCCACCCCAGGAATGGGTCCCTATTATCCAGCAGGACATTCAAAGCCAGCGGAAGGTGAAACCACAGCCCCCCCTGAGTGACGCCTACCTCAGTGGTATGCCTGCCAAGAGACGCAAGGTTGGTTTGCCTCTTCCCTGAGGATCCCTCTTTATCCAAATTCCCTTGTTGTGCTTAGAGTCAAACTCATTAAGCTGGAAGAATTCTTCCTAGTTTAGTCCCCTCATTTAATTGATGAGGAAGCCTTTCTGGGACTCAGACGTGCTCACGGTTGTTGCCCCTCACCTTTGTTGGTCTCTTTGCCAGCACTCCTGTCATCCCTCAGCTAGCTGCCTAATCCCATGTGACTGGGGCCCGTTTTCTTTAAGGTGGGTTTCCTCTTGTGGACTAACTAGCTCTAAATGCCAGATGGCTTGACCCATCCTGCTCCTCTTATTTTGAAGAGCAAGTCCAGCACATTCAAATGCTGTTTTTGGCCAGAGCCAAACAAAATTAGGAAGGCATTTCTGCTGTCAAAACCACACGTGGACTATTTCCCTTCTCTCTGGTAGCATGGAGACTCAGTGGTTGACTCATGGAAAGGGTGAGCTGTGTGGTGGCACTGGATCTGACGTTGATCCTCTTTTCCCTCCCAACCTCCTGTCCCCCAGACGATGCAGGGTGAGGGCCCCCAGCTGCTTCTCTCAGAGGCCGTGAGCCGGGCAGCTAAGGCAGCCGGAGCTCGGCCCCTGACAAGCCCCGAGAGCCTGAGCCGGGACCTGGAGGCACCAGAGGTTCAGGAGAGCTACAGGCAGCAGGTGCCCCCACCTTGGAGCAGAATAGGGATGGTCTAGTGGGAGGGCTTGGGTTAGGGTCCTTCGTTCTCTTCCCTGGACCCCTTCAGAGATGAACTGGTCAGTCTGGGGCTACCACTTGATGTTTTTAAAGTGCTTTGCCCTGGGAAGGCTCAGTGATGCCATGTTGGGCTGCTGACAGTGTGTGTGGCTGGTGGGGAAGTGTTAGCTCCTAAGGGATGGCCTTGCATGCTTGCTGGGACCCTAGGGGCTTGGTCAGTGCCTCTCCAACCTGCTTGCTCTCTGCTCTCTCACTCTCTAGCTCCGGGCTGATATACAAAAGCGACTGCAGGAAGACCCCAATTACAGCCCCCAGCGCTTCCCTAATGCCCACCGGGCCTTTGCTGACGATCCCTAGCTCTTTGCTCTGTGGCCCTCCCTTATCAGAGGACCGTTCCCCCCTCTTCCTTCACAGTATTTAAGAAATAAAAGTCAGATTTTCCTGGCTCTTTTGTCTCTAAATTATGTTCATTAAGCAGTCTGTCCCTTAATCTTCTGTGAACTCATTTTGTGAAATTACTAATCTCTAGGAACTCAGCTATAGCAGACAGCCTTTAACCTTTCCCTGTGAGATGTACACTGTCATGTTTTACTGTTCACGCAACACAACACTAAAATGTACAAGCCCGTTTTGGCAGTCAGCCATTTTCAAGGAAATTTCATGCAAAAGCTTTTTGCATGTAAATAAAAGACCTGAGTTCTGAGATGGAAGTAACCTATTCCAGGTGCATGCTAGCATAGGGCTCTCAAACTATCCAGTAAGAAACCATTTTTTTTTTTTTTTTGAGGAAGATTAGCCCTGAGCTAACTACCACCAATCCTCCTCCTTTTGCTGAAGACTGGCCCTCAGCTAACATCCGTGCCCATCTTCCTCTACTTTATATGTGGGATGCCTACCACAGTACTGCATGCCAGGTGGTGCCATGTCCGCAACCAAGATCCAAACTGGTGAACCCCGGGCCGCTGGGAAGTGGAACGTGGAAACTTAACCACTGTGCCACTGGGCCGGCCCCCAAAACCACTTAAGTTTCTAATTACCTAAATATAGTTTTCGTGTGACCAGCATGCAGTGGTCACACAACTCAACCAAATTTGACAATGGGAGAACTGGTCTACCCAGTTCAAGATGGCAAATGTTTGTGTTTGAACACTGAGTTCATGATAGCTATAAAGGAACTTCCTCTCGGTTTGTAGGGTTTGTAGAGACCAAGTGACGAGTGGCTGCGAATTCTGAGACTCAGAGATGCAATTGCCATCCCCTCCTGCTTTTAGCTAGATTAGTGCTGGACCAATAGAGCATGGCAGAAGAGAGATTCTAAGGTCAAATCATAAGCTTTGCAGCTTCCACCAGGACCTCTTAGAACACTGGCTCAGAGACATAGGCCTAATGACTCACATTGTGCTGGAGGAGCCATGTAGAGACACTGGTTGACAATCCCACTAAGGCCCCAAAGAAGGGAATCCCTGTGGAACCAGCCTAGCTGTGAGCTGCAAACTGGTTACCAACTGACCTCACTGGCACAAGAAGCCTAAGTGCCTAGTGGAGGCCAGCTCTAATTTGCAGCCCACAAAACTTTAAGATTGATTCTAAAAGTAAATCTTGAAGTATTTTGTTACAACAGATCCCTGGGGTAAGTAACAAATAGCTGCCTGACTGAAACCACTCACTACTGTGATAGAAGAGACTGCAAACCAACTCATCCCCAAAATCATTTTGGAAATATTTTTTTAATCCTTTTATTTTTATTTTTTAACAAACGGCCCCAGGGATAGGGAACCAGGGGAGGAGGGAGGAGGGGAAGTGAGGCCCCAGCTCCACAATCCCTCCCCACCCACCCGTTTCCCCCTTATATATTTATAATCTATATACAAACCCCGGGGGAGAGGGGGGCAAGGGGAGCTCCCTCAGCGGGGTGGGGGCAACCCAGGCTCCTTGTCCCCTCGGGACCCAGGCTCCTCTGCCCTTTGGGAAGGCCCTTCTCGAGAAGGTGGCCCTGCCCGCTCCCAAGGCTTCGGCATCCAGCGCAGGGTATCCGGTGGGGAGGCCTGGGGACAGGTACAAGTGGAACAATAAGTCATACTAGGAGGTCACAGATGGAATGACAGGAACTCAAGTGGTAACTCTTGAACTCAGACTTGGGGCCATAGGGGTTTCTCCTTCACCTGCTGGTAGAGGTCGATGCGCTGGGTGCGGAAGACTCCGCTGTAGGTGGAAGGTGGGGCCTTGAGACGGGAATTGACAAGGCCAGAGAAAGACCTAAAGGAGAAAGGGTGTTTAAAGTGAGCTTAAGATCTGCCTCCTGGTCCCCAAAGTAAGAAAGTCCTTGGGGATGGGCAGTCTGTAACCCCATTCCCTTCTCTTGCCTTCCAGCTGGGGGAGTACGTGATGACCCAGGTCCCCCAATGTTGCTGCTCAGTTTTCGATAATCCTGGAACGGCTTTAGTTCCACTGGGTGCAGCTAAAGGAAAAAAATTCATGAGCCTCTTGCCTCTCAACCCCAATCTCGAGACACTGAATCGCTAGCCCTAACTCTTGGAGTTCACTAGCACTCCAGTTCCTGTACCTTACCTCTGCTCTCCCCAAGCTAGGCGGGAAGGGCCTGGCAGGTGAAGGCAGCACCCGAGTAGCAGGAGCAGGTGGGGGCCGCACAGCCAGGCTGGGGGGCTGCAGAGCAGGGCCCACAGGTAACAGAGAAAGGGGGGGTGGGGCAGGAGGCGGCGCTGGTGGCAGGGAGCCAAAGTTCACCACAGGCAGCTGAGAGTCCACCATGGGTAGAAGCATCTATAACAAAAAGTATGGGTGTGTATGTTGGGGGCAGGGAGGAATGTCAGAAAACCAGGAAGAGTCTAAACAAACAAACAAACAAAAAGCCAGAGAGAAAAATGGAATGAAGGAGAAGTGGGAAGATAAAAGGTACCTGCTGGGCAGGGGCCCCTGAGGGGAGGAAGCCAGTTTGGCCACCAGGTTGCAGAGGAGTAGAATAAAAATCTGAGGGGGATGGCAGATCCTGGCGCACCTGTTGGGTAATGGAGAGAAATATGTCAACTCCCCCAAAAGCCTTCTCCCCAACCCAAATTCTCTAAACCTAGCATCTGCCCACTTCTTACCTGAAGCAAGGGTGGGTCGGGCAAAGGGCTGGGGCAGAAAGCTGGAGAGTATAGGAAGGAAGGTGGAGGGTAAAGAACTCCTCCAGCTGGCAACTTCCCCAGTTCTGTTGCTTGCAGTGCTGAGAAATCCAGAAACTGGCCCTTGACAGCTACCCCAGAAAGCAGTGCCGAGGGAGGGGCTGGGCCTGGTGGGAGGTACAGGGGCTGTGATCTGAAAAGAAATTGGAGTCAAGGGGGAGAAACAGTATCAGGAAATCAGTCACTTACTCCTTTAGTCTGAGCCATACACTAAGCCATACCAAAGAAATATGTCTTCCCCTTCCCTCTCCCCTGAAACATGGCTCCATTTCCTTCTAAGACCCCCCGGCATCTAGTCTTACCTGTAAGGGTGCAGTGAAGGTGTCCCAGGACGGAAGCCTCCATTGTTGGGATGTAACTGAGAGTCTATGGCTCCCCCAGAGACCTGCAGGAGAGCAAGGCTGAAATAACTCCTTTTTCTGGTCAAGAAAAGCTCGCCCACACCACCCACTACAATAAAAGGAGAAAAATGAAATGACAAAAAAATGTTTTGTAAAACTATACGAATCAGAAAGGCTTGATTTAAGGGACAGCAGGCAGAAAGGGGTCATGGCATAGGAAGTAGGACCTACCTGAGAACTGGGAGGCCCAGGGCTGCCATAGAAAACCTCAGGGTACAAGCGCTGGCCTGAGGAGCTGGGCTCTGGGCCACAGTGCCCAGAACCCAGATTCTTGGATTGTGGCTCAGCTGAGGCAGAAGCACTGGGGAGCAGCTCCCAGTCTCGGGAAATGGGAATGGCCTAGGAAGGAGAAGCCTTGTCCAGAGGGACTTCTGGGCACCCTGGAGGCCCAGGCCACTCCCAGCCATCTTCTTCATAAATTTCCACCAAACTCTCCCTCTCCCACTTACCTCAGGGACTGATGCCGTCAGCTCCTTCTCTGCTTTTAAACTGTCTCCTACCACGAGGCGCAAGTCCGAATCCTGTGATTGTGAGGCAGGAGAGATTGTCCCATAATTCAGACATGTCCTACCTCCAGTCCTTCCCTTCTCTCCAGCCAATGCAAGACACCCCGGATCCAGCCCATACAAACCTTGTCACTAGTGCCAAACTGGACCTGGGGGCAAGGTCGATGGGACGGCCGGAGAGAGGCAGGCTCTGGGCCTCGGTCTGTACGCTGCAATCGTTCTGTGCCAATGGGGCCAGGGGGCAGAGGCTGTTCCTGGGTTGGGGGAAGGAAGAGAAGCCCAAATAAGGGAATCCTCAAAACACATGGGCAAAGGGAAAGGGGAGACAAAGGTAGGGCCAAAGTCAAAAGTCCCAAAAACATTCCTCATCCTTTCTGTCCTTTACCTTTCTGTCCCCATCATGGGGGGCAGGTGGCCGTCTCCTAGGAGGTTCAGAGGGTTCAGAGCCAGGTGGACCCTCACCAGGAACAGCATTCAGGGGTGAGGGGCCTCCAGGCCGCTTGGGGGGCCCCTCTGCTGCCCCCTTCAGTCCTCCATCAGGGGAACTTCGCTGGCTGCAGGGACCTGATGACACCTGAGAATCCCCACTCAGGTCCACCCCACTGTCAGACTGACTCATCTGAGAGGAGTGGAAAGGGAGTTGGTTAAGTCAGGGTAGAAAGCACCCCAATACCTGACTGATGTATACAAACAGGCAAACTGAAGAGACAACTATGTGAGGGAACAGCCCAAGACTCACACCAGAACATGTGGGGAAGTATGACCAGTGCTCAATAAAACCCCAGCTCAGACACTCCCTTCCCATCCTCACTCACCTCTGTGCCAGCCACGTCCTCAAAAGGACTCAGGGGTTCCATCCAGGGCTCCATGGAGCCAGGCCGGTAACTCTTTCGGCTAGTGGCTGGGAAGAGCGCCAATAAAACAGAGTTGAGTGAGTGATGACCTCATTCTGAGCCCTATCTCCTTCCCTAAGCCTCTAACGTAATCTTTCCTTCTGCTCAACTTTACTCACCAGTATGTATGCGATTCCAGATGTGAGGTGTCAGGGCCTCGGTTCCTGCATCTCTGGACTCTCCCTGAGGACCTGGGCCCTCAGGCTTGGTGCCCAGGAATCCAGAGCTATGAGAAGGTGGCAAAGATTCCTAAAGGTGAGAATGGACACAGACAGAACATGAATGAGGTGGGAACTACAGAATATAAGGAGTTGGGTCAGAGTGAGGTGTGGAGTAACAAGGGAAACGTATGGAAAACAAGCAGTGATTAATTTTAAGGATTTAGGGTGAGAACACAATGACAAGAATAGGAAAGACAGTAAAGAAAACCCTTGGGAGTAAGAAGAGTGAAGCACAATCTCAAGCCCCACCCCTCACCTCCTGTAGCAGTTCTGGTTTTCTGGGAGGCCGCTCGCGACGTTTTGGGGGGAAGGGATTAACCCCAGCAGTGTCCCGGGGAGTCTCGCCCACCCCCCTCACCATCGGCCCTGACTCCTGGAAGTGGGGATCTGAGGAAAAGGGGAAATGAGTCAGCATCTGCTTGCTCTGTCACTGCCCCTAGCCTTTTCCTCCTCACTCCCCCTCCCAATCCTTCCACCCTTGTTCAGTGCAGACATCCACCATCAAGGCCGGAGGCTCTTGCCCCTTCAGCACCAGACCTCTCTGGGAACGGAGAGGTTCCCCTCCTTAGCCCCTTCAGCTTACCTGAATTGACATCGTTGTTGTTGGCCCTCTGAGGGTCATATCGGGCTGGAGGCCGAGGGGACGGGCCTTGAGGGGTTTGGGGAGTCCCAGGCTTGGGCCTTGGGTGCCCCCCTGGTGCAGCTGCGCTCCCTTGGCGGCTGCTGAGCTGGGCCAGAGCCTGTTGGATGCCAGCAGGGTTGCTATGGATAACTTGGTCCAGGCGGAAGACAGCAGAACTGCTGGGGGGCGGGGGATGCAGAGGAAGCCCCGGGGGACGCTCCTCTGGAGGACGGCTGAAGAGAACAGAGCGTCAGCTCCAGTATTCACAAAATTGTCTTTCCCTACAAGTCAAATCTCTTCCAACCTGTCCTCTCCTGTTAAAATCCGGGTGTTTCTGAATACGGCTAAGAAATCCTATGTGGACAGTCTACAGAGTGGGAAGCAAGTAACAGCAAACACACGGGTGTTCCTCTTTTCAAGCACTTTCCAGCTACTTTCCCTAGACGTGGACGTCTGACCACCTAAGAGCCCATGTGCCCTCAGGTCTCAAAACTCCACATCACTGGCCCTTACCTTTCCCTCAGGTTTTTCTCCCCTCTCCCAGATTTTTGACCTTAAGAACAAACTTAAGAGCTTGTCCCTACCCACCTGCGGTTCTTTGGAGAGGGCCAGCTCCTCTTGTCCCCTCGCCCTGGGCCGGTCCTCCCTCCAGGACCCCCACCACCTCCACTGCTGCTGCCACTGCTGCCAGCCTTGCTGCCTGGACCTGGGCGCCGGTTTTGCCTTTCCATGCCCGGCCGCTGACTCGAGAAGCTCCGCTTGCTCAAATCCTTGGCTCTCTGGCTCAGATCTCCGCGGGAGATGGTTGAAATGCCTGGCCCAGCTCCGCCTCCACTGCCCCCAGGAGTTCCTGCAGCTTTGGGAGTCAGCAGCGCTGGTGGGGGAGCCTCCTTGTCCCCTCGGCGCTCACTGGCAAAGTCGCTGCTCTCTGATGCTGTCTCCCACTCCTCATTGGCTTGGTCTGAGTTCTGGTTCGACAGATCAGGAGACTTGGCAGCTGCCCGGCGAGGCGGTGGGGGTACTACCACTGTTGTGAGGGCCTCCTCGGGCCCGGGAGTGGAGACTGGAAGGGCTAGGGGAGAGGGCTTGCCCTCAGCCCCTCTAGCAGCATTCTCTCGCTCCTGTCTCAGCCTCCGGAACCGAGGCGGTTTGTCCTGCTGCTGAGCCCTCCCATGGCGCCTCCTTCGGGGCCGCTCCCCATCTTCCACACCCATGGCAATGTTGCTGCTTCCACGGGCCATGGGGGATAGAGGCCCTGGGATAAGCTTTTCTTTCAAAGGCTCCTTATTGGGTGGCAAAGGACCTGCTGGAGGCTTCTTGGGAGCCAGGGACTTCGTTGGAGGGCTCCAGCCCGGGCAGATGGGTGGAGGGGGCCGCCCTCCCCCCCGGCCCCGGCGTGAAGGCACCCCTCTGGGAGTGAAGACTCGCCCACCTCGGGCAGTGGAAAAGCGGGCTGGGGCTGGCGAAGAGGGGGTTCCTGATGGTGGGGGAGCAAGAGGGACTTGGGCAAGTACTCCTTCCTTGGGTGGCGGGGCCTCCTTGTCTGAGGGGGCTAGATCACTCTCATGGGTCTCGCTGCCTGTTTCTGAGCCCCGCTGCCGGCGCCGCTTGGGGATTTCTTCGTACTCTGAACCTTCACTTCGTGTCTCACTGGCAGTACGGCCTCGGGGAGCGGGGGGATGGTTTGGTCCCCCTGCCCCAGCTCCACGCCCATCGTCTCCGCGGAACTCTCGATAACTGCGGAACTCTCGGCTTCGAGCTCCACGTCCCCGGCCTCCATAGGTCCCCCGAAAACCCCTCCCTCTGGCAAAATACTCGCCTCGGCCCCGACCCCGGCAAGAAGTAGGACCCACTCTTTCATAGGAATAGTCCCTCCGAAGCCTTGGGGCAGGAGAAAGATTCCCACTGGGTGGGGTCTCCTTGGGGCCCCCTATCTTCCCCTTTGCCATCTTCAGTGGGTCTGGCTTTGGAATCTTGGGGATTTCATCCCCCTGTTCAAGGGGCTTGGGAGGCAGCTCTTCAACTTTTGCAGGTGGTGGGGGTTTCTTTATAGGCCCAGCCCGGCGGGGAGGGGCCCCTGGCTCCTCTGGAGGGATTCCACGACGACTGCTGCCTGGGCGAGGGCCCCAGCGGGTCTCAGTGCGGTTCTCTCTGCGAGGTGGTGGAGGGCCTTGGCCCCCAACTCCACGGGCAGGCTTTCGGCTGGCTTCTGGTCCTGTTAGCTGAGGAGTCTCCTCCTTGGGGGTTTCCTTCTTGGGTGGTGGAACTTGTATCTTGGCAGCCTCATCATTGCCTGGGGGCCAGGGGAGTGGACGGGGCCCTGGGGGAGCTGTCTCCTCCAGAGGGAAGCGAGGGATTGGGGGTCCGGGGGCTCCATTCTCGGGAAACCCTGGATAACTGGCCAGATATGGTGGGGGGGGAGGTACTGGGGGGGTCTCGCTCCTAGAGACAGAAAAGAATGGAAATAAGTGTCTCAGGACAAGGAAAACTGAAACCAGGCAGGGAAAGAGAACACGTTATTATGACCTAGACACTCCTTTCATGTTTATCCCTATCACCTCACCAACATCCAAACTACCTTTTCTCCTTTCACTAGCAACTCACCCACTTCTCACTATTCAGACTCACCTCATTCCCTTGTCATCCTCATCAGCAGACTGGCGTAGTGGTGAGGTAAGCGGGCGGGGGTCAGCAGATGTGGTGGTGAAGACATCGCCTACCCAGGCCAACTTTGGATCCACTGGTGGGGTGCCCCGATCCCTTAAGAGAGGGGGTGCATGGCGCTCGAATGGCTCTGAGCTTGAGCCCCCACTGTCTGAACGCTCCCGTGGAACTAGGCCTGAGGAAACGGAGTATGAGAAAGATAATTCTTTTTTATGTCACAGGCCCTCCAGCCCAAGGACCATCTCCCCAGTCTAATCCTGTCAGTCAAGTCAACGTCAGCTCCTCCATCTCTTATTCCCAGTAAGTCTGTGTCTTGCCTCCTCTCCTGAGACAGGGTTATCCACGCAGCTTCCCTATAAATGAAACCAATCAGTCCCAAGTAAATCCTGGTCAATGAAGGACCACTATTCATTTCTTCCCCAAGCCCATTCTTGCAACAAAGAGCTATCTCAGCTGTGCTAAGCATATCTCCTTCCCCACTTCAGTGGTGGCCCTTCATCCTCACAGCAAGATGCTGATACACACTTCCCAGGACTAAGGGGTCCCCTACTCCTCCTATGGCCCCTTACCAGAAGGATGCACACCAGGAGGGTAGAAGTCCAGAGGGGGCCGGCCCTGGAGAAGCCTGGGGTCCACATAAGGAGGAATCATCATCCAGCGGGGATCAAAGTTCATTGGGGGCATGGGTGGGGGCCGGCCCAGAGCACCTGGGTACAGGGCCTTAGGGGGTGGTGGTGGAGCCTGTGGAGCTGGCACAGCCCCCATGGTCACAGGCTGTGGCGGTGATGGGGGCACTGGGGCAGGTGGGGCGGAGCCCTGTTGATGCTGCCATTGCTGCTGTTGTTGCTGCTTCAAGAGCTGTTCCTGGAGAGAATAAGAGAGGATAAGAAAGGCATCAAAGCCTCCCCAGCCCCAGACAGGAAAAGGAACCAGCCAAGAAAAAAGGTTAATACACAAACATTACAAATAAGATAGGAACTAGAGTGATACAATGGAAACAGAACTGACAGGCCTAGAAGGTAACTTATGGACAGGGTAGATGTTGAAGCCGAGGAGGGAAGCAGCCCTTAAGAGGCAAGTAACTCAATCTCACCTGCTGCTGCCGCTGGAAACGAGGCGGCAACGACTTCTGATATTTGGGGTAGCCCAAGCCCTGGCTGGAGGGCTGTCGGCTAGAGCCAACCCCATCACCCTTGGGTTCCACCTTAGGGGCTGGAGGTGTGGCAGGAGAAGGAACCTCTTCTGGTAGTTCAGGACCCTCTTTGGAGGGCAGTTGGGGTTCTATTGCATCGAAGACAACAACAATCAGAGTGGCCTAGTCCACCAAGATATTCCACAAACACTCCCATAATTTCAGATCTCACCTCTAGCTCTCTAAAGATAAGCCCTTCCCATTTAAAACCCATGAAAACACTTCATGGCCTCTCAAGAGCCAAGGATGATGCCATTAACTTCCCAAGAAACCACCAAAACAACAGATACTTTCTTCAGTCTTGCTCCATGCCAGACCTGTGGGAAGTGGTTTATTCAAAAATCTGGGTAATAAAATCTTCTCCCCCTCAGACATTCATACAAGCAAAAGGTCCTCTTTTCACCCTACCACTGATAGTCCAACAAACCAAAACAAGTGCCTTCTACTTCATTTACTCCCATCCTTACCAACTGTACCCTCGACCCAAGCAGACACCTGACACCTGCTTGTATCTATCTCCATCCCCGTACCTGGGCTGGCTTCGAAGCTGCCACTGCTGGTGCTACTGGTACTGCCACCACCACTCACCAGGGTGGGAGCTGTAGCCACACCTGGAGTGGGGGTCGAATGGGCAGGAGGAGCCTGTGCTGGCTCTTCTGGTTCTTTTTCTGGTGTTGGGACTGGTGTCGGTGGTGGAGCTGGAGGTGTGGGTTGTTCTTTGGGAACTGCAGGAGGTGGAGCTGGGGCAGGAGGGGCAGCAGGTGGGGCAGCAGGCTCTGCTTTGAGCCGCTTGTCAGGTGCCCCAAACTTCTCATCAAGTCGCTTGAGCTTTTCAGCACAGGCTGCCCGGCGCTCCTCCTGCATGCGTCGTTCCTCCTCTTCCCGGCGACGCCGGGCCCGCTCCACAGCCAGAGAAATCTCAGATGAAGATTGCTTTCGCCGCTGCCGCCATGCCTCATCCTCGTCTTCGGGTGCTGGGGGCTTGCAGGGAGGGCCCCCACGATCCTGTCAATGGGCAGACCCAGCAGGGCCAGAGGCATCAGTCATTATGCTTCTTACAGTCTTTTCCACAAACTGATCAACTGTCTCTAGCTTTGGGTGCAAGGACCAGGCCTTGGGGCTGATGGCCTCTCTGGGTGAGGATAAACTCATAATCCTGTTTTGTTTTTTTTTTTTTTTTTTCTGTTTCCCCTCTCCTTTCAGAGACCCAAACACTCAGGCCTCCTTGTTCTTCCTCATAGCATCCCAAATTCTCTTTTCACCCAGACTCTCCTATCACCAAGGATGTTTCAAACCTTTTCAGAGAGGCTTCACAGCTCTATACTTCCTGTAGCCCATCTCCGGCCCTCCCTCCAGCTCCATTATAACTGCTTCAGTTATTCAGCTGACACTAATCTCCCACAACTGACCATCTCAACCCCTCATTGTAGACACTCACTGGGTAGTCCCCAGGGGGGCCCCAGTTCCCGGCGGGGCCCCGGTGAGGTGGGGGTGGGGGAGGCTTTGGTGCAGGAGGCCCCGGCTCTGTCTCTGGAGGCCGAGAGGTCTCTGCCCAGGCCGTCTTGGGAGGGGGCAGTTCGCTGCCAGGGGAGTTGCCCTTTTTGCCATCTGCTTCAGGGAGCCGTTCCTCACCAGCAGCTGACTGGGACTCCTTGCTGTGAGCAGACCAACAATGGAATTAAAATCAGCCGCAACTCAGCTCTTTTTAAGAGTATACTACCATGAGAAACCGAGCCCCCTCCTCTCCCCAGAGTCCTAACTCACTGGCCCTCAGCTCCCTCCTCATCGGAGTCTCGCCCGTCTTCCTCATCGCTGAACTTGAGCTTTTCAGTGTAGTCAACCTCCTCATGGGCCCCTGAAGGGAAAAGTGAAGAGTAGTAGCCCAAGCATTCTGCTCTCCAATCTCAGATATCTTCTGGAACACAGGAAATGTTCTGGAACCATGTGACTAGGACACACTACCCCCCTCCCCTTGAAGTCTACATCCACTGTGAGTCTTGTCATTCTTGCTCCTTGCAGTTCTTTACCAGAACTTAGCTTTCCTCCATATATCTCCCCTACCCATGAATGTCTGCTTTTCTCCCACACAGCCCCTCATTTTTTCCTCACTTGATTTGGCCTTTTAAACCCAAAATACTTAATCCTTAATATCCACTTACCTGCCCAACCATCATCATTCTCCTGGTCCAACTGGTCAAACTCTTTGAGATTATCCTCTTTGAGGATGGAAGGCCGACCCACGGGCTCGACAAGGCGCATTGGCGGCCCTGAGCCCCGGGGGCCCGCCACACGTGGGAAACGGCTGTGTATAAAACGGCAAATGGGAGAGAGAATAAAAGACAGCACGTTGTATAACCACATACACAACTGAGCCTCCCGGACAGAAAACCATCTCCTCCACAATAGGCCCTCCCTGTCCCCAACCACAAACCCAGACCTGGATTACTCACCTGGGCCCATCAGGAGTGGGGTATCGGTAAGGCCCCTGGGGTCCATAGGGTGGAGGGAATGGGAGATATGGGGGATACATCTGCAAAAGAGCCCAAATGGTAGCTGCTCAGAAGGACAGTTAAATAGTCTGCCAAACAGTAGCTGCTCAAGACAGTTAAATAGTCTGCCAGCTCCTTAAACTTATTATCCATCCCACCTTCACCTGTCATAGGTCCCTGTCTTCTAACTATCCCCTCCAAAGATTAAACTCTAATTCCTAACTTTCTAGCTTCCAGCGCAACCACTCCAAAACAAGATATCCAAACTCACGAAGGGCGGCATCATTCCGCGGTAGGGAGGGAACTGCGGTGGGCCCGAAGGCTGCAGCCCACCCCGGGGATCATGGCCTTGATGAAGTTTGGAGTCCGGGCCCTCCAGCTCATCAGGGCCACGACCACCTCCGTCCCTCCAAGTTGTAGAATCTGTATTTTGGAAAAGGCAGAGTGTGAACATAGCTGAAAGTGATGTGGAGATAGGTGAGTAAACCAACACTTAGCACTGAGATGAAATAAGGTAATGTCCTGGCCAAAAGGTAATCATTCACCCACCCACCCATTCACTCACTCACAAATGGCAGCAACTCACTTTGGGGGCGGAGGCTTGGTCCGGGCCCAGACGACTGTTCGGCAGACTCCCTTTCCTTGGCAGCCTTGTCCTGGTCGCCAGCCGCCTGCAGGGTCGGAAATTCCTCTCGAGAGAATCGTGACAGTAGGCTTGATGCCCTTCCACCTGTTGGGGTTGAGGTACAAAGCAGAAAACAGAAGAACATTTACTGAGGATGCATCATGAAAAGTGGAAGGCTCTGACAGGTACCAGATCATCAGGTTCCTGCCTTCAAACTCACCCCTCATGTATTAGGCGCTCATGCCCCAAGAAAAAAGGTCAGTTCTGGGACCCCCTCCTCACCCTCATATAAAACTGAAACAAATTTGCTCGTGTACCCTATGAAAGTGAATATGGGGTCCAAAATTTAGACAAGAAGGACTGACAACACTTCACTGAAGGTACAGTGCAGGGCTTCTGCCTACCAAGGTGCCCAGACAGAGCTCCCCAAACAGCCCTGCACTTACCATCTCCATGTGCTCCATGGGTGACGCTGGCTTGTGCCCAGGACTTTACCCCGCTTGGAACCGAAGGAGTGTTCTGGGGAAGCAGAGATAATAAATGGTGATGTGGCTGGGGGAGCCACAACCTATTCTTTTTTTTTCTGAGGAAGATTTGCCCTGAGCTGACATCTGTGCCAATCTTCCCCTATTTTTTAGTATGTGAGCTGCCCACACAGCATGGCTGCTAACAGAGCAGTGTAGGTCTGTGTCCAGGAATCAAACCTGGGCCACTGAAGCCGAGTGTGCTGAACTTAACCACTAGGCCACTGGAGCTGGCCCCAGCTACAAGTTATTCTTGCCCCAACCCCTTCAGTAACATCCAGTCCCTCAGATACCTCGGGGGCTGCTGGGGGTCGTTTCGGTTGGTTGGAGGCAGGCGTCTGTGAAGCCGGCAGTGGCTGCGATTCCGGCGGCTGAGCGGTTGAGGCATCGGAACTGAGGGGATGTTAGGATGGGAAGGTTATCCAGAGCTTGAGATACCTCCTCTACTTCTCCAAATGGTGGAGGATAGGCACTGAACCAAGGCCTACTTGCTACTGTTTACAAATATTAGGACAAAATACTAAAACCATGTCACCCTGCATAGGCTGTTCTCTTGTTTCTTCATGCTTGCTTTCTATCAGACAGAAAGCAAAGGTACCACTCCTTAGTCATTAAACAGGAGGCCTGGAATAGGCAGGAGAGGGGCTTCCCTCTTTGTCTCTGGCTCTTATGTGGCTGGTCTACACCAAGCCTCTGAAGCTCAAAGTTAAAACATTCATCACTCTAGGTGCCCCCCAAGCCTCTGTCTACCTCTTGGGGTCGGACTGCTCCTGTTTGCTTGCCCATCCTGTTCCGTCTTTCGGCACTAGTGAGACGTTGGGGTCATTGCCTTTGTTCTCGGCTTTCAGGCTTGGAAGGTTGGCTGGGGGTGGCATACGCCGGGCAATGGCAACTTTCCCAAGACTCTGCAGGCCATGGCGAGGGGCAACTGGAGAAAAGGTGGAGATGGGGTGAAAAATGCCTCACAGGGCAGATCTGACAGTGTCCTACCCTAAGCCCCATTTAGACATCCTCAATGTCTTATTACTAAACTTTTCTTAGAAACTACCCCTTCCTTTGCCCTTGGCAATCTCTGAAACCCTATACAGTTGAGATGCGTTCCACTCAACGCTTCTATGTGGGCTGGTTGATCTTGAGCCTGCAGGGAGCAAGCTGGCCCCAGACTTCCCCAAGTCCACATTTCTTTGCCTCCAATTCTTACGTGTCCAAAGACAGGGAACCACAGACACGCCTTTGTAGGAGGATAACTGGTGTTCACCCAAAACCCAAAGTCCTCTACAGGACCCAAGATAAAATTGGGAAGTCTCTAATGTTCCTCTAGTCTTTCGATATCTATACTATAGCCACTTCCCTTCAAAGAACTCTAAATCACATGCCCCATTCATATCCAACGTCCAACAACTAGGAGCATCTTTACAGGACCCTCACCAGCGGGTTTCTGGATCTCTAAGGACTTGCCCTTATACGTATCAAACAGGTTGAGCGAGGAATACTTCTTTCCATCCTTCCCCTTGGCAGTCGGCCCCGAGCGATCGGACATTGCGCTGGAAGCTCATTGAGTACGTTGGGTCCTGCAGACACCTCCCCCAAAACGTGCCGGAGCCTGTGGGCCAGACACCAAATGTTTCAGTCTCTGCTTCCTTTGCAGACTAACAGAAGCCTAAAAGCTCCCTTTCATTCTCATTAGGGGGGCCAGATATGTGGCCCTCTGGTGTCTTTTCCTCTAGCCTATTCAAACTCCCCAGTCCCTTTAAGCAACCACAATCTACTCAACTCCCACAGAGCCCTCTTTCCCCCACACACCTCTTGTCAAGAAAATCCAAGTAAAAATCTCGTCTCCTCCTAGGAGAAACTCTCTCTCCTTTATGTCAGTCTATAAAGGGTAAGAGCCTCTTCACTATCCCAAGTTATAATTTCTCCCTTTCACCAAAATCATTTCAAAGACCTACAATAAAACAGGCCAAGTCCAAGCCCCAGAGAAAACCAGAAAGAGGCACACAGCTCCATTGTGCAAGAACAGTGCTTTAGATCCCCTACCTGTTAGACACCAGCTCCCTAACTGTGCACCAGGGCCCTGTGCCCCAGGTTCCATTCCCAGCAGCTTCACTCCCATCTGGGGAGGTTTGCAGGAAGGTATGCCAGGAGTTTAAGGATTTTATGAGCTTGCTCAGCCAGATGGCGGACTGGTGCCAGAGAATTCCTCATGAAACAATCGGGGTTCTACATACTCCCATTTACAGAACCCCAAGTATTTGAAACACCCCATCATCTCCTACAGTTGCCTCCATCCAAGCTCCTGAAAAAAATCTTGTCTCTAAATGAAGTACTGGTGGGTTCTGGCTCACCTATGCAGACATGAGAAAAATAAAGCGTTATGGAGCCGCCTCAACAGCACTGTGTAACTATGGGGCCAAAGCCAGAACCAACTTCATTTTCCTACCCTCAGTAAGAAAATCCATCAACAGTCATTTCTTTCCCTAATACCCTTCGCTCCTCAAGCAGGCCAAACTTTTCCATTGTCACTCGGTTCCTAACCAGGCATTCATTTATAGGGGGGATGGCGTAAAGGAAAGAGATGGGAGATGGTGGGAAATCCAGACAGGACCAGGATGAAGACTAAAATCGGGAAGAACTTTACGACAGGTTAGACAGGGTTGGAGGTTGCTTTACAGATGTTTCAGGAGACCAATCTTTGAGAATAATATACGAAAGAAAAGGAAATAGAAGAGTCGTGGAATGAAGAGACTAAGACTAATAAAAGAGGATTAATATGAAAGCGGATGGAAAATAATACAAGCAGGAATGTTGGGAAAGGATGCAGAGCAAAGTAAAGAAGCAGTGTCAAGAGACCCACGAAGAAAAGGGAGGTTGGGATAGAAAAGAGGAGACAGGAAATAGGAAAAATGAAAAAGTAGAGGTGAGACTGAGGAACCTAGAAAGCAAAGATGCGGGATAAAAGCAGGGTTCCAGAGGGGGAGTGACTCAACGCGAACAGGGGCGTCAAGGGGGAACCCAAGCGCTGGGTGATGGGAAGGGGTCCAATATGGAGGAAAGGAGCCTCTCCGAGAGGACTGTCGGGCGCGGCCCACCCCAGAGGGACGGCGGCGAAGGGGACCCACAGACAGGGTGAGAGGCCAGGAGCGCAGCGGAGGGTGGGGAGTTACGGGCCCACGAAAGGGGGTCGCCCCTTGAAGCCAGGAAGGCGGGGGGTTGGGGGCAGGCTATAGACCCTGAGCGCGGCTGGTAGTGCGGGTCCCAGGGTGGGGGTGTCGGAGGGGGAGGGGCAGACAGGCCCCGGCAGCAGGAGGACAAAATGGCGGCGACTAATGGCAGCTTCTCCTCCCCCCGGCCCGCCACCGCCGCCGCCGTCACCGCCACCACCACTCCCGCGCCGGAAAAGAGCGTTAGCACTTGGCTCGCCCAAACTCACCTGGCCGGTTGCGCGGGGGTCCGGGACCGGGGCCTAAGGGCTCCCCGGGATGGGATGGCGGCGGGGCGGGGGCGGATGGCGGCGGATGGCGCCGGGTTCGGCTCCTCCCGTCTCCCTCGCTCACTCCGCGGCTGGGCTCCGACTAACGGCCCATCCGGGCAACCGCCGCCCCCGGGAGCGCCCCCCCCACCTCCCACCTCCCTCCGCGCCTAGACACGCCCCTTAATTTACATAAAGGGCGGGGCGCCCTGCTACCCTATCCCTCTTTACGTACTTCCAGGGCTGTCCTTATTTAAAAAAAAAAAAAATGCAGTGCGTGTAGAACGGGCATAGGTCATTTGCATAAAGAGGAGGGACTTACAGGCGCTAGGACGCCGGTTGGCTGAAGAGGCGGATCCCCGGCGTCGGCCGTTGCGACCTGCAGAGGGGGCGGGAATGAGGCGCCGGTCCGCGGAGCGGTTGGGGCGCAGAATTTGCGCGACGAATCGGGGGAGAAAGAGGCGGAGCGTGCGTCGTGCGTTCGTGGAAAGATGGGAGCGGAGAGACGTAGGGACGCCGAGAGTGGAAGGAAACGATGCAAGCCCCGTGGTGCTTTCAGCGGAGGAGACCGGAGCGAGAAGACCGGGCGGAAGGGATTAACTGCCGGGGCGGGGGTGGGGGCGGGGGCGTGGAGGGGCGGGCGGAGCTTACGTAACCAGGGAAAGTCTCAATTCACGCGTCCCTTCGCGAGAGGTGGAAGCGCCAGAGGGGCGGAGCCTTCCAGTTATTAAATCACGTCATGCAAATAAGGGGGATAGACAGGCCAATCCAAGGGTGCCGGGGAGTGTATCGGCACTACGCAGCGTAGGCAGTCTTTGGGTAGTTCTATTTATTTGCATAATACATGCAAATTGTTTGAACAAAGATAGGCTAAGAATGACCTATTCATCAAAATATCGGCAACCAATGACTGAGACGGACAGTTAATTTTATAGCCTGTAATTTTCGTGAAAAATTTGATATTATTGGCAATTTGTGTTCTCACAATGGGTTTCATTCTACGAAATGCACTACTATTTCCTTCCTTTGTCTCCTATTAGTCTCCTATAGGGCTGCTTCAATGAGGCCTACTACCCGTTCAGCAAATCCTTCAACAATTATGTTTTGAAGGCGCCGGAGATATGCACAAAATATTACAGAAGAGGACTAAAAATCAGACCGTGCTTGGGGAAGTTAAGAAATATTTCTAGAAAAACGTGACTTTCATTAAGAGATAGGAAGAACTAGTTAGAATTTAGCCAAGTTTGAGGAGAGGGTGCACATCAGAGGCCCAGTGAACTGATGAGCAGAGGCATGGGTTTGGGGACCCGTGCCTAGGCCGGTGTGGCTAAATTAAGGAACTGCCTGCCCATTATAGAAAATGAGAGCAGAAAAATGAGTAAGAATCAGATAAGAATTTTATCCTGAGGCTCATTAAGATAGGCGAGATGATTTCGGTTCTCAAACTTTCAAAATGATTCTCTTGTCAGCTACCACAGCAAAATTTCTTGGAAGAGCTATCCATACTCTCTGTCTCCCATTTCTCTCCTCCCAATCTTTCTTAAACCCAGTCCAGTCAAGCGTACACCCCCACCCTCTTCTCACACTGCGTGTGTCAAGGACATCAGTCTCCTGGCTTGAAATAGCATTTATGTGTTGATGACTCCCAGATGTATTTCTTCATCAGAGACCTCTCTCCCAAACTCCAGACATACACACAACTGTGTACTTGACATCTCCTCTTGGGTATCTAATAGATCATTTCAAATTCAATATGTCCAAAACTGAACATTTGCTCTCCAGCTCTTCAAAATCTGCCCTAGCCATAGCCTTCACCATCTCAGCTGATGGCAATTTAAAATTCCGGTTAAGCCAAAAAACCTGGAATCCTCACTGACTCCTTTATCTCACTCCCTTTCAATCAGACAGGGACTCCTATCTTGAGAAAATATCCAAAATCCAGCCTCTTCCCTTCCACTGCTTTCATCTTGATCTGAGCCACCCTTAACTCTCCCCTGGGTTACAGCGGCAGCCTCCTAACTGGTCTTCCGAAGTCTACCCCCACTTCTACAGTCTGCTGCAGCCAGTGGGCCTTGTCTCAAAGGAGGCCTCAGAGGACTCCTTTGCTCGAAGTGCTGCAATGCCTTTCTGTTTCTCTGAGAATAAAAGCCGAAGTCCTTACAGTGGCCTACAAGACCCTAATGACTCGGCCACCTGCTATGTCTCTAATTTGATTACTCTGCCTACCTGCATCAAGCATGTCTCATTTTGGCGCCCTTCTCTGCCTTTTCCCTCTGCCCAGTTGGCTCTTCCCCCAGAAACCAGCATGGCTCACTCCATTACCTCCTTGAAGTTTTTGCTCATTGTTAGTCACCTTCTCAAATAGGCCTATCCTGATTACCCATTCAAAATTTTAATCTTCTCTGACCATCCTGGCACCCCGATCCCCTTTAACCTGCTCTACTTTCCTTTTTTTTCATAATACTTGTTATCTTCTAATAGATCATATAAATTTTAAGTTATGTTTACTGTTTTTTTTTAAAGATCTTATTTTTCCTTTTTCTCCCCAAAGCCCCCCTGTACATAGCTGTGTATTTTTAGTTGTGGGTCCTTCTAGTTGTGGCATGTGGGACACTGCCTCAACGTGGCCTGACGAGTGGTGTCATGTCCGCACTCAGGATTTGAACCAGCAAAACCCTGGGCCGTGGACGCGGAGCCGCGAACTTAACCACTCATCCACAGGGCCGGCCCATGTTTACTGTTTACTGTCTGTCCATGTAAACTTCGCAAAGGCAGGGATCTTTATTCACTCGTGTATTCCAAACACCTAGAATATGGAATGGCACATAGTTGATGACCAATAAATGATTTTTAAAATATTTTATCAAAGTATAAATTGTGTATATAGGAAAATATATATTTCGATGAATTTTCACAAATTGAGCAGAACATGTAACCAAAAACAGAACTTTAACTAGCACCCCAGAAGCTGCCCTCCCCCAAGACTAACTACTATCCTGACTTCTAACAACATAGATTAGTTTTACCTGTTTCTATGCTTTGTATAAATGGAATTGTACAGTAATGGTTCTTTTGTATCTGTCTTGGTTTGCTCAACATTATATTAATGGAATTCATCCACATTGTTGCATGTAGTTGTAGTTTGTTCATTCTCATCGCTGTACAATAATAGTCCATTGTGTGACTATAACCCAATTTATTTATCTGAAGGAATAAATTATTTAAACCCCAGATCCTGTCTATCCTCCTTGGTGTCACAGGGTTGTTGCGAAGATTAAATGAATTAATTTAAATTAATTAAAGCATTTAGAATGGTATCCAGTATATAGTAGGTGCCCAATAAAGGTTAGCTATTAATTTTGTTATACAGTTTTCAGATATTTTATTCAATTAACAATGATCTTTTACTCATTTGAAGTCCTGTACAGTTATTCTAGCACTCTTTAGGATGCCAACCTGGCTTCATCATTGGGAAGGGTAAACATGTATGGCCTCAGTGGCCTGGTCTGTCTTCAGTACATGAAACAAGCTGGGCCAATTGGATTCTTTCTTTCCAGGGAATCAGGAAATCTGAAATAGTGGCCAGCGACTGGGGCTTGCCAGAGTTAACTCATCTGGACCCCCTGCAATATTTTCACTGAAAGCCCAGTAGCTCTTAGGCTCCTGCCTCCCCTGGGGTAGGCTATTTAACCCTTTCTGCCATCCAGGGATCCTGTATCTCCAATATCTGCCCTCAGTATCCTCCTAATACAAGCCCCTTTTCCCTTAATTAGATAGATTCATTTTCTGTAGCCTGTCCCCAAAAGGACCTCAATGACTCATTTAACTCTTAAATTATCAGGCTTAATAGTGTTGTGACTCCTTTACTCTAATTAATAACACCAGTTCTTTCATCCAACCATCCGTTCGCTCAAGTTTTAAACATTATTGAGGGCTTATGATATGTCAGGCACTGCAGGGTGGATGATATTATCCCCATTTTCAGATGAAATACTCAGAGAGGCTGACTGATTTGTTAAGGTCACAAAGCTTATAGTGATGGAGAATGTTGGTTCAAGGTAATCCTCACTCTTAGTCATGGGCCTGGGTGATATTTTTTTGTCTGTACATGTCTTTTCATCCCATCGAAATTCCTTCAGGTCAAGACTATCTTATACATCTGGAATTCCCCTTGGTGTACAAACCCATCTGCTGCAGTAGACACACTACACAATTGTTGATGGCTTGCTCATAAGGGCAAGTCCTTGCTGCCCTTCCCTCAAAGATGCTTCATTCCTTCCCAAATCGAGGAAAAAAAAAAATCCCCCCAAACAGGGGCCAAACTGACTTGATCTGGAGGAGGAGAATAATTTATTTAGTTTGGTTTGACTCTGGTTCACAATTTTGTCTTTTTTTTCCCTGTTGGGGGTCATTAGAAACCCCTTCAATCCCACCACATCTCCCCCACCACAAATCAGGGCAACTCAGAGATAGCTTTCTTGGCTGGAACACCTGTTGGTTTCTCCTGTTCTCTTGCTTTCTCCTCATACATCAGGATCCTGGTTGAGATGGGAAAAGACACAGGGATCAGAGGACAGTCCTTTCAAGAGAATAAATCGTAAGCTGCTGCAAAAGTCTAGAAGAGGATGGGGCTTGCGAGGGTGAGAAGAAGAGAAGGAAGGGCAGGAGTGGGAGTGCTAGGGTCTGTGGGGACTGGAACCATGGATGGGGTAGGACCTTGGAAGGGTCGCTCAAAGGATGGAAGAAATGGGTGCTGAGTAATGTGTAGAAGATAAGCCTGGGGATGGGGGTGGGGGTGGGGAGAAAACAAATAAGTATAGGGGAGGTTGGAATTGGACCCTCACATTTTTAGGATGGCAGATCTCTTGCCCAACATCATCCTGAGAAAGTCAGTGTAGCTGAAAGTCTCCCCAGAGCCACTGGACACCTCCTTGATTAGTTTCTTTAGCTCCAGGTGGGTCTTGGGGACTCCAAGTTTCTCCAGCATTCGCTTCAGGGACATGATATCTGGAGGCAGAGGATGGGGGTGAGAAGCAGGGGGACTCTCTTTCACTTTTTCCCCCTCCACTCCCCACATTCCCATTCCCCTTCCTCCTACTCTAGTAGCTAGGCCCTCTCCCAAACCATGGGGAATGGAGCCCTCCCTCTTCCTAGGTCAGTACACTCCCTCAAATCACCCTTTTCTCACCAATATCTCCGTTTCCATTCAGGTCAAACTCCATGTATTTCTCTGAGTGAGGGAGAAAGCAAAGACCATAAACCCTGGCTGGAGGGTCACAGGCAGGGGCCGGTGGGCAGGGGGTTGAGATAGGGGTGCTGACCCGGCCGCTAGGTGCGGGAGAAGATGTGGCAGCAGGAGGTGTGGCAGGCAGAGTAAGTGGGGATTGGGAAGTTGAGCGGCCCTGGTAAGGTGTCGGGAACTAGAAGGGGTGCTGAGAGGGACAGGCCAGGGAAAGGGACCGCAACCAAGGGGCAATAGAGGCAACCTCCCTTCTTCCACCCACAAAAGTAAACTTGGTGCCTCTGCTGTCTCCTCTCCGTTCTTCGGGAAATCCTACCCTCCTCACCCCCCTCCACCCCTGCAGTTTTCCCCTCACTCTTGAAGGCTTCCAGTTTGGAGGGCAGATCCTCATCACTGCTATACTTGGGATCATCCAGGAATTGCTGTGGGGGGAAAGCAAGAGCCAGGGTAGTCCGTCTCCGGCCAGGGGGCCAGGGTCCCCTTCCCCCAGGCCCTGCCCCCTCAGTTCTTCTTTTTACCTTGTTGATTTCATCCAGTCTCTCTTCCTGCTGGGCCTTCAGCAGCCCGAAGGCTTTTCCTCCTGAGGGTGCACAAAGGTTAGTGTATCCTCAGCCCCCTTCCTCTCTTCACCCTGACTCCCAGCCCTGGGCCATCACAATTCTGCCTTCCTAGGCCAGCTAATTGCCCTCCTAGGCCCCAGCCCAGGTCTGTTCATCTTCTTGCTCCCATTTTAGCCTGCTGCCTATTCCACTTTCCCTACCCTGTAAATCCCTGCTTTGGCTCATGGCTCAGCAGATGCTAATGGAGATGCTGGTGGGGATAGACCAAGCTGGAGGTCTCTCTGTCTGTCACCAGCTCTCCTCTCCCGCCAGCCTCCTCAGAGGCCTCCCTCCCAAACTTCCCCTTTCCCCTCATTCCCTCCTCCCCTACGTCCTAGGCTTCACTTCCCCTCAGCTTCTGCTGACACTAGCACCCCAGGAAGAAGGGGGAGCTGGGTGTAGAAGGGAGATGAGAAAACATTCTCCCACCTTCCTCTTAAGGACAGCGTAGTGTGTGCATGAAAGAAATATTTTGATAAGCCACTAGAGGCATGGAAGGAGGGCAGTAAGACCCCAGGGGCATTTATTCTCAGGAACAAATAGTCTTTGAACAGGTCCAGAGGTTCAGGTAACTCTGAGGCCCTGCATTTTGCTGGGTTTCATGAGTCTGGGCACACAGGTTTGGATAGGGAGCTGAGGAAGGGCTGACTGAATGTTTCTGCGCTGTAGACAGGAGAAGAATCTGAAGTCTGCTGGCAGAGCTGAGAGGGTGGCAAAATGGGTGCAGGATCTCGTAAGGGAGAGAAACTTCACTCCCAGCCCAGCAGCTCCAGAGAGGCACTTGGAAATATGGCAATGTCTAATGGAGGAGTTTTAATTTGTTTGCTTTCGGATGTGCAATGTAACCCCCCTCGTTTTATCTCCTTTGAAATCTTCAGTAAAATCTACAGAGCTCAGAAATTCGAGAATTTTAGTAGATTCTTTGGAGGAACTGAAAGTGGTGCTGAGAGAGACAGCATTTGTGGACACAAGAGCTAGCGGGTAAGGCCAACGTTAGGGGTGTGTGTCTGTGTGTGTGTGTGTGTGTGTGTGTGTGTGTGTGTGTGTGTGTGTGTGTGGTGGGAGTTCTGGTCACCAGGTTCAACAGAGTTAGTGGGCAGCCTCTGATAAATGTCCTCCCTAGGCATACCCTTTATCCCCTCTGCTGCTGTTTGCCTAGTTGCTTCTAGAGGAGGGGAGGACCAGCATGTCCCCCTTGCTGAGATACTTTTGTCTAAACTCCTCTCCCAGAGCTCTATCCACCCTGCCCCAGCAAGAATGGAGACACCTTTCCCTCTCCTCTCCCCCCAACCTATTTCCCCTTCTGCAGCTGGGAGTTTTCACTTCTCACTGCCCCCTCCCTGACCCATGCAGGTCGGGGAGATGCTGGAGGGGACTCTGAATTCTTGACTTCCCTTTATTGAAGCTGCTTCTCCCCCTGCAGAGACAGCTGCAAGGCTGCACTCCCAGTGGTCTCAGTGCCTGGTGGGGGGAATTCATTTCTTTCATATTCATTCAACAAATATTTATTGAGGGGCTGGCCCTGTGGTGCAGCCATTAAGTGTGCACATTCTGCTTCAGCGGCCTGGGCTTCGCCAGTTCAGATCTTGGGTGCGGACATGGCACCGCTTGGCAAGCCATGCTGTGGCATGCGTCCTACCTATAAAGTAGAGGAAGATGGGTATGGATGTTAGCTCAGGGCCAGTCTTCCTCAGCAAAAAGAGGAGGATTGGCAGCAGTTAGCTCAGGGCTAATCTTCGTCAAAAAAAAAAAAATTTTTATTGAGTACTTACTATATGCCAGGCGTGCTGCTAGGCCCAGTGAACCAAACAAATGTTAACTCTTGTCCTCATGGACAATCTAATTGGGGAAGACAGACAATAAAGATAAACAAATATATGAAAGGCTTTTAGGTGCTTATGGAGAAAAACAAAAGCGGGGAGGGGGATAGGAAGTGCTGTGGTAGACTGCAGTTTTAAATAAGGTCAGGGAGGCTGCTCTGAGAAAGTGATGTTTGAGTAAAGATTTCAAGGAGGTGAGGGAACAAGCCATGTGGATATATGGGAGAAGAGGGAACTGCAAGTGCAAATGTCCTGATGTGACAACATATCTGGATATCTGGAGTATTCATGAAGTAGCAGGGAGGCTAGTATAGCTGGAGCCAGGTGTGTGAGGGGAAACAGGCAGGAGATGAGGCCAGATTGTGCAGGGCCTTGTAGGCCATTGGGAAGACCTGGGTTTGACTCAGAGTGACATTGTCTCCTAGAGTGGTCTTTCCATTAAGGAAGGCTTGGCAGACTACCATGGTGAGATAGAGCTTAGATGCCCAGGAAAACTTCCTGAGATAGAAAAAGTGAAAGCTGCTCTGACCATGGGACAAAAGGGAAGAGCAAAGAGTATCTAGAAGGGCAAGTGGGTGGAGAATGAAATAGCCTAAACACAGATGGGGGGAAAGCCTGCAAAGAACAAACATGCAAGAAGACACCTCTCACCCAAACTCAGGGGCCTGGCCCCTGCACCACAGGGCAGCCTAGCTCGCAGTAGTTAGGACTGGAGGGGAGGTGGGGCCTCTGGGCAAGAGGGGGCAATAGTGGCGAGGGTGCATTAGGGAGTGTATCAAGGAATCCACTGAGAACTTGGAAATAAGGGAAGTGGATAACTCTCTGACAGGCTGCAAAATCTCCATCTGAGCAGAGATGTGCAGAATCTCCTTAAAGCAGAGGTTCTCAATGAGTGGACCTTCCACCAGCATCACATGGAAACGTATTAGAAATGAACATTTTTAGGCCCCGGCCCAGACCTATCTAATCAGAAACTCTGGGGGTGAGGCCTAACAAGAGCTTTTTAGCAAGTGCCTTAGATGATTCCGATATACACCCAAGTTTAAGAGCCACTGCCTAAAGCAATAGAGTGGCTCCCAAGCCTGTGAAGCTTGCTGAACCCTGGCTGAAGGGATCAACAGAGCTTAAGCACAGGTCAGTGGGTGGTGGGGCTGGTCAGCTTTGGAGGCAGAAAAAAGGAGGAGTCACCAAGGCGAGTGTTGGGTTTTTTTTGGTGAGGAAGATTGTCCCTGAGGTAACATTCGTTGCCAATCTTCCTCTTTTTGCTCACTCAAGGAAGATTGGCCCTGAGCTAACATCTGTGCCAATCTTCCTCTATTTTGTATGTGGGATGCCTCCACAGCATGGCCCCACGAGTGGTGTGTAGGTCCGTGCCAGGGATCCAAACCAATGAACCCCAGGCCACTGAAGTGGAGTGGGCAAACTTAACCACTATGCCACCGGACCGGCCCCAAGGCCAGTGTTGTTAGTGTCCAGCCAAGTGGTCAGGGAGAGAATGCTAAGCTGGCTCAAGAAATGACCTGCTAGAACCCTGTGAGATTAGAGTCCCTTATGGAACTGGCACGGTGGTGCTAAGGGCCCTTGTTATGATTCCAAGTTCTCCAGGGGAACTGCCAGTCAGAATTAGGCCCCATGGAGAGTGCCCACAGGAGAAGAACACGCTGGCCAGAAAGCTTGTCTGTGTGTGTGCCCTAGATGTCTTCCATTTGCCCCTCCATTTTCCCTCTCCCACTCTGCTCTCTGCCCCAGGAGACTAATCTGAATAGGGCACCTCTGGCTTCTGGCTGGTTTTGGCTGATGGAGAGCCTGGCAGGAAAACAGCAGAAGGGAGGACATTAAGTTCAGGGCATTCGTTCCTCTGGCTACCTTCCCACAAGGTCACCTCGAGCGGGCTGAAACTTCCACCTGTGGGCAATGCTTCTCTCCTGGTGACCTGCTCTACATGACTCTACATTCTTTCAAGGTTTCAGTAGCCCAGGAGAAAGATTTCAGGTGGTCGGTGAACTAGGAAAGGAAAAAATGTACCTCCCTTTCTCACATCCAACATGATATGTGTTGCCTTGTCAAAGATCACAGTTTAAAGTTCTTATTCAGGTTAAGCAACAACGTTGTTTGCGCTGATGTCTTTATTAACATCTAATTTCAACTTGCCTGTATTTTAAATGTCTTGTCTTGTATTTGATGTGGTGATAAAGAAGTGCATGATTTATTCTATCACAACATTGTATTAATATTTTGCTACCTGAAACTCAGTATAATTGGTTTACTTCGTTATATATTTTTTATTTTAATGCTTTACTAGAATGCCAAAGAGATCTATGGCACAAAATGAGTAAGGACCCCTGCTGTAACCTCTCCCTCCTCTCATCCCTTTGGACCTGAAATGGCAATATCCCTGTGGTTCCCCTATACCCACTCACACTGATATCCACCCTGGTATCAGTTTCCCCACATTAAACCCAGCATATATGGGGTTAAAACCAAAACACTCATTCCTTGCTTACTCTCTGGCTTCCTGCCTCTAGAATCCGCTGTCCTCCATGGAGACAGACACCGTCAAGGACAAGCACCTGGACCATCTCCTCCCCACAAAGAGATACGGACTGGTGGGAAAGCTGCTGACCAGCCAGGTCACGGGCTCCCTCCTCTCTGCAAGTGTCTCAAGGCCAAAGACAGGCTGGTGGGAAAGCTCCCACCAGCAAGGCCATATGCTCCCCCTCCCCTACCTAAACCCCCAAATAAAAACCCTTCCTTTTAGCTTTTCAGGGAGTTTGGGATTTGAGCGTTAGCTGCCCTCTCTCCTTGCTCAGCACTGTGCAAAAATAAAATTCCTACTTTCTTCCACCACACCCGGTGTCAGAGATTGGCTTGCTGTGCAATGGGTGAGTGAACTCACTTCAGGTTCGGTAACAACACCTTGCTGAATAAACTGTCTCCCCAAATTAACCTAATTTGAGGGTGCTGTTTTCTCTTGGGACTCTGATGCCGTGTGCATATATCTGTGTTTAGGGAAATGGTTGGGGGGTGGGGACGACTGGGAAGAAATGGACCTCTGCGGCTCTATTTCTTATTGCAAATGAACAAAAGGGCATCCTAGGGTATGCACCAGACTCGGGGACGTGGTTAACAAGAGCTCTCGCTGAGGCAAGGCAGGAGTACAAGGCGCAGCTCTGTAGAACCATAACCAACTCACCAACATCACTGTTGCCAAAAGCCTTTTCTTTTCTAAAAAGCCTCCTTGTAGGGCTCTGAGGAGACCGTGGCTGCAGTTTATTTCTAAATTTCCCCTCTTGTCTCCTGGAAACCATGAGGAGCAATAAAGAGATTGGAAACACACACACACAGAGGCTATGTTTTCAGTGAAGCTAGGAGACAAAGGACACCTGAAAACTCCAAATTAGGTGCACGTGTGACCAAATTCCAAGCTGAGCAGGCAGCCCCCAGCAGTGCCTCAGGGAAGAGCGGGGAGGGCGGGAGGGTCCCAGTGACAGCTCAAAAAAACCACAAATATCCCTTCCTGGGAGGAAGGGCCTCATCAGGAGAGGGAAGAGCTGAAGGCAGAGCTGAGTGAACACTTTCAAATACTGGGAAATGTCGAGAGAGAATGTTTTCAAGTGCCCAAAGGCACCCAGAGGTGACAAGCCTCAGAAAGTGCCAGCAAAATTCTCCCTCTAATATTAAGTGCCTCACCTTAGATACACCTGGGAGATGGCAGCCTGTGAGGCCTCCTGAGAAATAAATAAAGCCTAAGGTTGGGGCAAATGCTTGCTTAAAAGAGAGGGTCTCAGAGGCAGAGGAAGTAGTGGCTACAGGGAGGTGCCAAATTTAAGGAAATAATCCATTGTTACGGCAAAAGAGGAGGAGCCCTTGAATTTGTAAATCTGGAAAGCCATCCTGGGCTCTCTCCCCACTATTCACATGGTCCTCCTGCTGATGGTTCAGAAAAATCTAGCTCATTGAAATTTGAGTGACAAAAGGAAATGAGCAAAACTTCTGTTCTTGACTACGAGAAAAAAGGTAAAAAAGATCAACACAGTTGGGGCCGGCCAGTGGCATAGCCATTGGGTTCACATGCCCTGCTTTGGTGGCCCAGGATTCGCTGGTTCAGATCCTGGGGAGGGACCTACACACCGCTTATCAAGCCATGCTGTGGCACGTGTCCCACATATAAAATAGAGGAAGATGGACGCGGATGTTAGCTCAGAGCTAATCTTCCTCGAAAAAAAAAAAAAAAAGCAACACAATTTATCAACAGATGACAATATACCACAAATATATTGCCAAAAACAAGTGGAAATTGTAACCCAAAACTCCTTTATGAGTTGAAAAACAACAAAACTTAGCACAGCACTTTTAGTAGTGAAGGAAGGCCACACATCAGAAAGAAAAGTACTCAGAGAAGAGATGATGGGTAACAGGAGGGTATGGATGGGAACAGGGAGAAAGATATAGAAGAAAAATGCAAAGCCAGTTCAAAAATGAACACTAAATTTCACGGGAGAATAGAGACATAAAATATACATTCCTAAATTTTAGTAGATCTTTTTTTTTTAAGATTTTATTTTTTTCCTTTTTCTCCCCAAAGCCCCCTGGTACATCGTTGTATATTCTTTGTTGTGGGTCCTTCTAGTTGCGGCATGTGGGACACTGCCTCAGCATGGTTTGATGAGCAGTGCCATGTCCGCACCCAGGATTCGAACCAACGAAACAGTGGGCCGCCTGCAGCGGAGCACGCGAACTTAACCACTCGGCCACGGGGCCAGCCCAATACATTTCTAATTTTTAAAATCGTAAATGACTTGTGAAATGTTTTCTTTTTCTATTTTTAAAATCTAAGTCGTTGTTATCATGAACAGCATTTGTGAAATTAGCTTTTATTGTATTTAATTAGATGGTCACATGGATTTTCCTCCTTAATCTCTTAATGCAGTGAATTGTGAGAATAGGAACTCGGAATTACAGGAATAGTGAATTGTTTTCCTAGGATAAAGACTGCTTGGTTTAGTTGTTTTATATTATTTAGTCAATTATGATTTAGGTTTGCCAATATTTTTATTGTTTTTTTCCCTTACATCTATGTTTATGAGTGAAATTATTTTTAACTTTCCTTTCTCAAATTGTCCTTGCCTGGTTTGTATCAAGGTTACATTAATCTTATGTAGTAAGTTGAGAAACTTTTCCTGTTTTCTGATCACTAGAATAATTTTTTTTTTTTGAGGAAGATCAGTCCTGAGCTAACATCTGCTGCCAATCCTCCTCTTTTTGCTGAGGAAAACTGGCCCTGAGCTAACATCCATGCCCATCTTCCTCTACTTTTTTTTTTTATATGTGGGACACCTACCACAGCATGGCTTGCGAAGCGGTGCCATGTCCCCACCCGGGATCTGAACCGGCGAACCACGGGCCGCCAAAGCGGAATGTGCGCACTTAACCGCTGTGCCACTGGGCCAGCCGGATTCTATTTCTTTAATGGTTACAGGTATATCAAGCTTTTAATTTTTTCTTGAGTCAGTTTTGGTCATATATTTTTCTGGAAAATTATTCATTTTGTCAAAATTTGCAGTCTAAATATTTACTGTATCTGACATTATATTCCCTTTCAATTACTTATTTTTGTGTGGGTATATGCCTTTTATTTCTGCTTAATCAGTTAGGTCAGAGATTTTTTAATATTAGTAGTCTCTGTAAATATATATTTGTTTTCTGCTCTATTTCGTTTTTTTTTTTTTAAGATTTTATTTTTCCTTTTTCTCCCCAAAGCCTCCTGGTACATAGTTGTGTATTTTTAGTTGTGAGTCCTTCTAGTTGTGGCATCTGGGATGCTGCCTCAGCGTGGCCTGATGAACGGTGCCATGTCCGCACCCAGGATCCAAACAGTGAACCCCGGGCTGCCAAAGCGGAGCACGTGAACTTAACCACTGTGCCACTGGGCTAGCCCCAAGGTGCCAATCTTTAAAAAAAGATTAGTGGAGTCTGATGCGATGACCAAGTAGATTGGATGTCTGGCACATGGAAGGCACCCAGTAAAAGCATTGTTGAATGGATGGATGAGCCTCGATGTTCAGAGGGGCAAGCGTCGAATGGATATTGAGAAGACACACTATCCGTCAGAGAAGCAATGCTGCTAGTTTCCTCCTGAGATGACGAGGGCCTTAATTAGCAGTGAGAATTAAGAGATGGAGAAAGATACTCAAGATATTTCAGAGGCAGAACAGACAGGACTTGGAGATTGTTTGGATGGGAAATTTGAGGGAGGAGGCAGAGTAGGATAAACCCCAGGTTTTTGCCTTAAGTGACTGGATAGATTGTGTTTCCATTCACTGGGACAGGGACTAGAGGAGGCTGAATGGGTTTGGGTGGATGCTGATGACTTTGAAATGCTTGTGAAATATTCTGGAGGAGATGTCTAGAGGGCTATTAGAAATTCTGGACTCAGGGTCTGGCCCGGTGGCGCAGTGGTTAGGTGTGCACGTTCCACTTTGACGGCCTGGGGTTCACCGGTTCAGGTCCCGGGTGCAGAGAGGGCACTGCTTGGCAAGCCATGCTGTGGTGGGCGTCCCACATGTAAAGTAGAGGAAGAGGGGCACAGATATTGGCTCAGGGCCAGTTTTCCTCAGGAAAAAGAGGAGGATTGGCAGCAGATGTTAGCTCAGGAGTAGTCTTTCTCAAAAAAAAAACCAAAAACTACAATAAAATATTAAAAGAAAAAATTCTGAACTCAGACCTCAAGAAAGAGGCCTGAGGTGAAAGTGTAGACTGAGATGGAGACGTGGACTGGGGACCTGGCAGAGAATAAGCAGTAGTTAAAACTGCGGCTATGGCAGGATTGTCTAGGTAAGTCCACGGTGGACATTCACAATTTGTTGAATGAAAGTGAGAGAAATAGCTCAAAAGTCCTCCAGCAGGAGAATGATGTCAAAGCACATGTGCAGGGTACAGAAGTCTGGAGGGACTCAGGTCTGATTGCTTTTATATCCCTGTGAAAAAGGAGGCAAGAGGGGCCAGTCCCATGGCCAAGTGGTTAAGTTCTCATGCTCTGCTTGGGCGGCCCAGGGTTTCACTGGTTCGAATCCTGGGCGTGGACATGGCACCACTCGTCAGGCCATGTTGAGGCAGCGTCCCGCATGCCATGGCTGGAAGGACCTGCAACTAAAAAGATCCACAACTATGTACCAGGGGGCTTTGGGGAGAAAAAGGAAAAATAAAATCTATAAAAAAAAAAAGGAGGCAAGATCCCAGAGTGGGACAGCTTCCACAGTGACAAGATCCAAAGTCCAGGGCATGTAGAGTCAAGGTGATGGTTGGAGTGGGCAAGGTGAAGCAACTGTGAAATTAGTGTGTTGAAAAGTCATGTGCAAGACTTGTGCAAGAATGGTCATAGGAGATTTATTCATAAGAGCCAAAAAAATAGAAACAACCCAATTGTACATCATCAGGTGAATAAACTGTGGTACACTCATATAATGGAGTAAATGGATATTTATATATTTATACATGCATTTATTCCATTAATATACCCACTCAGCAATAAAAAGGAACAAGTTACTGATACATGCAACAACATAGATGAATCTCACAGACATTATGCAGAATGAAAGAAGCCAGATGCAAGAGTGCATACTAGGGACTGGCCCTGTGGCCAAGTGGTTAAGTGTGCCCGCTCAGCTTTGGCGGCCTGGGGTTTTGTGGGTTTGGATCCTGGGCACGGACCTAGCACTGCTCATCAAGCCATGCTGAGGCAGCGTCCCACATAGCACAAGTAGAAGGACCTGCAACTAGAAGATACAACTATGTACTGGGAGGCTTTGGGGAGAAGAAGAAGAAGGAAAAAAAAAGATCGGCAACAGATGTTAGTTCAGGTGCCAATCTTAAAAAAAAAAAAAGTGCATACTGTATGATTCCATTTATATGAAGTTCAAGAACAGATTAAATTAATCGATAGGGGTATAAGTCAGTGGTTGCTTCTGGGACAGGAGAAAGATCAACCAAAAAGGGGCGTGGGAGAATTTTCTGGGGTGATAGAAATGATCTATATCTCAATTGCAGTTTTGTTTACATGGGTGTATATATTTGTCAGAGGGCATCAAACTGTTCACTTAACATCTGTGCATTTTACTGTGTATAATTATGTCTCAATGTTTTAAAATGTCATTTACATGTATATTGTCTTCCAGAGAGATGGCAGAGGTTGCAACACAGAGGAAGCTGAAGAGTCAGGTGCAAGCTCTTGGTGAATGTGAAGGAGGCTGGATAATGAAAGCAAGAGGGAGAGATTGGAGGCTGGCCGTGTAGTGTAGTGGTTAAGCTTAGCATGCTCCACTTTGGTGGCCTGGGCTGGTAGGTGTGGATCCCAGGTGCGGACCTACACTACTCGTCAGCCACGCTGTGGTGGCAGCCCACATACAAAATAGAGGAAGCTTGGCAATAGATGTTAGCTCAGAGAGAATCTTCCTCAGCCAAAAAAAAGGAGAGACGGCAGGTGGTAGGGTCTGATGTGATGACCCTTAGAGGAGAAGTTGTGGTGAGAGGTTGAAAATATAACCTGGAAACCATTAATTAGTTGAAGGACATTTATAAGGACTTGGGTGGAGAAGTCACCTGCATCTCACCTCTGCCAACACTGAGAGGAGGAAACACTGGGTTAGGTGGCATCACTTGTGCTGGGATTCCACAGTCCCTTCTGTGTTTTCATTTCTTTTCCTACTCGGAGCTGAGTTGGGACGTTACTGGCCCTGACCACCCTCAAGCCAGCCCACAGCTGGATATCGAAAGAGTTAGACCAGAGACGTGTGTACATCCACATCACAACTTTTCTATTCATTGCCTTTCCTCTTGAGCCCCTGGTAAAAGTTCCTTTTGAAAAATTCCATCCTTGTGTCCGCTGAGCTGACGAGCGCAGCAGTTCCCATCCTGCTGGTTAAATTCCCTAGAGGGTCTCAGAGTTATTGAGAAAGGCCTTGAATTCACACATATACCAGGATTTATTCTAGATGGACTAAAAAAAAAAATCCAAGTGCTATCTTCAGAATTTTTGGATATTGGACATCTTACATAGAGAAAAGAGGTGGAGAAAGCAAGGTGTCATTGAGTTCAGGCCCAGCTACCGTATTGGTCGTCCTAGCCCAGGACTGTGGAGGAGCTAAAGGCTAACATACATTGAGCATCTTATACAGTGGGGTCTGGAAGTTGATGGATGCTATTCCCATTTTACAGATGTGTAAGTAGTGGAATCAGGACTCCATCTTAGGCTGCATTGACTTTGAAGCCGCATTGCCTTGGGACATGGAGTAGTGCCACGTGATGGAGTGTGCACCGGCAAAGTATGGGGTTTTACCCTCAGGCCAGTTGCCCATTCCAGTCCCCTGCCCCTACTCCATTTGTGGTGACCTCCCCTCCTTCCCCAAACCATGGGCTTCTCACAGAGACAATTTTTTCCACATTGACTCTTTGGGGTTGGGGATGAGGTGTTGCTAGGACAAGGCAAGGTAAGGGACAGGGCAGAAGCTGGAGTTAAGGTCCAGTTGAGAAAAGTCACCTATTGGTTCCTCAGGCCTCCCCGTGCTCTGTGACCACCAGGGGGCAGCCCTTGCCTGGCCATGGCACCTCAGTCCCACATCCTCTGCTTAGATGGTGGTGAGGAGGCAGCCACTCCACTGACGGAGACTGGCTGAGTCAGTCCTTCCCAGACTGTGTGGCATGTGTGGTTATCTAGGTGGTTCAGAGAGATTAAATAATTTGTTCAAGATTATATAACTAGTTTGTAGGGGAGCTGGCATTTGAACCCAGCCTCTCTCCAAGCCAGCATTCTTAACCATAAGATGACTGCTTCTCCAAAAAAGCGCCCTGGATCACTGCAGTGAAGGGTGGGGACTGCACAATCTATGAATGTGTTGTGAAACAGAGCAAAAAACTCGGATACAAAGGATAAGTGTGTATTAATATAAAAGGAGCCAGAGAGAAGTGTGTGGTGAGGGCTGAGCGTATTTCACCTGGCATATTACACATAATCCTTCTTTCTGTGTGCTGTTATCTCGTGTAGGTGTGTGATACATATACAAGAGTGTGTGGCATACTTTGTCCTAATCCTTGTATAACCTAGGAGTTATATGTAATGCAATGTGTCTTTCATTTGTGTTTGTAAAAATACATTTTATGTAATGGGCAGTTTGTAATTTCTCAATAAATGTTAGCTAAATGGTGAATAAAATAAATGAATGGATTTGCCAGTGGGTGATAAATCCGTGCAGAACGCAGTAGGTAAAGCAGGCCTCTGCGAAAGGTGCATACTTTTAACGGAGTTCTGAATACGAATGAGTCTAAGCTCCTTTGTCACCTGCCACTCACTCTGCCAAACCACCCAAGGCGACAGGGTCTAAGTAAAACAAGGTGATTGCTATGCAAATACAGCTTCCAAACAAAGTCCCCAGCAACCTCCTGCCGCCACCACCAATCAGCCGTTTCTGCCAAGCCCCCCATTTATAGAAATTCTAGAGCAGCCCTGGGGCAGGGCCAGACTCAGGGAGAGGAATGGATAGGGTGGGCCTGGGCGCTGTTGCGCCATGGAGAGGGAAGTAGGTTAGCTCTGGGCCCAGGAGGGCTCCTGGAAGCTTATTCTGGGTAAAGGGTTAGTCTTCTTGAACCACGGAAGGTGGGGGAACCACATCCTGGTCTCACCCGCCCACCCACCCTAGCGTTACCAGCCGTCTAAGCCCCACCCTCCCCCTCAAAAACCTAGGCAACCTGCCCACATGCTGCCCTCACCTCCTAGTGACCCAGATATCTCATCAGCAGCATCCTCCTCCTCTGAGAGGCATGCATTTGATACCTGAGGTCCCAGGCAGTTGAGGTCCTTGGCAAGTGCTGTGTGAGTCCTGTGTGTCACAGGAAGCTCCCCACTCCGATCTGGTGACCAAAAGCCTGTCTGCAAGTAGTGGGTCTTTCCTCCTCCACCCAGACCTCACTGCTCACGTCCCCCTCGTCAACTGGGACACCCTCCGACATGGCCCGGATGCTGTTGCTCATCTTTATCATGGTCCAGCCAGGTGACAGGGCTTTCTTCCAGGACCCTGAGGGGTGAGGCTGGGAGGAGGGAGGATGGGGGAGGCTGGGCACAGATGTCCCGGGGGAGCAGGCTTGGTGAGGGCTGAACATTGAGCCCTGAGGAGAGTGGCGAGGAAAGGAGAGCGGGAGCAAGTGGGGCCCTCAGTAAAGCTGACACCCAGCGAACTCCCCAGTTCACAGTTCCCTCCATGGCTACATGTCGCCCGCAGGGAGGGTCATTCCCCAGCTTCCATCCCAGGTCTTTCTTCTTAGCCACCTTCCTAATAAGATAAACTTGAAAGAACTGGTAAAAAGGGCCTGAAGGAAGGGGTCGATTATTTTTAAGGGGTCAGTTTTAATTTGATGAATTTAATAAGCTTATTAGACAAAGCTTATTATCTGGGGTCTAGATATAAGTAGTAGTTTGGGAGACCTAATTAAATCTAAGATAAGTTTCTTAGTGAAACTGATTTTAATTAACTGAGAGACCTTAACTATCAGACATATTCATTAACTATATACAGTGTGGATTCCAGACCTGCAGCTTCTGTGTCAGCTGAGAACCTGGGGCAAATCCTCAGGCCCCTGCACCAGACTCACTGAATTAAAAAATCTGGGGGCAGGGCCTAGCAATCTGTTTTAACAAACATTCCAGGTGATTCCATGCACTCTCAAATTTGAGGACCCCTGACATAGAAGAATGACTGTTAAATTTCACTAACTAGAGAATTTAATCAAGGATTTTAATAATTGGTTTAATTCATCAATTTGGATGAGTTAAATAGGGACCTGAATCAATTATAGCCACGTCTTCACCTGGAGGTTTAATTAGTTAATGCTCTTTAACAAAAAACAGAGTAGCAAAGGTGGTTTACTATAGAATGTCGTTAGTACTAAAGCAATGCCTAGAAAAACGTAGTTAATGATATTAGTTAACTAGGCAGCCACATTCACTAATGAGCTTCAATCTCATTGTGACAGGTTAAATTTCAGCAGGGTGTTACTAGTGAATGCAGCTGGAGGATGACGGGAGCAGGTGAGGGTGAGAGTTGGTAAAGAGTTTGAAAAACTATTTAATAAGCATTGTTAAGAAATTAGGTTGGTAAGGAGGAAAGGGTTTAATGAGGCACCCAAAGTACTTGCCCCCCAGGCCCTCCGTAGAGGGGAATATTCTACTGTAAGCCCTAGTCTTTTCTCTTTGGAATAACTGGGGAGGCCTTTCTCTTGGTCTTTTCTCCGCCCCCAGGATCCTGTGCTCTCTGGGTGGCCCAGCCCCCTGAGATTCGTACCCAAGAGGGCACCACTGCCTTCCTGCCCTGCTCCTTTAATGCAAGCCAAGGGAGACCAGCCATTGGCTCCGTCACGTGGTACCGGGACAAGGTGGCCCCGGGGAAGGAGGTGAAGAATGGGACCCCAGACTTCAGGGGCCGCTTGGCCTCTCTTGCCTCTTCCCGCTTCCTCTGTGACCACCAGGCTGAGCTGCACATCTGGGACATCCGAGGCCGTGATGCTGGCGTCTACGTGTGCAGGGTGGAAGTGCTGGGCCTGGGTGTCGGGACAGGGAATGGGACTCTGCTGGTGGTGGAGAAAGGTGAGGTGAGGGAGGTTGTACCTCCTTGGCTGGAGGTCCCACTCGCTCCGAAGTCTAGAGTCCTTCTCTGAGGCTGCCTGCCCTCTGGCCCTCCTTGAGCCTGTGCACACGTCCTCCCCAGGGCCCCCTTTACCAAGTCCTTCCTCTCCATCACCCCCATGCAGGACCTCCTTGGCTAGGGGCCAACACCATCCTCCTCCTTCGGGCTGCATTTTATGCCTTCAGCTTTCTCTCTGTGGCCATGGGCAGCACCATCTATTACCAAGGCAAATGTGAGTAAAGGAGGCCCGGCAATGGTGGAAGAGATGGGAGGGGCAGTGAGAGAGCTGGAGGAGCGGGAGACAGAGACCAAGAAGAAGAGGGCTGCAGCACTGAGGGACTCCTGTCCTCTCCACCAGGCCACTGTCACATGGGAACACACTGCCACTCCTTGGATGGCCTCTGATGAATGATTCCAGACTCCAGTGATCCCAACTCTCTTCAAGAGACCCCAATAAATCCCTCTCTGCTCCACCACTAACTACTTCTTGTGAGTCTCGTGTATTTCCTTCTCCATTCTCCAGATGCCCCAATGTGCTCTTCTACCAAATCTGTCCTGGAAAAGTCCAAGGAGGGAGCTTCCCAGCCATGGATCGTGTCTAGAGCCCCTCCAACCACCATCCTGTGGCTCAGCGTACCCACCTCTCCCAGGCACGGGAGGCTGAGGCCGATTCTCCTGAGAAATGGGGAGCATCAGATCTAATTAGTCCTACTGTCAATTGCCCACAGGCAAATACTCTTTTCTGGCCTTCAGGGGAGCTCGGCTCTCTAAACACCCTTCCTCACCCAATAAATCACTGCTTGACCCCAGAGTGGCTGGGAGGGTAAGTCACTTAAGTTTTGATGGTGGCCATGTTAAACGGGGGCTTGAGTTGGACTGAGAAGCCTGAGACACACAAGGTGGTGAGACCACTGTCTTTACTGGGAAACCACAGGATGGCCCTGAACACCCACGTGGGTTGAGGGAGGCATTTGGGGTGCTCAGGTGGATTACTTCTTGGCAATGCAGGCGTAGTCAGTGCTGGGGTCCTCCTTAGAGCCTTTTCTTTGCCTGTCGCCAACGTCAGACACCTTGCTGGGCAGCCTCTGCAGAGATGCATAGTGGGGCTCCTGCTCCCAGAGCTGGACCTGGGGTCAGGGCAGAAGGTGATGACGTGAGGTCACCGGTCACCGGGAGAGCCTCCCTCTCTCTCATGTTCCCTTGTGAGTTCTTGCCCCACTCCCACTTTCTTACCTCATTACCTCAGTCTCCCCCTGATTGGCACCCCCAAGCTCTAAGCTCTTGCTCCTTTCTCTCATTGCCCTTTCTCTTTGTGTTTCTCTCACTCTACCCCACCCTCCACCCACTCTTAATCTCTCTCTCTTACTTTTTCCTCTTGGTTTCTCTCTCATTTTCCCTGTGTCTCTCTCTGATTTTCTCTCTTATTCTTCATTGCTTTCTCTCTCTCATTCTTTCCTTTCTGTCTTATTTCCTCTTCCTATCTCTACACCATTTCTTTCCTCTCTTCTTCTCATTCTCTCATTTCTCTCTTTCTGCCTCCCACTTTTGTCTCTGTCCCTCTTTCTCATGCCCCTGTTTCTCTCTCTTCTCTTGACCCCCATCTCAGCCCTCAGCCCCCTCTTGTCACCCCATCACCCAGTTCCCTGCCCCCGACTCACCCAGCTCCTCTCCAGCCTCCTCACTGGAAAGAAAGAAGAAACTCAGCTTGGCCCCCCGTTGTATCTTGCAGCCCTTCTCCCCTGCTCTCCCCACCCCATGGAAGTGTCCTCACTTGCTGACTTCCCTGTGGTTCTCACACCAAAGCCCTGGCCTCTCTCTTTGGACATTCTCCCCTCCTCTCTCTGCCTGACTTCTACCATCTTCCTCATCTCAGGGTGTGTCAGGCTTGATGCGGACTTCTGAGAAAGCAGTAGGAAAGGGTGATGGGGGCAACCAGGGGCATCACTGTGGGACAAATGAGGAAGATGTGGGTGGGGCTCACCTCTCCGATGGAGCCGACACAGGCAGGTAGACAGAACAACCACAACTAGGAGCAGGAACCCCCCGAGCCCCAAGCTCCCATATGTGTAAGGCTCCATCTGTGTAGGGAAAAGGGGTCAATATTAGAAGGCCCATTTCTCTCTTCAGTTTACCCATCCTCCGGGTTGACATGGGTATCTCAGCTTTCCTCTCTGACAGTTTTAGAGGCAGAAAAACATACTCTCAGAGATTCTTCACTCCGGAACATGTTACCTCATCTCCTACCAGAGGTACTCATCCCTCATCTGTTATCTCATTCATAACCAAGATTGCTCACCCCTCGGAGGCTTCCCACCACCATCCAGGCCATCTCTGGGCTTCCGCATAGAGTCCCTTGTTCACCTGTACTGTCTGGTCCTGAGAGGCCCTGGCCACTACTCGTGAACCACACACACTACTTATCACCCATTGTTCCCTGTGCATCCACAACCAACCAACCCCCCTCCAAGGCAGAGTGTTACCTTCTTTGTGTCTGGAGAACCCATTAGGCTGGAGACTGAAGACTGGCCTGGAGGTCAGGTAGCCCCTGCTCTTCCAGGCTAAATGCCCTGGGGTGAGTCACGTGCCTCAAGTTCCTCATCTGTAAAGAGTGGGGCCCTCTGTTACAATCGTTCCCAGCCTGAGGAGCCTCACTTACACGCCAACCCCGAACCCGGCACTTTCCATTTGTCACTGCTAATCCTGACAACAATGTAAGGTATTATGGTGCCCATTTCCCCGGTGAGAAACCTGAGACTCAAGCCCAGACTCTTTCTTTTTCTTCTTCTCCCCAAAGCCCCCCAGTACATAGTTGTATATTCTGGTTGCAGCTCCTTCCAGTTCTGCTATGTGGGACACTGCCTTAACACAGCTTAGTGAGTGGTGCTAGGTCCATGCCCAGGATCCAAACTGGCAAAACCCTGGGCTGCCAGAGCAGAGCGTGCACAATCACTCGGCCGCAGGGCTGGCCCCTCGAGCCCAGACTCTTACAAAGACTTTCAGCCCAGAAGTGGCAGAGCTGGAGTTCAAGGGCAGCTTTGTCCAGACCCAGAGGCCACACCTTTTTTCCTGCCCTAAGCTGACCAGGTGGTTCAGAGGGGCCTCTTCAGCACTGGGTAGTTCTAGGTTCTGGTGAGGGGGTTGATGGAGGAGGAGGAGCCAGGGTCTGGAGCGCGTGTGGGGATTGGCGGAAAAGTGGGGGCGGCAGTGTCCAGCACCACCCGGCAGCTGGGCTGCTCCCTCAGCCCCAGAGCAGCTGGGGAGAGCATAGCCCTACTTGGCTGATGTGGAGTGGAGAGCTGCTTCCCAGGGGCAGATACTGCTGGGGTTGAAGTGGGGCAATGGGGAGTGTCTAGGGCCCCATAACTTCCCCTCAGGCACTTCCTGCCCTACAACCACTGGTTCCTGTTTGAGGCCAAAGCCGGATGCACGGACCAGGGTCTGAAAACTGAGACCCTTCCGGGTTCAAGAGGAATGCTAGGGTGTGTGAGGGAGTGGGAAGCAGAAGCACAGGTGGAGAGGAGGGCCTGTGGTAGCCAGGAGGGGCAGTGAGGGTAGAAGTGGATTGTTCTTAATTTCTTTGGAGAACAGAGATACAGGCTGGACAGAGGATTCCTCCAGGGCCGAGAGAACCTCAAAGCCATTCTCTCCCTTCCCTCGTCTTAGCCTCACCTCACTCGGCGGTGTGACTGCCCACTCTCACACACCCCTTCCCTGGAATTCCCCCATCAGGGTCCTTGCTCTCTCCCAGCTTACCTAGAGCCCATGGCCTGTGTGCGGACAGACTCCAGACTGGCCAGAGTTGCCTGGGTGGAGAGAACTGTTGCCACCTCAGACATTCCTGCCCCTCATCTGGCTTTAACTTCTCCCCTAGCCTCGGAACCTCTGCAGTGTCGTTAGGAAAGGAAGTTAGGCTTTGGGGGTTAGGGTTATGACATCTTTGCCTTCAGCCTCCTGTGACTGTAACTAAGCCTGTACTCCCGCTCAGCTCCAGCCATCCTATTGATCCTGCGAGTAGACAGTGAATGTACACCTCCTCTGAGTGCCCTGCCTGATTAACTTTTTCCCGGTGATCGCTCACACTGCATCCACTGAGAGCTCAGGATCTTGGTGTAGGTGTGTGGACACACACCCGGCTCCTACATCAGACTGTGAGCTCTGGTGGATTTGGGGTGACTCACCTGGTGTTCTGGGGCTGTATCTAGCAGGGTGTTTGGCTGACTGATTAACAAACAGGAGATTCAGAGGAAGCCAGACTAGATCTACATGAGCACTGCTGATAGATCTAAAAAGAAAGTTGATGACAAATTGGTATTGGGAAAGGAGGTATGCGCAATCCAGGTGGACTTCCTGCAGGAGGAAGCATTCTGATGTTGAGCACAAAAGTAAATATGGGCAGCGGTCTGAGGCCTCTGGACAGAGACCTGGATGAGGTCTCTTAGTGGTACTATGATGGAAAGGTAGAGGGGTGCTAGAGGATTACACACCCAGTCTTTAAGGAGGGTGATGACTGGGGAGCTCATGTGGAGGCAAGGGGTGAGGAGGAGATTTAGTGCCTGGGTCCATATGCATTTGAATTTCCTTCTCCAAATTCAGAAACTTTTTGCTACTTCCGCCCCAACCCCTACCCCATCCACAATGTTCCCCATGCAGGACAGTAGGACAATATTCAGGGTTTTTTTTTTTTTTTTCATTTTATTATAAAAATATTCAAACATAGAAAAAAATGGAAAGAACTGTACAGTGAACATATCCCTACTACCTAGAGTCTACAATGAACATTTTTCTATACTTGCTTGATCACATATCTATCAATGCATCTCATCTTTTGACATCTTTCAAAGTTGCAAACGTCAGTACATTTTACCTCTAAAGGCTTTACCATGCTTATCACTGATTATCATTATTTGTTTCCCCATTTCTTTTTTGAGAGGGCCGAGGAAGGCACGATTTACATACATTAAAATGCACAAATCTAAAGTTAGTACTCAGTTTTTAAACTGTCTTGTGGTCAAGGCTCTGGAGCCAGGTGGCCTGGGTTCAAATCCTGATTCTGCCACCACTGTGTGACCTCCTACAAGTTCCTTAACCTCTCTGTGCCTCAGTTTCCTCTTAGGGTTTTTGTCAGGATTAAAAGCATTATTATATATAAAGTGTGTAGATCAGTGGCAGGCACATGCTAAATGCTATTTGTATATTAGCTATATTATTATTATTACTCAAACATGCAGAAATGTCATCAAGAAGGGGAGATGATCTGGGGCCACCTCCAGGTTCTTTGGACTGGTTTTTCCGCTCTTCAACTCCTACTGCGCTGCCTACCATACCGTTGACTTGCTCCTTGCTGCTTTGTTTTGCTTACTCATTCATTTGTCCTTTCTTGCCCTGACTAGACATTTAGTCAGCACCTACTAAATGGCTGGGGCTCACTCTGGACTGCAGAGCTCTTTGAGGGTAGGGGCGTGCCTCACTGCTCTCCTGCCTGCACTCTATGTAGCAAGGGAGCTAATGCTCCATTTCCACCCCTCCTCAGTGAGTCGGTAGTTAGCGCTGAGGCTGAGGCCCCTTCAGCTGCAATCGCTGTGGACTGGCTTAACTCTGCCTTTCTCACCTAGCTCTGCGGGCTAGGAGTGAGGAAGGGAACGGGAGGAAGAGGGCAGTCCAGCGTGGGGGATAGGTTCTTCTCAGGGGCCCATTCATCCCTCAAGACCCCAGTTCTTGTCCTCCTATTCTAGCCGTTGATCTCGGGGACATGGATGCCCTCCCTGTAACACCCACCTCTGGAGTGTAGAAGAATGCAGACTGTGCTGGAAATCTAGAGTTCTGTGTTCTCACTGCAGCTTTGCTGCCTGACTTTCTGCAAGCTACCTTCCCTTCTTGGGCCTCAGTTTCCCTCCCTGCTGACCCAGAAGATCTCTAAGGCCCCCTCTAGCTCTACCCTGAAAAACTCATCTCTTCACCCCAACTCCTTCCCCAGTTCAGAGAACCCAGGCATCCAGCTGCCCCACCCAGCTCTGGGTAAACAGGAAGCTGGGTGAGGGGAGCAGGGGTGTGTGGAAAGTCCCAGCCAGGTGTGTGGCTCTATGGGGAGGGGGTGGCCCCACCCCTGAGCTATGAAAGCCCCCCTGCCCTGGCCCTGGCTCAGTCTCAATGGGGGCACTGGGGCTGGAGGGCCGGGCTAGGAGGCCCCAGGGGATGGACTGCCTCCTGCTGGCTGTGGCAGGCGCCACTTCCCTGGTGACCCTGCTGCTAGCTGTGCCTATCACTGTGCTGGCTGTGCTGGCCTTCGTGCCCCAGGAGCAGGGAGGACTGGTGAGTGGTTACAACAAGTCCCCCAGAAGGCTGTATATTGCTGATGCTCACTTACCTCTGTCTGTGCCTGGGAGTCTCTTGGCCTCATCCTGCTCAGCTGGTTTGGCTGTCCCTGGTGGGGATGTCTTGTCTGTCTCTTTGCCGGCTCTCTTTCCACATTCCAGTGATACTGTTGTGTCCTGATGTCTTTAAGTCCCTTCCTGGTTGTCTGACTCCTCTTCCCTTCCCAAGACATACACAGGCTTCTGTTTCTCTGCCCAAGTACATATGCCTTGGTTGCTCTCCCTTCCAGGGAGATGGGTGCTGGGGATGGGGCTGGTGGGAGAAACCTCAGGCCTAGAGCTTGGCTCTATGTTGGGAAGGGTGGGGCTGGCATCAGCTAAGACTGAATTCTGAGCACTGTGACCCCACCCACCCAGGTAACAGGGACCGCTGACCCAGGGGCACAGGCACAGGCACAGCTGCAATTGGGTAAGAGGAGACCATCTCCCCCCACCCCTGCTCCAGCCCTCAGGGACTCCCAGTTCCCTTCCATCTGGTTCCCCAGATACTCTTCCTCCAGGAATCCTGATGCCCCATCCCTGGGCCCTGGTACCTTGTCCTCTCAGGGGGACAACCCATGGATGGCTGCCCCACCCCCAATCGTGGACTCTGTCCCTTCCAGGGTCCCAGGAACAGTCAGAGGAGGAGGCAGAAACAGATCTCAGTCCCAGGCTCCCCGCTGCCCACATCATAGGTAAGGACTTCAGAGACCTCAATAGTCCAAGTTCTGCTCATCCACAGTTCGAGTCCTTTTGCTCTGTTATTGCAGTCCTGGGTTTCCTCCCGTCTCACCACCTCTCCTGCTACAATGCCCACTCTTCTGCTTGCTTCCCTCCTGGAGCAGGCAAAAGCCGGCCTGGATCTCCCCACCACAGCGCTCTGCATCTCACACCCGGGTGCCCTCAGTCCCCAACTCATATTCATTGCAGAGGGAGCACCATCACCCCACTGCCTCTCCCAGACTCGGGTCCAGCAGGGGTCAAAAGCACCCCGCTTCCCCTCAGCGCCCCCTACCCCCGCCCCCCGCAGAAGTCCCGGGCCTGGATCGCTCCTCTGAGGATCGGATTCCTGAGAGCCGACAGACCCGTTTCTCTGCAGGTGCTTGGACCAAGGGACAGGGGCTGGGCTGGGAGGCGAAGAAAGAAGAGGCCTTTCTAAGGAGCGGGACGCAGTTCTCCGGTGCCGAGGGCCTGGCCCTCCCGCAGGACGGCCTCTATTACCTCTACTGTCACGTCGGTTACCGGGGCCGGGCGCCCCCTGCCGGCGGGGGCCCCCTTGACTACTCGGTCACGCTGCGCAGCCGGCTGTACCGGGCGGGGGGCGCCTACGGACCTGGGACTCCCGAGCTGCTGCTGGAGGGTGCGGAGACCGTGACCCCGGTCTTGGACCCCACCCGGAGGCGCGAATACGGGCCTCTCTGGTACACGAGCGTGGGGTTCGGCGGCCTGGTGCAGCTCCGGAGGGGCGAGAGGGTGTTCGTCAACATCAGTCATCCGGATATGGTGGACTATAGGAGAGGGAAGACCTTCTTTGGGGCCGTGATGGTGGGGTGAGGGCCTCCCGCGTCCCGGGGAAAACGAATGCATGGTGGGAGTGTGTGAATCAGCCCGGATATCGGGAACCCAGTCACCAGGGACCCCATGGCGGTGGGAAAAATGTAGGAGACTGGAAACTGATACTGAGCCTGACGAAAATAAAGAATGTAATGCTTTAGTGCTGCCAAATACATGCTGAGAAGCTAACATGTCTTCATTCACGGTGGGTACACAAGGGTTGGTTAAATATTCTTTTTCTGGTTGCTTGAAACGGTTGGTAAAGCCTGGTATGGCCTCTGCTCCCTGGGATGGCAGTCTGCAGGTCCCACCTACCCCCGCCTCCAAATGGCCCTACCCCAGCATTAGCCGGGTTGGAGGTAGAGGGAAGGGGATCTCGTCAAACCCCAAGCATGTCCAAGCACCCTGATTCTCAGAGCCACATGGTCCCTACCAGATTCCACACTCCACTCTTTTCTCTTGAGTCCCTCCCAACAGTGACAGGGGTCGTTACAGGGGAAGGCAAACACCACTCAGAAAGGCCCAGCCACAGAGTAAACCTGAATATGGCTGAGGAATGAAGCACTGAGGGACCCAGCACTTCTTCCCTGCTGGTTACACAAAGGCCCCTTTAGCCACTACACCACAGCCAACTATTCTCCTTCAAGGAGCAAGAGCCACAGCTCATGGGGTGTGAAGGGAGGGGGCTGAAGGAGACAGTTGGGAGGGTGATTGAGAGAGAGAGATGGGGTGCAGATAGTGCCTGAGGACACCGGCGACAACCTGGGGAGGAGGGAAGGGAGAAAAACTGATGCCAACTGGCCCTGTCCATGGTGGGATGGAAAGTCCTCACCCCTCTTTCACACTTCAGGTCCCCTTCCTGTAAGTGGGCAAGTGTGAGGGCCTTGAGGTGAGTAACAGCAGCCCCTTTACTCTGTGACCGACTTTCAGTCCCAGGCTGGAGGAGGTAGAGGGGAACCCAAGGCCTTATGTAGGTCACCCTACCCCTGTGGGACACCACACGGTTTTCCCCTGAGGGCAGCGCTGGCAGGAAAGAAAACCTAATTTCTGAGCCCAGTGGAGGCTCCCATTCTCTGGGTCTCCATTTCTGACTTCCTGTGTCTTTGACTCTGTGTCCAGAAGACGCTTCTGGGGGCTGGCTGGCCTGGTGGTGCAGCGGTTAGGTGTGAACGTTCTGATTCGGCAACCTGGGGTTCACTGGTTCAGATCCCAGGTGCGGACATGGCACTGCTTGGCACACCAGGCTGTGGCAGGCGTTCCACATATAAAGCAGACGAAGATGGGCATGGATGTCAGCTCAGGGCCAGTTTTCCTCAGCGAAAAGAGGAAGATTGGCAGCAGATGTTAGCTCAGGGCTAATCTTCCTCAAAAAAAAAAAAAAAAAAAAAAGAAGACCTTTCTGGGTGGGGAGGGCGGGAGGGGTGCTTTTCTCTTTTCAGTTCATCCACCTCACATCCCTCTCCTCATCATTCTCTGAGAAAATCGGTGTGAGCTGGCCCGTGGGTCTTTCATCCACATCTTATTCCTGTTTTTAAATTTTCTTCCATCTCTTCAATTCTACCAACCGAGAGATGGAAGGAGATAGAACAGCTAGGGGCTGGACAAAGGTAGAAAGCCAAAATTCACTGAGTGCTTACCATGCCAAGTGCTATGTTAGGTGCTCTGATGTGACTTAGGTCTTCTATTCTCTCATGGCCCCATATTTGATGGTTCCTGTCTCCATTTGATAGATGATGTTCGGTGACTGGTTCAGGTTGCACAGTTAGAACAGGGCTGGCTGGGGGGCCAGGGATGGGGGCGATTTGGAGCCCAGATGCCTGAACGTCTAATGCCTTGGCTGTGATTCAGGTGCCTGAGAACGTGGCCCTTCCCTGGCTCTCTCCCAGGCAGCAACAGCCGGAAATCTCATCTGAGCACCTGAGCGGCAGGACTTCCCCGGCTGGGATTGGAATTCCCAGAGTTGGAAATTCCCATGCCCTGAGGGAGAGGTAATTAGGTTCAGGCTCCAGTTTCCTGGAGGAGGGGGCCATTAGTCTGGGCTTTGTTTCATGTAGAGTCTCCTGAGCCCCAGTAATCCAAGGAGTGGGGACTAGGTCCAGGGATCTTAAACCTTATGGAGATAGGACTCGAGGGAGCGGCCTTCCACCCTCGAGGAGGCAGATGCAGAATTAACTCCAAGAAAGAGACCACGTTTCTTTTCTAAGCATACTTTATTTATCGCCACTGACCAGTAGGGCGCTTACAGATACAACTCCCCTGGGGAGCAGAGGTTCAGCGATGTAGCGACAGTTGGTCACCAAATCAGCATTATTTAGACAACTTGATCAGATAAATATTGTTTAAAAACATAAGCAAAAGGAAGCACAGAGGCCAGGAGGCCAGATGGGAACAACCTACAGTTCAGCTCCGTTTTCACAGAAAACATGTCTGAGCCAAGGCAGCCCCTATGTTGGGTCTCCCAGGACACCTCAACCTCCCGAATAAATACATTCATTAGTAAATAAATAAATAATAAATAAATAATAAATAATCTCAAGTGCAGACATAAATAGAGGGAGCCGGCCCCATGGCGGAGGGCCTGGGCTCTACAACTCGGGGAAGAGTCTGGAAACATTTGAAAAAAGGGAGACCTGTGGTCCACTCTCATCAAGTTCTGGGTGAGATCTTCTCAACGGATGTTCTGAAGTGTTCTGGCCAGAACCAAAGGTTTCCTGGCCCCCACGTTCCAGGTGTCCCAGGCTGCATTCAGGGATCCAAATCTGAGGCCCCCAGTGAGTTCTGGAAGCCCCAGTTTGAATTCTTGGTGGTGACCGGCGCCCTGTTGTCCAGGTCACACATCCCTGCATTCTAGGTTTCTAAGTGTTGTTGTTGTTTCAAGTTCTGAGTTTGGGGCCCGGCCCTGAGCCCTTCATTCCCTTTCTAAACCTCAGAAGGGGATGAGAGGGTTCTGAAGGAGCAGATAATAAAGGGATTGAGGTGGGCGAGGACGGACGTACCCCCCTCACAGGGCAATGATCCCAAAGTAGACCTGCCCGGACTCCGCAAAGTCGAGATAGTTGGGCAGATTGATCTCAGCGCTGAGTCGATCACCCTTCTCCAGCTGGAAGACTCCTCCCAGGTAGATGGGCTCATACCAGGGCTTGGCTTCAGCCTGCTCTGGGGTCTCCGTGTGGCAAGGGCTCTTGATGGCAGAGAGGAGGTTGACCTTGGACGGGTAGGAGACAGCTAAGCGGCTGATGGTGTGGGTGAGGAGCACATGGGTGGAAGGGCAGCCTTGGCCTTTGAAGAGGACCTGGGAGTAGATGAGGTACAGCCCATCCAATGGTACCACCAGCTGGTTGTCTGTCAGCTTCACGCCATTGGCCAGGAGGGCATTTGCACGCCCACTCAGCCACTGGAGCTGCCCCTCGGCTTGGGGGTTTGCTGGAGGGAGGGAGAGAAAGAGGGAGGGGTGAGTCAGTGTGATCCTGTCAGTTCCACTCTCCACATCCTGGCCCTCAAGTTCTGCCCACCTCCCACATCCGGTTCCTGTCCCCTGTCTGTCTTTCCACATCCCATCTGGCCATGAGGTTCTCAGTACCCCCTCAAGGCCTGTGCTGTTCCTCCACCCTCCCCTGGAGCTCAGTGAGCTCTTGTCACACTGTCCCCAAGACCTGTCTACCCTCAGCCTAGGTTCAGCCCCCAAATCCTATTCCTCCACATCCCATCTGCTTCTTTATCCCCCAAACACATCCTCAGCACTCTTACCTACAACATGGGCTACAGGCTTGTCACTTGGGGTTCGAGAAGATGATCCTGAGGAGGAAAAAGGAAAGAAAAAGGTGAGACCCTTAAGCTTTGCAGAAAATATCTCACTACTGTGACCTCCATTCCTCCTCCCCCAAAGCCAAAACTCTAAATTTCCCCCACCGTTTCCATCCCAGAATTAACCCCCACCCCCATCCCAACCCAGAATTAGGAGAGAGGTTTTGGAGACACTTACTGAGTGTCTGGGCCAGAGGGTTGATTGACTGGAAGGCATTCGGTAACTGCTGGGGAGAAGAGAGAGGATTAGCATCAGAGCAAGTCATCCCTACAGGAAAAACAGCCAGGCTGCTTATCTAGCCTGTCCTCTCTGTCCTGATGTGTCTAGTTTTCTCTCTCCATTCATCCATTTATTCATCCCTCCATCCATTCAGCAACTCTTTCATTGAGCTCCTTCCATGTACCAGACATCCTATCTTCATCTTTCCTTATCTCTTTCCCTCATCTCTCTCCTTATCTCTCTTTCATATCTTCCATTTCTCTTTCTGTCTGACCATCTTTATTCATATGACTTCCCCCTCATCTCTCTACTCACACCCCACATCTCTCTTTATATACGTATATCTGCTTGCTCATTCATTCATTCAACAAATGTTTAGTGAGCACCTTCCATGTGCCAAGCCCCCCCATCTGTCCATCCTTCTCTCTCTTCCTCCATCTCTCCCTACATCTCATTCTGCCTCTCCATCTTTCTCCAAGTTTTCCCTCCCACCCTCCTCATCAGCACACCTCTTTCCCCAATCCTGTCTCTCGCCCTCTTTCTCCCCTATTTCTCTCTGGGTAGGAGAATGAGCCAAGGCTGGCAAGGCACTCACCTCTTCCCTCTGGGGGCCGATCACCCCAAAGTGCAGCAGGCAGAAGAGTGTGGTGGCTCCTGCGACAAGGAGGAAGGAGAAGAGGCTGAGGCACAAGCACCGTCTGGAGCCCTGGGGGCCCCCTGCCTTCTTGGCGAGCTCCTCCTCTGCCAGCTCCACATCTCGGATCATGCTTTCAGTGCTCATGATGTCCTTTCCAGAGGGGCTCAAGTCCAGCTGGGAGATGGTCGAGCCCTGGGGCATGCGAGGGAGAAAATCGCCTGGCTGTTTGTCCGGAGGTGTGTCCTCTGAGAGGTTATTTCCAGGGGTCTCTGAAGTTGCTTCTCTCTCTCCTGGCTGGTCCCCTGTTGCCCTTGCTGAGGGAGCTTCTGCTGGCTGGGTGTGCAAACAGCTGCATTTATAAGCCCGAGGCGAGAGGAGGGCGGGGAAAGGCTCTCATTCAACCAGCGGAAAACTTCCTTGGTGGAGAAACCCATGAGCTCATCTGGAGGAAGCGGTAGTGGGCCCTACACCTTCTGTCTTGGTTTCTCCTCCATCGTGGGGGTGGACGTTTGGAAACTTGGGGACACCCAGGCATCAAGGATACTTCCCACCCTCCCCACTCAGATTCTGAGGGGGGCTTGCTGGGCCAGGTACTGCTGTGTAGGTAGGACCCTGGAGGCTAGACCCTAGTTCTCCTCTCCCCACAATTCCCATTGCCTCCATTTCTTTTGGGAGCCGGGCCTGTGGCTTGTTTCCCTCTGATTTCCATACATAACTCACGCAGGGGTAGAACTAGAAAGGGAAGGGGCTTCAGAAAGTTGAGTCCTTGATGGGGAGAAAACTTCAGGGGAAGCTGTGCTGAGTCCTGAGATGTGTTTGGGTCCCTGGTGGGAAAAGGAGCTGTGGGAAGAGGAGCTTAAGGGGAGGGGGGCATGGATGGGTCTTCTGAAAGGGTTATGTGGGAATAGCCAGGACAAGCCTGGGACAACCCCAGAGGGAGTGAAAGCAACCCTGGGAATTCACGAACCCCATGAGGGCGGGCCTTCTTCTTTCGTTTTGACCAAGGACTCACTGTGCTGGTTTCAGTCTTGGCTTCCAAGGGAATCTGAGGTCCTGATTTTTGCATGAAGCCCCCACCCCTCAGAGTCCCTGTGTGTGGCTTGTATCCCTGAAGAACTCCTGCTCCCTCCAGATTCCTGGAGACAGCTCTATCCCTCAGAGCCCTGTGCATGACCACGTCTCCTCAAATGTTCCTTGTACTCCTCAGCCCCCTAGCCTTGGAGGCTTTCCCACTCCTCAGGGCTCTGTGCATGGCCATGTCTTCCAGGGGGTTCCCGTGCTCCACTCCCACGGCCCTGAATACCTTGTGGTATGGTCATTTCTCCCCAAAGGCCTCCTGTAACCCCCCCATTCCTCAGAGCCTCTACCTGTGGTCATATTTGCCAGGGCTTCCCTGACCTCCACCCCTCCAGACCTTGGGCCCTTATTTTCCCTTTGTCTTCTCAGCTTATTCTTTGGTTCTCCCGCAGCAGGCTGGCTGCCCCACCCCTGTGAGTTTGCATTTCCCTGGATCTCCTTAGGTCCCTTTATCTCCTCGTATGTCCACAGCTCCTGTCCCCTCTGAGGCCTCTGTCCTCCCTCCTTTCCTTAGAGAGACCTGGGAAATTCTCCCCTCCCAGACAGACAGACACAGGCAGACAGCATTTCAGAGAAAGGAGGTTTATTGGGCTTCATTGAGGATGCAGATGTCTCCTCATGGGGTGTCTAGTCAAGCAATGACTGGCTCTTAAGAGCCTTTCGCTTCCTTCTAGAGCCCCTTAGTCCCTCAGACCCACTTTATTTCTCTCTTGCTAGGTCATCCTCGTGCTGATGCCCTCTCTTCATCTATTGGGCATATTTATCTCTCTCTTCTTGATATCCCTCTATTATTCCCTTCTCTCCATCCTCCATAAATAAATAATTTAATTTTTCCCTTCATAAATAATCCCCCCTCCCTGCCTCCAGCCATCCACCCAAACTCCCCCACGTGTCCTTTCCCCCTCCATGTCTAGGACTAGGCCCCCCTAGACTGGTAGGACAGGTGAAGAGTTCTGGGTGGGAATTCTAGGCAGGCTTAAAATCCTCAGCCGAGCATCTGGGGTGGTTCAGGGAAGTGTGGTCCCCTGGGGTGCCTAGAATTCCTTCTTTGGAAGCTCCAGGTGATGTGAGTGGGGAAGGTTTGAGACTGTTGGAATGGTCAAAGGAGAGATGTGGTGACCCTGAAATGGTCAGAATGGAGGCAAAATGGGGAGAAGGCCTTGAAACTAATTTTTTTCTTTCTGGATTTTTCTACAGAGCAAAGGCCCCAAAGAAGACACTACTGGGACTAAGGAGTAGGTGAGGGATGCCATCTGTGTGAGTGGATAGCTGGTCTCCCTGGGTGAGCAGGAACACAGCCCCCTGGTACACTGAGCGCACCCAAGGTCCCTGTGGCCCTGGGCACACGGACTTCTGAGCGCTGAGGAGAGGCACGTGGAAGGGGTACTGGGAAGAGAAGAGCTGGACCTCGTGAGCCAGGTAGAGAGGGGTTGGGGTGGCCTTAGGGAAGCAGCCTTCCCCAGAGAAGACCACCTGGGAGTAGACGAAGTAGAGGCCACTGGTGGGGACCAGGAGGGAATTGTTGCTCAAAGAGAAGCCATGGCGGAGGAAGGCACGATCTGTGTTTGCTCTCCAGCGCAAGGAGTTCTGGGTGCTGGGGTCTCCTAGGAAGAGCCATAGGGGATGGAGGGTCAAGGACCTGGGGTTCAGAGGTCTCAATCCCTAAGGAAGCAGGTGCTGGACTGAGTTCCTGGGGGATGGTCAGGAGGACGGATGGGAGTGGCAAGCCTTTGATTTGGGGGTGGGGGAAGTTGAGGGAGTGGTGGAGTGGATGCTTGGGTCCCTGAAGTGGGGGTAGGAGGAAAGCTGGGGGCTACATGTCTGGGAGGTCAGGTGGATGTTTACCAACAAGGTGAGCAGCAGGTTTGAGAGTGTCTTGGGTGAAGTGCTTCTGGGGGTGCTGATGGGCAGTCCGGGCAGCTGAGGGTGACAGGCCAACACCAGGGAGCCCCTAAGGGAGAACAGAATTGAAGGAGGCTCTAGGGTTGGCCCAAGGTTTGGCTGGGCCACCCCCAAGCCCCCAGTCTCCTGCTGCCTCACCTGGGCCTCAGGCGGCAGGGCCAGCAGCAACCCCAGAAGGAGGAGGAGGGGGGCGCCGCACACCCTCAGGAGGTAGAGACGTCCAGATGGTGTCATGGGGAGAACCTGCAGGGAGAGAGAGTGTGAGCGGGGCGGGGCACTGCGGAAGACAGGCCTCCTGCCCACGGAGACAGCCACCACGAGACACAGGGCGACAGACAGAGAAGGGGACAAGATGCAGTCAGGGAAACCCTAAGGTGAGCAGGGGGAGACAGAAAGAGAAACAGAGATGGGAAGGGAACAGAGAGAGACTGAGGCAGAAACAGAAAATGTGTTACAGAGACAGAGGGAAGGAGACTGACAGATGGAGAGTCAGAGAGAGGGGAACAAACCAAAACCAAACCCACCGAGGCCCAGGCCCAGGCAGGAGTGCAGGAGGGGCCGGGGTGCAGGCTGAGGGGCCGAATGCCTGCCCAGGGAAGGAGTCCGCCGCCTGGGCAGCCCAAGGAGATGGGGCCGGAGAGTCTCACCTGCTGTGCAGGGCCCCTGGGCCAGGACGCCTGGGTCCCTTTATAGAGGAAGCGGCAGTGGCAGCGTGGCAGGCGGCGGGCGGGTTCTAGGCCGGGGCTGGGGCCCGGGGAAGCCCCCAGGGCTTAGAAGATGCTGCTGTTTCAGTCGAAGGCAGGAAAGGCTGAGGCCTAGGAGAGAACCGCAGGCTGGGGGCTCAGATGACTGAGTTCTGGGAAAGGGAGTGGGGTCAGGGGAACCGTGGGCTGGGAGGGCCAGGGAGCGGGGTCAGGCTTAGGAGTTCCAGGGAAGGGACAGTAAATTCAGAGGAGGAGAAGGGGGAGCAGCTGGGGTGTGGGCTGGAGGCCTGGTTCCCTGAAGAGCGATTATATATAACACCTCTGCACCCTTGGCTGATTACAAGCTTCTCTCTGTGCCCATTTCCTCCTCTTGTACCCCCGTCCTTGTCCCAAATGGCTCAAATCACACTTGTCCCAGTATGTGTACTTTGCAGGTCGTCTGGCTGGTTTCCTATCAAGAAGTTCCATTATATCCCCCTGTGCCTGGGACATCCTGGTTTATGCCTGTTGTCCTCGTGAAAATATTCGTGGAGCCCCTTTCACTCTCAAAAGTGTCCTGGTTTGGAAGATAAATGTCACAGTCCCATACCCAGGGATGAGGCCATGCACTCGTGTATGATAAGGTGTCATCTCACTCCTGAGGATACCCTCTACCTCTTCCTGACCTTAGAGGCCCCCACAGATCGGATTTATGTAACTCCAAACTCACACCATGATCCAGGAATGGGGGAGACAACTTCCAGAGTTCTCTATAGGGGAAGCTTCGGAATTCCACATAGGAGGATCTTAAGAGTGGTGACCTAGGGTGGGGTGTGAAAGCTAAGGGACTTGTCTTGAAGCCACATTTGCAGAGCCAATACATTTTTTTTTATTGAGGTAACATTGGTTTATAACATTATATAAATTTCAGGTGTATGTCATTATATTTCAACTTCTGCATAGACTGCATCATGTTCACCACCAAAAGTCTAGTTGCCATGAGCCAATACACTTTTAAAATCATGAAGGATTTCCCCCTTTTATTGATATAGAACTTAGGTGCAGTGAGGTGTGCACACGTCCGAAGTGACAGCCTGATGAACTTTTCCATCTGTGTATGGTCATGAAGCTACCACCAAGTTCAACATATTTTCAGGTCCCCAGAAGGTTCTCTTGCGGCCCCTCTGAGCTGATACCCTCCAAAGATAACCAACCACTTTCTGACCTCTATCACCAAAGACTAATTCTTCCTGCTTTTGAACTTCATATAAATCACACAGAATTGACTCATTTGTGCTTGGCTTCTTTCACTCAGCATTATGTTTGTGAGATTCATCTATGTGATTGCATGTATCTGTACCGTTTTTTTTTGAATTGTGATGTAATATTCTATGAATATATTCTAATTTATCCATTCTTCTGTTGATGTGCATTTGGTTTGTTTCCAGTTTTTGGCTAATATGACAAACGTGGATATGAACATTCTTGAACATGAGGCAGTTTTCACTCAGCTTGTAAGATGCAGGTTTAAAAGAGAAAGGTTTCTAAAGATAATTTTATTCATATTTCATAAGATTGAGAAAATAACAATTGGCCACCTCAAATATCATTCTTACTCTTACTGATGTCGTTACGCTTTCATTCGGAGAGTTTGGGAGGGGTTGTGCTGAGGACAGTGGTCATGGAGGCTAAAGTCCTCCACGTTGCACTGGGCACATTGCTGCTCTCCTCTGGCACAAAGTTGCCAAGGGGTCTTGGTGTCCTTAGCACCGAAGTAACACTCAGGGTGTGTATAAGCTATTTCTCCTATTTTCCTCTCCCTACTTGAGGCCCTGCAACTTTGCCTTTCATGCCTCATTAGTCTTATCTAGCTCTCATTCCATCTCTTTAGCTTTCTCTCTATTCCACAAGCATTTACTGAGCACCTTGTACAAGGATACAGATGCAAAAGACAGTCTGCTGACCTCCAGGAGCTCAAAGACCAGTGTGGGAGAAAGTTATTAGATACTTACAGTAAAGTGTGATAAGTTCCATGACAGTGGGCTCATGGCAGCCCATAGAAAAGCCATCGAACTTGGCCTGGGGGACAGCTGATTCAGACATTAAGTATCGACCAAAGAATGGAAGAAACACTCTGTGCAAAGACTGGAGGTGAAAGAGAGTATGAAGTCTGCGAGATGCGCAATTGGGTACAAATAGAAGGAACAGAGATGAGGCTCAGGAGGTAAGTTGAGAACACATCCTGAGGGGTTTAAAACCAAGAAAAGAAGTTTGGATTTCACTCTAACTATGATGGGGAGCCACCAAAAATCTTAAGTGAGAGAGGGACCCATGCAGATTAGTACATTAGAAAAATGAGTCTGGAAGCTACATGAAGAATGGACTCGGGTACGGGAGTTGGGGGCTGGAGGGGAAACTGGAAGTTTGAAGACCAGTTTGGAGGGTTTGGCAATAACCCAGCAAGGAGATAAGAGCCTGCATTTACATCAAGGCAGCAGCAGGAGAATGGAAAAGAGGAGACAGTGTCTAGGCCAAATCTACAGGTCTTGGAGGCTGACCAGATGTGATGGAAAAAGAGTAGTCACAGATGCTTCTTTTAAATATCTTGGTGTCTTCTTCTTCTTTTTTTCTTTTTTTGAGGAAGATTGGCCCTGAGCTAACATCCGTTGTCGATCTTCCTCTTTTTGCTTGAGGAAGACTATTGCTGAGCTAACATCTGTGACAGCCTTCCTCTATTTTATGTGGGATGCTGCCACAGCATGGCTTGATGAGTAGTGCTAGGTCTGTGCCTGGGATCCAAACCTGTGAACCCTGGGCCAACGAAGCAGAGTGGGTGAACTCTATCACTATGTCACCAGGCTGGCCCCAGCTTCTTCTTATTAACTTGATTACGTCTTGTGTCAGTGTTGGTTTCTCTCTTGGTCCCTGCTCCTTTCCTTTTCTCTGTGTCCCTCTTTCTCTGGGGGTCCCTTTTCATTTCTGTTGTCTCTTCTGCCTCTCTAATGGTTAGGAGCTGATGGACTGAGAGACCTCAGTTATATTAAAACATAAAACAGTGTTGCAATTAACAGTGAGAAACAGAGAGAACGGGAGAAACTTAGGTCAGAGAGGAAGACTGGGGAATTGAGGGACAAAAAGGGGAAGGTGAGGAGTGGTGGGGAGACATGAGAGACAGAGAGGAAGGAAGGGCAAGAACTGGGCTGAGGCTTCGTGTCACGGGAGTTTGCAATGTGCTGAAGGACGTTCCTTGAGATGGGCCAATCTTGGTTTCAATCTCAGTTTCAGAGGTTGTGTGAAACTCGGTTTCTTTCTTGAGGAGACCAACAGTTGGTTTGGGGCTTTCCCTGGGTGGGAGGGGTGATGACTGGAGTCTTGTGCCCCAAACTCAGGGAAATACAGTCTCTATAGTGGTCTCTGTGGAGAAACCAATGAAATCTCTGAGGCCTCCAACTGAGGCTGAAATGACATTAGCCTCAAACTTGAACTTGCCTCAAAACCTAAATGGGATTCAATACCGACTTTGACCCTAACCCAAATTTAACCTCAACCCAAATCACAACTCAGACTCAACCCTAACCTCAAATCTAAACACATCCCAATAAGTGAATCCTCAACTAAAACTTATCCTCTGAACTAACCCAATCTTGTTTCTAGAGCTAATCTTGAAATCAACTCATCCCCATTCCTAACCCTATAATTAAACCTAACTCTAAGTCCAATCTGAGCCACAAACCTAAAGTTGAGCTTTATACTGCTTTATTCCATTATTCATCCATCCCTCCATGTAATAAGTATTTACTGAATTCCCACTACGTGCTGGACGCTGTTCTATAGTGGCAATCAAGTCAGACAGGGTTCCAGGACTCGTAGGGCTTACATTCTAGTGAAGCAAGGCAAAAAAGAAACACACTGAAGAAGAAATCAGTAAGTAGTGCTATGAGGAAATAAGATAGGGCATGCGATAAGAATGGCTGAGAACTACTTTAGACATAGTGGTCAAGAAAGTCCTCCCTGAGTAAGTGGCATTTAAGCTAGACACAAATGACAAGTAAGAGTGATCGGGTGAAGGCTTGGGGGAGAAGCATTCCAGGCAAAGGGAACAGCTACTGCAAAGCCTGGAAGGTGGACACGAGCTGGAGGTGTTGAGGTACAGAAAGGAGGCCAGTGTCGCTGGAGCAGAGAGAGAAGAGTGGGAGAGAGGTGGGAGATGAAGTCAGAGAGGAGGGCAGAGGCCAGATCACGCAGGGCCATGCAAGGAGGGGTAAAGCATCTGGATTTTAATCAACCGTGGGAAACTTTGGAGGGTGTCAGTGTGTGTGTACAAGTGAGAGAAAGAGGTAGGTGTGAGGCAGAAATGATTGGATTTATGTTTTAAAAAAATCATTGTGGCTCCTGTGCTTAGACAGGACTGTAAGGGCAAGATTGGAAGCAAGGACACCAGTTAGCAGGCAGTTGCAGTAATCTTGGAGAGAAGATAGTGGCAGCCGTGAAGATGGAGAGAAGTAGATAAATTTGGGATATAATGGGATATATTTCAGGGGTAGAACTGACAGAGCTAGATGACAGATCGGATGGATGGGCAGGGCGTGGAAGATGGGGAGACTGGGAGACAAGCAGGATTCTGATGGGGTGGGAGAACCAAAAGTTCAATTTTGGATGTAAGTCTAAATCTATTGGACAGAAATCCACGTGGAAATGTCACGTGGCAAATGGATATACAAGCCTGCATTTCAGAGGCAACGTCGGAACTAGACAGACAAGAATGAGAGTCCTCAGCATGAAGAAGGCATTTAAAACCATGGAACTGGAAGAGATACCTTATCTTGCGCATCCCCCTAAGCCTCCTTCAAGGTATTTCCCTCACAATAAATGCAATGTATCTAAATTCCAGAAGCAGCAACCTCTTGCTTCCAGAAGCAAAACTCTCCAGACTTTGTCTTCTTCTCCTGAACTCTCCCTGGGACTTGATTCCCTATACCACAAAAGATGCTCCTACCAGTCCATTTCACAATATTCTACGGAACTCCTCATGTATTCAAACCCTCTATTTCATTTCCGAAAGCATCTTCCTTTGGCACTTTGAAACCTAGCTTTTCCCTAATGATACTTCTTCTTCTTTGGTGAAACCTGCTCTTTCTTCCACTGCCATCACTAGGGGCAGCGGGCAGAGGAGAGGCCACTATTCTCTCTTCCCTTGGCATAACTGATAACCTCTTCCTCCTTTCTTGAGGCCCATGCCTTTTGCATTTGCCATGCTCTTCCGGTCTTCACAGCACAATCTTCTCCATCAACATCTCTACCATGCACTTAACAACTTGCATATCTACCTCAGTTTTTCTCCGTATCTCTTTTCCTACCACCATCTTTAGTAACTTCAAAACCACACGGATCAGATGAGTCTTACACCCTGGCTCCTCAGTGCTTCAACTTTCTCAACTCCAACAGCTTTATAGCTACCTTCTCTGCTCCACTTTAGCCACTCATGAGCAAGGTTTACCTCAGACCTCAGCATCACTTGGAAGGGCTACGCCTTTGAGATGTTGAACTCTGAATTTTTCCCCTCTTCATAACCATCCACCCTTCACATCTCCCACTCTCTCCCTCCCATCAAATCAGTTCTTCATTCTCACCAGGACTTCCAACTCCTTCCTTATTTTACTTGTCTATTTGGTTTAACTTGTACTGCGTGGTCAAAACTTTCATCTACTTTCACTAGCAGTTTAGAATCTCTTATCTACCTGATGTTCTACCAAGATTTTAAAAAACTTGATTTGGGTAAACTCAATGGTCTCATTCTTGGTCTTTCTCCTGGACTGCCAAGCATCACAGGAGAGTCACGTCACCATAAGAGGCCTACTACCAACCCTGGCCATCTAACCTGGGAGAGCCCTCAGTGTTCCTTAACCCTGCTTTGGTGATTCCCTGTTAGACTCCGGCAGGTGATGTTCTAAATCTCCATGTCTCTTATGCTCTCCATCCTACCTCTTTACTCTCAGTTGATGATGCTGTCAGCTATTTTATTGAGCTTAACATCATCCAAGGTGGATCTCTTTACTTCCTGCTTTTCCCTCCACTTTGTTTCATCTTTCCTTTCTTCTTGTCTCAGGAGGACTCTTTCTCCTGTCCAAGGCTGATCCTTTGGACTCTGTATCCCACTTCCGGTCTTTACTATATTCTTTCTCCCTTTTTTATATTTTCAGTATCTTTCTTTCTTCGTGAGCCTTCCCTTCATTTTACATATTCAATTTTATTTCTTGAAAATAAAAAATCCTTCCCTGGACTCTCTTTCTCCCTCAAATGCCCATTCCATCTCTCGCCTGCCTTTTCTGTGTGACGTCTTCAGACTAGCCCCCTTAATGAACCACTTTTTCGGGAACTGATAAAATTTTCCTCATCTATAAAATTCGTGGGTTGAACTAGAGCTGATTCTTAGTTATCTTCCATATTTACCAATCTATGACTTTGTACCCACCACCTCCCTTTCTTCACCTCCCACTCATTCCTCAACCCATGTAAAGTGATTCTGCTCCTCTGGTAAGTGGAAACCGTTTTCTCAAAATTTGTAATCATCTAGTTCCTGAACCCCAAGGATCTTCTCAACCCTCACCTACTAGACCTCTTTGAAGCACTAGACATGGCCGCCCAGGCTCTGCTTTGCACACCCCTCTCTTGTCCTACTTCTGACTGCCGCCCTGACCTCTCTCCTTTATTGGTTCCTCTTCCTTTGATCATCCTCAGGGCTCTGCTGGTCACCCCCTCTCTTGGTGATCCTGTCCACTCAGAGGCTCAGTCTCCACTGGGAAGGGAATGATGCCCAAATCTATCTCTCCAGCCCAGACTGCTCTCTTGAGGTCCAGACCTGCTTGCTGGAAATCTCCACCTGAGTGTTATGCTAGCCCCTCAAACTCAATGGGTCTTGGTTGAGCGCTTCATTACTCTAAGCAGGTGCACCTCCCATTATTATGTGTAGTTGTTACTTGTACACTGTTTGTCTCATTAGACTACAAGTTCTATGAGGACAGTGACTATTTCATTTATATCCACTGTCTAGCAGAATGCCCTACTCCTCAGGTGCTTACTACAAATTTATTGATTGTCTGAAATTAACTTATCTTTCCCCTCAGCCATGCATCTCCTCCTTGGTTTAGGGCATTATCGTCTTTCCTGTCCCCTCAGCTCAAAATGTGGAGTCATGTAAGACTCCTCTTCCCTCACTTCTAGCATCCAATCAGTTGCCATGTCCTAATGACTTATCCTCTTAAAGTTTATAAAATCTCTTCCCTCCTTTAATGCCGTTTGGAGTTACTGGGACCTAAGTACAAAGTGCACGAGTTTTGGAGTAAGATGAGTTTAATGCTAATTCCACTAGTTTTTAGCTGTGTGGCCCTAAGCAAGTTACAGTATGTTTATGAGCCTCAATTTTCGCACCTGTATAATGGAGATCTATCACCACCTTTTAGACAGCTGTTGGCAGGATTGCTGATGTTAGGTAAAGGGCTCAACATAGTTAACACATTGTAGGCGTTCAAAGAATGACAGTTGTTTTCTTCTTTACTCTTTGTCTGTACCCCCGCAGCACTTTCCTGTTTTCCCTCTTCTTTACTGTTGTCACAGTGCCACTGCCCACAGGATAACGTCCAAATCCTTTACCTTGGCATTCTTTGGTCCTTTCTTCAACACATGCTCCCTCACACCTGTGCTTCCTCTACCTCGGGACACTCAACTTTTCCTCAACATAGTCTGTGTTTTCTGACTTCTGGCCTCTGCTCAAGCCACTTCATTTACCTCTAGAGCCTGTCCATCTACCTCCACCCATAGAAATCATACCCATTCATCAGCACCAGCTCAAATGCTCGCTCTCTCCTCAGAGACCCCAGGTGCTTTCAGATGGAATCCACTGCCCCCTTTTCTGTATCCACTGTACCTTACTCTAATGTCTACTCAGCTTGCCTTGAATCACAGTCAGTTAGGTATGAGCCTGCTGCCCCTACCGGATTGTAAACTTGAAGCAGAGTTTGAATTTATCTTTGGTCTACTGGATGCTTAGTTGAACTGCACTGAATAGTCCCTCCCAGATCCTTTTCCTAACTTCAGTCAAGTCTGCCCTAACCTCAATCTCCCAAATGACTCCACTCTCACTAATCTCATTCCTAATCCTGTTTCTCTAACTGAACCCCAGTGCATCCTCCCTGAGAATCGATTCCTTGTTCCAGCTCTAGAGAGCAGATACGCACACTTCTACTTCCCCAGGGTTTCATGGTAGGCACTGAGTCATCCCTTGGGGATCCCAGGGCCCCCTCCCTGCCCCCACCATGCTGGACAGGATGCCTGCCGCCTGGCCCCAGGGGGTCAGAGGAAGCCAGGGCCTCTAGGGCTCAGTATTTTTATCAGCCTAGGAAACAAGAGACACGAAGCGGAAACGGTGTGGTCAGAGAAAGTGAACAGCCCTCATCTCAGGGGAACCCCCAACAGGGCTGGGGGCCAGACACCACGGGGAGGGATGTTGCAAAGAGGGAGGTCTGGGGGGCCAGGTATCAGGGCTAATTTTTCTTTGATTTTATGTAACTCTTGCAGGAGGGAAATGATGTGCTTAAAAACCAGAGAACATCCTTTTGGATGGAAGAGCAAATTTGGACACCGAAGCTTTCTGTTGCTTACCTCTCAACCCCCAGCTTAAGGATCCTAACCCCAGCTCCCCCCAACTCCATCCTGGGCTCTTTGCATGCCACTTCCGAAATCTCCGGCCTGTGAGAGGAACCGGACGCCTGGGTTGCTCACAGCTCACAGTCTCTTCTCTGAATCACAGCAGCTTCCTCTCACAGGATCTTTCTCACCAGCCCTTCCTCCTCCTGCCCCCTGAACATCTGCCTGGCCCCTCAGAGGCCTTGGGCCTCTTGGCTCTCTGTCTTCTCTGAGGGTCTCATGCCTAGCCCATGTTCCCAAGCTTCCAGAGCCTTCTCCTTCCTGTCCTCTACTGCCCTCCGCTTCCACTCCTGGGACTCTCTTGTGTAGACTGAGGTTCCAAACCTGAGAAATAAGTTTCTGATCATAAGACTCTCTGATGTAGACATGTGCAGATGGTGCCCACGGCAGACATGTCTGCACTCTCCTCTCGGTCCTGCTCTTTCTTTTCACTGAGTTCCCTGTTGTGTCTTGGGGAACGTCAGTGGGGTTTGGTACTGTCTACAACTTCCTATTCCAGTTCCGTGGAGCTGGAGTGGGAACTGAGTATAAACAGCGGGAGGGATAGTGCCCCCCTTGTTCCTCCATGGGAATCCCAGACCCCCTCTCTCCATCCCTTGGGACCTTTTCCTCAACCTTGGGAAAAGGAGATGTTTATCTGGAAGGCCAAGCCTGGGCTGCCCAGAGATGAAGCCCAGGTTTGGGATGGGGCAGAAGCTGGCTGGAGGGAGCCAAGGATTGGGGTTCTGGAAAGCAGAGATAGGACTGAGAAGCTAGAGAAGAGAGAGCCTTGGGTGTGGATCCCTTGTTACCCAAGAACAGACAACCCAGGTTACATAATTTGGCTCTTTCCGCCTCCTTCCCTTGCTCCTAATTTTAGCAATTGAAATTCCACTCCCCCACAGGGCTCTTCCTCCACCCATTGTGCTATCCCACCCTCCCACAATCTCCTCAGGGTCCCCCAACTCCAGCTGCCCCCAACTCGGACCATTCAGTGACTCAGCAAAGGGAAAGCCCTGTGTTGGGGGAAGGGGGTGTTAAGTGGGGAGGAGGATGTGGTTCTGGCTGGGGAGCTGGGGAGGGGAGGGAAACTGGTTTTGTTCCCTTTTTTGCCTCTGTTCACATCTATTTCTCCAGCCGCTGACTACAGAGCGGAGAGAAGCCCAGTGCAGGGAGTGGAGTGAGACTGGAGGGCAAACGGGGCCTTCTGAGGGTCGACCTTGCGGTGGACAAATGGGGCTTCTTGTCTCCAGCTAAGGGCACATGTTAGTGTATACATGCATGTCACAGGTGTGTAGGAGCTGTGGGTTTTGGCAGGCGGAGCGGGAAAGGAGATGTCATGGGTGATGAAAACCACAGCAATGGAAAAACGCAGAGGAGACACTGGGAGTGAGATGTGGAACCAGGTCTTATTAGGAAATGGCAGAGTCAAGGAGCGGTGGTGGTGGCCCATATCCCCCCCACCCCTGCTCATTACAAGTTTCACTCCCACCCTATATCCTCTGCCGTGCAGCATCTGCCTCTTCCTCATCATCCCCATCCCTGACATACCCTTCCTACTGCCCTGCCCCAAGGCAGCATTCCCTGCAGTTCTCGCTCTTTCCCTGGGGTCACTTGAGGGCCTCCGCGTGGCGATTCAGGGCCTGAGAAAGGGCTGTCACAGCTCCCATCACACGGCCCAGCTCCCAGGTCTCAATCTGGCTTCGGAATCGCTGCAAGAAGCGGTCAGGGTGCCAGCGGATCTGCTGGACCCTCAAGTACCTCCTCAGAGCCCCTTGCTCCTCCAAAGGGGGGCCCCTGGCCACGAGGGCTGCAGCCATGGCCTCTGGGTCCCCTCCCCCAGGACAGGGCCAGGGCACATCACCAAAGCGCCAGAGGCTGCCCCTCCCTGCTCCTCTGGGGTGCTCTGCCCTGGGCCCGGCCCTGGCTAGCTCTGGCCCTTGGTCCCCACGAGCCTCCTGCGCCCTCCTGGCTCGGCTCTCACGCAGTTCTTCGTCCTTGGCCCGGGCTCGCTCTCGGAAGAGCCGCTGCTCCTCCTCCTGCTGCCGCCAGCTGTGACTAGAGCCCTCAGCCCGTGGGGGTCTGCAGGCTCCCTCTGCCTCTCGCTGCTGCTGGCGCTTCTGGGCATGTTCTCGGGCCAGGCGATCTGACCAGGCTGAGAAGGACTCGGGTTCCTGGGTCTCATGGGAAGCATCATCTGTTGGGAAGGCAGGATAGGGTTGGTCGGGGAGAGGCCATGAGAAGGTGATGGGCAAGAGAGACAGGCAGTATAGAGGAAGGGGCAGAGGAGGCCAGCGGGAGCGTTTGGGTGATGGGTGTGGGTGGCCGACAGGGAAGAAGGGCAGCTGTGGATGAGAATGGATTCCTCACCTTCGAATCTCCCAATGACTTCTTGCCACTCGTCCTCCAGCTCTCCCTGCAGCTTCTGCCTCCATTCCTGCTCCTTGGAGGCCTCGTCTTCTTCCTCCTCTTCAGCAGAATCCCAGGGGGGTCCCCAGCCCAGAATTTGCCCAGGGGTCTCTCCATCCTTATTCTTTATTCCCATGGCAGAGGGACAGCGACTCAGCAGTGGCAGGAAGAAGTCCGTGTAGGCTGTTGGTGGGAGAGCAGTGAGCAGAAGTTAGCTGGGACTCCCACTCCTTGGCAGGGCTGCCATCTTGAATCCTGCTGGTCCCTCACTCCCTTGGTCTTAGAGCAATGGCAAGAGTTGCCCACATGGATGCCTCCTGGGTATTAGGAAATCACCATCACTGACAAATATTTACTGATAGTTTACTACATATATGATAAGTGTGGTAGTTGAAAATATTCTGACCTGTGTCCCCACAAACTATTTTAGTGTCCTGGGAGTTCTACGGTGTCAAATGACATTTTCCGGCTGCCTCCAGCCACCTAGGGCAATGTCAAAAACCTCTAACTATGTATTCCATTTTTGGCTTGAAAATATTGTCACTTTTTATCTCTCACTGTGTTTCTTACCCAAATCTATATTCAGACTGGTAAAATATCTAAACATTCTCCTCTGTACCATTATATACATACAAATACATGATAGTTATCTTTTTATATGACATTTCAATAAATTATATGACTTTTCAATAACTGAGTAAAATAAATGTTTTCAGGGGAATTTCTCTCAGCCAGCCTTACCCAGAGCATACTGGGAGGGGCATGGGGAGGTAGAAGGTCCAGACCAGCAATGAGTTTGAGCCACAGAAATGTTCCCAGCAGCAGAGCAAGCTCTTTCCAAATGACTGCTGAGCTAGGGCAGGGGAAAGGGGCTGGGATAGAGGGTCCCACTCAGGGGCTGGCTGACCGGAGGCTGGTGAAAAACAGCACAGGGACTGACGTTCCTGAGCTCCCCTCCTCCTGAACCCTGACTTCACTACATCTGCTCCAGTGTCTGCCGGGTGCCATGCTCCTCACTTCACTGCCAACCTAGCACTCTACTCCTGGCCAGGTCCACCCACCACGGCCACCAACCACCTCTTTCACTCTGGACAGATGAAGGTGAGTGAGGCACCTCCCTTCCTGTGGACCTACTTTCTCTCCCTAGGGCAGGAGGAAATGGGCCGGAAATGGCAGTCCTTAAATCTTTATTTTGTGACGCTGGAAAGTACTGGTGACCTGGCAAAAGGGTGGGTCAGGGGAAGGTTGTCCTGTCACTGCCAGGAAGGCAGGAAGAGAAAATGGGCCCAGCCTTGGCTGGCCAAGGCCCACTGCCCCCCACCCATCATCTCCTGGCACACGTGAGTGCCACCTAACCCAAACCACATCAGGACGAGGGGAGGGGGCACTTCTCTACAGAAGTGAGGTGACCTGTCACAAGCCCTCCCAACTTGGCCCACCCAGCAACTTCCTGGTCCTGTCTTTCAACTGCATATTCCCCACCAGGATTCACGGCAGGTGTGAGGGTGGGTGGGTTCTCAGGTTTGCATGGGAGGTTTTTATTTTCACAGGTTTTAAGGAGTGAGGCCTCCAGTTATAAAACATGATAAGTAAAACATGGTACAGAATATTAAATAGCCACTAAAAATGATGTCTATGTGTGGAAAAAGCTGACTACAAAACTGTTCATAAGATCCGATCACAACTGTGTAAAAAAAGAGACCAAATCCTATGGTTGAAAAAAATAGACTGGAAGGAAATATGTAAAAATTCTAGTCTCTGGGTGGTAGGAATATGGGTGGCTTTCCCCAATCTTATTTGGTTGATATTTTAATGTGGAAGGGATATAACTAATATGAAATTTTATTTTTAAAGAATGAAGAATAAATTTAATCATTGTTAACAGCTTGCTGTGGCCCCTTCCATTCCTGTCTTGGTGTATACAAACGCACACATATGACAAAGTTTTTTCCAGAGATACGTGATCGTACTATGAATTATTTGGCAACTTACTTTTTTCACTTAATTTTTCCACAGGAGTATACACAGTCTATCTCATTTTCTTTTTTATGACTCGGTAGTCTTCTACTGTGTGTATGAAACAAACAACTCTCCCCACCCCCAACTGACAGACTGTTTCCAAAAGTGATCAGTCTCATACAGATGCCTTTGTGGACTCCTTACAGTATTTCTGTGGGGTAGATTCTCAGAAATGGAATTTCTGAGTCAAAGAACATGGGCAATTTTGCCAAACTACTCTCAAGTTTGTGCCAATGTACATGCCTACAAAAAATATATGAGCGCCCGCATTGTCCCTTACCAAAATTGAGTATCAACAACCCTTTTCATTTGTCTATATGACAGATGAAAAAAATGACTTCATTAATGAAATTTTGTTCTTTTTTTCATATGCTTTTTGGTTCTTTGTGTTTCTTCTGTGAATAATTTGTTCATATTCTTTGCCTACTTTTCTCCTGGAAATTATGTATGTAGCTATGAGAGTTCTTTATGTAGTGTAGATATCAACCCTTTGTGTCTGTTACATCTATTGTAAATATTTTCTCCCATCTTTTAAAAACTTTTATGTAGTTTAATCTGTATCAATATTTTGTTTTATAGCTTTTGACTTTCATTATTTCATTCTTAAGCAGGCTTTTTCCATTCCAAGAGATTATAAAAATGTTCCCTTGTGTTTTTTTCTACTATATTTATTTTTATTTTCAGAAATATAAAGAATTCAAAAAAGTACAAAGTATAGTACAATAAGCATTCCTGGTCCTACCATGGGGTATGTTAATATATTTTCGTTTTAGCAACACCATTTTATATTAAGGAAATAAAATCATCATAGACAAAGCTAAAGTTTTCTTTGATACTTCCTTCCAAGTTTTATTCCCCCAGGGAAACCCGGCCCATGAATTTGGTATTTGCCTTTCCTGCCACATATAGGTGTTTAACCTGCTGTAGTTTACTTTTGAGTTGGGTGAGAGGCAAGACAATTTTCCCCCACAAGAGCCAAATGTTCGACTTGTTTATTAAACAGTTCACCCCACCACCCCCAGAGATTTGAAATGCCAATTTCATCATCAGTTAAGCAGTATAGATCAACTTCTCCCAATGTTCTTTCATTAATATGTTGTACTTCTATACTGGGAAAAATAAATATGAAACAAATTTTGTGGGATAAAAATGTCCTTTGTCTCAGTGATGGAAGTAGTGCTCTTCCCCTCCCCATAACGAGATATGATTTCTATCTTAAAGGGATGTTCATACCGAATGGTACAACACACTTTTTAAAAACGCCAATATCAGAAGCTTATATTGAGTGATGATTGACTAAGGCTCAGAGGAAGAAAAGGTCACAGTGAGTGGGGAGGTTGGAGAGGGCTTCAAGGATGAGGTGGCATTTATGCTGGGCTGGAAAGGGAGGATAACTTAGCAAAGTGGAAATAAGGGGGACGGGAAAGGTGACAGGCAAGAGACAGGCAGGCAAGGTGGTGAACAACATGCTTGAGGTCACTGAAGACAGAACCATGTAGCTGGAGTCGCGGGTTTGTGGGTGTGCTGTGGGAGGTAAGGCTGGAAAGGCAAATGGAACATAAACTGATGGCTCAGCCATTTGTAAAATGGGGCCACAGCCTACTTCTGTGCAGATCAAAGCGGGTAATGGATGGTAAATGTCTGGTACTGTGCTGGCACAGAGAAGAAGTGCAGTGAATATTACATTAAAAAAAATAGCAGGTGGGTCCAGCCTGGTGGTGCAGCAGTTAAGTTTGCATGTTCCGCTTTGGTGGGCTGGGGTTCGCCAGTTCGGATGCTGGGTGCAGACCTACACACCAGTTGTCAAGCCATGTTGTGGTGGGTGTCTCACATATAAAGTAGAGGAAGATGAGCATGGATGTTAGCTCAGAGCCAGTCTTCCTCAGGAAAAAGAGGAGGATTGGCGGCAGATGTTAGCTCAGGGCTAATCTTCCTCAAAAAAAAAAAAAAAAACACACCAACAAAAAAAGCCAGGCTGGATTTGGACTTTATTCTTCTTGCAAAGATTGTGAGAACATGACCCCTATTTCTCAATGTTCACTAATGCTTGCTGTATGGAGAGAATGGTTAATGTCTGGCTAAGGTGTGTATATCCAGGGGTCTCTGACAGCTAAGGTCACTTCTCTGTGAGGTGTTGGGTCTCAAAAAGAAGTTGCCGAAAGCCCCAAAGGTAGAGGCGAGTCACTGGCATCTCGGGGGTGTATCACCCAGTCCAGCTGATCCAGCACAAACTGACACATCCCTTGGACCTAACATGGGAACTGAGGAGACTCCTCTCCAGGGGATTCTGGGTCATTTCATAGATTCAAAGAAAATAGTTGCATTTTAAGGCATAGTGGTCTCTAAAGTAGCTGGAAGCTGCATGAGATGTGCCTTTCTACCAAGGAGTTCGAAGGCCACCTGGTGGCAGGGCTGGCAGGGGAGCAGGTGGAAGTAAGTTCTGATAGGACAACAGGGTTTGGAAGCCACCTGAGTGCAGGTTTCTCTTTGGAGGACAATGACCTATCAGCTGTGAGATTCCAGAAAGTTCCTGAACCTTCTGGGCCCTGCTTTCCTCATCCCTAAATGGGACAACAATATTAATCTCACATGTTCCTTAGAATTCAATACTATGAAGGAAGCACCTATTATACTATGAAAAACGTTTTTATTACTCAAAAAACCTTAATTGAATAACATAAGAATAAAAATAATAATACTTATCATCCAGTGAGTGACAAAACTGCACCAAGTGCCTCATTTACTCGTCACAACCTCCATTTTAGAGAGGCAAATGAGGTTCACGGAGGTTAAGCTGCACGTCCTTGTCACACAGCCTTAAGTGGTAGGGCCGGAACCTGGAGGAGGTCTGAGGTCTGCCTCAGGGTGCTCTGCTTGCACGTCAGCTGTCAGCTGTCAAGTTAGATGCCCGCACTTTGAAAGCCTCCTTTCTGTGTTTTTAAGTTAAAAAAGAAATCTGCATATGCCAGCCTATCCCACTTACGTTAAGGGAATTTTCTAAAAAGGGGAATTTTTTGCTCTATGGGGGAAATTTTTTGGGAGAGAGATAGTAACAGCAGCAATCAAAATGAGTTCAGGTTGTTCATCCCAACCTACAGGTTTTCCTCTAACGTTCCGACTCTAGAAGGGGAAAGAGGGTTTCACCATTCCCTTTCCTAAGAGGGGCTACATCCCTACAGAGCTGCCTGCACTGCCACTACCCTATCGGCAGGTCCACATCCAAACCCTCAGTGTCAAAGGTTTTTCAGAGCTCAGATATTTTTGGGATTTGAAGAGCTGATCTGCAAGTACATACGCTGTGTATCAGGCAGCCCAGGAGCGCCTGGGCAGCCCCCGTATCCAAACACATTAATGTTCCTGCAGTGAAATATACGAACATTGACACCAGCAGGATAAAAGCAAATCATAGCCTCACTTTAGTTCAGGTTAGGTTCTGTCACTGAGTGAAGTTGGTTGCAGACGGATGAAAAATGTTTGGTTCTTGGAGAGTTGTGGGCAAGAGAGGATGGATCTGTTGATAACAACAGGAACAACAGTGCCCAGCATCTACTGAGTGCTTATCATGTGTCAGGTCCTCTAATTATGTACTGTGTCAGTGATTCTCAAAACAGGTCACAGCATGGGGTCTTTGAACACAGGCCCTGTCACTGTGTAACTCTATAATACATCACACTGGATAATGCAGTCATTAAGACCATGGATGGTCTAGCTAGGGTGCCTGGGTTACAACCCCTGCTCTACCACTTAATAGCTGTGTGACTTTGGCAAATTACTTAACTTCTCTGTGCTGTTTCATCTGAGAAATAGGGGATAATATTAGTACTTCACAGGGTTGTTGTAAGGATTAAATGAATTGCTTTGTGAGGACTACCTGGCATATAGCAAGGGTTGTTATTTAGCTTTGCAAACAGCCAAACTAAGCCTCAGAGAAGTTTAGAAACCTGCCCTAGAATACATAGCTATTAAATGTGGAGCTGAGATTTGAGCCCAGGCAATCTAACTCCAGAACCCACCCTCTAGCCTACTTTTTATGCTACAAGCAAACAACTAGTCAAGAGACAAATAGCTACTAATCTAGAAAGATGTGAAATCTGTAGACCAGTTGCTGTTTTGGGAATCTTGGCTTCTCTGGACAACGGTAGCTCAGTAACATAAAGGCATAAATGATGGCTACATGCCAACTTGGTTAACTACCTCCCTAGGTCCCACTGACCAAATAGCTATCTTATTTTTCAACTGTTGGCCTTCATCTCAGACCTGCTCAGTCGCCCATGACCTTATTCCCCACCAGGCTGACTCACCATCAGGGCCCTGGCGGGCAGCAGCGTGCAGCGCCGTGTCCCCGTGGCGGTCCTGGTGGGCAGGGTCAGCCCCCAGCCGAAGAAGCAGGCACAGGGCAGGGGCATCGTGGCGGGCACAGGCCCGGTGCAGCGGTGGGGGCTGCCCAGCATCTATATCAAGGCCTGGGTGTCTCTGGAGGAGGGCCTGGGCTCGGACCAGCCGACCTGCAGACAAGTAGCGACGGAAGCGACGCTCTCGGCGTTGGCGGCGGGAAGTGGAGGCCATGGAACTCTTGGGCTGAAGAAGGAAAAAAAGGCAGCAGTCAGGAGCCCAGCCTTGGCTGTCCCTCCCCCTCCACTCCTGACATTCCCTCTGTTCCTCCCTTTGGCTCCCCATTTCTTCTTGCATCTTCATCAAGAGATGAGGCCTGTCCTAACCCTCATCCCTTACCAGATGATGGGTTTGAAAAGAATTTTGAAGGCGGTTGGGGTCACATACTTAATTTTTTAATGAAAATCTGAGGAAAGGATAAATAATTGCTTTGGGGCTCATTAGCCCAGGTAGATTTTTAATCAAAGACTTTGAGAAAGACGAATAGGGACTGATGGGGGAAATTTTTATCAGCAGAAATTTGAATTAAAAAAAAAGTCACAGATAACTGCAAATAATGATCTAGAAATTGAATATAATGTACCCGGCAGACAGATGTAGAGGCTTCTCCCTCTGGGACCTGGGGGGAGGGGTTACTCATCAGACTTGCCCCCCGCCCCCCTAAGTACCCCCAGAGCTGTAGGCCCGAGGCCTGTGTTTAAGACGCTCGGAGGAAGGGAGGTGGGAAGGGCGGAGACACTCTAGGCTGCCGGAAATACCGCAGGCGGAGACTCAGGTAAAGGGCGGAAATGAACTGTGGGGTTCGTTACCGGATGTGTTTTCTCCCCGAATGGGCGGGAGGGTGGCGGTGATCCCTCAGTTTGGCCTCCGGAGGGAAACTAAACTTGAGATAAAGGGTCCGCCTGAAATCGGAAGACTGGACGCTAGGCGAGGAAAAGGAGCAGAGGCAAGGGCGGGGAGAAAGGAGGGCGATTTGGAGATTTGTCCCCGCCTCCTGCGACTGGGAGGGGAGAGGCGATGATTCAGTGACAGAGGAAAGATGAGAAAGAGAAAGCAGGGGCGATAAAGACAGGATAAAAATCATAATGAAAATGGAAAACAAAAACAACCACAGTGAGGCCAAAAACAAGGACAGATCCAAACAGGGAAAAACACAGACGTGAAAAGACATGAGTCCGTCCGGCCGGGTGGCGCAGCGGTTAAGTTCGAGCATTCCGCTTCGGTGGCCCCGGGTTCCCCGGTTTGGATCCCGGGTGCGGAGATGGCACCGTTTGGCAAGCCATGATGTAGTAGGCGTCCCACATGTAAAGTAGAGGAAGATGGGCACGGATGTTAGCTCAGGGCCAGTCTTCCTCAGCAAAAAGAGGAGGTTTGGCAGCAGATGTTAGCTCAGGGCTAGTCTTCCTCAAAAAAAAAAAAAAAAAAAAAGACATAAGGAAACAACGTAGGACAAGGCAAGAGAGATGGATGCAGAACTTGGACTTGGGAAAGGTGTAGACAAAGGAGATGGAAACAGGAGGGAGAGAGAAAAATAGGAGAAGAGAAGTTGGAAGAATTCAGAGAAGCCCAGCATACTCTTCTCCCAACACCCAACACGTTCTCTTCCTCACCTTCTCACCCCATTCTCAACCCCTCTGTGCCTCCTTCTCTCCCAAATACTCCTCCCTCTCTGCTCCTGCCCCCCATTCATAGACGTCCGACTGGGAAAGCCCTGCACCTGCTGTGATGTTAGCGGCCAGCTTTAGACCTTGGTCTCTGCTGCTCCCAGATGGTCCCTCTGGGTACTGCCAGAGTGAGAGATGGGAGAGGAGGACCAGCCATCAATGGGAGGATCAGTTTGGGGGAGACACCTTGTGCGGGAGGCTGAGCAAAAAGGGGCGCACTAAGACCCAGGGGTAGTGGAGGACTGCAGCAAGAGCTGGAGGAGGAGGAGAAGTAGGCTTTGGGGGTTGCGGGGAGCCATCTGCTACCTTGGTAGCATCCGAAATAGCAGCGGCCATAACGACAGAAATGGCCAGTCAGTCCCAGGGTATCCAGCAGCTCCTGCAAGCTGAGAAGCGGGCGGCTGAGAAGGTGGCAGATGCCAGAAAGAGTGAGTCTCCTTTTCTCTCCCTTAGGAGTCTAGAAAGAAAATTGGGGGACAGCAAACATTTGAGTCCTTATGAAAACCCAAGGCTGGTGGGGAGAGAACTGGGGGCTGGAGTGGCTGATTAGGAGGGAAGACATGGGTGGGTGTTGGAATCTAGCACCTGGTTGGCTGAGAGAAGGCAGAATAACTTTCTGGAAAGGACGGACCCCTACTATCACATTTTGTGGAGGAGTCTACCCTTATCCCCTGTCCTTTCTTCTGCTTCCAGGGAAGGCCCGGCGTCTGAAGCAGGCAAAGGAGGAGGCACAGATGGAAGTGGAGCAGTACCGCAGAGAGCGAGAGCAGGAATTCCAGAGCAAGCAGCAGGCGGTGAGTTGTGGGGGAGTTGGCATGGGACCCCAGGTGCAAGTTGGTGAGTGCATCTGATGAGGTGTGTACCAGGGTGATTCTACAAGAAAACAAGGTGGTAAAGGGCTGAAGGGGACCCTGGCGGGGACCACAACCTGAGTCAAGCTTTGTGATATGTCAGAGAGTCTGGGAGTTTTGAAGGACTTGTATAGCTTGTGGGGGGAAGGGCCACAGTCTATGTAGAATATGATGATGTTTGGGGTGGAGGGCAGAGTTCTATGGTTATGGGTGGTGAGGTGGGGGGGATTGTACAGTCTGTTTTAGGATGAAGTCTCATGTCAGATTTTAGAGGAAAGGGGATTGTGTTGCTGTCTTGGGTGTCTGGATATTTCTGTGGGATGGGGGTGGTTTTGGAGAGGGCCTTTTTCCTAGCCTTGCTCCGGGATCTTTCCCTCCACATGCCTGGACCCTTCTTTCCCTGTTTCTGCTTTTTCCTTTCTCTCTTCCACCCCTTCCCCAACCCCCAGGCCATGGGCTCCCAGGGGAACCTGTCGGCTGAGGTGGAGCAGGCTACAAGGTGCCAGGTGCAAGGCATGCAGAGCTCACAGCAGAGAAACCGTGAACGTGTCCTGGCCCAGCTTCTTGGCATGGTCTGTGACGTGAGGGCCCAGGTCCACCCCAACTACCGGATTGCTGCCTAGGACCCATCGTAGGGCCTGACTCCTCCTGCCGGTTCCCTCCGTTAAAGAAATCCCCAAGTCAAAATCACCTCTCACCATCATCCTTCTCTCCTTTCCATTCCCTACAAATTCTAGGAGGTAGGATCCAATAATTCTCCTGTGAAATTTATGAATATCTTGCTCAGACCTGAATCTCCTTATTGTTCTTTAACCTTCACTGGGAACTTGTAAACTCTCAAGTCCCCCTCACCCAACCACTCTGTGAAATTTGTAGCATGGAGAAAGAAGTAGGGATGTGGAAAACAGCCTGACTTCAGAGCCTGGCAGGCTGGGGTACCTCTCCTGACCCTGCCACTTGCTGGCTGTGCAACCAGGACAAGCTACTTAACCTGTGGCCTCAGTGTCCTCCTCTACAAGACTGGAATAATAATAATAATACCTAGGGGTTGTTGCAATGATTAGGAATCATTCTTTAAAGAGCCTAGCATCGTGGGGCTGCCCCCGTGGCTGAGTGGTTAAGTTTGCGCACTATGCTTCGGCGGCCCAGGGTTTCACTAGTTCAAAGCCTGGGCGCGGACATTGCACCGCTTGTCAGGCCATGCTGAGGCGGCATCCCACATGTCACAACTAGAAGGACCCACAACTAAAAATACACAACTATGTACCTGGGGGGGGGGCTTTGGGAGAAAAAAGGAAAAATAAAATCTTTAAAAAAATAAATAAATAAAGAGCCTAGCATCGTTTCTGGCATGTGGTAGCTGTGATTCAATAAATGGCAACCCTGTGATATTATTCCCACTCCCTGCCCACCTGCCAAAACCTAAACACAGCTGTTTCCTCACTTCTGTCCATGGCTCTCTAATTTTACTCATTCATTCTGTGACTAGTAATTCTCTGAAGAATTAGTTCTTCCCATCTCTCTTTTCCCAGAGACCTTATGATCCATGAAAAGATGAAACAGTGACCTCATTTAACCCCTCTACTGTGGTTCCAGGAAGATGTTGCATTTCTTAGCCTCTCTCTTAAGTGGTCTTTCTGTTTATTGGATTTCCCCCTTTTCCTATTTCCCCAAAGACCCATCAGATGCTCACTGCTTCCTGAGATCTAAAGTGATGCTGTGTCCCCTCGAATGCATGGCTTTCCTTTCTATGTCTTCAACACCTTACTTTCCCTTTGTAAGAATAAAAAAGTGTCAATAAAATAACTGTGGGCAAATCAATTGGTGTGTGGAAGCAGCTTCCTTTTGCTTCATCATTTCTCATTTTCAGTCACTCTCTTGTTCCTCGTTTACATATTCCCCAAACACCCAAAATGGCTGTCCTTTGAAACTCGGAGAAACAAAAGCAAATAGTACGTTATTATTTCTCTAAAATGGGAAACATATGTGGTTCCTTATTTGGGAAACTGAGGACTATAGTTGGCAACTGTAGAGAAAAGCTGGGATGTAGGGACAAGCACTCTTTGCCCCTTTGCTGTATTTTTCTTCATAGCACTTGACGTTACTTGACATGTTTATGTATTGTCTCCCCTGTTACATTATGTGATGACAGAGCTTTTCATTGCTGGGTCCCCAGATCCTAGGATAGCACTTGGCATAGGACAGGCAGTCGATATATATTGTTGAATAAATTGGTATTTGAGGTTGGAAAAACTACCCTTCTATGACATCATCCTTGGATCACTTATTTTTCTTGGCCACAGAAGACAAGCCTGCTTCCCCAAGGACTTTAAACAATGAGGTAATCCGTAGCGTATTTATTAACCGGACTCTTTAAGTAGGGAGGCAGGATACAATAGAGAATACGAGGTGTTTACATCCTGGCTCCGTCACCTTACTAACTGTATTACTTTGGACATATTTCATTTCTCTGTGTGCTTGTCTATAGAATAGGAATAATGGTAACTACTCCTTAGTGTTAAATGGTTAAATGTGGGTAACAGGTAAAGGGCCAAACCTTTGCTGTCATCTTTGTTGAGCAGCAGGACATCATGTATGACTTCTGTAGTAAATCAAAGATGGGCGTATCAAATGTTTCATTCAGGAAAAAGATCCAGGCTGAACAATGGAGCTGTTGGGAGCAGGGCTAAGATCATTCTAGTTGAATTAACAATATTTATGGAATGTTGTATAACCTACAAGCCTTATCATTCAGCTTTAACACTTGGGGCAGAATTTAAACCCTGGTTCCCCACTCAGTGGATTCAGAACACCGGCCCGACTCGAAGCCCCTGCCTACTAGCCTGAGGGCCCCTGGGGCATCAGCCACATCGGCTAACGTTATTTTGGCAAATGCCGCCCCCCCGTCCCCACGGCAGGGGACAGGGTAGGGGCATGACCCCTAGCACGGCTCATTGCTTCTCCTCAGCTAGGGCCAGAGGTTCCGTAGCTCCAGGGCTGACGCCCCCAGGTCACCTTGACTACCGGACCAAGGACCCCGTGGGAACTCGCAGCCCCCTCGCCGCCCTTGCTTCTCGTGCGTCCACGGAGGGAGGGCCAGAGATAAGACCTGCGCAGCAAGACGCTAAACGAAGAGGTGAAGAGCGTGGAGAAGAGTACGACAAGAGGAAAAAGATGACAGTGTGAGGGCATGCTATGCCTTTTGTTACTGGCAATAGCGGAGGAGTTAGAAGTGGCTTTTGAAAAAAAAATTTCAGACAGGCATTTTCTAAAGGCAACCCCGGAGCGCGCGGGAACTATAGAACCGTAGAAGGTCCTCAGTCCTGTCCCTTGCGCCTGCGCGCTAGTGGCCTAGAAGGCGGGAGAGCGCGTATAGCGAAGCCGGGAACCGGAAGTGAAGGCAGATTCCCACTTTCGTTGCTGTTGCCGCCGCCATACGCGCTCTTCTTGCTCAGGTAAGCTTTGGCCTTCAGTACCATCCGTCTCCATCTGCGTTTCTCTGTGGCCATCCTGTCGCATGGACTCCTGATACCCCTTCCACAGGTTATGGTCTGGTCACTGGGGCCTAGTTGGGTCATTATTTCCATCGCTTGTACCCCTTTCGAGAGCAGAGAGCTCCTGGAGGAGGTAGGGAAGCTGAAGCCGTGGGGAACCCAATCCAAGATGGTGGCCCCGGCGCCATTGTGTTCCCTTTGCTCTCTGCTCCTTTGGTGGGCCCCTCATTTACCGGAGGCCCTAGTGACGATGAGAAGTGGCGCTAGGCGTTCTCTGGTCTTGGGCATTTGCAGAGGGCGGGGCTCTACTCACCTCTCATTTCTGGGTTCTTTCTCGGCCCGCGGTTGGAATTGGAGGAGCCTACTTCTGGGCCTAGTTGGAGCTTTCTCACCGCGACTTGCCTACGTTTATTTGGAGCGCTTTCCAAATGTTTACGGGGGTGTTTGTGTGTTTTTGGGAAAGATGTCTCATGAGGAGTAAGGCAACGGTGATGTGAGACCACCTGGCAAAGGTTCTGGTAAAGCCGGAGCGAGGATACTTCTATCTCAGTTTATTGCCTGCCTTCTTACTCGTTGTATGACGGAGAGATGAATACCCTTTTCTGACCGAGCCTTTTCTCACGTCTCCCCGCGCGATTAATTACACTGGGATTTCTTAAGCAGCAGAAGGAGATTTCTGAGGAGTGGGAGGCTGAAGAACTGTGGGAGGTGATGGCAGCCATATGATGTTTTCATTTGGAGAAACGAGCGCTTTGCGCAATGATGACCTTAATCTATCACCCTTGACTGATGGCTGCTGAATTAGGGGTTGACACCTTGAGATTATAGGGAAAGCACAAGGTTTTCGAGGACTTTTCAGGACTTGTGTTCGTTTCGTTATCTTCATTTTCCACTACCTTAAGTAATTAATCATATTTGCTTTTCGTTCTCTTTTCTTTTTCTCCTCCCTATTGTTAGTTTATAGATCAGGAATTCGTAAGCTGGTCTTCCTCTCCCAATTTTATTGTTTCTGGTACTCTTATCCTAATGTTGAGAACCTGTATCCTAACCACCTCCCCTGGGACCACTTTTGCTTTTGCGTTTCCTGTTTCTTTGTTACTTTTTTTTTCCTGGTAAAGGTTTCATAGTTAGGGGAAGTGGGAAGTGTGTGAGGATGGAAAAGTGGTGGTGAAGGCTCTGCTCATGACTGATAAGTCTTTTATCTTTTTTTTTTCGTAGCTCTTCTGTCAGAGACTTGTGTGTTTCTTTTCCACTACTGTTCCTCAAGCCCCACTCTCCTCCCTTGCTTTCACTTATTCTGCGTCAACCCATCCAGAGATCCCTCCCCTTCTCTCCCTGCCGGCCTAGTTATGGCAGAGAACGATGTGGACAATGAGCTCTTGGACTATGAAGATGATGAGGTGGAGACAGCAGCTGGGGGAGATGGAGCTGAGGCCCCTGCCAAGAAGGATGTCAAGGGCTCCTATGTCTCCATCCACAGCTCTGGCTTTCGTGACTTCCTGCTCAAGCCAGAGTTGCTCCGGGCCATTGTTGACTGTGGCTTTGAGCATCCTTCAGAAGGTAAATTTTTTTGTTGGGTGTAGAGTACTCATTAGATTGAGGAAATGAGAAATAGATGTGTTTATGGTTCCTCAGATATAAAGTTATATGTTGAGGATAGAATAGGAAATAAGGAAGTAGCAAAAACTATTTTAGCAGTAGAAGAGGTTTATACAGGTTGGTTTTTCATTCATGATAGCATGAAAGTGCTAGTGATCCAAAAGCACCATAGAGTTCCACTGTTCATTCTTTTGACTGGGTTTTCTCCTTATCTACTTGTGTTTGTCACTTTGACTTCTAATTTTAAATTTCCATAGAGGGATTGGTTGGACCTTTAGTACCCCTCTATTGGGCCAGGCCAGCTCTGGTTTCTGGAAACTTTTATGGCTGGTTTAAACATGGCTGGCTTCTGGGTCAGGTACCAAGTGCTTTATTTTGTCCAGGGTTCCAGGGTTATGTGACACAAAGCAAAGCAGCCTAAGTAGGAGAAATGGCCTGTGGCAGGCATTCAGTGTCATGATTGTTATAAATTAAGGAAAATGAAGACAGAGCCAGGAGCACCAAAGGTGAGCTATTGGCAGGTGCAAGAGAGTTTGTTAGCAGGAGTGGCGCACCTGGAGCTAGAAGAGGCTAAAGCTGGAAGGAACTAGGAGGATCTGATTTTGGGATGAATTTGCTTGAGGGAGCAGAGAGGTAGAAAGGGTCTGGAAGTTTACAAGAACCACTTAAGAATTGAGTCATGAGAAATGAGTGTGATGTGAAAAGGCTTGTGCAGTTAACTGGAGACTGGAGTCTAATTTACGTTTTTTTTCTCTACTTTTAGTCCAGCATGAGTGTATCCCTCAGGCCATTCTGGGAATGGATGTCCTATGCCAGGCCAAGTCAGGCATGGGAAAGACAGCAGTGTTTGTGCTGGCCACACTGCAACAGCTGGAACCAGTTACTGGGCAGGTACATGTGGGGAGAGTGCTGGGGAAAGCATTTTGGTTAGGAATTTTCGAGAAGAGTGTTTTTGTCACAGTTACATGATCCCTTCAGAACTGTGAGTGCTTGTCACTAAGATGACCTCTGTCACCCTTGACTGATAGCCATGTGGAATATTCTGTAATAATCATGGGGATAATGACTTAGATCTCAGAAGTAAAGTCGTTTGTGGTCTGCTGTTTATGGTGTGCTTTTACGACAACCACTTCCCCAGAGGGGATAGTGAATTGATATACTGTATGTTTCCATCTACTTGCCCCTCAAGGTGTCTGTGCTGGTGATGTGTCACACTCGGGAGTTGGCTTTTCAGATCAGCAAGGAGTATGAGCGCTTCTCTAAATACATGCCCAATGTCAAGGTAAGCCACCATAGAGACCTGGGAGAGTGAAGGTGTGGGTAGTCAGAGGCATCGGAGACTTGTAGATCAGCAGTCTTCACGTCCCACAGATGTTAAATACCTATACAGGAATCTCAGTTATATGTAACAGTAAGTTCCCGCAACCTTTGGTGTACAAGAGATTTACATTCCAGGGCTCATTTGGATATGCTTTATAACTTTGGAGATGCTTGCTATATTCTAATCTTGGAAAGGCTTTAGTTTGCCTTGGTTTCTAACACATTGTGTAAATATTCCTGTTTAAGGAGGAAACTGCATGATTGGGCTATGGAGGAGTCTTACCACGAGACCATCCTTGTGCTTGCTACTTCTTTTCAGTGTGCTTTGGTTGACAGTTTGAGAATTTTGGGGGGTGTGGCAAGAGAATGCTGGAAGCCCTAAAATAGCTCTAGTTTGGTGTGTGAATTTTGAGGATTCTTTAAAATGGCAGAAAATTGAAAGATATCTTGGGGCCACAATAGAGTTGGCTTGAGTTGTTTTCCATTTTTTAACCTCGATGTTTATGGGGTGGTTCCCAGATCAGTAGTTTCAGCATCATTTGGGAGCCTGGTGGAAATGCAGATTATATGGGTCTCACCCTACACTTACTAGTGTGAATATACATTCTCACACGATCCCCAGGTAATTGGAGTTTGAAGAGGCAGTGATGTATATACCTTCCTATCCTCTTGGCTAGGATGGGGTGAAGAACAGTACTCTTATTCGGATTGTTATAGTTTTTCCTTCTATTGATCATTGTTTTATATTTTAAGGGAACTAGGAATGTTTGAGTCATAGCCCTAAACTGAAAATAATTTCTTAAAAACTGAAGTCATAATAGTAGTACTTGTGCATGGTAAAAATGCTTCAGTAATCTGGAAGGGATTGTAATGAAAAGATTAGTGTCTCTCATCTCTAATCCAGCTTCACAGAAGGTAATCACTTTTAACCTTTTTGGTTCTGATGAATCTGTGAAACCAAGTATTAGGCACTGTTTTCTCAATCAAGTTACAGGCCTTTTTGATTTCTTTCCGGGAAAGATTAGTTTGTTTATGCATTTTTTTCTCCTGCTATTTGAAAGTTATGTTAATTTTAATTGTTTAAATATGATCTGAATGCTATGTATATACGTATGTATCTATGTTACATATACGTGTATTTTTACATTGTCAACCTCAATAGCATTTACTTTGTGTCTTTTCACTGAGTAGAGTTGATTAGTTGATTCTGAAAGTTGAAAACCAGGAAACAGTTTCTATTGTTGCACATGTATTGTTGAGCTCAGTAGCGAGCTAGGATTGCACTTCCTCCTCTGTAAGGTCCAACTCATCACCTTTGTGCCACTCATAAGAGAATGTTCTTGCTGACAAGATCAGACACAGATTGTCATCACATATTCTTGTCTTTTGCTGAAAATTGTGTTATGGTGACTTGTTAAAAAGGCTGGACCAGTTCAACAGAATGTCCTACCTCTGGATTTGTCTGGTTACTCCCTTACGGTGATGTTTAGCTTGTTCTTTCTTCCCAGTGTTTCCTGTTAACTGAAATTTATATTTAAAAGCTTAACTGATTCAAGTTAAACATTTTTGGCAAGAATTCTTCATAGGCGATGCTGTCTACCTCCTGTTTTGTTGCAAACCTGGTTATCCCACAATTAATGATTTTAGATTTATGATAGAATTGGGGTCATGACAGTCTGATCCCTTGATTGATCTTTACTCCCTTGAAACTAGAAAGCAGTTTCTGGTGGTGTTTGTTATTGTACATAGGCCAGATCCTCAACAACTATTTCCCTAATGGTTTTAACACAAAGGAATACTTTGAGCGTGAATCAGTAATTTCTAAGGTTTATGGAAAGGAGTTTAAAAGTCTGGGTTCAGTTAGGAAAACTTGATGTTCCATGAGCTTTTTGTGGTACTTGACACTGCTGATTCTTCCTGTCCTCATTCTTAGAGTGAAGCCTGACCTTAGAGTTGTGGGAAGGAGGATTGTTAGACTGAGTCAGAAGAACTAAATGCTAGTCCTGACTGGCCTGATTAGCCATGTAACTTTGAGCAAGTCACTTTTGTTTCTTAACATCAGTGTTTGAGGGGCATAGTAAGAATTTTAGATTAGGTGACCTCTAATGTTCCTTTTAGCTCTGAAATGTTAAGAATTGTTTTAGATCGAACTGAAAGGATGGGAACTGTGGGGGGATTGGAATCTTTCCCTTCTTATGACACACTCTTTTTTTCCTGGGTTGGCAGGTCGCAGTGTTTTTTGGTGGTCTGTCTATCAAGAAGGATGAAGAGGTGCTGAAGAAGAACTGCCCACATATTGTTGTGGGGACCCCTGGCCGCATCCTAGCCCTGGCTCGAAATAAGAGCCTCAACCTCAAACACATTAAACACTTTATCTTGGATGAATGTGATAAGATGCTTGAACAGCTCGGTGAGTGGCAGTGCTGGGACTGGGCTAGTGATCTAGGAGTTGCCCTTTGGAGCCAAATGATGTTTATTTGATAGAGGAGCACTTTAGTGCCAGGACGACTCTTAATCTATCACCCATGACTGATGGCTCTGGCTTCCCTGGACGGTCTTTGTTATGCTTTTTAAGCAGCCGTGGTGATCAGTGAGAAGGATGTCTTGTTCCTCCTTTCTATGATGGATGTTACCACCCTTTCCTTTCTATACTGGGTGTTGTAGGGGAGGTATTAAGCTGAAGGAGGAGACAGTCTACCCTTCTTGCGTGCTCAGCACAGCATATATCATCAGAATTTATAGCTGAATAGATGGCTAGACTTAAGTTCCGCGATTATTGTGGAGAATGTTTGTGGGGGGTTTGTGTGGCATGGTATTGTAGTGTGCTAAGTGGAGTTAAGAAAGGAAAATTTTCTATAAAAAGTCAAATTTGGTAAATGAGAGAGTAGGGTGGGCGTATAGCCAGGGCCAAGTCATTCCAGATGATCTTTGGCTATTCTAGATGGTGAGCAATAAGCAGGGCTGCAGGTAGAGATGTCATATTTTCCTGACTGGATAGGAAAATGTGATCTAGGGGAAGCATGGAATGGGTTCTGACAGCTGGAATATAGTAGGTGTGAGATATTTGTAGACAGCTGGGGCTTGGGGAGAGGGGTAGGGAGAATGGGCTCGTAAAGCATTTTTCAAAGGTCTTGTGAGTCTGCAGTGGGCTTATCCATATTTCATAGTTATGGGCTTTGAGGTTTTGTCATCTTATTTCTTGCCTGGTTAAAATACCCAGAACTGGCATCTAATCCCAAATGTTTATTCCAAATTAATTGCCCTTTCCATTCTGTTACTACTATAGATGTGATTTCATGGTGGTTGTGGAAAATAGATCTGAGGCAAATCTTTCTCTGAAATAACTCTTGCTTACCCATTTCCAGCAGTCTTCACCTCATTGAAGCCTCTCTGGTTTTTGTTCTTGTTTATGACACATTCTTCTTTTCTCCTATAATTTTTTCCCTTTACCTTGTAGACATGCGTCGGGATGTCCAGGAAATTTTTCGCATGACCCCCCATGAGAAGCAGGTCATGATGTTCAGTGCTACCTTGAGCAAAGAGATCCGTCCAGTCTGCCGCAAGTTCATGCAAGACGTAAATACCCTTCTACCTTCTCTCCCTCCACTCCCCGCCCGCTGCCTCCTCCCCTTCCGCGCCCTCTTCCTCCAGACTCCCTTGTCCTTCAAGCGCCAAGAAGGGGGCATGTGCCCACCTGGGAGTGATGACTCCTTGAAGAGACACATAGAGGCAGAGACAGCTAGTGTTAGGGTCTGCGCGGGCGCCAGGGAAACTCCGGAAGACTTGGTCGGGTTAACGTGAGAGCGGGTAGTGTTCGACTTTTTTTTTTGAATCACAGCATTTTTGAACCTCTTCTCCATTTTGGGGGAGGGCAGGATTTTCTGCCCTACTACCCATCTCCTACATACCCCCTACAGCCACGCACCCTCAAGGTGGCATCGAGCATTCAACTGGAGCCTTCTGCTCCCCAAAACTCAACCTCCCGGTGGCAGGAGAGCAAGAGAGGGACAGACAGATGGCAGGGCATGTCCAAAAGAAGAGCAAACAGCACAAATGAATCCGCTCCCTCCCCATGTCCAGGGGTGGGGGCCTTTGGCACCTCAATCCCCAGTCCCTTGCACCTTCCCACCCGTACCTCCTCGCACCCATCCGGAACCTCGGTTGATGTGAGCCGGCAGCAGAGAAGCACCGTGGCGCGGCGGGGGAAATGCAGACGGCACCCGGCGGTGGATGGCGGCAGCGGAGGCCGCGGGGAAACCTGCCCAGGAAGCTGAAGACCAAACCAGCCTCTTTTTCTGTTCCTGGTTTTTTTCCTGAACCCAAGGCGTGCTGTGCTCCCCATTTCCCCCCATATGTGTTGGGGGGAGGGGTGTCCTGAATGGGGTGGTAGATTTTTTTTCTTTTTTTAAACATTTTTTTAATACTCAGAGGAGAGGGATATGGGAAAGGTAAAGTGATGAGCTCCACTTGGATGTAACCAGGTGGGTGTTAGAGTTTGGGGCTAGGAGGGGCCTGTTGTACAAGCAGTGGAGTGTGTGCTTTCCCTCCCTGCTCTGCTCCTTCCCATGGGATGATAACTCTTTATCTGTAGCTGTATTTGGGGCTAGAATTAGATTTGAAGGCGGCCATGGAACTTCTCTTTGGAAAGCCTGCCTTTGCTAGCCTTCTGGGATTGGGCTTCTGGGTTTCTCCCATAACACACACATCCTTTCCTCAAATCTTGGACCCTGGGTCTTCATGTTAATTATGTACCTCAAATTAGTGAAGAGTCCTAGGAGAATTGGGCTCTGGAGTTGAGTCTTGTGTCAATTTCTCTTTTTCATGCTACCTCCCTCCCCTTGAAGGGTTGTGCTTTTTTTTTTTAAAGAGATGAATGCATATCTGCTGCTCTGAATTTGTTAGCACCACTTATTGATACAATCCCTGTAACACTATAGTTGGTTTGATTCTTAGCTCAGAGACCGGTCTCATCTAAAACTATTCTCTAGTGGTCCGAGGGCAAGTTGTTACTCATTTTGAGTAATTTTTGCTTTTCCATTCATGACATTTTGACCATGTCCACTGCAGCATTTTGATCTTAAAGACATCTACCCTCTTAACGTGGATATGCTTCTCTTAGTTGAGAGAGTACTCAAATGGAGCAGTCTTTGTCCTCTCTCCCATATTACCATCACTGGCTCTGATGGAGTTATTCTGACCTCGAGTCATCATTTTCCAGGGGTTTGGGTCATGTTCTCCCTTTGAGAACCATCTCCCAACTATTTTCTTTCCTCTGCCACCTCCATCTGAGGTGATGGCATATTGCCATTGGGAGGTTTCACTGCTCCTTTTCCTCCCTACAAAGTTACCTTCCCATGACTGTTTTCAGTTGGGCAATCTTAAAACTCGAGTGATTGGAAGGAAATTAAGTCTAATGTGGAAGAGACCACATTAGAATGTGGATATTTTTGGGGGTGGGATGGGGTTTTCAATCTTCTCTCTTCTCCCCATCTCCCCCCATGGGGTGTATTGGAGATCAACTTCCTCCACCCCCCCAAGGTTTAACCCCCCCACTCTGCCCTCCTCCCGTTCCCCACCCCCTTCCTCCCCCCTCCCCCCCAGCCAATGGAGATCTTCGTGGATGATGAGACGAAGCTGACGCTGCATGGGTTGCAGCAGTACTACGTGAAACTGAAGGACAACGAGAAGAACCGGAAGCTCTTTGACCTTCTGGATGTCCTTGAGTTCAACCAGGTCAGTTGTTCAAGGTCCAGTAGGGGAAGGAGCACTTCTCCAACTGTACAAGAAAACTGTATTAAGTACCCTTTTGTTGAGAAAACCACATGTGATTTGAGAGAATGGTGGAGAATTTCTCTTAAATGAGAATGTAAACATCTTTTTTGGGGTTCAGCATGAGCAAGTGGGAACTGCTTTTTTGTTTTATGGCTGATACAGACAGGTACTCAATAAATAAAAACTTCAGTGAGTAAATCTAAAAATACATAAAACTGTTGAAGAGTTTAAATAAGTTTGTAGAAGTCCCGAAATATCTTGGGCCTAATAGGTTCCTAAATTTGTTTGTTTCTTCTTCTGTCACTCACTGAGAAGAAGCCTTCTGCCACTGTACATGTTGTGTGGTTTGTATGCACTAAAAACTACTTTTTAGAATTAGGGTAGGTGGTTGTGTTTGATATTTTGATAAACAGGAATATTGGTAATGGTATTTCTAGACCTTGGTTCCAGTTTTTACCATTTTTTTATAAGGTAGCCTCATCTTTGTCCCCTAACATGTCTGGTAATTTTGGCTACTGTTCTGTTTACCTTCTGTGTAACAAGTCTGCTGAGGAAAAAGCAGAGCCGAGAGAGAGAGGCTAAGTTATATTTAGAACAGAAGAGGAAAATGTGTGATGGGGACTAAGAGGGACTAAGGAATTCTTTTAGAAGAGTGTAATCACTGAAAACTACTCTCTCGCACAAAATCTCTCTCACACACCCGTGGACCCATATCCTCCCTTCACACACACACACACCCCCACGCGCGCACACACACAGGTGGTGATCTTTGTGAAGTCTGTGCAGCGTTGCATTGCCCTGGCCCAGCTCTTGGTGGAGCAGAACTTCCCAGCCATTGCCATCCACCGAGGGATGCCCCAGGAGGAGAGGTGAGTCAGAGATGGGGAAGATGTTTTGTGTCCTTGGGAGGAAAAGAGGCCCTTGAGAAAAGGAAATCTCAACATTTTTCTAATTTCCTTTCTCATGAAGGCTTTCTCGGTATCAGCAGTTTAAAGATTTTCAACGACGAATTCTTGTGGCTACCAACCTATTCGGCCGAGGCATGGACATTGAGCGGGTGAACATTGCCTTTAACTACGACATGCCTGAGGATTCTGACACCTATCTGCATCGGGTAAGCCCCACACCGAGAAGGACATCCCAGTGTCCTCTCCCACTCCCTTATTTTCTGTATCTTTTCATACCTTCCATCTTCATCCCTCCTTTTGGGTATCTTCCCTATTTGGAGTTTTCCATTTCTATCGTCTGTCTTCCAGGTGGCCAGAGCAGGCCGGTTTGGCACCAAAGGCTTGGCCATCACGTTTGTGTCAGATGAGAATGATGCCAAGATACTCAATGATGTGCAGGATCGCTTTGAGGTCAATATTAGTGAGCTGCCTGATGAGATAGACATCTCCTCCTACAGTGAGTATTGATCTCGTGAAACTGGCTTCCCCAACTCTTTAGATTCCCTTTGTGCTTTAGTGTGTTTTATCTTAAATCCTATTACATACTCAAAGCCTCTGCTGCATAATGGGTGCTTGATAAGTTCATGTCCTCCTGGTCTTGATGCCCTGTTGGGATGTTTAATTGACCTCAGTAGGGGTCTCTTCTCTTGTCACATTATTGTCCTCCACCCCTAAGTCTCTCCTCTGAACCCACACACTGCACAGACATCTGCATGTATGGGTGTGTGTGTTTCTGCCAACCTGGCTTTTTCTTTTCCATGTCTTATTCTAACTGTGCCATGTTTCCTCTTCAGTTGAACAGACGCGGTAGAGGACTTACCCACCCATTCTGGAATGTGACAGCTATCCCTCTTCGGGAGACGACACCAGGTGTGGGGGTGAAGGAGACACTACTGCCGCCTGCCCCTGACAACCCCCAACCCCCACCCCATGGCTTCCCTCTTTTGCATCACCACCACTCCTAAACTCCCATTTCCTGATTTGTCAGAACTTTTTTTAACAAAACTAAAAAACATATGCGTCTGTGGTGTCTGTAAACGCTCCGTCCCTTTATTGAATTTGGGGTGAGGTTATTTTATGGTATGATCAGTGTATATTCCTGAAAGGACTGCTGTGGGGCAGAGGTCAATGGGAGGGGGTCAAAGTAGGGGATGTGACTAAAGAGATTGCAGAGACCATGGCTTTCCACTTTTTTCCAATTTCTGACCCTTTGTAGAGGTGTCTTCCATTTTTCTGAGTGGCCTGGGAGAGGCTGGGATGTTTCTGATTGAGGAGCTCAGGGGGCTCGTGTGCAGTATTTCCATTGTTGGAAGGTGAAGTGGGAACTGGTGGAAAGCTTAGCCGTCTCCTCTCAGGCTCTCTCTGTGTCTTCTCATCTCTTCCTTCAGCTTCTGGGTCTTGAGCACCAGGGCGTGGGCTTCCCAGGCCCCTTGTTACCCTTCCAGTAGGCCTGGGACAGCTCCAGCTGCTGCTCCAGCAATTCCTCAGCTTGGGCCAGCTCAGCTGAGAGGGTGGGGCTGGGGATCCTGGGTGAGGCGGGGCATTGGGGAGGCAACTTCATCAGCCAGGACAGGGGGTTTAGGCTCGTTGGAAGTCAGGAATTAGGCCTCTCTCGTATCGATGCCATTTAAGGTCGTCTGTACTGCTCAGCCAAGGTAGCGTCCTATCTTACGTTGAGATCGCTGGCCCAGGGGCTATAACTGGCCTCCTTGTACAAGGATATGGGGTCATGGGAAGGAGAAGAGTGGCTGTCTCTATCCCCTAAGAAATAATTAACTCTTAGATGAGGGGAAATTCCTGTTCAAGGACTTAATGGACTGTGCAGGTATAGAAGGGTGGTGGGAGAGGGAGCCTTGAGGTCCATGACATGTGAAGCAGGGAGCGGTCTCAGCTGCGCAACAGCCACCAGAAACTGGCTCCCTCTGGTCCTTCGCCTCGCTTCAGTGCCTGCCCCTGCCCCTGGCCCACTCTGTTACCCCAGTGTCCCTCCCAACCTGGCCCCAGACAGTCCGGGAACTTGTCCTGCTACTGATGTGCGAATATTCTGCCAGTTTAGGCCGAACCTGCTTTAGAACACTGGTGCCTGGCCTACCACGTGTCTTGTGTCTGTTTTTCTTAGCACTATGTCTTTTCTCACTTAGTTCTCTGTTCTCCAGGGTAGGAATTACTTTACTGGTTTGCAGATGAGGAAACTGGCTCAGAGGGTTTCATTCAGCAAGTATCTGTTGGGGTCCACTCCGGGCCAGATGTGCTCAAGGCTCCACAACTGGTTGGTGGAAAAGCCTGGAGGATTCAGGCCAAGGTCTGCCTGACTTGAAACCTCATACCTATTGACCTGACTCAAGTATTGATTTCCCCTTTACTTGCCTTTTTTCTTTTTGCTGGTCCAGGATGACTTTTTTTCCTTGTTGATGTTGTGCATTGCAAGGTTTGTTGTCTGTGGTAGGTCTAGGTACTGTCGTATCACTTGGACCCTTGGCTCCTGACAGAGCATGACACTGGTACACGTTTCAAGCTTTGGTTAACTAGTGAGCCCTCCGTTGAAATCTGCACTAGAACAAAAGTCCACACACTCTGCGTATGTGAGTCTTGTGTATGCGTGGTGGAATTCCTGCAGTGTGTTCTGCAGTGTAGTCTTGTGGGTGGAGGGCACAGCCACATCCTTGTGGGCAGAGGTGGCTCAGAAGGGAGTGGATCAGTTTTCATCATCTGGGAAAAGGTAGATCTGAGGCAGAAAGACATGCCTCAGAAGGCAAGATTGCCGGGGAGTGAACAGCTGCCAACAGCTTACTATCTTTGGGACATTACTCTTAATTCAGAGGGAAGATGGCCTCTGCTGTGGCATAGGGGTCCAGGAAACAAGGAGGAAGCCCTTTGTAGAGGTCAGTGGTTCTCAAACTTGGGGGGCTGGAGAGCTCTAGATGAGGCCAACCATGTTCCTCATTAGCTGGTGTGTTCCTACTCTTAAGTGGAAAATGAACCAAGAACACCTGTAAGATTTTAGAAGTGAGAAGCTTTCCTTCATGTCTCTTAGTGATAGAGTTTTGTATGATTCATATTTAAGCTATAAGGTATGCGGGCTTAAAGTCTTAATGATTGGAACATAAGAGTTGTTAAACTTGTATGTAAACTAGTGTTGTTGAAGATAAGTGAAACTATCCAATATAGGGTTAAACAACTCGCAAGCAACTACTATTGAAGCTAAAACAACCCCATTTATAAATTAAAAGCAAGATTAGCAGCTGTTAAGAAAATAAAACAAATGAAACTTTTGTAAGACAATGATGCACGAATAACAAAGTATCCTTTCTGAAAACTAGATATTTCATGTCTGTTTCGACTGTAGGTTATGTACTTCAAAATAGGCTAACCTCCAGTAATTCACAGTAGGTAATTCTAAGCTATAAGTTAAAAGCGAGTCTGGATTTTGGCTTTGTTCATCTGTGAGAAATGAAGAAAGGGCTAGTATTTGGGTAAATTCAAATGTCTTGGAGGAGCTGTGGATCTCACACTTACGGAGATGAAGGAATGAAGATAAATATATGTAAACCAGTTACCTAGTTTTTAGGTTGTTACATGTAATTTTGTTATTCCTGAGTGTCTAATAATTTTTTTTCCCCTTTTTGATATAAGGGCTTTATTTATGCCTTATAGAGTCTTAATCAAATGAGAGTTCTGGCCTGGGCTCTACAGGAGGGGCCTATGTTCAGCCAGGGACAAGCAGAGGATTATTGGAAGCATCATCCACAAAGCCAAGGGGCTGCAGAGCTCCCTGAGGCTAGTGCGCTAATGGCACCTTCAATATTGCATCCTACCTAGGGGATTGGCAGGACTAGGGTCACTGACACGAATCATTGTACCCTTCATGTGAAACTCTTGTGGAGATGGGGATTTAGGAATATTGAAGTCCACCCATTACATTAATGTGAGAGCTTGCTAGGTGTTAGAGACTCTGCTGGGTATTTTTTGTTACTGTCATAGGTGACCTTCATGGTAACCTTTCAAAATTACCATCCATCACCAGACACGTGTGCAAATCACCCCTTTCGCTCTCCTCCATCTCCCCTTCCTCTCTGGTAACCAATCCAATCTCTGTCTCTATGGGTTGGTTTGCTGTTGTTTTGTCTTCTATTTATGAGTGAGATCATTTGGTATTTGACTTTCTTCTGATGTATTTCACTTAGCATAATACCCTCAAGGTCCATCGATGTTGTCACAAATGACAAGATTTCATCTGTTTTTTTCCCCAAGGCCGAGTAGTTCCGTTGTGAATATATACCACATATTCCTTATCCATTTGTCCCTTGATGGGTACCTAGGTTGCTTCTAAGTCTTCGCTATTGTTATTAATGCTGCAGTGAACACAGGGGTGCATATATCTTTACACATTCGTGTTTTCATATTCTTTGGATAAATACCCAGCAGTGGAGTAGCTGGATCATATGGTAGTTATAGTCTTAATTTTTTGAGGAATCTCCATACTGTTTTCCATAGTGGCTGCACCAGTTTGCCACCAACAGTGTTTGAGAGTTCCATTTTCTCTGTATCCTCTCCAACACTTATTTTTGTCTTGTTAATTATAGCTGTTCTGATGGGCATGAGGTGATATCTTATTGTGGATTTTATTTGCATTTCCCTAAAATTAGTGTTTTTAAACATCTTTTCATATGCCTGTTGGCCATCTGTATATCTTCTTTTATTAACCGCTTATCAGATATATGGTTGCAATTATCTTCCAGTTATTAGGTTGTCTTTTCGTTTTGTTGATGGTTTCCTTTGCTGTGCGGAAGATTTTTAGTTTGATGTATTCCCATTTGTTTATTTTCTCTATTGTTTCCCTTGCCCAGTCAGACATGGTACTTGAAAATATGCTACCAAGACCATACTGCGTTTGTTTTCTTCTAGAATTTTTAGAGTTTCCGGTCTTACATTCAAGTTTTTAATCCATTTTGAGTTACTTTTTGTGTATGGTGTTAGATAATGGTCTACTTTCATTCTTTTGTGTGTGGTTGTCCCGTTTTCCCAACACCATTTATTGAAAAGACTTTCCTTCCTTTTTTTTTTTTTTTTTTTTTTTTTACTGAGGAAGATTTGCCCTGAGGTAACATCTGTTGCTAATCTTATTTCTTTGTTGCTTGAGGAAGATTACCCCTGAGCTAACATCTGCCCCAGTCTTCCTCTATTTTGTATGTGGGTCACCTCCACACCATGGCTGATGAGTGGTGTACGGCCGTGCCTGGCATCTGAACCCACGAACCCCGGCCACTGAAGCAGAGAGTGCTGAACTTAACCACTGTGCCATGGGGTTGGCCCCGAGACTTTCCTTTATTTTATGTTCTTGGTTACCTTGTCAAAAATTAGCTGTCCATATATGTGTGGTTTTATTTCTGGGCTCTTGATTCTCTTCCATTGATCCGTGTGTCTGTCTTTGTGCTGGTGCCATGCTGTTTTGATTGCTATAGCTTTGTAATATGTTTTGAAGTCAGGGGTTGTGCTGCCTCCAGCTGGGTTCTTTTTTATCAGGATTACTTTGCCTATTTGGGGTCTTTTGTTGTTGCATTACATTTTAGAATTCTTTGTTCTATTTCTGTGAAGAATATCATTGGAGGGGGCTGGCCCGGTGGCTGAGTGGTTAAGTTCGCGTGCTCCGCGTCATCGGCCCAGGGCTTCGCCTGTTCAGATCCTGGGTGTGGACATGGCACAGCTCATAGCTCATTAGGCCATGTTGAGGTGGCGTCCCGCAAACCACAACTAGAAGGACCCACAACTAAAATATACAACTATGTACTGGGGGGGTTTGGGGAGAAAAAGCAGAAAAAAAAAGGAAAATTGACAACAGTTGTTAGCTCAGGTGCCAATCTTTAAAAGAAAAAAAAAATCGGGCTGGCCCTGTGGCCGAGTGGTTAAGTTTGTGCACTCCGCAGCAGGTGGCCCAGTGTTTCATTGATTTGAATCCTGGGCACGGACATGGCACTGCTCATCAAACCATGCTGAGGCAGCGTACCACATGCCACAACCAGAAGGATCCACAATGAAGAATATACAACTATGTACCCGGGGGGCTTTGGGGAGAAAAAGGAAAAAAATAAAATCTTAAAAAAAAAATCATTGGAACTTTGATAGGTATTGCATTGAATCTGTAGATTGCTTTAGAAGGCCCTGAGCTAACATCTGTTGCCAGTCGTCCTCTTTTTACTTGAGGAAAATTGTCACTGAGGTAAGATCTGTGCCAATCTTTCTCTGTTTTATGTGGAATGCTGCCTCAGTGTGGCCTGACAAGCAGTGCTGCGTCTGTGCCTGGGATCCGAACCTGTGAACCTTGGGCTGCAAAAGTGGAGCATGTGAACCCAACCACTGCACTACTGGGCTGGCCCTGGAAGTATGGACATTTTAACTATGTTAATTCCTCCAATCCAAGAACATGGAGTATCTTCCCATTTTTTTGGTGTCTTTTTCAGTTTCAACAATATTTTATAGTTTTCAGTGTACGGGTCTTTCATCTCTGGTTAAATTTATTCCTAGGTATTTTATTCTTTTGTTGCAATAGTAAATGGGATTGTATTCTTAATTTCTCTTTCTGCTACTTTGTTGTTAGTGTATAGAAACACAACTGATTTTTTGTATGTTGATTTTGTATCCTACAACTTTACCATACTCATTTATTATTTCTAAAAGTTTTTGCTGGATTTTTTTTAGTTTTCTATATATAAAATCATGTCATCTGCAAATAGTGATAGTTCCACTTCTTCCTTTCCAATTTGGATCCCTTTTATTTCTTTTTCTTGACTGATTGCTCTGGCTAGGATTTCCGATACTACTATAAATAAGAGTGGTGAAAGTGGGAATCCTTGTCTGGTTCCTGTTCTTAGAGGGATATCTTTCACTTTTTCTCCATTGAGTATATTAGCTGTGGATTAGTCCTATTTGGCCTTTATTATGTTGAGGCACTTTCCTTCTATACCCATTTTATTCAGAGTATTTATCATAAATGGATGCTGTGTCTTGTCAAAGGTTTTCTCTACATCTATTGAGATGATTGTGTGCTTTTTATTCTTCATTTTGTTGATGTGGTGTATCACACTGATTGATTTGTGGATGTTGAACCATCCGTGCATCCCTAGAATAAATCCCACTTGATCATGGTGTGTGATCTTTTTAATGTATTGTTGTATTTGATTTGCTAGAATTTTGTTAAGGATTTTTGCATCAATGTTCATCAGTGATACTGGCCTGCAATTTTCTTTTTGCGTGTTGTCCTTGTCTGGTTTTGGTATCAGGGTAATGTTGGCCTCATAGAATGAGTTATGAAGCATCCCCTCCTCTTCAGTTTTTGGAAGAGTTTGAGAAGGACAGGTATTAAGTCTTCTTTGAATGTTTGGTAGAATTCGCCAGGGAAGCTGTCTGGTCCTAGACTTTTATTTTTTGGGATGCTTTTGATTACTATTTTGATCTTCTTACTGGTTATTCATCTATTCAAATTCTCTGTTTCTTCTTGATTCAGTTTTGGAAGGTTGTATGATTCTAAGAATTTATCTATTTCTTCTAGATTATCCAATTTATTGGTGAATAGCTTTTTGTAGTATTCTCCTGTAATCTTTTGTGTTTCTTTTTTTTTTCCTGAGGAAAATACCCCCTAGCTAACATCTGTTGCCAGTCTTACTCTATTTTGTATGTGGGTTGCGGCTACAGCATGGCTGATGACTGGTGTAGGTTTGTGCCTGGGATCCGAACTTGTGACCCCGGGCTGCCGAAGTAGAGTGTGCTGAATGCAACCACTAGGTCACGGGAGCAGCCCCATAATCTTTTGTCTTTCTGTGGTGTCTGTTGTAATTTCTCCTCTTTCATTTCTGATTTCATTTATTTGAGCCTTCTCTCTTTTTTACTTTGTGAGTTTAGCTAAAGATTTGTCTATTTTCTCTATCTTTTCAAAGAACCAGCTCTTTATTTCATTGATTTTTTTCTATTGTTTTTTAGTCTCTATTTCATTTATTTCTGCTCTGATTTTTATTATTCCCTTCCTTCTGCTGATTTTGGGCTTTGTTCCTTTCTAGCTCCTTTAGGTGCACTGTTAGATTGAGATTTTTCTTGTTTGTTGAGGTAGGCCTGTATTGCTGTGGACTTCCCTCCTAGAACCACTTTTGCTGTATCCCATAAATTTTGGCATGTCATATTTTCATTTTCGTTTGTCTCCAGGTATTTTTTGACTTCTCCTTTGATTTCTTCATTGACCCAATCGTTGTTCAGTTGCATTTTGTTTAACCTCCACATATTCGTGGCTTTTCCAATTTTCTCCCTGTAGTTAATTTCTAATTTATACCATTGTGGTCAGAAAAGATGCTTGGTATTATTTCAACTTCTTAAAATTACTGAAACTTAAGTTTTGTGGCCTAATATGTGATCTGTCCTGGAGAATGTTCCATGTGCATTTGAAAAAAATGTGTATTCTGTGGTTTTTGGATGGAATGTTCTGTATATATCTACTAAGTCCGTCTGGTCTAATGTGTCATTTAAGGCCAATGTTTCCTTGTTGATCTTGTTTGTATGATCTATCCGTTGGTGTAGGTGGAGTGTTGAAGTCCCCTACTATTATTGTGTTACTGTTTCTCCTTTTATGTCTGTTAATAATTGCTTTATATATTTAGGTGCTCCTATGTTGGGTGCGTAGACATTTACAAGTGTTATATTCTCTTGTTGGATTGTTCCGTTTCATATGTAGTGCCCTTGTCTCTTGTTACAGTTTTTGTTTTAAAGTCTAAATTGTCTGATAGAAGTACTGCCACCCGAGCTTTCTTTTCACTGCCATTTGCATGGAGTATCTTTTTACATCTTTTCACTTTCAGTTTGTGATCTTTAGGTGTGAAGTGTGTCTCTTGTATACAGCGTATACATGAATCTTGTTTTGTTTATCCCAATAGGCCATCCCATATCTTTTGATTGGAGCACTTAGTCCATTGACATTTAAAGTAACTATTGATAAGGATGTACTTATTGCCATTTTGTTACTTTTTTCTTCTCTTGCTCTCTTGTGGTTTGATGGCTTGCTTTAGTATTATGTTTGGGTTCCTTTCTCTTAATTTTTTGTGTATTTATTACAGGTTTCTGGTTTAATTACCATGAGGTTCATATATAATGACATACATATATAGCAATCTGTATTAAGTTGATGATCTCTTAAGTTTGACTTCTTTCTAAAAGTCTACTCTTTTACTCCCCTCCTCCCACATTTTATGTTTTTGATATCATATTTAACCTCTTTTTTGTTCATGTGTATCCATTACTGTCTCATCAAGGAAACAGATAATTTTAGTACTTTTGTCTTTTGATCTTCATAGGTGGTTGATCTGCCACCTTTACTGTAAATTTGCCCTTACCAGTGATTTTATTATTTTTTAAATAGTTTTCTTATTTTTATTTGTGGTCTTTTCTTTTCCACTTAAATAACCCCGTTTAACATTTCTGGTAAGGCTCATTTCTTGGTGTTAAACTCCTTTAGTTTTTGATAGTTTGGAAAACTCTTTATCTCTCCTTCTATTCTGAATGATAATCTTGCCAGGTAGAGTATTCTTGGCTGTAAGTTTTTTCCTTTCAGGACTTTAAATATATTGTGCCCATCCCTTCTAGCCTGTAAGGTTTCTGCTGAGAAGTCAATGACTAGCCTTATGGGGTTTCCTTTGTGTGTATCTTGTCACCTTTCTCTTGTAGCTTTTAGGATTCTCTCTTTATCTTTAGTTCTTGACATTTTAATTATAATCTGTCTTGGTGTGGACCTCTTTGGGTTTATCTTGTTTGGTGCTCTCTGTGCTTCCTGTACCTGAATGTCTGTTTCCTTCCTTAGGCTAGGAAAGTTTTTAGCTGCTATTTCTTGGAATAGATTCTCTGCTCCTTTGTCTCTCTCTTCTTCTGGGACACCTGTAATAGGGATCTTAGTGTGCTTGATGTTGTCCCAGAGGTCCCTTAGACTGTCTTTGTTCTTTTTAATTCTTTTTTCTTTTATCTGTTCACCTTGGGTGATTTTCTCTGGTCTTCGTCCAGCTCACTGATCTCTTCTTCTGTATCATCTGCTCTGCTATTGATTTTTTAAAATTTTTAATTTCCATTATTGTATTCTTCATTTCTAATTTTATTTTTTATATTTTCTAGTTCTTTCTTGAGGTTTTTCTGAGGATTTAGCCTGTTCCCTTATTTGGAACATATTCCTTTGCCTCCTCATTTTACCTCTTTCTCTGCTTATATCTATGTTAGGTAGGTCAGCTCTGTCTCGTGATCTTGGAGAGGTGACCTTATGTAAGAGATGCCTTATGAGGCCCAGCAGTGTGCTCCCCGCTTGTCACCAGTTCCAAATGTTCCAGGAGTGTCCCCTGTGTGGGCTACCTGTGTCCTTTTGTTGTGGCAGAGTTGCTCTTGCTGCAGGCTCATGGGAGGCTAGGCTCTCCCCCTGGCTGTCTGATTGTGATGCTCAGTTATGTGTGGCTGCTATGGTCCCTCTGTGACTTTACTGGGTGGGGGCAGCCCCAGCACAGTTGGCTGCAAGGTCTAATAGCACATTCCTGCTACAGTTTTTGTGTTAAATGAGTAGGCCCTGAGCATGGCTGGTTGCTAGGCTCAGGGGTTTACAATTGCTGCAGGCCTCTGGCCTGCAAAACTGATATCAGCTCTTTCAGGAGCGCAGCTGGGTGGGGCCTACCCCGGGTGTGGCAGCACATGGTTGTTTCAGGCATTGGAAGGTGCGGTCGATTCCCTATGTGGCTGTTTGAGAAGCACAGGTTTGCTGCAACTGCCAAGCCCTACCACCCACATGCCTGCACACCCTGTCAACACAGTCCTGCCCTGTGTGCATGTCCTGACCCACTGAAGTGTACCCTCTGGCCCTGCCACAGGGCCCCACACACTTTGATAACGTAGACCTGTCCCTTGCACACGCCCTGCCTTGTGGAGGTGGACCCACTCAGCCTGCTGCAGAGGTCCCACACACCTCGCCTGTGGGCCCACAAGTTGCCTGACAACTTGCTGTTGGGTGGGGCCAGTCCCTAGCACAGGCTGCCTGCCCTGGCTGAGCTGGATTAAATTGGTGCTCTAGTGGGTGGGGAAGACCCCTGTGCTAACAGGCCAGGAAAAGAACTCCCATGGCATCTGCTAGTGTCTGTGTCAGCATGCCTGTACTAGGTCACAATAATAGCCTCTGCCAATGTCTTAGTCCCTGGGGATGTGGGGCCAGCCTAGGGAGGTCTCACCTCTTGCTGAGGTGTGCCCAGAGTCTATCAAGTGAGTCTTTTTTTGCCAAAGAATTGTGCACCTTTCATTTTGGTGATTTTAGGTTGCTTTTTGAAATGGATGAATTTGTGCATTGGCCCTTTAAGAGCAGGCTTTTCTTTCCCTTTATGTCCGGTAGCTTTTCTGGGTACATTCCTTGTTGGTAATAGCCATCAAAGCCAGATACTATGACACTCGTCTTGGTTGTGCTGAGTCCAAAGCTCCTCTTCTCAGATCCCCCAATCCTCCAGGAAAAGGTTGCTTAAGATTGCTCCTGGGCAAAGCACTGCAGCTAAAATGTGGCTTTTTTCTCTCCAGAAAGGAATTTCTGCCTCTTCCACCTCGGTCAGTACTGTCCCTTGTTGTGTTGTCCAGTGTTCAGTTCTCTCTCAGGGCTAATGTTTCCAAGAGTAGTTGTAAATTTGTTGAGTCTGTGGGAGGAGGTGAGCTCAGAGTCCTCCTATGCTGCCATCTTCTCAGCAGTCTCTCCAAGAGAACTTTCCCATTTCACTTTTTTTTTTTGCATGTGGATGTTCACTTGTTCCAGTACCATTTGTTGAAGACTATTGTTTCTCCATTGCTTACTTGTCCAAAATCAGTTAGCTGTATTTTTGTGGGTCTCTTTCTGGTTCTTTATTCTGTTCCGTTTGTCTACTTGTCTGGTCCTTCACCAATACCACACTGTCTTGATTAATGTAGCTTTACAGTAAGTCTTGAAGTCAGGCTCTTTCAGTCCTCTGGCTGTTCTCCTATGGTGTGCTGGCTGTTCTGGCTCTTTGGCCTCTCCATATAAACTGCAGCATCAATTTGTCAGTATCCTTGCTGGCATATTGACAATATCAACTGTCAGTATACAAAATAACTTGCTGGGATTTTGATTGGGATTGTATTGAATCTATAGGTCAAGTTGGGTAGAACTGACATGTTGACAATATTGAGTTTTCCTATCCATGAACATGAACTATTTCTTCCTTTATTTACTTCTTTGATTTCTTTCATCAGAGATTTGTAATTTTCCTCATTTAGATCTTGTACGTATTTTATTAGATTTTGTACCTAAGTATTTAACTTTTTGCATGTTAACCTAAATGGTATTGTGGTTTTAGTTTCAACTTCCACTTGTTCGTTGCTGGTATGTTGGAAAGGGATTGACTTTTGTATATTAACCTGGTATCCTGCAACCTTGTTATAATTGCTTGTTAATTGTTATTCCAGGAGTTCGCTGCTGTTTTTGTTGATTCTTTGGATTTTCTACATAGACAATCGTGTCATCTGCCAACAAAGCAAGTTTTATTTCTTCCTTCTCACTCTGTAACCCTTTTCTTTGTTTGTTTGTTTGTTTTTGATTTATTGCATTATCTAGGGCCTCTAGTATGATGTTGAAAAGGAGTAGTGAGGGGGGACATCCTTGCCTTGTTCCTGGTCTTAGCAGGAAAGCTCCTAGTTTTTCACTGTCAAGTATGATGTTAGCTGTTGGTTTTTTGTAGATTTTTTTTATCAGGTTGAGAAAGTTCCCTCTCTATTCATAGTGTTAAGAGTTTTTATCATGAATGTGTGTTGGATTTTGTCAAATACTTTTTTGGCATCTGTTGACATCATGTGCTTTTTCCTTTTTAGTTTGTTGATGTGATAGATTATATTAATTGATTTTCAAATGTTGAACTATCCCTCTGTAGTTGGGATGAACCCCACTTGGTTGTGGTATATAGTTCTTTTCATACATTGTGAAGTCAATCTGCTGATATTTTGTGAAGGATGTTTGCATTTGTATTCATGGGAGATACTGGTCTGTACTTTTCTTGTAATGTCTTTGTCTGGATTTGGTATTAGAGTAATGTTGGCCTCATAGAATGAGTTAGGAAGTATTCCCTCCACATCTATCTTCTGGAAGAGATTGTAGAGAATTGGTATAATTTCTTCCTTAAATGTTTGGTAGAATTCACCAGTGAACCTATCTGGGCCTGGTCCTTTCTGCTTTGGAATGTTATTAATTATTGATTAAATTTCATTTATAGGTCTATTTGGATTGTCTATTTCATTTTATTTTTTAAAATTTTATTGAGGTCATAATAGTTTAAAACATTGTGAAATTTCAGTTGTACATTATTATTTGTCAGTCACCATATATATGTGCCCCTTTACCCCTTATGCCTACCCCCCGAACCCCTTCCCCTCTGATAACCACTAATCTGTTCTTTTTGTCTATGTGTTTGTTTATCTTCCACATATGAGTGAAATCTTACGGTGTTTGTCTTTCTCTGTCTGGCTTATTTTGCATAACATAATACCTTCACGGTCTATCCATGTTGTCGCTAATTGGATGATTTTGTCTTTTTTTAGGGCTGAGTAGTACTTCATTGCATATATATAACCCATCTTCTTTATCCATTCATCAGTTTATGGACACTTGAGTTGCTTCCATTTCTTGGCTATTGTGAATAATGCTGCAGTGAACATAGGGGTGCATAAATCTCTTTGTATTGTTCATTTCAGGTTCTTTGGATAAATACCCAAAAGTGGGATAGCTGAGTCGTATGGTATTTCTATTTTTAATTTTTTGAGAAATCTCCATACTGTTTTCCATAGTGGCTGCACGAGTTTGCATTCAGACCAGCAGAGTTATGAGGGTTCTCAATTCTCCATATCCTTTCCAACATTTGTTATTTTTTGTCTTGGTGGTTATAGCCATTCTAATGGGTGTAAGGTGATATCTTACTGTAGTTTTTTTTTTTTTATTGTGGTAACATTGGTTTATAATATATAAATTTGAGTTGTACATCATTATATTTCAATTCTGTGTAGATTACATCATGTTCACCCCCAAAGACTAATTACAACCCATCACTATACACATGTGCCTAGTCACCTCTTTGACCCTCTTCCCAACCCCCTCAGTGTAGTTTGTTTGTTTGTTTGTTTGTTTGTTTTGAGGAAGACTAGCCCTGAGCTAACATCTGCCAATCCTCCTCTATTTTTTTTTTGCTGAGGAAGACTGGCCCTGAGCTAACATCCGTGCCCATCTTCCTCTATTTTATATGTGGGATGCCTACCACAGCCTGGCTTGCCTAGCGGTGCCATATCTGCATCTGGGATTCAGACCAGTGAACCCAGGGCCACCAAAGTGGAGCATGCGCACTTAACCGCTGCGCCACTGGGCCGGCCCCTCAATGTAGTTTTGATTTGGATTTCCCTGATGGTTAATGATGTTGAACATCTTTTTGTGTGCCTATTGACCGTCTGTATATCTTCTTTGGAAAAATGTCTGTTCATATGCTCTGCCCATTTTTGATTGTTTTTTTTTTTTATTGTTGAGTTGTGTGATTTCTTTATGTATTTTGGAGATTAACCCCTTGTCAGATATATGATTGGCAAATATTTTCTCCCAGTTGGTGGGTTGTCTTTTTTTTTTTGTTCCTGGTTTCCTTTGCCTTGCAGAAGCTCTTCAGTCTGATGAAGTCCCATTTGTTCATTCTTTCTTTTGTTTGCCTTGCCCGAGTAGACATGGTATTTGAAAAAATGCTGCTAAGACTGATGTCAAAGATTGTACTGCCTATATTTTCTTCTAGGAGTTTTATGGTTTCATGTCTTACCTTCAAGTCTTTAGTCCATTTAGAGTTAGTTTTTGTGTGTGGTGAAAGATAATGGTCTCCTTTCATTTTTTTGCATGTGGCTGTCTAGTTGTCCCACACCATTTATTTAAGAGACTTTCCTTTCTCCATTGTATGTTCTTAGCTCCTTTGTTGAAGGTTAACTGTCTGTAGATGTGTGGTTATTTCTGGGCTTTCAGTTCTGTTCCATTGATTTGTGTGTCTGTTTTTGTACCAGTACCATGCTGTTTTGATTACTGTAGCTTTGTAGTATATTTTGAAGTCAGGGATTGTGATGCCTCCAACTTTGTTCTTTTTTCTCAGGATTGCTTTAGCTATTTGGGTCTTTTGTTACCCCATGTGAATTTTAAGATTCTTGGTTCTTTTTGTTTGAAGAATGTTATTGAGATTCTAATTGAGATTGCATTGAATCTGTAGATTGCTTTAGGTAGTACAGACATTTTAACTATGTTTATAATTTCAGTCCATAGGCATGGAATATCTTTCTATTTCTTTATGTCATCATTGATTTCTTTCAATAATGTCTTATAGTTTTCATTATATAGGTCTTTGACTTCCTTTGTTAAATTTATTCGTAATAGTTTTCCAATGAGTTTTTTAGAGTTTTCTACATATAAAATTGTGTCATTTGCAAACAGCAAGAGTTTCACTGCCAATTTGGAAAGCTTTTGTTTCTTTTTCTTGCCTAATTGCTCGGGCCAAAACCTCCAGTATTTATGTTGAATAGAAGTGGTGAGAGTGGGCACTCTAGTCTTGTTCCTGTTCTCAGAGGAGTGGCTTTCAGTTTTTCCCCATTGAGTACGATGTTCGCTGTGGGTTTGTCATATGTGGCCTTTATTCTGTTCAGGTACTTTACTTCTATACCCATCTTATTGAGAGTATTTTTCATAAATGGATGTTGTATCTTGTCAAATGCTTTCTCTGTGTCTGTTGAGATGATCATGTGGTTTTTATTCCTCATTTTGTTAATGTGGTGTATCACATTGATTGATTTGCAGGTGTTGAACCATCCCTGTATCCCTGGAATAAATCCCACTTGATCATGGTGTATGATCCTTTTAATGTATTGCTGTATTCGATTTGCCAATATTTTGTTTAGGAGTTTTTCATCTCTGTTCATCAGCCATATTGGCTGGCAATTTTCTTTCTTTGTGTTGTTCTTGTCTGGCTTTGGGATCAGGGTGATGTTGGCCTTGTAAAATGTGTTAGTAAGTGTTCCGTCTTCAGTTTTTTGGAATAGTTTGAGAAGGATAGGTATTAAATCTCCTTTCAATGTTTGGTAGATGCCTCCAGAGAAGCCATCTGGTCCTGGACTTTTATTTCTTAAGAAGTTTTTGATTATTGTTTCAATCTCTTTATTTGTGATTGGTCTATTCAGATTATCTATTTCTTCTTGATTTAGTTTTGGGAAGGTTGTATGAGTCTTAAGAATTTATTTCTTCTAGATTGTGCAATTTGTTGGCATATAATTTTTCATAGTATGTTAAAATCCTTTGTATTTCTGTGGTATCTGTTGCAATTTCTCCTCTTTCATTTTTAATTTTATTTATTTGAGCCTTCTCTTTTTTTCTTAGTGAGTCTGGCTAAGGGTTGTCAATTCTGTGTATCTTCTCAAAGAACCAGTTCTTAGTTTCAGTGATCCTTTCTACTGTTTGTTTTTGGTTTCAATTTCATTTATTTCTGCTCTAATTTTTATTTCCCTCCTGCTGACTTTGGGCTTTGGTTGTTCTTCTTTTTCTAGGTCTGTTAGGTGTAGTTTAAGATTGCTTATTTGAGATTTTTCTTGTTTGTTAAGGTGAAGCTGTATTGGTATGAATTTCTGTCTTAGGACCACTTTTGCTGCATCCCATATGAGTTGGTATTGTGTGTTTTCATTTTCATTTGTCTCCAGGTATTTTTCACTTCTTTAATTTCTTCGGTGATCCATTGGTTGTTCAGTAGCATGTCGTTTAGTGTCCACATCTTTGTCCCTTTCCCAGCTTTTTTCTTGTAGTTGATGTCTAGTTTCATAGCATTGTGGTCAGAAAAGATGCTGGATACGATTTCAGTTTTCATGAATTTATTCAGACTTGCCTTGTTTCCCAATATATGGTCTATGTTTGAGAATGTTCCATGTGCACTTGAGAAGAATGTGTATTCAGCTGTTTTTGGATGGAGTGTTCTATATATATCTATTAAGTCCATCTGGTCTAATTTTTCATTTAATTACACTATTTCCTTGTTGACTTTCTGTCTGGATGATCTATGCATTGATGTAAATGGGGTGTAAGGTCCCCTGCTATTACTGTGTTGCTGTTAATATTTCCTCTTAGGTCTGTTAATAGTTGCTTTATGTACTTTGGTGCTCCTGTGTTAGGTGCATATATGTTTATAAGTGTTATAGCCTCTTGGTGGAGTGTTCTTTTTATCATTGTGTACTGCCCCTCTTTGTCTCTCATTGCCTTTTTTATCTTGAAGTCTACTTTGTCTGATGTGAGTATGGCAACACTTGCTTTCTTTTGTTTGCCATTAGCTTGGAGTATCATCTTCTACCCCTTCACTCTGAGCCTGTGTTTGTCTTTAGAGATGAGATATATTTCCTGAAGGCAGCATATTGTTGTGTCTTGTTTTTTAATCCATCCACTACTCTGTGTCTTTTGATTGGAGAATCAATCCATTTTCGTTTTGATATATGAGGGCTTAATGCTCCTGTTTTATCACTCGTTTTCCAGTTGTTCTATATTTCCTTTGTTTCTTGTCATGTGCATTTCAGACTGCCAGTTCAGTTTGGTGGTTCTCTATGATGTTTTTCTCAGTTTTTTCTTTTTTTTTTAATTTGTGTCTCTGTTCTGATTTTTTGTTTAGTGGTTACCGTGAGGTTTGTATAAAAGATCTTGTAGATGAGATAGTCCATTTTCTGATAGCCTCTTATCTCTATTAGCCTAAGCAGGTTGTATCCCTTTCCCTTCTGAGTTATTGTTTTCACAAATTATTCTGTTTTGTGTTGTGAGTTTGTGACTAAATTGAAGTGTTTCTAGTTACTTTTGATGCTTTCTTTCCTTTTATCTTTTAAGTTATAAGTAAGTATTTGATACCCTGTTCTGAAAGAGAGCTGAAGTTTTCTTATTTTGTCTTTCTATTTATTTTCTTGCTCTCAGCTTTGTAGACTTTTGCATTTTTGTTTTAGGTATGAGGGCATCCTTAATCATTTCTTTTGAGGGGGAGTCTAGTGGTGATGAACTCCCTCAGCTTTTATCTGGGAAAGATTTTATTTCTCTATTGTAGCTGAAGGGTAGTTTCCCTGGATAGAGTATTCTTGGCTGAAAGTTTTTATCTTTTAGAATTTTGAATATATTATTCCACTCTCTCCTGGACTGTAAGGTTTCTGCTGAGAAATCCCCTAAAGCCTGATAGGGGTTCCTTTGTAGGTTGTTTTCTTCTGCTTTGCTACCCGTAATGTTTTTTCTTTGTCATTGACTTGTTCCAGTTTTACTAATATATGCTTTGGAGAAGGTATTTTTACATTGATGTAATTAGGAGTTCTGTTAGCTTCTTTTACTTGTAATTCCATCTCCTTCCCCTGGTTTGGGAAGTTCTCAGCTATTACTTCTTTTTTTTTTTTTTTTTTTCTGCTTTATCTCCACAAATCCCACTGGTACATATTTGTATATCTTAGTTGCAGGTCCTTCTAGTTGTGGCATGTGGGATGCTGCCTCAGTGTGACCTGACAGTCGGTGCCATGTCCGCGCCCAGGATTTGAACTGGCAAAACCCTGGGCCGCCGCAGCAGAGTGCGCGAACTTAACCACTCGGCTGCGGGGCCGGCCTCTCAGCTATTACTTCTTTGAACAAGCTCTCTGCTCGTTTCTCCCTCTCTTTTCTATCTGGAATACCTATAATCTGTATGTTGCATTTCCTAATTGAGTTGGATATTTCCCGGAGAATTTCTTCATTTCTTTTTAGTCTTAGTTCTCTCTCCTCCATCTGAAGCCTTTCTATATTTCTGTTCTCTAAGTTGCTAATTCTGTCCTCCATAGTATCGGCTGTGTTATTTAAGGACTCCAGATTTTCCTTTATCTCCTTCATTGTGTTTTTCATCTTCGACATTTCTGATTGGTTTTTCTTTATAGTTTCAATCTCTTTTGTGAAGAATTCCCTCTGTTCATTAATTTTATTCTTGAGTTCATTGAACTGTCTGAGTTTTCTTGTAACTCGTTGAGTTTTTTTTTATGATAGCTGTTTTGAATTCTCTGTCATTTAGACTGCAAATTTCTTTGCCTTCAGGATTAATTTCTGAGGTGCTTGTCTTTTTCCTCTGGTCTGGAGCATTTATTTACCCTTTCCTACTATTTGATTGGGTGGATTTGTGCCTTCGCATACTGGTAGTATCTGGTCATAGATTCCACCTGCCACCACTGTGGGGAGGCACGATCTGTATATTCTCAGCCTGTGGTGATCCCTGGCAGCTGTGCCTTCCTTTGGAAGCTATACTGACAGAGCCCATCTCCATTTGCCTGCTGGCCGCTGCTGCTTTACTCACGTATGGGCTGGCTCTCTTGCAGGGGTTCTTGCTCCAGCTGACTGGCTGAGTTGTTATGCCAGGTACAGGGAGGGATGCTTTCTTTTGCATGTGCAATCCCAGGGGTGGTCCTGTTCTGCCCTCGCTGTCCGCCCTCTGGGCTGCTCAGCTTGGTGAATACCCCCCTGCAATTGCTTAGCCTCCTCAGTGTGGAGCTTTCCCATGGGCTGGGAGGCAACTCCCAAAGCGAAGGCATTCCTGCAACGGGCTGCCCCTGTCTCCCTCTCAGAGTTGCACACAGTCCTGCGCCATAGGTAGCTGCCATTCAGAGAGGGAGACAAGGTCCCCTTCCCTCTTTCCACTGCCTCCTGGGGGGGTCCAGCACCTCCACCTTCAGACGTATGGTTGTGTGGGTCTCTCAGACGTCTACTTTGTTGTTTGAATGTCCTCTCTTGATATATGAAGGTGCTTTTCGTTCTTTTTCAGGGGTGAGAGTCTAAGGGAAGAGCTCACTCCGCCATGATGCTGATGTCACTCTGTCATTTCACTTTTTAAAGTTATTTTTTTGAATAATATAAGTTTGCGGAAGAGTTATAAAGCTAGAACACAGGGTTCCCATATAGCATTCACTCTGCTTCCCTTAATGTGAACATCTTACAAAACCATGTTAATATTAAGAAACTAAGAAATTAACATTGGTGTAGTACTGTTAGCTAAACTAGAGACTTTATTTGGATTTCACCAGTTTTTCCACTAATGTCCTTTTTCTGTTCCAGGATCCAATCCAGGGTACCTTAATATGCATTAAATTATTGTGTCTCCTTGGTCTCCTCTGATATGTTGAGTTTCTTAGCCTTTACCTGTTTTTATGACTTGAAAGTTTTGAAGAGCATTGGACAGATAATTTGTAGAATGTCACTCACTTTGGGTTTATCTGATGTTTTCTTATGATTAGATTGGGATTATGGGTTTAGGGGAAGAATACTGTAGAGGTGAAGTGTCCTTCTCATCACATCATGTCAGAAGGTGTATGATGTGAACATGACCTGTATCACTGATTAAATTATGTCTGCCATGTTTCTCAAGTTTAAGGTAGTAACTTTGTAGTTAGTAGCAATTTTTCCCTCTCCATATTCTATTCTTTGGAAGTGAGTCATCAAGTCTAGCCTGCTCTCAAGGTGAGGGAAAGTAAGCCCCACTTCCTTGTAGGGGGATTCTCTTGCATCTATGTTCATGAGGGATATTACTTTGAATTCTTCTGTAAGGAAGATTTGTCCCTTCTCTCCTATTTAAAAGTTTTTCAGTCATTCATATATTTCAGTATGAACTCGATATTTACTTTATATTTTGGGTTATAATCCAATACTCTTGTTATTTTGCTGCTCAAAGTGTTCCAGCTTTGTTCCTAAGGAGCTCTTGCATGTTGGCTCCTGTGTCCCTTTGACATGCACCATTTTTTAGAGGTGCACTTCTCTTCTGGCTTTACAAGATGTTCCAGGCTCATCTTGTATTGTTTCTGTCTCAGCTCTAGGTTCAGCTGTTTGTCTGAATATCCCTGGTTCCTTTTATTGGAGAATGATATTTAGAGACTAAGATCTGGACACTGGGTGCTCATTTCACTTTGTAAAGAGGACGCAGAGGTTCTAGAGCCGTCCAAGCTCACACAGGCAAATAGGTGGCTCTCACTTCAGCACCACATTCGAGTTTGTTCAGTGCAGCCTTTAGGACCCAACGCAATATGGCCAGTTCTCCACATATGCCTCTCTTTGTTAAAGCTTCTGCTTTTTCAGTCTGCATGGCTTAGACATTAATAATTTAATTCTTTAATATTTGGAGACTTTCCTGAAAGGAAAACTTCAAGTTTCACTTATAAAATTGACTGGAATAGGCAAGAGGGAAAAGCTAGCACATGAAGGAATCTCTTGTATTTTTCTTTCATGTGGAATATTTTCCTCTTCTGCCCCTCTTTCCATGTCCCTGGGCCTGGGGAAAGGATGGCTCCCTTGGACCATAGAGAAAAATGATGTAGAAACTTCTTCCTTTATTGCCTCCCCCAGCCCTTTGGCTTCTCCCCTGGCTGCGCCCATTCTCCCTCCCCAACCCCTGGCCCAGGAGCCTGTCTTTCCTCCAAACTCATCTGGAGCCGAGTCTCTCCCCTAGAGCTGCTCCTGAGTGAGAAGTGTGTCATTCCTACCACAGGAGGGTGGAAGAGGAGAGAGAGAGGTCAGAGCCTGGGACTGTGGGAGAAGGTACAGCAGGAATGAAGGAGGTTAGATTCAGAAGGACTTATAAATGAGAGTGAGATATAAGTGATCAGAGGGTGACTGAGGACATTGCTGGCATCTCCATTTAGGAGGGAAGCATTGGGTACAGGGGCAGAGAGCATGGGCAGGATCTGGATGAGATTGACCCCCACTCTCACCCCTGTCCTCTGACAAAACCCCAGGTCACACCAGGGGGCCCTTCAGGCCCAGGTGCTCCACCAGGTAGGTGTATCTTAGCTCCTCTCCAGGGAGGAGCCCCACAGCTGCCCAGCCCTGGTGTGTCTTGTCCCCCTGCAGATTGGGTCCCCCTGAGTCCTGAGTCCACAATCATCTCCTTCCTTTCCTGCAGCCAGGTCAGCATAGTGTTGGCAGGTAAAGAGTCAAATGCTCAGCCTCTCACAGTGTGATGGTCCTCCTTGTCAGTCATCACGACCTTGGAGGACACTGGTGAGAGACAGTAGAGAGATGGAGTGAGGGTGGGCCCCACCTTCGCTTCCTCCCTCTTCTCCTAGTCTTCCTCCACAGCAGCGCCCCCTCCCTCCCCCAGCCCCAGGACTTCTGAAAGCCCAGGCAGGGAGGGGGGAAGCCCACTTCTGTGCCAGGAGTCTCTCCACAGTGTGCGCACTTCCACTCCCACTGCAGTGGTAGGGCCTGCTCCGTGCAGAGCCCCAGGTACTCGCAGAAGGCGATGCAGGAATGTTCTTCCTTCAAATGTCTGCATGGCTCAGTTCCTCACCTCCTGCACGTCTGCACAAGTGTCATCTCAATGAGGCCCGTCCTGACCGCATCATTTAAAAGCGCCACCTCTCACATCACCTTTTATTGATTGTTGACTTTGCATTATTTTTTCTCTATGTCTCCTATCACTTTCTAACGTACTACGAAGGCTTCTTTTCCCAGGGATGGCCTCAAGAATATCCCCCCTCCACATGCTCTTTTGCAGTGTGACCTCGTCATCTCCCGTCTAGAGGTGGGGCCTAATTCCCCTACCCTTGGATCTGTGACAAGCTTTGGTGACTATAACATGGGAAGATGACACTGCTTGATTTCTAGGTTCTGACATAAGATGCTTTGTGGTTTCTGACTTGTCCACATGATACACTCCCTCCTGGACCCCAGCTGCTGAGCTGGGAACAGCCAAGCCATGTGGAGAAGCGGGTGGAGGAGAACCTAGGTCTCCCTGTTAACAGCCCCAGTGAGCTCCCAGTCAACAGCCAGCATCACCTGCAGCCCCATCATGGAGCCCTCTTGAATGTTCTGGATCAATTGGGCCTCCAGATGACTGCAGTCCTAACCCATGTCACATGGAGCAGAAGAGCTGCCCGACTCAGCCCTGTCAACCCACAGAATGAGAGAGCAAAAAGCTTGTTGTGTATTTTAGGATTGTTTGTTACCCAGCAATAGATGATGGGAACACATGCCATATAATTTATTACTATTATGATGTTTTCATTTATTGTCTGCCTGTCCTGTCAGACTGTCAGCATCAGGAGAGCAGGTGTTTTGTATGTTCTGATTAAATGATTCCCCAGGCCTGGAACAGTGCCTGGTACAGAGGCACTCACTACATATTTGCGAGTGAATGAGTAAATGCTGGGCCCATGTTCCTTAGAGCTGAGTCTGAGACTGAAAGGGAGAGTTTATGGTGTTGGTTTGGAGGTTGTCTTCCTCTGCTCCGGCTGCTGTAACAAAATGCCACAGACTGGGAGCTTAAGCAGCAGCAGTTTATTTTCTCACAGTGCTGGAGGCTAGGAATCCGAGATCAAAGTGCCAGGAGATTTGGTTTCTGATGAGGGCTCCCTCCTGCCTTGTGGATGGCTGTCTTCTTGCTGTGTCCTCACATGGCCTTTCCTCTGTGTGCAGAGAGAGATCTCTGGTGTCTGTTTCTCATAACCACCAGTCCTGTCAGACAGGGCCCCACTCTTGTGACCTCATTTAACCTTTATTCTCTCCCTAAAGGCTTATCTCTAAATACAATCGCATTTGGGGTTAGGGTTAGGGGTTTAGACATACAAATTTTGGGGGACACAACTCAGTCCATAACAGGTGTCTCCTGTGATGTGTATGTGTTTGGAAACTACCAATTGGTCTTGGTTTCTGGAACCCCCTGACGAGCACAATGCTCAGCACTGCCCCAAATTCATGTTCTCACCACACAAGCACAGCAGACAGGCAGCACCTGGCCACCAACTGCCCCTGATGTCTCTTGGGCCAGGGAAAGGGGTCTGTCTAGGTTGCGGGGTCATGGGCAACTGCTGCCCAGATCGCAGCTGTGGCTCAGCTGCAGCATGTGGGGGTCTGAGGATCCCTCCCCTGACTTGACCCCATGTCAGTTCAGGCTGCTATAACAGAATACCATAAACTGGGTGGCTAATAAAGAATAGAAATTTATTTCTATTCTACAGTTTTTTCTACAGAAATTTATTTCTATTCTGCAGTTCTGGAGGCTGAGAAGACCAAGATCAAGGTGCCAGCAAATTGGGTGTCTGGTGAGAACCCTTTTCTTGGTTCATAGATGGCCGTCTTCTCTCTGCTCACATGGTGGAAGGGGCTGGGGAGTGCTGTGGGATCTTTTTTATAAGGACACTAATCCCATTCATGATCTGATCACCTCCCAAATGCCACACCTCCAAATACCATCACATTTTGAATAGGTTTCAACATGTAAATTTTTTGGGGAACACAAACATTCAGTCTATAGCACCCCTGCAGTCCTGGGTCAGTCATCAGGGTGGAAATGAGATTTGGGGCTGGGCCTACAGAGCTCCTAAGTTCAGAGGTTGGCGGTGGCAGAGAGCAGGGCCAGAGGCTTCCACTTGGAGGATCTGGGTGGTTGTGTCACCAGAACGGAGAGATGGGATCCCAGAGTCCTTCAGCAGCAAGCTGTGGAGGGTGCAGGACTGCTATTGGGAAATGGGTATTTGGTTTCCTGGGTCCTGTTGCTGAGGTCCTTGTAGTCCCACTATATGTTCATCACATGATCCTCAGGGGCCCCAGGCCTGGTGCAGAGGCTCTGGTTGTCATAGGGGAGGCAGGGACAACTCAAGGCTGTAGAAACTGGCTGTTCTGGGCTTGGCTCAAACATGGCTGTCATCTCCTAGTGCAGGGATTGAGAGCCTGGAAATCCTGGGAATTTGGGACCAGGGTTGGTCCCTACAAGGGTGGCACAGGCAGCTGTCCTTTGCTCTCTATGGTCCAGTACCCAGAAAACCCTCTCCAAATACAACCCAACAAGTGTCCCGTAGGCCAGCCCTTCCCATGCCCCTCCCTTCCCTGGCTCCTTCTCCTCTCCTTATAACCTTTACCCGTCTGATGTCCTTATTTCTGCTCTGTCCTCACTTCCCCAGGAACATCGTCTCCTTCCTGGACCTAATACTGTAGGGTCTTCTCTCCCTGACCCCCATCCCATTTTCTGAGGCTCACCAGATGGAGTCCAGCCCCAGAGGCAGCAGCAGGAACAAATTATAAGGACTCCGGAGTCCTAGGTCCTGTTCCAGGAGACTGAGGGCATCCAGTTTGTGGGGCCCATCCCATACCTCAGAACCAGCTGTTATGGCCTGGAGACCTCACTGTGCCCCGAGACAGAATTTATGTTGATTTAAGAAACATTTATGTCAGTGTGGATTTTGAGAAACACTTCACACCCTGAACCTGACACAGGAAAGGCTCGCTCCCTTGTATGCAGTCCCCTGTCCTGCTACTGGGGGTCCAGGGAGACCCTGGAGAGATCCTGGCTGAGCAGGAGAAAGGGGAGCTGGGTCTTCTGTCCTCATCCCTGTGGCCACACGGGGGCGCCACTGCTCTGCTTTCAGATTGTGATTGACCTGCCTGGGAGGGTCTGAGCTGTAAACTGGTCAGATAAGTCTGCCCTTGAGGCTGGGCATCAGTGGGGGGAAGAAACTTCTGAGCAACCCTGGACTCTACAGGTGTCAAGACTATACCCTGTGGGGCACAAAACCATATACCATATAGGAACACTTTACCCAGAAACCACAGAATACATATATTTTTAAAGTGCTTACAGTACATTCAATAAGAGATCATATGTTGAGACACAAAACAAGTAACAATAAATTTCAAAGATTTAAATCATACAGAGTATGTTCTCTGGCCAAAATTTCGTTAGAAATAGAAAGATATCTGGGAAATCAAACAAGTATTTGAAGATTGAAAACACCCTTCTAAATAACCCATGGGTGAAAGAAGATAACACAAGGCAAATTAGAGAACATGTTAAACTGAATGATAATGGAAATATATTTTTCAAAAATTATGGGATACTATTTCAAGACTTTCTATAAATGACAGCAATTAAGACAGTGTGATGTTGACAATAGGGTAGAACATAGACCAATACAATGGAGAGGCCAGGAATAGACCTATGCAGATATAGTCAACTGAGTTTGAATACAGGTGCAAAGGTCATCAGAGAAGAAGGGATACTCTTTGTTACAAATGGTCCTGAGATAATTGGACATCCACATACAAAAATAATAACCTAAACAATAGTTGATTGTATATGAAATATTGACTCGAAATGGACCATAGACCTAAATGTAAAATGAAAGGCCATGAAAATTCTAGGAGAACATAAAGGAGAAACTCTACTTTGAGTTTGGTGTTGAGTTTTTAGATAAAACATCAGAAGTCCAATCCATGAGAAAAAAATAATATCTTGGACTTTATCAAAATTTAAAACTTTTTACTCTACAAAAGACACTATGAAGAGAATGAAAGGATAAGACAGACTGAGAGAAAATGTTTGGAAGTCAGACATGATAAAGGACTTATAACCAAAATATATAAAGAAAATTTATACTTGATAATTGAAAACAAAAATGCCCAATTTAATAAGGGACTGAAAGATCTTCACCAAAGAAGATACGTGGGTGGCAAACACGTGGAAATTTGCCTAATATTATATGTCATTAAGAAAATACAAATTAAAGCCATGATGAGATATACCACACAACTAGAATAGCTTAAAAAAAATTTCATGACAATAAAATTGCTAGCAAGGACACAGACACCAGGAACTCTCATTCATTGCTGACGAGAATGAAAAATGGTAAAGCCAATTTGGAAGACAGGAAGTTTGTCATAAAGTTAAACATCCACCTACTATGCGGCCCAGCAATTGCACTGCTAGATATTTACCCCAGTGAATTGAAAACTTATTTCCACAGAACAACTGCAGTGAATCTTTATAGCAACTTTACTCATAGCCATTAAAAACTGTAAACAATCAAGATACCCTTCGAGAGTGGAAGGATAAACAAGGGCAGTACACCATAAACTGGAATACTTTTCAGTGATCAAAAGAAAATGAACTATTCGTGCATGCAGCAACCTGATGAATTTGGTTTGGTTTGGGTTTGTCAAGACTTTCAAGAGGAGTTTTAGATTCACAGCAAAATTAAGAGGAAGGTACAGAGATTCCCCATGTACCCTCTACTCCCACATGTGCACAGCTTCTCCTGCTATCAACATCTCTCACTCGAGCAGTGCAAATGTTACTGATGAACCCACATTGACACATCATATTCACGCAAAGTCCACAGTTTACACTAGGGTTGATTCTTGGTGGTATACAGTCTATGGGTTTGGACGAATATATACTGACATATGTCCATCATTATGATATCATGTAGAGTATTTTCACTGCCCTAAAAATCCTCTGTGCTCCACCTATTCAACCCTATGCTCTAGCCTAGTCGTAGCCTCTGGCAACCACTGATCTTTTTATTGTCTTCATAGTTTTTCTTTTCTAAGATGTCATAGAGTTGGAATCATGCAGTGTGTAGCCTTTTCAGATTGACTTTTTTTTAAAGATTTTATTTTTTCCTTTTTCTCCCCAAAGCCCCCCAGTACATAGTTGTGTATTCTTCGTTGTGGGTTCTTCTAGTTGTGGCATGTGGGACGCTGCCTCAGTGTGGTCTGATGAGCAGTGCCATGTCCGCGCCCAGGATTCGAACCAACGAAACACTGGGCCGCCTGCAGCGGAGAGCGCGAACTTAACCACTCGGCCACGGGGCCAGCCCCTCAGATTGACTTTTTTCACTTAGTAATATGCATTTAAGGTTCCTTCATGTCTTTTCATGGCTTAATAGCTCAGTTCTTTCTAGTGCTGAATAATATTCCACTGTCTGGATGTACCACAGTTTGTTTATTCATTCACCTACTGGAAGACATCATGGATGCTTCAAAGTTTTAGCAATTCTGAATAAAGCTGCTATAAATATTTGTGTACACGTTTTTATGTGGACATAAGTTTTCAACTCCTTTGGGTACATACCAAGGAGTGTGATTGCTAGATTGTACAGTAAGAGTATGTTTCCTTTTTTAAGAAACCACCAACTGTCTTCCAATGTTTCAATGCTACACCATTTTGCATTCCCACCAGCAGTGAATGAGAATTCCTGTTGTCCCACACCTTCACCAACATTCGGTTTCGTCAGTGTTGGGATTTTGGCCATTCTAATAGGTGTGTAGTGGTACCTCATTGTTTTAATTTGCATTTCCCTGATAAGATATGATGTGGAGCATCTTTTCATATGCTTATTTGCCACCTGTATATCTTCTTTGATAAGGGATCACTGATAGGTATCCTTAACTCATTTTTCAATTGAGTTGTTTGTTTTCTTACAAGTGAATTTTAAGACTTCTTTGTATATTATGGATAACAGACTTTTATCAGATGTATTTTTTGCAAATAGTTTTGCCGAGTCTTGGCTTGTCTTCTCATTCTCCTGACATTGTCTTTTACAGAGCAGAAGCTTTTAATTTTAATGAAGTCCAGTTTATCAATTACTTCCTTCATGGATTGTGCCTTTGGTACTGTGTCTAAGAAGTCATCACCATGTCCAATGTCATCTAGGTTTTCCCCTATGTTATCTTCTAGGGGTTTTATCGTTTTGAGTTTTAAATTTAGGACAATAACTCAAAAAATTAATTTTGAGTTAATTTTTGTGAAGGGTGTAAGATCTATGTCTAGATTCATTTTCTTCCATATGGATGTCATCCAGTTGTTCCAGCGCAAATTGTTGAAAAGACTATCTTTGCTCCATTGCATTGCTATTTGTCAAAGATTGGTAGTCTATATTTATGTGTGTGTATTGTGGGCTCTCTATTCTGTTACAGTGATTATTTGTCTGTTCTTTCACAAGTACTACACTGCCTTGATTACTGTAGCTTTACCATAAGTCTTGAAGTTGGGTAGTGTCATTTCTCCAAATCTGTTCTTCTCCCTCAATATTGTGTTGGCTATTAGTATATCTTGCCTCTCCATATAATCTTTAGAATAATTTTGTTGATAACCACTAAATAACTTGCTGAGATTTTGATTGGGATTGCATTGAATCTATACATCAATTTGGGAAGAACTGACATCTTGACAAATTGGGAATATTGACATCTTCCTATCCATGAACATGGAATACTTCTCCATTTATTTAGTTCTTCTTTGATTTCTTTCATCAGAGTTTTATAATTTTTCTTATATAGGTCATATACATATTTTGTTAGATTTATACCAAAGTATTTCATTTTGGGGGGATGCTAATGTAAATAGTGTTGGGTTTTTTATTTCAAATTCCAGTGTTCATGCTGCTCTAAAGGAAAGCAATTCACTTTTAATACAGAAATCAGTTGCATTTCTCTACACCAAAAACAAAATATGTGAAAAAGAAATGATGAAAGCAATCGAGTTTACAATAGGAAGTGAAAAATCTGTATACTGAAAACTATAAGATTTTGATGAAAACAAATAGACGTCACTAATAAATTGAAAGATACCCCATGTTCCTGGATTGGAACAATTAATAGTGTTAAAATGTCCATATCACCCAAAAGCCATCTACAGAGTCAATGTAATCCCTACCAAAATTCCAAAATTCTATTCACAGAAATAGCACAATCTTAAAATTTGTATGGAACCCCAAAAGACACCAAATAGTCAAAGCAATCCTGAGAAAAAAAGAACAAAGCTGTAGGTATCACACTTCATGATTTCAAACTATATTACAAAGCTATAGTAATCAAGAGAGTATGGGACTGGCATAACAACAGACACAGACCAATGGAACAGAATCAAGAGCCCAGATATAAACTGTCGCATGTGTATACGACCAACTCATATTTGATGAGAGCCAAGAATGCTTGATGGCGAAAGGATAGTCTCTCTAATGAATAATGTTGGAAAACTTGAATAGTCACACGCAGAAGAATAAAATTGGATCCCTACATTACACCACCCACAAAAATTAACTCAAAATGGATTAAAGAATTAAACATAAGACCTCAAATTGTAAATTAGAAGACAACATAGAAAAAAAGTTTCTTAACATTGGTCTTGGTAATGATTTTTTGAATATGACAACAAAAGCAAAAATAAATAAGTGGGACTGCCTCAAACTGGAGGTTTCTGCACAGCAAAAGAAACAATCAACAAAACGAAAAAGGCAACCTACGGAATGGGAGAAAATATTTGCAAACCATTTATTTGATAAGGGGTTAATATCAAAAGTATATCAAGAATTCATACAACTCAATAGCAAAAAGGAAAAAAAACCCAGTCAGGTTAGAAAATCAGCAGAGAACTTGAATAGACATTTTTCTAAGGGACAAAAATGGCCAACAGGTATTTGAAAAGATGCTGAACATCACTAATCATAAGGGAAATGCAGATCCAAACCACAATGACATACCACCTCACATCTGTTAGAATGGCTGTTGTCAAAAAGACAAGAGATAAGATGGTGTGGATGTGGGCAAAAGGGAACCCTTGTGCACTGTTGATGAGATTATAAATTGGTACAGCTACTATGGAAAACAGTATGAAGGTCCCTCAAAAAATTAAAAACAAAACTAACATATCATGCAACAGTCCTACTTCTGGGTATATATCCAAAGGAAATGAAATCAGGATCTCAAAGAGATTTCTACACTCCCATGTTCATTGCAGCATCATTCATAATAGCCAAGATATGGAAACAGCCTAAGTGTCCCTCTATGGATGATTGGATAAAGAAGATGTGGCATATATATACATACATACATATATATATATACACACATGTATACACACACACAGGAATATTATTATTTGGCCATGAGAAAGAAGGAAATCCTGCCCTTTGCCACAACATGGATGGACCTTGAGGGAGTTATGCTAAATGAAATGGCATACAGAGAAAGACAAATACTTTATGATCTCACTTACATGGGTAATCTTAAAAAGCCAAACTCAGGGGACCAGCCCTGTGGCCGAGGGTTAAGTTCGCACATCCGCTTTGGTGGCCCAGAGTTTCACCAGTTCAGATCCTGGAGCCGGACATGGTGCCGCTCTTCAGGCCATGCTGAGGCGGCATCCCACACAACACAAGCAGAAGGACCTACACTAGAACACACAACTATGTACTGGGGGGCTTTGGAGAGAAGAAGGAGGAGAAACAAAAAAAGATTGGCAACATATTAGCACAGGTGTCAATCTTTAAAAAAAAAAACAAAACGAACAAAACTGCCAAACTCAGAAACAAAGAGTAGAATGGTGGTTGCCAGGGGTTGGGGTTGGGTGGGGAAAATGTGGAGATGTTGGTGAAGGGCACAAACTTCCAGTTAGAAGATGAATAAGTTCTGAGGATCTAATGTGCAGCAAGGTGATTATAGTTCACAATACTGTATTATATACGTGAAAGTTGCTAAGAGAGTAAATTAAATGTTCTCAATACCAAAAAAATAAATGCTAATTATGTCAGGTGATGGAGGTGTTAACTAACCCTATTGTGGCAATCATTTTGCAACATATACGTATATCAAATTATCCTGTGGTACACCTTAAACTCACAGGATAGTATGTCAGTTATATCTCGATAAAGCTGGGGAAGAAAAGATCTCCCTTCTAAGATGAAGGATAAGTTGTTGCATCTTGTCCCTCCTACAACCAAAAAGGAGCACAATGCCTAGTGGGCCTCTTTGGATTTTGGAGGTAACCTATTTCTCATTTGGGTGTGTTATTCTGGCCCATTTATGGAGTGACCTGAAAAGCTGCTAGTTTTGAACAAGAGATGGCTCTGCAACAGGCCCAGGCTACTCTGCTTGAAGTGTCAGTAGCAGATACAGACGCTGCTTGGAGCCTTTGGCAGGCCCCTATGGGTGAAGCACAGTGCAGGCCCTTAGGATCTCGGAGCAAAGCCCTGCCATCCTCTACAAATAAATACTCTCCTTTTTGAGAAACATCTTTTGGCCTGCTACTGTGCCTTAGTAGAAACTGAACAGAGAATCATGGGCCACCAAGTTACCATGCAACCTGAGTTACCCATCATGAACTAGGTATTATCTGACCCACCAAATCATAACATCAGGTGTGTATGGTAGCACTCTATCATCAAATAGAAGTGGTATATACTTTGGTGGCCCCGATCAGGCCCTAAAGGCACAAGTAAGTTAAATGAAGAAGTGGTCCAAACAGCTATGGTCCCCACTACCTTCTATAGTCCTGCTACACTACCTTCTCTGTCCCAGCCTGCACCTATAGCTTGATGGGGAGTTCCCTACAATCAGTTGACAGAGGAAGAGAAGACTCAGGCCTGGTTTGTAGATGGTTCTGCACAATATGCAGACACCACCTGAAAGTGGACAGCTGCAGCACTTACAGCCCCTTTCTGGGACATCCCTGAAGGACAGCAGTGAAGAAAAATCCTCCCACAGGACAGAATTTCAGGAGTCACCTTGTTGTTCACTTGGAAGCAGAAATGGTCAGATGTGCAATTGTATACAAATTCATGGGCTATATTCAATGGTTTGCCTGGATGGGATGTGGAAGGAACATGATTGGAAAACTGGTGACAGGGAAATTTGAGGAAAAGGTATGTAGATAGACCTCTCTGAATTGGGTAAATAACATGAAGATATTTGTGTCCCATGTGAATGCTCACCAAAGGGTGACCTCAGGAGAGGAGGATTTTAATAATCAAGTGGATATGATGACCCATTCTGTGGACACCTGTCAACATTTTTCCCCAGTCACTCTCATAATTGTCCAGTGGGCTCATGAAGAAAGTGGCTATGGTGGCAGGGATGGAGGTTATGCATGGGCTCAGCAACATGGTTGCAACAACTTGCAGGGCTGGCTCAAGGTTCTCCAGATGGCTGTATGTCCTCTGAATCAGCATCCAATACATGGTGCTGTTTTCCCGTAGCCAGGATTCACAGGTCCAGGAACCAACTGGTGGAAATGGGAATGGCAACACTCACTACTACCGCTAGTGATTCCCCAGCAAAATTTTTACTTTCTGTTCCCACAACTTTATGCTCTACCGGACTAAAGGCCTTAGCTCCAGAAGGAGGAATGCTTCCACCAGGAGACACAACAGTGATTCCACTGAACTGGAAGCTAAGACTTCCATCTGGCCACTTTGGGCTCCTCATGCCTCTGAATCAACAGGCAAAGAATAGAGTTATGTGTTGTGTGAGGTGATTGGTCCTGACTGCCAAGGAGAAATTGGACTACTGTTGCACAATGGAGGTAAGAAAGGGTATGTCTGGAACACAAGAGAACCCTTAGGGCATCTTTTAGTATTACCACACCCTGTGATTAAGGTCAATGGTAAAGTACAACCCAACTCAAGCAGGACTGCTAATGGCCTACACTCTTCAGGAATGAAGGTTTGGGTCACCCTATCAGGCAAAGGACTATAACTAGCTGAGATGCTTGCTGAAGGCAAAAGAAATACAGAGTGGATAATGGAAGAAGATAGTTACAATTACCAGCTATAACCATCTGACCAGTTAAAGAAACGAGGACTGTAATTGTCATTAGTATTTATTTACTTTGTTATGAACAATGAATGTGTGTGTATAATACCTTTGTTTTCTTCCTCTCTTATTCCCTTATCATGTAAGATAAGATGTATTGACTTTGTATCATAATATTTAAGTACCGTTAATTTTACGTTATAGTATTTACAAGGAGAAAACTAAACATCACCCAAGGACTTTACTTCCTCTTCTTTGGAAGAGGTTAGTATATTTTCAGTTGTACACAGGATACTTGAATCATATTAAGTGTAATGATGACTTTGTTATTGTCCTTATTTGGAGATTAAGCTTGGCTTAAGGAGATGCATAATAGTGCCAGGTTAACAAAGGATGTGCTTGTGATGATTAATTTTATATGGCAGCCTGACTGGGTCACAGTGTGCCAGATATTTGGCTAAACATTATTTCTGGGTGTATCTGTGAAGGTGTTTCCAGATGAGATTAGTATTTGAATCAGTGGACTCAGTAAAGGAGATTTCCCTTCCCAATATGGGTGGGCATCATCCAATCCATTAAGGGCCTGCATAGAAAAAAAAGTGGAGGAAGGGGGAATTCACCCTTTTTTGTGCCTGATCATAGGAGCTGGAACATTGGTCTTCTGCCCTCAGAAAGGGATTTTTTTTACGCCATCAGCTCCCCTCTTCTCAGGACTTTGGACTCAAGCTGAAGTACATCACTGGCTTTCCTTGGTCTTCAGCTTGCAGATGGCAGAGTGTGGGACTTCTCAGCCTCCATAATCACATGAGCCAATTCCTTATATCATATTGTATAAATCTTATCAGTTCATATATATTCTATTGGTTCGGTTTCTTTGGAGAACCCTAATACGGATGATTATTAAGAAATGGAATGAATAAAACAAATATTGAAAATGTTAAAACAAAGGTCTTAATATAACAGTATTGAAAGTTGGGTGAGCCAAAAGGACGCTTGCTAGTTCTTCAGCATTAAAGGACCACAAAAAAGATGGCCCCATTTAAGTCAGTTTTGAGGAATTTTAAAAGCAGGAAGACAAAGACCACAATGAGAACCCTGACCTGCAATAGTCAGGCAGTTTAATGAAGGTACATATGACTAAAGAGCCAGGGTAGTTTGGCTCAACCCTGCGAGGACCCAATGCCTTACACAAGAGAGGGTAAAATGGTCTAGGCTGGCTCCTTTACACAGGAGCCCCATGCACTGTGGCACCAAAACTCATTGGTGAAGAACTACCGTGGGCTACAATTAGATTGAGAGAGCACAGAAATTTAAGACTTGATAAGATTAAGGTGAAAATTTGGATGAAAATGAAATGTTTTAACAGGCTTCAAATGAAGAGGTTGTGTCTTCTTTATCTAAATGTTTTATGGGAATAGATATGTCTATCTGGGGATATGTGTGACTGGGGAATACTTTCCCTACCTAGTATTGTAAAACAGAAAACATATAAATCCACCCTCCAAGCAATATTAATTAGATATGCACAGTGGAAACCCAACAGGATAGAATAGAAACTGAAGCGCTGTGCAGACACACTCTCAATACAAAAACTGTGGAGAGCAGGTACTGGAGCTTATGGCAAAAGCTTCTGAGCGCCTCCCAGTGATGACTGTTGGTACTTTGAACTACCGAATTTCCTTTCAAGGGGCAGTTACTAGCTCTCTGCTGCACTTTATGAAACTACCCTTATGACTGAAAGATATAAAACACACTTGAAACCTGAAATACCCATGTTGTCTTAGATAATGTAGGAGAAACACTCTGATGGAAAGGACAGTGCCCAGAAGAGTTCCATTAAAAAGCAGACACAGTTTATACAGGATCATGCTACCAGGGGAATGAAAGGAGGATACATGCCTGAGCAGGGAGCCTCTATCTCCCTAGAACTGACTTTGGAACTGCATGAGGAGCTGCTGGATTCTATTATCATGGGGACAGTGTCCTACAAACAGTTCTCAACTGACCTAGAAAGAGCTGCTTGGTTTATGGATTTATGGTTTATGGTCTAGTGGTTAAGATTCGGCTCTCTCACTGCTGGGCCCCTGGTTTGTTTCCCTGTCAGGGGACCACACTACCCATTTGTCAGTTATCATACTGTGGCAGCTGTGTGTTGCTATGATGCTGAAAGCTGTGCCACTCGTATTTCAAATACCAGCAGGGTCACCCATAGTAGACAGGTTTCAGCAGAGCTTCCAGACTAAGACTAGGAAAAATGATCTGGCCACCCACTTCGGAAAAAATTGTCCATGAAAACCTTATGAATAGTCATGGAGCATTGTGAAATATAGCACCAGAAGATGAGAGGATGGCATACAAAAGACAGGCAGGGTTCTGCTCTACTGTAGACAAGGTTGCTAGGAGTCAGGTCAACTTGACAGCACTAACAACCACAAATTAAGATTAAGGCCCTTAAAATACAGAGATTATCCTGGTAGGGAGATTATCCTGGGTTATCTGGCTTGCCCAAGAAAATGGTGTGAATCCTTAAAAGCAGAGAATTTTTCTCTGGCTGATGTCAGAGAGACACTGCTGAAGAGATGTGGTAGAGGGGAAGTCAGAGAGGTCCCAAGTAGGAGAAGGACTGGGTGTGCCATAGGGGCCTATGTTGGAGGACCGAAGAGATCCTCTACGAGCTAAGAGTGGCTCCAGCTGACAGCCAGCAAGGAAATGGGGACCTTAGTCCTACCTCTGCAAGGAACTGAGTTCAGACAACAACCTGAATGAGCTTGAAGCGGATTCTCCCAGAGCCCCTAGTAAGGAACACAGACTTGCCAACACTCTGATCTTAGCTCAGTGAGAACACATTGGACTTGTAACCTACATAACAGTGAGATAATAAATGGGTGTTATTTAGAGTCACTAGGTTTGGGGTAATTTTTTATGGCAGTGATAGAAACCCACACAGCAGAGAAGATGCTCTCACACCCTGGCCTCTCACTTCCGTGAACTCTTCTTCTCCATGACCTTCTACTCTGCTCTCCCTGGGTCCTCACTCCCTTGTATCCCCTAGACCAACCATTGCCAATAACCCAGCCCTTCCATAGTCTCCATTTCATGCTTCCCACTCTCTGATGTTCATATCTCCTACTCATCTCCTTGCAGGGTAGCCAAAGCTCTAGAAACACTGATACTATTATTTTATCATATATTTATCATCTATTGCCCCAGAAATCACACTGATACCCATAGCATCAATCATGTCCCCCTATTACAGTGGGGCATACAGAGGCCAGGTAATAAATGGAATCCTGGACAAAGTGTGGCTCAGAATGGGAGCCCTGGGTCCACGGACCCACCCGGCAATCATCCCCGTTCCACGAGTGCATAATTGGCATTGATATGCTTGAAAGTTGGAGTAACCTCCACACTGGGTCCCTGGTCTGTGGAATAAGGGGTCTCTTTGTGCTGAAGGCCAAAGGAAATCTCTGAAACTGGCCCCATCTTGGTCAAATCAGAAATGATACTGTGTCCCAGGGCAGGTATTGTGGAGGTTTTGCAGGTATTGTAGGAGTTAGCACCCCCATTAGAGACCTGATGGATGCAGGGACCATCGTGGTGTTGCCTATTATCTCCAGTTAATTCAGCAATCTGTCCCTGCAGGAGCCTGATGTGGTCTAAAGGATGCATGAGCTACTTCAGACTCAACCAAGTAGTGGTCCTGATGCTGCTGCTCTGCTGGATGTGATGTCACTGCTAGAGCAGGTTAGTAAGGCCTCAGGCACAAGGTACATGACTGTAGATTTGATGACCGCAGTCTGTTTTATTCAGTTAGAAAAGTGGAGGTGGAATTTTTAGCATGCATGTGGAAGAAGCAACAACATTTATTTATAGTTTATCTCAGAGTGCCTTTAATTCTCCTGCCCTCTGTAATATAGTCTTAAGTGATCTGGACCTCCTGGACATCCTGTAGAATGTCACATTAGTTCATTTAATTTACAACCTCATGTTTATTGGGATGGGTGAGTATGCTGGAGGCCTTGGTCAAACAGGTGCACTCCAGGAAGTAGAAGATAAAGCTGATGGAGACTCAGGGAGTGGCCGCTTCAGTTCAGTTCTAGAGGTTCAGCGGTTAGGAGTGTGGAGGGATATCCCCTCCAACGTAAAAGACAAACTGTGCATCTTGCATCCCTCACTGCAAAGAAGGAAGCACACTGCCTGGTAGGCTTTTTTGGTTTCTGACATCACATTCCACATCTAGGTACATTGTTTGGCCCATATTCTAGGTGACATAGAAGGATGCCAACTTCAAGTGGGGCTTGGACATGACAGGACACTGCAGTAGATCCAGGGCATGTTGCAATAAGACACTATTGATCAAACTCAATGGTGTTGGAGATGTCAGTGATGGGAAAAAATGCCATGTGGAGCTAGAGGCAAATAACAGTGGGAGAATCACATACTGGCCCCTGGGCTTCTTTTTTGTTTTTGAGGAAGATAAGCCCTGCACTAATATCTGCTGCCAATCCTCCTCTTTTGCCAAGGAAGATTGGCCCTGAGCTAACATCAGTGCCCATCTCCCTCCATTTGATATGTGGGACACCTACCACAGCATGGCTTGATAAGTGGTGCATAGATCTGCACCTGGGCTCCAAACTGGTGAACACCAGGCCTCTGATGTGGAGTGCGTGGCCTCAACCGCTATACCACTGGGCTGGCCCCTGACCCCCAGGATTTTGAAGGAAGGCCATGCCATCCACAGCAGAGAAATATACCCCCTTTTGGAGGAAACTTTAGGTGTGTTACTGGGTCTTTTTAAGAGAGAATGCTTGACCATGGGACACCAAGCACCCATGTGATTAAAAATGACCATATGCACTAGGTTCTGCATAACCCACTAAGTCATCAATTGGGCAAGCCCACAGCAGCCCATCCTAAGATGAAAATGATACATCTGTGGTTAAGCCTGAATCACATGTTCCACCCCCTGAAAACACCTACCCCTGAAGAGGCACTGAACAACCAAGAAGATAAATGGACGTTAGCCAGCCTCCATCACTGGTCAACCCAGGATTGACAGGTTAGGTGCATGAATGGAGTGACGAAGATGGCAGAGATGAGACTCCATACGGGTCCAGCAGCACTGATTCATACTTATCGAGGCTGTTCTGGCTACTGCGACCTCTGAATGTCCATTTCGTCAGCATTAGACTAATACTGGGCCCTAATCTAGCGTTTTTTCTTTAGGTGTCCAACTAGCTACCAAATGAGAAGTTGACTAGAGCAAGATTGTTCCATCCTGGGAGGGTCAGAGGTTCCTCCCCACAGGGACGGATACCTGTTTTATATGTGGCTTTCCTTCCCTGTCCCCAGAACTTCAGCCAGCACCACTATGGGGGCTATTGAAATGTTGGATCCACAGGCTTGGAACTGCTCTAGCACAGTATCCAAGAGAGGGACTTACCTCACAGTGAAGGAGGTGCAGGATGGGCCATGACCATGGGATCCACTGCACCATCCAGGGTCTGCTAGCCACACAGAACTCTGGACAGGCCTGCTGAAGGCACATCTGACGCACCAGCTTTGAGGAAAAGCCCTGTAGGGATGGGGTTACGTCTTTTAGTACACAGTGTATTTCTTAAATAAGAGACCTCTATTTGGTGCCCTGTTTTCAGTAGGAATAGACTGTGGGTCCAGGATCAAGGAGGGAAGCAGGTGTGGCCTTACTTACCATCACTTCCAATCATCCACTGGCGGATTTTGTACTTCCTGTATTCACAACTCTGGTCTCTGCAGAGTAGGAGATCCTGGTTCCCAGAAGGGGGCACTCTTGAAAGGGGACATGACAAAGGTCCCATTGAACTATGTATTATGATTGTCACTAGGGAAGTTGGACTCCATGTGCCCGGAGACTATTACTCAAGGGAGAAGTAATTGACCCTGATCTGCAAGAGGGGGTGCGGCTGTGTCACACATGGAGGCAGGAGCAATATGTGTGGCACCCGGGTGATAGACTTGGGCACCTCATATTTCCCCCTTGCTCCACTGTAACTGTGACTGGACATGTGCAGCAACCCTGTCTGAGAAGGGTTTGGGTTCCAAGGACCCAGACCCCTCAAGTATGAAGAGTCATATTAGGTTACATCCTCCAGGTAAGCCACAAGGACCCCCACTCCTGTGCTTTGAAATCAGTGGCAGCATTTGTGCAGAGACCCTACTTCCCATGGCTGTTCCCAGAATGACTGGTCACAGCAGGGAAACTAAGGCAGCCATTCCTGGGAGATGTGGGGCTCCTCTGATGGCTGAATTTGGGTTCAGGACTCCCTACGGCTTTGCTCACCTGCACTTAGTTTGCCTGGTGGTCCAAGATACCTACAACAAACCTTCTGTCCTGACCATCACTTGGGGTCAGACTTGCATCTTTGTCTGCTGCCCTTCCCGGTGTTTTCCGGCTCCCTCTCCATATTCTCTGACAGATGTTTTCTCTAATAAAATTTAATCCCATCTTGATGTCTGCTTCTTGGAGGACTTGGACTAACAAAACCATTTTAATCTGTATACCAACGACCTATTACTTATTCCATCTTGTAAAATCCTTCTCTTTACCCAACTTCTCCCACCGGCATCTGCTCAGTTTTGCTTGTGCTTGTATTACCTTTTTGAGGTAATAGACGTTTGTTGTTTTAAGCCACTAAATTCTGAGGTAGTTTGTTACCCAGCAATAGATAACTAGTAACTCTCTCTTAGACTTCTATTAGTCTATCTCTCCTGTATTTCTTTGCACATGGGAATATTCTCTCTCCTCACTGTTTCCAATTCCTCTCCTGTTCTCTCTTTTATTTTCTTTTGTCTTTTCTCCTCTCTTGCCTCCCTCTCTCCTTCCTTCCTCCATTTTTCTTTATTATTATGGAAAAATCCAAACAAATAAAATGACACTTATGTGGTTATGCTGAAAGGAAGCCTTGTCTGGACCTATATGCTAAAAGTATAATGTCAAAGTATATGGAATAAAAGTAAATAAAGTTATTAACAGAATCTGAAAAAAAAATGCCTGGGTGATTCTTCAGCCAAGGCAGTGGCTTTCAACTCTTAATTTCTTCCCTTTAGCTGAGCTTTTTATTTTAGAACAAACAACTCAGGAACACGAACTCTTACACATTCCTGGTAAAAGTTTAAATTGGAGCAAGCACTTTGGAAATCAAATTAGCATTATCTAGTATGGTTAAAGTACCCACCCGATATAACCCAGCAATCCCACTCCTGATCATACGCTCTGGGGAATTTCTTGCCTATGTGCCCCAGGAGAGAAGTACACTAGTGTTTACAGTGAAAACTAGAATAACTACATATGCATCAATAGCAAAATAGCAAAATTGTGGTGTCATAAAATGTAAGACTTCAGCAGTAGAATTGAATGAATGACAGCCTCACACATGAGGGATAACTCTCCTACATAAATCTGAGTCACAGAAGAATCCATGCAGTATGAGTTCACTGTACAGGAAGTTCAAAACCAGGCAAAACTAAATACTATTTGGTTTGGGGATATATATACTTAATGTAAAATCTTTAGAGAGACCCAAGGGAATAGTAAACACAAGACCAGAATAGAGGTTACATCTAGGGGATGGGATTAGGGAGGTGCCCACTGGGGCTTCATAGGTTCTGTTTCTTACACCAGTGGTGGGTGCCCAGGTATTTACTTGGTCATAACTCTGTAAACTGGCATTTTTCAAACTGCAGCTGTGAACCCTTCCTGGTTATTTATTTTGTGTGAGGAAGATTGGCCGTGAAGTAACATCTGTTGCCAATCTTACTCTTTTTGCTTGAGGAATATTGTCCCTGAGCTAATATCTGTGCCAATTGCTATTTTATGTGAGGTGCTACCACAGTGTGGCTTGATGAACAGTGCTGGTCCATGCCCGGGAACTGAGCCCCTAAACCTTGGGCTGCCAAAGTGGAGCATGTGAACTTAACCACTATGCTACCAGGACGGCCCCCTGGTTAATTTTTTAAAAATGAAAGAGAAAAGAAAATAACAAGGTTCATTGCAAGAATTTTTAGCATAACTACCCACGTTGGAACAAAGGCACAGACAGTGTCATCAGCCATGTGTGAGAGAAGGCTAGGATGTCATAAAAAATAGCATTGGCTAGAAATAGATCATTGGATGTTTTACTCACTGACATCCCTATAGATTTTCTGGTATACAATGTTCAATCTGATGTTAAGGTCATCTATCTTGAGAAGAATTTGATGTGTTACTTACATTTAACCTCACTTGACTGTATTAACTTCTTTTACAGAAGTGGAAAGCACATTGTGATCAATATAAATGAAACTGGAAAACTTCTAAAGGGATACCAGTGATAGAGCACAAAATGTGAATGGAAAACACAATAGAGGTGCTTAAAAAAAAATTTAGAGGCACAGATTAACAATGCTTTTTAGAATCACGTTGGTGTCCAAATCATTTCTACTGTTACCGTGCCAGGTTCGTTTTTGCCCACAACATGGAAAGCCGAACACGAAGATGATGAGATTGTAGCAGAGTGAGTGATTAATCACAAGGCAGCCATGTGAGGAAGTGAGAGCTTGAGTCTTAAATCTGCTTCCCTGAAAATAGGGACTCAGGGATATTTATGGGGTTGGGGGCAAGGTAGTCTGAAATGTGGAGATAGGTGATTGGATGTGAGGAGAGGTAAGGTAATTGATGATATGCACAAGCATAGTCAGACTCCATGCCTCTTCATAGGATGCATGCTCACAAAATGGCAATGTGAGCACAATCTGAAGGTGGAGTTTTTAGCCTTTTGATGTCAACAGATCGCCTGTTGGACATCTGCATGGGCCCAGTCAGTGAGTTGGTGGTCTCAATTGGCCTGGAGTGGACAAAGGGGTTCTAATTCCTGAAAAACAGCTCAAACACCCATTACCATGGTGACCCAGGCTCCAAGGAGATGTTATCTATGGAAACTTAGTGGGAGTCAGACAGCTTATTGCCTAGACAGAACAGTTAACAATGGGTGGGTTAAACAGCTAAAAGTTATAATCAGTAATTGCAAAAACAAAAAAACCTTTAGTTCCTGGATACTTAATCATCAGTAGCTAACTCTTTGCCAGTTTCACTACCAAATCATTCCAAAACACATGAAAGATGTTAAATTTATTATAAGATGACAACTAAAAGCCACTTTTTAGAAAGCTTTCTTCCTAGATTGGAGTTAACCATTTCTGCCTACTCCATCCCACTGTGGGGGATCAGCATTTGCTACTCCAAAATGTATCTCTTTGGCATAAGGGTTATTTTTGGCTGGGTATTTTTTTTTTTTAAACTGCAGACATGGGAAAAACTCTGAAAATCAAGTAGAAGTTATCCTTTGTAAGAGATATTTACATTTGTAAGGGAAATCTCCCTTTATAAAGATATCTCCCTCTCTGTACCAGGAAAAGGGCAAGATGACCTTATGTCTAGAAAATCTTACCAATGCAGAAGGCAAGGACTTAAATCTGCATAATAATTTTACTCTTGTTACTGTGCTTTTCTGGTAATCTCGTATAATTGACTCCCCCCACCCAAACAGCCTCCTTTGTCTTTAGCTGAAGATGATATTTAAGGTGACAGCCAGCCATTCTGGCTGAGTTACCCAGTTTTCCTGGGTTTCTCCTATGTATACATGCTGTTAAACTTGTTTGATTTTTCTCCTGTTATTCTGTCTTGTGTTGATTTAATTCGTAGCCCAGCCAGAAGAAACTAGAGTGGGTAGAGGAATAGTCTTCCTGCTCTTCAGTTTGGAGACTTGGATGGGATAAAATTTCACTGGCTGGTTGCTGCTCACTCCTGGACTACTGCAGCTGAGAGATCCTGGACCCCTGACAAGAGTGGCAGGAGATGAGTTCTTACCATGTCTGTCTCCTGGATCTCTGCCTGCAGGTTCCAATGGAAGCAAGAGTCTTGAGTTTGTTTCCTTCTCTAAATTTAGATTAGCAGGAGAAAATATTGGTGAAGCTAGCTTCTTGGACTCAGTGACTCTAGGATTTGGTTTGAGTACTCATTGGTTATTGATCATTTTCCTCCCAGAAATAGTCACTATTTTTCCTTGTCTCTTCCTTACTTTGTTGTTCATCATAAGACACAGGCATCTCTATAAGCCTGTTGTCTGGGAATATGCACATGACGTGAGAACTATTGCTGAGGGTATCTTAGAAGCCAAAAAGGCTGAAAATTTGGTGGGCATGGGTAGAGCAGTTAAGAGCCATTAGGGTGCTTGTCACCTCAAAAAGTCTCCTGTGAAAGGATAAGCTGGCTCATGGAACTAGGTAGATGCCAAAGGTCCCCTGCCAACTTCAAGAAAATATCTGTGCAACAGGGAGGTACTCTGTAAAACCATACACATTGTCACCAACTAGCTGCACCGAGAAACTCAAGGCTGGGTTTAGAAGCATTGAACTCTTTTTCCAAATTGTTCTTTTCCCTTTTGCTATGTTAAGGAGATGCAATTACCAACCACCCTGAACCAGACCAAGCCTCACCACAAGAGCTATCCTTAGGACCTTTGCCTCATTTTTACTGCTAAGGTCTCTTGGGGAGGAGCTTAGGCATTATCACCTAACCTGTAGTGTATGTGAAAGCATGTTTTACAACTGAGCCTGCGCAAGTGAATATCCACCTCTTCCTTTTGAATATTCATCCCCCATCTGAAATAAAAGGTCCCTGCTTTCCTTTGTTCAGGGATGCCATGACTGTGGAAATGATTGCTCATGGTCTCCTATTTCCTGCAAATATACCTTACTTTGTGAGACAACTTTCTTCTAGTGGAGAGTCTGATTTAACTCGCCAGGAGGCAAATCCACTTTGGTTTTGGTAACAACATTCCCCAAACCCATGGCACCTCCCTCCCAGGTATTAATTTGGCTCAGAGATACCCAAGGCTTAGCTAAAGCTGTTAATGTGCATGTTAGATGAGGTTTTTCCTTTTGTCTTGTTCTGTGTCTTGAGAGCTTGGCTTTGTGACCTCTGGTCTCCGCCATCCAGAGGATGCATGTACGGGCACGCATATTTGCACCAGTCAAGTAGACTGGGGTTCTGGGACACACTCTATTTGTCCGGCTGTGTCAGCTTTCAGGGGAGTTTGTCATAAGCTGTCCCAGCTGCTTTCATAAAGGGGCCTTTGTTGTCTCAATCTTCGCTGCTTATTGTACAATGATGGCCTTTTCTTTCTTTAACTATTTTTGGGAATAAACTTTCTGGATCTCTTTTAGGGATGGCTCTTGCCTCCACAGTTGAGCTTATTGGTATGAGTGGCTGTTAAGATCCTATTCATCGATGTAGCCAGATGATAGATCAATTAAATTGGAAAAACTTCTAAACTGGGAAAAAAATATGTGAGAGCTCTTATCATAATTGTTTTATTGGTACTTATAAAAAGTCCAAATTAAAAAAAGGAAATGCAAAAAAATATAATGACTAGCCTTAAGACCCTGGCTTAGGTTACAGTTAAATTGAGAAAATGTAAAAGTATAAGTGCTGATAAGATTATAAAGGTTGGCATGTTTGAGCTAATTTCATATAGAGAGGTTATATCAACTTTGCCTGAGTATATTTTTAAATGACTGGGAATGCTTCCCCTGTCCAAAATTATAAGACCAAGACCTATTGATAAAGACCTAGTGAAAGCTGTTATTAGAGATATAAGAGTTGATGGAATTTAGATGAAATTTTGTTGAGAAATTGATATATTTACGGACTTCACGTGAAGTGATTGCATCTCTTTTTGCCTGATTGTGTTACAGATTGTATTGTGGGGATAAATATTGTGACTCACTGGGGAACATTTCCCCTGCCTGATTCTAAGACAGCATATAAATCTGGCCTTCAGACTATGTTAATTAAGCATACCAATGGGAAGTCAATAGGGTTGCCTGAGCCCACACCATATGAGATAAAAACTAGAGGCTAATATCAGGTGCTAATAAAAGGATAATAAAAGCCCCCTCAAGGTAAATTGGTCTAGGGTTAAATTGTACACTTAGAAAGGGGGCCTTTGTTAAACACTTTGCACAGACTTTTAAAGGTGTGATACATTGTCCTGAGGTTTTAGAACATCATAATGTTGTGATTCACCTGTTCAGTTAAAAATTTCCCTAATATAAAGAAACAATTGGAAAAATGTAGCTGGGTGCAACCTCTTTTTTTTGTCATTCAGGCTGTAATCCGGTTCCTTTGTGTTTGATTGGGTCACACAGGGAAATTGAAGTTCAAATAAATAGATTGTTGTGAATGGTAATAAAATACATCCTGTCTATTGGCCATGGAAATTCTTCTTAAATCTTAAAATCAAATAACATGTTTAATAACTTATACAGTAGTCCCCCTTATCTGCAAGGATATGTTCCAAGACCCCCAGTGAATGCTTGAAAACACACATAGTACCAAACCCTATACATACTGTGTTTTTTCCTATACATATGTTGTGCTTTGGGGCTATTATGAAGTAAAATGAAAAATTATGTTTCAGTAAAAACTATAATACACATTTGTGGATATTGGATTCTAATATCCACAGAATTAGCAGAGAATTCTGTTAATCATCTTTGAGGTGTTTGTTTTCTATCTGTAAAAAAATGATGAAAAAAATTGAAAACATTAGTTTGGAGGTTTGTAGCCAGATATTTTAGGAGGCTAGAGGAATTCAGGATCCAGTGGAAGAACCAGGCCATGCTAGGCAGGTTCTATCATGGCCCATAACAGCCACCTCCCGGTTATTCACCTTTCCCCCAGTTATTCAATCAAATACTAATGTAGGTACTGCTGGGAAGGGATGTAAATAAGATCTCAAATCAGTTGACCTTAAGACAGGGGGATTCTCCTGGGTGGGACTGTCCTAAGCAGATGAGCCCTTAAAGGACTGGGTTCTTCCCGAGCCGAAGAGATTCACAGTGTGAGAGGGATTCAATGTGAGGGACTTTCTCCATTGTGGGCTTTGAAAACGGAGGCCACATGGCAAAGAATGCTGGTGACCGCTAGGTGTTGGGAGCAGCCCTCCCCAGGCTCCTTGCTGGCAGTTGTTAAGGAAACAGGGACCTCAGTCCTACAACTACAAGGAAGCTAATTCCGCTAACAACCTCTGTATAAGCTTGGAGGAGGATCCTGAGCTCAAGGTGAGAACACAGCTTTGTGAGACCCTGAACAGAGAACCCATCCACACCATGCCTGGATTTCTGACTAAGGAACTGTAAGCAAACAAATGCATGTTGTTTTGAGCCACTAAGTTGTAATTTGTTATGCAGTAACAGAAACTAATACATAGGCTCACTGTGTATTAAGCACATAGCACTTTTTCCACAGGAATGAATTTATGAACTGATATGCACACTAGTTGCTTAAAATAAAACCTTTCCTTTTTTGTATTTTTCATTTTATGATTTTTACACAATGAAATTAAATTTTAATACAATCATATTTCATTCATTCATTCAACAGCTAATTTGATGCCTATGTACCAGGAACCGCTTTAGATACCCAGCATGCAACTTAGACCTAAATAGCCCAAAGCTCCTGTGCTCATATGCTTTATATTCTAGAGGCTTCCCAAGAGTGAGACGGAGCCATTGGAGTGTTTTAGTGAAGAAATGACACATCCTGACTCAATTAGCAGGATCACTGACTCCTGTGGGGAAGATAGTCCATGAGTGGCAGGTGTGGGGGTGGTGCTGGTGCCACAACTCAGGTGAGCATGGTGGAGACTAAGGGGAGAAGGGGGCCTGAGGGTGAGAAGGACAGAGAGAAGGGCTGGAGGAGCTGGAATGAGGAGAAGAAACAGACATAAGATTTCTAAAGCAGTGGAATCCTCAGATTTTAACATATTGCTTTTTGGTGAGGAAGATTGGGCCTGAGCTAACATCTGCTACCAATCTTCCTCTTTTTTTTTCTTCCCAAAGCCCCAGTACATAGTTGTATATCCTAGTTGAAAGTCCTTGTAGCTCTTCTATGAGGGATGCTGCCACAGCGTGGCTTGATGAGTGGTGTGTATGTCCGCACCCAGGATGCGAACCAGTGAACCCTGGGCCACCAAAAGCGGAGTGCGTGAACTTAACCACTATGCCACCAGCAGCCCCTTAACATATTCTTATAGATCTTTAGTACATATATCCACAAGCCTAGTAGGGTATTCTTTGCATTTGGTATTTAACTCATTCTCTGGGGCTGCCTAAGAACTAGTTGCCTCATTATGTTAATCAGTTTAAAAACAATGTGTCCCAATAAAATATGCACACTTCTGGATGTGAATGACTATAAAAATACACAATGCCTGAGCACTGGTGAAGGGCATTTTGACTGCATTGAAAACTTGCAACTTTGAGGTGCTTAATACACAGTAACAAACTGTGCTTCCATGAGCTTCTCTGTACTCAAGATACACCAGGGACTCACATGGACTTGGGGCTATGGCATGAAGAGTATTTTAAAATACAACAAACTGGAGTCGCAGATGTATTGTCTGGGAAAGTAAAACTAGCTTTGAGAGTCTGATTGCAGTGCTGTTCTAAGTAGTTGTGTAGACACATTTCTGTAGGAAGGGATCCAAATCACTTCTTTTACAGATTAGATTCCTGATGTTCAGGTGTTTTCAAGATTTTGTCACCCACTGTAGTTAGTTAACTAAAAGGAATCTGGTCTCTATGAGAACTACTATCTGGTGTTTTCAGGCACAACTCCTCCAGGTTTAAGGAGAAAATCGTTGTCCCTCCACCTCCATTCCCAGAGTTAGCTCACTGTCTGGCATCAAGTTCCCTGGGTGTGAGTTTTCTTCTAGAAGAGTCCAGGGGAAGAAGTAAGGAGAGGCAGAGAGTCCATTTCAGAGAGAGGGATTCCCGTAAAAGGAGGATAAGGGGCTGAGCCCAGCCTGGGGGTCTCTCCCTGGTTTCCTCAGACAGTCCCTGGGCCAGGTCTGAGACAGACGGTGTGACAAAGAGCTCTCGGTGCAGGAGGAGAGGGGTCAGGGCAAGTCCCAGGTCCCCGGACGTGGCTCTCAGGGTCCCAGGTCCGAGGGCGGAGTCTGCAGGTCAGTGTTGGGGAGTTGAGTGTCACTTCTCCCTCTCACAACCTGTGTCAGCTCCTCCTGCCTGGAGACTCAAGACGCGCGGCCCCAGTTCTCACTCCCACTGCCTGTCCGGTTTCTAGAGAAGCCAATCAGCGTCTCCGTTATTCCGGGTTATAAAATCTCCACGGACCCGACTGGACTCAGAGTCTCCCCAGGGCCCGAGGATGCGGGTCAGGATGCCCCGATCCTTCCTCCTGCTGCTCTCGGGGGCCCTGGCCCTGACCGAGACCTGGGCGGGTGAGTGCGGGGTCGGGAGAAAACGGCCTCTCGGGGCGGAGCGAGGGGACCGCGCGGCGGGGGCGCAGGACCCCCGGGGAAGTCGCGTCTCCGCCGACACCTGCCCAGACTCCCAATCTCGTCCTGACCGCTCCCTTCTCCCGCCCCCTCCTCTCACTAAGTGGAGTCTCCCATCTCCGGTTTTACATCTCACGACCCCCCTCGCCGCCCTCCCCCCTCCCGGCTCCATCACCCTCTGACCCGGGGACCCGCGCCGGGAGGAGGGTCGGCCGGGTCTCAGCCCCTCCCCGCCCCCAGGCTACCACTCCAGGAGGTATTTCTACACCGCCGTGTCCCGGCCCGGCCGCGGGGAGCCCCGCTTCATCGCCGTCGGCTACGTGGACGACACGCAGTTCGTGCGGTTCGACAGCGACGCCGCGAGACCGAGGATGGAGCCGCGGGCGCCGTGGATGGAGCAGGCGGGGCGCGGGTATTGGGAAGAGCAGACGCGGATGCACAAGGAAGCCAGAGACTTTCCGAGGGAACCTGAACACCCTGCGCGGCCACTACAACCAGAGCGAGGCCGGTGAGTGACGCGCGCCCGGGTCGCGACCCCCATCCCCACGGACGGGCCGGGGTCTCCCCGAGTCTCCGGATCCGAGATTCACCCCAAGGCTGCGGGACCCGCCCGGCCCCCGAGCCGGGAAGAGCCGGCGGGGACTTTTCCGCGGCTTCGTTTGAAGTTTAGGTTTAATCACTGCGGGTCCTTTGACGCGGGGGCGGGGCCGAGTGGGCGGGGCTGACCTCGGAGCGGGGTCAGGCTCTCACACTTTCCAGCGCTTGAATGGCTGCTACGTGGTCCCGGACGGGCGTCTCCTCCAAGGCTTCAATCTGGACGCCTACGATGGCGCCGATTACATCGTCCTGAACGAGGACCTGCGCTCCTGGACCGCGGCGGACGCGGCGGCTCAGATCACCCAGCAAGAATGTGAGGCGGTCGGTGCAGCGGAGGGCTTCAGAAATTACCTGCACGGGGAGTGCGTGGAGTGGCTCCGCAGATACCTGGAGATCGGGAAGGAGACGCTGCAGCGCGCGGGTACAAGGGGCCTTAGGGGCCTCCCCAGTCACCCCTCAGGCCGGGCTGGCTTCCCACAAAGAGGAGAGGAAACTGGGATCAACACCTAAATATTCCAGTTCCCGTGTATCGAGTGTAGGGACAGTAAGTCTGCCAGGGTTTTCATATCTGGTACCAGAGAGGGAGTCTCCCAGAGGACGCTTTTCTCTCAGGGACAAATAAGGGATGCAGTGTCTCTGGGGGTGGAGGGGGAAGCCATCCCTGAAACAACTGAGCAGCGGTTCCCTTTGACCCTGACAGCTCCGGGAACCATGGGGACTGTCTCAGGCCTTGTTCTCTGCCCCACACCCAGTATGTTTGAGGTCTGATTCCAGCGTTTCTGAGTCACTTGGCCTGCACCCAGGACAGGACCAGGAACCCCTTTTCTCCCGTCAGAGACCTGCCTCCTACCCTGGGATATCTCACTCTGATTCTAGAAATTTTTAAGAATAGAGATTATCCCCGAGGCCTGTGTCCAGGCTGGTGTCTGGGTTTTGTGCTCCCTTCCCTCACTCCTGTTGTCCTGTCCGTTCTCAGGATGGTCACATGAGTGCTGCTTCGGTGGCCCAAGGAAGATGTAAAGTTCCTGAGTTTTCTGACCCTTCTCCTCAGACCCCCCAAAGTCACATGTGACCCGCCACCCCATCTCTGACCGTGAGGTCACCCTGAGGTGCTGGGCCCTGGGCTTCTACCCTGCGGAGATCACCCTGACTTGGTACCAAGATGGGGAGGACCTGACCCAGGACAAAGAGCTTGTGGAGACCAGGCCTGCAGGGGATGGAACTTTCCAGAAGTGGGCTGCTGTGGTGGTGCCTTCTGGAGAGGAGCAGAGATACACGTGCCGTGTGCAGCACGATGGGCTGCCTGAGCCCCTCACCCTGAGATGGGGTAAGGAGGGAGGCGTGGGCTCAGAGCCTCTTCTCAGGGAAATCAGAAGCCCTTCTGGAGACCTTCAGCAGGGTCAGGGCTGAGGCCTGGGGGTCTCACCTTCCCTTCCCTTCCCAGAGCCGCCTCCTCAGTCCATAATCCCTATTCTGGGCATCATTGCTGACCTGGTTCTCCTTGGAGCTGCGGTAGCTGGAGCTGTGATGTGGAGGAAGAAGCGCTCAGGTAGGGAAGGGAGTCAGGGATCTGAGTTTTCCTGTCCTGCTGGGCGTTTCAAGCCCACGTAGAAGTTTGCCTGCCTCCTTAATGGGAAGTCCCATCCACAGGCACGTGTGCTTTCCTAGTCTAACACTTATTCTTTAGTAAACCACATGTGGAAATGAAGGACAAATGTATTACCTTGATGAGTCTGGTGATGGGGATCTGATTCCCAGCAATCACAGGACAGAGGGGAAGGTCCCTGCTGAGGACAGACTTCTAGGAGGGTGGTTGGTCCAGTCCCCATATGTGTACTTTCCTCATGTTTCCTGATTCTGCTTAGGTCTGTAGTCACAGTTCTGGAAACTTCTCTGAGGTCTAGGACTAGGGAATTTCTTTAGGACCTCGTGGGCCTGCCTCTTCCCTGGCTTCTCACAGGATGTTTCTTCCCACAGGTGGAGAAGGAGCAGGAGTGAGCTATGCTCAGGCTGCAAGTAAGTATGGAGGGCGTGTGATCCCTGAGACCCTTGTAATACTGCAGACGGGAGCCCATGGGGGAGCTCACTCACCCCGTAGTTCCTCCTTTAGTCTCCTCCTGTGGGCTCTGACCCCATCCTCTTTTGTTCCACTCTAGGCAGTGACAGTGCCCAGGGCTCTGATGTGTCTCACACAGCAGGTGAGACCCTGGAGGCCTGAAGTGAGGAGGCGTTGGGGCAGGGGGGACGGGGCTGGGTTATGGGGATTCTTTCATTGGGACATTTTGAGCATGCAGTGGGCTGTTCAGAGTGTCACCAATTACAGCGACTGACTTAAATTTGTTCATGATTATTTTCTTCTATAGTGTGAGACAGCTGCCTTGTGGGGGACTGAGTGATGCAAGGTATGTTCCTGTCTTACCCCCCACTGTGACTTCAAGAACCTCTGACCTCTCTTTCTGCAGCTGGCATCTGAATGTGTCTGTGTTCCTGTTAGCATAATGTGAGGAGGTGGGGAGACTGGCCCCCCACCCCCGCCCTCCACACTGCCCTGTGTTGTCTTCCCCGATCGACTTTCCTGTTCCAGCAGGGGTGGGGCTGCACGTCTCCATCCTGCCAGAACTTCGTGTTGCCTTCAGCTGCAGCTTCTTGCTTCCTAACTGAATATTAGAATCTGGATGTGAGTGTGCTTTTTCCAATTCTTACAATGAAGGATTGATGGGTTAATTAAAGGAGAAGTTTCCTAAAATTTGAGAGAGGAAGTAAATGAAGCACTGAGAACATTCCAGAATCTGTGTGTTTGCTGTGCTGAGTCTGTTGCAGGTGGGGACAGGAGAAGGCTGTGAGGAGCTGAGTGTGGACGGGGTCTGTGTCCACTCAGTGCTCAGTGCATCATGGGTTGGGATGTGGTCACTCCTCGGCTGGGTCATCTCTCTGCTCCTTTGTCCTTGTCCCTTCAGTGGAACCTTGTCCCACCAGGACGTATGATCACAAGGACTTGGACATTGTCTGAGCCTTGTTCTGTCTCCTGAACCCTGGGCAGCGGTGGCTTCATGTGACTGGGTCAGCCTGGGCTCAGGCCTGGGTCCAGCCTCTAGCCCCTGTCTTTTATGTGTTTATTTGTTGTTCTCTGTTTCTGTAGAGGTTAGGCCTGCTCTTGTTCTTGTGTATGAGTTCTGGTCTCATTCTTCTCTGGGTGTCCCCTATCTCTGACAGCAGCAGGAGCCATTTAGCCTGTCATTGTCCCCACAAGGCCAGTGGCCCCTGCGTATAGCCATCTATGGTGTCCAGAGATGAATTTTCAGACTTGTCTAGCTCTGTCCTCCTTCTAGGCCTTGATTGTCATTTCCACCTTTCCCCAGCTTTCTCAAGGGAGCCAGATTCTGGAATTAGGAGGGACCCCATCGTTTCTCATCCTAGAGAAGTTCCTGTTGGGATTCTCCTGCTCTGCAGCCTGCTCTCTCCCAGCCCTGAGCTCCAGTCATCCTAGTGCTGGCTCCAGTCCAAACTCACGATGTATAAAGCAGAGTCTACTTTAGCTTTATACTTGGTTGGAAAATAGGACCTATAATTCAAGAATTGTTATTTTCTGAAGAGAGAAATGTAATTGTGTGCTGTGGTGTGCAGGCAGGTTGCTGTGGGAAGGAGAGATGGAGGCATGGGGAGGAGAGAGCAGGACTTGTGAGAAAGTACAGGTGGCATTGATGTCAGTGTGAGTGGACGTTTTGCTGTAGCTGCCACAAAACAGCATGTGGCCTGAGGTTACATTAATAAAGATACTGTCTCTAGAATAGGGAGGTGTTCTACACTGATCATTAATTCAACTGATATTGGTTGTGTGCTGGATGTATGACATGCTATTTTAGCACCTGGGAAACAACATTGAAGTAAAAACAAAATTGCTGGCCTTGTGAGGCACATGTTGCAGTGGGAAGGGACAGACTATATACTATAAGAACAGTGAATCAGGATAGTGTTTATGTTAGAAGGAGGTAAGTGCTATGGAAACTGTGCAGTGGGGAAGGCAATCCAGAGGGTGGGGGGGGGGACAGGGAAGATGTCTGTTTCCATTTGGGTGGTCAGTGGGGGCCTCACTGAGAAGGTAACCTTTGAGGAAGGATGTGAAAGACATGAGGAATTATCCACGAGGATGTCTGGGGAAGTTCTTTCTAGGCAGGGGAACCTCCATTGCAGATGCGCTAGGACAGGAGTGTGTCTGTGTGTCCTGGGGAGAGTGAGGAGGCTGGTGTGGCTGGAGCAGAGAGCAGTTGAGATGAGACAGAGGTGTAGCCAGACCGTGTAGGCCTGGAGGATCTTAGAAGGGTTTCTGCCTTTGCTCTGAGTGAGATGGCGAGTTACATGACAGTTTGGAGCAGGAGAGGGACATGGTATAACTTCTCCTTTGAAAGGATCACTGTGGCTGCTGTGCTGAGAGCAGAACTGGGAGGCAAAGGGTGAGGGAGGCCCTAGGGAAGCAGCAGGAACCAGGGCAGGGTTCCAGGCTGGAGGAGGCCTCGGCTTCCAGTGCTGTGAGTGGAGGAAATAGTGGGAAGTGATTGGATTCTGGAGACATTCTGAAGATGGAATTTCCAGCATTTCCTAATGGATTAATCTGGGAATGAGAAAGAGGACTCAAGGAGGACACCCAGAGTTTTGGAGTGTGCAAGTAGAAAGATGGAGTTGCTGTCAGCAGAGATGGGGAAGTTCTAGAAGGAGCATATTAGAGAGAGTGAATTATAGGCATTTGGTTTAAGAGATGCTGGAGCTGAGGTGTCTGTTAGAAATCAAGTGAAATAGCAGATGGGCAGTTGGATAGATGAGTCTGCAGATTAGGAGAAATGTCTGGGCTGGAGAAATAGATTTGGGAGGTGACCCCATATAAATGATATTTCAAGCCTTGAGAACAGATGAGGTCACCAAGGGAGTGATGGCTATGGAAGAGAAAGGAACAAGGACTGAACCCTGGACCCCCCAGTTTAATGGATCTCATCAGACTCCACATCCAGGGCAGACTACACAGTGTTAGCTGCATGTTTAGAAGGCACAGAGATCAGGGAGTCCCAGACTTTCCTGGGTACAAGAATCCCCTGGACATCTTGTTAAGATTCAGAATCTGGAGTAGAGCGTGAGATTCTGGGTTTATAACATGGTTGGTGCTGATGCTGCTGATCTTCATATCACATTTTCAGCAGCAAGAACGTAGACCAGAATTTCCACATGGCTGGCATCAGCCTCTCCTGTTGTTAAATGAGAGAAACCTTGGTCTTGTGCCTAATACTGTGAGCCCATGGGGCTGGGGAGAGGCCTGAGTATTTTGTAAGAAGCCCCACAGCACTGCTGGTGCTCAGCCCTCATCACTGGGGTCTTCGTGGTGACCAGCCCCCATCCTCTAGCTATCTAGGACCCCTCATTAGCATCCCAAAGGCACTCCTCACTCAGGAGATTCCAAAGGTTTGGGGAGCTCTACACCAGGAACCAGGGACAAAGACCAAATATTTTTTATTATACCACAGGCTCTCCCCTGGTCTTTGACTACAGATCCCTTATAGCAAAAGGACTGTAACAGTTGAAAGATACTGGCACATTCCTAGAGCCCCGTTCAGTCATGAATAGTTAGTCCAGTCCATCATTCTGTTGTATGAGAATGTCTCCCAGGATGAGATCCCTCAGTTTTCTAGGCTTCCTTTCAATCTTGTCAGCTTCCAGAAGCAGGAGTGGTGTCAGCAATATATGACTTCACCCTGCTAGGCATCTGGATAATTGAACTAAGAGACAATATCATCTCTTGCTCACACCTCTGTTGAGATGTTAATGTAATATTGGATTTCCCTCATTACATAATCCATTTATTTATTCCTTACCCTCAGCTACTATTTCTCCTTCTCTCCATTTACACCAAACTTTTCCACCTTTGGAAGGGACATTAGTTTTGACCGCTGTGCTGGTCTAGACTGTAGGCGGCAATACTGTCTAGCAGTCCCTCCCGCTCAGTCCACTCCCATTCGTAGAGGGGAGGGTCACATAGGTATAGAGATAGTGGGCTATCTGACCACCAGGCAATATTGCTGCATTCACTGTCAGCCCCAGTTTTGCCAGATGGGGTGAAGGCACTCTCTGCCTCTTCATGCCCTTAGGAATTCTGACACAGGGGTTAAAAAATATAGTTACTTGGGGCTGGCCCTGTGGCCGAGTGGTTAAGTTCGCGCGCTCCGCTGCAGGCTGCCCAGTGTTTCGTTGGTTCGAATCCTGGACGTGGACATGGCACTGCTCATCAAACCACATTGAGGCAGTGTCCCACATGCCACAACTAGAAGGACCCACAACGAAGAATATACAACTATGTACCGGGGGGCTTTGGGGAGAAAAAGGAAAAAAAAAATAAAATCTTTTAAAAAAAATTATGTAAAAAATATATATAGTTATGGTTACTTTCTCGGGAATCATTCCTCTTTTGGCACTTGTAGTTGCATCTCTATCCTGAGACCACTGCATCATGTAGGAAGAAAGAAAGTTGAGGTGAAATATGCTTGTACCAACTTCCTCCCCACTTGGGAAGAATTGCATAATCATACCAGCATCTTGCCCGCCTTTCCTCCCCAGATCCTCCAGGAGAAAGAGAGGAAACTTTTTTTTCTAATGGGAACACTCCTTTATTCCCACTCATGTTGTGGACTTGTGAAGGCATGTAACCCAGCCCTTCATGCCTTTATATCCCCTACCCCCCTGTTTTAAACAGCCAGTGTTCCAATTGCCCATTCCAATTCTCCATCAAACTGTTACTCTGAGGAGCACATCTGTCTGCCTGTTGTTTGGCTATAAAGTATGTTCTTTGGTCTGAAGAAACGTGACTCAGCAGTCCAAATTGGTGCAATATCTTCTATTCTGGTTCTTATTAGCACTCTGAGCATTTGCCTCCACCACTGGGTAAACAAGGCCCAATCCAGAGTCCATATCTACTCCTGTGAAGACCCTTTTGTAGCCCGCGTGGGCCACCAGCATCAGTCTGATTTGCCAGCTATGTTCCAGGTCTTCCCACCAGGGAATCTGTCACATAGCCCTCTGTAGTTCTGGTTGGCAGACAGAATAGTTCTTTTTGATGTTTCATGCCTCAGAGGATGCAAGAGGAAATGTCTAGACTCAGCCCATCTCTGCTTTGCTGCAGCCCCCCAGTGTCCACTTAATTCATGGATCCAGGTAACCACCTCAAGGAGCACACCAGGTTATCCACTCATCAATTCCAGTCTCTTTCAAACCTGGAAGGGGGTTCTTGTGATGGGCATCAGTGTGTCCTACTTTCTACACCCCTCAAATTCCCATACTGATTTCCATCAGATTGTGCCCCGTATGGACATTCCTTTAGTAGAACAGGTTTCTTTTGCCTTCTGCCTGACTGTATGTGCTGGTTGTTGTCCACTGCCCATGAGTTGGTAAAAACCCAGCCGTAGGGGCTTTTTATCATTGTTCACTTCTTCCATCATTGCTAGGAAAACTGCATGCAACTTGGTTCACGGTGCTGATCTATTTTTACCTTTCTTGATCAGAGGAGTGACCTTCCCAACAGGGTATTGTCCACTCAGCTTAGAACTGCCGTCCATAAATAAGCAGCTCTTTCTAGGTCAGTTGAGAGCTATTTTTACGACACTGTCCAAGTGATGATAGAATCCAGCAGCTCCTCATGCAGTTCCAAAGTCAGTCCTAGGGGGATACAAACTCCCTGCTCATGGATGTATCCTCCCTGCATTTCCCTGGTAACATGATCCTGTATAAACTGTTTGCGGTTTTTAATAGAACGCTTCTGGGCACTGTCCTTGCCATCAGAGTGTTTCTCTGACATTATCCAAGACAACATGCGTGTTTCAGGTTTCAAGTTTATTTTATGTCTTTCAGTCATAAGGGTAGTTTCATAATGTGCAGCAGAGAGCTAGTAACTGCCCCATGAAAGGAAATTCTGTACTTCCAAGTCCCATTAGTCATCACTGGGAGGCACTCAGGTTTTGCCATAAGCTCCAGTGCCCGCTCCACACAGGGCTATTGTATAGAGTGTGTGTCTGCACCTCACTTCAGTTTCTATTCTATCTGTTGGGTTTCCACTGTGCATATCTAATTAATATTGCTTGGAGGGTGAATTTATGTGCCTTCTGTTTTACAATACTAGGTAGGGAAAATATTCCCCAGTCAGACGTCATAGCTATTCCCATAAAACATTCAGGTAAAGGAGACACAACCTCTTCACTTACAACCTGTTTAAACAGTCCATTTTCATCCAAATTTTTACCTTAATCTTATCAAGTCTTAAATTTCTATGCTCTTTCAATCTAATTGTAGCCCACGATAGTTCTTCACCAGTGAGTTTTGGTGCCACAGTGCATGGGGCTCCTGTGTAAAGGAGCCAACCTAGACCATTTTACCCACTCTTGTGTATAAGGCATTGGGTCCTCAGTGCAGGGTTGAGCCAAACTACCTGGCTCTTTAGTCATTTATACCTTCATTAATCTGCCTGACTAGTGCAGGTCAGGGTTCTCATTGTGATCTTTGTGTTCCTACTTTTAAAATTCCTCCAAACGGAGGTAAATGGGGCCATCATGTTTAAAGGTCCTTTAATGTTGGGGGACCAGCAAGGGTCCTTTGGCTCACCCAACTTTCGATACTGCTATATTAAGACCTTTGTTAACTCTTCAATGTTTGTTTTATTCATTCCATTTCTTAATAATCATCTGTGTTAGGGTTCTCCAAAGAAATAGAACCCATAGTATATATATGAACTGATAAGATGTATACAATAAGGAATTGGCTCATGTGATTATGGAGGCTGAGAAGTCCCTCATTCTGCCATCTGTAAGCTGAAGACCAAGGAAAGCCAGTGGTGTAATTCAGTTTGAGTCCAAAGTCCTGAGAATAAGGGAGCTGATGGCATAAAAAAATTTCATTCTGAGGCCAGAAGACTGATATTCCAGCTCCTGTAATCAGACACAAAAAGGGTGAATTCTACCTTCCTCCACTTATTTTCTATTCAGGCCCTTCATGGATTGGATGATGCCTTCTGCTGGAGATCATGGCAGCATTCTTGCTAGGCTTTAAGCCTAGGCTGATATCAGATTGCTTGTGCCTTGGAATCAAAGGCCGGAAGGGAATCTCTTATGAGCATGAAGGCAAGGGGCTTAGGAACACCGGGCCATTGCAGGAACGGAATGCCGTCTGCATACCTTGCTGATTGTTCTCAAGATACTCCCCAAGGGACTAAGCTGGGATGGGCTGCTGTGCTTCGGGAGGCTGAAGAATAGAACCTTTGGACTCTGGCCTGTGTGTCCCTGCAGGCATGAGTTCTGGCTATTGTACTTGCTTGAGGTTCTTTACCCACAAATAAATATGTGGCGATCCATTCTGAGGGACCTCACCTCAGTCCTTGAGGCTGATGGTCCCTGTCCCATTGAATAATATAGATTGTGTTCTGTCTATTAATTCCGTCCGCCCTTTCAGCTGACTGCCTAGCTGGTCTCGGCAGCAAGTGGCACCCAACGTGGGGCTCGAAGGAAGGGCTGCCAAAGAGCGAAAGCGGAGTTTCAGCGGTGGGAAACCTGGAAGCGGTCTGAGGCCTCTGAAGGTTCCCTGTGTGGGTAAGTGCTTCCAGAAGTTCTAACAGGGTAAATGGGTAATTTTGAAAGTACAGAACAGTATCGCCCTTAGATCTGCTTACTCAGGCGATTGCTGAGGGCAGGGGGGGCTAAGGTCAGTAAAAATAAATTGTTTGAGTTGTTGCAAATCATAGAGAAGCATTGTACTTGGTTTCCTACTCTTGGTACGTTAGATTTACAGTCATGGGAAAAGGTGGGAACTGAATTAAAGAAAGAATATCAGCAGGGCATTCCGATGCCTGTGACTATATGGAACACTTGGTCATTAATTTGTTCCGTACTAGAGCCCCTCCAAACCCATGACTCCCCAAGTTTGGGATTTTAGTGTTAGCTGCCCTCTCTCTTTGCTCAGTGCTGTGCAAAAATAAAATTCCTACTTTCTTCCACCACATCCAATGTTGGAGATTGGCTTGCTGTGCAACGGGTGAGCGAACTCACTTCAGGTTCGATATCCATTTGGCACCCCAGATGGGGCAATGTCCCAGGTGGACGTATCGCTTGTGGCATACCGGCCTCTGGCTAAAGGTCTCTCTTGGAAGCTGTCCTGCAGCTGCCTGAGCCCCTTGTCTCAGGGACTGCCCCAAGCGACTGGCTGCTAGCCAGATGTCATTGGCCCACGGCGCTTTTTGCTTTGGTGGTGGAAGAAACTAGGTTTAGGACTTAGGAAGACGTCTTTTGTAAATAACTGGTAGTTTTTGTTTTTAAAAATGTAAACATGGAAGATGCTGCATCTATTCCACCGAAGAGCCCCTTGGAGAAACTTTGGCTAATGATCGACCTATAGCTATAACCCAGTGTCTAAAGAGGGATGATTTTCTTTTGTAACACCATGTGGCCACAATATTCTTTAGACTCCGGAGAGAAAAAAAAAAAATGTCCAAACAATGGATCCTTAAGTTGGGAAACTTTTTAAAGAGCTCTCATAATAAACAGCTGTTTTATTGGTAGCTATGAAAAGACCAAATTAAAAGGAAACTATAATAACTAGTCTTAAGAACTTAATCAAACTTGGGGTCTCAGCTTCTCGTAATCTTACAGATGCTAATAAATATATTAAGTTAACAAAGAGAAATCAGAAAGAGAAGAGTCATAAAACTCATCCCAATGGGATAAAAATCTTTAGCTAGTTATTAAAAGAAAAATGGGATAAATGGAACAGATAAAACAAAGGTTTTAATAAAACACTGTCTAAGGTTGGATGGGCTAAAGGGACCCCCCTGTTGGCTCCCCAACATTAAAGGACGTCAGACAAACTTGTTCTATTCACCCCAGTTTGAAAAATTTAAAAGGTCAGGAGGCAAAAATCAGAGTGAGAAACCTGACCAACAGTTGTTTGGGGCAACAGTTAGGCTGCTAAGATTAATAAGACTATAAAGTGTTTAAGCTAATATTATATGAAGAGGTTATGTCAACTTTGCCTGGATATTTTCTTTGGGAATAAGTGTTCTGTCTAACTGGGAATGCTTCCCCTGAACACTGTTGTAATACCAAAATTTGTTAATGGAATCCTAATATAAGTTCTAATTAAAAGTATAAGAGTTAGTAAAATTAAGATAAAGTTTTGTAAAAATTGCTATACTTAAACAGGCCAATTTCAGTTCACCCAAACTAATGTAGTAATTGAAAAAGCCAGCTGCAACAATGGGGAGCCTGTTTCAATCTTTTAAGGCTTCTAAATAAAATTAGAAATACTTTACTGTCTCTTTAAGAAAAAATAATTAAATAATTAAACATGCCAGCGGCCAAACCCAAATCTTGCTGCTTTTGTCTACTCTCTTGCTGAGCCTCCCAGCAAGCTGAGCTTCACTTCAACTCCCCCAAAATTCCTGATCTAAAACTGAACAAATAAAAATAAGTAAACTTTTGAGATAATTTGGAATTGTAATGGCCATTCTGAAAACCTGTTTCAAAAGAGGATTCAAAATCTCCCATAATGGAATGCAATCTTTAATGAATATGCAAAAACTTCTAAAAAACAAAGTTATTTAACATGATATAAAATGCTCTTTGGTACATGAGAGCCTCAGTTTGCTGATTTCATTTAAAATAAACATGTCCTCAAAGTTATCAGCATTGGCTATGATGCAGACATACAGCCTGGGTTTACTGGTCAAATGAGCTCATGTCATCTCTGTTACAAAATTTATCAGCAAAACTAATAACTCAGGGGGCTGGCCCCGTGGCCGAGTGGTTAAGTTCGCGCACTCCACTGCAGGCGGCCCAGTGTTTCGTTGGTTTGAATCCTGGGCGCGGACATGGCACTGCTCATCAAACCACGCTGAGGCAGCGTCCCACATGCCACAACTAGAAGGACCCACAACGAAGAATATACAACGATGTACCGGGGGGCTTTGGGGAGAAAAAGGAAAAAGAAACAAACAAACTAATAACTCAGTATAATAGCTAATTTTGTCTGATGTTTCATAAAGTTTTTATAGACGACCTAAATATAATTGTTAAGAACAGATAAACTAAATAAATGTAAAAATAAAAGTTTTTGGAAAAACTTTTTAACAATAATTATATGTATAATAATTATATTATGATATATGTACTTAAAACAACTGAGGATGATAGTTAACTGCTGTAATGTCACATGAAGTTTTTAAAAGTAATTGTTAAAACTGGGTAAGAGTTTTAAGTACAATAATTATGTTTTATAGTCTGTATACTTAGAAAAACAGCTTCCAAAATCTTTTTGGAAACTTAAGCTTTATAGCTTTACTAAGTTAAGTTAAATAATAACAGTTTATTGGGTATCTAGGTCATTTCCACATAAGATACAATATTAAAGGTTAATTACTAAGCGTATATATGTCTGCCTTTGGTTTCTTATATCAAAGAGACTGAAAAGTGCTTAGGTTTATTGATAATCATGTTTTATATATGCTGAGGAATTTTCTATGTGAAAACATATATTTCTAAAAGATCTATATACAAGGAAAGTAAAATATATGTTTTCAGTAAAAGGATATAAAGAATGGAAATATTTTTGTTTCTTGAGTTGAGAAAGACAAATTTGTCCTAAAGTGCTAGGACAAATTCTGAATGTAAAAAAGTAACCAAAGATTTCTAAAAGTAAAGTCCTAAAGCGATTTATGTATGGTCAAGTTGGCCAGGATTAAAGTAAATCCAATTAAGTAAATAAACTTATATGTGAAAAGTAAACTGGTACAAAATTAAAACTTGGTTTCCTCTTTCTTAAAAGGTAATTTTTCTAAACTTTTAATCTGCTCTTGATGAAAAGATTATAAAAAGGTTTTTTTTTGACTATTTAACTCTGTTTCCCCTTGACTGTTTCTGTTGTCACTTTGACTAGATACCTGAACATGGTTTCGCAATGAACCTGGTTTCCTATCTGAACAAATGTTTTAAAACTTTTAATATTTTTTTGACAAACTGCCCCCCCCCCCCCCCCCGCCCTGGCCCCCACACAAATATTCAGATCCTGAGTAAAAGCTCTCTTTTGACCTGGAGGAGGAGGTAGGGTTTTGCTGGGAATTTTCAGAGGGCCCCTGGGAATGGGAAGCATTGTCAAATAAGTAATGATAAACTTTCTTGAATAATATTATGTAAATGAATATTATTAGTATAAATATTTAAAAAATTATGTGATCTAATTGTCAGCTATAATTCTGGTTATCTCAAACTATTATATATCACAGAAATGGTCAAATGCCTTTATCAATTACCATTTTTAAATATTTTATTATTTACAATTACTGTTTTACTTTAATATTTATACAAATACATTTCATCTTCAGAAAAACTCATAAAAAAGACTCTGATGCTTACTCTAGGATACAAATTCTAATAAACATTCAGAGCACTGGGCAGAAATCACATCATGTCAACAACCACCGAGGGCATATTTTTAATATAATCCATATCAGAGCCCATACTTCTCTTCTAGGACCTCTCACAGAGGGAAATGCCGGAGCAGATGCATTACTATTCCCAATTTTTTCTGACACTCAACATTTTCATGCTTTAACTCACTGTAATGCTAAAGATTTAAAGATGCAATATGACTTAACATGGGCCCAAGCTAATCAAATTGTACGAACTTGTCCCACTTGTCAAGAGGTAAACATAGTCCCTAAAACTCAAACAGGAGTTAATCCTAGAGGTTTAAAGCCTAATGACCTCTGGCAAATGGATGTTACTCATATTCCCTCCTTTGGGAAGATGTCATTTGTACATGTTTGTATTGATACTTTTTCTCATTATATTTGGGCAACTGCCACTACGGGAGAGACTGCCAGATAGCTAAAGACAGATAACGGTCCAGGCTGTACCAGTGTCTCTTTTGCTAGATTCTTAACAGATTGGGGTATCCGCCATTCTACAGGCATCCCATACAATCCTCAGGGACAGGCCATTGTAGAGTGAGCAAATCGAACTCTAAAAGCCATGCTACAAAAACAAAAAGGGGGAGATGCCACTATCTCCTCTCCACAAGTAATTTATAAAGCATTATTCACTTTGAATTTTTTGCACCCATATGAGGAAGAGACCCCAGCAGAAAAGCATTATGCACAAGAGCAGAAGGAGAAGAAAAACAAATCATCTATCTGGTGGTTCAATCCTGGGAGTAATACATGGAATAGGGGGTCATTAATAACATGGGGACGAGGTTTTGCTTGTGTTTCGCCAGGAGATTTAGAAAAGCCGATCTGGGTTCCTTCTAGACATCTTAAGCCATATTACGAGCAGCCCACCAGGAAAATGTCGATTGACTCTGGCGATGTTCGCCCTGGTGTCGGTGGCAGTAATTATAGCGGGGCCATAGCCCAGCCGAATAACAGCACTTATATATATTGGGCTTATATTCCTAACCCCTCATTGATCAGAGTAGTGAACTGAGGAGAAAATTCTGTACCTGTATATGTTAGTGATTCATCCTGGGTCTTGGGACCCGAGGATGTCCGTCTACCTATATTTGAAAAGGAAGAAGATACCCCATATGAAATAACTGATTTTGGTTTTGACCCTTGGCCTGTTTGCATAGGAAGGGGAGTAGGCTGTTTAAATTTTAATACACAGGCTTGGCTATCTACTTACATGCTCGATAGAATTCATAGCAAAGCACAATTACACATGTTATCAGGCTATAGTTTCCACTCTTCTGTTGCCCCCCAAAACAATCTTACAGCTCCAAATTGTCCATTGTGTGCTAGCCGAAGACTATGGGTGGAAACTAGCCTTCAGTCTAAGGCAGTTCAGAATTTGGGATGGAAACTATGAGAACACAAAATTGTCTTTCAACACATCCGTCAATTGGACTTTTTACGTGAAAGCCTGTGTCTGAGATCCATATGTATTGCCCATAGGTACAGTATCTATTAATGAAACAGCTAAAAGTCTGAATTGAAAGGATTGCAAATTATACATTTGTCTCAATAGCTCCTTATACAATGATTCTCACTCATATATGCTACTGAGGCGACGTTTGAATGTTTGGCTTCCAGCAAATCAAAATAGACCAGGGGAAGGATCTCCAGATACCCACGCCTTATTACAAATAATTCAGAAAATCTTAAAAAGATCAAAAAGATTTATGGGATTATTGATTGCTGCTATATTAGGCATTGTGGCAATAGCATCCACTGCCACTGTTGCTGGGGTGGCACTGCATCAAACAATTCAAACCACTACCTTCGTTCAACAATGGCACAAAAATGCTCGTGAAGCATGGAACAGTCAGATAAGAATTGATCAGGGAATCAATGAAAGGCTAGTGGATCTGGGAAATGCTGTATTAATATTGGGAGATGTATATAACTTAAAAAACTAGTCAGACTGCAATGTGATTGGAATGTTGCTGAGTTCTGTATTATACCACATCCTTATAATAGTAACGAGCACGCTTGGAGCACTATAAGGAGGCATTTAAAGGGCCACCTCAAGGACAATCTCACATTAGATATAGATTTATTGCAAGCTAAAGTAAAACATGTGCAAGATGCTAAATTATCTTTGCTACCTGAATCTGGACTATTTGATGGTATACATACTGGCTTATCAAAGATGTTTTCTACTGATTGGATAAAAACCATTGGCAGTGGCCTTATTGGAACTGTTATATCAGGATGTTTATTTTTCATTATTTTCTGCTTAGTCCTCAGATGTATGAGAAAAACCTTCTGAGAACTGACTAAGAGAGAAGCTGCCCGGACCGCCTATCTCCTCTTACAAAAACAAAAAGGGGGAAATGCTGCAGGAGATCATAGCACATTCTTGCTAGGCTTTAAGCCTAGGCTGATACCAGATTGTTTGTGCCTTGGAATCAAAGGCCGGAAGGGAATATCTTATCAAGCATGAAGGCAAGGGGCTTAGGAACACCGGGCTATTGCAGGAACGGAAGGCAGTCTGCATACCTTGCTGATTGTTCTTAAGATACTCCCCAAGGGACTAAGCTGGGATGGGCTGCTGTGCTTCGGGAGGCTGAAGAATAGAACCTTTGGACTCTGGCCTGTGTGTCCCTGCAGGCATGAGTTCTGGCTATTGTACTTGCTTGAGGTTCTTTACCCACAAATAAATATGTGGCGATCTGAGGGACCTCACTTCAGTCCTTGAGGCTGATGGTCCCTGTCCCATTGAATAATATAGATTGTGTTCTGTCTATTCCGTCCGCCCCTTCAGCTGGCTGCCTAGCTGGTTTTGGCAGCAGATGCTCACCAACGTTGGGCAGGGCAGTCTGCTTTACTGAGTCTGCTGATTCAAATACAAATCTCATCTGGAAACACAGTATCTCAGACACACCCAGAAATAATGTTTAGCCAAATATCTGGGCACCCTGTGACCCAGTCAGGTTGACATATAAAATTAACCATCACCAGCACATCCTTTGTTAACCTGGCACTGATATGCTTCTCCTTAAACCATACTTAATCTCCAAATAAGGACAATAACAAGGTCGTCATTTCACTTGATGTGATTCAGGTGTTCTGTTTACAACTGGAAATACACTAACTTTTTTCCCAGAAGAGGAAGTCAAGTCCTTGGGTGATGTTTAGTCTTCTCGTTGTGAATACTACAATGTAAAATAAGCAGTACTTAAATGTTGTGATACAAAGTCAATACATCTTATGTTACATGATAAGGGAATAAGAGAGGAAGAAAACAGGTATTATGCACACACACTTGTTCATTATTCATAACAAAATAAATACTAATGACAATTACAGTCCTTGTTTCTTTAACTGGTCACAAGGTTATAGCTGGTATTTAAAACAACCTTCTTCCATTATCCACTCTGTGGATTTCCTTCGCCTTCAGCAGGCATTTCAGCTGGTTGCGGTCCTTTGCATGGTAGGGTGACCCAAACCTTCATTCCTGAAGAGTCTGGGCGTTAGTAGTCCTGCTTGGATCGGGTTTTTGTAGTTTTCCATTGACCTTAATCACTGGGCATGATAATACTAAAAGATGCCCTAAGGGTTCTCCTGTATTCCAGACCCTTTGTTACCTCCATTGTGATGTAGTAGTCAATTTCCCCTTGGTCGTCAGCATCACTCACCTCACTCAACCCGGTAACTCCATTCTTTGCCTGTTGATTCAGAGGCATGAGGCGCCCAAAGTGGCCAGATGAAAGTCTTAGCTTCTAGTTCAATGGTATCGTTGTATCTCCTGGTGGAAGCATACCTCCTTCTGGAGCTAAGGCCTTTAGGCCAGTAGAGCATAAAGTTGTGGGAACAGAAAGCAAAGATTTTGCTGGTGAATCACTAGAGAAAATAGTGTTGTCATTCCCATCTCCACCAGTTGGTTCCTGGACCTGTGAATCCTGGCTATGTGAGAAACAGCACCATATATTGGATGCTGATTCAGAGGATATACAGCCATGTGGAGAACCTTGAGCCAGCCCTACGAGGTGTTGCGACCTAGCTGGTGCTATAACTGAGTCTTCAAAAGGCCATTCCACCGTTCTGTCAAGCCAGTTGCTTCGGGATGGTGGGGAATGTGGTAAAATACTTGAATTCCATGAACATGTGCCCATTGCCACACTTCTTTTGCTGTGAAGTGAGTTCCTTGATCAGAAGCAATGCTGTGTGGAATACCATGATGATGGATACGGCATTCTATAAGTCCTCAGATGGTAGTTTTGGCAGAAGCATTGCCTGTAGGGAAGATATATCTGTTTTGAAAGGAATTGCCTATTCCAGGAAGGACAAAATGCTGCTCCTTCCATAATGGAAGCAGTTCAATGTAATCAACCTGCCACCAGGAAGCTTACTGACAGCCCAGGCAATGGTGCCACATCAGGGACTCGGTGTTGGTCTCTGCTGCTGGCAGATTGGGCACCCAGCAGTGGCAGTAGCCAGCTCAGCCTTGGCGAGTGGAATTCCATGTTGCTGACCTCATGTATAACGTTTATCCCTGCCACCATGGCCACTTTGGTCTTGAGCCCATTGGACAATTATGATGGTGACTGGGGAAAGAGGTTGACAGGTATTCATGGAAGGGGTCATCCTATACACTTGATTATTAAAATCCTCCTCTGCTGAGGTCACCCTTTGGTGAGCATTCACATGGGACACAAATATCTTCACATTATTTACCCAATTCAGAGAGCTCTATCTACATACCTCTTCCTCAAATTTCCTTGTCACCAGTTTTCCAATCATGTTCCTTCCACATCCCATCCAGGCAAACCATTGACTACAGCCCAGGAATCTGTCTACAATTGCACTCCGACCATTTCAACTTCCAAGTGAACAACCAGGTGCCTGCTTGAAATTCTGTCCTGTGGGAGGATTTTCCTTCACTGCTGTCCTTCAGGGATGTCCCAGAATGGAGTTATAGTGCTACAGCTGTCCACTTTCAGGTGGTGTCTGCTTATTGTGCAGGGTGATCTATAAACCAGGCCTGAGTCTTCTCTTCCTCTGTCAACTGATTGTAGGGAACTCCCCATCAAGCTATAGGTGCAGGCTTGGAGAGAGAAGGTAGTGTAGCTGGACTGTAGAAGGTAGAGGGGACCATGGCCATTTGGAGCACTACTTCCTGTAACTTACGTGTGCCCTCAGGGCCTGGTCAAGCCTGCTCATGTATATACCACTTCCATTTGATGGTAGAGTGCTACCATATATGCCTGACTTTATGATTTGGTGGGTCAGATAATACCTAGTTCATGATGGGTAACTCAGGTCGCATAATAAATTGGTGGCCCATGATTCTCTGTTCAGTTTCTACTAAGGCACGGTAGCTGGCCAAGAGATGTTTCTCAAAAGGAGAGTATTTATTTGTAGAGGATGGCAGGGCTTTGCTCCGAGATCCTAAGGGCCTGCACTGTGCTTCACCCATAGGGGCCTGCCAAAGGCTCCAAGCAGCATCTGTATCTGCTACTGACACTTCAAGCGCCATTGGATCTGCTCGATCATATGGTCCAAGCAACAGAGCAGCTTTCTTAGCAGCCTGGACCTATTGCAGAATCTTCTCTTGTTCTGGGCCCCACTCAAAACTACCAGCTTGTCAGGTCACTCCATAAATGGGCCAGAATTACACACCCAAATAAGAAATACATTGCCTTCCAAATGCAAATAGGCCCACTAGGCATTGTGCTCCTTTTGATTGTAGGAGGGACCAAATGCAACAACTTATCCTTCATCTTAGAAGAGATATCTTTTTTCCCAGCTTTATTGAAATATAACTGACATAATATCCTGTGAGTTTAAGGTGTACAACACGATAATTTGATACATGTATATGTTGCAAAATGATTACCACAATAGCGTTAGTTAACACCTTCATCACCTGACATAATTACTATTTTATTGTTTTTGGCAGAGAGAACATTTAATTTACTCTCTTAGCAACTTTCACATATATAATACGGTATTGTGAACTATAATCACCTTGCTGCACATTAGATCCTCAGAACTTATTCATCTTCTAACTGGAAGTTTGTGCCCTTCACCAACATCTCCCCAATCTCCCACCCTCCCAGCCCCTGGCAACCACCATTCTACTCTCTGTTTCTATGAGTTTGGCTTTTTTAGATTCCACGTGGAAGTGAAATCATAAAGTTTTTGTCTTTCTCTGTATGTCATTTCATTCAGCATAATTCCCTCAAGGTCTGTCCACGTTGTCACAAATGGCAGGAGTTCCTTCTTTCTTGTGGCTGAATAATATTCTTTTGTATATATGCCACATCTTTATTCACTCATCCACAGAGGGACACTTAGACTGTTTCCATATGTTGGCTATCGTGAATAATGTTGCAATGAACATGGGAGTGTAGAAATCTCTTTGAGATCCTTATTTCATTTCCTTCAGATATATACCCAGAAGTGGGACTGCTGGATCATATGTTAGTTCTGTTTTTAATTTTTTGAGGGACCTCCATACTATTTTCCATAGTAGCTGTACCAATTTATAATCTCATCAACAGTGCACAAGGGTTCCCTTTTCTCCACATCCACACCCAGTCTTATCTCCTCTCTTTTTGACAGTAGCCATTGTAACAGGTGTGAGGTGATAGGTCATTGTGGTTTTGATCTGCATTTCCTTGATGATTAGTGACGTCAAATGTCTTTTCAAATACCTGTTGGCCATTTGTACATCCTCTTTGGAAAAATGTCTATTCAAGTCCTCTGCCAATTTTCTAATCTGATTTTTTTTGCTTTTTGCTATTCATTTGTATGTGTTCTTTATATATTTTGGATATTAACCCCTTATTGGATAAATGGTTTCCAAATATTTTCTCCCATTCTATAGGTTGTCATTTCAACCTTCATTTTGTTGATTGTTTCTTTTGCTGTGCAGAAACTTTAGTTTGAGGCAGTCCCACTTATTTATTTTTGCTTTTGGTGTCATATCCAAAAGATCATTGCCAAGACCAATGTCAAGAAACTTTTTCTCTATGTTTTCTTCTAGGAGTTTTATGATTTCAAGTCTTATATTTAAGTCTTTCATCCATTTTGAATTAATTTTTGTGGGTGGTGTGTGGTAGGAATCCAATTTTATTCTTCTGCATATGACTATTCAGGTTTGCAACATTATTTATTAGAGAGACTATCCTTTCCTCCATAAAGCATTCTCGGCTCCCTTATCAAATATTATTTGGCTGTATAAGTATGTGATGGCTTATTTCTGGGCTCTTGATTCTGTCCATTGGTCGATATGTCCTTTGTTATGCGAGTCCCATACTGTTTTGATTACGGTAGCTTTTTAATATAGTTTGAAATCAGGAAGTGTGATGCCTACAGCTTTGTTCTTTTTTCTCAGGATTGCTTTGACTATTTGATGTCTTTTGAGGTTCCATACAAATTTTAGGATTGTTTGTTCTATTTTTGTGAATAGAATTTTGGCAGGGATTACATTGAATCTGTAGATTCCTTTGGGTAATATGGACTTTTTAACACTATTAATTCTTACAATCCAGGAATATGGGATGTCTTTCCATTTATTTGTGACTTCTTCTACTTTTTTTCATCAAAATCTTATAGTTTTCAGTGTACAGATCTTTCACTTCCTATTGTAAATTGGATTACTTCATTTATTTTCAGACATTTTATTTTTGGTGTATAGAAATACAACTGATTTCTGTATATAAAAGTGAATTGTTTTCCTTTAGAGCAGTATGAACAAGTGGAATTTGAAATTAAAAACACAACACTAGCATCCCCTCGAAATGAAGTACTTAGGTATAAATCTAACAACATATAAATGTGACCTGTGTGAGAAAAAATACAAGACTCTGATGATAGAAGTCAAAGAGGAACTAAATAAATGGAGAAATATTCCATGTACACGAATTGGAAGATGTCAATATTCCCAATTTGTCACAATGTCAGTTCTTCCCAAATTGACCTATAGATTCACTGCAATCCCAGTCAAAATCCCAGGACATTATTTTGTAGGTATCAACAAAAGTCATTCTAAAGACTATATGGAGAGGCAAAAGAAACTAATAGCCAACACAACATTGAAGGAGAAGAACGAATTTGGAGGACTGACACTACCTAACTTCAAGACTTATTATAAAGCTACAGTAATCAAGGCAGTGTGGCATTGGTGAAATAATAGAAAACTGATCAATGGAACAGAGTAGACACACATAAATATAGTCTACTGATCTCTTACAAGTAGCAAAGGCAATACAATGGAGCGAATATAGTCTTTTCAACAAATTGTGCTGGAACAACTGGGTGACATCCACATGCAAGAAAATGAATCTAGACATAGATCTTACACCTTCACAAAAGTTAACTCAAAATTAATTTTTTGAGTTATTGTCCTAAATTTAAAACTCAAAACGATAAAACCCCTAAAAGATAACATCGGGGAAAACCTAGATGACGTTGGACGTGGTGATGACTTCTTAGACACAATACCAAAGGCACAATCCACAAAAGACATAATTGATAAGCTGGACTTCATTAAAATTAAAAGCTTCTGCTCTGTAAAAGACAAGAGAATGAGAAGACAAGCCACAGAATGTCAAAACTATTTGCAAAAGATACTTCTGATAAAGGTCTGTTATCCACAATATACAAAGAAGTCTTAAAACTCAATTGTAAGAAAACAAACAATTCAATTGAAAAATGGGTCAAGGGTACCTATCAGTGATACCTCATCAAGGGAGATATACAGGTGGCAAATAAGCATATGAAAAGATACTCCGCATCATATGTTCAAGGAAATGCAAATTAAAACAACAATGAGGTATCACTACACACCTATTAGAATGGCCAAAATCCAGAACATTGACAAAACCGAATGCTGGCGAAGATGTGGAGCAACAGGAATTCTCATTCACTGCTGGTGGGAATGCAACATGGTGTAGCTACATTGGAAGACAGTTGGTGGTTTCTTACAAAACTAAACATACTGTTACCATACAATCTAGCAATCACACTCCTTGGTATTTACCGAAAGGGGCTGAAAACTTATGTCCACATAAAAACTTGTACACAAATGTTGATAGCAACTTTATTCATAACTGCCAAAACTTTGAAGCATCCATGATGTAGGAGAATGAATAAATAGACTATGGTACATCCAGACAGTGGGATGTTATTCGGCACTAAAAAGAAATGAGCTATTAGACCATGAAAAGACATGGAGGAACCTTAAATGCGTATCACTCAGTGAAAAAAGCCAATCTGAAAAGGCTACACACTGCATGATTCCAACTATATGATTTCCTGGAAATGGAAAAACTATGAAGACAGTAGAAAGATCAGTGTTTGCCAGAGGTTAGGCTAGAGGGTAGGGTTTAGTAGGTGGAGCACAGAGGATTTTTAGGGCAGAGAAAATACTCTATATGATATCACAATGATGGATCTATGTCATTACATATTTGTCCAAACCCATAGAATGTACAACGCCAAAAATCAACCCTAATGTAAACTATGGGTTTTGGGTGAATATGATGTGTCCATATAGGTTCATCAATTGTTACACCTGGCCCCACTCTGGTGAGGGATGTTGATAGTAGGAGAAGCTGTGCAGTGTGGGTGCAGAGGGTACATGGGCAATCTCTGTACCTGCCTCTTAATTTTGCTATGAACCTAAAACTGCTGTTAAAAAAGTCTTAATAGAGTTCCAGGTCAGGCCCTTCTCCCATCTCCCTCGGCCTCCGCCATGGCGAATAGTAGCTAGCATCTGCGGGACAGTGGCGGGGGCTGCGGTGGCGAATCCGAATGCGGTGAGGGAGACCATGGACGTTCTGCTGGAGATTTCAAGAATTTTGAATACTGGCTTAGATATGGAAACTCTGTCTATTTGTGTACGGCTTTGTGAACAAGGAATTAACCCAGAAACTTTATCATCAGTTATTAAGGAACTTCGCAAGGCCACTGAAGCACTCAAGGCTGCTGAAAATGTGACAAGCTGACTTTCTGGAGAAATCCTGATGAGCTATATCAAGCTCTGCAGGAAGATTTGAAGATTGCATTGGAGTCAAGAATGTACAATGAAATTGCTGCATGCAGCAGTGTAGAAACATTTTCCTTTTTTAAAAGAATTATAAAACCATAGCCTTATAAATCAGTGGAAAGTGGCTTACAGCGAGAACTATCAGATGTGTTTATGTCACATCTGAGTTTTTTTTAACAGCTCTAGTGCGTCGGCATTGCTCTGTTCATACTGATGTGTTCCTTATTTATAGCTCTGATAGCTCTAATTTTCTAAGCAGTCTGTCCATCAGTTGTGCACGTCTCCTGTGCCTGGTTGAAGTACAGTGGAACCCATGAGTAGAAATGTAGTAATGACTCGTTGACATTTCCATTATAAACTTTCATTTTGAATTGTTTATGCATAATAACTGTGGATTTATGTTGCGTGGGGCTGAAAGTTGACAAAATTTCAGCCACCGTTTGTGAATTTGGTTTAGATGCGCTACATATATCAGAATCTTGTTTTTTATAAGAGCATCGAAAACATGTTGTAATCTGCTCTTTAATGAAGAATATTGAGTTTTTTAAACCCAGAGTTTGGCAGTTAATAGTGAGAACCAGATTGTTTCTGTATTGATTTCAAAATAGAACTTTGCGAAACTTAGATTTTAAAAGTAATGACTATCTTATTAGCTTCGTATTTATCATTTGAATCATTTAAATTTAATGAGAATATTAATTGAGAATGTTTTTCTTTCTAAGTTTTGTACTCTGTAAATGATGGCCTAAAAAACATAAAAGGAAACATTTCCAACATGCAAAATTCCTTTTTTACTTTTATTACATAAAAATTAAGCGCTTCCCTAGTGCATCCTGAGTGGTTATCTAATAAGTCACTGAATAGGAGGTGTCTTTCAACAAGTATTTTAATATTTTCTGAAGGAATAAAGATTACAAGTCATTAAACAAAAATAATGAGATGTTCTGAATCAAGAATTATAAGTATGTCTTTCTGAGATGATTTTTGTGTGGAATTATTTTAACCCTTAAAGTTTTAACTAGTTAAAGTTGTGGTTCAAAATAAATGATAGAAAATTTACGATAGTATTAATTCTGTTCCTGTAAGAGACTTTCAACGGAATATTTGTCCCAAGACTAATACCAAGTTAATCTGATTTTGCTTCTTAAATTTTAGACTTCGTTAGCTTCTGTTTAAATAACAGTACAAGCATTCACTCTTTAGCAGCATTTTTTGTTGACAAATTGAAGTGGTTTTAAAAGGCTTAGTAAGGTTTAAATGGCAACCTTCTGTACTGCCGTTTTTAAAAATCTAGTCTTTTGACTATTTTGACTTTTAAATACATGGCATCTTTACCAAGTGCACTGGAAGGTTTATTATTGACGGGATTGGTTGGCAGACAGTAATCACTTGTGATCTTATTTGTTTGATCATAAACACTGAAAATACTGCATGTTATTTTTTTTAAAGATTGGCACCTGAGCTAACATCTATTGCCAATCTTTTTTTGTTTTTCCTTCTTCTGCCCAAAGACCCCCAGTACATAGTTGCATATTCTAGTTGTAGGTCCTTCTGGTTGTGCTATGTGGGACGCTGCCTCAGCATGGCCTGATGAGCAATGCCGTGTCCACACCCGGGATCCAAACTGGCGAAACCCTGGGCCGCCGAAGCAGAGCACTCGGCCGCGAGGCCAGCCCCTGCATATTGTTATTTATAAAATCGTAAAGAGAACACTTTTGTCAGGCTCCACAACTTGCATTTACTCTTATGACTTTGTAGATTAAGTTATTTATGTATGAAACAAAGCAGGAAAATATATTGAGAAGGAGTTATCTTTACAGAGGACTTTAATGTGTTACATTTCTGAAATGTAAACCTATATTTTTAATGCATGCTTAAGTAATATTTAAGGAAACCGAACGAAGCAATGATAAAATCAGTGTTGTACGTGTTGTCAGTGACAAAAATAAAACCATTTTGGTGGTAAAAAAAAAAACGCTTAATAAATCCAAACCAAACCAACCAACCAACCAAAGTTCATCCAGGTGGCTGCCTGCATGAATAGTTCATTTTCTTTTGATCACTGAAAAGTATTCCAGTTTATGGTGTACTACCCTTGTTTATCCTCCCACTCTGGAAGGGTATCTTGATTGTTTACAGTTTTTAATGGTTATGAATAAAGTTGCTGTAAACATTCACTGCAGTTGTTCTGTGGAAATAAGTGTTCAATTCACTGGGGTAAATATCTAGCAGTGCGATTGCTGGACTGCATGGTAGGTGGATGTTTAACTTTATGACAAACTTCCTGTCTTCCAAATTGGCTTTACCCTTTTTCATTCTCGTCAGCAATGAATGAGAGTTCCTGGTGCTCTGTGTCCTTGCTAGCAATTTTATTGGCATGAAATTTTCTTTTTTTAGTTATTCTAGTTGTGTGGTAGGATCTCATTGTGGCTTTAATTTGTATTTTCCTAATGACATATGATATGAAGCAGCTTTCCATGTGTTTATTTGCCACCCATATATCTTCTTTGCTGAAGATTGGTCTTTCAGTGTCTTATTGGGAATTTTTTGTTTTCAAATGTTGAGTGTTAATTTTCTATGTATATTTTGGCCATAAGTCCTTTATCATACATGTGACTTCCAAACATTTTCTCTAAGTCTGTGTCTTATCTTTTCATTCTATTAATAGTGTCTTTTGTAGAGCAAAAATTTTAAATTTTGATAAAGTCCAAGGTATAATTTTTTTCTCATGGCTTGGGCTTTTGATGTTTTATCTAAAAACTTAGACCAAACCCAAAGTCAGAGTTTCTCCTAGAATTTTTGTGGCTTTTCATTTTTCTTTTACATCTATGATTAATTTTGAGTTAATATTTTATAGGTAAGGAAGTATTGTTTAGGTTATTATTACTATTATTTTTGTATGTGGATGTCCAATTATCTCAGGGCCATTTGTTACAAAGAGTATCCCTTCTTCTCTGATGACCTTTGCACCTGTATTCAACATCAACCGACTATATTTGCATAGCTCTATTTCTGGCATCTCCATTCTGTTCTATTGGTCTGTGTTCTCCCCTTTTTTCTATATTATACTGTCTTAATTGCTGTATAGTTATAGAAAGTCTTAAAATAGTATCTCATAATTTTTGACAGATATATTTTTGTTGTCATTCAGTTGAAAATGTCTTATAATTTTCCTTGTGTTATCTTCTTTCATCCATGGGTTATTTAGAACGGTGTTATAAATTTTCAAATACTTGTTTTATTTCCAAGATATCTTGTTATTTATTTCTAACAAAATTAATTTTTGCCAGAAAACATACTCTGTATGATTTATATCAATGAAATTTATTGTTACTTGTTTTATGTCTCAACATACTTATTAAATGGACTGTAAGCACTTAAAAAATATGTGTATTCTGTGGTTTCTGGGTATAGTGTTCCGTGAATGTCAATTAGGTCAAGGTAGTTGATAGTGTGTGTAGGATTTTTTTTTTTTTGTATCTTAAGGAAACTAAAATAAAAAAAAGAGAATATTTTCTTTTTCCCCATGTATTTATCTTTTTCAGAGCTGTGCATTCCTACCTGAAGATTGAAGCTTCCAACTGGTATGACATCTTTCAACCAGAAGAAATCCTTTTAGTGTTTTTTTAGTGCAGTCCTGTTTGAAACAAGCTATGTTAGTTTTATTTTATCTGAAAATATCTTTTCTTTCCTGAAGAATATTTTTACTGGTGTAGAATTCTGAGTTAACAGGTTTATTTTCTTATGGTCTTTAAAATGTCATTTATTGTTTTCTGACCTCCATTGTTTCTGATGATATTAGAACCACATTTACCGGTCATTCTTATAACTGTTGTCTTGTATGTAATGTGTCATTTTATCTCATTGCTCTCATGATTTTCTGTTTTTCTTTGGTTTTTGTCAGTTTTACTAGATGTAGTTTTATTTACATATTTCCTGCTGGGAGTTCACCAAGGTTTTTGAATCTATAAATTCATATCTACTTCCAAATTTTGGAAAGCTTTGAGCCTAACTCTTTATATGTTTTTTCTGTCCTGTTCCCTCTTTTTCTTTTGGGATTCAAATTACATATAGGTGTGATTGCTTGTATATTGTCCACAAGTCTCTGAGAATCTGTCATAGGTGACCTTCAGAAGAACTCTACAAAATAGCTTTTTTCTTTTTCTTTTACACATGAGGACACTAAGGCAGATAGAGTTTTGGTAACCTGTCCAAGTTTACACAAGCAAGTAAGTGACAGAATCAACAATTAAATATCAATCCCTCTATCATAACCCAATGATTTAAATTAGAATCCATTAATCCATGCAGATATTAAATGGGCATGTAAATAAATAATTGGAGGCAAGGAGAGAGGGGAAAGCTATTCTTTACTATGGAATGCCAACTAGTAAATGTAAAAGAAAGAATGGAGTTTGAAAAATCATTGTCTTGAAACCATAGTAGTGATAATTGATACAGACAGGAATCATCAAGGAAGGCTAAACTATTGAGTGAGATTTTATTGAAGAACAAAGTAGTTACATAGTTTCAAAGTCTCTCCCCTCAAGTAGTTCCATCTCAATTGTAATGGACAACAGTAACTTTATGCTGGAAATACCTGGCAGACACTGCCTTAACCCAGTGATCAAGTTGACGTCACCCACAATGGGCTTCCTGATGTGATGCTCTGAGAAGGATGCAACATCACTGCTGCAATATTCCTACCAGAAATGCATAACCTGAATCTAATCATGGGGAGACTTTGGATAAACCCAAATTCTAGGACTTTCCATAAAACAAATGGCCGGTCCTCTACAAAGATATCAAGGTGATTAAAGAGAAATAAAATCTGAGGAAGTGTTCCAGATTAAAGGAGACTAAAGAAATGTGACATATGAATGCAATGCATGTTCGTGGATTAGATCCTGGACAGGAAGAAAATGCCTATAAATAATATTATTGTGGCAATTTGGGACATTTGAATAGGGACAATAGTATTGAGTCAGTGTTAATTTTCCTGATTTTGATTATTGTGCTCTAAGTATGAAAGAAAACGTCCTTGTTCTTTGGAAACAGACACTAAAATTTTTATGAGCAATGGGGCAGAGATATCTACAATTTCTTTTTAAAGATTTTATTTTTTTCCTTTTTCTCCCAAAGCTCCCTGGTACATAGTTGTATATTCTTAGTTGTGGGTCCTTCTAGTTGTGGCACATGGGATGCCGCCTCAGCATGGCCTGATGAGCCCTGCCATGTCCGCGCCCAGGATTCGAACCAGCAAAACCCTGGGCCGTTGCAGCGGAGCACACAAACTTAACCACTCGGCCACTGGGCTGGCCCCAGTATAGCTACAATTTATTTTCAAATCATTATATTTGCAGCAAATGTGGCAAAATGTTACCAGTTGGTGAATCTGGGGAAAGGTATGTAGGATTTTTTTTTGTGCTATAACTGCATGTTTTCTCTAGTTTTGAAATTATTTCAAAATAAAAAGTAAAAGAATTGTTATTATGACTTCAACATCACATCATAATTTATTTAGTGTAGGCTTTAACAGTCAAATGTTGATGGTTATTTCTCCATGAATATTTTGACCCTTTCTTGAAATCATTTGTTTCAAGTCTCCAGGCATTAAGATATCCTTAATCTTATTCCTTTCTATTTGAAGACCTTATTAAATATCTCTCTTTTTTTTTTTTTGTCTCCAAAGCCCCAGTACATAGTTGTGCATCCTAGTTGTAAGTCATTCTAGTTCTAGATGATATATTTTAAGTTCAGAGACTCTCTAAATCTAGGGATCCTGGGATTTGGTGAAAAATATCACAGTGTAATTTGCACCACAACATTGGCCAGCAGTGTAAGAGGAATAAGAGGGAGAGAGGAATGCCTTTATTTTCTTTCACTCGAAAAGTTCCTCATTCCTGCTGCTGTTTCCATGTCCCTGGGCCTGGGGGAAGGATGGCTCCCTTGGACCATGAGAGAAAAATGGTGATGTGGAAACAGCCTGCTTCATCGCTTCCGCCAACCCTTCAGCTTCTCCTCTGGCTGTGTCCATCCTCCTCCCCAGCCCCTGGCCCAGGAGCCTTTCCTTCCTCCAGCCTCAGCTAAAGCCCAGCCTCTCCCCTAGAGTGCCCCTTAGTGGAGAGTGAGCCATTCCTACCACAGGAGGGCAGAAGAGGAGAGTGGTCAGCACCTGGAGCTGTGGGACCAGGAACAGCAGGAATGGAGATTAGAGTGAGAAGGACTTCTGAATGAGAGTGAGATATGAGTGATCAGAGGCAGACTGAGGACATTGCTGGCATCTCTATTTAGGAGGGAAGGGAGGGCCTTGGGTACAGGGGCAGAGAGCATGGGCAGGGTCTGGGTGAGATTCACCCCCACCCTCACCCCTGTCCTCTGACAACACCTCACCCCAGGTCACACTGAGGGAGCCCTTCAGGCCCAGGTGCTCCACCAGGCGGGTGTGTCTCAGCTCCTCTCCAGGGAGGACCCCCGCAACCACCCAGGCCTGGTGCTTCTTGTCCTCCCCAGGTCGGGTCCCCCTGAGTCCTGAGTCCACGTCAAGTCAGAGTGATGTTGGCAGGTGAGAAGCCAAATGCTCTGCATCACAGGGTCCTCCAGTTGTGTCACCACAACCCTGGGGGCACTGGATTCGAGAAAGAAAGAGTGAAGGGCTGGATGGTGATGGGCTCCCTTCTTTCCCAGTGTTCTCCATGCCAAGAAGCCCCAGGAGGTGACCTGGTCTTGGAATACAGAAACCCAGGTCCCCACTCCCGCCCAGGAATCCTGCCTTCAGTCACTTCCATTCCTGCTGCAGCTTTAGTGCCGACCCCTGAGTGAGCCCAGGTGTGTGCAGAGGGCCGTGCTGGAACACTCTTCCCCTTTTAACTGCCGGGCTCAGCCCCTGGCCATTTTCAAGACTTGCTCACAGGTCACCTACCTAACACCTCATTTCAAATTGTGACCCATTCCCCTAAACCTCCCGCCCTCCTTCTGTTTTTATTCTCCCTGTCATGTACCATTTTCTAACCTACCGTATTATCACCCGAAAAGGAAGAGCTGAACTCTTTCAGATCTGAATCTTGGGCTGACAGAACAGGGGTCACTTTCCCTCTGTGTGGTTTGGGGGTCATGTTTCTGTGTATGCTTGTGATTTCCTTACTGGCCGGTCCCAGCTCCTGAGCCCCGCAGCGCCGCCTGATACTTCTGGGCCAGCCACATATACCGCAAACAGGAGGCACCCAATCACCAGTTGCCACTCAAGCTCTGGGACCCTGGTGCCCCAAGCCCAGGTCACTGGATTGTAAATGGTGAAGTCCTCCCCATCTACCCACAATGCCAGAATCTATAGCTGCTGCCCATCTCGCAGCCAGGGCTCAGCTACAGGAGGTGGGCTCTGGGGAACCCTCCCCTGGCCTGACCTGCAGACCCTGAGGTCAATTGTCAGAGTAGAAGTGATATTTGGGGTGGGCCTGCAGGGCTTGAGTTCAGGGGTGTCAGGAAGCAGGCCTGGGAGGATGCAGAATGAAGTTCCTGGTCGCCGGAGGAGAAAGAGGTGGGATACCTGGGTCCTAGGGTCTTGGGAGTGGGGAGGGCTCCAGGGTGCCCTAAGAGTGCAGGAGGTTGAGTGGAAGAAACCCTGGGATCTGGTGCAGAGGAAGCTTTCACTTTTGGAATCCAGGGGGATGGGGGTCAGACGCCTGGGCCAGGCTTACTGCTGAGCTCCTTGTAGCCCATGATGGTCTTCAGACCCCAAGCTAAGTCCTGAGAGGGAGCTTCCAGGAGCACAGTCTCCTTGACTATCTACGGCAAGGCCACCTCCCTGCCCATGGTCCTGGGGCCTCTTGTTCTGGGAGGGCAGCTCCTGCTTCATAGGCAACAAAGAAGAGGCAGTCCATTTAGCCAAGGGCTGTGAGCACAGATAAGCCAGGGCTGGTTTGAGACTAGCTGTCAGGTCACAGAACAGGATGTGGGTCCCTGCAACATCCAGGGCTGGACCCCTTAGCCCTTGCCCTTAGCTTTCCTTTTCCCAGCATCCCAGAAACTCCCTTGTGCCTGCCTACTAAGATCTGGTTTTTAATCACACTTCACTTGTAACAGCAAATGTGGGAGTTTTCCTACACCAAACAGTTCTCCAATTCTTTGTGGACACCAACTGGATGTCTTACCATTAAATTCAGTTCTGACATTAACAACCCAGGGTTAGTGCAGACCCCACAGGTTAAGGGCTCAGTCCCACAAGACTGCCCCCTCTGCGTGAGATGCTGGTCACAAGTAGTGAATCCCCAGGCTACCCATACTTCTGTCTGATGTAGCTACGATTTGGGGTTTCCATTACTGCCTCTCCCCAGTTTTGATAATTTGCTAGAATGGTTCATGGATCTCAGAAAGGCACTTTACTTACTGTTACTGGTTTATTATAAAGGATACAACTCAGGAACGGCCAAATGGAAGGCCTCCATAGGGCAAGGAAGGGGGATGACTTGGAGCTTCCATGCCCTCTCCTGGTATGCCACCCGCCCAGCACCTCCACGTGTTCACTAACCCACAAGGTCGCTGAATCCCATTGTTTAGGGTTTTAATGGAGGTTCTATTACTTATGTATGATTGATTAAATCATTGGCCATTGGTGATTAACTCAATCTCCAGCCCATCTCCCCTCCCTAGAAATTGAGGGGTGGGGCTGAATGTTCCAACCCTCTAATCACACAGTTGGTTCTTCTGGCAACAAATCTCCATCCTGAAGCTATCTAGAGACCCCAGCCACTAGCCATCTCATTTGTATACCAAAAGGATGCTCTTTTCATTCTGAAGAGTCCAAGGGTCTTAGAACCTCTTGTGTTAGGAATCCGGCACCAAGAGCAAATATTATAAGAAAAGATGCTCCTATCACCCCTATCACTCAGGAAGTTACAAGAGTTTTAGGAGCTCTGTGCCAGGAACTGGGGATGAGACCAAACATATATCCCTTATTATATCCCAATATCACACAGTCCCTAACACACGCACACACACACACACACACACCTTCCTAGTCCACCTTTCCCGTTTTAATCTCCTCCCTGGCTCCTTCCTTGCTCCTCTTCTCTCATTCTATTATGTCCTGTTCTTCTCCCTTCTTCTTTCCAGAGCCTCCCTCCTCCCTACACCTGACACCTCAGGGGCTCCTCCCCCCAAATCTCACGGTTGGAGACTCACAGGCTGATTCTTAGGATGAGCAGCCTCCAGCCCCAGGAGATGTAGTAGGAATAAGGGAGGGAATCCGGACTCCAAGGCCCCATCCTGGGAGCTTCAGGGACTGGGTTTTGGGGTATCCAGGGTTTTTGGGTAGGTCAGCCTCACGCTTGCATCCTGGCTGTCATGGTCTGGAGCTTGGCTCTGCCCTGGGGACAAAGCTCAGAGTTACATGTGATGGGAGGAAAGGTCAATATTAACCTGGATTTTGAAAGCTGAAAGGGCCCTGAGCCTGGCCTGTGACCTGGACACCTGCTTGTGTGCAGAGCCCTGGCCCAGGGCTGGGAGCAGAGGGAGGCCCTTGGGAAGTGCTCGCTGAAGAGGAGAAAGAGGAGCTCGGTCTTCTGTCCTCAACCCTATTGCCACACGGGGGCACTGCCACTTTGTGCTTTTGGATTCTGACGAGCAGCTCTGGAGAGATGAGGGCTGTGGACTGAGTAGGGCAGAGGTGGCTAACCTGGGGGCTGGGCATCCATGAGGGGATGCAGATTCCTTCTGAGCAGTCCCGGACTCCACAAGAGTCAGACTCATGTCCCTTGTCTTGAAACATGAGCGCAATAGTGGAGCAACACTGGCTCTGGAATTCTTCCTGCAACTATGGTCCATGCAGAATCCGAACAGAAAGAGGCCATTCAAGGCGTAAGTTCACTCCATGTTGGGCTTGCCTGACTTTATGGGGTTGCCAAAAATGTAACGCTGGCATTTACAGAAAGTTCAATGATTTTAGCAAATTTCAAAAGAGTTATTACATTTTCCTTTCTTACGTCTCTTGCTGTGTTTTTGAAAAGGCAGGAGGACCAATGAAAAGAGACCAAAAAGCTACTTTGGAAATTCTTGAATCCTTTTTCACATCAGTAACTTGGATCTAGAGAGCCAAGACTGAAGGACACATAGAATGATCTGGAGAAGGAACCTTCCCTCTGAATCAACAAGGGCACAATTACTCTGGGCATTTTCCTGCTCTCTGTCTAGTTTGAGGAGGTTCCCTCTGCAGGTGAAGCACAGCCCTGATCTCCCCCAGAGGCCTCAGTCTCACGCATCTTCTCACTGCCCCATGTCAGAAGCATCTGTTTCAATTGTGCTGGTCTTCACAGATTTCTTTCCTTTTTCTATTGTGTGACCACAAATATAATATACAGGTGAAATCCTATAAAACCAGGTAAAAGATTTTCATTTACTTTACTTACTTATGAACATGGAGTATGATTATGAGGGGACAGCAGTAGATCTGAACAGAGGAAGAGACAGACAAAGGGCAGAGACACAGACATAGAGGTAGAGAGACACACAGAATGTGAATATCATATCCATCCATTCCTTCGTCCATCCATCCATCCACCCACCCACCTACCGACCTTTCCAAGATCAGTACTTCAACAATTTTAAGTTTATGCCACATCACAAGTCACAGGATTTTCCTTGTCGGCTCACACCTGCATGCTTTCGTCCAGCCAGCTGATAAATTTCCTGAGTTCTACCCATGTTCTGCCCTGTATGCTGGGTATTGGAGTCTGAACAGGAACGGACACCTGTGATCTGTTCACTCTGGGCCCTGTCCTGTGCATGGTTATGAGATGACCTTATCTCCAGATACTTTTCCTTTTGGTCCTTGGGAAAAGTCCTTGGCCCGCCCCTCTGTTGACACCTAGGAGACTCAGTCATCCTGGAATGATCACTATGTTTGGATCAAGCACTGACTTTTCAGCATTTACCCTGTGTCAACCACTTGCTATGCTTTTTCAATGATTTCCCCACTTAGGAGTTTTTAAAAAAGGATGTGGTTACAGCCCCAAGCACATGGTTCTTGAGAACCCAAAAATAAGCATACCTCAGGGAAAGGGCTCTCTTGGATGTCTCCCAGAACACCTCATTTCATCTTCTCATCTGTGTTCGCTTGGTTGCAAGGTGGCTTGCATTTCTCCAGAATCTATTACAAGAGTGGAATTACTTGCTTAGTAAGTAAGTTCTTTGAAAAATCAGGGTCTTAAATACTGCCCCCAGGAATCACACACGCCAAAAGGCACAGATCTCTACTCCTCAGTCCCTGAGTTGCTGTATTTTGATTCCTGTGTGTCCATTGCAAGAACTAGAAAATTTGACTTTCCAATCCCATACAATATCTGAAAGTCAGCTGAGTTTTCAGTGCATTCCCCTCTGGAGAGTAAATTGCAGAGGAAATCTGTCCAAATCCACTGTTCTGGTTTCCTCAGTCAATAAAGAACAAAATGCGATGTCTTTCAAAAACAAACAGAAAATGAGAGTTCCCAAACCTCAAATTTCATGTGGCAGCTGTGAGATGGGGCTGGTAGGATCTGTCCTCACCTCTGGGTACACAGCAGAATATGCTGCCTTTTAGGTCCCCGTGAGAGGCACACAGCCACAGTGTCTGAGGCATCCAGGAAAATCCTCAGGAAGGATTCTGTCCACCCAGGTGCCTCCTTTCAGCAGCTTCCCCTGAAGAAATCCCGAAGTCTTATCAATCAGTTAAGAACAAGGATATTCAGTCTCCCTGATAAAGAGCATGAAAGCCAACACTCATCCACCCAGGAAGGAAGCTACTAGACTATATTTTCTGCATTTGAAGACGTGTCTGATGTAGAAATGGGAATTTGTCTTAAAAAGGATTTGTGCAAAAGTGAGAGGATATGGCCATCAACGCCACCACCCGTGGCTTGCTAAGTGACCCCTCCACTATTTGAAGTAATCTTCCAGTGAATAAAGACACTGTGTACTCTATGATAATAAAACACTGCTTCTCTGTGATAGTAAGTCTATTAGAGGGAATCATCTCCTATTGCTAATTTTTCACTCAAGATGGAGTGATCGGGTAATTATTGCCTGTAGATCACTGTTTAAGGGATTTCTCAGAAAACCTTATGAGATGTTCTCCAGGAGGCTGTACTGGTGGGAAAGAGGCCTTGTATTTCTGCTGTCCTGTTGTATCTACTGTGATGGAGTTAGTCTAGATATGATGACAAACTGGACATGTGGGAATGGAAGCACAGGACCAAACCTCTCCCTTTGTCCTGATCCCATGTGTTTGTCCATCGCTCTTGCTCTGTCTGCTCTTGGGGAAATTTCCTGAAAGACAGAGGACAGGAAACAATATTCTTGTCTCTGAATCTTTTGTTTGCAATTCCTGTTATCCATGGACATGACGAGCTGAGAAATTTCAATGAACATTACTTATCGTCCTTCCAAAGGAAGAGTTGTTCAAGTGAGATTCAAGCCAAGGACTTAGTATGTCCCTTTTTTTTTTTTTTTTTTTAAAGATTTATTTTTTCCTTTTTTCTCCCCAAAGCCCCCCGGTACATAGTTGTGGGTTCCTCTAGTTGTGGCATGTGGGACGCTGCCTCAGCGTGGTCTGACGAGCAGTGCCATGTCCACGCCCAGGATTCGAACCGACGAAACACTGGGCCGCCTGCAGCGGAGCGCGCGAACTTAACCACTCGGCCACGGGGCCAGCCCCAGTATGTCCCTTTTTCCACTGCCCCTAGTCACCCGGTTACCACCCCTGAGGAACTGTTGTTACCAGCTGATTGTGTATCTTTCCAGAGATTGTTTATGCATTTAAACTCTTACACTGCTGGAGACACACCCCACAGTCGTTCATGTTAACGGTAGGGCTGTCCAGGACTTCATTGTAATTCCTATAGGATACTTAAACAAGTTCTGCCTTGATGTTTTGTTCTGATCTTATATTCGCGTTGATTTTGAACAGACAGCCACTCCCTGGGTCCTATGATCTGTTCCCCACCCCAACCCCCATTAACACGCTCCAACTCTCCCCTCTGGGTCTACTGCAGAGAATAGAAAACTGGGTGGAAGAGAGACACGGTGCCTCAATGGAGTCAATGCCCAGTGGACTTTAGAAACTTTGAGATTCTCCTTCATGAAGAACAAAAGGGAAATACTGTATATTCATAAATATGATGATGATCATGATGTGTGAACGTTTATTGTCTTATGTGGCAAAGGAACTTAGGTCGCTTATATAATAATGAAAATTTTAGGGGAGCACTTCAAAATAAACACACTAAAAATCAACGAATTAGAGCAAAGATCTAGATACCCTGTCTGTGTGGGGTACAGTCAAGCCTTATGTTCAGTCCAAGTTGTGTCCTCAGCTCTCGGCGTCTCAGGCAGTAAAAGAAACAAATGGGGAAGGTGCTAACCCACAGGCAGAGAAAAACAAATTCTTAGGATGTATTTAAAGAAGAACATATAATGTAAATTTGTGTGGAGATGTCATTGTTTACAAAAACAAAAATTATTTATAACTGTAATCTTGAAAAAAATACAAAATTGGTTGTTAAATGTCTACCTGAAACATCACCCAGAGAAAGACTGAGACCAAACAATTGACAATTTAAAGAAGACTTTTTCATACAGATGTAGAAAGTATGGCCTAGTAAAATCCCTTTCCAATAATCTAAACACATACATAGGAAAGGGAGCATCCAGAGGGGAGAGAGCCTAGAGGAACGGACAGTTTCCTTGACAGCATCTCTCCCACTGACCAGGAATCCTAACCAAGAAAACTGCAGAGCTGCCAATCACTTGTGAAAACCCCATATCTTCGTCTATATTCTTACTCAGAATGAATTTTCACTATATTTGGGGGAAAGAGAGCAAACAAGGGAGCCTGAAAGTAGGGCTGAGTTTTAATCAAATATCCTCAACTAGATTAAGGTTCAAGCACAGGTTTAGATCCCAGACTGCAAGTGTCAGAGGCGCATGGCCCTGTACAGAATATTTTGGCCACAATCCCTCCAATAAAAGATTTCCCAGTTAATTGCTTTACTTAGAAATTAATCTGAGCACCGTCACCTCAGGACCTTTGTACTTGCTACTCCTCCTACCTGGGTTGCTTCTCCCTCACTTCTTTTGTGACTTTGTCCTCAGTGATGCCTGTTCTGTTTAAACTTCCAACCCGCAGATCCTATTACCCTCCACATTCTTTCCCTGCCTTGATTTTCTCTATAACATAAACCTTGACCTGACATACCACATCATTTAGTTATGTTACTTATTTCTCAGTCTCCAAAAGTATGATGAAAAATTCATGAGAGCATGGATTTTTGTCATTTCTTTTTTTTCACTGCTTCTCCTCGGGACTTACAGTATTTCTTGGCAAACTGTAGGTTTAATAAATATATGTTGAATGAATGAACCTAAATATATTTTTATTTTTGTTAAGATCATATTCTACAGGGCCCGTCAAGATAACCAGCTATAGAGTATATCTCCAAGTTTGCTAAACAAGTGAGCCTTTTTCAGTGTAAGAGATCTGTTTTGTTTATTTTTATTGAGTTTGATTATTGGTCATTGTTGTTGATGATGATGCTGGTGCAAAACTGTTTACTAATCCTCTTGAATGGGCTTTCAATTCATACTTCATTATCGTCAGATGCATCCTAAGAGTCCTCTGTATCTATGGTCTCCCAGTACCATACATTTTGTATATCTTTTCCCCTCAGAGTTCTGACTTGATCTTCATGGTTCAGGTCAGAGACACCCAAAGTCCCGAGCTCTTGGGTGACAGTGCACAGCTGCCCTTGGTGCCTCCTCATCCCCATCCTCTGTCGGATGGGGGGCAGAATGGAGCATCTGGAACACAATAAAGAACTCTCTCTTGCTAATATTGATCATGTCACAGCATAAACTGCCTACACTCCACAAATGGGCGTGGGACATAACGAATGTGGTAAGAGGCTGACAAAGTGCTTGTCGTCATTTAGCAGCTCACTCAGCCCTGCCTTGTCAGAGCACGTTTGGATTGGAGCAAGCTGTGCACAGAGAGTTATTGAATCGCCTTAGAAGTGAAAAAGTCTAAATAAGAACAAGAAGGATAAACTCCACGTAGATCCAATCAGTAGACAATATTGAGAAGAGGGCAAATAATAGCTCTAGAAAATATCTTTTAAATTGTTGATAAGTGGATTTTTGATTGGGGAAGTTAGAATAACATAATGCTATTCACTTAAAGATTGGGAAGTAGAATGCAAATCATCTTCCCCACAGGTGACATGTGCACAGTCCCTGAGTGCCATCTGCACCCCGGGGCAGAGCAGCACCTGTCATAGGACAGAGGGAGCAACCCCAACATGCTCCCCTTGAATGTTGTTATACCAGAGCTGGGCAGTCTTGTCTTACAGTGCGAGTTCTTTCTGTTGCTGTTATATTATTATTTTATTTCATTTTTATTAGATAATAGTTTCAAGTGTGAAAAATTATTTTCACAAGTGTCCCCCATTCTCAAACTTCCTACTGTTCTTCCCTTAGAGAACTATTGTTACTAGGTCCTTGAACGTCTTCCTAGGCATATGTGTCCATACGTATGTACGGGCCTATGTGTGTGTGCACACACCTAAGTGTACATAAATTCCTGCTCCCCTTTTCAACAAAATATAGCATAGTATGCAGAGCTCTGCAACTTGATTATTTTATGTTAACAATTTAATTTGGAGATCTTCTTTGTCAATACATGAAGAATTTCCCCTTTTACTTTTTTTACAGCTTTATGGTGTTCTACTGTGTGGATGGATTTAACCAGCTCCCCATTTATTAACACGAGTTATTTCATGTTTTGCTATTAAAATAATGCTGCAATGAATAATCTTCTATATATATAGTTTCTAGACATGAAGATATATCAGTAGGATAAATAATCAGAAGTCAGATTGTAATTTTGATAGATATTTTATCGTCACGGGACTTATAAGGAAGTGTGGTTGATCTTCATTATACATTTGGGCAAATTTGGAGAAGTGTCAATTCCGCATCACTGGGAGTCAGATTTCTCGGTTCATGACCTCAAACCCAGACAAACCAGCCCCTCCCAGTTCACAGTCAGGGAGGATGGTTCACAGGTGCAGCTGGAGACTTGAGATGAGCAGAGCTGCTGTATTGTTAAAGGAATAATAGGCTCGGCTCAGGTTTTGTGTAAGAGACAGCACATCTGCACTTTCCTCTTCGGAAGCTAGTGAGTCAGCCTGTAGACTGAAGGAGAGACAGTGGGGGAGGATAAGGGGCATGAGGGAAGGGGTGGTGTTGTCCTTATTCACACCTGTAGCAGCAGAGCCTGATGCATTTAGAGTTCAGGCATATTTGCTACATCTTGCCATTGGGTGATTTCACTGCTCCTTTTCCTCCCTGCAAAGTTCCCTTCCCATGACAGTTTTCAGCTGGGCAATCCTGAAACTCAACCGATAAGAAGGAAGTTAGGTCTAATGTGGAAGAGACCACATTAAAATGTGGGTATTTTGGGGGGTGGGGTGTGGTTTTCCATCTTCTCTCTTCTTCCCATCTCCCCCCATAGGGTGTATTGGAGATTAACTTCTTCCACCCCCGCCCAGGTTCAACCCCCACTCTGCCTTCCTCTCATTTCCCACCCTCTTCCTCCCCCACCCCCCACAGTGGTATGGAACTGAAACTTCTGCAAATTTGCCCAAATGTATAATGAAGATCTTTGTGGAAGATGAGACAAAGCTGACGCTGCATGGGCTGCAGCAGTACTACGTGAAACTGAAGGACAACGAGAAGAACCGGAAGCTCTTTGACCTTCTGGATGTCCTCGAGTTCAACCAGGTCAGTGGTTCAAAATACAATAGGGGAAGGAGCACTTCTCCAACTGTAGAAGAAACTTGTATTAAGTTCGCTTTTATTGAGGAAATCACATATATGATTTGAGAGAGAAAGTTGGAGAAGTTTTCATAAATGGAATTCTTCTAAATGAGAATATAAATGTCTTTTTTCGGGTTGAGTATAAGCAAAGTGGAAAATTCTTTTCTTTTCCATGGCTGGGTCAGACAGGTACTCAATAAACAAAAACCTCAATAAATAAACTTCAAAATATAAAACGCTTGAAGGGTTTAAATAAGTTTGTAAATGTCCAAAAATATCTTGGAACTGTTAGGTTCTTAAATTTGTTTGTTTCTTCTTGTGTTACTCACTGAGGAGAAGCGTTCCATCACTGTACCTGTTCTGTGGTTTATTATCACTAAAAACTGCTTTCTAGAATTAGGATGGGTTGCTTATGTTTGATTTTTTTTTTTTTTGAGGAAGATTAGCCCTGAGCTAACTACTGCCAGTCCTCCTCTTTTTTGCTGAGGAAGCCTGGCCCTGAGCTTACATCCGTGCCCATCTTCCTCTACTTTATATGTGGGATGCCTACCACAGCATGGCGTGCCAAGCGGTGCCATGTCTGCTCCTGGGATCCGAACCGGCAAACCCCGGGCCGCCGAGAAGCGGAATGTGCGAACTTAACTGCTGCACCACTGGGCTGGCCCCTGTTTGATGTTTTGATGTGCAGGAATACTGGTCACGGTTTTTCTAGAACTTAGTTCTAATTTTTTACCACTTCTTCATTGAGGTGGCCTCATCCATGTCTCATAACATGGCTGGTAGTTTTGGTTACTGTTCTCTGCACCTTCTCTGTAACATGTCTGGTCAGGAAAAATCAGAGCCGAGAGAGAAGCTAAGTTATGTTTAGAGCAGAAGAAGAACTATGTGACTAAGAGAGACTAAGAGGAATTCCTTTAGAAGAGTGTAATCACTGAAAACTCCTCTCTTGCACATAATATCTCACACACACCCATGAACCCACTTCCCCCTTCTCACTCACACACACACACACACACACAGGTGGTGATCTTTGTGAAGTCTGTGCGGTGTTGCATTGCCCTGGCCCAGCTCCTGGTGGAGCAGAACTTCCCAGCCATTGCCATCCACTGAGGGATGCCCCAGGAAGAGAGGTGAGTCAGAGATGGGGAAGATGTTTTGCGTCTTCGGGAGGAAAAGAGGCCATTGAGAGAAGGGAATCTCAACATTTTTCAGTTTCCTTTCTCATGAAGGTTTTCTCGGTATCAGCAGTTTAAAGATTTTCAGTGACGAATTCTTTGGCAACCCACCTGTTTGACCGAGGCATGGACACTGAGCGGGTGAACATTGCCTTTAACTATGACATGCATGAGGGTTCTGACACCTACCTGCATTGGGAGAGCCCCACACCCAGAAGGACATCCCAGTGTCCTCTCCCACCCCCTTATTTTCTGTATCTTTTCATACCTTACATCTTCATCCCTCCTTTTGGGTGTCTTCCCTATTTGGAGTCTCCATTTCTACCCTCTATCTCATTCCAGGTGGTCAGACTAGGGCAGTTTGGCACCAAGGGCTTGGCCATCACGTTTGTGTCAGATGAGAATGATGCCAAGATCCTCAATAATGTGCAGGATTGCTTTGAGGTCAATATTAGTGAGCTGCCTGATGAGATAGACATCTCCTCCTACAGTGAGTATTGATCTCGTGAAACTGGCTTCCCCAACTCTTTAGATTCCTGTTGTTCTTTAGTGTGTTTGTTATGAATCCTATTATGTACATAAAGCCTCGGCTGCATAATGGATGCTTGGCAAGTTCATGCCCCCTTGATCTTGACGCCCTGTTGGGATGTTTAGTTAACCTCTATGTGGGTCTCTTTCTTCTCTTGTCAAATTATTTTTTTCCCTTCCCTCAAGACTATTCTCTGAATCCACACACCACGCAAACATCTGCATGTATGGGTGCGTCTGACTCTGCCAACCTGGCTTTTTCTTTTCCATGTCTTATCCTAACTGTGCCCTGTTTTCTCTTCAGTTGAACAGACGTGGTAGAGGACTTACCCACCCATTCTGGAATGTGACAGCTGTCCTTTCTCAGGAGATGACACGAGGTGTGGAGGTGAAGGAGACACTACTGCCACCTACCCCTGACAACTCCCACCCCCTACCCCATGGTTTCTCTCTTTTATATCACCACTACTCTTAAAACCCTGTTTTCTGATTTGTCAGAACAGTTTTTTTTAACAAAACTAAAAAACACATGCGTCTGTAAATGCTCCGTCCCTTTATTGGATTTGGAGTGAGGTTGTTTTAGGGTATGATCCAGGGTGTATTCCTGTAAGGACTGTGTGCCCTACTGTGGGGCAGAGGTCAGTGGGAGGGGTCAAAGTGGGGGATGTGACTAAAAAGACTGCAGAGACCATGGCTCCCCACTGCTTTCCAATTTCTGGCCCTTTGTGGAGGTGTCTTCCACTTTTCTTAGTGGCCTGGGAGAGGCTGGGATGTTTCTGATTGAGGAGCTCAGGGGGCTGGTGTGTAATATTTCCATTGTTGGAGGATGAAGTGGGAACTGGAGGAAAGCTTAGGCGTCTCCTCCCAGGCTCTCTCTGTGTCTCCTCCTCTGTTTCTTCCGCTTCTGGGTCTTGAGCACCAGGGCGTGGGCTTCCCACACCCCTTGTCGCCCTTCCAGTAGGGCCTGGGACAGCTCCAGCTGCTGCTCCAGCAGCTCCTCAGCTTGGGTCAGTTTAGCTGTGGGGTCGGGCTGGGGACTCTGGATGATGGGGGGGGGGGCAAGAATCAGGCAGGGCAGGGGGCTGAGGCTCACTGGACGTCAGGAATTATGCCCCTCCTATTTTTAGACCCTATTTAAGGTCATCTGTACTGTGCAGCCAAAGTAGCTTCCTGTCTTAGATATAGGCTTCTGGGGGACAGAGATCACTGGCCCAGGGGCTATGACTGGCCTTAGACAAGGATATGGTGTTACGGGAAAGAGAAGACTGGTTGTCCCTCCCCTCTAAGAAACAATGACCTCTTATATGGGAACTCTTCATGGACTGTGCAGGGAGGGAAGCGTGTGGGGAGAGGGAGCCCTGAGGCCTGGAGTGGGATTGGGGTGGGAAAGGTGCTGGGAAGCTGAGAGTTGGAACTAGGCAACAAGCTCCTGGGGTGGGGAGGAGGTATCTGCAGGCCTTTGGTGCAGGATGAGATTGAGGGGATCCCCCCTCTCACTTTCCACTCTCAGCCTTCGTGCCACTTAGCCTGGGATGTGACCTCATCTTGCCACTGCCTGTGGCACTGGTCTGTTTTTTGTGCTTCACTTGGGACTCTGATAGCAGCACCTCTCATAGCTCAGGGGTGCCCGTGGCCAGGAAGACAGGAGGAGGGGACAGCAGCATTGGGAGAGCCAGGACAGAGGGAGACCCACGGCGAGTGAGGCAGGGAGCTGTCTGAGGCACGCAACAGCCACCAGAGACTGGCTTCCTCTGGGCCTTGGCCTCACTTCAGTGCCTGGCCCTGCCCCTGCCCCGCTCTGCTCTGCTGTCCTCACATCCCTCCCAACCTGGCTCCAGGCAGAGTCCAGGAACTTGTCCTGTGCCTGGTGTGACAGTGTTCCTGCCAGTTTAGGCAGAACTTGCTTTAGAACGCTGGTGCCTGGCCTACCACGTGTCTTGTGTCTGTTTTTCTTAGTACTCTGTGTTTTCTCACTTATTCCTCTTAATTCTGCAAGGTAAGAATGATGTTACTGGTTTGCAGATGAGGAAACTGGCTCAGAGGGTTTCATTGAGCAAGTATCTGTTGGGGCCCACTCTAGGCCAGATGTGCTCAGTGCTCCACAGCTGGTTGGTGGAAAGCCTGGCAGACTCAGGCTCAGATCTGCTTGACTTGAAAGCTCACATACATTGACCTGGCTATGTATTGATTTCCTCTTTTTTCTTCTTGCTGTCGCAGGATGACATTTTTTCTCTTGTCCCTGATGTGTACTGCAAGCTTTGCTTTCTCTGGCAGGTCTGGGCACCGTTGTCTCACTTGTACCCTTGGGTCCTGACAGAGTATGACACGGGTACAGGTTTCAAGCTTCATGGAACTAGCGAGCTCTCCCTTCAGGTTCTGCACTAGAACAGAAGCCCTGTTCACACACTCTGTGTGTGTGACCCTTGTGATACATGTTGGGCTTCCTGCAGTGTGTTTCGCAATGTTGTCCTGTTGTGGCTGGAGGGAACAACCACACCCCTGTGGGCAGAGGTGGCTCAGAAGGGAGTGGATATTCCCAGTCTTGATCATCTGGGAAAAAAGTAGGTCTTCAGACAGAAAGACATGCTTCAGAAGGCAAGATTGCCAGGGAGCGGACAGCTGCTAACCAGCTCACTATCTTTGGGACATCACACTGAATTCAGAGGAGAGATGGTCTCTGCCATGGCGTGGGGGTCCATGAACCAAGGAGCAGGACTTCCTAGAGGTCAGTGGTTCTCAAACTTGGGGGGCTGGAGCACCTCTAGATGAGGTCAAGGAGAAGCCTCATTAGCTGACATGTTCCTATTCTTCAGTGGAAAAGAACCAAGAATCCCCATAAGATTTTGGGGGCCGGAAGCTTTCCCTCATGTCTTTTAGTGATACGGTTAAGCATGATTCATATTTGAATTGCAGTGTGTGCACAGCTTAAAGTCTTAATGATTGGAACATGAGAGTTGTTAAACTACTTATGTAAACTACTGTTGTTAAAGATAAATGAAACCATCCAGCATAGGGTTAAACAACCCACAAGCAACCAGCATTGAAGGTAAACCAACCACATTTATAAATTAAAAGCAAGATTGGTAGCTATTAAGAAAACAAATGAAAGTTCCGAAAGACCATCTAAATGATGTATTAAGAACAAAGCATCCTTGCTGAGAACTAGACATTTCAACCATTTGAGTTTCTACTTTAGGTTATGAACTCCAAAATGAACTAATCTCCAATAATTCACAGTAGATAGTCCTAAGCCATAAGTTAAAATAAAGTCTGGATTTGGCTTCGTCCATCTCGGAGAACTAAAGAAAGGGCTGGTATTTGGGTAAATTCAAATCTCTTGGATGAGCTGTAGATCTCACAGTCATGGAAATGAAGGAATGAAGATAGATATATGTAAACCGATTACCTGGTTTGATGTCACTGTGTATATTTATTCCTGAGTGTCTAATAGAGTCTTTTTTTCTTTCTGTTAAAAGGCTTTATTTATGCCTAATAGAGTCTTAATCAAACTAGAGTTCTGGCCTGGGCTCTGCAGGAGGGGCCTGTGTTCAGCCAGGGACAAGCAGAGGATTATGGGAAGCATCATCCACAAAGTCAAGGGGCTGCAGAGCTCCCTGAGGCTAGTGTGCTGATGGCACCTTCAATATCGCATCCTACCTAGGGGATTGGCAGGACTAGGGTGACTGACATGAATCATTACACCCTACATGTGAAACTCTTGTGGAGATGGGGACTTAGGAATATTGAAGTCTACCCATTACATTAATGTGAGAGCTTGTTAAGTGTCAGAGACCCTGCTGGGTACTTTTTGTTCCTGTCATCAGTGACCTTCATGGTAACCTTTCAAGAAAGTTTCTCATTTCCCTTTTTTTCCCATGTGGATGTCCAGTTGTTCCAGCAGCATTTGTTGAAAAGATTGTTGTTTCTCCATCTTATGGCCTTTGCTTCCTTGTCAAAAATCAGTTAGGTATATTTATGTGTGTCTATTTCTGGGTTCTCTATTCTGTTCCATTGACCTACATGTCTACTCTTTTGCTAACACCACACTGTGTTGATTACTGTAGCTTTGTAGTAAGTCTTGAAGTCAGGCTGTTTCAGTCCTCTGACTTTGTTGTCCTATGGTGTGCTGGCTATTCTGGCTCTTTTGCCTCTCCATATAAACTTTAGAATCAGTTTGTCAATATCCACAAAATAACTTACTGGGTTTCTGAATGGGATGGCACCAAATCTATAGGTCAAGTTGGGAAGGACTGATATCTTGACAATATTGAGTCTTCCTATCCATGAACATGGAATATCTCTCCAGTTATTTAGTTCTTGATTTCTTTCATCAGAGTTTTGTAATTTTCCTCATATAGATCTTGTACATAAATTGTTAGATTTATACCTAAGTATTTCTTTTTTTTGGGGTGCTAATGTAAACGATATTGTGTTTTTAATTTCCATTTTCATTTGTTCACTGCTGGTATATAGGAAAGTGATTGACTTTTGTATGTTAACCTTGTATCCTGCAACCTTGCTCTAATTGCTTGTTAGCTGTTAGTTCCAGGAGTTTTTGTCATTGTTGTGTTGATTCTTTGGATTTTCTACATAAACAAGCATGTCATCTTCCAACAAAGTTTTATTTCTTCCTTCCTCACCTGTATATCTTTTTTTTCTCTCAGTCTTATTGTGCTATCTAGTACCTCCAGTATGATGTTGAAAAGAAGTGGTGAGCAGGGATATCCTTGCCTTGTTGCTGATCTTAGCAGGAAAGCGTCTCATTTCTCACCATCAAGTATGTCGTTAGCTGTGGGTTTTTTGTACATATTCTTTATCAGGATGAGTAAGTTCACCTCTTTTCCTAGTTTGCTGAGAGTTTTTATCATGAATGGGTGTTGGATTTTGTCAAATACCTTTTCTGCATGTATTGATATGATCATGTGAGTTTTTCTTTTTAGCCTGTTGATGTGATGGATTTCATTCATTGATTTTCAAATGTTGACCTAGCCTTGTATACTTGGGATAAATCCCACTTGGTTATGGTATATAGCTCTTTTTATACATTGTGAGTTCAATTTGCTAATGTTTTGTTGAGGATTTTTGCATCTATGTTCATGAGAGCCATTTATGTGTAGTTTTCTTTTCCTGTAATGTCCTTGTCTGGTTTTGGTATTAGGGTATTGTTGGCCTCATAGATTGAGTTAGGAAGTTTCCCTCTGCATCTATCTTCTGGAAGAGATTGTGTATAATTATTCCCTAAATGTTTGGTAGAATTCACCAGGGAACCTATCTGGGCCTGCTGTTTTCTGTTTGGGAATGTTATTAATTATTGATTCAATTTCTATTATAGATGCAGGTCTACTTGGATTATTTATTTTATTTCACTTTTTAAAATTATGTTTTGAATAATAATAGTTTGCAGAAGAGTTGTAAAGCTACAACATAGAGTTCTCATATGCCCTTCCTCCAGCTTCCCTTAATGTTAATGTCTAACAAAACCATGTTAAGACTAAGAAACTAAGAAATCGGTCCAATATATTAGCTAAACTATAGACTTTATTTGAATTTCACCTATTTTTCCAGTAATGCCCTTTTTCTGTTCCAGAATCTAATCCAGGATACCGTAATATGCATTAAGTTGTTATGTCTCCTTAGTCTCCTCTGATCTGTTGATTTTCTAAGTCATTACCTGTTTTCATAACCTTGGAAATTCTGAAGAGTATTGGACAGATAATTTTCAGAAAGTCACTCAGTTTGGGTTTGTCTAATGTTTTCTCATCATTAGATTGGGGTTATGGGTTGGGGGAAGAATGCGATAGAAGTGAAGTGCCCTTCTCATTACATCATATCAGGGAGTGCATGATGTTAACATGACCTTTACCACTGATTAAGGTTATATCTGCCAAGTGTCTATAATTATTCCCTCTCCATATTCTGTTCCTTGGAAGCAAGTCATCAAGTCCAGCCCACTTTCAAGGGGAGGGAAATTAAAGTTCTTTTCCTGGCAGGGGGATTCTCTTGCATCTTTGTTCATGAGAGACATTACTTGGAATTCGTCTATAAGGAAGATTTCTCCCTTTTTCCCATTGAAAAATTTTCCATCATTTATATATTTCAGCATGAACTCAATATTTATTTTATATTTTGAGTTATAGTCCAATACTACTGTTATTATGCTGCTCAAATTGTTCAAGGTTTGTTCGTAAAGAGCTCTTTCAGGTTTGCTCCTGTGTCCCTTTGACGTCCACCATTTTGGGGGGAGTTGCACTTCTCTTCTGGCTTTACAAGATGTTTCAGGCTCATCTTGTTTTGCTTCTGTCTCAGCTCTAGGATCAGCTATTTGTCTAAGGATCCCTGGTTCCTTTTATTGGAGAATGATATTTAGAGACTAAGATCTGGGCACTGGGTGCTCATTTCACTTTCTAAAGAGGACACAGAGGTTCTAAGAGCCATCCAAGCTCACACAGGCAAATAGGCGGCTCTCACTTAGCACCACGTTCGAGTTTGTTCAGTGCAGCCTTTAGGACCCAATGCACTATGGCCAGTTCTCCATACATGCCTCTCTTTGTTAAAGCTTCTGTTTTTTCAGTCTCCATGGCTTAAACATAAATAGTTTAATTCCCTATTATTTGGAAACTTTCCTGAAAGAAAAATTCCAAGTTTCTTCAGTAAATTTCACTTGCAAAATTGATCAGAATAGGCAAGAGGAAAGGATAGCACATGGAGAAATCTCTTGCATTTTTCTATCATGTGGAATATTTTCCTCTTCCTGCTGCTCTTTCCATGTCCCTGGGCCTGGGGGAAGGATGGCTCCCTTGGACTATGAGAGAAAAATGATGTGGAAACCTCTTTCATCATCTCTCCTAACCCTCAGCTTCTCCTCTGGCTGTGCCCATCCTCCCTCCTCTATCCCTGGCCCGGGAACCTTTTTTTCCTCCAACATTACCTACAGCCCACATCTCAGCTAGAGCCCACTCCTCAGTAGGAAGTGAGCAATTCCTATCACATGAGGGCAGAAGAGAAGAGAGAGAGGTCAAGGTCTGGGGCTGTGGGAGAAGGTGCAGCAAGAATGAAGGAGGTTAGAGTGAGAAGGACTTCCAAATGACGGTGAGATGTGAGTTATCACAGGGTGACTGAGAACATCGCCTGCATCTCTATTTAGGAGGGTGGGAAGGGCCTTGGGTACAGGGGCAGAGAGCATGGACAGGGTCTGGATGAGATTCACCCCCATCCTCACCCCTGTCCTCTGACAACATCTTACCCCATGTCACACCGAGGGAGCCCTTCAGGCCCAGGTCATCCACCAGACAGGTGTTTCCTGGCTCCTCTCCAGCAAAGACCCCACCAGTGCCCAGTCTTTATGTGTTTTGTCTCCCCACTGTCAGGTCCCCCTGAGTCCTGAGTCCACAGTCAGCTCCTTCCCTTCCTGCAGCCAGGTCAGCATGGTGTTGGCTGGGAAAGAGTCACATGCTCAGCCTCTCACAGTGTGATGGCCCTCAGAATCTTCCTTGTCAGTCACCACAACCTTGGGGGACCCTGCATGCTGGAGAGATGGAGTGAGGTGGGGCCCCACCTTCGCTTCCTCCCTCTTCTCCTAGTCTTCCTCCACAGCAGCGCCTCCTCCCTCCCCCAGCCCCAGGACTTCTGAAAGCCCAGGCAGGGAGGGGGGAAGGCCACTTCTGTGCCAGGACTCTCTCCACAGTGTGCGCACTTCCACTCCCACTGCAGTTGTAGGGCCTGCTCCGTGCAGAGCCCCGGGTACTTGCAGACGGCGATCCAGGAATGTTCTTCCTTCAAATGTCTGCGTGGCTCCGTTCCTCACTGCTTCAAGTCTGCTCAGCTGTCACCTCATTGAGGCCCATCCTGACCGCACCCTTTAAAAGTGCCACCTCTCCCATCACCTTGCATTGACTGTTGGCTTGGCATTATTTTTTTCCTCTATGTCTCCTATCACTTTCTATCGTACCATGAAGTCTTCTTTTCCCAAGGATGGCCTCGACAATATCCCCCCTCCACATGCTCTTTTGCAGTGTGACCTCGTCATCTCCTGTCTAGAGGTGGGGCCTAATTCCCCTGCCCTTGATGTGTGACAAGTTTTGGTGATTAGAACATGGGAAGCTGACACTGCTGGATTTCTGAGTTTCTGACGTAAGATGCTTTGTAGTTTTTGGCTTGTCCACTTGAAACACTCCCTCCCGGAACCCAGGTGCTGAGCTGAGAGCAGCTAAGCCACATGGAGAAGCGGGTGGAGGAGAATCTAGGTCACCCTGTTAACAGCCCCACTGAGCTCCCAGCCAACAGCCAGCATCACCTGCAGCCCCATCATGGAGCCCTCTTGAATGTTCTGGATCAGTTGGGCCTCCAGATGACTGCGGTCCCAACCCATGTCACATGGAGCAGAAGAGCTGCCCGACTCAGCCCTGTCAACCCACAGAATGAGAGAGATCAAAAAGGTGGTTGTGTATTTTAGGATTGTTTGTTACCCAGCAATAGATAACGGGAACACATCCCATATAATGTATTACTATTATGATGTTTTCTTTTATTGTCTGTCTGTCCTGTCAGACTGTCAGCATCAGGAGAGCAGGTGTTTTGTCTGTTCTGATTAAATGATCCCCAGGCCTGGAACAATGCCTGGTACAGAGGCGCTCACTACATATTTGCGAGTGAATGAGTAAATGCTGGGACCACGTTCCTTAGAGCTGAGTCTGAGACTGAAAGGGAGAGTTTATGGTGTTGGTTTGGAGGTTGTCTTCCTCTGCTCTGGCTGCCGTAACAAAATACCACAGACTGGGTAGCTTAAACAGCAGAACTTTATTTTCTCACAGTTCTGGAGGCTAGAAATCCAAGATCAAAGTGCCAGGAAACTTGGTTTCTGATGAGGGCTCCCTCCTGGCTTGTTGATGGCTGTCTTCTTGCTGTGTCCTCACCTGGCCTTTTGTCTGTGTGCAGAGAGAGATCTCTGGTGTCTCTTTCTCATAACCACCAGTCCTGTCAGACAGGGCCCCACTCTTGTGACCTCATTTAACCTTTATTCTCTCCCTAAAGGCTTATCTCTAAATACAATCACATTTGGGGTTAGGGCTTTGACATACAAATTTTGGGGGACACAAAGCCCATAACAGGGGTCTCCTGTTATGTGTGTATGTTTGGAACCCACCAATTGGTCTTGGTTTCTGGAACCCCTCGACAAGTACAATGCTCAGCACTGCCCCAAATTCATGGTCTCACCACACAAGCACAGCAGACAGGCAGCACCTGGCCACCAACTGCCCCGATGTCTCTTGGGCCAGGGAAAGGATCTGTCTAGGTTGCGGGGTCATGAGCAACTGCTGCCCAGATGGCAGCCGTGGCTCAGCTGCAGCATGTAGGGATCTGAGGATCCCTCCCCTGGCTTGTGGACCCCATGTCCATTTGGGTTGCTATAACAGAATATCGTAAACTGGGTGGCCAAAAAAAAAAAAAATTAGAAATTTCTTTCTCATAGTTCTGGAGGCTTAGAAGACCAAGGTCAAGGTGCCAGCATTGGATGTCTGGTGAGAACCCTTTTCCTGGTTCACTGTGTCCTCACATGGTAGAAGGGACTGGGGAGCACTGTACGGTCTCTTTTATAAGGACACTAATGCCATCCATGAAGGCTCCATTCATGATCCAATCAGTTTCCAAAGGCCCAAGCTCCAAATACCAAGACATCAGGAATTAAGTTTCAATATATAAATTGTGGAGGGAGCACAAACATTCAGTCTAAAGCACCCCCAAAGTCCTGGGTTAGTCGTCAGGGTAAAAATGAGATTTGGGGCTGGGGTTGCAGAGCTCCTAAGTTCAGGGGTTGGGGTTAGCAGAGAGCAGGGCTAGAGGAGTCTAGTCTGAGGATCTGGGTGCTTGTGTCCCCAGAGAGGAAAGAGACAGGATCCCAGAGTCCTCAGGCTGCCATCTGTGGAGGATGCAGGGACTGCTCGTGGGAAATGGGTAGTTGGTTGCCTGGGTCCTATTGCTGAGGTCCTTGTAGCCCACGATCATGTCCATCCCCGCTACATGTTCCACACGTGGTCCTCAGGAGCCCCTTGGCCTGGCACAGAGGCTGTGGTTGTCATAGGGGAGGAAGGGACAACCGAAGGCTGTAACAACCGGCTGCTCTGGGCTGGGCTCAGACATGGCCGTGATCTTCTAGCACAAGAATTAGGACCCAGGACACCCTCCGCCCTACAGGAGTGGCGTAGCGCCTACCCTTTGCTCTCTATGGTCCAGTACCCAGAAAACCCTGTCCAAACGCAACCCCACAGGTGTCCCCTAGGCCAGCCCTTCCCACGCCCCTCCCTTCTTTGGCTGCTTCTCCTCTCCTCCTGGTAACTTCTACCCCTCTGAAGTCCTTATTTCTGCCCTATTTTCACTTCCCAGGAGCATCCTCTTCTTCTTAGATCTAGTGCCCCATGGGCTTCTCTCCCCACCACCCCCCATGCCATGTTCTGAGACTGACTGGAGTGAGTCCAGCCTCAGAGGCAGTAGTGGGGATAAGTGCTAAGGACTCAGGAGTCCTAGGTCCCATCCTGGGAGACCGAGGGCACCTAGTTTGTGTGTGGGGTCCGTTCTGGACCTGGGAACCAGCTGTTATGGCCTGGAGACCTCCCTGTGCCCTGAGGCAGAGCCTACAGTGATTTAATGGGGAGGAAACATCTATGTCAGTGTGAATTTGGGAAATACTTCACACCCTGAACCTGACACGGGACAGGGACACCCCTTGTATGCAGAACTCTGTCCTGCTACTGGGGGCCTAGGGAGACCCTGGGATGGTCCTAGCTGAGCAGGAGAAAGGGGAGCTGGGTCTTCTGTCCTCAGCCCTGTGGCCTCATGGGGGTGCCACCGCTTTGTTTTCAGATTGTGACTGACCTGTCTGTGAGGGTCTGGAATGCAAGTTGGTCAGACATGGCTGACCTGGAGCCTGGGCTTCAATGGTGGGAAGAAGCTTCTGAGCAGCCCTGGACTCCACAGGTGTCAAGGTCAGAGATGGACAGGGATTGAAGGAGAAGAGAGCTCAGGAGCCCTGTGCCGGCTCTGAGGTTCCCATCTCCTCCCTGCCACCCCTGGATTACAAACCCCCTGGGAAAACTGAAAAGAAACATTTTCTTCTACTCTCTATTTGTTTTCAGCACTCCTCCTTGATGTAGCATCAATAACAGCATTTATATGAATTTTTCTCAGGAAGGATACTGAGAAACTGGCAACATGCTCATCTCTGGCAGGGCACCTGAGGGGGGCCTGGGAAGGGAGGGAAATTTCCCACCGTAAACCCTTTGGAATGTCTTGAATGATCTTTTCAAAATATGATACTTAAAAAATCTCTTTCATTTGTAAGACCCTTTCCACTTCACGTCCAGTTCACTCAGATGTGGCCTTGTGCTGGGTCCTCCACTGTGTGCTTCCTCCAGCATAGGGTGTTCACACCTCAGAGCCTTCACTGCTGTTCCCCGGCCTGAAAACGTGTCTCCCAGGCAGCTCTTCCCTCCCTGACATTCTCTCCAAACGTCCTCACTGAGAGGCCCTCCCTTCACCCCCCCTGCACGTGGCACCTTCAACCTCCCTCCACCCCTGCCTGCTTTGCCTTTGCTCACACCCTGTTCACTAACACACGTTTTTACATGCAGTTATTTAATTGTTTATTGTCTGTCTCTCCTCTAGAATATAAGCTTCATGAGGACCATAGGGATTTTTTTTTTTGCAGGGGAAGATTCTCCCTAAGCTAACAATCTTTTCCCAATCTTCTTCCTTTTTTCTTCTCCTCCCCACCCCCACCAAACTCAGGTACATAGTTGTAAGTTTTTCTGTGTGAGCTGCCACCAAAGCATGGCTACTGACAGACGAGTGGTGTGGTTCTGTGCCTGGGAACCAAACCTGGGCCACGAAAGCAGAGCGGGCTGAACCTTAACTGCTAGGCCATCAGGGCTGGGTCAAGTGAGGGATTTTGACTATTCACGGCTGTATTTCCACTGCCCTGAAAGTGCCTGGTTGTTGATTTTAAAGCATCTGTTGAGTGGATGAATAAGTGAATGCACACTTAGACTGACACACTCACAGACACACACTACCGCACAGCAACACACAGATACTGATACATATTCACACAGAACACACTCACGTACACACATAGACACACGTTCTCACACGTACATACTCTTGAAGCCTAATTTTCATTCAAAATTATGTTGTGAACATTTCCCATGCCATTATGCATTATTCTTTTAAATTTCTCCAAATTATTGGGAAAAATTTCAAACATACCTCAAGTTTTGTGGAATAGTACAATGATCACCCTAGACTTAATCATCTTAATGTTTTGACACATTTTCTTCCTTATGCAATAGATAATATTCCTATAATTTTTGCTGAAATACTTGAAAGTCACTTTCCAACATGATGACCCTCATCCCTAAATAGTTCAATATTCATCTCTTGAAGAATAAATTTTTCTTCAAACAATATTACTATTACACTGAAGAAAATAACTAATTTCCTAGTGTTATAAAATGTCAAAGTAATATAAATTCTCCTAATTTTCCTCCACATGTCTTTTCTTTGGAGAAGAGGAGAGCTCAGTGTCGCCTGTGCCTTCTCTGAGGTTTCCTTCTCCTCCCTGTACCCCCTCTCTCCAGCCCCTCGATGACGACACTCCAGAAAAGTGAAAAGTGGAAAGATTTTCTTCTGCTTCCTACTTCTCAGTTTGTGAATAAAATCATCTCTTATTTGGGAACAACATTTCAGTGTCTACATAATATTCCATAGTGTGGATACACACATTGGGAATTTTGGGACTAGGAGCACAGCTGCCCTAGGCTTTCTGTCCCCCCAGTAGGACAGAAGAGGGGCCCTTGTGCCAGGTGTCACACGTGGTTCCCCAGAAGTCACACCTCTAACAGCAAGTGTCAAAGCAGACTCGAGACCACGTGTGAGCACACTCCCTTCCCTCAGGGTGAAGAGTGAACACATGCACATCCTCTAGACCCCTCCTCTCCTTCAGGCGCTCCATCCCGTAATCAGGGAGTCAAGAAATGGTCCACAGACTAGAACTAAGATCCAGTCACCCCAAACCTCATCTCCATTGACAGAGCCCAAGTGAGAGCGCCACGCCCCTGCTTCTCCCCACCTTGACCTCTCACAGACTCACCGCCATTATCTGCCTTGAATCCACCAGGATTAATCTCATTATGTCCTTTTCCCTGTTATGTGACAGTCACTAGGTCCCCAAATATCCTGCCCTTTCACCTCCACAAGGCTCTGCAGAGCCCTATTCTGTCTCCTCTCACACCCTTCCCCAGCTCCTGAAACCTTTCCACTGTGACTCTTGCAATTCTCAGCCCATGATCAGCAAAATTTCCAAAGTCCTCCCTCAAGATTTTCCCTTCACCTCACAGCTCTGACAGAAACCTGGGTCTCCCTGAGGACACAGCTCCCTATGGAGTTCTCTCCCACAGGGTGTTTCCTCTCCATGGACCTTATATCCCTGGCCCTGGAGGTGGGTAGGTCTTTGTTCCTCACTGCTGCGCTCAGACCTTTGTTCCTTCCTCTTTCCCAGACATCTTCAGGTGTGAGTCTTCTGTCATCAGATTAGAGCCCCCACTTCCCACATTGTAGGTTTTCCCTATGGACCCTCAGGCCATTCCCCTCATTCCTCAAGTCTTTTAGCTCTTGTCCCACCATCGCTCTCTCCAGCAGTGCTATCTCCTTGATCCTTGGTGATTCCAACATAAGCTGATGTGGTGGGCTAAATAGTGGTCCCCAAAGTTATCCATGCCTGTATACTTGGAACCTATGTGTAGGTTGCCTCACACAGCAAAAGGGACTTTGGTGATGCAACTAAGGTTAAGGCAACCGTGGTGGTCTAGTGGTTAAGATTTGGCACCGCTGTGGCCTGGGTTCATTTCATGGTCAAGAAACCCTATCACCTGTCTGTCGGTTGTCATACTGTGGTGGCTGCGTGTTGCTGTGATGCTGAAAGCTATATTACTGGTATTTCAAATACAAGCAGGGTTACCTATGGTGGACAGGTTTCAGCGGAGCTCCCAGGCTAAGACAGACTAGGAAGAAGGACCCGCCACCCACTTCTGAAAAATTGGTCCTTAAAACCCTGTGAATAGCAGTGGAACATTGTCTGATATAGTGCCAGAAGGTGAGAGGATGGAGCCAAAAATCTAGGCAGGGTTCCGCTCTGCTGTCCACAGGGTTGCTAGGACTTGGAATTGACTTCATGGTACTAACAACAACAAATTAAGGGTAAGGACCTTAAAATAGGGGGATTAGCCTGGATTATCTGGCTGGGCCCAAGCAAATGACATGAACCCTTAAAAGCAGAGAATTTTTTTCTGGCTGAAATCAAGAGATGTTGCAGAGAGATGTAGCAGAGGGAAAGTCAGAGAGGTTCCAAGTGGGAGAAGGACTTGGTGTGCTGTAGGGGGCTATGTTTGAGGACCACAGAAAATTCTATAGGAGCTAAGGGTGGCTCCTGGCAGTAAGGAAATGGGTACCTCAGACTTACATCTGCAAGGATCTGAATTGAGACAACAACCTGAATGAGCTTGGAAGTGGGTTCTTCCAGAGCCCCCAGTAAGGAACACAGACCTGCCAACAACTTGATCTCAGCCCAGTGAGAACATGTTGGACTTGTAACCTACATAACAGTGAGATAATAAATGGGTGTTGTTTAAAGCCACTAGGTCTGTGGGAATCTTTATGGCAGCGATAGAAACCACACAGCAGAGAGGATGCTCTCACTCCCTGGCCTCTCAGTTCCCTGAAATCCTCTCTTCCATGACCTTCTACTTTGCTCTCTCTGAGCCCCCACTCCCTTGTACCCCTAGACCTTGTCATTGCCAATAACCCAGCCCTACCAGGGTCTCCATTTCAGCTTCCCACTGTCTGACCTCCATCTCTCCTACTCATCTCCTTGCAGGGTGGCCTAAGCTCTGGAAACACTGATACTATTATTTTATCTTTTATTTATCATATATTGCCCCAGAAATTGCATTGATCATGTCCCACATTACAGTGGGGACCTACAGAGGCCAGGTAATAAATGGAATCCTGGACAAAGTGTGGCTCAAAATGGGACCCCTGTCTCTGTAGACCCACCCAGCAATCATCCCGTTTCCACGAGTGTGTAGTTGGCATTCATATGCTTGGCAGTTGGAGTAACCTCCACATTTGGTCCCTGGTCTGTGGAGTAAGGGGTCTCTGTGCTGAAGACCAAGGAAACCTTTGAAACTGGTCCCGTCTTGGCCAAATTAGAAATGACGATGTGTCCCAGGGCAGGTATTGTGGAGGTTTTGCAGGTATTGTAGGAGTTAGCACCACCATTAGAGACCTGACAGATGCAGGGGCCATGGTGGTGTTGCCTATTATCTCCAGTTAATTCAACAATCTGTCCCTGCAGGAACCTGATGTGGTCTAAAGAATGCAAGAGCTACTTCAGACTCAACCAAGTAGTGGTCCTGATGCAGCTGCTGTGCTGGATGTGATGTCACTGCTAGAGCAGGTTAGTAAGGCCTCAGGCACATGGTATGTGGCTGTAGATTTGGTGAGTGGATCCTACTTTATTCCAGTTAGAAAAGTGGAGGTGGAATGATTAGCATGCACATGGAAGGAACAACATTTATTTCTAGTTTGCCTCAGGTTTTCTTTAACGCTCCTGCCCTCTACAATATAGTCCTTTTTTTTTTTTTTTTTTACAGAGGAAGATTTACCCTGAGCTAACGTCTGTTGCCAATATTCCTCTTTCTTTCTTTCTGTTTTTTTTTTCATGTGAACCACCACCACAGCATGGCCACTGACAGATGAGTGGTGTAGTTCTGTGCCCAGAAACTGAACCTGGGCCACTGAGGTGGAGCACACCAAACGTAACCACTAGGCCACTGAGGTTGACCCTATAACATAGTCTTAAGAGTTCTGAACCTCCTGGATATTCTGTAGAATATCACATGAGTTCATTTCATTGACAACCCCATGTTGATTGGGATGGATGAGTATGCTGGAGGCCTTGGTCAAACACATGCACTCCAGAGGGTGGAAGATAAACTTGACAAAGACTCAGGGAGTGGCCACCTCAGTTTGGTTCTAGAGGTCCAGTGGTTAGGGGCATGGAGGGATGTCGCTTCCAAAGTAAATGACAAACTGTTGATCTTGCATCCCTCACTGCAAAGAAGGAAGCACACTACCTGGTATGCCTTTTTGGGTTCTAACAACAACAGCCTAGGTAACATTCCACCCCTAGGTACATTATTTGGCTCATACTCTGGGTGACATAGAAGGATGCCAGCTTTGAGTGGAGCTTGGACATTAAAGGCACTGCAGTAGATCCAGGCCATGGTGAAAGCAGCCACCATTCATCAGATCCAATGGTGTTGGAGGTGTCAGTGGTGGGAAAGATGCCATGTGGAGCTAAAGGCAAATACCAGTGGGAGAATCATATGCTGCCTCCTGGGATTCTGAAGGAAGGCCATGCCATCTGCAGCAGAGAAATATACCCTCTTTTAGAAGCAACTTTAGGTGTGTTATTGAGCGCTGAGAAGACAAAACTTGACTATGGGACACCAAGCAGCCTTGTGATTAAAAATGATCATATGCGCTGGGTTCTGCCTAATTCTCTAAGTCATCAATTGGGCAGGTCCACAAAAGCCCATCGTAAGATGGAAATGATATATCTATGGTTAAGCCAGAATCATATGTTCACACCCACCAGAAAACATCCACTTCTGAAGAGGCACTGAACAGCCAAGAAGATAAATTAACCTTATCCAGCCTCTATCATTGATCAATCCAGGACTGCCAGGATGGGCACATGAATGGAGTGACCAAGATGGCAGAGATGAGACTCCATATGGGTCCAGCAGCAGTGACTCCCACTTACCAAGGCTGTTCCAGCTACTGCCACCTCTGAATGTCCATCATGTCAGCATTAAACCAATATTGGGCCCTAATATAGCACTATTTCTTTAGGTGACCAACTAGCCACCAAGTGACAAGTTGACTAGAGCAAGCCCCTTCCATCCTGGGAGGGCCAGAAGTTCATCTCCACAGGGATAGACACCTATTCCATGTGTGGCTTTTCTTTCCCTGTCCTCAGAACTTCAGCCAGCAGAACTATGGGGCCTATCGAAATGTTGGATCCACAGGCTTGAAATTGTTGTAGCACAGTATCCAATAAGAGGGACTTACCTCACAATGAAAGAGGTACAGGATGGGCTATGACCAGGGAATCCACTGGTCATATCATTACCGCCTACAAACATAGCTTCCTTACCTGCCACACATGAGGGGTGAAATAAAAACTGGAATGCCAGGCTTATGGCAAGGAAAGGCTTTTTATTTTGGATGACATCAGCCAGGAGATGAGACTGAGCCCCCAAATTTGTCTTGTTTCATCTCGTCTCCTAGAAAGAGGAAAGGTGAGGGGTTTTAAAGGTTTGTGAGGAATGTGGCTGCTTGTAGAGAGGCAGGGGGCATCAGTGGCCTTGCTGGTCGGAGCTTTCCCACCAGCCTGCATTCAGCCTTGGGATGCTGTTTGCAGGGAGGAGGAGAAGATGATAAGGAATCCAGGTGGGTGACCTTGGCTATTTGTCTCCATGGCAGATAGTGGATTCTGGAGCCAGGGATCCAGGGAGTAAGCAGGATAAGAGTGCTTTAGTTTTAGCCCCATATATGCTGGGTTTAATGTAGGGGAACTGATATCAGGGCCAGCATCAATATCACAATCTACACCATCCAGGGGCTGCCGGCCACACAGAATGCTGGACAGGCCTTCTGAAGGTGCATCTGATGCACCAGCTTTGAGGAAATGCCCTGAAGAGATGGGTTTACATTTCTTGAATCAGAAAACTCTATATGGTGTCGTGTTCTCAATTTGAAGAGTAGGTGGGTACAGGAACTGAGGAGTGGAGGCAGGTGTGTCCATACTTACCACCACTTCCGATCATCCACTGGGGGATTTTGTACTTCCTGTCTCCACAGTTCTGGTCTCTGCAGGGTGGGAGGGATATTATGATTGTCACGAGGGAAGTTGGACTCTATGTGCCTGGAGACCATTACTCAAGGGAGGAGTAATTGATCCTGATCTGCAGGAGGGGGTGGGGCTGTGTCACACATGGGGGCAGGAGGAATACACGTGTAACATGGGTGATAGGCTTGGGTGCCTCTTGATTCCTCCTTGCTCCACTGTGACTGGACCCATGTAGCAACCTAGTCTGAGAAGGTTTGAGTTCCAAAGGCCCAGACCTCTCAGATAGGAAGGGTCATATTAGGTCACATCCTCCAGGTAAGCCACAAGGACCCCCCACTCCTGTGCTCTGAAATCCATGGCAACATTTGTGCAGAGACCTGCTTCCCATGGGCTGTTCCCAGAATGACTACTCACAGCAGGGACACTAAGATAGGCCATTTCTGGGAGATATGGAGCTCTTCCAAAGGCCAAATGTGGGTTCAGGACTCCCTATGGCCTTGCTCAACTTCAGTTAGATTGCCTGGTGGTCCAAGATACCCACAACAAACCTTTTCTCCTGACCATCACTGGGGGTCAGACTTGCATATTTGTCTGCTGCCTTTCCCAGTGTTTTCTGGCTCCCTCTCCATATCCTCTGGTGGGTGTTTCCACTAATAAAATACTGCTGAGTTTAATGCCATGTTGGCCTCTGCTTCTTGGAGGGCTTGGACTAACAAAATCATTTCATTTGTATACCAACGACCTATTACTTAGTCTCTCTTGTGAAATCCTTCTCTTTACCCAAGTTCTCCCACCAGCATCTGCTCCATTTTGCTTGTCCTTGTATTACCTCTTTGAGGTAGTAGATGTTGTTGTTTTAAGCCACTAAACTCTGGGGTGACTTGTTACCCAGCAATAGATAACTAACAACTCTCTCTTAAGTTTCTGTTCATCTACATCTCTTATATTTCCTTGAACTTGGAAATATCCTCTCTTCTCACTGTTTCCAACTATCTCCTGTTCTCTCTCTTATTTTCTTTTTCTTTTCTCCTTCCTTACTTCTCTCTCTCCCACCTTCCTCCCTTTTTCCTTTTTTGTTTTTTGTTTTGTTTTGTTTTGTTTTTGCTGAGGAAGATTCCCCTGGACTAACATCTGCTGCCAATCTTCCTCATTTTTGTATGTGAGCCACCGTCAAATGGCCATTGACTGACGAGTGGTGTAGGTCCACACCTGGGAACCTAATTCAGGTCACTGAAGTGGAGCATGCAAAACTTAACCAGTAGGCCACTGGGGCTGGCCTCCTTTTTTCCTTTTAATTATATAAGAACTTGAGCATATAAAATGACACTTTGTGGTTACATTTAAGGGAAGCATTATCTGGACCTATATGCTGAAAGTATAATGCCAACGTATATTGAGTAAAAGCGAATAAAGTTATTAATAGAATCTAAAAAAAAATGCCTGGTTGATTCTGCAGCCAAGGCAGTGGCTTTCAACTACTAATTACTTCCATTCAACTGAGCTTTTTATTGTCAGAACAATTACATTGGCAACATGAACACTTACACATTCCTGGTAGAAATCTAAATTGGTCCAAGTACTTTGGAAATCAAATTAGCATTATCTAGTATGGTTAAAGTACACACTCCATATAATCCAGCAATCCTGCTTCTGATCATACACTCTGGGGAATTTCTTGCCTATGTGCACCAGGAGACATGTACACTAATATTTATGGCAAAAACTGGAATAACCACATATGCATGAACAGGAAAATGGAAAAATTGTGGTATAATTATAAAATGTAAGACTTCAGCAGTAAAAATAAATGAATGACAGACTCACACATGAGAGGGAACTCTCCTACATAAAGCTGAGCATGAAGAACCCATGCAGTACAAGTTCACTGTATAAGAAGTTCAAAAACAGGCAAAACTGGATCTTGTCAAGATGGCGGTGTAAGCAGACTCTGAACTCATCTCCTCCCATGAACACAACCAGGTTACAACTATTTTTTGGAAAAATTACCCTGGGTAGAAAACTGAAAACTGGATAAAAAGAACCCCCATGGGGCTGGCCCAGTGGAGCAGTGGTTAAGTGTGTGCAGTTGGCTTTGGCAGCCCTGGGTTCGCTGCTTCGGATCCTGGGTGTGGACATGGCACTGCTTGGCAAGCCATGTTGTGGTAGGCGTCCCATATATAATGTAGAGGAAGATGGGCATGGATGTTAGCTCAGGGCCAGTCTTCCTCAGCAAAAAGAGGAGGATTGACAGCTGTTAGCTCAGGGCTAATCTTCCTCAAAAAAAAAAAAAAAAAAAAAAGAACCCTCACAGCAAGTGATAGTCCTGACTAAGGCAGAAGAGGCAGAAATTCCTGCTGGAGAGGAAAAACACCATCTTTGGGAGCAGCAGAGCTTCTCAGCTGGCCAGGTGGGAAATACCCTAAGGTACGCAGCCCTCTTTGGAGGAGTGAGGTCTGGAGCGGGGGCCGATACTGCTATAAGCATCCTTCAGACTCAGCCCAATTGAGATGAGGGTCTTACTGTCCGGCTTCGCTGGCTATTAACTGCAGCGAGGATACCCCCAGAAAAGCTATTGGCCGAAAGCTGAAAAGACCCAGGTCTTAAAGGGCCCATGCACAAACTCACTCATTGCAGCAGCTAAAATCACCAGAGAGAAGGCTGACAGTCCTTTGGTGAAACAAGATTCACCTGGTGGGCTCTGGGGGCATCTTGGTGAGAGGAGGGACCTCTCTGGAGACTGAGACATTGGTGAGGGCCATTATTCTGACCTGGTCCAGGTGTGCTGACACAGACACCCGTGGGCACCATGGATGTTCTTCCCTTGGCCTGTTAGCCCAGGGGTTTGTCACACCCACTAGAGCACAGATTTAATCCATTTCAGCCAGGGTAGGCAGCCTGCCCTAGGGAATGACCCCATCCAACAGCAAGCCCTCATGCTACTTTTCGGCCTGCATTGAGTGAGTGCCTTGATCCTCTACAGGCAGGCGAGTGTGTCCGCCTCTGTGGGGCAGGGCCTATGTGAGGACCAGGTGAACCGTGGGGGGCATTGGTGGAGAGGCGGGGGCCTCTGCAGTGTGGCATTGGGGTATGCTCCAGAGGGTTGGGAAGTGCACAGACCAGGACTGTGTTGATGGTGTGTGACCTGTGGGGTGTGATGCTTATCAGCAGCAGAAGACCTGTCCTTCACAAATAGCCATAAAAAGGATCAGCCCCACCTTCCAAAGCCTGAAACAATTGAGTGCTCCCATGCCTAGGGCCAGCCCCACTCAGCTGCACTCCTAAGAGAACTGACACCAGCCTTGCAGGCCTAAGGCCTATTGCAACCATAAGCCCCTGAGCCTAGCAACCAGCTACACCGGGTACCAACCCAGTTAAGATGAAAATTGCAATAGGAGTGTGCTGATAGACTTTGTAGGCAACAGTGCTGAGGCTCCCCAAACCAGATTTACGAATAGCTTGCAAGGGAAGGAAAGACTAGACTCCCTGGATACCTGCAGTAAGAGCAACACTCCCTCAGCAGAAAGACATAAGTAACCCACAAAGGGGTCACTCCTGGATCATTTGGGCTGGTGATGAGAGGGAAGCATGCTGCTGGGCTTCATAAGGCATTTCATATGTAAGGCCACTTCTCCAAGATCAGAAGACATAGCCGACTCACCTAATATGTAGAAATAAGCACAGAGAGGGGCTGGCCCCATGGCCGAGTGGTTAAGTTCGTGTGCTCTGCTGCAGGTGGCCCAGTGTTTTGTTGGTTCGAATCCTGGGCATGGACATGGCACTGCTCATCAAACCACGCTGAGGCAGCATCCCACATACCACAACTAGAAGGACCCACAATGAAGAATATACAACTATGTACCGGAGGGCTTTGGGGAGAAAAAGGAAAAAATAAAATTAAAAAGAAAAGAGAGAAGCACAGAGAAAGAGGCATAATGAGGAGACAAAGGAATACTTTCCAAGCAAGGGAACAGGACAAAACCCCAGAAAAAGGACTAAATGAAACAGAAATAAGCAACCTACTCAACAAAGAGTTCAAACAAAATATCATAAGGATGCTTACAGATATTGGGAGAAGACTGGATGACTACAGTGAACTCATCAGCAAAGAACTGGAAAATATAAAAAAGAACCAATCAGAAATGAAGAATACAATACTGGAAATGAGAAATTCACTAGAGGGACTCAATAGCACAGTAGAGGATGCACAAGAATGGGTCAGCAAGCTAGACGAAAGTCTGGAGGAAATCACCCAAGCTGAACAGAAAAAAGAAAAATAAATCAGACAGAATGAGAACAGTCTAAGGGAACTCTGGAACAATATCAAGCATGCTAACATTTGGATTGTAGGTGTCCCAGAAGGAGAAGAGAGAGACAAAGGGGCAGAAAATTTATTTGAAGAAGCAATAGATGAAGATTTTCCTAACCTGAGGAAGGAAACAGACATCCAAGTAGAGGAAGCACAGAGAGCTCCAAACAAGATAAGCCCAAAGAGGCCCACACCAAGGCACATTATAATTAAAATGTCCAAAATTAAAGATAAAGAGAGAATCCTAAAAGCAGCAAGAGAAAGGCCACAAGTGACATACAGAGGAAAGCCCATGAGGCTATCAATGGACTTCTCAGCCAAGACCCTACCAGCGAGAAGAGAATGGCATGACATATTTAAAGTGCTAAAAGGAAAAAACCTACAGTCAAGAATACTCTATCCGTCAAGGTTGTCATTCAGAATGGAAGGAGAGATAAAGAGCTTCCCAGACAAGCAAAAATTAAAGGAGTTTATCACCAAGAAACCAGTTCTACAAGAAATGCTGAAGGGACTTATTTAAGTGGGAAACTGATGACCACAAATAGAGATAAAAAACATTATCAAAAAAACTGCCCAAAAAACCTAGGCAATAAAACCAAATGTAATGGTAATAATATAGTAAAGGTAGCAGATCAACTACCTGTGAAGATAATATGAAGGTTAAAAGACAAATGTACTAAAATCATCTATTTCAATGGTAAGAGGGTAATGGATAGACACACACTAAACAAGAGACTATATATGATTTCATAAACATAAAATGTGGGAGGAGGGGAGTGAAAAAGTAGAGCTTTTAGAAAGAGGTCAAGCTAAAGAATCTATCAACTCGATATAGACTGTTATATACATAGAATATTAAATAGGATCCTCATGGTAAGCACAAATCAGCAACCTATAATAAGTAAGCAAAAAAGTAAGACAAAAGAAATCAAATATATTACTAAAGAAAGCCATCAAACCACAAGGGAAGAGAGCAAGAGAAAAAGAAAGGAACAGAGAAGAAATACTAAAACACCGAGAAAAAAAGGTAAAAAAATGGCAATAAATACATATTTATCAATAGCTACTTTAAGCGTCAATGGACTAAATGCTCCAATCAAATGCCATATGGTGGCAACTGGATAAAAAAACAAGATCCATGTATATGCTGCATACAAGAGACACACTTCAGACCTAAGACACTCACAAACTGAAAGTGAAAGGATGGAAAAAGATATTCCATGCAAATGGCAAAGAAAAGAAAGCAGGGGTAGCAATACTTATGTCAGACAAAATAGACTTTAAAAGAAAAACTGTAACAAGAGACAAAGACAGGCACTACATAATGATAAGGGCAACAATCCAACAAGAAGATATAACACCTTGTAAATATCTATGCACCCAACATAGGAGCACCTAAATATATAAAGCAATTATTAACAGACATAAAAGGAGAAATAGACAGTAACACAATAATAGTAGGGGACTTTAACACTCCACTTACACCAATGGATAGATCATCCAAACAGAAGATCAATAAGGAAACACTGGCCTTAAACGACACATTAGACCAGATGGACTTAGTAGACATATACAGAACATTCCCAAAAACCACAGAATTCACATTCTTTTCAAATGCACATGGAACATTCTCCAAGACTGATCACATATTAGGCCACAACACAAGTCTCAATAAATTTAAGAAGATCGAAACAATACCATGCGTCTTTTCTGACCACAAAAGTATGAAACTGGAAATCAACTACAGGAAGAAAACCAGAAAAGCCACAAAAATGTGGAGATTAAACAAAATGCTACTGAACAATGATTGGGTCAATGAAGAAATCAAAGGAGAATCAAAAAATTCCTGGAGACAAATGAAAATGAATATATGACATGCCAAAATCTGTGGGATACAGCAAAAGCAGTTCGAAGAGGGAAGTTTATAGCAATTCAGGCCTACCTCAACAAAGAAGAAAAATCCCAAATAGACAATCTAAAAGTGCATCTAAAGGTACTGGAAAAAGAACAACAAACAAAGCCCAAAATCAGCAGAAGGAAGGAAATAATAAAAATCAGAGCAGAAATAAACGAAATAGAGACTAAAAAAACAATAGAAAAAATTAATGAAACCAAGAGCTGGTTCTTTGAAAAGATAAACAAAATTGACAAACCCTTAGCTAGACTCACCAAGAAAAAAAGAGAGAAGGCTCAAATAAATAAAATCAGAAATGAAAGAGGAGAGATTAAAACAGACACCTTAGAAATACAAAAGATAATGAGAATACTGTGAAAAACTATTTGCCAACAAATTGGGTAGTCTAGAAGAAACGGATAAATTCTTAGAAACATACAACCTTCCAAAACTGGACCAAGAAGAAGCAGAGAATTTGAATAGACCAATCGCCAGTAAGGAGATTGAAACAGCAATCAAAAACCTCCCAAAAAATAAAAGTCCAGGACCAGATGGCTTCCATGGTGAATTCTACCAAACATTCAAAGAAGACCTAATACCTATACTTCTCAAACTCTTCCAAAAAATTGAAGAGGAGGGGAGGCTTCCTAACTCATTCTATGAAGCCAACATTATCCTGATACCAAAACCGCACAGGGACAACACACAAAAAGAAAATTACAGGCCAATATCACTGATGAATATCGATGCAAAAATCCTCAACAAAATACTAGCAAATCAAGTACAATAATACATTAAAAAGATCATACATCATGATCAAGTGGGTTTCATTCCAGGGATGCAGGGATGGTTCAACATCCACAAATCTATCAACGTGATACACCACATTAACAAAATGAAGAATAAAAATCACATGATCATTTCAATAGATGCAGAGAAAGCATTTGACAAGATACAGCATCCATTTATAATAAAAACTCTAAATAAAATGGATGTAGAAGGAAAATACCTCAACATAATAAAGGCCATATACGACAAACCCACAGCAAATATCATTTTCAACGGAGAAAAACTGAAATCTCTCTCTCTAAGAACAGGAACCAGACAAGGATGCCCACTTGTCACCACTCTTATTTGACATAGTATTGGAAGTCCTAGCCAGAGCAATCAGGCAAGAAAAAGAAATAAAAGGGATCCATATTGGAAAAGAAGAAGTGAAACTATCACTCTTTGCAGACGACATGATTTTATATATAGAAAACCCTAAAGAATCCACTATAAAACTTTTAGAAACAATAAACAAATACAGTCAAATTGCGGGATACAAAATCAACAGACGAAAATCAGTTGCATTTCTATACACTAACAACACAGTAGCAGAAAGAGAAATTAAGAATACAATCCTATTTACAATTGCAACAAAAAGAATAAAATACCTAGGAGTAAACTTCACCAAAGAGGTGAAAGATCTGTACACCAAAAACTATAAAACATTGTTGAAAGAAATCGAAGAAGACACAAAGAAATGGAAAGATATTCCATGCTCTTGGATTGGAAGAATTAACATCGCTAAAATGTCCATACTTCCTAAAGCAATCTATAGATTCAACGCAATCCCTATCAAAGTTCTAACTACATTTTTCACAGAAATAGAAGAATCCTAAACTTTAAATGGAACAACAAAAGACCCTGAATAGCCAAAGGATTCCTGAGAAAAAAGAACAAAGCTGGAGGTATCACACTCCCTGATTTAAAAATATTCTACAAACCCATAGTAACCAAAACAGCATGGTGCTGGCAAAAACACACACACACAGATCAATGGAACAGAATTAAGAGCCCAGAAATAAATTCACACATTTATGAACAGCTAATATTCGACAAGGGAGCCAAGAACATACGATGGACAAAGGAGTGTCTCTTCAATAAATGGTGTTGGGAACACTGGACAGCCACATGCAAAAGAAGGAAAGTAGACCATTCCCTTACACCATACACAAAAATCAACTCAAAATGGATTAAAGACTTGAATGTAAGACCTGAAACCATGAAACTTCTAGAAGAAGACATAGGCAGTACACTCTTTGACATCAGTCGTAGCAGCATATTTTCAAGTACCATGTCTGACCAGGCAGGGGAAACAAAAGAAAAAAATGAACAAATGGGACTACATCAAACTAAAAAGCTTCTGCACAGCAAAGGAAACCATCAACAAAACGAGAAGCCAACCTAACAATTGGGAGAAGATATTTGCAAACTTTATATCAGATAAGGGGTTAATATCCAAAATATACAAAGAACTCGTACAGCTCAACAACAAAAAACCCAACAACCCAATTAGAAAATGGGCAAAAGATCTGAACAGAGATTTCTCCAAAGAAGATATACAAATGGCCAACAGGCATATGAAAAGATACTCAACATCATTAGCTATCAGAGAAATGCAAATCAAAACTACAATGAGGTATCACCTCAATCTGGTCAGAGTGGCTATAATTAACAAGACAGGAAACAAATGTTGGAGAGGATGTGGAGAGAAGGGAATCCTTGTACACTGCTGGTGGCAGTGCAAACTGGTGCAGCTACTATGGAAAGCAGTATGGAGTATCCTCAGAAAACTAAGAATAGATCTACCATGTGATCCAGCTATCCCACTGCTGAGTATTTATCCAAAGAACCTGAAAACGCAAAGGCATAAAGACACATGCACCCCTATGCTCATTGCAGCATTATACACAATAGCCAAGCCTTGGAGGCAACCTAGGTGCCCACCAAGGGACAAATGGACAAAGAAGATGTGGTATTTATACACATGGAATACTACTCAGCTGTAAGAAATGATGAAATCTGGCCATTTGTGACAACATGGACGATACTTGAGGGTATTATGCTGAGTGAAATAAGTCAGAGGGAGAAAGTCAAATACCATATGATCTCACTCACAAGTAGAAGATAAAAACAATGACAAACAAAGACATAGCAATGGAGATTGGATTGGTGGTTACCATAGGGGAAGGGGGGGGAGGGCAAAAGGGGTGATTAGGCTTACCTGTGATGGGATGGACCATAACTAGTTTTTGGGTGGTGACCATAATGCAATCTACACAGAATTTGAAATATATTACGATGTACATCTGAAAGCTATATAATGTTATAATCCAATGTTACTGCAATTAAAAAAATTTAAAAAAAGAATTTAAAAAACAGGCAAAACTAAATAATGTGTGGTTTGGGAGTATATACACTTATTGTAAAATATTTAGAGAGACTCAAGGAATAGTAAACATAAGACCAGGATAGAGGTTCCATCTGGGGGATGCAACTGAGGATGCACCCACAGTGGCTTCATAGGTTCTGTTACACCGGTGTTGGGTGCCCAGGAATTTACTTGATCATAACTCTGTAAGCTTGCATTTTTCAAGCTGCAGCTTGTGAACCATTCCTGGTTAATTTTTAAAAATAAAAGGGAAAAGAAAATATCAAAGTTCATTGCAAGAATTCTTAGCAAGAAATATCCACATTGGAATAAAGCCACAGCCAATGTTATGAGAAATGTGAGAGAGTGAGGGCCTGTGTACCACAAAAAACAGCATTTTCTAAGAATAGGTCATTGGATATTTCTCTCACTGGCATCTCTAGGATTTCCTGGTATACAATGTTCAATCTGATGTGCAAGGTAATTCTATCTTGTGAAGGATTTGATGTGTTACTTATATTTAACCTTACACAGAACTGAACTAACTACTTTTAAAAGAGTAAAAATGTACATTGCTGATCAATATAAATGAAACTGGAGAACCTTATAAAGGGATAACCAGTGATAGAATAGAAATTTGAATGGAAAACACAATAGAGCTACTTAAAAAAAATATTAGAGGCACACATTAACAGTGCTTTTTAGAATCACGTTGGTGTCCAAATCACTTCTACCGTATCTCATTCTAAAACATAAGGAAAGATGTTAAATTTATTATCGGATGTCAGTATAGCCATTTTTGGAAAACTGTTCCAGATCAGAGTTAATCATTTCTGCCTACTGCATCCCACCAAAATTGCTGTCATAATGCTAGGCTAAGTATATGAATTGAAGTATGAGATTCATGTTTTTCTACCTGAAAAGTAATTTCATTAGGCAACTTTTTCTCTCTTTTTGGTGAAGAAGATTGGCCCTGAGCTAAAATCTGTTCCCAATCTTCCTCCTTTCGCTTGAGGAAGATTGTCCCTGAGCTAACATCTGTGCCAATCTTACCCTATTTGGTATGTGGGACACTGCCATAGCATGGCTTGATGAGTGGTGCGTAGGTCTGCACCCAGGATCTGAACCCGTGAACCCTGCACTGCTGAAGCAGAGCATATGAACTTAACCACTACACCACTGGGATGGCCCCTAGGCAACTATTTTTGAAGATGATGTTGGGTAATAAAATTGGTATTTTAGCCAATATTTTTGACTTTCTTACTAAACTAAATTTGAAACTTCTAAAGAAAAACAAAAACAGCAACCTGAATACAGCAGTACATCAAGAAGATCATACATCATGATCAAGTGGGATTTATACTAGGGACACAAGCATGCTTCTATATCCAGAAAACAATCAATGTGATACACCACATGAACAAAATGAGGAATAAAAACCACATGATCATCTCAATAGATGCAGAGAAAGCATTTGACAGGATCCAACAGCCATTTATGATAAACACTCTTAACAAAATGGGGATAAAATGAAATTACCTCAACATAATAAAGGCCATATAGGACAAACCCACAGCCAACATCTTACTCAATGGGGAAAAACTGAACGCCATCCCTCTGAGAGCAGAACAAGACAAGGATGCCCACTATCACCACTCTTATTCAACATAGTACTGGAGGTTTTGGCCAGAGCAATTAGGCAAGAGAAAGGAATAAAAGAAATCCAAATAGGGAGTGAAGAAGTGAAACTCTTGCTGTTTGCAGACTTCATGATCTTATATATAGAAAACCCCCCAAAAAATCCATTGGAAAACTATTAGAAATAATTAACAACTACAGTAAAGTTGGAGGGTACAGAATCAACTTACAAAAATCAGTTGCTTTTCTATACTCTAATAATGAACTTACAGAAAGAGAACTCAAGAATACAATTCCATTTACAATCTCAACAAAAAGAATAAAGAATCTAGGAATAAATTTAACCAAGGAGGTGAAGGTCTTATACAATGAAAACTATAAGACATTATTGAAAGAAATAGATGATGACATAAAGAGGTGGAAAGAGATTCCATGTACATGGATTGGAAGAATAAACATAGTTAAAAGGTCCATACTACCCAAAGCAATCTACAGATTCAATGCAGTCCCAATCAGAATCCCAATGACGTTCTTCATGGAAATAGAACAAAGAATCCTAAAATTCAAATGCGGCAACCAAAGACCCCGAATTGCTAAAGTGATCCTGAGAAAAAAGAACAAAGCTGGAGATATCACAATCCCTGACTTCAAAATGTACTTCAAAGCCATAGTAATAATCAAAACAGCATGGAACTGGTTCAAAAACAGGCACACAGATCAATGGAACAGAACTGAAAGCCCAGAAATAAAACCACACATCTACGGACAGCTGATCTTCTCTCTTGGATCACTTGCTTTGGGAGAAACCAGCTACCTAATCATTAGCCACCTTATGGAAAAGTCCGCATGGCTAGGAACTGAGGCCTCTTGCAACAGCCATATGTTTCCTGCGCATCCTCCAGCCCCAGTCAAGCCATCAGTTGATGCAGCCCTGGGTGACAACTTGACTGCAACCTTGAGAGAGGCTATGTGCCAGGAGCACTCAGGTAAACCTGGATTCCTGACCCTGGGAAACTCTGGGAGATAATACACGTTTGTCGTTTTGTGCTAAGTTTTCGGTAATCTGTTATGCTGTGGTTATATAATTAATACAGTATCCAAAGAGAGAGTAAATTATTGCACTTTAATTTTTGTTTGTTGTAAATTAATTACAGTAGTCTTCCCTTATCCATGGTTTCACTTTCTGTGGTTTTAATTACCCATGGTCAACTGCAGTATGAAAATATTAAATGGAAAATTCCAGAAATCAACAATTCACAAATTTTAAATTGAGTGCTATTCTCAGTAGCATGATGAAATCTGGTGCCATCCTGCTCTGTCCCACCAGGGAGGTGAATTATCCCTTTGTCCAGTGTATCCACACTGTATATGGTACCCGCCCATTAGTCACTTAGTAGCCACCTTGGTTATCAGATCAGCTTCCAGGTATCAGAGAGCTTATGTTCAAGTAACTCTTATTTTACTTCATAATGGCCCCAAAGTGCAAGAGTATGTAGAGGAAAAAGCACAGTACATATAGGATTCAGTACCATCCATTGGTTCAGGCATCCACTGGGGGATCTTGGAACATATCCCCACAGATAAAGGGGTCTACTGTATAGGATATTAAACATGTCATTTGGTTTTAAGATTTAAGAAGAATTTCCATGGCTAATAGGATGCATTTAATACCACTCACAACAATCTATTTATTTGAAATTCCGTTTCTAGCCATGACCCAATTAAACACAAAGGAAAAACCAGGCCATGCTAGGCAGATTCTGTGACGGTCCACAGCCCCCCTTCCCACCCCCGGTTATTCACCTTCCCCTCAGTTATTCAAAGACTAATGTAGGTGCTGCTGGGAAGGGAGTTTGCAGATGTAACTAAGGTCTCAAATCAGTTGACCTTAAGACAGGGGGATTCTCCTGGGTGGGACTGTCCTAATCAGGTCAGCCCTTAAAAGGACTGGGTTCTTCTGAGCAAAGAGATTCAAAGCGTGAGGGGGATTCAATGTGAGGGAATTTCTCCATTGTGGCCTTTGAAAATGGAGGCCACATGGCAAAGAATGCTGGTGGACACTTGGTGTTGGGAGCAGCCCTCCCCAGGCTCCTCACTGACGGTTGTCAAGGAAAGAGGGTCCTCAGGCCTACAACTACAAGAAACCCAATTCTGCTCACAACCTCTGTATAAGCTTAGAAGAGGACCCTGAGCTCAAGACGAGAATGCAGCTTTGTGAAACCCTGAACAGAGAACCCATAGAGACCATGCCTGGATTTCTGACTAAGGAAATGCAAGCAAATGAATGCGTGTTGTTTTGAGTCACTAAGTCGTGGCAATTCGTTATGCAGTAACAGAAAACTAATCCGCGGGCTCATTGTGTAACAGATAAGCATCCAGCATTTTTTTCACGAGAACAGATTTATGAAGTGATATGCTTGCTAGTTGAATGTTATAAAATCACTCCTAACTTTTTTTGTGTTTTCATTTTATGGTTTCTACATAATGAAATTAAATAAAAAAATCAAATTTCATTCCTTCATCAACAACATCTAATTTGATGCCTACTACATACCAGGAACGGCTGTATATACTGGGCATACAGCTTTGACTTAAACAGCCCAAAGCCCCTGTGCTCATGTGCTTTACATTCTAGAGGCTTCCCAAGAGTGAGACGGAGCCATTGGGGTGTTTTAGTGAAGAAATGACACATCCTGACTCAATTAGCAGGATCACTGACCCCTGTGGGGAGAATAGCCCATGGGTGGCAGGTGAGAGGGTGGGGCTGGTGCCACAATTCAGGAGTGAGAGGGTGGTGGAGACTAAGGGGAGAAGAGGGCCTGAGGGGTGAGAGGACAGAGAGAAGGGCTGGAGGAGCAGGGGTGAGGAGAAGAAGAAGAGGGAAGGAATTCTAAAGCAGTGGAGTCCTCAGATTTAAACATATTGTTTCATGGAACTTTAATACATATATCTACAAGCCTAGCAGGATATTCTTTGCATTTGGTATTTAATTCACTCTGTGGGGCTGCCTAAAAACTAATTGATTCTTTATATTAATCAGTTTAAAAAATAACGTGACTCCATAAAATATGCACATTGCTTAGGTGTGAACAACTCATAAAAACAAGCAATATAGGAGCACTGGAGAAAGGCATTTTAACTGCATTGAAAACCTGTGACTTTGAGGTGATCAATCCACAGTATCAAACTGTGCTTCCATGTACTTCTTTGTACTGAAGATTTGTCAGGGACTCACACAGACACACTCAGGACTATGGAATGAAGATCATTTTTTCAGGTAAATAATCTATAATCAATCTACAAATGAAAATTTGGGTGAGTCTATTATGAGCCAGGTTTGTTGACAATAGTCCATGGCCTTCCTTCTGCAAGGAAGGAAGAGCACCAGAGAAGTGGGGTGTACAGAGTGTTTAAATACTGTCTTGGAACAAAGAGCATACATCACATATGATAGGAATGTCCCTTTCACAGCAGTCACAAGATGCTTTGTGGGCAAGCAGGTTGGTGGGCAGCCAATCAGTAGTCGCAAGGTGAGCATAGCAGGTCAGTAATTAATCTCTAGTTTCCAGAAAGAGATGCTCATCCTTAAGGAAATGACAATATGGGGGGAAGCTACATTCCTATCTTTAAGGGCATCATTCTTGCCTTTGGGACATAGTAAATGTTTAAAGCAGATGTACAATGCATGCTCCACAGGCCATGTCAGGCCCTTTTGGAAAAACAAGGTCAGGCTGAATTAGTTTTAAACCAAATGGCTTCCTCATATATTGCAATATATCCTATTTTTTCATTTATTTATGGGTTTTAAAATACAACAACCCGGAGTTACAGATACACTGTCTGGAAAAGTAAAACTCAGAACCTGTGTGAGTCTGATCAAAGTGTCGTTTAGACACTTTTACGATTATGGATTAGATTCTTTTATAGATTAGATTCCCGATGTTCAGAGGTTTTCAAGATTGTGTTACCGATTGTAGTTAGTGAACAAGAAGGAACCTGGTCTCCATGAGAACCTCTGTCTGGTGTTTTCAGGCACATCTTCTCCAGGTTTACAGAGAAAACCCCTGTCCCTCCACCTCCATTCCCAGGGCGAGCGATCTCTCTGGCATCAAGTTCCCTGGGGCTGAGTTTTCTTTTAGAAGAGTCCAGGGGAAGAGGTCAGGGGTGGGAGGAGGGGAGTCCATTTCAGGGAGAGGGATGCCAGTAAGAGGAGGAGAAGGGGCTGAGCCCAGCCTGGGGGTCTCTCTGGTTTCCTCAGACAGCCCCCGGGCCAGGCAGGACTCAGGGAGACGGTGTGACAGCTCTCGGTGCAGGAGGAGAGGGGTCACGGCAAAGTCCCAGGTCCCTGGACGTGGCTCTCCTGGTCTCAGGTCCGAGGGCGGAGTCTGCAGGTCAGTGCTGGGGAGTCCGCGTCTCCCTGAGTGTCACTTCTCCCTCTCACAACCTGTGTCAGCTCCTCCTGCCTGGAGACTCAAGACGCGGTCCCAGTTCTCACTCCCATTGCGTGTCCGGTGTCTACAGAAGCCAATCAGCGTCTCTGCGTTTCCCGGTTATAAAGTCTGCTCGGATCAGCCAGGACTCAGGTTCTCCCAGACCCCGAGGATGACGGTCACGGCAACTCGAGCCCTCCTGCTGCTCCTGTCAGGGGCTCTGGCCCTGACGGAGACCTGGGCGGGTGAGTGCGGGGTCGGGAGGAAACTGCCAATGCGAGGGGACCCGGCTGGCGGGGCGCAGGATCCCCGGGGAAGCGCGTCTCCACCGCCCCGGCTCAGACTCCCTCCCCTACCTCGTCCCTGCCACGTCCTGACACCTCTCCTTCCCTCTCCAGTCTCCCGCCGCCTCTTCTCACCCACTCGGGTCTCCCGTCGCCCCTTTTCCGTCTCCCGGGCCCCTTGCCCCGACGCCCCTCCCGGCCCCATCACCCTGGGACCCGGGGACCCGCGCCGGGAGGAGGGTCGGCCGGGTCTGAGCCCCTCCCCGCCCCCAGGCTCCCACTCCATGAGTTATTTCTACACCGCCGTGTCCCGGCCCGGCCGCGGGGAGCCCCGCTTCATCGCCGTCGGCTACGTGGACGACACGCAGTTCGTGCGGTTCGACAGCGACGCCGCGAGTCCGAGGATGGAGCCGCGGGCGCCGTGGGTGGAGCAGGAGGGGCCGCAGTATTGGGAGCGGGAGACGCGGACCGCCAAGGGCCACGCACAGACTTTCCGAGTGAACCTGAACACCCTGCGCGGCTACTACAACCAGAGCGAGGCCGGTGAGCGACGCGAGCCCGGGTCCAGGTCCCGACCCCCCATCCCCACGGACGGGCCGGGGTCCCCCCGAGTCTCCGGGTCCGAGATTCACCCTGAGGCTGCGGCACCCGCCCGACCCCCGACCCGGGAAGAGCCGGCGGGGACTTTTCCGCGGTTCCATTTTCAATTTAAGTTTAATCTCTGCGGGGGGACGGGGCCGAGTGGTCTGGGCTGACCTCGGGGCGGGGTCAGGGTCTCACACCCTCCAGGACATGTATGGCTGCGACGTGGGGCCGGACGGGCGCCTCCTCCGCGGGTACTGGCAGGACGCCTACGACGGCGCCGATTACATCGCCCTGAACGAGGACCTGCGCTCCTGGACCGCGGCGGACACGGCGGCTCAGATCTCCCGGCGCAAGTGGGAGGCGGCCGGTGCGGCGGAGGGCTTCAGGAACTACGTGGAGGGCACGTGCGTGGAGTGGCTCCTCAGATACCTGGAGAACGGGAAGGAGACGCTGCAGCGCGCAGGCACGCGGGGCCGCGGGGACTCCTGATCTGGGCTCGGGCTGGGGGCCTCCTACAAGGAGAGGAGGAAAATGGGGTAGACACCTGAATATACCCAGCCTGTGGGTGGGGAGACTGAGTTCGCCTGGGTTTTCAGGTCTAGTACCAGAGAGTGACTCGTCCAGGAGGCCTGCCTTTCAGGGTCAGTTAAGGGATGCACTCTCTCCGGGGATCGAGTGGGATGCCATCCCTGAAATGACTGGTGAGCTGTTCCCTTTGACTCTGGCAGCGGCTGCAGGAACCATGGAGGTTTTCTCTCTTGGGCCTAGTTCTCTGCCCCACACCCAGTGTGCTTGAGGCCTGACTCCATCTTTTCTGACTGACTCCGCGTCCACCCAAGTGAGGACCAGAAATCCCTTTTATCCCCCTCAGAGACCTGCCTCCTACCGTGGGCTGTCTCACCCTGATTCTAGAAATATCCAAAGAATAGCGATTAGTCCGGATGTCTGTGTCCGGGCTAGTGTCTGGGTTTTGTATTCTCTTTTCCGGTTGTCCTGTCCATTCTCAGGATGGTCACATGAGCGCTGCTTCAGTGGCCCAAGACAGATGTAGAGTTCCTGAATTTTCTGATTCTTTTCCTCAGACCCGCCAAAGGCACATGTGACCCACCATCCCATCTCTGACCATGAGGTCACCCTGAGGTGCTGGGCCCTGGGCTTCTACCCTGCGGAGATCACTCTGACCTGGCAGCGTGATGGGGAGGACCTGACCCAGGACACGGAGCTTGTGGAGACCAGGCCTGCAGGGGACGGGACCTTCCAGAAGTGGGCAGCTGTGGTGGTGCCTTCTGGAGAGGAACAGAGATACACGTGCCATGTGCAGCACGAGGGGCTGCCTGATCCTGTGACCCTGAGATGGGGTAAGGAGGGAGGCGTGGGCTCAGAGCCTCTTCTCAGGGAAATCGGGAGCCCCTCTGGAGACCTTCAGCAGGGTCAGGGCTGAGGCCTGGGGGCAGGGCCCTCACCCTCCCTTCCCTTCCCAGAGCCGCCTCGTAGTACACCATCCTCACTGTGGGCGTCATTGCTGGCCTGGGTCTCTTCATGGTCACTGTAACTGTGGTGCTTGGAGCCGTGATCTGGAGGAAGAAGCGCTCAGGTAGGGAAGGGGTGTGGTCTGAGATTTCTTGTCCCACTGGGGGGTTTCAAGCTCAGGTAGAAGTTTATGCTGCCTGTTAATGGCAAGTCCCATCCACAGGCACATGTGCTTTCTTAGTCTGGGGTTCTATTTGCTAACACTTAGTCTCTTTAGTAAAGCACATGTGAAAATGGAGGACAAAGTTATCCCCTTGATGGATCGGGAGATGGAGACCTGATTCCCAGCAGTCACAGGACTGAGGGGAGCTCCCTGCTGAGGACAGACCTCCAGGAGGGTGGTTGGTTCAGTCCCCACGTGTGTACTTTCCTCATGTTTCCTGATCCTGCCCTGGGTTTGTTATCACAGTTCTGGAAACTTCTCTTGGGTACAGGACTTGGGAGTTCCTTTAGGATCTCATGGGCCTGACTCTTCCCTGGCTTCTCACAGGATGTTTCCTTCCCACAGGTGGAAAAGGAGGGAGCTACGCTCAGGCTTCAAGTAAGGATGGAGTAGGGGAGTGATCCCTGAGACCCTTATAGTAGTGTAGATGGGATCCTATGGGGGGAACTCACCCACCTCACAGTCTTTCTTTAGTCTCGTCTCCTGTGGGCTCTGACCGCGTCCTGTTTTGTTCTGCCGCAGGCAGTGACAGTGCCCCGAACTCTGATGTGTCTTACGGCAGGTGAGGCCCTGGAGACCTGCACTGGGGAGGTGTTGGGGCAGAGGGGACAGGACTGGCTTATGGGGATTCTTTGGTTGGGACATTTTGAGCATGCAGTGGGCTGTTCACAGTGTCACCAATTATAGCAACTGACTTAAATTTGTTGGTGGTTATATTCTTCTATAGCATGAGACAGCTGCCTTGTGGGGGACTGAGTGATACAAGATTTCTGCCCGTCCCGCCCCCCATTATGACTTCAGGAATCTTTGACCTCTCTTTCTGCAAATGGCATCTGAATGTGTCTGCGTTCCTATTAGCATAATGTGAAGTGGTGGGGAGACTGGTCTCCCACCAACCCCTCCCCACACTGCCCTGTGTTCTCTTGCCTGATCGACTTTCCTGTTCCAGCAGAGGTGGGGCTGGGCCGTCTCCATCCCTGTCATAACTTCATTGTGCTGAGCTGTAACTTCTTACTTCCTTATTAAAAATAAGCATCTGGATATGAATTTGTTTTTTCACATTCTTGCCATGAGAGATTGATGGGTTAAGTAAAGGAGAAGATTCCTAAAATTTGAGAGAAGAAATAAAAGGAAGCCCTGAGAACCTTCCAGACACTGATCATTCATTCACCTGATATTAGTTGTGTGCTAGATGTATGATACAATATTTTTGCATCTGGGAAACATCATTGAAGTCAAAACAGACAGAAGTTGCTGGCCTTGTGGAGCCTATGTTATAGGGGGAAGAGACAGACTAATGCCATAAGCTTGGTAAATAGGACAGTGTTTATGATAGAAGGTGGTAAGTGCTATGGAAAAAATGCAGTGGGGAAGGCAATCCTGAGGGTGGGGAAGATAAGTTTTTTTGTTTGGTCACTGTAGGCCTCACTGAGAAGGTGACCTTGGAGGAAAGATGTGAAGGACTTGAGGAATTATCCACAAGGATGTCTGGGGGAAGTTCTTCCCAAGCAGGGGAGCCTCCAGTGCAAATGCAGTAGGGCAGGAGTGTGTCTGTGTGTTCTGGGAAGAGCAAGGTGGCTGGTGTGGCTGGAGAAGAGAGCAATTGAGATGAGATAGAGGTGTGGCCAGCACCGTGTAGGCCTGGAGGATGTTAGAAGAGTTTGCACCTTTGTTCTGAGTGAGATGGGGAGTTAAAAGAGAGTTTAGGGCAGGAGAGGAACGTGGGATGACTTTGAAAGGATCGCTGTGGCTGCTGTGCTGAGAGCAGAACTGGGAGGCAAAGGGCGAGAGAGGCCCTAGGGAAGCAGCAGGAACCAGGGCAGGATTCCAGGCTGGAGGTGGCCATGGCTTTCACTGGTGTGAGTGGTGGAAAGAGTGGGAAGTAACTGGATTCTGGATACATTCTGAACATGGACTTTGCAGTAAATTTCCTAATGGATTAATTTGGGAATGAGAAAGAGGAATCAAGGAGGACACCCAGAATTTTGGACTGTGCAAGTAGGAAGATGATGTTGCTGTCAGCAGAGGTGGGGAAGACTAGAAGGCGCATATTTATAGTAATTTGGTTTAAGAGATGTTGGAGCTGAGATTTCTTTTAGAAAAGCAAGTCAGATAGCAGATCGGCAGTTGGACAGATGAGTCTAGAGATTTGGAGAAATATCTGGCTAGAGACACAGTGTTGGGATGTGACACTATAAATAATATTCAAAGCCTTGAGAACGGATGAGGTCACCAAGGGAGTGATGGGTCTAGAAGAGAAAGGAACAAGGACTGAACCCTGGACCCCCCAGTGCTACTGGATCTCATCAGACCCCACACCCAAGGTGGACTGCACAGTTCTGACACTGCATCTAGAAGCATGGAGACGAGAGTCCCAACTTTTCTGTGCACAGGAATCCCCTGTATATCTTGCTAAGATTCAGAGAGACTGGAATAGAGCATAACAATCTGATTTTATAGCAAGGTTGGTGCTGATGCTGCTGGTCTTCAGATCACACATTTAGTAGCAAGAATGTAGACCAGGACTGCCTCGTGGCTGGGCATCAACCTCACGAGTGGGGCTTGTTAAATAAGCAATTCTTTGGTCTTGTGCCTAGTACTCTGAGATGGTGGGTCTGGGAGAGGCCTGACTGTTTTGTAAGAAGCCCCACAGCAATGTTGTTGCTCAGCCCTCATCAGTGGGCTCTGGTGACCAGCCCCCATCCTGAAGCTGTCTAGGAGTCTTCAGCCATCTCATTCACACACCAAAGTCACTCATCACTCAGGAGGATCCAAGTGTTTTAGGAGCTCTATGCCAGGAACCAGGGAGAAAGACTAGATATTTTTTATTGTACCACAGGCAACCCTCTGGTCTTTGACCGCAGATCCCTTATAGCAAGGGATCATAACAGTTAAAAGATGCTGGCACATTACATTCAGTCATTAACAATTAGTCCAGTCCATCATCCTGTTGGATGAGAATGTCTCCCAGGGTGAAGTTGCTCAGGTTTGCAGGCTTCCATTTGATCTTGTCAGGTTCCAGAAGCAGAAATGGTCTCAGCAATATGTGGCTTCACCCTTTCAGGCTTCTGGATAATTGAGCCAAGAGACAATGTCATCTCTTGCTCAGACTTCTGAGATGTTAATGTAATATTGGATTTCCCTCATTACATAACCCATTTATTCATTCCTTTACCCTCAGCTACTATTTCTCCTTATGTCCGTTTGTACCAAACTTCCACCTTTGGAAGGGACATTAGATTTGACCGCTGTGCTGGTCTAGACTGCAGGCAGCATATAATCTAGCAGTCCCTCCCGCTCAGCCTACTCCCTTTCATAGAGGGGCACATAGGCATAGAGCTAGTGGGCTGATCAGGAGGCAGTATAGCTGTATTCACGATCAGATGGGGTGAAGGCACAACCCTTAGGAATGCTGACATAAAAGTTTAAAAATTAGTCACAGTTTCTTACTTAAGAATCATTCCTGTTTCTGGCACTTGTAGTTGCACCTCTGTCCTGAGACCACTGCGTCATGTAGGAAGAGAGAAAGTTGGGGTGAAATGTAGTCATGCCAACTTCCTCCCCGCTTGGGAAGAATTTTCTAGTCATACCAGCATTCTACCCCACCCCCCTCCCCAAATCCTCCAGAAAAAAGAGAGGAAACTCTCTAGTGGAGACAATCCTGTAGTCTCACTCATGTTGAGTGTGAGCACACATTTGTGAAGATGTGTAAGCCAGCCCTTCATGCCTGTGAACAACCCCACCCCCACCCCATTTTAGACAACCAAAGAGAGTTTCAATAGCACATTCCAATTCTCTATCACACTATTGCTCTGAGGAGGTTATCCCTCTGCACATTGTTGGACTGTATGGGCTGTAAAGTATGTTCTTTGGCCTGAAGAATGTGACTCCGCAGTGCAAATTGGTGCAATATCTTTTGTTCTGGTTCTTTTGTAGAACTCTGAACATTTGCATCTACCACTGGGTAAGTAAAGCTCAATCCAGAGTCAACATCTACTCCTGTCAAGACCCATTTGTAGACCCCCTGGGTTACCAGCATTGGTCTGATTTGCCAGCTATGTTCAAGGCCTTGCCATCAGGGAATCTGCCAGATAGCTGTCTGTAGTCTCAGGTTCCTAGAAAGAACAGTTCTTTTTGGTATCTTGTGCCTCAGAGGATGCAAGAGGAAACTGTCTAGACGCAGGCCATCTCTGCATTGCTGCAGCCCCCCAATGTTCACTTATTCCATGGGCCCAGGTAGCCACCTGAAGGAGGACACCAGGTTATCCACTCATCAATTCCAAGGCCTTCCAAACCTGGAAGGGGGTTCTTGTGATGGGCATCGATGTGTTCTACTTTAAGGCACCCCTCAAGTTCCCACAGATCTGTGCCCACTATGGGCATTCCTTCTACAGACCAGGTTTCCACTGCCCTCTGCCTGACTATATGGCCTAGCTGTTGGCCACTGCCCATGAGTTGGAAAAACTAAACCATACTAAACCATTTCATCTTTTTTCAATTCTTCCATCATTGCCAGGAAAACCACATGCAACTCAGCTCATCAAACTGATCTGTTTTTACCTTCCTTGATCAGAGCAGTGGCCTTCCAAACACGATGTTGTCCCTTCGCCTTGGAACTGCTGTCCATAAATGAAGCAGCTCTTTGCAGGTCATGACAGCTGTTTATAGACACTGTTCAAGTGATGATAGAATCCAGCAGCTCCTCATGCAGTTCCAAAGTCAGTCCTAGGAGGATAGAGGCTCCCTGCTCATGCGAGTAGCCTCCCTGCCTTCCCCAAGTAGAATGATCCTGTACAAACTGTTTCTACTTTTTTTACTTATGATTTTTGAACTTTATTATTCTTATTATTTCTTGGTAAACTTTTTATGGTACTACACATACAGAAAAGTTCATAGCTCGTGACTTTTCACAAACTTAATGTCCTATGTAACTAGTACTCATGATGTTGGCTGTGGGTTTGTCATATATGGTCTTTATTATGTTGAGGTAGTTTCCTTCCATCCACATTTTGTTCAGGGTTTTTATCATAAATGGCTGTTGGATCTTGTCAAATTCTTTCTCTGCATCTATTGAGATGATCATGTGGTTTTTATTCCTCAGTTTGTTGATGTGTTGTATCAACGTAGATTGATTTGTGGATGTTGAACCATCCCTGTGTCCCTGGTATGAATCCCACTTGATCATGATGTATGATCTTTTTGATGTATTGCTGTATTTGGGTTGCAAAAATTTTGTTGAGGATTTGTACATCTATGTTCATCAGCGATATTGGCCTGTAGTTCTCCTTTTTTGTGCTGTCCTTGTCAGGCTTTGGTATCAGAGTGATGTTGGCCTCATAGAATGTGTTAGGAAGTGTTCCATCTCCATATTTGTTTGGAATAGCTTGAGAAGGATAGGTATTAAATCCTCTCTGAAAGTTTGGTAAAATTCCCCAAGAAAGCCATCTGGTCCTGGGGTTTTATTCTTTGGGATGCTTTTGATTGCTGTTTCAATCTCTTTCCTTGTGATTGGTCTATTCAGATTGTCTGTTTCTTCTTGACTCAGCTTTGGGAGGTTGTAAGAGTCTAAGAATTTATCCATTTCCTCTCAGTTATCCATTTTGTTGGCATATAGTTTTTTGTAGTCTTCTCTTATAATCTGTTGTATTTCTGTGGAGTCTGTTGTTATTTCTCCTCTTTCATTTCTGATTTTGTTTATTTGAGCTTTCTCTCTTTTTTTCTTTGTACATCTGGCTAGGGATTGGTCAATTTTATTTATCTTCTGAATCAGCTCTTTGTTTCATTGATCCTTTCTACTACCTTTTTTGTTTCAATAGCATTTATTTCTGCTCTGATTTTTATTATTTCTCTCCTTCTACTGACTTTGGGCTTTGTTTGTTCTTATTTTTCTTATCAGTTAGGTGTAACTTGAGATTGCTTATTTGGGATTTTTCTCATTTGTTAAGATGTGCCTGTATTGTAGTGAATTTCACTCAATACAGCTTTTGCTGTATCCCATATGAGTTGGTATGATATGTTATCATTTTCATTGGTCTCCCGGAATTTTTTGATTTCTCCTTTAATTTCTTCAATGATTCATTGCTTGTTCAGTAGCATGCTGTTTAGTCTCCACTTCTTTGTCTCTTTCTCAATTCTTTTCTTGCAGTTAATTTCTAACTTTATAGCATTATGATTGGAAAAGATGCTTGTTATTATTTCAATTTTTAAAAATTTTTAGAGGCTTGCCTTGTTTCCCAACATATGGTCTATCTTTGAGAATGTTCCATGCATACTTGAGAAGAATATGTATTCTGCTGTTTTTGAATGGAGTGTTCTATATATGTCTGTTAAGTCCAGATGGTTTAGCTTTTTGTTTAATTCCACTGTTTCCTTGTTGATTTTCTGTCTGGATGATCTATGCATTGATGTGAGTGGGGTGCTGAGGTCCCCTACTATTATTGTGTTATTTTTAATATCTTCTTTTAAGTTTGTTAATAGTTGCTTTATGAATGTTGGTGCTCCTGTGTTGGGTGCATAGATATTTATAAGAGTTATGTCTTCTTGGTGTAGTGTCCCTTTGATCATTATATACTGTCCCTCTTTGTCTCTCTTTACCTGCCTTATCTTGAAGTCTACTTTGTCTGCTATAAGTGTTGTGACACCTGCTTTCTTTTGTTTGCCATTAGCTTGGAGTATTGTCTTCCACCCCTTCACTCTGAGCCTGCGTTTGTCATTGGAGCTGAGATGTGTTTCCTGGAGGCAGCAAATTGTTGGATCTTGTTCTTTAATCTATCTTGCTGCTCTGTGTCTTTTTATTGGAGCGTTCAATCCATTTATCTTTAGGGTGATTATTGAAGTATGAGGGCTTAATGCTGTCATTATATCACTTGTTTTATGGTTTTCCTGCATTTCCCTTGTTTCTCGTCCCGTGTGTTTTGGTCTACCCATTGAATTATGCAATTTTTTAATGATGTTTTTCTTTGTTTTTTCCTTATTTATTTTTTGTGTCTCTGTTCTGCTTTTAAGTTTAGTGGCTACCCTGAAGTTTATATTCAGGATCTCTTGTATAAGATAGTCCATTTTCTGATGGCCTCTTATTTCCTTAATCTAAGCCAATTCAGTCCCTTTCCTCCTCCCCTCCTAAGTTGTTTTTCTCATATCTTATTCCAACTTGTGTTGTGAGTTTGTGGTTAAAGTCACAAAATTGTCTTTGTTTTTGGTGTTTTCCTTCTTTAGCCTAATGCTACAGTTGAATATTTGCTATCCTATTCTGATTCTGTCTACCTATTTATCTCCTTACTGTGTGTTTTGTGGCCCCTTTCTCCCTTTTCTTCTTTTTTCAGGTATGAGGGCCTTCTTGAGGATTTCTTGTAGGGGGGAGTCTCATGGCAACAACGTCCCTTAGCTTTTGTTTGTCTGGGAAAGATTTAATTTCTCCCTCATATCTGAAGGATATTTTTGCTGGATAGAGTATTCTTGGCTGAAGATTCTTGTCTCTTAAAGTTTTGAATATGTCATTCCATTCTCTCCTAGGTTGTAAGGTTTCTGCAGAGAAAAGTCTGAAAGCCTGATAGGGGTTTCTTTGTAGGTTATTTTCTTCTGCCTTGCTGCCCTGAGCAGTCTTTCTTTGTTATTCATTTTTGCCAGTTTTACTACTATATGCCTTGCAGTAGGTCTTTTTACATTGACAAATCTAGGAGATCTGGAAGCTTCTTCCACACATATTTCCCTCTCTTTCCCTAGATTTGGGAAGTTCTCTGCTATTATTTCTTTGAACATGCTTTCTGCTCCATTCTCCTTCTCTTCACCTTCTTGGATACCTATAATTCTTATGTTGCATTTCCTCATTGAGTCGGATATTTCTGGGAGATTTTCTTCATTTCTTTTTAGTCTCGTTTCTCTCTCCTCCTCTGTCTGGAGCATTTCAACTCGTCTATCTTTGATTATGTTGATTTGCTCCTCTATGATGTACACTTGAGCATTAAGGGAATATGTATTTTGTTTTATCTCTTCCATTGTGTTTTTCATCTCTAATATTTCTTTTTTTTTTAAGATTTTATTTTTTTTCCTTTTTCTCCCCAAAGCCCCCTGGTACATAGTTGTATATTCTTCATTGTGGATCCTTCTACTTGTGGCATGTGGGATGCTGCCTCAGCGTGGTTTGATGAGCAGTGCCATGTCTGCACCCAGGATTCGAACCAATGAAACACTGGGCTGCCTGCAGTGGAGTGTGTGAACTTAACCACTCGGCCACTGGGCCAGCCCCTCATCTCTACTATTTCTGGTTGATTCTTCTTTATAGTTTCAATCTCTTTTGTGAAGTAGCTCCTGAACTTGTTGAATTGTTTGTCTATATTCTCTTTTACTTCGTTGAGTTTTTGGATGATAGCTATTTTGAATTCATTGTCATTTAGCTTACATATTTCTGTGTCCTCAGGACTGAGTTCTGGGTGCTTGTTGATTACCCCGTAGTCTGGAAATTTGATGTAGTGTCTGATGTTGGAAGGTCAGCTCTTTCACACTCTGTTATTCGGTTGCAGTTACAGCCTATCACCACTGGGTGGGGGTCGAGAGCCACATATTATGAGTCCTCCACCTTCAGCCCAGATGGCGTGGTGTGGGTAGGGTGAGGGGGAGGCAGGGGCATTTTCTGCAGTGTGCAGTCTGCTATTTGTGGATCAGCTCTTGCTATTTGGTCTCTTGAGGTCTTGGGTTGATGAGGTCACCCTGCATGAAAGCTCTTGCCCCATTAGAGGGCTTCCCTTTAGGCTGCAAGGGCCCTAGGGATTCCTTGGTGATCCTGTGGATGCACGACCCCTCCCCCACTCCTTCCCTCACAGATCCTCCTGTAGCAGTGATAGCAGTCTTTAGGGGAGGCAGCGCAGTTTTCTCTTACACGATTCCAGCTTCTCTTAGAGGGGCTCAACCCTCTCTGCCCTCCATCATGTGGCTGTGTGTCTCTCTGAGGTCTCTGTGTTGTCAGGATATCTTCTGATGGAGTATGGCTGCCACTTTTTGTTGTATGTTGGAGGGGAGAGAGTCCCGGGCAAGTGCACTCTGCCATTATGCTGATGTCACTCCCATTTAAAGTAGCTATTGATAAGTATGTACTTATTGTCATTTTGTTACTTTTTTTCTGGGTGTTTTAATAGTTCTTTGTTATTTTCTTCTTCTCTTGCTCTCTTTGCTTGTGGTTCGATGACTTTCTTTAGTATTATGTTTGGGTTCCTTTCTCTTAATTTTTTGTGTATTTATTATAGGTTTCTGGTTTGTGATTACCATGAGGTTCATATATAATTAGTTACATATATAGCAATCTATATTAAGTTGATGGTCTCTTTAGTTTTACTTCTTGCTAAAAGCTGTTTTACTCCTCTCCTCCCACATTTTGTGTTTTTATATCACGTCCAACTTCTTTTTCAATGTGTGTATCCATTACCCTCTTATCATGGAAATAGGTAATTTTAGTACTTTTATCTTTTGACCTTCATATTCTCTTCATAGGTGGTTGATCTGCTACCTTTACTGTATTTTTTGCCTTTACCAATGATTTTATTGCCTTGTTTTCTTGATAATTTTCTTATTCCTATTTGTGGTGGTTTTCTTTCCCACTTAAATAAGTCCCTTTAGCATTTCTTGTAAGACTGGTTTCTTGGTGATAAACTCCTTTAATTTTTGCTTGTCTTGGAAAGTCTTTATCTCTCCTTCCATTCTGAATGATAGCCTTGCCAGGTAGAGTATGCCTGGCTGTAGGTTTTTTTCCTTTCAGCACTTTAAATATATCATGCCACTTCCTTCTAGCCTGTAAGGTTTCTGCTGAGAAGTCAGCTGATAGCCTTATGAAGTTTCCTTTGCATGTCACTTGTCTTTCTCTTGCAGCCTTAAGGATTCTCTCTTTATCTTTAATTTTGGAATCTTAATTATAATGTATCTTGATGTGGGTCTCTTTGGGTTTATCTTGTTTGGTGCTCTCTGTGCTTCCTGTATGTGGATGTCTGTTTCCTTCCTTAGGTTAGGAAAGCTTTCAGCTATTATTTCTTCAAATAGATTCTCTGCCCCTTTGTCTTTCCCTTCTCTTTCCGGGACACCTATAGTAAGAATGTTAGTGCAGAGGCAGGCCCTGTGGCTGAGTGGTTAAGTTCATGTTCTCTGCTTTGACAGCTTAGGGTTTCCCCGGTTCAAATCCTGGGCTCAGACCTGGCACTGCTCATCAGGCCATGCTAAGGCAACGTCACATATAGCAGAACCAAAAGGACTACAACTACAATATACAACTATGTACTCAGGGGGACTTTGGGGTGAAGAAGAAAAAAAAAAGACTGGCAACAGATGTTAGCTCAGGGCCAATCTTAAAAAAAAAAAAAAAGGAATGTTAGTGCAATTGATGTTGTCCCAGAGATCCCTTAGACTGTCCTCATTCTTTGTAATTCGTTTTTCTTTCTTCTGTTCAGCTTGAGTGATCTCCTGTAGTCATTCATCTGGCTCACTGATCCGTTCTTCTGTATCATCTACTCTCCTATTGAGTCCCTCTAGTGAACTTTTCATTTCCAGTATTGTATTCCTCGTTTCTGATTGGTTCTTTTTTGTATTTTCCAGTTCTTTGTTGATGTTCTCACTGAGTTCATCCATTCTCCTCCCAAGATCAGTGAGCATCCTCATGACATTTTGTTTGAACTCTTTATCAGGTGGATTGTTTATTTCTGTTTCATTTAGTTCTTTTTCTGGGGTTTTATCCTGTTCCTTTACTTGGGATGTATTTCTTTGCCTCCTCATTTTGCCTCTTTATCTGCGATTAAATCTATGTATTACGTGGGTCAACTACATCTACCGATTTGGGAGAGGTGGCCTTATGTAAGAGATGCCTTATGAGGCCCAGCAGTGTGCTTCCGCCTCATCACCAGTTCCAAATGTTCCAGGAGTGACCCCTGTGTGGGCTATGTGTGTCCTTCTGTTGTGGCAGGGTTGTTGTTGCTGCAGGTGCCTGGGGAGGGTAGGCTGTCCCCCTGGCTGGCTGGTTGTAATGCTCAGCTGCATGTGGCTGCTATGGACACTTCAGTCATTTTATTGGACATGGGGAGCCCCAGCACACTTGGCTGCAAGGTCTAATAGCACATTACTGTTTCAGTTTTTCTGTTAGGTGAGTAGGTCCCCAGTGTGGCTGGTTGTTTGGCTCAGGGGCTTACAGTTGCTGTAGGGCTCTGGCCTGCAAGACTCTTGTCAGCTATCTCAGCATTGTAGCTGAATGGGGCTTCCCACAGGCATGGGAGTACCCAGCTGCTTCAGGCTTTTGAAGATGGGGCTGATCCCCTACGTGGCTGTTTGAGAAGCACAAGTCTGCTGCAACTGACGTGCTCCACGGCCCACAGGGTCACACACACTGTCAACATAGTCCTGACCTGTGTGCACATCCCAACCATCTGAAGTGGACCCTGTCACCCCACTGCGGAGGCCCCACACACTCCACCAACACCGTTCACCTCCACACTCTCCTCATGCACACCCTGCCCAGCAGAGGCAGACCCATTTTCCTGGCTACAGAGGATCCACACATGCCACCTATGCAGGCCCACAAGTTGCCTGAGGGCTTGCTGTCAGGTGGGGTTGGTCCCTAAGGCAAGCTGCTTGCCCTGGCTGAGCTAGATTAAATCAGTGCTCTAGTGCGTTGTGGAGACCCAGGGCTAACAGGCCAAGGGAAGAGCTCCAATGGTATCTGTCAGTGTCTGTGTCAGTATGCCTATAGTAGCTCACAATAATGGCTGCTGCCAATGTCTCAGTCCCTGGAGAGGTCTCACCTCTCACTGAAATGCACCGAGAGACCATCAAGTGAGTGTTTTTTCACCAAAGGACTGTGTACCTTTCTTTCTTGTGATTTTGGATTGCTTTCTGAAATGGGTGAATTTGTGCATGGGCCCTTTAAGAGCTGGCTTTTTTCCCTTATGTCTGACAGCTTTTCTGGGGGTATTCCCTACTGTAGTTAATAGCCAGCAAAGCCAGATATTATGACATGTGTCTCAGTTGTACTGAGTCCAAAGGATGCTTATAGCGGTAACAGTCTGCTGCTCAGGTCCCCCACTCCTCCAGGGAAGGCTGTGTACCTTAGGATTGCTCCAGGCCATCCATGAGGTGTCACAGCTTGTGAAGATAGCTTTATTTCTCTCCAGAAAGGAATTTCTGCCTCTTCCACATCAGGCAGGGCTTTCCCTTGTTGTGGGTGTTCTTTTTATCCTATTTTAGTTCTCTCTCAGGGGTAATTGTTCCTAGAGTACCTGTAAATTTGTTGTACCCTTGGGCAGAGGTGAGTTCAGAGTCCAACTATGCTGCCATTTTCTCATAGGGTTTCATTCAGCGAGTATCTGTTGGGGCCTGCTCTGGCGAGATGTGCCCAAGCTCCACAGCTGGTTGGTGGAAAAGCCTGGAGGACTCAGTTTCAAATCTACCTGACTTGAAAGATCATACCCATTGACCTGGCTGAAGTATTGATTTCTCCTTTTTCTTCTTACTGGCCCAGGATAACTCTTTTTTCTTGTCCCTGATATGCACTGCAAGGTTTGCCTTCTTTGGTAGGTCCGGGCACTGTTGTATCACTTGTACTCTGGGCTCCTGAGAAAGCATAACATTGGTACAGGTTTCAAGCTTTGTTGAACCAGTGAGCCCTCCATTCAAATCTGTATTAGGACAAAAGTCCTATGTACACACTGTGTGCATGTGAGCCTGAGCATACATGTTGAGCTTCCTGCAGTGTGTTCTGCAATGTTCTCCTGTTGTTGCCGGAGGGAACAACCACCCACCTGTGGGCAGAGATCTTTCAGAGGGAGTGGATGGTTCCAGTTTTGATCATTTGGGAAAAGGTAGGTCTTCAGACAGAAAGCCATGCCTCAGAAGGCAAGATTGCTGGGGAGTGGACAGCTGCTAACCAAGCTTGCAATCTTTGGGACATCATACTGAATTCAGAGGAAAGATGGCCTCTGCCATGGTGTAGGGAGCGAGAGCTTCCTAGAGGTCAGCGGTTCTTAAACTTGGGAGGTTGAAGCACTTTTAGATAAGGCCAAGGATTTTCCTCATTAGCTGACATGTTCCTACTTTTCAGTGGAAAAAGAACCAAGAATCTCTGTAAGGTTTTGGGAAAGAGAAGCTTTCCCTCATGTCTTTTAGTGATAAGGTTATGCATGATTCATATTTGAATTGCAATGTGTGCATGGCTTGAAGTCTTAATTACTGGAACATATGAGTTGTTAAACTACTTATGTAAACTACTGTTAAAGATAAGTGAAACCATCCAGCATAGGGTTAAACGACCCACAAGCAGCTAACATTGAAGGTAAACCAACCACATTTATAAATTAAAAGTGAGATTAGCAGATATTAAGAAAATAAAGCAAATGGAACTTCTGAAAGACCATCTAAATGATATATTAAGAGCAAAGTATCCTTCCTGAAAACTCAACATTTCAACCATCTGAGTTTTGACGTCAGGTATGAACTCTAAAATGGACTAACCTCCAATAATTCATAGTAGTAGTTCTAAGCCATAAGTTAAAATAGAGTCTGTGGATTTTGGCTTTGTTCATCTAAGAGAACTAAAGAAGGGGCTGGTATTTGGGTAAATTCAAATCTATTGGATAAGGTGTGGGTCTCACAATCATGGAAATGAAGGAATGAAGATAAATATATGTAAACTGATGACCTAGTTTGATGTTACCATGTATATTTATTTCATTCCTGAGTATCTAATAAAGTCTTTTTTTCTTTATGTTAAAAAGCTTTATTTACATCTAATAGAATCTTAATCAAATAAGAGTTCTGGCCTGGTCACTGCAGGAGGGGCCTGTGTTCAGCCAGGGACAAGCAGAGGATTATGGAAAGCATCATCCACAAAGTCGAGGGGATGCAGAGCTCCCTGAAGCTAGTGTGCTGATGGCACTTTCAATATTGCATCATACCTAGGGGATTGGCAGGACGGGGGTAACTGACATGAATCATTACACCCTTCATGTAAAACTTTTGTGGAGATGGACATTTAGGAATATTGAAGTCTATTTGTTATATTAATGTGAGGGCTTACTAAGTGTCAAAGACCCTTCTAGACACTTTTTTTCCTGTCACAGGTGAACTTCATGGTAACCTTTCAAGAGAGTTTCTCATTTCCCTTTTTTTCCATGTGGATGTCCAGTTGTTCAAGCACCATTTGTTGAAAAGACTATTGTTTCTCCATTGTATGGCCTTTGCTTCCTTGTCAAAAATCAGTTAGCTGTATTTTTGTGGGTCTTTTTCTCGGGTCTCTGTTCTGTTCCATTTATCTACATGTGTATTCTTCTGCCAATACCACATTGTGTTGATTGCTGTAGATTTATAGTAAGTCTTGAAGTCAGGCTGTTTCAGTCCTCTGATTTTGTTCTCCTATGGTGTGCTGGCTCTTTTGCCTCTCCATGTAACTTTAGAATCAGTTTTCAATATCCACAAAATAAGTTGTTGGGATTTTGATTGGTATTACATTGAATCTATAGATCAAACTGTGAAGGACTGACATCTGGACGATATTGAGTCTTCCTATCCATGAACATGGAATATCTCTCCATTTATTTACTTCTTTGAGTTCTTTCATCAGAGTTTTGTAATTTTCCTCATATAAATATTGTACACATTTTGTTAGATTTATACCAAAGTATTTCAATTTTGGGGAATTCTAATGTAAACGGTATTGTGTTTTTAATTTCAACTTCCACTTGTTCATTGCTAGTATATAGACAAGTGATTGACTTTTGTATATTAACCTTGCTACAATTTCTTGTTAGTTGTTAGTTCCAGGAGTTTTTCATTGTAGTTGTTGATTCTTTGGATTTTCTGTATAGACAACCATGTCATCTGCTGACAAAGTTTTATTTCTTCCTTCCCAACTTTATATCTTGTTTTTGTTTTTGTTTTTTTTTTGTCTTATTGTGTTAGCCAGGACTTCCAGTATGATAGTGAGAATGAGTAGTGAGAGGACATATCCTTGCCTTGTTCCTGATCTCAGCAGGGAAGCCTCTTACTTCTCACTATCAAGTATGTTGTTAGCTGTGGGTTTTTTGTAGATACTCTTTATCAAGTTGAGAAGTTTCCCTCTATTCCTAGCTTCCTAAGAGTTTTTTTTATCATGAATGAGTGTTGGATTTTGTCAAATACTTTTTCTGCATCTATTTATATGATCCTGTCGTTTTTCCTCATTAGGCTGTTGATGTGATGGATTATATTCATTGATTTTCAAATGTTGAACTAGACTTGTATACTTGGGATAAATCCCACTTGGTTATGGTATATAGTTCTTTTCATGCATTGTGAACTCAACTTGCTAATATTTTTTTGAGGAATTTTTGCATCTATGTTCATGAGAGATATTAGTCTGTAGGTTTCTTTTCTTGTAATATCTTTGTCTGGGTTTGGTCTTAGGGTAATGTTGGCCTCATAGAATGAGTTAAGAAGTATTCCCATTGCCTCTGTCTGCTGGAAGAGATTGTAGAGATTTGGCATAATTTATTCACTAAATGTTTGGTAGAATTCACCAGGGAACCTATTTGGGCCTAGTGTTTTCTGTTTTGGACTGTTATTAATTACTGATTCAACTTCTTGTATAGATATAGGTGTATTTGAGTTATTTATTTTATTTTACTTTTTAAAATTATTTTTTGAATAATATTAGTTTGCAGTAGAGTTGCAAAGCTAGAACACAGAGTTCTTATATACCTTATGCTCAGCTTCCCCTAATGTTAACATCTAACAAAACTATGTTAAGACTAAGAAACTAAGAAATTGGTACAATCCTGTTAGCTAAATTATAGACTTTATTTATTTATTTATTTCATTTATTTTGTTTTGAGGAAGATTAGCTCTGAACTAACATTGGCAGCCAATTCTCCTCTTTTTGCTGAGGAAGACTGGCCCTGAGCTAACATCTGTGCCCATGTTCCACTACTTTATATGTGGGACACCTGCCAGAGCATGGCTTGACATGTGGTGTGTGGGTCTTCACCTGGCATCTGAACTGGTGAACCCTGGGCCACTGAAGGGGAATGTGCCAACTTAACCACTGCACCGTCAGGCCGGCCACCTTTTTTTCCTGTTTTTTGTTTTTGGTTTGTTTTTGAGGACGATTAGATCTGAGCTGACATTTGCCATCAATACGCCTCTTTTTTGCTGAGGAAGACTGGTCCTGAGCTAACATCTGCACCCAGCATCCTCTGCTTTGTATGTGGGACGCTTGCCACAGCATGGCTTGACAGGTGGGGGGTAGACTTTATTTAGATTTCACCAATTTTTCCACTAATGTCCTTTTTCTGTTCCAGGGTCCAAACCAGGGTACCTTAATGTGTTAAGTTATTATGTCTCCTTGGTCTCCCCAGATCTGTTGAGTTTCTCAGTCTTTACCTGTTTTCATGACCTTGAAAGTTTTGAAGATTATTGGGGAGATAATTTGTAGACTGTCACTCAGTTTGGGTTTGTCTGATGTTTTCTCATCATTAGACTGGGGTTATGGGTTTGGGGAAGAACACCATAGAAGTGAACTGCCCTTCTCATCACCTCATGTCAGGGGGAGCATGATGTCAACATGACATTTACCTCTGATTAAATTATGTCTGCCAAGTTTCTGTAACTTTTCCCTCTCCATATTCTATTCTTGAAAAGTGAGTCGCCATGTCCAGCCCACTTTCAAGGGGAGAGAAGGTAAGCTCCACCTCCTGGCAGGGGGATCCTCTTGCATCTATGTTCATGAGAGACATTACTTGGAATTCTTCTGTAAGGAAGATTTGTCCCTTCTCCCTCATTTAAAAATCTTCAATCATTTATATATTTCAATATGAACTCAATATTTATTTTATATTTTGGGTCATAATCCATGACTCTTGTTATTTTGCTGCTCAAATTGTTCCAGCTTTGTTCCTAGGGAGCTCTTTCAGGTTGGTTCCTGTGACCCTTTGACATGCACGATTTTGTGGAGTTGCACTTCTCTTCTGGCTTTACAAGATGTTCCAGGCTCATCTTGTATTGCTTCTGTCTCAGCTCTAGAATCAGCTATTTGTCTAAGGATTCCTAGTTCCTTTTATTGGAGAATGATATTTAGAGACTAAGATCTGGGCACTGGGTGCTCATTTCACTTTCTAAAGAGGACACAGAGGTTCTAGAGCCGTCCAAGCTCACACAGGCAAATAGGTGGCTCTCACTTCAGCACCACATTCGAGTTTGTTCAGTGCAGCCTTTAGGACCCAATGCACTATGGCCAGTTCTCCATAGATGCCTTTCTTTGTTAAAGCTTCTGTTTTTCCTCTCTGCAGGGTTTAGACATTAAAATTTAATTTCTTAATATTTGAAGACTTTCCTAAAAGAAAAACTTTGATCTTACAAAATTGACTAGAATAGGCAAGAGAAAAAAAACAGCATCTGGAGAAATCTCTTGTATTTTTCTTTCATGCGGAATATTTTCCCATTCCTGCTGCTGTTTCCATGTCCCTGGGCCTGGGGGAAGGATGTCTTGGACCATGAGAGAAAAATGATTTGGAAACATGTTCCTTCATTGCCTCCCCCAGCTCTTCAGCTTCTCCTCTGGCTGTGCCCATCCTCCTCCCCCACCCCTGGCCCAGGAGCCCTTCCTGCCTTCAGCCCCACCTAGAGCCCAGCCTCTCCCCTAGAGCTGCCCCTTAGTGGAAGTGAGCCATTCCTACCGCAGGAGGGCAGAGGAGGAGAGGGAGAGGTCAGAGCCTGGGACTGTGGGAGAAGGAACAGCAGGAAAGAAGGAGGTTAGAGAGAGAAGGACTTCTGCATGAAGGTGAGATGTGAGTGATCAGAGGGGGACTGAACACATAGCTGGCATCTCCATTTGGAGGAAAGGGAGGGCCTTGGGAACAGGGACAGAGAGCACAGGCAGGGTCTGGATGAGATTCACCCCTACTCTCAAGCCTGTCTCTGACAACACCCCAGGTCACACCAAGGGTGCCTTTCAGTCCCAGGTGCTCTATCAGGTACCTGTATCTTGGCTCTTCTCCAGGGATGACCTCCACTGCTGCCCAGCCTTGGTGTGTCTTGTCCCACCCAGGTTGGGTCCCCCTGAGTCCTGAGTCCACAATCAGTTCCTTCCCTTCCTGCAGCCAGGTCAGCATGGTGTTGGCAGGTAAAGAGTCACATGCTCAGCCTCCACAGTGTGATGGCCCTCAGAATCTTCCTTGTCAGTCACCACGACCTTGGAGGACACTGGTGAGAGATAGTAGAGAGATGGAGTGAGGGTGGGGCCCCACCTTAGCTTCCTCCCTCCTCTCCTAGTCTTCCTCCACAGCAGCGCCTCCTCCCTCCCCCAGCCCCAGGACTTCTGAAAGCCCAGGCAGGGAGGGGGGAAGCCCACTTCTGTGCCAGGAGTCTCTCCACAGTGTGCGCACTTCCACTCCCACTGCAATTGTAGGGCCTGCTCCGTGCAGAGCCCCGGGTACTCACAGAAGGCGATGCAGGAATGTTCTTCCTTCAAATATCTGCGTGGCTCAGTTCCTCACCTGCTTCAAGTCTGCTCAGCTGTTGCTTCAGTGAGGCCCGTCCTGAACACCCTATTTAAAAGTGCCACCTCTCCCATCACCTTCATTGACTGTCGACTTTCATTTTTTTTTTTTTAAGAGTTTATTTTTTTCCTTTTTCTCCCCAAAGCCCCCCGGTACATAGTTGTATATTCTTCGTTGTGGGTCCTTCTAGTTGTGGCATGTGGGACGCTGCCTCAGCATGGTTTGATGAGCAGTGCCATGTCCGCGCCCAGGATTCGAACCAACGAAACACTGGGCCACCTGCAGCGGAGCGGGCGAACTTAACCACTCGGCCATGGGGCCAGCCCCCAACTTTCATTGTTTTTTCTCTATATCTCTTATCACTTTCTAACATAGTATGAAGGCTTCTTTTTTCCAGGGATGGACTCAAGAATATCCCCCACCCCCATACTCTTTTGCAATGTGACCTCGTCATCTCCTAAGAGGTGGAGGCTTAGTCCCCTCCTTTTTGATGTGTGATGAGCTTTGATAATAGCACATGAGAAGGTGATACTGCTTGACTTCTGAGGTTCTGACATAAGATGCTTTGTGGTTTCTGACTTGTCCACTTGAAGCACTCCCTCCTGGGACCCACAGCAAACAGGCTACGCCTAGCCACCAATTGCCCCTGATGACTCGGGACATCGAAAGGGGTCTGTCTAGGTTGTGGGGTCATGGGCGACTGCTACCCAGATCGCAGCTATGGCTCAGCTGCGGCACGTGGGGCTCTGGGGATCCCTCCCCTGGCTTGTGGAACCCCTATCTGTTCAGGCTGCTGTAACAGAATACCATAAATTGAGTAGCTTAGAAACAACAGAAATTTGTTTCTCACAGTTCTGACAACTGAGAAGACAACGATCAAGGGACCAGCAGATTGGGTGTCTGGTGAGAACCCTTTTCTTGGTTCATAGATGGCCATCTTCTCACTGTGTCCTCACATGGTGGAAGAGGCTGGGGAGTGCTGTGGGGTCTCTTTTATAAGGACGCTAATCCCCCTCATGAGGGCTCCATTCATAATCTAATCACCTTCCAAAGGCCCCAAATACCATGACCGTTGGGGAAAGTTTCAACATATGAGCTTTAGGGGAAACACATTCACTCTACAGCACCCGCAATGTCCTGTGTTAGTCATCAGGGTAGAAATGAGATTTGGGGCTGGGGCTGCAGAGCTTCTAAGTTCAGGGTTTGGAGTAGCAGACAGTGGGGCCGGAGGAGTCCAGTCTGAGGATCCAGGTGTTTGGGTCACCAGAGAGGAGAGGGACGGGATCCTAGAGTTCCTGGGCAGCGAGCTGTAGAGGGTGCAGGGACTGCTACCAGGAAATGGGTAGTTTGTGGCCTGGGTCCTATTGCTGAGGCCCTTGTAGCCCTCAAGGATGTCCAGCCCAACTACATTTCCACATGTGGTCCTCAGGGGCCCCTTGGCCGGGTGCAGAGGCTCTGGTTGTCGTAGGAGGGGAAGGACACCTGAAGGCTGTAACAACCGGCTGCTCTGAGCTGGTCTCAGACATGGCCATGATTTGGGAGCCAGGAAAGCCCAGGAAACCCTGGTCCCTACAAGAGTGGTGCAGTCCCTGTCTTTTGCTCTCTATGGCCCAGGACCCAGAAAACCCTCTCCAAACACATCCTCCAGGTGTCCCCTAGGCCAGCCCTTCCCACGCCCCTCCCTCCCGTGGCTTCTTCCCCTCTCCTCCTTGTAAACTCTACCCCTCTGATGTCTTTATTTCTGCCCTATCCCCTTCTTCCTGGGCCTAACGCCCGGGGGGCTCCTCTCCCCCTTCCCCATCCCATTTTTTGAGACTGACTGGACGGAGTCCAGTCCCAAGGCAGCAGCAGGAACAAGTGATAAGGACTCAGGAGTCCTAGGTCCTATTCCAGGAGACCGAGGGCACCTAGTTTGTGTGTGGGGTCCATTTGGGACCTGGGAACCAGCTGTTAGGGTCTGGAGACCTCCCTGTGCCCTGAGGCAGAGTCTACAGTGACTCAATGGGGAGGAGCATCTATGTCAGTGTGAATTTGGGAAATACTTCACACCCTGAACCTGACACGGGACAGGGCCACCCTCTTGTGTGCCATCCCCTTTCCTGCTACTGGGGGCTCAGGGAGACCCTGGGGAGGTTCTGGCTGAGTAGGAGAAAGGGGAGCTGTGTCTTCTGTCCTCAGCACTGTGGCCACATGGGGGCACCACTGCTCTGCTTTCTGATTGTGACTGACCTGCCTGGGAGGGTCTGGGCTGTAAGTTGGTCAGACATGGCTGACCTGGAGGCTGGGCATCAATGCGGGGAAGAAGCTTCTGAGCAGCCCTGGACTCCACAGGTGTCAAGGTCAGGGGTGGAACAGGGACTGAAGGAAAAGAGAGCTCAGGAGCCCTGTGCCGGCTCTGAGGTTCCCATCTCCTCCCTGCCACCCCTCTCCCAGCCCCTTAATGACAACACCGGGAAACTAAAGAAGAAACATTTTCTTCCACTCTCTATTTCTTTTCAGTACTCCTCCTTGATGTAGCAACTATAACAACATTTGTATAAGTTTTTCTCAGGAAGGAAACATGAGAAATTGGTAACATGCTCATCTCTGTCAGGGGACCTGAGGGGGGCCTGGAGAGGGAGGAAAATTTCCCAACTTAAACCCTTTGGAATGTCTTGAATGATCTTTTCAAAATATGTTACATTAAAAATCTCTTTCACTTCTAACCCTTCCCACTTCACGTCCAGTTCACTCAGGTGTGGCCTTGTGCGGGGCCCTCCACTGTGTGCTCCCTCCAGCACACCCAGCGTGTCCACACCTCAGAGCCTTCATTGCTGTTCCCTGGCCTGAAAACATGTCTCCCAGGCAGCTCTTTCCTCCCTGACATTCTCTCCAAACGTCCTCACTGAGAGGCCCTCCCTGCACCACCCCTGCACGTGGCACCTTCAGCCTCCCCTCCACCCCCGCCCTGCTTTGTCTTTGTTCGCATGCTGTTCACTAACACACATTTGAGATGTATTTATGTATTGTTTATCGTCTGTCCCTCCTCTAGAATATGAGCTTCATGAGGACAAGGAGAGGGATTTTGATTGGTCACAGCTGTGTTTCCACTGCCCTGGATGTGCCTGGTTGGTGATTTTAAAACATTTGTTGAGTGAATGAATGAATATTCCACGCACAGAATGACTCACACATACACACACACTGCCACACACCAACACACAGATACTGAAACATATTCACACAGAACACACTCACATAGACACAAACACACATTCTGACACATACATACTCTTGAACCCTAATTTTCATTCAATATTATTTTGTGAACATTTCCCCTGTCATTATACACTATTATTTTAAACATTTTCTCTAAATTATTGTAAAAAATTTCAAAGATACTTCAAGTTTGAAAGAACAGTACAATGGTTACCCTAGATTTAATCGTTTTACTATTTTGCCATATTTTCTTTATTATGTAATAAACAATATTGCTATAACTTTTGCTGAAACATTTGAACATCACTTGCCAATATCATGACCCTCATCCCTAAATAGTTCAGCATTCATCTCTTAAGGAATAAACTTTTCTTCAAACAATATTACTTTTACACTGAGGAAAATAACTAATTCCCTAATATTATAAAATGTCAAAGTAATATAAAATTCTCTTAATTTTCTTCCAAAGGTCTTTCATTTGGAGAGGACGAGAGCTCAGGGTTGCCTGTGCCATCTCCTCCCTGCACCCTGTCTCTCCAGCTCCTGATGACAACCAACACCCCAGGAAATTGGAAAGTGGAAACATTTTCTTCTGCTGCCTATTTCTCAGTTTTGAGAATAAAATCATCTCTTATTTGGGAACAACATCTCAATGTCTACATAATATTCCATAGTGTGGATATGCATATTGGGACTACTGAGACTACAAGCACAGCTGCCCTAGGCTTTCTGTCCCCCTTAATAGAGCAGAAGAGGGGCCCTTGTGCCAGGAGTCACATGTGGTGACCCAGAAGTCACACTTCCAACAGCAGGGGTCAGGCAGACCTGAGACCAGGTGTGAGCACACTCTCCTCCCTCAGTGTGAAGAGTGAACATGTGTATATCCTCTAGGCCCCTCCTCCTCTTCAGGCGCTCCATCCCATAATCAGGGGGTCAAGAAATGGTTCACAGACTAGAGCTAAAACCCAGCCACACTGAACCACCTCGTATCCATCTGCAGAGCCCACTTGAGAACCCCAAACCCCTGCTCCTCCCCACCTTCATCCCTCACAGACTCACCACCATTATCTGCCTTGAATCCGCCAGGACTAATCTCATTACGTCCTTTACCCTGTTTGTCTCACTCACCCCTGGTCCCCAAATATCCTGCACTGTCACCTCCACAAGGCTCTGCACACCCCTATTCTGTCTGCTCTCACACCCCATCCCCAGCTCCTGAAACCTTTCCACTGTGCCCCCTGCAGTTCTCCGCCCATGATCAGCAAAATCTCTGAAGACCTCTCACAATGTTCCCTTCACGTCGCAGCTCTGACAGAAACCTGGGTCTCACTGAGGACATGGCTCCCTCTGGAGTCTGGCAGCTCTCAGACCTTTGTTCCTCCCACCTTTCTAACATCCCCTGAGCTGTCATCACATTAGGGCCCACACTCCCCTCACTGTATGTATTCCCTATGGACCCCCAGCCGTGCCCCTCATTCCTCAATTCTTTTAGCTCCCAGATCACTATCACTGTCTCCAGCAGAGCTATTGCCTTGATCCTTGGTGATTTCAACATAAGAAGTGGTAGGCCAAACAGTGGTCCCTAAAGATGTCCATGCCCTAATCCTTGGAATTTACAAATAAGTTCCTTTACATGACAAAAGGGACTTTGGTGATGTAAGTAAAGTTAAGCCAGCCCTAGTGGTCTAGTGGTTAAGATTCGGTGCTCTCACCACTGTGCCTGGGCTTGTTTCTAGGTCATGGACCCACACCACCCATCCGTTATTGTTATACTGTGGCGGCTGCATGTTGCTGTGACACTGAAAGCTATGCCACCAGTATTTCAAATACCACCAGGGTCACCCGTATTGGACAGGTTTCAGCAGAGCTTCCAGATTAAGACAGACTAGGAAGAAGGAACTGGCCATCCACTTTTGAAAAAATTAGCCATGAAAACCCTATGAATAGCAGCAGAGCATTTTCTGAGATAGCACCGGAAGGTGAGACGATGGCGCAAAAAGACGGGCGGGGTTCTTCTCTGCTGTACAGGGTCACTAGCAGTTCGATCCACTCACTGGCACTAACAACAACAAATTAAGGTTAAGGACCTTAAAATAAGGAGGTTATCTTGGATTATCTGGGTGGGCTCAAGCAAGCAACATGAATCATTAAAAACAGAATTTTTTCATCCTGAAATCAAGAGATGCTGCAAAAGAGATGAGGCAGAGCAGAATCAGAGGGGTTCCAGGTAGGAGAAGGGTTGGTGTGTTGTAGGGGGCCATGCTTGAGGACCAGAGAGAATCCTCTAGGAACTCAGAGTGGCTCCAGCTGAAAGCCAGCAAGGAAGTGGGGACCTCAGCCCTACATCTGCAAAAAACTGAATTCTAACAACAACCTGAATGAGCTTGGAGGTGGGTTCTGCCAGAGCCCCTAGTAAAGAATACGGACCTGTCAACACCTTGATCTCAGCCCAGTGAGAACACGTTGGACTTATAACCTGAATAACCGTGAGATAATAAATGGGTGTTGTTTAAAGCCACTAGGTCTGTGGGAATCTTTATGGCAGCGATAGAAACCACACAGCAGAGAGGACGCTCTCACTCCCTGCCTCTCGCTTCCCTGAGCTCTTCTTCTCCATGACCTTCTACTCTGCTCTCCCTGGGCCCCCACGCCCTCACAACCCTAGACCTTGTCATTGCCAATAACCCAGCCCTTCCATGGTCTCCATTTCAGCTTCCTACTGTCTGTCCTCCATCTCTCCTACTCATCTCCTTGCAGGGTGGCCAAAGCTCTGGAAACACTGATACTATTATTTTATCATATATTTATCATATATTGCCCCAGAAATTGCATTGATACCCACAGCATCAATAATGTCCCCCATTACAGTGGGGCCTATAGAGGGCAGGTAATAAATGGAGTCCTGGACAAAGTGTGGCTCAGAATGGGACCCCTGTGTCTGTGGACCCACCTGGCAATCATCCCCGTTCCACGAGTGCATAACTGGCATTGATATGCTTGGCAGTTGGAGTAACCTCCACACGGGGTCCCTGGTCTGTGGAATAAGGTCTCTCTTTGTGCTGAAGGCCAAAGGAAACCTCTGAAACTGGCCCCATTTTTGTCAAATGAGAAATGATACTGTGTCCCATGGGCAGGTATTGTGGAGGTTTTGCAGGTATTGTAGGAGTTAGCACCACCATTAGAGACCTGACAGATGCAGGGGCCGTGGTGGTGTTGCCTATATCTCCAGTTAATTCAGCAATCTGTCCCTGCAGGAATCTGATGTGGTCTAAAGGATGCATTAGCTACTTCAGACTCAACCAAGTAGTGGTCCTGATGCAGCTGCTGTGCTGGATGTTATGTCACTGCCAGAGCAGGTTAGTAAGGCCTCAGGCACATGGTACGTGGCTGTAGATTTGGTGAGTGCATTCTGTTTTATTCCTGTTAGAAAAGTGGCGGTGGGATTTTTAGCATGCACATGTGAGAAGCAACATTTATTTATAGTTTCTTTCAGGCCACTTTTAACTCTCCTGCCCTCTGTAATATAATCTTAAGAGAACTGGACCTCCTGGACATCCAGTAGAATATCACATTAGTTCATTTAATTGACAACCTCATGTTGATTGGGATGGATGAGTGTGCTGGAGGCCTTGGTAAAACACGTGCACTCCAGAGGGTGGAAGATAAACCTGACGGAGATTCAGGAAGTGGCCGCTTCACTTGGTTCTAGAGGTCCAGTGGTTAGGGGCATGCAGGGATGTCCCCTCCAAAGTAAGAGATAAACTGTGCATCTTGCATCCCTGGCTGCAAAGAAGGAATCACACTGCCTGGCAGGCCTTTTTGGATTCTGACAACACACTCCACCCCTAGGTACATTGTTTTCACCACATTCTGGGTGACATAGAAGGATGCTAGCTCTGAGTGGGGCTTGGACGTGAAAAGACACTGCAGTAGATCCAGGCCATGTTGCAATAAGACACTATCCATCAAACTCAATGGTGTTGGAGATGTCAGTGGTGGGAAAAGATGCCATGTGATGCTAAAGGCAAATACCAGTGGGAGATTCACATACAAACACCTGGAATTCCTTCTTTATTTTTTTGAGGAAGATTATCCCTGAGCTAGCATCCACTGCCAATCTTCCTCTTTTTGCTGAGGAAAATTGGCCCTGAGCTAACATCTGTGCCTATCTTCCTCCCTTTTATATGTGGGACACCTGCCACAGCATGGCTTGATAAGTGGTAAATAGTTCCGCGCCTGGGATCCAAACCGGCGAACCCCGGGCCTCCGAAGTGGAGCACATGGGCTCAACTGCTACACCACCGGGCAGGCCCCTGTCCTCTGGGATTCTGAAAGAAGGCCATGCCATCCACAGCAGAGAAATATACCCCATTTTGGAGGAAACTTTAGGTGAGTTTCTGAGGCTTATTAAGAGAGAATCCTTGACCATGGGACACCAAGCACCCATGTGATTAAAAATGACCATGTGCACTGGGTTCTGCATAATTCACTGTGATCAACTGGACAGGTCAAAGCAGTGCATCCTAAGATGAAAATGATAAATCTGTGGTTAAGCCTGAATCACATGTTCACACCCACTAGAAAACATTTACCCTTGAAGAGGCACTGAACACCCAAGAAGATAAATGGACCTTAGCCAGCCTCTATCACTGGTCAACCCAGGACTGGCACATGAATGGAGTGACCAAGATGGCAGAGATGAGACTCCATATGGGTCCAGCAGCATTGACTGCCACTTACCAAGGCTGTTCTGGCTACTGCCACCTCTGAATGTCCATCTTGTCAGCATTAGACCAACACTGGGTCCTAATGTAGCATTATTTCTTTAGGTGACCAAGTAGCCACGAAATGACAAGTTGACTAGAGCAAGCTTCTTCCATCCTGGGAGGGCCAGAGGTTCATCACCACAGGGTAGACAGCTATTCCACATGTGGCTACCTTCCCTGTCCTCAGAACTTCAGCCAGCACCACTATAGGGGCTATTTAAATGTCAGATTCACAGGCTTGGAATTGCTCTAGCACGGTATCGAACAGAGGGACTTACCTCACAGTGAAGGAGGTGCAGGATGGGCCATGACCATGGGATCCACTGCACCATCCAGGGTCTGCCAGCCACACAGAACTCTGGACAAGACTTCTGAAGGCACATCTGATGCATCAGCTTTGAGGAAATGCTCTGAAGGGTTGAGGTTACATCTTTTAGGACAGGGTGTATTTTTTAAATCAGAGACTGTGTTTTCAATAGGAGTAGAATGTGGGTCCAGGATCAAGGGGTGGAAGCAAGTGTTGCCCCATTTACCATCACTTCCAATCATCTACTGGGGGATTTTGTACTTCCTGTCTTCACAACTCTGAGCTCTGTTGGGTAGGAGGTCCTGGTTCCCAGAAGGGGGCACTCTTACAAGGGGAGATGACAAAGGTCCCATTGAACTATATATTATGATTGTCACTAGGGAAGTTTAGACTTTATGTGCCTGGAGACCATTCCTCAAGAGAGAAGTAATTGACCCTCATCTGCAGGAGCAGGTGGGACTGTGTCACATATCGGGGCAGGAGGATTACATGTGGAACCCGGGTGATAGATTTAGGCACCTCATATTTCCCCCTTGCTCCACTGTAACTGTGACTGGACATGTGCAGCAACCCAGTCTGAGAAGGGTTTGGGTTCCAAGGGACCAGACCCCTCAAGTATGAAGAGTCATATTAGGTCACATCCCCCAGGTAAGCCACAAGCACCCACACTCCTGTGCTCTGAAATCCATGGCAGCATTTGTGCAGAGACCATGCTTCCCATGGGCTGTTCACAGAATGACTGGTCACAGCAGGGAAACTAAGGCAGGCCATTCCTGGGAGATGTGGGGCTCCTCTGATGGCTGAATGTGACTTAAGGACTCCCTACACCCTTGCTTAACTTCACTGAGGTTGCCTGGTGGTCCAAGATACCTGTAATGGACCTTCCCTTTTTCTGACCATCCCTTGGGGTCAGACTTCTATCTCAGTCTGCTGCCTCTTCCAGTGTTTTCTGGCTCCGTCTCCATATCCTGTGATGGGTGTTTCCTCTAATAAAATTTAATCCCATCTTGGTGTCTGCATCTTGGAGGACTCGGACTAACAAAATCATTTTCATCTGTATACCAACGACCTGTTACATATTCCATCTTGTAAAATCCTTCTCTTTACCCAACTTCTCCCACCAGCATCTGCTGGGTTTAGCTTGTGCTTATATTAGTTCTTTGAGTTAATAGACAATTCTTGTTTTAAGCCACTAAATTCTGGGGTAGTTTGTTACCCAGCAATAGATAACTAATAACTCTCTCTTAAGTTTCTATTAGTCTAGCTTTCCTGTATTTCCTGGCACTTGGCAATATTCTGCCTCCTCACTGTTTCCAATTCCTCTCCTGTTCTCTCTTTTATTTTCTTTTGACTTTTCTCCTTCCTTGCCTCCCTCTCTCCTTCCCTCCTCCCTTCTTCCTTTTTCTTATGGAAGAATCCAAACATATAAAATGACACTTACGTGGTTATGCTGAAAGGAAGCATTATTTGGACCTATATGCTAAAAGTATAATGGCAACGTACACGGAATAAAAGTAAATGAAGTTATTAACAGAATCTGAAAAAAAATGCCCGAGTGATTCTGCAGCCAAGGCAGTGGCTTTCAACTCTTAATTTCTTCCCTTGAGCTGGGCTTTTTGTTTCAGAACAAACAACTCAGTAACACGAACTCTTACATATTCCTGGTAAAAGTTTAAATTGGAGCAAGCACTTTGGAAGTCAAACTAGCATTATCTATTATGGTTAAAGTACACACCCGATATAACCCAGCAATCCCACTCCTGATCATACGCTCTGGGGAATTTCTTGCCTATGTGCCCGAGGAGAGAAGTACACCAGTGTTTACAGTGAAAACTAGAATAACTACATATGTATCAATAGCAAAATAAAATTGTGGTATAATCATAAAATGTAAGACTTCAGCAGTAAAAATGAAGGAACGACAGGCTCACACATGCAGGATAACTTTCCTACATAAATCTGAGTCATGAAGAATCCATGCAGTACAAGTTGACCATACAGGAAGATCAAAAACAGGCAAAACTAAACACTATTTGGTTTGGGAATATATACATTTACTGTAAAATCGTTAGAGAGATTCAAGAGAATGGTAAACACAAGACCAAGATAGAGGTTCCAACTGGGGGATGGGATTGGGGAGGCGCCCATGGTGGCTTCATAGGTTCTGTTTCTTACACCAGTGGTGGGTGCCCAAGTATTTGCTTGGTGATAACTCTGTAAACTGACACTTTTCAAACTGCAGCTTGTGAACCATTTTTTTTCTTTTTGGGGAGGAAGACTGTCCCTGAGCTAACATCTGTTGTCAAGCTCACTCTTTTTGCTTGAGGAAGATTGTTGCTGAGCTAAAATCTATGCCAAACTTCCTGTATTTTATGTGGGATGCCACCACAGTGTGGCCTGATGAATGGTGCTGGTTAGCGCCCAGGAACCGAACCTGCGAAACTTGGGCCACCAAAGTGGAGCATGTAAACTTAAACACTATGCTACCAAGCCAGCCCCCTGGTTAATTTTTTTAAAATAAAAAAGAAAAGAAAAAAACAAGGTTCATTGCAAGAATTCTTAGCAAGAACTACCCACATTGGAACAAAGGCACAGACGATGTTATTAGCCATGTGTGAGAGAAGGCTAGGATGTCATAAAAAATGCATTGACTAGAAATAGGACATTGGATCTTTTATTCAGTGGCATCTCTGTAGCTTTTCTGGTATACCATGTTCAATCTGATGTCAAGGTCAGTCTATCTTCAGAAGGATATGATGTGTTAGTTGCATTTAACCTCATATAGAACTGAATTAACTACTTTTACGGAAGTGGAAAGCACATTGTGATCAATATAAATGAAAGTGGAAAACCTTATAAAGGGAACCAATGATAGAACAGAAACTGAATGGAAAACACAATAGAGCTGCTTAAAAAACACTTTAGAGGCACATGTGAGCAGTGCTTTTTAGAATCACCTCGGTGTCCAAATCACTTCTACCAAATCTCATTCCAAAACACAGTGAAAGATATTTAATTTACTATAGGATGTCAACTGAAATTCAGTTTTTGGAACACTCTGTTCCTAGATTGGAGTTAACCGTTTCTGCCTACTGCGTCGCACTATGGGGGATCAGAATTCACCACCCCAAAATGTTTCTCTTTGGCATAAGGATTATTTTTGGCCTGTTATTCTTTTTAAAAACTGAAGACATAGGAAAAGCTCTGAAAATCAAGTAGAAGTTACCCCTTGTAAGAGACACTTGGATTTGTAAGGGAAATCTCCATTTGTAAAGATATCTCCCTTTCTGTACCACGAAGAAGGCTAATGAACTTATCTCTAGAAACTTTTACCAATGCAGAAGGCAAGGACTTAAATCTGCATGATAACTTTACTCTTGTTTACTGTGCTTTTCTAGTAATCTCCTATAACTGACTCCCACGACCCCAACGTCCTCCTTTGTCTTTAGCTGAAGATGATATTTAAGGTGACAGCCATCCATTCTGGCTGAGTTACCCAGTTTTCCTGGGTTTCTCCCATGTATACATGCTATTAAACTTGTTTGATTTTTCTCCTGTTATTCTGTCTCCTGTTGATTTAATTTGTAGCCCACACAGAAGAACCTAGAGTGTATAGAGGAATTGTCTTCCTCTCCTACAGTTTGGAGACTTGGACAGGAAAAAATTTCACTGGCTGGTCGCTGCTCACTCCTGGACTACTGCAGCCGAGAGATTCTGGACCTCTGACAAGAGTGGCAGGAGATGAGTTCTTACCATGTCTGTCTCCCAGATCTCTGCCTGCAGGGTCCAATGGAAACAAGAGTTTTGAGTTTGTTTCCTTTTCTAAATTTAGATTAGCAGGAGAAAATATTGGTGAAGCTAGCTTCTTGGACTCAGTGACTCTAGGATCTGGTTTCAGTACTCATTGGCTATTGATCCTTTTCCTGCCAGAAATAGTCACTATTTTTCCTTGTCTCCGCCTTATTTTGTCTATAAGCCTGTTTTCTGGGAATATGCACATGAGGTGAGAGCTATTGCTGAGGGAATCTTAGAAACCAAAAAGGCTGCAAATTTGGTGGGCATGGGTAGAGTAGTTAAGAGCCATTAGGGTGCTTGCCACCTCAAGAAGTCTCCCGTGAAAGGATAAGCCAGCTCATGGAACTAGATAGATGCCACAGGTCCCCCATCAATGTCAAGAAAATATCCGTGCAATGACGAGGTACTCTGTAAAACCACACACATTGTCACTGATTAGTTTCCCCAAGGAACCCAATGCTGGGTTTAGAAGCATTGAACTGTTTTTCCAAATTGTTCTTCTCCCTTTTGCTATGTTAAGGGGATGAAATCACCAACCACCCTGAAGCAGAGCAAGTCTTACTACAAGAGCTATGCCTATGACCTTTGCCTCATTTTTAATGCTAAAGTCTCTTGGGGAGGAGCTTAGGCCCTAGTACATAACCTGCTGTGTATGTGGAAGCATGTTTTCCAGCTGAGCCTGCACAAGCGAATACCCACCTCTCCCTTTTGAATATTCATCCCCCATCCTAAATGAAAGGTATCTGCTTCCCTTTGCTTAGGGATGCCATAACTTTGGAAATGATTCCTCATGGTCTCATATTTGCTGCAAATATACCTTACTTTGCGAGACAACTTTACTTCTGGTGGAGAGTCTGACTTAACTCACCAGGAGGCAAATCCAGTTTGGTTTCAGTAACAACATTCCCCAAACCCACAGCACCTCCCTCCCAGGTATTAATTTGGCTCCGAGAGATCCAAGGCTTAGCTGAACCTGTTAATGTGCATGTTAGATGAGGTTTCTCCTTTTGTCTTGTTCTGTGTCTTGGGAGCTTGGCTTTGTGACCTCTCTGGTCTCTGCCATCCAGAGGATGCATGTACCAGCAAACATCTTGGTGCCCAGCCAAGTAGACTGGGGTTCTGGGACACACTCTTTTTGTCCAGCTCTGTCAGCTTTCAGAAAAGTTTGTCATAAGCGGTCCCAATTGCTTTCATAAAAGGCCCTTTGTTGTCTCAACCTTTGCTGCTTATTGTGCAATGACGGCCTTTGTTTTCTTTCACTATTTTTGGGAGTAAACTTTCTGGATCTCTTTTGTGGATGTCTCTTGCATCCATGGTTAAGCTTATTGGTATGAGTTGCTATTAAGATCCTACTCAGGGCCAGCTCCGTGGTCAACTGGTTAAGTTCACACACTCCGCTGCGGTGGCCCAGGGTTCAGATCCTGGGCGTGGACATGGCACCGCTCATCAGGCCACGTTGAGGTGGCGTCCCACATCTCACAACTAGAAGGACATGCAACTAAGATATACAACTGTGTACAGGGAGGGTTTGGGGAGATAAAGCAGAAAAAAAAAAAGATTGGCAACAGTTGTTAGCCCAGGTGCCAATCCTTAAAAAAAAAAAAATCCTACTCGTCCATGTGGCCAGATGATGGATCTATTAAATTGGAAAAACTTCTAAATTGGGAAAAAACATGTGAGAGCTCTCATCATAATTGTTTATTGGTACTTATAAAAAGACCAAATTAAAAAAAGGAAATAGAAAAAATATATTGAGTAGCCTTAAGACCCTTGCTCAGATTACAGTTAAAGTGAAAAAATGTAAAAGTATAAGTGCTGATAAGATTCTAAATGTTGGAATCTTTGAGCTAATTTTGTATAGAGAGGTTATATCAACTTTGCCTGAGTATATTTTAAAATGATTGGGAATGCTTCCCCTGTCCAAAATTATAAGACCAAGACCTATTGATAAAGTCCTAGTGAAAGCTGAGATTAGAGATATGAGTTGATGGAATTTAGATGAAATTTTGTAGAGAAATTGATATATTTATGGACTTCATGGGAAGTGATTGTATCTCTTTTGCCTGATTGTGTTATAGGTTGTATTGTGGGGATAAATATTGTGACTCACTGGGGAACATTTCCCCTGCTTGATTGTAAGACAGCATATAAATCATATAAATTTGCCCTTCAGACAATGTCAATTAAGCATAGCAAAGGGAAGTCAATAGGGTTGCCTGAGCTCACACTGTATGAGACAAAAACTAGAGGGTAATATCAGGTGCTAATCAAAGGAAAAAAAGCCCCCCCACAAGGTATATTGCTCTAGGCTTAAATGGTACACTTAGAAAGGCGGCCTTTGTTAAACACTTTGTACGGACTTTTAAAGGTGTGATGCTTTGTCCTGAGGTTTTAGAACACAAAATGTTGTGATTCACCTGTTAAGTTAAAAATTTCCCAAATATAGAGAAACAATTGGAAAAATGTAGCTGGAAGGGGGCAACCTCTTTTTTTGTCATTCAGGCTGTAATCTGGTTCTTTGAGGAACTGGAAGCAACTGTCTTTGTCTTTCAAATCTCTGCAAGGCTGGAGGTATATTTCTAGAAAGCAGTTCAAAGTTCACCTGTCTTTTCCCAATCCCAAAGCCTCCCCCATTCCTCCCAAAATGCTCCTAGATGTTGACTGACACAAGAGATTGAGACGTTAGAAACTGATAAGGCAAATATGCCCCAGAAACTCCATCTTGAAGAAAGCTTGAGTGCTTTCTCTGTGCCTTTATGATGTAGATTTTCTACTCCCATCTTCTCTAGGACCTAAAGCCATCCTTTGAAATGCAAATGTTTCACAGAAACTAGTGTATTTGTATTGCACCTGATTCATAACAAAAATTTGGGAAGCTAGAAGGTCTATGTGTCTACTTGCTTGTTCATGTGTGTCTATATGTATGTTATGTATGTGTGATATTTTGCCTCTGATGGTATGGCCAAAATTAAGAGCTCTGTTTAATTGGCTTAAAGGAAGCACTTAGATTATTTCTAAATGTAATAAAAACGAACCCAAATGTCTTTCAAGTTAATGTGAGATGAAATAATCTTTGGTAAATGAAACCTTATTTAAGATTGTTGGTTTGATTAAAATGGACATGTTCTCGAAGTTATCAACGTTAGATGTGTTGCAGACATGCAGCCTTTATTCTACATTTATTGGTCAAATAAGTTGATGTTATCTTTATTACAAAACTCCTTAACAAAAATAATAACTTAAAATGATAGCTGATTTTGTCTGGTTTCTCAAAGTCTTTATAGGCAATCTAAGTAATTATTGGAAACAGGTAAACTAAGTAGATGTGGAAAAGATAAGAGTGTTGGGTGAACTTTTTAACAATAATCGTGTGTTATGAAATGTGTATTTAAGATAACTTCCCAAATCTCTCTGGTAACTTAAAACGTTGAGGTTTTTCTGGATTAATTTAAATGATGAAAATTCACTGACTATCTAGATCATTTCCAAATAAGACAAAATATTAGACACTAATTATTAAATATAGGTTTACCTACTTTTGGCTTCTTATAACAAAGAAATTAAAAAGTGCTAAAGAAGCTTTGTGTTTTATTAAAAGATTTTACTATAAAGTAACATGTTTCTAGAAATTATAAAAGTGTTTATAAACTTGTCAAGCCACAGAAAGCTAATGTAAAAGAAACTTTATAATTGCTTACTTAGTTTTCACTTAAAAATTATTTTCTAAGGGTTAAAAATTCTAATGTATGATTAAAGCTACTAAAAATTAAGGAAAACATGTTGGTATTCAAGGATAGTAAGATATATGTTTTCAGTAAAGAAAATATAAAGAACAGAAATATTTTGGTTTGGTTGAGAGATAAATTTGTCCGAAAGTACTAAGAGGAGAAAAAGAAGGCATGGGACAAATTCTGAATGTAAAAAGAAAGTTATAAAAGGATTCTGAAGGAGGAACCCTGAGAAAAGAATTGTACATGGTCAAGTTTGCTAAAATTAAAATGAATTGAATTAAGTAAATGAGATTTAATATCAAATTAAGCTAGTGAAAAACTAAAATTTGTTTTTTCCTCTCTCTTAAAAGGATAATTTTCTTACACTTTTAGTCTGCTCTTGGTAAAGAGATTATGAAAGGTTTTTCCTTTGAGTGGTCTACTAGAAGGATAGGAATTTTGTGTTTTATCAAAATAAATTTCCTGTATTGTTTTTATCAGGTCTTTAACTGCAAGTGCTAAAGTTTTTCTTACAGCTATTTAATCTTCTGCATTTGCCTAAAAATCTTGAAGTGTCACCATGGTTAAATGGATAAATGGATAACTAAGCATTGTTTCATAGGGACCTATGATATTGTGTGGGTAAATGTATTGATATAAGTATTTAAAAATTATATAACATTCCTAAAATTCTGATCTGTCTTGGTTATCAGTCATAATTCTAATTATGATCTTAAATTGTTGTATATCACAGAAATAACCAAGTTTCCTTGTCAATTGTTATTTTTAAGTCTTTTATAATTTACACAGTTATTGGTTTACTCTGATGCTTTTGCAAATATGTTTCATATTCAGAGAGATTCATAAGCAAGACTCTGACGCTTAGTGTAGAATACAGGTTTCTGATAAACTTTCAGATCATAAAACTGAAGTGGGTAAAAAATTACAAAGCTAATGAAGAAACTGATGACTTCACGAAACTGCTAACAAAAGATCAAGATCAAGAGTTGACTATATAGGACTGAATGAACTAATAAGGATAATTATAATGTTTATAAATTTTTTGAAATATTGTTCATATTTTTGGGGTTTTTTTTCAGATTTAAGGAAATCTTTTTATCTTTTCTCTCAAGCCAACCATGACTTATAACAATTTGGTATATTATATTTTTGTAAGAAAAATTGAAATATTTTTAATTTTCTCCCCACCTGATTACTCCAGAATTTAAGAACTCTTAGTGAGTGAGTATTGTTATTTTCATGGCAATATAGTTATTTGCATAAGTTCAATAAGAATCTGTTCTCCTTATAACAGGACACAATTGGAAACATTGATTTATATCAGCAAAGCTTTGACTGGAATGTCATATTTGAGAGAAACATGCATAGACTCTGATATACCAGGTAGCTTTTGAGAAACAAAGATCAGACTTTATGGAATAAAGTGACTTGGAAATATTGGCCTGGTAGCTTGTTTACAGGGTTCCCAGCAACCTTATCAAGTAAATAAAGAAGGTTAGTTATCTGGCAGGTGCAAGGAACCTCAATATTTTGGGGAACTTCAAAAGAAGAGAACAATTCACTCAAACATATAGGTATTGCAGGTAAAGTCTGATGACAAAGTCCTTGGCTTGGCTTTCCTGGCCTCAAGAGGCCTTTAAAGTTCAATCTGAGATTCCTTATAAAAGGTTCTAGCAAAACAGATTTAAAAGAGCCTATATGATCAATTCTACTCTTGCTGTACTTGTGTAAATAATTGGGCCAAATTTATTGAAATTAGACTTATTTTAAAAACCAATCAGTCTTAGTTTGGCTATCTTTGGTAAAAATGAGATAAACTTTAGAGAGAAAAATTATGTTTCAGTGAAAACTATAATACACATTTGTTGACTTTGACTTCTAATACTCAAAGAATTAACAGACTATTCTGTTAATTGTGTTTGAGGTTTTTGTTTTCTATCTGTAAACTTGACTGGATCCTGAATTTTTCTAGTCTCCTAAAATATCTGGCTACAAATCTCCAAGCTAATTTTTTCAATCTTTTATTTGAAATCATTGAGAATTGAGACCACCCTTCTTCCTGAAGCCCTGCAAACTGAAGCTGGATAGCTTGATAGAAACTTTGTAGAGATCACCAAGATAGCATGCCTGTTGCTGTGTAAGCCATTCAAAGGAATACCTGAATGCCCGATGACATCATCAGAGGCATTTCAAACTGCAAAAGATGCTTTGACCCTGACATCTAAAAATCTTCTTGACTAGCTGCCCCCTGGGTTCAGAAACTGGTCAATAATTTGCTCCAACCATTAACCTTATTTTTATTTTTGTTTCCATAGAAATTCTTCTTATTAAATACTTGATTGCTTGCTCACACAATATAGGCCTAACTTTGGGAGCCCATCTACATCACTGCCTCCTGAAATGAATTTGACTGCACTGATCTATTATCGGTACTAAGAAATGTGTCCAGTGAGATGGAACAATCTACCACTCAGCTTCTGGACTATAAAACTTCTTAAAGTTTCAAAGGTGAGAGTGTAGAGGATCAGATTTGGCCACCCCAAAATGTGTCTCTTTCATATAAGGATTATTTTTGGCTGGTTATTTTTTTAAAAATGTCAGACATGGGAAGAGCTCTGAAAATCAAGTAGAAGTTAGCCTTTGTAAGAGACATTTGCATTTGTAAGGGAAATCTCCATTTCTAAAGGTGCCTCCCTCTCTGTACCAGGAAGAGGGGGGATGATCTTATCTCCAGAAACTCTTATCAATGCAGAAGTCAAGGATTTAAATCTGCATAACTTTACTCTTGTTTACTGGGATTTTCTGCTAATCTCCCATAACTGACTCCCCCCAACGCAATATTCTCCTTGGTCTTTAGCTGAAGATGATATTTAAGGTGACAGCTAGCAATTTTGGCTGAGTTACCCAGTTTTCCTGGGTTTCTCTCATGTATGCATGCTATTAAACTTGACTTTTCTCCTGTTATTCTGCCTAATGTCAATTTAATTTGTAGCCCAGCCAAAAGAATCTAGAATAGGTAGAGGAATTGTCTTCCTCCTACACCACCAAAATTGTTGTCAGAATGCTAAGCTAGGTGTGTAGACTGAGGTATGAGATTCACATTTTTCTAACTGAACAGCAATTTCATTAGGCAACTATCTTTGAAGATGATGTTGAGTAAGAAAATTGGCATTTTAGCCAATTCTTAACAAACTAAATTTGAAACTTCTAAAGAAAAACAAAGATAATTATTTTAAAGGCATTATTGTTATGGCATCCATGTCTTAAAATTATTTGATCTACCTACTATATGTTCTCAACTTTGTTGCAACTTATTGAAGGGAACACTATTATTAAAGGCAATTGCAAGAAAAACTTACAAATATGGTTGTATCTCCTTTCTCTGTCTCAAACTTTTAATCATTATTTTCCAAAAGAGAAATGTAGAGCATTAAAGAAAAAGAATCAGATAGAAGTAGTATTGATTTTTACAAAATCCAGAGATAATATTTATTTAATTTTGTTTTTCTTTTTTTTTCAAGATTGCCCCTGAGCTGACATCTGTTGCTAATTTTTTTTTATCCTTCTTCTCCCCAAATCCCCCTAGTCCTTAGTTGTGTATTTTAGTTGTATGTCCTTATAGTTCTGCTATTTGGAATGCCACCTCAGCATGGCTTAATGAGCAGTGCTAGGTCCATGCCCAGGATCAGAACTGGCAAAACTGTGGGCTGCCAAAGTGGAGTACACAAACTCAACCAGTCAGCCATAGGGCCAGCTACTAATTTTGGTTTTAACATGCTTCTAGAGGTATAGGTTAATTCCCTCTTCTTGAGTGTGGGATGCACTTAAGGACTCACTGCTAACTAACAGAATAAGGCTGATGGAATGGTGTGTGACTCTGGGTCTAGGACATAAAACACATTGCAGTGTCCATCTTGGTTGCTCTCTCTCTCTCTCTCTCTCTCTCAGATCACTTGCTTTGGGGGAAGACAACTACCTAGTCATTAGACAACTTATGGAAAAGTCCACATGGCTAGGAACTGAGGCCTCATGGGACTATCCAAGAAGGAAATGAAGGGTCTTCCAACAGCCATATGAGTGAGCCATGTTTCCTCAGAATCCTCCAACCCCAGTCAAGCCATCAGATGATGCAGCCTTGGCTGACAACTTGACTGCAACCTTGAGAGAGGCCCTGAGCCAGAAGTGCTCAGGTAAACCTCTCCTGGATTCTTGACCCTGGGAAACTCTGGGAGATAATACACATTTGTTGTTTTGAGCTTGTAAGTTTTAGATAATCTGTTATGCTGTGGTACAGAACTAATAAAATGTCCAAAGAGAGAGTGAGTTATTGCTCTTTAACTTTTGTTTGCTCTAAATTACTTCCAGTAGTCCCCCTTATGCATGGTTTTGCTTGCTGCCATTTCAGTTACCTGTAGTCAACTGTGCTCTGAAAATATTAAATGGAAAACTCCAGAAATAAACAGTAAGTTTTAAATTTTGTGCCATTCTAAGTAGTGTGATGATATCTTGTGTCATCTTGCTCCGTCCCACCTGGGATGTGAATCATCTCTTTGTCCAGCATGTCCACACTGTATATGTTACCTGCCCATTAGTAACTTAGTAGTCGTTTTGATTATCAGATCAACTGTCCCAGTATCCAGTGCTTGTCTTCAAGTAACCCTTATTTTACTTAACAATCGCTCCAAAGTGCAAGAGCATGTATAAGAAAAAACACAGTATATATAGGGTTTGGTACTACCTGAGGTTTCAGGCATCCAATGGGGGTCTTGCAGTGTATCCCTACAGATAAGGTGGACTACTGTATAAGATATTAAATATGTCCTTTGGTTTTAAGTTTTAAGAGAATTTCCATGGCTAACAGACAGGATGCATTTTATTATCATTCACAACAATCTATTTATTTGACTTTCAATTTCCAATCATGACCCAACTAAACACAAAGAAAGAACCAGGTCATGCTGGCAGGTTCTGTGATGGTCCACAACAACCACCTCCTGGTTATTCACCTTGCCCCCAGTTAGTCTGTCAAACACTAATGTTGGTGCTGCTGGGAACGGGTTCTCTAGAGGTAAATAAGGTCTCAAATCAGTTGACCTTAAGACAGGGGGATTCTCCTGGGTGGGACTGTCCTAAGCAGATGAGCCCTTAAAAGGACTGGGTTCTTCCTGAGCAAAGAGATTCACAGTGTGAGAGGGATTCAATGCGAGGGACTTTCTCCATTGTGGGCTTTGAAAACGGAGGCCACATGGCAAAGAATGCTGGTGACCGCTAAGTGTTGGGAGCAGCCCTCCCCAGGCTCCTCAAGGAAACAGGGACCTCAGTCCTACAACTACAAGAAACTGGATTCGGGGCTGGCCCCGTGGCTGAGTGGTTAAGTTTGCGTGCTCCACTGCAGGTGGCCCAGTATTTCATTGGTTCGAATCCTGGGCGCGGACATGGCACTGCTCATCAAACCACGCTGAGGCAGCATCCCACATACCACAACTAGAAGGACCCACAACGAAGAATATACAACTATGTACCGGAGGGGCTTTGGGGAGAAAAAGGAAAAAATAAAATCTTAAAAAAAAAAAAAAGAAAGAAACTGGATTCTACTAACAACCTCTGTGTAAGCTTAAAGGAGGCTCCTGAGCTCAAGGTGAGAACCCAGCTTTGCGAAACCCTGAACAGAGAACCCATCCACACCATGCCTGGATTTCTGACTAAGGAATTGTAAGCAAACAAATGCATGTTGTTTTGAGCCACTAAGTCGTGGTGATTTGTTATGCAGTAACAGAAAACTAATACACAGGCTCACTGTGTATTAAGCACATAGCATTTTTTCCACATGAATGAATTTATGAACTGATATGCACACTAGTTGCTTAAAATAAAATCTTTCCTAACTTTTTTCTATTTTTCATTTTATGATTTTTACACAATGAAATTAAATTTTAATGCAATCATACTTCATTCATTCATTCAACAGCTAATTTAATGCCTATGTACCAGGAATGGCTTTAGATGCTGGACACACAACTTTGACCTAAACAGCCCAAAGCCCCTGTGCTCATGTGTGTTGCATTCTAGAGGCTTCCCAAGAGTGAGACGGAGCCATTGGAGTGTTTTAGTGAAGAAATGACACCTCCTGACTCACATTAGCAGGATCACTGACTCCTGCGGGGAGGATAGTTCATGGGTGGCAGGTGAGAGGGTGGCGCTGGTGCCACAATTCAGGAGTGAGAGGGTGGTGGAGACTAAGGGGAGAAGGGGGCCTGAGGGGTGAGAGGACAGAGAGAAGGGCTGGAGGAGCAGGGGTGAGGAGAAGAAGCAGAGGGAAGGAATTCTAAAGCAGTGGAGTCCTCAGATTTAAACATATTGTTTCAAGGAACTTTAAATATATCTACAAGCCTGGCAGGGTATTCTTCGCATTTGGTTTGTAATTCATGCTGTGGGGCTGCCTAAAAACTAATTGCCTCCTTATATTAATCAGTTTGAAAAACAATAATGTCTCCAAAAAATATGCACACTTGCTTAGATGTGAATTACTTATAAAAATACGCAATAGATGAGCACTTGTAAAGGGCATTTTGACTGCAATGACAACTTGCAACTTTAATTTGATTAACACACAGTAACAAACTGTGCTTCTGTGAGTGACTCTGTAGTGAAGACATGTCAGGGACTCACAGGGACAAACGAGGGAATGAAGATCATTTTGAAATACAACAACCTGGAGTCACAGATATACTGACTGGAAAGTAACACTTAAGAGCTTTATGAGTCTGACTGCAGCGCTGTTTAGACACTTTGATATACGAAGGGGCCTAAATCACTTCTTTCACAGATTAGATTCCTGATATTCAGGGGTTTCAAGATCGTGTTACCCACTGTAGTTAATGAAAAAAAGGAACCCGGTCTCTATGAGAACCTCTGTCTGGTGTTTTCAGGCACATTCTCTCCAGGTTTACTGAGAAAACCCCTGTCCCTCCATCTCTATTCCCACGGCGAGCTCACTCTCTGGCGTCAAGTTCCCTGGGGGTGAGTTTTCTTCTAGAAGAGTCCAGGGGAGAGGTCAGGGGTGAGAGGCAGGGAATCCAGTTCAAGGAGTGGGATTCCAGTAAGAGGAGGAGAAGTGGCTGAGCCCAGCCTGGGGGTCTCTCCCTGGTTTCCTCAGACAGCCCCCGGGCCAGGACTCAGGGAGACGGTGTGACAAAGAGCTCTCGGTGCAGGAGGAGAGGGATCAGGGCAAAGTCCCAGGTCCCTGGCCGAGGGTCTGAGGCCTGAGGGCAGTGTCTGGGGCGAGGAAGCTCAGCGTCGCGGAGCCCTGGTCTCCCTGAGTTTCACTTCTGCTTCTCACAATCTGCGACAGGTCCTTCCGCCTGGAGACTCAGGACGCGGCCCCAGTTCTCACTCCCATTGGGTGTGCGGTTTCTAGAGAAGCCAGTCAGCGTCTCTGCGGTTCCTGGTCAAAAAGCCTCCACGGACCCTCCAGGATTCAGATGATCCCCAGACCCCGAGGATGAGAGTTTTGGCGCCCCGAACCCTCATGGCGCTGCTGTCGGGGGCCCGGGCCCTGACCGAGACCTGGGCGGGTGAGTGCGGGGTCGGGAGGAAACGGCCTCTGCGGGGGTCGGAGCGAGGGGACCGCGCGGCGGGGGCGCAGGACTCCCGGGGAAGGCGCTTTACCGCGGACCCAGATCCAGACAGCCTCCCCCCACCTCGGTCCCGCTGCGTCCTGACCCTAGCCCCCGTCCCCCAGGGCCCCTCGCCCCGTCCTGTCCCATCCCAAGTCTCCACCCTTCCCCTTCTGTCGCCCCTTTTCCATCTCCCGAGTCCTCCCCCCTTCCCCCTCCCGGCCCCATCACCCTGGGACCCGGGGACCCGCACCGGGAGGAGGGTCGGCCGGGTCTCAGCCCCTCCTCGCCCCCAGGCTCCCACTCCATGAGGTATTTCCACACCGCTGTGTCCCGGCCCGGCCTCGGGGAGTCCTGGTACCTCGAAGTCGGCTACGTGGACGACACGCAGTTCGCGCGGTTCGACAGCGACGCCGCGAGTCCGAGGATGGAGCCGCGGGCGCCGTGGGTGGAGCAGGAGGGGCCGGAGTATTGGGAAGAAGAGACGCAGCGCGCTACGGGCCTCGCACACTCTTTCCGGGGGAACCTGAACAATCTGCGCGGCTACTACAACCAGAGCGAGGCCGGTGAGCGACGCGGGCCAAGGTCCAGGTCACGACCCCCTATCCCCACGGACGGGCCGGGGTCTCCCCGAGTCTCCGGGTCCGAGATTCACCCTGAGGCTGCGGGACCCGCCCGGCCCCCAGACCCGGGAAGAGCCGGCGGGGACTTTCTGCGGTTTCCTTTTAAGTTTAGGGTTACTCACTCAGGTGGAGTTTGGGCGGGACGGGGCCAAATGGGCGGGGCTGACCTCAGGGGTGGGGTTAGGGTCTCACACCCTCCAGCTGATGTAAGGCTGCTACTTGGGGCCACAAGGACACCTCCTCCGCGCACCCTTTCAGTACGCCTACGACGGCGCCGATTACCTCGCCCTGAACGAGGACCTGCGCTCCTGGACCGCGGCGGACACGGCGGCTCAGATCTCCAAACGAAAGAAGGAGGCGGCGGGTAATGCGAAGTACTGGAGGAACTACCTGGAGGGCACCTGCGTGGAGTGGCTCCGCAGATACCTGGAGAACGGGAAGGAGACGCTACAGCGCGCAGGTGCGAGGGGCTAGGGGGCCTCTGGATTTCCCTTCGGGCTGGGGGCCTCCTACAAGGAGAGGAGGAAAATGCGATCGATGCCTGAGCACACTCATCCAGTGGGTTACGAGGCTGAGTCGGCTTAGGTTTTCAGATCGGGTATCGGACAGTGACTTGCCCAGAGGGCCTGCCTTTCTCTTAGTGACAGTTAAGGGACGCAGTCTCTCCAGGGATGGAGGGGGAAACCATCCCTGAAATAACTGATGAGCAGTTCCCTTTGACTCTGGCACCATGGGACTCTCACTCTCAGGCTTTATTTTGTAATGTGTTTGAGGTCTGATTCCAGCTTTTCTGAGTCACTTGGCCTCCACCCAAGTGACATCGCTATTCCCCCTTTCGGAGACCTGCCTGCTACTGTGGGCTGTCTCATTTTGATTCTAGAAATTTCCAAAGAATAGATTATCCCAGAAGCCTGTGCCCAGGCTGGTGTCTGGGTTTTGTGCTTCTTTCCCCCACTCCACTTGTCCTGTCCATTCTCAGGATGCTCACATGAGTGCTGCTTCAGTGGCCCAAGGAAGATGTAAATTTCTTGAATTTTCTGACCCTTCTCCTCAGACCCCCCAAAGACACACGTGACCCACCATCCCATCTCTGACAGTGAGGTCACCCTGAGGTGCTGGGCTCTGGCCTTCTACCCTGCAGAGATCACCCTGACTTGGCAGCATGTCGGGGAGGACCTGACCCAGGACATGGAGCTTGTGGAGACCAGGCCTGCAGGGGACGGGAACTTCCAGAAGTGGGCGGCTGTGGTGGTGCCTTCTGGAGAGGAGCAGAGATACACATGCCATGTGCAGCACGAGGGGCTGCCTGAGCCCGTCACCCGGAGATGGGGTAAGGAGGGAGCCGTGGGCTCAGAGCCTCTTCTCAGGGAAATCAGGAGCCCTTCTGGAGACCTTCAGCAGGGTCAGGGCTGAGGCCTTGGGGTCAGGGCCCTCACTTTCCCTTCCCTTCCCAGAGCCATCTCATGAATCCATCATCCACATTTTGGGCATCGTTGCTGGCCTGGTTCTCCTGCTGGTCACTGGAGCTGTGGTAGCTGTGATCTGGAGGAAGAAGCACTCAGGTGGGGAAAGCATGTGGTCTGAGTTTTCTTGTCCCACAGTGACTTTCAAGTCCAGGTGGAAGTTTGTCCTGCCTCGTTAATGGGAAGTCCCATCCATAGGCACACGTGCTTTCCTAGTCTCAGGCCCTGTTTGCTAACACTTACTCTTTATTAATGTACATGTAATGACGAAGGACAGACATCACCATGATGAGTCTGGTGATGGGGACCTGATTCCCAGCAGTCACAGGACAGAGGGAAGGTCCCTGCTGAGGGCAGACCTCCTGGAGGGTGGTTGGTCCAGTCCCCACACATGTACTTTCCTCATGTTTCCTGATCCTGCCCTGGGTCTGATTACAGTTCTGGAAACTTCCCTGGGGTCCAGGACTAGGGGGTTCCTTTAGGACCTCATGGCCCTGCCTCCTCCCTGGCTTCTCACAGAATATTTTCTTCCCACAGATGGAAAAGGAGGGAGCTCTGCTCAGGCTGAAAGTAAGTACGGAGGGGGAGTGATTTCTAAGACTCTTCTGATAGTGTAGACAGGAGCCCATGGGGGAGCTCACCCACCCCGTAGTTACTCCTTTATTCTCATCTCCTGTGGGCTCTGACCCCATCCTGTTTTGTTCTGCCCTAGGCTGCAACAGTGCCCAGGGCTCTGATGTGTGTCTCACAGCAGCTGAGACTCTGGAGGCCTGAAGTGGGGAGAAGTTGGGGCAGAGGGGACAGGACTGGGTTATGGGGATTTTTTGCTTGGGAAATTTTGACCATGCAGTGGGCTATTCAGAATCTCACCAGTTACAGCAAGTGACTTAAATTTGTTCATGATTATTTTCTTCTATAGCGTGAGACAGCTGCCTTGTCGAGGACTGAGTGATGCAAGATTTGTTCCTGTCCCAATCGCCCCATTGTGACTGCAGGAATCTCTGATTTCTCTTTCGGCCAAGGGTACCTGAATGTGTCTGTGTTCCTGTTAGCATAATGTGAGGAGGTGGGGAGACCAGTTTCCCCCACGACCCCCTCCCCACACTGACCTGTGTTTTTTCTCTGATTGATTTTCCTGTTCCAGCAGAGCTGGGGCTGGGCCAGTTCCATCCTTGTCTTAACTTCTTGTTGCCCTGAGCTGCAACTTCTTACTTCCTTATTGAAAATAAGAATCTAGATATAAATTTGTTTTTTTATAATTCTTCCCGTGAGGGATTGATGGTTTGATTAAAGAAGAAGATTCCTAAAATTTGAGAGAAGAAATAAAAGGAAGCACTGAGACCCTTCCAGACACTGATGATTCATTCACCTGATATTGGTTGTGTGCCAGATGTGTGACAAAATATTTTTGCATCTGGGGAACATCATTGAAGTGAAAACAGACAGAAGTTGCTGGCCTTGTGGAGCATACGTTGTAGTGGGAAGGATCAGACTATGAACTATAAGCATAGTAAATAAGAACAGTGTTTACGTTAGAAGGTGGTAAGTGCTATGGAAAAAATGCAGTGGGGAAGGCGATGCAGCCCCACAGTGTCCACTTACTTCATGGACCCAGGTAACCACCTCAAGGAGCACACCAGGTTATACACTCATCAGTTCCAATCTCCTTCCAAACCTGAAAGGGAGTTCTTGTGATGGACATCAGCATGTCCTACTTTAAAGCACCCATCACATTCCCATAGTGATTTCCACTGGACCGAGCCCCATATGGGCATTCCTTTAGTGGAACAGGTTTCTGCTGCCCTGTGCCTGACCATTTGGCCTAGCTGTTGACCACTGCCCATGAGTTGGTAGAAACCAAAACATAGGGGCTTTTACCATTCTTCAATTCTTCCATCACTGCTAGAAAAACTGTATTCAACTAGGCTCAGCAAGGTGATCTGTTTTTACTTTTCTTGATCGGAGGAGTGACTTTCCAAACAGGATGTTGTCTTTTCACCTTGAAACTGTCATCTGTAAGCTAAGCAGCTCTTTGTAGGTCAGTTGAGAGCTGTTCATAGGGCACTGTTGAAGTGACGATAGAATCCAGCAGCTCCTCATGCAGTTCCAAAGTCAGTCATAGGGGAAAAGAGGCTGCCTGCTCATGCATGTATCCTCCCTGCATCCCCCTGGTAGCATGATCCTATATAAACCATTTCCTTTTTTTTTTTTTTTTTGATGAGGAAGATTGGCCCTGAGTTAACATCTGTTGCCAATCTTCCTCTTTTTGCTTGAGGAAAATTGTCACTGAGCTAACATCTGTGCTGGTCTTCCTACATTTTGTATGTGGGACATTGCCACAGCATGGCTTGATGGTGTGTAGGTCCGTGCAAGGGATCCAAACCTGTGAACCCCAGGCCACTGAAGCAGAGCTCTCCAACTTAACCACTATGCCGCTAGGCCAGCCATTTCCATTTTTTAATGGAACTCTTCTGGGCACTGTCCTCTCAGTGTTTCTTCAACATTATTCAAGACAACATGGGTATTTCAGGTTCAGAATCATTTTGTGTCTTTCAGTCATAAGGGTAGTTTCAATTAATGTCTGATAGTAAGCCAGTAGCTGCTCCTCAAATGGAAATTCTCTAGTTGAAAGTTCCATTAGTCATCACTAGGAGCTACTCAGGAGCTTCTCCCTGAGCTCCAGTACCCACCCCATGCGGTTATTGTACAGAGAGTGCGTCTGCACTGCACTCCAGCTTCTGTTCTACACTGCTTGGTTTACACTGAACATATCCAATTAATATTACTTGAAGGGTGGATTTGCATGCCTTCTTTTTTGTAATACTAGTAAGGGAAAGTGTTCTCCAGTCAGAGATAATATCCATTCCCGTAAAACATTCAGGTAAAGGAGACATAACGTCTTCACTTAAAGCCTGTTCAACATTCCATTTTCAACCAAATTGTCACTGTAGTTCTATCAACTCTTACACATCTGTATTCTCTCATCCTTATTGTAGCCCACAGTAGGACTTCACCAATGGGTTTTGGTGTCAAAGGGTGTAGGGCTCCATGTAAAGGAGCCAACCTAGACCATTTTACCCACTCTTTTGTATAAGGCGTTGGGTCCCCAGTGAGAGGTTGAGCCAAACTCCACTGGCTCTTTAGTGAATCATTTATTTACTTATATATGTATTTATTTATTTTGGTAATGTTGTTTATAACATTATGCAAATTTCAGGTGTACATCATTATATTTTGATTCCTGTGTAGCTTACATCGTGTTCACCACCCAAAGACTAATTACAATCCATCACCACACACATGTGCCTAACCACCTCTTTCGCCCTCTTCCCTCCACCCTTCCCCTCTGGTAACCACCAATACAATCTCTCTCTCAATTTGTTCATTTGTAGTTTTTTTTTTTTTAAATTTTATTTTTTTCCTTTTTCTCCCCAAATCCCCCCGGTACATAGTTGTATATTCTTCGTCGTGGGTCCCTCCAGTTGTGGCATGTGGGACGCTGCCTCAGCGTGGTTTGATGAGCAGTGCCATGTCCGCGCCCAGGATTCGAACCAACGAAACACTGGGCCACCTGCAGGGGAGCGCGTGAACCTAACCACTTGGCCACGGGGCCAGCCCTTGTTTGTAGTTGTTTTTATCTTCTACCTTTGAGTGAGGTCCTACAGTATTTGACTTTTTCCCTCTGACTTATTTCGCTTAGCATAATACCCTCAAGGTCCATCCATGTTGTCACAAATGGCTGGATTTCATCATTTCTTATGACTGAGTAGTATTCCATTGTGTATATATACTGCATCTTCTTCATCCATTCATCCCTTGATGGGCATCTAGGTTGCTTCCAAGTCTTGGCTATTGTGAATAATGTTGCAATGAACATAAGAGTGCATGTATCTCTACACATTCATGTTTTCATGTTCTTTGGATAAATACCAAGCAGTGGAATAGCTGGATCATATGGTAGATCTATACTTAATTTTTTGAGGAATTTCCATACTGTTTTCCCTAGTGGCTGTACCAGTTTTCACTCCCACCAGCAGTGTATGAGGGTTCCCTTCTCTCCACATCCTCTCCAACACTAGTTGTTTTCTCTCTTGTTAATTATAGCCATTCTGATGGGAGTGAGGTCATATCTCATTGTAGTTTTGATTTGCATTTCCCTGATAGTTAATAGTGTTGAACATCCTTTCATGTGCATATTGGCCATCTGTATATCTTCTCTGGAGAAATGTCTGCTCATATCTTTTGCCTATATTTTAATTGGGTTGTTAGATTTTTTGTTGTTCAGATCTATGAGTTCCTTATATATTTTGGATATTAAGCCCTTATCAGGTATATGGTTTGCGAATATCTTCTCCAAATTGTTAGGTTTTCTTTTCATTTGGTTGATGGTTTCCTTTGCTGTGCAGAAGCTTTTTAGTTTGATGTAGTCCCATTTGTTTATTTTTTCTATTGTTTCCCTTGCCTGGTCAGACATGGTCCTTGAAAATATGCTGCTAAGACCGATGTCGAAGAGTGTACTGTCTATGTTTTCTTCTAGAACTTTCATGGTTTCAGGTCTTACATTCAAGTCTTTAATCTATTTTGAGTTAATTTTTGTGTATGCTGTAAGATAATGGTCTACTTTCATTCTTTTTCATGTAGCTCTCCAGTCTTCCCAACATCATTTATTGAAGAGACTTTCCTTTCCCCATTGTATGTTCTTGTCTCTGTTGTCAATAATTAGCTTTCCATAGATGTGTGGGTTTATTTCTGGGCTCTCAGTTCTGTTCCATTGATCTCTGTGTCTGTTTTTGTGCTAGTACCAGGCTGTGTTGGTTACTATAGCTTTGTAGTATACTTTGAAATGAAGGAGTATGATACCTCCAGCTTTGTTCTTTTTTCTCAGGACTCCTTTGGCTATTCAGGGCCTTTTGTTGTTCCATATAAAGTTTAGGATTCTTTGTTCTATTTCTGTGAAAAATGTGGTTGGAACTTTGATAGACATTGCATTGAATCTGTAGATTGCTTTATCAAGTATGGACATTTTATATCTTTTTATTTCTTTGCGTCTTCTTCAATTTCTTTCAGCAATGTTTTAATAGTTTAATAGTACAGATCTTTCACCTCTTTGGTTAAGTTTATTCATAGTTATTTTATTCTTTTTGTTGCAATTGTAAGTGGGATTCTATTCTTAATTTCTCTCTCTGCCACTTCACTTTTTAATGTATAGAAATGCAACTGATTTTTGTATGTTGATTTTGTGTCCTGCAACTTGACCATATTCATTTATTGTTCCTAAAAGATCTTTAGTGGATGCTTTGGGGTTTTCTTTATATAAAATCATGTCATCTGCAAATAGTGACAGTTTCCAATTTGGATCCCTTTCATTTCTTTTTCTTGCCTGATCGCTCAGGTTAGAACTTCCAATACTATGTTAAATTAGAGTGGTGAAAGTGGGAACCCTTGTCTGGTTCCTGTTCTTAGAGGTTAGCTTTCAATTTTTCTCCATTGAGAATGATATTAGCTGTGGGTTTGTTGTATATGGTCTTTATTATGTTGAGGTATTTTCCTTCTATACCCATTTTATTGAGAGTTTTTATCATAAATGGATGCCATATCTGGTCAAATGCATTCTCTGCATCTATTGAGATGATCATGTGATTTTTATTCTTCATTTTACTAATGTGGTGTATCATGTTGATTGATTTGTGGATGTTGAACCATCCTTGCATCCCTGGAATAAATTTCACTTGATCATGGTGTATGATCTTTTTAATGTATTGTTGTATTCGATTTGCTAGTATTTTGTGGAGGATTTTTGCATCGATGTTCATCAGTGATATTGACCTGTAATTTTTTTTTTTGTGTTGTCCTTGTCTGGTTTTGGTATCCGTATAATGTTGGCATCGTGGAATGAGTTAGAAAGCTTCCTCTCCTCTTCAATTTTTTGGAAGAGTTTGAGAAGGATAAGCATTAAGTCTTCTTTGAATGCTTGGTAGAATTCCCCAGGGAGACCATCTGGTCTTAGACTCTTAGTTTTTAGGAGATTTTGGGTTACTCTATCAATCTCTTTACTGGTGATTGGTCTATTCAAATTCTCTATTTCTTCTTGATTCAGTTTTTGAAGGTTGCATGATGCTAAGAATGTATCCATTTCATATGGATTTTCATAGTATTCTCTTATAATCTTTTGTATTTGTGAGGTGTCTGTTGTAATTTCTCCTCTTTCATTTATGATTTTATTTACTTGAGCCTTCTCTCTTTTTTTCTTGGTGAGTTTAGCTAAAGGTTTGTCAATTTTGTTTATCTTTTCAAAGAACAAGCTCTTGGTTTTGTTGATTTTTTCTATTTTTTTAGTCTGTATTTCATTTATTTCTGCTCTGATTTTTATTATTTCCTCCCTTCTACTGATTTTGGGTTTTGTTTGTTCTTCTTTTTCTAGTTCTTTCAGGTGCACTGTTAGATTGTTTATTTGAGATTTTTCTTGTTTGTTGAGGTAGGTCTGTATTGCTATAAACTTCCCTCTTAGAACTGCTTTTGCTGTGTCCCATAAATCTTGGCATGTCAGATTTTGATTCTCATTTGTCTCCAGGTTTTTAAATTTCCCCTTTGATTTTTTCATTGACCCAACTATTGTTCAGTAGCATGTTGTTTAATGTCCACATATTTGTGGCTCTTCTGAGTTTCTTCCTGTGGTTGATTTCCAGTTTCATACCTTGGTGGTCAGAAAAGATGCTTGGTATTATTTAAGTCTTCTTAAATTTATCAAGACTTGTTTTGTGGCCTGATATGTGATCAGTCCTGGAGAATGTTCCATGTGCATTTGAAAACAATGTGTATTCTGTGGTTTTTGGATGGAATGTTCTGTGTGTATCTACTAAGTCCCTCTGGTCTAATGTGTCGTTTAAGGCCAATGTTTCCTCATTGATGTTCTCTTTGGATGATCTATCCATTGGTGTAAGTGGAGTGTTAAAGTCCCCTCCTATTATTGTGTTTCTGTCTATTTCTCCTATGTCTGGTAATAATTGCTTTATATATTTAGGTGCTTCTATATTGGAGGCATAGATATTTACTACTGTCATATCCTCTTGTTGGATTGTTCCCTTTATCATTATGTCATGCTCTTCTTTGTCTCTTGTTACAGTTTTTGTTTTAATGTCTATTTTGTCTGATATAAGTATTGCTACCTCACCTTTCTTTACATTGCTATTTGCACAGAGTACATTTTTCCATCCCTTCACTTTCAGTTTGTGAGTGTCTTTAGGTCTGAAGTGCGTCTCTTGTATGCAGCATATATATGGGTCTTGTTTTTTATCCACTCTGCCATCATGTGCCTTTTCATTGGAGCATTTAGTCCACTGACATTTTGAGTAGCTATTGGTAAGTTTGTACTTACTGCCATTTTGTTACTTTTTTTCTGCGTCTTTTAGTAGTTCTTCTCTGTTCCTTTCTTCTTCTCTTTTTCTCTTCCCATGTTGTTTGATGGGTTTCTTTAGTATTATTTTTGGGTTCCTTTCTCTTATTTTTTTGTTTGTTTGTTAAAGGTTTGTGGTTTGTGATTACCATGAAGTTCATGTAGAATAAGCTACATATATAGCAATCTATATTAAGTTGATGGTCTCTTTAGTTTGACCTCTTTCTAAAATTTCTACTTTTTACTCCTCTCCTTCCACATTTTATGTTTTTGATCTGATATCTAACTTCTTTGTGTGTGTGCTTGTGTATCTGTTACCCTCTTATCATTGAAATAGGTAATTTTAGTACTTTTGTCCTTTGACCTTCATGTTATCTTCATAGGTGGTTAATCTGCTACCTTTACTGTATTTTTGGCTTTACCAGTGATTTTATTGTCTTTTTTTTTTTTGATAATTTTCTTATTCCTATTTATGGCCTTCTCTTTCCCTCTTAAATAAGTCCTTTTAGTTTTTCTTGTAGAACTGCTTTCTTGGTGAGAAACTCCTTTAATTTTTGCTTGTCTGGAAAACTCTTTAGCACTCCTTCCATTCTGAATGATAACCAGCTGGGTAGAGTATTCTTGGGTGTAGGTTTTTTCCTTTCAGCACTTTAAATATATCATGCCACTCCCTTCTAGCCTGTAAGGTTTCTGCTGAGAAGTCAGCTGATAGCCGTATGGGATTTCCTTTGTGTGTTACTTGTTCCCTTTCTCTTGTGGCTTTTAGGATTCTCTATCTTTAATTTGGGACATTTTAATTATAATGTGTCTTGGTGTGGGCCTCTTTGGGTTCATCTTGTTTGGTGCTCTCTGTGCTTCCTGTTTTTGGATGTCTGTTTCCTTCCTTAGGTTAGGGAAGTTTTAGCTATTATTTTTTCAAATAGATTATCTGCTCCTTTGTCTCTCTCTTCTCATTCTGGGACACCTATAATACTAATGTTAGTGTACTTGATGTTGTCCCAGAGTTCCCTTAGACTGTTCTCATTCTTTTAATTCTTTATCTGTTCAGTTTGGGTGATTTCCTCTAGTCTTTTGTCCAGCTTGCTGATCTTTTCTTCTGTATCATCTACTCTGCCATTGAGTCCCTCTAGTGAATTTTTCATTTCCAGTATTGTATTCTTCATTTCTGATTGGTTCTTTTTTGTATTTTCCAATTCTTTGCTGACATTCTCACTGTGTTCATCCATTCTTCTCCCAAGATCAGTGAGCATACTTATGACCTTTTGTTTGAACCCTTCATCAGGTCAATTTTTTATTTCTGTTTAATTTAATTCTTTTTCAGGGATCTTGTCCTGTTCCCTTACTTGAAACATATTCCTCTGCCTCCTCATTTTACTTATTTCTTTGTGTTTTTATCTATGTATTGGGTGAGTCAGCTATGTCTTCTGATCTTGGAGAGGTGGCCTTATATGAGAGATGCCATATGAAACCCAGCAGTTTGGTTCCCTCTTGTCACCAGTTCCAAATGTTCCAGGAGTAACACTTGTGTAGACTATGTGTGTCCTTCTGTTGTGACAGAATTGCTCTTTGTGCAGGTGCCCAGAGAGGATAGGCTGTTCCCCTGGCTGGCCGGTTGTAATTCTCAGCTGCATTTGGCTGCTATGGATCATTCAATCACTTTATTGGGCATGGGGAGCCCCAGCACAGTTGGCTGCAAGGTGTAATAGCACACTCCTGTTGCAGCTGTTCTATTAAGTGAGCTGACCCTCAGCATGGCTGGTTGCTAGGCTCAAGGGCTTAAACTTGCTGTAGGCCTCTGGCCTATAAGGCTGATGTCAGGTCTCTCAGGATTGCAGCTGAGGGGGGATGGCCCCAGGCACAAGAGCACCCAATTCTTTCAGGCTTTGGAAAGTGGGGTTGATCTTCTATGTGACTGAGAAGCTGAAGTCTTCTGCAGCTAAGTCCCACTGCCCACAGGTCCACACACACTGTCAACACAGTCCTGCCCCATGCACATGCCCTTACCCCCTGAAGCAGACCCACACACTCCACCCACTACTTGCATATGTCCTGCCCCTCAGAGGCAGACCCACTCTCCTGGATGCAGAGAATCCAGGCACTGTGCCTATGCTGGCCCACAAGTTGCCTGAGGGCTTGCTGTTGGGTGTGGCCAGTTCCTAGCACAGGTTGCCTGCCTTTGCTGAACTGGGTTAAATCAGTGCTCTAGTGGGCAGGGAAGACCCCTGGGCTAACAGGCCAGGGGGAGATCTCCAATGGTGTCTTCCAGTGTCTGTGTCAGCATGCCTGTAATAGGTCACATTAATGGCTGCTGCCAATGTCTCTGTCCCTGGAGAGGTCTCACCAGACCCTATCAAGTGAGTCTCTTTTCACAAAAGAACTGTGCACCTTTCTGGTGATTTTAGTTTGCTTTCTCAAAAGGGTGAATTTGTATGTGGGCTCTTTAAGAGCCAGCTTTATTTTCTCTTCTGTCTGATAGCTTTCCTGGGGGTATTCCAGGTTGTTATTAGTAGCCAGAAAAGCCATATATTATGAAACATGTTCTGTTGTGCTGAGGCCAGTGGATGCCTATAGCAGTAATGTTCCCCTGCTCAGGTCCTCTACTCCTCCAGGGATGGCTGCATACCTTAGGAGTGCTCCTGGCTGGCTGTGAAGTGCTGCAGCTTGTGAAGGTGTCTTTTTTCTCTCCAGAAAGTAATTCCTGCCTCTCCCACCTCAGTCAGGACTGTCCTTTGTTGCAGGGGTTCTTTTTATCCAGTTTTCAATTCTCTTGCAGGAGTAATTGTTCCAAGAGTAGTTGTGAATTGGTTGTGGGAGGAGGTGAGTTCAAAGTCTGCCTATGCCACCATCTTGACACCTCTACCCTGTTAATCTGATTTATTACCACTGCCCCCCCCCCTTTTTAAAAGTATGGTTTTCAGTGAGGGAAATTGACCCTGAGCTAACATCTTTTGCCAATCTTCATCTTTTTTTTCCTCCCCAAAGCCCTGGTACATATTTGTATATTCTAGTTGTAAGTCCTTCTAGTTCTATTTGGGATGCCACCACAGTGTGGCTTGATGAGTGATGTGTAGGTCTGTGCCCAGAATCTGAACCAGTGAATCCCAGGCTGCCAAAGCAGGGCATGTGAACTTAACCACTATGCCGCCGGGCCAACCCCTATTCCATTTCTTAGTAATCGTCTGTATTAGGACTTTCAAGAAATGGAACCAATAGATTATATGTGAACTGATATGATATATATAATATGATATAAGGAATTAGCTCATGTGATTGTGGAGGTTGAGAAGTCCCATGATCTGCCGTCTGCAAGCTGGATTCCAAGGAAAGCCAGTGGTGTAATTCAGTTTGAGTCCAAAGTCCTGAGAACAGGGGAGCCAATGGTGTAAAAGATCCCATGCTGGGGTCAGAGGATTGATGTTCCAACTCCTGCAATCAGGCAGAAAATGGGGTGCACTTCGTCCACTTTTTGTTCTATTCAGGCTCTCAATGGATTGGATCATGCCCACTCACACTGGGGAGTCCAGTCTGCTTTACTGGGTCCACTGACTCAAGTACAATCTCATCTGGAAACACGCTCAGACACACTCAAAACTAATGATTAGCCAAATATCTGGGCGCCCTGTGACCCAGTCAAGTTGACATATAAAATTAGCCATCACAAGTCCATCCCTTGTCTACCTGTCACGGATATGTTTCTCCTTAAGCCATACTTAATCTCCAAATAAGGACAATAACAAGGTCATCATTTCACTTAACATTATTCAAGTATCCTGCATACAACTGAAAATGCACTAAACTCTTTCCCAGAGAGGAAGTAAAGTCATTGAGTTATGTTTAGTTTTCTCCTTGTAAATACTATAATGTAAGATTAATAGTAGTTAAATACTATGATATAAAGTGAATACATCTTATGTTACGTGATAAGGGAATAAGAGAGCAAAGAAAACAAACGTATTATACACACACTCACACAATCACTATTCATAACAAAATAAAAAGGAAATACTAAAGACAATTACAGTCCTTGTTTCTTTAACTGATAACACGGTTATAGTTGGTACTTATAACTACCTTCTTCCACAATCCACTCCGTATCCTTTGCCTTCAGTAAGTACTTTAGCTGGTCATGGTCCTTTACCTGGTAAGGTGAACCAAGCCTTCATTATGAAGGGTCTGTAGTCTTTCTTGTTCTGAGTTTTTTAGTTTTCCATTGTCCTTGATCACAGGGCATAGTCATACTAAAAGACACCATAAGGATTCTCCTGTGTTCCAGACACACCCTTTCTTACCTCCACTGTAGAATAGTAGTCCAATTTCTCCTTGGTAGTCAGGATCAATCACCTCACCTAGGACTGTAACTCCATTCTTTGCCTGTTGATTCAGAGACAGGAGGAGCCCAAAGTGGCCAGATGGAAGTCCCAGCTTCTGGTTCAATGGAATCCTTGTTGTGTCTCTTGATGGAAGCATTCCTCCTTCTGGAGCTAAGACCTCTAGACCAGCAGAGCATAAAGTTGTGGGAACAGGAGGAAAAATTTTGCTGGTGGGTCACTAGGGGTAATAGTGAGTAGTGCCACTCCCTTTTCCACCTGTTGGTTCCTAGACCCATGCATTCCTGGCTATGGGAGAAACAGCATCATATATTGGACTCTGATTCAAATGATATACAGTCACCTGGAGAACCTTGCCCCAGCCCTGCAAGGTATTGTGACCTAGTTGGTACTATAACAGAGTTTTCAAAAGGCCGTTCTACCATTATATCAAGCCAGTTGCTTCAGGATGGTGGAGAATGTGGTAAGACCCTTGAATTCTGTGAGCATGGGCTCATGGCCACACTTCTTTTGCTGTGAAATGAGTTCCTTGATCAGAAACAATGCTGTGTGGAATAGCATAATGGTGGATAAGGCATTCTGTAAGTCCACAGATGGTAGTTTTGGCAGAAGCATTGCCTGCAGGGAAGGCATATCTGCATTGAGAGTAACTGTCTACTCCACTAAGGACAAAATGCTGCCCCCTCCATGATGGAAGGAGTTTAGTGTAATCAACCTGCACTAGGAAGCTTGGTGACACCCAAGGGTACCATATCAGGGACTCAGTGTTGGTCTCTGCTGCTGGCAGATTGGACACTCAGTAGTTGCATTAGTCTGCTTAACCTTGGTGAGTGGAAGCCCATGTTGCTGACCCCACACGTAACCTCCATCCCTGCCACCATGGTCACTTTGTTTATGAGCCCATTGGAGGATTCAGAATGTGGCTGGGGAAAGAAGTCAACAGAATTGTTCATCCTATCCACTTGATTATTAAAATCTTCCTCTGCTGAGGTCACCCTTTGGTGAGCATTCACATGGAACACAAATATCTTCACATTATTTACCCATTCAGAGAGGTCTATCTACATACCTCTTCCTCAAATTTCCTTATCACCAGTTTTCCAATCATGTTCCTTCCACATCCCATCCAGCCAAGTCATCGACTACAGCCCATGAATCTGTATAAAATTGCACATTTGACCATTTCTACTGCCAAGCAAAGTGAACAACCAGGTGACTGCTTGAAATTCTGCCCTCTTTGGAGGATTTCCCTTCACCACTGGCCTTCAGGGGAGTCCCAGAGGGGAGCTGTATTGCTTCAGCTGTCCACTTTCAGGTACTGTCTGCATATTGTGCAGAAGCATTTATAAACGAGGCCTGAGTCATCTCTTCCCCAGTCAACTGATCATAGGGAAATCCCAATGAAGTCATAGGTGCAGGCTGGGAGAGAGACAAGGTAGTGTAGCAGGACTATAGAAAGTAGTGGGGACCATGGGAATTTGGATCACTTCTTCATGTACCTTTCTTGTGCCTTCTGGATCTGCTCATGTTCAATCATGTTTATACCAGTTCCATTGGATGATGGAGTGCTACTGTGCATGCCCAACTTTATGGCTTGGGGGATTAGACAACACCCAGTTTATGATAAGCAACTCAGGTTGCATGGTGACTTGGTGGCCCATGGTTCTGTGTTCAGTCTCTAGTAAAACACAGTAACAGGCCAAGAGCTTTTTCGCAAAAGGGGAGTAGTTATCTGTGGAGGGTGGCAGGGCTTTGCTCTAAAATCCTAAGTGCCTGCACTATGAGTCACCTGTAGGGGCCTGCCAAAGGCTCCAAACAGCATCTCTGCCTGTTACTGATACTTCAAGCACCATTGGAATAGCTGGATCATGTGGATCAAGAAGCAGAGCAGCTTGCACAGTAGCCTGAACCTGTTGCAGAGACTTGTCTTGTTCTGGGCCCCACTCAAAACTATCAACCTTTCAGGTCATTCCAAAAATTGGCCAGAATAACACACCCAAAGGAGAAATACGTTGCCTCCAAAATCCAAGGAGGCCTAGTAGGTGTTGTGCCTCCTTTTTGATTGTAGGAGGGGCCAGATGCAACAACTTATCCTTCACCTTAAAAGGGAGATCTGCTTTCTCCAGCTTTATTGCAATATAATTGACATATAACATTGTGTGAGTATAAAGTGTACAACCTCATGATTCAATACATGTATGTTTTCAAAATGGTTACCACAATAGAATTAGTTAACACCTCCGTCACCTGTTGTAATTATCTCTTTCTTTTCCTTTTTTTGGTATTGAGAGCACTTAATTTACTCTCTTAGCAACTTTCAAGTATACAATATAGTATTGTTAACTGTAGTCACCATGCTGCACATTAGATCCTCAGAACTTTTTCAGTTTGTAAGTGGAAATTTGTACCCTTTCACCAACATCTCCCCATTTCCCCTACCCCCATCTCCTGGCAACCACCATTCTACTCTCTGTTTCTATGAGTTTGGCTTTTTTAGATACCACATGTAAGTGAGGTATGCAGTATTTGTCTTTTTCTGTCTAACTTATTTCATTTAGTATAATGCCCTCAAGGTCCATCCATGTTGTTTCAAATGGCAGGATTTCTTTCTTTCTCATGGCTGAATAACATTCCTTTGCATATATGTACACCACATCTTCTTTATCCATTTGTCCATAGAGGGACATTTAGACTGTTTCCATATGTTGGCTATTGTGAATAATGCTGCAATGAACGGGAGAGTGTAGCTATCTTTTTGAGATCCTGATTTCATTTCCTTTGGATATATACCCAGAAGTGGGACTGCTGGATCATATAGTAGTTGTGTTTTTAATTTTTTGAGGAACCTCCATACTATTTTCCATAACAGCTGTACCAATTTACAATCTCATCAACGGTGCACAAGTGTTCCCTTTTTTCCACATCCTCACCAAGACTTATGTCTTGTCTTTTTGATAGTTATCATTCTAACACATCTGAGGTGATATGTCATTGTGGTTTTGATCTGCATTTCCCTGATGATTAGTGATGTTGAGCATCTTTTCATGTACCTGTTAGCCATTTGTATGTCCTCTTTGGAAAAATGTCTGTTCAGGTTCTCTGCCCATTTTCTAATCTAATTGTTTTAGTTGTTTTTGCTATTGAGTTGTATGAGTTCTTTATATATTTTGGATGTTAACCCCTTATCAGGTAGATGGTTTGCAAATATTTTCTCCCACTCTATAGGTTGCCTTTTCATTTTGTTTATTGTTTCTTTTGCTGTGCAGGAACTTTTAGTTTGATGCAGTCCCAGTTATTTATTTTTGCTTTTTTTACTTTTGCTTTTGGTGTCATATCCAAAAACTCACTGCCAAGACCAAAGTCAAGAAGCTTTTTCTCCATGTTTTCTTCTAGGAATTTTACTATTTCAGGTCTTACATTTAAGTCTATAATCCATTTTGAGTTAGTTTTTGTTGATACTGTGAAGTAGGGGTTCAATTTTATTCTTCTGCATGTGACTATCCAATTTTTCAAACATTATTTATTGGAGAGACTATCATTTCCCTGCTGAACATTCTTGACTCTTATAAAATATTAGTTGATGTACACATATGTGTGGGTTTATTTCTGGGCTCTTGATTCTGTTACATTGTTCTGTGTCTATTTTTATGCCAGTACCATACTATTTTGATTATTATAGCTTCGTAATATAGTTTAAAATCAGAAAGTGTGATGACTCCAGCTTTGTTCTTTTTTCCTCAGGATTGCTTTGGCTATTTGGGATCTTTTGTGGTTCTATACAAATTTTAGGATTGTTGGTTCTCTTTCTGTGAATAGAACTTTGGAATTTTGATAGGGATTGCATTGAGTCTGAGATTGCTTTAGGTGGTATGGACAACTTGACAGTATTAAATCTTCCATTCCAAGAAAATGGGATATTTTTCCATTTATTGGTGTCTTCTTCAATTTGTTTCATCAAAGTCCTATAGTTTTCACTGTGTGGATCTTTCACTTCCTATTGTAAATTGGATTGTTTTCTTCATTTATTTTTCAGATATTTTGTTGTTGGTGTATAGAAATGCAAGTGATTTCTGTAAACAAAAGTCAGTAGCTTTCCCATATAACAGCATGAACAAATAGAATTTGAAGTTAAAGACACAACATTATTTACATTTCACCCCCCCAAACTGAAATACTTAGGTATAAATCTAACAAAAGATGTGTATGACCTATATGAGGAAAGTTACAAACTCTGATGAAAGAAACCAACAAAGAACTAAATAAATGGAGAGGCATTCCATGTTCATGGATAGAAATATGTCAATATCCCCAATTAGTGAAGACTTCAGTTCTTCCCAAATTGATCTATGGATTCAATGTAATCCCAATCAAAATCCCAGCTAGTTATTTTATATGAACAAAATAATTCTAAAGATTGTCTGCAGAGGCAAAATACCCTAATAACCAAGCCAATATTGAAGGAGAGGAACAAATTTGGAAGACTGACACTACCCAACTTCAAGACTTATTATAAAGCTACAGTAATCAAGACAGTGTGGTATTGGTGAAAGAATAGACAAATAGATCAATGGAACAGAATTGAGAGCCCAGAATAGACACACATCAATATAGTCTACTGATATTTGACAAGTAGCAAAGGCAATACAATGGAACAAAGATAGTCTTTTCAACAAATGGTGCTGGAATAACGGGACGACATTCACATGCAAAAAATGAATGTTGACACAGATCTTAACCCTTCACAAAATTTAACTCAAAATGGATCATAGACCTACATGCAAAATGCAAAACTATAAAACTAAAAGATAACGTAGGGGAAAATCTGTATGGCCTTGGGTATGGCGATGACTTGTTAGATACAATACTAAAGGCGAGATCCATGAAAGAAGTAATTAATAAGCTGGATTTCATGAAAATTAAAAATTTCAGCTCTGTGAAAGACAATGTTAAGAGAATGAGAAGACAAGCCACAGAATGGGCAAAAATATTTGCGAAAGACACATCTGATAAAGGTCTGTTACCTAAAATATACAAAGAAGTGTTAAAACTCAACAGTAAGAAAACAAACAACCTGTCTGAAAAATAGGGCAAGGACCTTAACAGTGATAGATCATCAAAGAAGATATACAGGTGGCAAATAAATATATGAAAAGACACTCCATGTCATATGATATCAGAGAAATGCAAATTAAAACAACAAGACATTAATGCACACCTATTAGAATGGCCAAAATATTGAACACAGACAACAACAAATGATGGTGAGGATGTCGAGCAACAGGAACTCTCATTCACTGCTGGTGGGAATGCAAAATAGCATAGCCACATTGGACAATAGTTGGCAGTTTCTTACAAAACTGAGTACACTCTTACCATACAATCTGGCAATCACACTTCTTGCTGTTTACCTAAAGGAAATGAAAATGTATGTACACAGAAAAATCTGCACACGTGTTTATAGCAGCTTTATTCATAATTGCCCAAACTTGGAAGCATCCATGATGTCTTTCAGTAGGTGAGAGGATAAATAAACTGGTACATCCAGACAATGGAATGTTATTCAACACTAAAAAGAAGGAGCTGTCAAGTCATGAAAAGACATGGAAAAATCTTAAACGCATATTACTAAGTGAAAGAAGCCAATCTGAAAAGACTGCATGCTGCATGATTCCAACTATATGACATCCTGGAAAATGGAAAACTATGAAGACAGTAAAAAGATGTGTGGTTGCCAGAGGTTAGGCTAGCAGGTAGGGTTGAATAAGTGGAGCACAGAGGATTTTTAGGGCAGTGGAAAAAACTCTAAATGACATTATAATTATGGACAGGCTTCATTATATATTTGTCTAAACCCATAGAATGTACAACATCACATACTAACTCTACTGTAAACTACGGACTTTGAATGATTATGATAGGTCAGTGTAGGTTCATCACTTGTAACACTTGTACCACTCTAGAGAGGGATGTTGATAGTAGGAGAGGTTGTGTATGGTGGCGGGGGGGGGGGGGGGTGGGGGGGTGGGGGGGTGGGGGAGAAGAAGGTATATGGGAAATCTGTGTACTTTCCTGTTAATTTTGCTGTGAACCTAAAACTGGTCTTAAAAAGTCTTAATAAAACAAAAACAAAACAAATCAACCAAATACAAAAGATTCATCCAGGTTGTTGCATGAACATTTTATTTTTTAATCATTGAATATATTCCAGTGCATGGTGTACTGTGTTTGTTTATCCTTCCATTGTTGAAAGATATCTGGATTGTTTACAGTTTTTAACGATTGTGAATAAGGCTGCTATTAACATTCACCTGCAGTTGTTCTGTGGAAATAGGTTTTCAATTCACTTGGGTAAATATCTAGCAGTGCAATTGCTGAGCTGTATGGTGAGTATTTGTTTAAGTTTATGAGAAACTTCCTAACTGTCTTCCAAACTGGGTTTACTATTTTTCATTCTCATCAGCAATGAATGAGAGCTCCCGGTGCACTGTATCCTTGCTAGCAAATTTATTGTCATAAAATTTTTTTAAAAAACTATTCTAGTTGTGTAGTAGGATCTTACTGTGGCTTTACTTTGTATTTCCCTAATGACAAATGATGTTAAGCATCTTCCCATGTATTTGCCACCCATATACCTTCTTTGGTGAAGATCCATCTTTTAGTCACTTATTAAATTGGCATATGTTTGTTTTCCAATCGTTGGGTGTTAATTTTCTATATGTATTTTGGTTATAAGTCCTCTATCATATATGTGACTTTCAAAAATTTTCTTCCAGTCTGTGTCTTGTCTTTTCATTCTCTTAATAATAGTGTCTTTTGTAGAGTAAAATTTTTAAATTTTGGTGAAGTCCAATATATCATTTTTTTTAATGGATTTGGCTTTTGGTGTTTTACCTAAAAAATCCTCACCAAACCCAAGGTCAGATTTTTCTCTTTTGTGTTCTTCTAGAATTTTTATGGCTTTACATTTTACATTTAGGTCTATGATCCGTTTTGAGTTAATTTTTTATGTGTAATGAAGTATTGTTTAGGTTACTACATTTTTGCATATGGATGTCCATAGATCTCAGGACTTTTTCTTAAAAAGACTCTCCCTTCTTCACTGGATTACCTTGCATCTATTTTCAAAATCAGTTGACTATATCTGCATAGGTCTATTTCTGTTCTCTCCATTCTGTTCTAGTGATCTATGTTTCTACCCTTTTGCCAGTACCACACTGTCTTAATTGCTGTACATTTACAGAAAGTCTTGAAATAATATCCCATAAATTTTGTGGTTTTTGGTGAGGAATATTGGCCCCAGGCTAACATCTGTTGCCAATCTTCTCCTTTCTGCTTGAGGAAGATTATCGCTGAGATAACGTCTGTGCCAATGTTCCTGTATTTTATGTGGGATACTGCCGCAGCATGGCTTGACGAGTGGTGCTAGGTTCATCTCCAGGATCTGAACCCGTGAACCCTGGGGAGCCAAAGCGGAGTGCGCTGAACTTAACCACTATGTTACTGGGCCTGTCCCATATTCCCCAGATATCTTGATATTTATTTCTAATGAAATTAATTTTGGCTAAAGAACATACTCTGTATGTTTTAAGTCTTTGAAATTTATTGTTACTTATTTTATGTCTCAACATATGATCTATGCTAGTGAATGTATCATAAGCACTTAAAAAATATATGTATTCTGTGCTTGCTGGTTATGGTGTTCTGTAAACGTCAATTAGGTCAAGGTGGTTGATAGTGTTGTTTTTTATATTTCAAGAGACTAAGAGAAAAAAGAGAGTCTTTTCTTTTTCCCAGTGTATTAATCATTTCCAGAGCTATGCATTCCTACATGAAGATTTAAGTTTCTGTCTGGTATGATTTCTTTCAACCAGAAGAAAACCTTTTAGTGTTTTTGTGTTTTTAGTGAAGTTCTGTTTGAAACAAACTATGTTAGTTTTATTTTATGTGAAAGTATCTTTTCTTTTTTTTCCCTGAAGAATATTTTCACTGGTGTAGAGTTCTGAGTTAACAGGTTATTTTCTTATGGTGCTTAAAAAATGTCATTTCATTGTCTTCTGACCTCCATTGTTTTTGATGATAAATTAGAAACACATTTACTGGTCATTCTTATAACTTCCCTTGTATGTAATGTGTCATTTTTCTCTGGCTGCTCTCAAGATTTTCTGTTTATCTTTGGTTTTTGTCAGTTTGATTAGGTGTGGCTTTATTTATATATATCCTGCTTGGGGTTCTATAAATTCATGTCTGTTTCCAAATTTTGGAAAGCTTTGGGCCTATCTCTTCATATATTTTTTTCTGCCCTGTTCTCTCTTTCCTGTCCTTCTGGGATCCAGTTAACATGTCTGTGTGATTACTTGGATACTGTTCACAAGTCTCTGAGAATCTGTAAGAGGTGACCTGCGGAAGAACACTATAAAATAGCTTTTCCTTTTCTCTTTTACGCATGAGCACACTAAAGCAGACAGAGATTTAGTGACCTGTCCAAGTTTGCACAGGCAATTAAGTGACGCAATCAAAACTAAAAATTAACCCTTCTATTATAACCCATTGTATTAATTTAGAATCTATTAATCCATACTGATATGAAATGGGCACATAGATAATTGGGGGCAGGGAGAGATGGGAAAGCTGTTCTTTACTGTGGAATGTCAACTAATAAATGTAAGAGAAAGAATGGAGTTTGAAAACATCATTTGCAATCACAGCAGTAATATTTGATACAGGCGGGAATCATTAATGAATGCTAAAACTAATGAGTGAACGTTTGTTGAAGAACAGGATAGTTACATAGTTTCAACGTATCTCCCCTCAAGTTCCTTCTCAACTATAATGGAAAACAGTGACTTGGTAGTGGAAATACCTGGCCGACACTGCCTTAACCCAGTGATCAAGTTGATATCACCCACAATAGGCTTCCTGATGTGATGCTCTGAGAAGGATACAACATCCCTTCTGCAATATTCCTTCCAAAAATGCATAACTTGAATCTAATTACAAGAAAATATTCAATACACCCAAGTTGAGAACTTTCTACAAAATAAAGGGCCTGTCCTCTACAAAATACCAAGATCATTAAAAAGAAATAAAATCTGAGAAACTAGTCCAGATTAAAGGGGACTAAAGATATATGACTACTGAGTGCAATATGTATTCTTGATTTAGATCCTGGACTGGAAAAAATGCGGATAAATTATATGATTGTGACAATTTGGGACATTTGAATAGGGATGGTAGTATTGAGTCAATGTTAATTTTCCTCATTTTGATTATTGTGCTCTGAGTATGAAAGAAAAGGTCCTTGTTCTTAGGAAACAGACACTAAAATTTTTGTAAGTAACAGGGCAGAGATATCTACAATTTACTTTCAAATCATTATATCAGAAAATGTGGCAAAATGTTGCCAGTTGGCAAATCTGGGAAAGGGTATATAGGATTTTTTTGTACTATACCTGCATGTTTTCTCTAAGTTTGAAATTGTTTCAAAATAAAAATTGCAAGAAAACAAGTTATTTTGACTTCAACACATCATAATCTATTTAGTGTTGTCTCTAACAGTCAAACTTTAATGGTTATTTCTCCTTGAATGTTTTGACTCTTTTTTGAAATGATTTGTTTCAAGTCTCCAGGTAGTAGGATATTCTTAATATTATTACCTTCTATTTGAAGACTTTCCTAAACGATATCTTTCAAGTTCAGAAAACTCTTCAAGTCTAGGGATTCTGAGATTTGGAGAAAAAAACTCAGTGTAACTTATACCACAAACATTGGCCGACAATCTAAGAATAATAAGGCAAAGAGAGGGAGAAACACCTTTATTTTTCTTTCACTTGGAAGAGCTCCCCATTCCTGCTGCTCTTTCCATGTCCCTGGGCCTGGGGGAAGGATGGATCCCTTGGACTATGAGAGAAAAATGATGATGTGGAAACATCTTCCTTCATCACCTCCCCCAACCCTTTAACTTTTCCTCTGGGTGTGCTCATCCTTCGTCCCCAACTGCTGGCCCAGGAGTCTTCCCTTCCTCCAACATCAGCTAGAGCCCAGCCTCTCCCCTAGAGCTGCTCCTCAGTGGCCAGGTAGCCATTCCCACCACAGGAGGGCAGAAGAGGGGGAGAGAGGTCAGAGCCTAGGGCTGCGGGAAAAGGAACAGCAGGAATGAAGGAGGTTAGAGCGAGAAGGACTTCTGAATGAGGGTGAGATGTGAGTGATCAGGGGATGACTGGGGACATTCCAGTCATCTCCATTTAGGAGGGAAGAGAGGGCCTTGAGTACAGGGCCAGAGAGCAGGGGCAGGGTCTGGATGAGATTCACCCTCACTGTCACCTCTGTCCCCTGACAGCACCTCACCACAGGTCACACCAAGGGGGCCCTTCAGGCTCTACCAGGCGGATGTATCTTGGCTCCTCTCCAGAAAGGGCCCCCGTGGTCGCCCAGTCCTGGTGTGTCTTGTCCCCCAGGTCAGGTCCCCCAGAGTCTTGAGTCCACAGTTAGTTTAGAATTATGTTGGCTGGTGAGAAGTCAAATGCTGTGCATCAGAGGGTTGTCCAGTTGGGTCACCACAACCCTGGAGGCACTGGATTTGAGAAAGAAAGAGCACATGGGCAGGGTCAGGACAGGACTCACCACAGCTTCTCTTCCTTCCCAGCGTTCACGCCAAGAAGCCCCAGGAGGTGACCTGGCCACGGGATACAGAAACACAGATCCCCCCTCCCTCCCAGGAAGTCATGGCTTCGGTTGCCTCCATTCTCACTGCAGCTGTAGAGCCCATCCCCGTGTGAGCCAGGTGTGTGCAGAGGGCGATCCTGGAACACTCTCCCCCACTTAACTGCCTGGCTCAGCTCCTCACCTCTTTCAAGATTTGTTCAAATGTCACCTATGTAATCACCCCTTATCAAATTGTCACCGGTTCCTGGAAACCTCCCTCCCACCTATTTTTCTTCTCTGTATCCTGTACCGCTTTCTGGTCTACCTACTGTATTATCACCTGAGACGGAGGCCTGAAGTCTTTCAGATCTGGATTTGGGGCTGAAATAAGAAGGGGCACTTTCCCTGTGTGTGGTTTGGGAGTCATGTTTCTGTGGATGCTTTTGGCTTCCTTACTGACTGGTCCTGGGCACCCGAGCCCCGCCACCAGCAAGCCCGGCAGTGCCACCCAGCACTCACAGTCCAGTCAGGTGCGCACCACAGACAAGAAGCACCTGACCACCAGCTCCGGCCTCGCAGCGTCCCAGTCCTGAGTTGCAGGATTGTAAGCAGTGAAGTCCTCCCTGTCTACCCAGAATACCAGAATCTGCAGCTGTTCCCCAGGTCACAGCCAGGGCGCAGCTGCAGGATGTGGGGTACTGGGGTGCCCTCCCCTGGCCTGACCCCCAAACCCTTGGGTCAGTTGTCAGAGTAGATGATACTTGGGGCTTGACTTCAGGGGTTGGGGTGTAAGAAAGCGGGGCCTGGGAGGATCCAGAATAAAGTTCTTGCTCATCAGAGAGGAAGGAAAGAAGTAGGATACCTGGGTCCTAGGGTCTCAAGAGTGGGGGGGAGAGCCCACGGCTGCCCTAGGAGTGCTGCTGGTTGAGTGAAAGAATTCCTGAGATCTAGGGGAGAGGAAGCTTTCACTCTTGGAATCCAGAGCAACGGGGTCAGATGGCTGGGCCAAGCTCACTGCTGAGTTCCTTGTGGCCCAGGATGGTCTTCAGACCCCAAGCTAAGTCCTGAGAGGGACCTTCCAGGAACACAGTCTCCTTGGCTGCCAGCAGCAAGACCACCTCCCTGCCCAAGGTCCTTGGATCTCTTGTTCTGGGAGGGCAGCTCCTGCTTCATAGGCAACAAAGAAGAGGCAGTTGAGGTAGCCAGGGCTGTCACCACAGGCCTCCCAGGGCTGAACTGAGACTTGCCTGTGAGGTCATAGCGCAGGGAGTGGGTCCCTGCAACATCCTGGGCTGGACCCCTTAGCACCTGCCCTTGGTTCTTCTTCCAGCACCACAGAAACTCCCTTGTGCCTGTCTACTAAGGTCTGATTTTTACTCACTCTTCACTTATAACACCAAATGTGTGGGTTTTCCTGCACCAAGCAAATCTCTAATTCTCTGTGGACACAAGATGGGTTCAATTCAGTTCTGACACTAACCACCAGAGTTAGTGCAGATTCCACAAGTTCAGGGCTCAAGCCCACAAGACTGCCCCCTCTACATCAGATAGGAGTCACAAGTAGGAGGATTAGCATGTCTCCAATCGTAGCAGAAACCTGTATTAAGTACTCTTATTTTCTTTTTGAGGAAGATTAACCCTGAGCTAGCATCTGCTGCCAATCTTCTTCTTTTTGCTGAGGAAGATTGGCCCCGAGCCAACATCTGTGCCCATCTTCCTCTCCTTGATGTGTGGGACGACTGTCACAGCATGGCTTGATAAGTGGTGCATGGGTCCGTGCCCAGGATCCAAACAGGCGAACCCCGGGCCGCCAAAGCAGAGTGCGTGAGCTTAACTGCTACATCACGGTGCAGGCCCCTGTATTAAGTACTCTTATTGAGGAAACCACATGTGTGATTTGAGAGAGAATGGTGGAGAAATTCCCTTAAATGAAATTCTTTTAAATGAGACTATAAATGTCTTTTGGGGGGCTGAGTATGAGCAATGTGGGAACTGCTCTTCTGTTCCAGGGCTGGCACAGATAGGTACTCAATAAATAAAAAGCTCAATAAATAAACTGCAAAATATAAAGCCCTTGAAGGGTTTAAATAAGTTTGTAAAAGTGTCAAAATAACTTGGGCTGTTAGGTTCTTAAATTTCTTTGTTTCTTCTTGTGTTACTCACTGAAGAGAAGCGTTTCATCACTGTACCTGTTGTGTGGTTTGTTATCACTAAAGACTGCTTTCTAGAATACAGTAGGTTGCTTTTGTTTGATGTTTTGATGAGCAGGAATACTGGTCATGGATTTTCTAGACCTCGGTTCTAAATTTTACCACTTCTTCATGAGGTGTCCTCATCCTTGTCTCCTAACATATCTGGTAATTTCAGTTACTGTTCTCTGCATCTTCTCTGTAACATGTCTGCTCAGGAAAACTCAGAGCCGAGAGAGAGAAGCTAAGTTACATTTAGAGCAGAAGGGAAAATATGTGATGGGGACGAAGACAGACTAAGAGGAATTCCTTTAGAAGAGTGTAATCACTGAAAACTCCTCTCTCGCATGTAATGAACCCACCCATGAACCCACATCCCCTTCATGCACACGCACGCACACACACACACACACACACACAGATGGTGATCTTTGTGAAGCCTGTGCATTGCCCTGGCCCAGCTCCTGGTGGAGGAGAACTTCCAAGCCACTGCCATCCAGCAAGGGATGCCCCAGGAGGAGAGGTGAGTCAGAGATGGGGAAGACGTTTTGTGTCCTTGGGAGGAAAAGACGCCACTGAGAGAAGGATCTCAACATTTTTATAATTTCATTTCTCATGAAGGCTTTCTTGGTATCAGCAATTTAAAGGCTTTCAACAATGAATTCTTGTGGCTACCAACCTATTCAGTGGAGGCATGAACATCGAGAGGGTGAACATTGCCTTTAACTACGACATGCCTGAGGATTCTGACACCTACCTGCATCGTGTAAGCCCCACACTGAGAAGGACATCCCAGTGTCCTCTCCCACTCCCTTATTTTCCCTATCTTTTCATACCTTATATGTTCATCCCTCCTTTTGGGTGTCTTCCCAATTTTAAGTCTCCAGTTCTACCCTTTGTCTCCTTCCAGGTGGCCAGAGCAGGCTGGTTTGACACCAAGGGCTTGGCCATCACATTTATGTCACATGAGAATGATGCCAAGATCCTCATTGATGTGCAGGATCGCTTTGAGGTCAATATTAGTGAGCTGTCTGATGAGATAAACATCTCCTCCTACAGTGAGTACTGAAACTGGCTCCCCCAACTCTTTAGACCCCCTTGTTCTTTAGTGTGTTTGTTATAAATCCTATTATGTACATAAAGCCTCTGCTGCATAATGGACACTTGACAAGTTCATGCCCCCTTGGTCTTGATGTCCCGTTGGAATGTTAGTTGACCTGTATATGGGGTCTCTTTCTTCTCTTGTCAAATTATTTTTTTCCCATTCTCAAGTCTATCCTCTGAACCCACACACCACATAAACATCTGCATGTAAGGATGTGTGTGTTTCTGCCACCTTCGCTTTTTTTTTCTGTGTCTTAGTCTAACTGCTATGTTTCCACTTCAGTTGAACAGATGCAGTAGAGGACTTACCCACCTATTCTGGAATGTGACAGTCTGTCCGTCTTCAGGAGGTGACACCAGGCATGGGGGTAAAGGAGACACTACTGCCACCTACCCCTGACAAGCCCCAACCCCCACGCCATGGCTTCCCTCTTTTGCATCACCACCACTCCTAAACCTCCATTTCCTGATTTGTCAGAACTTTTTTTCAACAAAACTAAAAAACACATGCGTCTGTGATGTTTGTAAACACTCCGCCCCTTTACTGGATTTGGGGTGAGGTTGTTTTAGGCTATGATCCAGGGTATATTCCTGTAAGGACTGTGTGTCCTGCTGTGGGGCAGAGGTCAGTGGGAGGGGTCAAAGTGGGGGATGTGACTAAAGAGACTGCAGAGACCATGACTTCCCACTACTTTCCAATTTCTGGCCCTTTGTAGAGGTGTCTTCCATTTTTCTGAGTGGCCTGGGAGAGGCTGGGATGTTTCTGATTGAGGAGCTCAGGGGGCTGGTGTGTAATATTTCCATTGTTGGAGGGTGAAGTGGGAACTGGAGGAAAGCTTAGGCGTCTCCTCCCAGGCTCTCTCTGTGTCTCCTCATCTCTTCCTTGAGCTTCTGGGTCTTGAGCACCAGGGCGTGGGCTTCCCAGGCCCCTTGTTGCCCTTCCAGTAGGGCCTGGGACAGCTCCAGCTACTGCTCCAGCAATTCCTCAGCTGGGGCCAGCTCAGCTGGGGACCTTGGCTGAGGGGTGCATTGGGGAGGGAGCATCAGGCAGGGCAGGGGGCTCAGGCTCACTGGAAGTCAGGAATTATGCCTCGTCCATTTTTCTTCTTTTTTTGAGGAAGGTTAGCCCTGAGCTAACATCTGCCGCCAATCCTCCTCTTTTTGCTGAGGAAGATAGGCCCTGAGGTAACATCCATGCCCATCTTCCTCTATTTTATATATGGGAAGCCTGTGACAGCATGGCTTGACAACAGTGCCTAGGTCCGCACCCGGGATCCGAACTGGAAAACTCCAGTCCACCGAAGCAGAACCGCTGCACCACTGGGTTGGCCCCATTCCTCTCTCATTTTTTGACCCTATTTAAGGTCATGTGTACCATGCAGCCAAGCTAGCTTCCTATCTTAGGTATAGGCCTCTGGGGGACAGAAATCACTGGCCCAGGGACTATGACTGGCCTTGTAAAAGGATATGGGGTCATGGAAAGGAGAAGACTGCTGTCCCTAACCCCTAAGAAACAATGAACTCTTAGATGGGGACTCTTCATGGACTGTGCAAGGAAAGAGGGACATGGAGAGAGGGAACCCTGAGGTCTGGAGTGGGGTGGGGGTGGGGAAGGTGGTGGGGAGCTGAGAATTGGAATTAGGCAACAAATTCCAGGTGTGTGTGGGGGGGTGTTATCTGCAGAACAGTGATGCAGGATGAGGTTGAGGGGATCCCCCCGCAGTGTGAATCCCCCCTCATACCTGCCACCACTCCCATTGGTTGCACTTACCCTGGAGGGTGGCCACATCTTCCCACTGTCTGTGGATCTGGTCTGCTCTTTCATACTTGCCTTGGGGCTCTGTGAGCAGCACCTCCAGGAGCCCCTGGTGTCAGGAGCCAGGAAGGCAGATGGAGGTGACAGCAGCATCGTAAGAATCAGGACAGGGGGAGACCCATGGCATGTGAAGCAGGGAGCTATCTGAGCAACCTAACAGCCACCAGGGACTGCCTTACTCTGGCCTTGGCCTTACTTCAGTGCCTGGCCTTGCCCCTGCCCGCCTCTGCTGCCCTCATGTCCCTCCCTGTCTGGCCCCAGACGGAGTCCAGGAACTCATCCTGTTCCTGATGTGAAAATGTTCCTGCCAGTTTAGGCAGAACTTGCTTTAGAACACTGGTGCCCAGCCTACCATATGGTTGGTGTCTTCGCATTATGTCTTTTCTCACTTATTCCTCTCGATTATGCAACATAGGAATTATGTTACTGGTTTGCAGATGAGGAAAATGGCTCAGAGGGTTTCATTCAGTAGGTATCTGTTGGGACCCACTCTGGGCCAGATGTGCTCAAGGCTCCACAGCTGGTTGATGGAGAAGCCTGGAGGACTCAGTTCCAGATCTACCTGACTTGAAAACTCATACCCATTGACCTGACTCAAGTATTGATTTCCCCTTTGCTTCTCTTTCCCTTCTTGCTGGCTCAGGATGACCTCTTTTCTCTTGTCCCTGTTGTGCATTGCAAGGTTTGCTTTCTCTGGCAGGTCTGGACACTGTTGTATCACTTGTACCCTTGGCTCCTGACAGAGCATGACACTGGTACAGGTTTCAAGCTTTGTTGAACTAGTGAGCCCTCCATTCAAATCTCCTCCACTAGAGCAAAAGTCCTTCCACACACTGGGTGTGTGTGATCCTTGTGCATATGTGTTGGGCTTCCCACAGTGTGTTCTGCAACATAGTCCTGTTGTGGCTGGAGGGCACAGCCACACCCCTATGGGCAGAGGTGACTCAGAAGGGAGTGGATGTTCCCAGTTTTGATCATCTTGGAAAAGGTAGGTCTTCAGAGAGAAAGACATGCCTCAGAAGACAAGATTGCCAGGGAGTGGACAGCTGCTAACCAGCTTGATATCTTTAGGACATCATGCTGAATTTGGAGGGAAGATGGCCTCTGCCATGGTATAGTGGTCCAGGAACCAAGATAAGACCTTCCTAGAGGTCAGTGGTTCTCAAATTTGAGCAGCTGAAGTACCTTTAATGAGGCTAAAGACGTTCCTCATTAGCTGGCGTGTTCCTACTCTTCAGTGGAAAAAGAACCAAGAACCTCTTGAAGATTTAGGGGGAGAGACGCTTTCCCTCATGTCTTTTAGTGATAGGTTATGCATGATTCATATTTGAATTGCAACGTATGCACGGCTTAAAGTCTTGGTTATTGGAACATAAGAGTTGTTAAACTACTTATGTAAACTACTGTTGTTAAAGAGAAATGAAACCATCTAGCATAGGGTTAAACAACCCACAAGCAGCCAACATTGAAGCTAAACCAACCACATTTACAAATTAAAAGCGAAATTAGCAGCTATTAAGAAAATAAAACAAATGAAACTTCTGAAAGACCAACTAAATGGTGTATTAAGAAAAAAGTATCCTTCCTGAGAACTAGACATTTCAACCATCCGAGTCTTCACTTAGGTTATGAACTCCAAAATGAATCAAACTCCAATAATTCACAGGATGAATTTCTAAGCCATAAGTTAAAATAAAGTCTGGATTTGACTTTGTCCATCTTGGAGAACTAAAGAAAGGGCTGGTGTTTTGGTAAATTCAAATCTCTTGGATGAGCTGTGGATCTCACAATCATGGAAATGAAGGAATGAAGATAAATATATGTAAACCAATTACCTACTTTGATGTAAGTATATATATTTATTCCTGAGTGTCTAACAGAGTCTTTTTCTTTCTGTTGAAAGGCTTTGTTTATACCTTATAGAGTCTTAATCAAATGAGAGTTCTGGCCTGGGCTCTGCAGGAGGGGCCTGTGTTCAGCCAGGGACAAGCAGAGGATTATGGGAAGCATCATTCACAAAGTCAAGGGGCTGCAGAGCTCCCTGAGGCTAGTGCGCTGATGGCACCTTCAATATCGCATCCTACCTAGGGGATTGGCAGGACTAGGGTCACTGACACGAATCATTGTACCCTTCGTGTGAAACTCTTGTGGAGATGGGGACTTAGGAATATTGAAGTCCACCCATTACATTAATGTGAGAGCTTGTTAAGTGTCAGAGACTCTGCTGGGTACTTTTTGTTCCTGTCGTAGGTGACCTTCATGGTAACCTTTCAAGAGAGCTTCCTTATTTCACTTTTATATGTAGATTTCCAGTTGTTCCAGCACCGTTTATTGAAAAGACTATTGTTTCTCCAATGTATGGCCTTTGCTTCCTTGTAAAAAATCAGTTCCTTATCAAAATCAGACCCACACAAATATTTATGTGAGTCTGTTTCTGCGTTCTCTATTCTGTTCCATTGGTCTACTTGTCTATTCTTTCACCAACACTACACTGTCTTGGTTACTGTAGCTTTATGGTAAGTCTTGAAGTCAGGCTGTGTGAGTCCTCTGACTCTGCTGTCTCATGGTGTGCTGGCTACTCTGGTTCTTTTGCCCCTCCATATAAAATTTAGAATCAGTTTGTCAATATTCTTGCTGGGATATTGATAATATCAGCTGTCAATATAAAAAATAACTTGCTGGGATTTTAATTGGGATCATGTTGAATCTATAGATCAAGTTGAGAAGAAGTGAGATCTTGACAAGATTGATTTTGCTATCCGTGACCATGGAATATTATTTCCAGTTGTTTAGTTTGTTGATTTCTTTCATCAGAGTTTTGTAGTTTTCCTCATATAGATCTTGTACATATTTTGTTAGATTTATAACTAAGTATTTAATTTTTTGTGTGCTAATGGAAATAGTATTGTGTTTTTTCCAGGGAAGGGAAAGGCATCGGAAGTGCTGGCCTACGGGACACCTGTGGGGTTGTGTTTGGAGAGGGTTTTCTGGGTCCTAGGCTATAGAAAGCAAAGGGCAGGCACTGTGCCGCCCCTGTAGGGACCAGGGTTTCCTGGGTTTTCCTGGCTCCCACTCCCTGTGCTAGGACATCACAGGAATGCCTGAGCCCAGCCCAGAGCAGCCAGTTGTTACAGCCTTCAGTTGTCCCTTCCTCCCCTATGACAACCACAGCATTCGAACCAGGCCAAGGGGCCCCTGAGGACCATGTATGGAACATGTGGTGGGGCTGGACACCATTGTGAGCTACAAGGACCTCCGAAATAGGACCCAGGCAACCAAATACCCATTTCCTGGTAGCAGTCTCTGCACCCTCAGTAGTTCACTGCCCAAGGACCCTGGGATCCCGTCCCTTTCCTCTCTGGTGACCCAAGCACCCAGATCCTCAGACTAGATTCCTTTCACCCTGCTCTCTGCTACCCCAACCCCTGAACTTACAAGAATTCTACTAACAGTCTGTGGATAAGTTTGGGAAAGGATCCTGAGCTCAAGATGAGAAGACAGCTTTGTGAGATTCTGAATAGAGAATCTACCCACACCATGCCTGGCTTTCTGACTAAGGAACTGTAAGCAAATGAATGGGTTTTGTTTTGAGTCACATAGTCACAGCAATTTGTTATACAGTAATAGAAAACTAATACACGGGCTCACTGTGCCACAAATAAGCTCATAGCAGTTTTCCACGGAAATGAATTTATGAACTGATATGTATACTAGTTGCATAAAATAAAATCTTTCTTAACCATTTTTGTATTTTTCATTTTATGACTTTCACCTAATGCAATTACATTTTAATACAATCACATTTCATTCATTCAACAACAACTAATTTAATCCCTACAATGTACCAGGAATGGCTTTAGATACCCGGCATACAACTTTGACTAAATATCCCAAAGCCCCTGTGCTCATGTGTGTTACATTCGAGAGGCTTCCCAAGAGTGAGATGGAGCCATTGGAGTGTTTTAGTGGAGAACTGACACAACCTGACTCACATTGGCAGGATCCCTGACCTGTGGGGAGAAGACCCCATGGGTGGCAGGTGAGAGGGTGGTGCTGGTGCCACAATTCAGGAGTGAGAGGGTGGTGGAGACTAAGGGGAGAAGAGGGCCTGAGGGGTGAGAGGGACAGAGAGAAGGGCTGGAGGAGCAGCGGTGAGGAGAAGAAGCAGAGGGAAAGAACTCTAAAGCAGTGGAATCCTCAGATTTAAACATATTGTTTCATGGAACTTTAATACATATATCTACAAGCCTAGCAGGGTATTCTTTGCATTGATATTTACTACCTTCTGTGGGGCTGCCTAAAAATGAATTGCCTTGTTAAGTTAATCAGTTTAAAAAATAAGAGTCCCAATAAAAAATGCACACTGCTTAGATGTGAATAATTCACAAAAATGTTACCACCTACAAACATAGGTTCTTTACCTATGAGGTAAAATAAAAACGGAAACGCCAGGCTTATGGCAAGGAAAGGGTCTTTATTTCGGGTGACATCAGCCAGGAGACGAAGAATGAGCCCTCAAATTTGTTTCGTGCCATCTCATCTCCCTGAAAGAGGGGAGGTGAGGGGTTTTAAAAGTAAGAGGAGGAGAAGGGGCTGAGCCCAGCCTGGGGGTCTCTCCCTGGTTTCCTCAGACAGCCCCCAGGCCAGGACTCAGGGAGACCGGGAGCCAAAGAGCTCTCGGTGCAGGAGGAGAGGGGTCAGCGCAGAGTCCCAGGTCCCCGGACGTGGCTCTCGGGGTCTCAGACCCGAGGGCGGAGTCTGGGGTAGAGAAGCTCTGTGTTGGGGATCCATGTGATTCATGCATGTCTTCCTCTCACAAACTGCGTCAGCTCCTCCTCTGCCTGGAGACTCATGACATGACCTCAGTTCTCACTCCCATTGCGTGTCGGGTTTGTAGAGAAGTTCATCAGCGTCACCGCCATTTGTGGCCTGGACTCAGATTCTCCCCAGACCCCGAGGATGCGGGGGAAGGGGCCCCCAACCTTCCTCCTGCTGCTCTCGGGGGCCCTGACCCTGACCGAGAACTGGGCAGGCGAGTGCGGGTCGGGAGGAAACGGCCTCTTTGGGGGGCGGAGCGAGGGGACCGCGCGGCAGGGGCGCAGGACCCCCGGGGAAGGCGCGTCTCCTGGAACGCAGCCCAGACCTCCCAACCGGGTCCCATCTTGACCCCTCCCTTTTCTCGCCCCCTCCTCTCACCCACTGGGGTCTCCCATCTCCCCTTTTCCGTCTCACGGCCCCCTACTCCTCCCCGCTCCCGGCCCCATCACCCTCGGATCCGGACCCGCGCCGGGAAGCGGATCGGCCGGGTCTCAGCCCCTTCTCGCCCCCAGGCTCCCACTCTATCAGGTATTTCTACACCGCCGTGTCCCGGCCCGGCCGCGGGGAGCCCCGCTTCATCGCCGTCGGCTACGTGGACGACACGCAGTTCGCGCGGTTCGACAGCGACGCCGCGAGTCCGAGGATGGAGCCGCGGGCGCCGTGGATGGAGCAGGCGGGACCGGAGTATTGGGAAGAGCAGACGCGGGGCATCAAGGACACTGCACAGAGTTTCCGAGTGGGCCTGAACAACCTGCACAGCTACTACAACCAGAGCGAGGCCGGTGAGCGACGAGAGGGCCCGGGTCCAGGTGACGTCCCCCCATCCCCACGGACGGGCCGGGGTCTCCCCGAGTCTGCGCGTCTGAAATTCATCCCTATGTTGCGGGACCCGCCCGGCCCCCGACCCAGGAAAGGTGGGCAGGGACTTTTCTCCATTTTATTTTCAGTTTCGGTTTCCTCGGTGGGGACGGGGCTAACTTCAGGGGCCGGGTCAGGGTCTCACACACTCCAGGAAATGTATGGCTGCTACATGGGGCCGGACGGGCGCCTCCTCCGCGGGTACAGTCAGTACGCTTACGACGGCGACGATTACATCGCCCTGAACGAGGACCTGCGCTCCTGGACCGCGGCGGACACGGCGGCTCAGATCACCCGGCGCAAGTGGGAGGAAGCCGGTGAGGCGGAGATCTACAGAAACTACCTGGAGGGCAGGTGCGTAGAGTGGCTCCTCAGATACCTGGAGATCGGGAAGGAGACGCTGCAGCGCGCAGGTAAGAGGGGCCGGGGCCGCGGGACTCCTGATCTCCCTCCGGGCTGGGGGCCTCCTTCGCGGAGCTGAGGACAATGGAATGACGCTTGAATACGCCCATCTCGTGGGTCTGGAGACTGAGTCTCCCTGAGTTTTCAGATCTAGTATCAGAGCGTGACTGGGCCAGAGGGCCTCCTTTCTCTCAGGGTCAGTTAAGGGAGGCAGTCTCTCTGGAATGGAGGGGGAAAACCATCCCTGAAATAACTGGCAGTTAGTTTCCTTTGACTGTGGTAGTGGGTCCAGGAACAATGGGGACTTTCTCTCCAGGCCTTGTTCTCTGCCCCATACCCGATGTGTTTGAGGGCTGACTCCAGCTTTCCTGAGTCACTCAGTCTCCACTCAGGTCAGGATCAGAAATCCCTTTTCTACCCCTCAGAAACTTGCCTCTTACCTGGGGTGTCTCAACCTGATTCTTGAATTTTCCAAAGAATGGAGATTATTTCAGAAGGCTGCATCCAGGCTGGTGTCTGGGTTTTGTGTTCCCTTCCCTCACTCCAGTTGTTCTGTCCATTCTCAGGGTGGTCACATGACCACTGCTTCAGTGGCCCACACAGATGCAAAGTTGCTGAATTTTCTGATCCTTCTCCTTAGAACCTCCAAAGACGTATGTGACCCACCACCCCATCTCTGACCGTGAGGTCACCCTGAGGTGCTGGGCCCTGGGCTTCTACCCTGCGGAGATCACCCTGACTTGGTACCAAGATGGGGAGGACCTGACCCAGGACAAAGAGCTTGTGGAGACCAGGCCTGCAGGGGATGGAACTTTCCAGAAGTGGGCTGCTGTGGTGGTGCCTTCTGGAGAGGAGCAGAGATACACGTGCCATGTGCAGCACGAGGGGCTGCCTGAGCCTGTGACCCTGAGATGGGGTAAGGAGGGAGGCGTGGGCTCAGAGCCTCTTCTCAGGGAAATCAGGAGCCTTTCTGGAGACCTTCAGCAGGGTCAGGGCTGAGAGCTGGGGTCAGGGCCCTCACCTTCCCTTTTCTTACCAGAACGGCTGCCTCAGCCCACCATCCCCATTGTGGGCATCGTTGCTGGTCTGGTTCTCTTTGTGGTCACTGGAGCTGTGATGGCTGGAGCTGTGATCTGGAGGAAGAAGTGCTCAGGTAGGGGAGGGGTGTGGTCTGAGTTTTCTTGTCCCACTGCAGAGTTTCAAGCCCAGCTAGAAGTTTGCCTGCCTCCTTAATGGGAAGTCCCATCCACAGTCACATGTGCTTTCCTCATCTGGAGCCCTATTTGCTAACACTTACTCTTTAATAAAGCACGTATGAAAATGGAGGACAAATTTATCACCTTGGTGAGTCTGGTGATGGGGACCTCATTCCTAGCAGTCACAGGACAGAGGGGAAGGTCCCTGCTGAGGACAGGCATCCAGGAGGGTGGTTGGTCCAGTCCCCACACATGTACTTTCCTCATGTTTCCTGATCCTGCCCTGGGTCTGTAATCCCATACTGGAAACTTCTGTGGGGTACAGGACTAGGGGGTTCTTTTAGTACCTCATGGCCCTGCGTTTTTCTTTGCTTCTCACAGCATGTTTTCTTCTCACAGGTAGAAAAGCGTAGAGCTACTCTCAGACTGCAGGTAAGGATGGACCGGGGTTGATCCCTCAGACCTTTGGGATAGTGTAGACAGGAGCCCATGGGGGGAGCTCACCCATCCGGTAGTTCCTCCTTTAGTCTCATCTCCTGTGGACTCTGACCGTGTCCTGTTTTGTTGTACTCCACACAGCGACAGTGCCCAGGGATCTAAACTGTCTGTCAAGACAGGTGAGAGTCTCGCGGCCTGACGTGAGGAGGGGTTGGGGCAGAGGGGAGAGGACAGGGTTATGGAGATTCTTTGGCTGGGACATTTTGAGCATTTGGTGGGCTGTTCAGAATGTCACCAGTTACAGTGACTGACTCAAATTTGTTCATGCTTATTTTCTTCCATAGCGCAGGACAACTGCCTTGTGGGAAGTGAGTGATGCAAGATTTGTTCCCGTCCTACCTGCCATTGTGACTTCTAGAACGTTTGACTTTTGTTTCTGCAAAGGGTGCCTGAATATGTCTGCATTCCTATTAACATAGTGTGAGGAAGTGGGTAGACTGGTCTCCCCCGTGACCCCCTCCCACACTGACCTGTGTTCTCTTCCCTGATTGACTTTCCTGTTCCAGCAGAGGTGGGGCTGGGCCGTCTCCATCCCTGTCTTTACTTCATGTTGCCCTGAGCTGCAGCTTCTTACTTCTTAATTGCAAATAAAGATCTGTATACAAGTTTGTTTTTTCAAATTCTTGCCATGAAGGATTGATAGGTTAATTAAATAACAGTTCTAAAATTTAGGAGAGGAAATAAATGGAAGCAATGAGAACCTTCCAGAATTCTTGTGTTCGCTGTGCTGGTTCTGTTGCAGGTGGGGACAGGAGAAGGCTGTGAGGAGCCGAGTGTGGATGGGGCCTGTGTCCACTCAGTGCGCAGTGCATCGTGGGCTTTGACATGGTCACTCCTAGGCTGGGTCATCCCTCTGCTCCTTTCTTCTTGTCGCTTCAGTAGAACCTTGTCCCATGAGGACCTGTGATCACAGGGACAGGGACATCACCCAGGCCTTGTTGTGTCTCCAGGAGACTGTGGGCAGTGGGGCTTCAGGTGGTCTTGTCAGCCTAGGCTCAGGTCTGGGTCCAGCCCTCAGCCCCTGTCTTTTGGGTGTTTACTTGTTGTTTCTTTGTTTCTGTAGAGGATTGTGCCTGTTCTTGTTCTTGTGTATGAGTTCATGTCTCATTCTCTTCTAGGTGCCTCCTGTCTCTGACGGCAGCAGGGGTCCTTTGGCCTGTCGTTGTCCCCACAGGACCAGGCAGCCCTGCACACAGGCATCTGGTGTCCAGAGATGAGTTTGCAGACTGGTCCAGCTCTGTTCTCCTTTGAGGGCTTGATTGTCGTTTCCACCTTTCCCCAACCTCTCAAAGGAGCGAGATTCTGGAATGATCAGAGAAGTGGGATCCCATAATTTCTCATCCTAGATGAGTTCATGTTGGGATTCTTCTCCTCTGCAGCCTGCCATCTCTCTCGGACATTAGCTCCAGTCATCCTAGTGCTGGCTCCAGTCCAAATGCACGATTTAAAAGCAGAGTCTACTTTAGATTTATATTTGGTTGGAAAATAGCATCCATAGGTCAAGGATCATTGTTTTTTGAAGAGAGAAATGTAATTGTGTGCTGTGGTGTGCAGGAGGGTTGGTGTGGGAGGGAGAGATGGAGCGGGGGAGGGGAGAACAGTACTTGTGAGAAAAGTACAGGCGGCATTGATGTCAAGGTGAGTGTACATTGTGCTGTAGCTGCCACAAAACAGCATGTGGTCTGAGGTTACATTAATAAAGATACTATATTTAGAATAGGGAGGTGCTCTACACTGATCATTCATTCAATAGAAATTGGTTGTGTGCTGGATGTATGACACACTATTTTTGCAACTGGGAAAAATCATTGAAGTGAAAAAAGAATACTTGCTGGCCTTGTGGAACATATGCTCTAGTGGGAAGAGACAGACTATATGCTATAAACATAGTGAATAAGGAAAATGTTTATGATAGAAGGTGGTAAGTGCTATGGCAAAAATGCACTGGGGAAGACGATCCAGAGGGTAGTGGTGGGCACAGGGAAGATGGCTGTTTTAATTTGGGTGGTCAGTGGGGGCCTCACTGGGAAGGTGCTTTGAAGAAAGATGTGAAGGACGTGAGGAATTATCCACGAGGATGTCTGGGGGAAGTTCTTTCCAGGTGGGGGAACCTCCAGTGCAGATGCGCTAGGACAGGAGTGTGTCTGTGTTTTCTGGGAAGAGCGAGGAGGCCAGTATAGATGGAACAGAGAGTAATTGACATGAGATAGAGGTGTGGCCAGACCATAAAGGCCTGGAGGATGTTAGAAGAGTTTGCGCCTCTGCTCTGAGTGAGATGGGGAGTTACACGACAGTTTAGAGCAGGAGAGGGACGTGGTATGACGTCTCCTTTAGAGGATCACTGTGGCTGCTGTGCTGAGAGCAGAACTGGGAGGCAAAGGGGGAGGGAGGCCCTAGGGAGGCAGCAGGAACCAGGGCAGGGTTCCAGGCTGGAGGTGGCCACGGCTTCTGCTGGTGTGAGGGGTGGAAAGAGTGGGAAGTGACTGCATCTGGATACATCCTGAATATGGACCTTGCAGCATTTCCTAATGGATTAATCTGGGGAATGCAAAAGTCATGGAGGGCACCCAGAATTTCAGGTTGTGCAAGTAGAAAGATGGAGTTGCTGTCAGCAGACCTGGGGAAGACTATGGAAGGAGCATGTTTGAGAGAAACGTTATGAGCATTTGGTTTGAGATGTTGGAGCTGAGATGTCTATTAGAAAAACAAGTGAGATAGAAGGTTGGCAGTTGGATAGATGAGTCTGGAGATTAGGAGAAATGTCTGGGCTGTAGAAATAGATTAGGGAAGTGACACCATATAAATGATATTCAAAGACTTAAGAACAGATGAGATCACTAAGGGAGTGATGGCTATAGATGAGAAAAGAACGAGGACCGAACTCTGGACCCCCCCAGTGGTAAGGGATCTGATCAGACCACACACCCAGGGCAGACTGCACAGTTCTGACACTCTGTTCAGAAGGCACGGAGACCAGGAAGAACAAAACTTTCCTGTGCACAGGAATCCCCTGGACATCTCGTTAAGATGCAGAGAGTTTGGAGTACAACTGGAGAGCACAGAGTCTGGAGATTCTATGTTTATAACAAGGTCAGTGCTGATGCTGCTGGTCTTCAGACAATATATTTAGTAGCAAGAATGTAGGCTAGGATTCTCTCAACAGCCTCAGGGCATCAGCCTCATGTGTAGGGCTTCTTAAATAAGCGATTATTTGGTGGATACTCTGAGATGGTGGGTCTTGGAGAGGTCTGAGTATTTTGTAAGAAGCCCCACAGCAATTGCTGGTGCTCAGCCCTCGTCACTGGGCTCTTTCTGGTGACAGCCCCCATCCTCAAGCTATCTGGGACACCTCAGCCATCTCATTAGCATACCAAAGTCACTCTCATCACTCAGGAGATTCCAAGGGTTTTAGGAGCTCTATGCCAGGAACCAGGGACAAAGACTTTTATTATACCACAGGACACCCCCTAGTCTTCGACTACATCCCCCTTATATCAAAAGGATTGGTAATGGTTAAAATATGCTGGCACGTTACTAGAGCCCCATTCAGTCATTAACATTTAGTCCAGTCCATCATCCTATTGTATGAGAATGTCTCGCAGAGTGAAGTCACTCAGCTTTGCAGGCTTCCTTTCCATCTTGTCTGGTTCCAGAAGCAGAAATGGTCTCAGCAATATATGGCTTCACACATTCAGGCATCTGGATAATTGAGCTAAGAGACAATATCATCTCTTGCTCAGACCTCTTTTGAGGTGTTAATGTAATATTGGGTTTCTTTCATTACATAAAACGTCTATTCATTCCTTTACCCTCATCTAGTGTTTCTATTCTCCATTTTTACCAAACGTCTATATCTTTGGAAAGAACATTAGGTTTGCTTGCTGTGCCACAGGCGGCAATACTAGTCTAGCCATCCCTCTCCCTCAGTCCACTCCCATTCATAGAAGAGAGGGTCCCGTAGATACAGAACTAGTAGGCTGACCACAAGGAAATATAGCCGTCATTCACTGTCACCCCATTCACTGTCAGATGGGGTGAAGGCAGGAACTTCCTCCTTTAGGTCCTTAGGAATTCTGACATAGGGGTTTAAAAATATAGTTACAATTTCTTGCTTAGGAATCATTCCTGTTTCTGGCACTTGTCATTGCATCTCTGTCCTGAGACCACTGCATTGGCTAGGAAAAAAGAAAGTGGCGTAGAGATATAATCATACTAACTTCCTCTCCACTTGGGAAAAATAAGATTGCATAGCATCCTGCCCCACTCCTCCTCCCCAGATCCTCCAGGGAAGAGAGAGGAAACACAGTGACTGCAAAGAAGATGTTGTCTGCTCACCTTGGAGCTGCTATCCATAAACCAAGCAGCTCTGTGTAGGTCAGTTGAGAGGTGTTTATAGGACATTGTCCAAGTGACGATAGAATCCAGCAGCTCCTCATGCAGTTCCAAAGTCAGATGTAGGACAAAAGAGGCTCCCTGCTCGTGTGTGTATCCTTCCTGCATTTCCCTGGTAGCATGATCCTGTATAAACCATTTCCACTTTTTAATGGAACTCTTCTGGGCACTGTCCTCTCTATGAGTGTTTCTCCGACATTTTCCAAGACAACGTGGGTATTTCACATTCGAGATTATTTTATGTCTTTCAGTCATAAGGGCAGTTTCAATTAATGTCCAGTAGGAATCTAGTAACTGCCCCTCGAATTGAACTTCTCTAGTTCAGATCATCACTGGGAGATGCTCAGGGGCCTTTGCCAGAGCTCCAGTGCCCGCTCCACCCAGGGCTCTTGTGCAGAGAGTGTGTCTGCACTGCACTCCAGCTTCTGTTCTACACTGTTTGGTTTCCACTGAGCATGTCCAGTTAATATTGCTTGAAGGATGGATTTACATGCCTTCTGTTTTACAATAGTAGTTAGAGAATGTGTTCCCATGTCAGACATGATATCCCTTCCAACGAAACATTCAGGTAAAGGAGACACAACCTCTTCACTTAAAGCCTGTTTAAACATTCCATTTTCATCCTGATTTTCACCTTAATCCTATCAACACTTACATTTCTATATTCTCTCAACCTAATTGTAGCCTATGGTAGGGCTTCATCGAGAGGTTTTGGTGCCACAGTGCTTGGGGCTCCTGTGTAAAGGAGTCCTGGACACTTCTCTCTCCACCCCTGACCCTTTCACCCATTCTGTGTACAAGGCTCTGGATACCCTTAGAAGGATAAAGCCAAACTACCTTGGTCATTGTCATCTTTAGCTTGATTAATCTGCCTGCCTATTGCAGGTCAGGGTTCTCATTGTGAGTTTTGCCTTCCTGCTTTTTAAATTCCTCCAAACTGGCATAAATGGAGCCATGTTGTTTGGGGTCCTTTAATGTTGGACCGGCAAGGGGTCCCTTTGGTTCGCCCAACCTTCAGTTGTGCTGCGTTAAGACCTTTGTTTTAACCTCATCAATGTTTGCTTTATTAATTACATTGCTTAATAATCATTTGTGTTAGGGTTCTCCAGAGAAACAGAACCAATAGGCTATATATGAACCAATAGGGTACATATAATATGATATAAGGAATTGGCTCGTGTGATTATGGAGGCTGAGAAGTCCTTTAATCTACCCTCTGCAAACTGGAGACCAAGGAAAGCCAGTGACGTAATTCAGTTTGAGTCTGAAGTCCTGAGAACACGGGAGCCAATGGTGTAAAAAAGTCCCATTCTGAGGGCAGAGGACCGACATTCCAGCTCCTGCAATCAGGCACAAAAAAGGAGTAAATTCTCCCTTCCTCCACTTTTTGTTCTGTTCAGGCCATGAGTGGATTGGATGATGCCCACCGACACTGGGCAGGGCAGTCTGCTTTACTGAGTCTGCTGATTCAAATACCAATCTCATGTGGAAACACCTTCACAGACACACCCAGAAATAATGTTTAGCCAAATATCTGGCACCCTGTGACCCAGTCAGGTTGACATATAAAATTAACCATCACAAGTCCATCGGTTGTCAGCCTAGCACTGATGAGCATCTCCTTAATCCATACTTAATCTCCAAATAAGGACAATAACAAGGTCGTCATTTCACTTAGCATGATTTAAGTATCCTGTGTACAACTGAAAGTGCTCTGACATCTTCCCTAGAAGAGGAGGTAAAGTCCTTGAGTGATGTTTATTCTTCTCCTTGTAAATACCATGATGTAAAATTAACAGTACTTAAATCCTATGATATAAAATCAATACATCTTATGCTACATGATAAGGGAATGAGAGGAAAGAAAACTAAGGTATTATACACACACACACAACCTTTTCATTATTCATAGCAAAATAAGAAGGAAATACTAATGACAATTCCAGTCCTTGTTTCTTTGACTGGTTACATGGTTATAGCTGGTAATTATAACTGCCTTCTTCTGCTATCTGCTCTGTTCTTCCTTTGCCTTCAGTAAGCACTTCAGCTGGTCATGGTCCTTTTCCTGGTAGGCTCACCCAAACCTTCCTTTTGAAGGGTCTGGACCATTAGTATTCCTGCTCAATGGGGATTTTATAATTTTCCATTTTCCTTGAGCACAGGGCATGGTAAAACTAAAAGATGCCCTCAGTGTTCTCCTGTGTTCCAGACATACCCTTTCTTACCTCCATTGTGGAACAGTAGTCCAATTTCCCCTTGGTAATCAGGACTGATCTCCTCACCCAGCACCATAACTCCCTTCTTTGCCTGTTCATTCAGAAGCATAAGGAGCCCCAAGTGGCCAGATGGAAGTCTCAGGTTCCAGCTCAATGGAATCTTTGTTGTGTCTCCTGGTGGAAGCACTCCCCCTTCTGAATTAAGACCTCTAGGCCAGCAGAGCATAAAGTTGTGGGAACAGGAGGCAAAAATTTTGCTAATGGGTCACTAGGAGTAATAGTGAGTGTTGCTATTCCCATTACCACCAGTTGGTTCCTAGACCTGTGAAGCCTGGCTATGGGAGAAAGAGCACCATATATTGGATGCTGATTCAGAGCATATGAGCCATCTGGAGAGCCTTGCCTCAGCCCTGCAAAGTATTGCAACCTAGCTGGTGCTATCACTGGGTCTTCAAAAGGCCATTCCACCATTCTACCAAAGCGGGATTGTGGGGAATGTGGTAAAACACCTGAATTCCGTGAGCGTGGGCCCATTACCACATTTCTTTTGCTGTGAAATGAGTTCCCTGATCAGAAGCAATGCTGTGTGAAATACCATGGTGGTGGATAGGGCATTCTGTAAGTCCGCAGATGGTAGTTTTGGCAGAAGCAGTCTTTGTGGAAAAGGCACGTCTGTATTGAGAGTAACTGTCTATTCCAGTAAGGATGAAATGTTGCCCCTTCCATGATGGAAGCAGTTCAATATAATCAACCTGCTACCAGGAAGCTTGATGGCACCCCAGGGAATGGTGCCATATCAGCACTCAGTGTTGGTCTCTGCTGCTGGCATATTGGGCACTCAGCAGTGGCAGTAGCCAGCTCATCCTTGGTGAGTGGAAGTCCATGTTTCTGACCCCATGCATAACCTTCATCCCTGCCACTATGGCCTCTTTGTTTATGACCCCACTGGATGATTATGGGGGTGGCTGGGGAAAGTGGTTGACACGTATCTACAGAATGGGTCATCCTATCTACTTGATTATTAAAATCCTCCTCTGCTGAGGTCACCCTTTGGTGAGCATTCACATGGGACACAAATATCTTCACATTATTTACCCATTCAGAGAGGTCTACCTACATACCTCTTCCTCAGATTTCCTTGTCACCAATTTTTCAATCACGTTCCTTCCACATCCCATCCAGGCAAACCATTGACTACAGCCCAGGAATCTGTATACACTTGCATATCTGACCATTTCTATTTCCAAGTGAACAACCAGGTGACGTCTTGAAATTCTGTCCTCTGGGAGGGTTTCCCTTCACTGCTGTCCTTCAGGGATGTCCCAGAAAAGGCCTTTGTAGTGCTGCAGCTGTCCACTTTTGGGTGGTATCTGAATATTGTGCAGAACCGTCTGTAAACCAGGCCTGAGTTTTCTCTTCCTCTGTCAACTGATTGTAGGGAACTCCCCATCAAGCTATAGGTGCAGGCTGCGACAGAGAAGGTAGTGTAGCAGGACTTTGTAAGGTAGTGGGGACCATGGGATTTGGACTCCTTGTTCATTTAACCTAGTTGTGTCCTCAGCACCTGCTCATGCCTAATTGTGTATATACCGCTTCCATTTGATGATAGAGTGCTGCTGTGCATGTCCAACTTAATGGCTTGGTGAATCAAATAACACCCTTTTCATGATGGGCAACTCAGGTTGCATAGTAACTTGGTGGCCCATGGTTCTGTGTTCAGTCTCTACTAAGGCACAGTAGCAGACCAAGAGCTGTTTCTCAAAAGGAGGTTAGTTATCTGTAGAGGATGGCAGGGCTTTGCTGCAAGATCCTAAGGGCCTGCACTGTGATTCACCTGTAGGGATCTGCCAAAGGCTCCAACCAGCTTGTGTACCTGATACTGACACATCAAGCACCACTGGATCTGCTCACTCATATGGTCCAAGCAGCAGAGCAGCTTTCACAGCAGCCTGGACCTGTTGCATAGCCTTCTCTTCTTCCGGGCCCCACTCAAAACTAGCAGCTTTTCAGGTCACTTTGTAAATGGGCTAGAATAACACACCCAAATGAGAAATACGTTGCCTCCAAGATCCAAAGAGGCCCACTAGGCATTGTGCTCCTTTTGGTTGTATGAGGGGCCAGATGCAACAACTTATCCTTCACCTTAGAAGGGAGATCTTTTTTTCCCCAGTTCTACTGACATACAATTGACTATAACATTGTATGAGTTTAAGGTGTACAGTGTGATGATTTGATACATGTATGTATTGAAAAATGATGACCACAAAAGCGTTAGTTAACATCTCCATCACCTGATATAATCACCTTCCTTTTTTTGGTATTGGGAACATGTAATTTACTCTCTTAGCAACTTTCAAGTATATAATATAGTATTGTTAAGTATAGTCACCATGCTGCACATTAGATCCTCAGAGCTTATTCAGTTTATAGCTGGAAGTTTGTTTCCTTCACCAACATGTCACCATTTCCCCCACCCCCATCCCCTGGCCACTACCATTCTACTCTCTGTTTCTGAGTTTGGCTTTTTTAGATTCCGCATGTAAGTGAGATCATACAGTATTTGCTTTTCTCTGTCTCACTTCTTTCATTTACCATAATGCCCTCAAGGTCCATCCATACTGTCGTAAAAGGTGAGATTTCCTTCTTTCACAGGGCTGAATATTATTCCATTGTATTTATGTCCACACCACATCTTTATCCATTCATCCACGGAAGGACACTTAGACTGTTTCCACGTGTTGGCTATTGCGAATTATGCTACAGGGAACTTGGGAGAGTAGAAACCTCTTTGAGATCCTGATTTCATTTCCTTTGGATATATACCCAAAATTGGGCCTGCCGAGTCACATGCTAGTTCTATTTTTAATTTTTTGAGGAATGTTCATACTGTTTTCCATAACGGCTGTACCAGTTTATAGTCTCATCGACAGTGCACAAGGATTACCTTTTCTCCACATCCTCACCAAGACTCATCTCTTGTCTTTTTGATAATAGTCATTCTAATCAGTGTGAGGTGATATGTCTTTGTGGTTTTTATCTGCATTTCCCTAGTTAGAGAGGTTGAGCATCTTTTCATGTACCTTTTGGCCATTTGTATGTCTTTTCTGGAAAAATGTCCATTCAGGTTCTCTGCCCATTTTCTTCCTTCCTTCCTATCTTTTTTTTAAAGATTGGCATCTGAGCTAACATCTGTTGCCAATCTTCTTCTTCTTCTCCTTCTCCTCCTCCTCCTCCTCCTCCTGCTCCTCCTCCTTCTCCTCCTCCTCCTCCTCCTCCTCCTCCTCCTCCTTCTTCTCCTCCTTCTCCTTCTCCCTCTTCTTCTCCTTATTTTTTTCTTCTTCTCCCCAAGGCCTCTCAGTACACAGTTGTATATTCTAGTGGTATGTCCATCTGGTTCTGCTATGTGAGACACCACCTCAGCATGGCTTCATGAGTGATGCTAGGTCCATGCCCAGGATCTGAACCGGCAAAACCCTGGGCCGCCGAAGCAGAGCACATGAACTTAACCACTCAGCCATGGGGCTGGCCCTTCTGCCGTTTTCCAGTCTGACTTTTTTTCTTTTGCTATGGAGTTGCATAAGTTCTTTCTATATTTTGATATTAATCCATATCAGATAGATGGTTTGCAGATATTTTCTTTCATCCTGTAGGTTGCCTTTTCATTTTGTTGATTGTTTCTTTGCTGTGTAGAAGCTTTGTAACTTGATGTAGTCCCACATATTTATTTTCGCTTTTGTTGCTTTTGCTTTGGTGTCATATTTAAAAAATCATTGCCAAGACCAGTGTTAAGAAGGTTTTCCTCTATGCTTTCTTCTAGGAGTTTTACAGTTTCAAATCTTACATTTAAGACTTTAATCCATTTTGAGATAATTTTTGTGAGTGATATAATTTATGGGTCCATTTTTATTCTTCTGAGTGCAACTATTTAGTTTTTCCAACAATATTTATTAGAGAGACTATGCTTTCCCGCTGAGCATTCTTGGTTTTCTTATCAAATATTAGTTGACCATATACGTATGTGAGGGTTTATTTTTGGGCTCTTGATTCTGTTCCATTGGTCCATGTGTCTATTTTTATGCCAGTACTATGCTGTTTTGATTACTAGAGCTTTGTAATATAGTTTGAAATCAGGAAGTGTGATGCCTCTAGCTTTGCTCTTTTTTCTTAGGATTGCTTTGACTGTTTGGGGTCTTTTGTGGTTCCATACAAGCCTTAGGATTTTTTTTCTATTTCTGTGAATAGAATTTTAGCATTTTGATAGGCATTGTATTGAATCTGTATATTGCTTTGGGTGGTATGGACATTTTAACACTATTAATTCTTCCAATCCAGCAACATGGGATAGCTTCCCATTCATGTGTGTTTTCAGTTTTTTCCATCAAAATCTTATAGTTTTCAGTGTGCAGGTTTTTCATTTCCTATTGTAAATTGGATTGTTTAATTTATTTCTTTTTCAGATATTTTCTTGTTTGTATATAGATATGCAACTGATTTCTGTATACAAAAGTCAGTCGTTGTCTTATATAGCAACAAGAACAAATGGAATTGGAAATTAAAAACACAAAACTATTTACCTTAGCATCCACCCCAAATGAAAATTTAGGTAAAAATCTAACAAAATATGTATATGACCTATATGAGAAAAATCACAAACCTCTGATGTTAAAGAAGAGCTAAATAAGTGGAGAAATATTCCATGTTCATGGATAGGAAGATGTCAATATTCCCAGTTTTTCAAGAGGTCAGTTCTTCTCAAATTGATGTATAGGTTCAGTGCAATCCCAATAAAAATCCCAGCAAGTTATTTCGTGGGTATCGACAAAATGATTCTAAAGGTTATACAGACAGGCAAAATATCCTAATAGCCAACACAATATTGAAGGATAAGAAGAAATTTGGAGGACTGACACTACTTAACTTCAAGACATTGTAAACCTACAGTAATCAAGACAGTGTGGTGTTGGTGAAATAATAGGTAAATAGATCAATGGAACAGAATAGAGAGCCTACAATAGCCCACATAAATATAATCTACTGATCTTTGACGGGTAGCAAGGCAATACAATGGAGCAAAGACAATCTTTTCAACAAATGTTGCTGTAACCACTGGATGACATCCACGTGCAAGAAAATGAATCTAGACCCAGATCTTACACACTTCACAAGAATTAACTAAAAATGGATTATAGACCTAAATGTAAAATGCAAAACTATAAAACTCCTAGAAGATAACGTGGGAGAAAATCTTGATGACCTTGGGTATGGTGATGACTTTTTAGACACAAAACCAAAGGTGCAATTTATGAAAAAAGTGACAAACTGAACTTCATTAAAATTAAAAATTTCTGCTCTGTAAAAGACAACATCAAGAGAATGAGAAGACAAACCACAGACTAGGTGAAAATATTTGCAAAAGACACATCTGATAAAGGTCTGTTACCCAAAATATCCAAAAAAATCTTAAAATTCAAAAGTAAGAAAACAACCTGAATGAAAAATGGGTCAAGTATTTTAACAGTGATACCTATCAAAGAAGATATACAGGTGGCAAATAATCATATGAAAAGATGCTACACATCATGTTAGCAGGGAAAAGCAAAACAACCATGAGGTACAACTACACACCTTTTAGAGTGGTCAAAATACAGAACATTGACAACACCAAGTGCTGGTAAGGATGTGGAGCAACAGGAACTGCATACACAGAAACATGACCCCAAACCACACACAAGGGAAGTGACCCCTGTCCTTTCAGCCCCAGGTCCAGATCTGAAAGAGTTCAGGTTTCCCATTTCAGGTGATAATACAGCAGGTTGGAAAGAAGTACCGGATACAGACAAGAAAAATAGAAGCAGAGAGGGAGATTTAAGGAAATGAGTGACAATTTGAAATGGGGTGATTAGGTAGGTGAAATTTGAGCAAGTCTTGAAAGAGGTGAGGAGCTTGGCCAGGCAGTTAACTGGGGAAGAGTGTTTTGCTGGGATCGTCCTTTGCCCACACCTGGGCTCACACTGGGGTGGGCACTATAGCTGCAGCGGAACTGAAGCCATGACTTCCTGGAAGAGAGTAGAGATCTGGATTTCTGTATCCTGACCAAGTCACTTGCCTGGGGCTTCCTGGCATGGAGGTTGCTGGGAAAGAAGAGAAGCTGAGGTGGGGTCCCATTGTTATCCTTCTCCTGTTGTCTTACTTTCTCAAAGCCAGTGCCCCCAGGGTTGTGGTGATTCAACTGGAGGACCCTGCGATGCATAACATTTGACTTCCCACCTGCTAACATCACTCTGACCTGGCTGTGGACTCAGGAGTCAGGGAGACCTGACCTGGGTGGGAGAAGACTCACCAGGACTGGATAGTTGGGGGTCCTCCCTGGAGAGAAGCCAAGATACACCTGCCTGGTGGAGCCTGAAGGGCCCCCCTGGTGTGACCTGGTGTGAAGTGTTGTCAGAGGATAGGAGTGATGGTGGGGGCGAATCTCATCCAGACCCTGCCCATGCTCTCCACCCCTGTACCCAAGTCCCTCTCTTCCCTTCCAAATGGAGATGTGAAAATGTCCTCATTCCCCCTCTGATCACTCACATCATACCCTCATTCAGAAGTCCTTCTCACTCTAACCTCCTTCATTCCTGCTGTACCTTCTCCCATCCCAAGACTCTGACCTCTCTCTCTCTCTCCTCTTCTGCCCTCCTGTGATCCAAATGGCTCACTTCCAACTGAGGGGTGGGCTATAGGTGAGAGGCTGGGCTCTAGCTGAGGCTGGAGGAAGGAAAGGATCCTGGGCCAGGGGTCAGGGAGGAGAGATGGGCACAGACAGAGGAGAAGCCAAAGGGTTGAGGAGGTAGTGAAGGAAGATGTTTCCACATCTTCATTTTTCTCTCATAGTCCGAGGGAGCCATCCTTCCCCCAGGCCCAGGGACATGGAAAGAGCAGCAGGAATGGGGAGCTCTTCCCAGTGAGAGAAACTAAAGGCATTCCTCCCTCCCTCTTATTCCTCTTACTTTGCTGGCCAATGTTGTGCTATAAATTACACTGAGTATTTTTCACCAAATCCCAGAATCCCTAGATTTGGAGAGTCTTTGAACTTGAAAGATATAATTTAATAAAGTCTTCAAATGGACAGGAATGATACTAAGGATGTCCTAATGCCTGGAGACTTGAAATAAATGATTTAAAGAAAGAGTCAAAATATTCATGGAGAAATACTCATCAAAGTTTGACTATTAAGGACTATACTAAATAAATTATGATGTGGTGTTGAAGTCAGAGTAACTTGTTTTTGTTTAAATTTTATTTTGAAATAATTTCAAACTTAGAGACAACATGTAGGTATAGCACAAAAATAAATCCTATATACGTGTTCCCAGATTCACCAACTGGCAATGAGAGAGGAACCAGTCTAATGAGATAGGGCCATCTGGAAGGCCTCTGGCCTGACAGGATAAGGTCCCTAACCAATCAGCAACTAAAGAGAATCAGATGGAGGCCACCAAGATCCACATTCCACAGCCTCTGGACATTCTGACATTCTTAGGCTTACAATTCGGTGTAGCACCCAGAAGTTGACTAAAGGTGACCCCAGCCCCATTACCATAGTAAAAATCATACCCAGGGGGTGGAGAGGTAGCATGCTAATGATACATGCAATGCATGTGGTGGCATGTTGAACAACAGCGCAAGTGCAAGAAACCCCTCTCCCCACAAGCCATGACAAGGCGCTCCTCCCCAGCTTTTGTCTAATAAAAAGTCCCACAATGTGGCTCCCTGACAAGCTGGTCACCTGCCCCTTTCCTTGCCCCACCTTCTCCCTTGTGCCACCCTTCTGCACAAGCTAATAAGCTTTTACTTTCCTACTCCTGTTTGTTGTCTCTCTTGATTTCTATCCTGGAGGACAACAAGAACCGGATGTGCAGGTAAGAGTAACATTTTGCCACATTTGCTGCATATAATGATTTGAAAGTAAATTGCACATATCTCTGCCCCCTTACTCATAAAAATTTTAGTGTATGTTTCCAAAGAACAAGGACATTTTCTTTCATAATCAGAGCACAATAATCAAAATAAGGAAAATTAACATTGACTCAATACTACTGTGCCTATTCAAATGTCCCAATAATGTTATTTACGGTTATTTTTTTCCAGTCCAGGATCTAATCCAGGAACATGCGTTGCATTTGGTTGTCGTGTATCCTTAGTTTCCTTTTATCTGGAACAGTTCTTGAGATTTCACTTCTCTTTAAGGACCTTGGTATTTTTGTAGAGGACAGGCCCTTTATTTTATAGAGAGTCCTTCAACTTGGGTTTATCCAAAGTCTCCCCATGATTAGATTCAGGTTATGCATTTTGGGCAGGAATATTGCAGCAGTGATTCTGTATCCTTCTCAGAGCATCACATCAGGAAGCCCACTGTGGGTGATGTCAACTTCAACACTTGGTTAAAGCAGCGTCTGCCAGGTATTCTACTGTCAAGTTACTGTTTTCCTTTATAATTGAACTTGAGGGGAGAGACTTTGAAACTATGTAACTATCCTGTTCTTCAACAGACTTTCACTCACTAATTTTAGCATTGCTTGATGATTCCTGTCTGTATCAGTTATTACTACTATCGTTGCAAAACAATATTTCAAACTCCATTCTTTCTCTTATATTTGCTAGTTGGATTCCATAGTAAAGAATAGATTTTCCCTTTCTCTCTGCCCCCAATTATTTATTTGTGTGTTCATTTAATGTCAGTGTGGGTTAATAGATTCTAATTTAAATCCTTGGGTTATAGTAGAAGGATGGGTTTTTAATTCTTGATTCTGTCACTTACTTGCTTGTGTCAACTTGGACAGGTCACCAAACCTCTGTCTGCCTTAGTGTCCTCATGTGTAGAAGAAAAAGAGGAAAGCTATTTCGTAGAGTTCTTCTGAATGTCACGTATGACAGATTCTCAGAGACTTTGCACAATCTCCAAGTAATCATGCACATGTGTAGCTGGAATTCCAGAAGGAGAGGAAAGAGAGAACAGGACAGAAAAAAATATATAAAGAGGCCCAAAAGTTTCCAAAATTTGGAAACAAATATGAATTTATAGATTCAAGAAACTTGGTGAACCCAAGCGGGATATATATAAATTAAATCACACTTAGTAAAACTGAAAGAAACCAAAGATAAAAAATTTTGAGAGCAACCAGAGAAAAATGACATTACATACAAAAGAACAATTATAAGAATGATCAGCAAATGTGTTTCTAATTTATCATCAGAAACCATGGAGGTTAAAAGACAAGGAAATGACATTTTTTAAGATCTTTAAGAAAATAAACTGTTAACTTAGAATTATACACCAGTCAAAATATTCTTCAGGAATAAAAGAAAAGATATTTTCAGATAAAATAAAACTAACAGTTTATTTCAAACAAAACTCCACTAAAAAAACAAACCAGCAAAAATATTAAAAGGATTTCTTCTAGTTGAAAGAAATCATACCAGGTGGAAACTGAAATCTTCATGTAGGAAGGCATAGCCCTGATAATGATAAATACATAGGAAAAAAGAAAATTTTCTTTCAGTTTCCTTAAAATACAAGCCTCCTCCCCCCCCCCCCCATTATCAACCACCTTAACCTAATTGACGTGTATAGGACACTGTAACCAGCAACCACAGAATACAGAATTTTTTAAAGTGCTTATGGTACATTCACTAAGAGAGATCACATGTTGAGACAGAAAATAAGTAACAATAAATTTCAAAGATTTAAGTCACATGGAGTATGTTCTCTGGCCAAAATTGATTTCATTAGAAATAAATAACAAGAGGGGCCAGCCCCATGGCGCAGTGGTTAAGTGCGCACGTTCTGCTTCGGCGGCCCAGGGTTCGCCGGTTCGGTTCCTGGGTGTGGACAGGGCACCGCTTGGCAAGCTATGCTGTGGTAGGCGTCCCACATATAAAGTAGAGGAAGATGGGCATGGATGTTAGCTCAGGGCCAGTCTTCCTCAGCAAAAAGAGGAGGATTGGCAGCAGATGTTAGCTCAGGGCTAATCTTCCTCAAAAAGAAAGAAAGAAAGAAAGAAAGAGAAAAAGAAAGAGAGAGAGAGAGAGGAAGGAAGGAAGGAAGGGAGGAAGACAAAGAAAGAAAGAAAGAAAGAAAGAAAGAAAGAAAGAAAGAAAGAACAAGATATCTGGGGAATAAAACAAGTATTTGAAATTTAAAACACCCTTGTAAATAACCCATGGATGAAAGAAGATCTCACAAGGGAAACTAGAAAATATTTTCAACTGAATGATAATGAAAACATTTCTTTCAAAAATTAGGGGATACTATTTCAAGATTTTCTGTAAATGTACAGCAATTAAGACAGTGTGGTATTGGCAAAAGGTCAGAAACATAGATCAATAGAGCAGGATGGAGAGGCCAGAAATAGACCTATGCACGTATAGTCAACTGATTTTGAATATAGGTGCAAAGGTAGCCCAGTGAAGAAGGAAGTCTTTTTAACAAATGGTACTGAGACAATTGGACATCCATGTGCAAAAAATAATCACATATATATATAAACAGTACTTCACATCATATAAAAAAATTAACTCAAAATGGGTCATAGACCTAAAAGTAAAATGTAAAGCCATGAAAACTCTAGAAGAACATGAAGGAGAAAAATCTGACCTTGGGTTCAGTGATGAGTTTTTAGATAAAACACCAAAAGCTCAATCCACACACACACAAACATGATAGATTGGACTTTATCAAAATTTAAAACTTTTTACCCTACAAGAGACACTATTAATAGAATGAAAAGACAAGACACAGGCTGGAAGAAAATGTTTGGAGATCACACATATGATGAAGGACTTATAACCAAAATATATAAAGAAAATGAAAACTCAACAATTAGAAAACAAAAATTCGCAATTTAATAAGTGACTGAAAGACAGATCTTCACCAAAGAAGATATACAGGTGGCAAATAAACACCTGGAAAGCTGCTTAATATCATATGTCATTAGGGAAATACAAATTAAAGCCACAATGAGATCCTCCTGTACTACTAGAGTAGCTAAAAAAACATTATGACAATAAAATTACTGGTGAGAATGCAGAGCACCAGGAACTCTCACTCATTGTTGATGAGACTGAGAAACGGTAAAGGCAATTTGGAAGACAGGTGGAAGTTTCTCGTAAACCTAAACATACACTTACAATACAGGCCAGCCATCGCACTGCTACCCATGCATCCCAGGGAATCGGAAACTTATTTCCACAGAACAGCTGCAGGTGAAGGTTTATGGAAGCTTTATTCGTAATCATTAAAAACCATAAACAATCCAGATATCCTTCAACAGTGGAAGGATAAACAAACACAGCACACCACACACTGGAGTACCATTCAGTGATCAAAAGAAATGAACTATTGATGCATGCAACAACCTAGATCTGTCTTTTTGTTTTGTTTTGTTTTGGTTTTGGTTTTGTTTCACGAAGACTCTATTTTTTTTAGAGCAGTTTTAGGTTCACAGAAAAATTAAGAGGAAGGCACAGAGATTTCCTATGTACCCTCTGCCCCCACATACACACAGCCTCTCTTGCTATCAACATCCCTCGTCAGAGTGATGCAAGTGTTACAACTGATGAACCAACACCGACACATCACAATCACCCAAAGGCCATAGTCTGCCTTAGGGTTCACTCTTGGTGTTGTACAGTGTGTGGACTTGGACAAATATATAATGACAAGTATCCATCGTTATGACATCATATAGAGTATTTTCACTGCCCTAAAAATCCTCTGTGTTCCACCTATTCAACCTTACCCCCTAGCCCAACCTCTCGCAACCACTGATCTTTTTACTGTCTTCATAGTTTTCCATTTTCCAGCATGTCATATAGTTGGAATCATGCAATATGTAGCCTTTTCAGATTGGCTTCTGTCATTGAGTAATATGCGTTTAAGTTTCCTCCATGCCTTTTCATGGCTTAATAGCTAATTTCCTTTTAGTGCTGAATAATATTCCATTGTCTGGATGTACCACAGTTTATTTATCCTTTCACCTACTGAAGCACATCTTGGACGCTTCCAAGTTTGGGCAATTATGAATAAAGATGCTATAAACGTTTGTGTGCAAGTTTTCATGTGAACAGAAGCTTTTAACTCCTTTGAGTAAATACTAAGGAGTGTGATTGCTAGATTGTATGGTAAGAGTATGTTTAGTTTTATAAGAAACCGCCAACTGTCTTCCAATCTTGCTACACTATTTTGCTTTCCCACTAGCAATGAATACACTCCACATGAGCATCACACACGGGAGGCGCCTGACCACCAGCTGCCTCTCAGGCTCTGGGACCGCAGTGCCCCAGTCCCAGCTTGTCGGCTTGTAAGCAGTAAAGTCATCCCTGTTTATCCATAGTGCCAGAATCTATAGCTGCTGCCTGGCTCATAGCCAGGGCTCAGCTGCAGATGGTGTGACCCTGGGGAACTCTCCCCTGGCCTGACCGCCAAAACCTGGGGTCAGTTGTTAGAGTAGAACAACTACTTGAGGCAGGGCTGCAGAGCTCTTGAGTTCAGGAGTTGGGGTATCAGGAAGCAGGGCCTGGAGGATCCAGAATGAAGTTCCCAGTCACCAGAGGAGAAGGAAAAAGGTGGGATACCAGAGTCCTAGGGTGTTGAGAGTAGGGAAGGTGCTGACCTTGCCCTGGGGTGCAAGAGGTTGAGTAGAAGAACTCCTGGGATCTGGGAGGTAGAAGCTTTTCCTCTTGGAATCCAGGGGAATGGAGGTCAGATGCCTGGGCCAGGCTCACCACTGAGCTCCTTGTCGCCAAGGATGGTCTTCAGACTCCAAGCTAAGTCCTGCCGGAGATCTTCCAAGATCGTCTCCTTGGCTGCCAGCAGCCAGGTCACCTCCCTCCCCATGCCCTGGGGCCTCTTGTCCTGGGAGGGCAGCTCCTGCTTCATAGGCAGGAAGAAGAAGCAGTGAGGTAGCCAAAGGCTATAAGTACAGGCATCTCCGGGCTGGACTCAGACTTGACTGTGAAGTCATAGCGTAGGGAGTGGGTCCCTACAACATCCAGGCTGGACCCCTCAGCACCTGCCCTTAGCTCTCCTTTTCTCTGCACCCTAGAAACCCCTTGTGCCTGTCTACTAAGTTCTAGTTTTTACTCAAACTTTGCTTCTGACACCAAATGTGTAGGTTTTTCCAGACCAAGCAATTCTCCATTTCTCTATGGACACCAACTGGACGCCCTATGATTCAATTCACTTCTGTCATTAACCACTCAGAGTTAGTGCAGACCCCAAAGATTAGGGGCTTAGTCGCACAGGACTGTCCCCCACTTTAGACGCTAGTCGCAAGTAGTGGGTTCCCAGACTACCCACACTTCTGTCTGACAGCTACAAACTGGGGTTCTCATGACCCCCTCCCTCTAGTTTTGATAACTTGTAAGAACTACTCACCAAACTTAGAAAGGCACTTCACTCACTATTATTGGTTTATTGTAAAGGATACAACTCAGGAACAGCCAAACGGAAAGCATGCATAGGGCAAGGAAGGGGAATGGCTTGGAGCTTCCATGCCCTCTCCTGGTTGTCACCCTCCCATAACCTCCACATGTTCGCTGACCCAGAAGGTCTCTGAATCCCATTGTTTAGGGTTTTTATGGAGATTCTATTACTTATGCACAATTGATTAAATCATTGGCCATTGGTGATTAACTCAATCTCCAGCTCATCTCTCATTCCTGGAGTTCAAGGAGTAGGGCTGAAAGCTCCAACCCTCTAACCACATGGTTGATTCCTCTGGCAACAAATCTGCATCTGAACCTATCTAGGGACCCCAGCCACCAGCCATCTCATTAGCATACCAGAAGGACACTCTTGTCACTCTGGAGATTCCAAGGGTCTTAGAAGCTCTTGTGTCAGGAATCAGGCGCTAAGACTGAGTATTATAAGAAAAGATGCTCCTAACGCCCCTGTCACTCAGGAAGTTACAAGGGTTTTAGGAGCTCAGTGCCAGGAACTGGGGACGAAGACCAAACATATATCTCCTATTATATCACAATATCACACTGTCCCTATACACACAGACACACACACACACACACACACACACAGACACACCTTCCTACTCAACCCTTCCCATTTTTCTTTCCTCCCTGGCTCCGTCCTCTCTTCTTCCCTCTCATTGTGTTATGTTCTATTTCTTCTCCCTTCTCCTCTTTAGAGACTCCCTCCTTCCTACACCTGACACCTCAGGGGCTCCTGTCCCCACATCTCATGGTTGAAGACTCGTAGGCTGATGCCTGGGATGAGTGGCCTCCACCCCTAGAAGAAATAGGAACAAGGGAGGGGATCCAGGAGTCCAAGGTCCCATCCTGGAAGCTGACGGACTGGGTCCTGGGGGTATCGAGGGCTTTGGGGTGGGTTAACCCCACACTTGAATTCTGGCCATCATGGTCTGGAGCTTGGCTCTGCCCTGGGGACAAAGTACTGAGTTACTTAGTGGTGGGAGGAAACATCAATATCAACCTGGATTTTGGAAAGATGAATGAGCCCTGAGCCTGGCCTGTGACCTGGTCGTGTGCTTGTGTGCAGAGCCCTGTCCAAGGGCTGGGAGCAGAGGGAGACCCTGGGGTGGTCCTGGTGGAGGAGGAGAAAGGGGAGCTGGGTCTTCTGTCCTTAGCCCTGTGGCCCCATGGCGGCGCTGCCCTTGGATTGGATTGCCTTTGGGGGTGCTCTTGGATTCTGATGAGCAGCTCTGGAGAGATGAGGGCTGTGGGCTGAGTCGGGCAGAGGTGGCTAACCTGGGGGCTGGGCATCCATGAGGGGATGCAGATTCCTTCTGAGCAGCCCTGGACTCCACAAGAGTCAGCTTCGTGTCCCTTGTCTTGAAACATGAGCACAATAGTGGAGCAACACAATCTGGCTCTGGAATTCTTCCCGCAACTATGGTCCATGTAGAATCCAAACAGAAAGAGGCCATTCAAGGCCTAAGTTCACTCCGTGTTGGGCTCACGTGACTTTATGGGGTTGCCAGAAATGTAAGTCGCATTTACAGGAAGTTCAATGATTTAGCAAATTCCAAAAAAATTATGTACAATTTCATTTATTATGTCTCTGGCCTGTGTTTTTGAAAAGGCAGAAAGACCAATGAAAACAGACCAAAAAGCTCCTCTGGAGATTCTTGAATCCTTTTTCACACCAGTAACTTAGACCTGGAGAGCCAAGTCTGAAGGACACGTGGAAGAATCTGGAGAAGAAACCCTCTCTTGAAATCAGCAAGGGCGCAATTAGTCTGGGCGCTTTCATGCTCTCTTTCTACTTGGAGCAGGTTCCACTCTGCAGGTGAAGGGCAGCCCTGGTCTCCCCCAGAGGCCTCAGTCCCTCACATCTTCTCACTGCTCCACATCAGAAACATCTGTTTCACTTGTGCTGGTTTCCACAGATTTATTTCCTTTTTCTGTTGTGTGACCACTAATACAATACACAGGCAAGATCCTAAAACCAGGTAAAGGATTTTTACTTACTCCACTTGCTTATGAAAGTGGAAGTATGATTATGAGAGGTGAGTGGCAGATATGGACAGAGAAAGAGACAAAGAGCAGAGAGACAGACAGAGAGATAGAGAGACGCTCACAGAAAATGTGAGTATACCCATCCATCCACTGCTCCATCCATCCATCCAGCTACCAACCTTTGCAAGATAAGTAAATCAGCAATTTTAAATTTATGACCTGATAGAAGTCACAGGGTTTTCCTTGTCGGCTCGCACCTGCGCTCATTTGTCCAGTCGGTTGATACATTTGCTGAGTTCCACCCATGTTCTGCCCTGGGTGCTGAGCACCGGAGTCTGAACAGGAAGAGACACCTGTGATCCGCTCACATTGGGCCTTGTGGGATGACCTTATCTCCAGATGCTCTTCTTTTTGGTCCTTGGGGAAAGTCCCAGGCCCACCTCCCTATTGACACCTAGGAGTTTTAGTGTCCTGGAATGATAACTATCTTTGGATCAAGCACCAACTTTTCAGCATTTATCCTGTATCAACCACTTGCTAAATGCTCTTTCAAAGATTTTCTAATTTGGAAGTTGTTAAAAAAAAAACAACAAAAAACGGTGTGGTTACAACCTCAAGCACATTATTTATGAGAACCCTAAAAAGAAGGACACCTCAGGGAAAGGGCCTTCTCTGATTTCTCCCAGAACACCTCATTTCATATTCTCATCTGTGTTAGCTTGGTTACAAGGTGAGCTCCATTTCTTCTGACTTTATTGCAAAAAGTGGAAATAGTTGCTCAGTTAATAAGTTCTTGGTAAAATCCAGGGCCTCAAACACTGCCCCAGGAATCGCACACACCAGAAAGGTACGGGTCTGCACTTCCTCAGTCTCTGAGATGCAGCAGTTCTATTCTTGTGTGTCCATTACTAGAACTGTAAAATTTGACTTTTTGATCCCATTCAACATCTGAAAATGAGCTGGGTTTTCAGTGTATTTCCCTCCAGAGACTAAATTGCAGAGGAAATCGGTCCAAATCCACTCTTATGGTTTCCTAAGTCAGCAAAGAAGCCAAAATTTGAGGTCCTTCAAGAAAAATTAATAGAAGTCCCAGACCTCAAACTTCATGTGTAGCTGTGAGATGAGGCTGCTAGGATCTGTCCCCACCGCTGGGTACAGAGCAGAATATGCAGCCTTTATGTGCCTGAGGGAGGCAGTCAGCCACAGTGTCTGGGGCATCCAGGAAAATCCTCAGGATGGATTCTATCCACCCAACTGCCTCCTTCAGCAGCTTCCCCTGAAGAAACCCCAAGGTCCTAGCATCTGTTAAGAACAAAGGTATTCAGTGTCCCTGATAAAGAAAACGAAAAACCGTCAGTAGAAGTGAGTAGAAGTGGGAATTTGTCTTAAAAAGGGTTGGTGCAAAAATGAGAGGATATGGTCATCAATGCCACTGTCTATGGCTTGCTAAGTGACCCCTCCACTATTTGAAGTAATCCTTTACTGAATAAAGACACCGTGTACTCTAAGACAATAAAACACTGCTTCTCTATGACAATGTCTGTTATAGGAAAGCATCTCCTATTGCTAATTATTCATTCAATGGTGGAAAAATCACGGTAATTGGTGCCTGTATACCACTTTTTAAGAAATTTCTCGAAAAACCTCATGAGATGTTCTCCAGGAGGCTGCACCAGAGGGAATGAGGCCTTGAATTTCTACCATCCTGTTGTATCCAGTGTGATGGAAATTAGTCCAGGTATGATGATAAACCGGAAATGTGGGAATGCAAGCACAGAACCAAACCTCTCCCCTTGTCCCGATGCCATGTGTTTGTCCGTCACTTTTGCTCTGTCTGCTCTGGGGAAATTTCCTGAAAGAAACAGGACAGGAAACACTGTTCTTGGCTCTGAATCTTTTGTCTGCAATTCCTGTTATACACGCATCTAACCAGCAGATGGCGCACTAGCCATTTGGTTTCCTCGCCCTGCTTTTCCCCCATCCCACCCACTTCAAAGTCAGGTCTGTGGAGTGTGGGGGCTTCACAGGTACAGATTAACAAAGAGGAACATTTTGTTTTCATTTGAGCTCGGGATTCCCTTTGTGAGGTTGGGAATAGAAATGTCCAGTTATAATTCAGAGACGACAAATACTACTCCTAAAAGAAAAGAAATTAAATAATGTGCGTCTTTGGCGCCTCAGCTCTGAGCTGCTGATTTCTTTTGTTGAGTGTCTGAGAGATGCTGAACGTTCAATATAAAGCAGGACACTTCGAGTTCTCAGAGGATCCTCGTTCTTAATTGTATTGGAAAATAGTTTGTCGGTTTCATCACTTGCCCCCAGCCCCCACCCCGTGTGATTTGTAAAGAAGTTAAACACTGATGTCTTCAAAAAAACTACCAATGGATGAGATAATGTACTGTCTGGGGTTTTCTTCAGAATAACGCAGTGTGTGATGGTTGGGGTGTGGATAAATCCCGATGGGGTGTGATCAATGCAGTGCTGAGTGAAGGGTCAGGGGGTTCCCTCACATTCTCTCTAATACTGTGTGTGTTGAAAATTCCCTCAGCACAGAGTTTAAAAAACAAGCACGAAAGTCACCCAGACCCAGTCGGGGCACCCTGGATTCTGAAGAATCAAGAGATCCTGGTTACAGTTTCCAACCACACTGCCAATCAAGACAGATATTTTATTCCCCCTCTTTTTTTTTTTAAAAGATTTTATTTTTTTCCCTTTTCTCCCCAAAGCCCCCCGGTACATAGTTGTATATTCGTTGTGGGTCCTTCTAGTTGTGGTATGCGGGACGCCGCCTCAGCGTGGTTTGATGAGCAGTGCCATGTCTGCGCCCAGGATTCGAACCAACATAACACTGGGCCACCTGCAGCGGAGCACGTGAACTTAACCACTCGGCCATGGGGCCAGCCCCTCAAACAGATATTTTGAAATGCAACTGCGGGGACTAAATGCCTTTAAATATCTCCACACTCCTCCTCTTGGGCTTCTCAGGTCAGGTGGGTCACTCTGTGTCTCCTTTCATCCATTGGTTCCATGTGGGCAAGGACTGGAGCCCAACCTCTGATGGGGCAGGGAGTGAGAATTTAAAATACTGTATTATCATCAATGACAGGAAATAGGATTGTCATTGAGAAGGAGGGCCAGGTAGGAGACACCTGGAGAGTCATTGTCTCCAGGAATTCCTTTTTCACTCTCTGATAGAAAGTGTAGACAGGGACCATAGACCCTTGGTCTCAGGGGTCTCATACCCACCTGAAAATTGCATGAAAATTGTGTGGGAATGCAGGTGAGGGATTTTAGCTGGGGGCAGGTGTGGGGCAGGGCCGTAGCTTTCCTGAGATTGTCAAAGTTGTCCTGATCCACTGAGGGGACAAGAGAATCTGAACAGAGTTGTCCCGTCTGACTGACTCTGAGGGGAAACACTGGAGACACGGGTGTCCAAGGATTCTGACACCCATGGGAAGGGCTCCCTTCAGCTATCCTTGTCCCCTCAGCTCTTACTTCAGCTGGGGAAACTTCCTGAGCGCTTCCAGGTCTTTTTTGCAGCCTGAGGTGGAGTGACCCTGAGCTAATGAAGATAAGTTCCAGTTCCCCTCACCTACACAAGACTCTTCTTTATAATTACTCACTTTTGTGTCTAACTTTGTATTTATACTTTGCATTCTTATTACTAAAGGACACCTCCAAATTGTATAAACTTTAGCCCCCATAAACCTTGCCTGTTTATACTGTAGGGATGTGTCCCACATCTGTACGTCTCACAAGTGGAAGGTAAGTCACCCTTTTTCTACTGCCCCTGGTCACCGGTTACCACCCCCAAGGAATTGTTGTCACCAGTTGCTTGTGTATCTTTCCAGAGACTGATTATGCATTTAAACTCGTACACTGTTCTTTACACAATTCAAGATTTTTCCCAGACCAGGCTTGGTGAGGCCAAGTGGTTAAATTCACTGCACTCCACTTTGGTGGCCCGAGTTTTGTTCCTGGGTGCAGACCTACACCACTCGTCTGTGAGTGGCCATGCTGTGGTGGGAGCTCACATACAAAAAGAGGAAGATTGGCAGTGGATGTGAGCTCAGGGTGAATCTTCCTCAGAAAAAAAAATTTTCCCATTTCCATATCTAGTTTCCTGATTTGCTGAGAAGTTTCATGAAGTGTCCCTGGGCATCACTTACCGTCCTTCCAAAGGAAGAACTGTTCAATTAAGATTCAACCAAGGACTTAGTATGGTGAAGACACAGCCCACAGTTAACAATGTTAACTGTTCATGTTGACAATGCAGCTGTCCAGGACTTCATCATAATTCCTACAGGATACTTAAATAAGTTCTGCCCTGATGTTTTGTTCTGATTTTATATTCACATTGATTTTGAACAGACAGGCACTCCCTGAGTCCCATGCCCTGCTCCCCACCCCAACTCTCCCCTCTAGGTCTACTACAGACAACAGAAAACTGGGTGGAAGAGACATGGTGCTTCAATCCAGAGTCAATGCCCAGTGCACTTTGGAAACTTCGAGATTCTCCTTCATGAAGAACAAAAGGGAAATACTGTATGTTCATAAATATGATGGTGATGATGTGTGAGTGTTTATCTTCTTAGTTGGCAAAAGGAACCAGGTGGCTTATATTACAATGCATAATTTAAGTGGGGCAGTTAAAAATAAACACAACAAAAGTCAACATATTATAGCAAAGATCTAGATACCCTATTTATGTGGGATACAATGAAGTCTTATGTACAGTAGTGATTGGGTCCTCAGCTTTCGGCACCTCAGGGTGTAAGAGAAACAAGTAGGGAATGTGCTAAACCACCTGGAGAGAAAACAAATTCTTATGATGTATTTAAGGAAGAACTTATGTAGAATTGTGTGCAAATGTCATTGCTTACAAAAATGAAAATTATTGATAGGTATAATCTTGAAAAAATACAAAATTGGCTTTTAAATGTCTACTTGAAATACCTCCTCGAGGAAGACTGAGATCAAATAATTAACAATTTAAAGGAGCCCTTTTCCTGCAGATCTAAGAAAATGTGGCCTAGGAAAATCCCTTTCCAATAGTCTAAACAAATACACAGGAAAGGGAGCTTCCGGAGGGGAGAGAGCCTGGAGGAATGGACAGTTTCATGGAGAGCATCTCTCTCACTGTTCAGGAATCCTAACCAAGAAAACTGCGGAGCTGTCAATCACTTGTGAAAACCCCATATCTTCATCTATGTTTTTACTCAGAATCCATTTTCACTATATTCAGGAGGAAGAGAGCAGCAAGGGAGCCTGAAGGTAGGGCTGAGTTTTAATCAAATGTCCTCGACTGGATTAAGGTTCAAGCACAGGTTTAGATCCCAGACTCCAAGTGTCAGAGGCACATGGCCCTGTACAGAATATTTCCCAATTAATTGCTTTACCTGGAAATTAATCTGAGCACCCCCACCTCAGGACCTTTGCACTTGCAACTCCTCTTACCTGGGATGCTTCTCCCTCACTTCTTTCATGTCTTTGTCCTCAGTGATGCCTGCTCTGTTTAGACTTCCAACCCCCGGCACCTACTACTGTTCACACAATTTCCCTGCCTCTACTTTCTCTGTAGCACAAATCATAACTTGACATGTCACATAATTTATTTATTTTAGTGTCAGTCTCCTAAAAGTAAAATGAAAAATTCACGACAGCATGTATTTTTGTCATTTCTTTTTTTTTCACTGCTTCTACTCAGCACTCACACTATTTCTTGGCAAATTGTAGGTTTAATAGATATATGTTGAATGAATGAATCTGAATATATTTTTATTTTTCTTAAGGTCACATTCTGCAGGGCCTGTCAAGATAAATAGCTGTGGAGTATATCTTCAAATTTGCTAAACTAGTTAGTCTCTTTCTGTGTAAGAGATCTCTTTAGTTTGTTTTTGTCGAGTTCAACTATTGGTCATTGCTGCTGTTGATGATGCTGCTACAAAACTGTTGACTGACTCCCTTGAACCTGCTTCAATTCATCCTTCATTAGCCTTAGACACACTCCTGAGAGTCCTCTGTGTCTACCATCCATTTTCTATGTCTTCAGCCCTCAGAGTTCAGACTTGATCTTCATGGTTAAGGCCAGAGACACTGAAGTCCTGCGCTCCTGTGTGATGGTGCATGGCTGCCCTTGGTGTCTCCTTATCCCCATCCTCTGTGGGAGGGGGCAGAATGGAGCACCTGGAACACAGAGAGGACCTCCCTCTTGCTAATACTGATCGTCTCACAGCAGAAACTGCCTACACTCCACAATGGGTGTCGGGCATAACGGATGTGGTAAGAGGCTGACAAGGTGCTTGTCATTGTTTGGGAGCTCACTCAGCCCTGCCTTGTCAGAGGACATTTGGACTGGAGGAAGGTGTGAACAGAGAGTTATTGAATCACCTTAGAATGAAAAAGTCTAAATGAGAGCAAGAGGGAGAAACTCCATGTAGAACCAATCAGTAGACAATATTGAGAAGAGGGCAAATAATAGCTCTGGAAAATATCTTTCAATTGTTGATAAGTGGATCCTTGACTGGGGAAGTAGAATAAGGTAATTCTATTCATTTAAAGATTGGGAAATGGAATGCAAATCAGTTTCCCCACAGGTGACATGTGGACAGGCCCAAGTGCCATCTGCAGCCCAGGGCAGAGCAGCAATTGTCACAGGAGAGTGGGTAGCAACCCCGACATGCTTCCGTTGAAGATTGTTATGCCAGAGCTGGGCCGTCTTGTCTTACTGTGTAGTTTTCTTCTGTTGTTGTTATATTGTTATTCTATTCCATTTTTATTAGATAATAGTTTCAAATTTTCAGAAGTTTAAAACTACCCAAAGCATACTGTGAAAATATTTTCAAAATTGTTTCCCATTCTCACAGTTCCTACTGCTCTCCCCTTAGAGAACCATTATCACTAAGTCCTTGGATGTCTTTCCAGGCACGTAGATGTACATAAATTCTTCTTCCCCTTTTAAGGAAAATATAGCATAGTATACACAGTTCTGCAACTTGATTATTTTTGTTAATAGTTTCATTTGGAGATCTTGTCAACACGTGAAGAATTTCCCTTTTCCTTTTTTTATAGCTTTATGGTGTTCTACTATGTGGATGGATTTAACTGGTCCACTATTTATTGACACTTGGGTAATTTCACCTTTTGCTATTAAAATAGTGCTGCAATGCATAATCTTCTTCTATATGATTTCTAGGCATGATGATGTATCTGTAGGATAAATAATCAGAAGTGGGATTGTAACATGGATAGATATTTTACCTCCACGGGAGTTATAAGGAAGTGTTGTTGATTTTCACTGTACATTTGGGCAAATTTAGGGAAGTGTGGATTCCACATCACTGAGAATCAGACTTCTCAGTTCCTCACCTCAAACCTAGAGAAACCAGTCACTCCTAGTTCACAGTTGAGGAGGGCGGTTCATATTGTAGGTGGAGACTTGGGATGAGCAGAGCTGCTGTATCGCTAAAGGAATAATAGGCTCAGCTCAGGTTTTGAGCAAAAGACAGCCCAGATATACTTCCCTCTCCAGAAACTAACGTCAGCCTATAGACTGAAGGGCCGACGGTGGAGGACTCTGGAACCGGAAGAATAAGGTCCATGACGGAATGGGTATGTTCACACCTGTAGCAGCAGAGCCTGATGCACTGAGAGATTCAGGCATATCTGTTATGTCTTGCCGTTGGGTGGTTTCACTGCTCCTTTTCCTCCCTGCAAAGTTCCCTTCCCATGGCGGTTTTCAGCTAGGCAATCTTAAAACTCAACTGATAGGAAGGAAATTACATCTAATGTGGAAGAGACCACATAAAAATGTAGGTACTTTTGGGGGTAGGGAGTGGTGTTCAATCTTTTCTCTTCCCCCATCTCCCCCCATGGGGTGTACTGGAAATCAACTTCCTCAACCCCCTCAAGGTTTAACCCCCCCACTCTGCCCTCCTGCAGTTCCCCACCCCTTTCCTTCCCCCTCCTCCCCCCGCCAGTGGAGATCTTCGTGGATGATGAGACGCAGCTGAGGCTGCATGGGTTGCAGCAGTGCTACGTGAAACTGAAGGATCAGGAGAAGAACCAGAAACTCTTTGACCTTCTGCATGTCCTTGAGTTCAATGAGGTCAGTTGTTCAAGGCCCAGTAGGAGGATGAGCATATCTCCACTGTAGGAGAAACCTGTATTAAGTACCCTTTTATTGAGAAAACCATGTATATGATTTGAGAGAGAATGGTGGAGAGATTCTCTTAAATGTAATTCTTTTAAATGAGAATATAAATGTCTTTTTGGGGGCTGAGCATGAACAAGGTGGAAACTGCTTTTCTGTTCCATGGCTGGCACCAACAGGTACTCAATAAATAAGAACCACAGTAAATAAACCTCAAAATATAAAAACCCTTGAGGATTTTAAATAAGTTCATAAAAGTCCCAAAATATCTTGGGGCTGTTAGGTCCTTAAAGTTGTTTGTTTGTTCTTGTGTTACTGACTGAGGAAAAGCCTTCCATCACTGTACCTGTTGTGTGGTTTATTACCACTAAAAACGACTTTCTAGAATAGGTAGGTTGCTTATGTTTGGTATTTTGATGAGCAGGTATGTTGGTCATGGTCTTTCTAGACCTTAGTTCTAATTTTTACCGCTTCTTCAAGAGGTGTCCTCATCCTTGTCTCCCAACATATCTGGTAATTTCGGTTACTGTTCTCTGCGTCTTCTCTGTAATATGTCTGCTCAGGAAAAATCAGCGCCGAGAGAGAGAAGCTAAGTTATATTTAGAGCAGAAGAGGAAATATGTGAGGGAGACTAAGGGAAATTCCTTTAGAAGAGTGTAATCACTGAAAACTCTCTCGCCCATAATCTCTCTCATACACCCATGAACACACATCCCCCTTCTCACTCACAGACGCAACACACACACACACATGCACACACATGGGGGGGTGATCTTTGTGAAGTCCGTGCAGTGTTGCATTGCCCTGGCCCAGCTCCTGGTGGAGCAGAACTTCCCAGCCATTGCCATCCACCAACTGATGCCCCATGAGGAGAAGTGATTCGGAGATGGGGAAGATGTTTTGTGTCCTTGGGAGGAAAAGAGGCCAGTGAGAGAAGGGACTTTCAACATTTTTCTAATTTCCTTCCTTGTGAAGGCTTTCTCGGTATCAGCAGTTTAAAGATTTTCCATGACGAGTTCTTGTGGCTACCAACCTACTCAGCCGAGGCATGGACATGGAGCAGGTGAACATTGCCTTTAACTGTGACAGCCTGAGCATTCTGACACCCACCTGCATCGGGTGCGCGCCCCTGCAACAAGAACACCCCATTGTCCTCCCCCAACCCTCTATTTTCTGTATCTTTGCAACCTTCCATCTTCATCCCTCCTTTGGGGTGTCTTCCCTTTTTGGGGGTCTTCCAGTTCTATCCTCTGTGTCCTTCCAGGTGGCCAGAGCAGGCCAGTTTGGCCCCTAGGGCTTGGCCGTCACATTTGTGTCACATGAGAATGATGCCAAGATCCTCAATGATGTGCAGGATGCTGTGCAGGATTGCTTTGAGGTCGATATTAGTGAGCTGCCTGATGAGATAAACATCTCCTACAGAGAGTATTGAAACTGGCCTCCCCAACTCTTTAGATTCCCCTTGTTCTTTAGTGTGTTTGTTATAAATCCTATTACTTAGCAAAGCCTCTGCTGCATAATGGACACTTGACAAGTTCATGGCCCCCTGGTCTTGATGCCCTATTGGGATGTTAGGTGACCTCTATATGAGGTTGCTTTCTTTTCTTGTGACATTTCTTTTTCCCACCCTCAAGTCTATCCTCTGAACCCACACACCACATAAACAACTGCATGTATGGGTGTGTGTGTCTCTGCCAACCTCACTTTTTCTTTTCTGTGTCTTATTGTAACTGTGCCCTGTTTTCTCTTCAGTTGAACAGGCGTGGTAGAGGACTTACCCTCCCATTCTGGAATGTGACAGCTGTCCCTGTTCAGGAGATGACACCAGGGGTAGGAGCAAAGGAGACACTACTGCCACCTACCCTTGACAACTCCCAACCCCCACCCCATGGCTTCTCTCTTTTGCATCACCACCACTCCTAAACCTCCATTTCCTGATTTGTCAGCACTTTTTTTCAACAAAACTAAAAAACACATGCGTCTGTGATGTTGTAAACGCTCCATTTCTTTACTGAATTTGGGGTGAGGTTGTTTTAGGGTATGATCCAGGATATATCCCTGTAAGGACTGTGTTCCCTGCTGTGGGGCAGAGGTCAGTAGGAGGGGTCAAAGTGGGGTATGTGACTAAAGAGACTGCAGAGACCATGGCTCCTCACTGCTTTCCAATTTCTGACCCTTTGTGGAGGTGAGTTCCGGTTTTCTTAGTGGCCTGGGAAAGGCTGGGATGTTTCTGATTGAGGAGCTCAGGGGGCTGGTGCGTAATATTTCCATTGCTGAAGGGTGAAGTGGGAACTGGTGGAAAGCTTAGGTGTCTCCTCTCAGGCTCTCTCTGTGTCTCCTCATCTCTTCCTTGAGCTTCTGGGTCTTGAGCACCAGGGCGTGGGCTTCCCAGGCCCCTTGTTACCCTTCCAGTAGGGCCTGGGACAGCTCCAGCTGCTGCTCCAGCAACTCCTCAGCCTGGGCCAGCTCAGCTGTGGGGTGGGGCTCAGGATCCTGAGTGAAGGGGACGTGGGGTAGGGAGGCAGGGTAGGGGGCTGAGGCTCACTGGAAGTCAGAAATTAGGCCTCTGACATTTTTGGACCCTATTTAAGGTCATCTGTACTGTGCAGCCAAGCTAGCTTCCTGTCTTAAGTATAAGCCTCCGGGGAACAGAGATCACTGGCCCAGGGGCTATGACTGGCCTTGTACAAGGATATAGGGTTATGGGAAAGAGAAGGCTGGCTGTCCCTACTCCCTAGGAAACAATGAACTCTTAGATGGGAACTCTTCATGGACTGTGCAGGGAGGGAAGCATGTGGGAAGCGGGAGTCCGAAGGCCCGGAATGGGGTCCGCGTGGGGAGCTGAGAGTTGGAACTAGGCAACAAACTTCAGGAGTGTAGGGGGCTGGTATTTGCAGGCCTGTGGTGCAGGATAAGCTTGAAGGGATCCCCTCACAGTACAAATACCCCCCACTTGCCCCTCACGACCTGCACCCCCACCCTTGGTGCTGCTTACCTGGACGTATGACTTCATCTTTCACCAATACCACACTGTGTTGACTATTGTAGCTTTACAGAAAGTCTTGAAGACCAGCTGTGTGAGTCCTCTCACTCTGTCGTCTCATGGTGTGCTGGCTACTCTGGCTCTTTTGCCTCTCCAGATAAACTTTAGAATGAGTTCATCAATATCCTTGCTGGGATATTGACAATATCAGCTGTCAATATCTAAAATACCTTGCTGGGATTTTAATTTGTATTCTGTTGAATCCATAGATCAGGTTGGGAAGAACTGACATCTTGACAAGATTGAATTTTCCTATCCATGAACATGGAATATTTTTCCATTTATTTAGTTTGTTGATTTCTTTCATCAGAGTTTTGTAATTTTCCTCACATAGATCTTGTACATATTTTGATAGATTTATACCTAAGTATTTAATTGTTTGTGTGCTAATGGAAATAGTATTGTGTTTTTAGTTTCAGCTTCCAGTTGTTCATTGCTGATCTGTAGGAAAGTGATCGACTTTTGCATATTAACCTTGTGTCCTGCATTTTGCTGTAATTGCTTGTTAGTTGTTATTCCAGGAGTTAGTTGTTGTTGTTGTTGGTTCTTTGGATTTTCTACATAGACAATCATGTCGTCTGCCAACAAAGAAAGTTTTACTTCTTCCTTCCCCCTCTGTATACCTTTTATTTTTTTGGTCTTGTATTATCTAGGACTTCCAGTATGATGTTGCAAAGGAGTGGTGAGAGGAGACATTCTTGCCTTGTTCCTGACCTTAGCAGCAAAGCTTCTAGTTTCTCACTATCAAGTATGACGTTAGCTGTGGGTTTTTTGTAGATTTTTTTAATCAGATAGAGGAAGTTCCCTCTCTGTTCCTAGTTTGCTAAGGTTTTTTTTTTTTTATCATGAATGAGTGTTTGATTTTGTTAAATGCTTTCTCAGCATCTATTGAGATCGTCATGTGAATTTTCCTTTTTAGCTTGTTGATGTGATGGATTACATTCATTGATTTTCTAATGCTGAAGTAGCCTTGTATACTTGGGAGAAACCCCACTTTGTTATGGCATATAGTTGTTTTTATACCTTGTGAGTTATATTTGCTAATATTTTGTTGAGGATTTTTGCATCTATGTTCATGAGAGATATTGGTCCATAGTTTTCTTTTTTCACAATGTCTTTGTCTGGGTTTGGTATTAGGTTAATATTGGCCTCATAGAATGAGTTAGGAAGTATTCCTCCTGCATTTGTCTTCTGGAAGAGATTGTTGAGAATTGTTATAATTTCTTCCCTAAATGTTTGGTAGAATTCACCAGTGAACATATCTGGGCCTGGTGTTTTGGAATGTTATTAATTACTGATTCAATTTCTTGTATAGATCTAGATCTGTTTGGATTGTCTATTTCATTTCAGTTGTTAAAATTATTTTTTGAATAATATTAGTTTGCAGAAGAGTTGTAAAGCTAGAACACAGATTTCCCATATACCCTTCACCCAGCTTCCCTTCATGTTAATATCTTACAAAACCATGTCAAGACTAAGAAAGTAAGAAACTAACATTGGTGTAATACTATTAACTAAACTATAGAATTTATTTGGATTTTACCAATTTTTCCACTATTGTCCTTTTTTTTGTTCCGGGATCCAATCCAGGGTAGCTTAATACGCATTAAGTTATCATGTCTTATTAGGCTCTTCTGATCTCTTGAGTTTCTTAGTCTTTACCTGTTTTCATGACCTTGAACGATTTGAAGATTATTAGGGAGCTAATTTGTAGAATGTCGCTCAGTTTGGGTTTATCTGATGTTTTCTCATCATTAGATTGGGGTTGTGGGTTTGGGGAAGAATACCATAGAAGTGAAGTGCCCTTCTCATCACCCCATATTAGGGGGTGCATGATATCACACGACCTTTACCACTGATTAAGGTTATATCTGCCAAGTTTCTGTAATTTTACCCTCTCCATATGCTATTCTCTAAAAGCCAGTCACAAAAGTCCCATCCACTTTCAAGGGGAGGGAAATAAGGGTTCACCTCCTGGCAGGGGGATCCTCTTGCATCTTTGTTCATGAGAGATCTCACTTGGAATTCTTCTGTAAGGAAGATTTGTCCCTTCTCTCTCATTTAAAAATTTTCAATCACTTATATATTTCAGTATGAACTTGATATTTATTTTATATTTTGGGTCATAATCCAATATTGTTGTTATTTTGCTCCTCAAATTATTCCAGTTTTCTTCCTGAGGAGCTCTTTCAGGTCGGCTGCTGTGTCCCTTTGACATGCACCATTTTGGGGAGGTGCACTTCTCTTCTGGCTTTACAAGGTGTTCCAGGCTCATCTTGTATTGTTTCTGTCTCAGCTCTAGAATAAGCTATTTATCTGAGGATCCCTGGTTCCTTTTATTGGAGAATGATATTTAGAGACTAAGATCTGGGCACTGGGTGCTCATTTCACTTTCTAAAGAGAACACCGAGGTTCTAGAGCCGTCCAAGCTCACACAGGCAAATAGGAGGCTCTCACTTCAGCACCACATTCGAGTTTGTTCAGTGCAGCCTTTAGGACCCAACGCACTATGGCCAGTTCTCCATACATGCCTTTCTTTGTTAAAGCTGCTGTTTTTTCAGTCTACAGGGCTTAGACTTGAACAATTTCATTCCTTAATGTTTGGAGATTTTCCTGAAAGGAAAAGTTTGGTCTTACAAAATTGACTAGAATAGGCAAGAGAAAGAAAAAGCTTCTGGAGAAATATCTTGTATTTTTATTTCATGTGGAATATTTTCCTCTTCTTGCTGCTCTTTCCATGTCCCTGGGCCTGTGGGAAGGATGGCTCCCCTGGGCTATGAGAGAAAAATGATGATGTGGAAACATGTTCCTTCATTGCCTCCCCCAGCTCTTCAGCTTCTCCTCTGGCTGTGCCCATCCTCCTCCCCCACCCCTGGCCCAGGAGCCCTTCCTGCCTTCAGCCTCACCTAGAGCCCAGCCTCTCCCCTAGAGCTGCCCCTTAGTGGAAGTGAGCCATTCCTGCCACAGGAGGGCAGAGGAGGAGAGGGAGAGGTCAGAGCCTGGGGCTGTGGGAGAAGGAACAGCAGGAAAGACGGAGGTTAGAGAGAGAAGGACTTCTGAATGAGGGTGAGATGTGAGTGATCAGAGGGGGACTGAGGACATTGCCAACATCTCCATTTAGGAGGGAAGCACTGGGTACAGGGGCATGGAGCATGGGCAGGACCTGGATGAGATTCACCCCCACCCTCACCCCTGTCCTCTGACAACATCTTACCCCAGGTTAAGGCCCAGGTGCTCCACCAGACAGGTGTATCTTGGCTCCTCTCCAGTGAAGACCCCCACCAGTGCCCAGCCCTTATGTGTTTTGTCTCCCTCATGTTAGGTTCCCCTGAGTCCCGAGTCCACAATTAGCTCCTTCGCTTCCTGCAGCCAGGTCAGCATGGTGTTGGCAGGGAAAGAGTCAAGTGCTCAGCCTCTCACACCCTCAGGGTCCTCCTTGTCAGTCACCACGACCTTGGGGGACCTGGATGCTGGAGAGAGATGAAGTGAGGGTGGGGCCACACCTTCTCTTCCTCCGTCCTCTCCTAGTCTTCCTCCACAGCAGCGCCTCCTCCCTCCCCCAGCCCCAGGACTTCTGAAAGCCCAGGCAGGGAGGGGGGAAGCCCACTTCTGTGCCAGGAGTCTCCACAGTGTGCGCACTTCCACTCCCACTGCAGTTGTAGGGCCTGCTCCGTGCAGAGCCCCGGGCACTCTCAGAAGGCGATCCAGGAATGTTCTTCCTTCAAATGTCTGCGTGGCTCAGTTCCTCACCTGCTTCAAGTCTGTACAAATGTCGTCTCAGTGAGGCCTATCCTGACCTCATCATTTAAAAAGGCCACCTCTTCCCTCACCTTGCATTGACTGTCGACTTGCATTGTTTTGTTCCTCTCTCTCTTTATCACTTTCTAACACACGATGAAGGTTTCTTTTTCCAAGGACGGCCTCAGCATTATCCCCAATCCCACATGCTCATTTGCAATGTGACCTCACCATCTCTTATCTAGAGGTGGGGCCTAATTACCTTCTTCCTTGAATCAATGACCAGCTTTGATGACTAGAACATGGAATGGTGACATAGCTTGAGTTCTGAGGTTCTGACTGAAGAAGCCTTGTGGTTTCTGACTGGTCCACTTGAAACACTCCCTCCTGGAACCCAGGTGCTGAGCTGAGAGCAGCTAAGCCACATGGAGAAGCAGGTGGAGGAGAATCTAGGTCACCCTGTTAACAGCCCCAGTGAGCTCCCAGCCAACAGCCAGCATCACCTGCAGCCCCATGATGGAGCCCTCTTGGATGTTCTGGATCAGTTGGGCCTCCAGATGACTGCGGTCCCAACCCATGTCACATGGAGCAGAAGAGCTGCCCGACTCAGCCCTGTCAACCCACAGAATGAGAGAGAACAAAAAGCTTGTTGTGTATTTTAGGATTGTTTGTTACCCAGCAATAGATGATGGGAACACATCCCATATAATTTATTACTATTATGGTGTTTTCATTTATTGTCTGCCTGTCCTGTCAGACTGTAAGCCTCAGGAGAGCAGGTGTTTGTCTGTTCTGATTAAATGATCCCCAGGCCTGGAACAGTGCCTGGTAGAGAGGTACTCACGGAATATTTGCGAGGGAATGAGTAAATGCTGGGACCACGTTCCTTAGAGCTGAGTCTGAAACTGAAAGGGAGAGTTTATGGTGTTGGTTTGGAGGTTGTCTTCCTCTGCTCCAGCTGCCGTAACAAAATACCACAGACTGGGGAGCTTAAACAGCAGAAGTTTATTTTCTCACAGTTCTGGAGGCTAGAAATCCAAGATCAAAGTGCCAGGAAACTTGGTTTCTGATGAGGGCTCCCTCCTGCTTGTGGATGGCTGTCTTCTTGCTGTGTCCTCACAAGGCCTTTCCTCTGTGTGCAGAGAGAGATCTCTGGTGTCACTTTCTCACAACCACTAGTCCTGTCAGACAGGGCCCCACTCTTATGACCTCATTTAACCTTTATTCTCTCCCTAAATGCTGTATCTCTAAATACAATCACATTTGGAGTTAGGGCTTCAATGTAGAAATTTTGGGGGACACAACTCAGCCCATAGGGGTCCCCCGTGATATGTCTGTGTTTGGATCCTACCATTTGGTCTTGGTTTCTGGAACCCCTGGACAACACAGTGCTCAACACTGCCCCAAACTCATGTCTTACCACATGAGCACAGCAGATGGGAGGTGCCTGGCCACCAAGTGTTGCAGATGTCTCTTGGGCTAGGAAAGGGGTCTCCCTAGGTTTGGGATCACAGGTGACTGCTGCCCGGATCACAGCTGTGGCTTAGCTGCGGCATGTGGCGTTCTGCGACATCCTCCCCTGGCTTGTGGACCTCCTGTCTGTCAGGCTGCTACAACAGAATAGCATAAATTGAGTAGCTTATAAACAACAGAAAATTATTTCTCACAGTTCTGGAGGCTGAGAAGACCAAGATCAAGGTGCTAGCAGCCTGGGTGTCTGGTGAGAACCCTCTTTTTGGTACATAGATGGCCGTCTTCTCACTGTGTCCTTGCATGGTGAAAGGGACTGTGGGGTCTCTTTCATAAGGATGGTAATCCTACTCCTGAGGGCTCCATTCATGACCTAATCACCTCCCAAAGGCCCCACCTCCAAACACCATGACATTAGGGATTAAGTTTCAGTATATACATTTCGGGGGAACACATTCAGTCTACAGCACCCCCAAATTCCTGGGTAAGTTGTCAGGGTAGAAATGAGATTTAGGGCTGGGGCTGCAGAGCTCCTAAGTTCAGGATTTGTGGCAGCAGAGAGAAGGGCCAGAGGAGTCCAGGCTAAGGATCCGGGTGCTTGTGTCACCAGAGAGGAAAGGGATGGGATCTCCAGAGTCCTTGGGCAGCGAACCCCCGGCGGCTTCTCTCCCCCACCCCATCCCATATTGTGAGACTCACTGGACAGAGTCCAGCCCCAGAGGCAGCAGCAGGAACAAGTGATAAGGACTCAGGAGTCCTGGGTCCCATCCTGGGAGACTGAGGGCACCCAGTTTGTTTTGGGGGTCCATTCTGCACCTGGGAACCAGCTGTTATGGCCTGGAGACCTCCCTGTGCCCTGAAGCAGAGTCTACAGTGACCCAATGGGGAGGAAACATCTGTGTCAGTGTGGATTTTGGGAAACACTTCACAGCCTGAACCTGACATGGGACAGAGGCATCCCCTTGTGTGCAGAGCCCAGTCCTGCTACTGGGGGCCCAGGGAGACCCTGCAGAAGTCCTAGCTGAGCAGGAGAAACGGCAGCTGGCTCGTCTGTCCTCAGCACTGTGGCCACAAGGGGGCGCCACTGCTGTGCTTTCAGATTGTGACTGACCTTCCTGGGAGGGTCTGGGCTCTAAGCTGGTCAGAAATGAATGACCTTGAGGCTGGGCATCAATGGGGGGAAGACGCTTCTGAGCAGCCCTGGACTCAACAGGTGTCAAGGTCATGGATGGGCAAGAATTGAAGGAGAAGAGAGCTCAGGAGCCCTGTACACTCTCTGAGGTTCCAATCTCCTCCCTGCGACCCCTCTCCCAGCCCTTGACAACAACACCTGGGAAATTGAAAAGAACGATTTTCTTCCATTTTCTATTTCTTTCCAGTACTCCTCTTTGATGTAGCAACAATAACAATATTTGTATAAATTTTCCTCAGGAGGATACCTGAGAAATTGGTAAGATGCTCATCTCTGGCAGGGGACCTGAGGGGGGCCTGGGGGAGGGAGGAAGATTTCCCACCATAAACCCTTTGGCATGTCTTGAATGATCTTTTCAAAATATGTTACACTAAGAATCTCTTTCATTTGCGGGACCCTTTCCAGTTAATGCCCAGTTTACACAGATGCGGCCGTGTGATGGGCCTGTTACCGGCCGCAAACACAGGTTCTTTACCCACCACACAAAAGGGGCCAAAGGAAAACTGAAACGCCAGGCATATGGCAAGGAAAGCGCTTTTATTTCGGGTGACGTGAGCCGGGAGTCGAGAGTGAGCCCTCAAATTTGTCTCGTTTCGTCTCATCTTCCCGAAAGAGGGGAGGTGAGGGGATTTAAAGATTTGTGAGGAATGTGGCTGCTTGTAGAGAGGCGGGAGGAGTCAGTGGCCTTGCTGCTCGGAGCTTTCCCACCAGCCTGCATTAGGCCTTGGGAGCTGCTCCCAGGGAGGAGGAGGAGATGATAAGGAATCCAGGTGGGCATCCTTGGCTGTTTGTCTCCATGGCAGATAGTGGATTCTGGAGCCAGGGAGCCAGAGAGTAAGCAGGGAAGGAGTGCTCTGGTTTTAATCCCATGTATGCTGGATTTAATGTAGGGGAACTGATATCAGGGCTGGCATCAGATCGAGATGCAGGCCCTCCACTCTGTGGTTCCTCCAGCACGCCCAGGGTGTTCACACCTCAGAGCCTTCACTGCTGCTCCCCAGCCTGAAAACGTGTCTCCTAGGCATCTCTTCCCTCCCTGACATTCTCTCCAAACGTCCTCACTCAGAGACCCTCCCTGCAACCCCCCTGCACATGGCACCTTCAGCCTCCCCCCCACCCCTGCCCTGCTTTGCCTTTGTTCACACCCTGTTCACTACCACACGTTTTTACATGTGCTTATTTAATTGTTTATTGTCTGTCCGTCCTCCAGGAAATGAGCTCTATGAAGACAAGGATGGGGATTTGATTGTTCACGGCTGTGTTTGCACTGCCCTGGAAGTGTCTGGTTGTTGGTTTTAACAATATTTGTTGAGTGACTGAGTGGATGAATGTGGGAATGCACATGCAGACTGACACACTCACACACACTGCCAGACACCAACACACAGACACTGCCACACACACTGACATATTCATACATGGAAGACACGTACACACACATTGGCACACACTGACACACATTCTCACACACGCATACTATTGAAGCCTAATTTTCATTCAATATTATATTGTGGGCATTTTTCATGTCATTAAGCATTGTTATTTTAAAAATTTTCTCCAAATTATTGTACAAAAATTTCAAACATACTTCAAATTAGAAAGAACAGTACAATGATCACTCTAGTTTTAATCATCTTAATATTTTGCTGTATTTTGTTTATGTATGTAATAAATAATATGGCTATAATTTTTGCTGAAATACTTGAAAATCACTTGCCAACATCATGACTCTTATCACTAAAGACTTCGATATTCATCCATTAAAAAATAACAGTTTTCTTCAAACAATATTATTATTACACTGAAGAAAATAACTGTATTTCCCTAATACTGAAAAATGTCAAAATAATAAAAATTCTTTAAATTTTCCTCTGAATATCTTTCATTTGGAGAAGAGGAGAGCTCCGTGTCGCTTGCGCCATCTCTGAGGTTTCTTTCTCCTGTCTGCACCTCCTCTCTCAGCCCCTTGATGTCAACACTCCAGGAAACTGAAAAGTGGAAACATTTTCTTCTGCTGCCTATTTCTCACTTTTGTGAATAAAATCACCTCCTATTTGAGAACATCTCAGTGTCTACATAATATTTCATAGTGTGGATATGCACATTGGGACTATTGAGACTAGGAGCACAGCTGCCCTAGGCTTTCTGTCTCCCCTAGTAGGACAGAAGAGGGACCCCTGTGCCAGGGGTCACAGGTGGTGCCCCAGAAGTCACATCTCCAACAGCAGGTGTCAGGCATACCTGAGACCAGGTGTGAGCACACTCGCCTCCCTCAGGGCGAAGAGTGAACATATGCCCATCCTCTAGGCCCCTCCTCCTCTCCTTCAGGCGCTCCGTCCCATAATCAGGGTGTTAAGAAATGGTCCATAGACTAGAAGCAAGACCCAATCACCCCGAGCCTCCTTATCTCCATCGACAGAGTCCAAGTGAGAGCCCCAAACCGCTGCTCCTCCTCACCTTCATCTCTCACGGACTCACCCCCATCATCTGCCTTGAATCCACCAGGACTAATATCACTATGTCCTTTTCTCTGTTTGTGTCAGTCACTCCTGGTCCCCCAAATATCCTTCACTCTCACCTCCACAAGGCTCTGCACACCCCTATTCTGTCTCCTCTCACACCCCCTCACCAACTCCTGAAACCTGTCCACTGCGGCCCCTGCAGTTCTCAGCCCATGATCAGCAAAATCTCCAAAGACCTCTCTCACGATGTTCCCTTCATGTCTCAGCTCTGACAGAAACCTGGGTATCCCTAAGGACACAGCTCCCTCTGGAGTCCTCTCCCATGAGGTATTTCCTCTCCCACAGACCTTGTATCCCTGGACCTGGAGATGAGTGTGGTCCTTGCTCCTCATTGCTGCTCTCAGACCTTTGTTCCTCCCTCTTTTCCTAACATCTTCAGATGTGAATCTTCTGTCATCAGATCAGCGCCCCCAATCCCCTCACTGTATGTGTTCCCTGTGGACTTCCAGACCATTCCCCTCATCCCTCCACCCTTAGGTCCTGGCTCACTGTCACTGTCTCCAGCAGTGCTATTGCCTTGATCCTTGGTGGTATCAACATGAGATGTGGTAAGCTGAATAGCGGTGCCCAAAGCTGTCCATGCCGTAATCCTTGGAATTTATGAATGGGTTGCCTTACATCTCAAAAGGGATTTTGTCAATGTAATTAAGGCTAAGCCAGCCCTGGTGGTCTAGTGGTTAAGACTCGGTGCTCTGTGTGATAGCGCAAGTTCATTTCCCGCTCAGGGAACCACACCACCCGTCTGTCGGTTGTCACATGGTGGCAGCTGCATGTTGCTGTGATGCTGAAAGCTATGCCACCAGCATTTCAAATACCAGCAGGGTCACCCATGGTAGACAGGTTTCAGCAGAGCTTCCAGACTAAGACAGACTAAGAAGAAGGACATGGCCACTCACTTCTGAAAAAAACTGGCCATGAAAACCCTATGAATAGCAGTGTGAACATTGTGTACTACAGCACCAGAAGGTGAGAGGATGGCTCAAAAAGACCAGGCAGGGTTCTGCTCTGCTGTATGCAGGGTTGCTAGGAGTCAGCCCAACTTGATGGCACTAACAACAGCAAATTAAGTTTAAGGACCTTAAAAGAGAGGGATTATCTTGGTAGGAAGATTATTGTGGAGTATGTGGATGGGCCCAAACAAATGACATGAGTCCTTAAAAGACAAGAATTTTCTCTGGCTGAAATCAGAGGGATGCCATAGAGGAGACGTGGTAGAGGGGAAATCAGAGAGGTCTCAAGTGGGAGAAAGACTGGTGTGCTGTAGGGGCCTATGTTGGAGGACTGAAGAGATCCTCTATGGGCTAAGGGCGGCTCCAGCTGACAGCCAGCAAGGAAATGAGGACCTCAGCCTTACATCTGCAATGAAGTGAAATGAGAGAACAACCTAAACCAGCTTGGAAGTGGATTCTTCCAGAGCTCCCAGTAAAGAGCACAGATCAGCTGACACCTTGATCTTAGCTCAGTGAGAACACGTCAGATTGGCGACCTATGTAACTGTGAGATAATAAATGGGCGTTGATTAAAGCCACTAGGTCTGTGGGAATTTTTATGGCAGCAATAGAAACCACACAGCAGAGAGGATGCTCTCACTCCCTGGCCTCTCAGTTCCTTGAACTCTTCTCCTCCATGACCTTCTACTCTGCTCTCCCTGGGCCCCCACTCCCTTGTACCTCCTAGACCTTGTCATTGCCAATAACCCAGCCCTTCCATAATCTCCATTTCATGCTTCCCACTCTCTGACGTCCATCTCTCCTACTCATCTCCTTACAGGGTGGCCTAAGGTCTGGAAACACTATTATTTTATCATGTATTTATCATATATTGCCCCAGAAATTGCATTGATACCTACAGCATCAATCATGTCCCCCGTTACAGTGGGACCTATAGAGGCCAGGTAATAAATGGAGGCCTGGACAAAGTGTGGCTCATAGTGAGACCCCTGGGTCCACGGACCCACCCAGCAATCATCCCCCCTTCCACGAGTGCACAATTGGCATTGATATGCTTGGGAGCTGGAGTAACCTCCACCCTGGGTCCCTGGTCTGTGGAGTAAGGTCTGTCTTTGTGCTGAAGACCAAGAAAAATTCTGAAACTGGCCCCATCCCTGTCAAATCAGAAACCATACTGTGTCCCTGGGCAGATATTGTGGAGGTTTTGAAGGTATTGTAGGGGTTAGCACCACCACCACTAGAGACCTGATGGATGCAGGGGCCATGGTGGTATTATCTCCAGGTAGTTCAGCAATCTGTCCCTACAGGAACCTGATGTGCTCTAAAGGATGCATGAGCTACTTCAGACTCAACCAAGTAGTGGTCCTGATGCTGCTGCTCTGCTGGATGTGATGTCACTGCTAGAGCAGGTTAGTAAGGACTCAGGCACATGGTATGTGGCTATAGATTTGGTGGGTCTGCTCTTTTTCATTCCTGCTGGAAATGTGGAGGTGGAATGATTAGCATCGAAGGAGCAACATTTATTTATGGTTTGCCTCAGGGCTCTTTTAACTCTCCATTCCTCTACAATATTGTCTTAAGAGATCTGGACCTCCTGGACATCACATAGAATATCACGTTAGTTCATTTCATTGATAACCTCGTGTTGATTGGGATGGATGAGCAATAGGTGGAAAGTATGCTGGAGGCCTCGGTGAAACTCGTGCACTCCAGAGAGTGGAAGATAAACCTGACGGAGACTCAGGGAGTGGCTGCCTCAGTTCAGTTCTAGAGGTCCAGTGGTTAGGGGCATGCAGGGATGCCCCCTCCAAAGTCAAAGTCAATCGGTGCATCTTGCATCCTCACTGCAAAGAAGGAAGCACACTGCCTGGTAGGCCTATTTTGGGTTCTAACAACACATTCCACACCTGGTTATATTGTGTGGTCATGTTCTGGGTGATGTAGAAGGATGCCAGCTCTGAGTGGGGCTTGGACATGAAAGGACACTGCAGCAGTTCCAGGCTGTGGTGTAATCAGTCACCATCCATCAGACCCGATGGTGTTGGAGGTGTCATTGCTGGAAAAGATGCCGTGTGGAGCTAAAGGCAAATCCCAGTGGAAGAATCACATGCTGGCAGCTGGGATTCTGGAGTAAGGCCATGCTATCCACAGCAGAGAAATGTTACCATCAATTCCTTGGTTTCCGGATCACTGAAGTGTTAGAGGCAGTTGGCAAGTGAGGAAGCCACATGGGGAATTACCCAGGTGGAAAAAAAGAGAAAGCAAAAGCCACCAGACAGCCCCAGGGAAAAATCCCAAAACCACCTCCTCCACGTTGACTAACCACAGGCAGAGGCTAGGGTCCCATCTGAGTCTCCAGAATTGATACTAAGCAATGGGCCCACTCTGCTCACCACAGTCTGAGCCAATTAATCGCAACGAGTTAGGGATTGAGAAATGAACTTTAATTAGATTAGATTAGCCAGCAAAGCAGAAGAAGGTAATTAATGTCTTCAAAGAGTCCAGAATCTGGAGGCAGTTAAATAGGGGAAATGGGCAGTAATGAAGGGGTTTTCTTCAGGCAGGAGAGAACAAAGTTTTAATTTATGAAGCTATTGGGGAGTACGTATGTAAGTGGAGGCCATGAATGAGGAGAGCCTGTGAATTTGTTTAGAGTACATGCAGAGCAGGGAGTAGTCACACAGAGGAGGGGCTGGGGCCATTTAGCATAACAAGATGGCCTCACTCATGCTCACTTACAAGACCAGCAGGGGAGGAGAGCAGTCACATCTTCTGGAGGGAGAAGTAATGGACCCTGATCCACAGGAGGGTGGGGCTGTGTCAAACATTGGGGCGGGAGGAATACCTGTGGAACCCGAGTGATAGACTTTGGCATCTCCTGGTTCTCCCTCTGCTGTAACTGGACTGAACTCGGGCAGCACCCCAGCCTGAGAAGGGTTTGAGTTCCACGAGCCCATATCCCTCAGGTAGGAGGTTTTAGGTCACATCCCCCAGGAAAGCCACAAAAGCCCCCCTCCTGGGCTCTGAAATCCAAGGCAGCATTTGCACAGAGGCCCTGCTTCCCATGGGCTGTTTCCAGAATGACTAGTCACAGCAGGGACACTAAGGCAAGCTACTGCTGGGAGACATGGGGCTCCTCTGAGAGCTGAATGCGGCTGAGGAGCCCCTGCGGCCTTGCTCCATTCACTGAGATTGCCCAGTGGTCTAGGATAGTCCAACAAACCCTCTCTCCTTCTGACCATCACTTGGGATCAGACTTGCATCTCGATCTTCTGCCTCTCCCAGCATTTTCTGGCTCCCTCTCCATATTCTCTGCTGGGTGTTTCTTCTAATAAAATATTGCTGTGTTTAATCCCATCTTGGTGTCTGCTTCTTGGAGGGCTGGACTAACAAAATCATTTTCATCTGTAAACCAACAACCCATTACTTATTCCGTCTTGTAAATTCCTCTCTTTATCTGCTCTCTTTTGCTTGTCTTTGTATTATCTCTTTCAGGTAAAAGATACTTATTGTTTTAAGTCACTAAATTCTGGAGTAGTTTGTAGCACAGCAATAGATAACTAATAACTCTCCCTTAATTTCTATTAGTCTACATCCTTTGATTTCCTCGGAAATGTCCTCTGTCTTTGCTATTTCCAATTCCTCCCCTGTTCCCTCTTTTCTTTTGTCTTTTCTTCTTGTCTCTCTTCCTCCTCCTTTTTTCCTTTTTATTATGGAAGAATTCAAACATATGAAACAACACCATGTGGTTATGCTGAAAGGAATTACCTGGACCTATATGCTAAAAGTATAATGCCAACATACATGGAATAAAAGTAAATAAGGTTATTAATAGAATCTGAAAAAATGCCTAGGTGATTCTGCAGCCAAAGCAGTTGCTTCCAACTTATTTCTGTTTTTAATGTTTTTTTTTTTTTTTAAAGATTTTATTTTTTCTTTTTTCTCCCCAAAGCCCCCCGGTACATAGTTGTGTATTCTTCGTTGTGGGTTCCTCTAGTTGTGGCATGTGGGACGCCGCCTCAGTGTGGTCTGACGAGCAGTGCCATGTCCGTGCCCAGGATTCGAACCGACGAAACACTGGGCCGCCTGCAACGGAGCGCGCAAACTTAACCACTCGGCCACGGGGCCAGCCCCTCTGTTTTTAATGTTTTATTGGGTCAGCCCTGGTGGCCGAGTGGCTGAGTTTGGTGCACTCTGCTTCGGTGGCCTGGGTTTGGTTCCCGGCACAGACCTACACCACTAGTCTGTCAGTGGCCATGCTGTGGTGGTGGCTCATGTACAAAATAGAGGAAGATTGGTGACAGATGTTAGCTCAGGGCAAATCTTCCTGAGGATAAATGAAAAAATAAAAAATTTTCTGTCAAGAATCTTCCTCTGTTTTGTATGTGAGCTGCCACCACAGCATGGTCCCTGACAGACTCATCGTGTAGGTCCATACCAGGAACCCACCCCAGGCCACTGAAGCAGAACATGCCAAACTCAGTCATCAGGCCACTGGGGGCTGGCCCCACTTTCAACTTTGTTTTTTTTAATTAAAAAAATTTTTTTTTTATTAAGGTTATGAAAGTTAACATCCTTGTGAAATTACAGTTGTACATCATTATTAGTCATGTTATAGGTACACCACTTCACCCCTAGTGCCCTCCCCCCTGGCAACCACTGATCACTTCTCTTTGTCCATATGTTAACTACCACCTATGAGTGGAGTCATACAGAGTTCATCTTTCTCTGTCTGGCTTATTTCACTCAACATAATACCCTCAAGGTCTATCTATGTTGTTGTGAATGGGACGACTTTGTCCTTTTTTATGGCTGAGTAGTATTCCATTGTATATATATACCCCATCTTCTTTATCCAAGCATCAGTTGCTGGGCACTTAGGTTGGTTCCATGACTTGGCTATTGTGAATAATGCTGCGATGAACATAGGGGTGCATGGAACTTTTGGAATTGCTTATTTCAGGTTCTTAGGATAGATACCCAGTAGTGGGATGGCTGGGTCATAAGGTATTTCTATTCTTAACTTTTTGAGGAATCTCCATACTGTTTTCCATAGTGGCTGCACCAGTTTGCATTCCCACCAGCAGTGTATGAGGGTTCCCTTTTCTCCACAGCCTCTCCAACATTTGTCACTCTTGGTTTTGGATATTTTTGCTATTCTAACAGGTGTAAGGTGATATCTTAGTGTAGTTTTGATATGCATTTCCCTGATGATTAGTGATGATGAGCATCTTTTCATGTGTCTATTGGCCATCCGTATATCTTCTTTGGAAAAGTGTCTGTTCATGTCCCCTACCCATTTTGTAATTGGGTTGTTTGATTTTTTATTGCTGAGTTGTGTGAGTTCTTTGTATATTATGGAGATTAACCCTTTGTCGGATGAATAACTTGTGAATATTTTTTCCCAATTAGTGGGCTGTTTTTTTGTTTCAATCCTGTTTTCCCTTGCCTTGAAGAAGCTCTTTAGTCTGATGAAGTCCCATTTGTTTATTCTTTCTATTGTTCCCCTCATGTGAGGGGTTACAGTGTCCGAAAAGATTCTTTTGAAGCTGATGTCAAAGAGTGTACTGCTGATATTCTCTTCTAGAAGACTTATTGTTTCAGGCCTAATCTTTAGGTCTTTGATCCATTTTGAGTTTATTTTAGTAAATAGTGAAAAAGAATGGTTGATTTTCATTCTTTTACATGTGGCTGTCCAGTTTTCCCAGCAGCATTTGTTGAAGAGACTTTCTTTCCTCCATTGTAGGCCCTCAGCTCCTTTGTCAAAGATTAGCTGTCCATAGATGTGTCGTTTTATTTCTGGGCTTTCAATTCTGTTCCATTGATCTGTGCATCTCTTTTTGTACCAGTACCATGCTGTTTTGATTACTGTAGCTTTGTAGTATGTTTTGAAGTCAGGGATTGTGATGCCTCCAGCTTTGTTCTTCTTTCTCAGGATTGCTTTAGCAATTCGGGGTCTTTTGTTGCCCCATATGAATTTTAGGATTCTTTGTTCAATTTCTGTAAAGAATGACATTGGAGTTCTGATTGGGATAGCATTGAATCTGTAGATTGCTTTAGGTAGTATGGACATTTTAACTATGTTTATTCTTCCAATCCATGTGCATGGAATGTCTTTCCATCTCTTTATGTCGTCGTCGATTTCTTTCAAGAAGGTCTTGTAGTTTTCATTGTATAGATCTTTCACTTCCTTGGTTAAATTTATCCCAAGGTATTTCATTCTTTTTGTTGCCATCGTGAATGGGATTGAGTTCTTGAGATCTTTTTCTGTTAGTTCATTGTTAGCATATAGAAATGCTACTGATTTATGTATGTTGATTTTATACCCTGCAACGTTGCTGTAGTTGTTGATTATTTCTAATAGTTTTTCTATGGATTCTTTGGGGTTTTCTATATATGAGATCATGTCGTCTGCAAACAGCAAGAGTTTTACTTCTTCATTGCCTATTTGGATTCCTTTTATTTCTTTTTCCTGCCGAGTTGCTCTGGCCAAAACCTCCAGTACTATGTTGAATAAGAGTGGTGAAAGTGGGCACCCTTGTCTTGTTCCTGGTCTGAGAGGGATGGGTTTCAGTTTTTGTCCGTTGAGTATGATGTTGGCTGTGGGTTTGCCATATATGGTCTTTATTATGTTGAGGTACTTTCCCTCTATACCTATTTTATTGAGGGTTTTTATCATAAATGAATGTTGGATCTTGTCTAATGCTTTCTCTGCATCTATTGAGATGATCATGTGGTTTTTGTTTCTCATTTTGTTAAGGTAGTGAATCATATTGATTGACTTGTGGATGTTGAACCATCCCTGTGTCCCTGGTATAAATCCCACTTGATCATGGTGTATAATCTTTTTGATATATTGCCGTATTTGGTTTGCCAAAGTTTTGTTGAGGATTTTTGCATCTATGTTCATCAGTGACATTGGCCTGTAGTTTTCCTTCTTTGTGTTGTCCTTGTCAGGTTTGGGGATCAGGGTGATGTTGGTTTCATAGAATGCATTAGGGAGTACTCCATCTTCCTCTATTTTCTGGAATAGTTTGAGAAGGATAGGTATTAAATCTTCTTTGAATGTTTGGTAGAATTCTCCAGAGAAGCTGTCTGGTCCTGGACTCTTATTTTTGGGTAGGTTTTTGATTACTGTTTCTATTTCTTTACTTGTGATTGATCTATTCAGATTCTCTATTTCTTCCTGATTCAGTTTGGGTAGGTTGTATGAGTTTAGGAATTTATCCATTTCTTCTAGGTTGTTCAATTTGTTGGCATATAGTTTTTCATAGTATTCTCTTATGATCCTTTGTATTTCTTCGGTATCTGTAGTGATTTCTTCTCTCTTGTTTCTAATTTTATTTATTTGAGACTTCTCTCTTTTTTTTCAGTGAGTCTGGCTAAGGGTTTGTCGATTTTGTTAATTGTTTCAAAGAACCAACTCTTTGTTTCATTGATCCTTTCTACTGTCTTTTTTGTTTCAATATCATTTATTTCTGCTCTAATTTTTATCATTTCCCTCCTTCTACTGACTTTTGGCTTTGTTTGTTCTTCTTTTTCTAATTCAGTTAGGTGTCGTTTGAGGTTGGTTATGTAAGATTTTTCTTGCTCATTGAGGTGAGCCTGTATTGCAATGAATTTCCGTCTTAGGACTGCCTTTGCTGCGTCCCAAGTCATTTAGTATGGTGTGTTTTTATTTTCATTTGTCTCCAGATAATGTTTGATTTCTTCTTTAATTTCTTCAATAATCCTTTGTTTGTTCAGTAGCATGTTGTTTAGTCTCCACATTTTTGGCCCTTTCCCAGCTTTATTCTTGTAGTTGATTTCTAGTTTCATAGCATTATGATCAGAAAAGATGCTTGGTATTATTTCAACCCTCTTGAACTTATTGATGCTTGCTTTGTTTCCCAAGATATGGTCTATCCTTGAGAATGTTCCATGCACGCTTGAGAAGAATGTGTAACCTGCTGTTTTTAGATGAAGTGTCCTATATATATCTATTAGGTCCATCTGATCTAATTTTTCATTTAATTCTATAATTTCCTTGTTGGTTTTCTGTCTGGATGATCTGTCCATTGGTGTTAATGGGTTGTTGAGGTCCCCTCCTATTATTGTACTGCTGTTGATGTCTCCTTTTAGTTTTGTTAATAGTTTCTTTATGAATTGTGGTGCTCCTGTGTTAGGTGCCTATATATTTATAAGTGTTATCTCATCTTGGTGGAGTGTCCCTTTTATCATTATATACTGCCCCTCTTTGTCTTTCTTTATCTGTTTTGCTTTGAAGTCTACTTTGTCTGATATAAGTATGGCAACACCTGCTTTCTTTTGTTCATTATTAGCTTGGAGTATTGTCTTCCATCCCTTTACTTTGAGTCTATGTTTGTCTTTGGGGCTGAGGTGTGTTTCCTGGAGGCAGCATATTGTTGGATCTTGTCCTTTGATCCATCCTGCCGCTCTGTGCCTTTTGATTGGAGAGTTCAATCTATTCACGTTTAGAGTGATTATTGAAACGTGGGGCCTACTGTTGCCATTTTATCACTTGTTTTCTGGTTCTTTTGCATTTTGTCCTGATGGAGAGCTGTTACTTTGTGTTATTGTCCTTCTGCTTATCTCCCTTGTTCTGGATTTTGTGACCCCTTTCCTTTTTTTGATTTTTTAGGAATGAGGTTCTTCCTGAGCATTTCTTGAAGAGGAGGTTTTGTGGCGTTGAACTCTCTTAACTTTTGTTTATCTGGGAAAGTTTTTATTTCTCCATCATATTTGAAGGATATTTTCGCTGGGTGGAGTATTCTTGGCTGCAGGTTTTTGTCCTTCAAAGTTTTGAATATTTCATTCCAATCTCTTCTAGCCTGTAAGGTCTCTCCTGAGAAATCTGCTGATAGCCTTATGGGGTTTCCTTTGTAAGTTATTTTCTTCTGCCTGGCTGCCCTTAGTATTTTCTCTTTGTTGTTGACTTTTGCTTGTTTCACTACTATATGCCTGGGGCTTGGTCTTCTTGCATTAATAAAGTTTGGAGATCTATTGGCTTCTGTCACATGAAGTTCCATCTCTCTTCCCAAGTTTGGAAAGTTCTCAGCTATTATTTCTTTGAACAGGCCTTCTGCCCCCTTCTTCTCTTCTCCCTCTGGTATACCTATAATGCTTATGTTGCATCTCCTAATTGAGTCGGATAATTCTCGGAGAGTTTCTTCATTTCTTTTTAGTCTTAGTTCTCTCTCCTCCTCTGTCTGCAGCATTTCTATATTCCTATCCTCCAAATTGCTAATTCTGTCCTCCATATTATCAACCGTACTGTTCAGAGAGTCCAGATTTTTCTTAATCTCCTCCATTGTGTTCTTCATCTCCAGTATTTCTAATTGGTTCTTCTTTATAGTGTTAAGCTTTTTTGTGACATAGCTCTTGATCTCATTGAGTTGTCTATCTGAATTCTCTTTTAACTCGTTGAGTTTTTTAATAATGGCAGTTTTGAAATCATCGCCATTTAGGTTATAGATTTCATTGTCTTTGGGATTGTTTTCTGGGTGCTTATCATTTTCCTTCTGTTCTGGAGATTTAATATATTTTTTCATACTGCTTGATGGCGTGGATTTGTGCCTCCGCATAGGGATAGAGTTTAGTCGCTGCTTCCACTTGTTGCGACTGGTGTGTGGTTGGGGGCAGCTGTTTAGACTGCACCAACCAGGAACCCTGTCAGCTGTTACTGACTGGACCTGGACCCCTCCTCGTAGTCACAGTGGTCCTGTAGGGTCCCTCGTCAGTTGTGGGGGCAATCGCAAGGGGACCTCGGGCTGCTGGTGCCTACTGTTGCAGCCCACTTAGACGCACTCCCTCCTTGTGGTCTGCAGCGGTGTTGTGGGCTTTCCCAGCAGCCAGGAGTAAGATCACCTATAATCGCCGCTTTGTCCCTAACAGAGCCCACAAGATCACACTTGTCCACTATAGGTCCCAGCAGAGCTATGGGTATCTTCTGCAGTCTGTCGTTAGCTCACCTAGCTGTGCTACTTTTGCCCCAGGGCCTTCCCACCTTGCGATTGCCAGTTGGGACCTCTCCACTAGTGCTGTGCAGAGGCTTTCGCTGAGGCTGCTGTAGGAACCTGGAGTTCAACCCTGGGCAATGTAGTTGTTTCACCAGAGCTCCACTCTGCCCCACTCCACTCTCACAGGATCTCTGGGAGCTCCTTGCCTCGTCTGGGACACGGCCAGAGTCTGTGGGCCTGGCGGTGGCTTGTAAGCTGCTGCTTTGTGGGGAATTCTGCTCTAGGAAGCTTCCTGGTGCTCCAAATGCTGGGTGGGGCCTCTCTGCCAATGGGGAGCAGAGGACCTCCGTGCTGGGGGGGTGTGGGACCCTGGAGCAGCCCCCAGGCCACAGAGCGGGGTGTTGGAGCTCCACCCAGCCCCAAGCACGTCCACAGGAAGTCCGGGTGCCCCCTGCACCGACCCGTGTGCCGGAGACCGTGGGCCCAGCAGCAGCTTGCGGTCTGGTGCCATGCCAGGTAATCTGCCCGCCAGGAGCTTCCCTTTGTTCTGGATTCTGGATGGGGCCTCCCTGCTAATGGCGAGCAGAGGCTTTCCCTGCCAGGGAGATGCGGGACCCCGGAGCCTCCCCCCAGGCTGCAGAGCCGGGCGCTGGAGCTCCCACCGTGTCCCCAAGCACATCCACGGGAAGTCCGGACACCCCCTGCACTGACCCGTGTGCTGGAGACTGTGGGCCCAGCAGCAGCTTGCGGTCTGGTGCCATGCCGGGGAATCTGCCTGCCAGAAGCTTCCCCTTGTTCTCGATTCTGGGTGGGGCCTCCCTGCTAATGGCAAGCGGAGGCCTTCCCTGCTGGTGGGTGCGGGAGCCTGGGGATTCCCCCTGGGCTTAGATGTAATCACGGGGGGCTTGAGTAGGGTTGTTGTCACCTGTTTCCACCGTCACTCCGCTGGTGAGTGCACACTCCCACCCTTCGTGTGTGATGATGCTATGGGGGAGTCCGCTGGAAGAGAGCCTCCTGCAGGAACTAGGCTGTCTGGGGGTCGGGGGTCGGAGAGTTTTCACCTATTTCCACCTCCTCCCAGGGGGAAGTCCGTCCGGCTTCCAATGTATAGTAGTACGAGACTCTTAGGCATCTTGAGATGCTATCTGGATATCCTTTGTTAATCAGTGAATGTTCAATTAGTTGTAGATTCGATGGGGGAGAGACAAAGAAGACCACTCACTACGCCATCTTGGTCCCGCCTATTAGCACACTCTTATTGCAATTGTCCTCTTAATTGGGTTGGTACCCAGTGTAGCTGGTTGTCAGGCTCGGGGCGAACAGTTGTGATAGGCCTGAGGCCAATAAGGCTGATGTCAGTTCTCTTAGGAGTGCAGCTAAGTAGGGCTAGCCCTTGGCATGGAGGCACTCAGTTGTTTCAGGCTTTGGAAGGTGGGGCTGATCCTTTTTATGGCTATTTGTGAAACACAAGCCTTCTGCCGCTGATAAGCCTCACCCCACTCTGGACCACATACACTGTCAGCACAGTCCTGGTCCGTGCACACTTCTCAACCCCCTGGAGCGTACCCCACCGCCACACTGCGGAGGCCCCCACCTCTGCCCCAATGCCCCACACTGTTGACCAGGTCCTCACACAAGCCCTACCCCACAGAGGCAGACACCTTTGCCTGCCTGTAGAGGATCAAGGCATTCAGTCAATGCAGGCTGAAAAGTAGCCTGAGGGCTTGCTGTTAGGTGGGGCCAGTCCCTAGGGCGGGTTGCCTGCCCTGGCTGAACTGGATTAAATCTGTGCTCTAGTGGGTGTGGCAGACCCCTGGGCTAACAGCCCAAGGGACGCACCTCAATGGCCCCCACCGGTGTCTGTATCAGCACCCCTGGACCAGCTCAGAACAACGGCCCCCACCAATGTCTCAGTCTCTGGAGAGGATCCTCCTCTCACCAAGATGCCCCCAGATCCCACCAGGTGAGTCTCATTTCACCAAAGGACAGTCAGCCTTCTCTCTGGTGATTTTAGGTTGCCGCAATGAGTCAGTTTGTGCGTGGGCCCTTTAAGACCTGGATCTTTTCGGCTTTCGGCCGATAGCTTTTCGGAGGTGTCCTCGTTGCAGTTAATAGCCAGCAAAGCCAGACAGTAAGACCCTCCCTCTCAGTTGGGCTGAGTCCGAAGGATGGTTATAGCAGTATTGCCCCTGCTCCGGACCTCACTCCTCCAGGGAGGGCTCGTACTTTAGGTTGGCTCCCGCCTGGCCAGCTGAGAAGCTCCGCTCTGCCTCTTCTCCTTTCGTCAGGACTGTCCCTTGTTGTGGGGGTTCTTTTTATCCAGTTTTCAGTTTTCAATCCAGGGTGATTCTTCCTAAAATTGTTGTAACCTGGTTGTGTTTGTGGGAGGAGGCGAGTTCAATGTCTGGTCACAGCGCCATCTTCCTCACTTTCAACATTTAATTCCTCCTCTTCAGCTGAGCTTTTTATTTTCAGAACAATCACATTAGCAGGGTGAACTCTTACATTCCACATAAAAGTTAAATTGGCACAAGCACTTTGGAAATCAAATTAGCATTATCTCTTGTGGTTAAAGTACACACCCCATATAATCCAGCAATTTTACTCATCATCATACACTCTGGGGAATTGCTTGTGTTTGTGCCCCAGGAGACACGTTCACTAATGTTTACAGCAAAAACTGGAATAACACAATATGCAGCAAAGGAAAATAACAAAATTCTGCTATAATCATAAAATGTAAAACTTCAGCAGTAAAAATAGATGAATGACAGCCTCACACGAGGGATAACTCTCCTACGTAAATCTGAGTCATGAAGAGTCCATGCAGTCCGAGTTCACTACAGGCAGTTCAAAACCAGGCAAAACTAAACACTATTAGGTTTGGGGATATGTACACTTATTGTAAAATCTTTAGAGAAACTCGGGAATAGTAAACACGAGGGTCAGGGTAGAGGTTACATCTGGAGGATGGGATTGGGGAGACGGTGACAGTGGCTTCACAGCTTCTGTTTCTTACAGCACTGATGGGCGCCCAGGTATTTGTCTGGTCATAGATCTGTAAACTGGCATTTTTCAAATGGCAGCTTGGGAACCATTTCTGATTAATTTTTTAAAAATGCAAGAGAAAAGAAAACACCAAAATTGATTGAAAGGATCCTTAGCAAGAACACCCACATTGGAACAAAGCCACAGCCAACATTATGAGCCATGTTGAGAGAGAGGGCCAAGATGCCATAAAAAATCAGCACCAGCTAGAAATAGGCCATTTGATCTTTTGCTCACTGGCATCTCTGTAGATTTTCTGGTCTACTGTGTCCAATATGATGTCAATGTAATTCTATCTTGAGAAGGATTTGATGTGTTACATTTAACCTCACATAGAACTAAATTAACTACTTTTACAGAAATGGAAAAGCACATTGTTGATCAATATAAACTAAACCGGAAAACCTTATAAAGGGATACCCAACCAGTGACAGAATAGAAAGAAATGTGAATGGAAAACACAATGGAGCTGCTTTAAAAAAAAATTAGAGGCACATATGAACGGCGCTTTTTAGAAGGACGTTGGTGTCCAAATCACTTGTATCAAATCTCATTCCAAAACACAGGGAAAGATGTTAAATTTCTTATAGGATGCCAACTGAACAGCCGGTGTTTAGAAAACCTCGTTCCCAGATTGGAGTTAAGCATTCCTGCCTACTGCATCCCACCAACATTGTTGTCCTGATGCTAAGCTAGGTGTACAGACTGAGGTATGAGATTCACATTTTTCTAAATGAAAAGCAATTTCATTAGGAAACTATATTTGAATATGATCTTGAGTAAGAAAATCGGTATTTTAACCAATATTTTTGACATTCTTAAACTAAGTGTGGAACTTCTAAAGGAAAACAAAGATATTTATTATTTTAAAGGTGTTATTATTACGGCACTCACTTCTCAGAAGTACAGTATTTGGTGTAACTACTATATGTTCGCAACTTTGTTGGAGCTTATTGAAGGGAACACTATTATTAAAGGTATTTGGAAGAAAAACTTACAAATATTGTTGTAGCTCCTTTCTCTGTGTCAAACTTTTAATCATTATTTTCCAAAAGAGAAATGGAAAGTACTAAAAAAAAAAATCAGATAAAAGAAGTATTGATTTACAAAATTCTGAAACAATACCTAATTTAAATGTTGGTATTAACATGTATGTAAATTCTTTGATACTCCTCCCTTCTAGAGGTGGAGCTTAATTCCCTCCTTTTGAGTGTGGGCTGCACTTAATGACTCATTGCTAACTGGTAGAGTAAGGCTGATGGAATGACGTGTGACTCTGGGTCTAGGACATCAAATACTTGGTAGCTTCCATCTTGGTTGCTCTCTCTCTTGGATTACTTGCTTTGAGAGAAGCAAGCTATGTAGTCATCAGCCACCTTGTGGAAAAGTCGACATGGCTAGGAATTGAGGCCTCCTGGGAAAATCCAGCAAGGAACTGAGTCCTGTTCCACCAGCCATGAGTGAGCCATGTTTCATGGGAATGTCCCAGCCTCTCTCCACCTTGAGAGAGGCCCTGAGCCAGAAGCACCCAGGTAAACCTCTCCTGGATTGCTGACCCTGGGAAATTCTGGGAGATAATATCTGTTTGTTGTTTTGAGCTGCTAAATTTTGGGTAATTTCTTATCCTGCAGTACATAACTCATACTCAGTCCAAAGAGAGAGTGAATTATTGCACTTTAACTTTTGCTTGCTCTAAATTAATTACACTAGTTCCCTCTTATCTGCGCTTTTGCTTTCCACGGTTTCAGTTACCTGCTGTCAACTGTGGTCTGAAAATATTAAATGGAAAATTCCAGAAATAAACTGCTCATAAGTTTTAAATTGCATGCCATTTTGAGTAGCTTGATGACATCTTGCAGCATCCTGCTCTGTCCTGCCTGGGATGTGAATCATCCCTCTGTCCAGTGTATCCACGCTGTGTATGCTATCCGCCCATTACTCACTTAGTAGCTGTCTCAGTTATCAGATCAACTGTCCTGGTATCATAGTGCCTGTGTTCAAGTAAACCTTGTTTTACTTCATAATGGCCCCAAAATACAAAAGTATGCATAGGAAAAAACACAGTATATAGGGGTTGATACTATCCCCGGTTTCAGGCATCCACTGGGGGTCTTGGAAGGTATCCTTGTGGATAAGCGGGACGACTGTATTAAATATTAAACCCATCATTTGGTTTTAAGATTTAAGAAGAATTTCTCTGGTTAATAAACAGGGTGCATTTTATTACCATTCACAACAATCTATTTATTTGAACTTCAATTTCCAACCATGACCCAATGAAACACAAAGGAATAACCAGGCTGTGCTGGGCTGATTCCATGGTGGTCCACAGCAACCTCCTTCTGGTTACTCTCCTTCCCCCCAGTTATCCAACCAAACACTAAGATAGATGCTGCTGAGAAGGGATTTTGCAGATGTAACTAACATCTCAAATCAGTTGATCATAAGACAAGGGGATTGTCCTGGGTGGGACTGTCCTAATCAGGTGAGCCCTTAAAAGCACTGGGTTCTTCCTGAGCAAACAGATTCAAAGGTGAGAGAGATTCAACGTGAGGGATTTTCTCCATTGTGGGCTTTGAACATGGAGGCCACCTGGCAAAGAATGCTGGTGACCAGTAGGTGTTGGGAGCAGTCCTGCTCTGGCTCCTCGCTGACAGTTGTCAAGGAAAGAGGGTCCTCAGCCCTACAACTGGAAAAAAGTGAGTTCCGCTAACAAGCTCTGTATAAGCTTAGAGCAGGATCCTGAGCTCAAGATGAGAACACAGCTTTGTGAGACCCTGAACAGAGAACCCACACACACCACGCATGGATTTCTGACTAAGGAATTGTAAGCAAATAAGTGGGTGTTGTTTTGAACCACTAAGTCGTGGTTTTGTTACACAGTAACAGAAACTAATACGCAAGCTCACTGTGCAACAGATAAGCGTATAGCACTTTTTCCAGTGGAATGAATTTATGAACTGATAAGCATGGTAGTCCCATAAAATAAAATCTTTCCAAATTTTTTTCTACTTTTCATTTTATCATTTTGAAGAACAGAATTAAATTTTAATACAATCATATTAATTTATTCAACGACAGCTAATTTAATCCCTACTATGTACAAGAATGGCTGTATATGCTGCGGATACAGCTTTGACCTGAACAGCCCAAAGCCCCTGTGCTCATGTGTCTTACATTCTAGAGGCTTCCCAAGAGTGAGACGGAGCCATTGGGGTGTTTTAGTGAAGAAATGACGCATCCTGACTCACACTAGCAGGATCCCTGACTCCTGTGGGGAGAATAGTCCATGGGTGGCAGGTGCCACAGTTTAGGCCTGAGAGGGTGGTGGAGACTAAGGGGGGAAAAGGGGTGAGAGGGACAGAGAGAAGAGCTGGAGAAACAGGCGTAGGAAAAGAAGCAGAGGGAAAGAATTCTAAAGCAGTGGAATCCTCAGACTTCAACATACGTATTGTTTCATGGATCTTTGGTAAATATATCTACAAGCCCAGCAGGGTAGCCTTTGCATTTGGTGTTTACTATATTCTGTGGGGCTGCCTAAACACTAATGCCTCTTATGTTAATCTGTTTAAAAAATAAGTGTCCCAATAAAATATTCACACTGCTCAGATGTGAAGAACTCATAAAAAGAGGCAGTGCAGGGGCTCTGGTGAATGGCATTCTGACTGCAGGAACACTTGCAACTTTGAGAAAATTACCCACAGTAACAAACTGTGCCTCTTTGTACTGAGGACATTTCAGGGACTCACAGGGAGAAACGAGGGAATGAAGATCATTTTGAAATACAACAACCTGGAGTCACAGATATACTGACTGGAAAGTAACAGGAGCTTTGTGAGTCTGATTGCTGGGCTGTGCAGAGACATTTCTGTACGAAGCGGCCGAAATCACTGCTTTACAGATTAGATTCCTGATGTTCAGGGTTTTCAAGATCGTGTTACCCACTGTGGGTAATAAACAAAGAGGAATCTGGTCTCCATGAGAACCTCTATCTGCTGTTTTCAGGCACAACTCCTCCAGGTTTAAAGAGAAAACCAGTCCCTCCACCTCCATTCCCAGGGCGAGCTCATTCTCTGGCATCAAGTTCCCTGGGGGTGAGTTTTCTTCTAGAAGAGTCCAGGGGAGAGGTGAGGGGTGGGAGGCAGCGAGTCCATTTCAGGGAGAGGGATTCCAGTAAGAGGAGGAAAAGGGGCTGAGCCCAGCCTGGGGGTCTCTCCCTGGTTTCCTCAGACAGCCCCTGGGCCAGGACTCAGAGAGATAGTGTGACAAAGAGCTCTCGGTGCAGGAGGAGAGGGGTCAGGACAAAGTCCCAGGTCCCCGGACGTGGCTCTCAGCGTCCCAGCTCCGAGGGCGGAGTCTGGGGCGGGGAAGCTCAGTGTTGGGGATTCCCCTTCTCCCTGAGATTCACTTCTCCCTCTCACAACCTGTGTCAGCTCCTCCTGCCTGGAGACTCATGACGCGACCCCAGTTGTCACTCCCATTGCGTGTCCGGTTTCTAGGGAAGCCCATCAGCGTGTCTGTCGTTCCTGGTTATAAAGTCTCCACCACCCTCCGGGGCTCAGATTCTCCTCAGATCCTAAGAATAAGGGTCATGGTACCCGGAACCCTCCTCTTGCTGCTTTCGGGGGCCCTGACCCTGACAGAGACCTGGGCTGGTGAGTGCGGGGTCGGGAGGAAAAGGCCTCTGCGGGGGGCGGAGCGAGGGGACCGCGCGACGGGGTCGCAGGACTCCCGGGGAAGGCGTGTCACCGCGGACCCAGGCCCAGACCCCCGACCTGGGCCTCAAATATCCTGAGTCCTCCCTTCTCTTGTCCCTCCGCCTTCCCGCCCCAAGTCCCCGCGCTTCTCCGTCCGCCGCCCCTTTTCTGTCTCATGACCCCATCACCCTCCGACCCGGGACCCGCGCCGGGAGGAGTGTCGGCCGGGTCTCAGCCCCTCCCCGCCCCCAGGCTCCCACTCCATGAGGTATTTCTACACCGCCGTGTCCCGGCCCGGCCGCGGGGAGCCCCGCTTCATCGCCGTCGGCTACGTGGACGACACGCAGTTCGTGGGGTTCGACAGCGACGCCGCGAGTCCGAGGATGGAGCCGCGGGCGCCGTGGATGGAGCAGGAGGGGCCGGAGTATTGGGAGCAGCAGACGCAGAGCATCAAGGGCACCGCACGGAATTTCCGAGTGAACCTGAACACCCTGCGCGGCTACTACAACCACAGCGAGGCCGGTGAGCGACGCGGGCCCGGGCCCGGGTCCCGACCCCCCATGCCCACTGACGGGCTGGGGTCTCCCCGAGTCTCCGGGTCCGAGATTCACCCCGAGGCTGCGGGACCCGCGCGGCCCCCGACCCGGGAAGAGCTGGCGGGGACTTTTCTGCGATTCCATTTTCAGTTTAGGTTTAATCTCTGCGGGGGGGCGGGGCGGGGGCGGGGCCGAGTGGGCGTGGCTGACCTCGGTGTCGGGTCAGGGTCTCACACTCTCCAGAGGATGTATGGCTGCGACGTGGGGCCGGACGGGCGCCTCCTCCGCGGGTACTGGCAGGAAGGCTACGATGGCGCTGATTACATCGCCCTGAACGAGGACCTGCGCTCCTGGACCGCGGCGGACGCGGCGGCTCAGATCACCCAGCGCACGTGGGAGGCGGCCGGTGTGGCAGAGCGCTTCAGGAACTACCTGGAGGGCACGTGCCTGGGGTGTCTCCTCAGATACCTGGAGATTGGGAAGGAGACGCTGCAGCGCGCAGGTCGGAGGGGCGGTGGGGACCCCTGATCTCCCCTTGGGCTGAGCCTGCCATCCCGCAGAGACAGGAGGGAAATGGGATCAACACCTGAATGTGCCCAGCCCATGGGTCGGGAGACTGAGTCCACCAGGGTTTTCAGATCCAGTGCCAAAGAGTGACTCCTCAGAGGGCTTGCCTTTATCTCAGGGACGTTAAGAGGTCCAGTCTTTCCAGGAATAGAAGAGGAAGCTATCTCTGAAATAACTGACAAGCGGTTCCCTTTGGCTCTGGCAGCAGCTCTGGGACTCTGTCTCTCAGGCCTTGTTCTAGGCCCCACACCCTAACCGTGTTTGAGGTGTGACCAGGTTTTCTGAGTCATTTCGCCTCCGCCCTGGTCAGGACCAGAAATCCCTTTACTCCTCTTCAGAGACCTGCCTCCTACCCTGGGCTGACTCACTCTAATTCCAGAAGTTTCCAAGGACTGGAGCTTATTTCAGGTTCCTGTGTCCAGGCTGGTGTCTGGGTTTTGTGATCCCTTGCCTCACTCCAGTTGTCCTGTGCATTCTCAGGATGGTCACATGAGTGCTGCTTCAGTGGCCCAAACGGATGCAAAATTCCTGAATTTTCTGATCCTTCTCCTTAGATCCCCCAAAGACACATGTGACCCACAACCCCATCTCTGACCATGAGGTCACCCTGAGGTGCTGGGTCCTGGGCTTCTACCCTGCGGAGATCACCCTGACCTGGCAGCGTGATGGGGAGAACGTGACCCAGGACACAGAGCTTGTGGAGACCAGGCCTGCAGGGGATGGGACCTTCCAGAAGTGGGTGGCTGTGGTGGTGCCTTCTGGAGAGGAGCAGAGATACATATGCCGTGTGCAGCATGAGGGCCTGCCTGAGCCTGTGACCCTGAGATGGGGTAAGGAGGGAGCCGTGGGCTCAGAGCCTCTTCTCAGGGAAATCAGGAGCCCTTCTGGAGACCTTCAACAGGGTCAGGGTTTCCTTCCCTTCCCAGAGCCGCCTCCTGCATCCACCATCCCCATTGTGGGCATCATTATTGGCCTGGTTCTCCTTGGAGCTGTAGTGGCTGGAGTTGTGATCTGGAGGAAGAAGCACTCAGGTAGGGAAGGGGTGTGGTCTGAGATTTCTTGTCCCACTGGGGTGTTTCAAGCCCAGGTAGAAGTTGGTCCTGCCTGGTTAATGAGCAGTCCCATCCACAAGCACCTGTCCTTTCCTAGTCTGGAACCCTGTTTGCTAACACTTACTCTTTAGTAAAGTACTTGTGAGAATGAAGGACAAATTTATCACCATGATGGATCTGGTGATGGGGACCTGAATCCCAACAGTCAGAGGACAGAGGAGAAGGTGAGGGGAAGTCACAGGTCACAGATCACGAGGGTGGTTGGTCTAGTCTCCACACATGTGCTTCTCTCATGTTTCCTGATCCTGCCCTGGGTCTGTAATCACAGTTCTGGAAACTTCTCTGGGGTCCAGGACTAGGGGGTTCCTTTAGGACCTCATGGCCCTGCCTCCTCCCTGGTTTCTCACAGGATGTTTTCTTCCCATAGGTGAGAAAGGAAGGGGCTATGCTCAGGCTGCAAGTAAGGATGGAGTGAGTGTGTTGCCTGAGACCCTTGTGATAGTGTAGACGGGAGCCCATGGGGGAGCTCACCCACCCCAGAGTTCCTCCTTTAATCTCATCTCCTGTGGTCTCTGAATACGTTCTGTTTTGGTCTACTCCAGGCAGTGACAGTGCCCAGGGCTCTGATGTGTCTCTCAAGGCAGGTGACGCTCTGGAGGCCTGAAGTGGGGAGATGTTGGGGTGGAGGGGCCTGGACTAGGTTATGGAGACTCTTTGATTGGGACATTCTGAGCATGTGGTGGGCTGTTCAGAATGTCACTAATTATAGCGAGTGCCTTAAATTATTCATAATTGTTTTCTTCCATAGCGTGAAACAGCTGCCTTGTAGGGGACAGAGTGATGCAAGATTTGTTCCTGTCCCACCCCCATTGTGAATTCAGGAAACTCTGACTTCTCGTTCTGCCAAGGGCATCTGAGGGTGTCTGTGTTCCTATTAGCGTAATGTGAGGAGATGGGAGACTGGTCTCCCCCGTGACCCCCTCCCACACTGACCTGTGTTCTGTCCCCTGACTGACTTTCCTGTTCCGGCAGACGTGGGGCTGGCTCCATCCCTGTCTTTACTTCATGTTGCCCTGACTTGCAGCTTCTTCCTTCCTTATTGAAAATAAACATCTGGATATGAACTTGTTTTTTCAGATTCTTCCCATGAAGGACTGATGGGTTAATTAAAGGAGAAGATTCCTACAATTTGAGAGGGGAAATAAATGGAGGCTCTGAGAACCTTCCAGAATCTGCCTGTTCGCTGTGGTGAGTCTGTTGCAGGTGGGGACAGGAGAAGGCTGTGAGGAGCTGAGCGTAAGACTGAGGCCTGTGCCCAGTCGATGTTCAGTGCATTGTGGCCTTTGACACGGTGACTCCTTGGTGCGGACATCTTCTCTGCTTCCTTGTCCTTGTCCTTTCAGGAGAATCTTGTCCCAGCAGGACCTATGATCACAGGGATTTGGACATCACCTGGGCCTTGTGTCTCCAGGACCGCATGCAGGGCGGGCTTCGTGTGGCCGGGTCAGCCTAGGTTCAGGCCTGGGTCCGGCCCTTATCCCCACTTTTGGGTGTTTATTTGTTGTTCCTTTGTTTCTGTAACGGATTGTGCCTATTCTTGGTCTTCTGTATAAGTTCTCGTCATTCTCTCTGGGTGTCCCCCATCTCTGACAGCAGCAGGAGTCATTTGGCCTGTCATTGTCCCCAAAAGGCTAGATGGCCCTGCACACAGGCATCTGTGCTGTCCAGAGATGAATATTCAAACTCGTCCAGCTCTGTTCTCCTTCTAGGGCTTGATTATCATTTCCCTTTTCCCCAACCTTCTCAAGGGAGCCAGATTCTGGAATTAGAGAGGAGGGACCCCGTCATTTCTCATCCTAGGCAAGTTCCTGTTGGAATTCTACTCTGCGGCCTGCTCTCCCTCCCCGCCCTTAGCGCTGATTCTCCCAGCGCTGGCTCCAGTCTGAACTCACAGTGTATGAAGCAGAGTCTAGGTTCATACTTGGTTGTAAAATAGGACTCAAGTGAAGGATCATTGTTTTCTGAAGAGAGAAATGTAATTGTGTGCTGGGGTGTGCAGGAGGGTTGTTGTGGGAAGGAGAGTTAGAGGGAGGGGGAGGGGAGAGCAGCACTTGTGAGATAAGTACAGGTGGCAGTGACGTCAGAGTGCTTGGACATTGTGCTGTAGCTGCCACAAAACAAAATGTGGCCTCAGGCTACCTTGTTAAAGATGCTGTGTCTAGCAAAGGGAGATGCTGTACACTGAACAGTCATTCAGCTGATACTGGTTGTGTGCTGGATGTGTAACATACTATTTTTGTATCTGGGTAACATCATTGAAGTAAAAACAGAAAAATCGCTGGCCTTTTGGAGCATATGTTGTAGTGGGAAGAGACAGACTATACACCGTAAGCACAGTGAATCAGGACAGTGTTCATGTTAGAAGGTGGTAAGTGCTGTGGAAACAATGCAGTGGGGAAGGCCATCCAGAGGATGCGGATGGAGACTGGGCCAATGGCTGTTTTAATTTTGGGGGTCGCTGTGGCCCTCTCTGGGAAGGTGACTTTGAGGAAAGAGGTGAGGACAGGGGGAATTATCCACGAGGATGTCTGGGGGAGGTTCTTTCCGTGCAGGGGAACTCCACTGCAGAAGCTCTAGGGCAGGAGTGTGTGTGTTCTGGGATGAGCGAGGAGGCTAGTGTGGCTGGAGCAGGCAGCAATCGAGATGAGACAGAGGTGCGGCCAGACCACGTAGACTTGGAGGATGTCAGACGGGTTCTGGCCTTTGGTCTGAGTGAGTTGGGGAGTTACATGACAGTTTAGAGCAGGAGAGGGACGTGGTACGACTTCTCCTTTAAAGGATCACTGTGGCTGCTGTGCTGAGAGCAGAACTGGGAGGCAAAGGGCGAGGGAGGCCCTAGGGAAGCAGCAGGAACCAGGGCAGGGTTCCAGGCTGGAGGAGGCCACGGCTTCCACTGGTGTGCGCGGTGGAAAGAGTGGGAAGTGACTGGATCTGGATACATTCTGAACATGGACTTTGCAGCATTTCCTAATGGATTAATCGGGAATGAGAAAGAGGAGTCAAGGAGGACACCCCAATTTTGGACTGTGCGAGTAGAAAGATGGAGTTGCTGTCAGCAAAGGTGGGGAAGATTCTGGAAGGAGCATATTTATAGGCATTCACATTAAGAAATGTTGGAGCTGAGATGTCTATTAGAAATGCAAGTAAGATAAGATAGCAGATTGGCAGTTGGACTGTTGAGATTAGGAGAAATATCTGAGCTGGATAAATAGATTTGGGTGGTGATACCATATAAACGATATTTAAAGCCTTGAGAACAGATGAGGTCGCCAAGGGAATGATGGCTAGAAGGCAAAGGAACAAGGACTGAACCCTGGATCCTCCAGTGCTAAGGGATCTGATCAGACTACATACCCAGGGTAGATTACACACTTCTAGTTCCATGTCTAGAAGGCATGGAGACCAGAATCCCAAACTTTCCTGTGCACAGGAATCCTCTGGACATCTCATTAAGATTCAGAGAATCTTGACTAGAGCATGAAAGTCTGTATTTATAACAAGGTTGGTACTGATGCGGTCTTCAGACCAGACGGGCTGGCCCAGTGTCACAGAGGTTAAGTTCGCATGGTCTGCTTCGGTGGCCTGGCATTCCTGGGTTTGCATTCTGGACCCAGACTGACACACCACTCATCAAGCCATGCTGTGGCAGTGTCCCACATATAAAATAGAGGAAGATTGGCAGATTGGCGGAGACATTAGTTCAGGGACAATCTTCCTCACCAAAAAAAAAAGTAACGTAGATCAGGATTCCCTCATAGCTGGGCATCAGCCTTACCTGTAGGTCTTGTTAATTAAGCAATTCCTTGGTCTTGTGCCTAATGTTCTGAGATGGTGGGTCTGGGGAGAGGCCTGAGTATTTTTTAAGAAATCCCACAGCACTGCTAGTGCTCAGCCCTCATCACTGGGGTCTTTCTGGTGACCAGCCCCCATCCTGAAGCTATCTGGGACTCGTCAGACATCTCATTAGCATATGACACTCACTCATCACTCAGGAGATTCCAAGGGTTTTAGGAGCTCTGTGCCAGGAACCAGGGACAAAGACTAAATATTTTTTGATTATACTACAGGCTACTCTCTGGTCTTTGACCACAGATCCCTTATAACAAAAGGAGCATAACGCTTAGAAGATGCTGGCAAATTACTGGTTCCCATTCAGTCATGAACAATTAGTCCAGTCCCTCATCCTCTTGTATGAGAATGTCTCCCAGGGTGAGGTCACTCAGGTTTGCAGGCTTCCATTTGATCTTGTCAGGTTCCAGAAGCAGAAATAGTCTCAGCAATATATGGCTACACCTTTTCAGACATCTGGATAATTGAGCTAAGAGACAATATCATCTGTTGCTCACACCTCTTTTAGGTGTTAACGTAATATTGTGTTTCTCTCATTACATAACCCCTTTATTCATTGCTTTACCTCAGCTGCTATTTTTCCTTCTCTCCATTGATACCTAACTTTTCCACCTTTGGAAGGGACATTAGGTTTGGCTGCGGTGCTGGTCTAGACGCAGGCAGCAATACTAGTGTAGCAGTCCCTCCTCCTCAGTGCGCTCCCATTCATAGAGGAGTCACATAGGTGCAGAGCCAGTGGACTAACTGACCACCAGGCAATATAGCTGCATTCACTGTCAGCCCCGATTTTGCCAGATGGGGTGAAGGCACTCTCTGCCCCTTCGGGTCCTTAGGAATTCTGAAACAGGGATTAAAAAATAGTTACAGTTTCTTGCATAGGAATCATTCCTGTTTCTGGCACTTGTGGGCATCCTGACCTGAGACCACTGCATCAGGCAGGAAGAAAGAGAGTCGAGGTGGATATAGTCATATCATCTTCCTCCCATTTTGGAAGAATTGTGGAGTCATACCAGCATCCTCTTCTACTCCTCCTCCCCAGGTATTCCAGGAAAAAGAGAGGAAACTTTCTAGTAGGGACATTCCTTTAGCCCCACTCATCTTGACTGTGAGCACACACTTGTGAAGTTGTGTAAGCCAGCCTTCTGTGACTCTATAACCCCCACCACCCCAATTTAGAAAACCAATGTCCCAATTGTGCAAATTCTCTATCACACTATTACTCTGAGGAGGATGTCTCTCTGCCCATTGTTGGACTTTATGGGCTGTAAAGTTTGTTCTTTGGCCTGAAGAATTGTGACTCAGCAGTGCAAATTGGTGCACTGTCTTCTGTTCTGGTTCTTTTATAGCACTCTGAGAGTTTGTATCTACCACTGGATAAGCAAAGCCCAATCCAGAGTCAATATCTACTCCTGCAAAGACCCATTTGTAGCTCCCCTGGGCCACCAGCATCAGTCTGATTTGCCAGCTATGTTCAAGACATTCCCACCAGACAATCTGCCACATAGCCCTCCTTAGTCTCTGGTTGGCAGACAGAACAGTTCTTTTTGGTATTTTTCTTCAGGGGATGCAAGTGGAATATGTCTAGACTCAGCCCATCTCTGCATTGCTGCAGCCCCTCAATGTCCACTTATTTAATGGATCCAAGTAGCCACATCAAGGGGCAACAGGTTATCCGCTCATTGATGCCCGTCTCTTCCCAACCCAGAATGGGGTTCATGTGATGGGCACCAACAAGTCCTACTTTACACACCCCTGAGATTCCCATAGTGATTTCCATAGGACTGTGCTCCATATGGGCATTCCTTTAATAGACCAGGTTTCCCTTGCCCTTTGCCTAACCATATGGCCTGGCTATTGCCTACTGTCCATGAGTTTGTAAAAATCATTGTATAAGGGCTTTATCATTGTTCAATTCTTCCATCACTGCTAGGAAAACTGCATGCAATTCAGCTCATTGAGCTGATATGTTTTGACCTTCCTTGATCAGAGGCAATGTTCCAAAGAAGATGTTGTCTGCTCACCTTGGAACCGCCATCCATAAACCAAGCAGCTCTTCATAGGTCAGTTGAGAACTGTTTATAGGATATTGTCCAAGTGACAAAAAAATCCAGCAGCTCCTCCTGCAATTCCAAAGTTAGTCCAAGGGGAAGACAGGTTCCCTGCTCATGCGTGCATCCCTCCTGCATTTCCCTGGGAGCGCGATCCTATATAAAGTATTTCCACTTTTTAATGGAACTCTTTTGGGCACTCTCCCCTACGTGAGTGTGTTTCTCCAATTTTATCCAAGACAGCTTGCGTATTTCAGGTTTTAAGATTATTTTACATCTTTTAGTCATAAGGGTAGTTTCAATTAATGTCCAAAAGCAAGCTAGTAACTGCCCCTCAAATGGAAACTCTCTACTTCCAAGTCCCATTAGTCATCACTGGGAGATGCTCAGGGGCTTTTGCCAGAAGCTCCAGTGCCCGCTCCACCCAGGGCTCTTGTACAGAGAGTGTGTCTGCACTTCACTCCAGCTTCTATTGTACACTATTTGGTTTCCACTGAGCGTGTCCAATTAATGTTGCTTGAAATGTGGATTTACATGCCTTCTGTGTTACAATACTAAGTAGGGAAAGTGTTCCCCAGTCAGACAGAATTTCCATTTCCATAAAACATTCAGGTAATGGAGACACAACTTGTTCACTTAAAGCCTGTTTAAACATTCCAATTTAATCCAAATTTTCACCTTCATGTTATCAACTCTTATATTTCTATATCTCTCAATCTAACTGTAGCCCATGTTAGGGCTTCACCGATGGGTTTGGTGCCATGGTGCATGGGGCTCCTGTGTAAAGGAGTCCTGGAAACTTCTCTCTCCACCCCTGACCCTTTGACCCACTCTTGTGTAGAAGGCTCTGGATCCCAGCGAGGCATCAAGCCAGACAACCTTGGCTCTTTTGTCATCTTTCCCTTGATTAATCTGCCTGACTACTGCAGGTCAGGGTTCTCATTGTGATCTTTGCCTTCCTGCTTTTAAAATTCCTCTAAACTGGGACAAATGGAGTCATCTTATTTGGGGTCCTTTAATGTTGGGGAACCAGCAAGAGTCCCCTTGGTTCAACCAACCTCCAATTGTGCTATAATAAGACCTTTGTTTTAAGCTCATCAATGTTTGTTTTCTTCATTCCATTCTTTAAGTATCATATGTGTTAGGGTTCTCCAGAGAAATATAACCAATAGGATATATATGAACCAATAGGATAGATATAATATGATATAAAGAGTTGGCTCATGGAGTTATGGGGGATGAGAAGTCCCATGATTTGCCGTCTGTAAGCTGAAGAGCAAAGAAAGCCAGTGGTGTAATTCAGTTTGAGTCTGTAGTCCTGAGAAGCGGGGCGCTGGGGGTGTAAATGCCATTCTGAGGGTGGAAGACTGATGTCCCATCTCTTGCAATCAGGCAGAAGAAGGGGTGAATTCTCCCTCCCTCCACTTTTTGTTCCATTCAGGTCCTCAATGGATTGGATGATGCCTAACCACTTTGGGGAGGGCAATCTCCTTTACTGAGTCCGCCAATTCAAATACTAATGTCATCTGGAAACACCCTCCTAGACACATGTAGAAATAATGTTTATCCAAACATCTGGGCACCCTGTGACCCCATCAAGCTGACATATAAAATTACCCATCCCCTGTCAATCTGGCACTGATATGCATCTCCATAATCCATACTTAATCTCCAAATAATGATAATAAAAAGGTCATCATTTCACTTAACGTGATTCAACTATACTGCGTGATAAGGAAAGGAGAGGAAAAAAACAAAGGTATTATACACACACACACACATAACCTTTTCGTTATTCATAACAAAATGAACAGGAAATACTAGTCCTTGTTTCTTTAACTGATCACTTGGTTATGGTTGCTAATTGTAACTACCTTTTTTCACTATCCACTCTGTGTTTCCTTTGTCTTCAGCAAGCATCTCAGCTGGTCATGGTCTTTTGCCTGATAGGGTGACCCAAATCTTCATTCCTGGAGAGTCTGGTTCATTAGTAGTCCTGCTGGCACTGGGTTGTTGTAATTTTCCATTGACCTTAATCACAGGGCATGATAATACTAAAAGACGCCCTAAGTGTTCTCCTGTGTCCCAGACATACCCTTTCTTACCTCCGTTGTGGAACAGTAGTCCAATTTCCTCTTGGTTGTCAGGATCAATCACCTCACCCAGCACAGTAACTCCCTTCTTTGCCTGTTGATTCAGAGGCACAAGGAGCCCAAAGTGGCCAGATGCAACTCTCAGCTTCCAGTTCAATGGTTCTCATTGTGTTTCCTGGTGGAAGCACTCCCTATTCTGGAGCTAAGACCTCTAGGCCAGTAGAGCACAAAGTTATAGGAACAAGAAGCAAAAAGTTTGCTAGTCTCTTACTAGGGTCATAGTGTTGCCATTTCCCGTTTCCAATGCTCAATTCCTGGACCCAGGAATCCTAGCTATGGGAGAAACAGCAGCAGATATTGGATCATGATTCAGAGCATATAAGCCATCTGGAGAACTTTGCCCCAGCCCTGCAAGGTATTGCGACCCAGCTTGTGGTATAACTGAGTCTTCAAAATGCCATTCCACCATTCTTTGAAGCCAGTTACTTCTGGACGGTGGAAAATGTAATAAGCCCCTTGAATTCCATGAGCATTGACCCATTGCCACACTTCTTTTGCTGTGAAATTAGTTCCTTGATCAGAAGAAATGCTGTGTGGAATACCATGATGGTGAATAGGGCATTCTGTAAATGCACACATGGTAGTTTTGTCAGAAGCATTGTCTTCAGGGAAAGCATATCTGTATGAAGAGTAATTGTCTGTTCTAGTAAGGACAAAACGCTTCCCCTTCAATGATGAAAACAGTTCATTGTTTTCACCCTGCCACCAGGAAGCTTGGTGACACCCCAGAAATGGTGCCATATCAGGGACTCAGTCTTGGTCTCTGCTGCTGGCAGATTGGGTACTCGGAATTGGTACTAGCCAGCTCAGCCTTGGTGAGTGGAAGATCATGATGCTGACCCCATGCATATCCTCCACCCCTACCACCATGGCCACTTTGTTCACGAGTCCACTGTATGATTATGGGAGTGACTGGGGAAAGTGGTTGACAGGTGTTCTCAGAATGGGTCGTCCTAGTCACCTGATTATTAAAATTCTCGTCTGCTGACGTCACCCTTTGGCAAACATTCACATGGGACACAAATATCTTCACATTATTTACCCATTCAAAGAGGTGTATCTTCATACCTCTTCCTCACTTTTCCTTGTTACCAATTTTTTAATCATGTTCCTTCCACGTCCCATCCAGGCAAACCATTGACTGCAGTCCATGGGTCTGTATACAGTTGCGTATTTGACCATTTCTACTTCAAAGCAAAGGGAATGACCAGGTGACTTTTGGCAGTTCTGCTCACTGGGAAGATTTTCCTTCGCTGCTGTATTCAAGGGTGAGTGCAGAAGGGCCTGTAGTGTTGCAGCTGTCCACCTTCAGGTGGTGTCTGCCTATGGTGCAGAATCATCTACAGATGAGGCCTGAGCCATCTCTTCCTGTGTGAACTGAGTGTAGGGAACTCCCCATTGAGCCCTAGGTGTGGGCTGGGAGAGAGAAGGTATTGTAGCAGGAGTACAGAAGATAGGGGGAACCATGGCCATTTGGACCACTTTTTCATGGAACCTGTGGCCCCAGGGCCTGCTCATGCCCAATTGTGTATATACCACTTCCATTTGATGATAGAGTGCTACTGTGCATGCCCAACATTATGGCTTGTGTGAATCAAATAACACCCATTTCATGATGGGTAACTCAGGTTGCATGGTAACTTGGTGGCCCCTGGTTCTGTGTTCAGTCTCTACTAAGGCACAGTAGCAGACCAAGAGGTGTTTCTCAAAAGAAAAGTAGTTATTTGTAGAGGATGGCAGGGCTTTGCTCCAAGATCCTAAGGGCCTGCACTGTGCTTCACCAATAGGGACCTGCCAAAGGCTCCAAACAGCGTCTGTATCTGCTACCGACACATCAGGCACCACTGGATCTGCTCAATCATATGGTCCAAGTGGCAGAGCAGCTTTCACAGCAGCCTGGACCTGTTGCAGAGCCTTCTCTTGTTCTGGACCCCACACAAAACTAGCAGCTTTTTAGGTCATTCCATAAATAGGCCAGAATAACTCACCTGAATGAGAAATATGTTGCCTCCAAATCCAAAGAGGCCCACTAGGCATTGTGCCTTGCTTTTAGTTGTAGGAGGGGCGAGATGCAACAACTTCCCCTGCATCTTAGAAGGGAGATCTTTTCTTCCCCAGGTTTATTGAAATTTGACATGTAATGTTGAGTTAGTTTAAGGTGTACAACGTGATGATTTGATACATGTATATATTCAAAAATAGTTATCATGATAGGGTTAGTTAACACCTCCATCACCTGATGTAATTATATATATATATATATAGTATAATATGTATAATATATATATATAGTATTATATATATATAGTATAATATAATATACATATAGTATGTAATTATATATAATTATATATATATATATATAGGTATTGAGAACATTTAGTTTGCTCTCTTAGCAATTTTCAAATATTATATATATTATTGTTAACTATAGTCACCATGGTGCATGTTAGATCCTCAGAACTTGCTTATCTAATAACTCGAATTTTGTCCCCTTTCACCAACATCTCCCCATTTTCTCCTTTGCCCATGCCTTGGCAACCTCCATTCTACTCTCTGTTTCTATGACTTTAGCTTCTTTAGATTCCACATATAAGTGAGATCATACTTTATTTGTGTTTGCCTGACTGATTTCGTTTAGCATAATGCCCTCAAAGTCCATCCATGTTGTTGCAAACCACAGGATGTCCTTCTTTCTCATAGCTGAAGAATATTCCATTTTATATGTATACCACATCTTCTTTATCCATTCTCCATAGAGTGACATTTAGACTATTTCCATGTGTTGGCTATTGTGAGTAATGTCGCAATGCACATGGGAGTGTGGATAGCTCTTTGAGATCCTGACTTGATTCCCTTGGATACGCGCTGATGTGTGACTGCTAGATCATATGGTAGTTCTATTTTTAATTTTTTGAGGAAGCTCCATACTGTTTTCCATAGTGGCTGTAGCAGTTTGCAATCTCATCAGCAGTGCACAAGATTTCCCTTTTCTCCACATCTTGACCAGGAGTTATCTCTTGTCTTCTTGATAATAGCCGTTCTAACGGGTGTGAGTTGATATGTCATTGTGGTTTGATCTGCATTTCCCTGACGATTATGGTGTCGAGCATCTTTTCATGTACCTGTTGGCTATTGTTAAGTCCTCTTTGGAAAAATGTCTATACGCATTCTCTGCTCATTTTCTAATTTGATGATTTCTTCCTTTTTTCTATTGAGTTGTATGAGTTCTTTATATATTTTGGATGTTAATGCGTTTTCAGATTGACAGTTTGCAAATATTTTCTCCCATTCTGTAGGTTGCTTTTTCATTTTGTAGATTGTTTCTTTTGCTTTTCAGAAAGTTTTTGGTTTGATGCAGTCCACTTATTTGTTTTTGCTTTTCTTGCTTTTGGTATCAAATCTAAAAAATTATTGCCAAGACTAAAGTCAAGGAGATTTTTCTCTTTGTTTTCTTCCAGGAGTTTTACAATTTCAGGTCTTACATTTAAGTCTTTAATCCATTTTGAGTTAATTTTTTTGTGGGTAGTGTCAAGTGGGGATCCAATTTTACTCTTTTGCATGTGACTATCCAGTGTTTCCAACATTACTTATTAGACAGACTATGCTTTCCCCAGACAGCATTCGTAGCTTTCTTTTCAAATATTAGTTGACCATACACATATGTGAGGGTTTATTTTTGGGCTCTTGATTCTATTCCATTGGTCTATGTGTCTGTTTTTAGGCCAGTCCTGTAGTGTTTTGGTTACTATATCTTTGTAATATAGTTGGAACTCAGGAAGTGTGATGCCTCCAGCTTTATTCTTTCTTTTCACAGGATTGCTTTGGCTATTTAGAGACTTTTGGGGTCCCATCCAAATTTTAGGATTGTTTGTTCTATTTCTGTGAATAGAGCTTTGGAATTTTAATAGGGATTGCATTGAATCTGTAGATTGCTTTGGGTAGTATGGACATTTTAACACTATTAATTCTTCCAATGCAGGAACATGAGATATCTTTCCACTTATTTGTGTTGTCTTCAATTTTTTTAATCAAAATCTTATAGTTTTAATGCATATAGCTTTCACTTCTTATTGTAAATTGTTTTCTTCATTTATTTCTCCTAAAATTTGTTGTTGGTTTATAGAAATGCAACTGACTTCTGTAGACAAAAGTCAATCACTCTTCTATATAGTGGCCTGAACAAATGGAATTTGAAATTAGCAACACAACAGTATTTACATTAGCATCCCCCCAAATGAAATACTTACGTATAAATCTAACGAAATATTTGTATGTATATGACCGATATGAGAAAAATTACAAAACTCTGATGAAAGAAATCAAGAACTAAATTCATTGAGAGGTATCCCATGTTTATGGATAGGAACATGTCAATATTCCCAGTCTGTCAAGGTAGGAGTACTTTGCAAATTGATCTATAGATTCAGTGAAATCCCAATCAAAATCCCAACAAATTATTTTGTATCAACAAAATGATCCTAAAGATTTTATTGAGAGGCAAAATACCCTGGTAGCCAACACAATACTAAAGGAGAAGAAGAAATTTGGAGGACTGACACTACCAAGCTTCAAGACTTATTCTAAAGCTACAGTAATCAAGACAGTGTGGTATTGGTGAAAAAATAGATCAATGGAACAGAATAGAGAGCCCAGCATAGACCCGCATAAACACAGTCTGTTGATCTTTGACAGGTATCAAAAGCAATACAATGGAGCAAAGATGGTCTGTTCAATAAATTTTGCTGGAACAGCTGGACAACATCCACAATTAAAAAAAATGAATCTAGACACAGATCTTACACTCATCACAAAAATCAACTCAAAATGCATCATAAACCTAAATGTAAAATACAAAATTATGAAACTCCCAGAAGATAGGAGAAAACCTAGGTGAACTTGGGTATGGTGATGGCTTCTTAGACACAACAGCAAGGGCATGATCCATGAAGGAAGTACTTGATAAGCTGGATTTCATTAAAATTAAAAACTTCTGCTCTATGAAGGACAATATCAAACGATTGAGAAGAGAAGCCACAGAATGGGCAAAAATGTTTGCAAAAGATATATCTGATAAAGGTCTTTCACCCGAAATATACAGAGAAGTCTTAAAACTCAACAGTAGGAAAGTAAACGACCTGATTGAAAAGTGGCTCAGAGATCTTAGCAGTGATACCTTATCAAGGGAGATTTGCAGGTGGCAAATAGTCATATGAAAAGGTTCTCCCCATCATATGTGTATCAGGGAAATACATATGAAAACAACAATGAGGTACCGCTACACACCTGTTAGCATGGCCAAAATACAGAACACTGACCACACCGAGTGATGGGGATGATGTGGAGCAGCAGGAACCCTCATTCACTGCTGGTGGGAATGCACAATGGTGTAGCCACGTTGGAAGACAGTTGGTGGTTTCCTACAAAACTAAACATACTCTTACCATACAGTCTGGCAGTCACACTGCTTGGTATCTACCCAAAGGAGTGGAAAACTTATGTCGACGTAAAAACTTCCACACAAATGTTTATGGCAGCTTTATTCGTAATTGCCCAAACTGGGAAGCATCCATGATGTCTTTCAGTAGGTGAGAGCATAAATAAACCGTGGTACATCCAGACAATGGAATGTTATTCAACACTCAAATAAATTAGCTATTAAGTCATGAAATGACGTGGAGGAACCTTAAGTGCATATTAGTAAGTGAAAAAAGCCAGTCTGAAAAGGCTACATACACGACTCCAACTATATGACATCTTGCAAAAGGGAAAGCTATGAAGACAGTAAAAACATGAGTGGTTGCCAGAGGTTTAGCTAGGGGGTACGGTTGAGTAGGTGGGGATTTTTAGGGTAGTGAAAATACTCTATATTATATCATAATGATGGATACATGTCGTTATATATTTATCCAAACCCATAGAATGTGCACCACCAAAGTAAACCCTCTTGTAAACTATGGCCTTTGGGTGAATATGATGTGTCAATGTTGGCTCATCAGTTGTAACACTTGTACCACTCTGGTGAGGGATATTGATAGTAGAAGGGGCTGTGTGCATGTGGGGGCAGAGGGTATATGGGAAATCTCTGTACTTTCCTTTTAATTTTGCTGTGAACTTAAAACTGCTCTAAAAAAATTAAGTTTTAGTAAAACAAAAACAAAACGAAACAAACAAACAATTCATCTAGGTGGTTGTATGCATTAATAGTTCATTTTTTTGGATCACTGAAGGTATTCTAGTGTCTATTGTAATGTGTTTGTTTATCTTTCCATTCTTGAAGGATATCTTGTTTACAGTTTTTGGTGATTATGAATAATGCTACTGTAAACATTGACCTGAAGTTCTGTGGAAATAAGTTTTCAATTCGCTTAGGTGAATATGTGGGAGTGGGCTTGCTGGGCTGCATGGTAAGTTTACCTTTACGTCTATGAGAAACTTTTTTGATGTCTCAACATATGATTTCTCTTAGTGAATGCACCATAAGCACTTTAAAAATATATATATTCTGGGGGCCAGCCCAATGGCGTAGTGTTTAAGTTCAGACACTTTTAGAGCTTTTTTTTTGGTGGAATCTTGTTTGAAACAAACCGCTAGTTTTATTTTATCTGAAAATTTCTTTTTTTTTCCCCTGAAGAACACTTTAACTGATTTAGAGTTTTGAGTTAACAGGTTGTTTTGTTATGGTGCTGAAAAAATGTCATTTCATTGTCTTCTGACCTCCATTGTTTCTGATGAAAAATTAGAGACATATTCACTGATGAGTCTTATCACTGTTCTCTGGTATGTAATGTGTAATTTCCCTCTGGTTGCTGTCCAGATTTTCTGTTTATCTTTGGTTTTTGTCAGTTTTACTAGGTGTGGTTTTATGTATCTATATACTGCTTGGGGTTCCATAAGTTTATTGAATCTATAAATTCATGTCTTTTACCAAATTTTGGAAAATTTCAGGCTGATCTTTGACAAAATAGAAATGGCAAGCAGTAGGATACATTAGAGTATATGAGGAAGCAATTTGGTGTAAACCTAATTCGGCCTGACTTTGTTTTTCCAAAAGGGCCTGACCGTCCCATTGAGCATGCATTGTATATCTGCTTTAGACATTTCCTATGGCAAGAACAAAGGCCCTTGAGATCAAGGTGCAACTTCTCTCCCCGTCCCAACGTTGGCATTTCCTTAAGGATTAAGCATCTTTCCTTAAGCTAGGAAGTGATTGCTGCACTCACCTGTGACCACTCAGCTCAAGACAACAGACTTGCTTCCTGCTGCACCCGCCAAGATAGCAGACCCACTACCTGCTGTGTCCATCAAGTGCTGTGCAGACAGGGCAATCTTGTGACTATTGTGGGAGGGACATTTCAATCATATGTGAAATATCCTGTTTGGGGGTATATAACCACTCTGTATACCTCACTTCTTTGGTGCCCCTTCTTCCTTCAGGAAGAAAGGCCCTGGGCCATGGTCCGCAGATTTTAGCTCAGAATAAACTCTCCCAAATTTTCATTTATAGATTGGTTATGGATTATTTTTGTCAACATCTCTTTTTTCTATCCTGTTCTCTCTTTCCTCTCCTGGGATTCCAGTTACACACACGTGTGGTTTCTTGGATGTTGTCCACAAGTCTCTGAGAACCTGTCACAGGTGAGCTTCAGAAGAACTCGGCAAAGTAGCTTTTCCCTTCTCTAAGGGCACTAAGGCACATCAGGGTTTGGTGACCTGTCCAAGTTTACACAAGCAACTGAGTGACAGAATCAAGAATTAAAAACCAATCCTTCCATCATAACCCAATGACTTAAATCAGAATCCGTTAATGCATCCTCATATTAAATGAATATGTAAATAAATATTCGGGGACAGGGAGAGTGGAAAAATCTACTCTTTACGGTGAAATACTAACTAGTAAATATAAAAGAAAGAATCGAGTTTGAAAAATCATTGTTTTGCAACCATAGTAGTAATAGTGGATACAGACAGGAATCATCAAGGAAGGCTAAAACTAGTGAGTGAATGTTTGTTGAAGAACAGGATAGTTACATATTTTCAAAGTATCTCCCCTCAAGTTCCTTCTCAATTATAATGGAAAACAGTAACCTTATCCTGGAAATACTTGGGAGGCACTGCCTTAACCCAGTGATCAAGTTGACATCACCCACAGTGGGCTTCCTGATGTGATGCTCTGAGAAGGATGCAACATCCCCTCTGCAATATTCCTACCAGAAATACATAAGTAGAATCTAATTATGACGAGACATTGGATAAACCCAAGTTGAAGAATTTTCCACTGTATAAGGACCTGTCCTCTACGAAAATACCAACATCGTTAAAAAGAAATAAAATCTGAGGAACTGTTCCAGATTAAAGGACCCTAAAGATACGTGACAACTGAATGCAGTGCATGTTCCTGGATTAGATCCTGGACTGGAAAACAAGTGCCTATAAATATTATTGTGAGAATTTGGGACATTTGAATAGGGACAGTAGTATTGAGTCAATGTTAACTTCCCTGATTTTCATTATTGTGCTCTGAGTATGAAATAAAATATCCCAGTTCTTAGTCAACATACACTAAAACTTTTGTGAGTAACAAGGCAGAGATATCTACAATTTATTTTCATATCATTATATATGCAGCAAATGTGGCAAAATGTTAGCAGTTGGTGAATCTGGGAAAAGGTATATAGGATTTTCTTGTGCTGTACCTGCATGCATTCTCTAAGTTTGAAATTGTTTCAAAATAAAAATTAAAAGAGAACAAGTTATTCTGACTTCAACACATCAACATATCATAATTTATTTAGTATAGTCTTTACTAGTCAAACATGGATGGTTATTTCTCTATGCATATTTTGACCTTTTCTGAAATCATTTGTTTCAATCTCCCAGCATTAGGATATCCTTAATACTGTTCCCTCCTGTTTGAAGACTTCTGTTTGAAGACTTCCTAAATGACATCTTTCAAATACAGAAAACTCTCTAAATCTAGGGATTCTGGGATTTGGTGAAAAGTATCTCAGTTTAACTTCTACCACAAACTTTGGCCATCAAGGTAAGAGGAATGGGAGGGAGGAATGCCTTTATTTTCTTTCACTTGGAAGAGCTCCCCACTCTTGCTGTTCTTTGCATGTCCCTGGGCCTGGGGGAAGGATGGCTCCCTTAGACTATGAGAGAAAAATGATAATGTGGAAACGTCTTTCTCCATCGCCTCCTCAATACTTTGGCTTTGGTTGTTGAGCACTGGCTTCTGAACAGGAGCAGACACTTGTGATCTGTTCACAGCAAGCCCTGGCCGGTGCCTGGTGGTGGGATGACCTTATCTCCTGGATGCTCTTCTTTTTGGTCCTTGGGAAAAGTCCCTGGCCAACCTCCCTATTGACACCTGGGAGACTCAGCCATCCTGGAATGATCACTATCTTTGAATCAAGCCCTGACTTCTCAGCATTTACACCTTGTCAACCACCTGTTAAATGCCTTTTCAATGATTTTCTCAGGATTTGTTTAAAAAGGGTGTGGTTATAACCCCAAGCACGTTGATTTTGAGAACCCTAAAAAGAAGAACCCCTCAGGGAAAGAGCCCTCTCTGATTTCTCCCAGAACACCTCATTTCATCTTCTCATCCATTCACTTTGTTGGAAAGTGGCTTCCATTTCACCTAACTTTATTGCAAAAAGTGGAAATATTTGCTCAGTAAATAAGTTCTTTGGAAAATCTAGGATCTCAAACACTGCCCTCCAGGATTCAGACACATCAGAAACACACTGGTCTCTACTTCTGCAGTCCTGGAGATTCTGTGTTTTGATTCCTGTGTGTGCATTACAAACTCTGGAATACCTGACTTTTCATTCCCTTTCAGTACTGGAAAATGAGCTGAGTTTTCAGCGTATTCCCCTCCAGAGAGTTTAATGTAGAGATAATCTGCCCAAATCCAGTGTCGTGGTTTCCTGAGTCAATAAAGAAGCCAACACGTGAGTTCCTTCAAGAAAAATAAAGAGAATTTCCAGACTCCAAATTCCATGTGGCAGCTGTGAGATGGGGCTGGTAGGATCCATCTCTGGTCACACAGCAGAATATGCAACTTTTAGGTCCCCATGGGAGGCAGTCAGCCACACACTCTGAGGGACATGCAGGAAAATCCTCAGGGAGGATTCTGTCTACTCAGCTGCCTCCTTCAGCAGCTTCCCCTGAAGAAACCCCGAAGTCTTAGGAATCAGTTAAGAACAAAGGTATTAATTGTCGCTGATAAAGTGAAAAACCAGCCATCTGCCACCCAGTAGGGAAGCCACTTAAGACAACTGTAGGACAATTTCCCACTTCTACCCTGGCCATGTCTTCACATGCAGAAGCTGTGGCAGTTGCCCCTGAAATATTGTTCCAAGTTGTGCTTCTAGGAGTCTGGTCTGAGAGCGCCCGGCTCCCAAATTCTGCCCAAACTGACTTTTGTTTTTTTCAGCCAATTTTGTAGACGAAAAATAATGTCTTGTTTCACTTTTCAATCCTTTGTTGCTACCCAGCCGAAACATTTTTCCACGAGTACTGGCCATTTAGATCTCCCTTCCTGTGAATTGCTTTTTCATAGTGTTGATGCTGTGTCTTAATCAAGTGTAGGATGCAGAGGAAAGAATGGAGAAAACTAACAATTATTGAGTGCTTGTTACTTGCCAGACCGTGTAGACTATTGGCTTCACAGGGACTCACTTATCCTTACAACAGGTCTGTAGTTTCCCCATTTTATGGGTGATGATGCCCTAGCTTCTGCATGAGAAGAAAAGCCTAGTGTAGAAGTGAGAAACTATCTTACAAAAGGTTAGTGTAAAACGGAGCATATATGGTCATCAGTGCCCCAACCCATGGCTTTCTGAGTGACCTGTCCACTATTTGAAGTAATCCTCCAGTGAATAAAAACACTGTTTCGGGAGTTCTCGTCAAGATGGCGCTGTGAGCAGATGTTGAACTTGCCTCCTCCCACAAACACAACCAGGTTACAACAATTTTAGGAAGAATCACCCTGGATTGAAAACTGAAAACTGGATAGAAAGAACCCCCACAACAAGGGACAGTCCTGACGAAAGCAGAGGAGGCAATAACTCTGGTTGGAAAGGAAAAAAGCCACCTTTGGGAGCAGCAGAGCTTCTCAGCTGGCCAGGCTGGAGCCAACCTAAGGTAGGAGCCCTCCCTGGAGGAGTGAGGTCTGGGGCGGGGGCAATACTGCTATAACCATCCTTCGGACTCAGCCCAACTGAGAGGGGGGGTCTTACTGTCTGGCTTTGCTGGCTATTAACTGCAGCGAGGACACCCCAGAAAAGCTATTGGCTGAAAGCTGAAAAGATCTGGGTCTTAAAGGGCCCATGCACAAACTCACTGATTGCGGCAACCTAAAATCACCAGAGAGAAGGCTGACTGTCCTTTGGTGAAATGAGACTCACCTGGTGGGCTCTGGGGCATCTTGGTGAGAGGAGGATCCTCTCCCGAGACTGAGACATTGGTGGGGGCCGTTGTTCTGAGCTGGTCCAGGCGTGCTGATATGGACACCGGTGGGGGCCATTGAGGTGTGTCCCTTGGGCTGTTAGCCCAGGGGTCTGCCACACCCACTAGAGCACAGATTTAATCCAGTTCAGCCAGGGCAGGCAACCTACCCTGGGGACTGGCCCCACCTAACAGCAAGCCCTCAGGCTACTTTTCAGCCTGCATTGACTGAGTGCCTTGATCCTCTACAGGCAGGCAAAGGTGTCTGCCTCTGTGGGGTAGGGCTTGTGTGAGGACCAGGTGAACTGTGCAGGGCACTGGGGCAGAGGTCGGGGCCTCTGCAGTGTGGTGGTGAGGCACGATCCAGGGGGTTGAGAAGTGTGAACGGACCAGGACTGTGCTGACAGTGTATGTGGTCCAGAGGGGAGTGAGGCTTATCAATGGCAGAAGACTTATGTTTCACAATTAGCCATAAAAAGGATCAGCCCCACCTTCCAAAGCCTGAAACAACTGAGTGCCTCCATGCCAAGGGCTAGCCCTACTCAGCTGCACTCCTAAGAGAACTGACATCAGCCTTGTTGGCCTCAGGCCTATCACAACTGTACGCTCCTAAGCCTAGCAACCAGCTACACTGGGTACCCACCCAATTAAGAGGACAATTGCAATAAGAGTGTGCTAATAGACTTTGTAGCCAACAGTGCTGAGGCCCCTCCAAACCGCATTTGCAAACAGCTGGCCAGGGAAGGAAAGATCAGATTCCCTGGGTACCTGCAGTGGGAGCAACCCTGCCACAGCAGAAGAACACAAGTAGCCCCCAAAGAGGTCACTCATTGTGCTTATGGTCTGGTGACGAGAGGGAAGCACACTGCTGGGCCTCAGAAGGCATCTCATACATAAGGCCACTTCTCCAAGATCAGGAGACATAGCCGACTCACCTAGTACAAAGAAAATAGCACAGAGAAAGAGGCATAATGAGGAGGCAAAGGAATACTTTCCAAGCAAGGGAACACTACAAAACACCAGAAAAAGAACTAAGTGAAACAGAATCTAGTGACCTCCTTGACAAAGAATTCAAACAAAACATAATGAGGATGCTCACAGATATGCAGAGAAGAATGGATGAACACAGTGAGCAAATCAGCAAAGAATTGGAAGATATAAAAAAGAACCAATCAGAAATGAAGAATACAATACTCAAAATGAGAAATTCACTAGAGGGCCTCAATAGCAGAGTAGGGGAAGCAGAAGAACGGATCAGTGAGCTAGACGAAAGATTAGAGGAAATCAGCCAAGCAGAATAGAAAAGAGAAAAAAGAATTAGACAGAATGAGAACAGTGTAAGGGAACTCTGGGACAATATGAAGCATGCTAACATTTGGATTATAGGGGTCCCAGAAGGAGAAGAGAGAGACAAAGGGGCAGAAAATTTATTTGTCGAAATAATAGAGGAAAATTTTCCTCACCTGAGGAAGGAAACAGACATCCAAGTTCAGGAAGCACAGAGAGCTCCAAACAAGAGAAGCCCAAAGAGGCCCACACCAAGACATATTATTATAATCAAAATGTCTAAAATTAAAGACAAAGAGAGAATCCTAAAAGCAGCAAGAGAAAGGCCACAAGTGACATATAAAGGGAAGGCCATGAGGCTGTCAGTGGACTTCTCAGTCGAGACCCCACAGGCGAGAAGAGAATGGCATGACATATTTGAAGTGCGAAAAGGAAAAAACCTACAACCAAGAATACTCTATCCATCAAGGCTGTCATTCAGAATGGAAGTAGAGATAAAGAGCTTCCCAGACAAGCAAAAATTAAAGGAGTTTATCACCAAGAAACCAGGTCTACAAGAAATGCTGAAGGGACTTATTTAAGTGGGAAAGCAATGACCACAAATAGAGATAAAAGAAAAAAATTATAAAAAAACCCCCAAAACAACAAGAAAAAACAGGCAATAAAATCATTTGTAAGGTAAAAGTATAGTAAAGCCAGCAGATCAAGCACCTGTGAAGGTAATATGAGGGTTAAAAGACAAATGTACTAAAATTACCTATTTCAATGATAAGAGGGTAATGGATATACACACACTAAACAAAAGACTATATATGATGTGAAAAACATATAATGTGGGAGGAGGGGAGTGAAAAAGTAGAGCTTTTAGAAAGAGGTCAATAGACTGTTATATGCATAGTATATTAAATAGGATCCTCACGGTAACCACAAACTAGAAACCTATAACAAGCAGGAAAAAAAGTAAGACAAAAGAAATCAAACATATTACTAGAGATAGCCATCAAACCACAAGTGAAGAGAGCAAGAGAAAAAGAAAGGAACTGAGAACTACTAAAACACCCCCAAAAAAGAAAAAGTGGCAAAATGGCAATAAATACATATTTATCAATAGCTACTTTAAATGTCAATGGACTAAATGCTCCAATCAAATGCCATAGGGTGGCCAACTGGATAAAAAAACAAGATCCACGTATATGCTGCATACAAGAGACACACTTCAGACCTACAGATGCTCACAAACTGAAAGTGAAAGGATGGTAAAAGATATTCCATGCAAATGGCAAAGAAAAGAAAGTGGGGGTAGCAATACTTATATCAGACAAACTAGACTTTAAATCAAAAACTGTAATAAGAGACAAAGATGGGCACTACATAATGATAAAGGGAACAATCCAAGAAGAAAATATAACACTTGTAAATATCTACGCACCCAACATAGGAGCACCTAAATATATAAAGCAATTATTAACAGACATAAGAGGAGAAATAGACAGTAACACAATAATAGTAGGGGACTTTACCACTCCACTTACACCAATGGATAGATCATCCAAACACAAGATCAATAAGGAAACACTCGCCTTAAAGGACACATTAGACCAGATGGACTTAGTAGATCTATACAGAACATTCCATCCAAAAACCACAGAATACACATTCTTTTCAAACGCCCATGGAACATTCTCCAGGATTGGTCACATATTAGGCCACAAAACAAGTCTCAATAAATTTAAGAAGATCGAAATAATACCATGCATCTTTTCTGACCACAAAGTTATGAAACTGGAAATCAACTACAGAAAGAAAGCCAGAAAAGCCATAAAAATGTGGAGATTGAACAAAATGCTACTGAACAATGATTGGATCAATGAAGAAATCAAAGAAGAAATTAAAAAATTCCTGGAGACAAATGAAAATGAAAACACGACATGCCAAGATCTGTGGGATACAGCAAAAGCGGTTCTAAGAGGGAAGTTTACAGCAATTCAGGCCTACCTCAACAAGGAAGAAAAATCCCAAATAGACAATCTAAAAGTGCACCTAAAGGGACTGGAAAAAGAACAACAAACAAAGCCCAAAATCAGCAGAAGGAAGGAAATAATAAAAATCAGAGCAGAAGTAAACGAAATAGAGACTAAAAAAACAATAGAAAAAATTAATGAAACCAAGAGCTGGTTCTTCGAAAAGATAAACAAAATTGACAAACCCTTAGCTAGATTTACCAAGAAAAAAGAGAGAAGGCTCAAATAAATAATATCAGAAATGAAAGAGGAGAAATTACAACGGACACCTCAGAAATACAAAAGATAATAAGAGAATACTATGAAAAGCTATACGCAACAAATTGGATAATCTAGAGGATATGGATAAATTCTTAGAAACATACAACCTTCCAAAACTGGACCAAGAAGATGTAGAAAATTTGACTAGACCGATCACCAGTAAGGAGATCGAAACAGCAATTAAAAACCTCCCAAAAAATAAAAGTGCAGGACCAGATGGCTTCCCTGGCGAATTCTACCAAATATTCAAAGAAGACCTAATACCTGTCCTTCTCAAACTCTTCCAAAAAATTGAAGAGGAGGGGAGGCTTCCTAACTCCTTCTATGAAGCAAACATTATCCTGATAGCAAAACCAGACAAGGACAACACAAAAAAAGAAAATTACAGGCCAATATCACTGATGAACATCGATGCAAAAATCCTCAACAAAATACTAGCAAATCGAATACAACAATACATTAAAAAGATCATCCATCATGATCAAGTGGGTTTCATTCCGGGGATGCAGGGATGGTTCAACATCTGCAAATCTATCAACATGATACACCACATTAACAAAATGAAGAATAAAAATCACATGATCATCTCAATAGATGCAGAGAAAGCATTTGACAAGATACAGTATCCATCTATGATAAAAACTCTAAATAAAATGGGTATAGAAGGAAAATACCTCAACATAATAAAGGCCATATATGACAATCCCACAGCAAATATCATTCTCAATGGAGAAAAACTGAAAGCTATCCCTCTAAGAACAGGAACCAAACAAGGATGCCCACTGTCACCACTCTTATTTAACATAGTATTGGAAGTCCTAGTCAGAGCAATCAGGCAAGAAAAAGAAATAAAAGGGATCCACATTGGAAAAGAAGAAGTGAAATTATCACTCTTTGCAGACGACATGATTTTATATCTAGAAAAGCCTAAAAAGTCCACTAAAGACCTTTTAGAAATAATAAAGGAATACAGTCAAGTTGCGGGATACAAAATCAATGTACAAAAATCGGTTGCGTTTCTATACACTAACAACGAAGTAGCAGAAAGAGAAATTAAGAATACAATCCCATTTACAATTGCAACAAAAAGAATAAAATACCTAGGAATATACTTAACGAAAGAGGTGAAAGACCTGTACACTGAAAACTATAAGACATTGTTGAAAGAAATCGAAGAAGACACAAAGAAATGGAAAGATATTCCTTGCTCTTGGTTTGGAAGAATTAACGTTGTTAAAATGTCCGTACTTCCTAAAGCAATCTATAGATTCAATGCAATCCCTATCAAAGTTCCAACAACATTTTTTACAGAAATAGAACAAAGAATCCTAAAATTTATATGGAACAACAAAAGACCCCGAATAGCCAAAGGATTCCTGAGAAAAAAGAACAAAGCTGGAGGTATCACATTCCCTGATTTCAAATTATGCTACAAAGCCATAGTAACCAAAACAACATGGTACTGGCACAAAAACAGACACACAGATCAATGGAACAAAATTGAGAGCCCAGAAGTAAACCCACATGTTTATGGACAGCTAATATTCGACAAGGGAGCCAAGAGCATATGATGGAGAAAGGAGAGTCTCTTCAATAAATGGTGTTGGGAAAACTGGACAGCCACATGCAAAAGAATGAAAGTAGACCATTCCCTTACACCATGCACAAAAATCAACTCAAAATGGATTAAAGACTTGAATGTAAGACCTGAAACCATGAGACTTCTAGAAGGAAACATTGGCAGTACGCTCTATGACATTAGTCTGAGCAGCATATTTTCAAGTCCCCTGTCTGACCGGGCAAGGGAAACAAAAGAAAAAATGAACAAATGGGACTACATCAAACTAAGAAGTTTCTGCACAGCAAAGGAAACCATCAACAAAACGAAAAGACAACCTAACAATTGGGAGAAGATATTTGCAAACCACATATCAGATAAGGGGTTAATATCCAAAATATACAAAGAACTAATACAGCTCAACAACAAAAAACCAACAATCCAATTAGAAAATGGGCAAAAGATCTGAACAGAGATTTCTCCAAAGAAGATATACGGATGGCCAACAGGCATATGAAAAGATGCTCAACATCATTAACTATCAGGGAAATGCAAATCAAAACTACAATGAGGTATCGCCTCACTCCCGTCAGAATGGCTATAATTAACAAGACAGGAAACAACAAATGTTGGAGAGGGTGTGGAGAGAAGGGAACCCTTGTTCACTGCTGGTGGCAGTGCAAACTGGTGCAGCCACTATGGAAAGCAGTTTGGAGTATCCTCAGAAAATTAAGGATAGATCTACCATATGATCCAGCTATTCCACTGCTGGGTATTTATCCAAAGAACTTGAAAACACAAAGGCATAAAGATACTTGCACCCCTATGTTCATTGCGGCATTATACACAATAGCCAAGACTTGGAAGCAACCTAGGTGCCCATCAAGGGACGAATGGATAAAGAAGATGTGGTATTTATACACGATAGACTACTACTCAGCCGTAAGAAATGACGAAATCCGGCCATTTGTGACAACATGGATGGACCTTGAGGGTGTTATGCTGAGTGAAATAAGTCAGAGGGAGAAAGTCAAATACCATATGATCTCACTCATAAGTAGAAGATAAAAATGACCAAAAAAACCACACATAGCTTTGGAGATTGGACGGGTGGTTACCATTGGGGAAGGGGGTAGGGGGGAAGGCAAAAGGGGTGATTAGGGTCACATGTGAGGGGATGCACTATAATTAGTGTTCGGGTGGTGAACATGATGTAATGTATACAGAATTTGAAATAGGATGTACATCCGAAAAAAATAAAAATTAAAAAAAAACACTGTTTCTCTATGATAATAAAACACTGCTTCTCTGTGATAATGTCTCTTATAGGCAATCATCTCCTATTGCTAATTTTTCATTCAAGGTGGAATAATTGGGGTAATTGCTGCCAATAGGCCACGCTTTGAGGAATTTCTCTGAAAACCTCATGAGATGTTCTCCAGGAGGCTGCACCAGAGGGAATGAGGCCTTGTATTTCTGCCATCCTGCTGTATCCACTGTGATGGAGTTTAGGCCAGGTACGATGACAAACTGGAAATATAGGAATGCAAGGACAGGATCAAACCTCTCCCCTTGTCCTGGTCCCATGTGCTTTTCTATTGCTCTTGCTCTTTCTGCTTTAGGGGTATTTTCTTGAGAGAAACGGAGCCCAGGAAACCCTATTCTGGCTCTGAATCTTTTGTCTGCAATTCCTGTTATACCTGGATGTGACCAGCAGATGGCGGACTAGCCATTCGGTTTCCTCGCCCTGCTTTTCCTCCATCCCACCCACTTGAAAGTCAGGTCTGTGGAGTGTGGGGGCTTCACAGGTACAGATTAACAAAGAGGAACATTTTGATTTCATCTGAGCTCGGGATTCCCTTTGTGAGGTTGGGAATAGAAATGTCCAGTTATAATTCAGAGATGACAAATACTACTCTGAAAAAAGACAAAAGAAATGAAATAATGTGTGTCTTTGGCGCCTCAGCTCTGAGCTGCTGATTTCTTGTGTTGAGTGTCTGAGAGATGCTGAACATTCAGTATAAAGCAGGACACTTCGAGTTCTCAGAGGATCCTCGTTCTTAATTGTATTGGAAAATAGTTTGTCACTCTCATCACTCTCCCCAAGCCCCCAGCCTGTCATTTTTAAAGAAGTTAAACACTGATCTCTTCAAAAAAATTACCAACGGATGAAATAATATACTGTCTGGGGTTTTCTTCAGAATAACGCAGTGTGGGTGATGGTTGGGGTGTGGATGAATCCTGATGGGCGTGATTGATGCAGTGCTGAGTGAAGGGTCAGGGGGTTCACTCACATTCTCTCTAATATTCTGTGTATCGAAAATTTCCTCAGCACACAGTTTAAAAAACAAGTACGAAAGTGACCCAGACCCAGTCGGAGCACCGCGGATTCTGAAGAATCAAGAGATCCTGGTTGCAATTTCAAACCACACCGCCAATCAAGACAGATATTTTGAAATGCAACTGCAGGGACTGAATGCCTTTAAATATTTCCACACTCCTCCTCTTGGGCTTCGCAGGTCAGGTGGGTCACTGTGTGTCTCCACTCATCCATTGGTTCCATGTGGGCAAGGACTGGAGCCCAACCTCTGATGGGGCAGGGAGTGAGGATTTAAAATACTGTATATTATCATCAATAACAGGAAATAGGATTGTCACTGAGAGGGAGGGCCAGGTAGGAGACACCTGGAGAGTCGCTGTCTTCAGGAATTGCTTTTTCACTCTCTGATAGAAAGTGTAGACAGGGACCGTAGACCCTTGGTCTCAGGGGTCTCATACCCACCTTAAAATTGCATAAAAATTGTCTGGGAATGCAGGTGAGGGATTTTAGTTGGGGGTAGGAGTGGGGCAAGGCCGTAGCTTTCATGAGATGGTCAAAGTTGTCTTAATTCACTGAGAGGACAACAGAATCTGAGTAGAGTCGGCCCATCCCACTGACTCTGAGGGGAAACACTGGAGACACTGACTCTGAGGGGAAACACTGCAGACACGGGTGTCCAAGGATTCTGAGACACCCGTGGGAGGGGCTTCCTTCAGCTGTCCTTGTCCCCTCGGCTCTTCAGCTGGGGAAACTTCCTGAGCGCTTCCAGGTCATGTTTGCAGCCTGAGGTGGAGTGACCCTGAGCTAATGAAGATAAGTTCCAGCTCCCCTCACCTACACAAGACTCTTCTATGTAATTACTCACTTTCGTGTCTAATTTTGTATTTATACTTTGCCTTCTTTATATTAAAAGACACCTCCAAATTGTATAAACTTTACCCGCCATAAACCTTGCCTGTTTATACTGTAGAGGTGTGTCCCACATCGCTATATCTCACAAGTGGAAGGTAAGTCACGCTCTTTCTACTGCCCCTGGTCACCTAGTTACCACCCGTGAGGAACTGTTCCTAGTTGCTTGTGTATCTTTCCAGAGAGTGATTATGCATTTAAACTCTTACACTGTTCTTTACACAATAAAAGATTTTTCCCAGACCAGCCTTGGTGAGGCCAATTGCATACGTTCACTGCACTCCACTTTGGTGGCCTGAGTTTGGCTCCTGGGTGCAGACCTACACCACTTGTCTGTGAGTGGCCATGCTGTGGTGGGAGCTCACATACAAAAAGAGGAAGACTGGCAGTGGATGTGAGCTCAGGGTGAATCTTCCTCAGCAAAAAAAGAATTTCCCATGTCCATATCTGGTTTCATGATTTGCTGAGAAATTTCATGAAATGTCCCTGGGCATCACTTACTATCCTTCCAAAGGAAGAATTGTTCAAGTAACATTCAACCAAAGACTTAGTATGGTGAAGACACAGCCCACAGTTTACAATGTTAACTGTTCATGTTAACAATGGAGCCGTCCAGGACTTCATCGTAATTCCTATAGGATGCTTAAATAAGTTCTGCCCTGATGTTTTGTTCTGATTTTATACTCACATTGATTTTGAACAGACAGGTACTCCCCGAGTCCCGTGCCCTGCTCCCCACCCCACTCTCCCCTCTAGGTCTACTACAGACAACAGAAAACTGGGTGGAAGAGAGACACGGTTCCTCAATCCAGAGTCAATGCCCAGCGGACTCTGGAAACTTTGAGATTCTCCTTCATGAAGAACTAAAGGGAAATAGCACATATTCATCAATATGATGATGATGATGCAAGAGTGTTTATTTTCTTAGTTGGCCAAAGGAACCCAGGTGGCTTATATTATAATGCATAATTTAAGTGGGGCAGTTAAAAATAAGCACAACAAAAGTCCGCATATTATAGCAGAGATCTAGATACCCTATTTATGTGGGATACAGTCAAGCCTTATGTCCAGTAGTGATTGGGTCCTCATCTTTTGGCACCTCAGGCCGTTTGAGAAACAAGTGGGGAAGGTGCTAAACCACCTGGAGAGAAAAACAAATTCTTATGATGTATTTAAGGAAGAACTTATCATGTAGAATTGTGTGCAAATGTCATTGCTGACAAAAATGAAAATTATTGATAGGTGTAATCTTGAAAAAATACAAAATTGGCTTTCAAATCTCTACTTGAAATACCTCCTAGAGGAAGATTGAGATCAAATGATTAACAATTTAAAGAAGCCCTTTTCATGCAGATCTAAGAAAATGTGACCTAGGAAAATCCCTTTCCAATAATTGAAACAAATACACAAGGAAGGGAGTGTCTCGAGGGGAGAGTGCCTAGAGGAATGGACAGTCTCATGGACAGCATCTCTCCCACTGACCGGGAATCCTAAGCAAGAAAACTGCGGAGCTGCCAATCACTTGTGAAAATGCTATATCTTCACCTATACTCCCACTCAGAATAAATTTGCACTGTATTCGGGGGAAGAGAACAATGAGGGAGCCTGAAAGAAGGGCTGAGTGTTAATCAAATATCCTTGACTGGATTAAGGTTCAAGCACAGGTTTAGATCCCAGACTCCAAGTGTCAGAGGCGCATGGCCCTGTACAGAATATTTCCCAATTAATTGCCTTACCTGGAAATTAATCTGAGCACTCCCACCTCAGGACCTTTGCACTTTCTACTCTTACCTGGGCTGCTTCTGCCTCACTTCTTTCATGTCTTTGTCCTCAGTGATGCCTGCTCTGTTTAGACTTCCAACCCCCGGCACCTACTACCCTCCACACACTTTTCCTGCCTTTACTTTCTCTGTAGCACAAATCATGGCCTGATGTACCACATAATTTATTTATTTAACTTAGTATCAGTCTCCTAAAAGTATAATGAAAATTTCATGACAGAGTGTATTTTTGTCATATGTTTTTTTTAACTGCTTCTCCTCAGAACTCACACTATTTCTTGGCAAATTATAGGTTTAATAAACATATGTTGAATGAATGAATCTGAATATATTTTTATTTTTCTTAAGGTCACATTCTACAGGGCCCATCAAGATAAATAGCTATAGAGTATATCTTCAAATCTGCTAAACAAGTTAATCTCTTTCCTTGTAAGAGATCACTTTGGTTTGTTTGTGTTGAGTTCACTTATTCGTCATTGTTGCTGTTGATGATGCTGCTACAAAACTGTTGACTGACTCCCTTGAACCTGCTTCAGTTCATCCTTCATTAGCCTTAGACACACTGCTGAGAGTCCTTTGTATCTATGGTCTCCCGATACCATCCATTTTCTATGTCTTCGTCCCTCAGAGTTCAGACTTGATCTTTATGGTTAAAGCCAGAGACACTGAAGTCCTGAGCTCCTGTGTGATGGTGCATGGCTGCCCTGGGTGTCTCCTTATCCCCATCCTCTGTGGGAGGGGGCAGAGTGGAGCACCTGGAACACAGAGAGGACCTCTCTCTTGCTAGTACTGATCTTCTCACAGCAGAAACTGCCTACACTCCACAAATGGGGTGGGGCATAACGGATGTGGTAAGAGGCTGACAAGGTGCTTGTCATCGTTTGGGAGCTCACTCAGCCCTGCCTTGTCAGAGGACATTTGGACTGGAGGAAAGTGTGAACAGAGAGTTATTGAATCACCTTAGAATGAAAAAGTCTAAATGAGAGCAAGAGGGAGAAACTCCATGTAGAACCAATCAGTAGACAATATTGAGAAGAGGGCAAATAATAGCTCTAGAATATATCTTTCAATTGTTGATAAGTGGATTCTTGACTGGGGAAGTAGAATAATGTAATTCTATTCATTTAAAGATTGGGAAGTGGAATGCAAATCAGTTTCCCCACAGGTGACATGTGGACAGGCCCAAGTGCCATCTGCAGCCCAGGGCAGAGCAGCAATTGTCACAGGAGAGTGGGTAGCAACCCCGACATGCTTCCGTTGAAGATTGTTATGCCAGAGCTGGGCTGTCTTGTCTTACAGTGTAGTTTTCTTCTGTTGTTGTTATGTTGTTATTCTATTTCATTTTTATTAGATAATAGTTTCAAATTTTCAGAAGTTTAAAACTACCCAAAGCATACTGTGAAAATATTTTCAAAATGGTCTCCCCTTCTCACAGTTCCTACTGCTCTCCCCTTAGAGACCATTATCACTAAGTCCTTGGATGTCTTTCCAGGCACGTAGATGTACATAAATTCTTCTTCCCCTTTTAAAGAAAATATAGCATAGTATACACAGTTCTGCAACTTGATTTTTTTTTTGTTAATAATTTACTTTGGAGATCTTATTTGTCAATACGTGAAGAATTTCCCCTTTTCCTTTTTTTGTAGCTTTATGGTGTTCTATGTGGATGGTTTTAACTGGTCCCCTATTTACTGAGACTTGAGTAGTTTCATCTTTTGCTATTAAAATAGTGCTGCGATGCATAATCTTTCTCTATATGATTTCTAGGCATGGTGATGTATCTGAAGGCTAAATAATCAGAAGTAGGATTGTAACATTGATAGATATTTTAGCTTCACGGCAGTTATAAGGAAGTGTGGTTGATCTTCATTATACATTTGGGCAAATTTGGAGAAGTGTCGGTTCCACATCACTGAGAATCAGACTTCTCAGTTCCTCACCTCAAACCTAGAGAAACCAGCCACTCCTAGTTCACAGTCAGGGAGGGCGGTTCATATTGTAGGCGGAAACTTGAGATGAGCAGAACTGCGGTATCGCTAAAGGAATAATAGACTTGGCTCAGGTTTTGAGCAAAAGACAGCCCAGCTGTACTTCCCTCTCCAGAAACTAATGAGTCAGCCTATACACTGAAGGAGAGACAGGGGAGGACTCTGGCAATGGGAGGATAGGGGGCATGAGGGAAGGGGTGTGTTCACACCTGTAGCAGCAGAGCCTGATGCACTGAGAGATTCAGGCATATCTGTTACATCTTGCCATTGGGTGGTTTCACAGCTCCTTTTCTTCCCTGAAACATTCCCTTTCCAAGACAGTTTTCAGCTGGGCAATCTTAAAACTCAACTGATAGGAAGGAAATTACATCTAATGTGGAAGAGACCACATAAAAATGTAGGTATTTTGGGGGGTGGGGAGTGGTGTTCAATCTTTTCTCTTCCCCCATCTCCCCCCATGGGGTGTATTGGAGATCAACTTCCTCCACCCCACCAAAGTTACATGCCCCCACTCAGCCCTCCTCCCATTCCCCACCCACTTCCTCCCCCCACCTCCCCCAGCCAATGGAGATCATGGATGATGAGACGAAGCTGAGGCTGCATGGGTTGCAGCAGTGCTACGTGAAACAAAAGGATCAGGAGAAGAACCAGAAGCTCTTTGACCTTCTGGATGTCCTTGAGTTCAATGAGGTCAGTTGTTCAAGGTCCAGTAGCGGGATGAACATATCTCCAACTGTAGGAGAAACCTATATTAAGTACCCTTTTATTGAGAAAACCATGTATGTGATTTGAGAGAAAATGGTGGAGAAATTCTCTTACATGTAACTCTTTTAGATGAGAATACAAAGGTCTTTGTGGGGGCTGAGCATGAACAAAGTGGAAACTGCTTTTCTGTTCCATGGCTGGCACCAACAGGTACTCAATAAATAAGAACTTCAATAAATAAACCTCAAAATATGAAAACTCTTGAGGGGTTTAATAAGTTCGTAAAAGTCTCAAAATATCTTGGGGCTGTTAGGTCCTTAAAGTTGTTTGTTTGTTCTTGTGTTACTGACTGAGGAAAAGCCTTCCATCACTTTACCTGTTGTGTGGTTTATCGTCACTAAAAATGACTTTCTGGAATAGGGTAGGTTGCTTATGTTTGGTATTTTGATGAGCAGGGATATTGGTCATGGTCTTTCTAGACTTTAGTTCTAATTTTTACCACTTCTTTGAGAGGTGTCCTCATCCTTGTCTCCCAACATATCTGGTAATTTCGATTACTGTTCTCTGCATCTTCTCTGTAACATGTCTGCCGAGGGAAACTCAGAGCCGAGAGAGAGAAGCTAAGTTATATTTAGAGCAGAAGAGGAACTATGTGAGGGAGACTAAGAGGAATTCCATTCGAAAAGTGTAATCACTGAAAACTCTCTCGCCCATAATCTCTCTCATACACCCATGAACACACATCCCCCTTCTTACTCACACACAGAAACTCCCACCCACCCACCCACGCACCCACCCACCCACACACACACATGGTGATCTTGTCAAGTCTGTGCAGCATTGCATTGCCCTGGCCCAGTGCCTGGGGGAGCAGAACTTCTCAGCCATTACCATCCACCGAGGGATGCCCCAGGAGGAGAGGTGAGTCAGAGATGGGGAAGATGTTTTGTGTCCTTGGGAGGAAAAGAGGCCCTGGAGAGAAGGGACTTTCAACATTTTTCCAATTTCCTTTCTCCTGAAGGCTTTCTCGGTATCACCAGTTTAAAGATTCTCAATGATGAATTCTTGTGCCTACCAACCTATTCAGCCGAGGCAAGGACATGGAGCAAGTGAACATTGCCTTTGACTGTGACAGCCTGAGGATTCTGACACCCACCTGCATCGGGTAAGCCCCACACCAAGAAGAACACCCCATTGTCCTCCCCCAACCATCTATTTTCTGCATCTTTGCAACCCTCCATCTTCATCCCTCCTTTTGGGTGTCTTCCCTTTTTGGACGTCTTCCAGTTCTATCCTCTGTGTCCTTCCAGGTGGCCACAGCAGGCCAGTTTGGCCCTGAAGGCTTGGTCATCACATTTGTGTCAGATGAGGATGATGACAAGATCCTCAATGATGTGCAGGATCACTTTGAGGTCAATACTAGTGAGCTGCCTGATGAGATAGACATCTCCTCCTACAGTGAGTATTGATCTCGTGAAACTGGCCTCCCCAGCTCTTTAGATTCCCCTTGTTCTTTTGTTTGTTCGTTATAAATCCTATTACTTAGCAAAGCCTCTCCTGCATAGTGGACAGTTGACAGGTTCATGGCCCCCTGGTCTTGATGCCCTGTTGGGATGTAAGTTGACCTCTATATTAGGTCTCTTTCTTTTCTTGTCACATTTCTTTTTCCCACCTTCAAGTCTATCCTCTGAACCCACACACCACATAAACAACTGCATGTATGGGTGCGTGTGTCTCTGCCAACGTCACTTTTTCTTCTCTGTGGCTTTTCCTAACCATGCCGTGTTTTCTGTTCAGTTGAACAGATATGGTAGAGGACTTACCCACCCATTCTGGAATGTGGCAGCTGTCCTTCTTCAGGAGATGAAACCATGGGTAGGAGCAAACGAGACACTGACAACCCCCAACCCCCACCTCATGGCTTCCCTCCTTTGCGTCACCACCACTCCTAAACGTCCATTTCCTGATTTGTCAGAACTTTTTTTCAACAAAACTAAAAAACACATGCATCTGTGATGTCTGTAAACGCTCCATCTTTTTATTGGATTTGGGGTGATGTTGTTTTCGGGTATGATCCAGGGTATATTCCTGTAAGGACTGTGTGCCCTGCTGTGGGGCAGAGGTCAGTGGGAGGGGTCAAAGTGGGGGATGTGACTAAAAAGACTGCAGAGACCATGGCTCCCTACTACTTTCCAATTTCTGACCATTTGTAGAGGTGTCTTCCATTTTTCTGAGTGGCCTGGAAGAGGCTGGGATGTTTCTGATTGAAGAGCTCTTGGGGCTGGTGCGTAATATTTCCATTATTGAAGGGTGAAGTGGGAACTGGTGGAAAGCTTAGGCATCTCCTCCCAGGCTCTCTCTGTGTCTCCTCATCTGTTTCTTCAGCTTCTGGGTCTTGAGCACCAGGGTGTGGGCTTCCCAGGCCCCTTGCTGCCCTTCCAGTAGGGCCTGGGACAGCTCCACCTGCTGCTCCAGCAACTCCTCAGCTTGGGCCAGCTCAGCTGAGGGGGTGGGGCTGGGGACCCAGGGTGAGGGGGACATTGGGGACGGAACATCACCACAGGCAGAGGTCTGAGGCTCTCTGGACGTCAGGAATTATGCCTCTCCCATTTTTGGACCCTATTTAAGGTCATCTGTACTGTGCAGCCCAGCTAGCTTCCTGTCTTAGGTAAAGGCCTCTGGGGGACAGCGATCACTGGCCCAGGGGCTATGACTGGCCTTGGACACGTATATAGGGTTATGGGAAAGAAAAGATTGGCTGTGTCCCCCCCCCCAACCCCAAGAAACAATGACCTCTTAGATGGGAACTCTTCATGGACTGTGCAGGAAGGGAAGCGTGTGGGGAGAGGCAGCCCTGAGGCCTGGAGTGGGGTTGGGTTGGGCAGCTGAGAGTTGGAACTAGGCAACAAACTCCAGGAGTGTAGGAGGGTGGTATCTGCATGCCTGTGATGCAGGATAAGTTTGAAGGGATCCCCTCACAGTACAAATAACCCCCACATGCCCCTCACGACCTCCACCCCCACCCTTGGTGCTGCTTACCTGAGGGCATGACTTCATCTTTCACCAATACCACACTGTGTTGATTACTGTAGCTTTACTGTTAGTCTTGAAGTCAGGCTGTGTGAGTCCTCTGACTCTGCTGTCTCATGGTGTGCTGGCTACTCTGGCTCTTTGGCCTCTCCATATAAACTTTAGAATGAGTTCATCAATATCCTTGCTGGGGTATTGACAATATCAGCTGTCAGTATCTAAAATAACTTTCCGGGATTTTAATTTGGATTCTGTTGAATCTATAGATCAAGTTGGGAAGAACTAACATCTTGACAAGATTGAATTTTCCTAGCCATGAACATGGAATATTTGTCTATTTATTTAGTTCATTGATTTCTTTCATCAAAGTTTGGTAATTTTCCTGATATAGATCTTGTACAAATTTTGATAGACTTACACCAAAGTATTTAATTGTTTGTGTGCTAATGTAAATAGTATTGTGTTTTTAGTTTCAGCTTCCAGTTGTTCATTGCTGATCTATAGGAAAGTGATCGACTTTTGCATATCAACCTTGTGTCCTGCATTTTGCTGTAATTGCTTGTTAGTTGTTATTCCAGGAGTTAGTTGTTGTTGTTGTTGATTCTTTGGATTTTCTACATAGACAATCATGTCGTCTGCCAACAGAGAAAGTTTTATTTCTTCCTTCCCCCTCTGTATACCTTTTATTGCCTTTTAAAAAATTTTTTTGGTCCTGTATTAGCTAGGACTTCCAGTCTGATGTTGAAAAGGAGTGGTGAGAGGGGACATTCTTGCCTTGTTCCTGATCTTGGCAGGAAAGCCTCTGGCTCTCACTTCTCACTATCTAGTATGATGTTAGCTGTGGGTGTTTTGTAGACATTTTTTTTTATCAGATTCAGGAAGTTCCCTCTCTATTCCTAGTTTGCTAAGAGTTTTTATCATGTGTGAGTGTTTGATTTTGTCAAATGCTTTCTCGGCATCTATTGAGATAGTCATGTAAATTTTTCTTTTTAGCTTGTTGATGTGATGGATTACACTCATTGATTTTCCAGTGTTGAACTAGCTTTGTATACTTGGGAGAAACCCCACTTTGTTATGGCATATAGTTGTTTTTATACATTGTGAGTTACATTTGCTAATATTTTGTTGTGGATTTTTGCATCTATGTTCATGAGATATTGGTCCATAGTTTTCTTTTTACTCAATGTCTTTGTCTGAGTTTGGTATTAGGGTAATATTGGCCTCATCGAACGAGTTAGGAAGTGTTCCTTCTGCATCTGTCTTCTGAAAGAGATTGTCGAGAATTGTTATAATTTCTTCCCTAAATGTTTGGTAGAATTCACCAGGGAACCTATCAGGGCCTGGTGTTGTGGAATGTTATTAATTATTGATTCAATTTCTTGTACAGATCTAGATCTATTTGGATTGTCTATTTCATTTCAGTTTTTAAAATTATTTTTTGAATAATATTAGTTTGCAGAAGAGTTGTAAAGTTACAACACAGATTTCCCATATACCCTTCACCCAGCTTCCCTTCATGTTAATATCTTACAAAACCATGTCAAGACTAAGAAAGTAAGAAACTAACATTGGTGTAATACTATTAACTAAACTATAGAATTTATTTGGATTTTACCAATTTTTCCACTATTGTCCTTTTTTTTGTTCCAGGATCCAATCCAGGGTAGCCTAATATGCATTAAGTTATCATGTCTTCTTAGTCTCTTCTGATCTGTTGAGTTATGTAGTCTTTATCTGTTTTCATGACCTTGAAAGTTTTGACGATTATTGGGGAGATAATTTGTAGACTGTCACTCAGTTTGGGTTTGTCTGATGTTTTCTCACCATTAGACTGGGGTTATGGGTTTGGGGGAAGAACACCATAGAAGTGAACTGCTCTTCTCATCACATCATGTCAGGGGGAGCATGATGTCAACATGACATTTATCTCTGATTACATTATGTCTGCCAAGTTTCTGTAACTTTTCCCTCTCCATATTCTATTCTTGAAAAGTGAGTCACCATGTCCAGCCCACTTTCAAGGGGAGAGAAGGTAAGCTCCACCTCCTGGCAGGAGGATCCTCTTGCATCTATGTTCATGAGAGACATTACTTGGAATTCTTCTGTAAGGAAGATTTGTCCCTTGTCCCTCATTTAAAAATTTTCAATCACTTATCTATTTCAGTATGAACTCGATATTAATTTTATATTTTTGGTCATAATCCAAGACTACTGGTATTTTGCTGCTCAAAGTGTTCCAGCTTTGTTCCTAAGGAGCTCTTTCATGTTGGCTCCTGTGTCCCTTTGACATGAACCATTTTGGGGGGAGTTGAACTTCTCTTCTGTCTTTACAAGATGTTCCAGGCTCATCTTGTGTTGTTTCTGTCTCAGCTCTAGGATCAGCTGTTTATCTAAGGATCCCTGGTTCCTTTTCTTGGAGAATGATATTTAGAGACTAAGATCTGGACAGTGGGTGCTCATTTCACTTTCTAAAGAGGACACAGAGGTTCTAGAGCCGTCCAAGCTCACACAGGCAAATAGGAGGCTCTCACTTCAGCACCATGTTCGAGTTTGTTCAGTGCAGCCTTTAGGACCCAACGCACTATGGCCAGTTCTCCACACATGCCTCTCTTTGTTAAAGCTTCTGTTTTTTCAGTCTTCGGGGCTTAGACTTGAATAATTTAATTTCTTAATATTTGGTGACTTTCCTAAAAGAAGAACTTTAGTCTTACAAAATTGACTAGAATAGGCAAGAAGACAAAAAAAAGCATATGGAGAAATCTCTTGTATTTTACTTTCATTTGGAATATTTTCCTCTTCCTGCTGCTGCTTCCATGTCGCTGGGCCTGGGGGAAGGATGGCTCCCTGGGACTAAGAGAGAAAAATGATGATGTGGAAACTTCTTCCTTCATTGCCTCCCCCAGCTCTTCAGCTTCTCCTCTGGCTGTGCCCATCCTCCTCCCCCACCCCTGGCCCAGGAGCCCTTCCTGCCTTCAGCCTCACCTAGAGCCCAGCCTCTCCACTAGAGCTGCCCCTTAGTGGGAAGTGAGCCATTCCTACCGCAGGAGGGCAGAGGAGGAGAGGGAGAGGTCAGAGCCTGGGGCTGTGGGAGAAGGAACAGCAGGAATGACGGAGGTTAGAATAAGAAGGACTTCTGCATGAGGATGAGATGTGAGTGATCAGAGGTGGACTGAGGACATTGCCAACATCTCCATTTAGGAGGGAAGCATTGGGTACAGGGGCAGAGAGCATGGGCAGGACCTGGATGAGATTCACCCCCACCCTCACCCCTGTCCTCTGAGAACATCTGACCCCAGGTCACATCAGGGGTCCTTCAGGCCCAGGTCATCCACCAGGCAGGTGTATCTTGGCTCCTCTCCAGCGAAGACCCCACCAGTGCCCAGCCCTTGTGTGTTTTGTCTCCCCTGTGTCAGGTCCCCGTGAGTCCTGAGTCCACAATCAGCTCCTTCCCTTCCTGCAGCCAGGTCAGCATGGTGTTGGCAGGGAAAGAGTTAAATGCTCAGCCTCTCACAGTGTGATTGCCCTCAGGGTCCTCCTTGTCAGTCACCACGACCTTGGGGGACCCTGGATGCTGGAGAGATGGAGTGAGGTTGGGCCCCACCTTCGCTTCCTCCCTCTTCTCCTAGTCTTCCTCCCCAGCAGCGCCTCCTCCCTCCCCCAGCCCCAGGACTTCTGAAAGCCCAGGCAGGGAGGGGGGAAGCCCACTTCTGTGCCAGGAGTCTTTCTACAGTGTGTGCACTTCCACTCCCACTGTAGTTGTATGGCCTGCTCCGTGCAGAGCCCCGGGTACTTGCAGAAGGCGATCCAGGAATGTTCTTCCTTCAAATGTCTGCGTGGCTCAGTTCCTCACCTGCTTCAAGTCTGCACAAGTGTCATCTCAATGAGGCCTGTCCTGACCACATCATTGAAAAGTGTCACCTCTCCCATCACCTTGCCTTGACTGTGGACTTTGCATTGTTTTTTTTTTTTTCTCTCTCTCTTGTATCACTTTCTAACACACGATGAAGTTTTCTTTTTCTAAGGATGGCCTCAGCATTATCCCCTATTCCACATGCTCCTTTGCAATGTGATCTCGCCATCTCTTATCTAGAGGTGGGGCCTAACTCCCTTCTTCTTGAATCAATGACCAGCTTTCACGACTAGAACATGGAATGGTGACATTGCTTGAATTCTGAGGTTCTGACGTAAGAAGCCTTGTGGTTTCTGACTGGTCCACTTGAAACACTCCCTCCCAGAACCCAGGTGCTGAGCTGGGAACAGCTAAGCCACATGGAGAAGCAGGTGGAGGAGAACCTAGGTCTCCCTGTTAACAGCCCCAGTGAGCTCCCAGCCAACAGCCAGCATCACCTGCAGCCCCATGATGGAGCCCTCATGAATGTTCTAGATCCGTCGGACCTCCAGATGACTGTGGTCCCAGCCCATGTCACATGGAGCAGAAGAGCTGACCAACTCAGCCCTGTCAACCCACAGAATGAGAGAGAACAAAAAGGTTGTTATGTATTTTAGGACTGTTCGTTACCCAGCAATAGATAATGGGAACGCATCCCATATAATTTATTACTATTGTGATGTATTCGTTTATTGTCTGTCTGTCCTGTCAGACTGTAAGCCTCAGGAGAGCAGCTATTTTGTCTGTTGTGATTAAATGATCCCCAGGCCTGGAACAATGCCTGCTACAGAGGTGCTCATGGAATATTTGTGAGTGAAGGAGTAAATGCTGGGACCACGTTCCTTAGAGCTGAGTCTGAGACTGAAAGGGAGAGTTTATGGTGTTGGTTTGGAGGTTGTCTTCCTCTGCTCCGGCTGCTGTAACAAAATACCACAGACTGGGGAGCTGAAACAGGAGAAGTGTATTTTCTCACAGTGCTGGAGGATAGAAATCCAAGGTCAAAGTGCCAGGAAATTTGATTTCTGATGAGGGCTCCCTCCTGACTTGTGGATGGCTGTCTTCTCACTGTGTCCTCACATGGCCTTTCCTCTGTGAGTGCAGAGAGAGATCTCTGGTGTCTTTTTTCATAACCACCAGTCCTGTCAGACAGGGCCCCACTCTTATGACCTCATTTAACCTTAATTCTCTCCCTAAAGGCTTATCTCTAAATACAATCACATTTGGAGTTAGGGCTTCAATGTAGATTTTTTGGGGGATACAACTCAGCCCATAAGAGGGCTCCCCCCGTGATGTGTGTGTGTTTGGATCCTACCAATTGGTCTTGGTTTCTGGAACCCCTGGACAACACAGTTCTCAACACTGCCCCAAACGCATGTCTTGCCACATTAGCACAGCAGATGGGAAGTGCCTGGCCACCAACTGCTCCAGATGTCTCTTGGGCCAGGAAAGGGGTCTGTCTAGGTTGCGGGGTCATGAGTGACTGCTGCCCGGATGGCAGCTGTGGCTTAGCTGCGGCATGTGGCGCTCTGGGACATCCTCCCCTGGCTTGTGGAGCCCATGTTGTCAGGCTGCTATAACAGAATGCCATAAGTTGAGTAGCTTATAAACAACAGAAGATTATTTCTCACAGTTCTGGAGGCTGAGAAGACCAAGATCAAGGTGCTAGCAGAAGGGTGTCTGGTGAGAACCCTCTTCTTGGTTCATAGATGGTTGTCTTCTCACTGTGTCCTTGCATGGTGAAAGGGACTGTGGGCTCTCTTTTATAAGGATGCTAATGCTACTCCTGAGGGCTCCATTCATGATCTAATCACCTCCCAATGGCCCCATCTCCAAACACCATGACATTAGGGATTAAGTTTCAACATATAAATTTTTAGGGGGACTCATTCAGTCTATAGCACCCCCAAATTCCTGGGTAAGTATTCGGGGTAGAAATGAGATTTAGGGCTGGGGCTGCAGAGCTCCTAAGTTCAGGACTTGGGGCAGCAGAGAGCAGGGCGAGAGGAGTCCAGTTTGAGGATCTGGGTGCTTGTGTCACCAGAGAGGAAAGGGATGGGATCCCCAGAGTCCTTGGGCAGCCAGCTGTAGAAGGTGTATTGGACACTAGTGGGAATGGGTAGCTGGTTGCCTTGGTCCTTTTGCTGAGATCCTTGTAGCCCCACCACATGTTCATCAGCTGATCCTCAGGGGCCCCTTGGCCTGGTTCTCAAAGAGGAGGAAGGGACCACTGAAGGCTGGAACCACTGGCTGCTTTGGGCTGGCTTCAGACATGGCTGTGATGTCCTAGCACAGGGAGTGAGAGCCTGGAAATTCTGGGAATTTGGGATCAGGGCTGGTTCCTACAAGGGCAGCACAGGCACTTGCCCTTTGCTCTCTATGGTCCAGTACCCAGAAAACCCTCTCCAAACACAAGCCCACAGGTGTCCCCTAGGCCAATCCTTCCCACGCCTCTCCCGTCCCTGGCTCCTTCCCCTCTCCTCCTTGTAACCTCTACCCCTCTGATGTCATTATTTCTGTCCTGTCCTCACTTCCCCTGGAACATCCTCTCCTTCTTAGACCTAACGCCCTGGGGGCTTCTCTCCCCCACCCCCATCCCATATTGTGAGACTCACTGGATTGATCCAGCCCCAGAGGCAGCGGCAGGAACAAGTGATAAGGACTCAGGAGTCCTGGGTCCCCTGCTGGGAGACTGAGGGCACCCAGTTTGTTTTGGGGGTCCATTCTGGACCTGGGAACCAGCTGTTATGGCCTGGAGACCTCCCTGTGCCCTGAGGCAGAGTCTACAGTGACTCAATGGGGAGGAACATCTATGTCAGTGTGGATTTTGAGAAACACGTCACAGCCTGAACCTGACACGGGACAGGGGCACCCTGTTGTGTGCAGAGCTCTGTCCTGCTACTGGGGGCCCAGGGAGACCCTGCAGAGGTCCTGGCTGAGCAGGAGAAAAGGGAGCTGGGTCTTCTGTCCTCTGCACTGTGGCCACATGGGGACGCCATTGCTCTGCTCTCAGATTGTGACTGACCTGCCTGGGAGGGTCTGGGCTGTAAGTTGGTCAGAAATGGATGACCTCAAGGCTGGGCCTTAATGAGGGGAAGAAGCTTCTGAGTAGCCCTGGACTCCACAGGTGTCAAGGTCAGGGATGGACAGGGACTGAAGGAGAAGAGAGCTCAGGAGCCCTGTACTGGCTCTGAAGTTTCCATCTCCTCCCTGTGACCCCTTTCCCATCCCCTTGAGGACAACACCTGGGAAACTGAAAAGTAGAAACATTTTCTTCTACTCTATTTCTTTTCAGTACTCCTCCTTGATGTAGCAACAATAACAATATTTGTATAAATTTTTCTCAGGAGGATACACGAGGAATTGGTATCATGCTCATCTCTGGCAGGGGACCTGAGGGGGGCCTGCGGAGGGAGGAAAATTTCCCACCTTAAACCCTTTGGAATGTCTTGAGTGGTCTTTTCAAAATATGTTACACTAAGAATCTCTTTCATTTGCAGGTCACTTTCCAGTTAACGCCCAGTTTACACAGATGAGGCCGTGTGATGGGCCTGTTACCACCTGCAAACACAGGTTCTTTACCCACCACACAAGAGGGGCCAAAGGAAAACTGAAACGCCAGGCTTATGGCAAGGAAAGGGCTTTTATTTCGGGTGACATGAGCCGGGAGACGAGAGTGAGCCCTCAAATTTGTCTTGTTTTATCTCATCTTCCCAAAAGAGAGGAGTTGAGGGGTCTTAAAGGTTGTGAGGAATGTGGCTGCTTGTAGACAGGCGGGAGGAGTCAGTGCCCACAGGCCTGCATTAGGCCTTGGGAACTGCTCCCAGGGAGGAGGAGGAGATGATAAGGAATCCAGGTGGGCGACCTTGGCTGTTTGTCTCCATGGCAGATAGTGGATTCTGGAGCCAAGGATCCCGGGACTAAGCAGGGAAGGAGTGCTTTGGTTTTAATCCCATATATGCTGGATTTAATGTAGGGGAAATGATATCAGGGCCGGCATCAGACCAACATGCAGGCCCTTCACTGTGTGCTCCTCCAGCATGCCCAGGGTGTTCACACTCAGAGCCTTCACTGCTGTTCCCCTGCCTTTTCAGGCAGCTCTTCCCTCCCTGACATTCTCTCCAAACGTCCTCACTCAGAGGCCCTCCCTGCACCCCCCTGCACGTGGCACCTTCAGCCTCCCTCCACCCCTGCCCCACTTTGCCTTTGTTCACACCCTGTTCACTATCACACGTTTTTACATGTGCTCATTTAATTGTTTATCGTCTGTCCGTCCTCTAGAATATGAGCTTCATGAGGACAACGATGGGGGTTTGACTGTTCACGGCTGTTTCCACTGCCCTAGAAGTGCCTGGTTGTTGATTTTAACAATATTTGTGGGGCCAGCCTGGTGGTGCAGTGGTTAAGTGCGCAGGTTCAGCTTCTGTGGCCCGGGGTTCGCCGATTCGGATCCCAGGTGCGGTCATGGCACCGCTTGGCAAGCCATGCTGTGGTAGGCGTCCCACATATACAGTAGAGGAAGATGGGCATGGATGTTAGCTCAGGGCCAGTCTTCCTCTGCAAAAAAAGAGCAGGATTGGCAGCAGATGTTGGCTCAGGGCTAATCTTCCTAAAAAAAAAAATTCGTTGAATGATTGAGTGAATGAATGTGTGAACGCACATGCAGACTGACACACTCACAGACACACACTGCCGGACACCAATGCAAAGACATTGTCAGACACACTGACATATTCATACACAGAACACACACACACACATTGGCACACACGGACACAATTCTCACACACGCACACTCTTGAAGCCGAATTTTCATTCCGTGTTATATTGTGAGCGTTTTTCATGTCATTATGCATTGTTATTTTAAAAATTTTATCCAAATTATTGTAAAAAATTTCAAACATACTTCCAGTTTGAAAGAATAGTACAATGATCATTCTAGTTTTAATCATCTTAATATTTTCCTGTATTTTCTTTATGTATGTAATAAATAATATGGCTATAATTTTTGCCAAAATACTTGAAAATCACCTGCAACATCATGACTCTTATACCTAAAGAGTTCGATATTCATCTACTAAAAATAACCTTTTTATTCAAACTATGTTATTACACTGAAGAAAATAACTATATTTCCCTAATACTCTACAATGTCAAAATAATATAAAATTCTTTTAATTTTCCTCCGAGTGTCTTTCATTTGGAGAAGAGGAGAGCTCAGTGTTGCCTGTGCCATCTCTGAGGTTTCCTTCTTCTTGCACCCTCTCTCCCAGCCCCTTGATGTCAACACTCCAGGAAACTGGAAAGTGGAAAGATTTTCTCCTGCTGCCTATTTCTCAGTTTTGTGAATAAAATCATCTCTTACTTGGGAACATCTCAGTGTCTACATAATATTCCATAGTGTGGACATGCACATTGGGACTATTGAGACTAGGAGCACAGCTGCCCTAGGCTTTCTGTCCCCCCTAGTAGGACAGAAGAGGGATCCCTGTGCCAGGGGTCACACGTGGTGGCCCAGAAGTCACATCTCCAACAGCAGGTGTCAGGCAGACCTGAGACCAGGTGTGAGCACACTCGCCTCCCTCAGGGTGGGAAGAGTGAACATATGCACATCCTATAGGCCCTTGCTCTCCTTCAGGCGCTCCATCCCATAATCAGGGGGTCACACAGGGTGGCCCAGAAGTCACATCTCCAACAGCAGGTGTCAGGCAGACCTGAGACCAGGTGTGAGCACACTCGCCTCCCTCAGGGTGAAGAGTGAACATATGCACATCCTCTAGGCCCCTCCTCTCCTTCAGGCGCTCCATCCCATAATCAGGGGGTCGAGAAGTGGTCCACAGACTAAAACCAAGACCCAATCACCCCCAGCCTCTTTATCTCCTTTGACAGAGTCCAAGTGAGAGCCCCAAACCGCTGCTCCTCCCCACCTTCATTTCTCACAGACTCACCCTCATTATCTGCCTTGAATCCACCAGGACTAATATCACTATGTCCTTTCCTCTGTTTGTGTCAGTCACTCCTGGTCCCCCAAATATCCTTCACTCTCACCTCCACAAGGCTCTGTACACCCCTCTTCTGTCTCCTCTCGCACCCCCTCACCAACTCCTGAAACCTATCTACTGCGCCCCCTGCAGTTCTCAGCCCATGATCAGCAAAATCTCCAAAGACCTCTCTCACGATGTTCCCTTCACATCTCAGCTCTGACAGAAACCTGGGTCTCCCTGAGGACATGGTTCCCTCTGGAGTCCTCTCCCACGAGGTGTTTCCTCTCCCACAGACCTTGTATCCCTGGACCTGGAGATGAGTGGGGCCCTTGCTCATCATTGCTGCTCTCAGACCTTTGTTCCTCCCTCTTTTCCTAACATCTTCAGATGTGAATCTTCTGTCATCAGATCAGCACCCCCAATCCCCTCACTGTATGTGTTCCCTATGGACTTCCAGACCATGCCCCTCATTCCTCCACTCTTCGGGCCTGGCTCACTGTCACTGTCTCCAGCAGTGCTATTGCCTTGATCCTTGGTGGTTTCAGCATGAGATGTGGTAAGCTGAATAGTGGTCCCCAAAGATGCCCATGCCCTAATCCTTGGAATTTATGAATAGGTTGCCTTACATCTCAAAAGGGATTTTGGCAGTGTAATTAAGGCTAAGACAGCCCTGGTGGTCTAGTGGTTAAGATTCGGTGCTCTCCGTGATAGCCCAGGTTCATTGCATGGTCAGGGAACCACAGTACCTGTCTGTCTGTTGTCACACAATGGCAGTTGCATGTTGCTGTGATGCTTAGAGCTATGCCACCAGTATTTCAAATACCAGCAGGGTCACCCATGATAGACAGGTTTCAGTGGAGCTTCTAGACTAAGACAGACTAAGAAGAAGGACATGGCCACTCACTTCTTACAAGAATTGCAATGAAAACCCTATGAATAGCAGTGTGAGCGTTGTCTACTACAGTTCCAGAAGGTGAGAGGATGGCTCAAAAAGACCAGGCAGGGTTCTGCTCTGCTGTACGCAGGATTGCTAGGAGTCAGACCAACTTGATGGCACTAACAGCAAATTCAGTTTAAGGACCTTAAAATAGAGGGATTATCCTGGTAGGGAGATTATTGTGGATTATCTGGGTGGGCCCAAACAAATGACATGAATCCTTAAAAGATGAGAATTTTCTCTGGCTGAAATCAGAGTGATGCTCTAGAGGAGACGTGGCAGAGGGGAAATCAGAGAGGTCTCAAGTGGGAGAAAGACTGGTGTGCTGTAGGGGCCCATGTTGGAGGACTGAAGAGATCCTCTATGGGCTAAGAGTGGCTCCAGCTGACAGCCAGCAGGGAAATGAAGACCTCAGCCTTACATCTGCAAAGAAGTGAATTGAGAGAACAGCCTAAACCAGCTTGGAAGTGGATTCTTCCAGCATCCCCAGTAAGGAACACAACATGCGACACCTTGATCTCAGCCCAGTGAGAACCTGTTGGACTTGTAACCTACATAACCATGAGATAATAAACGGGTGTTGTTTAAGCCACTAGGTCTATGGTAATTTTTATGGCAGTGATAGAAACCACACAGCAGAGAGGATGCTCTCACTCCCTGACCTCTCCTTTCCCTGAACTCCTCTCCTCCATGACCTCCTACTCGGCTCTCCCAGGGCCCCCACTCCCTTGTACCCCTAGACCTTGTAATTGCCAATAACCCAGCCCTTCCAGAGTTTCCATGCTTTCCATTCTCTGATCTCCATCTCTCCTACTCATCTTCTTGCAAGGTGGCCTAAGGAACACTGGTAGTATTATTTCATCATATATTTTTCATATATTGCCTGGAAATTGCATTGATACCCACAGCATCAATCATGTCCCCCTATTATAGTGGGGCATTTAGAGGCCAGGTAATAAACGGAGTCCTTGACAAAGTGTGGCTCAGAATGAGACCCAGACCCACCCAGCAATCATCCCCCTTCCTTGATTGCATAATTGGAAAGGATATACTTGACAGTTGAAATAACCTCCACACGGGGTCCCTGGTCTGTGGAATAAGGTCTCTCTTTGTGCTGTAGACCAAGGAAACCTCTGAAATTGACCCCATCTTGGTCAAATCAGAAATGATACTGTGTCCCAAGGGCAGGCATTGTGGAGGTTTTGCAGGTATTGTAGGAGTTAGCACCCCCATTAGAGACCTGATGGATGCAGGGACCATTGTGGTGTGGCCTATTATCTCTAGTTAATTCAGCAATCTGTCCCTGTAGGAACCAGATGCGGTCTAAAGGATGCATGAGCTACTTCAGACTCAACCAAGTAGTGGTCCTGATGCAGCTGCTGTGCTGGATGTGATGTCACTGCTAGAGCAGGTTAGTGAGGCCTCAGGCACACGGTATGTGGCTGTAGATTTGGTGAGTCTGCTCTTTTTTATTTCTGTTATAAATGTGGACGTGGAATGATTAGCATGCATACAGAAGGAACAATAACATTTATTTATGGTTTGCCTCAGAGCTCTTTTAACTCTCCATTCTTCCATGATATTGTTTTAAGAGATCTGGACCTCCTGGACATCACATAGAATATCACGTTAGTTCATTTAATTGACAACCTCATGTTGATTGGGATGGATGAGTAATGCTGCAGGCCTGGTAAAGCATGTGCACTCCAGAGAGTGGAAGATAAATCTGACAGAGACTCAGGGAGCGGCTGCCTCAATTCGGTTCTAGAGGTCCAGTGGTTAGGGGCATGCAGGGATGTCCCCTCCAAAGTCAAAGACAATCAGGGCATCTTGCATCCCTCACTGCAAAGAAGGAAGCACACTGCCTGGTAGGCCTATTTTGTGTTCTGACAACACATTCCACACCTGGGTATATTGTGTGGCCATATTCCAGGTGACGTAGAAGGATGCCAGCTCTGAGTGGGGCTTGGACATGAAAGGACACTGCAGCAGTTCCAGGCTGTGGTGTAATCAGCCACCGTCCATCAGACCTGATGGTGTTGGAGGTGTCAGTGGTGGAAAAGATGCCGTGTGGAGCTAAAGGCAAATACCAGTGGAAGAATCGCATGCTGGCAGCTGGGATTCTGGAGTAAGGCCATGCCATCCACAGCAGAAAAACGTTACCATCCAATCCTTGGTTTCCGGATCACTGAAGTGTTAGAGGCATTCGTCAAGTGAGGAAGCCACAAGGGGAATTCCCCAGGTGGAAAAAAAGAGAAAGCAAAAGCCACCAGACGGTCACAGGGAAAAATCTCAAAGTAGTTTCCTCCAAGTCGACTAGCCACGGGCAGAGGCTAGGGTCCCATCTGGGTCTCCAGAATTGATAGTGAGCAATGGGCTCACTCTGCTCACTACCATCTGAGCCAATTAATCACAACGAGTTAGGGATCAAGAAAGGAAGTTTAACTAGATTAGATTAGCCTGTCAATCAGAAGATGGTGACTAATGTCTCAAAAACCCATCTTCAAAGATTACAGAATCTTGAGGCAGTTATATAGGGGAAATGGGCAGTAATGAAGGGGTTTCCTTCAGGCATGACAGAGCAAAGTTTTAATTTGTCAAGCTATTGGGGAGTACATATGTAAGTGGAGGCCATGAATGAAGAGAGCCTGTGAATTTGTTTGGGGTAGGTGCAGAGCAGTGAGTAGTCACACAGAGGAGGGGCTGGGGCCATTTAGCATCACAAGATGGCCTCACTTAGGCTCACTTACAATCCCCACCCACCCCTATCAGTAGTAACCCATAATCTTATGGTCAAGGGGGAGACAGGGCATCGTACTTTCTTGAGCTACTTCCTGCTGAATCAGGACGTCGTACGGGGACCATAGCAAGAAAAAGAGTTACTGTCCTTTTGAATCCATCAGAGGCGTCCCTTAAGGGAAGCTGTTGTGTTAACGACTTGATCAATTTGGAGTTCATGGCAGATAGGCATTTAAGAAAGATTAATATCGAACTGTAAGAAGAAGGGTTAGATAGACGAGTTCAAAGGTTTTTCTTTTTAAGACATATTTTAGCTCTTGAAGGGGTTCTGCCACCCACTTTCCCCTCAATCCAGGTGGGATACTTTCCTGTGAATTGGGGGCTGCCTTGATCCGGGACTGATGTATCCAGGGTTTTATGCCGGTAAGTTTAGTGATGAGTGAGTGGTGAGAAGAATCTCAAAGGGGCCCATGCATTTGAGTGACAACTGGTTTTTGGGTCCCTCATCTCTCCAACTTTTCAGCAAGACATGATCACCAGATTGGAAGGTGTGTAGTAGGATGTCAGACAGATAGGCAGACCTATGAGAAGCAAACTCCTGGACAGAAATTAATACAGAGCTTAATGATTGAACATAATTAGTAATTATAACATTCGTTAAAATGTTCAGAGATTCAGTCCCAGGGGAAGATGGCTGAAGGGTCTCTCATATAGAATTTTGAAAGAACTCAATTTAAGTCCACTTCAGGGAGCTGCTCTAACCTGTAGCAAGGCAAGGGGCAGTGACTTATCCCAAGTTAGTTGTGTTTCCGGGCAGAATTTGGCAATGGTCTTCTTAAGGGGTGATTTATTTTCTCCGTCTTTCCAGTTGATTGAGGTCTCCAAGCTGAGTGTAATATCCATTGGATGCCTAAGGTACTGGACACTTGTTGGGTTATTTGGGAGACAAAAGCTGGTTATCACTCTGCAAGGCATCAGGCAGACCAAACCTAGGGATAATTTCTTTTAGCAGCATGTGAGTGACTTCTGATGTTTTCTCAATCTGAGTGGGAAAAGCTTCTACCCACCTGGTGAAGGTGTCCACAAATGCTAATAAAAACCTAAAATTCCTAGCTGCCCGGGGCATCTAGATAAAGTCTATCTGCCAATCTCCAGCAGGACAATTTCCTTTATGCTGGGTGCCCAGGTGTGGGGGACTGGAAGTGGTCTTGGGGCTGTTCTTTGCACATATTATGTAATATTTTGTCATCTGTTATATAGTCCTTGGTAAGTGAGGCCCTATGATGTATGTTTGGGACCCATTAGATTTTCCCTCTGGTGGCCATGGCAATGTATGATAGTTACCTGAGCAGGCTCATTAATAACACCAAGCAGTTTCAAGATTTTAGGGCCATGTCTGATTTCCTTTTTCCCTGCTGTTGAGTCCCCTTTCTTTCCTTTCAGATTGCTTCATGAGTACGACTTTTTTTTTCTCCTTGAGCTAGATGTAGAGCCCGCATGAGGGTGATTATTTTCACCTTTTGAGCCGATGTCCCTGTGAGTAGGGCTTTGCCTCTGAAGTCTCTTGTAAAGTTATGACTGTGTACCCTACATGTCTCTCACCTTGATCCATGAAGCTGCTGCCATCTGTGAAGAGTTCCAAGTCTGGTTCTTCCAACAGGCAGTCCAACAAATTAGGTCAGCCAGAATACACTGTCTCCATAACTTGTAAGCAGTCATGTTCTGAGGCTTCTGATGTCTTATTAGGGAGCAAGGTGGCTGGGTTTAGGGAAGATGATACCTTTATCCATACATTTGAATTGTCCAAAAGGATGGCCCGGTATTTGCCCATCTATCCTGAAATGAGCCAGTATCCTCCTTTTTGTTCCAATAGTGCGAGTACTTGATGTGGCACGTATACTGTGGTGGGTTCGCCCAGGGTAAAATTTTCAGCTTTCTGTAAGATGTCACAGGTAGCAGCCATTGTCCTGAGGTGGTGGTGGCAGTGGGTGGGAGGCATCCCTTGACAGTCTGATCCAATTGCTTGGAAAAATAAGCCATTGGCTGGCAGGGGGGTCATACCAAGTTTTTGAGTTAAAACCCCCAAGCTTGTTTCCTACCTTCCATGTACTTACAGGATGACGGGCTTGTCCAAGTTAGTAATCCCCAAGGCTGGAGCTGAAATTAACTTTGTGTTGATGGTATCAAAGGCCACCTGACATTCCTTTGTCCATTCTGGTGGCTCCCAGTCTAACCCTTTTAGAATCTCATAGAGGGATTTTAGTATGAGACCATAGTCAGAATCCAAATCCCACAGAAACCAGCCATGCCCAAGAATCCTCGCAGCTGTTGCCGGTTGGTGGGAGGGCTCAGCATGCCATAGCCCTTTTTTTTGGTCTGGAAGCAGTTCCCTCTGCCTTTTGATAATGCAAACTGTAAGTATGGAACTTTTCGTTTGTAGATCTGTGCTTTCTTTTGTGAGAACTTGTACCCATATTCAGCCAAAGGATTTAAGGTCTTTATTGTGTTGGCCAGACATGCTCACAAATGGTGCACTGTATCAGCAATCATCCATGTGCTATAAGAGTAATCCTTCTTATAATTGTAAGTGGTTCAGATCTTTAGCTGGGGCCTCCCCAAATAGTGTACGGGAGTTTTTGAAGCCCTGGGGGAGCGCTGTCCAACAACATTGTTGAGTGACCTGATTATCTGGGTCACATCACACAGAGGGAAAGAGTTGTGATTCTTCCACGAGCGGTATGCAGAAGGACGCATCTTTTAAGTCAAAAACTGAAAACCAGCCAAATTCACCCCGAATGTTGGTTAGCAACGTGTAAGGGCTGGGGGCTGGGCACCACAGGGTGTAGGTCCTAAACCACCTCATTTGTGACACAAAGGTTCTGAACAAACCGATATGTCTCTGAATTGTTTTTGTTGTTGTTTTTTTTTTGTTTGACCGGGAGATTAGGAGTATTATGTGGAGACTGGCAAGGTCTGATCAATCCTGCCACCAGGAATTTCTGCAGAACTGGCTGAATGCTTTTCTGAGCCTCCTGTTTTAGTAGATAGTGTTTCAGGCTATATGAATCACTTGGACATGCCTTGTTTTCCCAGGCTTCCCCTCTGCCCACATGTCTGGTCTTACCTCCTTGAGAATCTCCGGTGGCAGTGGGTCAGGCAGCATGTCTGAACATCTAGCTGGACCATCTGGAACCATAAAGATGATTGTTCTGGTGGCAGTTGCACCTCTAGCTGGCCTGGAGCAAAAGTCACTTGAGCATTCAGTTTTCATAGAAGCTTTTGTCCCAGGAGATGAACAGAGCATCCAGGCATATAAATGTTTTTTCAGTTAAAATGATCTGAGGTATAGAGAGGAGAGTGCATCCAAACAAAGCCAGCCAGTTGCCCTTGTCCCTTTATGCCTATGGGATATTGTCACAGTGGAAATTGCCCTGCTCTGGGAAGGGCCCCCTGAGTGAAGTGTGTCCCTTCGTGGGTTTGAGAAGGAGAGAGTCCCTCTCTTAGACCTGGCAATCCTTCAGGCATTTCCCACCGGGCAACCAATGGGCCTGAGAAAAGAGGGAGGAGGAGGAGAAGCCCGGGGACTCCTCGGTCCATTGTCCCTCCTTCCCTGATCTAGACAGAGCAGCATAAAGGCTTGAACACAGGAGACTTTATCTTCCTTTCCTTCCTTCTTGTAGAACAATTCTAGCTGCAAGATGGTATCCTGATTGAGTGATCCATTTGGGGGCCACTTTTCTCCTGAGCCCAGTGTATGCTTGGGCCAGGCCACATTATAGTAAAAGATCCTTTTCTTTGTCATGGGCTCATAACTGAAGCCAGCCCCATTTGCCAGCATGCACCCTAGTGGGCCTTTTTTTATGGGGGGGGTGATGGATGGAGTGGTGCCCATGGAGAAAAACTGGCACACAGTCAAATCCCACTCCACCAAAACACAGTTTTTGCACTAGTGCAAAACAAGCCAAAGAGGCCAGAGATAATGGTTTAAGGTGGGCTAAAGATCTAATTTCCCAACTGTTTGTAGGGGGTCAGGTGCCTGGCAGAAAGTTTTTAAATCTTCTATTTTGCAAGAAGTCCAAGTCTGGTTTACTTTAAGTCCAAACCTAATTTCCACACAATGACAGCAAAGAAGCTACTGGACAAGACAGAAAAGCGGGGGAAAGTATGATCAGGCTGTGTTCATGACTTCCTCCCAAGGGTTAGCACACAAACACCAGTGCCCGCATTGAGGCGTACAATTCCGTGTTGACACTTGACAGTAAAGCTCGCAAACTTCACGTCCCCACAGATGATGTAACAAGCACTGGAAGGATGCTGTGGGATTCTGACACAGGGTAGAACTGGCACACAGACTAGTGGAATGGCACACACATTCACGAGAACAGACCATAGAGGCGTGCACACCATGGAAATACCGGAGACTAGTCTTCCAGATTATATGATAGGCAGTCTGTACTTTCCTTCATTCCTAAACAACGGCATCTAAACCAGATGGATCTTGGCATGACCAAGGCCCCCAGACAAGGAAAAAGGAATATAAAGTACCCGGGAGTGCAGTTTGGATTACTCACCTAGCTGCAGACACAAGTTCATCAGTTTACTATCCAATCCTTGGTTTTTGAATCACTGAAGTGTTACAGGTGGTTGGCAAGTGAGGAAGCCACAAGGGGAATTCCTCAGGTGGAAAAAAAGAGAAAGAAAAGGGCACCAGACAGCCACAGGGAAAAATCCCAAAACTGCTTCCTCCAAGTCGACTAGCCACGGGCAGAGGCTAGGGTCCCATCTGGGTCTCCAGAGTGATACTGAGCAATGGGCTCACTCTGCTCACCACAGTCTGAGCCAACTAATCACAATGAATTAGGGATCGAGAGAGGAAGCTTAATTAGATTAGATCAACAGCAAATCAGAAGATGATGACTAATGTCTCAAAAACCCATCTTCAAAGATTACAGAATCTTGAGGCAGTTATATAGGGGAAATGGGCAGTAATGAAGGGGTTTCCTTCAGGCAGGACACAACAAAGTTTTAATTAATGAAGCTCTTAGGGAGTACATGTGTAAGTGGAGGCCATGAATGAGCAGAGCCTGTGAATTTGTTTAGAGTACGTGCAGAGCAGCGAGTAGTCACACAGAGGAGGGGCTGGGGCCATTCAGCATAACAAGATGGCCTCACTTATGCTCACTTACAACCAGCAGGTGAGGAGAGCAGTCACATCTTCTGGAGGGAGAAGTAATGGACCCTGATCCACAGGAGGGTGGGGCTGTGTCAAACATTGGGGCAGGAGGAATACCTGTGGAACCCGAGTGATAGACTTTGGCACCTCCTGGTTCTCCCTCTGCTGTAACTGGACTGAACACGGGCAGCCCCCAGCCTGAGAAGGGTTTGAGTTCCACGAGCCCAGATCCCTCAGGTAGGAGGTTTTAGGTCACATCCCCACAGGAAAGCCACAAAGGCTCCCCTCCTGGGCTCTGAAATCCATGGCAGCATTTGCACAGAGGCCCTGCTTCCCATGGGCTGTTTCCAGAATGACTAGTCACAGCAGGGACACTAAGGCAGGCTACTGCTGGGAGACATGGGGCTCCTCTGAGAGCTGAATGTGGCTGAGGACCCCCTGCGGCCTTGCTCCATCCACTTAGATTGCCTAGTGGTCTAGGATAGTCCAACAAACCCTCTCTCCTTCTGACCATCACTTGGGATCAGACTTGCATCTCAGTCTGCTGCCTCTCCCGGCATTTTCTGGCTCCCTCTCCATATTCTCTGCTGGGTGTTTCTTCCAATAGCATACTGCTGAGTTTAATCCCATCTTGGTGTCTGCTTCTTGGAGGGTTTGGACTAACAAAATCATTTTCGTCTGTATACCAACGACACATTACTTATTCCATCTTGTAAAGTCCTCTCTTTATCTGCTCTCTTTTGCTTGTCTTTGTATTCTCTCTTTGAGGTAACAGATATTTATTGTTTCAAGTCACTAAATTCTGGAGTAGTTTGTGGCACAGCCATAGATAACTAATAACTCTCCCTTAATTTCTATTACTCTACATCCTTTGATTTCCTCAGAAATGCCCTCTCTCTTTGCTATTTCCAATTCCTCCCTTGTTCCCTCTTTTCTTTTGTCTTTTCTCCTTCTCTCTCTCCCGCCTCCTTTTTTTCTTTTTATTATGGAAGAATTCAAACATATAAAACAACACCATGTGGTTATGCTGAAAGGAAGAATTATCTGGACCTATATGCTAAAAGTATAATGCCAACATACATGGAATGAAATAAATAAAATTATTAATAGAATCTGAAAAAATGCCTAGGTGATTCTGCAGCCAAAGCAGTTGCTTTCAACTTTTTTCTGTTTTTATTGGGCCAACCCTGGTGGCCGAGTGGCTGAGTTTGGTGCACTCTGCTTTGGTGGCCTGAGTTCGGTTCCTGGCACTCACCTAAACCACTAGTCTGTCAGTGGCCATGCTGTGGTGGCAGCTCATGTACAAAATAGAGGAAGATTGATGACAGATGTTAGTTCAGGGCAAATCTTCCTCAGCAAAAATTAAAAATAAAAAAATTTTCTGTCAAGAATCTTCCTCTGTTTTCTATGGGAGCCACCACCACAGCATGATCACTGACAGACTAGTGGTGTAGGTCTGTACCAGGACCCCTACCCAGGCTGCCAAAACAGAACATGCCAAACTCAGTCATCAGGCCACGGGGGGCTGGCCCCACTTTCAACTTTTAATTCCTCCCTTTCAGCTGAGATTTGTATTTTCAGAACAATCACATTAACAGCATGAACTCTTACATTCCTGGTAAAAGTTAAATTGGCACAAGCACTTTGGAAATCAAGTTAGCATTATCTGGTACAGTTAAAGTACACACCCCATATAATCCAGCAATCCTATTCCTGATCATACACTCTGGGGAATTGCTTGTCTATGTGTCCCAGGAGACACGTTCAGTAATGTTTACAGCAAAAACTGGAATAACCCAATATGCATCAGAGGAAAATAGAAAAATTGTGGTATAATCATAAAACGTAAAACTTCAGCAGTAAAAATAGATGAATGACAGCCTCACACACGAGGGATAACTCTCCTCTGTAAATCTGAGTCATGAAGAGTCTATGCAGTACAAGTTCACTGTACAGGCAGTTCAAAACCAGGCAAAACTAAATACTATTTGGTTTGGGGATATATATACTAATTGCAAAATCTCTAGAGAAACTCAAGGGAATAGTAAACATGAGGCTCAGGGTAGAGGTTACATCTTGTGGATGGAATGGAGTTGGCCATGGTGGCTTCACAGGTTCTGTTTCTCACAGCACTGATGGGCGCTCGGGTATTTACCTGGTCATAATTCTGTAAACTGGCATTTTTCAAATTGCAGCTTGGGAACCATTTCTGATTAACTTTTTTAAAATGACAGAGTAAAGAAAATACCAAAATTCATTCAAAGGATCCTTCGCAAGAACTACCCACATTGGAACAAAGCCACAGCCAATATTATGAGCCGTGTTGAGAGAGAGGGCCAGGACGCCATAAAAAATTAGCACCGGCTAAAAATAGGCCACTTGATCTTTTGCTCACTGGCATCTCTGTAGATTTCCTGGTCTGTGTTCAATCTGATGACAATGCAATTCTATCTTGAGAAGGATTTGATGTGTTACATTTAACCTCACATAGAACTAAATTAACTACTTCTAGAGAAGTGGAAAAGCACATTGTTCATCAATATAAACTAAACCGGAAAACCTTATAAAGGAATAACCAACCAGTAACAGAATAGAAACGTGAATGGAAGACACAATGGAGCTGCTTTAAAAAAAAACTTTAGAGGCACATATTTACGGTGCTTTTTAGAATCACTTTGGTGTCCAAGTCACTTGTACCAAATCTCATTCCCAAAACACAGGGAAAGACGTTAAATTTATGGTAGGATGCCACTGAACAGCCAGTTTTTAGAAAACCTTGTTCCCAGATTGGAGTTAAGCATTTCTGCCTACTGCATCCCACCAATATTGTCGTCATGATGCTAAGCTAGGTGTACAGCCTGAGGTATGAGATTCACATTTTTCTAATTCAAAAGCAATTTCATTAGGCAACTATATTTGAATATGATCTTGAGTAAGAAATCGGTATTTTAACCAATATTTTTGACATTCTTAAATTATATTTGAAACTTCTAAAGGGAAACAAAGATAGTTATTATTTTAAAGATATTATTATTATTGCACTCACTTCTTAGAAGTACAGTATTTGATGTCACTACTATATGTTCTCAACTTTGTTGCAGCTTATTGAAGGGAACACTATTATTAAAGGCATTTGCAAGAAAAACTTACAAAGATTGTTGTATCTCCTTTCTCAAACTTTTAATTATTATTTTCCAAAAGAGAAATATAAAGCACTAAAAAAAAAAATCAGATAAAAGAAGCACTGATTTACAAAATTCTGAAACAATATCTAATTTGAATTTTGGTATTAATATGTATGTAAATTCTTTGATACTCCTCCTTTCTAGAGGTGGAGCTTAATTCCCTCCTCTTGAGTGTGGGCTGCACTTAATGACTCATTGCAAACTGATAGAATAAGGGTTATGACATGGTGTGTGACTATGATTCTAGGACATAAAACACATTGCAGCTTCCACTTTGTTTGCTCTCTCTCTTGGATCACTTCCTTTGGGAGAAGCCAGTCACCTAGTCATTAGCCACCTTATGGAAAAGTCCACATGGCTAGGAACTGAGGCCTCCTGGGGCAATCCAGCAAGGAACTGAGGCCTCTTCCAACAGCCATATGAATGAACCATGTTTCATGGGAATCTCCCAGCCCCAGTCAAGCCATCAGATGCAGCAGCCCTGGCTGACAACTGGACTGCAAACTTGAGAGAGGCCCTGAGCCAGAAGCACTCAAGTAACCCTCTGCTGGATTGCTGACCCTGGGAAATTGTGGGAGATAATACATGTTTGTTGTTTTGAGCTGCTAAATTTTGGGTAATTTCTTATCCTGTGGTACATAACTAACACAGAGTCCAAAGACAGAGTGAATTATTGCACTTTAAGTTTTGCTTGCTCTAAATTAATTACACTATTTCCCTCTTATCAGCACTTTTGCTTTCTACGGTTTTAGTTACCTGCTGTCAACTGTGGTCTGAAAATATTAAATGGAAAATTACAGAAAGAAACAATTCACAAGTTTTAAATTGCATGCCATTTTGAGCAGCTTGATGAAATCTTGCAGCATCCTGCTCTGTCCTGCCTGGGAAGTTACTAATCCCTTTGTCCAGTGTATCCACACTGTATATGCTATCCGCCCACTAGTCACATAGTAGCTGTCTCGGTTATCAGATCAATTGTCCTGGTATCACAGTGCTTGTGTTCAAAGAACCCTTATTTTACTTAATAATGGCCGCAAAGCACAAAAGCATGCATAGGAAAAAACACAGTGTATAAGGTTTGATACTATCCCCGGTTTCAGGCATCCACTGGGGGTCTTGGAAGGTATCCTTGTGGATAAGCGGGACGACTGTATTAAATATTACACCCATCATTTGGTTTTAAGACAAATTTCCATGTTTAATAAACAGGATGCATTTTATTACCATTCACAACAATCTATTTATTTGCACTTCAACTTCTAACCATGGCCCAATTAAACACAAAGGAATAACCAGGCTGTGCTCGGCTGATTCCATGATGGTCCACAACAACCACTTTCTGGTTACTCTCTTTCCCCCCAGTTATTCAACCAAACACTAACACAGATGCCGCTGAGAAGGGATTTTGCAGATGTAACTAAGATCTCAAATCAGTTGATTGTAAGACAAGGGGATTGTCCCGAGTGGGACCGTCCTAATCAGGTGAGGCCTTAAAAGCACTGGGTTCTTCCTGAACAAATAGATTCAAAGGTGAGAGGGATTCAATGTGAGGGACTTTCTCCATTGTGGGCTTTGAAAATGGAGGCCGCATGGCAAAGAATGCTGGTGACCAGTAGGTGTTGGGAGCAGTCCTGCTCTGGCTCCTCACTGACAGTTGTCAAGGAAGGAGGGTCCTCAGTCGTACAACTACAAGAAACCCAATTCTGCTAACAAGCTCTGTATAAGCTTAGAGGAAGATCCTAAGCTCAAGATGAGAACCCAGCTTTGTGAAACCCTGAACAGAGAACCCACACACACAACGCACGGAATTCTGACTAAGGAACTGTAATCAAACAAATGGGTGTTGTTTTGAGCCACTAAGTTGTGGTAATTTGTGACGCAGTAACAGAAACTAAAACACAAACTCACTGTGCAACAGATAAGGACATAGCATTTTTGCCAGTGGAATGAATTTATGAACGGATAAGCATGCTAGTACCATAAAATAAAATCTTTCCTAATTTTTCATTTTATGATTTTCAATAACATAATTAAATTTTAATACAATAATATTTCATTCATTTATTCAATGACAACTAATTTAATCCCTACTATGTACAAGAATGGCTGTATATGGCAGGGATACACCTTTGACCTAAACAGCCCAAAGCCCCTGTGCTCATGTGTGTTACATTCTAGAGGTTTCCCAAGAGTGAGACGGAGCCATTGGAGTGTTTTAGTGGAGAAATGACACATCCTGACTCACATTAGCAGGATCCCTGACCCCTGTGGGGAGGATAGTCCATGGGTGGCAGGTGAGGGGTGGCACTGGTGCCACAGTTCAGGCCTGAGAGGGTGGTGGAGATGAAGGGGGGAAGAACGGGGAGGGGGACAGAGAGAAGGACTGGAGAAGCAGGGGTATGAAAAGAAGCAGAGGGAAAGAATTCTAAAGCAGTGGAATCCTCAGACTTCAACATACGTATTGCTTTATAGATCTTTAGTAAATATATCTACAAGCCCAGCAGGGTAGCCTTTGCATTTGGTGTTTACTGTATTCTGTGGGGCTGCCTAAAAACTAATGCCCCTTATGTTAATCAGTTTAGTAATTGTGTCCCAATAAAATATTCACACTGCTCAGATTTGAATAACATAAAAAGAGGCGGTGCAGGGGCTCTGGTGAATGGCATTCTGTCTGCACGACCACTTGCAACTTTGAGAAAATTAATGCACAACAACAAACTGTGCTTCCTCGTGCTTCGTTGTACTGAGGACATGTCAGGGACTCACAGGGACAAACGGAATGAAGATCATTTTAAAATACAACAACCTGGAGTCACAGATATACTGACTGGAAAGTAACAGGAGCTTTGTGAGTCCAACTGCAGGGCTGTGCAGAGACATTTCTGTACGAAGGGGCCCAAATCACTGCTTTTACAGACTGGATTCGGTTTTCAAGATCGTGTTATACCCACTGTGGTTAATAAACAAAAGGAAGCTGGTCTCCATGAGAATCTCTACCTGGTGTTTTCAGACACAACTTTTCCAGGTTGAAATAGAAAACCCGTCCCTCCACCTCCATTCCCAGGGCGACCTCACTCTCTGGCATTCAGTTCCCTGGGGCTGAGTTTTCTTCTAGAAGAGTCCAGGGGACAGGTAAACGTGTGGGAGGCAGGGAGTCCATTTCAGGAAGAGTGATTCTAGTAAGAGGAGTAAAAGGGGCTGAACCCAGCCTGGGGGTCTCTCCCGGTTTCCTCAGACAGCCCCGGGGCCAGGATTCAGGGAGACAGTGTGACAAAAAGTGCTTGGTGCAGGAGGAGAGGGGTCAGGACAAAATCCCAGGTCCGTGGACGTGGTCGTCAGGGTCCCAGGCCCCGAGGGCGGTGTCTGAAGCTCAGTGGTGGGAAGTCCCTGTCTCCCTGAGTCTCACTTCTCCCTCACAATGTGTGTCAGGTCCTCCTGCCTGGAGACTCATGACGCGGCCCCGGTTCTCACTCCCGTTGCGTGCCCGTTTTCTAGAAAAGCCAATCATCGTGTCTGCGGTTCCTCGTTATAAAGTCTGCACCACCTTCTGGGACTTAGATTCTCCTCAGACCTTAAGAATGAAGGTCACGGCGCCCGGAACCCTCCTTCTGCTGCTCTCGGGGTCCCTGGCCCTGACCGAGACTTGGGCAGGTGCGTGCGCGGTGCAGACGAAATAGTCTGTGTGGGGTGCGGAGCGAGGGGACCGCGCGGCAGGACGCAGGCCCCCGGGGAAGGCGCGTCTCCTCGGACCCAGCCCAGACCCCCAAGTTGGCCTCAGCTATCCTGCCCCTCCCTTCTCCTGCCCCGCCCCCTTCCCGCCTCAAGTCCCCGTCCTTCTCGGTCCATCGCCCGTTTTCCGTCTTACGAGACCCTGGCCCGTTCCCTCCCGGCCCCATCACCCTGGGACCCGGGGACCCGCGCCGGGAGGAGGGTCGGCCGGGTCTCAGCCCTTCCCCGCCCCCAGGCTCCCACTCCATGAGTTATTTCTACACCGTCGTGTCCCGGCCCGCCCGCGGGGAGCCCCGCTTCATCTCCGTCGGCTACGTGGACGACACGCAGGTCTCGCGGTTCGACAGCGACGCCGCGAGTCCGAGGATGGAGCCACGGGCGCAGTGGATGGAGCAGGAGGGGCCCGAGTATTGGGAACAGCAGACGCGGTGGGCCAAGGACCAAGCACAGAATTGCCGAGGGAGCCTCTACGACCTGCGCGGCTACTGGAACCACAGCGAGGCCGGTGAGCGACGCGGGCCCGGGTCCAGGTCGCGACCCCCCATCCCCACGGACGGGCCGGGGTCTCCCCAAGTCTCCGGGTCCGAGATTCACCCCGAGGCTGCGGACACGCCCAGCCCCCGGACCCGGGAAGAGCCGGCGGGAACTTTTCCGCAGTTTTAGCGTGGGTCTAAATGCTGCCTGTTGGTCCGGGCAGGGGCGGGGCCGAGTGGGCGGGGCTGACTGCAGGGCTGGGTCAGGGTCTCATACCTACCAGCTCAGGTTTGGCTGCGACGTGGGGTTGGACGGGCGCCTCCTCCGCGGGTACAGGCAGTCGGCTTACGACGGCACCGATCACCTCGCCCTGAACGAGGACCTGCGCTCTTGGACCGCGGCGGACGCGGTGGCTCAGATCACCCGGCGCAAATGGGAGGCGGCCGGTGTGGCAGAGTACTGGAGGAACTACCTGGAGGGGGAGTGCGTGAAGCTGCTCCTCAGACACCTGGAGAAGGGAAAGGAGACGCTGCAGCGCGTGGGTACGAGGGGCAGCGGGACTCCTGATCTCCCCAGGGGCTCAGCCTGCCATCCCGCAGAGAGAGGAGGGAAATGGGATCCACACCTGAACGTGTCCAGGCCGTGGGTCGGGAGACTGAGTCCGCTAGGGTTTTCAGATCCAGTGCCGAAGAGTGGCTCCCCAGAGGGCTTGCCTTTCTCTCAGGGACATGAAGGGGTCCAGTATCTCCGGGGATGGAGGAGGAAGCTATCTCTGAAATAAGTGACAAGCGGTTCCCTTTGACTCTGGCAGCAGCTCTGGGACTTTGTCTCTCAGGCCTTGTTCTTCGGCCCCACACTCTACGTGTTTGAGGTCTAAAGGTTTTCTGAGTCGTTTGGCCTCCACCCAGCTCAGGACCAGAAATCGCTTTACTCCCATTCAGAGACCTGCCTTCTACCCTGGGCTGAGTCACTTTGATTCCAGAAATTTTCAAGGAGTGGAGATTATTTCAGGCTTCTGTGTACAGGCTGGTGTCTGGGTTTTGTGCTCCCTTCCCCACTCCAGGTCTCCGGTCCATTCTCAGGATGGTCACATGAGCCCTGCTTCAGTGGCGTAATGGATGCAAAATTCCTGAATTTTCTGACCCTTCTCCTCAGACCCCCCAAAGACACATGTGACCCGCCACCCCATCTCTGACCGTGAAGTCACCCTGAGGTGCTGGGCCCTGGGCTTCTACCCTGCGGAGATCACCCTGTCCTGGGAGCGTGATGGGGAGGACTTGACCCAGGACACAGAGCTTGTGGAGACCAGGCCTGCAGGGGATGGGACCTTCCAGAAGTGGGCGGCTGTGGTGGTGCCTTCTGGAGAGGAGCAGAGATACACGTGCCATGTGCAGCACGAGGGGCTGCCTGAGCCCGTGACCCTGAGATGGGGTAAGGAGGGAGCCGTGGGCTCAGAGCATCTTCTCAGGGAAATCAGGAGCCCTTCTGGAGACCTTCAGCAGGGTCAGGGCTGAGGCCTGGGGGCAGGGCCCTCACCTTCCCTTCCCTTCCCAGAGCCGCCTCCTCAGTCCACCATCCTCATCGTGGGCGTCATTGCTGGCCTGGGTCTCCTTGGAGCTGTGGTGGCTGGAGCTGTGATCTGGAGGAAGAAGCGCTCAGGTAGGGGAGGGGTGTGGTCTGACATGTCTTGTCCCACTAGGGTGTTTCAAGCCCAGGTAAAAGTTTGTCCTGCCTGGTTAATGGAAAGTCCCATCCACAGGCACATGTGCTTTCCTAGTCTGGGACCCTGTTTGCTAACACTTACTCTTTAGTAAAGCACTTGTGAGAATGAAGGATAAATTTATCACCTTGATGAGTCTGGTGATGGGGACCTGATTCCCAGCAGTCACAGGACAGAGGAGATGGTGAGGGGAAGTCACAAGTCACAGGTCACGAGGGTGGTTGGTCCAGTCTCCACACATGTGCTATCGTCATGTTTCCTGATCCTGCCCTGGGTCTGTAATCACAGTTCTGGAAACTTCTCTGGGCTCCAGGACTAGGGGGTTCCTTTAGGACCTCATGGCCCTGCTCCCTTCCTGGTTTCTCACAGGATGTTTTCTTCCCACAGATGGAAAAGGAGGGAGCTACACTCAGGCTGCAAGTAAGTATGGAGTGAGTGTGCTGCCTGAGACCCTTTGATAGTGTAGACGGGAGCCCATGGGGGAGCTCACCCACCCCAGAGTTCCTCCTTTAGTCTCATCTCCTGTGGGCTCTGACCACATCCTGTTTTGTTCTATCCCAGGCAGTGACAGTACCCAGGGTTCTGATGTGTCTCTCAAGGCAGGTGAGATTCTGGAGGCCTGAAGTGGGGAGATGCTGGGGTGGAGGGGCCTGAACTAGGTTATGGAGACTCTTTGATTGGGACATTCTGAGCATGTGGTGGGCTGTTCAGAATGTCACTAATTACAGTCAGTGACAAATTGTTCATAATTATTTTCTTCTATAGCTTGAAACAGCTGCCTGTGGGGGACAGAGTGATGCAAGATTTGTTCCTGTCCCACCCTCATTGTGACTTAAGGAATCTCTGACTTCTGCTTCTGCAAAGGGCATCTGAGGGTGTCTGTGTTCCTATTAGCATAATATGAGGAGATAGGAAGACTAGTCTCTACCGTGACCCCCTCCCACACTGACCTGTGTTCTGTCCCCTGATTGACTTTCCTGTTCCAGCAGACGTGGGGTTGGCTCCATCCCTGTCTTTACTTCGTGTTGCCCTGAGCTGCAGCTTCTTCCTTCCTTATTGAGAATAAACATCTGGATATGAACTTGTTTTTTCAGATTCTTGCCATGAGGGATTGATGGGTTAATTAAAGAAGAAAATTCCTAAAATTTGAGAGGGGAAATAAATGGAGGCTCTGAGAACCTTCCAGAATCTGCCTGTTCACTGTGCTGAGTCTGTTGCAGGTGGCGACAGGAGAAGGCTGTGAGGAGCTGAGCGTAAGACTGAGGCCTGTGCCCAGTTGATGTTCAGTGCATTGTGGCCTTTGACATGGTGACTCCTTGGTGGGGACATCTTCTCTGCTTCTTTGTCCTTGTCCTTTCAGGAGAACCTTGTCCCACCAGGACCTGTGAGCACAGGGATTTGGACACCACCTGGGCCTTGTGTCTCCAGGACCAAGTGCAGGGCGGGCTTCATGTGGCTGGGTCAGCCTGGGCTCAGGCTTGGGTCCAGCCCTCAGCCCCCCTTTTGGGTGTTTATTTATTGTTCCTTTGTTTCTGTAGCGGATTGTGCCTGTTCTTGTTCTTCTGTATAAGTTCTGGTCATTCTCCTCTGGGTGTCCCCCATCTCTGACAGCAGCAGGAGTCATTTGGTCTGTCATTGTCCCCACAAGGCCAGGTGGCCCTGCACACGGGCATCTGTACTGTCCAGAGATGAATTTTCAAACTCGTCCAGCTCTGTCCTTGGGCAGCTCTACCTAGGGCTTGATTGTCATTTCCACCTTTCCCCAACCTTCTCAAAGGAGCCAGATTCTGTGGGAAGAGGGACCCTATAATTTCCCATCCTAGGCAAGTTCCTGTTGGAATTCTCCTCTGCGGCCTGCTCTCCCTCCCTGCCCTTAGCGCTGGTTCCCCCAGTGCTGGCTCCAGTCTGAACGCACAATGTATAAAGCAGAGTCTAGGTTCATACTTGGTTGTACAATAGGACTCAAGTGAAGGATCATTGTTTTCTGAAGAGAGAACTGTAATTGTGTGCTGGGGTGTGCAGGAGGGTTGTTGTGGGAGGGAGAGATGGAGGGAGGGGAAGGGGAGAGTAGCACTTGTGAGAAAAGTACAGGTGGCGTTGATGTCAGGATGAGTGGACATTGTGCTGGAGCTGCCACAAAACAACATTTGGCCTCAGGTTACATTATTGAAGATGCCGTGTCTAGAAAAGGGAGTGCTGTACACTGAACACTCATTCACCTGATACTGGTTGTGTGCTAGATTTATAATATGCTATTTTTGTACCTGGGTAACGTCACTGAAGTAAAAACAGAAAAATTGCTGGCCTTGTGGAGCATATGTTGTAGTGGGAAGAGACATGCTATATACAATAAGCGTAGTGAATAAGGACCATTTTATGTTAGAAGGTGGTAAGCGCTACGGAAAAAAATGCAGTGGGGAAGGAGATCCAGAGGGTGGGTGTGGGGACAGGGACGATAGCTGTTTTAATTTGGGGGGTCAGTGGGAGGCAGACTGGGAAGGTGACTTTGAGGAAGGATGTGAAGGACATGAGGAATTACCCACGAGGGTGTCTGGGGGAAGTTGTTTCCAGGCAGGGGAACCTCCAGTGCAGATGCGCTAAGGCAGGCAGGTGTCTGTGTGTCCTGGAAAGAACAAGGAGGCCGGTGTGGCTGGAGCAGAGAGCAATCGAGATGAGACAGGGGTGCGGCCAGACCATGTAGACCTGGAGGATGTCAGAAGGGTTTTGCCTTTGCTCTGAGTGTGATGGGAAGTTAGAAGACAGTTTAGAGCAGGAGAGGGACATGGTATGAGTTCTCCTTTAAAGGATCACTGTGGGTGCTGTGCTGAGAGCAGAACTGGGAGGCAAAGGGCGAGGGAGGCCCTAGGGAAGCAGCAGGAACCAGGGCAGGGTTCCAGGCTGGAGGAGGCCATGGCTTCCACTGCTGTGATCGGTGGAAAGAGTGGGAAGCGACTGGATCTGGATACATTCTGAACATGGACTTTGCAGCATTTCCTAGTAGATTAATCTGGGAATGAGAAAGAAGAGTCAAGGAGGACACCCCAAATTTTGGACTGTGCGGGGAGAAAGATGGAGTTGCTGTCAGCAAAGATGGGAAAGATTCTGGAAGGAGCATATTTATAGGCATTCACTTTAAGAGATGGTGGAGCTGAGATGTCTATTAGAAATGCAAGTGAGATAGCAGATTGGCAGTTGGACAGATGAATCTGGAGATTAGGAGAAATGTCCGGGCTGGATAAATAGATTTGGGAGGTGATACAATGTAAATGATATCTAAAGCCTTGAGAACAGATGAGGTTACCAAGGGAGTGATGGCTATAGAAGAGAAAGGAACAAGGACTGAACCCTGGACCCCCCAGTGCTAAGGGTTCTGATCAGACTACATACCCGGGGCAGACTGCATGCTTCTGGTTCCATGTCTAGAAGGCATGGAGACCAGAGAGTCCCAAACTTTCCTGTGCACAGGAATCCCCTGGACATCTCAGTAAGATTCAGACAATCTTGAATAGAGCATGAAAGTCTCTATTTATAACAAGGTTGGTACTGATGTGGTATTCAGGTCACACATTTAGTAGCAAGAATGTAGACCAGAGGGGCTGGTCCAGTGTCACAGTAGTTACATTTGCATGGTCTACTTCAGTGGCCTGTCCTTGGTGGGTTTGGATGCCAGACCTGGGCCTACTCACTGCTCATCAAACCATGCTGTGGGAGTATCCCACATATAAAATACAGGAAGACAGGCAGATTGGCAGAGACATTAGCTCAGGAACAATCTTCCTCACCAAAAAAAAAGGAATGCAGATCAGGATTCCCTGATAGCTGGGCATCACCCTTACCTGTAGGGCTTATTAATTAAGCAGTTCCTTGGTCTTGTGCCTAATATTCTGAGATGGTGGGTCTGGGGAGAGGCCTGAGTATTTTTTAAGAAGCCCCACAGCACTGCTGGTGCTCAGCCCTCATCACTGGGGTCTTTCTAGTGACCAGCCCCCATCCTGAAGCTATCTGGGACTCCTCAGACATCTCATTAGCATATGACACTCACTCATCACTCAGGAGATTCCAAGGGTTTTAGGAGCTCTTTGCCAGGAACCAGGGACAAAGAGTAAATATTTTTTGTTTATACTACAGGCTACTCTCTGGTCTTTGACTACAGATCCCTTATAGCAAAAGGAGCATAACAGTTAGAAGATGCTGGCAAATTACTGGTTCCCGTTCAGTCATGAACAATTAGTCCAGTCCATCATCCTCTTGTGTGAGAATGTCTCCCAGGGTGAGGTCACTCAGGTTTGCAGGCTTCCATTTGATCTTGTCAGGTTCCGGAAGCAGAAATAGTCTCAGCAATACATGGCTACACCTTTTCAGGCATCTGGATAATTGAGCTAAGAGACAATATCATCTGTTGCTCACACCTCTTTTGAGGTGGTAATGTAATATTGTTTCTCTCATTACACATCCCATTTATTCTTGCTTTACCTTCAGCTGCTATTTTTCCTTCTCTCCATTGATACCTAACCTTTCCACCTTTGGAAGGGACATTAGGTTTGGCTGCGGTGCTGGTCTAGACGCAGGCAGCAATACTAGTGTAGCAGTCCCTCCTCCTCAGTGCGCTCCCATTCATAGAGGGGTCACATAGGTACAGAGCTAGGGGGCTAACTGACCACCAGGCAATATAGCTGCATTCACTGTCAGCCCCGATTTTGCCAGATGGGGTGAAGGCACTCTCTACCCCTTCAGGTCCTTAGGAATTCTGACACAGGGGTTTAAAAATATAGTTACAGTTTCTTGCGTAGGAATCATTCCTGTTTCTGGCACTTGTGAGCATCCCTGACCTGAGACTGATGAGGAATTTTAGGCTGCTTAATTTTAAAACTATAGATGAGAAGCAGGCTCAGGGGAGTAGAATTTGCTTGCCCCTTTGTTGGGAAACATTTACATTTCTAAGGGAAACCTCTATCTGTAAAGATGCCTCCCTCTCTGTGCCAGGAAGAAGGAGGATGGCCTTATCTCTAGAAACTCTTAATGCCAGAGGGAAGAACTTAAGTTGTTTACTGCCTGGCAACCTCATGTAACTGACCACACGCCCCCCCCCCCCCCCAAATCCTCCTTTGTCTTTAGCTGAGGATAAAATTCAAGCGGTGACTTCTGCCATTTACTCAATCTGGTTTGATTCTTATCTAAAATTTGTGGGACTGCCCAATGGCTGGACCCTAGGGGCACTGACACCATTTTAACTTTTTTACATATTCTTTGTCTTGTAAAGAAATAACTCACATACCTATGCCTTAAATTTAGCCTTACTCTCTACCCAACTTTGCAGCAGAAGCAGCAGCAGCAACATGCCAGCAGCATCTCTGACTGCCCATGGGCCCTGTCCCCACGCAGAAGCTCTGCCTGCCCATGGGTCCTGTCCCCATGCTATTCTATACTATTCTGTAAATAAAAGAGCACTACTGCCAGATCTTAAGAGTCTAAGAAATCTTTCTTTTGACTCCTCGGCTCACGACCCCACATCAAGACCACTGCATCAGGCAGGAAGAAAGAGAGTCGAGGTGGATATAGTCATACCACCTTCCTCCACATTTTGGAAGAATTGTGGAGTCATACTAACACGGGGTTGGTGAGCTGAGGAGTCAAAAGAAAGATTTCTTGGACTCTCAAGATCTGGCAGTAGTGCTCGGTTATTTAGAGAATAGTGTGGAATAGCATGGAGACAGGATCCATGGGCAGTCAGAGTTGCTGCATGGAGACAGGACCCATGGGCAGTCAGAGTTGCTGCATGGGGACAGGACCCATGGGCAGTCAGAGTTGCTGCTGCTGCCATTGCTGCAAACATGAGTTGAGGGTAGGGCTAAATTTTAAGGCATAGGTATGTCAGTTTTCTCTTTACAAGACAGGAAAGAATATGTAAAAAGAGTTGTTAAAATGGTATCAGGGCAGGTGGGGCCTGGTTATTGGGTGGTCCTATAACTTTTAGATAAGAATCAAACCGGATTAAGTAAATGGCAGAAGCCACCCACTTAAATATTATCTTCAGCTAAAGACAAAGAAGGATGTTGGAGGGGGGGGGTGAGGTCAGTTACATGAAGTTGCCAGACAGTAAACGACTTAAGTTCTTGCCTTTGGCATTGATTAAGAGTTTCTAGAGATAAGGTCATCCCCCTTCTTCCTGGCACAGAGAGGGAGGCGTCTTTACAGATGGTGATTTCCATTACAAATGTAAATGTTTCCCAACAAAGGGCAAGCAAACTCAGCTCCTCAGAGCTGCTTTTATTAAAAGTAACCAACCCCCTTATCATCTGCAGTTTTAAAAGTAACCAGCCTGAAATAATCCTCATCAATACCAGCATCTTCCTCTACCCCTCCTCCCCAGATCTTCCAGGAAAAAGAGAGGAAACTTTCTAGTAGGGACATGCCTTTAGCCCCACTCATGTTGAGTGTGAGCAGACACCTGTGAAGATGTGTAAGCCAGCCTTTTGTGCCTCTGTATCCCCCACCACCCCATTTTAGACAACCAGTGTCCCAATTGTGCATTCAAATTCTCTATCACACTATTCCTCTGAGGAGGATGTCTCTCTGCCCATTGTTGGACTTTATGGGCTGTAAAGTGGGTTCTTTGGCCTGAAGAAATGTGACCCAGCAGTGCAAATTGGTGCACTGTCTTCTGTTCTGGTTCTTTTATAGCGCTCTGAGCATTTATATCTCCCATTGGATAAGCAAAGCCCAATCCAGGGTCAATATCTACTCCTGTCAAGACCCATTTGTAGCCCCCTGGGCCACCAGCATCGGTCTGATTTGCCAGCTATGTTCGAGACATTCCCACCAGGCAATCTGCCACATAGCCATATATTTTCTCTGGTTGGCAGACAGAACAGTTCTTTTTGGTATTTTTCTTCAGAGGATGCAAGTGGAATATGTCTAGACTCAGCCCATCTCTGCTTTGCTGCAGCCCCTCAATGTCTACTTATGTCATGGATCCAGGTAGCCACATCAAGGGGAACAATGTGTTATCCGCGCATTGATTCAAGTCTCTTCCCAACCCAGGAGGGCTTCTTGTGATGGGCATCAACATGTCGTACTTTACACACCCCTCAAATTCCCATAGTGATTTCCATAGGACTGTGCTCCATATGGGCGTTCCTTTAATAGACCAGGTTTCCCTTGCCCTTTGCCTAACCATATGGCCTGGCTGTTGACTACTGTCTATGAGTTTGTAAAAATCAAACATTAAGGGCTTTTATCATTGTTCAATTCTTCCATCACTGCTAGGAAAACTGCATGCAATTCAGCTCATTGAGCTGATCTGTTTTTACTTGATCAGAAAGATGATGTTCCAAACTGGGTTTTGTCTGCTCACCTTGGAACTGCCATCCATAAACCAGGCAGCTTCTCTTAGGTCAGTTGAGAACTGTTTTTAGGATATTGTCCAAGTGATGAAACAATCCAGCAACTCCTCATGCATTCCAAAGTTAGTCCGAGGGGAAGACAGGCTCCCTGCTCATGCGTGCATCCTTCCTGTATTTCCCTGGGAACACGATCCTGTATAACCTGTCTCCATTTTTAGTGGAACTCTGTTGAGCAGTGTCCCCTTCATCAGTGTGTTCCTCTGATTTTGTCGAACACAACATGGGTATTTCAGTTTTAAGATTATTTTACATCTTTTAGTCATAAGGGTAGTTTCAATTAATGTCCAATAGCAAGCTAGTAACTGCCCCTCAAATGGAAACTCTCTACTTCCAAGTCCCATTAGTCATCACTGGGAGATGCTCAGGGGCTTTTGCCAGAAGCTCCAGTGCCCGCTCCACCCAGGGCTCTTGTGCGGAGAGTGTGTCTGCACTGCACTCCAGTTTCTGTTCTACACTGTTGGGTTTCCACAGAGCATGTCCAGTTAATATGGCTTGAAGGGTGGGTTTACATGTCTTCTGTGTTACAATACTAAGTGGGGAAAGTGTTCCGCAGTCAGACAGAATTTCCATTCCCATAAAACAGTCAGGTAAGGGAGACACAACTTGTTCACTTAAAGCCTGTTTAAACATTCCAATTTCATCCAAATTTTCACCTTCATCTTATCAACTCTTACATTTGTGTATTCTCTCAATCTCACTGTAGCCCACTTTAGGGCTTCACCAATGGGTTTTGGTGCCACAGTGCATGGGGCTCCTGTGTAAAGGAGTCCTGGAAACTTCTCTCTCCACCCCTGACCCTTTGACCCACTCTTGTGTAGAAGGCTCTGGATCCCAGCGAGGCATCAAGCCAGATAGCCTTGGCTCTTTTGTCATCTTTACCTTGTTTAATCTGCCTGACTACTGAAGGTCAGGGTTCTCATTGTGATCTTTGCCTTCCTGCTTTTAAAAGTTCTCTAAACTGGGACAAATGGAGCCATCTTATTTGGGGTCCTTTTGATGTTGGGGAACCAGCAAGAGTCCCCTTGGTTCAACCAACCTTCAGTTGTGCTATAATAGACCTTTGTTTTAACCTCATCAATGTTTGTTTCTTCATTCCATTGTTTAAGTATCACAGGTATTAGTGTTCTCCAGAGAAACATAACCAATAGGATATATATAATATGATATAAAGACTTGGCTCATGGAATTACGGAGAATGAGAAGCCCCATGATCTACCATCTGTAAGCTGAAGACCAAAGAAAGCCAGTGCTGTAATTCAGTTTGAGTCAGTAGTCCTGAGAACAGGGGAGCTGGGGGTCTAAATCCCATTCTGACCGCAGAAGACTGATGCCCCATCTCCTGCAATGAGGCAGAAAAAGGGGTGAATTCTCCCTCCCTCCACTTTTTGTTCCATTCAGGTCCTCAATGGATTGGATGATGCCTACCCCCATTGGGCAGGGCAATCTCCTTTGCTGAGCCCACCAATTCAAATACTAATGTCATCTAGAAACTCCCTCCTAGACACATGCAGAAATAATGTTTAGCCAAACATCTGGGCACGCTGTGACCCCATCAAGCTGACATATAAAATTACCCACCCCCTGTCAATCTGGTACTGATATGCATCTCCTTAATCTGCACTTAATCTCCAAATAATGATAATGACAAGGTTATCATTTCACTTACCATGATTCAGCTATGCTGCATACAACTGAAAATGCATTAACTTCTTCCCCAGAAGAGAAGGTAAAGTGCTTGAGTGATGTTTATTCTTCTCTTTGTAAATACCGTGATGTAAAATTAACAGTACTTAAATACTATGATATAAAGTCAATGCATCTTATGCTACATGATAAGGGAAGGAGAGGAAAGAAAACAAAGATATTATACACACACACATAACCTTTTCATTATTCGTAACAAATGAACAGGAAATACTAGTCCTTGTTTCTTTAACTGATCACTTGGTTATAGTTACTAATTGTAACTACCTTTTTCACCATCCACTCTGTGTTTCTTTTGCCTTCAGCGAGCATCTCAGCTGGTCACTGTCTTTTGCCTGGTAGGGTGACCCAAACCTTCATTCCTGTAGAGTCTGGGTCATTAGTAGTCCTTCTTGCACTGGGTTGTTGTAATTTTCCATTGACCTTAATCACAGGGCATGATAATACTAAAAGATGCCCTAAGTGTTCTCCTGTGTTCCAGACATACCCTTTCTGACCTCCGTTGTGGAACAGTAGTCCAATTTTCCCTTGTCGTGAGGATCAATCACCTCACCCAGCACGGTAACTCCCTTCTTTGCCTGTTGATTCAGAGGCACAAGGAGCCCAAAGTGGCCAGATGCAAGTCTCAGCTTCCAGTTCAATGGTATCCTTGTTGTGTCTCCTGGTGGAAGCACTCCCTATTCTGGAGCTAAGACCTCTAGGCCAGTAGAGCACAAAGTTGTAGGAACAGGAAGCAAAAAGTTTGCTAGTGGCTCACTAGGGGTCGTAGTGTTGCCATTCCCATTTCCAATGCTCAATTCCTGGACCCAGGAATCCTAGCTATGGGAGAAACAGCAGCAGATATTGGATCCTGATTCAGAGCATATAAGCCATCTGGAGAACTTTGCCCCAGCCCTGCAAGCTATTGCGACCCAGCTGGTGGTATAACTGAGTCTTCAAAATGCCATTCCACCATTCTTTGTAGCCAGTTACTTCTGGACGGAGGAAAATGTAATAAGCCCCTTGAATTCCATGAGCATTGGCCCATTACCACACTTCTTTTGCTGTGAAATTAGTTCCTTGATCAGAAGCAATGCGTGTGGAATGCCATGATGGTGAATAAGGCATTCTGTAAGTACACACATAGTAGTTTTGTCAGACGCATTGCCTGCCGGGAAAGCATATCTGTATGAAGAGTAATTGTCTATTCTAGTAAGGAAAATGCTTCCCATTCAATGATGAAAGCAGTTCAATGGAATTAACCTGCCACCAGGAAGCTTGGTGACACCCCAGGGAATTGTGCCATATCAGGGACTCAGTCTTGGTCTCTGCTGCTGGCAGATTGGGTACTCAGAATTGGTACTGGCCACCTCAACCTTGGTGAGTGGAAGTCCATGATGCTGACCCCACTCATAACCTCTGCCCCTACCACCATGGCCACTTTGTTCACGAGTCCATTTTACGGTTATGGGAGTGACTAGGGAAAGAGGTTGACAGGTTTCCTCACCTGATTATTAAAATTCTCCTCTGCTGACGTGACCCTTTGGTAAGCATTCACATGGCACACAAATATCTTCACATTATTTACCCATTCAGAGAGGTATATCTTCATACCTCTTCCTCAATTTTCCTTGTTATCAATTTCCCAATCATGTTCCTTCCACATCCCATCCAGGCAAACCACTGACTGCAGTCGGTGAATCTGTATACAGTTGTGTATGTGACCATTTCTACTTCAAAGCAAAGTGAATGACCAGGTGACTTTTGTCAGTCCTGCTCACTGGGAAGATTTTCCTTCACTGCTGTTATTCAAGGGTGAGTACAGAAGGGGCTGTAGTGTCACAGCTGTCCACCTTCAGGTGGTGTCTGCCTATGGTGCAGAATCATCTATGGATGAGGCCTGAGCCATCTCTTCCTGTGTGAACTGAGTGTAGGGAACTCCCCAGTGAGCCCTAGGTGTGGGCTGGGAGAGAGAAGGTATTGTAGCAGGAGTACAGAAGATAGGCGGAACCGTGGCCATTTGGACCAATTTTTCATGGAACTTGTGGCCCCAGGGCCTTCTCATGCCTAATTGTGTATATACCACTTCCATTTGATGATAGAGTGCTACTGTGCATGCCCAACTTTATGGCTTGTGTGAATCAAATAACACCCATTTCATGATGGGTAACTCAGGTTGCATGGTAACTTGGTGGCTCATGGTTCTGTGTTCAGTCTCTACTGAGGCACAGTAGCAGACCAAGAGCTGTTTCTCAAAAGGAGGGTAGTTATTTGTAGAGGATGGCAGGGCTTTGCTCCAAAATCCTAAGAGCCTGCACTGTGCTTCACCCATAGGGGCCTGTCAAAGGCTCCAGACAGCATCTGTATCTGCTACTGACACATCAAGCACCACTGGATCTGCTCACTCATATGGTCCAAGCAGCAGAGCATCTGTCACAGCAGCCTGGACCTGTTGCAGAGCCTTCTCTTCTTCTGGGCCCCACACAAAACTAGCAGCCTTTCAGGTCATTCCACGAATGGGCCAGAATAACTCACCTAAATGAGAAATATGTTGCCTCCAAATGCAAAGAGGCCCACTAGGCATTGTGCCATGTTAATGGCTGTAGGATGGGCGAGATGCAAAAACTTCTCCTTCATCTTAGAAAGGAGATCTTTTCTTCCCCAGCTTTGTTGAAATTTGACATGTAACATTGCGTGAGTTTAACGTGTACGACGTGATGTTTTGATACATGTCTGTATTCCAAAATGGTTATCATGATAGGGTTACTTAACACCTCCATCACCTGATGTAATTATATATATCTATTTTTTGGTATTGAGAACATTTAGTTTGCTCTCTTAGCAATTTTCAAATATATACTATACTATTGTTACCTATAGTCACCATGCTGCATATTAGATCCTCAGAACTTACTTATCTTATAACTGGAAGTTTGTACCCTTTCACCAACATCTCCCCATTTCCTCCTTCGCCCATGCCCTGGCAACCACCATTCTACTCTCTGTTTCTATGAGTTTAGCCTCTTTAGATTCCACATATAAGTGAGATCATACTGTATTTGTCTTTGCCCGACTGATTTCATTTAGCATAATGCCCTCAAAGTCCATCCATGTTGTTACAAATGACAGGATGTCCTTCTTTCTCATAGCTGAAGAATATTCCATTTTATATGTATACCACATCTTCTTTATCCATTCTCCATCGAGGGACATTTAGACTGTTTCCATGTGTTGGCTATTGTGAATAATGTCGCAATGAACATGGCAGTGTGGATAGCTCTTTGAGATCCTGACTTGATTTCCTTTGGATATGCGCTGATGTGTGTCTGCTGGATCATATGGTAGCTCTATTTTTAATTTTTTGAGGAAGCTCCATACTGTTTTCCATAGTGGCTGTAGCAGTTTGCAATCTCATCAGCAGTGCACAAGATTTCCCTTTTCTCCACATCTTGACCAAGAGTTATCTCTTGTCTTTTTGATAATAGCTGTTCTAATGGGTGTGAGGTGATATGTCATTGTGGTTTTGATCTGCATTTCCCTGACAATTATGGTGTTGAGCATCTTTTCATGTACCTGTTGGCTATTTGTAAGTCCTCTTTGGAAAAATGTCTATACACATTCTCTGCTCATTTTCTAATTTGATGGGTTCTTTTCCTTTTTTCTATTGAGTTGTATGAGTTCTTTATATATTTTGGATGTTAACGCGTTTTCAGATTGACAGTTTGCAAATAGGTTCCCCCATTCTGTAGGCTGCTTTTTCATTTTGATGATTGTTTCTTTTGCATTGCAGAATCTTTTTAGTTTGATGCAGTCCACTTATTTGTTTTTGCTTTTCTTGCTTTTGGTGTCATATCTAAAAATTATTGCCAATACTAAAGTCAAGGAGATTTTTCTCTCTGTTTTCTTCCAGGAATTTTACAATTTCAGATCTTACATTTAAGTATTTAATCCATTTTGAGTTGATTTTTGTGGATAGAGTCATGTCGGGATCCAATTTTACTCTTCTGCATGTGACTATCCACTGTTTCCAACATTATTTATTAGACAGACTAAGCTTTTCCCATAGAGCATTCTTAGCTTTCTTTTCAAAAATTAGTTGACTGTATACATATATGAGGGTTTATTTTGGGGCTCGTGATTCTATTCCATTGGTCTACGTGTCTGTTTTTATGCCAGTCCTGTAGTGTTTTCGTTACTATCTCTTTGTAACATAGTTTGAAATGAGGAAGTATGATGCCTCCAGCTTTTTTCTTTTTTTTTCCTCAGGATTGCTTTGACTATTTGGGATCTTTTGGGGTCACATCCAAATTTTAGAATTGTTTGTTCTATTTCTGTGAATAGAGATTTGGAATTTGGATAGGGATTGCATTGACTCTGTAGATTGCTTTGGGTAGTATGGACATCTTAACACTATTAATTCTTCCAATGCAGGAATGTGAGATATCTTTCCACTTATTTGTGTTGTATTCAGTTTTTTTAATCAAAATCTTATAGATTTAATGCATACAGCTTTCACTTCTTATTGTAAATTGTTTTCTTCATTTATTTTTCCTAAAATTTGTTGTTGGTTTATAGAAATGCAACTGACTTCTGTAAACAAAAGTCAATTGCTCTTCTATATAGTGGCCTGAACAAATGGAATTTGAAATTAGCAACACAACAGTATTTACATTAGCATCCCCCCAAATGAAATACTTATGTATAAATAATGAAATATTTGTATGTATATGACCTATACGAGAAAAATTACAAAACTCTGATGAAAGAAATCAAGAACTAAATTCATTGAAAGGTATCCCATGTTTATGGATAGGAACATGTCAATATTCCCAGTCTGTCAAGCTATCAGTGCTTTCCAAATTGACCAACAGATTCAGTGAAATCCCAATCAAAATCCCAGCAAATTATTTTATATCAACAAAATGATCCTAAAGATTCTCTTGAGAGGCAAAATACCGTAGCAGGCAACACAATACTAAAGGAGAAGAACAAATTGGGAGGACTGACACTACCCATCTTCAGGAATAATTCTCAAGCTACAGTAATCAAGACAGTGTGGTATTGGTGAAAGAATAGATCAATGGAACAGAATAGAGAGCCCAGCATAGACCCACATAAATATAGTCTATTGATCTTTGACAAGTATCAAAAGCCATACAATGGAGCAAAGACAGTTTTTTCAATAAATTGTGCTGGAACAGCTGGACAACATCCACATGCAAAAAAGTGAATCTAGACACACATCTTACACCCATCACAAAGATCAACTCTAAATGAATCGTAAACCTAGATGTAAAGTACAAAGTTATAAAATTCCCAGAAGATAGGAGAAAACCTAGATGACTTTGGGTATGGTGATGGCTTCTTAGACACAACAGCAAGGGCATGATCCATGAAGGAAGTAATTGATAAGCTGGATTTCATTAAAATTAAAAAATTCTGCTCTATGAAAGACAATGTCAAGTGATTGAGAAGAGAAGCCACAGAATGGGCAAAAATATTTGCAAAAGATTGTCTGATAAAGGTCTTTCACCCAAAATATACAGAGAAGTCTTAAAACTCAACAGTAGGAAAAGAAACGACCTGATTGAAAAGTGGGTCAAAGATCTTAACAGTGATACCTTATCAAGGGAGATTTGCAGATGGTCAATAGGCATATGAAAAGATTCTCCACATCATGTGTTATCAGGGAAATACATATGAAAACAACAATGAGGTACCACTACACACCTGTTAGCATGGCCAAAATACAGAACACTGACCACACCGAGTATGAGGTTGATGTGGAGCAGCAGGAACCTTCATTCACTGCTGGTGGGAATGCACAATGGTGTAGCCACATTGGAAGACAGTTGGTGGTTTCTTACAAAACTAAACATACTCTTACCATACAGTCTAGCAATCACACTCCTTGGCATCTACCCAAAGGAGCGGAAAACTTATGTCGACGTAAAAACTTGCACACAAATGTTTATAGCAGCTTTATTCCTAATTGCCCAAACTTGGAAACATGTATGATGTTTTTCAGTAGGTGAAAGGATAAATATGCTGTGGAACATCCAGACAATGGAATATTATTCAACATTCAAATAAATTAGCTATTAAGTCATGAAATGACGTGGAGGAACCTTAAATGCATACTAGTAAGTGAAAGAAGCCAATTTGAAAAGGCTACATAAACGACTCCAACTATATGACATCTTGCAACGGGAAAGCTATGAAGACAGTAAAAAGATGAATGGTTGCCAAGGTTAAGCTAGGGGGTATGGTTAAGTAGGTGGGGATTTTTAGGGTAGTGAAAATACTCTATGTTATATCATAATGATGGATACATGTCATTATATTTATCCAAACCCATAGAATGTGCACCACCAAAGTAAACCCTCTTGTAAACTATGGCCTTTGGGTGATGTTGGCTCATCAGTTGTAACACTTGTACCACTCTGGTGAGGGATGTTGATAGTAGAAGAGGCTATGGGCATGTGGGGGCGGAGGGTATATGGGAAATCTCTGTACCTTGCTTTTAACTTTGCTGTGAACTTAAAACTGCTCTAAAAAAATAAAGTTTTAGTAAAACGAAAACAAAACAAAGCAAACAATTCATCTAGCTTGTTGTATGCATTAATAGTTCATGTTTTTTGATCACTGAATAGTATTCTAGTGTCTGTTGTACTCTTTGTTTATCTTTCCACTTTTGAAGGATATCTTGTTTACAGTTTTTGGTGATTATGAATAATGCTACTCTAAATATTAACCTGAAGTTCTGTGGAAATAAGTTTTCAATTCACTTAGGTGAATATGTGGGAGTGGGATTGCTGGGCTGCATGCTAAGAGTACGTTAAAGTTTGTAAGAAAGTTTCTTGATGTCTCAACATATGATTTCTCTTAGTGAATGCACCATAAGCACTAAAAATGTATGTATTCTGGGGGCCAGCTCAATGGCGTAGTGTTTAAGTTCAGACACTTTTAGTGCTTTTTTTTCGCGGAATCTTGTTTGAAACAAACCACTAGTTTTATTTTATCTGAAAATATCTTTTCTTTTTTTCCCTGAAGAACACTTTAACTGATGTAGAGTTTTGAGTTAACAGTTTGTTTTCTTATGGTGCTTAAAAAATGTCATTTCATTGTCTTCTGACTTCCATTGTTTCTGATGAAAAATTAGAGACATATTCACTGGTCAGTCTTATAACTGTTCCCTGTATGTAACGTGTAATTTTCCTCTGGTTGCTCTCAAGATTTTGTGTTTATCTTTGGTTTTTGTCAGTTTTACTAGGTGTGGTTTTATGTATATATATATACTGCTTGGGGTTCAACAAGTTTATTGAATCTATAAATTCATGTCTTTTACCAAATTTTGGAAAGTTTCGGGCTGATCTCTGACAAAATAGAAATGGCAAGCAATAGGATACATTGAAGTATATGAGGAAGCCATTTGATGTAAACCTAATTCAGCCTGACCTTGTCTTTCCAAAAGGGCCTCACCGTGGCTGTTGAGCATGCGTTGTATATCTGCTTTAGACATTTCCTATGGCAAGAAAAAGGCCCTTGAGATAAAGGTGCAACTTCCCTCCCCCTCCCAACGTGGGCATTCCCTTAAGGATTAAGCATCTTTCCTTAGGCTAGGAACTGATTGTTGCGCTCACCTGTGACTACCCAACTAGAGACAACAGACTTGCTTCCTGCTGCACCCGCCAAGATAGCAGACCCACTACCTGCTGTGTCGATCAGGCGCTGTGCCGACAGGGCAATCTTGTGACTATTGTAAGAGGGACATTTCAGTCATATGTGAAACATCCTGTTTGGGGGTATATAACCACTCTGTATACCTCACTTCTTTGGTGCCCTTTCCTCCTTTGGGAAGAAAGGCCCCAGGCCATGGTCCGCAGATTTTAGCTCAGAATAAACTCTCCCAAATTTTCATTTGTAGATTGGTTATGGATTATTTTTGTCGACATCTCTTTATATATTTTTTCTATCCTGTTCTCTCTTTCCTCTCCGGGGGTTCCAGTTACACACATGTGTGCTTTCTTGGATATTGTCCACAAGGCTCTGAGAATCTGTCACAGGCAAGCTTCAGAAGAACTCAGCAAAATAGCTTTTCCCTTCTCTAAGGGCACTAAGGCACATCAGGGTTTGGTGACCTGTCCAAGTTACACAAGCAACTGAGTGACAGAATCAAGGATTAAAAACCAATCCTTCCATCATAACCCAGTGACTTAAAATAGAATCCAGTAATCCATCCTGATATTAAATGGATATGTAAATAAATATTCGGGGACAGGCGGAGTGAAAACTCTACTCTCTACTGTGGAATGCTAATTAGTAAATATAAGAGAAAGAATCGAGTTTGAAAAACCATTGTTTGCAACCATAGTAGTAATAATGGATACAGACAGGAATCATCAAGGAAGGCTAAACTAATGAGTGAATGTTGTTGAAGAACAGGATAGTTACATATTTTCAAAGTATCTCCCCTCAAGTTCCTTCTCAATTATAATGGAAAACAGTAACTTTATCCTGGAAATACTTGGGAGGCACTTCCTTAACCCAGTGATCAAGTTGACGTCACCCACAGTGGGCTTCCTGATGTGAGGCTCTGAGAAGGATGCAACATCCCTTTTGCAATATTCCTACCAGAACTGCATAACTAGAATCTAATCATGATGAGACATTGGATAAACTCAAGTTGAAGAACTTTCCATGATATAAAGGGCCTGTCCTCTACGAAAATACCAACATTGTTAAAAAGAAATAAAATCTGAGGAACTGTTCCAGATTAAAGGACACTAAAGATACGTGACAACTGAATGCAGTGCGTGTTCCTGGATTAGATCCTGGACTGGAAAACAAGTGCCTGTAAATATTATTGTGACAATTTGGGACATTTGAATAGGGACAGTAGTATTGAGTCCACGTTAACTTTCCTGATTATGATTATTGTGCTCTGGGTGTGAAAGAAAATGTTCTTGTTAGAAATATATGCTAAAACTTTTGTGAGTAACAAGGCAGAGATATCTACAATTTATTTTCATATCATTATATATGCAGCAAATGTGGCAAAATGTTAGCAGTTGGTGAATCTGGGAAAACGTATATAGGATTTTCTTGTGCTATACCTGCATGCTTTCTCTAAGTTTGAAATTATTTCAAAATAAAAATTAAAAGAAATCAAGTTATTCTGAGTTCAACACAACATATCATAATTTGTTTAGTATAGTCTTTACTAGTCAAACATGGATGGTTATTTCTCTAATATTTTGACCTTTTCTTGAAATCACTTGTTTCAATCTCCCAGCATTAGGATATCCTTAATACTGTTCCCTCCTGTTTGAAGACTTCTGTTTGAAGACTTCCTAAATGACATCTTTCAAATACAGAAAACTCTCTAAATCTAGGGATTGTGGGATTTGGTGAAAAGTATCTCAGTTTAACTTCTACCACGAACTTTGGCCATCAAGGTAAGAGGAATGAGAGGGAGGGAGGAATGCCTTTATTTTCTTTCACTTGGAAGAGCTCCCCGCTCTTGCTGTTCTTTGCATGTCCCTGGGCCTGAGGGAAGGATGGCTCCCTTAGGCCATGAGAGAAAAATGATAATGTGGAAACATCTTCCTCCATCTCCACCTCAATCCTTTGGCTTTGAGTGTTGAGCTCTGGAGTCTGAACAGGAACAGATACCTGTGATCTGCTCACACTGAGCCCTGTCCGGTGCCTGGTGGTGGGATGACCTTATCTCCTGGATGTTCTTCTTTTTGGTCCTTGGGAAAAGTCCCTGGCCAACCTCCCTATTGACACCTGGGAGACTCAGCCATCCTGGAATGATCACTATCTTTGAATCAAGCACTGACTTCTCAGCATTTACACCTTGTCAACCACCTGTTAAATGCTCTTTCAATGATTTTCTCAGGATTTGTTTAAAAAGGGTGTGGTTATAACCCCAAGCACGTGGATTTTGAGAACCCTAAAAAGAAGAACCCCTCAGGGAAAGAGCCCTCTCTGATTTCTCCCAGAACACCTCATTTCATCTTCTCATCCATTCACTTGGTTGCAAAGTGGCTTCCATTTCGCCTGACTTTATTGCAAAAAGTGGAAATAAAATCCAGGATCTCAAACACTGCCCCTCAGGAAACAGGCACATCAGAAAGACCCTGGTCTCTACTTCTCCAGTCCCGGAGATTCTGTGTTTTGATTCCTGTGTGTCCATTACAAACACTGGAATACCTCACTTTTCATTCCCTTTCAGTATCGGAAAATGAGCTGAGTTTTCAGCGTATTTCCTTCCAGAGAGTTTAGTGCAGAGATAATCTGCCCAAATCCAGTGTCATGGTTTCCTGAGTCAATAAAGAAGCCAACACGTGAGTTCCTTCAAGAAAAATAAAGAGAATTCCCAGACTCCAAATTCCATGTGGCAGCTGTGAGATGGGGCTGGTAGGATCCATCCTCACCTCGGGTCACACGGGAGAATATACAACTTTTAGGTCCCCATGGGAGGCAGTCAGTCACGCCGTCTGGGGGACATGCAGGAAAATCCTCAGGGAGGATTCTGTCTACTCAGCTGCCTCCTTCAGCAGCTTCCCCTGAAGAAACCCCGAAGTCTTAGGAATCAGTTAAGAGCAAAGGTATTAATTGTCGCTGATAAAGTGAAAAACCAGCCATCTGCCACCCAGTAGGGAAGCCACTTACGACAACTTTAGGACAATTTCCTACTTCTACCCTGGACATGTCTTCACATGCAGAAGCTGTGGCAGTTGCCCCTGAAACATTGTTCCAAGTTGTGCTTCTAGGAATCTGGTCGTAGGGTGCCTGGCTCCCAAATTCTGCCCAGACTGACTTTTGTTTTTTTCAGCCAATTTCGTAGATGAAAAATAATGTCTTGTTTCACTTTTCAATCCTTTGTTGCTACCCAGCCGAAACATTTTTCCACGGGTACTGGCCATTTAGATCTCCCTTCCTGTGAATTGCTTTTTCATAGCGTTGATGCTGTGTCTTAATTAAGTGTAGGATGCAGAGGAAAGAATGGAGAAAATTAACAATTATTGATTGCTTGTTACTTGCCAGACAGTGTAGACTATTGGCTTCACAGGGACTCACTTATCCTTACAACAGGTCTGTTGTTTCCCCATTTTATGGGTGATGATGCTACAGCTTCTGCATGTGAAGAAAAGCCTAGTGTAGAAGTGGGAAACTGTCTTACAAAAGGTTAGTGTAAAACGGAGAGTATATGGTCATCAATGCCACAACCCATGGCTTTCTGAGTGACCTCTCCACTGTTTGAAGTAATCCTCCAGTGAATAAAAACACTTTCTCTATGATAATAAAACACTGCTTCTTTGTGATAATGTCTCTTATAGGCAATCATCTCCTCTTGCTAATTTTTCATTCAAGGTGGAATAATTGGGGTAATTGGTGCTGATAGGCCACTCTCTGAGGAATTTCTCAGAAAACCTCATGAGATGTTCTCCAGGAGGCTGCACCAGAGGGAATGAGGCCTCGTATTTCTGCCATCCTGCTGTATCCACTGTGATGGAGTTTAGTCCAGGTATGATGACAAACCGGAAATGTAGAAATGCAAGCGCAGGACCAAACCTCTCCCCTTGTCCTGATCCCATGTGCTTTTCAATCGCTCTTGCTCTGTGTGCTTTAGGGGTATTTTCTTGAGAGAAACAGAGCACAGGAAACACTGTTCTTGGCTCTGAATCTTTTGTCTGCAATTCCTGTTATACATGGATCTAACCAGCGGATGGCGGACTAGCCATTAGGTTTCCTAGCCCTGCTTTTCCTTGATCACACCCACTTGTGGAGTGTGCGGGCTTCACAGGTACAAATTAACAAAGAGGAACATTTTGTTTTTATCTGAGCTGGGATTCCCTTTGTGAGGTTGGGAATGGGAATGTCCAGTTATAATTCAGAGATGACAAATACTACTCCGAAAAACGAGAAAAGAGATTAAATAATGTGTGTCTTTGGCGCCTCAGCTCTGAGCTGCTGATTTCTTGTGTTGAGTGTCTGAGAGATGCTGAACATTCAGTATAAAGCAGGACACTTCGAGTTCTCAGAGGATCCTCGTTCGTAATTGTATTGGAAAATAGTTTGTCAGTTTCATCACTCTCCCCCAGCCCCGACCCCGTGTCATTTTTAAGGAAGTTAAACACTGATCTCTTCAAAAAAATTACCAACAGATGAAATAATATACTGTCTGGGGTTTTCTTCAGAATAACGCAGTGTGTGATGGTTGGGGTGTGGATGAATCCCGATGGGGCGTGATCGATGGAGTGCTGAGTGAAGGGTCAGGGGGTTCACTCACATTCTCTCTAATATTGTGTGTGTGGAAAATTTCCTCAGCACAGAGTTTAAAAAACAAGTATGAAGGTCACCCAGACCCAGTTGGGGCACCGTGGATTCTGAAGAATCAAGAGATCCTGGTTACAATTCCAAAGTACACCGCCAATCAAGATAGATATTTTGAAATGCAACTGCAGGGACTAAATGCCTTTAAATATCTCCACCCTCCTCCTCTTGGTCTTCACAGGTCAGGGGGCTCACTCTGTGTCTCCTCTCATCCATTGGTTCCATGTGGGCAAGGACTGGAGCCCAACCTCTGATGGGGCAGGGAGTGAGGATTTAAAATACTGTGTTATCATCAATGACAGGTAATAGGATTGTCATTGAGAGGGAGGGCCAGGTAGGAGACACCTGGTGAGTTGCTGTCCCCAGGAATTCCTTTTTCACTCTCTGATAGAAAGTGTAGACAGGGACCATAGACCCCTGGTCTCAGGGGTCTCATACCCACCTGAAAATTGCATGAAAATTGTGTGGGAATGCGGGTGAGGGATTTTAGGTGGGGGCAGGTGTTGGGCAAGGCCGTAGCTTTCATGAGATGGTCAAAGTTGTCTTAATTCACTGAGAGGACAACCGAATCTGAATAGAGTCGGCCCATCTGACTGACTCTGAGGGGAAACACTGGAGACACAGGTGCCCAAGGATTCTGAGACACCCGTGGGAGGGGCTCCCTTCAGCTGTCCTTGTTCCCTCAGCTCTTGCTTCAGCTGGGGAAACTTCCTGAGGGCTTCCAGGTCATGTTTGCAGCCTGAAGTGGAGTGACCCTGAGCTAATGAAGATAAGTTCCAGTTCCCCTCACCTACACAAGACTCTTCTTTGTAATTACTCACTTTCGTGTCTAATTTTGTATTTATACTTTGCATTCTTTTTACTAAAGGATACCTACAAATTGTATAAACTTTAGCCCCCGTAAACCTTGCCTGTTTATACTGTAGAAGTGTCTCCCACATCACTATATCTCACAAGTGGAAGGTAGGTCACGCTGTTTCTACTGCCCCTGGTCACCTAGTTACCACCCCTGAGGAACTGTTACCAGTTGTTGTGCATCTTTCCAGAGACTGATTATGCATTTAAGCTCTTACACTGTTCTTTACACAATAAAAGATTTTTCCCAGACCAGCCTTGGTGAGGCCAAGTGGTTAAATTCACTGCTCTCCACTTTGGTGGTCCGAGTTTTGCTCCTGGGTGCAGACCTATACCACTCGTCTGTGAGTGGCCATGCTGCGGTGGGAGCTCACATACGAAAAGAGGAAGATTGGCAGTGGATGTGAGCTCAGGGTGAGTCTTCCTCAGGACAAAAGGAATTTTGCATCTCCATATCTGGTTTCATGATTTGCTGAGAAATTTCATGAAATGTCCCTGGGCATCACTTAGTGTCATTCTGAAGGAAGAGTTGTTCAAGTAAGATTCAACCAAGGACTTAGTATGGTGAAGACACAGCCCACAGTCCTTCATGTTAACAATGGAGCCGTCCAAGACTTCATCATAATTCCTATGGGATACTTAGATAAGTTCTACCCTGATGTTTTGTTTTGATTCTATATTCACATTGATTTTGAACACACAGGCACTCCCTGAGTCCCATGCCCTGCTCCCCACCCCAACTCTCCCCTCTAGGTCTACTACAGATGATAGAAAACTGGGTGGAAGAGAGACATAGTGCTTCAATCCAGAGTCAATGCACAGTGGACTTTGGAAACTTTGAGATTCTCCTTCATGAAGAACAAAAGGGAAATACTGTATATTCATAAATATGATGGTGATGTTGTGTGAGTGTTTATTTTCTTAGTTGGCAAAAGGAATTCAGGTGGCATATATTCTAGTGCATAATTTAAGTGGGGCAGTTAAAAATAAACACAACAAAAGTCAACATACCATAGCAAAGATCTAGATACCATATTTATGTGGGATACAGTCAAGCATTAGTGTCCTCAGCTTTCGGCACCTCAGGCCGTAAGAGAAACAACTGGGGAATGTGCTAAACCACCTGGAGAGAAAAACACATTCTTATGATGTATTTAAGGAAGAACTTATCATGTAGAATTGTTGTAAATGTCATTGCTTACAAAAATGAAAATTATTGATAGGTATAATCTTGAAAAGATAGAAAATTGGCTCTTAAACGTCTACTTGAAATACCTCCTAGAGGAAGATTGAGATCAAATGATTAACAATTTAAAGAAGGCCTTTTCCTGCAGATCTAAGTAAATGTGGCCTAGGAAAATCCCTTTCCAATAATCGAAACAAAGACACAGGAAAAGGAGTGTCCAGAGGGGACAGCGCCTAGAGGAATGGGCAGTTTCATGGAGAGCATCTCTCCCACTGACCAGGAATCCTAACCAAGAAAACTGCGGAGCTGCCAAGGACTTGTGAAAACCCCATATCTTCATCTATACTTTTACTCAGAATGAATTTGCACTGTATTCGGGGGAAGAGAGCAATGAGGGAGCCTGAAAGAAGGGCTGAGTTTTAATCAAATGTCCTCAACTGGATTAAGGTTCAAGCACAGGTTTAGATCCCAGACTCCAAGTGTCAGAGGCGCATGGCCCTGTACAGAATATTTCCCAATTAATTTCTTTACCTGGAAATTAATCTGAGCACCCCCACCTCAGGACCTTTGCACTTGCTACTCCTCTTACCTGGGCTGCTTCTGCCTCACTTCTTTCATGTCTTTGTCCTCAGTGATGCCTGCTCTGTTTAGACTTCCAACCCCCAGCACCTACTACCCTCCACACACTTTTCCTCCCTCTACTTTCTCTGTAGCACAAATCATGACCTGATGTACCACATAATTTATTTATTTAACTTCGTGTCAGTCTCCTAAAAGTATAATGAAAATTTCATGACAGAGTGTATTTTTGTCATTTTTTTTTCACTGCTTCTACTGAGCACTTGCACTATTTCTTGGCAAATTATAGGTTTAATAAACATATGTTGAATGAATGAATCTGAATATATTTTTATTTTTCTTAAGGTCAGATTCTGCAGAGCCCATCAAGATAAATAGTTATCTTCAAATTTGCTAAACTAGTTAGTCTCTTTCTGTGTAAGAGATCTCTTTGGTTTGTTTTTCTTGACTTCAATTATTTGTCATTGCTGCTGTTGATGCTGCTGCTACAAAACTGTAGACTGATTCCCTTGAACCTGCTTCAATTCATCCTTCATTAGCCTTAGACACACTCCTGAGAGTCCTCTGTGTCTATGGTCTCCCAATACCATCCATTTTCTATGTCTTCGCCCTCAGAGTTCAGACTTGATCTTCATGGTTAAGGCCAGAGACACTGAAGTGCTGAGCTCTTGTGTGATGGTGCATGGCTGCCCTCGGTGTCTCCTTATTCCCATCCTCTGTGGGAAGGGCAGAGTGGAGCACCTGGAACACAGAGAGGACGTCTCTCTTGCTAATATTGATCGTCTCACAGCAGAAACTGCCTACACTCCACAATGGGGGTGGGGCATATCGGATGTGGAAAGAGGCTGACAAGGTGCTTGTCATCATTTGGGAGCTAACTCAGCCCTGCCTTGTCAGAGGACATTTGGATTGGAGCAAGCTGTGAACAGAGAGTTATTGAATCACCTTAGAAGTGAAAAAGTCTAAATGAGAGCAAGAGGGAGAAACTCCATGTAGAACCAATCAGTAGACAATATTGAGAAGAGGGCGAATAATAGCTCTAGAAAATATCCTTCAATTGTTGATAAGTGGATTCCTGACTGGGGAAGTAGAATAATGTAATTCTATTCATTTAAAGATTTGGAAGTGGAATGCAAATCAGTTTCCCCACAGGTGACATGTGGACAGGCCCAAGTGCCATCTGCACCCCAGGGCAGAGCAGCAATTGTCACAGGAGAGTGGGTAGCAACCCCGACATGCTTCCGTTGAAGATTGTTATGCCAGAGCTGGGCCGTCTTGTCTTACAGTGTAATTTTCTTCTGTTGTTGTTATATTGTTATTTTATTTCATTTTTATTAGATAATAGTTTCAAATTTTCAGAAGTTTAAAACTACCCAAAGCATACTGTGAAAATATTTTCAAAACTGTCTCCCCTTCTCACAGTTCCTACTGCTCTCCCCTTAGAGACCATTATCACTAGGTCTTGTATGTCTTTCTAGGCACGTATGTGCATAGGGGTGTGTACACACATCTATGTACATGAATTCCTGTTCCCTTTTTAAAGAAAATATAGCATAGTATACATAGTTCTGCAGCTTGATTATTTTTTGTTAATAATTCAATTTGGAGATCTTATTTGTCAATATGTGAAGAATTTCCCCTTTTCCTTTTTTTATATCTTTATGGTGTTCTACTATGTGGATGGATTTCATTGGTCCCTTATTTATTGACACTTGAGTAATTTTATCTTTTGCTATTGAAATAGTGCTGCAATGCATAATCTTCTTCTCTATGATTTCTAGGCATGATGATGTATCTGTAGGATAAATAATCAGAAGTAAGATTGTAACATTGATAGATGTTTTACCTCCACGGGAGGTATAAGGAAGTGTGGTTGATCTTCATTATACATTTGGGCAAATTTGGAGAAGTGTCGGTTCCACATCACTGAGAATCAGACTTCTCAGTTCCTCACCTCAAACCTAGAGAAACCAGCCACTCCTAGTTCACAGTCAGGGAGGGCGGTTCATATTGTAGGTGGAGACTTGAGATGAGCAGAGCTGCTGTATGGCTAAAGGAATAATAGACTTGGCTCAGGTTTTGAGCAAAAGACAGCCCAGCTGTACTTCCCTTTCCAGAAACTAATGAGTCAGCCTATAGAGTGAAGGAGAGAGGGTGGAGGAATCTGGCAATGGGAGGATAAGGGGCATGAGGGAAGGGGTGTGTTCACACCTGTAGCAGCAGAGCCTGATGCGCTTAGAGATTCAGGCATATCTGTTACATCTTGCCATTGGGTGGTTTCACTGCTTCTTTTCCTCCCTGCAAAATTCCCTTCCCGTGACAGTTTTCAGTTGAACAATCCTGAAACTCAACTGATCGGAAGGAAATGACGTCTAATGTGGAAGACACCACATAAAAATGTAGGTATTTTGGGCGTTGGGGAGTGGTGTTCAATCTTTTCTCTTCTCCCCATCTCCCCCCATGGGGTATATTGGAGACCAACTTCTTCCACCCCCCCCAAGGTTTAACCCCCCAATCTGCCCTCCTCCTGTTCCCCACCCATTTCGTCTCCCCCCCCCCCCCAGCGAATGGAGAGCATGGATGATGAGACGAAGCTGAGGCTGCATGCGTTGCAGCAGTGCTACATGAAACTGAAGGACAATGAGAAGAACCGGAAGCTCTTTGACCTTCTGGATGTCCTTGAGTTCAAGGAGATCAGTTGTTCAAGTTCCAGTAGGGGGATGAACATATCTCCAACTGTAGGAGAAACCTGTATTAAGTACCCTTTTATTGAGAAAACCATGTATCTGATTTGAGAGAGAATGGTGGAGAAATTCTCTTACATGTAATTCTTTTAAATGAGAATATAAATATCTTTTTGGGGCTGGCCATGAACAAGGTGGAAACTGCTTTTCTGTTCCATGGCTGGCACCAACAGGTACTCAATAAATAAGAACCTCAATAAATAAACCTCAAAATATGAAAACCCTTGAGGGGTTTAATAAGTTCGTAAAAGTCCCCAAATATCTTGGGGCTGTTAGGTCCTTAATTTGCTTGTTAGTTCTTGTGTTACTGATGGAGGAAAAGCCTTCCATCACTGTACCTGTTGTGTGGTTTATCATCACTGAAAACGACTTTCTAGAATAGGGTAGGTTGCTTATGTTCGGTATTTTGATGAGCAGGTATATTGGTCATGGTCTTTCTAGACTTTAGTTCTAATTTTTACCACTTCTTCGAGAGGTGTCCTCATCCTTGTCTCCTAACATCTGGTAATTTCGGTTACTGTTCTCTGCATCTTCTCTGTAACATGTCTGCTCAGGAAAACTCAAAGCCGAGAGAGAGAAGCTAAGTTATATCTAGAGCAGAAGAGGAACTATGTGATGGAGACTAAGAATTCCTTTAGAAGAGTGTAATCACTGAAAACTCCTTTGCACATAATCTCTCTCACACACCCATGAACACACATCCCCCTTCTCACTCAGATGCAACCCCCCCCCACACACACACACAGGTGGAGATCTTTGTGAAGTCTGTGCAGTGTTGCTTTGCCCTGGCCCAGCTCTCAGTGGAGCAGAACTTCCCAGCCATTGCCATCCACCGACAGATGCCCCAGGAGGAGAGATGAGTCAGAGATGGGGAAGATGTTTTGTGTCCTTGGGAGGAAAAGAGGCCATTGAGAGAAGGGACTTTCAACATTTTCCTAATTTCCTCTCTCGTGAAGGCTTTCTCCGTATCAGCAGTTTAAAGATTTTCCATGACGAATTCTTGTGGCTACCAACCTATTCAACCGAGGCATGGACATCGAGCAGGTGAACATTGCCTTTGACTGTGACATGCCTGAGCATTCTGACACCCACCTGCATTGGGTAAGCCTCACACCAAGAAGAACACCCCATTGTCCTCCTCCAACCCTCTATTTTCTGTATCTTTTCAACCTTCCATCTTCATCCCTCCTTTTGGGTGTCTTCCCTTTTTGGGGGTCTTCTAGTTCTATCCTCTGTGTCCTTCCAGGTGGCCAAGCAGGCCAGTTTGGCTCCTAGGGCTTGGCCATCACATTTGTGTCAGATGAGAATGATGCCAAGATCCTCAATGATGTGTAGGATTGCATTGAGGTCAATATTAGTGAGGTGTCTGATGAGATAAACATCTCGTCCTACAGTGAGTATTGAAACTGGCCTCCCCAACTCTTTAGATTCCCCTTGTTCTTTAGTGTGTTTGTTGTAAATCCTACTATGTAGCAAAGCCTCTGCTGCATAATGGACACTTGACAAGTTCGTGGCCCCCTGGTCTAGATGCCCTGTTGGGATGTTTGTTGGAATCTACATGGGGTCGCTTTCTTTTCTTGTGACATTTCTTTTTCCCACCCTCAAGTCTATCCTCTGAACCCACACACCACATAAACAACTGCATGTATGGGTGTGTGTGTCTCTGCCAACCTCACTTTTTCTTTTCTGTGTCTTATCCTAACCATGCCATGTTTTCTCTTCAGTTGAACAGACGCGGTAGAGGACTTACCCACCCATTGTGGAAAGTGACAGCTGTCCCTCTTCAGGAGATGACACCAGGGGTAGGAGCAAAGGATACGCTACTGCCACTTACCCCCAACCCCCACTTTATGGCTTCCCCTTTTGCATCACCACCACTTCTAAACCTCCATTTCCTGATTTGTCAGAACTTTTTTTTAACAAAACTAGAAAACACATGCGTCTGTGATGTCTGTAAATGCTCCGTCCCTTTATTGGTTTTGGGGTGACATTATTTTAGGCTATGATCCAGGGTATATTCCTGTTAAGGACTGTGTGCCCTGCTGTGGGGCAGAGGTCTGTGGGAGGGGTCAAAGTGGGGATGTGACTAAAAAGACTGCAGAGACCATGGCTCCCCACTTTTTTCCAATTTCTGACCCTTTGTAGAGGTGTCTTCCGTTTTTCTGAGTGGCCTGGGGGAGGCTGGGATGTTTCTGATTGAGGAGCTCGGTGAGCTGGTGCGTAATATTTCCTTTGTTGGAGGGTGAAGTGGGAACTGGTGGAAAGCTTAGGCGTCTCCTCTCAGGCTGTCTCTGTGTCTCCTCATCCGTTCCTTCAGCTTCTGGGTCTTGAGCACCAGGGCATGGGCTTCCCAGGCCCCTTGTTGCCCTTCCAGTAGGGCCTGGGACAGCTCCAGCTGCTGCTCCAGCAACTCCTCAGCTTAGGCCAGCTCAGCTGAGGGGGTGGGGCTGGGGATCCTGGGTGAGGGGGACATTGGGGAGGGAACTTCATCAGCCAGGACAGGGGCCTGAGGCACGTTGGAAGTCAGGAATTAGGCCTCTCCCATTTTGGGACCCTATTGAAGGTCATCTGTACTGTGCAGCCCACCTAGCTTCCTGTGTTAGGTAAAGGCCTCTAGGTGATAGGGGCTATGACTGGCCTGGTACATGGATATAGGGTTATGGGAAAAGAAAGACTGATTGTCCCCACCCCTCAGAAGCAATGACCTCTTAGATGGGAACTCTTCATGGACTGTGCAGGGAGGGAAGCGTGTGGGAGAGGGAGCCCTGAGGCCTGGAGTGGGGTCGGGGTGGGGAGCTGAGAGTTGGAACAAGGCAACAAACTCCAGGAGTGTAGGGAGCTGGTATCTGCAGGTCTGTGCTGCAGGATAAGTTTGAAAGGACCCCTTCGCAGTAGAAATACCCCCCACATGCCCCTCACGACCTGCACCCCCACACTTGGGGCTGCTTACCTGTGAGTATGACTTCATCTTTCACCAATACCACACTGTGTTGGTTACCATAGCTTTATAGTAAGTCTTGAAGTCCGGCTGTGTGAGTCCTCTGACTCTGCTGTCTCATGGTGTGCTGGCTACTCTGGCTCTTTGGCCTCTCCATATAAACTTCAGAATGAGTTCATCAATATCCTTGCTGGGGTATTGACAATATCAGCTGTCAGTATCTAAAATAACTTGCTGGGATTTTAATTTGAATTCTGTTGAATCTATAGATCAGCTTGGGAAGAACTGACATCTTGACAAGATTGAATTTTCCTATCCATGAACATGGAATATTTTTCCATTTATTTAGTTCGATGATTTCTTTCATCAGAGTTTTCTAATTTTCCTCATATAGATCTTGTACATATTTTGATAGATTTATACCAAGTGTTTAATTTTTTGTGTGCTAATGTAAATGGTATTGTGTTTTTAGTTTCAGCTTCCAGTTGTTCATTGCTGATCTATAGGAAAGTGATTGACTTTTGCATATCAACCTTGTGTCCTGCATTTTGCTATAATTGCTTAGTTGTTATTCCAGGAGTTAGTGGTTGTTGTTGTTGATTCTTTGGATTTTCTACATAGACAATCAAGTCGTCTGCCAATAAACAAAGTTTTCTTTCTTCCTTCCTCCTCTGTATATCTTTTATTTCCTTTTTTTTTTATTGGGTTTGTATTAGCTAGGACTTCCAGTCTGATGTTGAAAAGGAGTGGTGAGAGGAGACATTCTTGCCTTGTTCCTGATCTTAGCAGGAAAGCCTCTCGCTCTCACTTCTCACTATCTAGTATGATGTTAGCTGTGGGTTTTTGGTAGATTTTTTAAAAATCAGATTGAGGAAGTTCCCCCTCTATTCCTAGTTTGCCAAGAGTTTTTATCATGAACGAGTGCTTGATTTTGTCAAATGCTTTCTCGGCATCTATTGAGCTGGTCTTGTGAATTTTCCTTTTTAGGTTGTTGACGTGATGGGTTACATTAATTCATTTTCTAACGTTGAACCAGCCTTGTATACTTGGGGGAAACCCCACTTTGTTATGGCATATAGTTGTTTTTATACATTGTGAGTTACATTTGCTAATATTTTGTTGAGGATTTTTGCATCTATGTTCATGAGATATTGGTCCATAGTTTTCTTTTTTCTCAATGTCTTTGTCTGGGTTTGGTATTAGGGTAATATTGGCCTCATAGAATGAGTTAGGAAGTATTCCTCCTGCATCTGTCTTCTGGAAGTGATTGTCGAGAATTGTTATACTTTCTTCCCTAAATGTTTGGTAGAATTCACCAGGGAACCTATCAGGGCCTGGTGTTCTGGAATGTTATTAATTATTGATTCAATTTCTTGTATCGATCTAGATCTATTTGGATTGTCTACTTCATTTCACTTTTTAACATTATTTTTTGAATAATATTAGTTTGTAGAAGAGTTGTAAAGCTACAACACAGATTTCCCATATACCCTTCACCCAGCTTCCCTTGATGTTAACATCTTACAAAACCAAAATGTCAAGACAACAATGTTTCATTCTTACAAAAACAAAATGTCAAGACTAAGAAACTTGGAAACTAACCTAGGTGTAATAGTATTAACTAAACTATAGAATTTATTTGGATTTTACCAATCTTTCCACTATTGTCCTTTTTTTTTTTGTTCCGGGATCCAATCCAGGGTAGACTAATATGCATTAAGTTATCATGTCACATTAGGCTCTTCTGATCTGTTGAGTTTCTCACTCTTTACCTGTTTTCATGACCTTGAATGTTTTGAAGAGGAACGGAGAGAGAATTTGTAGAATGTCACTCAGTTTGGGTTCATCTGATGTTTCTCATCATTAGACTGGTGTTCTGGGTTTGGGGGAAGAATGCCATAGAAGTGAAGTGCCCTTCTCATCACATCATGTCAGGGGGAGCATGATGTCAACATGACATTTATCTCTGATTAAATTATGTCTTCCAAGTTTCTGTAACTTTTCCCTCTCCATATTCTATTCTTTAAAAGTGAGTCACCACGTCCAGCCCCCTTTCAAGGGGAGAGAAGGTAAGCTCCACCTCCTGGCAGGGGGATCCTCTTGCATCTATGTTCACGAGAGACATTACTTGGAATTCTTCTGTAGGGAAGATTTGTCCCTTTTTCCCATTTAAAAATTTTCAATCGCCTATCTATTTCAGTGTGAACTTGATATTTACTTTATATTTTGGGTCATAATCCAAGACTATTGTTATTTTGCTGCTCAAATTGTTCCAGCTTTGTTCCTAGGGAGCTCTTTCATGTTGGTTCCTGTGTCCCTTTGACGTGCACGATTTTGTGGAGTTGCACTTCTCTTCTGCTTTACAAGATGTTCCAGGCTCATCTTGTGTTGTTTCTGTCTCAGCTCTAGAATCAGCTATATATCTAAGGATCCCTGGTTCCTTTTATTGGAGAATGATATTTGGAGACTAAGATCTGGGCACAGGGTGATGATTTCACTTTCTAAAGAGGACACAGAAGTTCTAAGAGCCGTCCAAGCTCACACAGGCAAATAGGTGGCTCTCACTTCAGCACCATGTTCGAGTTTGTTCAGTGCAGCCTTTAGGACCCAACTACTATGGCCAGTTCTCCATACATGCCTCTCTCTGTTAAAGCTGCTGTGTTTTCAGTCTACAGGGCTTAGACATTAAAATTTGATTTCTTAATATTTGGAGATTTCCTAAAAGAAAAACTTTGATCTTACAAAATTGACTAGAATAGGCAAGAGAAACAAAAAAGCATCTGGAGCAATCTCTTGTATTTTTCTTTCATGTGGAATATTTTCCTCTTCTTGCTGCTGTTTCCATGTCCCTGGGCCTGGGGGAAGGATGGCTCCCTGGGACTATGAGAGAAAAATGATTTGGAAACATCTTCCTTCATTGCCTCCCCCAGCTCTTCAGCTTCTCCTCGGGCTGTGCCCATCCTCCTCCCCCACCCCTGGCCCAGGAGCCCTTCCTGCCTTCAGCCTCACCTAGAGCCCAGCCTCTCCCCTAGAGCTGCCCCTTAGTGGAAGTGAGCCATTCCTACCGCAGGAGGGCAGAGGAGGAGAGAGAGAGGTCAGAGCCTGGGGCTGTGGGAGAAGGAACAGCAGGAAAGAAGGAGGTTAGAGTAAGAAGGACTTCTGAATGAGGGTGAGATGTGAGTGATCAGAGGGGGACTGAGGACATTGCTGGCATCTCCATTGAGGAGGGGAGCATTAGGGGCAAAGAACATGGGCAGAATCTGGATGAGGTTCACTCCCACGCTCACCCGTGTCCTCTGACAAAACCCCAGGTCATAGCAGGGGGCCCTTCAGGCCCAGGTCATCCACCAGACAGGTGTATCTTAGCTCCTCTGCAGCGAAGACCCCACCAGTGCGCAGCCCTTATGTGTATTGTCTCCCCTGTGTCAGGTTCCCCTGAGTCCTGAGTCCACAGTCAGCTCCTTCCCTTCCTGCAGCCAGGTCAGCATGGTGTTGGCAGGTAAAGAGTCAAATGCTCAGCCTCTCACAGTGTGATGGCCCTCAGAATCTTCCTTGTCAGTCATCACGACCTTGGAGGACACTGGAGAGAGACAGTAGAGAGATGGAGTGAGGTTGGGCCCCACCTTCGCTTCCTCCCTCTTCTCCTAGTCTTCCTCCACAGCAGCGCCTCCTCCCTCCCCCAGCCCCAGGACTTCTGAAAGCCCAGGCAGGGAGGGGGGAAGCCCACTTCTGTGCCAGGAGTCTCTCCACAGTGTGCGCATTCCACTCCCACTGCAGTTGTAGGGCCTGCTCCGTGCAGAGCCCAGGTACTCGCAGAAGGCGATCCAGGAATGTTCTTCCTTCAAATGTCTGCGAGGCTCAGTTCTTCACCTGCTTCAAGTCTGCTCAGCTGTCACCTCAATGATGCCCATCCTGACCTCACTATTTATAGTGCCACCTCTCCCATCACCTTGCATTGACTGTCGACTTTACATTGTTTTTTTCCTCTCTCTCTTTATAACTTTTTAACACACAATGAAGTTTTCTTTTTCCAAGGATGGCCTAAGCATTATCCCCCATCCCACAGGCTCCTTTACAATGTGACCTCGCCATCTCCTCTCTAGAGGTGGGGCCTAATTCCCTTCTTCTTGAATCAATGACCAGCTTTGACGACTAGAACATGGAATGGTGACATAGCTTGAATTCTGAGGTTCTGACCTATGAAGCCTCGTGGTTTCTGACTGGGCCACTTGCAACACTCCCTCCTGGACCCCAGGTGCTGAACTGAGAGCAGCTAAGCCACATGGAGAAGCAGGTGGAGGAGAACCTAGGTCCCCCTGTTAACAGCCCCAGTGAGCTCCCAGTCAACAGCCAGCATCACCTGCAGCCCCATGATGGAGCCCTCTTGAATGTTCTGGATCAGTCGGGCCTCCAGATGACTGAGGTCTCAGCCCATGTCACATGGAGCAGAAGAGCTGCCCGACTCAGCCCTGTCAACCCACGGAATGAGAGAGAACGAAAAGGTTGTTCTGTATTTTAGGACTGTTTGTAACCCAGCAATAGATGATGGGAACACATCCCATATAATGTATTACTATTATGATGTTTTCATGTATTGTCTGTCTGTCCTGTCAGACTGTCAGCATCAGGAGAGCAGGTGTTTTGTCTGTTCTGATTAAATGATCCCCAGGCCTGGAACAATGCCTGGTACAGAAGCGCTCATGGAATATTTGCGAGTGAATGAGGAAATGCTGTGACCACGTTCCTTAGAGCTGAGTCTGAGGCTGAAAGGGAGAGTTTATGGTGTTGGTTTGGAGGTTGTCTTCCTCAGCTCCGGCTGCTGTAACAAAATACCACAGACTGGGGAGCTTAAACAGCAGAAGTTTATTTTCTCACAGTTCTGGAGGCTAGAAATCCAAGATCAAAGTGCCAGGAAATTTGATTTCTGATCGGGTCTCCCTCCTGCCTTGTGGATGGCTGTCTTCTTTCTGTGTCCTCACATGGCCTTTCCTCTGTGTGCAGAGAGAGATCTCTGGTGTCTCTTTCTCATAACCACCAGTCCTATCAGACAGGGCCCCATTCTTATGACCTCATTTAACCTTAATTCTCTCCCTAAAGGCTTATCTCTAAATACACTCACATTTGGGGTTAGGGCTTTGACATACAAATTTTGGGGGACACAACTCAGCCCATAACAGGGGTCACCTGTGATGTGTGTGTGTTTGGATCCTACCAATTGGTCTTGGTTTCTGGAACCCCTGGACAACACAGTTCTCAACACTGCCCCAAACTCATGTCTTGCCACACGAGCACAGCAGATGGGAGGTGCCTGGCCACCAACTGCTCCAGATGTCTCTTGGGCCAGGAAGGGGGTCTGCCTAGGATGTGGGGTCATGGGTGACTGCTGCCCAGATCGCAGCAGTGGCTTAGCTGTGGCATGTGGGGCTCTGGGACACCCTCCCCTGGCTTGTGGACCCCATGTCTGTCAGGCTGCTATAACAGAATAGCATAAATTGAGTAGCTTATAAACAACAGAAGATTATTTCTCACAGTTCTGGAGGCTGAGAAGACCAAGATCAAGGTGCTAGCAGCCTGCGTGTCTGGTGAGAACCCTCTTCTTGGTACATAGATGGCCGTCTTCTCACTGTGTCCTTGCATGGTGAAAGGGACTGTGGGGTGTCTTTCATAAGGATGTTAATCCTACTCATGAGGGCTCCATTCTTGATCTAATCACCTCCCCAAGGGCCCACCTCCAAACACCATGACATTAGGGATTAAGTTTCAATATATAGATTTTTGGGGGACTCATTCAGTCTATAGCACCCTCAAATTCCTGGATAAGTTGTCAGTTTAGAAATGAGATTTAGGGCTGGGGCTGCAGAGCTCCTAAGGTCAGGATTTGGGGCAGCAGAGAGCAGGGCCAGAAGAGTCCAGTCTGAGGATCCAGGTGCTAGTGTCACCAGAGAGGAAAGGGATGGGATCCCCAGAGTCCTTGGCCAGTGAGCTGCAGAAGGTGTACTGGCCACTACTGGAAATGGGTAGTTGGTTGCCTGGGTCCTTTTGCTGAGATCCTTGTAGCCCCACCACATGTTCATCAGCTGGTGCTCAGGGGCCCCTTGGCCTGGTTCTCAAAGAGGAGGAAGGGACCACTGAAGGCTGGAACCACTGGCTGCTCTGGGCTGGGTTCAGACGTGGCTGTGATGTCCTAGCGCAGGGAGTGAGAGCCTGGAAATTCTGGGAATTTGGGATCAGGGCTGGTCCCTAGAGGGGCAGCACAGGCACTTGCCCTTTGCTCTCTATGGTCCAGTACCCAGAAAACCCTCTCCAAACACAACCCCACAGGTGTCCCCTAGGCCATTCCGTCCCATGCCCCTCCCTTCCCTGGCTCCTTCTTCTCCCCTCCTTGTAACCTCTCCTCCTCTGATGTCCTTATTTCTGCACTGTCCTCAGTTCCCCAGGAACATCCTCTCCTTTTTAGACCTAACGCTGTGGGGGCTTTTCTCCCCCACCCCCATCCCATATCGTGAGACTCACTGGACAGAGTCCAGCTCCAGAGGCAGCAGCAGGAACAAGTCATAAGGACTCAGGGGTCCTGGATCCCATCCTGGGAGACTGAGGGCACCCAGCTTGTTTTGGAGGATTATTCTGCACCTGGGAACCAGCTGTTATGGCCTGGAGACCTCCCTGTGCCCTGAGGCAGAGTCTACAGTGACTCAATGGGGAGGAAATATCTATGTCACTGTGGATTTTGGGAAAAACTTCACAGCCTGAACCTGACGCAGGACAGAGGCATCCCCTTGTGTGCAGAGCCCAGTCCTGCTACTGGGGGCCCAGAGAGACCCTTCAGAGGTCCTGGATGAGCAGGAGAAAAGGGAGCTGGGTCTTCTGTTCTCAGCACTGTGGCCACACACAGGGGCACCACTGCTTTGCTCTCAAATTGTGACTGACCTGCCTGGGAGGGTCTGGGCTGTAAGTTGGTCAGAAGTGGATGACCCGGAGGCTGGGCATCAATGGGGGGAAGAAGCTTCTGAGCAGCCCTGGACTCCACAGGTGTCAAGGTCAGGGGTGGAACAGGGACTGAAGGAGAAGAGAGCTCAGGAGCCCTGTGCCGGCTCTGAGGTTCCCATCTCCTCCCTGGGACCCCTCTCCAGCCTTTGACGACCACACCCGGGAAACTGAAAAGTACAAACATTTTCTTCTACTCTATTTCTTTTCAGTACTCCTCCTTGATGTAGCAACAATAACAATATTTGCATAAATTTTTCTCAGGAGGATACATGGGAAATTGGTAACATGCTCATTTCTGGCAGGGGACCTGAGGGGAGAGTGGGGAGGGAGGAAAATTTCCCACCTTAAACCCTTTGGAATGTCTTGAATGATCTTTTCAAAATATGTTACACTAAGAATCTCTTTCATTTGCAGGACACTTTCCAGTTAACACCCAGTTTACACAGATGCAGCCGTGTGATGGGCCTGTTCCCACCTACAAACACTGGTTCTTTACCCACCACACAAGAGGGGCCAAAGGAAAACTGAAACGCCAGGCTTATGGCAAGGAAAGGGCTTTTATTTCAGGTGACATCAGCCGGGAGACGAGAGTGAGCCCTCAAATTTGTCTTGTTTTGTCTCATCTTCCAAAAAGAGGGAAGGTGAGGGGTTTCCAAGGTCTGTGAGGAATGTGGCTGCTTGTAAACAGGCAGGGGGAGTCAGTGGGCTTGCTGGTAGGAGCTTTCCCACCAGCCTCCATTAGGCCTTGGGAGCTGCTTGCAGGGAGGAGGAGGAGGTGACAAGGAATCCAGGTGGACGACCGTGGCTGTTTGTCTCCATGACAGATAGTGGATTCTGGAGCCAGGGAGCCAGGGAGTAAGCAGGGAAAGAGTGCTTTGGTTTTAATCCCATGTATGCTGCATTTAATGTAGGGGAACTGATATCAGGGCCGGCATCAGGCCGAGATGCAGGCCCTCCACTGTGTGGTTCCTCCGGTATGCCCAGGGTGTTCACACTCAGAGCCTTCACTGCTGTTACCCAGCCTGATAATGTGTCTGTGAGGCAGCTCTTCCCTCCCTGAACATTCTCTCCAAAGGTCCTCACTGAGAGGCTCCTGCTGCACCCCTGCACGTGGCACCTTCAGCCTCCCCCCCACCCCTGCCCTGCTTTGCCTTTGTTCACACCCTGTTCACTAACACACATTTTTACATGTGCTTATTTAATTGTTATTGTCTGTCCCTCCTCTAGGAAATGAGCTTCATGAGGACAAGGATGGGGATTTGATTGTTCACGGCTGTGTTTGCACTGCCCTGGAAGTGCCTGGTTGTTGATTTAAAAATATTTGTTGGGGCCGGCCTGGTGGTGCAGCAGTTAAGTGCGCATGTTCCACTTCGGTGGCCTGGGTTTCGCCGGGTTGGCATCCCAGGTGCGGTCATGGCATCACTTGGCAAGCCATGTCCTGGTAGGCCTCCCACATATAAAGTAGAGGAAGATGGGCATGGGTTATAGCTCAAGGCCAGTCTTCCTCAGCAAAAAAAGAGGAGGATTGGCAGCAGATGTTGGCTCAGGGCTAATCTTCCTAAAAAAAAATCATTTGTTGAATGATTGAGTGAATGAATGTGTGAACGCACATGCAGACTGACACACTCACCGACACACACTGCCGGACACCAACACACAGGTACTGTCACACACACTGACATATTCATACACAGAACACACACACACACACACATTGGCACACACACAATTCTCACACACGCACACTCTTGAAGCCAAATTTTCATTCAATGTTATATTGTGAGCATTTTTCATGTCATTATGCATTGTTATTTCAAAAATTTTCTCCCAATTATTGTAAAAGATTTCAAACATACTTCAAGTTTGAAAGAATAGTACAATGATCACTCTAGTTTTAATCATCTTAATATTTTCCCGTATTTTCTTTATGTATGTAATAAATAATATGGCTATAACTTTTGCCGAAATACTTGAAAATCACTTGCCAACATCATGACTCTCATCCCTAAAGAGTTCGATATTCATCGATTAAAAAATAACCCTTTAATTCAAACTATATTATTACACTGAAGAAAATAACTGTATTTCCCTAATACTCTACAATGTCACAATAATATAAAATTCTTTTAATTTTCCTCCGAGTGTCTTTCATTTGGAGAAGAGGAGAGCTCACTGTCGCCTGTGCCGTCTCTGAGGTTTGCTTCTTCTCGCAACCCCTCTCCCAGCCCCTTGATGTCAACATTCTAGGAAACCGAAAAGTGGAAAGATTTTCTTCTGCTGCCTATTTCTCAGTTTTGTGAATAAAATCATGTCTTATTTGAGACCATCTCAGTGTCTACATAATATTCCATAGTGTGGACATGCATATTGGGACTATTGAGACTAGGAGCACAGCTGCCCTAGGCTTTCTGTCTCCCCTAGTAAGACAGAAGAGGGACCCCTGTGCCAGGGGTCACACGTGGTGCCCCAGAAGTCACATCTCCAACAGCAGGTGTCAGGCAGACCTGAGACCAAGTGTGAGCACACTTGCCTCCCTCAGGGTGAAGAGTGAACATATGCCCATCCTCTAGGCCCCTCCTCTCCTTCAGGCGCTCCATCCCATAATCAGGGGGTCGAGAAGTGGTCCACAGACTAGAACCAAGACCCAATCACCCTGAGCCTCCTTATCTCCTTTGACAGAGTCCAAGTGAGAGCCCCAAACCGCTGCTCCTCCTCACCTTCATCTCTCACGAACTCACCCCCATCATCTGCCTTGAATCGACCAGGACTAATATCACTATGTCCTTTTCTCTGTTTGTGTCAGTCACTCCTGGTCCCCCAAATATCCTTCACTCTCACCTCCACAAGACTCTGCACACCCCTATTCTGTCTCCTCTCACACCCCCTCGCCAGCTCCTGAAACCTGTCCACTGCACCCCCTGCAGTTCTCAGCCCATGATCAGCAAAATCTCTGAAGACGTCTCTCAAGATGTTCCCTTCACCTCACAGCTCGACAGAAACCCAAGTCTCCCTGAGGACATGGTTCCCTCTGGAGTCCTCTCCCAGGAGGTGTTTCCTCTCCCACAGGCCTTGTATCCCTGGACCTGGAGATGAGTTGGGCCCTTGCTCTTCACTGCTGCTCTCAGATCTTTCTTCCTCCCTCTCTTTGAGACATCTTCAGATATGAATCTTCTGTTATCAGATCAGTGCCCCCAATCCCCTCATTGTCTGCGTTCCCTATGGACTTCCAGACCATTCCCCTCATTCCTCCACTCTTCGGGCCTGGCTCACTGTCACTGTCTCCAGCAGTGCTATTGCCTTGATCCTTGGTGGTATCTGAATAGTGGTCCCCAAAGATGCCCATGCCCTAATCCTTGGAATTTATGAATAGGTTGCTTTACATCTCAAAAGGGATTTTAGCAATGTAAGTAAGGCTAAGCCAGCCCTGGTGGTCTAGTGGTTAAGATTGGGTGCTCTCTGTCATAGCCCAAGTTCATTTCCCAGTCAGGGAATCACACTACCTGTCTGTCGGTTGTCACACGGTGGCAGCTACATGTTGCTGTGATGCTGAAAGCTATGCCACCAGTATTTCATATACCAGCAGGGTCACCCATGGTAGACAGGTTTCAGCGGAGCTTCCAGCCTAAGACAAAGAAGAAGGACACGGCCACTCACTCCTGACAAGAACTGGCCATGAAAACCCTATGAATAGCAGTGTGGACATTGTGTACTACAGCGCCAGAAGGTGAGAGGATGGCACCAAAAGACCAGGCAGGGTTCTGCTCTGCTGTATGCAGGGTATCTAGGAGTCAGATCAACTTTTTCTTTTTAAAGATTGGCACCTGGGCTAACAACTGTTGCCAATCTTCCTTTTTTTTTTTTTTTTTGTAAGGATTGGCTCCTGGGCTAACAACTGTTGCCAATTTTTTTTTTATTTTTCTGCTTTATCTCCCCAAACACCCCCCACCCCCAACCGTACACAGTTGTATATCTTAGTTGCAGGTATTTCTAGTTGTGGGATGTGGGATGCCACCTCAACGTGGCCTAACGATCAGTGCCATGTCCGCACCCAGGATCTGAACCCTGGCCCGCCGCAGCGGAGCATGCGAACTTAACCACTTGGCCACGGAGCCGGTCCCGGAGTCAGATCAACTTGATGACACTAACAACAGCAAATTAAGTTTAAGGACCTTAAAATAGAGGGATTATCCTGGTAGGGAGATTATGGTGGATTATCTGGCTGGGCCCAAACAAATGACATGAATGCTTAAAAGAAGAGAATTTTCTCTGGCTGAAATCAGAGGGATGCCATAGAGGAGACGTGGCAGAGGGGAAATCAGAGAGGTCTCAAGTGGGAGAAAGACTGGTGTGCTGTAGGGGCCCATGTTGGAGGACTGAAGAGATCCTCTATGGGCTAAGAGTGGCTCCAGCTGACAGCCAGCAAGGAAATGAGACCTCAGCCTTACAGCTGCAAAGAAGTGAATTGAGAGAACAACCTAAACCAGCTTGGAAGTGGAGTCTTCCAGAGCTCCTAGTAAGGAAGACAACCTGCGACACCTTGATCTTAGCCCAGTGAGAACCTGGCCTTGTATCCTACGTAACCATGAGATAATAAATGCGTGTTGTTGAAAGCCACTAGGTCTGAGGTTATCTTTATGGCAGCGATAGAAACCACACAGCAGAGAGGATGCTCTCACTCCCTGGCCTCTCAGTTCCCTGAACTCCTCTCCTCCGTGACCTTCTACTCTGCTCTCACTGGGTCCCCACTCCCTTGTACCCCTAGACCTTGTCATTGCCAATAACCCAACCCTTCCGTAGTCTTCACTTCATGCTTCCCACTCTCTGATGTCCATTTCTCCTCCTCATCTTCTTGCAGGCTGGCCTAAAGTCTGGAAACACTGATACTATTATTTTATCACATATTTTTCATATGTTGCCCAGAAATCGCACTGATACCCATAGCATCAATCATGTCCCCCTATTACAGTGGGGCATATAGAGGCCAGGTAATAAATGGAATCCTGGACAAAGTGTGGCTCATAGTGAGACCCCTGGGTCCACGGATCCACCCGGCAATCATCCCCCTTCCACGAGTGCATAATTGGCATTGATATGCTTGGCAGTTGGAGTAATCTCCACACTGGTCCCTGCTCTGTGGAATACGGTCTCTCTTTGTGCTGAAGACCAAGAAAAATTCTGAAACTGGCCCAATCCTGGTCAAGTCAGAAATGATACTATGTCCCAGGGTAGGTATTGTGGAGGTTTTGCAGGTATTGTAGGGGTTAGCACCACCATTAGAGACCTGACGGATGCAGGGGCTGTGGTGGTATTATCTCTAGTTAATTCAGCGATCTGTCCCTACAGGAGCCTGATGTGGTCTAAAGGATGCATGAGCTACTTCAGACTCAACCAAGTAGTGGTCCTGATGCAGCTGCTGTGCTGGATGTGATGTCACTGCTAGAGCAGGTTAGTAAGGCCTCAGGCACATGGTATGTGGCTGTAGATTTGGTGAGTGTGCTCTTTTTTATTCCTGCTGGAAATGTGGAGGTGGAATGATTAGCATGCACATAGAAGGAACAACATTTATTTATAGTTTGCCTCAGGGCTCTTTTAACTCCATTCCTGTACAATATTGTCTCAAGAGATCTTGACCTCCTGGACATCACATAGAATATCACGTTAGTTCATTTCATTGGCAACATCATGTTGATTGGGACGGATGAGTATGCTGGAGGCCTCAGTAAAGCATGTGCACTCCAGAGGGTGGAAGATAAACCTGATGGAGACTCAGGGAACGGTGGCCTCAATTCGGTTCTAGAGGTCCAGTGGTTAGGGGCATGCAGGTATGTCCCCTCCAAAGTCAAAGACAATCGGTGCATCTTGCATCCCTCACTGCCAAGAAGGAAGCACACTGCCTGGTAGGCCTGTTTTGGGTTCTGACAACACATTCCACACCTGGTTATATTGTGTGGTTATATTCTGGGTGACATAGAAGGATGCCAGCTCTGAGTGGGGCTTGGACATGAAAGGACACTGCAGCAGTTCCAGGCTGTGGTGTAATCAGTCACCGTCCATCAGACCTGATGGTGTTGGAGGTGTCAGTGGTGGAAAAGATGCCGTGTGGAGCTAAAGGCAAATACCAGTGGAAGAATCACATGCTGGCAGCTGGGATTCTGGAGTAAGGCCATGCTATCCACAGCAGAGAAATGTTACCATCCAATCCTTGGTTTCCGGATCACTGAAGCGTTAGAGGCAGTCTGCAAGTGAGCAAGCCACAAGGAGGAATTCCCCAGGTGGAAAAAAAGAGAATGCAAAAGCCACCAGACAGCCACAGGGAAAAATCCCAAAACTGCTTCCTCCACGTTGACTAGCCACGGCCAGAGTCTAGGGTCCCCTGTGGGTCTCCAGAATTGATAGTGAGCAAGGGGCTCACTCTGCTCACCACAGCCTGAGCCAATTAACCACAACGAGTTAGGGATCGAGAAAGGAAGTTTAATTAGATTAGATTAGCCAGCAAATCTAATCACCAGCCACCAGCCAGAAGACAGGTGACTAATGTCTCAAAAACCCATCTGCAAAGATTACAGAATCTAGAGGCAGTTATATAGGGGAAATGGGAAGTAATGAAGGGGTTTCCTTCAGGCAGGACAGAGCAAAGTTTTAATTTATGAAGCTATTGGGGAGTACGTATGTAAGAGGAGACCATGAATGAGGAGAGCCTTTGAATTTGTTTGGAGTGGGTGCAGAGCAGTGAGCAGTCACACAGAGGAGGGGCTGGGGCCATTTAGCATAACAAGATGGCCTTACTTATGCTCTCTTACAATCCCCACCAACCCCCATCTGTTGTAATCCATAATCTTATGATCAAGGGGGAGACATGGCATCATACTTTCTCTAGCTACTTCCTGCTGAATCAGGACTTTGTAGGGGGACCATAGCATGGGAAAGAGTGACATTCCTTTTGAATCCATCAGAAGGGTCCCTTAAGGGGAGCTGTTGTGTTGTTGACTTGATCAATTTGGAGTTCATGGCAGATAGGCATTTAAGAAAGATTAATATCCAACTGTAAGAAGAAGGGTTAGATAGAAGAGATCAAAGCTTTTTTTAAAAAACATATTTTAGTTCTCAAAGGGGTTCTGCTACTCACTTTCCCCTCAATCAAAGGTGGGATACTTCCCTGTGCATTGGGGGCTGCCTTGATCCAGGAGTGATGCATCCAGGGTTTTATGCCTGTAAGTTTAGTGACGAGTGAGTGGTGAGAAGAATCTCAAAAGGGCCCATGCATTTGAGTGACAACTCTTTTCCGGGTCCCTGGTCTCTCCAAGTTTTCAGCAAAATATGATCATTATATTGGATGTGTAGAGGGATGTGAGACAGATATGCCGACCTATGAGAAGCAAACTCATGGATAGAAGTTAATACATAGCTTAATGATTGAACAAAATTAGCAATCATGACATTCCTTAAAACGTCCAGAGTTTCAGTCCCAGGGGAAGATGGCTGTAAGGATCTCTCATATAGAATTTTGAAGGGACTCAATTTATGTGCACTTCAGGGAGCTGCTCTAAGCTGTAGCAAGGCAAGGGGCAGTGCCTTATCCCGAGTTAGCTGTGTTTCCTAACAGACTTTGGCAATGGTCTTCGTTAAGGGGTGATTTATTTCCTCCATCTTTCCAGTTGATTGAGTGTAATATCCATTGGATGCCTAAGCCTCCAGACACTTGTTGGGTTATTTGGAAGACAAAAGCTGGTCCATTATCACCTTGTAAGATATCAGGCAGACCAAACCTAAGAATGATTTCTTTTAGCAACATGTGAATGACTTCTGATGTTTTCTCAGTCTGAGTGGGAAAAGCTTCTACCCACCTGGTGAAGGTGTCCACAAACACTAATAAAAACCTAAAATTCCTAGATGCCCAGGGCATCTGGATAAAGTCTATCTGTCAATCTCCAGCAGGCCAATGTCCTTTGTGCTGGGTGCCCCGATGTGGGATGTGGAAGTGGTCTTGGGGTTGTTCTTCGTAGAGAGGATAGAATTTTTAGTCACCTGTTATATAGTCCTTGGTAAGTGAGGCCCTATGATGTATGTTTGGACCCATTAGATTTTCCCTCTGGTGTCCAGGGCAATGTATGATGGCTACCTGAGCAGGCTCATTAATAGCACCAAGCAGTTTCAAGATTTTAGGGCCATGTCTGATTTCCTGTTTTCCTGCCCTTGAGGCTCCTTTCCTTCCTTTCAGATTGCCCCAAGAGTATGACATTTTTGTCTCCTTGAGATAGATGTAGATCCCGCACGAGGGTGATTATTTTCACCTTTTAAGCCGATGACGCTGTGAGCAGGGCTTTGCCTCTAAAGTCTCTTGTGAAGTTATGACTGTGTACCCCACACATTGCTCACCTTGATCCATGAAGCTGCTGCCATCTGTGAAGAGTTCCAAGTCCGGTTCTTCAGGCAGACAGTCCAACAAATCAGGTCGGCTAGAATACACTGTCTCTATAACTTGTAAGCAGTCATGTTCGAAGGCTTCTGAAGTCTTATTAGGGAGCAAGGTGGCGGGGTTCAGGGAGGATGATACTTGCATCCATACATTTGGATTGTCCAAAAGGATGGCCCGGTATTTGCCCATCCATCCTGAAATGAGCCAGTATCCTCCTTTTTGTTCCAATAATGTCAGTACTTGATATGGCACATATACTGTGGTGGGTTGGCCCGGGGTAAAATTTTCCACTTTCTGCAAGATGTCACAGGTAGCAGCCATTGTCCTGAGGTGGTCGTGGTGGTGAGGGGGAAAGTTGGAGGCATCCCTTGACAGTCTGATCCAATTGCTTGGAAAAATAAGCCATTTGTTGTGGGGGGGGGGTGGGTGTCATGCCCAGTTTTTGAGTTAAAACCTCCAAGGTTATTCCCTTCCTTTTATGTACTGATAGGCTAAAGGGCTTGTCCAAGGTGGTAGCCCCAAGGCTGGGGCTGAAAGTAACTTTGTCTTGATGGTATCAAAGGCCACCTGACATTCCTTTGTCCATTCTAGTGGCTCCCGGTCTAGCTGTTTTAGAATCTCATAGAGGGATTTTAGTATGAGACCATAGTCAGGAATCCAAATCCCACAGAAACCAGCCATGCCCAAGAATCCTCGCAGCTGTTTCCAGTCGGTGGGAGGGCTCAGTATGCCATAGCCCTCTTTTTGGTCCAGCAGCAGTTCCCTCTGGCCTTTTGATAATGCAAACCCTAAGTATGGAACTTTTTGTTTGCAGATCTGCGCTTTCTTTTGTGAGACAATGTACCCATATTCAGCCAAAGGATTTAAGGTCTTTATTGTGTTGGCCAGACACTGTTCACAAATGGTGCACACGATCAGCAAGACATCTACGTACTATAACAGTAATCCTTATAATTGTAAGTGGCTCGGTCTTTAGCTGGGGCCTCCTCAAATAGTGTAGGGGAGTTTTTGAAGCCCTGGGGCAGCACTGTCCAACAATATTGTTGAGTGGCCTGAATATCTGTGTCACATCACACAGAGGGAAAGATTTGTTGTGATTCTTCCACGAGCGGTATACAGAAGAATGCATCTTTTAAGTCAAAAACTGAAAACCAGCCAAATTCACCCAGAATGTTGGTTAGCAAGGTATAAGGGCTGGGGGCTGGGCACCACAGGGTGTAGGTCCTAAACCACCTCATTTATGACACAAAGGTCCTGAACAAACCGATATTTCTCTGAATTGTTTTTGTTGATGTTTTTTGCTTGTTTGTTTGTTGGACTGTGAGAATAGGAGTATTATATGGAGACTGGCAAGGTGTGATTAATCCTGCCACCAGGAATTTCTGCAGAACTGCCTGAATGCTTTTCTGAGCCTCCTGTTTTTAGTAGATATTGTTTCAGGCTATATGAATTGCCTGGATATGCTTTGTTATCCCAAGCTTCCTGTCTGCCCACACGTCTGGTCTTACCTCCTTGAGAATCTCCAGTGGCAGTGGGTCAGGCAGTGTGTTTGAACATCTAGTAGGGCCATCTGGAACCGTAAAGATGATTGTTCTGGTGACAGTTGCACTTCTAGGTGGCCTGGAGCAAAAGTCACTTGAGCATTCAGTTTACATGGAAGGTTTTTTCCCCAGGAGAAGAACATGGCATTCAGGCACATAAATGTTTTTTCAGTTAAAAAGATCTGAGGTAGAGAGAGGAGAGTGCATCCAAACAAAGCCAGCCGCTTGCCCTTGTCCACTTATGCATGTGGGATATTGTCACAGTGGTAATTGCCCTGCTCTGGGAAGGGACCACCTGAATCAATTGTGTCCCCTCCTTGAATGAGAAGGAGAGAGTCTGTCTCTTATACCTGGCAATCCTTCAGGCATTTTCTCCTGGGCAAGCAATGGGTCTGGGAAAAGAGGGAGGAGGAGGAGCCTGGGGACTCCTCTGTCTATTGTCCCTCCTTCCCTGATCTAGACATAGCAGCATAAAGGCTTGGACATAGAAGACTTTATTTTCCTTTCCTTCATTCTTCAAGAACAATTCTAGCTGCAAGATGGTATCCTAATTGAGCGATCCGTTTGGAAGCCACTTTTCTCTTGAGCCCAGTGTATACTTTGGCCAGGCCACATTACAGTAAAAAATCCTTTTCTGGAGTGACGTCAGCAACATGGCAGTGTGAGCTCACCCAGGACTCTCTCCCCTGCAAATTACAACCAAAAAAGAGCAACTGCTTTCTAACCAAAAAAAAAATCATAATAACAGAAATCGTTGGAGACCCACAGCAGCCAAACGATGGAGGGCGGAGACACTGGAGCTGCCCTTGGAGGAGCTGGAATGGGGTAAGAGAGAACTTCGTTCCCTCCCCTAGAGACTGGGATCCCGCCGTGGGTGAGGAAAGGAGCAGGGGAGGGGCCGCGTGTCTGGGCATCATCCAGAACTCCCACTGCCCATGCAGTGGAAACCCTCTAACGGGGGAATGCTTTCATGTGGGGGAACCCCAGCAAGGCAGGGCCCCAGGAGACCAGAGAGCAAGAGCTGATCCAAATCCAGGTCAGTGCGCAAGAGAAAGTGCCCCTCCTCCCTCAACCTGCGCTGCACACTGCCATCGCGGCTGAAGGCAGAGGGCTCAGAACGCACTGATCTCGACCCCCTTCTAGTGGCAACAGGCTGTAACTGCAACCGAATAACAGCGTCATGTGCAAAAACCCCTCCTCGACCATCCAGCAATTTATAAAAGCTCCAGTCCAAAAGGAGAACAATAAAAATACAGAAGTATGTCCTGAGGACTTGGAAGTAAGTAAACTAAGTGAAAATGAGTTCAAAATAGCTATCATCAAAATACTCAATGAGGTAAAGGGAACTATAGAGGAACAACTCAACAAGTTCTGGAGTTACTTCACAAAAGAGATTAAAATTATAAAGAAGAATCAATCAGAAATACTAGAGAGGGGCTGGCCCAGTGGCCGAGTGGTTAAGTTCACGTGCTCTGCTGCAGGCGGCCCAGTGTTTCGTTGTTTCGAAACCTGGGTGCGAACCTGGCACTGCTCATCAAACCACGCTGAGGCAGTGTCCCACATGCCACAACTAGACGGACCCACAATGAAGAATATACAACTATGTACTGGGAGGCTTTGGGGAGAAAAAGGAAAAAAATAAAATCTTTAAAAAAAAAAGAAATACTGGAGATGAAAAATACAATGGATCAGATAAAACAGAATACAGATTCCCTGAATGCCCGTGTAGACACAATAGAGGAGAAAATTAGCATAATGGAAGATAGACAGGCTGAATGGCTCCAGAAAGAGGAAGAAAGAGAACTAAGAATTAAAAAAACTGAAGAAAATCTCTGAGAAATAGCTGACTCAATGAGAAAATGCAACTTAAGAATAATTGGAATTCCTGAGGGCATCTAAAAGGAAAATGCAGCAGAAAGTGTGCTCAACGAAATAATAGAAGAGAACTTCCCAAATCTAGGGATTGAGAGAGAAATGTGTATGGAGGAAGCTTTCAGATCTCCTAGTTTTGTCCATGTAAAAAGACCTACTGCAAGGCATATAGTAGTAAAAATGGCAAAAATGAATGACAAAGAAAGAATACTCAGGGCAGCAAGGCAGAAGAAAATAACCTACAAAGGAACCCGCATCAGACTTTCAGCAGATTTCTCTACAGAAACCTTACAAGCTAGGAGAGATTGGAGTGACATATTCAAAACTTTAAAGGATAAAAGTCTTCAGCCAAGAATACTCTATCCAGCAAAAATGTCTTTTAGGTATGAGGGAGAAATTAAATCTTTTCCAGACAAACAAAAGCTAAGGGACTTCGTAGTCACAAGACCTCAACTACAAGAAATCCTCAAGAAGGCCCTCATACCTGAAATAAGAAAAAAAGGGAGAAAGTGGTCACAAAACACAGAGTAGGGAGACAAATAGATAGAATCGGGATAGGATAGCAAATATTCAACTATAGCATTAGGATAAAGGGAAGGAAATCACCAAAGCAAAGACAATCTTATCACTCTAACCACAAACTCACAACACAAGTTGGAATAAGAGATGAAAATAATAACTTAGGAGGGGTGGGGGAAAGGGACTGAAACAGTCTAGGGTAAGTAAGTAAGAGACCACCAGAAAGTGGACTACATTATACACGAGATTCTGAATACAAACTTCAGGGTGGCCACTAAACTAAAAAACAGAACAGAGACACAAAACATAAATAAGGAAAAATCTAAGAAACCCAGCATAAGAAATTGCAGAAGTCAATGGGTAGGCTAAAACACACAGGACGAGAAATAAAGGAAACGCAGGAAAACCGGAAAATGAGCAATAGAATGACAGCATTAAGCCCTCATGCATCAATACTCACCCTCAATGTAAACGGATTGAACTTTCCAATAAAAAGACACAGAGTGGCAAAATGGATTAAGGAACAAGATCCAACAATTTTTGCCTCCAGGAAACACACCTCAGCTTCAAGGACAAACACAGGCTCAGAGTGAAGGAGTGGAAGACCATACTCCAAGCTAATAGCATACAAAAGAAAGTGGGTGTCGCAATACTTATATCAGACAAAACTGACTTCAAGATAAGTCAGGTAAGGAGAGACATAGAGGGCCAACATATAATGATCAAAGTGATAGTTCATCAAGAAGAAATAACACTTATAAATATCTGTGCACCCAACACAGGAGCACCAAAGTTCATAAAGCAACTATTAACAAACCTAAAAGCAGATGTTAAAAAACAAACAATTATATTAGGGGACCTCATCACCCCACTCACATCAATGGACAGATCATCCAGACAGAAAATCAACAAAGAAACAGTGGAGCTAAACGAAAAGCTAAAACAGTTGGACTTGATAGACATATATAGAACACTCCATCCAAAAACAGCAGAATACATGTTCTTCTCAAGCATGCATGGAACATTCTCAAGGATAGACCATACGTTGGGAAACAAGGCAAGCCTCTACAAATTTAAAAAAATTGAAATAATAACAAGCATTTCTCCAATCATAATGCTATAAAGCTAGAAATTAATTATAAGAGAAAAGCTGAGAAAGGCACAAGGATGTGGGGACTAAACAACATACTATTGAACAAGCAATGGATCATTGAAGAAATTAAAGAAGAAATCAAAAAATACCTGGAGATAAATGAAAATGATAACATGCCATACCTACCAACTCATATGGGATACAGCAAAAGCTGTATTAAGAGGGAAATTCATCGCAATACAGGCACATCTTAGCAAACAAGAAAAATCCCAAATAAGCAATCTTAAACTACACCTAACTGAATTAGAGAAAGAAGAACAAACAAAGCCAAAAGTCAGCAGAAGGAGAGAAATAATAAAAATCAGAGCAGAAATAAATGCTATTGAAACAAAAAGGGCAGTAGAAAGCATCAATGAAACAAAGAGCTGGTTCTTTGAGAAGATAAATAAAATTGACAACCCCCTAGCCAGACTTACAAAGAAAAAAAGAGAGAAAGCTCAAATAAACAAAATCAGAAATGCCAGAGGAGAAATAAGAACAGACTCCACAGAAATACAATGGATTATAAGAGAATACTACAAAAAAAACTATATGCCCATAAAATGGATAACCTAGAGGAAATGGATAAATTCTTGGACTCCTACAATCTCCCAAAGCTCACTCAAGAAGAAGCAGACAATTTGAACAGACCAATCACAAGGAAAGAGATTGAAACAGCAACCAAAAGCATCCCAAAGAATAAAACCCCAGGACCAGATGGCTTTCCTGGGGAATTCTACCAAACTTTCACAGAAGAATTAATACCTATCCTTTTCAAGCTATTCCAGAAAAGTAGGGAGGATGGAACACTTCCTAACACATTCTATGAGGCAAACATCACGCTGATTCCAAAGCCTGACAAGGACAGCACAAAAAAGGAGAACTACAGGCCAATATCGCTGATGAACATAGATGCAAAGATTCTCAACAAAATTTTGGCAACCCGAATTCAGCAATTCATCAAAAGGATCATACATCATGATCAAGTGGGATTCATATCAGGGACACAGGGATGGTTCAACATCCGCAAATCAATCAACGTGATCCAACACATCAACAAACTGAGGAATAAAAACCACATGATCATCTCAATAGATGCAGAGAAAGCATTTGACAACATCCAAAAGCCATTTATGATAAAAACTCTGAACAAAATGGGGATAGAAAGGAACTACCTCAACATAACAAAGACCAGATATGACAAACCCACAGCCAACATCATACTCAATGGGCAAAAACTGAGCGCCATCCCCCTTAAAACAGGAACGAGACAAGGATGTCCTCTATCACCACTCTTATTTAACATAGCACTGGAGATTTTGGCCAGAGCACTTAGGCAAGAAAAAGGAATGAAAAGAATCCAAATGGGGGGGAAGAAGTGAAACTCTTGCTGTTTGTAGATGACATGATCTTATATATAGAAAACCCCAAAGAATCCATTGGGAAACTTTTAGAAGATATCAACAACTACAGCAAAGTTGCAGGGTATAAAATCAACTTACATAAATCAGTAGCATTTCTATACTCTAATAACGAACTAACAGAAAAAGAACTCAAGAACACAATACCATTCACAATTGCAACAAGAAGTATAAAATACCTCGGGGTGCATTTAACTAAGGAAGTGAAAGACTTATACAACGAAAATTACAAGGCTTTTCTAAAAGAAATGGATGACGAGATAAAGAGATGGAAAGACATTCCATGTCCATGGATCGGAAGAATAAACATAGTTAAAATGTCCATTCTACCTAAAGCAATCTACAGATTCAACACTATCCCAATCAGAATCCCAATGACATTCTTTACAGAAATAGAACAAAGAATCCTAAAATTCATATGGGGCCACAGAAGACCCCGAATTGCTAAAGCAATCATGAGAAAAAAGAACAAAGCTGGAGGCATCACAATCCCTGACTTCAAAACATACTACAAAGCTACAGTAATCCAAACAGCATGGTACTGGTACAAAAACAGGTGCACAGATCAATGGAACAGAATTGAAAGCACACAAATAAAACCACACATCTATGCACAGCTAATCTTCGACAAAGGAGCTGAGGGCATACAATGGAGAAAAGAAAGTCTCTTCAACAAATGGTGCTGGGAAAACTGGAAAGCCACATGTAAAGGAATGAAAATTGACCATTCTTTTTCACCATTCACCAAAAAAACTCAAAATGCATCAAAGACCTAAAGCTGAGACCTGAAACCATAAGGCTTCTAGAAGAAAATGTAGGCAGTACACTCATTGACATCAGTATTAAAAGGATCTTTTCGGACACCGTGTCTTCTTAGACAAGGGAAACAGCAGAAAGAATAAACAAATGGGACTTCATCAGACTAAAGAGCTTCTTCAAGGCAAAGGAAAACAGGATTGAAACAAAAAAACCCCACGAACTGTCAACAATCTTCCTCTGTTTTGTATGTGAGCTGCCACCACAGCATGGTCACTGACAGACTGGTGGTGTAGGTCAATACCAGGAACCCAACCCAGGCTGCCGAAACAGAACATGCCAAACTCAGTCATCAGGCCGCTGGAGGCTGGCCCCACTTTCAACTTTGAGTTCCTCCCCTTCAGCTGAGCTTTGTATTTTCAGAACAATCATATTAGCAGTGTGAACTCTTACATTCCTGGTAAAAGTTAAATTGGCACAAGCACTTTGGAAATCAAATTAACATTATCTAGTGTGGTTAAAGTACACACCCCATATAATCCAGCAATTCTACTAGTCATCATACACTCTGGGGAATTGCTTGTCTATGTGCCCCAGGAGACACGTTCACTAATGTTTACAGCAAAAACTGGAATAACCCAATATGCATCAAAGGAAAATAATAAAATTGTGGTATAATCATAAAATGTAAAACTTCAGCAGTAAAAATAGATGAATGACAGCCTCACACATGAGGGATAACTCTCCTACGTTAATCTGAGTCATGAAGAGTCTATGCAGCATGAGTTCACTATACAGGCAGTTCAAAACCAGGCAAAACTAATACTATTTGGTTTGGGGATATATACACTAATTGTAAAATCTTTAGAGAAACTCAAGGGAATAGTAAACACGAGACTCAGGGTGGAGGTTACATCTGGAGGATGGAATTGGGGAGGTGGCCACAGTGCCTTCACAGGTTCTGTTTCTTACAGCACTGATGGTGCCAAGGTATTTGTCTGGTCATAACTCTGTAAACTGACATTTTTCAAATTGTAGGTGGTGAACCATTTCTGATTAATCTTTTAAAAATGAAAGAGAAAAGAAAATACCAAAATTCATTGAAAGGATCCTTAGCAATTACACCCACATTGGAAAAAAGCCACACCCAATATTATGAGTCATGTAGAGAGAGAGGGCCAGGATGCCATAAAAAATTAGCACCGGCTAGAAATAGGCCATTTGATCTTTTGCTCACTGGCATCTCTGTAGATTTTCTGGTCTACTGTGTTCAATCTGACATCAATGTAATTCTATCTTGAGAAGGATTTGATGTGTTACTTACATTTAATCTCACATAGAACTAAATTAACTACTTTTACAGAAGTGGAAAAGCACATTGTTGATCAATATAAACTAAACTGGAAACCCTTATAAAGGGATAACCAACCAGTGATAGAACAGAAAGTGTGAGTGGAAAACACATTGAGCTGCTTTTAAAAAACCTTAGAGGCACATATGAACGGTGGTTTCTAGAATCACATTGGTGTCCAAGTCACTTGTACCAAATCTCATTCCAAAACACAGGGAAAGACGTTAAATTTCTTATAGGATGCCAAGTGAACAGCCAGTGTTTAGAAAACCTTGTTCATAGATTGGAGTCAACCATTCCTGCCTACTGCATCCCACCAATACTGTCATCACGATGCTAAGCTAGGTGTACAGCCTGAGGTATGAGATTCACATTTTTCTAACTGAAAAGCAATTTCATTAGGCAACTATATTTGAATATCTTCTTGAGTAAGAAAATTGGTATTTTAACCAATATTTTTGACATTAAACTAAATTTGAAACTTCTAAAGGAAAACAGAGTTATTATTTCAAAGGTATTACTATTACGGCACTCACTTCTTAGAAGTACGGTATTTGATCTACCTACTACATGTTCTCAACGTTGTTGCAGCTTATTGAAGGGAACACTATTATTAAAGGCATTTGCAAGAAAAACTTACAAATATTGTTGTATCTCCTTTCTCTCTGTCAAACTTTAATCATTATTTTCCAAAAGAGAAATATAAAGCACTAAAAAAAAAAGCAGATAAAACAAGCATTGATTTACAAAATTCTGAAACAATATCTAATTTAAATTTTGATGTTACCATGTATGTAAATTCTTTGATACTCCTCCTTTCTAGAGGTGGAGCTTAATTCCCTCCTTTTGAGTGTGGGCTGCACTTAATGACTCATTGCTAACTGATAGAATAAGGCTGATAGAATGAGGTGTGACTCTGGGTCTAGGACATAAAATACATGGTAGCTTCCATCTTGGTTGCTCTCTCTCTTGGATCACCTGCTTTGAGAGAAGCAAGCTACCTAGTCATTAGCCAGCTTGTGGAAAAGTCCACATGGCTAGGAACTGAGGCCTCCGGGAACCATCCAACAAGGAACTGAGGCCTCTTCCAACAGCCATATGAATGAGCCATGTTTCATGGGAATGTCCCAGCCCCAGTCAAGCCATCCTCTGATGCAGCCCTGGCTGACAACTGGACTGCAACCTTGAGACAGGCCCTGAGCCAGAAGCACTCAGGTAAACCTCTCCTGGATTGCTGACCCTGGGAAATTGTGGGAGATAATACCTGTTTGTTGTTTTGAGCTGCTAAATTTTGGGTAATTTCTTATCCTGCGGTACATAACTCACACTCAGTCCAAAGAGAGAGTGAGTTATTGCACTTTAACTTTTGCTTGCTCTAAATTAATTACACTATTTCCCCCTTATCTGCACTTTTGCTTTCCACGGTTTCAGTTACCTGCTGTCAACCGTGGTCTGAAAATATTAAATGGAAAATTCCAGAAATAAACAGTTCTTAAATTTTAAATTGCATGCCATTTTGAGTAGCTTGATGAAATCTTGCAGCATCCTGCTCGGTCCTGCCTTGGATGTGAATCATCCCTTTGTCCAGTGTATCCACAATGTGTATGCTATCTGCCCATTACTCACTTAGTAGCCGTCTCAGTTATCAGATCAACTGTCCTGGTATCACAGTGCCTGTGTTCAAGTAAACCTTATTTTACTTCATAACGGGCCCAAAGTACAAAAGTATGCATAGGAGAAAACACAGTATATAGGGTTTGATACTATCCCCGGTTTCAGGCATCCACTGGGGGTCTTGGAAGGTATCCTTATGGATAAGCGGGACTACTGTATTAAATATTAAACCCATCATTTGGTTTTAAGATTTAAGACAAATTTCTCTGGTTAATAAACAGGATGCATTTTATTACCATTCACAACAATCTATTTATTTGAAATTCAATTTCCAACCATGACCCAATGAAACACAAAGGAAGAACCAGGCTGTGCTCGGCTGATTCTATGATGGTCCACAACAACCTCCTTCTGGTTACTCTCCTTCCCCGCAGTTATTCAACCAAACACTAACATAGATGCTGCTGAGAAGGGATTTTGCACATGTAACTAAGATCTCAAATCAATTGATGGTAAGACAAGGGGATTGTCCCGGGTGGGAACGTCCTAATCAGGTGAGCCCTTAAAAGCACTGGGTTCTTCCTGAGCAAACAGATTCAAAGGTGGGAAAGATTCAACGTGAGGGATTTTCTCCATTGTGGGCTTTGAAAATGGAGGCCAGCTGGCAAAGAATGCTGGTGACCAGTAGGTGCTGGGAGCAGCCCTGCTCTGGCTCCTCGCTGACAGTTGTCAAGGAAAGAGGGTCCTCAGGCCTACAACTGGAAAAAAGTGAATTCCGCTAACAACCTCCGTATAAGCTTAGAGGAAGATTCTGAGCTCAAGATGAGAACACAGCTTTGTGAAACCCTGAACAGAGAGCCCACATATACCACGCACGGATTTCTGACTAAGGAAATGTAAGCAAATAAGTGGGTGTTGTTTTGAACCACTGAGTCATCGTTTTGTTACACAGTAACAGAAACTAATAGGCAAGCTCAATGTGCAACAGATAAGCATATAGCATTTTTTCCAGTGGAATGAATTTATGAACTGATAAGCATGATAGTCACATAAAATAAAATCTTTCCAAATTTTTTTCCGTTTTTCATTTTATGATTTTCAATAACATAACTAAATTTTAATGCAATCACATTTCATTCATTTATTCAACGACAGCTAATTTAATCCCTACTATGTACAAGCATGGCTTTATCTCCTGGCGATACAGCTTTGACCTAAACAGCCCAAAGTCCCTGTGCTCATGTGTGTTACATTCTAGAGGCTTCCCAAGAGTGAGACCGAGCCAGTGGAGTGTTTTAGTGGAGAAATGACACATCCTGACTCACATTAGCAGGATCCCTGACCCCTGTGGGGAAGATAGTCCATGGGTGGCAGGTGAGTGGGTGGCACTCGAGTCCATTTCAGGGAGAGCGATTCCAGTAAGAGGAGGAAGAGGGCCTGAGCCCAGCCTGGGGGTCTCTCCCTGGTTTCCTCAGACAGCCCCCGGGCCAGGACTCAGGGAGACGGTGTGACAAAGAGCTCTCGGTGCAGGGGGAGAGGGGTCAGGGCAAGTGGTTCTCAGGGTCCCAGGCCCCGAGGGCAGAGTCTGGGGCGGTTTCTGCAGCTCAGTGTTGGGGAGTCCCCGTCTCCCTGAGACTCACTTGTCCCTCTCACAACCTTTGTCAGCTCCTCCTGCCTGAAGACTCATGACGGGGCCCCAGTTCTCACTCCCATTGAGTGTCCGGTTTCTAAGGAAGCCCATCAGCGTGTCTGCGGTTCCTGGTTATAAAGTCTCCACCACCCTCCGGGGCTCAAATTCTCCTCAGACCCTAAGAATAAGGGTCATGGCGCCTGGAACCTTCCTGCTGCTGCTCTCGGGGACCCTGACCCTGACAGAGACCTGGACTGGTGTGTGCGGGGTCGGGAGGAAACGGCCTCTGCGGGGGGCGGAGCAAGGCTACGGCGCGGCGGGGGCGCAGGACCCCCGGGGAAGGCGCCTCTCCGAGGACCCAGCCCAGACACGCCCACCCCGCCCCTCCTCGGCCCCGCCGCGTCCTGACCCAGGTCCTTCCATCCCCAGTCTCCCGCCCTCTCCTCTTACCCACTGGGGTCTCCCACGCTTCTCTGGCCACCACCTCTATTCCGTCTCCCGAGCCCCTACCCTCGCCCCCTCCCGGCCCCATCACCCTGGGACCCGGGGACCCGCGCCTGGAGCAAGGTCGGGCGGGGTCTCAGCCCCTCCCCGCCCTCAGGCTCCCACTCCATGAGGTATTTCAGCACCGCCGTGTCCCGGCCCGGCCGCGGGGAGTCCTGGTACCTCGAAGTCGGCTACGTGGACGACACGCAGTTCCTGCGATTCGACAGCGACGCCGCGAGTCCGAGGGCGGAGCCGCGGGCGCCGTGGATGAAGCACGTGGGGCCGGAGTATTGGGAGCGGGAGACGCGGTGCGCCAAGGGCAACGCACAAACTTCTCCAGTGAACCTGAACACCCTGCGCGGCCGGTGAGCGACTCGGACCCAGGTCGCGAGCCCCCATCCCCACGGACGGGTCGGGGTCTCCCCGAGTCTCCGGGTCTGAGATTTACCCCGAGGCTGCGGGACCCACCCGGACCCCCGACCCGGGAAGAGCCGGCAGGGACTTTTCCGCGGTTTAATTTTCAGTTTAGGGTTAATCGCTGCAGGGGGGTGGGGCGGCAGCGAGGCCGAGTGGTCCGGGCTGACCTCGGGGCGGGGTCAGGGTCTCACACCTTCCAGCACCTGTATGGCTGCGACGTGGGGCCTGACGGGCGCCTCCTCCACGGGTACAGTCAGTTCGCCTACGATGGCGCCGATTACATCGCCCTGAACTAGGACCTGTGCTCCTGGACCACGGCGGCTCAGATCACCGGGCGCAAGTGGGAGGCGGCCAGTGAGGTGGAGCGCTGGAGGAACTACCTGGAGGGCACCTGCATGCAGTGGCTCCTCAGATACCTGGAGATCGGGAAGGAGACGCTGCAGCGCGCCGGTGCAAGGGGCTGCGGGGCCTCCTGATCTCCCCTTGGGCTGAGCCTGCCATCCGACAGAGAGAGGCGGGAAATGGGATCAACACCTGAATGTGCCCAGCCCATGGGTCAGGAGACTGACTCCACCAGGGTTTTCAGATCTAGTGCCAAAGAGTGACTCCCCAGAGGAGTCTTGCCTTTCTCTCTGGGACTTTAAGGGGTCCAGGCTGTCTGGGGATGGAGGAGGAAGCTATCTCTGAAATAACTGACAAGCGGTTCCCTTTGACTCTGGGAGCAGCTCTGGGACTTTCTCTCTCAGGCCTTGTTCTACGAGCCACAGCCTAACTGTGATTGAGGTCTGACCAGGTTTTCTGAGTCATTTTGCCTCCACCCAGCTCAGGACCAGAAATCCCTTTACTGCTCTTCAGAGACCTGCCTCCTAGCCTGGGCTGACTCACTCTAACTCCAGAAATTTCCAAGGACTGGAGCTTATTTCAGGTTCCTGTGTCCAGGCTGGTGTCTGGGTTTTGTTCTCCCTTCCCTCACTCCAGCTGTCCCGTCCATTCTCAGGATGCTCACATGAGTGCTGCTTCAGTGGCCCAAATGGATGCAAAGTTCCTGAATTTTCTGATCCTTCCCCTCAGACCCCCCAAAGACACATGTGACCCACCACCCCATCTCTGACCATGAGGTCACCCTGAGGTGCTGGGCCCTGGGCTTCTACCCTGCGGAGATCACCCTGTCCTGGCAGCGTGATGGGGAGGACCTGACCCAGGACACAGAGCTTGTGGAGACCAGGCCTGCAGGGGACGGGAACTTCCAGAAGTGGGCGGCTGTGGTGGTGCCTTCTGGAGAGGAGCAGAGATACACGTGCCATGTGCAGCACGAGGGGCTGCCTGAGCCCGTGACCCTGAGATGGGGTAAGGAGGGAGCTGTGGGCTCAGAGTCTCTTCTCAGGGAAATCAGGAGCCCTTCTGGAGACCTTCAGGAGGGTCAGGGCCCTCACCTTCCCTTCCCTTCCCAGAGCCGCCTACTGAGTCCACCATCCTCACTGTGGGCATCATTGTTGGCCTGCTTCTCCTTGGAGCTGTGGTGGCTGGAGTTGTGATGTGGAGGAAGAAGCACTCAGGTGGGGAAGGAGTATGGTCTGAGATATCTTGTCCCACTGGGGTGTTTGAAGCCCAGGTAGAAGTTTGTCCTGCCTGGTCAATGGGAAGTCCCATCCACAGGCACATGTGCTTTCCTAGTCTGGGACCCTGTTTGCTAACACTTACTCTTTAGTAAAGCACTTGTGAGAATGAAGGATAAATTTATCACCTTGATGAGTCTGGTGATGGGGACCTGATTCCCAACAGTCACAGGACAGAGGAGATGATGAGGGGAAGTCACAATTCAGAGGTCACGAGGGTGGTTGGTCCAGTCTCCACACATGTGCTGTCGTCATGTTTCCTGATCCTGCCCTGGGTCTGTAATCACAGTTCTGGAAACTTCTCTGGGCTCCAGGACTAGGGGGTTCCTTTAGGACCTCATGGCCCTCCATCCTCCCTGGTTTCTCACAGGATGTTTTCTTCCCTTAGGTGAGAAAGGAAGGAGCTATGCTCAGGCTGCAAGTAAGGATGGAGTGAGTGTGTTGCCTGAGACCCTTGTGATAGTGTAGATGGGAGCCCATGGGGAGTGCACCCACCCCATAGTACCACATCGTTCCTCCATTAGTCTCAAATCCTGTGGGCTCTGACCACGTCCTGTTTTGGTCTACTCCAGGCAGTGACAGTGCCCAGGGCTCTGATGTGTCTCTCAAGGCAGGTGACACTCTGGAGGCCTGAAGTGGGGAGATGCTGGGGTGGAGGGGCCTGGACTAGGTTATGGAGACTCTTTGATTGGGACATTCTGAGCATGTGGTGGGCTGTTCAGAATGTCGCTAATTATAGCGAGTGCCTTAACTTATTCATAATTGTTTTCTGCTATAGCGTGAAACAGCTGTCTCATGGGGGACAGTGTCATGCAAGATTTGTTCCTGTCCCGCCCCCATTATGACTTCAGGAATCTCTGACTTCTCTTTCTGCAAAGGGCATCTGAGTGTGTCTGTGTTCCTATTGGCATAATGTGAGGGGGTGGGGAGACTAGTCTCCCCCGTGATCCCCTCCCACACTGCCCTGTGTTCTGTCCCCTGATTGATTTTCCTGTTCCAGCAGAGGTGGGGCTGGTTCCATCCCTGTCTTAACTTCATGTTGCCCTGACTTGCATCTTCTTCCTTCCTTATCGAGAATAAACATCTGCATATGAACTTGTTTTTTCAGATTCTTGCCTTGAGGGATTGATGGGTTAATTAAAGGAGAAGATTCCTAAAATTTGAGAGGGGAAATAAATGGAGGCTCTGAGAACCTTCCAGAATCTGCCTGTTCGCTGTGCTGAGTCTCTTGCAGGTGGGGACAGGAGAAGACTGTGAGGAGCTGAGCGTAAGACTGAGGCCTGTGCCCAGTCGATGTTCAGTGCATTGTGGCCTTTGATGTGGTGACTCCTTGGTGGGGACATCTTCTCTGCTTCTTTGTCCTTGTCCTTTCAGGAGAACCTTGTCCCACCAGGACCTATGATCACAGGGATTGGGACATCACCTGGGCCTTGTGTCTCCAGGACGGCGTGCAGGGGGCGCTTCATATGGCTGGGTCAGCCTGGGCTCAGGCCTGGGTCCGGCCCTCAGCCCCCATTTGGGTGTGTGTTTGTTGTTCCTTTTTTCTGTAGCGGATTGTGCCTGTTCTTGTTCTTCTGTATAAGTACCGGTCATTCTCCTCTGGGTGTCCCCCATCTCTGACAGCAGCAGGAGTCATTTGGTCTGTCATTGTCCCCACAAGGCCAGGTGGCCCTGCACACGGGCATCTGTGCTGTCCAGAGATGAATTTTCAAACTCGTCCAGCTCTGTCCTTCTTCTAGGGCTTGATTGTCATTTCCACCTTCCCCAGCCTTCTCAAGGGAGCCAGATTCTGGAATTAGAGAGGAGGGACCCCGTAATTTCTCATCCTAGGCAAGTTCCTGTTGGAATTCTCCTCTGCGGCCTGCTCTCCCTCCCCGCCCTTAGCGCTGGTTCCCCCAGTGCTGGCTCCAGTCTGAACTCATGATGTATGAAGCAGAGTCTAGGTTCATACTTGGTTGTAAAATAGGACTCAAGTGAAGGATCATTGTTTTCTGAAGAGAGAAATGTCATTGTGTGCTGGGGTGTGCAGGAGGGTTGTTGTGGGAGGGAGAGATGGAGGGAGGAGCGGGGAGAGCAGCACTGGTGAGAAAAGTACAGGTGGCGTTGATGTCAGGATGAGTGGACATTGTGCTGTAGCTGCCACAAAACAACATTTGGCCTCAGGTTACATTATTAAAGATCCTGTGTCTAGAAAAGGGTGATGCTGTATGCTGAACAGTCATTCAACTGATACTGGTTGTGTGCTGGTTGTGTAATATACTATTTTTGTATCTGGGTAACATCATTGAAGTAAAAACAGAAACGTTGCTGGCCTTGTGGAGCGTATGTTGTAGTAGGAAGAGACAGGCTATATACTACGAGCATAGTGAATAAGGACAGTGTTTATGATAGAAGGTGGTAAGTGCTATGGAAAAATTGCAGTGGGGAAGGTGATCCAGGGGGTGCGGGTGGGGCCAGGGAAGATGGCTGTTTTAATTTGGGTGGTTGATGGGGGCCTCCCTGGGAAGGTGCCTCTGAGGAAAGATGTGGAGGACATGAGGAATTATCCATGAGGATGTCTGGGGAAGTTCTTTCAGGGCAGAGGAACCTCCAGTGCAAATGAACTAGGGCAGGAGTGTGTCTCTTTTTTCTGGGAAGGGCAAGGTGACTGGTGTGGCTGGAGCAGAGAGTAATCAAGATGAGATAGAGGTGCGGCCAGACCAGGTAGGCCTGGAGGATGTTAGGAGGGTTTCAGCCTTTGCTCTGAGTGAGTTGGGGAGTTACAAGACAGTTTAGAGCAGGAGAGGGACGTGGTATGACTTCTCCTTTAAAGGATCACTGCATCTGCTGTGCTGAGAGCAGAACTGGGAGGCAAAGGGCGAGGGAGGCCCTGGGGAAGCAGCAGGAACCAGGGCAGGGTTCCAGGCTGGAGGAGGCCACGGCTTCCACTGCTGTGAGCGGTGGAAAGAGTGGGAAGAGATTGGAATTCTGGAGACATTCTGAAGATGGACTTTGCAGCATTTCCTAATGGATTAATCTGGGAATGAAAGACAAGAATCAAAGAGGACACCCCACATTTTGGACTGTGGGAATAGAAAGATGGAGTTGCTGTGAGCCAAGATGGGGAAGATTATGGATGGAGCATATTTACAGGCATTGACTTTAAGAAATGTTGGAGCTGAAGTGTCTATTAGAAATGCAAGTGAGATAGCAGATTGGCAGTTGGACAGATAAGTCTGGAGATTAGGAGAAATGTCTGGCTGGAGAACTAGATTTGGGAGGTGATATCATATAAATGACATTTAAAGCCTTGAAAGAGATGAGATCACCAAGGGAGTGATGACTACTGAAGAGAAAGCAAGAAGGACTGAATCCTGGACACCCCAGTGCTGAGGGATCTGATCAGACTACATACCCAGGGCAGACACACTTCTGGTTCCATGTCTAGAAGGCATGGAGACTAGAGAGTCCCAGACTTCCTGTGCACAGGAATCCCCTGGACGTCTCATTAAGATTCAGAAAATCTTGAAGAGAGCATGAAAGTCTGTTTTTATAACAAGGTTGGTACTGATGCGGTCTTCAGATCACACATTTAGTAGCAAGAATGTGGACCAGAGGGGCTGGCCCAGTGTCATAGTGGTTAAGTTTTCATGGTCTGCTTCAGTGGCCCAGCATTCGTGGCTTTGGATCGTGGACCTGGACATACACAGCACTCATCAACCCATGCTGTGGTAGTTTCCCATATATAAAATAGAGGAAGATTGGCAGATTGGCAGAGACATTAGCTCAGGGACACTCTTCCTCACTGGAAGAAAGGAATGTAGATCAGGATTCCCTCATAGCTGGGCATCAGCCTTACCTGTAGGACTTGTTAATTAAGTGATTCCTTGGTCTTGTGCCTAATGTTCTGAGATGGTGGGTCTGGGGAGAGGCCTGAGTATTTTTTAAGAAGCCCCACAGCACTGCTGGTGCTGAGCCCTCATCACTGGGGTCTTTCTGGTGACCAGCCCCCATCCTGAAGCTATCTGGGACTCCTCAGACATCTCATTAGCATATGAAAATCACTCATCACTCAGGAGATTCCAAGGGTTTTAGGAGCTCTATGCCAGGAACCAGGGACAAACACTAAATATTTTTTGATTATACTGCAGTCTACTCTCTGCTCTTTGACCACAGATTCCTTATAGCAAAAGGAGCATAACACTTAGAAGGTGCTGGCAAATCACTGGTTCCCATTCAGTCATGAACAATTAGTCCAGTCTGTCATCCTCTTGTGTGAGAATGTCTCCCAGGGTGAGGTCACTCAAGTTTGTAGGCTTCCATTTGATCTTGTCAGGTTCCAGAAGCAGAAATAGTCTCAGCAATATATGGCTACACCTTTTCAGACATCTGGATAATTGAGCTAAGAGACAATATCATCTGTTGCTCACACCTCTTTTGAGGTGTTAATGTAATATTGTGTTTCTCTCATTACAGAACACATTTATTCATTGCTTTACCTTCAGCTGCTATTTTTCCTTCTCTCCATTGATACCTAACTTTTCCACCTTTGGAAGGGACATTAGGTTTGGCTGCGGTGCTGGTCTAGACGCAGGCAGCAATACTAGTGTAGCAGTCCCTCCTCCTCAGTGCGCTCCCATTCATAGAGGAGTCACATAGGTGCAGAGCCAGTGGACTAACTGACCACCAGGCAATATAGCTGCATTCACTGTCAGCCCCGATTTGTCAGCCAGATGGGGTGAAGGCACTCTCTGCCCCTTTGGGCCCTTAGAAATTCTGACACAGGGGTTAAAAATACAGTTACAGTTTCTTGCTTAGGAAACATTCCTGTTTCTGTTCCTGTTCCTGTTTCTTGTGAACATCCCTGACCTGAGACGACTGCATCAGGCAGGAAGGAAGAGAGTCAAGGTGGATATAGTCATACCAACTTCCTCCCCATTTCTGAGGAATTGTACAGTCATGCCAGCATCCTCCTCCACCCCTCCTCCCCAGATCTTCCAGGAAAAAGAGAGGAAACTTTCTAGTAGGGACATGCCTTTAGCCCCACTCATGTTGAGTGTGAGCACACACTTGTGAAGATGTGTAAGCCACCCTTTTGTGCCTCTTTATCCCCCACCACCCCATTTTAGACAACCAATTTCCAATTGTGCGTTCAAATTCTCTATCACACTATTACTCTGAGGAGAATGTCTCTCGGCCCATTGTTGGACTTTATGGGCTGTAAAGTTTTTCTTTGGACTGAAGAATTGTGACTCAGCAGTGCAAATTGGTGCACTATCTTCTGTTCTGGTTCTTTTATAGCACTCTGAGCATTCGTATCGACCACTGGGTAAGCAAAGCCCATTCAAAGTCAACATCTATTCTGTCGAGACCCATTTGTAGCCCCCGTGGGCCACCAGCATCAGTCTGATTTGCCAGCTACGTTCAAGGCATTCCCACCAGGCAATCTGCCACATAGCCCTCCTTAGTCTCTGGTTGGCAGACAGAACAGTTCTGTTTGGTATTTTTCTTCAGAGGATGCAAGTGGAATATGTCTAGACTCAGCCCGTCTCTGCGTTGCTGCAGCCCCTCAATGTCCACTTATTTCTTGGATCCAGGTAGCCACATCAAGGGGAATAACAGGTTATCCGCTCATTGATTCCAGTCTCTTCCCAGCCCAGAAGGGGGTTCTTGTGATGGGCATCAAGATGTCCTACTTTGCACACCCCTGAAATTCCCATAGTGATTTCCATAGGACTGTGCTCCATATGGGCATTCCTTTAATAGACCAGGTTTCCCTTGCCCGTTGCCTAACCATATGGCCTGGCTGTTGACTACTGTCTATGAGTTTGTAAAAATCAAAGTATAAGGGCTTTTGTCATTGTTCAATTCTCCCATCACTGCTAGGAAGCCTGCCTGCAATTCAGCTCATTGAGCTGATCTGTTTTTACTTTCCTTGATCAGAGAGGTGATGTTCCAAACAGGATGTTGTCCACTCACCTTGGAACTGGCATCCATAAACCAAGAAGCACTTCGTAGGTCAGTTGAGAATTGTTTATAGGACATTGTCCAAGTGACGAAAAAATCCAGCCACTCCTCATGCAGTTCCAAAGTTAGTCCGAGGGGAAGAGTCAATGCCCAGTGGACTTTAGAAACTTTGAGATTCTCCTTCATGAAGAACAAAAGGGAAATACTGAATATTCATAAATATGATGATGATGATGATGATGATGATGATGATGTGTGTTTATTTTCTTAGTTGGCAAAAGGAACTCAGGTGGCTTATATTATAATGCATAATTTAAGTTGGGCAGTTAAAAATAAATACAACGTGTCAACATATTATAGCAAAAATCTAGATACCCTATTTACGTGGGATATAGTCAAGCCTTACGTCCAGTAGTGATTGGGTCCTCAGCTTTCAGCACCTCAGGCTGTAAGAGAAACAAGTGGGGAATGTGCTAAACCACCTGGAGAGAAAAACAACTTCTTATGATTTATTTAAGGAAGAACTTATCACGTAGAATTGTGTGTAAATGTCCTTGCTTACAAAAATGAAAATTATTGATAGCTATAATCTTGAAAAAATACAAAATTGGCTTTTAAATGTCTACTTGAAATACCTCCTAGAGGAAGATTGAGATCAAATGATGAACAATTGAAAGAAACCCTTTTCATGCCGATCTAAGAAAATGTGGCCTAGGAAAATCCCTTTCCAATAGTCTAAACAAATACACAGGAAAGAGAGTGTCCAGAGGGAAGAGAGCCTGGAGGAATGGACAGTTTCACTTAGAGCATCTCTCCCACAGACCAGGAATCCTAACCAAGAAAACTGCGGAGCTGCCAATCACTTGTGAAAACCCTATATGTTCATCTATATTCTTACTCAGAATAAATTCACTATATTTGGGGGAAGAGAGCAAAACAAGGGAGCCTGAATGTAGGGCTGAGTTTTCATCAAATATCCTTGACTGGGTTAAGGTTCAAACACAAATTTAGAGCCCAGACTCCAAGTGTCAGCGGTGCATGGCCCTGTACAGAATATTTCCCAATTAATTGCTTTACCTGGAAATTAATCTGAGCACCCCCACCTCAGGACCTTTGCACTTGCAACTCCTCTTACCTGGGATGCTTCTCCCTCACTTCTTTCATGTCTTTGTCCTCAGTGATGCCTGCTCTGTTTAGACTTCCAACCCCCAGCACCTACTACCCTCCACACACTTTCCCTACCTCTAGTTTCTCCATAGCACAAATCATAACGTGACGTACCACATAATTTATTTATTTAACTTAGTATCAGTCTCCTAAAAGTATAATGAAAATTTCACGACAGCATGCATTTTTGTCATTTCTTGTTTTTCACTGCTTCTACTCAGCACTCTCACTATTTCTTGGCAAATTGTAGTTTTAATAAATATATGTTGAATGGATGAATCTGAATATATTTTTATTTTTATTAAAGTCACATTCTACAGGGCCATCAAGACAAACAGCTGTGGAGTATATCTTCAAATTTCCTAAACTAGTTAGTCTCTTTCCGTGTAAGAGATGTCTTTGGTTTGTTTTTGTTGACTTCAATTATTGGTCATTGTTGCTGTTGATGATGCTGCTATAAAACTGTTTACAGACTCCCTTGAACCTGCTTCAGTTCATCCTTCATTAGCCTTAGACACACTCCTGAGAGTCCTCTGTGTCTATGGTCTCCCAATACCATCCATTTTCTGTGTCTTCACCTCTCTGAGTTCAGACTTGATCTTCATGGTTAAGGCCAGAGACACTGAAGTCCTGAGCTCCTGTGTGATGGTGCATGGCTGCTCTCGATGTCTCCTTATCCCCATCCTCTGTGGGAGGGGGCAGAATGGAGCACCTGGAACACAGAGAGGACCTCCCTGTTGCTAATATCTATCGTCTCACAGTAGAAACTGCCTACACTCCACAAATGGGGGTGGGGCATAATGGATGAGGTAAGAGGCTGACAAGGTGCTTGTCATCATTTGGGAGCTAACTCAGCCCTGCCTTGTCAGAGGACATTTGGATTGGAGCAAGATGTGCACAGAGCTATTGAATCACCTTAGAATGAAAAAGTCTAAATGGGAGCAAGAGGGAGAAACTCCATGTAGAACCATCAGTAGTCAATACTGAGAAGAGGGCGAATAATAGCTCTAGAAAATATCTTTCAAGTTGTTGATAAGTGGATTCTTGATTGGGGAAGTAGAATAATGTAATTCTATTCATTTAAAGATTGGGAATTATAATGCAAATCAGTTTCCCCACAGGTGATGTGTGGGCAGGCCTCAAGTGCCATCTGCAGCCCAGGGCAGAGCAGCAATTGTCACAGGAGAGTGAGTAGCAACCCTGACATGCTTCCGTTGAAGATTGTTATGCCAGAGCAGGGCAGTCTTCTCTTACAGTGTACTTTTCTTCTGTTGTTTTTATATTGCTGTTTTATTTCATTTTTATTAGATAAGAGTTTCAAATTTTCAGAAGTTTAAAACTACCTAAAGCATACTGTGAAAATATTTTCAAAATTCTCTCCCATTCTCACAGTTCCTACTGCTCTCCCCTTCGAGAACTCTTATCACTAGGTCCTTGGATGTCTTTCCAGGTACATAGGTGCATAGGTGTGTGTACACCTATGGTGTGTGTACATGAATTCCTGTTCCCCTTTTTAAAGAAAATATAGCACAGTATACACAGTTCTGCAACTTGATTATTTTTTGTTAATAATTGAATTTGGCGATCTTATTTGTCAACATGTGAAGAATTTCCCCTTTTACTTTTTTTATAGCTTTATGGTATTCTACTATGTGGATGGATTTAACTGGTCCCCTATTTATTGACACTTGAGTAATTTCACCTTTTTCTGTTAAAATAGTGCTGCAATGCATAATCTTCTTCTCTATGATTTCTAGGCATGATGATGTATCTGTAGGATAAATAATCAGAAGTAGGATTGTAACATTGATAGATGTTTTACCTCCACGGGAGTTATAGGGAAGTGTGGTTGATCTTCATTATACATTTGGGAAAATTTGGAGAAGTGTCAGTTCCACATCACTGAGAATCAGACTTCTCAGTTCCTCACCTCAAACCTAGAGAAACCAGCCACTCCTAGTTCACAGTCAGGGAGGGCGGTTCATATTGTAGGTGGAGACTTGAGATGAGCAGAACTGCTGTATGGCTAAAGGAATAATAGGCTCGGCTCAGGTTTTGAGCAAAAGACAGCCCAGATATACTTCCCTCTCCAGAAACTGATGAGGCAGCCTATAGACTGAAGGAGAGAGGGTGGAGGACTCTGGCAATGGGAGGATAGGGGGCATGACGGAAGGGGTGTGTTCACACCTGTAGCAGCAGAGCCTGATGCACTTAGAGATTCAGGCATATCTGTTACATCTTGCCATTGGGTGGTTTCACTGCTCCTCTTATTCCATGCAAAGTTCCCTTCCCATGACAGTTTTCAGCTGGGCTATCTTAAAACTGAACTGATAGGAAGGAAATTAGGTCTAATGTGGAAGAAACCACATAAAAATGTAGGTATTTTGGGGGGTGGGTAGTGGTATTCAATCTTTTCTCTTCTCCCCATCTCCTCCCATGGGGTGTATTGGAGATCAACTTCCTCCACCCCTTCAAGGTTTAACATTCCCACTCTGCCCTCCTCCTGTTCCCGACCCCCTTCCTCCCCCTCCTACCCCTGCCAATGGAGATCATGGATGATGAGACGAAGCTGAGGCTGCATGGGTTGCAGCAGTGCTACATGAAACTGAAGGATCAGGAGAAGAACCGGAAGCTCTTTGACCTTCTGGATGTCCTTGAGTTCAACCTGGTCAGTTGTTCAAGGCCCAGTAGGGGGATGAACATATCTCCACTGTAGGAGAAACCTGTATTAAGTACCCTTTTATTGAGAAAACCATGTATGTGATTTGAGAGAGAATGATGGAGAATTTCTCTTAAATGTAATTCTTTTAAATGAGAATATAAATGTCTTTTTGGAGGCTGAGCATGAACAAGGTGGAAACTGCTTTTCTGTTCCAAGGCTGGCACCAACAGGTACTCAATAAATAAGAACCTCAATAAATAAACCTCAAAATATAAAAACCCTTGAGGGGCTTAAATAAGTTCGTAAAAGTCCCCAAATATCCTGGAGCTGTTAGGTCCTTCAATTTGTTTGTTTGTTCTTGTGTTACTGACTGAGGAAAAGCCTTCCGTCACTGTAAATGTTGTATGGTTTATCATCACTAAAAACGACTTTCTAGAATAGGGTAGGTTGCTTATGTTTGGTATTTTGATGAGCAGGTATGTTGGTCATGATCTTTCTAGACCTTAGCTCTAATTTTTTCCACTTCTTCAAGAGGTGTCCTCATCCTTGTCTCCTAACATATCTGGTAATTTCAGTTACTTTTCTCTGCATCTTCTCTGTAACATGTCTGCCCAGGAAAACTCAGAGCTGAGAGAGGGAAGCTAAGTTATATTTAGAGCAGAATAGGAACTATGTGAGGGAGACTAAGAGGCATTCCTTTAGAAGAGTGTAATCACTGAAAACTCTCTCGCGCATAATCTCTCTCATACACCCATGAACAATATCCCCCTTCTCAGTCACACCCACCCTCACAGACAAACACACACACAGAACCGAGTGGTGATCTGGTGAAGTCTGTGCAGCGTTGCATTGTCCTCACCCAGTGCCTGGTGGAGCAGAACTTCCCAGCCATTGCCATCCACCGAGGGATGCTCCAGGAGGAGAGGTGAGTCGGAGATGGGGAAGATGTTTTGTGTCCTTGGGAGGAAAAGAGGCCCTGGAGAGAAGGGACTTCCATCATTTTTCTAATTTCCTTTCTCGTGAAGGCTTTCTCGGTATCAACAGTTTAAATATTTTCAATGACGAATTCTTGTGCCTACCAACCTATTCAGCCGAGGCAAGGACATGGAGCAGGTGAACATTGCCTTTAACTGTGACATGCCTGAGGATTCTGACACCCACCTGCATCGGGTAAGCCCCACACCAAGAAGAACACCCCATTATCCTCCCCCAACCCTCTATTTTCTGTATCTTTGCAATCTTCCATCTTCATCCCTCCTTTTGGGTGTCTTCTCTTTTTGGGGGTCTTCCAGTTCTATCCTCTGTGTCCTTCCAGGTGGCCAGAGCAGGCCAGTTTGGCCCCTAGGGCTTGGCCATCACATTTGTGTCACGTGAGAATGATGCCAAGATCCTCAATGGTGTGCAGGATCGCTTTGAGATCAATGTTAGTTAGGTGCCTGATGAGATAAACATCTCCTACAGAGACTATTAAACTGGCCTCCCCAACTCTTTAGATTCCGCTTGTTCTTTAGTGTGTTTGTTATATATCCTATTACGTAGCAAAGACTCCGCTGCATAGTGGACAGTTGACAAGTTTGTGGCCCTGTGGTCTTGATGCCCTGTTGGGATGTTAGTTGACCTCTAACTGGGGTATCCTTCTTTTCTTGACACATTTTTTCCCCCATCTTCAAGTCTATCCTCTGAATCGACACACCACATGAACAACTACATGTTGAGTGTGTGTCTCTCTGCCACCCTCACTTTTTCTTTTCTGTGTCTGATCCTAACTGTGCCCTGTTTTCTCTTAAGTTGAACAGACGCCGTAAAGGACTTACCCACCCATTGTGGAATGTGACAGCTGTCCTTCTTCAGGAGATGACACTGGGGTAGGAGCAAAGGAGACACTACTGCCACCTACCCCTGACAACCCCCAAACCCCACCTCATGGCTTCCCTCTTTTGCGTCACCACCACTCCTAAACCTCCATTTCCTGATTTGTCAGAACCTTTTTTCAACAAAACTAAAAAACACATGCACCTGTGATGTCTGTAAATGCTCCGTCTCTTTATTGGATTTGGGGTGAGGTTGTTTTAGGGTAAGATCCAGGGTATATTCCTGTAAGGACTGTGTGCCCTGCCTGCTGTGGTGCAGAGGTCAGTGGGAGGGGTCAAAGTGGGGGATGTGACTAAACAGATTGCAGAGACCATGGTTCCCCACTACCTTCCAATTTCTGGCGCTTCGTGGAGGTGTCTTCCGTTTTTCTGAGTGGCCTGGGGGAGGCTGGGATGTTTCCGATTGAGGAGCTCATGGGGCTGGTGCGTAATATTTCCATCGTTGGAGGGTGAAGTGGGAATTGGTGGAAAGCTTAGGCGTCTCCTCTCAGGCTCTCTCTGTGTCTCCTCATCTGTTTCTTCAGCTTCTGGGTCTTGAGCACCAGGGCATGTGCTTCCCAGGCCCCTTGTTGTCCTTCCAGTAGGGCCTGGGACAGCTCCAGCTGCTGCTCCAGCAACTCCTCAGCTTGGGCCAGCACAGCTGATGGCATGGGGCTGGGGATCCTGGATGAGGGGGAGCACTGGGGAGAGAGCCAGGGTAGGGGGCTGAGGCTCACTGGAAGTTGGGATTTATGCCTCTCCTATTGTTGGACCCTATTTAAGGTCATCTGTACTGTGCAGCTAAGCTAGCTTCCTGTCTACGATAAAGGTCTCTGGGGGACAGAGATCACTGGCCCAGGGGCTATGACTGGCCATGTACAAGGATATAGGGTTATGGGAAAGAAAAGACTGGCTGTTCCCACCCCCTAAGAAACAGTGACCTCTTGGATGGGAACTCTTCATGGACTGTGCAGGGAGAGAAGCGTGTGGGGAGAGGGAGCCCTGAGGCCTGGAGTGGGGTCGGGGTGGGGAGCTGAGAGTTGGAACAAGGCAACGAACTCCAGGAGTCAGGGGGCTGGTATCTGCAGGTCTGTGGTGCAGCATAAGTTTGAAGGAATCCCCTCACAGTACAAATACCCCCCACATACCCCTCATGACCTCCACCCCCACCCTTGGGGCTGCTTACCTGGGGGCATGACTTCATCTTTCACCAATACCACACTGTGTTGATTACTGTAGCTTTATAGTAATTCTTGAAGTCTGGCTGTGTGAGTCCTCTGACTCTGCTGTCTCATGGTGTGCTGGCTTCTCTGGCTCTTTTGTCTCTCCAGATAAACGTTAGAGTGATTCATCAATATCCTTGCTGGAATATTGACAATATCAGCGGTCAATATCTAAAATAACTTGCTGGGATTTTAATTTGGATTCTGTTGAATCTAGAGATCAAGTTGGGAAGAACTGACATCTTTTCAAGATTGAATTTTCCTATCCATGAACGTGGAATATTTTTCCATTTATTTAGTTCGTTGATTTCTTTCATCAGAGTTTTGTAATTTTCCTCATATAGATCTTGTACATATTTTGATATATTTATACTTAAGTATTTAATTTTTCATGTGCTAATGTAAATAGTATTGTGTTTTTAGTTTCAGCTTCCAGTTGTTCATTGCTGATCTGTAGGAAAGTGATCGACTTTTGCATATTAACCTTGTGTCCTGCATTTTGCTATAACTGCTTGTTAGTTGTTATTCCAGGGGTTAATTGTTGTTGTTGTTGATTCTTTGGATTTTCTACACAGACAATCGTGTCATCTGCCAAGAAAGAAAGTTTTATTTCCTCCTTCCTCCAGTGTATACCTTTTATTTCCTTTTATCTTTTTGGTCTTGTATTAGCTAGGACTTCCAGTTTGATGTTGAAAAGGAGTGGTGAGAGGGGACATCCTTGGTTTGTTCCTGATCTTAGCAGGAAAGCTTCTAGTTTCTCACTATAAAGTATGATGTTAGCTGTGGGTTTTTTGTAGATTTTTTATCAGATCGAGAAAGTTCCCTCTCTGTTCCTAGTTTGCTAAGAGTTTTTTATCATGAATGAGTGTTTGATTTTGTCAAATTCTTTTTCGGCACCTGTTGATATGGTCCTGTGAATTTTCCTTTTGAGCTTGTTGATGTGATGGATTACATTCATTGATTTTCTAATGTTGAACTAGCCTTGTATACTTGGGAGAAACCCCACTCGGTTATGGCATATAGTTGTTTTCATTTATTGTCTGTCTGTCAGACTGTCAGCACCAGGAGAGCAGGTGTTTTGTCTGTTCTGATTAAATGATCCCTAGGCCTGGAACAATGCCTGGTACAGAGGCGCTCATGGAATATTTGTGAGTGAATGAGTAAATGCTCGGATCACGTTCCTTAGAGCTGAGTCTGAGACTGAAAGGGAGAGTTTATGGTGTTGGTTTGGAGGTTGTCTTCCTCTGCTCCGGCTGCTGTAACAAAATGCCATGGACTGGGGAGCTAAAACAGCCGAAGTTTATTTTCTCACACTTCTGGAGACTAGAAATCTGAGATCAAAGTGCCAGGAAATTTGGCTTCTGATGCGGGCTCTCCTCCTGGCTTGTGGATGGCTGTCTTCTTGCTGTGTCCTCACATATCCTTTCCTCTGTGTGCAGAGAGAGATCCCTGGTGTCTTTTTCTCACAACCACCAGTCCTGTCAGGCAGGGCCCCACCCTTATGATCTCATTTAACCTTAATTCTCTCCCTAAAGGCTCTATCTCTAAATACAATCACATTTGGGGTTAGGGCTTCAATGTAGAAATTTTGGGGGACACAGCTCAGTTCATAACAGGGGTCTCCTGTGATGTGTGTTTATTTGGATCCTACCAATTGGTCTTGGTTCTGGAACCCCTTCACAAGTACAGTTCTCAACACTGCCCCAAACTCATATCTCGCCACATAAGCACAGCAGATGGAAGGTGTCTGACCACCAACTGCTCCAGATGTCTCTTGGGCCAGGAAAGGGGTCTGCCTAGGTTTGGGGTCATGGGCAACTGCCGCCCGGATGGCAGTTGTGGCTTAGCTGCAGCATGTGGGGCTCTGGGACAATCCCCTTGGCTTGTGGACCCCATGTCTGTCAGGCTGCTATAACAGAATATCATAAATTGAGTAGCTTATAAACAACAGAAGATTATTTCTCACAGTTCTGGAGGCTGAGAAGACCAAGATCAAGGTGCTAGCAGCCGGGGTGTCTGGTGAGAACCCTCTTCTTGGTACATAGATGGCCGTCTTCTCACTGTGTCCTTGCATGGTGAAAGGGACTGTGGGTTCTCTTTTATAAGGATGCTAATCCTACTCATGAGGGCTCCATTCATGATCTAATCACCTCCCAAAGGCCCCACCTCCAAACACCGTGACATTAATATAACATATAAATTTTTGAGGCAACACATTCAGTCTATAGCACCCCCAAATTCCTGGGTAAGTTGTCAGGGTAGAAATGAGATTTAGGGCTAGGGCTGCAGAGCTTCTAAGTTCAGGATTTGGGGCAGCAGAGAGCAGGGCCAGAAGAGACCAGTCTGAGGATCCGGGTGCTTGTGTCACCAGAGAGGAAAGGGATGGGATCTTCAGAGTCCTTGGCCAGGGAGCTGCAGAAGGTGTACTGGCCACTACTGGAAATGGGTAGTTGGTTGCCTGGGTCCTTTTGCTGAGATCCTTGTAGCCCCACCACATGTTCATCAGCTGGTGCTCAGGGGCCCCTTGGCCTGGTTCTCAAAGAGGAGGAAGGGACAACTGAAGGCTGGAACCACTGGCTGCTCTGGGCTGGCTTCAGACATGGCTGTGATGTCCTAGCTCAGGGAGTGAGAGCCTGGAAATTCTGGGAATTTGGGATCAGGGCTGGTCCCTAGAAGGGCAGCACAGGCACTTGCCCTTTGCTCTCTATGGTCCAGTACCCAGAAAACTCTCTCCAAATACAACTCCAGACGTGTCCCTAGGCCAGTCCTTCCCACACCCCTCCCTTCCCTGGCTCCTTCCCCTCTCCTCCTTGTAACCTCTACCCCTCTGATGTCCTTATTTCTGCCCTGTCCTCACTTCCCCAGGAACATCCTGTCATTCCTGGGCCTAACGCCCTGGGGGCTTCTCTCCCCCCCCACCCCCCCATCCCATATTATGAGACTCACTGGACAGAGTCCAGCCCCAGAGTCAGCAGCAGGAACAAGTCATAAGGACTCAGGGGCCCTGGGTCCCATCCTGGGAGACTGAGGGCACCCAGTTTCTTTTGGGGGTCCATTCTGGACCTGGGGACCAGCTGTTATGGCCTGGAGAACTCCCTGTGCCCTGAGGCAGAGTCTACAGTGACTCAATGGGGAGGAACATCTATGTCAGTGTGGATTTTGGGAAACACGTCACAGCCTGAACCTGACACTGGAAAGGGGAACCCCCTTGTGTGCAGAGCTCTGTCCTGTTACTGGGGGCCCAGGGAGACCCTGCAGAGGTCCTGGATGAGCAGGAGAAAAGGCAGCTGGGTCTTCTGTCCTCAGCATTGTGGCCACACACGGGGACGCCACTGCTGTGCTCTCAGATTGTGACTGACCTGCCTGGGAGGTTCTGGGCTTTAAGTTGGTCAGAAATGGATGACCGTGAGGCTGGGCTTCAATGGTGGGAAGAAGCTTCTGAGCCACCTGGACTCCACAGGTGTCAGGGTCAGGGATGGACAGGGACTGAAGGAGAAGAGAGCTCAGGAGCCCTGTGCCCTCTCTCAGGTTTCCATCTCCTCCCTGGGACCCCTCTCCCAGCTCTTGATGACAACACCTGGGAAACTGAAAAGTGGAAACGTTTTCTTCCATTTTCTATTTCTTTTCAGTACTCCTCCTTAATGTAGCAACAATAACAATATTTGTATAAATTTTTCTCAGGAGGATACACGAGAAATTGGTAACATGCTCATCTCTGGCAGGGGACCTGCGGGGGGCCTAGGAAGGAAAATTTACCACCTTAAACCCTTTGGAATGTCTTGAATGATCTTTTCAAAATATGTTACACTAAGAATCTCTTTCATTTGCAGGACACTTTCCAGTTAATGCCCAGTTTACACAGATGCGGCCCTGTGATGGGCCTGTTACCACCTGCAAACACAGGTTCTTTACACACTCCACAAACGGGGACAAATAAAAACTGAAACGCCAGGCTTTTGGCAAGGAAAGGGCTTTCATTTCAGGTGACATCAGCCGGGAGACGCGAGTGAGCCTTCAAATTTGTCTCGTTTTGTCTTATCTTCCCGAAAGAGGGGAGGTGAGGGGTCTTAAAGGTTGTGAAGAATGTGGCTGCTTGTAGAGAGGCAGGGGGATTCCGTGGCCTTGCTGGTGGGAGCTTTCCCACCAGCCTGCATTAGGCCTTGGGAGCTGCTTGCAGGGAGGAGGAGGAGACGATAAGGAATCCAGTGGGGTGATGAACCTTGGCTCTTTGTCTCCATGGCAGATAGTGGATTCTGGAGCCAGGGAGCCAGGGAGTAAGCAGGGAAAGAGTGCTTAGGTTTTAATCCCATGTATGCTGGGTTTAACGTAGGGGAAATGATATCAGGGCCGGCACCAGTACTTCAAATACCAGCAGGGTCACTCATGGTATACAGCTTTCAGCAGAGCTTCCAGACTAAGACAGACTAAGAAGAAGGACATGGCCACTCACTTCTGACAAGAATTGGCCACGGAATCCCTGTGAATAGCAGTGTGAACATTGTGTACTACAGAGCCAGAAGGTGAGAGGATGGCTCAAAAAGACCAGGAAGGGTTCTGCTCTGCTGTACGCAGGGTTGCTAGGAGTCAGACCAACTTGATGGCACTAACAACAGCAAATTAAGTTTAAGGACGTTAAAATAGAGGGATTATCCTGGCAGGGAGATTATTGTGGATTATCTGGGTGGGCCCCAACAAATGACATGAATCCTTAAAAGAAGAGAATTTTCTCTGGCTGAAATCAGAGGGATGCCATAGAGGAGACGTGGCAGAGGGGAAATCAGAGAGGTCTCAAGTGGGAGAAAGACTGGTGTGCTGTAGGTTCCCATGTTGGAGGACTGAGGAGATCCTCTATGGGCTAAGGGCGGCTCCAGCTGATAGCCAGCAAGGAAATGAGACCTCAGCCTTACAGCTGCAGTGAAGTGAATTGAGAGAACAAGGTAAACCAGCTTAGAAGTGGATTTTTCCTGAGTCCCCACTAAGGAACACAACCTGCCAACACCTTGATCTCAGCCCAGTGAGAACATGTTGGACTTGTAACCTACGTAACCGTGAGATAATAAATGCGTGTTGTTTAAAGCCACTAGGTCTGTGGGAATCTTTATGGCAGTGATAGAAACCACATAGCAGAGAAGATGCTATCACTCCCTGGCATCTCAGTTCCTTGAACTCCTCTCCTCCATGACCTTCTACTCTGCTCTCCCTGAGTCCCCCACTCCCTTGTACCCATAGACCTTGTGATTGCCAATAACCCAGCCCTTCCACAGTCTCCATTTCAGCTGCCCACTCTGTGACCTCCATCTCTCCTACTCAACTCCTTGCAGGGTGGCCTAAGGTCTGGAAACACTGATACTATTATTTTATTGTATATTTATCATACGTTGCCCAGAAATTGCATTGATACCCATAGCCTCAATCATGTCCCCCTATTATAGTGGGGCCTATAGAAGCCAGGTAATAAATGGAGTCCTGGACAAAGTGTGGCTCAGAATGAGACCCCTGGGTCCACGGACCACCCCCCCCCCCCCCGGCAATCATCCCCCTTCCACGAGTGCATAATTGGCATTGATATGCTTGAAATTTGGAGTAACCTCCACACTGGGTCCCTGGTCTGTGGAATACGGTCTCTGTGCTGAAGACCAAGGAAACCTCTTAAATTGGCCCTATTTTGGTCAAATCAGGAATGATACTGTGTCCTAGTGCAGGTATTGTGGAGGTTTTGCAGGTATTGTAGGGGTTAGCACCACCATTAGAGACTTGACGGATGCAGGGGCCGTGGTGGTATTATCTCCAATTAATTCAGCAATCTGTTCCTGCAGGAGCCTCATGTGGTCTAAAGGATGCATGAGCTACTTCAGACTCAACCAAGTAGTGGTCCTGATGCAGCTGCTGTGCTGGATGTGATGTCACTGCTAGAGCAGGTTAGTAAGGCCTCAGGCACATGGTATGTGGCTGTAGATTTGGTGTGTGTGCTCTTTTTTATTCCTGCTGGAAATGTTGAGGTGGAATGATTAGCTTCGAAGGAACAACATTTATTTATGGTTTGCCTCAGGGCTCTTTTAACTCTGCATTCCTCTCAGATATTGTCTTAAGAGATCTGGACTCCTGGACATCGCGTAGAATATCACGTTAGTTCATTTCATTGACAACATCATGTTGATTGGGATGGATGAGCAATAAGTGGAAAGTATGCTGGAGGCCTCGGTAAAGCATGTGCACTCCGGAGAGTGGAAGACAAACCTGACAGAGACTCAGGGAGTGGCCGCCTCAGTTTGGTTCTAGAGGTCCAGTGGTTAGGGGCATGCAGGCATGTCCCCTCCAGAGTAAAAGACAATTGGTGCATCTTGTATCCCTCACTGCAAAGAAGGAAGCACACTGCCTGGTAGGCCTATTTTGGGTTCTGACAACACATTCCACACCTGGGTATATTGTTTGCCCCATATTCCAGGTGACATAGAAGGATGCCAGCTCTGAGTGGGGCTTGGACATGAAAGGGCACTGTAGCAGTTCCAGGCTCTGGTGTAATCAGTCACCATCCATCATACCTGATGGTGTTGGAGGTGTCAGTGGTGGAAAAGATGCCATGTGGAGCTAAAGGCAAATACTAGTGCAAGAATCACATGCTGGCAGCTGGGATTCTGGAGTAAGGCCATGCTACCCACAGCACAGAAATGTTACCATCCATTCCTTGGTTTCTGGATCACTGAAGTGTTACAGGTGGTCGATAAGTGAGGAAGCCACAAGGGGAATTCCCCAGGTGGGAAGAAAAGGAAGAAATAGCCACCAGACAGCCACAGGCAAAAATCCATAAAACACTTCCTCCAAGTTGACTAACCACTGGCAGAGGCTAGGGTCCCTTCTGGGTCGCCAGAATTGATACAGAGCAATGGGCTCACTCTGCTCACCACAATCTAAGCCAGTTACTCACAATGAGTTGGGAATGGAGAAAGGAAGTTTAATTAGATTAGATTAGCCAGCAAAGCAGAAGATGATGACTAATGTCTCAAAAACCCAGCTTCAAAGATTACAGAATCTTCGGGCTGTTATACAGGGGAAATGGGCAGTAATGAAGGGGTTCCCTTCAGGCATGACAGAGCAAAGTTTTAATTTATGAAGATATTGGGAAGATGCCTGAAAGGGTCTCTCACATAGAATTTTGAACAGAGTCAATGTAAGTCCACTTCGGGGAGCTGCTCTAACCTGTAGCAAGGCAAAGGGCAGAGCCTCATCCCAAGTTAGTTGTGTTTCCTGGCAGATTTTGGCAATGGTCTTCTTTAAGGAGTGATTTATTTTCTCCATCTTTCCAGTTGATTGAGGTCTCCAAGCTGAGTGTAATATCCATTGGATGCCTAAGCTACTGGACACTTGTTGGGTTATTTGGGACACAAAAGCTGATTATCACTCTGCAAGGTATCAGGCAGACCAAACCTAGGGATGATTTCTTTTAGCAACATGTGAGTGACTTCTGATGTTTTCTCAGTCTGAGTGGGAAAAGCTTCTACCCACCTGGTGATGGTGTCCACGAACACTAATAAAAACCTAAAATTCCTAGCTGCCTGGGGCATCTAGATAATGTCTATTTGCCAGTCTCCAGTAGGCCAATTTCCTTTATGCTGGGTGCCAAGGTGTGGGGGACTGGAATTGGTCTTGGGGTTGTTCTTTGCACAGATTATGTAATTTTTAGTTGCCTGTTATACAGTTCTTTGTAAGTGAGGCCCTATGATGTATATTTGGACCCATTAGATTTTCCCTCTGGTGGCCAGGGAAACCTGAGCAGGCTCATTAATAGCACCAAGCAGTTTCAAGATTTCAGAGCCATGTCTGATTTCTTTTTTCCTGCTGTTGAGGCTCCTTTCTTCCTTTCAGATTGCCCCAAGAGTATGACGTTTTTGTCTCCTTGAGCTAGATGTAGAGCCCGCATGAGGGTGATTATTTTTACCTTTTGAGCTGATGTCCTTGTGAGTAGGGCCTTGCCTCTAAAAACTCTTGTAAAGTTATAATTGTGTACCCCACACATCTCTCACCTTGATCCCTGAAGCTGCTGCCATCTGTGAAGAGTTCCACGTCAGGTTCTTCAGGCAGACAGTCCAACAAATCAGGTTGGCTAGGATACACTGTCTCTATAACTTGTAAGCAGTCATGTTCTGAGGCTTGTGATGTCTTATTAGGGAGCAAGGTGGCTGGGTTTAGGGAGGATGACACTTGCATCCACACATTTGGATTGTCCAAAAGGATGGCCTGGTATTTGCCCATCTATCCTGAAATGAGCCAGTATCCTCCTTTTGATTCCCACAATGTGAGTACTTGATGTGGCACACATACCATGGTGGGTTCACCCAGGGTAAAATTTTCAGCTTTCTGTAAGATGTCACAGGTAGCAGTATTGCCCTTAGGTGGTGGTGCTGGTGGGGGCATCCCTTTACAGTCTGATCTAATTGCTTGGAAAAATAAGCCATTGGCTGGCAGGGGTGTCATGCCCAGTATTTGAGTTAAAACCCCCAAGCTTGTTCCCTGCCTTCCATGTACTTATAGGCTGAAGGGCTTGTCCAAGTTAGGAAGCCCCAAGGTTGTGGGTGAAATTAACTTTGTCTTGATGGTATCAAAGGCCACCTGACACTCCTTTGTCCATTCTGGGGGCTTCTGGTCTAGCCCTTTTAGAAACTCATAGAGGGTTTTAGTATGAGACCATAGTCAGGAATCAAAATCCCACAGAAACCAGCCATGACCAAGAATCCTCGCAGCTGTTTCCAGTTGGTGGGAGGGCTCAGCATGCCATAGCCCTCTTTTCGGTCTGGCAGCAGTTCCCTCTGGCTTTTTGATAATGCAAACTGTAAATATGGAACTTTTTGTTTGCAGCTCTGTGCTTTAATTCATGAGACCTTGTGCCCATATTCAGCCAAAGGATTTAAGGTCTTTATTGTGTTGGCCAGACACTGCTCACAAATGGTGCACAGTATCAGCAATCATCCACGTACTATAAGAGTAATCCTTCTTATAATTGTACGTGGCTCAGGTCTTTAGCTGGGGCCTCCCCAAATAGTGTAGGGGAGGTTTCGAAGCCCTGGGGGAGCGCTGTCCAACAATATTGTTGAGTGGCCTGATTATCTGGGTCACATCACACAGAGGCAAAGAGTTGTTGTGATTCTTCCATGAGCGGTATATAGAAGAATGCATCTTTTAAATAAAAAACTGAAAACCAGCCAGATTCACCCAGCATGTTGGTTAGCAAGGTGTAAGGGCTGGGCACCACAGGGTGTAGGTCCTAAACCACCTCATTTATGACACAAAGGTCCTGAACAAACCGATATTTCTCTGAATTGTTTTTGTTGTTGTTTTTTGTTTGTTTGATTGGGAGAACAGGAGTATTATGCGGAGACTGGCAAGGTCTGATTAATCCTGCCACCAGGACTTTCTGAAAAACTGGCTGAATGCTTTTCTGAGCCTCCATTTTTTAGTAGATATTGTTTCGGGCTATACGAATCGCCTGGGCATGCTTTGTTTTCCCAGGCTTCCCCTCTGCCCACACGTGTGGTCTTACCTCCTTGAGAATCTCCAGTGGCAGTGGGTCAGGCAGTGTGTTTGAACATCTAGCAGGGCCATCTGGAACTGTAAAGATGATTGTTTTGGTGGTACTTGCACCTTTAGCTGGCCTGGAGCAAAAGTCACTTGAGCATTCAGTTTACATAGAAGCTTTTGTCCCAGGAGAAGAACAGGGCATCCAGGCATATAAATGTTTTTTCAGTTAAAATGATCTGAGGTAGAGAGAGGAGAGTGGATCCAAACAAAGCTAGCCAGTTGCCCTTGTCCCTTTAGGCCTATGGGGTATTGTCACAGTGGAAATTGCCCTGCTCCAGAAAGGGGCCCCCTGAGTGAATTGTGTCCCTTCCTGGGTTTGAGGAGAGAGTCCCTCTCTTAGACCTGGCAATCCTTCAGGCATTTTCCCCTGGGCAAGCAATGGGCCTGGGAAAAGAGGGAGGAGGAGCGCAGGGACTCCTCGGTCCATTGTCTCTCCTTCCCTGATCTAGCCAGAGCAGCATAAAGGCTTGAACATAGGAGACTTTATCTTCCTTTCCTTCCTTCTTGTAGAACAATTCTAGCTGCAAGATGGTATCCTGATTGAGCGATCCGTTTTGGGGCCACTTTTCTCCTGAGCCCGGTGTATGCTTGGGCCAGGCCACGTTACAGTAAAAAATTCTTTTCTTTGTCATGGGCTCATAACTGAAGCCAGCCCCATTTGCCAGCATGCACCCTAACAGACATTTTTATAGGGGTGATGGATGGAGAGGCACCCATGGAGAAAAACTGGCACACAGTCAAATCCCACTCCACCCAAAGGCACAGTTTTTGCACTAGTGCAAAACAAGCCAAAGAGGCAAGAGGTAATGGTTTAAGGTGGGCTAAAGATCTAATTTCCCAACTGGTTGTAGGGGGTCAGGTGCCTGGCAGAAAGTTTTTAAATCTTCTATTTTGCAAGAAGTCCAAGTCCGGTTTACTTTAAGCCCAAATCTAACTTACACACAATACAGCAAAGAAGGTACTGGACAAGACAGAAAAGGGGGGGAAAGGATGGTCGGGCCGTGCGCTCACAACCTCCTCCCAAGGGTTAGCACACAAAGAGCAATGCCTGCATGGAGGCGTATAATTCCGTGTTGACACTTGACAGTAAAGCTCGCAAACTTCACGTCCCCACAGATGACGTAACAAGCCCTGGAGGCTGTGGGATTCTGACACAGGGAAGAACTGGCACACAGACTAGAGGAATGACACACACACTCAGGAGAATAGACCATAGAAGCGTGCACACCACAGAAAAACCAGAGACTAGTCTTCCAGATAACATGCTAGGCAGTCTGTACTTTCCTTTATTCCTAAACAATGGCATTTAACAGATGGATCTTGGCCTGACCAAGAAGGAAAAAGGCATACATAGTACCCAAGAGTGCACTTTGGATTACTCACCTAGCTGCAGACACAAGCTCCGTCAGTTTACCATCCAATCCTGGGTTTCTGGATCACTGAAGTGTTAGAGGCGGTCGGCAAGTGAGGAAGCCACAAGGAGAATTCCCCAGGTGGAAAAAAAGAGAAAGCAAAAGCCACCAGACAGCCACAGGGAAAAATACCAAAACCACCTCCTCCAAGTCGACTAGCCACAGGCAGAGGCTGGGGTCCCATCTACGTCGCCAGAACTGATACCTGAGCAACCGATTCACTTTGCTCATCACAATCTGAGCCAATTAATCACAATGAATTAGGGGTAGAGAAAAGAAGTTTAACTATATTAGATTAGCCAGCAAATCTAATCACTGGCCACCAGCCAGAAGACAGGTGACTAATGTCTCAACACCCATCTTCAAAGATTATGGAATCTGGAGGCAGTTTTATAGGGGAAATGGGCAGTAATGAAGGGTTTCCTTCAGGCATGACAGAAGAAAGTTTTAATTAATCAAGCTATTGGGGAGTACGTATGTAAGTGGAGGCCATGAATGAAAAGAGCCTGTGAATTTGTTTGGAGTACATGCAGAGCAGCAAGTAGTCACACAGAGGAGGGGCTGGGGCCATTTAGCATAACAAGATGGCCTCACTTATGCTCACTTACAAGACCAGCAGGGGAGGAGAGCAGTCACATCTTCTGGAGGGAGAAGTAATGGACCCTGATCCACAGGAGGGTAGGGCTGTGTCAAACATTGGGGCGGGAGGAATACCTGTGGAACCCGAGTGATAGACTTTGACACCTCCTGGTTCTCCCTCTGCTGTAACTGGACTGAACACGTGCAGCACCCAGCCTGAGAAGGGTGTGAGTTCCAAGAGCCCAGATCCCTCAGGTAGGAGGTTTTAGGTCACATCCCCCAGGAAAGCCACAAAGGCCCCCTCCTGGGCTCTGAAATCCAAGGCAGCATTTGCACAGAGGCCCTGCTTCCCATGGGCTGTTTCAGAATGACTAGTCACAGCAGGGACACCGAGGCAGGCTACTGCTGGGAGACAGGGGCTCCTCTGACAGCTGAATGTGGCTGAGGAGCCCCTGTGGCCTTGCTCCATTCACTGAGATTGCCCAGTGGTCTAGGATAGTCCAACAAACCCTCTCTCCTTCTGACCATCACTTGGGATCAGACTTGCATCTTGGTCTGCTGCCTCTCTCGGCATTTTCTGGCTCCTTCTCCATATTCTCTGCTGGGTGTTTCTAATAATAAAATACTGCTTAGTTTAATCTCATCTTGGTGTCTGCTTCTTGGAGGGCTTGGACTAACAAAATCATTTTCATCTGTATACCAACAACCTATTACTTATTCCATCTTGTAAAGTCCTCTCTTTATCCTCTCTTTATCCGCTCTGTTTTGCTTGTCTTTGTATTCTCTCTTTGACGTAACAGATATTTATTGTTGTAAGTCACTAAATTCTGGAGTAGTTTGTGGCACAGCAATAGATAACTAATAACTCTCCCTTAATTTCCATTAGTCTAGATCCTTTGATTTCCTCGGAAATGCCCTCTCTCTTTGCTATGTCCAATTCCTCCCCTGTTCCCTCTTTTCTTTTATCTTTTCTCCTTCTCTCTCTCCCTCATCCCTTTTTTCTTTTTATTACAGAAGAATTCAAACATAAAAAAGCACCATGTGGTTATGCTGAAAGGAAGAATTATCTGGACCTATATGATAAAAGTATAATGCCAACATACATGGAATAAAAGTAAATAAAGTTATTAAGAGAATCTGAAAAAATGCCTAGGTGATTCTGCAGCCAAAGCAGTTGCTTTCAACTTTTTTCTCTTTTTAATGTTTTTCTTGGGCCAGCCCTGGTGGCTGAGTGGCTGAGTTTGGTGCACTCTGCTTCGGTGGCCTGGGTTTGGTTCCTGGCATGGACCTACAGCACTAGTCTGTCAGTGGCCATGCTGTGGTGGTCGCTCATATACAAAATAGAGGAAGATAGGTGACAAATGTTAGCTCAAGGCAAATATTCCTCAGCAAAAATAAAAAATAAAACAATTTTCTGTCAAGAATCTTCTATTTTGTACGTGACCATGCCACCACAGCATGGTCACTGACAGACTAGTGGTGTAGGTCCATACCAGGAACCCTACCCAGGCTGCTGAAGTAGAACATGCCAAACTCAGTCATCAGGCCACTGGGGGCTGGCCCCACTTTCAACTTCTAATTCCTCCTCTTCGGCTGAGCTTTTTATTTTCAGAACAATCACATTGGCAGCGTGAACTCTTACATTCCTGGTAAAAGTTAAATTGGCACAAGCACTTTGGAAATCAAATTAACATTATCTTGTGTGGTTAAAGTACACACCCCATATAATCCAGCCATTCTACTCGTCATCATACACTCTGGGGAATTGCTTGTCTATGTGCCCCAGGAGACACGTTCACTAATGTTTACAGCAAGAACTGGAATAACCCAATATGAATCAAAGGAAAATAGAAAAATTGTGGTATAATCATAAAATGTAAAACTTCAGCTGTAAAAATAGATGAATGACAGCTTCACACATGAGGGATAACTCTCCTACGTAAATCTGAGTCATGAAGAGTCTATGCAGTCTGAGTTCACTACAGGCAGTTCAAAACCAGGCAAAACTAAATACTATTTGGTTCAGGGATATATACACTTACTGTGAAATCTTTAGAGAAACTCAAGGGAATAGTGAACACAAGGCTCAGGGTAGAGGTTCCATCTGGGGGATGGGATTGCGGAGGTGGCCACAGTGGCTTCACAAGTTCTGTTTCTTACAGCACTGATGGGCGCTAGGTATTTGTCTGGTCATAACTCTGTAAACTGGCATTTTTCAAATTGCAGCTATGAAGCATTTCTGATTAATTTTTTAAAAATGAAAGAGAAAAGAAAATACCAAAATTCATTGAAAGGATCCTTAGCAAGAACACCCACATTGGAACAAAGCCACAGCCAATATTATGAGCAGTGTTGAGAGAGAGTGCCAGTTCGCCATAAAAAATTAGCACCGGCTAGAAATAGGCCATTTGATCTTCTGCTCACTGGCATCTCTGTAGATTTTCTGGTCTACTGTGTCCAATCTGATGTCAACGTAATTCTGTCTTGAGAAGGATTTGATGTGTTACATTTAACCCCACACAGAACCAAATTAACTACTTTTACAGAAGTGGAAAAGCACATTGTTGATCAATATGAAGGAAAATGGAAACCCTTATAAATGTATACCCAACCAGTGATAGAACAGAAAGCGTGAGTGGAAAACACAATGGAGTTGCTTTAAAAACACTTTAGAGGCACATATTAACGGTGCTTGTTAGAATCACATTGGTGTCCGAGTCACTTGTACCAAATCTCATTCCAAAACACAGGGAATGATGTTAAATTTATTATAGGATGCCAACTGAACAGCCAGTTTTTAGAAAACCTTGTTCCCAGATTGGGGTCAACCATTCCTCCCTACTGCATCCCAACAATATTGTCGTCATGATGCTAAGCTAGGTGTACAGACTGAGGTATGAGATTCACATTTTTCTAACTGAAAAGCAATTTCATTAGGCAACTATATTTGAATATGATCTTGAGTAAGAAAATTGGGTTTTTAACCAATATTTTTGACATTAAACTAAATTTGAAACTTCTAAAGGGAAACAGAGTTATTATTTCAAAGGTATTATTATTATGGCACTCACATCTTCAAAGTACAGCATTTGATCTACCTACTACATGTTCTCAACTTTCTTGCAATTTATTGAAGGGAACACTATTATTAAAGGCATTTGCAAGAAAAACTTACAAATATTGTTGTATCTCCTTTCTCTCCGTCAAACTTTTAATCATTATTTTGCAAAAGAGAAATATAAAGCACTAAAAAAAAATCCGATAAAAGAAGCTTTGATTTACAAAATTCTGAAACAATATCTAATTTAAATTTTGGTATTAACATGTATGTAAATTTGTTGATACTCCTCCCTTCTAGAGGTGGAACTTAATTCCCTCCTCTTGAGTGTAGGCCGTGCTTAATTACTCACTGCTAACTGACAGAATAAGGCTGAGGTAATGGTGTGTGACTATGAGTCTAGGACAGAAAACACATTGCAGCTTCCACCTTCTGAGCTCTCTCTCGGATCACTTGCTTTGGGAGACACCAGCTACCTAATCATTAACCACCTAATGGAATGACATAGGTAAGAAGTGAGGCCTCCTGGGACCATCCAGCAAGGAACTGAGGCCTCTTCCAACAGCCATATCAATGAGCCAGGTTTCATGGAAATGTCCCAGCCCCAGTCAAGCCATCAACTGATGCAGCCCTAGGCAACAACTGGACTGCAACCTTGAGAGAGGCCCTGAGCCAGAAGTACTCAGGTAACCCTCTGCTGGATTGCTGACCCTGGGAAATTGTGGCACATAATACCTGTTTGTTGTTTTGAGCTGCTAAGTTTTGGGTAATTTCTTATGCTGGGGTACATAACTAACACAGAGTCCAAAGAGAGAGTGAATTATTGCCCTTTAACTTTTGCTTGCTCTAAATTAATTACACTAGTTCCCTCTTATCTGCACTTTTGCTTTCCACAGTTTCAGTTACCTGCTGTCAACTGTGGTCTGAAAACATTAAATGGAAAATTGCAGAAATAAACAATTTACAAGTTTTAAATTGCATGCCATTTTGAGTTGCTTGATGAAATCTGGCAGCATCCTGCTCTGTCCTGCCTGGGATGTGAATCGTTTCTTGGTCCAGTGTATCCACGCCACGTATGCTATCTGCCCATTAGTCACATAGTAGCTGTTTCAGTTATCAGAGCAACTGTCCTGGTATCACAATGCTTGTGTTCAAAGAACTCTTATTTTACTTCATAACGGCCCCAAAGTGCAAAAGTATGCATAGGAAAAAACACAGTATATAGGGTTTGATACTATCCCCGGTTTCAGGCATCCACTGGGGGTCTTGGAGGGTATCCTTGTGGATAAGCGGGACGACTGTATTAAATATTAATCACATCATTTGGTTTTAAGATTTAAGAAGAATTTCCATGGCTAATAAACAGGATGCATTTTATTACCATTCACAACAATCTATTTATTTGAACTTAAATTTCTAACCACGACCCAATTAAACACAAAGGAATAACCAGGCTGTGCTAGGCTGATTCTATGATGGTCCACAATAACCACCTTCTGGTTACTCTCCTTCCCCCCAGTTATTCAACCAAACACTAACATAGATGCTGCTGAGAAGGGATTTTGCAGATGTAACTAAGATCTCAAATCAGTTGATCATAAGACAAGGGGATTGTCCTGGGTGGGACTGTCCTAATCAGGTGAGCCCTTAAAAGCACTGGGTTCTTCCTGAGCAAAGAGATTCAAAGGTGAGAAAGATTCAACATAAGGGATTTTCTCCATTGTGGGCTTTGAAATGGAAGCCTCATGGCGAAGAATGCTGGTGACCAGTAGGTGTTGGGAGCCGCCCTGCTCTGGCTCCTCGCTGACAGTTGTCAAGGAAAGAGGGTCCTCAGCCCTACAGCTGGAAAAACGTGAATTCCGCTAACAAGCTCTGTATAAGCTTAGAGCAGGATCCTGAGCTCAAGATGAGAATGCAGCTTTGTGAAATCCTGAACAGAGAACCCACACACACCACGCACGGATTTCTGACTAAGGAACTGTAAGCAAATAAGTGGGTGTTGTTTTGAACCACTAAGTTGTGGTTTTGTTACACAGTACAAACTAATATAGAAGCTCACTGTGCAACAAATAAGCACATAGCATTTTCCCCAGTGGAATGAATTTATGAACTGATAAGCATGCTAGTCGCATAAAATAAAATCTTTCCAAATTTTTTTCTGTTTTTCATTTTATGATTTTTCAGTAACGTAATTAAATTTTAATGCAATCATATTTCATTCATTTAGTCAACAAGTAATTTAATCCCTACTATGTACAAGCATGGTTGTATATGCTGGGGATACAGCTTTGACCTGAATAGCCCAAAGCCTCTGTGCTCATGTGTCTTACATTCTAGAGGCTTCCCAAGAGTGAGATGGAGCCATTGGAGTGTTTTAGTGAAGAAATGACACCTCCTGACTCACACTAGCAGGATCCCTGACCCCTGTGGGAAGGATAGTCCATGGGTGGCAGGTGAGGGGTGGCACTGTTGCCACAGTTCAGGCCTGAGAGGGTGGTGGAGACGAAGGGGAGAAAAGGGGTGAGAGGGACAGAGAGAAGGGCTGGAGAAACAGGCGTAGGAAAAGAAGCAGAGGGAAAGAGTTCTACAGCAGTGGAATCCTCAGATTTAAGCATATGTATTGTTTCATAGGTCTTTAGTAAATATATCTACAAGCCCAGCAGGGTAGCCTTTGCATTTGGTGTTTACTATATTCTGTGGGGCTTCCTAAACACTAATGCCCCTTATGTTAATCAGTTTAAAAAATGTGTCCCAGTAAAATATTCACACTGCTCAGATGTGAAGAACTCATAAAAAGAGGCAGTGCAGGGGCTCTGGTGAATGGCATTCTGACTGCATGAGCACTAGCAACTTTGAGAAAATTAATCCACAACAACAAACTCTGTTTCCTTGTGCTTCGTTGTACTGAGGACATGTCAGGGACTCACCGGGACAAATGAGGGAATGAAGATCATTTTAAAATACAACAACCTGGGGTCACAGATATACTGACTGGAAAGTAACAGGAGCTTTGTGAGTCTGACTGCAGGGCTGGGCAGAGACATTTCTGTATGAAGGGGCCGAAATCACTGCTTTTACAGATTAGATTCCTGATGTTCAGGGTTTCCAAGATCGTGTTACCCACTGTGGTTAATAAACAAAAAGGAAGCTGCTCTACATGAGAACCTCTATCTGGTGTTTTCAGGCACAACTTCTCCAGGTTTAAAGAGAAAACCCCTGTCCCTCCACCTCCATTCCCAGGGCGAGCTCACTCTCTGGCATCAAGATCCCTGGGGGTGAATTTTCTTCTAGAAGAGTCCAGGGGAGAGGTCAGGGGTGAAATGTAAGGAATCCATTTCAGGGAGAGGGATTCCAGTAAGAGGAGGAAGAGGGGCTGAGCCCAGCCTGGGGGTCTCTCCCTGGTTTCCTCAGACAGCCCCTGGGCCAGGACTCAGAGAGACGGTGTGACAAAGAGCTCTTGGTGCAGGAGGAGAGGGGTCAGGGCAAGTGGTTCTCAGGGTTCCAGGCCCCGAGGGCGGAGTCTGGGGCGGTTTCTGCAGCTCAGTGTTGGGGAGTCCCCGTCTCCCTGAGATTCACTGCTCCCTCTCACAGCCTGTGTCAGCTCCTCCTGCCTGGAGACTCATGATGCGACCCCAGTTCCCACTCCCATTGAGTGTCTGGTTTCTGGGGAAGCCCATCAGCGTGTCTGCCTTTCTTGGTTATAAAGTCTCCACCACCCTCCGAGGCTCAGATTCTCCTCAGATCCTAAGAATAAGGGTCATGGCACCCGGAACCCTCCTCCTGCTGCTGTCGGGGACCCTGACCCTGACCCTGACCGAGACCTGGGCGGGTGAGTGCGGGGTCGGGAGGAAACGGCCTCTGCGGGGGGCGGAGCTAAGACACCACGCGACTGGGGGCATTGGACACCCAGGGAACCCGGGTCTCCGCGGACCCAGGTCCAGACCCACAACCTGGGCCTCAGGTTTCCCGACCCCTCCCTTCTCTTGTCCCGCCCCAAGTCCCCGCACTTCTACGTCCGCCTCATCAACCTCTGACCCTGTGACCCTCGCTGGGAGGAGGGTCGGCTGGGTCTCATCTCCTCCCCGCCCCCAGGCTCCCACTCCATGAGGTATTTCGACACCGCCGTGTCCCGGCCCGGCCGCGGGGAGCCCCGCTTCATCGCCGTCGGCTACGTGGACGACACGCAGTTCGTGCGGTTCGACAGCGACGCCGCGAGTCCGAGAGCGGAGCCGCGGGCGCCGTGGATGGAGCACGTGGGGCCGGAGTATTGGGAGCGGAACACGCGGATCTTCAAGGACAACGCACAGACTCTCCGAGTGGACCTGAACACCCTGCGCGGCTACTACAACCAGAGCGAGGCCGGTGAGCGACGCGGGCCCGGGTCCAGGTCGCGAACCCCCATCCCCACGGACGGGCCGAGGTCTCCCCGAGTCTCCGTGTCCGAAATTCACCCCGAGGCTGCGGGACCCGCCCGCATCTCGACCCGGGAAGAGCCGGCGGGGACTTTTCCGCGGTTTCATTTTCAGTTTAGGTTTAATCTCTGCGGGGGGCGGGGCGGGGCGGGGCTGACCTCGGGGCGGGGTCAGGGTCTCACACCATCCAGGACTTGTCTGGCTGCGACGTGGGGCCGGACGGGCGCCTCCTCCGCGGGTACTTTAAGTCCGCCTACGACGGCGCCGATTACATCGCCCTGAACGAGGACCTGCGCTCCTGGACCGCGGCGGACACGGCGGCTCAGATCACCCGGCGCAAGTGGGAGGCGGCCGGTGAGGCGGAGAGCTGGAGGAACTACTTTGAGGGCACGTGCGTGGAGTGGCTCCGCAGATACCTGGAGATCGGGAAGGAGACGCTGCAGCGCGCGGGTACGAGGGGCTGTGGGGCCTCCTGATCTCCCCTTGGGGTGAGCCTGCCATCCCGCAGAGAGAGGAGGGAAAACGGGATCAACACCTGAATGTGCCCAGCCCATGGGTCTGGAGACTGAGTCCACCAGGGTTTTCAGATCCACTGCCAAAGAGTGACTCCCCAGAGGGCTAGCCTTTCTCTCAGGGACTTTAAGGGGTCCAGGCTCTCCGGGGATGGAGGAGGAAGCTATCTCTGAAATAAGTGACAAGTGGTTCCCTTTGACTCTGGGAGCAGCTCTGGGACTTTGTCTCTCAGGCCTTGTTCTTCATTCTCACACCCTAACCGTGTTTGAGGTGTGACCAGGCTCTTTGAGTCATTCCACCTCCACCCAGCTCAGGACCAGAAATCCCTTTACTCCTATTCAGAGACCTGCCTCCTACCCTTGGGCTGACTCAGTCTTATTCCAGAAATTTCCAAGGACTGGAGCTTATTTCAGGTTTCTGTGTCCAGGCTGGTGTCTGGGTTTTGTGCTCCCTTCCCCGCTCCAGCTGTCCTGTCCATTCTCAGGATGGTCACATGAGTGCTGCTTCAGTGCCCCAAACGGATGCAAAGTTCCTGAATTTTCTGATCCTTCTCCTCAGATCCCCCAAAGACACATGTGACCCACCACCCCATCTCTGACCATGAGGTCACCCTGAGGTGCTGGGCCCTGGGCTTCTACCCTGCGGAGATCACCCTGTCCTGGCAGCGTGATGGGGAGGACCTGACCCAGGACACGGAGCTTGTGGAGACCAGGCCTGCAGGGGACGGGACCTTCCAGAAGTGGGCGGCTGTGGTGGTGCCTTCTGGAGAGGAGCAGACATACACATGCCGTGTGCAGCATGAGGGGCTGGCTGAGCCCATCACCCTGAGATGGGGTAAGGAGGGAGCTGTGGGCTCAGAGCCTCTTCTCAGGGAAATCAGGAGCCCTTCTGGAGACCTTCAGCAGTGTCAGGACTCAAGCCTGAGCTCAGAGACCCTCATGTTCCCTTCTCTCTCCAGAGCCGCCTACTGAGTCCACCATCCTCACTGTGGGCATCATTGCTGGCCTGCTTCTCCTTGGAGCTGTGGTGGTTGGAGTTGTGATCTGGAGGAAGAAGCACTCAGGTACGGGAGGGGTGTGGTCTGAGATTTCTTGTCCCACTGGGGTGTTTCAAGCCCAGGTAGAAGTTTGTCCTGCCTGGTTAATGGAAAGTCCCATCCACAGGCACATATGCTTTTCTAGTCTGGGACCCTGTTTGCTAACACTTACTCTTTAGTAAAGTACTTGTGAGAATGAAGGGCAAATTTATCACCATAATGGATCTGGTGATGGGGACCTGATTCCCAACAGTCACAGGACAGAGGAGAAGGTGAGGGGAAGTCACCACACATGTGCTTCCCTCATGTTTCCTGATCCTGCCCTGGGTCTGTAATCACAGTTCTGGAAACTTCCCTGCGCTCCAGGACTAGGGGGTTCCTTTAGGATCTCATGGCCCTGCCTCCTCCATGGTTTCTCACAGGATGTTTTATTCCCTTAGGTGAGAAAGGAAGGGGCTATGCTCAGGCTGCAAGTAAGGATGGAGTGAGTGTGTTGCCTGAGACCCTTGTGATAGTGCAGACGGGAGCCCATGGGGAGCTCACCCACCCCAGAGTTCCTCCTTTAGTCTCATCTCCTGTGGACTCTGACCATGTCCTGTTTTGTTCTAATCCAGGCAGTGACAGTGCCCAGGGCTCTGATGTGTCTCTCAAGGCAGGTGACACTCTGGAAGCCTGGAGTGGGGAGATGTTGGGGCAGAGGGGCCTGAACTAGGTTATGGAGACTCTTTGATTGGGACATTCTGAGCATGTGGTGTGCTATTCAGAATGTCACTAATTATAGTGAGTGACTTAAATTGTTCATAATTGTTTTCTTCTATAGCGTGAAACAGCTGCCTTGTAGGGGACAGAATGATGCAAGATTTGTTCCTGTCCCACCCCCATTGTGACTTCAGGAAACTCTGACTTCTCTTTCTGCAAAGGGCATCTGAGTGTGTCTGTGTTCCTCTTGGCATAATGTGAGGAGATGGGGAGACTAGTCCCCCTCCCATGACTCCCTCCCAACTGCCCTGTGTTCTGTCCCCTGATTGACTTTCCTGTCCCAGGAGAGGCGGGGCTTATTCCATCCCTGTCTTAACTTTGTGTTGGGCTGAGCTGCAGCTTCTTCCTTCCTTATTGAAAATAAACATCTAGATATGAACTCATTTTTTAAGAATCTTGCCATCAGGGATTGATGGGCTAATTAAAGGAGAAGATTCCTAAAATTTGAGAGGGGAAATAAATTGAGGCTCTGAGAACCTTCCAGAATCTGCCTGTTCGCTGTGCTGAGTCTGTTGCAGGTGGGGACAGGAGAAGGCTATGAGGAGCTGAGTGTAAGCCTGAGGCCTGTGTCCAGTCGATGTTCAGTGCATTGTGGCCTTTGACGTGGGGACTCCTTGGTTGGGACATCTTCTCTGCTTCCTTGTCCTTGTCCTTTCAGGAGAACCTTGTCCCACCAGGATCTGTGATCACAGGGATTTGGACATCACCTGGGCCTTGTGTCTCCAGGACCGCGTGCAGGGCGGGCTTCATGTGGACGGGTCAGCCTAGGCTCAGGGTTGGGTCCAGCCCTCAGACCCCTTTTGGGTGTTTGTTTTTCCTTAGTTTCTGTAGCAGATTGTGCCTTTTCTTGTTCTTCTGTATAAGTTCTGGTCATTCTCCTCTGGTGTCGCCCATCTCTGACAGCAGCAGGAGTCATTTGGTCTGTCATTGTCCCCACAAGGCTAGATGGCCCTGCACACAGGCATCTGTGCTGTCCAGAGATGAGTTTTCAAGTCGTCCAGCTCTGTCCATCTTCTAGGGCTTGATTGTCATTTCCCTCTTTCCCCAACCTTCTCAAGGGAGCCAGAATCTGGAATTAGAGAGGAAGTACCCCGTAATTTCTCATCCTAGGCAAGTTCCTGTTGGAATTCTCCTCTGCGGCCTGCTCTCCCTCCCCGCCCTTAGCGCTGATTCTCCCAGCGCTGGCTCCAGTCTGAACTCACGATGTATGAAGCAGACCCTAGATTTATACTTGGTTGAAAAATCTGACTCACTTGTAGGGCTTGTTAATTAAGCGATTCCTTGGTCTTGTGCCTAATATTCTGAGATGGTGGGTCTGGGGAGAGCACTGAGTATTTTTTAAGAAATCCCACAGCACTGCTAGTGCTGAGCCCTCATCACTGGGGTCTTTCTAGTGATCAGCCCCCATCCTGAAGCTATCTAGGACTCCACAGACATCTCATTAGCATATGAAAGTCACTCATGACTCAGGAGATTCCAAGGGTTATAGGAGCTCTTTGCCAGGAACCGGGGACAAAGACTAAATATTTTTTTATTATACTGCAGTCTGCTCTCTGGTTTTGGACCACAGATTCCTTATAGCAAAAGGAGCATAACAGTTAGAAGGTGCTGGCAAATTACTGGTTCCCATTTAGTCATGAACAATTAGTCCAGTCTGTCATCCTCTTGTATGAGAATGTCTCCCAGGGTGAGGTCACTCTGGTTTGCAGGCTTCCATTTGATGTTGTCAGGTTCCAGAAGCAGAAATAGTGTCAGCAATATATGTTTACACCTTTTCAGACATCTGGATAATTGAGTTAAGAGACAATATCATCTGTTGCTCACACTTCTTTTAGGTGTTAATGTAATATTGTGTTTCTCTCATTTCGTAACCCATTTATTCATTGCTTTACCTTCAGCTGCTATTTTTCCTTCTCTCCGTTTATACCTAACTTTTCCACCTTTGGAAGGGACATTCGGTTTGGCTGTGGTGCTGGTCTAGACGCAGGCAGCAATACTAGTGTAGCAGCCCCTCCTCCTCAGTGCGCTCCCATTCATAGAGGAGTCACATAGGTACAGAACTGGTGGGCTAACTGACCACCAGGCAATATAGCTGCATTCACTGTCAGCCCCGATTTTGCCAGATGGGGTGAAGGCACTCTCTACCCCTTCAGGTCCTTAGGAATTCTGACACAGGGGGTAAAAATATAGTTACAGTGTCTTGCTTAGGAATCATTCATGTTCTGGCACCTGTGGGCATCCCTGACCTGAGACCACTGCATCAGGCAGGAAGAAAGAGTTGGGTGGCTATAGTCATACCATCTTCCCCCCCATTTCGGAAGAATCGTACAGTCATACCAGCATCCTCTTCCACCCCTCCTCCGCAGATCTTCCAGGAAAAAGAGGAAACCTTCTACTAGGGACATTCGTTTAGCCCCACTCATGTTGCGTGTGAGCACACACTTGTGAAGATTTGTAAGCCAGCCTTTTGTGCCTCTTTAACCCCCACTACCCCATTTTAGACAATGTTCCAATTGCGCATTCAAATTCTCTATCACACTATTCTTCTGAGGAGGATGTCTCTGCCCATTGTTGGACTTTATGGGCTATAAAGTATGTTCTTTGGCCTGAAGAATTGTGACTCAGCAGTGCAAATTGGTGCACTATCTTCTGTTCTGGTTCTTTTATAGCACTCTGAGCATTCGTATCTACCACTGGGTAAGCAAAGCCCGTCCAGAGTCAATATCTACTCCTGTCGAGACCCATTTGTAGCCCCCCTGGGCCACCAGCATCAGTCTGATTTGCCAGCTACGTTCAAGGCATTCCCACCAGGCAATCTGCCACATAGCCCTCCTTAGTCTCTGGTTGGCAGACAGAACAGTTCTGTTTGGTATTTTTCTTCAGAGGATGCAAGTAGAATATGTCTAGACTCAGCCCGTCTCTGCGTTGCTGCAGCCCCTCAATGTCCACTTATTTCTTGGATCCAGGTAGCCACATCAAGGGGAATAACAGGTTATCCGCTCATTGATTCCAGTCTCTTCCCAACCCAGAGGGGGTTCTTGTGATGGGCATCAAGATGTCCTACTTTGCACACCCCTGAAATTCCCATAGTGATTTCCATAGGACTGTGCTCCATATGGGCATTCCTTTAATAGACCAGGTTTCCCTTGCCCTTTGCCTAACCATATGGCCTGGCTGTTGACTACTGTCTATGAGTTTGTAAAAATCAAAGCATAAGGGCTTTTGTCATTGTTCAATTCTTCCATCGCTGCTAGGAACCCTGCACACAGTTAGCTCATTGAGCTGATCTGCTTTTACTTTCCTTGATCAGAGAGGTGATGTTCCAAACAGGATGTTGCCCGCGCACCTTGGAACTGTCATCCATAAACCAAGCAGCTCTTCATAGGTCAGTTGAGAACTGTTTATAGGATATTGTCCAAGTGACGAAACAATCCAGCAGCTCCTCATGCAGTTCCAAAGTTAATCTGAGGGGAAGACAGGCTCCCTGCTCATGTGTGCATTCTTCCCCATACATATGTTAGGGTTTATTTTTGGGCTCTTGATTCTATTCCATTGGTCTATGTGTCTGTTTTTATGCCAGTCCTGTAGTGTTTTGGTTACTATATCTCTGTAATGTAGTTTGAAATGAGGAAATGTGATGCCTCCAGCTTTATTCTTTTTTTTTCTCAGGATTGCTTTGGCTATTTGGGGTCTTTTGGGGTCCCATCCAATTTTAGGATTGTTTGTTCTATTTCTGTGATTAGAGGTTTTTAATTTTGATAGGGATTGCATTCCATCTGTAGATTGCTTTCACTAGTATGGACATTTTAAGACTATTAATTCTTCCAATGCAGGAACATGAGATATCTTTCCATTTATTTGTGTTGTCTTCAGTTTTTTTCATCAAAATCTTATAGTTTTAATGCATACAGCTTTCACTTCTTATTCTAAATTGTTTTCTTCATTTATTTTTCCTAAAAACTGTTGTTGATTTATAGAAATGCAACTGACTTCTGTAAAGAAAAGTCACTCGCCCTTCTATATAGTGGCCTGAACAAATGGAATTTGAAATTAACAATGCAACAGTATTTACATTAGCATCCTACCAAATGAAATGCTTATGTATAAATCTAACAAAATATATATATGTATATGACCTATATGAGAAAAATTACAAAACTCTGATGAAAGAAATCAAGAACTAAATTCATTGAGAGGTAGCCCATGTTTATGGATAGGAACATGTCAATATTCCCAGTCTGTCAAGGTATCACTACTTTCCAAATTGATCAACAGATTCAGTGAAATCCCAATCAAAATCCCAGCAAATTATTTTGTCTCAACAAAATGATTCTAAAGATTCTATTGAGAGGCAAAATACCCTAGTAGCCAACGCAGTAGTAAATGAGAGGAACAAATTTGGAGGACTGACACTACTCAACTTCAAGACTTATTCTAAAGCTACAATAATCAAGTCAGTGTGGTATTGGTGAAAGAATAGACAAATAGATCAATGGAACAGAATAGAGAGCCCAGCGTAGACCTGCATAAATATAGTCTATTGATCTTTGACAGGTATCAAAAGCAATACAATGGAGCAAAGACAGTCTTTTCAATAAATTGTGCTGGAACAGCTGGACAACATACACACGGAAAAAAATGAATCTAGACACAGATCTTAGACCCATCACAAAAATCAACTCTGAATCATAAACCTAAATGTAAAGTACAAAATTATAAAACTCCCAAAAGACAGGAGGAAAGCTAGAGGACTTTGGGTATGGTGATGGCTTGTTAGACACAACCCCAAGGGCATGATCCATCAAAGAAGTAATTGATAAGCTGGATTTCACTAAAATTAAAAACTTCTGCTCTATGAAAGACAATGTCCAGAGATTGAGAAGAGAAGCCACAGAATGGGCAACAATATTTGCAAAAGATACTTCTGATGAAGATCTTTTACCCAAAATATAAAGAGAAGTCTCAAAACTCAACAGTAAGAAAAGAAACAACCTGTTTGAAAAGTGGGTCAATGATCTTAACATGATTCCTTATCAAGGGAGATTTGCAGATGGTAAATAGGCATATGAAAAGATTCTCCACATCATATGTTATCAGGGAAATACATATTAAAACAACAATGAGGTACCGCTACACACCTGTTAGCATGGCCAAAATACAGAACACTGACCACACCGAGTGATGGGGATGATGTGGAGCAGCAGGAACCCTCATTCACTGCTGGTGGGAATGCACAATGGTGTAGCCACGTTGGAAGACAGTTGACGGTTTCTTACAAAACTGAACATACTCTTACCATACAGTCTAGTAGTCACACTCCTTAGAATCTACCCAAAGGAGAGGAAAATGTACGTCCGCGTAAAAACTTGCACACAAATGTTTATAGCAGCTTAATTCCTAATTGCCCAAACTTGGAAGCATCTGTGATGTCTTTCAGTAGGTGAAAGGATAAATAAAGTGTGGCGCATCCAGACAATGGAATATTATTCAGCACTCAAATAAATTAGCTATTAAGTCTTGAAATGACACGGAGGAGCCTTAAATGCATGTTAGTAAGTGAAAGAAGCCAATCTGAAAAGGCTACACACACGACTCCAACTATATGACATCTTACAAAAGGGAAAGCTGTGAAGACAGTAAAAAGATGAACGGTTGCCAAGGTTAACCTAGGGTGTACGGTTGAATAGGTGGGGATTTTTAGGGTAGTGAAAATACTCTGTATTATATCATAATGATGGATACATGTCATTATATATTTATCCAAACCCATAGAATGTGCACCACCAAAGTAAACCGTATTGTAAACTATGGCCTTTGGGTGAATATGATGTGTCAATGTTGGTTCATCAGTTGTAACACTTGTACCACTCTGGTGAGGGATGTTGATAGTAGAAGAGGCTGTGTGCATGCGGAGGCAGAGGGTATATGGGGAATCTCTGTACCTTGCTTTTAATTTTGCTGTGAACTTAAAACTGCTCTAAAAAACTTACGTTTTAGTAAAACAAAAACAAAACAAAGCAAACAAACTGTTCATCTAGGTTGTTGCAGGCATTGATAGTTCATTCTTTTTGATCACTGAATAGTATTCTAGTGTCTGTTGTACTGTGTTTGTTTATCTTTCCACTCTTGAAGGATATCTTGTTTACAGTTTTTGGTGGTTATGAATAAAGCTGCTATGCACATTGACCTGCAATTCTGTGGAAATAAGTTTTCCATTCACTTAGGTGAATATGTGGGAGTGGGCTTGCTGGGCTGCGTGCTAAGTGTAATTTAAGTTTATAAGACACTTGTTTGATGTCTCAACATTTGATTTCCCTTAGTGAATGCACCATAAGCACTTTAAAAAATTTGTATTCTGGGGGCCAGTTCAGTGGCGTAGTGGTTAGGTTCACACACTGTTAGTGCTTTATTTCTTCTAATCTTGTTTCAAACAAACTGTAGTTTTATTTTTTCTGAAAATATCTTTTCTTTTTTTCCCCTGAAGAACACTTTAACTGATGTAGAGTTCTGAGTTAACAGGTTGTTTTCTTATGGTGCTTAAAAAATGTCATTTCATTGTCTTCTGAACTCCATTGTTTCTGATGGAAAATTAGAGACATATTCACTGGTCAGTCTGATAACTGTTCCCTTGTATGTAATGTGTAATTGTCCTCTGGTTGCTCTCAAGATTTTCTGTTCATCTTTGGTTTTGGTCAGTTTTACTAGGTGTGGTTTTATTTATATATATACTGCTTGGGGTTCAACAAGTTTATTGAATCTATAAATTCATATCTTTTACCAAATTTTGGAAAGTTTTTGGCTGATCTCTTTATGTATTTTTTTCTATCCTGTTCCCTCTTTCCTCTCCTGGGATTCCAGTTACACATGTGCGTGATTGCTTGGAGACTGTCCACAAGTCTCTGAGAACCTGTCACAGGTGAGCTTCAGAAGAACTCTACAAAGTAGCTTTTCCCTTCTCAAAGGACACTAAGCCACATCAAGGTTTGGTGACCTGGCCAAATTTACACAAGCAACTAAGTGACAGAATCAAGAATTAAAAACCAATCCTTCCATCATAACCCAAGATTTAAATTAGATTCCATTAATGCATCCTGATATCAAATGGACATGTAAATAAATATTCGGGAACAGGGAGAGTGGAAAAATCTACTCTTCACTGTGAAATGCTAACTAGTAAATATAAAAGAAAGAATGGAGTTTGAAAAATCATTGTTTTGCAACCATAGTAGTAATAATGGATACAGACAGGAATCATCAAGGAAGGCTAAACTAGTGAGTGAATGTTGTTGAAGAACAGGATAGTTACATAGTTTCAAAGTATCTCCCCTCAAGTTCCTTCTCAATTATAATGGAAAACAGTAACCTTATCCTGGAAATACTTGGGAGGCACTGCCTTAACCCAGTGATCAAGTTGCCATCACCCACAATGGGCTTCCTGATGTGATGCTCTGAGAAGGATGCAGCATCCCTTCTGCAATATTCCTACCAGAAATGCATAACTAGAATCTAATCATGATGAGACATTGGATAAACCCAAGTTGAAGAATTTTCCATGATATAGGGCCTGTTGTCTACGAAAATACCAACATCATTAAAAATAAATAAAATCTGAGGAACTGTTCCAGGTTAAAGGACACTAAAGATACGTGACAACTGAATGCAGTGCATGTTCCTGGATTAGATCCTGGACTGGAAAACAAGTGCTTATAAATATTACTATGACAATTTGGGACATCTGAATAGGGACAATAGTATTGAGTCGATGTTAACTTTCCTGATTTTGATTATTGTGCTCTGAGTAGGAAAGAAAATGTCCTTGTTCTTAGGAAACATAACGCTAAAACCTTTGTGAGTAACAAGGCAGAGATAGCTACAATTTATTTTCATATCATTATATATGCAGCAAAAGTGGCAAAATGTTAGCAGTTGGTGAATCTGGAAAAAGGTATATAGGATCTTCTTGTGCTTTACCAGCATGCTTTCTCTAAGTTTGAAATTATTTCAAAATAAAAATTAAAAGAGAACAAGTTATTCTGACTTCTACACATCAACATATCACACTTTAGTTAGTATCGTCTTTACTAGTCTAACATGGATGGTTATTTCTCTATGCATATTTTGAACATTTCTTGAAATCACTTGTTTCAATGCCCCAGCATTAAGATATCCTTAATACTGTTCGCTCCTGTTTGAAGACTTCTGTTTGAAGATTTCCTAAATGACATCTTTGAAATACAGAAAACTCTCTAAATCTAGGGATTGTGGGATTTGGTCAAAAGTACCTCAGTTTAACTTATACCACGAACTTTGGCCATCAAGGTAAGAGGAATGGGATGGAGGGAGGAACGCCTTTATTTTCTTTCACTTGGAAGAGCTCCCCACTCTTACTGTTCTTTGCATGTCCCTGGGCCTGGGGGAAGGATGGCTCCCACAGACTATGAGAGAAAAATGATAATGTGGAAACATCTTCCTCCATCACCTCCTCAATCCTTTGGCTTTGGGTGTTGAGCACTGGAGTCTGAACAGGAGCAGACACCTGTGATCTGCTCACACTGAGCCCTGTCCGGTGCCTGGTTGTAGGATGACCTTATCTCCTGGATGCTCTTCTTTTTGGTCCTTGGGAAAAGTCCCTGGCCAACTTCTCTATTGACACCTGGGAGACTGAGTCATCCTGGAATGATCACTATCTTTGAATCAACCCCTGACTTTTCAGCGTTTACACTATGTCAAAGACTTGCTAAATGCCCTCTCAGTTAGGACTTGTTTAAAAAGGGTGTGATTATAACCCTAAGCACATTGATTTTGAGAACCCTAAAAAGAAGAACACCTCAGGGAAAGAGCCCTCTTTGATTTCTCCCAGAACACCTCATTTCATCTTCTCATCTATTCACTTGGTTGCAAGGTGGCTTCCCTTTTGCCTGACTTCATTGCAAGAAATGGAAATACTTGCTCAGTAAATAAGTTCTTTGGAGAATCCAGGATCTCAAACACTGCTCTCCAGGAATCACACACATCAGAAAGACACTGGTCTCTACTTCTGCAGTCCTGGAGATTCTGTGTTTTGATTCCTGTGTGTGCATTACAAACTCTGGAATACCTGACTTTTCATTCCCTTTCAGCATCTGAAAATGAGCTGAGTTTTCAGACTACTACCCTCCAGCGAGTCAATTTTAGAGACACTGTCCATATCCAGTGTCATTGTTTCCTGAGTCAATAAAGAAGCCAACACATGAGTTCCTTCAAGAAAAATAAAGAGAATTTCCAGACTCCAAATTTCATGTGGCAGCTGTGAGTTGGGGCTGGTAGGATCCATCCTCACCTCTGGTCACACAGCAGAATATGCAACTTTTAGGTCCCTGTGGGAGGTAGTCAGCCACACTGTCTGGGGGACATCCAGGAAAATCCTCAGGGAGGATTCTGTCTACTCAGCTGCCTCCTTCAGCAGCTCCCCCTGAAGAAACCCCCAAGTCTTAGGAATCAGTTGAGAACAAAGGTATTAATTGTCGCTGATAAAGTGAAAAACCAGCCATCTGCCACTCAGTAGGGAAGCCACTTAAGACAACTTTAGGACAGTTTCCCACTTCTACACTGGACATGTCTGCACATGCAGAAGCTGTAGGAGTCGCCCCTGAAACGTTGTTCCAATTTGTGCTTCTACAAGTCTGGCCTGAGAGGGCCTGACTCCCAAACTCTGCCAAAACTGGCTTTTCTTTTTTTCAGCCAACTTCGTAGAAGAAAAATAATGTCTTGCTTCACTTTTCAATCCTTTGTTGCTACCCAGCCTGAACATTTTTCCACGGGTACTGGCCATTTAGATCTCCCTTCCTGTCTATTGGATTTCCATACCTTCAGTGCTACGTCTTAATTAAATCTAGGATGAAGAGGAAAGAATGGAGAAAATTAACAATTATTGAGTGCTGGTTACTTGCCAGTGTAGACTATTGAATTCCCAGGGACTCACTTATCCTTACAACAGGTCTGTTATTTCGCCATTTTATGGATGATGATGCTACAGCTTCTGCATGTGAAGAAAAGCCTAGTGTGGAAGTGGGAAATTGTCTTAAAAAGGGTTAGTATAAAACAGAGAGTATATGGTCATCAATGCCACAAGCCATGGCTTTCTGAGAGATGACTCCACTATTTGAAGTAATCCTCCTGTGAATAAAAACACTGTTTCTCTATGATAATAAGCCTATTATAGGAAATCATCTCCTATTGCTAATTTTTCAGTCAAGGTGGAATAATTGGGGTAATTGGTGCTGGTAGCCCACTCTGTAAGGAATTTCTCAGAAACCCTCATGAGATGTTCTCCAGGAGGCTGCACCAGAGGGAATGAGGCCTTGTATTTCTGCCATCCTGCTGTATCCACAGTGGTGGAGTTTAGTCCAGGCACGATGACAAACTGGAAATGTGGGAATGCAAGCACAGGACCAAACCTCTCCCCTTGTCCTGATCCCATGCGCTTTTCTATCGCTCTTGCTCTGTCTGTGCTAGGGGAATTTTCCTGAAAGAAACGCAGCACAGGAAACACTGTTCTTGGCTCTGAATCTTTTGTCTGCAGTTCCTGTTATCCATGGACATGTCCAGAAAATGGCTCACTAGCCATTCTGTTTTCTTGCCCTGCTCTTCCTCCATCCCACCCCCTTGGAAGTCAGGTCTATGGAGAGGGGGCACCCTCACAAGTACAAAGTAACCAAGGGGAGAATTTTATTTTCATCTGAGCTTGGGATTCCCTTTGCAAGGTTGGGAATAGAAATGTCCATTTATCATTCAGAAGTGAATAATGCTGCTCTGAAAAGAGACAAAAGAATTTAAATAGTGTTGTTTATCTTTGGCTTCTCAGCTCTGAGCTGCTGATTACTTTTGTTGGGTGCCTGAGAGATGCTGAGCATTCAGTACAAAGCAAGACAATTTAAGTTCTCAGAGAATCCTCTTTCTTAATTGTATTGGAAGATAGTTTGTCAGTTTCATCAGTCTCCTCCCTCTCTCTCATTTTTAAAGAAACTAATCACTGGTCTCTCCAAAAAAATTACCAAGAGATGAAAAAATATACAGTCTCGGGTTTACTTCAAAACAACACAGTGTGGGTGATGGTTGGGGTATGGATGAATCCTGATGGGGTGTGATTGATGCTGTGCTGAGTGAAGGTCAGGGTTTACTGCACATTCTCTCTACTTTTGTGTGTGTTGAAAATTTCCTCAGTACAGAGTTTAAAAAACAAGTATGAAGGTAACCCAGATCCGGTGGGGGCATCGCGGATTCTGAAGAATCAAGAGATCCTGGTTACAATTTCAAACCAAACCTCCAATGAAGATAGATATTTTGAAGTGAAAATGCTTCTAAACTCCTCCTCTTCCTCTTCTCAATCCAGGTGAGTCACTGTGTGCTTCCTCTCATCCATTGGTTCCACCTGGGCAAGGACTGGAGCTTACCCTCTGATAGGGCAGGGAGTGAGGATTTAAAAACTATATTATTATCGATGACGGGAAATAGGATTGTCATTGAGAGGGAGGGCCAGGTAGGAGACAGCTGGAGAGTTGCTGTCCCCAGAAATTCCTATTTCACTCTCTGAGAGAAAGTGTAGACAGAGACCAAAGACCCTTGGTCTCAGGGGTCTCATAACCACCTGAAAATTGCATGAAAATTGTGTGGGAATGCAGGTGAGGGATTTTAGGTGGGGGCTGGTGTTGGGTAAGGCCATAGCTTTCCTGAGATTGTCAAAGTTGTCTTGATGCACCGAGGGGACAAGAGAGTCTGAATAGAGTCAGCCCATCCCACTGACTCTGAGGGAAACACTGGAGACACAGGTGTGTGTCAAAAGATTCTGAGACACCAGTGGGAGAGGGTCCCTTCAGCTGTCCTTGTCCCCTCAGCTGCTACTTCAGCTGGGGAAACTTCCTGAGGGCTTCCAGGTCATGTTTGCAGCCTGAAGTGGGGTGACCCTGAGCTAATGAAGATGAAGCTGCAGTTCCCCTCACCTACGCAGGCTCCTTCTTCATAGTTACTCACTTTTGTGTCTAATTTTGTATTTATATTTTTGCATTCTTATTACTAAAGAACATCCCCTAGAAGTGTAAACTTTAGCCCCCAGAAACCTTGCCTATTTCTACTGTACAGATGTTTCCCACATCTGTACATCTCAGAAGTGGGAGGTAAGTCACCCTTTTTCTGCTGCCCCTAGTCATTTGGTTACCACCCCTGAGGAACTCTTGTTACCAGTTGCTTGTGTGTCTTTCCAGAGATTGATTATGCATTTAAACTCTTACACTGTTCTTAACACAATAAAAAGATTTTTCCCATTTCCGTATCTAGTTGCATGATTTGCTGAGAAATTTCATGAAATGTCCAAGGGCACCATTTATTGTCCTTCCAAAAGAACAGTTCAAGTGAGATTCAAGCCAAGGACTTGGTATGGTGGAGACACACCCCACAGTCCTTCATGTTAACAATGGAGCTGTCCAAGACTTATCATAATTCCTATAGGACACTTAAATAATTTCTACCCTGATGTTTTGTTTTGATCTTATATTTGCATTGGTTCTGAACAGAGAGCCACTACCTGGGTCCAATTCTCTGCTCCACACCCCAATGCCAGTTAACTTTCTCCAACTGTCCCCTCCGTGTCTACTATAGACAGTAGAGAATTATTTCAAAAAGACAAGGTGCCTTGATTGAGTCAATGCCCAGTGGACTTTAGAAACTGTGAGATTCTCCTTCATGAAGGCCCAAATGGAAATACTGCATGTACGGAAATATAATGATGATAATGATGTCTGAGTGTTTATTTTCCTATGTGGCAAGGGAACTCAGGTGGCTTACATTCCAGTGCACAATTTAAGTGGGACAATTAAAAATAAACAATAAAAAATCAGCATCTTAAAGCAAAGATCCAGATATCCCATTTGTGAGGGATACAGTCAAGCATTATGTATGTTCAGTACTAGTTGTACCCTCAGCTTTTGGCACCTCAGGCAGTAAGGGAAACAAATGGAGAATGTACTAAACCACCTGGAGAGAAAAACAAATTTTTATGATGTATTTAGGAAAGAATTTAACATGTAGATTTGTGTGTAAATGTCATTGCTTACAAAAATGAGAATTATTTATAACTGTACTCTTGAAAAAATACAAAATTGGTTTTTAAATGACTAATTTTATTTTTCAACTTTTGTATGCTCTTAAGTTTGGAATGTGTTTCTTCGCAAGATCAAACATATAATTGGATTTGATCTTATAGAGTCTGACAATTTTTGTATTTTAATGAGAGTCTATAGGCAAAGGTATCAGACAAGGGTGCATTTTATTTCCCTAGCTGTTTAATCTGTACACAGAACACATCATGTGAAAAATTGGGCTGGACTCAGATGAAGGGGGAGTGAAAATTGGTGGGAGAAATATCAACAATCTCAGTTATGCAGATGACACCTTCGTACTGGAAGAAAGCAGCAATGACATGAAACGACTTTTGATGAAAGTGAAAGAAGAAAGTGCCAAAGCAGGACTGCATTTGAACATCAAGAAGACAAAAATCATGACTACAGAAGAACTACACAACTTTCATGTAGACAATGAAGACATTGAAATTATGAAATATTTTGTTTACCTTGGTGCAGTCACCAATTTAAGTGCAGACTGCAGCCAAGAAATCAAGAGAAGACTGAGACTTGGAAGGGCATCAACAAAAGAATTAGGAAAGATCAAGTGGAAGGAAGTGTCATTAGGGACCAAAGCCAAGATAGTCCACACCCTTGTACTATGTACGGATGCTAAAGCTGGACAGTGAAGGAGGTTGACAGGAAAAGAATTGATTCTCTTGAAATGTAGTGTTGGAGAAGAGCTCCACGGAGGCCATGGACTGCCAGAAAGATGAGCAAATGGTTCCTAGAGCAAATTAAGCCTGAACTATCACTTGAGGCAAAAATGACCAAACTGAGGTTGTCCTACTTTGGAGACATCATGAAAAAGCAGAAATCTTTGGAGAACACAATAATGTTGAGAAAAGTAGAAGGTAGCAGGAAAAGAGGAAGATCAAATGTGAAATGGATTGACTCCATAAAGGATGGCATAGGCATGAGTCTAGAGAAGCTGAAAAGAGCTGTTGAGGACACGACATTGTGGACATCACACATTAATAGGGTCACCAGGAGTCAGAGCTGACTTGTTGAAACAAAACAACAAAATGAGAGTCTTTACTCCATATATATTTCCTAATGTAGTAAGAGTGAAGTCTACCATATTTCTATTTGTCTCGTCTCTTCTTTGTTCCTCGATTCTTATTTCTTACTTTCTTTGGGATTAATCAAGTATTTAAACTTTCAGAAAACGTAATCTCCTCTGTTAGCTTGAAAGTTATACTTCTTATATCATTCTTCACCCATAGCCATCAAATACATTTTCTTTCCACCAAAATAAGCCAGATCCTGCTTATGGTGCTTATAAATCAAATAACTCAACTTATTTATTCATTTGTACACAGTTATTCTGAGGGTTGTAAACTGAGGCTTAGAGAGAGGCCCTCTGACAATCTTGTCAAAACAATTAAGAAACATAATTGAGTACTGGAAAGATATGCTTGTTTAATTTAAAACTGGAACAGTTTTTAGGGAGTACAATGGGACTATTAGGAAGGCAAAGAAATGTTAAAATAAAAGATAATGTAAAAACATAAGTGTAACTACATGAAATGGAAGGTAAATAAACAAGGGAAACTTGAAATATGTAAAACAAAATGTGGAATAAGAAAAGCAGGTTAGCTCAGTGGCATGACTTTCTAGGAGAATTCAAGGGAATTCTCTTTGACTAATTTCCATAGGCAGTGAACTCTCTCCTGTGCTAGCAGGACTTAGTGAAATGTTCCTAATTATTACTATGATCCTCATCTCTAGCTATGCTTTGAAAAACATCACAGTAAGTGAACTCTGAAAAGACTGTAAGGGCCATCCATTCCAAAGGTGAATCCCATTTATAATATCCTTTTTAAGTTTCTCCTTGTGCTTGAACATCCTGATTGATGGAGACCTCACCACCACCTAAAACTCTCATTCTGACTTTGGAGATTTTCCATAGGGCACTCTTTGTCATGCTGATCTATTTCCATTACCTTCCACCTAATTTTAACTCATGGGGGATAAAGAACAGATCTAATATCATCTTATCCATCTGTGCTCATACTAGAAAAGTGACAGAATGCCTTCTCTTTCCCAAAATATGTCTTTATATTGTGGTTTTGAGTCCTTGTTAGCATCCTAATTGCTCTCATCTTACTATACTCCAGATTTTTAAATAGGTAAAACTAATCTATATTGCCTGACATCAGATAAGTGATTACCTGTGGGGAAAAGGAAGAGATCAATGACTGAGGGGGGTGTTCTGTGGTGCTGGTGATACTCTTTCTTGACCTGTGTGGCTGTACCAGGGATATGTTAATTTGGTGAAAATTCATTAAACTATTCATTGATGGTCTGTGTGTTTTATACTTGAATTGGAAGAAAAAAAAAACAACCCAAAACTCTGATTGGGGCCGGCCCCGTGGCATAGTGGCTAATTGTGTGGGAATGCAGGTGAGTGATTTTAGCTGAGGGCAGGTGTGGGGCAAGGCTGTAGCTTTCTTGAGATTGTCAAAGTTGTCTTGATCCACCGAGGGGATAAGAGAGTCTGAATAGAGTTGGCCCATCCCACTGACTCTGAGGGGAAACACTGGAGACACAGGTGTCAAAGGATTCTGAGACATCAGTAGGGGGATGTCCCTTCAGCTGTCCTTGTCCCCTCAGCTCCTGCTTCAGCTGGAGAAACTTCCTGAGGGCTTCCAGGTCATGTTTGCAGCCTGAGGTGGAGTGACCCTGAGCTAATGAAGATAAGTTCCAGTTTCCCTCACCTGCACAAGACCCTTCTTTATAATTACTCACTTTTGTGTCTAATTTTGTATTTATACTTTGCATTCTGTTTACTAAAGGACACCTCCAAATGGTATAAACTTTAGCCCTCGTAAACTTTGCCTGTTTATACTGTAGAGATGTGTCCCACATCTGTAAATCTCGCAAGTGGAAGGTAAGTCACACTCTTTCCACTGCACCTAGCCATTCAGTTACCACCCCCGAGGAATTTTTGCTACCAGTTGGTTGTGTATCTTTCCAGAGATTGATTATGCATTTAAACTCTTACACTGTTCTTTACACAATAAAAGATTTTTCCCAGGCTAGCCTTGGTGAGGCCAAGTGGCTAAATTCACTGCACTCCACTTTGGTGGCCCGAGTTTTGTTCCTGGGTGCAGACCTACACCACTCATCTGTGAGTGGCCATGCTGTGGCAGGAGCTCACATACAAAAAGAGAAAGATTGGCAGTGGATGTTAGCTCAGGGTGAATCTTCCTCAGGAAAAAAAAAATTACTCATCTCCATATCTGGTTTCATGATTTGCTGAGGAATTTCATGAAATGTCCCTGGTCACCACTTACTGTCCTTCGGAAGGAAGAGTTGTTCAATTAAGATTCAATCAAGGACATAGTATGGTGAAGACACACCCCACAGTCCTTCAAGTTAAGAGTAGAGCTGTCTAGGACTTCATCGTAATTCCTATAGGATACTTAGATAAGTTCTGCCCTGATGTTTTATTTTGATTTTATATTCACATTGATTTTGAACAGACAGGTACTCCCTGAGTCCCATGCCCTGCTCCCCACCCCAACTCTCCCCTCTAGGTCTACTACAGACAATAGAAAATTGGGTGGAAGTGAGACACGATGCCTCAATCCAGAGTCAATGCCCAGTGGACTTTGGAAACTTTGAGATTCTCCTTCATGAAGAACAAAAGGGAAATACTGAATATTCGTAAATATGATGATGTTGATGATGACGATGTGTGTTTATTTTCTTAGTTGGCAAAAGGAACTCAGGTGGCTTATATTATAATGCATAATTTAAGTGGGGCACTTAAAAATAAACACAACAAAAGTCAACGTACTATAGCAGAGATCTAGATACCATATTTATGTGGGATACAGTCAAGCCTTATGTCCAGTAGTGATTGGCTCCTCAGCTTTCAGCACCTCAGGCCATATGAGAAACAAGTGGGGAATGTGCTAAACCACCTGGAGAGAAAAACAAATTCTTATGATGTATTTAAGGAAGAACTTATCACGTAGAATTGTGTGTAAAAGTCCTTGCTTACAAAAATGAAAATTCTTGATAGCTGTAATCTTGAAAAAATACAAAATTGGCTTTTAAATGTCTACTTGAAATACCTCCTAGAGGAAGATTGAGATCAAATAATTAACAATTTAAAGAAGCCCTTTTCCTGCAGATCTAAGAAAATGTGGCCTAGGAAAATCCCTTTCCAATAATTGAAACAAATACACAGGAAAGGGAGTGTCCAGAGGGGAGAGCGCCTAGAGGAATGGGCAGTTCCACTTAGAGCATCTCTCCCACTGACCAGGAATCCTAACCAGAGCAGGGCAGTGTTGTCTTACAGTGTAGTTTTCTTGTGTTGTTGTTATATTGTTATTCTATTTCATTTTTATTAGACAATGGTTTCAAATTTTCAGAAGTTTAAAACTACCCAAATCATACTGTGAAAATATTTTCAAAACTGTCTCCCCTTCTCACAGTTCCTACTGCTCCCAGAAAACTGCGGAGCTGCCAATCACTTGTGAAAACCCTATATGTTCATCTATATTCTTACTCAGAATAAATTTTCACTACATTTGGGGGGAAGAGAGCAAAACAAGGGAGCCTGAATGTAGGGCTGAGTTTTCATCAAATATCCTTGACTGGGTTAAGGTTCAAACACAGTTTTAGAGCCCAGACTCCAAGTGTCAGAGGCACATGGCCCTGTACAGAATATTTCCCAATTAATTGCTTTACCTGGAAATTAATCTGAGCACCCCCACCTCAGGACCTTTGCACTTGCTACTCTTACCTGGGCTGCTTCTGCCTCACTTCTTGCATGGCTTTGTCCTCAGTGATGCCTGCTCTGTTTAGACTTCCAACCCCCAGCACCTACTACCCTCCACACACATTCCCTACCTCTACTTTCTCCATAGCACAAATCATAACCTGACGTACCACATAATTTATTTATTTAACTTAGTATCAGTCTCCTAAAAGTATAATGAAAATTTCACAACGCATGTATTTTTGTCATTTGTTGTTTGTCACTGCTTCTACTCAGCACTCACACTATTTCTTGGCAAATTGTAGTTTTAATAAACATATGTTGAATGAATGAATCTGAATACATTTTTATTTTCATTAAAGTCATTTTCTACAGGGCCCATCCAGATAAATACCTATAGAGTGTATCTTCAAATTTGCTAAACAAGTTAGTCTCTTTCAGTGTAAGAGAGGTCTTTGGTTTGTTTTTGTTGACTTCAATTATTGGTCATTGTTGCTGTTGATGATGCTGCTACAAAACTGTTTACAGACTCCCTTGAACCTGCTTCAATTCGTACTTCATTAGCCCTAGACACACTCCTAAGAGTCCTTTGTATCTACCGTCTCCCAATACCATCCATTTTCTGTGTCTTCGCCCCTCAGTGGTCAGACTTGATCTTCATGGTTAAGGTCAGAGACACTGAAGTGCTGAACTCCTGTGTGGTGGTGCATGGCTGCCCTCGGTGTCTCCTCATCCCCATGCTCTGTGGGAGGGGCAGAGTGGAGCACCTAGAACACAAAGCGGACCTCTCTCTTGCTGAGATTGATCATCTCACAGCAGAAACTGCCTACACTCCACAAATGGGGGTGGGGCATAACAGATGTGGTAAGAGGGGGACAAGGTGCTTGTCATCGTTTGGGAGCTCATTCAGCCCTGCCTTGTCAGAGGACATTTGGATTGGAGCAAGCTGTGAACAGAGAGTTATTGAATCACCTTAGAAATGAAAAAATCTAAATGAGAGCAAGAGGGAGAAACTCCATGTAGAACCAATCAGTAGACAATATTGAGAAGAGGGCAAATAATAGCTCTAGAAAATATCCTTCAATTGTTGATAAGTGGATTCCTGACTGGGGAAGTAGAATAATGTAATTCTATTCATTTAAAGATTGGGAATTATAATGCAAATCAGTTTCCCCACAGGTGATGTGTGGACAGGCCCAAGTGCCATCTGCAGCCCAGGGCAGAGCAGCAATTGTCACAGGAGAGTGGGTAGCAACCCCGACATGCTTCCATTGAAGATTGTTATGCCAGAGCTGGGCTGTCTTGTCTTACAGTGTAGTTTTCTTCTGTTGTTGTTATATTGTTATTCTATTTCATTTTTATTAGACAATGGTTTCAAATTTTCAGAAGTTTAAAACTACCCAAATCATACTGTGAAAATATTTTCAAAACTGTCTCCCCTTCTCACAGTTCCTACTGCTCTCCCCTTAGAGACCATTATCACTAAGTCCTTGGTTGTCTTTCCAGGCATGAAGGTGCATAGGGGTGTGTACACACCTATGTACATAAATTCTTGTTCCCCTTTTAAGGAAAATATAGCGTAGTATACACAGTTCTGCAACTTGATTATTTTTGTTAATAATTTCGTTTGGAGATCTTGTCAACACGTGAAGAATTTCCCCTTTTCCTTTTTTTATAGCTTTATGGTGTTCTACTATGTGGATGGATTTAACTGATCCCCTATTTATTGACACGAGTAGTTTTATCTTTTGCTATTAGAATAGTGCTGCAATGCATAATCTTCTTCTATATGATTTCTAGGCATGATGATCTACCTGTAGGATAAATAATCAGAAGTGGGATTGTAACATGGATCAATATTTTACCTCCACGGGAGTTATAAGGAAGTGTGGTTGATCATTAAACATTTGGGCAAATTTAGAGAAGTGTCGGTTCCACATCACTGAGAATCAGACTTCTCAGTTCCTCACCTGAAACCTAGACAGAGCAGCCACTCCTAATTCACAGTCAGGGAGGGCGGTTCCTAGTTGCAGGTGGAGACTTGAGATGAGCAGAACTACTGTATCGCTAAAGGAATAATAGGCTCGGCTCAGGTTTTGAGCAAAAGACAGCCCAGCTGTATTTCCCTCTCCAGGGAAACTAATGAGTCAGCCTAGAGACTGAAGGAGAGACAGTGGAGGACTCTGGCAATGGGAGGGTAGGGGGCATGAGGGAAGGGGTGTGTTCACACCTGTAGCAGCAGAGCCTGATGCACTGAGAGATTCAGACATTTCTGTTACGTCTTGCTGTTGGGTGGTTTCACTGCTTCTTTTCCTCCCTGCAAAGTTCCCTTCCCATGACAGTTTTCAGCTGGGCAATCTTAAAATTCAACTGATAGGAAGGAAATTATGTCTAATGTGGAAGAGACCACACAAAAATGTAGGTACTTTGGGGGAGTGGGGAGTGGTGTTCAATCGTTTCTCTTCTCCCCGTCTCCCCCCATAGGGTGTATTAGAGATCAACTTCCTCCACCCCACCAAGGTTACACCCCCCGACTCAGCCCTCCTCCCGTTCCCCACCCTCTTCTCCTCCTACTTCCCCAGCCAATGGAGATCATGGATGATGAGACGAAGCTGAGGCTGCATGGGTTGCAGCAGTGCTACATGAAACTGAAGGACAATGAGAAGAACCGGAAGCTCTTTGACCTTCTGGATGTCCTTGAGTTCCACCCGGTTAGTTGTTCAAGGCCCAGTAGGAGCATGAACATATCTCCAACTGTAGGAGAAACCTGTATTAAGTACCCTTGTGTTGAGAAAACCATGTATGTGATTTGAAAGAGAATGGTGGAGAAATTCTCTTAAATGTAATTCTTTTAAATGACAATATAAAGGTCTTTTTCGGGGCTGAGCATGAACAAGGTGCAAACTACGTTTCTGTTCCATGGCTGGCACCAACAGGTACTCAGTAAATAAGAACCTCAATAAATAAACCTCAAAACATGAAAACTCTTGAGGGGTTTAATAAGTTCGTAAAAGTCCCCAAATATCTTGGGGCTGTTAGGTCCTTAAATTTGTTTGTTTGCTTTTACTTGTGTTACTGACTGAGGAAAAGCCTTCCATCACTGTACCTGTTGTGTGGTTTATCGTCACTAAAAACGACTTTCTGGAATAGGGTAGGTTGCTTATGTTTGGTATTTTGATGAGCAGGTATATTGGTCATGGTCTTTCTAGACTTTAGTTCTAATTTTTACCGCTTCTTCAAGAGGTGTCCTCATCCTTGTCTCCTAACATATCTGGTAATTTTGGTTACTGTTCTCTACATCTTCTCTGTAACATGTCTGCTCAGGAAAACTCAGAGCTGAGAGAGAGAAGCTAAGTTATATCTAGAGCAGAAGAGGAACTATGTGATGGAGACGAAGGGGAATTCCTTTAGAAGAGTGTAATCACTGAAAACTCTCTCGCACGTAATCTCTCTCATACACCCATGAACACACATCCCCATTCTCACTCACACACAGAAACACACAAACACACACACACACACACACATGCACACGTGGTGATCTTGTGAAGTCTGTGCAGCGTTGCATTGCCCTGGCCCAGTGCCTGGTGGAGCAGAACTTCCCAGCCATTGCCATCCACCGAGGGATGCCCCACGAAGAGAGGTGAGTCGGAGATGGAGAAGATGTTTTGTGTCCTTGGGAGGAAAAGAGGCCCTGGAGAGAAGGGTCTTTCAACATTTTTCTAATTTCCTTTCTCGTGAAGACTTTCTCGGTATCAGCAGTTTAAAGATTTTCAATGACGAATTCTTGTGGCTACCAACCTATTCAGCCGAGGCAAGGACATGGAGCAGCTGATCATTGCCTTTAACTGTGACAGCCTGAGGATTCTGACACCCACCTGCATCGGGTAAGCCCCACACCAAGAAGAACACCCCATTTTCCTCCCCCAACCCTCTATTTTCTGCAACCTTGCAACCTTCCATCTTCATCCCTCCTTTTGGGTGTCTTCTCTTTTTGGGGGTCTTCCAGTTCTATCCTCTGTGTCCTTCCACGTGGCCAGAGCAGGCCAGTTTGGCCCCTAAGGCTCGGCCATCACATTTGTGTCACATGAGAATGATGCCAAGATCCTCAATGATGTGCAGGATCGCTTTGAGGTCAATACTAGTGAGCTGCCTGAGGAGATAGACATCTCCTACAGTGAGTACTGAAACTGGCCTCCCCAACTCTTTAGATTCCCCTTGTTCTTTTGTGTGTTTGTTACAAATCCTATTACTTAGCAAAGCCTCTCCTGCATAGTGGACGGTTGGCAGGTTCATGGCCCCCTGGTCTTGATGCCCTGTTGGGATGTTAGTTGACCTCTATATTGGGTCTCTTTCTTTTCTTGTCACATTTCTTTTTCCCACCCTCAAGTGTATCCTCTGAACCCACACACCACATAAACAACTGCATGTATGGGTGCGTGTGTCTCTGCCAACCTCACTTTTTCTTCTCTTTGGCTTATCCTAACCATGCCCTGTTTTCTCTTCAGTTGAACAGACGTGGTAGAGGACTTCCCCACCCATTCTGGAATGTGACAGCTGTCCCTCTTCAGGAGATAACACCATGAGTCGGACTAAAGGAGACACTCTGGCCACGTAGCCCTGACAACCCCCAACCCCCATCTCATGGCTTCCCTCTTTTGCATCACCACCACTCCTAAACCTCCATTTCCTGATTTGTCAGAACTTCTTTTCAACAAAACTAAAAAACACATGCGTCTGTGATGTCTGTAAATACTCCATCTCTTTATTGGATTTGGGGAGAGGTTGTTTTAGGGCATGATCCAGGGTATATTCCTGCAAGGACTGTGTTCCCTGCTGTGGGGCAGAGGTCAGTGGGAGGGGTCAAAGTGGGGGATGTGACTAAAAAGACTGCAGAGACCATGGCTCCCCACTACTTTCCAATTTCTGGCCCTTTTTGGAGGTGTGTTCCGTTTTTCTTAGTGGCCTGGGAGAGGCTGGGATGTTTCTGATTAAGAGCTCAGGGGCGCTGGTCATAATATTTGCATTGTTGGAGGGTGAAGTGGGAACTGGTGGAAAGCTTAGGCATCTCCTCTCAGGCTTTCTCTGTGTCTCCTCCTCTGTTCCCTCAGCTTCTGGGTCTTGAGCACCAGGGCATGGGTTTCCCAGGCCCCTTGTTGCCCTTCCAGTAGGGCCTGGGACAGCTCCAGCTGCTGCTCCAGCAACTCCTCAGCTTGGGTCAGCTCATCTGAGGGGTGAGGCTGAGGATCCTGGATGAGGGGGGCATTGGGGACGGAGCCAGGGCAGGGGGTTGGGGCTCACTGTAAGTCAGGAATTAGGCCTCTCCCATTTTTGGACCCTATTTAAGGTCATCTGTACCATGCTGCCAAGCTAGCTTCCTGTCTTAGGTAAGGGCCTCTGGTGGACAGAGATCCCTGGCCCATGGGCTGTGACTGGCCTTGGACAGGATATAGGGCTATGGGAAAGAAAAGACTAGTTGTCCCTACCCCCTAAGAAACAATGACCTCTTAGATGGGAACTCTTCATGGTCTGTGCAGGGAGGGAAGCTTGTGGGGAGAGGGAGCCCTGAGGCCTGGAGTGAGGCCTGGGTGGGGAGCTGAGAGTTGGAACTAGGCAACAAACTCCAGGGGTGTAGGAGGGTGGTATCTGCAGGCCTGTGGTGCAGGATAAGTTTGAAGGGATCCCCTCACAGTACAAATAACCCCCACATGCCCCTCGCAACCTCCACCCCCACCCTTGGTGCTGCTTACCTGAGGGCATGACTACATCTTTCACCAATACCACACTGTGTTGGTTACTGTAGCTTTATAGTAAGTCTTGAAGTCCGGCTGTGTGAGTCCTCTGACTCTGTTGTCTCATGGTGTGCTGGCTACTCTGGCTCTTTTGCCTCTCCAGATAAACTTTAGAATGAGTTCATCAATGTTCTTGCTGGGGTATTGACAATATCAGCTGTCAATGTCTAAAATAACTTGCTGGGATTTTAATTTGTATTCTGTTCAATCTAGAGATCAGGTTGGGAAGAACTGACATCTTGACAAGATTGAATTTTCCTGTCCATGAACATGGAATATTTTTCCATTTATTTAGTTCGTCGATTTCTTTCATCAGAGTTTTGTAATTTTCCTCATATAGATCTTGTACATATTTTGATAGATTTATACCTAAGTATTTAATTGTTTGTGTGCTAATGTAAATAGTATTGTGTTTTTAGTTTCAGCTTCCAGTTGTTCATTGCTGATCTATAGGAAAGTGATCGACTTTTGCATATTAACCTTGTGTCCTGCATTTTGCTATAATTGCTTGTTAGTTGTTGTTCCAGGAGTTAGTTGTTGTTGTTGTTGATTCTTTGGATTTTCTACATAGACAATCAAGTCGTCTGCCAACAAAGAAAGTTTTACTTCTTCCTTCTGCCTCTGTATACATTTTATTTCGTTGTTGTTTTTTTTTAATTTTTGGTCTTGTATTAGCTAGGACTTCCAGTCTGATGTTGAAAAGGAGTGGTGAAAGGGGACATTCTTGCCTTGTTCCTGATCTTAGCAGGAAAGCCTCTTGCTCTCACTTCTCACTATCTAGTCTGATGTTAGCTGTGGGTTTTTTGTAGATTTTTTTTTTATCAGATTGAGGAAGTTCCCTCTCTATTCCTGGTTTGCTTAGAGGTTTTATCATGAATGAGTGTTTGATTTTGTCAGATGCTTTCTTGGCATCTATTGAGATGGTCCTGTGAATTTTCCTTTTTAGCTTGTTGGTGTGATGGGTTACATTAATTGATTTTCTAGTGTTGAACTAGCCTTGTATACTTGGAGAAACCCCACTTTGTTATGGCATATAGTTGTTTTTATACCTTGTGAGTTATATTTGCTAATATTTTTTTGAGGATTTTTGTGTCTATGTTCATGAGATATTGGTCCATAGGTTTCTTTTTCCGCAATGTCTTTGTCTGGGTTTGGTATTAGGGTAATATTGCCCTTTAGAATGAGTTAGGAAGTGTTCCTTCTGCATCTATCTTCTGGAAGAGATTGTCGAGAATTGTTATAATTTCTTCCCTAAATGTTTGGTAGAATTCACCAGGGAACCTATCAGGGCCTGGTGTTTTGGAATGTTATTAATTACTGATTCAATTTCTTATGTAGATCTAGATCTATTTGGATTGTCTATTTCATTTCAGTTTTTAAAATTATGTTTTGAATAGTATTAGTTTGCAGAAGAGTTGTAAAGTGAGAACACAGATTTCCCATATACCCTTCACCCAGCTTCCCTTCATGTTAATATCTTACAAAACCATGTCAAGACTAAGAAAGTAAGAAACTAACATCGGTGTAATACTACTAAGTAAACTATAGAATTTATTTGGATTTTACCAATTTATCCACTATTGTCCTTTTTATTTTTTGTTCCGGGATCCAATCCAGGGTAGCTTAATACGCATGAAGTTATCATGTCTTGTTCGTCTCTTCTGATCTGCTGAGTTTCTTAGTCTTTACCTGTTTTCGTGACCTTGAAAGTTTTCAAGATTATTGGGGAGATAATTTGTAGAATGCCACTCAGTTTGGGTTTATCTGATGTTTTCTCATGATTAGACTGGGGTTCTGGGTTTGGGGGAAGAACACCATAGAAGTGAAGTGCCCTTCTCATCACATCATGTCAGGGGGAGCATGATGTCAACATGACATTTACCTCTAATTAAATTATGTCTGCCAAGTTTCTGTAACTTTTCCCTCTCCATATTCTATTCTTGAAAAGTGAGTCGCCATGTCCAGCCCACTTTCAAGGGGAGAGAAGGTAAGCTCCACCTCCTGGCAGGGGGATCCTCTTGCATCTATGTTCATGAGAGACATTACTTGGAATTCTTCTGTAAGGAAGATTTGTCCCTTCTCCCCCATTTAAAAATTTTCAGTCACTTATCTATTTCAGTGTGAACTCAATATTTATTTTATATTTTTGGTTATAATCCAAGACTATTGTTATTTTACTGCCCAAATTGTTCCAGCTTTGTTCATAGGGAACTCTTTCAGGTCAGCCCCTGTGACCCTTTGACCTGCACCATTTTGGGGAGTTGCGCTTCTCTTCTGGCTTTATAAGATGTTCCAGGTTCATCTTGTGTTGTTTCTGTATCAGCTCTAGGATCAGCTGTTTAAGGATTCCTGGTTCCTTTTATTGGAGAATGATAGTTAGAGACTAAGATCTGGACACTGGGTGATGATTTCACTTTCTAAAGAGGACACCGAGGTTCTAGAGCCGTCCAAGCTCACACAGGCAAACAGGTGGCTCTCACTTCAGCACCACGTTCGAGTTTGTTCAGTACAGCCTAAGGACCCAACACACTATGGCCAGTTCTCCATACATGCCTTTCTTTGTTAAAGCTGCTGTTTTTTCAGTCTGCAGGGCTGAGACATTAATAATTTAATTTCTTAATATTTGGAGACTTTCCTAAAAGAAAAACTTTGGTCATAGAAAATTGAGTAGAATAGGCAAGAGAAATAAAAAAGCATATGGAGAAATCTCTTGTATTTTTCTTCCATGTGGAATATTTTCCTCTTCCTGCTGCTGTTTCCATGTCCGTGGGCCTGGGGGAAGGATGGCTGCCTTGAACCATGAGAGAAAAATGATGATGTGGAAACATCTTCCTTCATTGCCTCCCCCAGCTCTTCAGCTTCTCCTCTGGCTGTGCCCATCCTCCTCCTCCACCCCTGGCCCAGGAGCCCTTCCTGCCTTCAGCCTCACCTAGAGCCCAGCCTCTCCCCTAGAGCTGCCCCTTAGTGGAAGTGAGCCATTCCTGCCACAGAAGGGCAGAGGAGGAGAGAGAGAGGTCAGAGCCTGGGACTGTGGGAGAAGGAACAGCAGGAAAGAAGGACGTTAGAGAGAGAAGGACTTCCTCGTGATGGTGAGATGTGACTGATCAGAGGGGAACTGAGGACATTGCTGGCATCTCAATTTAGGAGGGAAGCATTGGGTACAGGGGCAGAGAGCATGGGCAGGATCTGGATGAGATTCACCCCCACCCTCACCCCTGTCCTCTCAAACCCCAGGTCACACCAGGGGGCCCTTTAGGCCCAGGTCATCCATCAGACAGGTGTATCTCAGCTCCTCTCTGGGGAGGACCTCCACAGCTCCCCAGCTCTGGTGTGTCTTGTCCCCCCCGTGTCAGCTTCCCCTGGGTCCTGAGTCCACAGTCAGCTCCTTCCCTTCCTGCAGCCAGGTCCGCATGGTGTTGGCAGGGAAAGAGTCAAATGCTCAGCCTCTCACAGTGTGATGGCCCTCAGGGTCCTCCTTGTCAGTCACCACAACCTTGGGGGACCCTGGATGCTGGAGAGAGATGGAGTGAGGGTGGGCCCCACCTTCGCTTCCTCCCTCCTCTCCTAGTCTTCCTCCCCAGCAGCGCCTCCTCCCTCCCCCAGCCCCAGGACTTCTGAAAGCCCAGGCGGGGAGAGGGGAAGCCCACTTCTGTGCCAGGAGTCTCTCCACAGTGTGCGCACTTCCACTCCCACTGCAGTTGTAGGGCCTGCTCCGTGCAGAGCCCTGGGCACTCGCAGAAGGCGATCCAGGAATGTTCTTCCTTCAAATGTCTGCGTGGCTCAGTTCCTCACCTGCTTCAAGTCTGCACAAGTGTCATCTCAATGAGGCCTGTCCTGACCGCGTCATTTAAAAGTGCCACCTCTCCCATCACTTTGCATTGACTGTCGACTTTTCATTGTTTTTTTTTCTCCCTCTCTCTTTTATCACTTTCTAACACATGAAGAAGGTTTCTTTTTCCAAGGATGGCCTCAGCATTATCCCACATCCCACATGCTCCTTTGCAATGTGACCTGGCCATCTCCTCTCTAGAGGTGAGGCCTAATTCCCTTCTTCCTGAATCAATGACCAGCTTGGACGACTAGAACATGGAATGGTGACATAGCTTGAGTTCTGAGGTTCTGATGTAAGAAGCCTCGTGGTTTCTGACTTGTCCACTTGAAACACTCCCTCCCGGACCCCAGGTGCTGAGCTGGGAACAGCCAAGCCATGTGGAGAAGCAGGTGGAGGAGAACCTAGGTCTCCCTGTTAACAGCCCCAGTGAGCTGCCAGTCAACAGCCAGCGTCACCTACAGCCCCATGACGGAGTCCTCTTGAATGTTCTGGATCAGTTGGGCCTCCAGATGACTGTGGTCCCAGCCCATGTCACATGGAGCAGAAGAGCTGCCCGACTCAGCCCTGTCAACCCACAGAATGAGAGAGAACAAAAAGGTTATTTGTGTATTTTAGGATTGTTTGTTACCCAGCAATAGATAACGGGAACACATCCCATATAATGTATTACTATTATGATGTTTTCGTTTATTGTCTGTCTGTCCTGTCAGACTGTAAGCATCCGGAGAGCAGGTGTTTTGTCTGTTCTGACTAAATGATCCCCAGGCCTGGAACAATGCCTGGTACAGAGGTGCTCATGGAATATTTGCGAGTGAAGGAGTAAATGCTGTGACCACGTTCCTTAGAGCTGCGCCTGAGACTGAAACGGAGAGTTTATGGTGTCAGTTTGGAGGTTGTCTTCCTCTGCTCCGGCTGCCGTAACAAAATACCACAGACAGGGAGCTTAAGCAGCAGAAGTTTATTTTCTCACAGTTCTGTAGGCTAGAAATCTAAGACCCAAGTGCCAGGAGATTTGGTTTCTGATGAGGGCTCCCTCTTCGATTGTGGATGGCTGTCTTCTTGCTGTGTCCTCACATAGCCTTTCCTCTGTGTGCAGAGAGAGATCTCTGGTGTCTCTCATAACCACCAGTCCTGTAAGACAGGGCCCCACTCTTATTACCTCATTTAACCTTAATTCTCTCCCTAAAGGCTTATCTCTAAATACAATCACATTTGGGGGTAGGGCTTTGACATACAAATTTTGGGGGACACACTCAGTCCATAACAGGGGTCACCTGTGATGTGTGTGTGTTTGGATCCTACCATTTGGTCTTGGTTTCTGGAACCCCTGGACAACACAGTGCTCAAGACTGCCCCAAACTCATGTCTCACCACAAGTGCACAGCAGATGGGAGGTGCCTGGCCACCAACTGCTCCAGATGTCTCTTGGGCCAGGAAAGGGGTCTGTCTAGGTTGTGGGGTCATGGGTGACTGCTGCCCAGATCACAGCTATGGCTTAGCTGCGGCATGTGGGGCTCTGGGACACCCTCCCCTGGCTTGTGGACCCCATGTCTGTCAGCTGCTCTAACAGAATACCATAAATTGAGCAGCTTATAAACAACAGAAAATTCTCTCTCACAGTTCTGGAGGCTGAGAAGACCAAGATCAAGGTGCTAGCAGCCTGGGTGTCTGGTGAGAACCCTCTTCTTGGTACATAGATGGCTGTCTTCTCACTGTGTCCTTGCATGGTGAAAGGGACTGTGGGGTCTCTTTTATAAGGATGTTAATCCTACTCATGAGGGCTCCATTCATGATCTAATCACCTCCCAGAGGCCCCACCTCCCAACACCATGACATTAGGGATTACATTTCAATATATAAATTGTGGGGGGAACACATTCAGTCTATAGCACCCCCAAATTCCTTGGTAAGTTGTCAGGGTAGAAATGAGATTTAGGGCTGGGGCTGCAGAGCTCCTAAGTTCAGGATTTGGGGCAGCAGAGAGCAGGGCCTGAGGAGTGAAGTCTGAGGATCCGGGTGCTTATGTCACCAGAGAGGAAAGGGATGGGATCCCCAGAGTCCTTGGCCAGGGAGCTGCAGAAGGTGTAGGGACCACTACTGGAGATGGGTAGTTGGTTGCCTGGGTCCTTTTGCTGAGATCCTTGTAGCCCCACCACATGTTCATCAGCTGGTGCTCAGGGGCCCCTTGGCCTGGTTCTCAAAGAGGAGGAAGGGACCACTGAAGGCTGGAACCACTGGCTGCTCTGGGCTGAGTTCAGACATGGCTGTGATGTCCTAGCGCAGGGAGTGAGAGCCTGGAAATTCTTGGAATTTGGGATCAGGGCTGGTCCCTACAAGGGCAGCACAGGCACTTGCCCTTTGCTCTCTCTGGTCCAGTACTCAGAAAACCCTCTCCAAACACAACCCCAGACGTGTCCCCTAGGCCAATCCTTCCCACGCCCCTCCCTTCCCTGGCTCCTTCTTCTCTCCTCCTTGTAACCTCTACCCCTCTGATGTCCTTATTTCTGCCCTGTCCTCACTGCCCCAGGAACATCCCCTCATTCCTGGACCTAACGCCCTGGAGCTTCTCTTCCTGACCCCCATCCCATATCGTGAGACTCACTGGACAGAGTCCAGCCCCAGAGGCAGCTGCAGGAACAAGTGATAAGGACTCAGGAGTCCTGGGTCTCATCCCGGGAGACTGAGGGCACCCAGTTTGTTTTGGGGGTCCGTTCTGCACCTGGGAACCATCTGTTATGGCCTGGAGACCTCCCTGTGCCCTGAGGCAGAGTCTACAGTGACTCAATGGGGGAGGAACATCTATGTCAGTGTGGATATTGCAAAACACTTCACACCCTGATCCCAACATGGGACAGGAGCACCCCCTTGTGTGCAGAGTCCTGACGTGCTACTGGGGGCCTAGGGAGACCCTGCAGAGGTCCTGGCTGAGCAGGAGAAAAGGGAGCTGGGTCTCTGTCCTCAGCACTGTGGCCACATGGGGACGCCACTGCTTTGCTCTCAGATTGAGACTGACCTGCCTGGGAGGGTCTGGGCTGTAAGTTGGTCAGACATGGACGACCGCGAGGCTGGGCATCAATGGGGGGAAGAAGCTTCTGAGCAGCCCTGGACTCCACAGGTGTCAAGGTCAGGGATGGACAGGGACTGAAGGAGAAGAGAGCTCAGGAGCCCTGTGCCCTCTCTGAGGTTTCCATCTCCTACCTGCCTCCCCTCTCCCAGCTCTTGATGACAACACCTGGGAAACTGAAAAGTGGAAACATTTTCTTCTACTGTATTTCTTTTCAGTACTCCTCCTTGATGTAGCAACAATAACAATATTTGTATAAATTAGGAGGATATAGGAGAAAGTGGTAACATGCTCATCTCTGGCAGGGAACCTGGGGGAGCATGGGGAGGGGGGAAAATTTCCCACCATAAACCCTTTGGAATGTCTTGAATGATCTTTTCAAAATATGTTACACTAGGAATCTCTTTCATTTGCAGGACACTTTCCAGTTAACGTCCAATTTACACAGATGCGGCCGTGTGATGGGCCTGTTCCCGCCTACAAACACTGGTTCTTTACCCACCACAGAAGAGGGGCCCAATAAAAACTGCAACGCCAGGCTTATGGCAAGGAAGGGCTTTTATTTCAGGTGATGTCAGCCGGGAGACGACAGTGAGCCCTCATATTTGTCTCTTTTAGTCTCATCTTCCCGAAAGAGGGGAGATGAGGGGTTTTAAAGGTCTGTGAGGATGCAGCTGCTTGTAGACAGGCAGGGGGAGTCCCTGGCCTTGCTGGTCAGAGCTTTCCCACCAGCCTGCATTAGACCTTCGGAGCTGCTTGTAGGGAGGAAGAAGAGATGATAAGGAATTCAGGTGGGCGACCATGGCTGTTTGTCTCCAGGGCAGATAGTGGATTCTGGAGCCAGGGAGCCAGGGAGTAAGCAGGGAAAAAGTGCTTTGGTTTTAACCCCATATATGCTGGGTTTAGTGTAGGGGAAATGATATCAGCCAGCATCAGGCCGAGATGCAGGCCCTCCACTGTATGCTTCCTCCAGCACTTCCAGGGTGTTCACACTCAGAGCCTTCACTGCTGCTCCCCAGCCTGAAAACGTGTCTCCCAGGCAGCTCTTCCCTCCCTGACATTCTCTCCAAACATCCTCACTCAGAGGCCCTCCCTGCACCCCCCCTGCACGTGGTACCTTCAGCCTTCCCTCCACCCCTGCCCTGCTTTGCCTTTGTTCACACCCTGTTCACTATCACACGTTTTTACATGTGCTTATTTAATTGGTTATCGTCTGTCCCTCCTCTAGGAAATGAGCTTCCTGAGGACAAGGATGGGGATTTGACTGTTCACGGCTGTGTTTGCACTGCCCTGGAAGTGCCTGGTTGTTGATTTTAAAAATATTTGTTGAATGACTGACTGGATATATGAGAATGCACACGCAGACTGACACACTCACACACACTGCCAGACGCAACACACAGATACTGTCACACACACTGACATATTCATACACAGAACACATATACACACAATTGGCACACACTGACACACATGCATACTCTTGAAGCCTAATTTTCATTCAATATTATTTTGTGAGCATTTTGCATGTCATTATCCATTGTTATTTTAAAAATTTTCTCCAAGTTATTGTAAAAAATTTAAAACATACTTCAAGTTTGAAAGAATAGTACAATGATCACTCTAGCTTTAATCATCTTAATATTTTCCAGTATTTTCTTTATGTATGTAATAAATAATATTGCTATACTCATTATTGAAATACTTGAAAATCACTTGCCAACATCATGACTCTCATCCCTAAAGAGTTCGATATTAATCTATTAAAAAATAACCTTTTTATTCATACAATATTATTACACTGAAGAAAATAACTATATTTCCCTAATACAGAAAAATGTCAAATAATATAAAATTCTTTTAATTGTCCTCCGAATGTCTTTCATTTGGAGAAGAGGAGAGCTCAGGGTCGCCTGTGCTGTCTCTGAGGTTTCCTTCTCCTCCCTGCACCCCCTCTCCAGCCCCTTGATTTCAACACTCCAGAACACTGGAAAGTGGAAAGATTTTCTTCGGCTGCCTATTTCTCAGTTTTGTGAATAAAATCATCTCTTACTTGGGAACAACATCTCAGTGTCTACATAATATTCCATAGTGTGGACATGCACATTGGGACTATTGAGACTAGGAGCACAGCTGCCCTAGGCTTTCTGTCCCCCCAGTAGGACAGAAGAGGGACCCCTGTGCCAGGGGTCACACGTGGTGCCCCAGAAGTCACATCTCCAACAGCAGGTGTCAGGCAGACCTGAGACCAGGTGTGAGCACACTCGCCTCCCTCAGGGTGGGAAGAGTGAACATATGCACATCCTATAGGCCCCTCCTCTCCTTCAGGTGCTCCATCCCATAATCAGGGGGTCGAGAAATGGTCTACACACTAGAACCAAGACTCAATCACCCCGAGTCTCCTTATCTCCTTTGACAGAGTCCAAGTGAGAGCCCCAAACCGCTGCTCCTCCTCACCTTCATCTCTCACGGACTCAACCCCATCATCTGCCTTGAATTGACCAGGACTAATATCACTATGTCCCTTTCTCTGTTTGTGTCAGTCACTCCTGGTCCCCCAAATATCCTTCACTCTCACCTCCACAAGGCTCTGCACACCACTATTCTGTCTCCTCTCAAACACACTAGCCAACTCCTGAAACCTGTCCACCGCGCCCCCTGCAGTTCTCAGCCCATGATCAGCAAAATTTCCGAAGACCTCTCTCACGATGTTCCCTTCACCTCACAGCTCGACAGAAACCTGGGTCTCCCTGAGGACATGGTTCCCTCTGGAGTCCTCTCCCAGGAGGTGTTTCCTCTCCCACAGGCCTTGCATCCCTGGACCTGGAGATGAGTGGGGCCCTTGCTCCTCATTGCTGCTCTCAGACCTTTGTTCCTCCCTCTTTTCCTAACATCTTCAGATGTGAATCTTCTGTCATCAGATCAGCGCCCCCAATCCCCTCACTGTATGTGTTCCCTGTGGACTTCCAGACCATTCCCCTCATTCCTCCACCCTTAGGTCCTGGCTCACTGTGACCGTCTCCAGCACTGCTATTGCCTTGATCCTTGGTGGTTTCAGCATGAGATGTGGTAAGCTGAATAGTGGTCGCCAAAGATGTCCATGCCCTAATCCTTGGAATTTATGAATGGGTTGCCTTACATCTCAAAAGGGATTTTAGCAATGTAGTTAAGGCTAAGCTAGCCCTGGTGGTCTAGTGGTTAAGATTTGGTGCTCTCTGTGATAGCCCAAGTTCATTTCCCGGCCAGGGAACCACACTACCTGTATGTCGGTTGTCACTCGGTGGCAGCTGCATGTTGCTGTGATGCTTAGAGTTATGCCACCAGTATTTCAAACTCCAGCAGGGTCACCCATGGTAGACAGGTTTCTGCAGATCTTCCAGACTAAGACAGACTAAGAAGAAGGACATGGCCACTCACTTCTGACAAGAATTGCAATGAAAACCCTATGAATGGCAGTGTGAACATTGTGTACTACAGAGCCAGAAGGTGAGAGGATGGCTCAAAAAGACGAGGCAGGGTTCTGCTCTGCTGTATGCAGGGTTGCTAGGAGTCAGCCCAACTTGATGGCACTAACAACAGCAAATTAAGTTTAAGGACCTTAAAATAGAGGGATTAACCTGGTAGGAAGATTATTGTGGATTATCTGTGTGGGCCCAAACAAATGACATGAATCCTTAAAGGAAGAGAATTTTCTCTGCCTGAAATCAGAGGGATGCCCTAGAGGAGACGTGGCAGAGGGGAAATCAGAGAGGTCTCAAGTGGGAGAAAGACTGGTGTGCTGTAGGGGCCTATGTTGGAGGACTGAGGAGATCCTCTATGGGCTAAGAGTGGCTCCAGCTGACAGCCAGCAAGGAAATGAGGACCTCAGCCTTACATCTGCAGTGAAGTGAATTGAGAGAACAACCTAAACCAGCTTGGAAGTGGATTATTCCAGAGCCCCCAGTAAGGAACACAACCTGTGACACCTTGATCTCAGCCCAGTGAGAACCTGGACTTGTAACCTATGTAACCATGAGATAATAAATGGGTGTTGTTTAAAGCCACTAGGTCTGTGGGAATTTTTATGGCAGTGATGGAAACCACACAGCAGAGAGGATGCTCTCACTCCCTGGCCTCTCAGTTCCCTGAATTCCTCTCCTCCATGACCTTCTACTCTACTCTCCCTGGGCCACCACTCCCTTGTACCCGTAGACCTTGTCATTGCCAATAACCCAGCCCTTCCATAGTCTCCACTTGATGCTTCCCACTCTCTGACGTCCATTTCTCCTCCTCATCTTCTTGCAGGGTGGCCTAAGGTCTGGAAATACTGGTACTATTATTTTATCATATATTTATCATACGTTGCCCAGAAATTGCATTGATACCCACAGCATCAATCATGTCCCCCTATTACAGTGGGGCCTATAGAAACCAGGTAATAAATGGAGTCCTGGACAAAGTGTGGCTCAGAATGAGACCCCTGGGTCCACAGATCCACCTGGCAATCATCCCCCTTCGACGAGTACATAATTGGCATTGATATGCTTGAAATTTGGAGTAACCTCCACACTGGGTCCCTGGTCTGTGGAATAAGGTCTCTCTTTGTGCTGAAAACCAAGGAAACCTCTGAAACTGGCCCCATCCTGGTCAAATCAGAAACAATACTGTGTCCCAGGGCAGGTATTGCAGAGGTTTTGCAGGTATTGTAGGGGTTAGCACCACCATTAGAGACCTGACGGATGCAGGGGCCGTGGTGGTATTATCTCCAGTTAATTCAGCAATCTGTCCCTGCAGGAACCTGATGTGGTCTAAAGAATGCATGAGCTACTTCAGACTCAACCACGTAGTGGTCCTGATGCAGCTGCTGTGCTGGATGTGATGTCACTGCTAGAGCAGGTTAGTGAGGCCTCGGGCACATGGTATGTAGCTGTAGATTTGGTGAGTGTGCTCTTTTTTATTCCTGCTGGAAATGTGGAGGTGGAATGATTAGCATGCACATAGAAGGAACAACATTTATTTATGGTTTGCCTCAGGGATCCTTTAACTCTGCATTCCTCTCAAATACTGTCTTAAGAAATCTGGACTCCTGGACATCCCATAGAATATCACGTTAGTTCATTTCATTGATAACCTCGTGTTGATTGGGCTGGATGAGCAATAGGTGGAAAGTATGCTGGAGGCCTCAGTAAAGCATGTGCACTCCAGAGAGTGGAGGATAAACCTGACAGAGACTCAGGGAGCGGCTGCCTCAGTTCAGTTCTAGAGGTCCAGTGGTTAGGGGCATGCAGGGATGTCCCCTCCAAAGTCAAAGACAATCAGTGCATCTTGCATCCCTCACTGCAAAGAAGGAAGCACACTGCCTGGTAGGCCTATTTTGGATTCTGAAAACACATCCCACAGCTGGGTATATTTTTTGGCCATATTCTGGGTGACGTAGAAGGATGCCAGCTCTGAGTGGGGCTTGGACATGAAAGGACACTGCAGCAGTTCCAGGCTGTGGTGTAATCAGTCACCGTCCATCAGACCCGATGGTGTTGGAGGTGTCAGTGGTGGACAAGATGCCGTGTGGAGCTAAAGGCAAATCCCAGTGGAAGAATCACATGCTGGCAGCTGGGATTCTGGAGTAAGGCCATGCTATCCACAGCACAGAAACGTTACCATCAATTCCTTGGTTTCCGGATCACTGAAGCGTTAGAGGAAGTCGGCAAGTGAGGAAGCCACAAGTGGAATTTCCCAGGTGGAAAAAAAGAGAAAGAAAAAGCCGTCAGACAGCCACAGGGAAAAATCTCAAAACCCTTTCCTCCAAGTTGACTAGCCTCTGGCAGAGACTAGGGTTCCATGTGAGTGCCCAGAATTGATACCGAGCAATGGACTCACTCTGCTCACCACAGTTTGAGCCATTAATCACAATGAATTAGGGGTAGGGAAAGGAAGTTTAACTAGATTAGATTAGCCAGCAAATCTAACCACCAGCCACCAGCCAGAAGACAGGTGACTAATGTCTCAAAAACCCATCTTCAAAGATTACAGAATCTTGAGGCAGTTATATAGGGGAAACGGGCAGTAATGTAGGGGTTTCCTTCAGGCAGGACAGAGCAAAGTTTTAATTTATGAAGCTATTGGGGAGTACGTATGTAAGTGGAGGCCATGAATGAGCAGAGCCTGTGAATTTGTTTGGAGTAGGTGCAGAGCAGTGAGTAGTCACACAGAAGACGGGCTGGGGCCATTTAGCATAACAAGATGGCCTCACTTATGCTCACTTACAATCCCCACCCACCCCCATCTGTAGTAATCCATAATCTTATGGTCAAGGGAGAGACAGGGCATCATACTTTATCTAGCTACTTCCTGCTGAATGAGGATGTTGTAGGGGGACCATAGCATGGAAAAGAGTTACTTTGCTTTTGAATCCATCAGAGGGGTCCCTTAAGGGGAGCTATTGTGTCGTTGACTTGATCAATTTGGAGTTTATGGAAGATAGGCATTTAAGAAAGATTAATATCCAAATGTAAGAAGAAGGGTTAGATAGAAGAGATCAAAGCTTTTTTTTTTAAACACATATTTTAGTTCTCGAAGGGGTTCTGCCACTCACTTTCCCCTCAATCCAGGTGGGATACTTCCCTGTGCATTGGGGGCTGCCTTTATCCAGGAGTGATGTATCCAGGGTTTTATGCCTGTAAGTTTAGTGACGAGTGAGTGGTGAGAAGAATCTCAAAAGGGCCCATGCATTTGAGTGACAACTCTTTTCCGGATCCCTGGTCTCTCCAAGTTTTCAGCAAAATATGATCATTATATTGGATGCGTAGAGGGATGTGAGACAGATATGCAGACCTATGAGAAGCAAACTCATGGATAGAAGTTAATACACAGCTTAATGATTGAACATAATTAGCAATCATGACATTCCTTAAAATGTCCAGAGATTCTGTCCCAGGGGAAGATGCCTGAAAGAGTCTCTCACATACAATTTTGAACGGACTCAATGTAAGTTCACTTCAGGGAGCTGCTCTAACCCATAGCAAGGCAAGGGGCAGAGCCTTATCCCAAGTTAGTTGTGTTTCCTAACAGACTTTGGCAATGGTCTTCTTTAAGGAGTGATTTATTTTCTCCATCTTTGCAGTTGATTGAGTGTAATATCTATTGGATGCCTAAGCTTCCAGACACTTGTTGGGTTATTTGGAAGACAAAGCTGGTCCATTATCACTCTGCAAGGTATCAGGCAGACCAAACCTAGGAATGATTTCTTTTAGCAACATGTGAGTGACTTCCGATCTTTTCTCAGTCTGAGTGGGAAAAGTTTCTACCCACCTGGTGAAGGTGTCCACAAAGACTAATAAAAACCTAAAATTCCTAGATGCCCAGGGCATCTGGATAAAGTCTATCTGCCAATCTCCAGCGGGCCAATGTCCTTTGTGCTGGGTGCCCCGATGTGGGATGTGGAAGTGGTCTTGGGGTTGTTCTTCGTAGAGAGGATATAATTTTTAGTCACCTGTTATATAGTCCTTGGTAAGTGAGGCCCTATGATGTATATTTGGACCCATTAGATTTTCCCTCTGGTGGCCAGGGCAATGTATGATAGCTACCTGAGCAGGCTCATTAATAGCACCAAGCAGTTTCAAGATTTTAGGGCCGTGTCTGATTTCCTTTTTTCCTGCTGTTGAGGCTCCTTTCTTTCCTTTCAGACTGCCCCAAGAGTATAACACTTTTTTCTCCTGGAGTTAGATGTAGAGCCCGCATGAGGGTGATTATTTTCACCTTTTAAGCCGATGACGCTGTGAGCAGGGCTTTGCCTCTAAAGTCTCTTGTAAGGTTATAATTGTGTACCCCACACATTGCTCACCTTGATCCCTGAAGCTGCTGCCATCTGTGAAGAGTTCCAAGTCAGGTTCTTCAGGCAGACAGTCCAACAAATCAGCTCAGCTAGAATACAGTGTCTCCATAACTTGTAAGCAGTCATGTTCTAAGTGTTCTGATGTCTCATTAGGGAGCAAGGTGGCAGGGTTCAGGGAGGATGATACTTGCATCCATACATTTGGATTGTCCAAAAGGATGGCCCGGTATTTGCGCATCCTTCCTGAAACGAGCCAGTATCCTCCTTTTTATTCCAATAATGTCAGTACTTGATATGGCACATATACTGTGGTGGGTTGGCCCAGGGTAAAATTTTCAGCTGTCTGCAAGATGTCACAGGTAGCAACCATTATCCTGAGGTGGTGGGGGCAGTGTTGGGGGGAGGCATCCCTTGACAGTCTTATCCAATTGCTCGGAAAAATAAGCCACTGGTGGTGGTGGTGGGGGGGGGGGGGGGTGGGTGGGTATCATGCCAGTTTTTGAGTTAAAACCCCCAAGCTTGTTCCCTGCCTTCCATGTACTTATAGGCTGGAGAACTTGTCCAAGTTAGGAATCCCCAAGGCTGGGGCTGAAAGTAACTTTGTGTTGATGGTATCAAAGGCCACCTGACATTCCTTTGTCCAGTCTAGTGGCTCCCGTTCTAGCCCTTTTAGAATCTCATAGAGGGATTTTAGTATGAGACCATAGGCAGAATCCAAATCCCACAGAAACCAGCCATGACCAAGAATCCTTGCAGCTGTTGCCAGTTGGTGGGAGGGTTCAGCATGCCATAGCCCTGTCTTTGGTCTGGCAGCAGTTCCCTCTGGCCTTTTGATAATGCAAACCCTAAGTATGGAACTTTTTGTTTGCAGCTCTGTGCTTTCCTTTGTGAGACCTTGTACCCATATTCAGCCAAAGGATTTAAGGTCTTTATTGTGTTGGCCAGACACTGCTCACAAATGGTGCTTACTATCAGCATGTCATCCACGTACTATAACAGTAATCCTTCTTATACTTGTAAGTGGCTCAGGTCTTTAGCTGGGGCCTCCCCAAATAGTGTAGGGGAGTTTTTGAAGCCCTGGGGGAGCACTGTCCGACAATATTCTTGAGTGGCCTGATTATCTGGGTCACATCACACAGAGGGAAAGAGTTGTTGTGATTCTTCCACGAGCAGTATGCAGAAGACTGCGTCTTTTTAGTCAAAAAGTGAAAACTAGCCAAATTCACCCAGAATGTTGGTTAGCAAGGTGTATGGGCTGGGCACCACAGGGTGTAGGTCCTAAACTACCTCATTTATGACACAAAGGTCCTGAACAAACTGATATTTCTCTGAATTGTTTTTTGTTTGTTTGATCGGGAGATTAGGAGTATTATATGGAGACTGGCAAGGTCTGATGAATCCTGCCACCAGGAATTTCTGCAGAACTGGCTGAATGCTTTTCTGAGCCTCCTGTTTTTAGTAGATATTGTTTCAGGCTATATGAATTGCCGGTACATGCTTTGTTTTCCCAGGCTTCCCCTCTGCTCACACGTCTGGTCTTACCTCCTTGAGAATCTCCAGTGGCAGTGGGTCAGGCAGCGTGTCTGAACATCTAGCAGGGCCATCTGGAACCGTAAAGATGATTGTTCTGGTGACAGTTGCACCTCTAGCTGGCCTGGAGCCAAAGTCACTTGAGCATTCAGTTTACATAGAACGTTTTGTCCCAGAAGAAGAACATGACATTCAGACATACAAATTTTTTTTCAGTTAAAAAGATCTGAGATACAGAGAGGAGAGTGCATCCCAACAAAGCCAGCCAGTTGTCCTTTTCCACTTATGCCTATGGGATATTATCACAGTGGAAATTGCCCTGCTCTGGGAAGGGCCCCCTGAGCGAAGTGTGTCCCTTCGTGGGTTTGAGAAGGAGAGAGTCCCTCTCTTAGACCTGGGAATCCTTCAGGCATTTCCCACCGGGCAACCAATGGGCCTGGGAAAAGAGGGAGGAGGAGGCGGAGCCCGGGGACTCCTCGGTCCATTGTCCCTCCTTCCCTGATCTAGATATAGCAACATAAAGGTTTGAACATAGGAGACTTTACCTTCCTTTCCTTCCTTCTTGTAGAACAATTCTAGCTGCAAGACAGTATCCTAATTGAGTGATCCGTTTGGGGGCCTCTTTTCTCCTGAGGCCAGTGTATACTTGGGCCAGGCCACATTACAGTAAAAAATCCTTTCTTTGTCATGGGCTCATAACTGAAGCCAGCCCCATTTGCCAGCATGCCCCCTAGTGGACCTTTTTATGCGGGGTGATGGATGGAGTGGCGCCCGTGGAGAAGAACTGGCACACAGTCAAATCCCACTCCACCCAAAGGCACAGTTTTGCTCTAGTGCAAAACAAGCCAAAGAAGCAAGAGGTAATGGTTTAAGGTGGGCTAAAGATCTAATTTCCCAACCGGTTATCGGGGGTCAGGTGCCTGGCAGAAAGTTTTTAAATCTTCTATTTTGCAAAAAGCCCAAGTCTGGTTTACTTTAAGCTCAAACATAACTTCTACACAATGACAGCAATGAAGGTACTGGACAAGACAGAAAAGCGGGGGGAAAGGATGATCGGGCTGTGTTCATGACTTCCTCCCAAGGGTTAGCAGACAAACAGCAGTGCCCACATTGAGGCGTACAATTCCATGTTGACACTTGACAGTAAAGCTCGCAAACTTCACGTCCCCACAGATGATGTAACAAGCCCTGGAGGCTGTGGGATTCTGACACAGGGAAGAACTGGCACACAGACTAGAGGAATGACACACACACTCAGGAGAACAGACCATAGAGGTGTGCACAGCACGGAAAAACCAGAGGCTAGTCTTCCAGATAATATGCTAGGCAGTCTGTACTTTCCTTTATTCTTAAACAATGGCACCTAAACCAGATGGATCCTGGCCTGACCAAGGCCCCAAGACAAGGAAAAAGGAAAAAATAGTACCCAGGAGTGCACTTTGTACACCTCACCTAGCTGCAGACACAAGCTCGTCAGTTTACCATTCAATCCTTGGTTTCCGGATCACTGAAGCGTTAGAGGTAGTCTGCAAGTGAGGAAGCCACAAGGGGAATTCCCCAGGTGGAAAAAAAGAGAAAGCAAAAGCCACCAGACAGCCACAGGGAAAAATACCAAAACCACCTCCTCCAAGTCGACTAGCCTCGGGCAGAGGCTAGGGTCCCATCTGGGTCTCCAGAATTGATATCGAAGAATGGGCTCACTGTGCTCACCACCATCTGAGCCAATTAATCACACTGAATTAAGGGAAGAGAAAGGAAGCTTAACTAGATTAGATTAGCCAGCAAATCAGAGGATGGTGTCTAATGTCTCAAAAACCCATCTTCAAAGATTACAGAACCTTGAGGCAGTTATATAGGGGAAATGGGCAGTAATGAAGGGATTTCCTTCAGGCAGGACAGAACAAAGTTTCAATTAAGCTATTGGGGAGTACATGTGTAAGTGGAGGCCATGAATGAGCAGAGCCTGTGAATTTGTTTAGAGTACGTGCAGAGCAGCGAGTAGTCACACACAGGAGGGGCTGGGGCCATTTAGCATAACAAGATGGCCTCACTCATGCTCACTTACAAGACCAGCAGGGGAGGAGAGCAGTCACATCTTCTGGAGGGAGAAGTAATGGACCCTGATCCACAGTAGGGTGGGGCTGTGTCAAACACTGGGGCAGGAGGAATACCTGTGGAAGCCGAGTGATAGACTTTGGCACCTCCTGGTTCTCCCTCTGCTGTAACTGCGACTGAACACGGGCAGCCCCCAGCCTGAGAAGGGTGTGAGTTCCAAGAGCCCAGATCCCTCAGGTAGGAGGTTTTAGGTCACATCCCCCAGGAAAGCCACAAAGGCCCCCCTCCTGGGCTCTGAAATGCATGGCAGCGTTTGCACAGAGGCCCTGCTTCCCATGGGCTGTTTCCAGAATGACTAGTCACAGCAGGGACACTAAGGCAGGCTACTGCTGGGAGACATGGGGCTCCTCTGAGAGCTGAATGTGGCTGAGGAGCCCCTGCGGCCTTGCTCCATTCACTGAGATCGCCTAGTGGTCTAGGACAGTCCAACAAACCCTCTCTCCTTCTGACCATCACTTGGGACCAGACTTGCATCTCGGTCTGCTGCCTCTCCCAGCATTTTCTGGCTCCCTCTCCATATTCTCTGCTTTCATAAAATATTGCTGAGTTTAATCTCATCTTGGTGTCTGCTTCTTGGAGGGCTGGACTAACAAAATCATTTTCATCTGTATACCAACAATCTATTACATATTCCATCTTGTAAAGTCCTCTCTTTATCCTCTATCTGCTCTGTTTTGCTTGTCTTTGTATTGTCTCTTTGAGGTACCAGATCTTTATTGTTGTAAGTCACTAAATTCTGGAGTAGTTTGTGGCACAGCAATAGATAACTAATAACTCTCCCTTAATTTCCATTAGTCTAGATCCTTTGATTTCCTCGGAAATGCCCTCTCTCTTTACTATATCCAATTTCTCCCCTGTTCTCTCTTTTCTTTTATCTTTTCTCCTTCTCTCTCTCCCTCATCCCTTTTTTCTCTTTATTACAAAAGAATTCAATACATAAAAAACACCATGTGGTTATGCTGAAAGGAAGAATTATCTGGACCTATATGCTAAAAGTATGATGCCAACATACATAGAATAAAAGTAAATAAAGTTATTAAGAGAATCTGAAAAAATGCCTAGGTGATTCTGCAGCCAAAGCAGTTGCTTTCAACTCTTTTCTTTTTTAAATGTTTTCATTGGGCCAGCCCTGGTGGCTGAGTGGCTGAGTTTGTGGCACTCTGCTTTGGTGGCCTGGGTTCGGTTCCTGGCATGGACCTACACACTAATCTGTCAGTGGCCATGCTGTGGTGGTGGCTCATGTACAAAATAGAGGAAGATTGGTGACAGATGTTAGCTCAGGGCAAGTCTTCCACAGCAAAAATAAAAAATAAAACAATTTTCTGTCAAGAATCTTCTTCTGTTTTGTATGTGACCATGCCACCACAGCATGGTCACTGACAGACTGGTGGTGTAGGTCTGCACCAGAAACCCAACCCAGCCTGCTGAAACAGAACATGCCAAACTCAGTCATCAGGCCACTGGGGGCTGGCCCCACCTTCAACTTTTAATTCCACCCCTTCAGCTGAGCTTTTTGTTTTCAGAACAATCACATTAGCAGCGTGAACTCTTACATTCCTGGTAAAAGTTAAACTGGCACAAGCACTTTGGAAATCAAATTAACATTATCTAGTATGGTTAAAGTACACACCCCATACAATCCAGCCATTCTACTCGTCATCATACACTCTGGGGAATTGCTTGCCTATGTGCCCCAGGAGACACGTTCACTGACGTTTACAGCAAAAACTGGAATAACCCAATATGCATCCAAGGAAAATAGCAAAATTGTGGTATAATCATAAAGTGTAAAACTTCAGCAGTAAAAATAGTTGAATGACAGCCTCACACACGAGGGATAACTCTCCCACATAAATCTGAGTCACAGAGGAATCCATGCCGTAGGACTTCACTGTACAGGAAATTCAAAACCAGGCAAAACTAAATACTAATTGGTTTGGGGATATATACGCTAATTATAAAATCTTTAGAGAAACTCAAGGGAATAGTAAACACGAGGCTCAGGGTAGAGGTTACATCTTGCGGATGGAACGGAGTTGGCCATGGTGGCTTCACAGGTTCTGTTTCTTACAGCACTGATGGGCGCCCGGGTATTTACCTGGTCATAATTCTGTAAACTTGCATTTTTCAAATTGGAGCTTGGGAACCATTTCAGATTAATTTTTTTTAAATGACAGAGAAAAGAAAATACCAAAATTCATTGAAAGGATCTTTAGCAAGAACACCCACATTGAAACAAAGCCACAGCCAATATTATGAGCCGTGTTGAGAGAGAGGGCCAGGACGCCATAAAAAATTAGCACCGGCTAGAAATAGGCCATTTGATCTTTTGCTCACTGGCATCTCTAGATTTTCTGGTCTACTGTGTTCAATCTGATGTCAATGTAATTCTATCTTTAGCAGGATTTGATGTGTTACATTTAACCTCACATAGAACTAAATTAACTACTTTTACAGAAGTGGAAAAGCACATTGTTGATCAATATAAACTAAACTGGAAACCCTTATAAAGGGATACCCAACCAGTGATAGAATAGAAAGCGTGAGTGGAAAACACAATGGAGCTGCTTTAAAAAAACCTTAGAGGCACATATGAACAGAGCTTTTTAGAATCACATGGGTTTCCGAATCACTTGTACGAAATCTCATTCCAAAACACAGGGAAAGTCGTTCAATTTATTATAGGATGCCAACTGAATAGCCAGTTGTTAGGAAACTTTGTTCCTAGATTGGAGTCAACCATTTCTGCCTACTGTATCCCATCAGAATTGTCGTCATGATGCTAAGCTAGGTGTACAGCCTGAGGTATGAGATTCACATTTTTCTAACTGAAAAGTAATTTCACTAGGCAACTATATTTGAGTATGATGTTGAGTAAGAAAATCAGTATTTTAACCAATATTTTTGACATTCTTACCAAACTAAACTTGAAACTTCTAAAGGGAAACAAAGATAGTTATTATTTCAAAGGTATTATTATGGCACTCACTTATTAAAAGTACAGTATTTTATGTAGCTACTATGTGTTCTCAAATTTGTTGCAACTTATTGAAGGGAACACTACTATTAAAGGCATTTGCAAGACAAACTTACAAATATTGTTGTATCTCCTTTCTCTGTGTCAAACTTTTAATCATTATTTTCCAAAAGAGAAATATAAAGCACTAAAAAACATCAGATAAAAGAAGCATTGATTTACAAAATGCTGAAACAATATCTAATTTAAATGTTGGTATTAACACGTATGTAAATACTTTGATACTCCTCCCTTCTACAGGTGGAGCTTAATTCCCTCCTTTTGAGTGTGGGCTGCACTTAATGACTCATTGCTAACTGATAGAGTAAGGCTGATGGAATGATGTGAGACTCTGGGTCTAGGACATAAAACACACTGCAGCTTCCACCTTGGTTCCTTTCTCTCTTGGATCACTTGCTTTGGGAGAAGCCAGCTACCTAGTCACTAGCCACCTTGTGGAAGAGTCCACATAGGTAGGAACTGAGGCCTCCTGGGACCATCCAGCAAGGAACTGAGGCCTCTTCCAACAGCCATATGAATGAGCCATGTTTCATGGGAATGTCCCAGCCCCAGTCAAGCCATCAGCTGATGCAGCCCTGGCTGGCAACTGGACTGCAACCTTGAGAGAGGCCCTGAGCCAGAAGCACTCAGGTAAACCTCTCCTGGATTGCTGACCCTGGGAAATTGTGGCACATAATACCTGTTTGTTGTTTTGCGCTGCTAAATTTTGGGTAATTTCTTATCCTGCAGTACATAACTCATACTCAGTCCAAAGAGAGAGTGAATTATTGCACTTTAACTTTTGCTTGCTCTAAATTAATTACAGTAGTTCCCCCTTATCTGCACTTTTGTTTTCCACGGTTTCAGTTACCTGCTGTCAACTGTGTTCTGAAAATATTACATGGAAAGTTCCAGAAATAAACTGCTCATAAGTTTTAAATTGCATGCCATTTTGAGTAGTTTGATGACATCTTGCAGCATCCTGGTCTGTCCTGCCTGGGATGTGAATCATCCCTTTGTCCTGTGTATCCACGCTGTGTATGCTATCCGCCCATTAGTCACTTAGTAGCCGTCTCAGTTATCAGATCAACTGTCCTGGTATCATAGTGCCTGTGTTCAAGTAAACCTTATTTTACTTCATAATGGCCCCAAAGTACAAAAGTATGTGTAGGAAAAAAACACAGTATATAGGGTTTGATACTATCCCTGGTTTCAGGCATCCACTGGGGGTCTTGGAAGGTATCCTTGTGGATAAGCGGGACGACTGTATTAAATATTAAACCCATCACTTGACTTTAAGATTTAAGAAGAATTTCCATGGCTAATAAAAAGGATACATTTTTTTCTTATTACAATAGATTTTTTTACTTTTTATTAAGATTATGATAGTTTACAACCTTGTGAAATTTCAGTTGTACATTATTGTTTGTCAGTCATGTTGTAGGTCCACCACTTCACCCTTTGTGCACACCCCTCACCCCCTTGTTTCGCCTGGTAACCACTAATCTGTTCTCTTTGTCTACATGTTTAATTTCCACATATGAGTGGAGTCATACAGAGATTGTCTTTCTCTATCCGGCTTATTTCACTTAACATAATATCCTTAAGGACCATCCATGTTGCTGTGAATGGGATGTTTTTATCCTTTTCTATGGCTGAGTAGTATTTCATTGTATATGTATATGCCATATCTTCTTTATCCAATCATCAGTTGATGGGCACTTAGGTTGCTTCCACGTCTTGGCTATTGTAAATAATGCTGAATGAACATAGGGGTGCATGGGACTTTTGGAATTGCTGGTTTAAAGTTCTTTGGATAGGTACCCAGTAGTGGGATGGCTGGGTCATAAGGTATTTCTATTTTTAATTTTTTGAGAACTCTCCATACTGTTTTCCATAGTGGCTGCACCAGTTTGCATTCCCACAGCAGTGTATGAGGGTTCCTTTTTCTCCACAACCTCTCCAACATTTGTCACTTTTTGTTTTGGTTATTTTTGCCATTCTAATGGATATAAGGTGATATCTTAGTGTAGTTTTGATTTGTATTTCCCTGATGATTAGTGATGATGAGCATCTTTTCATGTGTCTCTTGGCCATCCATATGTCTTCTTTGGAGAAATGTCTGTTCATGTCCCCTGCCCACTTTTTGACCAGGTTGTTTGATTTTTTGTTGAGTTATGTGAGTTCTTTATATAGTATAGAGATTAACCCTTTGTCAGATATATGACTTGCAAATATTTTTTCCCAATTGGTGGGTTGTTTCTTTGTTTCAATCCTGTTTTCCCTTGCCTTGAAGAAGCTCTTTATTCTGATGAAGTCCCATTTGTTTATTCTTTCTATTGTTTCCCTTGTCTGAGAAGACGTGGTGTCCGAAAAGATCCTTTTGATACTGATGTCAAAGAGTGTACTGCCTATATTTTCTTCTAGAAGCCTTATGATTTCAGGGCTTACCTTTAGGTCTTTGATCCATTTTGAGTTTATTTTTGTGAATGGTGAAAAAGAATGGTCAATTTTCATTCTTTTACATGTGGCTGTCCAGTTTTCCCAGCACCATTTGTTGAAGAGACTTTCTTTTCTCCATTGTATGCCCTCAGCTCCTTTGTCAAAGATTAGCTGTGCATAGATGTGTGGTTTAACTTCTGGGCTTTCAATTCTGTTCCATTGATCTGTGCACCTGTTTCTGTACCAGTACCATGCTGTTTTTATTACTGTAGCTTTGTAGTATGTTTTGTAGTCAGAGATTGTAATGCCTCCAGCTTTGCTCTTTTTTTCTCAGGATCGCTTTAGCAATATGGGGTCTTTGGTTGCCCCATATGAATTTTAGGATTCTTTGTTCTATTTCTGTAAAGAATATCATTGGGATTCTGATTGGGATAGCATTGAATCTGTAGATTGCTTTAGGTAGCATGGACATTTTAACTATGTTTATTCTTCCAATCCATGTGTATGGAATATCTTTCGATCTCTTTATGTCGTCATCAATTTCTTTCAGGAAAGCCTTGTAGTTTTCGTTGTATAGGTCTTTCACTTCCTTGGTTAAATTTACCCCAAGGTATTTTATTCTTTTTGTTGCGATTGTGAATGGGATTGTGTTCTTGAGTTCTTTTTCTGTTAGTTCATTGTTAGAGTATAAAAATGCTGCTGATTTATGTATGTTGATTTTATACCCTGCAACTTTGCTGTAGTTGTTGAATATTTCTAATAGTTTTCCAATGGATTCTTTGGGGTTTTCTATATATAAGATCATGTTGTCTGCAAACAGCAAGAGTTTCACTTCTTCATTGCCTATTTGGATTCCTTTTATTTCTCTTTCCTGCCTAATTGATCTGGCCCAAACCTCCAGTACTATGTTGAATAAGAGTGGTAAGAGTGGACACCCTTGTCTTGTTCCTGTTCTCAGAAGGATGGTTTTTCAGTTTTTCCCCATTGAGTATGATGTTGGCTGTGGGTTTGTCATATGTGGCCTTGATCATGTTGAGGTACTTTCCTTCTATACCCACTTTATTGAGAGGTTTTTTTTTTTTTAATCATAAATGGATGTTGGATCTTGTCGAATGCTTTCTCTGTGTCTATTGAGATGATCATGTGGTTTTTGTTTCTCAGTTTGCTAATGAGTGTATCACGTTAATTGACTTGCAGATGTTGAACCATCCCTGTGTCCCTGGTATAAATCCCACTTGATCATGGTGTATGATTTTTTTAATGTGTTGCTGTATTTGGTTTGCCAGAATTTTGTTGAGGATTTTTGCATCTATGTTCATCAGTGATATTGGCCTGTAGTTTTCCTTCTTTGTGTTGTCCTTGTCTGGTTTTGGAATCAGGGTGATGCTGGCTTCATAGAATGCGTTAGGAAGTGCTCCATCTTCCTCAATTTTCTGGAATAGTTTGAGAAGAATAGGTATTAAGTCTTCTTTGAATGTTTGGTAGAATTCTCCAGAGAAGCCATCTGGGCGTGGACTTTTATTTTGGGGGAGGTTTTTGATTACTGTTTCAATTTCTTTACTTGTGATTGGTCTATTCAGATTCTCTATTTCTTCCTGCTTCAGTTTTGGGAGGCTGTAAGAGTCTAAGAATTTATCCATTTCTTCTAGGTTGTCAAATTTTTTGGCATATAGTTTTTCATAGTATTCTCTTATGATCTTTTGTATTTCTGTGGTATCTGCTGTGACTTTTCCTCTTTCATTTCTAATTTTATTTATTTGACTCTTCTCTCTTTTTTTCTTAGTGAGCCTGGCTAAGGGTTTGTCAATTTTGTTTATTTTCTCAACTCTTTGTTTCATTGATCCTTTCTATTGTCTTTTTTGTTTCAATTTCATTTATTTCTGCTCTAATTTTTATTATTTCCCTTATTCTACTGACTTTGGGCTTTGTTTGTTCTTCTTTTTCTAATTCTGTTAGGTGTCATTTGATATTGTTTATCTGACATTTTTCTTGTTTACTGAGATGAGCCTGTATTACAATGAATTTCCCTCTTAGGACCACTTTTGCTGCATCTCAAATGAGTTGGTATGGCGTGTTTTCATTTTCATTTGTCTCCAGATAATATTTGATTTCTTTAATTTCTTCAGTGATCCATTGGTTGTTCAGTAGCACGTTGTTTAATCTCCACATTTTTGCCCCTTTCCCAGTTTTATTCTTGTAGTTGATTTCTAGTTTCATAGCATTATGATCAGATAAGATTCTTGATATTATTTCAACCCTATTGAATTTGTTGAGGCTTGCTTTGTTTCCCAAGATATGGTCTATCCTTGAGAATATTCCATGTGCACTTGAGAAGAATGTGCAACCTGCTGTTTTCGGATGGAGTGTTCTATATATATCTATTAAGTCCATCTGGTCTAGTTTTTCATTTAATTCTACAATTTCCTTGTTGATTTTCTGTGTGGATGATCTATCCATTGGTGTTAGTGGGGTGTTGAGGTCCCCTACTATTATTGTATTGTTGTTGATATCTCCTTTTAGTTTTGTTAACAATTGCTTTACATACTTTGGTGCTCCTGTGTTGGGTGCATATATATTTATAAGTGTTATGTCATCTTGCTGGAGTGTCCCTTTTATCATTATAAACTGCCCCTCTTTGTCTCTCTTTAACTGTTTTGCTTTGAAGTCTACTTTGTCTGATATAAGTATGGCAACACCTGCTTTCTTATGTTCATTATTAGCTTGGAGTATCATCTTCCATCCCTTCACTCTGAGTCTGTGTTTGTCTTTGGGGCTGAGATGTGTTTCTTGGAGGCAGCATATTTTTGGGTCTTCTTCTTTAATCTATCCTGCCACTCTGTGTCTTTTGATTGGAGAGTTCAATCCACTTAAATTTAGAGTGAGTATTGAAATGTGAGGGCTTAATGCTGCCATTTTATCACTTGTTTTCCAGTTCTCTTGCATTTCCTTTGATTCTCGTCTCATGATTTTTCGACTACCAATTCAGGTAGGTAGTTTTCTGTATTGACTTTTTTCTTGTTTGGAATTTGTGTCTTTATTCTTGTTATTTGTGTAGTGGTTACTGTGTGGTTTGTATAAAACGTCCCATAGATGAGATAGTCCATTTTCTGCTAGGCTCTTATATCCTTAGATTGAGTCATTCGAACAGGATGCATTTTATTACCATTCACAACAATCTATTTATTTGAAATTCACTTTCCAACCATGACCCAATTAAACACAAAGGAATAACCAGGCTGTGCTTGGCTGATTCCATGATGGTCCACAACAACCACCTCCTGGTTATTCACCTTCCCCCCAGTTATTCAACCAAACACTAACACAGATGCTGCTGAGAAGGGATTTTGCAGATGTAACTAAGATCTCAAATCAGTTGATCATAAGACAAGGGGATTGTCCTGGGTGGGACTGTCCTAATCAGGTGAGCCCTTAAAAGCACTGGGTTCTTCCTGAGCAAAGAGATTCAAAGGTGAGAGAGATTCAACGTGAGGGATTTTCTCCATTGTGGGCTTTGAAAATGGAGGCCTCATGGCGAAGAATGCTGGTGACCAGTAGGTGTTGGGAGCAGTCCTGCTACAGCCTGTCATTGACAGTTGTCAAGGAAAGAGGGTCCTCAGTCCTACAACTGGAAAAAATTGAATTCCGCTAACAAGTTCTGTGTAGGCTTAGAGGAAGATCCTGAGCTCAACATGAGAACACGGCTTTGTGAAACCCTGAACAGACAACCCACACACACCATGCACGGATTTCTGACTAAGGAACTGTAAGCAAACAAGTGGGTGTTGTTTTGAGCCACTAAGTTGTGGTAATTTGTGACGCAGTAACAGAAAGTAATACACAAGCTCGCTGTGCAACAGATAAGCACATAGCATTTTTTCCAGTGGAATGAATTTATGAACTGATAACCATGTTAGTCCCATAAAATAAAATCTTTCCAAATTTTTTTGTTTTTCATTTCATCATTTTCAATAACATAATTAAACTTTAACACAATTATATTTCATTCATTTATTCAATGACAACTAATTTAATCCCTACTATGTACCAGGAACAGCTTTATCTCCTGGGGATACAACTTTGACCTAAATAGCCCACAGCCCCTGTGCTCATGCACTTTACATTCTAGAGGCTTCCAAAGAGTGAGATGGAACCATTGGAGTGTTTTAGTGAAGAAATGACACATCCTGACTCACACTAGCAGGATCCCTGACCCCTGCAGGGACAATAGTCCATGGGTGGCATGTGAGTGCGTGGCACTTGTGCCACAGTTCAGGCCTGAGAGGGTGGTGGAGACGAAAGGTAGAAGGGGGTCTGAGGGGTTAGAGGGACAGAGAGAAGGGCTGGAGAAACAGGCGTGAGGAAAGAAGCAGAGGTAAAGAATTCTAAAGCAGTGAAATCCTCAGATTTAAACATATTGTTTTATAGATCTTTAGTAAATATATCTACAAGCTCAGCAGGGTAGCCTTTGCATTTGGTGTTTACTGTATCCCGTGGGGCTGCCTAAAAACTAATGCCCCTTATGTTAATCAGTTTAAAAATGTGTACCAATAAAATATTCACATTGCTCAGATGTGAAGAACTCATAAAAAGAGGCAGTGCAGGGCTCTGGTGAATGGCATTCTGACTGCACGAGCGCTTGCAACTTTGAAAAAATTAATGCACAGTATCAAACTGTGCTTCCTCATGCTTCGTTGTACTGAGGACATGTCAGGGACTCACAGGGACAAAGGAGGGAATGAAGATCATTTTAAAATACAACAACCTGAAGTCACAGATATACTGACTGGAAAGTAAAATTTACGAGCTTTCCAAGTGTGACTGCGGGGCTGTGCAGAGACATTCTGTACGAAGGGACCTAAATCACTGCTTTTACAGATTAGAATCCTGATGTTCAGGGTTTTCAAGATCGTGTTACCCACTGTGGTTAATAAACAAAAAGGAAGCTGGTCTCCATGAGAACCTCTATCTGGTGTTTTCAGGCACAACTTCTCCAGGTTTAAAGAGAAGATCCCTGTCTCTCCACCTCCATTCCCAGGGCGAGCTCACTCTCTGGCATCAAGTCCTCTGGGGGTGAGTTTTCTTCTAGAAGAGTCCAGGGGAGAGGTCAGGGGTGGAATGTAAGGAGTCTATTTCAGGGAGAGGGATTCCAGTAAGAGGAGGAAAAGGGGCTGAGCCCAGCCTGGGGGTCTCTCCCGGGTTTCCTCAGACAGCCGCTGGGCCAGGACTCAGGGAGACGGTGTGACAAAGAGCTCTCGGTGCAGGAGGAGAGGGGTCAGGGGAAAATGGTTCTCAGGGTCCCAGGCCCCAAGGGCGGCGTATGGGCGGTTGTCTGAAGCTCAGTGTTGGGGAGTCCTTGTCTCCCTGAGACTCACTTCTCCCTCACATCTGTGTCAAGCCCCCTGCCTGGAGACTCATGACGCAGCCTCAGTTCTGACTCCCATTGCGTGTCCAGTTCCTAGAGAAGCCCACCAGCGTTTCCATCGTTCCAGGTTATAAAGTCTCCACCACCGTCCGGGACGCAGATTCTCCTCAGACCCTAAGAATGAGGGTCACGGCGCCCCGAACCCTCCTCCTGCTGCTCTCGGGCACCCTGGCCCTGACCGAGACCTGGGCGGGTGAGTGCGGGGTGGGAGGAAACGGCCTCTGCGGGGAGCGGAGCGAGGGGACCACGCGGCTGGGGGCGCAGAACGCCCGGGAAGGGGCGTCTCCCCAGACCCATGCCGAGACTCCCCACCTCGGGCCCCGCTATCCTGAGCCCTCCCTTCTTCTGCCCCGCCTGCTTCTCACCCCAAGTCCCTGGCTTTCTCCGTCTGCCACTCCTTTTCCATCTCACGAGCCCCTTCCCCCTCCCGGCCTCATCACCCTCAGACCCGGGACCCGCCCTGGGAGGAGGGTCGGCCGGGTCTCAGCCCCTCTCCGCCCCCAGGCTCCCACTCCATGAGGTATTTCTACACCGTCACGTCCCGGCCCGGCCGCGGGGAGCCCCGCTTCATCGCCGTCGGCTACGTGGACGACACGCAGTTTGTGGGGTTCGACAGCGACGCCGCGAGTCCGAGGATGGAGCCGCGGGCGCCGTGGATGGAGCAGGAGGGGCCGGAGTATTGGGAGCGGGAGACGCAGAGCGTCAAGGGCACCGCACAAAGTTTCCGAAAGAGCCTGAACACCATCCGTGGCAACTACAACCAGAGCGAGGCCGGTGAGAGACGCGGGCCCGGCTCCGGGTCCCGACCCCCCATCCGCACGGACGGGCCGGGGTCTCCCCGAGTCTCCGGGGCCGAGATTCACCCCGAGGCTGCGGGACCCGCCCGACCCCCGACCCGGGAAGAGCCGGCGGGGACTTTTCCGCGGTTTCATTTTCAGTTTAGGTTTAATCTCTGCGGGGGGGCGGGGCGGGGTCAGGGTCTCACACCTTCCAGTGGATGTCTGGCTGCGACGTGGGGCCGGATGGGCGCCTACTCCGCGGGTACGGGCAATCCGCCTACGACGGCGCCGATTACCTCGCCCTGAACGAGGACCTGCGCACCTGGACCGCGGCGGACGCGGTGGCTCAGATTTGCAAGCGCGAATGTGAAGCAGGCGGTGTGGCGGAGCGCGTCAGGGGCTACGTGAAGGGCACGTGCGTGGAGCGGATCCTCAGATACCTGGAGATCGGGAAGGAGACGCTGCAGCGCGCGGGTAGGAGGGGCTGCGCGACCTCCTGATCTCCCCTTGAGCTGAGCCTGCCATCCCGCAGAGAGAGGAGGGAAATGGGATCCACACCTAAATGTGCCCAGCCCATGGGTCAGGAGACTGAGTCCCCCAGGGTGTTCAGACCCAGTGCCAAAGAGTGGCTCCCCAGAGGGCTTGCCTTTCTCTTAGGGGCATTAAGCGGTCCAGGCTCTCCGGGGATGGAGGAGGAAGCTATCTCTGAAATGACTGACAAGCGGTTCCCTTTGACTGTGGCAGCAGCTCTGAGACTTTTTCTCTCAGGCGTTGTTCTTCGTTCTCACACCATATGTGTTTGAGGTCTGACCAGGTTTTCTGAGTCATTTCACCTCCACCCAGCTCAGGATCTATCTTGGGCTGTTTCACTTTGATTCCAGAAATTTTCAAGGAGTGGAAGTTATTTCAGGTCCCTGTGTTTAAACTGGTGTCTAGGTTTTGTGATCCCTTCCCCTGCTCCTGTTGTCCTGTCCCTTCATAGGATGGTCACATGAGCGCTGCTTCAGTGGCCCAAATGGATGCAAAGTTCCTGAATTTTCTGGTCCTTCTCCTCAGATCCCCCAAAGACACAGGTGACCTACCACCCCATCTCTGACCATGAGGTCACCCTGAGGTGCTGGGCCCTGGGCTTCTACCCTGCGGAGATCACCCTGTCCTGGCAGCGTGATGGAGAGGACCTGACCCAGGACACGGAGTTTGTGGAGACCAGGCCTGCAGGGGACGGGACCTTCCAGAAGTGGGCGGCTGTGGTGGTGCCTTCTGGAGAGGAGCAGACATACACATGCCGTGTGCAGCACGAGGGGCTACCTGAGCCCGTCACCCTGAGATGGGGTAAGGAGGGAGGCGTGGGCTCAGAGCCTCTTCTCAGGGAAATCAGGAGCCCTTCTGGAGACCTTTAGCAGGGTTGGGGCTGCGGCCTGGGGATCAGGGCCCTCACTTTCCCTTCCCTTCCCAGAGCCACTGCCTCAGCCCACCATTCCCATCATTTGCATCATTGCTGGCCTGGTTCTCCTTGGAGCTGTGGTGGCTGGAGTTGTGATGTGGATGAAGAAGTGCTCAGGTAGGGAAGGGGTGTGGTCTGAGTTTTCTTGTCCCACTGGGGTGTTTGAAGCCCAGGTAGAAGTTTGTCCTGCCTGGTCGATGAATAGTCCAATCCACAGGCACATGTGCTTTCCTAGTCTGGGACCCTGTTTGCTAACACTTACTCTTTAGTAAACACATGTGAGAATGAAGGATAAATGTATCACCTTAATGAATCTGGTGATGGGGACATGATTCTCAACAGTCACAGGACAGAGGAGAAGGTGAGGGGAAGTCATAGGTCACAGCTCAAGAGGGTGGTTAGTCCAGTCTCCACCCATGTACTTTCCTCGTGTTTCCTGATCCAGCCCTGGGTTTGTAATCACAGTTATGGAAACTTCTCTGGGGTTCAGGACTAGGGGGTTCCTTTAGGACCTCATGGCCCTGCTTCTTCCCTGGTTTCTCACAGGATGTTTTCTTCCCACAGGTGGAAAAGGAACAAGCTATGTTGTGGCTGCAAGTAAGTATGAAGGACGTGTCATCCCTGAGACTCATGCGATAGTGTAGATGGGAGCGAATGGGGGAGCTCACCCACCCCATAGTTCCTCCTTTAGTCTCATCTCCTGTGGGCTCTGACCACATCATGTTCTGTTCTACTCCAGGCAGTGACAGTGCCCAGGTCTCTGATGTGTCTCTCAAGGCAGGTGAGCCCCTGGAGGCCTGAAGTGGGGAGATGTTGGGGTGGAGGGGCCTGGACTAGGTTATGGAGATTCTTTGATTGGGACATTCTGGGCATGTGGTGGGCTGTTCAGAATGTCACTAATTACAGCGAGTGACTTAAATTGTTCATAATTATTTTCTTCTATAGAGTGAAACAGCTGCCTGTGGGGGACAGAGTGATGCAAGATTTGTTCCTGTCCCACCCCCATTGTGACTTCAGGAATCTCTGACTTCTGTATCTGCAAAGGGCATCTGAGGGTGTCTGTGTTCCTATTAGCATAACGTGAGCAGCTAAGGAGACTAGTCTCCCCCATGACCCCCTCCCACACTGCCCTGTGTTCTGTCCCCTGATTGACTTTCCTGTCCCGGCAGAGGTGGGGCTGGTTCCATCCCTGTCTTAACTTCATGTTGCACTGAGCTGCAACTTCTTACTTTCCCATTGAAAATAAGCATCTGGATAAGAACTTATTTTTTCAGATTTTTGCCATCAGCGATTGGTGGGTTAATTAAAGGAGAAGATTCCTAAAATTTGAGAGGGGAAATAAATGGAGGTCTGAGAACCTTCCAGAATCTGCCTGTTCGCTGTGGTGAGTCTGTTGCAGGTGGGGACAGGAGAAGGCTGTGAGGAGCTGAGCATAAGACTGAGGCCTGTGCCCAGTCAATGTTCAGTGCATTGTGGCCTTTGACATGGTGACTCCTTGGTTGGGACATCTTCTCTGCTTCTTTGGCCTTGTCCTTTCAGGAGAATCTTGTCCCAGCAGGACCTATGACTTCAGGGATTCGGACATACCTGGGCCTTGTGTCTACAGGACCGCGTGTAGGGCGGGCTTCATGTGGCCGGGTCAGCCTAGGCTCAGGCCTGGGTCTGGCCCTTATCCCCCCTTTTGGGTGTTTTTTGTTGTTCCTTTGTTTCTGTAGCGGATTGTGCCTGTTCTTGGTCTTCTGTGTAAGTTGTTGTGATCTCCTCTGGGTGTCCCCCATCTCTGACAGCAGCAGGAGTCAATTGGTCTGTCATTGTCCCCACAAGGCCAGGCGGCCTTGCACACAGACATCTGTGCTGTCCAGAGATGAATTTTCAGACTTGTCCAGCTCTGTCCTTCTTCTAGGGCTTGCTTGTCACTTCCACCTGACCCCAACCTTTCAAAGGAGCCAGATTCTGGAATTAGAGAGGAGCGACCCTGTCATTTCTCATCCTAGGCAAGTTCCTGTTGGAATTCTACTCTGCAGCCTGCTCTCTCTCCCTGCCCTTAGTGCTGGTTCCCCCAGTGCTGGCTCCAGTCTGAACTCACGATGTATGAAGCAGAGTCTAGGTTCATACTTGGTTGTAAAATAGGACTCAAGTGAAGGATCATTGTTTTCTGAAGAGAGAAATGTCATTGTGTGCTGGGGTGTGCAGGAGGGTTGTTGTGGGAAGGAGAGATGGAGGGAGGGAGAGGGGAGAGCAGCACTTGTGAGAAAAGTACAGGTGGCGTTGATGTCAGGATGAGTGGACATTTTGCTGTAGCTGCCACAAAACAACATGTGGACACAGGTTACATTGTTAAAGATGCTGTGTCTAGTAAAGGGAGATGCTGTATGCTGAACGTCATTCAACTGATACTGGTTGTGTGCTGGATGTGTAACATACTATTTTTGTATCTGGGTAACATCATTGAAGTAAAAACAGAAAAATTACTGGACCTGTGGAGCATATGTTGTAGTGGGAAGAGACAGGCTATATACCATGAGCATAGTGAATAAGGACAGTGTTTATGTCAGAAGGTGGTAAGTGCTACGGAAAAATGCAATAGGGAAGGCGATCCAGAGGGTGGCAGTGGGCACGGGGAAGATGGCTGTTTTAATTTGGGGGGTCGTTGTAGCCCTCACTGGGAAGGTACCTTTGAGGAAAGATGTGAAGGACATGAGGAATTATCCACGAGGATGTCTGGGGAAGTTCTTTCCAAGCAGGGGAACCTCCAGTGCAGATGCGCTATGGCAGCAGTGTGTCTATGTTTTCTGGGAAGAGCAAGGAGGCCAGTGTGGCTGCAGGAGAGAGCAATTGAGATGAGACAGAGGTGCAGCCAGACCATGTAGGCCTGGAGAATGTTAGAAGGGTTTGACCTTTGCTCTGAGGTAGATGGGGAGTTACACGACCGTTTAGAGCAGGAGAGGGACGTGGTATGACGTCTCCTTTAGAGGATCACTGTGGCTGCTGTGCTGAGAGCAGAACTGGGAGGCAAAGGGCGAGGGAGGCCCTAGGGAAGCAGCAGGAACCAGGGCAGGGTTCCAGGCTGGAGGAGGCCGTGGCTTCCACTGCTGTGAGTGGTGGAAATAGTGGGAAGAGATTGGATTCTGGAGACATTCTGAAGATGGACTTTGTAACATTTCCTAATAGATTAATCTGGGAATGAGAAAGAAGAGTCAAGGATGACACCCAGAATTTTGGACTGTGTGAGTATAAAGATGGAGTTGCTGTCAGCAAAGATGAGAAAGATTCTGGAAGGAGCATATTTACAGGCATTCACTTTAAGAAATGTTGGAGCTGAGATGTCTATTAGAAATGCAAGTGAGATAGCAGATTGGCAGTTGGACAGATGGGTCTGGAGATTAGGAGAAATGTCTGGGCTGCAGAAATAGATTTGGGAGGTGATACCATGTAAATGATATCTAAAACCTTGAGAACAGATGAGGTCACCAAGGGAGTGATGGCTATTGAAGAGAAAGGAACAAGGACTGAACCCTGGACCCCCCAGTGCTAAGGGATCTTATCAGACTACATACCCAGGGCAGACTGCACACTTCTGGTTCCGTGTTTAGAAGGCATGGAGACCTAAGAGTCCCAACTTCCTGTGCACAGGAATCCCCTGGACATCTGATTAAGATTCAGAGAATCTTGAACAGAGCATGAAAGTCTGTATTTATAACAAGGTTCGTACTGATGCTGTCTTCAGATCACACATTTAGGAGCAAGAATGTGGAGCATAAGGGCAGGCCCAGTGTCATAGTGTTTAAATTTGCATGGTCTGCTTCAGTGGCCCGGAGTTCGTGGGTTTGGATCCAGGACCCGAACCTACACACCACTCATCAAGCCATGCTGTGGTAGTGTCCCACATATAAAATAGAGGAAGATTGGCAGATTGGCAGAGACATTAGCTCAGGGACAATCTTCCTTAACCAAAAAAAAGGAATGTAGATCAGGATTCCCTCATAGCTGGGCATCAGCCTTACATGTAGGGCTTGTTAATTAAGCAATTCCTTGGTATTGTGCCTAATATTCTGAGATGGTTGGTCTGGGGAGAGGCCTGAGTATTTTGTAAGAAGCCCCACAGCACTGCTAGTGCTCAGCCCTCATCACTGGGGTCTTTCTAGTGACCAGCCCCCATCCTGAAGCCATCTAGGACCTCAGACATCTCATTAGCATATGAAAGTCACTCATCACTCAGGAGATTCCAAGGATTTAGGAGCTCTATGCCAGGAACCAGGGACAAAGACTAAATATTTTTTGATTACACTACAGGCTACTCTCTGGTCTTTGACCACAGATTCCTTATAGCAAAAGAAGCATAACACTTAGAAGATGCTGGCAGATTACTGGTTCCCATTCAGTCATGAACAATTAGTCCAGTCTGTCATCCTCTTGTGTGAGAATGTCTCCCAGGGTGAGGTCACTCAGGTTTGCAGGCTTCCATTTGATCTTGTCAGGTTCCAGAAGCAGAAATAGTCTCAGCAATATATGGCTACACCTTTTCAGACATCTGGATAATTGAGCTAAGAGACAATATCATCTGTTGCTCACGCCTCTTTTGAGGTGTTAATGTAATATTGCGTTTCTCTCATTACACATCCCATTTATTCATTGCTTTACCTTCAGCTGCTATTTTTCCTTCTCTCCATTTAGACCTAACCTTTCCACCTTTGGAAGGGACATTAGGTTTGGCTGCGGTGCTGGTCTAGACGCAGGCAGCAATACTAGTGTAGCAGTCCCTCCTCCTCAGTGCGCTCCCATTCATAGAGGAGTCACATAGGTACAGAACTGGTGGGCTAACTGACCACCAGGCAATATAGCTGCATTCACTGTCAGCCCCGATTTTGCCAGATGGGGTGAAGGCACCCTCTGCCCATTTGGGCCCTTAGGAATTCTGACATAGGGGATAAAAATACAGTTACAGTTTCTTGCTTAGGAATCATTCCTGTTTCTGTTCCTGTTCCTGTTTCTTGTGGGCATCCCTGACCTGAGACCACTGCATCAGTCAGGAAGGAAGAGAGTCGAGGTGGATATAGTCATACCAACTTCCTCCCCATTTCGGAAGAATTGTACAGTCATACCAGCATTCTCCTCCACCCTTCCTCCACGGATCTTCCAGGAATAAGAGAGGAAATTTTCTAGTAGGGATATTCCTTTAGCCCCACTCACGTTGAGTGTGAGCAGACACTTATGAAGTTGTGTAAGCCAGCCTTTTGTGCCTCTGTATCCCCCACCACCCCATTTTAGACAACCAGTGTTCCAATGGTGCATTCAAATTCTCTATCACACTATTCCTCTGAGGAATTGTTTGACTTTATGGGCTGTAAAGCATGTTCTTTGGCCCGAAGAACTATGACTCAGCAGTGCAAATTGGTGCACTGTCTTCTGTTCTGGTTCTTTTATAGTGCTCTGAGCATTTGTATCTACCACTGGGTAAACAAAACCCGTCCAGAGTCAATATCTACTCTTGTCAAGACCCATTTGTAGCCCCCGTGGGCCACCAGCATCAGTCTGATTTGCTATCTATGCTCAAGGCATTCCCACCAGGCAATCTGCCACATAGCCCTCCTTAGTCTCTGGTTGGCAGACAGAACAGTTCTTTTTGGTATTTTGCTTCAGAGGATGCAAGTAGAATATGTCTAGACTCCACCCATCTCTGCATTGCTGCAGCCCCTCAATGTCCACTTATGTCATGGATTCAGGTAGCCACATCAAGGGGGATAACAGGTTATCTGCTCATTGATTCCAGACTCTTCCCAACCCAGAGGGGTTCTTGTGATGGGGCATCAAGATGTCCTACTTTGCACACCCCTGAAATTCCCATAGTGATTTCCATAGGACTGTGCTCCCCATATGGGCATTCCTTTAAGAGACCAGGTTTCCATTGCACTTTGCCTAGCCATATGGTCTGGCTGTTGTCTCCTGTCCATGAGTTTGTAAAAATCAAACTATAAGGGCTTTTATAGTTGTTCAATTCTTCCATCACTGGTAGGAATCCTGCATGAATTAGCTCATTGAGCTGATCTGTTTTTACTTTCCTTGATCAGAGAGGCGATGTTCCAAACAGGATGTTGTCCGCTCACCTTGGAACTGTCATCCATAAACCAAGCAGCTCTTTGTAGGTCGGTTGAGAACTGTTTATAGGATATTGTCCAAGTGATGAAACAATCCAGCAGCTCCTCATGCAGTTCCAAAGTTAGTCCGAGGGGAAGACAGGCTCCCTGCTCATGCGTCCATCCTTCCTGCATTTCCCTGGTAGCACGATCCTGTATAAACTATTTCCACTTTTTAGTGGAACTCTTTTGGGCATAGTATATATATTCTACTGGTTTTGTTTCTCTGGAGAATGCTTACTGACATGGATTTGTACTGAGAGTGGTTCTAAAGGAAGAGAATCTTAATGAGTTTTCTGGATTGGTTTTGGAGTTTCTAGAATTGGTTCTCTAATCTGATTTGACTTAAAAGCACTAGTGACTGTTTCCAGTAGTAAAGATGGCAGGGATAGCCTGTGGTGTGATGTGGCAATTAGAGATACCTGGAATATCACCACTGGATACTCCTACTCAAATCCTTGTAAAAAACAAGGTTCTGGGGGGGCTGGCCCCGTGGCCGAGCGGTTAAGTTCGCGCGCTCCGCTGCAGGCGGCCCAGTGTTTCGACGGTTCGAATCCTGGGCGCGGACATGGCACTGCTCGTCAGACCACGCTGAGGCAGCGTCCCACATGCCACAACTAGAAGAACCCACAACGAAGAATACACAACTATGTACCGGGGGGCTTTGGGGAGAAAAAGGAAAAAATAAAATCTTTAAAAAAAAAAAAAAAAAAAAACAAGGTTCTGGGTGGTCATGTATTTGATATCTTAGAACACTAATGAGTATAGTCAGACTGGCTGGATTGCTACTAATTGTGTTGGACAAACTGGAGAAAGAAGAGGATGAGCTCAGGGCTTCAATTTCCCAGTTCAAGGTTCACATAAATCACCTCAAAGTTTCTCCATCTGCCCTAAAAGAAACTCTTCTCTCCTGTAGCCACAGATCTGAAACTTCTGAAAACCAAATCCAGAGACTCATTTTGTGAGTGGCTGAATTACAACACAAATGGAATTCCCAACTTTGCAGCATGTCTGCTAGAGTAAGGGCATTGACTAGAAAGGAATAGAATCATGAAAATTGGAGTGGGAAAATATGAGCAGATCCTGGTATAGAGGGAGGCATTGAACTCCTAAATTCTGCTGAGACTTCTTTGTCAGTAGAAGCAGCCCTTCAACCTCCATCTGAGGAGGTTAACCTCCTCTGCTTAAGGGCACTGCAATAGCCTCCCCTGAGGTGGTTGCCTTGTAAGACACTGCTGATCCTCCTCAGGACCCACCCCACCATTCCTATTTGCTCCTAGACTATAACTAGTGCCAGCAGGCCCTGAAAGGTGAGGGAGAAAATGTAAACCACGAGGAGGTGCACTTTATTTTCAAAGAACTGTATGAATTTTCTAATTGATGCAGACAGAAATCTGTGGGAATGGATATTAAGTGTGTGGTATAATGTTGGAAGAAACATAATGTTGGATCAGGCTGGGTTTATTAGTATGGGTTCACTAAGCAGAGATTCTAGATTCAATGTTGTAAGTCAAGAAGTTAGAAAGGACCTTAAGAGTCTGTTTGGTTGGCTGAAATGTGAAATAAGAGGAAATTGAAATGCCAGAACTGCTTTGGTATACTGTAGAGGAAGATGTCCAAAGACTCTGGGAGTTACACTATTAGTGTGGGTTTATCATGTAAGACCTGCTCACCCACCCCTGTGAAGATCCAGAGGACACATCTTTCACAATGAGTGTGAGAAATGAATTTGTGAGGGGAGCCCCAAAATGCTTGAAGAGCTCTGGGTTCACTCTTTTCTATAGGTGAGGAATTACAGTGAGAACTGCTGCCACTAAACTGGGATCCTTAAATGCAATGAGGAGAATGGGAACCCTGGGTGGCATAGAGCAAGAAGGGACACTTAACTGCCAAATTCAAGCTGGGTGTGGTTACTGTACTGGACAGCATAGCCAAAGCAGTAATTAGATTAGTCTAACTTGCAGAGACTAGCATTGGCTAGCTGATCAGAACTTCCCTAGAAGTGAAATAAATGGGCAATCTACTAAATTCTTATTTGATCTGTATAAGCAGAAGAATTCTAGATCAAGTGAATGGAGGTCTAACTTGAATCATCAAAACAGCGAGCCTCCTCAATGAATTTGCAGAGTAGAGCCCCTTTGCAGCTTCAGAAACCCTTGCATAAAAGGGAGACCAGGTCTGCTTGAGGAAGGATCCTGCTACACTGCCAAAAATTTATACTGTTAATCTTTCTCCTAGCCTTCCCTAAAGGGAACTGTGGCCTGTTACCAGAGTGTTTGTGCACTGGAGTAAAGAAAATAGTCAGACTTTTAGGAGATAACTGGACTCTGGCTCTGAGCTGACACTTATTCCAAGTGACCTGAAACTTCACTTTGTTCCACCAGTCAGAGTAGGGGCTTATGGAGGTCAGATGTCTCTGGAGTTTTAGCTCAAGGCCATCTCACAGTGGGCCCAGTGGATCTCCAAACCCATCCTGAGGTTATTTTTCCATTTCTGAAACACATAATTGGAATAGACCTACCCAGCAAGCAGCAGAATTTCCACATTGATTCCTTGACCTTTGGAGAGAGGGCTACTATGGTAGAAAAGGCTAAGTGAAAGCCACTAGCACTGTCATACTTAGGAAAATAGTTAATCAAAAACAGTGCTGCATTCCTAGAGGAATTTCAGGGATTAGTGCCACCATGAAAGAATTGAGGGATGCAGGAGAGTGTTTCTCACCGTATGCTCGTTCAATTTGCCTATTTGATCTGTGCAGAAAACAGACGGATTTTGGAGAATGACGTTAGATTATTGTAAGCTTAACTAGGTGTTGATTTCAATTGAGATATTGTACCTGATGTGGTTTCACTGTTTGAGTAAATTAACACTTCCTCTGTTATCTGGAAAGCAACTATTGATCTAGCAAATGCTTTCTTTCCATATCTGTTTTGTAAAGAGCTCCAGAAGCCATTTGCTTTCAACTGGCAAGGCCAGTGATATAGCCACCCTGGCCTACCTGAGGGATATGTCAACTCTCCAGCCCTATGTCATATATTTTGCAGGGGTCTTGATTTCATTTCCCTTCCATAAGACATTGTACTGGTCCATTACATTGATGACATTATGCTGATTGGACCTACTGAACAATAAGTAGCAACTACTATAGACTTACTAGTAGAGTATTTGCTTGTCAAAGGGTGGAAGTAAATCCCAGAAAAATTCAGTGTTCTTCCATCTCGGTGAAATTTCTTGGGGGTCCAGAGTTCTAGGGCATGCTGAAATATCTTTTTGAAGGAGAAGGATAAGTTGTTGCATCTGACCTCTCCCACAGCTTCAAAAGAGTCTCAATGCCTGGTAGACCTCCTTAGATTTGGACGCAACATATTCCCCATTTGTGTGTGCTACTCTGATTCATTTTTTGAGTGACCTGAAAGTTTTCTAGCTTTATTTGGGTCCCAGAATAAGAGAAGGCACTACAACAGGTCCAAGCCTGTTACATACTTCTCTGCCACTTGTGCTATATGATCCTTTAGCTCCAATGGTGCTCGAATTGTCAGAGGTAGGTAGAGATACTGTTTGGAGCCTTTTGCAGATCCGTATAGATGAATCATGGTGCAGACACTTAGGTTTTTAAAGCAAAGTCCTACTATTCCCTACAGAGAACTAGTCTCCCATCTAAGCTGCTCATCGTGAACTGATTGTTGTCTAACCCAACAAACCATACAGTTGGATGTGTATGGCAGTACTCCATCATTAACTGAAAGTGGTATATATGAGACTGGGCTCAAGCAGGCCCTGAAAAAACTGGTAAGTTACATGAGGAAATGGCTCCAATCCCCAATGCCCCAACTCCTGCTGCACTAACTTCTCTTTCCCTGTTTGGACCAATGGCCTCATGAAGGAGTTCTCTACAATTAGTTGACTGAGGAACAGAAAACTCAGGCCTGGCTTACAGATAGTTCTGCATGTTATGCAAGCACCACAAAACTGGACAGCTGCAATATTTCGTCCCATTTCTGGGACATCCCTGAAATAAAGTTGTGAAGAAAAATCTTTTCAGTGGGTAGAACTTTGAGTAGTTTAGCTGGTTGCTCATTTTGCGTGGAAGAAAAAATGACAAGCAGTGTAGTTGTATACCAATTCATGGGCTGTTGGCCAACAGTTTGGCTGGATGATCATGGACTCTAAAGGAACATGATTAGAAAATTGATGGCAAGGAGATCTGGAGAAGAGGTGTATGGATAGACCTCTCTGAGGCAAAAAATGTGAAGGTATTTGTGTTCCGTGTGAATGCTCACCACAGGGTGACCTCAGTAGAGGTGGATTTTAATAACTTGGATAAGATGGCTCATTCTATGGACACTTGTCAGCCTCCTGGCTTGACATGCTCATGAATAAACTGGCCGTGGTGGCAGGGGTGAAGATTATGCTTAGGCTCAGCACACGGATTTCTACTCACCAAGCTCAACCTGGCTACAGCAATTGCTGAGTGCCCAGTCCGTCAGCAGCAGAGACCAACACTGAATCCCCATTATGGCATCACTCCTTGTGGTGATTAGCCAGCAATCTGGTGACAGGTTGATTTCAATGGAAAGAGCACTGTTTGATTCTTGTTGGAATAGACACTTTCTCTGGATATGGATTTACCTTCCCTGCATGAAATGCTTCTGCAAAAAAAAAAATTCCATACTACAGAATGCCATATCTAGTGTCATGGTATTCCACACAGCATTGTTCTTGAAGAAGCAACTTATTTCCCAGCAAATTTTTGCAAGTTTCACGCAATGTTTTGCAGGAGGCTGTATATGCTGTGGATCAGCGTTCAACATATAGTTTTTTCTTCCATAGCCAGGATTCACAAATACAGGAATTGAGGGAATAGAAATGGGAGTAGCACCACTTGCTATTACCCTTAGTGATGCACTAGCAAAATTTTTGCTTCCTATCCCTATGGCTTTATGTTATGCTGGTCTAGAGGTGTCAGTTCCAAAGGGAAAAATGCTTTCACCAGGAGACACAGCAATGATTCCATTGAACTGGAGTTAATATTGCTGTTCAGACACTTTGGGTTCCTTATGCTCCTGAATCAACTTACAAAGAAAGGAGTTACTGTCTTGACTGGTGTGATTGATCATGAGAAATTGGGCTGCTGCTACACAATGGAGGTAAGGAAGTGTATATCTGAAACAGAGGAGATCCCCTAGGGCATCTCTTAATACTACCTTGTCTTGTACTTAAAGTCAATGGAAAACTACAACAATCAATTCAGATAGGACTTCTAATGCCCCAGACTCTTCAGGAATGAAGGTTTGGGTCACCCAGCCAGGCACAAAGAATCATGATCAGTTGGGATGCTTGCTAAAGGCAAAGGAAATATGGAATGGTTGGTGGGAGAAGGTTGTTATAAAACCAGTTACAACCATGTGACCAGTTGCAGAATGAAGACTGTAATTGTTATGAATGTTTCTTCCTTATTTTGTCTAGGTTTGTTTTTGTGTGCATATGTATATGTATGCATATATTAAGCTCATATGTTTGTTTTCTTCTCATCCTTAACTCCTTATAATATAACATAAGGTATATTAGTAATAGTTAACTTTACATCATGGTGTTTTGGTTACAGGATATCAAGGAGTAGAGTGAACATCACTCAAGGACTTTGCATCTCCTACCAGGGAAAGTTAGTGTGTTTAAGTTGTATGAATGATGGTTGTATCATCTTTGGTGGAAGTATGACTTTGCTATGTCTTTATTTGAAAATTATGTATGGTTTCCAAAGATGTGTATGGGTGCCACGTTGACAAAGATGGACTACGATGGGTTTGTCTTCTCTGTCAATTTGACTAGAAGATGGCACTCAGTTATTTAATCAAATACTAATTTGTGTTGCTATAAAAGTATTTTGTAGATGTGATTAACATCTGTAATTGCTTGACTTTAAGTAAAGGAGATTATACTCAAAAATATGGGTGGGTCAGGACAGTCCTGGTGGCCTAGTGGTTAAAGTTTGGTGCTGTCTGCTTTGGCAGCCCAGGTTTGGATCCTGAACATGGAACCACACCACTCATCTATCTGTAGCCATGCTGTGGGGGCAGCTCACATGGAAGAACTAGAAGAACTTACAACTAGAATATACAACTACATAGTGGGGCTTTGGGGAGGAAATTTTACAAAAGAGGAATAATGGCAATATATATTACCTCAGGACTAATCTTTCCCAGCAAAAAAAAAAGAAAACCCAAAAAATGCATCCATTAAAAAAAATTATGGGTGGGTCTTATCAAGTCAGTTGAAGGCCTTAATAGCAAAAAGCACAGCTTCTAAGAGAAGAGAGAATTCTACCTCAAGGTTACGACATCAGTTTCTATTGACTTTCCAGCTAGTCAGCATGTCCTGTAAATTTCAGACTGAGGGCTGCAACATAAACTCGTGCCTAAGTTTCCAGCTTGCTGGCCTACCTCAGAGGTTTTTTACTTGCCAGCCCCCACAGTCACTTGAGACAAATTTTTCAAACATATGTCACATATTATATATATTATATCTTATCTTATATATTACAATATGCTATATATGTTTTATATATCCCATTGGTTCTGTTTCTCTGGGTAACCCTGACTGATACACCATCTAAATATCAGATTCACCTACATTTCTAGCTCTGAATTTTTGTATTATGATTCAAAAAGAAGAATCCTGACCAAGTCATCTGCAAGATGGTGAACTAGGAAGATCCAGAGCCTTGTTCCCTCATGGAAAGATTGAAAAAAAAATCTAGATATTGATTAAATAACTATGTAGGAGACCTGAAAACCACTCAAAGATTTATAGCAACCAAGAAAACACTCAATCAAGAAAAACTCACATTAAAAATGGTAGGAAATGTTTGACCTTTTTTTACTCACCTTTGTCACACTCTCTCCACAGGATGGTGTAGTGCAGTTTAGAATGAGTAGCCCAATTCCCAGTTTCCTCCTTCAGGCCAAATGGAGCACAGTAGAACTTATTTCAAACATTCTAACCTCTCTATGGGCTGCCCAAGTGACTGGTTTCTGTTCTCACCTGTTTCTCACCCAGGGAAAGGCAGTATAGTTCAGATCCCAGGCTGGCAAAAGGTATGGGAGGCATCGGCAGGTGCTGTAGTGCATGAAAGCTGCAGGAAGAATGCAGACCTGTGGGAGCCTGGAGCTGAAGATTATGTGCAAAGGAATACAATAGAACATCTGAGGGCCCAAGAAGAAGCTGAAATGAGATTCTTTGGATAATTAACACATTTAAAAACAACTATGCATGTGGAGGGAAAATTGAATAAAGCACACACACAGGCCCAGGAAGGATGTGTGCCCAGAGAAGACCTGAGAAACCCTTAAGCTTTCACCTTGGGATGATCCCAAGTCTCAGAACATGCACTGCTATATAGTAAGGGTCTTTCTCTGCCAGTATTTTCAGACTGGCAGAGGTGGCATTTTTTTCAAATGCCAAATTTCCAACAAAAATCACAAGGCATGCATAGAAATAGGAAAGTATGGCCCACTGAAAAAGACAAAATAAATCTGCAAAAATAATCATTGAAGAAACAAAGGCATCAGACTTATCAGACAAAAACTTTAAAACAAACGTCTTATCTGTGCTCAAAGAATTAAAGGAAAACATGGACAGGGAACTAAAGGAAATCAGAAAAACATTATATGCACAGGAGAATATCAACAAAGTGATAGAAATTATTTTTTTAAAAAAACAACCTAACACAAATTTTGGAACTGAAATTTATAATAACTGATTTCACTTTATTTATTTTTTGCTTAGGAAGATTTTCCCTGAGCTAACATCTGAGCCAATCTTCCTCTTTCCTTCTTTTATGTGGGCCTCCATCACACCATAGCAGCTAACAGATGAGTGGTATAGGGCCATGCCCAGGAATCAAACCTGGGCTGCTCAAGTGGAGCACACCAAACAACTACTAGACCACTGCAGCTGGCCCATGTAATAACTGAATTTAAAAATTCATTAATGGTGTTCAACAGCAGACTTGAAAGGGTGAAGAAAGAATCAGTGAATTTGAAGACAGATCATTTGAAATGATCAAATCTGAGCAGTAAAAAGAAGAAAAGAGTCAAGAAAGTGAACCTACACAACTTATGGGACACCATAAAGGGGACCAATACATGCATTACAGAAATCCCAGAAGGAGAAGTGAGAGAGGAAGTGAAAGAGATTATTTCAAGAAATAATGGCTGAGACATCTTCAGTATGGTAGCATGAGAGGATCCCTTTGTATTTTCAATCTACAGGGAGTAAAACATCCATAACCTAACAAAGACTACATTGCTCAACATTCCAGGACACTGGAGAGATCCACACACTGGTACATAAGAAGGTGGGTGAAGTGCAGCACATAGAGGAGGCCAACTGGGGAAGCAGCAGAAGCAGTTCCCAAGATCCTGGACCCCTGGCTGCAGTGGCTGAGCTATCCACCCCTAGCCCCAGAGAACCTGGTGAAAACAGTGAATGTTTGTGCATGACTCCAGCCTCCAAGCCAAGACATTACCTATGGCAATGGGGAGAAGATCAGCAGCAGAGGTGGAGACCCATGATCCTAGCCTCCCAGCCACAGCTCAGAGCCTAGTAGTAGCAGTAGAGGTGAACACAGGACTCTGACCTCCCAGCCACAGCAGCACCTGGGGCCATAAGGAAACAACAAACAGCAGAGGCACAGCCCCATGAACCATGTTCCTTCCCCACTCTCCCCCTCCCCATGCCACAGTGGTGGAGCATCCGACTCAGGTTATCCTGGACACCGAGGAGGCATCAGTCATCCCTGTAATCCCTGTGGCAAAGCCATTGACTGAAGCAACACTGGCAACAGCAAGGCATCAGTGACTCCTGGAGGTGCAGGCAGAGACCACAAGAGTACTGGTGACACTATAATAGAGGCAGTGGAGGGTGGTACATCTGGATCCTCAAATAGAGCCAGCCGCAGCTTAGGTAAGGGAAACCAAAATCTAGTTCTATAGCACCACCTACTGGAAAACAGAAGAAAGGCCTTTAACCTCTAACTGCTTGAATACTTGGAATCGAAACCAAGCCATACCTAAATAAGAAAAGTGTTCACTATGACAAATGTGCCAGCAGAGGAATAATTCAGTAAGCATCATGAAAAGCCATGGTATAACATGGCATCACAAAAGGAAAATAGCAATCCTCCAGAAACCAAACATAAAATGATGGAAGAATGTGACCTAACTGATAATTCAAAATAGCTGTCATGAAGAAACTAAATGAGAAGAAGAAAACTCACAAAGTCAGTTCAATGAGCTCAGGAATAAAATCAATGAACAGAAGGAATACTTTACCGAGGAGAATGAAACTCTGAAAAAAGAACCAAACAGAAATTCTGGAGCTGAAGAACTCGATTAGTGAGATGAAGAATGCACTAGAAAACATTGGAAATAGAGCAGATTATACAGAAGAGAGAGTTAGCAAGCTTAAAGATAGACCCTAGAAATGATTCAGGTAGAAGAAGAGAAAATTAAGTTTAAAAAAAATGTAGAAACTCTATGAGAATTATCTGATTGTTAGAAAGAGGAACATAAGGATAATGGGTATCCCAGAAGGAGAAGAGAGAGAGAAAGGAGCAAAGAGCTTATTAAAAGAGATAATAGCTGAGAACTTCCCAGACCTGGGGAAGGAACTGGATATACAAATCCATGAAGCTAATATAATACTCAATTACTTCAATACAATAAGACCTTCTCCAAGACACGTGATAATGAAACTGTCAAAAGTCAATGACAAAGAAAGAATATTAAAGATAGCCAAGGAAAAAATCCAGTAACCTGCAAGGGAACCCCCATTAGGTTATCAGCATATTTCTCAGCAGAAACTCTAGAGGCCAGGAGAGAGTGGAATGATATATTCAAAATATTGAGAGATAAAAACTAACAGCAAGAATACTTTACCCAGCAAAGTTATCATTGAGGTATGAAGGAGAAATAAAATCTTTCCCAGACACATAAAGGTGGAGGGAATTAATTGCCTCTATACCTGCCTTACAACAAATGTTGAAAGGAAGTCTCTTACCCAAAACAAAAAGGCAAAGGCAAAGGCATACAAAACTTTGATAAGGTGACAAATAGACAGACAGAATTGGAAAATTGCAACCCTATATCAGAATAGCTTAGTAAACACAATTATAACAGAAAAATTAAAGGGAAAGGAAGCATTAAAGATAACAATAACCAATTCAGTTTGGTAATGAACTCACAATATAAAAAGGGGTAATTTGTGACAACAAAGATATAGAAGGAGAAGAGGAAAAGAATGGAACTTGCAAAGGCAAATGAAGATAAGATACCAGCAGCAGAAAAAGAACTGTCTTATCTATGAGACCTTTTATGCAAAGCTCATGGTAACCACAAAACAAAAATTCAGAGCAGAGACACAAAACATTAAAAAGAGAAAACTGAGAAACACATCACAGAAAATCACCAAATTGAAATGGCAGACAGAAACACAAGGAGAAAGAAACAATGGAAATATAGAGCATCCAGAAAAGAGAAGAGAAAATGGCAATACTAAGCACTTATATAAGTTTCATCCTAAATGTAAATGGATTGAATTCACCAATCAAAAGACAGGGTTTCTGGATGGATTAAAAAAGAAAACCTAACAATATGCTGCCTCTAGGAGACTCATCTCAGCTTCAAAGACATAGGCTCAGAGTGAACTGATGGAAGATGATACTCCAAGAAAATGGCAAAATGGCAACCAAAAGAATGTGGGTGTATCCGTACTTATATCAGAGAAAATAGATGTCAAGCCAAAAGAGATAACAAAAGACAAAGATGGACATTATATAGCGATAAAGGGGACAACCCATCAAGAAGACATAACGTTTATTAATATATATCCACCCAAAATAGGAGCACCAAAATATATGAAGCAACTATTAATAGACTGAGAGAAATTGACAGCAACACAATAATAGTAGAAGACTTTAATACCCCACTTACATCAATGGATAGATCATCCAGACAGAAAGTCAACAAGGAAACATTGGCCTTAAATGAAACATTAGGCCAGATGGACTTACTGGATATATGGAGCACATTCAATCCAGAAGCAGCAAATACACATTCTTCTTAAGGGCAAATGAAACATTCTCAAGGGTAGACCATATTTTGGGGTAAAAAATAAGTCTCAATAAAGTTGAGAAGGTCGAAATCAAAGCAAGCATCTTTTCCAACCACAACAGTATGAAACTAGAAATCAACTACAAGAAGAAAGCTGAAAAAGTCACAAATATGTGGAGACTAAACAACATGCTACTCAACAACTATTGGATCATTCAAGAAATCAAAATAGAAATAAAAAAGTACCTGGAGACAAATGAAAATGAAAATGAAAACACAACATACCAAAGTCTATGGGATGCAGCAAAAGTGGTACTAAGAGGGAATTTTATAGTAATACAGGCCTGCCTCAAAAAACAAGAAAATCTCACATAAACAATCTAATATTGCACTTACAGGAACTAGAAAAAGAAGAACAAATGAATCCCAAAGTAGGTAGAAGGAAGGAAATAATAAAAATCAGAGTGAAAATAAATGAAATAGAGACTAAAAAGATAATAGACGAGATCTATGAAACTAAGAGCTGGTTCTTTGAAAAAATAAACAAAATAAACAAACCTTTAGCTAGATTTACTAAGAAAAAAAGAGAAGTCTCAAATAAATAAAATGAGAAATGAAAGAGGAGAAAACGTAATGGACACCTCAGAAATACAAATAATTATAAGAGAATACTATGAAAAGCTATATGCCAACAAATTGGATAACCTAGAAGAAATGGATAAGTTCTTAGAATCATACAACCATCCAAAACTGAATCAAGAAGAAATAGAAAATCTGAATAGACTGATCACTAGTATGGAGACTGAAATAGGAATCAAAAACCTCCCAGAAAACAAAAGCCCAGGTCCAGATGGCTTCCCTGGTGAATTCTACCAAACAATCAAAGAAGATTTAATACTTATGCTTCTCAATGTCTTCCAAAAAGTTGAAAGGAGGGGATGCTTCCAAACTCATTTTATGAGGCCAACATCACCCTGATACCAAAACCAGACAAGGACAACACACAAAAAGAAAATTATAGGCCAATATTGCTGATGAACATAGATGCAAAAATTGTCAACAAAGTATTAGCAAACCAAATACAACAAAACATGAAAGGGATCATTCACTATGATCAAGTGAGATTTATTCCAGGGATGTAAGGATGGTTCAACATCCACAAATCAATCAATGTGATACAACACCAATTAACAAAATAAAGATTAGGGGCCAGCCTGGTGGTGCAGCGGTTTAGTTCGCACGTTCTGCTTCCTGGCAGCCTGGGGATGCTGTGGTAGGCACCCCATATATAAAGTAGAGGAGGATGGGCACAGATATTAGCTCAGGACCAGTCTTCCTTGGCAAGAAGAGGATTGGCAGCAGTTAGCTTAGGGCTAATCTTCCTCAAAAAAATATTAAAATTGAAAATTAAAAAGAATAAAAACTATGTGCTTATCTCAATGGAGGGAGGTAAAGCATTTGATAAATTTCAATATCCATTTATGATGAAAACTCTCAATAGAATATGTGTAGAAGGAAAGCATCTCAGTAATATAAAGGCCATATATGACAAACCCACAGCTAACATCATAGTCAATGGTGAAAAAATGAAAGCTAGCCCTCTAAGAATAGGAAAAAGAGAAGTATGCCCACTCCTATTTAACATAGGATTGAAAGTTCTAGCCAGAGTAATTAGTCAAAAAAGAAAGAAAGGAAGGTAGGAAGGATGGGAGGGAGAGAGGGATGGAGGGAGGGAGGAAGGAAGGAAGGAAGGAAGGAAGGAAGAAAAGTCATCCAAATTGGAAAAGAAGAAGTAAAACTGTCATTTGTTGTGGAAGAAATGCTTCTGTATATAGAAAACCCTAAAGAATCCACCAAAACTATTAGAAATAATAAATGAATAGAGTAAAGTTGCAGGGTACAAAATCAACGTACAAAAAGAAATTGTGTTTCTATACACCAACAATGAACTAGCAAAAAGAGAAATCAAGAATATAATCCCATTTATAATTGCAACAAAAAGAATAAAATGCCTAGGAATAAATTTAACCAAGGAGGTAAAATACTTGCACACTGAAAACTGTAAGACATTGTTGAAAGCAATTAAAGAAGACACAAAGAAATGGAAAGATATTCCTGCTAATGGGCTGGAAGAATTAACATAGTTAAAATGTCCGTATTACCTAAAGAAATCTACAGATTCAATGCAATTCCTATCAGAACCCCAATGACATTTTTCATGGAAATAGGACAAAGAATCCTAAAATTTAGATGGAACAACAAAAGACCCAAAATAGCCAAAGCACCCTGAGAAAAAAGAACAAAGCTGGAGGTATCCCACTCCCTGATTTCAAAATATACTACAAAGCTGTAGTAATCAAAACAGCATGCTCCTAGCAGAAAAACACACAAATAGATTAGTGGAACAGAATTGACAGCCCGGAAAGAAACTCACACATTTATGAACAGCTAGTTTTCAACAAAGGAGCCAAGAACATACAATGGAGAAAGGAAAGTTTCTTCAATATATGGTATTGGGAAAACTGGACAGCCACATGCAAAAGAATGGAACTAGACCACTACCTTTCACCATACACAAAAGTTAACTCAAAATGAATTAAAAACTTGAACATAAGACCTAAAACTATAAAACTTCTAGAAGAAAACATAGGCAGTACCCTTTGACATCGGTCTTATCAATACCTTTTTGGATATGTTTCCTCCACAGGCATGGGGAACAAATGCAAAGATAAACAAATGAGACTACATCAAACTAAAAATCTTGTGCACAGCAAAGGAAACCACCGACAAAACAAAAAGATGACCTACCCATTGGGGAAAGATATTGGCAATCATATATCAGATAAAGGGTTAATACCCAAAATATGTAAAGAACTCATACAATTCAATAACAAAAAAGCAAACAACCCAATTAAAAATTGGGCAGAGGTTCTGCACAGACATTTTTCCAAAAAAGATCTACAGATAGCCAACAGGTATATGAAAAGATGTTCAACTCACTAATTATTAGGTAAACAGAAATCAAAACCACAATGAGCTATCACCTCATGGCCATCAGAATGGATATTATTTAAAAGACAAGAAATAAATATTGGAGAAAATGCAGAGAAAAGAAAACCCTCATACATTGCTGGTAGGAATGTAAACTGATGCAGAACACTATGGAAAACATTATGGAGATTCCTCAAAAAATTAAAAATAGACTATGATATGATCTAGCTTTTCCACTTTTGGGTGTTTATCCAAAGAATAAAAAACGCTAATTCAAAAAGATGTATGCACCTTTATGTTAACTGCAGCATTATTTACAATAGCCAAGATGTGGAAACAACCTACGTGCTCATTGATGGATGAATGGCTAAAGAAGATGTGGTATATACATATACAATGAAATACTACTTAGTCATAACAAAGGTGAAATCTTGCTCTTTGCAACAGCATGGATGGACCTTGAAGGTATTACACTAAGAAAAATGTCAGATGGAGGAAGACAAATACTGTATGATTTCACTCCTATGCAGACTACAGAAAACAACAACAACAAACAAATACATAGGTACAGAGAACAGATTGGTGGTTACCAGAGGGGAAAAGGGTAGGTGGAGGGCAAAAGGGATAATGAGGGACATTTGTGTGGTGACAAATGGAAACTAGACTTTAGGTGGTGAACAGGATGTAGTCTATACAGAAGTCAAAATATGATGTACAACTGAAATTTATATAATGTTATAAGCCAATGTTACCTCAAAAAATTAAAAAAGAAAGAATGGCCAGAAACTTCTCAAATTTGAGAAAAGACTTCCATCCACAAATCCAAGAAGCTCAAGGAATGACCCACATGAAGACACATTATAATCAAACTGTAGAAAGACAAAACAAAGAAAGAATCTGGAAACAGCTAGAGACATAACTCATAACATACAAGGGATCCTCAACAAGATTGTTAGTGGATTTTTTGGCAGAAACCTTGAAGGCCAAAAGGCAGTGGGATCATATAAAGTGCTGAAAGAAAAAAATTGTCATCTGAGAATTCTATACCCAGAAAAATTGTACTTCAAAAATGAGAAAGGAATGTAAAGATTCCCAGATAAACAAAGAGGGAGTTCATTACCACAAGATGTGTCCTTCAAGAAATGCAAAAGGGATTCTTTCAAGTTTCAATGAAATGATGCTGGATAGTAACTCGAAGCAGTATGAAAATATGAAATTCTCTGGTACAGGTAAACACATGGACAAATATATAAACCAGCATTATTGTAATCTTGGCTTGTAACTCCGATTTTTATTTTCTATAAGATTTAAAAGACAAATGCATAAAAACAATTATAAATCTATATTAATGGGTAATAATATATAAAGATGTAATTTGTGATATCAACATAAGGTGGAGGGTGGGCAGAGCTGTAAAGGGGTAGAATTTTTGTATGCACTTGATGTTATTTTTGTTTCAATTCAAAATATAGTGTTATAACTTTATATTGTTACATGAAATACAGTAACCACAAAGAAAATATCTGTGTAATATTCACAAGAGGAAATGAGAAGGATATCAAAACATATCACTAACAAAAAATCAACTGAACAGAAAGGATGGCAGTAGTGGATGAAATGAGGGACAAAAAAGCTATAAGACGTAGAAAATAAACACCAAAACGGCAAAAGTAAGTCCTTGCCTATTACTAGCTACTTTAAATAAAAAAGGATTAAACACCCCAATCAAAAGTCAGAGCTTGTCAGAATGCATGAAAAAACAGGATTCACCTATATGCTGACTACAAGAGACTCACTTTACATTTAAGGACGTGTATAGGTTGAAAGTGGAAGTATGGAAAATGATACTCCATGCAAATAGCAACCAACAATTTGTTATTATCGCTTATAGTTCTGTAAGTTAACTGGGCTCAGATGGGTGGTTTCACCTGTGCTTCTCATGTGATGGCATTCAGTGGCTGGGGCAGGAGTCATCTGAAGGCTCAGCTGTGTATCCAAGATGGCTTCCTCAATCACATGGCACCTCTGGGCTCTCCTCCTGGCCTCTCTCTCTAGGAGAGTGACCTAGAATTTTTTCATGGCTCAGGGCTTTAAGAGTAAGGAACAAAAAGTTGTAAGGACAGTTAATGCCTGTTCCCAGAACTGGTACAACTTCACTTCTGCCATATTCTATTGGCCAAAGGAAATAGCAGGTCTGCTCAGGTTCAAGGGGGTGGAGAGAATCCCTCTCTCTCTTTTTTGGGTGAGGAAGATTGGCCCTGAGCCAACATCTGTTGCCAACCTTTCTCTTTCTGCTTGAGGACGATTATTGCTGAGCTAACATCTGTGCCAATCTTCCTCTATTTTGTATGTGGGGTGCTGCCACAACATGATGAGTGGTGTGTAGGTCCACGCACAGGATCCGAACCTATAAACTCTGAGCCACCAAAGTGTAGCACACAAACTTAACCACTATGCCACCTGGGCCAGCTGGAGAGAATCTGTCTCTTGAAGAGGGAGAGGCATGGTCACACTAAAGAGAAGCAATGGGGATGGAAGGTATTGTTGTAGCCATCTTTGGAAAATACACAAAATCTAAAAGATCCCATCTGCTGAAAGAGAAGAGCATCACCAATCCCACTCCCCAAATCTAAGTCCTATGGTTCTATCTGGTGGAGGGACCATGTCTAAGGGAGCAGGGGTGGAGTGAAAGCTCTAAATAAAGTCCCATGTATAGCCACAATTTTCATTTTATTTGAGTGAAGCTGTGTGTTTTTTCCTACATAAAGAGGGCCCACAAAGCTGTCTTTCAGGATCTCTCCAGTGCTGGTGACAACACGGTTCCCTCCCCCACAGTTCTGCTTTATATCTAAGTTGATCTGAGTCCTGGTTTCAATTATATGAAACATCAAACTTGGACATATCCTGGCCCAGATAAAATTATGCTATTCTCTGTCACTTTCCCTTCCAGCACTCACCAGAGGTCTAAGCAAGGACCTGCTCTATCTTGGCTTTCAGGGTGAGGTAGTTCCCAACCTCTGCCTAATCTTCTAGCTTCCAGAGATAAACCTGTTGTTCAAACAGTCCAGTTCATTCTGAAGCCTTAGCCCTACACTAAGAACTCTCCTCCTCTCACTCACCTTGGCAGAGATTGGATCCAGTGGAAAGGCCAAGAGAAATCCTGGCTCAAAACATCCACTGTCATTTCCCTATGAGCAAAATAAAACCAACAAAGCCACACAATATGGAGTATTGAAATGGATAAAAAAAAAATTACTATGATAAAAATTTGACAAATGTTTCATTTTTGTTAATGTCAACTTTTTTTCTCCTAAAAGTACAGATAGAATAAAGGCTAAATAGCAGAAGTGATTGCTCCACTGGAAGAGAATATGCTTCTGAGTTAAAAAGATGGAACCAATCTAAGACATGATCCATGAAGGAAGTAATTGATAAGCTGGACTTCATTAAAATTAGAAACACCTGCTCTGAAAAAGACAATATCAAGAGAATTAGAAGAAAAGCCACAGACTTGGAGAAAATATTTGCAAAAGACATATCTGATAAAAAAGTTTTACCTAAAATATACAAAGAGGTCTTAAATCTCAACGGTAAGAAAACAAACAATCCAAATAAAAAATGAGCCAACGACCTTAACAGACATCTCACCAAAGAAGATACATAGATGGCAAATAAGCATATGGAAAGATGCCCCAAATTGTCTGTCATCAGGAAAATGCAAATTAAAAAATAACAATGAGATACTACTATACATGCATTAGAATGCCCCAAATCTGGAACACTGACAACACCAAATGTGGCTGTGGGTGTGGAGAAGCAGGAACTCTCAGTCATGGCTGGTGCGAATTCAAAATGTTGCAGCCACCTTAGAAGACAGTTTGGTGGTTTCTAACAAAACCAAACATATTCTTACCATATGATCTAGCAGTCGCATGCCTTGGTATTTACCCAAAGGAGATGAAAACTTATGCCCTCATAAAAACCTGCACACCAACTTTTATAGCAGCTTTATTCATAATTGCCAAAACTCGGAAGCCACCAAGATGTCCTTCAGTGGTGAATGGATAAATAACCTCTTGTACATTTAGACAATGGAGTATTATTCAGCTCTAAAATAAGTGAATGAACTTCTTTCACTAAATGAAAGAAGTTAATCTGAAAAGGCTACATACTGTTTGATTCCAACTGTGTGACTTCTTGGAAAGACAAAACTATAGAGACAATAAAAAGATCAGTGGTTGCCAGGAGTGGTGGGGAGGGAGGTGAATAGGCAGAGTACAGACATTTTTTAGGACAATAAACACACTCTGGATGATATTATAATGATGGACATATGTCATTATACATATGTCATATGTACATATACATATGTCATATACATATGTCATTGTACAAACCCATAGAATGTACAATGCCAAGAGTGAACCCTAAGGTAAACTATGGAATTTGGGTGATTATGATGTGTCAATCTAGGTTCATCCTTGGTAAAAAACGTACCATTCTGGTGAGTGATATTGATAATAGTGGAGACTATGCATGTGTGGGGACAGAGTATATGGGGAAATCTCTGTACCTTCCTCTCAATTTTTTTTGTAAACCTAAAAGTGCTCTAAAAAACAGAGTCTTTAAAAAATTAAAGAAAAACAGTTTAAGAAAACCCCCAAAGAACCAGAATGACCACAGAGTGAGCAGGACTTTGGAGAGCTACATAGGACTAGATCTTGGGGCCCTCGGACTGCCACACTTAGGGAGGACTCATCTTCTGGGTAAAACTAAATTTTCGTTCTCCTTTTTTTGTTCTTAAGACCAAAATTTCAAAATGCCAAGAGACAGAGGTTAGCCAAAGGATTTATTCCCTTTACCTCCTTAGAAAATGCACTGTCAGGGAAAATCCATTTTGTTATGGGCTGAATTGTGTCCCTCCAAATTCATTTGTTGAAATCCTAACCCTCATATCTCAGAATTGGACCATATTTGGAGACAGGGGCCTTAAAGAGAAAATTAGGGTTAAATGAGGTCATTTGGGTCGGCCCTAATTCAATATTCCTGGTGTCCTTATAAGAAGAGGAGCTTAGATTCTGCTTCAAGATGGGCTATGAAGATCTTGAACTCACCTCCTCCCAAGGACACACTGAGTCTACAGCCACATATGGAACAATTTCCTCTTTAAAAAACCTAAAGGCTGGGGGGGGCCAGCCCGGTGGCACAGCGGTTAAGTTCGCACATTCCACTTCTCGGCCGCCTGGGATTCACCGGTTCAGATCCCGGGTGTGGACATGGCACTGCTTGGCAAAAAGCCATGCTGTGGTAGGCGTCCCACATATAAAGTAGAGGGAGATGGGCATGGATGTTAGCTCAGGGCCAGCCTTCCTCAGCAAAAAGAGGAAGATTGGCAGTAGTTAGCTCAGGGCTAATCTTCCTCAAAAAACCCAAAAAACAAAAAACAAACCCTAAAGCCTGGCTGAGTGATGACTACACATCAGGCAAAGGAGAAGAAAACCATATCCAATTGGGTAGGAGAGCCTGGGACATAATCTCACCCACTGTTGTGAGCATGGTGACCCATAACCAGGAGGGAACTAAAAACCTGGAGCTTCTCCCTGAGGAGCAAAGGGAGAACCCAAAATGGGCACCCCAACTTTTAAGACATGCACCTGAGAGATGAGTCCCCAAAACATCTAACTTTGAAAACCAACAGGGCTCGTGTCCTGAGACCCACAAGACTGTAGCAATCTGAGAAATTGCTCTTAAAGGGATTGTGCACTTGGGATCGCCCACGCCAGGACCCAGCTGAGGCAGCTTAAAGTAAAGGAGGCTCACCTGCTTCTATTAAAGGTTCAGCCACAGAGGCAGGCACCTACTTTAACATGCACATCTAGGAGCTGCTGGATCACCCTCTGGGATGGAGACTGGTAGGCACCATCTCTGTGCTGTGTCTTTGCCATGCTCCAGTGACTCCTAGAAGGGGTCTTTTACACACATCTGGTGCCCTGGTTTCTGCAGCTACTGCCTAGGGGATGCTTCTTGATCTCCTGGCTCTAGAGGCCAAGGAAGCCAGCATCCCTTGTCCCATGGGACTTTCAATGTCACCCAGAAAGGAACTCATACACCTGTCTGGTACCCCAATTTTTTTCACTGTTGCCAGGTATATAAGCAAAATTTAAATTACAGAGGTGTATGGGGAGGCTATTCTAGTTTAGACCTGATTCTCCTAAAGTTGCTTTTAACCAGAGAATCCTGATTTACGGCCTGGCAAACATACATTTTACATCTGCTTTAATCACTACCTTAAAGTAAAGAATGTGCTTTTGAAGATAAGGATGAATGCCTCTCTCCCTATGATACCAATACCAGTACTCCTTTGGAAGATATATTTTCCTTCCCATAATGCCAGGGTTGTGTTGATGCCGGGGTCCCGCCCTGGCGGAGTCCAGGTTCCTGAGGGATGGACGGCGTCGGCGCGATGAGGGGAAAATAAAGGGGACGTGAGACTTGGGTTGGTGTTAGCAAGTCCGACTTTACCGTGCACAAGTGTCGTTTATATATTTTTCAGGATTGGTACAGAAATAGTTCTACAAATATTCTCAGAGAGATAAGGAAGTAAAAAACGAGCACAAGAATATTTATTAGCATTCTGTTCTATAGAGCATAAGGTTAATGGTAGTCTTCTCCGCAATTAACTAGTGTTTGTTGTCTCTAAGCTAAAGGAGATAGGTACCTAGGCATCTGTTGTAATTCATGGTAAAGTTAAATCAAAGAGAGAAGGTCCAGGCCTCCGGACAGGACAGCAGTCCGTCTGGTTACATCCTTGGGGAGCCATCCCTGCCTCCCTCAATCATTTACGCCATTAGTGTAGATGGTTAATGGGAACAAAAGGCGACTCCAGGGTGTCTTATCCCCAGGGCCGTCTGCATTCTCAGCGGGCAGTTAAACATCTTTACTTTTTCGCGCCCTTTAGGGGGTGGAAGCATTCCTTTGTCTTTTAGATTGTCGAGCTAACAGTCCCTTAAGCACACTGCCGGAGAAAGTATCATTTTGTTAGTAAAGGGCTGAAAAGCTAAGCTAAACTATATATCTTCACGAATAAAAAACAGAAATAAGTATAAACATAACCTTGCTAGGAAGCATGCATATAATTCAGAAAATATCAGGGGTATCGGCCGGCCATTCTTCACTGAGGGGCATTCTTGCACCCCTCGGCCCTTCTACTCATCAATTATTTATTATTTATTGCTTTTAGGAGAAAACCTCTATAACATTTTAGCAGAAAGCAGAAGGTCAAGAATAATATATAGATACTTCTTGATCATCCAATTAACCAGCAAACTTAGAAGGACGATGCATATATATATATTTAGACAAAGAACTGGAGGGAGAAGGAAACATTAACCAGATGGAGACCATAAACCTAACTCGACATCTTATCTGGGCAGGATTCCTTTCTGATTGTCTCAAATGGGACTGTGTGCTCCTCCATTAATTAACTGAAAAATATCTTGAAAGTTACCTGCAGGTGGTCACATTCTCTTACTATATCTAATTTTCCCAGGAGGTAGTGCCTCCCAAGCAGCCACCCAAAGGAGTGAAAACTGGAGGTTAAGAAAGGAAAAGGAATGAAGGGCAATTAGAAGCAGCACAGGTTTCAGAACTATGTGAGGGGCTGGCCGGTTATTCTTCACCAAGGGGCGACCCTGCACCCCTCGGCGTTAATCGGCTGGACCCTGTCAAACAGCCGATCAAATGATGTAGCCACGGCTACCAGCATGTTGATCCACTATGTATGTGCAAAATACCTCCTTGAAACCTTGAAAGAACCTACCCCTGTCATACTTTGTGTATGTTTCTTTATTCTGAAATGGTATATATCTGTGCTGAAAACCACACTTCTCTGGATCGCTTTCTTCATCTGCATTCCCAGGCTATAGTCTTCAGCTTGGCTCAAATAAAACTGTCTTCTGTTCTTCACTATAGATTGATTATTGATTATTTTCATTGACATTTCTTGGTGTAGTCAGCAGAATTTCAGAGAAACTTACCTGAGTCCACCTGGAGCCTAATTTGAACTGGCGCTTTGTAGCAGCAGCGGCCAGTTGACCCCCTCTGGCTTCAGTGCACTCTTCAGGTGCTTCAGTAACTTGTCCTTAAATCTAGACCTCCTTATTTAAGTTGATGATCCTGACTTTTATTTGAGCTGTTTTACGTCTTAAAATTTGGCATCTTAAGGGGATACTGGTACAATTCTTAGCTAAGAGGAAGCTAGAGGGAAATTCCTAGGCAAGGGAAGCCTAGGGGGAAATTGGAGTAAACTGGGTTGGCTGACTTTTTAATTTGGCTTAAAATTGGCAAAGATTTATGCTTATAAAGTCTGAAGAAATTGACAACAAAGCGAGAGCCTGAATTTGTTCAGCTCTGAAGAAAAGGGACACTTGTTCCTTCCAGCTGCAAGGCATTCTCAGGCAGTTGAGAATCTAATGGAAGCATCTGAGGTTGATTCTTGTGACATGCAGTGGTTCCACAGGGAATTCCATTGTGATTGTACACTTTAAATAATTAACAGTCTGGAGATGCACACGTAAGGATTTGTCATCCAGTTCTCTGAGCTCACACAGTAGTTAGACTACTGATGGAAGGAACTGAGGCACAGAAGAGAGTGTTCGTGGCCTTTTAGAAAGTGACATTCACAAGTAGCACACTTTTGACCCATTACACTGTCCTTAGGAATTGTTCAGACTTTATAGTAAAATGAAACTAAAAGAAAATGGGAAATTGTGCTTCTAAAGATGACAAGCTTCCAGATGGGCAGCCACTCACTGGCACTCTGGCTGGCTTTCTGTACAATATGTACAGAGCCAATACTTGCAAGTACTTAACAAGATGAGAAAGTTTGACAAAAGATAACTTAAATCTTAAGGCCAAAATGGGGAATGTTCAACTTGCCAAAATTAGTTTATTTACACGCACAATTGGAAAACGTCGGCTATAAAATTAAACCAGTAGAACAGAAAGCATATTTTAATTGGTATTTGTAAGCTTCAAAGAGTAGTAATGACCAAATGACATCTTTACAGAAAACTAACCTAAAATTATGAGTCTATTGCTAAATTGGAAAAAAGCTCAGAAGGTGTCCCCCTTCTCCACTGCCTCTTCCTCCTTTCTGAATTTCTGTACCCTGACATGTCTGCTCTACCTCAGCCTCCTCCATCTCCAAAGGAGAAATTAACTGAATCCCAGGGGACAAATGCTGAGAGTCCTAACATCATTGTGACTCCCTTTAAGGAGAAACTTGCGACTGAGAGAGGTGAGCCTGCACTTACATATACTTCTTGGACTAGAACTGAACTTAAGAATTTAACTAAGGACTTTCCAGACACTTTACAAGATCCTTTAGGATTTTCTCGAGAAATTGATCTGTTAGAACATGTGAACCAGGATACTCAGATTTATATCAGCTGTGCATTTGCTGGCATCCAAAAGCAAAGCAAGGGAGTGGATAAATAAAGCAGAATGGAAAACACCCATGGAAGGTTTTCCTAAACACAAACCTATTGATCTTAATAAATGTAGAGAACTTTCTCATAAGCTATACCAAGCCATTCCCGAAATTTTTCCTAAAAAGATAGATTGGACAAAGATCCACCAATGTAAACAAAAGCCCAGAGAAACTATTTTTAACTATTTCAAAAGGTTTGAAAAAGCCTTTAAGTAATACTCTGGATGGCCCATGAAAGTTTCCAAGATCCTTAAAATGATCCACTGTTAAATTCAGTATTTTTAGAATGATTAGATGAAGAATTGGTACAATTAATTAAAAGATATGATTTGAACTAGGCCACAGTCAACACAAATACCCTTCTCTCTCATGCAGATAAACTACCCAAAACCCTGCAAAAGAAAGAAAAAGAAAGAGCCACTAAGGTTATGTATTTACAACTGCAACAGCTTAGTGGCCTAATTAAGAAACCATTTTCAAACCCTACCCAAAGACAAAATGACCACATTTGTTATTACTGCAAAAAACCTGGTCATTTCAAATGAAATTGCTGTAAATTCAAATGGGACTTAGAACATGGCAAAGTCAAAAAGGAATAGGGTGCTCCAAGGATTATGAGAGGGCATTTTCCCTATACCTTAGGGGAAATTGAAATAACTATCAGAGGGGAACATTCAAGGCCATTGAAGATACCAGGGCTACCTTATCTGTTCTTTAACCCTACCCTTATTCTTTGCCCTCCCCCTCGGAGTAAACAATCAATTCAAGTAGTAGGGATTACTAACTTACCAATGCAAGTCTTTAAATCAGAGCCAATAATCTTTCAAGAGGGAAATATGTTTCTCCTGGTGAATTGTGCCCCGATTCATTTGATAGGATGGGACCTTTTAGAAGCATATAATGCTCATATTGCCTTTGCACAAAGGGTGAAATGCTTCTAGATCTAGAAAATCTGGATGCTGACCAAAGTCTAGTTACTGAAAAATTGATGGGTTATAAAATCAGTGGCTCAGATAGACCAAGAAAAAATTGATGACCTGTTATTGCAAGTGCCTAAAGAATTGTGGTCATCTTCTTCTTCTGATATCAGAAAGATTAAATCAGCTACTCCTGTTAAGATGACTGTTGACAACTCTAAGCCTCTATCTAACATTTGACAATACCCACTTAAACCAGAGGCATTAAAATGAATAAGACCTATTGTTCAGGAATATCTTGAGAAAGGACTTATAATTCCTTGTGCTAGTCCTTGTAGTACACCTATATTACCAGTAAGGAAGCCAGCTAGGTAGAGTTGGAGATTTGTTCAAGATCTGAGAGCTCTAAATAATATTGTGATTCCTCAAGATCCTGTGGTTCCAAATCCACACCCTTTGCTCTCAGCCATTCCAGTTGACAGCTGCTAATTTTCAGTAATTGATTTATGCAGCACATTCTTTAGTGTCACAGTAGAAAAAGACAGTAAATATCTTTTTGCCTTTATGTGGGAAGATCACCAGGATACCTGAACGGTTATGCCACAGGGCTATACTTAAAACCCTACTTATTTTTCTCAAATACTCAAGGCTGATTTAGCTAATGTAGATTTTCCTAATGGTTCGACCTTAATTCAATATGTAGATGACTTGCTTTTATGCTCCAAGACTATATTAGACTCCCCAAAGGACACTAATCTACCTATTACAAAAACTAGCATTTGAGGAACATAAAGTATCCAAAGATAAACTCCAATTTTGTTTACCTATTGTAAAATATTTGGGGCACATAATATCTAAGGATGGACTATTGATTGATTCCAAAAAGATTAAAGAAAAGTTGGCTTTTTCTTTCCCCAAAACAAAACAAAACAAAAATTGAGGGGACTTTTAGGACTAAGTGGATACTGTAGGAATTGGATACCTAACTTTTCACTCATTGCTCAACCTTTATATACAGTGCTTAAGTCTGACCAGCCTGACCTAATTGAATGGACTCCAGAAGGAGAAAAATCCATGAGCACCTTAAAATACATTCTGGCTCAAGCTCTGGCTTTAGGTCACCCCAACTACAACTTGCCATTTTCTCTCTTTGTGCACAAAGATAAAGGAAATGTCTTAGATGTATTAACTCAAAAACTTGGTTTTCAACATTGACTTATAGGATATTAAAGTCAGCAATTAGACTTGGTAACAAAGGACTTCTGCCTTGTATGAAGGCTATTTTGGCAACAGCTCTCTTATGTAAGGCTATTGAAGAAATGGCAATGGGGTCTCCTTTAACTATTTATGTCCCACATTCAGTTGAATCTCTTCTAAATTCCCATCACACTCAGCATTACTCTGTAAGTCAATTAGCCTCTCATGAAGTCCTGCTGCTTTCTGCACCTAATATTTCCTTAGCTCAATGTAATAGTGTTAATCCTGCAAGCTTCTTCCAGCACCACAGGAGGAAAATGACCATGACTGCATTTTATTAACAGATTATCTTCATGTTCTTAGGAACGACTTGCAAGAGACTCCTGTTGATAATGCCGATCTAATTTGGTTTACAGATGGGTCCTATTTAAAAGAGGAGCAGGGATATTACCGAACTGGATATGCAGTAATGTCCACAGTAAACAAAATTGAAGGCTCTTATTTACCAGAGATAAAATTGAAGCAACAAGCTGAATTAATTAATTTAACTCAAGCTTGCCAACTAACCAAAGATCATATAGTGAACATTTATACTTATAGACGTTATACCTTTGGAGTGGCACACAACTTTGGAATGCCATAGAAACAATGAGAGTTCTTAATCAATTCAGAGCACCCTCTATTTTTTCCACCTCCTCTAAACTCCATATAAAATAGACTAGAACATAATTGCAAAAGTTTTAGTTAACAATAAAATGTCATTTAAGGTTTTCCTTATACTGTGTTTTTTTTTTCCAGTCCACATCTGAGTGGGTCCCTGATGGCAATGTCTTTTTACAATGGGCTCATTCCTTTACTACACACAAAAATCAGGCCAATTGTTGGATATGTGGACAACTCCCCATTTCTGGCACATCTTGGTTACCTTGGTGGATATCTCCCTTCCAGGGCACATACTGGAAAGCTTTAAAACAATTTATGATGATGAAAAGATCAAGTTCAAGTGTTTATAACTCACCTGACATTACTAATTTTGATCATGAAACCTGGCCAATGGCCCATACTATTAATGATATATGTCATAATTTTTTTTCTGCTGCTCAAACCACTCAATTAGCTCAACAATTTGTAATTAAAACAAAAAACTAGATACTACAATAATAGCTATGGAAGGTTTCACACAAATTTGGGATGGATTTATTTGGCTCACTCCTAGCTAGGGATCTTTAAATATACCACCAACTTTATGCTGGGAACAAAGAAATCATTCCATACAAAATCAGCCTAACTGCAATCGAAACATGGGATGGATACTCCACCCCTGAGTCATGTCAAAATACCAATATGTATAAAGAGAGTGACTGGTTTGGAACAGACTGGTTCCAATGACCAGGCATTTTCTGGGCAGCTCCTGGTGGAACTCAATGGTTATATGCAACAAACGTTTGACCCTGGCTTCCACCTGGGTGGCTGAGGTGTTGCACCCTGGTTTTCCCTTGGATGTGAGGAAGGATTTTCCCCAAGTTAACTGTCACCAGTCTCCCTCTGTTTAAAGCCAGGTGGACTTGTTCAGTGTTTCACTTCTCTGATCACCTAACTGCTATATTTGTTCCTTCCTCAGGATTAGAAGATGTGATACTGCATATAGAAGTCCTCACTAAGTTCACCCAACCAACCCTTAATGATAGCCAAAGTGGAAGAGCATTATTAAATACTGGAAAGTCTTAAATGAGAAATAGAAATAGAAAATTTCAACAGACTATTAATAGTAAGGAGAATGAATCAGTAATAAAAAAAACTCCCAACAAACAAAAGTCCAGGACCAGAGAGCTTCACTGGTGAATTCTACTAAACATTCAAAGAAGAATTAATACCAATTCATCTTAAACTCTTCCAAACAACAGATGAGGAGGGAACTCTTCCAAACTCATTTTATGAGGTCAGTATTACCCTGATACCAAAACCAGGCAAGGATGCCGTAAGAAAAGAAAATTACAGGTCAATGTTCCTGATGAACATAGATACAGAAGTCCTCAACAAAATATTAGCAAACTGAATTCAACATACGTTAAAAGGATCATATAACATGATCAAGTGGGATTTATTCCAGGGATGCAAGGATGTCTCCACATCCACCCATCAGTCAATGTGGTGCACCACATTAATGAATTGAAGGATAAAATTAATATGATCCTCTCAATAGATGAAGAAAAAGTATTTGACAAAATTCAACATCCATTTATGATAAAAACTCTCAACAAAGTGGGTATAGAGGAATTGTACCTCAACATAATAAGGGCCATATATGACATGTCCACAGCTAATATCATACTCAGTGATGAAATCTGAAAGCTTTTTACCTATTTCAGAAGCAATCAAGCATGCCTACTCTCACCACTTTTATTCAACATTGTATTGGAAGTCCTAGCCAGACCAATTAAGCAGGGAAAAGAAATAAAAGGCATCCAAGTTGGAAAGGAACAAGTAAAATTGTCACTGTTTACAGATGACATGATGTTAAATATAAATAATCCTAAAGACTCCATAAAAAAACTGTTAGGACTAATAAATTCAGTAAAGTTGGAAGATAGAAAACCAATACACAAAAATCTATTACATTTCTATACACTAATAACAAACCAATAGAAAGATAAATCAAGAAAATAATTCCATTTACTTTTGCATCAAAAAGAATGAAATATCTAGGCATAAATTTAACCAAGGAGATAAAACACCTGTATACTAAAAACTATAAGACATTAATGAAAGAAATTGAAGAAGACAAAAATAAATGGAAAGATATACCATGTTCATGAATTGGGGAATTAATATTTTTTAAATGTCCATATTGCCCTAAGCAATTTACAAAATCAATGAAATCTCTATCAAAATTCCAACGGCATTTTTCACATAAATAGAACAAACAATCCTAAAATTCGGATGGAACCACAAAAGACCCAAAATAGCCAAAGCAATCTTGAGAAAGAAAAACAAAGGTGGAGGCATCATGCTCCCTGGTTTCAAACTATATTACAAAGCTATAATAATCAAAATAGTACAATATTGGCAAAAAAAACCAGACACATAGATCAATGGAACAGAATAGAGAGCTCAGAAAGAAACCCACACATATATGGTCAATTAATTTATGACAAAGGAGCCGGGCATATACAATGGAGAAAGGACAGTCTCTTTAAAAAATGGTGTTGGATAAATTGGACAGCCACATGGAAAAAAATGAAACTGGACCACTGTCTTACACCATACACAAAAATTAGCTCAAAATGAGTTAAGACTTGAACATAAGACCTGAAACCACAAAAGTCCTGGAAGAAAATGTAGGTGGTAAGCTCTTTGACATCAATTTTAGCGATGATTTTTTGAATCTGACAACAAAAGCAAAGGCAACAAAGAAGAAATAAAAAGTGGAACTATATAAATTAAAAAGCTCCTGTACAATAAAGGAAACCATCAGCAAAATGAAAAGGCAAACTAGCACATGGGAGAAAATATTTGCAAATCATATATCTGATAAGGGCCTAATATCCAAAATATACAGAGAACTCAGCAAAAAAAAAAAACAAAAAAAACAAAACAAAAAAAACAACCAACAATTAAAAAATGGGCAGAAGATCTGAATAGACAGTTTTCCAAAGAAGACAAACAGATGGCCAACAGTTACATGAAAAGATGCTCAACATCATTAATCATGAGGGAAATGCAAATCAAAACCACAACCACTACACACCTGTTAGAATGGCCATATTAAAAAGACAAGAAATAACAAGTGATGGTGAAGATGTGGAGGAAAGGGACCCCTTGCGCACTGTTGGTGGGAATTTAAATTGGTACAGCCACAATAGAATACAGTATGGAGGTTCCTCAAAAAATTAAAAATAGAACTACCATATGATTCAGCAATTCCACTTCTGAGTATTTATCCAAAGAAAACAAAAACACTAACTCAAAAACATATATGCACCCCGTTGGTCACTACAGCATTATTTACAGTAGCTGGGATATGGAAACAAGCTAAGTGTCCATCAATGGATGAATGGATAAGAAATTGTGGTATAGGAGCTGGCTGGTGTCATAGTGGTTGAGTTTGCGAGCTCTGCTTTGGTGGCCAGGGGTTCACCGGTTCGGATTCTGGGTGTGGACCTGCGCACTGCTTATCAAGCCATGCTGTGCCAAGTGTCCCACTTACAAAATGGAAAAAGATGGGCACAGATGTTAGCTTAGGGCCAATCTTCCTCCCCAAAAGAGGAGGATTGGTGGCAGATGTTAGCTCAGGGCTAATCTTCCTCAACCAAAAAAAAAAAAGAAAAAAGAAGTTGTGGTGTATATATATATACAATGGAATATTATTCAGCCGTAATAAAGAATGAAATCTTGCCATTTGCGACAATGTGGATGGACCTTGAGGGCATTATTCTAAGTGAAATAAGTCAGACAGAGAAAGACAAATATCATATGGTCTCTCTTACATGCATAATCTAAAAAAACCCACAAAAAACAAGCTCATAGATACAGAGAACAGATTGGTGGTTGCCAGAGGTGGGTGGTAGCAGAAATGGGTGAACTGTTTTCTCTTTTAGTTTAAATAAATTGAATAATTTATAATAAACCATTTTTTTAAAATTTTAAAAAGAAGAGATTAGGACAGAGACACACACAGAGGAAAGACCACATGAAGACACAGGGAGAAGAAAGCCGTTTGCTAACCAAGGAGAGAGGCCTTAGAAGAAGCCAACCCTGTTGACACATTGATCTCAGACTTCCAGCTTCAGAACTGTGAGAAAGTGGATTTCCGTTGTTTAAGCCACCCCATCTGTGGTGCTTTGTTATGGCAGCCCCAGCAAACTTATACACAAATATTACCTTTTCTGCCCTGCCACGTATCTAAATGTGAATACTTCAAGAGTCTGAATTGTCTGGGACTCGAAAGCATAGAGTGGATCAATTGACAGTTGACAAAGGTAGAGGTTGAAGGGTTGTTTCCAAGATACCATGGGTCCCACTGGGTGACACACTAAAGGGGACATGTTCCCATTACTTTTCAGTTTCATTCATCTTATATCTAATCACAAGCTATATTTAACTTACTAGGGATATTGAGGGAGCAAAGTTTTCCCTAATTTTATAGAAAGATGATGAACAATCATAATTACTTAAACTAAAATGGGCTTTCAGCCAGGGCTTTGTAGGTGTTTTGTGTTTTCCACCTACTTTTATGCAACACGCTCCTGAAAAACTCTGGCAAGAGTAAATGTAATCACTTTGATTTCCCTCTTCTGATTGACCCCTTGGTCCTCACTGCATTTCATTAAGGTTACTAGAATGGCTGTGTTTATCCATGATTCACAAATGAATAAAAAAGGGCCTAGGAGTTGGAGAGATTTGTCTGCTCCACACAGCAATTTAGCAGTGGAGCAATGACAAACATTTCCTACTCCAGTTCTCTGGTGGCCATGGGAATTGCAGCTCTTCTTCCTCATGTGTGTGATTCCTTTTAACCAGAGAAGGAAGGTACATGATGAGAATGAAGTGGCAGGGCTCTAGTCCTTGTCTTTGATTTACTGGGCTGAGGGAATGGAGACAGGCTGCCACTGATTCTCTTAATTCCAGCTTCCACTGGCCATCACTCAGCTGAAAGCTGGAAGAAGGTTTATCTTTTGCACTCAGGATGTCAGGACCAAGATGACAGAGAGTCCCCACTATCTAACACAGAAAAGGCAAAGGTCACCCCCATTCTCTGAATCATGTTCCAGTTTTCTGATTACTTGTACTTTTCTGCAAGGTAACTATTTCTCCTTCGTTCAAGCACCAGCTGTCACAGGAGACACAAACACTGTGGCTGCCTAGCGATCCCCCCCTTACTTCTCTCAGAGACAACATGGCCATTTCACAAAATTCCTGAAGACATGGCCAACATATGTAAAAGAACACTGGGAGATGCCTTGGACAAAGGTTATATGGATAGGTGGCTATGCCCTCTAGGCCCTTTATCCATAGCTGTCGGGGTTTCTTGAGCATGAAATGTTCCAGAGACAGCCAAACCCAAGCTCAGAACCTCAAACCAAAGATCCAGGGGATATCAGCCCTGGCTAGATGAGTGCTGAAATCTAGAGAGAACAGGAAACCTTCTAAATATTGACATATCTAAGTTGCAAATCCTGAATCATGGAAGCTGGCCTCCAGCCCGGGAGGGAGAGATCATTGTATCTGGTCCATCTCTGTGCTACTGCCTGTCCCTCTGCCCCTGCTATCCTCTACCCTCCTTGATCCCAGAGAGCACAGAAAAATTCTCCTTTTGATATGTCTTGCCATAAATTAAGTTAAACGACATTTGATTGCATTAATAAAAGCAATTTTAATAAAAGATGAAGTTTAAAGAATGCTGTTTCACATGGGTTTAGAATGAATGAGTGGATTAAGTAGTGAGTTTTGAGAAAATGCACATAAAAACTTTAATTCCTAGTGTCATTTATTTCAATAGACCATGGGATTCATAAGTGATGTCAAAATTAATACAATAAGGTGCAATCATAAATGTGTGAATGGACAGAAACATGAATGAAAGGAAAGGCACACAACAAGAAAAGGGGTTCACATGAAAAAAGCCTTCATTTGACAGTTTTACTGATCTCTCTGGCCAGGATGGAGAGAAAGTATACAAACCCAATAACAAAAATATGCTTTCCTGACCCGGTCAATTGATTAAGCATAAAATACAATGAATTAAATGCAATCACTTATGTTTTAACATTATAAATAAGCAATAAAGGAAACATAATCCCACCATCACTAAAAATCATTCAAGTTACAATAAAATAAAGCTTAGAAATGTATCTTCAGTTTCCAATTGTAGTGATTATAATGTGCCCAGGAACACTAGGTTTGCAGCATTTGGCTTTTATAAGAACACCTAAAACACCTCAGGGAAGATGCCTTAATAGACCCTATAGCGGGACCACAACCAAAACCAATGAACAATAGGAGAACAAGCAATCACATTGCTTTAAAATTTTCATGTTGAAAAACAAATCTTGAGAGTGGCTGACTGGTTCCTAACTTAAACTACTACCATCTTAGATCATATGTTAGATTGGCAAGGAAGATATAATGTCTATATGTTTTATTTTTATAAAGCAAATGATTCACTCTACTTTCTGATAAAATACACTGTTAACTTAAAATCTTAGTGCTAGCAGTACAACATTCAAATAATTAGGTGCAATCCTATCTGACAGATGCTGTGTGTGCACAGTGAAGCTTAGGGAATATCAATAAAAAGTAAATGCCAACCTGGAGTTCCTAAGTTGCAAACTAAAAGGAAATTCTATGAATTTTAATAATCATGTTCTTGTCTTTTTATGCTAAACGAAGACACCCTAGAATGAATTAGAAAAAAAATTAGCCCACAGAAGATAGAAATTGCTAGGTTAAAATGAACGTTAATTGGAGAAAAGATGAATGGAAGAAAAGTTGCAGAAACGAAAAATGTAAAAGAACTGTGAAACTTATCATCCACTTGGCTGGAGGTAAGCAAAGTTCCTACTCATCCATGAGATGGGAATTAGAATGGTAACTATTACACAAAGTTGTTATGAGGATTAAAGAGTATTCGTATTTCAAAAGCTCCTAGACAATGCTTGATACATAGTAAGTACTGAAGTCTTTGCTAAATAAATAAAATATACACTAGAATGATGCTAAATTTAAGATCTTCTTCCTTTCTATATACCCAGTATGCTTAAAAGTATGCTAAAACATCCACTTACACATTTGCAGTAAAATGTTTCTGGAAAGAGGAATAACCTGTGGAAGGTGTCCATCATCTTTTACGCTAAACTTGACATATTATAATACACTCTTCTGTTATATTGTAACAAGTCTTATACAAGCTTACCTTACTTTTCTTTCTTTTTCAACCACATGACATAAAATTCCATTGCAGGTTTTAAAATTTAGCTTATATAAGTAATATTTAAAATATAGGAGCCTTACAATGCTATTTATAAGCCAATTGGATAAAATAACTCTTCAATAATAAACAATATTTTGAATAAATTTCCCACCTTATCATAAATTTGTAATTGGAAAAGAACTTTATTTCAAATACAGATGAAAATTCAGCACTATTTTTTTTATATCCAGAGAGAACAGTGATAAATAATTTCCCTTCATATGGTTCAGATATTTTATTAAGTCCTAAGTTTAAGAAAATCTTACCCTTGGAGTAAGTTTAAATCACAATTTTCATTGAATTGGGGTTCCTTCCAAAGGTACCAACAGCAAAGCTATTGGTAACAATGATGGATGGACTGAATAAAAAGGAAATAAGGGCAGATTGTTCATTTTGTTTCTTTACTGCTGCTCTGTCCATATGTGGTTGTTTAAATTCAAATCCATTAAAACTGATAAAATTTAAAATTCACTTCCTCAGTTGCATGAACCACACCCCAAGTGTTTAAAAGACACAGGTGATCAGTGGCTACCATGAAGAACAGCACAGATATAGAACTTTTGTGAGTAATTATGGAATGACAACAACTTAGAGTTACAATTCCTGGCAGGATCTCTTCTCTGATTAGTAGTGGCCCATCGTCTTTGTGAATAAAGGTTGATTTTTCCAATTACACATAAGAATTAATATTACTTTTAATAGTTTTACATTGTAAATTATAATCTAGAGAGGTGCATAGATTATATTTACATTTTAACAAATGGTCTTATATGGAAGATCCATGTAACAAAACCAAAAGTCAGGGAGAAAAATGTTACAAGCCACAAGTTTCCTTACCAGTTCACGCAGCAATAATATCTTTTTGCTCTTCTGAGGGTGAATCCCATCCTGATTTCATAGTAATCATGTTCAGGCTTTTCTGTAGAGGCCTACCTCTATCTATGCATCTCTAGACAATATAGATTATTTTGAAATTTATATAAATTTTGATTTTTTCATATAAATCATGCTATATGTATACTTTTGAGATCTTATTTTAGCTCAGCAGTATGTTCGCTAAGTTGATATAGGTACCTGGACAGCATTTGTCTTTGTTGTTGTGCAACATTCCATTGAATAAGCATATTGCGGTTTATATTGTTCTTTCTATTTTATAGAAAACATATTATTCTTTCTATTTTTTGTGGTCATTTGTTTTGTTTTCAAGTTTTGGAAATTATAAACAATGCTGCTATAAGCCTTCTTGTATATCGATGCTGGTGCATATGAGCACATATTTCTTTAAATTACTTGTCTCGCAGTAGAGTTACTGGTGTATGTGCATATTATCCTCCTGGAGTGGATAACGCCACACTGCTATCCAAAGTGGCTGAACCAGTTTCCACTATGGCCAGCAGTGTGTGAAAGCTCCTGATGCTCCATGTTCTCACCAATAGTTGGAACAGTCACACAATTTATTTTAGAAATTCTAGTGGTTTTTGCCATGGTATCTCATTAAGGTTAGCTATTATAACCTTATTGAGATATGTCACATACCATTCACCCATTTAAAGTGTACAATTCAATGGCTTTTAGTATGTATATTTACAGAGTTGTGCAACAATTACCACATTCAATTTTAGAACATATTCATTACCCCAAGAAGAAACCCCATATCCATTAGCAATCAATCCTCGTTTCTACACCCCCAATCACTTCTTCCCTGGCCCTAAGCAACCACTAATCTACTTTCTGTCTCTATAGATTTGCCTATTCTGGACATTTCATAGAAATGAATCATATAATCTTTGGTCCTTTGTGACTAGGTTCTTTCATTTAGCATGCTTTCAAGGTTGTTTATGCTGTTATGGTTTTAGTTCGCATTTTTCTAACAATTAATGAGGTAAAGCACATTTCCGTGTGTTCACTGGCCATTTAGATTTCCTCTTTTGTGAATTTCTGATGCATCTCCCTCCCTCTACTCACTGTGCTCTGTGCCCCAGGAGGCTGCCTTTATGGATTACTTTATGGTATGAATTACTGTACCTCCAAATGCTCCCTTGCCTTCTGGCAAATTTGGAGCATTAGACCATCTATCTATTAAATAATCTGTCTTAGACTCATTGATCTGAGCATTTTTATGTATTCTGTGTATTACCCCTTGGTTGGGAATATATGGCAAATATTTTCTCCTGTTCTGTGGCTTATCTATACACTTTTTAATGATATCTTTTGGTGAACAGCAGTTATTAATTTTAAGATGGCAATATGAATCAAAGCCAGCCCTGGTGGTCTAGTGGTTAAGATTCAGCAATCTCACCTCCGTGGCCTAGGTTTGTTTCTGGTCAGGGAACTACACCACTCACCTGTCCATTGTCATGCTGTGGTGGCTGCATGTTGCTGTGATGCTGAAAGCTATGACACCAGTATTTCAAATATCAGCAGGGTCGCCCATGGTGGACAGGTTTCAGCAGAGCTTCCAGACTAGATAGAGTAGGAAGAAGGACCTGTCCATCCACTTCTGAAAAAGTTGGCCACGAAAACCCTATGAATAGCAGTGGAGCATTGTCTGATATGATAATGAGATGAAAATGAGATGATGAATGAGATGATGGTGCAAAAAGGCTAGGCAGGGTTTACCTCTGCTGTACACAGGGTCACCAGAAGTTGTAATCAACTTGTCGCTAACAACAAACATGAATCAAATTTTTCTCTTTAGTAAATCTTTTCTGTGTTCTGTTTAAGAAATTCTTTCTAAGATTTTTTTTCTGCAATCTTTTCCGAAATTTTGTAGATTTCAATTGAGTTTTTTACTATATACAATGTGAAAAAGAGGTTCAAAGTCATTTTTTTCCTTCATGGATAGCCAACTGTCAATTCACTCCTTATTGAAAACTCTGCCCTTTCTCCCCTCCTTTAAAGTCCTACCTCCATCAGCAATCAAGTAACCACATACATCAGGGACTGTTTCTGGTCTCCCTGTTTTGTATACTACTCCGTTTTTTCCTCTCTTGGAGGATTTTGTTCTAATTGTCATAGCTTTCTAATATGCCTTTCTATTAGGTAAAGTAGGGCCATAAATTTTGTGTTTTGACTTCAAGTGTCTTTACTATCACTGGCAACTTTTCGAGTTTCAGAAACACTTTCCAGTTCCACCAGTTAATCTATTTATTCATTTTTATTTATTTATTTTTTTATTGCAGTAACATTCTTTTTATGACAGAGATTACATTTAGCAAACCGGTTTGGGGACAACTGACAAAATTAATATTGAGATTTACAATTCATAAATGTGAGCTACACCTCTGTTAAATACCCTTTAATAAAATCTTACTGGGAGTGACAGCATAAAAGTGGAGACATAGGGCTATTTCAACTTCAGTCCCCGTCACAAGAAGACCGACTAGAAACTATCCATAGGAAAGACACAGTTGTGGAAATCACAGAACCTGGAGTGAAGCTGAAGCATCTCTTGGACAACAGAGACTTAGAAGAACGCTATTAGAAATGTAAGAAGATCAGTTTCACTTTGACTGCATTGCCTCTCCCACAGACTGGCACAGTGCCTCTCCAAGCACGCCTCTCTGGGCTTATAGTTTCTCCAGTAGAAAAGAGATCCAAAGTAGACATCCATTTCTGAAGCATTGTTGAGGAGCAATTTCTCTGTGACTGCCTGATCACAGAGTACAGCCTGAAGCTCAGTCCAACTGCAAAGCCTGTCTGCAGCCCTGCCTGGATGTGAAGTCCACCCAGTGGCACCATCTGATTGGGCAGCACAGCCTGAGGCACCACCTGACTAGGAGTGATTGCATAGCATGGCACACAGCCCTGACTAATTGTGGAATCCAGCCAGTGACACTGCCCTATCAGGGAACAAGCCTACAAACCTGGAAAACCAGAGGTGATGGCAGAGCCCAGCTAGTGGCTCCATCTGACCACAGAGCACAGTCAACAACTTGCCCAACTAGGGAGCTCATCTAGCAGCCCTGCTTGAATGCAGTGCCCATTCAGGAGGCCCACTCAACTGTGGAGACCAGCTAATGGCACCCTCCCTGCTGACCTCAGAGCACAGGCAGTGGCCTTGCTCAACTGGAGACACTGATAGCAAGCCCTGCCTGCCCATGGACACAGTCAGGTGAACCATCCATTATCGCAAGCTGAGCTGAAGAAAACCTGTAAAGTCTGGAAGAAGAGACCACTTACTCAAATGCACAGATACAAACTCAAGGAATGAAGGATTATGAAGACTCAGGTAAACGTGACATAAGCAAAGGTAACCAACAAAACTCCAAGAACCGACTCCAAAGAAATAGATCTATGAACCATCTGAAAAAATTCAGAACAATTCTCTTTTGTTTGTTTCTGGATTGTTTTATTGGATTTGTTAACAAAAACAAAAATATTTTATTACTCTACCTACAAATAGAATAACATAGAAGCAATCAATTTATAAAATTGGCACTTAAATAATCTAAAATTATAAAACATCATCCTAAAAGTTATAATCCTAACAAGCTGTTATTTGAACCATTGTGTCACCACTTAATAGCAATAAAAGTAAGAGAAAAAGAAATCAGAATTATGAGTAGAGATAGAAAAAATCATCTTCTTGCACTTCTGGGTCTTCAAAAGTGAACTCACTATAAGGTAGGATCAACTTAGAAGGTGACTCACTTCTGTTCTGTTCTCAGGTTCTGTGGACAGAGGACTGGATCCAGTACTTGGGGTAGTGACATTTATGTTGCGAACAGAGGTGATGATGGGCCAGTGAAGACCCTCGGTGGAGAGGACTCCTGGGGAGGTTTCTTCTCAATTTCCAGAATTGGGGAAGGGCAGAGGGTCCTCTTCTCAGGAACTACACATGCAGACATGAGACTGTTCATGGTGAACTTTGTTTGAGGTAGAAGAATACTGACTGCTACCTAAATATTCACCAAAAGAAGAATGGGTATATAATTTGTGCTATCTTTACACAGTGGATTAATATTCAGTGGTGAAAATGAGCAGGGATTACATGTTTGAATATGGATAAATATGAAAAATGTAAAGTTGAAATTTTAAGGAAAGCAACATTCATAATGATGTTCTAAGTTTACAAACATTCAAAATAATATTATTCAGTGTTTATAGATACATAAACTGCATAGTAAAAGTGTGAAAGCATGCATGGGAACTATGTATGATTGTGGTTTTCTCTAGGGAGGGAAAAGGGAAGGAGCAGGAAGGGAGCAGCAAGGAGGACCAGAGAGCATCAACACTACAGATGGAGTTGGCACTGTCTGGTCCAGAAGAATCCTTTTAAATAAGTTTAGTGATCTATGACAAAATACAGACAAAAAAATTAGGAAAATGATGCATGAACAAAATAACCAATTCAATAGGGAAATAGTAATCATCAAAACAACCAAACAGAAATCCTATAGCTGAAGAATACAATGACTAAAGTAGAGAATTCAATAGAGAGCTTCAGACTCAACAAAGCAGAAGAATTACTGAATTTGAAAACAGATCATTTGAAATTAACCAGTAAGAGAAGCAAAAAAGAAAAATAATGACAAAAGTGAAGAAAGCCTATGGGATTTATGAGATACCATTAACAGAAACAATATACACATTATGGGAATCCCAAGTGTAGAAGAGAAAAAGAAAGGAAGGGAAACTCTACTTAAAGAAATAATTCATGAAAACTTCTCAAATTTGGGATGAGAAATGGACAACCAGATTCATGAGGCTTAAAAGGCCCCACATAGGTTAAATCTGAAGGGAGCTACACTGAGATACCTTATGGTTAAACTGTCAAATTCAAAGACAGAGAGAATTTTGAAATCAGCAAGAGAAAAGTGACTCACCATGTTCAAGGTAGCCCCCATAAGACAATAAGCTGATTCCTCAGCAGAAACTTTGCGTGCCAGGAGAGAGTGGGATGATACATTCAAGATATTGAAAGAAAAAAGCTGTCAACCAAGAGTAAAATACGTGGCAAAGCAGTTCTTCAGTAGTGAAGGAGAGATAAAGACTTTTCCCAAACAAAATCTGAAGGAGCTCATTACCAATAGACCTCCTTTACAAGATGTGCTAAAAGCCATTCTACAAGCTGAAAACAAAGGATACTAATTAACATCATGAAAACGTATAATAATAGTGATAGTATCTTACACTTTTATGGTGCTATGTGTTAATCAGTATCCTCAGCACTTTAAAAATATTAGCTCATTTAATCCACAGAACACATAGTGGGTGTGACCGTTATTCTTCCCTTTTACAGATGATGTAACAGGAACAAGGGACAAACCAGGAGCAGTCGTGGAGCTGGGTTTGCACCAGACAAAGTGGCCCCTGGGCCCATGCTCATCCCACTGCACTATTCCAGAATGTGAGGGTGAGTGGGAGTCCACCTTAGGGAGAGATTCTAGAGAGATAAGAAAAGTGGGCAGAGTGATTCACTCTGCTAGTCTGGCTCCATGTTTCAAGAGAAAAAGGAGCAACAATTATGATTCTGTGAAGGAAAATGTCACAGAGCTACAGCTTAAATCTGAGCATCTCCAGGAGAAGATCCAAGATGGCGGCGTGAGCAGACTTCTTTCTCTCCCCCTTCGAATCTACAACTAATTGGACATTCATCGCTTGACAAAGGATATCTATATAGCATCTCAGGACGTCGGAGAGACCCACACTGCTATACATCAGAAGGCGGACGGACTTCCCTCCCGGAGGAGGTGGAGATAGGTGAAAACTCTCCGACCCCGACCCCGAACAGCCTAGATCCTGTGGGCGGCTTTCTCCCTGCGGACACCCCCAGAGTATCGCCACATGCCAAGGGCAGGAGGGAGCGCACACCAGAGGAGCGATGGTGGAAACAGGTGAACAGACCCCTACCCAAGCCCCCCGCATTTACTCCTGAGACCAGAGGGAAGTTCCAGGGTTGCACACCGGAGGCCGTGGGGAAAACCCCTACCGGCCATAAGCGGAGAGGTCCCGCCCAGCATCAAGAACGCCTGGGGGCCCCCGGAGAGAAACCCAAGTGGCGTGCCAGCCCGCCGGCTGCTGCCTCCAGCTCCTCTGACCGGGCTTTCGCCCGGGAGGGGATCTGGACTACCGAAGATCTCCTGGGAGAAGTCCGGGGCTGGGTGGAGCTCCAGTGGCTGACAACTTGGCCCAGGGGAAAAACTCTGAAGTCCCGTCCCGGCGGCAGGCAGGGACTTTGCCTGCCGTTATCGGAGAGGCCCCGCCCAGCCTCCACAAAGCCTGGGGGCTCTCCCAAACGATGCGCCAGCCTGCCAGCTGCCGAGGCAAGCTCCACTGACTGGGCTCTCACCTGGGAGAGGCTCGAAACTACCAGAGATCTCCGGGGAGAGGTCTGGGGCTGGGTGGAGCTCCATCGGCCGGCTACGCGGCCTGGGGGAGAAACTCTGAAGGCCTGTCTGGGCAACAGGCAGGATCTTTGCCTGCCAATAGCAGAGAGGCCCCGCCCAGCATCCACAATGCCAGGAGGGTCCCAAAGAGGAGAATCTCAGGCAGGGCAGCAGCTGACCAGCTGCCACTGAACACAAGGTATCCGGCTATCCCCCAGTTAGGGCAATGAGCTCCCCAAGATCCTAGGGGAGCAGGCTGGGGCTGGGTGGAGTTCCAGGGACCTGGCACTGTGGCCCAGGGGGGAAACTCTACAGTCTCACAGAAGCCTCAGTGATAGCCTCTGCACAGCATGAGTAGAGAGCACCCATCTGACAACCACAAGGCAGAGAGACCTTGGGACAAAAGTAGCATAGCTAGGGGAGCTAACCACAGACTGTAGAAAATGCCCATAGCTCTGCTGTGACCCATAGTGGACAAGCGAGATTTTGTGGGCACCGACAGTGACAGAGCTGCAAATATAAGTGATCCTGCCCCTGGCCGCTGGGAAAGCCCATAAAACCACTGCAAAACCTAAGGAGGGACCACGTCTAGGTGGTCTGCAACAGTAGGCACCAGCAGTCTGAAGCCCCCCTGTGACGGCCTCCACAGCTGAAGAGGGAACCCATAGGATCACTGTGACTGCGTGGAGGGGCCCAGGCCCAGTTAGCAACAGCTGATAGGGTTCCTGGTTGGAGCAGTATAAACAGCTGTCCCCCCACCACACCAGTAGAAACAAGTGGAAGCAGTAACTAAACTCTATCTCTATGCAGAGGCACAAATCAACACCATCAAGCAATATGAAAAAATATATTAAATCTCCAGAACAGAAGGAAAATGACAAACACACAGAAAACAACCCCAAAGACAATGAAATATACAACCTAAATGATGATGACTTCAAAACAGCCATCATTAAAAAACTCAATGAGTTAAAAGAGAATTCAGATAGACAACTCAACGAGTTCAGGAGCTATGTCACAAAAGAGTTCGATACTATAAAGAAGAACCAAACAGAAATACTGGAAATGAGGAACACAATAGAGGAGATTAAGAAAAATCTAGACGCACTGAACAGTAGGGCCGATAATATGGAGGAAAGAATTAGCAATTTGGAAGATAGGAATATAGAAATGTTGCAGGCAGAGGAGGAGAGAGAACTAAGACTAAAAAGAAATGAAGAAACTCTCCGAGAATTATCTGAAGCAATTAGGAGATGCAACCTAAGGATTACAGGTATACCAGAGGGAGAAGAGAGGGAGAAGGGGGCAGAAAGCCTATTCAAAGAAATAATGGCTGAGAACTTCCCAAACCTGGGGAGGGAGATGGAACTTCATGTGACAGAAACCAATAGATCTCCAAACTTTATCAATGCAAGTAGACCAACCCCAAGACATATAGTAGTGAAGCTAGCAAAGGTCAATGACAAGGAGAGAATATTAAGGGCAGCCAGGCAGAAGAAATTAACCTACAAAGGAACCCCCATTAGGCTTTCAGCAGACTTCTCAGCAGAAACTTTACAGGCTAGAAGAGAGTGGAATGATATACTCAAAAATCTGAAGGACAAAAATCTGCAGCCGAGAATTCTCTACCCAGCGAAAATATCCTTCAAATATGATGGAGAAATAAAAACTTTCCCAGATAAACAAAAATTAAGGGAGTTCATTGCCACCAAACCTCCTCTTCAAGAAATGCTCAGGAAAACCCTCATTCCTGAAAAATCAAAAAAAGGAAAGGGACTACAAAACCAAGAGCAAAGGAGATAAGTAGAAGGACAACAAGAGAGAGTAGCAGCTCTCCATCAGAACAGACTAAACCATGGGACGAGAAACAAAGGAAATTGAAGAGAACCGGAAAACAAGACATAAAATGGCAGCGGTAGGCCCCCACATTTCAATAATCACTCTAAATGTTAATGGATTGAACTCTCCAGTCAAAAGACACAGAGTGGCAGGATGGATCAAATAACAAGACCCAAAAATATGCTGCCTCCAGGAAACACACCTCAGCCCCAAAGACAAACACAGACTCAGAGTGAAGGGATGGAAGACAATACTCCAAGCTAATAATGAACAAAAGAAAGCAGGTTTCACTATACTAGTATCAGACAAAGTATACTTCAAAGTCAAACAGGTAAAGAAAGACAAAGAGGGACAGTATGTATTGATAAAAGGGATTCTCCACCAAGAAGACATAACACTTGTAAATATATATGCACCCAACACAGGAGCACCAAAATTTGTAAAGCAACTCTTAACAGAACTAAAAGAAGACATCAACAACAGTACTATAATAGCAGGGGACCTCAACACCCCATTAACACCAATGGATAGAACATCCAGACAGAAAATCAACAAGGATATTATAGAATTAAATGAAAAATTAGACCAGATGGACTTAATAGATATATATAGAACACTTCATCCAAAAACAGCAGGCTACACATTCTTCTCAAGAGCGCATGGAACATTCTCAAGAATAGACCATATTCTGGGAAACAAAGCAAGCATCAATAAATACAAGAGAGTTGAAATAATATCAAGCATCTTTTCTGACCACAATGCTATGAAACTAGAAATCAACTACAAGAATAAAGCAGAGAAAGGTGCAAAAATGTGGAGACTAAACAACACGCTACTGAACAATGGATTATTGAAGAAATTAAAGAAGAAATCAAATATTATCTGGAGACAAATGAAAATGAGAAGATGTCATACCAAATCTTTTGGGATGCAGCAAAAGCAGTCCTAAGAGGGAAATTCATCGCAATACAGGCTCACCTCACAAAGCAAGAAAAAGCTCACATAAGCAACCTCAAAGGACACCTAACAGAATTAGAAAAAGAAGAACAAACAAAGCCCAGAGTCAGCAGAAGGAGGGAAATAATAAAAATAAGAACAGAAATAAACGATATTGAAACTAAAAAGACAATAGAAAGGATCAATGAAACAAAGAGTTGCTTCTTCGAAAAAATTAACAAAATCGACAAACCCTTGGCCAGACTCACCAAGAAAAGAAGAGAGAAATCTCAAACAAATAAAATTAGGAATGAGAGAGGAGAAATCACAACAGATACCAAAGAAATACAAGGGATCATAAGAGAATACTATGAAAAACTATATGCCAACAAATTGAACAACCTAGAAGAAATGGACAAATTCCTGGACTCCTACAACCTCCCCAAACTGAACCAGGAAGAAATGGAGAATCTGAATAGGCCAATCACAAGAAAAGAAATAGAAACAGTAATCGAAAACCTCCCCAAAAATAAGAGTCCAGGACCAGACGTCTTCTCTGGAGAATTCTACCAAACATTCAAAGAAGACTTAATACCTATCCTTCTCAAACTATTCCAGAAAATTGAGGAAGATGGAGTACTCCCCAACACATTCTATGAAGCCAACATCACTCTGATCCCCAAACCTGACAAGGACAACACAAAGAAGGAGAACTACAGGCCGATATCACTGATGAACATACATGCAAAAATCCTCAACAAAATTCTGGCAAACCGAATACAGCAATACATCAGAAAGATTATACACCATGATCAAGTGGGATTTATACCAGGGACACAGGGATGGTTCAACATCCATAAGTCAATCAACGTGATACACTACATTAACAAAATGAGAAACAAAAACCACATGATCATCTCAATAGATGCAGAGAAAGCATTCGACAAGATCCAACACCCATTTATGATAAAAACCCTCAATAAAATGGGTATAGAAGGAAAGTACCTCAACATAATAAAGGCCATATATGATAGACCCACAGCCAACATCATACTCAATGGACAAAAACTGAAAGCCATCCCTCTGAAGACAGGAACAAGACAAGGGTGCCCACTTTCACCAATCCTATTCAACATAGTACTGGAGGTGTTAGCCAGAGCAATTAGGCAGGAAAAAGAAATAAAAGGAATCCAAATAGGCAATGAAGAAGTAAAACTCTCACTGTTTGCAGATGACATGATCTTATATGTAGAAAACCCTGAAGAATCCATAGGAAAACTATTAGAAACAATCAACAGCTACAGCAAAGTTGCAGGGTATAAAATCAACATATATAAATCAGTAGCATTTCTATACACAAACAATGAACCAACAGAAAAAGAACTCAAGAACTCAATCCCATTCACAATCGCAACGAAAAGAATAAAATACCTTGGGATAAATTTAACCAAGGAAGTGAAAGATTTATACAATGAAAACTACAAGACTTTCTTGAAAGAAATGGACGACGACATAAAGAGATGGAAAGACATTCCATACACATGGATTGGAAGAATAACCATAGTTAAAATGTCCATACTACCTAAAGCAATCTAAAGATTCAACGCTATCCCAATCAGAATCCCAAGGGCATTCTTTACAGAAATTGAACAAAGAATCCTAAAATTCATATGGGGCAGCAAAAGACCACGAATTGCTAAAACAATCCTGAGTAAGAAAAACAAAGCCGGAGGCATCACAATCCCTGATTTCAAAACATACTATAAAGCTACGGTGATCAAAACAGCATGGTACTGGTACAAAAACAGGTGCACAGATCAATGGAACAGAATTGAAAGCCCAGAGATGAAACCACACATCTATGGACAGCTAATCTTCGACAAATGAGCTGAGGGCCTACAATGGAAAAAAGAAAGTCTCTTCAACAAATGGTGTTGGGAAAACTGGACAGCCACATGTAAAAGAATGAAGATCGATCATTCTTTTTCACCATTCACAAAAATAAACTCAAAATGGATCAAAGACTTAAAGATTAGGCCTGAAACAATAAATCTTCTAGAAGAGAATATAGGCAGTACACTCTTTGACATCAGTTTCAAAAGAATCTTTTCGGACACTATAACTCCTCAGATGAGGGAAACAATAGAAAGAATAAACAAATGGGACTTCATCAGACTAAAGAGTTTTTTCAAAGCAAGGGAAAACAGGATTGAAACAAAAAAACAGCCCACTAATTGGGAAAAAATATTTACAAGCTACCTATCTGACAAAGGATTAATATCCATAATATACAAAGAACTCACACAGCTTAACAACAAAAAAACAAACAACCCGATCAGAAAATGGGCAGAGGACATGAACAGACATTTCTCCAAAGAAGATATAAGTATGGCCAACAGACACCGAAAAGATGTTCATCATCACTAATCATCAGGGAAATGCAAATCAAAACTACACTAAGATATCACCTTACACCCGTTAGATTGGCAAAAATATCCAAAACCAAGAGTGACAAATGTTGGAGAGGTTGTGGAGAAAAAGGAACCCTCATACACTGTTGGTGGGAATGCAAACTAGTGCAGCCACTATGGAAAACAGTATGGAGATTTCTCAAAAAGATAAAAATAGAAATACCCTATGACCCAGCCATCCCACTACTGGGTGTCTACCCTAAGAATATGAAATCAGCAATCCCAATAATCCCATGCACCCCTATGTTCATCGCAGCATTATTTACAATAGCCAAGACGTGGAACCAACCTACATGCCCAGAACCTGACGACTGGATAAAGAAGATATGGTATATATACACAATGGAATACTACTCAGCCATAAAAAAGGACCGAATTGTTCCATTTGCATCAACATGGATGGACCTGGAGGGTATTATGTTAAGCGAAATAAGCCAGACAGAGAAAGACAAACTCTATATGACCCCACTTATAGGTGGAAGTTAACATATAGACATGGAGAACCGATTGGGGGTTACCAGGGAAAAGGGGAGGGCGGGGGGAGGGCACAAAGGGTGAAATGGTGTACCCACAATATTACTAACAATAATGTACAACTGAAATCTCACAAGGTTGTAATCTATCATAATCTTAATAAAAAAAAAAAATCTCAGCATCTCCAGCTGTGAGACAGATGGCTGGAAGGGGAAGACAAAGTAAGTCAGGAACCACCTCTGAAGATTTTCCTCTCCTGGGAATTCTGCAGAAGTTTCACTGCCATTATTGCCAGCTCTAATGTGTTGTTCTTGATTTTTCCCCAGGACTGATGACACCTCCTCCTGTCTAGTTTCCATTGGGTTTCCAGGTTCTAGGGAAGTCAATCAGAGTTAGTGGAGGATTGTCTTCATAAAAATGGGAAAATTCCAGAATCCTCCCTGGACTCTGAGACACCCAGAGAAGCTCCTCCCACCCCTGCTGGTCTTGTGGGCCCTGACCTTGACTGAGATCTGGGCTGGTGAGTAAAGAATCAGAATAAACTGATGCTGGGGAGGGATGAGGGACAGGGCCACCCTGGTGGGTGCTAATCAGGCTGCTTACCTGGTACCTTTGCCTCTTGCTGGGGTCCCCAGACTCCTCATTCATTTTGGTTTCTCTCCACCCCACCCCACCACACCCTCATTCTTCCCTGGTTTCTAGTCCCTCTGTCCCTCTTCTCAGTTTCTGGCCACACAGTAAAGAGGCTTGCCAGGTGAGGGTCTCCAGGGCTGACGGAGATGTGGGAGGGAGCCTGCGAGGTGGCTTGGTTCCCATAGGGAGGCAGGAGCCAATGCATCCAAGGAGGCAGGTGGCAGGTGGAGAGACTCAAAGGGAACAAGGCCAGGGCCAGAGGCTCCCTCCCCTCCCCAACACCAAAGTGACAGGTTCTGGGGCAGACACCCCAGGCCCACACTCCCTCAGGTACTTGGAAACCACTGCGCTCCTCCTCTGTGACTTGGGCCCTCATTTAGTCAGTGTTACCTTTGTGGATGACACACAGTTCCTATGCTTAGACAGTGACAGTGATGACCGGAACATGACGCCACAGGCCCTGTGGGTGGAAAAGATGGGACTTGACTATCTGCGCTTTGAGGGAAAGTACCCTGGGAAGGTACGACAGCCAGGGCAAGGCCCGTGAGTGACATCAGACTCTGGGCACAGGTCCTGACATCTTCCCCCTCCCTCACCCCAACAGGCAGGGATCTCCCAGGTGTTGTGGGTGGGGCTTCATGCTTCCTCACAAGTGGGAAGGACAAGTGCAGATTTTGCATCAGGTTTCATTTTCAATCTAGATCATGACTGACTTTTGCTGTGGCCAACCACAGGGAGGAGGCTGCAGTGGAAGGGGTCATGAAGCACGCTGGACAGGATGACCAGGGACCCCTGCCCAGGCTGGTGCCCACAGAATCCAGGGTCCTACATCTTGCAGATGTTGCAAAACTGTGTGGTGGTGCCTGAGGAGAAATTCAAACACAGGTTCATTTACCCGCCACAGGAGGGTCAATAACTAGAAATGCCAGGCTTGTGTCAAGGAGGTTTATCATCGAAAGGCAGCCAGATAAGGAGATGGGAGTTAAAACTCAGATCCACCTTCTCGAAGGAAAAATGGTAGGGCTTTTTACCTGGGGTTTTAGGTAGGGGAGGGAGAGCATGTGCTGGGGTTTTAGGCAGGGGGGCGGGATATCAAGCCTTGCTTGTTGGTGCCTCCCCACCAGCGTGCATTTGGCCTTGAAGACAATTTCTTTTCTCTTGACTATCTGGATTTTTCTGCTTAGTTTTCATCTTCTGCCTGTGTTTGGCTTTGTGAGGCTGAATCTTGATGTCTGGACCTTGACTTCCTGGGAAAGACAGCTCTCTCATATACTAAGGAGGGACAGAGAGACTGGCTAATTTTGAACAACAGTTGATTATACTGAATATGCACAGCTGCAGTTAGCAAAGCTTATCTCCAAGTCTTTTGCTCTAGGGAAGATTTTTTTAACTTCATTCTTGGTTTCAAGAGGACCCTTTGAGTGTGCCTTCCACAGTGAGGACTTCATCTCTTATCTGAAGATGTGGTAAGTGCTTAATAATGCAAATACAATATTATAAATTACAAAGAAAACATTGAGGTGAGAATATCACATTGAGTCAGAATCTTTGCTGTGCTGAGGCAGGTGGCAGGTGGGGAGAGAAGGGCAGGTGGAGGAGGGCAGGAGGGTGAGGGGCATGAGAGCTCACTCTGTGCTCAACCAAGTCTCTGCCTTGGCCATTTCTTGCCTATTGGTGAGCTTCCTTCTGTAATTTGTGCTTGTTCTTTAGGAGATGTTGTTGCTCCAGGTCAGAGGGCCCCAGACATCCTGCAGGCTGAACCATTCTCCAGAACTACGAGATGGAGGGCTGAGAGGAGTATGTCTCAATCCTGCCCTCTGTTCTCCTCTTTTTTGTGTGTTCTTGGATGTTCATTTTATCCCTCTCATCAGGGGTTTTTATGAATGTTATTTTGTAGGAGAACCGCTATCTTTAGGCTCTGGCTGTGCTGACACTTGGGGTAGGTACATGAAGGACATTGGGAGTCTCATTTATCCATTTGTGCCTTTCACTTTTTCTATGTCACAATGTTAGGCTTCCTTAGGAGAATTATAGTTACTCCTTCCACTTACCTGGGCATCATCAATTTCTTGGCCTTCATGGAGCAGACACCTTGATCTATGGAGCTGGTAGCAGACATCACTGTTGACTCTAGCACTCTCTTCCATTTTTGGAGCATGGCCTGGCAGGGAAACCCCAGACCCAGCAGCTCTACTTCATGAGAGGAACACTGAGGACAGTCCAGCCTGCAGGGATATAGCAATGGAACCTAAGAAGGGCAGCCCAGCCTCCTCAGGAATCCCATGGAGTAGGGTCAAGGGGCACAGTTGGGTGATGATCATCTCCCTAAGCCAGGGATCCAGTCGGTGCTGATGCCCAGTGGCTGTAGCACTTGGAAACCCCCACCCCTAAAGAGTGGGCACTGAGTGCAGACATCTCCCTAGGACTGGGCCATCCCAGGCAACCTTGAGCCTGTCCTGGCGCACTGCCTCTGTGGATGGGCACCAGATCAGTGAGGGAGGAAGAAGTGTTGAAGGTTGTGTTTTTGAATCCTCCTGGTCGACTGCACAGAACACACCTATTTAAGCCCTCCTATAATCTCTTCAAAGTTCCTCTCGGTTTCCTTTTGGTACATACCGATTTTTGGTTCTAGTGTTATTTAGACTTTGACCGAGTTTACACTGCATTTGGGCTGCATTTCCAAGCAAAGTGACTGTAAAGACACCCTGCCTGGGCCAGACCAGGTACCTGCAACCTAGGTTCATGTGCAGGGTCTGAAGTGCTATATCCTCCACCACCAGTGGCAGATCTCTTCTGTACCCACATTCCAGTGCAAACCAAGAAGGTGAGGAATCAGAGGTGAGCTATGGCATGTATCTTCCCCATGTTGCAGGAATCCTAGTTATTTTCCCCTTCTCTTTAATAAACAATCTAGATGATCACCAAGTGTGCTGTGAGATCTCATTTTGGAGAGCAAGGAAAGCAGGCAAGAGCAAGGGACGATGGTTCTTCGCTGCACGAGCTCAGGTCCATCTATCTGAGTGAAGGGAGAGACTTAGGCTCACACGCTCACACACAAGTCTACAGTGGAGACTGCCACACTCTCTCCCACACCTTCGTACCCATGTGTCATCCTGCAGGATTTGTGAGGCAGGAGAGAGGAGCTACTGCGGCTCCACCTGGAACCAGCCTCAAGAGGAGGGGTGAGGGACAGGGTTCTGCAAAGGCACTGGCTGGCATTTAGAAGGACACCTTCGGGATGCATCCATGGTGGCAGATGATCACTTCAAGGAGCCTCCCTTCCTGCCCCTCTCCCACCTTAGATTTATACCCTGGACTTGAGGGTGAGCCAGATGAGCAGAAGGAGTCCTCTTGCACAGGGCACACTGCCCGCGGCGTCGTGGAGCCACTGGGCTCCCTTCTGCGCACACCTGAGGGTTTGATGGAAATAGACCTGTGGGAGGGACGATGCAGCAGGGGGCAAGGGGGATCCGTCCTCCAATACACAGCCAACCACCTAGGACTATCAGGTTGGTTCCACGAAGGCAGAGGGTTTCATGACTTCCCCGCCCTGCAGTAATCCTGCCCTGAGAGCTCGCTGCTGGGAATGCCTCCAGCTTCTCTCCAAGCATAGATGCTCTTATGGACAGACCCCAGAAGCCCTGGGACCCTGGGTGGTGCCCTCTCTCAGCTGCACCAGTGTCCTTTTCTGGGCCTCCTTTGCCTTGCTCCAAGGTCAAAGAGGGAGTTTCAAGGTCAGACATTGTGGACTGAACATCAGGACCTGCTCTGAAGGTGAGGGACGACCTTGTGCTACCACAGGATGCAGGAACCTCCAGTTCTGCCCAAGGGGAGAGGCCTCAGTCCAGGGGACTGATTGTCAGGCCTGGCTGGGACTGCCCAGCCCTGGGAGCAATTCAGGTGACAAGAGAGTCTGTGCACGGGGCCTGCAATTTCTGCGAATTCTCACAGCTGGCAGCCTTCTTCAGCCTGGCAGAGGTGCAGTGACCACCTCTAGAGGTGCTTACCTCGACAAACACCAGTCTTCAACTACCTGACCCTGGGTGGCAGGATATCTGGATGAGTGGGAGGAGGGATTTCCCCAGGGACATGGTCTAAGCTCCACCCTGCTGCTACCAACCACAGAACCATGATGCCCAGAGCACTGAGTGTCACTCACCAGCCCCTCCACCCCACCAGCCTTTCCTGGGGAGAAGGCCACAGAATTTGGGGGATGGGCAGGAGAATATGCATGGCAGGTCTAGGCTAGAAGGTGGAAATTGCGAGTCATCCCATTTTAAAACATGGAGAGGTGGAAGGTGGGATTGTCTGAGGCCCAGACTGGGGACAGAAGATGCTGGACTCCTTGAGGCTCCACATGCATGTGTTCTAATTCTCCTGCAGTGACAGGCTTGGAGGGCAGTGGGGCAGTGTTCCTCAGGAAGGGTGAGTGCATGGCCAAGTGGTTGCCTGATGATTGCTTTTCCACTATGGATCTCCTGCCCCGCCCCCCCCCCCCCATACACACACACTCCCACCACACACAGACGCACATGTTCAATGGCGGGACAGAAGCTGCGTGGGGGCAGGAGAGGCCCTACTAAAAGCAGCTTGGTTCAAGGATGCACTGAAGTGGTGAGATGAGAAAGCAAGAAACTCACTGATGTTAACTCCACCACACCTGTGCCTCGCACCAGCCAGCTCAGCTGAATGAGCAGAGGGCAGTGTGGTGGGCCTCCTGGTGCAGGAACCCTGTCCTGGCGACAACAGCTACTTTGGCAAATCTGTGTTATGCTTCACCAGGTCATCACCTCCTCACTCTGCTTTCTTAGGACTCCAGCCTCTTCTTCTTTTTCTTTTCTTTCCATTCTTTTTCCTTCCTTCCTTTCTTCCTTCTTTCCTTCTTTCTCTCTCCCTATCTCCTTCCCTCCCTCCTTTCCTTCCTTCCTCTCTTTCAATATATACTGTAAAATTTACCATTTTACCATTTTGAGTGTACAATTCAGTGGCATTAAGAACATTCATATTGTTGTGCAACCATCACGACTACTCATCTCTAAAACTTTTCCATCATCCCAAACTGAAACTCTGCACCCATCAAGCAATAACTCCCCATTTCCCTTTCCTCCAGCTCCTGGGAACCACTATCCTACCCTATGTCTCTGTGAATTTGACTCTTCTACACTCTACCTCATAAAAGTAGAATCATATGTTTGTCCTTTTGTGTCTGGCTTATTTCACTTAGCACAATGTTTGCAGGGTTCGTCCATGTTGTAGCCTGTATCAGAATTTTATTCTTTTTCAAGACTCAATAATATTCCATTGTAAGTGGACACCACCTTTTGTTTATTCATTCACCTGTTGATGGATGCTTGGATTGTTTTCATCTTTTATCTATTGTGAGTAACGCAGCTGTGAACATGAGTGCAATATCTTTTCAAGACCCTACCTTCAGTTCTGTTGAGTATATACCCAGAAGTGGAATTGCTGGGTCTTATGGTAATTCTATGTTTAATTTTTTGAGCAGGGACTGTATTGTTTTCCATAGCGGCGACACCATTTTACATTCCCACCAACAATGCACAAGGGTCCCATATCCATGCCAACACTTGTTATCTACTACTCTCTTTTTATTTTTTAATAATAGCTCTCCTATTGGATGGGAAGTGATATCGTGCTTTTGATTTGCATTTCCCTAATGGTTAGCGATGTTGAGCATCTTTTCATGTGCGTATTAGCCATTTGCCTATCTTCTTTAAAGAAATGTCTATTCAAATCCTTTGCCCATTTTTGAATTGGGCTTTTGTTTTGAGTTGTAGGAGTTCTTTATATATTCTGAATATTAATAGTTTATCGGATATGAGATTTGGAAATATTTTCTTTAATCCTATGGGTTCACCTTTTGTTCTTTTGGTATGCCCTTTTACGCACAAAATTATCACATTTTGAAAAAGCTCGATTTATTTATTTATTTTTGTGGTTGTCTATGATTTTCGTGTCATATGCAAGAAGTTGTTGCCAAATCCAATGTCAAGAAGATTTCCCCCTCTGTTTTCTTCTTAGAATTTTATAGTTTTGGTTCGTATGTTTAGTGCTCTGATCCATTTTGAGTTAATTTTTGTATATGGTGTAAGTGAGGGGTCCAACTTCATCCTTTTCTGTGGGGGTATTCAGTTTACCCGACACTATTTGTTGAAAAGACTGTTCTTCCCCATTGAATGGTCTAGAATCCTTTATCAAAAGTCAGTCAGCTATATAAGTGAGGGTTTATTTCTGGGATCTCTGTTCTATTCCATTTGTCTACATTTTTGTCTTTCTGCCAGTACCACACTGTTTTGATTAATACAGCTTTGTAGAAAGTTTTGGAATCTGGACATGCAAGTCCTTCAACTTTTATCTCTTTTTCCAAGATTGTTTTGGCTATTTAGGGTCCCTTAAGATTCCACATGAATTTTAGGATGGGTTTTTCATTGCTGCAAAAAGCACCTTTGGGATTTTGATAGGGATTGCACTGACTTTGCGATTGCTTTGTGCAGTATTGTCATTTTAACAAGATTAAGTCTTCCAATTCGTGAACATGGGATGTTTTCCATTTAGTTATGCCTTCTTGAATTTCCTTCATCAATGTCTTGTAGTTTTCAGTGTACAAGTCTTTTGCCTCCTTGGTTCAAGTTTATTCCTATATATTTCACTCTTTTTGATGTTATTGTAAATGTAATTATTTTCCTAATTTCTTTTAAAGATTGTTCATTCTTAGTGTATAAAAGGGCAACTGATTATTGTGTGGCTCTTTATCCTGTAGCTTTTCTGAATTCATTTATTAGCTCTAACAATTTGTGTGTGTGTGTGTGTGTGTGTGTGTGTGTGATTCTTAGGGATTTCTACCTATAAGATCATGTCATCTGCAAACACAGATAATTTTACTTCTTTGTTTCCTATTTGGATGTTCTTTATTTCTTTTTCTTGCCTACTTGCTCTAGCTAGATGTACCAATACTATGTCGAAAGGAAGTGGCAAAGTGGGCATTCTGATCTTGTTCCTGATCTTAGGGGAATAGCTTTCAGTTTTTCACCATTAAATACTATATTAGCTGTGGGCTTTTCACACAGACTTTAATATCTAAAGGAACTTTCATTCTATTCCTAGTTTATTGAATGCTTTGATCATGAAGTGTTGTTGAATTTTGTCAAATGCTTCTTCTCGTTGATTGAGATGATCATGTGTGGTTTTTGCCTCCTTCATTCTGTCAATGTGGTGTATTTCATTGACTGATTTTCAAATGTTGAACCTTGCTTTCCAGGAATAAATCCCAATTGGCCATGGTGTATAATTCTTTAAATATGCTGCTGAATTCATTTTGCTAGTATTTTGTTGAGGATTTTGCATCAATATTCATTGGGGATATTGGTCTGTAGTTTTCTTTTCTTATAGTGTCTTTGTTTGGCTTTGGTATCAGGGCCATGTTGGCCTCATAGAATGTGTTAGGAAGTGTTCTCTCTTCTTCAATATTTTTGAAAAGTTAAAGAAGGATTGCTGTTAGTTGTTCTTTAAATATTTGGTAGAATTCACCAGTGGAGCCATCTAATCCTGGGCTTTTCTCTTTTAGTGGCTTTTGATTACTGATTTAATGCCCTTATTAGTTATGTATATTCAGATTTTCTATTTCTTCATGATTTAGTCTTAGTAAGTTGTGTGTTTCTAGGAATTTTTCCATTTCATGTAGTTTATACAATTTGTCGGCAAGCAGTCGTTCACAGTACTCTTTTAGAATCCTTTGTATTTCTGTAAAATTGGTAGTAATATTCCCAGTTTCACTTCTGATTTTAGTAAATTCAGTATTCTCTTTCTTCTAGTCAATCTAACTAAAAGTTTGTCAGTTTTGTTGGTCTTTTCAAAGGACTAACTTTTGGTTTCACTTACGTTCTCTATTGTTTTTCAATTCTCTACTGTATTTATCTCTGCTCTCATATGTAGTATGTCCTTCCTTCTGCTAATTTTGGATTAAATTGACTCTTTTACTAGTTCCTTAGGGTATAAAGATAGATAGGAAGCTCTTTAAAACATCTGCCCACCTCCACTCCTGCTGCAGCTCTAGTGCTTTCCCAGGGGAGCCCTGTGTATGTGCAGAGGGCCATCCTGGAAGGTTCTTCCTTTGAATATCTGCATGGCTCAGTTCTTCACCTCCTTCAGGCCCGGGCAAATGTCACCTGCATGATCCTTACCCTGACCACTCCATTTAAAAGTGGAATCTCTTCCTTTATCTTGCATTTATTTTCTGCTTTGCATTAATTTTTTAATTAAAAAAATTTAAATTAGAATATTCTTCATATCCCTATCACCTTCTAACATACTACGAAGTCTTCGTTTTCCACAGATGGTCTTGACAACATCCCCCACCCCACATGCTCTTTTATATTGTGACCTCATCATCTCCTATTTAGAGGTGAGGACCAATTTTTCCACCCTTGGATCTATAATTAACTTTGATGACTAGAACACGAGAAGGTGACACTGCTTGACTTCTGATGTTCTGACATAAGATGCTTGTGGTTTCTGACTTGTCCACTTGAAACACTCCTTCCTGAAATCCAGGTGCTGAGCTGGGAGCAGCCAAGCCATGTGGAGAAGCAGGTGGAGGAGAACCTAGGTCACCCCATTAACAGCCCCAGTGAGCTCCCAGCTGACACCCAGCACCACCAGCAGCCCCAAGAGGGAACTCTCTTGAATGTTCTGGACCAGTCAGGAGTCCAGATGAATGCAGCCCCAGCCCATGGCACATGGAGCAGAAGAGCTGACTGCTGATCCCAGTCAACCCACAGAATGAGAGAGAACAAAAAGTTTGTTGTGTATTTTAAGATTGTTTGTTACCAAGCAATAGATAACAGGAACACATGTCATATAATTTACTACTATCGTTATATTTTTTTATTTATTGTCTGTCTTTCCTGTCAGATTGTGAGCTTCAGGGGAACATGTGTTTTGTCTGTTTTCATTAATGATCTCCAGGGCTGACACAAAGCCTGGCACAGAGGCATTCATTAAATATTAGTTGAGTGAGTGAATGAATAAATGCTTGACTAGAATTCCTTTAAGCTGGACGGGGCTGGAAAGAGGGGAGTTTACTGGAATCTGTGTGGGTAGTCTTCTATGATGTGTTTGTGCACGTGTGCAGGCATCTGCATGTGATCCTCTGTGAGTTTAGTACCTACCTGTTGGTCTTGGTCCCCTGAGTAAGCACCCAGGACTTTGCACAGTGCCTTCTCACTCACAGCCCAGCCACCTGGGTGCTGCAGACAGGGAGCGCCTAACCACTAGCTGCCTCTGCCATGTCTTGGGCCCAGGAGGGGGCTCTGGCTATCTTGTAGGTCATGTGGCTCAGCTGCAGGATTTGAGGCCCTGGAGCGCTCTTCCCTGACTGGCAACCCTCACATCCCTGGGTCAGCCGTCAGGGTAGAAATGAGATTTCCGGCTAGGGTAGCAGAGCATGTATGTTCAGGTGTTAGGGGTAGCAGGTAGTGGGGGCTGAGGTGGTCTAGACTGAAGATTAGGGCACTTAGGTCACCTGAGGGAAAGAAGTTGCATGCCAGGGCCTCCAGGCAGAGCAGCAGAGGGGGAAGGGCCACCTTCAGATCCCCGGAAATGGGAAGTCAGTCACCTGTGTCATGGCCTACTGTCAAGATCCTTGGAGCCATGATGATGTCCATCTCACAGTCCTCTGGGGCTCCTTGGCCCCTCGGGTTGTCAAGGAAGGTAGATGAGGAGACAGTAAGGGCCTGAGCTGCTCTGCTCTGGGTTCAGATCACTCACGAGGTCCCAGGGAGTGGGACTGTAGAAATCTCAGAAATTCAGGACAAGGGCTGGTCCGTGCAGAGGTGGCACAGGCACTGGCCCTTCACTTTCTATAGCCCGGTGCCCAGAAAACCCTCTCCAAACATAACTCCACAGGTGTCCCCTGGGCCAGCCTTTCCCATGCACTTGCGTTCCCTGGTTCCTTCCTCTTCTCTTGGCCTAGACCCCCTGATGTGCTTATTTCTTCCTAAATTGCACACGCAGAATGACTCACTCACCCACAGACTCCCACACTGACACATTCACACATACACACTATTGAACACTGCTTTATCTCAACATTATGTTGTGAACGTTTCCCGTGTCATTATGTATTCTATTTTTAAATGTTTTCCATATTACTGGGAAATTTTTCAAATATATAGGAAGTTTGAAAGAATAGTGCAACAATTATTTTAGATTTAAAACTTTTAACATTTTGCCATGTTTTCTTCATGTGTATAATAAATTATGTTTCTATAACTTTTTAATTTTCTTTTTTGGTGAGGAAGATTGTCACTGAGCTAACATCCGTGCCAATCTTCCTCTATTTTATGTGAGATGCTACCACAGCATGGCTTGATGAGCAGTACTAGGTCCTTTCCCGGGATCTGAACCTGTGAAACCTAGGCCGCCAGAGTGGCATGCACAAACTTAACCACTACACCACTGGGCTGGCCCCCATCTTTGTATAATTTTTGCAAAATCATTTGAAATTCACTTGCAAGCATCATGATCCACATCCCTAAATATTTCAGCATTCATCTCTTAAAAACAAGAGTATTTTCGGGGCTGGCCCCGTGGCCAAGTGGTTAAGTTCACGCGCTCCGCTGCAGGCGGCCCAGTGTTTCGTTGGTTCGAATCCTGGGCGCGGACATGGCACTGCTCATCAGACCACGCTGAGGCAGCGTCTCACATGCCGCAACTAGAAGGACCCACAACGAAGAATATACAACTATGTACCGGGGGGCTTTGGGAAGAAAAAGGAAAAAATAAAATCTTTAAAAAAAAAAAAAAAAACAAGAGCATTTTCCTCCAAACTATAATATTACTATTAACATTGTGCAAAATAACTATAATTCTCAAGTATTGTAAATTTGAAGCTCATACAAAATTATCTTAAGTATCCTCCAAAGTTTGAATTTCATGTCAGTTTTTAAAAAAATCATCTATTATTTGCAAATGATTTTCTAATGTTTACGTGATATTCCACAGTGTGGATGTGCACTTTGGTACAATTGGGATGAGGATTACAGGTCCCCAGGCCTCCTGCCCCTTCATCAAGGCATAAAAGGTTCCCCGTGCCAGGGGAGGCACCTGGGGCCCCATAAGTTTCTCTTTCAAAGCAGGAGTCAGGAAGACCCGAGACCTGGTGTGTGTGCCCTCCTGCTCCACAAGGGTCAAGAGTGAACCCACAGACTTTGTGCATCCTCCCCCAGGGAATGCACAAGGGATTGAGAAAGTGTCCACGGACTAGACCTAACACCCAATCACCCCAAACCTACTCATCTCCATCGACAGAGCCCGAGGGAGAGCCCCAAATCCCTGCTCCTTCCCACCTTCATCTCTCACAGACTCACTCCCATTATCTGCCTTGAATCCACCAGGACTAATCTCATTATTTCCTTTTCCCTGTTTGTCTCAGTCACCTCTGGTCCCCCAAATATCCTGCTTTCTCATCCAAGACTCTGCACAACTGCAGTTCTCAGCCCATGGTTAGCAAAATCTCCAAACTGCTCCCCCAGGATATTCCCTTCACCTCGCAGCTCTGACAGAAACCTGGGTCTCCCTGAGGACACGGCTCCCTCTGGAGTCATCTCCCATGGGGTGTTTCATCTCCCACAGACCTTGTACCCCTGGGCCTGGTCCTTGCTCCTCATTGCTGCTCTCAGACCTTTGTTCCTCCCTCTTCCAGAACATCTTCAGGTGTGAATCTTCTGTCATCAGATTAGAGTCCCCACTCTCCTCGTTGTAGGTATTCTCTATGCACCTCCAGGCCATAACCCTCATTCTTTGACTCTTTTAGCTCCTGGCTCACTGTCACTGTCTTCAGCAGTTCTATCTCCTTGATCCTTAGTGGTTTCAACATAGGATGTGGAAGGCCAAATAGTTGGTTCCCCAAATTTTTCATGTTCTAATCCTTGAAACCTATGAATAGGTTGCTTTACATGGTAAAAGGGACTTTCCTGATGTAATTATGGTTAAGGACCTTAAAATACAGAAACTATCCTGGATCTGGGTTGGTGCCCCCAAATCACATAAATCCTTAAAAGCAGAGTATTTTCTCTGGTTGGAGTCAGAGGGATGCAGAAGAAGGGAAATCAGAGAAATTGCAACTTGGGAAGGATTTTTGCTACTGCTGGTTATGAGATGCAGAGGGCCACAGGTGTGACCTGAGAGAGGCCTCTAGGAGCTGAGTGGGTTCCAGCTGACAACCAGCAAGGAAATGGGGATCTCAGTGCTACATCTGCAAGGATCTGAATTCAGACAACAACCTGAGTGAGCTTGGAAGTGGGTTCTTCCAGAGTCCCCAGTAAGGAACAGAAATCTGTCAACACCCTGATCTCAGCCCAGTGAGAACATGTTGGACTTGTAACCTACACAACAGTGAGATAATAAATGGGTGTTATTTAAAGCCACTAGGTCTGTGGGAATCTTTACGGCAGCGATAGAAACCACACAGCAGAGAGGATGCTCTCACTCCTTGGCCTCTCAGTTCCCAGAACTCCTCTCCTCCCTGACCTTCTACTCTGCTCTCCCTGGGCCACCACTCACTTGTATCCCCTAGACCTTGTCATTACCGATAACCCAGCCCTTCCATGGTCTCCATTTCATGCTTCCCACCCTCTGAACTCCATCTCTCCTTCTCATCTCCTTGCAGGGTGACCAAAGCTCTGGAAACACTGATACTATTATTTTACAATATATTGTAGTATAATATGAGCACAACTTTCATTTCAAATGTGCCTGTTTTCCAGGTGTGGAGTCCACACTGTAGTACATCAATTCTAACGATTCTTTGACTCCTCTGGGATTTCCAGTCCATTGATCCTACCATCTTTCACTGTCCCTCATCCCTGATGTCCTGTCCTCCCTCCTTACTCATTTTAAAGTCATTTCAATCCCTCCCTTGCTTCTCACTTGCTTTGTCACTCTTGCTGGACAAAACTACACAGCTGGTGATTCTACCTGTGTCTACCCTATACCTGCCCCCACGCAGCTACAGGAGGCTGGAGGACAACACACAGCCATGCTGATTGCTCTCACTTTAACATCTTGACCCAAAACACAAAGGGAACCCCTACCATTTCCCAGCAATCATCCTATCCTTGCTTGGTCCACTCAGTCTCCTCCTATCCTAGATGATGATTACCCACCTTCTCTCTCTGCTCAAACATCCAACCCTCCTTTGCTATTCTTATTTATGCTAATGACCTTGTTTCCTAGTTCAGTGAGAAAACTGAACACATTAGAAGATGACTTTCACAGATTTCCACCACCATCTACTCATATATTAGCATCTGCATGCTCATCATGGGCCTTCCAGTCCTTTATCTTAGGTTAACCATCCATGCTCCCAGCCAGAGCCAGTCCCTCTGCTAGCTCCCTATACCTCATCCTCTCCCATCTACTTAGAGGCATTAGTCCCACAATTCTTCCCTTTTCTCTCCTTTATCATTAGTTTTTTGCTCCCAACTACATCACTATGGACACCATGAGAATGCATATCCCAGATCCTCGAGTGGAAGAAACATAATTGAGTGATGGCCCAGCTGTGGAAGCTTGAAATCTATTGCCATATTGCCCTAGGACCAAGCTTCCCATGGGCTTCTTCCAGCCAATGATTGTGAACAGCAAGAAAACTAAACAGGACCATTCCTCCTCTGAAGCTGACTTAGACTCCAGAGCTCCTTAACACCCTTACTGAACTGTCCTTAAACTCTACTGGGTCAACGACTCTTCCAGCCACCTTCCTTCTCTCTCTTCTTCATTTGGATTCAGACTCGCATCAAGATTTGATGGTTTTCCCAGCCTTTTCTGGCTCCTTTCTCATTTTCTCCCATAGGTATTTCCCCTAATAATATCTTCACATGTTTAATACTGAATTGGTGTCCATTCTTCACAGGACACTAACTGACACAAGTGGTATTAGGAGCAGTCCAAGACATTGGCAAGAAATGGGTATTTGGGACTAGCTCACTCACTGCCTGGCAGGCCAAGAGGATGCTGTCCAAGTTGGTAGGTGGGGCACAAGGTGACAGCTGAACTGTTATAGATTTCATTGGTGGTGACCTAACAAAATGTGCTTATTTGAGGGAATGCTATGGCAAGTGTGACGATAGAAGCCTTTGAAAAATAATTGGAAAGAGTGCCTACAAAGACAGTGGAGCTGGTTGGTTACTGCTAAGCTGTATTGATGTCCTATAGAAAGTTAATAAGAATCTGAGGATTGTTAGCAAACCATTACTGGCTAGAGTGGGAGCCCCTGCAGGGGTTTATAGAGAAGCTTTTATCTTATGTACAGCAAGCACAGATAGACTTGAATGGCAGCTGAAGATATAACTGTGAGGGTTGTAGAACTCTAGAGATGTTTGAACCCTGAGCAAAACAGGCCTATTACGTGAAAGTCAGGTCTCTGGTGGGGAAAATATATGGTTCTGCAAACTGGAACACGGTTATTCCAATGGATGCCCTTCAGGCCTCTCTGGACATGCAGAGGAGGCTCACCTTTCTCCAGTAATGGTTAGTACTTCCACTGTACTTGGAGATAATGTAGAAGTCTCATCCCTATGGTATATGGATATCCCACTCAGGAGCTGCCCCCACCTCTTCTCCTGGTTGACAGTCTAATAACTAGGGCTAAATCCTTGTATAACCCAGATGGAGACATACTGGAGCTAATAAGAGGGGAAAGAGGCTTTACACACAAATAATTGCAAGAACTAGCCAGCATGTACGTGTAGGGTCCCAAGTAGCACTTCTGAGATTGGATTTTGAAGGTACTTAATTACAGGGCCATAATGTCAGGCTAGATGAGCAAAATTCTATTAGCTTAGGAACACTTTCTCAAGACATGGGTTGATGAAGCACTCCAGGGCATGAGGCAATCTCACTGCTGGGGTGACTACATGTGGACTGGAAAAAACTAACTCTCAACAAATTGGCCATGACTTAGTTGTCCTGCTAGGTGGTAGAGAATGGGATAAAGAGGTTGACGGAAGTGAGCATTTGGAATAGAGCTATTATGTAAGACCAGAAGAGACATCAGAGGATAAAGCACCACAAGAGGACCCAGAGAACACACTTTTTCACTAAAGGCTTCAGGAACGCAGTTGTGAGAAGAATTGGCATTACTAAGAATTTTGGTAGTGTTGTCCTCTGCAGGCCAGGGATGATGGTAGGAAAGATGGTCACAGAGTTGGGCTCATTAATATCTGGGCTCACTTAATCTCTAGAATCAAGGAGGCCGAAACGACCGTAATAACCCTGGAGGCGTAGCCAAGGGATCTTGACCTGCAGGGAGTTGCAGAGAAGGTTAATAGAACATGGTGTCTCTGGAGTCAAAACTCTAGCACAGTTGATGTTGAGGAATAGCCAAAATGAGCGCTGCTTAATGACTATAACAGCAAAAAAAAAAAAAAAAGAAAAAAAAAAAAGAAAAAGAAATGAAAAAGAAAAAGAAAATGAAAAGAATTTAGGAGTAGGAATTTGAGGGTTGTTGCCTCCATAAAAAATCATGATCCCTTGCTCAGTTACCAGTCCTGAGCCAATTTTCAATTCAAAACCCATTGGCTGAAGAGGCAGCTCCTTAGAGGAAGGATCCTGGAACACCATGGCAACTATATATTATGACAATTTTCCCAGTCTTTGGGCAAAAGAACCTAAAGTCATTTACATAGGTGACTGTTACACTGAGGAAAGGAGAATAACCAGAAATTTCAAGGCCTATAAGACACCATATTTGAGTTGATATTTATACCCACAGCATCAATCAAGTCCCCACTATTACATTGGGGCCTTACAGAGGTCAGGTAATAAATGGAGTCCTGGTCAAAGTCCAGCTCACAAATGGCCCACTGGGTCCTCAGAGTCACCTAGTACATAATTGGGTATGTCAAACACCTCTAGTTATTTCCCCATTCTCTGAGTAGTAATCGGTATTGACATACTTGGCAGTTTGAGCAACTCTCATACTGGGTCCTTGGTCTGTGGAGTAAGGGCTCCAAATACTGTGGAAGGCCAAAGGGAAACCTCTAAAACTGGCCCCATCCTGGCCAAATCAGAAATGATATTGTACTCCTGAGGGTGGGTCTTGTGGAAATTAGGCCCACCATTAGAAACATGGAGGATACAGGGGTCGTGTTGGTGTTGCCTATCATCTCCATTTGGTTCAACAATCTGTCTCTGTAGAAACCTGATGGATCCTAATTGTAAGAGCTACGTTTATAAAAATATTGGGAAAATTCATAGGGCAAAAGCTTCACAATGTTGGATTTGACAATGATTTCTTGGATGTGACACCAAAGGCATTGGGAACAAAAGAAAAAATAGACAAATTGGTCCTCCTGAAAATTAAAATCTTTTGTGCATCAAAGGACACTATCAACAAAGTAAGAAGGCAACCCACAGAATGGGAGAAAATATTCCCAAATCACAAATTTGATAAGGGATTAATATCCAGAATACATAGACAACTCCTAATACTCTAAAAAAGACAAACAACTTGAATAAAAAGTGGGCAGAGGACTTGAATAGATATTTCTCCAAAGATATACAATGGCCAATAAGCACATGAAGAGATGTTCAACATCACTAACCATTAGGGAAATGCAAATTAAAACCACAATAAGATACTACTTCACATCCATTAAGATGGCTACTATAGGGGCCAGCCTCATGGCACAGCAGTTAAGTTCGCATGTTCTGCTTCTCGGCGGCACGGGGATCTTCCCGTTCGGATCCTGGGTGCGGACATGGCATCGCTTGGCAAAAGCCATGCTGTGGTAGGCGTCCCACATATAATGTAGAGGAAGATGGGCATGGATGTTAGCTCAGGGCCAGTCTTCCTCAGCAAAAAGAGGAGGATAGGCAGTAGTTAGCTCAGGGCTAATCTTCCTCAAAAAAAGAAAAGAAAAGAAAAGAAAAAATTAAATATGGAATTACCGTATCATCCAGCAATTCTACTTGTGGGTATATACTCAAAAGAATTGAAAGTAGAGACACGAACAAATATTTGTAAATCCATGTTCATAGAAGCATTATTTACAATAGCCAAAAGGAGTAAGTGACCCAGTTTTCCATCAATGGATGAACAGATAAGCAAAATATGGTACATACATATAATGGAATACTATTTGGCTTTAAAAAAAGAGAAAAATCTGACACATGCTACAACTTAGATGAACCTTGAGAAGAGTATGTGAAGTGAAATAAGACAGCCACAAAAAGATGAATATTGTATGATTCCACTTATATATGGTACCTAGAATTATCAAATTCATAGAGACAGAAAGTAGAATGGTGGTTGTCATGGGGTGGGAGGAGGGAGTAATGGGGAATTATTGTTAAATAGATGTAGAGTTTCAGTCTTGAAAGGTGAAAGAATTCTGGAGCTAGATGGTGTTGATGGATGTATCACAGTATGAATGGACTAAATACTATTGAACTATATAACTAAAAATAGTTAAGATGGTAAGTTTTATGTTGTGTGTATTGTACCATAATTTTTAAAAAATTAAAAATTTTAGAAAATGATTCAGGGGGTGGCCACCTCTATTGAGTTTTATGGATCTACAGGTTAGTGGCATGCAGGACTATCTTCTCCAAAGTAAGACATAAATTATTGCATTTGGCATCCCTCACTGCAAAAAAGGAACAACATGGCCTGGGAGGCCACTTTGGGTTCTAGCAGCAACATATTCCATACCTAGGTTTATTGTTTGGCCCATACTCTCGGTGAAAAAAAAGGATGCTAGCTTTGAGTAGGACCTGGACAGGAAGATCCAGGCCATGTTACATTCAGACACCATCCATCAGACCCCATGGGTTTGGAGCTATCAGTGGTGGGAAAAGACGCAGCATGGAACTAAAGGCAAATATTAATAGGAGAATCACATGCTGGTACCTGGGATACTGGGTTTTTTGTTTTTTTTTTTTAAGATTTTATTTTTTCCTTTTTCTCCCCAAAGCCCCCGGTACATAGTTGTATATTCTTCCTTGTGGGTCCTTCTAGTTGTGGCATGTGGGACGCTGCCTCAGCGTGGTCTGACGAGCAGTGCCATGTCCGCGCCCAGGATTCGAACTAACGAAACACTGGGCCGCCTGCTGCGGAGCGCGTGAACTTAACCACTCGGCCACGGGGCCAGCCCCTTGGGATACTGTCTTAAGTCCATGCTATCTACAGAAGAGAAGTATACTCTCTTTTAGAAGTGACTTTTGGTGTGTTACTAGGCCTGATAAAATGGAATCTTTGACCATGGGACACTAAGCAGTCATGTGATTAAAAATGACCATATGCACTTGGTTCTGTATTACTCACTACATCATAAGTTGGACAGGTCTATAGCACTCCATCATAAAAGGAAATGATATATCTGCAGTTAAGCCTGAATTACATGTTAACATCCACCAGAAAACATCCTCCCCTGAAGAGGCACTGAACAATTAAGCAGACAAGTAGACCTCAGCAAGTCTTCACCGGTCAAGCCAGAACTGGAAGGATGGGCACATGAATGGAGTGACCACGATGGCAGAGATGAAGCTACATACAGCTCGAGCAGCATTGACTCCTACTTACCAAGGCTACTGCTACTTCTGAATGTCCAACCTGTCAAAAATAGAGACCAAAACTAGTTGATAATAGCACTCTCTCTTGAGGTGATCAACTATGCATGAAGTGACAAGTTGACTGCATTAAGCCTCTTTCATCCTGGAAGGGCAAGAGGTTCATCTTCAAAGGTATAGACACCTTTTCCATGTGTGGGTTTTCCTTTTCTGCTCTCAGAGCCAGTGCCACTGTGTTGGGGGCTACCAAAATGCCTGATACACAGGCTTGGAATTGGTCTTGGCACAGCATCTGACTGGAGGACCCACTTTATAGTGAAAGAGGTACAGGATGAGCCATGACCATGGGATCCACTGGTCATATCACATTTCACATGATCCAAAGGTAGTCAGCCACCCAGAACACTAGATAGGTCTTCTAAAGGCACAAAGTGCCAGCTTTGAGGAAGCATTCTGAAGGGATACGTGCCATTTTTCAAGATGCAGTGTATTTATTGAATTAGAAACCTCTATACGGTGCCACGTTCTCAATAGGAAGAGTACATGGGTCCAGGAACCAAGGGGGTAGAAGCAGGTAGGGCCTGACTTACCATCATTTCCAATCATTCACTAGGGTATTTTGGGCTTCCCTTCTTTGCAATCTTGGGCTCTGCAGGGTTGGAGTTCCTGGTCCCCAAAGGCATGCATTCTTACAAGGGGAGAAATGAGGGTCTATTGAACTACATACATATTGCAGTTGCCATCAGGGAAGTCTGGACATGTGCCCAGAGAACAGCAGGTGAGAAGAGGAGTGACACCTTCTCCAAGCAGAAGTAATTGACTCTTATCCTCAGGAGCGGGTGGGGCTGCTGTCACACATGGAGGCAAGAGGAATAGTGTGGAACCTGGGTGATAAATTTGGGTGCCTCCTGGTTCTTCATTGTGCCATTGTAGTTATAAATGAACACACGCGGCAACCAAGCCTGAGAAGGGTTTGATTTCCAAGGCCCCAGACTCCTCAGGTAGGGAGGTTTAGGTCACATTCTCCAGGTAAGCTACAAGGGCCCCACTTACTGTGCTCTGAAATCCAGGACAGAATTTATGCAGAGACACTGCTTCACATGGGCTATTCTTATCCAATGACTGGTCACAGCAGGGACACTAAGGCAGGCCATTCCTGGGAAACATAGGACTCCTCTGATGACAGAATGCGGCTTAAGGACTCCCTTATGGCATTGCTCAACTTCACATTGCCTAGTGGTGCAACACACGTTCTCTCCTTCTGACCATCCCTTGGGATCAGACTTGCGTCTTGGTCTGCTGGCTCTCCCAGCATTTTATGTCTCCCTCTTCATGTTGTCCGACAGGTGTTTCCTCTAATAAAATACTGCCGAGTTTAATCCCATTCTTGGCGTCTGCTTCTTGGAGGACCCCAACTAACAAAATCATTTTCATTTATATATCAATGACCTATTACTTATTCTATCTTGTAAAATCCTCTCTTTATCCAACTTCTCCCACTAGCATCTGCTCCAGCTTGCTTGTCTTTTTAGTATCTCTTTGAACTAATAGACATTTTTTGCTCTAAGCCACTAAGTTTAGAGTAATTTGCTATAAAACAAAGATAAGTAATAAAGCTCTAAGTTTCTATTATTCTATAGGTATTACCTACATCTCTTTTATTTCCTTGCATTTGGAAAATGTTATCTGTACTCTGTACTCACTAATTACATTTCCTCTCCTGTTCTTTCTTTACTTTATTTTCTCATTCCTTCCTTCCTTCGTTCCTTTCTTTTCTCCTTCTTTCCTTCCTTTCTTCCTTCCTTCTCTCCTTCTTTCCTGCCTTCCTTTCTTTCTATTATGGAAGATTCCAAACATAGAAAATAATGCTATATGGTTATGCTGAAAGGAAGCATTATCTGGACATATATGTTAAAAGTATAATGCCAAGGTATATGGAATAAAAGTAAAAGAAAAGAAGTGATTAATAGAATCAGAAAAAATTTTGGGGTGATTCTGCAACCCAGGAAGTGACTTTCAGCTCATTTTCTCCCCTTCAGCTGCAACAGCTCCCTCTCAATTTTTATTTTCAGAACCATCACAACAGCAGCATGAACACTTAAACATTCCTGGTAAAACTCTAAATAGGTACAAGTATTCTGAAAATCAAATTAGCATTATCTAGTATGGTTAAAGTACAAACCCCATGTAACCCAGCAATCCTCCTCCTGATCATACACCCTGGGAAATTTCTTGCCTATTTGTCCCAGGAGACATGTACACTAATGTTTATGGCAAAAACTGGAATGGGGGCCAGCCCTGTGGCCGAGTGTTTAAGTTCATGTGCTCCACTTCGGTGGCCCAGGGTTTCCCCGGTTCGGATCCTGGGCAACGACATGGCACCACTCATCAAGCCATGCTGAGGCAGCGTCCCACATGCCACAACTAGAAGGACCCACAACTAAAAATATACAGCTATGTACTGGGGGGATTTGGGGAGAAAAAGGAAAAATAAAATCTTAAAAAAAAAAAACTGGAATCAACCACAAACACATCAGTAGGAAAATAATAAAACTGTGGTATAATCCTGTCAATGCAAATAATCGATAACCAATCTATAGATAAGAAAGATAAAGTGATATTTAATGAGCTGAGGACAAGCCCAGAAGTGCTACCTCCGCCAGGGAAGAAAGCACTCTGGGGAAGCGTGGTTTACAGCTTGGTTATATACTGTTTCAGAACAAAGAACACACATCAAGCATAAGAGGAATACATCTTTTTCCCCAAAGTCACAAGGAGATGTTTTGCTGCAGTTTACCAGATAAACAGCAGGTCAATTTGACCTTGATTCTCTGGGGGGGGGGGGAAAAAAAGCTTATCTTCAAAGAAGTACTGGTATTGGCATCAGAGAAAGGGAGACATTTGTCCCTATCTTTAAAGAGTTCATTCTTTGCTTTGGGAAAATGTTTGAAGCAGATGTGCAATGCATGCTTGGGGGGGCCATACGTCAGGCTGCTATGGGAAAAACAAATTTTAGGCTGAATCAGATTTGTACCAGAATGGCTTCCTTACATACCACAATAAGTGAAAACTTATTATTCTTATTGTTTTCGTCAATCATAAAATGTAAACTTCACAGCAGTAAAAATGAGTGAACTATGCCTCACACAACAGGGATGATTCACCTACACATAACACTGAGTCACAGAAGTATCCATGCAGCATGAGTTCACTGTACAGGAAAGTTAAAAACAGGCAAAAATAGGGGCCAGTGCTGTGGCCGAGTGGTTAAGTTCGCACACTCCACTTCAGCGGCCCGGGGTTCATGGTTTGGGTCCTGGGTGTGGACCTACACACTGCTCATCAGGCCATGCTGTGGTGGTGTCCCACACAGAAGAACTAGAATGACCTGCAACTACGATATACAACTATGTACTGGGGTTTTGAGGAGGAAAAAAAAAAGAGGAAAGTTAGCAACAGACGTCAGCTCAGGGCCAATCTTCCTTAGAAAAAACAAAAAATAAAAAAAAGTCAAACTAAATAATATTTGGTTTGTGGATGTATATATACTTACTGTAAAATCTTCAGAGAGACTCAAGGGTATAGAAACAAGAGTCTCAGGATAGCAGTTACATCTGGGGGATGGGATTGGGGAGGCGCCCACGGTGGCTTCACAGGTTCTGTTTCTTATGCCAGTGGTGGGTGCCCAGGTATTTACTTGATCATAACTCTGTAAACTGACATTTTTCAAACTGGAGTTTGTGAATCATTCTAGGTTATTTTTTTTTGTAATGAAAAAGAAAATTACATACCAAAGTTCATTTCAAGAATCCTTAGTAAGAACTAGCCACATTGGAACAAAGTCACAGCCAATTGTTATGAGCCATCTTAGAAAGAAGGCCAGGGTGTCATAACAATAGCATTGGCTAGAAATAGGTCATTTGACCTTTTGCTCACTGGCATCTCTATAGACTTTCTGGCATACAATGTTCAATATGATGTGCAAGGTAATTGTACCTTGTGAAGGATTGGATATGTCACATTTATCTCACCTTCAACTGAATTAAACACATTTACGGAATGAAAAAGTATATTCTTGGTCAATATGAATTAAGCTGAAAAAAATGTAAGGAATAACCAGTGATGAAATAGCAAATGTGACTAAAAAACACAATAGAGCTGCTTAAAAAGATTGCTGAGTCACATAATAACAGTGCTTTTTAATTTTTATTTTATTTATTTATTTATTTATTTATTTATTTATTTTGAGGAAGATTAGCCCTGAGCTAACATCTGCTGCCATTCCTCCTCTTTTTGCTGAGAAAGACTGGCCCTGAGCTAACATCCATGCCCGTCTTCCTCTACTTTATATGTGGGACGCCTACCACAGCATGGCTTGCCAAGCAGTGCCATGTCCACACCTGGGATCCGAACTGGTGAACCCTGGGCCACTAAAGCGGAATGTGTGCACTTAACAGCTGTGTCACATTAACAGCTGGGCTCGCCCCATCAGTACTTTTTTAGAATCATGTTAGTGCCTAAATGACTGCTACCAAATCTCATTTAAAAACTTAGTGAAAGACGTTCAATTTATTATAGGATGTCATATGCATCCTATAAGAGATACATTTTTTCGGGAAAAACAATGTTCCCAAATTGGAATTAACCATTTCTTCCTAATGAATCACATCAATACTGTTGTCATAATAGGTGAGGAGACTGAGGCATGAGATTCTCATTTTTCTAGTTGCAAAGCAATTTCATGAGGCAAATTTGAAAATGAAGTTGAGTATGAAAATTGGCATTTTCGCTAATTTTGGGGGGTATTCTTAACAAACTAAATTTGAGACTTCTAAGGAAAAATAAAGATAGTTATTATTTTAAAGGAAGTATTGTTATGGCACCCAGGTCTTGGAAATATTTGATATAGCCACTATATGTTCTGAACATAGTTGTGATTTATTGAAGAGAATATTATTAATAAAACCATTTGCAGGAAAATCTAGAAATATTAATATATCCCACTTCTCTGTCTCAAACTTTTCACTATTACTTTCCAAAGAGAAATTTGAAGCATTTAAGAAAAATAATTGCATAAAAGAAGCATTTGATTTACAAAATCCTGAAATCGTATTTAATTTAAATTTTGGTTTTAACATGTATGTAAATTATTTGATATTCCTTTCTTCTAGAGGTGGAGTGTAATTCCTTCCTATTGAGTGTGGGCTGCTCTTAATGACTCACTGTTAACTGATGGAGTAAGGCTGATGGAATGACGTGAGACTCTGGGTCTAAGACAGAAAACACACTGCAGCTTCCATTTGGTTGCTCTCTCTCCCTCAGATCACTTGCTTTGGGTCAAAACAGCTACCTAGTCATTTGCCACATTATACAAAAATCTACATGTCTAGGAACTGGGACCTCCTGGGCCCATCCAGGAAGAAGACAAGGCTTCTTCCAACACTCAATGAGTGAGCCATGTTTCATGCGAATCCTCCAGCCCCAGTCAAGCCATCAGATGATGCAGCCCTGGCTGACAACTTGACTGCAACTTTGAGAGAGGCCACGAAACAGAAGTATTTAGGTAAACCTCTCCTGGATTCCTAACCTTCTGAAACACTGAACAGAGAACCCCTCCAGAACGTGCCTGGAATTTGACCTATAGAACTGTGAGAATACAAATGGTTGTTGTTTTAAGCCACTGTGTTTGTGGTTTTATGCAGCAAAAGAAAATTAATACACAGGCTCAACTGTGCAACAGATAAGCACAAAACCTTTTCTCATGGAAATGAACTTATGAACTGTCATGTACACTAGTGCATGAAATAAAATCGTTCCTAATTTGGGTTTTTTTTTCATTTTGTGATTTTTATGTGATGGAGTTAAACTTTAATACAATCAGATTTGTTATTCATTCATTCAACAACTAATTTAGTGCTCACTAGGTATCAGGACTGGCTCTACATGCTGGGGATACAGCTTTAACCAAAACAGCCCAAAGCCCCTCAGCTCATGGGCCTTACATTCTAGAGGCTTCTCTAGAGTGACATGGGAGCCACTGGAGCATTTTGAGTGAAGAAATGACACACCCTGATTTACATTAGTAGGATCACTGACCCTTGTGAGGAGAATAGTCCATGTGTGGCAGGTGAGGAGCTGAGAGGTGAGAGGGACAGAGAGCAGGGCTGGAGGGGCAGGGGTGAGGAAAAGAAGCAGAGGTAAAGAATTCTAAAGCAGTGGAATTCTCAGATTTAAGTCCATTGTTAGAGAGTTTTACAAGGGCTTAGCAGGATATTCTTTGCATCTAGTATTTACTACATTCTGGGGAGCTCCCTAAAAGTCAATTGCCTCTTTATGCTAATTCGGTTAAAGCAAATAATGCCAAGTGCCCCAAGAAAAAACATGCACATCCCTTAGGTGTTAATTCACAAACACAGGCGATGCATGAGCATTGGTGAAGGGCATTCTGACTGCACTGAATACTTGCAACTTTGAAGTGATTAAAGTTTGTACAGTCTGGCTGAAATGTACTGTATTCATGACACTTTCTTATTTTCTGTATTCTGGATGTTGTGGCATTTGTGGATGTGATAACTGGGGAGAGTCTGCCCCTCTCAGGGCTAGCCAACTCTCAGAGACAGTAAAGGGCGTGCCCAGGAACATGCCTTTCCTTTGCACTAAGCAATCCAGAGCCCATATTCTGAACCACCTCTTCTATCAGATTCTTACACTCCAGGAGTCAATATTCCTCTGCCCTGATTACCTAGAGCCAGATACCAGTCAGCTAGAGACCACCCCTACAACCCAGAGCCCACCAAAGACATTATTCAAACTAGTCAATTCTAAGATGTTTCCCCAGCCCCACCTTGCCTTTTTCAAGGAAAACACAATAGGGGCTCTGAGTCATGCTTTCCTCTCCTTCTGCCTCTTGCCCACCTTGGTGCTTCCTCATGTGGCCCTGTGTGGTGTTCCCTGCCCCCTCCTCTTAGGAAATGTAAGAAATAGAAAATCTTTCAATGGCATTAGCCTCTGCCACTGTGACTCAGTCACCTTTATAAATCAAGGGCCGGGCAGAGATCACACACAGTAACAAATAGTGCCTCCATGTGCTTCCTGGTACTGAGGATATGTGGGGACTCACATAGGCAAACCCAGGGCTATGGAATGAAGACCATTTTAAAATACAAAAACCTGGAGTCACAGTTTGGGAAAGCAAAAATTATGAGCTTTGGTTACTTTAGGGCTGTTTAGGCACATTTACATATGAAGGGTAAAATCACTGCTTTTACAGATAAGATCCCTCATCATTCAGGGGTTATCAAGATTGTGTTACCCAATAGCCAAGACTTGGAAGCAACCTAGGTGCCCATCAAGGGACGAATGGATAAAGAAGATGTGATATATATATACACAATGGAATACTACTCAGCCATAAGAAATGATGAAATCCTGCCATTTGTGACAACATGGATAGACCTTGAGGGTATTATGCTGAGTGAAATAAGTCAGAGGGAGAAAGTCAAATACCATGTGATGTCACTCACAAGTAGAAGATAAAAACAATGATAAATAAACACATAGCAACAGAGATTGGATTGGTGGTTACCAGAGGGGAAGAGGGGAGGGAGGGGTGGACGGGGTGATTGGGATCATGTGTGTGGTGATGGATTGTAATTAGTCTTTGAGTGGTGAACATGTTGCAATCTACACAGAATTCGAAATACATTATGATGTACACGTGAAATTTATATAATGTTAATAACCAACGTTACTGCAATAAAAAAATTAAGAAAAAAGATTTTTTTTTTTTTAGGAAGATTAGCCCTGAGCTAACATCTGCTGCCAATCCTCCTCTTTTTGCTGAGAAAGACTGGCCCTGAGCTAACATTCGTGCCCATCTTCCTCTACTTAATATGTGGGACGCCTACCACAGCATGGCTTGTCACGCGGTGCCATGTCCGAACCGGGATCCGAACCCGCAAATCCCGGGCCGCCCAAGTAGAACGTGGGAACTTCACCGCACCGCCTGGTTGGCCCCATTATGTTACCACTGTAGTTAAAAAAAAAAAAAAAAAGAAAGAAAGAAAAAGAAAACTGGTCTCTGAGAATCTCTACATGGTGCCCTCAGGCACAACTGCCCCAGGTTTAAAGAGGAAACCAATGTTTCTTCACCCACTTTCCCAAGGCCAGCTCACTCTCTGCACCATATTCCCTGGGGGTAAGTTTTCTTCTAGAAAAGTCCTGGGGCAGAGTTAAGGAGTAGGAGTCAGCTCAGGTAGAGGGAATCCAGGAAGAGGAGGAAAAGGGCTGAGCCCAGCCTGGGAGTGTTTCTTCCTGGTTTCCTCAGACAGCCCTTGGGCCAGGACTCAGGGTGACAGTGTGACAAAAAGCGTTTGGTGCAGGAGAAGAGGGGTCAGGACGAAATTCCAGGTCCCTGGGAGTGGCTCTCAGGTCCTGAAGACAGTGTGTCAGGTTGGGGAGTAAAGCACTCCCCATCTCCCTAGAGTTTCACTTCTCTCTCTCAACTTGTGTCAGGTCCCTCTTCCTGGATACACATGACGCTGTCCCAGGTCTCAGTCCCATTGGTTTCTAAGAGCGTCACTGCGATTCTGGGTTATAAACTCCTCACCAACCAGTCGAACTCAGATTCTCCCCAGACCCGGAGGATGCGGCTCATGGGGCCCCCAACCTTCCTCCTGCTGCTCTCAGGGGTTCTGGTCCTGACCCGGACTTGGGCAGGTGAGTCTGGGGTCTGGAGGGAAACAACCTCTGCGGGAGCTGGGGGGGAAGAGGGGACACAGCCAGGGGATCGTCTGGTGGGAGCGCAGGAACCCCGGGGAAGGCGCGTCTCTGCACCTCCCCGGCCCAGACCCCTTCCCCTACCTTGTCCCCGCCCCGTCCTGACCCCTCTCTTTCCCTCCCAGTCTCCCGGCCCCTCCTCTCACCCACTCGGGCCTCCCACTGCCCCTTTTCTGTTTCACGACCCCCTTGCTCCTTCCTCCTCTCCGGGCCCCATCACCCTCGGACCCGGGAACCCGCGCCGGGAGGAGGGTTCAGACAGGTCTCAGCCCCTCCCCGCCCTCAGGCTTCCACTCGCTGAGATATTTCCACACCGTCGTGTCCCGGGCCGGCCGTGAGGACCTCTACGTCTCGGTCGGCTACTTGGATGACACGCAGTTCATGCGGTTCGACAGCGAGGCTGCGAGTCAGAGAGTGGAGCCGCGGGCGCCGTGGATGGAGCAGGAGGGGCCACAATTTTGGGAAGAGCAGACCAAGATTGCCAAGGAACACGCACATGATTCCAAATCTAATTTACGCTGGGTTCTGGGCTACTACAACCAGAGCGAGTCCGGTGAGTAACCCCGGGCCCAGATCTCAGGTCAGGAGTTCCTGCATCCCCCTTGGACGAGCCGAGGTCTCCAGGTTCTGCATCCCCACCTTGGACGAGCTGGAGTTTCCAGGTCCGAGATTTACCCTTAGGCCAAGAGACCTTCCAGGTCCCTCGACGCAGGAACAGCCTGCCGGGATTCACTAGGATTTTATTTTCAGTTTGGGGGGAGCAGGCTCTGACCAAACACCGCCGGTGGGTCTAGCGCGGGAGTGAAGCTAGGTGGGTGGGGCTGAGCGGGCTAGGCTGACCGCGGGGACCTGGCCAGGGCCCCATACGTTCCAGTGGACGTCTGGCTGCGACGTAGGCCCAGATGGGCGACTCCTCCGCGGTTTTGAGCAGTTTGCCTACGACGGCGCTGACTACATCGCTCTGAACGAGGACCTGCGCTCCTGGACCGCGATGGACACGGCAGCGCAGATAACCCAGCGCGAGTGGGAGGCGGGCGGACTTGCCGACCACTACCGGCTGTTCCTGGAGGAGGACTGCGTGGAGCGGCTCTTCAGTTACCTGGAGAAGGGGAAGGAGGTGCTGCAGCGGACGGGTACGAGGGGCCGCGGAGCACCTCCCCTTCTCCCTCAGGCTGGAGCTGTACCTCCAGCTGGCCCAACCAAAAAGCGAGAAAAATGGGATTGACACCAGAATTCTTCCCGCCCCCACCTTGGATCCTGAGAGTGAGGAGATCGCCTGGGTTTTCAGATCCTGTGCCAGAAAATGACTAGCCCAGAGGGCCCAAGCTTTTCTCAGGGCCTTTAAGGGATCCAGTCTCTCTGGAGATCTCTGAAATAACTTCATAGCGGATTTCTTTGACCCTGGCCTTGATGACTTGCTCTCTCCCACCTTGTTCTCTGCCCCAAGCCCAACTTCTTTGCAGGTCTGACTCCAGATTTTTTTGAGTCACTCAGCCTCCACTCAGGTCAGGACCAGAAGTCCTTGTTGTCCCACACAGAGCCTCGTGCCCAGGCTGTCTTACCCTGATTCTAGAACTTTCCAAAGGATAGGAGGTTATCCCAGATTCCTAGAGTCCAGGCTGGTGTCTGAGTTTTGCACTCTTTCCCACTCCCTCATCCCAGCTCTCTTTTCCATTCTCAGGATGGCCACATGAGCGCTGCTTCAGAGGATCTTGAGAGGTAATGCAAAGTTCCCAAATTTTCTCACCCTTCTCCTCAGATTCCCCAAAGACACATGTGACTCTCCACCCCATCTCTGACCGTGAGGTCACCCTGAGGTGCTGGGCCCTGGGCTTCTACCCTGCGGAGATCACCCTGACCTGGCAGCGTGATGGGGAGGACCTGACCCAGGACACGGAGTTTGTGGAGACCAGGCCTGCAGGGGACGGGACCTTCCAGAAGTGGGCGGCTGTGGTGGTGCCTTCTGGAGAGGAGCAGAGATACACGTGCCATGTGCAGCATGAGGGGCTACCTGAGCCCATCACCTGGAGATGGGGTAAGGAGGGAGCCGTGGGCTCAGAGTCTCTTCTCAGGGAAATCAGGAGCCCTTCTGGAGACCTTCAGCAGGGTCAGGGCTGAGAGCTGGGGTCAGGGCCTTCACCTTCCCTTCCCTTCCCAGAGCCGCCTCTTGAGTCCCCCATCCTCATTGTGGGCGTCATTGCTGGCCTGGGTCTCCTTGGAGCTGTGGTGGCTGGAGCTGTGATCTGGAGGAAGAAGCACTCAGGTAGGGGACGGGTGGGGTCTGAGTTTTCTTGCCCCCCCCCCCCCCCGCCCCGGGTGTTTCAAGCCCAGGTAGAAGTTTGTCCTGCCTCATTAATGGGAAGTCCCATCCATAGGCACATGTGCTTTCCTAGTCTGGGGCTGACACTGTTTAGTAAAGCACATGTGAAAATGAAGGACAGATTTATCACCTTGATGAGTCTGGTGATGGGGACCTGACTCCCAGCAGTCACAGGTCAAAGGGGAAGGTTGTTGGTGAGGACAGACGTCCAGGAGGGCAGTTGGTCCAGTCCCCACACATGTACTGTTGCTAGCTTTCCTGATCCTCCCTTAGGTCTGTAATCACAGTTCTGGAAACTTCTCTGGTGTCCAGGACTAGGTGATTCCTTTAGGACCTCATGGCCCTGCCTTGCTTCCTGGCTTCTCACAGAATGTTTTCTTCCCACAGGTGGAAAAAGAGGGAGCTACACTCAGTCTACAAGTAAGTATGGACAGGGGGTGATCCCTGAGATAGTGTAGACAGGAGCCCATGGGGGAGCTCACCCACCCAGAGTTCCTCCTTTAGTCTCATCTCCTGTGGGCTCTGACCCCATCCTGTTCTGTTCTACCCCAGGCAGTGACAGTGCCCAGAGCCCTGTCTGATGTGTCTCTCATGGCAGGTGAGACTCTGGAGGGCTTGAAGTGGCAGAGGGGTTGGGGCAGAGGGGACAAATCTGGGTTATGGGGATTGTCTGGATTTAGACATGAGTGAGCAGAGGGTTGTTCAGAATGTCACCACTTACAGTGACTGACTTGAATTTGTTCTTGATTGTTTTGTTCTGTAGTGTGAGCCTTTTTGGAAACTAAGTGATGCAAGATGTGTTCACACCCTCCCTCGGTGACTTCAAGAACCCTGACTTCTCTTTCTGCAGATGGCATCTGAATGTGTCTGCGTTCCTATTAGCATAATGTGAAGAGGTAGGGAGACTAGCCCACTCTTGCCCACCGGGACCCCCACCCCACACACACCATCATGTGATAGTACCGTGGATATATGTATATGCTCAAACTTGTTAAATTGTATATATTAAATATTTGCAGTTATTTTTATATCAGTTATATCTCAATAAAACTGTTTAAAAAATAATTTCATTTTTCATGTTTTGAAACTGTTTCCTCATTTAACCACTGCCATTTAAGATCATATGTTAGATTGAAAAAGTTTTTATTTATTTTATTTTTTAGAGTAAATGATTCACTTTACTTTCTGATAAAATGTAATGTTAATTTAAAATCTTAGTGTGAGCAGTTCAACATTCAATTAATTATGTGCAATCCTATCTGACAGAAGCTGTATGTGTACAAAAAAATTTAGGGAATGTCAACAAAAAGTAAATGCCATCTTGAGTTCCTAAATTACAAACTAAGAAAATTCTATAAAGCATAACAATCTTGCTATGCTAAACTAACTCACAGTAGAATGAATGACATCTGGGTTCAGGCTTTTGTGTGGACATGTTTTCAGCTCCTTTCAGTAAATAGCAAGAAGCACAGTTGCTGAATTGTATGATAAGAGTATGTTTAGTTTTATGTGAAACCACCAAGCCGCCTTCCAAAGTGGCTGTATCATTTTGCATTCCCATCAGCAATGAATGAGATTTGCTAATGTTCCACATCCTTTCAGCATTTGGTGTTTCAGTGTTCTGGGTTTTGGCTATTCTAGTAGGTGTGTTTGGTATCTCGTTGTTTTAATTTGCACTTCCCTGATGACTTATGATGTGGGGCATCTTTTCATATGCTTATCTGCCTTATATATCTTCTTTGGTGAAGTGTCTGTTAAGGTCTTTGGACCATATTTTAATCAGGTTGTTCGTTTTCTTATTGTTGAGTTTTAAGTTCTTTGTATATTTTGGATAACAATCCTTTGCCAGTTTTGTGTTTTGCAAATATTTTCTCCCAGTCTGTGGCTTGTCTTTTCATTCTCTTGAGCATTGCTACAGTATAAAATTTAGATCATATAGATAATTTTAAAAATATAGTAGCCTAACTATTTATAAAATAACTGCTCAATAGAAGGCTATATTTAGAACAAGTTTCCCACCTTACAGTAAATCTGTAATTGGTAAAGTACTTATTTCACATACAAATAAAAATCTGGTGCTGTTTTCCTCTACCCACAGAGAGCAGTGATAAATAGGTGTCCTTCATATAGAGCTCAGATATGTGATTAGTTGCTGAGTTTAAGAAAATCCTACTCCTGAAGTAAGTTTGTCACATTTTTTTCATTGAAATGGGGTTTGTTCCAAAGGTAATAACAACAGAGCTATTGTTAACAATGATGGATGGACTGAATTTTTTTAAAGCAATAGCAGACCCTTCATTTCGTTTTTCTAATGTTGCCCTGTCCACATGCCACTGTTTAAATTTAAATCAATTAAAATGGAGTAAAATTTAAAATTTTGTTCCTCCATTGCACTAGCCATATTTCAAGTACTCAAAAGGCACATGTGGCCAGTAGCTACCATAATGAACAGTGCAGATACAGAACATTTCTATCATGGCAGAAGGGGCTTTTGGACAGCAGTATTCCCATGGATTCTCGTTTCATAGACAGAATAACTGAGGATAATTATGAGACGATGACAACTTAGAGTTCCAATTCCCATTCATGGTCTCTTTTGTGATGAGTGAGGGTCCATCTCCTTTGTAAGTAAAGGTAAATTATTCCAACTAGACGTAAATAGTTAACATTACTTTTAATGGTTTTACACTGTAAATTACAACCAATAGAGATATGCATGAATTGTGTCTGCACTCTAACAAGAAGTTTTAAAGGGAAATCCAGGTAACAAAACCAAGAGTTAGGAAAAAAACCATTACCACTCAGAAATTTCCTTACCAATTCCCATAGCAATAACAATCCTCTTGGTCATGTTCAGGCTTTTCTTTAGAGTTTTACCTCTATGTATGCATCTTTAAACACTATAGATTATTTTGAACTTTATATAAATCAAAAATTGTTCATACAAATGGAATCTTGCTATATGTTTTCTTTTGAGACCTTATTTTAGTTCAATAGTATGTTTGCTAAATTGTTATAAGTATCTGTAGACTGTTCATCTTCATTGTTATATAGCATTCCACTGAATAAATCATACTTTAAATTATTTGTTCTATTGTTTGTGGGAATTTGATTTGCTTTTTGTTTTTAGAAATTATGAACAACGCTGCTGTAAGCATTCACATACATGTATGCTGGCACACATGAGCAGATATCTGTCAAAATTATATGCTTAGGAGTGGAATTACTCACGTACATGCATAATATCCAACCTAAATAGATAAAGCCACCCTGCTATCCAAAGTGGCTGTACCAGTTTACACAACAGTTAGTGGTGCATGGTAGCTCTTGATGCTCCATATTCTCAGCAAAGCTTAGCATAATCAGTCATTTGTTTAATTTTTTTCATTTCTGTGCTTTTTTCTGTTTTTTTTCTAATTTTTAATTTTGCAAAATATACATGACAAAATTTGCAATTTTAACCATTTTTAAGTGTTCCATTTAGTGGCATTATGTACATTCATATTGTGGTGCAGCCACCAACACCATCCATCTCCAAAACTCTTTTCATCTTGCAAAACTGAAACTCTTTACCTTTTAAACAGTAACTCCCCATGCCTCCCTTCCCCCAGCCCTTGGCAACCACCTTTCCACTTTCTATCTCTGTGATGTGAATTGTCAGTACCTGATATGAGTAGACTAATATAATGTTTGTCTTTCTGTGGCTGGCTTATTTCACTTGGCATAATCTTCTCATGTTTTATCCATGTTGTAGCACATGTCAGAATTTTCTTCCTTTTTAAGGCTGAATAATATCCCATTATATACAAACATATATATACACACCATATTTTGCTTATCTGTTCATCAGTTGCTGGACAATTGGGTTGCTTCACAATTGGGTTGCTTTCTCCTTTTGGCTATTGTAAATAACACTGCTATGAACATAGGTTTATAAATATCTGTTTGTATCCCTGCTTTCAGTTCTTTTGGGTATATTCCCACAAGTAGAATTGCTGGATCATATAGTCATTCTATGTTTAGCTTTTTGAGAAATAACCATACTGTTTTCCATAATGGCTGCACCACTTTACATTCCCATCAACAGTGTGCAAGGGTTCCAATTTTACCACTTTCTTGCCAAGACTTGTTCATTTCTGTTTGCTTTTTATTTTGTAATAGCCATCCTAATGGTTGTAAAGTGGTATCTCGTTGTAGTTTGGATTTGCATTTCCCTAATGATTAGTGATGTTGAGCATCTTTTCATATGCTTATTGACCACTGTATATCTTCTGTGGAGAAATATCTATTAAAGTCCTCTGTCCATTTTTTAAACAGGTTGTTTGTCTTTTTGTTTTTGAGTTTTGGTTGTCTATGTATTCTGGATCCTAATCCCTTATCAACTATGTGATTTGGAAATATTTTCTCCCATCAGTGGCTTGCCTTTTCACTATGTTGACAATGTATTTTGATAAAAATTTGTCTATTTTTTCTTTTGTTGCCTGTGCCTTTCGTGTCTAATGATCCAAGAAATCATCATCTAATCCAATGTCATGAAGCTTTGCTCCTAAGTTTTCTTCTAAGAAATTTATAGTTTTAGGTCCTTTGATCCATTGTGAGTTTATTTTTTGTATACAGTATTAGATAAGGGTCCAATTTCATTCTTTTGTATGTGGATATCCAGTTTTCCCAGCACCATTTGTTGAAAAGACTGTTCTTTCTCCATGAATGAAGGATCTTGGGACCCTTGTCAAAAATCATTTGACCATATCTGCAAAGATTCATTTCTAGGCTCTCTATTCTATTCCATCAGTCATATGTCTGCCTTTATGCAATTACTACACTGTGTTGATTACTTAGCTTTGTAGTAAACTTTGAAATCAGGAAATGCGAGTTCTCTAACTTTGTTCTTTTTCAAGATTGTTTTCAATATTTGGAGGTCCCTTGAAGTTCCATATGAATTTTAGGATGGGTTTTTTTTTCACTGCTGCCAAAAACAGCACTGGGATTTTGATGCAATGGTGTTGAATCTGTAGATTGCTTTGGGCAGTGTTGATATCTTAACTTTTTCTTTTTTTTGAGGAAGATTAGCCCTGAGCTAACATCTGCTGCCAATCCTCCTCTTTTTGCTTAGGAAAACTGGCCCTGAGCTAACATCCATGCCCATCTTCCTCCACTTTTTTTTCTTATATGTGGGACGCCTACCACAGCATGGCTTGCCAAGTGGTGCCATGTCTGCACCCGGGATCCAAACTGGAGAACTCCAGCCACCGAAGCGGAATGTGCAAACTTAACCACTGTGCCACCAGGCTTCCCTGATATCTTAACATTTTTAAGTCTTCTAATCCATGAACACAAGATGTCTTTCCATTTATTTATATCTTCTTTAATTGCTTTAGTCAACATTTTTTTTTTGTTTCAGTAAATGTGCATGTCTTTTAACTGCTGTTCAAGTTAATACGCAAGTATTTTATTCTTTTTAATGCTGTTATAAATAGAATTGCTTTCTTAACTTCCTTTTCAGATTGTTCATTGTTAGTGTATAGAAATGAAAATTATTTTTGTGTGATCTTTATACTGTGAAACTTTGCTGAATTTGTTTATTCGTTCTAACAAGTTTGTGTGGAATCCTTAGGGATTTCTACATATAAGATTATATCATCTGGGAACAGAAATAATTTTACTTCTTTCATTCTGATTTGGATGCATTGTATATCTTTTCCTTGTCTAATTGTTTTGGCTAGAGCTTCCAAAACTTTGTTGAAGAAAAGTGGCAAAAGTGCGTACTCTTGTCTTTCTTCTGATCATAGAGGAAAAGCTTTCTGTCTTTTCACATTTAGTATGAAGTTAGCGGTAGGGTATTCATCTATAGCTTTTATTGTGTTGAGATAGTTTCCTTCTATTCCTATTTGCTGAGTGTTTTTATAATGAAAGTGTGATGAATTTTGTCAAATGCTTTTTTCTGCATCAAGAGAGATGATTATTTTTCCCCCTTCATTTGGTTAACATGATATATTACATTGATTGTTGAACCATGTTGTTGAACATGCATTGATTGTTCTCATATGTTGAACCACACTTGCATTCCAAGAATAAATCTCAGTTTGTCATGGTGATGCTGCTGAATTCAGCTTGCTATTTGAATTTAGTTTGAATTCAGTTTTGTTGAGGACACTTATGTCAATATTCATAAAGGATATTGCTCTGTAGTTTTATTTTCTTGTGTTGTCTTTGTCTTTGGTATCAGGACAATGCTGGCCTCATAAAATGAGATTGGAAGTATTCCAATCTTGATTTTTCAATTTTTTGGAAGAGTTTCAGAAGGAGTGGTGTTAGTTCTTTAAATGTTTGGTAGAATGACAGTGAAGCCATCAGATTCAGGGGATGGTTTTTTTGATTACTGATTCAATATCCTACTGGTTATGGGTTTATTCAGATATTCTGTTTTTTCATGATTCAGTCTTGGTAGGGTTTTTGGCTTTTAGAATTTGTTCATTTCATCTATGTTATCCAATTTAATGATATATAATTGTTTCTAGTACTTGATAGTCATTTACTTATCCTTACTTTCATTTCTGATTTTAGTAATTTTATTAGTCTTGTCTCTTTTTGTCTTAGTCAATCCAGCTAAATGTTTGTCAATTTTGTTGATCGTTTCAAAGAACTGACTTTTGGCTTCGTTGATTTTCTCTATTTTTCTATTCTTTATATTATTTATCTCTGCTCTAATCCTTTTTATTTCCTTCCTTCTTCAAGCTTTGGGCTTAGTTTGTTCTTTTTCTAGTTCATTAGGTTTAGAGTTCAGTTGTGATTTGAGATCTTTCTTCTTTTTTAATGTAAGCATATGCAGCTATAAATTTCCCCCTTAGCACTGCTTTCACTGCTTCCCATAAGTTTTTGGTACGTAGTGTTTTCATTTCCATTTGTCTCTAAATATTTTCTAATTTCCCTTGTGATTTCTTTTGACACATTGGATGTGTAAGAATGTGTTGTTTAATTTCCACAAACTTGTGAACTTTCCAGTTTTCCTTCAGTTATTGACTTCTACCTTCATCCCATATTGGTCAGAGAAGATAGTTTGTGTGATATCTATCTTTTCAAATCTATTGAGACTTAACTGGTAGCCTAATATGTGTTCTATGCTGGAGAATGTCAAGGTGTACTTGAGAGAATGCACATTTTGTTATTTTTGGTTAGAGTACATTGTGTATATCTGTTATATCTACTTGGATTATTGTGTTGCTCAGGTCTTCTATTTCCCTACTTATCTTCTGTCTGGTTGTTCTATTCATTGAGAGTGGAGTGTTGAAGCCTCCAACTATTATTGTAGAACTATTTCTTCCTTCAATCTGTCAATTTTTGCTTCATCTATTTTGATGATCTGTTATTAGGTATGTAAATGTTTATAATTATTCTATCTTCTTTTATTGAAGCTTTTATTAATATATAATGTTCTCTATCTCTTGTAACTTTTTCTGATTTAAAGTCTATTTTGATTTCTATTACTATAACCATCCATTCTCCCATTAGTTACTATTTGCTTGGAATATCTTTTTCCATCCATTCACTTTCAACCTATTTGTGTCTTTGGATCTAAAGTGAGTGTCTTGTAGACAGGATATAGTTGGGTCATTTTTTTAATTGCATTCTACCGGTTTCTGTCTTTGATTGGAAAGTTCAATTCATTTAAATTTAAAGTAGTTACTGATAAGAAGGGACTTACTTCTGTCATTTTGCTATTTGATTTCTATATGTCTTATTCCTTTTTCTATACCCTCATTTCCTGCGTTACTCTTTTTTTGTGTTGAGCTGATTTTTTTTCTGCAGTGCAACTTTTAGATTCCTTTCACATTTCCTTTTGTGTATATTCTATATCTCTTTGTGTTTACCATGGGGATTACATTTAACATCCTAAAATTAAAGCATTGTATTTTGAATTTATACGAGCTTAACTTCAACAGCATATAAAAATCCTGCTCTTACCTAGCTCTTATCTTTCCCACCTTTCAGTTATTGGTGTCATAATATTAAATATTTATACATCGTATGTCCAAATTCATAGACTAATAATTTTTAATGAATTAGTCTCTTAAATCACATAGAAAACCAAATGTGAAATTACAAATAGAAGTTACAATAATACCAGCTTTTAAATTGTCCATGTGTTGACCTTTACCTTGAATCTTTATTTTTCATACAGCTTTGAGTTACTCCCTAGTGTCGTTTTATTTCAACCTGCAGGACTACTGTTAGCATTTTTGGCAGGGCAGGTCTAGTAGTAATGAACTCCCTCAGATTTTGTTTATCTGTAAATATCTTAAGTTTTCTCTTATTTTTAAAGGACACATTCACTAGATATAGGATTCTTGGTTGAAAGTTTTTATCCTCCAGCACTTTGAATATATCATTCTACTGTCTCCTGTCCTCCAAGGTTTCTGATGAGAAATCTGCTGATAAATTATTGGGAAGCCCTTGTTTGTGACAAGTCACTTTTCTCTTGCTGCATTCAAGATTCTCTCTTTGGCTTTCTACAGTTTGCTTATAATGTGTCTCACTATGGGTCTCTTTGAATTTATCCTACCTGGAATTTGTTGAGCTACTTGGATGTTTATATCCATGTCTTTCTTCAAATTTGGGATTTTTTGATCACTTTTTTCCTCAAATAAACTCTCTGCCCCTTTCTCTCTCTCTTCTCCTTCTGGGACTCCCAAAATGTGAATATTGATCCATATGATAGTGTCCCACAGGTCTCTTAGGCTCTTTTTACTTTTCTCCAATGTTCTTTCTTTCTGTCACTCAGACACAATAATTTTAAATGTCCTATCTTCAAGTTCGCTGATTCTTTCTTCTCCCTCAGCAAAACTGCTTTTGAATCACGCTAAGAAATTTTCTTTTCACTACAAACTACAAATCTTTTTGTAATTTTGAGCTTTAGAAATGTTGAGGGGTAAAAGGGAGTTCATATTTATGTTTTCTATCTCTTTATTGATATTTCTGTTTTGTTCAAATGTCCGTCTATGGACTTTAAACACATCTTCTTTCAAGTCTTTGAGTCTTTTTTTGTCTGGTGAGAATGCTTAAGATATATGCTCAGCAAATTTCAAGTATATAATACTGTACTATTAACTATAGTCATCATGCTATACATTAGATCCTCAGCTCATTTTTATTTTATGACTGAAAGTTTATAACCTTTGACCTATATTTCCCTAATTTTCCCTTCCCCCAGTTCCAAACCCCTGTAAAATACCATTCTACTCTGTTTCTATCATCAGTTTTTTTGTTTTTGTTTTTGTTTTTTTAGGTTCCATATATAAATGATACCATATAATATTCTTCTTTCTCTGTCTGGCTTATTTCACTTAGCATAATGCCCTCCAGATTTATTCACATTATCACAAATAGCAGTATTTCCTTCTTTTTTATGGCTGGATAATATCCTATATATACATATACATATATGTACACACATATATATATATATCTCCACTCTATACGTATATACACATATATATAGTATATATATAATATATATCACAATTTTTTATCCATTCATCTACTGATGGACACCACTTAGGTTGTTTCCATACCTTGCCTATTGCAAATAATGCTGCAATGAACATGGTAGTGCAGATATCACTTTGAGAAATGGATTTTGTTTCCTTTGATATGTACCCTGGAGTGGTATTGCTGGATCATATGGTAGTTCCATTTAAAAAGTTTTCAGGAACTGCCATACTGTTTTTCATAATGGATGTACTACTTTATATTTCTAACAACAGTGTACAAAGATTCCCTTTTCTCCACACCCTTGCCAACATTTGTTATCTCTTGTCTTTTTGATAATAGCCATCCTAATAGGTGTGAGATGATATCTCATTGTGGTTTTGATTTGAATTTTCCTGATGATTAGTGATGTTGAGCACCTTTTCATGTACGTACTGACAATTTGTAAGGCTTTTTTAGAAAAATTTCTATTCAGATCATTGCCTTTATTTTAATTGGATTATTTGTTTTTTTCCTATTGATTTGTATGTATTACTTATATATTTTGGATATTAATCTCTTATCAGATATATGGGTTGCAAATATTTTCTCCCATCCCATAGGTTGCCTTTACATTTTATTTATGGTTTCCTTGTTGCTGTGTAGAAGCTTTTCAGTTGATGTAGTCGCTCTTGTTTATTTTAACTTTTGTGTCTTGTGTTTTTGGTTTCATATCCCAAAAGTCATTGCCAATACCAACGACAAGGAACTTTTTCCATATATTTTCTTCTAGGAGTTTTATGGATTCACTTCTTACGTTTATGTCTTCAATCTCTTTTAAGTTAATTTTTGTGAGCGGTGTGAGCTAGGGAGGTAGTGTCATTCTTTTGCATGTAGATATCCAGTTTTCCCAAGACCGCTTATTGAAGAGACTATTGTTTTCCTGTTGTGTGTTGTTGGTACCTTTGCCAAAGATTAATTGACTGTATTTGCAGGGTTTATTTCTGGTTTCTCTTCTGTTCCATTGTTCTATATGCCTATTTTCATACCAGTACCATACTGTTTTATTACGAATTTGTAATATTGTTTGAAATCCAAAAGTCTGATGCCTCCAGCTTTGTTGTTCTTCCTCAAGATGTTTTTGGATGTTCAGAATCTTTTGTGGTTCCATATGAATTTTAGGATCAATTTTTCTGTTTCTTTGAAAACTGCCTTTGGAATTTTGATAGAGATTGCATTGAATCTGTAGATCAATTTGGATAGTATGACTATTTTAACAATATTTATTCTTTCAATCCAAGAACATGGGATAGCTTTCCATTTATTTGTCTCTTTTTAAATGTTTTTCATCAGTGTCTTATAGTTTTTAGTGTGCATATCTTTCACTTGGTTAAATTTATTCCTAAGTATGTTATTGTTTTTGCTGCTATTGTAAATGGAGTTGCTTTCCTAGTTTCTCTTTCAGATAATTTCGTGGTTAGAGTGTAGAAACACAACTGATTTTTGTATATTGATTTTGTATCCTTCAACTTTACTAAATTTGTTATTAGTTCTAAAGTTTTTTATTAGAATCCCCAGGATTTTCTATATATAAGATTATGTCATAGCCAAGATATGCAAACAGCCTAGGTGTCTGAAAATGGATAAATGGATAAAGAAAATGGCATATATAAGTATCATACACACACACACACACACACACACACACACATACACACTCACACATTGGAATATAATTCAGCCATAAAAAAGAATGAAATCTTTCCATTTGTAACAACATGGATGGAATTTGAGGATATTATGCTAAATTAAATATGTCAGACAAAGACAAATACTGTATGTTCTCACTAATGTGTGGAATCTAAAAACAAACAAAACAAAAACCAAAAACTAAGCTCATAGATACAGTGAACAGATTGTTGGCTGCCAGAGGTGGGGGATGGGGAGTGAAATGGGTGAAGGGGGTCAAAAGGTACAAATTTCCGGTTATAAAATAAATAAGCCATAGGATGTAGTTGTACAGCATGGTGACTATAGTTGACTATACTGTATTTTATATTTGAAAGTTGCTAAGAGATTAAATCTTAAAAAAAATATTATGTCATTTGCAAATAGAGACAATTTCTCTTCTTCCTTTCCAATCTGGATGCCTTTTATTTCTTTTTCTTGCTTAAGTGCTCTGGCTAAGACTTCCAGTACTATGTTGAATAGAAGTGGTAAGAGTGAGCATCTATGTCTTGTTCCTGATCTTACAGGAAAGGCTTTTAGCTTTTCACCATTGAGTATGATGTTAGCTGTCAGCTTGTACTATATGGCTTTATTATGTTGAGATACATTCCTTCTATACCAAATTTTGCAAGTTTTATCATGAAATGATGTTGAATTTTGTCAAATGCTTTTTCTGCATCTATTGAAGTGATCATATTATTTTTATCCTTCTTTCTGTTAATGTGGTGTATCACATTTATTAATTTGTGTATGTTGAACCATCTTTGGATTCCAGGGATAAATTCCACTTGATCATGGTGTATTATCCTTTTAAATAGCTCTTGAATACATATTGCTAGTATTTTGTTGAGGATTTTTGCATCTATCTTCACCAGGGATATTGAACTGTAATTTTCTTTTCTTGTAGTGTCCTCATCTGGCTTTGGTATCAGGGTAATGCTGGCCTTGTAAAATGAGGTTAGAAATGTTCCTTGCTCTTCATTTTTTTGAAGAGTTTGAGAAAGATTGGCCTTAATTCTTCTTCTTTAAATGTCTGGTAGAATTCACCAGTGAGGCCAGCTGGTCCTGGGCTTTTCTTTGCTGGGAGATTTTTGATTACTGATTCAATCTCCTTCCTAGTAACTGATCTGTTCAGGTTTCCTATTTCTTCATGATTTAGACTTGGTAAGCCATATGCTTCTAGGAATTTATCCAATATTTCTAGGTTATCTAATTTTTTGGCATATAATTGTTCATAGTAGAGTCTTATGATCCTATGTACTTCTGTGGTATCAGTTGTAATATCTCCTCTTTTGTTTATAATTTTATTTATTTGTCATCTCTTTCTTTCCTTAGTGAAGCTAAAGGTTTGTCAATTTTGTTTATCTTAACTTAGTTTCATCAATCTTTTCTATTGTGTTTTTAGTTGCTATTTCATTTATTTACACTCTGATATTATTTTCTTTCTTCTACTAACTTTGAGCTTAGTTTGTTCTCCTTTTTCTAGTTCCTTGAGGTGTAATCTTAGGTTATTTATTTGTAATATTTCTTAATGTAGGCATTTATTGCTATCAAATTTCCTCTTATAACTACTTCTGCTGCATCCTATAAGACTTGGTATGTTCTGTTTCCTTTTTTGGTTATCTCAAGAAATTTTTTTATTTCTCTTTTGATTTAGCCTTTGATCTATGGTTGTTCTGGAGTGCGGTGTTTAATTTCCACATTTGTGAATTTTACAACTTTCCTCCTGTTACTGGTTTCTAGTTTGATATCACTGTGATTGAAAAAGATACTTATATGATTTTTATATTCTTAAATATGTTAAGATTTGTTTTGTGACCTAACACTTGAGCTATCCTGGATAATGTTCTGTGTGCACTTGGGAAGAATGTGTATTCTGCTACTGTTGAATATAATACACTGTATATGTCTGTTAGATCTGTATATGTCTAAAGTATAGTCCAAGTCCAATATTTCCTTATGATTTTCTGTCTGAATGATCTATCTATTGTTGAAAGTGAGGTATTGAAGTCCCCTACTATTATTGCGTTACTGTCTATTTCTGCCTTCAGATATGTTTATAATTGCTTAATATATTTAGGAGTTCCAACGTTAGGTGCCTATATATTTATAATTTTATATCTTCTTGATGAATTGACTCTTTAATCATTATATAATGACCTTCTTTGTCTCTTGTTACAGCTTTTGTCTGATATGAATATAGCTCATCCTGTTCTCTTTTGGTTTCCATTTGCAAGGAATACTTTTTCTATTCCTTCACTTTGAGTCTATGAGTGTCCTTAGAGCTAAAGTGAATCTCTTGTAGGCAACATATAGTTGGGAGTTTTTAAAATCCATTCAGCCACTCTAAATCTTTTGATTAGAGAATTTAATCCATTCACATTTAGAGTAATTGTTGATAGGTAAGCACCTACTATTTTATTAATGGTTTTCCAATTATTTTTAGTTTCTTTGCTCCTTTCTTCCTCTCTTTCTGTCTTCCACTGTGAATTGATGACTTTTGGTAGTGAAATCCTTTGATTATTTTTTCTTTATTGTTTATGTATCTACTGTAGGTTTTTGCTTTGTGGTTACTGTGAGGCTTTCATAATTCATCTTATATTAGTCTATTGTACACTGATAACTTCAGATGCATAAAAAAGCTCTACACATTTACTCCTCCTCCCACATTTTATGTCATTGATCTCACAATTTACATCTTTTTATACTGCGTATATGCTAACAAAATATTGTACCTATAGTTATTTTTAACACTTTGTCTTTTAACCTTTGTACTAGAGTTAAAAATGGCTTATACTCCATCTTACAGTACTAGAGTATTATCTTTATATAATTACCTTTACCAGTGCACTTATAGTTTCATATGTTTTCGTATTATTAATTAGTGTCCTTTCATTTCCATTTGAAGAAATCCCTTTAGCATTTCTTGTAAGGCATGTCTAGTGGTGATGAACTCCCTTAGATTTTGTTTGTCTTGGAAAGTCATTATCTCTCTTTTATTTCTGTGTTGTTTTTTTTTTTTAAAGATTGGCACCTGAGCTAACAACTGTTGCCAATCCTTTTTTTTTTCTTTCTGCTTTTTCCTCCCCAAATCCCCCCAGTATATAGTTGTATATTTTAGTTGTGGGTCCTTCTAGTTGTAGTACATGGGACACCACCTCAACGTGGCCTGATGAGCGGTGCCATGTCCGTGCCCAGGATCCAAACCAGAAAAACCCTGGGCCACCGAAGCAGAGCGCACGAACTTTACCACTCGGCCATGGGGCCGGCCCCTCTCTTTTATTTCTGAATGATAATTTTGCCAGATAAAGTATTTTTGGTTGGCAGTTTTTTTCTTTGAGCACTTTGAATATATATCACCCCCTCTCTCATGGCCTGAAAAGTTTCTGTATTAATCTCTTCAATCTTGCTGAGCTTCCATAAAATAATTATTTTGAATTTCTTTTTAGGTAACTGACAGATCTCCATTTCTTTGAGATCAATTACTGGAAAATTATTGTGTTCCCTTTGTAGTGTTATGTTTCTGTGCTTTTTAGTGTTTCTAGTGGCTTTGTATTGATGCCTGTGCATTTGCAGGAATAGTCGCCTCTTCCAGACTTTTCAGACTGGCTTCAGTGAGGAAAAACTTTCACTTGAAAGTGGTGCAAGAGTGCTGTCTGGGTGAGGTGCAGCATTTCCAGTTCTGGGAAGGGTACAGTGGTATAGTCTCTGTGCGGCTCTGTCAGCTGAGGTCAACACTGGCAAAGACTGTCGGGGTCCTTAGCTGGCAAGGCTACAAGTGTCTGTGATGGTAGTGGAGGCTAGGGCTTCTAGGATCCTCCTATTCTCCTTCTTGCTTATGGGGGAAAGTTCTAGTCAAGGAGATCTTTCTTAGTACTGGGTCTGGTGCGCTGGTCTGGTACTCAGAGTGGTAGTGGAGCTGGGGGTCTCAGTCTTAGAGGTGTACAGAACTAACAGAGTGCTTGAGGCCTGGGGCACAGGAGCAATTTCTGTGGCAGTGGCATTGATGTCTGTGGTCCAGGCATGTGCAGATCACCAACAGAACTGAGGTCTGGTTCTCTGAGGCTTGCAGTAGTGACTCAAGCCCTAGGGAGGGAGCAGGGCACAGTTGTATCAGGGGTCCAGGGATGACAGGGTGCAGCAGTGGGCTGGACCTAGGAGACTTGGCACAGAAACAGCATGCTCCAGTGATGATGGGTCAAAGCCTCAACTTAGGGACCAGAGAGTGGGGCACAAGGCATCACCAGTATGACCCTGGTGATGGTGGGTCAAAGGCACAACTTAGGACGCAGGGCGTGGGGCATAGTGCAAAGGCAGCTCAGCCCCAGTGATGGCAGGTACAGAAGCAGTGATTTAGGACCCAGGGGCCAGGGTGTAGAATAGCAGCAGCTCAGCCTTGGTGATCACAGGTCAAAGCCCTAACTCGGGATGCAGAGGGCAGTGCGTACAGCAGCAGAACCACCTGGGTGATGGTGGGTCAAAGCCCTCATTCAAGGTCCAGAGGGTGGAGTGTGGAATGGCAGTTACACAGCTCCAGTAGTGGTGGGTCACAGCTCCAATTCGCGACCCAGAGAGCAGAGCACAGTGCAGCTGCAGCTCCAGTCTCTGTAGATGGTGAGGTGCTGTAATGTCTCAATCCTGGGCAGCAGAGTGCAGTCATGACTTGGGCCCCCCAGAGCAGGTCTCACCACAGCAGGAGCTCCAGCCCTGGGAAGGAGATGAAGTGGCAGGGACTCCGGGCAGCTCTGTCAGCTAGATTCAGCATTAGTGAAGATTGTGGGGGTACTTGGTAGCAAAGGATGCAAATGTCCACAGGGGAGAAGGACTGCTGGAGTCTGCCTGTTCTCCTTTTCCCTGTGGGGTGAAATCCATCCAAGGGGATCTTTCTTGGAGCCGAGTGCTCCGGACTGGCGGATGGGGTGATGCAGGTAAAATGCTTCCTTTGCTTTCCTATGCAGCCATTCTTGATTGTTGTGCTCTACAGAATTTCTGCTCTGTCTTCACTGTAGTCCAGAACATTCCCAGAGCTATTTTCGTCAATTTGTAGTTGTTTATTTATTTATTCAGAAGCAGGTGTGGTACCCTATATATTTTAGCTAACAAATTAGTTTTTCTTTTTACCTTTTGATTTTTTTTTGTTTTTGCTGTTTTTATGGAGGAGATGAGCATTGGGACCTCCTAGTCTGCTACCACTCTGACTTCAGTTTGAACATTTTCAAGTCAGTTGTTTTAAAGTCTTTGTCTAGTAGGTTTGCCATCTGTTCTTTCTCAGCGACAGTTCTGTGGATTGATTTTTTCCTTTGAATGGACCATACTTTCCTGTTTCTTTGTATGCCTTGTGATTTTTTTTTGAAAACTGAACATTTGAATCTTATCAATAACTCTGGAAATCAGACTCTCTCCTTCCCCAGGATTTGCTGAGTTTTTTGGTTTTGCTTTTATCTTTTGGTTGTTTTTGTTGTGTAAGGTATCTCTGTGGCCGAAATTTCCTGAAGTGTATACTTAGGAACTTCTCAGATCTTTTATGAGCCGGCACCTTTCCCTGGGCATATGCAGTAACTTTTTAAATTTCCCCATATTTGCAGTTGCTTTTGGATGTTCTAGTCCTTATACGCCTGCCTCCAAAAATTTTTTTAAAAATGGAAAATGAAGGGAGTAAAAATTCCCAAGCCCTTTAAATGCCCTTGATGTTGCTTCAACAGGAGAAGAGGCTTGTAATAATGGCAATGGGAGTTGCAAATGTTAATGCCTGCCTCTTTGCTGCACCTCCTTGATCAAAAGCAGCAAGCAGCAATCAGAACACTCATCCCTGATATTTGGAGGACAGGGTTCTAATTGCCCACCTTAACTCCTGCAAGCTGCTCTAAGGACACATGCTGGCTGCCTGCAAAGGCCTAGAGGGTGGAGGGTGCAAAGCCTCTAAGGTGCTAGGCTGAAATTGACTGAAGTCAACTACAATTTAACATCCAGGCCTTCCCCTGGAAGTTGCAAGCCTTCAGTAGACCCTAGCATTCCAAAATAGTTACATCAGATGGATTCTACCAGTGCAATTGTTGTACAGGTGGCAATATGGATCACTGATGCTTCCTATTCCACCATCTACCCTGACATCATTCCTTCATAGTCAATCATTGTAATTTAGGGATTCTAGTGAATTTGTCATAGTATCTCCTTATGGATTTTTTAAATTACTTTACTGAGATATTTTTCACATGCCATTCACCAATTTAAATATACAATTCAATAATTTTTGGTATATTCACAGAGTTGTGCAACAATCACCCCAACCAATTTTAGAACATTTTCATCACCCCCTAAAAGAAACCTCATACTTATTAGCAGTCACTCCTCATTTCTCCCATCACCTTTTCCCCAGCCCTAGGCAAGAGTTAATCTAATTTCTGTCTCTATAGATTTGTCTATTATGGACATTTCTTAAAAGTGGAATCATACAATGTGTGGTCCTTTGTGACTAGGTTCTTTCACATAGCATAGTCTTTTCAAGGTTCAGTCCTGTTGTCATTATGGTTTTAATTTGCATTTCCCTCATCTAATGAGGTAGAGCACATCTGTGTATGTTTGTTTATCATTTAGATTTCTTCTTTTGTGATTTTCCCATTCATCCACTTCCCCTGTACTCACCATGCTCTGTACCCTAGGAGACTATCCTCTATTGACTACTTATAGTATGGACTACTGTACCTCCAAATGCTCCCTAGCTTATGCGCTTCCATTTGAGTTTGGCAAATTGCAAGCATTAGACTATTCATCTCTTAAATAGTCTGTCTTGGGGCCAGCCCGGTGGCGCAGCGGTTAAGTTCGCACCTTCCGCTTCTCGGCGGCCCGGGGTTCGCTCGTTCGGATCCCGGGTGCGGACATGGCACTGCTTGGCAGCCATGCTGTGGTAGGCGTCCCACGTATAAACTAGAGGAAGATGGGCACGGATGTTAGCTCCGAGCCAGGCTTCCTCAGCTAAAAGAGGAGGACTGGCAGTAGTTAGCTGAGGGCTAATCTTCCTCCAAAAAAAAAAAAAAAACAAACAAAACAAAAACAAAAATAGTCTGTCTTATACTCATTGATCTGAGAAGTTTTTATATATTCTGTGTATTAGTCAGTCCTTGGTTTGTACAGATACAGCAGAACTTCCCAATCATTGCCATCCACCATGGGATGCCCCAGGAGAAGAGGTGAGTCAGAGATGGAGAAGATATTTTGTGTCCTTTTTGAATTCTCTCAATGATCTCAACATTTTTCCAATGTTTTTTTCTCACAATTCCTTCTCAGTATGAGCAGTTTAAAGATTTTCAATGACAAATTCTTATGGCTACCAACCTATTTGGCCAAGCCCTGGACATCGATCAGGTGAAGACTGCCTTTAACTTTGACATTCGTAAGGGTTCTGACACATACCTACATTGGGTAAGTTCCACACCCAGAAGGACATCCCAGGGTCCTCTCCCACTCCCTCTTTTTCTTTATCTTTTCATACGTTACATCTTCATCCCCCTTTTGGGTGTCTTCTCTATTTGGGTCTTCCAGTGCTACCATCTGTCTCCTTCCAGGTGGCCAGAGCAGACCATTTAGGCACCAAGTGTCGGCCACCACGTTTGTGTCAGATGAGAATGATGCCAAGATCCTCAATGATGTGCAGGATCACTTTGAGGTCCATATTAGTGAACTGCGTGATGAGAAAGACATCTCCTCCTACAGTGAGTATTGATCTCGTGAAACTGGCTTCTCCAACTCTTTAGATTATCCTCGTTCCTTAGTGGACAGTCATGTGCCACACGACAACATTTTGGTCAATGACAGACCACATATACAATGGTGGTCCCATAAGATTACTACCATATAGCTTAGGCGTGTAGTAGGCTCTACCATCTAGGTTTGTCTCAGTATATTCTATGATGTTCCCACAGTGACAACACCATCTAATGACACCTTTCTCAGAACGTATCCCTGTTGGTAAGTGATGCATGACTGTATTTGTTTTAAATCCTATCTTGCATGTAATGGGCATCTAATGCATAATGGGTACTTGACAAGTTCATGGCTCCCTAGTCTTTATGCCAGGTTGGGATGTTTTGTGGACCTCTATGTAGGGTCTTTTTCCTCTCTCATTAACTTATTTTTCTTTCTCCACCCCCCAAGTCTATCCTTTGAATCCACATGCCATAGAAACATTAGCAAGTATGTGCATATGTGCTTCTGCCATCCTCACTTTTGCCTTTCCATGCCTTATTCCAACTGTGCCATGTTTTCTCTTCAGCTGAACAGACATGGTAGAGGGTTTACCCATTCTTCCCCTCTTCAGGAGATGACACCAAGTGTGGGGGTAAAGTGTGCCATCTACCCCTGACAACCCCATCCCACAGCTTCCCCCTTTTGCATCACCACCACTCCTAAACCTCCATTTATGATTTGGCAGAATTTTTAAAATAACATTACAATGAAACATGTGTATCTGTGGTATCTGTAAATGACTAAATTTGAGGTGAGGTGATTTTTGGGCATGATCCAAAAAAATTCCTCTAAAGGCTTGGGGCTTATGTACCATGCTGTGGAGTCCAGGTCAATGGGTGGTCAATGTAGTTTTCTTTTCTTGTAGTGTCTTTGTCTGGTTTTGAGATCTTGGTAATGCTGGCCTCATAGATGAGTTAGGAAGTTTTTCCTCTTTTTCATTTTTTGGGAAGACTTTGAAAAGGATTGGTGCTTCTTCTTCTTCAAATGTTTGTTAGGATTCAACAATGAAACCACCTATTCTAGGATTTTTCTTTGTTTTCGATTACTCATTCAATCTTCTTACTAGTTATGAGCCTATTCAGATTTTCTGTTTCTTCATGCTTCGGTCTTGGTGGTTGTGTGTTTCTAGGAATTCGTCCATTTCATCTAGGTTTTCCAATTTGTTCACATACAGTTTTTCACAATACTTCTTACAATCCTTTTTGATTCTATAAAATCAGTAGTAATGTCCCACTTTTTCTGGTTTTAGTAATTTGAATCTTCTCTCTTTTTTTCTTAGTAGATCTAGCTAAAGGATTATCAATTTTCATTGATATTTCCAAGAATACCTTTGGTTTCATTGATTTTCTGTCTTGGTTTTCTAGTCTCTGTTCTATTTTTCTCTGTGCTAATTTTTCTTATTTGCTTCCACCTGATAGCCTTGGACTCAGTTTGCTCTTCTTTTCGTAGTTCCTTAAGATATAAAGTGAGGTAGGAAATCTTTTTAAAATCTGTCCACTTCCATTCCTGCTGCAGTTTGAGTGCCTGACCTGGCATAGAGCCCTAGACACGTCAAAGGGAGATCCTGGAATGTTCTTCTGTCAAATATCTCCTGAATGTTCTAGACCAGTTGGGCCGTCACATGACTGCAGCCCCAGCTCGTGTCATATGGGGCTGAAGAGCTGCTCGCTTAGGCCAGCCAACTCAGAATGAGGGAGAATTAAAAGGTTATTGTTTTATTTGGGGACTGTTTGTTACTCAGAAATAGATAATAGGAACACAGACCATATAATTTAAGACTATTACTGTTTTTATTTATTGTCTGTCTTTCCTCTCAGACTATAAGCATCAAGAGAGCAGGCGTTTTTTTCTGTTTTGATTAATTGATCACCAGGCCTGGAACAATGCCTGGTACAGAGGCGCTCACTAAACATTTGCAAGTAAATGAATAAATACTGTGACCAGATTCCTTAAAGCTGAGTCTAGGGCTTGAAAGGGGGAGTTTATTGGTGTTTGGTTTTGAGGGTCTTCTGTGACGTGTGTGTGTTTGATACCTACCAATTTGTCCCAGTTTCCTGAGCCCCTGAAAAGCGCTCTCCATAGAGCTGCACTGTACTTGGGGTCCAGCCACCCAGGCACTGCCCACAGCCTGGGATGACCACCAGCTGCCTCCTCGAACTCCTGTGTCCTAGAAGGGAGCCCACCTGCCCAGCTCACAACCATGCTCAGCGACAGCATGTGGCGCCCTTTCCTATGAACCCCAAACCCCTGGGTCAGTCTTCAGAGTAGAAATGAGATTTGGGGTTGGTGCTGCAGAGCTCCTAAGTTCAGGGGTTGGGGTTATCAGAAAGTGAGGCCAGTGGTGTCCAGTCTGAGGATCTGGGTACTTGTGTCACCAGAGAGGAAAGAGGCAGGACCCCAGAGTTCTCAGGCAGCAAGCTGCGGAGGGTGCAGGGGCTGCCTCTAGGAACCTGGGAAATGCATAATAGGTTGCCTGGGTCTGCTGGTGAGGTCCTTGTAGCCCTTGTTTGTGTCCAGCCCCCAGGTCATGTCCAATGCATGGTTGTCTAGGGCCCCTCAGCCTGGGGCAGAGGCTCCAGGTCTCATAGGCAAAGAAGGAACAATTGAGCCTACCTGCCCAGCTCACAACCATGCTCAGCAACAGCATGTGGGGCTGGGCTCAGATCACCTGTGAGGTCCTGGTGCCGGGAGTGGGACCCTGGAAATCCCAGAAATTCAGGACCAGGACTGGTCCCTACAGGGTCAGTACAGCACCTGCCCTTTGCTATCAGCCAGTACCCAGAAAACCCTCTCCAAACACAGTCCACAGGTGGCCCCTAGGCCAGCCATTCCTATGCACCTCCCTTCTCTGTCTCCATCCCCTCTCTTTCTCATCACCTCTCTGCCCCTGATGTCCCTATTTCCTCCCTGTCATCACTTCCCTGGGGGGCATCCCCTCCTTCCTGGACCTGCCACCCCAGGGCTTCATCCCCTGAGATCCCAAGTTGAGAGACTCAATGGACTGAATCCCAGATGGAGGGACCTCCAGCCCCAGCTGCAGTAGGAGGAACAAGTGACAAGGACTCAGCAGTCCAAGGTCCCATGCCTGGAGACTGAGGGGATCCAGTGGGATGCAGCCAGGACCTGGGATTGGCTATTATGTCCTGAGGCCTCACTGGGCATCAATGTGGGGATGAGGAAGCTTTTGAGCAGCGTTGGACTTCACAAGGGTCAGGCTTGAGGGTATGGCAGGGATTGAAAGAGAAGAGAGCTCAGGAGCCCTTGTGCCTTCCTCTGATGTTTCCTTCTCCTTCTGCAATCCCTCTCCCCAGCCCCTTGATGGGAACACCTCAGAACGCTGAAAAGTGGAAATATTTTTTTCTACTTCCTATTTCTAAATTTTTCAAAACTGAATTTTTAAAAAATCATCTCTTATTTGGAAACATCTCAATGTCTACATAATATTCATAGTGTGGATTTGCACATTGGGACTAAGAGCACAGCTCCCCGAGGACTTCTGTCCCCCTCAGCAAGGCAGAAGAGACCCTCTGTATCAAGGGTCACACCTGGTGCCCCAAAATGTCTCTCCTGAAGGAGGCGTCAGGCAGACCTGAGACCTTGTATGAGTATACTTCCACCCTACAAGGGTCAAGAGTGAACCCATGGACTTTGTTTAACACTCCTCCTCCCCCATTGGGGGGTTGCACCCCATAATCAGGGGGTCAAGAAAGGATCCATGGACTGAAACTAATCTCCAACGACCCCACACTTCCTCACCTTCATTGACAGAGCCCAAGTGAGAGCCCCAAACCCCTGCTCCTCCCCACTTTCATCTCTCACACACTCACCGCCATTACTTGCCTTGAATACCCCAGGACTAATCTCATTATTTCCTTTTCCCTGTTTGTGTCAGTCATCCCTGGTTCCCAAATATCCTGCACTCTCATCCCCACAAGGCTCTGCACATGCCCATTCTGTCACGTCTCACACCCCGTCATCAACTCCTGAAACCTGTTCACTGCTCCCCCTGCACTTCTCAGCCCATGATGAGCAAAATCTCCAAAGTTCTCTCTCAGGATGCTCCCTTTACCTCGCAGCTCTGACAGAAACCTGGGTCTCCCTGAGGACACAGCTCCCTCTGGAGTCCTCTCCCACGGGTGTTTTCCCTCCCATAGACCTTGTATCCCTTAGCTTGGAGGTAAGAGGTCCCTCATTACATCCAACCCTCCTTCTCCATTCTTATTTTGGCTAGTGACCTTGTTTCCTACTTCACTGAGAAACCAAAGACATTAGAAGACAATTTTTACCGATTTTTACCACCATCTACTCACGCAGTTGCATCTGCATGCTCAGGATGAGCCTTCCATCCTTTATCATAGGTTAACCATCCATGCTCCCAGCCAGAGCCAGTCCCTCTGCTGGTGCAAGAATTAAGGAGCAAGAGGCTTGGGTGTCTGACCCAGTAAAAGTTGTAATCCCTTGCTCAGTAACAAGACCTGAGCCAATTTTCAGATTCAGAACCCTTTGACTTAAGAAGTGTCCAAATCCCTAGGAGGAAGGACCTTGGAATACCACGGCAAGTAGGTACTGGAGCAATGCCCTCGGTCTTTCTGCAAAGGAACCTACAGCCATTTACTCAAGTGACTGTACACTGAGGAAAGAGAAGTTTGCCAGAAATATTGAGAAATATTGTACATCAGGTTTGAGCTGACATTGATACCTCGATACCCACGGCATCATCACGTCCCCCATTGCAGTACAGACTTACAGATGCCAGTTTATAAATGGAGTCCTAGACAAAGTCTAGTTCACAAGGACCCCTGATTCCATAGATCTATGCTGTTATTTCCCCAATCTCTGAGTGCATAATTGGCATTGATATACTTTGCAGTTGGAGTAACCTCTGCACTGAGTCCATCACTGGTCTGTGGAGTAAGGTCTCTCATAAGGTAGAAGGCCAAAGGGAAACCTCTGAAACTGGCCCCATCCCGGCCAAATCAGAAATGACAGTATGTTCCAGGAGCAGGTATTGTGGAGGCTTTTGCAGGTATTGTAGGGGTTAGCACCAGCATTAGAGACCTCAAGGACGCAGGAGTGGTGTACACTCAAGTGACTCCATTTAATTAATTTAATCAAGTGACTCCTCCATTTAATTCAGCAATTTGGCTCAGTGGAGACCTGATGGAGCTCAGAGAATACATGGGATTATTTCAGATATAACCAAGTAGTGGTCCTGATGCAGCTGCTGTGCTGGATGTGATATCACAGCTAGAGCCAGTTAGTAAGGCCTCAGGCACATGGTATGCAGCTGTTGATTTTGTGAGTGCATTCTGTTTCATTCCAATAAGAAAAGTGGAGGTGGAATGATTAGCATTCACAGGAACAACAATATTTATTTATAGTTTGCCTCAGGGCTCTTTTAACTCTCCTGCCCTCTGTAACAAAGTCTTAAGAGCTCTGGACCTCTTGGATATCCTATAGGATATCACATTAGTTCATTTAACTGAGAACATCATGTTGATTGGGATGGATGAGCAACAGGTGGAAAGTACAAGGGAGGCCTTGGTCAAACACATGCATCCCAGAGGGTGGAAGATAAACCTGACAGAGACTCAGGGAGTGGCTGCCCCAGGTCAGTTCTGGAGGTCCAGTGGTTAAGGGTATGCAGGGATGTCCCCTTCAAAGTAAGACACAAAGTACTGCATATTGTGTCCCTCACTACATAGAATGAAGGATACAGCCTGGTATGCCTCTTTGGGTTCTGGCAGCAGCACGTTCCACACTTAGGTATGTTGTTTGGCCCATATTCTGGGTGACACAGACGGATGCCTGTTTTGAGTGAGACCTGGACAGGAAACGACACTGCAGCAGATTCAGACTAACAAAATTATTTTCATCTGTATAGCAACAACCTTGTACTTACTTCATCTTGTAAAATCTTCTCTTTATCCAACTTCTCCCACCAGTGTCCCCCTCTATTTTGCTTGTCTTTGTATTATCTCTGAGTTAATAGTCATTTGTTGTTTTAAGCTGCTGAGTTTCAGGGTAATTTGTTACACAGCAATAAATAGCTAATCAGGCTTTCTTAAATTTCTATTATTCTATAGGTATTGTCAACATCTCTTTTATTTCCTCGAACCTTGAAATGTTATCTATGCTCAATTTCAATTCCTCTCCTCTCTTATTTTTTATATTTTTATTTTCTTTTGTCTTTTCTCCTTCCTTTATTCTTCTTATTGGATATTTCAAACATATAAAATACTGCTTTGTGGTTATGCTAAAAGGAAGCATTATCTAGGTATATAAGCTAAAAGTGTAACACCAATGTATACGGAATAAAAGTAAAGTATAGGAAGTGACTGAGAGTCTGAAAATAAAACGCCTGGGTGATTCTGCAACTCAGGAAGTGACTTTCAACTCTTATTTCCTTCCTTCCCCTGAGTTTGTTTTCATTTCAGAACAAACACATGAGCAACATGAACTCTTACACATTCCTGGCAAAAGTTTAAATTGGTGCTAGCACTCTGGAAACCAAATTAGCAAGGTCTAGAATGGTTAAAGTACACATCCCATAGAATCCAGCAATCCCACTCCTGATCATACACTCTGGGGAATTTCTTGCCTGTGTGCCCCAGGAGACACGTACACTAACGTTTACAGCAAAATCTGGAATCAACCACAAACACATCAATAGGAAATTAGCAAAATTGTGTATAGTCACAAAATATAAAACTTCAGCACTAAAAATGAACGAACAACAGTGTCATGCATGAGGAATAAGTCTGCTACAGGGAATGTTGAGTCACAAAATATACATGGAGTATTTCACGGTACATAAAGTCCCCAAACAGGCAAAACTAAATAATATTTGGTTTGGGGCTATATACACTTATTGTTAAATCTTTAGAGAAACTCAAGGGAATAGTGAACACAAGACCAGGATAGAGGTTACAGCTGGGGGATGGGGTTGGGGAGGTGCCCACAGTGGCTTCATAGGTTCTGCTTCTTACACTAGTGGTAGGTGCCCAGGTAATCACTTGGTCATAACTTCTTAAACTGACATTTTTAAAACTGCAGCTTGTGAACATTCCTGGTTAATTTCTTTTTAAACGAAAAAGAAAAGAAATTACCAAAGATCATGGCAAGGATCCTTATCAAAAACTACCACATTGGAGCAAAGCCACAGACAATGTTATGAGCAACGTGAGAAAGAGGGCCAGGATACCATAAAAAATTAGTCTTGGCTAGAAATGGGTCATTTGATCTTTTTCTCACTGGGAGCTCTTTAGATTTTCTGTACAGTGTTCAATCTGATGTGCCAGGCAATTCTATCTTGTGAAGGTTTTGAGGTGCTGCTTACATTTAACCTCACTGGAGTAAATGCACTTACAGAGTTGGAAAAGACCATTGTTGATCAATATAAGGTAAACTGGGAAATTTTTAAAGGAATAACTAGTGATAGAGCAGAAAATATGAATGGAAAACACAACAGAGATGCTTAAAAACAATTTAGAGGCACATGATAACAATGCATTTCAGAGTCACACTGGTGTCCAAATCATATCTACCAAATCTCATCAAAAAACACAGTGAAAGATGTTAAATTTATTGTAAGATGTCAACTAAATAGTCAGTGCCTGGAAGACTTAGTTCCTAGATTGACGTTAACCATTTCTGCCTATTGCATGACATCAAAATCCTTGTCATGATGCTAAGCCTGGAGTAGAATGAGGTATGAGAGCCACATTTTTCTTACTGAAAAGCAATCTGATTAGGTAAATATTTTTGAAGATGATATTTAAGTGAGAAATTGGCACTTTAGTTAATACTTTTAGCATTCTTAACAAAGGAAATTTAAAACTTGGAAGGAAAAACTCAGATTATTTTACAGGCATTATTATTATGGCATGGAAGTCTTGGAACCACTTGATCTAGCAACTAAGTATATATTCTCAACTTTGTTGCAACTTATTGAAGAAATATTGTGCCTGCTTTGGCAGCACGTATACTAAAATTGGAACATACAGAGAAGACTAGCAGGGCCTCTGTGCGAGGATGACAGGCACGTTCGTGAAGCTCCTTATTTTTAAAAGAAAACAAAACATTATTATTAAAGGCCTTTGCAAGAAAAACCTAGAAATATTGTTGTATCTCTTTTCTCCGGTCTCAAACTTATTCTTAATCATTAATTTCCAAAAGATAAATTTAAAGTATTAAAAAAGAATCAGATAAAAAAAATTTGACTTACAAAATCCTGAAATGATATTTAATTTTTATTTTGGCTTTAATATGTATCTAAATTCTTAGATACTCCTCCCTTCCAGAGGTGGAGCTTAATTCCCTCCTCTTGAGTGTGGGCTGCACTTAACAGCTCACTGCAAACTGATAGAATAAGGCTCGTGGAATGGTGTGAGACTCTGGGTCTAGGACATAAAATACATTGCAGCTTCCATCTTGGTTGCTCTCTCAGATCATCTGCTCTGGGGAAAGCCAGCTGCTATGTCATAAGCAGCCCTATGGAAAGGTCCATGTGGCTAGAATCTGAGGCCCTCTTCCAACAGCCATATGAGTGATTCCTGTGATTTCATAGGAATCCCCCAGCCCCAGTCAAGCCACCAGATGATGCAGACCTGGCTGACAACTTGACTGCAAACTTGAGAGAGGCTGTGAGCCAGAAGCACTCAGGTAAACCACTCCTAGATTCTTGATCATCAGAAACTGGGAGAATAAGTGTTTCTTGCTTTGAGCAGCTAAGTTTTGACTAATTTGTTATGTAGCAGTAAATAACTAATACAGTGTCTATGGTGGAAAACAAATTATTGCACTTTAATTTTCATTTGCTCTAAATTAACTATAAGATATTAAGTATGTCATTTGGTTTTAGGATTTAAGGAGAATTTTCATTATTAGACAGGATGTATTTTATCACCAAACAATCTATCTACGTGAACTTCAATTTCCATCTGTGACCCAATTAAACACAAAAGAAAGAACCAGGCCAAGCTAGCTTGATTTTGTAAAGGACCTCCCATAACCACTCCCTGGTTATTCACCCTCCCCCCAGTTAGTCACTCAAACATTAATGTGGGTGCTGCCGTGAAGGGATTTTGTAGGTGTAACTAAGGTCACAGGGGGATTATCCTAGGTTGGACTGTCCTAATCAGGTGAGAACTTAGGAGTCCCTGAGCAAAGAGATTCAAAGTGTGAGAAGGATTCAATGTGAAAGAGGGTCTTCAGTGTGGGCTTTGAAAATGAAGGGCCACCTGGTAAAGAATGCTAGTGGCTACTAGGAGCTGGGATCAGCACCCACTTCCCCTCCACCAGCTGGCAAGGAAACAGTGACCACAATCTTATAACTGTAAGGAACAGAATTCTGCCAACAGCTCTGTATGAGTTTGAAGAGAGGATCCCACCTCAAGATGAGAACCCAGCTTTGTGAGACCCTGAACAGAGGACCCATCCATACCATGCCTGGATTTCTGACTAAGGAACTGTAAGCAAATAAATTGGTGTTGTTTTAAGCCACTATGTTTATGGTAATTTTTATGCAATAATAGGAAACTAATATACAGGTTCACTGTGCAACAGATAAGCACATAGCATTTTTTCCACTGGGATGAAGTTATGAACTGATATGCATACTAGTTGCATGAGATAAAACCTTTTCTGATTTTGTGATGTAACTAAACTCTAATGCAGTCAAATTGCATTCTTTCATTCAACATCAACTAATTTAATGCTCACTATGTATCAGGAATGGCTTTATATGCTAGGGATACAACTTTGACTTAAACAGCCCAAAGCCCCTGTGTTCATGCACTTTACATTCTAGAGGCTTCCCAAGAGTGAGACGGAGCCATTGGAGTGTTTTAGTGAAGAAATGACACATCCTGACTAACATTAGCAGGATCACTGACCACGGTGAGGAGCAGAGTCCATGGGTAGTAGGTGAGGAGGTGGTGCTGGTGCCACAATTCAGGAGTGAGAGGGTGGTGGAGACTAAGGGGAGAAGAGGGCCTGAGAGGTGAGAGGGACAGAGAGAAGGGCTGGAGGAGCAGCGGTGAGGAGAAGAAGCAGAGGTAAAGAATTCCAAAGCAATGGAATGCCCAGCTTTAAATCTATTGTTTTAGAGATTTTTAACAAATATGTATCTACAGGGTTTAGCAGGATATTCTCTGCATCTAGTACTTACTACCTGCTGTGGGGCTGCCTAAAAACCAAGTGCTTCCTTATGTTAATCAGGATAAAAAAAATAACAGGTGCCCCAATATAATATGCACATCCCTTAGGTGTCAGTTCATAAACATAGGCAATGCATAAGCATTGATAAAGGGCATTTTGATTGCACTAAATACTTGTAACTTTGAGGTGATTAAAGTTTGTATACTCTTCTAGTTGAAATATACAGTAACAAATTGTGCTTTTGAAGCCAGGTACCTGAGGGTTATTGTAGATATTCAATATGAACATGACTGCCTTTCCACCTTGTTCCCAACACAGACATAGATGAAGACAGTGGGTGTTGAAAATCTGTACCTGAGGGTTACTGTAGATCGTGATTGCCTTTTGCAATTTGCTGTTTAACCTGAGGGGTGACTCAGGGGTCATGAGAATTTATGAGCTTGTTTTGCAGAAGAAAGAGAATGCCTTTGGGGAGGACGACCAGCCCCCAGAATTCATGCCCAGGAGACATATTGCCCAATGGCTTCTCTGGAGTGAAAGATTACCCCTTTGTTTCTCTGAAACTCCTCCTGCCAAGTCCCTTATCTCTATAACTCTGCTTTCTTCTTCTGTTGTTAAGGATTTGAGAGAACCCATCCTCCCACCTTCTCCTTTTGCCCAATTCCAATAAAACTTTTCTCCATTTCCAAGCACTAATGGCTCAGTGATGGGTTTATTGCGCATTGGGCACACGAATTTGAGATTAAGACATTCGGTATCACTTCCGTATGTTTCTTTGTATTGAGGATATATCTGGGACTCACAAACTCAGGGCTATGGAATGAAGATAATTTTAAAATACAACACAGGAGTCACTGATACATCGGGAAAGTTTAAACTTAGGAGCTTTGTGAGTCTGACTGCAGGGCTGTGTAGACACATTTCTATAATAAGGGGCCAAAATCACTTTTACAGATTAGATTCTGATTTTCAGGGGTTTTCAACATTGCGTTACCCACTGGAGTTAATAAACAAAAAAGAAACGGGTCTCAATGGGAATCTCTACCCGGTGTTTTCAGGCACAACTCCTCCAGCTTTAAAGAGAAGACCCCTGTCACTCCACCTCCATTCCCAGGGCGAGCTCACTCTCTGCCAGCAAGTTCCCTGGGAGTGAGTTTTCTTCCAGAAGAGTCCAGGGGAAGAAGTCAGGGGTGGGTGGCAGCGAGTCCAGTTCAGCGAGAAGGATTCCAGAAAGAACAAGGCAGGAAAAGCGGCTGAGCCCAACCTGGGGATCGCTTCCTGGTTTCCTCACAGGGTCACGGGCCAGGCCTCAGGGAGACAGTGTGACAAAGAGCGCTCTGTGCTGGAAAAGAGGTGGAGTCGGGAAAAGTCTTAGGTCCCGGTGTGCGGCAGGGGTCAGGAGCCAAGGGCGGAGTCTGGGGCGGGGAAGCTCAGCGTCGGGGAGTCCACATCTCCCTTGGTTTTTCACACAACCTGTATCAGCTCCTCCTGCCTGGAGACTCATGACGTGGCCCCAGTTCTCACTCCCATTGGGTGTTCGGTTCTAGAGAAGCGAATCAGCCTCTCCGCGGTTTCCGCTTAGAAAATTCGCAGGGCAGGCTGGGAGTCACCCTCCCCCCGACTCCGAGGGTTTGAGTCATGGATCCCCGAACCTTCCTCCTGCTGCTCTCGGGGGCCCTGACCCTGACCAAGACCTGGGCAGGTGAGCGCGGAGTCGGGAGGAAACGCCCTCTGCTGGGGGCGGAGCGAGGGGACCGCGCGGCGGGAGCTGAAGACCCCCGGGGAAGGGGCGTCTCCCCGGACACTTGCCCAGACTCCCCCCCACGTTGGCCCTGCCCCGTCCTGACCCCTCCCCTACACTCTCTGGCCTCCTGTCCTCTCCTCTCTTCCACTAGGGTCTCCCGCCATCCCTTTTCTGTCTCAGGAGCCCCTCGTCCCCTCCCTCCCCCATAGCCCTCGGACCCGGGACCCGCGCCGGGAGGAGGGTCGGCCGGGTCTCAGCCCCTCCCCGTCCCCAGGATCCCACTCCCTGAGGTATTTCAACACCGCCGTGTCCCGGCCCGGCCGCGGGGAGCCCCGCTTCATCACCGTCGGCTACGTGGACGACACGCAGTTCGTGCGGTTCGACAGCGACGCCGCGAGTCCGAGGATGGAGCCGCGGGCGCCGTGGATGGAGCAGGAGGGGCCGGAATATTGGGAGGAGAACACGCAGACCATCAAGAGCACCGCACAGAATTTCCGAGTGGGCTTGAAGACCCTGCGCGGCTACTACAACCAGAGCGAGGCCGGTGAGCGACGCGGGCCCGGGTCCAGGTCCCGACCTCCCGAACCCCAGGGCTGCCCCGAGCCTCCAGGTCGGAGCACCACCCCGATGTCCGCCAACAGCGCCCTTGACCTGGGAAGGGCCCATGGGCACTCGCTCAGATTTTGTTTTCGGTTTAAACTGAAAAGGCTCTGACCAATCACCGCCCAGAGGTCTCTCGCGGGAGCGCGGCCAAGTGGGCGGGGCTGACCGCAGTGTGTGGGTCAGGGTCTCACACTTACCAGTGGCTTTGTGGCTGCGACTTGAGGCCGGACGGGCGCCTCCTCCGCGGGTACACTCAGTTCGCCTACGACGGCGCCGATTACATCTCCCTGAACGAGGACCTGCGCTCCTGGACCGCGGCTGACACGGCGGCTCAGATCACCCGGCGCAAGTGGGAGGCGACCGGTGTGGCGGAGCAAGACAGGGCCTACCTGGATGGGAAGTGCGTGGTGTGGCTCCGCAGATACCTGGAGATCGGGAAGGAGATGTTGCAGCGCGCAGGTACGAGGGACGGAAGGCGCCTCCTGCATCTCCCCTCAGGTTTTGGCTTGCTTCCCTCTACTAGAGGAGGAAAATGAGATATAGGCCAGAATACGCTCCTCACAGCTGCCAGGAGAGTGAGGAATCCACCTGTGTTCAGGTTAGGTACCAGAGAGTGAATCGCCCAGAGTGCCCACCCTCCTCTGTAGACAATAAAGGGATGCAGTGTCCACTGGGATGGAGGGGACACCATCTCTGAAATAACTGATCGATGATTCCCTTTTACTCTGCCAGCTGCTCTGGAAACCGTGGGGGACTCTCTCAGGCTTTGTTCTCTGCCCTATACCCTATGTTTGTGAGATCTGATTCCAGCTTTTCTGATCACTCAGCCTCCACCCCCATCAGGGTCAGAAATCCCTTTTCTCCCCCTCAGAAACCTGGAGCCTCCTATGCTGGACTGTCTCATTTTGATTCTAGAAATTCCCAAAGAATAGTAGATTATCCAAGATGCCAGCGTCCAGGCTGGTGTCTGGATTTTGTGCTCCCTTCCCCCACTCCTGTTGCCCTCTCCATTCTCAGGATGGTCACATGAGCGCTGCTTCAGTGGCCCAAGACAGATGTAAAATTCTTGAGTTTTCTGACTCTTCTCCTCAGATCCCCCAAAGACACACGTGACCCGCCACCCCATCTCTGACCGTGAGGTCACCCTGAGGTGCTGGGCCCTGGGCTTCTACCCTGCGGAGATCACTCTGACCTGGCAGCGTGACGGGGAGGACCTGACCCAGGACACAGAGCTTGTGGAGACCAGGCCTGCAGGGGACGGGACCTTCCAGAAGTGGGCTGCTGTGGTGGTGCCTTCTGGAGAGGAGCAGAGATACACGTGCCATGTGTAGCACGAGGGGCTGCCTGAGCCGGTCACCCGGAGATGGGGTAAGGAGGGAGCCATGGGCTCAGAGTCTCTTCTCAGGGAAATCAGGAGCCCTTCTGGAGACCTTCAGCAGGGTCAGGGCTGAGGCCTGAGGGCAGGGCCCTCACCTTCCCTTCCCTTCCCAGAGCCGCCTCCTCAGTCCACCATCCTCATTGTGGGCGTCATTGCTGGCGTGGGTCTCCTTGGAGCTGTGGTGGCTGGAGCTGTGATCTGGAGGGAGAACCACTCAGGTAGGGGATGGGTGGGGTCTGAGTTTTCTTGTCCCCACCCCCCACCGCGGGTGTTTCAAGCCCAGGTAGAAGTTTGTCCTGCCTCATTAATGGGAAGTCCCATCCATAGACACATGTGCTTTCCTAGTCTGGGGCTGACACTGTTTAGTAAAGCACATGTGAAAATGAAGGACAGATTTATCACCTTGATGAGTCTGGTGATGGGGACACGACTCCCAGCAGTCACAGGTCAAAGGGGAAGGTTGTTGGTGAGGACAGACGTCCAGGAGGGCAGTTGATCCAGTCCCCACACATGTACTGTTGCTAGCTTTCCTGATCCTCCCTTAGGTCTGTAATCACAGTTCTGGAAACTTCTCTGGTGTCCAGGACTAGGTGATTCATTTAGGACCTCATGGCCCTGCCTGCTTCCTGGCTTCTCCACAGGTGGAAAAAGAGGAAGCTACGCTCAGTCTACAAGTAAGTATGGACAGGGGGGGTGATCCCTGAGATAGTGTAGACAGGAGCCCATGGGGGAACTCACCCACCCAGAGTTCCTCCTTTAGTCTCATCTCCTGTTGGCTCTGATCGAGTTCTGTTTTGTTCTACTCCAGGCAGCGACAGTTCCCAGGGCTCTGATGGGTCTCTCATTCCTCCTAAAGGTGAGACCCTGGAGGGCCTAAAGTGGGAGGGGTTGAGGCAGAGGGAACAGACTGAGTTATGGGGATTCTTTGGTTGGGACATTTTGAGCATGTGGTGGGCCATTTAGAATGTCATCAATTATAGCAAGTGACTTAAATTTGTTCATGCTTATTTTCTTCTGTAGTGTGAGACAGCTGCCTTGTGGGAGACTGAGCTTTGCAAGATTTGTTTCTGCCCCACCCCCCACTGTGACTTCAGGAATCTCTGTTTAGGGCATCTGAATGTGTCTGCATTCCTAATAGCATGATGTGAGGAGGTAGGGAGACTGGTCTCTCCCACAATCCCCTCCCCTCACTGACCTCTGTTCTCTTTTCTGACTGACTTTCTTGTTCCAGCAGAGGCCGGGCTGGGCCGTCTCCACCCCTGTCTTTACTTCGTGCTGCCCTGAGCTGCAACTTCTTACTTCCTTATTGAAAATAAAGAGGCTGGATACCAATTTGTTTCTTCAAATTCTTGCCATGAGGGATCAGTGAGTTAATTAAAGGAGAAGATTCCTAAAATTTGAGAGAGGAAATAAATGGAAGCACCGAGAACCTTCCAGAATCCATATGTTTGCTGTGCTGAGTCTGTTGCAGGTGGGGACAGGAGAAGGCTGTCAGGAGCCGAGTGTGGACAGGGCCTGTGTCCACTCAGTGCTCAGCGCATCGTGGGGTGGGATGTAGTCACTCCTCAGCTGGGTCATCTCTCCGCTCCTTTGTCCTTGTCCCTTCAGTGGAACTTTGTCCCACCAGGACCTGTGATCTCAGGGACTCAGACGTCACCTGGGCTTTGTCATGTCTCCAGGACCCTGGGCAGTGAGGGCTTCCTGGGACCGGGTCAGCCTAGGCTCAGGCCTGGGTTTGGCCTTCAGTCCCACTTTTGGGTGTTTATTTGTAGTTTCTTTGTTTCTGTTCTTGTTCTTGTGTAAAAGTTGTGGTCTCATTCTCCTCTGGGTGTCCCCTGTCTCTGACAGCAGCTAGAGTTGTTTGGCCTGTCATTGTCCCCACAAGGCCAGTGGCCCCTGCACACAGGCGTCTCTGGTGTCCAGAGATGAATTTTCAGGCTCGTCCAACTCTGCCTCCTTCTAGGCCTTATTGTCATTTCCACCTTGTCCCAACCTCTCAAAGGAACCAGATTCTGGAATTAGCAGAGAGGGAGGGATCCCATAAATTTCTCATCCTAGATAAGATCCTGTTGGGATGTTCCTGCTCTGTAGCCTGCCCTCTCTCCTGGCCCTGAGCTCCAGTCGTCCTAGTGCTGGCTCCAATCCAGACTCACGATGTATAAAGTAGAGTCTAATTTAGATTTGTATTTGGTTGGGAAATAGGACGCGTAAGTCAAAGATCATTCATTGTTTTCTGAAGAGACAAATGTGTGCTGTGGTATGCAGGAGGGTTGGTGTGGGAGGGAGGGATGGAAGAAGAGGGAGGGGAGAGCAACACTTGTGAGAAAAGTACAAGTGGCATTGATGTCAATGTGAGTGCACATTGTGCTGTTGCTGCCACGAAACAGCATGTGCCTGAGGTTATGTTAATAAAGATACTGTCTCTAGAATATGGGGGTGCTCTACACTGATCATTCATTCAACCGATATTGGTTATGTGCCGGATGTATCACATACTATCTTTGCATCTGTGAAACAGATAAAAAGTTGAAGTAAAAACAGAAGTTTCTGGCCTTGTGGAGCATATGTTGTAGTGGGAAGAGACAGACTATGTGCTATAATCATAGTGAATAAGGAGAGTGTTTATGTTAGAAGGTGGTAAGTGCTATGGAAAAAATGCAGTGGGGAAGGTGATCCAGAGGGTGGGGGTGGAAAGAAGGAAGACAGCTTTTTTAACTGGGGTGGTCAGTGTGGGCCTCACTGGGAAGGTGACTTTGAGGAAAGATGTGAAGGACATGAGGAATTATCCACAAAGATGTTTGGAGGAAGTTCTTTCCAGGCAGGGGCCTCCAGTGCAAATGTGCCAGGGCAGGAGTGTGTCTATGGGTCCTGGGGAGAGTGAGGAGGCCAGTATGGCTGCAGGAGAGAGCAATAGACATGAGATAGAGGTGCTGCCGGACCATGTAGGCCTGGAGGATGTTAGAAGGGTTTTGGCTTTTGCTCTGAGTGAGATGGGGAGTTACGTGACAGTTTAGAGCAGGAGAGGGACATGGTATGACTTCTCCTTTAAAAGCATCACTGTGGCTGCTGTGCTGAGAGCAGAACTGGGAGGCAAAGGGCGAGGGAGGCCCTAGGGAAGCAGCATGAACCAGGGCAGGGTTCCAGGCTGGAGGAAGCCATGGCTTCCAGTGCTGTGAGTGGAGGAAATAGTGGGAAGTGATTGGATCTGGATACATTCTGAAGATGGATTTCTTAAGGGATTACTCTGGGAATGAGAAAGAGGAGTCAAGGAGGATACCCAAGATTTTGGAGTGTGCAAGTAGAAAGATGGAGTTGCTGTCAGCAGAGACGGGGAAGACTCTGGAAGGAACATATTTACAGGAACTTGGTTTAAGGGGAGTTGAATATGAGATGTCTATTAGAAATGCAAGTGAGGTCGCAGATCGGCAGTTGGACAGATGGGTCTGGAGTTTAGGAAAAATGTCTGGGCTGGAGAAGTAAATTTGGAAGATGATACCATAAAAATGCTATTTAAAGCCTGATAACCAATGAAGTTACCAAGGGTGTGATAACTAGAGAAGAGAAAGGAACAAGGACTGAATCCTGGCCACCCCGCCCCCCCCCCCCCCCACCAGTGCTAAGGGATCTGATCAGACCACACACCCAGAACAGAACGCACAGTTCTGATACCGCGTCTAGAAGGCACAGAGATCAGGGAGTCCCAAACTTCCCTGTACCCAGGAATCCCCTGGACATGTGGTTAAGATTCAGAAAGTCTGGAGTAGAGCGTGAGATTCTGGGTTTATAACAAGATGCTGATGCTCCTGGTCTTCAGGTCACACATTCAGTAGCAAGAACATAGACCAGGATTCCCACATGGCTGTGCATCAGGCTCACCTGTAGGTCTTGTGAAATAAGTGATTCCTTGGTCTTGTGTCTAATGCGCTGAGATCTGGGGTCTGGGGAGAGGCCTGAGTATTTTGTAAGAAGCCCCACAAGCAATGCTCAGTCAGATTGGGAACTACTGAGGTCAGTGACAGAGAGTGCACAGGGTAGGGAGGGGGTCTTAAATCCACACTAATTTTTTTCCACCCTAGAAAAGAAAAGGGAGGACCTATATTGTCAACTATGAGATGCGATGTGAGGAAATATATGTTGTTTCCTCTCCCATGGGCTATAGTCGAAGATTTAGGAAGTAGTTCATAGTTCACCAAAACGAAAAACTCTGAATCCTTGCTCTCTGAAATTATTCCCCAGACAGATTTTTCACTCATTTCTTGGAACAAACAGTGGAATCCAAAATTTTTCTAATTTAGACATAAAGTTATATATATATATACACACACACACACACGTATATATATATGTATATGCATATATATATACACACACATACATGTATATATATATATGATACTGGGGACTAGTATTATTTTAGGGAAGACCACAGAACAGGCTTGAGTCTACACAGTCAGGAAGAAAATTCACAATCCAGTCTAGGTCGGGTCCCACATAAGAACCACTGGCTTGCTGCTGGGCACTGCTCACACCACTGACACCCGTCATGATGGACACTGGACCCTGGGGCGGGGACTGCTGTCACTACTGCTCCTGGCAACTGGTTGTTGTAACTGCCACTCATGCCATTCTTGCCAAATGCAATCTGCACAATTCCAGCCTCTCCATGTCACCATGTCCTGAGTCACAGTCTGACATGTGGTCACCTGACTGGAGGAGCCTAAGATGTGGCCAAGTGCATGAATGTTTGGGAAAGTGGATTTTCCTCTCTTATGGAAAGAGGTGGCTCTTCCTCTTACCAAGACTCTTTAAGTGTTCAATTCTCCTAATTTAGGTGCCGGGGGGGCAAGGGATGGAAAAAGAATGGCAGATTTCAGCAATGATCTGAGGTTGGAACTCCATCTGGTACTTTGTAGGCACTCAGGTTTGGGTGGAAGAACAAGTGACTAATAAATGACATCCAAGGTAGAGGTTTACTTGCTTACTCTTACTCTGAATTTCTTTGTGGGATGGTGAGGAATTGTTTTCCTCCACCCAACCAATTCTCTGATTCTCAGACACCATGTGGATGTCCTACAATTCAACTCAATTCTGGCCCTAACTACCTGGAGTTAGCATCAGACCCCACAGGTTAAGGGCTCAGTCCCAGAAGACTGCCCTCACTTCAGACACAAGTCTCAAATATCAGTTCCCCATGTTGCCTGCACATCTGTCTGACTTAGCTACAAAGTTAAGAGTTCCACTCAAGTTTGATAATTTGCTAGACACTCATAGAACTCAGGAAAATGCTATGCTTACTATTACAGTTTACTATCAAGGATACAAGTGATGATGAAGAGGTACATAGGGCAAGGTCTGGAAGAGCCCCGAGTACAGGACCCTCTGTCACTGTGGAGTTGGAGTGAGCTACCCTCCCAGCATGTGGATGTGTTCACCAATTGAGAAGCTTTCTGAATTCTGTCATTTTTTATAGAAGTTTCATTATGTCAGCATGATTGATTAAATCATTGGCCATTGGTGATTGAACTCAACCTCCAACCCTCTCCCTAGGGTCTGAGGAGTAAGACTGAAAGTTCCAACCCTCTAATCATGGCTTGGTCTTTCAGAATCCAGCCCCCACCCTGAAGCTATCTAGGATCCCTCAGCCAAGAGTCATCTCATTAGCATCCCTAAGATACTCATCACTCAGCAGATTCCAAGGGTTTGGGAAGCCCTGATCCAGGAACCAAAGACAGAAACCAAATATTTTTTATTGTACCACGGGCCATCCTCTGGTATTTGACCACAGATCCCTTATAGTAAAAGGATTATAACAGTTAAAAGATGCTAGCATATTACTAGAGCCCCATTCAGTCGCCAACAATTAGACCAGTTCATCATCCTATTGAGGATATTTACGTGGCTAATAGATTTATGAAAAATTGCTCAACAGTTTTATTCAGAGGGGAAATTCAAGTTAGACCATAATATGGTATCACTCCACACCTTCCAGAATGGCTAAAATGAAAAATCAGACAAAATCAATTGTTGGCAAGAATTTGGATTAATCATAGGTGTCATATTTTGCTAGTGGGAGAGTAAACTGATTAAAATACTTAGAAAAGTAGTTTGGTGGTACCTGCTAAAGCCAAACATTCTGTCACCATATGACCTAGCATTTCCACTCCTAGTTGCATACCCAATAGGCGTGATCCACATGTGTGCCACATACGTGAAAAAGTTATTTACAGCAGCGCTACGTCTAAAATCTGGATGTAACACAAATGCCCGTGAACAGTGGAGGACAAGAAATGTGGTCTATTCATATAATGGAACACTTTATAACCATGAGAGTGAATAAACTGCAGCCACACACAGCAACAGGGATAAGACCCCGTGACATAATGTTGGGTGAGAGAATGAGATACAGAGGGGTATCCACTGTATAATTTCCATTCTATCAAAACCTGACAGAACTCATCTATGGTGTTAAAAATCAAATGATGATTACTTTGGGGAAGGGGGTTGGTTTATGACTGAATAGGATTCAAGAGTGTTTCCCAGATGCTGGAAATGTTTTTCCTTGCTGTGGGTGTTGCTTATCCCGACAACTATTTTGTGTACACCTATGATTTGTCCACCTCTCTCTATGGGTGTTGTCCTTCATGAAAGTATACTTTTCTGGATTTTTGAAACAATTCTCTCTAAGCTAACATAGAATTCTTCTCACTGAAAGCCCTTAGAAATGCTGAATTGAAAAATTACTGCAATTTAAAAAAGTCCAAGGAAATACATGCCTGTGATTCAAATACAAAAAAGAGAATCTAAAGCAAGATCAGTAAGCCTGGGAGCTGACACCCGAACAGCTGTGGGAATGGCTGTCCAGCCAGGAACTAGGAATCGGGACCGAAACAAGCCCCTGGGAGGTGGAGAGTGTGAAGGATTCCCCCAAGTAGTGCGTGAATGATTCATGGGGAGTGGCTAATGTGTTGGCTGGCTGGTTAGGAATTTGTGCAAAATAAAGTTGGAAAATTGAGAGGAGGAGGAGAGATGTGTTCATAGACTCTTGCCATGTGCAGAGTGGGTGAAGATACTGGTGTGCATGTGGTACGGCAGAGGGCAACCATGTGGTAGGGGCTGCTTGTAATCGAATGGGGGAATTGACTTGATGGAGGGTGTCACTCAGCCTTTCCTCTGCACCACAAGAGTGGCTCATGGAGTCCTATGCAAAGTGGCCGTGGTGACTGGTATGGAGACTGCATGGGCTCAGCAATGTGGCTCTCCACTTACCAAGGCTGATCTGGCGTCTGCCACTGCTGATAACCCAGCCTGCAGAGAGCAGCTGTTTCTTTGAAAAGAGAAATAAAATAACCAAAATTAAGAACAAAACAGAGTTGTCTCAGATAAATATGTCACTGCAGATATAGAAGAGATTTCAACAGTCTTAAAACTATGAAGAAATGTATGGCAATGGAAAAGACTTCCTGCAAGTAGAGAAGCTAAAGCAGTTGTAAAACTTCTATTTCCCTTCAACCATGTTGAGAATGTTTTACAGGTAAGTTCTACCAAACCTTCAAGGAAGGCTCCTGATCTTATATAAAATATTCAAGAGAATGGAGAAATAATGGGAAAGCCAAACAATTCATTTTATTAGACATGAATAGCATTGATCCTAAAGCCAGTTAGGGAACAAAAAGAAAAAAAGTATTACAGGAAAATCACCCTTAACAAATCACATGTGAAAATCCTGGGAAAATCGTAGACTATATCCACCAATGTAATATAAAATGATTAAATATCTTGGCCAAGTTAGGTATCCCAAGAATGCAAGGATGTTTAAACTTTAAATCTTTCAATGCAATTCACTGCTTAATTAAGGAATAAAAAGAGACAAGGATGATCATATCTTAGTAGATGTAGAAAGTATTACAGATGAAATTTAACATTCCATCTGACTCAAAACTTCTTCTTCAGTGTCTGCCACTTTTAAGTACCCATGTGATTAGATTGGCTCCCTCCTCCCAAATCAGGCTATTCTCTTCATTCCAAGGTCCATGTCTTTAATCACACTCATGAAGTCTTTTTTCTGTGCATGGTAACACATTCACAGGTTCTGGAGATTATGGCTTGCACATGTTTTTGGGGCCATTATTCTGTCTACCACATCATATATGGCGATTGAATGAAGAAATTTAATATTAGTCTAGCTAAATTCCCAGAAGGTTGTTGATGCAAATAATCTATAACCAATCTATAAATCAAAATTGGGGTGGGTTTATTATGAGCCAACCCTGAGGACCATATAGCCTGGGAGAGTCCTTTCATAAAGGAATGGAGCACTCCAAAGAAGTGGGGGTGTACAGAGTGGTTATATACTGTCAAAGAGTGTGTATCACATATGATTGGAATGTCCCTTTTACAATAGTCACGAGATTGCTTTGCCAGCACAGCAATTTGGTGAGCACAGCAGGTTGGTGGTCACAAGGTGAGTGGTCATAAGGTGAGTGCAGCAGGTCAGCAATCAATCCTTAGTTTAGGGAGAGATATTTATCCTTAAGAAAATGCCAATCTGAGAGTGAGATAGGAACCAACCTAACAAGACAGGGCCATCTGCAAAGCCCCTGGCCTAACAAGGTAAGGCCCCTAACCAATTGGCAAGCTAAGAGAATCAGATAGAAGCCACCAAGATCCACATTCCGCAGCCTCCGGACTTTCCCAGGCTTATGCATGCACCCTACCACCCAGGAGTCCACTGAAGGTCATCCTAGCCCCATTACCATAGTAAAAATCACACCCTGGGGTGGAGAGCTAGCATGCTAATGATACATCCATTGCATGTAGTAGCATGCTACACAACAGCACAGGCACAATCATAACTCCACCTCTATATGCCTTGACAAGTCCTCCTTCCCAAACTTTGCCTAATAAAAGTCCCATAGTCTCATTCCCTTTCCTTTCCACACTGGCTCCCTTGTGCCTCTCCTGTGCACAAGCTAATAAACTTTCACTTTTCTACTCCCATTTGTTGTCTCTCTTGATTTGCATCTTGGGGGACAACAGAGGAAGTTACATCCTTATCTTTAAGGGCATTGTTCTTGTCTTTGGGCCATAGTAAATACTTAAAGCAGATATACAAGGCATTTGCAACAGCCACGTCAGGCCCTTGTGCAAAATACAAGTTCAGGCAGAATTAGTTTTACACCAGTGGCTTCATCACATACTCCAATATACCCTATTGTTTGTCATTTATTTATCAAGATGAAAAGGGAATAAATGGAGGGAGGGATTGTGTAAAGAGATTATGGCTAAGGGTTAAGCAAAGGTATACAGAGAAATACAAATAAAAAGAGATCCATGTTGATTCATGACTCACAGGAACATTAGACGATAAAGACAAACGATGATCTTAAGAGAAAAAACAGATCATCTTGAAAGGAGCTGCCATAGTTAGAATGCAGCCAATTTCTCCTTGTCAGGAATGGCATCCAGAAGACAGTGAAATAATGTCCTCAAAGCTGAGGAAAAACCAATGTCACACTGGGAATTTGGGACTTGGAAATCTATCTTTCATGCATAAGATTAAAAAAGGACATTTTCATGTCAATCTAATTGTTAATTTATTAGCAAAATATCTACTCAATATATTTACAATGTCATAGAGATAGATAAGAAAGCAAACAAGCAGAAAAATTAATTGGTAATGATAAATCATGATAAATCATTTATAGGTAAATCAATACTGTCTATATAAATATTAATAATGTGAAGTTCAAAGCACAGAAATAAGAAATAAAATAATATATTGTGTCATAATTTCTTTCCATATCTTCCCACCTGCACCTAGGCTGTGTCATCCTTGAGGACTGAGAGAGTTTGATCCTTTTTATTGAGACTCCACTCCTTATACACAGTACCCTGAAGAAAGTAGATATTTAACAAATGTATACCAAATGAATGAATTTCCTGGAAGTCCTTAGAAGACTAGGAATCATGATGCATAAGTACGATTGAAAAGAGGCTGAAAGGAGTGACCTCAGAGAAAATGATGGCATGGGAACTGCAAGGCCCTTATCCTTATACAGAGCAATGAAAAAAACTAGCAAAACCCATCAGAATCAACTTCATCAGAACTTTGGAATGTCACAGAATGCTTATAGTTACCAAGAAAATGCTAAAACGGAAAAAGACAACGGAAACTCAGTAGGAGAGCTCTGTGGTATCTTCACTTAGTCTTGGCCTATTTCCTGCTCCCCAGCTCAGCTGTGATCTTGAAGACAGCAGCCTGTGCCTCCAGCGTGGGTTCTTGCTGCCAGAGAGATCCGAGTGGACCTTGTTCTTAAAGAATTTGGTGATTTTCTGTTATGATCTGAAGGATGAAGGTAAACGGCTTGTCTTTAATTCCCCTCACTCAGAAATCTCTCAGGGCAGAGAAGGAGCTAAGGCAAAGGGCATTTGTCAAAAATATTGAAATGCCAATGAGCCAGTAGCTGTCACCTGGGGCAAAAACATGAGCTGGGGCAAATAATAGACATTCAGAAAAGCCTAGGAGAAAAAGCTGAAGAGTGAGGTGCTTTGGGCAGTAAGGGCTGTGGAAACTTCCAAAAATTTCTGGGAATCTAGAAGGGCATGTGCATGCCCAGGTTGGGGCACATAATCAGAAAAGATCTGAGAAGACCATGAGATCATACATCTGGCTGATCTTCAATCTCCACACAAGCAGGAAGGGGAGGCAAAGGCAGAGTTGTAAACTGTCCAGATGAACGTGGAGCCATGCCCCAACACACACACACACACACACACACACACACACACACACACACAGAGCACAGCTCCAAAGACTGGGAAATGTTTTCTTTTCTTTTTGGCTCCAGACATTTAAGGTAATCTCTGTCAAATCACTGAGTGGCCACTAAGCTAACAGAATTAAGACTTGGGTGACCACAGACAACAAAGAACAAAGTCTATACAAAAATAGTTAAGAAAATTCACTAAAGAAACAACTACAACCCACAACAAGTAACAAGAAGCCCCAGGGAAGAAGAGGGAGAATAATCTGATTTTCAGAGTTCTTACATTATAATATTCTAAATATGTAGTTTTCAGCAAAAATTATCAGGCATTAAATGAAACCAGAAACTATGGCCCATTCAGAGGGAAAAAAAGAAATTGACAGAAACTATTCCTGTGGAAGCTCATACTTTAGACTTACTAGAGAAAGAATTTAAATCAACTATCTTAAATATGCTCAAAGAGCTAAAGGAAACCAGGGACAAAGAAGTGAAGGAAGCCAGGAGAACTATGATTAACTAAATAGAGATTATCAATCAAGAGATACAAATTTTAAAAAGGAAACAAATAGAAATTCTGGAGCAGAAAAGTACAATAACTAAAATGAAAAATTCACCAGAGGAGTTCTACATCAGACTTGAACATGCAGAAAAAGAGTCAGCAAACTTGAATGTACGTCAATTGGTATTATACAGTTTGAGGAACAGAAAGAAAAAAGAATGAGTAAAAATGTACAGAGGCTTAGAGATCTGTGAGATACCATCAAGCATGCCAACATACACATTATGGGAGTGCCCAAAGGAGAGGAGAGAGAGAAAGCATCAGAAAGAGCATTTGGAGAAATAATGGCCAAAACTCTCCCAAATTTAATGAAATTCATGAATCTGCACATTCAATAAGTCAACAAACTCTAAGCCCCATAAAGTCAAGGAAACATACATAGAGACATATTCTAATCAAACTGTCAAAATCTAAAGACAAAAAATCTTGAAATAGGCAAGAGAGAAGTAACTAGTCACCTATAAGGGATCCTCAATACGATTAACAGTTGTTGGGGATCAGAATTGGCCACCCCAAAATGTGTCTCTTTGCCTTGCCTTGATTATTTTTAAGAATAAAAGACTCTGAAAGAAACTTTGATCTTCCCCCTAACTGCCTAAGAGAAATTTAAGGTAAAGGCCTGTCCCCAGGACAGGCCATCACCATAGATAACTCTGGGTATCCAGTAGACTGGGAGGATCCTTGTTAAGCCCACTCTTATCAAAGTTCTATTTACCAAACATTTGCTTTTCTATTTCCATGTGAATTTCTTTCCTCCCCTTTGAAATCCCACACCAATATCCCCAACATCCTCCTTTATCTGTAGCCGAAGATCGTACTTAAGATGAGATCCTCTGCCATTTTGGTGAATTACGCAGTTTTACTGGGTCTCTCCCATGTGTACATGTTATAAAGCTTTGTTTGATTTTCTCCTGCTATTATGTCTCATGTCAGTTTAATTTGTAGCCTAGCCAGAAGGACCAAGAGGGTAGAAGAAATATGTCTTTCTTCCCTACACAGTCAATTTTTCTGCAGAAACTGTGTAGTCCAGAGGGCAGTGGGATGACAAATTTGAAGTCTGAAAAAAACTGTCAACCAAAAATTCTATATTTGTCATAAGTATCTTTCAGAAATAAGGGAGAAATTAACACATTCCCAGATGAACAAAAGCTGAGGGAGTTCATCTCTAGTAGATCTGACCTACAAGTAATGCTAAAAGGAGCCCTTTAGGCTGAAATAAAAGGACACTGGAAAGTAATTTCAAGCTCGATGAAGAAATAAAGAACACTGGTAAAGGAACTACATACCTAGATGTAAAAGCCAGTATTATTGGTTTTTGCTTGTTTGTTTGTAATTCCTCTTTTTTTCCTACATAATTTAAAAGACAATTGAACACTCAAATGTCCATCACCTGATGAACGGATAAAGAAAACAGGGGTAGCCATACAATGGAATATCATTTGGCTGTAAAAAAGAATGAAATACTCATATCTGCTATAATATGAATGAACCTTGACTACATTATGATAAGTGAAAGAAGCCAGACACAAAAGGCTGTATATTGTATGATTCCATTTATATGAAATATACAGAAGAGGAAACTGCAGAGAGACAGAAAGCAGATTAGTGAATTCTGTGGGCTGGGGCTAGAGGGGAATGAGGGGTTCTCTGCTTAATGAGTAAGCAGTTTCCTTCTTGGGTGATAAAATTGCTCTGGAACTAAATAGTGGTGATAGTTGCACAATATTGTGTATGTACTAAATATCACTGAATTGTACAGTTTAAAATGGTTAAAATGGTAAATTTTATGTTATGTGTATTTTATATCAATTTAAAAAAAGAGACTGGGGGAAGATCCAAGATGGCGGTGTGAGTAGTCTTCTTTGTCTCTCCCCCTTCGAATCTACAACTAATTGGACATTCATCGCTTAACAAAGGATATCCATATAGCATCTCAGGACGCCTGAGAGACCCACGCTGCTATACATCAGAAGGCGGACGGACTTCCCTCCGGGAGGAGGTGGAGATAGGTGAAAACTCTCTGACCCCGACCCAGAACAGCCTAGTACCTGCAAGCAGCTTTCTTCCAGCGGACGCCCTCAGAACATCGCCACACACCAAGGGCAGGAGGGAGTGCACACCAGAGGAGCAACGGTGGAGACAGGTGACCAGAGCCCTACCTAAGCCCCCCACAATTACACCTAAGCCCAGGGAGAAACTCCAGAGTTACAGACCAGAGGCAGCAGGGAAAACCCCTACCCGCCATTAGTGGAGAGGCACCACCTAGCATCCACAGCACAGGGAGGCTCCTGGAAAGAATCCCAAATGGCGTGGTGGCCTGCCAGCTGCCGCCGCCAGCCCCACTGACCAGGCTTTCACCTTGGCAGGGCTCGGGGCTACTGGAGATCTCCTGGGAGAGGACTGGGGCTGGGTGGAGCTCCAGCGGCTGGCTCCGCGGCCAGGGGGGGAAGCTCCAGAGTTCCATCCGGGCAGCAGGCAGAGTCTCTACCTGCCACTAGTGGAGAGGCCCCGCCCAGCATCCACAACGCCAGGAGGCTCCTGGAAAGAATCCCAAATGGCGTGGCAGCCTGCCAGCTGCCGCCGCCAGCCCCACTGACCAGACTTTCACCTTGGCAGGGCTTGGGGCTACCGAAGATCTCCTGGGAGAGGACTGGGGCTGGGTGGAGCTCCAGCAGCCAGCTCCATGGCCCGGGGGGATAACTCCAGAGTTCCATCCGGGCAGCAGGCAAAGTCTCTACCCGCCATTAGCGGAGAGGCCCCACCCAGCATCCACAATGCCAGGAGGGTCCCGAAGAGGAGAATCCCAGGCAGGGCAGCAGCCGGCCAGCTGCCACTGAACTCAAGGTCTCTGGCTATCCCCTAGACAGGGCAAGGGGCTCCCCGAGATCCTAGGGGAGAGGACTGGAGCTGGGTGGAGTTCCAGCAACCCAGCTCCGTGGCCAAGGGGGAAACTCTACAGTCTCACAGCAGCCTCAGTGATAGCCTCTGCACAGCACTAGTAGAGAGCACCCACCTGGCAACCACAAAGCTGGAAGACCCTGGGACAAAAGTAGCATAGCTAGGTGAGCTAACCACAGACTCCAGAAGGTGCCCATAGCTCTGCTGTGACCCATAGTGGACAAGTGAGATTTTGTGGGCACCGACAGTGACAGAGCTGCAAATATAAGTGATCCTGCCCCTGGCCGCTGGGAAAGCCCATAACACCGCTGCAGACCCTAAGGAGGGAGCACGTCTAGGTGGTCTGCAACAGTAGGCACCAGCAGCCTGAAGCCCCCATGTGACGGCCCCCACAGCTGAAGAGGGAACCCACAGGATCACAGTGACTGCAAGGAGGGGACCAGGCCCAGTTAGCAACAGCTGATAGGGTTCCTGGTTGGTGCAGCATAAACAGCTGTCCCCCCACCACACCTGTAGAAACAAGTGGAAGCAGTAACTAAACTCTGTCTCTATGCGGAGGCACAAATCTACACCATCAAGCAATATGAAAAAATATATTGAATCTCCAGAACAGAAGGAAAATGACAAACACACAGAAAACAATCCCAAAGACAATGAAATATATAACCTAAATGATGATGACTTCAAAACAGCCATCATTAAAAAACTCAATGAGTTAAAAGAGAATTCAGATAGACAACTCAACGAGTTCAGGAGCTATGTCACAAAAGAGTTCGATACTATAAAGAAGAACCAAACAGAAATACTGGAAATGAGGAACACAATAGAGGAGATTAAGAAAAATCTAGATGCACTGAACAGTAGGGCCGATAATATGGAGGAAAGAATTAGCAATTTGGAAGATAGGAATATAGAAATGTTGCAGGCAGAGGAGGAGAGAGAACTGAGACTAAAAAGAAATGAAGAAACTCTCCGAGAATTATCTGACACAATTAGGAGATGCAACCTAAGGATTATAGGTATACCAGAGGGAGAAGAGAGGGAGAAGAGGGCAGAAAGCCTATTCAAAGAAATAATGGCTGAGAACTTCCCAAACCTGGGGAGAGAGATGGAACTTCATGTGACAGAAGCCAATAGATCTCCAAACTTTATCAATGCAAGTAGACCAACCCCAAGGCATATAGTAGTGAAGCTAGCAAAAGTCAACGACAAGAAGAGAATACTAAGGGCAGCCAGGCAGAAGAAATTAACCTACAAAGGAACCCCCATCAGGCTATCAGCAGATTTCTCAGCAGAAACATTACAGGCTAGAAGAGAGTGGAATGATATATTCAAAAATCTGAAGGACAAAAATCTGCAGCCGAGAATTCTCTACCCAGTGAAAATATCCTTCAAATACGATGGAGAAATAAAAACTTTCCCAGATAAACAAAAATTAAGGGAGTTCATTGCCACAAAACCTCCTCTTCAAGAAATGCTCAGGAAAACCTTCATTCCTGAAAAATCAAAAAAAGGAAAGGGGCTACAAAACCAAGAGCAAAGGAGATAAGTAGAAGGACAACAACAGAGAGTAGCAGCTCTCCATCAGAACAGACTAAACCATGGGACGAGAAACAAAGGAAATTGAAGAGAACTGGAAAACAAGACATAAAATGGCAGCGGTAGGCCCCCACATTTCAATAATCACTCTAAATGTAAATGGATTGAACTCTCCTATCAAAAGACACAGAGTGACAGGATGGATCAAAGAACAAGACCCAACAATATGCTGCCTCCAGGAAACACATCTCAGCCCCAAAGACAAACACAGACTCAGAGTGGAGGGATGGAAGACAATACTCCAAGCTAATAATGAACAAAAGAAAGCAGGTCTTGCCATACTTATATCAGACAAGGTAGACTTCAAAGCAAAACAGATAAAGAAAGACAAAGAGGGACAGTATATAATGATAAAAGGGACTCTCCACCAAGAAGACATAACACTTGTAAATATATATGCACCCAACACAGGAGCACCAAAATTTGTAAAGCAACTCTTAAAAGAACTAAAAGAAGACATCAGCAAAAATACAATAATAGTAGGGGAACTCAACACCCCATTAACACCAATGGATAGAACATCCAGACAGAAAATCAACAAGGAAATTATAGAATTAAATGAAAAACTACATCAGATGGACTTAATAGATATATATAGAACACTTCATCCAAAAACAGCAGGCTACACATTCTTCTCAAGTGCGCATGGAACATTCTCAAGAATAGACCATATTTTGGGAAACAAAGCAAGCATCAATAAATACAAGAGAGTTGAAATAATATCAAGCACCTTTTCTGATCATAATGCTATGAAACTACAAATCAACTACAAGAATAAAGCAGAGAAAGGTGCAAAAATGTGGAGACTAAACAACACGCTACTGAACAAACAATGGATTATTGAAGAAATTAAAGAAGAAATCAAATATTATCTGGAGACAAATGGAAATGAGAACATGTCATACCAAATCATTTGGGATGCAGCAAAAGCACTCCAAAGAGGGAAATTCATTGCAATACAGGCTCACCTCAGGAAACAAGAAAAAGCTCACATAAGCAACCTCAAATGACACCTAACAGAATTAGAAAAAGAAGAACAAACAAAACCCAGAGTCAGTAGAAGGAGGGAAATAATAAAAATAAGAGCAGAAATAAACGATATTGAAACAAAAAAGACAGTAGAAAGGATCAATGAAACGAAGAGTTAGTTCTTCAAAAAAATTAACAAAACTGAAAAACCCTTAGCCAGACTCACCAAGAAAAGAAGAGGGAAATCTCAAATAAATAAAATTAGGAATGAGAGAGGAGAAATCACAACAGACACCAAAGAAATACAAGGGATCATAAGAGAATACTATGAAAAACTATATGCCAACAAATTGAACAACCTAGAAGAAATGGACAAATTCCTGGACTCTTACAACCTCCCCAAACTGAACCAGGAAGAAATGGAGAATCTGAATAGGCCAATCACAAGTAAAGAAATAGAAACAGTAATCAAAAACCTCCCCCAAAATAAGAGTCCAGGACCAGACGGCTTCTCTGGAGAATTCTACCAAACAGTCAAAGAAGACTTAATACCTATCCTTCTCAAACTATTCCAGAAAATTGAGGAAGATGGAGTACTCCCTAACACATTCGATGAAGCCAACATCACTCTGATCCCCAAACCTGACAAGGACAACACAAAGAAGGAGAACTACAGGCCGATATCACTTATGAACATAGATGCAAAAATCCTCAACAAAATTCTGGTAAACCGAATACAGCAATACATCAAAAAGATTATACACCATGATCAAGTGGGATTTATACCAGGGACACAGGGATGGTTCAACATCCGCAAGTCAATCAACGTGATACACTACATTAACAAAATGAGAAACAAAAACCACGTGATCATCTCAATAGATGCAGAGAAACCATTCGACAAGATCCAACATCCATTTATGATAAAAACCCTCAATAAAATGGGTATAGAAAGAAAGTACCTCAACAAAATAAAGGCCATATATGACAAACCCACAGCCAACATCATACTCAACGGACAAAAACTGAAAGCCATCCCTCTGAGGACAGGAACAAGACAAGGGTGCCCACTTTCACCACCCTATTCACCATAGTACTGGAGGTGTTGGCCAGAGCAATTCGGCAGGAAAAAGAAATAAAAGGAATCCAAATAGGCAATGAAGAAGTAAAACTCTCACTGTTTGCAGATGACATGATCTTATATATAGAAAACCCTGAAGAATCCATAGGAAAACTATTAGAAACAATCAACAGCTACAGCAAAGTTGCAGGGTTTAAAATCAACATATATAAATCAGTAGCATTTCTATACACTAACAATGAACCAACAGAAAAAGAACTCAAGAACTCAATCCCATTCACAATTGCAACGAAAAGAATAAAATACCTTGGGATAAATTTAACCAAGGAAGTGAAAGATCTATACAACGAAAACTACAAGACCTTCTTGAAAGAAATTGACGACAACATAAAGAGATGGAAAGACATTCCATGCACATGGATTGGAAGAATAAACATAGTTAAAATGTCCATACTACCTAAAGCAATCTACAGATTCAACGCTATCCCAATCAGAATCCCAAGGACATTCTTTACAGAAATTGAACAAAGAATCCTAAAATTCATATGGGGCAGCAAAAGACCGCGAATTGCTAAAGCAATCCTGAGTAAGAAAAACAAAGCCAGAGGCATCACAATCCCTGATTTCAAAACATCCTACAAAGCTACAGTGATCAAAACAGCATGGTACTGGTACAAAAACAGGTGCACAGATCAATGGAACAGAATTGAAAGCCCAGAGATGAAACCACACATCTATGGACAGCTAATCTTCGACAAAGGAGCGGAGGGCCTACAAAGGAGAAAAGAAAGTCTCTTCAACAAATGGTGCTGGGAAAACTGGACAGCCACATGTAAAAGAATGAAAATTGACCATTCTTTTTCACCGTTAACAAAAGTAAACTCAAAATGGATCAAAGACCTAAAGATTAGGCCTGAAACAATAAGTCTTCTAGAAGAGAATATAGGCAGTACACTCTTTGACATCAGTTTCAAAAGAATCTTTTCGGACACTATAACTCCTCAGATGAGGGAAACAATAGAAAGAATAAACAAATGGGACTTCATCAGACTAAAGAGTTTCTTCAAGGCAAATGAAAACAGGATTGAAACAAAAAAACAGCCCACTAATTGGGAAAAAATATTTACAAGCTACCTATCTGACAAAGGATTAATCTCCATAATATGCAAAGAACTCACACAGCTTAACAACAAAAAAACAACCAACCAGATCAAAAAATGGGAAGAGGACATGAACAGACATTTCTTCAAAGAAGATGTAAGTATGGCCAATAGACACATGAAAAGATGTTCATCATCACTAATCATCAGGGAAATGCAAATCAAAACCACACTAAGATATCACCTTACACCCGTTAGATTGGCAAAAATATCCAAAACCAAGAGTGACAAATGTTGAAGAGGTTGTGGAGAAAAAGGAACCCTCATACACTGTTGGTGGGAATGCAAACTAGTGCAGCCACTATGGAAAACAGTATGGAGATTTCTCAAAAAGTTAAAAATAGAAATACCCTATGACCTAGCCATCCCACTACTGGGTATCTACCCTAAGAACCTGGAATCAGCAATCTCAAGAGTCCCATGCACCCCTATGTTCATCACAGCATTATTTACAATAGCCAAGACATGGAACCAACCTACATGCCCAGAACCTGACGACTGGATAAAGAAGATATGGTATATAGACACAATGGAATACTACTCAGCCATAAAAAAGGACCAAATTTTTCCATTTGCATCAACATGGATGGACCTTGAGGGTATTATGTTAAGCGAAATAAGCCAGACAGAGAAAGACAAACTCTATATGACTGCAGTTATAGGTGGAAGTTAACATATAGACAAGGAGAACTGATCGGTGGTTACCAGGGAAAAGGGGGGGTGGGGGGAGGGCACAAAGGGTGAAGTGGTGTACCCACAACATTACTAACAATAATGTATAACTGAAATCTCACAAGGTTGTAATCTATCATAATCTTAATTAAAAAAAAAAAAAGAGACTGGGGAATATATCCAAAAAAACGTTTATATAGTTAACACTAAGGTTTGCCTCAGAATCTGCCCCTTTGTCTTCTCCCATCAGGACTTCATCTCCTGCTTAGAGTTCACCCTTGGTCTTCTGCCTGTGGAAAGCTGCCTTTCAGAACATCCTCCAAGATCAGTAAGATCTAAACCACAAAATGACTTCCTGCTTTGGATCCAAATTCTCAGATGCAAGTCCGAGGCTAATTTTCAGTGGGAGTTAGGAGATTGTCTAAATATTGGGATTCACTGTGGATGACAATGATGAGTCTTAATGTTAGGGATGTCATGTGTTCATTTCTGAAGAGAAGCCTATGACAAGTGAATATACAGTTGTGATATGTGCAGGGAGAATCCTCAGCAGAGGAACTAAAGATGGCTGTAGGAACACCAGGCACCCTGCTGCTGGCTGAATGACTCGCTCATCTGCCCCCCACAACTGAAGAAAGACTGGAACTCTTACCTTGGCCCCTCCTTCAGCTGTGTTCCACTGGGTGTGGACAGACTGTGAATGTGAAAGATCCCGGGATTTCAGTTGCTCTTCCTGCTGTTGAATGTGTGATATATAGATTTTCTTGTAATGATATTTCTTTGATTGACTTTGACATCCACTCCTGGTGGCTCTGACTTCCCTGACTGGTCCCTGGAGGGAATGGCCTGTCCTGCGCCACTTTTTAGTATCCCTTTGAATAGGAGTGATCAGTAGAGTCAGAGGCAGGGGCTCCCCCACTCTCTCCCTCCTCCTTAATGCAGAGTCCTTTAAGCTTTTGGGGTGATAGGGGGTCTTCACAGTCTTCTGATCTGATGGACACTATTGTCTCATCTCCTGAAATAAGGGCACTTGTACACAGAACACCAACTTTTGCTTGCAATGCCAACATGGGGAGGTTCCAGAGATGCCAGGTGAAGGACTTTGACTCTCCATTTAGACATAACGAGAGGAGTGGGTAGGAGTTGGGGCTGATGTCCAGAGTGGGAGCCACAGGTCTCCTGCAGGGTTTCTCCATTTGTGTTTATTTGTTTTCCTTGAATTTGGAGGAATTTACAGTCAGGAGAAAAAAGCCTTTGAAGCCTTTGAAGAAGGTGAGAGATATTCAGGAGCCGTGTCTGGAAAGGGGAAAAAGATGAAGAGGTAGAGACAAAGCAGAGTGGGGCTGGGCAGGAGGTGACGGGAGTCCAGGTGGAGAGGGGCCTGGCCTGATGGCAGCAGGTCTGGAGCCTGGAGCCTCACTGCACGGAGGCCCAAAGCCATGAGGAATGGAGAGAGTTCAGGACCTTCTACTGGCCAGATAAATCAGGGCAGAATTTGGCTTATTGTTTTATTTTTGTTTTCTATCAGGATGAATTTGTTAACTCAGCAGGAGTGAGACATAAGGACCTACTTTTCAAAGGATTACTGTTAATCTCCTCCCTGTTTGATCTCATCACCAGTCACCTGGAGAAGAAAGCCAGGCACCACACATTCTTGAAACTTCTTTAGATCAGAAAGTCAGTTTTATTCTTCAAACTTGCTCCAAAAGACTTTGACCTTTCACAAGGGCAAACTGATAGTCAAGGAACAGGATTTGCCCTGATTTTTTAATGACCCACGGATGCTATAGCAGCTTGGGTTTCAAACTTGGTTTGCCTCTAAATGCTATAGGGTCCATGTGCCCACACTGATTTCATGTCTTTTTTTAAATTATAGCCTGTGCATTTTATAGCATTTTTTATGTATCTGTCTACTCCACTAAAAACATCCCTCTCAAAAGCACTTTAAGAAACATTCAATGCTATCGAAATGTGAAGGATTATCTTAAAAGAGAATTTCTGGAGTTGGATTAAATTAATAATTCGGTTTTTAAAAATCTGTAGCTTAATGAGTTTGTGGCTGAGCTTCACAATATTTTAAAACTAAAATATTCACTCCATTACCCCCTTTTAAACCCAAATTTATATTAAAAGACAAATTTTAAACATTTCTGAGAAAGTGAAAGTCACCAATTTATCCCACTCCCTGGGGATACCACAATTAAAACTGTGGTGAGAAATCTTCCAGGTTTTTCCCTATTTAAAAAAAAATAGAGAGGGGAGAGGTGTCAAGATGGTGGCATAGGTGGACTCTGAACTCACCTCCTCCCATGGACACAACTGATCTACAACTAGTCTTGGAACAACTACCCCTGAGAGAGAACTGAAAACTGTATAAAAAGAACCCCCACAACAAGAGACAGTGCTGAGCGAGGTGGAAGAGGCAGGAATTCCTTCTTCAGAGAAAAAAGTTACCTTCATGAGCCATGGTGTTTCACAGGCAGCCAGGAGCAATCCTAAGGTGCACAGCCTTCCCTGGAGGAACGGTGCCTCTGAGTGGGGGAGTGTTTTTGCTATAAGCACCCTTTGGACTCAGCATAACGGAAATGAATGTCACAATATCTGGCTTTGCTGGCTATTAACTACAACGGGGAATACCCCTAAAAAAGCTATTGGACATAAGCAGAAAAAAAGCCAGCTCTTAGAGGGCCCATGCACAAATTCACCCATTTCAGAAAGCAACGTAAAACCACCAGAAAAGTGCACAGTCTTTTCTTGAAAAGAGACTCACCTGGTAGGCTCTGGGCACATCTCAGTGAGACGTGAGACCTCTCCAGGGACTGAGATATTGGTGGCAGCCATTATTGTGACCTAGTAGAGGCATGCTGACATAGCTGCTAGCAGATGCCATTAGAGTTTGTCCCCTGGCTTGTTAGCTCAAGGTCTGCCCCACCCACTAGAGCACTGATTTAATCCAGCTCAGACAGGGATGGCAGCCCACCCTAGGGACTGACACCACCCAGCAGCAAGCCCTCAGGCAACTTGTGGGCCTGCATTGGCTGGGTGCCTGGATCCTCTGCAGCCAGGTGAGTGGGTCTACCTCTGTGGGCAGGGTGTGCATAAGAAGGAGGAGGAGTGTGTGGGGCACTGGCAGAGTGTGGGGGCCTCTGCTGTGGGGCAACTGGGTCTGCTTCAGGGGGTTGAGGCATGCACATGGCTCAGGACTGTGTTTATGGTGTGTGTGGCCTTGTGGGCAATGGGGTATATCAGCTGCAGAAGACTTGTGCTTCTCAAACAACCACATAGGGGGTTGGCCCCACCCTCCAAAGTCTGAAACAATTGGGTACTCCTGTGCCTGGGGCTGGCCCCACTCAGCTGCAACCCTGAAAGAGCTGACAAGAGCCTTGCAAGCTGGAGGCCTACAGCAATTATAAGCCCCTGAGCCTAGCAACCAGCCACAGTGGGGGCCTACTCACTCAACAGAAAAACTGCAACAGGAATATGTTATTAGACTTTACAGCCAGCTGTGCTGGGGATCCCCATGCCTGATAAAGTAATTAAAGGGTCCATAGCAGCCACATGCAGCTGAGAATTACAACCAGCTGCACGGGGGGACAGTCTAGCCTCCCTGAGCACCTGCGGCAAAAGCAACCCTGCCACAACAGAAGGATACATGTAGCCCACACAGGGGACACCCCTGGAACATTAGGAACTGGTGATGAGTGGGAGGCACACTGCTGGGCCTCATAAGGCATTGCTTTACATAGGCCATGTCTCCAAGATCAGGAGATGTAGCTGACCTACCTAATACATAGATATAATCACAGAGAAAGAGGCAAAATGAGGAGACAAAAGAATACATTCCAAGGAAGGGAACACGACAAAACCTCAGATAAAGATCTAAATGAAACAGAAATAAATAATCTACCTGAGAAAGAGTTCAAACAAAAAGTCATAGGGATGCTCAATGATCTTGGGAGAAGAATGGATGAACTCAGCGAGAACTTCAACAAAGAATTGGAAAATATAAAAAAGAACCAATCAGAAATGAAAAATAAAATACTGGAAATGAAAAATTCACTAGAGAGACTCAATAGCAGAGTTGATGATACAGAGGAAAAGATCAGTGAGCTGGATGAAAGACTAGAGGAAATCACCCAAGCTGAATAGATAAAAGAAAAAAGAATTAAAAAGAATGAGAACTGTCTAAGGGACAACATTAAATGCATTAATATTCATATTATATGTATCCCAGAAGGAGAAGAGAGAGATAACAGGGAATAGAATCTATTTGAAGAAATAATAGCTGAAAACTTTCCTAACCTAAGGAAGGAAAGACATTCAAGTACAGGAAGCATAGAGAGCACCAAATATCAACAATTGAAGATAAATTGAGAATTCTAAAAGCTGTAAGGGAAAGGTAACAAATTACATACAAAGGAAACCCTATAAGGCTATCAGCTGACTTCTCAGCAGAAACCTTACAGGCTAGAATGGAGTGGCACGATATAGTTAAAGTGCTGAAAGGAAAAAACCTACAGCCAGGAATACTCTACCCAGCAAGGTTATCATTCAGAATGGAAGTAGAGATAAAGAGTTTCCAAGATAGGCAAAAACTTAAGGAGTTTTTCCACCAAGAAACCAGCTTTACAAGAAATGCTAAAGGGACTTATTTAAGTGGAAAACAGAAGACAGCAAACAGGAATAAGAAAATTATCAAAAAAAAAAAAAAAGTAGGGCTGGGCTGTGGCCAAGTGGTTAAGTTCGTGCACTCTGCTTCAGTGGCCCAGGGTTTCACCGGTTCAGATTCTGGGCACAGACATGGCAGTGCTCATCAAGCCGTGCTGAGGTGGTGTCCCACATGCCACAACCAGAAGGACCTATAACTAGACTATACAACTATGTACTGGGGGGCTTTGGGGAGAAGAAGAAAAAAAGATTGGCAACAGATGTTAGCTCAGGTGCCAATCTTTAAGAAAAAAAAGCAATAAAATCACTGGTAAAGGCAAATATACAATAAAGGGAGCAGATCAACCAGCTATGAAGCTAACATGAAGGTTAAAAGATAAAAGTACTAAAATTATCTATTTCCATGATAAGAGGGTAATGGATACACATGCACAAAAAAGAAGTTAGATATGTTATCAAAAACATAAAATGTGGGAGCAGGGGAGTAAAAGAGTAGAGCTTTTAGCAAGGGGTCAAACTAAAGAGACCATCAAATTAATATAGATTGCTATTTACATAGGTTATTATATATGAACTTCATAATACTAAAGAAAGCCACAAGGGAAGAGAGCAAGAGAACAAGAAAGGAACAGAGAAGAACTACTAAAACACCAAGAAAAAAACTTAACAAAATGGCAGTAAGTACATTCTTATCAATAGCTACTTTAAATGTCAATGGACTAAATATTCCAATCAAAAGGCATAGAGTGGCTGATTGGATAAAAAAACAAGACCCATATATATGCTGCATACAAGAGACACACTTCAGACCTAAAGACATTCACAAACTGCAAGTGAAGGAATGGAAAAAAATTGAACTGTATATTTTATAAATTTATTTATATTTTATAAATATAAAATGTCCTTTTAGGCAACAAAAGCAGAAACAAACAAGTGGGACTACATCAAACCAAAAAGCTTCCATACAGCAAAGGAAGCCATCAACAAAATGAAAAGGGAATCTACTAAATGGGAAAAAATATTTGCAAACCATATCTGATAAAGGGTTAATAGTCAAGATATATAAAGAAGGCATACAACTCAACAGCAAAAAAACAAACAATCTGATTTAAAAATGGGAAGATGATCTGAATAGATAATTTTCCAAAGAACACATACAGATGGCCAACAGGTACATCAAAGTTTCTCAGCATCCCTAATCATCAGGGAGATGCAAACCAAAACCACAATGAGATCTCGCCATTCACACATGTTAGAATGGCTACTATTAAAAAGATAAGAAATAGGAGCCCACCCAGTGGCGGAGTAGTTAAGTTCACACGCTCTGCTCCAGCAGCCCAGGGTTCATAGGTTGGGATCCTGGGTGCAGCTCTAGCACCACCCATCAAGCCACACTGTGGTGGCATCCCACATAAAACAGAGGAAGATTGGCACAGATGTTAGCTCAGTGACAATCTTCCTCAAGCAAAAAGGGGAAGATGGGCAACAGAGGCTAGCTCAGGGACAATCTTCTTCACACACACACACAAAAACATAAAAATAACAAATGTTGGTGAGGATGTAGAGAAAAGGGAACACTGAGATACTGTTGGTGGGAATATAAATTGGTGCATCCACTGTGGAAAACAGTATAGAGGTACCTCAAAAAATCAAAAATAGAACTACCATATGATCTGGCAATTCTACTTCCGGATATTTATCCCAAAGAAATGAAGAGACTAAATAGAAAAGATACATCCATCCCCATTTTTCTTGCAGTATTGTTTACAATAGCCAAGACATAGAAGCAAATTTTTAAATCAGATTGTTTGTTTTTTTGCTGTCCATCAATGGATGAATGGATAAAGAGAATGTGATATATACATGATGGAATATTATTCACCCATAAAAAGAAGGAAATCTTGCCATTTGTGACAATACAGATATACCTTTAGGGCATTATGCTAAGTGAAATAAATCAGACAGAGAAAGACAAATACTGCATGATCTGACTTATATGCGGAATCTAAAAAAAAAAAAAAAAAACCCAAAAAACAAAACCAAACTCACAGATACAGAGAACAGATTGGTGGTTGACAGAAGTGGGCTGTGGGGCTGGGCAAAATGGGTGAAGGTAGTTAAAGACACAAACTTCCAGCTAGAAAATAAGTCAGTCCTGGGGTTGTAATGTACAGCATAGTGACTGTATTGCATATTTGAAAGTTGCTAAGAGTGTAGATCTTAAAAGTTCTCATCACAAGAAAAAAGATTTTGTAACTATGTGTGGATGTTAACTAGACTTATTGTTGTGATCATTTCACAATATCTACAGACAGGGAATCATTATATTGTACACCTGAAACTAATGTAATGCGATATGTTAATGATATCTCAATAAAAAGTCCTTTTGTGGCTTGAATGGTACTATTTTAAGTCTTCTTCACCTGAAATTAACATACTTAAACCAGTTTTGGACGGTGGTGTCTCTCTCTCTATTTTCTGTTAGACTTTGTGGTGGATTGGCTTTGCTTTTGTCAGGAGCTCAGCTCAGCTGGAAAGAGCTGAACTGCAGGCTGTGAGTACCTGATTAAAGCAGCAAGCCAAAACTGAAAGCAACGGTTAAGGCTTTGTCACTTCCTGTGATGGTACAAGCCGGAGGCTAACGCAGAGAAGAGGCCCACTGCCCGATTCCATTTTCTACCACAAAAGGTGCACTCTGTAGAGGGTGACGTAGGTTAGCATAGACAAAGGAGTGGTCTCACTGCTGAGGGAGATGGGAATAAAAGGCCCTTGCAGTTTTTCGGGGGAGGAAGGCTGGGGAAGAGGAAGGAGGACCTTGGGTGAAAAAGTGCTGAGAACTGAGTCAGAGTTGAGAAAAGTGTCTCAAGACTTCCCCTCCTTGCCCTGACAAAGAGGTCTCAGCAGAGGTGCCTGAGGAAAGCCCCAAATAAAGAGGCTTCGGAGTGGAAATGCCCGGGTGAGTAATACAGATACTCCTAAGAGCGTGGCTGGTAAGGGAGGTTTGAGTCCTTGACTGCAACTCCCCTTAGAGTCTGTCGTGTATTTGGCTGTGCACCAAGTCTGGTGTTGGGTGGGCAGCTTTCTCCTGAGAGGCCTGCCAGGTAAAGCCTCTGTAATTGCCTATGGTCAGGCCTGAGAAATCACACATAAGTTTTTAACCAGGAGACAAACTCCCCCATTTTTCTTTTTTTTTTTCCGTTGAGAAAGTCACCCTGAGCTAACATCTGTGCCACTCTTCCTCTATTTTGTATGTGGGTCACCATGTCAGCATGGCTGCCAACGAGTGGTGTAGCTCCAGCTCGGGAACCGAACCCAGGCCACCACAGTGGAAGGTGCCAAACCTAACCACTAGGCCACAGGGCTGGCCTCCAAACTCCCCCATTTTTAGTTCATAGTACTCACCAGGGAACCATCTGGGCCTGGTTTTTTGATTTGTGGATGGTTTTTTTTAAAGATATAGTTTTTAAAATAGTTATAGGATCATTGAGATTTTCTGTAACTTCTTGCGACAGTTTTAGTAAGTGTGTTTTCCTGAACCATTTTCCTTTATGTCGAAGTTTTCAAATTTATTGGCATAAAGTCATTCATAATATTTTTCTGTTATATTTTAACTGCCTGCAAAAGCTGTAGTTTGTTTTTTTCCCATTTCTGACAGTGGTTGTTTGTGTCTTATCACGTTTTTCTGGATAATATTTTACCAGTACTATTGATATTTACAATTAACAAGTTATAGTTTTGAGATTGCATTGTAGGTTTATTTTCCATTTCATTAAAATTTTCCCTTGTCTTAATTATTCCTTTTTTTCTACTTTCTTTGAGTTTATTTTCTTCTTTTCTTTCGAACGTCTTGAGATAAGTTATTAGATCATTAATTTTCAACCTGTTTATTCTCTTAATTCTGCTGTTAGGGATATAAATTTCCCTCTAAGAAATGAGTATCCCAATACAACAAAGTTTTTATATGGATTATTTTCATTGATAAAGAAAAATGAGCCCTGACAGCTGTCAGCTGAGGGCTGTTCTGCCACATGTTGCTGGGCTCTGGTGTTGCCTCTTAACGTAATTTCACACAACAACATCAGACGATGTCTGGACCTCAATGAAGTGGAACAAAAACGAGATAAATAAACACTGACATAAATGAGAACATTGCAAACCACAAAATGACCAAATATCCCCAACTGGGGGCTAACAGGAATGGCCGCTGCTTCTTTACCAAGTTCAGCTTCAGCTCTGCTCTCATACTCCCACCTCTTAGATAAATTGATAAGATTCCCGATTAGAGAATTACTTCCACTTTCCAAGCACACCAAACCCCCTCCTCCACTTCTTTGAACCCTCGCTAGAATCTCCTCTTACAACCTAAATGTTATAACCAGCCATTCTACCATCTTCCTGCTGAGGTGCTACGTGCTTCCGCATGGGGTGGGGTCTCCCTTCCTGCATCAAGTACCAATAAAACCAGCTTTCTTTGGACATCAGGTATGTTCCTGGTGGTCTTTGGCTGGTGGGTATCAATATTGTCATCAATTATTACAAAGTGTTCTCTTCTTACCTTTTTAATTTTCCCTTGATTCATAGGTTATTTAGAAAAGCTTTTTAAAGAAAATTTTCCAATATTGAAAGTGGATTGTGGTCAGAGACTATTCAATTTCCAATTTTATTTTCATAAAAATAAAGAATCATTTCTTTAATATTTCCTGATACTAGCATTATAGCCCCATATATGCTCAATGTAGTAAATTTTTCATAAACACTTATAATGAAGGTGTATTCTACATTTGTTGAGTAGAAGGTATATTATATGTCCATTAGTTCAAAAATTTTATTTGTATTCTTCAAGTCATCTGTGTTCTTAGTTTTTTCCTATAAGATAATGAAAGAGGTGTATTAAAATCTCCCTATGATAATTTATTTATATATTTCTTTTAGTTCTGTCAATTAATTAATAATCATATCTTATTAAACAAGTATGTGTCAACTTGGCTAGGCTATGGTACACAGTTGTTTAGTCAAACATCAGTCTAGATGTTCCACTAATCCCACTAGACCAGGGCCCCACCTTCATGACCTCATCTAACCCTAATTACCTCCCAAATGCCCCATCTCCAAATGTTCAGTCATAGCACCGTGCCCCTGACTCCTTAAAACTCATGTTATCACATACAAAATACATTTATTCCATCCCAATAGCCCCAAAAGTCAAAACTCACTCCAGCATCAACTGAGTCTAAAGTCCAAAGTCTCATCTAAATATCTTCTAAATCAGATATGGGTGAGATGTGAAGTACAATTCATCCTGAGGCAAAATTCCTCTCTAGCTGTGAACCTGTGAAACCAGACGATTTATGTGCTTCCAAAATAGATTGGTGGACATGCATAGGATAGACATTCCCATTCCAAAAAGGAGCAACAAGAAAGAAAGAAGGGGTGATGCGTTCCAAGCAAGTCCAAAACTTAGCAAGGCACGTTCCATTAGAACTTAAGGCTCAATAATAATGCTTGTTGGTTTGATGCTCAGCCCTTCAGCCCACTTAGGTGGCAGTGTCACCCCAATGTGCAATTGTATACTGATTCATGGGCTGTGGCCAGTGATTTGGCTGGATTGTCAGGAACTCAGATTAGCAAATTGGTGACAAGGAGGTGTGAGGAAGAGGTAAGTGGATAGAGCTCACTGAACGAGCAGAAAACAGAGATATTTGTGTCCTTGTGAATGTTCACCAAAGAATGACCTCAGTAGAGGAGGATTTTAATAATCAAGTGGATAAGATGACCCATTCTATGGATCCAATCAGCCTCTTTCCACTCTTGTCATCCTTATCACATCCTTGTCACTCCTGTCATTGCCCAATGAGATCATGAACAAAGTGGTTATGGTGGCAGGGATGGAGGTTATGCATGGGGTCAGCAACATGGACTTTTACTGACCACCGCTGGCCTGGCAACAGCCACTGTTGAGTCCTCAATCTGCGGAAATCAACACCAAGTCTCTGATATGGCATTGATTCCCAGGGTGTTCAGCTAGCTACCTGGTGGCAGGTTGACTACATTGGATAATTTCCATCATAGAAACAGCAATGTTTTGTTATTGTCGGAATACACACTTTCTCTGGAAGTGGGTTTGCATTCTCTGTAGGCAGTGCTCTTGCCCAAACTACCATCCATGGATTTACAGGATACTTTGTCATGATATTACGCACATAATTTGTTCTGATCAAGGAACTCACTTCACAGCAAATGAAGGGTGGCAATAGGTCCAAGATCAGGAAATTCACTGGTCTTACCATTTTCCCCATCATCCAGAGGGAGTTGGCTTGATAGAATGGTGGAATGGCCTTTTGAAGAATTAGTTATAGTGCCAGCTGAGTGACAACATTTTGCAGGGCTTGGGCAAGGTTCTCCAGGTGATTGCTCTGAAACAGCGTCCAATATAGGTACTGTTTCTCCCATAGCCAGAATTCATATGTCAAAAATCTATGGATGAAAATAGGAGAGGCACCACTTACTAGTACACCTAAGGACCCACTGGAAAGCATTTCCTTCCTGTCTTTGTGACCTTAAGCTCTACTAGTGCTAAAGGTATAAATGCTTCCACCAAGAGACACAACAATGGTTCCTTTGACCTGGACGTTAAGATTGCAACCGACGATGTTGGACTCCTCATGCCTCTGAATCAACAGGGAAAATAGAGATTTATTATGCTGTCTGGAGTGATTGATCCTGACTACCAAAGAGAAACTGGACTACTCCTCCACAATAGAAGAAGGAAGAGTAGGTCTGGAATATAGGAGATCTCTTACAGCATCTACCATGCCATGTGATTAAAGGCAACAGAAAAGTGCTATAGCCCAATTCACCAAGAACTAACAATGGCCAGATCCTTGAGGAATAAAAGCTTGAGTCACACCACCACATAAAGAATCACAACCAGCTGAGGTCTTGCTGAGGCTGAAAGGAATACCGAATAGGTAGTTGAAGAATGTAGTTATAAATACCAGCTACAATCATGTGACCAGTTACAGAAATGAGGATTAAAACTGATATGAATATTTCTTCATTTTGTCATGAATATAGTTGTGTGTGTGTGTGTGTAAAGAAAATATCTTTATGTTTTTCCCTCTCTTATCCCCTTATCATATAACATAACATATATTGACTTTATATCATCATATTTAAGTATTTAAGTTAAAGGATATCAAGGAAAGCACAGAACATCACCCAAGAATTTTGCATGTTCTTTTTTTCTTGCTGAGGAAGATTCACCCTGAGCTAACATCTGTGGCCAATCTTCTTCTATGTTGTTTGTGGGTTGCTGCCACAGCATGGCTGATAAGTGGTGTAGGTCCACTCTCAGGAACCAAACCCAGGCCACTGAAGCAGAGCACACCAAATTTAACCACTAGGCCACTGGGCTGGCCCCTTCATCTTCTTTTGGGGAAAGAGTTAGTGAGTTTTTGGTTTTATGAAGGATAGTTGTATCATGTTAGGTGGAAGTATGACCTTGTTTTTGTGTTTACTTGGAAACTATGTATGGTTTCAAGAGTTGAGTATGGTTGTCAAGTTGACAAAGTTTCAACAGTCATGATTAATTTTTGTGTTGACTTAAATAGGATATAGTATCCAGGTGTTTAATCAATCACCAATCTAGATGTTGCTTTGAGGATATTTTTTATATGTGATTAACATTTCAATCAGGAGACTCAGAATAATACAGGTTACTCTCCATGATGGAGGTGGGCCTAATCCAATCAGTTGAAGGCCTTAAGAGAAAAAACTGAGGTCCTCTGAGGAAGAAAGAATTCTGCCTTGAGACTGCCTTCTGGCTCAAAACTGCAACACTGACCGTCCTGGATCTTCAGCCTGCCGGCCTGCCCTGCATATTTCAGACTTGCCAGCTCCCATAACTGCATGAACCAATTCCGTAAAATCAATCAATCAATACCTATCTGTCTATCTATCTATCTATCATCTACCTATCATCTATCTATCTATCTATCATCTACCTATCTATCTGTCTATACACGTCTCATTGATTCTGTCAATGTTTATTTTATATACTTCAGAGGTCTTTAAGTGAGTCTATATTTACAATTATTATATCTTCTTGAGGATTGACCTTTTCATCAATATATAATCACTTTGCTTGTCTCTTGTAACAACTTTTGACTTAAATTCTATTTTGTCTGATATTATTACCACTGCTTCAGCTCTCTTTTGGTTAATATTTGCCTGGAATACCTTTCTGGTCTTTCACTTTCAGCCTATTTGTGACTTTTGATTTGAAGTGTGTGGCAAACTATCCTTCAACATTTAAGGAAGAAATTAAGACATTCCCAGATACTCAAAAGATGAGGGATTTCATTTTCAGTTGAGCTGCAATATAAAAAATGCTAAAGGGAATCTTTCAGGCTGAAATGAAAGTCTGCTAGACAATAACTTGAGCCATATGACTAAATAAGGTAACTACATAGGTAAATATAAAAGGCGGTATTATTGTATTTGTGGTTTGTATCTCCTCTTTTTATTTCTATATCATAGAAAAGACAGCTGCATAAAACAATAATTATAATCTACCCTAATGGCCAAACAATGTATAAAGATGTAATTTATGACAATAACAACATAACAGAAAGAAGATGGATCTGTATAAGAGCAGAGTTTTTTAATATTATTGAAGCTAAATTGGTATTATTTTGAAGGGGACCAGAATTTGCCACCCCAAAATATGTCTCTTCGGCATAAGGATTATCTTGACCTGGTTATTTTTGAAAAACTATAGCCACAGGAAAAGCTCTGTAAACTGAGTAGAAGTTGCTCTTGTGTAAGAGATATTTGCATTTGTAAGAGAAATCTCCATTTGTGAGAGCATCTTTTTCTCTCTGTACTAGAAAGAGAAGACTAACTCTCAGTCTTCAGTAACTGTAATCAGTGGAGAAAGCAAAGACTTAAATCTGCATAGCAGCCATATCCTCATTTACTGTGCTTTGTCTGATAACCTGCCATAACTGCCCCCTACAACATCTTCTTTTTTCTTTAGCTGGAGATAGTGTGTAAGGTGATGGGAAGGGGTGTAGGCCTAACAAGAACTTGAGGAATGATCAGCTTTTAATTGTAACTACTCACAAGTTCCAGAGCATTGTTTCCAGAGGGATTGACATCCTTGGGTCTCTGGGAAGAGACTTGACGAGGGAATTAAGAACCTCAAACCCAAACAGAAGGCATTAACAAGACCTTCATCAAAGAACCTATTAAGTACAGCCATGCCTCATTGGGAAGAAATCCTTATTTATAAAGAATTGCTAGGGTAAGAGGGAAGGCAACATCCCTATCTTGGTTTTGGGGGCATTGTAAATGTTTAAAGCAGATGTACAATGCATGCCTAGCAGGCTAGTCAGGGCTTTTTATAAAAATAAGGTTAGGCCAAATTAATTTTAAACCAAATGGCTCCCTCATATCTTCTATATCATAGAAAAGACAACTGCATAAAACAATAATTATAATCTACACTAATGGCCAAACAATGTATAAAGATGTAATTTATGACAATAACAACATAACAGGAAGAAGATGGATCTGTATAGGAGCAGAGTTTTTAATATTATTGAAGCTAAATTGGTATTATTTTGAAGGGGACCAGAATTTGCCACCTATTATCCTTTTGCTTTCTATTTATCCTATTGCTTTCTATTTATTTATCATTTTCCCCTTTTTCATTTGATAATCCTTCCATAGAAAGCATTGATGACCAAAATATCATCCCTTGGCGCCAGGGTGGTAGTTACTTGCCCTGGGTCCCTCAAGTCCCTTAGTGCTAGGCCTTTATCCCATTGATTTGCCTAATTATCCACCTTGGGGGGAAATAGTGGACAAGAATAGATATTTACGTATTAACAGAGGGAGGTTTTCCTATGTTTTTCGATTAACTTTAGATTGCTGTGCAAACATTGTACATGTTCTTTTTTACGACTGTTTATGATTATGTTGTTTACAACTATAGAAAAGACTAGTTTTAAAATAATTTAAGCTTTATCAGAAATAGTCTTTATCAGAGAGAGAAATTCATCCAGAGTCATAGAATTGATTGACCATCTCAAGTTGTTGAGCCATCATTACTTTAGCTTCCATACTAGTCTTACAAGACTGAGTAAAGAAAACAGTAATCAGTTTGAATACTCTAATACGAGAATTCCAAGAAGTAATAGAAATAGGAATTGTAATCTGGATAGCAAAAAGGAACCAATACCCGAGGGAAGCCAACCAAATAAATCAAGACTGGGTGCAGGATCGCTCAAGGCATTCACCTGCTTTCTCATGTGCTTTAACAGGGACGACACATTGGAAGATTCATCAGGTGTACAGACAGAGCATTCAGTTTGAATAATTGCACGTGTACCACCTTGGGAGGCTGGTACCATCTAAGGCTATTCTGTTTATTCTGTTTTAAAGGACAGCCTTCCTCATTGAAGACACTTCAGTATTTAACAAGGCTATTCCTGTTTGACTATCTTTAAGATCTTGTTGGCTAAATTTAATCAGAGTTTCTACATGTGTTATGATATCTTCTAGCCCCAAGGGACGAAAAAATATAGCTGCTAGGGGGTCATACCAGAGGAACATTGAATGAGCCCATCTGGCCTTAAGGAGAGGAAGATTGGCAATGGATGTTAGCCCAGGATGAATCCTTCCCTGCATCTAAGGGAAACGCAGGGTGCAGTGTCCTAGCCATCCAGGTGGTAACTAAGGCAGAGGTTTGTTCCACATAACCACCGAGTTCCATTAGGAGGCACCTGGTAAATGGCTGGCCATTGAGAACAGTCTGTTCCAAACCAGTCTTTTTCTTTAAGTATAACAGTATTTTGACATGACTCAAGGGATATCCATCCCATATTTCAAGTGCAATTTGGAAAATTTTGTTTCGAACGATTTCTTTGTTCCCAACATGAGGGTGCTGGCACATGTAAAGATCCATAACTAGGAGTAAGCCAAACATATCCATCCTAGATTTGTGTAAAACCTCCTATAGTTCTCACAGTATTATCTATCTTCTTTTGTTTCTTTACAAGTTGTTGGGATAACTGTCTGGTTTGAGTAAGAGGGAAAGAGTAGTGTGCCCTGTATCATTAACAGTATGGGCTACTGGCCATATTTCAGGATCATAATTAGTAATATTGAATGTACTGTGAATACTAGATTTTTCCATCAGAATAAATTGCTTTAAAGCTTTCCAATCCATATCTTGTAAGGGAGAAACCCACCAAAGGAAACCCAGATGTACTAGGAAGGGGAAGTTGGCCACATATTCAACAACTGGACTGATTTTTGTGTGTGGCAAAGGAATGTACCCATTGTAAAAAAAGATGTTCCCATTAGAGGCCCATTCAGATGTGGATTGGAGGAATAAACACAGTATCAGGCAGATCTCAAATGGCATTTTTGTGATTAATCAAAAGGGTTTTGTAATCAGGTTCTAATCTATCTTATAGAATTGGGGAGTAAGATATTGGGGAAGGTAAAAATGTAAGGCAATCCAGAAATTAATAGTTGTAGCTATTAAATAGAGTTTAAACCTTACAAGGATTTAAATTAAGACATATAAGGTTAAGAACAGAGGCCTGGTCCAGAGTCTTGGGACAGTGGTCTACAACAGATGCCATCTTCTTCTCATCCTGGTTTGGAGATACTTGTATTGGTCAATCAGTCAAGTGTCAGAAAGGGAGTTGAAATTCACTCAGCCTAGTGGAGACCCAAGAGTTTCCTCAGTTTTTGTTGCTTTTTCTGAAAAGTAATTTAAGATCAGTTAGGGGTTCACAGGAATACTCTCTGGTAGAACTGCAGGCCCTCAGCCTCCATGCCCACCCAATGTTTGGATGATTCGGTCCTTCTGTTTCCTGATGTCTGTGAATTTGAGAATTATAAAGGGGGTGAGGGAGGTCCTGGCTGGAAATGGGTGCTATTTTTACTCATGAGTGGTGTATCCAAGGCTTGACTCCCTTTAATCTTATTGAAGAATGTGTAAGCAGAAGGATTTCATAGGGTCCATTCCACTTAGGTTGCAGTTGGTCCTGCACAATACTCAATAAGAGTATTGACTTACTGAAGTCTTGAAGAGGACCCAATGCCCTGCTTGTGCAATGCAGGGGAATGTCAGTAGGAAATATTAATTGGCTAGAAGCATATTTATGTATAGCAGATGAAGTAGCACCTAAGAACTGTACACATTTTATAGAATCCAATTCTCTTACAACATTACCATTTTCATAATTGCAATAATGTTTAGTCTTAAGGAAGGGTCTCCCATATAACATTTCATAACAGCTTAATTGAAGCCTACTTCTAGGAGGTACTTGTACCCTAAGCAGGGCAACTGGCAAGGCCTTGTCCCATGTTAAGTTGGTTTCCTGACATATTTTGTTTTCTTTAAGGTATGATTCATCTTTTCAGTCTTCCTTGTCGACTGGAGTCTCCAAGAAGCATGTAACTTCCATTGTATTCTGAGGGCTCCAGACAACTCTTGTGTTACCTTGGCTATGAAAGCTTCTCCATTGTCACTTTGAACTGAAAGAGGCAGTCAAAAACAAGGGATAATTTCTTTTAATAAGGCCTTTACCTCGGAAGCCTTTTCTGTTCTACACAGAAAGGCTTTAACCCATCCTGTGAAGATGTCCACAAAACCCAGCAAATATCTGTAATTTCCCATGGCCTTTGGCATAACAGTAAAGTCTATTTGCCAATCATCTCCTGGTTCTGTCCCTCAGGTTTGCACCCTTTTGATTATTGGTGGTGGCCTGGTTTGGGGATTGTTTCTGGCACAAATCAAGCAATTTTGTACTACCTTCTGGATAGTCCCTTGCATTTGTGGACCAACAATAAACTTGTAGCCAATGATAGGTTGCATCTCTCTCATAATGGGTTTCCTGACGCAGGTGAGTAATGATTTTTTCCATTAAGTGCTCGGATATAAGCACTAGTCCCTATTCATTATAAATCCAGACTTCTTCAGTTATTTGGTACTGATTACCATCTGAGCCTTGAGGGTCTGCATGAAATCCCCATTCATCTGCTCTGTTTAAATCCATTTCTGATTACTGAGGCTTAACCAGGGAGAGATCCATACTCAGGATGAGTGCTAGGGCCTTAGGATTTGGATTTTTGGTTCTGGCTGCCTGTTTTGCAGCCTAACCAGCCAAATTATTTCCTTTAGCTAGGTAACTATCAGTCTTTTCATGGCCTGGGTAAGGTACTATGGCCACTTCTTCTGGCATCATAACAGAATCTAATAAGACCAGTATCTCTTCTGCGTGTTTAATCTCTTTCCTACCTGAAGTTAGTAGACCTCTCTCTTTCCGTATAGCCCCACGTGCATCCATGACAGAGAAGGCATACTTGGAATCAGTATAAATGGCTACCTTTCTCTTAGCTCCAAGATGCAGGGCTCTCGGTAAGGCTATGAGTTCTGCCTTCCAAGCAGATGTACCTAAAGGGAGTGCTTCTGCTTCTAGGACTTCTTGATGAGTTACTATTGCATCCATGGCCTTTTGAAGGCCACAGTCCATGAAGCTCCTGTCAGTAAACATTTCCACACATGGATTCTCCAAAGGCTGGTCAGTCAGGTCAGGTGTGATAGAATAAATTTCTGCAGTGGGAAGCAAAGTGGCTGGATTTAGGGTGGACACCGCCTTTAATTTTACATTTGGGTTGTCCAGCAGTATGGCCTGATATTTGCCTAGCCTCCTGGAGGTGAACCAGTATCCTCCCTTTTGTTCCAAAAGAGGACGTACACATTGTCTATGAAAATAATCCATAACCAATCTATAAATGAAAATTTGGGTGAGTTTATTCTGAGCTAAAATCTAAGGACCATGGTCCAGGGTCTTTCTTCCCAAAGGAAGAAAGGGCACCAAAGAAGTGAGGTGTACAGAGTGGTTATATACCCCCAAACAGGATGTGTCACATATGATTGAAATGTCCCTCCCACAATAGTCACAAGATTGCCCTGTCAGCACAGCGCTTGATGGACACAGCAGGTAGTGGGTCTGCTATCTCGGAGGGCATAGCAGGAGGCAAGTCTATTGTCTCGAGCTGGGTGGTCACAGGTGAGCACAGCAATCAGTTCCTAGCCTAAGAAAAGATGCTTAATCCTTAAGGAAATGCTAACTTGGGAGGGGAGGGAATTTTCACCTTTATCTCAAGGGCCTTTGTTCTTGCCATAGGGAATGTCTAAAGCAGATATACAATGCATGCTCAACGCCACCGTCAGGCCCTTTTGGAAAGACAAGGTCAGGCCGAATTAGGTTTACACCAAATGGCTTCCTCATATACTCCAATATATTCTGTTACTTGCCATTTTTATTTGTCAGCATTAAGGAGTGTGCACAGTTGTAAGCTGACCCAAAAGTAAACTTTTCTGCCTCCTGTAACAAGTCACAGGTGGATGCCACCGCCCTCAGGCAGACCAGCCATCCTTTAGTGACTATACCCAACTGTTTTGAGAAGTAGGCAATAGGCCTTCTCATGTTACCCAAATTCTGGGTTAGTAACCCAAGGCTAACTCCTTGCCTCTCATGAACAAACAGGTCAAATGGCTTTCTAATGTCTGGGAGGCCTAGAGCAGGTCAAGTTAGGGGTCCCAGATATGGCAGAATCCTGCCATGTCTAGGAATCCTTGCAACCGTCTTCCGGTGGTGGGCACAGCCACCCTAGCTAATGTTTCCCTTCTGTCTGGCAGTAAGTTTCTTGCCTTTTTGATAACTCAGGTACTTTACAGTCAGTTGAGAAACTTGTGCTTTTCTCTTAGAGACTTTATATCCTCTTTCTTACAGAAAATTTAAAGTAAGGATTGTATTTTGGTCTGAAGCTTCCTTAGTTTTACTAGCAATCAGTATGTCATCCATATTGGAGTAAGACCCCCTCACATAACTGGAGATCCTGTGAGTCTTTGGCTAATGCTTCTCTGAAGATGGTGGGAGCATTTTTAAATCCTTGAGGAAGTACCATCCAGCAATTCTGTTGTTTTACATTAGTCTCTGGATGGCCTTATTCAAAGGCAAACAGTTCCTGGGTCTCAGGACTTAGGGGTATGCAGTAAAAGGCATCCCTTCAGTCCAGAACTATAAACTTGCAGAAGTCTCCAGATAAAGTTGTAAGGAAAGCATAAGGATTTGGTACCACTGCATGTATAGCCTCTACAATTTGTTTAACGGCTCTCAAATCTTTTACAAAAGCATAGTCTCCAGTCCCAGGTTTTTGTACTGGCAGGATGGGAGTATTATACAGAGATTGACAAGGTCAGATTAATTGACATTTAAGAAAGGTGGCTATCAGAGGCTTGATAGATAGAGACCCTCTTTCGCTTGTCTCTTTAAAAGACATTGTTTCAAATTTGGAGTCTTGGTGTCTGGGCAGAGTTTAACTGCTATTGGATCAACAGTCTTGGTTCATCCTGGCCTCCTGTCAGCCCAAACATCTGCTCTTACCTTTTGCAGAATTTCTTCAGGGACTTCTGATTGAGGCTCTTCTTCCAGTTCCAGGACTTAGGGGTATGCAGGGGTATTCCAAGCGCTGCTTGGAATGCACAGGCTCGATCTGGGAGGACTTTAATGTCTACTTTTTCTGGTGAAAAAGTCAATGAGCATTTAATTTTGTTAGTAGATCTCCTACCAGAAGTGGGATAGGGTACTCAGACATATACAGAGAGCTGTGCTTTAGATATGTTTTCCCTATGTGACACTTGAGCAGTTTGTAGTAAAGGCTATGAGAAACTTCCCCAGAGACACCAGTAATGGATGTGGTCTTGGGGGAGAAGGGGCCCTGCCTGGTGTTTAGTACAGAGTAAGTAGCTCCAGTGTCAATTAGAAAGTCTATAAATTTTTTTTCTCACTGCTGCTGTTACCCAGGATTCCTTGTGGGAAATGTTGATGGAGCTAATACAGTTTAAAGGAGCCCCTGGACCCCATCATTCCTGGTCATACCTGTCTGCGAGCTGTGGCATCTGGTGGGAGGCTTTGAGGCAAGCCTCTTTCCCTTCCTGCTGAGGAAAGTTGGGATGTTCTCATTTCCAGTGTCCGTCCTGCCTACAAATGGCACATTGTCTTGGCCCCAGGCCTGAGTATCTCTTGTGGTTGGAAGGTGGGGACGGCAGGGGTCTTACCTATGGCTGGCTGTCTTCTCTCATTGGCCTTGGAAGATTGTGACTGAGGGCTGCAGCAAGTAGAGTGGCTTGCTTCTGCATCTCCCACTGTTTTTGTTTCTCTTGTTCCTGGTCACAGCTGTTAAACACTTTAAATGCAATCTCAACAAGTTGTGAGATGGGCATCCCTAATCCCCCTTCCAATTTTTGCAGTTTCTTCCTTATATCAGGGGTACTCTATCTGATAAGGTTCATATTGACCAGCCTCATGTTATCCGGATGCTCTCAGTTGATGTCAGGACACTTTCTGTAGGCTTCAAAGACTCTCTCTAGGAAGACTGAAGGATTTTTGGTCCTTGTTGTTCCTCCTGGACCTTATTTAAGCTTTTCAGTTTTGGGACCCCCTTCTGCATTCCAGTTATCAAACAGGTTTTATGATGGTTTAAACTTGCCCGGCCTCTGGGGTCACTGGGATCCCAGCTTGGTCAACTCTGGGTATGGTCTCTATCGCTGGAGCACTGATTGGGTTGTTAGGTTGTTACTTGTGGAATCTCTCAGCCTCTTGATGAGCTTTGTCCAGTACCATCTTACGCTCCTCTGGGGTGAGGAGGATGTTCATAAGGGCCTGAATGTCAGTTCAGTTGTGGTCATATGTAGCAAAGATGGATGTAAATAAACTTTCCATCTTTTGGGGATCATCTCAATAAGTACACATGTTCTTCCAGTTGTATAAGTCCAAAGTTGAAAAGGGAACATGCACATACAAAAACCCTCTAGGTTGGCCTTGATCATCAAGACCTAGAGGGACTTGTCTTAGAGGGAACTGACCTGCCTGGGGTGGAGCGTTCCCTGGGCTGAATTGAGTACCCCAAAGAGTATGAGGAGGGGAGACCATTCCTGTCTGACTATGGGGTAAAGCGGGGTATAAAGTCAAGCCAGTGGCTTCGGGGGAGCCATTATGCTCTTCCTGGTCATCTCCAACTGCATCTCTGATACACGGTGGAGGAGCTGTAGGAGAGAGCAAATGCAGAAAGACAAGGTCATCATCTGACTTTGCTTCTGGGAGAACAGGTTTTTTTCTGTGGATCCTCCCTCTGAATCATGATCTTATATCCTTTTCTCAAACTCTTATTCTGATATAAAGACATAAAAGTCTGCACATAAGGGATCTCGTCCTGTTTCTTTTCTCTTTTACAGAATAGGTCTAATTGCAAGATGGTATTACAGTTCAGAGATCCGTACTGGGACCATACCTCATATGATCCCAGTGAGTATTGGGGCCAGCTTGTATTACAAAAGAAAATCGTTTTCTCTTTCTTCATGGACTTATAACTGAACATTGTCCAATTTTTAAGAATGTATCCCAGTGGGCTACATTGGTATACTATTGTATACCTGGTATGCTATTTTTATTTCTCATTTTAAGGGGGATTTATCAATGTGGCTGCAATAAACGAGGTCCTTCTAAGGAGAGGTGTTTAACATCTGATAGTGCGTTTGTGGGAACAGCTTCCCCAAGAATAACAAAGGGGTTGTCTCTTTCCCTTACGTGTTCTAGCACCCACAAAATTCAGGTGATTTAAGCCCTGGGTGAGCTGCCATGACTGATTGCCTCACCACAAACAATGAGGGCCCAATAGGATATGTTCTTCAGGTGGGGTACCTCTGAGGCTGTTGCACATCATGGGCAGACACTCCCAACACCTCTATAAAGTTCCTAGTCACCTGGGAACATCCTGAAGGACCAGAGGGAAGAGTGCCTCTTTTCTTCAGAGTCAGAAGACCCTCACAAGATTAATCTTAAAAGCAGTTTGTTGCGGTCACTGAGAAATTCAGTCCCCAAGTAGCCAATTTTAACAAATAACAGAGTTAAACATAGACAAACATGAATAGACACAGAGATCCAATACTTTGGGATGGTAACCCAGGGTACTGTGGGACCCTACCCCAGAGCTCAGTACTCTAACCTGATCCTTTTGAGTGCCCTAGAGGCTATAACCCTTTTATGTTGTCTCGCTTAAACTCATAATCCTAGCCTCACGATTTTAACCCAGAAAACAAACCACACCAATGGGGCCTCTAACCCATGATCCTTAGAAGATATTAGACAATTTTAGGCACAGGTGTGTTTTGATGAGGTCACTCACCCAAAAGACGTGTGATCCTGGAGCTGTTTTCTTCTCCCAAAGGAAAAAAAAAATGCTTTAGGACTGGAGTACCGCAGCGGTAAATGGGAATCTGATCAGTCGAGCCTGTGGACAAAATTGTCTAGGGCACTGCTTAGGGTCAAGGAAAAGAGCCCACACGCTGCCAGGAGTGTCAGAGCCTTGGGCAGGTGGTCACAGGACCTACTCCAGCTAGAGTCACCAATTGTTACCATACAAAATTGGGGTTCTCTGCCCAATGTGCATAAACAAGCCGATTAATTATGGCATCAGCCTTTGGGGGAGAAATCAGCTTTTATTCTGTGAGAGTGATCTGCAGGGAGACAGGGGGCATGTGCCCTCAGATCTGTCTCCCCTGTTCAGGATTTGGGACAAAATTTAAGACGTTAGGAAAAACAGGCTGGCACACAGAAATACTGGTGGGACAGGTTTTGATTGGTGGGTGTCTGGCATTTACAGTAAGGTTTTAAACATTTATGACAGGGTTCTAAACATTTATGATGAGGTTCTAAACATTTATGATGGGGTTCTAAACGTTTTTGCGTGAGGTGGGGAAGGCATTTTAACACTGGCTCTTCCTGAATGACCGACCCCTTGCTTCTGATAAGAGTCTAACTTCAAGTTCGGGTCATGCCCCTGTCCTTGGGTTCCGTGGGAAGGAGGGTCTTTGGTTTTGAGGTCACTTCAGGTCATGATTTCTTCTTTTGTGCATGACCTGGTGAAAGACAATCCTTAATCACTTTATTGATGAGGGAGGGGGTCTGTTTGAACTGGCTCCAAATGGGCCCATGGTGACATTTTTTCTTTCAGTGTTTTAAATAGGTCACCCCACTGCCTTGTTTCAATAATTTCTGATGAGAAATTGGCTATTAATCTTCATAGGAAGCCTTTGTACATGATAAAGTGTTTCTTTCCTTCTGCTTTCAAGATTCTCCTGTTGTCTTCGTCTTTCAACAGTTTAAGTATCATGTGGCTTAGTGTGGATCTCTGAGTTTATCCTACTTGGAGTTCATCAAACTTCTGGAATGTGTAGCTTCGTGTCATTCTAGAATTTAGGAAGTTATTTCTTATTTCTTCAAATACTTTTTCTGTCCCTTTCTCTCCTCTCCTCTGGGACTCCGATTACGTGTATGTTGGCATGCTAATGGTGTTCCCAGGCCTCATAAGCTTTCTTCATTTATTTCATTCTTTTTTCTTTCTGCTCCTCAGACTAGATAATTTCAGTTGATCTATCTTCAGGTTTGCTGATTCCTGCTACTACCTGCTTAAATCTGCTCTTCAACCTCTGTAGTGAATTTTTTTATTTCAGTTACTGTATTTTTTGGCACTGGAGTTTCTATTTGATCTTATTATAATTTCTACCTCTTTATTGATTCTCTTTTTGGTAAGACATTGTTCTCCTGGTTTCCTTTGCTTCTTCAACTACGGTTTCCTCTAGCACTTTGAGTGTAGTTAAGACAAGTGATTTAAAGGCTTTGTGTAGAAGTCCACCATCTGGGCTTCCTCAGGGATAGTTTCACGTTTATTTGTGTTTTCCTATAAACGTGTTAAACTTTCTTATGTCTTTATATACCTCATAATTTTTTGTTGAGAACTGGGTACTTGAATGTGATAACTCTGGAAATCAAATTCTTCACCTATTTCCAGGTTTCTTGTTGCTATATATTGTGGATCACAGTTTTTCACGTTTACTGAGTTTTCTAAACTATTTTTATAAAGACTACTTTTTGCTATGTGTAATCTCTTAAGTCTCTGTTCTGTTAGCATAGCAGTCAGCTAGTGATTTGAAGAGATTTCCTTTAACCATTGGAGACAAAAAGATAAATTAATACTCTAAGACTTTGCTGTTGACTCTGAATTGAGGCACTGTTTCAATGCTTAACCAGGCTGTTTACAACTCTGCCTTAGGCTTCATTTCCTCATTGTGTAGATCCAAAAGATCAGCTGAGGTAAAAGCTAAGGTCATCTCAGGTCTTTTCAGAGCATATTTCTAGCCCTTGGCATGTGTGGCCTTCTAGATTCTTTGATATATGTGGGAGATTTACAAAGCCCTTATTCCCCCATGTATCCCCTTCCCAACCCTCTGCCTTTCTGGGCTTTCTGGTTTATCTGCTGCTTGCCCCTTCTATTATACCTTGCCCCAGGTGGCTGAAAATAGTGTTCTTTAAATGCATTCAACAGTGCTGTTATGAAGGCTGTTAAACCCCTAAGAAAGTGCTGAGGAGGGTGAAACAAAGGCAAACCTTTGAGGCAATCCAAAAGGAGCCACCAGACAGGTCAAAACGCACAACCAAAATTCTTTTAGAACAAAGTTCATATTGCCTCCCTTTGACATCAAGAGGCTTGCACCAGGAATGTGGGCCACCTTTTCCACAGCCTTCTCAGAGCTGGGGCGTGGGGATGGTAGGTGGGTAGGTAAAAATGTCACAATTTTCTCTTACTGAAATTTAGCAGCTTCTTTCTTCATTAAACACTCCTCTGGTTGTTGTAGGGTTTTAAAAGTTGGATTCTAGAGTTCAGAAAACCTTGACTCTAGGGCCAGCCCCATGGCCGAGTGGTTAAGTGAGCACACTCCTTGTTGGTGGCCCATGGTTTTGCTGGTTCAAATCCTCAGCACAGACACAGCACCACTCATCAAACCATCTGAGGCAGCATCCTACATAGCACAACTAGAAAGACCTGCAACTAGGATATACAACTATGTACTGGGGGCTTTAGGGAGAAGAAGAAGAAAAGAATAAAAGAAAAAGAAGATTGGTAACAGATGTTAGCTCAGGTGCCAATCTTTAAAAAAAAAGAAGAAAACCTTGAATCTGACAGTTTTTGCCAAGTTAATAGTAGCTTTAGCAGAGGAATTGTTTTTTGGTGTTCCTTACTCCACCATTTTCAATGACGTCACGATTATATATATATTTTTTTTTTGGTGAGGAAGATTGGCCAGCTAACATCTGTGCCAATCTTCCTCTATTTTGTATGTGGGATGCCTCCACAGCATGGCTTGATAAGCAGTGCACAGGTTCATACCCAGGATCTGAATCTGCAAGCACTGGGCCAATGAAGCAGAGTGCGTGAACTTAACCACTATACCACTGGGTCTACCCCACAATTATCTTTTAAAGAGATTTAAGTAGCAATAAAAAAAATAGTATATAGATGCACATGTAGTTACCACTTCTGTTGCTCTTTATTTCATATTCTTATCCAGTATAATTTTCCTCTTGCCTGAAGGGACTTAAACATTTATTGTAGTGCTTATCTTCCGGTTATAAATTCTGTTAAATTTTGTATGTCAAAGAAAAGTCTTCATTTTTCCTTCACTTTTGAAAGATATTTTCACTGGGAATAGAATGCTAATTTGACCATGTTTTCCATACAGTACTTTAAAGATGTTGTGTCTCTATTTCCTCACGTTTCCAGTGCAAAAACTGGTGTCATTCTTACCTTTATTGCAGTAATGTGTATTTTTCCCCCCTCTTAATGCTTTTAAGATTTACTGTTCTTATCTTGTTTTAAGCGATTTTAGGTTATTTTGACCTACAATAGTAAAGTGATTTGGGCCAGAAATCCATAGGAGAACTGGCTGATGCTTACAAATTCTAAAAACAGTTGTTTGCTCCTTGTTTTGCTGGCTCACAGCCAAATATCCTTAGAATAATTTTATATTGGTGGATGAAGCAGATTTTCTTTTGTTTCACATTAGTCTAAGAATACAGATCTTAAGTTCCCAGATTGGGGAGACTGAGGATGTTTCCTATTATATTCCCCACATGAACAAGCTCTAGACATCATCTCTTGTCTACTACAGCTTGTGAACCCAAGAAAACCAAAGGTAAGATTTTCCAGATTTGGCAAATGCCCTCAAAATAAAGGCAATGTTCCTCTGAATTCCAGCTTACATTTATATTTTACCCTACACGATCATTCTCTTGTTTATTCTTCTATACTTTTGGATGCTTTTTATATTCTATTATTTTCAGTGGATGAGACAGCCTTAAAACCTTATTACTGAAAATGGAACCACCATTAACTACTTAATAATAACTACTATTTACCTGACCAGAGCAGGTGCTAGGATGCAAGTTCATCTAAACCAACACTACTTGTAGTCTATGACCCAGTGATGGACTGTACACTGTTTGTTACCAGGTCACAATGAGAACTTGAAAATGAGAATAAACAGGTAAACCTATACCTTACCTTGTCTCACGGAAAAAGACAAGCAAAATATAAAGATTTATATTGTGCTATCAGGTCTACTAAAAATAGTTAGCTGACCAGCTGTTTGTAGACCATACTTTGAGTAGCACTGCCTCTAAACTAAGCAACTAGGAATTTCTTCTTTAGTCTTTTGGAGTGATCACATAAAAACTGATAAATGCTAGAGATTCTTTCCCTAGAAATATATCCAAGAACAAGGAAGCATAAAAACTTACATGTCAGTGTGCACACAGGATGTTTAAAATCTAGTAAGAAACAAACACAGGGAGAAGATGTTTTGAGTAATCACTTCACCAGCCCATGATCCTACTCCACTTATTTGTGAGTATAAACTGGAATAGCCAAAAGCTGGACCCTATAATGGACTATCAAGGGAATAAGTTGAAAGATGCCGTTTATTATTCACTAGTTCATCCAACAGAACCTAAATGCCTACATTATATTAGTTCAAGTTCTAGTGTCAGATCAATGTTCCAGGAACTGACTTTTTAAGTTCTTTCTCCATCCCCTGACACCATGTCTCAATACCAGCACCATTTTCCTACATTAGAGGAATTCCACAGTTAAAAAGCCTTGGTAGGAGGCAGAGACCACTTCCCCCCTAAAGGAGAAAAATTTACTTTCCAAACATATTTGCAGTTGGAAACAGGGTTGAGCCTTCAGCTCCACCAGTCAAATGACTACATGGCAGATTCAGGACATGGTGACAGAGAAAGGCTAGAGCTACACAGATATACTTCCACAAGGGTGGTGTGAGTGGCAGTAGCAATGTCTAGTTTCCAGGAGCAGCAGCGACAGCAGTCCTAGCCCCAAGGCTTCAGTGTTCAGCATCAGGAATGTCAATGGTGTGAGCAATGACATCTGTGCCCAGCAGCAGGGGCAGTGGTTCCTATGTGGGACCTGACCTAGGGTGGGATTGATGGTTTTATTTCTGGCTGTGTAGCCTCAAGCCTGGTTCTGTGGCTTTTCCTAAAATAAAATTAGCCCCCAATATCAATACACACACACACATATATATCTTTATGTCTAAATTAGAAAAATTTGGATTCCATTGTTTATACCAAGAACTGAATGAGAAATCCACCTGGGGAATAGTTTCAGAGAGCAAGCATTCAGAGATTTTCCTTATGTTGATCTGAGAGCCACTTCATGAGTCTTTTACTTGGCAAGACCCCTTGGTAGAGAAAACGATATGTATCTCCCAACATCATGTCTCATAATTGACCATGTATGTCCTCCCTTTTCCTTCCCAGGAAAAAACAACATTTAAATGTTAAAATATAAACTGAGGCATATTAAAAATTTTAAGAGTTTATTTGAGCAAAAATGGATTTGAACCAGGCAGTGTTAAACCGGAAGTGGTTAAGAGTCCTCTGCAGATAGGAGCTGAGGGAAAGACTTATGTAGAGATTGACTATAGCTTAAAGCCTAGTGGGCTGCTTGTGATTGGTTGTCCATAGCGTTTTGATTTTGTAACCTTGAGGCATTTACAGGCTTAGACTTTGGTTTTCTTATGTAGGCCACGAAGGCATTAGAACCACCTGTCTAATGGCCTCCTTTTTTAATTTAATGATGTGGATTTAAGACCCTTTCCCCACTGTAGATCCTCTCTAATAACTGACCTCAGTGGTTCCAAATCTGGCTGAGACCAGGATTGCTTGTGGGCTTGTTAAAAAATACTCAGGCCTCTCCCCAGACCTACCATTTCAGAGTATTGAGCTCAAGGCCCAAGAATCACTTATTTAACAAGCTCTAGATGGGGGCTGATGCATAGCCATAGGGGAATTGATAAGAAATTTTCCTGTATTGAGGTATATGAGATAGCTATTCTAGTTTAAATTTGATTCGGCCCGAACTAAAGAAGCCTGACTTATGGCCTGTCAAACATACCTTGTACATCTGCTTTAACCGTTAAAGATAAGGATGCATTAAAGATTATCTCAAAGTAAAAGAATGCATTCTTTGAAGATAAGGATGCATGATGCATACTTCCTTTCCTACAACCCTAGTACCAGTACTCCTGAAGGTAAGTTTCCTTTCCCAGACATCAGGGTCACATTGACCTGCTAATCTGTACCTAAATATCTCTTTGAAACTTTGATGAATATGTATCCTGGGCATGTTTGATGTATGTTCCTTGTTCTAAAGAGATATAAAACTGTACTGAAAACCATCCTTCTCCAAACACTTTCTTCCCTTGTGGAGACTGCATTCCTGGGCTAGTCCTCAGCTTGGCTCAAGTAAAACTCACCTTATCTGTCTTATCTATAGATTGGTTATTGGTTATTTGCATCAGCAGAATCCCTGATCGATGTTCTTCACATTAAAAGTGTGATCTGAAGACCAGCAGAATGTGCACCAACAGTGACCTCATTATAAATACAGACTTTCATGCTCTACTCCAGACCACTTAAATCTTAACGAGATGCTCAGGGGATTCCTGTGCCCAGGAAAGTTTAAGACTCCGTGGTCTCCATGCCTTCTAGATGCAGTGTCAGAACTGCACAGTCTGCTCTGGGTGTGGGGTCTGATCACATCCCTTAGCACTGGGGGGTCCAGGGTTCAGTCCTTGCTCCTTTCTCTTCTATTGTAATCACTCCTTTGGTGACCTCACCTGTTCTCAAGGATTTAAACATAATTTAGGTAGTGTCACCTCCTGTGATAATGTGATTTATAATAAGAAATATAGCTTTGGTCTTAGTCCCCATTCCAGGTACAGAGCTCCTAAAACCCTTAGAATTTCCTAAGTGTTGAGAGGGAAGAAGCTGTCCTTTGCTATGTTAATGAGTGACTTTGAGAATGTCCCCAGGTAACCTAAGGATGAGACTTGGTTGCCCAGGAAACCATCACTATGATTAGAGGGTTGGAACTTTCAGTTTCACTCCCCTACACACTACCCCCAAGACCATTTGGGAAGGGAGAGGGGCTGGAAACAGAGCCCAATCACCAATGGCATGTGATTTAATCAATCATGCCTTTGTTGGGAATCGTCCACGAAAACCCAAAAGGACAGAGTTCAGAGAGCTTCCAGATTGGTGAACACATGGAGATTCAGAGAAAGCAGCACACCTGGAGAGGGCATGGAGGCCCCACACCTTTTCCCCATACCTTGCCCTATGCATCCCTTCCATCTGGCTGTTCCTGAGACATATCCTTTTCTCACAAACTTGTAATCTAGTAAGTAAGTGTTGCTCTGAGTTCTGTGAGCTGCTCTAGCAAATTAACCTAACTCAAGGAGGTTGTTAGAACCTCTGATCTACAGCCAGTTGGTCAGAAGCCCAGGTGACAACCTGGACTTGTGATTGGCATCTAAGCTGTAGAGAGGTGTGCAGTCTTGTAGGACTGAACCCTTAACATGTGGGATCTGATGCTATCTCCAGGTAGATAGTGTCAGAATTGATTTGAATTGTAGGACACCCAACTGGTATTGGAGAATTTCTTGGTAGTGTGGGAGAAAATACAAATTGGAATTGGGTGCAGAGTTAGACCTCCCAAATCTATTTTTCCAGCTCATATATTTGTCCTAAATCATAGATTCATATGTCCAACTGACTACCCAACAACCTCATCTGCATTTCTAATGGACATCTCAGATTAAACATCTCTTAAACTGAACACCTGTGATGCTCCCTCCTCAAATATGCTTCTTCCAGAATCTCCCTGATATCTGCTACAGCAACTCCATCTTTCTACTTGCACAGTCCGAAACTTTGGTTATGCTCCTTGACTCCTCCTTCCCATACTCCAGATTTAATCAAGTAGGAAATGTATAAGTCCATCTTCAAAATGTATCCAGAATCCAATCACTTCCACTATTTCCACTGCTCACACCCCAGGCAAAGCAACCAAGATCTCTAGCCTAAAACACCCCATGAATTTTCTAGTTTTCCCTGCTACCTCACTTACCCTTCACCTGTGATTCTGTTCTTAGCACAGCAGCCAGGGTGATCCTTTTAAAAGGGAAGTCATACCATGTCTCTCTTCTGCTCAAAGCTGTTTGGCAACTTCCCATCCCACACAGAAAAGTCAAACCCTCACAGTATCTTCACTGCCTATATGGTCTGGCCATACCTCTAACCTCATCTCGGTTACTCTCTGCTCCAGCCATACCAGCCTCCTACCTCTTGCAAGAATACACAGAAAAACTCCCACTTTAGTGCATTCACACTGGAGCTTCCCTTTCCTGGAAAGAACTTTCCCCGGACATCCTTGTGCTTATAGTACATAGTCTGTCTCTTCCAACTACAACATATGCTCCACAAGGCCAGCAACATCTGTCTGTTTTTACTTCAATGATGTTCCCCAGAAGCAAAAGTAGTATGTCATATACCCAGCACTCAACAAATATCAGGTGAATGAATGATTAGTGTAAAGCAGCTCTCTGTTCTAGAGACAGTATCTTTATTAACATAGCTTCAGATCAAATGCTGTTTTGTAGCAGCTACAGCACATCATCCATTCATATTGCCATCAATGCCACCTGTACTTTTATCACAAGTGCTGCTCTCCCCTCCTCCCCATAGCCCCCACTTCTGACACTAGCCCTTCTGCACACAACAGCACACAATTTAATTTCTCTCTTCAAAAAAGAACAGAGGAGAGTGATGTCAGCATCATGGTAGAGTGAGTTGTTCCCTTTGTCTCTCCCCTCTAAGTTACAGCTAAATGGACATTCATTAACCAACAGAAGATTCCCTACACAGCACAATAGGATGTCTGGGAGATCCACACTGCATACGTCTGAAGATGGGAGGACTGGATCCCTGGGAAGCAGTGAAACTAGGTGAGCAGACCTCTCCCTGTCTCCAGTGGTAGTGATCAAGATCATGGATCCTCAACAGTGGCCAGCATGACTGTCAGGGGAGGGAGGGGCAGCTCAGCCTGCATAAAATGCTTTAGGAGTGGTAGCCAAGCCCACAGGAGTGCCCACCATGCCATGGCAGCACCGCCTGTGGGAATGCTCCCTACCAAGTGGTGTTGTTCAACCCTCACAAAAGAGCCCCCACTAAGCACAGCAGCTCAGCTGAGCCAGTCTGAGTGAGAAAGAAAGCATCCCTCCCCTCCCACTTAGCACACCAGCTCGGTTGGTCACCTGCTGAGCACAGTGATACCATATCAGAGCAACCGACTGGTGGAACACAGAGGCCCTGCCTGTGCTTGTGTATGTGACCTGCCAACTGGCTGCAGCAAGTGTGTAAATGCAGAGGAGCCCTACAAGCACAACTTCCAGCAGATGGGGTGGGATCAGAAAATACAGCTCCTGTCTCCCCCTCCAGCAGAGGCAGGTGGAATCTGTGACCTGACACTACCAAAAATGTGCTGGCAAAGGATGAATTCATCAAACACCATGAAGAACCACATTAACACTTCAGACAAGAAGGAAAATGACAAGTCTCCAGAAACCAGCCCTGAAGTCAGAGAACTTTACAATCTAAATGACAGAGAATTCAAAATAGTTGTCATGAAATTCAGTGAGTTACAAGAAAACTAAGACAGTTCAATGAGCTCAGGATAAAATTATTGAGCAGAAAAAATACTTCACCAAAGAGATTGGAACTCTAAAAAAAAAAAAGCAACAACAGAAATTCTGGATATGAGGAACACAATTAATGAGATAAAAAATAATCTAGAATCCATACAAAATAGAGCTGATGTTATGGAGGAAAGAATTAGTGATTTAGAGGATAGAAATAAAGACATGCTTCAGGTGGAAGAGGAGAGAGAATTAAGATTTTTAAAAAATGAAGAAATTTCTGAGAAATATAACTTAATTAGGAAAAGCAACATAAGGATTATAGGTATTCCAGAGGGATATGAGAGGAAGAAAGGAGGAGAGAGAACGTTCAAACAAATAATAGCTGAGAATTTCCAAAATCTGGGGAACGAGGTGGAATTACAAGTAAAAGAAGCTAATAGAACTCCTAGTTACATCAACGCAAGATCTTCTCCAAGGAATATAATGGTAAAACTAGCAAAAGTCAATGACAAAGAAAAGATGTTAAAGGCAGCAAGGCAGAAGAAAATAAACTACAAAGGAACCTCTATCAGGCTTTCAGTGGATTTCTCAGCGGCAACTATACAGGATAGGAGAGAATGGAATTATACATTCAAAATACTCAAAGACAAAAACTTTCAGCCAAGGATACATTATCCAGTGAAACTGGATTATTATTATTCAGATACAATGAAGAAATAAAAGCTTTCTCAGATGAACAAAAGCTGAGGGAGTTCATCACCACTAAGCCTGCCTTACAAGAAACATTGAAAGGAGCCCTCCCATCTGAAACTAAATAGGGAAGGTTTACAAAACCCTGAGCAAGGAGATAAAGAGACAGAAACAGAAAATTGCAGCTCTATATGAGAATAGTTTAGTAAGCACTTAATTATAATATAAAAGACAAAGAGAAGGAAAGCATCAAAAGTAACTATAAACACTTCAAATTAGTCACAAACTCACAACATAGAAAAGAACAATTTGTGACAACAATAACTTAATAAGGGGAAGAGGTTAGGGATGGATCCTACTTAGGCTAATGGAGACAACAAGCTATCGGAAAATGGACTATCTCGGGGGCCAGCCCAGTGATATAGTGGTTAAGTTCGGCATGCTCTGGTTTGGCGGCCAGGTTCAAAGTTCTGATCCTGGGTGTTTACCTACATCACTCATCAAGCAATGCTGTGGCAGCGACTCACATGGAAAATTGAAGAAGATAGGCACAAATGTTATCTCAGGGCCAATCTTCCTCAAGCAAAACGAGGAAGATTTGGAACAGATGTTAGCTCAGGGCCAATCTTCCTCACCAAAAAAAAAAAAAAAAAGGACTATCTCATCTATGAGATCTTTTATACAAGTCTCTTTGTAACCACTAAACAAAAATTCAGAGCAGAGTCAGAAATCAAAAATAAACAGAAAAGTGAGAAAACCATCACAGAGAACCACCACACTGAAATGGCAGTTAGAAATACAAGAGAAAAGAAACAATAGAAATATAGAACAACTGAAAAAAGAGATTAAATGGCAGTATTAAACCCTCATACATCAAAAATCACTCTAAATGTAAATGGATTGAATTCTCCAATCAAAACACACAGAATAACTGGATGGATTTTTAAAAACGACCCAATAATATGCTGATTCCAGGAAATACACATCAGCTCTAAAGACAAAAACAGGCTCAGAGTGAAGGCATAGAAGACAATTCTCTAAGCAAATGGCAAGCAAAAGAAAGCAGGTGTTGCCATAATTATATCACACAAAGCAGACTTGAAGATAAAAAAGACAATGAGAGACAAAGAGGGGCTGTATATAATGATAAAAGGGACATTCCACCAAAAGAACATAACACTTATGAATATATAGGCACCTAACACAGGAGCACCAAGGTATATAAAAGAGCTACTAACAGACAAAAATGGAGAAATGGAAAGCCACACAATAATAGTAGGGGACCTCAACACTCCATTTACATCAATGGATAGATCATCCAACAGAAAGTCAACAAGGAAACAACAGTCTTCTTAGCACCTACAAACATAGGTTCCCTACCTACCACACAAGAGGGGCCAAATAAAAACTGGAATGCCAGGCTTATGGCAAGGAAAGGGTTTTTATTTTGGATGATATCAGCCAGGAGATGAGAATGAGCTCTCAAATTTGTCTCATCTCTTCTCGTCTCCCCAAAAGATGGGAGGCCAGGGGTTCTAAAGGTTTGTGAGGAATGTGGCTGCTTGTAGAGAGGGGGGAGTCAGTGGCCTTGCTGGTCAAAGCTTTCCCACCAGCCTGCATTCGGCCTTGGGAACTGCTTGCAAGGAGGAGAAGGAGATGATAAAGAACCCAGGTGGCTGTCCTTGGCCATGTGTCTCTACAGTGGAGAGTGGATTCTGGAACCAGGGAGCCAGGGAGTAAGCAGGGAAAGAGTGCTTTGGTTTTAACCCCATATATGCTGGATTTAATCTAGGGGAACCAATATCACGGCCGGTATCAGCCTTAAATGAAAGACTAGACAAGATGGACTTAATAGAACATTCCATCCAAAACAGGAGAATACATATTCTTCTCAAATGCCCATGGAACATTTTCAAAGATAGACCATATGTTAGGAAACAAGGCATGTTTCAAAATTTAAGAAGACTGAAATCATTTTAAGCATCTTTTCTAACCATAATGCTATGAAACTAGAAATCTACTACAAGAAAAAAGCTAGGAAAGTCACATCTATGTGGAGACTAAAAACATGCTACTGAACAACCATGGGATCAATGAAGAGATCAATGGAGAAATAAAAAAAATACTTGCAGACAGATGAAAATGAAAACACAACTTACCAACTCCTATGGGATGCAGTAAAAGCAGTTCTAAAAGGGAAATTTATAGCAATACAGGCCTTATCTGGACAAACAAGAAAAATCTCAAAGAACTAATCTTAAACTACACTAACAGAACTAGAAAAAGAAGAAAAGACAAGGCCTAAGTCAGTAGAAGGAGAGAAATAATAAAAATTAGAGCAGAAATAAATGAAATAGAGACTAAAAAAACAATAGCAAGCATCAACAAAACTAAGATCTGGTTCTTTGAGAAGATAAACAAAATTGACAAATCCTTAGCCAGAACTTGCTAAGAAAAAAAGAGAGAAGGCTGAAATAAATAAAATTAAAAATGAAAGAGGAGAAATTACAACAGACACCACAGAAATACAAAAGACTATAAAAGAATACTATGAAAAACTGTATGCCAACAAATTGGATAACTTAGAAGCAATGGATAAATTCTTAGCCTCATAAAACTTCCCAAAACTGAATCAAGAAGAAATAGAGAATCTGAATAGCCAAATCACAAGTAAAGAGATTGAAACAGTAATCAAAAATCTCCCCAGAAACAAAAGCCCAGGACCAGATGGCTTCTCTGGAGAATTCAACAAACATTCAAAGACGACTTAATACCTATCCTTCTCAAACTATTCCAAAAAATTGAAGAAGACAGAATGCTTCCTAACTCATTCTATGAGGCCAACATTACCCTAATACTGAAACTAGACATAGACATCACAAAGAAGGAAAATCACAGGCCAATATTACTGATAAACATAGATGCAAAAATCCTCAACAAAATATTGGCAAACCGAATACATCAAAACATTAAAAGGATCGTACACCATGATCAGCTGGGATTTGTACCAGGGGTACAGGGATGTTCAACATCTGCAAATCAATCAATGTGATACATGACATTAACAAAATGAGGAATAAAAATCACATGATTGTCTCAACACATGCAGAGAAAGCATTTGACAAGATTCAACATCCATTTATGATAAAAACCCTCAATAAAATAGGTGTAGAAGGAAAATACCTCAACATAGTAAAAGCCATATATAACAAACCCACAGCCAACTTCATAGTTAGTGCAAAACTGAAAGCCATCACTCTGAGAAAAGGAACAAGACAAGGGTGCCCACTCTTGCCACTCCTATTCAATATAGTACTGGAGTTTTTGGCCAGAGAAATTAGGCAGGAAAAAAAAGAGGTATCCAAATTGGAAAGGAAGGAGTAAACCTCTTGTTGTTTGTGGACAATATGATTCTATATACAGAAAATTCTAGAGAACCCACCAGAAAATTATAAGAAATAATCAACAACTATAGCAAAGTTGCACGGTAAAAAATCAACTTACAGAAATCAGTTGCATTTCTATACACTAACAACAACTAGCAGAAAGAGAACTCAAGAATACAAACCTATTTATAATCGCAACAAAAGGAATAAAATATCTAGGAAGAAACTGAGCCAAGGAGGTGAAAGACCTATACAATAAAAACTATAAGACATTATTGAAAGAAATTGATGATGATGTAAAGAAATGGAAAGATAGTCCATACTAATGGATTGGAAAAATATACATAGTTTAATGTACATATTACCTAAAGCAATCTAAAGATTCAATGCTATCCCAATCAGAATTCCAAGGACATTCTTCATGGAAATACAGCAAAGAATCCTAAAATTTATATGGAACAACAAAAGATCCTGAATAACCAAAGCAATCCTGAGAAAAACAACCAAAGCTGGAGGCATTATAATTCCTGACTTCAAAATACAGTACAAAGCTATAGTAATCAAAGCAGCATGGTACTGGCACAAAAACAGACACACAGATCAATGGAACAGAATTGAAAACCCAGAAACAAAACCACACATCTACAGATAGCTAATCTTCAACAAAGGAGCCAAGAACATACAAAGGAGAAAGGAAAGTCTCTTCAATAAATGGTATTGGGAAAACTGGACAGCCACACGCAAAAGAATGAAAGTAGATCATTTTCTTGCACCATCCACAAAAATTAACTCAAAATGGATTAAAGATTTGAGTGTAATACTTGAAGCCATAAAACTCCTAGAAGAAAATATAGGCACTACACTCTTTAACATTGATCTTAGCAGCATTCTTTTTGAATACCATGTCTACTTAGGCACAGGAAACAAAAGAAAAGATAAACAAATTGGACTTCATCAGATTAAAAAGTTTCTGTAAAAAAGGAAACCATGAACAAAATGAAAAGACAACTCACCAACTGAGAGAAAATATTTGCAAATCATATATCCAACAAGGAATTAATTTCCAAAAGATATAAAGAACTCATACAACTCAACAACAAAAAAAATCCAATCAAAAAATGGGCAAAGGATATGAAGAGACATTTTTCCAGTGAAGATATAGAGATGGCCAACAGACACATGAAAAGATTTTCAACATCACTAATCATTAGGGAAATGCAAATCAAAACTGCAATGAGATATCACCTCACACCTGTCAGAATGGCTATAATTAACAAGGCAAGAAATAGTAAGTGTTGGAAAGGATGTGGAGAAAAAGGAACCCTCATACACTGCTGGTGGGAATGCAAACTTGTGCAGCTACTATGGAAAACAGTATGGAGATTTCTCAAAAAAATAAAAAAATAAAAATACCATAGGATTCAGTTATCCAACTACTAGGTACTTATCCAAAGAACAGGAAATCAACAATACAAAGAAATCTATGCACTCCTATATTCATTGCAGCATTATTCATAATAGCCAAGATGTGGAAGCCACTCAAATGCCCATCAACTGATGAATAGATGAAGAAGATGCAGTATACATGTACAGTAGAATGCTCCTCAGCCACAAAAAAAGACAAAATCGTCCCATTTGCAACAACATGAATGGACCCTGAGGTTATTACGTTAAGTGACATAAGCCAGACAGAGAAAGACCAACACCCTATGACTGCACCCATATGTGGAAGATAAACAAACATATGGATAAAGAGAATAGATTAGTGGGTGGTTACCAGAGGGGGAGGGGGTTGGGGGGTTAGGCAAAAGGGGTAAAGGGGCACATATGTATGTTGATGGATAAAAACTAGACTATTGATGGCGAGCACGAGGTAGTCTATACAGAAACTGATAGATAATAATGTACATGTGAAATTACATGATGTTGTAAATCAATATGACCTCAATAAAATAATAAGAAAAAATAAATAAATAAAAGGGATGAAAATTTGCTGAAACAGAAAAGTGGAGATTACTGACTGAAAAAAAGGAGATCATGAAGCAGTACATATAATGTGATCACATTTTGGTAAAAAAATTCTTACATGTAAGAAAATCACTTGGAGGGATACAGCAAGGTATTAATAGTGGTAGGAATGTGGTTTTTATTGTTATATTTTTGTTTTCTGTATTTTTAAATTTTCCAGAATGCACAGGTATTGCTTCTGTAATAATAAATTATTTAATAAATAAAACGGGCACAAAGAAAGAAAAAGAAAGAACAGAACAATCCTCAACTGATGGGTCCTACTTTTCATCTAAATATAAATATAAATCCTCGAGTTTGGACTGGAGCCAGAACTAGAATTACTAGAGCGAAGGGCAGGGAGAGACAGTAGGTGAGCAGAGAAGGATAGAACCATGATAAGAATTCATCAAAGACAAGGAACTCTAGACAAGAAATTGTCTGCTAATTCCAGAATTTAATTTCTTTTAAAAGGTTGAGGGAGAGGATGGAAAAAGCAATCCAGGGAAAAGCCTAAGAAGGAGGACAAGAAGTCGCTGACTCTGAAAATTCATCTCTCCATACCAGAGGGACTCCTGTTTGCAGGGCCTGCCCTGAGCACTGTGGGGACAATGACAGCCAAAACGACTCCTGCTGCTGCCAGAGATGGGGACACCCAAAGGAGAATGAGACCAGAACTTGCAACGAGAAGAAAAGGCATAATCCTCAAATGAAACAAGAAAAAAGTTAAATTCACAAATTGAGGCCAGAGGGCTGGGGACCCAGGCCTGAGCCTAGGCTGACCCAGCCCCATGAAGGCCCTGCTGTCCACCATCTTGGAGACAGGACAAGGCCCAGGTGATGTCCCAGTCCCTGTGATCACAGGTCCTGGTGGGACAAGGTTCTATTGAAGGGACAAGGACAAAAGAGCAGAGAGATGACCCAGCCGAGGAGTGACCACATCAAAATCCATGATGCAGAGAGCACTGACTAGACACAGTCCCTGTCCATGCTTGGCTCCACACAGTCTTTTCCTGTCCCTGCCTGCAACAGACTCAGCACAGCAAACATGGATTCTGGAAGGTTCTCAGTGCTTTTGTTCATTTCCTTTCTCCAATTTTAGGAATCTTCTCCTTTAATTAACCCAACAATCAATCCCTCATGGCAAGAATTTGAAAAAACAAATTTATAGTCAGATTCTTATTTTCAAAATGGAAGACATTGCAGCTCAGTGCAATGTGAAGTTAAGACAAGGCTGGAGACATCTCAGCCCACCTCTGCTGGAAAAGGAGAGTAGATGGGAAAACAGGAAATGTCAGTGTGGGGACGAGGTCTTGGTGGGTGGGGCGGGGGGGGGGGGCAGTCTCTCCACCTCCTCACATTACGCTAACAGGAACGCAGACACATTCAGATGCCATTTGCAGAAAGCGAGGTCAGAGATTCCCGAAGTCACAATTGGGGAGGGGGAGGCATGAACAAATCTTGCATCACTCAGTCGCCACAAGGCAGCTGTCTCACACTATAGAAGACAAGAATCATGAACAAATTCAGGTCAGTGGCTGTAGGTGGTGACATTCTGAACAGCCCACCACATCTTCCAAATGTCCCAACCAAAGAATCCCCATAACCCACCCGTGTTCCTTCTGCCCCAACTGCTCTCCCAGGCTCTCCAAGGTCTCACCTTTAGGATCCGTGAAAGACACATCTGTGCTCAGGGCACTGTCACCGCCTGGGATAGAACAAAACAGGACATGGTCAGAGCCCAGGGGACACGAGACTAAAGGAGGAACTATGGGGTGGGTGAGCTCCCCCATGGGCTCCTGTCTGCACTATTACAAGGGTCTCAGGGATCAACCTCCCCCTTCCACACTTACGCAGCCTGAGTGTAGCTCCCTCCTGTTCCACCTGTGGGAAGAAAACATCCTGTGAGAAGCCATGGAGGAGGCAGGGCCATAAGTTCCTAAAGGAACACCCTAGTCCTAGACCCCTGGGGAGTTTACAGAACTGTGACTACGGACCCAGGGCAGGATCAGAAAGAGGAAAGAACATGTGTGAGGAGTGGAACAAGTGCCCTCGTGGAAGTCTGTGCTCAGCAGTGACCTTCCCCTCTGTCCTGTGACTGCTAGGAGTCAGGGGTCCATCACCAGATCCATCATGGTGATAAACTTGTCCTGAATTTTCACATGTGCTTTACCAAAGAGTACGTGTTAGCAAACAGGGCACCAGACTGGGTAAACAAGTGTGTGGATGGGACTTCCCATTAACAAGGCAGGGCAAACCTCTCCCTGGAGCTAGAAGCCTCCCAGTGGGACAAAAACACTCAGAGCAAACCCCTTCCCTACCTGAGCGCTTCTTCCTCCACATCACAGCTCCAGCCACCACAGCGACAAGGAGACCCAGGCCAGCAATGACTCCCACAATGAGGATGGTGGACTCAAGAGGCGGCTCTGGGAAGCGAAGGGAAGGTGAAGGCCCTGACCCCAGGCCTCAGCCCTGACCCTGCTGAAGGTTTCCAGAAGGGCTCCTGATTTCCCTGAGAAGAGGCTCTGAGCCCACAGCTCCCTCCTTACTCCATCTCAGGGTGACAGGCTCAGGAAGTCCCTGGTGCTGCACATGGCACGTGTATCTCTGCTCCTCTCCAGAAGGCACAACCATGGCCGCCCACTTCTGGAAGGTCCCGTCCCCTGCAGGCCTGGTCTCCACAAGCTCCGTGTCCTGGGTCAGGTCCTCCCCATCACGCTGCCAGGTCAGGGTGATCTCCGCAGGGTAGAAGCCCAGGGCCCAGCACCTCAGGGTGACCTCATGGTCAGAGATGGGGTGGCGGGTCACATGCATCTTTGGGGAATCTAAGGAGAAGGGTGAGAAAATTCAGGAACTTTGCATCCTTCATGGGCCACTAAAGCAGCACTCATGTGACTATCCTGAGAATGGATGGGACAATTAGGGTGGGCAAAGGGAGCACAAAACCCAGACACCAGACTAGACACAGGCTTCTGGGATAATTTCCTATTGTTTGGATAGTTCTAGGAAGAGGGTGAGACAACAAGGTAGGAGACTCCAGCTGTCTGATGGAGGAAAGGGAATTTCTGGTCCTGATCTGGGTGGAAGTGGAGTGACTCAGAAAATCTCACACACATAGGTGTGGGGCAGAGAACAAGGTTGAGAGAAAGTCCCCCACAGTTCTCAAAGCTGCTGACAGAGAGTCAAGGGGTGCTGCCGATTGGTTATTGCAGAGATGGTCTCCCCATCTATCCCTAGAGAGACTGGATCCCTTAATAGTTCCTCAGAGAAGGACTGACCATCGGCACTAGTCACTCTCTGGTACAGGATCTGAACACTCAAGGCGGAATCCCCTCTCTTGACTCACGGGAGGGGTCGTATTCTGGCATCTATTCCATCTTCGTCCTCTCCTTGTGGGAGCGCAGCCCCAGCCTGTGGAGAGATCTGGGAAGCACGGAAGCGCCCCTTATACCTGTGCGCTGCAGCATCTCCTTTCCATTCTCCAAGTATCTGCGAAGCCACTTCACGCACGTGCCCTCCAGGTACCCCCTGAAGCGCTCATGTGCAAGGGACGCCTCCCACTTGCGCCGGGTGATCTGAGCCGCCGCGTCCGTCGCGGTCCAGGAGCGCAGGTCCTCGTTCAGGGCGATGTAATCGGCGCCGTCGTAGGCGTACTGCCAGTACCCGCGGAGGAGCGGCCCGTGCGATCCCACCTCGCAGCCATAGGTCAACTGGAAAGTGTGAGATCCTGGCCCCGCCCCCACGGTCAGCCACGCCCACTTAACCCGGCCCCCGCCCCTCACCGATGGGTGGTGATTGGTCAGAGCCAGTTTCCAACTCAACAGCAGACAATTGAGACTTAGGGGGGCCCTGGCTGGTCAGTGGCAGATGGGGAGATTCATGATCTGCGACCTGGGCCCGGGGTCACTCACCGGCTTCGCTCTGGTTGTAGTAGCCCCTCAGGGTCAGCAAGTTCCTTCGAAAATTCTGTATGAGGTCCTTGGCGCGCCGTGTCTCTTCTTCCCAATACTCCGGCCCCTCCTGCTGCACCCACGGCGCCCGCGGCTCCATCCTCGGACCCGCGGCGTCGCTGTCGAACCGCACGAACTGCGTGTCGTCCACGTAGCCGACTTCGAGGTACTGGGGCTCCCCGCGGCCGGGCCGGGACACGGCGGTGTGGAAATACCTCATGGAGTGGGAGCCTGGGGGCGGGGAGGGGTTGAGACCTGGCCCGACCTTCCTCCTGGCGCGGGTCCCCGGGTCCGAGGTTGAAGGGGCCGGGAGGGAAGGAAGGGGAGGGGTCGTCAGACAGAAAAGGGGCTGCGGGAGACCCGAGCGGGTGAGAGGCGACAGCGAGAGACTGGGGAGGGAGCCTGGGCCCGAGGCGGCGGAGACGCGACTTCCCCGGGGGTCCTGCGCCCCCGCCGCGAGGTCCCCTCGCTCCGTGCCCCGCAGAGGCCGTTTCCTCCCGACGCCGCACTCACCCGCCGAAGTCTCGGTCAGGGCTAGGGCCCCCGAGAGCAGTAGGAGGAGGGTTCGGAGCGCCATGACTGTTTCCTCAGAGTCTGGAGAGAATCTGAATCTAGGCCTGTGTGTGCAGACTTTGTAACAGGAAACCGCGTGAAGCTGATTGGCTTCTTTAGAAACCGGACATGCAATGCGAATAAGAACTGGGGCATCATGATGAATATCTAGGCGGAAGGACCTGACGGGTTGTGAGAAGAAGTGAAATTTCTGGGCAATGGGGAATTCCTAAGGTGTGGCTTCCCCACCCCAGACAGAGCCCTCTGGGTTGAGACCCTGAGAACCATGCTCTGGCACTTGGGACTTGCCCTGACCCCTCTCCTCCTGCACCGAGAGCTTTTTGTCACACCGTCTCACTGAGTCCTGGCCCAGGGGCTGTCTGAGGAAACCGGGAGAGACCCCCAGGCTGGGCTCAGCTCCTTTTCCGCCTCTTCCTGGAATCACTCTCGCTGAACTGGACTCTGCCTTCCATCCCTGACCTCTCCCCCTGGACTCTTCTAGAAGAAAACTCACCCCCAGGGAACTTGATGCCAAAGAATGAGTTTGCTCTGGGAATGGATGGGGAGGGAGAGGGGTTTTCTCTTTAAAAGTGGAGGAGTTGTGCCTGAAAACACCAGATAAAGATTCCCGTAGAGACCAAGTTCCTTTTTATTCACTACAGTGGGTAAGACAAACTTAAAACCCCCGAACATCAGGAATCTAATCTGTAAAAGCAGTGATTTTGACGCCTTGTACAGGAATGTGTCTGCACAGCACTGCAGTCGGACTCACAAAGGTCCTGAGTTTTACTTTCCCAGGCAGTATATCTGTGACCGTTTTGTGACTGTATTTTAAAATGATCTTCATTCCATAGCCCTGAGTTTGCCTGTGTGAGACCCCACATATCCTCAGTACAAAGAAGCACATGATAACACAATTTGTTACTGTATATTTCAACAAGGAGAGTGCGAACTTTAATCACCTCGAATTAGCAAGTGTTGATCAAATGGGCCTGCTCCAGTGCTCATGCATTGCCTGTTTTTAAGAATTACTATCTTCTAAGCGATGCGCATTTTTCACCAGGACACTTGGTATTATTATTTTGTTTGAACTGATCAAGGTAAGGAGCCAGTAGTTTTTAGGAAGCTCACACAGAGTGCAATCAGAATAGCCTGATTGGCCATGTAGATATATTTATTAAAAATATGTGAAATAACATATTTAAATCTGAGAATTCCACTGCTTTAGAATTCTTTTCCTCTGCTCCTTTTCCTCACCCCTGCTTCTCCAGCCTTTCTCTCTGTCTCTCTCACCCCTTAGGCACTCTTCTCCTGAAGTCTCCACCGCCCTCTCACTTCTGAATTGTGGCACTGCTGCTGCAGTGCACAGACTGTTCTCCTCACAGAGGTCATGGATCCTGCTAATGCGAGTCAGGATGTGTCCTTTCTTCACTTAAAATGCTCCAGTGGCTCCATCTCACTCATGTAAAGCCTCTACAAAGTAAGGAACATGAGCTCAGGAGCTCTGGACTGTTTTGTTCAAAGCTGTATCCTCAGTATGTACAGCCAATACTGGTATGTTGTAGGCACTAGATTAATTTTGTCAAATGAATGAAATATAGTGGAATTAAAATTTAATTGTATCACATAAAAATCACAAAATAAAAAATACAAAAAAAAATCGGGAAAGATTTTACTTCCTGCAACTAGTGTGCCTGACAGTTCATAGATTCATTCCGTTGGAGAAAATGTTATGTGCTTGTGTGTTGCACAGTTAAGCCTGTGTGTAGTTTTATATTACCACATAAGAAATTACCACCAACTTAATGGCTTAAGACAACATCAATTATTTGCTTACAGTTCCTTATTGAGAAATCCAAGCAAGGTGTATGTGGGTTCTCTGTTCAAGGTCTCACAAAGCTGTGTTCTTATCTTGAGTTTGAGGTTCTCCTCCAAACTCACATAGAGCTTGTTGGCAGAATTCTCTTTCTTGCGGTTGTAGGACTGAAGTCACATTTCCTTGCTGGCTGTCAGTGAAGGAGGGGGTGGTAATGTGGCTCTGACTTCCCTGCCTGGGCCCTGGTGAGAATGGTCTGTCCTGCACTTCTTTTCAGAGTAGGAGTGATCAGTAGTCTTGGAGTCAGGGGCTCCTGTATTCGCTCCCTCCTCCCTAATGAAGAGTGCTTTATACTTTTTGGGAAGCAGGGGTCTTCACAGTCTGCTGATCTGATGAATATCATTGTCCCATCTCCTGAAATAAAGGCACATGTGCACATAACAGCAACTCCTGCTTGCAATACCAACATGGGGAGGTTTCCTAGACCTTGATTCTCCATTTACACAGAGAGAGAGGGGTGGTGGAAGTAGGGGCTGATGTCCAGAGCGGGAGCCCCAGGTGTCCTTTAGAAATTCTCCATTGGTGTTCATTTGCTTTCTGAAGTTTGGAAGAATTTGCACTCAGGAGGAGAAAGCCTTTGAAGAAGGTGAGAGATATTCAGGCGTGGGTATAGGGGGTGGAAGAGGATGAGGAAGTAGAGACAAAGCAGAATGGGGCTGGGCAGGAGGTGAAGGGTCCAGGAGGAGAGGGGCCTGGCCCAATGGCAGCTGGTCTTGAGCCTGGAGCCTCAGTGCAGGGAGGACTGAAGCCCATGAGGAATGGGGAGAGTGCAGGACCTTCTATTGTCTAGAAAAATCACCTCAGAATTTTGTTTTGTTCGTTTTTGTTTTCTATTAAGATGAATTTGGTAAATAAGCCAAATTAATAAGCATGGGAAATAAGGACCTACTTTTCCAAGGATAACTTTTACAATCTCCCCCGAGTTTGAACTCATCACCAGTCTCCTGAAGAAGGTAGCCAGGCACCATCATGAGGCCTGTGAAGCCTGCTCTTTTTACTTGAGTCTCTGCACTTCCCCCTCTGCTTTGGGCTGGGGAAGGGGGTGGTGAGGAGGAGCGTGGAGGCTTTGGGCGCTTCCTTCTGCACTTCCTTTCTCTGTTGTTATTGCTGGAGTTCCTGCCTCCCCAGCACCCCATCCCTCACCTAAGCAAAACACAGCCAGTGGCATGCTTGGCCCGGGAAGCCCCTTGGGGCCTCAGACCCACTGGAACTACCCACCCGAACAGCTTCTCTGCATACTCTCCCTGCCTGAGGCAACTGCCCAGATGGACTGGATCCTCTTGCAGACGCTGCCTTTGCCCAAACATTCTTGAAAGTTCTTTAGATCAGAAACTCCTTCTTTAGACTTGCTCTGAAGCCTTTGACCTTTCTCAAGGGCAAATTGATGTTCAAGGAACAAGATCTGCCCGAACTTTGTCTAAGACCCAAGGATGCTATGGCAATGTGGGTTTCCGGTGTGGTTGAAGCATAACTGTGACAGGTACCCAGTGCTTGCACTTGATTTTGCACTTCTTTTTATTCTAGCCTGCGCCTTTTGTCTTAGTTTTACATATCTGTCTACTCCACTCAAGACATCCCTTTCAGAAACAATTTAAGAAAGATTCAGTGCTATCAAAATGTGAAGCTGTGTCTTATAGAAGAAAGTATAGTGTTGAGTTTTAATTAACATTTTAGTTTTTAAAAATCTGAAATTTACTGAGTTTTGGGCTTAATTTTACAATATTTAAAAACTGAAATATTCTCCCTGACTCCCATACAAATTCAAATGTATACTAAAAGAGAAATTTCTGCATATCAGAGAAAGTGAAAATCACCAAGTTATCCTACTCCCTGGGGATATCACTGTCAAACTTTGGTGAGAAATCTTCTAGGTTTTCCTCTGTGTAAAACATGTATTATATTAGTGGGATTAGTGGCATTATAATTCAGTTTGTTCTTAAGCTTTGGCAAAGCTTGACAGTGTATTGGGCACACCTTTTCACAGCAATATATTAAAATCTATCTTATGCCTTTTATTGGTTGCAAAGATTTTTATCACATGACCTTTCTTTGGGGAGATGGAAATGTCCCACATCTTCACTGTGGTAGTGGTGACATGGGTGTGTACAATTGCCAGAACTCAACCAGCTGTGCATTTCAAATAGATGCATTATATTGTATGCAAAGTACGGCCCAATAAAGTTGGTTTTAAAAATATTATCCTCTTTAAAATTTGTACTTTGGTTATATAAAAACAACCAAACACCTTGTTGGTGTTGCTAAAAGACACACCCTGACACATCTGGAGTTAATGGGTCCTGATCTGCAACTTTCTCTCAAATGGTCCCACAATAACAACAATAGCCATCTATTTATGCATTCAGAGAAAGATCAAACAGCTGAAGTCAAATGTCAACAAATGACAAAACTAGATAGAGGGGGAAAATAAAGGTTAGAAATAATACTACATTTTTTGAAATTTATTTCCCCTTTACCATTTTTCTTCCTTTTTCTTCTCTCTTCCTTTCTTAAACACTTTCCCCCTTCCCTCTCTCTTTTCCCCACTCTCTCCTTTAAGTCTTATCCCCTGCATATTCGAGCCCCGTGGTCAACACGCGTGCTTGCGTCCACCTGCAGAGGTCAGGTACGGGTCAGGTACCGAGGTGTGAGTGGGCTGTCGCCTGGGCATTTTGTAAGCGGTAAAGCGCTACCTGGCCAGTGGAGCTAGATTCAAATAGGACGGTCCTGGGCGGGCACTTTCCTTTCTGGGGTGACCTGAGGCTGTAGGAAGTGTTTTCCATTGTTAGAAACCAAGATGGGGCCCCTTGGGGGAGGGGGCTGGAAGCAGCATTTCCGTACTCACCCGCCTCAGAATCAACCAACGTGTTATTTATAAGTCAGATTCCAGGTCCCCCTCCAGAGTCTGGGACTCCGAATGTCGCTGGACCCGGGGCAGGTCTGCGTTTTCACCACTGGCAGGTATAACTGCCTAGGAGTTTGGGAACAGAAACCTAAATGCAGCTGGCTCCTCTCCCACTCCGCCCATAAGCGCCTTTATAACAATGAGCAACATTTTTTAGGCCAGGTTGCGGGGGGGGGGGGGGGGGGGGGGGTGATGTAAATCCTCCATGGAAGCTCTGGGCCAGCCCGCTTGAAAATAAGCCCGGGCCGCCCAGAGAAGCCGCGCCTTGGATTATGTAAACTGCCGTGGGTATTTCGGTTTCTTTTCTAGACCCGGCAGCGGCGCCTGAGATCTGCGCAAGGACGACGCCCCTATGCTTGTGAGTCTAGGGGTCCAAAGGCGAGAGTGGAGGGAGAAAGTTTATGGGGCAGAAAAGAAGGGGGCTGGAAGCGGGGTGGGGTGGAGGGGAAAGGGCTTTGCACGGAAGATGACCTGCAAGGCTTGGTGGAGGAAGGGCAGGCACGCCTAGATCCTGGGGAACACCCCAAATCAGAACCCTAGACCATCAGGGCCTCTCCTGCCCCCTAGGAAGAGTGGAAATGGCTTCATCTCTTCTTGCAATCGTTTTTAAATGCATTGGAACAAACTTAGCATATTATCATTTTTTATTTTAAAGTATTAAATGCGTTTTTATGGAGGAAGGGGTGAGCTGAATGAGACAGTTTGCTGGAGCTGCCACACCTCGGAAGTCCTCAAGGAGGGTTGACATCTTGGTGGGAAGGGCTTGGGACCAGCTGTCAGGAGAGCTGGGTTCCATCTGCCTCTCTACACTGTCGCTACCCTTGTGACCCTTAGCAATGGAAAGAATCTCTCTGAGATGGGACAGGACCCAGTCCATGATGTGTTAGATAAATTGTGATGGTCAAAGAAATTAATTAATAAACATGGATGTGAAATCTAAGAAATTGTTAACACTTTCTGATGCATGACATTTCTATCCACAGGAAAGGTGTAGGAGAAGGGTCTTAGCAGAATGGTTAGTAATGATGGGCATAGTTCAGCTTTAAAAAAGGATTTGCAGGGCAGACAAAGGTGAAGTGAATACAGCTCCTGCTCCTGGGGTGGCTTGTTGTCTAATGGAGTGAGCACAGGTTGGTAAGATGGGGTTCAAGACAGGGCACGCTTGGTACCATCAGGGAGGTTCGAACCATGGGCCAGACCAGTGGTTCTAAGACTCGCCTACACACTGAAATCATCGAGGAGCTTTCAGATATATGAAGGTCCAGGTCCAACTCAAGGTACTGATACTGATTCAGTTGGTTTTGGCTGTGACCTGGGCATGTGGATAGTAAAATCTCTCTAGATGGTTCTAAGAAGCAGCCAAGATTGAGGACCACGGGTGAGATGTTCCAAAGGCCAAGAGCTGTATGCTGGGGATAAGGCACAGCTTTTAGTAGAAGGAGTCTTTCAGGACGGCATTATTGTTATTGTTATTATTGATACATAGTTCATATATCACATAACTCACCCTTTTAAAGTGTATAATTAGGTGGTTTTTAATTGTACTGAGGTTGTGCCGCTATAACCACCATCTAGTTAGGATGATCTTTTAGGATGTGCAGGTCTGATGGGTGGGAAGGCAGAGGTGAGAGTAATCCAGAGGAGGGAGATGCTCAAGCAGTGGCATCCTGGCGGGACAGGGTAAGGAGATGGGGGGGAATCCACTTTTACAGCAACCCAAGGGAGATGTCACCAGAGAAATGGGGGTGATGCCAAACAGCAGGTGGTGGCAGCTCTGGGCTTTGATGGTGTGTTAAATTTGATTGTGTGTTAAATTCAGCAGATGGGGCAGCTGTGGATGGCTTGGGGCCCTATGCTTATAACTGGGGACAGGCACAGTGTTCAGGAAGCCTTTGCAGTTTTCTAGGCTGAGGTAGATGAAAGCCTGGACTAAGGTAGTGTCTGTGGGATTGAATAGGGGCTGGAGGAGTTGACTTTGAGTTCATGAGGCAGGGGAAAGGGGGCTCAGAAGGGACCGAAGATGGTGACGCTAAGAGAAGTAGGGGAGGGAGAGAAGCTGGTCTGGTGGGAGAGGTGCAGTTTCCTTGTAGACCTGTTGGATTCGAGGGGCAGATGTTCCCAGAGGTGCAGATGTCCTGAGGCAGGTTGGAAAGGGGAGTCTGGAGTGAGGTTGTTGTTGGAGTGGAAGGTGGGGAGCCACCCCATTGGGCTTGTGATCCCCCAGGGGCTGAATAGAGTGGCTGCCCTGGGAGCATTCAGACACTTAGAAGATGTGGCCACCTGGCTGGATCTGGTCATTGGGAGGAAGAGGAGGACGTTATAATGGCTGGAACATCTAAGAGAGTTTGGACTCTGAGTGATTCAACTGGGTAAGTTGCTTCTGAGAAGCAGAGGTGGCTAAAACCTGAAAATCTGGTCACTGGGGATGTTGCCAACAATGCTATGCTTGGTTAGGGAGCATTGCTGTGGGAGAGAAGATTGTCCTAGAAGGAAGAAGCCAAAGAAAGGCCAGCCTGTGGGATTTCTCTACAGGAGGTCATGAGACCAGCACTACTCTGTACAGGGGGGTCCACTTTGCTGGGGAGGTGGGCAGTCATCTGGGTGCCTCTGAGGTTAGGGCCCTAACACTCAGGGGCTCAGAACCTGTCCCTGGGACATATGGCTACACTCATGGGTGGTCTAACCTGCCTGGGGATCATAATCATCAGGCCCTTAGAGCTTTTTTCAGCCACACCCAGACCAGCCTTGAGGACTTCCTGTGATCTTCTTTTTTTCTCAGCCAAGTCCTGGGACTTTCCATGTTTATAGGCAAAGCCCTCCCTGTGTTCTTGATTGGGAGACATTTTCTCAGGTGAGCCTGAGTCGAGTGGGGCCAGATGTTTTTGTTCATAATTTTCTGCCGGCACTTAGTCACTCAGGCAAGCTCTGACTCTGCAAGGTCGGCAAAGTTGCAGTCATGTGGCCATGCCATTTCCTGCTGCTCAGGCCAGCGTGGCCCTTTTTGCCCCCGTGGTTACCAGTGCTGGTGAGTGGGGCTCATTGTGGTCCTTGGCCCGGCAGGAGCCTAGGCCGATTCAAGGGGTCCGGGAGGGTTTTGGTGAGTGTCTTTAAGTAATGGTGATGGTATCTGTGGTGAGGCCTGCATGGTGGGGGGCTGGATGCAGCCTGTTGCCACCCCGACTCAACCTTGCTTTTCCAGTCTCTTTAAAGTTCTCTTCTCACCCTTCCCCTTTCCCCCCATGGTCTGCTCTCCTTGCTTTCCTCTTCCTGTTCTGACATCTCAGTCCTTCTGACCACCCTGGGCCCCAGGCTGCCTCTTGGGTTGGTGTTTTCAAAGATTTTATTTTTTCCTTTTTCTCTCCAAAGCCCCCCAGTACATAGTTGTATATTCTTCGTTGTGGGTCCTTCTAGTTGTGGCATGTGGGACGCTGCCTCAGCGTGGTTTGATGAGCAGTGCCATGTCCGCGCCTAGGATTCGAACCAACGAAACACTGGGCCGCCTGCAGCGGAGCGCACAGACTTAACCACTCGGCCACGGGGCCAGCCCCTTGGGTTGGTGTTTTGAATGGCATTCAAGGGCCCTTGGAGGTTTGAGGCTGAGACCACACTTCCTACCAGTTTGTGGAGCACCCTCTCAGGCCCCTGAGCACTGTCTTCTCTGCTCCTGTTCCAATTCCTGCTTTGGGTAACAAGGAGAATCCAGGCAGGCAGCTCTCAAGGGTCTCAGTCCTAGGAGTTAGAGGCCTTTTTCTAGTGACCAGGAGCTCTATGGGGAGCCCAGGCTCTAACCACACTTCCTCCTGCTGTGGGCACCGAGGCTGCTCCTGACTCTCACACTGAGGGAGGGTAGAGTCTGAAGGCTTCTGGCCAAGGGACTCCATCTGTGACTTCTCTGGTTTCCACCATTCCCCTCCCCTCTCACTTCCCCATCCCAGTGTTAACTCTAATTTTCTGATATGCCAGCTTCCCACACCAGATTCTCTTGGCCTCCTCCCCTGCCATGCCATGTGCCCCCTCAGTCCTTTGCTCTTCCCCTCCCTGCCATCCTTTTCTCTCTACAGTTCTCTAACCCCTCTCTAGAGTCTCCTTCCTTCCTCCTCTCCACCCACCACAGATCCCTCCTCCTCCCTTCCTGGGTCATTTTCTACAAGAAGCCTTCATCTGCCTGGCTCTCCCCAACTTTCCTGAACCCTAACTTTCTGGGAGTGTCTTTTGCCCAAGGTGTCTCCCTTCATTCCCACTCCCCTCCCCCCCTCACCGCCCTCACCAAGGGGAGTCCTGAGGCACAGTGCACAGCCCCTTGTGCACAGACCTGTCCCCTGTCTTGTTGCCCAGTTGTACTCTCTCCCCTCCAGTGCAGACTCCTGCTTTTGGCCCTTCTTCGTTATGGGCCTTTCACTCAGCACCACCCCTCCTCACTCCATTCCACACCTCACCCTCTTAAGGCCTCCACTCTCGAGCCCACAGGTGCTAGACTCCCTCTCTCCCTGGTCTCTCTGCACTCCTCTTTGCATGCCACCTTCCCTGCTCTCAACACTTGCCCACCAGCCTGAGACCCTCACCAAGTTCTCATCTCTCACAAGCCCTCTGTAGTGAGGCCCTTGCAATCACTACACCACCCTCACGCAGAACACTCCTCCTCTCCTATCAGCACCCTAACGCAAGTTATCCCAGGGTCACCCCTACTTATCCCTAGGCCCCAGTCCCAGGCCCTCAGCATTATCTCCCTTGCCACCTCTGGTCCTTTCAATCTTTCCACCCCTCGTAGACCTGCAAACTGCTCTTGGTCCAACTACTCTTTGGCTTTAACTGCCCCCCCACCTTTGGTTCCTTGAGCCCACTGGGCTCTCACTCCCTACACCCTGTATCCAAAATCCTTGTTTATGGCACTTGGTTGGATCTGGCCTTTCCCTACTAAACCCTCTTTGGAAGTACGACCTGCCCTGCTCCCTGAACAATATGGGTCCTTCCGCAGGCCATGCACCTTGGTATTTAAGATCTATTTTCCCTTCTATTCTGCCTCCTTTGTAACTCTAAATTACCCTTGGACACACTGTACTGACTATTTGAAACCTGGAAACCTGCCTATCCCCAGGGGATACTGGCACGTCCGTCTACTTGGGGCCTCGCCATGCCTCTTCCACTCTGGGCCCAGGCCCACGCCTTCACCTCCCCCAGGGCACTGGCCCACCCTAAACACCCTTGTGTCACAGTTCACCCCTCATGCCCTCTGCCTCACTGCCACACCTTCCCTTGGCCCCAGCTTGTCCATGATGAGCCTTCACCACAGGCAGCAGCCCCTCACTCCCCATCTCACCCTAACCCACCTTTGTACCACAGTCAACCTGACCATGGATCCCTCCCATCCTGGGCCCCTCACTCCTCCCTGAGAAGACCTACCATCAGCGTGGCCTCCATGCTTCTCCCTTGCCCCCTGCAGGCCAGCCTGTCCCCTTGACCTCCTACCTGGCCCCTTAGGCAGCCCCTGCCTCCCTCTCCTGGCACCTGTCCTACATGTTTTCCCATTTCCATTCCCCTCTTTCTATTCCTCAATTCCCCTCCCCCCCTTTTCCCTTTCCTACTGTCCTGTATTGGAAATCTCATTCTTGTCCCTTTGCACATGTGCATTTTCTGCATCCTCAAGACCTCAAGAAGCTCAGGGCAGCTGAGCTTTTCTGTTTAACGTCTCATGCGCAATTATTTCCAGGCAGCAGTTTCATCTGGTCTCCTCCTTGCCCAAGGGCCCACAGTCTTCATTATAACCTCACAGTAGTGTCCCAGGATGGATCTGTGCAATCGGGATTTTTCGCTGAGGGGCAGTTGGATGGTCAGCCCTTCCTGAGCTACGACAGTGAGAAAAGCAGGGCAGAGCCCCAGGGACTCTGGGCAGAAGCTGTCTTGGGAGCTGAGACATGGGACGCAGAGGCTGAGGACTTGATGGAGAAGGGGAAGGACCTCAAAATGACTCTGGCAGACGTCATGGCTCTGCAGGACCAGAAAGGAGGTGAGAGTAGGGATGGGACACGAGTGATATGAAGCCTTTTCCAGGAAAGTTTGAGGCAGACAGCAGGGACTTATGTCTTTCCACTGATTAGGCTGGGAGTCGGGGTGAGGAATGGGGACTGTGGAATTCAGCACGGAGGCGGCCGTTACTCAGCTAGCACAGGAAGACATGGAGGAGAGAGAGGAGGGGCCGCCTGGCTGGAGTTTCTCACTTGGGCAGGGAAGGCAGAGGGACACAGAGAATGGAGAAGTCACTGCTCAGTCAGGGCAGACTTTCACTCCCTCCAGGAGTTTTGGGGCTGCGAGATCCAAGAAGACAACAGCTCCATGGGCTTGTGGAATTTCTACTATGATGGGGAACTCTTCCTCTCCTATAACCCAAAGACCCATGGATGGATAGTATACCAGTCCTCACCTCAAACCCTGGCGATGGAGATCAAGAATCCTGGGACACAGATAACTTTCAAAGCAAGGATTACCGTGCCCATGTGCAGGGAGAGCTTTGTCAAAGACTGTGGAGATATCTAGAATCCTGGATGGGCTTCAGAGAGAGAACAGGTATGACCCTGGGGCAGGGCCGTCCTCTCCACCAGACCCCTGGAGCCTCCCTGTCAACTCTGCCCAAGGAAACCCTCCCTGTACTATGGTGTACATATGTGTTTTGCTGGTGTGTTATGTTGTGATTTGCCTGTTCTGTTAAAGTCATTAGATAAAGAAACCACACAGGTGGGCAGGGCAATGAACTTACCCAGTGACCCTAAAACGGGTAGGCGGTGCACCCTCAGGCAGAACACTGAACTAGGGAAGGTGGGTATCAGGCAAGAGAGGAAGCCCTCAGACTAGGGGGCTATAACCTGGCTCCCAGTGTGTCGGTTGCGGAGAGCCCACTCCTCACATCCCTCTCCTCAGCTTCAACATGTGGATGTGAGAGAGTGAGGCCTGGATCCCACCCATCCTCCTGCCAGTCTAAAGAAATTGGGTCTGAGGGTGCAGAACAGACTTGGAGAAGGTGCGGGGTCACTGACGGCTTCAGCCAGAGTTGGAAAGGTGGGGAGGGGCAACCATGTTCTCTCTGTCTCCCTTAGAGGGGAGCAGGGCTTGGCCACCAGCCTCACTGGCTTTGTGCTTTCTTTCCCAGTGCCCTCATCTGTGAATGTGACCCGCAGCCACGACTGGGAGGGCATAGTCACCCTGACATGCTGGACTTTTGGGTTCTTTCCCATGTCTCACTGACCGGGCTTCAGGATGCCCAGCCTGAGCCAGGATGCCCAGCAGTCTGGGGGTGTCCTGCCTGATGGGAATGACCATAAGGATTCCCCAAGGAGAAGAGCAGAGTTTCACATGCCACGTGGAACACAGTGGGAACCACACTGCACGCCCAGTGCCCTCTGGTGAGCCTGCGGTGCTCCTGAAAGGGCTTCTGACCCTGGTGGGGTCAGGGGCCAGGGTAAGGGAGAGGAGAGCAGGCCGGAGGCTCTGAGTGCCCAGATTATAATAAGGCTCTTTTTCAGGAAAAGCCCCGGTACAGCAGAGTGGATGGCCAACCATTCTGCTTGTTGCTGCTGTTGTTGGTATTGTTAGTGCCATTATTCCATGTGCCCTTTGGTACAAAAAGAAGAGGCGGACAACATTGCCTGCAGAGATCCCAGGTGAGCAGTCTGAGGAGCGAGTGCACATGGGAGGGGTCTGCCTGGGACATAAGGTCCCTCTCATCTCCCTCTGCACAGATAGGAGTGGGGATGACAAGCCTCTGTAATAGGAGCTGGACGTTGGGGTACTTGTGAGGGGAATGGGAGCCACATCTACATCTATAGCCTTTAGTCCTGCCCCTATCCAGGGCCAGGTCTGGGCCCGTGCGTGTGCAGCTGTGGCCTCTCCTTGCTCTGGGTAGGGATCGGGCCACAGGGAAGACCGTGGCTCTCTGCTCTGCTCTCATCCCTGTGTCTCTGTAACTCAGGATCACCAGCTGGTCCAGGGGTGATGTGTTGAGATCATGTGCCCATCGGGAAAGGCCTGGGTGATCATGGAATCAGAGGGAAGGAGCAGTAAAAGCATCTGTGACTCTGTGGGAGAGTCACACACTGAGAAGGCATAAGAACAAGAGGGGACACCTGTAGTCCCTTCCTGCCTGTACCCCTTCCCCCGAGTTTTCCAGCCACCAGAAAGAATCCAAGTAGAAGACTCACGAGGCCCAAACTAGGGGTCACTGGATGGTGCTGGAGCCCTATCTAAGACATCCCCTTGGGAATCCCTACTTCCAACAGACAGATGATTCCTGAGCTGAAGTGGTCTTCTTCTATCCATTTTGCAGACCCTTAAATTCCTCCCCCAGGAACTGTCTCCCAAGTGTTGTTTCCTCAAGGTCACTCCCAGCCTCTACTCTTTCCCAGCTCCCGTCACGTGCCCTCATGCTTCCTGGAGTTTTCTTGCAGATAATATGGAAAAGTAGATGAGCAGATCCCCCTTAACCATTTGGGGACAGGGGATTGCCTTTTCTCAGGGCAGATGTGGTCACTATTTGTATCCCACCCTCAGGGTTTTTTTGCCCAGCTTCTCGGGGCCTGGCCCAAGAGGCCTTTTGGAGTGGGCATGTGGGCTGTGCTTGGGACCTCACCTGGTTCTCCCTGAGCCCGTTCCCTTCCTCTTGGTGGTCACTTCCCTTCTTCATGGTGGTCACTTCCATTGGAGAAAGGGATGGTCAAAATGATTTCCCCACATTCACTTGCTTGAGAGGAGAGGAAATGGGAACAGGGATTTTTGTGTTTGGGCAAAGAACAAAGGTAATGCATGAAAGAGTGAAGTAGGGGTGAGGGGTGCAGGCACTGGGGTCTTTTGTTCCCACCACTTCTGTGTGACCCTGGAGCTGGGTGGGGGGAGGTGATTGTCACCTTGAAACTGATTTCCTTACAGTTGACACTCAGTCCTGAGCAGACTGGGAGGGTTCATCACTCTGCCCCAGCAAGGGGCTCCATCCATGTCACACTCAGAGCAGGGGCCCTTGCAGGTCTGGGGTTGCTCCTGCTCTCCCCGGGGCAGCCTCCTTGGATAGAACAGTAGTTCTGATTCCCTTGGGGTAGAAATGGTTGCCTCCTATGTCACTGGGGCATTAGCCAGGAAAAGAGTGTGAAAATCATATGCTCATTTCCCAATATTCCTACTTTAAATTTTGATGTCCAAGACAAATGTTTATGATATCAGCTGGCTCATCTTAATAGGATTTCCTCCAACACTCACCTTGCAATGCATATAGAATGAATCAGGAATTCAAATGGGGAGCTCCCTGTCTAGGAGGGTTCCATGAGGGAGGTGGGTGTGGTGGCAGTGGCAGTCCAGGTACAGAGGTGGGCAGACATAGCCTCAGGCTGAGAGGTCTCAAGAATCCCCAACTCCACATTGAGCAGCAGATTTCCTCCAGGCTGCCAGCAAAGTGCCTGGTTGAGTCCCTGCTAAGAATGGGAGCAGAAAGTCCTGACAGCCTCAGCCCAGCAGCAGCACTTGGATGGAGCTGTGATTCCAGGAGCCACTGGGCTAAGAAAGGGCAATTAGAAGGCCAGAGCAGCCTGAGAGCCTGGGCAGGGTGTGAGGGTCAAGGTGATACCAACCCTGATATCAGTTTCCCCACATTAAACCCAGCATATATGGGGTTAAAACCAGAACACTCATTCTCTGCTTACTCTCTGGCTTCCTGGCTCCAGAATCCACTGTCCTCCATGGAGACAGACACCATCAAGGACAAGCACCTGGACTATCTCCTCCTGCAAAGAGATATGGGCTGGTGGGAAAGCTGCTGACCAGCAAGGTCATGAGCTCCCTCCTCTCTGCAAGTAGTCTGAAGACCAAAGACAGGCTGGTGGGAAAGCTCCGACAGGCAAGGCCATATGCTCCCCCTCCCCTACCTAAAACCCCAAATAAAAACCTTTTCTTTTAGCTTTTCGGGGAGTTTGGGATTTCAGTGTTAGCTGCCCTCTCTCCTTGCTCAGCACTGTGCAGAAATAAAATTCCTACTTTCTTCCACCACACCTGGTGTCAGAGATTGGCTTGCTGCGCAACGGGTGAGCGAACTCACGTCAGGTTTGGTAACAAAGGCAAGGTTGGGCCTCTGTGAACATGGGGTGCTCCAGAGTCTGGTCAGGTATGGACCCCACAGCAGCCTTGTTTTTCTAGACTGGGCCCGCTGGTCACCTGAGATTCCTGGTGGGCTTTCCAGCGAGGAGCTGCTGGCTCAGGGCTGGGGGAGGAAAGGAGGCTGAGCTGAGAGGGCAGTCAGTGCCTGTGGTTGTGCAGGGCCAGTGGAGCGGACACTGGCCCTGGTGGGCAGGTGCTTGTGCAGGTGAGGAGGCCTGAGAACTAAGGAGAGAAGAAACTGTCTGTATGACCACTCCCAGGCCTGGAGGAACAAGGGGCTGGGGCCTGTCTTTCAGGGAGGCCTCCCACTGTGTTGGGGGATGAGGGGGGCTTGAGAGGGTGGGAGGCCATTGTGGTTCCACTCCCTGATGTTGTCCTTTAGTCCTGTGGCCCTTTCTTGTTCCTGCATGGTGGATGGTGGGAGCAGAGATAGGTGAGGATATTGATGGAGTCATGGGAGGAGACCAGCAAGGGCTGGGAAAAGTGGGGTGAGAGGGAGAAAAAGTGGGGGGGCTATCTTCCCTCAGAGGAAGGCACAATCTGGTTTTGGGGCAACTGAAGGAGAATTCCTGAGGGAATATAAAATAATTTTCTGGAACCAAGTGAACATTTGTTTACCTCCTATTCCTCCGGAAGTCGTTAGCCTACAAGTCCTGGATCAACATCAGAGGGCGCCAACAGACCTCAGTGGCACCATGCCTCTGGGATTTCAGTCTGTGTTGTCAGCCCCTGAGTCCACTGATTGAGCTGAGGGAGCATGGAATCTGCAGCCAGGAGGCCAGAATTCAGCTCCCTGCTCGGGTCTTACTAGCACTTTCCCTCTTGGTGCCTCAGTTTCCTCATCTAAGAAATGGAAAAGATAAGAGTATTTATTTCCAGTTGTGGTTGCAGGATCAAAAGTGTTAATATATATAAGTTTCTTGCAGCTGCACTTCATTATTTATCAGTATTTTTATTTTTTGTTATAGTACCTGTATAATAATTCTATTATTATCAGTAGGGTTTATCTGTGAATTCCTTTGTTATGGCTCTACTCGAGGACTCTTATAGCAGCTTTCCTGGCACCTTGAGTTCCCCTTTACCCCCCATCACACTTGTATATGCATTACTTCATAACAACCATGTCTGCATAATTTCTTATTGAAAGTGTGTAAATGCTCTTTGAATACACATATCTGGTCTGTGTTTTACTTCACGTGCCTGGGAAGAGACAGGGTGTGAGGTTCTGGGGAGAAGGAGAGGTGTGTCTCGATGCCTGGACACAGCCTTAAAAAATCTCCACGTCCATCACCTCCAACTCCCAGTGAGTGACAGGTTCACAGCCAAGCGTAAAGGGCTGGGAGAAGATGGGATGGGACACCTGCGGCCAATGTTGAGAGGTGGCCCTGTAGGGGGAAAATCTCTTTGAACAGTTGGCACCTTCGTAAGGAAGCAAAGCTGAAGTGTGATATCAGGGGAGGGGCACAGTGACAGTGCTTTGGGGTTTCCTGATTATGAAGATTAGGGGTCTGTCTGCTTCTGAGGTGAAGCGACTGCTGGGCATATGTGGGCTGAGTTGATGAGTAAATAAATGAGTACAGAATGTGGATGAATGAATCAAGCGTCAGCATCTGCCTCCATCAGTTCAGACTGACTTGTGCAAGGCTGATGGGGAGGTGAGATATTCCCCTCATGATGCTCTGTCTTTCCTGACTTGTGGTGTGGGGCACACACCCCTTTTTCTGTGGACTCAAAGGAAAAGAGATCAGATTTGTGGTTAACAGGTGGGAGGTGGGGGTAGGGGGATTGGATGAAGGTGGTCAAAACGTACAAACTTCCAGTTATAAGAGAAGTCAGTCCTGGGATGTGATGTACAGCATGATGACTGTAGTTAACACAGCTGCAGGGCATGTTTGAAAGTTGCTGAGAAAATAGATCCTAAGAGTTCACATCACAAGGAAAAAATAAGGTTTTTTCCCCTTTTTTTGCATATGAGATGATGAATGTTAACTAAACTTACTGTGACAGTCATTTCACAATATGTGTAAGAAAAGTCGTTGTGTTGTACGCCTTAAACTTACACAGTGCTGTATGTCAATTACACCTGAATAAAATTGGAAAAAAAGAATTTTGTTCGTAGTTCTATTGCATTGTCTTCCATTCTCTGATTTATTTAATTCCTAAGCCCATTGGTATTTTTCATTAGATTCAAGGTAAATTCTTCAGCAGATTACGTGGTTTAATGTAGTTCTACTTGTTTAGTTTTGCATTTGTTCCCTTTACTTTTGGTGTCAAATCCAAAACATCATCACCAAGACTGAGGTGAAGGACCTTACCACCTATGTTTTCTTCTAGGAGTTTATGGTTTCAGAACTTACATTCAAGTCTTTTACACATTTTTAGTTGATTTTATGTATAGTGTAAGCTAGGGGTCCAGTTTTATTATTTTGCATGTGGCTGTCCAGTTTTTCCAACACCATTTATTAAAGAGACTGTCCTTTCCCTATTGTATATTCTTGGCTCTTTTGTCATAAACTAATTGACTATGTATTTATGGGTTTATTCTGAGCTCTCTATTCTGTTCCATTGATCTATGTGTTTATGTTTATGCCAATACAATACTGTTTTGACTACTATAATTCTGCACTATAGTTTGAAATCAGGAAGTGTGATGTCTCCAGTTTTGTTCTTCCATCTCAAAATTTTTTTGTATGTTCAGGGTCTTTTGTGATTCCACACAAATATTAGGATTGTTTGTTCCATTTCTGTGAAAAATACCTTTGAAATTTTCATAGGGATTGCATTAAATCTGTAAACTGTTTTGGGTAGTATGGACATTTTAACAATACTAATTCTTCCAATCCATGAGCATTAAATATCATTCTGTTTATCTGGGTCTCGAGGTTCTTGAATAACTGGGTAATATTCTTCCCCAGCTGAGATTCAGATAGTTAAACCCCAGGAAAAGAACAGTGGGGGACCCTGGGGCTCACAGGAGAAGAGGACTGCTGACTTACCAGGTCTCCAGCTCCAGCCTCTCCTGTCAGCCTGCACTTCTCTGCCTTGTTGGCTGCCGAGCTTCTGGTTCCCAGAAGCCTCCTCTCTTAACTTTGATCTCCTGGTGGGGCGCAAATGGCCACTTGACCAGGCAGCGGCCTCTCTGCCAGCCTGTGTGCCTGCTTCCCTCTCAAGGTTTGTGGCTGTCTGGGTTCACTGGCCCCAACCCCAGCAGTAGCAGGCACAAGTGACATGGCAAACCTTTCACTTGTGGTAGGATGCCTACAGACAGAGCAAAGCCATATTCCCACCCCTTCCATTCATGAGGACTTCTTCTTGCACATCACAGCTCCAAGGACCAGAGCAGCAAGTAGCATCAGGCCAGCAATGATCCCCACAATGGCAGCATGAACTGGGCAGGTGGTTCTGAGGTGGAAATGAAAGGGACCTTGAGCCTTCAAGTCCAAACCCAGACCTTGGCACATGTACCCAGAATAGCTCCTCTTATGCTCGTTCTGTGAAGAGGTTTCCACCCCTTCACTCCCTCCTTAACCCATCTCAGCCTAAGGAGACTGGGCAGCCCCTCGTGCTGCACATGGCATGTGTATCTCTGTCCTCCCCAGAAGGCACCACCAGGGCTGCTCACTTCAGGAAGGTCCTGGCCCCTGCAGGCCTGGGGTCCACATGCTGCATGTCCTGGGCCTGGTTCTACCCATCCCGAAGCCAAGCCAGTGTGATGTCTGCTGGGTAGAAATCCCAGCCCAGCACCTCAAGGTGACCTTTCCTTCAGGGCCTGAGTGACAGGTCGCGTGTGTTGATGGCTGGTCTGAGGAGAGACAGAAGGTTGAGGCATATTGAGCCATAGAAAAGAGAATTCTTGTGGGTGGAGAAAATTAAATGAGAAGCCCAGATACTAGCTTTCTGTCTGGTGGTTCAGGTTGTGGCAATAGGTTCTGGAATGATCTTCCCAATCACCAATTGTCTCTGTCTCCCAATATGTCTCATCTTCTGTTAACCCACTAATTTGGTTCTAAAATTGGTGATATTATTTCTCAGTTTAGAAAAATTTCTATTTGTTTCTTTCCTGACTTGCTGTCAGATTTTATAAGTTCCTCATACTCACTATCTGCTACTTTTTGATATTAGAGTCTTTGCAGGAATACTTCCATTTGCCCTCTTTTCTGCTGATTCTATTTCATGGTATTTTATCTCCTGGGGGGTTAAAGCTTGTTTGGAATTGTGTGCTAGACTGTTTTAGAAAAAAATTAGAATTATTTTTAGCCCTAGATGATTTTTTTTCCTGCAGGGGTTTCTGTACATTTCTCTGTGTTACACCTGGTAGATTTCCAACCCAGGAATGTTTCAATCCCAATTCAAGGCATCAAGCACCCCAGATCACCAAGAGGTGAAGCATGAGTATAAGTTCCTGCAGGTTCACAGCTCCCACTAGGAAGCAGCATTGCAGAGACTCTGCTTAATGTGGGGGGTGGGGGTTCACCCACGTCCCCACCTTTGTGACCCTTGGCTTTCACTTCTTTTCTCACTCAGCCCCACAGGGCAGCTGAAAGCTTGTTCATCTCCTCAGGTTCTGTAAATGCCCTCAGAGCAGAGGTGGATCTAACGTCTAGGATTCCTGAACTCACTGTCCTGGGCTGTGGCTCTCACCTGGACCTCGGCTGGCAATGGTGAGGTCATTGTCTCAAGGGGATGCAGTTGGGCACAGAGGACCAGGGAAGGGGAAGATCTCTCTGTGAAGGGGGACTTGAAATACATCACCATGGACAAAGGTAACTGCTGTCCTTTTCTATGGACCTGGCTACACTCTTTCCCTCTGTCCCCTCTGGCCTCAGTAGCCTGGGCAGAATCCCAAACCCCTCAGAGGAAATGCTGAGGAGGCAGGAGGGTGCTGGGGTCCCTTCTTTCCTCCTTTAGGAATGCCTCCAGGAACTTAATCCCAACCTCAGGGAGGTCCTGTGTGTGTTCCGTGGCCCCTGGTACCTGCCTGCAGCAATGTGTGGTTGCTGTGCTCCAGGGGTCTGAGAAGCCACTCGGCACAGTGACCCATCAGGTATTCCCTTGTGGCCTCCACCATTCTGAAGCTCTCCCAGGTGCACTTGATCCTCAGAGCCTGGTGTGCGCCACTGTCCAGGTCTGCAAATTCTCCTTTGAGGAGATGAAGTTCTCACCATCATAGGCAGATTGAACATGACCTCCGAGGAAGCTCCCGTCTGGCATCATCACTCAGGTGTGGGACCTGAGCAGGGGACCCTGGTCCTCCTGACCTGCCCAGCTCACATGCCCTCCCACCTCAGGCTCCTCCCCATGATTGGTCACAGCAAAAGTCAGTGACAATCTAGACTGAAAATGAAACTTGAAGCAAAACCTCCCTGTGTCCTTCTTACTTGTGAGGGGTCAGTTTGAAGCTCCGCCCACATCACCAGGACCCATCAGTGCCTGGTGCATGGGGCTGGGGGTCTGGACCTGTGTCAGGAGCCTGATGTCACTCACTGGACTCATCCAGGCTGTCATACCCACTCTGGAACCTCAGGTCACTTAATAGACCCTTTAGGGTCTTGATGAACTCTGCCTCAAAGCGCAGATAGTCTGGTCCCAGCTTTTCCACCCAGAGCTTCAAACTCTGATCCTTTTTAGAGTTGAGGAACCAGGGAGAATCAGATGGGCTGCGCAGGAAGTTTATTAATTGCATCCTACAGGATCAGCAGCAACATCCTTCTCCCCACCTCGGGGCTCAGCTCTTTTACTATCTCCTTGGAGCAGGATGATGCCTCATGGCCACCTTGTGGTCTGTGGTGTTCCTTTCCCCGGATGAAGCAGGACCCTGAGATCAACCTGGAGCCCAGGCCTTTATAGACTTTCCAGTAAAGCAGAAAAGGCAAGAGGTGGGACTCTGTCGGGGGAGGAATGGTGTCATCTCCACCTCTGGGGAGATCCCCATCACCATGTTCAGAGGAAGGGCCGAGCCTCTCTGCCCATGCTGAGAGGGAGCTCTGGGCCAGGACTAGCCTGTTGGAGAGGAGAGGACCTGCTCTCTCACACTGATGGCCCCAGAGAGAGAGACTTCTCCCCAGCTGTGTACTAATCAGGTCCATCCACCCCTCAAGAAATAGACCCTGGAGGTTGCTTCAGGTGACATGAGCAAGATGCGCACTCAGAGATGAGGTGGCCCTGCCAGGGTCCTTGGGCCTCCAGTTATTCTGGAGTGCTCTGTGCTCTGACAGGACTTGGGTAGGAGGCTCTGTATAAAATAGAAATTCTTTATAGCCTCTCGCTATGTTATTTTACTTTTCATTAGCCTTTTAAAAATTGTAATATAAAACACAGATACCAAAAAAGAACAGGTATCTCAAAACAGTGCCTCTAATAAAAGGCAAACACCTTTTAACCCCCAGAGAGACAAGATTCTCAGTCAAGCCACAAGCCACAGAATCTGCCCCATCTCATCATAACCTCCTCCCTCCCCAAGTCTTGATTTTTATGTTAATCGTTTCTTTGTTCTATTTTATAATTTTCTCATTCAAAATCATAGTTTAATTTTACCTTTAAAACTGATTTTGTTCCCTTTTGTTCTCCAGATTCCTCCTTTATGCCTTTTATCCTCCTACAAGGTTTCTCATAGTTTGCATTTTCTCTTGTAGACAGAGAAAGGAATTATCCAGATGCTCAGATGAGGACCTTACCCCCTAACACAGATGGTCGAAAAATCCATTAGGAGTAGAGCCACGTCTGAGTACAGGAATGGAAATCTGCCGGTCCTGGCCCAGCGTCTGTGAAGAGCTCACCGCCTGCCTTGCCCCCAGCCCTCTTCTGATCTATCTTGTAGAGTTTCTCATAGTTTGCATTATTCTGATTACATCTCCAAAGTTTACTTGAATATGTATCTCTGCTATCTGTATTTTCATAAACTGGTGTATGGATAAGGAGGCTTGATGATATTCAGCTTTGGTGATTTATTTTTGGCAGGAGTACTTTATTGATGGTTTTGTCTTCTTCCATCAAGAGGCATTTAGATTCTAGTTATTTCTTTTACTGTAATGTTAATGGACATTGCTCTATAATGGGTAAATCTATTAATTCATTTGAGGTTGCAAAAGAGTTAAATTGCCAGTCTCTCACTCCTTCTTCATTTATTAGCTGAAGAATTTCTAAAATTAGAGATTTTCCCAGTCTACCATGTGGTTACTCAGTAGAACCCTGTTTTGTGAGAGGCAACTCTGAGTTAGTATCTAGCAGTTTCTGAGTATTTTGCTACCCAACTCTGACCAGATGAGACTCCTGTCTACTGGTCAGTCCCTCAACATGGCATGCACATGGTGGGCTTGGCTCAAATCCATCTCTGGCCAAAATACTACGATCAGTGTGGCAGGCTGCACAGAGCAGAAGCCTTTATAACTTGCAGGATGAACTCTTGGTGGATGCTGTTATCAGAAGAGGGCTTGGGGCAAGGCAGGGAGTGAGCTCTTCACAGATGCTGTGCCAGGACCTGCAGATTTCCATTCCTGTACTTACATTTCTGTGGCGCTACTCTGAGCGGATATTTTAACATCTCTGCTAGGGAGTCAGGTCCTCATCTTAGCATCCGGATAGTTCCTTTCTCTGACACAATATACAATGACTTTTCCTCAGAATCAGAAAAGAGAGATCAGGGAAAAGAACCTGAAATATGTGAAGTAGATCAGAAATAGACCAGAACAGCACAGGGCATATGCTTCAAAATTTGGGGAAAAAAGAATGTTTTGGGGAACAGTCATAATCATAAATATCCCCACCTCCCCAAAACCTTATCAACCAGCACCAGGACTGAGCTCCTGCCACAGGACAAGCACTGTGCTCCATGGCTTACTGTAACTCTAGGGATTATCCTCAGGGCCCTGGGACAGGGTGGGCAGCTGACCACCAGAAACACAGGGCAGCTTACGCACAGTCATCCAATCCTAAAGTGGGAGAATGGATTATCTGAACACAAATATTTCTGACTCTGAAGCCCAAAGGAGTAAAATAGATTCTGAAAGGGCCGTTTGGACACTAATTAATAAATAATTACCATTATGTGAGGGGAAAAAAAATACTCTTTGTTTCTATGACTGTGATTACATTTACCTTACAATTGAGAAAATTCTAACTGGTATATATGTCTACCAACTTTAAGAATAATTATCCTCAATGCATTTAGAATAATAAGTTTGCATAATGTCCTTTCTGTTTTCTGAAAGTATAACTTGCTGAAGAACCTACCTTAATTTTAATTTAAAATACTGAATGAGTTTAGGAATTCAACAAATCAGAGAATGGCAGATACTGCAATGGAAATATGAACAAAATTCTTTTTTTCCAGTTTTATTGAGATATAATCGACCCACAGCACTCTCTGAGTTTAAGGTATACAGCACAATGACTTGTCTACACATATTATGAAACGATAGCCACACAAAGTTAAGATTCATCATCTCATAGAGATGAAAAAAGGAAAGAGAAAAGAAATGTTTTTTTCCTTGTGACTCAGGATCCACTTCCCTAGGAACTTTCACACACACCCTACAGCTGTGGGAAGTAGTCATCATCTTGGACATTACATCCCCTGAACTGAGTTCTCTTAGAGCTGGAAGTTTGTGTCTTTTAATCGCCTTTATCCAATTCCCTACTCGCCACCTCCCGCCTCTGGTAACCACAAATCTGCTCTCTTTTTCTATGACACACCACCATCTGTGTGCCCCAAGACCAGAAGGCAGAAAGGACAGAGCATCGGGGGGAGTGTCTCACCTCCCCATCGGCCTTGCACAAATCGGGCTGAACTGATGGAGGCAGAGGCTGATGCTTATGCTTGATTGATTCATCCACATTCTCTGCTCATTTATTCTCTCATCAACTCAGTCCATGTATCTTCAGCAGTCACTTCACCCCAGAAGCACACTGACCCCTAATATTCTTAATCTGGGAACCCCAGAGCACTGTCCCAGTCCCCCTCCCCTGATGTCACACTTCAGCATTGCTTCATCACCAGGTGTCACCTCTTCAGGCAGAATTTCCCTCACAAGCTCACCCAGGAACATTGGCCCCAGGTGTCCCATCCCAGCTCCTCCCAGCCCTTTACGCTTGGCTGTGAACCTGTCACTCACTGGGAGTTGGCGGTGATGGAGGTGGAGATTTTTTAAGGCTGTGTCCAGGCATCGAGACACACCTCTCCTCATGAGGAACAATAACAAAGGAACTCACAGATAAAGCTCACTGACAACAATATAATTAGTATATAGGTATTGTAACATGACATAAAAATATTGATAATCTGGTGAGCTATAAAGACCTCAAGGATAGTAACACTTGATCCTGCATCCACAACTGGAAATACTGTTATTTTCCCCATTTCTTAGATGAGGAAACTGAGGCACCAAGAGGGAAAGTGCTAGTAAGACCCGAGCAGGGAGCTGAATTCAGGCCTCCTGGCTGCAGATTCTAAGCCTCCTCAGTTGAATCAGTGGACTCGGGCTGACAGCAGAGACTGAAATCCCAGCTGCTCAGTGCCATTCAGGTCCGTTGACGCCATCTGGTGTTGAGGTTGCAGGCTAACGCTCTGGGGAAAGAGAAGCCAGTAAGTGTTGAAAGGTTGCAGATTGTTTTCTATACCCTCAGGAATTCTCTTTCAGTTGCGCCCAAATCAGATTTTGCCTTTCTATCAGGGAAAATAACACCCCCACTTTTTCTCCCTCTCATCCCACCCTTCCAAGCCCTTGCTGATCTCCTCCCACGACTCCAACATCCTCGCCTGTCCCTGCTTACATCACCCACCACGCAGGAAGAAGAAAGGGCCACAGGACTAAGGGACAGCATGCAGGAGTGGAAAGCCAAGGCCCTCCCCTCCTCTCAAGCCCCCAGTCTCCCCAACACGGTGGGAGGCCTCCCTGAAAGAGAAGCCCCTACTCCTTGGTCCTCCAGGCCTGAGAGTGGTCACACACACACTTCCTTCTCTCCTTACTTCTCAGGCCTCCTCACCTGCACAAGCACCTGATCACCAGGGCCGGCGTCTGCTCCACTGGCCCTGCTCCACCACAGGCACTGACCTCCTGCTGCAGCTCAGCCTCCTTCCCTCCCCCAGCCCTGAGCCAGCAGCTCCGAAATGGAAAGCCCATCAGGAAGCTTAGCTGACCAGCAGGCAGAGTCTGTACCGACCTGACCCTGGAGCACCCAATGCTCGCAGAGGTCCGGCCTGGCCGTGACCTTCACACCTGACCCAGGCTCTCAGGTGGCACTTGGCCTTCTTTGCTCCTTCTTGGCCCACTGGCCCCTGGAATCTCAGCTTCAGCCAGAGTGCTGCTGCTGCGCGGAGGCTGCCCAGGCCTTCCTGCTCCTGTTTCTAGCAGGGACTCAACTGGACACTGCTCTAACTGCCCGAATGAAATCTGCTTCTCAATGTGGACTCAGGGGTTCACTTTGTTTTGTTTTGTTTTGTTTGCAGGGGAAGAGTCACCCTAGCTAACATCTGTTACAATCTTCCTTCTTTTTTCTTCTTTCCCCCATGAGAAAGCCCCAGTACACAGTTGTGCATAGTTGTAAGTTCTTCTGGTTCTTCTCTGTGAGCAGCCACCACAGCATGGCTACCAACAGGAAAGTGATGTGGTTCCAAGCCTGGGAACTGAACTTGGGCCACCGAAGCAGCACGTGCCGAACTTTAACCACTGGACATCAGGGTTGACTCGAGTCAGGGGTTCCTGAGGCCCCTCAGCCTGAGGCGGTGTCTGCCCATCTCTGCACCCTGGGACAGCCACTGCCACCACACCCAGCTCCCACATGGAACCCTCCCAGACACGAAGATCCCCATGAATTCCTGTTTCATTCCACATGAAAATATGAGGAAATCCTATTAAGGTTAGCCAGCTGAAAACATAAACATTAGTTTTGGACAGCAAAATTTAAAGTAGGTATTTTCAGAAATGAGCACATCTTTCACACTCTATTCTTGACTAATGCACCAGTGACAGGGGGAGGCAACCATTTCTGCCCCAAGGGAACCTAAACTGCTGTTCCCTCTGTGGGGGCCAGAGCAGGATACACCACAGACCTGCAATGGCCTCTGCTCTGGCTGTAACACAGATGGAGCCCCTTGCTGTGGGGAAGGTGACAAACTCTCCCAGTCTGCCCAGGACTGAGGGCCAAGTGAGAAGGATATTAGGTTCAAGGGTGAGAACTTACTTCCCTCTCAAGGGTCACATAGAACTGGTGGGAACAAAAGACCCACATCCTGGCACCCCTCAGCCCTTCACACTTTCGGGCATTGTTTTTCTTCTTTGCCCAAAAACAAAACTCCCTCTTCCCCTTTCCTTGCCCCTCAAGCAAACTGGTAGTGGGGAAATAATGGTGACCATCCCTTCCTCCAAAGTACAGGGCGGTGGCCACCATGGGGAAGAGAACTGGCTCAGGGACAGCCAGGTGAGGCCCCAAACACAGCCCCAGAGCCCACTCTGCATGCCCCCTTGGACTGGACCCCAAGGCGCTGGGCAGGAAAAACCTGCAGGTGGGATACAAACAGTCAACACAGCTGCCCTGAGAATGGTCTGTCCTCTCTCCCCACATGGTCCAGGGTGATCTGCTCTTCTGCTCTTCCATATTATCTGCAAGGAAACTCCAGGAAGCATGAGCGCGTGTCCTGGGAACTAGGAAGGTGTAGAGGCCAGAGGGACCCCAAGGAAACAACACTCGGGAGATGGTTCCTGGAGGAGGAATTGGAGGGTCTACAACATGGACAGAAGATGACCAACAGTGCTCAGGGCCCAACTGTTGTTGCAAGTGGGACCTCCCAACGGGATGTCCTAGGCAGGGCTCGGGCACCAACCGGTGACCCCCACTTTGGGCCTCGTGGGTCTTCTACTTGCATTCCTCATAGTGGCTGGAGAACTGGGGGAGCGGGTACAGGCAGGAAGGGACTACAGGTGTCCCCTCTCAGTCCTATGCCTCCCCACTGTGTGACACTCCCACTAGGTCACAGACACTTTTACTGCTTGTTCCTTCTGATTCCATGGTCACTCAGGCCTTTCCCAACAGGCACATGATCCCAATACATTCCCCCTGGATGAGCTGGTGAGCTTGAGTTACAGAGACAGAGGGTCCTCCCTCTGACAGAGCCACGGTCCTCCCTGCTGCCCAGTCCTTACCCAGAGCAAGGAGTGGCCACAGCTGCACACTCAAGGGGCCCAGCCTGGCCTTGGCTGTGGGCAGGACCAAGGGGTGTAGATGCTGATGTGGCCCCCCTTCCCCTCACAAGTACTCTAACCCTCAGCTCTCCTTACAGAGGCTTGTCATCCTCACTTCTATCGTGCATAGGGAGATAAGAGGGCCCTACATCCCAGGCAGAGCCCAGCCATGTCCGCTCACTACCCAGTTTTCTCACCTGGGCTCTCTGCAGCTGGTTTTGTCTTCTTCTTATGTAACATACGACACACACAGTCACAGCAATAATAATAATACCAACAACAGCCAGACTGATTGCCCATCCACTCTGCTGCACCACGGCCTTTCCTGAAAAAGAGCCTTATTACAACCTGGGCACATCACAGCCACAGCCCTTCTCTCTTCTCTCCCACCCAGGCCTCTGGCCCCACCAGGGTCAGGACCCCCTCCAGGAGCACCCCAGGCTCACCAGAGAGCACAGGGTGTGCAGTGCGGTTCCCGCTCTGTCCCACGTGACACATGAACCTCTGCTCTTCTCCTTGGGGAATCCTTATGGCCACCCAGGTTTGGTAGGTGCCATTCCCATCAGGCAGGACAGCCCCAGACTGCTGGGCATCCTGGCTCAGGGGTTCCTCAGCCTGACGCCAGGTCACTGAGATGTTCCGAGGGGAGAAGCCGAAAGCCCAGCACGTCAGGTTGACCATGCCACCCGAGGCCTGGCTGAGCGTCACGTTCACTGCTGGGGGCACTAGGGAAGAAAGCACGAAGCCAGTGAGGCTGGTGTCCCAGCCCCACTCCCCTCTGAGGGAGATGGAGGCCACAGGGCTCCCCACACCGTCCCAGCTCTGGCTGAAGCCCTCACTGACCTCGGACCTTCCCAAGCCTGTCCTGCACCCTAAGGCCAAATTCCTCTAGACTGCCAGGAAGATGGGTGGGATTGAGGTTCACTCTCTTGGATCCACGTGTTGAGGCTGTGGAAGGAGATGAGACGGGTGGCTTCTTTGTGACAGGCAGGCTGGGAGTCAGGGGGACTCGCACCTCAGAAGGAGGCTTCCTCTCCTGCCTGACACCCACCTTCCCAGTTTCAGTGTTCTGTCTGAGGGCACACCGCTTCACTGGATTATGGACACTGGAACGGTTCATTGCCCTGCCCACCTGTGTGGTTTCTTTATCCAGTGGCTTTAACACAACAGGCAAATCACAACACAACACCCCATCACAACATACATGCATCCCATAGTGCAGGGTGGGTTTCCTCGGGCAGAGTTGGCGGGGAGGCTCTAGGGGCCTGGAGGACAAGTAGGTCCTGCTCCAGGGTCATACCTGCTCTGTCCATGAAGCCCATCCAGGATTTCCGATATCTCCGCAGTCTTCCACAGAGCTCTCCCTGCACACGGGCACGGTAATCCTGGCTTTGAAAGCCATCTGCTTCCCAGGACTTCTTGATCTCCATAGCCTGGGTCTGAGCCGAGGACTTGGCCACCGTCCACTCATTGGTCTTCGGGTTATAGGAGAGGAAGAGCTCCCCATCATAGCAGAAATGCCACAAGCCCCTGGCGCTGTTGTCTTCTTGGATCTCGCAGCCCCGAATCTCCTGGAGGGAGTGAGAGTCTGCCCCCACCGAGCAGTGACTTCTCCATTCTCTGTCCCTCTGCCTTCCCTGCCCAAGTGAGAAACTCTAGCCAGGAACACCCCCCCCCCCCACCGGCTTCCGTCCTCCATGTCTTCCTGTGCTGGCTGAGTAATGGCCACCTCCCTGTTGAACTCCACAGGCCCCATTCCCCACCCTCACTTGCAAGCAAATCCGGTGGAATGACACAGGTCTTTGCTGTCTGCCCCAAACTTTCCTGGAAAAGATCTCATATCACCTGTGTCCCTTCCCCACACTCACCTCCTTTCTGGTCCTGCAGGGCCAGGATGTCTGCCAGAGTCATTTTGAGGTCCTTCCCCTTCTCTGTTAAGTCTTTTGTCTCTGTGTTCCAGGTTTCCGCTCCCAGGACAGCGCCTGCCCACAGCCCACGGGGCTCTGCCCTGCCTTTCTCACTGTCATAGTGCAGGAAGGGCTGACCATCCAAGTATCCATCAGCAAAAAATCTCGGTTGCACAGATCCATGGTGAGACACCACTGTGAGGTTATAACGAAGACTGGGGGATCCTGGGCAAGGAGGAGACCACATGAAACTGTCAATTTGCGGAAATTTGTGGAATTTACAGAAATAACTGCACGTAAGATGTTTAATAGAAAAGTTGTGCTGTCCTGAGTCTCTCAGGGTCTGGAGGATGCAGAAAACGCACATGTGCAAAGGCACAAGGATGAGCTTTCCAATATAGGAAAGTAGGAAAGGGCAAAGGAGGAGAGGGAATTGCAGAAGGTGGGGGATGGAGATGGGCAAACATGTAGGTCAGGTGCCCGGAGAGGGAGGCAGGGGCTGCCTAAGGGGCCAGGTAGGGGACAGGCTGGCCTGCAGGGGGCAAGGGAGAGGCAAGAAGGCCATAGAGAAGGGGAGGTGTCATTAGGGCAGAGTCAGGGGATGTTAGGGGCCTGGGATGGGAGGGATCCATGGTCAGCTTGACTGTGGTGCGAAGATGGGATACAGTGAGATGGGGAGCGAGGGGTGAGGGCTCACCATGGGTGAACGAGTTGGGGCCCAGGGAGAGTGAGGCTTGAGGCCTCAGGCATAGGGGTGGATTGTGACACAAGAGAGTTTAGGTTGGGCCGTTACCTAATGGGGGAGGTGAAAGTGTGGGCCTTGGTCCAGAGGTGAAGAGGCATGGCGAGGCCCCTGGTGGCAAGCTGGATGGACCTGCCAGGGCATGGACCTTTCCCATCCCCTGGGAAAGGCGGGTGGCAGGGTCTCAAAGAGTCAGCGCAGTGTGTCCAAGGAGTTGAGAGTTAGAAAGGAGGGGGGATAGAAGAGAAAATAATCTGAAATGCCAAGGTGCTCAGCCTGGAGAAGGAACTACATGGTTGGAGCAGGTCAGGTAGAGGGGCAGGAGCAGGAGCCTGCACTGGAGGGGAGTTAGGAGGATGGAGCACCAAGACAGGGGACAGGTCTGCGCATGAGGGGCTGTGCAATATGCCTCAGGGCTCCCCATGGTGAAGGTATTAGGAGAGTAGGGATGGAGGGAAAACTCTCTGGACAAAAGACACCCTGGAAAGTTAGGGTTCAGGATAGTTTGGGAGAGCCACGTAGGTGAAGGTGCCTTGTAGACAATGACCCATGAGGGGTGGAGGAAGGACTTGGAGTGGGGGGAAGGGGGAGGGGAAGGATATAGTAGAGAGGGGTCAGAGAACTGCAGAGAGTAGGGGATGGCAGTGGGGAGAGGTCAAACGACCGAGGGGGCACATGATATGACAGGGGAGGAGGCTAGGAGAGAGTCTGGTGTGGGAAGCTGGCGTATCAGAATATTAGAGTTAACATTGGGAAGGGAGAGTGAGAAGGGAGGAGGGAAGAGGCCAGAGAGGTCACAGATTGAATCCCTTAGCCAGAAGCCTTCAGACTCTAGCCTCCCTCGGTGTGAGAGTCAGGAGCAGCCTCAGTACCCACAGCAGGAGGAAGTGTGGTTAGAGCCTGGGCTCCCCCATAGAGCTCCTGGTCACTAGAAAAAGGTCCCTAACTCCTAGGACTGAGACCCTTGAGAGCTGACTGCCTGGATTCTCCTTGTTGTCCAAAGCAGGAATTCAGACAGGAGCAGAGAAGACAGTACTCAGGGCCCTGAGAGGGCACCCCACAAACCGGTGGGAAGTGTGTTCTGAGCCTCAGACCTCCAACGTCCCTTGAGTGCCATTCAAAGCACCAACCAAGGCAGCAGTCCAGGCCCCAAGGGTGTCAGAAGCAGTGACGTGTTCTAACAGGAAGAACCAAAGTGGATGGCACACTGAAGGGTAATAGGATATGTCACCCCAAAATATGTCTCTTTGATGTATTGATTATTTTGAGTGGTAGGCCCTTGAAAAGAAGCAAATGGGGAGTAACGTCAGCATCATGGCAGAGTGAGTTGTTCCCTTGGTCTCTTCCCTCTAAGTTATAACTAAACAGATATTCATGAACCAACAGAGAATTCCCTACACAGCACAAAAGGACACCTGAGAGACCCACACTGCCATCCATCTGAAGGTGGGTGGACTAGATGCCCAGAACGCAGTGGAACTAGGTGAGGGCACCTCTCCACCTCCCCAGCAGCAGTGATCCCAGTCTCATAACCTCACACAGTGGCCGGGTAGGAGTGTGAATGGAGGAGGACGGCAGCCAGCCCAAGTACGAACACTTTCTGCGTGGTAGCCTGGCCCGCAGTAGCATCCACAGTGCCGTGGTGGCCTCACCTGTGGATCAGCTCCCCACTGAGGTGTGCATCTCAGCCACGGCATAGGTGCACCTCCCATCTAGTGCTCCAACTCAGCTGGTCCCCATGGAGCACACTGGCCCCGCCATGTGAGTGCAACCTGCCAGGTGGCTGTGGCAGCGCGCACAAAGGCAGAGTTTCTCTACCCTCCCAACTACAGCAGAGAAGGCGGGATCAGAAAACACAGCTCCTGCCCCCCTACCCAGCGGTGGCAGGGACAATCTGTGATGTCATACTACCACAAACACACCAGCAAAGGATCAATCATAAAACACCAAGACTACATCACACCAAGAAGCTTCTGCAAGGCAAAGTAAACCATGGACAAAACGAAGACAGTCCACCAACTGGGAGAATACACTTGAAAATCAAACATCCAACAAGGAGTTAATTACCACACTATAAAGAATTCATACAACCCAACATCAAAGAAACAATCTGATCAAAAAATGGACAGAGCAGGGGCCGGCCAGGTGGCGCAGCAGTTAGGTTCCCACCTTCTGCTTCGATGGTCCAGAGCGCCACGATTCGGATGCCAGGTGCGGAGCTATGCAGCTCTTGGCAAGCCATGCTGTGGCAGACGTCCCACACAGAAAGTAGAGGAAGACAGGCAGGGATGTTAGCTCACAGCCAGTCTTCCTCAGTAAAAAGAGGAGGATTGGCAGCAGATGTTAGCTCAGGCCTAATCTTCCTCAAAAAAGTAAAAAAGAACACAGCATATGAAGAGACATTTTTCCAAACAAGATTTACAGATGGCCAACTGGCACATGAAAAGATGTTCAACATCCCTAATAATTAGGAAAATGCAATCAAAATTACAATCAGATATCACCTTACACCTGTCAGAATGGCTATAATTAACAAGACAAAAAATAACAACTGTTGGTGAGGATGTGGAGAAAAGGGAAGCCTCATTCACTGCTGGTGGAATGCAAACTGGTGCAGCCACTATGGAAAACAGAGATTTCGCAAAAAACTAAAAATACAACTACCATAGGATCCAGCTATCCCACTACTGCATATTTACCCAAAGAACATGAAACCAACAATACAAAGAGATTTATGCACCCCTATGTTCACTGCAGCATTATTCAAAATAGCCAAGACATGAAAGCAACCCAAGTGCCCTTCTACGGATGAATGGATAAAGAAAATGTGTCATATGGACACAATGGAATACTACTCAGCCTTTAAAAAAAAAAATCATCCCATCTGCAACTATATGGATGGACCTTGAGGGTCTTAAGTTAAGCGAATAAGCCAGACAAGGAAAGCAAAACACCATATGATTTCACTCCTACAGGGAAGATAAACACATAGATAAAGAGAACAGATTAGTGGTTACCAGAGGGGAAGGGGTTGGGGGGTGGGTGAAAAGGGGCAAAGGGGCACATATGTATGGTGACGGATGAAAACTAGACTATTGGTGGTGAGCACAATGCGTCTATACAGAAACTGATATATAATAGTTTACACCTGAAATTACACAATGTTATAAACCAATACGACCTCAATAATTTTTTTAAAAAAAAGCAAATGCAGGGAGAAGCTTTGTCTGAATTCCCCTTGTCTACCTCAAGATAGGTCCTCCAAAAGGAAGTCAACTGGCACAGATCACAGGCGAGTTTCATTAACCAAAGATCGATTCTTATGACAGCAGAGGAGACACCGTGCCCTAACTTTGTCACAAACTACCAAATCCCCCATCTATTCTTCTAAGGGCCCATTCACCTTTCCTAAATCATGTGCTCTCCCTACAGACCACCTCCCCTTCCCTATTAAGATGGATGTGATCCTGAATTCTGAGGCACTCTTCAGAGGAAGGGATCTCCCTGGGAGTCTCTCCTGGATACAGGAGGTACACCTGTTAATAAACTTTGGGTTGTTTTTCTCTTCTTAATCTGTCTTTGATTACAGGGGTCTCAGCTAGGAACTCAGAAGGGTTGAGGGAAAATTATTTTTTCTCCCCTACAACCCCAAGTATAGCAAAGAGATTAAGATGAGACCAGAAAATGGCAGGGTGGGGTGGGGTGTGAGGGGTGAATGAAAGACTGGGTAGAAAACGGAAAAACGAAGGGAAAAATCCTGCTCCAACCGCTGCCGCACCCCTCCCCATCCCTCCCAGCCCCCCCACCCCACCCCGCCCCGTGCCACAGGCCCCTCGCAAGGCCCCATGGTTCCCCCTTGGCTGCGGACTGCAAATAACCCCACTCACCTGCAGCTGTATGCAGGTGGGCAAAAAGGGCAGTGCCGGCCAGGAAGGGCAGAACATAGCACAGCCACATGGCTGAAATGAACAACCTCCAGCAAGTCCACAAGCTCTGAGGAGCTCATCTGAGCCAGGAATGTGGCAGCAAAAACTTTTAAGACTTCACCGGGGCAGCTCTGTAGGCTCCCTCCCAGAAAACATCCTCATATCACACCCCGTCCAATCCTGAGCCAGCAGAGAGAACTACCTGCCAATGAATGTAACTTACCCTCCCAAGCCCAGGCGGAGTATAAAAGCCTGAACAACACCCAGGGGGAACTGAGGGAACTGACATTCATTCCAGTCCAGGGCTATAAAAGCAGGTGATTTGGGGCTGGCCAGGTGGCCCAGCATTAAGTTGGCACGTTCTGCTTAGGCGGATGCCAGGTGCAGACCTAGGCACAGCTTGGCAAGCCATGCTAGGCAGGCGTCCCACATAGAAAGTAGAGGAAGATGGGCACAGATGGTAGATCACGGGCAGTCTTCCTCAAAAAAATAAAAATTAAACAGAAAGCCTGCCGTTGAGGATCCCTACGAAGCTTAGAGCCCGAGGGAGTATAGCCAAATAGCAGGGACAGGCTCTGGGCAGCTGAGTGTTAGGGCCCCAGCCTCAGAGGCACCCAATCACTGCAGCCCTCCCACCAAAGCGGACTTCCTGCCACAGAGCAGTGCTGGTCTCACTGAGCCCCTGTACAGACATGCCACTGGCCAGCCTTTCTGTGTCTTCTTCCTGCCTTCAGCCACCTCTGCCTCCCAGAAGTAACTTCCCCAGTTGAATCACTCAGAGTCGAAACTCTCTTAGATTCCAACCATTAGAATCTCCTCCTCTTCCTCCCAGTGACTCTAGATCCAGTCAGGTCCACTTTCCTGGGGCTCCCAGGGGATCTCTTTATTCAGTGCCTGGGGGATCACAAGCCCAATGAGGCAGCTCCCCAGTATTCAATCCAACACGCACCTCTCTCCAGACTCCCCTTTCCAACCTGCCTCAGGACATCTGCACCTCTGGACAGATCTGCCCCTCAAATTGAACAGGTCTACAAGCAAACTACACTACCCACCACACCAGCCTCTCTCCCACCCCGAGTTCCCTTAGCGTCACCATCCTTGGTCCTTTCTGATACCTTTTTCCCCTGCCTCATGGACTCAAAGTCAGCTCCTCCAAACCCTTTTCAATCCCACAGCCACTACCTTAGTCCAGGCTTTCATCCACCTCAGCCTAGAAAACTGCAAAGGCTTCCTGAACACTGTGCCTGTCCCCAGGTAGAACCATAAGGCCCCAAGAATTGAACACATAATGCCTCTATTCTACCATCAAAGCCCACAGCTGCCACAGCCTGCTGTCTGGCAGCACCCCCATTTCTCTGGCGGCACGTCCCCTGGGTTACTGTAAGAGTGGACTCCCCCCATCTCCTCACTCTGTCCCACCAAGATGCCACTGCTTAAGCATCTCCCTCCTCTGCATTACTCTCACCTCTGCCTTCCAACCCATCAGACCTGCACATGCTAATAGATCATCCCAATTAGATGGTGGTCATGGTGGCACAACCTCAGGCTTATACTAAAATCCACCTAACATACACTTTACAGGGTGAAGTATGTGATATATGAACTATGTCTCAATAATAATCACAATAATGCCATCCTGAAAGACTCCTTCTACTGAAAGCTGTGTCTTACCCACAACAGACATCTCTTGGTCTTTGGAACATCTCACCCATGCTCCTCAACCTTGGCAGCTTCCTAGAACCACCTGGAGAGTTTCTACTATCCATATGCCCAAGTCAAGGGCAAAACCAATTGAATCAGTATCCCTTGGGTTGAGCCTAAGCCTTAGCATCTTTTCAAGCTCCCTCGGCGATTTCAACGTGTAGGTGACTTTTAGAACCACTTGTCTAGCCCAGGGTGTGAACCTTCCTCATGCTGCCAAGCGAGTCCTGCCTTGAACCCCATCCTACCAAATTATACTCCCCTCACTAGATAATCAGCCACTCCAGGAGCAGGAACTATGTTCATTTCACCTTTGGCTCCCCTGAAAACGCTTTTTAAAAGTTCAACTATACCCACCATTAACAACCGTTCCACTAAGACCCTTCCCCTACACTTTTTCTATGGATGGAAACGTCAGGCAACAGAAAGTTTTAACAGTTTCTTAGGTTTCACACCCATTTTTATTAATTAACTTCTTTGACCATGACAATATATTTAGCTAGACCAGGTGTGGGTCCTGTCCCATCTCAGAGAGATTCTTTCGATTGCTAAAGATCACAAGGGGAGTGAGACTGTAAAGAGGCAGATGGAACCCAACTCTCCTGACAGCTGGTCCCAAGCCCTTCCCTTCATGATGTCAACCCTTCTTGAGGACTTCCTAGGGGCGGCAGTTCCAGCAAACTGTCTCATTCAGCTCATCCCTCCCCAACCAAAAAAGACTTTCAATACTTTAAGAATAATAGTATGCTGGGTTTGTTCCAAGGCAATTAAAGATGCTTGCAACAGAGATGAAGCCACAGCCACTCTTTCTGGGGGGCAGGAGAGGCTCTGACTGTCTAGGGCTCCGGATTTGGGGTGCTCCCCAGGAACTGTGCATGGCTGCCCTTCCCCCAACAAGCCACCCAGGTCGTCTTCTGAACAAATCGTTTCCCCTCCACCCCACCCGGCTTCCAGCCCCCTTCTTTTCTGCCCCATAAACTCCTTTTTCTCGTCCACTCTCGCCTTTGGACCCCAGACTCACAAGCAAGGCTGAGTCTTCCTCCTTGCAGATGCGCGCCACTTCTGGGTCCAGAAACCAACTGAAAAACTCAGGGCGGATGCTTGGGAAACCGGAAACCACCGAGTTTCCTGGGCGGCACCTGGGCTTATTTTCAAGAGCGCTGGGCCAGAGATTACAGGGCTGATTGACACCCGCCCTCCCCCAACCCTGGCTTGAAGGAAAGAAAGGTTGCTCCTCGTTATAAAAGCAGAAAAAAGGCGCTTATGGGCAGAGTGGGAGGGGAGCCAGCTGCACTTCGGTTCCTGCCTCCCAAACTCCTGGGCGGTTACTCCTGCCCATTGCGAAAATGCAGACCTGCCTGGGTCCCTGGAAACTGGAAGTCTGCAGGGGGATGTGGAATCTGGCTTATTTTAAACAGCATCAGAGGTGTTTCTGAGGCAGCCTCCTCCTCCACAGTGCCTGGACCTTGGATTCTCACAATAGAAAACCCTTCCTACAGCCTTGCTTCCCCCCGGAAAGGAAAGTGTCCACCAGGAGACCTTCCTGTTTGAATCCAGCTCCAGCTGGCCCAGTAGCACTTTACAGCTTACAAAATACTCAGGCAAAAAGCCCACTCTGGTCTTGGTACCTGACCTCTGCGGGTTGGAGGCAGTGATGCGGGTTGACCACGGATTCAAATATGCAGGGAATAAAATGTAAAGGATAGAGTGGGGATAGGAGGGAGGAAAGGGGGAAAGTGTTGAAGAAAGGAAGAGACAAGAAGAAAAAGCATGGAAAAAGCTAAAGGCGAAATACATTTCAAAAAATTTAATATTATTATTTCTAACCTTTATTTTCTGCTTCTATGTAGTTTGTCATTTGTTACCGCTTGACTTAAGCTGTTTGATCCATCTCTGAATGCATAAATGGATGACCATTTGAGAGTAAGTTGCAGAGAAGAAATGTGTGTGTGAGTCTTTTAGCCAGAAGAACAAGGTGTTTTGTTGTTTTTACATAACCAAAGTACAAAGTTCAAAGAGGATGATATTTTTTAAACCAACTTCATTCCAGAGTACTTTACATATGATGTACTGCATCTATTTGAAATGGACACCTGGCTGAATTTTGCCAATTGCACACACCCATGTCACCAGTACCACAGTGAAGATGTAGGTCATTTCCATCCATCGTCCCCAAAGAAAGGTCATGTGGTAAAATTCTTTGCCGCTAATAAAAGGCATAAGCTAGATTTTAATGTGTTGCTATGAAAAAATGTGTCCAACTCACTGTGAGGTGTAGGAGTCTGGAATTGGCCACCCCAACATATGTCTCTTTGGCATGATTATTTGAGGCTGGTTTCTTTGCAGACAGGAAAGCAACTGAAAAGTAGAACTTGCTTGCCCTTTGTTAGGAGACATTTACATTTGTAAGGTAAATCTCTATCTATAAAGATGCCTCCCTCTCTGTACCAGGAAGAAGGGGAGATGACCTTGTCTCTAGAAACTCTTAATCAATGCCAAAGGCAAGGACTTAAATCCGCATTTTGTTTACTGTACTTGTGTGGTAATCTCCCATGATTGACTCCCCCTCCCAACGTTGGCATTTCTTTAAGGATTAAGCATCTTTCCTTAGGTTAGCAACTGTTTGCTACGCTCACCTGTGACCACCCAGCTTGAGACAATAGACTTACCTCCTGCTACGCCCTCTGAGATAGCAGACCACTACCTGCTGTGTCCATCAGGCACTGTGCCAACAGGGCAATCTTGTGACTATTGTGGGAGGGACATTTCAATCACATGTGAAACACCCTGTTTGGGGGTATATAACCACTCTGTGCACCCCACTTCTTCAGTGCCCTTTCTTCCTTCACGAAGAAAGGCCCCGGGCCATGGTCCTCATAAAGCTTTGTTTAATTTTCTCTTGCTATTCTGTCTCATGTGAATTTAATTCTTTCTCCGGCCAGACGAACCCACATTAGGTAGAGGAAAAGTCCTCCTCCCCTACAGAAGCTTTTGTCAAAGGTTAAGAACAAGCAGAGGGGCTGGCCCCATGGCCGAATGGTTAAGTTTGCGTGCTCCGCTGCAGGCGGCCCAGTGTTTCGTTGGTTCGAATCCTGGGCGCGGACATGGCACTGCTCATCAAACCACCCTGAGGCAGTGTCCCACATGCCACAACTAGAAGGACCCACAACGAAGAATATACAACTATGTACTGGGGGGGCTTTGGGGAGACAAAGGAAAAAGATAAAATCTTAAAAAAAAAAAAAAGAACAAGCAGAATTATAACGCCAGTAATCCCACTTACATAATATATGTTTTAAATAGGGAGAACCTGGAAGATTCCTTACCAAATGTTTGACATTGATGTCTCCAGAAAATGAGATAACTTGGTGATTTTGACTTTCTCGGAACTATTGGAAGTCTATCTTTTAGTGTAATTATCCATCTGCATGGGAGTCAGGGAGAGAATAGCTCACTTTTAAAATATTGTAAAACTAAGCCCCAAACTCAATAAATTACAGATTTTTAAAAACCAAGATGTTAATTAAAACCCAACACCAGATACTTCCTCCCCTAAGACAATCTTTCACGTTTCCATAGCACTGAACCTTTCTTAAATTGCTTCTAAAAGGGATAATTTTAGTGCAGTAGACAGAGAAGTCACAACTAAGACAAAAGGCGTGGGCTGGAAACAAAAGGAGCGAAAAATCAAGTGCAGGCACTGGAGACCCTGTCCCAGTTATACTTCACCACATTCGAACCCTGCGTTGCCATACTGCCCTGGGGTCTTAGACAAAGTCAGGGCAGATCTTGTTCCCTGAGCATCGATTTGCCCTTGAGAAAGGTCCAAGGTTCTGCAGCAAGTCTGAAGAATCACAGTGACTTTCTGATCTCCAGAACTTTCAAGAATGTTTGGGCAAAGTCAGTGTCTGTCAGAGGATACAGCCCATTTGGGTGAGGCTCACTTGGGCTCACTCCTTGGCAGTGGCCTGAAGGAGAGGACTCAGAGGAGATGTACGGGTGGGTCTGAGGCCATGAGGGGCTTCCTGGGCAGCTGTGCTTTGCTCAGGTGAGGGGTGGGGTGGCAGCAGGAAGGCAGGAACTCAAGCAATAACCTCAGAGAAAGGAAGCACAGAAGTAAGTGCCGCAAGCCTCCACACTCCTCCTTCCTCCCCCAATCTCGCACTCCTGCCTCCTTCATCCCACCCTGTAGGGGGAAGTACAGAGACAGGGGGAGTACAGTAGAAACAGCAGGCTTCATGGGCCTTGTGATGGTGCCTGGCTCCCTTCTTCAGGAGACTCGTGATGAGGTCAAACTGGGAGAAGACTGCAAAAGTTATCCTTGAAGAGTAGGCCCTTATTTCCCACGCTGGCTTATTTACCAAATTCATCTTAATAGCATACAAAAACAAAACAAAACAAAATTCTGCTGTGATTTTTCCGGGCAACAAACGGCCCTGCACTCTCCCCATTCCTCATGGGCTTCAGGCCTCCCAGCACTGAGGCTCCAGGCTCCAGACCTGCTGCCTTCAGGCCAGGCCCCTCTCCTCCTGGACTCTCTTTACCTCTTGTCAACCTTACTCTGCTTATCTCTGCTACCTCATCCTTTTCCACTCCCTAGACCTGGCTCCTGAATATCTCTCACCTTCTTCAAAGGCTTTCTCCCCCTGACTACATATTCCTCAAACTTCAGGAAAAAACAAACACCAATAGAGAAATCCTGCAGGTCTCCAGGGGCTCCCAGTCTGGACATCAGCCCCCACATCCACTCACCCCTCTCTCTCTGTGTAAATGGAGAGTCAAAGGCCTTAACCCAGCATCTCAGAAGCCTCCCCACTTTGGCATTCCATGCAACCGTTGGTGTTATATGGGTAAACAAACTTTTGGGACCTCTGTCCCTGGTCTCATAGCTGAATCTAACAAGCAAGCTGTGGAGGATAAAGTCAGTACAAAATCCAGGCTGCACTGTGAAGGAGTCGTGCAGCCATCCTAAGCCTGTGTTAGAATGAATATGCAACCCCACATCTCTCGACTGAAGATGCCAGCTGGACAGATCCACAACAGAAAAGGTAAAGGGTACCTCGCTCTCACATTTCCCAGCAGCATTTCTTAAAGATTGAGGGAAAAAGTAAGACCATGGTCATCGCCTCCCTCCACACATAGACAACACCAACACTCCAAACCTTGTTTGATGCATAACCAGATAGTTCTTGTTTGTGTTATCCTTGAAGTATATGACTATTAGATGCATAAGCCCTTTCCTACACATACACTGCTTTGCTAAAAAGTATATAAACTGCACTCAGATCTGTAGACCTCAGAGCAGTTCCTCAGAACACTCTGTCGGACTATTTCCCAGGACTTGACCTCCTCACCTTGATTGTCAAGTGAATTCCTGAATTAACCTTTACCTGGACTCCTTATTTCAGCTGACGTGTACACATGTGCTTTTATTTCAGGACATGGGACAATGATATTCATCAGAACTGCGGACTATGGAGACCCCCTGTCCCCCGGAAGCTTAAAGCACCGTGCAGTAGAGAGGAGAAGAGAGTGTGGGCGCCCCTGACTCCAAGTCTACTGATCACTCCTAGCAAAAGGATACTGAAAAGAAGTTCAGGACAGTCCCTTCCCTCCAGGGACCAGGCAGGGATGTCAGAGCCGCCAGGAGAGGTTGTGAAAGTCCATCAAAGAAAAATCATTACAAGAAAATCCCTATATCACACTTTGAAGCTCACAAAAATGATCGGAAAACCAAAGCCCTAGCTCAGGTGACATCACTGAGGTTGGCGGTAAGGCTTTGTGAGACCTGTAGGGAGAAAGAAGGACATTTCTAGGACTGCAGCCCAGTAGCTCCTGTGTCTTGGGGGCTCCAGAAAGGACCCTCTCTCTTTAGCAGTGCTGAAGAAGCTCTTTGGATTTCTGAGGTTTTTATTCTTATTTGCTGACTTTGTAGATGTCGAGTTCTTTGAAAATCTTGGAGTTAATTTGCTTTGACCTTGTCTAAGTGTGAAATCTGAGACTGTGCCTGTGCAGGAAACAAGGGACTGGCCCTGTCACCATGGCCCCAAGTGAAGGTCAATTTTCTGTGTCAACTTGCCTAGGCCACAGTACCCAGATCTTTGATCAACGTTTTTCTAGATGTTTCTGTGAACTTATTTTTTTAGATGAGGTTAATATTTAAATAGGTAGAGCTTGAGTAAAGTAGATTACCTTCCATAATGCAAGTGAGCTTTATGCAATCAGCTTAAGGTCATAATACAAAAATATAATCCTGTCCTCCCCCAAGGCAGAGGAACTCATGGGGAGACTGCTTTCAGACTTGAACTTCAGCATCAGTTCTTCCTGGGGTCTCCACTTGGTGTCCTACCCTACCCCACAGATTTTGGACTTGACGACCTCTGCAATGACATGAGCCAATTCCTAAAACTAAATATCTCTCCATATGTATTGGATACATAAATGTATATATAAAATATGTATATTTTCATATATAAGTACATATTGTATATATTATATAATATATAAATATATAATAGAAATACTTTATAATTTATAAAAGTAAATATGCATATAGTAAATACATTTGATATAAGTATATATTAGAAAGTAACACACAAGCACACACACAAATATATTTTCTAAAACACTTTCACTAAATGTTTCAAATGCTCCAGCTTGCCTAGTAATATGCTAGCTTTAGCCTTAACTAAATGTTAGTTTAGCCTTCACATCTAAATATTTATGTTTTCCTTGGTGTTGATTTTTATAATTCCTATATGTTGTATTGGGTTTGTTGCAGTAAGCCAGCTTCAATCAGTTGTGGAATTCAGACAAGGAAGCAAATGGGTGGTTTTCCATTGAATTACTGCTAACACCATCTTAAAAATGTACCAACACTGAATCCAGTCACTTCTCGCACTTCAACTCTTTCCATCCTGGAACCATCCTCTACGACCTGAACAGGTAGGCCTTCCAGCTGGGCTCCTTGCTGACTCCCATGCCTGCTGTCCATGACCCATGTAACAGACAAAGTGTCACATCTCTGAAATTGTGCCTTAGAACATATCCTCTCCACCACATCCCACAGAACACCCCAGTGTCTTCCCTTCTTATGCACAATGGAGCCCAGTCCCTCACATACAAGGCCCTCAGGACAGGGCCCCTCTGACCACTCTCGGCTCATCTCATCACTCTAAGCCTGGCTCACTCGTCTGTACTCATATCAGTCACTGGACACTGCCCAGTCCTGTCTCAGGGCGCCTGTTCCTGCTGTGAATCCCCATGTGTATCTCCTCCCTAAGGCTGCTCCTCGCACCATTCAGGTCTCACTCACGCATCCAGTAGTCAAGTCCACAGAAACATCATGTCCAACACAACTGTCTGAAATGTAATGTCCTGCCATCTCCCCTCACCAATCTTCTAGCCCAAGCATATTTTTCTCCAAGGCAATTATCACTAATTCTATACCACATTTCATATGTTTAATGTCATTACCACTGGCATATATGTTCTTTGAGCAAGAGATCTTGTCTGTTCCTTCACTGCTGTATCCTCAGCATCATCCCCAGCACACAGTTGGGCCTGAATAAACGTGTCAAATGAATGAATATGTCAGTACAGCGATTTAGAGAAGAATTTGACCACGTGCATGAAAAGGCTTAAAAATCTTTGAACTCTTTGACCTAATACTTACCACGTGAGTGGCCTATGGATTTTAAACATCCAAAGTACAGGGGAATCTTTATGCAAAACAATGCTTGCCAAATCATTATTTACAAGAAGAGGAGACGAAAATAGATGGATACAAATGGGGTCTGGTAATATCTCTTTGCTTGAAATGGTATGAAGTTTGTAAAAGAGGTGTAAAATTTATGCAGAGTTTATAACATGGAAAAGTGTTTGTTGTATAACAGCAAATTTCATTTCATAAAGTAACATTCAGAATAACCCATAACATGTGAATGCAACTTTGTAAAATGAACAAACACACACATATTTAATTTTATTTTATATACTATTATTTATATAACACATAAATGATAATTTACAAGTTACATAAGTATAAATTATAATTTATATAATATGCAAATAATATTTACATAATAATAGTACATACATACTATTTTATTACTATTATATTATATGTATATATATGTATATTTCATATATGTAACACATATAAAACCACAGAATGAAAATGAGGACCGCTACAGATAGCAAGTCCAGACAGCACCTTTCACAGTGGAGTCTATGAAGTTTCAACAATGCAACACTTAGTGATTTTCTGAGGACAAACCATATTTCTATATTTCCTCTATGCATTTCAAAGTTTTCTATGATCGAACAGGTTTTTATTTTCTAATATAAAAAACATATTTGAACTTTCAAAAGAAAACATTTGAAGTAAAGTGATAAGGAAAAGAAGTCCAGATCTCCTTCCTACCTCAACCTGACACAAATCTCTCCTTTGGACTTCACAGCGCAGAAATCCCTACAGATGGCTCCTCGGAAGAATACATAAACTCTTCCTCCACAATCCACGATCCATCCTGTGGTTAAAGAGATGGTTAAAGAGCTGAGCAATAAAGGCGATATTAAGAATAGCATCCATTTATAGGTTACCGCTTGTCGTATATATATATAAATGTATGTATCTATTTCTACACGTGTGTACATGTATGTATATTTTTTATCCCATCACACCTGAAGGGGTTGGATGGATTCTTCCCTTTCTAAGCTTCAGAATCTGAGTCCCTGAGAACTTAAGCCTTGGATCACAGAAAGTGTTGGTCTTGAGAATTAAAGGACACTCAGGACCTGCCCAGCCCACATGGGCATCAGTCATACGGGCAGAAGCATCTCACGAGCAGGAAGAGCAACTGAGATCCCAGGATCTTTCACACTCACAGTCTGTCCACACCCCGTGGAACAGAGCTGAAGGACGGGCCAAGGTAAGAGTTCCAGTCTTTCTTCAGTTGTGGGTGGCAGATGAGTGAGTCGTTCAGCTAGCAGCAGGGTGCCTGGTGTTCCTACAGCCATCTTTAGTTCCTCTGCTGAGGATTCCAGCTGCACATACCACTGTGTATTGGTTTGTGAGTAGGCTTCTCTTCAGAAACGTACACAGGACACCTCGAACATTAACACCCATCATTGTTAACTGAATCCTACTAATTGGACAATCTCCTAACTCCCACTGAAAATTAGCCTCAGGCTGGCATCTGAGAGTTTGGATCCAAAGCAGGAAGTCATTTAGGGGTTTAGATCTTGCCGATCTGACAGGATGTTCTGAAAGGCAGCTTTCTACAGGCAGAAGACCGAGAGTGAGCTCTAAGTGGGAAATGAAGTCCTGAGGAGAGAAGAAAGATGAGCAGAATCTAAAGCAAACCATCGCATTTACTATACAAAAGTTTTTGGAATATATTCCCAGCCTTTTAAAAACGTTGATATAAAATACACAAAACATCCATTTTAACCATTTTCAAGTGCACAATTCAGTGTCATTTAGGGCATACGCAATATTGTTCAACCATCACCTCTATCTAGTTCCAGAGCAGTTTCATCACCCAAGAAGGAAGTTGCTTAGCCTCAAGCAGTCACCCCCTGTTCCCCTCTACCCCCAGCCCATGGAAACCGCTAATCTGCTTTCTGTCTCCATGCGTTGGCCTCTTCTGGATATTTCATATAAAGGGAATTGTATAATACGTAGCCTTTTGTGTCTGGCTTCTTTCACTTATCATATTGTTTTCAAGGTCCATGCATGTTATAGCATGTATGAGTATTTCATTCTTTTTTATGGACAAAGAATATTCCATTGTATGGATATCCCCTTTTCCCTTAGTCATTCATCAGCTGTCGGACATCTGCATTTGCAGTTGTCTTTTAAATCATAGAGGGAGAAAAAGAGGAATTACAAACAAACAGAAAAAACAACAATACTGGCTTTTACATTTAGCCATTTAGTCATCTTTCCCAGTGTTCTCTATTTCTTTATCAAGCTTGAAGTTACTTTCTAATGTCCTTTTATTTCAGCCTAAAGGGCCTCTGTTAGCATTACTTGTAGGTCAAACCCACTAGAGATGAACTCCCTCAGCTTTTGTTCATCTGGGAAGGTCTTAATCTCTCCCTTATTTCTAAAAGATACTTGTGACAGATAACAAGAGATTTTCACATATTGAGGTATGTGAGGTAGCTACTCAAGTTCAAAACTGATTAGGCTTAAAATAAAAAGCCTGACTTATGTCCTATCAAACATACATTGTACATCTGCTTATCCTTATGTCAAGAATGCACTCTCTTAAGATAAGAATGCATACCTCCCCTCCTACAGCCTACTGGTAATGCCCTGTTGATAACGTGGATTAATCCCTTCTCGGACAACTCAATACCTCTTTGCAACTGAGTACCTCTGAAATTTGGATGAAAATGTATCCTAGGTGTGTTTAATGTATGTCCTTTGTTCTAAAAACATATAAGACTGTACTGGACCATATACTTCTCCTTCTAAGGCCTTCCCGGGTTAGAATCCTCACTCTGGCTCATGATAAACTCACCCCAATTCTGATTTATAGGTTGGCTATGGATTATTTACCTCAACACAGATATAGAATTTTTGGTTGACAGTTTCTTTCAGTCTTTAGATTTGTCTTCACGCTGCCTTCTGGACTACATAGTTTCTCCAGAGAATTCGAGTGTTAATCATATTGAGGATGCCTTATGGGTTCCTAGTTACTTCTCTTTTGCTGATTTCAAGATTGTTTATTTGTGTTTGGATTTGACAGTTTGATTAGAATAAGTCTCTGTGTGGATTTCTTTAGCTTTATGCTGCCGGAGTTTGATGAGCTTATTGAATGCATAGATTCACGAATTCCATTCAATTTGGGAGGGTTTTGACCATTATTTCTTCAAATACTCCTTTGATGTTTCTCTCTCCTCTCACTTGGGGGCTCCCATAATGTGTATCTTGGTATCCTGGATGGCATACCGCAATCTCTACAGCTCTCTTCATTTGTATTCATTCTTTTTTCTTTCTGCATAATTTCAATTGTCCTACCTTCAAGTTTGCTGACTCTGTTTTTGCACATTCAAATCTGCTGTTGAACCTCTCTGGTGAATTTTTCATTTCACTTATTACACATTTTAGCTAAAGTATTTCTATTTGGTTCCTTGAAAAAATTTCTCTCTCTGGGGCTGGCCTGGTGGCACAGCGGTTAAGTTTGCACATTCTGCTTCGGCAGCCCGGATTTGCCGGTTCAGATCCTGGGGGCAGACATGGCACTGCTTGACAGAGCCATGCTGTGGTAGGTGTCCCACATATAAAGCAGAGGAAGATGGGCACGGATCTTAGCTCAGGGCCAGTCTTCCTAGCAAAAAAGAGGAGGATTGGCAGTGGATGTTAGCTCAGGGCTAATAGTCCCCCAAAAAAGAAAAAGTTTCTATCTCTTTATTGATCATCTCTGTTTGGTGAATCATAATTCTTCTGGCTTCTTTCACTTCCTTGTCCCTGGTTTCCTTTAGCTCTTTGAGCGTATTTAAGATAGTTGTGATGTAAGCTTGGTGAGCTGAGGAGTTGAAAGAAAGGTTTCATGGACTCTCAAGGTCTGGTAGTAGTGCTCTTTTATTCAGAGAATGGCATGAGGACAGGACCCATGGGCAGTGAAGAGTTGCAATGTGTTGAGGGTAGGGTTCAATTTATAATGCATAGGTATGTGAGTTAATTTTTACCAGACAAAGGAAAGATCATGCAAAAACGTCATTAAAATGGTATCAGTGCAGGTGGGGTGTGGTTACGTGTGGTCATATAACTTTAAATATGAATCAGGTCAGGATGTTTTATACTTCCGGGTCGGTGATATACATCACATGTAGTCCAGAATGCCTTGGGCTTCTCTCCCTGGAGCAGCCTTGATCCATGGCAGTTGATTTAAATTCTTTCTCTAGTAAGGCCAATGTCTGGGCTTCCTCAGGAATAGTTTCTGTCAATTTATTTACTTCCAGTGAATGGGCCATACTTTCTGGTTTCCTTTAATGCCTCATAATTTTTGCTGAAAACTACACGTTTAGAATATTATAATGTGATTACTCTGAAAATCAGATTTCCCCCCATTCTGGTCCTATTTGTTATTACTTGTTGTGGGTTGTAGCTGTTTCTTTAGTGAATTTTCTTAGCTATTTCTATCTAGACTATAGTCTTTGTTATCTGTGGTCACTCAAGTCTTAGATCTGTTAGCTTAGTGGCCAGCTAGTGATTTGACAGAGATTTCCTCAAATGTCTGGAGCCCAAAAGAGAAAAGGAAACACAACATTTTCCAGTCTTTGGAGCTGGGATCTGAGTTTGCGTATGTGTGTGTGTTTGTGTGTGTGTGTGTTGGGGCATGCCTTCTACACTCATATGGGCAGTTTACAACTCTGCTTTGCCTTCCCTTCCTGCTCGTGTGGAGACTGAAGAGCAGCCAGTGATATGATCTCATGGCCTCCTCAAGTCTCTTCTGATCACGTGCTACCTGGGCATTTGCATGGCCTTCTAGATTCCTGGGAATTTGTAGAAGTTTTCACAGCCGCTATTGCCCAAAACACCTCACTCTCCAGCTTTTCCTCCCAGGCTTTTCTGCATGTCTATTATCTGCCTCAACTGATGTTTTTTGCCCCAGGTGACAGCTGCTGGCTCACTGGCATTTACATATTTTTGTGAGATGCCCTTTTCCTTAGCTCCTTCTCTGCCCTGAGAGAGTTCTGAGTGAGGGTAATTAAAGACAAGCTGTTTACCTTCATCCTGCAGATCATAACAGAAAATCATCAAATTCTTTGAGAACAAGGTCTACTCTGACTGCTCTGGCATCAAGAACCCACACTAGGGGCCAGCCTGGTGGCGCAGCAGTTAAGTGTGCACGTTCTGCTTCTCGGCAGCCCAGGGTTTGTGGGTTTGGATCCTGGGTGCGGACATGACACTGCTTGGCAAAAGCCATGCTGTGGCAGGTGTCCCATGAGTAAAGTAGAGGAAGATGGGCATGGATGTTAGCTCTGGCCCAGAATAGCTCAGCCAAAAGAGGAGGATTGGCAGTAGCTAGCTCAGGGCTAATCTTCCTCAAAAAAAAAAAAAAAAAAAAGGAACCCACACTAGAGGCACAGGCTGCCATTTTCAAGATCACAGCTGAGCTGAGGCACAGGATATGGGCCAAGGCTAAGTGAAGATACCACAGAGCTCTCCTACTCATTTTCTGTTGCCTTTTTCTATTTTTAGCATTTTCTGGGTAGCTATTAGCACTCCATGATATTCTAAAGTTCTGAAGAAGTTGAGTCTGACAATTTTTGCTAGTTTTTTCATTGTTCTGTGTGGGGACAAGGCCCTTAAAGTTCCCTATGCCACCATATTCTCTGATGTCACTCCCTTCAGCCTCTTTTCAGTTGTACTTATGCATCACACATACTGGTCTTCTAAGGGCTTCCAGGGAACTCATTCATTTGGTAAACATGTGTTAAATGCTTACTTTATTCTGGGTACTATGTATAAGGAGTGGAGTCTGAACAAAAAGAATCAAGCTTTCAGCCCTCAGAGATGACACAGCCTAGATGGAAGTGGAAGACAGGGAAAGAAACTCTAACAACACGTTGAGTGTTTTAATTATCTTATTTCTGTGCTTTGAACTTCTCAATATCAATATTTATACAGACAGTATTAATTTACCTGTACCTATCATTACCAATTAATTTTTCTGCTTACTTTCTCTCTTATATGTCTGTATGACCTTGTGAATATATTTAGAGTAGATATTTTGCTAATAAATGAAGTTATGTTGATATGAAAATGTCTTTTTTAGTCTTATACATGCCAGACAGATTTCCCAGCCCCAAATTCCTAGCGTGACGTGGGTTCTCCCTCAAGCTCCTGCGATGTTATTTCACTGTCTTTTGGCTGCCGTTCCTGGCTGGGAGAATTTATTTATTTGTATTCTAAGTGTAGTTGTTCCTGTTACCACACAAACATGTGGTTCTCTTGCCTGATTCTCCCAAAAAGCCAATTATTATGGCATCAGCTTCTAAAAGGAAAAAGCTTTATTGCAAGGTTGGCATGAAAGGAGACAGGAGACAAACTCTCTCAAATCTGTCTCGCTGATTCAGGGTTTGGGGTGAAACTTAAGAGGTCAGGGAGAACAGGCCAGTACACGGAAATGCTGCAGGGGCAGCTTTCGACTGGTGGGCTTTAAACATTTATGGCAAAGTGTGGAGGGGGCTTGAACGCCTGATCTTCCTACACAAGTGATGCCTCACTTCTGATGAGAGTCAGACTTTCAAGTTCTGGTCATGTCCTGGTTCTTTGGTTCTGTGGGGTGAGGAGAATCTTTAGTTCTCAGATCTTTTCTGGTCAAGATTTTCTCCTCTGTGCATGCTCTGGCTAGGTAACTTGCAAATTTTTGGCTTGCCCCTGAAAAAACTTCTGTTGATAAGAGGGGATAAGTTTGAACTGGTCCTAGAGGGCCCATGGTTCCATTTCCTTTTAGATGGCCTGCTCTTTCTTTTGGGATCATCGTATGTCTTTACCGTATGATGTTCCAGTGAAATATGAATCAATGTGAGTCTCTTTTTGTTCTTATTATTCTCTATATATTTGCTTAATCCTTAGCCATGATCTCTTTACAGAATACCTCCCTCCATTTACTCCCTTTTCACCTTCTGGGACTTTAAGTAGACTAATATAAACCTCTTCATTCAATCACTGTATATAATGTGGTAGGTGGAATAATGGCCCCACAAATATGTCCAAAGCCTAATTTCTAGAACCTGTGAATATGTTACTTTGTATAGCAAAAGAGACCTTGCAGATGTTACTAAAGGCATGGAACTTGCAATGAAGAGATGATCCTGATTTGGGAGGGAGAGTTAATCTAATCACATGGGTTCTTAAAGGTGGAAGACACTGAAGAAGAAGTGTGAGTCAGATGGAGTGTTGAATTTCATCTGTATTACTTTCTACATCTTCTAAGCTATGATCATCCCTTGTCTTTGTTTATTCTTGAGTTAATTGGTGAGTTGCATTGAAAGATTTAAAGTTTAAATGCCACTGCATTCTTGGTATATGAACTTGGTCAAGGGATTTAATTGCTGTAAAGTGTATCTCTGGATACAGTCTACCTTTTTTCTCACGATTTTTTCATCTGAATTCTTAAAGGTGATTTTCCTATAGTGTTTTTTTCCTTATTGTTCCCTAACTGGTTTTAGGACCAATGTTACTCATGTCTAATCAAATCAGGTGTTTGACTTTCCCATTATTTCTCCATTTCCTTGAATATTTGATATAAGATCAGGAAGCCGCCTTGAAGGTTTGTTAGAACTTACCTGCAAAACATTCTGGATATGTCTGAAGTGAAGCAGAACTTTTACAACTGCTTTAACTTCTCTACTTGCAGAAAGTCTTTTCCAGTGCCGATAATTTCTTCACAGGTTTAAGACTGTTGAACTCTCCCCATATCTGCAATGACACATTTATGTCAGATAACTCTGTTTTCTTCTTAATTAATTTTGAATATTTTATTTCTCTTTTTCTTTTTTTAAAGATTGGCAACATCTGTTGCCAATCTTTATTTTTTTTTCCCTTCTTCTCCCCAAAGCCTCCCAGTACATAGTTGAGTATTATAGTTGTGAGTGCCTCTGGTTGACGCCACCTCAGCATGGCCTGATGAGCGGTGCTACGTCTGCGCCCAGGATCTGAACTGACGACGAAACCTTGGCCGCCAAAGCAAAGTGGGCAAACTTAACCACTCGGCCATTGGGCCGGCCTCTTTATTTGTCTTTTGAAAGAAACATGTGGTATCAGCAGGCTAGGCGATCAGCAGTGGCAGGTGCCTGATCAGCCTTGGTAAGTGGAGAGCCACAGTACTGTGCATGTGCAGTCTCCATCCCAGTCATCACGGCCACTTTGCACAGGACTCCCTGAGCAAGCCCTGTCGTCTTGGGGAGAGGCTGAGTGACACTCTCCCTCAAGTCACCTCCCCCGCTCGATTACAAGCAGCCCCTACCACCTGGATACCCTCTGCTGTACCACATGCACATCAATAGCTTCACCCACTCAGCCCTAGGCAAGAGGTCTGTGAAAACATTTCTCCTCCATCTCTCAATTTTCCACCTTTATTTTTCTCAAGTTCCTAACCAGCCAACCAACACATTAGCCACTGTCCATGACTCCTTCATGCACTGCTTAGGGGAATCTTTCACACTCTCCACCTCCCAGGGGCCTGTTTGGGTTTTGATACCCAGTTCCTGACTTGATAACCATTCTCAAAGCTGTTCAGGTGTCAGCTCCTAGGCTTACTACTTTTGCTTTAGATTCTCCTGTTTATATCTGAATCAGAGGCACGTATTCCCTTGGACTTTTTAAAATTGCAGTGATTTTTCAATTTAGCATTTCTAAGGGCTTTCAGCAAGAAGTCAATGTCAGCTTAGAAAAAATTGTTTCAAAAATCCAGAAAAGTCAGGGGCCGGCCCGGTGGCAGAGTGGTTAAGTTCGCACGCTCCACTGTGGCGGCCCAGGGTTTCGCCGGTTCAAATCTTGGGTGTGGACATGGCACCACTCATCAAGCCATGCTGAGGGGCTTCCCACATGCCACAACTAGAAGGACCCATAACTAAAAACATACAACTATGTACCGGGAGGCTTTGGGGAGAAAAAGGAACAATAAAATCTTAAAGAAAAATCCAGAAAAGTATATTTTTATGAAGCGCCACACCCATAGAGACAGGTGGACAAATCATAAGTGTGCAGTGGATTTTCACAAAATAAACATTGGGATAAGCAACAACCACATCAAGAAACATTTCCAGCATCCCAGGAAACCCTCTTGAATCCTATTCAGTCATACACTAACCCTCTTCCCCAAAGGCATCATTCTCTTGATTTTTAATACCATAGATGAGTTGGGTCAGTTTTTGATAGAATGGAATTGTACAGTGGATGTCCCTCTGTTCTGGCTCTCTCACCCAACAATATGTCATGGGGCCTCATCCTCATTGCTGTGTGTGTTTAGTTTATTCACCGTCATGTTTATACGGTGTTCCATTGTATGACTAGACCATACTTCCCGTCCTCTACTGTTCATGGGCATTTGTGTTATATTCAGATTTTACAAATTGTGCTGCTATGGATAATTTTTTCATGTATTTGGCACACATACGTGTACAGGTCTCTCGGGTACATACCTAGGAGTGGAAATGCTGGGTCATAGGGTGAGCTAATGTTTGCCTTTAGTAGGTACCACTAAAGAAGTTTTTTAAGTATTTGAATCAATTTACTCTCCCACTAGCAATATCTAAGAGATAGAATTAGTCCAAATTCTTGCCAACAATTGACTTTGTCTGACTTTTTCATTTTAGCCATTCTGGGAGGTATACAGTGATACCACATCATGGTGTCGTTTGAATTTCCCCTCTGATTAAAAATGTTGAGCCATTTTTCATGAATTTATTGGCCGTGTAAATGTCCTCTTTTCTGAAACCCATGTACAAAAGCATTGTTCATATTTCTCTTAGATTATCTATTACATTGTCTCTTAACTGATTTGTTGAGTTCCTAAACCTGTGTGATATTTTTAATTAGAACGAAGCTAAATACTTAAGCAGGTTACACTTTCAGAAAAATGTCTTTTCATCCAAAAAGAAATAACTTTATGGAAATTTCTGATTGTAATGCATTCAGGATCATTATTTTTAACGGTGATGCACATATATCAGTTCGATTTTTCCCACTTTATACGGATAAAAATCTGGGGAATATGTGTGGGAATGGATATTAAGGGCGTAGGACAATGGTGGAAGAAGATAAAGTTGAATGAGGCTAAATTTTCTGTTATGAGCCCACTTAGCCCAGATCCTGCACTTAATGTTGCAGCTCCCCTCAGAAAGGGCTCAAGTAGTTTCTTTGGTTGGTTGGCTGAAACGTGGACCAAAACTTGGCTCACAGTGAGTGAGCTAGAAATGTTGGACCTGCCTTGGTTTACTGTAGAGGAAGGATTCAAAGACTTAGGGAGATTGGAATGTTAGAGTGGATTTGTCATTTAAGACCTACCCACTCACCCTGGGGGGGTCTGGATGACACAGCTTTCATAATAAACAGTGAGAAAGAATTTTGCAAGGGGAGCCCTAGCATCCTTAAAGAGTCCTGGGATCTCTCTTCTCTTTAGGCCAGGCCTTACACTGATAACTGCAGCCACTGAAATGGGAAACCTAAATGCGATGCAAGTAATTGGATCCTAGTGTTGCAGGGGCCCGTTGGCACACTCAACTGCCAAACGTAAGGAGAGTGTAGTTAGCAGAATGGACAGCAGAGTCAAAGCAGCAATCAGAACAGTCTGACCTAAGGAGACCTATGGTGTTGCCTAGTTGAGCATGGTGTTCCTAGAACTGAAATATAGGAAGCCAACTAAATCCTTCATTGATATGTGGAAGCAGAAGATTTTAGGTCCAGTGAACAGAAGTCTAATTGAATCAAAAATAGAGTCATGGCCCCTCAGTCAATTCCCAGACTTGAACCAGTTTATAGGCTCAGCACCCAATGAATGAAGGGGAGGCAGGATCCATAAGAACAGACATAATCCTCTATAGAAACAAAGAAATAACCAATAAACAACCAAAAGATGGGGGCTGAGCCCTCAATGGCCACGGTCCTGGAGACAAGCTAGGGGCGATGTCCCAGTCCCTGTGATCACATGGCCTGGTGGCACAAGTTTCTACTGAATGGACACGGACAAAGGAGCAGTGAAGATGACCCAGCTGAGGACTGACCACAGTAAAGCCCATGACACGCTGGGCACCGACTGGGCAAAGGTCCTATCTACACTCTGCTGCTCAGAGCTTTCTCCCGTCCCCACCTGCAACAGACTCAGCAAACATGCAGATTCTGGAAGGTTTCAGTGCTTCCATTTATTCCTTCTCTCAAATTTTAGAAATCTTTTCCTTTCACTGACCCATCAATTACTCACAGCAAGAATTTAAATACAAATATTGACATCCAGATTCTTATTTTCAGTAAGGAAGAAGTTGCAGCTCAGTGCATCAAGAAGTTAAGACAGGGATGGAGAAAACCCAGCTCCGCCTGCTGGAACAAGAAAGCTGATCAGGGAAAAAACAGGTCAGTGTGGGGAGGGGTCCTGGGGGAGACCAGTCACCCCACAGCCTCACATTTTACTAATAGAAATGCAGACACATTCAGATGCCCTTTGCAGAAAGAGAAGTCAGAGGTTCTTGAAGTCACAATGGGAGATGGGACATGAACAAATCTTGCATCACTCAGTTCCCCACAAGGCAGCTGTCTCACACTATGGAAGAAATAATTATGAACAAATTCACGTCAGTCACTGTAAGTGGTGACATTCTGAACAGCCCATTGCATGCTCAAAATGTCTCAAAAACTCCCCAGAACCCAGTTCTGTTCCTTCTGCCCCAACCTCTCTCCCTCTTCAGGCTTCTAGCATCTCACCTGCAGTGAGAGACACATCAGAGCCCTGGGCACTGTCGCCTGCAGTAGAACAAAACCAGACATGGTCAGAGTCTACAGGACAGGAGACTAAAGGAGGAACTGTGGGGTGGGGGAGCTCCCGCCATGGGCTCCCATCTACACTATTCCAAGGGTCTCAGGGATCAGATCCCGCCACTCCATACATACTTGCAGCCTGAGTGTGGTTCCCTCCATTTCTACCTGTGGGAAGAAAATATCCTGTGAGAAAACAGAGAAGAGTTTCTAAAGGAACCTCCTAGTCCTGGACTCCAGGGAAATTTCCAGAACTGTGACTACGGACTTAGGGCAGGATTAGGAAACATGAGGACAGTACATGTGTGGGGACTGGACCAACTGCCCGCCTGGAGGTCTGTCCTCAACAGTGACCCTCACCTCTGACCTGTACTCCCGGGAATCACGTCCCCTTGACCAGATGCATCAAAGTGATAAATTTGTGCTTCATTTTCACGTGTGCTTTACTAAAGAGTAAGTGTTAGCACATAGGAGCCCAGACCAGGAAAGCACATGTGGCTGTGAATGGGATTTCCCATTAAGGAGGCAGGACAAACTGTTGCCTGGGCCTAAAACCCCCCAGTGGGACAAAAATACTGACCCCGCCCCTTCCCTACCTGAACGCTTCTTCCTTCAGATCACAGTTCCAGTGACCACAAGGAGAATCAGGCCAGCAATGATGGCCACAATGGGGATGATAGACTGCGGAGGTGGTGCTGACAGAAGGGAAGGGAAGAGAAGGGAAAGTGAGGGCCCTGACCCTTGGGCCTCAGCCTTGACCCTGCTGAAGGTCTCCAGAAGGGCTCCTGATTTCCCTGATAAGAGGCTCTGAGCCCACATCCCCCTTCTTACCCCATCTCAGGGTGATTGACTAGGGCAGCCCCTCATGCTGTACATGGCATGTGTATCTCAGCTCCTGCCCTGAAGGCACCACCACAGCTGCCCACTTCTGGAAGGTCCCGTCCCCTGCAGGCCCGGTCTCCACAAGCTCGGTGTCCTGGGTCAGGTCCTCCCCATCACACTGCCAGGTCAGGGTGATCTCCCAAGGGTGGAAGTCCAGCACCCAGCACCTTAGAGTGACTTCATGGTCAGAGATGGGGTGGTGGGTCACATGTGTCTTTGAGGGGTCTGAGGAGAAGGATCAGAAAATTCAGGAACTTTACATCTGTCTTGGGCCACTGAAGCAGCGCTCATGTGAACATCCTGAGAATGGACAGGACAATCTGGGTGGGGAAGGGAGCACAAAATCCACACACCAACCTGAAAACAGGAAGCTGGGATAGTCTGTATTCTTTGGAAATTTCTAGAATCAAAGAGAGCCATCCTAGGGTAGGAGGCAGGTTTCTGAAAGGGACAAAAGGGATTAAGGTCATGACCTGGGTAGAGGACAAGCGACTACAAAAGCTAGAGTCAGACCCTAAACATATTGGGTGTGGGACAGAGGACAAGGCCTGAGAGATAAGGTCCCCCGTGCTTCCCAGAGCTGTTGCCAGAGTCAAAGGGAACCACTGATCAGTTGTTTCAGGGACGGCTTCCTCCTCCATCCCCAGAGACACTGCATCCTTTAATCCTCTACAGAGAAGGGGGCACTCTGGGCTAGTCGGGCTCTGGTAGCCAATCTGAACACCTGGGTGTATTCCTCACTCTCCCCACCCATGGGAGGGGCAGTATTCCAGCTTAGATCCCATTTTCGTCCCCTACTAGGCAGACACTACCTTCAGCCCGAGCAGAGATCAGGAAGGCATCCTCGGCCTCTGGTACCCCCGCGCTGCAGCGTCTCCTTCCCGTTCTCCATGTATCTGAGGAGCCACTCCATGCACGTGCCCTCCAGGTAGTTCCTGAGGCCCTCTGCCTCACCGGCCGCCTCCCACTTGTGCCAGGAGATCTGAGCCACCTCCAGGAGGGCAGGTCCTCTTTCAGGGCGAGGTAGTCAGCGCCCTCACAGGCGAACTGACTGTACTGCGGGGCCGGCACCTGTCCTGTCCCAGGGCGCATCCACGAAGCCACCGGAGGGTGTGAGACTCTGGCCCCGCCCACACAGTTAGCTGGTCCACTTAATCCCGCTCCCTTGAGAGACCTATGGGCTGTGACTGGTCAGTGCCTTTTCAGCAAAACTCGAAAACAATCCCAAAACCCAAGCGAATCTCTGCGGGCTCTTCCCGGATCGAGGGCCCTGATGGCGTACCTCCGAGTGATCCTGGGGGATGGAAGTCGTGCCCTGGACCCCGGGACCCTCTCTCACTAGCCTTGCTTCGGGTGTAGTAGCCGCGCAGGGTGTTCAGACTCCCACGGAAGCTCTGTGCCGTGTCCTTATAGATGCGCATTTTACGGTGCCAATACTCGGGCTCCTCCTGCCCCACCCACGGCGCCAGCGGTTCCATCCTCGGACTCGCGGCGTCGCTGTCGAACCGCACGAACTGCGTGTCGTCCACGTAGCCGACGGCGATGAAGCGGGGCTCCCCGCGGCCGGGCCCGGCCGGGACACGGCGGTGTAGAAATACCTCCTGGAGTGGGAGCCTGGGGGCCGGGAGGGGCTGAGACCTGGCTCAACTCCCGGGTCTCCATGTCCGGGGTTGATGGGGCCAGGAGTGGACTGGGGGCGAGAGGCTTGTGAGACGGAGAAGGGGCGGCGGGAGACTCAAGTGGGTGAGAGGAGTGGGCAGGAGGCTGAGAAAGGACGGGGAAGGGGTCAGCACGGGGCCGGGCCAAGGTTGTGGGGAGGCTTGCTTTCGGAGGGTGGAGATGTGCCTTCAACAGGAAGGGTGGGGAGGGGAGCCTGCGGGCTGTCCCCTCACGCTTTCCCCTGTGAGACCATTTGGCCATTTCTTCCCGACGCCGCACTCACGGCCCAGGTTTCCCTGAGGGCCAGGGTACTGGAGAACAGCTAGAGGAAGGTTTGGGGTCGCCTGACCCAGACCGTGAGGGTCTGGGGACAGAGTTGGGCTAGTGGGTGAGGACTTTATAACCAGGAACTGCAGTGAAGCTGAAGGACTTCCGTGGAAACCAGTGGGGCTGAGACCCTGGGCAGCATCACGTGTGTCCAGGAAGAGGGACCAGACACAGTTGTGAGAGAGAAGTGAAACTCTGTGGAGAAGGGTAAAAAGTCATTAAATGATTTCAGTGCAGATGGGGTCTGGTTATTGTGCGGTCATATAACTTTAGACACGAATCTGGTCGTATAGATCGGCATGTAGGTGAGGATGCCCTGGGCTTCTCTCCCTGGGGCAGCCTTAATCCACATCAAGGGGACTCCCCAATTCTTGGCGTCCCCAACCAACACACCATCCTTGGGGTCTGAGACCCTGAGAGCCATGCTCAGCAACCTCCTCCTGCATGAGGGCTCTTTGTCACACCGTTTCCCTGAGTCCTGGCCCAGGGGCTGTCTGAGGAAACCAGGGAGAGACCCCCAGGCTGGGCTCAACCCTTTTTCCTCCTCTCCTTTTCCTGGATTCCCTCTACCTGAGCTGGACTCCTACTCCTTAACCCTCCCCCTGGACTTTTCTAGAAGAAAACTCACCCCCAGGGAATATGTTGCAGAGAGTGAGCTGGCCTTGGGAAAGTGGGTGAAGAAACAGTGGTTTCCTCTTTAAAGCTGGGGCAGTTGTGCCTGGGGCACCACGTAGAGATTCCCATAGAGACCAGTTTCCTTTTTGTTTATTAACTACAGTGGGTAGCACAATCTTGATAACCCCTGAGTGATCAGGAGCTTATCTGTAAAAGTAGTGATTTTACCCTTCATAGGTAAACGTGTCTAAACAGCCCTGCAATAACCAAACAAAGCTCATCATTTTCACTTTTCAAACCGTGACTCCAGGTTCTTGTATTTTCAAAGGATCTTCATTCCATAGCCCTGGGTTTGCCTGTGTGAGACCCCACATATCCTCAGTACAGTGGAAGCACAGGGAGGCACTATTTGTTACTGTGTGTGAGCTGTACCTGGCCCTTAATTTATAAAGGTGACTGAGTCACGGTGGCAGAGGCTAATGCCATTGAAAGAAGGTTTTCCGTTTCTTACACTTCCTGAGAGGAGGCGCAGGGTGCAGCACACAGGGCCACATGGGGAAGCACCAAGGTGGGCAAGAGGCAGAAGGAGAGGAAAGCATGGCTCAGAGCCCCTACCATGTTTTGCTTGAAAAGGGCAAGGTGGGGCTGGGGAAACATCTTAGAATTGACTAGTTTGAATAATGTCTTTGGTGGGCTCTGGGTTGTAGGGGTGGTCTCTAGCTGACTGGTACCTGGCTCTAGGTAATCAGGGCAGAGGAATATTGACTCCTGGAGTGTAAGAATCTGATAGAAGAGGTGGTTCAGAATATGGGCTCTGGATTGCTTAGTGCAAAGGAAAGGCATGTTCCTGGGCACGCCCTTGACTGTCTCTGAGAGTTGGCTAGCCCTGGGAGGGGCAGACTCTCCCCAGTTATCACATCCACAAATGCCACAACATCAAGAATACAGAAAATAAGAAAGTGTCATGAATACAGTACATTTCAGGCAGACTGTACAAACTCTAATCACTTCAAAGTTGCAAGCATTCAGTGCAGTCTGAATGCCCTTCACCAATGCTCATGCATCGCCTGTGTTTGTGAATTAACACCTAAGGGATGTGCATGTTTTTTCTTGGGGCACTTGGCATTATTTCCTTTGACTGAATTAGCATAGGGAGGCAATTGACTTTTAGGGAGCTCCCCAGAATGTAGTCAATACTAGATGCAAAGAATATCCTGCTAAGCCCCGTAAAACTGTCTCTACCAGTGGATTTAAATCTGAGAATTCCACTGCTATAGAATTCTTTCCCTCTGCTTCTTCTCCCCACCCCTGCTCCTCCAGCCCTTCTCTCTGTCCTCTCACCCCTCAGGCCCTCTTCTCCCCTTAGTCTCCACCACCCCCACACACCTGAGTTGTGGCACCAGCACCACTCCCTCCCTCACCGGCCACCCATGGACTATTCTCTCCACAGGAGTCAGTGATCTTGCTTGTGTGAGACAGGTGTTGTCATTTCTTCCCTCAGAATGCTCCAATGGCTCTATCTCACTCTTGGGAAGCCTCTAGAAAGTAAGGCACGTGAGCCCAGGGGCTTTGAGCTGTTTTGCTTAAAGCCGTGTTCCCAGCATGTAGAGCCATGCCTGGTACATAGTGTGAGCACTGAATTAATTGTTGAATGAATGAATAACAAATCTGATTGTATTAAAGGTTAATTGCATCACGTAAAATCTCAAAATGAAAAATACGAAAACAAAAATTAGAAAAGATTTTATTTCATGCAACTAGTGTGCATGACAATTCATAGATTCATTCCCGTGGAGTAAAAGCTTTTGTGCTTATCCGTTGTTGCACAGGTGAGCCTGTGTATTAGTTTCCTACTGCTGCATAAAACCGCAAATACTGTGGCTTAAAATGACACCCGTCTATATGCTCACAGTTTTGTAGTTCAGACGTGCACGCATGGTGTGGAGGGCTTCTCCGCTCAGCATTTCAACAGGCTGTGTTTGCAATCGGAGCTCCATGTCCTCCTCCAAGCTCATACAGAGCTGTTGGCAGAATTCTGTTTCTTATAGTTGTGCGACTGAGGTCCCCATTTCCTTGCTCGATGTCAATGGGATGCTGCTCCCAGCTCCTGTGGCTGCCAGCATTTCTTGCCATGTGGCCCCCTCCATTGTCAAGCCCCCCCTCACAGTGAATCTCTCTCACTCTTCCGATCTGTTTTCTCAGGTAGAACATAGTCCTATTAAGGATTCACCTGATTAGGTCAGGATGACCCGGGATAATCCCCCTGTTTTAAATTCACCTGAAACGTGCCTTAATTACATGTGTGAAACCCCTTCACAGTAGCACCGGATTAGTGTTTGATTAAATGACCGGGAGAAGAGGAATAACCAGCAGTTGGTTATTGCAGGCCGTCTTAGAATCAGCCTAGCGTGGCCTGGTTCTTCCTTTTCTGTTTAATTTGATCACACTTGGAAACTGAACTTCAAATAAGTAGATTTGTGAATGTTAATAACATTCATTCTGTCCACTTAGCCATGGACGTTCTTCTTATATCTTAAAGCCAAATGATATGTTTAATATCTCACAGTTAATTTAGAGCAAATCAAAATTAAAGTGCAAGAATTCATTCTCTTCTGCGGACTCTCTATTCGTCGTGTACGTGTATGGCTGTGTAAGAAATTACGTAAATCTTTACAGTTAAAAACAACAAATGTTTATTATCTCCCATGGTTTCCCAGAGTCAGAAATCCAGGAGAAGTTTCCCTGAATGCTCCTGACTCACGGTCTCTCTCAAGGTTGCAGTCAAGTTATCAGCCAGGGCTGCTGCATCTGATGGTTGACTGGTGCTGGGAGATTCACATAAAACATGGCTCTTTCATATGCCTGTTCAAAGGGGCCTTATTTCCTCCCTAGATGGTCCCAGGAGGCTCAGTTCCTAGCCATGTGGACTTTTCCATAAGGTGGCTAATGACTAGGCAGCTGGCTTCTCCCAAAGCAAGTGATCCAAGAGAGAGAGCAACCAAGATGGAAGCTGCACTGTGTTTTATGTGCTAGACCCAGAGTCACACACCATTCCATCAGCCTTACTCTGTCAGTTAGGAGTGAGTCACGAAGTGCAGCCCACACCCAGGAGGAGAGAATTGAGCTCCACTTCTGGAAGGGAGGAGTATCAAAGAATTTGCACACATGTTAAAACCAAAATTAACTTAAATATTGTCTCAGGATTTTATAAATCAAATGCCTCTTTTATTTGATTATTTTTCTTAAGTGCTTTAAATTTCTCTTTTGATAAGTAATTATTAAAAATTTGACCCCAGAGAAAGGAGATACAGAAATATTTGGAAGATATTTTGCAAGTTGAGAATACATAGTAGCTAGATCAAATAGTTCCATGACATAGGTGCCATAACAGTAATGCCTTTAAAATAATAACTGGTTTTTTTTCCTTAAGAAGTTTCAAATTTAGTTTGTTAAGAATTTCCAAAGTATTGGCCAAATCCAATTTTCTTACTCAACATCATCTTCAAAAGTATTTATCTAATGAAATTGCTTTTCAGTTAGAAAAATGTGAATCTCGGGGGTGGCTCCAAGCTAGTCTTCCCCACCCTCCAAAAAAAAAATGCGTTACCAGCTAATGTGAGAGCCTCTGCAGTGGCTTACAGAGAGGCCTTTATCTCATGTACAGGAAGGGCAGATAGAGTTGAATGGCAGCTGAAGACAACATGGTGAGGGCTGTAGAACTCTGGAGATGTCTGGGCAGTGAGCAAAGCAGGCTTGTTGTGTGAAAGTCAGGGAGCAGGTGGAGAAACCCTAAGATTCTGCAAACTGGAACAAATTTATCTTGATGGATGCCCTCTGGACCCTGTGTGCATGCAGAGGAGTCTCACCCTTCTCTAGGAATGGTTGGCACTTCCACTATGCTAGAAGATGCTGCAGAAGTCCAACTCCTACGAGACAATGGATATCTTTGCAACAAGTAGCCAGCATGTACTTCTAGGAATCCAAGGAGCACTTTGCAGATGGGATTTTTTTTTTTTGAGGAAGATTAGCCTTGTGCTAACATCTGCTGCACTTAACCACTGTGCCACCAGGCCAGCCCCTAGCCAGTAATGATTTTGTAACATTCCTTGGATTCTCATTATCCTTCTATAGGCCATCAATACAGTTTAGCAGTATCCAGCCAACTCCACTGTCTTTGTAGGCAATCCTCCCTCTCTTTATTTTTCAAAGGCTTCTATCTTCACATTGCCCTAGCAGTCCCTCAAACCAGGGCATTCTCTGCGGTCACCACCAGCGAACTCTACAGCAGTTCAGCTGCCACCATGAGCCCCACCTACCAACCTGGATGGCATCCTCTTGGCCATTGGTGAGCTAATCCCAAATGCTTATCTTTTTGCCTGTATTCTTGGACTGTTCCTGATACCACTTGTGTTAGTGTCCTGTGAGGAGCAGACACTAATACAGTATTAAACATGGGAGGATATTATTAGGGGAAAGACCTGTGGAAGACAATGGAGAGGGAGGAAGAAAACGTTGGGAGAGCCATCAAATCTTGATGTAAGTCTGAACCCAAAAGAAGGAGAGAGAGAAGGAAGGTGGGTGGAAGTGTCCTTGACCCAGTGCAGTTTAAGGAAAGTTCAGTAAAGGTGTCAGGGAGCCCTGGAGCCTAAGTCAGCCTTCAGAGGAGGAATGACACTGAGTAGTTTTCTTGCTCTTCTCAATCACTGACTGGGAGGAGCCCATGGGAAGTGTGGTCCCGGCATAATATGGCAATAGATTTCAGGCTGCCACAACTGGGCCATCAATCAATTGTGCTTCTTCCAGCTAAGAGTCTGGGATGTGCATTTTCATGGTGTCCACAGTGATCTAGTTGGGAACAAAAAATTAATGATAATGGAGAGAAAAGGCAAAGAATTGTGGGACCAACAGCTTTAAATAGATGGGAGAGGATGAGGTCTGGGGGATAGCAGAGAGACTAGCTCTGGCTGGAACATGGATGGTTGACCTATGAGCAAGTACTAGAAAGCCCACCATGAGCGTGCAGATGCCAGTATGTGAGTAGATGGTGGTCGGAATCGATAAAAGTTGTCTTCCAATGTTTTCAGTTTTCTCAATGAAGCAGGAAGCAATGTGATTGGCCTAATAAGAATGGGGAAGGAGCTGGAGCCAGCCCAGTGGCATAGCGGTCTAGTGGGCACTCTACTTCACCGAGGTGAATTTTGTGGGTTCGGATCCTGGGTGCGGACCTACACCTTTCATCAAGCCGTGCTGTGGCGGGGTCTCACATTCAAAATAGAGGAAAATTGGCACAGATCTTAGTTCAGAGCCAATCTTCTTCACCCCCCCCCCCCACAAAAAAGAAGGGGGAAAGGCTGTTGGATGTTTGAGCAGAGAGAGAAGGTGAGTAATCATCATCCAGGATACCAAGAGACTGAGTGGACCATGCAAAGATGGGATGATTGCTGGGAAATGGCAGGGGTTCCCCTTGTGGGTTGGGTCAAAACATTAAAGTGAGAGCAGTCAGTGTGGCTGTGTTGTCCTCCAGCCTCCGGTAGCTGCGTGGGGGCAGGTGCAGGGTAGGCAGAGGTAGAATCACCAGCTGTGTGGTTTGGTCAATCAAGTGTGACAAAGCAAGTGAGAAGCAAGGGAGGGATTTGAATGATCTTCTACAGACTTTACAATGAGTAAGGAGGGAGGACAGGACGTCATGGATGAGGGAAACTGAAACATGGTAGGATCAACGGTCTGCAAACGCAAGTGTAGTCGAAGGATTGTCAGAATTGAAATACAACAGGGTGGACTCCAGTCCCGGAAGACAGGCACATTTGCAATCAAAGTTTTACTGATCTTACAATATATAGCAAAATAATAGTATCAGTGTCTCCTAAGCTTTGGCCACCCTGCAAGGAGACGAGTAGGAGAGGTGGAGGTCAGAGAGTGGGAAGCTGAAGTGGAGACCATGGAAGGGCTGGGTTATTGGCAATGACAAGGTCTAGGGGTACAAGGGAGTGGGGGCCCAGGGAGAGCAAAGTAGAAGGTCCTGGAGGAGAGGAATTCAGGGAACTGATGGGCCAGGGAGTGAGAGCATCCTCTCTGCTGTGTGGGTTTCTATGGGGGCCATAAAGATTCCCACGGACCTAGTGGCTTTAAACAATGCCCATTTATTATCTCATGGTTATGTAGGAAACAAGTCTGACATAATCTCACGGGGTAAGATAAAGGTGCTGGCAGGGCCACGTTCCTTGCTGGGGGCTCTGGAAGAATCCATTTCCAAGCTCATTCAGGTTCTTGTCTGAATTCAGATTGTTGCACATGTAGCACTGAGGTCTTCATTTCTTTGCTGGCTGTCAACTGGAACCACCTTCAGCTCCTACAGGCCTTTGAGGTCTCACTCGTGGCCGTCAGCATCTCACAGCCAGCAGTAGTAACAATCCTTCCCATGTTGGACTTTCTCTGATTTCCCTTCTGCTGCATCTCTCTGACTCCAACCGGAGAAAATTTTTTGCTTTTAAGGATTTATGTGATTTGATTAGCCAACCCAGATAATCCAGGATAAGCTCTGTATTTTAAAGTCCTTTACCTTAAGTATAGCAGGAAAGCCTCTTTTACCATGTAAGACAACCTACTCACAGGTTCCAAGGATTAGAGCATGAAAACCTTTGGGGTCCATTCTCTATCTACCACATGTGCTTATGTTGAAATCACCCAGGATCAAGGTGATAACACTGCTAGAGAGGGTGTTGGTGAGCCAGGAGCTAAAACAGTGGAGGAATGAGGGGAATGGCCTGGGGCTCCATAGGGAATATCTTCAAGGAGGGGCAGGCAGGCTCTAATCTGATGACAGAAGATTCACATCGGAAGATGTTTGGGAAAGAGGGAGGAACCAAGGTCTGAGAGGGGAAATGAGGAGCAAGGACCCCACCCACCTCCAGGTCCAGAGGTAAAAGTTCTGTAGGAGAGGAAACACTCCGTGGGAGAGCGCTTCAGAGGGAGCCCTGTCCTCAGGGAGACCTAGATTTTTGTCTGAGCTGTGACATGAAGGGAACATCCTGAGGGAGTAGTTTGGAGATTTTGCTGATCATGGGCTGAGAACTGCAGGGGGCACAGTTGAAAGGTTTCAGGATTTGGGGAGGGCATGTGAGAGGAGACAGAATAAGGGTGTGCAGAGCCTTGTGGAGATGAGAGTGCAGGATATTTAGGGGACCAGGGGTGACTGACACAAAGAAGAGAAAGAACATAATGAGATTAGTCCTGGTGCATTCAAGGCAGATAATGGTGGTGAGTCTGTGAGAGATGAAGTAGGGAGGAGCAGGGGTTTGGGGCTCTTACCTGGGCTCTGTCAATGGAGGTGAGGAAGTTTGGTGTGATTGGGTCTTAGTTCCAGTCTGTGGACACTTTCTCTGCCCCCTGACTATGGGGTGCAGTCCCTGGGGGAAGAGGAGTATTAAATGAAGTCCATGGGTTCACTCTTGACGCTTGTGGGGTGGGAGTGCGCTCACGTCAAGTCTCAGGTCTGCCTGGCACCTACTTGAGGAGAAACTTCTGGGGCACCAGGTGCTTCCTCTGACCTAGGGACTCTCTTCTGCCTTGATGACGGGGCAGGAGGCCTGGGGAGCTGTAATGCTCATCCCAATTGTGCCAAAGTGCACATCCACACTGTGGAATATTATATAGACTTCAAAAATCACTTCAAAATAAGAGATGATACTTTCAAAAACACTGATATGAAATTACAGTTTTCACACGACATCCTCATAGGGGGATAATTAAGATAATTTTATATGACGTTGAAATTTGACAATATTTATGAATTATAATTATTTTCCTCAATGTGATAGTAATATTATGCTTTGGAGGAAAGTGTTCTTATCTTTCAGAGATGAATGCTGAAATATTTAGGGATGTGCACTGTGATGCTTGCAAGTGACTTTCAAGTGATTTGGGGAAAACTATACAAATAATGTATTATACACATGAAGCAAATATGGCAAAATGTTAAAACTTTTGAATCTAAAGTAATCATTGCACCACTCTTTCAAACTTCCTATATATTTGAAAATTTTCCCAATAATATGGAAAACATTTAAAACTGGAATACTTAATGACATGGGAAATGAACACAACATAATGTTGAGATAAAAGCAGAGTTCAATAGTGTGTATGTGTGAACGTGTGTCAGTGCGTGAGTGAGTCATTTTGCGTGTGTAATATTCGTTCACTAAGTCACTCAAGAAAAGATTTAAAATCAACGACCAGGCACTTCCAGGGCAGTGGAAGTACAGCTGTGAACAATCAAATCCCCATCCTTGTCCTCATGAAGCTCCTATTCTAGAGGACGGACAATAAGCAATTAAATAATTACATGTAAAATGTGTGTTAGTGAACCGCGTGTGAACAAAGGCAAAGCAGGGCAGGGGTGGGGGGAGGCTGAAGGTGCCACGTGCAGGGGGGTGCAGGGAGGGCCTCTCAGTGAGGACATTTGGAGAGAATGTCAGGGAGGGAAGTGCTGCCTGGGAGACACGTTTTCGGGCCGGGAAACAGCAGTGAAAGCTCTGAGTTGTGAACACCCTGGGCGTGCTGGAGGGAGCACACAGTGGAGGGCTTGTGTCTGGGCTCATCACACGGCCACATCTGAGTGAACCGGACATTAACTGGAAAGCGTCCAGCAGCTAAAAAGGATGCTTAGTGTAAATTATACTTTGAAAAGGTCACCCAGGCACACAGAAGCAAATTCAAAGATTCCAAAGGGTTTGGAGAAAGTAGAAAGTCTCCTCTCCACAGGCACCAGGCACCCAGGTCCCTGCCAGCGATGAGCATGTTCCCAATTGTTTCCTTCCTGAGAAAAAGTTATAGAAATGCTGTTATTGTGGTCCCGTCAAGAGAGAGCACTGAGAGAACTAGGGAATGGGGAAAATCTTCTACTTTTCAGTTATCCTGGTGGTGCCGTCAATGGACTGGAGGAGACGAGGTGGAGAAGAGATGGAAACCTCAGAGAAGGCGCAAGGGCTCCTGAGAGCTCCCCTCCTGCAATCCCCGCCAGACCCTGAGCGCGACCCCTGAGGAGTCCTGGGCTGCTCAGAAGCATCTTCATCCCCTCCTGGATGTCCAGCCTCAGGGTCAGCCATCTGCAGGACTCAGATCACAGCCCAGACCACACACACACACACACCCCAACACTCTTCCCCACAATGTTCAGTGAATATCTGAGAGCAGAGCAGTGGCACCCCCGTGTGGCCACAGGGCTGAGACTAAAGACCCCAGGTCCCCTTTAGCTACTCAGGCAGCACGTCCACTGTCTCCCTGGGCTCCCTGCAGCAGGACACGGCTCTGCACACAAGGGGGCGCCCCTGTCTGAGTCAAATTCGAATTCTGAAGTGTTTCCCAAAATCTACACTGACATAGATGTGTCCTCCCCATTGAGAGACCAGGGATTACGGCCTCCGGCAAGAAAGAGGTCTCCAGGCCATTAGAGCTGCTTCCCAGGTTCTCAGTGAGCCCCACAAACATACAGGATGCTCCAGTACATAGTCTGTCACTGTGCCTGAATGGGACCTTGGACTCCTGAGTCCCTGTCCCTTGTTCCTGCTTCTGCTTGTGGGGCTGGAGGTCCCTCCTCCTGGGAATCAGTCCAGGGAGTCTCTGAACCTGGGATCTCAGGGAGGAGCCCCTGGGACTAAGGACCAAGAAGGAGTGGATGCTCCTGGAGAAATGAAGAGAAAGAGGAAATAAGGACATGAGGGGTCTAGGCCAAGAGGAGAGGAGGGGAAGGAGCCAGGGAAGGGAGGGACGTGGAAAGGGCTAGCCTAGGGGACATCTGTGGGTTTGTGTTTGGAGAGGGTTTTCTGGTTACTGGGCCATAGAGAGTGAAGGGCTGGAGCCTGTGCCGCCCCTGTAGGAACCAGCCTCATCCTGAGTTTCCAGGGTTTCCAGGGTCCCACACCCTGCAACCTCCTGGGTGATCTGAGCCCAGGCCAGAGCAGCTCAGAAATTCAGTTGTCCCCTCCTCATCTACCTTCCTTGACAATTCGAGGAGTCAAGGAGCTTAGGGCCCTGGAGGACAGTGAGCTGGGCACCATTCCGGCTCCAAGGATCTTGGCAAGAAGCCATGACACAGGAGACTGTCATCTCGTTTCTCAGGATCTGGAGGTGGCCCTGACCCCTCTGCTGCTCTCTGCCAGGGAATCTGGAGATCCTGCCTTTCCTTACTCATCAAACTGAGACCTCACAGCACACTTGATGATCGTCTAGATTTAAGTATATTAAAGAGTAGGGGGAAATAACTGGGATTCCTGCAACATGGGGAAAATAAATGCCATAGCCCACCTCTCTGATTCCTCACCTTGTGGGTTTCCGCTGGAATGTGGGTGCAGAAGAGCTCTGCCACTGGTGGTGGGGGATAGAGTCCTTCAGACCCTGTACATGTACCTGGAGACCCAGGCAGGGTCTCTTCACGGTCACTTTGCTTGGAAATGCAGCCCGAACTCAGTGTAAACTCCATCACAACTAACTTCCAAAACTAGACCAAATAATCAGTATATTCCGAAGGGGAAGCTGAGAAGAACTTTGAAGAGGAGTTTTAGGAGGGCTTAAACAGGCGTGTTCCGTGCAGTCAGCCAGGAGGATTCTGAGTTTTGCAGGTCTCTTACCAAAGAAGTGGCCACTCATCCAGGTGCGAGTGCCCTGGAGATACTGTGAGTGGGGTCATCTAATGAGGGAGACACACTTGCTTACGTGGTAAAGCAAAGGTCCTAAGGTGTCCTAAGGGCAGAAGTCTCCCTTGGAGCGGAGGGGAAAGAGTTTCATCCTGAAAGATGTTCCTTTAATAGGTGCGGTGTCATGATGCCTGTGATCTTTGAGTGTTAAGAAGCAGTGGTTGGGAACTTGCCTCAAGGCTACTGAGGTCGACAAGTCTTCAGACTTCTGTCACTTTTTGGTTGTTTGATGGTAGCTCTTCCTATCATTGGAAGGCAAAATTCAACAAATGTTTGATTTTTCCCTGCTGTAAGGAGCAGGAACTACGTTTAGATGGACTGATGCAATTAGGTTCGCTCCACTGATGTCCTGTTTGCGCGGTAATCCTACTCAGTCTAAGTCAAACTGAGGCTTCAGATATTCCATGTATGTGCTCATCTTAGGAGGCAAAGGGCTAAGAGAATGTCTGTGGGAACCCAGCAGAACACGTTGAAGTCAGAATCGCATAGCGATTGAACAAAATGCAGTGTCATATAGCTTGGGGTGGCCTCAGACAGGAGTCCCCCTCTGTCATGACCATGACCATGACTGCTGGCCTTGTCCATGTGGTTGGGTCTGGGTGCCCAGCAAGGATGCGTTTCATGGAGTCTCCCCGTTCATTTGCTGGGATGTGTAGCTGAAAAGAAGCTGCCTGATACTTACAACGCTCTGGAGATAAGCGGAGAACTTGGGATTAAATTCTTCTGAGCTGACGTATTTCAGGATCAGAGTTTCTTATGTATCAAAGTAGCTCATTCATTGACCGATTGACAGGTAGCTCTCAACACAAGAGTTTGTGGAGAGCTAAAATTCATCTCCACGGATGGCCTGGGATGGTTCCCAGACTTGTGATGCTGCCTGATGGCTTTGACCAAGGCCACCCCATGGCTGTTCTCTTTCATGAGATTTGCCCCACTCTCATCTCCCCTGGGGCTGTGGTGAGTTCTCATGCCTTTTCTTCCCGTTCCTATGCCTCAGGGTGGGATGCTGTTGGCATGCTCCTCTCTAACCCTAGTGCTTTATAACAGAGCAGTGGTCTCATTCATCATCATGGCCAAAGGGACCTGCTCTCCTTTTCTATGGATGTCACTACAATCCTTCCCTCTGTCCTCTTTCCACTCCCACCCTCAGGATGGTCTCAGTAGCCTGGGCAGAATCCCCAACTCCTCAGAGGAAATGCTGAGGAGGAGGAGGGTGCTTGGGTCTCCTTTTCCCTCCTTTAGGGACACCTCCAGGAACCTAATTCCAGCCTCAGGGAGGTCCTGTGTGTCCCATAGCTCCCGGTACTTGTTCACAGGAGCATCTGTTTGCTGTGCTCCAGGGGTCTCAGAAGCCACTTGGTACAGTGACCCATCAGGTATGCCCTTGTGGCCTCCACCATTCTGAAGCTCTCCCAGCTGCGCTTGATCCTCAGAGCCCCGGTTTGTACCACCGATCACGTCTGCAAATCCTCCTTTGGGGAGAGGCAGTTCTCACCATCTAGGCAGATTGAACATGTCCCCGAGGATGCCCTGGTCTGGCATCGTCATTCAGCCACATACCATCTGCAAGGTCTGGGACTTGAGCAGGGGGCCCTGGTCCTCCTGTCCTGCCCACATCACACTCCCCCCTACCTCAGCCTCCTCCTCATGATTGGTCACAGTAAAAGTCAGTCACGATCTAGACTGAAAGTGAAACTTAAAGGAAAAAGTCTCCTTGTCCTTCTTATGTGTGAGGAGTCACTGTGAAGCTCTGCCCACACCACCAGGACCCATCAGTGCTTGGGGGTGGGGGGACTGGGGGTCTGGACCTGTGCCAGGAGCCTGATGTCACTCACAGGACTTGCCCTGGCTGTCATACCTGCCCTGGAACCTCAGGTGGCTCAGCGATCCATCCCCTAGGGTCTTGGTGAACTTTGCCTCAAAGCGCAGATACTCAGGTCCCAGCATCTCAACCCACAACTTCAAGCTCTGATCCCTTTCTGAGTTGAGGAACCAGGGAGAACCGGATGGGCGAGGCAGGAGGCTTGTTATCTGCATCCTAGAGGATCAGCAGTAATATCCTTCTCCCCACCTTGTGGCCAAGCTCTTTTACCATCTCCTGGAAGCAGGAGCGATGCTTCATCACCGCCTTGTGGTTGGTAGTCTTCCTTTCCCCAAATCAAGGAGGATTCTGAGATCAACCTGGAGGCGAGGTCTTCATGAACCTTCTAGTAAAGCAGAGAAGGCAAGAGGTGGGACTGTGCTGGGGGAGGAATTGTGTCATCTCCACCTCTGGGGAGATGTCTGTCACTGTGTTCAGGGGGAGGGCCAAGCCTCACTCTCCATGCTGAGAGGGAGCTCTGGGCCAGGACTAGCCTGTTGCAGAAGGGAGGACCTGCCCTCTCAAACTGATGGCCCCAGAGCCTGCAGACTGGGGGAGAATTCTCCCCAGCCGTGTACCAGTCAGGTCCATCCACCCTCAAGGAATAGACCTGGAGGTTGCTTCAGGTGACGTGAGCAAGATGCACACCCAGAGATGAGGTGGCCCTGCCAGGGTCCTTGGGCCTCCAGTTATTCTGGGTGCTCTGTGCTCTGACAAGAGGTGGGTAGGAGGCTTTGTATAAATAGAAATTCTTTATAGCCCATCACTATGTTATTTTACCTCGAGTTTCTCATGGTTTGCATTGTGCTGATTACATCTCCAAAGTTTATTTGAATATGTATCTCTTCCATCTGTATTTTCATAAATTCGTGTTTGGATAAGGAGGCTTGATGATAGTCAGCTTTGGCGATTTATTTTTGGCAGGAGTACTTTACTGATGGTGTTGTCTTCTTCCATCAAGAGGCATTTAGTTTCTAGTTATTTCTTTTATCGTAATGTTAACGGCCATTGCTCTATAATGGGTAAATCTATTAATTTATTTGAGGTTGCAAAAGAGTTATATTGCCAGTCTCTCACTCCTTCTTCATTTATTAGCTCAAGAATTTTTAAAATTAGAGATTTTCCCAGTGTCCCATTTGGTTACTCAGTAGAAGCCTGTTTTGTGAGAGACTACTCTGAGTTAGTATCTGGCAGTTTCTGAGTATGTTGCTACCCACCTCTGGCCAGATGAGACTCCTCTGTCTGCTAGTCAGTCCCTTGGGATGGCATGCACATGGTGAGCTTGGCTCAAGGCCGTCTCTGGCCGAAAATACTACCATCAGTGTGGCAGGTTGCATAGAGCAGAAGGCTTTATAACTTGCAGGATGAACTCTTGGTGGATGCTGTTATCAGAAGAGGGCGTGAGGCAAGGCAGGGAGTGAGCTCTTCACAGATGCTGTGCCAGGACCTGCAGATTTCCATTCCTGTACTTACATTCCTGTGGTTCTACTCTGAGTGGATATTTTACCACCTCTGCTAGGGAGTCAGGTCCTCATCTTAGCATCCGGATAGTTCCTTTCTCTGACACAATACACAATGACTTTTCCTCAGAATCAGAAAAGAGAGATCAGGGAAAAGAACCTGAAAATGTGAAGTAGACCAGAAATAGAAATAAACCAGAACAGCAAAGGGCATACGCTTTGAAATTTGGGGAAAGAAGAACGTTTTGGGGAACAGTCATAATCATAAATATCCCCACCTCCCCAAAACCTTATCAACCAGCACCAGGACTGAGCTCCTGCCACAGGACAAGCACTGTGCTCCATGGCTTACTGTAACTCTAGGGATTATCCTAAGGGCCCCGGGGACCCAATGTGGGCAGCTGACCACCAAAAACACAGGGCAGCTTACGCACAGTCATCCAATCCTAAAGTGGGAAAATGGATTATCTCACCACAAATATTTCTGACTCTGAAGCCCAAAGGAGTAAAATAGATTCTGAAAGGGCTGTTTGGACACTAATTAATAAATTACTACCATTATGTGAGGGGAAAAAAATCCTCACTCTTTGTTTCTATGACTGTGATTACATTTACCTTACAATTGAGACAAATTCTAACTGGTATATATGTCTACCAACTTTAAGAATAATTATCCTCAATGCATTTAGAATAATAAGTTTGCATAATGTCCTTTCTGTTTTCTGAAAGTATAACTTGCTGAAGAACCTACCTTAATTTTAATTTAAAATACTAAGTGATTTAGGAATTCAACACATCAGAGAATGGCAGATACTGCAATAGAAATGTGAACAAAATTCTTTTTTTCCAGTTTTATTGAGATATAATCGACCCACAGCACTCTCTGAGTTTAAGGTATACAGCACAATGACTTGACTACATAGATTATGAAACGATAGCCACACTAAGTTAAGATTCATCATCTCATAGAGATGAAAAAAGGAAAGAGAAAAGAAATGTTTTTTTCCTTGTGACTCAGGATCCACTTCCCTAGGAACTTTCGCACACACCCTACAGCTGTGGGAAGTAGTCATCATCTTGGACATTACATCCCCTGAACTGAGTTCTCTTAGAGCTGGAAGTTTGTGTCTTTTAATCGCCTTTATCCAATTCCCTACTCGCCACCTCCCGCCTCTGGTAACCACAAATCTGCTCTCTTTTTCTATGAGACACCACCATCTGTGTGCCCCAAGACCAGAAGGCAGGAAGGACAGAGCATCAGGGGGACTATCTCACCTCCCCATCGGCCTTGCACAAATCAGTCTGAACTGATGGAGGCAGAGGCTGATGCTTATGCTTGATTGATTCACCCACATTCTCTGCTTATTTATTCTCTCATCAACTCAGTCCACGTATCTTCAGCAGTCACTTCACCCCAGAAGCACACTGACCCCTAATATTCTTAATCTGGGAACCCCAGAGCACTGTTCCAGTCTCCCTCCCCTGATGTCACACTTCAGCTTTGCTTCATCACCAGGTGTCACCTCTTCAGGCAGAATTTCCCTCACAAGCTCACCCAGGAACATTGGCCCCAGGTGTCCCATCCCATCTCCTCCCAGCCCTTTATGCTTGGCTGTGAACCTGTCACTCACTGGGAGTTGGCGGTGATGGAGGTGGAGATTTTTTAAGGCTGTGTCCAGGCATCGAGACACACCTCTCCTTCTCCCCAGAACCTCACACCCTGTCCCTTCCCAGGCACATAAAGTAAAACACAGACCAGATATGTGTTTTCAAACAGCATTTAAACAGTTAACAATAGGAAATTATACGGACAAGGTCGATATGAAACAATGCATATATGAGTGTGATAGGGACTGAAGGGCAACTCAAGGTGCCAGGAAAGCTGGTATAAGAGTCCTTGCGTAGGGGCCGGCCTGGTGGTGCAGCGGTTAAATTCACACATTCCACTTCTCGGTGGCCCGGGGTTCGAGGGTTCGGATCCTGGGTGCGGACACGACACCACTTGGCACACCATGCTGTGGTAGGCGTCTCACATATAAAGTAGAGGAAGATGCGCATGGATGTTAGCTCAGGGCCAGGTTCCTCAGCAAAAAAGAGGAGGACTGGCAGTAGTTAGTTCAGGGCCAATCTTCCTCCAAAATGAAAAGAAAGAAAAAAGAGTCCTCGAGTAGAGCCATAACAAAGGAATTCACAGATAAGTCTCACTGATAATAATAGAATTATTAGACAGGTAATATCACAAAAAATAAAAATACTGATAAATAATGTAGTGCAGCTGCAAGGAACTTATATATATTAACACTTTTGATCCTGCAACCACAACTGGAAATAAATACTCTTATTTGTTCCATTTCTTAGATGAGGAAACCGAGGCACCAAGAGGGACAGTGCTAGTAAGACCCGAGCAGGGAGCTGAATTCAGGCCTCCTGGCTGCAGATTCTAAGTGTCCTCAGTTGAATCAGTGGACTCAGGGGCTGACAGCAGAGACTTGACATCCCAGCAGCTCCGTGCCATTCAGGTCCGTTGGCGCCAACTGGTGTTGATGGTGCAGGCTAACGAGCTCTGGGGAAAGAGAAGCCAATAAGTGTTGAACTGGTTGCACAAGAGTCTTTTTTTATTCCCTCAGGAATTCTCCTTCAGTTGCGCCCAAATCAGGTTCTGCCTTTCTCTGAGGTAAAATAACACCCCCACTTTTTCTCCCTATCACCCCACCCCAGCCCTTGCTGATCTCCTCCCATGACTCCAACATCCTCGCCTGTCCCTGCTTCCACCACCCACCACGCAGGAAGAAGAAAGGGCCACAGGATTAAGGGACAACATCCAGGAGTGGAAAGCCAAGGCCCTCCCCTCCTCTCAAGCCCCCAGTCTCCCCAACACGGTGGGAGGCCTCCCTGAAAGAGAAGCCTCTACTCCTTGGTCCTCCAGGCCTGAGAGTGGTCACACACACACTTCCTTCTCAGGCCTCCTCACCTGCACAAGCATCTGCCCACCGGGGCCGGCGTCTGCTCCACTGGCCCTGCTCCACCACAGGCACTGACCTCCTGCTGCAGCTCAGCCTCCTTCCCTCCCCCAGCCCTGAGCCAGCAGCTCCGAAATGGAAAGCCCATCAGGAAGCTTAGCTGACCAGCAGGCAGAGTCTGTACCGACCTGACCCTGGAGCACCCAATGCTCGCAGAGGTCCGGCCTGGCCGTGACCTTCACACCTGACCCAGGCTCTCAGGTGGCACTTGGCCTTCTTTGCTCCTTCTTGGCCCACTGGCCCCTGGAATCTCAGCTTCAGCCAGAGTGCTGCTGCTGCGCGGAGGCTGCCCAGGCCTTCCTGCTCCTGTTTCTAGCAGGGACTCAACTGGACACTGCTCTAACTGCCCGAACTAAATCTGCTTCTCAATGTGGACTCAGGGGTTCACTTTGTTTTGTTTTGTTTTGTTTTGTTTGCAGGGGAAGAGTCACCCTAGCTAACATCTGTTACAATCTTGCTTCTTTTTCTTCTTTCCCCCATGAGAAAGCCCCAGTACACAGTTGTGCATAGTTGTAAGTTCTTCTGGTTCTTCTTTGTGAGCAGCCACTGCAGCATGGCTACTGACAGGAAAGTGATGTGGTTCCGCGCCTGGGAACTGAACGCAGAGATCCCCATTTGAATTCCTGTTTTGTTCTCTATGTATTGCAAGGATAGTACGGGAGGAAATCCTATTAAGGTTAGCCAGCTGACAACATAAACACTAGTTTTGGACAGCAAAATTTAAAGTAGGAATATTGAGAAATGAGCACGTCTTTCACACTATTCTTGACTAATGCCGCAGTGACAGGGGGAGGCAACCATTTCTGCCGCAAGGGAACCTGAACTGCTGTTCCGTCTCTGGGGGCCAGAGCAGGATACACCACAGACCCGCAATGGCCTCTGCTCTGGCTGTAACACAGATGGAGCCCCTTGCTGTGGGGAAGGTGACAAACTCTCCCAGTCTGCCCAGGACTGAGGGCCAAGTGAGAAGGATATTAGGTTCAAGGGTGAGAACTTACTTCCCTCTCAAGGGTCACATAGAACTGGTGGGAACAAAAGACCCACATCCTGGCACCCCTCAGCCCTTCACACTTTCAGGCATTGCTTTTCTTCTTTGCCCAAACACAAAACTCCCTCTTCCCCTTTCCTTGCCCCTCACGCAAACTGGTAGCGGGGAAATTATGTTGACCGTCCCTTCCTCTAAAGCACAGGGCAGTGGCCACCATGGGGAAGAGAACTGGCTCAGGGACAGCCAGGTGAGGCCCCAAACACAGCCCCAGTGCCCACTCTGCATGCCCCCTTGGACTGGACCCCAAGGCGCTGGGCAGGAAAAACCTGCAGGTGGGATATAAACAGTGACCACAGCTGCCCTGAGAATGGGCTGTCCTCTCTCCCCACATGGTCCAGGGCAATATGCTCTTCTGCTCTTCCATATTATCTTCAAGGAAACTCCAGGAACCATGAGGCCATGCTATGGGAACTGGGAAGGTGTAGAGAACAGGAGGGACCCAAAGGAAACAACGCTCGGGAGACGGTTCCTGGAGGAGGAATTGGAGGGCCTACAAAATGGACAGAAGATGACCACCAGTGCTCAGGACCCAACTGTCTTTTGCAAGTGGGACCTCCCAACAGGACATCCTAGGCAGGGCTCAGGCACCAACCAGTGAGCCCCAGGTTGGGCCTCGTGGGTCTTCTACTTGGATTCCTCATAGTGGCTGGAGAATTGGGGGGAGCGGGTACAGGCAGGAAGGGACTACAGGTGTCCCCTCTCATTCCTATGCTTCCCCACTGGGTGACACTCCCACTAGGTCACCGATGCTTTTACTGCTTGCTCCTTCTGATTCCCTGAGCACCCCAGGCCTTTCCTAATGGGCACATGATCCCAACACATTGCCCCTGGATGAGCTGGTCAGCCTAAGTTACAGAGACAGAGGGATGAGGGCACAGCAGGGAGCCACCGTCCTCCTTGCTGCCCAATCCTTATCTGGAGCAAGGAGTGGCCACAGCTGCACACTCAAGGGGCCCAGCCTGGCCTTGGCTGTGGGCAGGACCAAGGGGTGTAGATGCTGATGTGGCCCCCCTTCCCCTCACAAGTACTCTAACCCTCAGCTCTCGTTACAGAGGCTTGTCATCCTCACTTCTATCGTGCATAGGGAGATAAGAGGGCCCTACATCCCAGGCAGAGCCCAACCATGTCCGCTCAATGCCCAGTTTTCTCACCTGTGCTCTCTGCAGCTGGTGTTGTCTTCTTCTTTTTGTAACATAGGACACACACAGTCATGGCAATAAAAACAATACTACTACAACCAAGAGCAAGAGCCAGAATGACTGGCCATTCAAACTGCTGCACCACGGCCTTTCCTGAAAAAGAGCCTTATTACAACCTGCGCACATGAGAGCCATAGCCCTTCTCTCTTCTCTCCCACCCAGGCCCCTGACTCCACCAGGGTCAGGACCCCTCCAGGAGCACCCCAGGCTCACCAGAGGTCACAGGGTGTGCAGTGTGGTTCCCGCTGTGTTCCACGTGACACATGAACCTCTGCTCTTCTCCTTGCGGAATCCTTATGGCCACCCAGGTCTGGTAAGTGCCATTGCCATCAGGCAGGACAGCCCCAGACTGCTGGGCATCCTGGCTCAGGGGTTCCTCATCCTGAAGCCAGGTCACTGAGATGTTCCGAGGGGAGAAACCAAAAGCCCAGCACGTCAGGTTGACCATGCCACCCGAGGCCTGGCTGCGCGTCACGTTCACTGCTGGGGGCACTGGGGAAGAAAGCACGAAGCTAGTGAGGCTGGTGTCCCAGCCCCACTCCCCTCCGAGGGAGATGGAGACCACAGGGCTCTCCACACCGTCCCAGCTTTGGCTGAAGCCCTCAGTGACCCAGGACCTTCCCAAGCCTGTCCTTCACCCTAAGGCCAAATTCCTCTAGACTGCCAGGAGGATGAGTGGGATTGAGGTTCACTCTCTTGGATCCACGTGGTGAGGCTGTGAAAGGAGATGAGGGGGTGGTTTGTCTGTGACAGGCAGGCAGGGAGTCAGGGGGACTCGCACCCCAGAAGGAGGCTTCCTCTCCTGCCTGACACCCACCTTCCCAGTTTCAGTGTTTTGTGTAAGGCCACACCGCTTCCCTGGATTATGGACACTGGAACGGTTCATTGCCCTGCCCACCTGTGTGGTTTCTTTATGCAGTGGCTTTAACACAACAGGCAAATCACAACACAAACCCCCATCACAACATATTTGCATCCCATAGTGCAGGGCGGTTTCCTTGGGCAGAGTTGGCAGGGAGGCTCCAGGGGCCTGGGGGACAAGCAGTTCCTGCTCCAGGGTCATACCTGCTCTGTCCATGAAGCCCATCCAGGATTTCCGATATCTCCGCAGTCTTCCACAGAGCTCTCCATGCACACGGGCACGGTAATACTGGCTTTGAAAGCCATCTGCTTCCCAGGACTTCTTGATCTCCACAGCCTGGGTCTGAGCCGAGGACTTGGCCACCGTCCACTCATTGGTCTTCGGGTTATAGGAGAGGAAGAGCTCCCCATCATAGCAGAAATGCCACAAGCCCCTGGCGCTGTTGTCTTCTTGGATCTCACAGCCCCGGATCTCCTGGAGGGAGTGAAAGTCTGCCCCCACCGAGCAGTGACTTCTCCATTCTCTGTCCCTCTGCCTTCCCTGCCCAAGTGAGAAACTACAGCCAGGGGGCCCCTCCTTCTGTCCTCCATGTCTTCCTGTGCTGGCTGAGTAATGGCCACCTCCCTGTGGAACTCCACAGCCCCCATTCCCCAACCCCACTTGCCAACAATCCAGTGGAAAGACACAGGTCCTTGCTGTCTGCCCCAAACTTTCCTGGAAAAGACATCATATCACTTGTGTCTCCTCCCCACACTCACCTCCTTTCTGGTCCTGCAGGGCCATGATGTCTGCCAGAGTCATTTTGAGGTCCTTCCCCTTCTCTGTTAAGTCTTTTGTCTCTGTGTTCCAGGTTTCCGCTCCCAGGACAGCGCCTGCCCACAGCCCACGGGGCTCTGCCCTGCCTTTCTCACTGTCATAGTGCAGGAAGGGCTGACCATCCAAGTATCCATCAGCAAAAAATCTCGGTTGCACAGATCCATGGTGAGACACCACTGTGAGGTTATAAAGAAGACTGGGGGATCCTGGGCAAGGAGGAGACCACATGAAACTGTCAATTTGTGGAAATTTGTGGAATTTACGGAAATAACTGCACGTAAGATGTTTAATAGAAAAGTTGTGCTGTCCTGAGTCTCTCAGGGTCTGGAGGATGCAGAAAATCCACATGTGCAAAGGCACAAGGATGAGCTTTCCAATGCAGGAAAGCAGGAAAGGGGAAAGGAGGAGAGGGAATTGCTGAAGGTGGGGGATGGAGATGGGCAAACAGGTAGGACAGGTGCCAGGAGAGGGAGGCAGGGGCTGCCTAAGGAGCCAGGTAGCGGACAGGCTGGCCTGCAGGGGGCAACGGATAGGCAAGAAGGCCACAGTGAAGTGGAGGTCTCATTAGGGCAGAGTGAGGGGATGTGAGGGGCCTGGGATGGGAGGGATCCATGGTCAGGTTGACTGTGGTGCGAAGATGGGATATGGTGAGATAGGGAGTGGGGGTTGAGGGCTCACCATGGGTGGACAACTTGGGGCCCAGGGAGGGTGAGGCTTCAGGCCTCAGGCAAAGGGGTAGATTGTGACACAAGAGAGTTTAGGTTGGGCCATTACCTAAAGGGGTTGTGAAAGTGTGGACCTCGGTCCAGAGTTGAAGAGGCACAGCGAGGCCCCAGGTGGCAAGTTGGATGGACCTGCCAGGGGATGGACCTTTCCCATCCCCTGGGAAAGGCGGGTGGCAGGGTCTCAAAGAGTCAGCGCAGTGTGTCCAAGGGTAGTTGAGACTTAGAAAGGAGCGGGGATAGAAGAGAAAATAGATCTGAAATGCCAAGGAGCTCAGCCTGGGGAAGGAACTACATGGTTGGAGCAGGTCGGGTAGTGGGGCAGGATGTACTTCCAAAGAGGATTGGGTCAGACTTCCAGCACAGGAGGGGCGGTGCTGAATGAAGGCCCACTGTAGGGAAAGGACACAGCCGACCAAATGCCATCAACATGGATTTCAGATAAAGGGAGTAGGCACGAAAGCCCACTGGGGTCAAGGAAACAAAGGGCAGAAGGAAGGGCCAGGAGCTGGGCCTTCATGAGAATAAGAGCAGTGTCTTGTCATTGGGGGAGGGGAAGGCAAGACAGGGCAGGAGAGATAATGGTGAGGGCCTGGTACTGGGGGGTGATAGGTGATCCTGGGACAACTTGGGTAACTGTGCTGACAGGACAGGAGGCGTGCTCTGGGTATGGGTGAAGGGTCTGTGAGAGAGGAGAACTTAGTGAGGACCCCCAGGAAGGTGAGCAAGGTGTGGGGGCAAGGCAGGATACCACGTGAGGAGGAGTGATGAAGGACCAGGGAGAGGAGTCCACACCTGTGGGCTGGAGACTGGAGGCCTTATGAGTGTGAGGTCTGGGATGCAGGAGTGGGGTTGGGTGGTGCTGGGTGAAAGGCCCAGGATGAAGCAGGGCCAAGCGCAGGAGCCTGCACTGGAGGGGAGTTAGGAGGATGAAGCACCAAGACAGGCGCAGGTCTGTGCATGAGGGGCTGTGCACTATACCTCAGGGCTCCCCGTGGTGAAGGCATTAGGAGAATGGGGATAGAGGGAAGACTCTCTGGACAAAAGGCACCCCGGAAAGTTAGGGTCCCGGATAGTTGGGAAGAGCCATGCACGTGAAGGTGCCTTGTAGACAATGACCCATGAGGTGTGGAGGAAGGACTTGGAGTGGGGGGAAGTGGGGATGGGAAGCACACAGTAGAGAGGGGTCGGAGAACTGCGGAGAGTAGGGGATGACAGTGGGGAGAGGTTAAAGGACAGAGTGGGCACATGATATGGCAGGGCAGGAGGCCAGGAGAGAATCTGGTGTGGGAAGCAGGCATATCAGAAAATTAGAGTTAACAATGGGAAGAGGGAGTTAGAGGGGAGGAGGAGAGCAGAGACTAGAGAAGTCACAGATGGAATCCCTTAGCCAGAAGCCTTCAGACTCTATCCTCCCTCAATATGAGAGTCAGGAGCAGCCACAGTGCCCACAGCAGGAGCAAATGTGGTTAGAGCCTGGACACCACGTAGGACTCCTGGTCACTAGAAAAAGGCCCCTGACTCTTAGGACTGAGACCCTTGAGAGTTGCCTGCCTGGATTCTCCTTGCTGTCCAAAGCAGGAATTCGGACAGCAGCAGAGAAGACACTGCTCAGGGACCTGAAAGGGCAGTGCACAAACTGGTGGGAAGTGTGGTCTGAGCCTCAGACCTCCATGGCCCCCTGAGTGCCATTCAAAGCACTGACCCAAGAAGGAGTTGCAGTCCCAGGGTCATCAGAAGAACTGAGATCGTCGGACAGGAAGAACAAAATTGGATGGCACACTTAAGGGTAATGGGATATGTCACCCCAAAATATGTCTTTGGTGTCGTGATCATTTTGAGGGGTATGCACTTGAAAAAAGGCATGTGGGGAGTAACGTCAGCATCATGGCAGAATGAGTTGTTCCCTTGGTCTCTTCCCTCTAAATTATAACTAAACAGATATTCATGAACCAACAGAGGATTCCCTACACAGCACAAAAGGACACCTGAGAGACCCACGCTGCCATCCATATGAAGGTGGGTGGACTAGATGCCCAGAACGCGGTGGAACTAGGTGAGGGCACCTCTCCACCTCCCCAGCAGCAGTGATCCCAGTCTCAGAATCTCACACAGTGGCCAGGCAGGAGTGTAAATGGAGGCGGGGGAAGCCCAGCCCACGTACAAACGCTTTCTGAGTGGTAGCCTGGCCCGCAGCAGCATCCACAGTGCTGTCGTGGCCTCACCTGTGGCAAGGCTCCCCAGTGAGGTGTGCATCTCAGCCACTACATAGGTGCACCTCCCATCGAGCACTCCAACTCAGCTGGCCCCATCAAGCACAGCGACCTGGCCCACCTGAGTGCAACCTGCCAAGTGGTTGCGGCAGCCCTTGCAGACACAGAGTGTCTCTACCACCACAACTACAACAGATACGGCAGGATCAGAAAACACAGCTCCTGCCCCCCTACCCAGTGGTGGCAGGTGGAACCTGTGATGTAACACTACCACAAACGCACCGGCGAAGGATCAATCATCAAACACCAAGAAGAACCACAGGAACATTTCAGAGGAAAAGGAAGATGATGAGTCTCCAGAAACCAAGCCTGAAATCATAAATGTTTACAATCTTAAATGACAAACAATTCAAAATAGCTGTCACAAAGAAACTCAATGAGTTACAAGAAAACTCAGAAAGACAGTGCAATAAACTCAGCAATAAAATTACAGAACAGAAGGAATACTTCACCAAAAAAATTTAAGCAATAAAGGAATCAAAACACAAATCTGGCATGAAGAGCACAATGAGATAAAAAATAGTCTAGAAACCATCAAAAGTAGAGCCGAGGTTATAGAGGACAGAATTAGTGAACTAGAGACCAGAAATACAGAAATGCTTCAGGTGAAGGAGAGAGAACTAAGGTTTTTAAAAAATAAAGAAATTCTTTCAGAAATATCTGACTCAATTGGCAAAAGCAATATAAGGATTATAGGTACTCTAGAGGGAGAAAGGAGCAGAGAGCTTGTTCAAAGAAATAAGAGCTGAGAACTCCCCAAACTGGGGGAAGAAACTGGACTTACAAGTACATGAAGCCAATAGAACTCCTAATTACGTCGATGTAAAGAGACTTTCTCCAAGGCATATCAAAGGAAAACTGGCAGAGGTCGATGACACAGAAAAAATATTAAAAGCAGCAAGGCAGAGGAAACTAACCTACAAAGCAACCCTTATCAGGCTTTCAGGGGATTTCTCACCAGAAACTTTACAGTACAGGAGAGAAGGGAATGATATATTCAAAATACTGAAAGACCAATCTTACAGCCAAGATTACTCCAGTGAAACTATTCTTCAGATATGATGGAGAAATAAAAGCTTTCCCATATAAACAAAGGTCGAGGGAGTTCATCGCCACCAGACCTGCCTTACAAGAAATGATGAAGGAAGCCCTCCTAGCCGAAACAAAAAGGCAAAGGTTTACAAAGCTTTGAGCAAGCAGATAAATAGACAAAATCAGAAATTGAAGCTATCAGAAGAGGTTAGCAAACACTTAATTATGACATAAAAGATAAAGGGAAGAAAGCCTCAAAAATAAATATAAACACTTCAATTTAATCATGCACTCACAACACAAAACAGAATTTGTGACAACAGTAACTCAGAAGGGATAGAGGAAAGAGGTCGAACCTGCTTAGCCTAATGGAGATTAGAGGCTAGCAGAAAATGGAATATCTTGGCCGGCCTGGTGGTGTAGTGGTTAAGTTTGCGCACTCTTCTTCAGCGGCCAGGGGTTTGTGGGTTCGGATCCGGGGTGTGGACCTAGCCCCACTCATCAAGCCATGCTTTGTTGGCATCTGACATAAAATAGAGGAAGAGTGGCACAGATGTTAGCTCAGCGACAATCTTTCTCAAGCAAAAATACGAAGATTGGCAACAGATCTTAGCTCAGGGCCAATCTTCCTCACTAAAAAAAGGAAAAAAAAGAAAATGAACTATCTCGTCTATGAGATGTTTTATACCACCCTCATGGTAAGCACTCAACAAAAAGTCACAGCAGAGCCACAAATCATAAATAAAGAGAAAACTGAGAAAACCATTACACTGAAATGGCAGTCAGAAACACAAGAGAAGAAAAACAGTGGAAATATAGAACCGCCAGATAAAAAGAGATAAAATGGCAGTATTAAGCCCTCATTTATCAATAATCACTCTAAATGTAAACGGATGGAATTCCCCAATCAAAACACACAGGGTGGCTGGAGGGATTAAAAAACAAGACCCAGTAATATGCTGCCTCCAGGAAACACATCTCAGCTCTAAAGACAAACATAGGATCAGAGTGAAAGGATCAAAGATGATACTCCAAGGAAATGGCAAGCAAAGGAAAAGAGGTGTTGTCATACTTCTAACAGACAAAGCACATTTCAAGATAGAAAAGACAATGAGAGCTAAAGAGGGGCAATATATAATGACGAAGGGACATTACACCAAGAGGACATAGCACTTATGAATATATATGCACCTAACGCAGGAACACCGTAGTCTAGAAAGCAACTACTAACAGACCTAAAGGGAGAAACTGACAGCAACACAATAACGGTAGGGGACCCCAACAACCCACTTATATCAATGGATAGATCACCTAGGCAGAAAGTCAACATGGAAACAGTGGCCTTAAATGAAATGCTAGAGCAGATGGACTATATATATATATATATAAATATATAGAACATTCCATCCAAAGACAGCAGAATATACATTCTTCTCAAGTGCACATGGGACATTCTGAAAGAGAGACCACATGTCGGGAAACAAGGCAAGCCCCAACAAATTTAAGAAGACTGAAATCGTATCAAACATCTTTGCCCACTACAATGCTATAAAAGTAGTAATCAACTATGAGGAAAAAGATGGGACGGGCACAAATATGTGGAGATTAAACAACATGCTACTGAACAACCATTGGATCAATGAAGAAATCAAGGAGAAATAAAAAATATCTGGAAACTAATGAAAATTAAAACATAACATACCAACATTATGGGATGCTGCAAAAGCAGTACTAGGCCTACCTCAACAAACAAGAAAAATCTCAAATACATAATGTTAAGCTACACCTAACAGAACTAGAAGAAGAAGAACAAAGCCCAAAGTCAGCAGAAGGAGGTAAATAATAAAAATCAGAGCAGAAATAAATGAAATAGAGACTCAAAAGCAGTACAAAGCATCAATGAAACTAAGAGCTGGTTCTTTGAGAAGATAAACAAAAGTGACATGCCCTTAGCCAGACTCACTAAGAAAAAAAGAGAGAAGCCTCAAATAAGTGAAACTAAAACTGAGAGAGGAGAAATTACAATAGTTATCACAGAAATGCAAAGGATTATAAGAGAATGTTATGAAAATCTATAAGCCAACAAATTGGATAGAGAATACATGGATAAATTCTTAAAACTCATACAATCTCCAGAAATTAAATCAACAAGAAATAAACAATCTGAATAGACCAATCACAAGTAAAGAGAGAAACAACTATCAAAAACCTCCTAAGAAACAAAAGTCCAGGACCAGCTGCCTTCTCGGGAGAATTTTACCAAACATACAAACAGAGTTAATACCAATTCTTCTCAAACTATTCAGAAAAATTGAAGAAGACAAACACTTCCTAACTCATTCTATGAGGCCAATATTAGCCAGATACCAAAACCAGACAAGGACAACACAAGGAAGCAAAATTACAGGCCAATATCACTGATGAACATACATGCAAAAATCCTCAACAAAATACTGGCAAACTGAATACAGCAATACATTAAGAGGATCATACACTGTGATCAACTGGGATTTAGACCAGGGATGCAGGATGGTTCAACATCCACCGATGAATCAATGTGATATACAACCTCAACAAAATGAGGAATAAAAATCACATGATCATCTCAACAAGTACAGAGAAAACATTTGACAAGATCCAACATCCATTTATGATAAAAACTCTCAATAAAAAGAGCATAGAAAGAAAGTACCTCAAAATAATAAAGGCCATATATGACAAACCCACAGCCAACATCATACATAACAGTGAAAAATCGAAAGCCAACCCTTGGAGAACAGGAACAAGACAAGGATGCCCACTCTCACCACTCCATTCAACATAGTACTGGAGGTTTTGGCCAGAGCAATTAGGAAAGAAAAAGAACTAAAGGGATCCATGCTGGACAGAAAGAAGTAAAACTCTCACTGTTTGTGGATGCCATGATTCTATATATAAAAAACTCTCAAGAATCCAACACAAAATTGATATAAATAATCAACAACTACAGCAAAGCTGCAGAGGAGAAAATCAACCTACAAAAATCAGTTGCATTTCTATACACAGAGAATGAACTAGCAGAGAAGTCAAGAATACAATACTACTTACAATCACAACAAAAAGAAGAAAATATCCAGGATTAAAATTAACCAAGGAGGTGAAAGACCTATACACAGAAAACTATAAGACATTATTGAAAGAAATCAAAAAGACAAAAAGAAATGGAAAGATATTCCATGCTCATGGAGTGGAAGATTAGACATACTTAAAGTGTCCATATTACCTAAAGCAATCTATAGATTCAGTGCAATGTCAATCAGAATCCCAATGACATTCTTCATGGAAATAGAACAAAAAATCCTAAAATGTATGTGAAACAACAAAAGACCCCGAATAGCCAAAGCCATCCTGAGAAAAAAGAACAAAGCTGGAGGCAGCACAGTCCCTGACTTCAAAATATGCTACCAAGCTATAGCAGTCAAAGCAGTATGGTACTGGCACAAAAACAGACACACAATCAATGGATCAGAACTGAAAGCCCAGAAATAAACCACACAGCTATGGACAGCTAATTTTCAAAGGAGCCAAGAACATACAACAGAGAAAGGAAAGTCTCTTTAACAAACGGTGATGGGGAAACTGGAAAGCCACATGCAAAAGAATCAAAGTAGACCGTTATCTTGCACCAAACACAAAAATTAACTCAAAATGGATTCAAGACTCAAATGTAAGACCTGAAACCACAAAACTCCTAGAAGAAAATAGAGGCAGTACACTCTTTGACTTCAGTCCTAGCACCATCTTTTCGAATATCATGCCTACTCAGGCAAGAGAAACAAAACAAAAAATAAACAAATGACACTACTTCAAACTTTTAAAAAGCTTATGCTAGGCAAAGGAAATCATGAACAAAATGAAAAGACAACCCATCAACTGAAAGAAAATATTTGTAAATCAAATAGCCAACAAGGAGTGAATTCCAAAATATATAAAGAACTCATACAAGTCAACATCGAAGAAACAATCTGATCAAAAAATGGACAGAGCATAGGAACAGACATTTCACCAAAGAAGATATACAGATGGCCAACAGGCACATGAAAAGACGTTCAACATCGCTAAGAAGTAGGGAAATGCAAATCAAAATTACAATCAGGTATCACCTTACACCTGTCAGAATGGCTATAATGAACAAGACAAAAAATGACAAATTTTGGAGAGGATGTGGAGAAAAGGGAACCCTCATTCACTGCTGGTGGGAATGCAAACTGGTGCCGCCACTATGGAAAACAGAGATTTCCCAAAAAATACAAAATAGAAATACCATAGGATCCAGCGATCCCACTATTGGGGTTCCATAGTGGGATACCATAGGATCCCAAAAGACATCCAGTTATCCCAAAGAACATGAAATCAACAATATGAAGAGATTTATGCACTCCTATGTTCTTTGAAGCATTATTCAAAATAGCCAAGACATGGATGCAACCCAAGTGCCCATCAACTCATGAATGGATAAAGAAAATGCGATACACATACACAATGGAATGCTACTCAGCCATAAAAAAAAATCCCATTTGCAACAATATAGATGGACCTCGAGGGTATTAAATTAAGCAAAATAAGTCAGACAGGGAAAGACAAACACCATATAATTTCACCCATATACAGAAGATAAACACATAGATAAGGAGAACAGATTAGTGGTTACCAGAGGGGAAGAGGGTGGGGGGTTGGGCAAAGGGGTAAAGGGGCACATATGTATGGTGACAGATAAAAACTAGACTATTGGTGCTGAGCACGATGCAGTCTATACAGAAATTGATATATAATAGCATACACCTGAAATTACACAATGTTATAAACCAATACAACCTCAATGAAACAATTTTTTTTCAAAAAAAAAAAGCAAATGCAGGGAGAAGCTTTGCCTGAACTCCCCTTATCTATCTAAAGACAAGTCTTCCAAAAGGAACTCAACTGGCACAGATCTCAGGCGAGTTTCATTAACCAAAGATGACTGATTCTTATGACAGGAGAGGAGACACCATGCCCTAACTTTGTCACTAACTACCAAATCCCCCATCTATTCTTCTAAGGGCCCATTCATCTTTCCTATATCATCTACTCTCCTTACAGACCACCTCCCCTTCCCTATTAAGATGGATGTGGTCCTGAATTCTGAGGCACTCTACAGATTAAGGGATCTTCCTGGGCGGGGGGGGGGGGGGGGGGGGGGGGGGGGGAGGCTCTCCTGGATACAGGAGGTACACCTGTTAAGAAACTTCGGTTTGTTTTTCTCTTCTTAATCTGTCTTTACAGTGGCCTCAGCTAAGAACTCAGAAGGGTAGAAGGAAAATTATTTTTTCTCCCCTACAACCCCAAGTAGAGCAAAGAGATTAAGGTGAGGCCAGAAAATGGCGGGGTGGGGTGGGAGGTCGGGGGAGAATGCAAGGCCCAGCAAAGAGTGGAAAACCAGGGTTGAGGCGGTGGAAACCAGCCTCCTCCAGCTACTCTCCCCACCCCAAAGGCCCGGTGGCTCCACCCTCGATGCAGACTGGAAACAACCCCACTCACCAGTGGCGACATCCACGGGAGCAAAAAGGGCAATGCTGGCCAGGAAGGGCAGGACAGAGCACAGCCACATGGCTGGGAATTTGTCAACCTCCGGCCGGTCCACAAGCCTCAAGCTCAGCTGAGGCAGGAAAGTGCCGGAAAAACTTTTTAACTCTGCCCGCCCCAGCTCTGCATGTTCCCTCCCAGAAAACATTGTCATATCACACGGTCCAATCATGAGCAAGGAGTGAGGGCTACATGCCAAGAAATGTCACTTCCTCTCCCAGGGAGCCCAGACAAAGCCAAAACAGCCACCGGCAGGAATGGACAGCATTGCCAAGTCAAGGGCTATGAAACGCCTGAGATTGAGGACCCCTGTGTAGGTTAAAGGCCAAGTGAGCGCAGCCAAATAGCAGGGACAGGCTCTGGGCAGCTGAGTGTTAGGGCCCCAGCCTCAGAGGCACCCAATCACTGCAGCCCTCCCACCAAAGCGGACTTCCTGCCACAGACCAGTGCTGGTCTCACTGAGCCCCTGTACAGACATGCCACTGGCCTCCCTTTCTGTGTCTTCTTCCTGCCTTCAGCCACCTCTGCCTCCCAGAAGTAACTTCCCCAGTTGAATCACTCAGAGTCGAAACTCACTTAGATTCCAGCCATTAGAATCTCCTCCTCTTCCTCCCAGTGACTCCAGATCCAGTCAGGTCCTCTTTCATGGGGCCACATCTTGCAAGTGTCTGAGCGCTCCCAGGGGACCTCTCTATTCAGTCCCTGGGGGTCACAAGCCTAATGAGGTGGCTCCCCACTATTCAATCCAACACTCACCTCTCTCCAGATTCCCCTTTCCAACCTGCCTCAGGACATCTGCACCTCTGCAAACATCTGCCCCTCAAATCCAAGAGGTCTACAAGCAAACTACACTATCCGCCACACCAACCTCTCCCCATCTCCTAGTTCCCTTAGCTTCCTTGGTCCCTTCTGATACCTCTTTCCCCTGCCTCATGGACTCAAAGTCAGCTCCTCCAAACCCTTTTCAATCCCACAGCCACTACCTTAGTCCAGGCTTTCACGTACCTCAGCCTAGAAAACTGCAAAGGCTTCCTGAACACTGTGCCTGTCCCCAGGTAGAACCATAAGGCCCCATTGTGTGTGTGAACACACAATGCCTCCACTCCACCCACAAAACCCACAGCTGCCACAACCTGCTGTCTGGCAGCACCCCCATTTCTCTGGTGGCATGTCCCCTGGGTTACTGTAAGAGTGGACTCCCCCCATCTCCTCACTCTGTCCCACCAAGATGCCACTGCTGAAGCATCTCCCTCCTCTGCATTACTCTCACCTCTGCCTTCCAACCCATCAGACCTGCACATGCTAATAGATCATCCCAATTAGATGGTGGTCATGGTGGCACAACCTCAGGCTTATACTAAAATCCACCTAACATACACTTTACAGGGTGAAGTATGTGATATACGAACTATGTCTCAATAATAATCACAATAATGCCATCCTGAAAGACTCCTTCTACTGAAAGCTGTGTCTTACCCACAACAGACATCTCTTGGTCTTTGGAACATCTCACCCATGCTCCTCAACCTTGGCAGCTTCCTAGAACCACCTGGAGAGTTTCTACTATCCATATGCCCAAGCCAAGGGCAAAACCAATTGAATCAGTATCCCTTGGGTTGAGCCTAAGCCTTAGTATCTTTTCAAGCTCCCTCGGCGATTTCAACGTGTAGGTGACTTTTAGAACCACTTGTCTAGCCCAGGGTGTGAACTTCTCTCATGCTGCCAAGCGAGTCCTGCCTTGAACCCCATCCTACCAAATTATACTCCCCTCACTAGATAATCAGCCACCCAGGAGCAGGAACTATGTTCATTTCACCTTTGTCTCCCCTCAAAACGCTTTTTAAGTTGAAGTATACCCATCATTAATAACCATTCCACTAAGACCCTTCCCCTACACTCATCTGTGGATGGAAATGTCAGGCAACAGAAAGTTTTAACAGTTTCTTGGGTTTCACAGCCATTTTTATGAATTAATTTCTTTGACCATCACAATATATTTAGCTAGACAGGAGATGGGTCCTGTCCCATCTCAGAGAGATTCTTTCGATTGCTAAAGATCACGAGGGGAGTGAGAGGGTAGAGAGGCAGATGGAACCCAGCTCTCCTGCCAGCTGGTCTCAAGCCCTTCCCAGCAGGACATCAACCCTCCTTGAGGACTTCTAGGTGTGGCAGCTCCAGCAAACTGGCCCATTTAGCTCATCCCTCCCCACCAAGAAAAGACTTTTAATACTTTGATAATATGAATATGAATAAGAATATGTTAGGTTTCTTTCAAGGCATTTAAAGATGTTTGGAAGGGAGATGAAGCCACAGGCATTCTTTCTAGGGGGGAGGAGAGGCTCTGAAGTTCTAGGGCTCCGGGTTTGGGGTGCTCCCTGCGAACTAGGCATGTCTGCCCTTCCCCCAACAAGCCACCCAGGTCGTCTTCTGAACAAATCGTTTCCCCTCCACCCCGCCTTGCTTCCAGCCCCCCTGCTTTTCTGTCCCATCAACTACGTTTTCTCATCCACTCTCGCCTTTGGACCCCAGACTCACAAGCAAGGCTGAGTCTTCCTCTTCGCAGATTTTCGGCGCCACTGCTGCATCAGGAAGAGAAACTGAAAAACCCAGGGCGGATGCTTGCATAAAGGCTGCGTTTCCCTAGGCGGCCCCTGGGCTCATTTTCAAGTGGGCTGGGCCAGAGATTACAGGGCTGATTGACACCCGCCCTCCCCCAACCCTGGCTTGAAGGAAAGAAAAGTTGCTCATTGTTCTAAAAGCAGAATAAAGGCGCTTATGGGCAGAGTGGGAGGGGAGCCAGCTGCACTTCGGTTTCTGGCTCCCAAACTCCTGGGAGGTTACTCCTGCCCATTGTGAAAATGCAGCCCCGCCGGGGTCCCCAGAAATTCGAAGTCAGAACGGGGATCTGGAATCTGGCTTATTTTAAACAGCATCAGAGGTGATTCTGAGGCAGCCTCCTCCTCCACAGTGCCTGGACCTTCGATTCTCACAATAGAAAACCCTTCCTACGGCCTGGCTTCCCCCCGGAAGGAAAGTCTCCACCATGAGACCTTCCTGTTTGAATCCAGCTCCAGCCGGCCCCGGTAGCACTTTACAGCTTACAAAATCCTCAAGCAAAAGCCCACTCAGGTCTTCGTACCTGACCTCTGCAGATGGAGGCAGTGATGCGGGTTGACCACGGGGCTGAAATATGCAGGGAATAAAATGTAAAGGACAGAGTGGGGAAAAAGAGGGGGGAGGGGGGAAAGTGTTGAAGAAAGGAAGAGAGAAGAAGAAAAAGCATGGAAGAAAACTAAAGGGGAGAATAAATTTCAAAAGATTTAATACTATTATTTCTAACCTTTACTTTCCCCCTCCGTGTAGTTTGTCATTTAACACTTCACTTCAGCTGTTTGATCCATCTCTGAATGCATGAACAGATGGCTGCTGTTGTTACTGCCAGACCATTTGAGAGAAAGTTGCAGAGAAGAAAGTTTTCCCTCCAGATGTGTCAGTGTGAGTCTTTTAGCAACAAGAACAAAGTGTTTTGTTGTTTTTACATAACCAAAGTACAAAGTTCAAAGAGGTTAATATTTTTAAAACGAGCTTCATTGGGGTGTACTTTACATGTAATACAGTGCATCTATTGGAAACGCACAGCTGGCTGAATTTTGGCAATTGCACACACCCACGTAACCACTCCCACAGTGAAGATGTAGGTCATTTCCATCCATGGTTCCCAAAGAAAGGTCATGTGATAAAATGCTTTGCCGCTAATAAAAGGCATAAGCTAGATTTTAATGTGTTGCTATGAAAAAATGTGTCCAACACACTGTGAAGATTTTGTCAAAGGTTAACAACAAGCAGGATTTTAATGCCACTCATCGCACTTACATAATATGGGTTTGAAATGGGGGGACCTAGAAGATACCTCACCTAAGGTCTCTAGGAAGTGGGAGTGGGACTTTGACTTTCTCTGAATTCTTGGAAATTTATCTTTAGTGTAATTTTCCATTTGCATGGGAGTCAGGGAGAGAATATCTCACTTTTAAAATATTGTAAAACTAAGCCCTAAATCTCAGTAAGTTACAGATTTTTGAAAACCAAAATGTTAATTAAAACCCAGCACTAGATACTTCCTCCCCTAAGACAATCCTTCACATTTCCATAGCGCTGGATCCTTCTTAAATTGCTTCTGAAAGGAATGATTTTAGTGCAGTAGACAGACAAGTCACAACTAAGATAAAAGGCAAGGGCTAGAAACAAAAGAAGGGAAAAATTAATTGCAGGCACTGGGGACCCTGTCACAGTGACACTCCACCACATTCGAACCCAACCCTGCGTTGCCAAACTGCCCTCGGGTCTTCGATAAAGTCAAGGCAGATCTTGTTCCCTGAGCATGGATTTGCCCTCGAGAGGGGTCCAAGGCTTCTGGAGCAAGTCTGAAGAATCACACTGACTTCCTGATCTCAAGAACTTTCAGGGCCCAGCCCCATGGCCTAGTGGTTAGGTTTGCAGGCTCCACTTCCCACGGCCCAGGGTTTCGTTGGTTCGGATCTTGGGTGCAGACATGGCACCGCTTGTCAGGCCACATTGAGACAGCATCCCACGTACCACAACTAGAAGGACCTACAACTAAAAAAAATTCACAACTATGTGCTAGGGGGATTTGGGGAGAAAAAAGCAGAAGAAAATAAAAAGAGGATTGGCAACAGTTGTTAGCTCACGTGCCAATGTTTAAAAAGAAAAAAAGAAGTGTCTGGCTATAGGTTGCTGAAAAAATGACAACAGAGGACCAAAAAAATCGCACCCTTAAAAACAAAAAGGAGAACTTTCAAGACTGTTTGCGCAAAGGCAGTGTCTGTAAGAGGATCCAGCCCATTTGGGTGAGGCTCCCTCGTTGGCAGTAGCCTGAAGCAGAGGACTCAGAAGAGATGTACAGGTGGATCTGAGGCCATGAGGGGCTTCCTAGACAGCTGTGCTTTGCTCAGGTGAGGGGTGGGGTGGCAGCAGGGAGGCAGGAACTCAAGCAATAACCTCAGAGAAAGGGAGTGCAGAAGGAAGTGCCCCAAGCCTCCACACTCCTCCTTCCTGCCCACACCTCCCACTCCTGCCTCCCTCAGCCCACCCTGTAGGGGGAAGTACAGAGACCCCAGCAGAAAGCGCAGGCTTCATGGGCCTTGTGATGGTGCCTGGCTCCCTTCTTCAGGAGACTGCTGATGAGGTCAAACTGGGAGAAGACTGCAAAAGTTATCCTTGAAAAGGAGGCCCTGATTTCCCATCCTGGTTTATTTACCAAATTCACCTTAATACCATACAAAAACAAAACAAAACAAAATTCCCCTGTGATTTTTCTGGGCAACAGACGGTCCTGTACTCTCCCCATGCCTCATGGGCTTCAGGCCTCACTGCACTGAGGCTCCAGGCTCCAGACCTGCTGCCATCAGGCCGGGTCCCTCTCCTCCTGGACTCTTCACCTCCTGTCAACCTCACTCTGCTTATTTCTGCTTCCTCATCCTTTTTCACTCCCTAGACCTGGCTCCTGAATATCTCTCACCCTCTTCAAAGGCTTTCTCTACCTGCTTACAAATTCCTCAAACTTCAGGAAAAAACAAACCACCAATGGAGAAATCCTGCAGGTATCCTGGGGCTCCCAGTCTGGACATCAGCCCCCACTTCCACTCACCCTGTGTAAATGGAGAGTCAAAGGCCCTAATGTGGCACCTCAGAAACCTCCCCACTTTGGCACTGCATGCAACCGTTGGTGTTATGAGGGTAAACAAATTTTTGTGACCTCTGTCCCTGGTCTCATAGGTGAATCTAACAAGCAAGCTGGGTAGGCTTAAAGTCAGTACAAAATCCAGGCTGCACTGTGAAGCAGCCATGCAGGCCATCTTAAGCCTGTGTTAGAATGAATATGCAACCCCACATCTCACGACTGAAGATGCCAGCTGGACAGATCCACAACAGAAAAGGTAAAGGGTACCTCGCTCTCACATTTCCCAGCGGCATTTCTTAAAGATTGAGGGAAAACGTAAGACCATGGTCGTCCACTCCCTCCACACATAGACAACACCAACACTCCAAACCTTGTTTGATGCATAACCAGAAAGTTCTTGTTTGTGTTATCCTCGAAGTATATGACTATTAGATGCGTAAGCCCTTTCCTACACATACACTGCTTTGCTAGAAAGTATATAAACTGCACTCAGATCTGTAGACCTCAGAGCAGTTCCTCAGAACACTCTGTCGGACTATTTCCCAGGACTTGAGCTCCTCACCTTGATTGTCAAGCGAATTCCTTAATTCACCTTTACCTGGACTCCTTATTTCAGCTGACGTGTGCACATGTGCTTTTATTTCAGGACATGGGACAATGATATTCATCAGATCTGCAGACTATGGAGACACCCTGTCCCCCAGATGCTTAAAGCACCGTGCAGTAGAGAGAAGAGAGTGGGGGCGCCCCTGACTCCAAGTCTGCTGATCACTCCTAGCAAAAGGATACTGAAAAGAAGTTCAGGACAGTCCCTTCCCTCCAGGGACCAGGCAGGGATGTCAGAGCCGCCAGGAGAGGTTGTGAAAGTCCATCAAAGAAAAATCATTACAAGAAAATCCCTATATCACACTTTGAAGCTCACGAAAATGATTGGAACCAAACCCCTAGCTTAGGTGACATCACTGAGGTTGGCGGTAAGGCTTTGTGAGACCTGTAGGGAGAAAGAAGGACATTTCTAGGACTGCAGCCCAGTAGACCCTGTGTCTTGGGGCCTCCAGAAAGGACCCTCTCTCTTTAGCAGTGCTGAAGAAGTTCTTTGGACTTCTGAGGTTTTTATTCTTATTTGTTGACTTTGTAGATGTCGAGTTCTTTGAAAATCTTGGAGTTAATTTGCTTTGACCTTGTCTAAGTGTGAAATCTGAGACTGTGCCTGAAGCAGGAAACAAGGGACTGGCCCGGTGACCATGGCCCCAAGTGAAGGTCAGTTTTCTGTGTCAACTTGCCTAGGCCACAGTACCCAGATCTTTGATCAACGTTTTTCTAGATGTTTCTGTGAACTTATTTTTTTAGATGAGGTTAATATTTAAATAGGTAGAGCTTGAGTAAAGCAGATTACCTTCCAAAATGCAAGTGAGCTTTATGCAATCAGCTTAAGGTCATAACAGAAAAATATAATCCTGTCCTCCCCCAAGGCAGAGGAACTCATGGGGAGACTGCTTTCAGACTTGAACTTCAGCATCAGTTCTTCCTGGGGTCTCCACTTGGTGTCCTACCCTACCCCACAGATTTTGGACTTGACAACCTCTGCAATCACATGAGCCAATTCCTAAAACTAAATATCTCTCCGTATATATATATATATTCAAACATATGTTTTAGATACATAAATGTACATATAAAATATGTATATTTTCATCTATAAGTACATATTGTATATATTATATAATATAATATAAAATAGAAATGCTCTATAAAAGTAAATATGCAGATAGTAAATACATTTAATATAAGTATATATTAGAAAGTAACACACAAGCACGCACACACATAAATATATTGTCTAAAGCACTCTCCCTAAATGTTTCAAATGCTCCAGCTTGCCTAGTAATATTCTAGCTTTAGCCCTAACTAAATGTTAGTTTAGCCTTCACATCTAAATATTTATGTTTTCCTTGGTGTTGACTTTTATAATTCCTGTATGTTGCATTGGTTTGTTGCAGTAAGCCAGCTTCAATCAGTTGTGGAATTCAGACAAGGAAGCAAACGGGTGGTTTTCCAGTGAATTACTGCTAACACCATCTTAAAAATGTACCAACACTGAATCCAGTCACTTCTCGCACTTCAATTGCTTCCATCCTGGAACCATCGTCTACGACAGTGAACAGGTAGGCCTTCCAGCTGGGCTCCTTGCTGACTCCCACGCCTGCTGTCCATGACCCATGTAACAGACAAAGTGTCACATCTCTGAAATTGTGCCTTAGAACATATCCTCTCCACCACATCCCACAGAACACTCCAGTGTCTTCCCTTCTTACGCAGAATGGAGCCCAGTCCCTCACATACAAGGCCCTCAGGACAGGGCCCCTCTGACCACTCTTGGCTCATCTCATCACTCTAAGCCTGGCTCACTCGTCTCTACTCGTATCAGTCACTGGACACTGCCCAGTCCTGTCTCAGGGCACCTGTTCCTGCTGTGAATCCCCATGTGTATCTCCTCCCTAAGGCTGCTCCTCGCACCATTCAGGTCTCACTCACGCATCCAGTAGTCAAGTCCACAGAAACATCATGTCCAACACAACTGTCTGAAATGTAATGTCCTGCCATCTCCCCTCACCAATCTTCTAGCCCAAGCATATTTTTCTCCACAGCAATTATCACTAATTATATGTTTATTGTCATTACCACTAACATATATGTTCTTTGAGCAAGAGGTCTTGTCTGTTCCTTCACTGCTGTATCCTCAGCATCATCTCCAGCACACAGTTGGGGCTCAGTAAATGTGTCAAATGAATGACTATGTCAGTACAGCGATTCGGAGAAGAATTTGACCATGTACATGAAAAGGCTTAAAAATCTTTGAACTCTTTGACCTAATATGTACCATTTGAGTGGCCTATGAATTTTAAACATCCCAAGTATAAAGGAATCTTTATGCAAAACAGTGCTTGCCAAATCATTATTTACAATAAGAGGAGACAAAAATAGATGGATACAAATGGGGACTGGTAATATCTCTTTGCTTGAAATGGTATGAAGCTTGTAAAAGAGGTGCAAAATTTATGCAGAGTTTATAACACGGAAAAATATTTGTTGTATAACAACAAATTTCATTTCATAAAGTAACATTCAGAATAACCCATAACATGTGAATGCAACTTTGTAAAATGAACAAACACACACACATCTAATTTTATTTTATATACTATTATTTATATAACACATAAATGATAATTTATAAGTTATGTAAGTATAAATTATAATTTAGATAATATACAAATTATATTTACATAATAGTACATACCATACTATTTTATTACTACTATATTATATATGTATATTTCATATATGTAACACATATAAAACCACAGAATGAAAATCAGGACCGCTACAAATAGCAAGTCCAGACAGCACCTTTCACACTGGAGTCTATGAAGTTTCAACAATGCAACACTTAACAGTGATTTTCTGAGGACAAACCATATTTCTATATTTCTTCTCTGCATTTCAAAGTGTTCTATGATTGAACAGGTTTTTATTTTCTAATATAAAAAACATATTTGAACTTTCAAAAGAAAACATTTGAAGTAAAGTGATAAGGAAAAGAAGTCCAGATCTCCTTCCTACCTCAACCTGACACAAATCTCTGCTTTGGACTTCACAGGGCGGAAATCCCTACAGATGGCTCCTCAGAAGAAGGAAGGAACTCTTCCTCCACAATCCACCATCCATCCTGTGGTTAAAGAGATGGTTAAAGAGCTGAGCAATAAAGGCGATATTAAGAATAGCATCAATTTATAGGTGACTGTTTGTCGTATATATATATAAATGTATGTATCTATTTCTACACGTGTGTACATGTATGTATATTTTTTATCCCATCACACCTGAAGGAGTTGGATGGATTCTTCCCTTTCTAAGCTTCAGAATCAGAGACCCTGAGAACCTAAGCCTTGGATCATAGAAAATGTTGGTCTTGAGAATTAAAGGACACTCAGGACCTGCACAGCTCACATGGGCATCAGTCATATGGGCAGAAGCTTCTCAAAAGCAGGAAGAGCAACTGAGATCCCAGGATCTTTCACACTCACAGTCTGTCCACACCCAGTGGAACACAGCTGAAGGACGGGCCAAGGTAAGAGTTCCAGTCTTTCTTCAGTTGTGGGTGGCAGATGAGTGAGTCGTTCAGCTAGCAGCGGGGTGCCTGGTGTTCCTACAGCCATCTTTAGTTCCTCTGCTGAGGATTCCAGCTGCACATACCACTGTGTATTGATTTGTGAGTAGGCTTCTCTTCATTAACGTACACAGGACACCTCGAACATTAACACCCATCATTTTAACTGAGGTGAATCCTACTAATTGGACACTCTCCTAACGCCCACTGAAAATTAGCCTCAGACTGGCATCTGAGAGTTTGGATCCAAAGCAGGAAGTCATTTAGGGGTTTAGATCTTGTCGATCTGACAGGATGTTCTGAAAGGCAGCTTTCTACAGGCAGAAGACCAAGAGTGAGCTCTAAGTGGGAAATGAAGTCCTGAGGAGAGAAGAAAGATGAGCAGAATCTAAAGCAAACCTTCGCATTTACTATACAAAAGTTTTTGGAATATATTCCCCAGCCTTTTAAAAAAGTTGATGTAAAATACACAAAACTTCCATTTTAACCATTTTCAAGTGCACAATTCAGTGTCACTTAGGGCATACGCAATATTGTTCAACCATCACCTCTATCTAGTTCCAGAGCAGTTTCATCACCCAAGAAGGAAGTTGCTTAGCCTCAAGCAGTCACCCCCTATTCCCCTCTACCCCCAGCCCATGGAAACCACTAATCTGCTTTCTGTCTCTATGCGTTGGCCTCTTCTGGATATTTCGTATAAAGGGAATTGTATAATATGTAGCCTTTTGTGTCTGGCTTCTTTCACTCATCATATTGTTCTCAAGGTCCATTCATGTTATAGCATGTATGAGTATTTCATTCTTTTTTATGGACAAATAATATTCCATTGTATGGATATCCCCTTTTCCCTTAGTCATTCATCAGCTCTCGGACATCTGCATTTGCAGTTGTCTTTTAAATCATAGAGGGAGAAAAAGAGGAATTACAAACAAACAGATAAAACAACAATACTGGCTTTTACATTTAGCCATTTAGTCATCTTTCCCAGTGTTCTCTATTTCTTTATCAAGCTTGAAGTTACTTTCTGATGCCCTTTTACTTCAGCCTAAAGGGCCTCTGTTAGCATTATTTGTAGGTCAAACCTACTAGCGATGAACTCCCTCAGCTTTTGTTCATCTGGGAATGTCTTAATTTCTCCCTTATTTCTAAAAGATACTTGTGACAGATAACAAGAGATTTTCACATATTGAGGTATGTGAGGTAGCTACTCAAGTTCAAAACTGATTAGGCTTAAAATAAAAAGCCTGACTTATGTCCTATCAAACATACATTGTACATCTGCTTATCCTTATGTCAAGAATGCACTCTCTTAAGATAAGAATGCATACCTCCTCTCTTACAGCCTACTGGTAATGCCCTGTTGATAACGTGGATTAATCCCTTCTCGGACAACTCAATACCTCTTTGCAACTGAGTACCTCTGAAATTTGGATGAAAATGTATCCTAGGTGTGTTTAATGTATGTCCTTTGTTCTAAAAACATATAAGACTGTACTGGACCATATACTTCTCCTTCTAAGGCCTTCCCGGGTTAGAATCCTCACTCTGGCTCATGATAAACTCACCCCAATTCTGATTTATAGGTTGGCTATGGATTATTTGCCTCAACACAGATATAGAAGTTTTGGTTGACAGTTTTTTTCAGTCTTTAGATTTGTCATCACACTGCCTTCTGGACTACATAGTTTCTCCAGATAACTCGACTGTTAATCGTATTGAGGATCCCTTATGTGTTCCTACGTACTTCTCTTTTGCTGATTTCAAGATTGTTTATTTGTGTTTGGATTTGACAGTTTGATTAGAATAAGTCTCTGTGTGGATTTCTTTAGCTTTATGCTGCTGGAGTTTGATGAGCTTATTGAATGCGTAGATTCATGAATTCCATTCAATTTGGGAGGGCTTTGACCATTATTTCTTCAAATACTCCTTTGATGTTTCTCTCTCCTCTTGCACGGGGGCTCCCAACATGTATCTTGGTATGCTGGATGGTATACTGCAATCTCTGCGGCTCTCTTCATTTTTATTCATTCTTTTTTCTTTCTGCATAATTTCAATTGTCCTACCTTCAAGTTTGATGACTCTATTTTTGCACATTCAAATCTGCTGTTGAACCTCTCTGGTAAAGTTTTCATTTCACTTATTACACATTTTAGCTAAAGTATTTCTATTTGGTTCCTTTAAAAAATTTCTATCTCTGGGGCCGGGCTGGAGGCGCAGCGGTTAAGTTTGCACATTCCGCTTCGGCAGCCCGGATTTGCCGGTTCAGATCCTGGGGGCAGACATGGCACGACTTGGCACGCCATGCTGTGGTAGGCGTCCCACATATTAAGCAGAAGAAGATGGGCACGGATGTTAGCTCAGGGCCAGTCTTCCTCAGCATAAAAGAGGAGGATTGGCAGTGGACGTTAGCTCAGGGCTAATCGTCCTAAAAAAAAGAAAATGTTTCTATCTCTTTATTGATCATCTCTGTTTGGTGAATCATAATTCTTCTGGCTTCCTTCAATTCCTCGTCCCTGGTTTCCTTTAGCTCTTTGAGCGTATTTAAGATAGTTGTGATGTACGCTTGGTGAACTGAGGAGTTGAAAGAAAGATTTCATGGACTCTCAAGGTCTGGTAGTAGAGCTCTTTTATTCAGAGAACGGCATGAGGACAGGACCCATGGGCAGTGAAGAGCTGCAGTGTGCTGATGGCAGGGTTCAATTTATAATGCATAGGTATGTGAGTTCATTTTTACCAGACAAAGGAAAGATCATGTAAAAACGTCGTTAAAATGGTATCAGTGCAGGTGGAGTGTGGTTACCGTGTGGTCATGTAACTTTAGATATGAATCAGGTCAGGATGTTTATACTTCCGGGTCGGTGATATAGATCACATGTAATCCAGAATGCCTTGGGCTTCTCTCCCTGGAGCAGCTTGATCCATATCAGTTGATTTAAATTCTTTCTCTAGTAAGGCCAACGTCTGGGCTTCCTCAGGAACAGTTTCTGTCAATTTATTTATTCCCAGTGAATGGGCCATACTTTCTGGTTTCCTTTAATGCCTCATAATTTTTGCTGAAAACTACACATTTAGAATGTTATAATGTGATTACTCTGAAAATCAGATTTCCCCCTACTCTGGTGCTATTTGTTGTTACTTGTTGTGGGTTGTAGCTGTTTCTTTAGTGAACTGTCTTAGCTATTTCTGTCTAGACTGTAGTCTTTGTTATCTGTGGTCACTCAAGTCTTAGATCTGTTAGCTTAGTGGCCAGCTAGTGATTTGACAGAGATTTCCTCAAATGTCTGGAGCCCAAAAGTAAAAAGCAAACAAAACATTTTCCAGTCTTTGGAGCTGGGATCTGAGTTTGTGTGTGTGTGTTTGTGTGTGTGTGTGTTGGGGCATGCCTTCTACAGTCATATGGGCAGTTTACAACTCTGCCTTTGCCTTCCCTTCCTGCTCGTGTGGAGACTGAAGAGCAGCCAGTGATATGATCTCATGGCCTCCTCAAGTCTTTTCTGATCACGTGCCCCTACCTGGGCATTTGCATGGCCTTCTAGATTCCTGGGAACTTGTGGGAAGTTTTCACAGCCCCTATTGCCCAAAACACTTCACTCTCCAGCTTTTCCTCCCAGGCTTTTCTGCATGTCTATTATGTGCCTCAACTGATGTCTTTTGCTCCAGGTGACAGCTGCTGGCTCACTGGCATTTACATATTTTTGTGAGATGCCCTTTTCCTTAGCTCCTTCTCTGCCCTGAGAGAGTTCTGAGTGAGGGCAATTAAAGACAAGCTGTTTACCTTCATCCTGCAGATCATAACAGAAAATCATCAAATTCTTTAAGAACAAGGTCCACTCTGACTCCTCTGGCATCAAGAACCCACAGAAGGGGCCGGCCTGGTGGTGCAGCAGTTAAGTGCGCATGTTCTGCTTCTCGGCAGCCCAGGGTTTGTAGGTTGAGATCCTGGGTGCAGACACGGCAATGCTTGGCAAAAGCCATGCTGTGGCAGGCATCCCATGTATAAAGTAGAGGAAGATGGGCATGGGTGTTAGCTCAGGGCCAGTTTACCTCAGCAAAAAGAGAAGGATTGGCAGTAGTTAGCTCAGGGCTAATTTTTCTCAAAAAAAAAAAAAAGAACCCACACTAGAGGCACAGGCTGCCATTTTCAAGATCACAGGTGAGGTGAGGAGCAAGATATGGGCCAAGGCTAAGTGAAGATACGACAGAGCTCTCCTACTGAGTTTCTGTTGCCTTTTTCTATTTTTAGCATTTTCTGGGTAGCTATAAAAACTCTAAATGATATTCCAAAGTACTGATGAAGTTGATTCTGACAATTTTTGCTAGTTTTTTCATTGTTCTGTGTGGGGACAAGGCCCTTAAAGTTCCCTATGCCACCATATTCTCTGATGTCACTCCCTTCAGCCTCTTTTCAGTTGTACTTATGCATCACACATTCTGGTCTTCTAACTTCCAGGGAACTCATTAATTTGGTAAATATGTGTTAAATGCTTACTTTATTCTGGGTACTATGTATAAGGAGTGGAGTCTGAATAAAAAGAATCAAGCTCTCAGCCCTCAGAGATGACACAGCCTAGATGGAAGTGGGAAGACATGGAAAGAAACTCTAACAACACGTTAAGTGTTTTAATTATCTTATATCTGTGCTTTGAACTTCTCATTATCAATATTTATATAGACAGTATTAATTTACCTATACCTATCATTAGCAATTAATTTTTCTGCTTACTTTCTCTCTTACATGTCTGTATGACCTTGTGAATATATTTAGAGTAGATATTTTGCTAATAAATGAAGTTATATTGATATGAAAATGTCTTTTTTAGTCTTATACATGCCAGACAGATTTCCCAGCCCCAAATTCCTAGCGTGACGTGGGTTCTCCCTCAAGCTCCTGCGATGTTATTTCACTGTCTTTTGGCTGCCGTTCCTGGCTGGGAGAATTTATTTATTTGTATTCTAAGTGTAGTTGTTCCTGTTACCACACAAACATGTGGTTCTCTTGCCTGATTCTCCCAAAAAGCCAATTGTTATGGCATCAGCTTCTAAAAGGAAAAAGCTTTATTGCAAGGTTGGCATGAAAGGAGACAGGCGACAAACTCTCTCAAATCTGTCTACCTGATTCAGGGTTTGGGGTGAAACTTAAGAGGTCAGGGAGGACAGGCCAGTACACGGAAATGCTGCAGGGGCAGCTTTCGACTGGTGGGCTTTAAACATTTATGGTAAAGCGTGGAGGGGGCTTGAACACCTGATCTTCCTACACAAGTGATGCCTCACTTCTGATGAGAGTCAGACTTTCAAGTTCTGGTCATGTCCTGGTTCTTTGGTTCTGTGGGGTGAGGAGAATCTTTAGTTCTCAGATCTTTTCTGGTCAAGATTTTCTCCTCTGTGCATGCTCTGGCTAGGTAACCTGCAAATTTTTGGCTTGCCCCTGAAAAAACTTCTGTTGATAAGAGGGGATAAGTTTGAACTGGTCCTAGAGGGCCCATGGTTCCATTTCCTTTTAGATGGTCTGCTCTTTCTTTTGGGATCATCGTATGTCTTTACCGTATGATGTTCCAGTGAAATATGAATCAATGTGGGTCTCTTTTTGTTCTTATTATTCTCTATATATCTGCTTAATCCTTAGCCATAATCTCTTTACAGAATACCTGCCTCCATTTACTCCCTTTTCACCTTCTGGGACTTTAAGTAGACTAATATAAACCTGTTCATTCAATCACCATATATAATGTGGTAGGCAGAATAATGGCCCCACAAATATGTCCAAAGCCTAATTTCTAGAACCTGTGAATATGTTACTTTATATAGCAAAAGAGACTTTGCAGATGTTACTAAAGGCATGGAACTTGGAATGAAGAGATGATCCTGATTTGGGAGGGATAGTTAATCTAATCACATGGGTTCTTAAAGGTGGAAGACACTGAAGAAGAAGTGTGAGTCAGATGGAGTGTTGAATTTCATCTGTATTACTTTCTACATCTTCTAAGCTATGATCATCCCTTGTCTTTGTTTATTCTTGAATTAATTGGTGAGTTGCATTGAAAGGTTTAAAGTTTAAATGCCACTGCATTCTTGGTATACGAACTTGGTCAAGGGATTTAATTGCTGTAAAGTGTATCTCTGTATACAGTCCACCTTTTTTCTCACGATTTTTTCATCTGAATTCTTAAAGGTGATTTTCCTATAGTGTTTTTTTCCTTATTGTTCCCTAACTGGTTTTAGGATCAATGTTACTCATGTCTAATCAAATCAGGTGTTTCACTTTCCTATTATTTCTCCATTTTCTTGAATATTTGATATAAGATCAGGAAGCCGCCTTAAAGGTTTGGTAGAATTTACCTGCAAAACATTCTGGATATGTCTGAAGTGAAGCAGAACTTTTACAACTGCTTTAACTTCTCTACTTGCAGAAAGTCTGTTCCAGTGCCGTAAATTTCTTCACAGGTTTAAGACTGTTGAACTCTCCCCTATATCTGCAACGACACATCTATCTCAGACAACTCTGTTTTCTGCTTAATTTTGAATATTTTATTTCTGTTTTTCTTTTTTTAAAGATTGGCACCTTTTAAAGATTGGCAACATCTGTTGCCAATCTTTATTTTTTTTCCCTTCTTCTCCCCAAAGCCTCCCAGTACATAGTTGAGTATTATAGTTGTGAGTGCCTCTGGTTGATGCCACCTCAGCATGGCCTGATGAGGGGTGCTATGTCTGCGCCCAGGATCTGAACTGGCGAAACCTTGGCTGCCAAAGAAGAGCACGCAAACTTAACCACTCGGCCACGGGGCCGGCCTCTTTATTTCTCTTTTGAAAGAAACATGTGGTATCAGCAGGCTAGGCGATCAGCAGTGGCAGATGCCTGATCAGCCTTGGTAAGTGGAGAGCCACAGTACTGTGCACCTGCAGTCTCCATCCCAGTCGTCACGGCCACTTTGCACCTGACTCCCTGAGCAAGCCCTGTCGTGTTGGGGAGAGGCTGAGTGACACTCTCCATCAAGTCATCTCCCCTGCTCGATTACAAGCAGCCCCTACCACCTGGATACCCTCTGCTGTACCACATGCACATCAATGGCTTCACCCACCCAGCCCTAGGCAAGAGGTCTGTGAAAACATTTCTCCTCCATCTCTCAATTTTCCACCTTTATTTTTCTCAAGTTCCTAACCAGCCAACCAACACATTAGCCACTGTCCATGACTCCTTCATGCACTGCTTACGGGAATCTTTCACACTCTCCACCTCCCAGGGGCCTGTTTGGGTTTTGATACCCAGTTCCTGACTTGATAACCATTCTCAAAGCTGTTCAGGTGTCAGCTCCTAGGCTTACTACTTTTGCTTTAGATTCTCCTGTTTATATCTGAATCAGAGGCACGTATTCCCTTGGACTTTTTAAAATTGCAGTGATTTTTCAATTTAGCATTTCTAAGGGCTTTCAGTAAGAAGTCAATGTCAGCTTAGAAAAAATTGTTTCAAAAATCCAGAAAAGTCAGGGGCCGGCCCGGTGGCAGAGTGGTTATGTTCGCACGCTCCACTGCGGCGGCCCAGGATTTCGCCGGTTCAAATCTTGGGTGTGGACATTGCACCACTCATCAAGCCATGCTGAGGAGCATCCCACATGCCACAACTAGAAGGACCCAACTATGTACTGGAAGGCTTTGGGGAGAAAAAGGAGAAATAAAATCTTAAAAAAAAATCCAGAAAAGTATATTTTTATGAAGGGCCACACCCATAGAGACAGGTGGACAAATCATAAGTGTGCAGTGGATTTTCACAAAATAAACATTGGGATAAGCAACAACCACATCAAGAAACATTTCCAGCATTCCAGGAAACCCTCTTGAATCCTATTCAGTCATACACTAACCCTCGGCCCCAAAGGAATCATCTCTTGATTTTTAATACTATAGATGAGTTGGGTCAGTTTTTGATAGAATGGAATTGTACAGTGGATGTCCCTCTGTTCTGGCTCTCTCACCCAACAATATGTCATGGGGCCTCATCCTCATTGCTGTGTGTGTTTAGTTTATTCACCGTCATGTTTATACGGTGTTCCATTATATGACTAGACCATACTTCCCGTCCTCTACTGTTCATGGGCATTTGTGTTATATTCAGATTTTACAAATTGTGCTGCTATGGATAGTTTTTTCATGTATTTTGCACACATACGTGTACAGGTCTCCTGGGTATATACCTAGGAGTGGAAATGCTGGGTCTTAGGGTGAGCTAATGTTTGGCTTTAGTAGGTACCACCAAAGAAGTTTTTTAAGTATTTGAATCAATTTACTCTCCCACTAGCAATATCTAAGAGATAGAATTAGTCCAAATTCTTGCCAACAATTGACTTTCTCTGACTTTTTCATTTTAGCCATTCTGGGAGGTGTACAGTGATACCACATCATTGTGTCATTTGAATTTCCCCTCTGATTAAAAATGTTGAGCCATTTTTCATGAATTTATTGGCCATGTAAATGTCCTCTTTTCTGAAACCCATGTACAAAAGCATTGTTCATATTTCTCTTAGATTATCTATTACATTGTCTCTTAACTGATTTGTTGAGTTCCTAAACCTGTGTGATATTTTTAATTAGAACGAAGCTAAATAGTTAAGCAGGTTACACTTTCAGAAAAATGTCTTTTCATCCAAAAAGAAATAACTTTATGGAAATTTCTGATTGTAATGCATTCAGGATCATTATTTTTAACGTTGATGCACATATATCAGTTAGAGATTTTCCCAATTTATACGGATAAAAATCTGGGGAACATGTGTGGGAATGGATATTAAGGGCGTAGGACAATGGTGGAAGAAGATAAAGTTGAATGAGGCTAAATTTTCTGTTATGAGCCCACTTAGCCCAGATTCTGCACTTGATGTTGCCGCTCCAGTCAGAAAGGACTCTAATACTTTCTTTGGTTGGTTGGCTGAAACGTGGACCAAAACTTGGCTCCCAGTGAGTGAGCTAGAAATATTGGACCTGCCTTGGTTTACTGTAGAGGAAGGATTCAAAGACTTAGGGAGATTGGAATGTTAGAGTGGATCCGTCTTTTAAGACCTACCCACTCACCCTGGGGAGGTCTGGATGACACAGCTTTCATAGCAAATAGTGAGAAATAATTTTGCAAGGGGAGCCCTAGCATCCTTAAAGAGTCCTGGGATCTCTCTTCTCTTTAGACCAGGCCTTACACTGATAACTGCAGCCACTGAAATGGGAAACATAAATGCGATCCAAGTAATTGGATCCTAGTGTTGCAGGGGCCCGTTGGCACACTCAACTGCCAAACGTAAGGAGAGTGTAGTTATCAGAATGGACAGCAGAGTCAAAGCAGCAATCAGAACAGTCTGACCTAAGGAGACCTATGGTGTTGCCTAGTTGATCATGGTGTTCCTAGAACTGAAATATAGGAAGCCAACTAAATCCTTCATTGATATGTAGAAGCAGACGATTTTAGGTCCAGTGAACAGAAGTCTAATTGAATCAAAAATAGAGTCATGGCCCCTCAATCCATTCCCAGACTTGAACCAGTTTACAGGCTCAGCACCCAATGAATGAAGGGGAGGCAGGATCAACAAGAACAGACATAATCCTCTATAGAAACAAAGAAATAGCCAATAAACAACCAAAAGATGGGGGCTGAGCCCTCAATGCCCAGGGTCCTGGAGACAAGCCAGGGGTGATGTCCCAGTCCCTGTGATCACATGGCCTGGTGGCACAAGTTTCTACTGAATGGACAAGGACAAAGGAACAGTGAAGATGACCCAGCTGAGGACTGACCACATGAAAGCCCATGACACACTGGGCACCGACTGGGCAAAGGTCCTATCTATACTCTGCTGCTCAGAGCTTTCTCCTGTCCCCACCTGCAACAGACTCAGCACAGCAAACATGCAGATCCTGGAAGGTTCTCAGTGCTTCCATTTATTCCTTCTCTCAAATTTTAGAAATCTTTTCCTTTGACTAACCCATCAATTACTCACAGGAAGAATTTAAATACAAATATTGATATCCAGATTCTTATTTTCAGTAAGGAAGAAGTTGCAGCTCAGTGCATCAAGAAGTTAAGACAGGGATGGAAATAGCCCAGCTCCGCCTGCTGGAACAAGAAAGCCAATCAGGCAAAGAACAGGTCAGTGTGGGGAGGGGTCATGGGGAAGACCAGTCACCCCACAGCCTCACATTATGCTAAGAGAATTGCAGAAACATTCAGATGCCCTTTGCAGAAAGACAAATCAGAGGTTCTTGAAGTCACAATGGGAGATGGGACATGAACAAATCTTGCATCACTCAGTTCCCAACAAGGCAGCTGTCTCACACTATGGAAGAAATAATTATGAACAAATTCACGTCAGTCGCTGTAAGCGGTGACATTCTGAACAGCCCATTGCATGCTCAAAATGTCTCAAAAACTCCCCATAACCCAGTTCTGCTCCTTCTGCCCCAACCTCTCTCCCTCTTCAGGCCTCTAGCATCTCACCTGCAGTGAGAGACACATCAGAGCCCTGGGCACTGTCGCCTGCAGTAGAACAAAACCAGACGTGGTCAGAGTCTACAGGACAGGAGACTAAAGGAGGAACTGTGGGGTGGGGGAGCTCCCGCCATGGGCTCCCATCTACACTATTCCAAGGGTCTCAGGGATCATCCCCCACCACTCCATAAATACTTGCAGCCTGAGTGTGGTTCCCTCCATTTCTACCTGTGGGAAGAAAATATCCTGTGAAAAAACAGAGAAGAGTTTCTAAAGGAACCTCCTAGTCATGGACTCCAGGGAAATTTCCAGAACTGTGACTATGGACTTAGGGCAGGATTAGGAAACATGAGGACAGTACATGTGTGGGGACTGGACCAACTGCCCTCCTGGAGGTTTGTACTCAACAGTGACCCTCACCTCTGACCTGTACTCCTGGGAATCACGTCCCCATGACCAGATGCATCAAAGTGATAAATTTGTGCTTCATTTTCACATGTGCTTTACTAAAGAGTAAGTGTTAGCACATAGGAGCCCAGACCAGGAAAGCACATGTGGCTGTGAATGGGATTTCCCATTAAGGAGGCAGGACAAACTTTTGCCTGGGCCTCAAACCCTCCAGTGGGACAAGAATACCCACCCCACCCCTTCCCTACCTGAACGCTTCTTCCTTCAGTTCACAGCTCCAGTGACCACAAGGAGAATCAGGCCAGCAGTGATGCCCACGATGGGGATGACGGACTATGGAGGTGGCGCTGAGGGAAGGGAAGGGAACAGAATGGACAGCGAGGGCTCTGACCCTTTGGCCTCAGCCCTGACCCTGCTGAAAGTCTCCAGAAGGGCTCCTGATTTCCCTGAGAAGAGGCTCTGAGCCCACGGCTCCCTCCTTACCCCATCTCAGGGGGACGGGCTCAGGCAGCCCCTCATGCTGCACACGGCACGTGTATCTGTGCTCCTCTCCAGAAGGCACCACCTCAGCTGCCCACTTCTGGTAGGTCCTGTCCCCTGCAGGCCTGGTCTCCACAAGCTCTGTGCCCTGGGTCAGGTCCTCCCCGTCACTCTGCCAGGTCAAGGTGATCTCTGCAGGGTAGAAGTCCAGGACCTTATGGTCAGACATGGGGTGGTGAGTCACATGGGTCTTTGGGGGGTGTGAGGAGAAGTGTCAAAAAATTCAGGAACTTTTCACCTGTCTTGGGTCACTGAAGCAGCGCTTATGTGACCATCCTGAGAATGGACAGGACAGTCGGGGTGGGGAAGGGAGCACAAAATCCAGACACCAGCCTGAAAACAGGAATCTGGGATAATCTCTATTCTCTGGAAATTTCTAGAATCAGAGACATCCTAGGGTAGGGGGCAGGTTTCTGAAAGGGACAAAAGTGACTGAGGTCATGACCTGGGTAGAGGACAAACGACTACAAAAACTAGAGTCAGACCTTATATTGGGTGTGGACAGAGGACAAGACCTGAGAGATAAGGTCCCCCGTGCTTCCCAGAACTACTGCCAGAGTCAAAGAGAACCACCGATCAGTTGTTTCAGGGACGGCTTCCTCCTCCCTCCCCAGAGACACTGCATCCTTTAATTGTCTACAGAGAAGGTGGGCACTCTGGGCTAGGCGGGCTCTGGTAGCCAATCTGAACACCTGGGTGTATTCCTCACTCTCCCCACCCATGGGAGGGGCAGTATTCTAGCTTAGATCCCATTTTCGTCCACTGCTAGGCAGACACTACCTTCAGCCCAAGAGGAGATCAAGAAGGCATCCGCGGCCCCTCGTACCCGCGCGCTGCAGCGTCTCTTTCCAGTTCTCCAGGTATGTGAGGAGCCACTCCACGCACGTGACCTCCAGGTAGTTCCTGAGGCCCTCTCCCTCACCGGCCGCCTCCCACTTGCATGGGAGATCTGAGCCGCCGAGTTGGCCGCGGTCCAGGAGGGCAGGTCCTCGTTCAGGGCGAGGTAGACAGCGCCCTCATAGGCGAACTGACTGTATTGCGGAGGCGGCGCCTGTCCCGTCCCAGGGCGCATCCACGAAGCCACCGGAGGGTGTGAGACTCTGGCCCCGCCCACACAGTTAGCCTTGTCCTCTTAGCCCTGCTCCCTCGAGAGACCTATGGGCTGTGACGTCAGTGCCTTTTCAGCAAAACTCGAAAACAATCCCCAAACCCAAGCGAATCTCCGCGGGCTCTTCCCGGATCGAGGGCCCTGATGGCGTACCTCCGGGTGACCCTGGGGGTTGGAAGTCGCGCCCTGGACCCCGGGACCCTCGCTCACCAGCCTTGCTTTGGTTGTAGTAGCCGCGCAGGGTGTTCAGACTCCCACGGAAGCTCTGCGCGGTGTCATTGTAGATGTGCATTTTCCGGTGCTCCTCCTGCCCCACCCACGGCGCCCGCGGCTCCATCCTCGGACTCGCGGCGTCGCTGTCGAACCGCACTAACTGCGTGTAGTCCACGTAGCCGACGGCGATGAACCCGGGATCCCCGTGGCCGGGCCGGGCGGGGCCACAGCGGTGTAGAAATACGTCAGGGAATAGGAGCATGGGGTCAAGGAGGGGTTGAGACCCGGTCCGACTCCCGGGACCCCATGTCAGGGGTTGATGGAGCTGGGAGTGGGGAAGGGGCGAGGGGCTTGTGAGACAGAGAGGCGGCAGGAGACCCAAGTGTGTGAGAGGAGGGGGCAGGAGGGTGAGGAGGGACAGGGAAGAGGTCAGAATGGGGCCGGGCCAAGGTTGTGGGGAGGCTTGCTTCGGAGGGTGGAGATGTGCCTTCAACAGGAAGGGTGGGGAGGGGAGCCTGCGGGCTGTCCCCTCACGCTTTCCCCTGTGAGGCCATTTGGCCATGTCTTCCCAACACCGCACTCACGGCCCAGGTTTCCCTGAGGGCCAGGGTACTGGAGAACAGCTAGAGGAAGGTTTGGGGTCGCCTGACCCAGACCGTGAGGGTCTGGGGAGAATCTGAGTTGGGCTGGTAGGTGAGGACTTTATAACCAGGAACCGCAGTGAAGCTGAAGGACTTCCCTGGAAACCAGTGGGACTGAGACCCTGGGCAGCATCACGTGTGTCCAGGAAGAGGGACCAGACACAGTTGTGAGAGAGAAGTGAAACTCTGTGGAGAAGGGTAAAAAGTCATTAAATGATTTCAGTGCAGATGGGGTCTGGTTATTGTGCGGTCATATAACTTTAGACACGAATCTGGTCGTATAGATCGGCATGTAGGTGAGGATGCCCTGGGCTTCTCTCCCTGGGGCAGCCTTAATCCACATCAAGGGGACTCCCCAATTCTTGGCGTCCCCAACCAACACACCATCCTCGGGGTCTGAGACCCTGAGAGCCACGCTCAGCAACGTCCTCCTGCACCGAGGGCTCTTTGTCACACCGTCTCCCCTGAGTCCTGGTGGTCCAAGGGCTGTCTGAGGAAACCAGGGAGAGACCCCCAGGCTGGGCTCAACCCCTTTTCCTCCGCTCCTCTTCCTGGATTCCATCTACCTGAGCTGACTCCTACTCCTTAACCCTCCCCCTGGACTTTTCTAGAAGAAAACTCACCCCCAGAGAATATGTTGCAGAGAGTGAGCTGGCCTTGGGAAAGTGGGTGAAGAAACAGTGGTTTCCTCTTTAAAGCTGGGGCAGTTGTGCCTGGGGCACCACGTAGAGATTCCCATAGAGACCAGTTTCCTTTTTGTTTATTAACTACAGTGGGTAGCACAATCTTGATAACCCCTGAGTGATCAGGAGCTTATCTGTAAAAGTAGTGATTTTACCCTTCATAGGTAAATGTGTCTAAACAGCCCTGCAATAACCAAACAAAGCTCATAATTTTCACTTTTCAAACCGTGACTCCAGGTTTTTGTGTTTTAAAAGGATCTTCATTCCATAGCCCTGGGTTTGCCTGTGTGAGACCCCACATATCCTCAGTACAGTGGAAGCACAGGGAGGCACTATTTGTTACTGTGTGTGAGCTGTACCTGGCCCTTAATTTATAAAGGTGACTGAGTCACAGTGGCAGAGGCTAATGCCATTGAAAGAAGGTTTTCTGTTTCTTACATTTCCTGAGAGGAGGCGCAGGGTGCAGCACACAGGGCCACATGGGGAAGCACCAAGGTGGGCAAGAGGCAGAAGGAGAGGAAAGCATGGCTCAGAGCCCCTACCATGTTTTGCTTGAAAAGGGCAAGGTGGGGCTGGGGAAACATCTTAGAATTGACTAGTTTGAATAATGTCTTTAGTGGGCTCTGGGTTGTAGGGGTGGTCTCTAGCTGACTGGTACCTGGCTCTAGGTAATCAGGGCAGAGGAATATTGACTCCTGGAGTGTGAGAATCTGATAGAAGAGGTGGTTCAGAATATGGGCTCTGGATTGCTTAGTGCAAAGGAAAGGCATGTTCCTGGGCACGCCCTTGACTGTCTCTGAGAGTTGGCTAGCCCTGGGAGGGGCAGACTCTCCCCAGTTATCACATCCACAAATGCCACAACATCAAGAATACAGAAAATAAGAAAGTGTCATGAATACAGTACATTTCAGGCAGACTGTACAAACTCTAATCACTTCAAAGTTGCAGGTTTCAGTGTAGTCTGAATGCCCTTCACCAATGCTCATGCATCGCCTGTGTTTGTGAATTAACACCTAAGGGATGTGCATGTTTTTTCTTGGGGCACTTGGCATTATTTCCTTTGACTGAATTAGCATAAGGAGGCAACTGACTTTTAGGGAGCTCCCCAGAATGTAGTCAATACTAGATGCAAAGAATATCCTGCTAAGCCCTGTAAAACTGTCTCTACCAGTGGATTTAAATCTGAGAATTCCACTGCTATAGAATTCTTTCCCTCTGCTTCTTCTCCTCACACCTGCTCCTCCAGCCCTTCTCTCTGTCCCTCTCACCCCTCAGGCCATCGTCTCCCCTTAGTCTCCACCACCCTCACACACCTGAATTGTGGCACCAGCACCACTCCCTCCCTCACCGGCCACCCATGGACCATTCTCTCCACAAGAGTCAGGGATCCTGCTAGTGTGAGTCAGGTTGTGTCATTTCTTCACTTAGAATGCTCCGATGGCTCTATCTCACTCTTGGGAAGCCTCTAGAAAGTAAGGCACATGAGCCCAGGGGCTTTGAGCTGTTTTAGTTAAAGGCATGTTCCCAGTAGAGCCATGCCTGGTACATAGTGTGAGCCCAGAATTAATTGTTGAATGAATGAATAATAAATCCAGTTGCATTAAAGTTTAATTGCGTCTCCTAAAATCTCAAAATGAAAAATATGAAAACAAAAATTAGAAAAGATTTTATTTCATGTAACTAGTGTACATGACGATTCATAAATTCATTCCCATGGAGAAAAAGCTTTTGTGCTTATCACTTGCACAGTTGAGCCTGTGTATTAGTTTTCTACTGCTGCATAAAACCACAAATACTGTGGCTTAATATGATACCCGTCTATATGCTCACAGTTTTGTAGGTCAGACGTACCTGCGTGGTGTGGAGGGGTTTTCTGCTCAGCATTTCAACAGGCTGTGTTTGCAACCAGAGCCCAGAGGTCCTCCTCCAAGCTCATACAGAGCTGTTGGCAGAAGTCCCATTTCTTATAGTTGTATGACTGAGAACCCCATTTCCTTGCTCGATGTCAATGTGATGCTGATCCCAGCTCCTATGGCTATGAGCATTTCTTGCCATGTGGCCCCCTCCATTGTCAAGCCCCCCCTCACAGTGAATCTCTCTCACTCTTCCAATCTCTTTTCTCAGGTAGAACATAGCCCTGTTAAAGATTCACCCGATTAGGTCAGGATTACAGAGGATAATCCCCCTGTTTTAAATTCAACTGACACGTGCCTTAATAACATGTGCCAAACCCCTTCACAGTAGCACCAGATTAGTGTTTGATTAAATGATTGGTAGGAGGGGAATAACCAGTAGTTGATTATTGCAGGCCATCTTAGAATCAGCCTAGCATGCCCTGATTCTTCCTTTTCTGTTTAATTTGATCACAGTTGGAAATCAAACTTCAAATAAATAGATTTTGTGAATGTTAATAACACTCATTCTGTCCACTTAGTCATGTAAATTCTTCTTATATCTTAAAGCCAAATGATATGTTTAATGTCTCACAGTTAATTTAGAGCAAATCAAAATTAAAGCGCAAGAATTCATTCTCTTCTGCGGACTCTCTATTAGTTGTGTATGGCTACGTAACAAATTACCCAAATCGTTACAGTTAAAAACAATAAATGTTTATTATCTCCCATGGTTTCCCAGAGTCAGAAATCCAGGAGAAGTTTCCCTGAATGCTTCTGACTCATGGTCTCTGTCAAGGTTGCAGTCAAGTTATCAGCCAGGGCTGCTGCATCTGATGGTTGACAGGGGCTGGGAGACTCACATAAAACATGGTTTACTCATGGCTGTTGGGAGGGGCCTCAGTTCCTTCCTGGATGGTCCCAGGAGGCCTCAGTTCCTAGCCATGTGGACTTTCCCATAAGGTGGCTAATGACTAGGTAGCTGGCTTCTCTCAAAGCAAGTGATCCAAGAGAGAGAGCAACCAAGATGGAAGCTGCAGTGTATTTTATGTCTTAGACCCAGAGTCACACACCATTCCATCAGCCTTACTCTGTCAGTTAGGAGTGAGTCACGAAGTGCAGCGCACACCCAGGAAGAGAGAATTGAGCTCCCTCTGGAAGGGAGGAGTATCAAAGAATTTGCATACATGTTAAACCAAAATTAAATTAAATATTGTCTCAGGATTTTGTAAATCAAATGCCTCTTTTATCTGATTATTTTTCTTGAATGCTCTAAATTTCTCTTTTGATAAGTAATTATTAAAAGTTTGACACAGAGAAAGGAGATACAACAATATTTGTAAGAATTTTGCAAGTTGAGAATATATAGCAGCTAGATCAAATAGTTCCATGACGTGGGTGCCATAACAGTAATGCCTTTAAAATAATAGCTATCTTTGTTTTTCCTTAGAAGTTTCAAATTTAGTTTGTTAAGAATTTCCAAAGTATTGCCCAAATCTAATTTTCTTACTCAACATCGTCTTCAAAAGTATTTACCTAATGAAATTGCTGTTCAGTTAGAAAAATGTGAATCTCATACCTCAGTCTATGCACCCAGCTTAGCATCACGACAACAATTTTGGTGGGATGCAGTAGGCAGAAATGGCTAACTCCAATCTAGAAAAAAAGTTTTCCAAATCTGGCTATTCACTTGGCATCCTAACACAAATTTAACAACTTTCTCTCTGTTTTGGAATGAGATTTGGTAGAAGTGATTTGGACACCAATGTGATACTAAAAAACGTTGTTAATATGTGCCTCCAATTTTTTTTAAGCAGCTGTATTGTGTTTTCCATTCAAAGTTTCTATTCTATCACTGGTTATCCCTTAATTAGGTTTTCAGGTTTATATTGATCAACAATGTGCTTTTTCACTTCTATAAAAGTAGTTAATTCATTTCCACATGAGGTTAAATGTAAATAATGCATCAAATCCTTCTCAAGATAGAATTACCTTGCACATCACACTGAACACTGTATACCAGAAAATCTTACAGGTGCCAGTGAGCAAAAGATCCAATGACCTATTCCTAGCAATTGCTGCTTTTCATGGTATCCCAGCGCTCTCTCTCACATGACTCATAACATTGGCTGTGGCTTTGTTCCAATGTGGGTAGTTCATGCTTAGAATTCTTGCAATGAACTTTTATATTTTCTTTTCCCTTTTGTTTCAAAAAATAAACCAGAATGGTTCACAAGCTGAAGTTTGAAAACTACCAGTTTAAGGAGTTATGCTCAAGTGAATACCTGGGCACCCACCACTAGTGTAAGAAACAGAACCTATGAAGCCACCATGGGCACCTCCCCAATCCCATCCCCCAGATGTAACCTCTGTGCTGATCTTGTGTTTACTATTCCCTTGAGTTTCTCTAAAAATTTTACAAGAAGTGTATATATCCCCAAACCAAATACTATTTAGTTTTGCCTGGTTTTGAACTTCCTGTATGGCAAACTTATACACCATGGATTCTTCTGTGACTCAGTTATGTAGGAGAGTTATTCCTCATGTGTGAGGCTGTCATTTATTCATTTTTACTGCTAAAGTCTTATATTTTATGATTATACTGCAATTTTGCTGTTTTGCTATTGATGCATATGTAGTTATTCCAGTTTTTGCTTAAACGTTAGTGTACATGTCTCCTGGGGTACACGGGCAAGAAATTCGCCAGAGTGCATGATCAGGAGTAGGATTGTTGGATCACATGGGGTGTGTACTTTAACCATAATAGATAATGCTAGTTTAACTTCCAAAGTGCTTGCACCAATTTAAACTTCTACTGGGAACATGTAAGAGTTCATGTTGCCAAGGTGATTGTTCTGAAAATAGAAAGCCCAGCTGAAGGGGAGAAATTAAGAGTTGAAAGCCACTGCTTTGGCTGCAGAATCACCCAGACATTTTTTTCAGGTTCTGTTAATAACTTTATTTACTTTTACTCCATATCTCTTGACATTATACTTTTAGCATATAGCCTCCAATAATGCATCCTTTTAGCATAACCACCTAGCGTCATTTCATATGTTTGGATTCTTCCATAATACAAAGGAAAAAGGGAGGGAGGCAGGAGTGGAGAGAGGGAAGGAGAAAAGACAAATGAAACAGAGAGAGAACAAGAGAGGAACTGGAAACAGAGAAGAAAGAGAACATTTCCAAGTTCAAGGAAACACTGGAGATGTAGACTAAAAGAAACTTAAGAGAGAGTTATTAGTTTTCTTTGTTGTATAGTAAGTTACCCTAAAACTTAGTGGCTTAAATCAGCAAGCATCTATTACCTCAAAGAGGTACTGAAAGGACAAATAAAATGAAGCAGATGCTGGTGGGAGAAGTTGGATAAAGAGAAGAATTTTACAGGGGCCGGCCCTGGGGCATAGTGGTTAAGTTTGCATGTTCCTCTTTGGCGGTCTGGGGTTGGCAGGTTTGCGGGCCCAGATCCTGGGCGTGGACCTACACGCCACTCATCAAGCCATGCTGTGGCGGCATTCTACATGCAAAATAAAGGAAGATTGGCACAAATGTTAGCTCAGGGACAAGCTTCCTCAGGAAAAAAGAGGAAAATTGGCAACAGATGTTAGCTTAGGGCTGATCTTCCTCACCACAAAAACCACCAAAAACAAAAAAAGACTTTAAAATAAAAGAGAGAAGAATTTTACAAGATGGGATAAGTAATAGGTCATTGGTATACAGATGAAAATGATTTTCTTAGTCCGAGTCCTCCAAGAAGATGCCAAGATGGGATTAAACTCAGCAGTTTTATTAGAGGAAGTACCCATCAGAGAATACGGAGAGGGAGCCAGAAAATGCTGAGAGAGGCGCAGACCAAGATGCAAATCTGACCCCAAGTGATGGTCAGAAGGAAAGAAGGTTCATTGGACTATCCTAGACCACCAGGCCATCTAAGTGAATTGAGCAAGGCCTAATGGAGTCCTGGAGCCACATTCAGTCATCAGAGAAGCCGCATGTCTCCCAGAAATGGCCTGCCTTAGTGTCCCTGCTGTGAACAGTCATGGTAGGGGAACAGCCCATGGGAAGTAGGGCATCTGCAAAAATGCTGCCATGGATTTCAGAGCCCAGGAGTGGGGGTCCTTGTGGCTTACCTGGGGGATGTAACCTAAACCGTCCTACCTGAGGGGCCTGGGCCTGTGGAACTCAAACTTTTCTCAGGCTGACTTGCTGCATGTGTCCAGTTACAGTTACTGTGGGGCAAGAGGGAACCAGCAGGTGCCCAAGTCAATCACCCTGGTTCCACACACATGCCTCCTGCCCCAAGATGTGACAGCAGCCCCCACTGTCTCCTGGGGATCAGAGTCGATTACTTCTGCCTAGAGAAGATGGAACTCCTCTCCTCACCTGCTGGTCCCTGGGCATAAGGAGTTCAAACTTCCTTGGCAGCAACAATAAGGTATAGTTCAGTGGGACCCTTGTTATGTCCCCCTTGCAAGAGTTCCCCCTTTTGGGAACCAAGACCTTCTACCCTACAGAGCCCAGAGCTATGGAGACAGGAAGTACAAAATCTCCATGTGGATGAATCTAAGTAATGACTGCTAGGACGCACCTGCTTCCATCCTTTGGTCCTGTTCCCACATTCTCTTCCTATTGAGAACACCGCACCGTATCAAGGTCTCTGATTCAAGAAATACAGTGTGTCCTGAAAGATGTAACCACATCCCTTCAGGGCATTTCCTCAAACCTGGAGCATCAGATGTACCTTTAGAAGGCCTGTCCAGAGTTCCATGTGGCCCCGCAACCCCTGGATGGTGCAGACTGTGATATGACTGTGGATCCCATGGTCACGGCTCATCCTGTACCTCCTTCACTGTGAGCTGAGTTCCTCGGTTGGATATAATTCCAAGAGCAATTCCAAGCCTGTGCATCTGACATTACAACAGACCCCCAGATTGTGGTGTTGCCTGAAGTCTGAGGACAGGAAGGGAAAACCCATGCATGGAGTAGGTGACATCCCAATGAGGATGAACCTCTGTCCCTCTTGGAATGAAAGGGGCTGTCTGTAGTCAACTTGTCACTTGGTGGCTAGTTGGTAACCAAAAGAGATAGTGCTATATCAGGGCTCATATTGTCTAATGCTGACAAGATGCACATTCAGAGATGGCAGTAGCTGAGACAGCCTTGGTGAGTGGGAGTCAATGCTGCTGGACTGGTACGTAGCCTCATTTCTGTCATCATGGTAGCTCCACTCATGTGCCCATCCTGCCTGGCTTGACCATTGATGGAGGATGGCTAAGATCAAATTACCTTCTTGGTTGTTCAGTGCCTCTTCAGAGGTGGATGTTTTCTGGTGGGTGCGACCATGTGATTCAGGCTTAACTGCAGACGTATCACATCCATCTTACGGTGGACTGCTGTGGACCTGTCCAATTGATGACTGAGTGGGTTATACAGAACCCAGCACATATGGTCATTTTTAATCATATGGTTGCTTGGTATCCCATCCTCAATCGTTCTGTCCTATCAGGGCCCAGTAACCCACCTAAAGTTGCTTCTAAAAGGGTGTATATTTCTCTGCTGTGGATGGCATGGCCTTCCTTCAGAGTGCCAGGGGTTATCATGTAATTCTCCCACTGGTATTTGCCTTTAACTCCACACAGCATCCTTTCCCACCACTGACACCTATAACACCATCAGGTCTGATGGATGGTGACTGATTGCACCATGACCTGGATCTACTGCAGTGTACTTCCATGTCCAAGCCCTACTCAAAGCTGGTATCCTTCTATGTCGTCCAGAGTATGGGCCAAACAATGCACCTTGGTGTGAAATTTGTTGTTGTAAGAATCCAAAAAGACCTACCAGGCAGTGTGCTTCTTCCTTTGCAGTGAGGGATGCAAGATGCGCAGTTTGACCTTTACTTTGGAGGGGACACCCTTGAATGGCCCTCTCCACTGGACCTCTAGAACCTAACTGAGATGGCCACTTCCTGAGTCTTCACCAGGTTTTTCTTCCACCCTCTGGAGTGCATGAGTTTGACCAAGGCATACAACATACTCATCCATCATGATCAACTTGACGTTGTCAATGAAATGCACAAACGTGACATTCTATAGGATGTCCCGGAGGTCCACATCTCTTATGACTGTACTATAGAGGGCCAGAGAGTTAAAATAGCCCTGAGGCAAAGTAGAAATAAATGTTGTTCCTTCTGTGTACACGCTAATCATTCCACTTCAACTTTTCTAACAGGAATAAAACAGGATGCACTCACCAAATCTACAGCCGCATACCATGTGCCCGAGGCCTTACTAATCTGCTCTAGCCGTGATAGCATATCTGGCACAGCAGGTGCACCAGGACCACTACTTGGTTGAGTCTGAAATAGCTCATGCATCCTTTAGACCACATCAGGTTCCTGCAGGGACAGATTGCTGAATTTAATGGAGATAATAGGCAACACCACCATGGCCCCTACATTATCAGGCCTTACTTATAAAAACCTCCACAATATCTGCTCCTGAGACACAGTATCATTTCTGATTTGGCCAGGATGGGGCCAGTTTTGGAGGTTTCCTTTGTCATTCAGCATAAAGAGAGATCTTACTCCACAGACCATGGACCCAATGTGAGATTTATTCCAACTGTCAAATGTATCAATGACAATTCTGTACTTGGGAAATACGGCAATAATCACCAGGTGGTTCTATGGACCCAAAGGTCATATTGGAAGCCAGACTTGTCCAGACTTCATTTATTATCTGGCATCTGTGCCCCACTGTAATAATGGGGAAGTGATGACGCTGTACTTATCTGGGTATCAATGTTAGCTCAAACCTGATGTTCAGTACTCCTCAAAATAGAGGCAATTTCTCTTTCCCTGGTGTACAGTCACCTGAGTAAATGGCTGTAGCTTCCTTTGCAGAATGACTGAGAGCATTGTCCCACTTCATACTTGCCATGGTGTTCAGGTTCCTTCCTCCTAGGGATTTAGGTACATCTTCAGTCAGAGGTTTCTGAATCTGAAAATTGGCTAGTGATCCCTTGGTACTAAGCCAGGAATCATGACCTTTCATTGGGCCAAACACCCTCAGCTTCCTGCTCCTCAATTCTTGCTTTTTTATTATAGATATTAAACAGCACCCTTGTTGACTACCCATCCGCTATGGTCTGAATGTTTGTGTCTCCTCAAAATTTATATGTTGAAATCCTAACCCCCAAGATGATAGTAGTAGGAGGTGGGGTCTTTGGGAGGTGGAACCCTCATGAACGGGATTAGTGAGTTTATAAAAGAGACCCGAGAGAGATCTCTTGCCCCTCTCACCATGTGAGAACACAGCAAGAAGGTACCATTTATGAGAAAGCAGGCTTTCACCAGATACCAAATCTGCCAGTGGCTTGATCTTGATCTCAGGCTCCAGAAGTGTGAGAAATAAATTTCTGTTGTTTATAAGCCACTCAGTTTATGGTATTTTGTTATAGCAGCCTGAATGGACTTAGACATCATCTATTTTGACCCTAAGGTCACCACACTCTATCAGCCTTCTCCACAACTCCCTGAAGGTCAAGCTCCCTCCCTTGGCTGCTCCTTTGGGGGTGTTATAGTCATTGTGGCCTCTGGCTTTTGCCAGTTAACTATCCCCACTTGGCCTCTATCTCTTTAGGGCCACCCCCTCCCCATGGATATTAATAAGCCAACTCTGGATCCACCTTTCCTACCATCATCCCAGCCTGCAGAAGACACAACATCCTCAAATTTCTGGCCTCACATAATATCTCTATTCCTTCAGTCTTTTTATATCATCTTACACTATCTTCCAGGGCAAATAAGTCATGTCTACCTTGCTGAAGAGTTGGACATCATTTTTTCCAGGCTATGAACAGCCACTCCATCACTAAGTTTACTCCGTGCCCTAAGGTCCTTGATAAACCCATGTCCTTGGAAAGTGCATCCAAGCCAATGAATTTTTGTTTATCCAGCCTGACATTCTGGCCCCTTGGTCAAATGTCCTCAAAATCCAATCTGCAAAGTACTCCTTGGGCTCCTACAAGTACATGCTGGCTAGTTCTTGCAAAGATATCCATTGCATTACAGGAGTAGGACTTTTGCAGTATCTTCCAGCATAGTGGAAGTGCTAACCATTACTAGAGAAGGGTGAGACTCCTCTGCATCCCCAGAGGTTCCAGAGGGCATCCGTCAAGATAAACTTGTTCCAATTTGCAGAATCTTGGGTTTTCCTCACATGGGCCCTGATTTCACGTAGTAGGCCTGCTTTTCTCAGTGTCCAAACATCTCCAGAGTTCTACAACCCTCACAATTTGTCTTCAGCTACCGTTAAACTCTATCTGCCCTTCCTGTACATGAGATAAAGGCCTCTCTATAAGCCACTGCAGAAGCTCTCACATTAGCCGGTAATGATTTATTAACAATCCTCAGATTTTCATTATCTTTCTCTAGGCCATAAATACAGCTGGGCAGTAACCAACCAACTCCACTGTCTTTGCAGACAACCCCTGACTACTACATTATTTTTCAAAGGCTTCTTTCATCACACTTACCATAGCATCCCCAAACCAGGATGTTTCCTGTGGTCACCACCAGTGAAATATATAACAGCTCAGCTGCCACAATGAGCCCCACCTACCAACCTGGATGGCATCTCTTGGCCTGCCAGACAGAGGAGGAGCTAGTCTCCAATCCTCATCTTTTTTCCTGTATTCTTGGCCTGCTCTTGATACCACTTGTGTTAATGTTCTGTGAGGAGCAGACACCAATACAGTATTAAACGTGGGAGGATATTATTAGGGGAAATACCTGTGGGAGAAACTGGGAAAGGAGCCAGAAAAGGCTGGGAGAGCAATCAAATCTTGATGCAAGTCTGAACCCAAGAGGAGAGAAACAAGGAAGATGACTGGAAACATCCTTTACCCAGTGCAGTTTAAGTATAGTTCAGTAAGGGTGTCAGGGAGCCATGGAGCCTAAGTCAGTCTTCAGAGGAGGAGCAGTCCTGCTTAGTTTCCTTGCAGTTCTCAATCATTAGCTGGAAGAAGCCCATGGGAAGTGTGGTCCCAGGGCAATATGGCAATAGATTTCAGGCTGCCAGAGACAGGCTATCCATCAATTGTGCTTCTTTTGGCTGAGAGTCTGGGATGTGCATTCTCTTGGCATCCATGGTGATCTAGCTGAGAGCAAAAAATTAATGATAAAGGAGAGAAAAGGGGAAGAGTTGTGGGACCACTGCTTTTAAACAGATAGGAGAGGGTGAGGTCTAGGGAGCTGGCAGAGAGACTAACCTATGATAAAGGACTGTAAGGCCCATAATGAGCATGCAGATGCCAATACATGAGTAGATAGTGGTGGGAATCTGTAAAAGTTGCCTTCTAATGTGTTCAGTTTTCTCAGTACAGCAGGAAGCAATGCCATTGACCAAAAAAAAAAAAAAGAAAGAAAGAAAGAAAAGAAAGCGGGGAAGTAGGTTTGGATGTTTGAGCAGGTAGAGAAGTTGAGTAATAGTCATCAAGGATAGGAGGAGATTGAGTGAACTATGGAAGGACAAGATGATTGCTGGGAAATGGTAGGGGCTCCCTTTGTGGTTTTGGTCAAGACATTAAAGTGAGAGCAGTCAGTGGCTGTGAGTAGTTCTCCAGCCTCCTGTGGCTGCGTGGCGGCAGGTGCAGGGTAGGCAGAGGTAGAATCACCAGCTCTGTAGTTTTGTCCAGTAAGTGTGACAAAGCAAGTGAGAAGCAAGGGAGGGATTGAAATGGTTTTCCACAGACTTTAAAATGAGTAAGGAAGGAGAATAGGGTATCTTGCATGAAGGACAGTGAAAACATGGTGGAATCAATGGACTAGAAATCCACTGTAGTCAAAGGATTGTCGGAATTGATGTACTACTGGGTGGACTCCATGACTGGAAAACAGGCACATTTGTAATGAAAGTTTTGCTGGTTTTACATTACAATATATGATAAAATAATAGTATCAGAGTTTAGGCCACCCTGCAAGGAGATGAATAGGAGAGATGGAGGTCACAGAGTGGGAAGCATGAAGTGGAGACTATGGAAGGGCTGGGTTATTGACAATGACAAGATCTCGTGGGTACAAGGGAGTGGGGGCACAGAGAGAGCAGAGTAGAAGGTCATGGAGGAGAGGGGTTCAGGGAACTGAAAGGTCAGGGAGTGAGAGCATCCTCTCTGCTGTGTGGGTTTCTATGGCTGCCGTAAAGATTCCCACAGACCTAAAGGCTTTAAACAACACCCATCTATTATCTTATGGTTATGTAAGTTACAAGTCCAACATGTTCTCACTGAGCTAAGATCAAGGTGTCAGTAGGTCTGCGTTCCTTACTAGGGGCTCTGGAAGAATCCACTTCCAAAGTCATTCAGGTTGTTGTCGGAATTCAAATCCCTGCAGATGGAGGACTGAGGTCCCCATTTCTGGGCTGGTTGTCAGCTGGAACCAGCTTCAGCTCCTAGAGGCCTCTCAGGTCTCATATGTGGCCCTCTGCATCTCATAACCAGCAGTAGCAACTATCCTTCCCATGTTGGAATTTCTCTGATTTTCCTTATCCTGCATCGTTCTGACTTCAACCAGAGTAAATTTTCTGCTTTTAAGGATTTATGTGACTTGCTTGGGTCAACCCAGATAATCCAAAATAACCTCTGTGTTTTAAAGACCTTAATCTTAATTACACCAGGAAAGCCCCTTTTATCAAGTAAGACAAACTATTCACAGGTCCAAGGATTAGAACATGAAAAACTTTGGGTACCACCATTCAGCCTACCACATCTTATGAGAAAATCACCAAAGGTCAAGGAGATAGCACTGCCAGAGACAGCAACAGTAAGTCTGGAGCTAAAGGAGTTGAGGAATGAGGGGAACGGCCTGGGGGTCCACAGAGAATACCTACAATGAGGGAGTAGGGGTTCTAATCTGATGACAGAAGATTCACACCTGAAGATGTCTAGGAAAGAGGGAGGAACAAGGGTCTGAGAGCAGCAATAAGGATCAAGGACTCTACCCACCTCCAGGCCCAGGAATCAAGATCTGTGGGAAAGAAAACACCCCAAGAGAGAGAACTCCAGAAGGAGCCGTATCCTCAGGGAGATTCAGGTTTCTGTCCGAGCTGCGAGGTGAAGGGAACACCCTCAGGGAGGAATTTGGAGATTTTTTTTTTATTGAGTTCATAAATAGTTTACATCATTGTGAAATTTCAGTTGTACATTCTTTATTGTCCATCACCACATAAATGCTCCCTTTCAGCCCCTGTAGCCACCCCCACCCCCCGTCCCCTGGTAACTACAGAACTGTTTTCCTAGTCCATGTGTTTGTTTATTTTCCACATATGAGTGAAATCATATGGTGTTTGTCTTTCTGGCTTATTTCACTTAGCCTAATACCTTCCAGGTCCGTCCATGTTGTTGCAAAGGGGATGATTTTGTCTTTTTTTTTTTTTATGTCTGATTAGTATTCCATTGTACCTATACACCATGTCTTCTTTATCCAATCATCAGTCAACGGGCACTTGGATTGTTTCCATATCTTGGCTATTGTGAATAGTGCTGCAATGAACATAGGGGTGCATATGTTACTTTGGATAGTTGATTTCAAGTTGTTCGGGTAGGTACCCAGTAGTCGGATAGCTGGGTCTTATGGTATTTCTATTTTTAGTTTTTTGAGGAATCTGCATACTGTTTTCGAAGTTGTTGCATCAGTTTGCATTCTTACCAGCAGTGTATGAGGGTTCCCTTTTCTGCACACTCTCTCCAACATTTGTTATTTTTAGTCTTAGTGATTATACCCATTTTAATCAGTGTTAGGTGGTATCTTAGTGTAGTTTTGATTTGCATTTCCCTGATGATTAGTGATGTTGAACATCTTTTCATGTGTTTATTGGCCATCTATATATCTTCTTTGGAAAAAAGTCTGTTCATATCCTCTGCCCATTTTTTGATTGGGCTGTTTGTTTTTGTGTTGTTCAGTTGTGTGAGTTCCTTATATATTGTGGAGATTAACCCCTTGCCAGATATATGATTTGCAAATATTTTCTCCCAATTGGGGGGTTGTCTTTTTGTTTGGATTCTAGTTTCTTTTGCCTTGCAGAAGCTCTTTAGTCTAATGAAGTCCCACTTTATTTTTTCTTTTGTTTCCCTTGTCTGAGAAGACATGGTATTTAAAAAGATCCTGTTAAGTTTGATGTCAGAGTGTACTACCTATAGTATCTTCCAAGAGTCTTATGGTTTCAAGACTTATCTTCAAGTCTTTGATCCATTTTGAGTTTATTTTTGTGTATAGCATGGAATAATGGTCTACTTTCATTCTTTTGCAAGTGGTTGTCCAGATTTCCCAACACCATTTATTGAAGAGACTATCTTTTCTCCAATGTATGGTCTTGGCACCCTTGTGGAAGATTAGCTGTCCATAGAGGTGTGGTTTTATTTCTGGGCTTTCAGTTCTGTTCCAGAATAGGAAGCAAGGGGGCAGTGTCCAGACGAAACATGAGTTGTCAAGGTGCATCAATATTCCAAACCAGGCATTGTTGTGCCAGCCAGCCGACACACTTGCCTCTGCTCATCTGGCATGTTGGCTGGTGTGGGTTGGCAGTAAGTGGTTTTTGTGCTGTCTGACTTCCTACTTCCGCTTCTGTGGGACCCTTCTGTAGCAGGTGAGGGGAAGAGGGCGGGGGAGGAAGAAGGGATCCACAGGGGAAGAGCAATCACCAGGCAACCACTTGCCTCCATTCGTCATTTCCGAGGAACACTGCCCTGCTGCCCTCAGAGCCTGTCACTGCAGGGGGATCGGAATGTGTTCCCGCGGAGCCTCAAGAAGCCCAGCATCTCCTGTTTCCAGTCTGGACCTCGATTGTCTCACCTTCCACCTCTCCGCCTTCTGAGATGAGGTGATTCTCAGTTTCCGCTTTCCGACCTGGCCCTGCCACGGACTTCAGCTTTGAACGCTTACCCCTCCCCCAAAGTCAGTGGTCTTCTCCCCAGAAAGGGCCAGCGGGGCGGGGCTGCAGGTGACTCTCAGCGCTCCCGGCCTCGCAGTTCTGTGGTCGGTAGCAGCTGGGCAGAGCGTAGACTATATCTGCAGAGCAAACCTCTCCTCCGCCCCATCCAGATATCCTGCCCCTCAGGACCAGGTGGTTGAAAGATTGGTGTTGGTCTTGGTCAACACCTCTAGCGGTGGTTCCTCTGCCCCTGCCAGGCTATAGAATGCCGCCGGCTGCGAGAACTCGCGGAAATTGCAGGCCACGGGCGCAGACTCTCAGAACTGTCTTGTCGCCTGTGTTGCTCCCAGGGCTGAGCAGTCCCAGCTAGGCCTGACGGTCAGTCCCCCTGCAAACGGTCAGTCCCCCTGCAGTAGGGCCTCTCCCCACGCGCAGACCTGGAGGTTCCTGCCGCCTGGGGCTGTAGTAGCACAGGTCCTCCCTCATCCTCAGAGCACGTCCTGATGTTCAGTCCACCACGCCTGACCTTACAACTCCCGCCTTGAGCCTGGGAGCAAGGGGAAGGAGGGCTGGGAAGGGAGGCTGGTGCGGATCAGAGAGGCCGCCGTCCAGGGTCGCAGAGCTTCCGGAGTCCACTCACGGGAGCGTCCACGCTGGGAGAGTAGCTCGAGCCATTCTCAGCAGCGGGCTCTCGGGGCGGGATGACCGCGAGAGACGGCCATGAAGCCCTCTGCCTTCCTGGGACCCGACCCAGGTAGTCTTAGGAGATTGGCCGTGGATTGGAGGACCTTTCCCCCTTGTCCCCTGCGGCACCGCCCCTCCCACAGGTCTATTTCCATCAAACACTCGGGTGTGCAGGGAGGGCTCCGACTATCGGAGCCTAGCGGGTCCGCGATGCCACAGACGATGTGCCTTGTGCGGGAGGATTCCTTCTGCCCATCTGGCTCACCCTCAGGTCCCGGCCAGCTGTCTGAGGTGGGAGAAGGGAGGAAAGGGATGCGCCTTGGAGCCACTGTCTGCCTCTTCAGGTGCATTTGGAACGTACCCTTGTGCTTGCCAGACAGCTCCTTTGCGGGATCCCAGTTCCTCACTCCTCTGAGCGTGGTTCCAGGTGGGGCTTCCTCAATAACTCCTCTCTCCAGCCTCACAAATCCTCCAGGATGACACGTGGGTGCGAGGGTGTTGGGGAGGGCCTGTCAGTCTGCAGTGCGAACTTGTGTGTGAGTGTGTGAGCTCAGACCCCTCTTTACCCTAGTGGATCTAGGATTGCCTGGCGGAAGGACCATTGCTCTCCCTTCGGCCTGCTTTCCTTGCTCTCCAAAATGCGACCTCACAGTGCACTTGGTGATCATCTAGATTTAAGCATATTAAAGAGAAGGAGGAAACAGCTAAAACTCCTGCAGTGTGGGGAAGATACATGCCATAGCCCACCTCTGATTCCTCACCTTCTGGGTTTGCGGTGGAATGTGGGTACAGAAGAGCTCTGCCGCGACTGGTGGAGGATACAGTGCTTCGGCACCCGCACAGGATCCTGGGCTGCGGGTAGCAGGTCTGGCCCAGACAAGGTCTCTTCACAGTCACTTTGTTTGAGTGCAGCCCAAACCCAGTGTAAACTGTCAAAGTCCGAATAACAACACTAGACCCAAAAATCAGCATGTACCAAAAGGAAGCTGAGAGGAACTTTCAAGAGAGATTATAGGAGGGCTTAAACAGGTGTGTTTTGTGCAGTTGGCCAGCAGGATTCAAAACCACAACCTTCCACACTTCCTCCCTCACTGATCTGGTGTCCATCCACAGAGGCAGTGTGCCAGGACAGGCTCAGGGTTGCCTGGGACAGCCCAGTCCTAGGGAGATGTCTTCACTCAGTGCCTACTCTCTAGGGGTGAGGGTTTCCAAGTGTTGCAGCCACTGGCATCAGCATCCAGCATGGCTGGATCCCTGACCTAGGGAGATGATCATCACCCAACTGTGCCCCTTCCACCCACTCCATAGGATTGTTCAGGAGGCTGGGCTGCCCTTCTCATGGCTCCACTGCTATATCCCTGCAGGCTGGACTGTCCTCAGTGTGTCAGTACCCCCACCCCGAGAAGTAGAGCTGCTGGGCCTGGAGGTTTCCCTGCTAGGCCATGCCCCAGAAATGGAAAGGAGTGCTAGAGTCAACAGTGATGTCTGCTACCAGCTCCGTAGACCAAGGTGTCTGATCCATGAGAACCACGATATTGAGTTACACACAGGTAAGTGGAAGGAGTAACCATAACTCTCCCCAGGAAGCCTAACGCCTGAACATAGAACAAGTGAAAGGCACAAATGAGACTCCCAATGTCCCTCATGTACCTACTCCAGGGTCAGAGTGCAGCCAGAGCTGAATGATTGTGGCTCTACCTTCAAAATAATATTTGTAGAAATCCCTGATGAGAGGGATCAAATCAACATGCAAAAATACACAAAAAAAGAGGAGAACCGAGGGCAGGATTGAGACGTGACATTCTCAGCCCTCCAGGTCTGTAATTCTGGAGAATGGTTCAGCCTGGAGGATGTCTGGGGCCCGCTGACCCTGAGCAACAACAGCCCCTAAAGAACAAGCACAAATTACAGCACAAGAAAGGAGGCTGACAAACAGCAAGAAGTGGCCAAAGCAGAAACTTAATCCAGCACAGAGTGAGCTCGCACACCCCTCTCCTTCCTGCCTTCCTCCACCTGCCCTTCTCTCCCCACCTGCCACCTGCCACAGCACAGCAAAGATTCCGACTCAATGAGGTATTCTCACTTCAATGTGTTTTTTTGTAATTTATACTGTTTTATTTGCTTTATTAGCCACGTACCACATCTTCAAAGAAAGGATGTGAGAAAATAGAGTAAGGTATCTATTTAGGGCATGTAAGTAACAATGGAGATCTGGGAGGGAGACACTTGAACCCTTTCATTCTCAGACAAGGAAGGTTGATCGAGGGAAAGGGACACACAGGCCTGGGATATAGGATATTTTGTGAGCTCTGGGTAATAAGGGTTAAGGGCCCCTCTCCCTATATCCTCCAGTGTATCATACAGGGAGGAGACAGACCTCATCAGCAGAGCAGCAGGGAGAAGAGAAGTCAGGAGTCCACAGACAGACCAAATGCATGTGTGAACAACTGGTGTCTTGCTAGTCCTGTCCCACACAAGGCAGCTCTCTCAAGCTGGGGGAGGAAATGATAATGACCAGATTCACATCAGCCACTCTCTCAGCACTTGAGCATTATGGACAGCCCATCGCCATCCCCTAACTTCAAACACAAAGATCCCCTTCAGCCCGAGGCTGTCCCCCACTGCCTCAAGCCCTGCTGACATCAGGACCCACAGGATCCTATTTTAGGCAGCTGTGAGCAATACATCGGTGTCTGGGACCTTGTCACCATAAAGAGGAGTTGGGCAGAGCCTACAGGAGGAGACAATGTTTAAGGCAGATTAAGGGCATAGGACTTGGCTCTCATCCTCTCTATTCCAGGGGTTATAGACGCAAACTTCTCCCTGCCACCCCTTCCATGCCAACACTTGTAGAGTAGATCCCTCCAGGAGGTTCTTATGTGGACAGAGACACTAGAATGCCACAGTGGCGATGGGGAATAAGGTTCTTTTTTTTTTCTTTTATTGAGGTATAATCGACTTATAACATTATATTAGTTTCAGGTGTAAGCATAATGATTCAATATTTGTGTATATTGTGATATGATCACCACAATAAGTCTAGTTAACATCCTCGATCTTACGTAATTACAGAATTTTTTTCTTAGGATGAGAACATTTAAGTATTACTTTCTCAGCAACTTTTCAAATGTGCCATACAGTAGTATTAAATATAGTCACCATGCTGTACTTTACAGACCCATGACTTATTTATTTTGTAAGTGTAAGTTTGTACTTTTTGACTCCCTTCACCCATTTCACCCAACCCCACCCCCACCTCAGGCAACCTTCAATCTGTTTTCTGTATCTATAAACTTGTTTTTGTTTTTTAGATTCCACATATAAGTGAGATCATATGGTATTCGTCCTTCTCAGTCTGACTTATTTCACTTAGTATAATGCCGTCAAGATCCACCCATGTTGTCACAAATGACAGGATTTTTTTACTTTTTTATGGCTAAATAATGTTTGTGTGTGTGTGTGTACACGCGGCATTTTCTTTATCCATTCACCCATCAATGGACACTTAGGTTGTTTCCATATCTTGGCTATTGTAAATACTGCAGCAATGAACATGGGGTGCAGATATCTTTTCAAGTTAGTATTTTTATTTTCTTCTGATATATGCCCAGAAGTGGAATTTCTGGATCATATGGTAGTTCTACTTTTAATTTTTTGAGGAACCTCCATACTGTTTTCCATAGTACCTGCACCAATTTACATTCCCACCAACAGTGCACAAAGCTTCCCTTTTCTCCACATCCTCGCCTTGTTATTTCTTGTCTTATTGATAATAGCCATTTTAATAGGTGTGAGATGGTATCTCATTATGATTTTGATTTGCATTTCCTTGATGACTAGTGATGTTTAGTACCTTTTTATGCATCTGTTGGCGATCTGTATGTCATCTTTGGAAAAATATCTATTCAGATCTTTGGCCCATTTTTTTAAAATTCTGTTTCTTCTTTTTTTTTAAAGATTGGCACCTGAACTAACAACTGTTGCCCATCTTCTTTTTTTGTGGTTTTTTTTTATCCCCAAATCCCACCAGAACATAGTTGTATATTTTAGTTGTGGGTCCTTCTAGTTGTGGCATGTGGGACGCCACCTCAACATGGCCTGACAAGCGGTGCCACGTCCACACCCACGATCCAAACCAGAGAAATCCTGGGCTGCTGAAGTGGAGCATGCGAACTTAACCACTCAACTACAGGGCCGGCCCATTTTTAAATCAGATTGTTTGTTTTCTTGTTATTGAGTTCTATGAATTCTTTATATATTTTGGATATTAATCTTTCACCAGATATATGATTTGAGAATACTTTCTCCCATTCCACAGGTTTCCTTTTCATTTTATTGATGGTTTCCTTTGTTGAGCTGAAGATTTTTAGTTTGATGTAGTCCCTCTTGTTTAGTTTTGCATTTGTTCCCTTTACTTTTGGTGTCAAATCCAAAAAATCATCACCTAGAATAATGTGAAGGACCTTAAGACCTATGTTTTCTTCTAAGACTTTTATGGTTTCAGGTCTTACATTCAAATCTTTAATACATTTTCAATTAGCTTTTCTGTATAGTGTAAGATGGGGGTCCAGTTTCACTTTTTTTGCATGTGGCTGTCCAGGTTTCCCAACACCAGTTATTGAAGAGACTTTCCCCATTGTATATTTTTGGTTCCTTTGTCATAAATCAATTGACCATATATACATGGAATTATTCCTGGCTTTTTATTCTGTTCCATTGATCTATGTGTTTATTTTTATGCTATTACCATACTGTTTTGATTACTATAGCTTTGTAATAGAATTTGAAATCAAGGAGTGTGATGCTTCCAACTTTGTTCTTTCTCAATCTTGATTTAGATATTTGGAGTCTTTTGTGGTTCCACGCAAATTTTAGGATTGTTTGTTCTATTTCTATGAAAAATGCCATTGGACTTTTGATAGGGATTGAACTGACTCTGTAAATTGCCTTGAGTAGTAGGGACATTTTAACAATATTAATTCTTCCAACCCATAAGCATGGAATATCTTTTCATTTATCGGGGTCGAGGTTCTTGAATAACTGGTGAATATTGCTACTCAGCTGAGATTCGGGATGTTAAACCGGAGGAAAAGAACATCGGGGAGACCATGCAGTCACTCTCCTGGATGTCTGTTTGCAGCAATGGGTCTTCCTTTCAGGGCAGGTGCACCCAGTATTATTGTCCTGAGTGTTGTTCCTTTGCTGTTCTCATCTACGAATGGGGCTTGACTCCCTCCTCCGGTAAGCAATTGGGAAGTTCCATCTACATACACCTTGTACCTACACATTAATTAATCTTGTATGTCTGCTTGGCTTAATACTATTTTATATCTTGCAGGAGATGAGCAAATTGGAAGGATGATGTTTTAGTATCGATAACTCAGGTGATATGAGGATCAGATTCCTGTACCTTGGGTACCATACCCTTGCTGTTTAGAAGTTTCATGGAAGGTCAGGGGAGTATGAAGCCCACCACAGGGCTGAAGCTCCATGGTGAAAAGGACATTTCCTGGGCAGGACCCTGAGGCTGACAGGAGAAGAGGACTGCCGACTTACCAGGTCTCCAGCTCTGGCATCTCATGTCAGCTTGCACATCCTCTCTATTTCGTTGTAAACCTAAAACTGCTCTAAAAAATAAAGTCTTTTAAAAGTTAAAATTAAAAAAACCTTTAAAAAAGATAGAAACAGAATTACCACAGAGTGAGCAGAACTTTGGAGAGCTACACAGCACTTGGTGGGTCTTGGACCCCTGGCACAGCCTGACTTAGGGAGGGCTTATCTTCTGGGTAAAATGAAACTTTGGGTCTCCTTTTTTTGTTCTTATTTTAAATCAAAACTTCAAAATACCAAGAGACAGAGTTCAGCAAAAGGAACTCACTTCCTTTTACTCCTTAGAAAATGCATTACCAAGGAAAATGCATTTTGTTGTGGGTTGAGTTGTGTCCCTCCAAATTCATATGTTGAAATTTTAACCCCCATGCCTCAGAATGTGACTGTATTTGGAAATGAGGTCTTTAAAGAGGTAATTCGGGTTAAATGAGGTCTTTGAGGAGGGCCCTAATTCAATATGACAGGTATCCTTATATAAAGGAGACTAAGGCATGAGCACACAGAGAAGAAAGACCGTGAGGAGTCAGAAGTGGAAGACAGCCATCTACAAGCCAAGGAGAGAGGCCTCAGAAGACATCAGCCCAGCTAACACCTTGATCTCAGACTTCTAGCTTTCATAACTGTAAGAAAATAAATTTCTGTTCTTTAAGCCACCCAGTCTGTGGGACTTTGTTATGACAGCCCTAGCAGACTAATACACACAGATTACCTTGTGTGCCCTGTCCTGTATCTGAAAGTGGGATTCTTCAGGAGTCTGAACCGTCTGTGACTCCAAAGCTTAGAGTGGATCATTGACAACTGACAAAGGCAGAAGATGAGGGTTGTTTGCAAGACACCATGGGTCTTGTCACTGCGTGACACACTAAGTGGACATGTTTTCATTACCTTTCAGTTTCACTCAGAACAAAAATTGTGGCCCCAATCTGATGTCTAATCACAACCTATATTTAACTTATTTGAGATATTGAGAGAGCAAGAGCCACAGGCTTGGAGTTGCTGTTAGCACAGTATCCAACCAGGGAACACACTTCCCAGTGAAGGAGGTACAGGATGGGTCATGACCATGAGATCCACTGGTCATATCACAATTGGTACCATCCAAGAGTTGCCAGCCACACAGACTCTGGACAGGCCTTCTGAAGGTGCAACTGAAGTCCCAGCTTTGAGGAAATGCCCTAAAGGGATGGGGTTACATCTTTCAGGGTGCAGTATATGTATTGAATCAGAGCCTCTATATGGTGCCAATTTCTCAATAGAAAGAGAACATGGGTCCAGAACCAAGGGGTGGAGGCAGGGGTGGCCCCGCTTACCGTCACTTCCAGTCATTCATTGGGGGATTTTGTAATTCCTGTCTCCACAACTCTGGGCTGCACAGGATAGGAGGTCCTGGTTCCCAAACCAAAAGGGGGGCACTCTTACAAGAGGACATGACAAGAGTCCCATTGAACTATATGTTATGGTTGCCACCAGGGAAGTTTTGACTCCATGTACCTAGAGACGAGCAGGTGAGGAGAAGAGTCCCCTTTTCTCAAGGCAGGACTAAGAGACTGATCTGTAGGAGGGGGTGGGGCTGTGTTACACATGGGGGCAGGAAGAATATGTGAGGAACCCAGGTGATAGACTTGGGCACCTCCTGGTTCCCTGTTGCTTCCTGCAACTGTGACTGGACACATGCAGCAACTCAACGTGAGAAGGGTTTGAGTTCCAAGGGCCCAGACCCCTCAGGTAGGAAGATTTTGGTCACATCTTCCAGATAAGCCACGAGGACCCCCACTCCTGGGCTCTGAAATCTATGAAGTGTACGTTACTATTTATCAGTTTCTGAATATACTTAATCATGCTCACCACCAGTAGACTAACTTTTGTCCGTCAACGTATATGTGTGCTCCTTTACCCCTTTCATCTCCCCAACCCCGTTCCCCTCTGGTAATCACTAATCTGTTCTATTTATCCATGTGTTTGTTTATCTTCCACATATGGGTGAAATCATGCAATATTTGTCTTTCTCTGTCTGGCTTATTTCACTTATCATACTCTTAAGGACCATCCATGTTGTTGCAAATGGGACAATTTTGTCTTTTTATGGCTGAGCAGTATTCCACTATAAATATATATATATATATATATATATATATATATTCCACTATATATATATATATTCCACTATATATATATATATTCCACTGCATATATATATATAATATCATAACATATCATATCTTTTTTATCCATTCGTCCATTGAAGGGCACTTGGGTTGCTTCCACATCTTGGCTATTATGAATAACATTGCAATGAACATAGGGGAGCATAAATCACTTTGGATCATTGGTTTCAAATTCTTTGCAGAAGTACCCAGTAATGAGATAGCTGGATTAGTGTGTCATTTCTATTTTTAATATTTTGAGAAATCGCCATACTGTTTTCCATAGTGACTACACCAGTTTGCATTCCCATCAGCAGTGAATGAGGGTAAGGGCTTGTCAATTTTATCTTCTCAACGAACCAGCTCTTAGTTTAATTAATCATTTCTACTGTTTTTTAAGGCTCTATTTCAGTTATTTCTGCTTGGATTTTTATTATTGGCCTCCTTTTGATGACTTTGGGGTTGGTTTGTTCTTATTTTTCTGTTTCTGTTAGTTGCAGTTTAAGATTACTTATTTGAGATTTTTCTTGTTTGTTAAGCTGGGCATCTATTGCTATGAATTTCCTTTTTATGCTGCTTTTTCTGTATCCCATAAGAGTTGGTATGTTGTATTTTCATTTTCATTTGTCTCCAGGTGTGTTTTAATTTCTCCTTTGATTTCTTAATTGATCCAATGGTTGTTCAGTAGCATGTTCTTTAGTCTTAACACATTTCTGACTTTCCCCATTTTTTTCTTGTAGTAGATTTCTAGTTTCATAGCATTGTGGTTGGAAAAGATGCTTGATATGGTTTCAATCTTCCTAAATTCATGAGGCTTGCCTTGTTTCCCAACATGTGATCTATCTTTAAGAATGATCCATGTGCACTTGAGAAGAATGTCTATTCTGGTGTTTTTGGATGGAATGCTCTGTATATCTAGTAAGTCCATCTGACTTAGTGCTTCACCTAAATCCACTATTTCCTTGTTGTCTTTCTGTCTGGGTGATCTGTCCATTGATGTAAATAGAGTACTGAGGTCCCCTACTCTTATTGTGTTGCTGTTTATTTCTCCCTTTAGGTGTGTTAATAGTTGCTTTATGTACTTTTGTGCTCCTGTGTTAGGTGCACATACATTCGTAAGTGTTATGTCCTGCTGGATGCATGTCCCTTTTATCATTATATACTGCCTCTCTTTGTCTCTCATTGTCTTTTTTAACTTGAAGTCTTCTTTGTCTGATTTAAGTATGGCAACACCTGCTTTCTTTTGTTTGCCATTAGCTTGAAGTATCATCTTCCATCCCTTCATTCTGAGCCTATGCTTGTTTTTAGAGCTGAGATGTGTTTCCTGTAGGCAGCATATTGTTGGGTCTTTGTTTCTTATTCCATCCAGCCACTCTGTGGCTTTTGACTGGAGAATTTAATCCACTTACATTTAGAGTGATTATTGATATATGAGGGCTTAATGCTTCCATTTTACATCTTGTTTTCGGTTGTTCTATGTTTCCACTCTTTATTTTCCTTTGCATTTCTGACTGCCATTTCATTTTGGTGGTTTTCTGAGCAGGTTTCCTCAGTTTTCTCTTTTTATGAATTGTGACTCTGCTCTGATTTTTTGTTTATTGGTTACTGTGAGATTTGCGTAAAAGGTATCATAGATGAAACAGTCCATTTTCTCATAGCCTCTTATCTCCTTTAGTCTAAGCAGATTCTGTCCTTTCCCTCTTCCCCTTCTGAGTTATTGTTGTCACAAATTATTTTGTTTTGTGTTGTGAGTTTGTGACTAAGTTAAAGTGTTTGTAGTTACTTTTGATGCTTTCCTTCCCTTTATCTTTTAAATTGTAATTGAGCATTTTCTTCCACGTTCCAATAGAGACCTGCAGTTTTCTGATTTTGTCTGTGTATTTATCTTCTTGCTCAAAGCTTTGTAGAACTTTACCTTCTTGTTTTCAGTGTGAGGGCATCTTTAATCATTTCTTGTAAGAGAGGTCTAGTGGTGATGAACTCCCTCAGTTTTTGTTTATCTGGGAAAACTTTTATTTCTCTGTCATATCTGAAGGAAAGTTTCACTGGATAGAGTATTCTTGGCTGAAACTTTTTGTCTTTCAGTATTTTGAATATATCATTCCATTCTCTCCTAGCCTGTAAGGTTTCTGCTGAGAAATCTGCTGAAAGCCTGATAGGGGTTCCTTTGTAGGTTACTTTCTTCTACCATGCTGCCCTTAATATTTTTTCTTTGTCATTGACTTTTGCCAGTTTTACTATCATATGTCTTGGAGAAGGTCTTTTAGCATTGATGTAATTAGGCATTCTACTATTTTCACGTATTTGTAAATCTGCTTCTTTGCCCAGGTTTGGGGGGTTCTCAGCTATTATTTCTTTGAATAAGTTCTCTGTTCCTTTCTCCCTCTCTTCTTCCTCTGAAAGACCTATAATCCTTATGTTGCTTTTCCTAATTGAGTCTGATATTTCTCAAGAATGCCTTCATCTTTTAAAAAATCTTAGTTCTCTCTCTTCCTCCACCTGTAGCATTTCTATATCTCTATCCTATAACTCACTAATTCTCTCCTCCATAACATCAGCTCTATTTTTTAAGGATTCTATATTATTTTTTATAATTGTAATATAATTATATATTATATATTTATATGATAATTACATATTATAATTATATATATTTATAATATATAATTGTATAATTATTATTATAATTACCTGAATGCAGGTAATTACACTGAATGCAGAACCTCTGCTTAGTGAGCCCATGTCAATAAATTCAGCCTGACGCAATGTTAAGTTCCTTCCCCTATTTTCCCATACCCCTAGTATCACACATGTCTCCTGGATTTCTGTCTGTATAAATCAGAACATTCAAGTGGTTCTTTTGGAGTGTAGCATACCTCCTCATGGGTCCCACTTTGTATCTCACTTTTAGAGGCCTGCTGGGATGTGAGTCCAGTTATAGGTTTAGAAGCAGAGATGTATGATAGAGGTGGGTTCAAAATAATAGAAGAATAAGCAAGAGAATAATCATTAGGCCAAATATAAATGTGGACAGGAATTTAGAAGGAAAGTTTGCTTTTATTTTGAGGGCATTTGCCAAATTTGGAAAACCATAATTCTGATTTTCTCAGGCTCACAAGTTGTAGTAGACAAGCAATGATGCCCAGAGCTTGTTCATGTGGTAAGTCTAATAGGAGACACTCTTGTCTCCTCAATCTGGACAACCTAAGATTCATATCATTAGAGTAAGTGTAAAATAAATGACAATCTGTTTCATCCCCTATATTAGTCAGACTTCTCCAGAGAAGCAGAACCAACAGAAGATATATAAATATAATATATACATGTGAAGAGATTTATTTTAAAAGATTGACTCATGTGATTATGGAAGCTGGTAAGTCTAAAATATTCAGAGTGGGTGGGCTGGCTAAAGACTCAAGGATAACCAATGCAGCAGTTCAAGTCTGAAGTCTGTCCAACTGGAGACCAGGAAAAGCCAAAACTGAGTTCAAGTTCAGGAGCTAAGAATTCCCTCTGAGAATTCTCCTGCAGAATACCCTTTTGCTTGGGGGAGGTTAGTGTTTTGATCTATTTAGGTCTTCAGTTAACTGGATAAAGCTCACTCACATCACAGAGGGTAAACTGCTTTCCTCAAAGTCTACCAATTTAAATGTGAATCTCACCCAAAAAAGACCCTCACAGAACCACCCAGAATAATGGCTGACCAAATATCTGAGCATTGAGACCCAGCCAAGTTGCCATATAAATTTAATCATCACATTCTTCAATACAAGAATATTCTAAGGAAATTTGCCTGTCGCATATGAAACAAGGAGCAAACAACTGTTTCTGAGAATTTGTAACCAACACCAGACATCCCTTCTGTGATATTGTGATTTATAAGAAATATATATATTTGGTCATTTGGATGATCAAAATATATTTCTTAGATATATTTAGTCACCATCCAGAGTTCTGGGCTCACAGTTCCCCAAACCCTTGGAATTTCCTGAGTGATAAGAGCAATGATAGCATCTTATATTACAATATTTGATCTCTTGTCCTTAGTTCCTGGAAACACTTCAGGGCCATAAAGGCAAAATGGGTATCTCGTTTATGTTAATGAAGGTGACTTTTGGACCCAGTCCAGGGGTGGGGGTTGTTTGCCAGGAGAACCAACCATGTGATCAGAGGAGTGGACTTTCAGTCCCACCCCCTGATTTCCAGTGAGGTGAGGGGAGCTGGAGGTTGAATTAACTGCCGATGGCCCATGACTTGTGAATCATGATTATGTAATGAAACCTCCGTAAAAACTGAAAAGTATAGCTCATTGGCCCTTTCTTAGAGAGGTTCCATGTTGGGGAAACAGAATGCTTCCACATGCCACCATGCTGGGACCCAAGCTCCACAAAGACAGAAGCTTCTTTGTTTGGGACCTTCCCCAACACATCTCCTCATCCGGCTGTTGATTAGTATCTTTTGTAATAAATCAGTAATCTAGTGAGTAAATTGGTTTTCTTGAGGTCTGTGAACAATTCTAGCAAATTAATTGAACCAAGGTGGGGGTCAAGGGAAGCTATGATTTATAGCCAGTTGTTCAGAAATGAAGATAACAACCCAGTCTTGCATTTGGCATCCTGAATTGGAGGGAATTGTTGGAACTTCCAGTTTGTAGCCAGCCTCAGAAGCAAGTGTAACAAGCAGAGCTTGGACCTGGCATCTGAAGGGAAGCACAACACTGTGGGACTGAGCACTTACCTGTAAAGTCTGATTCTATCTCTGGGTGGAGTGTCAGAATTGAGTTGAATTTTCGAACATCCTGCTGGCATGAGAGAACTCCATGCTCATGGGGAAGCTTCCACACACATATGTTGGAATTTGGTCCAGGAGCCCTTTGCACCTCCTATTGATTTGTTGCTCAAATTCAATTTACTGTGTGGGCAAAATGATCTGTCCAGTCACACATCACTTAACGACAGGCATATATTCTAAGAACTGCATCATTAGGCAATTTTGTCATTGTGCCAACATCATAGAGTGTACTTAGATCAAGTACAAGAGAAAATGATGTAATCAAGAGATGCAATAAACACAAATGTATGAGGCTGCTGCTTGAGCAATACAGCATACAGTTTTACAGTACAATTTTTTATAAGTAGAAAGAGTACAGTCCAAAATAATGATAAAAAACATAGTATAATAAATACATAAACCAGTAACATAGTCATTTATTATCATTAGCATGAATTAGGTACTGTACACAATTGCATGCACTATACTTTTATACAACTGGCAATGGAGTAGGTGTGTTTCCACCAGCACCACAAATATGTGAATCATGCATTGCACTGAAATGTTATGACAACTAAAACATCACTAGGCTGTAGGAATTCTTTAGCTCCATGATAATTTTACAGGACCACTATTGTATGTGCTGCTTGTCACTGATTGAAATGTTATTTGCAGCACATGACTGTATTTACTCAAAACCAGAACAGACGAGAAAATATGAAAAGCAGCAAGAGGAAAAAGAACATACCTTATATGAATAATGATAAAGATGACAGAAGTTTTTGCATTAGAAACAATGCAAATGAGAGGATCCATGAGCAATATCATTAACGTACTGAAAGCAAAATCCTGTCACACTAGAATTCTATTCCTAACAAAAATATCTTTCAAAAATAAAGGCATTTCAAGGTGAAGAGATGGAAGATGATACTCCAAGCAAATGGCAACCAAAAGAAAGTGGATGTAGCCGTCCTTGTATTAGATAAAATAGACTTCAAGCCAAAAAGATACTAAGATGCAGAGATGGACATTATATAATGATAAAGGGGACAACCCACCAAGAAGATATAACATTTATTAATATCATGCAGCAAACACAGGAGCATCAAAGTATAAAAACAAGTATTAACAGACCTAAAGAGAAAAATTGACAGCAACACAATAATAGTAGGGAACTTTAATACCCTACTTACATCAATGGATAGATCATCCAGAAAAAAAGTCAACAGACAGAAAAGAAACATCAGCCTGAGGTGAAACACTAGACCAGATAGACTTAACAGATACATAGAGAACATTCCATCAAGAGCACCAGGATACACATTCTTCTCAAGTTCACGTGGAACTTTCTCAAAGACAGACCATAAATTAGGAAGCAAAATGAGTCTCAAAAATTTAAGAAGATTGAAATCATATCAAGCATCTTTTCCAATTATAATGATATGAAACTAAAAATCAACTACAAGAAGAAAGCTGAGAAAGCTACAAACATGTGAAAGATAAACAACATGATTCTGAACAACTGTTGGATCCATGAATTAAATACAAATCAAAAACACCTGGAGAAAAATGAAAATGAACATACAACATACCAAAATTTTTAGGATGCAGCAAAAGCAGGACTAAGAGGGAAGTATAGTGATACAGGCCTACCTCAAAAAACTAGAACAATCTCAAACAAACAATCTAAACTATACTTAAAACAGCTATAAAAACAAAAACAAATGAATCCCAAAGTCAACAGAAGGAAGGAAATAATAAAATTCAGCGTGGAAACAATGAAATGAGGACTAAAAGGACAATAGAAAAGATCAATGAAACTAACAGCTGATTCTTTGAAAAGATAACCAAAATCAGCACACTCCATGCACTTAATCGTGGAGATCCCTTCATATCAGTACAAAAAGATGTTTGAATTCCTGTGTATTCCTGCTGCTCTCCATTGTGTGGCTGGACCATGGTGTTCACCAGTCCGCTCTCCTGTGAGCATGAGTGGTTTCTATGGGTCTTGAAGGATTCCAATGTTTTTCCTTCTTGTTCCTCCAACTTTTTTTGCTATCTATTTATTTTTCAGTGTAGTTTGAAGGAAGGTAATTGTGTGAGCACCAGTAAGGTTAAAAAATCAGTGCAGACAGTGGTACAGAAAGTAAAGAAAGAACAAAAGAACTTTACTGAGCAAAGGCTGTGTGTGTGTGTGTGTGTGTGTGTGTGTCTTTTGTCAAAGATAAAGCTGGATGTTAGTTAAAGTGATGAAAACAGCTTTTATTCAGCAACTATTGACATGAGGAGAGAGTTGAACTATATTCCAATTTGTGCAGAGGTGACTGGGTGTTTCAAACAGAGAAGAAGGGAGTAGACAGGAAGAGCAATGGGAACCTACAATAGAGTCAGGGAAGTGAAGACTTGGGGTTTAGTTGGTCAGTGTAAGTGTAATTAGGCCAGCTGTGTCTGCTGCTGGCATTTATCCAAGTTAGGATTCTATCCTCCCACAGAGGCTCTAGCTTCCTGATGATAACATTTTAAAGGAATGGTTTTCAGGTCTTTGATAAAGAGACACCAGAGTTGTAGGAGACACATACACATCTCAAAGGGATTGAGGAAGGATTTACAATTATAAGCCTCTTTGTAAATGTTTTCACGGGCCTGTCAACAGCTGTTGTCTTGAATAAATGGTAAATTAAATTCTATTGACAGTCTTGTGCTTTTCGAGACCGGGACTGAAGGCAGAGCTGGGTAGTCGCAGGGATGTAGCTTTAGGTTGCTAGGATTAGAGGACATTTGGTCCTGTCCAAAACATCCATGAAGACATTTGATCTACACCAAAGTCCCTGAAATTTAGTTCTATCAAAATATCCATGAGGGGCTGGCCCCTTGGCCGAGTGGTTAAGTTCGCGTGCTCGCTTCAGCAGCCTGGGATTTTGCCAGTTTGGATCCTGGGTGCGGACATGGCACCACTCTTCAAGCCATGCTGAGGCCGTGTCCCACATAGCACAACCAGAAGGACTCACAACTAGAATATACAACTATGTACTGAGGGGCTTTGAGGAGAAGAAGAAGGAGAAAAGAAAGAAGATTGGCAACAGATGTTAGCTCAGGTGCCAATCTTTAAAAAAAAGAAATCCATGAGCATATTTTGTCCATGCCAAGTAGTCCTTGATATTTGACCCTGTCAAAAATATCCATGTGTAGAAAATGTCCCTGGATTCAAATAGCTCATAACATTTATTTATCCTTTTGGCTTATAGAATTAATAAAATAAAAAATCATGTTTTATTGTTCCAATAAGTGTGCTATGACTGTACTGCCAATCATAATCCTTCTTTCCTTGATAGCCTAACTGGTAATAGAATGTGGGGTTAGCTAGACGGATCAGGGTTGCAACCTTGCAGAAGAGCAAGATTTATATTAGCTATTCGTACTGAGGAAGAGAAATTTAGAGAAATGCACAGAGGATAAGTCAAGATGGGCTCTCAAAATGCATGATGTGTTAATATGTCATTGGGCATTTGGTTGGATGTGACTAGGTCCTTCAATAAGGGTGGAATTTGAAAGGAGGAGCTTGGTCAAGCCACTTTGTAAAATGGCAGCAGACACATTGACATCAAACTTCATAGTGCCACTTGCTGTTTGGGAGGAGTGAGAATGGATGTGCTCTCATACCACATAGTAGAGGGATGTAATAGCTGCCATAAGGGAGATGCCAGGCATCTAATTAACTTTTCTACAATTATCCTATTGCCCAGGATTAATGGGCAATGTTTCCTTTGAATCAGTGTCCTATAGAAGTACCGTCGTGGTAGACCGCAAGGAGCTCTGCCACTATTTGGAGAGGTCTTTGTGGGTGTGACTCCCACACTTACTTGCCATTTGGCATGAACACTATGCCCTCAGCTTGTGCCCACCTATTGGGCTGATCCTGCCTGACTGAACCTGGTGTCAAATCCATAAGGTTTTGTTACTGAACACAAACACTGGTTTGCTTACCTGCCATACTGGAGGGCCAAAAACTAGAATGTCAGGCTTGTGGCAAATAAACGAGTTTATTATGGAAAGGCAGCCAGATGACGAGATGGCAGGTATGATGGTAGGTATGAGATGGGGAGAATTTGCTGGGGTTTTAGGTAGTGGAGGGGGAGCATGTGGTCTTTCTGGTTGGTGCCTTACCACTAGCCTGTGTTTGGCTTTGAAGACTGAATTTCTTTTCTCTTGACTGTCTGGACATTTCTGCTTAGTTTTCATCTTCAGCCTGTGTTTGACCTTGTGGGGCTGAATCTTGATGTCTGGACCTTGACTTCCTGGGAAAGACAGCACGCTTGTATACTAAGGAGGAACAGACAGACCTGGTTAGTTTTAAACAACAGTTGATTATACTGAATATGCACAGTTGCAGTTAGCAAAGCTTATCTTAAAGGTTTTTTCTCTTTTTCTAGCCCAGGGAAGATTTTTTAACTTCTCGGTTCTTGGTTTCAGTTTCCCCTACGAGTAAACCAGCGATCATTGGTCAGAAAGGTACAAAAGAAAAAAATATAAATAACATAACCCTCCTTCTGCTGCTTGGCAATATGACATCTTTATTTGAAAATTCTGAGAGGAATATGGCAGAAACAGTATAATCACAAAAGGAAAAGCTAATGCTACATTATAGTAGTTTTTGTTACCTTTCCATTCCTTTAAAAAAGATAGGAGTAAAAGGTACTGGCACTGTGAAGAGAGGAGAATCTGCATTGCCTGATGTACAACTAGTCAGGATTTGAATAATATTAAAATCATTCAGGATGGAACAGGAAAACAGCACAGCATTGACGTTGAAGTGGAAGTAAGGAAAACTGTGAATAGGTTAAAAGGATGCATAGAAAAAGAGCCAGGGACCGGCCTGGTGGCACAGTGGTTAACTTCACACATTCCGCTTCGGTGGGCCGGGGTTCACCCGTTAGGTCCCGGTGCGGAGATGGCACCATTTGGCAAGCCATGCTGTAGCAGGCGTCCCACGTATAAAGTAGAGGAAGATGGGCATGGATGTCAGCTCAGGGCCAGTCTTCCTCAGCAAAAAGAGGAGGATTGGCAGAAGTTAGCTCAGGGCTGATCTTCCTCAAAAAAAAAAAAAAGCCAAATGCAACACCATCACAGGTACTTCAAAGAACTCTTTGTAAATATTCATGATGAAGAGATACTGCTAATGCTACCAGCAAGAAACTCATCAAAGAGGCAAGCAAGTAGAATTGAAAGTAGGCATCAACATCCAAACCCAACTTCATTGCATGGAATTGAAATTCCAGAGGAGTATAAAGTGATCAGAAATAGGGAACGATTTCTTATCCATGATTCCGGTACTCAAGATGATGAAAGAATTCTTATTTACACAACTTACGACAACATTTGATATTTTAGTGCCAGCACTACATTATTTAGTGATGGTATCTTTAAGACAACACTGACACAGTTCACTCAATTATTTACTGTGCACAGTGTAGTATTGGGTTATACTATGCCATTGATTTATGCACTAAGAATGAAAAGGCAAGAAGAAACAGATAGATAGATAGATAGATAGATAGATAGATAGATAGATAGATAGATGAGAAAATATGTGCATTTGCATGCGGAAGAAATCTCAACATTAACCCTTCAATATGCATGATGGATTTTGAGATTTCAAATGTGAATGTTGTTTGACTACTCCTAGCAAATGCACAAGTAAAAAGATGGTTGTTTTACTTTTCACAGTCACTGTGGTGAAAAATATCTTCTTTGGGTCTAATACAAAAATATATGACAATGGACAGTAAACCTGTAAGTATGCATCCATGTTGTTTGGACTGCCATTTGTGCCTTTGGAAGATGGAAACGAAGTTTCTGAGTACATTGTGGAGAATGCAGAAGAAAATTCAGATGACCTAGTGGACTATGTTGAGAGAGTGGAAGGTGTGGCAAAGGCAGAAGAACACCAGAAGTTCCAAGATTTCCACCAGAACTTGTAATGTTTACACATCACTACAGAACACCTGTCATAGGATGAACAATGTAGTGGAAGGCTGGCATAGGAAATTTAAAAGCTGATTATAGTGCATCATTCCTCAATTTGAATATTTATTGAAGTATTAAAATATGAGCAGCAAAGCAATGAACAAGTTATTACGTAGGTCCTTGCTGGTCCCACTCAAATACAGGCACTAACTTCATGATGATACCAACAAAAGCCAATTCATTTAACTTGAATTGTTAACAGATGTAATGATTATAAAGTCAATAATCAGGTAGATATATACTTGAGAGGAATTGCTCACCAACTTAAGAGTAATCCTATTGAACTTCATGATAAAGAAGAACAAGAATAAATGTGAAGTGCAAAATTCATCATGAATTACTAAAAAAATAATGTAAATAAAATTTTGACAAAGATAAATATTTGTATTATTTAACAAATCATCGACCTACTGTCTCAATGGACATTTGGGACAGGACCAAACATAAAGAACCTTTTGGTGTGGACCAAATGTCTCCACAGATGTTTTGGACAGGACCAAAAGTCTTTCAGGGACTATGCTAGAAGCATACTAAAGTTTGGTGAAGTCTCTTAGTGCAGGGATTTGAAGGGAGTGTTCATGCCAATAGTTTTTACAGTTCTCAGTGTGTGTGTATCTCTGTAAGTGTGTGATTTAAAAAAACTGAAAAAGGGATACAGAATATATCAAGTTCTCTTTGTGGCTATCTTGTTCTACTATACATGATATTAGAAATACTATAGTAGCAAATAATGAAAGATAAAGTCCTGAATCATTTGCATTTTATAGAAAATTGTTACACATCAGAAAAGCAGTCAGGAGATACTGGAGACATCATTCCCAGAAAACATACCCTGTATTAAGACTATTCTTCCTCCTTTGGCAAGTACAAGAAAATTTCAGTACATTAAGTTTTATGGAAGTCTTTATATAAGTACTTTCTAGTTATTCCTTACATAAATTTGTTCTCAGTGCTCTATCTTTTTATCTGTAATAGCTGTCTGTGAGTCTTGCATTGGTATAAAATGTACCATAATTTTTTACCATTAGGAAAATTTTACTTAATTTATATGTTTTACTTAAGGGCAGGATGTCCAAAAATGAATTAAAATCATTAAATGAGGAAGAAGTTTCTATGCACTTGGACATTTCTCTAGTGAATGTCAGTATTCAATCATACCATCAAAACATGCATAGAAAATTCAATCAAAACATGCATAGAAAATTGCTCTAATCAAAACCACACAGATCTGGGTCTTATCACAAATTCTCCATACAATTATGACCAATACCCAGATCAAGAAAGAGAGGTTACTAGAATCTTTCTGGTGCTTATTCCAGTTGATAACTCCCTCCTCCCCTGAAGTAACCACTTTCATGGATTATAACACCTTGTCAACGAATAAGAGGCATCAACTACAAGGTAATAAGAAAATGTGTATTTAGAGTCTTAGGAACTGCAATTCAGGAGACATAGATCTGAGTAAAAACTCAAATGTGCTCCAAAGAGAACAGAGGAGACAGGTTTACAAAGGCAAAAACCACAAGCATATTTAGGTCATTTTAAATAATTAATGACTGCTTCTGGTGAGAAGAAGAAGGCTGACTTGCTAGTACATGATTGGTTCTTGAACTGAACCTAAGCTGATTGTCCATTTTCCGAAGAGGAAATGCTCCAAGATGTGGTTTCTGTGGTTCAAAAGTTCAGTTTGTATTCAGTTGTGAACGTGCATAAGCCCCACTTCTTTAATACCTCCCAGATCCATTTTAGAAGCCTTAACATGTATTAGTCCATTTTGTAATCATTCTGAACCCCATAAATTAGTTTGGTCAATTTTTGAATAGATATACATGGAATCATACAGCTTCTATTCTTTTGAGTCTGGCTTGTTTTGCTCAACTTCTTTTTTGGTGAGATCCATCCATGTTTATGTACATAGAAATAGTTCATTCATTTTCATTTCTGCATAACATTTTATTCTCCAATTTTTATCTTTCTCCCAGTAGAGTCTGCATAAAGCCCTACTCAGCTTCCGGGGCTGTCAGCCACCAGTCTCGACCTGACAAACACTTCGAAGCAGAGGGTTATTCAATATTGGGCTCACATACTTGGGATTTCCCTCTTTATAAATTATGGCCCCATCAAGTCCTCTCTGTCTTGGTAGCTCTCCATGGCCTTCAAGTGTGTGTTCTTACCTAATGACCAGCTTTTCTAGTTGTTCTTGGAGAGAGGGTTGGTTTGAAACAGACTAGGCTGCCATCACTGGAAGTGGAGCTCTATCTAGTTTCTTTTAGGTTATATTTGAAATTTCTGAATCTTTATACCCTAGTTGCTTTGAACTGAATTCTGAGAGGAGGGAAGGAAACATGCATAATTTAACTAATATGCTCAATCCAGTAGGAAATGAAGGATCGCAAAATAGACCTTAACCAACACAAGACGCAGCCCTTTCTTCTCATAGAGAAACAGGGCCCAAGACCACAGAATTTCATCTGAACTCATGGCTCAGAGTAGCTATAATTTATTGAAGCTTACTCTTACTAGGTGTCTGTAACCTAAAGAAAAATAGCCATGGTAGGAATTTCCACAGTTTTCTGGAAGGATGCTGTATTTTATTGAGGAAGTCTTGGTTTGTAATTGTTGCCAAACTGGCTTTTTATTGACAAATTAGTTAGTTTAGCCTCAGTGTTACATTGGCGGGTGGTTAATTTAGCCCTGACATGTAGTTGTGCATATTGGCATTAGAGTGGTTTGGATCTCCTGTGTTCCCCTAGTTAGGCTTTAACACATGTATGCATTGCAGTGCAAATGTGAGTGGTTCATATCCCTGTAAAAGCAACTGAACATTATGTAGACACACAAATAGATATATTTATAAATATAGATATATTTACACATATCTATGTCTGTATATAAGTTAGTTTGCATACATCTTTGTTATGCACAGTTCTAGAGGGTTTGATAAATGCATGGAATTGTGTATCTCAGTGGAATATAGAATGGTTTCTTCATCTTAAAGTTTTCCCTCTGCATCCTTTTTATCACTCCTTCCTCCACTACCAGCGACCATTAATCTGTTTTCTCTCCCTATAGATTTGCCTTTTGCAGAATGTCATATGAATGGAGTCATAGAACATATAGCCTTTTGGATCTGACTACTTTCATTTAGTAAAATTCATTTAAGATTCATGCAGGGAGACTTCTGATTTATAGTTCCACATGTAAGGAGCTTGTAAGTTGCTACTCTATCCTAACAAGTAAAAAGCTGAACAGGCTGGAAAATCAATGACTCACTATATCTGTAAGAGAAAGGAGGACAAAGAGCAAACTGCTTCCCCCAAGATTGGAGAGATAAACAGGTGACACAGGGAGTCATGGCTTCCCAGAGCAGAGACTGATGAGCAGAAACTGCCACAGGAACCAGCACCAGGGTAGGAAAACCTGAACAGTAATCAACAAATTGCTGGAGGATCAGTGTGGACAACTCTGAGAGTTAAAAATTCCAGGGGGATCCAGTCATAGGGGAATCCCACAATATGAAATTTACCTCCAGGAGCTCAATCAGATTCCCATGGTACATAGAGAAAAATTCCATCATGCTTCCAGCAGGGAGAGGAGAAAAGGAACCATTTTGAAATATGCCACTACGCTCTGTTCTAAACAAGGCCTACCCTCAGGAGAAACTAGTTAATTGGAGCCTAACCTGCTGGGGTAGTCTCAGAGCCTAACTGACCTAGAGGAAAGGAAATAACCAACTTTAACCTTCCACATGAGAGAAGGGAAATATGTAACCCCAGCCCACTTTATCCAAACTGTCCCATCTGAGGGGGGATAAAACACTGAGAAACACTTGTGAAGTTAGCAGTCCAGAAGCACAGGTTCATTAAAATACAGAGAGCTAACCACAGGACTATATATGCTTCTTCTCTCCAACACCCCTTACCGCCACATTACTAAAGGCCTATTTACAGTAGTTCCTTTTAATTGGCACATCGTGTTCAGCTGTCAAAAAAATAACCAGTTTGGATCCTGGGTGCCAACATGCACCACTCATGAGGCCATGCTGAGGCAGCATCCCACGTAGCACAACCAAACGGGCCTACAACTAGAATTGGAAGATGGAGAGGGAATACTTCCTAACTCATTCTCTGAGGGTAGCATTACCCTGATCCCAAAACCAAAGACATTATGAGAACAGCAAACTACAGACCAATATCTCTTATGAACATAGAAGTAAAAATCCTCAACAAAGCATTAGCAAATCAAACCTATAATGCGTAAAAAGAACTATACTCCACAACCAAGTAGGTTTATCTCAGGCGTGCAAGGCTGGTTCAACATTTGAAAATCAATTAATATAACCCATCACATCAACAGGCTAAGAAGGAAAATTCATATGATCATATCAATAGATGTAGAAAAAGGATTCAAGGAAAACTAACATCCATTTATGATTAAACAAAAAACAATTCTAGGGGGGCTGGCCCTGTGGTGAGTGGTTAAGTTCACGCGCTCCGCTACAGGCGGCCCAGTGTTTTGTTGGCTAGAATCCTGGGCGCGGACATGGCACTGCTCATCAAACCACACTGAGGCAACGTCCCACATGCCACAACTAGAAAGACGCACAACGAAGAATATACAACTATGTACTGGGGGGCTTTGGGGAGAAAAAGGAAAAAAAAAAACTCTAAGTAAAGTAGAAATAGAAAGGAACTTCCTCAAATTGATAAAGATTGTCTAATGTACAGCTATCATCATAATTAACAGTGAGAAAGCTTTCCCACTAAAGTCAGGAACAAGCCAAGGATGTCCCTTCTCACCACTCCTTTGCAATATACTGGAAGTCTTAGCTAACGCAATAAGACCAAAAAAAGGGGGGGAATAAAAGGTATACAGGTTAGGAAAAAAATAAATAAAACTATCTTTGTTGGCAGATGACATGATTGTCTATGTAGAAAATACAAATAATCAAAAAATTCCTGGAACTAACAATTAACAAGCAATTATAGCAATGTTGCAGGATACAAGGTTAATATTTTAAAAAGTCAGCAGCTTTTCTACATGCCAGTAAAAAACAAGTGGAAATTGAAATTAAAAACACAATCCCATTTACATTAGCACCAAAAAAAGAGAAATACTTAGGTATATATCTAACGAAATATATACAAGATCAATACAAGGAAAACTGCAAAATTCTAATGAACAAAATCAAAGAACTAAATAAACAGAGAGTTGCCAATGCTTTGTTGAGTGACAGGAAGACTCAGTATTATCAAGATATTGATTCTTCCCAACATTATCTATTGATTCAATGCAATAACAATCAAAATACAAGTAAGTTATTGTATAGAGATCAATAGGCTGATTATAAAGTTTATATGGAGAGGCAAAAGAACCAGAATAGTGGAGAAAATATTGAAAGAGAAAAACAAGATTGGAGGACTGACCCTACCTGACTTCAAGACTTAGTATAAAGCCAAAGAAATCAAAACAATGTGGTACTGGTGAAAGAACAGACAAATAAATCAAAGGAAGAGAATAGAGAGCTCAGAAATAGACCCACATAAATATAGTCTACTGATCTTTGACAAAGAAACAAAGGCAATACAATGGAGCAAAGACCGTCTTTTCAACAAATGGTGCTGGAACAACTGGGCATCCACAATCAAAAAAATTAATCTAGACACAGATATGACACCATTCACAAAAATTAACTCAAATGAAATTTGTGGGGGTGCTGCAGGGCCCTTGAGCTCAGGTGTTGGGGTGTCAGGAAGCAGGGCCTGGGAGGATCCAGAATGTAGTTCGGGGTCACCAGAGGAGAAGGAAAGAGACGGGATACCTTGGTGCTAGGATCTTGGGAGCGGGGGGCAGGGGGAGTATGTGCGGCAGGCTGCCCTAGGAGTAAGGAAGTTGAGTGGAAGAACGCCTGGGATCTGAGGGAGAATAAGCTTTCACTCTTGGAATCCAGGAGAATGGGGGTCAGATGCCTGGACCAGGCTCACTGCCAGCTCCTTATAGCCTATGATGGTCTTCAGACCCCAAGCTAAGTCCCAAGTGGGACTCTCCCGGAACACAGTCTCCTTGGCTACTAGCAGCAAGCCCACTTCCCTGCCCATGGCCCTGGGCTTCTTGTCCTGGGAGGGCAGCTCCAGCTTTCATAGGCAGAAAGAAGAAGCAGTCCAGGTAGCCCTGGGCTGGGAGCACAGGCAGCCCAGGTTTGGACTGGGACTGGCTGTGAGTTCATAGCATAGGGAGTGGGTCCCTGTGACATCCAGGGCTGGGCACCTCAGTGTCTGCTCTTAACTCTGCTTTTCCCAGTGTCCCAGAAACTCTCTTCTGCCTGTCTACTAAGATCTGGGTGGTTATTTTTATTGAGGTCAAAATGGTTTATAATATTGTGAAATTTCAGTTGTACATTATTATTTATCAGTCACCATATATATGTGCTCCTTTACCCCTTTGGCCCACCTCCCAACTCCCTTCACCTCTGGTAACTATTAGTCTGTTCTCTATGTCCACGTCTTTATTTATCTTCCATATATGAGTGAAATCATATGGTGTTTGTCTTTCTCTGTCGGGCTTATTTTGCTTAACATAATACCCTAAAGGTCCATCCATGTTGTTTCAAATGGGATGATTTTGTCTTTTTTATGGCTGAGCAGTATTCCACTGTAAGTATATGCCACATCTTCTTTATCCATTCATCAGTCGATGGGCACTTGGGTTGCCTCCACATCTTGGTCATTGTGAATAATGCTGCAATGAACACAGGGATGCATAAATCTCTTTGAATTATTCATTTCAAGTTCTTTGGATAAATTCCCAGTAGTGGGATAGCTGGGATGTATGATATTTCTATTTATAATTTTTTGAGAAATCTCAATACTGTTTTCTATAATGGCTGCACTAGTTTGCATTCCCATGAGCAATGTATGAGGGTTCACTTTTCTCTACATCCTCTCCAACATTTGTTATTTTTTGTCTTGGTAATTATAGCCATTCTGACAGGTGTAAATGATATGTCCTTGTAGTTTTGATTTGCATTTTCCTAATTGGTTAGTGATGTTGAACATTTTTCATGTGCCTGTTGGCCATCTGTGTATCTTCTTTGGAAAAATGTCTGTTCATATCCTCTGCCCATTTTTTGATTGGGTTGTTTGGTTTTTTGTTGTTGAGTTGTATCAGTTATTTATATATTTTGAAGATCAACCCCTTGTTGGATATATGATTTGCAAATATTTTCTCCCAGTTGGTGGGTTGTCTTTTCATTTTGTTCCTTGTTTCCCATTCTTGCAGAAGATCTTTAGTCTGGTGTAGTCCCATTTGATTGTTTGTTTTGTTTCCATTGCCTGAGAAGACATGGTATTTGAAAAGATGCTTCTAAGACTGATGTCAAAAAGTGTATGGCCTATATTTTCTTCTAGGAGTTTTATGGGTTCACATCTTACCTTAAAGTCTTTAATCCATTTTGAGTTTTTTTTTTTTTGAGGAAGACTAGACATGAACTAACTACTGCCAATCCTCCTCTTTTTGCTGAGAAAGACTGGCCCTGAGCTAACACCCATGCCCATCTTCCTCTACTTTATACATGGGATGCCTACCACAGCGTGGCTTTTGCCAAGCAGTGCCACGTCCGCACCCGGGATCCAAACCAGCGAACCTAGGGCTGCTGAGAAGCAGAACGTGTGAATATAACTGCTGCGCCACCAGGCCGGCCCCTTGAGTTAATTTTTGTGTATGATGTAAGCTGGTTTGCTTTCCTTCTTTTGCATGTGGCTGTCCAGTTTGCGCAACACCGTTTGTTAAGGAGACTTTCCTTTCTCTATTGTATGTTCTTGGCTCCTTTGTCAAAGATGAGCTGTCCATAGCTGTTGGTTTTGTTTCTGGGCTTTCAATTCTGTTCCATTGATCTGGGAGTCTGTTTTGGTACCAGTACCATGCTGTTTTGATTACTAAAACTTTGTAGTATGTTTTGAAGTCAGGGATTGTGATGCCTCCAGCTGTGTCCTTTTTTCTCAGGATTGCTTTAGTTATTCGGGGTTTTGTGTTGTTTCATATGAATTTTAGGATTATTTGTTCTATTTACATGAAGAATGTCATTAGGATTCTGATTAGGATTGCATTGAATCTGTAGATCGCTTTAGGTAATATGGATATTTTAACTGTTTAGTCTTCCAACTCACGTGCATGGAATATCTTTCCATTTCTTTATGTCATCATCGATTTCTTTCAATAATGTCTTGTAGTTTTCATTGTATAGGTCTTTCATATCCTTGGTTAAATTTATTCCTAGATATATTATTCTTTTTGTTGAAATTGTAATTGGGATTGTATTCCTGAGTTCTTTTTCTGTTAGTTCATTAATAGAGTATAGAAATGCAACCGATTTTTGTAAGTTGGTTTCATACTCTGCAACTTGCTGCAGTTGATGATTATTTCTGATAACTTTATGATGGCTTCTTTAGGGTTTTCTACATATAAAGTCATGTCATCCACAAACAGCAAGAGTTTCACTTCTTCCTTGCCAGTTTAGATAATTTTTATTTTTTTCTTGCCTAATTGCTCTGGCCAAAACATCCAGTACTATGTTGAATAAGAGCAACAAGAGTGGGCACCCTTGTCTTGTTCCTATTCTCAGAGGGATGGTTTTCAGTTTTTCCCCATTGAGTGTGATATTGGCTGTGAGATTGTCATATTTTATTATGTTGAGGTACTTTCCTTCTATACACATTTTCTTGAGAGTTTTTATCATAAATGGATGTTGGATTTTCTGAAATGCTTTCTCTGCATCTATTGAGATGATCATTTGATTCTGATTCCTCATTTTGTTAATGTAGTTTATCACATTGATTGATTTGCAGATGTTGTACCATCTCTGTATTAGTGGTATAAATCCCAGTTGATCATGTTGTATGATCCTTTTAATGTATTTTGTTTGCCCATATTTTTTTTTGAAGATCTTTGCATCTGTGTTCATCAGCAATGTTGGCCTGTAATTTTCCTTCTTGGTGTAGTCCTTGTCTGGCCTTAGGGTCAGAGTGATGTTGACCTCATACCATGAGTTAGGAAATATTCCATCTTCCTAAACTTTGGAATACTTGGAGAAGGATAAGTATTAAATTTTATTTGAAGGGTTGGTAAAATTCTCCAGAGAAGCCATCTGGTCCTGGATTTTTATTTTTCGGGAGGTTTTTGATTACCGTTTCAACCTCTTTACTTGTGATTTATCTACTGAGATTCACTATTTATTCTTGATTCAGTTTTGGGAGATTGTATGGGTCTAAGAATTTATCCAATTCTTCTAGAATGTCCAATTTGTTGACATATAGTTTTTCATAGTATTCCCTTACAGTCTTTCATATTTCTGTGGTATGCATTGTAATTTCTCCTCTTTCATTTCTAATTTTATTTACTTGAGCCTTCTCTCTTTTTTCTTAGTGAGTCTGCTTAAGGTTTCATCAATTTTGTTTATCTTCTCAAAGAACCAGCTCTTAGTTTCATTGATGCTTTCTACTGTTCTTTTGGTTTCTGTTTCAGTTATTTTTTCTGACTTTGGGCTTTGTTCTTCTAGGTCTGTTAGGTGTAATTTAAGATTACTTGTTTAAGACTTTTCTGGTTTGTTAAAGTGAGCCTATATTGCTATGAATTTCTCTCTTAGGACTGCTTTTGCTGCATCCCATATGAGTTGGTATGATGTATTTTCATTTTCATTTATCTCCAGATATTTTTTTGATTTATCTTTTAATTTCTTCAATGATCCATTTGTTGTTCAGTAGCATGTTGTTTATCCTCCACATATTTGTCAATTTCTCAGGTTTTTTCTTGTATTTGATTTCTAGTTTCATAGCATTATGGTCAGAAAAGATACTTGATATGATTTCAATCTTTTTAAATTTATTGAGGCTTGCCTTGTTTACCAACATATGGTCTATCTTTGAGAATGTCCCATGTGCACTTGAGAAGAACATGTATTCTGCTGATTTTTATGGAGTGTTCTGTATATATCTATTAAGTCCATCTGGTCTAGTTTTTCATGTAATTCCACTATTTAATTGTTGACTCCCTGGTTGGATGATCTATCCATTGATGTAAGTGGGGTACTGAGGCCCCCTGCTATTATTGTGTTTCAGTTAATTTCTCCTTTTAAGTCTGTTAATATTTGCTTTATGTCCTTTGTGCTCCTGTGTTAGGTGCATATATATTCATAAGTGTTATGTCCTCTTAGTGGAATGTCCCTTTTATTGTTATATACTGCTTCTTTTTGTCTCTCATTGCCTTTTTTTTTGTCTTGAAATCTACTTTGTCTGAAAGAAGTATATGAACATCTCCTTTCCTTTGTTTGGTATTTGCTTGGAGTATCATCTTCCATCCCTGTGGAATCTGTGTTTGTCTTTAGAACTGAGATATGTTTCCTGGAGGCAGCATATTGTCACATCTTGTTTCTTAATGCATTCTACCACTCCATGTCTTTTGATCGGAGAATTCAATCCATTTACATTTAGAGTGATTATTGATGTATGAGGGCTCAATACTGCCATTCTGTCTCTTGTTTTCCAGTTGTTCAATATTTCCCTTGTTTCTCGTCTCATGTATTTCTGACTGCCATTTCAGGTTGCTGATTTTTTATGATGGTTTTCTCAGTCACCTATTTATTTATCATTTGTGTTTCTGTTCTGATTTTTTTTTTAGTGATTACCATGAGGTTTGTAAAAAAGATCTCATAGATGAGATAGTCCATTTTCTGAAAACTTCCTATCTCCTTAGCCTAAGCAGGTTCCATCCCTCTCCTCTTCCTCATCTAAGCTATTGTTGTCACAGTTCTTCCATTTTGTGTTGTGAGTTTGTGGTTAAAACGTAGTGATTATAGTTATTCTTGATGTTTTTCCTTCCCTTTATCTTTAATGGTATAATTGTTTGCTAACCTGTTCTGATAGAGAACTGCAATTTTCTGATTTTTGTCTATTTATCTCCTTGCTCAAGGCTTTGTAAACTTTTTTCTTTTTTTTATTCAGGTATGAGGGCCTTCTTGAAAATTTCTTGTGTGTGTGTGTGGGGGGGGTATGTCTTGTGGCAATGAACTCCCTCAGCTTTTTTTTATCTGGGAAAGTTTTTGTTTTTCCTTCATATCTGAACAACAGTTTCACTGAATAGAGTATTCTTGGCTGAAAGTTATTGTTTTATTATTTTGAATATATCATTCCACTCTCTCCTAGCCTGTAAGGTTTCTGCTGAGAAATCTACAGAGAGCCTGATGTGGGTGCTTTTGTAGGTTATTTTCTTCTGCCTTAACTGCCCTTAATGCTTTTTCTTTGTCATTGACTTATGCCAGTTGTACTAAGATATGCCTTAGAGAACAGTCTTTTTACATTGATGTAATTCAGAGTTCTATTGGCTTAATTCCAGCTCCTTCCCCAGGTTTGGGAAGTTCCCAGCTATTATTTCTTTGAACAAGCTCTCTGCTCTTTTATCCCTCTCCTCTCCCTCTGGAATACCTATAATCCTTATGTTGCATTTCCAATTGAGTCAGATATTTCTCAAAGGATTTCTTCATTTCTTTTTGGTCTTAATTCTCTCTCCTCCTCCACCTGAAGCATTTCTTTCCTCTAAATTACTAATTCTGTCCTCCATAATGTCAGTTCTGTTTTTTAAAGATTCAAGATTGTTTTTTATCTCATTCATTGTGTTCTTCATCCCCAGCATTTCTAATTGGTTTTTTTTTTTTAGAGATTTAATCTCTTTTGTGAAAAATTCCCTTTGCTCATTGATTCCCTCTACATCAAACGGTAGTCTCAAGTAGTGGATCCCCAGGCTACTCATAATTCTGTCTGACTTAGCTACAAATTGGGATTCCCTTTACCCCTCCCGAGTTTCAATAATTTGCTAGAATGGCTCTCAGACTCACAAAATCACTTTATTCACTATTACTGGCCTATTATAAAGGATACAACTCAGGAACAACCAAACAGAAGGCATGCATAGGGCAAGGAAGAAGGGTGGCTTAGCGCTTCCATGCCCCCTCCTGGTGTGTTGTCCTCCCAGCACGTCCATTGTTCACTAACCCAGAAGCTCTCTGATTCTCATTATTTAGGGTTTTTATAGAGGTTCTATTACTTAGGTATAATTGATTAAATCATTGGCCATTTAGTGATTAACTCAAGCACCACTCCCTCTCTCATTTGTGGAGGTTGAGTGGTGGTGCTGAAAGTTCAAACCCTCTAATCACATGGTTGGTTCTTCTGGCACAAATCCTTATCCTGAAGCCACCTAGGAACTCCACCTACCTGTCACCTCATTAGCATACCAAAAGGAAGCTCTTATAACTCCAGAGATTCCAAGGGTCTTAGAAGCTCTTGTGTCAGAAATTGGGCACTAAGACCAAATATTATAAGAAAAGATGCTCCTATCACCCCTATCACTCAGTAAATTACAAGGAATTTAGGAGCTCTGTGCCGGGAACTAGGGACAAAGATCAAACATATATTTTTATTATGTCATACTATCACACTGTTCCATTGCACAGACAACCAACTTCCTACTGTTCCCATTTTTCTCTCCTCCCTGGCTCCTCTCACCTCCTCTCTCCCATTCTACTATGTCCTGTTTCTTCTCCCTTCTCCTCTCCAGAGCCTCCCTCCTTCCTACACCTGACAGTCCAGGGGCTCCTCTCCCCAAATCTCACAGTTGGAGACTCACAAGCTGATTATTGGGATGAGTGGCCTCCACCCCCAGAAGAAGCAGTAGGAACAAGGGAGGGGATCCAGGAGTCCAAGGTCCTATCCAGGAAGCTGAGGGACTGGGTTTGGGGTACCAAGGTTTTCTGAATAGGTCAACTCCACACTTGAATCCTTGCTGTTTTGGCTACAGGCTTGGATCCGCCATGGGGACAAAGTTCAAAGTTATTCAGTGGTGAGAGGAAATATCAATATCACCTTGATTTTGGAAAGGTGAGCAGGCCCTGAGCCTGACCTGTGACCTGGAATCCCCCTTGTGTGCAGAGCTCTGTCCAAGGGCTAGAAGCCCAGGTCAACCCTGGGGAGGTCCTGGCCAAGGAGGAGAAATGGGGAGTGGGTCTTTGGTCCTCAGCCCTGTGGCCACATGGGATACCTGACACTCTATGCTCTTGGATTCTTATCTAACTCTGAAAAGATGAAGGATGTGAGCTGAGTGGAGCAGAGGTGGCTGACCTGGGGGCTGGGCATCCATGTGGGGATAAAGGTACTTTCTGAGCATCCCTGGACTCCACAGGATTCAGAATTGCCTTCTTTGTCTTAAAATATGAGAGCAATTATGGAGCAACCAAATCTGGTTCTGGAATTCTTCCTGCAAATATGGTCCACATAGAATCCAACCAGAAGGAGGCTGTTCAAGACCTAACTTCATTCCATGTTGGGCTCACCTGACTTTATTGGGTTGCCAAAAATGTAACTCTGGAATTTACAAAAGTTCAATGATTTTAGAAAATTCCAAAAGAATTATGTACAACTTTATGTCTTATGTCTCTGGCTGTGTTTTTGAAAAGGCAGAAAGACTAATAAAAAGAGACCAAAAAACTCCTCTGGAAATTCTCAAATCTCTTCACACACCAGTAACTTGGATCTAGTGAGCCAAAACTGAAGGACATATGGAAGGATCTGGAGGAGGAACCCTCCCTTTGAATCAGCAAGGACACAGTTATTCTGGGCACTTTCCTGCTCTCTGTCTACTTTGAGCAGGTTCCATTTTGCAGGAGAAGAGAGCCCTGGTCTCCCCCAGAGGCTTCAGTCCCTCACATTTTCTCACTGCTCCACGTCACAAGCATCTGTTTCATTTGTGCTGTTTTTCACAGATTTCTTTCCTTTTTCTGTGATGTGACCACTAATACAATATAGAGGCAAGATCCTATAAAACTAGGTAAAAGATTTTTTCCTATTCCACTTACTTATGAAAGTGCAGGTATGATTATGAGGGGAGAATGGCAGATATGTACAGAGAAAAAGGCAGACAAAGGGCAGAGAGACAGGCAGAGGTAGAGAGACGTTCACAGAATGCAAACATACCCATCCATCCATGCCTTCATCTGTTGTCCATCCATCCATCCGCCTATCCACTACCAGTCTTTGCTGGGTAAACAAATCAACGGTTTTGAATTTATGCCCCAACAAGAGTCATAGGACTTTTCTCTCCAGCTCACATCTGCACACATTCATCTGTCTGGCAGATAGATTTGCTGAGTTCTCTCCATATTCTGCCCTGGGTGCTGACCATTGGATTCTGAACAGGAACAGACACCTGTGATCCCCTCACAACAGGCCCTGTCCGGTGCCTGCTCGTGAGATGATTTTATCTCCCAGATACTCTTCTTTTTGGTCCTTGGGAAAAGTCCCTGGCCCACCTCCCTATTGACACCTGGGAGGCTCAGTCATCCTGGAATGATCATGATCTTTGAATCAAGCATGGATTTTCCAGCATTTACCCTGTGTCAACCACTTGTCAAATGCTCTTCCAATGATTTTTTTCACTTAGAATTTGTTTAAAAAGAATGTGGTTACAACTCCAATCACCATAAAAACAAGGACACCTCAGGGAAAGGGCCCTCTCTTATTTCTCCCAGAACACCTCATTTCATCTTCTCATCTGTGTTCACTTGGTTGTATGGTGGGTCCCATTTCCCCTCACTTTATTGCAAGAAGTGGAAATACTTGCTTAGTAAAAAAGTTCTTTAGAAAATCCAGGGTTTCAAACACTGCCCCCAGGAATCACACACATCAGAAAGACACAGGTTTGTATTTCTTCAATCCCTGAGATTCTGTCTTTTTATTCCTGTGTGTCGACTGCAGGCGAAATCTGACTTTTTAATCCTATTCAGTTTCTGGAAATGAGCTGGGTTTTCAGTGTATTTCCCTCTAGAGAGTAAATTGCAGAGGAAATTTGTCCAAATCTACTGACAACACCAAATGCTGGTGAGAGTGTGGAGCAACAGCAACCTTCATTCATTGCTGGTGGGAATGCAAAATGGCACTGTCACTTGGGAGGACAATTTGGTGGTTTCTTAAAAAACTAAACGTACTCTTACCATATGATCCAACAATTATGCTTCTTGGTATTTACCCAAAGGAATGGAAAATTTATGCCCTCACAAAAAGCTGCACATTGCTGTTTATAGCAGCTCTATTCATAATTGCGAAAACCTGGAAGCAACCAGGATGTTCTTCAGTAACTGAACAGATGAATGACCTGTGGTCATATAATTGGGGCTAAAAAGAAGTGAGTTATCAAGTCTTGAAAAGACATGGAGGAACCTTAAATGCATATTACTACATGAAAGAAGCCAATCTGAAAAGGTTCATACTGTATGATTTCAATTACAAGACATTCTGAAAAGACAAAACTATGGAGACAATAAAAAGATCAGTGGTTACCAGTAGTCAGTGGGAGAAGAGGTGAATAGGCAGAGAACAGAAGATTTTTAGGACAATGAAAACACTATATATGATATTATAATGATAGATATATGTCATTATACTTTTGTCCAAAACCATAGAATGACAACACCAAGAGTGAACCCTATGGTAAACTTTGGACTTTGGGTGACTTTGATGTGTCAACCTAGGTTCATCCTTGGTAAAAACTGTACCACTCTGGTGAATTATATTGACAATAGGGAAGGCTATTCATGTATGAGGTCAGAAGGTATAGGGAAAATTTTGTAAATTCCTCCCAATTTTGTTGTAAACCTAAAACTGCTCCAAAAAATAAAGCTCTTAAGAAGTTGAAATGAAAAAAAACCCAAACTGAAATTACCACAGAGTGAGCAGGACTTTGGAGAGCTGCACAACACTGCATCTTGGAGTCCTGGGACTGTCAGACTTAGGGAGGACTCATCTTCTGGGTAAAACTAAGCTTTGGCTCTCCTCTTTATGTTCTTATCTGAAAATCAGAATTTCCAAATACCTAGAGACAGAGTTCATCCAAAGGAACTTACTCCCTTTTACTCCTTAGAAAATTCAGTGGCAAGTAAAATCCATATTGTTATGGGATGACATGAGTCCCTCTAAATTCGTATGTTGAAACCCTAACCCATGCCTCAGAATGTGACTATATTTGGATACAGGGTCTTTAAAGAGGTAATTAAGGTTAAATGAGGTCATTGAGGTGGGCCCTAATTCAATATGACAGGAGTCCTTACAAGAGGGACATTAAGACACAGACATAAATAGAGGAAGGGCCATGAGGAGTCAGAAGGAGAAGATAGCCATCTACACGCCAGGGAGAGACGCCTCAGAAGAAATCAACCTTACTGGAACCATGATCTCAGACTTCTACCTTTCAGAACTGTGAGAAAATAAATTTCTGTTGTTTAAGCCACCCAGTCTGTGGCACTTTGTTATGGAAGCCCCAGCAAACTAATACACAGACATTATCTTTTATGCCTTGCCCTGTATCTGAAAGTGGGATTCTTCAAGAGTCTGAATTGTCTGGAACTCCAAAGCATAGAGTAGATCAATTGACAGTTGACAAAGGTAGATGATGAAGGGCTATTTGCCAGACACCATGGGTCCCACTGGGTGACACACTAAAGTGGACATGTTCCCATTACTTTTCAATTCCATTCAGAACAAAAATTGTGTCCCCATTCTGACATCTAATCACAAGCTATATTTAACTTATTTGAGATACTGAGAGAGCAAGAGCCACAGGCTTAGAATTGCTTTTAGCACAGTATCCAACCAGGGAACACACTGCACAGTTAAGGAGGTACAGGATGGGCCACGACCATGGGATCCACTGGTCATATCACTACCTGCACCATCCAGGGGCTGCTGGTCACACAGAACACTGGACAGGCCTTCTGCAGGCACATCTGATGCACCAGATTTGAGGAAATGCCCTGAAGGGATGGAGTTACATCTTTCAGGACAGAGTGGAAGCAGGTAGGGTCCCACTTACCATCACTTCCAATCACTCACTGAGGGATTTTGTACTTCCTGTCTCCACAACTCTGGGCTCTGCAGAGTAGGAAGTCCTGATTGCCAAACCAAAATGGGGGCACACTTACAAGGACATATGACAAGGGTCTCATTGAACCATGGATTATGGTTGACACCAGGGAAGTTTGGACTCCATGTGCCCAGAGACCAGCAGGTGAGGAAAAGTGTCCCTTTTTCTCCAGGCAGAGGTAACTGACCCTGATCTGCAGGAGGGGATGGCGCTGTGTTACACATAGGGGCAGGAGGAATATGCGGGAAACCTGAGTGATAGACTCCGGCATCTCCTGGTTCTTTCATGTTTCCTGTCACTGTGACTGGACACAAGCAGGAACCCAGGCTGAGAAAGGCTTGAGTTCCAAAGGCCCATGGCCCTCAGATATGAAAGGTCATATTAGGTCTCATCCCCCAGGTAAGCCACAAGGACCCCCATTCCTGCGCTCCGAAATCCATGGCAGCTTTTGTTCAGAGACCCTGCTTCCCATGAGCTGTTCCCAGACAATGAGTGGTCACAGCAGGGACACTAAGGCAGGCCATTCCTGGGAGACATGGGGCTTCTCAGATGGCCAACTGTGGCTTGAGGACCCCTCTGACCTTGCTCAATCTCACTTGGATTGCCTGGTTGTCTAGGATACTCCAACAAACCTTTCTCCTTCTGACCATCACTCAGGATCAGACCTGCATCCAGGTCTGCTGCCTCTCCCAACATTGTCTGGCTCCCTCTCCATATTCTCTGATAGATGTTTCCCCTAATAAAATACCACTGAGTTTAACCCCATCTTGGCGTCTGCTTCTTGGAGACCTGGACCAACAACATCAACAAAATCATTTTTATCTGTATACCAAAGATCTATTGCTTATTCCATCTTATAAAATCTTTCTCTTTATCCAACTTCTCCCACTAACATCTGCTCCATTTTGCTTGTCTTTTTAGTATCTCTTTGAGGTAATATGTATTTGTTGTTTTAGGCCACTAAGTTTAGGTTAATTTTCTGTACAACAAAGACAACTAACAACTCTCTCTCTCTTAAGTTTCTAATATTCTATAGGTATTGTCTACATCTCTTTGATTTCCTTTTTAAATTGCAGCTTGTGAACCATTTCTGATTAATTTTTTAAAAGTGAAAGAAAAAAGAAAATACCAAAGTTCATCACAAGGATCCTTAGCAAGAACTACCCACATTGGAACAAACTCAAAGCCACTGTTATGAGTCACGTGAGAGAGAGGGCTAGGATGCCACAAAACAAGGCATTGGTTAGAAATGCGTCATTTGATCTTTTGCTCACTGATATCTCGAAGGTTTTCTGGTATACAATGTTCAATCTGATGTGCAAGGCAACTTTATCTTGCAAAGGATTTGATTGCTGTGTTACTTACTTAGAACTGAATTAACTACTTTTACAGAAGTTGGAAAGCATATTGTTGATAAATATAAATTAACCTTGACAATATTTTAAAGGGATAACCAGTGATAGAATAGAAAGTGTGAATGGAAAACACAATAGAGCTGCTTTAAAAGTCTTTAGAGGCACATAGTAACAGTTATTTTTAGAATCATATTGGTGTCCAAATTACTTCTACCAAATATCATTCCAAAAATACAGTGAAAGATGTTAAATTTATTCTAGGATGCCAAGTGAATAGCCAGTTTTGGGAAAACTTTGTTCCTAAATTGGAGTTAATGATTTCTGCCTACTGTATCCCACCAAAACCGTTGTCATGATGCTAAGCCAGGTGTATAGGCTGAGGTATGAGATTCACAGTTTCTAACTGAAAAGCAATTTCATTAGGCAACTATTTTTGATGATGTTGGGTAAGAAAATTGGCATTTTAGCCAATACTTTTGACATTGTTAACAAACTAAATTTGAAACTTGTAAGGACAAACAAAGATAGTTATTATTTTGAAGGCATTATTGTCATGGCACCCACTTCTTGGAACTATTTGATCTAGTTTCCACATGTTCACAACTTTGTTGCAACTTATTGAAGGGAACATTATTATTAAAGGCAATTTGAGGGCCAGCCCCACGGCCAAGTGGTTAAGTTCACATTCTCTGCTTCGGTGGACCCAGATTTGCTGAGTCGGATCCTAGGTATGGACCTATACACCACTCATCAAGCCAGGCTGTGGCAGCATCCCATATAGAACAACTAGAATCACCTACAACTAGATATACAACTATGTACTGGGGCTTTGGGCAAGAAAAAAAAAAAGGAGGATTGACAACAGATGTTAGCTCAGGGCCAATCTTCCTCACCAAAAAAAAGAAAGCATACTTTAAAAATGTAAAAAGAAAGAAAGGCAATTGCAAGAAGAACTTACAAATATTTTTGTATCTCCTTTCCTGTCTCAAACTTTTAATCATTACTTTCCGAAAGAGAAATGGAAAGCATTAAAGAAAAATAATCAGATAAGAGAAGCACTGATTTATAAAATTCTAAAGAATATTTAAATTTTGATTGAACATGTATGTAAATTCTTTGATACTCCTCCCCTCTAGAAGTAGAGCTTAATTCCCTCCTCTTGAGTGTGGGCTGCACTTAATGACTCACTTTCAATTTACAGAGTAAGGCTGATGGAATGGTGTGTGATTCTGGGTCTAGGACATAAAACACATTGCAGCTTCCATCTTGGGTGCTCTCTTTCTCAGGTCACTTGCTTTGGGGGAAGACAGCTACCTAGCCATTAGCCACTTTATGGGAAATTCCACATGGCTAAGAACTGAGGATTCCTGGGACCATCCAGGAATGAAATGAGTTATCTTCCAACAGACATATGAGTGAGCCATGTTTCCTCCAAATCCTCCAGCCTCACTCAAACCATCAGATGATACAGCCTGACTGCAACCTCAAGAGAGGCCTTGAGCCAGAAGCACTTAGGTAATATCTCCTGGATTTCTGACTCTGGGAAATTGTGGGAGATAACATACCCCTGTTGTTTTAAGCTGTTAAGTTTTGGGTAATTTGTTATGCTGTGGTATATAACTAATAGAGTGTCCAAAAAGAGAGTGAATTGTTGCACTTTAATTTTTGTTTGCTTTAAATTACTTTCAAGATATTAAATATGTCATTTGGTTTTAAGATTTGAGAAGAGGGGCCGGCCCCATGGCTCAGTGATTAAGTTCATGCCCTCCGCTTCGGTGGCCCTGGTTTCACTGGTTCAGATCCTGAGAGTGGACATGACACCGCTCATCAAGCCATGCTGAGGTGGCGTCCCACACAGCACAACTAGAAGGACCTGCAACGGGAATATACAACTTCATACTGGGGAGCTTTGGGGAGAAGAAGAAGAAGAAAAAAAAAGAGAAGATTGGGAACAGATGTTAGCTCAGGTGCCAGTCTTTAAGAAAATAAAAAACTAAAAAATTAATGAATTAATTTAAAAGATTTAAGAAGAATTTCCATGGCTAATAGACAGGATGCATTTTACTGCCATTCACAACAATCTATTTATTTGAGCTTCAATTTCCATCTGTGACCCAGATAAACACAAAAGGAAGAATCAGGCCATGCTAGGCAGATTTTATGAGCGTCCACAATAACCACCCCCTGGTTGTTCACCTTCCCCCAGTTATTCAAACGTTAATGTAGGTGCTGCTGTGAAAGGATTTTGCAGATATAACTAAGGTCTTAAATCAGCTGACCTTAAGACAGGAGGATTCTCCTGGGTTGGACTGTCCCAATCAGGTGAATGCTGTTTGGGGGTTTTTCTGAAGAAAGAGACCCAAAGCGTGAGAGGGATTCAATGTGCGGTATTTTCTCCATTGTGGGCTCTTAAAATGGAGGCCCCATGGCAAAGAATGCCTGTGGCCACTAGGAGTTGGGAGCAGCCCTCCTCTGGCTCCTCAAGGAAACAGGGACCTCAGTCCCACAACTGGAAAACGCTGAATTCTGCTAATAATCTCTGGGTATGTTTAGAGGAGGATCCTGAGCTCAAGATGAGAACCTAGCTTTGTGAAACCCTGAGCAGAGAACCCACACACACCACGCTTGGATTTCTGACTAAGGAACTGTAAGCAAATAAATGAGCGTTGTCTTGAGCCACTAAGTTGTGGTAATTTGTTTTGCAGTAACAGAAAACTAATACATAGGCTCACTGTGCAGCAGACAAGCACAGAGCATTTTTTCCACTGGGATGAATTTATGAGATTTATTACACTAATTGCATGAAATAAAATCTTTCCTAACTTTTTCTGTATTTTTCATTTTATGAATTTTATGTAATACAATTAAAATTTAATACAATCATATTTCATTCATTCACTCAACAACAACTAATTTAATGCCTACTATGTACTAGGAACAGCCTTAGATGCCGGACATACAACTTTGACCTAAACAGCCCAAAGCCCCTGTGCTCATGTGTCTTACATTCAAGAGGCTTCCTAAGAGGGAGACGGAGCCATTGGGGTGTTTTAGTGAAGAAATGACACCTCCTGACTCAATTAGCAGGATTACTGACCCCTGTGGGGAGGATAGTCCATGGGTGGCAAGTAAGGGGGTGGTGCTGGGGCCACAGTTCAGGAGTGAGAGGGTGGTGGAGACTAAGGAGAGAAGGGGGCCTGAGGGGTGAGAGGGACAGAGAGAAGGGCTGGAGGAGTAGGGGTGAGGAGAAGCAGCAGAGGTAAAGAACTCTAAAGCAGTGGAATTTTCAGATTTAAACATAGGTTTTGTTTTATAGATCTTTAATAAATATATCTGCAGAGCCTAGCAGGGTGTTCTTTGAATTTGGTATTTAATACATTCTGTGGGGCTGGCTAAACACCAACTGTCTCCTTATGTTAAGTACTTGATAAAATAACAAGTGTCATGATAAAATACACACACTGCTCAGACATGAATAATTCATAAAAACAGGCAGTGCAGGAGCACTGGTGAAGGGCATTTGACTGCATTGAACACCTTCAACTTTGAGGTGATTAAAGTTTGTACATGCTCCTGGTTGAACTACACAGAAATAAACTGTGCTTCCATGTACGGAGGATGTGTCACAGACACGCAGACACACTCAGGGCTATGGAATTAAGATCATTTTATTTATTTATTTATTTAAGGGTATGCTTTTTGGTGAGGAAGATGGGTCCTGAGCTAACGTCTTGCCAATCTTCTTCTTTTTTTATTTTATTTTTTCTCCCTAAAGCCCCAGTACATAGCTGTACATCCTAGTTGTAAGCCCTTCTAGTTCTTTTATGTGGGATGCTGCCACAGCATGGCTTGATGAGCTGTGTGTATGTCTGCACCCAGCATCCCATCCGGTGATCCCTGGGTAGCCAGAGCAGAGCACGTGAACTTACCCTCTACGCCACTGGGCTGGCCCCTGAAGACCATTTTAAAACACAACAACCCGGAGTTACAGACATACTGTCTGGGAAAGTAAAACTTATCGGCTTTGTGGGGGTGATTGCAGTGCTCTTTAACCACTAGACCATCAGGGCTGGCTCAGAGGCTAGGTTCCTTTTTGTTCATCAACTGCAGTGGGTAACACAATCTTGAAAACCCCTGAATACCAGGAATCCAATCTGTAGAAGAAGTGATTTAAGCCCCTTCATATATAAAAGTATCTAAAGTTTGCTGGTCTCACTGCTTCAGCAGCCTGAATTTGCGCTACCCAGTGGTGGAACCACCTCACCCTCTGTCAGCTGCCATGCTTTGGCTGCAGCTCACAAAGAAGAACTAGAACGACTTACAACTAGGATACACAACCATGCACTGGGGCTTTGGGGAGAACAAAAAAAGAGGAAGATGGCGACAGATGTTAGCTCAGGGCCAATCCATTCCTGAAAAGAAAAAAAAGGAAGCTGGTCTCTATGAGAACCTCTGTCTCGTGTTTTCAGGCGCAACTTCTCCAGGTTTAAAGAGAAAACCCCTGTCCCTCCACCTTCACTCCCAAGGCGAGCGAGCTCACCGGCATCAAGTTCCCTGGGAGTGAATTTTCTTCCAGAACAGTCCAAAGGGAGAGGTAAAGGTGACAGGAGAGAGGTGAGGTCTCTCCCTTGGTTTCCTCAGACAGCCTCTGGGCCAGGACTCAGGGAGACAGGGTGACAAAAAGCTCTCGGTGCAGGAGGAGAGGGGTCAGGGCAAAGTCCCAGGTCCCCGGGCGTGGCTCTCAGGGTCTCAGGCCCGAGGGCGGTGTCTGGGGCGGGCAAGCTCAGTGTTGGGGAGTCTCTGTCTCCCTGAGTTTCACTTCTACTTCTCACCACCTGTGTCAGGTCCTCCTGTTGGAGACTCCAAGACGCGGCCCCAGTTCTCACTCCTATTGAGTGCGCGGTTTCTAGAGAAGCCAATCAGCGCCTCCGCCGTTCCCTGTGGTAAAGTCTTCACTGACCTGGCCTAGACTCAGATTCTCCCCAGACCCCGAGGATGCGGGTCAGGGCGCCCCGAACCCTCCTCCTACTGCTCTCGGGGGCCCTGGCCCTGACCAAGACCTGGGTGGGTGAGTGCGGGGTCGGGAGGAAACGGCTTCTGCGGGGGGCGGAGGGCGGGGAGCGCGCGGCAAGGGCGCAGGACCCCCAGGGAAGGCGCGTCTCTGCCCGCGGCCCTGCCCAGTCCTGACCCCTCCCTTCTCCTGCCCCCTCTGCTTCTCACTGCAAGTCCCCGCCTTCTCCAACTCACCGCCCCTTTTCCGTCTCAGGACCCCCTCGCAACCCTCCCTTTCCCCCCGCCCCTTCCCCTTCCCCTTTCCCTTTCCCTTCCCGGTCAACCTCAGATCGGGGTACCTGCGCCGGGGGCGGGGAGAGTCAGGCCGAGTCTCAGCCCCTCCCTGCCCCTAGGCTCCTCCCACTCCCTGAGATATTTGCACACTGTCTTTTCCCCGCCCGGCCGCGAGGAGCCCCGCATCATGTCGGTGGGCTACGTGGACGACACGCAGTTCATGCGATTCGACAGCGACGCCGCGAGTCCGAGCGTGGAGCCGCGGGCGCCGTGGGCGGAGCAGGAGGGGCCGGAGTATTGGGAGCGGGAGACGAGGATCTACTTGGACACTGCAGAGAATTTCCGAGTGGAGCTTAAAACCTTCCACGACTACTACAACCAGAGCGAGGACGGTGAGTGATGCGAGCCTGGGTGCAGGTCACGACCCCCCATCCTCAGGGTCTCCTGGAGTCTTCGGGTCCATATTTCACCCTGAAGCTGCCGGACCTGCCCGGCCCCTCGACCTGGAAAGAGTGGGCAGAGACTGTCATTTGATTTCGTTTTCAGTTTAGGTTTAATCACTGTGGGTCGGTCGGTAGCGGGACTGACCTCGGGGCGGGGTTAGGGTCTCACACCTTCCAGTGGATGTATGGCTGCGACGTGGGGCTCGATGGGCGCCTCCTCCGCGGGTACAGTCAGATCGCCTACGACAGCGCCGATTTCCTGTCCCTGAACGAGGACCTGCGCTCCTGGACCGCGGCGCACCCGGGGGCTCTGATCTTCGCGCACAAGTGGGAGGCGGCAGGTGCGGTGGAGCGCCACGGAATCTACCTGGAGAGCACGTGCGTCGAATGGCTGGGCAGATTCCTGGAGAACGGGAAGGAGACGCTGCAGCGCGCAGGTACGAGGCCCCACGGGGCCTCCTGCAAGGAGAGGAGAAAATGGGATGACGCCAGACCTTAGTCAGGAGACTAAGTCCATCGGGTTTTTCAGGTCCACTATCAAAGAGTGACTATTCCAGAGGGCTTGCCTTTCTTTCGAGGACCTTTAAGGGGCCCAGTCTCTCCGGGGATGGTGGGGGAAGCCGTCCCTGAAATAACTGACAATTAGTTCCTTTTGACTCTGGCAGCAGCTCTGGGAACCATGGGGGACTTTCTCTCTCAGGCCTTGTTCTCTGCCCCACGTTCTATGTGTTTGAGGTGTGACTCCAGCTTTTCTGAGTCACCTGGCCTCCATCCCAGGTCAGGATGAGAAATCCTTTTCTCACGCTAAGAGATCTGCCTTCTACTCTGGGTTGTCTTCCTCTGATTCTAGAACTTTCCAAACAATAGGAGACTATCCTAGAAGCCTATGTCCAGGCTAGTGTCTGGATTTTGTGCTCCCTTCTCCCACCAAAATTGTCCTGTCCATTCTCAGATTGGTCACATAAACGCTGCTTCAGTGGCCCATGACAGATGTAATCTTCCTGAATTTTCTGACCCTTTTTCTCAGACCCTCCGAAGATGCATGTGACCCACCACCCCACCTCTGACCATGAGGTCACCCTGAGGTGCTGGGCCCTGGACTTCTACCCTGCGGAGATCACCCTGACCTGGCAGCGTGATGGGGAGGACCTGACCCAGGACATGGAGCTTGTGGAGACCAGGCCTGCAGGGGACGGGACCTTCCAGAAGTGGGCGGCTGTGATGGTGCCTTCTGGAGAGGAGCAGAGATACACGTGCCATGTACAGCATGAGGGGCTGCCTGAGCCCCTCACCCTGAGATGGGGTAAGGAGGGAGCCGTGGGCTCAGAGCCTCTTCTCAGGGAAAGCAAGAGCCCTTCTGGAAAACTTCTGCAGGGTTGGCGTTGAGACCAGTGAGTCAGGGCCTTTGCATTCTCATCCCTTTGCAGAGCCGCCTCCTCAGTCCACCATCTCCATCCCGGGCCTCGTTGTTGGCCTAGTCCTCCTTGGAGCTTTGGTCACTGGAGGTGTGGTGGCTGGAGTTGTGATGTGGAGGAAGAAGCACTCAGGTAGGGAAGGGAGTGGGGGGATGGGAAGCTTTCTTTTCAAGTCCAGGTAGAAGTTTGTCCTGCCTCGTTAGTAGGAAGTCCCATCCACAGGCACGTGTGCTTTCCTATTCTGGGACCCTGTTTGCTAACACTTATTCTTTAGTAAAGCACGTGTAATAATGAAGGATGGATTTATCACCTTGATGAATCTGGTGATGGGGACCTGATTCCCAGCAGTCACAGGACAGATGGGAAGGTTGCTACTAAGGACAGACCTCCAGTAGGTGGTTGATCTAATCTTTGCCTATATACTATCCTCACGTTTTGTGACCCTATCCTGGCTCTGTAGTTACTGTACTGGGAACTACCCTGGTGTCCAGAACTAGGGGATTCCTTTAGGAACTCATGGCTCTGCCTCCTCTCTGGCTTCTCACAGGGTGTTTTCTTTCCACAGATGGAAATGGAGGGAGCCACATACTGAGTGAAGGTAAGTTTGAGTGGAGGGTGATCCCTGAGACCCTTGGGACAGTGTAGATGGGAGCCCATGGGGGAGCTCGCCTACCCCATAATTCCTTCTTTAGTTTCGTCTCCTGTGGGCTCTGACCACATCCTGTTTTTGTTCTACTCCAGGCAGTGACAGTGCTCTAATGTGTCATGGCAGGTGAGACCCTGGAGGCCTGAAGTGGGAGAGGGGTTGAGGCAGAGGGGACAGTACAGTGTTATGAGGATTCTTCGATTGGGACATTTTGAGCGTGTGGTGGGCTGTTCAGAATGTCACCAGTACAACCACTGACTTAAATTTGTTCATGATTATTTTCTTCTATAGCATGAGAAGGTGCCTTATGGGGGACTGAGTGATGCAAGATTTGTTCATCCCGCTTCCCTTGTGACTTCGGGAACCTCTGATTTCTCTTTTTGCAAAGGGTGTCTGAATGCGCCTTTGTTCCTATTAGCATAATGTGAGGAGGTGGGGAGACTGCTCTCCTATATGACCCCCTCCCCACACTGACCTGTGTTCTCTTCCCTGACTCACTTTCCTGTTCCAGCAGAGGCGGGGCTTGGCCGTCTCCATCCCTGTCTTTACTTCATGTTGCCCTGAGCTGCAGCTTCTTACTTCCTTATTAAAAATAAAATCCTGGATATGAATTTGCTTTTCAAATTCTTGCCATGAGGGATTGGTGGGTTAATTAAAAGAGAAGATTCCTAAAGTTTGGGAGAGGAAATAAATGGAAGTGCTGGGAACCTTCCAGAATCCACATTTGCTCTGTTGAGTCGGTTGCAGGTGAGGACTGCAGAAGGCTGTGAGGAGCTGAGCATGGACAGGGCCTGTGCCAATTGAGTGCTCAGTGTATCATTGGCTTTGATGTGGTCACTCTTCATCTGGGTCATCTCTCTACCCCTTTGTCCTGGTCCCTTCAGTAAAACCTTGTCCTACCGGGACCTGTGATCACAGGGACGGGGACATCACCTGGGTTTTGTCATGTCTCCAGGACCACAGGCAATGAGAGCTTCATGTGACTGGGTCAGCCTAGGCTCATGCCTAGGTCCAGGCCTCAGTCCCCCTTTTGGGTGTTTATTTATTATTTCTTTGTTTCTGTAGAGGATTAGGCCTGTTCTTGTTCTTGTGTAATTTCTCATCCAAGATAAATTTCTGTTGGAATTCTGCTCTGCAGCCTGCCTTCTCTCCTGGCCTCAGTTCTAGTCATCCTAGTTCTGGCTCCAGTGTGAACTCACAATGTATAAAGCAGAGTCAACTTTAGATTTATATTTTTTGGAAAATAGGACCCATAAGTCAAGGATCATTGTCTCCTGTGCCCTGGGACTCCCTATGACAAACTACCCGAAGAGCTGACACAGCCAGATGGAGTGTGTCTCAGAACCCCACTCTATTCAACTGGCCACCAAGATGCATGCCAGTACATGCATCTTCAGGATGGTAGAGACCAGAGAGGATCTCAGTGGTCACAGAGCTAAGCTCTCAAGACATAGAACAAAACAAAAGGGAAAACTTCATCTTATATGCACATAACAGCTTTACCTAAGCCTCGGGTCTCTTGGAGCCAAACTAATACCTAAGAGGGATGTGCCATGGAGTTGGGGATCATGTGTTGTTTTACAGAGTACCTTGTTGCACGAAAATTTCCTTGAGGTTGGTTGGTTGACTTAGTGTCTATCTACCCCGTTCCATGATCAACTTATCCTATCATGGGAATCTCCTTGAGGTTATTACCAAAACCAAAGTGAGTTTGCCTTGTGGTGAGTTAAATCAGACTCTCCACCAGAAATAGTCAACACACAAAGTAAAGTATATTTGTAGCAAATAGGAGACCATGCAGAATCATTTCCAAAGTCATGGCTCCCCAAACAAAGGGAAGCAGGGACATTTTATTTCAGATGGGGAATGAATATTCAAAAGGGAGAGGTGGGAATTCACTTGCGCAGGCTGTTGGAAAACAGCTTCCACATACACTGCAGGTTATGGTAATAAGGCCTAAGCTCCTCCTGGAGAGATCTTAGCATTAGAAATAAGGCAAAGATCATAGGCATAGCTCTGTGGTGAGGCTTGGTCTGGTTCAGGGCGTTTGGTGATTGCGTCTCCTTAACATAAAAGGAAAAACAGTAAAATGCTTCCAAACCCACCCTTGAGTTCCCCAGGGCAATTAGTCGGTGACAAGGTGGTGAGCTTCCTAATGACTCTTCAGTCTTCAACCTGTGCCCAACAATTTTGTGGCTTCGGCTTTTAACAAGTACTGTAGCAATAGCTTATACCTCCTGTGCATACTAATCCACAGAAAAGTTTGTCGCCAAGACTGTGGGTCTGGCATGGACAACAGGCTTATAGGACCTATGCCGCTGTTCTGTCCAATGGTTTTTCTTTTTTATGACAGAAGACAGAGACAAGGAAAAATAGTGACCACCTCTGAGAGGAGAAGGATCAATAAACCAAACAGTACTCTACCAAATTTCCAAGAGTGACTGAGTCAAACAAACTAGCTTCACAAATATTTTCTCCTGTTAATCTAAATTTAGAACAGGAAACAACTCTCCCCTCTTGCTTCCACTGAATGCTTCAGGCAGAGATCCAGGAGACTGACATAGTAACAGTTCTTACCTTCTGCCAGCTCTAGTCAGAGGTCCAGGAGTTGTCAGCTGCAGTAGTCCTGGAGTGAGCAATGTCCAGCCAGTTAACTTTTATCCCATCCTCGTAGCCAACTGAAGGGGAGGAAGAAATATTCCTTTACCATCTAGGTTCTTCTGGCTGGTCTAAGAATTAAATCAACATCAGATAGAATAACAGGAGAAAATCAGACAAATTTCATAACATGTATACATGGGAGAAACCCAGGAAGACTGAGTAACTCACTAAAATGGCTGAAGCCACCACCTTAAATAACATCTTCAGCTAAAGAAAAAAGAGGATGTTAGGGGTATCGGTTTTGGAATTCAGAGCAGAGTAAGGCAATTCACATGGAGATGGAAAAGCAAACGTTTGGTAAACAAATATTTGTCTTGCCTTGGCAAGACAAAAGACAAAAGAATATGGAGAGGACTTTGATCAAATGGAGCTTGCTAGGTTCTGGCATGCCTACCACACCTAGTTTATATTATATGATAGTTATCTATGATAATAGCTCCTTCCTGGAACAGGCCTTCCATCATAAATTCTTTTAGGTGTTTACTAAGGGATGTCAAAGTTTCTTCCTGAGTCTTTTGTTCTTAAAAATAATCAAGCCAAAGAGGTATTTTGGGGTAGCAAATTCTGCTGCTCTATAGGATGACTTCTTTAAAAGGATCACCTTGGCTGCTGTGCTGAGAACAGGATTGGGAGGCAAAGAGTGAGGGAGGTCCTAGGGAAGCAGCAGGAACTAGGGCAGCATTCCCGGCTGGAGGAGGGCATGGCTTCCACAGAGCATAGCGGTGGGAATAGTGGGAAGTAATTGGATTCTGGATACCTTCTGAAGATGAACTTTGCAGCATTTACTAATGGATTAATCTGGAGAGTGAGAAAGAAGAGTCAAGGAGGACACCCAGAATTTTGGACTATGTAAGTAGAAAAATGGAGTTGCTGTTAGCAGAGATGAGGAAGACTGTAGAAGAAGCATATTTGAGTTAAAGCATAACAAGCATTCACTTTAAGAGATCTTGAATCTGAGATATCGATTAGAAATATAAGTGAGGTAGTTGGGTTGGCAATTGGACAAATGAGTTGGAATTTAGGACAAATGAGTTGGACAAATGTGTTGGACAAAAGAGCTGGAGAATTAGACTTGGGAGGTAACACCATATAAATGATATTTAAAGCCTGGAGAACAGATGAGGTCACCAAGAACGTGATGTCTATGGAAGAGAAAGGAACAAAGACTGAATCCTGGACCCTGCAGTGCTAAGGGATCTTAGCAGACAACACACACAGAGCAGACCGCACAGTTCTGGCTCCACATCTAGAAAGCACAGAGACCAGGGAGTCCCTGTGCACAGGAATCCCCTGGGCATTTTGTTAAGATACAGAGAGTCTGGAGTAGAGCATGAGATTCTGTGTTTATAACAAGGTTGGTGTGATATTGCTGGTCTTCAGATCACACATTTATTGGCAAGAATGTAGACCAGGACTCTTTCATGGCTGGGCATCAGCCTCAGGTGTAGGGCTTGTTAAGTAAGTGATTCCTTGGTTTTGTACCTAATACCCTGAGATAGTGGATCTGGGGAGAAGCCTGAGTATTTTGTAAGAGGCCCCACAGCAATGCTGGTGCTCAGCCCTCATCACTGGAGTCTTTCTGGTGACCAGCCCCCATCCTGAAGCTATCTAGGACTCCTCAGCTATCTCAGTAGCATATGAAAGTCATTTATCACTCGGGAGATTCCAAGGGTTTAGGAGCTGTCTGCCAGGAACCAGGGACAAAGATCGAATATTTTTTGTTATACCACAGGCCACCACTTGATCTCCGACCACAGCTCCCTTATAGCAAAAGGATCATAACAGTTAAAAGATGTTGGCACACTCTGGAGTCCCATTCAGTCATGAACGATTAGTCCTGTTCATCATCCTATTGTATGAGAATGTCTTCTAGGACAAGGTCACTCAGATTTTCAGGCTTCCATTTGATCTCAGGAGTCGTCTCAGCAATATACAGCGTTCACCCTTTCAGGCATCTAGATAATTGAGCTAAGAGACATATCATCTCTTGCTCACACCTCTTTTGAGGTGTTAATGTAATATTTGGTTTCTTTCATTACATAAAATATTTATTCATTGCTTTACCCACAAGTATTTCTCCTTCTCTCCATTTATACCAAACTTTGACAGCTTTGGAAGGGACATTACCTTTGGCTGCTGGGTTGGTCTAGACGCAGGCAGCAATACTAGTCTAGCAGTCCCTCCTCCTCAGTCCCCTCCCATTCATGGAGGGGAAGGCAACACAGGTGCAGAGCTAGTGTGATAACTGACAACTAGGCAATACAGCTGCGTGCACTGTCAGTTGGGGCAAAGGCACAATCTGTCCCTTCAGGCCCTTAGGAATTCTGACATAAAGGTTTAAAAATATAGGTACAGTTTCTTGCTCAGGAATCATTCCTGTTTCTGGCACGTGTAGTGGCATCCCTGTCCTGAGACCACTGCATCAGGTAGGAAGAGTGAAAGTCGAGGTGAAATATAGTCATACCAACTTCCTCCCTTCTTGGGAAGAACCCTCTCCCTCCCCTCCTCCCCAGATCTTCCAGTAAAAAGATAGGAAACTCTCTAGTGGGGACATTCCTTTAGCCGCACTCATGTTGAGTCAGAGCACACACTTGTGAAGATGTGTGAGCCAGCCCTTCATGATTCTATAACCCCCACCACCCCATTTTAGACAATCAGAGAGAATTTAAGTACCACATTCCAATTCTCTATGAAACTGTTACTCTGAGGAGGTTATCTCTCTGCCCATTGTGGGGCATTGTGTGAAGAGATGTGACTTAGCAGGCCTAATTGGTGCAATATCTTCTGTTCTGGTTCTTTTCTAGCACTCTGGGCATTTGCATCTCCCACTGGGTAAACAATGTCCAATCCAGAATCAATATCTACCCCCATCAAGACCCATTTGTAGCCTTTCTGGGCCACCAGCATCAGTCTGACTTGCCAGCTAGCTCAAGATCTTCCCACCAGGGAATCTGCCACATAGCCTCTGCAGTCTTTGTTTGGCAGACAGATGTCTACCTCTGCATTGCTGCAGCCCCACAATGTCCACTTATTTCATGGACTGAGCTGACCACCTGAAGGAAGACAACAGCTTATCCACTCATCAATTCCAATCACCTTCCAAACCCATAAGAGGGTTCTTGTGATGGGCATCAGCATGTCCTACTTTATGCATCCTTCAAATTCCCGCATTGATTTCCATAGGAGTGTGCCCCATATGGACATTCCTAACAGAGCAGGTTTCCGTCTCCCTTCTGCCTGACCATATGGCCACTGCCCATGAGTCAGCAAACCACAAAACATAGGGGCTTTTATCATTGTTCAATTCTTCCATCACTGCTGGGAAAAGAGCATTCCAATTTACATCCTCATTTTCTCCTTAATCCTATCAACTCTTATACGTCTATACTCTCTAAATCTAATTGTAGCCCTCATGAGAGCTTCACCGGTGGGCATTGGATCGCAGTGCATGGGTCTCCTATGTAAAGGAGATCAGTGGTTGCCAGGGGTTAGGGGGAGGGTGGGATGAATAGACAGAACACAGAAGATTTTTAGGGCAGTGAAATTTTTCTGTATGATACTATAATGGTGGGTACATATCATTATACATTTTTCCAAATCCATAGAATATACAACATCAAAAGTGATCCCTAAGGTAAATTAAGGACTTTAGGTGATAATGATGTGTCAGTGTAAGTTCATCGGTGGTACCAAATGTACCATTGTGGTGTGGGGTGTTGATAGTGGGGGAGGCCATGTATGGGGGGGGCAGGGAGTGTACAAAACTCTCTGTGCTTTCTGCTAAATTTTGCTGTAAACCAAAAACTGTGCGAAAAAAGTAAAGCCTATTTAAAAAGAAAAAAATCCCATTCAGATGATACTAACAGTAGATAAGAATATTAAAAGTTATTAATAATGTTAAAGGAAGTTGTTTAGGCAAAAGGGAATGATACCAGAAGGAAATATCTACACAAAATAATGAAGAGCATGAGAAAAGGTGAATATATAAGTAAATGACATTTTCCCTACTTTTAAGTGTGTTTAAAAGATATTTGAGTGTTTAAAGCAAAAATAATAACAACATGTTGTGGGGTTTATAACATAAAAGTAAGATGTCAAAAATACCTAAAGGGGAGAAAAAGGAAGTAGAATAAATTTCTCATACTATAAATTCCTTGGTAGAATACTGCCTGAGACTGGACTATGAGAAACTAAAAATATGTGTTGTAAACTCTACAGCAATCATTTTAAAAATGATAGTTTCAGCTAATAAGCCAGAAAAAAATTAAAACCATTAAAAATTCCATTAATGCTAAAGAAGGCAAAAAATAGGAAAAAGAACAGATAACACATACAGAAACAAATGGTAGGATGGTAGATTTAAACCCAATCATACCAATAATCATATTAAATACAAATGACCTAAACACCCATATTTAATACCAAATCATCAGATTGAGAATTTAAGGAAAAAACAGAACAGAAATATGTTTTCTATGAGTAACTTCCTTTAATGTAAAGCCTCAAAAGTTTAAAATAAAAGAACAGAAAAAATATATTATGCTAACATTAGTGAAAAGAATACTGGAGTAGATATGTTAAAATCAGATGAAATTGATGTCAGAGAAAAGCAGATCAAAATTGAAAAACATCATTTTATAATGATAAATAGGTCAATTTATCAAAACCTCATAACAGTTGTAAATTTTGTATACTGCACAACAAAACTTGAAAACACAAAAAGCAAAAATATCTGGGGTGCAGCTAAACAGTAAAAGAGGGAAGATAGTATTAAATGCCAATAGTATGAGAGAAGAATGATGTCAAGTCAATGACATCAGTTTCCATTTTAAGAAACTAGGGAAGAAGAGCAAACTAAGCCCAAAATAAAGAGAAGAAACTAAACTCAAAATAAGGAGAGGGAAAGAAATAAAGGTTAAGAGAAAAAAGTAAAAAACGAGAAACAGAAAAACAGTAGAGAAAATCAATGAAATCAAAAGTTGGTTCATTTAAAAGATCAATAAAAATGATAAACCTCAAACCACAAAATAAAAAAAAGAACAGAAAGACACAAAGTATAATATTAGGAACAAGAGAGGTGATGTTACTACAGATTCTACAGACCTTTAGGGAATGTTATAAACAGCTTTATGCCATTAGATTAGATAACATAGATAAAAATGACAAATTATTTGGAAAACACAATCTACCAAAGCTAAAAGAGAAATAGATGATATGAATAGTACTATATTATTCAAGAAATTGAGTTAATAGTAAAAAATCTTCCCATAAAGAAAACTCCAGGTCTAGATTGCCTCACTGGTGAATTCTATCAAACATTTAAGAACTACACAAACTCTTCCAGAAAAATTGAAGAGGATGGAATGCACCCCAACTCATTTTGAAGCCAGCAACACCCTGGAAGAACAATATTCCTCATGAATATAGATGCAAAACTTCTTAACAAAATTCAGCAAATCATATCCAAAATATACTGAAAGATAATACATCATAATAAGTTGGGGCTTATCATAGGAATAAAAAAATATTTAACATTTAAAAACTAATCACAGTAATTTATATTAACAGACAAAAAAAGGAAAACCATAGAAATTCAATAGATACAGAAAAAACATTTGATGAAATCCTACCTGTATTTCTGACTTCAAAAAAACACTCAGCACAGAGGTTATGAATAGACATTTTCTAAAGAGGATATACAGATGGCCCGCAGGCATATGAAAAGATGTTCAACATCACTAATCATTAGGGAAATGCAAATCAAAACTACAAGGAGGTATCACCTTATACCCGTCAGAATGGCTATAATTAACAAGACAAAAAATAACAAACGTTGGAGAAGATGTGGAGATGTGGAGGGAAACCCTCATACACTGCTGGTGGGAATGCAAACTGGGGTAGCCACTATGGAAAATAGTATCAAGATTTCTCAAAAAATTATAAATAGAAATACCATACAACCCAGCTATCCCACTACTGGGTATTTATCCAAAGAACTGGAAATCAACAATTCAAAGAGACTTATGCACCCCTATGTTCATTGCAGCATTATTCACAATAAGCAAGATGTGGAAACAACCCAAGTGCACATCAACTGATAAATGGATAAAGAAGATGTGGTATATATATACAATGGAATACTACTCAACCATAAAAAAGGACAAAATTGTCCCATTTGCAACAACATGGATGGACCTTTAGGGTATTATGTTAAGCAAAATAAGCCAGACAGAGAAAGACAAACGCCATGTAATTTCACTCATATGTGGAAGATAAGCAAACATAAGGACAAAGAGAACATATCAGTGGTTACCAGAGGGGAAGGAGGTTGTGGGGGGCCAAAGGAGTAAAAGGGGTAAAATGCAAATATTTCTTCAAGATACTGATTTCATATCCTTCAGATTTATACGCAGAAGTGGGATTGCTGGATCATATGGAAGTTTTATTTTTAATTTTTTGAGGAAACTTCATACTGTTTTCCATAGTGGCTGCACCAATTTACATTTCCACCAACAGTGTAAAAGGGTTCACTTTTTGACATTTCACCAACACTTGTTATTTGTTGGTGTTTTGCTAATAGCCATTCTAACAGGTGTGAGATGATAGCTCTTTGTTGTTTTGATTTACATTTCCCTGATGATTAGTGATGTTGAGAACGTTTTGATGTACCTATTGGCCATTTATGTCTTCTTTGGAAAAATGTCTAGTTAGGTCTTTTGCCTATATTTTAATGAGACTATTTGATTTTTGGTATTGTGTTATATAAGTTCCTTATATATTTTGGATATTAACCCCATATCAGATACATGGTTTGTAAATATTTTCTCCATTCCATAGGTTCTCATTTCACTTTGTTGATTGTATCCTTTGCTGTGCACAAACTTCTTAGTTGATATAGTCTCACTTGTTTATTGTAGCTTTTGTTGTCAGTGCTTTTGGTGTCATAGTCAAAAATAATCAATGACAAGACTAAGGTCCAGGAACTCATCTGCCATGTTTTCTTCTAGGAGTTTTACAGTTTCTGGTATTCCATTTAAGTCTTTAATCCATTTTGAATTAATTTTTGTGAATGATGTAAGATAGGAGTCCAGTTTCATTCTTTTGCATGTGGATAACTAGTTTTCTCAACACTTTTTTATCAAAGAGACTATCCTTTCCCCATTGTGGATTCATGGCGACCTTGCCAGAGATTAGTTTACCAGAGATGTAGGGCTTACTTCCAGGATTTCTATTCTGTTCCTTTGGTCTGTGCACTTGTTTTTATGCCTGTACCATACTTGTTATTATATATATATATATAATTATGGCTTTATAATTTACATTTAAATCAGGAAATGTGATGCCTCTAGTTTGGTTCTTCTCAAGATTGTTTTTGCTATTTTGGGTCTTTTGTGGTTGTATACAAATTTTAGGATTGTTTTTCCCATTTATGTGAAAAATGTCAATGGAATTTTGATAGGTATTGCATTGAATCTGTAGATCAATTTGAGTAGCGTGGACATTTTAACAATATTAATTCCTCCAAACCAAGAGCATGGGGTATCTTTCCATTTATTTGTTTCTTCTTCAATTTCCGTATAGTTTTCAGTGTATATATCAATTTCTTATAATTTTCAGTGTACAGCTCTTTCACCTTCTTGGTTAAATTAAGTCATAAGCATTTTACTGTTTTTGATGTTGTAAATAGGATTGCTTTCTTAATTTCTTTTCAGATAGTTTGTTGTTAGTGTATAGATGCAACTGATTTTTGTATGTTGATTTTGCATCCTGCAACCTTACTGAATTTGCTTATTCTAACAGTTCTTTGGAGGAGTCTTTAGGGTTTCTAGATATAGCATCATGTCATCTGCAAGTAGTGACAGTTTTCCTTCTTCCTTTCCAATTTGGATGTCTTTTATTTTTTTTCTTGCCTAATTGCTCTGGCTAGGACTTCCACTACTATGTTGAATAGAAGTGGCAAGAGTGGGTATCCTTGTCTTGTTCCTGATCTCAGAGGAAAAGCTTTCAGTTTTTCACCCATCAAGAATGATGTTAGCTATGGGCTTGTCATATTTGGCCTTTATTGTGTAAATGTACATTCCTTCTATACATACTTTGTTAAGAGTTTTTATAATAAAAGGATATTGATTTTTTCAAACGCTTTTTGTGCATCTATTGAGGTGATCATGTGATTTTTATTCTTCATTCTAAGTTGGTGTATTACACTTTTTGATTTATGTATGTTGAATCATCATTGTATCCCAAGGATAAATCTAACTTGATCATGGTTTACAATCTTTTCAATATGCTCTTGAATTTTCTTTGCTAGTATTTTGTTGAGGATGTTTAAATCTTTGTTCATCAGGGATACTGGCCTGTAATTTTCTTTTCTTGTAATGTCCTTGTCTGGTTTGGGTATCAGGGTAAAGTTTTCCTCATAAAATGAGTTTCAGAGTGGTCTTTCTTCAGTTTTTTGGAAGAATTTAAGAAGGATTGGCATTACTTTTTCTTTCAATGTTTGATAGAATTCACCATGAAGCCATCTGGTCCTGGTCTTTTCTCCATTGGGAGATTTTTTATTACTGAATACATCTCTCTACTCATTATTGCTCTGTTCGTGTTTTCTATTTCTTCATGATTCAGTCTTGGTAAGTTGTACGCTTCTAGGAATTTACCCATTTCTTTGAGGTTATCTAATTTGTTGGCATATAATTGTTCATATTAATCTCTTATGACCCTTTGTATTTCTGTGGCATCAGTTGTAATATGCCCCTTTTCACTTCTAATTTCATTTGAGTCCTTTCTGTTTTTTCTTAGTCTAGCTAAAGGTTTGTCAATTTTGCTTATCTTTTCAAGGAACCAACTCAGTTTCATTGATCTTTTCTATTGTCTTCCTAGGCTCTATTTCATTTATCTGTATTCTAATCTTTATCATTTCATTCCTTCTGCTTAACTTGGGCTTAGTCTGTTCCTATTTTTCTAATTCCTTGAGGTGAAAGGTTGGTTGTTGATTTTAAACCTTTCTTTTTTCCTGATGTAAGTGTTTATTGCTATAAACTTCCATCTTAGAATTGCTTTTGCTGCATCCATAAGTTTTGAAATGTTATATTTCTATTTTCATTTGTCTCAAGATATTTTTTCTTTACCTTTTGACTTTTTCTTTGACTTACTGGTTGTTGAGGAGAATGTTGTTTTTGGATTTTTTTTTTTAAAGATTGTCACTTGAGTTAACATCTGTTGCCAATTTTCTTTCTTTTTTTTCCTTCTTCTTCTCCCCAAAGCTCCCTAGTACATAGTTGCATATTCTACTTGTAGGCCCATCTGGTTGTGCTATGTGGGATGCCACCTCAGCATGGCTTGATGAGTGGTGCTATGTCCGTGCCCAGGATCTAAATGGGCGAAACCCTGGGCCTCCAAAGCAGAGCACATGAACTTCAGCACTTGTCCACGGGGCTGGCCGCAGAATGTTGTTTAATTTCCACATATTTGTAAATTCTCCAGCATTCATCATATTATTTATTTCTAGTTTCATACCCTTGTAGCTAGAAGAAATACTTGATGTGATTTCAATCTTCTTAAACTTGTTCAGGTTGTTTCATGACCTAACATATATCTATCCAGGAGAATGTCCTACGTGTGCTTGAGAAGAATGTGCATTCTGCTGCTTTTGGATGGAATACTCTGCTATGTCTGTTAGGTCCATTTGATCTAAAGTGTAGCTCAAGTCCATTATTTCCTGATTTATTTTCCCTCTTGATGATCTATCTATAATTGTTGGGTAATAATGTCTCTTACTATTACTGCATTGCTGTCTATTTCTGCCTTCAGATCAGTAAATAATTGCCTAATATATATAAGCACTCCATTGATGTATGAATACATATTTATAACTGTTTTATCCTCTTGATGAATTGACCACTTTACTTGCATACAAGGACCTTGTCTCGTGTTACAGCTTTTGACTTAAAGTCTGTTTTGGAGGGAGTGACCTCAGCATCATGGCAGAGTGAGTTGCTCCCTTTGTCTTACCTCTCTAAGTTACAAACAGCTGGACATCCATTGACCAACAAAGAATTCCCTGCACAGCACGCTAAACACCTGAGAGATCCATGTATCTATACATCTGGAGTGCCAGGATTCCCTGACCTGAGGTTTCAGAAAGCCCAATGGTGTGCACCAGCAACCAGAAGCTGCAGGACCAGCAAGAAACTCATGGCTTAGCCCCTGCCCCTCCCCTAGCAGTGGCAGGGGGCACTTGTGATTTGAGGCTTTGGGAAGCACAGCAGAACCTGTGATCCAGCCACCAGTCATGATACTTCTGATACCACTTCTACCAGCAGCAGGAGCTGCATATAAGACCCTGGGGCCCTGGTAGTGACAGCAACACCCATGAACCCAGTGCCCCTGGCCATGGTACTGCCAACACCCCCAGATAACCTGGGAGCAGCAAAATAGGTGGTGTACAAGGCAGCAGCACCCAAGTCTGTAGAGAGCCAGTGGGAGAACACAAGACCCAGGAGACCCCAGAAGCAGCAGCAGTGCTTACAGCCTGGTGACCCTGGTGGTGACACCTGAGACTGCAGCAACACCATAAACAGCAAGGAATGAGCAAACTCAGAGGGACAAGCAGCACAAGGAGGGCACTGAAGTGCAGGGTGGAGAGTTCAGGCTCTCAAGTACAAACAGACAAAGCTCAGAACCAAAGTAACACAAGGCTTACCCAAATTAGAAAGTAGTTTACTACCACAAATGCAGTGGCAGAGGATCAACTCATCAAGTATGATGAAGAACTGCAGTAACATGGAAGAACAAAAAGAAAATAACACTTCAGAAACCAAACTCGAAGTTAAGATTCCAACCTAACTGACAGGGAATTCAAAATAGCTGTCATAAAGAAACTCAATGAATTACAATAAAACTCAGAAAGACAGTTTAATGAGTCTATGAATAAAATTAATTAACAGAAGGAGTACTTCACCAAAAAGATGGAAATTCTAAGAAAAAACAACAAACAGAAATTCTGGAGATGAAGAACACAATTAATGAGATGAAAAATAAACTAGAAAACACTGAAAATACAGCAGACCATATGGAAAAGAGAATTAGTGAGCTCAAAAGTATAAATCTAGAAATGATCCCAGTGGAAGAGGAGAGAGAACAAAGATTTTATAAAATTGAAGAAAGTTTATAAACAATACCCAATTCAATTAGTAAAGGCAACATAAGGATAATAGTTATCCCAGAAGGAGAAGAGAGAGAGAAAGGAGCAGAGAGCTTATTCAAAGAAATAATAGCTGAGAACTTCCCAAACATGGGGAGAGAACTGGATATACAAATACATGAAGCTAATATAATTTGTAATTATCTCAACACCAAAAGACCTTCTCCAAGGAATGTTATATTAAAACTGTCAAAAGTCAATGACAAAGAAAGAACATTAATGATGGCCAGAGAGAAGAAATAACTTACAAAGAAATCCCTATCAGGCTACTCACAGATTTCTCAGCAGAAACCCTACAGGATAGGGGAGAGTTGAATGATGCAATCAAAATATTGAAAGACAAAAACTATCAGCCAAGAATATTCTATCCAGCAAAGTTATCCTTCAGATATGAAGGAGAAATGAAAGCTTTCCCAGACAAACGTAAGCTGAGAAAGTTCATCACCTCTAGACCTGGCTGACAAGAAATGATGAAAGGAGCCATCCTACCTGACACAAAAATGCAGAGGTTTACAAAGCGTTTAGCAAGGTGATAAATAGCAGAATCAGAAAATTCCAATTCACTATAAGAATAAGTTAGTAAACATTTAATTATACACAAGGGCTAAAGGGAAAGAAAGCACCAAAGATAAATATAACCAATTTTATCACAAACTCACGATGCAAAAAAGGATAATTTCTGACAACAAAAACATAGAAGAAGAAGAGGGAAATGATGGAACCTGCATAGGCTAATGGAAATAAGATGCTATCAGCAGAAAAAGGACTGTCTCATCTATTCGATATTTTATACAAACCTCGTGGTAACAACAAAAGAAAAAGTCAGAGTAGAGTCAACATAAATGAAGAGAGAACTGAGAAAAACATCACAGAAAACCACCAAACTGAAATGGCAGACAAAAATACAAGGAAAAAGAAATAATGGAAATATAGAATGACCAGAAAACAAAAGATAAAATGGCAGTATTAAGCCCTCATATATCAATAATCACTCTAAATGTAAATGGATTGAATTCACCAATCAAAGGACATAGACTGGCTGGCTGGATGAAAAAACAAGACCCAGAGGACAGCCTGCTGGTTTAGTGGTTAAGTTTGACATGCTCTGCTTTGGTTGCCCAGGTTCATGGGTTCAGATTCCAGGCACAAACCTACACCACTCATTAAGCCATGCTATGGAGGGGACCCACATAAAAAATAGAGGAATATTGGTAACAGCTGTTAGCTCAGGGCCAATCTTCATCACCAAAAAGAAAAGACCCAACAATATGCTGCCTCCAGGAGAGGACCACAGCTCTAAAGAAAAACATAGGCTTGGAATGAAGGATGAAAGATGATACTCCAAGCAAGTGGCAACCAAAAGAAAGTAGATGCAGCCACTTTTCTATCAGACAAAATAGACTTCAATCCAGAAAAAAGATAACAAGAAACAAAGAAGGACATTATATAATGATAAAAGAGACATCCCACAAAGAAGACATAATACTTATTAATATATATGCACCTGACAGAGGAGCACCAAAGTATATAAAGCAACTATTAACAGACCTAAAGGGAGAAACTGACAGCAACACAATAATAGCAGGACCATAACACACCACTTACATCAATGGATAGATCATCCAGACAGAAAGTCAACAAGGAAACATTGGCCTTAAATGAAACATGAGATCAGGTAGACTTAATAGCTATATATAGAACATTCCATCCAAAACAGTAGAATACCCATTCTTCTCAAGTGCACACGGACATTCTCAAAGATAGATGATATTTTAGAACATAAAGCAAAGCTAAATGAATTTGAGAAGATTGAAATCATATCAAGCATCTTTTCTGACCACAATGGAATGAAATTAGAAATCAACAACAAGAAAAAAGCTGAGAAAGTCACAAATATGTGGAGACTAAACAACATGCTACTGAATAACTATTGGATCAAGGAAGAAATAAAAGGAGAAATGAAAAAATACCTGGAGACAAATGAAAATGAAAACACTACATATCAAAAGTTATGGGATGCAGTAAAAGCAGTACAAAGAGGGAAGTATATAGCAATAGAGGCCTACCTGAGAAAACAAGAACAATCTCAAATAAGCAATATAACCCTACACCAAAAAGAACTATAAAAAGAATAAATAAAGCCCATAGTCAGTAGAAGAAGGGAAATAAAAATCAGAGCAGAAGCATATGAAATAGAGACTAAAAAAAATAGAAAGAATCAATGAAACTGAGATCTGCTTCTTTGAGAAGATAAATAAATTGACAAACTCTTAGCCAGACTCACTACGAAAAAAACAGAGAAGACTCAAATAAATAAAATAAGAAATGAAAGAGGAGATATTACAACAGATACCACAGAAATACAAAATATTATAAGAGAATATTATGAAAAACTATATGCCAACAAATTGGACAATCTAGAAGAAATGGATTAATTCTTATACTCTTACAACCTCCCAAACCTGAATCAAGAAGAAATAGATAATCCAAATAGACCAATCACAAGTAAAGAGATTGAAACAGTAATCAAAAACCTCCCCCAAAATAAAAGTCCAGGACCAGACAGCTTCTCTGGAGAATTCTACCAAACATTCAAAGATGATTTATTACCTATTCTTCTCAAACTATTCCAAAAACTTGAAGAAGATGGAAAATAATCCTAACACATTCTATGATGCCAACATCACCCTGATACCAAAGCCAAAGAAGAACAACACAAAGAAGGAAAATTACAGGCCAATATCACTGATGAACATAGGTGCAAAAATCCTCAACAAAATATTAACAAACCAAATACAGCAATGCATTGAAAAGATCATACACCCCAATCAAGTGAGATTCATACCAGGGACACAGGGATGGTTCAATATCCACAAATCAGTCAATATGATACACCACATTAACAAAATGAGGAACAAAAACCACATGATCATCTCCATAGATGCAGAGAAAGCATTTGACAAGATCCAACATCCATTCATGATAAAAACTCTCAACAAAATGGGTAGAGAAGGAAACCACCTCAATATGATGAAGGCCATATATGACAAACTCACAGCCAACATTATACTCAACCATGAAAAACCGAAAGCCATCCATCTGAGAATAGGAACAAGAAAGGGTCCCACTCTCACAACTCTTATTCAACATAGTACTAGAGGTTTTGGCCAGAGCAATTAGGCAAGAAAAAAAATAAAAGGAATCCAAGTAGGCACTGAAGAAGTGAAACTCTAGCTGCTTGCAGATTACATGATTTTATATACAGAAAATCCTAAATAATCTATTGGAAAACTATTAGAAATGATCAACAACTACAGCAAAGTTACAGGATACAACGTCAACTTACAAAAATCAGTGGCATTTCTATACTCTAATAACGAACTAACAGAACAAGAACTCAAGAATACAATCCCATTTACAATCACAACAATAAGAATAAAATATCTAGGAATAAACTTAACCAAGGAGGTGAAAGGCTTATACAAGGAAAACTATAAGACATTATTGAAAGAAGTTGATAATGACATAAAGAAATGGAAAGATATTTCATGCTCATGGATTGGAAGAATAAACATAGTTAAAATGTCCATACTACCTAAAGCAATCTACAGATTCAATGCAATCTCAATCAGAATCCCAATGACATTCATCACAGAAATAGAACAAAGAATCTTAAAAATTCATATGGGGTAACAAAAGACCCTAAATAGCCAGAGCAATCCTAAGAAACAAGAACAAAGCTGGTGGCATTGCAATCCTGACTTCAAAATATATTACAAAACTATAGTAATCAAAACAGCATGGTACTGGTACAAAAATAGGCACACAGATCAATGGAACAGAAGTGAAAGCCCAGAAATAAAACCACACATCCATGGACAGCTAATCTTAAACAAAGAAGCCAAGAACATACAATGGAGAAAGGAAAGCCTCTTCAATAAATTGTGCTGGGAAAACTGGACAGCCACATGCAAAAGAATGAAAGTAGACCATTATCTTTCTCCATACACAAAAATAGACTCAAAATGGACCAAAGACTTTGACGTAAGACCTGAAAACATAAAACTTCTGGAAGAAAATATAAGCAGAACACTCTTTGACATCAGCCTTAAAAGGATCTGTTCAAATACCATGTCTACTCAGACAAGGGAAACAAAAGAAAAAATAAACAAGTGGGATTTCATTAGACTAAAGAGCTTCTGGAAGGCAAAGGAAACCAAGATCAAAATGAAAAGACAACCCACCACTGGGAGAAAATATTTGAAAATCATATACCAGATAAAAGGCCAATCTCCATAATGTATAAAGAATGCATACAACTGAACTACAGAAGAACAAACAACCCAATCAAAAAGTGGGCAGAGGATATGAACAGACATTTTTCCAAAGAAGATATACAGATGGCCAATAGGTACATGGAAAGATGCTCAACATCACTAATCATCAGGGAGATGAAAATCAAAACTACACTTAGATATCATCTTATGCCTGTTATAATGGCTATAATCACCAAGACAAAAAATAGCAAATGTTGGAGAGGTTGTGGAGAAAAGGGAACCCTCATCCACCTCTGGTAATTTGGGAATTAAATTGATAAATTTAATAAATTTGATAAATTGGTAAATTTGGGAATGCAAATTGATGCAGCTGCTATGGAAAACAATATGGAGATTTCTCAAAAATTTATAAATAGAAATACAATATGACCCAGCTATCCCACTACTGGGTATTTATCCAAAGAACTGGAAATCAACAATACAAAGAAACTTATGCACCCCTATGTTCATTGCAGCACTATTCACAATAGCCAAGGCGAGGAAGCAACCTAAGTGCCCATAGACTGATGAATGGATAAAGAAGATGTGGTATATATACACAATAGACTACTACCAAGCCATAAAAAAAGACAAAATCATCCCATTTGCAATCACATGGATGGACCTTGAGGGTATTATGGTGGGCAAAATAAGCCAGACAGAGAAAGACAAACACCATATGATCTCACTCATGTGTCAAAGATAAACAAACTTATGGAGAAAGAGAACAGTTTAGTGGTTACCAGGGAGAAGGGGGTTGGGGTTTGGGCACAAGGAGTGAAGGGGCACATTTATATGGTGTCTGACAACTAATAATGTACAACTGAAATTTCATAATGTTATAAACTATTATGACCTCAATATAATAAATAAATAAATAAATATTTCATGTTGCATAAAAAAAATCTGGAGACAAATGAAAATGAAAACTCAACATACCAAAAGTTATGAGATACAGTAAAAGTTGTATTAAGAGAGAAGTTTATAGCAATACAGGCCTACCTCTGAAAACAAAAACAATCTTAAATAAACAATATAACACTACACCAAAAAGAACTACAAAAAGAAGAACAAATAGAGCCCATAGTCAGTATAAGGAGGAAAATAATAAAAATCAGAGCAGAAATAAATGAAATAGAGACTAAAAAAACAATAAAAAGGATCAATGAAACTAAGATCTGGTTCTTTGAGAAGATAAATAAATTGACAAACCCTTAGGTAGAGTCACTAATAAAAAGAAAAGACAAATAAATAAAATCAGAAAGAGGAGAAATCACAACCTAAATCACAAAAATGCAATGGATTATAAGAGAATACTAGGAAAAGCTATATGCCAACTAATTGGATAGCCTACAAAAAATGGAATTCTTGGAATCATACAACCTCCCAAAACTGAATCAAGAAGAAATAGAGAATCTGAATAGAGCAATCACAAGTAAAGAGATTGAAACAGTAATCAAAAACCTGCCAAACACAAATGTCCAGGACCAGATGACTTGTCTGGTGAATTCTACCAAACATTCAAAGAATATTTAGTACCTACCTTCTCAAACTCTTTAAAAAAACTGAAGATGGGATGCTTCCTATCTCATTGTACAAAGCCAACATTTCCCTGATACCAAAAGCAGACAAGGACATCACAGAAAAGGAAAATTACAGGCCAATATCACTGATGAACATAGATGCAAAAATCCTCAACAAAATATTAGCAATCGAATACAGCAATACATTAGAAAGATCATAAACCATGATCATGTGAGATTTACTCCAGGCATTCAGGGATGGTTTAACATCCACAGATCAATCAGTGCGATATACCACATTAACAAAATGAAGAATAAAAAATCAGATGATCATCTCAGTAGATGCAGAGAAAACATTTCACAAGATTCGACATCCATTTGTGATAAAAAGTTTTGATAAAATGGGTGTAGAAAGAAAGTATCTCAACATAATAAAGGCCATATATAGCAAATCCACAGCCAACATCATACTCAACAGTGAAAAACTAAAAGCTATTCCTCTAAGAACAGGAGCCAGACAAGTATTCCCACTATTACCACTCTTACTCAACATAGTATTGGAAGTCTTAGCGAGAGCAGTTAGGCAAGGAAAAGAAATAGAAGGTATCCAAATCAGAAAGGAAGAATTAAACCTGTCACTATTTGTGGATGACATGATTCTACATATAGGAAACTCTAAAGAGTCCACAAAAAAACTATTAGAAATAATTAACAAATACAGTAAAGTTACAGGGCACAAAATCAGCATAGGAAAATCAGTTGCATTTCTATGCACTACAAATGAACTAGTAGGAAAAGAAATCAAGAATACAATCCCATTTACAGTCTCAAGAAAAAGAATAAAATAACTAGGAATAAATTTAATCAAGGAAATGAAAGACCTATATACTGAAAACTGTAGAACATTATTGAAAGAAATTGAAGAAGACATAAAGAAATAAAACATATTCCATGCTCATGGCCTGAAAGAATAAACATAGTTATAATGTCCATATTACCTAAAACATTCTAAAAATTCAATGTAATCCCAATCAGAATCCCAATGACATTCTTCACAGAAATAGGGAAAGAATCCTAAAATGTATGTGGAACAACAAAAGACCCTGAATAGCCAAAACAATCCTGAGAAAAAGAACAAAGCTGGAGATACCACACTCCCTGTCTTTATCCAGTGACTCTAACAGATCAGGCAAATCACAACATAATACTCCAACACAACATACATGCATCCCATAGTACAGGGAGTGTTTCCTTGGGTGGAGTTGTGGGGGAGGCTCCAGGGTTCTTGGGGAGAGGAGGGCCTTGCCCAAGGGTCATACCTGTTCTCTCTGTGTAACCCATCCAGGATTCCAGATATGTCTGCTGTCTTCCACAAAGCTCTCCTGGAACATGAGCCCAGTAATCCTTGCTTTGAAAGCCATCTATGTCCCAAGACTTCTTGATCTCCATAGCTAGAGTCTGAGCCAAGGACTGGGGCACGGTTCATTCATGGGTCTTGGGGTGACAGGGGAGGAAGAGCTCCCCATCATAGTAGAAATGCCTCAAGCCCCTGGCACTGTTGTCTTCTTAGATCTCACAGTCCCAAATCTCCTGGAGGGAATGCAAGAATGCCCCCACTCAGCAGTGACTTCTCCTTTCTCTATGTCCCTCTGTCTCCCTGCGCAAGTGAGAAACTCCAGCCAGGGGGCCCCTCCAAACTGTCCTCCATGTCTTCCTGTACCAGCTGAGTAATGGCCACCTCCATGCTGAATTCCACAGTCCCCATTCCTCACCCCCGCTCCCAGCCTAATCCAGTGGAAAGACACAGATCCCTGTTGTCTGCCCCAAACTTTCCTGTGAAGTGCTTCACATCACTCATGTCCCATCCCCACTCTCACCTCCTTTCTGGTCCTGCAGAGCCATGGTTTCTTCCAGTGTCTCTCTTAGGTCCTTCCTTTTATCTGCCAAACCCTTGGTTTCTATGTCCCACATGTTCGTTCCCAGGACAGCTATTGCCCAGAGTCCCTGGGGCTCTGCTCTGCCTTTCTCACTGTCATAGTGCAGGAAGGTCTGACCATGCAAATGTCCCTCAGCAAAGAGTCTTGATTGCACAGATCCATCCTGGGACACCACTGTGAGGTCATAATGAAGACTGTGAGATCCTGGGCAAGGAGAAGACCAGATAGAACTGCTTCTTGGAAATAAATGCACGTCAAATGTTTCACAGAAAGGCTCTGCTTTCCTGAGCTTCTCAAGGTTTTGAGGATGTGGAAAATGCACATGGACAAAGGGACAAGAATGAGATTTCCAATACAGGAAAGTAGGAAAGGGGAAAGGAGGAGAGGGGAAGTGAGGAATAGGAGGGGGATGAAGATGGGAAAACATGTAGGACAGGTGCCAGGAAAGGGAGGCATGGGCTCCCTAAGGGTCCAAGTAGGAAGTCAAGGAGAGAGGCTGGCCTGCAGGGGGCAAGGGAGAGGCAAAAAGTCCATGGTGAAGGGGAGGTCTCATCAGGGGGGAGACAGAGGATGTGAAGGGCCCAGGATGGGAAGGACCCATGATCAGGGTGGCTGTGGTGCAAAGGCAGATTGGGGTGAGAAGGGGAGTGAGGGCCTGCTGCCTCTGGTGAAGGCTCATTATGGACAAGGTGGGGCCAAGGGAGGGTGTGGCAGTGAGGCAGAGGGCATGAGGGGTAGATTGTGAGACAAAGGAGTTTAGGGTGGACCAGTACCCTTGAGGGAGGTGAAGGTGTGGGCATGGACCCAGAGTGGAAGAGGCATAGTGAGGTCCGTGGGAGGTGGATGGACCTGCCAATGTCCTCTGGGGAGAAGTGAGTGGTACAGTGTGTTCAGGGGTAGTTTAGAGTTAGAAAGGAGGGGGAATGGAAGAAAAAAATAGATCTTAAATGCCAAAGTGCACAGCCTGGGGAAGGAACTACACGGTGGAAGCAGTTCAGGATAGGGGGCAAGTCATACCTCCAAAGAGGGTTGGGTTAGATCTCCAGCACAGGAGGGGTGGTACTGGGAGGAGACCCACTATAGGGAAAGAGCAGAGCCACCACATGCCATAAACAAGGATTTTGGATACAGGGTATAGGGAAAGAGAGCCCACTGGGGTCAAGGAACCAAATGAGGGGAGGTGAAGGCCAAAGAGTCTTTGGACAAAAAAACAATTTGCAGGACTGCGAAGGGTGGAAAGATTGAAAGGATAAGAGGCAGCAGGGGAGATAATGGCGAGGGCCTGGGATTGTGGGGCTGGGGATGAACATCACACAGGGATGACTTTGGGATAACATGGGTTAGGGTGCTGACAGGAGAAGGGTACTCTGGGTGACGGTGGGGTGGTAAATCAGAAAATCCTCAAGGGCTGGGCTTGGTCTGGCCACAAAGTCAAAAAAACTTTAAGGCTAGAAGAGCCTGAGGTTTGGGGACCCCAAGCAGTTTAGACCTCCAATGAGTGCAGCCAAATGCTCCAGGGACAGGCTCTGAACAGCTGAGTGTTAGGGCCCCAAGCTCAGAGGCACCCAGATCACTAACCCCTTCCCCAGAAAAGATGACTCCCCATCCAGGAGCAGGGCTGGTCTCACTGAGCTCCTGTAGAGACACCCCACAGGCTGTCCTTTCCCTGGCTCATTCCCTCCAGGACAACCTTCTCTCCCACACACATCTCCCTCCCTAACCAAGCACAGCATTGTTGGCAACATCACCCATGACCAGATTTACAGACCTCTTTGCAGATTTCACCCCCTCTGCTTCTCAGAAGCAGCTTCCCCAGTTGAATCACTGAGAGTCCAAACTCTCTTAGATGTTGCGGTCATTATAATCTCCTCCTCCTCACAGTGACTCCAGATCTAGCCAAGTCTCCTTCCCTTTGGCCACATACTGTAAGTATCTAAGCTGTCCCAGGGTGGCCCCTCTATTCAATCCCTGCGGGAATCACAAGTCCAATGAGGCGGCTCCCCACCTTCCACTCCAATACCAACCTCTCTCCAGACTCCCCTTTCCAACCTGCTGAGGCATCTCTGGATGCATCTGCCCCTCAAATGCAACAGATCCACACGGAAACTACACCTCTCCCACCACACCAGCCTCTCCGCCTCCCCTAGTTCTCTTAGCATCACCATCCTTGGTCCCTTCTGATACCCCTTCCCAGCCCCCCCCCCCCACTGCCTCATTGACTTAAAGTCAGCTCCTCCAACCCCATTTCAATCCCAAAGCCACTATCTTAGTCCAGGTTTTCACTTACCTCAGCCTACAAAACTGCTAAGGCTTCCTGAACACTGTGCCTGTCCCCAGGTATAACCATAACAGCCCAAGCCATCCACAGCCGGCCCCATCTGCTGAATTTAACACATAATGCTCCTACTCCACCATCAAAGCCCACAGCTGCCATAACCTGGTCTCTGGCATCACCTTCATTTCTCTAATGATATCTGCCCTGCGTTGCAGTATAAGTGAGTTCCCCCCAACTTCTTACTCTGTCCCACCAGGATGGCACTGCTTGAGCATCTCCCTCCTCTGGATTATTCTCACCTCTGCCTTTCAACCCATCAGACCTGCACATCCTAGAAGACCACCTCAATGAGATAGTAGTTATGGTGTCACAATGTTGTGATTACACTAAAAACTACCTAAGTATAGAGTTTAATAGGGTGAATTATGTGATATGTGAACTATATCTCAATAATAATAAAAATAATGCCATCGCGAGAGCCTCCTTCTACTGAAAGTTGTCTTATCCCCTTTGGGGATAAGCACACCTTTGGTCTTTGGAACATCTTGCCCATGGTCTTCAAACATGGTTGCTTCTTAGAGCCACCTGGAGAGTTTCTAATATCCATATGCCCAAGCCAAGGCCAAAACCAATTGAATCAGTATCCCTTGGGTTGGACCTAGACCTTAGTATCTTTTAAAGCTCCCTCAGTGATTCCAACGTGTAGGTGAGTTTTAGAACCATTGGTATAGGCCATCGTTTGAACCTCCCTGATGGTACCAGGCGTGCCCTGCCTTGAACCCCATCTTATCAACTTATACTACCCCTGTTAGACAATGAGCCACTCCAGGAGCAGAAACTGTGTTCATTTCACCTTTGTTTCCCCTGAAAATGCTTTTTTAAAGTTGAACTGTACCCATCATTACTAACCATTCCACTAAGACCCTCCCCCTACACTTTTTCTGTGGCTGGAAATGTCATGCATCAGAAAGTTTTAATGATTTCTTAGATTTCGCATCCATTTTTATTAATTACTTTGACCATCATAATCTATTTCACAAGTCAGGAATTGGGCCCTCTCCCATCTCAGAGAGATTGTTTCCAATGCTAGAAGTCACAAGGGGAGAGTGAGTGTAGAGAGGCAGATGGAACCCAGCTGTCCTGACAGCTAGTCCCAAGCTGTCCCTCCAAGATGTCAACCCTCCTTGAGGACTTCCTAGGTGTGGCAGCTCCAGTCAACTGTCTCATTCGGTTCATCCCTCCCCCCAAAAAAGACTTTCAATACTTTAATAAGAAGAATAAGAATATGCTAGGTTTTTTCCAAGGCATTTAAAGATGGTTGCAACAGAGATGAAGCCAAAGTTAATCTTTCTGGAGGGCAGGAGAGGCTCTGATGGTCTAGGGCTCTGGATTTAGGTGCTCTCCAGAAGCTAGGCACGGCTGCCCTTCCCCCAGTAAGTCATCCAGTTGTCTTTAGTACAAATTGTTTCCCCTCCACCTCACCTTGCTTCTAGTCCCCTTCTCCTTGCCTCATAACTACTTCCTCTTGTCCACTCTTGCCTTTGGACCTCTGGACTCACAAGCAGAGGTGCACCTTTCTGTACACAGATCTTTTGGCGCCACCGGTTTGTCTAGAAAAGAAGCTAAAAAGATCCAGGGCAGAGGCTTACAAAACCAAGTCCAGTCTTCACTGGGCCACCCCAGGGCTCATTTTGAAGTGGGCTGACCCAGAGTTTACAGAAGGGATTGACACCCGGTTGTTACAGGCTCTTAATGTCAGCCCTGATATCAGTTCCCCAACATTGAACCTAGCGTATAGGGGGTGAAAACTAAAACCCACCACCCCCTTTCCTGCTTCTCTAGCTCCACTCATATGTAAATACTTGTTTCTTTAAACTTGGACTCTTTGAGCTTTACAACTAAATGGGAGTTACAAATTGTTAAAAGCCCAGGTGGCCTGGAGTTGGAGGCACACTAAAGTTTAGCTAATCATGTGTCCTTGAGTTTGCCAGGAAAGCTGCTGTCTCAAGAGTATCAAGGAGCGGAGGCTTCCCAGACCTCAACTCCTCGACTCCTGGCGCTCGAACCTGCCTCAAACAAGAGGAGACAACAGTGAAGGACACCCACCTGCCATCCTCCTGTCTCACCCTCTCCCCTGCCTTGCTGCAAGCAGCCTTTCAAGGCCAAACGCAGGCTGGTGGGAAAGCACCGAGCTGCACAAGCTACGTGTTCCCCCCTCCCCTACCCAAAACCCCAAATAAAAATCCCTACCCATTCCTCATCGGGGAGCTAGCAATTTTTGAGGCATGAGCCCTTTGCTCCCTGTGCCTGGCATAGTAAAAACCTTTCCTCTTCCACTCAAGACTCTATTCTCGTTATTTGGATTGGCATCGGGTTCAGAGACCGAACTTTCGGTTACAAGGTTGCTCAACCCTGGCTTGAAGGAAATAAAAGTTGCTCACGGTTATAGAAGCAGAATAAAGGCACTTATGGGCAGAGTGGGAGGAGAGCAAGTTCCATTTACGTTTCTTGTTCTCAAATTCCTGGGCAGTTACTTCGGCCCATTGCAAAAATGCAGATCTTCCACGGTCCCCAGAAATTCCAAGTCTGAAGGGAGATCTGGAATCTGGCTTATTTTAAACAGCATCAGGGCTGATACTGAGGCAGCCTCCTCCTCCACAGTCCCTGGACCTTGGATTCTCACAATAGAAAATCGTTCCTACAGCCTCCTGTCACTCCAGCAAGGAAAGTGTCCACTAAGTGACCTTCCTGTTTGAATCCAGCTCCACTGGGCCCGGTAGCACATAACCGCTTAGAAAATGCCCAGGCAAAAGCCCACTTGCGTCTCTGTACCTGACCTCTGCAGGTGGACGCAGCCACTTGTGTTGACCATGGGGCTCAAAAACACAGGGGATAAAATGTAAAGGAGAGAGTGGGGCAAAGAGGGAAGGAATGAGGAAAGTCCTGAAGAAAGGAAGAGAGAAGAAAAAGGAAGAACAAAGCTAAAGGGGAAATAAATTTCAAAAGATGTAATATTATTGTTTCTAACCTTTATTTTCCCCTTCTATCTAGTTTCTCATTTATTGACATTTGACTTCAGCTGTTTGATCTCTCTCTGAATGCATAAACAGATGGCTATTGTTATTGAAGGAACATTTGAGAGAAAGTTGTAGATCAGAACTCTTTTCCTCCAGGTGTGTCAGGATGTGTTTCTCAGCAACAAGAACATGATTTTGTTTGCTTTGTTTAACTAATCAAAGCACAAATTTCAAAGAGGATAATATTTTTAAAATCAACTTCATTGGGGCGTACTTTACATACAATATAATGCGTCTATTTGGAATGCACAGCTCGTTGAGTTCTGGCGATTATCCATACCCATGCCACCATTACCACAGCGAAGATGTAGGACATTTCCATCCTCCCCAAAGAAAGGTCATGTGATAAAATTCTTTGCAGCCAATAAAAGGCATAGGATAGATTTTAATGTATTGCTATGAAAAGGTATATCCAACACACTGTTAAGCTTTGTAAAAGATTAAGTACAAACTGAATTATAATGCCACTAATACCACTTATATAATGCATGTTTTAATTAGGGTAAAATCTAGATTCCTCACCAAGGGTTTGACAGTGATATCCCCAGGGAGTGGGATAACTTGGTGACTTTCACTTTCTCTGAATTATTGGAAATTTATCTTTTAGTATAAATTTGAATTTGTATGGGAGTCAGAGAGAGAATATTTCAGTTGTAAAATATTGTGAACTAAGCCCCAAACTCAATAAGTTGCCGATTTTTAAAAACCAAAATGTTAGTTAAAACCTAACACTAGATAACTCCTTTAAGATAATCCTTCACATTTTGGTAGCACTCAATGTTTCTTAAATTGTTTCTGAAAAGGATGTTTTTAGTGGAGTACACAGACAAATCACAACTGTGACAAAAGGTATCTGCTAGAATCAAAATAAGTGTAAAATCCAGTGCGGGCACCAGGGACCCTGTCACAGTAACACTGCACCATGTTCAAAACCCATGTTGCCATAGCGTCCTGGGGTCTTAGACAAAGTCAGGGCAAATCTTGTTCCCTGAGCATCAATTTGCTCTTGAGAAAGGTCAAAGGCTTTTGGAGCAAGTCTGAAGATTGACACGGACTTTCTGACCTAAAGAACTTTCAAAACTGTTTGGGCAAAGGCAGTATTGTAAGATAATCCAGCCCATCCGGACGATGCTCTCTCGGGCTCACCGGGTGGCAGCGGCCACAAGGAGAGGATGCAGAGAAGCAGCACCAACGGGTCTGAGGCTGCAAGGGGGTTCCTGGGTCCAGTGTGCCAGCTTAGCTTTTCTCCAGTGAGGGGTCGGGTGGCGGCGGGAAGGCAAGGAACTCAAGCAATAACCACAGAGAAAGGAATGGCAGAAGGAAGTGCCCCAAGCCTCTATACCCCTTCTGCCTCCCCTCACCTTGCACTCCCACCTCCCTCAGCCCAAACTGTAGGCAGAGTGCAGGGCCTTGTGATGGTGCCTGGCTCCCATCTTCAAGTGACTAGTGATGAGTTCAAACTGGGAGAAGACTGTAAAAGTTATCCTTTGAAAAATAGGTTCTTATTTCCCACAGTGGCTTATTTACCAAATTCATTTTAATAAAATACAAAAACAAAACAAAACAAAATTCTGCTGTGATTTTTCTGGCCAGTAGAAGGTCCTGCGCTCTCCCCATGCCTCATGGGCTTCAGGCCTCCCTGCACTGAGGCTCCAAGCTCCAGACCTGCTGCCGTCAGGCCATGCCCCTCTCCTCCTGGACTCCCTTCACCTCCCGTCAACCCCTCTCTGCTTTGTCTCTGCTTCCTCATCCTTTTCCACTCCCTAGACCTGGCTCCTGAATATCTCTCACCTTCTTCAAAGGCTTCCTCCTCCTGCCTACAAATTCCTCCAAATTTTCAGGGAAAAACAAGCACAAATGGAGAAATCCTGCAGGACACCTGGAGCTCCCAGTGTGGACATCAGCCTCCACTTCTAACCACCCCTCTCTCTCTGTGTAAATGGAGAGTCAAAGGCCTTAACCCAGCATCTCAGAAACCTCCTCACTTTGGCATTGCATGCAAGAGTTGGTGTTATGTGTGTAAACACTTTTTGGGACCCGTCTTCCTGGTCTAACAGGTGAATCTAACAAGCAAGCTGTGGAGGCTTAAAGTCAGTACAAAATCCATGCTGCACTGTGAAGCAGCCGTGCAGGCCATCCTAAGCCTGTGTTAGAATGACTTCCATCACTTTGTGATAGAAGACACCAGCTGGACAGATCTACAACAGAAAAAAATAGAGGGTACCTTGCTCTCACATTTCCCAGCTGCATTTCTTAGAGATTGAGTGAAAAAGTAAAAACCCTGGTCCTTGCCTCCGTCTACACATGGATAACATCAACACTCCAAGCATTATTTGATGTATAACCAAAAAGTTCTTGTTTATGTTATCCTTTAAATATATTACTATTAGGTGTGTAAGTCCTTTCCTACATGTACAGTGCTTGGTTAAAAAGTATGCAAACTGCACTCAGATCTGTAGACCTCAGAGCAGTTCCTCAGAATACTCTGTTGGACTGTTTCCCAGGACTTGAGTTCCTCACCTTGATTATTAAATAAACTCCTTTAGTTAACCTTTACCTAGACTCTTTATTTCAGGTGAAATGTGCACATGTGCTTTTATTTCAGGAGATGAGACTTGACATTCATCAGACCAGCAGACTCTAAAGACCCCCTTCACCCAGAAGTTTAAAGCACTGTGCATTTGGGAGGAGGGAGAGCGTGGGGGAGCTGCTGACTCCAAGTCTACTGATCACTCCTACACAAAAGCATACTGAAAAGAAGTTCAGGACAGTCCATCCCCTCCAAGGACCAGGCAGGAAAGTCAGAGCCACCTGGAATGGATGTCAAAGTCCATTAAAGAAATATCATTACAAGAAAATCCCTATATCACACTTTGAAGCTCACACAAATGATCAGAAACCAAAATCCAAGCTCAGGTGACATCACTAAAGTTGGCTATAAGGCTTTGTAGAACCTGCATGTAGACAGAAAGACATCTCTAGGGCTGCAGCCCAGTAGCCTCTATGTTTTTGGGTGCCCAGAAAGGATCTTCTCTCTTCAGCAGTGCTGAAGAATCTCTATGGATGTAGAAGCTCTTTGGATTTCTGAGGTTTTTATACTTATTTGTTGACTTTGTAGTTGTTGAGTTCATCTTTGAACATTTTTGAATTAATTTGCTTTGACCTTGTCTAAGTGTGAAATCTGAGACTGCTCCTGAAGCAGGAAACAAGGGACTGGCCCTGTGAGCCACGGCCCCATGCAAAGGTTAACTTTCTGTGTCAACATGGCTAGGCCACAATATCCAGATATTTGATCAACATTTTTCTAGATGTTTCTGAGAAGGCATTTTTTATATGAGATTAATATTTAAGTAGGTGGAGCTTGAGTAAAGCAGATTACCTTCCATAATGCACGTGAGCTTTAGCCAATCAGTTTAAGGCCTTAATAGAAAAAAACCCTGACCTCCCCCAAGAAAGAGGAACTTGTGGAGAGACTGCTTGCAGACTTGAACTTCAACACCAGCTCTTCCTGGGGTCTCTAGATGGTGTCCTACCCTATGCGGCAGATTTGGGACTTGACAGCTTCTGCAATCACATGACCCAACTCCTTAAAATAAATCTCTCTCTCCCCTTGTGTATATATGTCTGTGTGTGTGTGTATATATATATATATATATATATATATATATGTATGTATGTATATATATATATGTGTGTGTGTGTATGTTGGGGCATGCCTTCTACACTCATCTGGACAGTTTACAACTCTGCCTTTCTCTTCACTTCCTGCCTGTGTGCAGATTGAAGATCAGCCAGAGGTATGATCTTATGGTCTTTACTGATCATGTACCCCAACCTGGGCATGCACATGGCTTTCTATATTCTCGGGAATTTGTGGAAGTCTCCACAGCCTTTATTGTCCAAAGCACCTCACTCTCCAGCTTTTCCTCCCAGGCATTTCTGCATGTCTATTATTTGCCCAAACTAATGTTTTTGGCCCTGGTGACAGGTGCTGGTTCATTGGCATTTCAATATTTTTGACAAATGCCCTTTGTTTTACCTCCTTCTCTTCCCTCAGAGAGTTCTGAGTGAGGGGAAATAAAGACAAGTTATTCACCTTAATCTTCCAGATCGTAAGACAAAATCACAATTCTTTGAGAGCAAGGTCCACTCTGATCCCTGTGGCACCAAAAACCCACACTAAAGACAAACTGCTGTCTTCAAGATCACAGCTAAGCTGGGGACCAGGACTAAGCGAAGATATCAGGGCTAAGTGAAGATACCACAAAGCTCTCCTACTGAGTTTCTGTTGCATTTTTCTGTTTTCAGCATTTTCTTGGAAGCTATAAGCATTGCTTGATTTTCTAGAGTTCTGATAAAGTTGATTCTGACACTTTTTGCTAGTTTTTTCATTGTTCTGTGTAAGGACCAGGCCCTTGAATTTCACTATGCCATCATTTTCTCTCATGTCATTGCCTTCAGCCTCTTTTCAGTTGGACTTATACATCACAATTCCTGGTCTTGTGAGGACTTCCAGGAAACTCATTCATTTGGTAAACATTTGATAAATACCTACTTTGTTCAGGGCACTGTGTATAAGGAGTGGAGTCTGAATCAAAAGAGTCAAGCTCTCTCAGTCCTCAAGGATGACTCAGCCTAGGTGCAGATGGAAAGATAGGGAAAGAAATTATAACACAACGTGTTAAGTATTTTATCTAATTTCTGTGCTTTGAACTTCAAATTATTAATATTTATATAGACAGTATTGATTTACATGTACCCATCATTATCAATTAATTTTTCTGCTTGCTTTCTTTCTTATCTCTATGAACTTGTGAATATATTTAGACTAAATAGTTTGCTAATAAATTAACACTTATATTGATATGAAAGTGTCATTTTTAGTCTTATACATGCAAGATAGATTTCCCAGTCCCAAATTCCCAGTGTGACATTGGTTTTCCCTTAGCCTTTGGAGACATTATTTCACTGCCTTCTGGCTGCCATTCCTGACAGGAAGAAGTCAGCTGCATTCTAACTGTAGTAGTTTCTTTATAGATGATTTTTTTTAGATCATCGTTTGTCTTTATTGTCTGATTTTCCTGTGAAATATGAATTAATGTGGATCTCTTTTTATCCATATTATTCTGTATGCATTTGCTTAATCCTTAGCCATAAACTCTTTACACAATCCCTCTCTCCAGTTATCCTTTTTCACCTTCTGGGACTTTAACTATACTAATACTAAACCTCTTCATTCAATCACCATATTGATGTAGTCAGATAATGGCCCCACAAATATGTCCAAACTCTAATTTCTGGAATCTGTGAATATGTTACCATGCACAGCTAAAGAGACATTGCAGATGTGATTAAAGTCATGAACCTTGGGATGAAGAGATTATCCTGATTTGGGGAGGAGGGGTTAATCTAATCACGTGGGTTCTTAAATGTGGCAGACACTGAAGAAGAAGTGTGAGTCAGATAGAGTGTTAAATTTCCTCTGTAGTACTTTCTAATCTACTAAGATATAATCATCCCTGTCTTTTTTTTTCTCTTGGTGAGGAAGATTGTCTCTGAGCTAACATTGTTACCTAACCCAGGTCTGTTTTTGCCTGTTGCCCAGAAAGCCAAACACTGAGATGACAAGATTGCAGCAGACAGAGAGTCTAATCACAAGGCAGCCAAGGGAGGAAGCAAGAGAATGAGTCTCAAATCTGCTGTCCTGAAAATAGAGACTCAGGGATATTCATGGGGTAGGGGAGCAAGATGGTCTGAAATGTGGAGATATATGATTGGAAGTGAGGAGACATGAGGTAATTGATGATCTGTGCACATGTAGTCAGACTTCATGCCTCTTTGCAGGACACATGTTCACAAAATGGCAGCATTAGCATGATCTGAGGGTGGAGTTTTTAGCCTCTTGATGTCAAAAGGTCACTTATCAGACATCTGCACAGGCCCAGTTGATGGATTGGTGGTCTCAAGTGGCCTGAAGTGGACGAGAGGTTCTAATTCCTGAAAAACAGCTCAAACACCCATTACTATGATGAGCCAGGCTCCAGGGAGATGTTATCTATAGGAACCTAGTGGGAGTCAGATAGCATACTGCCTAAAGAGCACAGTTAACAATGGGTGGGTAAACAGCTATAATCAGTAATTACAAAAAACTTCAGTTCCTAGCTACTTAATCATCAATGGCTAACTGTTTGCTGGTTTCAATTCCCCCTATTCTTTGGCCATTCCTCATTCTTGAGGGATTCAGAGTGATGACCAATCTAGCTACTTCCTGCTGAGTTGGGGTGTAGATCTGGGTTAGAGGAATGAAGCTGTTTAGCACTAATTTGGAAATATTCTCTTGTTCCCAGCTTCAGGCTGACATTTTGCATTATTAGAATTTTGTACCATGCTCAACAGTTTTGGAGCCACATCTAAAGGTACATTTTATAATAAAGTATCTGACCAGAAGTATAAGGAGTATAGACAACCCAAATTTAACAGTCTCTGAAAAATAGACCTAATCCCAGTGGGGCCTCCATTTGATCTCCAAGTAGGGGCAGACATCTGGTCTTAGTTCTTGATAGTCTTTTGTTTCACTGGATATGCATCAGAGACTGGAGCAGTGCCCTATACCCTGATCTTTCAGTTTTCATTCACGATGACTATCAACATAGACACTTCCCAGGGACCATCACATTCCTAAGGAACTGAAAAGAAGAAATTATCAACTTATAGCAGCTGGGAGAGGCCATAAAATCTACAGAGCATGTCTGGTTAGTTAATCAGAGGTCATTCAAAGTTACAATATGGTTTCTCTTCTCCAATATGGCTTCCCTTATGTCACTCTTATTTTAAGCAGGTATCAACATCTGTGCCAATCTTCCTCTATTTTGTATGTAGGATGCCACCACACCATGGCTTGATGTGTGGTGCATAGGTCTGCACCCAGGATCTGAACCTGTTAACCCCAGACCACCAAACCAGGGCATGCAAACTTAACCACTGTGTCATGGGGCTGGCCCTCATCCTTATTTTTTCACTCTTTAATCAAGTGGTGAATTGCAGTAAAAAATATAAAGATTAAATATCCTTGCATTTTTGGGATACCTAACCTGGTCAAGATATTTAATTGCTTTATAGTACATTGATGAACATAGTCTACTGTTTTTCTTAAGATTTTCATGTCTAATTTCTTAAAGGTCATTTTTTTTATAATGCTTTTTTCTTATCGTCCCCTAACTGGTTTTAGGATCACTGTTATTCATGCCTAATAAAACGAGTTGTTTGACTTTCCCATTCTCTTTCTTATTATCTATCCTTTCTCTTTGAATATTTGATATAAGATCAGGAACCTTCCTTGAAAGTTTGCTATAACTTACCTGTAAAACATTCTGGATATGGTTGAAAGGAAACAGAACTTTTACAACTGCTTTAACTTCTCTACTTGCAGGAAGTCTTTTCCATTGCCATAAATTTCTTCATAGTCTTAAGATTGTTTAAATCTCTCTTAGATCTGCAGTGACATATTTATCTGAGACAAATCTGCTTCGTTCGTAATTCATTTTGCCTATTTCGTTTCTTTTTTTAAAGAAACAGCTGTTCTCTGCAGGCTGGGCAATCAGCAGTGGCAGATGCCAGATCAGCCTTGGTAAGTGGAAAGCCACATTGCTGTGCACATACAGTTGCCATCCCAGTCATTGTGGGCACTTTGCACAGGACTCCATGAGATAGCTCTGTGGTGCTGAGGAGAAGCTGAGTGACACTCTCCATCAAGTCATCTCCCCTACTCAACTACAAGGAACCCCCACCACACAGATACCCTCTGCTGTACCACAGGCACACCAGTATCTTCAGCTGCTCTGCCACGGCAAGATGCCTAGGAACATAGTTCTCCTCCACCTCTCAATTTTCCAACCTTATTTTGCACAAGTGCCTAACCAGCCAGCCATCCCATTAACCCCTGCCCGTGAATCATTCATGCACTACTTAGGGGCATCACTTCACACTCTCCACCTCCCAGGGTCTTGTTTGGGTTTTGATTCCTAGTTCCTAGCTTGACAGCCATTCCCAAAGCTGTTCAGGTGTCAGCTCCCAGGCTTACTGCTTTTGCTTTAGATTCTCCTTTTTATATCTGAATCACAGGCATGTACTTCCTTGGATTTTTTTAAATTGCAGAGATTTTTTCAATTCAGCATTTCTAAGGGCTTTCAGTAAGAAGAAGTCAATGTTAGCTTGTAAAGAATTGTTTCAAAAATCCCAAAAAGTAAACTTTCATGAAGGACATAGAGAGAGGTGGACAAATCATAAGTGTACAGTGGATTTTCACAAAGTGAACATTGGGATAAGCAACACCCATATCAAGAACATTTCCAGCATCCCAGGAAACCCTCTTGAATCCTATTCAGTCATAAACTAACCCCCATCCCCAAAGTAATCATCTTGATTTTTAACACCATAGATGCTTTCTGTCAGATTTTGATAGAATGGAATTATACAGCAGATATCCCGCTGTATCTGGTTCTCCCATCCAATGTTATGTCATGGGGTCTCATCCCTATTGCTGTGTGTGTGTAGTTTATTCACTCTCATGGTTATAAGTTATTCCATTATATGAATAGACTACATTTCTCATCCTCTACTGTTCATGGGCATTTGTATTATGGCCAGATTTTACACATTGTGCTGCTATGAATAATTTTTTCATGTATTTGACACACACATGCTTCATGTCTATTGGGTATATAACTAGGAGTAAAAATGGTGAGTCATAGGGTGAGCAAATGTTTAGCTTTATTAGGGACCACCAAGGAAGTTTTCAAAGTCTTTGAATCAATTTTCTCTCCCCCTAGCAATATCTAAGAGATATAATTAGTCCAAATTCTTGCCAACAACTGACTTTGTCTGACTTTTTCATTTTAGTCATTCTGTGAGGTTTGCAGTGATACTACATTATGGTTTAATTTGAATTTCCCCCCTGACTAAAAATGTTGAGCAATTTTTCATGAATTTATTGGCCATGTAAATGTCCTGTTTTCTGAAACCCATATTCAAGAATATTGTTCATGTTTCTATTACCTTGTCTATTACATTGTCTCTTGACTGATTTGTTCAGTTCCTAAACCCATGTGAGAAATAAGCTAAATACTTAAGCAGATTACAGTCTCAGAAAAATGTCTTTTCATCAAAACAGAAATATGAAAACCTTTATGAAAATTTGATTGTAATGCATTCAGCATCATTATTTTTAAAGTTGATGCATGTATGTATCAAAGATTTCCTCAACTGTAAGATAAAACGTAATCACAGTCATACAAACAATGAGGGAGGACTTTTCCCTCCTATTAAAATAATCACTAATTAATTAGTCTCCAAACAATCCTTGCAGAATCTGTTACATTCCTCTGGACTTCAGAGTCAGCAATATTTGTGTTCAGATTCCCTATCCCCTAACTGAATGTTTGGTGAATGTGCGTAAGTTGCTCTATGTTTCTGATGTTCAGCAGCCTACACTGATCTCACAGGGCCCTTATGATGGTGGTTACAGTTAAGGTAAACCATGAAGCACCTTGATTGATCCATAGTAGGAGCTCAGTCTGGGTGGTGGATGATATGGCTTAAGGAAAGAGCTATAATTATTATGATTATGAATGTTCCCAAAACATTCATCTTTCTTCAAATATGTCATGTACTTTCCTAGTTCTGGGCTATTTCATATGCTGGTTCCTTTGCCTGATCTCCTTTTTCTGACTTTGAGAAAAAAATCATCCTACATGTGTCAGGGAAAGGAATTACTCAGATGCTATGATAATGAACTTAGCCCCTAAGAAGAGATAGTAGGAGAAAGCACTGGAGTAGAGACACATCTAAGTACAGAACTGGAAATTCTGCTTGTACTGGCATGATGTCTATCAAGAGCTCAGTACCTGCCATGCCCAGAGCCCCCTTCAGAGAAAAGTGCCCTATGATGGTTAATTTTATACGTCAACTTGGCTGGGCCACAGGATGTCCAGATATTTGGTCAAATGTTATTCAGGGTGTTTCTGGGAAGGTGTTTTGGGATGAGGTTAAAATTCAGATCAGTGAACTTTAAGTAAAGCAAATTACCCTCCATAATGTGAAAGGGCCTCGTTCAATCAGCTGAAGTGCAGAATAGAAGAAAAGGCTGTCTTTTTTTCCACCCCAAGGAAGAGGAATCCTCCAGGAATAGCTTTTGGACTTGAACTGGAACAATGGCTTCCTGGTTCTCCAATCTGACAACCTTCAAATAGCCCTCAAATGGAAACTGCAACATCAGCTCTTCCTAAGTCTCTACCCAACCAGCCTCCTTGTCTTAGTCCATTTGAGCTGCTGTAACAAAATACCACAGACCGTGTAGATTGCAAACAATAGAGGTTTGTTTCTCACAGTTCTGGAGGCTAGAAGTGCAAGATGAAGGCACCAGCATGGTTGCATTCTCTGCCGAGGGTCCTCTTCCTGGTTCATAGATAGAGGCTTCTTGCAGTGTCTTCACATGATGGAAGGAGATAGGGACCTCTCTGGAGCCTCCTTTTTAAGGCACTAATTCCATTTATGAGGGCTCCACCTCATGGCTTAGGCAAGTCCCAAAAGCCCCGCCTACTAATTCCATCACATTAGCCATTAGGATTTCAACTATGAATTTGTGGAGAACACAAACATTCAAACATAGCACCACCTTACAGATTTTGGACTTGCTACCCTCCAAAATAAATGTGGCCAACTCCTCATAATAAATCTCTTTTATGTATTTATCATGTGTATATTATTAGTATGTATTAAATATACTCATTATAAATATAAATATAAACATAAACAAATGTATATATACCAAGAGTGTCGGTTCCTGAGGAACAGAATATTCTGAATTGACTCTGTGGTCTCTGGAATTGGCTCTCTAAACTAATGAGATATAAAGACACTCATGAGTCTATTTCCAGCAGGAAAGGGAGCAAGCACTGATACTCCATGACGTGATCTGAGAGTAAAGATATGCAAAATATCTCCATTGGATACTCCTAATCAATCACTTGTAAGAGGCAAGGATCTGGGTGACCACGTACATGATACTTCCAAACATTTTTCTTAAACTAACAAGTATGATGTTGGCTTGGTTGCTACTAATGTTGCTGGATGAACTGGGGAAAGAAAAGATGATCTCAGGGATTTTAATTCCCAGCTTAAGCACTATATGAATGACCTGAAAGCTTCTGTGTCTGCCCTGAAAGAGACTCATATCTCCTGTAGCTAAAAGGCTGACATTTCTGAAAACAAAACCCAGAATCTCATCCAGTGAGTGGCTGATTTACAATGCAAATTGTATTTCCAGCCTCTCAGGGTGTCTCCTCTTGAAGTGAGACCATTGATTGGGAAGTAATGGGATTCTGAAAGTTGGAACTGGGACATGTGGGAAGACCCTGATGAAGCTGGGGACACTGAGTCCCTAAATTCTGATAAATCTTCTTTGCCAGTGGAAGCAGCCTCTCCACAGCCATCTGAGGAAATTAACTCTGCATTGTCTGAGGAAACTGCAATTGCCTCCACTGAGGCATTTACCTCACAAGACACTCCTGATTCTTCTCAGGACCCCCGCTACCTCTCTTTGCTTTAGACTTATAACTAGACTCAGGCTCCAGCAAGACCTGAAGGTAAAGTACAAAGTGTGACCCATTGGAGGTGCACTACACTCCAAATGAACTACATGAGTTTTCTAATTTATACAGACAAAAATCTGAATAATGTGTGTGGGAATGGATATTATGGGTGTAGGACAATGGTGGAAAGGACATAAAGTTGAATCAGGCCAAATTTTCTGATATGGGCCCACTAAGCTGAGATTCTGCATTTAATGTTGCAGCTCAAGTCAGAAAGAGTTCTAACAGTTTCTTTGGTTGGTTGGTAGAAACATGGACCAAAAGTTGATTCACAGTGAATGAGCTAGAAATGTTGGACCTGCCTTGGTTTACTATAGAGGAAGGATTTAAAGACTCAGAGAGATTGGAATGTTAGAGTGGATTTGTCATTTAAGATCTACCCACTCAGAGTGCAAACTGGTGCAGCCACTATGGAAAGCAGTATGGAGTATCCTCAGAAAATTAAGAATAGATCTACCATATGATCCAGCTATCCCACTGCTGGGTATTTATCCAAAGAACTTGAAAACGCAAAAGCATAAAGATACCTGCACCCCTATCTTCATTGCAGCATTATGCACAATAGCCAAGACTTGGAAGCAATCTAAGTGCCCATCAAGGGACGAATGGATAAAGAAAATATGGTATTTATACACAATGGAATACTACTCAGCCATAAAAAAATGATGAAATCTGGCCATTTGTGACAACATGGATGGACCTTGAGGGTATTATGCTGAGTGAAATAAGTCAGAAGGAGAAAGTCAAATACTGTATGATCTCACTCATAAGTAGAAGATAAAAACAATAACAAACAAATACATAGCAACGGAGAATGGATTAGTGGTTACCATGGGGGAAGGGGGGAAGGGCAAAAGGGGTGATTAGGCTCACATGTGAGGGAATGGACTATAATTAGTTTTTGGGTGGTGAACATGATGTAATCTACACAGAATTAGAAATATATTATGATGTACATCCAAAAGCTATATAATGTTATAACCCAATGTTACTGCAATTAAAAATAAATAAGTAAAAATTAAAAAATAAAAAAAACAAATATATATGCACACATGAAAAAAAAGGATCTACCCACTCACCCTGGGAGGGTTTGGAAGAAACAACTTTCATAACAAACAGTGAAAAACAATTTTGCAAGGGGAACCCCAGCATCCTTGAAAAGCCCTGGGATCTCTATTCTCTCTAAGCCAGGCCTTACCCTGGTAACCGTAGCCACTGAAATGGGAAACCTAAATGCAGTGAAAGTAATTGGATCCTAGTTGGCAGGGGCTAATTGGCACACTCAACTGCCAAAAGCAAGGTGGGTGTAGTTATCAGAATGGACAGCAGAACCAAAGCAGCAATCAGAACAGTCTGACTCTTGGATACCTACGGCGTTGCCTAGTTGATCACGGTGTTCCTAGAATGGATAGATAGGAAGCCAACTAAATTCTTAATTGATCTGTATAAATAGAAAATTTCAGGTCCAGTGACCAAAGTCTAACTTCAATCAGAAACAGAGTCATGGCCCTTCGTTCAATTCCCAGACTTGATCCAGTTTATAGGCCCAGAACCCCTTGAATGAAGGGGAGTCTGGGTCAACAACAACAAGTATAATCCTGTGTAGAAACAAAGAAACAACAAATAAACACTCCAAAAACAGGGGCTGAGGGCTGGACCCTGGTCTGAGCCTCAGCTGACTCAGCCACATGAAGCCCTTAGTGGTCAAGGCCCAGGTGATGTCTAAGTCCCTGTGGTCACAGGTCTAGGTGGGACAAGGTTCTACTGAACAGGATAAAGGAGCAAAGAAGATGACCCGGCTGAGGAGTGACCACACCAAAGCCCACGACATGCTGGGCACTGAATAGGCACACTAAGAGCCTTGTCCTGTCTCTACCTGCAACAGACTTAGCACAGCAAACTGGCAGATTCTGGAAGGTTTTCAGTACTTCTTTTTATTTCCTCTTTCAAATTTTAGGAATCTTTTCCTTTAATTAAGCCATCAATATCTCATGGCAAAATTTTTAAAAAGAAAATTCATATCCAGATTTTTGTTTTCAATAACAAAGTAAGAAGTTGCAGCTCAGTGCGACAAGTAGGTAAGACAGGAATGGAACCAGCCCAGCCCCACCTCTGCTGGAAAAGGAAAGTTGATCAGAGAAGAGAATACAGGTTAGCGTGGGTATAAGGTCATGGGGGAGACCAGTCTCCCCACCTCTCACATTATGCTAACAGGAACACAGACACATTCAGACATGCTTTGCAGAAAGCAGAGTCAGAGATTCCTCAAGTCACAATGTGGGGTCAGATGTGAACAAATATTGCATCACTCAGTCCCCCACAAAGCAGCTGTTTCACACTATAAAAAAAAAATCATGAACAAATTCAGATACTGAACAAAGGTCAGACACTGTTAAGTGGTGAATTCTAAACAGCCCCCCACATGCTCTTTAGTCCAGGTCAAGAGTCATCATTTCCCCCAGGGTTACCCTGAGTCTCCAAGTCCAAGCATCAGCCGTAGGTCCGCCAACAAGACCCTGGATCCAGGAAGAGTCCGGAGATTCACTTGGGTTTTGCCATGGGTTTATAAGGAAAAGACCCAGGCCCATCTTGCTCACCAGCCTCACTCTGGTTATAGTACGTGTGCCGAATGGTCAGACGCCCACAGAAAGTCAGTGCAGTGTCCTTGTAGATCTGCCTGTTCCACTCAATACTCTGATCCCTCCTGTTCCATCCATGGTGCCTGCGGCTCCTCCCACAGCCTCATGGGGTCCCTGTTGAACTGCTGGAACTACGTGTTGTCTACGTAGCTGAGGACAATGAAGCGGGCTCCCCGTGGACAGGATTGGACATGGTAGCGTAGAAATACCTCACGGAGTTGGAGCCTGGGGGTGGGGAGGTGCTGCTATCAGGCCCCACCCTCCTCCTGACACAGGTTCCCAAGTCTGAGGTTGATGGGGCTGGAGGTGGGGTGGTAGATGAGTGGTTTGTGAGACAGAAAAGGGGCAGCAGGAGACCCCAGTGGGTGAAAGGAGTGGGCAGCAGGCTGGGAAGGGACAGAAAAGGGGTCAGAACAGTCGGGGCCAGGGTTGTTGAGGGGCCGGGTCTCGGGCATTTGGAGATGAGCCTTCCCCGGGGTTCCTGTGCCCTTGCTACGTGGTCCCCTTGCTCCACCCGGCAAAGGCTGTTTGCTCCAGAACCCTCACTCACCCACCCATATAGTGGTCATGGCAGGCCTCCAAGAGCACCAGTGTCACAGACTAGTTGCCCTAAGGAAGTCAAGGGTGGGTTTGAAAGCATTTAACTTTTTCCAAATTGATTTTTCCTTTTGCTATGTTAAGGAGATGCAGTCGCTGACCACCCTAAACCAGAACAAGCTTCACCTCAAGAGCTATGCCTATGATCTTTGCCTTATTTCTAATGCTAAGATCTCTCCAGGAGGAGCTTAGACCTTATTACCATAACCTGCAGTGTAATCGAAGTATGTTTTCCAACTGAACCTGCGCAAGCAAATACCCACTTCTCCCTTTTGAATATTCATTCCTCATCTGAAATAAAAAGCTCCCTGCTTCCCACGTTTCGGGGATGCTATGACTTTGGAAATGATTCTGCATGGTCTCTTATTTGCTGCAGATGTACGTTACTTTGTGAGACAACTGCTTCGTGGAGAGTCTGATATTGTCCTCCATTTTCACATGTGCTTTACTAAAGAGCCTGTGTATTAGTTTTCTTTTGTTGCATAAAACCAAAGACATAGTGGCTTAAAACAATACCCATCTATATGCTCACAGTTCTGTAGGTCAGAAGTTCAGGCATGGTGTGGAGGAGTTTTCTGCTCAGTGTTTCAACAGGCTGTGTTTGCAACCAGAGCTCAAGGTCCTCTGGTTGGTTTGCAACCAAGCTCATACAGAGCTGTTGGCAGAATTCTGTTTCCTGTAGTTGTACGACTGAGGTCCCCATTTCATTGTTCGATGTCAGTGGGATGCTGATCCCAGTTCCTACGGTCTCCAGGACTTCTTGCCATGTGGCCTCCTCCATTTTCAATGCCTCCTCCATTCCTTCACATGGAATCCTTCTCACTCATCCAATCTCTTTCCTCAGGGAGAATATAGTTCTATTAAAGAGTCACCTGAGTAGGTCAGGATTACCCAGGATAATCCCTTTGTTTTAAATTCAACTGATATGTACCTTAATTACACGTGCAAAATCCCTTCACAGCAGTACCTGATTAGTGTTTGATTAAATGATTGGGAGAAGGGGAATAACCAGCAGTTGGTTATTGCAGGTCATCTTAGAATCAGCCTAGCATGGCCAGGTTCTTCCTTTTGTGTTTAATTTGATCACAGTTGGAAACTGAAGTTCAAATATAGATTTTATGGAAATTCTTCTTACATCTTAAAACCAAATGATACATTTAACATCTCACAGTTAATTTAGGGGAAATCAAAATTAAAGTACAATAATTCATTCTCTTCTTTGGACCCTGTATTAGTTATGTCTGGCTGCATAACAAATTACCCAAAACTTAACCATTAGAAACAACAAATGTTTATTGTCTCCCACTCTTTCCCAGAGTCAGAAATCTAAGAGAGGCTTCCCTGAATGCTTCTGGCTCATGGTCTCTGTCAAGGTTGCAGTCAAGTTATCAGCCAGGGCTGCTGCATCTGATGGTTGACTGGGGCTGGGAGATTCACATAAAACATGGCTTACTCCTACGGCTTTGGAAGGGGCTTCATTTCCTTCCTGGATGATTCCAGGGGGCCTCAGTTCCTAGCCACGTGGACTTTTCCATAAGGTGGCTAATGACTAGGTAGCCAACTTCTCCCACAGTAAGTGACCCAAGAGAGAGAGCAACGAAGATGGAAGCCACAATCTGTTTTATGTCCTAGACCCAGAGTCACACACCATTACCTCAGCCTTACTCTGTCAGTTACCAGGGAGTCATTAAGTGCAGCCCACACTCAAGAGGAGGGAATTAAGCTCCACCACTGGAAGGGGTAGTATAAAAGAATTTACATACATGTTAAAACCAAAATTAAATTAAATATTGTCTCAAGATTTAGGAAATCAAATGCTGCTTTTATCTGATTATTTTTCTTAAATGCTTTCAATTTCTCTTTTGAAAAGTAGTGGTTGGGGTGCCGCCCCGTGGCCAACCAGTTAAGTTCACGTGCTCTGCTTTGGTGGCTGGGGGTTTCACTGGTTCAGATCCTGGGCGTGGACATGACACCGCTCATCAGGCCATGCTGAGGTGGCGTCCCACATAGCACAACCAGAGGCACTCACAACTAGAATATACAGCTGTGTACTCGGGGGCTTTGGGAACAAGAAGAAAAAAAGAGATTTGCAACTGTTGTTAGCGCAGGTGTCACTCTTAAAAAAAAAAAAGAAAAAAGAAAAGTAACGGTTAAAAGTTTGAGACAGAGAAAGGAGAGACAAAAGTATTTGTAAGATTTTTTTGCAAGTTGAGAATATATAGTAGCTAGATCAAGCAGTTCTAAAACATGTGTACCATAATAACAATGCCTTTAAAATAATAACTACCTTTGTTTTTCCTTAGAGGTTTCAAATTTAGTTTTGTAAAAATGTCCAAAGTATTGGCTAAAATGCCAATTTTCTTACTCAATCTCATCTTCAAAAGCATTTATCTAATGAAATTGCTTTTCAGTTAGAAAAACGTGAATCTCATACCTCAGTCTATACACCTAGCTTAGCATCATGACAATAATTTTGGTGGGATACAGTAGGCAGAAATGGTTAACTCTAATCTAGAAACAAATTTTTCCAAAGCTGTTCAGTTGACATCCTATAACAAATTTAACATTTTTCACTGTGTTTTGGAATAAGATTTGGTAGAAGTAGTTTGTGCAGCAACGTGATTCTAAAAAGCACTGTTATTATATGCCTCTAACGTGTTTTTTAAGGAGCTCTCTTGTGTCTTCCGTTCACACTTTCTATTCTATCACTGGTTATACCTTTAAAATGTTTTTAAGTCTAATTTATGTTGATCGGCAATGTGCTTTTCCACTTCTGTAAAAGTAGTTAATTCAGTTCCATGTGAGGTTAAATGTAAATGAAACATCAAATCCTGCTCAAGATAGAATTACCTTGCACATCAGATTGAACACTGTATACCAGAAAATCTTCAACACGCCAGTGAGCAAAAGATCCAATGGCCATTTCTAGACAGTGCTATTTTTTATGGCACACAGGGCCTCTCTGTCACTTGACTCAACACTGGCTGTGGCTTTGTTCCAATGTGGGTAGTTCTTGCTAATGATTCCTGCAATGAACTGTAGTATTTTCTTTTCTCTTTCCTTTTTTAAAAATTAACCAGGAATTGTTCACAAGCTACAGTTTGAAAAAATGCCAGTTTACAGAGTTATGATCAAGTAAATACCTGGGCACCCACCACTGGTGTAAGAAAGAGAAGGTATGAAGCCACTGTGGGCGCTTCCCCAATCCCCCAGATATAACCTCTATTCTGAGTCTTGTGTTTACTATTCCTTGAGTTACTCTAAAAATTTCACAGTAAGTGTATATATCCCCAAACAAAATAGTGTTTAGTTTTGCCTGTTTTTGAACTTCCTGTAGGGTGAACTCGTACTGCATGGATTCTTCTGTGACTCAGCTTTATGGAGGAGAGTTATCCCTCATGTGTGAGGCTGTCATTCATTTATTTTTACCGCGCAATCTTACATTTTATGATTATACCACAATGTTGCTGTTGATGCATATGTGGTTGGTCCACTTTTTGCTGTCGACATTAGTGTACCTGTCTCCTGGGGCACATAGGAAAGAAATTCCCCAGTGTATGATCAGGAATAGGATTGCTGGATTACATGAGGTGTGTACTTTAACCATACCAGATAATGCTAATTTGATTTCCAAAGTGCTTGTACCAATTTAAACTTCTACCAGGAATATGTAAGTGTTCATGTTGCTGATGTGATTGTTCTGAAAATAAAAAGCTCAGCTGAAGGGGAGGAATTAAGAGCTGAAAGCCATGGCCCCAGCTCCAGCATCACCCAGGCATTTTTTCAGATTCTGTTGATAACTTTATTTACTTCTATTCCATATACACTGGCATTATACTTTCAGCATATAGGTCCAGAGAATGCTTCTTTTAGCATAATCACATAGTGTCATTTTAAAGGTTTGGATTCTTCCACAATAAAAAGAAAAAAGGGAGGCAGAGAGAGAGGGAAGCAGAAAAGACAAAAGAAAATAAAAGAGAACAGGAGAGGAATTGTAAACAGTGAGGAGAAAGAACATTTCCAAGTGCAAATAAATACAGGAGATGTAGACAAATAGAAAGTTAAGAAAGGGTTATTAGTTTTCTTTGTCATATAATAAATTACCCTAAAACTTAGTGGCTTAAAACAACAAACAACTAGTACCTCAAAGAGAGACTAAAAAGATGAGCAAAATTAAATAGATGCTGGTGGGAGAAGTTGGATGAAGAGAAGGATTTTACAATTGGAATAAGTAATGAGTCATTGGTATACAGGTATACGGTTAGTCCGAGTCCTCCATGAAGGAGACACCAAAATGGGATTAAACTCAGCAGTATTTTATCAGGGGACACATCCACCAGAGAATATGTAGAGGGAGACAGAAAATGCTGGGAGAGGCAGCAGACGAGATATAAGTCTGATCCCAATTGATAGACAGAAGGAGAGAATGTTCATTGGACTATTTTAAACCACCAGGCAATCTAAGTGAATTGAGCAAGGCTGTGGAAAGTCCTAAAGCCACATTCAGTCATCAGAGGAGGCCCACGTTTCCCAGGAATGGCCTGCCTTAGTGTCCCTGCTGTGAACAATCATTGTCTGGGAACAGCCCATGGGAAGCAGGGTCTCTGCACAAATGCTGCCGTGGATTTCAGAGTACAGGGTGGCATCCTTGTCACTTACCTGGGAGGAGTGTAACCTAAACCTTCCTATCTGAGGGGTCTGGGCCCTTGGAACTCAAACCCTTCTCTGTCTGGGTTGCTGCATGTGTCCAGTCACAGAGAGCAAGGGAGGAGCCAAGAGCCAAGAGGTGTCGTAGTTTATCACTGGGGTTCCACACTTATGCACCCTGCCCCCAGATGTGTAGCAGCCCCACCCTCTCCTGGAGATCAGAGTCAATTACTTCTGCCTGGAGAAGATGTAACTCCTCTCCTTATCTGCTGGTTTCTGGGCACAAGGAGTGCAAACTTCCTTGGTGGTAACCATAAGGTATAGTTCAATGGGACCCTTGCCATGTCCCCTTGTAAGAGGGCCATCCTTTTGGGAACCAAGACCTTCTACCCTGCAGAGCCCAGGGTTGTGGAGACAGGAAGTGCAGAATCCCCAAGTGAATGAACCTAAGCGATGATAACTAGGACACACCTGCTTCCACCCTTTGTTCCTGGACCTACATTCTCTTCCTATTGAGAACACAGCACCGTATTGAGGTCTCTGATTCAAGAAACACACTGTGTCCTGAAAGATGAAACCACATCCCTTCAGAGCATTTCCTCAAAGCTGGTGCTTCCGTTGCATCTTCAGAAGACCTGTGCAGAGTTCTGTGTGGCCAGCAGCCCCTGGATGGTGCAGACTGTGATATGATCGGTGGATCCTATGATCATGGCCCATTCTGTACCTCCTTCACTGTGAAGTGTGTTCCTCAGTCAGATATAATTCCAAGAGCAATTCCAAGCCTATGCATCCAATATTTCAATAGCCCCCAGATAGTGGTGCTGCCTGAAGTCTGATGACAGGAAAGGAAAACCCACACATTGAATGGGTGACTATCCCAAGGGAGATGAAACTCTGGCCTTCCTAGGATGAAAGGGGCTCTCTATCATCAACTTGCCACTTGGTGGCTAGTTAGTAACCAAAAGAGAAAGTGCTATATCAAAGCCTATATTGGTCTAATGCTGACAAGATGGACATTCAAAAGTGGCAGTAGCTGGGACAGCCTTGGTAAGTGGGAGTCAATACTGCTGGACTCATATATAGCCTCATTCCTGCCATCATGGTAGCTCTATGCATGTGCCCATCCTGCCAGTCCAGGGTTGACCAGTGATAGAGGCTGGCTAAGGTCAATTTACCTATTTGGTTGTTCAGTTCCTCTTCAAGGGCACGTGTTTTCCATTGGATGTGAACATGTGATTCAGGCTTAACTGCAGATGTATCATTTCCATCTTATGATGGACTTCAGTGGACCTGCCCATTTGATGACTTGGTGGTTATACAGAACCCAGTCATTTTTAATCACATGGTTGCTTGGTGTCTCATGATCAAGAATTCTGTCTTATCAGGGCCCAGTAACACACATAAAGTTGCCTCCAAAATGGGGTATATTTCTCCACTGTGGATGGCATGGCCTCACTCCAGAATCCCAGGAACCAATACATGATTCTTTCACTGGTATTTGCCTTTACCTCCACACGGCATCTTTTCCCACTACTGACACTTCCAACACCATCGGGTCTGATGGATGGTGACTGCACCATGGCCTAGATCTACTGCAGTGTCCTCCCGTGTCCAAGCCCCACTCAAAGCTGATATCCTTCTATGTCACCCCGAATATGGGCCAAACAATGCACCTAGGTGTGGAATTTGTTGTTGTTAGAACCCAAAAATGCCTACCAGGCAGTGTGCTTCTTTCTTTGCAGTGAGGGATGCAAGATGCACAGTTTGTCTTTTATTTTGGAGGGGACATCCATGCATGCCCCTAACCACTGGACCTCTAGAACCGAACTGAGGTGGCTGCTCCTTGAGTCTTCATAAGGTTTATCTTCTACCCTCTGGCGTGCACGCGTTGACCAGGGCCTCCAGCATACTCATCCATCCCAATCAACATGATGTTGCCAATGAAATGAATCAATGTGATATTCTATAGGATGTCCAGGAGGTCCAGATCTCTTAAGATTATATTACAGAGGGCAGGAGAGTTAAAAGAACCCTGAGGCAAACTAGAAATAAATGTTGTTCCTTCCACATGCATGCTAATCATTCCACCTCTACTTTTCTAACAGGAATAAAACAGAATGCACTCACCAGATCTACAGCCACATACCATGTGCCTGAGGCCTTACTAACCTGCTCTAGCAGTGACATCACATCCAGCACAACAGCTGCATCAGGACCACTGCTTGGTTAAGTCTGAAGTAGCTCAAGCATTCTTTAGATCCCATCGCGCTTCTGCAGGGGCAGATTGCTGAATTAAATGGAGATAATAGGCAACACGACCATGGCCCTCACATCTGTAAGTTCTCTAATGGTGGTGCTAACACCTACAATACCTGCAAAACCTCCACAATACCTGCCCTGGGATGCAGTATCATTTTTTATTTTCCCAGAATGGGGCCAGTTTCAGAGGTTTCCTTTGGTGTTCAGCACAAAGAGAGACCTTGCTCCACAGACCAGAGACCCAATGTGAGAATTACTCCGACTATCAAGTATATCAATGCCAATTCTGTACTTGTGAAATGGGGCAATAACCATGGGGTGGGTCTATGGATCCACAGGTCAAATTGTGAGCCAGACTTGTCCAGACTCCATTTATTATCTGGCATCTGTAAGCCCCACTGTAATAATGGGGACATGACAATGCTGTGAATATCCAGGCATCAATGTCAACTCAAAAACCTGTTGTGCAATACTCCTCAAAATTCTAGCAATTTCTCTTTCCTCAGTGTGCAGTCACCTGAGTAAATGTCTGTAGGTTCCTTTGCAGAAGAACTGAGAGCATTGTCCCAGTACATACTTGCCATGATGTTCAGGGTCCTTCCTCCTAGGGATTTAGGCACCTCTCAGTCACAGGGTTCTGGATGTGAGAATTGGCTCAGGACTGGTTACCAAGCAAGTGATCATGACTTTTTATTGAACCAAACACCCTCAGCTTCCTCCTTCTCAATTCTTACTCTTTTATTATAGATATTAAACAGCATCCTTGTTGACTACCTGTCCGCTATGGTCTGAATGTTTCTGTCTCCCCAAAATTCATATGTTGAAATCCTGACCTCCGAGGTGATGGTATCAGGAGACGGGACCTTTGGGAGGGCAACGCCCTCGTGAATGGGATGAATGCTCTTATTAAAGAGACCTGAGAGAGACATCTTGCCCCTCCCACCATGTGAGAACACAGCAAGAAGGTGCTGGTTATGAGAAAGCAGGCTCTCACCATATATGAAATCTGCCAGTGCCTTGATCTTGATCCCAGCCCCCAGAATGGTGAGAAATAAATTTCTGTGGTTTATAAGCCTCTCAGTTGATGGTATTTTGTTATAGCAGCCCAACAGACTTAGACACCATCTGTTTTGACCCTAGGGACACCACGCTCTATCAGGCTTCTGCACAACTCCCTGGAGGTCAAGCTCCCTCCCCTGGCTGCTCCTCTGGAGGTAATATGGTCATTGTGGCCTCTGGCTTTTGTCAGTTAACTGCCACCACTTGGCCTCTATCTCCTTAGTGCCACATCCTCCCCATGTATATTAATGAGCCAGCTCTGGGGCTACCTTTCAGCCTGTCATTCCAGCCTGCAGAGGACACAACACCCCCAAACTTGTTAGTGATGCAGGTCTCTCTCCATAACCTTCCTGATGTCCTTGGTGAAAGGTAGAACCTCTGGGTCCTCTTGTGGAACATAATCCTCTGGCAAGGCTTCTGGACTCATATAATATCTCCATTCCTTCAACTTCTTTATCCCATCCTCTACCATGTGCCAGGGCAACTAAGTCATGTCTACCTTGCTGAGAGCTGGACATAATTTTTTTTAGCCTATGAAGAGCCACTCCAGCAGTTAGTTTACTCCATGCCCTGAGATGCTTGATAAACACTTGTCCTGAGAAGGTGACTCAAAGTCAACGAATTTTTATTTATCTAGCATGACATTCTGGTCCCTGGATCAAGCACGCTCGAAATCCAATTTCCAAAGTACTTCTTGGGCTCCTACCAGTACATGCTGGCTAGTTTTTGCAAACATATCCATTGTATCATAAGGGTGGGACTTCCAGAGCATCTTCCAGGATACTGGAAGTCCTAACCATTACTAGAGAAGGGTGAGACTCCTCTGCATGCCCAGAGCTTCCAGGGGCCTCTATCGAGGTAAACTTGTTCCAGTTTGCAGAATTTTAGGGTTTCCCCACCTGGGCCCTGACTTTCTCATAACAGTCCTGCTTTGCTCAGTGTCCAAACATTTCTAGAGTTCTACAATCCTCACAATTTTGTCTTCAGCTGCCATTCAACTTTATCTGCCCTTCCTGTACATGAGATAAAGTCTTCTCTATAAGCTGCTGCAGAGGCCCTCGCTTTAGCCAGTAATGATTCCCGCCAAATAAGTTTGAAAGGCTTATACCATAACACTTGCCATAGCATTCCCTCAAACTAGGACATTTTCTCAGGTCACCGCCAGAGAAATCTATAACGTTTCAGCTGCCACCATGAACCCCACTTACCAACCTGGATGGCATCCTCTTCATCTGCCAGGCAGTGGGTGAACCAGTCCGATATCCTCAACTTTTTGCCTGTATTCTTGGACTCCTTCTGATACAACTTGTGTTAGTGTCCTGTGAGGAGCAGACACTAATACAGTATTAAACATGGAAGGATATTATTAGGGAAAACATCTGTGGGAGAAAATGGGGAGGGAGCCAGAAAAGGTTGGGAGAGCCATCAAATCTTGATGTAAGTCTGAATCCAAAAGGAGAGAGACAAGGAAGGTGACTGAAAGTGCCCTTGACCCAGTGCAGTTTAGAGAAATTTCAATAAAGGTGTCCGGGAGCCTGGGAACCTAAGTCAGCCTTCAGGGGATGAACAGTCCTGCTCGGTTTTCTTGTTGTTGTCAACCATTGGCTGGAAGAAGCCCATGGGAAGCATAGTCCCAGCACAATATGGCAACAGATTTCGACTCCCTTCACCTATTTCACCCACCTCCAACCCTCGCCTCAGGTAACCTCCAATCTGTTTTCTGTATCTACGAACTTGGTTTTGTTTTTAGATTCCACATATAAGTGAGATCACATGGTATTTGCCCTTCTCTGTCTGACTTGTTTCACTTAGCATAATACCCTCAAGGTCCATCTATGTTGTCACAAATGTGTGTGTGTATATATATTTTTATATATATACATACACACACACACCATATTTTCTTTAACCATTCACCCATTGATGGACACTTAGGCTTTTTCCATAACTTGGTTATTACAAATAATGCTGCAATGAACATGAGGTGCATATATCTTTTCAAGTTAGTGTTTTTGTTTTCTTTGGATAAATACCCAGAAGTAGAATTGCTGGATCATATGGCAGTTCTATTTTTAATTTTTGAGGAACCTCCATACTGTTTTCCATAGTGGCTGCACCAATTACATTCCCACCAACACACAAGGGATCCCTTTTCTCCACATCCTTGCCTTCTTATTTCTTGTTTTATTGATAATAGCCATTTTAACAGGTGTGAGGTGATATCTAATTATGGTTTTGATTTGCATTTCCCTGATGATTAATGATGTTAAGCACCTTTTCATGCAGCTGTTGGCCACCTGTATGTCTTCTTTGGAAAAAAAGTCTATTCGGATCTTCTGCACATTTTTAAACCAGACTGTTTGTTTTTGTTACTGAGTTCTATGAATTCTTTATATATTGAGGATACTAATCCTTTATCAGATAAATGACTTGCAAATATTTTCTCTCATTCAATAGGTTGCCTTTTCATTTTGTTGACAGTTTCCTTTGTTGAATTGAAGCTTTTTAGTTTGATGTAGTCCCACTTGTTTCATTTGCATTTGTTCCCTTTGCTTTTGGTGTCAAATCCAAAAAATCATCACCAAGACTGATGTGAAGGACCTTACGACCCATGTTTTCTTCTAAGAGTTTCATGGTTTCAGGTCTTACGCTCAAATCTTTAACTCATTTTGAGTTGATTTTGTGTATGGTGTAAGATAGAAGTCCCGTTTCATTCTTTTGCATGTGGCGGTCTAGGTTTCCCAACACCAGTTACTGAAGAGACTGTCCTTTCTCCATTGTATATTCTTGGCTCCTTTATCATAAATTAATTGACCATATATGCATGGGTTTATTTCTGGGCTCTCTATTCTGTTCCATTGATCTATGTGTTTATTTTTATGCCAATACCTTACTGTTTTGATTATTATAGTTTTGTAATATAGTTTGAAATCAGAGAGTGTGATGCCTCCAGCTTTGTTCTTCTCTCTCAATAATGCTTTGGCTCTTCAGGGTCTTTTATGGTTCCACACAAATTTTAGGATTGTTTGTACTATTTTTGTGAAAAATGCCATTGGAATTTTGGCAAGGATTGCATTGAACCTGTAGATCGCTTTGGGTACTATAAACATTTTAACAGTTTTAATTCTTCCAATCCATGGGCATGTAATATCTTTCCATTTATCTGGATCTTGAGGTTCTTGAATAACTGGTCAACATTGCTCCGCAGCTGAGATTCAGGAAGTTAAATCCCAGGAAAAGAACAGTGGGGAGACCATGCAGTCACTCTTCTGGATGTCTGTTTGCAACAATGGGTGTTCCCTTCAGGGTAGGAGCACCAAGTATTATTGTCCTGAGTGTTGTTGCCCTGCTGTTCCCACCTGTGAGTGGAGCTTGACTCCTTTCTCCTCCAGCAAATAATTGGGAGGTCCCATCTAAATATACCTTGCACCTACACATTAATTACTCCTGTATGTCTTCTTGGCTTAATAATATTTTATATCTGTAAGAGACGAGCAAAATGGAAGGAAGATGTTTAATGGTAACTCAGGTAATTGTGCCCTGGGTACCATACCTCTGCTGTTTAGAAGCCTCATGGAAGATCAGGGGAGTATGGAGCTCAGTCACAGGGCTGAAGCTCCCTACTGAAAAGGACCTTCCCTGGGAGGGACCCTGGGGCTCAGGAGAGAAGAGGACTGCTGACTTACCAGGTCTCCAGCTCTGGCCTCTCCTGTCAGCCTGCACTTCTCAGCCTTGCTGCCTGCCAAGCTTCTGGTTCCCAGCAGCCTCCTTTCTTACCTTTGACCTCCTGATTGGGTACAAATGGCCACTTGCCCAGGTAGTGGCCTCTCTGCCAGTTTGTTTGTGTACCTGGTTCCCTCTCAGGGTTTGTGGCTTGTCTGAGTTCACCAGCCCCAGCTCCAGCAGTAACAGGGACAAGTGACATGGCAAACCTCCCACTTGCAGTGGGATGCCTACAGGTTAGACAGAGCAAAGCCATATTCCCACTGCTTCCATACCCAAGAACTTCTTGCATATCACAGCTCCAAAGACCAGAGCAGCAAGTATCACCAGGCCAGCAATGATCCCCACAATGGTTAGGATGAGCTGGTCAGGTGGTTCTGAGGTGGCAATGAAAGGGGCCTTGAGCCTTCAAGTCCAAACCCAGACCCTGGCACAGGTACCCAGAATAGCTCCTGTTATGCTGGTTCTGTGAGGAGGTTTCCACTCCTTCACCTCCTCCTTACCCCATCTCCACATGAGGGACCTGGGCAGCCCCTCGTGCTGCACATGGCACGTGTATCTCTGCTCCTCCCCAGAAGTCACCACCACAGTCACTCACTTCTGGAGGGTCCCATCCCTTGCAGGCCTGGGGTCCACATGCTGTGTGTCCTGGGCCTGCTTCTCCCCGACTGGAAGCCAAGTCAGTGTGATATCTGCTGGGTAGAACCCCAGGCTCATCCCCTCAAGGTGACCTCTCTTTAGGGCCTGAGTGACAGGTCATATGTGCTGATGGCTGGTCTGAGGAGAGTCAGAAGGTTGAGGCATATTGAGCTTCAGGAAATAGGGTTCTTGCAGGTGGAAAAAGTTAAGTAAGAAACTCAGATACTAGCCTCCTTTCTGTAGGTCTGGTTAGTAGCAATTTTCAAACTAAAAAATAGGTTATCCGATAACCAATATTCCAAATCACTAATTTTCTCTTTTTTCAAACGTGTTCCTCCCTTCCTCTTCTTCATTTGTTGTTGTTGCTGTTGTTTGTTTGCTTAACCTGCTGTGACACGATACAGTTCTACCTTCCTTCCCACCATGCTTGCTGCTCCTTCGCGCTCCTCTGCTGGCTGCCTTTGCTCTACATGTTGGCCTGTTTAGGAGCTGTACCGGGGCTGCTTGCTCTCCTCTTACTGTCTTCCTAATTGCTCTATTTTCAGCCAGTCCCAGGATTTTCAATATCACTTATACACAGGTGGCTCCCAAGTATGTATCTCTAGGTATTTTCATAGTTTAAAAGAATAACTGCACCAAAACAGGTACTCTCATTTGCTGCAGATGGGGTCGCAAACCGGCCAAGGTTTTAGGAAGGGTAAAATAGTATTTCTATTCGCCAGAAAAATCACAGCGTAATTTGGCTTTTTGTTTTGTTTTTGTTTTCTATCAGGATGAATTTGGTAAATCAGCCACAGTGGGAGATAAAGACCTGCTCTTCAAAGGGTCAGCTTTACGGTCTTCTCTTTTGAGCTCATGGCTGATCAACCTGACAGGAAAGCTGGGCACCGGCATGTGGCCCGCCATGCCCCCTGGTGGTGGTCTGGATCTTTGCACCCTCCACCCCACCCAGGAACACTCGTCAGGGCCAAGGCCAACAGGGAGGGGAGGAAGGGGGAGTTAGGAGGCTTTGGGCCCTGAATTCTGCCACTGTTTCTTCTGCTGTTGTGACCTGTGTTATCTTGCCTCTCCACCGGAACCTCAAACCTCACAAGAGCGAAGCACAGCTGTGCCCTCGGCCCAGGAAGCCCCTTCTGGCCTCAGACCCGCAGGTGCATCTTCTCCGAGTCCTTTCCTTGAGGCCACTGCTGAGGGGTTAGACAGAGGGAACATCACCCAGATGGGCTGGATTCTCTTACAGATACTGCCTTTGCCCAAACATTCTTGAAAGTTGTTTAGATCAGAAAGTCAGTGTCATTCTTCAGACTTGCTCCAGAAGCTTTTGACCTTTTTCAAGGGTAAATTGATGCTCAGGGCACAAGATTTTCCCCGACTTTGCCTAATACCCGAGGACGCCATGGCAACACAGGTTTCAAATGTGGTTGAAGTGTGACTGTGACAGCGTCCCCAGTGCCTGCACTTGATTTACACTTCTTTTGATCCTAGTGACAAACAAATGGCAAGCAATAGGATATATTGGAGTATGTGGACGCCATTCGGTATAAACCTAATTTGGCCTGAGTTTGTTTTTCCAAAAGGGCTTGGCATGGCCATTGAGCATGCATTGTATATCTGCTTTACACATTTGCTGTGTCTCAAAGTAGGTCGATTCCAGATCACCCTCCAGACTCAGGGACTCAGAATTTGTGGGGACCCAGGCAGGTCTGCATTTTCCCCACTGGCAGGTGTAACTGCACAGGAATTTGAGAATCAGAATCCTAAATGCCTCTGGCTCCCCTCCCTCTCTGCCCATAAGTGCCTTTTTTCTGCTTTTATATCAATGAACAACTTTTATTTACCTTAGTCCAGAGTTGGGGGGATGAGTCATCATCAATCTTCCCTGTAAGCCCTGGGTGTTTTCAGTTTCTTTTCTGGACCCATGACACCTGAGGTCTGCACAACAAAGAAGCCCCTATGCCTCTGAGTCTAGGGGTCCAAAGGCAAAAGTGGAGGAGGAGAAGTAGCTTATGGGGCAGAGGAGAAGATGGCTGGAAATAAGGTGGGGTGGAAGAGAATGGTCTTTGTACAGAAGACAACCTGGGAGTCTTGGTGGAGAAGGGGCAGCTACCCCTAGATCCTGGGGAGCACCCGCAAATCTGGAGCCCTAGGCCATCAAGGTCTCTCCTACAAGGGTAAGAATGGCTTCATCTTTCATTGAAATCATTTCTAAATGCATTTGAACAAACTTAGCATTTTATTATTTTTATTAAAGTATTAAAAGTCTTTTTTAAATGATATACACCTGAAATGTATATAATGTTATAAATAAATGTTACTGCAATAAAAGATATATATATGTTTTTTCATATACAAAAAGTCTTTTTTGTCAGGGGGTGTGAGGAGAATGAGACAGTCTACTGGAGTTGCAACACCTAAGAAGTCCTCAAAAGAGGGTTGACATCATGGAGGGAAGGGCTTGGGACATGCTTTAAGGAGAGTTGGGTTCCATCTGCCTCACTACCCTCTTACCCCCCTTGTGAAACGGACAGACCAGCAGGCAGAAATCAGTAAGGACACACATGAACTCAACCACACCATCAATCAACAGGATATAACTGAGACCTATAGACTACTTTATCCAACACTAGCAGATTACACATTATTCTTAAGCTCACATGGAACATTCACCAAGATGGACCAAATTATGGGCTATAAAACGTACCTTAACAAATTTAAAATTGAAATCATACAATGTCTGCTCCCAGACAACAAAGGAATTCAGCTAGAAATCAGTAACACAAAGTTAACTGGAAAATCCCAAAATACATGGAGATTAAGCAACACACTTCTAATTAACACAAGTCAAAGATGAAATCTTAAGATAATTTTAAATTTTGATGTAAGTGAAAATGAAAACACAACTTATCAAAATTTGTAGGATGCAGTGAAAGCAGAGCTTAGAAAGAAATGCATCTATTTAAAAATATGCATATATGCATAAAATGCATAATATATGAATGCATGTATTAAAAAAGAAGAAAGATCTAAAATCATAATCTAAATTTCCAACTTAGGAAACTAGAAAAAGAAGAGCAAATTAAATCCAAAGTAAGAAGAAGAAAAGAAATAATAAGAATTAGAGCAGAAATCAGTGAAACTGAAAACAAGAAATCAACAGAGAAAATCAACAAAATCAGAATGTGGTTTTTTGAAAAGATCAAGAAATTAATATGCCTCTAGCTAGGCTAACTAATAAAAAAGAGAATGGATACAAATTACTAGTGTCAGAAATAAAACAGGAGACATCACTACAGATCCTGCAGGCATTAAAAAGAGAGGCTAGCCCCATGGTATATGGTTAAGTTTGGTGCACTCAACTTCAAGAGTTCAGATCCTGGGCACAGACCTACACCACTCATCAGCCATGTTGAAGTAGCAACCCACATACAAAATAGAGGAAGATTGGCACAGTTGTTATCTCAGAGCTAATCTTCCTCAAGCAAACAAGGAGGGAGATTGGTGATAGACGTTAGCTTAGGGTGAATCTTCCTCACCAAAAATAATAAGAATAAAGGAATGCTATGAACAACTCTATGCCCACCAAGTTGATCACCTGGATGAAATGAACAATTCTTGAAAGACACAATCTGCCAAAATACACACAAGAAGAGATAGATAAAGAGACCTCTGTCCATTAAAGAAATGGGATCAATAATTAATAACACTCCAAAACAGAAAGCACCAGGCCTAGATTGGTTCACTGGTGAATTCTACCAAACATTTAAGGAAGAAATTATACCAACTCTCTACGATCTGTCTCAGAGGATAGAAGGAGAGGCAATACTTCCTAACTCATTCTCTGAGGCTAGCATTACCCTGATACCAAAAACAAACAAAGACATTATGAGAACAGGAAACTACAGACTAGTATTTCTCATGAGCATACATGCAAATACCCTCGAAAAAATTAACAAGTCAAATCTATAATGCATAAAAAGAACTATACACCATGACTAAGTGGGATTTATCCCAGGTGTGCAAGGCTGGTTCAACATTTGAAAATCAATTAATGTAATCAATCACATCAACAGGCTGAAAAGGAAAACTCTTATGATCTTATCAGCAGATGTAAAAAAAGTATTTGACAAAAACCAACATCAATTCACGATAAAAATTCTAGGTAAATTAGGAATAGACAGGAACTTCCTCAGCTTGATAGAGATTATCTACAAAAATGTATAACTAATATCATAATTAATGGTGAGAAAGTTAGTTTTCCCACTGAGATCAGGAACAAGCCAGGGATATCCCCTCTCACCACTCCTTTCCAATATCATACTAGAAGTCCGAGGTAATGCAATAAGACTTTTTTAAAAAGGAAATAATAGGTATACAGATTGAGAAGAAAGAAATAAAGCTGTCTTTGTTGGCAGATGACATGATTGTCTATGTCGAAAATCCAAAGAATCAACAAAAAAACTGGATATATCACAAGCAATTATAGCAGGTTGCAGGATACAAGGTCAACATAAAAATGTCAATAACTTTTCTATATGTCAGCAAGAAACTAATGGAAGTTGAAATTTAAAACACTATCCAACTTACATTAGCATGAAAAAAAGAAATGGTGAGGTATAAACCTAACAAAATGTGCACAAGATCTATATAAGGAAAACTACAAAACTGATCAATGAAACCAAAGAATTAAAAAAATGGAAAGACACTCCATGTTCATGGATAGGAAGGCTCAGTATTTTCAAGATGTCAGTTCTTCCCAACTTGACCTATAGATTCAATGCAATTATAATCAAAATTCAAGCAAGTTATTGTATGGATATCAATAAACTGATTATAAAGTTTATATGGAGAGGCAAAAGAACCAGAATAGTGAAGAAAATATTGAAAGAGAAAAACACAATTGGAAGAATGACACTATGTGACTTCAAAAGGTAGCATAAAGCAATCAAAACAGTGTGGTACTGGTGAAAGAATAGACAAAGAGATCAATGGAACAGAATAGAGAGCTTAGGAATAGACCCACATAAATATAGTCTACTGATCTTTAATAAAGGAGCAAAGGCAATACAATGGAGCAAAGATACTCTTTTCAACAAATGGTGCTTGAACAACTGGACATCCACATGCAAAAAAATGAATCTAGGCATAGATCTTACATGCTTCACAAAAATTAACTCAACCTGGATCATAGGCCTAAATATAAAACACAAAGTTATAAAACTCTTAGAAGATAACCTAGGAGAAAACTCAGGTGACCTAGGGTATGATGATGACTTGTTAGGTACAACACCAAAGGTATGATCCGTGAAAGAAATCATTGACAAGCTGGACTTCAATAAAATTTGAAACTTCTGCTGTGTGAAAGACAACATTAAGAGAATGAGAAGACAAGCTACAGACTGGAAGAAAATATTTGCAAAAGACACGTCTGATAAAGGACTGTCAAAACAGTAAGAGAACAAACAGTCTGCTTGAAAAATGGGCCAAAGACCTTAATAGACACCTCATCAAAGAAAATATACAGATGGCAAATAAGCATATGAAAAGACTCTCCACATCATTTGTTATCAGGGAAATTCAAATTGAAGCAACAATGAGATACCAGTACACACTTAGAATGGCCAAAATCTGGAACACTGACAACACCAAACGCTGGTGAGGATGTGGAGAAACAGAAATTCTCATTCATCGCTGGTGGGAATGTAAAATGGTATAGCCACTTTGGATGACAATTTGGCAGTTTCTGACAAAACTAAACATACACTCTTACCATACAAGCTGGCAGTCACACTCCATGATATTTACCCAAAGGAGTTGAAAACTTATGTCCACATGAAAAACCTGCACATGGAACTTTATAGCAGCTTTATTCATAATTACTAAAACTTAGAAGCAGTTAAGATGTCCTTCAGTACATGAATGGACAAATAAACTGTGGTACATCCAGACAACAGAATATTATTCAGCACTAAAAATAAATTAGCTAGATCATGGTGGTTGATAGTGTTGTTTGTGTTTTAAGGAAACTAAGAGAAAAAAGAGAGTCTTTTCTTTTTCCCATGTATTTATCATTTCCAGTACTATGTGTTCCTACCCGAGGATTTAAGTTTTCATCTGGTATGATTTATTTCAACCAGAAGAAATCCTTATAGAGAGTTTTTTCTCTTTTTTTGTTTTGTAGTGGAGTTCTGTTTGAAACAAACTATGTTGGTTTTATTTTATGTGAAAATATCATTTTTTCCTTAAGAATATTTTTACTGGCATAAAAACCTGAGTTAACAGGTTATTTTCTTACAGCACATTAAAAAAAGTGATTTCATTGTCTTCCATTGTTTCTGATGATAAATTAGAAACATTTACTGGTCATTCTTCTAATTGTTCTCTTGTATGTAATGTCATTTTTTCTCTGGTTGCTCTCAAGATTTTCTGTTTACCTTTGGTTTTTGTCAGTTTTAGTAGGTGTGTTTTTATTTGTACATATCCTGTTTGGGCTTCATCAAGTTTCTTGAATCTATAAATTCATGTTTGCTTCCAAATTTTGGAAACTTTTGGGCCTATCTCTTTATATATTTTTTCTGTGCTGTCCTCTGTTTCCTCTCCTTCTGGGATTCCAATTATACACATGTATGATTGCTTGGATATTGTCCACAAGTCTCTGAGAATCTGTCCTAGGTGATCTTCAGAAGAACTCTACAAAATAGCTTTTCCCTTTCTCTTTTACACGTGAGGACACTGAGGTACATAGAAGTTTGGTGATCTGGCCAAGTTTACAGAAGCAACTAAGTGACAGAATCAAAATTAAAACAAACAATCCTTCTATTATAACTCAATGATTTAAGTTAGAATCTATTAATCCATACTGATATTAAACAGACAAATAAATAATTAGGGGGAGGGAGAGAGGGGAAAATTATTCTTTACTGGGGAATGATGCCAACTGATAAATGTAAAAGAAAGCATGGAGTTTGAAAAATTGCTATTTTGCAACCATAGTAGTAATAATTGATACTATGTGCTAAAACTAGTGAGTGAAAGTCTGCTGAAGAAAAGGATAGTTGCATGGTTTCAAAATATCTCCCCTCAAGTTCCTTCTCAATTATAATGGACAACAGTAACTTTGTAGTGGAACACCTGGCAGATGCTTCTTTAACCCAGTGATACAGTTGACATCACCCACAATCCTGATGTGATGCTCTGAGAAGGATGCAACATCACTTCCACAATATTCCTGCCATAAATGCATAACTCGAATCTAATCAGGAGGAGACTTTGGATAAACCCAAGTTGAAGGACTTTCTATAAAATAAAGGGCCTGTTCTCTAAAAAGTACCAAGGTGATTAAAGAGAAATAAAATCTGAGGAACTGTTCCAGATTAAAGGAGACTAAAGATACATGACAACTGAATGCAATGCATGTTCCTGGATTAGATCCTGGACTGGAAAAAATGCCCATAAATATGATTGTGACAAATTGGAGCATTTGAATAGGGACAGCAGAATTTGGTAAATATTCATTTTTATGATTTAGATTATTGTGCTCTATGAAAGAAAATGTCCTTGTTCTTAGGAAACACATTAAAAATTTTATGGGTAACAGGGTAGAGATATCTATGATTTACTTTCAAATCATTATATGCAGCAAATGTGGCAAAATGTTACCAGTTGGTGAATCTGGAAAGGGGTTTATAAGATTTTCTTGTGCTACACCTGAATTTTTCTCCAAGTTGGGAATCATTTCAAAATAAAAATTAAAAGAAAGCAAGTTATTCTGACTTTAAAACATCATAATTTATTTAGTATAGTCTTTAATAGTCAAACATTGATAGTTATTTCTCTATGAATATTTTGACCCTTTCTTGAAATCATTTCTTTCATGTCACCAGGCATTAGCATATCCTTAACATTATCTCCTTCTATTTGAAGACATTCCTGAAAGACATCTTTCAAGATCAGAAAGACTCTGAAATCTAGGGACTCTAGGATTTGCTGGAAAAATGTCAGTGTAATTTATGCCACAGACATTGGCCAACAATCTAACAATAATAAGGCAAACAGAGGGAGAGATGCCTTTATTTTTCTTTCACTTGGAAGAGCTCCCCATTCCTGCTGCTCTCTCCCTGTCCCTGGGTCTGGCAGAAAGATGGCTCCCTTAGACTGTGAGAGAAAAATGATGATGTGGAAACATTTTCATTCATCATCTCCCAAACCCTATAACTTCCCCTTTGGCTATACCCATCCTCCTCCCCAACCCTGGCCCAGGAGCCTTTCCTTCCTCCAACCTCAGCTAGAGCTTTCTCTCCCCTGGAGGTGCTCCTCAGTGGGAAGTGAGCCATTACTACCACAGGAGGGCAAAAGAGGAGAGAAAGAGGTCAGAGCCCAAGGCTGTGGGAGAAGGTACAGCAGGAATGAAGGAGGTTACAGTGAGAAGGACTTCCAAATGAGGGTAAGATATGAGTGATCAGAGGGGGACTGAGGACATCGCCAGCACCTCCATTTAGGATGGAAGGGAGAGCCTCGGGGACAGGGACAGAAAGCAAGGGCAGGGTCTGGATGAGATTCACCCCCACCCTCACCCTGGGTCACACTGAGAGGGTCCTTCAGGCCCAGGTGCTCCACCAGGAAGGTGTATCTCAGTTCCTCTCAGGGGAGGAGCCCCCACAGCTGCCCAGCCCTGGTGTGTCTTGTTCCCCCCAGGTCAGTTTCCCCTGAGTCCTGAGTCCACGTCAGGTGAGAGTGATGTTGGTAGGTGAGAAGCCAAACACCCTGCTCCCAGGGTCTTCCAGTTGGGTCACCACAACCCTGGGGGGCACTGGATATGAGAAAGAAAGAGCAGAGGGCAGGATGGGGAGGAGACCTCACCATAGCCTCTCTTCTATCCTAGTGTCCTCCACATCAAGAAGTCCAGGCAGTGACCTGGTCATGGGATACAGAAACTCAGATCCCCAATCCCTCCCAGTAAGTCAGGACTTTAGTCGCCTCCATTCCCACTGCAGCTGTAGTGTCCACCCCCATGTGAGCCAGGTGTGTGCAGAGGGCCATCCTGGAATGCTCTTCCCAAGTTAAGTGCCTGGCCCAGCCCCTCACCTCTTTCAAGACTTGCTCAAATCTCACCTATCTAACACCCCATTTCAAATTGTCACTGATTCCCCTAAACTCCCTCCCTCCTTCTCTTTTTCTTCTCTGTATCCTGTACCACTTTCCAATCTACTATATTATCACCTGAAATGGAAAACCTGAACTCTTTCAAATCTGGATCTGGGGCTGAAGTGCCAGGGGTCCCTTTCCCTGGTTTCGGGGTCATGTTTCTCTGTATGCTTGTGGCTTCCTGACCCACTGGTCCCAGGCCCCTAAGCCCCACAGCACCACCCAGTACTCATGGTTGTGCCACATGTGCACTGCAGACAGGAAGTGCCCAGTAACCAGCTGCCACTCCAGCTGCAGAATCTCAGTGCCCAAGGCCCAGGTGGAGGGTTGTAAGTGGTAGAGTCCTCATGGTCTACCCATAGTGCCAGAATCTACAGCTGCTGCCCATCTTGCTGCTGCAGAGGCTCAGCTGCAGGGATTGGGGCCCTGGGGAGCTTTCCCCTGGCCCATGTGCCCCACAAATTTGGGTCAGTTTTCAGAGTATAAGTGATATTTGGTGGGGGAAGGGGGTGCTGCATGGCCTTGAGTTCAAGGGTTGAAGTGTCAGGAAGCAGGGCCTGGGAGGATCTATAATGAAGTTCCTGGTCACCAGAGGAGAAAAATAGAGGTGGGATACCTGGGTCCTAGTGTATTGGGAGTGGGGAGGGTGTGGGACTGCCCCAGGAGTGCAGGAGATTGAATGGAAGAACTCAGGAGTTTTCACTATTGCAATCCAGGGGCATGGGGGTCAGATGCCTGGGCCAGACTCACCACTGAGCTCCTTGTAGCCCATTATGGTCTTCAGACCCCATACTAAGTCCTGAGTGGGACACTCCAGGAACACAGTCTCCTTGGCTGCCAGGAGCAAGGCCACCTCCTCACCTATGGCTCTAGGACCTCCTGTTCTGGGAGGGCAGCTCATGCTTCATAGGCAACACAGAGCATGCAGTCCAGGTAGCTGAGAGTTGTGAGTGCAGGAAGCCTGGGGCTGGACTGGGTCTCGGCTGTGAGGTCAGAGCACAGGGAGTGGGTCCCTGAAACATCCAGGGCTGGGCCCCTTAGCACCTGCTTTTAGCTCTCCTTTTCACAGCACCCCAGAAACTCCCCTGTGCCTTTCTAGTAAGATCTGATTTTTACTCATACTTCACCTCTGACACCAAAGGTGTGGGTTTTTCCATATCAAGCAATTGTCTAATTCTCTGTGGACACCAACTGGACATCCTATGATTCAATTTAATTCTGACACTAACTACCCGGAGTTAATGCAGACCCCACAGGCTAAGGGCTCAGTTGCACAAGACCACCTCGCAACTTCAGACTATAGTTGCAAACAGTGTATCCCCAGAGTACCTACACTTCTGTCTGACTTAGCTGCAAATTGGGAATTCCCTTGATCCCCTACCTAAGGTTTGATAACTTGATAGAATGGCTCATAGAAGTCAGAAAGGAACTTTACTTACTATTTTTGGTTTATTATAAAGGATACAACTCAAGAACAGACAAATGGAAGGGATGCATAGGGCAAGAAATGGGGGGTGGCTTGGAACTTCGGCACCCTCTTCTGACATGTCCACCTCCAAGCACCCCCACGTGTTCACTAACACAGAAGGTCTCTGAATCCCATTGTTTAGGGGTTTTATGGAGGTTCTATTTCTTAGATATGATGGATTAAATCATTGGCCATTGGTGATTAACTCAATCTCCAGCCCATCTCCCCTCCCTAGAAGTTGAGGGGTGGGGCTGAATGTTCCAACCCTCTAATCACACGGTTCGCTCCTCAGGCAAGAAACCCCCATCCTGAAGTTATCTAGGGACTCCAGCCACCAGCCATCTCCTTAGTATACCAGAAAGACACTCTTGTCACTCTGGAGATTCCAAAGGTCTTAGAAGCTCTTGTATCAGGAATTGGGCACTAAGGCCAAATATTACAACAAACGATTCTCCTATCACCCCTATCACTCAGGAAGTTACAAGGGTTTTAGGAGCTCAGTGCCATGAACTGGGGATGAAGACCAAATATATATTTCTTAATATATCACAATATCACACCATCCCTACACTCACACACACCTTCCTACTCAACCCTTCCCATTTTTCTCTCCTCCTTGGTTCCTTCATCTCTCCTCCTCTCTCTCATTCTATTATGTCCCATTTCTTCTCCCTTCTCCTCTCCAGAGCCTCCCTCCTTCCTACACATGACACCTCAGGGGCTACTCTCCCCAAATATCACGGTTAGAAACTCACAGGCTGATTCTTGGGATGAGTGGCCTTCACCCCAAGAAGTAGCAGTAAGAGCAAGGGAGGAGATCCAGGAGTCCAAGGGCCCATCCTGGAAGATGAGGGACTGGGTCTTGGGATACAGAGGGTTTTCAGGTGGGTCAACCCCACACTTGAATCCTGGCTATTCTGGTCTGGAGGCTTGGCTCTGCCCTGGGGACAAAGTGCAGAGGTACTCAGTGGTGAGAGGAAATATAAATATCAACCTGGATTTTGGAAAGCTGAACAGGCCCTGAACCTGATCTATGAACTGGACACCCCCCAGTGCGCAGAGCCCTGTACAAGGGCTGGAAGCAGAGGGAGACTCTGGGAAGGTCCCGGCTGAGGAGGAGAAAGGGGAGCTGGGTCTTCCGTCCTCAGCCCTGTGGCCTCATGGGAGTGCTGCCACTCTGGGCTCTTGGATTCTGGTGGCAACTCTGGAGAGATGAAGGCTGTGGGCTGAGTGGAGCAGAGGTGGCTGACCTGGGGTCTGGGCATCCATGTGGGGATGAAGATTCCTTCTGAGCAGCCCTGGACTATGCAGAGGTCAGGCTCGCCTTCCTTGTCTTGAGACATGAGAGCAATAGTGGAGCAACAAAAGCTGTCTCTGGAATTCTTCCTGTAAATATGATCCGCATAGAATCCAAACACACGGAGTCCATTCAAGGCCTAAGTTGTCTCCATGTTGAGCACACCTGACTTTATTGGGTTGTCAAAAGTGTAACTCTGGCATTTATGGAAAGTTCAATGATTTTAGCAAATTCCAAAAGAATTATGTACAATTTTATGTCTTATGTCTCTGGCTGTGTTTTTGAAAAGGCAGAAAGATCAATGAAAAGAGACCAAAAATCTCCTCCTGAAATTCCCAAATCCTTTTCCACATCAGTCACTTAGACCTGGAGAGCCAATACTGAAGGACACATGGAAGGATTTGGAGAAGGAAGCCTCTCTTTGAATCAGCAAGGGCACAATTATTGTGGGCATTTTCCTGCTCTCTGTCTACTTTGAGCAGGTTCACTCTGCAGGTGAAGCACAGCCCTGGTCTCCCCCAGAGGCCTCAGTCCCTCACATCTTCTCACTGCCCCACGTCAGAAGCATCTGTTTTACTTACACTAGTTTTCACAGATTTCTTTCTTTTTTCTGTGGTGTGACCACTAATACAATACACAGGCAAGAGCCTATAAAAGAAGGTAAAAGGTTTTTACTCACTCCAGTTACTTATGAATGAGGAAGTATGATTATTAGGGTCAGTGGCAGATATGAACAGAGAAAGAGACAGACAAAGGTCAAGGAGACAGACATAGACAGAGGTAGAAAGGCACTCACACAGCATGTGAATATACCCACCCATCCATTCCTTCATCCATCCATCCATCTAACCACTCACCTACTGACCTTTGCAAGGTAAACACATCAACAATTTTAAATTTATGTCCTGACAGAAGTCACAGGATTTTCCTTGTTGGCTCACACCTGCACTCATTGATCTGTCCAGTTGATACATTTGCTGAGATCTGTCCACATTCTGCCATGGGTGCTGAGCATTGGATCATGAACAGGAACAGACACCTGTGATCCACACACACCAGGCCCAGTCCTCTGCTTTGTTATGAGATGCCCTTGTCTCCCAAAAGCTCTTCTGTTTGGTCCTTGGGAAAAATCCCTGGCTCACCTCCCTATTGACACATGGGAGACTCAGTCATCCTGGAATGATCACTATCTTTGAATCAAGCATGGATGTTTCAGCATTTACCCTGTGTCAACCACTTGCTAAATGTCCTTTCAATGATTTTCTCATTTAGGATTTGTTAAAAAAGGATTTGGTTGGGGACCGCCTGGTGGTGTAGTGGTTAAGTTCGTGTGCTCCACTTCGGCAGTCTGTGGTTCACGGGATCGGATCCTGGGCATAAACCTTGCACCACTTATCAAGACACACTACGGCAGCATCCCACATAAAACAGAGGAAGACTGGCACAGATGATAGCTCAGTGACAATCTTCCTCAAGCAAAAAGCACGATTCACAGCAGATGTTAGGTCAGGGCCAATCTCCCTCACAAAAAAAGGATGTGGTTACACCCCCAAGAACGTTGTTCATGAGAACCCTGAAAACAAGGACACCTCAGGGAAAAGGCCCTCTCTGATTTCTCCCAGAACACCTCATTTCATCTTCTCATCTGTGTTCATTTGGTTGCAAGGTGACTTCCATTTCCCCTGACTTTATTGCAAGAAGTATAAACACTTGCTCAGTAAATAAGTTCTTTGGAAAATTCAGACTCTCAAACACTTGCCCCAGGAATCACACACATTAGAAAGACATAGGTCTGTACTTCCTCAATCCCTGAGATGCTGTATTTTGATTTCTGTGTGTCCACTGAAAGTAAAATTTGACTTTTTAATCCCATTCGGTTTCCGGAAATGAGCTGGATTTTCAGTGTATTTCCCTCTAGAAAGTAAATTACAGAGGAAATTTGTCCAAATCCACTGACAACACCAAATGCTGATGAGAGTGTGGAGCAACAGGAATCTTCACTCAGTGCTGGTGGGAACGCAAAATGGTACAGCTGCTTTGGAAGACTGTTTGGTGGTTGGTTTCTGACAAAAGTGAACATACTCCTACCATGTGATCCAACAATTGTGTTCCTTGGTATTTAGCCACAAGAGTTGAAAGCTTATGTCCACACAAAAACCTACACACTGATGTTTATAGTAGCTATATTCATAACTGCCCAAACTTGGAATCAACCAGGATGTCCTTCAGTAGGTGAATGGATAAATAACCTGTGATACATCCAGACAGTGGAATATTATTTGGTGCTAAAAAAGAAGTGAGCCATCAAGGCTTGAAAAGACATGGAGGAACCTTAAATGCTTATTACCAAGTGAAAGAAGCCAGTCTGAAAAGGCTACATACTCTATGATTCCAACCAAATGACATTCTGGAAAAGGCAAAACTATGGAGACAATAAAAAATCAGTGGTTGCCAGGAGTCAGGGGAAGGAGAGATGAATAGGTGGAGCACAGAAGATTGTTAGGACAATGAAAACGTTCTATATGATGCTATAATGATGGATATATGTCATTATACTTTTGTCCAAACCCATAGAATGCACAACACCAAGAGCGAACCCTAAGATAAACTGTGGACTTTGGGTGAATACAATGCGTCAATCTAGGTTCATCCTTGATAAAAAAATAGATCATTCTGGTGAATAATATTGACAATAGGGGAGGCTATACATGTGTGGGGCCAGAGGGAATATGGGAAATCTTTGTACCTTCCTCCCACTTTCATTGAAAATCTAAAACTGCTATAAAAAAAAAAACAAAGTCTTTAAAAAGTTAAAATGAAAAGAAAAACTAAAACAAAACAAAAAAGATGGAACCAGAATTGCAACAGTGTGATCAGGACTTTGGAGACCTACACAGCACTTGGCCTTGATATCCTGGGATGCCAGACTTAAGGAGGGCTCATCTTCTGGGTAAAACAAAACTCTGGCTCTCCATTTTTGGTTTTTATCTCAAAATCAAAATTTCAAAATACCAAGAGACAGAGTTCAGCCAAAGGAACTTACTCTCTTTTACTCCTTAGAAAATGCACTGCCAAGGAAAATCCATTTTGTAGTGGGCTAAAGTGTGTCCCTCCAAATCCATAGGTTGAAATCCCAACCCCATGCCTCAGAACGTGACTGCATTTGGAGATAAGGTCTTTAAAGAGGTAATTAAGCTTAAAGGAGGTTATTGAGGAGGGCCGTAATTCAATTTGACAAGTGTCCTTATATAAAGGAGGTTAAGGCACAGAAACACACAGAGGAAACACCATTCAGAGTCAGGATGAGAAGACAGCCATCTACAAGCCAAGGAGAGAGGCCTCAGAAGAAACCAAGGACAAGGCCCAGCTGGTACATTGATCTGAGGCTTCTAGCTTCAGAACTAGGAGAAAATAAATTGCTGTTGTTTACACCACCCAGTCTGTGGCACTTTGTTATGGTGGCCCTAGCAAACCAAGACATAGATATTAGCTTTTTTGCCCTGTATCTGAATGTGAGGCTCTTCAAGAGTATGAATTGTCTGGAACTCCAAAGCATAGAGTGGAACAACTGACAGTTGACAAAGGTGGAAGATGAAGGGCTGTTTGCAAGACACCGTGGGTCACATTAGGTGACACACTAAAATGGACATGTTCCCATTACTTTTCAGTTTCACTCAGAACAAAAATTGTGGCCCTAATCTGTATCTAATCACAAGCTATGTTTAACTTATTTGAGATATTGAGAGAACAAGACCCACAGAATTGCAGTTGCTCTTAGCACTGTATCCAACCAGGGAACACACTTCACTGTGAAGGAGGTATAGGATGGACCAGGACCGTGCGATCCACTGGTCATATCACAATCTGCACCATCCAGGGGCTGCTGGCCACACAGACTTGGGACAGACCTTCTGAAGGCACAACTGAAGCACCAGCTTTGAGCAAATGTCCTGAAGGATGGGGTTACCTCTTACAGGACACAGTGTATTTATTGATTCAGAGACTTCTGTGTGGTGTGTGTTCTCAATAGGAAGACAATGTGGATCCAGCACCAAGAAGTGGAAGCAAGTAGGGCACCAGTTACCCTCATTTCCAATCATTCACTGGAGGATTTTGTACTTCCTGTCTCCACAATTCTGGGGTGTACAGGATAGGAGGTCCTGGTTCCCAAACCAAAAGGGAGGCACTCTTACAAGGGGATGTGACAAGGGTCCCATTGAAATACATATTGCCACCAAGGAAATTTGGGCTCCATGTGCCCAGAGACTATGAGGTAAGGAAAAGAGTCTTCCTTTTCTTAAAGGAGAGGTAATCAATCCTGATCTGCAGGAATGGATGGGGCTGTGTCACACAATAGGGGCAGGAGGAATACATGTGGAACCCGAGTGATAGACTTTGGGTCCTCCTGGTTCCCTCTTGCCCTGTTGTAACTGTGACTGGACACATGCAGAAACCCACCCTGAGAAGGGTTAGAGTTCCAAGGGCCTAGACCCCGAAGGTACAAAGTTTTATGTCACATGCCCCAGGTAAGCCACAAGGGTCCCCACTCCTGGGCACTGAAATCCATGGCAGCATTTGTGCAGAGACCCTGCTTCCCATGGACTGTTCCCAGACAATGTCTGGTCACAGCAGGGACACTAGCAGGCTCATTTCTGGGAGACATGGGGCTCCTCTGATGGCCAACTGTGGCTTGAGGACTCCCTGGGTCCTTACTCAACTTCACTTAGATTGCCTGGCTGTCTACAATAGTCCTACATACCTTCTCTCCTGACCAACACTTGCAATCAGACTTGCATCTCCCTCTGCTGGCTCTCCTAACATTTTCTGACTCCCTCTCCATGTTCTCTGACTGGTGTTTCCTCCAATAGAATACTGCTGCATTTAAGCCCATTTGGCATCTGCTTCTTGGAGGACTCAGAGTAACAGAATCATTTTCATCTGTATAGTAATGACCTATTGCTTATTCCATCTTGTAAAATCCTCTCTTTATCCAACGTCTCCCACAAGCGTCTGTTCCATTTTGCTTGTCTTTTTAGTATCTCCTTGAGGTAACAGATGTTTATTTTTTCAAGCCACTAAGGTTTAGGGTAATTTATTATGCAACAAAGCAAACTAACAACTACTCTCTGTTTTTATCAGTCCACCCCGCCCACCTGTATTTCCTTGTACTTGAAAATGTTCTCTCTCCTCTGTTTCCAATTCCTCTCCTGTTTTCTCTTTTATTTTCTTTCATCTTTTCTCCTTCCCTCTCTCCCTACCTCCATCCTCCCTTTTTCCTTTTCATTATGGAAGAACCCAAACATATGAAATGACATTATGTGGTTATGCTGAAAGGAAGCATTATCTGGCCCTCTATGCTAAAAGTACAATGCCAACTTATATGGAATAAAAGTAAATAAAGTTATTAATAGAATCTGAAAAAAAAATGCCTGGGTGATTCTGCAGCCAAGGCAGTGGCTTTCAACTCTTATTCCTCCCCTTCAGCTGAGCTTTTTATCACAGAACAATCACACAGGCAACATGAACTCTTACACATTCCTGGTAGAAGTTTAAATCGTGTACAAGTGCTTTGAAAACCAAATTAGCAAGATCTAGAATGGTTGAAGTACACTCCCCACACAATCCAGTGATCCTCCTCCTGATCACACACTCTGGGGAATTTCTTGCCTATGTGCCCCAGAAGACATGTACACTAGTGTTTACAGCAAAAACTGGAATAACTACATATGCAGCAAAAGGAAAATAGAAAAACTGTGGTATAATCATAAAATATAAAACTTCAGCAGTAAAAGTGAATGAACAACAGCCTCACACATAAGAGATAACTCTCCTATGTAAAGCTGAGGCACAGAAGAATCCATGCAGTACGAATTCACTGTACAGGAAGTTCAAAAACAGGCAAAACTAAATAATATTTGATTTGGGGATATAAACATTTATTGTAAAATCTTTAGAGAAACTCAAGGGAATAATAAACGCAAGATCAGGACAGAGGTTACATCTCAGGGATGGGATTGGGGAGACACTCATGGTGGCTTCATAGGTTCTGTTTCTTACACCAGTGGTGGGTGCCTGAGTATTTACTTGGTCATAACTCCATAAGCTGACATTTTTCAAACTGCAGCTTATGAACCATTGCTGATTAATTTTTTAAAAATGAAAGAGGAAAGAAAATACCAAAGTTCATTGCAAGGATCCTTAGCAAGAACTGCCCACCTTGGAACAAAGCCACAGCCAATGTTATGAACCATATGAGAGAGAGGGCCAGGATGCCATAAAACATAGCATTGGCTAGAAATAGCTCATGTGATATTTTACTCACTGGCACTCTAGGATTTTCTGGTATACCGTGTTCAATCTGATGAGCAAGGCAATTCTATATTGTGAAGGATCTGATGTGTTAGTTGCATTTGATCTCATATGGAACTGAGTTAAATACTTCCATAAAAATGGAAAAGCACATTGTTGACCAATGTAAACTAAACTGGAAAACCTTAGAAAGGGATAACCAGTGACAATAGAAAGTGTGAATGGAAAACACAATACAGCTGCTTTATAAAAAAACTTTAGGGGCACATAGTAACAGTGCTTTTTAGAATCACATTGGCGTCCAAATCACTTCTATCAAATCTCATTCCAAAACACAGGGAAAGATGTTAAATTTATTATGGGATGCCAACTGAATAGCTAGTTTTTTAGAAAACTTTGTTCCTAGATTGGAGTTAACCAATTCTGCCTACTGCATCCCACTAAAATTGTTATCATGATGCTAAGCTAGGTGTACAGACTGAGGTATGAGATTCATATTATTCTAACTGCAAAGCAATTTCATTAGGCAACTATTTTTGAAGATGATTTTCAGTAAGAAAATTGGTATTTTAGCCAGTATTTTTGACATTCTTAACAACCTAAATTTGAAACTTCTAAGGAAAAACAAAGTTATTATTTTAAAGGCATTATTGTTATGGCACCCACTTCTTGGAACTATTGGATTCACTTACTACGTGTTCTCAAGTTTGTTGCAACTTACTGAAGGGAACACTATTATTAAAGGTAATTGCAAAAAAACCTTACAAATATTGTTGTATCTCCTTTTCTGTCTCAAACTTTTAATCATTACTTTCCAAAAGAGAAATGAAAAGCACTAAATAAAATTAATTACATAAAAGAAGCATTGATTTACAAAATCCTGCAACAATATCTAATTTAAATTTTGGTTTTAACATGTACATAAATTCTTTGATACTCCTCCCTTCCAGAGGTGGAGCTTAATTCTCTCCTCTTGAGTGTGAGCTTCACTTAATGACTCACTGCCAACTGACAGAGTAAGGCTGATAGAATGGTGTGAGACTCTGGGTCTAGGACATAAAACACATTGCAGCTTCCATCTTGATTACTCTCTCTTTCAGATCACTTGCTTTGGGAGAAGCCAGTTGCTGTCATTGGCTGCCTTATGGAAAAGCCCACATGCCTAGGAACTGAGGCCTCCTAGTACCATCCAGGAAGGAACTGAGACCTCTTCCAACAGCCATATAAGTGAGCCATGCTTCCTCCAAATCCAACACTAGTCAAACCATCAGATAATGCAGCCCTGGCAGACACTTGACTGCAATCTAGAGAGAGGCCCTGAGCCTGGAGCACTCAGGTAAACCTCTCCTGGATTGCTGACCCTGGGAAACTGCAGGAGATAATACTGATTTGCTGTTTTGAGCTTCCAGGTGTTGGGTAATTTGTTATGCTGCAGTACATAACTAATACAGCGTCCAAAAGAGAGTGAATTATTGTTAATTAATAAAATTAATTATTGTTTCCTCTAAATTGATTACGCAACATTAAACATGTCATTTGGTTTTAAGATATAAGAAGCATTTCCATGGCCAATAGACAGGATGCATTTTATTACCATTCACAATGATCTATTTACTAGAACTTCAATTTCCAACTGTGACCCAACTAAACATGAAAGGAAGAACTAGGCCGTGCTAGGCTGATTCTATCATGGTCCACAATGACTATCCCCTACTTACTCACCTTCTCCCCAGTTATTCAAACATTAATGTAGCTGCTGCTATGAAGGGATTTGGCAGATGTAACTAAGGTCTCAAATCAGTTGACCTTAAGACAGAAGGATTCTCCTGGGTGGGACTGTGCTAAACAGGTAAGCCCTTAAAAGGACTGGGTTCTTGGGCTGGCCCCATGGCTGAGTGGTTAAGTTCGCGTGCTCCGCTGCAGGCGGCCCAGTGTTTCGTTGGTTCAGTACCTGGGCGCGGACATGGCACTGCTCATCAAGCCATCTTGGGGCGGCGTCCCACATGCCACAACTGAAGGGACCCACAGCGGAGAGTATACAACTATGTGCCGGGGGGCTTTGGGGAGAAAAAGGAAAAAAATAAAATCTTAAAAAAATAAATAAATAAAATTTTTTAAAAAAAAGGACTGGGTTCTTCCTGAGCAAAGAGATTCAAAGCATGAGAGGGGTTCAATGTGAGGGAATTTCTCCATTGTGAGCTTTGAAAATGGAGGCCACATGGCAAAGAATGCTGGTGACAACTAGGTGTTGGGAGCAGTCCTGCTCTGGCTCCTTGCTGACAGTTGTCAAGAAAAGAAGGCCCTCAGTTCTACAACACAAAAAAAGTGAATTCTGCTGACAACCTCTGTGTAAGCTTAGAGGAAGATCCTGAGCTCAGGAAGAGAACCCAGCTTTGTGAGACCCTGAACAGAGAACCCATCTACACCACGCCTGGATTTCTGACTAAGGAACTATAAGTAAATAAATGGGTGTTTTTTGAGCCACTAAATCCCGGTAATTTGTTACACTGTAACAGAAACTAATACACAGGGCTCATTGTGCAGCAGATAAGCACATAGCATTTTTTTCCACTAGAATGAATTTATGAACGTATATGCACACTAGTTGCATGAATTACAATGTTTTCTTTTTTGTATTTTTCATGTTATGATTTTTATGTAGTGCAATTACATTTTAATACAATCGTATTTCATTCATTCATTCATTCAACAACTAATTTAGTGCTTAGGATGTACCAGGAATGGCTTTATGTGCTGGAGATACAACTTTGACCCAAATAGCCCAAAGTCCTAAGCCAAAACTGTGCTCATGTGCATTGCATTCTAGAGGCTTCCCAAAAATGAGATGGAGACACTAGAGCATTCTAGTAAAGAAATGACACATCGTAACTCACATTAGCTGGATTGCTGTCCTCTGTGGGGAGAACAGTGCACAGATGGCAGGTGAGGAGGTGGCGCTGGTGCCACAATTCAGGAGTGAGAGGGTGGTGGAGACTAAGGGGAGACGAGGGCCTGAGGGGTGAGAGGACAGAGAGAAGGGCTGGAGGAGCAGGGGTGGGGAAAAGAAACAGGTAAAGAACTCTAAAGCAGTGGAATTCTCAGATCTAAACATACATACTGTTTTATTGATCTTTAATAAATATATCTACAGACCTAGTAGAGTATTCTTGGTATTTAATACATTCTTTGGAGCTGCCTAAAAACTAATTGCCTCCTTTTGTTAATCAGCTTAAGAAATAATAAATGTCCTAATAAAATATGCACACTGCTTAACGTGAATAACTCATAAAAACAGGCAATTCAGGGGGCACTGGTGAAGCGCATTTCGACTGCCTCGAACACCTTCAACACTGAGTTGATTCAAGTTTGTACCGTGCTCCTGGTTGAAATATACAGAAACACATTGTGCCTTCATGCGTTTCTTTGTCCTGAGGATCTGTGGGGACTCACACAGACAAACTCAGGGCTATAGAATGAAGAGCATTTTAAAACACATCCACCTGGAGTCCAGATATACTGTCCAAAAAGTAAAATTTAGGAGGTTTGTGAGTCTGACTGCAGTGCTGTGTAGACACGTTTCTGTAGGAAGGGGCTAAAATCACTTCTTTTACAGATTACATTCCTGCTGTTCAGAGGCAGGGAGGCCATTTCAGGGAGAGGGATTCCAGTAAGAGGAGAAGAAGGGGCTGAGCCCAGCCTGGGGGTCTCTCCCTGGTTTCCTCAGACAGCCCCTGGGCCAGGACTCAGGGAGACGGTGTGACAAAGAGCTCTCGGTGCAGGAGGAGAGGGGTCAGGGCAAGTCCCAGGTCCCCCGACGTGGCTCTCAGGGTCTCAGCACGAGGGCAGTGTCTGGGGCAGGAAAGCTCAGTGTTGGGGAGGCCCCTTCTCCCTGAGTTTCATTTCTCTCTCACACAACCTGTGTCAGCTCCTCCTGCCTAGAGACTCATGACGCGGCCTCAGTTCCCACTCCCATTGCGTGTCCGGTTTCTAGAGAAGCCAATCAGCGTCGCCAGGGCTCCCAGTTGCAAAGTCTCCACCACCATTCAGAACGACCCTGAGAATGAGGGTCAGGGGGCCCCGAACCCTTCTTCTGCTGCTCTCGGGGACCCTGACCCTGACCAAGACCTGGGCGGGTGAGTGCGGGGTCGGGAGGAGGCGGCCTCTGCGGGGGGCGGAGCCAGGGGACCTCGTGGCGGGGGCGCAGGACCCCCAGGGAAGGCGCGTCTTCGCTGACACCTGCCCAGAGCCCCCCATCTCGGCCCTGCCCCGTCCTGACCTCTCCCTTTACCCACCCCTTCCTCTTCCCGCCTGTAAGTCCCTGCCCTTCTCCGTCCGCCGCCCCTTTCCCATCTCACTACCCCCTAGTCCCCTCCCGCGTCCCGGCCCCATCACCTGCGGACCCGGGGACCCGCGCCGGGAGGAGGGTCGGCCGGGTCTCAGCCCCTCCCCGCCCCCAGGCTCCCACTCCCTGAGGTATTTCTACACTGCCATGTCCCGGCCCGGCCGCGGGGAGCCCCGCTTCATCTCCGTCGGCCACGTGGACGACACGCAGTTCCAGCGGTTCGACAGCGACGCCGCGAGTCCGAGGGCGGAGCCGCGGGCGCCCTGGATGGAGCAGGAGGGGCCGGAGTATTGGGAAGAAGAGACGCGGACCTACAAGGACATTGCACACAATTTCCGAGTGGAACTTAACGTTTTGCCTGACTACTACAACCTTAGCAAGGCCGGTGAGTGACTGGGCCAAATCCAGGTCACGATTCCCCATCCCCACGGAAAGCCCGGTTTCATGTGAGTTTTTGGTCTCGTCTGAGATTCACCCTATCCACCGATTATGAGGTAGACTCTGATAGACTTAAAAAGACGTTTATTTGAGGTTTGTTAGAACTGCAGCACGGGGAAAACACCAATTCAAGTAGCCCTTGAACTGTGCTTTGCACCATTGAAAGGGAGAAGGGAAGGCTTTATAGTCGTGGCTAATAAGGGCAAAGAAGAGAAAAGGGAAGGAATGTCCTTTAACAAGTTGCAGGCACTAGATAATCATGAGGGTGCAGGTCCCTTTAAACAAGCCATTAAACTTAGGAATATGGGAGATGACTGATAGGAATGAGATCTCTGTCCTGATAATCTTATCGTCCTTGAGAATGAGGTCTCCATCGAGATCATCTTAGTGTCCTTGAGAAGACTTGCAGACACGTTTCAGGTACTTAATGAGTTCAAGAGCTCTTCTGAAAGAGGAATTTGTTCTACTCCTTTCTGTGCCTGCCCCACTCCATGTTAGTACCTTAACATGAGAGACTCCATCTTTTTTCCATTCCATGGCTCCCCCTTTTCATCAGAATCAACCAGAATGGTAGCACTGATAATCTTTATTAGTTCTTTGTGATCAGGGTGGATGGCACCTAACCTGGATCCCTTTAGTCCCTCAGTGAGGGGAAATAGGAATGAGGTTATAAATACTCTCTTATTTATTGTTAAGCAGAGCCACATTTGAGCAACAAGGCAGACAAGATGAGGGAAGGCCAAATTCATGAGGATGTGTATATACTTGGGAAATCAAGTGCACATATTGGCTCTGGTCTTCATAAGACCATCACGTTGGCCTGAATGCTAGCTGTACAACACTGAGTGAAGAAAACAGTGGTTAGTTTAAATATCATGATCAATACAAAGATTTCAAGTAGTAATAGAATTAGGAGTTGTAATCTGGACCACGGAAATGTGCTGATGCGTGTAGCAAGCCAACTAAATAAAAACTGTACAAGTCCATCTGGCTTTGAGGAAAAGGGAGATTAGTGGCATTTGCTTATTTAGGGCAAATCCTTTCTTGCATCCAAGGGAAAACCTAGAGTGCAACGACCTAACCACCCAGGTGGAAGCCAGGGCCGAAGGTTTGTCCCATACGTCCAGCAGTTAGGCTGATTTTTGTGTAAAGTGAAGGAATGAGCCCACTGTAAAAAGATGTTGCTCTCAGGCTGCCATTCAGACATGGTTTTGGAAAAACAAACATAGAATCAGAAAAATCTTAAATGACAGTTGAACAGTATGACAATGCTCATATTAAAATAGTTGTAGAAGTACATATACAGGCCTGACCCTGGGTCTTGGGACAGCTGTCTGCCTCAGATGTCAGCAGCTTCTCTTCCTAGACAGTTTCATTTGGAGGTCTCCAGGGTTTCTACAGGACCAGATGTCAGGTGGAAATTTTTTTAGCTGTGAGATGTATCTCCAAGCTTAAATGCCTTCCAGATCTGCAGCAGTATCAGTGGTTAGGAGCACTTGGTAAAGTCTTTTCCAATGAGGCTCAAGGGTTGTCTTCTTCTGATGTTGCTTCCAGAATACCCGGTTACCAGGCTCTAGACTGTGACCAACAGGATCCTTTAAATTAAAATCCAGGAAAGCTGCTTTATTCTGTTGATGATAGGCTTGAATATAAAACATTAGAGACTTAGAGTAGGTAGTCATACTACCATAATACAACAAGGGATCAGCAGAAGGTTGTGGACCAATAGACACTGATCTGCTGGTGACCATCCCATGTGGGATTAGTTCATGTTTTCCAAAGAGAACACTGCAAGCAGTGGGCGAGACCAAAGGCAATACCTTAGGTCAGAGGATCCACTCTGTAGGTGTATAACAAAACCTCAAAGACAATTAGCAGGACTAGAATCCAGCATCTGCAAAGGTGCAACATGATTTTTCCATCCACAGTTACACTCATTTTTTACCAAAGATAATCACAGTAAAACTGATTTATTTACATTAAAAACTTGGCCTGATTATTTATGTAAGTGAAAATAAGAATATTAACAGAGAGATTCTGAATTCTAGAGGGATCAGGAAGGAAAAATAGTAAATGTTTCATCTTTGTTTACAAAGGTGTATCTTACCAAATTGTTGATAGCTTAAGAGAAAAGATTTCTTTAAATCCAGTTCAGTTTTATGATCCAAAAGTTCATCAGAAACCTATATTCTGGAGTTAAGTATCAGAGTCCTTTCCATGAATCTCTCTGAAGATGAAACATATTTGCAAAAGCATCAGAGTATGGGGCTGGCCCCATGGCTGAGTGGTTAAGTTCACGTGCTCCACTTCGGCAGCCCAGGGTTTTGCCAGTTCAGATCCTGGGCACAGACATGGCACCGCTCATTAGGCCATGCTGAGGCAGCGCCCCACATGCCATAACTAGAAGGACCCACAACTAAAATATACAAGTATGTCTGGGGGGGCTTTGGGGAGAAAAAGCAGGGAAAAAAAGCATCAGAGTAAAACAATAACTGTCTGTAAGTGACAAAAGACATGGTTAAAGATATGATTATAATGCAGTTGACAAGGAAATCTAGTTATTTCTATAACACACATTTTAAGATAATGACTAGAATTATACCAGGACATATCAGATTTTTCAGAATTTTATATAATTTTTAAGACACTTAGATTAATATCATTCACCCACACAATATAACCTAAAATGTTTATCATTGTTTATTTGACAATGCTCCCCATGCAATTTATCATACCAAATAAACCTAATTAGCTTAGTATCTCCCTCTTTATAGGAAGAGAGAACAAATTCTAGAAGTCCCAGGGACCTGCTGGAAATTCTCAGTTTCTTTCGGATCAGAAGAAAGACTTTATTTAGGATTTTAATTTTGGGGAAGTTTGTCAATAATATCAAAAGGTTTTAAAACACTTGGTCAAATAGGATCATGGGTCACTGTGCAACAATGCTTAGTTATCCATTTAACCCAAGTGACAACAGAAGATGTTAAAGGCACTCCTAGAGAGTTAAACAGTTAAAAACAACAACAACAACAAAAACCTTAGCTGTCTTAATAGAGACCTCAGCTTTTTGAACATAGGAAATTATTTTGACAAACCATAGAATCCTTGCCTTTTAGGTCGACTTAATCAGAGGTGAAGAAAAACCTTTCAGAATCTATCGAGAGCAAACTAAAAGTCTAAGGAAACTATCCTTTTCAGAGAGAGAGAGAACTAAATTCTAATTTTGCACCAGCTTAGTTTTCATATTAAAACTCATTTACTTAATTAAATTCGTTTCGATCTTAGCCACCATGACCATGCACAGAACTCTTTTCTCAGGGTTCTTCTTTCACAAATCTGCTATAACTTTCTCTTTTACATTCAGAATTTGTCCCATGCCTTCCCTCCTTCCTAGTACTTTAGGACAATTTATTTTCTTAACAAAACAAACAAAAATATCTCTACTACTTATACCTTCTTTACTGAAAACATATATCTTACTTTCCTTGTATACAGAGGTGTTCCCTTATTAATTTTACTGGCTCTAATCACATATATTAATTAGAAATTTAACCCTTAAAAAAACTTAATTTTTAGTGCAAACTAAGAAGTAAGCAATTATGAACTGTCTTTCACATTAGCATTCCGTGGCTTGGCAAATTTATAAATACTTTTCATAATTTCTACGAACATACTACTTCATAATACAATCTTTTAATAAAGCACAAGACATGTTTACTAATAGAGCCAAACATCTTTTAGTTTCTCAGTAATAAGAAGACAAAAGTGGGTAAACACAGACTTGTTTAGCAAGCAATGTTTCAGTATTTTATCCTATTTGAAAATAATCTAGTGAATGAGTTTTCTGTCATTTAATTTAACCAGCACAACTTCAAACTTTCAAGTTACCAAAGAGATTTTGGAAGCTATTTTAAATACATATGCCATAAAATATAATCATTGCTAAAAGTTTATCTATAAACTCCTATCTCATTTATATCTATTTAGTTTACTTGTTTCAATAATTATGTTTATTTGCCTACAAAAACTTCACGAGACATTAGACAAAATCATCTATCAGTCTAAGTTATTTTTGCTGGCACATTTTGTAACAGAGATAACATGAGCTTATTTGATTATTAACCGAGATAGAATGAAGGCTGAATGCCTGCATCATATCCAATGCTGATAACTCTGAAAACATGCCTATTTCAATCAAACTTAAATAAGCTTTCACTTACCAAAGATTATTTTATATCATGTTAACTTGAACAACATTTGGGTTAGTTCCTATTACGTTTAGAAATAATTTATATAAACACTTACTTTAAGCCAATTAAATAGAGCTCTTTTAGAAGTTATACTATTACAAGGTAGAAAAATATCACCTACATATAATGCATATATATAGAAATACATAGATATATAGACAGAAGCATGTAGAGACTTTTTGCAATGAATCAGATACAATGCAAAACTCAGTGATTTATGAAAGAATAGTTAGAACCAAACTGTGTTTCTGGCAGATGGAATAAACTAATGTTATCTGCTAAGGAATTGGTGGTGATCTAGACAACAGTGCCTGGAAAGGTTACAAGCTTTTTGAGATAAATAGGGGAGGTTTTTGGGATTGGCAAAAGGGAATGGGTGGAATTTGGACTGCCTCCAGAGCTGAATTTCCAGTTTTGCAAAGGTTTGCAAGGTAAGTGTGCAGGTGCTCTCAATTCCTCAGAAATTGAGTTGTAACTTAAACAACGTCGTAGGTTGATCTACCTCTCCAACTACGTCATCCTTAATTTGCTTCTTTCCCTCTTATTTTAACTTAGAGAGGAAGGTTTATGTTAAAAAAATGTTTGTCAGGTTCTGAATATCACCTCCTAATTTGGCCAAATTTCTGATCATAAATTACTAAATCTTTTCAAATATTTTGTCAAGTTTCAGCCAAGGCAAACAGTAAATATTTCTGGCAGTGTTAAACAACTCCATTTATTTTTAATTTTGTCTCCCCTTGACTGTTTAATAGAATAACGTTGCAGTTTCCCAGAAGATCTCTCAATCTCATTAACTCTGGGAGAGGCTCATACTGGGCCCTGTCTTGAAGGTAGATTATGGGGGTATTTGTAAAGCCATAACTTAGTAGACTTTTATATAGTGTTTTCTTTTAGGGACCTCTTATAATTTAATTTTTCATTAGCTTTTTGTAACAAAACTTTCAATAAAGCTATTTTGGAATTTTGAAACCTTTGCTTTTAAGTATACTTCTTAAATGATCTTATGTAATTGGATCATTCCTTCTAATAGCCAATGTAATTACCCTAAGGCTGGTGGCATGTTGGCAGGACCCTAGCTGCAAATGGAGTTCAACTCACATTTCTGTCCAGTCGTGTCTGACCACAAATAAGATACAACCTGCATTTCTTTCCAGCCATATTTTGGGGACCCCAATCTGATGCTTACCATCCCAGCTCTCAGGACACGAAGGAAGCTTAGTAAGATTTTGCTGTTCTTAGTAAATATTTATAGCTTTCAAGACCATGGTTTTTAAGCAGGTATGCCAGAAGGTGGCACACTTGATTCTTAATAGAGATTAAAGATTGCATTTAATCTGTCTGTTCCACAGTTCTCAAATCTAGTGCAGAAAAAGACAAGTTTTGGAAGCTCAAAGGTCCCCCAAAGCAGCTACTGTAATTTTAAATCATCTTTAGAATTATCAGTCCACTGGGACAAAAATTTACAAGAGGACAGACCATAGTTCTTAAAAATAAAACCAGCTGGAGTTCCCAAGAGAGGGTGATTATTGATGGTTGTTCTGGAACAGTTGCTCCCTATAATTTAGAGAGGGTTGTTCTTGGTTGACCAAGGCAGGAAGGTATGTGTTTTAGGTTGGCTATGGGCTGCTTGCCAGGATCACTTCCCAAAATGTCCCCATGGGCCATTGGTCTCTCTCTTACATCTCAGAATATCCTGGACACCAGGCAGTGTCAGGTTGTTCAAGGTACTAGGATGACCAGTCCCTTATTTGTAGCTCCCAGATGAGCTTATGAAGTTTCTTGTGACCCAGGAACAGGTAAATTCTTAGATTGGGAGGCCCTGTGAAACCACTGCATGTCACAGACAGAGTTCTCACACTTCTGCTAGGTTTCTAGTCGCCTAGAAACACCCCAGAAGGGGTCATAAGGAGCAATGTCTCTTATCTTCAGACTCAAAGGACCCTCATTTGGATGATAGGAGAAGTTAAGGGGTCTGCACTGATGATCAAGAACGGCCAAACTTTGAATTGTAAGAGGATGTGGCCACTTTAATAAAACAAAAAAACTACTAAAGCTACAATACTACTCACACAGCAAAATCCTTAAACACGAATCCTCTGCCTAGTTAAGATGAGGACAGAATCCTCTCCAAAGGCATGAGGACAAAAAAGAAATCCTTGAATCCGAACCTCCTGCCTTAAGCAGATACAGAATCTTCCTTTGGAAATGGAAGAGTCGACTATAACCAGAAATACCCAAGTAAAGATCAGTTTGACCTAAATATCAACCTTAAAAATCGGGAGATTCTGGGGCCGGCCCAGTGGCACAGCGGTTAAGTGCGCACGTTCCACTTCTCTGCGGCCCAGGGTTCGCCAGTTCACATCCCAGGTGCGGACATGGCACCGCTTGGAACAAGCCATGCTGTGGTAGGCATCCCACGTATAAAGTAAGGAAGATGGGCATGGATGTTAGCTCAGGGCCAATCTTCCTCAGAAAAATGAGGAGGATTGGCAGTAGTTAGCTCAGGGCCAATCTTCCTCAAAAAAAAAAAATGGGGAGCTTCAGATCCAGGAGGACTCACCACTAGATTTCCAGGCTTGCTGGTGGGGACATCTAAATTGGTGGTCTCTTTGGAGGTATCTTCCACACATCCTTGGCTGCACTGGCGATTCAGAATGGTCGCTCTGGATCCTACTATCTACACCAAGAAATGTCGACCAATTCTAAGGTAAATTAAACAAAAAGATGTTTATTCAGGGTCTGTTAGGACTGTGGCCTGGGGAAAACACAAATTCAAGTAGCCTTTGAATTGTGTTTTCCACCTCTGAAAGGGCGAAGGAAGGCCTTGTAGTCGGAGCTAACAAAGGCAAAGAAAAAAAAGGGAAGGAATATCCTTTAACAAATTCCAGGCACAAGGTAATCATGGAAGTGAAGGTCCACTGAAACAGGGCATTAAATTTAGGAATGTGGATGATGACTCTGATAAGAAGGAGGTCTCTGTCCTGATAACCTTATCATCCTTGGGAATGAGGTCTCCATCTCCAAGATCTTACTGTCCTTGAGAAGACTTGCAGAAGCATTTCAGTTATCTAATGAGTTCAAGAGTTCATCCTGAAGGAGGAATTTCTTCCTCTCTTCATATCTGCCTCGCTCCATTTTAGTGCCTTAACATCACAGACTCCATCTTTTTTCAATTCCACAACCCCAACACTGCGGGTCCCACTGGCCTCTCCACCAGGGAAGAGCCTGCAGGGACTTTCCCTAGGTTTCTTTTTCAGTTTAGGTTTAATTGGGGTGGGGGTGGGGCTGCCAGCGCAACAGGGCTAAGTGGGAAAGGCTGGCCACTGGGGTGGGCTAAATGGGTGGGACTGACCATGGGAATGGGGTAGGGTCTCACACCTTCCAGTGGATGCATGGTTGCTACATGGACTCAGACGGGCGCCTCCTCCGTGGATACAGTCAGTTCGCCTATGACGGTGATGACTACCTCACCCTGAACAAGGACCTGCACTCCTGGACCGTGGCAGACATAGCAGCTCAGATCACCCTGCACAAGTGGGAGGCAAGTGGTGTTGTGGAGCGCCACAAGGCCTACGTGAAGGACAAGTGTGTGAAGTGGCTCCTCAGACACCTGCAGAACGGGAAGGAGATGCTGCAGCGCATAGGTACGAGGGGCCGTGGGGCCTCCTTAATGTCCCCTTGCGCTGAGGGCCTTCTACAAGGACTGGAAGACAATAGGATGACACCAGAACACCCCTGTCCTGTGGGTCAGGAGACTAAGTCCAACTGGATTTTCAGTTCCAGTACCAGAGGGTGACTCCTCCATAGGGCCCGCCTTCCTCTCAAGGACATTAAGGGATCCAGTCTCCAGGGATGGACTGGGAAACCCTCCCTGACATAAGTGACAAGTGGTTCCCTTTGACTCTGGCAGCAGCTCTGGGAATCTTTCAGGCCTTGTTCTCGGCCCCACACCGAGTGTGTTTGAGGTCTGACTCCAACTTTTCTGAGTCACTCAGCCTCCATCCAGGTCAGGACCACAAATCCCTTTTCCCCCCTTCAAAGACCTGCCTCCTACACTGGGCCATCTTGCTCTGATTCTAAAACTTTCCAAACAATAAGAGATTATCCCAGAAGCCTGTGTCCAGACTGGTGTCTGGGTTTTGTGCTCCCTTCCCTAATTGACCTGTCCATTTTCAAGATGGTCACATAAGCCCTACTCCAGTGGTCTAAGACAGATGCAAACTTCCTGAATTTTATGACTCTTCTCCTCAGAGCCCCCAAAAACACATGTGACCTGCCACCCCATCTCTAACCATGAGGTCACCCTGAGGTGCTGGGCCCTGGGCTTCTACCCTGCGGAGATCACCCTGACCTGGCAGCGTGATGGGGAGGACCTGACCCAGGACATGGAACTTGTGGAGACCAGGCCTGCAGGGGATGGGACCTTCCAGAAGTGGGCAGCTGTGATGGTGCCTTCTGGAGAGAAGCAGAGATACATGTGCCGTGTGCAGCATGAGGGGCTGCCCGAGCCCGTCATCCTGAGATGGGGTAAGGAGGGAGCCATGGGCTCAGAGCCTTTTCTCAGGGAAATCAGGAGCCCTTCTGGAGACCTCCAGCAGGGTCAGGGCTGAGGCCTGGGGGTCAGGGCCCTCACCTTGCCTTCCCTTCCCAGAGGTGCCTCTTGAGTCCACTATCTCCACTGTCGGCATCGTTGTCCTGGCTGTCTTGGTAGTTGTGGTCATTGGAGTTTTGGTGGTTGGAGGAAGAAGTGCTCAGGTAAGGAAGGGGTGTGGTCAGTTTTCTTGTCCCACTGTGGGGATTTCAAGCCCAAGTAAAAGCTTGCCCTGGGGGCCAGCCCCATGGCTGAGTGGTTAAGTTTGCAAGCTCTGCTGTGGCAGCCCAGGGTTTCGACGGTTCGAGTCCTGGGCGCAGACATGGCACCGCTCATCAGACCATGCTGAGGCGGCATCCCACATGCCACAACTAAAAGGACCCACAACCAAAAATACATAACTATGTACCAGGGGGCTTTGGGGAGAAAAAGGAAAAAAATAAAATCTTTAAAAAGTAAACTTAAAAATTCCATAAATAAAAAAAAACTAAAAGGCAAGTGAAAAAGATTTGAAAAAAAAAAGCTTGCCCTGTGTCGTTAATGGGAAGTCCCATCCACAGGCACATGTGCTTTCCTAGTCTTAGGCCCTATTTGCTAACACTTACTCTTTATTAATGCACATGTAATAGTCAAGAACAAATTTATCATTTGACGAACCTGGCGATGGGGGACCTGATTCTCAACAGTCACAAGTCAGAGGGGAAGGTCACTGCTGAGGACAGACCTCCAGGAGGGTGGTTGGTCCAGTCCCCACACATGTACTTTCTTCATGTTTCCTGATGCTGCCCTGAGTCTGTAACCACAGTTCTGGAAACTTCCCTTGGGTCCGGGACTAGGATGTTCCTTTAGGACCTCGTGGCTCTGCCTCCTCCTCTCTGGTTTCGCATAGGATGTTTTCTTCCCACAGGTGGAAGAGGAGGGAGTTAGGCTGAGGCTACCATTAAGTATGGATGGGGGGTGATGTTTGAGTCTCTTGGGACAGTGTAGATGGGAGCCTATGGGGGAGCTCATGCACCCCATAGCTCTCTCTTTACTCTCATCTGCTCTGGGCTCTGACTGCATCCTGCTTTTTTTCTACCTCCAGCAGCGACACTGCCCTAGGCTCTCTTGTGTCTGTCCTGTGCTTGTGAATACTAAATGTAAAACCCTGGGGGCCTGAAGTGGGGAGGGGTTGGGGCAGAGAGGATGGAACTGGGTTATGGAGATTCTTTCGTTGGGATATTTTGAACATGTGGAGGGCTGTTCAGAATGTCACCAATTACAGTCACTGACTTAAATTTGTTCATGATTATTTTCTTCTATAGTGTGAGACAGCAGCCTGTGGGGGACTGAGTGACAAGATTTGTTCACGTCTCAACCCCCATTGTGACTTCAAGAACATCTTTCTTCAAAGGGAATCAGAATGTGTCTGCATTCATATTGGCATACTGTGATGAGGTGGGGAGACTGGTCTCCCCCACAATCCCCTGACCTGTGTTCTCTTCCCTGATTGACTGTTCCAGCAGAGATGGGGCTGGGTCGTCTCCACCCATGTCTTTACTTCATGCTCCACTGAGCTGCAGTTTCTTAGTGCCTTATGGAAAATAAGAATGTGGATATGAATTTGTTTTTTCAAATTCTTGCCATGAGGGATTGACGGGTTAATTAAAGGAGAAGATTCCTAAAATTTGGGAGAGAAAATAAATGGAAGCACTGAGAACCTTCCAGAATCTGCATGTTTATTGTGCTGAGTCTGTTGCAGGTGGGGACAGGAGAAGCCTCTGAGGAGCTGAGCATCGACAGGGCCTGTGACCACTCAGTGCTCAGTGCATCGTGGGCTGTGATGTGGTCACTCCTCAGCTGGGGCATCTCTCTGCTCCTTTGCCCTTGTCCATTCAGTAGAAACTTGTCCCACCAGGACCTGTGATCACAAGGATTTGGACATCACCTGTGCCTTGTCACGTCTCCACGACCATGGACAGCAATGGCTTCATGTGACTGAGTCAGCCTAGGCTCAGGCCTAGGTCCAGCCCTCAGTGCCTTTGTTGGGTGTTTACTTGTTGTTTCTTTGTTTCTGTAGAGGATTAGGCCTGTTCTTGTTCTTGTGTGTGAGTTCTGGTCTCATTCTCTTCTTGGTGTCCCTGTCTCAGCAGCAGGAGTTGTTTGGCCTGTCATTGTCCCCGTAAGGCCAGGCAGCCCTGCACACAGATGTCTGTGGTGTCCAAAGATGAATTTTCAGAATCGTCCAGCTCTGTCCTCCTTTGAGGGCTTGATTGTCATTTTCACCTTTTCCAAACGTTCTCAAAGGAGAGAGATTCTGGAATTAGCAGAGAGGAGGGATCCCATAGTTTCTCATCCTAAATAAGTTCCTGTTGGGGTTCTTCTGCTCTGCAGTCTGCCTCCTGGCCCTTAACTCTAGTCATCCTAGTACTGGCTCCAATCTAAACTCACAATTTATAAAGCAGAGTCTACTTTAGATATATACTTGCTTGGAAAATAAAACCCATAAGTCAAGAATCATTGTCTTCTGACGAGAAAAATATAATTGTGTGCTGTGGTGTGCAGGAGAGTTGTTGTGGGAGGGAGAGATGGAGGGAGGAGGGAGAGAGCTGCACTTGTGAGAAAAGTACAGGCAGCACTGATGTCAGTGTGAGTGGACATTGTGCTGTGGATCCCACAAAACAGCATGTGATCTGAGGTACATGAATAAAGATGTGCTCTCACGTAGAATAGGGAGGTACTGTACACTGATCATTTGTTCACCTGATATTGGTTGTGTGCCAGATGTATGACATACTATTTTTGCATCCAGGAAACATCATTTAATTAGAAATAGAAAAATTGCTGGTCCTGTGGAGCATATGTTGTAGTGGGAAGAGACAGACTATGTGCTATAAGCATAGTGAATAAGGAAAGTGTTTATGTTAGAAGGTGGTAAGTGCTATGGAAAAATGTAGTGGGGAAGGCGATCCAGTGGGTGGGGGTGGGGACAGGGAAGATGGCTGTTTCAATTTGGGCAGTGTTAGTGGGGGTCTCACTGGGGAGGTGACCTTTGAGAGAGGATGTGAAGGACATGAGGAATTATCCACAAGGATGTCTGGGGGAAGTTCTTTCCAGGCAGGGGAACCTCCAGTGCAAATTCACTAGGGCAGGAGTGTGTCTGTGTTTTCTGGGAAGGGCAACGAAGCCGTTGTGGCTGGAGCAGACAGCAGTCGAGATGAGATAGAGGTGCGGCCAGACCATGTAGGCCTGGAGGATGTTAGAAGGGTTTGGCCTTTGCTCTGAGTGAGATGGGGATTCACAGACATTTTAGAGCGGAGAGGGACGTGGTATGACTTCTCCTTTAAAGGATCACTGCATCTGCTGTGCTGAGAGCAGAACTGGGAGGCAAAGGGTGAGGGAGGCCCTGGGGAAGCAGCAGGAACCAGGGCAGGGTTCCAGGCTGGAGGAGGCCCATGGCTTCCACTGGTGTGCGCGGTGGAAAGAGTGGGAAGTGACTGGATTCTGGATACATTCTGAAGATGGACTTTGCAGCGTTTCCTAATGGATTAATCTGGGGAATGAACAAGAGGAGTCAAGGAGGATACTCCAATTTGTGCAAGGAGAAAAATGGAGTGGCTGTCAGCACAGATGAGGAAGTCTCTGGAAGGAGCAATATTTGCACGAATTTGGTTTAAGAGACGTTGGAGCTGAGATGTCTATTAGAAATCAAGTGAGGTAGATTGGCAGTTGGACAGATGAGTCTGGAGATTAGGAGAAATGTCTGGGCTAGAGAAATAGATTTGGGAGGTGATGTCATAAAAATGATATTTAAAGCCTTGAGAAGTCACCAATGGGAGTGATGACTATAGAAGAGAAAGGAACAAGGACTGAACCCTGGAACCCCCAGTGCTAAGGCATCTGATGAGACCACACACCCAGGGCGTACTGCACAGTTCTGGCTCTGCATCTAGAAGGCATGGAGACCAGGGAGTCCCAAACTTTCCTGAGCACGAGAATCCCCTGGACATCTTGTTAAGATTCAAGGTCTCGAGTAGAGGCCAAGATTCTGAATTTATAACAAGGTGTGGATGCTGCTGATGCTGCTGGTCTTCAGATCACAGTCTTAGTAGCAAGAACGTAGACCAGTATTCCCACATGGCTGTGCATCGACCTCGTGTAGGGCTTGTTAAATAAGGGATTCCTTGGTCTTATACCTAATACTCTGAGATGCTGGGTCTGAGGAGAGGCCTGAGTATTTTGTAAGAAGCCCCAAGAGCAGTCCTGGTGCTCAGCCAAATTGGTAACCACTGATGTCAGTGATGAGAGAGTGCACAGGGTGGGGACGGGCTCTTAAAATCACTTTTAAAAGTGCTTTATTTCCCTCAGAAAGAAAAGGGAAGACGTATATCATCAGTTATGAGACAACGTGTTGGGAGATAGGGATCATTCTCTTTACCATAGGGCTTAGTCAGGTGGAAGATATAGGAAATGTTTCACAGTTCAGCATAACAAAAATCTCTGAATGCTTGCTCTCTGAACCTCTTCACCAGATTGATTTCTTGGAACAAACGATGGAATCCAAATTTTTTCTAATTTAGGCATAAAGTAGTGTATATGTGTATAGACAGAGATGCACAGACAGACAGATAGATATAGATAGATAGATAATTTTGGGGTCTAATATTGTTTTGGAGAAGACCACAGAATAGGCTTGAGGCTACACAGCCAGGAGTAGAATCCACAATCCCAACCTAGGTCAGATTCCACATGGGAACCACTGCCCCTGCTGCTGGGCACAGATGTCACTGCTCACACCACTGACACCCTTCTTGGTGGACACTGGACCCTGCACATGGGAATGCTGTCACTACTGCTCCTGGCAACTAGATGTTGTTTCTGCCACTCATGCCACCCTTGCCAAATGCATTCTGCACAGTCCCAGTCTCTCCATGTCACCATGTCCTGAGTCACAGTCTGACGTGGTCTCCTGACTGATGGAGCCTAAGCCTCACGTTGCGTCCATCTGCAAGAATGTTTGGGAAGGTGGTTTTCCTCTCTTATGGAAGGAGGTGGTCTCTGCCTCCTACCAAGACTCTTTAAATGTGGAATTCTCCTAATGTAGGTGCTGGGGGTAAGGAATGGAAAAAGAATGACAAATTTCCTTTCTTGGAGCAAAGATCTAGATGGAACTTTATCTGATATTCTGTAGGCACCCAAGTTTGGCTGGACAACAAGTGACTAATAAATGATGTCACTCATTCCCTTGGTACTATGTTACTACATCCCCCCTTCGTCTGCTCCAGCTTATATTCACAAATAAGTGGAGTGGCACTGTAGGATGGTGAAATGATTACTCAAAACACCTTCATCTTGCTTTATGTCTTGCTAAGATTAGAACACCCAGGTCTGTAAGACTTCAGAGGATCTGGTCTGTGTGTACACTGATGTTTTGTATCAATATTTATATTTCTATATATACATGGAAATATTTCTGGGAAGAGAATTTCTAACATTTATGTTTTTATTGGACCCCCCCCCCATAAGGAACTAAAAAACAAACAAAAAAACAAAACACCATCTTACTTTTCTAGTTTAGATGTAATGCCACTCAAAGTCAGGACCATGACAGCTTGTAGTTGATCTGAGGACATAATATAAACGCTTATATTTTGCTTATCTTTTGCTCTAAGACAAGATAAGATAGAGCTTTACTTGCTGACTCTTACTCTGAATTTCTCTTTCTGGAGTGGTAACAGTTTTTTTCCTCCACCAACCAATTCTCTTATTCTCTAACACAAACTCGTGACCTACAGTATCTTCTGTTCTGATTCTTTTATAGCACTCTGAGCATTTTCATCTACCACTAAGTAAGCAAAGTTCAATCCAGAGTCAACAGCTACTCCTGTCATGACCCATTTGTAGCCCCCCAGGCCACCAGCATCAGTCTGATTTGCCAGCTATGTTCAAGGCCTTCCCACTAGGGAGTCTGCCACATATCCCTCTGCAGTCTCTGTCTCTTTTGTTCTCAGACAGAACAGTTCTTTCTGGTATTTTGTGCCTCAGAGGGTGCAAGAGGAATATGTCTAGATCCTGCCCATCTCTGCATTGCTGTAGCCACTTGTTTCACGAACCCAGGGGCCACCTCCAGTGAGGACACCAGGATATCCACTTATCAATTCCAATGACCTTCAAAACCCAGAAGGGGGTTCTTGTGATGGGCATCAGCATGTCCTACTTTACACACCCCTCAAATTCCCATAGTGATTTCCATAGGACTGTGCTCCACATGGGCTTTCCTTTAACAAAACTGGTTTCTGTTGCCCTCTGCCTGACCATATGTTCAGGCCATTACCCACTGCCCATGAGTGGTAAACCAAAACATAGGGGCTTTTATCATTGTTCAATTCTTCCGTCACTGCTAGGAAAACATCATACAATTCAGCTCATTAAGCTGATATGTTTTTACCTTCCTTGATCAAAGGAGCTATTTCCAAAAAGGATATTGTCTCTTTGACTTGGAACTGCTATCCACAAACCAAGTAGCTCTTTGTAGAGATGTTTATAAGACACTGTCCAAGTGACAATAGAATCCAGCAGGTCCTCATGCAGTTCCAAAGTCAGTCATAGGGGAAAACAGGCTCCTTGCTCATGAGTATCTCCTCCCTGCCTTTCCCTGGCAGCACGATCCTGTGTAAAGCATTTCCTTTTTTTAATGAAACTCTTCTGGACACTGTCCTCAACATTAGAGGATTTCTGCAACATTATCCAAGGCATTATGTGTATTTCAAGTTCAAGATTATTTTATGCCCTTCAGTCATAGGGGTTGCTTTAGTTAATGTTCAATAGTAAGCTAGTAACAGCCCCTCACATGGAAACTCACTGGTTCAAAATCCCATTAGCCAACATTGAAACTCAGGGCTTTTCCATAAGCCCCAGTACCTACTCCACACAAGACTATTATACAGAGAGTGTGTCTGCACTGCACTCCAGCTTCTATTCTACACTGTTTGGTTTCCACTGAGCATATCCAACTAATATTGCTTGAAGGGTGGGTTTACATGCCCTCAGTTTTACAATTGTGGGGGACCAGAATTTTCCACCAAAAAGTGTCTCTTTGGCTTGATTATTTTTAAGAACAAAAGACTCTGAAAGAAACTTTGACCTTCCCCTTAACTGCCTAAAAGATTTTAAGATAGAAGGTCTGTTCCAGGAAGGAATTAATACCATAAGATAACTGTAGTATAATATAAACTAGTGATAGACAGGGAGGAACCTAACACAGTCCCCTCCATCTCTCATTGTCTCTACAAGGCTTGGTCAACATTTGTTAATCAAACATTTGCTTTTCCATCTCCATGTAAATTGCCTTCCTTCCCTTTGAAGTCTCAAACCACTACCCCCAATATCCTTCTTTGTCCTTAGCTGAAGATAGTATTTAAGGTAATTGCTTCTGCCATTTTAGTGAGTTACCCAGTTTTTCTAGGTTTCTGTCATGTATACATGTTATTAAAATTGTTTTACTTTTTTTTTCCTGTTATTCTGTCTCATGTCAATTTAATTCTTAGACCATCTGGAAGAACCTAGAGGATTGAGGAATAGTTCTTCTTCCCCTACACAATATTAGGTAGGAAAGTGTGCCCATGTCAGATGTAATATCCATTCCTGTAAAACATTCAGGTAAAGGAGACACAAGTTCTTCACTTAAAGCTTGTCTAAACATTCCATTTTCATCCAAATTTTCACCTTAATCCTATCAACTCTTACATTTCTATATTCTTTCAATATAATTATAGCCATGTTAGGGCTCCACCAATAGGTTTTGGTGCCACCATGCATGGGGCTTCTGTGTAAAGGAGCCAACACAGACCATTTTACCCACTCTTGTGTATAAGGTGTTGGGTCTCAGTGAGGGGTTGAGCCAAACTGCCCTGGCTCTTTAGTCCTCTTTATCTTGATTAATTTGCCTGACTATTGTCCCAAGTGATTGCAGGTCAGGTTTCTCATTGCAATCGTTCCCTTCCTGCATATTAAATTTCTCCATGCAGGGTAAATAGAGTCATCTTGTTTGAGGCACTTTAATTTGGGGGAAGCAGGAGGGGATCTACCCAACCTTCAATAGTGCTGTATTAAGACCTTTGTTTTAACTTCATTGCATTTCTTTTTCTTCTTCTTTCTTTGCAAATGAACAAAAATCTCTTGAGTTAGGAAAATAAATATTACCTTTCAGGAAAGGAATAGTGGTGCCTTAGCCTTTCTTGCTGCAGAAGTGCATAGATAGTTTTAAGACAAAGTGACCTGGATGCCCAAAACAAATCAGGAATGATTCCATGTTTTATCATTATGTCTCTAGACTAGTTTTAAATAAAAATGCAACTGAGCAAATTTAAGGATTGAACTGGTTTTATTCAATAATTCATGATTTGGGTAACATCCCATCTAGCAAATAGAAAGGAGCTCCACTGAGCTGTAGATAAGCAAAAGTTTTCAAAGATGCAAGGGGGTATAAAAAGGAAATTATTGGAAAGAATGCACTGTTTCAGGCAAGGTCACCCTCCTAAAGGGATTGGAAGGGGTCTATCGAGCAGATTTCCTCACTAGTGCTGACCAGGTAATTCCAACTTGATTGGTTAAAGCTTACATTTCTGGGAGAAGCCGAAACTGCAGTCAGTTAGGTAACAAGTCTTGGTTTGATGATGTGAGACTTAGCACAAGTGACTCCATTTGGGGCATGTTGTCTCCTTTTTAACACTAATGTGCCCTTGGGAATACATTAGGACATTGGGAATGTCCCCACATTGAATCTTTGAGAGTGCAATGGTGTTTTGTGTTAAGCTAATTCTTTGTTGTAATAAGTAGTAACAAACATGCCTGGTTTTGTGTGAGCTGCAGATGCATCAGTTTGAATTGCTCACATTGTCACTGGAAGAGTAATAGTCCCTGAGTAGCTCTAGAGTTCCCTTGAAGAACCTTCTAGGAAATGAGCACTACTCTGAAGCCAGGTTGAACTAAGTTGACAACTACGGAGCCAGCCATGGGTTATCCCCAAGGTGGATCAACTTTGGAGGTGGGCATTGTGGGCAAGGGCTGATTCAACAACCTGTCTTACCAGGAATTCCAAGGAAGTTCTCTGGTTTGTCTAGCACCTAAAAATAAGAATACATTCTAAAAAATAACTTTATATTTAAAAAATTAACGTTTTCAGGACATTTGGGACAAAAGGGTGGTCATATTATAAGTGTGACATAGTGTGACTATGTTCAGGCATGTTAAATCTTCCACAACAGTGAAAATAAAGCAGATAAAAAATCCAAGCATATCCTTTCTTCAAAGGAAATAACAAAAACAACTTATGTTGTTCCACTTTGTTTTCTGTCATCAGAGAAAACAATGTGGGCCCACAAAGAAAACAGACACGGACTAGCCCCATGGCCAAGTGATTAAGTTCATGCACTCCACTTTGGTGGCCCAGGGTTTCACCAGTTCTGATCTGGGCACGGATCTACATTCCACTCATCAAACCATGCTGAGGCGGCATCCCACATAGCAGAACTAAAAGGACCCACAACCAGGATATACAACTGTGCACTGGGGAACTCTGGAGAGAAAAAAAAGAAGATTGGCGACAGATGTTAGCTCAGCACCAATCTTTAAAAACTGAAGGAAACAGACACAGCAAAGCAAGACTTGATGCTCTGAACCAGTGGTTTCAATCTTCCTACACATTGGAATAATCTGAAGGGCTTTTTAAAAACACTAGTATCTCAGTGCCCACTGCAGAGATTCTCATTTATTTTAATTCTGGATGTGGACCAGAAATTGCTAGTTTTAAAAGCTTCTCACCGGCTGAGTGATGTCAGCATCATGGCAGAGTGAGCTCTCCCTTTAAGCCATCCCCTCTAAATTACAACAAAAAGGACATTTATATTCCAACAGAGGAGATCCACACAACACAAGAGATGTCTGAGAGACCCACACAGCCATACATCTGAAAGTGGAGGTGCTGGAGCCCCCCTGAGTAAGTGTAACAACATAAGAGAAATCTAATCTTCCTCCCAAAGAGCAGCAACCCAAGGACTGTTCACAGCTTCAAGAGGAAAGGAGGGGTTGGCCCTCCATGTGAGCACCATTGCTCTCTGAGGTCCCTCACAGCCCAGGTAAATCCCCACACAGAGGTGACTAGCTATCATGGGGGTCTCATCAACAACATAATACCCCCAGAAGAGCAGATAGTGAGGGCAGAGTGAGAAGCTCCCAAAATCGCACAGGGGAAAGAAGGCACCCCTCCCCCTCACACACAACCCCAGCTCAGTAGGTACAAAAAAGCAGCTGGCTGGGAGCTTATCCATCATTGCAGCAGGCTCAGAATATGCAGCTATTGACCCCCCACCCAGTGGTGACATATGTAAGATGTAAGTAGCAGTCAAATACATAATACTATATCGAAGCACAAATCCATGCCATCTAGCCTTATGAAAAAACACATTAAATCCACAGACTAGTAGGAAAATGACTAGTACCCAGAAGTTAATCCTGAAGGAATAGAAATCTACAATCTAAATGACATAGAATTCAAAATAGCTATCATAAAAAAGCTAAATGAGTTACAAGGAAATTCAGATAGTTCAGGGAATTCAGGAACTTCTTCACAAAAGAGATTGAAACTATAAAGAAGAATCAATAAGAAAGGTTTGAAATGAAAAACACAATGGAAGAAATAAAGAAAATGGATTCCCTGAACAATAGAGCTGATGTCATGGAGGAATGAATCAGCAATATTGAGGACAAAAATATAGAAATGTTCCAGATAGAGGAGGAGAGAGAACTAAGACTAAAAAGAAATGAATAAATCCTCTGAGAAATATCTGAATCAATTAGGAAATGCAACATGAGGATTATAGGTATTCAAGAGGGAGAGGAGAAGGAGAATGGAGCAGAAAGCTTCTTCAAAGAAATAATAGCAGAGAACTTCCCAAACCTGAGGAAGAAGCTGGAAATGCAAGTGAAAGAAGTCAATAGATCTCCTAACTATATCAATGTAAAAAAGACCTACTGCAAGACATATAGTAGTGGAGTTGGCAAAAGAAAATGGCAAAGAAAAAATGCTAAGGGAAGCAAGGCAGAAGAAAATAACCTACAAAGGAACCCCTATCAGGCTTACAGTGGATTTTTCAGCAGAAACCTTACAGTCTATGAGTGTCAGAATAATATATTCAAAACTCTAAAAGACAAAAGCTTTCAGCCAAGAATACTTATTCAGCAAAAATATCTTTTAGATATGAGCGAGAAATGAAAACTTTCCCAGGTAAACAAAAGCTAAGAGAATTCATCACCACAAGATTCCCCCTACAAGAAATCCTCAAGAAGGCCTGCACATTTGAAAAAAAGGAAGAAAGGAGTTACAAAGCCCTAAGTAAGGAGATAAATAGGAAGACAAAATTAGAAAATTGTAGCTATCCATCAGAACAGGTTAGCAAATACTCAAGTGTAACATTAAAGATAAAGGGAAGGAAAACACCAAAAATAAACATGATCTTGTCATTTTAACCACAAACTCACAATACAAGATGGAATACGATGTCATATTAACAATTTAGTAAGGGAAGAGGAAAGGGATACAATAGGCTTAGTCTAAGGAAATAAGAGATTATCAGAAAATAGACTATCTGATCTATGAGATTTTCCATACAAACTTCATGGTAACCACTAAACCAAATAAGTAGACCAGAGACACCAATAATAAATAAGGAGAAAACTAAGAAAACCAGCATAGAATACTACCCAACTGAATTGGTAGTCTGAAATACAGGGGATGAGAAACAAAGGAAATGCAGAAGAAGTGGAAAATGAGCAATAAAATGGCAGCTCAGCCCTTATATGTCAATAATCATTCTAAATGTAAATGGACTGAATTCTCCAATCAAAAGACACAGAATGGCAAGGTGGATTAAAGAACAAGAACCAACAATGTTCTGGCTCCAGGAAACACATCTCAGCTCCAATGACTAACACAGGCCCAGAGTGAAGGGATGGAAACGATACTCCAAGATAATGGCAAACAAAAGAAAGCAAGAGTTGCCATACTTATATCAGACAAAGTAGACCTCAATTTAAAACAGATAAAGTGAGACAAAGAGGGGCAGTATATAATGATAAAAGGGACACTCCACCAAGAAGACATAACACTTATAAATATCTATGCACCCAACACAGGAGCACCAAAGTACATAAAGCAACTATTAACAAACCTAAAAGGAGATATTAACAGCAACACAATAATAGTAGGGGACCTCAACACTCCACTTACATCAATGGATAGATCATCCGGACAGAAGGTCAACAAGTAAACAGTAGAATTAAATGAAAAACTGGACCAGATGGACTTAAAAGATATATATAGAACTCTCCATCCAAAAACAGCAGAATGCATATTCTTCTCAAGTGTGCATGGAACATTCTCAAGGAAAGACCACTTGTTGGGAAACAAGGCAAGCCTCAATAAATTTAAGAAGATTGAAATAATATCAAGCATCTTTTCTGACCATAATGCTGTGAAACTAAAAATTAGCTACAGGAAAAAAGCTGAGAAAAGGACAAATATGTGGAGACTAAACATGCCATTGCACAACCAATGGATCATTGAAGAAATTAAAGGAGAAATCAAAAAATATCTAGAGAGAAATAAAAATAAAAACATACCATACCAACTCATATGGGATGCAGCAAAAGCAGCCATAACAGAGAAATTCATCACAATACAGGCTCACCTTAACAAACAAGAGAAAGCTCAAATAAGCAATCTCAAACTACACCTAATTGAATTAGAAAAAGAAGAACAAACAAAGCCCAAAGTCAGCAGAAGGAGGGAAATAATAAAAATCAGAGCAGAAATAAATGAAATTGAAACAAATAAGACAGTAGAAAGGATCAATGAAACAAAGAGCTGATTCTTTGATAAAATTCTCAAAATTGACAAACCCTTAGCCAGATTCACAAAGAAATAAAGAGAGAAAGCTCAGATAAACAAAATTAGAAATGAAAGAAAAGAAATTACAATGGATACCACAGAAATACAAAAGATTATAAGAGAATACTATGAAAAACTATATAACAACAAATTGGACAATATAGAAGAAATGGATACATTTTTAGACTCCTCCAAAAAATAAAAGTCCAGGACCAGATGGCTTCCCTAGAGAATTCTACTAAACATTGAAAGAAGATTTAATACCTATCCTTCTCAAACTATCCCAAAAAATTGGGGAAGATGGAACACTTCCTAACACATTCTACAAGGCCAACATCACCCTGATACCAAAGCCAGACAAGAACACAAAAAAGGAAATTTACAGGCCAATATCACTGATGAAGATAGATGCAAAAGTCCTCAACAAAATATTGGCAACTGGAATGAAGCAATACATCAAAAAGATCACACACTATGATCAAATGGGATTTATAGCAGGGAAACAGAGATGGCTCAACATCCACAAATCAACCAATGTGATATACTACATTAACAAAGTGAGGAACAAAAATCACATGATCATCTCAACAGACACAGAGAAAGCATTTGACAAGATCTAACACCCATTTATGGAAAAAAAAAACTCTTAAAATGGAGATAGAAGGAAAGTATCTCAACATAATAAAGGCCATATATGACAAACTCACAGCCATCATACTGAAAAACTGAAACCCATCACTTTGAGAACATGAATGAGACAAGGGTGCCCACTCTTGCCACTCTTACTCAACATAGTACTGGAGGTTTTGGCCAGAGCACTTAGGCAAGAGAAAGGAATACAATGAAACCAAATAGGAAAAAAAGAAGTGAAACTTCTGTTTACAGATGACAAGATTTTATACATAGAAAACCCTAAAGAATCCATCAGAAAACTATTAGAAATAATCAACAACTACAATAAAGTTGCAGGGTACAGAATCAACTTAGAGAAGTCAATTGCATTACTGTACTCTAATAATGAACTAACAGAAAGAGAACTCAAGAATACAATCCCATTTACGATTACAACAAAAAGGATAAAATATCTAGGGAAATTTAACCAAGGAGGTGAAAGACCTATACAATGAAAACTCTCAGATAGTACCGAAAGAAATCGATGATGACATAAAGAAATGGAAAGATATTCCATACACATGGATCAGAAGAATAAACATAGTTAAAATGTCCATACTACCCAAAGCAATCTACAGATTCAATGCAATCCGAATCAGAATCCTAATGACATTCTTCACGGATATAGTACAAAGAATCCTAAAATTCATATAGGACAACAAAAGACCTTGAATAAGCAAAGCCATCCTGAGAAAAAAGAACAAAGCTGGAGGCATCACAATCCCTGACTTCAAAATATACTACAAAGTTATAGTAATCAAAACAGCATGGTACTGGCACAAAACGGACACACAGATCAGTTGAACAGGATTGAAGCCCAGAAATAAAACCACACATCTCTGGACAGGTAATCTTCAATGACGGAGCCAAGAACATACAATGGAGAAAGGAAAGTCTCTTCAATAAATGGTGCCGGGAAAACTGGACAGCCACATGCAAAAAGAATGAAAGTAGACCATTATCTTACACCATAAACAAAAATTAACTCAAAATGGATTAAAGACTTGAATGTAAGACCAGAAAAAATAAAACTCCTAGAAGAAAATATAGGCAGTACACTCTGACATTGGTCTAAGCAGCATTTTTTTTTAATACCATGTCTAGTCAAGCAAGGGAAACAAAAAAATAAATACACAAATGGGACTACATCAGACTAACAGTCTTCTGCAAGGCAAAGGAAACCATGAATAAAAGGAAACGACAACTGACCAACAGGGAGAAGATATTTGCTAATCATATATCTGACAAGGGATTAATTTCCAAAATACACAAAGAACTCACACAACTCAACAACAAACAAACTGATCAAAAAATAGACAGAGGATATAAACAGACAGCAGGAGACATGAACAGACATTTCTCCAAAGAAGATATACAGATGGCCAATAGGCACATGAAAAGATGTTCATCATCACTGTGCATCAGGGAAATGCAAATCAAAACTATGCTAAGATATCACCTTACACCCATTAGAATGGCAAAAATAACTAAAACAAATAGTAACAAATGTTGGAGAGGTTGTGGAGAAAAAGGAACCCTCATACACTGTTGGTGGGAATGCAAACTGGTGCAGCCACTATGGAAAACAGTATGGAGATTTCTCAAAAAGTTAAAAATAGAAATACCTTATGACCCAGCCATCCCACTACTATCTATCCTAAGAACCTGAAATCATCAATTCCAAAAGTCCCATGCACCCCCATGTTCATTGCAGCATTATTTACTATAGCCAAGACGTGGAACCAACCTAAGTGCCCAGCAACTGATGAGTGGATAAAGAAGATATGGTATATATATACAATGGAATACTACTCAGCCATAAAAAAGGACAAAATTGTCCCATTCACAACAACGTGGACGGACCTTGAGGGTATTATGTTAAGTGAAATAAGCCAGACAGAGAAAGACGAACTCTGTATGACTCCACTCATAGGTGGAAGGTAACATATAGACAAAGAGAACTGATCGGTGGTTACCAGGGGGAAGGGGGGTGGGGGGAGGGCACAAAGGGTGAAGGGGTGTACCTACAACATGACTAACAATAATGTACAACTGAAATCTCACAAGGTTGTAAACTATCATAATCTTAATTTAAAAAATGGACAGAGGATATGAACAGACATTTTTCCAAAGAAGATATACAGATGACCAACAGACACATGAAAAGATGTTCAACATCACTAAGCATTAGGGAAATGCAAAGCAAAACTAAAATGAGATATCACCTTACACCTGTCAGAATGGCTATAATCACCAAGACAAAAATTAACAAATTTTAGAGAGGATGTGGAGAAAAGGGAACCCTCATACATTGCTGGTGAGAAGGCAAACTGATGCAGCTACTATGGAAAGCAGTCCGGAAATTTCTCAAAACATTAAAAATAGAAATACCATATGATCCAGCTATCCCACCATGGGGTATTTAGCCAAAGAACTTGAAATCAGCAATCCAAAGAGATTTATCCCTATGTTTACTGCAGGATTATTCATAATAGCTAAGACATGGAAGCAACCCAAGTGCCCTTCTACGGATGAATGGATAAAGATGATGCAGTATGCATATACAATGGAATACTACTCAGCCATAAAAAAGACAAAATTGCCCCATTTTCACCAACATGGATGGACCTTGAGGGTATGATGTTAAGCAAAATAAGCCAGACAAAGACAAATACTGCATGATTTCACTTATATGTGGAAGATAAACAAATACATGGGCAAAGAGAACAGATCAGTGGTTACCAGAGGGGAAGGGGGCTGGCTGGTGGGCAAAAAGGGTAAAGGGATACATATATATGATGACTGATAAAACTTAGTCTACTCATGGTGGGCACAATGCAGTCTATACAGACAGTGAAAAATAATAACGTACACCCAAAATTACACAATGTTATAAACCATTATGATCTCAATAAAATAATTGAAAAAAATCATGTTTTATTGGTTGCAGAATTGCGTTGTGGCTGAATCGTCAATCATAACATTTCTTGCCTTGGTAGCCGAGCTGGTAACAAAACATGAGCTTAGATAGATGACTCAGGTTGGAATCTCTCAGGAGAGCAGGATTTATATCAACTATGCATACTGGGGAAGTGTCCTACATTTAGAGAAATGTACAGAGGATGACAAGTCAAAATGGGATCTCACAATGCATAGTGCATTAATATCTCCCTGGGCATTTGGTTGGATGTGGCTGGGTCCTTCAATAAGGGCAGGATTTGGAAAGAGGAGTTTGGCCAAGCCACTTTGTAAACTGACAGGGAACGCATTCACACAAAACTTTACAGCACCACTCACTTGCTTGGGAGGAGTGAGAATGGATATGGCTCTCATACCACACAGCGGTGGGGTCTAATAGCCGCCATGAGGGGGATACCATGCATCTAATTAACTTTCCTACAATTATCCCATCTCCCAAGGTTAATGGGCAATGACTCTCTTGAATCAACGTCCTATAGATGTACCATTGTGGTAGACGGCAAGAAGCTCTGCCGCTATTTGGAGAGGTTTTAGTGGGCATGACTCCCACACTTACTTGTCATTTGCTGCTGACCACCACGCTCTCTGTTGATGCCTACCTACCAGCTGATCCAGCCTAGCCAAAGCTGTTGTCGAATCCATAAGACATTAGTAAGGTTTCCTCTACCAGTAAACCAGCGATCATGAGACGACTACAAAAGAAAACATAAATCAATAACCCTTCTTCTGTTGCTTGGCAATATCACATCTTTATTAGAAAATTCTCAGAGGAATATGACAGAAATAGCATAATCACAAAAGGAAAAGCCAATGCTGCCTTATAATAGTTTTTGTTACCATTTCCATCCCTTTAACAGACAAAGGAGTAAAAGTACTGGTGCTGTGAAGAGAGGAGAATCTGCATTGCCCGATGTACAACTAGTCAGGATTTGAATAACATTACAATCATTCAAGATGGGACAGGGAAACATCAGCACAACATTGGTGTTGAAGGGGAAGTAAGGAAAACCGTGAATAGGTTAAAACAACACACAGGAAAAGAACCAAATGCAACACCATTGCCGGTACTTCGAAGAACTCTATAATATTCATGATGAAGAGGTCCTGTTAATACTACCAAAAAGAAACTTATTAAAGAGGCAAGTAAATAGAATTCAAAATAGACATCAACCTCCAAACCCAACTTCCTTGCATGGAATTAAAATTCCAGGAGTATAAATTGATCAGACATGGACAACCATTTCTTATGCATGATTCCTGTGCTCAAGATGATGAAAGAATTATTTATACAACTTATGACAATATTTGATATTTAAGTGCCAGTGCCACATTATTTAGTGATGGCATCTTCAAGACAACACCAACACAGTTCACTCAGTTATTTACTGTGCACGATGTATTATTGGGTTACACTATGCCATCGATTTATGCAGTAACAATGAAAAAGCAAGAAGACATATATATATGAAAGTACTTACATTTGCATGGGGAAGAAATCTCAACACTAACCCTTCATTAAGTGTGATGCATTTTGAGATTGGAAACATGAATGCAATTTGACTACTCCAACCAAATGCACAAGTGAAAGAATGCTTCTTTCACTTTTCACAATCAATGTGGTGAAAAATATCTTCTTTGGGTCTAATACATGAGTATCTGACAATGGAAAATAAACCTGTAAGTATGCATCCATGTTTTTTGGACTTCCATTTGTGCCTTTGGAAGATGGAAATGAAACTTTTGAATACGTTGTGGAGAATGCAGAAGAAAATTTAGATGACTTAGATTTTGTCGAGAGAGTAGATGACCATGGAAGGTGTGGCAGAGGCAGAAGACCACCAGAAGCTCCAAGATCTCCACCAGAAACTTTGAATGTTTACACATAGTACTGAATGTCAATCACAGGATGAACAATGCAGGGGAAGGCTGGCACAGGAAATTTCAAAAGTTGATAATAGTGCATCATTCTTCAATTTGAATATTTATTGAAGCATTAAACAATAAACAGCAAAGCAATGAACAAGCTATCACCTAGGTTCTTGGTGATCACACTCAAATGTGGGCACCAACTTCGTGACAATACCAACAAAATCAAATTCATATAACTGAAATTGTTAACAGATATAATGACTATAAAGCCAATAATCAGGTTGAATTATTGAGAGGAATTGCTCATTGACTTGAGTAATCCTGATGAACTTCATGATAAGGAAGAACAGGAATAAATGTGAAGTCCAAAGTTCACCATTAATTACAGTAAAAATAGCAAATAAAATTTTGACAAAGTTAAATTTTGTATTATTTACCAAATTATGGAACCAAATGTCTCAATGGATGTTTGCCTAATATCAAGAATCTAGGATCTTTTGGCATGGACCAAATGTCTCTATGGATGTTTTGGACAGTACCAAATATCAAGGACCTTTGGCATGCACCAGATATCTCTGTGGAAGTTTTATCCAGGACCAAAAGTCCTTCAGGGGCTGCCAGAAGCCATTCTAAGGTTTGGCGAAGTCTCTTAGTGCAGGGATTTGAATGCACTGTTCATGCCAAGACTTTTTACAGTTCTCAGTGTGTGTGTGTATGCGTGTGTGTGTGATAAAGACAAGTGAAAAAGAGAGAGAATATATCAAATCCTCTTTGTGGCTGGCTTGTTTTAATCTATATATGATATTAGCAATTTGATATTTGCAAACAACAGAAGGTAAAGTTTGAACCATTTGCATTTTCTAGAAAATTGTCACACATCAGAGAAATGTTCAGGAGATACTGGGGACATGTTTCACAGAAAGTATGCCCACTATTAAGACTATTCTTCCTCTTTTGGCAAGTGCAAGAAAATTTCAGTATGTTAAGTTTTATGGAAGTCTTTATATATTTACTTTCAAATTTCTAGTTATTACTTACATAAACTTGTTTTCATTACTCTATCCTTCTATCTGTAAAAGTTGTCTGTGAGTCTTGCATTGGTATAAAACATATCATAATTTTTACCATTATGAAAATTTTATTTTATTTACATGTTTCACTTAAGGGCAGGATGTCCAAAAATGAATTAAAGTCATTAAATGAGGAACAGGTTTCTATGCACTTGGATGTTTCTGTTGTGAATGTCAGTATTCAATCATATCATCTATAAATCAAGATACTATTAGCCCTTTCTTTCCTATTCCTTTGTCATTCATTACTTGTCACTTTCTGATGCCATTGGCTAATGTCTTCCAAATAATGGAACATGATAGTGGAGTAATGGGCTTCCTTATCTTCCTCCTAACTGAGCACATATGTATGCATCATTTCTCTAATAAAGTCAAATGTCAACTAATCTGATCATCAATTACAACATGTGTGGGAGGGCTCTCCTCACACCACCAAGCAGCTCAATTCTGACACTAGCTACCCAGAGATAGCATCAGATTCCACAGGTGAAAGGCTCAGTCCCACAAGACTGCTCTCCACTTCAGATGCCAATTGCAAGCCCAGGTTGTTACCTCTGATTCTGAATCACTGGCTACAGATGGGAGGTTCCCAGGACCCTGTCCTTGGGTTTGATTAATTTGCTAGAGAAGCTCAGAGAACTCGGGAAACCTGTTTACTCACTAGATTACTAGTTTATTACAAAGGATATTAAAGGATTCAAACCTGTTCACTATTTGTTGAAATTTATTTATAACAAAAAATGACTGAAAAAGATAAAATATGTCAGCAATTAAATATCAAGAAATGTAAAGCCATTCACATTTTCCACTTAAACTTATTTTTAACAAAAATGACTGAAAAAAGATAAATTATTTAAAGGATAAGAATCAACAGCCAAATGAAGAGATATATAGGGAGAGGTCTTGAACAAAGGAGCTTCTGTCTTCATGGTGTTTGGGACCCTGTATGGTGACACATGGGAGAGTTCTGGTACCCCAACCTGGAAGGTCTCCATGTGAACCCCCTTCTTTTAGGTTTTTATGGAGGCTTCATTACATGGGCACAATTGATAAATCATTGACCATTAGTGATTAGTTCCACCTCCAGCCCTTCTTCCCACTCCTCTACCCATGGTTGGTTCCCCTGGCAACCAGTTCTCATCCTTAGGTGCTTTCCCAAAGTCACTCACTAGCATAAACTCAGTTGTGGAAAGGGGCTTGTTATGAATAACAAGACACTCACTTCACGTTTATGGTTCTGAAGCTATTTCAAGAAGCGAGGACAAGACCAAATATTATAACAAAAGATGATCCCATTGTTCTTATCCCTGAGGAAATCACAAGGGTTTTGGGAGATGTAGGCCCACACCCATGAAAGAAGACCAAGTGTATATGAGAAATATATTTTGGTCATCTGAATGATCAAATAAATAGATTTCTTATAAATCACAATATTGCACTGACTTTTTTATTGACTTTGTGTGTGTGTTGTGTTTGTGTGTGTATATTAGAAATAATATTTTTAACTCAGGAGGAATTGTTTAAATTCTCAAATAGTACTTCAGCACCTACAGAGAATATAATTTTTCTTTTGATTTACACCATTAACTTATATTAATGAACTTATCTAATAGTGTACTATACTTGCCTTCCTCAAATAAACTCCACCAGGTCAAAAGGACCTATTTTTTTTAATTGTACATCTTGGTTTACTTTGCTTATTTTTAAGATGTTTGCACTCACATTCACACATTCTGTAGTTATCTCTGTTCAGTCTTTCTTAGATTTTGCTATTGAGATTATTCTCCTTGGGTAAAATGAATTTGAAAGTTTCTTATTTCTCTATGCTTCGGAATAATTTTGTAACATTGCAATTGTCTTATCCTTAATGATTTGGAAGAATACCATGTGAATCTTCCTGAGGAATCGTGCTTTGTGGTAGGGAAGCTCTTTACCAACATTCTCTGTTTCTTTAAGGAAATTGATAACTAAACTTTCTATCTCTACCAGGTTGGGTTTTAGTATGCTATACTTTTGAGAAACGCATCTATTTCTTTTATGTTGTCAAATTTATTTGTATAGGTTTGTACAAATTTGTCTCATGATTGTTGAAACATTTTCGATTTTAATAGCCATTTACAGCTACTCAGGTTGGGCTCTGAGCAGTGAGAAACACCTTCTGCTGGTTTTCTCTGAGACCTGAATTAGGGGTTCCTCCGCTTCCTCTAGGATCCCTCTTTGATCGTCACTGCTTTTGACAGCCTTTGAGCCTATTTTGTAGTTGGGGTTTCAGGTGTTTAACATTCCTAAAAGCTTAAAAAATAAACTTTAAAAAGAAAAGGAAAACATACATACAGAATTGCTCAAATCATAATTGTACAGATCTAGGTCTTACCACAAATTCTCCATACAATTATAACAATAGCCAGATCAAGGAAGAAAAGGTTATCAGCATCTTTATCAAGCTTATTCCAGTCAATAACTCCCTCCTCTACTAAAGTAACCACTCTCCTGGATTATAATACCATTGTCAACAAATAAGAGGCATCAACTGCCAGGGAATCGGAAAATGTGTATTTGGGGTCTTAGGAATTGCAATTTGAGAAACACAGATTCAATAAGAAACACAAATGTGCTCCAAAGAGGACAAATGAAGCAGGGGTTTACAAAGGCAAAAACCACAAACTTCCATAGATTGTTTGAAACAATTAATGATTGGTTCTGATGAGGAGAAGGCTTACTTGCCAGTATGTGATGGGTTCATGGACTGCACCTGACTGTCTGTTGTCCAAAGAGGAAATGCTCCAGGATGTGGTTTCTGTGGGTCAAAAGTTCAGTTGGCATTCACTTGTGAATGTGCATAAGCTTCACTTCTTTAATGGCCTTCCAACTCTATTTTAGAAGCATTGACTTTTGTTACTCCATTTTGTAATCTTTCTCCACACCATAAATTAGTTTGGTCTGTTTTTGAATCCATATACATGAAATCGTAAGTCTCTACTCTCTTGAGTCTGGGTTGTTTTGTTCAACTTCTTTGTTGGTGAGATTCATCCATGTTTATGTGCATAGCAATAGTTCGTTCATTTTTATTTCTGTATAATATTCTATTCTCCAATTTTGATTTATCTGCCAGTGGAGTCTACCTAAAGCCCGACTCAGCTTCTTGGACTCTCAGCCACCACTCCCAACTTGACAAGTACTTTGAAGCATGGCATTATTCAATATTGGGCTCACATACCTGAGATTTCCCTCTTTCTAAATTCTGGTCCCATCAAGTCCTCTCTGCCTTGATAGCTCTCCATGGCCTTCAAGTGGATATTCTTACCTACTGACCAACTTTGGTAGTTGTTCTTGGTGGAGTGTTGGTCTGAACCAGGCTAGTCTGCAATCAATGGAGCTGGAATACTGCCCAGTTTTGTTTAATACAGATTTGGAGTTTCTGAGTCTTTATGCCCTAGTTGCCTTGACTGCGTTCTGAGAGGAGGGGAGGAAATATGCATAATTTAATCAATATGTTCAATCCAGTAGGAAACAAACTATCTAATGGATCTTAACTGATCAAAAATACAGCCCTTCCTGCTCATAGATGAACAGGGCCAAGGTCCATAGAATTTCATTTTAACTCATGGCTTAGACAAGCCATAGTTATTGAAGACTACTCTGACTAGGTGTCTGTAAGCTAAAGAAAAATGTAGATGGTAGGAGTTTCTACAGTTTTCTGGAAGGATGCTGTATTTTACTGTGGAAGTCATCATTTCTAGTTGTTGCTAATCTGACTTTTTGTTGACAAATTAGTTAGTTTAGCCTTAATGTTACATTGGAAGATGGTTAACTTAGCCCTGGCATGTAGTTGTGTATATTGGCATTAGCAGTGGTTTGGATTTTCAGTGTTCCCCTAATTAGGCTTTAAGACATGTGTGCATTGCAGTGCAAATCAGAGTGGTGCATGTCCCTGTAAGGGCAACTGAAGACTATAGATACATTTATACATATCTCTGTTTTCTTATGTTAGTTTGCCTACATCTTTGACATGTACAGTTCTAGAGAGTTTGACAACTCTCAGTAGCATATAGGATGGTCCTTCATCTTAAAAATTTCCCTCTGTATCCTTTTTATCACTCCTTTCTCCACTACCAGACACTGCTAATCTGTTACATATATATTTATCTTTTCCAGAATGCCGTATGAATGGAGTCATATAACATATAACTTTTTGGGTCTGGCTACTTTCACTTAGTAAAATTCATTTAAGATTTATCCAGGAAGACTTTTGACTTCTGCTTCCACATGTAGGGAGCTTGGCAGTTGCCACTCTAGCCTAACAAGTAAAAAGCTGAACTGATTGACTGAAAAATCAATAACTCTTACTCTATCTATAAATGAAAGGAGGACAGAGGGAAAACTACTGCCCCCAAGATTGGAGAGACAAACAGGTGATACAGGGGGTCGTGGCTTCCCAGAGGAGAGGCTCATGAGCAGAAACTGCCACAGGAACCATGCCAGGGTAGAAAAACCTGAAAAGTAATTGACAAATTGCTGGAAGGTCAGAGTGGACAAGTCTTAGGGTTAAAAATGCCATGGGGATCCAGTCCTAGGGGAACCCTACAATACAAAATTTACCCCCAGGAGCTCAATCCAATTCCCACAGGAAACAGAGCAAAATCCCCTCCTGCTTCCAGAAAGTGGAGGAGGAAAGGAACCATTTTGAAATATGCCACTGCACTCTCTTCTAAACAAGGCCTTCCCCTCAGAAGAAATTAGTTAATCAGAGCCCAACCTGCTGGGGTATTTTCAGAGCCTAACTGGCCCAGGGAAAAGGAAATACCCAGCTCTAGTCAACTCTAGCCTTCCACATGAGAGAAAGGAAATACATAACTCCAATCCACTTTAGCCATAATGTCCCACCTGAGGTGGGAGAAGAAAACTGAGAAACAATTGTAAAGCTTGCAGTCCTGAGGCACAGGCTCACTAGAAGACAGAGAGCTACTAATGGGACTATACAATGCTTCCTCTCTCCCACATACCTTGCCGTTACATTGCCAAAAGCCTATTTACAGCAGTTCCTTTACTTGCTATATCATGTTTGGCTATAAAGTAAAAATTACAAGCTACACCAAAAGAGAAAAACACAATTTGAAGAGACAGGGAAAGCATCAGAATCAGACATGGCAGAGATATTGGAATTATTACACCAAAAATTTTAAATAATTATGATTAATATGCTAAAGGGTTTAATGGATAAACAGACAGCATGCAAGAACAGATGGGCAATGTAATCACAGAGATGGAAATCCTAAGAAAGAACCAAAACTAAGTGCTAAAGATCAAAAACACTGTAACAGAGATGATGGCTTTGTTATTAGACTGGACATGGTTGAGGAAAGAGTCTCTGTACTTGAAGCTATGCCAAGAGAAACTGCAAAGACTCAAAATAACAAAACAGACTATCCAAGAACTGTGGGACTACTAAAAAAGGTATAGCATATGAGTAATTGGAATATCATAAGGAGAAAAAAGAGAGAAAAGAACAGAAGAAATATTTGAAACTATTCTGACTGAGAATTTTCCCAAATTACTGCCAAACACCAAACCACAGACCCAGGAAGCTCAGACAACACCATGAGGGATAAATATCACAACAAAATACACCTAGGCATATCATTTTCAAGCTATGGAAAATCAGAGATAAAGAAAAATTCCTGGGGGCCGGCCCAGGGACATAGTGGTTAAGTTTGCACACTCCACTTCAGAGGCCTAGGGTTTGCAGGTTCAGATCCCAGGTGCAGGCCTAGCACTGCTCCTCAAGCCATGCTGTGGCAGCATCCCACATACAAAATAGGGGAAGATTGGCACAGATGTTAGCTCAGCAACAATCTTCCTCAAGTAAACAGAGGAAGATTGGCAACAGGTGTTAGCTCAGGGCCAATCTTCCTCACACACAAAAAAACACAGATTGTCAATTGTCTAAAGGCAATAATTAAAAAACAAGGCCCAACTATATGTTGTCTACAAGAAACTCACTTTAAATACAAATAAACATATACATTATAAGTAAATGGATGGAGAAAAATACACCATGCTAACCAAAAGAAAGCGGGAGTAACTATATTAATTTTGAACTGAACAGACTTCAAATAAGAAAAGTTATCAGGGTTAAAGAAGAACATTGCCTAATGATAAAGAGGTCAATTCTCCAAGAAGATGTGATTCTTTACCAGTAAGCACATAAAAACAGTGTCAGACTACATGAAAAACTGATAAAACTGCAAGAGGAAATAGATGAGTCCACTATTATAGTTGGAGACTTCAAAAGCCCTCTCAGGAATGGACAGGCCAGCAGGCAGAAGTCAGTAAGGATGCACTTGAACTCAACCACACCATCAATCAACTGGATGTAACTGAGATCTAGAGACTACTCCATCCAACACTAGCAGAATACACATTCTTCTTATGCTCACACGGAACATTCACCAAGATGGACCAAATTCTGGGCCATAAAACACACAGTAACAAATTTAAAATTGCAATCATAGAATGTCTGCTCTCAAACAACAATTGAATTAAACTAGAAATCAATAACAGAAAAATAACTGGAAAATCCCAAAATGCAATGGAGATTAAACACTCTTCCAAATTATGAGTGAAAAATGAAATCTTAAGAGAAATTTGAAAATATTTTGAAGTAAATGAAAATGATAACAAGACTTATCAACACTTGTGCGATGCAGTGCAAGGAGAGCTTAGAAAGAAATGTGTAGCATTGAATGCATATATTAAAAAAGAAGAAAGATATAAAATCAGTAATTTAAATATCCATCTTAGGAAGCTAGAAAAAGAACACCAAATCAAATCCAAATTAAGCAGAAGATAAGAAATAATCAGAATTAGAGCATAAATCAATGAAGTTGAAAACAGGAAATCAATAGAGAAAATCAACAAAACCAAAACGTGCTTTTTGGAAAAGATCAATAAAATTGATATGCCTCTATCTAGGCTAACTAGTAAGAAAAGAGAATGGATACAAATTACCAGTGTCAGAAATGAAAGAGGAGATATCACTGAAGATCCTACTGGCATTACAAAGATGACAAAAGAATGCTATGAGCAACTCTATGACCACAGACTTGACAACGTAGATGAGATGGACCACTTCCTGAAACACAATTTGCCAAATTCACACAGAAGAAATAAATAATCTGAATAGACCTATGTCCATTAAAGAAATGGAATCAATAATTAATACCATTCCAAAACAGAACAGACCAGGCCTAGATAGGTTCACTGGTGAATTCTACCAAACACTTAAGGAAGAAATTATACCAATTTTCTACAATCTCTCTCAAAGGATAGAAGGAGAGGGAATACTTCCTAATTTATTCTCTGAGGCTATCATTATCCTGATACCAAAACCAAAGACACCGTGAGAACAGGAAACTGCACAACAGTACCGCTCATGAACATACATGCAAAAGTCCTCAACAAAACATTAGCAAATAAAATCTATAATGCATAAAAAGAACTATACACCGTGACCAAGTAGGGTTTATCCTAGGTGTGCAAGGCGGGTTCAACATTTGAAAATCAATTAATGTAATCCATCACATCAACAGGTTAAAAAGGAAAAGTCATATGATATATCAATAGATGCAGAAAAGGCATGTGACAAAAACTAACATCCATTCATGATAAAAACTCTAGGTATATTGGGAATAGACAGAAACATCCTCAACTTGAAAAAGATTATCTGCAAAAAATGCACACCTAAAATCATAATTAATGGTGAGAAACTTGAAGCTTTCCTGCTAAGATCAAGAACAAGGCAAGGATATACCCTCTCAACACTCCTTTGCAGTGTCATTCTGGAAATCCTAGCTAACGCAATAAGACTTGTAAAAAAGGAAATAAAAGGGATACAGATTGAGAAGAAAGAAATAAAGCTTCTATGTTGGTAGATAACATGGTTTTCTTTGTAGAAAATCCAAAGAATCAACCCAAAACTCCTAGAACTAACAACTAACAAGTGATTATAGCAGATTGCAGGATATAAGGTTAATATTAAAAAGTCACTAACTTTTCCATACACCAGCAAGAAAGAAGTGGAAGTTTAAACTTAAAATCTGATCTCGTTGACATTAGTACCCCCCCAAAATGAAATACTTAAGTATAAATCTAACAAAATATGTACAAGATCTATATGAGGAAAACTATAAAACTCTGATGAATGAAACCAAGCTAATTAAATGAAGAGATATTCTATGTTCGTGGATAGGAAGGTTCAGTATTTTCAAGATGTCAGTTCTTCCCAACTTAATCTACAGATTCAGTGCAATCCCATGAAAATCCAAGCAAGTTATTGTATAGATATCAGTAAGCTGATTATAAAGCTTACATGGAGAGGCCAAAGAACCAGAATAGTGAAGAAAATATTGAAGGAAAAAACCAACATTGGAGGCTGACACTACCTTACTTCACGACTTAGTAAAAAGTCATTAAAACAGTGTGGTATTGGTGAAAGAATAGACAAATAGATTAATGGAGCAGAAAACAGAGCTCAAAAATAGACCCACATAAATATAGTCTACTAATCTTTGATGAAGGAGCAAAGGCAATACAATGGCACAAAGATAGTCTTTCAATAAATGGTGCTTGAACAACTGGACATCCACATGCAAAAAAATGAATCTAGACACAGACCTTTTATCTTTCACAAAAATTAACTCAAAGTGGATCATAGCCCTAAATGTAAAACATAAAACTCCTAAAAGATAACATAGGAGAGAGACGATTGGTGGGCGGAGCAAAATGGCAGGGTGAGCTGACCCGGGATTCTCTCCCCTCTAAAATACAACAAAAGATTGGAAGAACTGAATTTCAGAGAATAAACATAATGCCAGCTCGTTAGAGACCTACAATACCAAGAAGGCGGAGATCATAAACCTAGCTTTACCCCTTTGGAGGCGCTGGAATGGTAGGAGAGAACATCGCTCCCTCCCCTAGAGTCTGTGATCGCTGCGGCGTGGGTCGGGAAGGAGCGGGGGGAGGGGCCACGCGACCGGGGGATCATCCAGGACTCCTGCCGCTGATTCAGTGGAGACCCGCTGATGGGGGGGGGGGGAGCTTCCATCCGCGGGGACCCTATAAATCAAGGGCCTTGGGAGACCAGAGAACAGAACTGATCTGAACCCAGACCAGCAGGTGTGAGTAACAGCCCCTCCCCCCCAGCAAAGCCAGTGGGCACAGCCATCTTGCCCCAAGGCGGAGAGCTAACATGCCGGTCTCGACTCCCATCTAGTGGCGACAGGCTGTAACTGCAACTGAATTCTACCACCATGAGAAAAAACCGCTCCTCTACCATCCAGCAATTTATAAAAGCCCCAGACCAGAAGGAAAACAATAAAAACACAGAATTAAGTCCTGAGGACTTGGAATTAGGTAAACTAAGTGATAATGAGTTCAGAGCAGCTATAATCAAAAAACTCAATGAGGTAGAGAGAAAGAGAGACAAGCTGAGTTCTGGAGTTACTTCACAAAAGAGATTGAAATCATAAAGAAGAATCAAACAGAATTACTTGAGATGAAAAACACAATGGACCAGATAAAACAGAATACGGATTCCCTGAATGCCCGTGTAGACAACATAGAGGAGCAAATCAGCATAATCGAGGACAGACAGGCTGAATGGCGCCAGACAGAGGAAGAAAGAGAACTAAGAATTAAAAAACATGAGGAAAATCTCCGAGAGATAATGGATTCAATGAGGAGTAAGAACATAAGGATCATAGGAATTCCTGAGAATATGGAAAAGGAAAATGGAGCAGAAAGTGTGCTTAACGAAATTATTGAAGAGAACTTCCCAAATCTAGGGATCAACGGAGAAATGTGTGTAGAGGAGGGTTTTAGATCTCCTAGATTTGTCAATGTAAAAAGACCCACCGCAAGGCACATAATAGTAAAGTTGGCAAATAGGAATGATAGGGAAAGAATACTTAGGGAAGTAAGAAAAAAAAAGAGAATAACCTATAAAGGAGCCCCTATCAGACTGTCAGCGGATTTCTCTACAGAAACCCTACAAGCTAGGAGAGAATGGAGTGATATATTCAAAGCTTTAAAGGATAAAAACCTTCAGCCAAGAATACTCTATCCAGCACGAATTTCCTTCAGATATGAGGGAGAAATTAAATCTTTTCCAGACAAACAAAAGTTAAGGGAATTTGTAACTAAAAGCCCTCCATTACAAGAAATCCTCAAGAAGGCTCTCATACTTGAAAAAAGGAAAAAGGGAGAAAGAGGACACAATCCACAGACTAGGGAGACTGATGGATAGAACCAGAACAGGATAGCAAATATTCAACTATAGCATTAGGGTAAAAATAAGGAAACTACCAAAACAAGGACGATCTTAGCACTCTAACTACAAATTAATAAGTTGGAATAAAAAATGAAAATAATTATTTAGGAGGGGAAGAGCAAAGGGTCTAAATCAGTATTGGTCGAATAAGTAAGAGACCACCAGAGAATAGACTATATTATACACGAGATTCTAAATACAAACTTCAAGGTAGACACTAACATAAAGTACAGAACAGAGTCACAAATCATAGATAAGGAAAAATCTAAGAAACCCAGCATAAGAAATTGCAGTATTAAATGGGTAGTCTAAAGCACACAGGAAAAGAAACACAGGAAAACAAGATAATGAGCGACAGAGTGACAGCATTAAGTCCACATGCATCAATAATCACTCTCAATGTGAAAGGATTGAACTCTCCAATAAAAAGACACAGAGTGGCAAAATGGATTAAAGAACAAGATCCAACAATTTGTTGCCTCCAGGAAACACACCTCAGCCCCAAGGACAAACACAGACTCAGGGTGAAGGGGTGGAGGACAATACTTCAAGCAAATAGCAAGGAAAAAAAGGCAGGTGTTGCAATTCTCATATCAGACCAAGTGGATTTCAAAATAAGACGGGTAAAGAGAGACACAGAGGGACAATATATAATGATCAAAGGGACACTTCATCAAGAAGAATTAACGCTTATAAATATCTATGCACCCAACACAGGAGCACCAAGATTCATAAAGCAACTATTAACAGACCTAAAGGAAGATGTTAAAAACAACACAATAATAGTAGGGGACCTCAACACCCCACTCACATCAATGGACAGATCATCCAGACAGAAAATCAACAAGGAAATAGTGGAGCTGAATGAAAAACTAAAACAATTGGACTTAATAGACATATATAGATCACTCCACCCTGAAGGAGCTGAATACACATTCTTCTCAAGTGCACATGGAACATTCTCTAGGATAGACCATATCTTGGGAAACAAGGCAAGCCTCTACAAATTTAAAAAAATTGAAATAATAACAAGCATCTTCTCAGATCATAGTGCTATAAGGCTAGAAATTAATTACAAGAAAAAAGCTGAGAAAGGCACAAAGATGTGGAGACTAAACAACACACTACTGAACAAGCAATGGATAATTGAAGAAATTAAAGAAGAAATAAAAAAATACCTGGAAACAAATGAAAATGATAGCATGCCATACCAACTCATATGGGATACAGCAAAAGCTGTATTAAGAGGAAAATTCATCATAATACAGGCACATCTTAACAAACAAGAAAAATCCCAAATAAGCAACCTTAAAGCACACCTAACTGAACTAGAGAAAAAAGAACAAATGAAGCCCAAAGTCAGCAGAAGGAGAGAAATAATAAAAATCAGAGCAGAAATAAATACTATTGAAACGAAAAGGGCAGTAGAAAGGATCAATGAGACAAAGAGCTGATTTTTTGAGAAGATAAATAAAATTGACAAACCACTAGCCAGACTTACAAAGAAAAAAAGGGAGAAAGCACAAATAAACAAAATCAGAAATGAGCGAGGAGAAATAACAACAGACTCTGCAGAAATACAGCAGATTATAAGAGAATACTACAAAAAACTATATGCCAACAGAATGGATAACCTAGAGGAAATGGATAAATTCTTGGACTCCTACAATCTCCCAAAGCTCACTCAAGAAGAGGCAGACAATTTGAACAGACCAATCACAAGGAAAGAGATTGAAACAGCAATCAAAAACATCCCAAAGAATAAAACCCCAGGACCAGATGGCTTTCCTGGGGAATTCTACCAAACTTTCAGAGAGGATTTAATACCTATCCTTTTCAAGCTATTCCAAAAAATTAGGGAATATGGAACACTTCCTAACACATTCTATGAGGCCAACATCACGCTGATACCAAAACCTGACAAGGACACCACGAAAAAAGAGAACTACAGGCCAATATCACTGATGAACATAGATGCAAAAATTCTAAACAAAATTTTGGCAACCAGAATTCAGCAATTCATCAAAAGAATCATACATCAGGATCAGGTGGGATTCATACCAGGGACACAGGGATGGTTCAACATCCGCAAATCAATCAACGTGATACACCACATCAACAAACTGAGGAATAAAATCCACATGATCATCTCAATAGATGCAGAGAAGGCATTTGACAAGATCCAACAGCCATTTATGATAAAAACTCTGAACAAAATGGGCATAGAAGGAAACTACCTCAACATAATAAAGGCCATATATGACAAACCCATAGCCAACATCATACTCAATGGGCAAAAACTGAACACCATCCCCCTGAAAACAGGAACGAGACAAGGATGCCCTCTATCGCCACTCTTATTTAACATAGTACTGGAGGTCCTGGCCAGAGCAATCAGGCAAGAAAAAGGAATAAAAGGAATCCAAATAGGGAGGGAAGAAGTGAAACTCTCGCTGTTTGCAGACGACATGATCTTATATATAGAAAACCCCAAAGAATCCATTGGAAAACTGTTAGAAGTAATCAACAACTACAGCAAAGTTGCAGGGTATAAAATCAATTTGCATAAATCAGTAGCATTTCTATACTCCAGTAATGAACCAACAGAAAAAGAACTCAAGAACACAATACCATTCACAATCACAACAAAAAGAATAAAATACCTTGGGGTAAATTTAACTAAGGAAGTGAAGGACCTATATAATGAAAATTACAAGGCCTTTCTGAGAGAATTGGATGACGACATAAGGAGATGGAAAGACATTCCAGGTACATGGATTGGAAGAATAAACATAGTTAAAATGTCCATTCTACCTAAAGCAATCTACAGATTCAATGCCATCCCATTCAGAATCCCAATGACATTCTTTACAGAATTAGAACAAAGAATCCTAAAATTCATATGGGGCAACAAAAGACTCCGAATTTCTAAAGCAATCCTGAGAAAAAAGAACAAAACTGGAGGCATCCCAATCCCTGACTTCAAAACATACTACAAAGCTACAGTAATCAAAACAGCATGGTACTGGTACAAAAACAGGTGCACAGATCAATGGAACAGAATTGAAAGCCCGGAAATAAAACCAAACATCTATGCACAGCTTATCTTTGACAAAGGAGCTGAGGGCATACAATGGAGAAAAGAAAGTCTCTTCAACAAATGGTGCTGGGAAAACTGGAAAGCCCATGTAAAAGAATGAAAATTGACCATTCTTTTTCACCATTCACCAAAATAAACTCAAAATGGATCAAAGACCTAAAGGTGAGACCTGAAACCATAAGGCTTCTGGAAGAAAACGTAGGCAGTACACTCTTTGACATCAGTATTAAAAGGATCTTTTCGGACACCATGCCTTCTCAGAGAAGGGAAACAATAGAAAGAATAAACAAATGGGACTTCATCAGATTAAAGAGCTTCTTCAAGGCAAATGAAAACAGGATTGAAACAAAAAAACAACCCACTAACTGGGAAAAAATATTTGCAAGTCATATATCTGACAAAGCCTTAATATCCTTAATATATAAAGAAATCTCACAACTTAACCACAAAACATCAAACAACCCAATCAAAAAATGGGCTGGAGACATGAACAGACATTTCTCCAAAGAAGATATACTGATGGCCAATAGGCACATGAAAAGATGCTCATCATCGCTGATCATCTGGGAAATGCAAATCAAAACTACACTAAGATATCACCTTACACCCGTTAGAATGACAAAAATACCTAAAACTAATAGCAACAAATGTTGGAGAGGTTGTGGAGAAAAAGGAACCCTCATACACTGCTGGTGGGAATGCAAACTGGTGCAGCCACTATGGTAAACAGTATGGAGATTCCTCAAAAAACTAAAAATAGAACTACCATACGATCCAGCCATCCCACTACTGGGTATTTATCCAAAGAGCTTGAAGTCAGCAATCCCAAAAGTGCTGTGCACCCCAATGTTTATTGCAGCACTGTTTACAATAGCCAAGACGTGGAAGCAACCTAAGTGCCCATCAACAGACGAATGGATAAAGAAGATGTGGTACATATATACAATGGAATACTACTCAGCTGCAAAACAGAACAAAATCATTCCATTTGCAATAACATGGATGGACCTTGAGAGAATTATGTTAAGTGAAATAAGCCAGCGAGAGAAAGATAATCTGTGTATGACTCCACTCATATGAGGAATTTAAAACTATGGACCAAGAACAGTTTAGTGGATACCAGGGAAAGGTGGGGTGGGGGGTGGGCACAAAGGGTGAAGTGGGGCACCTACAACATGACTGACAAACATTAATGTACAATTGAAATTTCACAAGATTGTAACCTATCAATAACTCAATTTGAAAAAAAGATAACATAGGAGAAAACCTAGATGACCTTGGGTACGGCGATGACATGTTAGATACAACATCAAAGGCATGATCCGTGAAAGAAATCATTGATAAACTGGACTTCAATAAAATTTAAAACTTCTGCTCTGTGAAAGACAATGTTAAGAGAATGAGAAGACAAGCCACAGACTGAGAGGAAATGTTTGAAAAAGACAAAATGATAAAGAAGTGTTATCCAAAATATACAAGGAACTCTTAAGAATCTACAGTGAGAGAACAAAGAGCCTGTTTGAAAGATGGGCCAAAGACCTTAACAGACACCTCACCAAATAAGATGTACAGATGGCAAATAGCCATATGAAAAATGCTCCTCATCATCTAGTATCAGGGAAATTTAAATTAAAACAGCAATGAGATACCACAACACACTTATTAGAATGGCCAAAATCTGGAACACTGACAACACCAAATGCTGGTGAGAATATGGAGCAACTGGAACTCTCACTCGCTGCTGGTGGGAATACAAAATCGTGTAGCCACTGTGGAAGACAGTTTGGCTGTTTCGTACAAAACCAAACATACCCTTACCATAGGAGCTAGCAATCACACTCCATAGTATTAGCCAAAGGAGTTGAAAATTTACATCCACACAAAAACATGCAAACAGATGTTTGCAGCAGCTTTATTCATTATTGCCAAAACATGGAAGCAATCAAGATATCTTTCAGTAGGTAAATGGATAAATAAACTGTGGTACATCCAGACAATGGAATATTATTCAGCACTAAAAAGAAATGAGCCATCAAGCCATGAAAAGACATGGAGTAATCTTAAATTCATATTAATAAATGAAGGAAGCCAATCTGAAAAGGCTACATACTATATGATTCCAACTACATGACATCCTGGAAAAGAGAAAACTATGAAAACAGTAAAAAGACCAACGGTTGCCAGGGGTTGGGGTAGGGGTTAAGATTGAACAGGTGGAGCATAGAAGATTTTTAGGGCAGTGACAATACTCTGTATGATATTATAATGATGAATACACGGCATTATACATTTATCCAAACTCATAGAATGTACACCACCAAGAATAAACCCTAATGCAAACTGTGGCCTTTGGATGATTACGATCTGTGAGTGTAAATTCATCAATTGTAACACTTTCACCAGTCTGGTGAGGGATGTTGACAGTGGGAGAAGCTGTACGTGTGTGGGGGCAGAGGGTAGATGGGAAATTTCTATTAATTTTGCTGTGAACCTAAAGCTGCTATAAAAAATAAAGTCGTAAAAAGACAAAAACAAAACAAACAAAAAATGTTCAGCCAGTTTGTTACATGAATAGTTCCTTTTTTTATCATTGAATAGTATTACAGTGTATGATGTACTGTGTTTGTTTATCCTTCCACTGTTGAAGGATATCTGGATTGTTTACCATTTTTAATGATTACAAATCAAGTTGCTATAAACATTCACCTGCAGTTGACCTGTGGAAATAAGTTTTCAATTCATTGGGGTAAATATCTAGTAGTGTGATCGCTGGAGTGTATGTAAAGTGTATGTTTAACTTGTAGCAGACTTCCAAACTATCTTCCAAATTGGCTTTACCGGTTCTCATTCTCATTGGAAATGACTGAGAGATCCTGGTGTTCCATATCCTTGCTAGCTCTTTTTATTGTCATTAAAAAAAAAAATTTTAGCTATGCTAGCATCTCATTGTGCCTTTAGCTTGTATTTACCTAATGACAAGTGATGTTAAGCATCTTTCTATTTTATTTGTCATCCATTATCTTCTTTGGTGATGATCTTTCAGTCAATTATTAAATAGGGATTTTTTATTTTCCAGTTGTTTTTTAATTTTTTTAAGTTTTTTAAATTTTTTATTTTTTTAATTGCAGTAACATTGGGGTATAACATTATATAGCTTTCAGATGTACATGGTAATATATTTCAACTTCTGTGCAGATTATATCATGTTCACCACCCAAAAAGTAATTATAGTCCATCCCCTCACATGTGAGCCTAATCACCCCTTTTGCCCTCCATGCCCCTTCCCCTATGGTAATCACCAACCCAATCTCCATTGCTATGTCTTTGTTTTTATCTTCTACTTATGAATGAGATCATATGGTATTTGACTTTCTCCCTCTGACTAATTTCACTCAGCATAATACCATCAAGGACCATTCATGTTGTCACAAATGGCCAGATTTCATCATTTCTTACAGCTGAGTAGTATTCCATTGTGTATAAATACCACATCTTCTTTATCCATTTGTCCCTTGATGGGCACCTAGGTTGCCTCCAAGTCTTGGCTATTGTGTATAATGCTGCAGTGAACATAGGGATGCAAGTATCTTTATGCCTTCGCGTTTTCAAGTTCTTTGGATAAATAGCAGTGGGATAGCTGGATCATATGGTAGATCTATTCTTAATTTTCTAAGGATACTCCATACTGCTTTTGATAGTGGCTGCACCAGTTTGCACTCCCACCAGCAGTGAACAAGGGTTGCCTTCTCTCCACATCCTCTCCAACATTGGTTGTTTCCTGTCTTGTTAATTATAGCCATTCTGACCTGAGTGAGGTGAAACCTCATTGTAGTTTTGATTTGCATTTCCCTGATAACTAATGATGTTGAGCATCTTTTCATATAACTGTTGGCCACTCAGATATCATCTTTGGAGAAATCTCTGTTCAGATCTTTTGCCCATTTTTTAATTGGGTTGTTGGGTTTTTTCTTGTTGAGATGTATGAGTTCTTTGTATATTTTGGATATTAACCCCTTATCTGATATATGGTTGGCAAATATCTTTTCCCAATTGTTAGGTTGCCTTTTCGTTTTGTTGATGGTTTCCTTTGCTGTGCAGAAGCTTTTTAGTTTGATGTAGTCCCATTTGTTCATTTTTTCTTTTGTTTCCCTTGCCCAGTCAGACATGGGACTTGAAAATATGCTGCTAAGACCCATGTCAAAGAGCATACTGCCTATGTTTTCTTCTAGAAGTCTCATGGTTTTGGGTCTTACATTCAAGTCTTTAATCAATTTTGAGTTCATTTTTGTGCATGGCATAAAGGAATGGTCTACTTTCATTCTTTTGCATGTGGCTGTCCAGTTTTCCCAACACCATTTGTTGAAGAGACTCTCCTTTCTCAATCGTATGCTCTTGGCTCTCTTGTCGAATATTAGCTGTCCATAAATGTGTGGGCTTATTTCTGGGCTCTCAATTCTGTTCCATTGATCTGTGTGTCTGTTTTTGTGCCAGTACCGTGCTGTTTTGGTGACTATGGCTTTGTAGTATATTTTGAAATCAGGGAGTGTGATACCTCCAGCTTTCTTCTTTTTCCTCAGGATTCTCTTGGTTATTCAGTGTCTTTTGTTGTTCCATATAAATTTTAGGATTGTTTGTTCTATTTCTGTGAAAAATGCTGTTGGAACTTTGATGGGTTTGCGTTGAATCTATAGATTGCTTTAGGAAGTATGGACATTTTAATGATGTTAATTCTTCCAATCCAAGAGCACAGAATATCTTCCCATTTCTTTGTGTCTTCTTCAATTTCTTTCAACAATGTTTTATAGTTTTCAGTGTACAGGTCTTTCACCTCTTTGGTTAAGTTTATTCCTAGGTATTTTATTCTTTTTGTTGCAATTGTAAATGGGATTGTATTCTTGATTTCTCTTTCTGTTACTTCACTGTCAGTGTATAGAAAAAGAGCCGATTTTTGTGTGTTGATTTTGTATCCCGTGACTTGACTTTATTCATTTATTGTTTCTAAAAGGTTTTTAGTGGATTCTTTAGGGTTTTCTATATATAAAATCATGCCGCCTGCAGAGTGACAGTTTCACTTCTTTTCCAATTTGGATCCCTTTTATTTCTTTTTCTTGCCTGATTTCTCTGGCTAGGACTTCCAATACAATGTTAAATAAGAGTGGTGACAGTGGACATCCTTGTCTGGTTCCTGTTCTTAGAGGGATAGCTTTCAGTTTTTCTCCATTGAGAATGATATTTGCTGTGGGTTTGTCATATATGGACTTTGTTATGTTGAGGTATTTTCCTTCCATACCCATTTTATTTAGAGTTTTTATCATAAATTGATGCTGTATCTTGTCAAATGCTTTCTCTGAATCTATTGAGATGATCATGTGATTTTTATTCTTCATTTTGTTAATGTGGTGTATCTTGTTGACAGATTTGCGGATGTTGAACCATCCCTGCATCCCTGGAATGAGACCCGCTTGATTATGATGTATGATCTTTCTAACGTATTGTATTCACTTTGCTAGTATTTTGTTGAGGATTTTTGCATCCATGTTCATCAGTGATATTGGCCTGTAATTTTCTTTTTTTGTGTTATCCTTGTCTGGTTTTGGTATCAGGATAATGTTGGCTTCATAGAAAGAGTTAGGAAGCCTCCCCTCGTCTTCAATTTTTTGGAAGAATTTGGGAAGGATAGGCATTAAGTCTTCTTTGAATGTTTGGTAGAATTCACCATGGAAGCCATCTGGTCCTGGACTTTTATTTTTTGGGAGGTTTTTGATTGCTGTTTTGATCTCCTTACTGGTGATTGGTCTATTCAAATTCTTCTTGGTCCAGTTTTGGAAGGCTGTGTGTTTCTAAGCATTTATCCATTTCTTCTAGATTATCCAATTTGTTGGCATATATCTTTTCATAGTATTCTCTTATTATCTTTTGTATTTCTGAGGTGTCCGTTGTAATCTCTTCTCTTTCATTTCTGATTTTATTTATTTGAGCCTTCTCTCTTTTTTTCTTGGTGAGTCTAGCTAAGGGTTTGTCAATTTTGTTTATCTTTTGAAAGAACCAGCTCTTGGTTTCATTAATTTTTTCTATTGTTTTTTCAGTCTCTATTTCATTTATTTCTGCTCTGATTTTTAGAATTTCCTTCATTCTGCTGATTTTGGGCTTTGCTTGTTGTTCTTTTTCCAGTAGCTTTAGATGCGCTTTTAGGTTGTCTATTTGGGATTTTTCTTCTTTGTTGAGGTAGGCCTGAATTGCTATAAACTTCCCTCGTAGAACAGCTTTTGCTGTATCCCACAGATTTTGGCACGTTGTATTTTCATTTTCATTTGTCTCCAGGAATTTTTTGATTTCTCCTTTGATTTCTTCATTGTTGTTCAGCAGCATTTTGTTTAATCTCCACATTTTTGTGGCTTTTCTGGTTTTCTTCTTGTAGTTGATTTCTAGTTTCATACCTTTGTGGTCAGAAAAGATGCATGGTATTATTTCGATCTTCTTAAATTTATTGAGACTTGTTTTGTGGCCTGGTATGTGATCAATCCTGGAGAATGTTCCATGTGCATTTGAAAAGAATGTGTATTCTGTGGTTTTTGGATGGAATATTCTATATATATCTACTAAGTCCATCTGGTCTACTGTGTCCTTTAAGGCCAGTGTTTCCTTATTGATCTTCTGTTTGGATGATCTATCCATTGGTGTAAGTGGAGTGTTAAAGTCCCCTACTATTACTGTGTTACTATTTCTCCTTTTATGTCTGTTAATAATTGCTTTATATATTTAGGTGCTCCTATGTTGGGCGCATAGATATTCACAAGTGTTATATTTTCTTGTTGGATTGTTCCCTTTATCATTATGTAGTGCCCTTCTTTGTCCCTTGCTACAGTTTTTGTTTTAAAGTCTATTTTGTCTGATATAAGCATTGCTACCCCCACTTTCTTTTCTTTGCCATTTGCATGGAATATCTTTTTCCATCCTTTCACTTTCAGTTTGTGAGTGTCTTTAGGTCTGAAGTGTGTCTCTTGTATGCAGCATATACATGGGTCTTGGCTTTTTATCCAATTGGCCACCCTATGGCATTTGATTGGAGCATTTAGTCCATTGACATTTAAAGTAGCTAATGATAAATATGTATTTATTGCCATTTTGTTACTTTTTTTCTGGGTGTTTTAGTAGTTTTTCTCTACTCCTTTCTTTTTCTCTTCCTCTCTTCCCTTGTGGTTTGATGGCTATCTTTAGTAATATGTTTGATTTCTTTTGTCTTTCTTTTTTGCTTACTTATTATAGGTTTCTGATTTGTGGTTGCCATGAGGATCCTACTTAATATTTCTGTGCATCTAACAGTCTATATTGAGTTGATGGACTCCTTGGCTTGCCCTCTTCCTAAAAGCTCTACTTTTTCACTCCTTTCCTCCCACATTTTATGTTTTTGAAATCATATATAGTCTCTTGTTTAGTGTGTGTCTATCCATTACCCTTTTATCATTGAAATTGGTGATTTTGGTACATTTATCTTTTAACCTTCGTATTATCTTCACAGGTAGTTGATCTGCTAACTTTACTATATTTTTACCTTTACAAGTGATTTTATTGCCTGGGGGTTTTTTGTTTTTGATCATTTTTTAAATCTCTATTTGTGGTCATTGCTTTCCCACTTAAATAAGTCCCCTCAGCTTTGCTTGTAGAACTGGTTTCTTGGTGATAAACTCCTCTAATTTTTGCTTGTCTAGAAAGCACTTTATCTCTCCTTCCATTCTGAATGACACCCTTGAAGGGTAGAGTATTCTTGGCTGTAGGTTTTTTCCTTTTAGCACTTTAAATACGTCATGCCATTCTCTTCTCGCCAGTAGGGTCTCAGCTGAGAAGTCCACTGATAGCCTTATGGGCTTTCCTTTGTATGTCACTTGTGGCCTTTCTCTTGATGCTTCTAGGATTCTTTATCTTTAATTTTTGATATTTTAATTATAATATGTCTTGGTGTGGGCCTCGTTGGGCTTATCTTGTTTGGAGCTCTCTGTGCTTCCTGAACTTGGATGTCCATTTCCTTCCTTAGGTTAGGAAAATTTTCATCTATTATTTCTTCAAATAAATTTTCTGTTCCTTTGTCTCTCTCTTCTCCCTCTGGGACACCCATAATCCGAATGTTAGCACACTTGATATTTTCCCAGAGTTCCCTTAGACTGTTCTCATTCTGCCTAATTCTTTCTTTTTTCTGTTCAGCTTGGGTGATTCCCTCTAGTCTTTTCTCTAGCTTGCTGATCCATTCTTCTGCATCCTCTACCCTGCTATTGAGTCCCTCTAGTGAATTTTTCACTTCCAGTATTGTATTCTTCATTTCTGATTGGTTCTTTTTTATGTCTTGCAGTCCTTTGCTGATGACCTCACCATGTTCATCTAGTCTTCTCCCAATATCTGTGAGCATCCTTATGATATTTTGTTTGAACTCTTTGTCAAGTAGGTCACTTATTTCTGTTTCATTTAGTCCTTTTTCTGGGGCTTTGTCCTGTTCCGTTGCTTGGAAAGTATTCCTTTGTCTCTTCATTGTGCCTCTTTCTCTGTGCTTATTTCTATGTATTAGGTGAGTCAGCTATGTCTCTTGATCTTGGAGAAGTGGCCTTATGTATGAGATGCCTTATGAGGCCCAGCAGTGTGCTTCCCTCTCATCACCAGTCCAAATGATCCAGGAGTGACCCCTTTGTGGGCTACTTGTGTTTTTCTGCTATGACAGGGTTGCTGTTACTGCAGGTACCCAAGGAGTCTAGTCTTTCCTTCTCTGGCAAGCTGCTTGTAAATCTGGTTTGGGAAGCCTCAGCACCATTGGCTACAAAGTCTATCAGCACCCTCCCATTGCAGTTTTCCTCTTAATTGGGTTGGTACCCACAGTAGCTGGTTGCTAGGCTCAGGGGCTTACAGTTGCGATAGGCCTCAGGCCTACAAGGCTGTTGTCAGCTCTCTTAGGAGTGCAGCTGAGTGGGCCTGGCCCTAGGCATGGGAGCACTCAATTGTTTCAGGCTTTGGAAGGTGGGGCTGATCCTTTTTATGGCTATTTGTGAAGCACAGGTCTTCTGCCCCTGATAAGCCTCACCCCCCCCCACAGGACCACACAAACTGTCAACACAGTCCTGGTCCATGCACACTTCTCAACCCCCTGGAACATACCCCAATGCTACACTGCAGAGGCCCCCACCTCTCCACCAATGGCCCCCACAGTTCAACTGGTCCTAACACAGGCTCTGCCCCACAGAGGTGGACACACTCGCCTGCCTATAGAGGATCAAGGCACCCAGTCAATACAGGCTGAAAAGTAGCCGGAGGGCTTGCTGTTAGGTGGGGCCAGTCCCTAGGGTGGGCTGCCTGCCCTGGCTGAACTGGATTAAATCTGTACTCTAGTGGACATGGCAGACCCCTTGGCTAATAGACCAAGTGAAGAACGTCAACCGTGCCCACTGGGCCCTGTGTCAGCACGCCTGCACCAGGTCAGAACAATGGCCCCCACCAATGTTTCAGTCTCCGGAGAGATCCCTCCTCTCACCAAGATGCCCCCAGAGCCCACCAGATGAGTCTCATTTCACCAAAGCACTGTCAGCCTTCTCTCTGGTGATTTTAGGTTGCTGCAATGAGTGAGTTTGTGCGTGGGCCCTTTAAGACCCAGGTCTTTTTGGCTTTCAGCTGATAGCTTTTCTGGGGGTATCCTCACTGCAGTTAATAGCCAGCAAAGCCAGGCAGTAAGACCCTCGTCTTGGTTGGGCTGAGTCTGAAGGATGCTTATAGCAGTATCGGCCCCACTCTGGACCTCACTCCTCTAGGAAGGGCTGCGTACCTTAAGGTGGCTCCCGCCTGGCCAGCTGAGAAGCTCCGCTGCTCCCAAAGGTGGCTTTTTTCCTCTCCAGCAGGAATTTCTGCCTCTTCCACCTTAGTCAGGACTGTCCCTTGTTGTGGGGGCTCTTTATATCCAGTTTTCAGTTCTCTATCCAGGATAATTATTCCAAAAATAGTTGTAACCTGGTTGTGTTCATGGGAGGAGAAGAGTTCAGAGTCTGTTTACACTGCCATCTTGATGAGATATCTGGAATTACCTATTTCTGCCTTCTGCATCTCACCAAACTGTTGTCATGATGCTAAGCTAGGTGCATAGACTAAGGTACGAGATTCACATTTTTCTATCTGAAAAGCAATTGCTCTGGGGAACTATTGTTGAAGATGATGTTAAGTGAGGAAATTGGTATTTTTGCCAGTATTTTTGACATTGTTAAACTACTTTTGAAACTTTTAAAGAAAAACAAAGATAGTTATTATCTTAAAGGCATTATTGTTATGGCACCCACATCTTGGAATTACTTGATCTGCTACTATATGTTCTCAAATTTGTTGCAACTTATTGTGGAGAACATTATTATTAAATGCAATTGCAAGAAAAATGCACAAATATTGTTGTATCTCCTTTCTCTGTCTCAAACTTTTAATCATTATTTTCCAAAGAGAAATGAAAAACTTTAAAGAAAAATAATCAGATAATAGAAGCATTGCTTTATAGAATCCCGGAACAATATTTAATTCAAATTTTGGTTTTAACAGGCATGTAAATTATTTGATACTCCTCCCTTCCAGAAGCGGGGCTTAATTCCCTCCTCTAGAGTGTGGGCTGTACTTAAGGACTTACCGCTAACTCGTACAGTAAGGCTGATGAAATGGTGTGTGACTCTGGGTCTAGGACATAAAACACATAGCAGCTTCCATTTTGGTCACTCTCTCTCTCTCGGATCACTTGCTTTGAGAGAAGTCAGCTACCTAGTCATTAGCCACTTTATGGGAAAGTCCACAAAGCTAAGAACTGGGGCCTCCTGGGACCATCCAAGGAGATGAGGCCTCTTCCAACAGCCATATGAACGACACATGTTTCCTGTAAATCCTTCAACCCCAGTCAAACCATGAGATGATGCAACTTGACTACAACCTTGAAAGAGGCCTTGAGCCTGAAGGAGTCTGGTAAACCTCTCCGAGATTCCCGACCCTGGGAAATTGTGGGAGATAATACACGTCTGTTGTTTTGAGATGCTAAGTTTTGAGTAATTTGTTATGCTGTGGTACAGTAATGTGGTACATAACTGTCGAAAGAGAGAAGGAATGATTGCACTTTGCTTTCTTTAAATTACTTGTAAGATGTTAAACATGTCATTTGGTTTTAATATTTAAGAAGAATTTCCACGGTTAAGAGACATGATCAAACATCAATGTAGGTGCTGCTGGGAAGGTATTTTGCAGATGTAACTAAGGTCTCAAATCACTTGACCTTAAGACAAGGGAATTCTCCTGAGTTGGACTGTCCTCACCAGGTAAGCACTTGAAATGACTGGGTTACTCCTGAGGAAAGAGACTCAAAGCATCAGAGGGCTTCAACGTGGGAGATTTTCTCAGTCATGGGTTTTGAAAGTGGAAGTCACATGGCAAAGAATGCTGGGGACCACAAGATGTTGGAAGCAGCCTTCCTCCAGCTCCTAAAGGAAACAGGGTCTTCAGTCCTACAATTGGAAAAAACTGAATTCTGCTAACAACCTCTCTATAAGCTTAGAGGAGCATCCGAGCTCAAGATGAGAGCCCAACTTTGTGGAACTCTGAACAGAGAACCCACCCACACCATGCCTGGATTTCTCACTAAGTAACTTTTAGCAAATAAGTGGGTGTTGTTTTGAGCCACTACGTCATGGAAATTTTTATGAAGTAATAAAATCCCAATACACAGGCTCACTGTGTAACAGATAAGCACATCACATTTATTCCACTGGAATGAATTTATGGACTGATATGCACACTAATTACATGTAAGAAAATCTTATCTGACTTTTTTTGTATTTTTTATTTTATGACTTTTATGTAATACAATTAAAATTTAATACAATCATATTTCATTCATTCATTCAACAACAACAAATCCTATTATGTGCCAGGAATGGCTTCATATGATGGGGATACAGCTTTGACTTAAACAGCCCAAAGCCCCTGTGCTCATGTGTGTTACATTCTAGAGGCTTCCCAAGAGTGAGACGGAGCCATTGGGGTGTTTTAGTAAAGAAATGACATTAGGAGGCAGGTGAGCCAGGTGGCGCAGGTGCCACAATTCAGGCCTGAGAAGGTGGTGGAGACTACGGGGAGAAGAGGGGCCAAGGGGTGAGAGGGACAGAGAAGGCGTGGAGGAGCAGGAGTGAGGAAAAGAAGCAGAGGTAAAGAATTCTAAAGCACGGGGTCGGCCCGGTGGCGCAGCGGTTAAGTTCGCATATTCCACTTCTCAGCGGCCGGGGTTCACCGGTTTGGATCCCGGGTGCGGACATGGCACCGTTTGGCAAGCCATGCTGTGGTAGGCATCCCACATATAAAGTAGAGGAAGATGGGCATGGATGTTAGCTCAGGGCCAGTCTTCCTCAGCAAAAAGAGGAAGATTGGCAGTAGTTAGCTCAGGGCTGATCTTCCTCAAAAAAAAAAAAACTAAAGCAGTGGAATTCTCAGATTTAAGCATACATAATGCATTAATGATCTTTAATAAATATATCTACAGGGCCTAGCAGAGTTTCTTGCATTTGGTGTTTAATACTGATATAAGAAATTTCCACTTAGTGATGTATTTAGGAAAGCCATGGTGGCTTATTCCTGATTCAGCCTGAACTTTATGTGGAAAAAAAATTTTATGATTTATGGCCTGCCAAACATGGGCTGTGCATCCGCTTTAAACATTATCCTAAAGTAAAGAATGTACTCTTTGAAGATAGGGGTGCATGCCTCCCTCCCTATGACCCCAATTCCTGTACTCCTTTGAAGAGATGTTTCTCTTTCCAGTAGCCGGGGTCATGTTGACCTGCTGCGTACATGCTAATGTGTGACAAAATGTCCTTGAAACCTGAAAAGAATGTACCCCTGTCACGCTCGCTGTATGTTCTTTGTTCTGAAATGGTATGTAAGTGGTGCTAAAAGCCAGCCTCTCCAGAGCACTTTCTTCCTTGGTGAAAGCTGCACTCCCAGGCTAGTTCTCAGCTTTGCCCCAATAAAACTATTCTATTCTTTACTATGGATTGATTATTGATTATTTGCTTTAATATTTATTGGTGTCTGGAACTCCAAAGCATAGAGTGGATCAATTGACAATTAACAAAAGTAGAAGATGAAGGGATGTTTGCAAGACACCATGGGTCCTGTTGGGTGACATTAAACACTAATGTGCTTGTCTCTATTGCAAATAAACTATCTAAAGCCTTACAAAGAAAAAGAAAGTCACTAAGGTTATGAACGTACAACTGCAACTGCTTAGCAGCCCAATTAAGGCACTTTTTCAAACCCTGACCAAAGACAAAATGATCACACTCATCATTATTGCCAAAACACCTGGTCATTTCCAACAATACTGCCATCAAATCAAATGGGACTTCGAATATGGCAAAGTCAAAAAGGAATGGGGTGCTCTGAGGAATATGAGAGGGCACTTCCCTCCTCCTCCCTAATACTTTAGGGGAAACTGAAATAATCTATCATAGGAGAAATGTCAAAGACCCTTCTAGATACTGGGGCTACATCGTTCTTAACCCTACACTTGTTTATTGCCTTCTCCCTTGGAGTAAACAATCAGTTCTAATGGTAGGGGTTTCCAATTTACCAATGCAAGTCTTTAAATCGAGGCTTATAACCTTTCAAATAGGAACCATCACAGGGAAATATGTGTTTCTCCTGGTAAAATGTGCCCCAATTCATTTGATAGGATGAGACCTATTGGAAGCATACAATGCTCATACTGCCTTTTCACAAAGGGGTGAAATGCTTCTAGATTTAGAAAACTTGAATGCTGATTAAAATTTAGTTACTGAAAAATTGATGGTTATGAAATGAATGGCTCAGATATAACAAATGAAAATCGATGACCTGTTATTGCAAGTGCCTAAAGAATTAGGGTCATCTTCTTCTTCAGATACTGGAAAGGTTAAATCACCCACTCCTATTAAGGTGACCATTGACAACTCTGAGCCTCTACCTAACATTCAACAATACCCACTTAAACCAGAGATATTAAAAGGAATAAGACCTATTGTTCAGGAATCTCTTGAGATAGGACTTATAATTCCTTGTACTAGTCCTTGTAATACACCTATTTTAGGAGTATGTAAGCCAGATGGGAAAAGTTGGCGATTTGTTGAACATCTGAGAGCTGTGAAGAATATAGTGATCCCTCAATGTCCTGTGGTCCCAAATCCACACACTTTGCTCTCAGCCATTCCAGCTGAGAGCAGCTGATTTCCAGTTGATTTATGCAGCACCTTCTTTAGTGTCCCAGTAGAAAAAGACAGTCAATACCTTTTTGCCTTTACTTGGGAAGATCACCAGTATACCTCGGCAGTTATGTCACAGGGCTATACTGAAAGCCCTGCTTACTTTTCTCAAATACTCAAGGCTGATTTAGCTAACGTAGATTTTCCTAATGGCTCTAGCTTAATTCAGTATGTAGATGACTTTCTTTTATATTCCAAACTAAATGAGACTCCCAAAAGGACACCAATCTACCTTTTACAACACCTAGCATCTAAAGTACATAAGGTTTCCAAAGATAATCTCTAATTTCATTTACCTATTGTAAAATATTTGGAGCACCTAATATCTAAAGATTCACTATTGATTGATTCTGAAAGAATTCAAAGAGTTTTGGCTTTTTCTCTCCCCCAAACAAAAAAGCAGTTGAGGGAATTTCTAGGACTGACTGGATACTGCAGGAATTAGGTATCTAACTTTTCACTCCTTGCTCAACCTTTATGTCTGTTACTTAAGTTTGACCAGACTGATCTGATTAAATGGATGCTAGAAAGAGAGAAAGCAGTAAACACCTTTACACAGTAAAGTCCATCTTGGCTCAGGCACTGGCTTTAGGTCACCCTAATTACAACTTGTCATTTTTCCTCTTTGTGCTCAAAGATAAAGGAAATGCTTTAGGTGTATTAACTCAAAAACATGGTGATCAACACCAACCTATAGGACATTATAGTCAGCAATTAGACTTGGTAGCAAAACGACTTCCACCTTGTATCAGGGCTATTTCAAAAATGGCTCTCTTACGTAAGCCTACTGAAGAAATGGTAATAGGGTCTCCTTCAAGCATTTATGTCCCAAATGCAATTGAATCTCTTCTAAATTCTCACCACACTCACTACTACTGTGTAATCAGATTAGCCTCTTATGAAGTAGTTGCTTTCTGCACCTAACATTAACTTAACTGATGTAATAACCTTATTGAGTAACCTTGCTTCTTGCATCACAAGAGGAAAACAACCACAACTGCATTTACTTAACAGATTATCTTGTTCTGAGGAATGACTTACAAGAGACTCCTACTGATAATGCTGACCTAATTGGTTTACAGATGGGTCCTATTTAAAAGATGAGCAGGGACATTATTGAGCTGGATATGCAGTAAGATCCACAATGGACATACTTGAAAGCTCTTCTTTACCAGAGATAAAATCAGCACAACAAGCTGAATTAATTGCTTTAATTCAAGCTTGTCAACTAGCTAAAGACCACATAGCAAATATTTATACTGACAATTATTATGCCTTTGGAGTGGCACATGACTTTGAAATGCTTTGGAAACAACGAGAGTTCTTAACCTCTTCAGGACAACCCATAAAAAACAGAAAAGAGGTTGCAGAGTTGTTGAATGCTATACAGCTACCAAAGTAATTAGCAATTATTATTAAGATTCCAAGGCATTCCAAATCTGAGACTATGAAAGCTAAAGGAAATCAACATGCTGATGTTGCTGCCAAACAGGCTGCTTTAAATACTCATCAGCCTCAAGAAGGCCCACTGCTCTCTGTTAATCCTGCGGAGCCAGTAAAAGATTTCCTTCTACAGATTCAAGAAATCATCACTGAAGAAGAGAAACAAATGTGGCAACAAAAAAGGGGGAATTTTGACCTGTCACACAAATGAGGTTTGGACCTGATAAAAAAAAAACCTATAGTTTCTGTGGGAACACAATTGCTGTTACTTCAGCATGTATATCATTTAACTCACTGGGAAACTGAAAAGATGATTTTATGGGGAAAGCAATATTTTTGGAAACTTTCTGCTATAGTGCCTCATAAAGCATATGCTCATTGTACTACATGTCCTAAAGACAACCTAAGGAAATCACTTCATGGGTCACAAGGCCACTTTCCCCTTCCTAAGGGAACTTTTCGGGGATGGCAATTGGGCTTTGTTCAAATGCCACCATCTCAAGGACATAAATATATCTCGGTGACGGTTTGGATGTTTTCACATTGGGTTGAGGCCTTTCCTTGCAGAAGAGCAACAGCCTTAACCGTAGGTAAATTGTTACTGGAATGGATAATTCCTGTTTAGGGAATTCCTTCTGAGTTACACAGTGACTGGGGAGATGATTTTACCAGACAAGTAATTAAATCTATTTGTGACAGTTGACCAATAATGCAGCACTTTCACTGTGCTTATCATCCCCAATCCTTGGGATTGGTAGCAAGAACTCAGGGCCCTACCCAAACTCAATTGGCAAAACTTTCAGAAGCATTTAACCTCTTGGCCTAAAGCTCTTCCACTAGCACTTCTCAATCTTAGGTCCACACCTTTTGGTAAATATCAGCTGTCTCCTTTTGAAATAATTACAGGAAAGCCTACATAGATGAGGGAATGCATGAACCAACTTTACTCAAGGGAGATAAATTACATTATTGTCAGGGTCACATTGAGGCACTCAAAAGAAATGAAATGTTGGTAGCTGATTCCTTCCACAGCACGCTCCCAGGAGACAAAGACCTTAAGGATCATGAACTGCAAGCTGGGGATTTTGTTTATTGGAAAAGCCATCAAATAAAAGGACCTTATCAGGTACTACTAACTAATCTATGTGTAGCCAAATCAAAAGGCATAGATTCATGGATTCCCATCTCTCATTTTAAAAAGGCACCTCAAGCTGAGTGGATTTTGACTCCTGTTTCTGGCTCTCAGCTTCAACTGATTAAGACAAGCACCACCAAGCCAGGATGAAAGATGACATCAAGGTAGGCAGCTTCTCCCAAGACTCAGGACCAGGCCTGTATTCTTACTTTTTCTCTATTTTATCACATCTGCTACTTTAGACAATATTGGACTCTGTCTATCCTCCCCTTCCCCTCTATTAACATCCCAAGGAAACAGCATGGCTGCCTGCCAATCTAACTAATGTAACCCCAAACACAGCCTTAATTTTATATTATGATGATGACTTAGATAAAATGCTTATGACTCCTTGGGTGTACCTAATATTCCTTTGGCTTTTGGAACTTACTTTTTGGGATATGTATATCACAGAGGGCCATTGTTAGGGAAAACTTTTCAGACAATATTACCTAATACAAATCTAACTTACATTGTATATAATACGCAACACACTGACCACTGTGTATCTATAAACTTAGATGATCAATTGTTAAGCAAAAATTCCCCGATACGATAGAAAAAAATTAGCAGCTGCTTGCCCAGTATGTCAAATATCGCATGCATTCATAAACCAAGTTTTTGTGGATGGAATGGCCGAAAACAAAATAAGAAAAAACAATGGGTATCTATCAAAAATTCCATTTTAGGGGTAAGCTGGTGGGTTCAACCCCCTCCTAAGTTTAAATCTACTATAACACCAGGAATATTATGGGAAGCCCTATGGCATACCCAAACAAAGAAATACCGAGGTGTTACTACTACCCATTTAACATTAGTCTGGGGAACCCAACATGTTCGGGTTGAAATCCTTTATCCTAATTGCACCAATGCCATTAACCTGCAATGTCAAGATCACATTTGGTGGATTAATCAGCACTGGCCCCAAAGGACAAAGCAAGCATTATGAGCTAGAGGATCAGGGTTAGGTATTCTTGGACAGGCTGCATTTACTTTTACTGAAGAAAGACAGTCAGAAGAAAAAAATTCTAAAACAAATAGGTAAGTTAAAGGGGCTGCTATTTCAAGAAGAAGGGAAAATATGGAGATCTGCTTGGGCTGAAATTTAGCACTAATGAAATAGTTAAAACAGACTGAACATATCATGGCAGAAAATGCCCATACCCAACAACAGGAAAGAGCATGTACTTTCACTCAACAAGGGCTTTTAGACATGCTAATTCAAATGGAGTCTGAAGTAGCAATGGGTCACTGGCCTTCTTTGCTCATGGCAGAAGCCCAAAATCTATATCTACAGAAGTTATATAGCCCACCTAACTTATGGAAATTTGTCAAAGGGTCCTGCAATTCACATAAGTGTTCTATTACAGCTTTAGTGTTTAAACCTGCAACAAGCCACACCTATGATGTTGTTCAATTGGTGGGTACAGGAATCATTTTAAATTCTACCAGGATTCTCCCTGTTGGGGAAGATGGGCCTTATTATCAAATAGCTCCTACTGGACCCCTATATCCACTCAGATTTGTGAATTTTGACTAGGTATGTGTCTATGGCCTGAAAAACAATGGAACCCCAAATTTACTACCACTTGCCTATAATGACCACACCCATACAGAAAGATATATGGTATATGAGAAAGAAAAATTTTGTTGAGAATGTTTATAAAACACCTCCATCATTCTTTCTGACCTGTATTGTCAGCAAAGTACTTTTTATCATAACTTTACTGCTATGTGGTGTAATATCGGCTTTGCTAGTCAAATAGAACTGCCTACCTTTAATAAGACTAGTGATATTGATATTGATGATCAAATGTTTGGGGAAATAGGACTACATTCACCATAAGATGTAATTTCAATGGAATCTAATTGGCCTGAAAAATCATTACAGGTAGCAACTAAAGATATTATTATTATACTAAACCAGTCTGCCCAAATTTATCATAAAGTACACATAACAGTAGATATAGGAGGCAAACAAATTCTTAAATTAGTTCAAAGTTACCAAAATACCCGTAGTGGATCCTTTGATTTCTTCTCTTGTCTTTTTCAGTCCGTGCCTAGTCCACACTGGTTACTTCAAATATTATTGATTGCTTTCTCATTATTGTTATTATATATGTTCTATAAATGTTATAAAACAATGCCATTGCAAAAAGTCACATAAAAGCACACGTACAAAGCTTGTGCAACAAGTCGATTTAACTGACAATGTGTATAACCTATGAAAATACTTCCCCTATCAGCACGTACATCCATGCTCGTCCACTATGTTTGACTATTTCCCCCCAATGTGGAGAACCAGGCAAGTCAATAAAAATAAAAGCCCAGCTCTGAGGGACAAGATGGACCCAGGGCAGGAAGGATCCACTTTGGCTTTGACGGACAAATATCTTGATCATTAATGCTTTCCTTGGAGGATTATTGATCAAAAGGGGAAAATACTGTAAGAAATTTTCACATACTTTGTGTAGTGAAGCCATTCTGGTGTACAATTGATTCTGCCTGAAATTCATACAGGGAAAATAAAAAGCCTGACTTACATTGTACTGACCTCCACTGTATCAAACATACACTGTACACCTGCTCTAAACATTACCCTAAAGTGAAGAATGCACTCTTCGGAGATAGGGGTGCATGCCTCCCTCCCTATGACCCCAATTCCTGTACTCCTTTGAAGATAAATTTCTCTTCCCAGATGCCAGGGTCATGTTGACCCACTGTGTATGTGCTAATCTGTAACAAAATGTCTCCTTGAAACCTCAAAGGAATGTACCCCTATCATGCTTGCTGTATGTTCTTTGTTCTGAAATGGTATGGAAACTGTGCTGAAAGCCATGCTTGTCCAGAGTACTTCCTTCCTGGGTGAAGGCTGCACTCCTGGGCTAGTCCTCAGCTTCGCTTGAAGAAAATTCTCTTCTATTCTGTATTATAGATTGATTATTGATTATTTGTGTTGACAATAATTCTGTGGGACTGCCTAAATACTAATTGCCTCCTTATGTTAATCAGTTTAAAAAATAGTAAGTAGCATCATAAAATATCCACACTGCTTAAATGTGAATAATTCATAAAAATAGGTAACGCAGAGGCAGGGCACTGGTGAAGAGCATTTTGACTGCAATGAACACTGGCAACTTTAGGGTGATTAAGGTTTGTAGGTGCTCCTAGTTGAAACAGACAGAAATTGTGCTTCCATGTGCTTCTTTGTATCCAAGATATGTCAGGGACTCACACAGACCAACTAGGGCTATGGGATGAAGATCATTTTAAAATACAACCACCTGGAATCACAGATATACTGTCTTCAAAAGTAAAACTTAGGAGCTTTGTGAGGCTGATTGCCGTGCTGTTTAGACACTTTTATTTATGAAGGAGCTAAAATCACTTCTTTTATAGATTAGATACCTGACGTTCAGGGTTTTCAAGATTGTGTTACCCACTGTAGTTAAGGACAAAAAGGAACTCGGTCTCTATGGGAACCTCTATCCGGTGTTTTCAGGCACATTCTCTCCAGGTTTACAGAGAAGACCAGTCCCTCCACCTCCATTCCCAGGGCTAGCTCACTCTCTGGCATCAAGGTCCCTGGGGCTGAGTTTTCTTCTAAAGCGTCCAGAGGGACAGGTAAGGGGTGAGAGGCAGGGAGTCCATTTTAGGAAAAAGCGATTCCAGTAAGAGAAGGAAAAAGGGCTGAGCCCAGCCTGGGGGTCTCTCCCTGGTTTCCTCAGACAGCCCCTGGGCCAGGACTCAGTAGACTGCCTGACAAAGAGCTCTCGTGCAGGAGGAGAGGGCGTCAGGGCAAAGTCCCAGGTCCCCAGACGTGGTTTTCAGGGTCTCAGGCCCGAGGGCGGAGTCGGGCGGGGAAGCTCAGTGTTAGGAGTCCCCTCTCCCTGAGTTTCACTTCCCCCTCTCACAACCTGCGTCAGGTTCTCCTACCTGGAGACTCATGACGCGACCCCAGTCCTCACTCCCATTGCGTGTCCGGTTTCTAGAGAAGCCAATCAGCGTCGCCGCGGTTCCGGGTTATAGAGGCTCCACCGACCCGCTAGGTCTCAGATTCTCCTCAGATCCCGAGGATGCGGGCCAAGGCGCCCCGAGCCTTCCTCCTGCTGCTCTCAGGGGCCCTGATCCTGACCGACACCTGGGCGGGTGAGCGCGGGGTCAGGAGGAAATGGCCTCTGTGAGAGGTGCAAAGAGGGGACTGCCCGGCGGGGACACAGGACCCCAGGGGAAGGCGCGTCTCCGCAGACACCCGCCCAGAACCCGCAACCCGGCCCCGCCCCATCCTGACCCCTCTCTTCTCCTGCTCTTCTCGGTCTGCCACCCCTTTGCCATCTCGCGACCCCCTGGCCCCCCACTTCCGGCCCCATCAACCAGGATCCGGGAACCTGCGTCGGGAGGAGGGTCGGGCTGAATCTCAGCCACTCCCCGCCCCCAGGCTCCCACTCCATGAGGTATTTCAAAACCGTCATGTCCAGTCACGGCCGCAGGGAGCCTCATTTCATCGTCGTCGGCTACGTGGACGACACGCAGTTCGTGCGGTTCGACAGCGACGCCGCGAGTCCGAGGATGGAGCCCCGGGCGCCGTGGATGGAGCAGGAAGGGCAAGAGTATTGGGAAGAGCAGACAAGGAACGTCAAGGACACCGCACAGAAATTAGAAGCAGAACTTAACACACTGCGCAACTACTACAATCAGAGCAAGGCAGGTGAGCGACGCGGGTCCGGGTCCAGGTCACGACCCCCCATCCCCACGGACGGGCCGGGGTCTCCCCGAGTCTCCGGGTCCAGATTCACCCCGAGGCTGCGGGACCTGCCAGGGCCCTCCACTGGGGCAGAGCCCGCGGGACCTTTACCTGGTGTTATTTTCAATTTAGGCTTAATCGCTGCCTGGTGGTGGGGGCGGGGGCGGGGTTAGTGTCTCACACCTACCAGTGGACGCACGGTTGCTACGTGGGGACAGACGGGCGCCTGCTTCGCGGGTACAGTCAGTATGCCTACGACGGCATCGATCATCTCTCCCTGGACGAGGACCTGCGCTCCTGGACCGCGATGAACACGGCGGCTCAGATCACTCAGCGTAAGTTGGAGGCAGCAGGTGCGACTGAGCAGCACAGACACTACCTGGAGAGCACATGCGTGGAGTGGCTCCTCAGACACATGGAGAACGGGAAGCAGACGCTGCAGCGCATAGGTACGAGGGGCTATAGGGGCCTTCCCCATCTCCCCTGGAGCTGAGTGCTTCTTACAGGTAAAGGAGGAAAATGGGATGACACCAGAGCACCCTTGTCCTGTGGGTCAGAAGACTAAGCCCATTCAGGTTTTCAGATCCGGTACCAGAGAGCAACTCCCTAAGAGGGCCCACCTTCCTCTCAGGGACATTAAGGCGCCCATGCTCTTGGGGATGGAGCAGGAACCATCCCTGAAAAAACTGACAACTGGTTCCCTTTGACTCTGGCAGCAGCTCTGGGACTTTATGCCTCAGGCCTTGTTCTCTGTCCCACACACAGTGTGTTTGAGGTCTGACTCCAGCGTTTCTGAGTCACTTGGCCTCTGCCCAGGTCAGGACCAGAAATCCTTTTTCTCCCCCTCAAAAACCTGCCTCCTACCCTAGGCTATCTCATTCTGATTCTAGAAATGTCCAAAGACTAAGAGATTATCCCCAAACCCTGTATCCAGGCTGGTGTCTGGGTTTAGTGCTCCCTTCCCCACTCCAGTTGTCCTGTCCATTCTCAGGATGGTCACATGAGCACTGTTTCAGTGGCCCAGGAGGCATTTTAAGTTCCTGAGTTTTCTGACCCTTCTCCTCAGAACCTCCTAAGACACATGTGACCCGCCACAGCATCTCTGACCATGAGGTCACCCTGAGGTGCTGGGCCCTGGGCTTCTACCCTGCGGAGATCACCCTGACCTGGCAGCGTGATGGGGAGGACCTGACCCAGGACACGGAGCTTGTGGAGACCAGGCCTGCAGGGGACGGGACCTTCCAGAAGTGGGCGGCTGTGGTGGTGCCTTCTGGAGAGGAGCAGAGATACACGTGCCATGTGCAGCACGAGGGGCTTCCTGAGCCTGTCCCCCTGAGATGGGGTAAGGAGGGAGCCGTGGGCTCAGAGCCTCTTCTCAGGGAAATCAGGAGCCCTTCTGGAGACCTTCAGCAGGGTCAGGGCTGAGGACTGGGGGTCAGGGCCCTCACCTTCCATTCCCTTCCCAGAGCCGCCTCCTCAGTCCACCATCCTCATCATGGACGTCATTGCTGTCCTGGGTCTCCTTGGAGCTGTGGTGGGTGGAGCCGTGATCTGCTGGAAGAAGTGCTCAGGTAGGGAAGGAATGAGGTCTGAGTTTTCTTGTCCCACTGGGCATTTTGAGCCCAGGTAGAAGTTTGTCCTGCCTCATTAATGGAAAGTCTCATCCACAGGTACATGTGCTTTCCTAGTCTGGGACCCTATTTGCTAACACTTAGTCTTTAGTAAAGCACAGGTGAGAAGGAAGGACAAATTCATCACCTTGATGAGTCTGATGATGAGGACCTGATTCTCAATCACAGGAGAGAGAGGAAGACCCCTACTGAGGACAGACCTTCAGGAGGATGGTTGGTCCAGTCCCCACACATGTACTTTCCTCATGTTTCCTGATCCTGCCTTGAGTCTGTACTCACAGTTTTAGAAACTTCCCTGGGGTCCAGAGCTAGTGGGTTCCTTTAGATCCTCATGACCCTGCCTCCTCCCTGGCTCCTCACAGGTTGTTTTCTTCCCACAGGTGGAAATGGAGACAGCTTCAAGGCTGAAAGTAAGTATGGGGGAGGTGGAGGTTGATCCCTGAGACTCTTGGGATAGTGTAGACGGGAGCCATGGAGGAGCTCACCAACCCCATAGTTCCTCCTTTAGTCTAATCTGTTGTGGGCTCTGACTACATCCTGTTTTTGTTCTACCTCAGACAGCGACAGTTCCCAGGACACTGTTGTGTCTCTCATGGATCCTAAAGGGGAGACCCTGCAGGCCTGAAGTGGGGAAGTATTCAAGGGGACAGACTGGATTATGGGGAGTCTTTGGTTGGGACATTTTGAACATGTGTTGGGCTGTTGAGAATGTCACCAGTTACAGTCACTGACTTAAATTTGTTCATGATTTTCTTTTGTAGGATGAGAGACAGCTGCCTTGTGGGGGACTGAGTGGTGCATGATTTTTTCATGCCACTACTTTTGACTTCAACAACCTCTTTCTGGGGCCAGCCCTTTGGCCAAGTGATTAAGTTTGCACACTCCACTCCAGTGGCCCAGGGTTTTGCTGATTCGGATCCTGGGCACAGACTTGGTACCACTCATCAAGCCATGCTGAGGCAGCGTCCCACATAGCACAACCAGAAGGACCTAAAACTAGAATATACAACTACATACTGGGGGCTTTGGGGAGAAGAAGAAGAAAAAAGAAAACCCTCTTTATTCAAAGGGCATCTGAAATTGACTGCATTAAGATAATGTGAGGAGGTGGGGAGACTGGCCCACCCCCTACCCACCACGACCCTTGACCACGCTGACCTGTGTTCTCTTCCCTGTTCAACTTCCGTTACAGCAGAGATGGGGCAGGGCCACATCCATCCCTGTCTGAACTTCGTGTTGCACTGAGCTACAAATGTTGCATATGGGGACAGGAGAAAGCTGTGAGGAGTCAAGCATGTCTAGGACCTCCGCCCGGTCAGTGCATGGTGGGCTTTGACATGGTCATTCCTCAGCTGGGTCATCTCTCTGCTCTTTTGTCCTTGTGCCTTCAGTAAACCTTGTCCCACCAGGACTTGTGATCACAGGAACTGGGACATCACACAGGCCTCGTCGTTTCCCCAGGACCGTGAGCAGTAGTGGCTTCATGTGACTGGGTCAGCCTAGGCTCAGGCCTGGGTCCAGCCCTCAGCCCCTGTCTTTTGGGTGTTTATTTCTTGTTTCTTTGTTTCTGTAGAGGTTAGGTCTGTTCTCTTTTTTTTCACCTAACTCATTCATTCACGTAATATTTGTTGTGTGCCTGATGTATGATCTTCTATTTTTGCATCCGGGGAAAATAGACAAATTCCGGGCCTTATGGAGCATGTGTTGTAATGGAGAAAGATAGACTGTATGCTATAAGCATAGTAAATAAAGAAAGCGTTTACTGATAAATAAATGACAAGCTATAGGATATATTGTAGTATATCAGGAAGCCATTTGGTGTAAAACTAATCGGCCTGACCTTGTTTTTCCAAAAGGGCCTGACGTGGCCATTAAGCATGTATTGTATATCTGCCTTAAGTATTTCCTGTGTCCCCAAAACAAGAACAATTGCCATTTAAGATAAAGATGTAACATCCTCCCCATCAGCTTTTCCTTAAAGCTAGGGAGGTTGCTGACCTGTTGTGAGCAGCCAGCTAAAGACCACAGACCTACTACCTGCTGTGTTCATCAATTGCTGTGTGAAATGCGGTGCCAGAAAAGCAATCTCATGACTGTTGCAAAAGGGACATTCCAATCATATGTGATACATACTCTTTGACAGTATGTAACCACTCTGTCAACCTCCACTTCTTCAGAGTGCTCCATTCTTTGTGAAAGGACTCTCTCAGGCTATATAGTTCTCAGATCTGGCTTGTAATGAATTCACTCCAATTTTGATTTATAGATTTCTTATGGATTATTTGCATTGGCATTACATTAAAGTGTGGTAAATACTATGGAAAGAATGCAGTGGGGAAGGCGACCCAGAGGGTGGGGATAGGGACAGGGAAGATGGCTGTTCTAATTTGGGTGGTCAGTGATGCTTCCCTTGGAAGGTGACTTTGAGGAAAGATGTGAAGGACATGAGGAGTTATCCACGAGGATGTCTGGGGTAAGTTCTTTCCATGCAGGGGAGCCCCCAGTGCAAATGTGCTAGGGCAAGAGTGTGTCTGTGTTTCTGGGAAGAGCAAGGAGGCTAGTGTGGCTGGAGCAGAGAGCAATCGGGATGAGATAGAGGTGCAACCAGACCATGTAGGCCTGGAGGATGTTGGAAGGGTTTGGCCTTTGCTCTGAGTTAGATGGGGAGTTACAAGACAGTTTAGAGCAGGAGAGGGACGTGGTATGACTTCTCCTTTAAAGGATCACTGTGGCTGCTGTGCTGAGAGCAGAACTGGGAGGCAAAGGGCGAGGGAGGCCCTAGGGAAGCAGCAGGAACCAGGGCAGGGTTCCAGGCTGGAGGAGGCCATGGCTTCCACTGCTGTGAGTGGAGGAAATAGTGGGAAGCGACTGGATCTGGATACATTCTGAACATGGACTTTGCAGCATTTCCTAATGGATTAATCTTGGAATGAGAAAGAGGAGTCAAGGAGGACACCCAAGATTTTGGATTAGGCAAGTAGAAGGATGGCATTGCTGTCAGGAGAGATGGGGAAGACTCTTGACAAATAAAAATGGCAAGCAATAGGATATATTGGAGTATATGAGGAAGCCATTTGGTATAAACCTAATTCGGCCTGACTTTGTTTTTCCAAAAGGGCCTGACTGTGGCCGTTGAGCATGCACTGTATATCTGCTTAGACATTTTGAGATAAAGGTGCAACTTCCCTCCCCCTACCAATGTTGGCATCTCCTTAAAGATTAAGCATCTTTCTTTAGGCTCGAAACTGATTGCAACGCTCATCTGTGACCGCCCAGCTTGAGGCAACAGACCTGCCAGCCTGCGGAGTTCACTGAGACAGCAGGCCTATCTGCTGTTTTCGTCAGTCACTGTGCTGACAGAGCAGCCTCGTGACTATTGTAAAAGGGTCATTTCAATCATATGTGAAGCATCCTCTTTGAGTATATAACCACCCTGTATACCCCTACTTCTTTGGAGTGCTCTATTCCTTTGTGGAAAGACTCTCCCAGGTTATAATCCTCAGATTTAAGCTCAGAATAAACTCACCCAAATTTTCATTTATAGATTGGTTATGGGTTATTTTCGTCGACACTCTGAAAGGGACACATTTACAGGAATTCAGTTTAAGAGGTGTTGCAGCTGAGATTCTATTAGAAGTGAGGTAATTAGATTGACAGTTGGACAGATGAGTCTGTAGTTTAGGAGAAATGTCTGGGCTTCAGAAATAGATTTAGGAGGTAACACCATATAAATGATATTCAAGGTCTTAAGAACCAAGGAGGCCACCTGGCGAGTGATGACTATAGAAAAGAAAGGAAAAAGGACTGAACCCTGAAACCCCCAGTGCTAAGAGATGTGATGAGACCACACACCCAGGGCAGACTGCAGAGTTCTGGCTCTGCTTCTAGCAGGCATGGAGATCAGGGAGTCACAAACTTTCCTGGGCACAGGAATCCCCTGGGCACCTTGTTAAGATTCAGAGTCTGGAGGAGAGCATGAAACTGAATTTATAACAAGGTGCTGATGCTGCTGGTCTTCAGATTACAGTTTAGTAGCAAGAATGTAGCTCAGGATTCCCACATGGCTGGGCATCAGCCTCACCTGTAGGGCTTGTTAAATAAGAGATTCTTTGATCTTGTACCTAATACTCTGAGATGGTGGGCCTGGGGAGAGGCCCGAGTATTTTGTAAGAAGCCCCACAAGCAGTCCTGGTGCTCAACCAGACTGGGAACCACTGATGTCAGTGACAGAGAGTGCCCAGGGTGGGGACTGGGTCTTAAAGGAAACTTTGAAACTGCTTGTACTCCCCTCACAAAGAAAAGGGAGGAAATATATCATCAGTTATGACACATGCTGTTGGGACATACATATCGTTCACTTTACCATAGGGTTTAGTCAGGTGGAAGATTCAGGAAGTGGTTCACAGTTCAGCGTAACAAAAATCTCTGCATGCTTGCTCTCTGAAACTCTTCCTCAGATTGATTTCCTGAAGCAAACAATGGAATCCAAATTTTTTCTAATTTAGGCATAAAGTAGTATATATATGTGTGTATATATATAATGTTGGGGTCTAATTTTTTTTGAGAAGACCACAGGACAGGATTGAGGCTACACAGCCAGGAACAGAATCCACAATCTCACTGTAGGTGGGGTCCCACGTAGGAACCACTGCCCCTGCTGCTGCTCACACCACTGACACCCTTCATGGTGGACACTGTACCCTGCATCTGGGACTGCTATCGCTACTGCTCCTGGCAACTGGCTGTTGTTGCTGCCACTCACATCACCCTTGCCAAATGCATTCTGCTCACTTCCAGCCTCTCCGTGTCACCACATCCTGAGTCAGAGTCTGAAATGTCGTCTCCTGACTGGTGGAGCCTAAGCCTCCTGCTATGTCCCTCTGCAAGAATGTTTGGGAAAGTGCGTTTTCTCTTTCATGGATGGAGGTGGTCTCTGCCTCCTACCAAGACTCTTTAAGTGTGGAATTCTCCTAATGTAGGTGTTTGGGGGTAAGTGATGGAAAAAGAATGACATGTTTTAATTCTTGGAGCAAAGATCTAGATGGAACTTTATCTGATACTTTGTAAGCACCCAAGTTTGGTTGGACAAGTGACTAAAAAGTGACATCACTCATTCCCTTGATATTACGTCATTAGATGCTCCTTTGTCTACTCCAGCTTATACTCACAAATAAGTGGAGTGGCATTGTGGGATGGTGAAATGATTACTCAAAATGCCTCGCCCTGCCTTTGTCTCTTACTAGGTTTAGAACACCCAGGTCTGTAAGACTTCAGAGGGTCTGGTCTGTGTGTGCACTGATGTTTTATATTAATATTTATATTTCCATGTATACATGGAAATATTTCTAGGGAGAGAATCTTTAACATTTATGTTTTTATTGGACCCCCCCCAAAAAGGACTACAAAACAAACAAAAGACCAAAACACCATCCTACTCTTCTAGTTTAGATGTAGTGCCACTCAAAGTCTGGAACATGAACAGCTGGTAGCAGACCCAAAGACATGATAGAAAATGCTTATATTTTGCTTATCTTTTGCTCTGGGACAGGATAAAGCAGAACTCTACTTGTTTATTCTTACTCTGAATTTCTCTTTGTGAGATGATAAGGGTTATTTTTTTCTCCACCCAACCAATTCTCTTATTTTCTGACACAAACAGAGTGTCCTACAGTCAGAGAATTCTGACACTGACTACTTGGAGTCAGCATCAGACCCCCCAGGTTTAAGGGCTCAGTCCCAGAAGACTGCCCTCACTTAAGACACAAGTTGTCCCCATTTTACCATGGTCCCCATGTTACCTGCACTTCTGTTTCACTTGGCTACAAAGTTCTCCCCCAAGTTTAATAATTTGCTGTAACAACTCATAGAACTCAGGAAAATGCTGTGCTTGCTATTACAGTTTACTGTCAAGGATACAAGTGAGCAGCCAGATGAAGAGGTAAGTAGGGTGAGGTCTGGAAAGGTCCTGAGCACAGGATCCTCTGTCACTGTAGACTTGGAGTGAACTAGCCTCCCAGCATGCGGATGTGTTCACCTATTCAGAAGCTCTCCAAATTCCATCATTTCAGGGTTTTTATAGAAGTTTCATTACATCGGCATGGTTGATTAAATCATTGGCTATTGGTGATTGAACTCAACCTCCAGCCCCTCTCCCCAGAGGTCAGGAGTGAAGCAGAAAGTTCCAACTTTCTAGTTGTGGTTTGGTATTTTTGGTGACCAGCCCCCACCCTGAAGCTATATCTAGGACCGGTCCAGCCAAGCAGTATCTCATTAGCATCCCAAAGAAGCTCACTCAACAGATTCCAAGGTTTTGGGAAGCATGTGCCAGGAACCAGGGACAAAGACCAAATTTTTTTCTTTCCACAGGCCACCCTATGGTCTTTGACTACAGATCCCCTATAGTAAAAGGACCATAATAGTTAAAAGATGCTGGCGCATTACTAGAGCCTCATCCAGTCATTAACAGTTAGTCTATCCATCATCATATTGTATGAATATGTCTTCCAGGACAAAGCCACTTGGGTTTACAGGCTTCCATTTGATCTTGTCAGGTTTCAGAAGCAGGAGTGGTCTCAGCAATATATGACTTCCATCTTTCAGACATCTGGATAATTGAGCAAGGAGACAATATCCTCTCACTCAGACCTCTTTTGAGGTGTTAGTGTAATATTGAATTTCCCCCATTATATAACCCACTTATTCATTACTTTGTCTTCAGCTATTATTCCCTGTTCTCTCTATTTTTAATAAATTTTTACGTCTTTGGAAGGGACATTAGGTTTGGCTGCTGTGCTGGTCTAGACCGCAGGCAGCAACACTAGTCTAGCAGTCCCTCCCTTTCAGTCCGCTCCCATTTGTAGAGTGGAGGGTCACATAGAGGAGGGTCAGAGAACTGGTGGATTAACTGACCACTAGGCAACATACCTTCCTTCGCTGTCAGCCCCAGTTTTACCAAATGAGATGAAGGCACAACCCACCCCTTCAAGGCCTTAGAAATTCTGACATAAAGGTTTAAAAATATAATTACAGTTTCTTGCTGAGGAATCATTCCTGTTTCTGGCACTTGTAATTGCATCCTTGTCCTGAGACCGCTGCCTCAGGTAGGAAGAAAGAAAGTCAAGGTGAAATACAGTTATATCAGTGACCTTCCCACTTGGGAAGAATTTTAGTCATATGAACGTTCTGCCTTACCCCTCCTCCACAGATCCCCCAGGATGAAGAGAGGAAATGCTCTAGTGGAGATACTCCCATAGCCCCCCTCATGTTGAGTGCGAGCACACATTTGAAGCTGTGTAAGCCAGCCCTTCATGCCCCTCTAGCCCCCTCCGCATTTTAGACCACCAATGTTTGAATTCCCCATTCCAATTCTCTATCAAACTATTACTCTGAGGAGGGTATCCCTCTGCCCATTGTTGGACATTATGGACTGTAAAGTACATTCTTTGGTCTGAAGAAATGTGACTCTGCAGTCCAAATGGGTGCAGTACCTTCTGTTCTTATTCGTTGTAACACTCGGAGCATTTGTATCTACCACTACATAAGCAAAGCCCAATCTAGAGTCAATATCTACTCCTGTTAAGACCCATTCGTAGTCCCCCTGGGCCACCAGCACCAGTCTGATTTGCCAGCTATGTTCAAGGCCTTGCCATCAGAGAATCTGCCACATAACCCTCTGTCTCTCTTGTCAGCAGGACAATTCTTTTCAGTATTTTGTGCCTTAGAAGATTCAAGAGGAATATGTCTAGATTCAGCACACCTCTGCATTGCTGCAGCCCCCCATGTCCACTTATTTCATGGACCCAGAGGACCACCTCAAGTGAGGACACCAGGATACCCACTGATCAATTCCAATCACCTTCAAAACCCAGAAGGGAGTCCTTGTGATGGGCAGCAAAATGTCCTACTTTGCACACCCCTCAAATTCCCATAGTGACTTCTATAAGACTGTGCTCCATATGGACATTCCTTTAATAAAACAGATTTCCATTACCCTCTGCCTGACCATATGGCCAGGCTGCTGCCCACTGCCCATGAGTGGTAAAACCAAAACAGGGGCTTTTATCATTGTTAAATTCTTCCATAACTGCTAGGAAAGCATTATGCTATTCAGCTAATCAAGCTGATCTGTTTTTACCCTCCATGATCAGAGGAACAACCTTCCAACAGGATGTTGTCTTTTCATCTCAGAACTGCTGTCCATAAACCAAGCAGCTCTTTGTAGATGGTGAGAGCTGTTTATAGGATACTGTGCAAGTGACAATAGACTCCAGCAGCTCCTCATGCAGTTCCAAAGTCAGTCCTAGGGGAAAAGAGGCTCCCTGCTCATGTGTGTATCCTCCCTGCTTTTCCCTGGTAGCATGATCCCGTATAAACCATTTCCATTTTTTGTGGAACTCTTCTGAACACTGTCCTCAAGATTAAAGTGTTTCTCCAACATTATCCTAAACCTCATGTGTATTTCAGGTTTCAAGATTATTTTATGTCCTTCAGTCATAGGGGTAGTTTCAGTTAATGTCCAATAGCAAGCCTGTAACTGCCTCTTGAATAGAAATTCTCTAGTTCAAAGTCCCATTAGTCAACACTGGGAAGCACTCAGGGGCTTTGCCAGAAGCTCCAGTGCCTGTTCCACACAGGGCTCTTGTACAGAGAATGTGCCTGCACTTCACACCAGCTTCTATTCTACACTGGTTTTCACAGAGCAGATCCAATTAACATTGCTTGAAGGGTGGATTTACATGCCTTCTGTTTTACAATTGTGGGGGATCAGAATTTTCCACCTCAAAAGGTGTCTCTTAGACTTGGTCATTTTTAAGAACAAAAGACTCTGAAAGAAACTTTGACCTTCCTCCTAATTACCTAAAAGAATTTAAGGAAAAAGATCTGTTGCAAGAATGAGCTAATACTATAAGATAACTATGGTATAATATAAATTGGGTGTGATAGGGAGGAACCTAACAAGGGCCTTTTAATCAAAGTCCTCTCCATCTCTCATTGCCTTTACAAGGCATGGTCAACATTTATCAAAAATTTCTTTTCCATCTCCATGTAAATTGCCTTCTTCTCTTTTGAAGTATCAAACCACTACCCACAACATCTTCCTTTGTCCTTAGTTGACGATGGTATTTAAGACAATGGCTTCTGCCATTTTAGCAAATTATTAGTTTTTCTGGGTTTCTCCTATGTATACACGTTATTAAATTTGTTTGACTTTCTCCTGTTATTCTGTCTTGTGTCAATATAATTCTTAGACCAGCCAGAAGAAACTAGGGAAAAGAGGAATAGCTCTTCCTCCTCTACACAATACTAGGTAGGGAAAGTGTTCCCACGTTGGACATAATATCCATTCTCATAAAACATTTGTGTAAAGGAGATATAACCTCTTCACTTAAAGCCTGTTTAAACATTCCATTTTCATCCAAATTTTCACCTTAATCCTATCAACTCTTACATTTCTATATTCTCTCAATCTCACTACAGCTCATGTTAGAGCGTCACCAATAGATTTTGGTGCCACAGTGCATGGGACTTCTGTGTAAAGGAGCCAACTTAGGCCATTTTACCCACTCTTGTGTATAAAGCATTGAGCCCCAGTGAGGGGTTGACCTAAACTACTCTCGCACTTTAGCCCTCTTTATCTTGATTAATCTACCTGACTGTTGTCCCAAGTGATTGCAGATCAGGTGTTTCATTGTAATCTTTGCCTTCCTGCTTTTGAATTGCTCCAAGCTGGGTAAATAGAGCCATCTTGTTTGAGGCACTTTAATTTGGGGGGACTAGGAGGAGGTCTATCCAACCTTCAGTAGTGCTGTATTAAGACCTTTGTTTTAACTTCACCCCATTTCTTTCTCTTCTTCTATTTTTGCAAACAAACAAAAAGCTCTTGAGTTAGGAAAGCAAATATTACCTTTCAGGAGAGAAATAGTGGTGCCTCAGCTTTTCTTGCTATGGAAATGCATAGACTGTTTCAAAGACAATTAGGACAAACTCACCTAGATACCCAAAACAAATCAGGAAGGATTCCATGTTTTATCATTATGTCTCTAGGCTAGTATTAAATAACAAAAATTCAACTGAGTAAATTTAGAAATCAGACAGGCTTTATTCAACAATTCGTGATTCACGTGACATCCCATCTAGCAAATAGAAAGGAGCTCCACTGAGCAGTAGAAAAGGGAGGATTTAAAAAGGTGGAAAGGGAGCAGAAAAAGGAAATTATTAGCAAAGAATGTACTGTTTCAAGCAAGGTCACCCTTCTAAGGGGATTAGAAGGGGTCTTTCAGGTGGATTTCCTCACTAGCTCTGACCAAATAACTCCAGGTTGACTGGTTAAAGGTCACATTCCTGGGAGAGGCTGAAACTGCAGTTAGGTTAGGTATTAAGTCTTGGTTTGCCGATGTGGGGCTGATCACAAGTGACTCCATTTGGGGCCTGCTGTCTCCTTTTTAACACTAGTGTGCCCTTAGGAATACATTAGGACATTGGAAACGTCCCCAAAATGAACCTTTGGAAGTGCTATAGTATTTTGTATTATACTAATTCTTTTTTTGTTTAATAAAGATTGGCACCTGAGCTAACATCTGTTACCAATCTTTTTTCTTCTTCTTCTTCTTCCCAAAGCCCCCCAGTACATAGTTGCATATATTCTAGTTGTAGGTCCTTCTGGTTCTGCTATGTGGGATGCCACCTCAACATGGCTTGACGAGCAGATCTGTGCCCAGGATCCAAACCAGTGAAATCCTGGGCCACCAAAGCAGACTGTGCAAGTGTAATTACTGGGCCACAGGGCTGGCCCCTAAGCTAACTCTTTGTTGTACTAAGTAGTAACCAACATGCCTGGTTTTGTGTGAGCTGCAGATGCATCACTGGAAGAATAATAGCCCCTGGGTAGCTCTAGATCTTCCCTGAAGAATCTTTGAGGAAATAAGCACTACGCTGGGACCCGACTGAACTGGGGCTACAAGTATGGAGCTAGTCATGGATTTTCTCCAGGGTCCATCAACTTTGGAGGTATGAGTTGTGGGCAGAGGCTGATTCAACAACCTGTCTTGCCAAGAATTCCAAGGGAGTTCTCTAGTTTGTCTTGCACCTAAACCTAAGAATACATTTAAAAACTAACTTTAAGGGATCAGACCCATGGTCAAGTAGTTGGGCTCGTGTGCTCCACTTCCCCAGCCCAGGATTCACTGGTTTCCATACTGGGCATGGACCTATGCAACACTCATCAAGCCATACTGTGGAAGCATCCGACATAAAGCAACTAAAATGATTTGCAACTAGGATATACAACTATGTACTGGAGCTTTGGGGAGAAAGAAGAAAAAAAAAAAGAGGAACATTGGCAACAGATGTTAGCTCAGGGCCAATCTTCCTCACAAATAAATAAATAAATTTAAAATTAAAAAAATAAAAGGTTGGGGTCAGCAGTGGCTCAGCAGTTAAGTGCTCACATTCTGCTTCGGAGGCCCAGGGTTCGCCAGTTCGGATCCCAGGTGTAGATATGGCACCACTTGGAAAGCCATGCTGTGGCAGGCGTCCCACATATAAAGTGGAGGAAGATGGGCACAGATGTTAGCTCAGGGACAGTTTTCCTCAGCAAAAGGAGGAGGATTAGCAGCGGATGTTAGCCCAGGGCTAATCTTCCTCAAACAAATAGATAAATAAAAGGTTGCAGGAAATTTGAGACAAAAGAATGGGCATATTATAAGCATGGCATAGCATGACTCTGTTCAGCCATGTTAAATCCTCCACAGTGAAAACAGGGCAGGTAAAAAACCCAGTCATATCTCTTCTTCACAGGAAAGAACAAAAGCAACTTGTTCTGCTCCGCTTTGTTTTCTGTCATGAGAGAGAGCAAAGCAAGTCTTGATGCTCTGAACCAGTGGTTTCGACCCTCCTACTTATTAAAATAATCTGAAGGGCTTTTTAAAGAGACTAAAATATCAGTGCCCACACCAGAGATTCTCATTTATTTTCATTGTGGGTAGGGACCAGAAATTGATGGTTTAAAGCTTCTCACCTTCTCTAAACCCTACCTCCGACCCTTCTAGGAGTGGTTCATTGTAGAACATGTGGACTTTTGCTTTTCTTTCCATTTTACTATTTCTGTATTTAGATATAACTGACATATAACACTGTATTAGTTTGAGGTGTATGACACAATAATTTGATATATGTATATATTGTGAAATGATTACCAGAATAAGTTTTGTTGACATTCATGACCATGCATAGATACAAATATGTTTTCTTGTGATGAGAACTTTTTAAAATTTACTCTTTAGCAACTTTCAAATATACAATACAGTGTTGTTAACTATAGTCACCATGCTGTACATTGCATCCCCAGGAAATATTTATCTTATAACTGGAAGTTTGTACATCTTGACTATCTTCACTCAGCTCCACCACTCCTCACACCCAACATCTGGCAACCACCAATCTGTTCTTTGTATCTATGAGTTTGGGTTTTTTTAGATTCCATATATAAGTGAGATCATACAGTATTTGTCTTTCACTGACATATTATGCCTAGCATAATGCCCTCAGAGTCTGTCTATGTTGTCAAAATCGAAGAGATTCCATCTTTTTAATGGCTGAATAATACTCCACTGTGATTATATACACAATATTTTCCTTATTCATTCACCTGTTGACAGACACTTAGGTTGTTTCCATGTTTTGACTATTGTAAATAATGCTGCAATGAACATGGAGATGCATAATCCTTTTTGAGATAGAAATTTGTTTTCCTTCAGATAAATATAGAGTAGTGGAATTGCTGGATCATATGGTAGTTTCATTTTTAATTTTTAGAGGAAACTATACCATTGGAGAGGGCAATCTCCTTGACTGAGTCCACTCATTCAAGTGCTAATTTCACCTGGAAACTTCCTCACAGACATACCCAAAAATAATGTTGAGCCAAATATCTTGTGACTGAAACAAGTTGATACATGAAATTAAACATCACAAGTCCTTCCATTGTCAACTGGGCACCAATACCCATCACCTTAAACCATACTTAATCTCCAAATAAACACAACAACAAGGTCGTGATTTTGCATAACATGATTCAACTATCCTACATAAAACAAAAATGCACTAACCTCTTCCCTGGAAGAGGAAGTAAAGCCCTTGAGTGATTTTTATTCTTGTTCTGCTAAATACTATGATGTAAAATTAACAATGCTTAAATATCATGATATAAAGTCAATTCATGTTATGTTACATGATAAGAGAATAAAAGAGGAAAGAAAGTAAAGATATTTGATACACACACAAATGTATTCATTATTCATAACAAAATAAGGAGAAAATAGTCATGACAATTATAGTCTCTGTTTCTTTAACTAGTCCACTCTTTCTCCAAGATCTATCTGTTTTCTGCATAGGCTAAACAGCTGAGTTGAATGGGGACATAGTGAAAATTATGTCTTTCTGCATCTTTCAAGTCTTTGATGGGAGCACCAGTCTCTGCAATGCCTCCAGGAATATGGTATTGACTTTGGTTTACTATTTTCTAGGTAGAGATAGTTCTAGTGTCTTCTCCCTTGGCCTCTCCCAGCATAATAGCTATCATTTCACAGGTCAGGGAACTAATCTGGGGATTCTGACAGTTTCTGAGTAGGATTAAATTAAAATGTCAAGATTTAAAGATAAAGAGAGAATCCTAAAAGCCACAAGAGAAAGGCATCAAGTGACATACAAAGGAAACTCCATAAAGCTGTCAGCTGACTTCTCAGCAGAAATCTTATAGGCTGGAATGGAGTGGCACAATAGTGCTGAAAGGGAGAAACCTACAAACAAGAATACTCTACCGGCAAGGTTATCTTTCAGAATGGAAGGAGAGATAAAGAGTTTCCCAGACAAGCAAAAATTAAAAGAGTTTATCACCAAGAAATCAGCCTTACAAGAAATGCTAAAGGGACTTATTTAAGCAGAAAAGAGAAGACCACAAATAGGAATAAGAAAATTATCCAAAAAAGGCAATAAAATCACTGGTAAAGGCAAATATACAGTAAAGGTAGCAGATCAACAACTTACGAAGCTAATATGAAGGTCAAATGACAACAGCCCTAAAATTGTCTATTTCTGTGACAATAGGGGCACAGATACACACACACACACACACACAAAGAGGTTAGATACAATATCAAAAACATAAAATGTGGGAGGAGGAATAAAAGAGTAGAGCTTTTAGAAAGAAGTCAAACTAAGAGACCATCAATTTAATATAAATTGCTGTATACGTAGGTTATTATATATAAACCTCATGGTAATCACAAACCATAAACCTATAATAAATACACAAAAAATTAAGAGAAAGGGGCCCAAAGATAATACTAAAGAAAGCCATCAAACCACAAGGGAGGAGAGCAAGAGAAGAAGAAAGGAACAGGGAAGAACTACCAAAATACCCAGAAAAAAAGTAACAAAATGGCAATAAGTACATTTTTATCAATAGCTAGTTTAAATGTCAATGGAATAAATGTTCCAATCAAAAGGCATAGAGTGGCTGACTGGATAGAAAAAACATGACCCATATATATGTTGCAATTGGCACCCTGAATTGGAAAGAATTGTTGGAACCTCCAGTTCCTAGCCAACCAGTCAGAAGCACAGATAACAACCTGGGCTTGTAACTGACATCTAAAGGGGATGGAAGTATTGTGGGACTGAGCACTTACCTACAGAGTCTGATTCTATCTCCAGGTAGATAGTGTCAGAATCAACTTGAATTCTCAAACATGCCTTGCTGGCATGAGAGAAATGCCTGCTGGTGTGGAGAAGCACCCACACACACACATATATATATATTGGGTCTAGGAACTCTTTGCACCTCCTGTTAATTTGTTGCCCAAATTCACTTAATTGTGTAGGCAAAAATGATCTGTACCGTCATGCATCTCTTAAAGACAGGGATATAGAACTGCATTGTTACACCTTTTTGTCATTGTGCCAACATCACAGAGTATACTTAAATCAAGTACAAAAGAAAATGGTGCAATTAAGTGATGCAATAAACATAAATGTATGAGGCTGCTGCCAGCATAATACAGCATATTGTCTCACAGTAAAATTTTTTTATAAGTAGAAAGACTACTTTCCAAAAAAATGATAAAAAGTTTAGTATAGTAAACATAAACCAGTAACATAGTCATTTATTATCATTATCAAGAATTATGTACTGTACATAATTGTATGCACTATACTTTTATAAAACTGGCAGTACAATAGGTGTGTTTACAACAGTATCACAAAAATGTGGATAATGCATTCTGCTGCAATGTTATGACAGTTAAAACATCACTAGGCCATAGGAATTCTTCAGCTCCACTATAATCTTAAGGCACAAGTATTGTATAAGCAGATTGTCATTGACTGAAATGTCATATTTCAATGCATGAATGTATTTGCTCAAAACCGGAGCAGAAGAGGAAAAATGAAAATCTGCAGGAGGAAAAAGAAGATACCTTATATGAATAATTTTGAGAATGACATTTGCATTAGAAACTATGCAAAAGAGAGGATCCATGAGCAATATCATTAATGTACATGAAAGTAAAATTCTATTAAACTAGAATGCTATTCCCCCAAAAATATCTTTCAAAAATAGAAACATTTCAAAGTGAAAAGATGGAAGATGTTACTCCAAGCAAATGGCAACCAAAAGAAAGTGGGTGTAGCCATACCTGTATTAGGTAAAATAGACTTCAAACGGAAAAAGATGACAAAGGAGAAAGAAGGACATTATATAATAATAAAGAAGACAGCCCATCAAGAAAATGTAACATTTATTAATATTATGCACAAACATAAGAGCATTAAAGTATTTTAAAAAACAAGTATTAACAGGCCTAAAGGGAGAAATTGACAGCAACACGATAATAGTAGGTGCTTTAATACCCCACTTACATCAATGGATAGACCATCCAGAAAGAAGTTCAACAGACATAAAGGCAACATCAGCCTTAAATTGAACTTTAGACTAGATAGATTTAAAATATATGTAGAACATTCCACCAAAAGCAGAAGAATACTCATTCTTCTCAAGGTCACATGGAACATTCTCAAAGATAGACCCTATGTTGGGAAACAAAACAAGTCTCAAAAGTTTAAGAAGGTTGAAATCATATTAAGCAACTTTTCCAACTAAAAGATATGAAACTGAAAATCAACTACAAGAAGAAAGCTTGGAAAGTCACAAATATGTGGAGAATAAACAACATGTTATTGAACAATTGTTGGATCCATGAAGAAATCAAATAGGAATCAAAAAATACCTGGAGAAAACTTAAAATGAACACACAACATACCAAAATTTATGAGATGTACCAAAAGTAGTACTGAGAGGAAAGTATATAGCTATACAGGCCTACCTCAAAAAAGCAAGAAGAATCTCAAATAAACAATCTAACTCTACATCTAAAAGAGCTAGAAAAACAAGAACAAATGAAGCCCAAAGTCAGTAGAAGGAAGAAAATACTAAAAACCAGAGTGGAAGGGGCCAGCCTGTGGCCAAGTGGTTAAGTTTGTGTGTTCGGCTTCGGCAGCCCAGGATTTCACCAGTTTAGATCCTGGGTGCAGACATGCACCACTCCTCAGGCCATGCTGAGGAGCATCTCACATAGCAAAGCCAGAGAGATGTACAACTAGAATATACAACTACTTACTGGGGGGATTGGGGAGAAGGAGAAGAAGGAGAAGGAGATTGGCAACAGATGTTAGCTCAGCTGTCAATCTTTAAAAAATAAATCAGAGTGGAAAGAAGTGAAATGAGGACTAAAAAGACAATAGAAAAGATCAGTGAAACTAAAAGCTGGTTCTTTGAAAAGTAACCAGATGACAAACCTTTACCCAGACTCACTAATAAATAAAGAGAGAAGGCTCAAATAAATAAAACCAGAAACAAAAGAGGAAAAATCACAATGAATACCACAGAAATATAAAGGATTATAAGAAAACACAATGAGAAGCTATTTGCCAACAAATTGGATAACCTAGAAGAAATAGATAAATTCTTAGAATCATACAACCTCCCAAAACTGCATCAAGAAGAAATAGAGAATCTGAATAGACCAATCAGTAGTAAAGAGATTGAAATAGTAAGCAAAAACCTCCCAAAAAATAAAAGTCCAGGACCAAAACACTTCTCCAGTGAATTCTACCAAACATTCAAAGATATAATACCTATCCATGTCAAAATCTTCCAAAAAATCAAAGAGGAGGAGATGTTTCCCAACTCATTCTATGAGGCCAATATTACCCTGATACCAAAACCAGACAAGGATAACACAAAAACAGAAAATTACATGTCAATATTGTTGATGAACATAGATGCAAAAATCCTCAACAAAATATTAGCAAATTGAATACAATAGTACAAAAAGACACATACGCTATGATCAAGTGGGCTTTAGTCTAGGGACGCAAGCATGCGAGAACATCCACAAATCAATCAATGTGTTACACTACATTAAAACAATGCAGAATAAAAACCACATGATCATCTCAGTAGAAGTAGAAAAAACACTTGACAAGATTCAGCATAATTTTTTTTCAATTAATTTATTGAGATCATAATGATTTATAACACTATAATTTCAGGAGTACATTATTATTTATTGATTTTTGTACAGATGGCATTGTGCTCACCACCAGGAGTCTAATTTTTATCCATCACCATACATCTGTGCCTCTTTACCACTTTCCCTGACCCCCAAGCCACCTTCCCCTCTGGTAACCACTAATCGGTTCTCTTTATCCACGCGTTTGTGTATCTTCCACATATGAGTGAAATAATGCAGTGTTTGTCTTTCTCTGTCTAGCTTATTTCACTTAACATCACACACTCAAGTTCCATGAATATTGCTGCAAATGGCACAATTTTTTCTTTTCTTTGCTTCTTCCTTTTTTTTTTTTTGCTGAGGAAAGTTCATCCTGAACTAATATCTATGGTCAGTTTACCTCTTTTTCTGCTGAAGAAGATAACCCTGAGATAACATCTGTTCCAATCTTCCTGTTTTTGTATGTGAGCCACCACCACAGAAAGGCCACTGATGAGTGGTATAGGTCTACGCCTGGGAACCAAGCCTGAGCAGAGCTTTATGAACTTAACCACTGGGTGACTGGGGCTGGCCTGTCTTTTTTAATGGCTGAGTAGTGCTCCATTGTATATGTATACCACATCATCTTTCTCCATTCATCCGTGGAAGGCCCCTTGGGTTGCTTCCACATCTTGGCTATTGTGAATAATGCTGCAATGAACATAGGGGTGTTAAATCTCTTTGAATTATTGATGTCAAGTTCTTTGGCTAAATACCCAGTAGTGGGATAGCTGGATCCTATGGTATTTCTACTTTTAATTTTTAGAGAAATCTCCATAGTGGCTGCACCAGTTTGCCTTCCCACCAGCAGTGTATGAGAGCTGCCTTTTCTCCACATCCTCTCTAATAATTTTTATTTTTTGTCTTGTTGATTATAGCCATTCTAAAGGGTGTAAGGTGATATCGCATTGTACTTTTGATTTTCGTGTCCCTAATAATTGGTGATGTTGAACAACTTTTCATGTGCCTGTTGAGCACTTGTATGTCTTCTTTGGAAAAATGTCTGCTCATATCCTCTGCCCATGTTTTGATCAGGTTGTTTGGTGTTTTTTGTTGTTGAGTTGTATGAGTTCTTTGTATATTTTTGAAATTAACTGATTGTCAGATTTGTGATTTGCAAATGTTTTCTCCTAGTTGGAGAGCTATCTTTTCATTTCATTCATGGTTTCCTTTGCCTTGCAGAAGACTTTTAGTCTTATTTAGTCCCATTTGTTAATTTTTCTGTTTCCCTTGCCTGATTAGACAGGATAAATATTAAAAAAGATGTTGCTAAGACCGATGTCAAAGAGTTTACTGTATATATTTTCATGTAAGATTTGTATGGTTTCAGGTGTTACATTCAAGTCTTTAATCCATTTTGAGTTAATTTTTGTGTATGGTGCAAGATAATGGTCTACTTTCATTCTTTTTCACGTGGCTGTCCAGTTTTCCCAGCACCATTTATTGAAGAGACTTTCCTTTCTCCATTGTATGTTATTAGCTCCTTTTGAAGATTAATTGTTCATAGATATGTGGTTTTATTTCTGGGCTCTCAATTCTATTCCATTGATCTCTGTTTCTGTTTTTGTGCCAGTACCATGCTGTTTTGATTACTATAGCTTTGTAGTATTTTTTTGAAATCAGGGATTGTGATGCCTCCAGCTTTCTTCTTCTTTCTCAGCATTGCTTTGGCTATTCAAGGTCTTTTGTTGTTCCATATAAATTTTAGGATTCTTTATTCTACTTCCATGAAGAATGTTGTTGGGATTCTAATTGGGATTGTGCTGAATCCATAGATTGCTTTAGGTAATGTGGACATTTTAACTATGTTTATTCTTCCAATCCGTGAGCATGGAATATCTTTCCATTTATATCCTCTTCAATTTCTTTCAATAATATCTCATAGTTTTCAGTGTATAGGTCTTTCACCTCTTTTTGATTAAATTTATTCCTAGATATTTTATTCTTTTCATTGCAATTGTAAATGTGATTGTATTCTTGACTTCTCTTTCTGTTAGTTCACTATTAGTGTATAGAAATGCGACTGATTTTTGTAAGTTGATCTTGTACCCTGCAAGTTTGCCGTAGTTGTTGATTATTTCCCAATAGTTTTCTGATTGATTCTTTAGGGTTTTCCGTATACAGAATCACGTCATCTGCAAACAGCCAGAGTTTCATTTCTTCCTTTACAATTTGAATTCCTTTTATTTCTTTTTCTTGCCTAAAGCCTCTGGCCAAAACATCCAGTACTATGTTGAATAGGGGTGGTGAGATTGGGCATCCTTATCTCATTCCTGTTCTCAGAGGGGTAGCTTTTAGTTTTTCACTGATAAGTATGATGTTGGCTGTGAGTTCCTCATATATAGCCTTCATTTTGTTGAGGTACTTTCCTTCTGTACCCATTTTATTGAGAGTTTTTATCATAAATTTATTTTGGATATTGTCAGTGCTTTCACTGCATCTATTGAGATGATCATGTGAGTTTTATTCCTCATTTTGTTAATCTAGTTTATAGCATTGATTGACTTGAGGATGTTGAGCCATCCCTGAGTCCCTGGTATATATCGCACTTGATTATGGTGTATGATCCTTTCAATGTATTACTGTGTTTAGTTTGCCAGTATTTTGTTGAGGATTTTTGCATGTCTGCTCATCAGGGATATTGGCTTGTAATTTTCCTTGTTTGTGCTCTCCTTGCCTGGTTTTGGTATAGGGTAATGTTGGCCTCATTGAATAAGTTAAGAACATTTCATCTTCCTCAATTTTTTGAATGGTTTGAGAAAGATAGGTATTAAATATTCCTTGAATGTTTGGTAGAATTCTCCAGAGAAGGAATCTGGTCATGGACTTTTGTTTTGGGGGAGGTTTTTGATAACTGTTTTGATCTCTTTACTTGAGATTGGTCTACTCAGATTCACTATTTCTTTTGACTCTGATTTGGGAGATTGTATGAGTCTAAAAATTTATCCATTTCTTCTAAGTTATCCAATTTGTGAACATATAGTTTTTTATAGTGTTCTGTTATAATATTTTGTATTTCTGTGGTATCCATTTTGATTTCTCCTCTTTCATTTCTAATTTTATTTATTTGAGCCTTCTCCCCTTTTTCCTTAGTGAGTCTGTCTAAGGGTTTGTCAATTTTGTTTATCTTCTCAAAGAACCAGGTCTTAGTTTCATTAATCCTTTTTACTGTTTTTTTAGTCTCTATTTCATTTGTTTCCACTCTAATTTGTATTATTTCCCTCCCTCTGCTGACTTTGGCATTTTTTTGTTCTTCTCTCTCTAGTTCTGTTAGGTGTGGGTTAAAATTACTTATTTGAGATTTTTCTTGTTTGTTAAGGTGAGCTTGTATTGCTATGAATTTCCCTCTTATAACTCACCTCTGCTGCATCCCATAGGAGTTGGTATGTTGTATTTTCATTTTCACTTGTCTCCAGGTATTTTTTAATTTTTCCTTTGATTTATTCATTGATCCAATGGTTGTTCAGTTGAATGCTTTTTAGTCTCCACATATTCATGACTTTCCCAGCTTTTTTCTTGTAGTTGTTTTCTAGTTTCATGGCATTGTGGCCAGAAAAGATGCTTGATATGATTTCAATCTTAAATTTTCTCTGAGACCTGAACATGGGGGCTCCTCTGCTTCCTTCAAGATCTCTCTTTGATCTTCACTGCTTTTGACAGCCTTTTAGCCTACTTTGTAGTTGGGGTTTCAGGTGTTTAACATTCCTAAAAGCTTAAAAAAATAAACTTTAAAGAGAAAAACAAAATATACATACAAAATTGCTCAAATCATAATGGTACAGATCTAGGTCTTATCACAAATTCTCCATACAATTACAACCAATACCCAGATCAAGAAAGAGAAGGTTGGGGCTGGCCCGGTGGCACAGCAGTTAAGTTCTCATGTTTCCCTTTGGCGGTCCAGGGTTCACCAGCTCAGGTCCCAGGTGTAGACCTTCTCACTGCTTGTCAAGCCATGCTGTGCTGTGTGTCCCATGTATAAAGTAAAGGAAGATGGGCATGGATGTTAGCTCAGGGCCACTCTTCCCCAGTAAAAAGAGGAAGATTGGTGGCAGATGTTAGCTCAGGGCTAATCTTCCTCAGAAAGAGAAAGAAAGAAAGAAAGAGAAGGTTATCAGCATCTTTTTCATGCTTATTCCAACCAATAGCACCCTCCTCCTCTGAAGTAACCACTCTCCTGGGTTATAATACCAAATTTGATGAATAAGGGGCATCAACTACAAGAAAATTAGAAAATGAGTACTGAGGGTCTTAAAAACTGAAATTCAGGAGACAAAGATTCAAGTAGAAACTCAAACGTGTTCCAAAGAGGACAAAGGATACAAGGGTTTACAAAGGCAAAAATCACAAGCTTCCATAGATCATTTTAAACAGTTAATGTGTGGTTCTGGTGAGGAGAAGGCTGACTTGCCAGTATGTGATTGGGTCTTGGACTGTACCTAAGCTGATTGTCCATTTTTCAAAGATGAAATGCTCCAGGATGTGGTTTCTGTGGTTTGAAAGTTCAGCTGGCAGGCCAGCCCCGTTGCCAAGTGGTTAAGGTTCTGTGTACTCCACTTCAGTGGCTCAGGTTCATGGGTTCAGATGCCAGGTATAGACCTACTCCACTCATCAGCCATGTTGCAGAGGCATCCCACAAACAAAATAGAGGGAGATTGGCACAGATGTTAGCTCAGGGCTAATCTCTCTCAAGCAAAACTAAGAGGAAGATTGGTAACAGATGTTAACACAGGGCAAATCTTCCTCATACAAAAAAAAAGTTCAGATGGCATTCAGTTTTGAACATGCATAAGCCCCATTTCTTTAATGGCCTCCCAGCTCCATTTTAGAAGCCTTGACATGTGTTACTCCATTTGCAACATTCACCGCACCATAAATTCGTTTGGTCTGCTTTTGAATCTATATACATGAAATCATACAGCCTCTACTCTTTTGAGTCTGGCTTGTTTTTCTCAACATCATTTTTGGTGAGATTCATCCATATTTATGTGCATAGCAATATTTCATTCATTTTCCTTTCTGTATAATATTCTATTCTCCAATTTTTATCTCTCTACCAATGGAGTCTGCCTAAAGTCCTTGTCAGCTTTTGGACCCTAGGTCACCACTCCCAGCTTGACAAATGTTTTGAAGGAGAGTGTTATTCAATATTGGGTTTACATACCTGATATTTCCCTCTTTAAAAATTCTGGACACATCAAGTCCTGTCTGCCTTGATAGCTCTCCATGGCCTTCAAGTAGGTATTCTTACCTACTGACCAGATTTGTAGTTGTTCTTGTGGGGAGGGTTGGTCTGAAACTGGGTAGGCTGCCATCACTGGAAGTGGAGCCCTGTCAAGTCTCTTTTAAGATAGATTTGGAATTTCTGAATCTTTATACCCTAGCTACTTTTACTGATTTCTGGGAGGAGGGGAGGAAACATGAATAATTTAACCAATATGTTCAATCCAGTAAGAGATGAAGGATCTCCTAACAGACCTTAATTGCCCCAAAATACACCCCTTTCTTCTCAGAGATGAATAAGGCCCAAGTCAATAGAATTTCATTTTAACTCATGGTTTAGACAGGCCATAAGTTACTGAATGTTATTCTGACTAGGTGTCTATAAGCTAAAGAAAAATATAGATAGTAGGAGTTTCCACAGTTTTCTGTAAAGATGTTGTATTTTACTGAGGAAGTCTTGGTTTGTAATTGTTGCTAATATGGCTTTCATTGACAAATTACTTAGTTTAGCCTCAATGTTACATTGGAGGGTGGTTAACTTAGCCCTGGCATATAGTTGTGCATATTGGCATTAGCAGTAGTTTGGATCTCCAGCATTCCCCTAATCAGGCTTTAAGATGTGCATTGCAGTGTAAATCAGAGTGGCTCATATCCCTGTAAGAGAAACTGAACATTATATATAAATATACACAGGTATAATTGTACATCTCTATGTATTCATATATATTAGTTTGCAGACATCTTTGTGATGTACAGTTCTAGACAGTTTGATAAATGCATGAAATCATGTATTTACTATCCCAGTAGCATACAGAATGGTTCTTAATCTTAAAAATTTGCCTCTGCATACTCCTTATCAATCCTTACTTCACCACTGGCCACCAATAATCTGTTTTCTTTCCCTATAGATGTGCTTTTTCCAGAATGTCATATGAATGGAGTCATATAACATATAGACTTTTGGGTCAGACTACTTTCACTTAGCAAAATTCATTTAAGACCCATCCAGGGAGACTTCAGATTTCTGGTCCCACATGTAAAGAGCTTGAAAGTTGCCACTGTAGCATAACAAGTAAAAAGCTGAACATACTGGAAAATCAATAACTCACTGTACCTGTAAGACAGAGGGAAAACTGCTGCCCCTGAGACTGGAGAGACAAAACAGATGATACAAGGAGTCATGGCTTCCCAGAGCAGAGACGGTCACAGCAACAAGTGCCAGGGTAGGAAAACCTGAACACTAAATGACAAATTTCTGGAGGATCAGTGTGGACAAGTCTGAGAGTTAAAAATTACAGGGGATCCAGTCATAGGGGAATTGTACAATGTGAAATTTACCTCCAGAAGCTCAACTAGATTCCCATGTCAAATAGAGAAAAATCCCCTCCTGCTTCCAGCAGGGGGACGAGAAAGGAAACAATTTTGAAATATGCCACTGCACTCTGTTCTAAACAAGGCCTGCCTTCAGAAGAAGCTAGTTAACTGAAACCTAACTTGCTGGGGTATTATGAGAGCCTAACTAACCTGGGGGACAGGAAATACTCAGCTCTAGTCAACTCTAGCCTTCCTCATGGGAGAAGGGAAATATATAACTCTGGTCCACATTAGCCATACTCTCCCATCTGAGGCAGGTAGAAAAAACTGAGAAACACTTGTGAAGTTTTCAGTCCAGAGTCACAGGCTTACTAAAAGACATAGAGCTAATCATAGAACTATAGAATACTTCCTCTCTCCCACACACCTTACCAGTACATTACTAAAGGACTATTTATAGCTGTTCCTCTTACTTGGTACATCATGTTTGGCTATCAAGAAAAAATTACAAGGCATATCAAAAGAAAAAAACACACAGTTTGAAGAGACAGAGCAACTATCAGAATCAGACATGGCAGAGGTATTGGAATTATCAAGCTAAGAATTTAAAATAACTATGATTAATATGCAGAGGGCTCTAATGGATAAAGCAGAAAGCCTACAAGAACAGATGAACAATGTAAGCAGAGAGATAGAAATCCTAAGAAAGAACAAAAACTAAATGCTGAAAATCAAAAGTACTGTAAGAGAAATGATGGCCTTATTAGGTGGGACATGGCTGAGGAAAGAATCTCCCTACTTGAAGCTATACCAATATAAACAACAAAGACTGAAAATAACAGAACAGAATATCCAAGAACCGTGGGAGAAATACAAAAGCTGTAACATATTAGTAATGGGAATACCATAAGGAGAAAAAGGAAAAGAAGGAATATTTGAAACAATAGTGACTGAGAAGTTTCCCAAATTAATGTCAAACATCAAACCACAGACCCAGGAACCTCAGAGTAAGCCAAGCAGAAGAAATATCCCAAAAAACTACACCTAGACATATCATTTTCAATTTATGGAACACCAAAGATAAAAATAAAACCCTGAAAGAAGCCACAGGAAAACAACACCTTACCTATAGAGGAACAAAGATAAGAATCATATTCAGCTTCTCCTCAGAAATGATGCAAGGAAGAAGAGAATAGAGAAAAACACCAACTAGAATTCTGTATCCTGTGAAGTTATCCTTCAGAAGTGAAGGAGAAATGAGAATTTTCTCAAACAATAATTGAAATAACTTATTGGTGATGGATCAGCTTTGCAAGAAATGTTTTGAAAAAAGTTCTTTAGAGAGAAGGAAAATGATATAGGTCAGAAACTCATTTACATAAAGAAATGAAGAACATCAAAGAAGGAATAAGTAAAATGAAAACTTTTATTCTTTTGGCCTTAGTTGATCTAAAAGAAAAGAGTTTGTTCAAAACAATAATAGCAAAAACATACTCAATTGAATACTTGTATGCTTATGTACATATCATATATTCATATATGTATATATAATATGCTTATGTATACATCATATATACATATATATGCTTGTATATAAAAGAAATGAATGACATCAGTATTACAAGGGATGAAAGGGAGAAATTAGGATTATTTTGTTATTATAAGGTACTCACACTATTGGTATTGTTATTTGAAATTGGATTACATTAGTTATAAATATATATGGCAAACTCTAGAGTAACCACTAAAAAAGTTTTTTAAAAAGTATAACTGATGTGCTAAGAAAGAAGAGAAAATGGAATTTCATAAAATGCTCAAGTAAAGCCACAAGATGTAGAAAAAGAGTGGAAGACCAAAGTAGGACGATTATGTAGTAATTGTATCAAATATTGTAAAATAGTAACAATTATGATGGATATAAATCCAATTATGTCACTAATGACTTTGAATGTCAATTGTCCAAAAGCACCAGTTAAAAGATAGAGATTGTCAGGGCCAGCCCAGTGGTGTAATGGTTAAGTTTGTGTGCTGCACTTTGGTAGCCTCGAGTTCACAGGTTCGGATCCTGGGTGCAGACTTAGCACTGCTTGTTAAGCCATGCCATGGAGGCAGTCCCCATACAAAATAGAGGAAGACTGGCCCAGATGGTTAACTCAGGGAGAATCTTACTCAAGCAAAAGGAGGAAGATTGTCAACAGATGTTAGCTCATGACCAATATTCCTCATAAAAATACAAAATAAAAATTTTTAAATTTAAATAAAAATTTTTTTAAAAAGATAAAGATTGTCACTGATCTAAAGGCACTAATGAAAAAACAAGACCCAACTATGTTTTGTCTACAAGAAACTCACTTTGAATATTAAGAAACATGTAGATTATAAGTAAATGGATGGAGAAAAATATACCATACCAACACTAGCCAAAGGAAAGCAAGAGTAGCTATATTAATTTTGAACAGAGCAGACTTCAAATAAGAAAAGTTATCAGGGATAAGAAAAAGGACATTACCTAATAAGAAAAAAAATCAGTTCTCCAAGAAGACATAATTCTTACTCTAAGCACCTAAAAACGGTATCAAACTACATGAGGCAAAAACTGATAAAACTGTAAGGAGAAATAGATGAATCCACTCTTACAGTTGAAGACTTCAAAGCCCTTTTGTCAAAAATGGACAGACCAGCAGGCAGAAATCAGCAAGGACATACTGGGAGCTCTACAATACCGTCAATCAATTGGATATAATTGAGATCTCTAGACTACTTCATCCAATGTTAGCAGAACACACATTCTTCTCAAGCTCACATGGAATATTCACCAACATGGACCAAAGTCTGGGCCATAAAACACTCCTTAACAAATTTAAAATTGAAATCATACAACGTCTGCTCCCAGACAACAATGAAATTAAACTAGAAATCAGCAACAGAAAGATAACTGGAAAATCCCAAAATACATGGAGATTAAATAACACACTTCCAAATAACACATGAGTCAAAGATGAAATCTTAAGAGAAATTTTAAAATATTTTGAAGTAAATGAAGATGAAAACACAACTTATCAAAATTTGTGGGATGCAGTGAAAACAGAGCTTAAAAGGAAACGTGTGGTATTGAATGCATGTATTACAAAACGAAGGTCTAGAATCAATAATCTAAATTTCCATCCCTGGAAACTATAAAAAGAAAAGCAAACTAAAACCAAAGTAAGCAGAAGAAAAGAAATAATAAAATTAGAGCAGAAATCAATGAAATTGAAAACAGGAAATCAAGAGAGAAAATCAACAAAAGCAAAATGAGGTTTTTTAAAAGATCAATAAAATTGATCAGTGAAATTGATCTAGCTAAGCTTACTAGTAAAAAAAGAGAATGGAGGGACCAGCCTTGTGGCTGAGTGATTAAAGTTCCATATGCTCCACTACTGCTGGCTGAGTTCACAGGTTCTGATACCAGGTGTAGACATACTCCACTCATCAGCCATGCTGTGGTGGTGTCCCACATAAGAAGTAGAGGAAGATTGGCCCAGATGTTAGCTCAGGGCTAATCATCCTCACCAAAAAAGAGAGAGAGAGAGAGAATGGATACAAATTACTAGTGTCAGAAAGGAAAGAAAGCACGTCACTACAGATCCTATGGACATTAAAAAGATAACAAAAAGGAATGCTATGAACAACTCTATGGCCACAAATTTGATAACCTAGATGAAATGGACCAATTGATTATAAGAGACAATTATCTAAAATTCATACAAAAAGATATAATCTGAGTAGACCCATGTTCATTAAAGAAATGCAATCAATAATTAATAACAGAAAGCACCAGCCCTAGATATGTTCCTTGGTGAATTCTACCAAACAGAAAGAAATTATAACAATTCTCTACAATCTCTCTCAGTGGACAGAAGGAGATGGAACATCTCCTAACTCGTTCTCTGAGGCTAGAATTACGCTGACATCAAAACCAGACAAAAACATTACGAGATCAGTATTTCTCATGAGCATCCATGCAAAAATTCTTTAGAATACATTAGCAAATCAAGTGTATAATGCATAAAAAGAACTATATGCTGTGACCAATTGGGGTTTATCCCAGGTGAGTAAGTCTGGCTTAACATATGAAAATCAGTTAATGTATTCCATCACATCAGCAGGCTGAAAAGGAAAACTCATATGATCATATCAATAGATGTAAAAAAGTATTTGACAAAAAGAAAAACTCTAGGTAAACTAGGAATAGACAAGGTCTTCCTCAACTTGATGATTATCTCCAAAACACGTACAGCTAACAACTATAATTAATGGTGAGAATATTGAAGATTTACCACAAAGATCAGGAACAAGGCAAGGATATTCCCTCTCAACACTCCTTTGCAATATCATACCAGAAGTCCCAGGTGATACATTAAGACTTTTTTAAAAATAAATGAAAGAAAGGAACAGTATCATGGCAGAGAGAATTGTTCCCTTTGTCTCTCCCCTCTAAGTTACAACAATAAGACATCCATTGACCAACATAGGATTCACTACACAACACAACGGGACACATAAGAGATCCACACATCTGTACATCTGAAGCAGGTGGACTGGACCCCAATGAGGTAGTGAAAATAGAGGAGTAGCACCCTCATATTCCCCCAGCCACAGCAATCAAGGGTGTGGGTCCTCAAGCAGCACCTCCTGGGACTCTGAGCAGAGGCAGTAGGCAGCCTGGCTCATGTAACTGCTGGCAGAGTGGAGGCAGCATAAGCCCCAGCCAATGTGACTGTGAGTGGACATGGCAGGAGCAGAAAAAAACAGCCCCTGCTTCACCCAGCAGTGGCATGTGGAACCTGAAAATAGAGGCTTCAGGAATCACACTGAACTGGTGACCCAACCCCCAGTGGTGGCACCCCCAACACCAGTTCTACCAGCAGCTGGGGCTGCATACAAGTCCCTGGGGCCCCAGGGCCTGGCAGTGATATTGATGCTCATGAACCCTGCACCCCTGGCAGCAGTGCAGCCAGGACCCCTAGGCAACTTGGGAGCAGCAGAGCAGGTGGTGCATGGAGCGGCAGCATGTGAGCCCATGGAGAGCCTTACAGAGAGCCAGTGGAGCAACATGAGACCAAAATGACCACAGAAGCAGCAGAAGTGCTTTCAGCCTGATGATGTAAGTGGTGACATCTAACACTGCAGCAACATTGTAAGCAGCAAGGCACAAGCAACCTCAGAGGCACAAGGTGGCACAAAGAGGGCACTGATGACACCTCTAGCAGAGGCAGTAGAAGATGGAAAGTACAGCTTCTCAAATACAGCCAGAAGCAGCCCAGAACCAAAGTAACCAGAGCCATGCCCAAATAAGAAAAGTGGTTACTACCACAAATGCACTGGTAGAGGATCAATTCGTCAAACACCGTGAAGAACTACAGTAACACAGCAGAACATAAAGAGAATAACAAATCTCCAGAAACCAAAATTGAAGTCACAAAAGATTACACTCTAACTGACAGAGAATTCAAAATAGTTGTCATAAAGAAACTCAATGAGTCACAAGAAAACTCAAAAAGACAGTTCAATGAGCCCAAGAATAAAATTAATGAACATAAGAGAACTTCACCAAAGAGACTGAAACTCTCAAAAGATCAAAAAGAAATTCTGGAGATGAAGAACACAATTAATGAGATTAAAAATAACGTAGAAAGCATTAAAAAATATAGAGTAGACCATATGGAGGATAGAATAGTGAGCTCAAAGATAGAAACCAAGAAATGATTCAGGTGAAGGAGGAGAGACAAATACGACTTTAAAAAATCAAGAAATTCTTCAGGAAATACCTGGCTCAAGTAGGAAAATTAACATAAGGATTATAGGTTTTCCAGAAGGAGAAGAGAAGAAGAAAGGAGCAGAAAGCTTATTCAAATAAATAATAGGAGAGAAATTCCTAAACCTGGGGAAAGAACTGGATATCCAAGTATATGAAAATAATAGAACTTCTAAATAACTCTATGCAAAAAGACCTTATCCAAGGCATATAATATTAAAACTGTCAAAATTCAATGACAAAGAAAAAATATTAAGTGCAGCAAGAAGAAAATAACCTACAATGAACCCACATCAGGCTTTCAGTGGATTTCTCAGTAGAAATCCTACAGGCTAGGAGATAGTGGAATGATATATTGAAAATACTGAAAGACAAAAACTATCAGATAAGAACACTCTATCAGGAAAAATTATCCTTCAGATATGACAGAGAAATAAAAGCTTTCCCGGACAAACAAAAATTGAGAGAGTTTATCATCACTAGACCTGCCGTAAAAGAAATGAGGAAGGGAGCCCTTGTACCTCAAAGAAAAAATCAAAGGTTTACAAAGATTTGAGCAAGAAGATAGACAGAATTAGGAAATTGCAGCCCTATATCATAACAGGTTGTAAACACTTAATTATAACATAAAGAATAAAGGAAGAGAAAGCACCAAAAATAACTATAACCATATCAATTTGGCCTCACACTCACAACACAAAAAAGAACAATTTGTGAGAACAATAACACAGAAGGGGAGGAGGAAAAAGACAGAACCTGCATAGCCTAATGGAGACAAGAGCATATCAGAAAAAGGAATATCTCATCTGTGAGATCTTTTATACAAACCTCATGGTAACCACAAAACAAAAAATCAGAGCAGAGTCAGAAATCATAAAAAAGAGAAAACTGAGAAAAACATCACAAAAATCCACCAAACTGAAATGGCAGACAGAAATACAGGAAAAAGAAACAATGGAAATGTAGAACAACCAGAAAACAAAAGATAAAATGGCAGTAGTAAGACCTTAAATGTCAGGAGTTGGTGTCAACATGGCAGCATAGGCAAACTTTGAACTTACCCCCTCCTGTGAACACAACCAATTTACAACTATTCTTGGAAAAATTACCCTTTACAGAGAACTGAAAACTGGATAAAAAGAACCCCTGAAAAAAGGGACAGTCCTGACTGAGGTAGAAGAGGCAGAAATTCCTTTCTGGAGAGAAAAAAAGCCACTTTTGTGAGCTGCAGAACTTCATGGTTGGCTGGGAGCAATCCTACGGTATGCACTCTTCCCTGGAGGAGCGGGGGACCTGATCAGGGGAGCATTACTGCTATAAGCATCCTTTGGACTCAGCACAACTGAAACAAGTGTCATAATATCTGTCTTTGCTGGCTATTAACTACAATGGGGAATACATCCAGAAAAGCTATCAGGCATAAGCAGAAAAAAGCCAGCTCTTAGAGGGCACATGCACAAATTCACCTGTTTCAGAAAGCAACCTAAAATCACCAGAAATACAGGTACACTGTCCCTTCTTGAAAATAGACTCACCTGATAGGCTCTAGGCACATCTCAGTGAGAGGTGAGACTTCTCCAGGGATTGAGACATTGGCAGCAGCCATTACTGTGACCCAGCACAGGCGTGCTGACACAGACATTGGCAGACGCCATTGGAGTTCTTCCCCTGGCCTGTTAGACCCCTGTTCCAAGGGGTCTGCCTCACCCACTAGAGTGCCAATTTAATCCAGCTCAACCAGGGCAGGCAGCCCACCCTAGGGACTGGCCCACCCAACAGTAAGCCCTCAGACAACTTGTGGGCCTGCATAGGCTGGCTGCCTAGATCCTCTACAGCCAGGCAAGTGGGTCCATATCTGCAGGGCAGGGCATGTGTGAGGAGAGAGTGGAGTGTGTGGGGCATTGGTGGAGTGTGTGGGGCCCTCTGCAGTGGGGCAACTGGGTCCACTTCAGGGAGTCTGGAAATAAGCATGGGCAAGGACTGTGTTGACAGTATATGTGGACCTGTAGGCTGTGGGGCTTGTCAGCAGCAGAAGAGCTGTGCTTCTCAAACAGCCACATAGGGTCTCTGCCCCACCTTCTAAAGTGTGAAATAATTGGGTGCTCCCATACCTGAGGCCAGCCCCACTCAGCTGCAATCCTGACAGTTTTTCAAGAGCCTTGAAAGCCAGAGGCCTACAGCAATTGCATGCCCTTGAGCCTAGCCACCAGCCATGCTGGGGGCCTACTCACTTGACAGAAAATTGCAACAGGAATATGCTATTAGACCAACGGTACCGGGGCTCACCAAGCCCAATAAAGTGACTGAAGGGCCCATAGCAGCCACACAGAGCTGAGCATTACAATCAGCCAGCCAGGGGGACAGCATAGCGTCCCTGAGTGCCTGCAGCAAGAGGATCCCTGCCATAACAGAAGGACACATGTAGCCCACACAGGGGTCACTCCTGGAACATTTGGAGCTGGTGACGAGAAGGAAGCACACTACTGTGCCACAAAAGGCATCTCTTGTATAAGACCACTTCTCCAAGATCAGGAGATGTAGCTGACCCACCTAATACATAGCTATAAGCACAGATAGAGAGGCAAAATTAGGAGGCAAAAGAATATTTTTGAAGCAAGGAAACAAGACAAAACCCCAGAAAAAGAACTAAATGAAACAGAAATAAACAATCTACCTGACAAAGAGTTCAAACAAAAAGTCATAAGGATGCTCACTGATCTTGGGGGAAAAAATGGATGAACTCAGTGAAAACATCAACAAAGAACTGGAAAATATAAAAAAGAACTAATCGAGCTGGTCCTGTGGCCAAGTGCTTAAGTTCGCACACTCTGCTGCAGGTGGCCAAGTGTTTCGTTGGTTCGAATCCTGGGTGCGGACATGGCACTGCTCATCAAACCACGCTGAGGCAGCATCCCACATGCCACAACTAGAAGGACCCACAATGAAGAATATATAACTATGTACTGGGGGGATTTGGGGAGAAAAACGAAAAAAATAAAATCTTTAAAAAAAGAACTAATCAGAAATGAATAATACAATACTGGAAATGAAAAATTCACTAAAGGGATTCAATAGCAGAGTAGATGATACAGAAGAATGGATCAGAAAGCTGGAAGAAAGACTATAGGAAATCATCAACAGGTAAAAAAAAAAAAAAGAAGAAGAAGAACAGTGTAAGGGACCTCTGGGACAACATCAAGCACACTAACATTCGTATTAAAGGTGTCCCAGAAGGACAAGAGAGAGACAAAGAGGCAGAGAATCTATTTGAAGAAATAATAGCTGAAAACTTTCCTAACCTAAGGAAGGAAACAGATCTCCAGGTACAGGAAGGACAGAAAGCACCAAACAAGATAAACCCAAGGAGGCCAACACCAAGACACATTCTAATTAAAACGTCCAAAATTAAAGATAAAGAGAGAATCCTGCCAGACACAAGAGAAAGGCAAGAAGTGACATATAAAGGAAACACCATAAGGCTATCAGCAGACTTCTCAGCAGAAACTTTACAGGCTAGAAAGAGTGGCATGGTATATTTAAAGTGCTGAAAGGAAAAAACCTAAAGCCAAGAATATTCTATTTGGAAATGTTGTCATCCAGAATGGAAGAAGAGATAAAGAGTTTTCCAAACAAGCAAAAATTAAAGGAGTTTATCACCAAGAAACTGGTTTTTAAAAACATGCCAAAGGGACTTATTTAAGTGGGAAAGAGAAGACCACAAATAGGAATAAGAAAATTATTTTTTTAAAAAAAGACGGGCCAGCCTGGTGGCATAGTGGTTAAGTTTGTGCACTCTGCTTTGGCAGCCCAGGGTTTGCAGGTTCGGATTCAGGGTGCAGACCTAGCAATGCTCATCAAGCCATGATGTGGTAGCATCTCACAAAAAAATAGAGGAAGACTGGCACAGATGTTAGCTCAGAGACAATCTTCCTCACAAAAAAAGGCAATAAAATCACTGGTAAAGGCAAAAATACAGTAAAGGTATCAGATCAACCACCTATGAAGATAATATGAAAGTCAAAAGACAAAAGTGCTAAAATTACCTACTTCAGTGATAAGACGTTAACGGATACACACACACAAAATAAGAGGTTAGATATGATATAAAAAACATACAAGGTGAGAGGAGGAAAGTAAAACAGCAGAGCTTTTAGAAAGAGGTCAAACTGAAGAGACCATCAACTCAATATAGATTGCTATATACATAGATTATTATGTATGACCCTCATGGTAATCACAAATCAGAAACCTATAAGAAATAGATAAATAATTAAGAGAAAGGAACCCAAACATAATACTAATGATATATAACAATGTACACCAGAAATTTATATAATGTTATAAATGAATGTCACTTGAATAAAAAATTAATTAATTAATTAGAAAAATAAAGGTTGAATTGCAATATTAAAAAAAGACCTCAAATATCAATAATCACTTCAAATGTAAATGCATTGAATTCACTAATCAAAAGACACAGAGTGGCTGGATGCATTAAAAAAGAAGACTCAACAATATGCAGCCTCCAGGAAATACATCTTAGCTCTAAGGACAAACATAGGCTCAGAGTAAAGGGGTGGAAGACAATATGCCAAGCAAAAGAAAAACAAAAGAAAGTGGGTATAGTCATACTTATATCAGACAAAACAGACTTCAAGACAGAAAAAATGACAGGAGGCAAGATGGACATTGTATGGTGATAACAGGAATATTCTACCAAGATGACACAATATCTATTAATATATATGCACCTAACACAAGAGGACAAAAGCATATAAAGCAACTATTAACACACATAAGGGGAGAAATTGACAGCAACACAATAATAGAAGGGGACCCTAACACTCTACTTAAGTCAATGGATAGATCATCCAGACAGAAAGTCAACAAGGAATCAGTGGCCTTAAATGAAATATTAGACCAGATAGACTTAATAGATATATATTGAACTTTTCCATCCAAAAACAGTAGAATAAATATTCCTTCCAAGTGAACATGGAAATTTCTCAAAGATAGACAATATGTTGTGAAACAAGGCAAGCCTCAATAAATTTAAGAAGAATGAAATCATATCAAGCATCTTTTCTTACCACAATGGTATGAAACTAGAAATCAACTACAAGAACAAAGCTGGGTAAGTTGCAAATATGTGGAGAGTAAACAACATGTTACTGAACAACTATTGGGTCAATGAGGAAATCAAAGGGGAAATCAAAAAATACTTGGAGACAAATGAAAGTGAAAACACAACATACCAAAACCTATGGGATCCAGACAAAGCAGTATTAAGAGGGAAGAATATAGCAATACAAGCCCACCTCAATAAACAAGAAAAATATCAATAAACAATATAACACTACCCCTAAAAGAACTAGGAAAAAGAACACACAGAGCCCAAAGTCAGTAGAATGAAGGAAATAATAAAATAGAGAAGAAATGAATGAAATAGAGACTAAAAACAACAATAAAGGATCAATGAAGCTAAGAAGTGGTTCTTTGAAAACATAAACAAAATTCACAAACCCTTAGGCAGACTTACTAAGAAAATAAGATAAACACTCAAATAAATAAAATTGGAAATGAAAGAAGAGAAATTACAATGGACACCAGAGAAATACCAAGAATTATAAGAGAATACAATGAAAAGCTACACATCAACAAATTGGATAACCTAGAAGAAATGGATAAATTCTTAAAATCATACAACCTCCTAAAATTGAAGGAAGAATAAATAGAGAACCTGAATAGACACATCACTAGTAAAGAGATTGAGACAATAATCAAAAACCTCCCAAAAAACAAAAGTCCAGGACCAAGTGGCTTCTCTGGTGAATTCCACCAAACATTCAAAGAAGAGTTAATATCTATCCTTCTAAACTCTTCCAAAACACTGAAGAGGAAGGGTCACTTCCTAACTCATTTTACAAAGCCAACATTACCCCAATACCAAAACTGGACAGGGAGAGCACACAAAAGGAAAATTACAGGCCAATATCACTGACAAACATAAATGCAAAAATCCTCAACAAAATATTAGCAAATCAAATACAATACATTAAAAGGATCATACACTTCTATCAAGTGGGGTTTATTCGAGGGGCACAGAGATGGTTCGTCACCTGCAATCAATCAATGTGATACACAACATTAACAAATGAAGAATAAAAATCATATGATCATCTCAAAAGATGCATAGAAAGCATTTGACAAGACCCAACATCCATTTATGACAAAAACTCTCAATTAAAGGAGAATAGAAGGAAATTACATGAACATAATAAAAGTTATATACGACAAACCCACAGCTAACATCATACTCAATGGTGAAAAACTGAAAGCTATTCCTCTAGAATGCAAGCAAGACAAGGATGCCTACTCTCACTGCTCTTATTCAACATAGTAACGGAAGTTTTAACTGGAGCAATTAGGCAAGAAAAGGAAATAAAAGGGACCCAAATTGGAAAGGAAGAAGTAAAAGTGTCACCATTTGCAGATGACATGATTCTACATATAGAAAATCCTTTAAAATCCACCAAAAAACTACTTAAATAATCAATGAATAAAGTTTCAGGGTATAAAATCAACATACAAAAAGCAGTTGCATTTCTATACACTAATCACAAACCAGAAGAAAGAGAAATAAAGAATACAATCCCATTTACAACAGCAACAGAAAGAATAAAATACCTAGGAATAAATTTAACCAAGCAGGTGAAATGCCTATACACTGAAAACTATAACACATTATTAAGACATCAGAGATGACATAAAGAAATGGAAAGACATTCCATGTTCATGGATTGGAAGAATAAACCTAGTTAAAATGTCTATATTGCCTAAATCAATCTACAGATTCAAAGCAATCCCAATCAAAATCCCAATGACATTCTTCATGGAAATAGAAGAAAGAATCCTAAAATTTACATGGAAAAATAAAAGACCACAAATATCAAACAATCCTGAGAAAAGAGAATAAAGTTGAAGGTATCACACTCCCTGAATTCAAATTATACTACAAAGCTATAGGAATCAAAACAGCATGGTACTGGCACAAAAACAGACACATATATCAAGGAAACAGAATTGAGACTCAGAAATAAAGCCACATATCTATGGACATCTAATATTCAACAATGGAGCCAAGAACATACAATGGAGAAAGGAAAGTCTCTTCAATAAATGGTGCTGGGAAAACTGGACAGCCACGTGAAGAAGAATGAAAGTAGACCATTATTTTGCACCATACACAAAAATTAACTCAAAATGGATTAAAGACTTGAATGTAAGACCTGAAACCATACAACTCCTAGAAGAAAATACAGGCAGTCTGCTCTTTGACATCGGTCTTAACGGTATCTTTTCAAATACCATGTCTACTCAGTCAAGAGAAACAAAAGAAAAAAATAAACAAATGGGACTCCATCAGACTAAAAATCTTCTGTAGATCAAAAGAAACCATCAACAAAGTGAAAAGATAACACACCAACTGGGAGAAAATATTTTCAAATCGCATATCCAATAAGGGGTTAATTTCCAAAATATATAAAGGACTCATACAACTCAACAACAAAAAAATGAACAACTCAAACAAAAAATGGGCAGTGGATATGAACAGACATTTTTTCCAAAGAAGATATGCAGGTGGCCAACAGACACATGAAAAGATGTCCAACATCACTAATTATTAAGGAAATGCAAATCAAAACTACCATGATATACCACCTCACACCCATCAGAATAGCTATAATTAACTAGATAAGAATAACAAATTTTGCAGATTTGGAGAAAAGAGAAGTCTCACACATTGCTCGTGGGAATGTAAACTGAAGTAGCCACATGGAAAGCAGTATGGAGATATATCAAAAACTTAAAAATAGAACTACCATATGATCCAGGTTTTCCACAGCTGAGTATTTATCCAAACAACATGAAATCAATAGTTCAAAAAGAGATATACACCCCTATGTTCATCGCAGCATTATTCACAATAGCCAAGACTGGGAAGCATCCCAAGGGTCTATCAACAGATGAATGATAAAGAAGATGTGAGATATATATATACACATATACACAATGGAATACTACTCACTGTAAAAAGGACAACATCATGCTATTTGTGACAACGTAGATGGACCTTGAGAGTATTATGCTAAGCAAATAAGTCAGACAGAGAAAGATAAATACCATATGATTTCGCTCGTATGTGGAAGATAAACAAACACATAGATAAGGAGAACAGATTAGTGGTTAGCAGAAAGGAAGGGAGTGGGGGGAATACGAAAGGGATAAAGGCGACCATATGTATGATGATGATTAAAAACTAGACTATTAGTGGTGAACATGATGCAGTCTATACAGAAACTGATATATAATAACGGACAACTTAACTTTACACAATGTTATAAGCCACTATTACCTCAATAATAAATTGGTTTTAGAGGTAGTAAAATGTATACAGATTGAGAAGAAAAAATAAAGCTGTCTTTGTTGGCAGACAACATGGTTGTCTATGTAGAAAATCCAAAGAACCAACAAAAAACCTCATGGAATTAACAACTAATAGTCAATTACAGCAGATTGCAGGATACAACTTTAATATAAAAGTCAACATCTTTTCTATATGCCAGCAAGAAACAAGTGGAAGTTGAAATTTAAAATACATCCTATTTACATTAGCACCAAAAAAGTGAAATACTGAGATATAAATCTAAGAAAATATGTACAATATCTATATGAGGAAAACTACAAAACTCTGATGAACAGAACCAAAGAACTAAATAAATGAAGATCTATTCCATGTTCAAGGATAGGAAGACTCAGTATTTTTAAGATGTCAGTTCTTCCCAACTTGATCTATAGATTCAATGCAATCCCAATCAAAATGCAAGCAAGTTATGGTATGGATATAAATAAGCTGATTATAAAATTTATATGGAGAGGCCAAAGAATCATAATAATGAGAAAATATTGAAGGAGAAAAACAAGATTGGAGGACTGACACTACCTGACTTCAAGACTTACCAAAAAGTAGTCAAAACAGTGTGGTATGAGTGAAAAAATAGACAAATAGATCAATGGACGAGAATAAAGAGCTCAGAAACAGACCCACATACATATAGTCTACTGATCTTTGACATAGGAGCAAAGGCAATACAATGGAGCAAAAATAGTCTTCAACAAATGGTGCTGGAAGAATGGGACATCCACCTGCAAAAATGAAAAACAAATATAGATGCAGATCTTACACCTTCCACAAAAATTAACTCGAAATGGATCATAGGCCTAAATGTTAAACTCAAAACTATAGAACTCTTATAACATAACATAGGAGAAAACCTAGATGACCTTGTGTATGGTGATGACTTGTTAGATACAACACCAAAGGTATGATCTATGAAAGAAATCATTGACAAGCTGGACTTCAATAAAATTTAAAACTTCTGCTCTGCAAAAGACAACATTAAGTGAATGAGAAGACAAGCCACAGAGTAGGAGAAAATATTTTCAAGACACATCTGATAAAGGACTGTTATCCAAAATAAACAAAGAACGCTTAAAACTCAACAGTAAGAGAATAAACAACCTGTTTGAAAAATGGGCCAAAGATCTTAACAGACACCTCATCAAAGAAGATATATAGATGGCAAATAGGCACATGAAAAATGCTCCTTATCATGTATTATCAGGGAAACTCAACTTAATGCAGCAATGAGATGCTACTACACACTTATTAGAATGGCCAAAATCCAGAACACTGACTAGACCAAATGCTAGTGAGGATGTGGAGCAACAGAAACTCGCATTCATTGCTGGTGGGAATGCAAAATGGATTAGCCGCCTTGGAAGACAGTTTGGCAGTTTCTTAGAAAACTAAACATACTCTTATCATACAAGCTAGCAATCTCACTCCATGGTATTGAAAACTTATGTCCACACAAAAACCTGCCCATACTTCCCATGGATGTGCTTGGGGATGGGGTTGGAGCTCCAGTGCCCAGCTCTGCAGCCCGGGGGGAGGTTCCGGGTTTCCACAGCCCCCCGGCAGTGAAAGCCTCTGCTCGCCATTAGCAGGGAGGCCCCGCCCAGAAACCAGAACAAAGGGAAGCTCCCAGCGAGCAGATTCCCCGACACGCAGCAGCCAGCCAGCTGCTGCTGGGCCCACAGTCTCCGGCCATGCACGGGTCGGTGCAGGGGGCACCTGGACTTCCCGTGGACATGCTTTGGGACTGGGTTGAGCTCCAGCGCCCAGCTCTGTGGTGCAGGGGGAGGCTCCCGGGTCCCGCACCCCCCTGGCAGGGAGGACCTCTGCTCGTCATTGGCAGGGAGGCCCCTTCCAGGATTCGGAAAACCAGGAAGCTCCCTAGAGCAGAATTCCCTGCAAGGCAGCAGCTTACCAGCCACCGCCAGGCCCACGGACTCTGGCCGTGTCCCAGACGAGGCAAGGGGCTCCCAGAGATCCTGTGAGAGTGGTGTACGGCAGAGTGGAGCTCGGGTGAAACAGCTACGTGGCCCAGGGGGGAACTCCAGGTTCCTACAGCAGCCTCAGTGAAAGCCTCTGCACAGCACTAGTGGAGAGGTCCTGACTGGCAATCGCAAGGTGGGAAGGCCCTGGGGCAAAAGTAGCACAGCTAGGTGAGCTAACGACAGACTGCCGAAGATACCCATAGCTCTGCTGGGACCTATAGTGGACAAGTATGATCTTGTGGGCTCTGTCAGTGACAAAGCTGCGACTATAGGTGATCCTGTTCCCGGCTGCTGGGAAAGCCCATAACACTACTGCAGACCAGAAGGAGGGAGCGCTTCTAAGTGGGCTGCAACAGTAGGCACCAGCAGCCTGAGGCCACCTTGCGATTGCCCCCACAACCAATGAGGGACCCCACATGAGCACTGTGACTACGAGGAGGGGTCCAGGTCCAGTCAGTAACAGCTGACAGACTTCCTGGTTGGTGCAATCTAAACAGCACCCCCCCCATACACACCAGTCTTAACAAGTGGAAGCAGCAACTAAATGCTATCTCTATGCAGAGGCACAAATCCACGCCATCAAGCAGTATGAAAAATATATTAAACCTCCAGAACACAAGGAAAATGATAAGCACCCAGAAAACAATCCCAAAGACAATGAAATCTGTAACTTAAATGACGATGATTTCAAAACTGCCATTATTAAAAAACTCAACGAGTTAAAAGAGAATTCAGATAGACAACTCAATGAGTTCAGGAGCTATGTCACAAAAGAGCTTGACACTATAAAAAAGAACCAGTTAGAATTACTGGAGATGAAGAACACAATGGAGGAGATTAAGAAAAATCTGGACTCTCTGAACAGTAGGGTCGATAATATGGAGGACAGAATTAGCAATTTGGAGGATAAGAATATAGAAATGCTGCAGATAGAGGCGAGAGAGAACTAAGACTAAAGAGAAATGAAGAAACTCTCCGAGAATTATCCGACTCAATTAGGAGACGCAACATAAGGATTATAGGTATACCAGAGGGAGAAGAGAAGGAGAAGGGGGCAGAAAGCCCGTTCAAAGAAATAATAGCTGAAAACTTTCCAAACTTGGGAAGAGAGATGGAACTTCATGTGACAGAAGCCAATAGATCTCCAAACTTTATTAATACAAGAAGACCAACCCCAAGGCAGATAGTAGTGAAACTAGCAAAAGTCAAGGACAAAGAGAAAATACTAAGGGCAGCCAGGCAGAAGAAAATAACTTACAAAGGAAACCCCATAAGGCTATCAGCAGATTTCTCAGGAGATACCTTACAGGCTAGAAGAGATTGCAATGAAATATTCAAAACTTTGAAGGACAAAAACTTGCAGCCAAGAATACTCTACCCAGCGAAAATATCCTTCAAATACAATGGAGAAAGAAAAACTTTCCCAGATAAACAAAAGTTAAGGGAGTTCATCGCCACAAAACCTCCTCTTCAAGAAATGCTCAGGAAGAACCTCAAACCTCATTGAAAAATCAAAAAAAGGAAAGGGGTTACAAAATCCAGAACAAAGGAGATAAGCAGAAGAACAATAACACAAAGTAACAGCTCTCCATCAGAACAAAATGCAAAAGAACTGGAAAACAAGGATAAAATGGCAACAGCAGGCCCCCACGTTTCAATAATCACTCTAAATGTGAATGGATTGAACTCTCCGATCAAAAGGCACAGAGTGGCAGGATGGATCAAAGAACAAGATCCAACAATATGCTGCCTCCAGGAAACACACCTCAGCCCCAAAGACAAACACAGACTCAAAGTGAAAGGATGGAAGACAATACTCCAAGCTAATAATGAACAAGAGAAAGCAGGTGTTGCCATACTTATATCAGACAAAGTAGACTTCAAAGCAAAACAGATAAAGAAAGACAAAGAGGGGCAGTATGTAATGATAAAAGGGACGCTCCACCAAGATGACATAACACTGATAAATATATACACACCTAACACAGGAGCACCAAAATTCGTAAAGAAACTATTAACAAAACTAAAAGGAGACATCAACAGCAATACAATAATAGTAGGGGACCTCAACACCCCATTAACACCAATGGACAGATCATCCAGACAGAAAATCAACAAGGAAATTATAGAATTAAATGAAAAACTAGATCAGATGGACCTAACAGATATATATACAACACTCCATCCAAAAACAGCAGGTTACAGATTCTTTTCAAGAGCGCATGGAACATTCTCAAGGATAGACCATATCTTGGGAAACAAAGCAAGCATCAATAAGTTCAAGAGGGTTGAAATAATATCAAGCATCTTTTCTGATCATAATGCTATGAAACTAGAAATCAACTACAAGAATAAAGCTGGGAAAGGGCCAAAAATGTGGAGACTAAACAAAATGCTACTGAACAAACAATGGATTATTGGAGAAATTAAAGAAGAAATCAAATATTATCTGGAGACAAATGAAAATGAAAACACATCATACCAAATTATTTAGGACACAGCAAAGGCAGTCCTAAGGGGGAAATTCATTGCAACACAGGCTCATCTCAATAAGCAAGAAAAATCTTACATAAACAACCTCAAACGACACCTAACGGAATTAGAAAAAGAAGAACAAACAAAGCCCAATATCAGTAGAAGGAGGGAAATTAATAAAAATTAGAGCAGAAATAAATGATACTGAAACAAAAAAGACAGTAGAAAGGATCAATGAAACAAAGAGTTGGTTCTTTGAAAAAATTAACAAAATCGACAAACCCTTAGCCAGACTCACTAAAAAAAAAGAGAGAAGTTTCAAATAAATAAAATTAGAAACGAGAGAGGAGAAATCACAACAGATACCGAAGAAATACAAAGGATCATAAGAGAATACTATGAAAAACTATATGCCAACAAATTGAACAACCTAGAAGAAATGGATAAATTCCTAGACTCATACAACCTCCCCAAACTGAATCAGGAAGAAATAGAGAATCTGAATAGAGCAATCACAAGTAAAGAAATAGAAACAGTAATCAAAAACGTCCCCAAAAATAAGAGTCCAGGACCAGACGGCTTCTCTGGAGAATTCTACCAAACAGTCAAAGAAGATTTAATACCTATCCTTCTCAAACTGTTCCAGAAAATAGAGGAAGATGGAGCACTCCCCAATACATTCTATGAAACTATGTTCATCAGTGATATTGGCCTGTAGTTTTCCTTCTTTGTGTCTTCCTTGTCTGGTTTTGGGAACAGGGTGATGTTGGCTTCATAGAATGTGTTAGGGAGTGCTCCATCTTCCTCAATTTTCTGGAATAGTTTGAGAAGTATAGGTATCAAATCTTCTTTGAATGTTTGGTAGAATTCTCCAGAGAAGTCATCTGGTCCTGGACTTTTCTCTTTGCGGAGGTTTTTGATTACTGTTTCAATTTCTTTATGTGTGATTGGTCTATTCAGCTTCTCTATTTCTTCCTGCTTCAGTTTTGGGAGGTTGTAAGAGTCTAAGAATTTATCCATTTCTTCTAGATTGTCCAATTTGTTGGCATATAGTTTTTCATAGTATTCTCTTATGATCCTTTGTACTTCTGCAGTATCCGTTGTGATTTCTACTCTCTCATTTCTAATTGTATTTATTTGAGTCTTCTCTCTTTTTTTCTTAGTGAGTCTGGCTAAGGGTTTGTCAATTTTGTTTATTTTTTCAAAAAACAAATTCTTTGTTTCATTGATCATTTCAACTGTCTTTTTTGTTTCAGTATCATTTATTTCTGCTCTAATTTTTATTATTTCCCTCCTTCTACTGACTTTGGGCTTTGTTTGTTCTTTTTCTAATTCTGTTAGGTGTCATTTGAGATTGCTTATCTGAGATTTTTCTTGTTTATTGAGATGAGCCTGTATTGCAATGAATTTACCGCTTAGGACCACTTTTGCTGCATCCTAAACGAGTTGGTATGGCGTGTTTTCATTTTCATTTGTCTCCATATAATATTTGATTTCTTCTTTAATTTCTTCAATAATCCATTGTTTGTTCAGCAGTATGTTGTTTAGTCTCCTCATTTTTGGCCCTTTCCCAGCTTTATTCTTGTAGTTGATTTCTAGTTTCATAGCATTATAATTGGAAAAAATGCTTGATATTATTTCAACCCTCTTGAATTTGTCGAGGCTTGCTTTGTTTCCCAAGATATGGTCTATCCTTGAGAATGTTCCATGCACAGTTGAGAAGAATGTGTAACTGCCGGGGTCCAGCCCCAGCCACATCCAGGTCTCCTGAGGGATGGACAGCATCAGCGAAGGAGGAGGCAGTGAGACAAGGAGTTTGGTGTCCAAGTCTAACTTTATTTTGTGTATGTATGATTTATATATGGCTCAGGATATGCAAGGATGATTTCTTGAAACAGTCCAAGTACATATTTTTGGCTCACATAAGTGGGTTTTTGCAAGGTAGACAATAGTCCTAAGAGCAATTGTATCTGGATTGTGTGTAGGCCTGGGAGAGTCAAGCTTCTGCAATCCTTTATTTTGAGGAGGCCACCCCCAGCAGCCTCCTGACTTAACAGACCGTGGCAACCACCGTCCTCCTAGAGAGATCTGTGGGGGCCACAGATTTCTTTGTTCCCTCTCCACTCCCACTGCCTCACCCGACCAAAGGACAGGTCAGAGCGTTCTTTCCCTAGAAGATGTTTTTCCCCAGAACTTTCCCTAGAATATTGCATTGTATCATTCTCATTGCCAGGGCCGGGCTGACTTCCCCTGAAATAACCCCAGGTGCAGAACAGAGTGAGCAGAAGCAGGAAAGTCAAAAGTACCAGGGAGGCTTGTTGCAGAGGCAGCCTGGTAGATTCCCTTGAGGGTCGCCGTGCATCCCCTCATCTCTCTCCCAGACCGTGTCACAAGGCAGAAGCTTCACTTGTAGGCTGACGGCTCCCGGCATCTCCCCCTTTTTTATTTTTTAGAGAGGCAAGTTGTGCTTCAGCAGAGACCTTTTCAATGGCTTGCCGTAGCAGTCTGATGATGAAGGTTATATTATAAATTTGAGATTCTCCCTTAGGAATGGGCGCCACTTGCCGGAGTCCCACTCCAGCTGAGTCCAGGTTCCTAATATTAAAGCAGTGATAAAGCGGTGGGAGTGCTATAAGAGATCAGTAGCCTGTTTTAAAATAAGCAATCCAACATCATCATACCAAGGTTCAGATAAATGAATGGGTAGCATAAGGTAGGGGGGTTGTTGTAATATGATTACAGCTTGTATCTCTATATCAGGGCTCAAACAATTAAACTACAATCTGGACAGGAGATATCATAATGAGAATTATTAAAAGAGATAGACATAGCAAAACTGTGTACAGGAGAGGCCAAGAAAATATAAGGGGCTGGGGCACAGGCCTTAACCTTATATAACTGTGATCCTGTTGGTCTAACTAATACAACATTGTGTAAAGCGGCTATGGCCTGCAACAAGTGTGGTTGAATTTTGCCAGAGTCAGTAGAAAGAATAGGAGGGCAGAGGCGAGTGCAGACGGGGAGCCAAACGTTTAAAAGGTTTCTTGTGGAGTGAAAGTCGTCTCATCTGGGCTACCAGGGGAGATTCATCATCCATCTTGACTTGGAAGCTGGGGCTCATCCACGTTGGTGGAGGTGTGGGCAGAGGCTGCTTGCAGTACATGCTGAATCAGACGATCAGGAATCCACCAAGGAGATGAAGCATCCTGTGGAAATATGCAAGCATATCCTCAACCACTAGTTAAGAGAATATCAGGACTTTTCCACTGTCCTGTAAGCAAGTCCTTCCATTTGACCTGTGGTAAAATTTTTGTTTATTATCATTCCAATGTCTCATCATAGGTGACTCACCATGAAAGTCTAAATTGAGAAAATTTATCACAAACAGAGCATGACTTAGTAAATGATGGGGAGAGCTATATTTGAGCTCTCCTCCTTGTAATTTTTCCAATTGTTGTTTTGGGGGGCTCAGATAGGGAGGAAAAGACAAATGTTTCAATTTTGTTTATAAATTGCTGTAAGTCATAGTTCCTTAAGAGAATAGAGAAAAATATTTCTTGAATCCGAGAAAACAAAGTGAAACATCAAAAAATCAACAATATTTCAAATAAAAGTCACAAAAATTATAATCATCTTCAGTTCATTCAGTCCTGTATAATCAGTTCTTGATCTTAATATTCCACTAGCAGTTTTATGAGGTCATCAGTTTCTCCATTAGATTTCTGTAATTTCTTACCCAGTTCAGTTCTATGATCTGAAAGTTTATCAGAAAACTGTAATCCAGAGTAAGTGTCAGAGTCTTTTCCATGAATGTCTCTGAAGATGAGACATATTTGCAAAAGCAAAAGTAGAGTAAAACAATAACTGACTGTAAATAACAAAAGACTTAAAAAGGACAATTGACAGAGAAACTTGGTTATTTCTGCAATATACAACACCTTAAACTAATAATTAGAATTATGGCTGATAGCCAGGATAGATCAGAATTTAGGAATGTATATAATTTTTAAAACGCTTATATTGGTAACATTTACCCACATAATACCAACTAAGAAAGATTATCATCACTGTATCTGACAATGCTTCCCATATAACTTAATAGACCCAATAAGCCTAATTAGTTTAGAATTTTCCACCTCATAAGAAGAGAGACTAAATTTCTCTGTGAAGTCCCAGGGGCCCTCTGAAAATCCCCAGAGAAATCCTCCTCCTTCATCCAGGTCAAAAGAAAGCCTTTATTCAGGATTTGAATATTTTTGAGGGGGAAGCTTGTCAAAAATATCAAAAGGTTTTAAAACACTTGTTCAAACAACGCTCACTGTGAAACAATGCTCAGGTATCCATTCAAACATCTATTGACAATAGAAGCAGTCAAAAAAGTCTTAAGAGTGACCTCAGTCATTATTTTAGCAAAAGAGATTTGTCTTTTAGGTAGAGTTAAAGCAGGCCAAAAGTTCAAAAAAGAATATCCTTTAAGAGAAAACCAAATTTTCAAAACTCAAGATTGTTACCAAAAAGAATTTCGAAGCTGTTTTTTTTCAAGTATACAGACCATAAAACAGTTATTGTACCCACTTTTATCTATTTAAATTATTTGTTTCCAACAATAATGATGTTTAGATTACCCAGAAAAACTTTGAAACATTAGACAAACAGCTATCATTTAAAGTTATTATGCTGATAAATTTCTAACAGACAACATGAACTTATTTGACTAGTAAACCCAGGCTGCATATTTGCATATGCAGTGCTAACTCTGGAGGACATATCCAAACATTTTAATCAAACCAACAAATTTAAACTTTCATTAACCAAAGATTAATCCATATCATCTTAAAAGACACTGGGTTAATTTCTATTGCATTTAGAATTTATGTAAGCGCTTACTTTAAGCCAATTAAACAGAGCTCTTAGTTTTGGCCATATTCCCTGGGGTAAAAATATCACACACATATAGACACACAGACACAGAGCCTTCACACATATTGTTTTAAAAATCACTGCCATCAATCAGGTAACGAGTCAATTGCCGAGAGAGCACCCACTTCGTTGCCGGGGTGATCAGGCCCAGAAACCAGAGGGGGGGCTCCCAGAGGTGGAGCCTTTGATATTTTAAAGATTTCTTTGTTTCTCAATTGCAAAGCTCAAAAGGAGCCAAAAATGGTCAGTGTAACTTTAAGAGAGAGGAAAGAAAAGGGTCCATTAGCTTGAAAATCTCCTGAACCTAGGGAAGCGTCCTACTTGTTCTGCCTGTGGGGTTCCTATACCAAGGGGTGATGGGGACGTCCCCCTGCATTGCATCTCTTGTATACCTTCCCTATTATGCCTGGCAGTCATAAGTGCCTGGTGAATGGTCCCCAGGATAAAAGGATAGAGAAAAACAGTGAGGTACTTTCCACCAGTCTGGGGGCCATTCTACCCAATTGCAGCCTGGAGCCATTCTCCCAAGAAGGGGTTCCCATACTCAACCAAAGGTTAGAGTTTGGTACTTTCCTTGAACTGGAGTCCAGATTGGGACTTTCCCACAGTTCAGAGCGTGGTCAGGTGCCATGCGAGGGATTCCAATCCAGCCTTAGGAAAAGAAACCTTCCACGGGAGTCTTGGAGATTGGTGACCGTCCTAATGACTTAAGTGGTTGACCCATGCCCATGTAAAATTTGTCTATTAGAGATAGAGTCAGGAAGGAATGGATTAATTCATTTTCCATCACCCTCAGGCTTAAGGTACTGATTCTCTTCAGGCTGAATCCCACAATTTGCCCCATAGAGTAGCCATGGGCAGCAAACATGGATTCATACAGCTGTCCGAGAAGGTTCCCGATGGAGCAGTGAATTTAGATCCATCCTCAAAAAAGAGAAAGTCACAAGGAAAAAATAGGGCACTTACCAGAACTTGAGCTCACAAGCCGATGAAGCAAGTTCCCTATACGGGCCACCAGAAATGATGCGGGGTCAGTGAGCCGAGGAGTCAAAAGAAAGATTTCTTGGGCTCTCAAGATTTGGCTGCAGTGCTCTTTTATTTAGAGAATAGCATGGAATAGCATGGGGACAGGACCCATGGGCAGTCAGAGCTGCTGCGTGGTGACAGGACCCAGGGCCAGGACTTAACAGGTCTTGCTCTTATAATGTTGCACAAGGAAGTATTCCCAGTTAGACATTTTAAAACATACTTAGGCAAAGTTGATATAACCTCTTTATAAAGAAAATCAGCTTCTAAGTTGTGTTCCCACTATCATCCAGGTTTCCAAATTAACAGTTTCCTCTTCGGGGAACCAGGGACATTGTTCTTGTACAAAATGTAGGAATTTATATATCTGTCCCAAAGAGGCTTTTATGTCTTATTTGCAAGCATACATGTTATTATTTATATACAGAGCCTTCTTTCTTTAGACTCAGTATGGCCCAAAACTTCTCAAAAGTTCTTAATATTTCTTACTCTTCCTAACCTTATTTCACTCTCCCTTTCTGGAGAGGGGCTAAAACTTCTCAAAGTTCTTAACACCTACTACCCTTCTGTCCTTTCCTCACTCTCCCTTTCCAGAGAGGGGCTAAAGGGGGCTCTTCTTTCCAGCCCTGGGTAGGATCCTATCCATCCCAAGAAGAGGTGGGAACTTACCCTTCAGGTCCCTGTTCGGGTGCCACTTTCCGGGGTCCAGCCCCAGCCACATCCAGGTCTCCTGAGGGATGGACGGCATCAGTGAAGGAAGAGGCAGTAAGACAAGGAGTGTGGTGTCCAAGTCTAACTTTATTTTGTGTATGTATGATTTATATAGGGCTCAGGATATGCAAGGATGATTTCATGAAACAGTCCCAGTACATATTTTTGGCTCACGTAAGCAGGTTTTTGCAAGGTAGACAATAGTCCTAAGAGCAATTGTATCTGGATTGTGTGTAGGCCTGGGAGAGTCAAGCTTCTGCAATCCTTTACTTTGAGGAGGCCACCCCAGCAGCCTCCTGACTTAATGGACCATGGCAACCACCATCCTCCTAGAGAGATCTGTGGGGCCCACAGATTTCTTTGTTCCCTCTCCACTCCCACTGCCTCACCCGACCAAAGGACAGGTCAGAATGTTCTTTCCCTAAAAGATGTTTTTCCCCAGAACTTTCCCTAGAATATTGCATTGTATCATTCTCATTGTCAGGGCCGGGCTGACTTCCCCTGAAATAACCCCAGGTGCAGAACAGAGTGAGCAGAAGCAGGAAAGTCAAAAGTACCAGGGAGACTTGTTGCAGGAGCAGCCTGGTAGATTCCCTTGAGGGTCACTATGCATCCCCTCATCTCTCTCCTGGACCGTGTCACAAGGCAGAGGCTTCATTTGTAGGCTGACGGCTCCTGGCATGTAGCCTGCTGTTTTTGGATGGAGTGTTCTATATATATCTATTAATTCCATCTGGTCTAATTTTTCATTTAATTCTATAATTTCCTTGTTGACTTTCTGTCTGGATGATCTATCCATTGGTGTTAATGGGGTGTTGAGGTCCCCTACTATTATTGTATTGTTGTTGATGTCTCCTTTTAGTTTTGTTAATAGTTGCTTTACATATTTTGGTGCTCCTGTGTTGGGTGCATATATATTTATAAGTGTTATGTCATCTTGGTGGAGTGTTCTTTTATCATCATGCCCCTCTTTGTCTTTCTTTATCTGTTTTGCTTTGAAGTCTACTTTGTCTGATATAAGTATAGTGACACCTGCTTTATTATGTTCATTATTAGCTTGGAGTATCGTCTTCCATCCCTTCACTCTGAGTCTGTGTTTGTCTTTGGGGCTGAGATGTGTTTCCTGGAGGCAGCATATTGTTGGGTCTTGTTCTTTAATCCATCCTGCCACTCTGTGTCTTTTGATTGAGAGTTCAATCCATTTACATTTAGCATGATTATTAAAATGTGGGGGCCTAACGCTGCCATTTTATCACTTGTTTTCCAGTTCTCTTGCATTTCCTTTGTTTCTCGTCCCATGATTTTTGGACTACTAATTCAGGTAGGTAGATTTCTATATTGGCTTTCTTCTTATTTGTAGTCTGTGTCTTTATTCTTGTTACTTGTTTAGTGGTTACCATGTGGTTTGTATAAAACATCTGATAGATGAGATAGTCCATTTTCTGATAGCCTCTTATTTCCTTAGATTAAGCCATTCCATCCCCTTCCTCTTCCCCTTCTAGGTTATTATTGTCAGATTTTTTTTTCTTCCTTCTTATGTTTGAGTTTGCGGTTAAAATGGTAAGATTACATTCATTCTTGGTGTTTCCCTTCCTTTTATCTTTAATGTTATACTTAACTTTTGCTAACCTGTTCTGATGGAGAGCTGCAACTTTCTGATTTTGTCTTTCTACTTATCTCCTTTGCTCTGGGTTTTGTAACCCCTATCCTTTTTTTGATTTTTCAGGTATGAGGGTCTTCCTGAGCATTTCTTGTAGGGGAGGTCTTGTGGCAATGAACTCCTTTAACTTTTGTTTATCTGGGAAAATTTTTATTTCTCCATCATATTTGAAGGATATTTTTGCTGGATAGAGTATTCTTGGCTGCAAGTTTTTGTCCTTCAGAGTTTTGAATATATCATTCTACTATTTTCTAGCCTGTAAGGTATCTGCTGACAGCCTTATGGGGGCTCCTTTGTGTGTTATTTTCTTCTGCCTTGCTGCCCTTAGTATTTTCTCTTTGTCATTGACTTTTGCAAGCTTCACTGCTATGTGCCTTGGGGTTGGTCTTTTTACATTGACAAAGTTTGGAGATCTATTAGCTTCTGTAACATGGAGTTCCATCTCTCTCCCCAGGTTTGGAAAATTCTCAGCCATTATTTCTTTGAACAGGCTTTCTGCCCCCTTCTCCTTCTCTTCTCCCTCTGGGATACCTATAATCCTTATGCTGCATTTCCTATTGAGTCAGATATTTCTCAGAGAGTTTTTTCATTTCTTTTTCGTCTTAGTTCTCTCCCCTCCTTTATCTGCAGCATTTCTATATTCCTATCCTCCAAATTGTTAATTCTGTCCTCTATATTATCGACCCTACTGTTCAGAGAGTCCATATTATTCTTAATCTCCTCCATTGTGTTCTTCATCTCCAATATTTCTGATTGGTTCTTCTTTATAGTATCTAGCTCTTTTGTGACATAGCTCCTGACTCATTGAGTTGTCTATCTGTATTCTCTTTTAACTCATTGAGTTTTTTAATGATGGCTATTTTGAATTCATCATCATTTAGGTTATAGATTTCAGTGTCTTTGGGATTGTTTTCTGGGTACTTGTCATTTTCCTTCTGTTCTGGAGATTTAATATATTTTTTCATACTGCTTGATGGCATGGATTTGTGCTTCTGCATAGAGATAGAGTTTAGTTACTGCTTCTACTTGCTTCTACTGGAGTGGGGGGGGGGGGCAGCTGTTTAATCTGCACTGACCAGGATCTCTGTCAGCTGTTCCTGACCGGACCTGGGCCCCTCCTCATGGTCATAGTGGTCCTGTGGGGTCTCTTGCCAGCTGTGGGGACAATTGCAAAGGGGCCTCAGGTTGCTGGTGCCTACTGTCACAGACCACCTAGACACACTCCCTCCTTAGGGTCTGCAGCAGTGTTATGGGCTTTCACAGTGGCCGGCGCAAGGTTCACCTAGATTCACAGCTCTGTCACCATCAGGGCCCACAAGATCTCACTTGTCCACTATGGGCCACAGCAGAGCTATGGGTATCTACTGCAGTCTGTGGTTAGCTCACCCAGCTGTGCTACTTCTGCCTCAGGGCCTTCCAGCCTTGTGATTGCCAGGCAGGGCCTCTCCACTAACGCTGCACAAAGGCTTTCACTGTGGCTGCTGTGGGACTGTGGATTTTCCCCCTGGCCCACAGAAAAGGCTTGCTGGGACTCCAACCTGCCACTTCCCACTCACATAGACTCACTTGGTCTTCCTTGCCCCCTCTGGGCCACAGCAGGAGACCATGAGTCAGAGGCAGCTGGCGGGTTGCTGCACTGCCCAGTATCCTCCTGCCCCAGGGCATCCCAGCATTCTGAATGCTGGGCGGGGTCTCTCTGCTAATGCTGAGTAGAGGCTTTCCCTGCAGCTGCTGTGGGACCATGGATTTTCCCACTTGGCTTAGGGGCAATCACGGGAGGCTTAGGTAGGGCTGTCGTCACCTGTTTCCACTGTCGCTCCGCCGATGCAAGCACATGCCTGCCCTTGGTGCATGGCGATGCTATGAGCATGTCCACTGGAAGAAAGTCGCTTGCAGGTACCAGGCTGTCTGGGGGTTGGAGAGTTTTCACCAATCTCCACCTCCTCCCGGGGGGAAGTCTGTCCACCTTCCAATGTACAGCAGCACAGGTCTCTCAGGCATCCTGAGATGCTATGTGGATATCCTTCATTGACTGATGAATGTCCAATGAGTTGTAGTTTGAAGGGAGTGAGACAAAGAAAACTGCTCACTCCACCATGTTGCTGACGTCACACCTTCAACCTAGATTTTAAAACGCTAAACAGGCCCTCAGCCTGACCTGCGATCTGAACACCCCCTTCTGTGCAGAGCCCTCTCCAAGGGATGGGAGCAGAAGGAGAACCTGAGGAGGTCCTGACTGAGGAGGAGAAAGGGGAACTGGGTCTTCTGTCCTTAGCCTTGTGGCAACACAGGGGCACTGCCACTCTGTGCTCTTGGATTCTGACAAGCAGCTCTAGGAAGAGGAGGTCTGTGGGCTTCTGGGGCAAAGGTGTCTGATCTGGGTGTTGGACATCTACGTGAGGATGAAGATTCCTTCTGAGCAGTCCTGGACTCCACAGGGGCCAGACTTTCTTTCCTTGTCTTGAAACATGAGCTCAATAGTGGAGCAACAAAATCTGTCTCTGGAACTCTTGCTAATATGGTCCACATGGAATCCAAACAGAAGGAAGCCATCCAATGCCTAAGTTCACTCCGTATTGGGCATAATTGACTTTATGGAGTTGCCAAAAAAGTAGCTCTGGCATTTACAGAATGTTCAGTGACTTTAGCAAATTCCAGAAGAATTATGTACAATTTTATTTCTTATGTCTCTAGCTGTGTTTTTGAAAGTCCAGAGAAATCAATGAAAAGAGACCAAAAGTCTCTGCTGGAAGTTCTCAAATCCTTTTTCACACTAGTAACCTTAACATAGACAGCCAAGACTGAAGGACACACAGAAGGATCTGGAGAAAGAGCCCTCTGTTTGAATCAGCAAGGGCACAATTAGTGTGGGCATTTTCCTGCTCTCTGTCTACGTTGAGCAGGTTCACTCTGAAGGTGAAGCACAGCCCTGGTCTCCCCGAGAGGCCTCAGTCCCTCACATCTTCTCAGTGCCCCACATCAGAAGCATCTGTTTTACTTATGCTAGTTTTCACAGATTTCTTCCTTTTTTCTGTGGTATGACCAAAAACACAATACACAGGCAAGATCCTATAAAAGAAGGTAAAAGGTTTTTACTCACTCCAGTTACTTATGAATGAGGAAGGATGATTATTAGGGTCAGTGGCAGATATGAACAGAGAAAGAGACAGACAAAGGTCAGGGAGACAGACATAGACAGAGGTAGAAAGGCACTCACACAGCATGTGAATATACCCACCCATCCATTCCTTCATCCATCCATCCATCTAACCACTCACCTACTGACCTTTGCAAAGTAAACACATCAAAAATTTTAAATTTATGTCCCAACAGAAGTCACAGAATTTTCCTTGTTGGCCCACACCTGCACTCATTGATCTGTCCAGTTGATATATTTGCTGAAATCTATCCACATTCTGCCATGGGTGCTGAGCATTGGATCACGAACAGGAACAAACACCTGTGATCCACACACACCAGGCCCAGTCCTCTGCTTTGTTATGAGATGCCCTTGTCTCCCAGAAGCTCTTCTTTTTGGTCCTTGGGAAAAGTCCCTGGCTCACCTCCCTATTGACACATGGGAGACTCAGTCATCCCGGAATGATCACTATCTTTGAATCAAGCATGGATGTTTCAGCATTTACCCTGTGTCAACCACTTGCTAAATGTCCTTTCAATGATTTTCTCATTTAGGATTTGTTAAAAAAGGATTTGCTTGGGGACTGCCTGGTGGTGTAGTGGTTAAGTTCGTGTGCTCCACTTCGGCAGTCTGTGGTTCACGGGATCGGATCCTGGGCACGAACCTTGCACCAATCATCAAGACACACTACGGCAGCATCCCACATAAAATAGAGGAAGACTGGCACAGATGATAGCTCAGTGACAATCTTCCTCAAGCAAAAAGCACGATTCACAGCAGATGTTAGGTCAGGGCCAATCTTCCTCACAAAAAAAGGCTGTGGTTACACCCCCAAGAATGTTGTTAATGAGAACCCTAAAAACAAGGACACCTCAGGAAAAACGCCCTCTCTGATTTCTCCCAGAATACCTCATTTCATCTTCTCATCTGTGTTCACTTGGTTGCAAGGTGGCTTCCCTTTCCCCTGACTTTATTGCAAGAAGTATAAACACTTGCTCAGTAAATAAGTTCTTTGGAAAATTCAGACTCTCAAACACTTGCCCCAGGAATCACACACATTAGAAAGACATAGGTCTGTACTTCCTCAATCCCTGAGATGTTGTATTTTGATTTCTGTGCGTTCACTGAAAGCAAAATTTGACTTTTTAATCCCATTCGGTTTCCGGAAATGAGCTGGATTTTCAGTGTATTTCCCTCTAGAAAGTAAATTGCAGAGGAAATTTGTCCAAATCCACTGACAGCACCAAATTCTGGCGAGAGTGTGGAGCAACAGGAATCTTCACTCAGCGCTGATGGGAATGCAAAATGGTACACCACTTTGAAAGACAGTTTGGTGGTTGGTTTCTGACAAAAGTGAACATACTCCTACCATGTGATCCAAAAATTGTGCTCCTTGGTATTTAGCCAAAAGAGTTGAAACTTATGTCCACACAAAAACCTACATGCTGATGTTTATAGTAGCTATATTCATAATTGCCCAAACTTAGAATCAACCAGGATGTCCTTCAGTAGGTGAATGGATAAATAACCTGTGATACATCCAGACAATGGCATATTATTTGGTCCTAAAAAGAAGTGAGCCATCAAGGCTTGAAAAGACATGGAGAAACCTTAAATGCTTATTACTAAGTGAAAGAAGACAGTCTGAAAAGGCTACGTACTGTATGATTCCAACCAAATGACATTCTGGAAAAGGCAAAACTATGGAGACAAGAAAAGATCAGTGATTGCCAGGAGTCAGGGGAAGGAGAGATGAATGGGTGGAGCACAGAAGATTGTTAGGACAATGAAAACATTCTATGTGATGCTATAATGATGGATATATGTCATTATACTTTTGTCCAAACCCATAGAATGCACAACACCAAGAGCAAACCCTAAGATAAACTGTGGACTTTGGGTGAATACAATGTGTCAATCTAGGTTCATCCTTGATAAAAAAAAATAGATCATTCTGGTGAATAATATTGACAATAGGGGAGGCTATACATGTGTGGGGCCAGAGGGAATATGGGAAATCTTTGTACCTGCCTCCAAGTTTCATTCGAAATCTAAAACTGCTCTGAAAGAACAAAGTCTTTAAAAAGTTAAAATGAAAAGAAAAACTAAAACAAAACAAAAAAGATGGAACCAGAATTGCAACAGTGTGATCAGGACTTTGGAGACCTACACAGCACTTGGCCTTGATATCCTGGGATGCCAGACTTAAAGAGGGCTCATCTTCTGGGTAAAACAAAACTCTGGCTCTCCATTTTTGGTTTTTATCTCAAAATCAAAATTTCAAAATACCAAGAGACAGAATTCAGCCAAAGGAACTCACTCTCTTTTATTCCTTAGAAAATGCACTGCCAGGGAAAATCCCTTTTTTTGTGGGCTAAAGTGTGTCCCTCCAAATTCATATGTTGAAATCCTAAGCCCGTGTCTCAGAATGTGACTGCATTTGGAGATAGGGTCTTTAAAGAGGTAATTAAGGTTAAACGAGGCGGTTAAAGAGGGCCATAATTCAATTTGACAAATGTCCTTATATAAAGGAGGTTAAGGCACAGAAACACACAGAGGAAACACCATGCAGAGTTAGGATGAGACGACAGCCATCTACAAGCCAAGGAGAGAGGCCTCAGAAGAAACCAAGGACAAGGCCCAGCTGGTACATTGATCTGAGACTTCTAGCTTCAGAACTAGGAGAAAATAAATTGCTGCTGTTTACGCCACCCAGTCTGTGGCACTTTGTTATGGTAGCCCTAGCAAACTAAGACAGAGATATTAGCCTTTTTGCCCTGTATCTGAATGTGAGGCACTTCAAGAGTCTGAATTGTCTGGAACTCCAAAGCATAGAGTGGAACAACTGACAGTTGACAAAGGTAGAAGATGAAGGGCTGTTTGCAAGACACCGTGGGTCACATTAGGTGACACACTGAAATGGACATGTTCCCATTACTTTTCAGTTCCACTCAGAACAAAAATTGTGGCCCTAATCTGATATCTAATCACAAGCTATGTTTAACTTATTTGAGATATTGAGAGAACAAGACCCACAGAATTGCAGTTGCTCTTAGCATAGTATCCAACCAGGGAACACACTTCACTGTGAAGGAGGTATAGGATGGACCAGGACCATGCGATCCACTGGTCATATCACAATCTGCACCATCCAGGGGCTGCTGACCACACAGACTTGGGACAGACCTTCTGAAGGCACAACTGAAGAACCAGCTTTGAGCAAATGTCCTGAAGGATGGGGTTACCTCTTACAGGACACAGTGTATTTATTGATTCAGAGACTTCTGTGTGGTGTGTGTTCTCAATAGGAAGACAATGTGGATCCAGCACCAAGAAGTGGAACAGGTAGGGCCCCACTTACCGTCACTTCTAATCATTCACTGGGGCATTTTTTACTTCCTGTCTCCACAACTCTGGGCTGTACAGGATAGGAGGTCCTGGTTCCCAAACCAAAAGGGAGGCGCTCTTATAAGGGGACATGACAAGGGTCCCATTGAAATACATATTACGGTTGCCACCAAGGAAATTTGGACTCCATGTGCCTGGAGACTAGGAGGTAAGGAAATGAGTCTCCTTTTCTTGAAGCAGAGGCAATCGGCCCTGATCTGCAGGAGGGGATGGGACTGTGTCACACAATAGGGGCAGGAGGAATACATGTGGAACCTGAGTGATAGACTTCGGGTCCTCCTGGTTCCCTCTTGCCCTATTGTAACTGTGACTGGACACATGCAGAAACCCACCCTGAGAAGGGTTAGAGTTCCGAGGGCCTAGACCCCTAGGTACAAAGTTTTATGTCACATGCCCCAGGTAAGCCACAAGGGTCCCCACTCCTGGGCTCTGAAATCCATGGCAGCATTTGTGCAGAGACCCTGCTTCCCATGGACTGTTCCCAGACAATGACTAGTCACAGCAGGGACACTAGCGGGCTCATTTCTGGGAGACATGGGGCTCCTCTGATGGCCAACTGTGGCTTGAGGACTCCCTGGGTCCTTACGCAACTTCACTTAGATTGCCTGGTGTCTACAATAGTCCTACATACCTTCTCTCCTGACCAACACTTGAGATCGGACTTGCATCTCCCTCTGCTGGCTCTCCTAGCATTTTCCGACTCCCTCTCCATATTCTCTGACTGGTTTTTCCCCTAATAGAATATTGCTGCATTTAATCCCATTTGGCATCTTCTTCTTGGAGGACTTGGACTAATAGAATCATTTTCATCTGTATAGTAATGACCTATTGCTTATTTCAACTTGTAAAATCCTCTCTTTATCCAACTTCTCCCACAAACATCTGTTCCATTTTGCTTGTCTTTTTAGTATCTCCTTGAGGTAATAGATGTTTATTGTTTCAAGCCACTAAGGTTTAGGGTAATTTATTATACAACAAAGCAAACTAATAACTCTCTCTTAAGTTTTTATCAGTCTACCCCACCCATATTTCCTTGTACTTGAAAATGTTCTCTCTCCTCTGTTTCCAATTCCTCTCCTATTTTCTCTTTTATTTTCTTTCATCTTTTCTCCTTCCCTCTCTCCCTACCTCCAACCTCCCTTTTTCCTTTTCATTACGGAAGAACCCAAACATACGAAATGACACTATGTGGTTATGCTGAAAGGAAGCATTATCGAGCCCTATATGCTAAAAGTACAATGCCAACATACATGGAATAAAAGCAAATAAAGTTATTAATAGAATCTGAAAAGAAAATGCCTGGGTGATTCTGCAGCCAAGGCAGTGGCTTTCAATTCATTCCTCCTCTTCAGCTGAGCTTTTTATTACAGAACAATCACATCAGCAACATGAACTCTTACACATTCTTGGTAGAAGTTTAAGTCGGTACAAGTGCTTTGAAAACCAAATCAGCAAGATCTAGAATGGTTAAAGTACACTCCCCATACAATCCAGCGATCCTCCGTCTGATCACACACTCTGAGGAATTTCTTGCCTATTTGCCACAAAAGACATGCACACTAGTGTTTACAGCAAAAACTGGAATAACTACATATGTAGCAAAAGGAAAATAGAAAAACTGTGGTATAATCATAAAATGTAAAACTTAAGCAGCAAATGTGGATGAACGACAGCCTCACCCATGAGGGATAACTGTCCTATGTAAAGCTGAGTCACAGAGGAATCCATGCAGTACGAGTTCACTGTACAGGAAGTTCAAAAACAGGCAAAACTAAATAATATTTGATTTGGGGATATAAACATTTACTGTAAAATCTTTAGAGAAACTCAAGGGAATAGTAAACACAAGATCAGGACAGAGGTTACATCTGGGGGATGGGATTGGGGAGACACCCATGGTGGCTTCATAGCTTCTGTTTCTTACACCACTGGTGGGTGCCTGAGTATTTTCTTGATAAGCTGACATTTTTCGAATTGCAGCTTATGAACCACTTCTGATCAATTTTTTAAAAATGAAAGAGGAAAGAAAATACCAAAGTTCATTGCAAGGATCCTTAGCAAGAACTGCCCACCTTGGAACAAAGCCACAGCCAATGTTATGAACCATGTGAGAGAGAGGGCCAGGATGCCATAAAACATAGCATTGGCTAGAAATAGCTCATGTGATATTTTACTCACTGGCACTCTAGGATTTTCTGGTATACCGTGTTCAATCTGATGAGCAAGGCAATTCTATATTGTGAAGGATCTGATGTGTTAGTTGCATTTGATCTCATATGGAACTGAATTAAATACTTCCATAAAAATGGAAAAGCACATTGTTGATCAATGTAAACTAAACTGGAAAACCTTAGAAAGGGATAACCAGTGACAGAATAGAAAGTGTGAATGGAAAACACAATACAGCTGCTTTATAAAAAAAACTTTAGTGGCACATAGTAACAGTGCTTTTCAGAATCACGTTGGTGTCCAAATCACTTCCATCAAATTTCATTCCAAAACAAAAGGAAAGATGTTAAATTCATTATTGGATGCCAACTGAATAGCTAGTTTTTTAGAAAACTTTGTTCCTAGATTGGAGTTAACCAATTCTGCCTACTGCATCCCACTAAAATTGTTATCATGATGCTAAGCTAGGTGTACAGACTGAGGTATGAGATTCATATTATTCTAACTGCAAAGCAATTTCATCAGGCAACTATTTTTGAAGATGATTTTCAGTAAGAAAATTGGTATATTAGCCAATATTTTTGACATTCTTAACAACCCAAATGTGAAACTTCTAAGGAAAAACAAAGACAGTTATTATTATTTTAAAGGCATTATTGTTATGGCACCCACTTCTTGGAACTATTGGATTCACTTACTACGTGTTCTCAAGTTTGTTGCAACTTACTGAAGGGAACACTATTATTAAAGGTAATTGCAAAAAAACCTTACAAATATTGTTGTATCTCCTTTTCTGTCTCAAACTTTTAATCATTACTTTCCAAAAGAGAAATGAAAAGCACTAAAGAAAATTAATTAGATAAAAGAAGCATTGATTTACAAAATCCTGCAACAATATCTAATTTAAATTTTGGTTTTAACATGTACATAAATTCTTTGATACTCTTCCCTTCCAGAGGTGGAGCTTAATTCTCTCCTCTTGAGTGTGAGCTGCACTTAATGACTCACTGCCAACTGACAGAGTAAGGCTGATGGAACGGTGTGAGACTCTGGGTCCAGGACATAAAACACACTGCAGCTTCCATCTTGATTGCTCTCTCTCTCTTTCAGATCACTTGCTTTGGGAGAAGCCAGCTGCTGTCATTGGCTGCCTTATGGAAAAGCCCACATGTCTAGGAACTGAGGCCTCCTGGTACCATCCAGGAAGGAACTGAGACCTCTTCCAACAGCCATATAAGTGAGCCATGCTTCCTCCAAATCCAACACCAGTCAAACCATCAGATAATGCAGCCCTGGCAGACACTTGACTGCAACCTGGAGAGAGGCCCTGAGCCAGGAGCACTCAGGTAAACCTCTCCTGGATTGCTGACCCTGGGAAACTGCAGGAGATAATACCGATTTGCTGTTTTGAGCTTCCAGGTGTTGGGTAATTTGTTATGCTGCAGTACGTAACTAATACAGCGTCCAAAAGAGAGTGAATTATTGTTAATTAATAAAATTAATTTTTGTTTCCTCTAAATTGATTACGCAATATTAAACATGTCATTTGGTTTTAAGATATAAGAAGCATTTCCATGGCCAATAGACAGGATGCATTTTATTACCATTCACAATGATCTATTTACTAGAACTTCAATTTCCAACTGTGACCCAACTAAACATGAAAGGAAGAACTAGGCCGTGCTAGGCTGATTCTATCATGGTCCACAATGACTATCCCCTACTTACTCACCTTCTCCCCAGTTATTCAAACATTAATGTAGCTGCTGCTATGAAGGGATTTGGCAGATGTAACTAAGGTCTCAAATCAGTTGACCTTAAGACAGAAGGATTCTCCTGGGTGGGACTGTCCTAAACAGGTGAGTCCTTAAAAGGACTGGGTTCTGGGGCTGGCCCCGTGGCTGAGTGGTTAAGTTCGCGTGCTCCGCTGCAGGCAGCCCAGTGTTTCGTTGGTTCGGATCCTGGGCGCGGACATGGCACTGCTCATCAAGCCATGCTGGGGCAGCGTCCCACATGCCACAACTGAAGGGACCCACAGCGGAGAGTATACAACTATGTGCCAGGGGGCTTTGGGGAGAAAAAGGAAAAAAATAAAATCTTAAATAAATAAATAAATAAAAATTTTTAAAAAAAAAGGACTGGGTTCTTCCTGAGCAAAGAGATTCAAAGCATGAGAGGGGCTCAACGTGAGGGAATTTCTCCATTATGGGCTTTGAAAATGGAGGCCACATGGCAAAGAATGCTGGTGACAACTAGGTGTTGGGAGCAGCCCTGCTCTGGCTCCTTGCTGACAGTTGTCAAGGAAAGAAGGCCCTCAGTTCTACAACACGAAAAAAGCGAATTCTGCTGACAACCTCTGTGTAAGCTTAGAGGAAGATCCTGAGCTCAGGAAGAGAACCAAGCTTTGTGAGACCCTGAACAGAGAACCCATCTACACCACACCTGGATTTCTGACTAAGGAACTATAAGTAAATAAATGGGTGTTTTTTGAGCCACTAAGTCCTGGTAATTTGTTACGCAGTAACAGAAACTAATACACAGGGCTCATTGTGCAGCAGATAAGCACATAGCATTTTTTTCCACTAGAATGAATTTATGAACTTATATGCACACTAGTTGCATGAAATACAATGTTTTCTTTTTTGCGTTTTTCATGTTATTATTTTTATGTAGCGCAATTACATTTTAATACAATCATATTTCATTCATTCATTCAACAACAACTAATTTAGTGCTTAGTATGTACCAGGAATGGCTTTATGTGCTGGAGATACAACTTTGACCCAAATGGCCCAAAGTCCTAAGCCAAAACTGTGCTCATGTGCATTGCATTCTAGAGGCTTCCCAAAAATGAGATGGAGACACTAGAGCATTCTAGTAAAGAAATGACACATCGTAACTCACATTAGCTGGATTGCTGTCCTCTGTGGGGAGAACAGTGCACAGGTGGCAGGTGAGGAGGTGGCGCTGGTGCCACAATTCAGGAGTGACAGGGTGTTGCAGACTAAGGGGAGAAGAGGGCCTGAGGGGTGAGAGGACAGAGAGAAGGGCTGGAGGAGCAGGGGTGAGGAAAAGAAACAGGTAAAGAATTCTAAAGCAGTGGAATTCTCAGATCTAAACATACATACTGTTTTATTGATCTTTAATAAATATATCTACAGACCTAGTAGAGTATTCTTGGTATTTAATACATTCTTTGGAGCTGCCTAAAAACTAATTGCCTCCTTTTGTTAATCAGCTTAAGAAATAATAAATGTCCTAATAAAATATGCACACTGCTTAACGCGAATAACTCATAAAAACAGGCAATTCAGGGGGCACTGGTGAAGCGCATTTCGACTGCCTCGAACACCTTCAACACTGAGTTGATTCAAGTTTGTACCGTGCTCCTGGTTGAAATATACAGAAACACATTGTGCCTTCAGGCGCTTCTTTGTCCTGAGGATCTGTGGGGACTCACACAGTCAAACTCAGGGCTATAGAATGAACAGAATTTTAAAACACAACTGGAGTCACAGATGTACTGTCTGGAAAAGTAAAGTTTAGGAGCTTTGTGAGTCTGCGTGCAGTGCTGTGTAGACACGTTTCTGTAGGGAGGGGCTAAAATCACTTCTTTTACATATTAGATTCCTGCTCTTCAGAGGCAGGGAGGCCATTTCAGGGAGAGGGATTCCAGTAAGAGGAGGAAAAGGGGCTGAGCCCAGCCTGGGGGTCTCTCCCTGGTTTCCTCAGACAGCCCCTGGGCCAGGACTCAGGGAGACGGTGTGACAAAGAGCTCTCGGTGCAGGAGGAGAGGGGTCAGGGCAAAGTCCCAGGTCCCCGGACGTGGCTCTCAGGGTCTCAGGTCCGAGGGCAGCGTCTGGGGCAGGAAAGCTCAGTGTTGGGGAGTCCCCGTCTCCCTGAGCTTCACTTCCCCCTCTCACAACCTGCGTCAGCCCCTCCTGCCTGAAGCCTCAGTTCCCACTCCTATTGCGTGTGCGGTTTCTAGAGAAGCCAATCAGAGTCTCCACTGCTCCCAGTTGCAAAGTCTCCACCACCGTCCAGAACTCAGATTCTCTGTAGACCCTGAGAATGAGAGTCACGGCGCCTGGAACCTTCCTCCTGCTGCTCTCGGGGGCCCTGACCCTGACCGAGACCTGGGCTGGTGAGCGCTGGGTCGGGAGGAGGCGGCGTCTGCGGGGGGCAGAGCGAGGGGACCGCGCGGGGGGGACGCAGGGCACTCGGGGAAGGCGCGTCTTCGCTGACACTAGCCCAGAGCCTCCCATCTCGGTCCTGCCCCGTCCTGACCTCTCCCTTTACCCACCCCTTCCTCTTCCCGCCTCTAAGTCCCCGCCCGTCTCCGCTTTTCCCTCTCCCGAGCCCCTACCCCCCGCCCCCCTCCCAGCCCCATCATCCTCGAACCCGAGGACCTTCGTCAGGAAGGAGGGTCGGGCCGGGTCTCAGCTCCTCCCCGCCCCCAGGCTCCCACTCCATGAAATATTTCAAAACCGCCGTGTCCCGGCCCGGCCGCGGGGAGCCCCGCTTCATCGCCGTCGGCTACGTGGACGACACGCAGTTCGTGCGATTCGACAGCGACGCCGCGAGTCCGAGGATGGAGCCGCGGGCGCCGTGGATGGAGCAGGAGGGGCCGCAGTATTGGGAAGAAGAGACGCGGAACTACAAGGACATTGCACAGAATTTCCGAGTGGAACTTAACGTTTTGCTTGACTACTACAACCTTAGCAAAGCCGGTTAGTGACTGAGCCAAATCCAGGTCACGATTCCCCACCCCCACGGAAAGGCCGGTTCCATGTGAGTTTTTGGTCTCGTCCGAGATTCACCCTATCCACCGATTATGAGGTAGATTCTGATAGACTTAAAAAGACGTTTATTTGAGGTTTGTTAGAACTGCAGCACGGGGAAAACACAAATTCAAGTAGCCCTTGAACTGTGCTTTGCACCATTGAAAGGGAGAAGATAAGGCTTTATAGTCGTGGCTAATAAGGGCAAAGAAGAGAAAAGGGAAGGAATGTCCTTTAACAAGTTGCAGGCACTAGATAATCATGAGGGTGCAGGTCCCTTTAAACAAGCCATTAAATTTAGGAATATGGGAGATGACTCTGATAGTAATGAGATCTCTGTCCTGATATTCTTATCGTCCTTGAGAATGAGGTCTCCATCGAGATCATCTTAGTGTCCTTGAGAAGACTTGCAGACACGTTTCAGGTACTTAATGAGTTCAAGAGCTCTCCTGAAGGAGGAATTTGTTCTACTCCTTTCTGTGCCTGCCCCACTCCATGTTAGTGCCTTAACATGAGAGACTCCAACTTTTTTCCATTCCATGGCTCCCTCTTTTGATCAGAATCAACTAGAATAGTAACATTGATAATCAATCTTTATTAGTCCTTTGTGACCAGGGTGGATGGCACCTAACCTGGATCCCTTTAGTCCCTCAGTGAGGGGAAATAGGAATGAGGTTATAAAGCTATTCTCTTATTTATTGTTAAGCAGAGCCACGTTTGAGCAACAAGGCAGACAAGATGACGGAAGGCCAAATTCATGAAGATGTGTAAATACTTGGGAAATCAAGTGCACATATTGGCTCTGGTCTTCATCAGACCATCACGTTGGCCTGAATGCTAGTTTTACAACAGTGAGTAAAGAAAACAGTGGTTAGTTTACATATCATGATCAACAGAAAGATTTCAAGTAGTAATAGAATTAGGAGTTGTAATCTGGACCACAGAAATGTGTTGATGCCTGTAGGAAGCCAGCTAACTAAAAACTGTACAAGTCCATCTGGCTTTGAGGAAAAGGGAGATTAGTGACATTTGCTACTTAGGGCAAATCCTTTCTTGCATCCAAGGGAAAACCTAGAGTGCAACGACCTAACCACCCAGGTGGAAGCCAGGGCCGAAGGTTTGTCCCATACGTCCAGCAGTTAGGCTGATTTTTGTGTAAAGTGAAGGAATGAGCCCACTGTAAAAAGATATTGCTATCTGACGGCCATTCAGACATGGTTTTGGAAAAACAAACACAGAATCAGAAAAATCTTAAATGACAGTTGAACAGTATGACAATGCTCATATTAAAATAGTTGTAGAAGTACATATACAGGCCTGACCCTGGGTCTTGGGACAGCTGTCTGCCTCAGATGTCAGCAGCTTCTCTTCCTAGACAGTTTCATTTGGAGGTCTCCAGGGTTTCTACAGGACCAGACGTCAGGTGGAAATTTTTTTAGCTGTGAGATGTATCTCCAAGATTAAACGCCTTCCAGATCTGCAGTAGTGTAAATGGTTAGGAGCACTTGGTAAGGTCCTTTCCAATGAGGCTCAAGAGTTGTCTTCTTCTGATGTTGCTTCCAGAACACCCAGTTACCAGGCTCTAGACTGTGACCAACAGGATCCTTTAAATTAAAATCCAGGAAAGCTTCTTAATTCTGTTGATGATAGCCTTGAATATAAAACATTAGAGACTTACAGTAGGTGGTCATACTACCGTAAGACAACAAGGGATCAGCAGAAGGTTGTGGACCAATAGACACTGATCTGCTGGTGACCATCCCATGTGGGATTAGTTCACGTTTTCCAGAGAGAACACTGCAAGCAGTGGGCGAGACCAAAAGGCAATACCTTAGAGAGGAGTCCACTCTGTAGGTGTATAACAAAACCTCAAAGACAATTAACAGGACTAGAATCCAGCATCTACAAAGGTGCAACATGACTTTTCCATCCACAGTTACACTCAATTTTTACCAAAGATACTCACAGTAAAACTGATTTGTTTAGATTAAAAACTTGGCCTGATTATTTATGTAAGTGAAAATAAGAATACTAACTGAGAGATTCTGAATTCTAGAGGGATCAGGAAGGGAAAAAAGTAAATGTTTCATCTTTGTTTACAAAGGTATAGCTTACCAATTGTTGATAGCTTAAGACAAAAGATTTCTTTAAATCCAGTTCAGTTTTATGATCCAAAAGTTCATCAGAAACCTATATTCTGGAGTTAAGTATCAGAGTCCTTTCCATGAAGCTCTCTGAAGATGAAACATATTTACAAAAGCATCAGTGTATAGGGCCGGCCCCATGGCTAAGTGGTTAAGTTCACGTGCTCCACTTCGGCAGCCCAGAGTTTCACCAGTTCAGATCCTGGGCACGGACATGGCACCGCTCATTAGGCCATACTGAGGTGGCATCCCACATGCCATAACTAGAAGGACCCACAACTAAAATATACAACTATATCTGGGGGGATTTGGGGAGAAAAAGCAGGAAAGAAAGCATCAGAGTAAAACAATTAACTGTCTGTAAATGGCAAAAGACATGGTTAAAGATAGGATTATAATGCAATTGACAAGGAAATCTATAACACACATTTTAAGATAATGACTAGAATTATACCAGGACATGTCAGATTTTTCAGAATTTTATATAATTTTTAAAACACTTGGATTAATAACGTTCACCCACACAATATAACCTAAAAGGTTTATCATCGTTTATTTGAAAATGCTTCCCATGCAATTTAACGTACCAAATAAACCTAATTAGCTTAGTATCTCCCTCTTTATAGGAAAAGGGAACAAATTCTTGGAGAAGTCCCAGGGACCTGCTGGAAATTCTCAGTTTCTTTCACATCAGAAGAAAGACTTTATTTAGGATTTTAATTTTGGGGAAGTTTGTCAATAATATCAAAAGGTTTTAAAACACTTGGTCAAATAGGATCATGGGTCACTGTGCAACAATGCTTAGTTATCCATTTAACCCAAGTAACAACAGAAGATGTTAAAGGCACTCCTAGAGAGTTAAACAGTTAAAAACAACAACAACAACAACAACAACAACAAAACCTTAGCTGTCTTAATAGAGACCTCAGCTTTTTGAACATAGGAAATTATTTTGACAAACCATAGAATCCTTGCCTTTTAGGTAGACTTACTCAGAGGTGAAGAAAAACCTTTCAGAATCTATCGAGAGCAAACAAAGTCTAAGGAAACTATGCTTTTAAGAGAGAGAGAGAACACAATTCTAATTTTGCACCAGCTTAGTTTTGATATTAAAATTCATTTACTTAATTAAATTCATTTCAATCTTAGCCACCTTGACCATGCACAGAACTCTTTTCTCAGGGTTCTTCTTTCACAAATCTGCTATAACTTTCTCTTTTACATTCAGAATTTGTCCCATGCCTTCCCTCCTTCCTAGTACTTTAGGACAATTTACTTTCTTAACAAAACAAACAAAAATATCTCTATTCCTTATACCTTCTTTACTGAAAACATATATCTTACTTTCCTTGTATACAGAGGTATTTCCCTTATTAATTTTAGTGACTGTAATCAAACATATTAATTAGAAATTTAACACTTAAAAAACTTAATTTTTACTGCAAACTAAGAAGTAAGCAATTATGAACTGCCTTTTACATTGGCATTCCATGGCTTGGCAAATTTATAAATACTTTTCATAATTTCTACGAACATACTGCTTCATAAAGCAAAAACTTTTAATAAAGCACAAGACATGTTTACTAATAGAGCCAAACATCTTTTAGTTTCTCTGTAATAAGAAGACAAAAGTAGGTAAACACAGACTTGTTTAGCAAGCAATGTTTCAGTATTTTATCCTATTTGAAAATAATCTAGTCAATGAGTTTTCTGTCATTTAATTTAACCAGCACAACTTCAAAATTTCATGTTACCAAAGAGATTTTGGAAGCTATTTTAGATACATATGCCATAAAATGTAATTATTTCTAAAAGTTTTATCTATAAACTCCTATCTCATTTATATCTATTTAGTTTACTTTTTTCAATAATTATGTTTAGTTGCCTACAAAAACTTCACGAGACATTAGACAAAATCATCTATCAGTCTAAGTTATTTTTGCTGGCACAGTTTGTAACAGAGATAACATGAGCTTATTTGACTATTAACCGAGATAGAATGAAGGCTGAATGTCTGCATCATATCCAGTGCTGATAACTCTGAAAACATGCTATTTCAATCAAACTAACAAACTTAAATAAGCTTTCAGTTATCAAAGATTATTTTATATCACGTTAACTTGAACAACATTTGGGTTAGTTCCTATTACGTTTAGAAATAATTTATATAAACACTTACTTTAAGCCAATTAAATAGAGCTCTTTTAGAAGTTATGCTATTACAAGGTAGAAAAATATCACCTATATATAATGCATCTATATAGAAATACATAGATATATAGATAGATGCAAGTAGAGACTTTAAATAATTTTCATTAAATTTTTGCAATGAATAGGATACAGTGTAAAACTCAGTGATTTGTGAAAGAATAGTTACATCCAAGCTGTGTTTGTGGCAGATAGAATAAACTAAGGTTATCTGCTAAGGAATTGGTGGTGATCTAGATGACAGTTCCTGGAAAGGTTACAGGCTTTTTGAGTAAAATAGGGGAGGTTTTTGGGATTGGCAAAAGGGAATGGGTGGAATGTGGACTGCCTCCAGAACTGAATTTCCGCTTTTGCAAAGGTTTGTAAGGTAAGTGTGCAGGAGCTCTCAAATCCTCAGAAATTGAGTTGTAACTTAAACATCATAGCTTATCTACCTCTCCAACTACACCATCCTTAATTTGCTTCTTTCCCTCTTATTTTAACTTAGAGAAGAAGGCTTATGTTAAAAAATGTTTGTCAGGTTCTGAATATCACCTCCTAATTTGGCCAAATTTTTTATCATAAATTACTAAATCTTTTCAAATATTTTGTCAAGTTTCAGCCAAGGCAAACAGTAAATATTTCTGGCAGCATTAAATAACTCCATTTATTTTTAATTTTGTCTCCCCTTGACTGTTTAATGGAATAACATAGCAGTTTCCCCGAAAATCTGTCAATCTCATTAACTCTGGGAGAGGCTCATACTGGGCCCTGTCTTGAAGGTAGATTATGGGGGCATTTGTAAAGCCATAACTTAATAGACTTTTATACAGTCTTTTCTTTTAGGGACCTTTTATAATTTAATTTTTCATTAGCTTTTTGTAACACAACTTTCAATAAGGCTATTTTGGAATTTTGAAGCCTTTGCTTTTAAGTATACTTCTTAAATGATCTTATGTAATTGGAACATTCCTTCTAATAGCCAATGTAATTACCCTGAGGCTGGTGGCAGTTGGTAGGACCCTAGCTGCAAATGGAGTTCAACCCACATTTCTGTCCAGTCGTCTCTGACCACAAATAGGATACAACCTGCATTTCTTTCCAGCCATATTTTGGGGACCCCAATCTGATGCTTACCATGCCAGCTCTCAGGACACAAAGGAAGCTTAGTAAGATTTTGCTGTTCTTTGTAAATATTTACAGCTTTCAAGACCATGGCTTTTAAGTAGGTATGCCAGAAGGTGGCACACTTGATTCTTTATAGACTAAAGATTGCATTTAATCTGTCTGTTCTACAGTTCTCAAATCTAGTGCACAAAAAGACAAGTTTTGGAAGCTCAAAGGTGCCCCAAAGTGGCTACGTAATTTTAAATCATCTTTAGAATTATCAGTCCACTGGGACAAAAATTTACAAGAGGACAGACCATAGTTCTTAAAAATAAAACCAGCTGGAGTTCCCAAGAGAGGGTGATTATTGATGGTTGTTCTGGAACAGTTGCTCCCTATAATTTAGAGAGGGTTGTTCTTGGTTGATCAAGGCAGGAAGGTATATGTTTTCGGTTGGGTATGGGCTGCTTGCAAGGACCACTTCCCAAAATGTCCCCATGGGCCATTGGTCTCTCTCTTACATCTCAGAATATCCTGGACACCAGGCAGTGTCAGGTTGCTCAAGGTACTAGGATGACCAGTCCCTTATTTGTAGCTCCCAGATGAGCTCATGAAGTTTCTTGTGACCCAGGAACAGGTATAATCTTAGATTGAGAGGCCCTGTGAAACCACTGCATGTCACAGACAGAGTTCTCACACTTCTGCTAGGTTTCTAGTCTCCTAGAAACACTCCAAAAGCGGTCATAAGGAGCAATGTCTCTTATCTTCAGACTCAGAGGACCCTCATTTGGGTGACAGGAGAAGTTAAGGGGTCTGCACTGATGATCAAGAACGGCCAAACTTTGAATTGTAAGAGGATGTGGCCACTTTAATAAGACAAAAAACTACTAAAGCTACAGTAACGTTCACCAAGAAAAGTCCTTAAACACGAATCCTCTCCCTAGTTAAGATGAGGACAGAATCCTCTCCAAAGGCATGAGGACAAAAAAGAAATCCTTGAATCTGAACCTCCTGCCTTAAGCAGATACAGAATCTTCCTTCGGAAATGGAAGAGTTGACTATAACCAGAAATACCCAAGTAAAGATCAGTTTGACCTAAATATCAACCTTAAAAATTGGGAAATTCAGATCCAGGACTCACCACTAGATTTCCAGGCTTGCTGGTGGGGACATCTAAATTGGTGGTCTCTTTGGAGGTATCTTCCACACATCCTTGGCTGCACTGGGGATTCAGAATGGTCGCTCTGGATCCTACTATCTACACCAAGAAATGTCAACCGATTATAAGGTAAATTAAACAAAAAGATGTTTATTCAGGGTTCGTTAGGACTGTAGCCTGGGGAAAACATAAATTCAAGTAGCCTTTGAATTGTGTTTTCCACCTCTGAAAGGGCGAAGGAAGGCCTTGTAGTCGGAGCTAACAAAGGCAAAGAAAAAAAAGGGAAGGAATATCCTTTAACAAATTCCAGGCACAAGGTAATCATGGAAGTGAAGGTCCGCTGAAACAGAGCATTAAATTTAGGAATGTGGATGATGACTCTGATAAGAAGGAGGTCTCTGTCCTGATAACCTTATCATCCTTGGGAATGAGGTCTCCATCTCCAAGATCTTACTGTCCTTAAGAAGACTTGCAGAAGCATTTCACTTATCTAATGAGTTCAAGAGTTCATCCTGAAGGAGGAATTTCTTCCTCTCTTCATATCTGCCTCGCTCCATTTTAGTGCCCTAACATCACAGACTCCATCTTTTTTCAATTCCACAACCCCAACACTGCGGGACCCACTGGCCTCTCCACCAGGGAAGAGCCTGCAGGGACTTTCCCTAGGTTTCTTTTTCAGTTTAGGTTTAATTGGGGTGGGGGTGGGGCTGCCAGCACAACAAGGCTAAGTGGGAAAGGCTGGCCACTGAGGTGGGGCTAAATGGGTGGGACTGACCATGGGAATGGGGTAGGGTCTCACACCTTCCAGTGGATGCATGGTTGCTACGTGGACTCAGACGGGCGCCTCCTCCATGGATACAGTCAGTTCGCCTATGACGGTGATGACTACCTCACCCTGAACGAGGACCTGCACTCCTGGACCGTGGCAGACATAGCAGCTCAGATCACCCTGCACAAGTGGGAGGCAAGTGGTGTTTTGGAGCGCCACAAGGCCTACGTGAAGGACAAGTGTGTGAAGTGGCTCCTCAGACACCTGGAGAACGGGAAGGAGATGCTGCAGCACATAGGTACGAGGGGCCGCGGGACCTCCTTAATGTCCCCTTGCGCTGAGGGCCTTCTACAAGGACTGGAAGACAATAGGATGACACCAGAACACCCCTGTCCTGTGGGTCAGGAGACTAAGTCCAACTGGATTTTCAGTTCCAGTACCAGAGGGTGACTCCTCCATAGGGCCCGCCTTCCTCTCAAGGACACTAAGGGATCCAGCCTCCAGAGATGGACTGGGAAACCCTCCCTGACATAAGTGACAAGTGGTTCCCTTTGACTCTGGCAGCAGCTCTGGGAATCTTTCAGGCCTTGTTCTCGGCCCCACACCCAGTGTGTTTGAGGTCTGACTCCAACTTTTCTGAGTCACTCAGCCACTATCAAAGACCTGCCTCCTACACTGGGCCATCTCACTCTGATTCTAGAACTTTCCAAACAATAAGAGATTATCCCAGAAGCCTGTGTCCAGACTGGTGTCTGGGTTTTGTGCTCCCTTCCCTAATTGTCCTGTCCATTTTCAAGATGGTCACATAAGCCCTACTTCAGTGGACTAAGACAGATGCAAACTTCCTGAATTTTATGACCCTTCTCCTCAGACCCCCCAAAAACACAGGTGACCCACCACCCCATCTCTGACCATGAGGTCACCCTGAGGTGCTGGGCCCTGGGCTTCTACCCTGCGGAGATCGCCCTGACCTGGCAGCGTGATGGGGAGGACCTGACCCAGGACATGGAACTTGTGGAGACCAGGCCTGCAGGGGACAGGACCTTCCAGAAGTGGGCTGCTGTGGTGGTGCCTTCTGGAGAGGAGCAGAGATACACGTGCCGTGTGCAGCATGAGGGGCTGCCCGAGCCCGTCATCCTGAGATGGGGTAAGGAGGGAGCCGTGGGCTCAGAGCCTCTTCTCAGGGAAATCAGGAGCCCTTCTGGAGACCTTCAGCAGGGTCAGGGCTGAGGCCTTGGGGTCAGGGCCCTCACCTTCCCTTCCCTCCCCAGAGCCGCCACTTCAGTCCACCATCACCATTGTGGGCATCATTGTTGGCCTGGTTCTCCTTGGAGCTGTGGTCACTGGAGCTGTGGTGGCTGGAGCTGTGATGTGGAGGAAGAAGCGCTCAGGTAGGGAAGGGGTGGGATCTGAGTTTTCTTGTCATACTTGGGGTTTCAAGCCCAGGTAGAAGTTTGTCCTGCCTCATTAATGGGAAGTCCCATCCATAGCCACATGTGCTTTCCTAGTCTGGGGCTGACACTGTTTAGTAAAGCACATGTGGAAATGAAGGACAGATTTATAATCTTGATGAGTCTGGTGATGGGGACCTGACTCCCAGCAGTCACAGGTCAAAGGGGAAGGTTGTTGATGAGGACAGACCTCCAGGAGGGCAGTTGGTCCTGTGCCTACACATGTACCATTGCTAGGTTTCCTGATCCTCCCTTAGGTCTGTTATCACAGTCCTGGAAACTTCTCTGGTGTTCAGGACTAGGTGGTTCCTTTAGGACCTCATGGCCCTGCGTGCTTACTGGCTTCTCACAGGATGTTTTCTTCCCACAGGTGGAAAAAGAGGGAGCTACCCTCAGTCTACAAGTAAGTATGGAGAGGGGGGTGATCCCTGAGATAGAGTAGACAGGAGCCCATGAGGGAGCTCACCCACCCCAGAGTTCCTCCCTTAGTCTCATCTCCTGTGGGCTCTGACCGAGTTCTGTTTTGTTCTACTCCAGGTGGTGACAGTGCCAAGGACTCTGATGTGTCTCTCATTCCTCCTAAAGGTGAGACCCTGGAGGGCCTAAAATGGGAGGGGTTGGGGCAGAGGGAACAGACTGAGTTATGGGGATTCTTTGGCTGGGACATTTTGAGCATGTGGTGGGCCATTTAGAATGTCACCAATTACAGCAACTGGCTTAAATTTGTTCAAAATTATTTTCTTCTGTAGTGTGAGACAGCTGCCTTGTGGGAGACTGAGTGATGCAAGATTTGTTCCTGCCCCACCCCACACTGTGACTTCAGGAATCTCTGTATAGGGCATCTGAATGTGTCTGCATTCCTAATAGCATAATGTGAGGAGGTAGGGAGACTGGTCTGTCCCACAATCCCCTCCCCTCACTGACCTCTGTTCTCTTTCCTGATTGACTTTCCTGTTCCCGCAGAGGCGGGGCTGGTTCCATCCCTGTCATACCTTCCTGTTGCCCTGAGCTGCAACTTCTTACTTCCTTATTGAAAATAAGAATCTAGATACCAATTTGTTTTTTCAAATTCTTGCCATGAGGGATAAATGGGTTAGTTAAAGGAGAAGATTCCAAAAATTTGAGAGAGGAAAGGAATGAAGCACTGAGAACCTTCCAGAATCCATATGTTTGCTGTGCTGAGTCTGTTGCAGGTGGGGACAGGAGAAGGCTGTGAGGAGCCAAGCATGGATGGGACCTGTGTCCACTCAGTGCTCAGTGCATCGTGGGGTGGGATGTAGTCACTCCTCAGCTGGGTCATCTCTCCGCTCCTTTGTCCTTGTCCCTTAAGTAGAACTTTGTCCCACCAGCACCTGTGATCTCAGGGACTCAGACATCACCTGGTCTTTGTCATGTCTCCAGGACCCTGGACAGTGAGGGCTTCCTGGGGCCGGGTCAGCCTAGGCTCAGGCTTGGGTTTGACCTTCAGCCCCACTTTTGGGTGTTTATTTGTTGTTTCTTTGTTTTTGTTCTTGTTCTTGTTCTTGTGTACAAGTTGTGGTCTCATTCTCCTCTGGGTGTCCCCTGTCTCTGACAGCAGCTAGAGTTGTTTGGCCTGTCATTGTCCTCACAAGGCCAGTGGCCCCTGCAAAGAGGCGTCTCTGGTGTCCAGAGATGAATTTTCAGGCTCGTCCATCTCTGCCTCCTTCTAGGCCTTGATTGTCATTTCCACCTTGTCCCAACCTCTCAAAGGAACCAGATTCTGGAATTAGCAGAGAGGAAGGGATCCCATCATTTCTCATCCTAGATAAGATCCTGTTGGGATGTTCCTGCTCTGCAGCCTGCCCTCTCTCCTGGCCCTGAGCTCCAGTCATCCTAGTGCTGGCTCCAGTCCAAGCTCATGATGTATAAAACAGAGTCTAATTTAGATTTATATTTGGTTGGGAAATAGGACGCATAAGTCAAAGATCATTTATTGTTTTCTGAAGAGACAAATGTGTGCTGTGGTGTGCAGGAGGGTTGGTGTGGGAGGGAGGGATGGAAGAAGAGGGAGGGGAGAGCAACACTTGTGAGAAAAGTACAAGTGGCATTGATGTCAATGTGAGTGCACATTGTGCTGTTGCTGCCACGAAACAGCATGTGCCTGAGGTTATGTTAATAAAGATACTGTCTCTAGAATATGGAGGTGCTCTACACTGATCATTCATTCAACCGATATTGGTTATGTGCCGGATGTATCACATACTATCTTTGCATCTGTGAAACAGATAAAAAGTAGAAGTGAAAACAGAAGTTGCTGGCCTTGTGGAGCATATGTTGTAGTGGGAAGAGACAGACTTTGTGCTATAAGCATAGTGAATAAGGAGAGTGTTTATGTTAGAAGGTGGTAAGTACCATGGAAAAAATGCAGTGGGGCAGGTGATCCAGAGGGTGGGGGTGGAAACAAGGAAGATGGCTTTTTTAACTGGGGTGGTCACTGTGGGCCTCACTGGGAAGGTGACTTTGAGGAAAGATGTGAAGGACATGAGGAATTATCCACAAAGATGTTTGGGGGAAGTGCTTTCCAGGCAGGGGCTTCCAGTGCAAATGTGCCAGGGCAGCAGTGTGTCTATGTGTCCTGGCAAGAGTGAGGAGGTCAGTATGGCTGCAGGAGAGCAATACCGCCGGACCATGTAGGCCTGGAGGATGTTAGAAGGGTTTTGCCCTTGCTCTGAGTGAGATGGGGAGTTGCAAGACAGCTTAGAGCAGGAGAGGGACATGGTATGACTTCTCCTTTACAAGGATCACTGTGGCTACTGTGCTGAGAGCAGAACTGGGAGGCAAAAGGCGAGGGAGGCCCTGGGGAAGCAGCAGGAACCAGGGCAGGGTTCCAGGCTGGAGGAGGCCATGGCTTCCACTGCTGTGAGCAGTGGAAAGAGTGGGAAGTGACTGGATCTGGATACATTCTGAACATGGACTTTGCAGCATTTCCTAATGGATTAATCTGGGAATGAGAGAGGAGTCAAGGAGGACACCCAAGATTTTGGAGTGTGCAAGTAGAAAGTTGGAGTTACTGTCAGCAGAGACGGGGAAGACTCTGGAAGTAACATATTTACAGGAACTTGGTTTAAGGGAAGTTGAATATGAGATGTCTATTAGAAATGCAAGTGAGGTTGCAGACTGGCAGTTGGACAGGTGGGTCTGGAGTTTAGGAAAAGTCTCTGGGCTGGAGAAGTAAATTTGGAAGGTGATACCATAAAAATGATATTTAAAGCCTGAGAACTAATGAAGTTACCAAGGGTGTGATGACTAGAGAAGATACAGGAACAAGAACTGAATCCTGGCCCCCATAGTGCTAAGGGATCTGATCAGACCACACACCCAGAACAGAACGCACAGTTCTGATACCACGTCTAGAAGGCACAGAGATCAGGGAGTCCCAAACTTCCCTGTGCCCAGGAATCCCCTGGACATGTCGTTAAGATTCAGAAAGTCTGGAGTAGAGCATGAGATTCTGGGTTTATAACAAGATGCTGATGCTCCTGGTCTTCAGATCACACATTCAGTAGCAAGAACATAGACCAGGATTCCCACATGGCTGTGCATCAGGCTCACCTGTAGGGCTTGTGAAATAAGTGATTCCTTGGTCTTGTGTCTAATGCGCTGAGATCTGGGGTCTGGGGAGAGGCCTGAATATTTTGTAAGAAGCGCCACAAGCAATGCTCAGTCAGATTGGGAACTACTGAGGTCAGTGACAGAGAGTGCACAGGGTAGGGAGGGGGTCTTAAATCTACATTAATTTTTTTTTCCCTAGAAAAGAAAAGGGAGGACCTATATTGTCAACTATGAGATGCGATGTGAGGAAATATATGTTGTTTCCTCTCCCATGGGCTATAGTCGAAGATTTAGGAAGTAGTTCATAGTTCACCAAAACGAAAAATTCTGAATCCTTGCTCTCTGAAATTATTCCCCAGATAGATTTTTCACTCACTTCTTGGAACAAACAGTGGAATCCAAAATTTGTCTAATTTAGACATAAAGTTATATGTATATATACACGTATATATGTGTGTATATATATGTATATACATATATATATATATATATACACACACACATACGTGTATATATATATATGATACTGGGGACTAATATTATTTTAGGGAAGACCACAGAACAGGCTTGAGTCTACACACAGGAAGAAAATTCACAATCCAGTCTAGGTCGGGTCCCACATAGGAACCACTAGCTTGCTGCTTGGCACTGCTCACACCACTGACACCTGTCATGATGGACACTGGATCCTGGGGCGGGACTGTTGTCACTGCTGCTCCTGGCAACTGGATGTTTTAACTGTCACTCATGTCATTCTTGCCAAATGCAATCTTCACAATTCCAGCCTCTCCATGTCACCATGTCCTGAGTCACAGTCTGACATGTGGTCACCTGACTGGAGGAGCCTAAGCTGTGGCCAACTGCGTGAATGTTTGGGAAAGTGGATTTTCCTCTCTTGTGAAAAGAGATGGCTCTTCCTCCTACCAAGACTCTTTAAGTGTTCAATTCTTCTAATGTAGGTGCTGGGGTGGGGGGGGAGCAAAGGATGGAAAAAGAATGACAGATTTCAGCAATGATCTGAGGTTGGAACTCCATCTGGTACTTTGTAGGCACTCAGGTTTGGGTGGAAGAACAGGTGACTAATAAATGACATCCAAGGTAGAGGTTTACTTGCTTACTCTTACTCTGAATTTCTTTGTGGGATGGTGAGGAATTGTTTTCCTCCACCCAACCAATTCTCTGATTCTCAGACACCATGTGGATGTCCTGCAATTCAACTCAATTCTGGCCCTAACTACCTGGAGTTAGCATCAGACCCCACAGGTTAAGGGCTCAGTCCCAGAAGACTGCCCTCACTTCAGACACAAGTCTCAAGTATCAGCTCCCCATGTTGCCTGCACATCTGTCTGACTTAGCTACGAAGTTGAGTTCCACTCAAGTTTGATAATTTGCTAGACGCTCATAGAACTCAGGAAAATGCTATGCTTACTATTACAGTTTACTATCAAGGATACAAGTGAGCAGCTAGATGAAGAGGTACATAGGTCAAAGTCTGGAAGAGTCCCGAGTACAGGACCCTCTGTCACTGTGGAGTTGGAGTGAGCTACCCTCCCAGCATGTGGATGTGTTCACCAATTCATAAGCTTTCTGAATTCTGTCATTTTTTATAGAATTTTCATTATGTCGGCATGATTGATTAAATCATTGGCCATTGGTGATTGAACTCAACCTCCAGCCCCTCTCCCTAGGGTCTGAGGAGTAAGGCTGAAAGTTCCAACCCTCTAATCATGGCTTGGTCTTTCAGAATCCAGCCCCCACTCTGAAGCTATCTAGGATCCCTCAGCCAAGAGTCATCTCATTAGCATCCCTAAGATACTCATCACTCAGCAGATTCCAAGTGTTTGGGAAGCCCTGAACCAGGAACCAAGGACAAAAACCAAATATTTTTTTATTATACCACAGGCCACCCTCTGGTCTTTGACCACAGATCCCTTATAGTAAAAGGATCATAACAGTTAAAAGATGCTGGCATATTACCAGAGCCTCATTCAGTCACTAACAATTAGACCAGTTCCTCATCCTATTGAGGATATTTACATGGCTAATAAATTTATGAAAAATTGCTCAACAGTTTTATTCAGAGGGGAAATTCAAGTTAAACCATAATGTGATATCACTCCACACCTTCCTGAATGGCTAAAATGAAAAATCAGACAAAATCAATTGTTGGCAAGAATTTGGATTAATTGTATGTCTCATATATTGCTAGTGGGAGAGTAAACTGATTAAAATATTTAGAAAAATAGTTTGGTGGTACCTACTAAAGCCAAACATTCTGTCACCATATGACCTAGCATTTCTACTCCTAGTTATGTACCCAATAGGCATGATCCACATGTGTGCCAAATACATGAAAAAGTTATTTACAGCAGTGCTATTTGTAAAATCCAGACATAACACAAATGCCTGTGAACAGTGGAGGACAAGAAAAGTGATCTATTCATATAATGGAACACCTTATAACCATGAGAGTGAATAAACTACAGCCACACAGCAACAGGGGTAAGAACCTGTGACATAATGTTGGGTGAGAGAATGAGATAGAGGGATATCCACTATATAATTCTATTCTATCAAAACCTGACAGAACTCATCTATGGTGTTAAAGATCAAGATAATGATTATTTTCGGGAGGGGAGTTGGTTTATGACTGAATAGGATTCAAGAGTGTTTCCCACTTGCTGGAAATGTTTTTCCTTGATGTGAGTGTTGCTTATCCCAATGACTATTTTGTGAAAATCCAGTACACTTATGACTTGTGCACCTCTCTCTATGGGTGTTGTCCTTCATGAAAGTATACTTTTCTGGATTTTTGAAACAATTCTCTCTAAGCTAACATAGAATTCTTCTCACTGAAAGCCTTTAGAAATGCTGAATTGAAAAATTACTGCAATTTTTTAAAATCCAAGGAAATACATGTCTGTGATCCAGATACAAAAAGGAGAATCAAAAGCAAGAGCAGTCTTGTGATGTCAGCAACATGGCAGCATGAGCTCACCTGGGACTCTCTCCCCTCCAAATTACAACCAAAAAGAGCAACTGCTTTCCAACCAAAAAAAAAAAAATCCTAATAACAGAAATCGTCAGAGACCCACAGCAGCCAAATGACGGAGGGCGGAGAGGCTGGAGCCGCCCTCGGAGGAGCTGGAACAGGGTAAGAGAGATCTTTGCTCCCTCCCCTAGAGACTGGGATCACTGCCGCAGGTGAGGGAAGGAGCAGGGGAGGGGCCTCGCATCCATGGGATTGTCCAGGACTCCCACTGCCCATGCAGTGGAAACCCTCTAATGGGGGAAGCTTTCATTTGGGGGGACCCCATCAAGCCAGGGCCCCGGGAGACCAGAAAGCGAGAGCTGATCCGAATCCAGGTTGGCTTGCAAGAGAAAGTGCCCCTCCTCCCCCATCTGGCCCTGCACACCACCATCACCCCTGAAGGTGGAGGGCTCAGAACACAGGGCTATCAACCCCCATCTAGTGGCGACAGACTGTAATTGCAACTGAATAATAGCATCATGTGCAAAAACCGCTCCTCTACCATCCAACAATTTATAAACGCTCCAGACCAAAAGGAAAACAATAAAAATACAGAAGTATGTCCTGAGGACTTGGAAATAGGTAAACTAAGTGAAGATGAGTTCAAAATAGCTATCATCAAAATACTCAATGAGGTAAAGGGAAATATGGAGAAACAGCTCAACGAGTTCTGGAGTTACTTCACAAAAGAGATTGAAACTATAAATAAGAATCAATGAGAAACACTAGAGATGAAAAATAAAATGGATCAGATAAAACAGAATATGAATTCCTGAATGCCCGTGTAGACACCATAGAGGAGCAAATTAGCATAATTGAAGATAGGCTGAATGGCTCCAGACAGAGGAAGAAAGAGAACCAAGAATTTTAAAAAACTGAACAAAATCTCTGAGAAATAACTGACTCAATGAGAAAATGCAACTTAAGAGTAATCAGAATTCCTGAGGGCATGTAAAAGGAAAATGGAGCAGAAAGTGTGCTCAACGAAATATTAGAAAACAACTTCCCAAATCTACGGATTGAGAGAGAAGTGTGTGTGGAGGAACCTTTCAGATCTCCTAGATTTCTCAATGTAAAAAGACCTATTGCAAGGCACATAGCAGTAAAAAATGGCAAAAATGAATGACAAAGAAAGAATACTCAGGGCAGCAAGGCAGAAGAAAATAACCTACAAAGGAACCTCTATCAGACTTTCAGCGGATTTCTCTACAGAAACCTTACAAGCTAGGAGAGATTGGAGTGACATATTCAAAACCTTAAAGGATAAAAATCTTCAGCCAAGAATACTCTGTTCAGCAAAAATATCCTTCAGCTATGAGGGAGAAATTAAATCTTTTCCAGACAAACAAAAGCTAAGGGAGTTCGTAGTCACAAGACCTCCACTACAAGACATCCTCAAGAAGGCTGTCATACCTGAAAAAAGGAAAAAAGGGAGAAAGGGGTCACAAAACACAGAGTAAGGAGACAAATAGAATCAGAATAGGATAGCAAATATTCAACTATAGCATTAGGATAAAGGGAAGTAAATCACCAAAGCAAAGACAATCTTATGACTCTAACTACAAACTCACAACACAAGTTGGAATAAGAGATGAAAATAATAATTTAGGAGGGGAGGAGGAAAGGGACTGAAACAGTCTAGGCTAAGTAAGTAAGAGGCCACCAGAAAATGGACTGTGTTATGCACGATATTCTGAATACAAACTTCAGGGTAGCCACTAAACTAAAAAACAGAACAAAGACACAACATAAATAAGGAAAAATCTAAGAAACTCAGCATAAGAAATTGCAGAAGTCAGTGGGTAGGCTAAAACATACAGGACAAGAAAAAAAGGAAACACAGGAAAACCAGAAAACAAGCAACAGAATGACAGCATTAAGCCCTCAAGCATCAATACTCACCCTCAAGGTAAACGGATTGAACTGTCCAATGAAAAGACACAGAGTGGCAAAATGGATTAAAGAACAAGACCCAACAATTTGTTGCCTCCAGGAAACATACCTCAGCTCCAAGGACAAACACAGGCTCAGAGTGAAGGGGTGGAATACAATACTCCAAGCTAATAGCAAACACAAGAAAGCAGGTGTCACAATATTTGTATCAGACAAAACAGACTTCAAGATAAGGCAGGTAAGAGAGACATAGAGGGCCAATATATAATGACCAAAGGGACACTTCATCAAGAAGAAATAACACTTATAAATATCTATGCACCCAACACAGGAGCACCAAAGTTCATAAAGCAACTATTAACAAACCTAAAAGAATATATCAAAAATAACACAATAATAGTAGGGGACCTCAACACCCCACTCACATCAATGGACAGATCATCCAGACAGAAAATCAACAAAGAAACAGTAGAGCTAAACAAAAAGCTAAAACAGTTGGACTTAATAGACATATATAGAACATGCCATCCGAAAACAGCAGAATACACATTCTTCTCAAGTGCACATGGAACATTCTCAAGGATAGACCATATGTTGGGAAACAAGGCAAGCCTCTACAAATTTTAAAAAATTGAAATAACAAGCATCTTCTCCAATCGTAATGCTATAAAGCTAGAAATTAATTACAAGAAAAAAGCTGAGAAAGGCACAAGGATGTAGAGACTAAACAATATGCTATTGAACAAGCAATGGATCATTGAAGAAATTAAAGAAGAAAACAAAAAATACCTGGAGACAAGTGAAAATGATAACATTCCATACCAACTCACATGGGATACAGCAGAAGCTGTATTAAGAGGAAAATTCATCGCAATACAGGCACATCTTAACAAACAAGAAAAATCCCAAAGAAGCAATCTTAAACTACACCTAACTGAATTAGAGAAAGAAGAACAAACAAAGCCCAAAGTCAGCAGAAGGAGAGAAGTAATAAAAATCAGAGCAGAAATAAATGCTATTGAAACAAAAAAGGCAGTAGAAAGGATCAATGAAACAAAGAGCTGGTTCTTTGAGAAGATAAATAAAATTGACAAACCCCTAGCCAGACTTACAAAGAAAAAAAGGGAGAAAGCTCAAATAAACAAAATCAGAAATGAAAGAGGAGAAATAACAACAGACTCTGCGGGAATACAACAGATTATAAGAGAATAGTACGAAAAACTATATGCCGGCAAAATGGATAACCTAGAGGAAATGGATAAATTCTTGTACTCCTACAATCTCCCAAAGCTTAGTCAAGAAGAAGCAGACAATTTGAACAGACCAATCACAAGGAGAGATTGAAGACCAATCAAAAGCATCCCAAAGAATAAAACCCCAGGACCAGATGACTTTCCTGGGGAATTCTACCAAACTTTCAGAGAGGACTTAATACCTATCCTTTTCAAGCTATTCCAAAAAACTAGGGAGGATGGAACACTTCCTAACACATTCTACGAGGCCAACATCACTCTGATACCAAAGCCTGACAAGAACAGCATGAAAAAGGACAACTACAGGCCAATATCACTGATGAACATAAATGCAAAAATTCTCAACAAAATTTTGGCAACCCGAATTCAACAATTCATCAAAAGGATCATACATGATGATCAAGTGGGATTCACATCAGGGACACAGGGATGGTTCAGGATCCGCAAATCAATCAATGTGATACAGCACATCAACAAACTGAGGAATAAAAACCACATGATCATCTCAATAGATGCAAAGAAAGCATTTGACGAGATCTAACAGCCATTTATGATAAAAAAAAAAAAACTCTGAACAAAATGGGGATAGAAGGGAACTACCTCAACATAATAAAAGCCATATATGGCAAGCCCACAGCCAACATCATACTCAATGGGCAAAAACCGCCATCCCCCTGAAAATAGGAATGAGACAAGGATGCCCTCTATCACCACTCTTATTTAACATAGTACTGGAGGTTTTGGCCAGAGAAATTAGGCAAGAAAAAGGAATAAAAGGAATCCAAATAGGGAGGGAAGAAGTGAAACTCTCGCTGTTTGCAGATGACATGATCTTATATATAGAAAACTCCAAAGAATCCATTGGAAAACTTTTAGAAGTAATCAACAACTACAGCAATTTTGCAGGGTATAAAATCAATTTACATAAATCAGTAGCATTTCTATACTCTAATAATGAACTAACAGAAAAAGATCTCAAGAACACAATACCATTCACAATCACAACAAAAAGAATAAAATACCTCAGGGTGACTTTAACTAAGGAAATGAAAGACTTATACAATGAAAATTACAAGGCTTTTCTGATAGAAATGGATGACGATATAAAGACGTGGAAAGGTATTCCATGTACATGGATTGGAAGAATAAACATAGTTATAATGTCCATTCTACCTAAAGCAATCTACAGATTCAATGCCATCCCAATCAGAATCCCAATGACATTCTTTACAGAAATAGAGTAAAGAATCCTAAAATTCATATGGGGCAACAAAAGACCCTGGATTGCTAAAGCAATCCTGAGAAAAAAGAACAGAGCTGGAGGCATCCCAATCCCTGACTTTAAAACATACTACAAAGCTACAGTAATCAAAACAGCATGGTTCTGGTACAAAAACAGGTGCACAGATCAGTGGAACAGAACTGAAAGCCCAGAAATAAAACCACACATCTATGGACAGCTAATCTTCGACAAAGGAGCTGAGTGCATACAATGAAGAAAAGAAAGTCTTTTCAACAAATGGTGCTGGGAAAACTGGAAAGCCACATGTAAAACAATGAAAATTGACCATTCTTTCTCACCATTCACCAAAATAAACTCAAAATGGATCAAAGACCTAAAGCTGAGACCTGAAACCATAAGGCTTCTAGAAGAAAATGTAGGCAGTACACTCTTTGACCTCAGTATTAAAAGGATCTTTTCGGACACCAAGTCTTCTCAGAGAAGGGAAACAATAGAAAGAATAAACAAATGGGACTTCATCAGGCTAAAGAGCTTCTTCAAGGCAAAGGAAAACAGGATTGAAACAAAAAAACAACCCACTAACTGGGAAAAAATATTTGCAAGTAATACATCTGACAAAGGCTTAATATCCATAATATATAAAGAACTCACACAACTCAACAGCAAAAAATCAAACAACCCGATCAAAAAATGGGCAGGAGACATGAACAGACATTTCTCCAAAGAAGATATACAGATGGCCAATAGGCACATGAAAAGATGTTCATCATCACTGTGCATCAGGGAAATGCAAATCAAAACTATGCTAAGATATCACCTTACACCCATTAGAATGGCAAAAATAACTAAAACAAATAGTAACAAATGTTGGAGAGGTTGTGGAGAAAAAGGAACCCTCATACACTGTTGGTGGGAATGCAAACTGGTGCAGCCACTATGGAAAACAGTAGGGAGATTTCTCAAAAAGTTAAAAATAGAAATACCTTATGACCCAGCCATCCCACTACTATCTATCCTAAGAACCTGAAATCATCAATTCCAAAAGTCCCATGCACCCCCATGTTCATTGCAGCATTATTTACTATAGCCAAGATGTGGAACCAACCTAAGTGCCCAGCAACTGATGAGTGGATAAAGAAGATATGGTATATATATACAATGGAATACTACTCAGCCATAAAAAAGGACAAAAATTGTCCCATTCACAACAACGTGGACGGACCTTGAGGGTATTATGTTAAGTGAAATAAGCCAGACAGAGAAAGACGAACTCTGTATGACTCCACTCATAGGTGGAAGGTAACATATAGACAAAGAGAACTGATCGGTGGTTACCAGGGGGAAGGGGGGTGGGGGGAGGGCACAAAGGGTGAAGGGGTGTACCTACAACATGACTAACAATAATGTACAACTGAAATCTCACAAGGTTGTAAACTATCATAATCTTAATTTAAAAAATGGACAGAGGATATGAACAGACATTTTTCCAAAGAAGATATACAGATGACCCACAGACACATGAAAAGATGTTCAACATCACTAAGCATTAGGGAAATGCAAAGCAAAACTAAAATGAGATATCACCTTACACCTGTCAGAATGGCTATAATCACCAAGACAAAAATTAACAAATTTTAGAGAGGATGTGGAGAAAAGGGAACGCTCATACATTGCTGGTGAGAATGCAAACTGATGCAGCTACTATGGAAAGCAGTCCGGAAATTTCTCAAAACATTAAAAATAGAAATACCATATGATCCAGCTATCCCACCATGGGGTATTTAGCCAAAGAACTTGAAATCAGCAATCCAAAGAGATTTATCCCTATGTTTACTGCAGGATTATTCATAATAGCTAAGACATGGAAGCAACCCAAGTGCCCTTCTACGGATGAATGGATAAAGATGATGCAGTATGCATATACAATGGAATACTACTCAGCCATAAAAAAGACAAAATTGCCCCATTTTCACCAACATGGATGGACCTTGAGGGTATGATGTTAAGCAAAATAAGCCAGACAAAGACAAATACTGCATGATTTCACTTATATGTGGAAGATAAACAAATACATGGGCAAAGAGAACAGATCAGTGGTTACCAGAGGGGAAGGGGGCTGGCTGGTGGGCAAAAAGGGTAAAGGGATACATATATATGATGACTGATAAAATTTAGTCTACTCATGGTGGGCACAATGCAGTCTATACAGACAGTGAAAAATAATAACGTACACCCAAAATTACACAATGTTATAAACCATTATGATCTCAATAAAATAATTGAAAAAAATCATGTTTTATTGGTTGCAGAATTGCATTGTGGCTGAATCGTCAATCATAACATTTCTTGCCTTGGTAGCCGAGCTAGTAATGAAACATGAGCTTAGATAGATGACTCAGGTTGGAATCTCTCAGGAGAGCAGGATTTATATCAACTATGCATACTGGGGAAGTGTCCTACATTTAGAGAAATGTACAGAGGATGACAAGTCAAAATGGGATCTCACAATGCATAGTGCATTAATATCTCCCTGGGCATTTGGTTGGATGTGGCTGGGTCCTTCAATAAGGGCAGGATTTGGAAAGAGGAGTTTGGCCAAGCCACTTTGTAAACTGACAGGGAATGCATTCACACAAAACTTTACAGCACCACTCACTTGCTTGGGAGGAGTGAGAATGGATATGGCTCTCATACCACACAGCAGTGGGGTCTAATAGCCGCCATGAGGGGGATACCATGCATCTAATTAACTTTCCTACAATTATCCCATCTCCCAAGGTTAATGGGCAATGACTCCCTTGAATCAACATCCTATAGATGTACCATTGTGGTAGACGGCAAGAAGCTCTGCCACTATTTGGAGAGGTTTTAGTGGGCATGACTCCCACACTTACTTGTCATTTGCTGCTGACCACCACACTCTCTGTTGATGCCTACCTACCAGCTGATCCAGCCTAGCCGAAGCTGTTGTCAAATCCATAAGACATTAGTAAGGTTTCCTCTACCAGTAAACCAGCGATCATTAGATGACTACAAAAGAAAAAATAAATCAATAACCCTTCTTCTGTTGCTTGGCAATATGACATCTTTATTTGAAAATTCTCAGAGGAATATGACAGAAATAGCATAATCACAAAAGGAAAAGCCAATGCTGCCTTATAATAGTTTTTGTTACCATTTCCATCCCTTTAACAGACAAAGGAGTAAAAGTACTGGTGCTGTGAAGAGAGGAGAATCTGCATTGCCCGATGTACAACTAACTAGTCAGGATTTGAATAACATTACAATCATTCAAGATGGGACAGGGAAACATCAGCACAACATTGGTGTTGAAGGGGAAGTAAGGAAAACCGTGAATAGGTTAAAACAACACACAGGAAAAGAACCAAATGCAACACCATTGCCAGTACTTCGAAGAACTCTATAATATTCATGATGAAGAGGTCCTGTTACTACTACCAAAAAGAAACTTATTAAAGAGGCAAGTAAATAGAATTCAAAATAGACGTCAACCTCCAAACCCAACTTCCTTGCATGGAATTAAAATTCCAGGAGTATAAATTGATCAGATGCCGGGAGCCGTGGCAACGCTGTATGATCGGCTGCTTGACGGGGTCCAGCCGATTAAAAAGCCGGGGGGTGCAGGGCTGCCCCTCGGTGAAGAATGGCCGGCCGACACCCCTGATATTTCCTGAAATGTATGCATGCTTTCTATCAAGGTTATGACTATACTTGTTTCTGCTTTATATGGTTTAACTTAGCTTTTCAGCCTGATGCCTTACTAGTAAAATAATATTTTCTCCGGGCAGTGTGCTCAAGGGACAAATAGTCCTACCCCCAGAAAGACAAAGGAATGCTTTCACCCCCTAAGGGGCACGGGAATGTAAAGATTTTTAACTGCCCGCTGAGAACGCATGAAGCATATGGCCTTGCTGGTCGGAGCTTTCCCACCAGCCTGTCTTTGGCCTTGAGACACTTGCAGAGAGGAGGAAACCTATGACCTTGCTGGTCAGCAGCTTTCCCACCAGCCCGTCTTTGGCCTTGAGACACTTGCAGAGAGGAGGAAGCCTATGACTTTGCTGGTCAGCAGCTTTCCCACCAGCCCATATCTCTTTACAGGAGGAGATGGTCCAGGTGCTTGTCCTTGACGGTGTCTGTTTCCATGGAGGATGGTGGATTCTGGAGCCAGGAGGCCGGAGAGTGGGCAGGGAGTGAGTGTTTTGGTTTTGTGTAGAGATAATAAATAGTAGTTAATTGCAGAAAAGATGATCATTAACCTTATACTCTATAGAATGGAATGCTAATAAAAATTCTTGTGCTCGCTTTGTACTTCCTTATCTCTCTGAGAATATTTGTAGAGCAATTTCTGTACTAATCCTGAAAAATATAAAAACAACACATGTGTACAGTAAAGAGAGACTTGATTGCACTGACTCAAGTCTCACGTCTCTTCCTTTCACTTCACTGACTCTGCCTCTCCCTCAGGAACCTGGACTCTGCTGGAGCTGGACTCCAGCAATCAGACATGGACAACCATTTCCTATGCATGTTTCTGGTGCTCAAGATGATGAAAGAAATCTTATTTACACAACTTATGACAATATTTGATATTTAAGTGCCAGTGCCACATTATTTAATGATGGCATCTTCAAGACAACATCAATACAGTTCACTCAGTTATTTACTGTGCACGATGTATTATTGGGTTACACTATGCCATCGATTTATGCACTAACAATGAAAAAGCAAGAAGACATATATATATATATATATGAAAGTACTTACATTTGCATGGGGAAGAAATCTCAACATTAACCCTTCATTATGTGTGATGCATTTTGAGATTGGAAACATGAATGCAATTTGACTACTCCAACCAAATGCACAAGTAAAAGGATGCTTCTTTCACTTTTCACAATCAATGTGGTGAAAAATATCTTCTTTGGGTCTAATACATGAGTATATGACAATGGAAAATAAACCTGTAAGTATGCATCCATGTTTTTTGGACTTCCATTTGTGCCTTTGGAAGATGGAAATGAAACTTTTGAATACATTGTGGAGAATGCAGAAGAAAATTTAGATGACCCAGTTGATTCTGTTGAGAGAGTAAATGACCACAGAAGGTGTGGCAGAGGCAGAACACCACCAAACGCTCCAAGATCTCCACCAGAAACTTTGAATTTTTGCACATAGTACTGAATGTCAATCACAGGATGAACAATGCAGGGGAAGGCTGGCACAGGAAATTTCAAAAGCTGATAATAGTGCATCATTCCTCAATTTGAATATTTATTGAAGCATTAAACAATAAACAGCAAAGCAATGAACAAGCTATCACCTAGGTTCTTGGTGATCACACTCTAATATGGGCACCAACTTCGTGACAATACCAACAAAATCAAATTCATATAACTGAAATTGTTAACAGATATAATGACTATAAAGCCAATAATCAGGTCGAATTATTGAGAGGAATTGCTCATTGACTTGAGTAATCCTGATGAACTTCATGATAAGGAAGAACAGGAATAAATTTGAAGTCCAAAGTTCACCATTAATTACAGTAAAAATAACAAATAAAATTTTGACAAAGTTAAATTTTGTATTATTTACCAAATTATGGAACCAAATGTCTCAATGGATGTTTGCCTAATATCAAGAATCTAGGATCTTTTGGCATGGACCAAATGTCTCTATGGATGTTTTGGACAGTACCAAATATCAAGGACCTTTGGCATGCACCAGATATCTCTGTGGAAGTTTTATCCAGGACCAAAAGTCCTTCAGGGGCTGCCAGAAGCCATTCTAAGGTTTGGCGAAGTCTCTTAGTGCAGGGATTTGAATGCACTCTTCATGCCAAGACTTTTTTTTTTTTTTTTAGATTTTTTTTTTATTTTTTCCTTTTTCTCCCCAAAGCCCCCGGTACATAGTTGTATATTCTTCGTTATGTGTCCATCTAGTTGTGGCATGTGGGACGCTGCCTCAGGGTGGTTTGATGAGCAGTGTCATGTCCGCGCCGAGGATTCGAACCAACGAAACACTGGGCCGCCTGCAGCGGAGCGCGCGAACTTAACCGCTCGGCCACGGGGCCAGCCCCTCATGCCAAGACTTTTTACAGTTCTCAGTGTGTGTGTGTATGTGTGTGTGTGTGTGATAAAGACAAGTGAAAAAGAGAGAGAGTATATCAAACTCTCTTTGTGGCTGGCTTGTTTTAATCTATATATGATATTAGCGATTTGATATTAGCAAACAACGGAAGGCAAAATTTGAACAATTAGCATTTTCTAGAAAATTGTCACACATCAGAGAAACGTTCAGGAGATACTAGGGACATGTTTCACAGAAAGCATGCCCACTATTAAGACTATTCTTCCTCTTTTGGCAAGTACAAGAAAATTTCAGTATATTAAGTTTTATGGAAGTCTTTATATATTTACTTTCAAATTTCTAGTTATTACTTACATAAACTTGTTTTCATTACTCTATCTTTCTATCTGTAAAAGTTGTCTGTGAGTCTTGCATTGGTATAAAATGTATCATAACTTTTACCATTAGGAAAATTTTATTTTATTTACATGTTTCACTTAAGGGCAGGATGTCCAAAAATGAATTAAAGTCATTAAATGAGGAACAGGTTTCTATGCACTTGGATGTTTCTCTTGTGAATGTCAGTATTCAATCATATCATCTATAAATCAAGATACTATTAGCCCTTTCTTTCCTATTCTTTTGTCATTCATTGCTTGTCACTTTCTGATGGCGTTGGCTAATGTCTGCCAAATAATGGAACATGATAGTGGAAGTAATGGGCTTCCTTGTCTTTGTCCTAACTTAGCACATATGCATTCATCATTTCTCTAATAAAGTCAAATGTCAACTAGTCTGATCATCAATTACAACATGTGTGGTCCTCACACCACCAAGCAGTTCAATTCTGACACTAGCTACCCAGACATAGCATCAGATTCCACAGGTGAAAGGCTCAGTCCCACAAGACTGTTCTCCACTTCAGATGCCAATTGCAAGCCCAGCTTGTTTCCTGTGATTCTGACTCACTGGCTACAGATGGGAGGGTCCCAGGACCCTCTCCTTGGGTTTGATTAATTTGCTAGAGAAGCTCAGAGAACTCAGGAAACCTGTTTACTCACTAGATTACTAGTTTATTACAAAGGATATTAAAGGATTCAAACCTGTTCACTATTTGTTGAAATTTGTTTATAACAAAAAATGACTGAAAAAGATAAAATATGTCAGCAATTAAATATCAAGAAATGTAAAGCCATTCACATTTTCCACTTAAACTTATTTTTAACAAAAATGACTGAAAAAAAGATAAATTATTTAAAGGATAAGAATCAACAGCCAAATGAAGAGATATATAGGGAGAGGTCTTGAACAAAGGAGCTTCTGTCTTCATGGTGTTTGGGACCCTGTATGGTGACACATGGGAGAGTTCTGGTACCCCAACCTGGAAGGTCTCCATGTGAACCCCCTTCTTTTACGTTTTTATGGAGGCTTCATTACATAGGCACAATTGATAAATCATTGACCATTAGTGATTGGTTCCACCTCCAGCCCTTCTTCCCACTCCTCTACCCATGGTTGGTTCCCCTGGCAACCAGTTCCCATCCTTAGGTACTTTCCCAAAGTCACTCGCTAACATAAACTCAGTTGTGGGAAGGGGCTTGCTATGAATAACAAGACATTCATTTCACGTTTATGGTTCTGAAGCTATTTCAAGAACCGAGGACAAGAGAACAAATATTATAACAAAAGATGATCCCATTGTTCTTATCCCTGAGGAAATCACAAGGGTTTTGGGGGATGTGAGCCCACAACCACAAAAGAAGACCAAATATATATGAGAAATATATTTTGGTCATCTGAATGATCAAATAAATAGATTTCTTATAAATCACAATATTGCACTGACTTTTTGATTGAATATGTGTGTGTTGTGTTTGTGTGTGTATATTAAAAATAATATTTTTAACTCAGGAGGAATTGTTTAAATTCTCAAATAGTACTTCAGCACCTACAGAGAATACAATTTTTCTTTGAATTTACTACTATTAACTTACATTAATGAACTTATCTAATAGTGTACTATACTTGCCTTCCTCAAAGAAACTCCACCAGTTCAAAAGGACCTATTTTTTTTTAATTGTGCAGCTTGTTTTACTTTGCTTATTTTTAAGATGTTTGCACTCACATTCACACATTCTGTAGTTATCACTGTTCAATCTTTCTTAGATTTTGCTATTGAGATTATTCTCCTTGAGTAAAATGAATTTGAAAGTTTCTTATTTTTCTATGCTTCGGAATAATTTTGTAGCGTTGCAATTGTCTTATCCTTAATGATTTGGAAGAATACCATGTGAATCTTCCTGAGGAATCGTGCTTTGTGGTAGGGAAGCTCTTTATCAACATTCTCTGTTTCTTTAAGGAAATTGATAACTAAACTTTCTATCTCTACCAGGTTGGGTTTTAGTATGCTATACTTTTGAGAAACCCATCTATTTCTTTTATGTTGTCAAATTTATTTGTATAGGTTTGTACAAATTTGTGTCATGATTGTTGAAACATTTCCCATTTTGATTGCTATCTCCACCAACAACTCAGGTTGGGCTCTGAGCACTGGGAAATGCCTTCTGCTGGTTTTCTCTGAGACCTGAAGCTGGGGGCTCCTCCACTTCCTCTAGGATCCCTCTTTGATCGTCACTGCTTTTGACAGCATTTGAGCCTATTTCATAGTTGGGGTTTCAGGTGTTTAACATTCCCATAAACTTAAAAAATAAACTTTAAAGAGAACAGCAAAACATACATACAAAATTGCTCGAATCATCATTGTATAGATCTAGGTCTTACCACAAATTCTCCATACAATTATAAACAATAGCCACATCAAGGAAGAAAAGGTTATCAGCATCTTTATCAAGCTTATTCCATTCAATAAGTCACTTCTCTACTAAAGTAACCACTCTCCTGGATTATACCATTGTCAACAAATAAGAGGCATCAACTGCCAGGGAATCGGAAAATGTGTATTTGAGGTCTTAGGAATTGCAATTTGAGAGACACAGATTCAATTAGAAACCCAAATGTGCTCCAAAGAGTACAAATGAAGCAGGGGTTTACAAAGGCAAAAACCACAAACTTTCATAGATTGTTTGAAACAATTAATGATTGGTTCTAATGAGGAGAAGGCTTACTTGCCAGTATGTGATGGGTTCATGGACTGCACCTGACTGTCTGTTGTCCAAAGAGGAAATGCTCCAGGATGTGGTTTCTGTGGGTCAAAAGTTCAGTTGGCATTCACTTGTGAATGTGGATAATCCCCACTGCTTTGATGGCCTTCCAGCTCTATTTTAGAAGCACTGACATGTGTTACTCCATTTTGTAATCATTCTCCACACCATAAATCAGTTCGGTCTGTTTTTGAATCCATATACATGAAATCATAAGTCTCTACTCTTTTGAGTCTGGCTTGTTTTGCTCAACTTCTTTGTTGGTGAGATTCATCCATGTTTATGTGCATAGCAATAGTTCATTCATTTTCATTTCTGCATAATATTCTATTCTCCAATTTTGATTTCTCTGCCAGTAGAGTCTGCCTAAAGCCCGACTCAGCTTCTTGGACTCTCAGCCACCACTCCCAACTTGACAAGTACTTTGAAGCATGGCATTATTCAATATTGGGCTCACATACCTGAGATTTCCCTCTTTCTAAATTCTGGTCCCATCAAGTCCTCTCTGCCTTGATAGCTCTCCATGGCCTTCAAGTGGATATTCTTACGTACTGACCAACTTTGGTAGTTGTTCTTGGTGGAGTGTTGGTCTGAACCAGGCTCGTCTGCAATCAATGGAGCTGGAATACTGTCCAGTTTTGTTTAATACAGATTTGGAGTTTCTGAGTCTTTATGCCCTAGTTGCCTTGACTGCATTCTGAGAGGAGGGGAGGAAATATGCATAATTTAATCAATATGTTCAATCCAGTAGGAAACAAACTATCTAATGGATCTTAACTGACCAAAAATACAGCCCTTCCTGCTCATAGATGAACAGGGCCAAGGTCCATAGAATTTCATTTTAACTCATGGCTTAGACAAGCCATAGTTGTTGCAGATTACTCTGACTAGGTGTCTGTAAGCTAAAGAAAAATGTAGATGGTAGGAGTTTCTACAGTTTTCTGGAAGGATGCTGTATTTTACTGTGGAAGTCATCATTTGTAATTGTTGCTAATCTGACTTTTTATTGACAAATTAGTTAGTTTAGCCTTAATGTTACATTGGAAGATGGTTAACTTAGCCCTGGCATGTAGTTGTGTATATTGGCATTAGCAGTGGTTTGGATTTTCAGTGTTCCCCTAATTAGGCTTTAAGACATGTGTGCATTGCAGTGCAAATCAGAGTGGTGCATGTCCCTGTAAGGGCAACTGAAGACTATAGATACATTTATACATATCTCTGTTTGCCTATGTTAGTTTGCCTACATCTTTGACATGTACAGTTCTAGAGAGTTTGACAACTCTCAGTAGCATATAGAATGGTCCTTGATCTTAAAAATTTCCCTCTGAATCCTCTTTATCACTCCTTTCTCCACCACAAGACACTACTAATCTGTTACATATATATTTATCTTTTCCAGAATGCCGTATGAATGGAGTCATATAACATATAACTTTTTGGGTCTGACTACTTTCACTTAGTAAAATTCATTTAAGATTTATCCAGGAAGACTTTTGACTTCTGCTTCCACATGTAGGGAGCTTGGAAGTTGCCACTCTAGCCTAACAAGTAAAAAGTTGAACTGACTGACTGAAAAATCAGTAACTCTTACTGTATCTATAAATGAAAGGAGGACAGAGGGAAAACTACTTCCCCCAAGATTGGAGAGACAAACAGGTGATACAGGGGGTTGTGGCTTCCCAGAGGAGAGGCTCATGAGCAGAACTGCCACAGGAACCATGCCAGGGTAGAAAAACCTGAAAAGTAATTGACAAATTGCTGGAAGGTCAGCGTGGACAAGTCTGAGGGTTAAAAATGCCATGGGGATCCAGTCCTAGGGGAACCCTACAATACAAAATTTACCCCCAGGAGCTCAATCCAATTCCCACAGGAAACAGAGCAAAATCCCCTCATGCTTCCAGAAAGTGGAGGAGGAAAGGAACCATTTTGAAATATGCCACTGCACTCTGCTCTAAACAAGGCCTTCCCCTCAGAAGAAATTAGTTAATCAGAGCCCAACCTGCTGGGGTATTTTCAGAGCCTAACTGACCCAGGGAAAAGGAAATACCCAGCTCTAGTCAACTCTAGCCTTCCACATGAGAGAGAGGAAATACATAACTCCAATCCACTTTAGCCATAATGTCCCACCTGAGGTGGGTGAAGAAAACTGAGAAACAATTGTAAAGCTTGCAGTCCTGAGGCACAGGCTCACTGGAAGACAGAGAGCTACTAATGGGACTATACAATGCTTCCTCTCTCCCACATACCTTGCCATTACATTCCCAAAAGCCTATTTACAGCAGTTCCTTTTACTTGCTATATCATGTTTGGCTATAAAGTAAAAATTACAAGCTACACCAAAAGAGAAAAACACAATTTGAAGAGACAGGGAAAGCATCAGAATCAGACATGGCAGAGATATTGGAATTATTACACCAAAAATTTTAAATAATTATGATTAATATGCTAAAGGGTTTAATGGATAAACAGACAGCATGCAAGAACAGATGGGCAATGTAATCACAGAGATGGAAATCCTAAGAAAGAACCAAAACTAAGTGCTAAAGATCAAAAACACTGTAACAGAGATGATGGCTTTGTTATTAGACTGGACATGGTTGAGGAAAGAGTCTCTGTACTTGAAGCTATGCCAAGAGAAACTGCAAAGACTCAAAATAACAAAACAGACTATCCAAGAACTGTGGGACTACTAAAAAAGGTATAGCATATGAGTAATTGGAATATCATAAGGAGAAAAAAGAGAGAAAAGAACAGAAGAAATATGTGAAACTATTCTGACTGAGAATTTTCCCAAATTACTGCCAAACACCAAACCACAGACCCAGGAAGCTCAGAAAACACCATGAAGGATATCACAACAAAATACACCTAGGCATATCATTTTCAAGCTATGGAAAATCAGAGATAAAGAAAAATTCCTGGGGGCCAGCCCAGGGACATAGTGGTTAAGTTTGCACACTCCACTTCAGAGGCCTAGGGTTTGCAGGTTCAGATCCCAGGTGCAGGCCTAGCACTGCTCCTCAAGCCATGCTGTGGCAGCATCCCACATACAAAATAGGGGAAGATTGGCACAGATGTTAGCTCAGCAACAATCTTCCTCAAGTAAACAGAGGAAGATTGGCAACAGGTGTTAGCTCAGGGCCAATCTTCCTCACACACAAAAAAACACAGATTGTCAATTGTCTAAAGGCAATAATTAAAAAACAAGGCCCAACTATATGTTGTCTACAAGAAACTCACTTTAAATACAAATAAGCATATACATTATAAGTAAATGGATGGAGAAAAATACACCATGCTAACCAAAAGAAAGCGGGAGTAACTATATTAATTTTGAACTGAACAGACTTCAAATAAGAAAAGTTATCAGGGATAAAGAAGGACATTACCTAATGATAAAAAGGTCAATTCTCCAAGAAGACGTGATTCTTTACCAGTGAGCACATAAAAACAGTGTCAGACTACATGAAAAACTGATAAAACTGCAAGAGGAAATAGATGAGCCCACTATTATAGTTGGAGACTTCAAAACCCCTCTCAGGAATGGACAGGCCAGCAGGCAGAAGTCAGTAAGGATGCACTTGAACTCAACCACACCATCAATCAACTGGATGTAACTGAGATCTAGAGACTACTCCATACAACACTAGCAGAATACACATTCTTCTTATGCTCACACGGAACATTCACCAAGATGGACCAAATTCTAGGCCATAAAACACAGAGTAACAAATTTAAAATTGCAATCATAGAAGGTCTGCTCTCAAACAACAATTGAATTAAACTAGAAATCAATAACAGAAAAATAACTGGAAAATCCCAAAATGCAGTGGAGATTAAACACTCTTCCAAATTATATGAGTCAAAAATGAAATCTTAAGAGAAATTTAAAAATATTTTGAAGTAAATGAAAATGAAAACATGACTTATCAACACTTGTGTGATGCAGTGCAAGGAGAGCTTAGAAAGAAATGTGTAGCATTGAATGCATATATTAAAAAAGAAGAAAGATATAAAATCAGTAATTTAAATATCCATCTTAGGAAACTAGAAAAAGAACACCAAATCAAATCCAAATTAAGCAGAAGATAAGAAATAATCAGAATTAGAGCATAAATCAATGAAGTTGAAAACAGGAAATCAATAGAGAAAATCAACAAAACCAAAACGTGCTTTTTGGAAAAGATCAATAAAATTGATATGCCTCTATCTAGGCTAACTAGTAAGAAAAGAGAATGGATACAAATTACCAGTGTCAGAAATGAAAGACGAGATATCACTGAAGATCCTACTGGCATTACAAAGATGACAAAAGAATGCTATGAGCAACTCTATGACCACAGACTTGATAACGTAGATGAGATGGACCACTTCCTGAAACACAATTTGCCAAAATTCACACAGAAGAAATAATCTGAATAGACCTATGTCCATTAAAGAAATGGAATCAATAATTAATACCATTCCAAAACAGAACACACCAGGCCTAGATTGGTTCACTGGTGAATTCTACCAAACACTTAAGGAAGAAATTATACCAATTTTCTACAATCTCTCTCAAAGGATAGAAGGAGAGGGAATACTTCCTAATTTATTCTCTGAGGCTATCATTATCCTGATACCAAAACCAAAGACACCATGAGAACAGGAAACTGCACAACAGTACCGCTCATGAACATACATGCAAAAGTCCTCAACAAAACATTAGCAAATAAAATCTATAATGCATAAAAAGAACTATACACCGTGACCAAGTAGGGTTTATCCTAGGTGTGCAAGGCTGGTTCAACATTTGAAAATCAATTAATGTAATCCATCACATCAACAGGTTAAAAAGGAAAAGTCATATGATATATCAATAGATGCAGAAAAGGCATGTGACAAAAACTAACATCCATTCATGATAAAAACTCTAGGTATATTGGGAATAGACAGAAACATCCTCAACTTGAAAAAGATTATCTGCAAAAAATGCACACCTAAAATCATAATTAATGGTGAGAAACTTGAAGCTTTCCTACTAAGATCAAGAACAAGGCAAGGATATACCCTCTCAACATTCCTTTGCAGTGTCATACTGGAAATCCTAGCTAACGCAATAAGACTTGTAAAAAAGGAAATAAAAGGGATACAGATTGAGAAGAAAGAAATAAAGCTTCTATGCTGGCAGATAACATGGTTTTCTTTGTAGAAAATCCAAAGAATCAACCCAAAACTCCTAGAACTAACAACTAACAAGTGATTATAGCAGATTGCAGGATATAAAGTTAATATTAAAAAGTCACTAACTTTTCCATACACCAGCAAGAAAGAAGTGGAAGTTTAAACTTAAAACGTGATCTCATTGACATTAGTTACCCCCCAAAATGAAATAGTTAAGTATAAATCTAACAAAATATGTACAAGATCTATATGAGGAAAACTATAAAACTCTGATGAATGACACCAAACTAATTAAATAAAGAGATATTCTATGTTCATGGATAGGAAGGTTCAGTATTTTCAAGATGTCAGTTCTTCCCAACTTAATCTACACATTCAGTGCAATCCCATGAAAATCCAAGCAAGTTATTGTATAGATATCAGTAAGCTGATTATAAAGCTTACATGGAGAGGCCAAAGAACCAGAATAGTGAAGAAAATATTGAAGGAAAAAACCAACATTGGAGGCTGACCCTACCTTACTTCATGACTTAGTAAAAAGTCATTAAAACAGTGTGGTATTGGTGAAAGAATAGACAAATAGATTAACGGAGCAGAAAACAGAGCTCAAAAATAGACCCACATAAATATAGTCTACTAATCTTTGATAAAGGAGCAAAGGCAATACAATGGCGCAAAGATAGTCTTTCAATAAATGGTGCTGGAACAACTGGACATCCACATGCAAAAAAATGAATCTAGACACAGACCTTTTACCTTTCAAAAAAATTAACTCAAAGTGGATCATAGCCCTAAATGTAAAACATAAAACTCCTAAAAGATAACATAGGAGAAAACCTAGATGACCTTGGGTACGGCGATGATATGTTAGATACAACATCAAAGGCATGATCCGTGAAAAAAATCATTGATAAACTGGACTTCAATAAAATTTAAAATTTCTGCTCTGTGAAAGACAATGTTAAGAGAATGAGAAGACAAGCCACAGACTGAGAGGAAATGTTTGAAAAAGACCAAATGATAAAGAAGTGTTATCCAAAATATACAAGGAACTCTTAAGAATCTACAGTGAGAGAACAAAGAGCCTGTTTGAAAGATGGGCCAAAGACCTTAACAGACACCTCACCAAATAAGATGTACAGATGGCAAATAGCCATATGAAAAATGCTCCTCATCATGTAGTATCAGGGAAATTTAAATTAAAACAGCAATGAGATACCACAACACACTTATTAGAATGGCCAAAATCTGGAACACTGACAACACCAAATGCTGGTGAGAATATGGAGCAACTGGAAATCTCACTCGCTGCTGGTGGGAATACAAAATCGTGTAGCCACTGTGGAAGACAGTTTGGCTGTTTCGTACAAAACCAAACATACCCTTACCATAGGAGCTAGCAATCACACTCCATAGTATTAGCCAAAGGAGTTGAAAATTTACATCCACACAAAAACATGCAAACAGATGTTTGCAGCAGCTTTATTCATTATTGCCAAAACATGGAAGCAATCAAGATATCCTTCAGTAGGTAAATGGATAAATAAACTGTGGTACATCCAGACAATGGAATATTATTCAGCACTAAAAAGAAATGAGCCATCAAGCCATGAAAAGACATGGAGTAATCTTAAATTCATATTACTAAATGAAAGAAGCCAATCTGAAAAGGCTACATACTATATGATTCCAACTATATGACATCCTGGAAAAGAGAAAACTATGAAAACAGTAAAAAGACCAACGGTTGCCAGGGGTTGGGGTAGGGGTTAAGATTGAACAGGTGGAGCATAGAAGATTTTTAGGGCAGTGACAATACTCTGTGTGATATTATAATGATGAATACATGGCATTATACATTTATCCAAACTCATAGAATGTACACCACCAAGAATAAACCCTAATGCAAACTGTGGCCTTTGGATGATTACGATCTGTGAGTGTAAATTCATCAATTGTAACACTTTCACCAGTCTGGTGAGGGATGTTAACAGTGGGAGAAGCTGTACGTGTGTGGGGGCAGAGGGTAGATGGGAAATTTCTATTAATTTTGCTGTGAACCTAAAGCTGCTATAAAAAGTAAAGTTGTAAAAAGACAAAAACAAAACAAACAAAAAATGTTCAGCCAGTTTGTTACATGAATAGTTCCTTTTTTTAATCATTGAATAGTATTACAGTGTATGATGTACTGTGTTTGTTTATCCTTCCACTGTTGAAGGAGATCTGGATTGTTTACCATTTTTAATGATTACAAATCAAGTTGCTATAAACATTCACCTGCAGTTGACCTGTGGAAATAAGTTTTCAATTCATTGGGGTAAATATCTAGTAGTGTGATCACTAGAGTATATGTTAAGTGTATGTTTAACTTGTAGCAGACTTCCAAACTATCTTCCAAATTGGCTTTACCAGTTCTCATTCTCATCGGATATGACTGAGAGATCCTGGTGTTCCATATCCTTGCTAGCTCTTTTTATTGTCATTTAAAAAAATATTTTTAGCTATGTTAGTATCTCATTGTGCCTTTAGCTTGTATTTACCTAACGACAAGTGATGTTAAGCATCTTTCTATGTGTTTATTTGCCATCCGTTATCTTCTTTGGTGATGATCTTTCAGTCAATTATTAAATAGGGATTTTTTATTTTCCAGTTGTTTTTTAATTTTTTTAAGTTTTTTAAATTTTTTATTTTTTTAATTGCAGTAATATTGGGGTACAACATTATATAGCTTTCAGATGTACATGGTAATATATTTCAACTTCTGTGCAGATTATATCATGTTCACTACCCAGAAAGTAATTATAGTCCATCCCCTCACATGTGAGCCTAATCACTCCTTTTGCCCTCCACGCCCCTTCCCCTATGGTAATCACCAATCCAATCTCCATTGCTATGTGTTTCTTTGTCTTTGTTTTTATCTTCTACTTATGAATGAGATCATATGGTATTTGACTTTCTCCCTCTGACTAATTTCACTCAGCATAATACCATCAAGGACCATTCATGTTGTCACAAATGGCTGAATTTCATCATTTCTTATGACTGAGTAGTATTCCATTGTGTATAAATACCACATCTTCTTTATCCATTTGTCCCTTGGTGGGCACCTAGGTTGCTTCCAAGTCTTGGCTATTGTGTATAATGCTGCAATGGACATAGGGATGCAAGTATCGTTATGCCTTTGAGTTATCAAGTTCTTTGGATAAATACCCAGCAGTGGGATAGCTGGATCATATGGTAGATCTATTCTTAATTTTCTGAGGATACTCCATACTGCTTTCCATAGTGGCTGCACCAGTTTGCACTCCCACCAGCAGTGAACAAGGGTTCCCTTCTCTCCACATCCTCTCCAACATTGGTTGTTTCCTGTCTTGTTAATTATAGCCATTCTGACTGGCGTGAGGTGAAACCTCATTGTAGTTTTGACTTGCATTTCCCTGATAGCTAATGATGTTGAGCATCTTTTCATATGCCTGTTGGCCACCCGGATATCTTCTTTGGAGCAATCTCTGTCAGATCTTTTGCCCATTTTTTAATTGGGTTGTTGGGTTTTTTGTTGTTGAGCTGTATGAGTTCTTTGTATATTTTGGATATTAACCCCTTATCTGATACATGATTTGCAAATATCTTTTCCCAATTGTTAGGTTGCCTTTTCGTTTTGTTGATGGTTTCCTTTGCTGTGCAGAAACTTTTTAGTTCAATGTAGTTCCATTTGTTCATTTTTTCTTTTGTTTCCTTTGCCCAGTCAGACATGGGACTTGAAAATATGCTGCTAAGACCCATGTCAAAGAGCATACTGTCTATGTTTTCTTCTAGAAGTTTCATGGTTTCGGGTCTTACATTCAAGTCTTTAATCCATTTTCAGTTGATTTTTGTGCATGGCGTAAGGCAATGGTCTACTTTCATTCTTTTGCATGTGGCTGTCCAGTTTTCCCAACACCATTTATTGAAGAGACTCTCCTTTTTCCATCGTATGCTCTTGGCTCCCTTGTTGAATATTAGCTGTCCATAAATGCATGGGTTTATTTCTTGGCTCTCGACTCTGCTCCATTGATCTGTGTGTCTGTTTTTGTGCCAGTACCATGCTGTTTTGGTTACTATGGCTTTGTAGTATATTTTGAAATCAGGGAGTGTGATACCTCCAGCTTTCTTCTTTTTCCTCAGGATTCTCTTGGTTATTCAGGGTCTTTTGTTGTTCCATATAAATTTTAGGATTCTTTGTTCTATTTCTGTGAAAAATGTTGTTGGAACTTTGAAAGAGATTGCCTTGAATCTGTAGATTGTTTTAGGAAGTATGGACATTTTAACAATCCTAATTCTTCCAATCCAAGAGCACGGAATATCTTCCCATTTCTTTGTGTCTTCTTTGATTTCTTTCAACAATGTTTTATAGATTTTGGTGTACAGATCTTTCACCTCTTTGGTTAAGTTTATTCCTGGGTATTTTATTCTTTTTGTTGCAATTGTAAATGAGATTGCATTCTTGATTTCTCTTTCTGTTACTTAATTGTCAGTGTATAGAAAAACAACCGATTTTTGTGTGTTGATTTTGTATCCCGTGACTTGACTGTATTCATTTATTGTTTCTAAAAGTTTTTTAGTGGATTCTTTAGGGTTTTCTATATATAAAATCATGTCTCCTGCAAAGAGTGACAATTTCACTTCTTTTCCAATTTGGGTCCCTTTTATTTCTTTTTCTTGCCTGATTTCTCTGGCTAGGACTTCCAATACAATGTTAAATAAGAGTGGTGACAGTGGGCATCCTTGTCTGGTTCCTGTTCTTAGAGGGATAGCTTTCAGTTTTTCTCCATTGAGAATGATATTTGCTGTTCCATGGGCATTTGAAAAGAATGTGTATTCTGTGGTTTTTGGATAGAATGTTCTGTATATATCTACTAAGTCCATCTGGTCTAATGTGTCCTTTAAGGCCAGTGTTTCCTTATTGATCTTCTGTTTGGATGATCTATCCATTGATGTAAGTGGAGTGTTAAAGTCCCCTACTATTATTGTGTTACTATTTCTCCTTTTATGTCTGTTAATAATTGCTTTATATATTTAGGTGCTCCTATGTTGGGTGCATAGATATTTACAAGTGTTATATTTTCTTGTTGGATTGTTCCCTTTATCATTATGTAGTGCCCTTCTTTGTCCTTTGTTACAGTTTTTGTTTTAAAGTCTATTTTGTCTGATATAAGCATTGCTACCCCCACTTTCTTTTCTTTGCCATTTGCATGGAATATGTTTCTCCATCCTTTCACTTTCAGTTTGTGAGTGTCTTTAGGTCTGAAGTGTGTCTCTTGTATGCAGCATATACATGGGTCTTGGTTTTTTATCCAATTGGTCACCCTATGTAATTTGATTGGAGCATTTAGTCTATTGACATTTAAAGTAGCTAATGATAAATATGTATTTATTGCCATTTTGTTACTTTTTTCTGGGTGTTTTAGTAGTTTTTCTCTACTCCTTTCTTTTTCTCTTCCTCTCTTCCCTTGTGGTTTGATGGCTATGGTTAGTAATATGTTTGATTTCTTTTGTCTTTCTTTTTTGCTTACTTATTATAGGTTTCTGATTTGTGATTACCATGAGGATCCTATTTAATATTCTATGCATCTAACAGTCTATATTGAGTTGATAGACTCCTTAGCTTGCCCTCTTTCTAAAAGCTCTACTTTTTCACTCCTCTCCTCCCACATTTTATGTTTTTGAAATCATATATAGTCTCTTGTTTAGTGTGTGTCTATCCATTACGCTTTCATCATTGAAATGGGTTATTTTAGTACATTTATCTTTTAACCTTCATATTATCTTCACAGGTAGTTTATCTGCTACCTTTACTATATTGTTTACCTTTACAAGTGATTTTATTGCCTGGGGTTTTTTTGTTTTTCTTGTTTTTTGATAATTTTTTTATCTCTATTTGTGGTCATTGCTTTCCCACTTAAGTAAGTCCCTTCAGCATTTCTTGTAGAACTGGTTTCTTGGTGATAAACTCCTCTAATTTTTGCTTGTCTAGAAAGCACTTTATCTCTCCTTCCATTCTGAATGACACCCTTGATGGATAGAGTATTCTTGGCTGTAGGTTTTTTCCTTTTAGCACTTTAAATACGTCATGCCATTCTCTTCTCGCCAGCAGGGTCTCAGCTGAGAAGTCCACTGATAGCCTTATGGGCTTTCCTTTGTATGTCACTTGTGGCCTTTCTCTTGATGCTTCTAGGATTCTTTATCTTTAATTTTTGATATTTTAATTATAATATGTCTTGGTGTGGGCCTCGTTGGGCTTATCTTGTTTGGAGCTCTCTGTGCTTCCTGAACTTGGATGTCCATTTCTTTCCTTAGGTTAGGAAAATTTTCATCTATTATTTCTTCAAATAAATTTTCTGTTCCTTTGTCTCTCTCTTCTCCCTCTGGGACACCCATAATCTGAATGTTAGCACACTTGATATTTTCCCAGAGTTCCCTTAGACTGTTCTCATTCTGCCTAATTCTTTCTTCTTTTTTCTGTTCAGCTTGGGTGATTCCCTCTAGTCTTTCCTCTAGCTTGCTGATCCATTCTTCTGCATCCTCTACCCTGCTATTGAGTCCCTCTAGTGAATTTTTCACTTCCAGTATTGTATTCTTCATTTCTGATTGGTTCTTTTTTATGTCTTGCAGTCCTTTGCTGATGACCTCACCATGTTCATCTAGTCTTCTCCCAATATCTGTGAGCATCCTTATGATATTTTGTTTGAACTCTTTGTCAAGTAGGTCACTTATTTCTGTTTCATTTAGTCCTTTTTCTGGGGCTTTGTCCTGTTCCGTTGCTTGGAAAGTATTCCTTTGTCTCTTCATTGTGCCTCTTTCTCTGTGCTTATTTCTATGTATTAGGTGAGTCAGCTATGTCTCTTGATCTTGGAGAAGTGGCCTTATGTATGAGATGCCTTATGAGGCCCAGCAGTGTGCTTCCCTCTCATCACCAGTCCAAATGATCCAGGAGTGACCCCTTTGTGGGCTACTTGTGTTTTTCTGCTATGACAGGGTTGCTGTTACTGCAGGTACCCAAGGAGTCTAGTCTTTCCTTCTCTGGCAAGCTGTTTGTAAATCCGGTTTGGGAAGCCTCAGCACCATTGGCTACAAAGTCTATCAGCACCCTCCCATTGCAGTTTTCCTCTTAATTGGGTTGGTACCCAGAGTAGCTGGTTGCTAGGCTCAGGGGCTTACAGTTGCGATAGGCCTCAGGCCTACAAGGCTGTTGTCAGCTCTCTTAGGAGTGCAGCTGAGTGGGCCTGGCCCTAGGCATGGGAGCACTCAATTGTTTCAGGCTTTGGAAGGTGGGGCTGATCCTTTTTATGGCTATTTGTGAAGCACAGGTCTTCTGCCCCTGATAAGCCTCACCCCCCCCCACAGGACCACACAAACTGTCAACACAGTCCTGGTCCATGCACACTTCTCAACCCCCTGGAACATACGCCAATGCTACACTGCAGAGGCCCCCACCTCTCCACCAATGGCCCCCACAGTTCAACTGGTCCTAACACAGGCTCTGCCCCACAGAGGTGGACACACTCGCCTGCCTATAGAGGATCAAGGCACCCAGTCAATACAGGCTGAAAAGTAGCCGGAGGGCTTGCTGTTAGGTGGGGCCAGTCCCTAGGGTGGGCTGCCTGCCCTGGCTGAACTGGATTAAATCTGTACTCTAGTGCACATGGCAGACCCCTTGGCTAACAGGCCAAGTGAAGAACGTCAACCATGCCCACTGGGCCCTGTGTCAGCACGCCTGCACCAGGTCAGAACAATGGCCCCCACCAATGTTTCAGTCTCCGGAGAGATCCCTCCTCTCACCAAGATGCCCCCAGAGCCCACCAGATGAGTCTCATTTCACCAAAGGACTGTCAGCCTTCTCTCTGGTGATTTTAGGTTGCTGCAATGAGTGAGTTTGTGCGTGGGCCCTTTAAGACCCAGGTCTTTTTGGCTTTCAGCTGATAGCTTTTCTGGGGGTATCCTCACTGCAGTTAATAGCCAGCAAAGCCAGGCAGTAAGACCCTCGTCTGGGTTGGGCTGAGTCTGAAGGATGCTTATAGCAGTATCGGCCCCGCTCTGGACCTCACTCCTCTAGGAAGGGCTGCGTACCTTAAGGTGGCTCCCGCCTGGCCAGCTGAGAAGCTCCGCTGCTCCCAAAGGTGGCTTTTTTCCTCTCCAGCAGGAATTTCTGCCTCTTCCACCTTAGTCAGGACTGTCCCTTGTTGTGGGGGCTCTTTATATCCAGTTTTCAGTTCTCTATCCAGGATAATTATTCCAAAAATAGTTGTAACCTGGTTGTGTTCATGGGAGGAGAAGAGTTCAGAGTCTGTTTACACTGCCATCTTGATGAGATATCTGGAATTACCTATTTCTGCCTTCTGCATCTCACCAAACTGTTGTCATGATGCTAAGCTAGGTGCATAGACTAAGGTACGAGATTCACATTTTTCTATCTGAAAAGCAATTGCTCTGGGGAACTATTGTTGAAGATGATGTTAAGTGAGGAAATTGGTATTTTTGCCAGTATTTTTGACATTGTTAAACTACTTTTGAAACTTTTAAAGAAAAACAAAGATAGTTATTATCTTAAAGGCATTATTGTTATGGCACCCACATCTTGGAATTACTTGATCTGCTACTATATGTTCTCAAATTTGTTGCAACTTATTGTGGAGAACATTATTATTAAATGCAATTGCAAGAAAAATGCACAAATATTGTTGTATCTCCTTTCTCTGTCTCAAACTTTTAATCATTATTTTCCAAAGAGAAATGAAAAACTTTAAAGAAAAATAATCAGATAAAAGAAGCATTGCTTTATAGAATCCCAGAACAATATTTAATTCAAATTTTGGTTTTAACAGGCATGTAAATTATTTGATACTCCTCCCTTCCAGAAGTGGGGCTTAATTCCCTCCTTTTGAGTGTGGGCTGTACTTAAGGACTTACCGCTAACTCGTACAGTAAGGCTGATGAAATGGTGTGTGACTCTGGGTCTAGGACATAAAACACATTGCACCTTCCATTTTGGTCACTCTCTCTCTCTCAGATCACTTGCTTTGAGAGAAGTCAGCTATCTAGTCATTAGCCACTTTATGGGAAAGTCCACAAAGCTAAGATCTGGGGCCTCCTGGGACCATCCAAGGACAAGAGGCCTCTTCCAACAGCCATATGAACGACACATGTTTCCTGTAAATCCTTCAACCGCAGTCAAACCATGAGATGATACAACTTGACTGCAACCTTGAAAGAGGCCTTGAGCCTGAAGGAGTCTGGTAAACCTCTCCGAGATTCCCGACCCTGGGAAATTGTGGGAGATAATACATGTCTGTTGTTTTGAGATGCTAAGTTTTGAGTAATTTGTTATGCTGTGGTACAGTAATGTGGTACATAACTGTCGAAAGAGAGAAGGAATGATTGCACTTTGCTTTCTTTAAATTACTTGTAAGATATTAAACATGTCATTTGGTTTTAATATTTAAGAAGAATTTCCACGGTTAAGAGACATGATCAAACATCAATGTAGGTGCTGCTGGGAAGGTATTTTGCAGATGTAACTAAGGTCTCAAATCACTTGACCTTAAGACAAGGAAATTCTCCTGAGTTGGACTGTCCTAACCAGGTAAGCACATGAAATGACTGGGTTACTCCTGAGGAAAGAGACTCAAAGCATCAGAGGGCTTCAACGTGGGAGATTTTCTCAATTATGGGTTTTGAAAGTGGAGGTCACATGGCAAAGAATGCTGGGGACCACAAGATGTTGCAAGCAGCCTTCCTCCAGCTCCTAAAGGAAACAGGGTCTTCAGTCCTACAATTGGAAAAAACTGAATTCTGCTAACAGTCTCTCTATAAGCTTAGAGGAGCATCCTGAGCTCAAGATGAGAGCACAACTTTGTGAAACTATGAACAGAGAACCCACCCACACCATACCTGGATTTCTCACTAAGGAACTGTAAGCAAATAAGTGGGCATTATTTCGAGCCACTACGTCATGGAAATTTTTATGAAGTAATAAAAACCCAATTCACAGGCTCACTGTGTAACAGATAAGAACATCACATTTATTCCACTGGAATGAATTTATGGACTGATATGCACACTAATTACATGTAAGAAAATCTTATCTGACTTTTTTGTATTTTTTATTTTATGACTTTTATGTAATACAATCAAAATTTAATACAATTATATTTCATTCATTCATTCAACAACAACAAATCCTATTATGTGCCAGGAATGTCTTCATATGATGGGGATACAGCTTTGACTTAAACAGCCCAAAGCCCCTGTGCTCATGTGTGTTACATTCTAGAGGCTTCGCAAGAGTGAGACGGAGCCATTGGGGTGTTTTAGTAAAGAAATGACATTAGGAGGCAGGTGAGCCAGGTGGCGCGGGTGCCACAATTCAGGCCTGAGAAGGTGGTGGAGACTACAGGGAGAACAGGGGCCAAGGGGTGAGAGGGACAGAGAAGGCCCGGAGGAGCAGGAGTGAGGAAAAGAAGCAGAAGTAAAGAATTCTAAAGCACGGGGTCGGCCCGGTGGCACAGTGGTTAAGTTCGCATATTCCACTTCTCAAGGCCCGGGGTTCACCGGTTTGGATCCCGGGTGCGGACATGGCACCGTTTGGCAAGCCATGCTGTGGTAGGCATCCCACATATAGAGTAGAGGAAGATGGGCATGGACGTTCGCTCAGGGCCAGTCTTCCTCAGCAAAAAGAGGAAGATTGGCAGTAGTTAGCTCAGGGCTGATCTTCCTCAAAAAAAAAAAAAATACTAAAGCAGTGGAATTCTCAGATTTAAGCATACATATTGCATTAATGATCTTTAATAAATACATCTACAGAGCCTAGCAGAGTTTCTTGCATTTGGTATTTAATACTGTTATAAGAAATTTCCATTTAGTGACATATGTAGGAAAGCCGTGGTGGCTTATTCCTGATTCAGCCTGAACTTTATGTGGGAAAAAAAATTTTATGATTTATGGCCTGCCAAACATGGGCTGTACATCTGCTTTAAACATTATCCTAAAGTAAAGAATGTACTCTTTGAAGATAGGGGTGCATGCCTCCCTCCCTATGACCCCAATTCCTGTACTCCTTTGAAGAGAAGTTTCTCTTTCCAGTAGCCAGGGTCATGTTGACCTGCTGTGTACATGCTAATGTGTGACAAAATGTCCTTGAAACCTGAAGAGAACGTACCCCTGTCACACTCGCTGTATGTTCTTTGTTCTGAAATGGTATGTAAGTGGTGATAAAAGCCAGCCTCTCCAGAGCATTTTCTTCCTTGGTGAAGGCTGCACTCCCAGGCTAATTCTCAGCTTTGCCCGAATAAAACTCTTCTATTCTTTACTACAGATTGATTATTGATTATTTGCATTAACATTTCTTGGTGTCTGGAACTCCAAAGCATAGAGAGGATCAATTGACAACTGACAAAAGTAGAAGATGAAGGGATGTTTGCAAGACACCATGGGTCCTGTTGGGTGACATTAAACACTAATGTGCTTGTCTCTATTGCAAATAAACTATCTAAAGCCTTACAAAGAAAAAAAGTCACTAAGGTTATGAATGTACAACTCCAACTGCTTAGCACCCCAATTAAGGCACCTTTTTCAAACCCTGACCAAAGACAAAATGATCACACTCATCATTATTGCCAAAATACCTGGTCATTTCCAACAAATCAAATGAGACTTAGAATATGGCAAAGTCAAAAAGGAATAGAGGTGTTCTGAGGACTATGAGAGGGCACTTCTCTCCTCCTCCCCAATACCTTAAGGGAAACTGAAATAATCTATCATAGGAGAAATGTCAAAGACCCTTCTAGATACTGGGGCTACATCGTTCTTAACCCTATACTTGTTCATTGCCTTCTCCCTTGGAGTAAACAATCAGTTCTAATGGTAGTGGTTTCCAATTTACCAATGCAAGTCTTTAAATCAAGGCCAATAACCTTTCAAATAGGAACCATCACAGGGAAATATGTGTTTCTCCTGGTAAAATGTGCCCCAATTCATTTGATAGGATGAGACCTATTGGAAGCATACAATGTTCATACTGCCTTTTCACAAAAGGGTGAAATTCTTCTAGATTTAGAAAATTTGAATGCTGATCAAAATTTAGTTACTGAAAAATTGATGGTTATGAAATGAATGGCTCAGATATAACAAATGAAAATCGATGAACTGTTATTGCAAGTGCCTAAAGAATTAGGGTCATCTTCTTCTTCAGATACTGGAAAGATTAAATCAGCCACTCCTATTAAGGTGACCGTTGACAACTCTGAGCCTCTACCTAACATTCAACAATACCCACTTAAACCAGCGGCATTAAAAGGAATAAGACCTATTGTTCAGGAATCTCTTGAGATAGGACTTATAATTCCTTGTACTAGTCCTTGTAATACACCTATTTTAGCAGTATGTAAGCCAGATGGGAAAAGTTGGTGATTTGTTGAAGATCTGAGAGCTGTGAAGAATATAGTGATCCCTCAATGTCCTGTGGTCCCAAATCCACACACTTTGCTCTCAGCCATTCCAGCTGAGAGCAGCTGATTTTCAGTTGATTTATGCAGCACCTTCTTTAGTGTCCCAGTAGAAAAAGACAGTCAATACCTTTTTGCCTTTACTTGGGAAGATCACCAGTATACCTCGGCAGTTATGTCACAGGGCTATACTGAAAGCCCTACTTACTTTTCTCAAATACTCAAGGCTGATTTAGCTAACGTAGATTTCCCTAATGGCTCTAGCTTAATTCAGTATGTAGATGACTTTCTTTTATATTCCAAACTAAATGAGACTCCCAAAAGGACACCAATCTACCTTTTACAACACCTAGCCTCTAAAGTACATAAGGTTTCCAAAGATAATCTCTAATTTCATTTACCTATTGTAAAATATTTGGAGCACCTAATATCTAAAGATTCACTATTGATTGATTCTGAAAGAATTCAAAGAGTTTTGGCTTTTTCTCTCCCCAAAACAAAAAAGCAGTTGAGGGAATTTCTAGGACTGACTGGATACTGCAGGAATTAGGTATCTAACTTTTCACTCCTTGCTCAACCTTTATGTCTGTTACTTAAGTTTGACCAGCCTGATCTGATTAAATGGATGGTAGAAAGAGAGAAAGCAGTAAACACCTTTACACAGTAAAGTCCATCTTGGCTCAGGCACTGGCTTTAGGTCACCCTAATTACAACTTGTCATTTTTCCTCTTTGTGCTCAAAGATAAAGGAAATGCTTTAGGTGTATTAACTCAAAAACATGGTGATCAACACCAACCTATAGGACATTATAGTCAGCAATTAGACTTGGTAGCAAAACGACTTCCACCTTGTATCAGGGCTATTTCAAAAATGGCTCTCTTACGTAAGCCTACTGAAGAAATGGTAATAGGGTCTCCTTCAACCATTTATGTCCCAAATGCAATTGAATCTCTTCTAAATTCTCACCACACTCACTACTACTCTGTAATCAGATTAGCCTCTTATGAAGTACTGTTGCTTTCTGCACCTAATATTAACTTAACTGATATAATAACCTTATTGAGCAACCTTGCTTCTTGCATCACAGGAGGAAAACCACCACAACTGCATTTACTTAACAGATTATCTTGTTCTGAGGAATGACTTACAAGAGACTCCTACTGATAATGCTGACCTAATTGGTTTACAGATGGGTCCTATTTAAAAGATGAGCAGGGACATTATTGAGCTGGATATGCAGTAAGGTCCACAGTGGACATACTTGAAAGCTCTTCTTTACCAGAGATAAAATCAGCACAACAAGCTGAATTAATTGCTTTAATTCAAGCTTGTCAACTAGCTAAAGACCACATAGCAAATATTTATACTGACAATTATTATGCCTTTGGAGTGGCACATGACTTTGAAATGCTTTGGAAACAACGAGAGTTCTTAACCTCTTCAGGACAACCCACAAAAAACAGAAAAGAGGTTGCAGAGTTGTTGAATGCTACACAACTACCAAAGTAATTAGCAATTATTAAGATTCCAGGGCATTCCAAATCTGAGACTATGAAAGCTAAAGGAAATCAACATGCTGATGTTGCTGCCAAACAGGCTGCTTTAAATACTCATCAGTCTCAAGAAGGCCCACTGCTCTCTGTTAATCCTGTGGAGCCAGTACAAGATTTCCTTCTACAGATTCAAGAAATCACCACTGAAGAAGAGAAACAATTGTGGCAACAAAAAAGGGGGAATATTGACCTGTCACACAAACGTGGTTTGGACCTGATAAAAAACAACCTATAGTTTCTGTGGGAACACAATTGCTGTTACTTCAGCAAATGTATCATTTAACTCACTGGGAAACTGAAAAGATGATTTTATGGGGAAAGCAATATTTCTGGAAACTTTCTGCTATAGTGCCTCATAAAGCATATGCTCATTGTACTACATGTCCTAAAGACAACCCAAGGAAATCACTTCATGGGTCACAAGGCCACTTTCCCCTTCCTAAGGGACCTTTTCGGGGATGGCAATTGGGCTTTGTTCAAATGCCACCGTCTCAAGGACATAAATATATCTCGGTGACGGTTTGGATGTTTTCACATTGGGTTGAGGCCTTTCCTTGCAGAAGAGCAACAGCCTTAACCGTAGGTAAATTGTTACTGGAATGGATAATTCCTGTTTAGGGAATTCCTTCTGAGTTACACAGTGACTGGGGAGCTGATTTTACCAGACAAGTAATTAAATCTATTTGTGACAGTTGACCAATAATGCAGCACTTTCACTGTGCTTATCATACCCAATCCTTGGGATTGGTAGCAAGAACTCAGGGCCCTACCCAAACTCAATTGACAAAACTTTCAGAAGCATTTAACCTCTTGGCCTAAAGCTCTTCCACTAGCACTTCTCAATCTTAGGTCTACACCTTTTGGTAAATATCAGCTGTCTCCTTTTGAAATAATTACAGGAAAGCCTACATAGATGAGGGAATGCATGAACCAACTTTACTCAAGGGAGATAAATTACATTATTGTCAGGGTCACATTGAGGCACTCAAAAGAAATGAAATGTTGGTAGCTGATTCCTTCCACAGCACGCTCCCAGGAGACAAAGACCTTAAGGATCATGAACTGCAAGCTGGGGATTTTGTTTATTGGAAAAGCCATCAAATAAAAGGACCTTATCAGGTACTACTAACTAATCTATGTGTAGCCAAATCAAAAGGCATAGATTCATGGATTCCCATCTCTCATTCTAAAAAGGCACCTCAAGCTGAGTGGATTTTGACTCCTGTTTCTGGCTCTCAGCTTCAACTGATTAAGACAAGCACCACCAAGCCAGGATGAAAGATGACATCAAGGTAGGCAGCTTCTCCCAAGACTCAGGACCAGGCCTGTATTCTTACTTTTTCTCTATTTTATCACATCTGCTACTTTAGACAATATTGGACTCTGTCTATCCTCCCCTTCCCCTCTATTAACATCCCAAGAAAACAGCATGGCTGCCTGCCAATCTAACTAATGTAACCCCAAACACAGCCTTAATTTTATATTATGATGATGACTTAGATAAAATGCTTATGACTCCTTGGGTGTACCTAACATTCCTTTGGCTTTTGGAACTTACTTTTTGGGATATGTATATCACAGAGGGCCATTGTTAGGGAAAACTTTTCAGACAATATTACCTAATACAAATCTAACTTACATTGTATATAATACACAACACACTGACCACTGTGTATCTATAAACTTAGATGATCAATTGTTAAGCAAAAATTCCCCGATACGATAGAAAAAAATTAGCAGCTGCTTGCCCAGTATGTCAAATATCGCATGCATTCATAAACCAAGTTTTTGTGGATGGAATGGCCGAAAACAAAATAAGAAAAAACAATGGGTATCTATCAAAAATTCCATTTTAGGGGTAAGCTGGTGGGTTCAACCCCCTCCTAAGTTTAAATCTACTATAACACCAGGAATATTATGGGAAGCCCTATGGCATACCCAAACAAAGAAATACCGAGGTGTTACTACTACCCATTTAACATTAGTCTGGGGAACCCAACATGTTCGGGTTGAAATCCTTTATCCTAATTGCACCAATGCCATTAACCTGCAATGTCAAGATCACATTTGTTGGATTAATCAGCACTGGCCCCAAAGGACAAAGCAAGCGTTATGAGCTAGAGGATCAGGGTTAGGTATTCTTGGACAGGCTGCATTTACTTTTACTGAAGAAAGACAGTCAGAAGAAAAAAAATTCTAAAACAAATAGGTAAGTTAAAGGGGCTGCTATTTCAAGAAGAAGGGAAAATATGGAGATCTGCTTGGGCTGAAATTTAGCACTAATGAAATAGTTAAAACAGACTGAACATATCATGGCAGAAAATGCCCATACCCAACAACAGGAAAGAGCATGTACTTTCACTCAACAAGGGCTTTTAGACATGCTAATTCAAATGGAGTCTGAAGTAGCAATGGGTCACTGGCCTTCTTTGCTCATGGCAGAAGCCCAAAATCTATATCTACAGAAGTTATATAGCCCACCTAACTTATAGAAATTTGTCAAAGGGTCCTGCAATTCACATAAGTGTTCTATTACAGCTTTAGTGTTTAAACCTGCAACAAGCCACACCTATGATGTTGTTCAATTGGTGGGTACAGGAATCATTTTAAATTCTACCAGGATTCTCCCTGTTGGGGAAGATGGGCCTTATTATCAAATAGTTCCTACTGGACCCCTATATCCACTCAGATTTGTGAATTTTGACTAGGTATGTGTCTATGGCCTGAAAAACAATGGAACCCCATTTTACTACCACTTGCCTATAATGACCACACCCATACAGAAAGATATATGGTATATGAGAAAGAAAAATTTTGTTGAGAATGTTTAAAAAACACCTCCATCATTCTTTCTGACCTGTATTGTCAGCAAAGTACTTTTTATCATAACTTTACTGCTATGTGGTGTAATATCGGCTTTGCTAGTCAAATAGAACTGCCTACCTTTAATAAGACTAGTGATATTGATATTGATGATCAAATGTTTGGGGAAATAGGACTACATTCACCATAAGATGTAATTTCAATGGAATCTAATTGGCCTGAAAAATCATTACAGGTAGCAACTAAAGATATTATTATTATACTAAACCAGTCTGCCCAAATTTATCATAAAGTACACATAACAGTAGATATAGGAGGCAAACAAATTCTTAAATTAGTTCAAAGTTACCAAAATACCTGTAGTGGATCCTTTGATTTCTTCTCTTGTCTTTTTCAGTCCGTGCCTAGTCCACACTGGTTACTTCAAATATTATTGATTGCTTTCTCATTATTGTTATTATATATGTTCTATAAATGTTATAAAACAATGCCATTGCAAAAAGTCACATAAAAGCACATGTACAAAGCTTATGCAACAAGTCGATTTAACTGACAATGTGTATAACCTATGAAAATACTTCCCCTATCAGCACGTACATCCATGCTCGTCCACTATGTTTGACTATTTCCCCCCAATGTGGAGAACCAGGCAAGTCAATAAAAATAAAAGCCCAGCTCTGAGGGACAAGATGGACCCAGGGCAGGAAGGATCCACTTTGGCTTTGACGGACAAATATCTTGATCATTAATGCTTTCCTTGGAGGATTATTGATCAAAAGGGGAAAATACTGTAAGAAATTTTCACATACTTTGTGTAGTGAAGCCATTCTGGTGTATAATTGATTCTGCCTGAAATTCATACAGGGAAAATAAAAAGCCTGACTTACATTGTACTGACCTCCACTGTATCAAACATACACTGTACACCTGCTCTAAACATTACCCTAAAGTGAAGAATGCACTCTTTGGAGATAGGGGTGCATGCCTCCCTCCCTATGACCCCAATTCCTGTACTCCTTTGAAGATAAATTTCTCTTCCCAGATGCCAGGGTCATGTTGACCCACTGTGTATGTGCTAATCTGTAACAAAATGTCTCCTTGAAACCTCAAAGGAATGTACCCCTATCATGCTTGCTGTATGTTCTTTGTTCTGAAATGGTATGGAAACTGTGCTGAAAGCCATGCTTGTCCAGAGTACTTCCTTCCTGGGTGAAGGCTGCACTCCTGGGCTAGTCCTCAGCTTCGCTTGAAGAAAATTCTCTTCTATTCTGTATTATAGATTGATTATTGATTATTTGTGTTGACAATAATTCTGTGGGACTGCCTAAATACTAATTGCCTCCTTATGTTAATCAGTTTAAAAAATAGTAAGTAGCATCATAAAATATCCACACTGCTTAAATGTGAATAATTCATAAAAATAGGTAACGCAGAGGCAGGGCACTGGTGAAGAGCATTTTGACTGCAATGAACACTGGCAACTTTAGGGTGATTAAAGTTTGTAGGTGCTCCTAGTTGAAATAGACAGAAATTGTGCTTCCATGTGCTTCTTTGTATCCAAGATATGTCAGGGACTCACACAGACCAACTAGGGCTATGGGATGAAGATCATTTTAAAATACAACCACCTGGAATCACAGATATACTGTCTTCAAAAGTAAAACTTAGGAGCTTTGTGAGGCTGATTGCCGTGCTGTTTAGACACTTTTATTTATGAAGGAGCTAAAATCACTTCTTTTATAGATTAGATACCTGACGTTCAGGGTTTTCAAGATCGTGTTACCCACTGTAGTTAAGAACAAAAAGGAACTCGGTCTCTATGGGAACCTCTATCCGGTGTTTTCAGGCACATTCTCTCCAGGTTTACAGAGAAGACCAGTCCCTCCACCTCCATTCCCAGGGCTAGCTCACTCTCTGGCATCAAGGTCCCTGGGGCTGAGTTTTCTTCTAAAGCGTCCAGAGGGACAGGTAAGGGGTGAGAGGCAGGGAGTCCATTTTAGGAAAAAGCGATTCCAGTAAGAGAAGGAAAAAGGGCTGAGCCCAGCCTGGGGGTCTCTCCCTGGTTTCCTCAGACAGCCCCTGGGCCAGGACTCAGTAGACTGCCTGACAAAGAGCTCTCGTGCAGGAGGAGAGAGGGTCAGGGCAAAGTCCCAGGTCCCCAGACGTGGTTTTCAGGGTCTCAGGCCCTAGGGCGGAGTCGGGCGGGGAAGCTCAGTGTTGGGAGTCCCCTCTCCCCGAGTTTCACTTCCCCCTCTCACAACCTGCGTCAGGTTCTCCTACCTGGAGACTCATGACGCGACCCCAGTCCTCACTCCCATTGCGTGTCCGGTTTCTAGAGAAGCCAATCAGCGTCGCCGCGGTTCCCGGTTATAAAGTCTCCACCGACCCGCTAGGTCTCAGATTCTCCTCAGATCCCGAGGATGCGGGCCAAGGCGCCCCGAGCCTTCCTCCTGCTGCTCTCAGGGGCCCTGACCCTGACCGACACCTGGGCGGGTGAGCGCGGGGTCAGGAGGAAATGGCCTCTGTGAGAGGTGCAAAGAGGGGACTGCCCGGCGGGGACACAGGACCCCAGGGGAAGGCGCGTCTCCGCAGACACCCGCCCAGAACCCGCAACCCGGCCCTGCCCCATCCTGACCCCTCTCTTCTCCTGCTCTTCTCGGTCTGCCACCCCTTTGCCATCTCGCGACCCCCTGGCCCCCCACTTCCGGCCCCATCAACCAGGATCCGGGAACCTGCGCCGGGAGGAGGGTCGGGCTGAATCTCAGCCCCTCCCCGCCCCCAGGCTCCCACTCCATGAGGTATTTCAAAACCGTCATGTCCAGTCACGGCCGCAGGGAGCCTCATTTCATCGTCGTCGGCTACGTGGACGACACGCAGTTCGTGCGGTTCGACAGCTACGCCGCGAGTCCGAGGATGGAGCCCCGGGCGCCGTGGATGGAGCAGGAAGGGCAAGAGTATTGGGAAGAGCAGACAAGGAACGTCAAGGACGCCGCACAGAAATTAGAAGCAGAACTTAACACACTGCGCAACTACTACAATCAGAGCAAGGCAGGTGAGCGACGCGGGTCCGGGTCCAGGTCACGACCCCCCATCCCCACAGACGGGCCGGGGTCTCCCCGAGTCTCCGGGTCCAGATTCACCCCGAGGCTGCGGGACCTGCCAGGGCCCTCCACTGGGGCAGAGCCCGCGGGACCTTTACCTGGTGTTATTTTCAATTTAGGCTTAATCGCTGCCTGGTGGTGGGGGCGGGGGCGGGGTTAGTGTCTCACACCTACCAGTGGACGCACGGTTGCTACGTGGGGACAGACGGGCGCCTGCTTCGCGGGTACAGTCAGTATGCCTACGACGGCATCGATCATCTCTCCCTGGACGAGGACCTGCGCTCCTGGACCGCGATGAACACGGCGGCTCAGATCACTCAGCGTAAGTTGGAGGCAGCAGGTGCGACTGAGCAGCACAGACACTACCTGGAGGGCACATGCGTGGAGTGGCTCCTCAGACACATGGAGAACGGGAAGCAGACGCTGCAGCGCATAGGTATGAGAGGCTATAGGGGCCTTCCCCATCTCCCCTGGAGCTGAGTGCTTCTTACAGGTAAAGGAGGAAAATGGGATGACACCAGAGCACCCTGGTCCTGTGGGTCAGAAGACTAAGCCCATTCGGGTTTTCAGATCCGGTACCAGAGAGCAACTCCCTAAGAGGGCCCACCTTCCTCTCAGGGACATTAAGGGCTCCATGCTCTTGGGGATGGAGCAGGAACCATCCCTGAAAAAACTGACAACTGGTTCCCTTTGACTCTGGCAGCAGCTCTGGGACTTTATGCCTCAGGCCTTGTTCTCTGTCCCACACACAGTGTGTTTGAGGTCTGACTCCAGCGTTTCTGAGTCACTTGGCCTCTGCCCAGGTCAGGACCAGAAATCCCTTTTCTCCCCCTCAAAAACCTGCCTCCTACCCTAGGCTATCTCATTCTGATTCTAGAAATGTCCAAAGACTAAGAGATTATCCCCAAACCCTGTATCCAGGCTGGTGTCTGGATTTTGTGCTCCCTTCCCTCACTCCAGTTGTCCTGTCCATTCTCAGGATGGTCACATGAGCGCTGCTTCAGTGGCCCAGGAGGGATTTAAAGTTCCTGAATTTCCTGACCCTTCTCCTCAGAACCTCCAAAGACACATGTGACCCACCACCCCATCTCTGACCATGAGGTCACCCTGAGGTGCTGGGCCCTGGGCTTCTACCCTGCGGAGATCACCCTGACCTGGCAGCGTGATGGGGAGGACCTGACCCAGGACACGGAGCTTGTGGAGACCAGGCCTGCAGGGGACGGGAACTTCCAGAAGTGGGCGGCTGTGGTGGTGCCTTTTGGAGAGGAGCAGACATACACATGCCATGTGCAGCACGAGGGGCTACCTGAGCCCGTGACCCTGAGATGGGGTAAGGAGGGAGCCGTGGGCTCAGAGCCTCTTCTCAGGGAAATCAGGAGCCCTTCTGGAGACCTTCAGCAGGGTCAGGGCTGAGGGCTGGGGTTAGGGCCCTCACCTTCCCTTCCCTTCCCAGAGCCGCCGCCTCAGTCCACCATCCTCATCATGGGCGTCATTGCTGGCCTGGGTCTCCTTGGAGCTGTGGTGGCTGGAGCTGTGTTCTGGAGGAAGAAGCACTCAGGTAGGGAAGGGGTGTGGTCTGAGTTTTCTTGTCCCACTGGGGGTTTTGAAGCCCAGGTAGAAGTTCTTCCTGCCTCGTTAAGGGGAAGCACCATCCATGCCCACCTGTTCTTTCCTAGTGTGGCACGCTATTTCCTAACACTTTTTATTAATGCACATGTAATAATGAAGGATAGATTTATCACCTTGATGAGTCTAGTGATGGGGACCTGATTCCTAGTAGTCACAGGACAGAGGGGAAGGTCACTGCTGAGGACAGACCTCCAGGAAAATGGTTGATCTGGTCCCCACACATATGCTGTCATCATGTTTCCTGATCCTGCCCTGGGTCTGTAATCACAGTTCTGGAAACTTCCCTGGGGTCTAGGACTCGGGGTTTCCTTTAGGACCTCATGGCCCTGCCTCCTTCCTGGCTTCTCACAGGATGTTTTCTTCCCACAGATAGAAAAGGAGGGAGCTATGCTCAGGCTGCAAGTAAGGATGGAGGGAAGGTTGATCCTTGAGACCCTTGTAATAATGTAGATAGGAGCTCACTCACCCCATACTTCCTCCTTTATTCTCATCTCCTGTGGGCTCTGACCACGTCCTGGTTTATACTACCCCAGGCAGCGACAGTGTCAAGAGCTCTGAATGGTCTCTCACAGCAGGTGAGACCCTGGAGGGTCTGAAGTAGGGAGGGGTTGGGGCACAGGGGCAGGACAAGGTTATGGGGATTCCATAGTTGGGACATTTTGAATATGCAGTGGGGTGTTTGATGTTACCAATTACAGTCACTGACTTAAATTGTTCATGATTATTTTCTTCTATAGCGTGAGAAAGCTGCCTTGTTGGGGACTGAACGACGTAAAATTTGTTTATGCTCTCCCTCCATGGCGACTTCAGGAATCTCTGACTTTTCTTTTTGCAGAGGTTATCTGAATATTCCTTTAGGCATCTTGTGAGGAGGTGGAGAGACTGGCCCACCCTCTGCCCACTACAAACCCCTCCCCACACTGCCCTGTGTTCTCTTTCCTGATCAGCCTTCCTGTTGCAGCAGAGGTGGGGCCGGGCCATCTCCATCCCTGTCTCAACTTCGTGTTGCACTGAGCTGCAACTTCTCACTACCTCGTTGAAAATAAAAATCAGAATGTTTTTTCAAATTCTTGCCATGAAGGATTGATGAGTTAATTAAATAAGAAGATTCCTAAAATTTAGGAGAGAAAATAAATGGAAGACCCGAGAATCTTCCAGAATCTGCCTGTTTGCTGTGCTGAGTCTGTCGGAGGTGGGGACAGGAGAAGGCTGTGAGGAGCTGAGCGTGGACAGGACCTCTGTCCACTCAGTGCTCAGTGAATCGTGGGCTTTGACATGGTCACTCCTCGGCTGGGTCATCTCTCTGCTCCTTTCTTCTGGTCCTTTCAGTAGAACCTTGTCCACCAGAACCTGTGATCACTAGGACTCGGACATCACCCAGGCCTTTTTGTGTCTCCAGGACTGTGGGCAGCGATGGCTTTGTGTGACTGGATCAGACTAGGCTCAGGTCTGGGTCCAGCCCTCAGCCCCGCTTTTGGGTGTTTCTTTGTTGTTTTTTTGTTTCTTTAGAGGATTGTGTCTGTTCTTGTTCTTGTATATGAGTTCATGTCTCATTCTCCACTGGATGTCCCCCCATCTCTGACAGCAGCAGGAGTTGTTTGGCCTGTCATTGTCCCTGGAAAACGAGGAGGCCCTGCACGTAGGCACATGGTGTCCAGAGATGAATTTTCAGACTCATCCAGCTCTGCCTCCTTCTAGGGCTTGATCGCCATTTCCAAGTTTCCCCAACCTTCTCAAAGGAGCCAGATTCTGGAATTAGAAGGAGGGACCCCAAAATTTCTCATCCCAGAGAAGTTCCTGTTGGGATTCTCCTGCTCTGCAGCCTGCTCTCTCCTGGCCCTTAGCTCCAGTCATCCTAGTGCTGGCTCCAATCTAAACTCGTGATTTATAAAGCAGAGTTTACCTTAGGTTTATACTTGGTTGGAAAATAGGACTCATAAGTCAAGGATCATTACCTGAAGAGGGAAGTATAATTGTGTGCTATGGTGTTCAGGAGGGATCTGATCAGACCACATACCCAGGGCAGTCTACACACTTCTGGCTCCATGCCTAGCAGGCATGGAGACTAGGGAGTCCCAAACTTTCCTGTGCACAGAAATCCCCTGGACATTAAAATTCAGAGTCTGGAGGAGAGCATGAGATTCTGAATTTAACAAGATGCTGTGCTGCTGATGCTGCTGGTCTTCAGATCACACATTTAGTAGCAAGAACATAGACCAGGATTCCCACATGGCTGGGCATCAGCCTCACCTGTAGGGCTTGTTAAATAAGAGATTCTTTGGTCTTGTACCTAATACCCTGAGTTGGTGGGTCTGGGGAGAGGCCTGAGTGTTTTGTAAGAAGCCCCACAAGCAGTCCTGGTGCTCAGCCACACTGGGAACTACTAAGGTCAGTGACAGAGAGTGCACAGGGTGGGGACAGGGTCTTAAAATCACAGTTAAAAGTGCGCTTTTTTCCCATTACGAAGAAGAGGGAGGACGTATATGATCAGTTATGAGACATGATTTTAGGAGACGCATATCGTTCTCTTTACTGTAGGGTTTAGTCAAGTGGAACATTCAGGAAGTGGTTCACAGTTTAGCGTAATGAAAATCTCTGTATGCTTGCTATCTGAAGCTATTCCCCAGATTGATTTCTTGGACCAAACAATGGAATCCAAGTTTTTTCTAATTTAGACATAAAGCAGTATGTGTGTGTTTGTATGTATGTATATATACATAAAATGTTGGAATCTAGTATTATTTGGAGGAACAGGCTTGAGGCCACACAGCCAGAAACAGAATCTACAACCCCACCATAGGACAGATCCCACATAGGAACCACTGCCCCTGCTGCTGGATGCAGATGTCACTACTCACACCACTGACACCCTTCGTGAAGGACACTGGATCCTGCGGCTGGGACTTCTACCGCCACTGCTCCTGGCAACTGGATATTGTTGCTGCCACTCATGCCACCCTTGCCAAATGCATTCTGCGCAGTTCCAGCCTCTCCATGTCATCACATGCTGAGTCAGAGTCTGACGTGGTCTCCTGACTGGCGGAGCCTGAGCTTCATGTTGTGTCCATCTGCAAGAATGTTTGGGAAAGTGGGTTTTCCTCTTTTATGGAGAGAGGTGGTCTCTGCCTCCTACCAAAACTCTTTAAGTGTGGAATTCTCCTAATGTAGGTGTTTGGGGGTAAAGGATGGAAAAAGAACGACAAATTGTAATTCTTGGAGCAAAGATCTAGATGGGACTTTATCTGATACTTTGTAAGCACCCAACTTTGGTTGGACAACAAGTGACTAATAAATGACATCACTCATCCCCTTGCTACTATATTACTAGATCCCTCTTTGTCTACTCCAGCTTATACTCACAAATAAGTGGAGTGGCATTGCGGGATGGTGAAATGATTATTCAAAATGCCTCGCCCTGCCTTTGTCTCTTACTAGGATTAGAACACCCAGGTCTGTAAGACTTCAGAGGGTCTGGTCTGTGTGTGCACTGATGTTTTACAATAACATTTACATTTACATATATACATTGAAATATCTCTGGGGAGAGAATCTTTAACATTTACATTTTATTGGACCCCCAAAAAAGACTACAAAACAAACAAACAAAATACCAAAACATCATTCTACTTTTCTAGTTTAGATGTAGTGCCACCAAAGTCTGGACCATGAACAGATGGTAATTGACCTGAGGACATGATATAAATGCTTATATTTTGCTTATCCTTTGCTCTGGGACAAGATAAGGTAGAGCCTTACTTGCTTACTCTTACTCTGAATTTCTCTTTGGGGGATGGTGAGGGTTTTTTCCTCCACCAACCAATTCTCTGGTTCTCAGCCACCAACTGAGTGTCCTACAATCAGAGAATTTTGACACTATCTTGAGCTAGTGTCAGACCCCTTAGGTTTAAGGGCTCAGTCCTAGAAGACTGCCTTCATTTAAGACACAAGTTGTCCCCATTTTACCATGGGCGCACATCACCTGCACTTCTGTCCCACTTGGCTATGAAGTTGGGTTTTCTCCTCCTAAGTTCTATAATTTGCTGTAACTGATAACGAGCCTCTTAATCTCAAATTCAATGTGCCCAGTGCACAGCAAGCCAAACACTGAGACATTGGTGCTTGGAGATGGGGAAAGTCTCCATTTGAGTTGGCCAAGATGAGAAGGTGGGAGCATGGGTTCTCTCAAATCCGCCTTCACAAGAGCAAAAAGCAGTGGATGTTTTATAGAGCTAACGGGCTTGGCAAGAGGAGCTTCAGAGCAACAAAGGGGTCACTCCAAATAAGCCCCTGGACAATCTGCAATGGCTGCTGGGAGCTGGCCATCTAGTGATCCCAGCCTCCCCAAAGGCATATTCTTCCTTCTGCAAAACAAACTCACAGATCTTAGAGACCCAGGTCACCCCTCGAGTTAAACAAGAAAGCAGAAAATTGACAAGATTCATCTGTGTCTGCATTGGGAACAAGGTCAAAAGGCCATCATGTTCTTATCGAATATCTACAGTAACCCTCAGGTACCTGGCTTCATTAGAACTCATAGCACTCAGGAAAATGCTATGCTTGTTATTATAGTTTATTATCAAAGATACAAGTGAGCAGCCAGATGAAGAGGTAAGTAGGGTGAGGTCTAGAAGGGTCCTGAGGGCAGGAGCCTCTCTGTCCCATGGACTTGGAGTGTGCCACCCTCCCAGCACATGGATGTACTCACCAATTTGGAAGCACTCCAGATTTTGTCATTTTATGTTTTTTAATAGAAGTTTCATTATGTAAGCATGATTGATTAAATCCTTGACCATTGGTAATTGGACTTAACCTCCAGCCCCTCTCCCTGGCGGTCAGGAGTGAGGCAAAAAGTTCGAACTTTCTAATCATGGCTTGGCCTTTCTGGAGACCAGCCCCCACCCTGAAGCTATCTAGGACCTCTGGGCCAAGAGTCAAATCATTAGCATCCCAAAGACGCTCATCATTCAGCAGACTCCAAGGGTTTGGGAAGCTCTATGCCAGGAACCAGGGACAAAGACCAAATGTTTTTTATTATACCTCTGGCCACCCTCTGGTCTTTGACCACAGATCCCTTATACTAAAAGGACCATAACAGGTAAAAGATGCTGGCGCATTACTTGATCCCCATTCAGTCATTAATAGTTAGTCCAGTCCATCACCTATTGCATGAGTATGTCTCCCAGGACAAAGCCACTTGGGTTTACAGGCTTCCATTTGATCAGGTTCCAGAAGGAGAAATGATCCCAGCAATACATGGCTTCACCCTTTCAGGCATCTGGATAATTGAATTAAGAGACAATATCACCTCTTGCTCACACCTTTTCTGAGGTCTTAATGTAATATTGAATTTCATTCTTAACATATCCCATTTATTCATTCCTTTACATTCAGCTACTATTTCTGCTTCACTCCGTTTGCACCAAACTTTTCAACCTTTGGAAGGGACATTAGGTTTGGCCACTGTGCTCATCTAGACTGCAACGATACTAGTCTAATGGTTCCTCCTCCTCAGTCCACTCCCATTCATAGAGGAGAGGGTCACATAGGAACAGAACTAGCGGGTTAACTGACCACTAGGCAATATAGCTGCATTCACTGTCAGCCACAGTTTACCAGATGGGGTGAAGGCACAACCCATCCCTTCAGGCCCTTAGGAATTCTGACATAAACGTGTAAAAATGCAGTTACAGTTTCTTGCTTAGGAATCATTCCCATTTCTGCCCCTTGTAGTTGCATCCCTGTCATGAGACCACTGCATCAGTTTGGAGGAAGAAAGTTAAGGTAAAACATAGTTATATCAGTGACCTCCCCACTTGGGAATAATTTTGTAGTCATATGACCATCCTGCCTCACCCCTCCTCCACAGATCCTCCACGAAAAAGATAGGAAACACTTTAGTGGAAACATTCCTGCAGCCCCACTCATGTTGAGCCTGAGCACTCACTCATGAAGGTGTGTAAGCCAGCCCTTCATACCTCTGTATCCCCCCACCCCATTTTAGACCACCAGTGTTCAAATTGCCCATTCAAATTCTCTATCAAGCTATCATTCTGAGAAGTGATATCTCTCTGCCCATTATGGGACAATATGGGCTGTAAGGTATGTCCTTTGTTCTGAAGGAATGTGACTCAGCAGTCCAAATTGGTGCGATATCTTCTGTTCTGGTTCTTTTCTAGCACTCTGAGTATTTGTATCTCCCCTTGGGTAAGCAAAGCCCAATCCAGAGTCAATATCTACTCCCGTCAAGACCCATTTGTAGCCCCCTGGGCCACCAGCATCAGACTGGTTTGCCAGCTATGTTCAAGGCCTTCCCACTAGGGAATCGGCCACATAGCCCTCTGCAGTCTCTATCTCTTTTGCTGGCAGACAGAACAGTTCTTTTTGGTATTTTGTGCCTCAGAGGATGCAAGACAAGTCTAGACTCAGCCCATCTCTGCATTGCTACCACCCCCCCATGTCCACTTATTTCATGGACTCAAGTGGCCATCTGAAGTGAGGACACCGTGATATCCACCCATCAGTTCCAATCACCTTCAAAATCCAGAAGGGGGTTCTTGTGATGAGCATCAGAATGTCCTACTTACCCACCCCTCAAATTCCCATAGTGATTTCTATAGGAGTGTGCTCCTTATAGGCATTCCTTTAGGAATAAATTCTCATTGCCCTCTGCCTGACCACATGGCCAGGCTTTTGGCCATTGCCCATGAGTTGGTAAAAACCAAAACATAGGGGATTTTATCATTTTCAATTCTTCCAAAACTGCTAGGGAAACATCACACAATTCAGCTCATCAAGCTGATCTGTTTTTACCTTCCTTGATCGGAGAAGTGAACTTCCAAACTAGATGTTGTCTTTTCACCTGGGAACTGCCATCCACAAACCAAGCAGCTCTTTGTAGGTTGGTTGAGAGCTGTTTATAGGACACTGTTAAAGTGGTGATGGAATCCAGCAGCTCCTCATGCAGTTCCAAAGTCAGTCCTAGGGGAAAAGAGGCTCCCTGCTCATGTGTGTATCCTCCCTGCATTTCCCTGGTAACATTATCCTCTATAAACTGTCTCCACTTTTCTATGGAACTCTTCTGGACACTGTCCTCAACATTAGAGTGTTTCTCCAACCTTATCTAAGACCTCATGTTTATTTCAGGTTTCAAGATTATTTTATGTCCTTCAGTCATAGAGGTAGTTTCAATTAATGTCCAATAGCAAGCCTGTAACTGCCTCTTGAATAGAAATTCTCTAGTTCAAAATCCCATTAGTCAACACTGGGAAGGACTCAGGGGCTTTTCCAGAAGCCTCAGTGTGTGCTCCATGCAGGGCTATTGTACAGAGAATGTGTCTGCACTGCACTGCAGCTTCTATTCTACACTGTTTGGTTTCCACTGAATGTAAGCAATTAATATTGCTTGAAGGATGGATTTACATGCCTTCTGTTTTACAATTGTGGGGGACCAGAATTTTCCCAACCCAAAATGTGTCTCTTTGGTTTGATTATTTTTAAAAACAAAAAACTCTGAAAGAAACTTTGATCTTGCCCCTAGCTGCCTAAAAGAATTTAAGATGGAAAGTCTGTTCCAGGAAGGAGCTAATACCATATGATAACTATAGTATAATATAAATAAGGTGTGATAGACAGGGAGGAGCCTAGCAAGGGCCTTTTAATCAAAGTCCTCTCCATCTCTTTGTCTTCACAAGGTTTGGTTGACATTTGTTTACCAAACATTTGCTTTTCCATCTCCATGTAAATTGCCTTCCTTTTCTTTGAAGTCCCAAACCACTACCCCCAACATCCTCTTTTGTCCTTAGTTGAAGATGGTATTTAAGGTAATGGCTTCTGCCATTTTAGCAAGTTATTCAGTTTTCCTGGGTTTCTCTCATGTATACATGTTATTAAACTTGTCTGATTTTCTCCTGTCATTCTGTCTCGTGTCAAAATAATTCTTAGACCAGCCAGAAGGACCTACAGGGAAGAGGAATAATTCTTCCTCCCCTACACGATACTAGGTAGGGAAAGTGTTTCCCTGTCAGACATAATATCCATTCTCGTAAAACATTCAGGTAAAGGAAACATAACCTCTCCTCTTAAAGCCTGTTTAAACGTTCCATTTTCATCCAAATTTTCACCTTAATCCTATCAACTCTTACATTTCTATATTCTCTCAGTATCACTACAGCTCATGTTAGGGCTTGACCAATGGGTTTTAGTGCCACAGTGTGTGGAGCTCCTGTGTAAAGGAGCCAACCTAGACCATTTTACCCACTCTTGTGTATAAGGCTTTGGGTCCCAGTGAGGGGTTGAGCCAAACTATTCTGGCTCTTTAGTTATCTTTGTCTTGATTAATCTGCCTGAAAAGTGATTGCATGTCAGGTTTATCATTGTAATCTTTGCCTTCCTGCTTTTTAAATTCCTCCAAGTTAAGTAAATAAGGCCATCTTGTTTGAGGCACTTTATTTTGGGGGGACCAGAAAGGGGTCTACCCAACCTTCAAAAGTGCTGTGTTAAGACCTTTGTTTTAACTTCATCTCATTTCTTTTTCTTCTTCTATTTTTGCAAACAAACAAAGGCTCTTCAGTTAGGAAAACAAATGCTGCCTTTCAGGAAAGGAATAGTGGTACCTCAGCCTTTCTTGCTACAGAAATGCGTAGTTTTAAAGACGATTAAAACAAACTGAAATAGATACCCAAAACAATCAGGAATGAGTCATATTTTATCATTATGTCTCTAGGCTAGTATTAAATAGAAATTCAACTGAGTAAATTTAAAGTTCATACTGGCTATATTCAACAATTCATGATTCAGGCAGCATCCCATCTAGCAAATAGAAAGGAGCTTTGCTAAGCTGTAGAAAAGGAAGGGTTTAAAAAGCCCGTGGCTAAGTGGTTAAGTTTACATGTTCTGCAGCCCAAAATTCTCCAGTTTGGATCCTGGGCACAGATCTACACCACTCGTCAAAGTATGCCATGGTGGCATCCCACATAGAAGAACTGGAATGACTTACAACTAGGCTATACAACTACATACTGGGGCTTTGGGGAGAAAAGAAAAGGTAGAAAGAGGGCAGAAAAAGGAAATTATAAGTAAAGAATATACCATTTCAAGCAAGGTCACCCTAAGAGGATCAGAAGGGGTCTATTGGATGGATTTCTTCCGTAGTGCTGACTAGGTAATTCCAGGTTGACTGGTTAAAGGTTACATTCCAGGGAGAGGCTGAGACTGCAGTTAGGTTAGGTCTTGGTTTGCTAATGAAGGGCTTAGCACAAGTGACTGCATTTAGGGTCTGTTGTCTCCTTTTTAACACTAGCGTGCCCTTAGGAACACATTAGGACATTGAGATTGTCCCCACACTGAATCTTTGGGACTGTTATAGTGTTTTGTGTTATGCTAACTCTTTGTTGTACTAAGTAGTAAACAACATGCTTGGTTTTGTGTGAGCTGAACATGCATCAGTTTGAAATACTCACATGATCACTGGAAGAGTAATAGCCCCTGGGTAACTCTAGATTTTCCTTGAAGAGTCCTCTAGGAATTGAGCACTACTCTGGGGCCAGGATGAACTGGGCTGCAAGTGTGGAGCCAGCCATGGGTTTTCCTGAGGATCTGTCAACTTTGGAGGTGGGAATTGTGCACAGGGGCTATTCCTCAACATGTCTTGCCAGGAATTCCAATGAAGTTCTCTAGTTTGTCTTCCACCTAAAAATAAGAATACATTTTAAAAGTAACTTTAAAATTTTTTTAAAAACGGTTACAGGAAATTAGGGACAAAAGAGTGGGCATATTATAAACACAGCATGGTATGACTAGGTTCAGGCATGTTAAATATGCCACAACAGTGAAAACAGGGCAGATAAAAAATTAAATCATATCGTTACTTCAAAGGAAACAACAAAAGCAACTTGTTCTGCTCTGTTTGTTTTTTGTCATCAGAGAGAGCAATGTTGGCCCATAAAGGGAACAGACGTAGCAAAGCAAGACTTGATGCTCTGAACCAGTGGTTTCAACCCTCCTACACATTAGAATAATCTGAAGGGCTTTTTAAAAAGACTAACATCTCAGTGTCCACCCCAAAGATTCTCATTTATTTTGATTTCGGGTGGGGACCAGAAATTGCTAGTTTTAAAAGCTTCTCACTGGATGACTGATGTCAGCATCATGACAGAGTAAGCTCTCCCCTTAAGCTCTCCTCTCTAAGATACAAGGAAAAGGACATTCATATTCCAACAGAGGACATCCACACAGCACAAAAGATATCTGAGAGACCCACACAGCCATAAGTCTGCAGGTGGAGGTGCTGCAGTCCCCCTGAGGAAGTGGAACAATGTAAGAGGAATCTTCTTTTCCTCCTAAAGGGCAGCAACCCAGGGACTGTGTGTGGTTCCAAGAGAAAAGGGGGGACAGCCCTCTGTGGGAACACCATCACTCTCTTAGATCCCTCAGAACCCAGGGGAAAGCACCACACAGAGGTGACTAGCTATCCTTGGGGTATCTTCATCAACCTAACACCCCAAAAGAGCAGATAATTAGGGTGGAGCATGAAGCTCCCAAGATGGCACAGAAGAAAGTGCCCCTCCCCCTACCCAGTGCCACAGTTCAGCAGGTACTGAAAAGCGGTGGGCTGGGAGCTGAGCTGTGGATTGTGGCAGGCTCAGAATATGCAGCTCTGGATCCCCACCCAGTGGCAGCAGGTGGAAGCAGCAATCAAATACTACCACTATGTGGAAGCACAAATCCACACCATCTAGCAATATGAAAAAATATATTAAATCTCCAGACCAGAAGGAAAATGACAAGTACCCAGAAATTAATCATGAAGGCACAGAAATCTATAATCTAAATGACGGGGAATTCAAAATAGCTATCATAAAAAAAACTCAAGGAGTTACAAGAAAATGCAGATAGACAGTTCAGTGAATTCAGGAACTTCTTCACAAAAGAGATTGAAACTATAAAGAAGAATCAATCAGAAATATTGGAGATGAAAAACACAATGGATGCAATAAAGAAGAATATGGATTCCCTGAACAATAGAGCTGATATTATGGAAGAATAAATCAGCAATATTGAGAACAGAAATATAGAAATGCTTCAGATGGGGAGGAGAAAGAACTAAGACTAAAAATAAGTGAAGAAATTCTCTGAGAAATATCTGAATCAATTAGGAAATGCAACATGAGGGTTATAGGTATTCCAGAGGGAGAAGGAGAATGGAGCAGAAAGCTTCTTCAAAGAAATAATAGTAGAGAACTTCCCAAACCTGGGGAAGGAGCTGGAAATGCAAGTGAAATAAGCCAATAGATCTCCTAACTACATCAATATAAAAAGACCTATCATGAGGCATATAGTAGTGAAGATGGCAAAAGTCAATGATGGAGAAAAACTACTGAGGGCAGCAATGCATAAGAAAATAACTTACAAAGGAACTCCTATCAGGCTTTCAGTGGATTTCTCAGCAGAAACCCTACAGGCTATGAGAGAGTGGATGGTATATTCAAAACTCTAAAAGACAAAAACTTTCAGCCAAGAATACTCTATTTAGCAAAAGTATCCTTCAGATATAGTGGAGAAATAAAAACTTTCCCGGATAAACAAAAGCTAAGGGAGGTCATCACCACAAGACCCCCCTCTACAAGAAATCTTCAACAAGGCCCTTATACCTGGAAAAAAAAAAGCAAGAGGTTACAAAGCCCTGAGTAAGGAGATAAATGGGAAGACAAAATCAGAAAATTGTAGCTATCCATCAGAACATTGCAAGAAAAAAAGCTGAGAAAGAGACAAAGATGTGGAGACTAAACAACATACTATTGAACAACCAATGCATCATTGAAGAAATTAAAGGAGAAATCAGAAACTATCTGGAGAGGGCCAGCCCAGTGGCACAGCTGTTAAGTATGCATATTCCACTTCAGTGGCCCGGGGTTCACCAGTTAGGATCCCGGGTGCGGACATGGCACCGCTTGGCAAGCTATCATGTGGTAAGCATCCCACATATAAAGTAGAGGAAGATGGGCATGGATGTTAGCTCAGGACCAGTCTTCTTCAACAAAAAGAAGAGGATTGGCAGCAGATGTTAGCTCAGTGCTAATCTTCCAAAAAAAAATAATAAACCTATCTGGAGACAAATAAAAGTGAAAATATACCAAACCAACTTATATGGGATGCAGCAAAAGCCGTCCTAAGAGGGAAATTCATTGCTATAATACATACAGGAAAAATCTCAAATAAGCAATCTCAAACTACACCAAACAGAATTAGAAAAAGAAGAAACAAAGCCCAAAGTCAGCAGAAGGAGGGAAATAATAAAAAAAAAAAAAATAGAGCAGAAACAAACGAAATCCAAACCAAAAAAACAGTAGAAAGGATCGGTGAAACTAAGAGCTGCTTCTCTGAGAAGATAAACAATATTGGCAAACCCTTAGCCAGACTCATTAAGAAAAAAAGAGAAAAGTCTCAAATAAACAAAATTAGAAATGAAAGAAGAGAAATTACAACAGATACCACAGAAAAACAAAGGATTATAAGAGAATACTATGAAAAACTATATGCCACAAATTGGATAAACTAGACGAAAAGGATGAATCCTTAGATTCATACAACTTCCCAAAACTGAATCAAGAAGAAACAGAGAATCTGAATAGACCAATCACAAGAAAGAGATCAAAACAGTAATCAAAAACATCCAAAAAGTAAAAGCCTAGGACCAGATAGCTTCTCTGGAGAATTCTACCAAATATTGAAAGAAGATATAATACATATCGTTTTCAAACTATCCCAAATAATTGAAGAAGTCAGAACACTTCCTAACTCATTTTATGAGGCCAACATCACCCTGATATCAAAACCAGGCACGGACAGCACAAAGAATGAAAATTACAAGCCAATATTATTGCTGATGAACATAGATACAAAAATCCTCAACAAATATTGGCAATCGAATGCAGCAATACACTAAAAGGATCATACACCATGATCAAGTGGGGTTTATACAAAAGACACGGGGATGGTTCAACATCTACAAATCAATCAATATAATACACCACATTAACAAAATGAGTAATAAAAATCACATGATCATCTCAATAGATGCAAAGAAAGCATTTGACAAGATCCAAAAACCATTTAGGATAAAACCTCTTGATAAAATGGGTATAGAAGGAAAGCACCTCAATACAATAAAGGCCATATATGACAAACCCACAGCCACCATCATACTTAATGGTGAAAATCTAAAAGCCATCTCTCTGAGAACAGGAACAAGACAAGCGTGCCCACTCGCGCCACTCCTTTTCAACATAGTACTGGAAGTTTGGGCCAGAGCAGTTAGGCAAGAAAAAGAAATAAACGGAATTCAAAGGGGAAAGGAAGAAATGAAACTCTCACTGTTTGCAGATAAAATGATTCTATATATAGAAAACCCTAAATAATCCATCAGAAACCTATTAGAAATAATCAACAACTACAGCAAAGCTTCAGGGTACAAAATTAACTTACAAAAATCAGCTGTATTTCTATACACTAATAGGAAACTAACAGAAATAGAAGTCAAGAATACAATCCCATTACAATTGCAAGAAAAAGAATGAAATATCTAGGAACAAATTTAATCAAAGAGGTGAAAGACCTATGCCCTGAAAACTATAAGACATTACTGAAAGAAATTGAAGAAGATATAAAGAAATGGAAAGATATTCCATGCTCATGGATTGGAAGATAAACATAGTTAAAATGTCCATACTACCTAAAGCAATCTACAAATTCATTGCAATCCCAAGCAGAATGCCAATGACATTCTTCACAGAAATAGAACAAAGAATCCTAAAATCTATATGGAACAACAAAAGACCTTGAATAGGCAAAGCCATGCTGAGAAAAAAGAATAAAGCTGAAGGCATCACAATCCCTGACTTCAAAATACAATACAAAGCTACAGTAATCAAAACAGCATGGTACTGGCACAAAAACAGACACACGGATCAATGTAACAGAATTGAAATCCCAGAAATAAAACCACACATCTATGGACAGTTAATCTTCAACAAAAGTGCCAAGAACATACAATGGAGAAAGGAAAGTCTCTTCGATAAATGATGTTGGGAAAACTGGATAACCACTTGCAAAAGAATGAAGGTAGACCATTATTTTACAGCATAAACAAAAATTAACTCAAAATGGATTAAAGACTTGAATGTAAGACCAGAAACCATAAAATTCCTAGAAGAAAATATAGGCAGTACACTCTTTGAAATTAGTCTTAGCAGCATTTTTTTTTCGAATGCCATGTCTACTCAAGCAAGGGAAACAAAAGAAAAAATAAACAAATGGGACTACATCAGACTAAAAAGCTTCTGAAAGGCAAAGGAAACCATGAATAAAATGAAAAGACAACCCACTAACTGGGAGGAAATATTTGTAAATCATATATCCAACAGGGGATTAATTTCTGAAATATATAAAGAACTCATACAACTCAACAACAGAAAAAACAAACAATCCAATAAAAAAAATGGGCAGAGTCATACACTAATATTTTAGCCTAGGAACCTCAGATTAATTTTGGAACTAAATTTAATTTGAAATTCATGTGAGTGTTAAAGCTACTTTTCATACTTGCCTCATAGCATATTATTAATTTTTCAAGTATTTTCCCCACCACCCCTTTCTAAAACCTGTGACAGGATAGACAAAAATTAAAGCCAGACAATAAAATTCTATGATATATTTTTTTAAAAGGGCAGAAGATATGAACAGACATTTTTCCAGTGAAGATATACAGATGACCAACAGACACACGAAAAGATGTTCAACATGACTAATTATTAGGGAAATGAGATATCACCTGTCAAATGGCTATAATTACAAAAGACATGGAAAAAAATTACAAAGGAAAAAAATAAATTTTAGGGAGGATATAGAGAAAAGGAACCCCTCATACACTCCTGGTGGGAAAGCAAACTGGTGCAGCCACTATGGAAAATAGTATGCAAATTTCTCAAAACATTAAAAATTAAAAAGCCAAATGATCCAGCTATCCCACTATGGGGTATTTAGTCAAAGAACTTGAAATCAACAATCCAAAGAGACTTTTGCACCACTATGTTCATGGCAGCATTATTCACAATAGCCAAGACATGGAAGAAACCCAAGTGCCCTTCTACGGATGAATGGAAAGAAGATGCGGTATACATATGCAATGGAATACTACTCAGCCATCAAAAAAATAAAATTGTCCCATTTGCAACAACATCGATGGACCTTCAGGGTATGATGTTAAGTGAAATAAGCCAGACAGAGAAAGCCAAATACAACATGATTTCACTCATATGTGGAAGATTAACAAACACATGGATAAAGAGAAGAGATTAGTGGTTACCAGAAGGGAAAGGGACTGGGGCTGGGAAAAAGGGGTACAGGGGCACATATATATGGTGACAGGTAACAATTAGACTACTAGTGGTGAGCACAATGCAGTCTATACAGAAATTGAAAAATAGTAATGTACACAAGAAACTACACAATGTTATAAACCATTATGATCTCTGTGAAATAATCAGAAAAAATCATGTTTTCTTGTTCCAACAATTGTGTTGTGGCTGTATTGCCAATAATAACCCTTCTTGCCTTGGTAGCCTAACTGATAATGGCACATGTGGTTAGGTAGATGGATCGGGGTTGGAATGTCACAGAAGAGTAGGATTTATATTAACTATGCATACTGAGGAAGAGTCCTATATTTAGAGAAATGCATGGACGACGACAAGTCAAAATGGGATCTCACAATGCATGGTGCATTAATATGTCCCTGAGCATTTGGCTGGATCCTTCAGTAAGGGCAGAATTTGAAATGAGGAGCTTGGTCAAGCCACTTTGTAGACTGGCGGCCAACACATTGACATAAAACTTTACAGCGCCACTCGCTTGAGAGGAGTGAGAATGGGTGTGGCTCTCATACCACAAAGCAGTGGGGTATAATACCCGCCAAGAGCGGAATACCAGGCATCTAATTAACTATTCTACAATTATGCCATTGCCCAGGGTTAGCGGGCAATGATTCCCTTGAATCAATGTTCCACAGAGGTATCATTGCCTTAGACAGCAAGAAGTTCTGTCGCTATTTGCAGAGGTTTTAGCAGGCATGACTCCCACACATACTTGCCATTTGCTGTTGACCACCACGCCCTCTGCTGGTGCCTACCTACTGGCTAATCCAGCCTAGTCGAATCTGTTGTTGAATCCGTTAAGACTTTAGTAAGGTTTCCCCTGCCAGTAAACCAGCGATCATTAGGCAGTTAGAAAATAAAAATAAATAAATAAGGTTTCTTCTGTTGCTTGGCAATATGACATTTTTATTTGAAAATTCTCAAGGGAATATGATAGAAATAGTATGATCACAAAAGGAAAAGCCAATGCTACATTATAATAGTGTTTGTTAACATTTCCATTCTTGCAACAGAGAAAGGAGTAAAAGTACTGGTGCTGTGAAGAGAGGAGAATCTACATTGCCCCATGCACAACTAGTCACACGATTTGAATAACATTACAATCATTCAAGATGGGACAGGGAAATATCAGCACAAGGTTGCTGTTGAAGGGGAAGTAAGGAAAACCGTGAATATGTTAAAACAACACACAGAAAAAGAACCAAATGCAACACCATAGCAGGTACTTCAAAGAACTCTTTGTAATATTCATAGTGAAGAGGTCCTGTTAATGCTACCAGAAAGAAACTCATTAAAGATGCCAGTGTATAGAATTCAAAATAGACATCAACCTCCAAACCCAACTTCCTTGCATGGAATTGAAATCCCAGGAGTACAAAGTGATCAGACATGGAGAACCATTTCTTATGCATGATTCCAGCACACAAGATGATGAAAGAATTCTTATTTACACAACTTACGACAATATTTGATATGTAAGTATCAGTACCACATTATTGATGGCATCTTCAAGACAACACCAACACAGTTCACTCAGTTATTTACTGTGCATGATGTGTTATTGGGTTATACTATGCCATGGATCTATGCACTAACAATGAAAAAGCAAGAAGACACAGATATACATATAAGAAAGCACTTGCGTTTGTATGGGGAAGAAATCTCTTTTTCGAATGCCCTTTATTAATCCTTCATTAACCCTTCATTGTGTGTGATGGATTTTGAGACTGGAAGTATGAATGCGAGTCGACTTGTTTCACTTTTCATAATCACTGTAGTGAAACATATCTTCTTTGGGTCTAATACATGAGTATATGATGACGGAAAGTAAACCTGTAAGTATGCATCCATGTTGTTTGGACTTCCATTTGTGCCTTTGGAAGATGGAAATGAAACTTTTGAATACATTGTGGAGAGTGCAGAAGAAAATTTAGATGACCTAATTGATTATGTTGAGAGAGTAGATGACCATGGAAGGTGTGGCAGAGGCAGAACACCACCAGAAGCTCCAAGATCTCCACCAGAAACTTTGAATGTTTATACATCAGTACTGAATGTCAATCACAGGATGAACAATGCAGTGGAAGGCTGGCATAGGAAATTCGAAAGCTGGTAATAGTGCATCATTCTTCAATTTGAATATTTATTCAAGTATTAAATGATGAACAGCATGTCGATGAACAAGCTATCACCTAGGTTCTTGGTGGTCACAATCAAATATGGGCACCAACTTCATGATGATACCAACAAAATCAAACTCGTATAACTGAAACTGTTAACAGATACAAAGAATATAAAGCAAATAATCAGGTCAATATGTTGAGAGGAATTGCTCATTTTCTTGAGTAATCCTGAGGAACTTTATGATAAGGAAGAATAAGTGTGAAATCCAAAATTAATCATGAATTACAATAAAAACAAGGTAAGTAAAATTTTGACAAAGTTAAATTTTGCATTATTTACCAAATCATGGGACCAAATGTCTCAATGGACATTTGCCAAATATCAAGAACCTAAGATCCTTTGGCGTGGACCAAATGTCTCTGTGGATGTTTTGGACAGTACCAAATATCAAAGACCTTTGGTCATGCACCAAATATCTCTGTGGATGTTTTTCACAGGCCCAAAAGTTCTTCAGGGGCTGCTAGAAGCCATTTAGTACAGGGATTTGAATGGAGTGTTCATGCCAAGACTTTTTACAGTTCTCAGTGTGTGTGTGTGTTAGTGTGATAAAAACAAGTGAAAAAGGACAGAGAATATATCAAATTCTCTTTGTTGCTGCCTTGTTCTAATGTATATATGATATTAGCAGTATGATATTAGCAAACAATGGAAGATAAAGTTTGAATCATTTGCATTTTCTAGAAAGTTGTTACACATCCGAAAAACAGGAGACACTAGGGAGATCTTTCACAGAAAACATACCCACTATGAAAACTATTCTTCCTCCTTTGGAAAGTACAAGAAAATTTCAGTACATTAAGTTTTATAGGTCTTTATGTATTTACCTTCAAGTTTCCAGTTATTACTTACATAAATTTGTTTTCATTGCTCTATCTTTCTATCTATAAAAGTCATCTTTGAGTCTTGCATAGGCATGAAATGTACCATAATTTTTACCATTAGGAAAATTTTATTTTCTTTATATGTTTCATTTAAGGGCAGAGTGTCCAAAAATGAATTAAAGTCATTAAAGAAGAACAGGTTTCTATGCACTTGGACGTTTCTCTTGTGAAAGTCAGTATTCAATCATATCATCTACAAGTCAGGATACTATTAGCACTTTCTTTCCTATTCCTTCGTCATTCATTGCTTGTCACTTTCTGATGGCATTGGCTAATGTCTTCCAAATAATGTGAAATGATAATGAAAATAGTGGGCTTCCTTGTCTTCTTCCTAACTTAGCACATATGCATTCACCATTTCTCTAACAAAGTCAAATGCCAACTAGTCTGATCATCAATTACAATGTGTATGGGAGTGCTCTCCCCATACCAGCAAGCAGCTCAATTCTGTCACTACCTACCCAGAGATAGCATCCGATTCTGCAGGTTAAGGACTCAGTCCCACAAGACTGCTCTCCACTTCAGATGCCAATCGCAAGCCCAGGTTGATACCTGCGCTTCTGACTGACCGGCTACAGATGGGAGGTTCCCAGGACCTTCTCCTTGGCTTTGATTAATTTGCTAGAGAAGCTCAGAGAACTCAGGAAACCTGTTTACTCATTAGATTACTAGTTTATTACAAAGGATATTAAAGGATTCGAATCTGCTCACTATTTATTGAAATTTATTTATGATAAAAATGACTGAAAAATGTAAAATATGTCAGCCATTAAAAATATCAAGAAATTTAAAGCTATTCACATTTTCCACCTAAACTTTTTTTTTTTTTGAGGAATGTTAGCCCTGAGCGAACATCTGCCACCAATCCTCCTATTTTTTGCTGAGGAAGACTGGCCCTGAGCTAACATCCATGCCCATCTTCCTCTATTTTATATGTGGGACGCCTACCACAGCATGGCTTGATAAGCAGTACGTAGGTCTGCACCCAGGACCTGAACCGGTGAGCCCTGGGCCGCCAAAGCAAAATGTGTGAATTTAACCACTGTGCCACCAGGCCAGCCCCCACTTAAACTTATTTTTGACAAAAAATGACTGAAAAAGATTTATTATTTAAAGTATAAGAATCAATAGCCAAATGAAGAGATACATAGGGCGAGCTGTTGAAAAAAGGAGCTTCTGTCTTCATGGTGTTTGGGACTCTGTATGGTGACACATGGAAGAGCTCTGGTACCCCAACCTGGAGCTCTCCACATGAACCCCCTTCTTTTAGGTTTCTATGAAGGCTTCATTACACAGGCACAGTTGATTAAATCACTGGCCATTGGTGATTGATTCAACCTCTAGCCCTTCTTCTCACTGTTCTACCCATGGTTGGTTCCCCTGGCAACCAGTTCCCATCCTTAGGTGCTTTCCAAAAGTCACCTAACATAAACTCAGTTATGGAAAGGGGCTTGTTATTAATAACAAGACACCCATTTCATGTCTATGGCTCTGAAGCTATTTCAGGAACTGAGGACAAGAAACCAAATATTATAACAAAAGATGATCCCATTGCTATTATCCCTGAGGAAATTAAGGATTTTGGGACACGTGAGCCAGGAACCATGAAAGAAGACCAAATATACATGAGAAATATATTCTGGTCATCTGAATGAACAAATAAATATATTTCTTATAAATCACAATATTGCACTGCCTTTTTTGTTGAAGTTGTGTGTGTGTTTGTGTGTGTGTATATAGTAGGAATAATTTTTCTAACTGAGGAGAAATTGTTTAAATTTCTCAAATAGTTCAGCATCTATGAAGAATATAATTTTTCATTTGATTTACTACTATTAAATTATATTAGTGAACATATCTAATAGTGAACTATACTTGCCTCCTTGAAATAAACTCCACTAGGTCAAAAGGACCTATTTTTTTTAATTGGACAGCTTATTTTACTTTGCTACTGTGTATTAAAGATGTTTGCACTCACATTCATACAGGAAAATATCTGTGAACTCTGTTCAATCTCTCTTAGATTTTGCTATTAAGATTATTCTCATTGAGTAAAATGAATGTGAAAGTTTCTTTATTTTTATATGCTTTGAAATAATCTAGTCACATTGTGATTGTCTTATCCTTAATGATTTGGAAGAATATCATGTGAATCTTCCCAAGGAATCATGCTTTATGGTGGGGAAGCTCTTTATCAACATTCTCTGTTTCTTTAAGGAAATTGATAACTAAACTTTCTATCTCTACCAGGTTGGGTTTTAGTGTGCTATACTTTAGAGAAACCCATCTATTTCTTTTATGTTGTCAAATTTATTTGTATAGATTTGTACAAATATGCCTCATGATTGTTGAAACATTTTCCATTTTGATTGCTATTTCCACCAACCCAGTTTGGGCTCTGAGCACTGAGAAATGCCTTCTGCTCATTTTCTCTGAGACCTGAAGCTGGGGGCTCCTCTGCTTCCTCTAGGATCCCTCTTTGATCGTCACTGCTTTTGACAGCCTTTGAGCCTATTTTGTAGTCTGGGTTTCAGGTGTTTAACATTCCCAAAAGCTTAAAAAATAAACTTTAAAGAGAAAAGCAAAACATACATACAAAATTGCTCAAATCATAATTGTACAGATCTAGGTCTTACCACAAATTCTCCATACAATTATAAACAATAGCCAGATCAAGAAAGAAAAGGTTATCAGCATCTTTATCAAGCTTATTCCAGTCCATAACTCCCTCCTCTACTAAAGTAACCACTCTCCTGGATTATAATACCACTGTCAACAAATAAGAGGCATCAACTGCAAAGAAAATGTGTATTTGGGGTCTTAGGAATTGCAATTTGAGAGACACAGATGCAAGTAGAAACTTAAATGTGCTCCAAAGAGGACAAATGAGGCATGGGTTCACAAAGGCAAAAACCACAAACTTCCATAGATCATTTTAAACAATTAATGATTGGTTCTGGTGAGAAGGCTTACTTGCCAGTATGTGATTGGTTCATGGACTGCACCTAAGCTGATTGTCTGTTTTCCAAAGCGGAAATGCTCCTGAATGTGGTTTCTGTGGTTCAAAGGTTCAGTTGACATTTGTGAATGTGCATAAGCCCCACTGCTTTGATGGCCTCCCAGCTCCATTTTAGAAGTCTTGACATGTGTTACTCCATTTTGTAATCATTCTCCACATCATAAATTAGTTTAGTCTGTTTTTGAATTTATATACATGAAATTATAAGTCTCTACTCTTCCAAGTCTGGCTTGCTTTACTCAAGGTCTTTGTTGATGAGATTCATCCGTGTTTATGTGCAGAGCAATAGTTCATTCATTTTCATTTCCATATAATATTCTATTCTCCAATTTTTATCTCTCTGCCAGTGGAGTCTGCCTAAAGCCATACTCAGCTTCTTGGACTCTCACCCACCACTCCCAACTTGACAAGTACTTTGAAGCAGGGCATTATTCAATATTGGGCTCACATACCTGAGATTTCCCTCTTTCTAAATTCTGGTCCCATCAAGTCCTCTCTGCCTTGATAGCTCTCCATGGCCTTCAAGTGGATATTCTTACCTACTGACCAACTTTGGTAGTTGTTCTTGGTGGCGTGTTGGTCTGAAACAGGCCAGTCTGCCATCACTGGAGGTGGAATCCTATCTAGTTTCTTTTAAGATAGATTTGGAATTTCTGAATCTTTATGCCCTAGTTGCTTTGACTGAGTTCTGAGAGGAGGAGAGGAAATATGCATAACTTAATCAATATATTCACTCCAGTAGGAAGTGAAGAATCTCCTAATAGATCTTGATGACCAAAAATACAGCCCTTTCTGCTCATAGATGAACAGCCTGTAGAATTTCATTTTAACTCATGGTTTAGACAAGCTATAGTTATTGAAGATTACTCTGACTAGGTGTCTGTAACCTAAAGAAAAATATAGATGGTGGGAGTTTTCACAGTTTTCTAGAAGGATACTGTATTTTATTGCGGAAGTCATGGTTTCTAATTGTTGCTAATCTGGCTTTTTATTGACAAATTAGTTAGTTTAGCCTCAATGTTACATTGGAGGGTGGTTAGTTTAGCCCTGGCATATAGTTGTGCATATTGGCATTAACAGCGGTTTGGACCACCAGTGTTCCCCTAATTAGGCTTTAAGACATGTGCATTGCAGTGCAAATCAGAGTGGTGCATGTCCCTGTAAGAGCAAGTGAACATTATAGATATACGTACATATCTATGTTTATACATATCTATGTTGGCAGGTGTTAGTTTGCATACATCTTTGTGATGTACAGTTCTAGAGAGTTTGACAAATGTATGAAATCATGTATCTACTATCCCAGTAGCATATAGGATGGTCCTTCATCTCAAAAACTTCCCTCTGCATCCTCTTTATCACTCCTTTCTCCACTACTGGCCACTACTAATCTGCTTTCTCTCCCTATAGATTTGCCTTTTCTAGAATGTCATATGAATGAAGTCATATAACATATAGCCTTTTGGGTCTGACTACCTTCACTTAGTAAAATTCCTTTAAGATCCATCCAAGAAGACTTCCGATTTCTGGTTCCACATGTAAGGGGCTTGGAAGTTGCCACTCTAGCCTAACAAGTAAAAAGCTGGACAGACTGAAAAATCAATAACTCTTGGGCCGGCCCTGTGGCTGAGTGGTTAAGTTTGTGGGCTCCGATTCAGCAGCCCAGGGTTTTCCTGGTTCAGATCCTGGGCACAGACATGGCACCACTTGTCAGACCATGCTGAGATGGCATCCCACACAGCACAACCAGAGGGACCTACAACTAGAATATACAACTATGTACTGGAGGGCTTTGGGGAGAAAAAGAAGAAGAAGAAAAAGAAAGAAGATGGGCAAGAGATGTTAGCTCAGGTGCCAATCTAAAAAATTTTTAAAAATCAATAACTCATGGGCCAGCCTGGTGGCGCAACGGTTAAGTTTGCACGTTCCGCTTCAGCAGCCCAGGTTTGGCCGGTTCGGGTCCCAGGTGCGGATATGGCACCTCTTGGCACGCCATGCTGTGGCAGGCTTCCCACATATAAAGTAGAGGAAGATGGGCACAGATGTTAGCTCAGGACCAGTCTTCCTCAGCAAAAAGAGGAGGATTAGCAGCAGATGTTAGCTCAGGGCTAATCTTCCTCAAACAAACAAAAAAAATCAATAACTCGCTGTATCTGTAAGAGAAAGGAGAACAGAGGGTAAACTGCTTCCCTCAAGATTGGAGAGACCAACAGGTGAGAGAGGAAATCATGGCCTCCCAGAGCAGAGACTCATGAGCAAAAACTGCCACAGGAACCAGTGCCAGGGTAAGTAAACCTGAACAGTAATTGGCAAATTGCTGGAGGGTCAGTGCAGACAAGTCTGACAGTTAAAAATTCCAGGAGGATCCAGTCACAGGGGGACCCATAATATGACATTTACCTCCAGGAGCTCAATCAGAGTCCCGTGATAAATAGAGAAAAATCCCCTCCTGCTTCCAGCACAAGGAGGAGAAAAGGAACCATTTTGAAATACACCACTGCACTCTGTTCTAAACAAGGCCTGCCCTCAGGAGAAACTAGTTAACTGGAGCCTAACTTGCTGGGTTATTATCAGAGACTAACTGACCTAGGGGAAAGTAAATACCCAGCTCTAGTCAACTCTAGCCTTCCACATGGGAGAAGGGAAATACATAACGCCAGTCCACTTTAGCCTTACTGTCCCACCTGATGAGGGGAGAAAAAAACTGAGAAACACTTGTGAAGTTCACAGTCCAGAGTCACAGGTTCACTAAAAGATAGGGAGCAAATAGAATGCTTTCTCTCCCCACACACCTTAATGCTACATTACCAAAGGCCTAGGCACAGCTGTTCCTCTTACTTAGTACATCATGTTTGGCTATCAAGAAAAAATTGCAAGGCACAACAAAAGAGAAAAAACACAATTTAAGAGACAGGGCAAGAATCAGAGTCAGACATGGCAGAGACATTGGAATTATCAAACAAGATTTAAAATAACTATGATTAATGTGCTTAGGGCTCTAACGGATAAAGCAGATAGCATGTGAGAACAAATGAGCAATGTAAGCAGAGAGTAATCCTAAGAAAAAAACAAAGCTAAATGCCGAAGATGAAAACCACTGTACAGAAATGCTAGCCTTGTTATTAGACTGGACGTGGCTGAGGAAAGAATCTCTGTACTTGAAGGTATACCAACATAAACAACAAAGAAAATAACAGAACATAATATCCAAGAACTGTGGGAGAACTACAGAAGGTGTAACATGTGAGTAATGGGAATGCCATCAGGAGAAAAAGAAAGAACAGAACTGAAGAAATATTTTAAACAATAGTGACTGAGAATTGTCCCAAATAATGTCAAACACAAAACCACAGATGCAGAAGCTCAGAGTACACTAAGCAGGACAAATATCCAAAAAAACTACACCTAGGCATATCATTTTCAAATTATGGAAAATTAAAGAAAAATTAAAAATCCCGAGAGAAGCCACAGGAAAACAATACCTTACCTATAGAGGAACAAAGATAAGAACTACATTCAACTTCTCCTCAGAAATGATGCAAGGAACAAGGGAGTGGAGAAAAAAAATCACCAAGCTAGAATTCTGTATCCCAGGAAATTATCCTTAAAAAGTGAAGGAGAAATAAAGACTTTCTCGGACAAATAATAATTGAGGGAACTTATTGCTGATAGTACAGCTTTGCAAGAAATCTTAAAGGAAGTTCTTTAGAGAGAAGAAAAATGACATAGGTCAGAAACTCAGATCTACATAAAGGAAGAGCATGAAAGAAGGAATAAGTGAAAATAAAATAAATACTTTTTTTTTTTGTCTTAATTGATCTAACAGAAAAGAGTTTGGTTAAAACAATAACAGCAACAATGTATTCAATCAAATACATGTATGCTTGTGTATATATATGCTTATATATAAATGAAATGAATGACATCAGTAATACAAACGATGATAAGGAGAAATTAGGGTTATTTTGTTATTATAAGGTATTCACACTAGCTTTAGTATTAGTTGAAAGTAGATTACATTAGTTATAAATGTATATTGCAAACTCCAGAGTAAGCACTAAAAAAGCTTTTTAAAAGTATACTGGTGTACTAAAAAAGAAGAGAAAATGGAATCATGTAAAATATTCAAATAAAACCACAAAACGTAGAAAAAGAGTAGAAGACCCTAATAGAAACAAAGGACAAGGGTAATAAGGGGAAAACAGTAACAATTATGGTCGATAAAAATCCAACAATGTCAGTATTGACTTTGAACATCAATGGTCTAAATGCACCAATTAAAAAACAAAACCCAGGGCCAGCCTGGTGGCATAGTGGTTAAGTTTGCACACTTCTCTTTGGCAGCCCGGGGTTTGCAGGTTCAAATGCCGGTCGGGGACCTAGCACTTCTTGCCAAGCCACGCTGTGGCAGTATCCCACATAAAATACAGGAAGATTGGCACAAATATTAGCTCAGTGACAATCTTCCTCCCGTAAAAAGAGGGAGATTGGAAATACCATATGACCCAGCCATCCCACTACTGGGTATCTATCCAAAGAACTTGAAATAAGCAAATCCAAAGGACCTATGCACCCCTATGTTCACTGCAGCATTATTTACAATAGCCAAGACATGGAAGCAACCTAAGTGCCCATCAACTGATGATTGGATAAAGAAGATATGGTGTGTGTATATATATATACAATGGATTGCTACTCAGCCATAAGAAAGGATAAAATCATCCCATTCTCAACAATGTGGATGGACCTTGAGGGTATTATGTTAAGTGGAATAAGCCAGATAGAGAAAGACAATCTCTGTATGACTCCACTCATAGGGTTAAGTTAAACACGTAGACAAAGAGAACTGATTGGTGGTTACCAGGGGAAAGGGGGTGTCGGGGGTGGGCACAAAGGGTGAAGTGGTGCACCTACAACATGACTGACAATAATGTATAACTGAAATTTCAAAAGGTTCTAAACCATCATAATCTTAATAAAAAGTAAAAAAAAAAAGAAAAAAGAGGGAGATTGGCAAGAGATGTTAGCTAAGGGGCCAATCTTCCTCACACAGACATTGAAAAAAACAGACCGAAATATATGTTGTCTACAAGAAGCTCACTTGAATATAAAGAAACATATAGATTATAAGTAAATGGATGAAGAAAAAATATACCATGCTAACACTAATCAAAGGAAAGCAGGAGAGGCTTTATTAATTTCAGATAAAGCAGACTTCAAATCAGAAAAGTTATCAATGATAAAGAAGGACAATACCTAATGATAAAGAGATCAGTTTGCCAAGAAGACATTATTCTTTACCTGCAAGCACCTAAAAACAGTGTCAAACTACATGAGGCAAAAACTGATAAAACTGCAAAGAGAAATAGATGAATCCACTATTATATTTGCAGACTTCAAAACTTTTCTCAGAAATGGGCAGACCAGAAGGCAGAAATCAGTAAGGACATACTTGAGCTCAACAAGTATGGATATAATTGAGATCTATAGACTACTTCACCCAACACTAGCAGAATACACATTCTTCTCAAGCTCACATGGAACATTCACCAAGATGGACCAAATTCTGGGCCATACAACAGCCCTTAATAAATTTAAAATTGAAATCATACAACGTCTGCTCTCAGACAACAATGAAATTAAACAAGAAATCAGTAACAGAAAGATAACTGGAAAGTCCTAAATACATGGAGCTTAAAAACACACTTCCAGGAGCTGGCCCCGTGGCCGAGTGGTTAAGTTCGCGTGCTCCGCTGCAGGCGGCCCAGTGTTTCGTTGGTTCGAATCCTGGGCGCGGACATGGCACTGCTCATCAGACCACGCTGAGGCAGCATCCCACATGCCACAACTAGAAGGACCCACAACGAAGAATATACAACTATGTACCGGGGCGCTTTGGGGAGAAAAAGGAAAAAATTAAAAAAAAAATCTTTAAAAAAAAAAAAAAAACACACTTCCAAATAACATGAGTCAAAGATGAAATCTTAAAAGAAATTTATAAATATTTTGAAGTAAGTGAAATGAAAACACGACTTATTAAAATTTGTGGAATGTAGTGAAAGCAGAGCTTAGAAGGAAATGGGTAGTACTGAATGCGTGTATTTAAAAAGAAGAAAAGGGGGCTGGCCCCGTGGCCGAGTGGTTAAGTTCGCACGCCCCGCTGCAGGCGGCCCAGTGCTTCATTGGTTCGAATCCTGGGTGCAGACATGGCACTGCTCATCAAACCAAGCTGAGGCAGCATCCCACATGCCACAGCTGGAAGGACCCACAACAAGGAATATACAACTATGTACTGAGTGGCTTTGGGGAGAAGAAGAAGAAGGAAAAAAAAAAGAGAAAAAAGAAGATTGGCAATAGATGTTAGCTCAGGTGCCAATCTTAAAAAAAAAAGAAGAAGAAGAAGAAGTGATCATGTGATTTTTATTCCTCATTTTGTTAATGTGGTTTATCACATTGATTGATTTGTGGATGTTGAACCATTCCTGCATCTCTGGTATAAAACCCACTTGATCATGGTGTATGATCCTTTTAATGTATTGCTGTATTTGATTTGCCAATATTTTGTTGAGGAATTTTGCATCTATGTTCATCAGCAATATTAGCCTGTAATTTTCCTTCTTTATGTTGTCCTTATCTGGTTTTGATATCAAGGTAAGTTGGCCTCATAGAATGAATCAGGAAGCATCCATCTTCCTAAATTTTTTGGATTGGTTTGAAAAGTATAGGTATTAAATCTACCTTGAATGTTTGCCAGAATTCTCCAGAGAAGCTATCTGGTTATGGACTTTTGTTTTTTGGGAGGTTTTTGATTGCTGCTTCAATTTCTTTACTTGTAATTGGTCTATTCAGATTCTCTATTTCTTCTTGATTCAGTTATGAGGATTCTGTATATAAAAATCTCTAAATAATCCACCAGAAAGCTATTAGAAATAATCAACAACTATAGCAAAGTAGAAGGGTGCAAATCAGTTTACAAAGATCAATTGCATTTCTATACCCTAAAAATGAACTAGCAGAAAGAGAAGTCAAGAACAACCCCATTTACAATTGCAACAAAAATTAAAATATTTAGAATAAATTTAACCAAGGAGGTGAAAGACTTACACTGAAAACATTAACACATTATTGAAAGAAGTTGAAGAAGACATAAAGAAATGTGAAGATAGTCCATGCTCATGTATTGGAAGAATAAACATAGTCAAAATGTTCATATTACCTAAAGCAATCTACAGATTCAATGCAATCCCAATCAGAATTCTAATGATATTCTTCATGGAAATTGAACAAAGAATCCTAAAATTTATATGGAACAACAAAAGACTCTGAATAATCAAAGCAATCCTGAGGAAAAAAACAGTAAAGCTTGAGGCATCACAATCCCTGACTTCAAAATATGCTACAAAGCTATAGTAATCAAAACAGCAAGGTATTGGTACACAAACAGATCAATGGATCAGAATTGAAAGCCCAGAAATCAAACCACACATCTGTGGACAGTTAATCTTTGACAAAGGAGCCAAGGACATACAACGGAGAAAGGAAAGTCTCTTCAATGAACGGTATAGGGAAAACTGGAAAGCCACATGCAAAAGAATGAAAGTAGACCATTATCTTAAACTATACACAAAAATTAACTCAAAATGGATTAAAAACTTGAATGTAAGACTGGAAACTATAAAACTCCTGGAAGAAAACATAGGCAGTACACTCTTTGACATTGATCTTAGCAACGTCTTTTCAAATACCATATCTACTCAAGGCAAGGGAAACAAAAGAAAAAATAAACAAATGAGACTACATCAGATTAAAAAGCTTCTGCAAGGCAAAGGAAACCATGAACAAAATGAAAAGGCAATCCATCAATTGGGAGAAAATACTTACAAATCATATATCTGACAGGGGGTTAATCTGGGAAATATATAAAGAACTCATACAACTCAACAACAAAAAAGCAAACAAACAATCAAAAATGGGCAGAGGAGGGGCCAGCCCCATGGCCCAGTGGTTAAGTTTGCACGTTCCACTTCAGTACCCCGGGGTTTGCCAATTCGGATCGCAGGTGTGGACCCACACACTGCTTGTCAAGCCATGCTGTGGCAAGCATCCCACATATAAAATAGAGGAAGATAGGCATGACGTTAGCTCAGGGCCAATCTTCCTCAGCAAAAAGAGGAGGATTGGTGGCAGATGTTAGCTCAGGGCTAACATTCCTCGAAAGAAAAGTGGGCAGAGGATATGAACAGACATTTCTCCAAAGAAGCTATACAAATGGCCAACAGGCATATGAAAAGATGTTCAACATCACTAATCATTAGGGAAATGCAAACCAAAACTACAATGAGATATCACCTTGCACCTGTCAGATGACTGTAATTACCAAGAGAAAAAAATAACAAATGTTAGGGGCTGGCCCAGTGGCACAGCAGCTAAGTTTGCGCACTCTGCTTCAATGGCCCAGGGTTCACTGGTTCAGATCCTGGGCGTGCACCTACATACCACTCATCAAGCCATGCTGTGGTGGCAGCCCACATAGAAGAACCAGAAGGACTTACAACTATGATATACAACTATGTACTTGGGCTTTGGGGAGAAAAGAAAAAGAGGAAGATTGGCAACAGATGTTAGCTCAGGGCCAATCTTCCTCACCAAAAAAAGAAGCATATCTTAAAAAAATAAATAACAAATTTTGGAGAGGATATGGAGAAAAGGAAACCCTCAAACACTGCTGGTGGGAATGCAAACGGTATGGGGATTTCTCAAAAGACTAAAAATAGAAACACCATATGATCCAGCTATCCCACTACTGGGTATTTATCCAAAGAACATGAAATCAACAATTCAGAGAGATTTATGCATCCCTGTGTTCAATGCAGATTTATTCACAATAGCCAAGATGTGGAAGTAACCCAAGTGCCCGGCAACTGATGTATAGATAAAGAAGATGTGGTGTGTATATATATACAATGGAATACTACTCAGCTATAAAAAAGACAAAATCGTCCCATTTATAACAACATGGATGGACCTTGAGGATATGATAAGTGAAATAAGCCAGACAGAGAAAGACAAATACCGTAGGATTTCACTTATATGTGGAAGATAAACAAACACATGGACAAAGAGAACAGACTAGGGGTTACCAGAGAGGAAGGAGGTTAGGGGGTGGGCATATAGGGTAAAGGGGCACATATCTTTGGTGAATGACAAATAATAATGTACAACTGAAATTTCACAATGTTATAAGCTATCACGACCTCAATAAAATAATAATTCAAAAAGACAAGAAATAACAAGTGTTGGAGAGGATGTGGAGAAAAAGGAGCCCTCATACACTGCTGGTGGGCGTGTAAACTGGGGCAGCCACTATGGAAAACACCATGGAGATTTCTCAAATAATTAAAAATAGAACTACCATATGGTCCAGCTATTCCACTTCTGGGTATTTATCCAAAGAACGTGAAAACACTAATTTGAAAAGATACATGCACCCATATTGTCATTGCAGCCTTATCCACAATAGCCAAGACTTGGAAGCAACCCAAGTGCTCATCACCAGATGAATGGATATAAAAGATGTGAGGTATACACACAATGGAACACTGCTCAGCCATAAACAAGAGAAAATCTTGCCATTTGCAGCAACATGGATGGACCTTGAGGGTATTATCCTAGGTGAAATAAATTAGAAAAAGACAAATACCACTTGATTTCACTCTTGTGGAAGATAAACAAACACATAGATAGCGAGAACAGATTGGTGGTTACCAGAGGGGAAGGGGGTACAGGGAGAGCGAAAGGAGCCAAGGGGTACATATGCATGGTGATGGATGGAAACTAGACATTTGGTGGTGAACACGATGCCGTCTGTACAGAAGCCAAAACATAATGATGTACACCTGAAATTTACACAATGGTATAAATCAATGTGACCTCAATAAAATTTTTTTTAATGTTGAGATGAAAAAAGAAAAGTCTGTTTTGTCTGATGTAAGTATACATACTTCTAATCTCTTTGGTTTCCATTTGCATGGGAATATCAGTTTTTAAACAAGGGGAGAGAATGAGGACCTATTTATCTTCCCTAGGAATATTGAAAGAGGGAGGTTCTTTGCTTAAGGTGAAGAAAGTCAAGGCTAACGGGCCAATAGCTGGTGAAAATACCAACCATGTATATTACTAGATGTGAGGTCACTCAGTATCACCTACCATGCTGACGAAGAGATTTAAGACTTCCTTTACAAATCTCTGAAACAGACTGAAACAAACATAATTTTTAAAAAACTAATGAAGATGCAAAAGACAAGAGGATAAGGAATCATTGGTGGCACCTAAAGAAATGAGTGGTAACAGTGAACCTTTACAAAACTCATCAAAATCAGAAATGACAATGTGGAAGTGAGCAGATTATCACTGGTGGCTAATGGAAGTATCAGTCATGATCAACAACCTACAATTCCTATTATCCTTATTCCTGGAGAGGGAAAGCCATAGAGAATAAGCACCAAGGACTACACAGTTTCAGAAGTAACATTCATACAATGGCCACTAGAACTTACAGAAAAGCAATGGGAGCAACAGAGCAGGAAGCAGAGTGATTGCATCAGGATAATTTGGAATATAAATATCAGAAAAAGTCAAGTAGCTTAAACAATTAAGGAGATTAATTATCTTACAAAACTGGCTACGCAGAAGTAGAACGAGTTTTAGGGATGTTGATCCAGTGGCTCAAGAATGGCACGAGACGCCCATGTTTCTGCCATGTCTCTGCTCTGATATGCTCAGGACATGGATTTTGCCCCTAATACAATGCCTTTAAGGTCACAAGGTAGTCAGGTAGTCCAAGCTCATAACCAAGTATGGTCATGACCAAAGAATGAAAAAACAAGCTCCTCCAGTGTCTCCCTTTAAGAGACAGCACCTCCTTATTTATCATGTGCCACATTGGCAAGAAGGACATTACACAATCATTCCTAAACTGTCTCAGGGACAAGCAGGGTAATTTGTTAAAACGGCGAGAGAATAATACAACCTCTAATTACACTTGCCAAGATCTCTAAAACAAAGGAGGCTGAGTGGGAGAAGTCTGCCTGGTTCTTTATCTGGTTCTGTGACTAGCAATGTGTTTATCCAAGACAGCCCTCTTTGAAGTGGATGCCTCTTTGAAATGGATGCCTCAGCTATCAAAACTTGTCAGGCATGTGCATTACCAAAAAGAGAAAATCCAACGATCAGAGCTTACATTACACTCAGGCAGACCCAGGACCAAGTCTGTGGGAGAGAATAGACCACTGACTGTTGCTAAAGAGGGAGGTCGGAGGAAACACCTATGGACCCCCGTTAGGATGTAGCGTCCACAGGGCGTTGGCAGCTGGGGAAGCCAAGCTAGACAGAGGCTCAGACCTGGTCCAGCCCACTTCCCTGGGGCTTCTCCTAGGTTCACTTGCCTTCTCACAACCTCCTTCAGCTTCTACTGCCTAAGGACTGATGATGCTGCCACATTTCCAGTAGCCATGTGCCCCACTTCCAGAGAAGCTAATCAGAGTTCTTAGAAGTTTCATTTCTAAGCAGGTGGGGATTTTAAGGTTCTCCCAAGATTCTGAGGTGTCTGGAGCAGCTGGTTCAAGAGGCCTCAATCCCCTTTCTACTCCTCTGGAGAGCCCTAACCCTGACTGAGACGTGGGCCCTAGAAGATTCTGGAAGAAGTGATGCTGAAGGAGGACCCTAACAGACATCGGGGTGGGACGGAGTCCAGGGAGCAGCTGAGCCCAGCACGGGGTGGACGGCCAAGAAAAGGGTGGGAGGGTCACAGCCCACTCCCCACCTATCCTAAAGGAACCGTTTCCTCCCCAGGCTCTCAAACTCTGAAGTATTTCCTCACCCCCTTTGTCTGCCCAGGCTTCACCACCACCACCTTCGAGAGTGACACGCAGTTCCTGCCCTTCAACAGCTACAGGGCGAATCAGAGCGTGACACTGCGGCCAACGTGGCTGGGATGGGGTCAGACTCTTGAGGGAGGAGAAGGATTTAATGAAAACGATGGCAGAAACATTCCGACCACGCTTGCTGCAAGGAAAGATGAGGATCAAGGAGACCAGGCCGGGAGTGACGTCAGGCACAGAGGGGCGGGGTTCCCCACGTGTCCAGGGAAGGGTCTTAACCTTGGAGACGCAGAGAGGCACTGACCCTTCTGCCTGGGAATAGCGTGCGGCATTTTACTTCAGGTTTCATTTTCAATCTGGGTCGTGACTGACTTTTGCTGTGACCAATCATAGGGACAAATATAAGAATGGGCGGGACAGGACAAGAACCACCATCCAAGATGACACCAGGCCAAGGTCCAGGGCCTCGCAACTTGCAGATGCTGTCCTACTGTGTGGTGGCTCCGAACGGGACCTTCCTGAGGGAACTCTTTAAACTTGCTTATGACGGTGAGGATTTCATCTACCTGGACAAGTACCTACAGACTTGGACAACACACAGTTGGGCTAAGATGACGAAGCACCGCTGGTGGAAGACGAATTTTGCAAAGTTTATGAGGCACTATTTGACTGAAGTGTGTGTGCACCAGCTGCTCAAACAAACACCTGGAAGTCGGGAAGGAGACGCAGCTGCCCGCAGGTACTAGGGGCAGCCCACCCCCTTCACGATTGCCCCGGGGGAAGATCAGAGTCCACTGTTGGCCTCACTGAAGGCACGGTGGGGAGAGGACTGACCTCTGAATCGACCTCTGGGACTTCTGGTCTTGGCAGGTGACTGGAGTGTGTGCGGGATTTCAGACACATTTCCTGGCATATCTTTCCCAAAGTGACCCCAATTCCATTCAGTCTTGGGTCAGGTCAGAGGGAGGGCCAGTGGGAGAGAAGGAGGGAAAGTCAGTGACAACAAAGGAGCAGCACTTCCCTTAGTCCTGTAATGGACTGTAGGACCAAGTGTACAAAGGCGACTTTTACTGCCCTTCCTCTCTGTCCCCAGGACTCCTCTCTTGGGCCTATGGCCCCCCACCCCCACCCTGTGAACTGATGCTCACCTGATCTTTCTCCACTTGTATTAGGATCAAGTCCCCTTCAGAACTGGAGCTGCCAACACTGTCTTCTCTCTCAGCCTAGAAAGTAGTTTGTCTTCTGACCGCTGGTTAGGGAATACTAGGTAATTTAGGAGACCCACACTCTCACTGAGAATAACTGAGAAATTCTGATTAGGGGCCAGCCAGGTGGCACAGCGGTTAAGTTCGCTCGGCGGCCCGGGTTCACCAGTTTGGATTTCAGGTGCGACATGGCACCGCTTGGTAAAAGCCATGCTGTGGTAGGCGTCCCACGTATTAAGTGGAGGAAGATGGGCACGGATGTTAGCTCAGGGCCAGTCTTCCTCAGCAAAAAGAGGAAGATTGGTAGTAGTTAGCTCAGGGCTAATCTTCCTCAAAAAAAAAAATTCTGATGAAATGTGTGGATCACCTTCTTAAAAGCATCCGCATGCAATCAAAACACTGGGAAAGTGCCAGCCAAGGTCTCAGAGAGGACTACTGCCTGAAGAGTTGAGGTCAGCGAGTCCAGAGCTCCAGATTCACTTTTGCTCTGAAGGTATTTGAGAAGAAATTGAGCTGAGCTTTAAGCTGCCTCGAGGTCCTAAGGATAGAAAATCACCTCGTATTCCAAGTTTGCTGTGATTATTTATCATGAATAAGTGTTGGGTTTTGTCAAATGCTTTTTCTGAATCTATTGACACGATCTTGCGTGGTCTTGCATTTTTAATTCTTTAATCCATTGATGTGGTATATTTGTTCAATTATTTTTACATGTTAATCCACCTTTGCATTCCTGAGACAAATCCTCCCTGGTTATGTGTAAAATTGGTTATATATAAAATCTTTTTTATATATGGCTGGATTCGGTTTGCTAATATTTTGTTGAAGATATTTGTGTCCTTATTCATGAGAGATATTGATCTGTAGATTTTTTTTGTGTGTGTGTACTGTCCTTGTCTAGCTTTTGTATCAGGTAAGACTGGCCTCACAGGATGAGTTGTGAAATATTCTTTCTTCCTCTATTTTTTAGAAGAATTACTGGAGCATTGACTTTATTTCTTATTTAAATGCTCAGTAGAATTTGCCAGAGAAGCCAGTGGTCCTGAGCTTTTCCTTGTAGGAAAGTTTTTAACTACAGATTCATTGTCTTTATTTGCTGCAGATCTATTCAGCTTTCCGCGTACACATTGAGTCATCTTCAGTAACTTCTTTCTTGCAATTTGTTCATTTCATCTAAATTGTCTAATTTGTTGGGAAAATGTTGTTCATGGTATTCCCTTATACATCTTTAAATTTCCGTAAGGTCAGTGGTGATGTCCACTGTTTTTCGTTCCTGATTTTGGTGAGCTGTGTCTTTCTGTTTCTTGGTCAATCTAGCTATAAATTTATCAAATTTGTTGATTTTTCAAAGAGCCAAGTTTTTATTTTCTTATATTTCTGCTTTCAATTTAATTGATTTCCCCTTTAATCATTAATATTTCCTTCCTTCTTCCTGCCTTGGGATTGGTTTGCTCTTTTTTTCCTAGATTCCTAAATGAAAGCTGAGATTATTGATTTGAGATTGTCCTTTTTTCTCATATAGACAATAAAGGTATAAATTTTTCTCTAAGCATGTGTATTAGTTTGCTAGGGATGACATAATTAAATACTACAGACTGGGTGGCTAAAAACACAAAAACTTATTTTCTTACCCTTCTGAAAACTCTAAGTCCAAGATCAAGGTGCCAAAAGGCTGGATTTCTCCTGAGGCCTCGCTCCTTGGCTTGCTGGCAGCTGTCCTCTTGCTGCCTCTTCATCTGGTCATTCCTCTGTGCACATGCACCCTTGGTGTCTCTCTGGGTGTGCTAGTCTCCTCTTATGAGGACACCAGTAAGATTGGATTAGGGCCCACCCTAATGGCTTCATTTTAACCTAATCACCTCTTTAATTCCCTATTTCTAAATACATATTCGTAGGTCCTTGGGATTAGGGCTTCATCATGTGAAATGGGGAGGGAAGTACCATTCAGCCCATAACAGCAGGCACTGGCTGTGTCCCATACATTTTGAAAGATGTGTTGTCATTTCATTCAGTTCAAAATATGTCCTAATTTCCCTAGTGATTTCTTCTGTGACCCACGGATTATTGGCAATGTGTTCTTTAAGTTCCATCTATTTCTGTATTTTGCAGATTTCCTTCTGTTCTTCACTTCTAATTCTCTTGTGGTCAAGGAACATACTTTGTATAACTTAATTCTTTTTTATTTATTGACTTACTTTGTGGCCAGGCATATGATCCATCCTGGAGAATGTTCCATGTGTGCTTGAAAGGAATGTTCCACAAGCGTTTGCTGGAGTATTCTATAGAGTCTACCGAGGTCAAGTTGATTGATAGTGGTTTTTAGTCTTCTACAGCTTTGCCGATTTTCCATCTAGTTGTTCTATTAATTACTGGGTGCGGAGTATTAACTTCTCTAAATATTAGTTGAATTTTCTATTTCTCTTTCACACTCTTGTCAGTTTTTGTTTCATGTATTTTGTACTCTGTTGTTAGGCACATTAATGTTTATAGTTGCTATATCATCCTGATGAATTGACCCTTTTTTGTTATGAAATATCCCTCTTTGTCTCTGAGACATGTTTTAAAATCTTTTTTAAGTCTATTTTGTCTAATATTAGTTTAGCCACTTCAGCTCCCTTATGTTTACTGTTTTCATGGTGCTATCTTTTCCATCTTTATAGTTTCAACCTATTTGCATCTTTAAATCTAAAATGTGCCCCTTGTACAGAGCTTATAGTTGGATCTTGTTTTGTTTATCCCGTCTGACAATGTCTCATCCTCGAAGTGTCTAATTCATTTACACAATATAATTATTGATATGATTGATTTATATCTATCATTTTGCTATTTGTTTTTGTAGATGTCCTGTGGTTTTGTTTTGTTTGCTCCTCTTTGCTGTTTTCTGTTGAGTTCAGTGGATATTTTCTAGTGTACAATTTACATTCTTTCGTGGGTTTTTTTAAGCTATTTTTATTGAGCTATAATTGACATATTAGTTTCAGGTGTACAATATCATGATTCTATGTATCTATGTTGTGAAATGATCACCACAAGTCTAGTTAACATCCATCACCACAGGTAGTTACCAGTTTTTTTTCTTGTGATGGGAACTTTTACAATCTACTCTCTTAGCAACTTTCAAATATACAGTACATTATTATTTACTGTAGTCACCATGCTGTACATTACATCTGCAAGACTTATTTATTTTATAACTGGCAGTTTGTACCTTTGACTCATTTTGCCCACCCCCCACCACTCTCTGCCTCTGGCAACACAGATCTGTTCTCTATATTGGTGAGTTTGATTTTGGGGTTTTTTTTTTTGTAGATCCCACATACAAGTGAAATCTTATGGTATTTGTCTTTGTCTGTCTGACTTATTTCACTTAGCATAATTCCCTCAAGCCCATCCATGTTATCACAAATGGCAGGATTTCCTTTCTTGATGGCTGAGTAATATTCCATTGCATATATATACCAAGTTTTCTTTATCTATTCATCCATTGATGGACACTTAGGTTGTTTACATGTCTTGGCTATTTTAAATAATGCTGCAATGAACATAGGGGTGCAGATATCTTTTCCAGTTAGTGTTTTCATTTCCTTTGGGTAAATACTCAGCAATGGAGTTGCTGAATCATATGGTATTTCAATTTTTAATTTTTAGAGTAACCATCATACTGTTTTCCGTAATGGCTGCACCAATTTACATTCCCATCACCAGTGCAAAGAGTTCCCTTTTCTCCATATCCTCACCAACACCTGTTATCTCTGGTCTTTTTTTTTCTTTGATGAGGAAGGTTGGCCCTGAGCTAACATCTGTGCCAATCCACCTCTATTTTGTATGTGGGATGCTGCCACAGTGTGGCTTGATGAGCAGTGCCAGGTCCACGCCTGGGTTCTGAGTCTGAGAACCCTAGGCCATCGAAGCAGAGCATGTGGACTTAACCACTACACCTCCAGCCTGGCCCCCCTTATCTTTTTTTTAATAGCCAACCTAATGGATGTGCGGTGATATCTCATTGTGATTTTGATTTGCAGATCTCTGATGATTGGTGACCTTGAGCACTCTCTCAGGTACCTGTTGGCCATTCGTAGGCCGTTTGTCTTCTTTGGAAACATGTCTATTCAGATCCTCTGTCCATTTTGTAATCAGATTGTTTGTTTTTCTGCTATTGAGTTATATGAGTTCTTTATATATTTTGGATATTAACCCCTTATCAGATATATTATTTGCAAATAGTTTCTCCCATTCTGTAGTTTCCCTTTTCATTTTGTGGATGATTTCTTTGCTGTGCAGAAGCTCCTTAGTTTGATGTAATTCCATTTGTCTATTTTTTATTTTATTGCCTTTGTTTTGGTGTCATATCCAAAAAATTATCTGCAAGACCAATGTCAAGGAGCTTACTGCCTATGTTTTCCCTTAGGAGTTTTATGGTGTCAGGTCTTACATTCGATTTGCAGTCAATTTTTATGAATGGTGCAAGATAGTGGTCCAGTTTCATTGTTTGGCATGTGGCTGTTCAGTTTTCCCAACACCATTTATTGAAGAGACTGTTCTTTCTCCATTGTATATTCTTGACTTCTTTGTTATAAATTAATTGGCCATATATGCATGAGTTTATTTCTGGCCATTCTACTCTGTTCCACTGATCTATGTGTCTGTTTTTATACCAATACCATACTGTTTTGATTACTATAGCTTTGTGATAATAGTTTGAAATCAAGAAGGATGCTGCTTCCAGCTTTGCTCTTCTTTCTCAAGATTGCTTTTGCTATTTGGGGTCTTTTGTGGTTCCATATGAATTTTAGGATTGTTTGCTCTACCTTTGTGAAAAATGCCTTTGGAATTTTGATAGAGATTGCATTGAATTTGTAGATTGCTTTGAGTAGTATGGACATTTTAGCAATACTAATTCATCCAATCCATAAACGTGGAATATCTTTCCATTTATTTGTTTCTTCTTCAATTTCTATCATCAATGTCTTATAGTTTTCAGTGTACAAGTCTTTCACCTCCTTGATTATTTCTAAGTGTTTCATTCTTTTTTTTTAAGATTTGACTTTTCCTTCTTCTCCCCAAAGCCCCCTATACATAGTTGCATGTATTTTTTAGTTGTGGGTCCTTCCAGTTGTGGCATGTGGGACGCTGCCTCAGCATGGCCCAGTGAGCAGTGCCATGTCCATGCCCAGGATCCAAACTGGTGAAACCCTGAGCCACCAAAGTGGAGTACGTGAGCCTAACCACTCAGCATGGGGCTGGCCCTGTCATTCTTTTTGATGCAATTGTAAATGGGGATTTTCTTTTTTTTTTTCTTGGAAGATTCACTCGAGCTAACATATATTGTCAATCTTCCTCTCTTTTATTTGTGAGCTACCATGACAGTATGGCCACTGACAGACAAGCCATCTAGTTCCGCACCCAGGAGCCAAACCAGGCTGCCAAACTGGAGTGCACCGAACTTAACAACTAGGCCACTGGAGCTGGCCCAGATTGTTGTCTTAATTTCTCTTTCTGATAGTTTGTTATTAGTGTATAGAAATGGAACTGATTTTTGTATGTTGATTTTGTGTTGTGCAACTTTGCTGAATTTGATTATTAGTTCTAATAGTTTTTGGTGGAGTCTTTAGGGTTTTCTATATATAATATCATGTCATCCACAGATACAGTTTTACTTCTTTTTTTCCAATTTGGATGCCTTTTATTTCTTTTTCCTCCCTAATTTCCCTGGCTAGGACTTCCAATACTATGTTGAAGAACAGTGACAAGAGTGGGCATCATCTTCTTGTTCCTGATTTTAGAGGAAAAGCTTTCAGCTTTTCACCATTGAGTGTAATGTTAGCTGTGGGCTTGTCATATATGGTCTTTAATACATAGAGGTACACTCTCTCTCTGCCCACTTTATTGAGAGTTTTTATGATAAATGGATGTTGAATTTTGTCAAATGTTTCTTCTGTATCTATTGAGATGATCACATAATTTTATCTTTCATTTTTTTAATGTGGTATATCACATTGATTGATTTGTAGATGTCAAACTATCCTTGAATCTATGGAATAAATCCCACTGGATCATGGTGTATGATTTTAATATATTTTATAATATAATTTAATATATATTTTATAATATAATTTAATATAATTTGAATTCCGTTTGCTAATATTTTGTTGAGGATATTTTCATCTATGTTCATCAAGATATTAACCTGTAATTTCCTTTTCTTGTAGTGTCCTTGTTGGTTTTAGTATCAGAATAATGCTGGCCTTGTAAAATGAGTTTGAAAGTGTTGCCTTCTATTTTTGGAAGAGTTTGAGAAGAACTGGTATTAATTCCTCTTTAAATTTTTGGTATATTTTTAGTTATTTTGTTAGTGATCTCTGGGGATTCTATGTGTATCTTAACTTAAAATGACCTACTGCAGATTAATACTAACTTAATTCCAGTAGTGTCTAGAAACTTTAGTGTATCGAAGTCCAATCTAGCTCTCTTCCTTCCACCCTCCTTTGTGCTCTTGTTGTCATAGAAATTACATCTTTATGCATTGTAAGCACAACAATAGTTACGAAATTACTGTTTTATGCAGTTGCCTTTTAAATCACTATTTAAGAGTAGAAAAGAGTAAAACATATGTCTATACTGAATTTTATAATTACTAATGCAATTACCTTTACCAGTGCTCTTTATTTCTTCATACAGATTCATGTTACCAACTGGTGTCAGTTTCTTTCAGTCTGAAAGACTTCTTTTTAAGGCAGCTATGCTAGCAACAAATTCTCTCCATCTTTGTTTATCTGGAATTGTCTTTATTTCACCCTAGTTTTTGAAGGATAGTTTTGCTGGAAATAGAATTCTTGGTTGATAGTTTGGAATTTTTTTACCAGCATTTCAAGTATATCATTCCACTAGCTTTTGGACTCCATTGTTTCTGATGTGAAGGCTGCTGTTAATCTTGTTGAGGTTCTCCAGCACATAAAAAGTCATACTTTTCTCCTGCTGCTTGCAAATTTTTCTTTGTGTTTTAACGGTTTCATTATGATGTCTCTATGAAGTATTTGGCTTGTGACAGTTTTACTGTGATAAGAAATAGACGTGAACCTCCTTGAATTTATCCTACTTGGAGTTCATTGAACTTTTTGGACATGTAGATTAATATTTCTCATACTAGTTGGGATGTTTTTGTCCTTTATTTTTTCAAGTATTTTTCCTGCTTCTTTCTCTCTCTCCTCTCTTTTTTTGTGAGGAGATGTAATTGATTAATTGTGACTCCAATTACATCTATATTGGTGGTCTCCCACAGGCTCTGCTCATTAGTCTTCATTCATTTTCCTTTATGTTTGTCAGATGGGATCATTGCAACTGGCTTATCATCATTCACTGAATTTTTGCCTGCCAGTTCAAATTTTCATTTGAGACCACACATTAAACTTTTATTTCAATTATTAAACTTGTCAACACCAGAATTTCTAGTTAGTTCTATTATAATTTCTATGTCTTTATAGTCTATATTGGGTGAGTTATTATTATCATCCTTTTAATTCTTTAAATATAATTTCCTTTGTTTTTCAGAATTTTTATAGCTTGCATAAATTATTTGTGTACTTAGTACAACTTCTAGGTGTCCACAGACTGCTTCTATTCACTGCTGTGGACCACAATTTCCTGTTTATTTACATGTCTTGTTATCCTTTATTTTGAAAAGTGGACATTTTAGGTAATATGTCCTGGCAACTCTGGCTTATGATCTGCACCAGGGGTGTTGATATTGCCTGTTTGTTTGTTTGTTTCATGACTGGATTTTTAGTGTAGAATCTATCTTCCCGGCAGTATACAGTTATAGAGACCATGCTCAGTTTTGTGGGGTTTTTTTAAATTCTTGCTTTATTTATTGTGTGTGTGTGTGTGTGTGTGTGTGTGTGTGTGTGAGGAAGATTGGCCCTGAGCTAACATCTATTGCCAATTTTCCTCTTTTTTCTTGAGGAAGATTGTCACTGAGCTAACGTCTGTTCCAATCCTTCTCCATTTTACATGGGATGCTGCCACAGCATGGCCTGATGAGCAGTACTAGGTCTGTGCCCAGGATCCAAACCCATGAACCTTGGGCCACTGAAGCAGAGTATGTGAATTTAATCACTATGCCACTGGACTGGTCCCCTAATTCTTGTTTTGTTTTTAAGCCTTGCTTTCTGTGATTCAATCCTCAGTCAGTCTAATGGTCATCCAATGATTGCTCAAAAGTTTTCCTTAAACACTTTGATCCAGCAAGACTTCTACCCTTTGCTGAGGAGATATGTGTAAGAGTTTGGAAAGTCTTCAAAGTTCAGACAGTTTGCAATTCTGCATTGGCTTTCACTTTCTGTTTGCTCAGAACCTCACAGTTAGCTATAGATAACTGGGGCCTTTTCTGGTCTTTCCTGAGCATGCACATGTGCACACCTTTTCAGATACACAGGAATATGTTGAATATTTTCAAAGCACCCCCTATGACTCTCTTGTTTCCATGATCCCTCTTTTTAAATTTTTGAGGGTTTTCCTGCTTTCCCAGACTGATATCACAGTCTTAGGCAGCTGAAATCTTCTATTTGTTTGCTATGCCACAAAGCTGAGGAGACAATGAGCAAAGCCCCAATTAAAATGCCACAGAGCTCACTGTATTTACCAAATTCAGTAGTTTTTACAAAATAAACATTTTTCAACCAAAGCTATGAACCTTGTTTCCAGAATTCTTGAATTCTTTTTAAAATTTTGCCACTTTCATCATTGCTTTTTTGGAAAAAGAGTGTACTAAGGTGCTCGATATCCATTGCAGAAATGCCATCCTCCTAGAACTGAAGTTTGAAGTAAGAGAATTTCCCCTTCCCAGACTCTCAGGGATCTGGCATTAAAGTTTCTCAGTTTGCTTTCATCTTTCTGCACATTCTGTCCATGTTTTGTTAACTGTTTCTGTCTTGTAAAAAGAATTTTCTTAAATTTCTTCTGATTCCTCCGATCCTTTCAGTGTCACCATTAGCATATGTGAGCCATCAACCTAGGTCTGATGGCAACATTTGCCTGGGCCCTAGGATTTTACCCAGGGGAGATCATACTGACTTGGATGCAGGGTGGTGAGAGTAAAACCCAGGATATTGAGCCGTGTAGACCAGCCCTGCAATCAATGGGACTTTCCAGAGGTAAGCATCTAGAGAGGATCAGAAACACACCTGTTAGGGACTGGCCCCATGGCTGAGTGGCTAAGTTTGCACACTCTGCTGCAGGTGGTCCAGTGTTTCGTTGGTTCGAATCCTGGGCGCAGACATGGCACTGCTCATCAAACCATGCTGAGGCAGCGTCCCACATACCACAACTAGAAGGACCCACAACGAAGAATATACAACTATGTAATGGGGGGCTTTGGGGAGAAAAAGGAAAAAAAATAAAATCTTTAAAGAAATACACCTGTCATGTGCAGCCTGAGGGGCTGCCTGAACTCCTCATCATGAGGTGGGGTAAGAAGGGAGATGTGAAGGTAGAAGGCCCTTCTTAGAACCAATATAGCACAGATATTTTGGGTACCTGTGGGAGGGTCAGTGTATTGTCCACGAGGCTCATGGTCCCTACTATTCCCTTCTCAGATCCACCTTCCCAGTTCATCCTTATCACTGTGGGAATCATTGCTAGCCTAGTGCTCCTTGCTTCTCTGATCTTTGGAGTTCTGACCTGCAAGAAGATCTCAAGTGTGGAAAGAGTACGGGAATAAGGGATTCTTCAGTCTTATGTGTAGAGTCTCATCCCAAGGAGAGGATTTGCCATGACCCTAGACAGAAATGAAGATTAGTGACATGCAACAAGTTTTTGAATAGAGCCTGACAGACAGAGAGATTGTCAGAGAAGCCACTACCTGTTCAGGTGACCATTTGCATGCAAGCAGAGAAAAAGTAGGTAGAGAGATTGTTCCTGGGAATTGTAAGCTTGGAAGCAGGTAGGTTGGCAAACTGCTCGCTGGACATGGAGGCAGAGGATATCAAAGTCAAGAGCCCTGGGCTCCCATAGATCCCAGCGTCCAGGACATCCCCTTATTTAACTAAAGAACACTGGCCCTCAGACCATCGCTAGGCTGCAGAAGTCATGTCTGGACCCACATGTCCCACACTTCTCTGTGAGATTGTGGCCAGCAGGATAACAAATGTCTACATAGACATTGAGGGGGTATCCAAGGTTTCCTGAAATCAGATCAGATCTTTATGTCTTCATGTTCACCTTATAAAAATTGTGTCCTTCAGTTTTTACATTTCTTTGTAGAGATTAAGTGTTATCAAACCAAGTATTCAAAATGAACATACTAACTAGTAGATGAGTATGTGTGTGAAACAGCATCTCACATTGTATACATTGGGTGGGAAAAATAGACACATGCCCAAGATGCAGCTAATAAGAGCAGGCAGTAGTGTTTACACCAAGCATATGGAGTGTTGCCCACCCAGTACTTATAGGCAAGAGAGAAAGGTCCACTGCTGCAGCACAGACCTACAGGAGTGTGATGCTATTGTTTCTGCCATGTCTTCTCTCTCATTGTTCCCTGATGCTGCCCAAAGTCTGAGTTGAACTTCTTGAATCTTCCTTGGTGTATAACACTAGCCAATTATCTTAGAACCTCGATGCCCCTCCCCACTGTAACAACTTCTCAAAGGATGTTTTCTTCTATGTGTTAAATAAATGCATTAATTTCTAATTCAAGTGGCTATAGGATAAGTGGTAGAAACATGATCTCCATAACCTTTGTGATAAAGGAGAAATCCAAAAAGTAATCCCCATCCTATCCCATGACTCTGTCTGTGAATTAGGCCCAGATTAAACTTGAAGTTTTTCCCCAGGCAGTAAGGGAATGCTCAGGACACTCACAGCTTCTTCTTTTTCTTTTTCTTTCCCTCTCCCCAAAGCCCCAGTACATAGTTGTATGTCCTAGTTGCAGGTAATTCTAGTTCTTTGTGGGATGCCACCACAGCATAGCTTGACAAGCAGTGTTAGGTTTGCACCCAGGATCCAAACCAGTGAACCCCGGGCTGCTGAAGCAGAGTGCTTAACTTGCTTTGAAGCAGACAACTTAACCACTCAGCCACAGGGCTGGCCCCTCCTCACAGCTTCTTCAGCTGTCATGCTTAAGGGCCAGGTGGGAGAGAGGATTGAGGCAGTGGAAAACCGGTTTGGCTATAGCAGGTCTTTGGTTTTTTAAGTTAAGAATATGAAAGAGAGGTGACATCAGCATCATGACAGAGTGAGTTCTCCCAGTGATCTCTCCCTGCCACGATACAATGAAAAAGACATTCATACTCCACAGAGGACATCCACACAACACAGAAGATGTCTGAGAGACCCATGTAGCCATATGTCAGAGGGTGGAGAAACTGGAACCTCCCTTGGGAGAGGTGGAACGGGGTGAGAGGAAACTTTGCTCCTTCCCCAAAAGACTGCAATCTGAGACTGTGTGTGGCCTCTGAAAGGGAAGGAAGGCGGGAGATCATCAAAGACCCCAGAGGTCCCTTGCAGGTTAGGAGGAAGCCCCCTACAGGGGTGAAAGCTATCATGGGGGGGCAACCTCATCAAACCAACACCCCAGGAGAACAGATAGTGAGGGGAGAGCAAGTAAGCCTGTGAGAGCATGCAGAAGAAAGACCCCTCCCACCCCCCAGTCAGTGCCGGCTCCAGCACCTGGGATCCTGGTGGGATGCAGAGGACTCAGAATACATGGCTCTTTACCCCCACCCAGTGGCAATAGGTGGTAACTGTGACCAAATAATACCAGGATGAAAAGAACAAAGCCACGCCCTCTAGCAGTATCAAAAATTGTATTAGAGATCTCATCAAGATGGCGGTGTAGGCAAACTCTGAACTCACCTCCTCCCACAAACATACACCAGGTTACAACTATTTTTGGAAAAGTTACCCTGGAGAGAAAACTGAAAACTGGAGAAAAAGAACCCCCACAACAAGGGACAGTAGTGACTAAGGCAAAAGAGGCAGAAATTCCTTCTGGAGATAAAAAAGCCACCTTTGCAAGAGGCAGAGCTTCACAGCCGGCTGGGCAGGAGCCACCCTAAGGTATGCAGCCCTCCCTGGAGAAGTGGGGACCGGTGCACCAGCCTGTTATGGCTATAAGCATCCTTCAGACTCAGCACAACTGAGATGAGTGTCCTACTATCTGGCTTCACTGGCTATTAACTACAACAGGGATATCCTCAGAAAAACTATCAGACAAAAGCCGAAAAAAACCAGCTCATAAAGGGCCCATGCACAAATTCACGTGTCTCAGAGAGTAACCTAAAATCACCAAAAAGAAAGCTGCACAGTCCTTTGATGAAAAGAGACTCACCTGATAGGTTCTGGGTGCATCTCAGTGAAAGATGAGACCTCTCCAGAGACTGAGACATTGGTGGGGGGCCATTGTTCTGATCTGGTCCAGGTGTGCTGACACAGACTGGCAGACACCATTGAAGTTCTCCCCCTGGCCTGATAACCCAGGGTCTGCCACATCCATTAGAGCACAGATTTAATCCAGTTCAGCCAGGGCAGGCAGCCTGCCCTAGGGACCAGCCTCACAGCAAGCCCTCAGACTACTTGCCACACTGCATGGACTGGGTGCCTTGATCCTCTACAGGCAGGCAAGTGTGTCCACCTCTGTGAGGCAAGGCCTATGTGGGGACTAGGTGACCTGGGGTGGGGGGGGCGGGGGCATTGGTGGAAGGTGGGGGCCTCTGCAGTGGGGCAACTGGGTATGCTCCAGGGGGTTGGAAAGTGTGCATGGACCAGGGTTGTGTTGACAGTGTGTGTGGACCTGTGGGAGGTGGGGCTTATCAGTGGCAGAAGACATGTGCTTCACAAACAGCCACAAAGAGGATCGGCCCCACCTTCCAAAGCCTGAAGCAATTGGGTGCTCCCATGCCTACAGCCAGCCCCACTCAACTGCAATCCTAAGAGAGCTGACAACAGCCTTGCAGGCCTGAGGCCTACAGCAACTCTAAGCACCTGAGCCTAGCAACCAGCTACACTGAGTACCTACTCAATTAACAGGAAAACTGCAACAGCAGTGTGCTATTAGACCTTGTAGCCAGCAGTGCCGGGGCTCCCCAAACCCGATTTACAAACAGCTGGCCAGGGAGGGAAAGACTAGACTCCTTGAGTACCTGCAGTAAGAGCAACTCTGTCACAGCAGAAGGACACAAGTAGCTCACACAGGGGTCGGTCACTCCTGGGTCATTTGGACTGGTGACAAGAGGGAAGCACACTGCTGGGCCTCAAAAGGCATCTCTTACATAAGGCTACTTATCCAAGATCAGGAGACATAGCTGACTCACCTAATACATAGCTATAAGCACAGAGAAAGAGGCATAATGAGGAGGCAATGGAATACATTCCAAGCAAGGGAACAGGGCAAAACCCCAGAGAAAGAACTAAATGAAACAGAAATAAGCAGTCTACCTGACAAAGAGTTCAAACAAAAACTCATAAGGATGTTCACTGACATTGAGACAAAGCTGGATGTACACAGTGAGAACATCAACAAACAATTGGAAAATATAAAAAAGAACCAATCAGAAATGAAGAATACAATACTGGAAATGAAAAATTCACTAGAAGGCCTCAATAGCAGAGTAGATGATACTGAAGAATGGATCTGTGAGCTGGAAGAAAGACTAGAGGGAATCACCCAAGCTGAGTAGATAAAATAAAAAAGAATTAGACATAATGAGAACAGTCTAAGGGAAATCTGGGACAATATCAAGCTTACTAACATTCATATGATAGGAGTCCCAGAAGGAGAAGAGAGAGACAGAGGGGCAGAGAATCTATTTCATGGAATGATAGCTGAAAACTTTCCTAACATAAGGAAGGAAACAGACATCCAAGTACAGGAAGCACAGAGAGCACCAAAAAAAAAGGAACACCAACAGGCTCACAACAAGACACATTATAATTAAAATGTCCAAAATTAAAGATAAAGAGAGAATCCTAAAAGTGGCAAGAGAAAGGCAATAAGTGACATACAAAGGAAAGCCCATAAGGCTATCGGTGGACTTTTCAGCCAAAACCCTACAGCTTTTGTGTTGTAAATGAAGTCAAGTAATCTTAAATCAATGCACTTTATCCAGGAGAGGAGGGACACAGGCTAGAAGAGAATGGCATGACATATTTAAAGTGCTGAAAGGAAAAAACCTACAGCCAAGAAGATCAAGCTAAAGGGACTATCAACTCAATATAGATTGCTATATACACAGAATATTATATAGGAACCTCATGGTAATCACAAACCAGAAACCTATAATAAGTAAACAAATAAGTAAGAGGAAAGAAATCAAATATATTACTAAAGAAAGTCACCAAACCACAAGGGAAAAGAGCAAGAGAAAAAGAAAGGAAGAGAGAACTACTAAGATACCCAGAAAAAGAAAAGTAATAAAATGGCAATAAATACATTTTCATCAATAACTACTTGAAATGTCAATGGACAGATTGTTCCAATCAAAAGACATAGGGTGACCAACTGGATTAAAAAAAATAAGACCCATGTATGTGCTGCATACAACAGACACACTTCAGACCTAAAGATACTCACAAACTGAAAGTGAAAGGATGAAAAAAGATACTCCATGCAAATGGCAAAGAAAAGAAAGCTGTGGTAGCAATGCTTATATCAGACAAAAGCAAATTTAAAACAAAAACTGTAACAAGAGACAAAGAAGGGCACTACATAATGATAAAGGGAACAATCCAACAAGAGGCTATAACATTTGGAAATATCTATGCAGCCAACATAGGAGCACCTAAATATATAAAGCAATTATTAATGGACATAAAAGGAGAAATAGACAGTAACACAATAATAGTAGGGGACTTTAACACTCCACTTACACCAATGTAATCCAAACAAAGATAATCCAAACAAAAGATCAATATGGAAACATTGGCCTTAAATGACATTTGATCAGAAGGACTTAGTAGATATACACAGAACATTCCATCCAAAAACCACACGATACACATTCTTTTCAAATGCACATGGAACATTCTCCAGGATTGATCACATATCAGGCCACAAAACAAGTCTCAATAAATTTAAGAAAATTGAAATAATACCAAGCATCTTTTCTGACCACCAAGGTATGAAACTAGAAATCAAGTACAGGAAGAAAATCAGAAAAGCCACAAAATGTGGAGATTAAACAAAATGCTACTGAACAACGATTGTGTCAACGAAGAAACCAAAGGATAAATCAAAAAATACCTAGAGATGAATGAAAATGAAAATATGACATGCCAAAATCTATGGGATACAGCAAAAGCAGTTCGAAGACGAAAGTTTATAGCAATTCAGGCCTGTCTCAACAAACAAGAAAAATCCCAAATAAACAGTCTAACAATGCACCTAAATGAACTGGAAAAAGAAGAACAAGCAAAGCCCAAAATCAGCAGAAGGAAGGGAATAATAAAAATCAGAGCAGAAATAAATGAAATAAAGACAACAAAAAAATAGGAAAAATTAATGAAACCAAGAGCTGGTTCTTTGAAAAGATAAACAAAATTGACAAACCTTTAGCTAGACTCACCAAGAAAAAAAAAGAAAGAAGGCTCAAATAGATAAAATTCCCAGAAGTGAAAGAGGAGAAATTACAACAGACAACTCAGAAATACAAAAGATTATAAGAGGGGCTGGCCTGGTGGTGCAGTGGTTGAGTTCACACGTTCTGCCTCTCAGTGGCCCAACGTTCACCGGTTTGGATCCCGGGTGCGGACATGGCACTGCTTGTCAAATGCCATGCTGTGGTAAGCGTCCCACATATAAGTAGAGGAGGATGGACATGGATGTTAGCTCAGGGCCAGTCTTCCTCAGCAAAAAGAGGAGGATTGGCAGTAGTTAGCTCAGGGCTAATCTTCCTCAAAAAAAAAAAGATTATAAGAGAATATTATGAAAAACTATATACCAATATATTGGATACTGTAGAAGACATGGATAAATTCTTAGAATCATACAACCTTCCAAAACTGAATCAAGAAGAAGTAGAGAATTTGAATAGACCAATCACCAGTAAGGAGATTGAAACAGTAATCAAAAATGTCCCAGGGGCTGGCCCCGTGGCCGAGTGGTTAAGTTCTCACGCTGCGCTGCAGGTGGCCCAGTGTGTCATTGGTTCGAATCCTGGGCACAGACATGGCACTGCTCATCAAACCACACTCGGGCAGCATCCCACATGCATACAACTAGAAGGACCCACAACAAAGAATATACAACTATGTACTGGGGGGCTTTGGGGAGAAAAAGGAAAAAAATAAAATCTTTAAAAAAAAAATCCCAAAAGATAAAAGTCCAGGACCAGAAGGCTTCCCTGGTGAATTCTACCAAACATTCAAAGAAGACAATATTATCCTTCTCAAACTGTTCCAAAAAATTGAAGAGGAGACAAGGCTTCCTAACTAGTTCTACAAAGCCAACATTATCCTGATACCAAAACCAGACAAGGACAACACAAAAAAAAGAAAATTACAGGCCAATATCGCTGATGAACATCAATGCAAAAATCCTCAGCAAAATATTAGCAAATTGAATACAACATACATTAAAAAGATCATACATCATGATCAAGTGGGTTTTATTCCAGGGAGGCAGGAATGGCTCAACATCTGCAAATCAATCAATGTGATACACCACGTTAACAAAATGTGGAATAAAAACCACATGATCATCTCAATAGATATAGAAAAAGCATTTGACAAGATCCAACAGCCATTTATGATAAAAACTCTTAACAAAATGGGGATATAAGGAAATTGCCTCAACATAATAAAGGCCATATATAACAAACCCACAGCCAACATCACACTCAATAGGGGAAAACTGAACACAATCCTTCTAAGAACAGGAACAAGACAAGGATGCCCACTATCACCACTCTTATTCAACATAGTGCTGGAGGTTTTGGCCAGAGCAATTAGGCAAGAGAAAGGAATAAAAGGAATCCAAATAGGGAATGAAGAAGTGAAACTCTCGCTGTTTGCAGATGACATGATCTTATACATAGAAAACCCCAAATAATCCATCAGAAAACTATTAGAAATACTTAACAACTACAGTAAAGTTGCAAGGTGCAAAATCAACTTACAAGAATCAGTTGCATTTCTATAGTCTAACAACGAACTTACAGAAAGAGAACTCGAGAATACAATTCCATTTACAACTGCAACAAGAAGAATAAAAAAGCTAGGAATAAATTTAACCAAGGAGGTGAAGGACTTATACAATGAAAACTATAAGACATTATTGAAAGAAACAGATGATGACATAAAGAGATGGAAAGAGATTCCATGCACATGGATTGGAAAAATAAACATAGTTAAAATGTCCATACTACCCAAAGCAATCTATAGATTCAATACAATCCCAATGACGTTCTTCACGGAAATAGAACAAAGAATCCTAAAATTCATATGGGGCAACCAGAGACCCCAAATTGCTAAAGCAACCCTGAGAAAAAAGAACAAAGCTGGAGGCATCACAATCCCTGACTTCAAAATGTACTACAAAGCCATAGTAATCAAAGCCATGGTACTGGTATAAAAACAGGCACGCAGATCAATGGAACAGAACTGAAAGCCCAGAAATAAAACCGCAGGTCTACGGACAGCTAATCTTTGACAAAGATGCCAAGAACATACAATGGAGAAAAGATAGTCTCTTCAATAAATGGTGTTGGGAAATCTGGACAACAACTTGCAAAAGAATGAAAGTGGACCATTATCTCATGCTATACAGAAAAATTAACTCAAAATGGATCAAAGACTTGAAGCTAACAACTGAAACCATAAAACTCCTGGAAGATAACATAGGTAGTACGCTCTTCGACATCAAACTTAAAAGGATCTTTTCAAATACCATGTCTTCTCAGACAAGGGAAACAAAAGAAAAAATAAACAAGTGGGACTTCATCAGACTAAGGAGCTTCTGAAAGGCAAAAGAAACTAAGATAAAAACAAAAAGACAACCCACCAATTGGGAGAAAATATTTGCAAATCATATATCCGACAAGTGGTTAATCTCCATAATATATGAGGAACTCACACAACTGAACAACAAAAAAACAAACAGTCCAATCAAAAAGTGGGCAGAGGATATGAACAGACATTTTTCCAAAGAAGATATACAGATGGTCAATAAATACATGAAAAGATGTTCAATATCACTAATCATCAAGGAAATGCAAATCAAAACTACACCAAGAAACCACCTACACCTGTTAAAATGGCTATAATTACTAAGACTAAAAATAACAAATATTGGAGAGGGTGTGGAGAGAAAGGAACCCTCATACACTGCTGGTGGGAATGCAAACTGGTGCAGCCACTATGGAAAACACTGTGGAGATTCCTCAAAAAACTAAAAATAGAACTAACATATGACCCAGCTATCCCACTACTGGGTATCTACCCAAACAATTTGAAATCAACAATCCAAAGTAACATATGCACCCCTATGTTCATTGCAGCTCTATTCACAATAGCCAAGACATGGAAGCAATTCCAAGTGTCCATCAACCAATGATTGGATAAAGATGATGTGGTATATATATACAATGGAATACTATTCAGCCATAAAAAAGACAAAATCATCCCATTTGCAACAACATGGATGGACCTGGAGGGTATTATGCTAAGCAAAATGAACATGAGATTTGAATAGACCTTTCACCCAAGGAAATATACGAATAGCTTATAATAAGCATACTGAAAGATTATCAACATCATTAGTCATTATGGAAATGCAAATTAAAACCATAATGAGAGGGGCTGGCCCCGTGGCCGAGAGGTTAAGTTCACGTGCTCCGCTTCGGTGGCCCAGGGTTTCACCAGTTCACATCCTGGGCGTGGACATGGCACTGCTTGTCAGGCCATGCTGAGGCAGTGTCCCACATGCCACAACTACAAGGACCCACAACTAAAAATACACACCTATGTACCGGGGGGGCTTTGGGGAGACAAAGGAAAAATAAAATCTTTAAAAAAAAAACTATAATGAGATACTACTCATTATGAAAATGGCTATCACAAAAATGACAGAAGCAAGTGTTGCTGAAAATACAGAGAAACTAGAACCCTCATTGCTAGAGTATACACTGCTGGTGAACATGTAAAATAAAACAGTGATTTTGCAAAATGCTTTGTCAGATTCCTAAAAAGTTCAATATCAACATACCACACAACACAGTGATTCCACGTCTAGATATACCCAAGAGAAATGAAAATATATGTTCACATAAAAACTTAAACATGGAGCTTCACAGCAGGATTGTTGATTATAGCCAAAAACATAGGAAACAATTCAAATGTGCATCAGCTGATGAAAGGATAAAGAAAATGTGGTTTATCAATGCAATGGGGCACTATTCAGCAGTAAAAGGAAAGGAACCATAGATACATATTACAACTTGAATGAACTTCAAGAACATTATACCAGAAGCAAAATAAGAGTGCATATCATGTATTTCTGTTTATATGAAGTGTACAGAAAAGACAAATCTAGAGAGATAAGTAGCAAATTAGTGGTTGCCAAGGGTTGGAGTGGGATGCAGATTGAGTGTCAGGGGGGTCAGAGGACTCCTGGGACGATGGAAAGTTTCTAAAACTGGATTGTGGAGATAGTCTATAATGTTCTAAAAATTATGGAGTTACACATGCACACAGGATGAATTTTATGGATGTACACTGTAGAGAAGCAGAATTGGCCACCCCAAATGTGTCTCTTTGGCTTGATTATTTTTAAAACAAAAGACTCTGAAAGAAACTTTGACCTTCTCCTAGCTGCCTAAAAGAATTTAAGATAGAAGTCCTGTCCCCAGGACAGGCCATCACCATAGATATCTCTGGGTACCAGTAGACTCAGAGGGTCCTTGCTAAGCCCATTCTTATCAAAGTTCTGTCTACCAAACATTTGATTTTCCATCTCCATGTGAACTGCCCTCCTCCCCTTAGAAGTCCCAAACCACTACCCGCAACATCCTCCTTTGTCTTTAGCTGAAAATGGTATTTCAGGTGGTGTCTTTGGCCTGTCTGGCTGAGTTACTCAGTTTTCCTGGGTTTCTCCCTTGTATACATGTTATTAAGCTTTGTTTGATTTTTCTCCTGTTATTCTGCCTCATGTCAGTTTAATTCTTAGACCAGCCAGAAGGACCTAGAGGGTAGAGGAATTGTCTTCCTCCCCTACAAAATCATACCTCCATAAAGCTGTTAACAAAAGAAAAAGAGGAAGCACAGGAGAGCTGATAGCTGAAGGAAAGAGTCTCACAGAGACAGACAGAAGCAGAACAAGTAAAGAAAGAAAAAAAGGACATAGGCCTTGGACATTCAGGGATTTTTTGAGAACAAGGTAACCAAATGTCAAGGAGGACATACTCAGGCAGGACATCAGCCTTACTGCACACAGCGACTTTTCAGATCTCCCACTCACCCTGTGAAGCACACAGGGCAGGTGTAATTATCCTAATTAACAGATGATGAAAGCAGGCACAGAGGGGACTCACCTCCCCAAGATCACACCAAAGTGGTGCAGACAGCAGGCCTGTATCTCCTGGACACTTCACCAGGTCCCTGTGCCCTGCTCATACCCCACTCTCCACCTGTTTCATTGCCTTTATTATATACTAGAGAACAGACATTTTCTCTCCCCCTTTTAACTCTTCTTTCAAGCAATTAGGTTGTGGAGCAAAAATTGTTTCCTGCCATCCCTTACTGCACATTCACTTGGCGCTGACCACACCAAGAAATGGACATTAGCTCAGGAAAGGCAACCTGAGGACACAAGAGCACTGACAAAATGCCCATCTGTAAGTGGTCCTGGAGACTGTGCCCCACGATGGGCTGGATGGGAAAAGAACTTAGAGGCAGGATGAAAACAGTAACCAAGGTCCCCTGGAGAATGGACTGGTTCCCTAAAATCGTCCATGTATATCTGTTCTTCCATATTCTCTGAAGGGAAGCACCAGGAAGCATGAGAATACGCTATGGGCAACTTGAAAAAGAGTAGAGGCTAGGAGTGACTCAAAGGATAACAGAATCCAGCTCCTACAGGAAGAATCTGAGGAGCTACATAATGGAGAAAAGACCATTATTTCTGCCCAAAACCCATTGGCCTGTCAGGGCTCCCCAAGGCACTTCACATACAGGAGGCTCAGGCACTATGCAAGCACCATATTTGGGCATCATGTGCATTGTCTTGCTTCCTTACAGTGGCAGGAGAAATTAAGGGAAAAGGAGGAAGGTAAACAGACAAAATAGGCTAGGTACATCACGCCACACTCCCCAGCCCTATGCCCCACTTCCTCTTCCTCCCCAGGAGATCCAAGACTTCCCCCATTTGATCCCCTTGACCCCAAGTTCCTTGTGGGCCTTGCCCATAAGCACGTGATCCCCACCACAGTTCAACAGGACAAGCCCTGCTGAGCCTGACATGAAAGGAATGAGATCAGAGCACAGGTGGGAGCCACGGCCCTCCCTGCTGTCAGCTGATCACTCTCCTTATCTAGACAGCATAGAGAAGCCCAAATTAAGAATTCAAGATTCTTGGCTCCGGCCTTGGCCACGTGCACAGATAAGCAGCATTTGTGGACTTACTGCCCCCAATTCCTCTCACACCTACTCCAACTTGCGTCTCCTGTTATACTCCAGTGAGCAGGAAGACTTGTCATCTCCACTCCTATCTGTGCAGAAGGAGAAGAGAGGGGTCCTGCACATTTCAGCAGAGCCCCTCTCATCACCATCCACTGCCCAAGTTTATCACCTGAGCTTTCTTCAGCTGATGTGTCTTCTCCTTGCACACCAAAGGGCATACACAATAATGGCACTAATAACAGCAACCCCCAGAATGGGTGGCCATCCACTCTGCTGCACCAGGGCCTTTCCTGAAAAACAGCCTTATTATAACCTGGGCACCCAGAGCACAGGCATGCTCTCCTCTCTCCCACCCTGGCCCCTGACCCTACCAGGGGCAGAACCCCCTCCAGGAGCATCCCAGGCTCTCCAGAGGGCACAGGGTGTGCAGTGTGGTTCCCGCTATGTTCCACGTGACACATGAACCTCTGCTCTTCTCCTTGGGGAATCCTTATGGCCACCCAGGTGTGGTAGGTGTCATTCCCATAGGGAAGGACCCCCCCAGACTGCTGGGCTTCCTGGCTCAGGGGTTCCTCATCCTGAAGCCAGGTCAGTGAGATGTTCCTGAGAGAGAACCCGAAAGCCCAGCAGGTCAAGGTGACCATGCCCTCCCAGGCCTGGCTGCGGGTCACGTTCACTGCTGGCTGCTCTGGGGAGGAAAGCACAGAGGCAATGAGGCTGGCGGCCAAGTTCTGTTCCCCTCCAAGGGAGACAGAGAGAACAGGGCTCTCCCCACCTTTCCAACTCTGGCTGAAGCCCCCATTGACCCCAGACCTTCTCCAAATCTGTTCTGCACCCTGGGGTCCAATTCCTCCCAGTCCCGGAAGGAGGATGGGCAGGATTTAGGTCTCTTTCTCTTGAATCCAAGTGCTGATGCTGAGTAGGGGGATGTGAGGGGTGGTCTTTCTGTGACAGGCAGGCTGGGAGCCAAGGGGACTGGCCCCCCAGACTGCAGGTTTCCTCTCGTGCCTGACACTCACCTCCCCAGATTCAGCGTTCTGTCTGAGGGTGCACCGCTTCCCTGGTTTATGGAGACTGGGACAGTTCCCCACCTGTGTGGTGTCTTTATCCAGTGGCTCTAACAGGACAGTCAAATCACAACACAACATGCCAACACAACACATATGCATCCCATAGTACAGGGATGGTCCCCTTGGGCAGAGTTGAGGGGGATGCTTCAGGAGTCTGGTGGTTAGGAGGGCCCTGACCCAGGGTCATACCTGTTCTCTCCATGAAACCCATCCAGGATTCCAGATATCTCCACAGCCTTCCACAAAGCTCTCCCTACACATGGGCCCAGTAATCCTTGCTTTGAAAGCCATCTGTGTCCCAGGACTTCTTGATCTCCACAGTCAGGGTCTGAGCCAAGAAGTAGAGCATCATTCATCATGGGTCTTGGGGTGATAAGAGAGGAAGAGCTCCCCATCATAGTAGAAATGTCTTAAGCCCCTGGCGCTGTTGTCTTCTTGAATCTCGCAGCCCCAAATCTCCTGGAGGGAATGCAAGTCTGTCCCCACTCAGCAGTGACTTCTCCATTCTCTGTGTCCCTCTGCCTTCCCCGCCCAAGTGAGAAACTCCAGCCAGGACCCCCCTCCTTTCTCTCCTCCATGTCTTCCTGTGCTGGCTGAGTAACAGCCACCTCCATGCTGAATTCCACAGTCCCCAATCCTCACCCCCTCTCCCAGCCTAATCCAATGGAAAGACACAGGTCCCTGCTGTCTGCCCTAAACTTTCCTAGAAAAGATCTTACATCACTCAGGCACACTCCCCACTCTCACCTCCTTTCTGGTCCTGCAGGACCATGGTTTCTGCCAGGGTCTTTCTGTTGTCCTTCCCCTTCTCTGTCAAATCCTTGGTTTCTATGTCCCACATGTCAGTTCCCAGGACAGCTTCTGCCCACAGTCCCTAGGGCTCTGCTCTGCCTTTCTCACTATCATAGTGCAGGAAGGGCTGACCATCCAAGTGTCCCTCAGCAAAAAATCTTGGTTGCACAGATCCATCCTGGGACACCACTGTGAAGTCATAACAAATACTGGGATCCTGGGCAAAGAGGAGACCAGATGAAACTGCTTCCCGGATACAACTGGACATCAGATGTTTCACAGAAAAGTTCTGCTGTCTTGAGCTTCTCAAGGTCTTGAGGATGCAGAAAATGCACATGAGCAAAAGGACAAGAATGAGATTTCCAATACAGGAAAGTAGGAAAGGGGAAAGGAGGAGAGGAGAATTAAGGAATGGAAGGAGGGGGATGGAGATGGGCAAACATGTAGGACAGGTGCCAGGAGAGGGAGGCATGGTTGTCCTAAGGGTCCAAGTAGGAGGTCAAGGGGAGAGGCTGGCCTGCAGGGAACAAGGGAGATGCAAGAAGGCCATGGTGAAGGGGAGATCTTGTCAGCTTGGGAGTGAGGGCATGTGAGGGGCCCAGGATGGGAGGGATCCATGGTCAAGTTGACTGTGGTGCAAAGGCAGTTAGGGTGAGATGGGGAGTGAGGGGCTGTTGCCTGTGGTGAAGGCTCATCATGGACAAGCTGGGGCCAAGTGAGGGTGTGGCAGTGAGGCACAAGGGGTGGATTGTGACACAAGGGAGTTTAGGGTAGGCCAGTACCCCTGGAGGAGGTGAAAGTGTGGGCCTGGGCCCAGAGTGGAAGAGGCATGATGAGGCCCCAGGTGGGGAGGTGGATGGACCTACCAATGTCCCCTGGGGAGAGGTGGGTGGTGGGGGTCTCAAAAAGGCAATGCAGTGTGTCCAAAGGTAGTTTAGAGTTAGAAAGAAGGAGGAGGGATGGAAGAAAAAATAGATCTCAAATGCCAAGGTACACAGCCTGGGGAAGGACCTACACGGTGGGAGTGGCTCAGGAACAGAGGCAGGTCCTATCTCCAAAGAGGGTTGGGTTAGACCTCCAGCACAGGAAGGGCAGTGCTTGGAGAAGGCCCACTGTAGGGAAAGAGCGGAGCCAACCAAGTGTCATAAATAAGGATTTTGGCTATGTGGTGTAGGGACTGAGAGGCCAGTGGGGTCAAGGAACCAAAGGGGGAGGGATGAAGGCCAAGGAGCTAGCAGTTGGACCAAGAGTAGTTTTTCATGTCGGTGGTGGGTACTGAGGAGCACAAGAGGCAGCAGAGGAGATAATGGTGAGAACTTGGGACTGGGGGCTGTGGAAGAGCACTGCACAGGGGTGACTGGAAGAACGCGGGTTAGGGTGACAGGAGGGGGTGCTCTGAGAGAGGGTGAGTGAGGTTAGGGTGGTGATTGCAAGGGTCCCATTGGAGGGGGCTTGTGAGAGATAAGAACTTGGTGAAGGCCCCAGGCAGATGGGCACAGGGTGGGATCAGGGCAAGGTGCCATGGCAGGAGGGGTGCTGATAGTCCAGGGAGAGAGGGAGTCTAGTACCTGTGGGCTGGAGAGTGGAGGCCTTAAGAGGGTGAGGTTTGGGATAGAGGAGTAGGGTTGGGTGGTGCTGGGTGAAAGGCTCATGATGAAGCAGGGCCAAAAGCAGGAGCCTGTACTGGAGGGGAGGGAGGGCAACTGGGCATCAAGACAGGAGATGGGTCTGTGCACAAGGGATTGTGCACTGTGTCTCAGGGCTCCCCTTGGTGAGGGCAGGAGTGGAGTGGGGATGGAGGGAAGACCACCTGGGCAAAAGGCACCCCCAAAAAGTTAGGGTTCAGGAAAGTCATGAGGAGTTAGAAGCCAAGCAGGTGAAGGCTCCTTGTAGGCAATGGCCCATGAGCGGAGGAGAAGGGACTTGCCGTTGGGGGAAGAGGAGGAAGGGAGGACGCACTAGAGAGGGTCAGAGAACTGCAGAGAGGAGGGGATGGTGGGAGAAGGGAGGACAAAGGACTGAGGGGCACATGGCATGGCAGGAAAGGAGGCCAGGACAGAACCTGGTGTGGGAAGCTGGCATATCAGAAAATTAGAGTTAACCTTGGAAAGGGACAGTGAGATGGGAGGAGGGTGGAGACCAGAGAAGTCACAGATGGAATCCCTTGGCCAGAAGCCTTCAGACTCTACCCTCCCTCAGTGTGAGAGTCAGGAGCAGCCTCAGTGCCCACAGCAGGAGGAAACACGGTTAGAGCCTGGGATCCCCCATAGAGCTCCTGGTCACTAGAAAAAGGCCTCTAACTCCTAGGAGTGAGGATTACGCCTGCCTGGATTCTCCTTGTTACCCAAAGCAGGAATTGGGACAGGAGCAGAGAGGACAGTACTCAGGGCCCTGAAAGGACACCCCAAAAACTGGTGGGAAGTGTTGTCTGAGCCTCCGACCTCCAAGGGCCCTTGAATGTCATTCAAAGCACCAGCCCAAGAAGCAGCCCAGGGCCCGGGGTGGTCGGAAGGACTGAGATGTTCAAATGGGAAGAGGAAAACAAAGAGAGCAGAACATGGGGGCAGGGGTGGAATGAGAAGAGACCTTGAAAGAGATTGGAAAAGCAGAAAGCAGGGTGAGCTGGAGTGGCGACAGGCCATGTCCAGCCCCCAGCCCCCCTCCCCCGACGCCACACTGCAGGCGCGATGGTCCCCGTGACACTCACAGAATCCGCCCCCTCCAAGCCCCCCAGACCCCTGGAACTGCCCTAGGGTCCTATCTGGCCAAGGACCTCAATGAGCCACCTCAGTAGCGGTGGTACGCAAAGAGCCAGAGGGCAGCGCCGGCCGGGAGCAGGAGGACATGGCACAGTCACATGGCCACAACTTTGCCAACCTCGCAGCAGGCCAGAAAGCGGCAAAGCTCAGCTGAGCCCCAGCAAATGCGGGCGGAAATTGATTAAGGAATATACCGGGCCCGCTCCACCACGCTTCTTTTGCATGGACTCGTGAGCAGGGAGCAATGGGCTACACTTGTGAAATGTAACGCCCCCGGTGAGCCCAAGCAGAGGGGGAAAAGCGGAAACCTCAGCCAACTAGACCTGACATCATCGCCGTTCTAAGCGCCAATGCTGGCAAAGCGTGTGAGGTGGGATCTCCAGGCAAGTTAGACCTCCCGTGAGTGCAGCCAAATACCACAGGGACAGGCTCTGAGCAGCTGAGTGGTAGGGCCCCAACCTCAGGGGCACCCAGATCACTGCCTCCCTCCTCACCAAAGCCGACTCCCCGCCCAGGAGCATCGCTATCCTCACGGAGCTCCTTGTAGAGACACTCACCTACCTGCTGGCCTCTCCCTGGCTTCTTCCTTTCAGGACAACCTTCTCTCCTACACACACCTCTCTCCTTAACCAAGCACAGCATTCTTGGCAACATCACTAGTGACCAGATTTGCATACCTCTATGCAGATTTCAGCCACCTCTGCTGTCTCTCAGAAGCAACTTCCCCAGTTGAATCACTCAGAGTCCAAACTCACTTAGATCTTGCAGCCTCCTCCACCTCCCAGTGACTCCAGAGCCAACCAGGTCTCTTTTCCTATGGCCACATCCTGTAAGTGTCTATCCAGTCCTCGAGGGATCACAGCCCAATGGGGCGGCTCCCCACCTTCCCCTTCAACAACAATGTCACTCCAGACTCTGCCTTCCAACCTACCTCAGGACATCTGCACCTCTTGGAACATCTGCCTCTCAAATCCAACAGGTCTACAAGGAAACTACACCTCTCCCACCAAACCAGCCTCTCCCCCTCCCCTACTTCTCTTAGCATCACCATCCTCAGTCCCTTCTGATCCCCCTTTCCCCTGCCTCATGGACTCAAAGTCAACTCCTCCAACCCCTTTTCAATCCCACAGCCACTACCTTAGTCCAGGCTTTCATTTACCTCAGCCTAGAAAACTGTAAAGCCTTCCTGAACACTGTGCCTGTCCCCAGATATAACTATAAGGTCTCAAGCCATCCACAGCTTGCCCATCTGCTGTATTTAGTACACAATGCCTCTCCTCTACCATCAAAGTCCACAGCTGCCACAACCTGCTGTCTGGCATCACCCCCATTTCTCTGGAGGCATGTCCCCTGGGTTGCAATAAAAATGGACCCTCCCCATCTCTTTACCCTGTCCCACCAAAATGTCACTGCTTAAGCATTTCCCTCCTCTGGATTACTCTCACCTCTGCCTTCCAACCCATCAGAGCTGCACATCCTAAAAGATCATCCCAATTAGATGATGGTGATGGTGGCACAACCTTGGGATTATACTAAAAACCACCTAATTATACACATTAAAAGGGTAAACTATGTGATATATGGACTATATCTCAATAATATTAATATTAATATTAACAAGAATGCCATTGTGAAAGACCTTACTGAAGGCTGTGCTTTATCCCCAACACACATCTCTTGGTCTTTGGAACATTTCGCCCATGGTCCTCAATCTTGGCTGCTTCTTAGAACCACCTGGAGAGTTCTTACACTCCATATACCCAGGCCGAGGCCAAAACCAATTGAATCAGTGTCCCTCGAGTTGGACCTAGACCTTAGTATCTTTTCAAGCTCCCCCGACGATTTCAATGTGTAGGCGAGTCTTAGAACCACTTGTCCAGCCCGGGGTTTGAACCTCCCCGATGGTACCAAGCGTGCCCTGCCTTGAACCCCATCTTACCAACTTACAATCTCCCCATTAGACAATGAGCCACTCCAGAAGCAGGAACTGCTCATTTCACCTTTGTCTGCCCTGCAAATCCTTTTTCAAAGTTGAACTGTACCCACCATTACTAACCACTCCACTAAGACCCTTCCCCTAACACTTTTTCTGTGGACGGAAAAGTCATGCATCAGAAGGTTTTAACAATTTCTTAGATTTCACATCCATTTTTATTAATTTGACCATCATACTCTATTTCACAAATCAGGAATTGGGTCCTGTCCCATCTCAGAGAGGTTCTTTTCCTTGCTAGAGGTCACAAGGGGAGTGCGAGTGTTAGAGGCAGATGGAACCCAGCTCTCCTGACAGCTGGTCCCAAGCCCTTCTATCCAAGATGTCAACCCTTCTTGAGGACTTCCTAGGTGTGGCAGCTCCAGCAAACTGTCTCATTCAGCTCACCCCTCCCTCCAAAAAAAGTACTTTTAATACCTTAAATGAAAATAAAAATAATAATAATAATAATATACTATAATATAATAATAATAATATAATAATAATAATGCTGTTCCACAGCATTTAGAGATGGTTGCAATGAGAGACGAAGCCATTCCCACTCTTTCTGGGAGTTAGGAGAGGCTCTGATGGTCTCGAGCTCCGGATTTGGGGTGCTCCCCAGGATCTAGGCCTGGCTGCCCCTCGTCCACCAAGCCTCCCAGGTCATCTTCCATACAAAGCCCTCTCCCCTCAACCCCACCCTACTTTCAGCCCTCTTCTCTGCTGCTCCATAAACTTTTTCTCCTCCATTCTCTCCTTTAGACCCCTGGCCTCACAAGCATAGAGGCGTCATCCTCGCGCAGACCTCAGAGACCTCTGCTGGATCCGGAAAAGAAACTAAAAAGCCCCAGTGAGCTTACATAACCCAAGGCAGGGCGGCCTGAGCACATTTTCAGGTGGGCTGGTCCAGAGTTTATGGGGACGATTGAAGATCCCCCGTCCTGCCCCCGCCCCTTGCCCCACTCTGGCCTAAACAAAATAAAAGTTGCTCATTGATATAAAAGCAGAATGAAGGTGCCATGGGCAGAGTGGAAGGGAAAAGAGTTGTATTTAGGTTTCTAGTTCTCAAACTCTTGGACAGTTACACCTGCCGGTGGTGAGAACGCAGACCTGCCGGGTTCTGCAGGACATTCGGAGCCCCAGAGTCTGGAGGGAGATCTGGAATCTGACTTATTTTAAACAGCATCCTGGGTGATTCTGAGGCAAGTGAGTAGGGAAATGCTGCTTCCAGTCCCCTCCCCTACAGGGCCCAAACCTTGGATTCCAAGACCTGAAAACCCTTCCCACAGCCTGGCGTCACCCCAGACTCACCCCAGGAAGGAAAGTGTCTGGCGCGGGAAGGTCCTGTTTCAATCGAACTCTGCCGGCCTGATGAAAACCAACGACTAAGAATCCAGGACAAAACCACCGAGCTTCTGTCACCTTCGGTGAGGAATATATTTTAGACCTGGTGTGACTTCCATCAAAGACTGGAGTGGCTTTCACTGAAACAGTGACAGCGCGCTCTGGTAGAGCTTTGCTGCCTACAAAATGCGCCGGTGACCAGAGCGCTTTGGAGTCTCTGTACCTGAGGGTTCTGAGTTGGACACAGTCGTACGTGTTGACCAGGGGGCTCAAATATGCAGGGAATAAGATGTAAAGGAGAGAGTGGGAAAAGGAGGGAGGGAAGAGGGAAAGGAAGAAAGAAAGAGAGAAGAAAAAGGGAGAAAAATGCTAAAGGGGAAATAAATTTTAAAAGATATAATTTTATTATTTCTAACCTTTATTTTCCCCCTCTATTTAGTTTTGTCTTTTATTAACATTTGACTCCAGCTGATTTATCCCTCTCTGAATGCATAAATAGATGGCTAATTTTGTTATTGCCGGACCATTTGAGAGTAGGTTGCAGATCTGGACCCTTTACCTCCAGATGTGGTGGAGTGTGTCTTTTTTTTCTTCTTCTTCTTCTCCCCAAAGCCCCCTAGTACGCAGTTGTATATTCTAGTTGTGGGTGCCTCCGGCAGTGGCATGTGGAACACCTCCCCAACATGACCGTGCCAGTGGTGCCAAGTCCGCGCCCAGGACCTGAACCGGCGAAACCCAGGCTGCCCAGGTGGAGCGCGAACCCAAACACTCGGCCACGGGGCCAGCACCTGGAGTGTGTCTCTTAAGAAAAAGAACACAGTGATTTGTTTGTTTTGTTTACAGAACCAAAGTACAAATTTCAAAGAGGATAATATTTTTAAAACCAACTTCTTTGGGGCATACTTTACATACAATATAGTGCATCTATATGGAATGCAATTGCATTTGAAATGGTTGACTTTGGGCAATTGTACACACCCATGTCACCATTGTAGATGCAGAACGTTTCCATTGTCCCTAAAGAAAAGCCAGGTGATAAAATTCTATGCAACCATTATAAGGAATAAGATATATTTTTAATATATTGCTATGAATATATGTGCTCAGCATACATCTAAGCTTTTGTAAAAACTAAAGAACATACTGAATTATAATGCCATTAATACCACCTACATAATATAATATATATTTTAAATACAGGGAAACCTGGAAGATTACTCACCAAAGTTTTGACAGTGGTACCTCTGGGGACTGAAATACCTTGGTGACTTACACTTTGTCTGAAATTTTGGAATTTTATCTTTTAATATAAATTTGGATTTGTATTGGGGAGGATGTCAGAGAGAGAATATTTCTGTTTAAAAATATTATGAAGCTAAACCCCAAAGTCAGTAAGTTACAGATTTTTAAAAACCAGAATGTTAATTAAAACCCAACACTAGATATTTTCTCTTTTAAGATAATGCTTCACATTTCGATAGCTCTGAATCTTTTTAAATTGTTTCTGAAAGGGATGTTTTTAGTGGGGTCGACAGACAAGTCACAACTATGACAAAAGGTGCAGGCTAGAATTAAAAGAAGTGTAAAAGCCAGTGCAGGCACCAAGGAGGCTGTCACAGTTACACTTCAACCACATTCGAACCCCAAGTTGCCATAGCATCCTCGGGTCTTAGACAAAGTCAGGGCAAATCTTGTTGCTTGAGCATCGATTTGCCCTTGAGAAAGGTCAAAGGCTCTGGAGCAAGTCTAAAGAATGACACTGACTTTCTGATCGAAAGCACTTTCAAGAATGTTTGGGCAAAGGCAGGGTCTGTAAGAGGATCCAGCCCATCTGGGTGATGCTCTCTCAGGCTCACCACTTGTCAGTGGCTGCAAGGAGACAATGCAGAGAAACTGCACTGGCAGGTCTGAGATCATGAAGGGCTTCCTGGGCCGAGCACTGGGGCTCTCCTTTGCTCCGGTGTGAGTGGGATGAGGGGTGGGGTGGCAGCGGGGAAGCAGGAACTCAAGCAATAACTGCCCAGAAAGGAAGCGTGGAAGGGAGGGCCCAAAGCCCCCACGCCCTTCCTTCCTTCCTCGACCTCGCAGCCCCAGCCTCCCTCAGCCCAAACTGTAGGTGGAAGTGCAGAGACCTGAGCAGCTAAGTAGGTTCGAGCAGGCACTGTGGGCCTTGTGATGGTGCCTGGCTCCCTTCTTCAGGTGACTGGTGATGAGTTCAAACTGGGAGGAGACTGTAAATGTTTTCCTTTGAAAAGTAGGTCCCTATTTCCCATGCCTGCTGATTTACCAAATTCATCTTAATAAAATACAAAAACAAAATAAAACAAACTCTACCCTGATTTATCTGGCCAGTAGAAGGTTCTACACTCTCCCCATTCCTCCTGGGCTTCAGGCCTCCCAGCAGTGAGGCTCCAGGCTCCAGACCTGCTGCCAGCAGGCCAGGCCCCTCTGCTCCTGGACCCTTCACCTCCTGCCCAGCCCCTCTCTGCTTTGTCTCTACCTCCTCTTCCTTTTCCACTCTCTACACCCACCCCTGAATATCTCACACCTTCTTCAAAGTTTTCTCCTCCTGAGTACAAATTCCTCCAAACTTCAGGAAAACAAACACCAATGGAGAAATCCTGCAGGATGCCTGGGGCTCCCACTCTGGACCTCAGCCCCCACATCCACCCACCCAACTCTGTGTAAATGGAGAGTCAAAGTCTAGGAAACCTCCCCACGTTGGTATTGCAAGCAAGAGTCTGTGCTATGTGCACATGTGCCTTTATTTCAGGAGATGGGACAACGATATTCATCAGATCAGCAGACTGTGGAAGATGCCCTAGTCCCCTAAAAGTTTAAAGGACTCTGCATTAGGGAGGAGGGGGAGAGTGGGGGAGCCTTTGACTCCAAGTCTACTGATCGCGCCTACACAAAGGGATACTGAAAAGAAGTGGAAGGCAGTCCGTTTCTTCCAGGGACCAGGCAGGGAAGTCAGAGTCACTGTGAGTGGACATCAAAGTCCATCAAAGAAATACCGTTACAAGAAAATCTCTCTGTCACACTTTGAAGCTCACACAAATGATCAGACAGAATCAACAACAGAAAACTAAAATCCTAGCTCAGCTGACATCACTGAAGTTGACTGTAAGGCTTTGCGGGACGGGTAGATAGAAAGAAGGACATCAGGGCCGGCCACATGGCTGAGCGGTTAAGTTCCTGTGCCGCTTTGGTGGCCCACTGGTTCAGATCCTAGGCATGGACATGGCACTGCTCATGAAGCCATGCTGAGGCAGCGCCCCACATAGCACAACCAGAGGCACTCACAATTAGAACATACAACTATGTTCTGGGGGGATATGGGGAGAAGTAGAAGGGAAAAAAAAGAAGATTGGCAAGAGTTGTTAGCTCAGGTGCCAATCTTTAAAAAATAAGAAAGAAAGAGAGAGAGAAAGAAAGAGCGGGGGGGGGGGGGGGGGGGGGGGAGGGAAAGAGAGAGAGGGAGGGAGAGAGAGAGAGACAGAAAGGAAGAAAGAAAGGAAGGAAGGAGGGAAGGAGGGAGGGAGGGAGGGAGGGACAGAAGGAAGAAAGAAAGAGAGAGAGAGAGAGGGAAAGCAAGAAAGCAAGCAAGCGAGAAAGAAAGAAAGAAAAGGATATTTCTAGGGCTACAGCCCAATAGCACCTATGTCTTGGGGCCCCGAGAAATGACCCTCTCTCTTCAGCAGTCACAGTGAGGTCATGTAGAATGTCCTTGGTTATCTGAGGTTTTTACACTTACTCAACGACTTTGTAGGTGTTGAGTTAATCTTTGAACATCTTGGGATTAATTTGTTTGACTCAAAGTGTAGAACTGGAAACCGTTCCTCGAGCAGGAACAGGGGACTGACCCTGAGCTGTTGCCCCACCTAGTGTCTCTCTTATGCAATAACCATAAGCGATTTTTGAGCCAACAAAATCCCTAAGTAAACAGTCAACTCTCCATTTCAGCAAATATTTCAGATGTTCCAGTTTGCCTAGTAATGTTCTAGCTTCACCCCAGTTTTATTTTAAAATTTATGTTTTCCTTGGTGTTGACTTTTAAATAATTCCTGTATATTACATTGTCTTTGTTGCAGTAAGCCACTTGAATCAACTGCGGAATTAAAGCAAGGAAATAAATGAGTGATTCTCCATAGAATTACTGATGACACCATCTTAAAAATGTACCAACACATGGGGCCAGCCTGGTGGCGCAGCGGTTAAGTGTGCACGTTCTGCTTCTCTGCAGCCCCAGGTTCGCCAGCTTGGATCCCAGGTGCCGACATGGCACCGCTTGGCAAAAGCCATGCTGTGGTAGGCGTCCCATGTATAAAGTAGAGGAAGATGGGCACGGACGTTAGCTCAGGGCAAGTTTTCCTCAGCAAAAAGAGGAGCATTGGCAGCAGTTAGCTCAGGGCTAATCTTCCTCAAAAAAAAAAAATGTACCAACACTGAATCCAGTCACTTCTCACACCTCTACTGCTTCCATCCCGGAAGCATCCTCTACAACAGTGCACAGGTGGGCCTTCCAGCTGGGCCTCCTGCTGATTCCATGCCCTGTTGTCCATTACCCATGTAACAGACAAAACAATCTTTTTATTTTTTTTTAAAGGAAGATTGGCCCTGAGCTAACATCTGTTGCCAATCTTCCTCTATTTTTATATGGGACACCACCACAGCGTGTCTTGACGAGTGGTCCTAGGTCCACGCCTGGTATCCAGGCCTGTGAACCCCAGGCCACCAAAGTGGAGCAACCAAACTTAACCACTATGCCACCAGGCCAGCCTCCCAAAGTGATCTTTTAAAATGTGCGTTAGAACATATCCTCACCACCACATCCCACAGAACACTCCAGTGTCTTCCCTTCTGGGGCAGAATGGAGCCCAGTCCCTCACCACTGCCTACAAGGCCCACAGGACAAGGTCCCTCTGACCACTCTGGCCTCATGCCACCACCCTCAGCCTAGCTCACTCTTCTCTACTCACACCAGCCTCTGGACCCTGCCTGCGCCTGTCTCAGGGCACCTGCTCCTGCTGTGACTCCCCATGTGCACCTCCCCCCTGGGGACCCACATGGCTGCTCCTCACGCCTTTCAGGTCTCTCCTCAAGAGTCCAGTGGTCAAGTCTTCAGAAACATCGTGTCCAACAAACCTGTCTGAAACATATGCCCTGCCATTCCCCCGCACCAATCTTCTAGCCCAGACATATTTTTCTCCACAGCAATTATCACTAACGTCAGAATAATTGTTTTTATTTGTTGACTGTCATTGAAATATATGTTCTTTAAAGCAAAGACCTTATCCACTTCTCATCACTTGTATCCCCAGCATCTAGAACAGTCTCATTACAGAGTAGGGACTCAATAAATATGGGTTTAATGAATGAATATAAGTGGTATAATGCTGTTGAGAAGCAATTTGATAACATGTACGACAAGCCTTCAAAGTATCCATAATCTTTTACCCAGTCATTTCTTTTCAAGAAATCTATGATTTTAAAACAAAATATAGAGGGATATTTAGGTATAAGGATATTAATCAGACATTATTTATAATGATAAAAAAGATACAGGAGAAGAGTGGTCATATCCTTCTTTTGGAAATAGCATACAGTAGGTAAAAGCAGAGTTAAAGAAGAGTTTGTAATATATAAAGTTTCTTATTGATAATAAAAAAGTTTTCAAAAGCAAGATTCAAAATAAATCATAACCAATGACCACAGCTACATAGGCCTGTATAGACATGCACATACATAAAAAACAACCGGTGGGAACTCAGGGTGGCTGCAAAGCACAGCTCCAGGGGCCACTTCACAATGAAGTCTGGGGAGATCTGCCCATCAGAGCTTTCACCATGATCCTGCTGAGGGAGACAGTAGGTGGTTTCCCATCTTTCTGCTTCTACACATTTTTTATATTGTCTGTGATTGAGCAGGCTTACTTTTCTAATAGGATAAGATAACTATTATGAAATTTTAAAACATTTGAAATAAAATTTTAATGGAAAAGGTCCAAATCTCCTTTCCCAACTCAGCTTGAAGCAAATCTTTCCTTGGACACCAGGGGGCAGAAATCCCAGTTGATGATTCCTCCAGAGGGAAGCAATGAACTCTCCCTCCACAATCCTTGATCCATCCTTGGGTTATAGGGGTTGGCTGAGCAATAAAGGCATCACTAAGAACACCATCAATTTATAGATCACTGATTGTCATATAATTGTAATCCCACCACACCTAAGAGAGTGGGATGGATTCTTTCATTTTCATAGCTTGAGAATCTGAGGCCCTGAGATCCCGAATCCCTGGCCAGGATTCTCCAAAAATGTTGGCCTTGAGATCTAAAGGACACTCAACCTCCTGGGAAGCCCTCCCGGGCATGAATCACACCAACAGAGGCTCCACAACAGGGGGAAGAGGCATGCCAGCGTCAGACCCCAGAGACCTTCCCACTCACAGATGGTCTACACCCAGTGGAATGCAGAAGGGAGGTCCAAGTGAGAATCTAGCCCCTTCCTTCAGCAGTGAGTGACAGATGGGTGGTTCAGTTAGGTGCTAGCATTCCTCAAGATATCTGTAGCTTTTCTCGTGAAGATCCTTGTGCATACCAAAACTATGTATTCATTTGTCCAGCAGGCCTCTCTTTAGAAATGCAAATATAACTTCCCTAATGTCAAGGCCAACCATTGTCCCTCCCAGTGAATCATCCTAATTGGATAATTTCCTAATCCCAGTGAGATTTGCCTCAGAGTTGCAGCTCAGCATTGGAATCCAAGACAGAAGTCATCTGGGGATTTGAATGGCTGATCTGGAAGGCAGTTCTGAAAGCAAACTCCAGTGGGCTCTGTGGCCCAACAAAGGGATTTGGAAAATCTTCTCCCAGCCACTTTTGGCTTGTAGTTTCCTGTTCCAATTCTCTGCTCCATCGGAGCCAATTCATTTATTTGGTAAGCGTGTATTAAACACCTACTATGTTCTGGGCATTGTCTTTAGGAGGAGCTGGGGCTGATGGAACCGAACTCTCCCTGCACTCAAGGTTGGGACAGTTTGCTCAGGCGCACACGGGTAAGGAAATTGTGACACAAATGGTAAGTGTGACCTGCACACATGCTTTGTGGACATAGATGTAGGCCATCAACTTTGACCAAAGAGTCACAAAAACCTTATAAGAGAGACAAAATTGGAGCTGCATTTTGAGGTGTAAGTAGGAGCCCAACAGGTACCCAGGACAAGTAAACAGGGCTCAGAATCCAGGATGTGAATTTCTTTGCCTGGGCCAGGCCAAGGCTCAGACCAAGCTGATTAAGGACCCAAGTGCCTCCTGGTAAGAAAGTATGTCCCAACATCTGACTGTTCAGAAATCACAACTACTATATATTGAGACTTGAGAGAGAAAGAAGCCTTATTTGAAAAGCAAAAATCTGCTGAAGGGCTTGTTAAAATCCAGAGTGCCGGTTCCTCCCCTGGAGTTTCTCATTGGTAGGTCTGGGGTAGGGCCCGAAAATTGCATTTCTGACAAGTTCCCAGGCGATGCCAAGGCAGCTTGCCCAGGAACCACACTTTGCAAACCACTGCCCTATGCCTGTCAGTTTGGTTTCTAACATCAGAAGAGGGCTGGAAGAGGGCTATGAAGCAGAGTTACAGGACAAGCTAGACCATACCTGGCCCATCCCTGGAACCCCACTCCCAACCCAGTGATCCAGTATTTGGTTTCCTTGGGGTCCCAGGAATGGCAGATACCCAGATAGGGACCAGATTTGGAGGTCAGAGAGGATGATCCAGAGGCAATGCCTTACACACAGCACCTGGGACTGCCTGCAACTCCATAGACTGGTTCCTGTACCATCAGGTCCTTGCCATCCCTCAAGCCATCAACCTCCAGGCCTTGTTCTATTACATCTCAGCTGTTTGGGCCAATGATGTGCCCAGAGGAGTTCTGAGCATACTTTCTGATCCCAAGATAGGGTGACATAGTCTGACAAGTATGAGCAAACTTATAGGGACAACACAATGGGCTAATTATAGAGGTCCCTGAAATTTTGGCAAATGGCTGCATCTGGTATCCTAGACTAGAACTACCAAAGTGATTTTTTTCTAATTATTGAGATCTGGAGCCACATGGACACTAGAGGGCATCCTGAGCTTGCTGAAGCTAGAAGCATTGTGTCCCACCACCAAAAAATGCCTTATAGCCTGGGCTTTCCTACCTAAACCAAGATTTGGTCAGTTTCCTTCATTAAACAATTGCATTTCTTAATTAATCAAGGTTTTGTTTTACCTTTTAATGAATGAAAAACAGACATGTAAAGAAAGATAAGACAATTAAAAAAGAAAACAACATACTGAATTAAAATGGTAACAAATATCCCTGTTCGAGGAATGATAAAATTTTAGACAACTGTTTTACCTTAATAAGGGTAAAAGAATTCTTTCTTTTTTTTTTTTTAAAAGATTGGCGTCTGAGCTAACAACTGTTGCCAATCTTCTTCTTTTTCCTTTTTTTCTGCTTTTTCTCCCCGACTCCCCCCCCCCGGTTTATAGATGTATATATTTTTTTGTTAGTTGTGGGTCCTTCTAGTTGTGGCATGTGGGACACCACCTCAACATGGCCTGATGGGCAGTGTTGTGTCTGCGCCCAGGAGCCGAACTGGTGAAATCCTGGGCTGCCGAAGCAGTGTGAGCAAACTTAACCACTCGGCCGTGGGGCTGGCCCCTAAAAGAATTATTTCTATCGAGGTTTTTAATAAGTTTTCACTTTGAGGTTTTTTGTTTCATTTGTTTTGTCTCCTTTAGAATTATCTTGTTTTATGTTTTGATTTGGTTCAAAATTCAAAAACTTCAAAAAGGTAAGAAGTCTCTCTCACCCGCATCCTATCCCTGACAGACAACCACTGATATTAGTTTCTTTCTTTTTTTTTTTAAAGATTGGCCTGAAGCTAACATCTGTTGCCAATCTTCTTTTGTTTTTTTCTTCTTCTTCTCCCCAAAGCCCCCCACTACACAGTTGTATATTCTAATTGCAGGTCCTTCTAGTTCTGCTGTGTGGGACGCTGCCTCAGCAGGACTTGATGAGCAGTGCTAGCTCCGAGCCCAGGATCCGAACCGGCGAAACTCTGGGCCACCAAAGCAGAGCTTGTGAACCTACCCACTGGGCCACGGGGCCTGCCTCTGATATTAATTTCTTGCTTATTCTTCCAAAGACATTTTATGCATATGCAAGCAAACATAAATATATAGGTATATATTCTTTCTCCCTTTTCACACAAACTTCAGCAGATTACACATGCTCTCCTGCACCCGGTTTTTTACGCCTAATTGTATGTCATGGAGACCATCCTATGAGGATATATCAAGAGCTTCCCACATCTTTTTTTTTTTAATTTCATGGTACTCCATCTTATAGATATGCAACACTTTTTAACCAGTTACCTACTGATAGACACATTTGGATTTTTTTTTTTTTTTTTTTTTTTTGCTTTTACAAACAACGCTGCAACATGTAATTTTGAATACAGTCATTTTGCCGGTATGCAAGTATACTTTTGGACACATTGCTGCAAGTGGGACTGTTAATTGTATGCATTTTTTAATTTAGACAGAAATTACCATTTTGCCCTTCCTAAAAACGTTACCAGTTTGCAATCCCATCTGCAACAAATGAGAGTACCTGTTTTGATGCGGTTATTTTTTTTTTTATTATTAATGTTATGTTGCGGTTATTTTTTAAACTATGAAAAAGCTTAGAGGTACATATTTGGGAGCCATCTGTATATAAGAGAGATTGAAAATCCTGAAACTGGCTGAAACTAGAGCAATTGGGAAGGCACTAAGAGCAGAGTAAGCAGCCCCGGCACAGCTCTTAAACACGCCAACATGTAGAACAAAAGGAGACTGAGAAGGAGCAGCCAGGATGGTAGGTAGAAAACTCAAACTACATCATGTCATAGAAGCTAAAAAAGCGGGAGAAGGACTATATATTAATACACCCATTTTGGAGAACAATTTGGCATCATGCAGCATCACACGGTAAAGGTGTGCAGTACTTCCTCTTCTACGTACATATCCTGCGAGAACTCACACAAGGGACCAAGAAATGTCCAAGAATGTTCATTGCAGTCTACGATAGAAACAACCTAAAGGTCGATGAGGAGAAGAGAGAAATTGTAGCATATTCATACTATGGACACTATTCTGCAGTGAAAACAAATGAACTATTTGTATAAACATGGATTCATCTCTTCCATATACAATGTTAAGGGAAAAAACAAGCTACAGAATGATACATTCAGCAGGTAACAATTTATACAAAGTCCAAACACATGCCAAAGGGATAAAAAAAAATTCTTAGTAAAAATATAAAGGCATACACCAAATTCAAGACACGTGCACACACACACCCCCAGAGGCAGTCCCTGCCTTACAGCGTGAACTGAAACATATGCATATCAGAACCACGCAAAATGAAGACTGTTTACATATATTTTTATTATTTACTGTGCATACTACACACAGCAGATAATATAAAAATGTTACAAATTAACAAACCTGGACGGTGACTCCATAAAAGTGTCTTACACTTTTTTATTCTTTTCTTCCAGCTAGAACTACTTTGTAATAAAATTTGTGAAGTAAATGCAAAGGAATTAAGCAAAATAAATAAAAGAGTTGTTGAGTGTGGGCAAAGTTGCTGAGAGATAAAGAACGTTGAGGAGATGACATCTCCTTCAGAGTTGACAATACTGAGCATGTCCGTGACCTTGACCAGGTTAGATTTAAAGTTCTTTGTTAGGATGTTTGCAATACATGTATCTGACGAAGGATTCATATCCATAGTATATAAACTCCTATGACTTAATAATAAAAAGACAAATAAGCAACAATGAACAGCAAAAATTAGTAAAAGACTTCAACAGGCACTCTGCAGAAGTCAATATGGTCAATATGCATGTGAAAAAGTTCCCACCTTCAACAGTCAACAGGGGAAAATGCAAAGTAAAACCGCAGTGAGAAACCACTATGCACCCACTAAAATGGCTAAAAGTAAAAAGATCAGTAACTACAAATACTGGCAAGGAGATGGAGCAACCTGAACTCTTCATCCACTGCCTGTGAGGATGATAAAACAACCACTTCGGAGTCAGTTTTATATCTTCTAACAAAGTTAAACAAGGACTCTATGACTAGCATTTACATTCTTAGGTATTTACTCAAGAGAAATGAAGATATTTGTCCATAAAAAACATGCACAAGACTGTTCATAGTCACTTTATTTGTAATGGCCAAAAACTGACAAGACCCTGAAATGTCTAAAAATTTTAGTATAAGCTACAGTGGAACACCACCCAGCAATAAAAATGAAGAACTACTGATCCATGCAACGATGTGGATGGATCACATGGATATTATGCCAAATACGAAGAGTCGACACAAAGGCGGCCATAATCTATGACTGCATTTGTATGAAGTTTTAAAACAGGCAAAACTACTCTATGGTGATAGCCATCAGATCAGTGGTTGCTTGGTGGGGGATGGGGAACTGAATGAATAGGGGCAAAGGGAACTTTCTAGCACAAAGGAAACTTTCTGTATCTTGATAGGGGTGTGGGTGACATGGCTATACGTATTTGTTAAAATTCATCGATGATTCACTAAAGATCTGTTCATTTCACTATATGTAAATTGCACCTCAATTTTAAAATGTTTATAATAAAAATGTTTTAATGTTAATCATAAAAGTGAGATAATTGGAGGCAAGATGTATGAAGACATGTGCCCCAGCATTGTGAAGGCAAAAACTGGAAACAACCAAAAATCCATCAACAAAGGGCTGGTTAAGTAAACAAGAATACAATGGAACTCTCAATTTTTGTGGCCTCTTTATCTTTTTTAGAATGTAACTTTGTATTGTTGTGTATGTTTTTAAACATGTATCTGTCTCGTGTATCATGTATCTTTGACTGTAGACTCTTTGAAGGTAGGAACTGCCCCAAATTTTAATAATCTGAAATGGAATATTCTGCCCTGTTATTCCTGTAAACATATGAATCATTTCTTTTTAAGCTTTGGGGCTCTCTTTGGACCCCTACCCCACTCCCTTTCAGTCTATCAAATACCATCTGTATGGGGCTGAAGACTCAAAGGAGAGAGTAAGGAGGCTGCACAAACAGCTTTTGCAAAGGGGATTCATAACTGGTGACATGAAACAGCTGCCGAGCACCCAAACTAGGCCAGAGGGAAGAGAAGCAGAAAGAGCTCAAAACCCCTGATATTGGGCACCTCCACATTTTAAGAGAAAAGAGTAAATGTACCAAACAACTACAGGATAATGATATAAGATCATATGCATCTGCTAGCCAACATTTTGTGACTTATATGATTTCAGAAAAGAGAGAAATCAATGTGGGCCAGAGGAGGCATTAGGGGTTTTGTGGGAAGAGGGAGAAATTGATGGAGTGAAGTGGCTCACTTCTTTGTAACATATATTATTTGCCAGGACCTTTGTATTAGTACAGTATTAGGAACTATTAGTACAGTATCTCCTTTAACCTTCACAATGTTTCTTGGAGGAGGAAACTTCCATTTTAGAGATCTGTAACTGAGAGTCAAGAGTTTAAGTACCCCATCTACAAAATCACCCAAAAGCAAAGCTGGATTGATACCAGGACTCCTGTTTCCATATCCCACCTAAAGACTCCTAAAAAGAAGGGTCCGACCTGGTGGCCGAGTGGTTGAGTTCATGTGCTCTGCTTCGGCGGCCCCGGGGTTTTGCTGGTTCAAATCCTGGGCATGGACATGGCATCGCTCATCAGGCCGTGCTGAGGTGGCGTCCCACATGCCACAACTAGAAGGACCCACAACTAAGGGTGCACAACTATGCACCGGGGGGCTTTGGGAGAAAAAGAAAAAACAAAACTGAAAAAAAAAAAAAAAGACTCCTAAAAAGAGAAAGATTTTGCATGGGTCATGAGACTGGGGACAGTGCCTTCCAGCGAGCTGGATCTGCACTAAAACCCCGCCCATGGCCTCCTCAAAGAATCGGCATCTCCCCTCTGATCCACCCAGCACCCCTTTCTCTCTCTCTCCTCTAACTCACAAGGGTTAGAAGAATAGGGGAGGAAGGAAGAAGAAATTGCTTTTGCCCTTCTTGGGCCCTCCCTCTCCTGGGGTCTCTGCCTTTCCCCACACCAGCCCATTCACTTCATGACTGAGTGTTTATTGTCTGCCAAGAACTGTGCTTGCCTCTGGGGATAAGAAAATGAGTAAGAGAGCACCTGCTCTCAAGGATTTTACTGTCTAGGTGGGAACAAAGACACTAGAGCAAATTGTGATCATCTCCTTCTGTGTTAAAATTAGATGTCATTCTGGTCATTGGAGGGAGGCCCGGGTAATTCAGAGAAGGAGACCTGGATACAGCTGACACATAGGGTATGGCAGGTTCCAGAACTCTGTTAGAATTCAAGTCTGGACATTGATGAATAATGCTCTTCTGACTGAATTCCTTTCAGTCTTCCTGAGGAATGGGCAATCTCATTCCAGAACAAGGAAGACAGCTGGGGTAAAGAGGCCAGTCCCCACGGACGTTGGCCCAAGACACTTGGGTTCTACTGGTCACTACTGCCCACTCGGACTTCTCCTGGGTCTAGCCTTCTTCCAAACCTCTCACAGCCCTGGAATGACTGCATCCCATGGTGTTCCCCATGGATGTCACTGACACAGCCAGCCTGAGAGCAAGACTAACCATGGCTGAATTAAAGGGGAGATGAAATCTCCTTGAGGCACAGATAAACTTGGCACTTCAGCCTCATTAAAAGGTTTAAATTACAAATCCAAATGACCTGCAAACCTATGAAAGGTCACTCAGCTGATTAGCCATGACATCTACAGCTGATAAAGACACAGGGAAAAGAGCATTCTTGAGAATGAAAACTGTGGAGACCGAAAACTGCTTCCATTGTTTGTGAACATAATTTGACGATATTTATGAAAATGCCACCCCCAGCCCGGCAACCCATGGTCTGGAATAGCCCCTAGAGAAGGAAGAACCTGAGGTTAAGAATATGTAAGAATGTTTATTGTAGCTTTATTTGTAGTGTTGAACTGGAAACAACCCAAATGTCCAGCAAGAGCGCAAAGACTGGATAAATTGTGACACATCCATGCTATAGACTATTATGCAGTTATTACAAAGGAGTTTAACCTGTATGTATGGAGGGATGTTTATGAGTTGCAGAGTATTGTTAGCATTAGTCTATCTTTGTTAGAGCAAATATAAAACTTTCAAATATGTGGATATCTGTTTGTACAGTCATCAGAGAAACATGTGGAAGGGTATACAGCAGACTGGTAAGGTGGTTACCTCCTGGTGGTGGAAACAGTGCATTTGTTAACTTTTCTTGTATAAATTTTTGGGTTGTTCACTTGTAACAACAAGCGTGTATTACTTTTGTAATTTAAATTTTATACATATCAAAAGCTCTTTGGTGATGGTTGCACAACAATGTAAATGTATTTAATGCTACTAAATGGTACACTAAAAAATGGTTAAAATGGTAAACTTTACAGTATTTTATCTCAATTAAAAACAAAACCAATAAAACTTCTGATGTATCTTTAAATGATCTTGTGACTGAAAATGGAAGTTGGGGCTAGTCGGAGGATAGGAATTCAGACATAAAAGCTGATTTTTAAAAACACAATATTACACAGTGACCGAAGAAGAACAACTTAAAAGTCAGATTTCCGAGCCGGGATGGACCAAAGCGCCTCTCTGCCACTGCGGAAGACGGAGTCCCGGCTCTAACTAGATTTAGTCCAATGGGAGGCAAGGAAAAGGGAAAGTACCGCCTCCCAAGCAGCTACGGCCCAATGGGAGCCTCTCGGGACGCGCCGCTCAGGCCCGGACCGGGCGGGCCCAGACTCAGCGGCTCCCTGGCGTGGTCTATGACGTCCGCGGCGCCGCGGGCTGGGGCTCAGACCCCGGGCGAGATGCGCGCCTCTCGGCCGGCCGGCTGGCCTGCTCTCGCTGGTCCTGCTGCTGTGCTTGCTGGGGCGCCTTGTTGCAGAAGCCAGGCCAGTGAGTGCGGGAGGCCGAGTGTGCGGGGGCCCTACTCCGCCTTCCAGGCCTGCTGACCGCGCCCCCACCCCCACCCTCACCCTCACCCCCACCCCCACCCCTATCCCTAGCCCCGCAGCAAGAGGCTTGCCCTCCAGGGAAACTGAGGCCAAGTGCCCCCACCCCCACCGCCAGAGCTCTGACGGTGCCTCTCGGGCGCTGAGTTGTGGGTTGGCCCAATTGTGTAGACCCCCTCCAGTTCCCGCAACCACACCCTCCCCCAAACTGTGGCCTTTATGAGGCCCTTTGTGACCATTTTCTGAAGCCTGGGAGGACTGGGGCGATGGAGATTGCCAAATCTGAGGGAAGATAAGGCCAGGCGGGGGAGGTAGGGTGTCTCTGAGACCAGTTGCCTCTGTTACATTGATTACCCCGAATCCTCTCCGCCCACACTTGAACCTTGACCTTAACTCCTACACGTAGCGTGGCAGGAGATGAATAGAGAAAAGATGAATTTTATATCAAATTGATTTTTGCAACCTTTACTCAGTGATTAACTACTTCCTGCTTGTCATGAGGGATGCAAAGATGAATAAGATCTGATCTTAAAGGGTGTCAGTCTGGTGAAAAACTATGGAGCAGATTAATGCAGTCGAGTGTTATAGATGTTATCATAGCAGAATGCTAGGGTCTTGGAGCTTCCCCAAGGAGGGAGTGAATTCCACTCTGGAGGTGCAGAAGGCTTGAGATGTCAGCGGCTGATACTCGGTGCTGGAGGATGAGCAGGGTCTGGGGTAGACAAACCAGAGGGGAGAGGGCACTCCAGGCAACCAGACAGCCAGAGTGGGGTTCTAGGAACCACAGATAGATCTGAAACCTGACTGGGGGTGGGAAGGCGCAGGCTGAATCAGCATATGGGTTGTTAGAGCGCTCATCTCTGCCTTTGCCTTCTAGGTATTTACTAACATTAAACTATTGACTCTCAGCCAGATCCCTCAGGTCTTATTTTCTGGGTTATGGGTTATAGATGAGACAGGGAGGCTTAGAAGTTATATAATGTCCCTAAATTCACACTGCTGGTATGTTAGTGACTGAGGGATGTCAATCCAGATTTTTCTGATTCCAAATGCTAGGCAGGTCCGAGTTTCCCACAGGAATCAGGCCAAGAAATTGATTGTTTTTGAAGGCAGTGGGGAGGGTCTCATTGAAGGGTCTGAGGCAGGGCAGTAAAATGATGGGACTTGTTTTTGGAAAAGATCACCTGAGCAGCTGTGTGGAAGAGAGATGGTGGGAGCCACAAGGGTAATGAGAAGTCCCAGAGGTGAGTGGGTTTCTCCAGGCAGTACTTGGAGAATGAGCAGAGGGTAGGGCTTGAGGAAGTGACTCAGAAAACCTGACAGTCAGTGCTCAGGCACTGGGAGGTGAGGAGAGGAGTCAGCTCTCAAGCAGGACAGTGACAAGAGGACGAGAAATCCAGAGTCACCGGCTGCTGAGAGACCCCGTCAGATAAGGACTGAAAAGAGTTGGTGGATTTAGCAATTAGGAAGTGACTGGTGACCTCAACAGATCAGCATGTTGTTGAGGTGGAGGCAAATGCAAAGTCTGATGAGACATATATTTACTAAGTGGAAAAATAAATTACATAACAGTAGAATCTCATTTTTTGTTTAAAAAGTGAGTTACCTATTCATGAAAAGTAATCTGGAAGAACATTCGCCAAGTTGACAACAGTAGTTATTTGGGGAGGGGGGGTTGGTGGGCCTATCACTTTCTTCGTGATATTATTCTGAGTTAGTTGGTATTACTTTTTTATCAGAAAAAAAATCAAGTAAGATATTTTGTTAATTAAAAGTGAGTAGGGGCTAAGGAAGTAGAGAAGGACAGTTTATTCTAGGGGCTTGTTTAGGAAGATAAGGAGTGAGTCTAAAGAGAGATATTTCTGAAAAAAGAGCCAATGACAACAGCAGCTATGTTTAATTACAAATATGCTTTAAAATACCTACTAGACGCTTTTTTTTTTTTTTGCTGAGGAAGATGTGCCCTGAGCTATCACACATGCCCATCTCCCTCTATTTTGTTTGTGGGTTGCCACCACAGCATGGCTGACAAGTGGTATAGGTCCCCGCCCAGGATCCAAAACCACAAACTTGGATCACCAAAGCAGAGCCTGCAGAACTTTAACCACTAGGCCATGGGGCTGGCCCCTACTAGGTGCTTTTTGTGGGGGGAGGGGTGTTACCTCTAATCCTCTGAGTTGGGCGTTATTTCCTCTTTGTTTCTTTTGTGAGGAAGATTGGCCCTGAGCTAACATCTGTGCCAGTCTTCCTCCATTTTGTATGTGTGTCACCACCACAGCATGGCTTGATGAGTGATGTAGGTCCATGCCCGGGATCCAAACCCCCAGCTACCAAAGTGGAACACGTGGAAATTAACTACTATGCTACCGGGCCAGCCCTATTTCCTCATTTTATACATGAGGAAAATAAGGCTCAGAGACTTAAAACCTGGTCAAAGGCAGCACATCTCATAAGAATTATCAATGAAGTGCTTGTTAAAATAGATTGAGCCCCACCCAAACCTCCTGAGTCGGGCTCTCGAGAGGAAAGTCCTGGGAAACAAACAGCCCAGGTGATTCCTAGGCTCTGGCCAGCTTGGCGAGACTGCACTGTACCCTCCTACCTCTCTCAGGGGCTGGTGCTCAGGGCAGTTTCCCTGCTGGATAGAGGGGAATAACCAAGGGATCAAAGGGAGGCCAAGGAGTTGACTTCGAGCAAGAAAAGGGACGGCCTGCTCGGGAAGTACAGCTGTAGATGAATGTGTAGCGGATGTGTGTGGCCTTGGATTAGCCCACCATTCTCTGCGTATGAGTCGGAGGTAAGCTCTGAGATAAAGGGGTCTGGCAGCATGGTAGATGGCTTGAGGCCAGGGTAAGGGCTTCTGTGCTGGTGCATGGAGCGGAAGAGGGGAATGAGTCTTCCCTTGAGTGTGGACATTCTCAGGAAGACACTGGGCCGTGGAGAAGCTCAAACATTCCTGGTCCAAGAGGGTCGAGTGAAGGCAGGGAGTGGTGGGAGATGAAGGTCGAGAAGTCAGCCTTTGAGGGGCCTTGTGTGGCCTGCTAAGAAGCTTGGAAGTCATCCTGAGGACAAAAGGAATCCTTGAAGGAGCAGCAGAGTGGTACGTAGTGAGATATGTGTTTCCAGATAGGTCACTCTGATTATATCAGGAAGGACAGATTCTAAATGGTGAAGACCGGAGGAGGGAGACCAGTTGGAAAGACTCCAGCTGTAATCCGAGAGAGCCATGCTTTGGATTGGTTTGGTGAGGATAGAAAGGAATGTCGAGATCAAGAAATAGGAAGTAACAACTGGGCAGGTTTGGTAATTGTTTGAAACTAGGAGGTGTTGAGGGAGGCAGCAATTTAGGATAAGCAGCCATGGAAAGCACAGTTGCTCATTGTTTGGGAGTAGCCAGTTGTGCTATAGAAAACAAGAAATCAAATGAGATGGATGGAACTCATAAGACGTGTTACTCATAGATAAGTAAATTAGTAATCTGTGAGCCATGTTAGACGTTGATAAGTAAGTAGAACTTATTTGTGCGAACTGAGATAGGGGAAGAAGGACCAAGTAGGCACTAAATACTCATGATACCCTAAATCTGTGGGACATCTCAGGTACCTACTGTTCAGGAAGCCTCAATTTGATGGGACAGGTGCACACTGGGTAACCCAGAATTCGGGCTGTGTGATCCTTCCACCCAACTTGCACCTGATCCTGTGCTACCCCATCACTTTCCCCTTGTTTCTCACTGTGTTTTACATTTATTTAGTAAGCCATATGATTCGAGCATCTTTACTTGTTCTGTGAGCCTTTTGGTTCCGTGACCTCTGAAACACCTTCATGGTACTGTACCAGGAGGCTACCGGGGCATCGAGGTGGTTTCCCACACCACAACCCCGTTCTGACTTGAGTAAGCAGGTGGATTAGATAGTGATTCTACCACAGGAGGGTAAGATGAGGGCCAGGTTGTTCCCTGGTGGTACTAAGGGGATATGCTCAGTTTGGGTGTGTTGAGTTTGAGGCGATGTAGGACGTTCGGGCAAGATGGCCAACAGGTGGTTGGATGTACTGATGTGAAGGGCAGGGATTTAGATATTGGGAGTCATTACTGTTTAAAACAATGAGCCTGGATGAGATCCTGCAGGGAAACAAGAGTTTCCCTTCCCACTGTTCACTCCCCATTCTCCTTACCCATTCTTTTGATGCCCTAAAAATAGTCATACAGCCTCACCTCATGGGAACCTGGTGAGACCATGTCCCCGTGACGACACCTCCTTTCCCACCATATCTTTTTCCCTCAGCAACCCATTCTCTGCGCTGTGACTTCATTGCTCTTTCCAAGTCCAGCCCTAGGCAAGCCCCTTAGGAATTCTCAGGCTACTTGGATGATCAGCCTTTCTTATGGTGCTGCAGGGAGGGCAGGTGGGCAGAGCCCCGGGCACCCTGGTCCCAGGCTAGGGATCCAGGGGCTTGGGAGAATCTGATTCTCAGACTGAAGGCCAGAGCCCAGCACCTTGTCGTCAACCTAAGGAGCATCATGGAGCGAGAACCACCAGAGCCCAGGTGATTGCGTGTATGTGTAGCAGGGAGAAGGTGATCAGTACAGTCCTAAAGCTGTGGAGCTGTGCGCTCATTGTTGTTCAACTAATATGTATTAAGCTCGGTGCAGGGCACTATGCTGGGCACTCTAGATACCGCAACCTTCACCGAGATTCTGATATCTCCTTCTTCTTTCTGGGGGATTTCATCCCTGACATCAAATCATATTGTGTACCCGGAGGTGCCAAAAAGTCTAGATATTGGGTATTGGAAAGCGTAGGACATAAGTATAAGACTGCCACCCTTCCACCAGTCAGGGAATAGGACTAGAGAAATCCCCGTTGTCTCTAGGCTCCCAAGCCTTCTCTTCAGGTGAAAAAAATCATATCCAACTTTTCAAATCCAGGGTCTAGGAAATCATCGGCCTTTTTCTGACATAGCCACCTCCCCACCCTGACCAGTAATTATAGGAACCCTAGAGACCTGGTCAGGGTCCCAAGGGAAATCTGTTTCTAACCTACATCATTTTTTTTTCATCTAGCAAACATCTGAGGGTCTAGTGAGTGCTGTTCATTGTGCTGTTACCAATAGTGAACATTACAATAGCAGCTACCATTTCTTGAATTCTTATTGGCAGGTTTTACATTAGCACCAGCGTGCATTATCTCATTTGATCTTCACTTGTGAGGCAAGGACTATTATTATCTCCAATTCCCAGATGAGGAAAGTGAGGCTTAGAGAGGTTCAGTTACATTTGCCCTGGGCATTATAGCCAGCAGTGGCATTTAGATGTAGGATTTAAACATGATGCTGTGCTGGGCCCAGGGCATGGGTCCCTGCCTTCAGGGTGTATAGCAACGAGGACCCAGTGTGGTCAGTACCATAACTGTGGCATGAGCATTGCATGCTGGGAACGCAGGAAGGAGCCACTTGCTGCAGGGGGTTGAGGGTGGGGTGCAGCGTGACTTCGCTGGGCCCCTACATGACAGAGAAGGTATGTCTTAGAGCATGAGTGAGGGTTTTTATCAGTTGGAGAAGGGAATTCCAGGCATTTTGGGAAGTGGTGGGAGTGGAGGTGGAGAATGCCACTGTTTTGTTCTCCTGTAACTTTGGAGCTCTGGGGCTTTGGCATTTCAGAATCACACACCCTCCAGACCGTAGTGGTCTGTGAGTTGCGGGGGAAACAAAACAGCCGGGGATACTGGCAGTAAAACTATGATGGCCAGGACTTCCTTCTCAGCACACTTGAGTTTTCCAACTCCAGCCAAAGCAATCCAGAAAAAAAGCAGAACTGCAGATGGGGAGAAGGGAAAGGAGCAATCCTTCCTGACCCAGAGCTGCATCTACCCTCTCCAGAAATACCTGGAAGCTGGGGTGGGGCCCCAGCCTACCATAGGAGTGATAGGTGCAGACTGATCAGTGTAGGAAGGTGGAGGGGCTGAGGGCACTGCGTGGAGGGTTGGGAGAGCAAGCCTCTGAGCCAGCCTCACGCATTCCACATTACCTGGGTCCTTTGTGAGCACAGTTCCGTCACTGACCAGCCTAGCCATTCTGCTTGTCTTCTCTCACACATATTTGGCCAGCCCTTTCTCCACTTAGTGTTCGAATTCTGACCCAGGGCTTAGCACCCAAGGACACTCAGGGTGGGGCGTGACCAACAGTCACCCTGGAATGCAGCGCCAGTAGTGCCTGGGTGGTGGCCCTGGCCCTGGAGTGGAGGATGATGCACGGCAGTTTGGCAAGACCAGAGGCCAGAGGCAGCAAGTCTTCCCTGGTCCGGGAGGTCTTTAGGTCTCCTTTGCCATCACACTTATGTCCTCTCAGTGTGTGTGACCCAACAAAGCCCCTAGAAGGCCCTTGGCTTCTGTCTTCCATTAGTCCAGCTAACCTAGCTGAGGGATGGGCTGCCCCTAGACCCTGAGTCCCGGGGACTTCAAACCACATGATCCCAGGGGGATAGGACTGCTGAGAGCCAGCAGTCCACTGAGATGCCCTTTGACATGAGCGGAGGCTCTTCTGCCTGGTGGAGCACCAGGCCGATGCTGGGTCTCTGCAGGACCTCAGGTGAGCAGCCTGAGTGGCCCCAGGAAAGGTGGAGTGGGGGGTGGGGGGAGTCTGGCTGGTCTGTCAGTGGCCCACATGCCCTCATCTTTCAGAGACCCCTGTCTAACCACCCCCACCCCCTTGTCTGGATCTTCTGTGGGCTTCTGGCTTCTGCTGTGGTCATTGTGGGAGCTGCAGGCACCTTCCTCTGGAAGCAGTGGAAGAAGGGCAGGACAGCAGGTATGCTCAGAATTTTAGAGCTGGAAGTGACCTTGAGGATCATCCGCAATCCCTCTCTCTGGGAGGCTGAGGCCCGAGAGTGGCGATTTAAAGAGCAACTGAGGGAATATGATGAGAGGAGGGAGTAGGTTAGGATTTCCGTTTCCTCCCTAGCCTTTGGCCTGGATTGTCTCCTTCCCAACTCACACACACGCGTACATGCACATGTATGTGTGCACACACACGTCTCTGTCGCTGTCTTCCATGAGAAGTTTTACCTCTTGAAGTGTGTTTCTCATAAGCTCCCAAGCGCTGAAAACCAAATCAAAATTGGCCTCCCAAACTCCTCACACATAACTTGATCAAACTTGGTGGGGAAACCTGCCAGATTCTCAGGAAGGCTGCTTAGAGGTGGGAGGTGGGGTGCAGGAAGGCCCCTGCCAGCGTCTCACTGAGTCCCTCCCCTCCCACCTCCTCAACCCCAATTTCTCTTCACAGGTGTGCAGAGAGAAATGTATATTCCCACGTCCAGTAAGTGGCGAGGGTAGACAGGAGGGTGTATGGGGCAGCAATTTTATGTTGGGGCTGGAAGGAAATTTAGAGTTCCATTAGACCTGTTCTTCTTTATTAGGTGAGGAAACTGAGGCACAGAACGGGGAGTTGCAACCTCATGCTCCCTCAGCTAGGAAGTCAGAGTCAGGGCCTGGAACCCTGGTCTACAGCCCCTTGGTTTATTCCTGACTACTTCTCCTGGCTCCCCACCCTCACTATCTCCACTGCAGACTACAACCAGAGAGCTGTCTCCTCAATTTGAGGTAAGAGTGTCTGGGTTTGGGAAGAGAAGACTTCAGTGTGCAGATCTCGTAGGAGAGAACAGAAGGTCAGGTGTTGAGAAGAGGGGGTTGGTTTATAGTGAGCAGTGGAATATGTGTAAAATGAGAGGAAGGGGGATCATCTCCCGCAGTGGGCGGAGCCTGAACCCTTCTCTCCTCAGCCCTCCATTCTCTCCCTTTCTCCTGCCTTCAGAGTGACAGAACCCAGAGGTCAAAGAAGTGAGTTGCTACCCTGGTCTAGAGCAAGTCTCCGTTAGTTCCCATCTGAGCCCTTTCAGCTGGTTTTTCCAGCCAACCAGCACCCCATGCTGGAACGAGGGGATGGCTGGGCTGACAGCAGCGAGGCCACCATCACACCTCTTTGCAGCCATACTTGTTAGCCACATCTGGGGACAGGTGGACCTCACCTGCCCTCCCTTGGTCTCCTAGCATGCTCTGCAACCAGATACTTGCGTTTGTCTCTGTGAAGGACCTTGACATTGCATTACAATAAAAGTGTATGAGGAGAGTTTGTGAGCCTAGTCCTAAATTGGTTTGGGGACTGGAGGTTTTTCAGTGACTCTCTAAGACCTAGGAGAGTTGAGGAGCGAGGCCAGAGGACTCAACCTCGCTTCCAGTCTCCTCCAGGCCTGCAGAGAGCTGGCCTCCACAGAAGTGAAGCCACCTACCCTTCAGGCCTAACAGGAGGGTGACGAAGGGGGAGGGGAGCATTTCTCAGCCTCAGTCAGCCCAGAGCATCCCAGGAGGGGGCTGGCTAGGACTCCAGACAAATTTAACCTGTCATTAAGGTTCTGGGTCAGACTCCAGGCAAGCACAGAACTGACCTGGTTTCAGATGTCCCGCCACAAGCCAGGCACGGACCCAGACATGCACCCCTCCTCTTACTTTCTCCCTGGAACAGGCCTCTTGCCCAGGCCAGAAACATACCGCCTAGAGCAACTACAAACTAATCTAAAACTACAAACGGGTGTGGCTGAGTGGGGAAACTGGGGAAGGTGTTTTAGGGGCTGCTAGGAAGACAGGGGCAGCAGGGGCTCCCTGGACTGGCCTGGGGAGAGGGGTTTCTGGGAGCCCAGAGGGTGGCGAGCCAAAGAGCACTGGTGTTGGAGATTTCCTAGGCCTGCCCCTCCCCCTCCTCTGGGAGGCCGTCTTCTTGGCAGACAGCAGATAGATGCATGACAAAGGTGCCGTGATGGCTCTGTCCTGGGGGTTGGGGAGATGACTGGGGAGGGGCCCCTCCTATTCCAAAGCACATCTCTCCCCCACCAGGCCCCTTTATCTATCTGCCTTTTGGGCAGTTAGTGGCTCAGAGGTGAGTATAGCTCCAGCCCCACTGCCCTGCAGATCTTCCAAACAGAGTATTGAAATGTATGCATACGGTTAGTTGTCCACAAAGTACATACAGATGGGCCCAAGAACAGGGCTGCGTGATAGACTTAGAGGATTAAAAAATAGGCTCAAAAGACTCACAGATACCACCAAGGTGAAGACAGCTGGCCACAGTCAGGAGGGCCCCCACTGGGACACCCAGCCCCTCAAAAGGTAGACATGGAGCCACTGACCCCAGCAAACGACCCCAGACAGGGCTGAGAAGAAGAGATGCCTCAGGTCAGCAGAGGTCAGCAGTCCCACGCTCAGCGCTCTGGCCTTCCGAACTGTAGGGAGCTCTGGTCCAGAGACTTTCCGGAGCCCTTAATTCACCCTGGGGCCTCCATTTTGGGTGAGTTTGGGGAGCAGACAGACAAACATCATCCCTCACAGACGGGCACTCTGAGGGCTATTCTCTTGCAAACAGAATCAAGCACTAGGCCAGCAGCATGAGCCCTCAAGACCCTCAGGACAGGCCCAGAAAAATGGGCTCTGTAGGAGAGCTTAGGGCAGGCTTCCTGCACCCCCTCCACAAATCGCTCTCCACCCCCTCTGCATCTTTCCGCCAGCCCCCCTCAACAAAGCACATCCCAAGGCCTGGGGGTTGGGGGAGGGGTGGATGCCGAGGCTGGACGCCCGAGTCCTCCAGAGGAAGGGGAGTGGGATACCTAGGTGCCAGTGGGGGGCCATGTCTGAGGCTCAGTCTTTGAGGGGGATTGGGGGGGAGGGTGGTTGTGGAGCTCTTTTAGCCCATCTGAGGGGGATTCTGTGTGAGGGGATTGGGGCTGGGGGGTTGAGGGGCAGGAAGCTGTCCCCAGGGGAGCCATCCAGGCCCATTCAAGGGTTGAGCACTTGTTTAGGGTTAGAGCTGCCCCCTCTGGGGACCAGGATTGTCCAGCCAAGGCCATTGTCCTACCCCCTTCCCCCAGTCCCTCCCAAGCCTCTTTGAACCTGAAGTCAGATATTTCTTTCTCCCCCCGCCCTCCTTGGCTTTCCCCACCCAGGGCCTAGGGCTGGAGGCCTGGGCTGGGGAGGTGGGGGAGGGACAACACAAACTAGGTACTAGAAATTTGGGTCCCTGAAAGGGAGGCGGGGACCTGATGTGCAGGGACCCTGTGAGGGGGTGATTGAGCCCTCAGTCCAGAGAAAGGTTGGGGAGCTATCAGGCCCAGTCAGTTCAGTCCAGAGCCTGGCCCCTAGAAGGGAAAGCCGGTGTCAGTTCCTGGGTCTGGTAGGTGAGGGGGCTCTGGAACCGGAAGACTCGGGATATGGAAGGGAGGCCTTGTCTGCCCCTGGAGATGGGGTGGAATTTAGCAGGTTGGGCAGCCGCGGCTTTGGGGTAACTGAATCTGGCTGGTAATCTGGATGGGAATGCCTAGGTTCCTGGGCTGGGGGTGGGGGAGGCCAGCAAGGGGTGGGTTAAGGAATTGAGGGGTAGCTCCAGCAGTACACAATAAATGTTTGAGGAACTAAGAGGGTGGCTGGGCCCCATTGAAGAGAAGGTGCCAGGGTCTTTGGGCTCCTAAAGAACGTGGAGGAGGTGTGGAAGGGATCCCAGATAGCTCTGAGGTGTCCAGAGCCCAAGAGAGGGCTGGGCAGCCTGTTGGGAATTGGAAGAGAGGGTCCGCATGGGGGACCTGCACCAAGGCCCTTGGGGTCTGGAGAGGCACCAGGTTGGAGCCCCCTGGCTTTCCCCTACTACAGACACCACCGACACCGTCAGGCCAACACCCTTCGCCTCAGTTTCTCCCACCCCCACCGCCTTCTCCTCCACCCATCCAGGGGGCGGGGCCAGAGGTCAAGGCTAGTGGGTGGGATTGGGGAGGGAGAGAGGTGTTGAGCAGTCCCTTGGAGAGCCCTCATTTCACCAGGCCCCCGGCTTGGGGCGCCGTCCTTCCCCATGGCGGGACACCTGGCTTCCGACTTTGCCTTCTCGCCCCCGCCGGGGGGTGGAGGCGATGGTCCAGGAGGGCCGGAATCAGGCTGGGTTGACCCTCGGACCTGGCTGAGCTTCCAGGGACCTCCCAGTGGGTCAGGAATTGGGCCGGGGGTTGGGCCAGGCGCTGAGGTGTGGGGCATTCCGCCGTGCCCCCCGCCGTATGAGTTCTGCGGAGGGATGGCGTACTGTGGGCCTCAGGTTGGAGTGGGGCTGGTGCCCCAAGGCAGCCTGGAGACCTCTCAGCCTGAGGGCGAGGCGGGAGCCAGGGTGGAGAGCAACTCCGAGGGGGCCTCCCCTGAGCCCTGCGCTGCCCCCCCTGGTGCCGTGAAGGTGGACAAGGAGAAGCTGGAACAAAACCCCGAGGAGGCAAGTGAGCTGCAACGGGGGTGGAAGAGGTGGCAGGGCTGGCAGGGGTGGCCAGGGGAGGGGGAAGCGGTTGCCTGCAGCTGCCTAGGCCTGGAACCCAAGACGGGAGCAGGCAAGGGTGGCACCCCAGGCAGAGAGGGGTGTGTGGCGACTGCAGACGGTCCTGAGAGCAGGGACGAGGTGGGAACTAGAAGTCAACACAAGGAGAACCGCAGGTGAGGCCAGGGGCGGCCTGGGGGAGTTGGAAGCTGGCCCGGGCTTGCCTTGCTTCCCGCCTGGTCCTTGTCAAGTAGGTTCCTTCTTCCCCTTCCTAGACCTGACCAGTGTCTGGTCACTCACCCATTACCAGCCCAGCACCAGACCCAGCTTGGGGTTTCAGCCTCTTCTCCTACCCTGAGCACTTCTTGAAAACATTACCCTTATCAGACCCAGGATCTTGGCCTTAGAGTTAAGCGTGGCCTAAGGGTAAAAACAGTGCTTATCCCGGGGTTATTGTTCCTGAAGGGCTAGGGTGTGACTAGTTTCTGATAGAAGCTCCTGTTCAGGCCATGTGTGTGGACGTGTAGTTGGGTTCACCTCCCGTCAAGTTTAGGGCTTGTCTTCCCTTGACCTCTGCCTCGGGGCTAGTGAGTCACCACTATGTGAAGTACACACCCCAGCACCCCTTGTAGGGAGATGGAAGGACCGATTTCAGCCTTAATTCCATAAGTTGTGGACAAAGAAAAAGGGGAAGAAGTCATCTCCATGCCATTGCCCAAATGTCGGGTTTGCAGAGGGATTGAGGATTTCCACATCCAGCCCCGCTGGGGACTATTAAGGCTGTGTCGCCCAGGCCTTCGAAGACACAAGTGTAAGCAATTAGAGATCAAGTACTAAGCCTTTAGGCTTCTCCGAAGGAGGTGTGAGTGGTTTCAGCCACCCCAGTAGCCCTACACTCTTTGCAGGAGGCAACTGCTGAGCCTTGAATAATAATGGCTGCCAATTGTGGTCCATTTCCTAAGTGCCAGGCTGTGTGCTCAGCTCTACATCATTAGCTCATTAACCGTCACAAAATCACCTAGGGAGGTATTATTAGCCTATTTCACGGGTCTTAACTGCTAAATGATGAAGCTAGGATTTATATTTGAAATGGGGTTTACCTTATTTCAAATCCCCAAAATAGGATAGGGAAAGCCAACAAGGGGACAGCTGAGGACATTTATAGGTTTGAGATATTGGCTGAGCAGAAGTTGGGAGTGGAAGTTAGCCTGTTTGAATTTGATGTGATGGATCACCCTTGAAATACCTCCCTCAAGGCTTCCAGGACTGCACAAAGGCCTGGCTGCTCTTCTGCTCCCCTTGGCCGCTCGCCTTCCTTGGAGTGTGCTAGGGCTTCGTCCATCAACCTCTGCTGTGTTTACCTTTCCTTCTCACCCACCCTCAAGGCTCATATACCTTGTAGACACGACTCCCGCGTTTTCTCTCTTCTGCAGTGGTGGCTTCCTAAGCTGCTCCACCCGATCCATCACGCAGTAGCTCAAGGCCCAACCCAGTCATCTTTATTCCTTTCACATCCTCCATCCAATCCTTTGGAAACACCGCTATAATTAATTAACCTTGGAAATACATCCTGAATCAATGACATAACACCTTGCTGTCCCAGCCACCATCATCTATTCGGGAATACTGCAGTTGCCTCCCTAGTTATATTCTCACTTCCTCCTTAGTCTATTGTCAACTTGTCAACTGGAGCGAACATTTTAAAATGTGAGAGTCAGATCCTTTCACTCCACAACACCTTTCAGTGGCTCCCCATTTCACGGAGCAAACAGCACTCATGGTCTACAGAATCCACCCTGCTCACTGCAGACCTCATCAGCTCCTCCCCTCTTCCCTTCCCTCCATCCACTCACCCTGCTCCAGGGGCCCACCCACCTCAGGGCCTTTCCACTGGGCTCTTTCCCTTTGCTCAAACATCACCTTCACTGACTATCTTAAAATTGCCACATTCCCTGGCACCGACTACCCTGCTGTACCGTTTTCCATAGCACTCCTAACAACAGACTGGATGATAACTATCTCTCCACAATAGAATGGAAGCTCCAGGAGGGCAGGGCTCTTTGTCTGCTTTTTGTAGTGGCTGGCTTATAGACGGCGCTCAGTAAGTGTAGAATTAATCAGTGAGGAGACATCTATATTGAAAAAAGATACAGTAATAATAAAGGATAATCATATTTTTAAAAATTGAGTACTAACTATATACAAAGCACTTGATTCATACCTCTTACGACACCTGCTACTTGTTGGAGGGTGTTTATTTGTGTATATGCATGCCGTGTCAGTTTATGGGGCCTTCAAGGCGAGCGTATATTGAAATAAGAATCAGAGATAACGGTGCTCTTTATTTCTCTAGTCTCAGAACTTCCTCACACTGGGGGCAATACTTGAGTCAAAAAGCTTTTGTGAGTATTAAACGGGCTAGTAGGCAGCAGCTCCCTTCATAACCTGACGGGTGTTCTCATCGAGGCCAGGGCCCGTCTTTCCATCCTTGCATGCTGCTGTGCATCTAATGGATGTGTTGCTTTCTGGGGTGAATGAAATTTGTGTATAGGTTATTTCTAGATGTGAGGTGAGCAGCCTGGAGGCAGAGATGACACCCACAGACCATTCTTGGGACCATAGTCAGGTTCTTGGGGCCCAAATGGAAGGGGGTCGATAACTGGTGTGTTTATGTTCTAAAATGTCCTCTGCCTTTTTAAATGCAGTCCCAGGACATCAAAGCTCTGCAGAAAGACCTCGAGCAATTTGCCAAGCTCCTGAAGCAGAAGAGGATCACCCTGGGATATACCCAGGCCGATGTGGGGCTCACCCTGGGGGTTCTCTTTGGTGGGTCCCCCTCAGCATGTTCTGACCACAGAACACAGGGACCACATCTACCCTGGAAAGAATATTCCTGAACTTGGGCCTTTACCCCCCACCAAGGGAGTGAGCGGAGGGTGTTTCAGGGACCAGCTCTACCCTTACCCATAAGGAGGGTAGAGAGGGAGGGGAAAGATACCTCAGCCTTGAGTTCCCTCAAGAAGGGAAGTAGGGGGACCCTGGTGTGGGATCTTGTGAGGGCGGGAAGAGGTGGCGAGGCCTGGTTCTTGGGGTCACAAGGGACCAGCCTACTGCCTCACCTTGCATCTTTAAACCCACATCCCCAGGGAAGGTGTTCAGCCAAACGACCATCTGCCGTTTTGAGGCTCTGCAGCTCAGTTTCAAGAACATGTGTAAGCTGCGGCCCCTGCTGCAGAAGTGGGTGGAGGAAGCTGACAACAACGAAAATCTACAGGAGGTGAGGGTGGGAGGGATGCACAGGGACCTGCCGAGTCTCAGCCCAAGTTCCATTGCCTCCATCCCTGGCTTGCGGCTCTCCTTGAGCAGTAGTCCTCAATGGGATGGAGTGCAATTCCTCAGTTCTGCTGGGAGAAAGTCCAGAGCCACTGGTCTAAACCCACGCTTCCAGATACCACCTGGCACTGGTGACACATCCAGTCAATGCCCCCATAGCAATTTGCTCTTGAGTCATTGACCCCACTGTGCTGTTGCTCATTAGGTTTGAAGCTTGCCCTCCCATCTCCTTTATCACCCCCTTCCCACCTGTGCAGATATGCAAAGCAGAGACCCTGGTGCAGGCCCGAAAGAGAAAGCGAACTAGTATTGAGAACCGAGTGAGAGGCAACCTGGAGAACATGTTCCTGCAGTGCCCGAAACCCACACTGCAGCAGATCAGCCACATCGCCCAGCAGCTCGGGCTCGAGAAGGACGTGAGTCCCCGTCCCTGTGTGCTCCATCTCCTCCCCAGTCTCTACCTCCCTTCCCCTTGCTCTGGCTCCTGCCCTCCAGCCTCTCTAGTCTGTTGGCTTTGGGTCAAATGACCAAAGCAAGCCAGACACACCTCCTGGAGCTTGGGGGTTGAATGTCATTCTCCTTTGTATCTTCCACTCCCAGGTGGTACGAGTGTGGTTCTGCAACCGTCGCCAGAAGGGCAAACGATCAAGCAGTGACTATTCGCAAAGAGAGGATTTTGAGGCTGCCGGGTCTCCTTTCTCAGGGGGACCGGTATCCTTTCCCCTGGCACCAGGGCCCCATTTTGGTACCCCAGGCTATGGGGGCCCTCACTTCACTACGCTGTACTCCTCGGTCCCTTTCCCTGAGGGTGAGGCCTTTCCCTCTGTGTCTGTCACCACTCTGGGCTCTCCCATGCACTCAAACTGAGGTGCCCGCCCTTCCCAGGAATGGGGGCAGAGGAAAGGGGAGAGCTAGGGAAAGAGAACCCTGGGGTTCCTACCAGGGCTTTGGGATCAGGTTCTTCATTCACTAAGAAAGGAATTGGGAACACAAAGGGTGTGGGGCAGGGAGTTGGGGGAACTGGTTGGAGGGAAGGTGAAGTTCAATGATGCTCTTGATTTTAATCCCCACATCACTCATCACTTTGTTCTTAAATAAAGAAGCCTGGGACACAGCGAGTAGATACTTTTATCTTTGGTTTCTCCTCCTCTGCTTACCGAAAAGGGGATGGGGGGATACCTAATACCCCATAGTAGATATTAATAGCTCAGACCCAAATGGCCCTGAAACCAAGGTGCCATTGAAACTGCTCAGAGTCACAAGTCAGAGGGAGAGGCTGGGACTGGAGTCCAGGTTTATTTGGAGAGGACCTTATAGGCATGAGCTTGTTCCTAGGAGCCCATGAGGTGGGGTCCTGGGGAAATTTGAGTTGAGCGACTTATTTTTGTCCACACGTGCAGTTACCATGTAGCCCGTTAGCTATTAGGAGCTGGCTTTTTGCTTTCCCCACTCTTATCTGGAAGTCCTCTGTGGCTTTATACTAGGAAATCAAGTCTTTAGATACTTCTTCTGCATATCGCCTTATAGAAACTCCACCTTGGGCTTTCTTGATACCAGCATTCACTTGGTTTTCACTTAAGGTTTTTGCCGACCCTCTCCATAAGTGATTCACCAACGCCACCCCCCCCAACCCCCCCACGTTTTAGTCTTTTAGTCCTGGCTCTGCCACTACCTAATTGGGGCCCTTGCTCTGGGGCTGTTTCCTTGATGGGGAAAACACTTGGGTTGGTAAGTCTAAAGGACAGAAGGGGATGGTCATGCAGGTTGCAATAGAATAGGTCGAGATAAGGCTTTCCTAGTAAGAACTATAGAAATGCTGCTTCGACAATATCTTGGCTTGGTGCAAGGCTCACAGAAGAGAATCAATGTACTATATGTGAGTTAGGTCGATCCACCTGGACCAGGTCAGCATCTGCTCTAGCAGGTGTACCAGGTTTTCTCTCTTCCCGGTAGCACTGGTGAGACTTGGTAAAGTTCTGCCACCTTTATGAACTTAACCAAAACCCCAACTACCTTATTTTAATGGCAGTGGATCTGTTTTCCTTTAAACTAGAAACCTTAATTACCTGGATTCCTTTTTTCCTGTCTCCCACCTCCAACTCATCCCATATATTTGCACGTTTTCAGTGAGCAGGTTCATATTTCTCTGTGCCTTGTCTGCTCATCTCTTCCCCCAAGATTCGGAATTTGTTTTCCAGACCTTACCAAATCCATTCTCCCAAGAATTGGAAAGCAAGGAGTATCAGACCCACAAAAAGAGTAAATGCCTAGGAACGAATGAAGATGCTCATTCTTTATTTGGAAATGGAAGCAAAGCTGTGAAAAGCCAGGTCATGATCATCATGGTCCGTGGCAGAACTACCCACAAGTTCAGGAAGTTTTGAGGCTGTGGTCTAGGTTTTCCCAGAATTCCTTAGGTGGTGCCATCCAAGAACATTAAGAACTCACTTGTTCAAGTCTGGGGCTTACATCTTTCCAGGCATGGCCTCTGCAACTGATGGTTGGTCTGACCACAGATGTTCTAGTGTCCATGACAACAAGGACCTACAGCTTGTAACGGAATTTTCAGCTCACTGGGAACTTCCTACAGGCAGCAATATCTTTGGTAGGAAGCCATCTCTTCTGTCACCTTGGCCATGAGGGCCTGCTCCAGGCCTTGAATCGATATCCTTAGTAATGGACCCTTCCCCTGTAGTCATTCCCTCCTGGGAAGGCAAGGGAAGAAGGGGGCATTTCTTAGGACTCAGTGGCATCCCACTGTGTTCACCCATGGCCTGGAGGTGCCAGCTTTGTCCTCTGGTGCCTTGATGGTGGCCTTAGGTTGGGATGCCTATACGACACCCTGGGCACCGGAAGTCAGCCTCCCTGGCAGCCTGGATGCTGCAGCCAACACAGGCCACATGGAACCAGACATCACAACCATCACACTGAACCCAGGCTACTGTCTCTTCTTGGGGCAGGCAGCAACAAGGGGCTGCACAGGGCTCCCCACCCCCAACTGCAGGGGGAGCCATGGGGGTGCTCACTGGGTGCTTCCGAGGACGCCCACGTCGATTTCTGAAGAAAGTGACATAAAAACGAGGGTCACTGGAAACCTGTAGAAGCTTAGAACTGTCCCCTGGATAATCACAGAGCGAACCTAGATAGACTCACTAGACTAATGGTGAAGCTGGTTAGTAGAGCTAAACCAGGTCTTGCCATTCCAACATGTGTTCCACCTCTGCCCACCTCCCATCTCCCTCCCCTGAGCAGAGGGCCACCTCCCAGCCTGGAGCTCTAAAAATGAATAAAAAGCCAGTGAAATTGAGACAACGATCTCCACTTACCCGCTGGGTGTAAGTGGGGTTTTCTCAACACGGAGTTTCTTCCTGGGCTCCATAAGGACTGGTGGGGGGCTCTCAGGAGCCTCTCTCTCATCATCCAGTTCTGCCAACACTCGGTGAGCTGATTTCCTCCGATTCCTTGGGGGTGGGGCAGAAGGAGTGGTCCCCACTTCCCCAGGGGGTGTGGGAACAGGCAAGCTCTGTGGCCCACCCCCACTCCTGGAGAAGGTGAGGGGCTGGGGCTGGAGCTTGCTGAGGCTGCCAATGGAGTTGAGGATCAGCGTGGCCTTGGGGGCAGGGGAGAGGGTGCTGAGGGGGCGCTGTGGAGCGCCCTGGGAGGGCAGCATGGGCCGGAAACCAGCCCCGGTTCCCTCTTCTCCCCTAGACCGTGGGATGGTAATGGCAGCAAAATCTTGAGGTTTGACGCGGACTTGCTGAAACATGAAGTAGAACTCTGAGGGGCTGGTTCCTGGGGGCCCTTCAGGGCCAAAGGTCAGAAGGTCACCATCACTCAGCTCTAGCCTGTGACCCCTTGGGAGTCGGACATTATTGACCAAAGTCCCTGTTGATGGTGAAACACCAGGCAGATACAGAGAAGGACAAAACAGAAATGACCAGAGTCAGTCAGGAGTGGGGGAATCTGGCCCCGTTTGATTTGCTGGGGCACATGAGGAAGAACTTGACACCTGTCATGAAATTCTCTCACATTCTAAGTACCTCAGCAGGTGATATCAGAGATTAAGCTCCTTGTGAGCTGGGAACAAGATTTATTTTTCTTATGCCCTCCCACAGGGCACATGAAGGGAATGGACTCCTTCCCTCACTCTAGTGAGGTCTAATTCTCAGAGACACACTCATCCGGCCTCAACTCAAGTTATCATCAGCATAGCTCATCCTGTGTGGGTTCAAATCCTAGCTCCACCACTTACCAGCTATGTGACCCTGGACAAGTCAACCTCTCCATACCTCATTTCCTTTGCCTGTAAGATGGGGATGATATTCACGCTCACCTACATTCAATGCACTTAAAACAGTGCCTGGTTTGTAATAGTAAGCACTGCATGACTGTTGGCTACCAATGTTATTCAATCCCCACAACACTCCAAAACAGACCTTACAAAGACTTAGATTTTACCTAAGAGGAAACTAAGACCCAAAGAAAAGTAATAGGCCAGAGGTTTCACCAGGGCCCAGTGGCAGAGCTCAGATGTGAACCCAGGACTTCTGAGACTGGCTGTTGCTGCCCTCAAGCCAGGGAGTAAGACACAGACCAAGATCATTAAAACAATTCAGCGTATAACTGCCTTAAGACAGGAACAAGACATCTCAGCAAAGCTGGAAACTGAGTCAAGTCTGAGCTTGGCCCCCAACAGCCCCAGAGCAACCCCACAGTTTGTACTTCCCTGATGATGCCCCAGGCCCTGGATCTACCTCGCAGTCCTAGCATGAGCTAAACAGGGGCCCTTGAGGATCAGCCTGGCAAAGAATTTCTGACACAGCACATTTCTGGTGGGAAGACGGAGGTCTGGACTACAACTGTCCATCAAACCTGAGAGGGAGTCTGGGAGGCAGGCAGGGTCTCTGTGGAGTCCCTTAATCATTCCAGCCCAGAACTGTGACTGCCCAAGTGCAAGGCTGCCCTGCTCACTGCTCACCTTGGCTGCTATGGTCCTCCAGGCTGACCCTCCAGTCATCGCCCCAGCGCTCAGCGTGCAGCTCCGCGTGGACTCCAGAGATGAGGCCAGGCTCCTGCTGGGGCCGCAGGGCCACATCACACAGGTCGGCCCTGTGGCCCAAGCGATAGGTGCAGCCAGCTTCGCTTGGGGGGTGGAAGGTGTAGAGATCACCGCCCCTACCGCCCCCTATGCGTAGCAGCTGGAAGCAGGGCAGCATGGGCGGTGCCCCGTCCCCACCACCTCTTCCACTTCAGGAATCCGTCACCTTTCCCACTCCTGGGCGATTCATGGCTGGGCTAAGGTTACTTTCCGTCTGACACAAACTTGAGCTGAACTTTGTGCAATTTCAGCTTTGAGCACACTCCTTGGACAGTGCAAACTCGGAGGGTAAGGAGCCTAGGCACGCGATGCAAAATTGGCTGTCAAGTAGCTTTGCAACTGAAAAATTCGGAGAAGGTCCCGGTGCAGTGCAAACCCTAACACGTCCTACAGCACCTTAGGTGAACCGGATCCTCAGGCCGCAAAATATTCGCAGAACCTTCAATCTGTGCAAGGCAATATACATTAGGCAGCTTCTGGGGAAATATACTGTAGGTGTGTGCATGGGGGGACCCTGCTTCTGTGCAATACTAACTTGTCACCTCAATGTAATTTGGAGAAAAGAAGCTTTATCCTGTCAGATCTGCTCATCCAAATGGAGTAATCTAGCTCGCCCGCGCCTCGCTCTTCTGGCCAATCCTTCACTCATAACTAATTAGCTTGAACCCCAGTGGGAAGTGAATCCACTGTCACCCCCCAAAAGGCAGTGCAAACGGGTCCTTACGCTCTCCAACAAAATGGATCTAAACCTCGACTTCTCCAGGTGGGATAAAAACAGAGGAAAGTGCTCCCCAAGATCACGCAAGGCAAACCCAGCCTTTTCCCTCCACGCCCCAGCCTCGTTTCTGATTACCGCGCGGTGCAGTCTCGGAGTGATCTCCTCTCCAGGCAGTGCCAAGCCTCTCGGCGGCCCCGGGACCCCTCGGGCTCCGGCCGGTGCCGGCGCTCCAGCGGCTGTTTGACAGCGAGGAAGCCGAGGCCAGAAGGGGCGCGGCCTCCGCGCGCGGGCAGCGCCGACCCCGCCTTCGGAATTCCCGGGCCCGAACTTCGCGCCGAGGGATCCCGCCCCCGTGCCATTCCTGATTGGCCAGATCATTTGCCCTCCTCCGCTCCATTGGGCGGCGCGCTGGGAGGGTCTCTGATCTCCCGCCTTCCGCTTTTTCTGATTAGTTCACACGTTTTCCCGGGTTCCCGGAGTTGGGAGGAGCCGCCAGGGCGCGGAGCTGTCTCAACTCCGTAATTGGGCCCGGCTTCAGACACTACTGCGCATGCGTGCGCCTCTTCCCTGCCTCCTTCCGGGGTCAAACGGGGCTTTAGAGCGGCCCGCCAACCTGCCCGCTTTGCGCAGGCGCGGTCAGGAGTGGAAGCCGCGCCCGGGGGCGAGATATAGGGGGTGTGGTCAAAAGGCAGAGGGAGGGGTTCTCGCGCTGGGTAAGGGGCATTCGGGAAGAGTCGGTTGGGGGCGGGAAGGGGCTGAGCGGGGGAGCGAGGGTGGGTTCAGGGGTGCAGAGGGGAAGCGGGGCACGGGGGGCCGGGTAAAAGAACAGATGAGGTGGTCAGAACAGCCTTAGAGCTCAGGGCCCGGCAGGGTGAAGACTCAGGGATATCTGGGGCGTTGGGGGGGCAGAGAACCGGCTATTGAATAGAGAGATGAGGGTGAGAGTGAGGGAACAGAATAATTCCTTCAGAAAAACAGAGTAGGAGGGAGGGAGGGGCAGAGAAATCCCAGATTGGGGGGAGAATAGATGAATTCGGGTGGGAGAGTAGGGAGATAGTGAAGACCCTCTCTATGCTCTAGGACTCCAGAGAGAGGACGGTGGGCGACAGGAATGGAAGCTGATGGGATAGTAGAGAGAAACTGAGAAGAAAGTTGTTGGAAGGGTTTGGATGAGATGTCAGGAAGCTGGCTTTACTGCCAAGGGATCTAGGCTGCTTGGATTCCCAGGGGTCCTGGGGAGGCATCCTACCCTACATGTAGCCAGATTATTCTGGGGCCAGGCCTGGGGCCACCACTTGAATAGGAAAGGACCCAGGAGGCATGGCTTGGTGGGGTCTGGATGGGCTTCCCCAAGGCCTTGCTGAGCCATGGAGAGAACTCTGGAGATTGGGCTCACAACCCCTGCACAGCATACCTCCTTTCTCACCTCCGACCAGGAACGGCAGAGACTATAGAAACTTGAGGAGGGTAAAGGCACTCCCAGAATCCTCAAAGTATGAGTAAAGCCTAAGAGAGCTCCCTCTCAGCCCGTCTCAGTAAATTCCCTCCATCTCATGCTTATTGTCATAGTTCTGTCAGGAACTAGATTAGGTCAAGCAAGTGATCTTCGGGTATTTCCTGCTTCTTTTGGAAAGCAGGAAAAGAGGAGCTGAGGGTTGGTTGGACCTGGCTGTTATTTAAGGATTGTGACTTTGTTATTGTAGGGGCTTTCTCTTTGGAAGGTGGTCTGAAAATTGAATTGGAGTGTCCTTGTTTCTCCTATTGTCCAGGGGAACATAGATGGCTGGACACTGAATCTAGAGACTTCAAATAATGTGGAAATGTTTCGACCTTCAGGTCAGTGGGACCTGGCAAGGGGACTGGTGATTGCCTCTCCCTGGGAAGCTGACCATCTTTGTCCTTGTGATTCCTCAGGTTCCACTGGGCTGATTCCCCCATCCCACTTCCAAGCTCGACCCCTTCCAGCTGTGCCAAGAATGGCTCCCACCTGGATCTCAGACATTCCCCTGGTCCAACCCCTGGCCCATCAAGATGTCTTAGAGAGGCGGCCAGACAACCAGAGACCTCAAGTGATCATGTGGGAACGAGGTGTTTCTGGCAATGGTCAGGAGCCAAGGCAGAGAGGCAGGTAGGGATCCATTATCACTTTTCTTGGGCTTGCTTGCCAGTGACCCTTCTTCACTGAAAAAGATTTCTTACCCTATTTCAACCCTTAGTTCTATAATTTGGTTATTTTTACATAGGCAACTATTGGTGCCTACAATGCATAAATAACAAGGCAGTGTGTTAGATGCTTGGGATGGGGATAACAAAAATGAATAAGAGAAACCCCACTATCAAGGAATTTAACCTCCTAAGAGACTGACCAACAGCTGATCATAAAAAGCATAGTATAAGGCAAGATGAAGAAGTGTGAACTAGGAATATAGACTGTGTACTGTAATATGTGGATTCATTCGGATGGAGTACATGCCATTGGAGGTGGTCATGCTATTTGTCGTGTGTTGTCTATAAAAATTCTTGACGTTTTGTGTGCGTCTTTTCCCAAATGTAGTGGAACGTCATTCTGCGATTTTGCCCTAGAGTGGAATTGCAGATGGGTCTACCTTGGACCCCCATCAAAGAGGAAGGATCATGATGATGAAAGGGGAGCACTGGAGTGGGTTTCAGGAGGTGGAAATTCTCCCCTCTTTCTTCATACCTGCCTCAAACTTTTCCTTGCCCTTAAATCAGAATTCGGAAGTCTCTGCATGTTCTTCCAGCCTCTCCAATTCAGAATGTGTGGCCTAATGATGTGCCCGGTTGATGTTTAATATATCTGCCTGTATATAGCTCTCTCTATAGATCGTGTTCCATGATCTCAGCTAGCCTTAGGTCCTGTGAGCCCTAGTTTGGCTACCAGCTAGGGCTCCTGTGGCCAGTCACTTAATTTCTCTAGGCTCCAGATCCCTGCCACTGAAAAAAAAAATCCTGTGGTTCTGGGCCTCAGTGAGGGAGCTGTGTCAAGAGCCATGTTATATGCTGGTTAAACTTTGTGTGACACCAGTAGACTGTGTTCTCCAAAGGTTGGAACTTTGTAATTTATTGCTGTCCTGTCCTCTCACCCTCCTCATACAGTATACCTAACACTCAGTAAATGCTTTTAACTAGCTCGTGGCCTCACCATGTGATACTGGAAGCCTTGACCCCTCTTTCTTCATACCTGCCTCAAACTTTTCCTTGCCCTTAAATCAGAATTCAGAAGTCTCTGCATGTTCTTCCAGCCTCTCCAATTCAGAATGTGTGGCCTAATGATGTGCACAGTTGATGTTTAATATATCTGCCTGTATATAGCTCTCTCTAGAGATCGTGTTCCATGATCTCAGCTAGCCTTAGGTCCTGTGAGCCCAGACAGTGGACCTGATGTGCTTAGTAGGGCCTCGACGAATGACAATGGTGAGGGAAATGCAGAGATCCCCATGGCCCAGCTTCATCCTCCTCATCTCCCCATGTGGGAAGAGAAGGATTCTCTTCTCCTTCTCCTGTTTCCATTTATGCCCTTGGCCACTTTCCTAGCACCAGAGACAGGTCTCACCTATGCTAATCTATCTTTGAAGGTCCCTGGAGGGGTCGCAGGCCCTGAGCCAGCAGGCTGAGCTGATCTCTCGGCAGCTGCAAGAGCTGTGGCGGCTTGAGGAGGAGGTCCGGGCCCTGCGGGAGACCTCACTGCAGCAGAAGATGAGGCTGGAGGCCCAGGCCATGGAGCTGGAGGCTGTGGCACGGGCAGAGAAGGCTGGCCGAGCTGAGGCTGAGGGCCTGCGTGCTGCCTTGGCCGGGGCCGAGGTTGTCCGGAAGAACCTGGAAGAGGGGAGCCAGCGGGAGCTGGAGGAGGTTCAGAGGCTGCACCAAGAGCAGGTGAATGTGGGGGTGGGAAGGGTTCAGTTTCATAATGGTGAACTGGCAGTAGCTTCCAAGCAGAGAGCGGGAACCAAAAAGGCCACCAGCAGTGGAGTGATGAGATTTTTGGAAGGTGAAAAAACAGATGACCTGGAAAGAGGGAGAACTTGGGTGTTTTGGGCTTACTCAGATCGCACTTTTTTCCAGGCTCAGGTGACCCCCCACCACTTGAAGCCCTCCTTCCCCTTCCAGTAGGAAGTAGACTGTCTTCCTACTTTGCTCCAGATACTCAGTTCATCTGGGAGCCTTGGCGCGTGGGCAGAGGGGTGAGAAAGGTGGGAGTGGGGTCCTAAGGTGGACTGGGGAGAGAAGATTATTCAGTCAGCAAGCATTTAGCAGTGTTCACTCTGCCATCCCTGAGATAGGAGCCAGGACTCTGGGGTAAGCAAATCAGCCTGAGTCCTTGTGAGTGGAGCTAATAGCCTAATGGGGGACACACACATTTAACACTTAATTTAATCCTAATTAATTCATTGCAATTGGGAGAAGTGCCATAAAGGAGAAGGACAAGGAAGCCCTAACCTGGTAGGGGGTTAGGGAAGGCCATCCTAATCGGTCGACATGTTAAGAAATGAAACGATAAAGGCACTGGAAGAAAACATGGGTGAATTCCTTTATAACCTTGGAATGGGGAAGGCCTGTACTTATGAATCAAAATCCAGAGCCATTAAAGAAAAGATTGATACACTGTATAATACTGAATTTAGCAATGACAAAATAAAAGTAAAATCAAAGGATAAATGATAAACTAGGGAAGAATATTTACAGCTCATATCACAGGAAAAGGCTGATATCTTCACTATATAATGTGTGCCTAGAAATTGATAAGGGAAAGACAGCAATCCAGCCAGAAAATTGACAAAGGAGAGAGTTCAAAGGAAAGTATAAAGGGCCTTTAGATTCACGAAAGATGTTTAATGATAAGAGTTGACATTTGTGCTGAATAGGAGTCGGCTGGTGAGGAGGCAGGTGGGGACGCGATGGGAGCTGGTGCGACACTTGGCAGCATGGGGGACAGGAAGAGGCCAGGGGGGCTCTGGATGGTGTGAGGATTGTGAGGCCTCGGGCCTGTTCAGAACTTTATACTTTACCTTAAGAGCAATGAGCAACCGTTGAAAGGTTTTAAACAGGGAGATGACATGATCAGATTTGTATTTTATGTCTAAAATGACTAGTTTTGTGATTTAAGTCCTAAATGATCACTTTGTGGTATGGAGATTGCACTAGAGGGGGCCAGACCAGAAATGAGGGCAGCACTCTCCCTCCTTCACCATCAGTCCCACGGCTCTTTCAGTGTCTCCAACACCCTTACCACCGTTTGAGCTACAGAGAGAAAAAGACAAGCTTCCCAGAGCTTCCTTTCAAAGGGGGTGTGGCAGATAGTAAGCACATGCAGGAGTTCACTTCAGTTGATAGTAAGTGCTGGAAGGCCGTGACCAGGTGATAGGACAGAGTGGGTGGTGGGTGGGGACTGCAGCCCAGGGAGGCCTTCCCGAGGAGGTGATGTCACCTAGGATTTGAGGAGTGGGGAGGCCAAGCCTTCAGGTAGACTCTGAGGTGGGAAAGAGCTGGCTTGTTGGGGTGAAGAAGGGAGGGCACTGGCTGGAGCAGAGTGGGCAGTGGGAGATCGGTAGGAGATGGGCTCAGGGAAGTGGGCGGAGGCTGGGCTGTGATGGGCTTGGCAGACTAAGAGAAGCTGAATTTTGGTCTGAATGCCATGGTCAGCCACTGGAGGTTTTTAAAGACTGGTCAGGAGGTTGTTGCCATTGTCCAGGCCAGAGGTGAGGGCAGCTTACCTCAGCTGGTGGCAGTGGAGATGGAGAGGAGTGAGACATGTTTGGGGAGGAGACCTGACAGGAACTGCTGATGAATGGGAGGGTGACGGGAGAGTGAGGCGCCAAATCTTGATTTTGCCATGCGCAGTTGGGTGATTTGGGACAGGGCCAAAGCAGGGGGGATTTTGAAAGCCCAGATGTGGGAGAGAGCTGGCCCCTGCTGAGCCCCCTCTTCTCTCTGCAGCTCTCCTCCTTGACGCAGGCTCACCAGGAAGCTCTTTCCAGTTTGACCCACAAAGCTGAGGGCTTGGAGAAGTCTCTGAATAGTCTGGAAACCAAGAGGGCCGGGGAAGCCAAGGAGCTGGCTGTGGCCCAGAGGGAGGCCGAGCTGCTGCGGAAGCAGCTGAGGTAAGGGAGGGGAAGGGAGGTGGCTAAAGGGAGATGTGGGTGGGGCAGGTCTCTAGGGTGCCCCACTGATGGTTCCCCTATTTCCACCTCAACCCTAGCAAGACCCAAGAAGACTTGGAGGCTCAGGTGAACTTGGTTGAGAATCTAAGGAGATATGTTGGGGAACAAGTCGCTCCCGAGGTCCAGAGCCGGACATGGGAATCAGAGCGACAGGAGCTTCTAGAAACTGTGCAGGTGAGAGAGTGCAGGGTGCATCTGTGCCAGGATGGGGAGTGGGACTGGAGGGCTGAAGGATCAGGTCTTGGGAGAGGGGTGGCCCCTGGAGAAGAAAACAGTCCCCAGGAGAGAAGGCATTGCCGTTGAGAGGGTGCAGACTGGCTGCTGCCTGAGGGCCGGCATGGAGGCCCTATGGAGGCGGCTGCTCTCTGTCCCTCCCTCTCCCACCCACAGCACTTGCAGGAGGACCGGGATGGCCTGCACACCACAGCAGAGCTGCTGCAGGTGCGTGTGCAGAGCCTCATGCACATCCTCTCCATGCAGGAGGAGGAGCTGGCCAGGAAGGTAGGCCCCTGCCCCAGGCCCCGCTTCCCCCGGTACCTCTCTGTGGGTGGGAGGGGTTGCTGTGCTGCCAGAACCTGCCGGGATCTTTCTTTCCTTGAAGGCGTATTCTCCCTGTGTCTCCTGTTGCTGGGGCAGGACAGAAGAAACAGAAAACACCTCCTTCCTCTGCTCCCCAGGAGCCCACACTTTCCCCATTCCTCCACCTTGCAGGTTCAGCCTTCAGATTCCCTGGAGCCTGAGTTCACCAGGAAGTGCCAGTCCCTGCTGAAGGGCTGGCGGGAGAAGGTGTTTGCCCTCATGGTGCAGCTGAAGGCCCAGGAGCTGGAGCACAGAGGATGCAAGGAGCAGCTGAAGGGACAGGTCACTTGGTGCCCTCTTTCTTCCCAACTCCTTGCTCCTTACATATGGGGTGACATTTATTCAACAAATATTTATTGCGTGGTTACCACGTGCTGGGAACACAGCCCTGAACAAAGACAGACAAGTACCTGCTCTAAGGAGCTTATATTACATAGGAGCTTACATAGGAGCGGGAGTCACGTAATAGGCAAGAAAACAATTAGATGATGTCAGGTAGTTATATGTGCTCTAGAGAAAAATGTAACAGATCCTGTGAGAGACAGAGACCGTGGGGTGGGCCAGCCTTAGGCAGGATGGTCAGGAACGGCCTCTCTGAGGAGGTGACAGTGTCTAAGGATGGGAGGCATGGGCAGAGGTGGTAGGTCCTTGTGGGTGGGTCACAGGGCAGTTTCTCAAGGTGTGGGCACATGGAACATGCTTCTGGAAGGAAACCTGGACTCAGACTCCATTCTCGGGAACCCAAGCTCCTTGTCTCCCTGCATGGCATTCTTTCAGAGACCGGGGCACCTGCCCCTTCATTCCAGTGCCGCCCTCCAGCTTGCTGCTCTAGCCATGCCCTGCCTCCTCTCCTCCCGCAGGTGGCAGAGCTCCAGGAAAGAGCTGCAGCCCAGAGCCAGGAGCAGGCCATCCTGCAGCGCTCCCTGCAGGACAAAGCCGCAGAGGTGGAGGTGGAGCGGATGGGCGCCAAGGTCAGTGTCTGAGACAGGCAGAGGCTAAGGGAGGCCAGGGAAATCCCTGGCCCGGGTCTGTGGGCCGGAGCCGCGGGGAGGGGACCCTTGTCTTTACCGCATCCTTCCCAGGCCCTGCAGGTGGAGCTGAGCCGGGTTCAGGAGGCCCAGCGCCGGCGGCAGCAGCAGACGGCCATGGCCGAGGAGCAGCTGAAGCTTGTAGCCACTGCTGTCAGCAGGTACCTTGGGAGGCGGGTGTGGAGTGGTATTTCTGCTTCCCCAGCTTCTTGGGCACCTTGGAGTTCAAGAGCCTCAGGCAAGAGGGGCTGGAGAGCTATCAGCTGGAGTATGCAAGGCAGAGGTAGGTAGCCCTGTACAAGTCCTTGCTTTTGTGTTTTCCTGGGGCACCCCCTCCACGTTCACACCAGGCTCACTTGTTATGACTCCCACTGCACACTTTGTTGGAGGTGAGGCAACGCCTCCTGCAGTTTGCTCTAGTACTGGCTTGAGCTAAACAGAGCACCTGGGAGGATCTCCACCTACTGAGCTGTTGGAGGATGGGGAGTGTGGCTACTTGCTTTTCCTTCCTTTCTTTAAAATTTTACAGGCATACCCTGAGGAGTTGAAAAAAAAATTTACTCTTTATTTTAAAGCTGTACACCTACTGGCCTACTAGATACTCCATCTAAAATGTATGCCAGTTTCCTTCTCGGTCAATTGCAAGCCTGTGTCTCTCATACCAACTTCCTAGTTTTCTTCCCAACTCTTGTTACATAACCTTTAGAAAGCCATCTAAGGAGAAACACAAGCTTCTTCACATTGGTAACAGCCCCCCTCAGCCGTGGACGTTGGGGTGCTGAGAGGGATCCACATAAAGATCCTAGCACAGTGCCTGGCTTGTCGTCTGTACTCTGCAGAAGTCTGCTGTTCCCATGAGGCTCTTCTTGATGGATCAAATAACAGTTTTTGTTTTAGCAAAGTTGTGATGCAGGATGGGTCCTTGCCCACTAGCCCCTTCTGTTGGATTTGTACCTTGGGGACTAATTTAACTTTAAAAAATTATGAAAAATTTCAAACATGCACAGGACAAGAGAGACTAGTTATGATGAACCACCACCCAGATTCAATCCATTGCATGTGCCTCCTACCTCTAGGAGAGGAGAGAGAAGCGCTGTGGACAGGGTTTTACTTCAGTACCAGGACATCACTGCAATGGTTCTTATTAATGATTTTATTGCCAGAAAGTCCCCTAGGCTTAAAACAACCCAAACTTGGTTTGTTGCTAGGTTTGTTAGTCTGTAGATCGCTTGGAGACCTTACCAGAAAATGGCTTTCGTAAGAGCCCCCGCAGTAGGTGTTGAAGTACCCACTCACACCATTTTCAGATAAAAGTGATCTCTGCTGTGCTGCTAGGGACATGACCCCCAGCCTTTGAGGGCCGCTTGTTTTTCTGTCTGTGCAGACTTGGACTCTCCTGGGGAGTTCCTGCCCTGCCTCTGGATACTGCCTGGGCCTCCTCCCCGGGGGCCTGGTTAGGGTTCTGAGCTCTCATGAGCCACACTGGCCCTGCTTTGGGTACCACCCACTGATAAATCATGGGCCTGCCTCCACTGGTATCAGGGAATTGTTAGAGAGGATGACTTTGATCTCTGATGCATAATAGTGACCAAAAAATAGATCGTGAGAAATAAGCTTCTCAGGTTGTTTGAGAAGATACACAGCCATTTAATGCCGCCTTGTGGCAAGGGCCCCTTAGAACTGATGGCAGCTATGGGCTTTGTTCCTTAGAGAAATGCACATAACTTCATATAACCCATACAGCACCAGGAGATTCCCTAAACCCAGAGACATGTCCAGGGGCGAGCAGGTGAAGTCAGAATGAGCTGGAGATTAGGCAGCGGTACAGCACTCATTTTTGCCACTGTAGAATCGTTTTCAGTGAACTCTTTGCTGTGCTATGGCATCCGGGCCAGATAAGGTCTGACTTCGGGAACCTCATTATGGTTTTTACTGCAGGGCTGTTTTTAAAGACACTGATTGCTAGGATCCACACAAGAAGCTTACCATGGGTTTTGGGACCAGAAAGCTGTGCTTTCCTTATGAGCAAGTGGATCATTTTTACCCGATAGTCACTCAAGGGCTTAAGCTCTCAGATTTTCTTCTTTTATCCACTGAGGAGCTCAGACATGACTGGCAGGTGCAGAGTTGGGGCCCCTGCTCTTGGCCTCAGCTTCTCTTTTCCCTGCTCTGACTTCCCCTGCCCTGCTTTCCCCATGCATGTACATAGCAGGACAGGGCAGAGGGAGTCAACTCCTTTTGGGAAGGAGGTGGGGTTGGAAGGTCAGTGACCTCCCGCCTTCTCTAGCTTTCAGACCTGGCTCCAGTGCACCGTGGCCAAGGTGGAGCAGGCTGCAGCCCGGCTGCCCAGCCTCAGCAACCGAGTCAGCTATGCCGTCCGCAAGGTCCACACCATTCGGGGTGGGTAGGGTGACTCCCAGATGCACCCTAGCCCTGCCCCTGCCCCACCAGCCCTCTCTCATCCCACCTTCATCCTCCTGCCTCCTCACGGGTCCAGGCATCTTTTCCCCTTACTCCCTCATCTCCCCTTTTCTCCTCCACAAAGTTATCCTGCTGTAGCTCTCGGCCTTTTCTCCCCAGGCCTGATGGCTCGAAAACTGGCCCTTGCTCAGCTGCGCCAGGAGAGGTGAAGTTCCGGGCACTTTGAGGTGGATCAGGGAGGGGAGTGGGGCTTTAAGGTGTTTGTTGCTGGGACCCCTAACAGTGAGGACCGAGGAGGGATGACTTGAGGGTGAGGCAGGTGGGTGAGTTCCTCTGACTCTGTTTTTCCTTCTGTCTCAGCTGCCCTCCACCCCCACCGGCTATAGATGTGAGCCTGGAGTTAGAGCAGTTGCGGGAAGAACGGAACCGCCTGGATGCAGAACTGCAGCTGAGTGCCCACATCATCCAGCAGGAGGTGGGCCGGGCCCGGGAGCAAGGTACGCCTGGTCCTGACTCACTGAGCTCCAGCAGGGGCCAGAGTCTGGTGTGTTGGGGATGGAGAGAAACAGGCAAGAGCCGGCATCCAGGGCAAGGAGAGGCCTGAGTGAGCGCCTCCTCTTCCCAGGGGAGGCAGAGCGGCAGAAGCTGAACGAGGTCGCCCAGCAGCTGGAGCAGGAGCTGCAGCAGACCCAGGAGTCCCTGGCCAGTGTGGGGCTGCAGCTGGAAGCGGCTCGCCAGGGCCAGCAGGAGAGCACAGAGGAGGCCGCCAGTCTCCGGCAGGAGCTGACCCAGCAACAGGAGATCTATGGGCAAGGTGTGCACAGGGGAAATGGGCAAATCCATGGAGGGTGGGGTGGGAACCATGAACCAGGGCTCCCCCTGCCATACCCCATCTGTGCCTCACCCCAGCTCTGCAAGAGAAGGTGGCTGAAGTGGAAACTCGCCTGCGGGAACAGCTCTTAGAAACAGAAAGGAGACTGAACGAGGCTCGGCGGGAGCATGCCAAGGCCGGTGAGATTTGCTGGAGTGGATATGGGCTTCCAGGAAGAAGGCAGTCTTGAGACATAAGGTTATTTAAAAAAAGTTTTTTAAAGCATGCAAATAGTGAAGTTATCAAGACATGGTGCTGATGAATTTTCAGGTGGTGTACACACCCATACAGGTAGCACTCAGGTCAAGCAACAGCATGTGACCAGCCCTGCGGTCACTCCCCTCCACAAAGGCAACCACCGTCCCAACATCTCACACCCATGATTACCCCCGACTTTTTATTGAGAAGAACTTCCAACACCTAGACAAGTTCAGAAGAATCATGTAATGGATACTCATGTACCTTCTCTAACTAGATGCAGCAGTTACTAACCTTGTCACGCTCCTCTCTGTCTATATATACACACACCTCAATATGTACATTTTTTGGAATCATTTAAAGTAAGTTGCAAACATCAGCTGCGTCTCCCACAAAGAGGAAAATTTCCTGTGAAACCTCCATACCATTGTTACACTTTAAGAAAATGAACATTAATTGCACAAAATCTCATGTCCAATCCATATTCAGATTTCTCCTAAGGGACTCCGGGAAGGTTTGGGCATGGGGAAGGTACTTTGGCTTCACCGATTCATAGGCTCCTAGAGCAGCAGCCCACCCTCCCACTGTACACAAGAGACTGAGAGCCACGGAGTGTAAGTGGCTTCCCTCCGTCACAGAGCTGGGGACCCAGCATTCTTGCCTGTCATTCCAGTCTCTTTTTCTGGTGCTTCACTGCCCCTGGGCTGCCCCACACCTGTCCCCTCTGTGCCCTGGCTTCCCTGCAGTGGTCTCCCTGCGTCAAATCCAGCGCAAAGCCGTCAGGGAAAAGGAGCGGAACCAGGAGCTCAGGCGCCTGCAGGATGAGGCCAGGAAGGAGGAGGGGCTGCGGCTGACACAGCGCCTGCAGGAGCTGGAGAGGGACAAGAACCTCATGCTGGTAGGGGACGGCAGAGACTGGGCCCTGGGGTTGGTTGGGGTGAGAGGTGTGGAAAGGGGAGGGGGAGGCTCTGCCTGGGTTAGGTGGCGTTTAACCCTCTCCTTCCCAGGCCACCTTGCAGCAGGAGGGTCTCCTCTCCCGTTACAAGCAGCAGCGACTCTTGGCAGTTCTTCCTTCCCTAATGGAGAAGGGGAAGTCTGTGGAGTCCAGCCCCAGGCCCCCAGAGTCTTCAGCACCTGCCCCTCCAGCAGCGGCATTCTCCACCAGGCAGGCCACGAAAGGTAATGGTCTAGGTAGGAGGAGACAAGTGGGGGGACTTCAGGAACCTCTCCTCCAGACACTTGAGGACATGAGCCTTGTTGTCTGTGACCCTTGGAGACCCCCAGCCTCTTGTATCCACGCCCACGTTGGACCAGAGAACCTTCTGCCTCAGAGAAGGTTCCTCTGCACGGTAACCAAGACAGCCTTCTCTTGTCTGGCTCTTATCCGTTGGGGTCTTCTTTCCTAGGATCCCTCTGTGTCCTGCTCGATGACCTCCAGGGCCTGAGTGAGACCATTTGCAAAGAGCAAGCCATTCCTCAAGGAGACAACCAGAACTCTCCTGCTTCAGTCTGCTCCTGAGCAGCCGGATGCTCTGAGCACCTGGGAGCTTAAGGGGGTCCCAGAGGTTTGTGGAGAAGTGGGGTGGGGGGTGGGGGGGCCATCCCAGCCCTCTTCCCCATCCAGCTGCCCTCGTGGACACCAGCCATCAAGATGTCTGTGAATTCTCCTGTGGCTCAATAAAGATGACTATAGTAGGAGTCGTTGTTTGGACATGTTATCTCTGGGAATATAAGGGACATCTCTTCAGGGAAGTGTGAGAAGTGGTCCCATACACAGCTCTTTCTCTAGATGGTACCTCTTTCAAAAACCCCTTTCCTAGGCTGCTTGGGAAGTTTTTTTGAGAAGCTCCAGGTTTTCTTTATTTTCAACTTTTGTTTTAAATCTCTTTACCTCTGGAAGATGATCTTCCAGTGCCAGTGCAGAGGAAGATAAAACATTTACTCATTCAACGGGACTCTCAGAGCCAGGCAGTGTCCTAGGTCAGGGCTACAGTGGCAGCCGACAGACAGGTCCCTGCTCCCATGGCATGTCCATCCTAGTGGAAGAGACAGATGATGGACAAGTACCTAAATGAACGAACAAGAGCATTTCAGACAATAACAAGTGCTATGAAGAGAAAGCAAATTACAATGATGAGATAGAAACTGACTCTGTCGGGGCGGCATTAGATGAGGGGACAGGAAAGGCCTCTGAGGAGGGGACGTTGTGCTGAGATCTGAGTGGAGAGAGGAGCAAGCTGTGTGACCCCCGGGAGAAGAGTTCCTGCAGAGGGCAGGAGGGAGAGTGATGGAGGGTGCTGCAGGGAGACGCCCGGACCTGGCAGGGTTTGGGTTTTCTTCTAAGTCACTAGAACCCCCTTGGAGTATTTTTTAAACTGGGAAGCAGCCACACAATTGGATTTACATTTTTAAGAGACCCCTTGGCTGGCTGTGGAGGCTGTGTTTGGGTGTAGGGGAGGGATGCAGAGTGGGAGCAGGGAGACCAGTTAGGATGGCATTGCGGGAGGCTGGGCAGGGATGGCGCTCCAGGATGGGGCACTCCAGGATGGGGTGGGGTGGCACAGGGGAGGAGAGGAATGAACGCTGCACTGAGCCACAGAGGGAGAGGGGTGTCCCTCACCTTGGGAAACAACTTGGGAAGGAAGTGAGTTCTGTTTTGGACACATTACGTCTGAGAGGCTCATTAGACCTCCAGGCAGAGGAGCCCATCCTGAACTTGTTCTCCAGGGGTCCCTGAGAGACTTTGACAAGACAGACTGAGACCTAAAGGATGGAGGGAGGGGGTGGGCACAGAGCATTGGCGTCAAGGACCAGGGGAGGGGGCCAGAGGGGCAGCGAGGAGGATTCCAGAGGGAAGAGGAAGAGGCTGAGATGACAGAGAGCTGAGGCAGCTTCTTCCTGGGCCTCCGGGCCGTGACATGGAGTGAGCTCAGGGGTGGGGAGAAGGAATCAGGATGTCCTCATAATTCCTTCCTTACCTGCAGTCACCCCAGGTGGCTCCTGATGAAACTCCTCAGATGTCACTGCTTGGGAGGCCCCCTGTGTGCCTAAAGAAGGGACATGCTGGGGAGCAGCATGCCTGGGTCCTGAGAAGAGCAGAAGTTGCAGGGAAAGAACTGAGCCCTGATGGGGAGGGTTCAAAGTGGGGTGGAGGGGTGGAGGGTGCTCAGTGGGCTAGTGAGACTGTCCTAGTTACATCCCAGGTGTTCAAAGGGCGCAATTCTCCCCTCCCTCCTGCCGGCGTCCTGCCTCCTGGCCCGTGTAATTACACTGCTTCCCCACGCATGCCTTGCTCCCATTCCTTGGCTTCCAACGGCTTGGAGCAATGAAAGGTGGAAGTCCCTGTGATTACGGAGCTGATGCATGGGTATCGATTCCTGCAGGGTGTGTATGGAGGAGGATGTGAAAACAAGGGTGGGGTGACCAAGGGCTAGGTCACTGATAGAGCCGGGGTGGCTGGGTCCTGAGCTGGGGGGCTGAAATGAGGGACGCCAGCCTCAGAGGTTACACACCAGCTGTGGCCTTCCAAACAGGTCTGACCAGTTAGGTTCTGATGGGATTCCTTGTGTCACTGGGCTGGCCCCTCCCCAGAGACTGGCCTCCTCCTCTCCCTTCTCTCCTATAAAGCCTCTTGGGGTTCACAGGCACCCAGACTCATCCCACCCCCGACTTTGGGGGTTCCGGAGATAGCCATGATGCTCAGCTGGAAGGTACTGGGGGTCCTGGTCCTTTGCCTGTATGCCGGAGGTGAGCTTGGAATGGAGGCCAGGAGTGCCATTTGGGGTGATGGGGGATGGTCAAGATGAGGTGAAGGTGACCACTAAGAAGGAAAGGGTGAGTTGGATGCACAGGGATGGAGGATATTCTGAGAATTCATAAGGGGAAGAGTTGGGGGATGCAGGTGATGCGAGAAGGTGCATTCAGCTCAGAATAAATGTTTTGCTTGTTCAGGTGTAGTTCCATGTGGCAATTTAGATCAGAATTCAGATGTGAGGCAAGCATTCAGCTGAAGTCTGTGTTAAGGAGGGTAGAGGTCATTATAGGGGTGGGGTCCGGGTGTCACATGGGGCCAAGGGAGTAGACCACTTTGGGGCTGCAGACCAGCATAGGGCCATGCCAGTGGGTTGTCCCAACCAGGGCTGGATGGAGCTGATCTGGAGGGTCTGGTCAGTTTAACGTTGGTCAGGTTAATGGTTCAGGGCAGAGTTTTCACGTCATTTTAAGAGCACATTGGTATTTTGTAAATGTGTGGAGAACTCTTTGAGAGTTACTTTTGAGGTCTGTTTGTGGGATCAGCTCACTGGGAATACAGGCCCCCGGGGCCTGTAACTGGGGTTGGGGGGTGGGGATCTGGCCTTCATCACCTTTTACCTTTCTCCTTCCTCCTTTATAGGCATCTCGGGCAGCGGAGACCACCCCTCTCCCCCACACACAGAGGCCCGAGAGGAGGAGGGCTCCCCACCATTGCCTCGGGGCCCCCCAATCCCTGGTGACCCCTGGCCAGGGGTACCCCCTGTCTTTGAGGACCCTCCACCTCCAGGCCCTAATCGTCCCTGGAGAGACCTGCCTGCATCTGGAGTCTGGCCTCCTGAGCCCCCCACAACCGATCCCCCTCAACCTCCCCGGCCTGACGACCCCTGGCCGGCAGGACCCCAGCCTCCAGAAAACCCCTGGCCGCCTGCCCCTGAGGTGGACCACAGATCTCAGGAGGAGCCAGACCTTGACCCACCCCGGGAAGAGTACAGATAACGCGATCCCCCAGAGGCGTCCTGGGCCTCCAGACAGAGTGCACCCAAGCCCATCTCTACCCTTCTCTTCTCCCCAGTTTAGCCTAACTCCTTATTCCCTTCCTCATTCCTTCAATTTTATTCTGAACCCTGAAGGTGTCATTCCCAATATTTTCTGAGATCCGTACTCCCTATGGATCCATATGGATCCCTCGAGATCCACATTCAGCCCCTACATTTCCCCTCCTTTTCGCTCTGACAGCCGAAGCACACACCCCTACCTCGTGTCCAGGCCTGTCCCACCTCCTGCTCCCTCCTCTTCCCCGTCCCTGAGACTCGGCGGGCAGCACCGTGTTCTCTGCTGCCACCTGGTGGTCTGCAGTGGGAACTATCAGGAGACAGTGATGGTGGGTCCAAGAAATGGAAAAATAAAAACCACGTTTTCTTAATTTTGAATCTAGGCTGATTCTTTGCCAATATTCTTTCAATATTTGGATACTCTCCTCAGAACCACAAACCTACAGAGATCTGGAAGTAATGTGAGTTCCTGTCTTGCCCTCATGCATAAGGATGTGGAGCCCAGCAGGAGGGTTGGAAATGTAACCATCAGAGTTACAAGGACATTCAGACTCACATTTCTCCCATTCTGGGACCCCTATTTTGAAGAATGAGAAACCAAGTTAAGTCTCTCTTTAAAAGCTTCTGGGGGCCGGCCCTGTGGCCAAGTGGTTAAGTTTGTGTGCTCCGCTTTGGCAGCCCAGGGCTTTGCTGGTTCGGATCGTGGGCGCAGACATGCCACCACTCATCAAGCTATGTTGAGAAGGTGTCCCACATAGCAGAGCCAGAGGCACTCACAACTAGCATATACAACCATGTACTGGGGGTCTTTGGGGAGAAGAAGAAGGAAAAAAAAGATTGGCAACAGAGGTTAGCCCAGGTGTTAATCTTTAAAAAAATATATATTAAAAAAAAGCTTCTGGTTTGCATAGCCCTGCCTGAACATGAAAACTTTCCCAGGGCCATGTGGGCAGGACCAAGTTTTAAGAGGATCAATTTCCAGAAGTACACATGTCCCTTACTAAAATGAATCTCCCTGAGAACCATCTTCTCCTTTTCCACCTGCCTCCTTAACACACCACCCTTCTCCCACTAGCAGAGAAAGACCAAGCTCTCTCGCCCACCCTGAACCGGACCAGCATGCTCTTCCTGGAGATGCCAAACAAGAGTCAATGGGAAATAAAAATCTGCCCTTTCTATCTCCTTAAAAGATGCATTTTCTGGGGCCGGCCCTGTGGCCCAGTGGTTAAGTTCACGTGCTCCTCTCTGGCGGCCCAGGGTTTCACTGGTTCGGATCCTGGGCGCAGACACGGCACTGCTCGTCAGGCCACGATGAGGTGGCGTCCCACATGCCACAGCTAGAGGGACACACAACTAAAATATACAACTATGTACTGGGGGGATTTGGGGAGAAAAAGCAGGGAAAAAAATGCATTTTCAATAAAAGTTTACCTTTCCATTTAATCATCATCAATATTTGTAGTTTTGATCAATTGTGAGCTGTAATAATTGTAATTATAAACCCACTGCAGAATAACTTTTTAATGCTTAAGAGTCTCATGGTCACCAGAACTAAATTTCAATTTATGTAGGATGTTTTTGCTATAAAGATATACTATAAAAGACTTTTCAAAAAATACAATAAAATACAAAAAAAGCGATACAATGAAAAAATATTAGGATAAAACTCTATATGGAAAGTGGAATGGAAAAGGGAACTAAAAAGAAAAAGAAAGGTAAATTCACTGACTAGTTGAGGGCTTGTTCACTTATTAAAATGGTCTTAATGGATAGGAAAGTGCTATGGTATTATGTTCCATCTGCCACGTTTAAAAGACTGATGTGACTTTTAATATGCAAGTATTTACAATTCTCTGGAAAGTATACCCTTTGCGATATTTAAACTTATGACTAAAAATGTTAGCTGTTGACTTAAAAATGTGTAAGGGGTACATAGTTTTTCACAATTCTTTAAGGGAGTATTTGAGCAGGAAAGTTGGAAGGGCAGGAGTCCAGAGAGCCCAGTGGCCTAATGTCAATCAAGTGGCTGACCAGGGTGGGGGCTGGAGAGGGGCGAAAAGAAATTGAGGGTGTGTGACCTTAAAATTCACCCTTAAGACCCAGTTTTTTACGTGGTAACTCCGATCAGAACCTATACGTGACCAGCTTGGAAAAAACCCCCTAGGTTTAGATTTTAGAAATAATCTTAGAGCACATAAGAATTGTAGGGGTGAGCCTAGTAGAATTTAATAGGCCCCAAAGTGACTAGATTCACCATTCAGTCAGTCAGTATCTTATACCCTTAGTACGTCCACCAACGCCAGGGGCCATGGGAGACTATAAAGAATAAAAATACACACTTCTTACTCTCAGGAAGCTTAAAATTAGGCCAGCGGAGACAGGATTTACATGCAAACTTAATTACACGAGGAAGCACCAAAGTAATAACCTTGGCAGTAAACGCCATGAGTTAAGAAGAGAGTCACAGCGAGCTGCAACAGTCAGGGTAGACTTCCTGGAGGAGGGCCCGGGGCGGGTCGCGCCGCGGGGACGTGCCAGGAAGGGGCGGAGCCGGGGCGTCACGCGAAGGCGCAGGCGCAGAAGCTGCCGGGGCTGGCTTGCAGGGCTCTGCAGCCCGCGCCCACTCCTTTTACCACCGGTCCGTCGGTGGTGCTCGCCGCTGCAGGCCTCTGCCTCTGTGTGTAATGATCCCGCTGCCTGGAATGGCCTTCCTTTCCCCAACCAGATGTATTGCCCTTCAGTGACGCCTCTCCAGGCGCCGCTCCCCACCCGCACCTCCACCTCCTGCCCCCGCCACCGCGTCTTGCGGTGCTGCTGCTCCTCAACAAAACTCACATGGCAGTGATTTATTCCGGTCTGTCCTCCACTCCTAGACCCCAAGCCTCTTGGGGACAGCAATTGTTCTGCACATTTCTTCTCGGACCCCTTCACCATTTTTGTGCCTACTGACTTCCAGGGTGCTCTCCCAACAGCCCACTGGTGCCTGGGGCTGACCGGACGTTGCCAGGTGCAGGAAATGCTGGAAGCACCTGGCAGTGTTCCCCTAGTCGTCACTCCCCCACCTCCCACTCCCCCAGCCCTTAATGGATGACTGACAAAGACGGGGGCATCACTACTCCTGTCCTCTGAGCCCAAGTTGCCCTCCACAAGTCAGCTTGGTTCCACACACTTGTTTGCCCTCCTTCCCTTCCAGGTCCCACTTCTCCTGCCCCCGTTCCCTCCTCCCCACCCTCATCACTTTATAATAAATCCCGTTTACCTGAATCTCTGTCTCAGCATCTGCTTTTGTGGAATCCGACCTCAGACACAGAGTGTGGTTTGCTGCAGGCCATTGCAGCCAGTTTTTACTGCGCACGCGCTGTATGGGCACTGTTGCCCAATGCTAAGATTAAGCTCTCACTTAGTTTGCACAATAACTCCATTATTATCACCTTTTCTCAGAGGAGAAAAACAAAGCCTCACTGAAGAGAGGTACAATGACTCATGCAAGGGCACACAGGGACAGACGGCAAAACTGGGGTTTGATCTCGGGTCTCCAATGTCTCTGATTTTAACCACTACATTATCCCATCTTTTTATTCATCTGTGTAGCCCTGACACACAATACAGTGCCTGGGCCTTCCTGGACACTTACTGTGTTGTACTAGTCAGGGTTCTCCACAGAAACAACCAGTAGAATATACATATGGGGATTTCTTGTGGGAATTGGCTCTCGAGATTGTGGAGGCTGGGAATTCCCACAATCTGCCACGTGTAAGCTGGAGACCCAGGAAAGTCAGTGGAGTAATTTATTCGGAGCCTGAAGGCCTGAGAACTAAAGGAGCCGATGGCATAGGTCCCAGGACAAGTTCAAAGGCCCAAGAATGAGGGGCTGATGGTGTAAGTGCCAATGTGAGTCCAAAGGACAGAGAACCCGGAGCACCAATGTCGAAGTCCAAGGGCAGAAGAGAGATGTCCCAGCTCAAAGAGAGAGCAAATTCGCCCTTCCTCCACCTTTTTGCACTATTCAGGCCTCACAGGTTGGATGACGCCCACCTGCATTGGTGCGGGTGATCTTCTTTACTCAGTCTACCAATCAAATGCTAATCTCTTCCAGCAACAGCCGCGCAGACACACCCAGAAACAATATTTTACCAGCTACCTGGGTACTCCTTAGGCCAGTCAAACTGACTTTCATAAAATTACCATCACATCGTGTTTTATGAATGGCTGAATTCATTAATGAATGGTGAATTTGGGCAACAGAGAGTAGATTGCAATGGTTAGAGTGAAGGGTTTATAACCTGGAGGAGAGGGAGATATTGTTGGACAGGTAGTTTGGGGGAAATTAGGGCAAGTGTTGGTGCCAGCCTCAGGAGCTCATGTCTGAAAGTCTTTCTCCTCTGATAGAACTGTGCCCAGTGGTGGGGAGGCACACACACATGTCTGGGGGTACTGTGGCAGAAAGGTGTGGGATGGAAGGGAAGAAGGAAGTCTGGACCCTTCAAATTGACCCTCAGCAACCTCCCAAGCCACTGAGATGGAGTTCATTGGGAATGGAAAGAGAAAAAATACCCTTGGGGCCTGCCCAGTGGCATAGTGGTTAAGTTCACACACTCCACTTTGGCCACCAGGGGTTCACAGGTTGGGATCCCGAGCACAGACCTACACACTACTCATCAAGCCATGCTGTGGCAGTGCCCCACATACAAAATAGAGGAAGATTGGCACAGATGTTAGCTCAGGGCCAATCTTCCTCACCAAAAACAGAACAAAACAAACAAAACCCTTAAAGGAGAAAGCGAGGGAAAGGAACTGAGTCCCAGATGTGGCCCAGGCAAGGATCTAGGGCTCTTTACATCATGCTGTCTTACTTAATTTCCACAACATTATGTTGGTTTCCATGTCTTTCTCCCCTTGTAAAGTATGAGCTTCTTGAGGGCAGGGACTGTGCCCCGTCTGTCTTACTTCTGTCCTAGTACCTGCCCCAGAAGGTGTTCAATCAAGCAAATGATTAGCCCCATTTCACAGATGAGAAACTACTGCTGAGAGAGGTCTAACATATAACACGAGCGCCAAAGTTAAGACTGGATGCAGGACTGCTTGGCTCCAAACCAATTCTTCCCAGTCTGACACACAGGTGGGTGCGTGGGAGAGAGAAGGGGGAGCCATAAGGTAATTGGAGATTTTAATACCTATTAATAGGCAGCAGGTATCGGCACTCAAACAAGCTGTGTTTATTAGCTGGGGAGGAGACTGAGTGGGACTGGATGGTATTAACACAGGGGAACCCATTGTGCCAACTTATCCATTCAGTTTAGACAATGTGGATTCTTCCCCACCTGCCTTGGCTGACCTCACCTAGGGGTGAATGCAGTGGGGACACTGTTGCACCTTGTGTCAACAAGGAGTCATAGAATTAAATAATAGAATAGGATCACAGATTTAGAGAACAATAGCTCAGTACTGCAGACATGGAGGCAGTCAATAAATGCTTCCAATGAAATAAAAGAACCCAGAGCCTGTATCGCGGGATAATCTAGTTACAGAAGCTGAGTTACCTTGAGAAAACATTGGCACAGCCCTCAGCCGTTGGGCAGGCGAATAATGTCTTTGGACTGGACAGAAGAGATGGTTGTCCGCTCTTCTTTGAAGCTCTCTAGGCAGGGACACTCCAAGCCACTCATTGGCTCATCTGTTTGCCCATCCAGCAATCATTTATTGAGCATCAACTGTGTGGGGTGCCAGGTGATGGTGACAACCGCAAGAAGCAGTCTCAGTCCTCCCTGCCCTGCAGGAGCTCTGTGTCTAGGGAGGAAACAAAATGAGATAAAAGTTGATTAGAGAGGGGCACACCCTGAGGTGGGAGGCCAGGAGGGAGGTCCTAACTCCTCTGTCAAGTGCATGTTTCAGATACATTTGACCGAAGACTTGCCTTGGTATAAACATCAGCTCCCTTGCGATACATTTTCTCCATCTAATCTTTAACTAAATGCCCACCAGCTGCCTGGCACTGGCTCAAAAGACTTGTTGAGTTAAACCAAATCCACCTCCTAAGATTTTTTTTCTCCCTAACATCCTCAAAGTGTCTATCAGCCCTTAGCCTTCCCTTTTGGAGCATAGTCTCAGCTCCTGTGATGGGGCAGACAGGATAGTATAACGGTGAGAGCATCCACCTGTGATCTAAGTCCTTGTCCCTAATCTGCCATCCATTCTCTGTAAGACTTTGGGATGTAACTTTACGGGATTTCTTTAATAATCTCTGTATTCCCACTGAATGCTGAGAGCCTGAATTCCTGGTGCACGTGTGTTCCATGCTCCACCACCAGAGGGCGGCCTAGAGACTCCTCTGAGGTGTTACCCTCTAGAATCCTTGCTCTTTGCCTCTAACATCACCCACTCCCCGAGGCCTCTGTCAGGTGCCGCTAGTCGCCAAGGTGACCTGTCTAAGGTGAGTCAGGCACGTGAAGTAAGTTGAGGCAGCCTCCAGGGCCCATAGGAAAATTCGAGCATAGCCACTTGGCCAAGTGGTCCCCATATTTACTATCTATTCTTTCTCTCCTTGATTATTTATTGAGTTCCTTCTATGAGCCAGGCAATGCTCTAGAGCTGTGGATACAGCAGTGAGTCAAGGAGAGGAGGGCTTACCTCTAGTGGGGGAAGTGAACAATAAGCAGATGCATATGGGATACATGTAATAGGATGTCATATCATGATAAGTGCTATGAAGAAAAATAAAGCAGAGGAAGGAAGTAGAGAGTAATGGTCCATGTGTGTGGGAGTGAGGGGGTTGATTTTAAATAGAAAAGTCAGGGAGGGCCTCTGAGGAGCTGGCAGATGACAAGAACTGAATGAAATGACAGTGAGCCAGGCTATGGGAATATCCAAGGAGAAGAGGAAAACCCAGCTTGGCGCAGCATGTACAATGCAGCATCAGGATCCCAGGTAAAGTCCCCAGCTGATAGTAGGCCTTGTTTTAACTCCCTGAACTTGCACCTGCAGCTCCAAAAGACAAACAGTAATTTCTGTTTCCTAGGGTCACCGAGAGAATCAAGATACATCCCGCATGCGCCGATGTTTGTGGCGAGCTGATTGTCGTACACGGTGGGGGGGTCAGTGCTGCTCTCTGGTTCTAGTTCCTGGGTCCAAGAAAACAGGGCTGGACACAGGATGCCAGGCTCTCCAGTAGGATTCTGTGTTTACCAGTCCCCTCTGTGTGGGTGCTACATCAGATGCCAGGGACACACTGGGGGAGAGGAGAAGCTCCCCATCCGTAAGGAGCTCTCAGCCAGAGGGATTTAGACTGGCCAGAAGGAGAGAAGATGGGCCCACGCTGATCCCACCCCCAGAAACTGAGGGCCACACCCGGCCTAGAAGTCTCTCCTGGTACAAGTCCTTCCAGCCTCTCCCGAAAGCACATTCTGACTGCACCCTGGCGCCTCCCTCTCACCCTCTCCTGCTCCTCCGTCCTCCGGATCGGGAAGGAAGCTGGGTCTCTAATTCTGGTGACCAGTAACAATAAAATGCGTTAATAGCAACAGTGGAAAGAATGACTGTTTAATAGGTGAGCCTAACGAGCAGACAATGAACCCTGGTTTCCCTGCAGTCCCTCCACAGAACAGAGAAGAGGAAAAATATTGTTACTCTGAGAGCTAATCACAGCCTCTGGATTCATCTCCTCACAAGACAAGCGGGGTGGTGGCCACGTCAGGTGTGACTTAAACAGAGATGTGAAGTCTTGGCACAAGAGCATGACCGTCGCTCAGCTGACTCCCTGCTGGTTGCATAAAGTGGGGGATGGGAAAAGAATAGGGGGCAGATAGCCTGGTGGGCAGAGCCCCCACCTGCCAAGTTCTTCCTCTACAGGATTCACTGCCTGGGGATGCCACTGGCTCTGACCCGGTCCTCACTCCCATGTGTGCCATGCGGTGCCCCAGGTCCCTTGGAGAGTGCCAGCAGGGCTGCTAAGAGGGTGAGGACAGGCTATGGGTAGAGCAAAAGTGGAGGCTGACTAGGCCACATTCCAGGAGGTCAGTCCTAGAGGAGAGTGATGGACCGGGGAGCCAAGTGGAGAAGAAGGAGGTAGAGCTGAGTATAGTCCACAGCTTTGAATATATTCTGAGGAAGTAAAATATATTTTGACAGGGTGTGGACCGCTACCCAGAGCAGTGATTCTCAGCCAGGGGCAACATGCTATGCTGGGGTGGCAGCATTCCCTAAAAGAATCACCTAGGGAATTTTGAAAGAATACAGCTCTGTCCTACCCCACCCCCAGCATCGAATTAATGCCTTGTCCAGGGGGAAATCCCAGTACTTCCTCATCACGGCCATGTGAACTCTGGTATTGTTAATGGAAGTGTGCTGCATCCCTCAGAGAAAAGAGATCTTCCAGTGGAGAGAAGCGTGGAGACAGTCACCCATGAGGAATGTGGGTGGGACAGCCCCACGAGAGAGCATGAGTGAGTGTCTCTGTGTCAGAGCCAAGTTTCTGATCCTGCTGCCCCCCACTCGGCTAGACTGAATGCTCCTGGAGGCAAGGCCTTGTCTATACGTACATCCCACCCAGCACCTGCTGGGGGCTTTGCATGTTGTAGATGAGGTTGGGAGGGGTGGAGAGCACAGAAACCAGAGAGGAAAGGGATGTGTTCCAGAGTAAGGTAGAAAGGGGAAAAGTGGCCTGGACACATTCATTCATTCTTTTCACCAAGTGCCTACCATGACTCAGTGCTTGGAATTCAATGAACAGACATGTGCTGTGCCCACCATCATGGAGCCCACAGTCCAGGGCCAATGGTTTCCATCCCATTTTGAGGTCGTGTGAGGGCCGCGTAGGTTACATGTGGCAGAGTCTCTCTGAGAAAGGGGCAAAGGAGTCAGGTTAGGTGGAACGTGGATTCTGCCCCTGGTCATCTACCACAGGGAAGAAACCACAGAAGTGAGGAGGGCATTCCCAAGAGGCGGGCAGAGGAGAGACTAAAGCTGAGTGAAGTTTAGCCATCACATGGCCACACCTGGGCTAAGGAGGGTCCACCCAGCACAGATGGGCAGGAACACCTACACACAAATGCCTCCTCTCTACATTCTTGGTCACGAGAGGGACGAGGTGGAGAGCGTGGATGACTCAGAGCCACCATCCCCACTGCAGGAAAAACAACTCGGAGGCAGACCCTACTGGGAATGGCCTGGAGCACCAGCCTTGCATGAGGGAGCAGAGGATGTTGTGTTGCTAGAGAGATGAGTCCTCACAGGTGGAGGGATTGTGATGGAGAAAGAGAAAGGAGGAGAGGCAGATGCCTCATCTGGAGCAGAGCAGAGAGAGGTGCGGAGAAGGGGGCGCCCACAGGTCCTGGACCCCAGAGTGGCTCTGGGGGGGCCTCTCCTCACCTCTCCCCACCACAAAATAAGCTCCTCTTTCAGCCTTTTTCTCTTTCTACTTTTTTCACTCCCTTTTCCCTCTGTCAAGCCTAAGCCCTAGGTCTACCAAGGACCCTTGTGTGAATGCTTGTTCTAGAACATCCACTCTGACTTTTAGGCCCCCGGATGAAATGCAGAGGAGAAATTTTGAGGGTCAGCAGGATTCTGGAAACTCCTCTCTCTAGAAAAATGTACACAGACAGGAATTTCACACACATTCTTACAGGGGTTAAGGAACCTCTGAAGTCTGTCCAGGGACCACGGCCCTCAGTTTATGGCAGGTGTCGGCTGCATTGAGTAATGTGATCCACGTGAGCTTTCAAGTCAGACAAGCCTGGGTTTGAGTCCTTTCCACTCTTTTGCTTGTTACCAGCTGGTTTGGGCAAATAGTTTAAACTCAGTTTCCTCATATGTGAAATGGGGGATAAAAAACATTTACCCCGTGGGGCTGTCATGAGGATTAAACACTCGAGCATGTATGGAGTCCTTGGGATGACGTCCGGCCACAGCTGGCAATCGGGAAATGGTGGTTCTGTCCCCCAAGCCGCTCTCTGACCATGCTGTTCCCCATTCAGAGTCCGCTGTTCCCTGCGCCCTCCAGCACGCTCTCCGTTCCTCCCTCAGCCTGGTGTTAGGGATCACCTACAGTGCTGGTCCAAGCAGCCTTTCCATTCCTCTGCCCACTGTTCCTTGGCATGAACGTTCCCCACGCCAACACGAGCCAGCCGCTCCTTCTACAAATACTTTCAGCACTGCCAGTGCCTGGGTCTGAGCTGCCGGCTCCCTGCTCTTCTCCTCATTCCTCAAGGCCCAGGGAAAGTCCTGCCACCTCCTGGAAGCCAAGTGCCTGCCCCCTTTCTCCACGCGAGCCTTCTGTCTACACTGTGTGTTCCCAGCTGGATGCAGCTCCTTGAGGGCAAGGACAATCCGTCTTCCTCCTCCTTGCAAGGACCATGTGTGCTGACCCACTGCCGGGGGCAGAACACACCAGCACAGGGCAGCCCGGGGTGGCCTGGACCTGGGGTGGAAGTGAACTGGCTTCTTCACAAATATGAGGCAGGATCCCTGATCTCTTGCCTATGGAAGGAACGTGCTTTGAGTTTGATTGTCTCTGGTGGGGGGTTACCCTGTGTCACCCACACTCTCTCACCGAGTCCATCCATTGGGTAGGGCACTTGCTGGTGGGGTTAGGGGTAGACTTTTTTGCTGGGGAATGCAGCAGACACACCTGTACCACCAAGGGCATCATCCAAATGGTGAGCATCCTAGAAGGCGGCTCTGGCCTAGGCCAGGCACTCAGCCCTTCCCTCCCCTCCTCGACCCCATTAGCTTAGGTTTTTGCTGCTGAGCCGAGAGAAGGGTTAACGTGAGCACCAGGGAGTAAAACACAGTGAGCAGCTAGGCTCTCAGTAAGAAACAGGGAGAGCGGAGAGGAGCTAGGAGGGCCCACATGTGGGCCGGGCGGTGGAGGGACGGGGCAGATGTGGGTGGTAGGATGGGGTGGACAGAGTGGACAGGAGGACAGCAGTCGGAGTTGGAACGTAGCCATACACCAGGTTGTGTGGGTGGCTGGAGATCTGGCAAGAGGCCGAGAGAGACTGTGCCTCCTCCGGCCCTGCCTGTCCTGGCCAACGTCTGACAGCATTTGGGAGGAATGAGACAAAAAAATGTCACTTCCTATGTTTATGCTGGAAAAGAATACCCCACAGGCCCCACCATTCCTGCCCTTCTCTCCACCCACAAGGCTCCTTGCACCTCTCTGTTGTGGCCACTCCCCTCCCTGCTCCCAGCAACCCTCCCTCCTTCCCCTTCTCCTCCTGGGCTTGGAGCCAGTGGTACCTGAGAGTCTAGGGAGGGAAGAGAGGTGCCGTTCAGAAGGAGCACCATTATTTTAAATAGCAGCCCTGTGTACAGCATGTCTGCTGCTCTGTAGGGGGCAGAGGGTAGTGAGACTCTCCCAGCTCAGCTGGGCTGGAGAGAGAGCCTGGGGCTGCAGGGTGAGCCCATGCTGTTTATTTTCCCCCAGTGGAGGACACAGACAGGATGCTCCATTGGCTGAGCATCTGTGCCAGGAGGGCTACAGCCCTTGTCCCTTTTAATCCTTCTGATAATATCCCATTTGATCTTCACAAAAACCCTGCAAGGCAAGCATGACTTAAAATACCCTCATTTTCCAGATGAAGACACTGAATTTCAGAAAGGTTCAGTGAGCTGCCCAAAGCTGGGAGGTTAGCTGAGACCTGAACCCAGGTCATCCCTGTTGTAAAGCCAGTGTTTCCCCGCCCCCTCCCCCCACCTTCTCCCTGCATCAATCCTCTCCAGGGGATGCTATCCTGTTACCTTACCTCCTCGCTGTCCCATTAGCCCCTTTCCCTTACCTCCTCAAGCCCCTCTTCCTTCCCACTCCCATTTTGAGAACTGGCAGAAAGTCAGGGACTAGATTAGACTGCATGTGGCTAGTTACATTTGAATTAAGTGAAATTAAAAATTCAGTTCCTCCATCAGCTGTTGATTATACTAGCCCCATTTGGAACGCTTAGTCCCCACATGTGGCTGGTGACTACCATATTGGACAGCACAGAAATACAACATGTCTATCATCAGACACAGAGCATCTCCATCATCGCAGACAGTTTGAGGGACAGTGCTGGGCTGGAGTTAGGGGCAGGGCAGGACAGAGAGGGGGATAGCCCAGGCAAGGGTTCAAGGATAGGGCTGCCTTTGTGAGTAGACTGGGGGTTATGGAAATGAGAGCCTGGTGTGGGGGAGCATGAAGAGATCTGGGTGGGCCAGGGGAGGAGAAGAGAGCAGCTTGCCCTGACTCCCAGGCCCCTCCCTCCGATACTGATACTCTCAGCAACACTAGTGAACAATTAATTGGCTGGGGTGGAACCAGGGTCGAAGCAGGAGGGAGGGAATGCAGTGGAGGAGAAGCCGCCCCATCTTAGCAGGTCCCAGGGCTCTGGTCCTCCATGCCTGCCTTTCATCCTTCAGGGACCCGGGAGCCTGCCCGGCCCTCCTTTATCCTACCAGGACACGAGCTGCCTGCTTCCTGTTCGCTCATCCAGGCCAGGCAGCCAGCTAATGGGCTGCAGGGCCACCACCTTCCCAATTAGTCTTACTAGCCTCTTGCTCACCCACTGGAGTCAGGGTCACCAGCCATGGGAGAGGGGCTGTGACTGGCCTGTGAGTAACTGAGGCCCAGCTATGACAAGGGTACCCAGGCCAGGCCTCTCCCCAGGCCCAAGCCCTGGCATTCAGCACCCTTCATGCTGTCCCTGGAGCCCCCCAGAAGGGAGAGGTCAGGGAGCTGGCGTTTGGAGTGCCAATTCCCAGTTTCTGAGAGGGAAAATGCTCACTCATTGATAGAAGACAAAATAGTTATGTGGCAGGCATGGTACTCGGGCAGTGACAATGGGAGGGGGGTACAAGATGCTGGGGGTAGGTGGAGGTCCTTATATCTGGAGGAGGAAAGTGGAGGCTAAGTGATGAATCTTGAGGAAAGGGGCAGAGCCAGGGGCTGTGGATGGGAATCCGGGTGGGGTTAACCACGCAGTGGGGGTTAGGGGCTGGAGCAGGTACCCCAGGGCAGCAGGGAAAGTTGAAGTGCCCAGTCTGTGAGTGGAGGGAGGATGGGGCGTCAGACAATACTGGGGAAGGCAGGAGAGTGAAGGAGCCAGGTGACTGGGTCCAGTGGTGAGAGTGGTCTCCCCAGAGTGGGCAGCCATTGCGGCAGAGCACATGGTTCCAGGTTAGGCAATGAGGAGCCAGGGACAGGCCAGTCAGGTGGCAGGAATTGTGAGGGCCCCATGGCCACGGGTACCATACACTGCAGCCACCTCTGCTGCTGAGTAGGCAGATGCCCAAACTGATTACTTCAGCTCCTCTCAGCCACACCAACTTCCCCCAGGCACCTGCCTCTCCGCCTCTCCTCCCCTCCCCACAGTGACTCCTGCCCAGAGAATGTCCAGCCCTGGCATAAAGGCCCCGGGTGTCCATGAGCTGCTGTCAGTCAGAAGGTCGCATAGTCCAAGATGGGCTCTTCTCAGGCACCCCGGATGGGGCGTGTGGGAGGGCAAAGGATGATGGCATTGCTGCTGGCTGGTCTCCTCCTGCCAGGTAGGAGGCTGGGGGCCCTGGGAGTGATGGAGAGTGGGGAGGGCAGAGGAGGGATTCAGATACCAGGTAAGGGAAGATTGGAGGGATCAATGCCTGGGAGGGAGACCCCGTGTGGGGAGAGTCCAGGAGAGGACCTGGCAAGGGGGGAAGGGCAGGGGTTCTGGAATCTGACCTTTGGGTCTAGGGGCTGCTCCTCACTGCCTTGTCACTTCAGACAAGTTACTTAAACTTTCCTCATATTCTGAAACTCTAGAATGGGGTTAATGATAACAGCTAGCTCTAGTCTCCCTGTGGGTCTCAAATAATGTATGTGACAAGTGCTTTGGAAGTTCCACAGGGTGATATAAACGTTGGTTGTTGCTATTATTATTCTTAGAGCACTGGAAGATAAAGACTGGATATTTAATGGCCATAATAATTGCTGTCATTTAGAGAGCTCTTTTTATGTGCCACACACTGTTGTAGCCCTTTAAATACATTCACAGTTTGATCATTAGAAGAACCATATGGGAGATTTGTTATTGGCACTCCACAAATGGGATGCTGAGGCTCAGAGAGGTTAGGAAACTGGCTCAAGATCACAAATTAGAAAGCAGTAAAATGGGATTCAAACCCTAGGCCGGGGGGGACTCTGGGGCCAGTGCCATTGACCACTTGATATTTATGGTGACCTTCCCTGGCTCCGTGAGCAGGCTGCATGGCGCCTGGGGGAGCAGAGGAGGCGAGCAGCTGACTGAAGGGGCTGCGGGCAGAGCTGGGTTTGGTGTGGAAGGGGACACAGAGGACTCCTTTTTGAGCAGAGAGGGAAGCATCACAGATTTGGAGAGCTGCTTGTTGGTGGAGGGTTCAGGGAAGAGGGGCAATAATAAATCATAATGCCTGACACTTCACGTGTTTTTAAAGCAGGCTCCACATAGACGATTACATTCAGTGCTCACAGTAACGCTGTGAGGAGGGCAGGACAAACTCAGCCTCTCTGAATGCATAAAGTACGCAGCTCTGTCCATGCCACTTGGGATGTGAAGGGGTAGAGGTGGGGAGTGGAGGAAGGATGGGGGCAGCGTGAGCCTGGGGTTGGGAGCAAAGGGCCAGTTAAGGAAAGAAGAGGTTCCACATCAGGAAGGGAAGTGAAGGCAGGAGCAGTCAGATGTGGGCCTGTGGGGGCAGACAGGCATTTGCGTGATGGCTGGGCAGGGAGAGAGGTAAGCTGATGAAGGTCATGAGCCATGGAGGAGGGTTTCATCCTGGTGTCCCTGGGCTGGGCCAGGAGTGCAGGGGTGGCTCAGGGTGGGGTGTCCTGTCACACTGGTACCAGCAGGTTCTGAAGCAACAGTGAGTGCCCCCACATCCTGGCCCACATCCAGCTTTCCTGGCTTGGGCAGTACTGAGACTGGAAACAAAATTTCCATCCTTCACCCAAGCCTGGACTCTATAAGGAAGCTGGTGACCAAATCCTAGTCCTCAAGTACCCTACGCTTTACCACAGTCCCTCTGCCACTGCTTTCTCTTTTCTCAGCATCTCCTTTGCTATTTTCCCTTCCATCTCAGTCCTCTGTTGTTTTGTCTTCTTTCATTTGGTCCCTTGGTCTCACCTGGGGTTTCTTTCCTCGGGACTTATGCCCCCAGCTCTCAGAGTCTCAGTCTTCCTGCTCTCTGTCTCTCTGGGGTCCTTTCTTTTACACCTATTTGTTTCTGCCACTTCTCCCTTCCCTCTTATCTCCCTTCGAGCTCTCCTACTTCAGAGCCTCATTTTCTTTTCCCTGGTAGATGTTTGCTCCCCCCCCACCGCCCTGCAACTCCCCCAAGAACAATGAGACAGCCTTTAGTCTGTCGTCTCCTTTTCCTTCAGAGACACAGCCAGATCTCCTTCCCTTTTCCACTCCAGACTCTCCCGAGGGGCTCCTCTCAGGAGAAATCAGAATGGACGATGACTGAAAGGGGAGGGAGAAAGCCAAGCCTCTCTGTGCCCTCCTAACCATGACTTTCCTCCCCAGGGACCTTGGCTAAGAGCATCGGGACCTTCTCAGACCCATGTAAGGACCCCACTCGTATCACCTCCCCCAATGACCCCTGTCTCATTGGGAAGGATGGCTCCAGTAGCTTCAGTAGCCACAGCAGCTCCAGCAGCTCCGGCAGTTCCGTTTCCAGTTCCAGTGGCTCCAGTGGTGGCTCCAGTGGTGGCTCCGGTGGCTCCAGTGGTGGCTCCGGTGTTGGCTCTGGTGTTGGCTCCAGTGTTGGCTCCAGTGGATCCAGCGTCGCCCAGGGTGGTTCTTCAGGATCTTCGTTACTTAAGCCAGGAACAGGGTATTCCCAGACAAGCCACTCCTCCAGTTCTGGCTCTAGTCTTCAGGGTGCATCCAGCTCCTCCCAGTCGGGCAGCATCAGGCCCCCAACGGGAAGCATCAACTCCCCATCAGGCAGCATCAGCTCCCAGTCAGGGTCTGGCTCAGCTCTACCAACTGACGGTGGTTCTTCAGGCAGCATCAGCTCCCAGCCAGGGTCTGGCTCAGCTCTACCAATCAACAGTGGTTCTTCCCGCTTGGTAGTAAGCTCTTCCCAGTCTGGAGGAGACTCAAGCTCTTCCTTTTCCCAAACCTCCTGGACATCCAACAGTGGTGGCCAAAAGGTCAACTCCAACCTGCGCCCTTGTAGTTCAGACGTCCCCGACTCTCCCTGCAGTGGGGGGCCCATTGTCTCAAACTCTGGCCCCTACATCTCCAACTCCCACTCTGTGTCAGGAGGTCAAAGGCCTGTGGTGGTGGTGGTGGAGCAGCATGGTTCTGGTGGCCCCAGAGTGGTTCAAGGTGTTCCCTGTAACAATGGTGGCCTTTCAGGCAAGCCCTGTCCTCCCATCACCTCTGTAGACAAATCCTACGGCAGCTATGAGGTGGTGGGTGGCTCCTCTGACAGTTATCTGGTCCCAGGCATGACCTACAGTAAGGGTAAAATCTACCCTGTGGGCTACTTCACCAAAGATAACCCTGTCAGAGGCTCTCCAGGGGCCCCCTCCTTTGCAGCTGGGCCCCCCATCTCTGAGGGCAAATACTTCTCCAGCAATCCCATCATCCCCAGCCGTGGCTCCTCTAGTTCCAACATCTATCAGTCAGGAGCTTCCTCGGCCATTGCGTTCCAGCCCGTGGGCTCTGGTGGCGTCCAGCCCTGTGGAGTCAGCTCTAAAGGCTCTAAGGGGCCCTGCTCCCTCTCCAGTTCTGGAGTCCACAGCAGTTCTAGCGTTTCCAGCAGTTCTGGTTCATCCTCCCATCCCTGCGGCGGTGTTTCCCAGGGGCCCTGCTCCCCACCTGGCACTGGCTCCTTCAGCGGCAGCTCCAGCTCCCAATCCAGTGGCAAAATCATCCTTCAGCCCTGTGGTAGCAAGTCCAGCTCTTCTGGTCACCCTTGCATTTCTGTCTCCTCCTCAACACTGAGTGGGGGTCCCAATGGCTCTCCCCAACCTGATCCCTCAGCTGGTGCCAAGCCCTGTGGCTCCGGCAGTTCTGGAAGGATCCCCTGCCGCTCCATCAGGGACATCTTGGCTCATGTGAAGCCTCTGGGGCCCCAGCTGGCTGACCCTGAAGTTTTCCTACCTCAGGGAGAGTTACTTGACAGACCATAAGCCAGCTTTTGCTTATGTATATGTGCAGGCATACACACAGATGCACACACCATCTCTCAGTTGAGAGAAGTCCAGGGGCCCAGGCATGAGGTTAGCTCATTTTCCCTCCTCCCTCCCAAGAGAGGTCCTCTACTTCCTCCATTGCTCCAATGTGGCAGACTCTCCCTTATCACCTCTTCTTTCTTCATCTCCCCAAATTGTAGAGTCCAAATCCCTTTCCTCATTCTTTCCTACTGCTTAGATTCCCATTCTACTGCAGTACCCTCCCTGCCAGATAACCATGCCCTAAAATTTCCTCTGCCATTTCTTTGAGATGGTACAGTCCTTTGGCTAACCCTGCCCATTAAGATTCTTGACTTGGAAACCCTTGAAATGTCCCAGAGTAACTCTGATGTCTCGACAAGTCATCCTCTTCTCTCCCCTTTTGCCAAATAAAGCACAGCCCAAACCATTACCTGAAAACAATGACCTCTTTGCCATATGGTCAACCAGCACAATATGCCATTGGGTTCTCACACTCCTAATTCCTCTCCCATCCCCCATTAGAGAGCTCACTACATTCCTCTGTGAGTTCCCAGCACTCCTCCTTGCCTCTCAAGGTCTCCATGTCAGTCCCCCTTTGTGGCTGCCATTTCCCTCAAGGCTCAGATACTTCCCTGTGTGAGGAAGATGCCAGGGCTCTGCAGAGACTGGAGCAGGCTCCCTGCTCTCTCTGGATCCTGGACAAATGTCTCAATAAACCGTGTGAACTAGATGTAGACTTTTTGCCTTCTTGGAGTCCTGGGTCTCCTCTTAGGACCTGAAGGGTACTCTCCTATGCCTCTAGAGGTCCCGTGTCTCTCATTTTCATTCATAAGTTTGCCCAATATTTCTCTTATACCTTATAGCTTCTCCCACAAGGGAGGAAAACAATAAATATTTGTTGAACTGAAATCAGAGGTTGTTTGATCTCTCAGATCCTTCCTCCCACTTTTTTCCTCTCTTATTGCTCCTGGAAATTCATTCTCTCTCCACTCTCCATTCACCCTGGGGTCCTTCCCTCTCAGTAAAGAGAGCCCCAATTATTTCCTCCCTTTGCCCACCCAGGCTTCTTCTCCTCTACCATTAGTTTGCCTCACCTTCTAGACGCCACCCTCTCTGGGAGTCCTGAGTGTTGATTTCCTTGGGTTTCTGGGACACTGGAACCTTGGGAAGGCTGGAATGCAACAACCCAGACCAGACTCCTGGTGACTGAGTAGGAGCCCAGGTGGGCGTTGTTCTGGGAGCTGGGGGTGGAGAGAGTGAAAGAGAGGGTGGGAGCATGACGGAGATTACAGACAGGTATGGTGACTCACTGGCCTAAATAAAAATGCCCCAGCCCATGGCAGAACAGAGTCAGCAGTGTCCTCTCCACCTCCACACTCTTGCTGCCTCTGCTACAGTTCTAGAGTGAGAGCTGTGGGAGGTGAGAGGGAGAGCGCCGAGGTGGAGGTGGTCTCCATGTGAGAAGAGAGAGAAAGCAGAGAGGGTGGTAAGGGCCATGAGACTATGTCCTAGAGAGAGGCGGGGAGAGGCTGAGGCCAAGTATGTGTTCAGATTCCAAGGAGGGGAGAGTGGGCTGTGCTTGTCCCTATAGGAAGAGCCTCACCCCAAAGCACAGGCCACCTCTCAGAACCTCTGCTTGGCTGCAAAGGAATTCACCCCTACCCTAGGATCTAACCTAGTCTCTCCTACTGGGATGATGTTAGCTGGACTCAATTTTTTTTTTTTTTAAAGATTTTATTTTTTCCTTTTTTCTCCCGAAAGCCCCTCTGGTACATAGTTGTATATTCTTCGTTATGGGTCCTTCTAGTTGTGGTATGTGGGACGCTGCCTCAGCGTGGTTTGATGAGCTGTGCTATGTCCGCGCCCAGGATTCGAACCAACGAAACACTGGGCCGCCTGCAGCGGAGCGCGCGAACTTAACCACTCGACCACGGGGCCAGCCCCTGGACTCAAATTTAAGACTATTGTTGAAATTCTAAGTCCCGAACCAGCAGAAATGTATTACATTGATCAGAAATGACCTGGGGCAGCTGCGCCAACCAGCAGGGTTGACTGAAGACAGAGGAGGGCTCCAGAACAGTTCTGTTTCTGTCGTCACTGTTGAGTCACCCATGGTCTGGCATCCAGTCCCTGAACTGCAGCCAGCGACAGGAACTGAGGCCCTCAGAGGCTCCATGGACCATAACTGCAGTGTGTGTTGTCGGGGGAGGGGTACGGCCTCTGATGTGGGAATTCCTCTAGCCTCTGGTGTGGTCCAGGTCAAAAGCTTTTGCAAAACTGGTGGATGTCACCCAAAAAGGCCACTGCCCTCCACTGGCCAGTTCTGGAGAGGGACTCCACTCTTCTAAAAGCTAGCCAGAAGGGACTGGGGATGAGGATGGAACAGTAGAATCTCACAGCTAATATTTAGACTTCATGCAACCAGGGAAGCCTAGGTCTGGGTGTGTCCCGGAAGCAACAGAGAGAACAAAGGCATTTAAACACTTTTTATTGTACAAATTTCAAATGTATTTAAGAGTAGACAAAACAGTTGATGAATCCCTGTGCTCCCATTGCCCAGAATTAACAATGATCAACTCATGGCCATTTGACAACAGCATTTAAAGCGCCCTCCTCTATTGTTAGTTGGAAATATCTACTCTCTTTCAGTATTTCTTATATTCTGTGGATACATTTGACCACCTGTGGTAGACACAATGGTGCCTCCACCACCACCAAAGATGCCCATGTCCTAATCCCTAGACCCTGTGAGTATGTTAGGTTACATGGCAAAGGGAAATCAAAGCTGCAGATGGAATTAAGGTTGTTAGTCAGCTGACCTTAAAATAAAGAGATTATCCTGGATTATTTGGGTAGGCCCAGTGTAATCCTAAGAGTCTTTAAAAATGGAAGAGGGAAGGAGAAGAGGAGGTCAGAGTGATGCAATGTGAGAACATCCTGCTGTTTCTGGCTTTGAACGTGGGGGAAGGGACTGTGAGCCAAGGAATGTAGGGGGCCTCTAGAAGATGGAAAACCAAAGGAAATGGGTTCCCTCCTAGAGCCTTCAGAAAGGAACATAGCCCTATTAACACCTTGATTTTAGACCAGTGAGACTCATTTTTAACTCCTTTTCTTCAAAACTGTAAGATAATAAATTTGTGTTGTAAGCCATTAAGTTTGTGGTAATTTGTTACAGCAGCCATGGGACATTAATACACCATCATCTCTGAAGAATGGGAATCAGGTCTATTTCCCTAAATACAGAGTCTCATCTAGGAGCAGCCCTTCAGATGGGGGCCACTTATGTACCCAGAACCTCCTGCAGGTTGGGGTCAAGGCAAAGGAGCTATGGGGGTGCATGAGAAAGGGGTGCTGGGAGAGAATGATCTGGATCCCAAAGAGAAAGAGATGAGAACCAAATGTTTCTATTGCTGAGAAAGCAATGGAGATGGGGATCCCAAGGGTGAAGGTCCTCGTGTGCTTGGCATAGGGACCCAGAGAATGGTAGGGCTGCAACCATGATGAGCTGTGAGCCAGGACACCTGGGTCAGGAAGGGGTGGGGAACTTGAGGAAAGGAGCCAGGGCGGCAAACACCCAGCTTCCCTGGGACATTCAAATGGCACCTGTTGCCACAGACTGAATTAGGAACGAGGGTGGAATGTAGAGTTTATTGTCTCCACAACCACTGGCCCAGCCTGTTTTTGCTGTCCCCCGCCCCACTAACAGGATAAAGGCTGGATGTCTTGGGGCTGTGGGAGATGCTAGAGCTGAGCAAGATGCAGGGCTGCATGGCACGGAGCTGGGCTCCTCTGGGCTTGCTCCTGGTTTGTCTTCATCTTCCAGGTATGGAGGCTGTGTCCAACTCTTGGGCAGGAAGGCACTGGGGGCCTCAGGGGGACCGGAATTGAGTGAGGGAATGGGTAGAGGCAGAAGGGTGCACACTTGGGTCCTTGGGGGAAGTAAGAGTTCACAGAGGGGAAGTGAAGAGACTTGAAGTGAAGGGAATCAGAGAATCCAGGAAGTGAGGGCACTGGGACAAAACATGCGTCCATTGGTGGCCTCCTCTTCCCTTTCCCTCAGGCCTCTTTGCCCGGAGCATCAGTGTAATGAAGGAGAAAGTTCCCCAAGACTTGGGGACCAACTCACCTCTGCTCGGACAACCTTTCTTGGCCAGCCTCTCCAACTCCGAACATCCCCAGTCCAAACCCGACCCTGGGTCCAACGATTTAGCAAGGGCTCCTCTGAAGACCAATGCTTCTCCATCAGACAGCTTCCAACCTGCAGGAAGTTCTGAGGTTCAGAGGTGGCCCCCATCTGAGGAGCTGCCCTCCGTGGATTCCTGGCCCTCTGAGGATCTTTGGTCAATGATGGCTGGTGCAGTCGAGGACGATGGGGGAGAAGTGCTGCCCGAAGAACTGTCTTTCCTTTCCAATGCTATTGCCCTCCCTTTGGACAGTGGTCTTGCGCCTGCAGGGTCCTCTTCACACTCTGCAGACCCCTCACTTGAGGTTTCACCCCTCCACCAGGACTCTGAGTCTAGACCATTATCCCGTTCTAATGTGCTGGGAGACCAGAAACAAATCCTTGCCCAACGCCCACCCTGGTCTCTCATCAACAGGATTCGAAAGCCGCTTCTGCCTGGTCACCCCTGGGGGACCCTGAATCCCAGTGTGTCCTGGGGAGGTGGAGGTCGTGGAACTGGGTGGGGAACAAGGCCCATGCCATGCCCTGTGGGAATCTGGGGCAATAATAAATGCCCAAGTACTAGCTGGGGGAATATTAATCAGTATCCAGGGGGCAGCTGGGGGAGTATTAATCGGTATCCAGGAGGCAGCTGGGGGAGTATTAATCGGTATCCAGGAGGCAGCTGGGGGAGTATTAATCGGTATCCAGGAGGCAGCTGGGGGAGTACTAATCGGTATCCAGGAGGCAGCTGGGGGAGTATTAATCGGTATCCAGGAGGCAGCTGGGGGAGTATTAATCGGTATCCAGGAGGCAGCTGGGGGAATTTTAATCTACAGCCAGGTATTATTAATCGATTTCCTCCCAGAGTTCTCAATCCCCCTGGCTCTTCCTGGAACATCCCAGCTGGCTTCCCCAATCCTCAAAACCCTCAGTCATAGTGGGGTTAGGAGAATGACAAAGAGGGAAAACCCTAGGTTGGAAGTCAGAGAAGGGAGTCCTGCTCCTTCCTCTTGCAGTGTGAGCTAAATCAAGATTCAGTCAGCATGTTTTCTAGCATCATCTCCACTTTTCATTGCACCCCCTGCTCCCCTCATGATGGTTTCAAATAAACACAGCAGTTATTGAATCTGCTCCTTCTCAGTGTCTTTATTTCTGGGGGCAAACTGAAGTGAGTTTTGTTCATCCCCATGTTCCTGTAGGGTCCTCAAGATGCTCTCTTGCTGTCCCCATCTTTTGCAAAAGATCAAAGCCTAGGGGTTTGGGTGTGGAGCCTCATGGTCTCACTCGGGGCAGGTGGGACAGCTGGTTCCAGAGTTGTTCTGGATCTGAAAAGGGGAGGAGGGGCAGTAGGAGTAATTGAGATGGGAGAGGGAAGGATGAGGTCCAGGACGTTGGTACCAGGGCCAAGTGGGGAATGACTATTCTTTGATTCACAAAGAAACAGAGAGTCAAAGAAAGTCTTTCTGTCTTTATTTATCCTTTCTTCCCAAGAAAGCAAGCTTCTTGAAAGCAGAGGATGCATTGATCTCCTCCCTTACATGCATCACTTGGCACATTGTGCCCCAGAGAACCACAGACTTTGAACACTTGCTGAATAAATAGCAGACCTCAATAGAGGAAGAAAGGAAAGGGAGAAGGGAAAGGGAGAGAAAAACCTTGGAGCCAACAATCTTACCTGCGGCTGCACTTGATGCTTTTATTCCCAAGTGATGACACAGTCTCTTCTTTTGGTCACACGGTTGTGTCTCTGCCTTCCCTTTGGTTTTCCCAGGAGCTCGGTATTGTTGCACAGGAATTGGAGTGAGGCTGAGGAGGGTCATTCTAAGAAAGTGCAGACCGAAGTTAGCAGCAGCCAGCTGGGGGTGATGGGGTTTTCAGAAGGGTGTGCTCCTGGTGCCCATCCATGTTTTTCCTGGTGCCTAGTTCACCGAAGTGGTCCAGGTGTACGTGTCCTCTGCAAAGCCTGAAGATTGCTCCAGGTCCTGGGAATTGGGCAGGTTGTGGGGCAGGAAGTAGGAGGAGGATAAACACCAGAACTGGAGGGACGGGGAGCTACCTGTCTGAGTGTGAGGTAGATGTTCTCAGAGAAAACTCTCCCGTCCCAGTGTCTGCCATAATGCTCCATCCTGTGCCAAGAATTCCTTATTGGGATACTTTCCCATTACCAACCACATTCCCTTCTCTATCACCTCAACCTCTTCACCCAATTCTTTCCCACCTTGGACTCTCGGTTTCTCCCTGTCCTGCAGCAGGCGGTTCTGTTTTCAGCCCTGTCTCTTCCATAAGCCCACGCTCATCCTCTTAGGGTTGGAGTCTCATTTCTCTCAGTCCCTCTTCCGGTCACCCCCTTTCTCTAGTCACTCCTACTTGCACATTTAAATTCTGTCTCAGCACTTCTGTCCTGTTCTGCACTACTTCCTGGAGTGTAAGTACCAGGACAGGGACTTTGCTGGTTCACTGCTGCACCCCCAGCACCATGGACAGTGTCTGGATCAAGGTTGGCACCCAGCAAACACAGTGGATCAACGAACCCTCTCTCTCTTTCTCTGAGCCTCCTGTTTTCTCTCTTCTTCCACTTTATTCCTGAGTCACACGGCTGCATGCCGAGTCAGATCTGTTCTCCTGCTGTGACCTTCTAGAGCTTCACCGACACCTCCTCCCAAGCCCCGTGAAGCTCTTCTCAGCTCATCAAATCCTCTGCATATTTTATCATTTAACCCTCCTTACCATCTATGAGGAAGACATTATAAGATAAAGAAACTGAGGCTCAAAGAGATTAAGCAATTTACACAAGGTTACATATGAACAAGTGACAGAGTCAGTGACTCAAACTGAATTTTTCTCATTATTTGTCTAGGGAGTGTTCAAGTACAATATGCAATTAACAAAAACCCATCTAACTTTTGCTGAGTAGCTATTATATGCCAGACTCTGGATGAGGTGCTTTCACATACGCCCTTCCAGCTAATCCCCACAACGATCTCATCGGTAGTCACTGCTGGGCCCATTTTACAGGTGGAGATAATGAGGCCCAGGGAGAGAAGTGAACGACGGCTTGCACAGAGGTGACACTGAGCTGATGGAGTGAAGTCTGTCTGGTATCTGTCTGGTACTTGGCACTGATGGAGGGTCCTGGGTACCTGTGGCCAGCCCCATCAGAGTGGTCTTTGCCTTAAGGTCAGTTGTTGCTAAAAAAAAAAAGAGAGAGAGAGAGAGAATGGGTTGGTATTCTGTGACATAATAAAGGTCCTAAGGTTTGCAGTGGGAGTTGCTGCTAATGTACTGATTTTTACATATTTATTAGTAGTTAATTGTTGGAAGTGGTGGATGGAGTAGCAGGAGTCATTTCTTCTATCCTAGGAGGGAAGGTGTTGCAATATAAAGAGGACTTGTCTGGACGTCAGAAGATTGAGGTTCCCCTCCTGTGTGTCCACACAGCCTTCTCTGCCACATCAGTTTAGGCTAGTCGTTCACTCCTGTGCACCTTAGTTTTGGCATCTTTGAAATGGGATGAAGGCAGATGTCCAGTCTATCTCACAGAGTTGTTATGAAGCTCAATGAAGATAATGACAAAGTGCATTAGAGACTGGAAAACTCTGAGCAATTATACGGGAATGATTATAAAGCAGTACCTTGTCCCAGTGAGGCAGTCCTGGTGGGATCACACAGAAGGACAGTTTTTAGCCCCACAGTGGAGGCTGGTCTGGTGACATGGCATATTTGACTTCACAGTTGATCATTAAGGTTGATGTGATGCTTCCCACTGGGAATTGCACTCAAGAGAATTATTCCAAGATCAAGAAGAGGGCATTGCGGGGCTGGCCCCGTGGCCGAGTGGTTAAGTTCTTGTGGTCTGCTTTGGCAGCCCAGGGTTTTGCTAATTTGGATCCTGAGCACAGACATGGCACCACTCATCAGGCCATGCTGAGGTGCCATCCCAGATGCCACAACTAGAAGGACCCACAACTAAAATATACAACTATGTACTGGGAAGACTTGGGGAGAAAAAACAGGAAAAAAAAAGAAGATTGGCAAGAGTTGTTAGCTCAGGTGCCAATCTTATAAAAAAAAAAGAGAGAGAGAGAAGGCTGGGACAAAGCAAAGCAAAGGGCAGTTCAACGGTTCAGAGGCCAATAAAGACCGCATGAGGCCACGAGTCTTCAGTACAAAAAAAAAAAAAAAAGGAAGAGAGGTGGCTTCTCATTTAAATATTTCATTCGTCAAACAAACTGAGCTCACTCAGTCAGATGTTTCTCATTCACACACACACACTCCTGGTGATGATAGCAATAGCTTCTTCTATCATATATTTACCACGAATTAAATGTGTTACAGGGTTATTTCAATTCTCACAACAATTCTAGGATGTACTTATTCTTACTGTTTCCTTTTTACAGATTAGGAAACTGAGGCTCAGCAAGGTTAGGTAACTTGCCCAAGGTCACACAGCCAGTGACAGGTGGAGCTTGGTGATGGTACAATTTGGAAACTGCAAGCGCGGGTGGGCAAACTGCACAGAGCAGTGGAAAGTGAGATTCTCCAGCCCGACAGCTTAATCACCACCTGGAGTCCTTCCTCTGACAAGTCCTTTCTCACGTCACCTGAAGACCAGCCGTCAGGTTTTGGTATTGTCTTTCTCTCTAGACCAAATGCCTACCTCTTGTGTTCCTCTTATTTTTCAGTTGGAAGGATGTCCCCTATTGTCCTTTTCCTATCTCTTTCTAGGTCATTATTCTCCTTTTGCTGGCAGGAAACTGGTGAACGCATCCAGGGGGCACTCACCTTTACAAGGTCATATTGTCACATCCAAGAGTGAACTCACAAACCTTCAAGATTATCCATCACCCACCAGGGCTTATAGATCTACCCACTTACAGAATATCCTGGTCATGGAGGGTTTGTGGGAGGAGAATGGCTGCTTCAGGTCTCAGAGACGTGGGTGTGGCGAGGGTACGAACAACCATCTTCACATTCTCAGTAGCAATGGCTGTTCTAGGGGTTCTTATTGGCCCCATATCGATTGATGGGGTGTATATGGTTTATCCTAAGGTGGTAGTAAAACTTGGTGCTATAGCTGTTGTTTATTCAAAGGAGTGGGAGAGGCCGATATGAAAGAATTTTTGGTCTCAGATAGTCTCCAGCTAGGCACAACCCTCCGTGGAAAGGTGGTAGAAACAAGCTGTGAAGTAATTTCGAGACCATTTAGTCCTTCTTGGCGTCAGGATGGCAGTCATGACTGATGGACTGGAAGCTGTTTTCTTTAGCACCTTTCCCGCTGTCCCCCTGTCTCCTTTCTCCATATCCTTTTCCTGCGCTCCCTGGTGATCCAGGACCACCCATTGGCATTCCCCTCTGACTGGGTCTGACCGCTGGTCCCAAGCGCTGGACTTTCCCTCTTGCCTCACCCCATCAAAACCCATTTCTCCTGTACCCATTGCTTTGGGGCTCTCTGTTCACTGAGACACTGTAATGTGCTGAATTCAGAAGAACCAACTCTGTTGGTGATTAACAGGGGCAAAGATGATGAGCCTAGAGAGATAAAACCAATCTACTATGTTAGTGGACCCTAAACCATCTGTCCCCAACCTGCAAACTGAGGCTCTCCTCCCCTCCTGGGACACACTGTCATTGTCTAAAGGACTTTAAGGCATTTCTGTGTAATGTAAACCTTGTTACCTTTATGAATTTATTAAACAATTAACATTTAAGTATTAAACAACATTCTCCTATTTACATACTACTTACACAACTACTACATAAAAACTTAAGGATTTAATAAATCAAACTTATTCAAACATTAAATATTGTTTCACACTGAAACTAATTTAAGCATTTAACTAAAATCTCGTCTGATATATAAGATTCTCTTGAGTGTCTTAAACTTCCTAAGAAGTAAACAAATGTAAAAGTTATTATAATGATTACAAAACTGATCACTTCCATGAAAAATCAGTTACAAGAGGCTGGTGCCATGGATTTAAACTTATTTCTTCATTCTCCTTCTCTTTCCTCTTCTATTCTTGGGTTACCTTTCTAGAATGTCAGTATTTGCTATTTTTATACCATTCTGGATTTTCAATAATCTTAGGATCTGCATTTTAACCACTTGGGTCTTGGCTGGACTTGAGCGCTGGTTGCACAGTTCATGATTCGGATCTGGTCTGGGCTGCTAGTCATCAGCATGAGCTGCCACTCTGTCTCCTTTCACCCTTCCTCCCCTCTTCCTTCTCCTCCCTTCTCTCTTTCTTCTTTTCTTTCTTCTAATTAAAGACTATTGAGTCAATAAAACTGTTTAAAACAGCTTTCTTGAGATATTAGTTCACGTACCATACAATTTGACCATTTAAAATCCGTAATTCAGTGGTTCTTAGTATACTAACAGAATTGTGCAACCATCACCACGGTTGACTTTAGAACATTTTCATCATCCCCAAAAGAAATACCGTATCCCTTAACGATCACTCCCCACTCCTGCTTTCCCCAGCCTTAGGCAACTGCCACTTACTTTCTGTCTCTATGATGGATTTGCCCATTCTGGACATTTCATATAAATAAAATAATACAATATATAGTGTTTTGTGATTGGCTGCTTTCCATGAGCACAATGTCTTCAAGGTTCGTCCATGTTGCAGCAAGGATCAGGACTTCGTTCCTTTTTATTGTCCAGTTCCTTTTATTTCATTGTACGCATACAACACATTTTATTTATCCTTTCATCAGTTGACGGCCATTCTGAGTTGATTCCACTTATGCATAACACTACTATGAACATTTGTGTGCAAGTTTTTGTATAGACATATATTTTCATTTTTCTAGAGTATATACCTAGGAGTGGAATGTATGGGTCATGTGGTAACTCCATGTTAAACCTTTTGAGGAACTGCCAGACTGTGTTCCAAAGCCGCCGCACCATTTCACATTCTCATCAGCTGTGTATGAAGCTTCCAATTTTTCCATATTCTTGTCAACATTTGTTATTACCTGTCTTTTTATTACAGCCAGACTAGCGGATGTGAAATTTTATCTCACTGGATAATGAGACTCTTTTTTTTTTTTTTTTTTGAGGAAGATTAGCCCTGAGCTAACTACAGCCAGTCCTCCTCTTTTTTGCTGAGGAAGCCTGGCCCTGAGCTAACATCCATGCCCATCTTCTTCTACTTTATTGGCATTGCGTGCCAAGTGGTGCCATGTCTGCACCCGGGATCCGAACCGGTGAACCCTGGGCCGCTGAGAAGAGGAACATGCGAACTTAACCCCTGCATCACCAGGCCAGCCCCTGAGACTCTTTTTAAGCTCATAGATTTTAGAATTTTGCAACCCATTTTCTCCCCTTAATAAAACACACTTAAAGAATCTCTCCTGACCAGTGTTACATAAGATATTTTTTTATTAAGATATATTGACTTGATCTATTAGCATTATTAACACTTATGCATTCCTTATTTGTATTTTATTACAATTAGTAGGGCAATCTAGATTAATAACCTTCTAGGAGATGAGGACTTTGCTAGCTCTCCTTTTTAGTGATTTTTTGTTTAATTTAATGTCTTGGTCCCTACTATTGAAACGCCTTCTCATTCATTACTGCCTCTGACAGCAATCCTTGTCAGACATTCTTATTTCTACTAAAGTTCATGCATAGAGTGGGGCTGCTTGGCTTTCTCACCATCCCCCGTTTTTCTTTTCTGCTTACATAACTGAAAGTAAGCACCTATCCCTGCTTTATAAACAGACACATAATTGATAGAAGAAACACAGTAACAAATCCCTTTTTATTAAAATCAATTTTTTGAAACTCCATCCTTTTCTATTACAGCATCTTTTGTGTATTTTATATTAACTTCTACCTTTTGAGTACCATAATGATATCATGGCCTTCTACAGCCTCAATTTACTTCAACGAACCATAATTATCATTCCTGCCCCTCATCATCTTTCTTCTCATGCTCAATTGTCTCACATTGAACAATGGGAGTTCCTTTAAGTTGGCTCCTCTGTCCTTTTTAGCACGTTCCTTGACATTCTTTTTTTTTTAATTGAGTTCATAATAGTTTACATCAATGTGAGATTTCGGTTGTACGTTATTTCTTGTCTGTCACCACATAAGTGCTGTCCTTCACACTCTGTTCCCCCCCATACACCCCCCTTCCCCAGTAACCACTGAACTGTTTTCTTTGTCCATGTGTTTGTTTATATTCCACATATGACTGAAATCATCTGGTATTTGTCTTTCTCAGTTTGGCTTATTTTGCTTAGCATAATTCCCTCTAGGTCCTTCCATGTTACTGCAAATGGGATGAATTTGTCTTTTTTTCTGGCTGAGTAGTATTCCATTGTATATAGATACCACATTGTCTTTATCCAATCATCGGTCGATGGGCACTTGGGTTGCTCCCATGTCTTGGCTATTGTGAGTAATGCTGCAATGAACATAAGGGGTGCATATGTTACTTTGGATTGTTGATTTCAAATTGTTTGGGTAGATACCCAGTAGTGGGATAGTAGGGTCATATGGTAGGTCTATTTTTAGTTTTTTGAGGAATCTCCGTAGTGGTTGCACCAGTTTGCATTCTCACCAGCAGTGTGTGAGGGTTCCCTTTCTCTCCACACCCTCTCCAACGTGTTATTTTTAGTCTTAGTAATTATAGCCATTTTAACAGGTGTAAGGTGGTATCTTAGTGTAGTTTTGATTTGCATTTCCCTGATGATTAGTGATGCTGAACATCTTTTCATGTGTTTATTGGCCATCTGTATATCTTTTTTGGAAAAATGTCTGTTCATCTCCTCTGCCCACTTTTTGATGGGGTTGTTTGCTTTCTTATTGTTCATTGGTGTGAGTTCCACATATATTATGAAAATTAACCCCTTGTCAGATATATGATTTGCAAATATTTTCTCCCAATTGGTAAGTTGTCTCTTTGTTTTGATCCTAGTTTCTTTTGCCTTGCAGAAGCTCTTTAGTTTGATGAATTCCCACTTGTTTACTTTTTCTATTGCTTCCCTTGTCTGAGAGGACACAGTATTTGAAAAGATCCTTTTAAGTTCGATGTCAAAGAGTGTACTACCGATATTACCTTCCAGGAGTTTTACAGTTTCAGAGACGTTCCTTGACATTCTTGAAGGCATCCTTGCTTTCTGGCAACAACAGAACATTCAAATCCTGGCCTGATTCTTTCCTTCCCTGAGACATGGAATCAGCTATCCTCTAAGGATTGCATTCTAAGGGGTCCTAGTTTCTTTAAGTGAGGAATAGTATTTGAAACCAAAGGCGAGGTGCTGGGGGTCCAAAGGAGAGCGTACTGAAAATGCTACCTCTTCTGTTGGCCTCTTTTAAGATAGAAAATTTATACCAAGTTTTATCATTTAAGATGATATGTTTATTGATCCCACTTTTATTAGAGAGCGTGTGTCGTTAACCAGGAAGACCTTCAATATCACCAAGAGACTGAAGGAGGGAACAGATCGTGGACCAGGTTGTGTGCGAGAATGAAGTGAAGGCACATGTGGAGGCCAATGCAGGTGTGGGGAGGGTCGAAATTAGGCAGCAGTCAGGTGAGGTGAGGTTAGAAGCCAGTGAATCGGGAGCCAGTTCACTCTACAGATTCTGAAGTCATCAGATTGGGAGAGGACAAGGTGCTCAGTGACTTTTCCACCTGTCATTCTCACCTGGCTGGGACCTGCTTGAGCTACAGTCATTCGGGGTGAGACCATGTTCAACCCTGTTACAGGTTGAGTTGTGTCTCCCCAAAAAGGTACGTTGCAGTCCTAACCGCCAGTACCTAAGAATGTGACTTATTTGGAAATAAAGTCTTTACAGAGGTAATCAAGTTACAATGAGGTCGTTAGAGTGGGCCTTAATCCAATGGGACTGGCATCCTTATAAAGAGGGGGAAATCTGGTTACAGACACACACAGGGAAGATGATGCAAAGACACAAGGATAACGTCATCTACGAGCCAAGGGATGTCTGAGGCTACCAGAAGCAAGGAGAGAGGCATGGACTAGGTTCTCTCTCACTACTCTCAGAAGGAGGTGGCCGACACCTTGAATGGAGGTGCTTCAAACGTGCCAGGAGCTGACTCCAGCTGGGCAAGTCACCAGGAGAGGAAATGACTCCTCAGATAGTCCCGCAGGGCCTGGCACAGTGCTTGCTTCATGCACAGGGAGGTGCTTTTGTTTAATTATGAACCTTGTTTCCTGTTTTTGCCCTTCTTTCTCACATGGAGATCCTCATCACCTCCTGCTTTGGCGGTTACAGGAATCTCCTAATTGGCCTCATGCCCACAGGCCTTGTTGCTCCAGCCCATCCTAAAAGTCAGCTCACGCCGGGGGGAGGGGACAGTGGGGAGTTATTGTTTACTAGGTATGGAGGTTCAGATTTACAAGATGAAAAGGGTTATGGGGCTGGATGATGGTGATGGCTGCACACCAGTGAGAAAATATTGAATATTACTGAACTGTATACTTAGAACACTGAACTGTATACATGGTTGAGATGGTAAATTTTGTATACGTATTTTAATATAATTTTAAAAAGTCAGCTCTAGTCACACCACTCCTCTGCTAAGGTATTGACTGGTTGCAGAGCCTGGAGCCCACACGGAAGGTCATTCCTGTGAGGCCAGGTGCCTCTCCACATTTTGGGTTCCTCTACTCCTCACCCTCACCCCTGGGTCCTCCTCTGTGCTGGGCAGACACCACTGGTGGAACTCAGAGGATGTCTGCAGAACCAGTGAAGGCATGCACGCACCAGGCCCCAGCCCCGCCCAGCCGTCCTCAAGCCCTGGGCCGCTCTGCAGCCTTGCTCCGGTCATCCACCCACCTCCTCTTTCTCTGCTTATTAAATGGTCCATTCAACCACTGAGACTCCAGTTGCAGAAGATTTTAACAAAACCTGGGGGAATCCTGGGAGGTTACAGTAGAGGAAACAGGAGGAGGGAAGAAAAGAGAAAGCATTTTTGGTTCAGGGGAAAGACTACAGATACTGATCAGTCTTTGACGTTAAATAAAAATATAACTTTAAATAGCTCTGTTAAAAATTTAAGGCTAACCATAAATTCCCCTAGAACTGGAAGGTCCATGCTTAAACTACTGGAAGGGCTGAAGGCAATCCTTTCAGTGAAAATCAGGAAAGACAAAATATTACTAGAAGAAATGAAATAATATAGACAAACAGCTTGATCTCTTTTTTACACAGTATACGCAAGGAGAGACTTCCGTCAGGATGGTACTCACTAGTTACTCCCTGGTGCTGGAAGCTTTTCAACTTTTTACTTTGCAACCATACACATAGTTTCCAAGAACTAGGTTTACAACAAAAACAGAAACCAAACCAAGCAGCAGAAAAGCCACCCATCTGCAAATGACTCCTTGTACAAGTTTTCCTTGACCCCTCATGGAACTCCCTTGCCCCGTGCCTTTCTCATGACATTGCATAATTACAGTCATAACTGCTACAACTAATGGGCCAGGCACTAAGCTCTCTACGCCTCAGTTTCCTTATCTATAAAATGGGAATAGTCAGAGTTCTCATCTGAAAGGGATGTTGAGATGACTCAACCAAATATTTGCATGTTAAACGATGAGCATAGTGTCTGGCACAATAAAAACTCAATAAACTTTTGCTGCTATTACTACTATTACAATTTAATTCAAAACAACTCTCCAAGGTAGGCTTTACCAACATTATAAATGATGAAAGTAAGGCTCAGAGAGGTTTGATAACCTGCTTAAAGTCACACAGCTAGTAAAGGGCTTCCTGGGAAGTTAGATGGAAGTTAATCACCCATGAGTGCTAGTTGGGGTGAATTTGCACACAGTGAATGAGAGGCACATCTGGGGAAGGAATTGAAGATGGTGCTAAGGAAATTCGGGAGGAATGAAGTCCAGTCAAAGGGTAATCGCAGGAAGCATGCCTGGATGGGGACTACGACTCAGGAAGAAAAAAATCGAGTCCATGGTACTGGGCCCCTTCTGAAGAAAGAAAGTGGCTGCCGAAAGGGCAGGGTGGGAGGGTTATAGGATCTAGGAGAGGGTGTCCCAGGGCCAAGAATAGTGAGCTGTTTAGTTCTTGCTCCTTGTGGGGAGACAGGCCTGCTCCAGCCAAGAGCAGTTTTTCAGTTGTAACCTACTTTTAATCAGCAGCCCCAAATGGCTGCCGTGTCCAGTGTATAACAACACTGAACGCACAGTCACACTCTACACATCAAAAGCTGGGTGGAGAGAGGAACTCCTTATGTCAGTTTGAGGGAAGAATACGTGTGCCACCTACTTCATGATTATACCAGATTCTCTCCCTGGATTAAGCTGGACCAACAGCACGGGCACACGGATGGCACTGCTCACAATCGGACTGATTCTGCCTGAACACGGTGCCGCAGCTGTTAGAGTGACACTGGAAGAAATGAATGAATCCTATGAAACTTGTATTTATGGTAAAGATGTGGCTGTAATGTTGTTCACTTTATAACACCATTTCCAATCCACAGGGACCCCCGGTCTCAGGAAAAGGAACAACTGTGTGTCTCCTGAGACTCTTCTCTTTTTCCTTTATGGACACTGGGCACCATGTAATGACTGATTTTCCCTCTCTGAATTGGCCACTAGAGAGCTCAGTTCCAAATGTGTGGCCCTCCTCCCAGCATGATGTTTATACTAACTTCACTCTTGGTTTTATCTGATTTCTCTAACTCTTCATTTTCCCTTGTCATAATTTTTTTATTGTGTTTAAGCTATTTTAGATTATGTTTAAAACAAGGCTCACATAAATGAATATAATGTTTTATTCCAGGACTAGGTTTTACTGTGACCTGGATGAAATAGTCCCCAAATATCCACCTCTCTTGACTCTGACTTCTTGGCCACCAAGCAACATTCTGATTGGTAGTTGGCCTTTCCCTTCCAGGAATCTTGCTACTAAGGGTGGGCACCCTAGAGAGTGGGCAAGAATACTCCACCTCAGGAGCTAAATGGTCCCTAAACCAGAGATGCAGCAATATCTTGCGTCTGTCCCAGTTTCTTTTCTGGGGTAGGGATTGTTCTAGAGCTCAGAAGGGAGCTTCCGGGGCAAGACACACAGGGCAGCCAATTCTCTTGCTTCATTTTATAGGAGGTAAACCCATTTGTAATGCTTCTCAGGACAAGACAAGAGACAGGAAGCAGCACTAGGGAGAGACCGAGAGGACCAGGCGGTTTATTGTACAAACACACTGCATTCTGGTGGTTGTAGCTGCTGACCTGGAACAGGTTATAGCAGCTCTCTAAATCTTGTTTCTTTATTTGTAAAATGGAGATAATCGCCTCCCTCCTTGTATGGATTAAACGAGATGAGTCATGTAAATCATTTAGCACAGCTGCTACAACTAATCCACTTCCATTAGTGCCAAGCCTATAGTCGTCAAAATCCTCTCTACAATTCTACGAGGTGGGTACGATTACTCACATTTTGAAGACCGGAAGTGGGGAAGAGCCGCGCTCCTGTCACACCGCCGTCTTCCACTAGAGGGCAGGCTGACGCAGGAGAAGCGTGATCCAGGAACCAGCCTTTCGGCAGCTGTCTGAGCAGGAGGAGGCGGCAACCGCGTGGAATGATAGCAAACACTTGTGCTCTTATTAAATCTATTTGAGCCCCCGAGTTCTAAAAGTATCAGCCAGGACTCCATCTCCATCTCCTCCTCCTTCTGTTGCTGAAGTCCCTGCCCAGCTCAAGATCTCTTGTGGTCTTAGCTTCTTTCCCACTGTGACTCAGCTCGCAGCGACCCCTAAATGCCTCCCCTATCGTCCTTTCTTCTCCCATGCTCTTTGAGATTTAAGGACTAGATCTCCACCACCTTCAGATTTTCTTCCACTTGAATAAATAAGCGACAGACTGCAAACCGGAATCCCCCGGGGCCACTCGGATTTCTCCTTTAGGCAGAGTAGCAACAAATAACAGTCACCTTTCACTTCTGCAAAGCCTTAGATCCCTGACCTCATTTGACCTTCGCGACGATAATCCTGGTCATGACCCCTGCCTGGAGCCCTGCCCCATCCTCCTCTCCCCCCACGCACGGACCCACGTGCGCGCCCTCCCTGGGGGTGCTGCTGGGCGGGGACCGCAGGGCAGCCTCTACAGAACCTTCTGCTAATCCGGAGGGCTTGGCTTCCAGGCACAGGACCGGCAACACTGGGAATAGTACATCACTCTTAGGGAACAGCGGCTGAGCACGGACAGGCCCGAAGCGGTGTCTGCTGGCTTCCCTTCCTCCTGACTCCAGGCTGCCCCCCCAATCTTCCCCAAATGACTCCAGTCTCCGAAGCCCAAGTGAGAGCAGCACTGTGCCCCCACCTGAGGGGATTTTGTTTTCTTGCCATCTTAGCGAAGGCTTTCGGGACGGACCCCACGAGGGGAGGACCTGACAGTCGGAGGAGGAGCTGGATGTCTGGGTGTCGCCGCTTCTCCCCCCCAGCGCCGCCGCCTTCTTGGCTTTGTTCCACTGTTTCTCCCCCGTGACCTCCTCCTCACACGCCCTTCTCCGTTCCTTTGCCACTTGCTTCTCTTTCCTCGCCTTTGCCTCTTTTTCCTTCTCGTTTGCTTCTTTAGTCTCCTTGTCTTCCCTTCCACTCTCACCCTCACACTGGGGGTGTTAGCTGTACTTGCCCAGGGCCTGGGGCCTTTATCCGTTCTGAGCAGCTTCTCAGAGGGGACGTGACACTGTAGGTGAGGCCATGATGCGTATGTCGGAGAGGAAACGGGCCTGGTCTTAGCTTGCTGCCCAGGAGCTCCCCTCAGGACCCCTCACAGCGAGCTCCCCGCTGGGGGTGGAGGGAGCAGGGGCGGGGGGCGGGGCGACGATACAACTTCCTGTGAGCTTGAACGCATACGGCCAGAGTTCCGCTGCTTCTGTGCCCACCTTCTTGAAAGAGACGAGTGTATCTCCTTAGAAGGAACTTCATCCATGAAAAATGACTTGATTACTCTCAGGGCCTGGAATGTACTGATGTTTGCTCTATTTTAGTGATGTTTTCCATCACCTAAATCTGATTGCATCAGGAAATCCATTTAAGTGAGGTGTCCCTCATTAAAAACCATCCAGATAACTTCTCCCATAACCACCTGCACTGGCCCTTCAACCCCTGCCCTGCTGAGGTCACTGGTCCCTGCATTATCCTTTAGTATCTGACAGTTCTACTCTCTGTGGTGACAGTCTGCAGGAGCATTTCTGGGTTTTGTCTCTCCACTGACTCTCAGCTCTGCACAAGCAAACTAGACCAGAAAATTGCACTGTTGCACCACAAAAGTTGGCTTGAATTGGACTCAAAATGCTTCCTCTTCAAAGGGAAGCCCTTTGAAAACTGTGAACCTGTTTCGTTAGCCATGATAGAGATTTCTGGAGTTTCGAGTAGCAAATCTGCCTATTGTAACAATGCACTGAGGAAAAAAAATGCCTTGATTCCTGATTTTGATAATGTAGTGTGCAAGATGTCACCATTGGGTAAGCTGGGTGTAGGGTGCATGGGACATCTCTGTACTATTTTTGCAATTTTTTGTGAGTCCATAATTATTTCAAAACAAAAAGAGAAGACGAAGGAGGAGGAAAAAGAGGGACATTAAAAAATATGTCCTTATTAAAAATTTGAGGATATTCTAGGAAAAGGGACTCCTTCTATTCCTGAGGTTTTGGCCCCAGACTCTATCGTGGCTTTCTACCTTAGTGAACTGGACTTGTGAACATGTGTAATCTCAACCACTGTTTGCCTAGACAAGAGGCAGGGATGTGTAGTTGCCCTGTCACATGTCCTGTGACTCCTTCGCCCTTGGGCCTGTAAAAAAGGATCCAAGCGTCCTTCACCAGCAGGGGGAGACTCTGAGCAATTCTTATGGCGCCAGCCCTAAAGAGCGAATTTTGCCTGCAGTGTCTGCCGCACCCATGTCCCTCAGGGCCAGAGCAGCTGGTGGGTGGCTGATGAAGGATTTTAGATGCTAGGATCTTGGTCGTCTCTTCTTTGAAGACTTGACCAACATCTGGCATGGTCTGGAAGGTGAAATTGAGGAGGGTATATGGACAGAGCCCTGACTGTTGGAGAGCTGAGTCACTTGAGAGTCTGAAACCTCACGAGCAGCTGCCTTTCTCTTGGGCACAAGCCAAGATTGAGGGAGACTGAAAATATATTGGATCTCCTTGGTCCCCAGGGGCACAGGCTTATTTGTGAGCACAGCAGCCTCTTTAGCACCAGGCTAAGGAAGCCTTGGGTTTCTGCAGGGCTATGAGAAGTCAGAGAGGAGAGCAGCAGATGGAATGGTAGAGAAGGTAGGGCCCAGAAATTTACTTGAGTGTCTGCTAGAAATGTGAGTTGATGTGTTTACAAGAAAGTGTCAGGGATAGTAGGGGAAAGGGATAAATGAAGACAATCTACAATACATTGGAAGGAAAAACTGAAAGGCTTATAAATTTGTGAGAGGTGTCCCTATTACACATTTGTAAATTTTCCAGGATGTAGGAATGTTTCAGATGCCACTTTTTTTTTACTTTTTATTAAACTTATGATAGTTTATGCCACTTTTTTTTTAAAGATGGGCACATGAGCTAACATCTGTTGCCAATCTTTTTCTTCTTCTTCTTCTTCTCCCCAAAGCCCCCCTGTACATAGTTGTATATTCTTGGTTGTGAGTCCCTCTGGTTGTGCTATGTGGGACACCACCTCAGCATAGCTTGATGAGCGGTGCCATGTCTGTGCCCAGGATCCGAACCAGCGAAACCCTGGGCCACCAAAGAAGAGCAGGCAAAATTAACCACTTGGCTATGGGGCTGTCCCCTCAGATGCCACTTTTAAAAAGAAGACCTAGTCTGCATGGAGGGTGAAGTTTTTTTTTTTAACCCAGTATATGTCTTAGTGCTTTTTGTGTATTATCTCCCAAATGAGTTTTTGCTTATTTGACTATTTTAAATTTTTACCAAACTCATACATGTATATAATTTTAAAAGGCAAAAAGTTCTACCAAGACAACAAAAAGCTGTGGTCCCTTGTGCCACCTTTCCCTTTCTCTAATTCTTTCTTGCTAGATGCAAACATTTCAATGCTCCTTTGGTTTTTGTTTTCCTATTGTTCCTGAGCAAGAGCTCACTGCCTGACACACATAGAAGCCAATACAATGGCGCTGGCTTTTGAGAAAATAAAAGGCTTTACTGAGAGGTCAATCAGCAAGGAGACAGAAGGCAAGGCTCTCAACTCTGTCTCACCGATCCAAGGCTCCAGGCGAAATTTAAGGAGTTGGGGCTGAAGCTGATTGGCTAGTCTCGAATCAGTCCATCTATGGTAATCAAGCTACTTGGGCTGCTGGAAGCTGGATTTTTTCCTTATTGAAGGACTTCTCACTTCCTAAAGGGCCTAGGTGGCATCATTTCTGAAGATTCTTGCTTCTGGGGTCATCCCTGAGGCCATGAGTTCCCACCTGACACATGTGTAGGGCCATCTCTGTTATTGAGCAAGATTTGATTAATCAATTGCCTGTTTTATGGAAGCAAAACTAGTTTAAGCTGCTCAATGTTTTATGTGCTGTTTCAGTATTTTTTAATAATAAGTTGCATTAGTCAGGGTTCAGTGCAGGAAATACAGATTACTCTAGGTACATCAAAAAGGAAGGGATTTTACAAAGGGTATTAGGAACTTTTGAAATCTTTAGAAGGGCTGAAGGAGACAGTTCTTATCTGAGCCTTATGGAATGGTAGCCAGAACAATACAGATCTGCTAGCTTTTCCCTTCATCATTTGTCTATAAATTTGTCACCAAATTTTCTAACAGTGTAGTTTTCCTCTCCATTCAAATGCATGATAATCAATTTCATCTTTTTCTTGGACATGTCCTTCTGTAGCCAGGTAAAGGAACTCTCTTTATTCCCAAGGCCTTAGCCCCAAACTCCTGTTCCAATCTGGACCTGTTGATCCCTAGGTCCCCTGCAAAGCCACCTCCTGGGACATCCCTTCAGCATCATCCTGCGGTTTCCATTCACCTCACTCTTTGGAGAATCCCACGTCTTCATCTTTCTTGATCTACCCCTTCACTTTTGTAGAACACAAAAAGTGTCACTGTTGAAAAGTCCCCTGCCATCTGAGTCTTGATCCTTTTTATGTGACCTGTTTTTTCTCTTTTTTTTCCTCCCCCAAAGCCATAGTACACAGTTGTATATTCTAGTTGTAGGTCCTTCTAGTTCTTCCTATGTGAGCCACCACCACAGCATGGCTGCTGACACATGAGTGGTGTGGTTCCACGCACAGGAACTGAACCCAGGCCACTGAAGTGGAGCATGCCGAACTTTAACCACTAGGCCATCAGGGCTAACTCTGTTTTTTCTCTTTGAACAATTTAAACAATTCTAGGATTTTTCTCTTTGTCCTTAAGATTTTTATAATTCATGACGACATACCTTGGACTTCACTCATTTTGCTAGACACTCAATGGTTCCTCTCAATTTTGAATCTTATGTCTCTCAGGTCTGGGAAATTTTCTTGAATTATTTCTTTGATAATTTTCTCCCTTCTGTTCTTTATCTTTGTTATTTCTAAAAATTCTATTACTCATCCAGTTTAATCATCTAATTTCATATATTTTCTATACCATTTCCATCTCGTTATTCTTTGCTTCTTTTTAGGAGAGTTCATCAACTTTAAATCCTAATACTTCTATGGAAATTTTTGCTTTGAAATAATATTTTTAATTAAAAATACTTTTTATGAATGTTCGTTTTTATAGCCTCTTGTTCTTTTTTTAAAAATTTACTTATTTATTTTCATTTTTTAAAATTAAGATTATGATAGTTTACAACCTTGTGAAATTTCAGTTGTACATTATTGTTAGTCATGTTGTGGGTACACCACTTCACCCTTTGTGCCCTCCCCCCCCCCTTCCCCTGGTAACCACCAATCAGTTTTCCTTGTCTATATGTTAACTTCCACCTATGAGTGGAGTCATATAGAGTTCATCTTTCTCTGTCTGGCTTACTTTGCTTAACATAATACCCTCAAGGTCCATCCATGTTAATGTGAATGGGACGATTTTGTCCTTTTTTATGGCTGAGTAGTATTCCATTGTGTATATATACCATATCTTCTTTATCCAATCATCAGTTGCTGGGCACTTAGGTTGGTTCCACATCTTGGCTATTGTAAATAATGCTGCGATGAACATGGGGGTGCATGGGACTCTTGGAATTGCTGATTTCAGGTCCTTAGGATAGATACCCAGTAGTGGGATGGCTGGGTCATAAGGTATTTCTATTTTTAACTTTTTGAGAAATCTCCATACTGTTTTCCATAGTGGCTGCACCAGTTTGCATTCCCACTAGCCTCTTGTTCTTTTTTTTTTTAAAGATTTTTATTTTTTTCCTTTTTCTCCCCAAAGCCCCCCAGTACATAGTTGTGTATTCTTCGGTGTGGGTTCTTCTAGTTGTGGCATGTGGGACGCTGCCTCAGCGTGGTCTGATGAGCAGTGCCATGTCCGCGCCCAGGACTCGAACCAACGAAACACTGGGCCGCCTGCAGCGGAGCGCGCGAACTTAACCACTCGGCCACGGGGCCAGCCCCTAGCCTCTTGTTCTTTTATCATGGACAATATTTTCTCTTATTTTTATGAAAATGTTAGTTTCACTGAGTTTTATTATTTGGCCCTTTGCATTCTCTCTATTTCTTTGAAGTGTCTTCATTCTCACATTTTCAATCCTCATCTTGCATGTTAGTGGCTTTCATCACATGGTGGCTGTGCTGGTTATCAATGTGCCCCTCAACTGAAAACCCACCCTCTTACTGAGTTGTGATAATGGAGCTGTAAGCATTTCTCTTTTGTGCCGCGAGCGCAAAATGAAGCTCTGTCAGTAGAGGGCGCTGGAGGGACATGGCAGGAGGACTTCCGGGTTTCAACAAACAGAGGTTTTTGATTTTTGATGTTCCTGCTGCAGGCCCATCAATGGCCTCGTTGGGACATCTATTGGGCTCTGCCTCAGCCACGTGCTGAAAGTGTGCAGTCCCTCAGGGAGCTGGTCCTGACGTGGACACTGCATGCCCCAGGACTTGCGTGGTGAGTGGGCTCCTGACGCCCGACTCCCTGTGTGCCTTCTCCGCTTCTCCCCAAAGGACAGGATTGGTCCGGGCATCCCAGTGAAACTGTCTGCCCTGCAGAGGGTTCAACCGCAGCTTCTCCAGTGGGATCTGAATCCAGCTTTGGAGCCGGGCCGCCCCTCTGAGTTTGTCCTCCCTTGGATACACTCCCTCAGTCCTAGGGTATGTTTTAGGTTCTCTTTGCATCTTTATTGTTACTCCTCTTTACAGTCAAGTAATTCCTTATATTAAACTCTCCCTGTTCAAATTAGGGCTTGGCTTCTGTCTCCCAACTGGAAACTGATTCAGTAATCTTTGGCTTATATTTTAAGCTGTTTGGAAACTCCACGTGTGGGGGTGGGGTTTTTCTGTGGGCTCCACTATAGTGGGATTGAGCTGGACAGTTTTTACAAAAGACCCTTGATTCAGGGTCTAGTCGGGTGAAAGAATAAACTCCATGTATTTAAATAGATCATTTTATATAAAGAATTGTTAATCATGTATTGAGATCTAAAAAGGCAAAAAGGAGCACGGGGGTACCGCAGAGGCAGAATGTACAGGAAGCGGCTACCCATCCCTAAAGCTGGGGGAACAGGAAAGATGTCGGCATTATGGACTAGTAGAATCTTGGAGGAGGGGCTGGTGGAGCTGGATCTCAGAGTTCTGAGGGGGCCTGGCTGGTGCTGGGAGTGTGGAAGAACTGCAGTTTAAGACCAACGAGTGCTGCTGGAATCAATGTTACCGCTGTAGTGATGCTGAAGATTTGGGAAGCAAACACGAAGGAGCGAGTCAGGGCTGGAGGACATGCCCTGAAGTCTCCCTCTATGCCTAAGAGCGAGCTAGCCGGAAACGAGAAAGAGTGAGTTTGAAGCTAAGTGATAAAAGCTTAATAACCACCACAACCCTCCTGCTGCTGGTGTTTGTAGATTTTTTCTTGGTCTGGTCAGTCTCCCCAGAGGGGATTTCTCTATTATTCTTCCAAGGGCAAGTCCAGCTGCCAGAATTCTCAGAAGTGACTGGGGGAAGAAGACCAGGAGCCTTGCCATTTTATATTCAGACTTTTACTTAATCCTCCTATTTTCAGTCTAGTTTCCCGTACCTCCCTGGCATGGTTCAACTCTCCAGGGAGTAAACCACCCATTAGAGTAGAATATGGGAGTCACTCTGCCATGTGGGGCAGCTTAGGAGATCCAGGGCTCTCATGGCTTCTTGTAGGGACTTCCACCTTCTGTTTCCAGGCCCTCTAGCATCCCCACGTTCAGGGGTGCTCTTTAGCTTTATTTTGTACGATGTCTGGAGTTCCACTTTGTGAAATCTACCTGGTTGTGGGATTTTCCCACTGTGATCATACCTTTAATATTCTCTTATCTGCTGAGACATTTGTCCATTTACTATCCAGATCCTGATCTATTCACTTATCTATTTATTTAGATTATATAGTTTCCTGGGTTTTTTTTTTCTTCCTTGTATGTTCCTGCCTTTTTAAAAAACACTTACCACATTTGGTGGGATTTCTGGTGGGAGCAGAGACAAACATGTGTGTTCAATCAGCCATATTAAGCCAGAAGACCCAGTTGAGTTTATAGTGTGGTTCTGGTGGACTTGAGCTTCCCAGCATGGATCAGCTGGCACCAGGTAGAAGCGAATGCCACGAAACCTTTCTTTTTATTTTTTATTTCGCCTCTATTTTGTCTGGCTTCCTCTCCCTGAGGTGGTGCTTGGGCCCCTGCTTCAGTGTATGACTCTACACATTTCCAACAAGATCCTTTCCTACGTGGATGAGACAGCCAAGAACTCTGACTGTGTTATCCTGTGGAGAGAGCTTCCAGGAACGAGTTTACGGTTTTCATTTTATCTTTTTTGGCCTCTGACTGATGGTTGAAGCAACGCAGAGCCAACATAAATAGGTTATTTTACATTCCCTGCTGTTGATGCTCATAAAATACCTGCTTTTTTACATTGCTGGCAAAAGCAAGGGCTGCAGAATGGTGTTGGGGTGGATCTGACTGCGGTCTTAGGAACTGTAAAAGACACTCTCTTTTGCTCAATAATTTACTATTTCATTAAAAAATAGCATTTATTGAGTTTGAAATCTTAAGGGAGAAAATATACATAGTGCAAGAAATAAAAATAATCTCTAACCCCAATCCATAGAGATAAACATTACTAGTATTTTTATTTTTTTCATTCTTTTTTTCCCAATGGGCATATGGTTCTTCTACTTAACTTTATGTTATAAACAATATCTTACCTTTAAAAATTCTTTGAAAAATAAAATTATTTTACTTTATTAAAAAATGTTTTATTATTATGTAAGTTTCAGGTATACAGCATCATAATTTGAAATCTGTATACACTACACAGTGCTCACCACCACGTCTAGTTACCATCTGTCACCATCCATTCACCTGTTTCACTCACCCCCAAACTCCCTTCCCTTCTGGTAACCACTAATCTGTTCTCTGTATCTATGCGTTGCTTTTGTTTTATTTTGTTTGTTCATTTGTTTTTTGTTTTTTTCAGATTCCACACATGAGTGAAATCATATGGTATTTGTCTTTCTCCATCTGACTTATTTTCACTTAGCGTAATATCTTCAAGGTCCATCCATGTTGTCCAAAACGGCAAGATTTCATTTTTTTTATAGCTGAGCAGTATTCCATTGTGCATATACATCACATCTTCTTTATCCATTCATCCGTCCATGGCCACTTACGTTGTTTCCAAGTCTTGGCTATTGTGAATAATGCTGCACGGAACATAGGGGTGCGTATATGTTTTCAAATTAGTATTTTTGTCTTCTTTGGATAAATACTCAGGCGTGGAATACTTGGGTCATGTGATAGTTCTATTCTGAATTTTTTGAGGAATCTCTCCACTATTTTCCATAGTGGCTGCACAAATTTACATTTACACCAACAGCACGTAGAAGTTCGTTTTTCTCCACATCCTCTCCAACACTTGTTATTTCTTGTGGAATAATTTTAAATTGCTGCCTAATCTAATACGTATTATATACTCTTTGGTTGGACTTGTGAACTGTTTCACTATTATGAATAATGCTACCATAAACATCCTTATGCATAAAGGGTGTTTTGTACATGTTATCTCTTGGTGTGTATTATCTGAGTATTTCCAAGAGATTGTACTCCCCACTAACATTATAGAGAGTGATTGTCTCATCCCACCTTCGCAAGAATTATATCATTTCTTTTATTTAAAAAAATCCCTAATTCCTTTTTAGACCACTATCTGAACAGTTCAAACATGATTTTAAGTAGACCAGACGCATGAGGCTCCCATAGAGCGTAAGTGGACTGCTGGTACAGTTTTATTAACTTTAATCAGGAAGGATTTTTAAGAAATGAATGGCCCTGATAACTAAATAAGATAAATATCCACCGTATTAATTGTTACATAAATTAAAATGATTGCCTTTGGCAGACATTTTCTACGATTAGCTTGGTATATGTCAAGTAAGTTCACAGAAAATTAATTACATGTATTTTTCAGGACTTTGGAAATCTGTCATTATTTTCAGAGGATTTATTGAGTAACTTCTGAGGTTTTCCTGTGTCTCTAGCAGGTGACTGATAGTACCTGCTTTGATTTACTTTTTTCAAAATAATGATTTTAGCTCTGCTGTAAGCAGCATGAGTTTAGGGAGCATGTCCGTCCTGCTGTCGTAATGCTTTATGACGTGGCTGGTTCATGAATTGGAGCAATCCCAAAACAGTTTTCTGAAGGACGTCCTGGCTCTGGCGTTTCTGCACAGGCTCCTACAGAGCCTCCCCGTGCAGAGGCTGTGCCACCTTCTGTCCAGGTGAGAGCACGGGCCGAGGGCCTTGGTTTCCACGGGGCGATGCAGACTTGTTGCTTGCCCAACTGAGTTCTTAGGAAAAGGTAACTAGTCTCAGTCAGGAACAGAAAATCCGTGTCCTATAGTTCCCTAGCAGAGAGTATAAACTAGGATTTCTGCTATATGGCTCCTAACAATAGCCCAGTGGAGACAAAAGATATTTTAGAGATGATTATATAAGGGACATGCAATTTTCTCACCTCTAAGTTCTCTAAATTCTGTGCCTGGATCACAGACATCTCTATATTTGTACTACTTTTTTTCTGCCCTTCCCAGAATCTCTTCCACTGAGTTATGTTTTAATGCTCTGCCTTTCTCTTTGTCTGGTTTTGCTATCACAATCAAGTACAAGAAATAGATTATTGAATTTGCTAGAGAAAATTTGCTGAGAACTTTTAGCTTTACATGACTCAGTGTTCCTTATTAAAGACATCATATGAGAAATTTGTTTTAGACTTTGCTGCCAGGAAATTTCTGTTTGCTTTCTTTTCTCATACTGACTATAGGCTGCCCCTGTTTCTCTTTTTGCTCTGGTTGCTCCAAAATAGCTTAAAACACAACTTTCTCAAGGACTTCAATATTATCATCCCCCAACTTTGGAGTATTTCTATTCTGTTTTGCTTTGGTTTGTATGCTTTTAAAATTTTCATGTATATTTATTTATTATTATTTCATTATATGTGGTTTTGTTATAAGCCATTCAAAATAATCTGTGGAAAGAGATGAAGAATAAATAAATGTACATTAAAAGTTGCCCTCTTCTGGGCGGCCCGGTGGTGCCCAGTAGTTAAGTTCGCACGTTCTGCTTTGGCGGCCTGGGGTTCACTGGTTCAGATCCCCGGTGCGGACATGGCACCGCTTGTCAAGCCATGCTGTGGCAGGCATCCCATATATAAAGTGGAGGAAGATGGGCACAGATGTTATCTCAGGGTTAATCTTCCTCAGCGAAAAAGAGGAGGATTGAAGGCAGATGTTAGCTCATGGCTAATCTTCCCTTCCATCCCCCAAAATGTTGTCCTCTTCAACAAACTCTCAGGAGAAGTCAGACATGTACACATATAATGGCCATGCCCACCACCCCATCGCTGGCCTGTTCCACACACGCCCCTGATGAAAGCACAGACCCAGGCAGCCGACTGTGTTTTGGACCACACACTCCTGCATCCTCTGGCCACAGCTGATTGACCCAGAGACGGACACCTGATTCACTGTCAACCAATCACTAAGCTAGCCAGCGACCAGTGATGCGGCATGGCACTAAGAGTTGAGCTGAACCAACCAGACTCTTTCTATTAGGAATTCACCCTAAGAAATAGAAACATCAAGAAGTGGCTGACAATGGAAAGAGAATTTTGAAAACAGTATAGTATAGTGGATAAAAGTGTGGGTTTTGGAATCAAGCAAGCCTAGGTTTAAATCTTGCTGTTGTAACTTATTAAATGTGTAAATCTAAACAAATTATTTGACTATCTTGTAAGTCATTTCCTCAAAAGGGAATCACTGTCCTTTCTTGAGAATATTGTAAGGATTAGATGTACTTTTTGCTGTCATTGGCACTAAATGGTAGTGATGATGATGGTGATGATGGTGCTGCTGCTGCTGGTAATCAATATGCAATGATGATGGTGATGAAGTAGGAGAAGGATTGTATAGTAAGTCAATGGTAGCAGAAAAGAGTAGTGGACATAGAGAATAGCCAAGTCACTCTGATGGCTGACATACAAAGATTCAAACAGGATTAGTAAGAGTGAGAAGAGAGAGGGAAGAGAAAAAATACAGACAGTTGGGGAGCAGTGCATTTAGTTTTTCTTTTCTTTGGATAAGCCTAGATTGGCTGATTGAGCAAGCTGACTGGGTCATCAGGAAAAGACATTTCAGTTATTTATAGGTTCTTCTAGAAACCTGGAGAGTTCAGTGATGGAGCATGCGTGAAGGCAATCTCTCTATAACGTCTGCTGGTGACTTTCCGTCAGCACCATGACCTTAGGTCACATTTGCACCATTTGTCTCATCAGAAATTTGCTCATTCCTCAAAACCTTTCCTGGACCCAATTTTACAGTTTCCTGACCTTTAGATTCTGCCTTCCTTTCCCAGACTCTGACTTTTTTTCCTTTTTGAGCAATCAGACTTCCAGGTTCCTAGACTTTTTTTCTCCACCTCTACCTCCTGTCACTAGAGGTCTTTGGGCAGAGACTAGAAAATCATTATACAAGATGCAATGGAAAAAGTTCTTGCTTTTAATGAGAGTTTTGAGTAAGTGGCCTTTACAGTTCCTTAGAGGGCTGGCCCCCTGACCAAGTGGGTAAGTTCACGTGCTCTGCTGTGGCGGCTCAGGGTTTCACCAGTTCAGATGTCCTGCTTATCAGGCCATGCTGAGGCGGTGTCCCACAGGCCACAACTAGAAGGACCCACAACTAAAATATGCAACGCTGTACTGGGAGGATTTGGGGAGAAAAAGTAGGAAAAGAAAAAAGAAGATTGGCAACAGTTGTTAGCTCAGGGGCCAATCTTTAAGAAAAAAAACAAGTTCCTTAGAATTCCAAGCATCTGAGATATCCACAGAAGAGAAGCTCCTTAAGAAAGACACAGAGGGGATGGCCCTGTGGCCAAGTGGTTAAGTTCGTGCGCTCCGCTGCAGGCGGCGCAGTGTTTCGTTGGTTCAAATCCTGGGCGTGGACATGGCACTGCTCATCAGACCACGCTGAGGCAGCGTCCCACATGCCACAACTAGAAGGACCCACAACAAAGAATAAGAATATACAACCATGTAGCGGGGGGCTTTGGGGAGAAAAAGGAAAAAATTTAAAAAAAAAATCTTAAAAAAAAAAAAAAGAAAGACACAGAATGACTAGCCAGGTTTCATGAGTCAGAAAACACTTCTTCTTCTTAGTGCTGTTGAGTGGACTCCTAACCCCAACCAGTCTTTTTGACCATCCTCTCACCTCCTGGCACTATATCAGCCAATGCTCTGCTGCTATTTGTGGGATTTTTATGGCCAACTTTTTTCAGCATCACAACAACACGCAGCAGCCACAATATGACAACCAGCAGACAGGTGGTATGGTTCCCTGACCAGGAAACGAACCCCGGGCTGGGACGGTGAGAGTGCCAAATCTTAACTACTAGACCACCAGGGCTGCAAGTCAAAACTTGGGGCATCTTTATTTTCCCCCCTGGATATTCTTCCAAAAATCAGTTTCTTGTACGTCTGGCAGAGTTTAAGTTCTTTACAGTTAATGTCATGGCATACTTTCCTTCAAATATTTATATATCAAGCAGTTGACATCATTTTAAAGTAAAGTTTTAATTGTGTCTTGAGACCAGAATTTTTCACCTTGGATAATTATTTCCAAACTTATATTGAAAATCAAAGCAAGATGGATTTAATTTATAAAAATTCCATCCGTTTATGGAAACTTATCAGAAATAAGCAAAGCGGATATACTGACATTACATTTAGCAAGAAGTAAAAAGGGATGATAAAGCATGAGCAAGAAACTAAAACTCAGAGGAATTACAGAAAACATTTAAGTCAAATAAATAATGAAGAATTTTTAGGCAATTTCAACAGAGGTAGGAAAATCATATCAAGTTGATTTTTGCAAAGAAACTGGAACAGGAGCTTCCTCCATTCACCACAACTACTCCTCTCAGGAGGGTGCTCCTTAGGAATCAACATATAGCCTGGGGCTGAAATGAATGCCATTAGGCAGGTTCCCACTTGTTCCTTCTGTCATTTCCTAAAATTCCAGTTCCTAAAATTCTTTTGAAGATTGTCTCCTGCAGGAGGTAACATTTGAAGTTCTTAATTCAATTCAATTGGACAACAATTACTTATCAAGAAAAGAATTTCCCATGCTTGAAGGAGAGTAGAAAAAGAGTAAGACTTGGTCGATGACCTCTAAGAGTCTGACATCCAGCAGAGGAAGACACGTTCTGCACAGAGATAACAATGATAGAAGACAGAGGCGAGAGGCTCTGTCACTGTACACAGCGGCAGTGGGAGCCTTGGGGTAAGTGCCCAGCCCCTGAGGCTCTGGGCCTCCTTCAAGGAAGTGATGTTTTAAAATGTATTTACAGGCTTTTTTCCACCATAAAAGTAAATTGTTTTATCATATGTATTTTGGAAGACAGAGGAAAATATATAGAAAGTAAGTTAGAGAGTATTAAACCTTACATCACTGTGTCAACGAAAATAATCCACAACCAATCTATAAATGAAAATTTGGGATGAGTTTATTCTGAGCTAAAATCTGAGGACCATGGCCCAGGGGCTTTCTTCCCGAAGGAAGAAAGGGCACCGAAGAAGTGAGGTGTACAGAGTGGTTATATACCCCCAAACAGGATGTTTCACATATGATTGAAATGTCCCTCCCACAATAGTCACAAGATTGCCCTGTCGGCACAGCACTTGATGGACACAGCAGGTAGTGGGTCTGCTATCTTGGAGGGCGGGGGCAGCAGGAGGTCACAGGTGAGTGCAGCAATCAGTTCCTAGCCTAAGGAAAGATGCTTAATCCTTAAGGAAATGCCAACGTTGGGAGGGGGAGGGAAGTTCACCTTTATCTCAAGAGCCTTTGTTCTTGCCATAGGGAATGCCTAAAGCAGATATACAATGCATGCTCAACCGCCACTGTCAGCCCCTTTTGGAAAAACAAAGTCAGGCTGAATTAGGTTTACACCAAATGGCTTCCTCATATACTCCAGTATATCCTATTGCTTGCCATTTCTATTTGTCAACTGTGATGCTTAATTTTATGTGTCAGCATAAAATTACCCAGATATTTGGTCAAACATTTTTCTAGATGTTTCTGTGAAGATAGTTTTTTAGATGAGATTAACATTCAAATCAGTGGGCTTTGAGTAAAGGAGATTACCCTCCATAATGTGGGTGTGCCTCATCTGATCACCTGAAGGCCCTAATAGAAAAAGACTGAGGTCCCCCAAGGAAGAGGGAATTCTGCCTCCAGCCCACCTTTGGACTTGAGCTGCAACATCAGATCTTTCCTGCGTCTGCAGCCTGCCAGCCTACCCTGCAAATTGTGGACTTTCCAGCCTCCGTAATTAAGTGAGCCAATTCCTTAAAATAAATCTCTCTCTCTGTTTTAATATATATATTCTGTTTCTCTGGAGAACCCTGACTGATACAATCATGGTTCCTTTATTTAAAAAAAAAAAAAATATATATATATATATATATATATATATATTTTTAAGATTGGCACCTGAGCTAACAACTGTTGCCAATCTTCTTTATTCTTTTTCTTTTCTTTCTGCTTTTTTCTCTCCAAATCCCCCCAGTATATTGTTGTATATTTTAGTTGTGGGTCCTTCTAGTTGTAGTACATGGGAGGCCACCTCAATGTGGCCTAATGAGCAGTGCCATGTCCGCACCCAGGATCCGGACCAGCGAAACCGTGGGCTGCTGTAGCAGAGCGCGCGAACTTAACCACTCGGCCACGGGGCCGGCCCCTAAAAAATATTTTTTTAATAGTCTTTATGACTAGATTTTTGGGAGTCTTTTTGGGGGGAGTTGTATGTTATAGTCACCAGTTGCATATGTAATTGTGTATTCCCTTATTCTTTTTAAAAATTTATTGTAATGACACTATCATCTTTCTTGTTAATACAAAGTTTTAATAAACGTCACTTAAGTGGCTCCACAATGGCGTATGAAGTACATAGTCCATAATTTATAGTTTTTCCTGTTGAGTATTTAGGCTGCTTCAAATATTTTAAGATGATAACTTCTAATGAATATTTTTTATTTATGAAGGTTTTTCTGCAATTGAGAACTGGATAGATTCCCAGAACTGAGATCACTCCATGAGGCTCAGAAGCAGCCCGGGAGAGCAGCGGCAGCCAGCGGCAGGCTGGACCAGGGACTGCTCTCCAGACCTGCTGGGAGGAGATATGGCCAGTGGGAGAGCTAAGGGGGGGCACAGACGCCTCCCTCAGCTTCCTGCCGCTGCCCCCAGGCTCACGTTTACTAAAGACTTCGGGATAAGGGAAGAGAGTTACAGAAACACCAAGAAGTGGAAATTAGATATGGCTGCTTTCAAATTTCACAGCCTGAGCACCCTCTTATGTAGGAGCTCCTACTGGTTGCTTCTCTGTCTTGCCTCCAGCGTGACCTGAGTTTCAGGGGCCAGTTTGACCTCCCTATAATTGGGGGTACCATTCATTGGGTATGCTTTTGCAACTCACAATACCCCCAACTCTATCCCTACTCTTGTCCAAAGAGGGGAAGACATTTCCTCCCTTAATCCAGATTCTGGGCCACCTGCCGGGATCTGCCTTCTTTAGGATGATTCAAAATGGGAATGAAGCCACTCTCTGAAGGGAAGATGTCCCTGCTCTATATGACCTGTGACCTCAATGCCATAGGCATTATGCACTATGACAGTGCTGTCCAATAGAAATATAATATGAGTTACATGTAATTTAAAATTTTCTAATAGTCAAACTAGAAAGATAAAAAGCAACAGATAAAATTAATTTTTTTTTTGCTTGAGGAAGATTAGCCCTGAGCTAATATCTGTGCCTGTCTTCCTCTACATGTGGATCGCCACCACAGCGTGGCTGACAGGTTCTGTAGGTCCGTGCCCAGGATCCAAACCTGTGAACCTGGGCAGCCAAAGTGGAATGCACCAAACTTAGCCATTATGCCACAAGGCTGGCCCCAAAATTAATTTTAATAAATTTTTTTTTTTTGAGGAAGATTAGCCATGAGCTAACATCTGCCAATCCTCCTCTTTTTGTTGAGGAAGACTGGCCCTGAGCTAACATCCATGCCTATTTTCCTCTACTTTATATGTGGAACACCTACCACAGCATGGCTTCTGCCAAGCGGTGCCATGCCCGCACTGGGATCCGAACCAGCGAACCCCGGGCTGCCAAAGTGGAACGTGTACACTTAACTGCTGTGCCACCAAGCCAGCCCTTAATAATATATTTTATTTAACCCAGTGCAAACAAAATAGTACAATTTCAAAGTGTAATAAATATAAATATTATTGGTGAGATTTGTACTAAATCTTTGAAATCTGTTGTATATTTTACACTTAAGAGCCCACTTGAATTTGGACGAGCCTCGTTTTAAGTGCTTGTTGCTACATGTGGCTAGTGGCTACCATATTGGACAGCAAAGACCTGTCACCTTTAGTGAGGAAACTCTAGCAACACGTGCTTGTTGTGGATCCGACATTTCTCAAGAGTAAGTTATTTCGTCTTGAATGATAGACTTTGTTGAACATGTACGGAGCAGTCTATGCCAGACTGCATCAGATCAGGTCAGGCAAGAGCCTGAAGAGACAGCCAGGCCTGCACACATTCCCAGTCATGTTTTGGGTCTCTGATCCCAAGCTCCCAAGGCTGGCTGCTTGCTCACGCACACACACACACACACACACACACACACACACACACACACACACAGCTAGTGTGGGAAACAAGCATGACTTGAAGGATGCAGTCACATAGCAGCTCTATTTCATTGCCCCACTGTCTCCTTAACTTGCTCAGTGCGGCCACTTCTCCCTGTTCCAAGATGAAAACGTGGACAGGGTTAAAGTTTTTCTGATCTCTCTTAGGTGATAAAAGTCCTCTGGTCGTTTTACGTTACCAAATACAATTCAGAAATTTGTCAATTCAGAAATTTGAAGTCTAGTTCCAAAGTTAAATCTTCTCCAGCTAGTGTTTACTGAGGGTGGGAAGATGAGGGAATGGGGACACAGCTCCTCTTTTCTCTACTTTATGCTTCTGTGACCCTCCTCCTCTCTTGCTCATGATGGTTTCTGACCCTCCAAGCTCAGGTAGAATGGGGAAGGGTCAGAGACAGTGGGGGGCAGGAGAGTTCTTCCTCACCTGGCATGGTGGTAGGAGGGATCTGCACTCTCTGGGCCTGGGAGGTGCTTAAAGCTGATTCTCCTTGAGTGTCCGTGGATTCTTCTGAGACCCCTTATTCCCCCACAGCCATTGCTGGAGACCACTCAAGTGCAGTTCCCTGTAGCAAATGAGGCCCTTCTTCCATCCTTTCTTTCTCCCACAGCCCCTGGGAACGCAGCAATAACATGAGCTTCTCTCTGCTGAGGCGGCCTCACACCTGTAGGCGGGCTCACACCTGTAGGCAGGCTCACACCTGTAGGCGGGCTCACACCTGTCGGTGGGCTCACACCTGTAGGTGGCCATATCAGACAGGACTAACTCAGCCCCACAGCGGATCTCCTTCTAGCATGGCTCACACCTAGTCCACTGGAAACGCTTACAGAGCCTTGGTCTGAAAATCTCAGGGAACCAGGTCCCCAGCCCAGCCTCCTGTCCTACACCCTCACCCCCAGGCAGATAACCAGCCTGTCTCTTACAGCTGTGTTTGCCAGGCAAGGGTTACACAAGCCCACTGCAGGCTGTCCACTGGGGAGCAAGAAGCTCTATACTGGCCACTGGAAAAAAGATTTGACGTTATTCTGGATTAGACATTTGTATACATAAAGTGATACTGCTTCATACCTGAAGGTGACAAGACAAACCCTGGAACTTTTTTGATCCAGGGGCAAGAAGGAAAGATAGGACCACTGTTGCCATGCACACGTTTCCATAGTTGCTTTGCCATTTTGACTGTCATTGTACATAGTTGAAGGATTGCACTATGAGAAAAACATAGCTACTTCTTGATTTAACAGCGATCTAGGCAGGACAGACAATAATATCCCCACTTAATAAGTGGATAAACAATGGCTGAGAAAGATCATGCACTCTATTGGGGGAAGAACTAGATTAGAATCCAGGTTTTCTGACTTCTTTTCTGGTGTCTGCTTTCACTCTGTAAGTCATCCATTGTCATAAAATTACTGACTCACAGAATGTTAGTGTGGCAAAGACCATCAGAAGTCACAAAAGCCCCCCAAAGACAGGACACCTGCTCACGACTGTATCCTCAGTGCTGAAGTCAATGCCTGTCTCTGAGTCGGCACTTAATAAATGTGTGTGGAATGAATGAATAGAAGACTGAATGAATGGTGGAACTACCTAGGAGCGAGGAAACAAAGCTCCAGAAATGTTAAGCGACTCACCAAAAGTCACTAAGCATATTTTATAGATTACAAGGCATATAATAATTTTCACATTTAATATCTCTAAAATGGGGATGTGTCTTGCAATCAATGGTATGTCATAATTTAATTGACTATTTTTCTTTCTTAGTGGTACATGAAATTATGGTATGTTTTCTGGCAAATGGAGTCTTAGATTCAATGAAAAATGGTAGCTGTTTGTGGACGTATACTGTGTTTCAGTGCCCAGCAAGTACAAGACAAGGAGGGAGCTAGGATGTGACACTATGAGATGTAATGAAAGCCAACTTCCGCTGAGGCACTCAGAAGCAGGCCATCAATTTCCAAGACTGATGCTCCTCGATCAGAGGGTGGTTACCAGCTGTTGCCACTAGAGGGCTCATCAAGACATTTCATCGGGAAAATACAGGCATTGTAGGAGCCTCTATCTTTTGTCCAGGCCATTTGTTGCCATGGATACTGTTTCCATAGTAGCCTTGATGTTTTGACTGTCACTGCATTCCCTTCCCATTATCTCTTTTCACATGCTGAATATATATTCTAATTAAATCTTCATCCACGTCAATTTAACAATTTACCATATCCAAATTTTTCTAATGGCCAATTTTCACCAACTGTGACACTTATGGTATTTATTTGACTTCACTAGTGAATTCTGCTTTATAAAACACTTGTGGCCTCTTTGATCCAGTATCCAACACTGCACTAGGCCTCAGCTCCATTCACAAATTGGGTCTCAACTGCAAACAGCTCAACACAAGCAGTGAATACTAATCAAAATGAGAAAGAACGGTTCCGTTGTGGTCTGAGTGTGAGAGAAAATGCCTCTGCTCAGTGGTGCATCTGTAGTTCACTTTGCTTGCTGCCTCAAGTTGCTGATGGTAAATGTCACTGCTGAAAGCTCCATGAATTTTTTTAAGGTTTCCCAAAGAGGGTGTGGAACACTGAGGTATTTCACAACTTTTGCATCTACATGACAGCAACGTCCATTAGCTTTCACCAGGCACCTTGAAGGCAGAAGCTGTTTATATGGCTCTCCACTGTGTCTTCAGAGCCATGCATAGTAACCGCCATATGTGTCCTCAGTAAAGACTTGATGGATGGTTAAATGAATCATCACATGCCACCTCTTCCATGTGTAGTGCAAAGAAGCTGAAAAACTCTCCTGGGTGGAGAAAATCAAAAATATCTGAGAGCCGTCTTGATTCAGGACTGCTTCCTCAAAAACTCTGGGTGGGGTTCTAAGCTAAAAATGGAGCAACTCTGCTTGCGTCCAGTCGCCAAATTCTTTCAAGAGTGAAACCTGAGATGCTGCAAATACTTTAAAAAGCAGAACACACCTGTCAAAGTAAATAAATCTCTTAAATGTCAAAACCGATGACACATTTCCTTCCTTGTACTGTACACACAAAGATGATTTTATTTGTGTCTGTGTGTCTGAAACTTGTTTTCAGATTGGGGGTTCCCCAGGAATGGGGACTGTATCTGGTTTCTCTTGCTTGGCTCAAAACCCAAAACGGATTAAAGGAAAGATCCAAAGGCCTGTCACTACCAGCCTAAAGAGGAGAAGACTGATGGATGAAGGTTTTCACACCTCTGAAGGGTTTTATGAGCAGAGTGCTGAGCAGTTGTTCATCACTTGAAATTCAGCTCTAATGAAGTGGAAAGCAAATGATCCTGGACCCAGACAACCTGACTTTAACTGCCTCCTCCCACCGCCCTCTGCCATTTACCATTCGAGTGATTTGGGGCGATTTATTTAACTTCTCTGAACCTCGGTCTGCATTTCTAAGATAGGATGATTTTCCTACCTTACAGAGCTGCTGTCAGGATCAAAAGAGACCACAAATATTAAAGCAGCACAAAGTGCCCATAAATATGTCATAAATCTTAAGTCAATTACCCCCTCCCTCAGGAAGCTTTCCTGGGTTTGCCGTGGCCGAGTGAGAGACCTCCTGTGGGCTCCACCCCAACACACACCTCTGTTACAGCACTTAGCACATTACACTGTGATTGTGGGTTTTCTTGTCCTTGAGGGCAGGGACTATGTCATTCATTTCTGTTAGTCTGCGTCCTTGTTCTCAAAAGAATTCCCAGCACATACTGGACACTCATTAAAGGAATTTTGATTTCTTTGTGTTTTCAAACAAGACTAAAACAGAAGAAACAGCACCAAAAGAAAGTATGCATTCATTTATGTCTTTCCAAATACGTATTTCATCAAATCTAAGATGACATTGAGTTCCAGATGCACCATTGCTCATGTCCCACTAAAAAAGAAAAATTGCTGCCAACCAAACCATCACATGCCGTCAGGAGTAAGACACATCTCCATTTAAACTATAATGTAATGGGAAAAAGTGCATCTTAAGATCAGTGAAGCACAATGATTATTGAATGTCTACTCCGTTTCATGTATTGCCCTCAAGACCCCTATTCTCAAAGAACTGACATTCTAGTGGAAGGAGACAGACTGTGAGTAAATCAATTAACACGTAAATAAAGATAAGTTCAGATTGTGATCAGCTCCATAAAGGAAATAAATATGGTGATATATAGAGACGAAAGAGAGAGATTTTAGATAAATCACAGGAAAGGTCATGACTGGATTTGAAAAATAACCACGTGTTTACTAAGGGATCAAATAGTACCTTCTGTAGCGAGAATGTTGAATCACTGTTTCTGGATAACTTCACCAAACATTCTCGTTTGTAAAGATGGGGGACTGGACCAGAATGTGCATTCAAAGACATTTTTGTGACGGGTGACACACCCAAACAGGCATAAATCCTGTTCAGGCACAATTCTGTAAGGTGTGTGCTTGCCCGGTGTCCTCAATCTGGGCAGCATACTAACAGTATGTGGCAATTGGGATCACCTAGATTTTAAACCCTGGACTTTATGAAGAAAAAAGGAGGATTACCTGAGTGGGACCGAACTCACACGATGGAACGAGCTGTACATATTCACTAAAAAGATGACATACATGTAACAAATTACAAATGTCATAACAAGTGTGAGTATAATATGGCTTGGGAGCCAACCAAATCTTGTAGTTCAAGGTCCCAGAGTAATTAAGAGGTATTTCCCTTATTCTTTAAGCCTTCGTTTTTTTTTCTGGATGTTTCTGCAGCTGCTTCACCTTGTCCTTTTCCACCTTCAGCACCGTCCAGAGACTACATTGCCACGTATCCGTCTTTTGGTCCTCAAAAGCAGGAACCGTGCCCCCCTTCCCAGCAGGACCTTACAGAGGTGACCCCATTCTGGAGAAGGAGGCCACATGGTGGGCTGACGGAGACTGATTCAGCAAAGACTCTGTGCTTTTGGCAGAACTGCTGACCCAAAAGGACACAGGTATCTTGGGGGTAATTAGTACGGGCCAGTTACTGTATGGCTTTAAGAGTATCCCTTATGCCTCTATCCTGTGTAAAATCCTGTATCCGGGATCTTTGAAGAGCAGCAAAAAGGGCTGAGATTGAATTTCACTCTAGTCTGGCAGAAGCAGAAGTTATTTTAACTGAAAGAAAATAAAAAGGTTTGATAGGGGCTGGCCCCGTGGCTGAGTGGTTAAGTTCGCGCGCTCCACTGGAGGCGGCCCAGTGTTTCGTTGGTTCAAATCCTGGGTGTGGACATGGCACTGCTCATCAAGCCACGCTGAGGCAGCGTCCCACATGTCACAACTAGAAGGACCCACAACGAAGAATATACAACTATGTACCCTGGGGGCTTTGGGGAGAAAAAGGAAAAAAATAAAATCTTTAAAAAAAAAAAGTTTTGGGGATATTTCTTGCATGCTAAAGTTTCTAGGCTGAATCACATGGGTTATGCTATTTACAGAGATTTCATGGTCTTTGCAATTGCTTGAAGTTATCCTTGAGGTGCAGAAACTCAACTATACAAACTTCCTCAGCTGGAACTTTTAGCTCTAGCTATTATGCTATTGCACAAACCAAGCATGTGCTGAGACTGCAAAGGTGCTGTGCCCCGGGAGGCCAAGGCAGACTCTGGAATTCCTCCTGCTTGCCAATGCCCTTTAGTGAATGCCCACCTCCCAACCCCAGACTGAACTGCAGGGGGAAAGTGTTATAGAGACAGACCTGACTTTTCTTGACTGTATGTTAACTAAGAGACTTTTCTGTCACTCTCCTCTCCTGCCATAAACTGGTATTCTTGCTGCACACAGTATCTTAAGTCATAAACTCTTCCTTTGCCATCTACTGCCTCCAAGGGAGGGCATTTTATTATTCTTCTTCCACTTCCCACTAAGTGTAGGTCACATGTTCTTAAACTCTTAGCATTAAAAAGGACCCAGTACAATGTTTCTTCAAATCGTGTCTACAGATGTATTCTTGATCGTCCATCATGTCCATACGATATTTTAAAAGCATGTCATATCAGTTAGGCTCTTATTCGGCTGGTATTATAGAAGGTCACCTAACCAAGCTGCGGCATACTAGTCTCATATACGTACAAAAGGTCTGGGAGCAGCAGCCAGGGCACAGCAATGCCATCAGGGACCCAGGTGATTCCTTTCGTCTGCTCCACTCTCAGCATGATGGCCTTCACCTCCCTGTTTGTCTCCTCGTGGTCTCAGCTCAGCTTGCTGCACCTCCAGGTCTCGTACCTACATTCCATGTGGGAAGCAGAGCGAAGAGTGAAGGGGTGAAGGGCTTTCTCCTGATGAGCCTCTGTCTTTTCATTTTGGAAGGGACACCATCTCCACAGACTTCTGTCTCCATCTCATTGGCCAGAACCGTACCTCATCACCACACCTGGCTCAGAAATTGGGTGTTTTCAGCTGGGCACATTGCCACCCCACACAAAACTTGGGTACCCCAAGTATGGAAGAAGGGGAGAATGAATTTTGGATAGAAACTAGCTGTTTTTGCCACATGCATATTCTTTAGATGATAATCTTTAAAATCCCAGTAATATAAGCATTTTTCTGGATCCTATTGATGACCAGTATAAAACCAACATAAAACTAATAGGAATGACTAATCGTTAGAATTGTCCCAGGCTGACAAGAGTAGAACAGGGACTGTCTTAAAATTTAAATGGTGCCTTTACCTTAAGTGAAGGCCAGATAATCTCACAGTTCACTCAGAGGCTGAAGGTCTCTAGACAGTTTGTACAGGGAATTCCATGAAAGAATGGAGACATCACACAGCAAGGGGGATTTGTTTGCCTATGCTGTAGGAATCAGGACCACATTAATGTTGGGAGCAAAGAATTTTTCAGCAAAAGAATATCACGCATCACATTAAATGACTGCTGTGTGTCTAACTTTATTGGAACAGTAGGACTATAAGCATAAGGAGTCTATACTTCATTTGCTGGTTCACACATTTCTAGGTAATATAACAATAATAATAGTGATGCATCTCTGAGTGTTTTTAGCTTCTAGGTGCCCCAGTGCACTGATAGGCCAAATATATCACTAAAAGTGATCAGTGTCCTCATCTTTCTTGAGATTATTTAGTAAGCAATTTGAGTTTTATTCAACTTGTAGTCACGACACTTGAATGATAACAGGTGTAATGTAAATTTTGGAAACAGATAAACAGGATTCTAATATTTGAATTTATTATTCTGTGTTTCTGATTCTATACCACAATACTATAATTCCATTATTAAATGATGGTGGTGATGCTGGTAATAGTGGCTGGGAGGGTGACCAATAATCAACTGTCTTCGAATATCTTTACTCTGAGCTCTTTGTCCTGAACAGCTCATGGAGCTGTTATGTTCCATATCCTGCCTTTGTCTGTGGTCTTGACCATCTTAAGCATCATTTATAGGACTTTTCATGAAAGATATTTCTCCCTCTTTGACTCACTGAGGCAGAGATATTCTCCTAGTCAGAGGCCAGATCAGGACTTGTGTCTCTCATTTCACAGCATGATTGAGATGAGACTCAGTTGTTTGCTCTGGTGGTCTGTCCCCACGGTGGGTGCTCAATAGGTACTTATTGAGTGACCAGTTGGGTACATCCTGTAGACATGGTCCTTTGCCCTGGGTGTTGGGAGGACTTGGGTGTGGCGCTCTTGAGAGATCAGAGGGTGTATCCTTCAGCTAGACAGACTGAGATGGGCACACAGAAAGGCATAGCGTGTTTGGCCCATGCTAGGCACTTAACTATTTTCTTAAGTGAATGAATTTAGCTATGCGACCTAGAAAGAAAGAGACAAACATTTGCTTTATTTCTTTGATCAGACTTAATGAATATCTCTTATATCTCAGATGTGTGTATCTCCTCCAAATAGTTTTCATGGCCACATCTGGTAGATAGGTAGAGGCAATTTTCCTGAAGAAGTAAGCACAGCCAGACGGAGTTAGGAGATACTCAGAGCAGGCATCCTTCTGAGCGTCCCTGACATGCTTACTCCCAGGGCCAGCTACCTTTCTCATCTGGTGGTCCTAGGGCTCCAGACTGGGGGAAGGAAGCGGAAGCCTGGGGATGCTCATCACGCTTCATGGTCCTGCAGAGGCTGATGGGTGGCTGGTTTGCTCTAGAACCAACTGCAGTCACTGCCAGGATCCTCTTTATGGCGCACTCCAATCCATGGCGTGGGGATGATAAATAACCCTGGTGGATGGATTGAATGGACTCAGGAAGCAATTTTTCTAGGGAGGAAGACAGTGGTTTATTTTAAGACTCAGTTCCTCTCTTAACCCTGGTGGTTTGTGATTTATCAAGATCTATCCAGCTCATCTCCCCATCTCTGTGACTCCTTCCTATGTCCCCATTTTCTTCAGATCCTGATGCCACTAGAGACACAATTTCCAAAAATGTTGAAGTCGTGTAGGGGCAAAAAAGCTATTTTGATATACGGAGTTAGAGGGATGGATTGAAGTATAGATAATCCTTATTTTTAAAACTTTTTTGGTTAAATGTCAAAAAGTTAAAAATTTAGCAAGTTTGGGAACAAACTTTCCTCTTATTTCCTGTACCCTGAGCCTTTTGAACCATCTCTCGTTTTTAGTCTCTACGAGAGGTTAAGAAGGTGCCATTGCTAGTGCTCTGTACCAGCGGCACTTAGAGGCCTGGTTTGGAGGGAGGAAAGCATCCACCCTCCTGGAGAAAGAGTGTCTGACTTTTCATTGCGATTCACGTGGTCAGAAATCTACTTGTTCATGATAACAGTGAAGTCAAGAAGGTCCTCCCTGTACTGGCAAATATTGAACATGACTCATGAGTGTGTCAAGTCCACATGGAGGCTTTCATTCTCATTTTCTCTTGTCAATCATTCTTCAGAATGCTCTAGTTTCACGGTGTGATTTTGATGGAATTAAACGTGAACACCTCAACTGAATAATGCATTACTTTCGGCTTCAATCACACTTACGAACCAATCCCAAGCTGTAGGTTTGCCTTTTGGGGCAGAGGTCAGTGCACAATGGCATCAATGACCAACAAGAATTAACGAGGCTTTAATCACCTGCATGGGCTGGCCAATCACGTAAGCTGCCACTTGCTAAGATTCCAATGTGCTCGTAATTTTTAGGTCAGGATGGCCAAAAAGGACCAGCCCTTCCCCATCTAACAAAGGCCAGAAGTTGAAGGCTTCAGTTTTAGACCAAGAGTCAGCAAGAGGAAGCCACAGAGCTGGTACGGAGTCCTTGTATCTCCCCGTGTAGAAACAACAGGGCCTCTCAGAGACAGAAAAATATCTAGAACTCCCTTTTGAAAGCTGTTACCAATTGTTTCTCCAGTATAGAGTAGCTGTGCTCATAAAGGCCTACCTAATCCTTGTTTTAAAAAATCTTTGGCAGAATTTCAGAGTAATTAATACAAAATAGTAGCATTGCTGACATGAGTGGACCATTCAAAATGTTTCATTTCCTCCTCTCCTCTTACCTCCCAATTCTTTGCCTTCTTATGAAAATTCCCATTTTTCACATTTATCTTTACCTAATGGTTTATGCCTTGCTCTAGCTCTCAGCATGTCTTACTCTATTATAGATTCTTATGGTCCTCTTTTTGTCTGCGTTCTCTCTCTCTGTACTCTCTTCACCTTCCCTCTTTCCTTCTCCCTCTGTCTCTTACACCTTCCTCTTTCCCTCAACTCTCCACGTTTTTTATGCTACTTGCTCCATCTCTGTCTCTTTGTGTGTCTTTGCAAAACTCTCTAGGTTTCCTCACCTCTGACAACTTCTCATACCTCAACTCCCCATGCCCTCTTCCTCCTCAGATGCCCTCATTCCCATAATCTCTTTCACATTCCTGGGCCAAATACTCACCACAATCAAGCCAAGTCCAACAAAGCGTGCGACAATGGCTGTGGTGGCAGCCAGAGAAATGAGGATGATTCCAATGGGCGTCAGGAGCCCAGTGGGCTTCACTGCAGTTACTGAATCTGTTCCCTCAGAGTGAGTGTTGAGATGCTTAGTGGTATAATCCTCTGTGGTTCCTGGGTCTGCAGTGGTGTAGTCCTTGGTGGTCCCCAGGTCTGCAGTGCAAGAGTACACAGTGGTCCTCAGGTCAGCAGTGGTGTGGTCCTTGGTGGTCCCCAGGTCTGCAGTGAAAGAGTCCTCGGTGGTCCCTGGGTCTACAGTGATATAGCCCTTGGTGATCTCTGGGTCATCAGTGGTATAGCCTTTGGTGGTCCTCAGGTCTGCAGTGAAAGAGTCCATAGTGATCCTCAGGTCAGCAGTGGTGTAGTCCTCAGTGGTCCCCAGGTCTGCAGTGAGAGTCCACAGTGGTCCCTGGGTCTGTAGTGAAAGAGTCTTTGGTAGTCCCCCTGTCTGCAATGGTGTGGTCCTCGGTGGTTCCCACGTCTGCAGTGAAAGAGTCCTTGGTGGTCCCTGGTTCTACACTGATATAGTCCTTGGTGATCCCTGGGTCATCAGTGGTGTAGTCCTTGGTGGTCACCAGGTCCACAATGAAAGAGTCTGTGGTTGTCCCCAGATCTGAAGTGGTATAGTCCTCAGTGGTCCCCAGGTCTGCAGTGAAAGAGTCCTCGGTGGTCCCTGGTTCTACAGTAATGTAGTCCTTGGTGATCCCTGGGTCATCAGTGGGATAGTCCTTTGTGGTCCCCAGGTCTGCAGTGGTATAGTCCTCAGTGGTCCCCAGGTCTACAGTGGTGTAGTGCTCAGTGGTCCCCAGGTCTGAAGTGTCATATTCCTCAGGGGTCTCCAAGTGTTCAGTGGTATAGTCTTCAATGGTGCCTGGGCCGTGAATGACATGGTCCTCAGTGGGCCCCAGGTCTGCAGTGGTGTAATCCTCGGTGGTCCCTGGGTCTGCAGTGAAAGAGTCTTCAGTGGTACCCAGGTCTACAGTGGTGTAGTCCTCAGTGGTCCTCGGGTCATCAGTGATGTAGTCCTCAATGGTCCCCAGGTCTGCAGCAAAAGAGTCTTTGGTGGTTCCCAGGTCTGCTGTGGTATAGTCCTCAGGCCCCAGGGCTACAGTAGTATAGTCCTCGGAGGCCCCTGAGTCTGCAGTGGTGTAGTCCTCAGAGGTCTCCAGGCGTTCAGTGGTGTAGTCCTCAGTGGTGCCTGGGGCCTCAATGACGTGATCCTCAATGGTCCCCAGATCATCAGTGATATTGTCCTCAGTGGGCCCCAGGTCTGCAGTGGTGTAGTCCTCAAGGGTCTCCAGGGGTTCAGTGGTGTAGTCCTCGCTGGTACCTAGGGCCTCAATGACATGATCTTCAGTAGTCTCTACATCATCTGTGGGATAGTTTTCTCTTGTCTCTGAGTTTTCAGGGCTGGTCACTGGGTCCTTAGTGGAAACATTTTGGCTTGTTCCTATTCAAAAATAATCTCTTTTAATGTAGATCCCTGATGGACTGTGATCATCTGCTCTGCTTAATATTTACCGTAACTGTCCTTCCCATTCAAATGACATATCTCCGCATATAATGTGGTTGGATTTATTCAAGTTAAGGACCATCTGGTGTTTGGATTTAATTCTGATAAAAAAACATCCCACATGGAATCCTCTTGCACTACAATGTGGACTATCCAGAGTTAAGCTAGGTCCTTGGAAGGTATGATCACCCAGCCTTTGACTCTGCCCTTTCCTGCTCTGGGCTCTCCATGGAACTTTAAAACTGACTCTTTCTCAGCCTCACTCCTGGGCTGGGTTGGTATTTCAGCAATTTGGGTATTCTGACTCCGTGTTTGTGTGTGTTTTCTCTCACCCAGCCATGCCTGGGGCTCCAGTAAACAAACGAGGCAGGAGCTGTGATTCATGTTAGAGATTAAATTCAGGTCACGGCTTGCTGTATGATTTAGAGGGAGACAGCTCTGGGTCAGATCTGGGGCTGCAGTGGCAAAATTAAAGGCAGGTAAGATTCGAGGTGGTTTGGGGTAGGAGGAGTCGTGAGGGACTGTGGGTCCGCTCTGGTTGGAGTTGACAGCAACACTGAGTTGAGTCTAAACAGAAGGAAGAAATGAATCCTCTTCACCTCCCGCCACCCCCACCTGCAGGGCATCAGGACTGACAGCATTTACTCTTATGAATAAATGCAGCCTACATGGCTTATATTTTGGAGTTTTGGGTCTCTCTGCTCAAAACAGTTCCTCCCTATCTGCTGCTGATTCCCCAAATTCCTCTCATAGGGCTCAAATCTTCCATTTTTCAAAAAGAATTGAAATGCAGAAACTTAAATAAAGTGTAATTAATCAAAAGTAGAGCATTTCCTTAAAAGAGGATGTGAGAAAGAGAATGAACAGGACCCTCAAAACCCTGCTTCCTTGTGATGGGGAGTTGGTGGCAGATACCAGGGTCTGGAATCTCCCAAGTTTCACCCATTTATTCCATACCTTGGCTCAAGACTGGCCCTGCCTGAGTCCCAAGAGATTCCTTCTCCAGGGAGCCCAACCCCCAGCTCTCCAGGCCCTGGGGAACTTTTGCATCTTTCTCTCGAAAATCAGTTCACTCACCCAGGTCCAAACACCTTAGCAGAAGCAGCAGCAGCAGCAGGAGAAGGGATGTGGCAGAGCGTTTCCTTCTTTTCATCTCAAAGAATCCACACGGGCTGGAAGCCAGAGAAGCTTTTCCTCCCTCCTTCTCTCTAGTTTTTCTGTCTTTCCTTCTCCTTGAGCCCACAGAGGCTGTGAGATTTATATGTGCTGCTGCCCAGGGAAGCTAGGACTCCTGGGTCTTCCTTCTTGCAAGGAGGAGCACCTTATTCCATTACTCTGTCAATCTAGGGAAGAGGATCTGACACAGAGGAGTGGCAGAGCGGACGAGAGATGTCACAGGTGTAAGAAGGGGATCTTGGCTCTGGCCCAGGGCCCAGAGATGAGCAGTAACAGGGAATCAAGCTTGTCAGTGTGAGTGGCATCATTTTCTGATGCAGAGTCCTAGATGAAAACTGGTCTCTACACAATGTCCCAGTGCTCCGAGAGGGCCTTGGACTTCCTTTTCCATGGGTGGGAGAAGACCAAGGAGGGTATGTGCCAGGGCTGCCTGGGGGAGTAGCGCATGGTTAGAGGAGAGCTAGATGTCAGAGGTCTTAGAGCACCTGGGTCCTTAACAGGAAGGAGGAGAATTGATGAGGGGGCATAAACACCCAATCTCTCTACCTTAAAACTGCCCTCTTCTCTTAAGCATCCATCCAACTCCTTTTCAGTGGTTTATCTCCAGCCCGCAGATTTCCCTCCTTGCTCCTGCTACTTGAGGGCCCTCAGCCCACCAAGCCTTCCTCAATTACTAGATGAAATTAGTTCCCCTCCAAAGGTCAGGTCAGGCCTGGAATGAGAACGCCCATATTCCTTCCTTCTCTGACTCCCATCCCTGTCTCATTCAACATTGTCCAGAAAATCATAGCTGGTTCTTGTTTTCATTCAGAGGCAGGAAGTTTCCTGCGATCTGTGGGGCCTCTCTCTTTCCCAGTGGCCTCTTAAGAGGAAGAGGAACTCGGGAGTTACAGGAGGGCTGGGACCGTGTCCCCCTCTCAGATGGCAGCTGATTCTCTGAAAGACAATTGAATGAATGGCCACTTTACGAAATATAATTGATTACTTCAACTACTAATTTTATTTGAATGTATTAAATATTTTCAAGAATAATATTATTTGGATGGATTAAAAAAGTATTTGTATGTACTTAACATAACCAATGAATATATTTTAAAGGACTATCATAAAGAAAAGATACTTTTTAAGTCAAGAGGCACAATTTAAACGTTGTAAAATTCACCTTTTTACATGTACAGGTCTTTTTGTTCTGTTTTGTTTTAAAATTTTTTATTTTGAGATAATTTTAGACATATGGAAGAGTTGCAAACATAGTACAGAGAGTTTCCATATATTCCCTATGTCAACATCTTACATAGTATAATTATGTTTATAGAAACTAAGAAATTAACATTGGTATAATACTCTTAACTAAACTACAGAATTCATTCAGATTTTGTGTTTTCCCGTTAATGTCCTTTTTGTGTTCCAGATCCAATCCAGGATTCCACATGGCGCTTACTCATCAGGTCTCGTTAGTCTCCAACCTGTGACAGTTCCTCTGTCTTTGTCTTTCATGATGTTGATTCTTTTGAAGAGTACTGGTCAGACATTTTATAGAATGTCCTGCAACTTTGGTTTGTTTGACTTCTTATCATTAATTTGATTTCTTATGATTAAATTGGGGTTATAAATTATTGAGTAGGCTACCACAGAGAGGATGTGCCCTTCACAGTGCGTCGTATCAGAGAGGCCATTATGGGTAATGTCAACCTTGATCACTCAGTTGAGGTGGTGTCTGACAGGATTCTCCATGGTAAAGTTTCTGCTTTTCCCTTTGCAAATACTAAATATTTGTGCAGAGATATTTTGAGACTATGCAAATATCCTATTTTTGCTTAAACTTTCACTCACTAATTTTGGCATTCATTGGTATATCTTGCCTGCAGCAATTATTACTGTGTGGTTGTAATGGTGTCCCACATTCCTTCCCTTTTTGTTAACTGGAATTCTTCTGTAAGAAAAATTTGTACCTTCTCCCCAGTCTGTTTGTTCAGTTGTTTATATCAGTATGGACTCATAGATATTTATTGTGTTCTGTGAGTATGATCCAGCACTATCACTATTTATTTTGTTGCTCCAACTTTGTCCATTGGGCACTTTTCAGATTGGCTCCAGTACCTTTTTAATTTCCTCCATTCGCTTTTTATGGTATTTTCCTACATTCTAGCATCACAAGATGCTCCATGCTCATTTTGTATTTTCTCTGCCAAGGCACTGGAATCAATCATTTCTCCATGCAGCTCTCGTTCTTTTTCTTAGAGAATAGTATTTGGAAACCAAGATCTGGGCACTAGGTGTGCTCATTGCTAATGGGGTGTCACTGCTTCTTGTCCCTTGCAGAAGTTAGAGATAGGAAAAAAAAAATATATATATATATATATATATATATATATGTATACTAACTCACAGATAAACACATATCTGTATTTACTTTGTAATTATCTGTCTGTATATATATAAAACACAAGCATGAGTCCATTTTGATAACCTCCAGCTCCAATCTAGCAACAAAGAGTTCATTCTAGACTCTCCCCTTTCCTTATTTGTTACTTCTTTCTCTGCCTGGCTCTCAATATCTACAATATTTCTATTTATTTGTTCAACCTTAGTAAAGACATAGTGGTTTCAGAATTGCTAATCCATACCCATGTGAGAAACAAATTTACCAAGTAGAGTACAGTGTTTGTGCACAGTTCTTTTTGTCTTTGGCCTTATAGTCAAAACACTGATTTTCAGGGGCTGGCCTGGAGGCACAGCAGTTAAGTTCGAACGTTCCCTTTCGGCGGCCTGGGGTTTGCCAGTTGAGATTCCAGGTGTGGACCTACACACTGCTTATCAAGCCATGCTGTGTAGGCGTCCCATATATAAAGTAGAGGAAGATGGGCACAGATGTTAGCTCAGGGCCAGTCTTCCTCAGCAAAAAGAGGAGGATTGGCAGTAGACGTTAGCTCAGGGCTAATCTTCCTCAAAAAAAAAAAAAAACCACTCTTTTTCAAAGTTACTTAGGTCAGCATCTTCTTCCCCAACCCCTTCAGGGTGGTTATGTGATTCATTTGTCAGAGTCTGCATTCCACTTCTCCCCCCACTTCCTGGTTGATTTGCTAATTTCCATACAGTAAAATTCACTCTCGGCAGTGTACAGTCTACGGATTTTGATGAATCGTGTATTCATCATGCTGAAATATTTCATTGCCCCCAAAACCCACCATGCTGTCCGTCTAAAGTCAACCCTTCCACCAACTCCCAGATCCCAGCAAAACAGATCTGGTTTCTGTCCTTATAGTTTTACCATTTCCAGAACATCATATGAATGGAATTACATAGTCTATAGCCTTATTGGTTTCACTATAATCTATATATTATTCACAGAAGTAATATTTGTAATTATTCATCATTCAAGAATAAACTATTTTTCTTGTATATATTCTTGGATAGAGTCTTTCATATGAACATTTTTATAAATAAATATATTTTTCTTGAGTATATTCTTACGATAAAACCTTTCATAATCAAGAAGATATTCTCCAGTCTCCCTCCTTCCTGTCCTCCAGTCTCTAGATGCAGCAGGAGATTATTATTTAAAGGAAATAAGAAAATTCAAACAATTAGTCATTTGATGAATTAGCTTTAAGAAAATTGTCTAGAGCTCTTGCCATATATACAAATATAGAATAATTACATCGTTCACCTGAAACTAAGACAGTGTTATACGTCAATTATACCTCCATTAAAAGAAAAATCCTTACTATGTGGAAAGATATTCAGTACAAAGGAGTATCTACTTAAAACCAAGAACTAGCATTCTCCGTAATTGAGGAAAACATTAGAGATGTTGTCTTTAAAAACAGAAACAAAATTTAAATGCCCATTATCACTGTTTACTAATTAATACCACATTTCAGATTCTTGCAAATGCAATGACACAAATAATTTTCAATTTAGACACTTAAATAATTTAGACACTTAAATAATATTAGAGAGGAAAAAGAAAGTGTTAATTTCAACAATAACATTGTACACAAAATAATTTTTAAACCATCTATAAAATTATTGAAGTTATTAAGAGTTCAGCAAAGTAGTCAGTGATAAGCTAAATATATAAATCTATTGTATCCCTCCTTAAAAGTAGTCAGAAATTAAAATAAAAACGATTTATTCATACCAACAACAAAAACATAAAATACTAAATGAATGCAAAATTTACATTAAATTGTGAATAAAAATTCTGGAAAGAAAAGAATAAATAAAAAAAAGAAAAAGAAAAAAATTACCTAAAGCTGTTAGATGAGGACCTCCCTAAAAAAAAGACTTTTAGTAAAAGTCACTGTGGAGTCTGGAGATAGAGAATTTTTTTTTAAGTGCTAGGCGGAAATCTCTTGAAATTCACTTTTCTTCTTGATTCTCATTTCCACATTTTTGTGGTCTTGGATGTGTCTGTCTGTCTGTCTGTTTGTTTATTTGCTGGGACATTATAACAACCTCTGGACTCCAATCCTTACTGGATCCCAGCCACTATTTTCTACTCGCTCAGGTGACCAGAATGTTGTTGCTTGGGAAAAAAACTTTTTTTCCCCGAAACACCTTAAAATGATTTGTTGGCTTCCTGTTGTACAGGGTGAAATCTCTCCTCCCTGGTGTGGCATTCAAAGCCATACAGTTAACCCTCTGGCCTCATCTCCCTGTGCTGTCCTCTCCAGTCCCACAGCTCTTTGGATCATTCACTGGCCACACCGCGCCTCGTCTTGCACAAGGTGCTCGCTTGCCTGGCATGTTACCTTCTCCTCCTCGTAAATGCCTGCTCACTCTTTGTAATCCAAGTCAAAGTCTTCTTCTATGTGTCAGCTCCTGCTCTCCTTGGCCAAGTTATGTTTCCTCCTGGACTACTTTCATTTAAAGGATTTGATGCATTGATCTAAACCAATCTACAAGTCTATTTCCTTTACCAATCTGTGACCTACACTTTCATCCTTGTTTCTCCAACTTCTCGGGACCTAGTGCCAAGCAGGCGCTCAGTAAATACAGTGAATGGATGAACAAAGAAACGAGAGAAATTTTAAGATAAAAGGGTGTAAACTATTAAAGCTGAAGAGGAGATAACTGATAGACTAGTTACTGCCTTCAAGGATGGAGATTACTATATAGTAAAAAAACCACCAAACTGTTACACAGCTTTTATTTTTTGAGGTAAAATTTACACACAGTGAAATGCACATATCTTAAGTACTCAGTTAGATGAGTTTTGACTGATGTATTTACCTGTGTAAACAACAGCCCAGCCAAGACATAAAACATTTCTATCATGCAGAAAGTTCTCCCTTCCTAAGAATTCTTACCTTCCTGGGAAATCAGTGATCTGATCTCCATCACTGTAGATTAGTTTGCCTATTCTTGAATTTCATACAAATGGAATCACAAATGGAACCTACTCTTTTGCCTTTGGCTTCCATACACACAACTTCTAAAACTGTTTTGTTAACAGTGTTGTAAAATGTACATGGAGAAACAGCTTTGACCCTGTTAGGAAAGTTCTGGCAAAGATCAGACTATGAGAACCACAGAAGCTGAAGGGACTCAGCAGGGTTAAGGCAAGTGATTCATTCTCGGCAAGCAGGAGTCAGGGGAGCGCGTGGTGTCAGTGGAGCAAGTTGCACCAGAAATCTTGACCAGGCTGGGGCTTCGGTAAGAGCGCTGCACTGACACCCCAGTTTTGTGTCCTTGTTCTGAGACCTGGTTTTGCAGGGGCTACTGAGAGCCTACTGGGAGCTGGGCCTGCCGTTGCAGAAATAGGGGGCACATTCTTCCAGGACAGCTGTTGGGGCTGGGAGCCCACAGGAGAGAAAAGTGGCAACTCACCCCTGTCCTTCCAGTGAAGAATCCAAACCCAGAGCAGTCATGAGTGGCCAGGGAATGTGGCCACACCTGGGGGTAGCCCCATTAGGAATTCCTCCTCTGCCTCACAACATACGTGATCACCACCCCCTCTTCATGCTCTAAGCTCACACAGAGATTGTTTTCTCGTCGTGCAACACAAATCTGTAAAGCCCAGCACCTGCCTACCCCCACCTTTCCTGATTCCATCCTTCCATCAGCCCAGAGGTCTCAAGGGAATGCTGACAGAAGGGGGAAGAAAATGGGGCCGATATAAAGTCTCTGCATTTTCCTCTAAGGATTTGAGAGCTGGGAGAACACAGGGAAAAGGGATCGTTAGGACATAGGGAACCTCTATTCACAGCAATAGGTAAACACACACCCACAGAGTCTGGCTCCCACATATATTAAATGCATTTATTTAATAATTTAGTCGCTGCTACAGCCTTCCTTTTCTGGGCTGGAAAAACCAGGCGGGAGGGAGGAGTGTAAGAGGCTGAAGCAGAGCTGGGAGGAGCAGCCCTGGGGGTCAGTGGAGGGAAACTCAGGCCCTGTGGCCTCCAGGTCAGCTCCACCCCTCTGAGGACCGAGATGCCTCTGCCTTCAAGGACACGCAGGGCCACTGTGTCTCCCAGGCAGCTCCATGCCTGCAGGAGGAGACTGGCCTCCTCTGGAGTCAGTTACTTTCGCCCTTGACCCATCTTGGGCTCCATAATAGCCGGGAGGGCACGGACGAGGGTTCGGGCCGTGAGGGTGGTAGAGACCCACATTGAAGAGGTTTCTTAGGCACAGAGAGTTTCTCTAGAAAACAAAAGGATGAATAGTTTCTGAGTTATGCTCCCTTCTTCCAGTGCTCTCCAATCCCAAGCACCCCACTTTCCTGCCGGCACTCTCCCTCCGCATTGCTTCTTTTGGTCCCCTTCTTCCCTCATTGCTTTCCTCTGACTGTATCTTGGCTTTTCTGAGCCTCAGCTTGCTGGCTCTAACCCGTTGTTTCTCTGTCTTGTCATGTAACTCTTTCCTGATTTCTCATTCCCTTTGATTCCCACAGTGACACTGCTCTCTCTACCCTAGCTCCTTCCTCAACTTTCCTGCACTCTTTCCCTCAGGAAAAGGAATTCTTCCACATCTGGCACTCACGAAATGGAAGAGGAGCCCAGTGAAGAGAATCACAGCCATTGCAACCGAGGCCAGAGTGATTAGGGCGACTTCCCACGGCCTCAGGCATCCGTTAGGTTTTTTCTCATTCCCTGGAGGAGCACTACTTGTGCTGGTGACATTGGAGGTTGTAGCTGTTTTGTTAGTTCCACTGGACGGTGTGGTTGATCCAGGAGGTGTGATAACGGTGGTCTCGCTGGGCGGTGTGGTCGATCCAGGAGGGGTGGTGGCGGTGGTCCCACTGGATGGGGTGGTCGATCCAGCAGGGGTGGTGGCGGTGGTCCCACTGGACGGGGTGGTCGATCCAGCAGGGGTGGTGGCGGTGGTCCCACTGGACGGGGTGGTCGATCCAGCAGGGGTGGTGGCGGTGGTCCCACTGGACGGGGTGGTCGATCCAGCAGGGGTGGTGGCGGTGGTCCCACTGGACGGGGTGGTCGATCCAGCAGGGGTGGTGGCGGTGGTCCCACTGGACGGGGTGGTCGATGCAGGAGGGGTGGTGGCGGTGGTCCCACTGGACGGGGTGGTCGATCCAGCAGGGGTGGTGGCGGTGGTCGCACTGGACGGTGTGGTTGATCCAGGGGGTGTGGTAGAGGCGGTCCCACTGGATGCTGTGGTTGGTCCAAGGGAGATGATTATAGTGTTAGCATTGGAAGTTACAGCTTATTAAGAAAGGATGGCTGGTTAGTTCCATAGGAAATTTTGTTTGGTTCTGCAATTACCACTACTAACAACAATAATAACAACTATCATTTACTGAGTGTTCGCTATGTTCCAGGCATTGTGATAAGTGCCATGTATGAATTAGTACTTCAAATCCTCACAATAGGTCCATGAGATAGGAATTGTTATTACTCCCATTTTATAGATGGGGAAATCGAGGTTTCAAGAAGTTAAGCAACTGGTCCCAGGTTAGAGAACTAGCAGGTATGGAAGAGGGATTTAAATCAAGGCAATCTGACACTAGAGCCAGCCCTTAACTCATATGCTATTCCACATCCGAGGTATGGGGAAGTCATATGACCTGGGGTCCCAAGAGGATGGTGTTGTTATTCCTTCTCTCACTATTCATGATACTCTCCAGAGAAAGAATGGAAAAGAGGAAGTTGAAGGGCTCATGTGCACACATTGAGCAGCTCTCCAAACAAAATTGTATCCTTCTTGTAGGGGAGAGATAATCAAGGCGAATCAGTTTCAGAGGGGACAGTAATGTGCATTTTTACTACTATCAGGTAATTCTTATGTACACAAAAGTTTCAGAGACACCAATTATGGGACCCCACATGGCCTTGGCACATTGTTTAGCAAAGAACTAGCCACACGTACCTCGAAGAAATAAGATCTCCCAGGACTCAAGGAAGGGGCTCAACCTCCTTGGTTAGTGAGTTAGAGTCAAGGTGAGACTGGTGCTCTTTCCTTCTATTTCAGGCCTATTTTCTACCCTGTTCTGATTTTCCATTGCAATAATAACCAAGCACTTGGCCCCCCAGATGCCTAACTACCCTCACCTGATATATGGCTTGTTTTTCTACTGGGACGTGAGTGTTCTTCCCCACACCCTCTGCCTGTGTTCTTTTCTTAGTGTTGTCTGGACCAAGATAAAAATTGCAAACTTAGATTTGGGGGAAGAATTTTAAAACCTCTTGTTAATGCCTCTGATTAGGGTTAACTAATCCTAAGATAAACTAAGTGAGAAGTTGAGATGAAAATCTGGCCTGTGGAGAGGGAATAGATTTATTTTGTGTTGTTCAGGGGCATAAAACAAATGAGTCAAAGCCATGGTGGAGCCGATTCTAGAGAAAATTAAAGCTGTGAGAATGTGAAACAGCACACCTCCACATGTTTAATTAGAGGCTAGCTGACCGCTGTCAGAGATGTTGGAAGGGGATCCCTACTTACTGTGGGGTCAGACATTCACTTTAAGATCCCTTCTAACTCTAATGCATCTCTATTTAGGACTGATTTATTACAGAGGAAATAGGCAGACTTCTGGACAGAAAAGTTGCTACTAGGAAAAGAATGGAGAACAAATCCTGGGTTGGTCTGGAGAAAACAGTGCAAAATAATGATCCCTACCCCTTTGATGAGAGTGAGAGCTAACAGTACAGCGTGTGCATCCCAGGAGTTGTCAACATTCTCCCCAAACCCAACTCAAACTCCAAGATTATCCTCTTTTGAACAAAATCACTCACCATTTCCTAAAAGTAGAAGGTGAAACAATAGCCAGCGTGAAGGGGAAAATGTCTTCATCTTGAAATAATCTGCCTGCAAAGCCTGGAAGAGAGGGCTCCTGAGTCCCAGATATGATTAAGGCCTAGAAGGGAAAGAAAAAAAAAAAAACAAACAAGGGTCTTAAGAAAGAAGAGTCTCAAGGTGGAGATCTGAGGCCCAGAATGCTGAGGGTTTAGATCTCCAAAGAATGGGTCTTCAACCAGAAGAAAACACCAGTATAGGGGACCTCGGGCTGCAGAGTTGGCAGGTTGGATGCCTGGTCCTTTAGGCTCTCTTCCACAGAATGTCACCTCTTTCTTTCTCTTTCAAAGAAGGCCTTTATAGCATCATCTGGGTTGGGCAGGGGCTGGACATGTGGCCTGTTGTTCTTCCAGCTGTGAGAAGATGACAGAATACCTGGACTCAGAGAGGAGGGGCACAGAGGCCGGGAGGTACTTGAGAGAGGAGGATGACATGATTCCAGTAGGCAGAACCTTGGAAGGGACATGAAGTAGGACAGTTCAAGGGGATCAAGTTGTCAAAGTGGAGGGGACCCACCCTCTGAGGCAGGGATCAGGCTGAAAATCTGTTCTAGCTCAAGAGCTCATTTCCTGGATTAGAAATCCTGAATGCATGCGATAGCTGGACGGGAGCAGGGGTGTGAGAAGGAAACTCCAATGAACAGAACTTAACGGGAAGGACACATAAAGTGAGATTCAGTGTGAATGGGAACTGGGGACTGGACCTCTGGGCGCTGCTGAGCATGGAGCGGGCATGCAAAATACATCTAAAATGGGGAGGGAAGAGAGACTCAAGGCTAGACTCGGGGGTCTCTGGGGCATGGGAGGTGGGAGTGGGGAGAGTGGGGTTGTTGGGGAGATGAGACCAGTGGTGTGCTGGTGTGAGTGCATGTCTGTCTACGAGGGCCCAAAATTATTAAATTTTCAGGATTTTTTGCAACATAGCGGCCATTAAAAATTATATTAGCTTAGGGGCTGGCCCCGTGGCTGAGTGGTTAAGTTCGCGCGCTCCTCTGCAGGCGGCCCAGTGTTTCGTTGGTTCGAATCCTGGGCGTGGACATGGCACTGCTCATCAGACCACGCTGAGGCAGTGTCCCACATGCCACAACTAGAAGGACCCACAACGAAAAATATACAACTATGTACCGGGGGGCTTTGGGGAGAAAAAGGAAAAAAATAAAATCTTAAAAAAAAATTATATTAGCTTACAATGAACTAAATCACATTAAAAACAAAGGTAGAAGTATTCAAAACTCACCTTTTTCTAATTATTTCAGCACACTTTACTATTATCTATGCTCATGATGTTATGTACATCTATTGTATCTGTCTTGTGGAAATACTATATATTGGTGTGTTGCCCATCTCTTCCCAACGCCACGTTCAGTGATGTCATATTGGTAACTTGAAATCAGCTATGGTAGGTGCATTTGCACCACAGAAAATCAGTTGTTAAACATTCACCAGCACACACACAGGATGGGACTTTTGGAGAGTAATGGCAACTGGAGAAAGATGTTTCTGCTTCCGACTCTCCTTGAGAGGGTACTCCTCTTTTGTTTTTGAAGGATTCATAGGAACTTTTCCACCCAGGGGAACTTCAGCTGGTTCTTCTCATCAGTGCCATGTGCCGGACAAGCTGAGTGATCAAGGAAGTACCTACCCTTGGGACACTGCCCATCTGCCGGGGAACTGAGGGCTTTCAGAACAATCTTGTTTAGACACTGGATGAGGCCAGCGGAAATCATACAAAGGCAGCTGACCAAGGAGGATAGAACAAAGACAGTAATGGGCTAAAGGGTTGGCAGCTCCTTCATCCACAGTTCATGGCAAAAAATTAGGGATGGACTCTATGGGAGCTTTAATTTTATATTATGTATAATCAAAACAAGCTGTATCCACCCCTTCTAGAAACCTGGCAAGGATTCCTGGCAGAGGAACCATTTCAGATTGTTTAGATGTTGGGATGAAAGAATATTGATGGCATGTGAGGCCTGATGAAAGTGGGCCGACAAGCAGGAGATGGTGGGGGAATTACCCCACAAATATTTAGCGATTGCTCACTGTGTGCTGGACGTTGTACTTCAATGAACAAAACTGTATTCCTTTGGAGTTTATATCCTAAGATAGGGAAGAACTGTGAATGACTGGGTTCTAGAAGTGGGAAGAGAATGGGCTGTGGTAAGAGAAAGAGGGAAGGAACCTAGATTCTAGGATGCCTTGAGAAAGGGCTGGGAAGTTATCTGCCCACTGTCTGTGATGGGAAGAGCCATGTGGGGGACGGATGACCCATGTGGTCAGTAACAAGTAGGTACTGAGATCTCAGTACCCTGCTCTAAGGGTAAAAATCCCAATAACATTTCTAAGTAGAAAGACATTTTTCTTTCTAGAATGAGCTGGAGTTAGAGAACTGGTTTTACAGTGCCGGTTTGCTCACTTATCAGCTATTTTTCTGAGTTACAGGTTTCGCATCTACTTTGTGGGAATTATAATCTGAACTTCAAACGGCTGTTGTGAGGACTTGATGATGGCTTCTATAAAAGCTCTTAGCATAGTGCTCGGCACATGGAAGTCGTTTAGGAACAAAGGACAATAGCAAAACAGACACAAAGTTAAAAAGACAATCATTTCATGTGGATGCCACATACATTAATGAATTTTTATTTCTTAGAGTGTCAGGTAATTTTCTTTTTAGTCACACAACATCTAGAGGAGACACAAAAAAAGGGAGGAAGACTCTTCTCAAAGACAAAGTCAAGCTCTGAAGGGCAACGGAATGACCCGGATGGAGGGAGGATGGGAAAGCAGGTGCCTCGAGTATAGTCACTGTGGCCATCCCCACCCTCATCAAGGGCCAGCAGCCTCCTTGATCCTGAAAATTCTGAGTGGTGGGGACAGCTCAAGGAATATGCTTGCTTGAGATCATTTCTAAGCCTCATGAAGCTGTGGGTCCCTTCCAAAACCACACTTTGCTTGAACTGTAGCCTTGCTGATCAGACATCGAAAGTCTTTCCATGGCCTCCCGAGTGGACGCCTCGATGACTTGTCCCATGATCACCTTCATGACCATGGTCTGATTCATGGTCCACATTATAGCTTCCTTCATGGCCAAGGCCAAAGGCCCCTCCACAACTCAGTTTATTGTTGAGGCTACAGGATAATGGACCCAGGCCTAGGTCACAGGTGTAACAAGTGCCAATGTTTCTCAGGGGCAAATGAGTATCCCTCTAAAAGAGAAAAATGCAACTATTTTCAAAGATTAATCCTTCTCTCCCATTTCACAACGTACCTCATTGACTAAAATCACAGACTTTCACTTTTTTTGGAGGATCCATTTTAAAAAATGTTTTCCTAACCTCTTTACTTTTTTTGTCTCTCTCTTCATATCCTGTTGTGTTATTCTTTATTTCTCTCTTTAAGAAAACAGTAAAACAAGCAAAAATCAAATAAAATAATGATCTTATTGTGCCTATGTATTCCCATTTACTGTGCTGTACCAATAAAATATGGTGGAACTTACAAAGCAAAAATAAATCAACATCCCAGTGTTCAGGGGGATAGACTCCCATCAACGGACAGGAAACAGCCATTGTAGTAACTAAGTAAATGTGTGTTTGTGAGACCAGGAATAAACAGTTCTAGATGAGCCACGGTTTTGAAATCATCATACAACTTCGCAGTTAAGAGCATGAATTCCTGAATTTAAAAGACCCCGGGTTGAGTTCTAACTCTGCTATGTGCTCTTCAGTAAGTTACTTAACCTCTCTATGCCTTCTTGTGTATGAAATGTGAATAGTGTCCTGTACATAAATGATGTCCTTGTATATGAAACAGAAATAATAATAACTCTTCCTCATAGGGTTGTTGGAGGGATATAATGAAGTAGCAAATGTAAAATACACAGTATCTGGCACAAAGTAAGTGCTTAATAAATATTAACTACCATTATTATTGCTATTACCTTTTGGTTTTGAATAAGAGAGTGCCAGCATGCTTAGGAGAAAACTAGTAAATGTGAGTCTGTATTTTGATGCAAATTGAGGACAGTTAGAATTTAAAAGTAAAGAAACCATTTATAGTTGGAGTGGCCTTCATCATTTATAAAGTATCTCCCAACAACAAAAAAACATGAAACTAAAAATTCAGAACAAGAAGAAAATACATTGGAATAGGAGATGAAGTCCAACCGAAATTCTGAATGCAGATCCAGGCCTGGACTAGGGGCAGCTCTCAGCCTGCAGAGGAATGTTGGAGAGTTGGCGAGCCCTGGCTGAGACCTGGAAACCTCAGCATTTCATTTGGCTACTGGTCTCGTGTCTCCCATCGTCTCTGGTTTCAGCCCCTGTTATTCTGCCTTGATATTGCCACAAGTTCCTGTGGGCCAACTTGGTTCAGCCCCACGAAGAAGATGCAAGCACAGTTTTCACCCTCAGTGGGACAGAAACATCAAAGGGAAGGGATTGTGTTCCTTCTTGGAGTGAACTTGGGAATCCAAAATTAGAGTGAGGGGTAGAACCCAAAGGGAAGCCAGGGTGGCATACTTGGCCCTCTCTCCTTTGCATCTAGAAAGGCCCTTTTTGGTGCTAAAGTTTGGGAGTCTTTGAGCTTTGTCCCCTTTATTTCCTCATCTCTGTATTTCCCCATTCCCCAACCTTCCCTCCTGTATTTTTATCTCCTTTCTCTCTCTCTCTTGTTTTCTGCTTCACTCTTCTCCGCTTGTCTCTATAATATGTTATGCTTTCTGTCTCTGAGTGTCTTTTCTTATTTTTTGATTCTGACAATCTCTACCTTTCATCGCAATTATGAGATCTGTAAGTGACACTATTTCCATGCATTCCCCACACACACCCCAACTCATGATCTATAGTCACCGACAGCATCCTTATTAACCAGTCAAAATACCCACCAGGCAAAATCCAAGTCCTACTGACAGAACAATAGCAGCTGAAGCCAGAGAAAAGAGGATGATGCCCCAGGCTATAAATATCTCGGTCTTACCACTGTCACTGGAGTGCGGCTCACACTATGTGAGCCCCGGAAATGACCAGGTCTGCTTCACGGGTGCTTTCATTGAGTCCAGTGGTGGTGATTGTTTCAAGGGTAGATCCTGTTCCATGACTAGAGGGTGTATGTGTCCCTGGGCTAGTGGTGCCTGAAGCAGGAATGGTTGTGCCTGCCTCAGTGGGGGCTGTGCCCAGGGCAGAGTGTGATGTTCCAGCCCCAGGAGTAGCATTGATGCCTAGGGCAGGGGTGGCAGTTTCTGTTCGAGAGCAGGTTGTGCCTTAAGATGTAGTGCTTACATATATTCCCATGGGGGCTGTGCCTCGGCCAGAGGAGATCTTCATCTTCCAGGGCTGCTATCACCTGAGACAGGAGTGGTCCCCGGGCTGGAGGGGATGAGATGGAGGGAGCTGTGTCTTTCTCGTGATGACTAGATATAGACTTAGGGATGTGCTTGCACCAATGGCAGTTGTGCCCATTCAGAGGCTGGTGTTGCTTTTTCAGTACTGGATGGTCCTTGGGCAGAGGTTGTGGTTCCTGTTCTGATGATAGTGGTGTCTAAGGGTAGATATGCTCAATCCAGGGTGGTTGTGTCATGGACAAAAGCAGTTGTCCTTGTTCTCTCAATGGTTATGTCTAGGACTAGGGTGGTTGTGCCTATCTTGGTAATGGTTAGACTTTGGATGGAAGAGACTGATCCTACTTCAGTAGTGGCTGATTCTTGGGAAGAGGTGATGGTACCTGTTTTGAAAATGGTGGTGTCTGAGAAAAGGAAGACATGCCTGACCCAGGGGTGGTTGTGCCTTGGGTGAACGTTGTTGCACAGTTCCCATAGTGGTTGTGCTTAGGACTAAGTATTAAGATGGTTGTGCCTGTTCCAGGGGTGGTTGTGCCTTGAGTAGAAGTTTCTGTGCCTGTCTCAGTGGTTGATGATCCTTAAGCAGAGTGATTGTTCCTCTTCCAGTGACGATGGGGTTATCCCATCCTGGGACGAGTGTGTACGTGCCTATGCCTTGGGCAAAAGTTGTGCCTGTTCTGATGGTGGTTGTACCTTGGCGAAAGGTGGTCACTTTTGTCCTAGTGCTGGCCTTCTCTGAGTCAGGGGTGGCTGATTCTGTTCTAGGGCTGGTGGTGACTGAGATGGAGATGATCGGAGATGGGCTTGGATTTGAGCAGTAGTGGTTGTGCCTATTTCTTTGGTGGATGATGCTTGGATGGGGCAGATGGTGCCCATTCCAGGGACAGTAGCACTTGAGACCAGAGTGGATGTATCTGCTCCAGAAATACTTGTGCCCTGGGCAGAAGAGCTAGCGCCCACCAGTGGGGGTGGTTTCTAGGTCAATCGAGGTTGTTTCTATTCCGGTGCTGTTCTTCTCTGAAACAGGACTGCTGGGTTTTGTTCCGGGGTTGGTGGTGAACAAGATGGAAGTATCTGTGTGTGTCCTAGTGGAGACTGTGCCTTGGGCAGAAGTGGTTGTTTCCTTCTTGGGGGTAGCTCCTGCTCCAACCACGGTATGTGAGATGGGGAGGAAGTGCCTGCTGTGGTGGCAGACAGTGTTGGGGCCAGTCTCAGTTCCAGTGTAGAAGCAGGAAGAGGCTCTGGTTAAGGAGACCAGGAGCAGTGCAAGATAGTGGGAAGCAAAAAAGCTCCTAAAATCCTCTTCATTCAACCTAAACTTTTTCTTTAACTTTTCCCTCATCTTTTTTTAAAAATTTCATTTGACAATGGAGATAAAGAGGCTATATGTGAGCTAAAGTAGTCTATAATTTCTAAGACTTGAATGTCGTTGAATTCCAGTAGTGATGGGAGTCAGCTAAACCTGTGCACCCATCAGCTGGGCCCACAAAGGAGGCCTAGTTTGGTTTTCCCTCAGGCTAATTGCACTCACACCACCCTGGCTCCTGGTGGGAACCCTCAGGGATTATTAGGAGTAATGATCTGAAATTAGACAGCACTTAAAGGAAATATTATCACTTGCATTGCCTTTTGATGTGGGCCTGGTACTGATTTGGAATTGAGGATGCATTAAATCTGAGATTTTCCAGTTCAGTATAAAACATGCATCCATCAGCTCCTGCAATCCAGGATACCCGGAGAAGTGAAACCCAGTCCCTGCCCCAGTCAGGTGCATGGCTGGGGATGAGGAAAACGAATTTGCTTCAAGGTAAAGGTAAGATCAGTATGGTGGTCTGAGTGGGGTCAGTTCTCAATTTTGCATACATGGGCAAAAGAATGTAATCATCATTGCTTCTGGAAAAGGAATGAGAATTTTGGGACATGAGGCCTGACACAAGGGGCCCTTTCTCCTTTAGACTTTCTGTGGTCTCCATGTTCTTTTCTTTGATAAACCAGTAATTCATTTACCAGGTCCCAGGAGGCCAAAGAGAAGCAACAACAGGAACCAGAAGGCACAAGAGAACTTTCTTCTCTTCATCTTGATAAAATTACCTGGGAGAATGCCTGGGTTCCGAAGGAAGGATGGCTGCAGAGGAGAGACAGGACCAGATGCCTAGGGTCTCCGAATGAGAGAGGTAAAGGCCAGCCAGAGCCAGTCCTGGGAGGAGAGCAGTAGGTGGGGTAAGCATGGGGGTGGTGGGGAGCCAGGGGCTGAGAGAGCCAGACCCCTGGGAACCATAAAGCACACTACACTCTGTCTTCTTATTTTTCTTCGTTTTATCCACCTGATTAGAGACATTTATAGTTGCCACTGGGTAAAGGAAGCCAGTATTTCTAGGGTCCCCTCCCCTGGGAAGAGCAATTCTGGGATGGGCAACGTGGTTGTTTCGGACTGAGAGAGGTGGGTGGGTACCTTTTTGTTTGGAGAGAGGCGTCTATGGTGGTGTTAGGGGAGAAAGGAGAGAGTCAGCCCTCTCCCCTCTGGAGAGAAGCAACGGGAAGGAAAGCAGAAGAGGGACAGCAAAACTGTCAGATTTGAGGACACCCATCATTCGAGCCAGAGATGAGCAGAAACCTATTTTCCCCGGTATGCATCATCTCTAGAGCAGGAGGAAGGTGGGAAGTTAACTGGTCTAAAAGTCAGTGGGTCCCTGTTCTATGAAAGCTGGGGATTTGGAAGGCATGAGTATCACTACCCTAAAGATGAGATTTTCTTGGAATATTGGTTTCTAAAGTCCAGGCAGCACGTGGCTCTGTGGGCAATCCTTTCTGCAGCCTCTCCAAGTGTGGGGTAGGTGGCAATGAGTGCTGGAGCTGGCTCATACTGGCTTGCAGGAGCTGATGGCTAAATTTTCTGAAAATTCATGAGCTGCTTGTTAAACATGAGCATTGTTAAAAATTCAATTATAGGAGGTTGTGAAAGTGTGGAAGGCAGGGGGGTTTACGGGAACTCTGTATTTTCTGCTCAATTTTGTTATGAACCAAACTGCTCTAAAAAACAAAGTCTATTTTTAAAAATTAAATTATATAATGGTGTGTCAGTGTAAGGTCATCAATTGTAATAAATGTTCCACTCTGATGAGCGGTGTTGATAATACAGAGGGCTATGCATGTGTTGGGACAGGGGGCATATGGGAAATCTCTGTACTTCCCCTCAATTTTTCTGTGAACCAAAAACTGCCCTTAAAAATTAAATTATATAAACTTGAAACTGAAGTAAATTATCTTAGAAACAAAGTAGTGAGTAATCAAAAGTCATCACTTCCTAATTTGGTTACTATATGTTACTATATATTGATTCGCTACTGTGCAGCTCTTCCCAAATCCCTGTTCAGTCACTTATTTTGGCAGCTTCAAGTAGGCTGTGCTAGGAATATTTACATCACAGAAATCAGAAAATGCTACATAGCAGGGCCTTTTCCCCAGGGAGGGCTGGTTGTTAAACATTTGCCAACACACCACTAGTAGGAGGACACTGAGTGAATTTCTCACTCGGTGTAGCCGGGGGGTGGGGGGGGGGTGGTCTCCCTGGTCATCCTCTTGGCGGAGACTTTTTGAGCAAGAAGCAAAGGTCCCAACTCAAGGTCCAAGCCATATATACATTCGAGTATTCAAAATGTACAAGGTGAAACCTCTATGTACAAGAAAAATATGTAACATTGTTTGATGTAATTGATATCACCTGACTTTGAAGCCCCATTCTCAGGGATAGAGGGGATAATGAAGGAGAGATGTGGGGAGAAGGAACTAAGCTTGATGATTAAAGTTATTTCATTCCAGAGTGATGTCACCAAGATGGCAACAGAGAAGGTTTCTGAGCTCCCCTCCTCCCACAGACTCACTGAATGTACAACTATGCATGGGCTGATTTCCAGAAACTGGATGGGTGACTCCTACACATTGGCTGACGAGAAAACACTCACATCAAAATGGGTAGGAAAGGCTGAGACACACTCTTGTCATAAACCCCACCCCTAGCACAGCACCTTACAATCGAGAGGACCTCCCCAGCTCCCAGTCTCTCCCTGAGGAGTAGTTCAGACCACACCTCCAGCGCCCCAACTTTTAAGCCTGCCACCCAAGGGATGGACCCCCAAATCATCTAACTCTGAGAGCCAGTGGGGCTCGCATTCACAAGACTATAGGAAAGAAGCAGTTGTTAACAGGGCATGCAAGCACTTCCTGAGGCTATCTCCGCAAGCTCAGTGAGAGGGAGCAGCAAAAATGCCCAACGCTCAGCTTTCCCCTGGAAGGTGTTTGACTGCATGCTTTACCAGCTGCTGCCTGAGAGTCTGGCTTCCAATTAGCTCACATGTGGGTGCTGACTGGGATCCTTCCCAGAGCCCGAAAGAGCCTTGTGGGCACTTCCCCTGCCTTCTCCCTCCAGCTTGCTCTAACAATAAAAACAAGTCACCAGCTTCTCCATAGAAGGAACTTGTCTATACATCTAGCACCCCAACTTTTATGGCCACGACCCAAGGGACAGGCCCCCAAATCACCTAGCTCTGATAGCCAAAAGGGCTTGACATTCCCAAGGCCCACAGGACTATAGCAAACAAAGAAGCTGTTGTTAAATAGGCACACGAGCACTGTCCGTGGCTACCCTCCCTGAGCTCAGCACAGGGGAGCAGGCAAAAATACCCATCTCCCAGTTTTTCCTGGAAGAGGTTTGACTGTATACTCTCCCAGCTGCTGCCTGAGGGTCCAGTTGACTGGGATCCTCCTAGAAGCCTGAAAGAGATGGTGGGCACTTCCCCTGCCTTCTCCCTCCAGCTCGTTCCAACAATAAACCCAAGTAACCAGCTTCTCCTTTGCAGGAGCTTTTTGTACATCTAGTGCCACAACTTTTGTGGATGCCACCCAAGGGACGGGCTATCAAATCGCTTAGCTCTGATAGCCAACAGGAATCAGCATTCATGAGCCCCATAGGACAATATTAAACCAAAAAAAAAAAACAGTTTTCAAATGGATGCACAAGCGTTCCCTGCAGCTATCCGTCCTGGGCTAAGGGTAGAGGTAGCAGGCAAAAAAAGCCCATCTCCCAGTTTCTCCCTGGAAAAGATTTGACTGCATACTTTCCCAACCGCTCCCTGAGGTTCCAGCTTCTAGTTAGCCTGCATGTGGGAGCTGACTGGTATCCTCTGGGGATCTTGAAAGAGCTGGTGGGCTCACTTCAACAGTAAAATCAAGTCTCCAGCTTCTCCCTGGAAGGAGCTTGTCCCCACATCTAGCACCCAACTGTTATAGCTGCTACCTGAGGATCTGGATCCCGAATCACCTAGCTCTGAGAGCTGTTGGGGCTTGGCATTCACAACTCCTCTGGGAATCACACAAAACAAACAGGTGGTTCTATTTGAGTACACAAGTATTCCCAGCAACTATTCCCTCTGGCTCAGTTACCTTTCGTGTGTGTGTGTGTGTGTGTGTGTGCGTGCGTGAGAATGGTCATGTTCTATCATTTTAGCAAATTATACAATACAGTATGATTAACTATAGTCACCATGCTATACACTAGCTCCTCAGACCATATTCATCTTATAACTGAAAGTGTGCAGCCTATGGCCAGCATGTCCCCATTCCCCCGACCCCCAAACTCATAGCAATCACCATTCTACTCTCTGGTTCTATGAGTTGACTTTTTTAGATTCCACATATAATTGAGATCATCCAGTATTTGTCTTTCTGTGTCTGCTTATTTCACTTAGCATAATTTCATCCATGTTGTTGTAAATGGCAGGATTTCCTTCTTTTTTAAGGCTGAATAATATTCCAGTGTGTGTGTGTTTGTGTAACATTTTCTTTATCCATTCATCCATTGACAGACACTTACGTTGTTTCTATATCTTAGCTATTGTGAAAAATGCTGCAATGAACATGGGAGTACAGATATCTCTTCACAATAATGATTTTGTTTCCTTTGGATATATACCAGAAATGGGATTGCTGGATCATATGGTAAGTTCTATATTTAACTTTTTGAGGAATCTCCATACTGTTTTCCATAATTGCCATGCCAATTTACATTCCCACCAACAGTGTACAAGGGTTCCCTTTTCTCCACCTACTCACTAACACTTGTTATTTCTTGCCTTTTGGATGATAGCCATCCTAACAGGTGTGAGGTGATATCTCATTGTGGTTGTCACTTGCGTTTCCCTGATGACTAGTGATGTTAAGTACCTTTTCATGTACCTGGTGACTATCTGTATGCCTTCTTTGGAAAAATGTCTATTCAGGTGCTTTCTCCATTTTTTAAATCTACTTATTTGGTTTTTTGCTATTAAGTTGTATTAAGTTCCTTATATATTTTGAGTATTAACCCCTTATCATGTATATGGTTTACAAAGATTTTCTCCTATTCTGTAGGTTATCTTTTCATTTTGTTAATTGTTTCCTTTGCTGTACAGAAGCTTTTTGGCTTGATATAGTCCCACTTGTTTATTTTTGCTTTTGTTGGCTGTGCTTTTGGTGTCAAATCCAAAAAATAATTACCAAGACCAATATCCGGTTAGCTTATTGCCTATGTTTTCTTCTGGGAGTTTTCACTTTTAAATCTTAATCCATTTTGAGTAGGTTTTTGTGTGTGGTGTAAGATAATGGTCCTTTTCATTCTTTTGCATATGGATGTCCAGTTTTCCCAACCATTAATTGAAGAGACTAACATTTCCCCATTGTATATTTTTGGTGACTTTGTCAAAGATTAGTTGACTATTTGTGGATGGATTTATTTCTGGGCTATCTGTTCTGTTCCATTGGTCTATGTGTCTGTTTTTATGCTGGCACCATACTGTTTTGATTACTATTGCTTTGTTAGAAAGACTTTCAAATGGCCCTGATACATCTTTGGAAAGGAGCAGCAGCCCTGAGGGAGGGCTAAGGTCGAAGTTGCGCCTCCTCCCCCGATCTCCATCTGCCCCCTTCAAAGTCACCCTGAGTAAATATAAGATCTAATTATAAACAATGTGGTTGCTACACAAAGGCAGCTTCTTCAAAAGCACACTGAAAAGTATTTTCTCTTCTCCTCCATCAGCTATCCACAAATAAACAATCAAATGAGAGCTAACGATAGTGTTTATTGAGTATTCCACATTATTGAGTATTCCAGATATTATTCAAAGTGCTTTACAGATATTAGCTCACTTAGTATTCACAGCTACTCTATGTTTTAGGTGCCACAATTATCCCGCATTTTATAAATGTGGAAAATGACAAACAAAGAAGCCTCAGTTTACCCCGCCCAGGCTCACAAAGCTAACAGGTGACAGAGTCAGGATTTGAACCCAGGTGCTCTGGCTCCTGGGCCACATTGTTAATCGCTACAAAGAGAGGGCATCAACTGCAAGCATTGCTTCCAGAATGGTCCCAACTGCCCCTTTCAAACCAAATCACACGTACCTAACCCCTCCCCTACAGAAATTCTGGAGCTTCCACAAAAGCTGTGAAAGTTCTGCAAGGTTAAATTTGAAACAAAAATAGATGCAGTATTTATCAGAAGGCACACGTCGTTAGAATGAACGAGCTAGAAGCAGGTTGTCCTAGCGCAATCGACTGGCAAGTGACCGTATTTGGACGACTGTTTTGATAGTTAGTTCTAATGACCATGAAGGAACAGGGACGTAGGGACTGCCTTTGAACTTCTGTCTTGTTTACAGAATGAGAGATTAAGTTCCTTCAGTATTAGAAACTTTAGGATTCAAACTCTTGAATACAAATAGAAAAATTACAGAAGACACGGCATAATTTGGTTATGTTTTTTTTGGTAAAATTTAGGCAAAAAAAAAAAAGTCCTATTTAGGAATTGCCTGAATTCTAGATTCTCTCTACTGTGTCTTTTAGTCTTAACATTCTGATCTCCTGCAGGCAGTTAGCCAATAAGTCTGCTTTCTCCATCTAGTTTTAATCTACCATCTCTAGCCCCACTGCATTCTCTCCGTGCGTGGATCTGTGCCAGCGTCTATTATTGGCATTGACACCTTTTCATATCCTTCCATGCTCTCTCTCATTCAGCAGGAACCTTGAACCTGGGAACTACATTTTCCGGGCTTCCTTGACAACGGGATCTAGACACATTTTTATGTTCGTCCAATGAGACGAATTCTCACAGGACTTAGATTTCCTTTGTTAGTGACAATGGCTGGATCCATGGGCTTCCAAGGTGAGGATTTTGCGGTGGCTCTGAGGATTCTGCATTTCCCTGTTGCTGTAGGGCTGTCAAGGAACGCTGGAGCTGGCAGCACGTCCCCGCCTCTGGGTGACAGCAGCCTTCTGCTCTCTGCAGCAGTGAACCTGAAAGCTATCTGCTGTCATCCTGACTTCTACTCCTCCAGCTTTTCAAGTAGTTTTATGAGCACCATTCTTTCTACTAAATCCCTTTATGCTTGAAATATTCAGAGTGGTTTCTGTTTTCATTAGTGAACCCTGACTGTTACAGTATTTGATATAAGACGAGGTTTTAGAAAGTTGACCTTCCAAAATGGGAATCTGGGATGGGTTATCTGACCACCTAGGGCTTGAGGGCAGGGCTGACCTCACACTGGTATAAAGTAGGGTATTTGTATTCCGTAGCAAAAGGTAATAAGAGTTACTTAAGTTATCGCTTGTGGTTGTGTCTGGAATAAAGTAATTGTTGAGGGAAGGGTTGGGGAGCCTTGGGGGTGGAGTGGTTCCTGTGATAGATCAAGATGATGTGGGTGATTGCATTGGAGGGGTCACAGCCATCACACCTGTCTGTCACACCCTCAGTCAAGGCAGTACTGAGAACAAAAGAGCTTTCTCTGACTACTCTAAAAGAAATGCTTATCTCTGGAAGCTGCAAGGACTATGTACGATACAACCAGACTCAAAGTTTGATTCTGCAGTTTGAAGAATTATATTCAACTTGCGTTTATGTCCTTGCCAGAATCTTATGTGACATCTAGGATATTTGTTAAATAGAAGCCCAGGGTTGAGGTGGAGACACTTGGGTAGATTGAGAGGAATCTGAGAAACTTGAATTTGAAATCCCGCTGAGCTTTCCTTGCCAGCAGAAGAAGCCCCTCCTCCTCTGTCTGGGGAAGTTCACTTCTTTCGGCCTGAAGACCCTGTAGTGACCCCTCCTGAAGCACTTTTTTTGGCAAGCGGATGCAGATTTTCCTAAGACCCTATGTTAGTTTCCTACCACTGCTGTAACGAATTACCACAAACCTAGTGGCTTAAAACAACATAGATTTATTCTCTTACAGTTCCGGAGGTCAGAAGTCTGAAGTGGGCTTACTGGGCTAAAGTGAAGGTGTCAGCAGGGCTGTGTTACTGCTGGAGGCTCTGGTGGAGAATTCGTTTTTTTGCCTTTTCCAGCTTCTAGAGGCTTCCTATATTCCTTGGCTCGTGACCTCTTCCTCCTCCTTCAAAGCCAGCATGATAGTATCTTCAAATCTCTCTGATTTTGACTCTCCTGTCTCCCTCTTGTAAGGACCTTTCTGATTATATTGGGCCCACCTAGATTATCCAGAATAATCTTCCCATCTCAAGATCCCTAATGTGATCACACCTGCAAAGTCCTTTTTGCGATATAAGACAGATTTCAGGTTCTTCAGATTAGGATGCAGACATTTTTGGGGGGCCATTGTTCTGGCTACCACAGGCCCTATATCAACACCCTCATGGCCTCCAGCTCCACAATTAGAGTCAGATCTAGCATCTGAGAGCAACTCCTGCTGACATCCAGCAAAGAAATAGGACCCCAATTCTACAACCACGTGGAACTGAATTCTGCCACAATCACATGAGCTTATCTCCTTTTAATAACTAGCATCTGACATGGCATTGGATTCTCAGTATGTAACAGTTCATGAAATGTGAGCTGCCCTTTATGAACCAGGTGTTGTCTGCACCTCCAAACTATAAGATTGGGCATACTTAACCTCACTCTCCTCATCGAGCAGAAGTGGTGTATACGAATTTGGACTCAATTAAGTCTGCAAGACACAAGTAAGATGCGTGAGCAGGCAGCTCAAACTCCAACAGCCTCTACTCCGGATACATTTCTAAACTCTCCCTCCATACCCACAGTCACACGCAGTTTCCTATGCCTGATTGACTGAGAAAGATTAGGTTTCATCAGGCCTGCCGATGGCTCTGCATGATATAAGAGCACCACCAGAAAGAGGACTGCTGCCACATTTCAGCCCCACTCAGGGTCCCATGAAGGACAGTGAGGAAGGGAAATCCTCCCAGGGAGTGGAACCTGGAACAATTCATCTGCTTGTTTACTTTGCCCAAGCAAAGAGATGACCAAAATTACAGTCTGCCCCGATCAATAGGCAATGGCTAACAGTTTGGCTGGATAACTTGGGTTGTGGAAAGAATATAAGTGGTGAATTGATGATTGCCAGGAAGTCTGAGAAAGAGGAATGTGGATGAGCCTTTTGCGAAGGGCAAAGATGGTGAGAACATTGTGCCCCATGTGAATATTCACCAATGGGCATTTGCTGCTTTCAAAGAAGGCTTTCAGTTATTGGGTGGACAATACTACCCATTCTGTGGATGTCAGTCAAACACTTTCTCCAGCTGCCTTAGTGCTAGCTCAAAGGGCTCGTGGATAAAGCAGCCTAGTGGCAGGGATGGAGGTTATACATGGGCTCATTAAGGTGTCTTCTGCTCTTCAGAGCTGGTCCAGACTGATACTTGTATTGCTAAGTGCCTAAGCTGCAAACAGCAGAGATCAATGTTGACCCCCCAATGTGGCATCATTCTCCAGAGAGCTGCTGTCTGGTTGATTACATCGGACCTCTCCCAACCTGGAGGAAGTAGTGATCTGTCCTCATTGAAAGAGATATTTCTTGTCCTTGCACACAATGCTTCCATTAGCACCACTGTCATTGGGCTTACTGAATGCCTTATTTATCATCGTGTATCCCCAACCATATCCTCCAACCAAGGAAACCATGATGCTGTCAGAAAAAGAAGGTCTCAGGGGATACCTTTTTCATTTTTTTGATTGAAGTGCAAGTTACATGCAATAAAGTACACAAATCTTATGTGCACATTTCAGTGAAGTTTTACATATGTGTGTACCCATGTAATCACCATTCAGACAAAGTATAGAACATTATCATCTCCCCCTCCCAGAAAGTTTCCTCATGCCTTCTCCCAGGGTTTTCCTCAAAGGCAGCCACAGTTCTGACCTTTATTACAGCAGATTAATTTTACATATTCTTTCTTTGTGTGAGAGCAATTGGCCCTGAGCTAACATCTATTGCCAGTCTTCCTCTTTTTGCTTGAGGAAGATTGTCATTGAGCTAACATCTGTGCCAATCGTCCTCTATTTTGTGTGGGATGCCACCTCAGTGTGACTTGATGATCCAAACCCGCAAACCCCGGGCCACCCAAGCAGACCACATGGATTTAACCACTATGTCACCAGGCTGGTGACATATTTTTACATATTCTTGAACTGCATGTGAATTGAATGATACAGTATGTATTCTTTTGGTTTTTTACTTCTTTTACTCCACATTATATCTATGAGATTCATCAATGCTATTGCATGATTCAGTAGTTCATTCTTCTTTCACTATTGGGTAGCATTCTATTGTATAAATATGCCACAATTTATTTACCCATTCTAACGTTAATGAACTTTTGGATAATTTCCAGATTGGCACTATTATGAATAAAGCTGCTATGATAGGTGTTTTTTGGTGGACATAGACATTTATTTCTCTCGGATAAATATACTCAGGAGTGGAATTGCTGGGTCATAGTTTTAGTGTTGCTGAACATTTTCCCAAAATAATTGTATCAATTTATATTCCCACTAACAGTGTACTAGAATTCCAGTTCTTCAACATCCTTACCAATACTTGGTATTCTCAATCATTGAAATTCTAGTCATTATGGTATATATGTCATGGTATCGCATTGTGAATTTTAATTTCCATTTCTCTGATAAATAATATTGAGTACCTATTCAAATGTTCACTGATCATTTTGATATCCTCTACTGCTAAATATTTATGAAATATTTTGCCCATGTAAAATTACATTGTCTTTTTCTTATTGATTTAGTTCTTTCTATATTCTGGATATGAGACCTTTGTCAGATGTATGTATTATAATATCTGATCCCATCTTTGGCGTTCCTTTTCAGTCTCTTAAAGATATGTTCTGATACTGGACTTTAATGAAGTCCAAATTATCAAACTTTTCTTTAACAGTTAGTGCTTTTTGTGTCGCATAAATATCTTTGCCCACCTTGAGATCTCCTCACAGAATTTTTTGAGGATTAAACGATGATGTACTTAGAGGCTACTACAACAGCACTTGGTTCATAGTAAGCACTCAAAAAAAAAAAAACTCACAGGGAAAACTGAAAGAACAAATAGGAAAACAAGTAAGCATGTGGTCCTGATAACACATTTATTATGTGCTTTCGTTTCTTAGAGACGTGGCGTTAACATTTATAGCATCCTGAGAAAACATAGGGATGAGAAACCCTGAGCATGACTTGGGTGGTGGGAGAAGGAAGAGAAGACACCCTGAGGGCAATCACCATGACTCCCTACAATGGCATCAGGCTCTGGTAGAATGCATGGAGACTTTGACTTAAATTCATCTCCAAGCCTGGTAAAGCTGTGCATCTTCTCCAAATCCAGTCTCTGTTTGATCTTTCTCAATGTTGGTCAAGGTCCTTGTGATCCTTTTGCTGGTTCTTTTCTTGACCCTGGCCTTACTCCCTGGGAACATTTTTATACTATATTTTAATCATTCCATGCTCATTCTTTTCTTCTCTTCCATGATCTCCCCCTCCAACCCACTCTTTCTTTCCCCAAAATACTTTCCAATATCCAATCTATGGCAACAGCCATCTTGTCCTGCCATGGCCTCCGTGGTGGCTTCCTCAGCGGCCTCCTCTGTGATCCATTTCATGGCTATTGTGATGGCCTCCTCCGTGTTCATGACTCCTGCCATGATTCATGCCATAACCATCCCCACGGCTGTGGCTCAATTCATAGCCCACCCCATGACCCATTCTGTGTCTAAAGCCATGTGTTTCTCCACGGACCAGTTCATTTCACAGACTGTGGAACATTCCAGAGTCCAGTCCTGAGCCCAGGTCCATACCAAGGCCAAAGCTGTAGTCATGAGGGAAATAAGTGCCAATATTTGTCAGGGGGAAGGAAAAGCTCCTCTAAAAGAGAAAAAAATAATATTATAAAATAAGTTCTCTTCTCCCTTATCCCTATACATACCCGTTTCACCAATGTCAGATTATTACTTCTCAAAATCACCTACTTCTCCTCTCTTTACCACCATCCTTAATGTGTCTCTGTCTCTCTCTCTCTTTGTAGTTTTACTGTTTCTCTATCTTAGAAAACAGTTTGCCTTGTTACCTGATTAATATATCTTCTGCAGCATAGCGAGGTTATGTGCTGTTGGACTTTCAAGACAAAGGTGAATCCACATCCCTATGGGAAAGACGCAGAGACTCACCCAAAAGACAGTCTTTCACATCCTTAGTCAGCTCAGGAAGCTGAGGACAGGTACATGGAATTGAGAGCCCTCAGAAAGGTCCATGCAGAGCCTTGAGATTACAGGCGTGAACTACAGAATCAAACCAACCTGGATTAGAGTACCCGATCTGCCACTTACTGCGTGTGCTGCGGCAAGTAACTAAGCTTATGGAGCTCTAGGTCTCTCACCTATAAGGTGAGTATCATATCCCCAAAGGATTGGAGAGCAAATCAAATGGCATGATGCTTTTAAGCACTCAGTCCTGGGCCTAGCACTTAGTAAAAACTCAGCTAATGTTAGTTCTCATTAGCTGTTGATCTTGCACATAAAATTATAAACTGACTTAGGAAATCATTCCTGGATGATGGGTCTTTATTTTATAGTCTACATACGGGGGGAGGCTGAGAACTCTGAAATAAAGAATCCTAGTAAGTTGACTATATTATGCCAACCCTCGGCGGCTGCAATATGTTTTTCATTCGTTTATCCATTTTTACCAGTGGTATACTGGTGATGCTTTAACAACCAACTCTCCAGAGGAAAAAAGACGTGATTTGTAGTATTTGCCAATTTCCATAGAAGCATATTTTAAGTTACCAATGTGATGTCACTGAACTCAGAGTTGGGAAGAGATGCACAGTCTCTTGTGAGGCAGTATGACCTAGTCCAGCACCCCGCTGACTTACACTCAGCATCATTCCTCAAAGGTGAGCTTAGCAACAAGAACTATTAAAAAAGTAGGAAAGACATAAATAAATGTGAAAACCAGAATAAGAAAAATGCAAAGGAAGATCAAAACCAGAAAGCAGAAATGTGATGGGAGGTTGGAGAGTAACTATCCCAGAGCGAACAGGGAATTGCAGAGTGCTTGTGAGTGCCAGAAACTTGTTAGATATAAGACAGTCAGAAACCTGTACTTTGGATGGCCAAACATTCCTGTTTCCTGCTTTCCTTATGTTTATTTTGCTCTCGTTCTCTCTCAGATTTAGTGAAATGATTTGATGATTCCAGTCTATCAGCGGTGCTGAGGAGAACCAAGGACAGAATATTCATCCTTATCTGCACAAAAAAATCAGAGGGGAAGAGGTCCCCTGTGCTGAGCAGTGCTCGTGTGTGTCATGGAAATCAGTAAACAGAGTGACGGCCTAATGACCCCTCATTCCCTGGAGATTCTTCTTCCAGTGCCAAGATATTCTAACTTCCAGATTTTGTTTTATTAAGGGAAGTGATTTTCTTTAAGTCCCACCTTTCTATTTTTCCCCTGTTCACACAATTTCCTTTCACTTTGGCCCCAACTTCATCTTTTTCCTCCTCTTTTTCTACTTTTGATCTATCACTTTGTCTGATGTGGTCATTCTCTCTGGCCTTTATATCATGCTATGTGATTCTTTCCTTCCTAGCACAGCCACTTATTCCCCTCTCTCATTCTAGATATCCTAATAGCACTGTTTGCACGAATTCTACTCCCATTCATCAACCACCTTCTTAGCAGGCTCCACTATTAACCCATCGCTGACACTCACCAGGCAAAAACTCAGTCCTACCAGCAGCCCAACACCGACCACAACTGCAGCCAGGGAGATGAGGATGGTGGTCCAGGGCTGCAAATATCCACTTGGTTTAGTCGTGTTTGTTGGCGTGTGGCTCACACTAACTGTGTCTGTGCCCGCGGTGACTGCGCCTGTTTTCTGGGAGGTGGTACTGGTTCCAGCAGTGGTGGTCGGCTCATGGGTGGATCTTGTCCTGGTGGTCTTGGTACCTTGGACTGAGGTGGTAGATGATGCTCCAACATTGGATGTGCCCGGGCCAGAATTATTCAGCCCTGTTCCAGGGATGGTATAGCTGATAGCAGGGGCTGTGGAGTCCATTCCAGTGGCCGTGGTGACAGATATGAGGGTAGCTGGTCTGGTTCCAGTGGTCCTGGCACCTAGGAAACACGTCACACAATATGACGGCTTTGTAGTGGAGACAGTTAAAGGGGAGGCAGGTGTACTTAGAGCAGGGGAGTTGAATCTAACACACATTTGGTAGTGGTGGTTTGAGGAGAGGTGTTGTAATAGGAGAAGAGATGGTAGAAGGTAATTCACATAAGGCCATGATCCCTAGAATAGATGTGATTGTCTTAGAGAAGAGAATGTATAATATGTCCACTGATGTTGCTGATGAAGGCAGAAGATTGAGGAAATGCGACAGTGATTGATACAGAAGTGGAGGATCTATTCAATATCAGAAGTGGCCACCCAAATAGAAGAGAGTGGGCTGGGATAAAAGGGATAGGGTCTTACACTCTTGTGATGTAGTCCCAAGTATAAAACGGTGCCAGAGGAAGAGATGACAGAATCAGGTTTACTCACAGGTGAGGCAGTGGCCATGGCTGAGCAGAGGTGACGTGATCTAACACAATCATGGCGGTCAACAAAGTCGAGGTGAGGCACTAGGAACAGATGTGGCAGAACCTGGCCCACGTGGAGGAGGCTGGCCCCAGGGACAGAAAGGGTGACTAGAACAAGGTGGGAGGACCTAACAGAGCAGAAGTAGTGGAGGTGGTGGCTCCAGCAGCAATGGTTGTGCTTAGGTCGGAAGTGGTTCCACTGATACAAGAACAGTGTCTGTCCCTGGAATAGCAGTGGGTGGTTCAGAATTAAGCAGGTGGACTCAGGTCCAACACGAGTGCTGATGGCAAGTGCAGAGGTGGTTTTATTCAGAGAACTGCCAGAGAATGAAAACAATCATTCTGGTCTTAGACTAGAGCAAGGATTGGCAAACTTTTTCTGTAAAGTGTCAGATGGTAGGTTTCTAAGTTATTTGGGTCACAAAGTCTCTGTCATAACTGTGCAAAGTAGCTGGAAAGCAGCTACAGATGTAAACAAATAGGTTGTGCTCCAATAACTCTTCATTTAGAAAAACAGATAAGAGGCAAGACTTGGCCCATGAAGTGTAGTTTGCAACCCTTGGACCAGTGGTGAATATATTGAAGACGAGGTGGTGGTACCGCAGGTGGTAGATGGAAGAGAGCTGATTGCACTTGGCACAGAAGTGAGAGCGTCTGACAAGTGAGGATGGGTGTCACAGAGTTGAGGTGAGTTTGCTGTCAGCAGAAGTGATGGACTATAATTAACTGGTGGTTGGAATATTTGCAAAGAAGTGTTTCTGATTGGGATGGAAATGATGGACACTAAACAAAAGGAGGTGAGGCCAGGGTAGAAATAAGTAGGATTGAAGAAGAGGAAACAAAATTATATCTAATAGGCATGGTGGCTTGACTAGAGTCCAGAGAAGAAATGATAGAAACAGATGAAAATGTGGTGGCTGTCACTGGAGTAAAGGTATGTGATTAGAGAAGATGTGGTAGTTAGTACCTGATACAGCTGTGTTGGTGATGGGTTGAGTAGAAAAGTCAGTTGCCTTGGTGGACACTAAAGTGGCAGAAGAGGTTTTGAAATGTCTAGACACTGGTGGAGATTGCAGTGGCCCCAAAGGTGGAGGTAGAGGCCAAGAGGGGCAATGAGGCCAAAGCGAAGGCTGTGGTGACCTCTGAGGCTGTGGTGGGTCCAGAAGGTGAGGTGGAAGCTTCAGTGTCCCAGAAGCTGTGGAAGAGAATATGATAGGCACAGATGCTGAGAAGGAGCCTGTGGTGCTCTTAGAGGCTGTGGTTGAGACAGTCAGGGTTTCAGAAACTATGGTGCTGTTTGTAGTGGGCACAGGAAAAGTGGACAAACCTGTGGTGAGCTGAGAGGCTGATGAGGAAGCCTTGGTGGACTTGATGGTCTCTGAGCCTGTGCTGGAGGCTGTGGTGCTCACAGGTGCTATTGTATATGGCATGGTGGACTCAGAGACTGTGGTGGAGGCCACAATGCTAACAGACTCTGAAGTGACCTCAGAGACTGTATTGTAGGCCATGCTGGTCTCAGATCTTAAGGTGGAGGCTGTGGTGATCTCAGAGTGTGTGGTGGACAAAGACACTGCAGTGCTCTCAGAGGTTGTGGTCGAGGCTGTTTGTGGCACAGACACTGTTGTTGAGGCTGTGGGGGTCTCAGAGGCTGTGGTGGAAGCCATGAAGGTGTCAAAACCTACAGTAGTCTTAGAGACCATAGTGTAGACTGTTGTGTTATCAGAGGCTTTGGAGAAGGCCACAGTAGTTTCGGAGGCTACGGTTGTCTCAGAGTTTGTGGTCGGCACAGACATTGTTACGGAGCCTGTGGTGGTCTCAGACATTGTGGTAAAGGCTGTGTTAGACACAGATTCTGTAGTGGTCTCAGCAGGTTTTGGGGTGCCTGTGGAAGTCAAAGACTCCGCAGTTGTCACAGAGGCTTTAGTGGAGATGATAGTGGTCTCAGAGGCTGAGGTGGAGGCCATGGTGGGCCGAGAGCCTGCTGTGGATGACCTGATAGTCCCAGAAACTGTGGCAGAGAGGGTGGTTATTTCAGAGAGAAGAGTGGTTTCAGAGGCTGTGCCAGAGAGTTTTGTTGGTACAGCAGTTGTCATGAAGTGCACAGTGGTCTCAGAAACTGCAGGGGAGGCTGTGGTGGGCACAGCTGCTGTGGTAGAGAGTGTAGTGACCACAGAGGCTGTGTTGAAGGTTGTGGTAGTTTCAGAGCTTCTGGTGATCTCAGAATCCATGGTGGATGCTGTGGTGGGTACAGCTGCTATGGTACAGCATTTGGTTACCTCAGAGGCTGTGGTGATGGATGTGGTAGTTTCAGAGCCTCTGGTGGCAGTTTCAGAGTCCATGGTGGATGCTGTGGTGGGCACAGCTGCTGTGGTAGAGGGTATGCTGACTAAAGAGGCTGTGGGGATGGATCTGGTAGGTTCAGAGCCTCTAGTACTCTCAGTACCCATGGTGGAGGCTGTAGTGGGCACAGATGTTATGGTAGAGGGTGTGGTGACCCCAGAGGCTGTGGTGTTAGTTGTGGTGCTTTCCATGCCTCTGGTGGTCTCAGAGTCCATACTTGACGCAGTGGTGGTCACAGATGCTGTGGTAATGGGTCTGGTGACCACAGAGGCTTTGGTGATAGTTGTGGTAGTTTCAGAGCTTCTGGTGGTCTCAGAGCCCAGGGCGGATGCACTGGTGGGCACAGATGGTGTGGTAGAAGGTGTGATGACCTGAGAGGCTGTGGTGATGGATCTGGTAGTTTCAGAGCCTCTCGTGCTCTCAGTATCCACGGTGGAGGCTGTAGTGGGCACAGATGTGGTAGAGCGTGTGGTGACCCCAGAAGCTGTGGTGATGGTTGTGGAAGTTTCAGAGCTTCTGGCAGTCTCAGAGTCCATGGTGGATGCTGTGGTGGGCACAGATGCTGTGGTAGAGGGGGTAGTGACCACAGAGGCTGTGTTGAAGGTTGTGGTAGTTTCAATGCCTCTGGTTGTCTTCGGGTCAATGGCGGATGCAGTGGTGGGCACAGATGCTGTGGTAGAGGGTGTGATGACCTGAGAGGCTGTGGAGATGGATCTGGTAGTATCAGAGCCTCTCGTGCTCTCAGTATCCATGGTGGGGGCTGTAGTTGGCACAGATGTGGTGGTCTGAGAACCTGTGGTGGAGTTCATTGAGGTGACAGAACCTGTAGTGGTCCCTGTGATAAGAATAACAACTTTTGAGACAAACAACTTTTCTTTTTCTCAGTTGTTGCCTAGACATTTTACCTTATGACAAGCCTGCTCACTCTCCAAGTCTGGACATTTAGATAACGACTTGAGTTTAAGATGGCTGCCATAAGTTCTCTGTTTATTTTTCCAGGGCATCTTCTAAATTAACTGCTTAGAGTTAAGCCCATGAAAAGTTAGTGATCTCCCCCACCATCAACCACCTTGTAAGTAATAGATGCTTGTTACCCTGCTGTCTATCTCCTGCTCGCTCATGACCTGGGATGGAGGAGTGCCCGTACCCCCAGCTTATTGTGTCCCTTCACTTCTGGAATCTGTAGGTAATAAGTCTCGTGACTCTACTTCCTTTGATTGATTGTACTGAAAGTGCACCTTCAATCAAAATGACCTGTGGACTTCATTTACCCAAAGTGGGAGCCCAGATGCTGAGGGAGCTACCTGCCCACCTGTGTGGGTGGCTCATGCCTCTCATTCAAAAGATCATAATCTGCATATTCTTAATTCAATATACCAGCTCCAGCTTCTCAACAGTCCCTGAGGCTGTGGTGGAAGCTATGGTGGTCCTAGAACTGATAAGGATTTCAAAGGCCATGTGAATGTGGTGGGCACAGATGTTATCATGGAGGTCCTGGTGCTCTCAGAGACTATATTGAATGATGTGGTAGGCAGAGATGGTGTGGTGGTCTCAATGCGCATTGTGTTGGCCGCCGACGGTGTAGATACTACACTTGTCCCAGAGCCTTTTGTAGACACTGTAATGGTGTCTGTGGTGGAAGCCATGGTCAGGGTGTCCAGAAGGAGCTATCATTTGTCTTACTCTCTGTGATCAGGGAAGACATGACACCTGTTGTGCTGGCTGTGATTGAAGTGTCTGGGGATACTTGGCTTTTCACTGTAATATTCCTAAGAATTTTATGATCAGATGTAACAGTATTTTCCCATATCTTTTAAATTTTTCCTCCTCAATAGAAATTTCTGCTTTTTATGAATTTTAAAAAATAACATTATTCCTTCTTTCTATTACATGTGCCCTATACTTACTTGTAGTCCTACATAGCTTATTATTAAAACACGTATATTCCTTCCTTATATCAATATGTGTTTCTCCCTTCCTCCGTGACTGTGTTTTCTTTCCATCTTGTTAGAGTTATTTTTTTAATTTTTTCAAGTAATCACACTGTCTTTGATTCTCTATTTCGCTCTCAGTGATTTATTCTTACTAATCTTTAGTCCTATTCTTATCAAATCTTAAAATGTAGTCCAACGCAAATACCTGTATGTAAATGTTTTTAGAAGTTTTATTAAAAACGTGAAAACAACCCAGTTGTCTTTTAACTGGTGAATGGGTAAGCACACTGTGGTCTATTCATTCAACGGAAAACTACTCAGCAACAAAAAGGAAATATTGATGAAGCAATAACATGAATGACTCTCAGTTGCATTTTGCTACATGAAAGAAGCCAGACTCAAAAGCCTACATGTTATAGGATTCCGTTTATATGACATTTTAGAAAAGGAAAAACAGCTGGGACACAAACAGTTTAGTGGTTTCCAGGGTCTGGGTTGGGAGGAGGGGTTGACTACATAGGGTCATGAGGGAGCTTTGGAGAATGATGGAAATAGTCTATATTCTGACAATATTAGTGGTTACATGACTGAGAATTTGTCAAAATTCATAGAACTACATAGCAAAAAGTGTGAATATTATTGAATATAAATTCAACTTTAATTTTCAACAATTATTCACGTTAGGCAAGGAACAGAAAAAGATAAGTAAAATATGGCATGTTATTTTTTCTTTGTTATGGGTGGTTGGTGTTCACATGAGAGAGAAATTTTGGTTACTGGAGACTTCATAGAGATAATGACATCTACACAGGATTACCATAATCAGATATTTTTGATTAATTGGAATTAAGGTAGGATATGCAAACAGCTTTAGCTAAGACTCACATTTGGGACTGAGTCACTTTTGAGAGACATTAAGCACATTGTCCTAAATGGATAAATCCTACAAACTCTATTACATGAACATTGAGCCCTTAGGTTCCATGATTCATGTATGACCAGATTTTAGAGGGCCCTTTTAAGTAGTGTAATTTATTTTTGATTTGTTAGGCACGTAGTAGAAGATCTTGAATGGAGGAGAAATATAAGAAGATTATTCTCTGGAGATATAAAATATGTATGGGATATATCCTGGCATTAGATGAACTGAAGACTTTTCAAAAGTGTTTCTAGTTTTCAAAAATAATCTACGAGGCCAAAGGAGGTGGTGGGAATGGATTAGGGATGAATTCACAAGTTTAGGATAATGTTACTTTAATATGTAATTGATACTATTTACTCCATCTATTCAGAAATTTGGGGTTCTTAAAAAGTGCCTGGTATTTTGCTAAACTCTGAGCATACCACTGCCAACAAAATAGCTGTGGATTTATATTCTAGTAAAGAAGAGAGAGAAAACATGTAAAAAACATAAATTCAGGTTAGGTTATGTGCTGTTAGGGAAATCAGGGATCCTGCCTTGGATACTATAGCCAGAAAAGGTCTCTCTGAGGAGTTGACATATAGACTGAAGTCTGAAGGATAAGAAGGCAGCCACCTGAAAAACCAGGAGAAGAATTTCACAGCCTAGTGGCACCAGTGAAGTACTCTGAGTTGTATGAGCTTGATGTTATCTAAGGATAAACTGGAGACCAAGGTGGCTGGAATGTAGTTATTGAAAAAAATTGTAAGAAACAAGGTTAGAGGGGGACTTGTAGAATACGATAAAGAGGTTAGGTTTCATTTCAAATACAATGAGGAATCATTGTAATAACATAGCGTGATTAATTTTCTTAATTTGTTTTTGTTTTGGGAAAACCTCACAAATTCTTTTTATTTATTTTTATTTTTTTATTTTTTAATTTTTTCCTTTTTCTCCCCAAAGCCCCCTGGTACATAGTTGTATATTCTTCGTTGTGGGTCCTTCTAGTTGCGGCATGTGGGACGCTGCCTCAGCGTGGTTTGATGAGCAGTGTCATGTCCGTGCCCAGGATTCGAACCAACGAAACACTGGGCCACCTGCAGCAGAGCACGCGAACTTAACCGCTCGGCCACGGGGCCAGCCCCCACAAATTCTTTTATAGTAAGTACAGAACAAAGAATTTTTTCCCTGAATGATTTGGGATTTATTTGGTAATCTGGTATCCCATCATCCTTTAATACTGTATGTATTCTCATACACAACCATAACACAATCATCAAAATCAGGAAATTCACACTGATATATTACTGTCACTAATACTCAGACTCCTTTCAAGCTTTGTCAGTTGTCCTAATGTCTTTTATAGCAAACTGATCCAAATAAAAATCAGGTGTTGCTTTTAGTTGTTGTGTTTTCTTAGTCCTCCTCTGTCTGGTGCAGTTCTTTGGTCTTCGTTTGATTTTCGTGGCCTTGACACTTTTGAAGATTACAGGCCACTTATTTTATAGAACGTCCCTCAGATTGAGTTTGTGTGATGTTTCCTCATGATTAGGTTTATAATATTAATCTTTGGCAGGAATAGCACTAAAGTGTGTGGTATTCCTCTCTCTGCATACTATCAGGTGACAGACAATATCAGTGTGTCCTACCATTAATGTAGGTAGGTCACTTAATGTGTAATGTGGGTCACTTAATTAACGTGGTGTAGCCAGGCTGGGTTTTCCTCCTTTGAGTTAACAAGTGCTTTGTTGGCATAAACCACTTTATTCCTACTAATACTCCTTTCTCTTAAATCTATTTTGTCTGATATTAAAATAGCATTCAATCTTTTTTTGATTAGTGTTAGCATGGCTAATATACAGTATGACTATATTTTTTATTCTTTTATTTTTAGCCTGTTTGTATAGTTAGAGTTAAAATGCATTTCTTGTGGACAACATTTAATTTGGACTTTCTTTTTAGCCAATATGAAAATCTCTGCCTTTTAAGTGCAGTGTTTGGACCATTTACATTTAATGTAATTATCAATATGGTTGGGTCCAAATATATCATCTTGATATTTGTTCCCTACTTGTTCTTTATTCCTTTTCATCGCCTTTTTCTGCTTTCTTCTGGATTAACAGTATTTTTTATGATTGCATTTTATTTCCACTATTGCTTATTCGATATCCCTCTTATTTTTGTGTGTGTCCTTGCTCTAAGGTTTATAATATATGTCTTTAATATATCACAATCTATCTCCCAGTAATATTATACCTCTTCACATAGAGCATAAAAATCTTATAACAGTATACTTCCATTTCCCCTTCTGTCCTTTGTGCCACTGTAGTTATAGATTTTATGTCTACCTATATATAAGCCCCACAATTCATTGCTACTTTTTTCTAACAGTGTGTTATCTTTAAAGATATTTCAAGTGAGAAAAAGTCTTTTCATTTTTACCTACGTATTTACCAATTCCAGAACACTTCATTCCTTTGCATAGATCCAAATTCCTTCTTCCTCAAGAACTTTCTTTTACGTATCTTATAGTGCAGGGCTGTGGGAGATAAAGTCTTCCAGCTTTTGTTTGTCTTAAAAGAAGCCTTTACTTCACCCTTATATTGGAAGGATATTTTTGCTCTGCCAAATTCTAGGTTGACAGTGCTTTTTTTCATTTCACTATCTTAATGATATTGCTTCATTATCTTCTGGTTTGCATGATTTCTCTCTGGAAGTCTGCTATCATTCTTGTCGTTGTTCCTCTCTATTTAACTTGTCTTTTCTTCTCCAGCTGCTTTTAAGATTTTTTGTTTAGTACTGATTTTTAGCAGTTTGATTACGTTTTTCCTTGGTATGATTTTTTAAATGTTTATTTTGCTTGAGGTTCATTAAGTTCTTGGGATCTGTGGGTTTATAGTTTTCATCGATTTTTTTAAGTTTTCAGCCATCATTTCTTCAAACATGTGTTCTGTTCTTCCCTTTTCTGGAATTCCAGGTACACATATGGTAGTCTTCTTGATGTTGTCCCACAGATATTCCCATGATATTCTGTTCACCTATTTTCAGCTCACCATGCTGGGCTATGCTCCCTCCAGCCCTCTGTGTGAAAACTCTTCTCACCCTCATAACGCTCTGATACCACCTGCCAGGCTGTCACTCAGTAGGGACAGCTTCCTTGCCATATTTAGTTTCTTATATCCTGCACTGGGCCACTGCTGTCTCCTTTCCTCTCTATCACTGATATCTGCTTTGCTCTGTCCCACATAATGACTTTAGGACTTCATTGTTCAGGAAGGGAAGAGAAAGGAAAGGCAAAGAAAAACTGATTTGTGTTTTAAAAGATCACACTTAGTCTGCTGTGTAAAAAATGGATGTACAAGGCCAAGAGTGAAAGCAGAAAATTGGTTAAGAGAACTGATTATTGATTGGACTAGAGTGGTAGCAGGAAAGATAAAGTTAAGTGGACAAATACAAACTATGTCTTGAAATTGGAAAAGAAGAATCAACAGGATGTGTTGAAAGACTGCATGTGGAAGATAGCAGGAAAAGAGAGAAATCAAGGACAACTCTTAGATGTGAGGCTTGGGCAAAGCGTTGGATATTGGTTCTATTTGATCAGATGGATGCAAAAGGATGTGAAGCTTGGAAATATTAGACATTTTGAGTTGTATATGCCTATTAGATATCCAAGAGATTGTGTCTGGTAGTCAGTTGGATGCCTGATCTTAGATCTCAGGAGAGAGATCAGACAATAGATAAAATTTGGAGTCATGTAAATATCGATTGTATTTAAAACCATGAGGCTGACTTAGATCCTCTGTGGGGGAAAGTATAACTGGAGAAGAGGGGCGTAGATCAAGCTCTTGGCACTCCATCGTTCAGATGTCAGGTAAAGGAGGAGAAACTAGTAAATGAGACTGAGAAGGGGCAGTTAATAAGGTAGAAAGAAAACTCTGAATGGTGATATCAAGGAAGCTAAGAGAAAAGAGGGGCTTTCAAAAAATATGGTGGTTGTCTGAGTTGATTGTTGCAAAGAGATCAAGTAAGATGGGGCCTGAGGAGTGTCCATTGGATTGAAGAACAATATGGAAGTGTTTACTTTATTGAGAGGAGATTTTCTTGATGGAGCAGACCACAATTGAAGTGAACAGAAGAATGAATGAGTATGCATGAAGCCTTAAGGATTTCATAGAAGAATCAAAAGTAGAGAAATTACAAAAGGCGTAACTCCATAAGGACAAAGAACTAGGGAGATTGCAACAGTAAAAGAGATATGTTTTTTTTTTAGATAATGGATAGCAGGTGGATGAGTGGCAACTCTCCAACGGAACAGGGAATGCTTCAACATACAGGCCTACGTTGTGGGTGAGAGTCAACCACTGGCAAGTTACTCATTTTGTGGAATCCTGAAAAGGTTTAGGAATTGCAACCAGGTTCCTCTGAAGATATGGGTGTGGTGTGTGACTAAATACAGAAGGGATGGTTGAAACACAATGCAGCTAGATACCATCTCTCAGCCCCAGATCCCTTCTTCCACTCAAGTGGTTAGGTAAATACACCTCTTTCCCTCACGTGAGCCTGGGGATTTATCCCTGGGGATATTGAAACCAAAGAAACTCTGGCTCAGGGATCCCAGGCACTGCTGATGTCAGGATTGAGGAGTTGTACTGAAAGTAGGCAATTAAGTGAATGCTTACACACTGACCAGTAAAACCCTCATTGCCTCTTCCTCTACTCGGCTTCCAGTAGTAATGCTTATATTCTCTAGGCAGGAATCTTGAGAATTCCTTTTGAGGAAAGAAGTTAGCCCACAGTGGAAAATACCTGCAGACACTGACATTTTGAGGGTCTTCCCAATCAAAGCTGCCACATCTCTGCTAAGTTACCCTGGAACTCAGTCCACTAGTTAACAGGCCCCACCCCAGAACACAGATGTTCTGGCCATCATTTTAGTACCTCACTCTCAAATATAAAAGACATTCTGGGATCACCTGGTATTTGAGGAAAGTCTCTAACTTGAAAAACAAAGACCAAAACAAACATACCTATGAAGCAAATTTAGAGACAATTGAGACAATGCAGAGAGCAAAAACAACTTCAGATGTTCTCAGCAAGATAAGTAAAAATATAGCACCCATTAAAAAACAAATAAAAGGGGGCTGGCCCCGTGGCCGAGCGGTTAAGTTCGCGCGCTTCGTTGCAGGCGGCCCAGTGTTTCGTTAGTTCAAATCCTGGGCGCAGACATGGCACTGCTCATCAGACCACGTTGAGGCAGCGTCCCACATGCCACAACTAGAAGAACCCACAACGAAGAATACACAACTATGTACCAGGGGGCTTTGGGGAGAAAAAGGAAAACATAAAATCTTTAAAAAAAAAAAAAACAAATAAAAGGATGTCATTTTTAAAAGGAACATACAGAGAACAAAAGAGATCTCTTCGAAATTTAAAAAAATTAAAATTCATTAGAAGTATTAGAATACCTTAGAAGCTGAGGAAAACTTCCCAGAAGAAAAATAAGATGACAGAGTTAGAAAACAGAAGAAGAAATATAAGAAAACTAGAGTCTCAGTCCAGGAGGTCAAACATCCAAACAACAACATTTTCAGAAAGATAGAACAGAGAAATTGATGGGAGGCAATTATCAGAGAAGAAGTGGAAGAAAGTTTCCCAGAACTAACTGACATGAGTTTTCTACTCTATAGGTTTCAAACACAATGAAAAAGGAATCCACACTATAGCACCACACAAGGAGATTTTAGAACACTAGTTTTTAAAACTCTTAAATCTTCCAGAGAAGAAAATACGTCTCTTACAAGCAATTGGTAATCAAAAAAACTATCAGACTTCACAATCTAGAGTCTAGAAGCAGTGGATCAATGCCTTCAGAATTCTGAGGGAAAATGGTATCTAACTAGAATTCTATAACCAGCTAAACTATGAATCAAATGCGAGGATGGGATAGAGATGTTTTTAAACATAAGATCTACAGACTCCTAGATCCATTTTTCTCTTCTTCCTGGCACATAGATAGATTACGTTTCCCTATCTCTCCTGTAGATGATTATGGCTACATGTCTAAGCCCGGCCAGAGGATCATAAAGGGAAGGAATATATATAACTTCCACTTCATTTGCTTAAGAGAAAATTCCTGTTTCTTGATTTCTGTTCTTCCATCCTTCCTTTTGGTTAATATGATGATGACATCGGAAACCTTGTGCTGAAGATGACAGAACCACCTTCACCCTGGGTCCCTGAATGATTGCCTGCAGCAGAGCTCCCACCATCCTATAATGAAGTCTATCTTGTCTAACTTTAACTTTACAATAAAGTTTATTTTATTTTTAACTTGCTTATTTTTCAAAGTCACTTTTGGGATCTTTTTGTTACAGCAGTTTAGCATTACCCTAACAGTGCACGTGTTTTTAAAACAATTTCCTACCATGAATCCTCTCTCAGGAAGCTTCTAGAGACAGTGCTGCACCAAAATGAGAAAATAAAACAAGAAAGAAGAAGATAGGGACCTACAAGAGGGAAAAGGGAATTTCCAGAATGTTGGTAAAGGAAAATTGTAGGACAAGAGCTGGCAGCATACCTAGAGAGCAACAAGTATTTACTGAAGGCAGACAGATGCTTCCAGATGGGATTTCTTAAGGGAAAAAGTGAAACTGATAGATTGGCTCATGAGAAATTGAGAAGAAATGTATACTTTTGATGGAGGTTTGAGGGTGAATTAATATGTATAAAGACAACTAAGCACATTTAAAAAGTGAGGCTATTATTAATACCTAGAAAAACAAAAATGTACAAGAAAGGAAAGTAATCATAATGCAATATATGATCCAGCTATAAGTGTTATTTGCATAGTTATCATAATGTAAATACTAAATACTAATTTAGCACTAAAAATTTAATGTCAACATTTTGGAAGAATTGTGAGATGGAATATGAGATGTGTATGTGTTGGAGGAGAGGTCTAAGAGCTAAATCCTCTTTTCATCTTTCAGAAGGAAGTCAATAAATCATGCCTGAAGCAGGAAAAAAATACCCAGCCAACAAACAAGGAATAGTAGCCTAAGAATGTTGTTTACAAATATGAAGGTAAATGCCAAAAGAAACTGGAGTAGGACTTGCAAGTGAGAAGCAGAAGGAGAAGGGTCAAGGTCTCAAGATTTATTATAAGCCTTGTGTCATTCTTTCTTTTTCATAATTATTTACATGCATTGCCTCATAAAAATAAAATAAACAAGTGAATGGGAGGTGAGAAGTGGAAATAGCAAATGTAGGGACCTCTTTCAAGAAGGTGGGTAATGGAGGAGAATGGAAGCTGAGGCAGCGGCTAGGGAGTGATGTGGGTGAGGAAGGTGTAAGGACGGATATTATCAAAACAATGTTTTGTCCAAGGACTAATGTGATTCAATTGCCTGAGGTGCTTGCTAACAAGCAGCTCTCAGCACCTCCCTCCCAAGCTTACTGCATCAGGACCTCTGGGGGCCAGAGCCCCAGAATCTCAGTTTTTAACAAATTCCTTGGGTGATACATATGCACACTGGACCAGAGCTTGTTTGGATGCTGATGGGAAGGATCTAAGAAAGGTGGAAGGAGAAAAGATGGGAGAAGGAGAAACCCACTGAGAAGGTCCCTGAGACAGCAGGAAGGTGAGGAGGGATCCAGAAGTCAGATGGAGGGGTTAATCCTTGCTAATTCATTGTAATGGAGAAGGGAGAAATGAAGAGTTATTTTATAGATCTGGTAGTGAGAAAATGAGGTGCCTGTCAGCACTTGTTCTTTTTTTTGTAATGAAATATTGTTTATATGCATCTTTCGCAGTAGACTAGGAGTTCCATGAGGGCAGAGACTGTGGCATTTCATGCACCATTCTTCACCGTGGCTTAGCATGTAGCAGTGCCTGGCTCAGGGCAGGAGCTCCATAAATGTTTGTTGAATGACCTGTTCAGTCTGAGGTAAAGAGATTATCGTTTAAAATCAGATGGATAGGACTGGAGTTAGGGATCAGGACAGGCTGGAGGAGGATTTGGAAGTCGTTTGTAGGTAGAGACTAGTTGAAGCATTCAAGATAAAGGGGCTCACAAGAAAGGAAAAGATAAAGAAGGAACCTTGAAGAAAGGAGTGCTGGAGCAGAGTGAGGAAGCAAATTCAGAAAAGGATGCAAGAATCCGATATATTAGGGAAGAGAGGGCGAAAAAATCACCCAAAATCCCCTACATCATCCAACCTAGATCTTTCCTTTCAACTCTGCACCTCCCTTTTCTTGGCATGTCATCCTACAGTAATGGCAAAGGAAAGAGATAAGCTGATTAACCTTGTCTGTAATAATTAAGGAAGAAAATTTGATATTGTAAGAAATCAAAGGCAGGAGTCAATGGAACCAGTTCGGGCAGTCAGTTGGAATCACACAGAAACTTCTCACAGATTCACTTCTCCCTCGGGCTATTTCCTTCCATAACTACCACTGACTCCAGACCAGAGGCCTGGTTTCTCCGTGGTCAACCTCCAGTTTGTTTCTCCCAGGGGGAATTCTGAGGGATGAAGTGTGGATTTGAAATCAGGCAGCATTCAAGGAGGGAATATTTTTACTTAACTTTAGACTCAAAACCTGGGTCTAATTTGGAATTGAGCATGCTATTGGAAGTAGGATGCTCCAGTTAAAAACAAAACATTTATGCAACATACAATGGGAAGTCAGACACCCCACTTGTGCTTATACTCACAGCTGGGGGAGATGACTACGGGTTTGCACAAAAGCAGCATCAGAAGCATGGTCAATGGAGCTGGGTCAGTACTAGCTTTTGCAGAAATGAACAAGAGTGAATCATCTTTTCCTCCGGAAGAAGAGTCATGCCTGGGCTGGGCACCCCTATCTCCTTCAGACCTGTGGCCTCCATACCCCCTGCTTCATTAACTGAGATGTCACTTACCCCATCCCAGGAATCCAAAGAGGAGCAGCAACAGGAACCAGAAAGCAGGAGAGATTTTTCCTCTCCTCATCTTGAAATGATTCACATGGGAAGTTGTCATCTGAATGCCTAGGTTCCGGAGGAAAGGTGGGCTGCAGAGACGGAGAGTCAAGGGGCATACCCCCTAGGGCCTTGATGGAAAATGAAGTTGCAGGAAGAGCAAAGAAGGCCAGTCAGTTCCAGGGTGAGGCTTGTGGGGGTGTGGGGGAGTGGGAGCTCCACAAATTGCTCCACAGTTTGACTTCCTAGTTTTCTTCTTTTTTCTTGTGAGCATATCTAAGGGATTTATACCTGATCCTGGCTAGGGGAGGTCAGAGCTTCAGGCCCTCCCTTCCCAGGGAGGGGCATCTCTGCTTTACGTTTTCTGCACTTCAGGGCTGGTTTGACAGAGGTAACCTGTAGGGACCAAGGCGGAAGAGATGGGCAAGTCAGCTGATTAGAGTCTGCAGGCATGAGAAGGAGCAGGGGGGGCGAATCAGAATGACAGAATCAAACTTGTCAGGTGGAAGGGACCTACCCTTTGAACCAGAGATGATCTGAAACCTGTTTTCTTTGGGTATGCCTCATTTCCAAAGCAGACCTTTGTAGAAGAAGGAAAGAGGAAGAGAAGAAAATGATGTGAATGGATCTTAAATGTCAATAGGTGTCTTTTGGGGCAAAGCTGGGGATTTGGAGATTGTGAAAGTCATCAGACACACTCGGGGTCTTCTCTAGTGTTCTTTCCTAGATTCAGGGTAGCACGTGGCTGTGTGATACTTTTGCTGGACTCTCCAAGAATGGGGAAGGTAGACACTGAGTAAATCTCTCACTGCTAGTGTCAAACGGGGGTGAATGGGAGAGGGCACAGGGACCAGCACCACCAATTTTCCAGGCTTATCTTTGGCATCTCTTTCAGCACAGACCAGGGGTCCTAACTCACCATGGTCCCTATTTATAAGCTCACAACTAACAGTAGGTTGAAATTTACACCTGGTAACTCAGATATGACTTAATTTGCTGTAACTGATCTGACTTAGTGCCTGGGCTCTTGTTCCCACCAATGGCAGGGAGGGCTGTGGTAAGGGATGAGGATGTGAATTCACCTTGCCAAGTATTGGTGATCCAATTTCATTACCTTTTAAGAGGGTCTCTTTTGGAGTGTATACTGTGTGGCCCCATTTATATGAAAGTCCAATACAGAGAAAAGTGAACTGATGATGAGGAAGTCAAAACAGTGGCTACCTGTGGAAGTGGTATTGGTGAGGAGAGGGCAGCGGGGGAGCCTTCTGAGATGAGGGGGATGCTGGATAGCAGGGTCTAGATGGTGGGCACATAAGTGTATGCATGTTAAAATTCAACAACTTCAACACTGACGAAGTGTCCACTTTGCACAGTCTTCAATTTTTCCACTCTTATACTCAAAAAGAATTGTGAAAAACTATGTATTCCTTCGCCTGTTTATGTTTAATCTAACTTTATCATAAGTTTAATAATTGCAGAGAATATAATTTCTATATTGTAAATATAAACATTGAAATAATAAAACAGTTTTACTACTCTTTAAAATGTTTCAGACAGACTCTAGACACTATAGCATCTCAATATCCACCCTTATCCTTTCTAACAGCATCTAAGCTAGTTCTTCCTCAACAGTTCAGGGCTTTACACAGTTCCTTCTGCTCTGTGAACATTTTATTTCCTCCACATTGTTCTACCGTATTATTTTTTGCTTGAAAGATTTTTAGTGATCACCCTGTCATGCTTCTCTGCACCAAAATATATATTTATAAACTTTTTAAAATTTTCCCGTGACTTGTAGGACACTAAGTGGTAAATTTTACAGTCCTCAATAACCTTTTGATGAAAAGGAAATGTTTTTCTTATGCAACATTGTTCCATATTTTCAAGGAAATATGAAGCATTAAACTACCCAATATAAAAAATAATAAAATTTATGAAGTGCTACCAAATGCGAGACTGTTTTAGGGGCTTTATAGCAGTCTCATGAATGGATACTGTTATCACCCTCGTTTTTATAGGTGAGCAGACTGAGACCCTGGCAAGGTAAGAAATTTGTGCAAGGTCACGCTGAGCCTAGATGTGAAACCAGAAATTCTAGTTCCTCAACCTGTGCTCTTAGCTGACATACTATACTGCCTCTCTACATTCCTTTCGTCTTGAGATGTAAAATTAATCAGTTGGAAGTAAATGTGAAACTTTTAACTTCCTCCTCCTTGAAATCATGCAAAACACACCACCATGACCTAGACCAAGAAGCTGATGAATGAGATACTCTATCTCTTTCCAGAGAATGGTGTACCATCCAGGGAGGTGTGCTTCATAGTAAGATGGTATTTCCAGGCAAATTTTTACACATCTTGAATATTTTAAAATAGACAGACAGAGAAGGTGGGTTGAGTTGCCATAGGGTCTTTGCCTGGGTTAAACAAAGCACTGCCATCTTTATTATTTCTTACTGATATTGTCTTTGCTCCACTTTCATGAGATGCTCCCGCAGGAGGGATGCGTTCTTTGATAGGAGGTGGAAGAGAAGAGATTGTTAAACAGAAATTTTAATTACTCCTGCTGCCTCACTCTACAATATATCTGAATAAATAATGCCTTTAACATGTACCAAAATTACCAGTTTGTTACACTCCATTTAGCTCCTAACAGGAATTTCTATGAAGCAAAGGAAAACATGAAGCCCTACCTTGAGTAATATGACACTTAAATTAGAAGAGATTTTGAGTTTTTCCCTGGTTTTCAACATAATAATATAGCGGCTAGAAAGAAAAATGTCGGTGCCCATAAAAAAGGAGTTAGAAAAGTGTAACTAGCCTGATGCTCTGAGCACAAAGGTCTTCTCAGACAGATCAGTTTTAGGCAAAAAAAAAAAAAATAAATAAATATATGGAAATGAAAGACCTGGAACATCATTCCCATAAAACATCCCACACCTGCTTAATATTCTTTAGAAAGTCTTCATGTACTTTTGAGAGCATGGGACAGACTCCATTTGAAGGTCATTGCGCTGGACCAACAGTGCAAAAACACAAGGTCCTGAAGGGGCAGTGCTTAACCCTGTCCAACTCCTGGACTTCCACTTGGGTCAAACATGCTTGGTGAGCTGGGGCTTTGTCTAGTTAAAACACGTGTCATCCGCGTAAATGTATTCCATGACGGAAGTTGAGTAATGATGCTTTCTAACTACCTACACGCTCCAGTTGCTGGGAGTAGCGAGATAGTCACAGCATAACCATGTGAATTAACCACAAGCTAAATTGCTCACCCAGGTTTCCTTCCTTTTCATCTTCCTCTATCTCGAAGTGCCCATTGCTTTGAGTCATTTGCTGTCTATCTTTGGAAATCAAAATTTTATTTACATGACATGCCTGGTAATAATATTTTAATAGATTTATTGAGATATAATTTACACACCATTTAGTTCATCTGTTTAAAAATAGCTAAGTCAATCGTTTTTAGTATATTTACAGATTTGTAATTAGTGAACCCTTTCAATCTGCAGACTCAAAACTTTCTTCTCTATTGTTCTTTAACTTCCTCTCATCCATCTCTTCCTTTTTTCTCTGTTTGAAACCTTATTACTCGCATGTTAGTCCTCCTGAATCTGTCCTCCAAGTGTCTTCTATTTTATGGGTGATTTTCACCCATTAAAATCACGTCACCATGTTGTGTCCACTTGAGTTATTTTTCCCCCTTGCTCTTCAGGTTACTAATTTTATTCTCAACAATGGTCAGCCTCTTTCAATTTGTCTATTATAATTTTAAACTTGAAAATGCATGTTTTACAATTTTTAATTATCTAAATGAATTCCTTGGCCTGATCCTATTTATTTTCGTGTTTTTCACATTATGCTTTCCACAGCTCACACTAGTGGGCGACACCTTTTTGGGGTGTTCAGCTCAGCTTCTCCTTCTGGTTGCTGGATCCCTTTAAGTGAGATCATGATGATGATCCCACGCAGGGCTTACCCTGGCCTCATTGATTAGGATCAACTCTTTGGTTTGCTGATGTTTGAGAAACCCAATAAGTGTTGGAAGGCAGAGCAGTTTCCACTGCTGTGAGTTGGAGTGAATCCCCCAACAAACTGCTAATTCTCTCCTGAGGGCTCTGTCCAAGGTGGGAGTCCCCTCACTGCCTCGTGGATTTGAAGCAACTCAACCTTCCAAAGCAGCTATCTTTTGTCCTCCAAAACCTGTAGGATCCCCTGGACCCATGAAAGGGATGTGTGCAGCCCTTCTAGGAGGGGAATTCATGAGAATCTCTTTAAAATGTTTTACCCCAGCTGTCTCTGCCATGAGCCTCTTGAAGGTTAAACCTTAGCCAGAAAGGTTAGGGCCAGAAGTCTTTCCCTTGGTAAAACAGGAAGCACTTTCTCTCTGCTTCCGAAGGGACCACTCTAAGAGAGACAAGTGTCGACCAGCACCTTCATTCTGACAACTAGCCTAGGTCTGGAGCACATGTAAATGCCCTGGAAACTGTGACTTGGAGTGAACATGCTCCACCCCACAGCACACATACCTGCACCTCTCCACCTCGTCATGCCCTGGGTTCTCTATGTGCCACAACATAATCTCTGTGGACCACAGGCCTAATCAACGAGCCCGTAGAATCCTGGCACCTGCCCTCCCTTCTCTTCTTTCCCAGCTAAACTCTCCTATCAATCTGGGTGAGTCTCGAAAACACAGCAGTCTTGCTTGGGGTGAGAAGAATTAGAAAAAGGGGACAGATAGGAATGAGGTCTCTGGATTTTACTGTGGAGATTTTGAATGCCAAGTAGATTATGGCATGGGGGTTCTCTCATATAACTGGGAAATTCGGCTCAGCGCTGTAGACACCCACTCACATGCACACACAGGTTCTCTCCATCATATTTTGGATGTGTTTATTTCTTAGTTAAATGACCAATAGAGTCGCCTCTTCCCAGTGTCTGGTAAAAGCAAGAGAGAGGAAGGAAGTGTCTTCCTCATGGCTGTTAGAGACCCAAACAAAGCTGAGAGGGGACTCCTGAGGATGAATGAAAGGACACTTGAGTGTCTGGTTCCCCAGGTCAGCTTCCTCCATGAAGCATGTGATACTCTGGCTTCAGGGTCTGCTCAGGGCCCATCATATCTCCCTGTCATCTCCATGGTTGTTGAAGATACTGGTCTCCTCCAGATCCAGTTAGAGTTCCACCTAGGCCTATCGTGGACTCCGCGGTTCCCTCCAGGTCCCAGGCCAAGGTTGGGGCCATGGGTGCGGTAGACAGCTGTGTTGAAGACATTTCTCAAGGACAGGGAGTTTCTCTAGAAAAAAGAAGGGTAAATCATTTCAGAATTGTATTCCCTTACCCCAAGCCTTCTCCGTGGACTCCTTCTGGAGTCTTCTCCCCTTTCAAACTATCTCCCTCACTTAATGCTCCTTCCCCAGCCTTTGTTCCTTCTTCTGGCCCCTCTTTTTCCACAAGTCAATAGTATCCTCTGCACATTGATTGGCTCCTCCAATTCTACCTTGCTATTTCACTTTAGCAACTCTCTCCTGATCTTTCTTTCCTCCCTGTCCACACCCAACTTGGTGCCCCTACTATTCATACCCCATTTCCTCGTGTTCCTGCTACTCCTTCTCCCAGGCACTTTCCCACATATGAGACACTCACCACACAGAAGAAGATCCCAGCAAAGAGTCCCACGGCCACCACAACTGAGACCAGAGTGATGAGGAAGATTTCCCATGGCTTCAGAGACCCACTGGGCTTCACTTCACTCACAGGAGTAGCAGCACTTGTGCTAATTCTATTGGAAGTTGTGTGTGTTCCAGTTGAAGGTATGCCAGAGCCTCCTGTGGTTGCACTAGATCCAGTGTTGGTGGTTCTGCTGGTCACACTGGAGGTCACACTGGATCCAGTGTTGAGAGATGTGCTGGCCCCTCCGGAGGTTGTGCTGGATCCAATATTGGAGGCTGTGCTGGATCCACTGGCGGTCACACTGGATCCAGGGTTGGAGGCAGTACTGGCCCCACTGGAGGTTGCACTGGATCCAGTGTTGATAGATGTGCTGAGTCCACTGGAGGTCACACTGGATCCAGGGCTGGAGGCAGTACTTGCCCCACTGGAGGTTGCACTGGATCCAGTGTTGATAGATGTGCTGAGTCCACTGGAGGTCACACTGGATCCAGGGTTGGAGGCAGTACTGGCCCCACTGGAGGTTGCACTGGATCCAGTGTTGATAGATGTGCTGAGTCCACTGGAGGTCACACTGGATCCAGGGTTGGAGGCAGTACTTGCCCCACTGGAGGTTGCACTGGATCCAGTGTTGATAGATGTGCTGAGTCCACTGGAGGTCACACTGGATCCAGGGTTGGAGGCAGTACTTGCCCCACTGGAGGTTGCACTGGATCCAGTGTTGATAGATGTGCTGAGTCCACTGGAGGTCACACTGGATCCAGGGTTGGAGGCAGTACTGGCTCCACTGGAGGTTGCACTAGATCCAGTGTTGATAGATGTGCTGGGTCCATTGGAGGTCACACTGGATCCAGTGTTGGAGGTTGTGCTTGTCCCTTTGGAGGTTGTAATGAATGTAGTGCTGACAGATGTGCTACTATCACTGAAGGTTATGTCTGATGATAATCACAAATTGTAACATATATATATTGAGCATATATGCTTTCTGCTCAATGCTTGGTTAAATTCACTACAGGAATAATTTTATTTAATGCTCACTATAGCCCCATGAAATAGACACTTTTATTATTACCAACTAAGAGGAAGAAATTTAGGCTTAGAAATGTTGACACTTGCCCAAGTTTATACAGCTAGTAATTAGTAGAACAAGAATTTGAACTCAGGCTATCGAATCCTCACATTTAGTGATCATGTCAAGTCACCCACCCCACCCACCCCAGCACCAGGGTTATGTGACCCAGTTTCACTGGTTGATAAGCTTATTCCATGATCTGCTGTACAAGATCCAATACACATAAAAAGTATCACAAAAGAACTGTAGGATCCAGGTGAAACTAGTATATATTGATTGATTGATTCTTAAGACAGTATTGCTCCCTTCTTGGAAAATATCTCTAGAGTGTTATTCATAAAACACCTATATTGGAATAACCTGGGAAGCTTGATGAGCATAAAGATCCCTAGGCAAACCACTCCAAGCTAAACCAATCAGAGTCTGAGATGGGGTCATGTACCTGCCTCTTCAACTAGTGGACCTGGTGATTCTACATGCATGAAAGTTCCAGGGGCTCCTGATCACTACAGCAGAGGCCGGAGAAGAGCAAACTATATGTAGTTTAAATGTATAAAATCTCCTGGACTCAGGGCTTTAAATCAAGGTCTACAGATATAAGGAAGCTTTTCAACCTTCTTGGAGGTGCAGCTGGGGTCAAGTTTGTGCCTATTGTTTCCCCTCACTACCCCGAAGGATGAAGGCACTCAGCCTCCTCAGAGTCTATATTTATCTCATTTGTAGCCCATTTTACTACTAACTGGAACATAGATGCCCATCACCTCACTCTGCACGTGTGTATTTTTTCCTCAGTCTTATTTGATCTAACATAGGATTCGAGGTTAGCTCTATTTTGCAAAGCCACCCCCAAAATCTGCAATGAGGTACAAATGGAGTTGAAGGTCAGAATCATAAGTAAATCTAAATAAAAACTGAAATGACCAAGAGTAGGGGTGACATGTGAAAGAGAGAGTGGATTTGAGCTGAGAAGTTTTGGAGAACAGAATAGATGAGTCAAAATTATAGGAGGGGTAATTTTGATTCAAAATAATGAATTCTCTAAGAAGTCATGCTTTCCGGTTGTGCAATAGGAGATGGGGTGTGGAAACAGAGTGGGAGTCAGTTTTGTCTCTTGAATCCTATTCTCCTTGGTCTGAGGCTGACTTAGGCTGTGTGGAACCAGAGGTAGGATCAGGAGAGAAATTAAGTTTGTAGAATATAGATGCTATATCTTTAAAAACAGTCAACTCTTCTTGTTCTTAATATTTAGCCCTCCCCCCAGCCATATCACACAGGTTACTACCATCTTATAGATGCAGAAACTGAGGCACAGAGAAGTTAAACAACTCACTCAAAGTACACAAGTAACAGATAGAGCCGTGATTCATATGTTGGCAATCTGAGACCAGAGTCCACAGTTTAAACCACTGTTCTCTGACTGCCTCCCGGGTGATACATTAGTAGACTGAGTGATTGGAGTAAAACGATGATCCTCGCTCTGTGGAGGAGAACTAGAAATAGTCCTAGTAGTGGTCACCATCTCCCACAATCCCTCAAAGGTTCTTAGCCACCCACTTTTAAAGAAAGTCACTCACCAGCTTCTAAAAGTAGGAGATACACTAGTAACCGATACTTAAAGGGAATGTTTCCTTTCTGCATCTCGATCTGTGTCTTTGTGGCTGGCAAGCAAGATGCCTGGATCCCAGAGGTGGCCAAGACCTAGAAGGCAAAGAACAGGATTCTTGAGAAAGGAGAGCTCAAGGCGAAGAGATAAAAGCTGGAGATTCTGAGAGCTTAGGTTTCCTCAGTATGTGTTCTTGGGAAGAACTTTGAGCCCGGGGAGGTAGGAGGCTGGACGCCTGGGTTCCTTAGGCTTCCTTCATGTGATGCTGTCCTGTCTTTGTCATGGAAGAGCTGCAGAGGCCTTTATAGCTTCAGTGGGTTGGGGAGGGGTTGAGAAGTTGGCTTTTTCTTCTGCCAACTGTGAGCAAGTAACAAAACAATACTGCGCCTGGGAAGGAATAGATCAGGGGTCAAGAGGAAGGTTAGAAAGGAGAATGAGATGATTACACTAGGCAGGGCACTGGGCTGGGTTGGAGCGAGAAGCAGAACAGGATAAGGAGATCAAGGTTGTCAGAGTGGAAGGGACCCACCCTCTGAGGCAGGGATGGGGCCAGAAACCTGTTCTACTTCAAGATTTTGTTTCCTGGTGAGGAAGTCCTGTGTGCCTCCTTTAGCACGGAAGAAGCCCTAATGGACTGAGCTAAGGGGGCAGGACCCCACATCTCTCAAGCAAACAGAAATATGAGACTCAAAAGAGAGCAGTAACTAGGGGTGTGTGCTCCCGGGTTACGGGTAGAAGTCAGATGGAGCATTACTAGGTGTGCACGTTAAATGAACAGGGGAAGAGAGCTCCAGGGGTTAATGAAGTCATCTTTGGAGTCTCTGGGGAATTTGGGGCTGAGGGTGTGGGGAGAGTGTTCACTGTGCAGGAACAAGCCACCTGTCAGACTCAGAGCAGGTGAAGGGGTGGTATAGGGCCCCCTTCTGACTCTCAACCATAAGAGTTCCCCTCTTGTTTGTTTCCAGAATTCATTGGAGCTTTTCCACTCTGGGATCTTTCGGAAGTTCTTTCTCGTCAGCCTCAAAGAAGCATCTCTCAATAGGGTATACCACATCACCACTTCTGTTGGAGGCAGGAGACCTATAGTCTGAGTTTTCTAGGAGCTTCAAGTTGGATCTGGACACGGCTGTAGCAGCAGAAAGGACACACAGTCAGCTAAATGAGCATGACCGAGCAGACCCAAATGAGCAGAGGGTTTGGGGTGTTCATGGGGAGAGCATCTTGTGGCCAGAGTGAGGGGGGTGGGATGGATGGGAGTTCCAGTGCGCAGTCTGTATGACGGAAGTCAGCTGTCTCCATTCCCCTGTCAATGAGGAGAAGCTTCGTGAGAGAGGCAACATCTCACATAGTTTGGAATGAGTGAGTCTGAGAGTGAGGAAAGGATAGGGTGTGCTGGGAAAAGCTCAGGCATGGGTCTGCCTAGCAACTGTGATGGGCAGCTTCTGAAGCAGAGGTGTGAGGGGCCAGTCAACGACAGGCTGGGTCCTGGACTCCCAGCAATCCCACTCTGTGGCTGAAAAGCCAATAGCACTCTAAGAAAGGAAACGTTTGTTTTCCTTCTAGAATTATTTGGAGGCAGAGGTCCTGAATTCAAGTCCAAATTCAACCTTTTAGAGGTTATCCTAAAATGTTTTTACATGCATACTCATCAGAGTCTAAATGTAATCAATATTTTTACTGTCCTTCAAAACAATACAGGGACCTTGGAACACTTTAATTCTCATTACCCACCTCCCAGCTCATACCCTAATGTTATCGAGTATTTTAATTCTATCTTGTTTTTTAACTTCATGAGAGATTACTGTCGTCTGCTTCCACATCAGAAGCTAGAACATAGCCACGCAACCGCAGTAAGCTGCAAAAAGAGGCTGGGAAATATAGTCTCTAGCTGAGTGGACATGTGCTCAACTAACACTTGAGAATTCTATTGTCAAAGATGGAGAATGACTATTAGTGGACCATAAAGCTATGACACATTTAAACCTACTTGCTTTATATTCTGTATTTAATAATTCCAACACCGACAGTCTTTGCAGATCTGATCTTGCTGTCTGTTTTTGTTTCTTGCTGGCTTTCACTCATGGTGTCTATCTTCATCTGTGATTTGAGATTTGTGATTATGAATTCATTTTTCTTGGAATGTTATTTGTAGACATTTTTTGAAGCCAGAGATGAAGGTATGATCTTCTACAGGGAATTTGCATGTTTTGGCCAATCATATGGAGCCATTATTAGCCAATGATTCTTTTTTGTTTTTAAACAAGAGTTTTCATATTTTTAAAAAAATTTTTTGGTGAAGTAGATTGGCCTTGAGCTAATATCTGTTGCCAATCTTCCTCTCTCTCTTTTTTTCTCTCCAAAGCCCCAGCACATCACTGTATATCCTAGTTGTAAGTCACTCCAGCTCCTCTCTGGGGGATGCTGCCACAACATGGCTTCATGAGAGGTGTGTAGGTCCACGCCCAGGGCCCAAACCAGTAAACCCCAGGCCGCCGAAGCAGAGTGTGTGGACAAACCACTTGACCACAGGGCTGGTCCCTGATCTTTTTAAATTAAATGGTAGGCTTGACGTCTTTGGAATTACTTAGATTGCATGGTTTGAGGCTGCAAACCAAGAGAAGTATTGTTGTGGGTATAAGTTATTTTTCAAGAGGTGCTTCCTCCTCTCCTCCCTTTTCCTGCATCAAGTTTAGAGACAGGCAATTTTGCGTGCACTTCCTTTGAGGAGAGGTGGGCTTATTTTTAGTTTACACTCTCCCTGAAGGTTTCCGATTTATGTGAGGGTCCTCTGAGAGAGTCCCCACCTGGTCTGGTCTGATGGAGGCTGCACAACGCGAAACTGAAGTTCACTGGGTCTGGCACAAGTTGGCCTCAGTACTCCCCTCACCTCCCTGGGTTCCTACCTTAACTTAGTCTTTAATTTTAGCATTCCTAACTTTCCTGGCGACTCATTCATTCACTTAAGAAGAATTTTTAGTCCACCTTTTTAAGTTTTTCAGGATATTTGAAGTCAAGGCACCTACCCTGTTACAGAGCTAGAAATGTAAGTTCTCATTCGATTGTTTTGAGAAATAAATGACGGTATGTTTAGAGGCACTAGCACAGTGTTTGGCACATTATAAGCATATAATAATAAAAGACAACAGAAAAACAAAAAGAAATACATGAAAACATAAATATATAAATGCCAGGTGTATTTCGAGATTTTAATTTGTAACATGTCCAGGCAATTTTCTCCTTACTTGTCACATAGCATTTGGAAGAGACAAAGAAGTAGGGAAGAAGAATCTTCCTAGAGAAGAAGAAGACCTGGAGGACAATGAGTGAGTCTAAGATGGTTTTCTGGCTACACAGTTTGTATGATCTGAAGCTACAAACCTAGATGGATATTAACTAGACTTATTGTGGTGATCATTTCTCAGTGTATACATGTGTCAAATCATTATGTTGTACACCTGAAACTAATATAATGTTATAAATCAGTTATACCTCAATTTTAAAAAAAAAAAAGAAAGGATGGTCATCAGATAGGTGAGGATCAGGCTGCCAACAAGTGCTTACAGAATTCCCACGGTTATCAATTGAACTCTTTTCCCAGCTGGGGAGAGATCTGAAGAAGGGGCTGTTGCCCTTCCTCTTGGGGTCCTTCCTCTGTTTGGTGTCACAACTTTGAAACGAGACCAAAGCTGTGCATTCAATAGCACAAGCTTTATTCAATGGCCAAAGAATGGAGAGGTGGGAACAAAGTTTACAAATCAACTTCTTAGTTCCTGCATTGATTAAGCAGCTGTTATAAGGGGTCGAGGTAATGAATGGGAGGAATATTCATCATTATTACAAGAAATGGGCATACGTTTGAGGGGTGCCACCTCTTTTCTTTCCTTATTTGGTTATATCTTGCCATTGCCATGGCCATTGTAAACTGTCATGGCTTCAGTGGTTGTGTTCTGTAATACGGTAATGTATTACAATGAGCACATAATTAGCTGCAGGGTCTATGTCAGGTCAAGGCAGACTGCCATGTTGCCTTCAACTGGTTTTAACTGGATTTGACCTATGTCTCAGCCACCTTCTCTTTCCTCTCTTGGTGGTTTCCTGTAAGCTAAGAGAACATGTTAGGCTTGTTCTGAGCAGGGCTGTGGTTAATGTTTTATGGGGTTGATGGGCCGGGTACCGCTACCGTGTTTGTTTCACCAATCAACTCCATGGTCAGGATTACCAAGCCTGATATAAATAGAGGGTGACTTCCCTCTGCTTTGGGAATCCTCCCCTTCAACCAGCTACAAAAACCATTTCCACAGTTGGCATCCTTGAAATGTCAACTGACATAATTTTTGCTACAGTCATCCTTATTGGGATACCATCTTTCAATGAAGGAAATGTCTCTGGTGTGACAGTCTCCCTTTCAGAATCCAGTAAGACAGTTGTTACATCATTTTCTCTGTGGAACTCTTAGAAATTAACTCAACAGTGTTTTTAACCTTCTGTGTTGTTTTTGTCGTCTTAGGCTGCTGATTTAAGAAACGACTGTAAAAGGATTGTCATTTTCCCCTGTCAAAGAAATATCTTACTGTTCTCTATGAGTGTGTTTTTTATTTTTACTTTCATTATAAATGATTCAATGACTTTGCCTTACTCTGATTTTTTAAAAAAAATGACGAATATCATGCAATTACAAATTCTCCGGGATGATTTTTCACTCCCTCCACTCAATGTCAAGTTTACAGATAGACAGTTTTCTCAGTCCCCATAATGCGTGATGGGCAATGCAATTGTATTCCAGTTTAATCATGCACTGAAGCTTTAACCCTTTTAGGACTCATCTTTATTTAAGGTCTCCTATTAGACCCCACTCCTTATGGGGTCCTGGACTTTGTCTCCTGTACCCCAAGTGCTAAGAGGCTATGAGATGGTAAGCTGAAGTTCATCAAATTTGGCAAATGCCCTCAATGTAAAGGCTGGTTCAAGCTCTCCTTAATCCTCTCTGAGTCTCAACCTTCTCCTGGTTGTTGATCTAGATATTACCTACTATCTACCCAGCTAATTGATACAGTTACAAATATTTTTTCAATATTTATCCAGCAACTTCTGTTGCTTTCATTAAGAGGAGTAGTTAATGTACCTTGTCCACCATATTGCCAGAAAAGTGGAAGTTCTCAAAAGATTTTTTTGAGATTATGAATTTCAAAATCATTAAATGATAGTGCATTTAAAGTCACCTTGTACAACGCTTAGCACATAGTAAGCACTCAGTAACGAAGGAAATCAGAGAGAAAAGAATGCCCAAGCAGATAAACAGGTAAGCTAGTCATCTTGCTACCATGAACACTATGAGTTTGTTGTTTTTTTATTAAGCTGCAATAATATGATTCTTCTTCTTACTGGTCACATTGCATCCTGAGGAAACAAGGAAGTAAAACTTCATCTTGTATTTTTTGTTGTGATGTTCAGTACAGAAGTCAATGTAGAACTATTTATCTGACAACAACAAACAAACACATAGCATTGGAGATGGATTGGCGGTTACCATAGGAGAAGGGGGGAGGGCAAAAGGGGTGATTAAGCTCACATGTAAGGGATGGACAATAATTAGTTTCTGGGTGGTGAACATGATGTAATCTACACAGAATTCCAAATATATTATGATGTACATCTGAAAGCGATATAATGTTATAATCCAATGTTACTGCAATTTAAAAATAATAAAAATATTGAAAGTCACAAAGCAAATAAATATGTAAAAAATTTAAAAAAAGAATTATTTACCTGAGAATGACATATATCCATTTATTTGTGTAACAGAAAAATGCTGTTCACATATAGTACAGGCATTTCTGAATACAGATAGATTGTGTAAAGTGAAAAAAAAAACAGTGGAACTTCAAAGCCAAAAGGGCACAGTCATCACTTGCATGTTGAGAGACCAAAGAGAAATTGTTCTACAGTTGGTTACAGTGACCTCCTAAGAGGTTCTGAACTATGGTTAAGCTCAGGGGATATTTTTAGTTGGGCTCATGAGCAAATCTGATGAGGCTGCAAATCTCCCCTAGAATCACTATATGTTTTTCTGTCTGCCCTGTTGGTCAAGTTCACTGTGATCTTTCCTCTGGTTTTTTTTCTTGACTTTGCTCGTGACCATCTCTATGGCCAATTCCCTGAAGACCTTTTGGAAGCCCATCCCAACTCATTTTATGGTCATTGCCTTCTCCTCCATGATCCCCCTCTTCCCCAGTATTTTCTTTTTCATGGCATCCCCCGTTATCCAGTCTACACCCATACTCTACTTTTCCTCCATGGCTTCCTCAGCAGCCTCTTCTGTGATCCATTTCACGGCTGTGATGACCTCTGCCGTGTCCATGACTCCTGCCAGGATTCATGCCATAAGCACACCTATGACTGTTTCTTCATTCATGGCCCACACCTTGGCTCACCTTATGTCCAAAGCCATGTGCTCCTCCGCTAACCAGTTCATTTTCCAGGCTTGGGACATTCCAGAGCACAGTCCTGAGTCCAGGTCCAGACCAAGGTGAATTCTGTGGCCATGAAGGTTATAAATGCCTCTACTTATCAGAGGAAAAGAAAAGTACTTCTAAATGAGAAGATAAAATTATTAATAGAGGACTGGCCCAGTGGTGTAGTGGTTAAGTTCGGTGCTCTGCTTCGGCAGTGCAGGGTTCGCAAGTTCAGATCTGAGGCACAGACCTAGCACCACTCATCAAGCCATGCAGTGGTGGCATCCCACATAAAATAGAGGAAGACTGGTAGAGATGTTACCTCAGTGACAATCTTCCTCAAGCAAAAAGAGGAAGATGACCAACAAATGTTAGCTCAGGGCCAGTCTTCCTGATGCACACACAAAAATTTATTATTAGAGTTAAATCTTTTCCTTCCATATCATTAAACCATCTTGGATTGTCAAAAATCACAAATTTTCACTTTTCAATACCGTCTATTTTCTCTCTTCTCATTCATTCTTTGCGTGTGTGTGTGATTTTGCTGGCTCTACTCCTCTCATTTATTTATTTATTCACGTCCCTGAGAAAACAGCCTTCCTATTTATTGCACTTGCGTAGTCTCTATGTGAATGCTGTGATCATTGCTCTGTACCTTGGTAAGGTTACATGCTGCTAATCTTTCAAGACAAGGGCAAGTCCACATCCTGTACCTAGGGAGTAGAGTTTCTCAGAAACAGAGAGGCTTTCGTTGTGTTAATCAACCAAGAAAGTTGCATGTCTGTAAGGAAGGTAGAAATAAATGAAAGTTGGTAAAATAGACGTCAGAATAGTAGTCACCTTTAGGTGGGCAGGTATTGACTGGGAAGGGACACATCACTCAGGTGATAGAAATGTTCAATATTTTGAGCTGAGTGGTGGTTATATGGGTGTGTACACATTTAAAATTAATCAAGCTGTACACTTGAGATTTGTGCACTTCTTGTAAATTATACTTCAATTTCTTTTTAAAAAGATAAGAGAAAGCCCATAAAGAGCTAAAGCTTGGAGAATCGGCTTTATGTACTGCAGCTAAGAGCACAGGCTCTCCTGTCGAGCAGTTAGAGCCCCAGCTCTGCCAGTGCCTCACCCTGTGATCTTCAGCAAGTTACTTCAGTCTCTGACTCCAGTGTCCTAGTCTGCAAAATGAGATAAGAAGAGTACATGTCCGGAAGGTGGCAAAGCAGAGTAAAGGAGAGACGATGCTCTCTTGTGCTCTTGGTTCTGGACCTCACACTTAGTAAACAGTTAATAAAGTGCTGGTGGTTATTACTATATTTTTATCTGAAACATTTAGAGGATTGCTCATGGCAGGTGAGTCTCATTTTTTTTCTCCCCATAAGGAAACATCAGACAATCTGAAATAGGCAACTCAAGTAAGTTGACTGTAAATTATGCCAACCATTCGTGGCTAGTGTGTGAAGTTTTCATTTATTTATGGTATATTTACTCTGGCTCATCCTACAAATGTTGAAGTCCACTTCCAGGAATACATCCAGCCAAAATGGGAAAATATAAAGTGTTTAATATAGAACAAGAAAAATATGTTAGAATAGAAGATTAAGACCAGGATGGAGAACAGAATGCACAAATGCAGTGTGCTGCTGGCATGTGGCTTTCACGTCCACCACAGAGAAGTGCAACGGGCTCCAGGCCTCGAAACCTGTCAGCTCTCAGAGCATCGGAAGCCTCCCCTACATGACCAAGCATTTCTGTGGCTTCTGTTCTTCCTAAGGGTATTTCCTTGTTATCCGCCCTTAGTATTTAGTGAAGTATTTTAAAATTTCCAGCCTATTTGAGCTGTGCCTAGGGGTATCTAGAAAAGTAAATGCCTTTTCACTTGGGAAAAATCATGAAAGAAGGGAAAAAGAGCCCCCACTCTTAGCCCCTCACCCTCTGAAGCAGCATATGGTAATATCTATAAAGGAAATGAAAGACCTATTGCGGGCCCAAACATTCATCACTTTCTGGAGATCCTTTTTCTGGTGGCAATTTATAAAAGATACGCTTGTTTTGTAAAAGATGTGCTTCCCTTATACTCTCGACTCTCCTCTGCTCAAACCACCCATGCCCACACACTTGCCTGTCTCTCAGGTCCCCACTTTAAGTTTCTCCTCTTTGTTTTTCTACTTCTCACTACATCTATCATTTATATTTTCTGTCTTCCTCTCTCTCATGGTCTTTATATTGTGATATGTGAGGAAAGAAAAGTCAGGCAGAGACAATAACCATCTACCCCATTCATCAGGCTGGGATTACAACACGGATAAAGTCAGCTCCTTAGTTCACTGGAAGGAATGTTTTCCCCGAGGACGTGCTGCAGCTGTAAGGCATCATAACATCCCCTTTCTTTGAGTAACTTACTCACTTTCAGTGATTTAGTCAATGAAAAACGTAGTTCTCTAAAATCATAGACCATCCAAATTTGGTCTTTGAAATTATATCAGTAAGAAGGAAATATCTCGTTCTTGTCTGGAGAATCTCAGTTACTTTGACACAGAGAAGCAGCCTCAATTTCCAACCCAGGGCAGATGCGGAGTTTCAGAATACAGCATCCCGCGTCTATTGTAAGGTTGTTTCCAAGGAAACTGGGTCCACTTCATGGTCCAGAGTTCCTGTTGACCCTTGTCCTCCCAGCCCTTCTTTGTCTTGAGCTTACTAAAACTCTGCTTCATTTAACTGTCGCCGAAATTCCACGCTTTCCCCAGCATTATCATGACTCTTTCTACAGTTTGGTAAGAAGCTCCTTAGTCCCTCTGGTGTACAGTCTCCCTTGTTGCAACGAGCTGATAAATGAGACTACAGGTTTGCTCCTGCTCTCTTATGGACTGGGCTGGGATACAGGGACTCTCCACACTGCTCTCTCTTTCTTAATATCCCAGTGGTCCCAGTCCTATTATTCTACACCTTGATCTATCTTCTAGGTGGGTTCCCACCATCTCTACGCACAGTAACTCACCAGGCAAAAACTCAGTCATACCAGCAGCCCCCTACCAACCACAGCTGCAGCCAGAGAGATGAAGATGATGGCCCAGGGCTGCAACTATCCACTTCTTGGCATGTGGCTCATGACTGTGGTGACTGGGCCTGTTTTCTGGGAGCTGGTACCGGTTCTAGGAGTGGTGGTTGGCTCATAGGTGGATCCTGTCCTGGTGGTCCTGATACCTGGGACTGAGGTGGTAGATGATGTTCCAATAGTGGATGTGCCCAGGCCAGAGGTATTCAGGGCTGTCCGAGGGGCAGTATTGCTGATAGCAGGGGTCATGGAGTCCATTCCAGGGGCTGTGGTGACAGAGATGGGGGTAGTCTGCTTCCAATGGTCCTGGGGCCTAGGAAACAGGTCACACAATATGATGCATTTGTAGTGGAGATAATTAAAGGGGAGGAAGGTGTAGTTAGAGCAGAGTGGTTGAATCCAACACACCTATGGTGGTGGTGGTTTGGAGAGATGTGTTGTGGTGGGAGGAGAGATGGTAGGAGGTGATTCACCTGAGGCCATGATCCCTAGAATAGAAGTGATTGTCTTAGAGAAGAGAAGGTACAATATGTCCACTGATGGTGCTGGTGGAGGCAGAAGATTGAGGAAATGTGACTGTGACTGATGCCGAAGTGGAAGATCTGTTCAATTTAGAAGTGGCCACCCAAATAGAAGAGAGTGGGCTGGGATAAAAAGGATAAGGTCTGATGCTCTTCTGATGCAGTCACTGAGTGTAAGGACGGTGCCAGAGGAAGAGAGGACAGAATCAGGTGTACTCACGGGTGAGGCAGCAGCGATGGCTGGGAGCATAGGTGACATGATCTAACACAATCATGGCGGTCAACAAAGTCGAGGAGAGGCGCTAGGAACAGATGTGGCAGAACCTGGCCCACGTGGAGGAGGCTGGCCCCCGGGACAGGAAGGGTGGACTAGAACAAGGTGGGAGGACCTAATACAGCAGAGGCTGTGGAGGTGGTGGCTCCGGCAGCAATGGTTGTGCTTAGGTCGGAAGTGGTTGCACTGATACAAGAACAGTGTCTGTCCCTGGAATAGCAGTGGGTGGTTCAGAATTAAGCAGGTGGACTCAGGTCCAACACGAGTGCTGATGGCAAGTGCAGAGGTGGTTTTATTCAGAGCACTGCCAGAGAATGAAAAAAATCATTCTGGTCTTAGACTAGAGCAAGGATTGGCAAACTTTTTCTGTAAAGTGTCAGATGGTAGATTTTTAAGCTATTTGGGTCACACAGTCCCTGTCATAACTGTGCAAAGTAGCTGGAAAGCAGCTATAGATTTAAATGAATAGGTGTAGCTGTGCTCCAATAATGCTTCATTTAGAAAAACAGGTAACAAGCAAGACCTGGCCCACGAAGTGTAGTTTGTAACCTCTGGAACAATAGTCAATAAATTGAAGATGAGGCGGTGGTGTCACAGATGATGGATGGAATAGAGTTGATTGTACTTGGCACAGAAGTGAGAGCAGCTGACAAGTGAGGATGGTTGTAACAGAGTTGAGATGAGTTTTCTGTAGGCAGAAGTGATGGACTATAATTAACTGGTGGTGGGGGGAATATTTGCAAGCAAGTATTTCTGATTGGGATGGAAACGATGGACACTAAACAAAAGGAGATGAGGCCAGAGCAGAAATAAGTAGGACTGAAGAAAAGGAAACAAAATTATATGTAACAGGTATGGTGGCTTGACTAGAATCCAGAGAAGAAATGACAAAAACAGGTGAAAAGGTGGTGGTTATCACTGGAGTAAAGGTGTGTGATTAGAGAAGATGTGGTAGTACCTGATACAGCTGTGTTGGTGATGGATTGAGTAGAAAAGTCAGTGGTCCTAGTGGACACCAAGGTGGCAGAAAAGATTGTGAAAGGTCTAGAGACACTGATGGAGACTGCAGTGGCCCCAAAGGTGGAGGTAGAGGCCAAGAGGGGCAATGAGGCCAAAGCGAAGGCTGTGGTGACCTCTGAGGCTGTGGTGGGTCCAGAAGGTGAGGTGGGAGCTTTAGCATCCCCAGAAACTATGGAGGAGAATATGGTGGGCACAGACATTGAGAAGGAGCCTGTGGTGCTCTTAGAGGCTGTGGTTTAGACAGTCAGGGTTTCAGAAAATACAGTGCTGTTTGTAGTGGGCACAGGCAAAATAGACAAACCTGTGGTGAGCTGAGAGGCTGATGAGGAAGCCTTGGTGGACTTGATGGTCTCAGAACCTGTACTGGAGGCTGTGGTGCTCACAGATGTTATTGTGGATGGCAAGGTGGACTCAGAGACTATGGTGGAGGCCACACTGCTAACAGACTCTGAAGTGACCTCAGAAGCTGTACTATAGGCCATGCTGGTCTCAGATCTTAAGGTGGAGGCTGTGGTGATCTCAGAGTGTGTGGTGGACAAAGACACTGCAGTGCTCTCAGAGGTTGTGGTTGAGGCTGTTGTCACAGAAGCTTTGGTAGAGACTATAGCTGTCTCAGAGCCTATGCTGGTGGCTGTGCTGGATATAGACATTTTAGTAGAAGATGCAGTAGTTTCAGAGGCCATGATGAAAGCCATGATAGCTTCAGAGGCTGAGGAGGAGGCCATGGTGGTCTCAGAGGTTGTAAAGAAAGTTACAGGGGTCTCAGAGCCTGTGGTGGTTTCAGAGGCCCTGATGGGCACAGATGTTATCATGGAGGCCCTGGTGCTCTCAGAGGCTATGACAGAGTTCACGGTGGACACCGATGCTGTGATGGAGAATACGGTGACCTCAGTGGCTTTGGTGATGGTTGTGATCTTTTCAGAGCTGTGGCGGTCTCAGAGTTTGTGGTGAAGCCGGTGGTGGGCACAGACATTATCATGGAGGGAGTGGTGGGCACAGACACTGTGGTAGAGAGGAAGGTGATCTCAGATGTTATAGTAGAGGCTGTGACTGTGGTGGATTCAGAGGCCATGGTGTGGACTGTAGTGGGAACAGATGTTATGGTGGTAGGTGTGGTGGGCACAGAGGCTGTGGTGGTCTCAGCAGGCATTGGAGTAGTTGTGGAGGGCACAGACTCTCCAGGTGGTTCAGAGGCTTTAGTGAAAACTGTCATTGTCTCCGAGGCTGTTGTAGGTGCCATGGTGGTCTCAGAAGTGGTGGTGGAGGTCATGGCAGTCTCAGAGGCTGTATTCTTAGAGCTTGTGGTAGAGGCTGTGGTGGGCGCAGATGTTATTGTGGAGGATATAGTGGTCTCAGAGACTATGTTGGAGGTCATAGTGGGCTCCGAGGCTGGAGTAGAGACTCTGGGTGGTCTCAGAGACTCTGGTAGAAACTATGGTGGTTTCAGAGGCTGTGGTGAAGACTGTGGTGGGCACAGATGTTATCATAGAGACCCTGGTGGTCTCAGAAGCTATGGTAAATGTTATGATGGGCACAGATGCTGTGATGAGGCGCATGGTGATCTTAGAGACTATAATGATGTTTTTGGTCATTTCAGAGCTTATAGTGGTCTCAGAATCTGTGGTAGAGGCTGTGTTGGGCACGGATGCTGTGGTGGAGACCATGTAACTCTCAGAGCCTGTGGTGGAGCCCACTGTGGACACAGACTCTGCAGTGGCCCTTGAGGCTGTGAGGGAAGCTGAGGTGGCCTCAGAACCTGCAATGGTTTCAGAGCCCATAGTGATGACTGTGGCTGGCATAGATGTCATCACAGAGGCTGTAACAGGCACAGATGCTGGAGTAAAGAGCAAGGTGATCTCAGATGTTATAGTGGAGGCTGTGGTGGATTCAGACCCTTGGTGCTCTCAGAGGCTGTGGTGGTTTCAGATGTCCTGGCATAGACTATCGTGGGCACAGATGTTATTGTGGAGGTTGTGGTGGTCTCAGAGACCTTGTTGGAGGCCACAGTGGACCAAGAAGCTGGGATAGAGGCTGTCATTGGCACAGATACTATAATGGAGGAACTGAGGGTCTCAGAATTTGTTTGGGAGGCTGAGGTGGTTGCAGAACTTATGGTGGTTTCAGAGGGTGTGCTGGAGTCTGTAGTTGGAACAGACATTTTGGTAGTGGGGATGATGATCTCAGAAGCTGTGGTGAAAGCACTGGTGGTCTCAGAGGCTGTGGTGATGATTACGGTGGACACAGATGTAATGGCAGAGGCAAGAGTCATCTCAGAGGCTTCAGTGGAGACTATAGTCAGTGGTGGAGGCCATGGTGGTCTCAGAAGCTGTTGGGTTCTGAGAGCCTGTGTTGGAGGCTGTGAGGAGCACAGATGTTATTGTGGAGGACACAGTTGTCTCAGAGACTATGGTAGAGGCCATAGTGAATTCAAAGGCAGGAGTAGAGACTGTCATAAGCAGAGATGCTGTGGGGGAGGACCTGACAGCCTCAGAAATTGTGAGAGGAACTGTGGTAGATTCAGAATCTTTGGTGGTCTCAGTCTTTGGTAGGTTCAGATGCCATGGTGAAGACTGTGGTAGGCACAGCCATTACTGTGGAGGCCCTGGTGCTCTCAGAGGCTGTGGTAGAGGTCATGTTGGATACAGATGCTGGAGCATGTGGTGACCTCAGAGGCCGTGCCGATGGTTGTGGTCATTTCAGAGCCTATGGTGGTCTCAAAGTCCATGATGGAGGCTGCGATGGTCTGAGAGATTGAGTTGTTCTGAGAGCCTATGGTGGAGCCCTTTGTGGACACAGACTCTGCAGTGGCCCCTGAGGCTGTGGTGGAAGCTATGGTGGTCCCAGAACTAGTTGTGATTTCAGAGACCATTGTAAAGAATGTGGTGGGCAGAGATGTTATCGTGGTAGTTGTGATGGGCACAGACGTTGTGGTCTGTGTTGGATGCTCTGGTAGACACAGATATTTTGGTGGAGGACAAGATGATCTTAGAGCCTCTGTGGAAGCTTTGGTGGTTTCAGGGCCTGTGGTGAAGACTGTGGTGGGCACAGACATTATGGAGGCCCTGATGCTCTCAGAGGCTGTGGTAGAGGTCATGGTGGGCACAGATGCTGTGGTGGAGGGTGTGGTGACCTCAGAGGCTGTGGTGGTGGTTGTGGTTGTTTCAGAGCTTATAGCGGTCTCAGAAGCTGTGGTGGAGGCTGTGATGGTCTGACAGGCTGAGTTGCTCTGCCCTGTAGAAGAGCCCGTTGTGGACACAAACTCTGCAGTGGTCCCTTGGGCTGTGGTGGCCTTGGTTGTATGCCTGGAAGCTGTGGTGAAGGATGTGGAGGGGTCAGAGGCTGAGGTCGACCCAAGGACTGTAGTCCTTTCTGAAATACATCAATTTTTATTCAGGTGCGACACTCACTTTTGCATTTTTCATATCTAATTAAGAGCATTGTGCATATCTCTTTTTCCTGTTTCCTTTAAGTCAGCATAACCACTGGTATCTAGATTAAAGTTAACCCCTCATGTGAAAACCGTACTTTAGAGATTGCAGCATTTATAGTTTTCTCCTCCTCTTCCTTTTTTTTAAATGTGACTATTATGGGCCTGAATGCTGATTCAGCTGTGCTTCTGTATTGAATGAATGAATCATTTGACCAATCTCCTTTGCACTTTCTCCTTCATTCCAGAACATTGCTAATCAGAGTTGTCAGCTTTTTTTTTTTTTTTTTGACACTATACTCGCCTAGGTGAATCTTCGAATCTAGCGCATGTTAAGAAGGCAACCAAACAGAAACTGTCTATCGTCTCTCTTTGCGTGTTTTAACACTAAGCACAGTTGGAGCTCAGAGGAAGGAGAAATCGTGCTGTTTGAAAACCCCATCAAGGTCATCTGGACTGATCTTCCCAGCAGCATTCCCTTGGCTGGGTCGAAGTAACGAGGAGCTTACACCAAAATGGGAGGGCTCCTTCAGCAGAGACCCTCAAGCGTAAATCCCCCCTTCACTCTGGGGCTTTCAGCACGCCGTCCCCACCTGAGGAAAGCCTGCAGGTTCCAATGCACCAACTGAGGGCAGTCGGGCTGTAAAGTTGAGGTGAGACCAGATTTTGCAGGGTTCTTTAGGCAGTCGAGGTCAGAACTGATGCATCAGGCAGTTCGTAAAAGTTCTCTCAGTGGAGAGACACAAGGAAATGCTAGGGGTGAAGGAGCCTTGGGATGATTACTTGATTCTTTCCTTTATTTATTTTTTAAGTATAAAGTGTAGACCAAGTAGTAGCAGTGGGAATGGGTTAGAGAGAATCTGGGAGTTGAGTCTAAATTTCTCTCTGTTAGGCACTCTGCATCCAGGACTTCTCATTCATCCACTCAAAAATATTCCTTGAGGGGCTGGTCCAGTAGAGTAGTGGTTAGGTTCACGTGGTCCACTTGGGTGGCCCGGGGTTGGCAAGTTCAGATCCTGGGTGTGGAGCTACACACAGCTCATCAAGCCATGCTGCAGCGGCATCCCACCTGCAAGGTGGAGGAAGATTGGCACAGATGCTGGCTCAGCAACAATCTTCCTCAAGCAAAAGGAGGAAGATTGGCAAGAGGCATTAGCTCAGGGCCAATCTTCCTCACCAAAAAAAAAAAAAAAAAAGAATTCCTTACGAACCTTCTATGAGTCATGTGGCATGCCAGGCATGGGACACAGTGGCAAAAAAGTACATAGGGAGCTTATATTCAAGTGAGAGAGAGAGACAATGAATAAGCAAACAGATAATGTCTGAAATGAAAAATCTATGAATAGATGACTGGAGCTCTTTCATGGGCCTAAAGGAAGAGGCTCTGTCACCCTCCTTGTCAGGGACGGACTGTGGAGGTGGCAGCTCAAAAGAGAAATGAGGGGCTGAACAACCTTGTCAAAGCAGAGAAATACCTGAAAACTGTTGTTTGCAAATGGAAGCCGGATTATGACAGTGCCACTTCCGAATATGGAAAAGCAGAGCTTCTGAGCAAACCAGCATGATGTTGAAGGAGATGCAGAAGCTACCAACTGATTGAGAAAGCCAGCGTAACGTTTCTAGAAAACAGCACTCCCAATAGAGCAGCCCTGGAGGCATTGGAACACAGCCGGCACTGGAATGAGCTGGAAAGCTTGCAGGAAATGTAGATCCAGAGAAGTCAGTACGATTATGTCAACAGACAGCCAACACGTCTGAAAATGAGGAGCACTTGGGCAGGCAGCTGGATGCTTAGGAAAAGCCTCAAGACTGCTAGCACAAGGATGCAGCATTGATCAGACGGCACCCTGTTCAGAAAGAAAAAATATTTATAAGGAAATTCGAATTATCCAACCGTTTATAAGAAAACAGTTGCTCGAGTCTTAGTTCACCTACACAGAAATGACTACATGGCCGCAGAAAGCTGTGTCGGGGAGAGCTCCAGCACACCAGGGCCTATGGGAGTGACAGCTGTGCTGCCCCAGGACAGCTTCTGGAAGGGTATGACCAGCAAGACCAAGCTGCAGCGTCAGAGGTCTGCACCTCTTCACGTTTCAAGTGCATGGACAGAGATTAGAGATTATGCTAAACTGGGCCTGAATGTGGTGGGTCCAGCAGGGGATCCAGAAGAAACCACCAGCAATGGTTGCACAACCACGTGAATATACCTAACGCCACCGAACTCTGCACTTAAAAATCATTAAAATGGTAAATTTTATGTTAGGCATATTTTACCACAATAAAAAAAATTTAAGAAAAAGAAGGAGCAGGAGGAGAATTAGAAGGAGAATTATAAAAAGAATTACAAGAAGAGGAAGAGGAGGAGAAGGAAGAGGAGGAAATAAGCCTGTGTCTTCACTACAGAGCCGAGGAAGAGGAAGATGGATATTCAGAAGGACTGTGCTAGTATTTTTCTTTGCAAAAAAGAAAAGAAAAAAAGGTGCCATGCCATTTCAGGGACTTGGAGCTTGTCTAAGAGTTTTCCATACTTCATTGAAGCCATGGTTTTAAATGCTAATAAAGACTGTCATTTTTACTTACTGATTCCCCAAATCACCCATCTGCGTCCACTATCTGGGAAAGTATTTTTCCTTTCTCTAAGAGCTTTCCTAAGACACCAGCCGGAGTTAAAAGAAATGTACCATCATGCTTTCATACAGTTGATTTTTAAATTTGTGAGCCAAATTCTAGATAAATTACATTCTGAACAAATAGGGCAATAGGCATGGATATTCTCTCTTGGGCTCTTGCGATTTACTATTCAAGAATTTCCTTTTCATTTTACTTAATGATTGGTGCCAAAAGCGAAGTTCACTGATAAGAAAATTAATTAGGATTTTAAAAATTTGTTTTGTTCTGAAAAGGATATTTATCCCCCATGATACTGGATACATATAAATTATTAAACTACTTCAGAGGTGAAATTGGGACACGAAGCTCTTTTGAGCTTTACAATAGTATTTAGCCCAATAAAAGATGCATTCAAGGTCTTTGTTAAATACCTATGAATAGCAATATAGTATGGGTATGATGTTTAAATCTGTAGGTGCAAATACCAGGAGAAAAAGCTAAAAGTTGGAAGTTGGTGCCTCTGGAGAGCAGGAGTCAGGCGTGAAAAGGAGGGGCTGCATCAGAGATGGCTGGTTTTTATAAGGGGCCTGTAGGACTATTGGACTTTTAAAACTATTTACATGAATTACTCTGGTAAAATTTGCAAAGGAAACATACACAGAGTGAGTAGGAGATGATGAAATGGAGATAGCGTTTATAACGAATTATTTCAAGAAACTTGGTGATGAGAGAGGGCAGAGCTGGGAAAAATATGAGCTGTTAAGATGGATGCTGGAAGAGTAGAGCTTTTCAAAGTGGGGCCCCTGGACCATGAGCATCAGGATTGCCTGGAGACCCCCTCACCTCAAACTTACTGACTTAGGAATCCCAAAGGACAGGGACCAAACCTGCATTCAAAAAATAATCTCATAAATATACAATGGAATATTATTCAGCCATAAAAAAGAAGGAAATCTTGCCATTTGCTACAACACGGACCTTGAGGGCATTAGCTAAGTGAAATAAGTCAGACAAAGAAAGTACCCAAGATCTCACTTATACATGGAATTTCTTCTGGAAAATGAACTCACAGACACAGAGAACAGCTTGGTGGAAGCCAAGAGGTGGGGTGCAGAAGGTGGGCAAAATGGGTGAAAGGAATCAAAAAGTACAAACTTGCAGTTGTAGAATAAATAAGTCAGGGGATGTAATGTATAGCATGGTGACCATAGTTAATACAGCTGTACTGTATATTTGAAAGCTGCCAAGAGAGTAGATCTTAAAAGTTCTCATCATAAGGAAAAAAATTTTGTAACTATGTGTGGTGATGGATTTTAACTAGACCTATTGTGGTGATCATTTTGGAATACATATAAATATCTAATCATTATGTTGCACACCTGAAATTAATATATGTCAATTATGTGTTAGTGAAAATAACGTATAAAAACATAAAAATAATCTCCTCCAGGTGATTCCTGTGCCTACTGTTCTAGAGTGTGTTTGGATGCTGATGGGAAGGACCCTGGAGAGGTAGAAGGAAAAAGTGTGGGAGGGGGAGGAGAAACCCACTGAGAGGGCAGGAGGGGTGGGAGGGGAACCAAGCCCAGGTGGAAGGACACTCTTCCCTTGTAAGGGGGGAGAAGGGAAGAAGAGAATGGATGCAGATGGGTGTGATTTTACAGACCTAATGGTGAGAAGATGAGGTGGTGCCTGCCAGCATTTTCGCACACTTGCACCTCTTTTATTTATACGTCCTTCTTTGTGTGCTATCTGCCTTTCCCTTTAGACTGTGAGCTCCTCAAAGACAAGACCTGTCACTGCTTTGTTGGCTGATGTATCTTCAGACCTAGCGCAGAGCAGATACTCCAAAAATGTTTGCTGAAGGAACCTGTGAGTGCCATGTTCAATATGGCATGACATCCAAGTGAAGACTTTATGGGAAAAAAACCCTGGAAATAGAGGACTGGATTTCAGCACAAGGACAGGCTAGAGATAAGTCTGGAAGTCATCTGCAGCAATAATAGATCAAAATGAACGGGCTCACAGAGACGCTGGGAGGAGAAAGAGAACAGGATGTGCAAGACAGTGGCCTCCAGGAGATAGTCATTGGGAGAGAGCAGAGAGAAGACGCAAGAAACAAACATCAAAGGAAAAAGAAAAAACACCACAAAATTAAAGTCCTCCTGTTTATTCCGCCTAGGCCTATTTCTGTCGATTCCACACCTACCGAGCCCACTCCCTTTTCAGGCATTCCATCCTACGGGGGAAGCGAAGGGGCTTTCTAAGTTGTTTGACATTGGGTTTTTATAATTAAGAAGAGAAACTTGGAATTATGAAAGAGTCTAGGAGAGAAGTCAGGTGAAATTGCTAGGAACATAGGAGCCCAGACTCTGCTTTTCCTTGGGCTAATTTCACTCACAACTCCCTTAGCCCAGAGATCTCTGTGATCCCTCCATGTGTGTCTTCATCCAAGGATTATGAGAGTTGACCAAGGATTTAAATTTAGGCAGCATTTCTGGAAGGGATATTTTTATTTGAGTGGGCCTTATTTAGACTTTATTGGAGCCTAGCTCTAATAAGGAATTAAGGATGATATCAAAACTAGGATTTTCAAATTAGATACAAAATATTTATCAACAGCTATTATACTCCAGGATTCTAAGGGAAATTAAAACACTGCTACTATTTGTGCTCGTGCTTATAGGGGAGGGTTGGAGGGAGAGAAGAAAGGTGGATTTGCTGCAAGATGAAGGTGGGAGGCAGAATCATGGTCACTGGGGGCTCGGGACAGTATTGACTTTCACAGAAATGGGCAAAAAGAAGTTCACCATCTTTGCTTCCAGAGAAGGAATGAGAATATGCAAGCAGAATGCCTGGGGACCCTTGTCTCCTCCTGACTTTTTGTGGCCTCCAAGTCCTCTGTGATTGGTGGATAATTCACTTACCAGGCCCCGGGATTCCAAAGAGAATCCTGAATGCAGGAGGCAGGAGATAATTTCCCTCTCCTCGTCTTGAAATGATCCACTTGGGAAGTTGTTATCTAGAGTGCCTGGGTTCTACAGCAGAGATGGGCTGCAGAGGAGGACTTGATGCCTGGCGTCTCAATGGAACACGAAGTTTCAGGAAGAATTAAAAGTTTGCCAGGGCCAGGGTTCTGGGACGAGTAAGATCAGTTGGCGTAAGTTCCATGGTAGTAGGGAGCAAGGCACTGGGAGCGCTGGACTCCTGGGTTCCGAGAGCTGCTCCCACATTATGTCTTCCTCAATTTTTTTGTTTTTTCACTTGGCCATAGCTGTGGCATTTAACTTCTGGGCCCTGCTTCTCCTGGGAGGGACATCCCCAGCAATTTATGGGGGGAGGAACAGGGAAGGGGAAAGAACAAGGGGATCAAACCTGTCAGGGGAGAGGAGACCCACCCTTGGGGACAGAGGTCAGCAAAAACCTGTTTTCTCCGGGGATGTCTCATTTCTGGGACAGAGGCATGTGTAGGAGGCAGAGGGGAGAAAAATCAAGGTGACGGGCTCCCAAATCATTGGGTCTTCTCCTTCCTGTGTCGCACTCACGTCTAGGGGCGGCTGCAAGGGGGTCGGGGCAGCGAGAGGGGAGGATGGAGAACCTGTGACCATGAGGCCGGTTAATGAGTCTTGGAAGGCAACAGGCTGGCAGGAAAGACCCTGGCCCTGGGTGCTGACTCCAGAGAAGAACAAGACTCTGGAGTCCAAGGCGCTGAAAGGCGAGACCCGGCCTCTGGAAGAAGGAGCCGGTCACTCTTGCATCAACCTCATTTATACTCCCTTCCTTAGGTGGTCCCTATAGCATCCGACCCTTCCAGGCCATGCTGCTGCTGTTACCTGGAACCTGGCTCCGCGAAGGAACAAGGTGAAATTGAGATTTAGAGAAAATGAATAAACTCTGTTCCGTGGGACTGTGTGGATATGAACAAGGCACTTCTCTGACTTCGGTGTTCTCATGCGCAAAGCAAGTTTAATAAGAAAGAAGTCACAGGGTTATTGGAGGATGACAGGATGTGATGTACTGGAAAACAGCACAAACGTTCGTTACTGTTGCGTTATCGATGGTGTGCGGGGAGAAGCGAAGCCCAGGCCTGGCAGTCTGGCGTTGAGGGCAGGAAGCTGGGGACGAGCTCTGCCACCCAGGAGAGCGGGGCGGGAGGAGGGCATGCGCCCGAGACCCCTCCCCGGCAGGGGCTGTGGGGGCGGGAGGAGGGCGTTAGGCGGGATCCGCGAGCGCACTGGCTGGGCGGCGGCTCCTCCCCTCCCCGAGCCCGGTTCGAGCTGACGCCCCGGAGCCGGCGGCCGCGAGCCACTAATCCGCCCAGTTAGCGAACGAGATCCGGGAGACGCGGCCCAGTGGAGCCTCGAGGGAAGGAGGGAGGGCGGCGGACTCCCCCCGCTGCTCCGGTCACCTCTCCCTTAGGGACCGCAGCTGTCGGCGCCCCGACCCCAGATCCCGCCCGGCCTGCCCCGGGCTCGCCCCTCTGCCCTGGGGGGTCTTGGGCACTCGCTCCCCAGGATGTGATCTCTCCCGGGGGCCCGGGGCGATAAACGTGTGATGGCGACGCCTATTCCCTCCCTGGCCACTTGTTAAGTAATTTTCCCTAATGAGGGCGCAGCCCTGGAGCTTGTTAAAGGACTCCCTGCTAGATTGCAAAGTGATCACTATCAGGGGAGAGGGAGAGAAGGGGAGGGAGACAACCACCCGCTGAGCGTCGGAGCTGTAGTCCCCTTTTGCGTTTGCGAGATGAAGAACCGCCCTCCACCCCCTCCGCCGCCCCAAACACACACCCTTTGGCCCCAGTGCTTCATTTTGGTGCCTTCGCAGGGGAGGGGTAGGTCTGGTCGGACATTTGGCATTCTAGAGGCAGAGGCATTTTTGCCTTATTTGATTTTGGTCTTTTAATTAAGGTCTAGGCTGGGGAAATTCAATGGTTGGAGGCTGGGGTTAGGGGATATCTGCATTCCTCCCAGGGCAAGTGACTCTTCTGTCCTGGCAGCTGTCACAAGCTGAGTCACCATCTGCCCAGACAACTAAAAACCCAGCATCCTCCACCTTTTTTCTCAAGCACCCCAGCCCTCTTCCAGAACCCCAGTGTCCCTCTCTGGCTTAAGGCTCTCTCCAGGGACTTAAGTCTGGGGTCCCTCTGGCACCTGGCAGGCCTCCTTTCTGGCACCCAAGCTACAATCCTGCCCTTAGCAGAGTCGATTTCTGTTGGGAGATTCTCTGTGTTGGGTCAGAGAGACCCTCAAGCCTGAGGGCCCACCAGCCCAGAGCTGGGCCCTGGCAGAGAATTCAGAGACATGAGTGTCCAGATTAGGCTTACTGTCTGTAATAGACTTCCAGCTTCCCGCAAAGGGGGTTACCAAAAGCAGCAAATAGCGACTTGTGACCCTGCTATTTGATTCTGGATAGAGTTGAGGTTGGAAGACCTGAGGCAAACTAGGGTGCCTCTCTGGTCAGCAAAGATGCTGATGCCATCCTCCTCTGGTAAGAATGAGATCAGCCAAGGCCACGTGGAGGTGGGCAGTGGTTCTGCTGGCAAAGACATTCGGGCACGGAATGGTTTGGAAGCAGGGCTGGTGTCCTAACATAAGTATAAGACATGGTAGATGCCCGTAAATATTGGGTTTATTTCATTAGAGTCTTGATTTCTTCTGTGTAGTACTGCCTTGTGATAATTCTTATTGAATTATTTAATTTTAATTTTCCTTTATTTGTGTCTTCGGTGGGAACTATGTCTTATACTTCTTTATAATCCTCAACAGAATGTATAATAGGTGCTTACAAATACTTGCTTATTAATTAACAAAATTTCTCCTCATTTTGTCACCATGCAAATAAGTCCAGCATGAACTCAGGCCGGCTCTGATCTAAATCCAGTAATGAGGCACTTTAGGAGCAATAGACAATCAACCTCCACTTCCTCCACCCTCCAGGAAATTCCTGTCCTGCAGCCGCTCCTGCTCGAGACCATCTGTGAGATCACAGCCAGAGCCAAGAACGTCAGTCAGGACTTTCTCCCAACTTATAATCCAATAATTATAACGTCCTTACTTTATAAATATTTTACATTTTATTATAATAAGAACAATAGAAAGAAGGAAGCTGACATCTGTCGACTCCCTTTCCCCTTCTGCACAACCAGGAATAAGGGGAAAAAGGCTTTAATAAGTTGGAGAGAAAATCTAGAAAACATACACAGATGAAATGCCTACATGGAGGAAAAGCAGAATCTGGGGGGAAGGTGTGAGGAAAGAGGATGAGGTAGTGGAGAAGATGGGTGACTCCTACAGGAAAGAGCCGGGACTGGCTTTTGGTGGAAGAGACGGGAAAATAAATACTGAGTGGAGAACACTATCACAGAAGCTCTGGGATGGGAATCAATGGATGAGACCAAACGAAAGTCCCTCCCAGCGTGCCCGCCCACAGCTCAGCAAGCCAAACCAACAGTGCCCTCTGTAGACATTTAGAAAAACGAAGGGATGCGAGAGGAAGAGGGAAGAACCAGCTGGGTGAGAGATATTTATGAACTTTTCTGGAATTTTCCTTTCTCCTGGGAATGGAGAGGGTGAAGAAGGAAATAAATCCTCTTTTCTTCTCAGATCCTATTTTTTTCATTAAAAAAAAGGTAGGGGGCAAGCCCTGGGAACTCAAAGACAAGCCTGTTTACACACAAACTCTAAGTAATAGTAGATGAAAATAATATAGATTAGTCCTAAAACCCAGGCACCCTTTCCTGTCTCCGCCTTCCCATAATCCCAACTCACAGTCAGATCTGGGGTATAGCCTTCTAACCCTGAACTTCCCTCAGCTGTGCTGCGCCTCTCAGAAATCAGGGTCCTGATTGGTCCCCATTCGATATGTCCATGAAACACCTTTTCACTTTCAGACCATCATCTTCTACAGAGAACACTTGCTTGTATTATTCATTCTTTCTTTTCTATCCCCCAAACTCACATCCTTCTTGCTTATCACCTCATCCCTTGACCACTTTCATTAAGAACACAGCAGATGAAGGGTCAATGCAGTTAACTGTCAGTACTTTGCCCTTCCTGGAGTTCGGAAAATAGGAATTGTGAGTCTATTTCCTTATCCAGGAGAGGGGTAAGGCATGGAAGAGCTGGGGTGGGCGCTGTCTGAAAGATCATCGTGGGGAAGGGATCTGGCTCATGCCAAGAGTCTGCTGCTCCATCAGGTAGACTGGATAGGAATTGGGGCCCACATCATTCTCTGGGTCATTGTCCTCAGTGTTCCGGATCAGTGCACGGCGTCTTCGCATCATGTAGGAGACCTGTGATTGGGAGGAGAAAGGAGGAATGAGTACCATCTGCCATGCCCTTTGCTTTCCTCAACACCTCTATTTCAGGCCCTTTGATTCTATTCTCCCTCTTCCTGGACCTTTGGTATGCTCCTTTCCCAAGATTCCATCCAACCTTGATCCTTATTCCAGCCCCAGATCCAACACATTGAGTCCCAGACTTCATCTCTAATTCCCTCCTCTGTCCTATTTTCCTTATCTTCATATCCTCATATCCCTCATATTCTCACATGCCAGACTCCACACCAACACCCAAATTTCCCCTACTTGACATCCTTTTTTCTCAGTCACAGCTTCCTCTCCAGTTCTACTTTTCATGTCCCATAAATCTATTGTCTTTCCCCATCTTTCACCACCACTACCCCTCTATTACCATCCCTCCCACCATGCCTCTTTTCCTAGACTCATTATTGCCTCTAGTTCCGATCTGTAACCTCTCCCCAACTCCCTATCCCATAGGTTCATCTTATGGGGCATCCCTGTCCCTTACCAAGAAGATCAGGCCAAAGAACACCAGGAGGAGAATCACAGCCAATAGGATCACAATAACTATGGCCCATGAAGGGAATGAATCCTTCTCCTCGCTCTCTGCAGTATGGAGACCTCCCTCTGAGCCATCTTTGTTCTGATTTGGTTGGCTCTTATTGGCTGGGGCTTCCGACGTGATGGAACCCAGCTCCAGGCTGGATGTTGTAGCTGTAAAAGAACCAGTGGGCACCTGATGGGTAACCTCAGGTTTTTTTGGATGAGGAGAGGTATTAGTGATAGATTTGTCTCCTGTGACCTCGACTGGAGGTCTTGTAGTCTCTGTGGCTGCTGGGTTTTCTGTAGGCTTTACTGGGGCTTTTATGGTCTCAGTGGCCGATGTGGTCTTTTCTACATGTTTTGTAAGCTTTGCTGGGGCTCCTGTGGTCTTTCTGTGGGCTGCTGTGGTCTCTTGTCTCTGTTCTGTGGGCTTTACTGGGGCACATGTGGTCTTCTTGTGGGCAGCTCTGGTCTCTTGTTGCTGTTCTGTGGGCTTTTCTGAGACTGTTGTGACCTCACTGGCTGCTGTGGTCTCTTGTTGCTGTTCTGTGGGCTTTGCTGGGGCTCTCGTGGTCTTCTCACGGGCTGCTGTGGTCTCTTGTCCATGTTCTGTGGGCTGTGCTGGGGCTCTCATGGTCCTCTCATGGGCCGCTGTGATCTCTTGTCCCTGTTCCGTGGTCTTTGCTGGGGCTCTCGTGGTCTTCTTGTGAACCTCTGTGGTCTCTTGTTGCTGTTCTGTGGGCTTTGCTGGGGTTCTCGTGGTCTTCTCGTGGACCTCTGTGGTTTCTTGTCCCTGTTCTGTGGGCTTTGCTGGGGCTCTTGTGGTCTTCTCATGGGCTGCTGTGGTCTCTTGTCTCTGTTCTGTGGGCTTTGCTGGGGCTCTCGTGGTCTTCTCGTGAAACTCTGTGGTCTCTTGTCTCTGTTCCGTGGGCTTTGCTGGGGTTCTCACGGTCTTCTCGTGGGCCTCTGTGGTTTCTTGTCCCTGTTCTGTGGGCTTTGCTGGGGCTCTCGTGGTCTTCTCATGGGCCAGTGTGGTCTCTTGTCTCTGTTCCGTGGGCTTTGCTGGGGCTCTCGTGGTCCTCTCATGGGCCACTGTGGTCTCTTGTCCCTGTTCTGTGGGCTTTGCTGGGACTCTCGTGGTCTTCTCGTGGACCTCTGTGGTCTCTTGTCTCTTTTCTGTGGGCTTTGCTGGGGCTCTCGTGGTCTTCTCGTGGACCTCTGTGGTCTCTTGTCTCTGTTCTGTGGACTTTCCTGGGGATCTCGTGGTCCTCTCATGGGCCGCTGTGGTCTCTTGTCCCTGTTCTGTGGGCTTTTCTGGGACTCTCGTGGTCTTCTCGTGGACCTCTGTGGTCTCTTGTCTCTTTTCTGTGGGCTTTGCTGGGGCCCTCGTGGTCTTCTCGTGGACCTCTGTGGTCTCTTGTCTCTGTCCTGTGGGCTTTGCTGGGGCTCTCGTGGTCTTCTCATGGGCTGCTGTGGTCTCTTGTCTCTGTTCTGTGGACTTTCCTGGGGATCTCGTGGCCCTCTCATGGGCCGCTGTGGTCTCTTGTCCCTGTTCTGTGGGCTTTTCTGGGACTCTCGTGGTCTTCTCGTGGATGTCTGTGGTCTCTTGTCCCTGTCCTGTGGGCTTTGCTGGGGCTCTCGTGGTCTTCTCATGGGCTGCTGTGGTTTCTTGTCCCTGTTCTGTGGGCTTTGCTGGGGCTCTCGTGGTCTTCTCATGGACCTCTGTGGTCTCTTGTCGCTGTTCTGTGGGCTTTGCTGAGGCTCTTGTGGTCTTCCTGTGAGCCGCCATGGTCTCTTGTCCCTGTTCTGTAGGCTTTTCTGGAGTTTGTGTGGTCTTCTCAGTCGCTGATGTGTCTTTTATGTTTTCTGTAGTCCTTATCAGTTTCTTATCTGAGTCAACTGTAGGTCTGTAATTAGCAGTTGTTGTGTGATCATCAGCTCTTTCTGACCTCCCTGAGATTTGTGTACCCTGGTATGGTGTGCTTGTGGCAGTTGTGGTTTTTTCTGAGGTAGATGTGGGTGTTTTATTCGTCTCTGAATTGAACGAGTTGTGGGAAGGATTTGTGGTCTTGTGTGAGGATGTGCTTTTACTGACTAAAGTAATGATAGTCTTTTCCAAAGTTGTTATGGTTTCAGCTGAGTTTCTTGTTACAATTTGTTTGGTTGTTTTGGACTTACGACAAGTCGTTTTGCTCTTGGGTGCTGGGGTTGGATATTTTGACAATCCTTTATCTGTTTGAGTGGAGTTAAAATCTGCAGAGCGTTTGTTCCGGATAACTGTGTCTTTTCCTTGATTGCTGGGGTTTTGTTCAGAAGTGGGAGGAGCTTCATGATGAGTTGTAGAGCTCCCAGAGTTATCTATAGATTTGTGAATCAGCTTGGAACTGTGTGTGGTATTGCAACAGCGTTTTGGTTGATGGGTTTCTGTAGATTTGGGGAGGTCTGCGGGGCTGTGTCCTGAATGAAGAGCAGTGTGGTCAGAGAGAGTAGTATAAACAGGGCTTGGAGTGGGAGGGAGAATATGATCAGATGTTGGGGATTCACCAGTCTTCTGAAGTTCTTGAACTGTGGTAGCACCTGTGAAGGGAGAGAGGCAAATAAGAATCTTCCTCCATGTTCTCTGCCCACCTCCATCTCTAGGGATACCTTATTACCCCAGATACATCTCCCCAGCCAGTCTCCTCAGAATACTAACGTATCCAAGCCCATTCTCACCTCCCATCTCTGGATCTTTGTTCAGGCTGTGCCTTCAGTCAGAATGCCACCTCACCCCTTCTCCATCTTTACTCTTCAGTTCTCAATTTCAGATCTTTCTAGTTTTATGGCATCTTTCCTGATCCTTCTAAGCAGATAAGCTCTAGCTTCATCTCAGTGCTCAAAACATTCTTTGTTAAGTACTCCATCCTGCTACTTTCAACTTGACATTACAGTTGTTGAGTGCCTGTCAACCTTTACCCCCTGCCTTGCCTATCAAGTCATAAGATTTCAAGAGCAAGTATTGACTGGCGTTTTGCTCCACAAGTGCTCCTCTAGGGTTATATACTTATGGAATGGAGTTTTCTTTCTGTGGCAGAGCTGAAAGGAACAGGAATAAATATCAGAATCTCCATCTTTCCATAATATTCCAGTTCCATCCCAAATGTAACTTTCTGAGAGACTGAGGTAAGACTTCTGGCAGAACTTCCCATAGGGCTTAGTAAGTAGACACAGGTGATGAGTGATAGAAGGGTAAGAAAAGAAATAGAGGATGAGTAGAGGAGCGAGATGGAAAATATTCATTTTGGTGATGAAGTTTGGTCTGGAAGCAGGGAAGTCAATGAGATGACTCAACTCTTATGACCTCACTGGATACCCCTCTTCACCCACCTAAAGCCATCTGGAATAGATGAAGGTGGCCCTCTTGAAAGAAAAAGATATTTCCTCGGAGGTCCCGAGGGGAGGTAATGAGACAGCTAGATTCTGAGAGGGACTGACTATGTTTAAGGATGTGAGGGAAAACACCCTTATCAATGAACATATATGGGCCTTAATTCCTGAAAAAACACGCACTGTGGACAAAGGAGCTGTCACTGACATCCAGCCAGGAGGGTGAGAGATGGGAGAGCAGCAAACAGTGAGAGAGAGTGCGTTGTTACATAACTGAGATTTCCAGCTTCTGTTAGCTCAAGGTGGCAACCAGAACCTGGACTGGTTCCCAATCACGGGAAACCAGAGTCCACCCAACTCCCTGTTGACAAGGAGAGTTGGGGGCTGGGGAGCTCAGCCCTTGAAAGAAACATGGGTGGGACGAGAAGAGGGTGAGGGTAGCAGAGAAGTCCAAGACCCTGAAGGGATTTGAGCCTGGGGAGAGAGAGGAGGGCTGAACTGTAAGGCCCTCACTTCGCTATGCCAGTTCCCTTCTCTGATTCCCTCAGCAGCAATGCCAATAATAGTGTCATTCATTGGGCACCTTCTTTGGGCCAGGCACTCAGCTGATGGCCTCACATATTCTCTTTCTGGATTCTCTTCTAGGATGATTGATCTCACAGCTCCCAACAAGGTGCCTGAGAAGCTGTCAACCTCCGTTTTATAGCTGAGTAACTTGAGTTGTCATGGAGGAATGGTGACTTGCACAGAATTGCACAGCAATGACAAGAGCCAACAATTCTTGAGCATTTACTATGAGACAGGCAGGTCCTACAAATGAGTACTTGTGTTAACTCATTTACTTTTTACAACAATTCTTTGAAGTTGAGAACTATTTGTCATTCTCCCTTTTTTATAGATGAGGAAACAAGGTTCAGAGAGGTTAAGAATCTCCCCAAGGACACCTAGCAAATAAGAGGTTGAGCCAGAATTTTAAAACACATTCTGGGCTCTGGGGTCCAGGCTCTCACTAGTCAAGACCACACTATACAGCCTATAGGTCAGCCCAGTCTCTTGGGGAAGGAAGAACACCGACATTTGTGGAACCCCTGATGGAGGCTGTTCATGTATTTGTTCATTTCATCTTCCCCGTGAACCTGTGAGGCTAGTGTATGGTCTTTGCTATTTTATAGGCAAGGAAAGGAAGTTCGAAGAGATTAAGTAATTGGCAGAGTCAGCCTTCTCACTACACCCCAGATGCTTTTCAACGTGATAAGGGATGAATAAATATCCACAGAGTGACTAAATGAGCAGGCAGCAGCACAGAGTGGCAAAGTCTACTGGCCTGAAAGAATCAGAGGACAGGATTAGATTCCAGGCTCTGTCCCTCACCACCTTTGCATCCTTTCTCAGGTCACTTAAATGCTCTGAGGCCCCATGCCCTCAAACGTAAAGAACAATGACGTCAACTGCACCAGCTTAGTGTGAAGGTCAAAGGACGTATGGAGCATAGAAGACTCTTTAAATTGTTGAGTCCGAATTGTAGTCTTTGAAACAATCTCATACTTTGCCCTGTTCTTCTCCTGGTAGTAAGGGGAGCCTGAGCCCACGGCCCTGCCCTCCTGCCATCTGCAGGCCCAGGTGTTTCTCCTGACCCACCTGTTCGATATGCCTTTGAGGCCTACCTTGACCACCTCTTCAAAATAGCAGCCCCTCCGCATTCCTGGGCTGCTTCCCCTGCTGTGTTTTATCAACCAAGCATGCTTCACTTTCTAAGATACACTTTCGAATATCAATACAGTTTAATTTCCCATGGCAGGGGTTTTTCTTGTTTTACTCATCGCTATGTCTCCAGTCTACCCCAATGTCTGGCCCATAGGAGGTACTTCATAGATATTCATGGAATGACAGCACAAGAGGATATTTTAAGACTGATGAAAACTCTCCAGAAGCCATGCCAACAACCTTTTGTTATGCACATTAAGTAAAAACAAACATATTGTGACCTCCAGTGGTAGAAAGACCAAGGGGTAACTTCTGTTGTTAAGTAAGTGAGCCCCTGAGACGAAAAGATGTTGAAAGAAGGGCTCCAGCCCACCAGGTCTGGGATACCCGTTGTCGTTGAACCACAGGAGCCACACAGTCAGTAGCTAGACTCACAGATAACTAGATCTTAGAATTCCAGATCTACATCACACCACTGCGGAACCATCAATTGTAAAATCTGGAGTTGAGGGCCAGCCTGGTGGCGCAGCGGTTAAGTGTGCGTGTTCTGCTTCTCGGTGGCCTGCGGTTCGCCAGTTCAGATCCCAGGTGTGGACATGGCACCGCTTGGCAAAAGCCATGCTGTGGTAGGCATCCCACATATAAAGTGGAGGAAGATGGGCATGGAGGTTAGTTCAGGGCCAATCTTCATCAGCAAAAAGAGGAGGATTGGCAGTAGTTAGCTCAGGGCTACTCTTCCTCAAAAAAAAAACAAAAACATCTGGAGTCGAAGCTCAAGGGATCCCTTGGTCCTGAGCGCAGCCGTGAGGCAAATCAGTGACTAAACCCCAGGATGAGAAGATCATCTCTTCTCCCCAGTAGATCTAACATTAGTAGCAACTTTATTTCTCTAGGAAGTTTTCACCGTGAGACACTTATTTCACTGACTACAATAATCGCCTGAAAAGAACTTTTTTGGTCACTGAGGTAGAGGCAAAGAGGAAAATCCGGCTTTAGCACCAGACACTGGAGGTGGATGCTCAGCCTGGATAAAAGAATGAAAATAAATCCCACAACAACAAAACTATGTACAATTCCAAAATTCTGTTCAATCTGCTTCATTCACTTGTTGGCAAAGAAGGTAAATCTCCTGCTAAGTGACTTGTGCCCTGGGGTCTCTGTCAGAGCAGCCTCCCCTAAAAGAGTATTTCTGGTGTTTCCTGCTGCCCTTCCCCTCAAAAATGGCTTATTCCATTTACAATAACATGGATAAACGCTTCTTAACATGTCTATACATTATAAGCTCCAGATGTGACCTAAAACACAGACACAGTAAAAAGACTAAAGAGAAATACACTCAAATGGTTGCCTTGGTGACTAGGGAGTATTAGGAGAGACTTTCTTTCTAATATGTTCTATTTTCCAGTTTCTATAATGAACATATATTATTTTTGTCATAGAAATTAAATCAAATAAAATTTATTGTAGGAAATGGCCCTTTTAGATTCTCCGCAGGACCCCAGTTCCACCTGTGCTTCCCTCAGAGAAGATTTAATCGAGATTCTGCACCTAGGGTTCTATGGCTGCGTGAGGCAGACTCTGGGGTTCCAACATCTAGTTATCTGATTTGGGTATTGACTGGTCCTGTAGACAAGTGACAGGAGGTGCCCCAGAACTGTGGGCTAAAGGTCTTCATCCACCGGAGTCGTCACTCCTCCTTCCCTACCCTGGTCTCACTCTCTGCTGGACACACTCATGTGCCCAACCCTGACCCACAGCCTGGTTCCACCCTGACCCCATCCCAACCCCACCCCAGCCTCAAGCCCTCCCCACCTAGCACCCATTTGTCTTCTCTGCAGGGCCTGAGCATCCAGCTGCTCTTGCCCTGCAGCCCCCCACTCCCATCGTGCCCAGTCAGGCTCTAGCACGGCCATCTCCCAGACCACACCCACAGAGCCCAGAGTGTCCTGTTCCAGAATTCTGCTTTCAAGTCTGCCCTGCTCCTGTCCTGTGCCCTAGAGCAAATCTCCTTCAAAAGTGAATGTGTGAAAAAAAATTAAAAAGTCAATGTATGTGGAGTTGCTTCATGACTCATTCTCTTCTGCCCCCTACAGGTGCCTCTTCCTGGGCAGCAGCACAGACAGAAGGTGGTGGAGAGCAGCAGGTGGGACAATCAGCCTGACAGGAAGGGCAAGAGAAGGTGGATGAGACTGGAGACTGGGCGACTGAGGGTGGCTCCGGTGTCTCTGTCCCCAGACCCTCGAGGTGGGGGAAGGGCATCAAGTCAGGGCTCAGACAGAAGGCACTGCTGAGACGTAGAGGAGACAACTGGAAGATTCCTCACACCCTGCCTCTGTGGTCCACCATCTGCCAGGTCCCCACCCCATCCCCTCTGGCCCCAACATGACCCTCAGCTCAGGGAAGGAGGGACTTCCTCTAATATCACCCTCAGTCAAACACCACTGGAAGGAGAAGCTGCTGGCTGCCCTGCCCCAAATACTGCCTGGAGCATCCAGGCTCACGACTTTCCAGCCCTGGTTTGGGATCATCAACGCCATTACCATGGATGACCCTATCCAGTATATAGAGTCTCTCTGAATCCATTTTTGCGTGTCTACTTTGTGAAGACCCTCCTCCCAATGGCCCAGGCCCCCTCCAAACTACCCCTGTGTGTGGCATCTCTGCTCCCTGGGTCCAATCACAGAACTGTTTCTTAACGAACTAATCCAGCAATTTCACTTTATCTCGTAGGGTCTGTTTAGCTTATCAAACTTTTCCATATTCTTCTCACCGAAGCCCTTGGATGTTTCCCAACTGTAGAATGGGGACAAAACTGCCCACACCATATCGAGCTGCACCAAGGAGTAAATAAGTAAACGTGGACGAAGTGTCTAGAACAATGTCCTGCTCACAGTAAAAGCTCAGTAGGCATCAGCTCCCGGTATTGTCCAGGCAGCATCCTTCCCATTCGACAGATCTGTGGGAGTCTAGACTAATTAAAGGGTCAGAGTCAAGACTGGAGCCCAGACAGGAGCCCGGGGCGGCACAGGATGAGTTCTTGCCAGAGAAAGGCATCTAGTGCCGCCTGAAGGCAGCAGGCGCTGTAGGGTGTCGGGATCCTTGCTTGCCTCCATGACTTCAGGCAAGCCCTTTGCCTCTCTGAGCCTCACTCTCCTCATTATAAAATGAGTTATTATTGACCACCTCAGGGGATGTGAGGGGATGAAATGAGAGGAAGCCCCTCAGCACCTGTGAGTCCCTTGCAGGTGCTCAGGGAATGTCAGGTCCCCACCGCTGCCCCCCCCCCCCAGGACCTCCAGCCCCTACTGTATCTTTATGCAACCTAGAAGAAGCCCCAGTCTGGCTGGGAGAAGCCTGGGGAGCCATGTCTTGAGGAGCAGAGCATAGGCTAGATTTCATCCCCTACATGCCCCTTAGCCAGCAAACTTGAGCAGTGAACACCACAGACAATTGTATGGAGCAGCCCCGTACCCACTCCCCTTCCCATTGCAGTCTTCTGCTGTTCATTTCTATGATTGGTCATTCAACCCTATAAATTCTAAGAAACAACTCCTTTCTGTCTTCTATCCCCCTGTGTAATGGTGGCCCTTTCACCTCCAAGGGCATCTTACCTGCCTCCCAAGAAGCTAGAAGGAAGAGGAGGCAACACTGGAGGCCAAAGGTAGAGCGGATGCATTGGGCCAGCTGGGCCATGTCGGAGCTGGGCTGCTGCTTGGGGCTGTGTGGGCTGGGGCCCCCTCACCTTATATAGGACTAGGTTTGACGTCATGGGGGCTGGGGCCCCTCAGGACTAAACCTTAAGCAAATGGAGCCGCCCTACCCCACTGGAGTGGCCTGATAACAGGAGACCGCAGCTGGTGCGTCATGGAGCCAGGTAGGGTGCCGGCAGAAGGGGTGGGATCTGGGATGGGGCCGACTCCCGAACCAGCTCCCGCAGAGGGAGAGGGAACCCAGAGAGGGCGGCCTTCAGGGCTCCTGGGAGGTGGGGAGCAACAGCCAGGTTCTAGAAGACCTGATTTCTGGCAGGACAAGGAGTGGGGGTGACTGGAGGTCAGAGCTCTGGGAGGAGATTCAAATTCTGGTTCTGTCAAGTTTGCCCTCTGGCCTCTCTCACGTCAGCCCAGCTCTCCACACCCCTTACTCACACATGGTCACTCTTTTTGCCCTGGGTGGAGCTGTCCATGAGTATCAGGTGAAAGAGCAAAGAAAGGGGAAAGACCTCACATGGCCCGCTGCTGTGGACAGGTGCTTCCGGACGCCCAGGGATGATACAAGACGTGGACACAGTGGGGGGAGTGACAGACACAAGGCAGATACAGAACCCCAGAATGATCCTCACATACCTCACCAGGGATGCAGACAGGTCCTGGCCACCCAAAGGGTCTGAGGCCGAGACCTTTGGCAGAGACGCTCAGCGTACAGGAGCTCTGCCTTCACTCCGCTTCCCTTCCTGTCCCACCTCAGCCCTGCAGCGTCTCTTCGCCTCCAAACCCCCATCCACCCCTCTACAGAAATGCAGAAATCCAGTTCTAGGATTTCCCGGGAGCCTCCCTCTTCCTCCCTCTTGGTTCCTTGTCTGAAGCAAGCATTAGCTCAGAGAGTGTCAAAATTCATGTACTGAGCCCCCAGGTGACAGTGCCTGGGCTGGAGCAGGGGGAGGACAGACTTGACTACCAGGGGCTCTAAGGAGAGAGAAAGCTGTGGGTCCAGGTGTCTAAGTCACCATCCCATCACTCAATTTGTTCACCGTGGGTCTCTAATGGAAAGTAAGCCCCTGCAGGCGCCGTTTCTGCCTTGACAACTGCTGCATCCCCAGCACCTGGGACAAGGCCTGGCACACAGCCAACAATGAATAAGCGTTTACTCAGCTGAATGGAGTGGATGCCAAGGCTGGCTACTGCCCATCTGGGGGACGTGGAGCAGGCAGAGGGAGTGGAGAGGGTCAGGACCTAGAGGGCAAGATGCCAGGGCCTCAGGCAGCGAGGCTCATAGGAGGACTAGAGGGCCGAACACGAATTACTCGTCCCTAGGCAGGGCTGAAATGGGTGGGACGAAAAGAGGCCAACTGCTCATTAATGTGATTAATAGGAGATTAATAAGGCTCCGTGGAGTCAGGCCAAAGATTGACTACTCAGAAGTGGACAGCCTGCCTCCCAGGCAATGCATCCTGCAGGATAGGGAAACTGAGGCAGAGCCAAGCCCTCCTCTGCAACTCCATCTGAACTCATCAGTGACTGACAGCCCCCTATTCCACTAGTCCGATACCCCACCCCTTCCTCCAGGGAGCCAGGCCTCTAGGAGAGTGGTTCTCAACAAGAAGAGGTAATTTTGCCCCCCAGGGTCTGACAATGTCTGGAGACATTCTTGTCACAACTTGCAGGGGGTTGTTACTAGCATCTGGTGGAGAGATGCTGCTAAACATCCTATAATACACAGGACAGCCCCCACAAGAACTCACTCTCCAGCCCAATGTGTCAGTAGTGCTGAGGCTGGGGATCTCTGCTTTAATTGTGTAAATAAACATCCCCCCTTCTCTTCGAGCCACAACTTCCCCCAGAGGACATGGGCATCTGGGGTGGGGGAACCTGGAGGTAGGTGGAGCTCAAGTTGACTTCTTAGTGTAAGCAGAGGTTGTTCTCTCTGAGCCAGAGGCTGAGGGGCAGGTCACAAAACAACCCTATGAGCTACTGAAGTTTTAGCATTTCTGTGTACCTTGTTATAACCTATGAAGTTAGCAATGTCAGCCTCATTTAACAGATGAGAATAAACAACCTCGAATCAGGGAAGTGACTTGCCCAAGGTCACACACCTGGTAAGCAGCGGAGCCCAGACTTGGCCTGCACCTGCCCGACAGCAAAGCCCACAGACCTGGGCACATACACAGCGGCTGGGAGATCAGCGGAGGGAGTGCTGTTTTATTTAGCAAGAATTGTGTCCACCACCACCCAGAGGGCATCACAGAGCAGGTAAGAGAATCGGGGGTCTAGGGAGGATCAGGAGTCAGTCCAAGGGGACTCTGTATGGAAGGAGACGTGTAGGGGGAAAGTCCTGGGAGGTCCAAGCAAAGTGTCCTCAGCTAAGGAGCTTCTCTGATAGGGAAGAGGATGGGAAGAAAGGGTGAGGGCGAAGATACCAACTGCCCAGGCCCAGACTCCGTGAAGACCCCTAGACATCATCTAGCCCTGGTCCTTCCTCTTACTGATGAGAAACTGCAGCAGAGAAATCAGGTGCCAGACGGCAGGCTGGCGGCAGAACCAGGACTGGAATCTCAGCCTTCTGCTTGGTGACTGACAGTGGACTTCCTTTTACACTGTTGATGGAGAAGAGCTGGGGAGCCAGTGGTCCCAGGAACCCACCTGCAGGAAATAGCCCCAGCTAGTGTGAACGGGAAGGCTGAGCCTTGAATCAGGAGTCTGTTTAGGAGGGGAAGAGGGCAGGCCAAAGGCAGAGGGGCATTCGGGGATCCTGGCCCCGCCCCTTCACTTGATGGAGTAGCGCTGACCGGGGACCTCGCGGTGGCAGCTATAAGGGGTCACAGAGCCACAGCCACATCCCACACTCATCTCCTTCCGGAAATGGCAGGCCTGTGGGATGAGGGACGGATAGGATGGGTTAACTGAGGCCCCAGGAACCGGCTGCCCAGCCCTCAGCTCTCCCCATGAACAGCTGCGTCCCCTCAACAGCTCAGGGTCTCAGTGCTCCTCTTCCAGCAAAAGCAACAATAATAATGAACCAGACTAACTTACTGAGCACCCACCAAGTGCCAAGCACCTAAGTGCTTTATGTGCATGAGCTCATTTCATCCTCCAACAGCCCTCTGAGATGGACGCCATAATTCTCATTTATCCAGGACTCAATTACCTCATCTGTAGAGTGAGGGGTAATAATATTACTACATCACGGGATTGCTCTGAACTAAGATATGTACAGCACTTGGCACATAATGAGTGCTATTTAAGTACTAGTTATTGTTGTTGTTATTATTATTATTGTTTTATTATTATTATTAAGGAATCTGCAGCATAGAGAGGCTAAATAAATTTCACAAGGTCACACAGCTATAATGGCAGAGCCAGGACTCAAAACACAGGTTAACATGGCTCCACAGAGCTGGTGTTTCATTGCCTACTGAATTCAGTGCCTCTATGGGCTGGGCAGCCTCCAGCGCATGCCCAGTGTCTCTTTCAGTAGCCCCAAGCCCCTGCCTGGTCAATGTTTCCTCTCAGCCACCCAGACCGGGGTTCCTTTTTTTCCCTCATCCCTCCCTAAGTGTGGCAAGCTGTCATCCTTCCCCCTGAAGCCCCTGTTCTTCTCAGAGTCCTGGGGCAGCCGAGTCCCAGTCCCGCTGGCCTTGGGGACCCACACATTTGGACCACAGTTTCACTCACCTTCTTGATACCGTACAGTAGACCAACAATCGCTGCCGCCACAGTGAGGGTGATCAGCACGATGGCCCAATCCGGGACAGAGCCCTTCTCCTGAGGCTTCGGGCCTGAGGAGCAGAGAGGGACAGTGACTGAGGCAGGTAGGACCTCCACCCCCAACTCCTCACTGCCCTCCGTGACTTTCCATCTTTCCTTCTGTGACTCTGATGTCCACGTGACTCTAAGACCCCGTTTCTCTGTGGAATTCTTTCCTATCATCTTGGGATAAGAATCTCAATGGAGGAGGTTGAAGGGCCCTTAGGGCTTCGATCTAAACCCCAGTCATCTCTTCCTCAACACCTGCGGACATGTCTGTCGGTCTCTGACTCCTCACTGACATCCACATCTCTCCATCTTTCTGAACCCTCCTCCATATCTAAGGCTCCACTGTCCACATCGCTCAATCGGTGATGTCTCTTCACTGTGAGGGTCCCCATGGGGGCCTCTCTCCTTCTGAACCCCAGTCTTCCCCACCACTCCTGACAGATGCTGACTCTGGTCACTAACAGGAGCCAGAGGCATTGTCCTGTCCTTCCTCCACTCATTTCTTGCCCTTGGACAGCCTATGGGGAGGCTAGGATTGAAGGGGAGGGGAGTAGGGAGACAGAAGGAGGGAGGAGGATGGCAGCTCTGGCAGGGATGCTTCTTGCCCTGGAAAGATAGATTCAGCCATGAGGAAGGAAGTTGAAAACCTTTCAAGGAAGCAATCAGGTAACAGACATCTGGGTATTGGTCTGATCAGAGGCTTGAGGGGGCACTGAAATGACTTTAAGAATTGGAGACATCCTCAGACATACTCAAAACACAGTTAGAAGCAGGCACTAAGGCCTGTCCCTGTTCTCCACTCCAGGAGCCAGGGCGGCTGCAGGGGAATAAGAAAGAATGGGCCCAACCAACATTTTCCTGGTAGAAGACCCAATGCGAATAAGAGCGCCTTACTGCTCGGGACACTGAGCCCAGGGGACATGGTGGCCGCTCCAGCCGTTGTGGGAGTGGAACCTCCTGAGACAGCCCCACTCAATGTGGAAGTCCCAGGCACAGCTGGAGCAGCTCCAGGGGCTGTCGTGGGGGAGACAGATCCTAGAAAGGCAGCGGGGGAAAATGACCGGAAGAGACCCAAGCAAGAGCAGAAGCAGAAATTGCATCTAATGCACCCTCAGTCAAAATCCTAGCAAGCTTTTGGTCGAAATTGATGAACTGATTCTATGGAAGTGAAAGGACTGAGAATAGCCAAGACATTCTCAAAAGAAAAACAAAAGCGAAAGACATACTACCATATCTTGAGAAGTGCTACAAAGCTGCGGTCATTGAACACTGTGGCACTGGAATAAGAACAGACAAACAGAGGAACAGAACAGAGTCCAGAAATAGACCCACACGTATGTGGGCACTTGACCTTCGATAAAGGTACTCACACGATTCACCGGTGGGGAGAGAGGGAGGGTCTTTGACATAAATGGTTCTGGGGCAGTTGGTAATCCATAAGGGAAAAAAAATTAACCGTGACCTCTACCTCACTCCATACACAGAGATTAATCTGAGATAGAGCACAGGCTTAAACTTGAAAGCTAAAATAAGACAGCTTCTGAAAGGAAATGTAGGAGAATATTTTCATGACCTTGAGGTAGGCAAAAAAAAAAAAGCCTGAGGCAGGATACAGAAGACACCAACCACAAGAGAAAAGGTTGATAAATTGAAAGCAAAGAAGGGGGTCCTTGTACAGCCACCAAGGCCAGGGCCCTGGTCCAGGAGGTTCTGGGGCACTGCTGAGTACCTGCGGTGGAGCACAGGAAGGACCCCCGCCCCAGAGCTACAGCTAAAGAGTTCTTCAGAGATGGGTTGAGCAACAGAAGTGTTACCTGGCAATGTTGAGACTGTTCCTGAAGTGCTCCCAGAAATGGTCGGAGCCAAAGTCTGAGGACTACCCGAAAAACCCCCAGAGGCTGAAGAAACTGTTGAGAAACTCGCAGAGACAGTGGGGAGACCCACAGAGGTGCTGGGGAGACCCGCAGAGGTGGTGGGGAGACCCGCAGACGCGGTGGGGAGACTCCCTGAGATGGTGGGGAGACTCCCTGAGGCGGTGGGGAGACTCCCTGAGACGGTGGGGAGACCCGCAGAGGCGGTGGGGAGACTCCCTGAGATGGTGGGGAGACCCACAGAGGCGGTGGGGAGACTCCCTGAGACAGTGGGGAGACCAGCAGAGGCGGTGGGGAGACTCCCTGAGATGGTGGGGAGACCCACAGAGGCGGTGGGGAGACTCCCTGAGACAGTGGGGAGACCAGCAGAGGCGGTGGGGAGACTCCCTGAGATGGTGGGGAGACTCCCTGAGGCAGTGGGGAGACTCCCTGAGATGGTGGGGAGACTCCCTGAGGCGGTGGGGAGACCCGCAGAGGCGGTGGGGAGACTCCCTGAGACGGTGGGGAGACCCGCAGAGGCGGTGGGGAGACTCCCTGAGACGGTGGGGAGACCAGCAGATACTGGATTAGAGATCCCCGATGGGGTCAGCTGAGCTGTTGGAAAAAAAGGAAAAATTATATGATGGGGTTAGAAGAGTTGGCTATCCTGGGCCCAGAGTCCACACGTCACCCCAACACTCCATGTTGGAGCCCCGGTTCTCAACAAGTCCCGCCAAGGCCTGCAGGCTCAGGAGCAGCACCAGTGCAGCGTCCATGGTGCCAGCTGTGTGTCTTTCCAGGCCCTTCTCCCTGGCTCTTTAAAGGCTCCCAGACCAATTACAAGTCTTGGGAGAGCCAGGTGTGCCAGGGCCTCCATCACCAGGATCTCCATCCCCAGGGAGAGGTCACCAAGCTGTCCCCAGAGGATTAACCTGTCCCAGCCTGATCCCAGGAAGCACTGGGCCAGGGGAAAAGTGAGTAAGAGCCTAAGGACTCCCCTACCTGGCCCCCGGGCTCTTCCCAGACTGGGACCTGTCCCTCAGGCCCAAGGCAGGCCCCAGCCCAGACCCTCCTGGGAGAGGGGACACCCAGGTGCCCTATCCCAAGGTCCTCCTCTTGCTCCTAGAAATACCACTGGGGGTGAGGATATATGGGTCCCTGGGGGAAGCAGGATTTGGGAGCTGGGTGGGAGTAGAGAACGTCATGGCCTGGGAACTGCAGCTGACCCTTAGGACACCCCAGGGCAGGTTAAGCAGATGAACACCTGAGCCATTACTCATCTAGACTGGCAGCAGCCCACGGAGTTTTCCATTCCTTTGGTGGAGAAGGGGCGAGGGGAGACGAGGGACACCAGAGAAGACGCAGTGTGTGCAGCGACAGTGCAACGTGGAGGCAGACTGTCCTGAATCCACTGCACTGGGATCCACCAGTTCCGAGCTGTGCACACTCGGACAAGTCACATGACCTATCTAAGTCTTAGTTTCTTCACCCCTAAAACTGAGTAGTCTAGTACCTAGTCTAGTACCTAGTTCAAAGGGTTGTCACAACATTAAAGGAAACAATGTTTCTAATGTGCCTAGCACACCACAGCGTCAGCTATGATTACATGGAAAGAGTACGGGCCACCGGCTGGGAAAGACACAGGGGCACTCCTACCCTCAAGACTCAGATGCCCCAAAGCATCTCTCTGTGTTCCCGCCTTCTTCCCCCTGCTCACACCTCCTGTATCTGCTGATCTTTTCATCCATTTATTCTTCCCTCCCTGGGCTTCTTGCTCCCAGTGCAAGTCTTAGTCCCTGGATGTCTCACTTTATTTACCGTGTAGACCGTGTGTCTCTCTCCATCTCTCCAATTTCCTCACCTTGCTTCTGGCTTCTCTCCTGACTCTGCCCAGTGCTCTCTCTGCCTCCATCCCTCTGTGCTGGGCCCACTGGTTTTCTGGGAAGAGGGGAAACGATGCTAAGGGAGGCAGATAGGAAGATGAAGTGTGTGTGCCTTTGTGTGTTCCAGGGGGTTACGTGACTGGTGTGTCAATCTGTTGAGTTGACCGCTGTGTCTGGCATTATGAGGGATGGGATCTCATCTCTCTGCTGCTGATTTGCCATGTGACCTTAGTAGGTCATTTACCCTCTCTGGGCCTTAGCTTCCTAGTTTCTAAAGAAAAATGGTAAACTAGATGGGCTCCAGACTCCCTCCACATGTCTGTCCTCGGATTTGCCACTCTGAGTGCCTATGTGTGAGGGTGTTGCTGGGAGTATGAGGCGTCCCTTTTGCACGAGTGCCCCGGGTGGGAGGGGGGAGGATGTCTGATGGAACTCATGTCTCCACCTGAGTATCCAGGATATTTTAGAGCAACTAAAACAAAACATTCAAAGATGAAAGTTCCCCATTACCCACATTTCTCACCCCAAAAGTCACTGTGACGGGGGGAGCAAGACACCTGGGTCTGGGAAAAAACTTGGCATAATCCACCCCTCCCTTTTGGGCCCACATTCCTGAGCCCTTCAGTGGCATGAATGATGAAAATTAACTGCAGTTAATAATTAATCCCTAAAGAGCAATGAGAGGTTCAGGCCTGGGTGGGGCCCAGACACCTGCAGGAGGGACACCTCCCTGGTCCCCACTCCCCTCTCAACCTCCCTCTCTGTGGGACCAGGCACCCACTCCCTCAAGCCTTGAATCATGGGGGAGCGGGAGGGCACAGGACTGAGAAAAGGGGACCACCCTCTATTCTCCCCTACAGCCCAGTGAAGGCCTCTCCTGGGTCCTCAAAGCCATGTTGGGAGAACTGGAAAATCCAGTTCCTGCTTCCCCCTCCCCATTCCCCCCAAACGTCTGTACTAAGGATTGAGTAGGGTATAGAAAGGCAGGCCTGGTCAGGAGAGGCCAGCCGGGGCTTCAGGCATCTCTTCCGTCCATCGGAGAAGCGAGGTGGCCACAATGGGGGCCGGACTGCCCCTCTTCCTCCTGCTGACCTTCCTCGGCAGCTCACATGGAGCAGGTGAGGGCTGACGGCTGGACAACGGGTCCCCAAGGAAAGAAGAGGCCAAGAAGGGGAGAGAGAGAGAGAGACGGAGGCACCCCAGTCCTGAGCGCCCGAGGGTTCGGGGCTGAACGGCCACCTGGAGAGGGTCTGAAATGGCATTGCCGGGGAAGAGGAACTTCGAGGGAGAGGGGTAGGAGGGGGTGCCCGCATCTCTGAGGGAATCTGGCCCTGACGGCTGGGTCCTAAGCTGTGCTTTTGGATCCTTAGGGCCAGGAATGACTTTGCAACTGAAGCTGAAGGACTCCTTTCTGGCAAATGTCTCCTATGATTCCAGCTTCCTGGAATTTCTCGAAAAGGTAGTTTTTCGGGAGGGGAAAGGATGGGGCTGTGTGGAGTGTGTCTGAATCAGTGTGGGCCTCCCTGCTGGGGGCTGGCTGTCTCCGGGGTGGGAGTGAGAGCCATCTTACACCTTGCCCTCCAACCCCTTGTCTCCCCCAGCTCTGCCTCCTCTTCCATCTCCCATCCGGGACCAACGTCACTCTCCATCGTGCAGGATGCCCACACCACGTCATCTGCAGAGTCTGAGAGCAATGGAAGCCTGTGCCCCTCTTGGCCCCGGGCATTTGGCCCCTGGAGTGCTGGGGGATGTGCTGGCCCTGTCTTCCAGCAGACCCTCACCCTGCTGAGTGGCATTAAATACGCTAAATCCAATGATTTGAGGCTGTGGGCTCATGAGCATAGGGCCGGCAACTGGACGCCCTGGTCTCTGATTCTCCCCCTTGTTAAGCAGAGGGGTTCCGGGATGGACACTCTCTCCCTCAACACCAGTGACAAAAGCCTAGAAAGAATCTAGGGAATTAACTGTTAAGGGATACACGCACCCCGCACACATATATGCATGAACATGAACACACACTTCAAGTGAGATCTTCAGAACCCCTGGGAATAAAGGAAAGAAACAAGTATTGAATTCCTACTTTGTTCCAGACGTGATGCCTTCTCATCTCCATGCTTGCGGCAATCTTGAATGTAGCAGGATAGGTATCAGTACCCAATCTTACAGATGACGAAATTGAGGCTTCGAGAGGGTAAGTCCCTCACCTGAGTCCATTAGCAGTGGAGAGGTCAACCCCAGACAAATGCTGGCTTAAATGAGACTTTCATTTCATCTCCCTTTGCTTAAGCTTTGGGGCTGGGGGTTCAGGAACCCCAGACAGGGATGTGGACAGAACACTCGAGGACATGGGCCTCTGACCCAGGGATCCCCACAGGTCAGTCAGGGCAGGAGGTGGGTGGGAGGCAGCTCAGGTGAGAGATGAGGGATGAGGGGTTCAGCTTGTGAGCGGGTGGTGGGCCTGGCATAAGTCGGTGGTGGGGAGGAGAAGAGGGCGCCAGAGAGCTTGTCCTGCTAACCACGAGAACGTGTAGTCACGCAGGCCCACGTGCGAGTCCTAGGTAAGTTCCTTATCCTCTCAGAGCTTCCACTTCTTCACCTGCAAAATGGGGGTAATGATAGTACCAGCTCATAGGATTATTGTGAAGATGACATGGATAAGCTACCTGAGGCACATGCCACAGTCTGTCAGATAAGTGGGCCTGGGATTATTAGGGTGGAAACCCGGTCCCAACACCTAAGTCCTAGTCTCCTCGAGGGTCCGGGGTCCTCCTGCTCCTGATTTTCTTGATGCGGGCACTCATCTGACTCCCCACTCAAAATTGTCTTGACTTCTTACCCGCTCTCTCAAAAGGCCAGCACGCAGCCCAGACATGCCCATTTGGAAGTATTTATATGATTGCTTCCTGTTCTCCACAGTACCCGTCCCCGCCTATTATACCCCCACACCCCCCATCACCACCATGTGAAATTAGAAACAGACTACTTTGGAGGGAGGTGAAGACAACAGTTTGGCATGGAGCATCCCTGAAGATGAGGGGAGCACAGGTATGGGAGAGTGAAAAGAAAAACTTACAGAATTCCTCTAGTTTCCTTTACAACCATCCTGGGACAATTAGCCCAAAGGAGAGGTAGTAGGGGGGCCCAAGGGGCCCCAGTATTTCATGGCTTGCCCCTAGCCTGCACCAACGGGCAGGTGACAGCTCTCTGCCTCCACATCAGCCTCCTTGCCATTCTTCGAGCACTCCAGGTATGCTCCCATCTTACCTTTGCTCTGGCTCTTCCCTCCACCTGGAAACTTCCCCCAGACATCCGCTTGGTAACTGCTGCACCTCCTGCAAGTCTTTGCTTAAATCTCACCTTTACAAGAAGCTCTGCCCTGAACCCCTATTCAGCTACCACCTGCCCCCCAACATGTACACCTGGGTCCCCCCACTTTGTCCTACCCTTTTCTCCCCATAGCATTTATGACATAGTTTTACTTATTGACATGTTACTTCTGACTCTCCCTGCTGGAAGGAAAGTGCTACAAAGGCAGAGACCATGGTTTCCCTCATTGATGAACCCGAGTGTCCAAACTAGGGCCCAGCACATAGTGGGTGTTCAAGAAATACCCGTGCAACTGGGAGAGGAAAAAAAAGAAACCACCACCTCCTCCTTTTCCTCTTCCCTCTGGGTGGGAATGTGGATTTGGTGGTGGGAGCTGGAGCAGATCTTAGACCCAGAGTTGGAACGAGTGTAAGAGAATGGCAGGAAAATAAGATTGAAACAGGCATGGGCCCCCATTACTGCAGAGCCCTGCCCTGCTTCTGCCCAGCACTAGAAATGTCCATCTCATCCAAGCCACCATTATATCTGAAGCTTGGTCACAACAGCTAGAAAGAACCTGCACCTAATTTATTGGGTTGAATCCCAGCTGACACTTTGGCCAAGGTACTTTTATTCTCTAACAGCTTTCTCCAAAATGGGGTGAACATCCACCTCATGAGGTTCTTGGGAGAATTAAATGGCACCACAGAGGACCTCAATAAACGCACCATACAGGGTAGCTACTGAGAGCTGCTGGACAAAATGTAACTTGGGCGTGAAGGGCCAGACCCCTGAATTCCACTGAAATGAGACAAAGTGTTCAGGGTGGGTAGGTGGGCATCCGTGAATGAGGGGCTGGGCAGTGTGTCCCTGCACTCTGGTCTCAGGAGCACACAAAGAGGGAACTCAACTCCCGCACACCCTGCAGCCCTCAGGCCTGGAGGAAACCCCTGCTCCTCTCAGCACCCCTGGGGAAGGGCCAAGGAGCAGGGATGCTTCCATTCATTTGGTGAGGAGGAGGCAGGGCCTGCAGAAGTCAGGGCATTGTCAGTAATTCCGGAAAGTAGGTGGAACCCAAGTCACTGTGCCCAGGCCCTGCTGGAAAGCTCCACTGACCTCCAACAAGGCAGGCACCACCCAGCACCCACACTCCCACTGTGGCCCAGAGCCTGAGGCTAAGAGGCAGCCCTATTCTTTCCCCAGACCAAAGTCTCAGGAGCCAAGAAAGTCACCACTAGGGAAACGAGGGATAAAAGGACCACAGCCAGACGTGTTCAGGATTTTATAAGTTTGTCTGAATTTCCTCATTCCCAAACTTCCAGGTGGGACTGAATAGGAGGGAGACTGGGGCAGGAACGTGAGCATCTCGAGGCCACCCACAGGCAGGCTGACCGAGCTAGTCTGTGTCCTCATTTACAGAATGAGAGAGGTGGACCACACGGTCTCTCAGGCCCCATCACGCCCTGACAGCTGCCAGATCTGTTTGTCCTCAAGGGTGGGTCTGGGAGGGAAGGAAAGCGCCAGGGATGTTAAGTTAGAGCTCAGGGCTCCCTGGGGCTGGGAGACGCATCCATCAGCTGCCGGAGGTGAGAGGCTGCCTTGTCCAGCTTCGACAATTCCAACTGGAGGGAAGAAAGCTGGACGAGAGAAGCAGGTAAGGGGCCAGGTATGAGGCCACCCCCACCAGCCCACACTCCCTCAAGGAGGCGGGCTTGCCGGGTGGCCTCCCCCAGCCTCACCCTCTGCTGCCTCTGAGTCTCTGCCTCTCCCTCTGATGGGGTCCGGGCTCTGAGGCCATCAAGCTGCTTCTGCAACTTGTGTCTTCGGGCAGCTAGCAGAGGTAGATGGGTCTGGGGGTCCACGAGGCCCTGCAGAAGAAGAGAGAGAGAAGGCTCAGACATCTGCGGCCCGCCCAGCACCTCCCTCGTCTCCATTCTAAGGAGCCCCTCCTCACCTTCATAGAACCCACCACTTCCCCTCCTCCCCACACTCTCTTCGACTCCTCCCCCTCCAGTCTCTTCTGGTCACCTGCAGCTCCATGTAGACCTGAATGGTGTCACTGAGTGGGGCCTGGGCCCAGCCGGAGGGAGCTGCTGCGCCTGGGGGTAAGAGGCCCACGGCCCCACAGTAGCCCAGGGTGCCCAGGGGCTCCAGGAAGGCCTCGAAGAGGCCCTGCTCTCCAGGCTCTGAGCTCTGCAGCAGCACTGGGGAGGAAAGGGAATCCGTCAGGGTCAAGACATCAGATCCTGCCTCCCTTCCCACCCTGCACCTCCTAACTCTGGGCTCTGCCCTCCAGGCTTTCCCCTCTTCCCGCCAGCCCCTTCTTTCTGCAGGGACTCGGGAGCCCAGGACCCGCCTCACCTCGAGGCCGGGCCTTAGTGAGCTGGTACGTGGCTCGGAGAGCCCTCAGCGCCTGCACGGCCTCCTGGACCCGGGAAAAGTGCTGTTCCAGCTGGGGCTGGTGCCAGTGTTCCTGGAGATGGGGACCCAGAGTTAACAAGCGGGCTCCTGGAGACTCAGTTCAACTCTCCTGGTTCTATCCTCCATCTGCCCACCCCCATCTCCTCAGAGCAACAGATCTGTCCTCTCCACTACACGCAAAATGCACCACCTCAAGGAGCACAACACAGCGAAAACTGGAGCGTCATCTAAGAAGGTCTTAGATGGTCGGGGGTTGATGTCTGTTTAGTCACTCTGATTGAAGATGGCAAACCACCAAAAACAAATTAGAATTGAAAATGTATTATTCAAAACTCACAAAACCAAGTATGTATAAAAGAAACTTGAATAGACTTTAAAATGACTTTTTGGGTGAGTTTGTAGCATTTACCCTTCTGAAGTTTTCAAAGCTTAAAACTGCACTGACATTTTTGGGATATCCTATTACTAACATCTAATCCTCATCACAACCATGACATGTACTATCACTATCCCCAGTTCAGAGACAGGGGAAACTGAGGCAGAGTCACACAGCTAGTAAGTGTCAGTCTCGTGACAGAGTCCTGCTCTTGACCACTTTGCTAATACTGCCCCCAAGTCAGCCCTGCAGGAACAATCCATGTCCCCAAAGACTCCACGGTAAAGTACGAACCCTCACTGTCAATGACTCCACCGCAGCAAACTTTTAGAAGATGGCTCCCCAAGTCTTCAGCAGCAGCCCCCCTCCCAGACACCACAGGCGCGTGACTCACCAGGCTGCGGGCACTGGGGTAGGGGGCAACAGAGATGCTGGGGGCAGGGGGCGCACCAGGCCTGGGGGGCAGCCTCTGCCAGAGCTCTTCGGCCAGGAAGGGCATCAGCGGGGCGAGGAGGCGGAGACCGACATCCGCGCAGGAGAACAGGACCTGAGGAGGCCCTGGCGGGCGAGGCGAGTGCAACAGCACTGGCTTCACAGCCTCCTAGGGAGGAAGCCAACGGGTCAGGGGACGGCCCACGGCCACGTCCTTCCTCCACACACTTGCCACCCTACCAGTGGGGAATCTGTGGGCAGAAGCACCATCAGCTGCCCCAGAATATACTATGGAGCACGTGAAAAGTGGAAATCTAAGGCAGGGATTCTCAGACGTGGGTGGGAAATAAAACTGTCAGGAATGTTTGCATAGTTTAAAGAAAAGCACTGAGTTTTTTGCTTATCAAAAAGGGACAGAGGGGGCCGGCCCTGTGGCCGAGTGGTTAAGTTCCCCCACTCTGCTTCGGCAGCCCAGGGTTTCGCCGGTTTGGATCCTGGGGGCAGACATGTCACCACTCATCAGGCCATGCTGAGGTGGCATCCCACACAGCACAACCAGAGGGACCCACAACTAGAACATACAACTATGTACTGGGGGGCTTCGGGGAGAAGAAGAAGAAGAAGAAAAGATTGGCAACAGTTGTTAACTCAGGTGCCAATCTTTAAAAAAATAAAAGGGACAGAGGTTTTTAAAAAGGTTGAGAAACAGTGAGCTAGGGCAGGGATCTTGAGCCAGCAGCATCACCTGTGACAAAAAATGAAAATTCTTGCCATCCCAACCCCCGCCTGCTGAATGAGCCGCTCTGCGTGGGGCCTGCGCTCCTGGTGAACGGCCCTTGGGCAATTCTCACGCAGGATCAAGTGTGAGAACCCCTGGGCTAAAGGACCACTATTCCTCCTCCCCATCTGCTCACAGCTCCCGGCCTGCCCAGGGCCCAAACTCAGCAGTCACCAGGGCTCAGAGAGGATCTCCATCTGCCTTCCAACCCTGCTCTGTTAGACTGTTTTCTAGAAGTCTCCCCTGGTCCTCCTCTCTCCTCAGATGACAGGCAGGGAACGGCGCCCAGGCTGTACTACAGACACCAGTCCCGGGGAAGAGGGGAATTGGGATGTCCCGTCTCGTCTCCCTTCCTGTCCTAACCTAACGGGACAATCAGGAACCCAGTTCAGAGCTCTCTGCCAGGGAACCCGATTTCAAGAAGCAGGTCCACAGGAGCGGAGCGCCACACCTGGCCCCCAGCCTCACTCACCAAGTAGACATCACAGAGGTTGTGGAGCCAGAAGTGGTGCAGGGCGTGAGTGACAAGCGAGAGCTCTTGGGTCAGGAAGCCTCGCTCACACTCCCGGGCAGTGCGGGCAAGGCAGCTCAGGATCCAGGCATCCACAGGGGAGGAGGGGGACAGCTGCAGGCAAAAGGGGGCTCAGGACTGGGACGGCTCAACTCCCACCCCCTTGCCTCCTTTCCTTCCAGACGCCACCTTCAACGCTCAGACAGCTGACTCCCCACCCCAGAGGGAAGAAGAAAGCATCTCTTCTTTCTTGTACCTCCTCTGCAGGCTGGGGTACAAATTTCTCCCCTAGAGCATTGAGGATAAAGCGCAGGGCATTCCAGATCTTGTTGCAGAAATGTCGGGAGCTCAGGACCTCAGAGACAGACAGATGTAAGTCGCCCCCTGGGAAGGAGAGAAAGGAGAGAATCTGTATGTGGGTGGTGGCAGCACAGGGAGTCCTGGGCCCTGCTTGCCCCTCTGCGCAGGTGCCCACTGCCCCAACACCTCCCTTGCCCAGGCTTACCCAGGGCCCCATGGGAGCACAGGGTGAATCTCAGGGCATCTGTCCCACACTCAGGGATCCCATGAGGGAAGTCCTTCCTCTGCAACCAGAGGGAGAAGAGGAGTGGCAGGAGCCTATGAGGCTGTAGGGTCAGAAGCCTGGGTGGTACAGGAAATCAGCGGCCACAAGCTAGAAGCTGGGACAGGGTAGCCACTGCGGACTCACCTGTGCGGCAGCCGCGATCGCCAGCTCCGCAGGATCCAAGTTCCCATCCTCCAGCTTTTCCTGCAGCACCTGGGATGGGCAGTTCACTAGCCTCGGCTGAAGTCCCTGCCCCTGCAAGGGTCCCACCCACTGTCCCTCACAACTCCAGCTGTCCAGTCAGCCCCTCTCCTCAGGCTCCCTCCCTCTCTCCTGCAAACCCCATCCCTCATGCTGGGCTCCGCATCCTGACCTGCAGCTCCACGCCACTGATGATGTCCCGTGGGTCCAGCACATTCCCCAGGGACTTGCTCATCTTCCGGCCCTGTCTGTCTCGAACCATGGAGTGAAGAAGCACCTAGGAGCATGGAAGAAGGCAGCAGAGGGGGGCCTAGAGAGCCTTTCCCTGGAGGGTCCCTTGGGGTGGAAAGTAAGTCAGGAAAAAGGGATAGGGAACACGAATACCAACACATTAGGGGTTAGAGCGGAGGACAAGTTTTGGGGAACACTGAGGGGGTCACAGAGAGGGACAGGGGCATTGAAGGACCAACTACCTTGCTGAAGGGGAGCTGCCCTGTGAGCTGCGTCCCCAACATGACCATGCGGCCCACCCAGAACAGCAGGAGGTCACTGCCCGTTTCCAAAAGTGATAGGGGGTAGAAACGAGCAAGGTCTTGGGTCTAGGAGAAAAGACAGAAGGAGTAAGAGGCCCAAGCTCTGGGCCTCCAGCTCTTCTCAAGACTCAGGGGGACCCCTTTGTTGACTTCATCATCCCCACGTTCACGCCCTTCCTCTCAACCCGCCTCACCTCTTGGGGCCAGCCCAGGGCAGAAAAGGGGAAAAGGGCTGAAGAGAACCATGTATCCAGGACATCAGGGTCTGGGAAACAGAATAGGGAATGGGGACAATTGGAACCTCAGCTTCTAGAACCTCAGCCAGCTACTGCCCACCCTGCCAGCCCAACCCCCATCCCCAGAGACCAGGGGTCAGGCCTTGGCCCCATTCCCTGTTTTCCCAGCCCCACCTTCTCCACTCAGTATCTTCCCTCCCCGGCCCTCCGGCCCTCTGGCACTCACCCCTCGCCAGGGTCAGCTCGGCCCCTGGTCTCCCTGTCAGTTCTGCAGCTACCTCTCTGGCCTCGGCCTCTGTCCGCCCAACCACCCAACAGTCCTTCCTGCCGTCCTGCAGAAGTCAGGGGGAGGGGGAGCCTGAGGAAGAATAATACCTGATAGGTGTGAAACATCATTGAGTTTCAAGTTCTCTTCCGTGGTTTGACAATGGCCGGCCCCCTCTGGTGGTGAGATGACGAAATGCCGGCTCAGGGGTCCTCTTGGCCGCAGGTTACATGACCAAGCCCCAAAAGTGCAGGAACAGGTTGGGTGCTGGGCCTGGCTGGAAGTCCTCTGACTGGGGTGCTAGGTCTCCTTCCGCCACGCCTGCCCTCCCATCCCTTCCTCCTACCAACCTCTGCATGCTCTTCTACGACTAGGTAGGCTGGAATCCGATGGCCCCACCACAGCTGCCGGGAGACACACCAGTCCCTGCCGAGAAGCCATGAGCGATTTCTCAGAACAACCAGTGGGTCCTCCCTCCCCATCCCCACGAGAGCTCCCCACCCCTTACCCAATGTGGGAAAACCAGTGCTGCCAGTTCTTCTGGTGGAAGGATGGACTGAGCTCCAGGGCCCCAGACTCCACAGCCTGGGGAAAAGGGCCGTTAGACAGGGCTTCCCCTCCTGCACCGGCACCCCTCCCAGGATGGGACAGGTGCCTCTGGGGTGGTTCTAAAACTCAGAAAAGACCTCCCAAGGCTCCTGAGAAGATTCTGGACTTGAGTGAAAACATAAGCCAGCCCTTTCTGGGCCACTCCATCCCCACAGCTCTCCTCTCAGTTTCCACAGCTAGAGAGGTCTCTGGGGCAGGAGGGCTCCACCCCGTGTCTCTTCACTCCAATCCTCCGGGAGCTGCCCCCCACCAGGCCCCAGTCCATCCTCACACTGCAGCCTCACCTGGGCAGCTCGGTCCCCCATCTCCCGGCAGCGGACAAACCACTGGCTCTTTAGCAGGTACTCTACCACATCCCCGGAACGACTGAAAGGGAGACAGGGCGAGTCCACCGCTGCTCCGGCCCTGGGCCTTTCCCCCAGGGACATGGGCCCTCCTGTGCCAGGCCCTCAGTACGGAGAACACAGCAGCAAATAAACTGACACAGAGCTTCTCTTCTAGTGGAAGGAGTGCACAACCCACCCTACTGTCACTCTTAAGCTCCACCCATTCCCTTCTGGGGGTGGTCCTAAGTAAAGGAGTTAAAACGGGGTTACCTGCAAATGGGCAGCACCATAGGGTGGTCCTGGAGGCTCCGGAACAGACCCCGCTCCCTCAGTGCAGACATAATCTTGCCCCGGGCCACAAATCGGTGAAGACCCTGGGGGAAAAGTGGCCATAAGAAAGGTTAAAGGCCTCTAGAAAAACAAGAAAGTGGAAGAGGGGAGGAGGGGCAGGGGGTGCCCCCAAAATATGAGGTAGCATGGAGGCCAGTCCCACCTGCAGCCAGTCCCCACAGAGGGAGGTCATGGTCCCATCCTCCGCAATGACACTCAGGGGGCTCAAGCCGTGTCGGGCCCCCAGCTCAGCATCAGCAGGGCTGTGAGCTGGAGTCACTTTCACTGCCCCTGGGGGAGCAGAACCACCGTGAGCACTGAGCCCCGACCTTGGCTTTTGCTTTTCCAGAGGTGTTGTCATCACCCACGCCTCCCTCCTCTCCTTGTCTGTGCCTCCCTTTGGTTCCCCACTGCCCATTCAGACCACCCTACATGGAGATTCCCCCAACACTTTCTTCCTCTTCCTGGTTCCTTCCCTCTCTCCCAAAACCCCTGACTTTTTCTCCTTCCCCTGACCTCCACTCACCTGTGCCCACATGTGGCTGAACAGCAGAGTCTGTGATGAGGGGGAGAAGCTGCCCCGTCAAGGGATGACGAAGTTGTCGCCCGTGTAGATGCTGAAGAAAGGGGAAAGGGATCAAGGACAGGCATGTGTGGGATGGAAAGGTCTGGGCTGGGCCCAAGAACCCTGGGAATGAGGGTGAGAACCAGAAGGTGAAGAGCTAAAGAGGGGTCAGCAAACTTTTTCTTAAGGGGCCTGAGTGTATATATTTTAGGCTTTGTGAGCCAAGAGGCAAATCCAGTGTCTCTTCAATTACTCCCCTCTGCCACTGTAGCAGAGCTAGATGATACATGACACAGCCAGCTGTAGAAAATACACAAGCGAATGAGTGCGGCTCAGACAAAAACCGGCAGAGGGGTGGATTTGGCTCATGGGCCATAGCTTGTCAACCCCTGAGCTAGAGAAAAAGTGCAACCTCAAAAAGAGAAGGGAGCAGACTCAGAGACCCTGGAGAGCTGGGAGGAGAGAAGTCTTAGGAAAAGGAAGTAGAAGCAGGAGAGAAGGAGCTACCATCCTCAAAGGAAGGGAAGAAAAAGCTGTGGGGGCAGGAAGGCCGGGGCAGGGAGCACACTGGGTATTACTGTGTATCGGGAGTCGTCAGGATGAACGGCCACAGCCACGTCTCCAGGCAACGTCTCTGGCCTTGTGGTCCCCACCACGACCTCTGCATCTGAAGACAAAATTTAAGCACGTATAGCTGGTCATCACCCCGGCCCCTCACTCCTGACACAGCTAAAGCCAGAACTGGAAAAGGGAGGGTGCATGGAGCAACCAACGTTGAGCAGACCCCCAGGAGTAACTAGAGCAAATTAGGACCAGTGTCTATAGGAATCCGGGGTTTCCATGTCAGCTAATGACCAGAGGCCTCTCCTGAGAGGGTGTCTGGTGCTAAGGAATTCCTCAATAAGTTGTGTTGGAAAAAATAGATATAGTGTTAATAAAAGCAACCAGAATCCTGGCTTGGTGCCCAGAGGACACTGCGGGTTCTTGGCACCCCAATCACAAACGTGGTGCATTCCTCAGGGCTAGCAGCAGCCCCTTCTAGAAGAAACTTCCTCTGACTATTCCAGCTCATCCATCTTCCCCTTCTCTGAACTCTTTGGAACACTTACTGTCCAAACTACACTTTAGAACTTTTGTCTCTTTCGGGGGCAGCGGCCTCCTGAAGAATTATGCTAAGTTCCCAAAAGAAACTGACCATGTGCACCTTTCTTACATGGCCCAGAATTCCCAGGGTAAGTGCCCATAAGAATACAAACACCACCAAGGTTCCCTATGCCCCTCCCACCAGGTCATGTGGAAACAGGCTGGCGGGTCCCTCCCATCAGCCCAACATGGCTCAAGAAAACAAGGCAGGCAGAGACAAGTGGACGACCCTTCCAAAGACTACCCTCACCAGGCTCTCCATCCACGGGGAAGGCCACAGAAACAAGGAGGCCAAAGGACACGGGGGTGGGGCAGCCGGGCAGTCGAAGCTCCGTGCGGCCAGGCAGGGGCCGGCTCTCCACCTGGGGGCGGCGAGGCAGTAGGGTTGGAGGGCAGCCTTTCTGCAAGGCTCCCACCTCCACGCATCGTCCACCCCAGCCTCCCTGCAACCCATGTAAAAGCCATTCAGAGGATTCAGGAGCCACCTCCCTCTCCCCTCACCTAATTCTTATGCAGTCACAGTTATAGAAAACATTCACTGAGCACTTAAACCATGCGCAGGTATTGTGCTGAGCACCTTCCATGAGTTCTCATTTAATTCTCACAACACCCCCATGATGCAGGCAGTTCCATCATCCCTTATTTACAGACTGAGGCTGAAAGAGGCTAACAGGCTGCCAGAAGTCACACAGCTGGTAGGTGGCAGAACTCGGATGTGAATCCAGGCAGCCTGGCTCCAGAGCCTGAGCTTTCACCCTGCCTGGGAGCTCTCGCAAACCTGCTTCCTTTCCCTTCTCACCTCAATATCCGAGATGGCTGATCTTAAAGCGCATGACCAGTTGACAAGCTGCCGGTTCCGGTACAACAACCCCGCCTTGTGGAGTCGCACGAAAGCTTCAGTCACAGCCGCTGAGGAGCCCTAGAACAGCCTGAGAGTCCACATCCAACAGCCCTTTCCCAGCCCATCACCCCACTCAGGGACCCAGGCATTCCCACCCTCCTACCCCCAACACACACAACAACCCGCCTCCCTGCACAGGTCTCTAAAGACCCCCGACACCACAAGGCATGGAACACTCACAGGATCCATAGTAAAACACTCTCGGTCCCAGTCCAGGGAGGCCCCTAGAGCTCGGAGCTGCTCACAGATCTCTCCACCTTTCCTGTGCCCAGGGAGATCTCTGTCAGCAAACATGTCCTGAGCACCAGCCATGTACCAGGCTCAGTGACGCCCCCAGCAATGCTGGGTACTGCAGTGAGTGTGGCATTGATCTGGCCTCTAGAAGCTAACGGAGACAGACACACAAGCCCACTATGGAGCCTTCTATGACTTTAAAAGAAGCATAAAGTTCTACATAACAGAGGAGGTGGCAGCTGATTCATGGGAAACCCAAAGAAGCTTTACAGAGAAAATGGCATATGATAACAGGTCTGAAAGAATGAGGGTGATTTCAAGCAGACAGAAGGTGGGAAAGGGTGAGGAGAGATGATGAAATCTAGGCAAAAGAAAATGGAATAAGTGGAGGAAAAAATATACATACATATATGTGTGCACATAGACAATTTAATGTATATCACATACACACACAAAGCTAGGAGATGCCACCAAACGCTAAGGGGCTTCAGAGCTTATTTCTCTAAGGGAAGTTCAGGCTGGACGGCAAGAGCCATGATTACAAATTAGGAAAGAGTGGGTGGGAAGCCAGGACCCCAACCTGCTCTTTCAGCCCCTCCAGCCCTGCCCATTATACTCACTCGTCCTTCCACTTCCACACCTCCCTAAGGAATTCCTCCCGGCTCAGCTCATGTCTCCTCACTCGTCGGTCCTTCCACAGTTGTTTCTCCACCACAGCCTACAGTAAGATTGGGGGCAAATGAACAGAGAACCAGGTTTGCTTTGTGGGAAGAAATCTCTTTCACTCAAGAAAAGGAAAAAGTGGCAAAAGACATACTTGGGTAGCAATTCCTGCATGATCTGAACCAGGGACCCACAGCACCTGATCCCCACGCATCCGGTGCCTGCAAAAGAAATACCCTCATGTGAATCCCTGGGCTTCTGTGTTTATCCTCACTCCTTCCCATGCTTTCTACTTCTCACCAGCGCACGAGGGCATCCTGTATGGCCACTGTTAGTGCATGACCGATGTGTAGGGAGCCAGTGACGTTGGGAGGTGGGATACACATGGAAAAGGTCTCCCCTGTGGCGTGGGGCAGCTGGGTCTGGAAGGGAGGTAAAAAGTCAAAGGGTGAGAAGACTGGATGTTACCTGTGGGAATAGCACCCTCTAGTGTCTCCCAGGCAGAAAGAACTGCAAGGAAGGGGAAAAGCGGACAAGAAAATGCTTTGGAGACACCAGGAGCCAAAGACAAGCTCTCCCTGTTTTTTGGCAGGCTCTGCAATGTGGCTGGTTGCGAGCTCCAGGCTCTGAGGCTCAGTTGTGCCCACCAACCTCACGGGCCATTCCATCCGGGGGACGGTTTAGTACCCCTCCTGCCAGGTACTAACCTGATATTCCGGTTTGAAGAAGCCCTCTCGCACCCACCATGAGTACCAGGCAGCCTCAACGTATCGGGGGCTGTAGGCAGGAGGCAGGGGCTGTGAGACGTCTGTGGAGGCAGAGGAGAGCTCCACTAACTGCCGAACTTTGTTCCCACGCTGCATTCCAGCAGACCAAATGGGCAACAAGACATGGGACAAAAAGCCTTCAAGCTCCTAGTTACCTTTCTTTTCACCGGGTTCCGTGGGGATTTCATATAAAACTATCTCCTTAGGAGTCCAGGCCTTACTGGATTCTGCAGGTGACTGGGGGAGGAGGGAAGCAGAAAGGGGAGATGCAACTCCCAGGATACCCTAGGCATCTGGAATCCAGCCAGGCTCTCCTCCAGCCCCCTCCCAAATCTTCTCAGCCAATCAAGGACACGCTGTGTGACCCCCTAACCTTGCTCTTCCGGGCTATCCCAGCCTCCAGTGCCGCCTGCTTCTCTCGCAGGCGCTTCTGTTTGGCTTCACGGTTTCTCCGGGTGATGTGAGATCCATGGGGCTCTGACTGGGTAGAAAGGGGATGGGACCTGGGGAGGCCCCGTGAGGGCCTCAGCCCCCAAAGTGGTGGTCGAAAAGAAGCCAGAGGTAAATGAGGCATCAGGAGTGCTTGGAAACGGGTCAAGATCTGTTCCACACAGACAGAGCACATTAGTATATGGGGGTGGCGGAGGGTCACACCCCCTAAAGTCACACCGTATTCCTTATTCCCTGCCTCCTGCTAGCACTGGTCTGTTATTCTAAGTATCTATCCCTTCCCACATAACCCTTCTTCCGGAAAGACTAGAGGGCACGGTGTCGACAGTGACAGGTTCCTGGGAGTCAGAGACCTTCTGGGTCTTCACGGAGGCTCTTCTGGGGCAGGATGGGAGTCTCTGGCCCTCAACCTACTCATCTGCGATCTGGGGGTGACCGCTGACACACGAGAGGGGAAACGTCTCGGAGATTTGGGGGATGATCAACATCAGCGCGCCCGAGAGCCAGCAATGAGTTCCCCCAGCATCACTGCGATCAGCCTAAATCCGCCCGCACTGCCCCCAGCCCCGCGCGGCCCGGCCTTCCAGCGGGTGCCACCGCGTGGGCCCCAGCCAGGCAGCGCCTCCCACTCCCCAGAAGCCGCCTCGCGCGAGCTCACCCGGCGAGCCTGCCGCTATCCCAGGGCGCCCCACGGCGGCAGCTACACGAGCCGCAGGAACGCGCCAGCCCGACCCCAGAACGTGCCCCGCGATCGGCGCTGCACAGGGAGGCGGGGCCCGCCGGGCGCATGCGCGGTCGCTGGCCTCGGCCCCACCCCCTCCCCCAGCGGGTCCAATGGCCGTCGACGCCGTGAGGAGCGCGTCCGCCGCGGAGAGGGGAAGCCCCGCGGGGAGGCGCCCGGGCCGCGTGGCTCACTTCCATAACTTTATTAAACAAGAGTCCCCACGTGTCAATAAAAAACGCCTGAGTTCTGAGGCCGCCGCCGGCTCGGCCCGCCCGCCCGGTCCCGCCCCGCCCAGGTCCGGTCCGGTCTGGTCTGTCCCGCTTTCTCAGGAGCTGTGCTTCTGCCGCTTCCAGAAGCGCTTGACGTCGCTGTGCCCGGCCGGGGTCACCACCATGAGCCGCTTGGCCGAATTCTCGAACACCAGCACGCCCAGCTCCCGCGCGTGCGCCAGCAGCAGCTCAAAGTCCACTTGCGACAGGAACTGGTTATACAAGACGCCTGGGTGCCGGGACAGGAGCGGGGAGAGAGGGAGAAGGCCGGACGTGAGGGGAGAGCCCTCCTGGCAGCCTCAGGGCAGGGGTCTAGGCTTGGCACCCACCACTGTTTACAAACTAACCCTCTGTGCTTGTCTATTCCAGGGCTCATCCTAACGCTAGTGTGATCCACCCATATTCAGGAACGCGATGTAATACAATCAAGAAAACCCCTTGATGCTCATCAAAACCAGATAAATTATGTGAATTACCCCTCCCGATTTCCCACTTACAGCTAAATCCAAATTGCACTGATTTGAGACCATTTACTACTACCAACTCACCCCAAAGTGAAATGTGTCTTGCCAGCTTTTCTCTCCCAGCCCATGCAGTAAGCAAATAAAATGCATGAATAGCTTTTTCAGCTCATCAAGACTGAATTGTCCTTCCTCTGGCTAGTGACCAAGAATCAACCACCAGAGGCCACTCACCCTCAGTGAACCGGAGTCTGTCCCTTTCCAGCTCCCACAGCCGGATCTGGTCAGTGATGGTGGGGGGCAACACAGGTGTCTGTAGGGGCAAGGGATGGCTGTCGGATTTAGGAACACTGCCCCAGACAACCCCAGCCCTCTGCTCATTCCCCAGATTTGGATGCCCCTCTATCACTTCATGACCAGGGACCAGGGGCTGTCAGCCTCCAGCAGCCTGGTACCTGTTTGTACCTGTTTAAGCATCACTGGGTGGGCCCTTGTCCTTAGGAAATGGATGATCTAGGAAAATAGACAAGAATGGGTTCAAGGGCTTGAGTAAAAGGACAGGAAAGCTACCTAAGCTGTCACTGGAACATCAACTTACCGTTTAAAAACTCATAGCCACATGCCTGTTGTCAACTCAACCCATCCCTGTTCAGCTGTTGTCCCAAGTGGCTGTTCCCACTGGTCATGTCTGCCACTCCTTCCCTGGCCCTTTCCATAGTCTTGTTTTGTGTTTCTCTTTCTTTAAAATAGCAGCAGCTATTATTTTGTGAGCACTTACTGCACGGCAGGCTCTGAGCTACGTGCTTTACCTCTCTTCTTTCATTGAATCCTCCCAACAACTGTCGTCATTTCCATTTTCCAGATGAGGAAACTGAGGCTCAGGGAAGTGAAGCAACTAGACGATTTACGCAGGTAGGAAGTGGTGGTGCCAAGACTCAAATCCAGAGCTCTATCTCCTCCCCCTATGTTTTTTCCCCGAGGGTCTCCCTATTCCCAAACCTAGAGCCTTGACTTCTCATGTGCCTGGTGCTCAGACAGCTCACCACCACCCACTGTAACAGACCCGGTGCTAGCTTTCTGTAAGGTGACCACCCTGGACCCCAAGAGCAGCCTGGCTTTCCACCCCTACCTCCAGAAAGTAGAGATACCTGCTGGGCTGTGATGCCACTGGCGATGGCCTGCTGCACGCTCTCTCTGGTCACCTGTGCCACCACCATGTTGGGAAAGCGATAGAGCATCTCGGAGAAGAGGGCAATGAGGGCGATCTGCAGCTCCGACTCTGACCCAGGGTAGGAGAAGAGGCTGAAGTGGCTCCCCATACCAGACTCCCCCAGCCCTGCCTTCAGGTGTGACAAGAAGTGTCAGAGAGTGCTCTCAACTGCCAGGTAAACGTGAACATAAACTGGCATTCCCTCCTGCGCCCTTCCCCCAACCCACTCCCATCCCCAACCTGCTCTCCCAGGGGCCCTGTCGGGCCTCACCCGTGTAGGCATACAGTCGGTAATTGGTTTCCACGACAATGAAGCCGGGCTGATGTGCAGTGCCCCCAGCCCCAGAAACACCTGATGAGAGATTGATGGCCAGGCGCGTGGGGTAGTAACGCCGAGATTTCCTCTGCAGAGGATAGAAGGGAAAGGCAGACGGCCTCAGGTGTCACTGCCCTACATCTTCCTGACACATCTCTGATCCCCACCAGCGCACAGAACCTCAACTTCCAACTTCTCTCCCACAAGGGACCCAAGTATCCAGTCCCAGCACTGCTTCCCGCTCCTGCCTCCCAAGACCCCGCTGCTTTTTAAAGGCCCAGGAACCATACCACCCTGCCTCTTCCCTAGAACCATGTATCCCGGTGCTCGTACCTTCCTCTGGAAAACAAGCCCAAACTCACGTAGATGTTGCAGGAAGTTCAACAGAGAATCACTCATACCTTCTACAGAGTAATCCTGGGCAAGAGAGGTGGCTGGCTGGGGTACAAAACATCCCATTCTCCCTTTCCCAACCCCATACACTCGCTCCCTCTTTTCCCATCTCTGGTCCTTCTTTGTTCATTCTTACCTTTCACTCTATTGCCCCATAACCTCATTTCCCCTTCCCATCTCTCTCCCTTCAGCTCACCCACCCAAGCCCCCAGCTCTGGCCCCTTGCTTACCTTGCCCAGAGTAGAGAAGCTGAGCTGGAAGAGGAAGGAGAGAATCTCCACTAGGTCCATGCCCCGACTCTAGGGAGGAATGGCAGAGACAAAGGAGGAGGGATGGGAGGGAGAATACGAGAGGAGAGAAAATCGAGGAACTGAGTCTGTAGGCAGTGGTCTCTCAGTGGGTCCTGAGAAGAGCAGAGCATGCCAGCAAGCAGCCCCTGGCCTCCTCACCTGGGCTGTCTGCAGATACTGCAACATAAAGTACCAGAGCTGGGCAGGGGTGTCCAGCAACAGGAACTGGAAGCCGGCAGAAGTAATGCAGGGTGGCTCTCCAGGTTCAGTACTAGAGACGTAAAGAGGGACAGTGGTGGAGGTATGCAGAGAAAGGCCACCATCCCCACTTGTCCTCTCATGGTTTTTCTTGGTTTATCTCTGGCCATACTCCACTCAGCTCTCCTTTTTCAGTTAACTCCCTCTAATTCTGACCTGCCCCAGACACTCAGTTTAGCAGGGACCCAAGGAGATGGCAAAGCAGGGAGCTGTTGTACCTCTGGCCTCCTCACCTCTTCATGAGCCCAGCCTGGCTGAGGAGCTGAGCCAGGTCCTGGCTGACGGCTGCACTAGGGGAGCCCACCATGAAGTGCAGGACCACCTGAGGAATGGAAGAGGGACAGAGACTGATGCCTCTAAGGGTCGTGGGAAGTAGGAGCACAGCAGAGACACACACCAAGTCCCAAGGCCTCACCTCCCATCGCTCCTCGGCATACTTGTCAAGTGAGGGAACATCCCGGGCATGCTTGTCTGGTCCCAGCTGACTCGTGTCATCAGACCAGGCCTTGCCCCTGTGCCAGGATGGGCCAAGAATAAGGAAACCTGCCTGTGTTCCCTGCCCACCCCTCTGCCTTCTTTCCACCCTCACCCCCATGGGCCAGGAGTGGGAGACATTTCCTATACCGTGCAGCTACATCTGGTCCACCTCATTCCTAAAGGAGCTCCCAAAGGTGGAGCCCACAAGGTTCCCAAAAGGCCCCTCAGAAGCTCCCCCTCCAGCAGTTTAATTACTAGTTCCCCTGGCCTAGCTTAAGAAGAAACAGAAGTGACATACCCACCCAGAAGGGCAATGCGGAGGTTCTGGCGGAAGACGGGGTTGAGGATGAGGCCCTGGAGACCACCAGGGAGCAGCTGGGTGTGCCAGATACGGAGGCCGCTCAAAAGCCCTGTACTTTCCTCCTGAGCTCTGGAACAGAAGCACAGAAGCGAGGAGGGTGTCAGGAGAACAAAAAGGAGGAGGCCCAGAAAGGCCTCCATTTCTGCCTTTTCTGAACTGGTGATCCTTGGAATACTTTCACAGAGGGAAATCAGTGTCCTCTTAAGGCAAATTTTTTTACTACAACACCTGCCAGAGCCTTGTCATAGATATCAAACTCTCCAAGAGGGAAAATATAGTATGCAGAGATTCCCAAACTTATTCAGTTACAAGTTTTGTGGTGTACCCAATATTTCCTGGAAGTGTTCCAAGAACAGCAGTTTGGGAAATCTAGCTGTCTAGAAACTTGTATGTGGCTGAGAATGCAGCAGAGACTCACTTGCTGAATTCCTTCTTCACCCACAGAGCTACAGCAGCTTGTGGCAAAGGCTGCTCCAGAAAGAGCATCCGCATCACCCAGTTCTTAGCCAAAGATGGGAGCTCCCTGTAAGGAGGTAGAGGTAAAATGTTAGTATCAGAAACTGCCTTAGTCTGCATCTCTGCCCACCACAGCCTCTCAAACATCTCATCTCACCCCCTACACCTTCACTAGTCTTGCTGCCCCGACAAACTCTGTTTTGGTCTGACATACTTTAATCTCCAAGCTCCCCAGGGCTAAGCTTCTGCCCATGGTAACTTATTCCAGTCTGCAAGCCCCATTACATTTCCTCACCACGGTCCCTGCCATGAAAGGGGTCCTCACCTGAAGACAGCCAGACAGGTGGCAGGGTGCCCATATAATCGGTCCAAAACCCCAGGGCTCAGGCTCCCTAGGAATTCCTGCAGATTCCTGCATTGTAGGTGTACTCGGTTCAGTCCACCCCTTGAGGGGGTGCTCTCCATCACCTGAGAGATGCAAGTGTTAGAAACGCACCCCCACAATCCATGCAAGTGTCACCCCCTCACCTTTCTCATACATTTCCACACCCACTCCTCCCCACAATAACCCATCTTTCCTATAATTTCCTTTTCCATGTCACTCCTCTCCTCTTGTTTCTCCCAAACCTCACTAACCTCCTCTCCTCCACTTCGAGCCTCAACTCCAGGGTCCTCTCAATTTCCAAGTGACAGAATTGTTAATTGTCCCATATTTGCAAAATCACTTTGTATTTCAATGACTTGTCTCATCTTTATCTAAAATGTGACAAAGAAACTTCTTTGAGCCCAATCCTCTCTCCCTTCCACCTCTGCTGGTCAGATCAGCCTATAAGCTCCAAATCTGTCAGTCCTACCCACTTATCTCTCGGCCCCATTTCTCGCGCTGGGCATTGCAATAGACTACCTTTCCCCTCCCTGTCTCCCAAATCTAATTCCACCTCTTTCCCCCCAAGACTACTTCACCCCACTCACCCTGATCCAAACCCGATCTCCTAACTTCTCTCCTACTTTCGTCCCACTCAACTCTCTCTCTGTCTTAGACCTCCGCCTCCCCCTCTCTCCCGGCCCCCTTACCACTCCGTGTCGATCCCCCCTCGTGCACCCTGAGTCTCAAGCCGTCGCTTAATCGGAGCCAATGTCTTCCATTGGCTCTCGGGAATAGGGGAAAATATGGTGAAAAATGAGAGGAAAAGATGGGGAGAGGGAGGAAGGATCTCACAAACAGGAGCCCGAAGTAGAGGATTCACAAGAGAGGGGAAGAAAGGGAAGGAGTGGGAAAGCAAGGAGGATAAGAATAAGCGCTGCACTCGCCCGTCGCGGGGCACACTGGGAGTTGGAGTCTCGTCTTGGACCACTCTGGAGCAGGCTGACGTGCGTTTGACTACAACTCCCAAAAGGCACCACGGGGAAGCAGCGAGGACGGAGGCTGGGTTTTAATAGAGAGAGCCCGGGACGTCAGAGGCGGGGTCGCATTGTTCCGCAGAGCTCTTTACCCACGCAGCTTAACGGTGCCTGTAACCGACTATAGTGTGGGAGGGGGGACCGTGGGCGTAGAAATTCCCCGAGGGCTTTCTGGAGGAGGCGCGGAGACGGCTGGGTGGTGAGGTGCTTAGGTTAAGAGACGGACGAAACTGGGTTCTTTGAGCTCAGTTGCTCCTGGTATGATTGGAGTAATACGCTCTCCGGAGCGTTTTCGCTAGTTAGGCGTTAACATGATCAGGCCGCCTTACTCTGCACGTACTCAATAAAGCTTAATTGCCACGTCCGCCATGCCCCCCCCCCCCCCTTTTTAGTTAGAAAATCCTAGTAAAGACAATATTTAAAAGAAACCACTTGTTTGATCTGATTTGATTTATGAAACTGCTGCAGGCAAAGGGAGGGGACCGTCTTCAGCTAAGGCCGGAGCTACACGTTCCCCCAAGTTTGTATAAGGCGAGTTGTTTTATTCCCACTTTACAGACTAGAAGACCGAAGCTCAGTGAGATTCAAATGTTTGCCCGCGACCAGACAGAAGGCCCCGCAGCTGGGGGTTGAAGTCCTTCTCGAGGGACCAGGGACCAAAACGAGAACTGGGTAAGATTCTGTTACGCTTTGTAGCTCAACCATGTTTGTTTTGTTCCGTTTCTTTAGCAGTGTTTAAAATCCTCAAAAAATGACACAAAACGGACAGTTTCTTTATGGCAAACGTTAAGGTAGGTTAAAAGACAAATTACAGTCTGGGAAGAAATATTTGATAAAATAGACAAAATAGAGCTCTTACAAAGCAATAAAAAAAAAAGAACACAATAGAAAGATTGACAAAAGAGATTAGAGGCAATAAACAGAAGAAATACAAATCATTTATTACCAAATGAAAAAACTCTCAACTTCACTAGTAATTAAGGAAAAGTAAATTAAAGAAACAATAAAATATCCAGTTAGCAAAAAAAAAATTAAAGATTGACAACCTCAGTGTCAGCATTGGTGTACATGAGCGTATGAGCATACTCACACTTTTGTTGAAGGTTGACATAGGCAGGCCTTTTTAAGGGCAATTTGGCAGTATGTACCAAACGATTTTAATATGACTAACCTTTGACCTAGCGACTCCCCATTTAGGAATGTATTGTGCGACTCCCCATTTAGGAATGTATCATAATGAAATTCTCCCACATGGGCACAGAGATATGCATGCAAAGATTTTTACTGAAGTGTATTTGTCATTGTATTATGGAAACAGCCCAAGTGTCCATCATTGGGAGTTGGTTAGATAAAATGTGGGTCATTACAACAATGTAGAATACTGGCTGGCACTTAGGTCACTGTGTGTGTACTGGCCTGAGCTTTGCACGACCTATCAGTGGGGGAGAAAAGCAGATTACAAAATGGCATTCATAATCCAGTGCCATCTTTGTAAGAAGCTTTTATGTGTCTAAAACTGAGATGGGTCATATGCTTATGGTTGACAGGAGCAAGCACAGGGGAGCTGGGCAGACTGGGAACCTACAATGTAGGGAAAACTCTAAGCCTACTTTGTCCAGAACAGGAGCCACAGGAGCCACCTCTTTGCCTATTTGAGTTTAACTAAAATATTTAAAATTCAGTTCCTCAGTCACATTAGCCCCATTTTTGTACTGAATAGCCACGTGTGGCTAGTGGCTATCTGTTGGATGGTGCAGACGTAGACCATTTCCATCATCGCAGAGTTCTCCTGGGGAGTCCTCCTGGAAGGGACGCAGTGGATGAGGGCAGGGTGTCTGATGGCGGGAACTGAGCACAGGCTGAGTTCCTGGAACTGGCCTTCAGGAAGACGATCAGCCCAGCTCCTCGGAGCTGAAATTGTGGAAAGAGCTCCCTGACATAGGGCTATCCAGCCTGAGCTTGAAAACCTCCTGTGATGGATGATGGAGAGCTCACGACCTCCTCCCTCAGGCAGCATCATGGAGAGAAAGAACTGAGAGCCAGGAACCAACAGGCCTCCTTCCAACCAGCTTCTCCATTTCCTGGCTGTGCTGCCTTGAGCAAGTTGCTTAATCTAATAGAGAAGTTTTCTTCTCTGTGAAATGGCAGTAATTTTAACTACTTCATACGTTGTGAGTATTAAATAAGGTATAATATGTAATAAGTACGGTACCCGGCACATAGTAGGTGCCCAGTAAATATTGCCTTCTTTCTTAAAACAAAAAACGTGTAAAATCACACCAGTAGTAAGTACTACAAAGAAGAGAGCCATGTTCTGAAAGCAACAAAGGGGATCTGACCTGGTCGGGCAAGTCAGGGAAGACTGCTGAAGGACAAGCAGGAGTTAACAAGGCAAAGACAGTAGGGAACTGTGTTCAGATGGGGGAACAGCATGCTACAAAGGCCATGTGACAGGAGGGACTATGACCTGTTAGAAGAACTGAAAGGCCAGCGGAGCATAAAAGAGAGTGCAGAAGGACACTGGAAGAAGGAGGGGGTGGCAAACTTGGCCAGGACGATTTTGTTCTTTATTCTAAGGTCAATGGGAAGCTATTAAAGGATTTGAAGTCAAGGAGTGGGGTCCGATTTTACATATTTTAAAGATCACTCTGGTTGCAAGGCTGAAAACAAACCAGAGAGGAGCAGGAATAGATCCTGGGAGACTACTGCAGTGATCCAGGCAAGAGATGTAGCGTGTGCCAGGATGGCGATGGAAACTGAAAGAAATGGCAAACTTAAGGGAAATTTGGGAAGCAAAGTTAGCTGTGCTTCATGATAGACTGGACTTGGGAGGCAGGAGTAAGGGACAGGGGGTGTCAGGGAGGATCCCCAGGTTTCTGGCTTGTGCAGCTGAGTGGATAATGCCGCCACTCAGAGTCAGGAAACACGGAGGAGGAGCAGGTTTGAACATGCCGAGACTGACATTCAAATGATTTCTAGGTGGTTGCATAGGTCTAGAGCTTAAGAGTTCTAAGGTCAGAAATTTGGAAGTTCTTGGCTCACTGCCATGGCTTCTATTGCTCACCATTTGGGGTTCTGGCCTCTAAACTCTTGACAGGTCAGTGCCTCTCTTAAAGCGAGGTCACGGTGGTCTGACCTCTCAGCAGGACTCAGATCTGTGACCTGCACCCCAAGGCCTATTAGTTCAACCTAAGATTGAATTATCTTATCCTCATTATCCAGTTGGCTTATTTTGTGAATACCATCAACCAAGACCCCAGGGTCTTTATTTCACATTAACTGCCATCAAGATGGGTCTGCCTTTTCCAGTCCTTGCAGCTGACTTTTTTCTTTCCAACCAAATTTCAACTCTTTGTTAAATGCTCTCTTGGAGATTGTGGCTTATCCTTCCAAGCCTGAGGTAATTTAGGATCTTGGTTCTGGCTCCCAGCCAAACAGCTCACACCTGCTAGGTCATTTGCACACTTGATCAGCCTAATCCAGGGATTCTCCACCTGGACCCTCGGTGGCAAGGGCCTAGAATTTGAGCAAAAGAAAAGCTCCACCTCTATTATTAACCTCTAACTGAAATTTAGCATTTCCTCCAATTATGAATCCTACCCCCTGTAGTATTAGCAGTACCTGTGGGTTGTAACTATTAAGACACCACAGCTATTTTTACATACCACTAAAGTTGTTATTGTAGAAATCTCAGAATATCGTTTATGCTCCTTACTATTGGAAATGTCAGTAGTTGTTATACCTTCTGCTAGATCTCATTAAACATATTTAAAATAAGCATATGTTACAATATCATAATTTTTTTAACATTTTGGTAAACTTTCAACTGATTTCCTCTGTAATCTTATACATATATATTATGTAAAATATATAAAAATATATAATATACATATTTTTAATGGGTTTTAAAACGCAATTCTGAGGAGGAATCAGTAGACCTCTCTTGACTACCAAAGGGGTCCATGGATCAAACAAGGTGAAGCCCCCTGGCCTAATCCACCTCCCTCCAGGCTCCTGCCAGAGGTCCTGTTGGAGTTGACAAGGTTCACGCATTCACATGGGACCCGAGGTCCTACAGGCAGGGTCCAGATTATGGAGAAACAGAACACTCTGCTGGGCAAAATCCGTGCTAGGAAATGGAGTGGGAGGAGGAGGAGGGAGGGGATAGGTTGGGGGGGGTGCCAGCAGGAGGCAGATTTCACCAAAACCCCAAGAACCCACTCCCAGCTGTGGAAAACTCAACCTTTATTGTTACCTGCCTAGCGCAGGGGATTAAAATTGCATTGAGCTAGATCCATATATTAGTGTAAAAATCTGTGTCTCTCCCCCCAAAAATGTACAAACCCCAAGTGATTATAGAAAAACCAATGTGGCAGCTACAATAGAGATGTCCAACCCCAGGGCCACAGGCCACTGCTCCCGCTTTCCCCCCTAATCCCAATATTTAGTCCACAGAAACATACAGCCTTCGAGAAGTTCTAGCTACAACACGGCAGGTGGGAAGTGGGGATGGCTGGGGTTGGGGGCAGGATCACCCCATGTCCAGTGTTTCAGAGGATGGAGGAGGGAGAGGCCAAAGCTGAGGACAATTCCAGGAATAAGCACAAAGGAACAGCTTTCTCCCTTTCTTGTCCTCCTCACTCCCCAGATTCTCAGCCATTGGGGTCCAGTGTGTGACGGAAAGAGAGAGAGGCTGGAGGGGCCACAGCCTTCTCTCCAGGAACCAGTGTTGTCCAGTGGGGCCCAGGTTCTCAAATGGGCCATGTCCAGTGTCTGCCCTATATTTGTCCCTACCCTGCCCCTAGGGATGGCTAGAAAAGGTCAGAGAGGATCCCATCCACAGGGCCAGCTGGGTGGGTGGTGGGGGCTTCTAGGAGAGGAGCAGGAAGGGGGCATGAGAGCTTGTCTAGGGGAAGGAAGGCGTCAGCTCCCTGGCAGGCCCAGCCCACCTGCGGTCACACTGCCTCTCTCTCAGAGATGAAGGGTGGTCGGGAGGGGAATGGAGTTGGGGTGCCGTGAGCTCCTCTTGTTTAGTGCCGCTGGCTTCCCCTGGATCCTCCCTGAGGGAGGGGCAGCTGGGTGTTGATTCACACTGTATTGAGCGCATCCTCTGCCAGGAACTGATACAGCTGGGAAAAAGGTGGTCGCTGCTCAGGCTCCCGGCTCCAGCACCGAAGCATCAGCTCATATAGGCCCAGTGGGCAGGCAGGGGGCCGGGACAGGTACACCTACATTGTGGCAGGGGGGGCAAAAGGCAGGGAACAAATGTTCTTTAGTCCCCAAGATGACAGGCTCTGGCCCTCCAGGACCACCAGCCCCATCTTCCCGTCCCTCTGCTCTGACCTGCCGACCCTGGTCCCGGAAGAACTCCCCTGCATTCTCGATGACTTGCTCGTCGGTGAGCTGCCCAAAGGGCTGGGCCCGGCAGAGCATCAGCACCTCCCAGAGGGTCACCCCAAAGGCCCACACGTCACTCGCGGTCGTGAACTTCCCCTGGTGCATGGATAAGGGTGACAGAGGCAGAGAAAGGCATCAGGCAACATAGGCCCTCCTCCCCTGCCCACAGGGAGCCCATGTCCACTCAGCACCTCCCAGCCTGACTCCCTTCCACTCCTCGCCTCCACTCTCCTTAGCTGGCCCTCTTTCCCACTCAGCCTGCTCCTCCCTGGGCTCTGCCTTCTTCCTCCTGCTCTAGCCTCTCCCTCACCTCTTCCCTTTTCCACCCGTCCTGCCCCCATTTTATGGTGCTGACTTTCTCCAAACTCCTCCCCTTCTATCCCTAGCCTCCCCTCTCCTTTTTTCTCTCTTGGTCTCTGACACCCTGACTCCAGCTCTCATACCCACTCCTGGCTCATGGGCCCTTTCCCATCCCACCACACCTCCCCGCTTTCTCCAGTCCAGAGGGAAGCTTAGAGAGCACTGATCCAACCCCACACTTGATAGAGGAGAAAACTGCAGTCCAGGGAAGGTAAGTGACATTCCTGAACAAGACTACAGAGCAGCCAATGCTCTCCTGCCCTGCCCCTCTGGGCCTCTCACCATGAGGATGCACTCCCAGGCCATCCACCGGATGGGCAGCACCGCTCGGCCCTGCACACGGTAATAGTCCCCTGCGTAGAGGTTCCGACTCATGCCGAAGTCAGCAATTTTGATGGTGAAATTTTCCCCAACCAGGCAGTTTCTCGTCGCCAGGTCCCGATGCACAAAGTTGAGTGTGGCCAGATAGCGCATGCCTGAGGCGATCTGGGCTGCCACGTGCAACAGCATCGGGTAGCTGAGCAAGGGAGCCCACAGAGGAGGGTCACTGTGGGCAGCCCCAGACTCATCCCCACCTCATAGATTCCCAGGACAGGAAAGGGAGCCCACTCCCCAGGACCAAGTTACACCTATTCCCGGTGCAGAGGTGGAACACCCATGCGGAGGGCAGGAGGTAGGTGCCCGCTCAACCTTTCTTTGGCTCATCTGGCCCCAGGGAGATATCTCTTTTATTATGCTCCCCAATCTGGACTCAGGGGCAATGGGGGTCAGAGAGGACAGAGGGATATTCCTGACACAGGCCAAGTCCCTTCTCCACCCTCAGCATAGTAATCTCCGGCATTTCTGCCCCTCAGATTCCTAGATGAACATGGTCATGGATTCCTCGTCCCAAGCCCCCTTCTGGAACCTCTACCAGCCTTCCTGCCCCATGCTCCCTTCTTTCCCTCCAAGAGACCCTATTGGGAGCTCTCAGGGAAGGGCCAGCCTGGGCAAGCAGGTACCTGATGGTGGGCCCCTGGTCAGCCTCCCCATCCCCGGGGGCCCCCTCAGCCGCCTTGTCCTCTAGCTGGTGGGCACTGAGGAACTGGTTAAGGTCGCCATTCTCCATGTAATCGGTAATCATGCAGAGAGGGTCGTCCTGCACACACACGCCCAGGAGCCGGATGATGTTGGGGTCCTTTAGCCTCGACATGATCTTCACTTCCTTCAGGAAATCATTCCTAGAGAAGCCAGGAGAAGGTGGCAGGGACCCTGAGGGGCTGTCCTGCACCTTCCCTCCTGCTCACGCAGACAGCGCCCCACCCCCCAGTGCACATGCTGCTCACTCCCTGGTGATGCAGCGGCCTGGGATGGAAACCTTCCCCAGACACTCCCCACTGCTGGTCTCTACCATAGTTCGCTCTAGATCGCTCCCCGCTCTTCATGGCCTCCCTCCCTTCTTCCGGATGCCATCCTTGGTCCTCACCTGGCATTCTTTGTGGCATCTGGCCGTAGGATCTTGACAGCTACCAGCAAGGGATGTCCCTTGCGCACATTAAGGGGGAAGTCAAGACTGACCAGATCTTGAGGGCTCTCTACCTCACACAGGTGCACCTGGAGAAGGAAGGTCATTGACTAGGAGGTTACAAGGTTCACCAAGGTCATAGGGTCAACTGGGATAACACAGTCACAGATGACAGGCTCCTGGCCAAGGAGGATGTGTGAGTATGGCATCAAAGCCCCAGACAGACTCAGACACTACAGATGGCTGGGCAGGGATCCTCCTTACCTCCCCAAACTGGCCCTCGCCAAGCTTCTCCTTGAAGCGGAGCCGCGACCGAGGAAAATCCACTCTGGGGGGCCCATCCCCTGCCACCCCTGGGGGCAGCGCGGGCACAGCATAGGTGTTGCCCCCGGTGACGCCCTGCAGGGTGACAATGTCAGCCTCGGCATAGTGGGGGACGCTGTTCTGGGGAGGTGGGGGCAAAAGCGGGGCACCCGGCTTCTCAGGCTCCATATAGTCCCCACTGCAGGCTGGAGGGGTGAGGGGAGAGAAGACAGGACATAGGCGTCAGCAGCAGCCCCTGAGAGCCACGGTTCTCCACACTCCAGCCTCCCAGGGGCCCCCCGTCTCCCAGTTGGGTGAGAAAATAGGTCTACCCTCCATCTTCCTGGTATTCCACCCACCAACCTCAAACCAGAGAAGACAGCTCTTCCAGAGTTTTCAAGGCAATGGAAATGGTTGAGTGAAGAATGTCATAAAGTCTTATTCTGTAGGGATCCAGCACAGCCCAAGAGCCCATGAGGTAAGTCTTGGCTGGAAGAGGAACTCCTCTACCCACCCTCAGAAGAAGGATGGTCCCAGCCATCCAGGCATCTTCCACTTTCCAAACCCTTGTCCTACTCCCCACCGGCCCCTTCCGTTCATTTAGCTGTTCTATCCCCCTCTTTCAGCCTTGGATCCCCGCCGCCATGGTTACCCAGATCCTCCCTGACCCAACACACCAAGCTCAAAGACAAGCAGAGACAGGGGCAAACAGAGAGGGAAGGGGGAACAGTTCCTCAGAGCCCACGCAACACGGAGTCTACAGACAGAGGGGAGGAAGCAGAGCTGCCCCTCTCAGCCCAGGGGAAGGGGCGACAATGAGATGACAACAGTGAGGAGAGGAGCAGCAGACAGAAGGGGCGGGGTGTGAGCCTTCACCTCAGGGACTGCAGAGAGGGGACACATTGGGGGAGAGGGCAAGCACCCAGGGGGAGAGACCCTCCTCCTTGCAGCTCTAGAGAGAGGAGAGAATGAAGGAGGAGTTACAAGAGAACCTGGGCCACCACAGCAGCCTCCTCTCTGGCTCTGGAGAGCTGAAGAGATGGCATGGAAGAGTAGGAGGGGGCAGAGCTGAGAACCAGTGAGCTCTCCACTCCTCAGCTCCAGGGGAGGCCTTAAAAAGGAGCAAGCAGCAGCAGAGGAGAGCTAAGGGCACAAGAGCTTCCTCTTTGGGAGCTCAGGAGAGTAAAAGAGGCCACAGTGGGGAGAGGAGGGAATGCAAGGTGTGAGGACTTTTCCCTGCTCCAGTAGAGGTATGGGGAGCCTGGCGGAGCCCAGGGGCAGAGGGGCTTACCCTGGGTGTTGGTGGGTTTGGCCCAGGCGGGTGTGGGGGGGCCCGGGCCTCGAGGGGGACGGGCGTAAGTGGCCAGAAGGAGGCGGTAGGCCGGATTGGAGAGCAGCAACGCTGTCGGGAGAAGGAGGAGGAGAGACACGGGGAAGGGATGAGACTCAAGGCTAGACACACAGGGAGACCCGGAATAGGGCGAGACCAGGGCTGCTGGGAACAAATGTACTAAGAGACAGAGACAGGATAAAACAAGGATCTGGAGAGCATTGCAGAGCAGGATGAATAATGAATGGATACAGAGATGACGGGTGAACAAGTAGATGATGGATGGATAATAAACAAATAGTTGGATGGATGACAGATGAATGGTTGGATGGTGGATGGACAGATGGATGAATGATGAATGGGTGTATGAACATAGATGGATGGATAACGATGGTTGGATAGATAGATGAAGAATGGATGGGTGGTTGGATGGATGGATGGACGAATGGATGTATGAATATATATGGATGGGTAGATGGATGGATGGAGAGATGGATGAATGGATATATGAATACAGATAGATGGATAGATGGATGGATGGATGGATGGAATGAACATGGTGAGTCTAGGAGGAAGGAGAGGAGTCAGGAAGACACAATGAGATGGCACAACAGAGAAGAGAGAGAGATGTGTATGGGACACAAAGACAGGATGAGACCACTGGGGATCATGAATGATACGTGGGAAATTCTTGAGAGAGATTATATGGTTGGGATATGGAGTGATATAGAGGGTGGTGACCAGGGACACAGAAATAAGAAAATAAGTTGAAACTGGGGAAGACAGGCAAAGAAGGGACTGGGAAAGAAGAGAGAAGGAGATACACTAAGAAAACAGGCAGAGAGGATGGAGGTGGGACTGGAACAAGGCAGGTCTTACCAGAGCCATTAGGGACACTGGGAGCAGAGTGGGGCGGATTCCCACGAGGCCGGGGCTCCTGGTAAGGGGGTGGCTCTCGAGGTCCTGGGCGGTTGTTGATGAGGATGGTGTCCCCAGGGACAGAGAGATGAACCGTCAGCTCCTCTTCTAATACCCGACGCTCGGCCTTGACATGAGGAATGGGAAATGTTAACTGCGGCTGCCGCTCAGCACATACTTCCCAGCTCTTTGTGAAATGCTACACCCCCGTTCTTCCCTTCAGTCCTCACAACCATCCTATAGTTGTATCTGCTATTAATTTACCATTTCACAAGTAAAGAAACAGAGGCTCAAGAGCATTTAAGGGAATTCCCTGAGGTCCCACAATGGGATTCCAACCCAAATCTGACCAGATAATTATGGAATTATCCACTTAATGTGCATCACCACCACTGGACTCTCTCCCAGGAGACACGGGAGTGGGGCGTGCCAGACGTCTTCTGGATGCTTCTCTAGCTTCACTCTCCACCTTTTTCCCCCTGGCATCTGCCCCAAGAGGTTGACCAGTGTGGACTGCATCAATCGGCTTGGTTCGAGTTGGCAGAGAGGAGCTCCAACAGGAATTTGGAGGGTGGACAGGGAGTGAGGCCGGGTGATTATTCTCCCAGCCCCTCCCCACGGGGTGGACTCGGGCTCCCACATTCATGAATCAAAGTCCGCTGCTCCTCTCACAGTGCCCTCTCCAGATTCACTCCTCCTGGGTTCCGGTACCTGCTGCCTCCCCTCACCCTGCAGGCCCAGGGATGGTGACAGCTCTGCGGGACCAGGCCTGGGGAGCTGCACTACTCCTGTGATTTCCACACACCCACCCATACCTTCGTAAGTGGTCTCTTTACTAAGCCCTCTTCTAATTATTGTAACTAGACTGTGCTTTGTGCTCCCTGCTGGACCCTAACTAATACAGGAGTCCCCACACACACTGGCCTCAGCCTGGCCTCAGCTCTCCACACCCACAACCTGCCCACCCCTCTCCAGGTGGCCCAACCCCAGGGCTGGGGTAGGGGGAAGGACGGGGTAGGGGTGACCCACTCTGCCCACCTTGCTGAGGAGCCTGCGCCAGTGCAGCCGCCAGAGCATGAGGGCGATGATGAGCAGCAGCAGGAGGATGATGGCCACGAGGCAGCCAATGAGGATGGCAGTTGGGCTCCCCTCAGCCTTGGCCACAGGCTGCTGGCCCCGGGGCTCCAGCTCTGGCGGAGGCAGGAGGGTCAGAACCACAGGAGGCTTCCCACCCAAGCTGGCCCCAGCGAGGAACAGGGGCACAGGACCCACATGCCCCAGAGGAGGGCCCAGGGCTGCTCACCCAAGCTGCTGAAGTTGGTGGGAGGTGGGCCAGGGGGCCACCAGGGGGCTGGTGGGAAGGTGCCCCCGAGAGCCAGAGAGGAATCATTCACAACATCTGGGGAGAAGGAAGAAAAGAGAGGAGGGAGTCAGATAGGGAGGGGGAGACCAAAGGCAGGCCTACCTGCATGGGACCTAGGAAATGCAACTATCACGTGAGGGAACAGGAGTAGGGCTGATACTCAACATATGTACCAATCAGAAGACATGGTGAGAACAGGGGCCTGGAGGGGCCTGGCTGTGGGGGATGTTAACCTTTTAGTTGCTGGATTGTGGGGAGATGCAGGGCCCCTGGGGGGAGACCAGGGTGGGGCCCCTGTGTATCAGGAGGCTTAGAGAAGAGGCTAATTCTCAACCAGCATAGAGTATTTCAATATTTATCAGCCAGCAATGTCAGACTGGCTCAATATCAGTCACGGTAAGGGTCTCATAAAGGAAAGACAGATAGGTGGGGGAAAGAGGGAGGGAGGCGTTCAAATTATTTTGGGCAGCACTGCTTTTGAAGTCTCAGGGATGATCAGTAGACATCGAGCCAGGAGTGGATGTTCTGGGGCACTGTGGGGCTGGCGATCCCAGAGGCTGGGACCCAGGCATAGACCAGGGGCTTACCAGAGATGAAGGAGATCTCACTGAAGAGTAACCAAGGCCCAGCAAAGAGGAAGCGGCACTGCAGAAAGCGGCCCACGCGGCCACCCAGGGGCACTGACACTGTCCGGGCTCTCGGGTCCCCCAGGCTGCCCCCCAGGGCATGGCGCACAGGCTCCCCCTCCCAGGCCATGGCAGGGCCCCGCTTAAAGCGACACTCTACCCCGCCAGGCAGGCGGGCTCCCAGCGTGTGCATGTTGTTGCAGTGGACCTGGGGGGAAGAGGGGAGGGACACAGGGTCAAGACCAGGAGAGCCCGGCAGGCCCCTGCCCTGGTCTCAGAGCCCTCACTGGGGGCTGGACGCACTCACCTGCATGGCCTGGAAGGCCCTCAGCCGGTCAAACTCAAATTCCATCTCCACATAGCCACTGGGGAAACTGTGGTTGCTCCATCCCACGTAGTCATAGCCTGGCCAGACCCGCAGCTCCTGGCTCTTCCTAAAGTCATCCAGCCCCACCACGCCATCTGCCAGCTGGCCCAGACCTCCATACTGCAGCCTGGAGAGGAGGGGGGCCGAGGAAGAGGTTGGAAGAGAAGGAAGTGTCACCTATCCAGGTGCTCTTGCCCCCGCCAGTGGCCTGGCCAGCCTGGCAGCCCAAACCTCCTGTCCGAACCTCACACAGCTCTCTCTTCCCCACCCCCAGGACTATCACGGGGACTTTGCAGTCACATGCTACACAAAGGCACCATCTCTAAGGGGCACCATGCAATCTATGACGTGTGTATTTATTGTTTCAATTTCCAACAGATGTACGTGTCTTAGCAAAGGGGGTGCCCTTTTCTAATCTGCACAGTGTCATATGAGCTAGTAGTCACCTTGCTACCCTTAAGCCTGGTCTTGTCCCTTGACGCCCCACCTAACCCATCCCTCTCCAGAGTTCTTCCACCTTATTGCCTAGATGACTTACCCACCCCCTTCCTCCCCCCACTGCATCTTCCCTCCCATCCCTGGCTCCTCGTCCTGCAGGGCCCAAATCTTTCACCCGCCAATGGTGTGTGTGGTGTGTCCATCGTAGGTGGAGTCGTTGAGGTGCACAGCCTCAGATAAGTACATCGTCTGCCCCACAGGGGCTGTGTAAGACAGGAGTCCATCTGGGGCAGGGCGGGAGGAGGGGTGTTAGAGGCACGAAGCTCCTGTCCCCCCACCCCTGTGTCGGGCTTGGGTGGGTTTCAGGCCCCTTTCTCACATCCCTCCACAGGCCCATTGGCATGGAGGAGGCAATGTTGGCCAGTCCCCTCCTCATTCAGAGGGATGGCTTCCAAACAGGAGAAAGAGGATCCTGGATGCCCCTCTCCCAGGCCCCACTCCCCAGTTCCCAGGACAGGAAATGAATTCTCAGGGTGCTGAACGACTCACCCTTCCAGAGGCAGCCATACAGCTCCACCCGCAGACAGACACTCATGACCCGGTCAGCCCGGGGGTAGAAGCGAACCAGTCGGGCCACCATGGGGGGCCCAAGGTCCTTCAGCACCACTCCCCCAGGGTCCTCATTACCTAAGATCACCTGTGGGCCAGGAAACGGGGTGGATGAGCGGGAAAGGCTCCAGGTCGGATCTAACCTCCCTTAGCAGCTGCTCCCTGGCCCAGCCCACAGTGGCCACAAAAAGACTCATGAAGGGTGGCATTGCACACACAGGGCTGTGGGATACAGCCAGGTGTTTGTACAATGAGGGGCTGCAGCAGAGACCTCTGACACCTCTCAGCCTGGTGGTCTCTCCTCCACCTCCAGGGGCAAGCCTCCCACTCCTTGCCTGGCTCTATCCTTTTGTCTCTAAGCCACTGGTCCCATCGTGCCCGGATTCCACCCTGTCCCTCACAGCCCTGCACCCCTGTTTTGGCCCCCCTCTCATCCTTCCCCCCATTCCCTCTGTTCATTCAGCAGGCATTAGCTGAGCGTCCACTCTGTGCCAGCCAGGCACGTTCTCAGCGGTAAACATTAGTCCCTCCACTACAGGACTGCAATTCCCGATTCTCAATTCCCGTAGGAGAAACAGCTGCAAAGAACAAGCAGGGGCGTGTGGGGCCAGAGCAGGGGGAGGTGGGCCATCAGAAAAGGCTCTCTGAGGAGGTGACATCTAGGGGAGAATTGACTGGAGCGAGGGAGAGCCTGTGGCCATCTGCGGAAGGAGCTTTCCTGGCCCAGAGAACAGCAAGTGAAAATGTGGCTGTGGGACAAGCCCTAGCTTGTTCCAGGAACAACAAGAAAACCAGTGTGGCCCAGGTGGAGAGAGAACAGGAGAGAGTAAGACATGCAGGCAAGCGCCAGGGCAGAGGCTGTTTCTGCACCCAGGCAGGAGTTTGTTCTAGAAGATTGGAGAGCCAGCGGAGGGCTGGGAACCAGGTGTGATGCATCTGATTTGCATTTTCTAAGTGCACAGACAGACGGATGGACGGACGTAGCCTCTAGGTGGAGATTTGACCCTGGGCAGGAAAGGGCAGAAGCAGAGAGAAGGGTTTGGAGACTACCGCGTTCATCTAAGCTGGGGGCGCCAGGGGCCTGGCCTAGGGCAGTAGAGGCAGATGTGGTGACAAGTGGTCGGATTCAGGAAATATCATGGAGGTAGAACAGACTGGCCTGGCTGATGCTTTGGAAGTAGGAGGTGAGACAAGAGGAAGGGGGATATCATCTTAGCTACAGCCTGAGCAACTGGGAAAATGGTGGTCCCATTTCCTGAGCTAGAGCATGCTGGGGGAGGAGCAGGTTTGGGGTGAGAATGGGACTCGAACTCAGCTGGGAAGTTTATGGTAAGTTTTAGATGCCCATTAGACATCCAGGTGGAAGGTGGTCAGGTCTGCAACACTAGATGGAGCTCAGTGGGGAGGACGGGGCTGGAGATGGTATAAACTGGAGAGTGCCAGTGGATGGGTAGTGTTTAAAGCACCGCCCCTGCCAGCCTCACCTCCTGACCCCAGCGGTCCCTCCAGTCCATCCAGCGGTGGCCATCCCGGGAGTAACGCAGCCGGTAGCTGGGGGAGAACTCCTTGCCCAGGCCCCCAGCGTGCCGCCCCTGGGTGCCCACCAGAGCCACCAGGTGCAGCCGCCGCAGATCCACCTGCAGGTACTCCTCCTCCTTGGGAAAGACAGGCCCTGCGGGGCACCATGCCCCATCCCCGTCACTGCTCTCCAGCCTGGGAGGGGGTGGGAGATCACAGGAGACATCTGGCCCTAGGTCCACCTCTGTCTCTGGTATTTAAAGCCCTCCCCCCAGGACTGTGAGAGTTTCACTGGCATTGGTCCTCTCAGAAGCTTGGGCAGAGGGGTTGGAAGCACAAAGAGAGGGCCCAGGAACTCCCTCCACGGCAGCCCCAGGTCAGCCAGGTACCTGCTGTGGCGAGCAGCAGTGGAGTCCGACCAGGAGCTGGAGGCAGAAATATCCCCATCTGGGATGGTCCGGTCCTGCATGCCCAGGGCATAGCGGCACTTGGCTGGGTGAACACAGGCATATGGAGGGTCAAGGCCCCTGACTCTTTGTCTCCCAAGCCCCCTCCCTCAGGGGCCCAAGAGCCAGTCTCCTCACCAGGGTCAAAATGTCCCTTCATGTCAGCGTCTCCAGTTGCCACCAAGAGCAGCAGCAGCAGCAGCAGCAGCAGTGGAAATGAGAGGCCCCTTGGCCCCATAGCTTCTGATCCCTCGGGCCTAAGGGGGTGGGGGCAGCATCTCTGCAGGGGACAAAATGGATGGTGGGCTAAGTTAAATGTCAATCAGGGAGATGGGTCACACCCAACAGCAACAGACAGAGAGACAGAATGAACTGCTCTGGGGATAAAAGCAGAAAAATGACAACAATGGTAATTGTTTAGCAGCATCAGCTATATTTTTAGAATGTTTCCTACATGCCAGACACTGGGCTAAACACCCTCCAAGAGCCCAGAATTCTAAGAGAAGGGGGGACCCGAGCACCTTCCAGTCCCACTGTCCTCTGTAGCCCTGCTAGGCCCAGTGTGGTCCCTGGACCAGCAGCCTCGACAACACCTGGGAGCTTGGGAGAAATGCAGAAGCTCAGGCCACGCCCTAGACCTGCTGAATCAGACTCTGCATTTTGACACAATCCCCAAGTAGTCTGTGCCCATTAAAGTTTGAGATATCACTGCTTTTCTTCACTGAGGCCCAGGCAGCTTGCCCCGGCTAAACCATTCCAGCTGGCATCTCCTTATGAACCCAGGGATCCACCTCCCGGCCCCAGCTGCAGGAAAAGCTGTCCTGGCCTGTATTCTTCCCAGAGCACTGCACTGAGTTCTCCAGGCCCTGGGATCCTGAGGGACCCCCAGTGCTGGCCCTCACACCCATACTCTGCCCCTGCCATCAGGTCCTAAGCATCCCGTCCCCAGCTCTCCCCGCTCTGCCTTCACTTCCTAAGACCAGATCTCCTGTCCCCTAGTTCCCACTTTCTGAAGGTAGCTGCCTCTGAAGGAAGGGCCCAGGGCTGAGAAGGCTGAGTTGCCTTGGAGATGAGGGCGGGTCTAAAGACAGGGAAGCCAGGTCACCCCAGGAGGTAGGAGGAGTGGGGGGATACTCCCCCATCCCTTTGTCCTCCTCCAGCTGCTCCCATAATGCTCTGGGGCAGGAATGTAAGAGGCAGCTGAGACCCCACAGCTCTGAAGCAGCAGCTGAGGGAGATGACTGAGTAGTGGGGGGCACCCGGGTATCAAAAGAGAGGTAGAACCAGAGGCATCATGCCTGGTCCCTTGGGGGTCGAGGAGCCCTGCATAGGGGAGCAGGGAGCCGGAGTCCCAGGCGGCCAGCCTCGAATTCCTGGGTGCTGCTCTCCACCCCCACCTCTCTTGGGAACAGCGGGGCCCTTGTTCCCCTGAGTAACCTTCATGCCTATCCCAGATGAGTCATCGGAGCCAGACGGAGCAAAAGGAGCCCCGGGCAGAGATACAAAGACAGGCAGAGGCTAGGAGGCAGGGAGAGACCGAGAGGGAAACAAAAGCAAGAGGTAAATAGAGCGGCTCACAAGCACAGGGCTCAGAGCCAAGCAAAGAAACGCACAGACATCTGGGGAAATCCGTTCTCCGACAGCCCCACACCCATTTCTCTCCACTGGGTCAGACAGGCCCAGAAGACCTACCCCAAACCCCTTCCCACCCCATTACAGCCAATTACAAGCCAGGGGCCCCAGACACAGTGCTGCAGGCCCTTTACCCTCCTCCTCCAACCCCCACCCCACACCCCTGACAACAACATATACACACACACAGACAGACTCACAGAGCTAGCTGTAAACACTGGGGCTGGATGTAACATGCACACACGTGCACGCGCACACACACACACCCCTCTGTGTCTCACAGACAACCCCTCACAGGCTTCCAGAGACGGACACTCACATGTGACATCCACATGAATCGGTTACACACACAGACTCCCAACCAGGACAAACAGCCGTGCACACTCCATCCACACACCTCGGCATTCTCTAAAGTCCAATCCCATCACTTAGTTAATAGGCATCCTCAGACACCTGTGAGGATGAAAGGACAGACACAACATGCACCTACGATCAGAGGACAGTGTGAGACACACACTCACGCCCTCAGCACAGGATCCCAAGAGAACTGGGACCCACCCTCTAATACACAAGTTGACCAAGGCAGAGGGAGGTCAAGGGGGTGGCAGACAGAAGGAAACCTGAGTGGCTGGAGTGGCAATTAGAAAAAGAGCTCTCTCTCCATTTTCCCGTACGCTCAGCTTTCACCTGTCTCCACTGTCCGGCTCAATTGGGGGCACACCTATGTGCTCTCAGCAACAGTGAGTCTGAGCACCTGACTCGGGCTGGGGGTGGAGGTGCTAGCAAGGAATGTCCAGCCAGCAGGGGACCTGTGGGGTGAAGGCTGGGGGAGGGGGTGGGGAGAGAGACACAGAGGATGGCGCTCCTTATCTCACGGCAGGACCCACTCACCATCCAGCGTGGATGAGCGGCTGTCACTGACAGGTTAGGGTGTCAGTCCCTCTCTCTGCTGGGCTGTGGCCAGGCTGCCCAATTGGAAGCTGGTTGGGTGGAGGCTTAACAGTTAGTAATGCCCGCAGGGACCGGCCAGGTGAGAGGGCAGGCCCACTTCTCCAGGGAGAGGAGGAGATGTTTCAGTGGGGCCACAGAGAAGCACCTGTCTTCCCCGCTGAGTAAAGTGTTGGGGGGGGGGGGGAGGTTCTTTCTTCCAGGCTGGAACACACTTCCTTGGGGGTCAGGGTGTTCCCCCCATTTTCAGACATTAAGCCAGAGCGCTGGGGGGGCGGGCAGGGACAGACTCAGAGGAGCTGGACAGCCAAGTACAGCCCTGGAACATTCTGCCTTCGCTGCCGCCAGGCTCTCACCCTTGGCCGCCGTGCCTCCCCTGCAGCCCCGGGCCGCCGCCCTCGCCCCTCCGCCCGCAGGGGTCCTCCGGCCGCTCTCCCTACCTCTCATCGCTCTTCCCGGCGGACCCAGGAGTCCGGCCCCGGAGCTGGGCCTCCTCGGCGGCGAGGCGAGGGGAGGGGGAGGCGGAGGGAGCCAGGAGCCGGGAGCGGGAGGCGCCGGCGGGGCTCGGGTGTCGGGAGGCGGCTCCCGAGAGCAGCTGTCGGGGGCCTGTTCCGGGGAGAGGAGCCAGGGCTGGGGCGGCTAGGGCCCAGGCGCCGCCTCCCCCTCCCTTCCCCCGCTGCCCCCTCCGCCTGCCGCCGCGCTCAGCCCGCAGCCCTCCCTTCCCCCTCCCGGCCGGAGCCGTGCCCGCCGCTCCCACGCCCGGCGCCGCCCTCCGGCCCCGCGCTCCTGTCCGCGCCGCCACGCCCACCCCGCATTCCCCCGCGCGCCCCGGCCTCCCCCAGGTAACCAGCCTGTGGTGCCCCCAGTACCGCCGCCCACTCGGCGCTGCGTGCCCATCCCCCTCCACCTACCCACAGCCCACCCCCTGGGTTCCCACAAAAGAGAACCGCCGAAGCTGAGGCTTCAGGGGGTTAAGGCCTCCCACAAATTCAGGCCCCAGGATGGCATGGCCCCCCCTCCAGACTCCCCCCTTTCTGGGCTCAGTTCCTGGCGAGGAAGGTGAAGAGGGGCAGCCCCAGGGCACACGGAAGGAGCAGGTTCCCACAGGCCCGTGCCCAGCCCAGCAGCGGGAGTTTGGATGGGGGAAGGGAGCAGGGCTCACCTGTTCAACCAGCCCCCCTAAACCCACTCTTCTCACCACCAACCTTTGCTTCTCTCTGGCACCCTCTGGGCCTCCCATCCTCTACACCCCAACCTAGATTGCCCCAGAGCCTGACGGCCAGCCCACTCTCTCCTAGCCCCTCCCTCTCTCCGCTTTCACCTTCCAGTTCCTTCCCCCAACTCTCCAGGACCCTCCCCAGTCCCTTCAAGGACCCTGGGGTCCAGACTCCTAGGCCCTGGTTCCCTGCTCAAGGGCCAGGAGTCCTCCTCGGGGCAGACCTCCCTGAAGCCCAGCCAGCTCTGGCCCTGGTGGGGGTCGGAGGGTCTGACCACTGGCAAGGATAGGCCTGGACAAGGTGAGTGGTGGGGAGGAGGAGGAGGATAGAAGCAAAGAGAAAATCAGACAAGAGACCCAGAGAAGATGAGTGCAAGGAGGCTAAGTAAACAAACCCAATGGGGGAGAGAGAACTGCTGGGTGAGGGGAGCAGGACAGAAGAGCTGTGGTGGAAAGTGTTTGATGCGTGGGCCCCACCACCTCTCTCCACACCCCCACACCTGCCAATCACCCGCACAGTAAGATCTCTCACTCCCTTGCAATCTCCGCCCCTCTGCACCTCACAGCAGATTATAAACTCGCACCCTACGTGCAGGCCCAGACAGCAGTCCCAAGAAAGAAACACGACGTCCCAACCAGACAAGTACACAAAAGCACTACCAGGAAGAGGCCGGCCCTTGGGAGAGGCCAAGGCACACACGGGCACGGACTCCAACCCACGGGTCGGCACACAAACCCCAGGACGCCCCACCTGCTAAGGGGCCCCCTAAGAGACAGTCCCGTGGTCAGTCGGAGAATTGCCTCTTCCCACCGTCCCTTCCTACCAACCCCCCAGGGTTCCTCCGGAGCACCTACCCCTTAGAGACGGCCGTTGGGGAATCTGGGCCCCGAGTGGCTGGGCCGAGGGTGGAGCCGGGCCGGGGGCGGGGCCAAGGTTTCCCAAGTAACCTCACCTGGGCGGACTCTCAGCCCCTCCTTCCAGGAGCTGGGCTCGGGGAAGCCCCCGGCGCTGCGGCCAGGCGCCTCAGGAAAGGAGCCGCAGCCCTTTACACCCCAGTAGGACATTCCACACCCTAGGCCCACGCTGATCTGGGCCAGGTGGCATGGCGGTGCCAGAGAAAGGGGTCCACTGCGGAGAGTAGGGTTAACCATAAAATCTTGAAACCCTTGCCCCCTTGTCTCCCCTAGGAGAAATTCCTAGCCGGTGATGCCCACCTCGCCCCAGCCCAGGGCTGGAGGAGTGGGAGGGATGCAGGGCTGGGGCCCAGCGGAGTCAAGTGACAGCAGAAAGGGGGCTGGAGCCGGCTGGAATGCGGGGCTCGGAGCCGAGAGATTCCCAGGGGCCAGAGAGGGAAATCCCAGCCATCGTGGGGCCCCCAGAGCAGTGCTAAAGACCTAGAGCATCCAGTCACCAGTCCGTGGCCCCCAGAGCCCATCCCATATCTCCTGCATCACTCCCAACTCCAGAGGCCCCCATGTCCTCCTAAGCCCCAGAGGACTCTCTTCTCCCCTATCCATGCCCTCCCATCCAGGCTTCCCTCCCCTTCAAGCCAATGGCATCCTGCTGCCCAGGAAGGAGGGGAGGGAAAACAGCTGAAAAAATGTGAGGAGAGGCACGTAGGAGAGAGCAGACCACCCGGCCACTTCAGGGAAGCCCAGCAGGACCAGTGAGAGGAAGGATGGACCAGATGGGCCCCACACACACTAGCTACAGTCCCTGTCCCAAGAGATGCAGCTGCCTCTGGGGCTAGCAGGCTGGGTCAGCAGCTGGGGAGAGTGAGAATCCACTGGTGGGGGGCAGGGGGAGGGGGTGGACAAGGCCCTGGGCATGAATCAGACCTTGATACCACTGAATACAAATGGGAAACTGAGGCCCAGGAGTGGAAGAAAGAAGAAGAAATGATGTAGCACTGGGAGAAAGATGAGACTGAGCACAGCTGTGGATAGCCTAGGGGATGGCAAAAGATGGGACGATGGTGATGGAACTCAGAGAGACAGGAGATAAACTGAGGCTGAGGCTGAGGGGACCTGGGGGTCAGAGAGAGGAAAGGAAGGGTGGAGACCCAGGGCACACACAGCAAAAGGGGGGAAGACTGAAGTTTGGGGAGAAAGGAGCTGGACAGAGCAAGTGGAGTGGAGACGGAGGGCAAAGGGTGGGGACAGTCGGGGGGAAGGCAGGAAAGTGAGCCCTAAGAAGTGAGCAGACACACCAAGGGGACAAGAAATGAGGACAAGGGAGAGAAGGGCCTGGAGTGAAACCGAAAGCTAGGGAAGAAGAGGGATACTGAGGCCCAGGGTTGAAAGGAAGGGACATGGGGGATAAGACGTATAAGAGGCTGAGAAAGATAGGGCCACTGAGGGACAGACCAGGAGAGACAGAGGCCAAAGACTGAATCAAACCTGTTTCTTGGCATCAGAATACAGAGGCCCCAGACCTCCCCTTGGGGACATCCTAGGCCCTAAGCCCATTTGCCGCAACTCTATTCCCCATCTTTCTCCTCCTCTTGCTGCCACTGGCCATGCTCCCCTCCTCCCACCACACCTCCAGCTTGGACCGCCTGGTCCCTCCCCGTGAGGGCAGGGCCCAACTCCAATCCCCGCTCCTGCCCTCCCACTTCAGCTCTGGCTTCCTCCCTCTCACCTCCAGCTCAGGGTTCTCGTGGGTCCTAGTACCCCCAGTCTAAGGCCTTTGGGGTTCCAGGTCTGGGGCTGCCAAGACCGCCCGGCTTTGTCCGCCCATCCAAGCCCGGGAGCAGCTGCCCGGGCCAGCTGCGGCCGGCTTCGATGTGACCATGGCAACCCAGCCCCGCTCCCCTCCGCAGAGCCTCCCGGCCCCCGCAGAGAGGGAGGGAGCAGCCTGGCCGGAGAGAAAGGGAGAGGAGGCCGAGGGCTGTGAAACTGAACCAAAAGGAGACTGCAGACAAAGAGACCCCAAACAAAGGAGATAAAGGCAGGCAGCGTAGGGAGAAAGCAGCCTTGGCTAGCTGTGGCTGAGAGCTTAGGCTGCGGGCTTTTGGTCCTGCTGAGTGGGGAGAATCCAGGCAAGAGAGCCAGACAGACATGAGGTAGGTGAGGAAGGATGAGAATTGAACAGTGAAGGTCCTTTGGAGACCTCCTTCTGGTCCCAAACAATTCACTTCCTTCTCTCAGGATTCTGTACTCTGCGGAGACTCAGAATAGCACCTTCTTAGTGGGCTGCCCCCAAAGTGTTACATGGTGAGCATCCCCCTAATTGCACCAGCAGCCGTAGGAAGTACCTGAGGCCAAAAGGCACCTCCAGTTTTCAAGAACAGCCAACCCCAATTTCAAACATACTCCATCCTGTCACCTCTGAAGTACAAATGTCCTTGTCAGACAATGTACTCCAATTCTCCATTTGGAAAATATGACCCCCAAAGCCAAAGGTGACTGCTTAGGCTTGGAGGGGGTGGGGCAGGTAGGGAGGTAGTGATGACTCTCCCAGCATGGGAGAGGAAGCAGAGCACCAAACGGGCAGGGGAGAAAGCAAGGCTGTGCCTTTGAGCGGAGAGGATTGGAATTGGCACTCCCCATCTAGCTTCTCTTGCTGAGTCCTACAACATCCCAGCTGCCTCACCAGTAACATGGAGAGACTAACACCTGCCCCGGGAGTCTGTTGGGATGATCATGGGAGATGACATCGGTAAAGTGCGGGTCCTTTTGACGGAAGCAACCATCCAAACTCTGCTAAGCTGATCTCCCTCTGTGGCTTTCTCATGGGTCATTTGGGTCTCTGATTTCTACCTCCTGATTCATTCCACGGTTATTAAGTCTTTGGGGAGGGCAGGGGTCTGATGGCAAGAGCTATGAAAGATACATTGGGGAAGCCAGCCTACTCCCCATCCTCCAGACATTTACAGTCTAGAGGGGAAGCCGGGCATGTACATGTATATCTATATCGACATCTATATCGCTGTCTATTATCTACATCTATATCTATATCGACATCTATATCGCTGTCTAATCACAGAAGGCAGCATGACCTGTGCGGTAGTCAGAGCTGGAAGGGGCTGTGGAAACTCAGGGGAGGGGCAGGCCAGGCCCTGCGGAGTAGGGCAGGAGGCGAGATCCAGGAAGACCTCATGGAAGTCTTGGAGCTTGAACTGGGCCTTAAGTGAGACATTTGCTGAGATGAGGCAAGGCTGTTCCCGGGTGGAGAAGCTGAGGGAACAACAGCAAGGAGGCGTGCCCACGGTTCTGTGAAAATGCAGCTGTGACTGGAAGACAGTCTGTCCCGATGAGTAAGCCCAGAAAGGCAGAGTGAGGTGAGGTAATCTCATTAGTAGTTTGCCTTATCCTGAAGGTGAGGAGGAAGGGCCTTGAATTTTCAGCTGGGAAATGGCATGATTAGATTAGTGTTATTTTTAAAGTGTTTTCTGGCAGAAACATGTTAGATGCACTGGCTGGGGAGGAGGGGGCGGGGGCGGGGTTAGTTCCATCTTTATCTTGTCCGCATCCGCCTGGTACTTCACCCCAGCCCCCCAGCCAGGAATGCCAGGAGGAAATGGTGACATCCTACAGGAAGGCAGTGCACATGCCAGGTATTTTCCTGGTGTTTTCATCTATCATTCGGTTGTCTCCTCAGGGCCTCTGAGGTGGGTGGGGCAGCGCTCTTCACAAAAAGGGAACCAGGCCCAGAGAGGTTGTGACTTGCCTTAGATCTGTGGCAAGTTACTGCTTCCCACTCAGGACTTCTCCTAGATTCCTCTGCCTCATTCTTCCAAAAGGGGGAGGAGGCTGGGAGGGGCATCCAGAACGGCCTCTGTGGGGCTGGACTAGACACTGCCTGAGCCTTTTGAGTCCTGCCACACCCCCCCAACTCCACCTTTGATCCGTTTTTTGTGGGCCTCATGGTCTCTGCAATGAAAAGGAAGGCCACAGGGGGGCGCTCGCTTCACAGGTGACCAATACTAATTACCAGAGGAAGTAGTGAAAGCCTGGAAGGGAAAGAGACTCGAGCCTGGGCTGGGAAGGGCAGGGAAGAACGCTGGAGGGGCAGAGAGCACCGAGAAATGAAAATGGCTGAATGGAAGCTTAAGGCTGCTGCAGGGCTCATTAGGGTGAAACATCCTGATAGTCATAGATCAGAAGTATTGTTATTTATAGACAGAATCTTAGAACCTTCACTTTCTCTTTTCTGTGGTCCTTTGCCAAAGCCTGTGGCATTCTCACTAGCCCTTGGCCTCTTCCTGATAACGGCCACTGATTATCTAGCCTTGCCAGGTGCCAGGCTCTGTCCTCAGCAATTTCCCAAGTCACCTCATTTGGCCCTCACCACAGCTCGGTGATGAGGTGTTTTAAAATACTAAGGCAGAAACTGAGGATCAGAGAAGTCAAGTAACTTGCCCACAGACACATACACAGCAACTGGCAGATCCTGGAATTCAAACCCAAGTCCTTTTGACTCCAAAGCGAAGGCTAGGCTGGAGGGTCTTAGCCACCATTATTCTCCCAACTCTAGGGGTCTGTAATAAATCCTTATCCCTTCCTTTATAGTGCTTGAAGATCCTCTAACTTCCTTCCTCTCCCAAGAATACTGGTGGCCCAAATCATTCTTCTTTGTGTACGAAGGATGTACAGAGATCTGTCAATGGCAAAACATTTGCTCAAAGTCACTGGAAGTCAAGGTCAGTGCTAGGATAGTGTTTCTCAAACTGAGGTCCCTGGACTCCTGAGGACTCATAAATGCCCAGTGAAAGTTACTAAATTCCGTGTTTTTGTTTCATTGGGAATTTTTTTAAGGTGATATAAGCATGCTCTGGATCATATGTAACTGATCTTGGCCCTGCATGTGAGTGCCTGCATTTGTCCTTGTTTACCTTCTTATGGTCAAGTTAGCACTTCTTTAATTGTCTGGGTTGCATTTTTACCAAGTCAAGTTCAGTGGATGTGTATTGACAGAGATTTCTCAGTAATTCGAATAGACACAGGTGGGGGAGAATTAAGTCATCACCGGGCACACAGTGGAATACGGTGTCAATTTCCAAAGCACCCCCATTAGGCAGTAGGTGTTCATGTCTCCAGCAGCAACTTGATTTCAGAAAAACACCACCATTCATCACATCAAATTACTGTTAGCTTAAATTGCCCTTCTTTTTTGTTTGTGTTTGCTGCTACTTTGTTTTGGTTTTATAACTGCTTAAAAGCATTGAAGCATCAAGAGTTCATGGTTAGCTGTGTTTGCACACATGGTTTGCACAACATCTAAGTCAAGTTCATGGGAACCGTATTTCTTCCAAATACGTTACTCAAGTTCTAGCCCTCAGAGCAGGGCTGCACTAAACCTGGGCCTTCAGAGGACTGCAAAGGAAACCTGTAGTGATGGAATCCCTGTTAAAGGCCCCAAATCTCCCCACCCTCAAGATCCAGTGCAGGGAAGTTAGCCTGGGACTTCTAGGCTACCAAGGCTGCAGGAGGGGAGGAGTGGCTCCACAAGTATGGAGGTCATAGGGCAGGAACCTGGGGAAACTGCAAGGAGGATTTACATGACAAAACCAAGAACTGAGGTGAGAATGTGTAGAATTTTTCCAAATAAGTATACACAAATTTTTGAAGGAAATGGCAGTGTCTGTGAAAATGTTGAATGTGCATAATTTTACTCAGAAATTCTACCCCTAGAAATTTATCCTACAGATAGATGTGTGTACATTTGTGCAAAGATGTGTACAGGGTTTCCATGCCAAAATGAGGGAAAGAAGGAAGGAAGAAAGAAAGGTGGATAGTGTCCTTAGAAGATGAGGAAGATACTAGAGCTCTGCTCTGTCTCTCCACGATGTGAGGATGTAGCAAGAAAGGCAGCCATCTTCAAATCAGGAAGAGAGTTCTCACGAGACATCAAATCTGCCAGCACCTTGATCCTAGACTGTGGGAGAGAAATATGGTGTTTTGTTCCAGAATCCTGAGCTAAGGCGGTCGGTAAACAGTCCTCCATCCCTTAGGAAGACAAATCTGAGGAGCATTCTGTACAGTTCCTTAGAGGGTCCTGAACAGTTTTAGGTCCCAGTTGCCCCCAACAGTAATCCACAAGTTAACACACGCTTTATCGGCTCTTTTCCTTCCCCATCTCACTCCTCCCAGCCCTTCATTTGTGCTTCCTGGGCTCCTCTCCCAAATAAACTACTTTTATCCAAGTCCTTGTCTCAGGGTGTGCTATTGGAGACACTTAAACTAAAACAACCATAATTGTTGTGGCTATTTACCCCATTTAATGAGCATTTAACTGTCTTCCTTTCTTTTCCTTTTCTTTCTGTTCCTTCCTTCCTTACTTCTCTTTTTCAGCTTATACAGGACGCTAATCCCATCATGGGGTCTCCACTCTCATCACCTCATCTAAACATAATTACCTCCCAAAGCCCCTCCTCCAAATACCATTCCATTTGGGATTAGGGGATCAGCATATGAATTTGGGGGAGACGTAAACATTCAGTGCCTATCACCCCCTCTACCCTTGTCCCTCATTGTGGGGTGGAGGAGGGTTGCCCTTCGAGGTATTGATTCCCTGGACTTCTAGGCTGCCTTCAATGGCTGGGCAAGCTCTTGTGGCAGTAGAGAAAGCCACCAAACAGAGAAGCAGAGAGACCAGGGCACTTGAGTAGTGTTTATGTCCATACATACATATATATGTGCATGTGTGTGCATATGCCCGTGAGTAGGTAGACGCATGTGAGTGCTATAAAACCATATCTGGAGGGAATCGCAGAGGTCTAGGGATGGAGGAGGAAAGGAAGTTTTACTTTGTACTTTTCCGTATATTTTAATTTTTTAAAAGGAGCTTAACTAATTTTATATTTTAAAAAGTCATAATTTGGACCTAGCAAGACAGAAAACCAAGACAACAATGGCCCTATCCCAGCCAAAGACCATGGAAAAAATGCAGCTTCACCCCGCCCTCCCCCCCCCAACTCCAATCAGCAGAGGCTGTGAGGAGCCTAGACTTCCGCTGATGCCTGGCCGTGACAGGATGCCCCTTGAGTGCCTCCTCTCCCTTCCTGGGGTGGTGTCAGAGAAGACTAAGTGAGGATCCCTGACTTCCATCCCTGCCCAATAGTGAGGAGCCCCCAACTACTGGGCTTTTCTTTCAGAACTAAAAAATACCATAACCAAAAAAAATTCACTGGATGGGCTCAATAGCGGAGTACCTGTGTGGCTGTAAACAACGATCTAACATTTGTGTCATTGGGGTCTCAGAAAGACGGGAAAGACAGAACTAAAAAAGAATTTGACGAAAACAATGGCTGAAAATTTCCTAAATTTGGCAAAAGACATAAGCAGATTCAAGAGGCTGAGCAAACCACAAACAATAAACTCGAAGAAATCCCCATCGAGACACATCATAACGAAACTCCTGAAAACCGGTGACAAAAAATCTTGCATGTAGCAAGAAATGACACATTATCTGTAGGGGTAAAACTGTTCCAATGACAGAATCCATGGAAACCAGAAAGGAAGAGGCACAACATTTTTTCAAGTGCTGAGGGAAAAGTTCTGTCAGCCCAGAATCCTATATCCATTGAGAATATCCTTCAGGAATGAAGGGGAAATGAAGACATTCTTGGCAGAAGGAAAACTAAAGCATCTGTCATCAGCATACCTACCCAGAAAGATGACTAAAATAAATTATTGAAACGGAAAGGAAATGATAAAAAAAGGAATCTTGGAACATCAGGAAAGAAGAAGCAACAATGGAACAAGCAAAAATATAGGAGGATTACACTTTCTCACCTTTTAATGTCAAGTTTGGCCATGTGACCTTCTCTAGCCAATGAAATGTGAACAGAAGTGTCATGTGTTATTTCTAAGAAGTAGCTTGAAAGGCCACTGGATGGTTCTCCATGGCTTTTTCTCCTCTATCACCAACAACTGTCACTGCTCCAGCTAGAGACTGCTCTGCCCTCTGGGTCCTGGAGGGAGATGACAGGGACAGGGCTGTAGCCAACCTGTAATGGACATACAGCAAGAGCAAAAAGGAAACCTTGGATGTGGTGAACCCTTAAGAGTTTGGAGTTTTTGTCACCGTAACAAAACCTAACCTTTCCTGACTGTTAGATAATCCCTGATACATTTGCATAGTTCTTTTGTGCTCCCAAACCTTTTTCACGTTATTTGCTTTGACCTTCTCAAAGCCCTATGATTTATGGAGGCCAGTTGAAGATAGGTCTATAGCATCTGACACAGAGAGATATATCATATCTATATTGTGATTGCTGTTTGTTGTCTTCATCCACAGCGCCTTAGTAGGCTTGGAATGTCTTTCCAGGCCTCTCATTGTACGTAAATCTAATCTACTCCGGTGGGTGGCTGCTAATTTCTTTGAGGTGACCCCACAGGCCCACTAAATAAGATACAGTGTGTGCCCCATGGCATGTATTTTAAGTCATACTTCATCAAACAAACCCTTCAAATTTGGTGAAAATCCATTGTGTTAATCTATTGCTGTGTAACAAATTACCCCAAAAGTTAGTAGCTTAAAACTACAGTAAACAATTATTCTCTCTCTCTCACACACACATGCACAAAAGTAATAATTTATTATTTTTGAAGTTTTCAAAAATAATTGGCACATCAAAAGCCTACCATTTGTCCTTGACACCCAAACTGGACCTCTTCTGGTGTCCTTCTCTCAGAAAACAGCCCACCACCCACCATCCAACTGAACAAGCCCAGTTTCTCCGAGTCCACCTGGACACCTCGTTCTCTCTTTTATACCCACATCCAATCCATCACTGGGTCCTGTGGATTTTACTCTGTAAATATTTCTCAAACCTGGCCATGTCTTTCTATCCCCCCATCAGCCCTCCTAATTCACATGCTGTCTTGCCCGGAATGTTCCAGGGCTCACTCACCTCCACCCTGGGCTCCTCCAATCAATCCTTCACTACTGACAGAAGAACCTTCTCAAAATGAACCTCTGATATGTTATCCCCTGACTAAAACTCTTTATTGATTCCATTGGTTCTCCCAGAATGAAGATAATATTCCCCAACCTGACCTACAGAGCCCCTGCTCACCCCTGCAGCCTCATCTGCTGTCATGATCCCTCCACTGTTTTCTCTCTGCACCATGAGCTCCCTCCCACCAACTTCCAGGCCCTCCTGGTCCCTTCCCCAGAGACAATGATGCCAATGGGTTCTTTATATCCTTCCACTTGCATTCTTTTCTTCTTTCTTTCTTTCTTTTTTGGTGAGGAAGACTGACCCTGGGCTAAGATCTGTTGCCAATCTTCCTCTACGTTGTATGCGGGATGTTGCCACAGCAGGGCTTGATGAGCAGTACGTAGGTCCATGCCTGAGATCTGAACCTGCGAACCCCGGGCTGCCAAAGCAGAGTACACAAACTTAACCACTACACAACTGGGCCAGCCCCTACTTATTAAAAAAGTATATATATATATATATATACTTATATATGTGTGTGTGTGTATATATATATGTGTGTGTACTATTGTGTTCCTTGCTTTTTTCCCTTAGTATGACTTGGGCGTTGTTTGATATCAGTATACAAAGAGCTTGCACATCTTTTTTTGCAGCTGCACAGTGTTACACCCTATGGAAATACCATCATTTTGTAAAACCAGCTTCCTATTCACAGCCATTTGAGTTGTTTCCAACCTTTTGCACAAACAATGCCGCAGCAATCCCCTTGTACGGGCGTCATGTTACTCACAAATGCGTGTGTTTGTCAGAAGGTTCATAGAGGTGGACTTGCTGAGTAAGGGGAAGCTGTGATGTTGATAGACTCGGCCATTGCCTTCCACAGAAATTGAATCGGTTTACACTCACACTGCAAGTGTAGGAGGGTCTTCTCAGTATAACTTTTGATAGCGAGCATTTGCCCCTATGAACGAACTGGCAAAATTAACAAGTTGAAGAAACTGAGATCTAGCTAGAGGCACTGTAATTAAAAACTGAAAAAAAACGAAGAAAATGCCTCCTCTTCTGTGCTGAGAAGAGTTTTAAAGCCACTTTCTGCTTTCTCCTGAGAGGGGCTTTTGCTTATTGCAGTCTACACGTTACTGACCACGAAAGCCTGTCCTCTGTGCCCTTGTTTGGCAAGTGTGGGGTCCTGCCCTCCAAACTCTAGTTCTATTCAGAATGCTGAGAAGAAAAAAAGCTTGGCTAAATTAGAAAGGCGTGGTATAAAGAAGGACATGGGGATAAATCGAATTTAAATGATTTTTTAAAGGGACTTGAGACATATCAACCACTTGCAACATATGGCTCTCATTTGGATCCTGATTTTCCAAAAAACTGTGTGTGTGTGTGTGTAAAATAGTCAGAACAATCAGAGAAAATTAATCCTTTAACCTTGACTGAATATTTAATGATATTATGAAGGAATTAATACTGATATTTTGAGATGTGGTAATGCTATTGTGGTTATCTTTCTTTTTAAAAAAGAGCTGTTACTCTTTTTTTTTTTTTGAGGAAGATTAGCCCTGAGCTAACTGCTGCCAATCCTCCTCTTTCTGCTGAGGAAGACTGGCCCTGAGCTAACATCCGTGCCCATCTTCCTCTACTTTGTATGTAGGACGCCTACCACAGCATGGCGCACCAAGCGGTGCCATGTCCACACCCGGGATCCGAACTGGTGAACACCGGGCCACTGAAGTGGAACATTCAAACTTAACTGCTGCACCACCAGGCTGGCCCCAAGAGCTGTTACTCTTAGAGATCAGAGTACAATATTAATGGGTGAAATGACATGATATTTGAGACTGCCTCAAAACAGTGGGGCAGGGGCTCTGGCAGTGGATGAACTAAGATTGGCCATGAGTTTATACACCACAGCCAGGCAATGGGTACGGTGGGGTCTATTATAACATTGCGTCTCCTGTTAAATATGTTTGAAATTTTCCATAATAAAAAGGGTGTTTTAATTTAAAATTTTGAATGTTTTAAAAACATATTTGCCACCCCTTCTCCCCCCAATAATGCATCCCTAAAGATGCTTGAATTTGCCCATGACATAGATTAGTAAAAGAAGATTTGGAGACAATTTTGCTCATAAAATGATTTTGATAAGAGAAGGTGGGGAAGTTCTTATCCGTTCCACAAATGGAAGCATTGCTCCTGTAGAGATTGGAGCAATGAGGGGCAGTGGGGACACAGAGATGTCTGCCCATGAGTCTGCTTGGGGGCTGCAAAGACCTCACAGAGGAGGTCACACCTGGGCTGGACAGGAAGGATGAATAGTTTCCAGGCAGAGAAGTAGGGAAAGAGCATTCCAGGCAGAAGGAACTGTTATTTGCAAGAGTGTAGAGGTGTGAGAGAGACCACTACAGGCTTTAAGGAGAAGGAAAGAAAAGGTGAATTGTAAGAGATGATATTGGTCAGGCTTATCAGTCAGAATGCTTGTGGCTTCAAGTATCAGAAGAAGCTTAAACAGGGGGCCGGCCTGGTGGTGCAGTTGTGTGTGCACTTTCTGCTTTGGCGGCCCAGGGTTTGCCAGTTCAGATCCTGGGTGCTGATATGGCACCACTTGGCAAGCCATGCTGTGTCAGACATCCCACATATAAAGTAGAGGAAAATGGACACGGATGTTAGCTCAGGGCTAGTCTTCCTCAGCAAAAAGAGGAGGATTGGCAGCAGTTAGCTCAGGGCTGATCTTCCTCAAAAAAAAAAAAAAAAAGAAGAAGCAGCTTAAACAAATGGTCTGGAAGGTTCCAGGTTAATTTGGTGGTTTGATGATGTCATCAAGGACCCAACTTCTTTCTCTTTCTGCTCTCTCATCCTCAGAGTGTTGGGGTTGCTTCTAATAGACCTTGGTGGGCTGCCACAGCTGCAAAAACCACATCCTCTACAACCGTGTCCAGAGGCAGAGAACATTTCCCAGAAGCGCCCCAGCCAACGTTCTCCCATGTCTCCCTGGGCCTGGGGCCTGGCTCCTAAATCCATCAGGGCAAGAGGAGTGGAAGTGGCATGGCCATCTTAGACCAGTCCTAGTAATACATCCTTTTGTGCTATGAAGGGACCTCCTCCTCCAAACATAGGTGAAGACAGCTCTGAAACAATAAAGAAATATATTTGTAAAAGCTTGGCCACCGCAGAAGTAGGGGTGGCTGTTGTGTGGACACCAGAAGTGTCTTCTACAAAAGGCTTCCATGAGACTGAACAGGCTTTCTTGAAGGAACTTGCCTGCCATGCCAAGGGATTTGGATCTTATCCAGTAAGTTCTGGAAGGCCTTTTAAAAAACTGAGCCTGGGCATGATCAGATTTGCATAATGCCATAAAGGATGAGGTGAAGGGGAAGTGAAATTAGAGGCAGCCGTGAGTTGTAAGGCTCTTTTTTGTGTGCTTCTAATTCTAAATCATATACGTTCTAAATCATACAAACCAGAACTGGCAGGTAGATGGATAACCTAGCACGCCTGCTGGATCTGAGGGGCGGCAGGAAATGACCCTCTTGGAGATCTTCCACCATGAGCTTTATGGCTATTCAGCCACAGCGGAGTCAACCTAAGTATAAACAGCAGATCTTAGTGCCTGACTAGGATCCAGGGCCACCTGGTTGGAGGGGGGCAGGGGGCAGGTTCTACAGTTTCAGAGGTCAGGGTGGGAAGGGGCTGATAATGCTTTAATCAAAGGAGGTTCACACAAGTGCTAAATTCTGCCACTCTGCTCCCCGAACAGACCACCGTGTCCCATTCGAGGCACCAAAAGTGACAACATGAGATTCCTAATTGCCTAATTTTAAGCATCATGCCATAAACTATACTCCCATCTATGACACATTCACGTAGGAGGAGGGGAGTTCCAAAGGGCCATCTGTGCATCTCTCGCTGAGACTCCAGGGGAACCACTGACAAGGACTTCGTAATGACCTACTCCCTGACCTGAGGGCCGTAGTGACACAAAGTGGCCCACATATCCCCTGTCCTGGGCAAGTCCCTCCATTCATCAAAGAAATAGTCTGCCGCCACTGCACAACCACGTGAGCATCAGCTGGGCCTTGAAGTTCACTCATGTCTCTTGAAAATTTGTTGTTAGTGCTGTTGAGTCGATTCTGACTCCTGGCAACCCTGTGTACCCTGAGTGGAACCCTGACGGGTCTTTTTGCACCATCCCCTCCTCTTCCGTTGCTGTATCAGACAATACTCCACTGTTATTCATAGGGTTTTCATGGCCAATTTTTTCGCAAGTGGGTGGCCACACACGTCCTTCGTCCTAGGCTGTCTAGTCTGGAAGCTCCACTGAAACCTGTCCACCACAGGTGCCCCTGCTGGTATTTGAAATACTGGTGGCATAGCTTTCAGCATCACAGCAACATACAACCACCACAGTAGGAGAACCAACAGATGGGTGATGTGGTTCCCTCACTGGGAAACAAACCCAGGCTGTGGTGGTGAGAGCACGAAATCTTAACCTCTAGACCACCAGGGCTGGCTCTCTGGAAAAATAGCTTTCGGATTTCTCCACTGGAGAAGTTGCCTATCCACTTACTGCTGCCCACAACCAGGGGCCAGATACAGTATATTAGCCACCTTCTGGAGGCGTTCCTCCAATCTTAGCAGAGTTCCCACCTTGAGTGAGGTTTGACTGACGTGCTTCATGAAAACCCTGGGCTGAGGAGGAGGGTTAGAGGTGGGAGGTGGAAGAGGAAAAGTTTCTGCAGAGATCTATCCTCCCCATAATGAGATTGGCCTTTTAAGTTACTGAACTCACTTTATAACATCAATTCTAGAACATTCTACTTGCAAAGTGATATTTTTTAAATTATGCAAGAATATCCCACTTGATAAAAGAATCATATAATCTCATTAAGTCGCATCTTCTGTCAATGTTTTCACAGTGTGTGTTTTCAGATCAACAAACACTGAACAGAGGGAGGAACTGAAAGTTTCTGTATTCCAAGCCACAGAACCAATTAGAAAGTAAGCAAATAAAAAAGGAACCCTGAAATTCTAATAGGAAAAAAAACAATTTATATGTCTGGTTTTTCCTGGACAGGAAGCTAAAATTCCGGGCTGGCGTTCAACCGTGGACGACTGTCAGACTGAGCTGGAGCCTCAGCGGGTCTCTCTGGACTACAGAGCTGGAGCGGGATGTGCAGTGCGGGTGAGGGGGCTCAATCTTATGTTTGTTCACCCAGATGTCTGCACAAGATCCTTTCTTCACCTTGGCAGATGAGGCAAGAACACATCTCCTTTAGCCCATGTGGGAGCTGGGAAGACTTTTCACCTTCATGGAAAACCCCAAGGAAGGTTGGTTCTCAAGATTTTCAAGGCCAAGATCCAAACAGTACAGTCTCTGGGTATGCGCCAAGCACCCCTTGCCATGCCCTCGCTGCCAGGCCTTTGGGCTCTCTTCTGCGCGGTATTCCCTAGACCGACAGAGAATGTGCCTCCAAATCCTCCCCTAGTTCCTCCCATCCCTCCTTCTTCAACCTTCCCCTTCCCCCTCTGCAAATCCCCCTTCCTTTTACCTTCTCTCCAAATTTCCCACCTCCCCATGTCTGCAGTGGCCTGCCCTCCATTCCCCAAGGATTAGCAAATCCCAGGCCTCCTCTTAGATTTTTGAGGTTATCACAGCCACCTGGCCAGTCTCTTCACCATCCAACTTTGCTGCAGGGGATAGAGAGCTTAGAAAGCGTGGTGTGGGGTGGGGGAGGAAGAAAGCTCTTCATGTTTTTCTTTGGTTGTCACTGAGTGTCAACAAAAACCAGACACGTTTAGCACAGCAAGGGTTAACCTGCACTAGGCCCCGGTAGATCAGTGTAGGGGCGGAGTGAGGGGAGGGTAGCCCTCCATCTGGTATGACAAGCTGTCAGCGTCTATTTGCCTGAGAGTTGACAGGCTTCATGCACAAAACTCACTGGAGCAGAAGCAGCAGCCAAGCACGATGAACTTGACCCAATCACAAAGTCTTCAACATTAAATTTTAAGTGGCTTTTTTGTTTGTTTGTGGGTGTGTGTTTTGTTTGTTTTTTGAGGCTGTAAACTCCGTGGGTGCAGAGACCACAGTTATCTTGTTCACCATGTGGCTAGCATGGAAGAAGAATTCAGGAAGTATTTGTTGACCAAAAGAGTAAGTGGATGTTGTTTGTTACCACTTCTAGTCCAGTCCTGCCTCCACCGCAGGCAGAAAGGAGGCCTAATGTCAACATGGAAGCTGTGTTTCTGCAAGCTCCACGAGACCCCGGAGCACACAGGCACGGCTTGGGAGGCCTCTAATGAAGTGGAACATGAAAGAGAGGGAAGGCCTTGCCCCACTAGGAGTAGACACCCCGCCCCCCCATGCAGATTTGTTGCCTTAAAGGCTCCAATTCAATGGGGGTGATGCTCAGCAGGGCATGGAGACAGAGTTCCAGTATACCTGGATTAATGGATTTATGAGAACACGTGAGACTTCCCTCAGACCCCTAGAAATACTTGGGCAGAGAAGGGGACTTTGCAGGGGTTGAGAAGAGACATTGAAATTTGGATTATTACCTTAAGGTGGCCCCATTTGCACATCCTTGTAGGCTAGGGAGATCAAAGGAAACTCAAGTTACATTTTTGAAACAATCTTGGCATATTACTTGCAACACAGGCTAATTACTACCCCTGGGATGAGAGCCCCTGATCTATTGGGGATAGTGGCAGTGACAGTGGAACTGGTGGAATCCTGCTGTATGTGGCCTTGGGTAAGGTGGGCCGGAAATTCAAACAGAGAAACAATGTGAATGCAGCGTCACCAGAGCTTCTGGGTAGGTTGATTCCTCTGCCATGCTCACATCACTTCGAAACAGGTCCCTTTGGCCAGAAGTTAGTCGTGTGGCCACGCCAGCTTCAAGAGATGCTGGGAAATGTAGTCTTTATTCAGGGCAGCCACAAGTCTAGCAAAAATTTGGAAGTCCTGTTAATAAGGAAGAAGGGGAGAATGCATACTAGGGGACAATAGCAGTTTCTGCCACAAAGCACAAAGTGGGAAATGAGAGATCATACCCCTCTCAATTCCCACTGAGGGTAGCTGGTCTATAAATAGTGCTAAGAAAAAGAAGAGGGCTCGAATTAATAAAGTTTGAAGTTTTTACTATTACTTGAGACTGGAACATTTAATTGCTGAACTATTTGGGGATTTAGAGTGAGCAGATGACCTTTGATTACCTACAGATGACCAGAAAGGTCATGGAAACTGTTTTAAATCTCATCTAAGGGCAGAAGGAGAATGGATCCCACAAAATGGGCTTAAAGGGACAGAGGGAAATGAAAATAAAGTTCCTTCCAGATCCTACCCTCTATTAGGGTAGAGTAGGCTGTGGTAACAAAAAGACCTTAAAGTTTCAGTGCCTGTCATAATACAAACTTATTTCTTATGTTACACTCCTGAGCAGGCTTGGCTTCCAAGGGCAGCTCTCCTCCTCATGGTCAGTCAGGAACTTGGACTGATAAGGGCTCTGTTGTTTCAACTCATGGCTTCCAAGGTCACCTTGGGTGTCAAGCTCTCAGTGAGCCAGAAGGGGAAGAGAGAAAGGAAGAGGAATTTGGAAGGTTGTTAAAGACCAGGTCTGGAGTTTGGCACTACACTTCTGCTCGCATCCATTGGGGAGAATTAGTCATGTGGCCACACCTGTTTGCAAGGGAGGCTGGGAAATGTAGTCTGTGTACCCCAAGAAGAGAGGGGATTTTGGTATGCAGCTGGCAGTCTCCACCATTATGCCCCATGATTTTTTTCTTACCCCATGTAATGGTTATAACAATGAGTTACCAAAAATCCAAAGCCTTTGGACCAAAGATGATTTCTGGTAGTATTGCTCCAGGTTCAGAGAATGAGCCATTTAATATGCTGGCTAGAACTTTCCTCTAAGACACTAGAGGACTAACAGAGTCATAAAGGGGGAAAGAAAAGGAGGCTAGTACAAAGCTTACAGGTCCTGTAATAGAAATATCCCTGATGTCAGCACAGACTGGGCTCTGGGGCAAGACGCTTGGGTTGGCACCTATACATGGTTTAGAATTGTGGAGAGCTACAGGACCATGCCATTAAATTTCATAGAAAATGTTAGAATGCAAAGGAGACTCTCCATGTGTAGCTGTTAGAAACCTCTTCACAGAAAGTAGAAAAGAAAGGGACCCCCCACACAAGAAACAGCAGTTCTGGCTCACCTCATCAAGTCAGGAGTGGTGGGCAGCAGCAGCCCACCCATGTCCCATGGTTAGTGACACAAATACAGGAAGAGATAACAAAAAAAAGGAAGCCTAAGGGGCCGGCCCAGTGGCGCAGCGGTTAAGTTCGCACGTTCGGCTTCTCGGCGGCCCGGGGTTCGCTGGTTTGGATCCCGGGTGCGGACATGGCACTGCTTGGCAGCCATGCTGTGGTAGGCGTCCCACGTATAAACTAGAGGAAGATGGGCACGGATGTTAGCTCAGAGCCAGGCTTCCTCAGCAAAAAGAGGAGGACTGGCAGTAGTTAGCTGAGGGCTAATCTTCCTCCAAAAAAAACAAAAAAAAACAAAAAACAAAAAAAAGGAAGCCTAAAATATTTGCAAGAATGATCGAGAACTTGGGCCAGAGGTATAGTGCTCAGTAAGGCTGAGGACCCAACACCTGAGAGCAGCATCTAGACAGTGACTTTAAAGGCTGCCAAGACTAATGGGGAACCAACCCCCAAGGGACCACTTCTAGTCCGACTGTCTAGTTAGAGCTGTGGTCAGGATGACCTTTTCCTGGCAAAGTGTAACAGTGCCCTGAACAATTCCTAGTGATTGAGAAAATATCATCTGCTGAGAGGTGCCAGGAAATACCAGGCAGCCACTGGCATGAGCTTTTTAGGATCTTTTTAGGATCTTTTTAGGATCAAGCATTGTGGCCATCTCCAAACTTAGGTCATGGGAAGGTGTGGCCCAACAGTATTGCTTTGTGAAACAGCCTCCGACCCCAAGTGCCCCAGAGCCTTCCACTAGTGACTCTAAGGGAGCCACCATCCTGCATCAGGAGTGTGAGTGAGTGCTTGCCCTACCTCTGTAGCTCCACGCCAGCTTGCCACCCTCATGAAGGATGCTCCCATGCCCTGTACGGATAGAAGTACAAGCCACTGACTCTTGGAGTCTATTCAGAGCAAACTTCTCCCATCTTCCATTTTGTTCCCAGCCTATTCCCATTCCTGTTTCTCCTGACTGAGCTCCCTCTCCTATCCTAGACTTGCCTGGGAATTCATGCTCCCTGGCTTGGTGCTCAGCTCTCTCTCCAGGCGTTATCTTGGGCCCATGCCCGGAGCCGCCCACCAGTCAGCTAAGCCTCTACCCAAGGGCAATGGTCTCGGAGAGAGAAGAGGGAACACACGGCGGACCCTCAGAAGATGGCGGTCGGCCGCTCCTGATCCTACTCGTGCTACTAATCTTAGCAATATTGCTCTTGCTGTTCTTTTTCTGTACATGGGATATCTTGGGGAAAATCTCTCCATGCAGGGGAAAGAAGCTGATGTAACCTGGCCTTCTAGGGAAGGTTCAGGGGAACAGCAGCCTGAAGGGAAAAGACGTTCTGACCCCCTCCTGGAAAGGCGGTAAGGGAATTTGGACAGCCCTCAAGGAGGAAGCCTTCTGATAATCAGCCTCTAAGGAGAACATTCCCTCCTCAGGTCCTTCTAGGAGGTAGATATTATCCTAGGCCTGTTAGGACAGGAGGTAAATGGTGGCACCCACCCTGGAACAGAGGCATACAGAAACTACCCCTTCCTAAGACAACCCATAACCCTGATAAAGTTGCAAAGAAATATCATAATATATTGACACAGGGGAACTGGGATTATGATGAGGATTGGGAACCCTATAAAATAGTTAATGGTAAAAGAGAAACCCCAAGCACTGTGCCTGTGTGGCTTTCGATCAGACGGAGCTGAGGGCCTGTGTGTATTTGGTCCCCTTGCACTTTGCAATACTTCTGCTTTCATTATTACAGGAATAAAAGATAGAGGCTTAGGGCCATTTGACCCATGAGGAACTAAATCTAGAAGTTACACCCCGTTTTGCAATCAGTCTTAAACATCTAGATGCTTAATAGACATATAAAAAAGGTCAATATCTATAATTAACAAAGGTTGCTTACTTCTCACAGACATACTGTGCTAATATTGTAAGAAGATATGCTTACATACCCATTTGTTTGCCAAAATTATGTACTGAGACAATTCCATGAAATCATAAATGCGTGACCTGGACCCTATATAAGTGCTTGAATGCTTTGAATAGATCAGACTTGGAAACCTCACTTCCAGTCTCACCGTAACTTCTTTCTTTGCCGATGCCGTTCATCCCTCAGGAACCCTACTGGCTGGAGCTGGACTCCGGCAGGCCCACCCTCCCAACTGTTCCAACTTTAGTTGTTGTGGGTAAGATACTCCACTCTAGCCAGCTCCTGAGGACTGATTCAAATCTAGACTGGTACCTCACCCATGCCTCAAAGGGGGAGTTTCAGGCACCTGTCTCCTGCATTTCTCAGGGCAGTCAAAAGGCCCTCAGGTATGAGGAAGAAGCTCAAGGCAGGTACGATTGGGCTTAGACGGTTTCCCATGCCAACCCTGGAGCAACCTCAACGTTTCCCAGTTGGAGAAACAAAGGACTTGAGATGGGACTCCAAAGCATGGAGGGGCAAGACTCTAGGGGTCTAAGTAAAGCTATTCTCCAGTAATGGGCACACCTGGCCTTTTCTGTGGGGTGTGCTTCCTCTGAAGCAGCCGGTTAAATGAGTAGGTAGAAACCAGCAAGAGCAGCCTTTTCTCTACCCACGTGCATTGAGCCACTACTTAGACCAATTGGTCACTCCTTTCTGAAATTTCAGTTGTCCAGGTTGGAGTCCTGAGCTGACACGCAAAATTCTAGATAATAGTGACTGACTGTCATCTTCTCCTGCCTGATGGCTAAATTCCACTAGACACCCAACACAATTCTTGGGGATATAGGTACCAGATAATTCCCATGCCCATTTTTGTTTCTTTTTAGCTTCTATATTTAGACAGAAGACCAGAAACAAATAAACCATGTTCTCAGCTTCATCTGAGCATGACAGGGTCCAGGTGCACAAAAAATGTCCTGTTGCATTAAGAAGCTGAGAGCTTAAGCGGGCTGCCTGAAGAGCACCCCTGGAAAGCCATGGAGGCAAGGACTATATCTCCAGGGCAGTCTTTTGAGCTAGTAGGACTCAGGTCTCCACCCTTGACTCAACCGACTGGCTGGTTGGGCCTCTGCCCCCAAAGAGTGGTTTGTGCACCCACAGGGTGATTTCCTGAACTTGTGGGCTCATGGTTGTCAGCCCTCAGACTCCTGTTCTTCTTCTTCTTTTTTTTTTTTTTTTTTTCATTTAAAAGTCATCACGTTACAACAGGGCCTCTTTTATTAATCTTTTCTGCTGAGGGACATTTTTTGCACATCAGCCATGTTATTTTTTTTTGGTTTCTCTTTTTTTTTTTTTAATTGAGTTAATGATAGGTTACAATCTTGTGAAATTTCACTTGTACACTAATGTTTGTCAGTCATGTTGTAGGTGCACCACTTCACCCTTTGTGCCCACCCCCCACCCCACCTTTCCCCTGGTATCTACTAAACTGTTCTTAGTCCATAATTTTAAATTCCTCATATGAGTGGAGTCATACACAGATTATCCTTCTCTCGCTGGCTTATTTCACTTAACATAATTCCCTCAAGGTCCATCCATGTTATTGCAAACGGAATGATTTTGTTCTGTTTTGCAGCTGAGTAGTATTCCATTGTATATATGTACCACATCTTCTTTATCCATTCATTTGTTGATGGGCACTTAGGTTGCTTCCATGTCTTGGCTATTGTAAATAATGCTGCAGTGAACATTGGGGTGCATAGGACTTTTGGGATTGCTGACTTCAAGCTCTTTGGATAAATACCCAGTAGTGGGATGGCTTGATCGTATGGTAGTTCTATTTTTAATTTTTTGAGGAATCTCCATACTGTTTTCCATAGTGGCTGCACCAGTTTGCATTCCCACCAGCAGTGTATGAGGGTTCCTTTTTCTCCACAACCTCTCCAACATTTGTCACTATTAGTTTTAGATATTTTTGTCATTCTAATGGGTGTAATAGACTCCTGTTCTTCTTCTTGCGAGTTATACTTGTGACCTGGGCCTGGAGCTATGGGCACACACCTCTGGAAGGGCATCTGCAGATTTTCCACCACTCTGTCCTTTAGGTATTCTTTTTTAAAAAACATATTTATCAAAGTATAATTGACATACAATAAACGACACGATTTAAAGTGTGCACTTTGATAAGTTTCATCAGATGTATACACCTGTGAAGCCATCACCACAATCAACACGGTGAACATCCCTAATAGTTTTCTAATGCCTTTTAAAATTCCATCCCTCCCACCCCTCCCCACCCCCATTCCCAAGCAACCTCTGATCTGCTTATTGTCACTGTAGATTGATTTGTATTTTCTAGACTTTTATATAAATGAAATTGTACAGGATGTACTCTTTTTTTGTCTGGCTTCTTTCACTCTGGCCGTCCACTTTTAAGAGACCCATTCTGATGAAAGACAGCTCAGCTCTGAGAATCCTGCCAAGAGCTCCTGCTCCTTGCCTGTGAAGCAATTTGCTGTCATGCATTCTGGTTAGGCCATAGAATTTCTCTATAAGGATGCCAAATCTGCTTTCTGCTTAATGGATCTCTCTTAATCAGCAGCAAGAATAATTTGCCCTTTTAAGTTTTTGCCAAAACATGTAACCTTGAACATCGCTCTCGGCCTCCCAATTCTTATCAAAAACAGCTAAGTGAAACAAAGTTCATGTAGGATTCCTTGAAGAATATATGGTCCCTCCAGTCCTGTGGATTATGTAATTACAGACATTCATAGCACTGTGAATTTGGATTGCATTGTTTTAAACCTTTATAAAATCTCCTATACTGAACTGTGCTGTGGCATTATGCTCTCAGCTTGCAGGGTCTCAATAAGAACTGCGTATAATGCTGAAGAATTTATAGGTGGAATGGTATGATGTCTGGAATTTGTTTTAAAAGGTCTCCAGCAAAAAAAAGTGGTATGGGCAGATGAGGTCAGCATGAACACATTTTGGCAGTTGCTGAAGCTTTGTGATAGCCACCAGAAGATTCACAATACTCTTTTCACTACTTTTGTGTATGTTTGAAGATGATCATAAGCAGAATTTTTTTAAAACAGCTGTAAAGAAATTCACCGTTGTCTGTATTATGGGGATATTAAGATCTTGTTCACTTATCACTACAGTAGACTTTTGGTGAGAAATTCAGCGTAAAGTCTTAAGTAAAATGATATTTATCTTAATCCAGTGCCTAGTACAGAGTCATCACTTATCAAGCAACAGTTGTTTATTGTATAATGATTCCACCGGAATTGATTTGTGGGTATTAGCAACCTGACCTACTTGGAACTTGGAGATTTCCTTTGATATTGGACAAAGAACAAAGGAAAAAATGTCTCCCTTCTGAGAGGTTAGTTGTAGAAGGTTTCCTGGGAGTGTACTGAATATAGGAAGAGTGTCTGAAGAAGTTTTGAGATTTCCAGAGTCTCAACCCAATGGGCATGGGAATTGTCTGGCACCTATGTGCCCAAATTTCCAGAGTCTCAATACTAAATCAACATTTAGTATGAAATATACTGTGAATAATACACCATGACCAACAAAGAGTACAAAGATAGGTTAATATTTTAAAATATATTCAAATTTATCACATCTATAGGCTAAAGGAGATAAACCATATGATCATTTGAATTGACATTTGAATTGAACAATCAATCCTGTATGTGTATATATATATTTTTTATATATATATGTATATGTATATATTTATATATATATATATAAAGAATTCTTAGAACCTATGAATAGAAAGATACTTCCTTTTCATGCTAGAGAACATCTATTTCAAATCAATGACCAACATAATACTTACTGAAATATTTCTATGATATCAAGAATTAGGCCAATTTCTCACTATAACCACTATCGTTAACTATTTTTTACATTTCCTAGACAGCCATATCCAATACAATAAGATAATGTAAAATTAAAGAGCCTAAATATATATTGGAAAGGAGGAAGCGATAAAAGTATATTTATTTGCAGACTTGCTTATATTCCTAGAAAATCAGGGAGTATCAACTGAAAGACTATTAAGTAAGCTCAAAAATATGGACAATTGCAAAATAATATATAAAAGCAATAGGTTTTTTATTTATCAGCAACAGCCTATTGGAAAACACAATTCAAAAATTCTCATTCACGGTATCAACATATAAAATACTTCAAAATGTACTCAAAAGAAACATTCACATCCTTGGAAAGAAGATTGCAAATGTTTTTGAAGGCCCATAAACATTAATGCAAATACCCCAAGTTCTTGAATGTGAATCCTCAATATTGTAAATACACCAACTTTCCCCCAAGTCGTCTATGAATATAAGGTAACTACAACAATAAAAGAATTTTTAATGTAATAAATTTTCAACAGATTTTTAAAAATAAGAATAATGAAGGAATATCAGAGGTACTGGGTATCATAATATATTGGAAAGTCCCAATAATCAAAATGAAGTGTTGCTGGTGGAAGAACAGCTTAATCAGTGAAACAGAATCAAAGCCTCCAAAGACACCTAAATGTATTTAAGAATTAGGTATATGGTAGAACTTGCATTTCAAACTAGTGGGAAAAGGATGCTTTATTACAAAAAAGGTATTGGTTCTAACCATTTGAAATATAATAATGATTAGAATTGTCTCTCTATATGCAAAATCAATTCCATATGAATATAAATGTGGAAAAACAAATGTGGAAAATGAAAATAGGGGATCGAATTAGGGAGGAAGCCAATTTTACTATATGCTTTCTGGGTTCCATGCCTTGTTCCATCTCTAAGAGAAAGCAAAGAATGAGTAAACTGCGACAAATCTTTCATGTTTGCATCTTGACATATTCCTCCACCTTAGTCATCTTCTGGAACACCAATTCCTTTACAGCATCCTGGGCTTTATTACATTCACTTTTCAATTCCTGCAATAACTGGAAGTTTGGACCCTATGATTCCATACTAAGAAGAGATTGCTCTTGGCTGATTTCCTTCGTAACACACTTGCTAAATACTTAGTATGAATGTTACTGAGCAAGGGCTTGCCACCTGATGCACACAGAAGCTAACACCATGGCACACAGGCTTTTGAGAAAAGAAAAAGCTTTATTGTAAGGTCAACCAGCAAGGAGACAGGAGGCAAGGCTAGTAAATCTGTCTCCTCTATCCAGGGTTTGCGGTAAAGCTTAAGGGATTAGGGAGGACCAGCTAGTATGCGGAACCACTGGCAGGACGTGTTTCAATTGGTAGGTCAAATTTTTCTCTTCTGCGCATGCTCCTGGCTGGCTCACTGCCCCTGAAAAATATTTCTAACATTATGTTAAGACGGGGTCAGTTATGGGAGGATAACAGGAAAAGCCCAGTAAACAAGGGTCAAGTTGTTATGCAGACTTAAGTCATTGCCTTCTCCCTTAATAAGAGTTTCTTGTAATTTAGAGTCATCCTTCTCTTCCTGGCACAGAGAGGGAGGCATCCTTACAAATGGAGATTTCCCTTACAGATGTAAATATCTTTTACAAAAGGGTAACTTCCACTAGGTTTTCAGAGCTTTCCTTGTGTCTGCTATTTCTTAATAATCATCAGCTCAAAATAACCCTTCTATCAAAGAGGCATATTTTGGGGTGGCAAATTCTGTTCTTGGTCCTGTGGTTACATGAATTCCTTAAAGCTCTTGTGATAGGCTTCTGAAGACACGTCAACATTTCTCATTCTCTCTTTTATTTTATAATATTATGTGTCCCTATTGTACAACAGAGAATTTGACTGCCCTTTGTGCCTGGTTGTGGGGAGGGAGACCCTAAATCCTTGGCTTTTCCTGAATAATAGGAATATCTTTGTTATTTGTGAGCCCTTTAGATTACATTTGCGTTTATGCTAATAAGAAGACTCAGGATGGAGGCTGGTCAGCAGAAAGGTCAACCACGTAATTCAAGGGTTGGGACTTTGAGCCAGGGCGCCCTCCAAGCAGGGAAGGGGGGGCTGGAGGTTGAATTCAGTCATGTGGCCGATGATTCAATCAATCACGCCTACGTGACAAAAACTCTGGGCACTGAAATTTGGGGGAGCTTCCTGGTTGGTGAACATATGAACGTGCAGGGAAGGTGATGCACCCTGCCTCCTCAGGGCGGGTGGGAGGTGGGACACATGGAATCTCTGAATTTGGTACCCTGCCAGACTTCGCCCTATGTGTCTTTTCATTTGGCTGGTCCTCCTTGATGAGGATTTTTAGGCTGCTTAATTTTAAAACGGTTTATGATGAGGATTTTTAGGCTGGTTACTTTTAAAACTACAGATAAGAAGCAGGCTCTGAGGAGTGGAATTTGCTTGCCCTTTGATCAGAGACACTTGCATTTGTGAAGGAAATCTCCATGCCTCCCTCTCTGCGCCAGGAAGAAGGAGGGATGGCCTTATCTCTGGAAACTCTTAATGGGGAAGGCAAGAACTTAAGTTGTTTACTGTCTGGCAACCTCATGTAACTGACCCCCCACCCCAAAATCCTCCTTTGTCTTTAGTTGAAGATAATATTTGAGCGGTGACTTCTGCCATTTACTCAATCCGGTTTGATTCTTATCTAAAAGTTGTGGGACCGCCCAATGGCTGGACCCTACCGGCACTGGTACCATTTTAACTTTTTTTTTGTCTTGTAAAGAGATAATTCACATACCTACACCTTAAATTTAGCCTTACTCTCCACCCAACTTCGCAGCAGAAGCAGCAGCAGTAGCGACTCCTCCTGCCCGTGGGCCCTGTCCCCACGCAGCAGCTCTGACTGCCCATGGGTTCTGTCCCCATGCTATTCTATACTATTCGCTAAATAAAAGAGCACTACTGCCAGATCTTAAGAGTCTAAGAAATCTTTCTTTCGACTCCTCGGCTCACCGACCCCGCATCACTCCTGATTCACATCCTTTATAATAAACTTTGTATCCTTCATAATAAAATATAAATAAATATATAAAAGCAATCGTAAGTATGGCATTTTCCTCAGTTCCACGAGTGGCTCTAGCAAATTATTAAACCTGAGGGGGCGGTCACTGGAACTCCCCAGATTTGTAACCAGTTGGTCAGAGGAGCAAGTCACTGAGGGACCCCCAAACTTGTGGCTGGCATCTGAAGTGAGGGCAGTCTTGTTGGGGACTGTGGCCTTAAACCGGGAGTCTGACACTAACTCCAGGTGGCTAGTGTCAGAATTGTGCAGCAGCCCTCCAGTCCCTTGTCCACCTACATTCGTGTCATTTCCTTGTCAGGGCCTTGCCGCGATGTCCCCATCTGTCGTTTCATAAAGGCTGGAAGTCGAGGGAGAGCAGATTTACCCACAGAAACAAATTTCAATGCGTTTGGGCACACATTCCTAAATTTTTATAATTTCTTACTTACCAATTCTCTGCCCTGGCTTTTGTTTTATTTTGATTTTACTGCATTATCCAGATGTTGGCAAATATTACCAATATATTTATGTAAGTTTAACCCATGTGCTCAAGATACATTCTCCTGCTTCCTCCATTTTTTTTCCAGAACTTCCTCAGTTATGTGTCTGTGTGTGTGTGTGAGTATGTGTGTGCGTGTGTGATATTCCTTAACTTGACTTTTCATCAAAGAAGTTTGCCATCTTGATGCTTCCTTTACCATGAACAAAGCAATACATAGATTCTGCAGAACAAAAAAGTGAGCTACAAACTCAAATATACACTGCTGAAATTCAAGGTCATTTTACTTTCCTATTTTTACTTTGTGCTAAGAAAAGCTACTCCTACCCTAGGCTGTACTTTTCTGAGTCACCAAGGCCTTGTGCTACGCATCCCACCAAGTCTTTCACTGTGTTGGGGATTCTTGTATCACGAGGACTTCCCGTCTTTTCCCCTTGGTGTAGGACTTCTCAGCAATGGCCACAGTCCATAATATGACTTTCTCAGTGTGGCCTGCTTTCTCGCCTCCTAGATTTCCTTTAGCTGATTCTCATAAAGGCTTTAGTTGACTGCTGGCTTCTTGGACCAAAGAGATCGTGTTAAAGAAGCTGTTTACCGCTCACCAGCCAGGGTGATACAACGGTGCATTTGTCAACCACACTTCCAATTTTATTTTAGCTTGTTCAGGAGCAAAGCAGTCACTACCTCCTGCTCTTAGAGGGAGATTTTAACTACCTTATTTAATTTTATGAGGATTTTCATAAAAAGGAGCCATAGATCACTCATGTCCTTCTGAGCTGAATTGAAGGCCACCCACCCCCTGCTACTATGTAAAGACCTGCATTACACAAAGAAGGAAAGAAATCTGTTTATATCCTGCAACATTATTTTAAGAGGATTCTTCTGAGGGAAACTTGCTGAGTAACGCTGCACCCCCAGGATGACAGAGGATGGGTGCTGACACCAGGCGCCCTTGTCGTTGGCAGATGGCTTCACCAGCAGCTCCGCCCTCCTGCACTTCTGTTTGCATGGTGTTCGGTGCGGCCTCAGCCATCCTGTTCCCTCCCAGACCCACAGACTCATCCCAGAGGTATTGAAATCAGACCAACATGAAAATGTTGTTTTTAAGATAAGTTTTCAAAATAGTCATTAATTCTGAGGCAGCAAAAATTATTTCTTTGTAAGACCTTAGGTCTGATGTATCAGCAAGAGAGGCTGACCCAGGCATTCTCACCTGAGTCCTTCACTCTGATGGGGTTTTTACACCCTGGCCATTACTCCTTGTGACAGTTAATTATACATGTCCACTTGACTAGGCTAAGAGATGCCCAGATAGCTGCTAAAATATTTCTGGGTATGTCTGTGGCAGTGTTTCCGGAAGAGATTAGCATTTGAATCAGTGCACTCAGTAAGGTAGATTGCCCTCCCCAGTGTGTACGGGCATCCTCCAATCGATTGAGAGCCTGAAGAAAATAAAAAGGAGGAGGAAAGGTGACTTCACTCTCTGCCCACACTGGGACATCCATCTTCTCCCACCCTCGGACTTTGGTGCTCTAGGTCTCAGACCTTCAGACTGAGACTGAGTTACACCACCAAGCTTTCCTGGTTCTCTAGCTACAGACAGCAGATCACGGGACTTCTCAGCTTCCATAATTGTGTATTATATATGTATAATAACCAATAGGATATAGAGAGAAAAACAGTAAGAGATATATACTATATATACATCTATATATGGTTCTGTTTCTCTGGAACAAAGAACCCCATTACACTCCTGAATCAAGTCATGTTATTGTAACGCCCACCACATCCCTGCCCCCAGCCCCCATCAGAAATCCCTGTCACTCTGGAGAAAAAGACAGAAATTCAGACTTCTTAACCAGCATAAAAGCTCCTTTAGGCATATATAGCATCTCATCTCCAAAGTGAAAAACAGCTCCTCCACTTGAGACGGGGAGCCTTCCACTGCTCCCTCCCCGCCTCCCTTTCCTCTTACCCACACCACTCCATGCCCACCCCCAGCCACACTCAAAAAGCAACCCAAGTGCCCAACAACAGATGAATGGATAAAGAAGATGTGGTATATAAATGCAATGGAATACTACTCAGCCATTAAAAAAGACAAAACCATTCCATTTGCAACAACACGGATGGACCTTAAGGTATTATGCTAAGCAAAATAAGTCAGACAGAGAAAGACAAATACCATATGATTTCACTCATATGTGGAAGATAAACAATCAAACACATAGATCAGGAGAATAGATTAGTGGTTACCAGAGGGGAGCGGTGTAGGGAGAGGGCGAAAGGGATAAAGGGGCAGATATGTATGGTGATGGATAAAAACTGGGCTATTGGTGGTGAACACTGTGCAGTCTATACAGAAACTAAAATATAGTGATGTACACCTGAAATTTACATGCTGTTGTAAGCCAATATGACCTCGATAAAATAATTTTTTTTTAAAAGCCATGGGGAATCTGCGTTCTGCCTTGTATTTTAAAATTAGTTTATTAGAGTCCTTTCTTTATATGAAATAAAACAACTTTTTTTATATATAATGAGGAATTCACTTATTATCTCCTTTTTGTTTAACCGAATATCCTTAATTATGAGAGATGAGCACAGTCAGTCTTATATAATGGGTTGAACTAGATCAGCAAAGGTCATAGACAGCTGGTTAATTATCACGAAGTTGGTGGGTAAACTCAACCGTCAACCTCTTATGAAAAACGTAGTTTAAAACTTTAAGTGGACAAACATCTTTTTTATTTGGAAAAAAAAAAGGTCAGCAAATATTTCTTATAATCAACATTCGTGGTGTCAAGTTGCAAGTCGACAGTTTGAGCAACAGCTGAGGAAGATCACGAAATCGAAGTACTTGAGAGAAGCTCTTGCCAGAGGAACAAGGGGCTGAGCACCAAAGGCTGGGCCAGTAGTGTCCCCACACCCCCACCCCAGACACTGCTGATGGGGAGTGTGGAAGATGGGAGGAGGTGAGGCTGGGGTTCCTTGGGCTCCAGGATGTTCCTCCTGAATCTCTCCATTGAAGGATAACGAGGAAAATGATGTCCCCAATGAAGGCTGAGAGACCGAGGAATGGGAGGGCATCTCTGGAGGCCCTTGGACAGATCTCCGCACGTCCAGTCCCGAGGGTCCCAGCTTTGCAGCAGGGCCGGTGGGCTGTGGCTTCTGCACCTTCTCTTCCATGAGCCGAGTCTTCTGGGAAGCAGTCACTGCAAATCTGGGCAGGGATGTGGGACATGGTAGTGCCTCAGGGACCCCTCACTAAGACCTGCAGCCCCCCCATACCCCTCCCTTTCAGAGATGGAGCCTGTCCAGACCCCAGATGTTCAGCTCCAAGGAACATTCACTCCACCTCTCTCCCCCCAGCCCCCCAGATTTTCTACATTCCAGGGAGGGAGTTATCTCAGTCCCCAGCTGCCCGAGGGTGGTGAGCAGCATTCCACACAAGCCAAGCTTGCAAGGGAGAAGGGGGAGGAGACAAGAGACTAGTAGAAGGAGTTCACTTGGAAGAACAGCTAGGAAGGTAGCTAGGTAGGAAGGTAACCTGCCTGGGCCCAGCCTGAGGCACCAGAAAAACCAGGCTTCCCCAACCTGAAGCTCAGAGATGCTCTCACATATGTCTCACCACCCTCTTCAGCTTTTTGTCTTCTCAAAGCACTCCTCCTCCCTCTCTGCTTTCTCTTCCTCCCCCTCCAATTGCCCCACTTCCATCTTCTTTCCCATCTCTTTGTCTCTTCTTTCCCTTTCTGGGTCTGCCTTGGCTTTACTAAGTTTGGATAGAGAGTTTCCTTGGGGCCTCCCACTATGGGCCTCTGGCTGAAAGCTGAGCTCTCCTCCTCCTGCCTCCAGTTTGTCCCCTCCCTGGAGTCCTAGACGTGTTCACTGAGCCTACGGAGAAGACCCTTAGCAGTCATGTGTGATCTGGGGTTCATAGACCCCCCTACGTAGTCCATACTTAGAATCACATTTTGATATAATTGATTTCCTTTTAATCCTACGTATTTTATTTTATGCATTTCAGAGGTGTTCCAATGAGTCCAGAGGATTTCACACAAGTCTGTCTTTGCTTGGGTTCCTCCAGAAGCAGATCCGGAGACAGATTTGAGGGTGAGGAGGTTATTTGTGAGGAAATCCCAGGAATCACTGATAGAGGAGTAGAGTAGAGACAGAGAAAGGACGGAGGCCAATATGGGATACATGAATGCACACCCTGTGGGCCACTGGGGTTCAAACCACGGGGGACCCCCAAGAGATGTATAGAGCACGCCTCAGAATCACCCACCCACAGGAAGCTGGGCACTTATCCACCAAATCCCGCTGTAGTAAGGGCCACCCTCAGGGCTGTGATAGCCCAGCATCTCGAGGCTGCCCTACCCACGGGCAGTGCTCCTGGGCCAGAGCAAGCCCCCCAGCATAGAGGTTCTACTTGCAGGAGGAGCCATCTACATGGCCAGCATCCCTTAAGAAGACAAGGGTAGGGTACAAATGGCCTTGGCAACAAGGCCATAGCACTAAAGGCTAGAAGGCTGCCCCTCCTTAGGAGTGGCCTTGCCCAATCCTTCATTCCCTCTCCCAGTTACCCTTCCTTCTCTCCCCTTCAGTGTCTCCAGCGGATTTCCCAGTTTCAACTTTTATGAAAAAACTTATTCCTGCTAGTTCCCTTTCACCTTCAGTTTATTAACATAAACAAGCCCAGGCTTTCTCACCTTGACCTGACTGTTCCCGGCCTCAGCCCACAGCCCTCCCGGTGCCTGGTTGATGTGCGAACCTGCCACCTTAACACTGCCACCAGTAGAGGGAGTCAATTTGAGAGGAGAACACAAAGACTCGGACTGAGAGACGGTGGCAGGATAATTTACTACGAAACTGATTTGTGTTTTGTTTTCCCTGTTTTTTCCTCGCTTAACCTTACCTCCCTTCCCTTCACTCATCACCACCTCCTTCCCAGCCAGGAGAAAGGACTTTAGACCCCCTCGCCTGGGGAAGCCTGAACTCAGAAGTTCCTTGCAGACAAGTTTCCTGTCAGGCTTTTCTTTGCTGGAAACTGGACCTCCTTGAAAGGATTAACAGTATGGCAGGGTGTGTTTAAAGTCCAGCGCCTTTGGGGACAGCCAGGAGAAAGACAGTCTCTGGACTGGAAAGGAACTGAGGTGGGGGGATCCCTCACGGGGCTGAGGCCCTTCCCAGCTCCATAGCCCCAGGCACCTGGAGGCCAGGCCTCAGAGGAGAAAGTCTGCCTGGGGCACCTCAGGAAAAAATTCCCTGGCACCACAAAAATCTCTGTACCCAAACCTGTGGGCAAGCAGAGGAGCCCTTGCCTTCAGGAGACCTTAGGACCTTGACAACGGAACATCATGGACTCCAAATGGACTGGAGTGGTGAGGAGCTCCTGGAGCCATCTTGGACCATGAGGCAACCCTGAAGACGGAAGCAAGCACACTAGGATGATGGGGCAGAAAGATGGGAACCCAGGTCCGTGATGCTCAGGGAACCCCCACATCTTTCCTGGACCTTCCATTTCAGACCTCGTGGACAACAGAGAGAAATAAATATCTACTTTGTTTAAGCCATTTTATTGTCGGCTTTCTGTTTCATGCGGCTTTCCCATGAAGGTTCCAGGTGGACAGTATAACAGGCGGCCTGGAACTTATGGACCGTCTCCCCCATTTCCTACTTCTAGATAGTCTGCAAAACCATCCATAGGAAAGAGTTGAACAAGCCTTGCGGCCAGCTGGAGGAGTGGGCAAAACAAGAGAGGAAGCAGTCTCTCTACGGCCCCTGCCGTGGCTGAAAGGTCCTCCAGCAGAACAGGGGGTCATTTGTGTCCTAAACAGTATAACAGAGAGCCTGCCAGGCAGCGGGGGGAGGGGGACGACTGTCAAAGACATGCCGTGATGGAGGCCTTTTCTTCTCCTTTAACTATTTCCAGTTCTATTCAGGAAGGCTTGGGTTCTCTGTGGACAAAATAATTCTTTTAATTTTTGTTTGTTTTATTACATAAACACAAAGAAATATTTGGAAAAGATATATAAACTTAGAGAATAATGATACAAAAAGAATAACAAAACTTTTTTTTTAACCTGAGACCAATTCCATCTAAAACAATTCAGGCCAACTGTAGCTGGTGATTTTATTGCAATATCCAATGTGGAACACAGTTACTTAACCTACCAACCCTGGCTGAAATCTTTCATAACTGTGATGATAGTGAAGGAAACATGAAAATGGCCAATCTGAGGGATGAAAAGATGGAACTAATTAAGGTGTCTGACATGAAAGAAAAGTCTGAGGATGTTCTTAGGGAAATGCAGAAAGGAGAAACAGCCTACGTGCATCCATGTTAAACTTGTATAAATCTTTCATTGGTTGGCAAAAATTCAAAAGTTTGACATCACAGTGTGTGAGTGAGGCTGAGAGGAAACAGAGTGTCCTATACGTTGCTGGCAGTAGTGCAAATGGCACAAGCCCACGGAACAGAACCTGTAGTATCTACCAATATTAAAAATGCATTTACCCTTTGACCCAGAAATCCCCCTTATGGGAATCCATCCTACAGATTTGTCCACAGAAACGCAAACTTGCTTAGGTATAAGGTTAGTTGTTATGGTGTTATTTGTAACAACAACTTATTATATTGTAATATTATCCAAGTGTCCAGCAATAGCGGACTGGTTGAACACGTAACCCTGCTATATTTACCAATGGAATACTATGCAGCTATAAAAAACAAAGAAAAGGCATGAGGAAGAGGTTTATGCTCTCTGATATGGAAGGATATGCAGAATATTCAGTTAAAATTTAAAAACGAAGGAGCAGAATGTATATAATATACTTTTTTGTGTAAGAAAGGAGGAAATAAAAGTATTTATATTGGGGCCAGCCCAGTGGCATAGTGCTTAAGTTCATGCACTCCACTTCAGCGGCCCGGGGTTCGCAGGTTCAGATCCCAGGCACAGACCTAGCACTGCTCGTCAAGCCACACTGTGGCAGCATCCCACATAAAATAGAGGAAGATTGGCACAGAAGTTAGCTTAGGGACAATCTTCCTCAAGCAAAAAGAGGAAGATTGGCAACAGATGTTAGTTCAGGGCCAATCTTGCTCACACACATACAAAAAGAATTTATACTTGCATAAAGAAACATTGGAAGGATAAATAAGGCACTATTATAATAAAAATGGTTACTTATCTGGGCAGTGAAGGAGAACAAAGAGGATGAGGATGTGGCAGGGATATTTCTTATGTACCTGTGGATATCGTTTTCACTTTGAGCTACACAAATGTAATCTCTACTAAAAACATTTCCTGAAACTAATATAATGTTATATGTTGATTATATCTCAATAAAATAAGTAAACAATTTTTTAAAAATAAAAAATTTTAGGGGGCCACCTGGTAGCATAGCGGTTAAGTTTGCATGTTGCACTTTGGTGGCCTGGGGTTTGCCGGTTTGGATCCTGGGTGCTGACCTACACACCACTTGTCAAGCCATGCTGTGGCAGGCGTCCCACATAAAATAGAAGAAGATGGGCATGGATGTTAGCTCAGGGCCAGCCTTCCTCAGCAAAAAGAGGAGGATTGGCAGCAGATGTTAGCTCAGGACTAATCTTCCTTAAAAATAAATTAATTAATTAATTAATAATAAAAAAGAAAGAATTTTTTTAAAATAATGCTGCTTCGAAAGATCATTAAAAAACAAACAAGAAAACTTGCAATTTGGGCCGGCTAGAGTAGTTTGTGGCAAAACTAACGTCACCACAAAAAACTACTAGAAGAGCCAGATGAAACAACGTTTATGATCACCAGAGATCTGAGGATGCAATTCGTACAAAGGAAGTTAAAATTCTAAAGAAGGGAGAACGTACAAAATGCGAGCTAATGATCTGAAGCTGCTTTTTTCCTGGGGGTATTTGCCTACTCTGGGCTCAGGCAAAAAAGGCTGAGAACCTGAGTTTGACTCAGGCAGAGTGCCATGGAGTTAGGGTGACAAAACTGGAGCTATAACAGGTCTCAAAATCCCAGTATCCCCTCAAGACATTTGCCAAATTTTGAAGGTACATAGGGCTGGGGGCAGAAATCTCTGAAAAACTGTTTCCAGGGTCTTTCAGATCTTTGAATACTACAGATTAGAGTTAGGGACCCACCAGGGGAAGGATTCCCAGTGAATAGACTATGGTTTTAGTTGAAAGCCTTGTAGATCCATACCCTCGGAACAAGGACAAACAGAGGTAGACTACAGCAGTAAAAACTAGCTAAATAAATAACCGCAATTCTTCCTTCGCACAGCCATGTCACCAATGGGACCAATGTGGTGAGCTTCCACTCTCCTTAGCAGAGGAAAAGGTGAACACTCTGTAGTGGGAGACGTCATCATCTGGATAAGCCACAGTTTTTATAAACAATGTTTAATATTAAATCAAAATCAGTAGGCATGGCAAGAGATACGACCATAAGAATGAAAACCAAGAGAAAAACGGGCAATAAAAACAGACACACAAGTGATCCAAATATTGCTTGGTTAGACAGGGGCTTTAAAAGAACTATGATTAATAGTTTCACAGAAATAGAGGAAAAGATGGAAAAACTATGTTAAAATTTTCACCACAAAACTGAATTTTATAAAACAATCAAATGCAAATTCAGGAATAAAAAAATAAATCTGATGTTAAAAACTCAATAGGGGCCAGCCCCGTGGCCGAGTGGTTAAGTTCGGGTGCTCCGCTGCAGCGGCCCAGGGTTCAGATCCTGGGCGCAGACATGGCACTGCTCGTCAGGTCATGTTGAGGCGGCATCCCATATGCCACAACTAGAAGGACCCACAACTAAGATATACAACTATGTATGGGGGGTTTGGGGAGATAAAGCAGAAAAAAAAAAAAGATAGGCAACAGTTGTTAGCTCAGGTGCCAATCTTTTTTTTTTTTTAAGATTTTATTTTTTCCTTTTTATCCCCAAAGCCCCCCCGGTACATAGTTGTGTATTCTTCGTTGTGGGTTCTTCTAGTTGTGGCATGTGGGACGCTGCCTCAGCGTGGTCTGATGAGCAGTGCCATGTCTGCGCCCAGGATTCGAACCAACGAAACACTGGGCCGCCTGCAGCGGAGCACGCAAACTTAACCACTCGGCCACGGGGCCAGCCCCGCTCAGGTGCCAATCTTAAAAAAAAAAAAAAACTCAATAGATAGGTTAGTAATGAGTTAGAAATAGCAGAAAGCACAATTGGTGAACCGGGAAGACAGACCAATTTCTGAACAGAAACAGAGCGAGGAAAAAAAAGGAAAAATCCAGGAAAAATTTGATAGGGAAAAAGATTAGAATTTTTAAGAATCCATATGATTTTTAACATCAAATAAATACAGAGAGCAGATATTCAGTAAGCAAGAAATAAGGGACACGCATCAAAAATAGTTGAGTTTTGGGTCTGGCCCCGTGGCTGAGTGGTTAAGTTCACGCACTCCGCTACGGCAGCCCAGGGTTTCGCAGCTTCGGATCCTACGCGAGTACATGGCACCGCTCATCAGGCCACACTGAGGCGGCATCCTACATGCCACAACTAGAAGGACCCATAACTAAAAATATATACAACTATGTACTGGGGGGCTTTGGGGAGAAAAAGGAAAAAAAAATAATTGGGTTTTATTTTTCTGAGCAAGCCCTGCCTCTGTTTCCATGTCCTTCTTTTTGTAAAAAATTAAAAAATAAATTCCAAACCTGGAGATATTTCAGGAAAATCCTGCCATGAAAAATGCTAGTATTTAATGGACACAGGCACCCACAATGCAAAAAAAAGAAAGCCATAAATTGTTCCAGATAACTTGAGAATCATGTTATGTTTATTATTTTTGGTTATGAAATGTCCATGAAATGTCACATTCCTTATTTTTTCTCAATCAAATGGAATCTGCTCTGTGCCCCAACCTGCCCAACTGGGAGGAAATTCAACCCTAGTCGTTAGCGGTGCTCCCTCCTTCCTCCGTGAGATTAAAAAATATCAGGGGCTGAGGCAGTGCCAGAAAACCTGAGAGCAAGGCCGGGTCCTCAGTAACCATTGGCAGCTGTCTTGGCCGGCGTGGGCTGCAGCAAAATGCCACAGACTGGGCGGCTTAAACAGCAAACGTTTCTCTCACAGTTCTGTGGGCTGGAGATCCAAGATCAGGGTGCCGGCTGGAGATCCAAGATCAGGGTGCTGGCAGATGCAGAGTCTGGTGGGAACCCCCTTCCTGGTTTGCAGGTGGCCGCCTTCTCGCTGTATCCTCACATGGCCGAGAGAGGGCGCTCTGGTCTCTTCCTCTTCTTATAGGGGCACTATTTCTATATGGTATTTCCACCCTCATAACCTAAACCTAATTATCTCCCAACCGCCCTACCTCCAAACGCTATCGCACTGGGGATTAGGGATTCAACATAGGAATTTTAGGGTGACACAAACATTCCGTCCACAGCAGTCGCCATTGTTTCTCTTGCTCCCTCTGCTTTCAGAGGCTGCTGTCGAGCCCTAGAGTCCTTGAGTCAACCCAGCACTGTCCCTCACACATGTCCACGTCACTGACAGCAGTCTCCCTGGGGGGCCCTGGCCTATGTGCCTCCACTGGAAGAAATGGTGCCCAGCCTCTCTGGGCATTCTTTAGAGCTTCCCCAGCCTGGGCGTGCCCTGGGCAAAATTAGGGGCCCGAGTGTCCACCACTGGTGGGAGAAAAGCACCCAATTTCCAGATCCCGGAGAATCTCAACCCCAGCTCAGCACACACCCCCAGCCCACTTCTGTCTCTCTCAGCCTAGGTGTTTGCACATAATCCAAATGCCAACACCCACCCACCCTCTCCACACACAAAAAAGAAGCTCAAAATTGAGAACAAAAAGCTTTACAACTTTCTCAGTGAGGAAAATATACATAGAGCAACAAAAACAAACAAAAAAGAATTCCACGTAATAAATTATCCTGCCACAAGCCTGGCAGCTTAGATGAATTCTAATGGAATGAAGAGCTGGCAGATACTGTAGCCACAATTTGGCAAAGTGAGTTGAGGAGATGGATTCTTACAAAGCCAAGATGCTGCTCCTCACAGGATGGAGGTTCTGGTCCAGGTAACGATTCCACTGTTCCAGTTACCTACTGCTGTAACAACTACTCCACACCTAGTGGCTTATTTTTTATTTTTTATCTTATTATTATTTTTATTTTATTTTATTTTATTTTTTGAGGAAGATAAGCCCTGAGCTAACTACTGCCAATCTTCCTCTTTTTGCTGAGGAAGCCTGGCCCTGAGCTAACATCCATGCCCATCTTCCTCTACTTTATACGTGGGACGCCTACCACAGCACAGCTTTTGCCAAGCGCTGCCATGCCCGCACCGGGATCCCAACCAGCGAACCCCAGACCGCCGAGAAGCGGTACATGCGCACTTAACTGCTGCGCCACTGGGCTGGCCCCCTAGTGGCTTAAAACAACAACGATTGCTTCATAGCTCACGATTTTGTCCACCAGTTAGGCAATTCTTCTATTCTTCTTGATGTTGACTGAAGTCACTGGGCGCCATCAGTTGGCAGACGGGCTGGTCCAGAGTTTCCAAGACAGCTTCCCTCACATTTCTGTCTCCTTGGTGGACAGCTGGGCTCTGCCGATGGTTGACCAGAGTGCTACCCATGGCTGCTCCAGCATGCAGACTCAGGGAATTTGGACTTTTTGCATTGCAGTGAAGGGCTCCCAGAGAGTCCTCTAAGAGACAGGAAGTGGAAGTTGCCTAGGCCTGGAAACTAGCGCAGCATCACTTCCACCAATCTTTGTTGATCAAAAAGCCACAGAACCCACCCAGATTCAAGGGGATCCCACCTCTCAATGGGACAAGTAGCAAAGGATTTGTGGCCATCCTTAATCTCTCACAGTGGACAGGAGTAGTCCCCTTCCTCCAGGTGATTCTGAGTGAGTTGAGGCCTGCCTCATTAACAGCCCAGAAACTTGGGCTCCGGAGAAGATGCCAAGAAGGCCTCACACTTCATCGACTGTGTCTGCCTGGATTATGTGAGCAACGCACAAGCCTTACTGCTAGATTTGCAAGTGCTGATGCTCATAGAGTCCAGCTAGTATTTTATGAAGGAGGCAGCAGATTTGGGGCTCTCAATAACACACACCCACTTAATCCATTTCAGTTTTTGCAGGAGCTGAAAAACGCATGAGATTCAAGAAGCCATTCGAGGTGATCAAAAAGATCGATTCGAGGAAGATGTCAGGAATGAAAGAGCAGAAAATCCTTCATGATTTGAGTTCTGCCCCTCCTCCCCTCCTTTTGACGAGATGAGATAAGAACGAAGATTCTACGAGGAGGGCACAGACCATGGTGGGCACTGAGATGACAGAAGACCACCCCCACCTCCTCACTCCATTCTGCCGTCTCATATTTCACACTTTAATGTTTTATATAAACGTAACATACATACAGAAAAGCACGTGAATCATAAGTGTACCACGCAGTGAACTTTCACACGTGGAGCCCATCCATGCAACCAGCACCTAGATCAAGGAACAGAACATTCCCAGGACGCCAGGGGCCTCAATCATGTCCCCTTTTAGTCGCTATCCTTCCCAAAGGAAGGACTCCCCTGACTTCTACAGTTTTGCCTGGACTTGAGCTTTGTATAAATGGAATCATACAATATGCTCTTCTTTCACTTGACCTTGTGTCTGCAGATTCACCTGCACGGTCACATTTCGCTGTAAGATGATTCATCCTCGTCGCTGAGAAGTATCCCACTGTATGAACCTGCTGCGATTTTTCTTCCCATTCTCCTGTGGAAGGATGTTGGGGCAGTTTCCGGTTTAGGCTGCCGCGTGTTCCTGGTGGACTCGGTGCCTCTCTGTCGGGAGCACCTCTGCTCCTCTTGCCTCTCGCTGAGTCACAGGACATGGCTGTGAGGCCGTCTGAGGTCTGGCTAGGCTGGCAGCACCACATGGTGCTTCCTTCTCACAGGCTCCAGGCCATCAGGGCTCAAGGAACCAAGACAGAGGTCCCCCTCCAATCCCACAAGCCTGCCTGCCGTTTCTGCCCCCTCCCCGAGCTTAGCCCAAGACCCCTTTCTCTAGGACCCACAAATGTCCACAGCCTCATTACGTCCCCTCTGCCCCTCCAGTCCTAGGGAACCCCTTTCAGTTGGGGGGGAGGTTGCCCCTAGTCTCCACTTCTCCTAAATGCTGGGTTTCTGCTGTGAATCCTTTCATTCCCCTCAAGGGTCTAGTGTTTGATTCTTGGGAGCCACACGAGGATCAGCAGGTCCTGCCTCCGCCCTCTCTCTCCATTTGGATCCCTCCTTCCTCCCATCTCTTGCTTACAACATGGGCAGCACTAGGTTGAACATGGTACTTTTTCTAGAAGAGCTTGGCATTTCCTCAGCCTCCAACAGAGAATAACAAGGCCCCACGACCCTGAAATTCTTTCATGTTTACTCGACAGCTTCTAACGGCATCACCCCCAGTGTTCTGACCCAGGCAGGGAGCTTGCAGCGCTTTACAGGGAGCCAGAGCATGGCGGTGTTTGTGCAGTTCAAGCTGGAGAGGTGCCCTTGACCCTGCCTTGCCCTGCTCAGCCTTTCTGCCAACCCCACCCTGCTCTCTGCTCCCAATTCGTCTCTTGTACATCTGAAGCCAGGTCAGCTACCTCCCTTCCTCAGATGTGACCGCACTCTCTCCTCGCCCAGGCAGTGTCGTCCCTGGGCACTCTCTGAACAGCGTACCACCTGCAGCCCCTCCCTGAGCTCTCTTTAAACAGTGCACCACCTGCAGCCTCACCCCTGGTCTCTAGAACACCTGGTAAGAGCAGGAAGGATTTGCAGGTAGCCAGGGGTCTCTATCCCAGTGAAGGTGCCTGCTGGAGAGCAGTGTGGTCAATCTAGATGCCCGACACACTGACACACTGAATCCACCTCCCACACCCTCTCCCCCCACTACCTGGGTCTCTAAAGCTTCAGGACAACCTCGTGACCTTGATCCCCAGGTGAGGCTGACAGAGCAGCATTTGGGGAATGAAGACACACCGCTTTCGTTTCTCTCTAACCCAAACTGTAATGTGTTACTGCAACGTCACAAAACTACAGTCCTAACCACATCTGAAGTGCCATGGAGCCTGAATTATGGCGCTGGTTAAGTTGAATACATAAATTAGGAAAATGGAGGTATGGTTCAATACTGTAATTATATAAAAACTAAATCATATAAAAAATAATCATCTAAGGGGCCAGCCCCGTGGCCGAGTGGTTAAGTTTGCATGCTCTGCTTCGGCAGCCCAAGGATTCGCTGGTTCGGATCCTGGGTGCAGACATGGCACCGCTCATCAGGCCATGCTGAGCAGCGTCCCATATAGCACAACCAGAAGGACCTACAACTAGAATATACAACTGTGTACTGGGGGGCTTTGGGGAGAAGAAAAAGAAGAAATAAAAAAGAGATTGGCAACAGATGTTAGCTCAGGTCCGAATTTTTAGAGAAAAAAATAATCATATAAAAACTAAGTCAATAATCATATAAAAACCAAGCGCACACACTCTGGAAGGCTGAATGGAGACCCACACAGGCTAGATGTGGAAAGGGCTCCCCCTGGTGGGATTACAAGAGATTCCCCATGGAACTGCAAGGCCCAGCTCAGGCCAACAGCCTAAGCAAAACAATCTGCCATCACAGGCAGGACCGGAAGACTCATGGGCTGCAGGGCCAAGTCAAGCCTCCTGGCATTCTCTGTCCTGAGATGACGCCCAGTTCCAGGAAGAACTAGCTTCTGGGACAAACTTGCACCGGCGCCCCAAGAGACAGTCTGGCCAAGCGGGTAGCCTAGTGTATGTGACTGGTGCTAGGGAAGCCAGCCAGCATCTGCTCCTCAGCCTCACGGGGCCAATCACAGGCGGTGCCCATGGCACAGGGAGCCAGGGCCTCTGGGAGAGGCAGAGACTTCCTCTCACTGCCCCTGAACTCATAGCCAAGAGGGCACTGGAGCAGGAGGCCTGGTTCTGTTTATATTGCAAAGGAGGCACCCACCGCTTTATATGCAGGTCCCTGTTTAGATCACCTTGTCTGTGCCCCTGAGAAATATCCTAGTGGAGCAGGAGAGGGGGAAGGAGCTGGGGCCATGCGTGTGCCCTGCCTCCCACAGGAAGCAACTGGGAATCCCCTGCTGACCCAGGCAGGGTGCATTTGGAATATTGGACAATTTACTCACTAGCTCCTAAGAACTCAGCTGCACCCCATCTGCATCTGAGCTGTCCTAGACACCATCATTCAAATTCTGGGGGGATCTCATGACATGTGACACTTCTGGTTGTCTGTCCAGAGACCATGTTAAGCTTCGGTGACTGCTCTCATATACTCCCTGGTGCTGGATCTCGCCTGGCTTGAGACTTCTGATGAAATGCTGGTGTGAACTCCCAAGCAGAAACCTTCCTCTTGTCCTAGAGCTGCCACCCTAGGGCTCCTCCCACGTGTCCCCACATTGGGTGGGGGACAGCACCGCTTCCTCCATTCTCATCTCTGATAACTGCTGTAGGCTTCCTACCTGATCCAGCCTGGAGAAAGCTATCAGAATATGATTGGAGAATCTTCTTAGAGTAGAAAGCTGCCATGAATAAACAGAAAGACACAGAAACATGAATGAAACAGAATAGATAGCCCTGAGGCTTCCAATGCAGAGCAATGATAGATAAAATAGGAGAGAAAATCAAAAATCAGTGTTCAACAAGGGGAGAATGTCCCCATGAATAGTCCTAGAAATGGAATATAAATGCAAAATATGATCAGGGCTGAAGCTGTGGCCTGTTGGGCTCTGGGTCTGGATACAGTCAAAGGCAACTGGGAATTCACACCCTGTCTAGTAATGAGAAAGAATTAAATTGTCCGCTTGAGGTGGGAGACCAGAGCCGTGTTCACTACTCAAAAATCCAGGGGCTGCGATTGGCCTCTCTCCACCTTCTTCAAAAAAATAGACTGAAAACCAATAGTACCAGAACAAAAAAAAAAAGACTGAAATAAGTTGCTACTGACTTTGCCTGGGACTGCGGCCCAGGGAGGCCTGTGGATACCAAAACGGGGCTGCACGTAGGCTTCACCCAGCCTCCTGCTGCCACGGGGCTGGAGCTGAGTCATCCCCGGGCCATGCCAGGGCAGGAGCCCTGGCTGCCAGATAAGACTTCACTCTGGACAGGGCCCCAGGGAGGCCAACCGCTCCGTCATTGGACAGTGAGGAGTGAGGAACCAGAGAAGGGAGACGGAGAGAGAAAACCTGGAAATGAACCTGGAGACTAAAGTTCCACAATACACAAAATCACTGAGAAAGACAGCTAGAACATCAACGCTCTAGTGACAGATTCATGCAGATGAAGGGAAAAGAATAGAACAGCCAGAAAGAGACTTCAGGATCCTGAAAAAGATGACTTAATGTTAAAAAAATAAGTGATTATGAAATAAAAACCAGCAGAAGAGTGCCATTACAAAACCATGGAATAAAAAATATAATTTGATAAAAGATTTGGGACAAATAATTGATTATTTGGAAAAATATATATACATGTAAAACACTTAATATACAAAAAAAAATACAAATATTTTTCTTTTTTTTTTTTAAGATTTTATTTTTCCTTTTTCTCCCCAACGCCCCCCGGTACACAGTTATATATTCTTAGTTGTGTGTCCTTCTAGTTGTGGCATGTGGGACGCTGCCTCAGCGTGGTTTGATGAGCAGTGCCATGTCCACGCCCAGGATCCGAACCAACGAAACACTGGGCCGCCTGCGGCAGAGCGCACAAACTTAACCACTCGGCCACGGGGCCAGCCCCACAAATATTTTTCTAATCTCTGAAAAAGAAAGAATGTTCTAAGCTGGCTGAAAGAAAAAATGGGCTGACAAAAGAAAGGAGTAGACTGATAGATTTAACCACAAAAAAAAGGTTTAATTTTTTTTAGTTAATGGAAAAAAAAATAAAAAGCAAACAAATAAATCTTGAAAATATCCACCATTTTGTAGTTAAGGGTACAGGCTCTGAATCCAGACTGCCATGGCCAAGTGGTTAAGCTCACGTGCCCTGCTTCCACGGCCCACGGTTTTGCTGGTTCAGATCCTGGGCGTGGCCACGACACCACTCATCAGACTACGCTGAGGTGGCATCCCACATGCCACAACTAGAAGAACCTGCAACTAATAATGTACAACTATGTACTGGGGGGATTTGGGGAGAAAAAGCAGGAAAAAAAAAGAAAAAAACAAAAGAAGATTGGCAACAGTTCTTAGCTCAGGTGCCAATCTTTGAAAAGAAAAAAAAGAAAGTACTCAATAGCTGTCTCTATTTTATGTTGTACCATGTGAGAAATTCAGATGAAAACAATTCACAACAGAGAAACCATAACTAATTAACAAGTATAGTAAAAAATTCAACTTCACTAATAATGAAGGAAAATGTAATTTAATTTTTACCTTTCTGGTTGGTAAAGACTGTTAAAATGACAACTGAGTATTCCTTCTCTATCCATGGGGGTCATCTTCCTAAAAATCTTCTTGAATGTGTAGGGGAGGAAGACATTTCCTCTACCCTCTCTGGATTCGTCTGGCCAGAGAACAAATTAAATTCACATGAGACAGAATAGCAGCAGAAAATTAAACAAAGCTTTATAACATGCATACATGGGAGAGGTCAGGCAAGCGGAGCAACTCGCCAAAATGGCTGAAGTCCCCACCTTAAATATCATCTTCAGCTAACAACAAAGGAGGATGTTGGGGGTGGAGGGGGAGTCGATCATGGGAGATTACCACACAAGTACAGTAAACAAATGAAGATTTAAGTCCTTGCCTTTGGCATTGATTAAGAGTTTCTAGAGATAAGGTCATCCCCCTCTTCTTCCTGGTACAGAGAGGGAGGCACCTTTACAGATGGAGATTTCCTTTACAATGTAAATGTCTCCTAACAAAGGGCAAACAAGTTCCACCCCTCAGTTGCTTTCCTGTCTGCAGTTTATTAAAAGCAACGAGCCCCAAATAATCCTCATGCCAAAGAGACATATCTTGGGGTGGCCAATTCCAGGCCCCCACAAATGAAAACATTGTGATAAAGGAACTTAGGACTTAATACAAACTTATGGGTAGGGGAGATCAAAATCTTTAGTAAACATATGCTTTCTTTTTCTTTTCTTTCCTTTTCTTTTCTTTTCTTTTCTTTTCTTTTTTTTTTTTTTTTTTGGTGAGGAAGATTGGGACAGATCTATTTTGTGTGTATCAAGCCACAGCATGGCTTGATAAGCAGTGTGTAGGTCCATACCTGGGATCTGAACCCACAAACCCCAGGCTGCTGATGCAGAGCATGCAAACTTAACCACTACAACACCAGGTTGGCCCCTAGTAAACCTATGTTTTAAACTATGTTTCACCTCACACCCATTAGGATGGCTACTATCAAAACAGAAGATAACAAGTGATGGTGAGGATATGGAGAAATTAGAACACGTGTACTGTCGGTGGGAATATAAAATGGTAGAGCCACTATGGAAAACAGTGTGGTCATTCCTCAAGAGATTAAAAATAGAACTGCCTTATGATCCAGCAATTCCATTTCTGGGTATATACCCAAAATAATTAAAAGCAGCGTCTCCAAGAGATATTTATATACCCATCTTCGTAGCAGCATTATTCACAATAACCGAAAGATGGGAGCAACACAATTGCCCATCGAGGGATGAACGAATAAACAAAATGTGTTACATACATACAAAAGAATATTATTCAGCTTTAAAAAGAAAGGATACTCTCTAACACGTGTTACAGCAGGGATGAACCTTGAGGATTATTATGCTAAGTGAAATAAACCAGCCACGAAAAGACAAATACCGGAAGATTCCACTTGACCACCTATTCCACACAGGTAGTCAAATTTGTAGAGACCGAAAGTAGCATGGTAATTGCCAGGGCCTGGGGGAATGGGCAGCTGTTATTAACGGGGACAGAGTTTCAGTTCTGCAACATGAAAAGAGTTCTGGAGATGGGCTGCACAACAGTGTGAATGTACTTAACACTACTGAACTGTGCAATTAAAAATGGTTAAGATGATAAATTATATGGGTTTAACCACAGTTAAAAAATTTTTTTTTAATTTTTTTTTTTATGTTTAAAAAATATTCTGGGGGCTAGCTCCGTGGCCGGGTGGTTAATTTCAACGCTCCGCTTCAGCGACCCAGGGTTTCGCCGGTTCGGATCCTGGGTGAGGACATGGCACTGCTCATCAGGCCATGCTGAGGCGGCGTCCCACATGCCACAACCAGAAAGGCTTACAACTAGAATGTACAACTATGTCCTGGGGGGCTTTGGGGAGAAGAAGATTAAAAAAAAAAAAGGATTGTCAACAGATGTTAGCTCAGGTGCCAATCTAAAAAAAAAAAAAATCTTTATTTTTACTAAAATGAACTCATAAAGAGATTATCAGTTTTACAAAACTTAGATTGGTAACTGCTTACCCAACAATAATTGTCCATTAACCTTCCCCTACAGGAGAGCAGCCTAGGAAGGACCCCCTCTCCTGCAGTTTCAATGAGGTGTTTGTAAATGAGTTCTAGTTTATTACTACTAATGGACCCATGAAGAAGGATTTTGGTGTTTGTTTGCATACGGTTCTCCATCCAAACACTCAGCACCTTTCCAGTTATCAGTGGGAATATGTAATGTATTGCAATTATGCAATGTAGTTATGAAACAGAGAAGAAAGTGTGGTCCAGGCAGCATGTGCTAGGGTACATCATGGCTGGGAGAGAAGCTTGTACACTGTCCTGCCATGAGCCAGCTGTCCCAGCCCAGGGATTCTGATTGGCTGGATCTGGGGTGTGGCCCCAGCACATGTGTTTAGAAAGCACTGCTCTGCTCCAGGGAGACCTGGCTTCTACTTGCGCTCCTCCACCAACTCGCAGTTCAGCCATAGATGAGGCTTTTGGTTTCCTTGGTTTTATTTTCTCCTTTTGCGATAAAATGGAAGAGCTGGACGAATAAAGCAGGGTCCTCCTTCTATGACAAGACTACATGTGGGGAAAGAACACAGGCCTTAGGGTCAGGCTACTGGAACTGGTGTTCTCTCCAGAACATTCGTCCTCTCCCTCACCCTTGGATCGGGCCTTCCAACCCTGAAATCTGTCTCCCATCTGTCCCCACCTGCCCCCCCTGGTGGCTGTCTTAATTCAAATGCTCGTCTCCACTTGCTAGAGTTTCAACAGCCTCCCAATTGTTCTTCTTGACACCAATCTCCATCCTCTGCAACCCATTCTCGCACTGCCTTCTGGAATGCCTCTCTCACTGTGGGTGAAATCTCCCGCTTGTCATAAGGGTGTGTTTGTTCTGCCTTGTACACCAGTTGTTTCATTAGATCACCAATATCCTGGCAATCACCAGGGAGCAATTTACATTTTTGCAACATAGTTTCCATTAGGCTGCTTTCTCCTCTTTCTTCAGGGAACCCTCCATGTTTTCCTTTGTATAAGAACTAAGCCAGGATGTTATCATGAAGATTTGTCATCCGATTTATTCCTCACAATCAACAAAGTTTTAAAGGAACTCTGCTTTGTCCCCATCCACACATCCCGGCACTGGGTGTTCCCTGGGGCCTCAAAGTGCCTCTCCTGGGATTTCCATCTTGTCCCTGTGGGGCTAAAAACCAAAATTAGAAAGGTCCTGGGAGGCTGGAACTCTGCTTCATTTACTGTTTATCCCCAACTCCTACACGGTGCCCGGGATATTTATTGAATGAATGAATCCATCCATCTAAGATAAATATCAGAAAAAGTCCTTTAAAATTCCCCAGGGTCAAAAATGTACAGAAGCACAAAACAAGCACTGAATGTTTTTACTTGTCTCCATTCCTCTCTTACCGTAACCGCTCTCGTGCCTCCTCCTCCCACCCTCTCAGCCTCAAAGACCTGGAGCCGGCTCCCAGGCCCTCGGGGCTCGGACTCCAAATCCCAAAAGCATCAAACCATATCCAGATGTCACCAAAAGGGACAGGCTAATACACAAGGATCAATTCTATCCCTCCTCAGACTCCCACAGGACAGGCAGCACCTCTCTTCACAAAATGGAATGCATGTTTTAGTCCACTAATGTGAATATTACAATAATTCCTCATGGACCTCTTCGTCCACTCAGAGACTCAATGGCTCAATAGGGAGGAGTTCATAGCAAGGGGAAGCACATGTCGGATGCAGGTCAAGACAAGCCGACTTCCAATTTGTAATTGCAGGCGGCAGGGAAGAAAAATCCAGGACTAAACAGGGTCAGGAGGCCCATCTTGGAATTTTAAGGTTAAGCAAGGGATTTGTCTGTCTCTTAATGGTGAGAAAGCCATATTGAAATACCAACTGTCACTCAGAACAAACACGTGAAATGTGCTTTCTCATGGGCATTGTCAGCACTAATTATCTCATGTTTCATTGGGTTTTTTAGAACAGCAGTGCTTTTCTTTTTAACACACTCAGGTATGCCATCTGGTGGCCAAATAAATTAGAAGCTCACAATTACTCTGTTGGGCTCGAGCAGGGACTTTGCCATTGCAGAAGGTATGAGTGCATCCTTTTTTAGAGATATTCCGTTTCCTCCTTTTCTTTTCCCCCATTTTCCCATTAGGATCCATCGCTCACTCCATAAGGAGTGCCATGGCATTGAACTTGCTGCTGTCTGGATCCCTACAGGGAAAGATGAGGAAGTTTGGTCTTAGTAGGAGGTGAAACTGGTTATGTTGAAAGGAAAAAGGACGAGTTAGGGGTTGGGTCCCTTGCTCGGGGCCATGATAGAGGGAGAGCGGAATCCTTTGAGTGCTTCCAGCTTCTCAAGGAGAAGCACAGTATTTGAATGCAAATGGGTGAAACGACTCTTGGTAAATGAACCCAGCACCTGAAAAAGCACGTTCAAGAAAGCATAACTGCTCTAAATGTGTTCAGACCTCCTGGTCTGAATGGATTACATGCCAGAGTACCAAAAAAATTAACTAAGAGTATCACCAAGTCACCGCCAACAATCCTTGAGGAACTGTGGAGAGGCAGAGACAGATGCTAGAAGGCTGGAGGGCAGGTAGCTCTATCTTCCAAAGATGGAAAAAAGATTAATGTTGAAAACTACAAATCAGTGGCCTTGACAATGACCTTAGGCAAAAATCCTCAAATGAGATATACAAAGGTGTTTTGTGAGCCCTCAGGAGAAGTAAATGTGGCCACCAGGGGCGCATGGGGACTCAGCAAGGGCAGGTCATGCCAGAGTGTCCTCTTTTCATGTTCTCCTGTTGGGGTTATAGACTGATAGAAAGGGGCAGTTCAGTAGATCAAAGGTCTGCATTGGACTAAAGCATTTCATGACATCTCAAATTATGTCCTACTGGAACAGATGGAGAAATATGGAATAGGTACTTCTACAGTCAGAAGAAATTGAAACTGATTAAATGACAGTATCCCAAGGTTCCTGAAAGTTCTCACCTCAGTCTTGCCCTGTTCAATATTTGTACCATGTCTTGTATGTTATATAAAGTGTGTGTTTAGCAAATATGTGGATGGCACAGAGTTTAAAGAAATAGAAAATGTACTGTATTCCAGAATCAGACCAAACAGATTCTAATAGGACAAAGTGGGTCTTTCCCCCTCTATCCCAGATCCCACTCTCTAGTTTAATGGGTCTTGCCCAAGGTTTCTCCTTGGTTTACAGCTGTGCTACAACCTGCCCTACTTCCCCAAATCCTCTCACTGTGGGGGAAAGCGTCTTATCCATCTTAACCTCAAGGATCCCTCCTTTCATCTTCCCAGTAATTGGTCATCTCCCAGTGCTGGAATTGAAGTCATTGGGCAGTGTTCCTCCTTTCCTTGACCACCCCCCGAAACAATGTAGATCACCCATCAATATGTCCTCAGCCTCAATCTCAGAGACTGGGCACCGTGTCCCTCCTATTCAGGCCAGTGGCTCTTCCTGGCCTTATAAGTCCAGGCTCCCTCTTCTCCCCCAGACCTCACTCTATTAACCATCCTCTTTCTGGCCAGTGTCTTCAAACACCCCATTTCCACTGGCACCTTCCTCTCCTTCCTACTCTTAAAACAAACAAACAAAAAGAAACCCTCATCTTGTTTTTGCTCTCTCCTTTTTCCCTTCTCAATAAAGTCTTCCAAAGACTTGTTCCCACCACTGTCTGTGGGAGATTGGGTTCTCTGAAAGCAGGCCCCATGGTGGAGTTTGGGATGCAAGATGTTAGTTAGGAATCAACACCCTGTGAAAGTCAGGGCGAAGAAGCAGGACAGGGCAGAGGGAGGAGGTGAACTGAGCTGCAGGCCCAGCAAAGCCTCAGATAATACTGTGGCGATCTTGGAGCAAGTATCAGCCATCAGAGCAAACCAAACAGAGCTGAAACAGCCTGGCCTTTATACCCCAGCCCTGGTCAGTCACCCCATGGGGCTGCCCAGAGAGAAGGAGAACCCTGAAGGAGCTGGAGGCTGGTGGTGATGCCACACCTCCGTGTCTACCACACTCTCCTTCCTTCTCATTCCTCTCTGGCACCATGGAAATCCACCTTCCATCTCCAAATCCAGTGGGCACGTTTTGATTCTTATCTTGCAGCAGAAACTCTCTGCTGCATTCGTTGAGGCTTATTCTCTCTCTCTCTCAGAAGTCTCGACTTCCTTGATTATCCACAAAGACTTCCTCTCCTACCTCTTCTTAGCCTCTCTAGCCATCCCTTCCCGGCCTTCTCAGGGGTCTTGTCCTCCACTCCCCCCTAAGTGTTGGGACTCCATCCTCAGTCCATCTTCTGCTTCTTCATGCCCTCCCAGGTGGTCTTGCCCACTGTCAGGGCTTTAATTCCCATTCACACGCCAATGACTCTGAAACCTACTCTCCAGCCCGCTCTCCCCCTCCTCAGCTTCTGATTCTCCTGTCTAATTGGTTGCTAGACATCTCCATGCTGACACTGTCAGAACAGAGGAGTTCTGCTTCTCCTTGCCCATCGTTTCCCCACCCTGAAGAAGGCTCTTTTTCCAATGCAAAAATTGAGGGACCCTCTGAATATGCTCTGTCAGGATTCTTTCTCTAGGCAGCTAACCTTGCTCCGTCCTGCTTGGGCGTGTGTATGACAGCACTCTGAACAGCAAGGACTCTGCATATGGAAACTTGCATCACTGACATATAAGTAGCTGATGCTGGGTGCTGAGGCCAAAAGAATATTCATCACCTCTCCCCTAATCACACCCACTACTTACCTAACCAGGTGTGAACCTCTGACTCAGTGGATCCTCAGGAAAGGCTTATTCAGAATTTCCTTGTTCCAGGTGATGAGAGACAGAGATTTCTTTTATAGCTGGTGTGTCTCCTGAAGAAAAGAGTTCTCTGAGCAGGTGGTTTTTAGCTACATCTTTTATTTCTAGCCCTATACCCACGTGGGAAAGCCCTACAGAGGTGGCATTTATTCAAGGAAAATGATCTCCACTTTGTTTAAAGGTATCGTGCTTGGTGCATATCTGTCTTCTCTTCCCAGGTTGGAATTTCCAGTTGGATTCAATGAGTACTTATTAAGCATGTACAATGTGCCAAGGGCAGGGCGGAGTACAAGACAATTCCTGCCTTCAGGAACCTAAAGGGTGGTGCAAGGAATAAGGCTAATGCCAGCACATGCCAGTTTGCTGATGATCACAGAAGCATAGAAACTAAGTGCTGTGGGCTTCCGGAGAAGAGAAACATCTCCATCCAGGTTGGCTTCACAAAGGCATCTGAGACAGACCTTGAAGTATAGATCAGATTTCAGGGAGTGAGCATGTGACAAAAACAAGCAAGAAATAATGATGACACACAGGAATAGAGAGAAAAGAGTGACAAATGGCAAAAAGCCAGCAGAAGAATATCTCCAAGAATTGCAAAATAAATAAAAAATAATAGTAAGGAAATTATCTCATAGGTAAAGCCAAATGCTGAGACTATAGAAATACCCTGGGAGATAGAGAGAGGCAAGGTCATGGGAGAAAGATTATTAAAATACTATCACTACAAAGAGGTGGGTAGGAGAGGCAACATCACTGCCCCATCAGCCCTTCATTGGCCCAGCTCACACCCGACACCTTCTTGGACTTCCCTTTCTCACCATCATGGGCAGGATGGGTGTTGATGGCTCCAAGACCTCCCCTCTATCCAGCTCCCCAAGGAAGACATGCTCACTAAGAAAGAGATTGCTGCTGTGTTGACCCATTTCTTCTGGTTTAGGAGAATGTTGTCCCTAAGGTTGCCTGAGTGAGTACCTCCACCTATATCAGTTGTAACTAAGTGAGAACCCTCTTTCTAGTTCTCGATCTTAAATGAAGGAAGGGAAGCATCATGAGGACAAGAATGCTCTGGGCCTGGTGAACTCCCAAGGTGTGTTGGGCAGTAAATGTTTCCAATTTGCTTTGGGAAGACCCTGAAAAAACTGAAGAGGAGTGAGGAATACTGATAATAAATTATAATTGCTAATGAGGTTGTGGCTTTTAACACATTATGCCTGCTAGGTAGTTATGATTTCCCAGTTGATGGAAGAGGAAACTGGACCTCAAGGATCCTATGTCCAACTCCCTACACAGAGAAGCAGGGGCTGGATCTGGTTTCCCAGAGGCCTTGGCAAGGCCTGAGGGAGCGGGTAATATGGGCATCTCTTGCATGTATTTATGGATTTTTGCATCTGGGAAGCACTTCGGGGAAGCAACACTGCAAGGCAGAAACACATCAGATGCTGTTTACCATGGCTCCAAACAAAACTACACAGAGAGATGGTGTGCTTGTTTAAGGTTGTGTTTGGCTACGTATGACAAAAGCTCAAAATAATGGCTTAACCAAACAAGACTTTTGCTCATATATCAAGAAAATGAGCAAGCAGTCCAGGGCTGATGAAGCTGCTCAAAGAAGTCACCAAAGATCAATGTCCTACTAGATGTCTTTATGTGTATCTTTCTGCCACATGGGTGCAAGGTGGCTGCTCTGTCTATGGGCATTACACCCACATTTCGGGCAGAAAGGAAGAGGAAATAGTAAAAGGCATGTTCCAACTAAATCTTCTCTTTTTCAATCTGGAAAGCAATTGAATTCCTGAAAACCCCACCAAGCTGACTTCTGCTGATGACTCATTAGCCAAATAGCCATGTGGCCACCCATAGATGGAATAGAGTCTGGGGAAGTGAGTGTTTTTAAGTAGCACATTGACAACCAGACAAGATTGAGGTTCCATTGTTGAGAGAGAAGAGAATAATGGAATTTGAAATGGCAGTCAGCTCTGCCTGCCACAGAATACATCAAGATACGGTACATGGCCAAACGACAAAATGGAGGAGGCTGCTGAGAAAGGACATTCCGAGTTGATGAGGAGGAGGTGATACCTGGGTAATTCTTCATCTGAGGTGCAGGCATCTGCATGGCCTGTTCTCTTGTTCCCATGGGTATGGGCATGAGGCTGATGGGGCAAGAGTGGGTTGTTTCACTTGCCCCAGGTCACTCGGATAGTTAGTAACAAAGCAAAACTTCACACCATTTCCTAACTCCAAGCCTGAGTTATTTCCACTACCCTATACATCTGCAAACCATGTTCAACAGACCCTTGGAGATCCACAGAGGGGCCCCAAGGGGCTTTGACTAGTATTCAGATGGGTACATGGTGAGCAGGGCCCAACTCCTCCAACCTCTTCACTCAGAGAAGTTCCACCTTCATCTTCTTGTTATACAGTGAGCTTCTTTATGAGATTTAACTTGATAAAAGTGCTATATTGTCATTTTTAAAAACCATTCTGCTATATAACAAGTCTGTACTTTGATTATTCAGTGAGCATTTTAAGATAGACCTAATTATTTCATATACTCATAGGTCCTCTGAGTTGGCAGGTGTGGTTAGTGCCCATGGGGATCCAGAAACAGCTCATCCCAGTTTGGCGCCAGCCTCTGAAGACAGCACTCTCTAAAGTGGAATTAAAAGGAGGGAGGCTGAGGCCAGACACCTGCAGAGGTGATTTGAAGGTGAGGAAATAGGCTTGGATATTCCCCAGTGCCCCTCAATGGAGTACAGTATAGGCTCTAACCCATGTGAGCTCAGCTCCATGTCACTCACAGCAGTGTGCCTGGGGAGATGGATTCTTAAGTGACCACAAGGTATTGGTCTGAATTGAAGAATAGAATGGGCCTGTCTTTGGTTTACTTTCATTCAATAATCTGGCATTGATTGCGAAAGGGAGGAAAGATTTTTCCTCTACCCTTCTAGGTTCTTTGGCTGGTCTAACAATTAAATTGACATAACACAGATTAACAGGAGAAAAATAAACTTAATTTCATACATACAGGAGCCTCATAAGAAAATAAGACTGGCAGATAGTCAGGCAGTTGAGGCTTATATGCCATCCTGAGCCTTGCAGAAGTGGGTAGAGGTCTGGAATTTCAAAGAGGAGGAAGACAATTCACAAGAAGTTGGGAAGAGCAGATGTTTGATAAACAAATGTTTGTCATGCCAAGCGGAAACAAGGGGACACAGAGAGGACTTTGAACAATCCGGCCCTGCTGAGTAGCCCCCGACCCCAGCTTCCCACACCTAGCCCATACTCTTTGTCGTTGTCTCTGGTGATAGCTCTCTTCCTGGACCAGGCCCTCTATCTAAATTCTTTCAGGCAGTTAAGGGGGCGGTAAAAAGTTCTTCCTAGTCTTTTGGGGCCTTGTTTCACTTCAGCTCAAAGTAATCCACATGCCAAAGTAGCACATTTTGAGGAGGTTTGTTCTGAATCCCTTCAATTGAATGGAGGAAAGAAGGAAAAGAAAGAGGAGGGCTTTGGTGATGACTCAGTGATCTCCGGGCTTCAGGACATGTCGGGAGAAATCTACTGACCTCCATACAGGAGAGATGGCTGCAGCCAGCCTACAGGGAGACTGTGTGCATTTAAAAAAGACTCCTCCTCAGGGTGAATTAAATAGGAAAAGGCACTTCCTCTGGGCACAGGCAGCCCATTGGCATACAAGCTTGGCAACAAAGGGCGTCTTTTGTGCAAATTAGAAAAAAAGGGTCCCTTCCTCTGGGCAGGCAGCCCATGCCCTATGCCAGAGTGTGAGGCCAAGGGAGCTGAGCCTGGGTGGGAATCCAGCCCCACTTGCCAGCTTTGCTGGAGTTCATAAACAGAGCCCGAGGTGCCCACTTCTCCCTGTGCTTCGGGTTATCTGTTGGGGTGCACAGTCCTGCATTCTACACATCAAGGCATTTTCAGTTCCATACATTAGCCTTGGAAGAGAGGAGGAAGAAGCATGGAGAGTTTCCTCCTGCTTCCCCGTTTTTGTGATGTGTGGACATAGGTCTGTGCATACATGAACACACACATAATCACACATGCATGCACACACACACTCACACACACAAAGTCGGAGGCCTGTTGGGTAGAGCTTAAGCCACTGAATGTTTCAGTAAGAATCATGATGCCTAAAAATAGAACAGTTGGCAGATTAAAGGTGGGGGGTCGTCTTACTACTCACAGTTCCTGAAATTATATCCAATTACATCTTAGAAACTCAACAAATAAACAGTAAGTATGGAATTAAGGAATCACAGTGTGGTGAAGTTCAAGGAAGCTGATATTACTCACAAGAGTAAATAAGTAGAAAGCGTAGGGCATAGGGCCATGGTAAAGAGCTTTGTGTATGATTTCTGGAGCTCCAAGCATCCAAAAAGAGTACATCAGAGAGCCATCTCACAGAGACCCAATAGGAGTGGTCTCCACTCCTCCTTCTAACAGAACCCAAACTTTATTTTGGTTAGAAATATTCCTCTGCTGTAAAAATATTTTTTTTCTCGGTGTCCCATGCAGGTAGGAGTGGCTGTGTGACACAGTTCAAAGAGATGTCAGCCAAAGTAATTAAATGGGACTTTCAGAAAAGTTCTTTTCTGGAGCTGGACTCCACAGGCTTGGGTCCCCCTTTGCCCTTTATCCTCCCACTTCTTCCTGCTTGAAGCATAAACATGATGGTCTGAGCTCCACCAGTCATCTTGAGAGCATTTATTCACTTACTCAAAAAACACTGTTTTCAGTGCTAGAGATTCAGCATGAAGAAAACAAACAAAAATCTCTGCCCTCAGTGAGATTACAGTCTAGAGAGGGGAGACAGATCATAAACAAATAGCTATATAGTATGTCAGAATGTGGTAAGTGTTAAGGAGGGAAATAAATTAAGAAATGATGCAAGGCAGAGTCAGCCCTATAGATGACAGCTCAGGAGGCTGGAGGGAGCCCTGTTCTCACTTGGAGATTTATTTTAAATGCAGAAAAATTAAACCCCTAATTTGTGTATGTCACTATTTCTCAGGTTTCTGTTACTGGCCACCTGAATGCCATCCCCCTAACTGATAATGACCCTAAAAGAAGACTTGGGCATAGCTCAGTAAGTTTCTCAGATCTCATCCATATGAATAAGTTATCAGCCAAATTTCACAAATAGCAAGACAAGTAATACTAGATTCTCAATAAAGTAACTACACTCCTCTTCTATGCACACACACAAAACACTGATGCAAAAACACCATGATTTTTCACAGATCTTTTCTGAAGATTGAAGCTTGAAACAGTTTCAGTAGCGGTCCTGAAGTTATTGAACCTTAACAGTGCATTAAACTTCATGTATGTACTAATCTTCATTCGAACTAAAGGTAGGAGGAGAATATACTACAGAGAGAAAAGAGGTGAGGGGAGAGAAATGAGGGAGGGGGACCTGAGCTGGTCTATAGCAAAGGTTACAAGCTCAGCTGTCTGCAGGGGCAAAGCAGGAAATGCAAATGACATAGCACACTGGGGGTGAGAAAAACAAGGCTACTGTTTTCTCTTTGTTTTCCCACTTTTGGGGTGGGGGGGGAGGAAAAAATACTGCACAAGCTAAACGATAAATGTCAACTGACATTTTCCCTCAGTGTCAGGGAGGCCAAGGGACACTGTGTGGACTCTGATGACCTGAGAGAGACAGCCACCCCCCAGTTTCATCGACTGTTACCAGCAATGAATGTGTACCCCACGATGCCAGATAGTCTTAATTTTTAAAAGCTGGAAATCTGAATTTTTATGTGCAATCTTCCATTTGTAAATGTTTGGAGTGAATTCGATATTTTTGGTAAACATTCTATTAGCAGATTGTATGTTTCCACAGATACCAAGGCAGTAGGCCATCAGTTTGCACCCTCTAGTATGCTGAATGGAGAGGTAAGACACTGTTGCAAAGAAAAGTATAGGGAAAGCAAGGAGCTATCTGAAAGTAGATAAGTTTAGGGGAGGAAGACATTTCCTCTACCCTCTCTGGGTTCATCTGGCCAGAGAACAAATTAAATTCACATGAAACAGAATAGCAGGAGAAAATCAAACAAAGCTTTATAACTTGTATACATGAGAGAGGCTCAGGCAAGCTGAGCAACTCGCCAAAATGGCTGAAGCCCCCACCTTAAATATCATATCTAGCTAAAGACAAAGGAGGATTTTGGGGGTAGAGGGGGAGCCGATCATGGGAGATTACCACACAAGTACAGTAAACAAATGCAGATTTAAGTCCTTGCCTTTGGCATTGATTAAGAGTTTCTAGAGATAAGGTCATCCCTGCCCTGTTCTTCCTGATACAGAGAGGGAGATAACTTTACAGATGGAGATTTCCTTTACAATGTAAATGTCTCCTAACAAAGGGCAAGCTTTGTTAAATTCTACTTTTACTGAAAAGTAAATTCTACTTTTCAGTTGCTTTCCTATCTGCAAAGTAACCAGCCCCAAATAATCCTCATGCCAAAGAGACATATCTTGGGATGGCCAATTCCAGGCCCCCACATAAGGAAGATGGGGAAATGGAAAAGAAAAGACCAAAGACGGTGGGCTAGAAAGAGGAAAAAATAGAAAAAAAATGTTAAAGAATGTGAGTGAGAAGAGATTGGAAGAGAAAGAAGAAGAGAGGAAGAAGGCAAAGAAGATGGCGAACTCATGAAAAGGGGGGAGATTTGAAGAGATAGGGGCACCCAGGAAAGTCCCTAAAACATTTTTCATGTCTAACGCTTTGTTTTTAAGTTGTGCTTGCTTATAGGAACCAAGGCAGAATAGTGCCAGATGGCCAAATGGCAGAACCGTCCAAACCAGAAAGGTCCAAGATGGCCATGGGGTGCCATGTGGAAAAGGTACCACATGCAAGAAGGGAAGATCTATGCATGCTCCAAATGCCCCCAGCCCAAGCGAAGATGAGAAGGTGTTTTAGAGCTTGAGCTTGACCTCCTCCATTCATTGATCAAGGAATAAAGTTTCTACTCTGCTCTTCGGAACCCACTCTTGTTCTATTTGCACAAGCGGCTCCAGGTAAGAGGACCCACTTGCCAATTACCTGTCTCTTAGGGCTCCGTAACAGTAAGAGGTAGTAGGGCTGCTGTAGGAAGAAGGGATTTAGAGTCATTCAATAGAAACAGACAGGAATATGTCATCACGGTGGAGAGAACAGTGGCTCTACATGGTGAAGGAGAAGCCCACAAGTTTCTCAGCCTTTGGCCATCACTTTTTCTTTTCATAGTCAAATAACTCAGGCCCCCACTTTTCTACAAGTGCAGGAAGTCCAGGGCCCTGACCCACAATGTGCTGCTGTTTTCCTAGGCAATTTCACCTCTTCTCCCTTCTCTCACCACCTCCCTGTGGGCATCCAGCTTCTTCAGCCCCACTCTTCCTTTACAAGCTGACACTGAGCTAGGAGTTAGCTCAGCTTCAGCGGAGGCTTGAACCATGGATAGTCAAGAAAGAATTACAGCCCAGAACAGGGGACAAGATAGAATTCCATGTCAGAGATGTCTGTTCTGTAGGGGAGGAAGACATTTCCTCCACCCTCTCTGGGTTCGTCTGGCCAGAGAATGAATTAAGTTCACATGAGACAGAATGGCAGGAGAAAATCAAACAAAGCTTTATAACATGTATACATGGGAGAGGCTCAGGCAAGCTGAGCAACTCACCAAAATGGCTGAAGCCCCCACCTTAAATATCATATCTAGCTAAAGACAAAGGAGGGTGTTGGGGATGGAGGGGGAGTCGATCATGGGAGATTACCACACAAGTACAGTAAACAAATGAAGATTTAAGTCCTTGCCTTTGGCATTGATTAAGAGTTTCTAGAGATAAGGTCATCCCTGCCCTGTTCTTCCTTGTACAGAGAGGGAGGCACCTTTACAGATGGAGATTTCCTTTACAATGTAAATGTCTCCTAACAAAGGGCAAGCAAGTTCCACTCCTCAGAGCCACCTTTTATTAAAAGTAACCAGCCCCAAATAATCCTCATGCCAAAGAGACATATCTTGGGGTGGCCAATGTCAGTCCCCCACAGTTCCGAAAATGATCTCTGCCCCAGGGTACCCCACTCTGGACATTTCTCACCTCTCTGCTCAAGGAAGACACCTTTTCTCTTCATTGTCCTGTGGAGGAGGAAAAATAATCTCTAGGTTCTACCCTTCTAGGTCCTTGGCTAGGACCACCCTGTGCTAAAAGACAGATTAGCAGGAAAAAAACAAACAGAAGTTTCATAACATGTATACCTTCTGCATACAAGTGAGATATGTGGGAAAACTGAGTAACTCCCCGAAATGGCCCAAGCCACCATCTTAACTAACACCTCCAGCTAAAGACAAAGGAAAATTTTGGGGGTGGGGAGTCAGTTTTGGGAGATTACCAGGAAAAGCACAGTAAACCAGGGTAAAGTTATTATGCAGATTTAAGTTGTTGCCTCCTCCATTGATAAGAGTTTCTAGAAATACAGAGTCATCCTTCTCTTCCTGGTATAGTGAGGAAGACACCCTTACAAACAGAGATTTCCCATGTAAATGTAAATGTCTCATACAAAAGGGCAACTTGTACTCAGTTTTCAGAGCTTCTCCTGTTTGCCATTTCTTGAAAATTGTCAACCTAAAATAATCCTTACACCAAAGAGGCATATTTTGGGGTGGCAAATTCTACTCCCCTTCAGTGCTCAGCAATGGAACACCTCTTTGATCAGTCTCTCAGTTCAGACTCTGTCTTAATTTCATCTAATTAAAGGATACAGTGAAGACTTTTCTCCCACATGACAAGAGATTTTCACATTTTGAGGTATATAGGGTGACTATTTGGGTTCAAAACTGATTCAGCTTGAACTAAAGAGGCCTGACTTATGGCCTCTCCAACACACTGTACATCTGCTTTAACCGTTAAAGTAAAGAATGCACTCTCAAGATAAGAACGCATACTTCCCTTCCTACACCCTGTTGGTAACGCTCTATTGGTAACAACCTTATTAGTCCCTTTCCTGACCGCAGGGTCATGTTGACCTGCTAATTTGCAACTGAATACCTCTTTGAAACTTTGATGAAAATGTATCCTGGGTGTGTTTAATGCATGTTCTTTTATCTAAAAAGATATGAAGACTGTACTGAAAACCATTCTTCTCCAGAATGCTTTCTTCCTTTGTGGAAAAGGCCTTCCTGGATTATAATCATCACTCAGGTTCAAGTAAAACTCACTTTATCTCTCTTATCTACAGAATGATTAGTGGTTATTTTATGTCAACACCCCCAAATCTGCCTTTCTTCCCCGTGCCTCCTCTACTCCTGTCCCTTCAGCTCCAACGCACACTCCTTTTCCCCTTTCTTTTTCATCTACTCAATCGTCCAGCAGATATGTAATGTGTCCACCACATTCCAAGCACTGTTTGGCAACTGAATAAAAGATAAGTGAGACAGGGTCTCCCTAGCCACGGAGACTTACAGCCCAGCATGATGACTGCAGAGTCTAGGGCTAACCACGCTGCCCATGTCTGAGCTCAGTGGATCTGGGCAGTGAAGGGGGTGAGCTTAGTCTGCAGGTGGAACAGTGAGCAGAACTACAAGCCCTGTGAACCATTTATTTTGGAGGCCACAGACTTAGGGGTGTTGAGCCTGGAAATTGGTATCATATAGACCCAAATCCTTCCATTTACCAATGGTGTGATCTCATCTCTGAGCCCCTCTTCCCTTTTGGGAATAACAACCATAGCTAACTAACAGGTCAGGATTAGAGGATTGACTGCCTGTAAAGCATTAGGCACAGTACCTGTGTTACCGCACAAAACTGGGGTTCTCTTGCCTGATGCACATAAATTAAAAAACCAATTAATTACAGCATCAGCTTTTGGGGGAGAAATCAGCTTTATTCTGTGAGATCGATCTGCAAGGAGACAGGGGGCGTGTGCCTTCAGACCTGTCTCCCTGATTCAGGATTTGGGGCAAAATGGAAGAGATTAGAGAGGACAGGCTGGCATGAAGAAACGCTGGCAGGATGGGTTTTGATTGGTGGGCTTCAGACATTTATGGTAAGATTTTAAACATTGATGACAGGGTTCTAAACATTTATTACGAGGTCCTCAACTTTTATGATGGAGTTCTAAGCTTTTTGATGAGATTGGGAAGGAAATTTAACACCGGCTCTTCCTGACCCTTCAATTCTGATAGGAGTCCAACTTTCAAGTTCCCATCGGGTCCCACTCCTTGAGTTCTGTGGAAAGGAGGATCTTCGGTTCCTCAGTCATTTCAGATTAGGATTTCCTCTTTTGCACATGCTCCAGCTACGTGACTTTTCGAATTTCCTGAAAGACAATCCTTAATCACTTTCTTGATAAGAGATGATGTCGGTTCAAACTGGCTCTAAATGGGCCCATGGCTACGCCTCCACCTAGTTCCAGAAAATAGCAAGTAGGAACTGGTATCAATGATATGGATCTGCCCTGGGTATTCTGTGAGCACAGAGGAAGAGAGGTTCCAATCTCTGTATTCCACTCCTCGCTCTGCCACCAGTCATCTCCACTTAGAAGGTGAAGGGGAGGGGCCGACCTGGTGGCCTAGTGGCTACACTTGTGCACTCTACTTTGGTGGCCCGGGGTTCACAGGTTAGGATCCTGGGCACAGACGTATACACCGCTCATCAAGCCATGCTGTGGTGTTGTCCCACATACAAAATAGAGGAAGATTGGCACAGATGTTAGCTCAGGGACAATCTTCCTCGAGCAAAAGACAAAGAAAAAGAGGAAGATTGGCAACAGATGTTAGCTCAGGGCCAATCTTCTTCAACAAAAAAAAGACAGAAAGAAAGTGAAGGGGAACAGAACATGCCACCCCAAAGTGTGCCACTTTGGCACGTGGATTACTTTGAGCTGAAGGCAATCAAGATCCAGCAGATTCAGAAAAAGCTTTTTACCTCTCCCTTAACTGCCTAAAAGAATGTAGATAAGGTGCCTGGCCCAGAAGGAGAGCGATTATCAGAGACAACTTTTTTATCTGAAAGGCTTACCTGCATGGCAGGGCCAGCATCTGATGACCAAACCCCTGCTCTTCTACCTTCCTATGAATTGCCCTCCTCCCCTTGGAAGCTCCAGGCCCCTATCCCATTCCTTAGCTCAGGACGGCATATAAGCCTCAATTGCCTGACTGCCTGTGAGTCTCCTGTCTCGGTGGGCTCCCGTAAGTACATAATTAAAATTGTTTTTCTCTTGTTAATCTGTTTTATGTCAATTTAATTATCAGACCTGCCAAAGAACCTAGAAGGGAAAATTTTTCCGCCCCTACAAAATTTGGCACTCCCTTACGTGGAAAACAAGGGCAGCAGGTGGGCGGAAACAGGAAACATGGGTCATCAACGAAAACTGAGCTCCTGAGCGCTCCACACCTGTGAGCTCCCATCCCACCCACCCCCGAGGAAGCCATTCTCTCTCTCCCACCCCACCCCCACCCCCAAGCTGAACTGGGCCCTCCTGGGCATCCGCAGGACCTGCTCCAGCTTGAATCACTCTCTGGACAGGTCTTCAGTCCACTCTTCCTGAAGCTCCAAAGGTCATAACCCACTTGAACCGCTGGAAAAACACTGTGCAGAAATCACAGAGTCCAGGAAAGAAAAAACAGGCAGCAAAATGGAATCACATGCAGGCAGTTGAACGGATGTTTATTTTGGTCCATGTCCATTTTTGGCAAAGTTTTAGAAAAGAATAAAATGTCTAGGAAAAGGTAAGCTGAAGGGAGCAGGGGAAAGGAGCTAGTAATGTCAAATTTGAGACTCTACATGAAACAGGATAAAATTTGATCCATTTATCATAGCATACAAAAGCATAAATTCCATAGAGAATGTAAAAAAAAGAAGTCATATAAGTACCAGGGGAAAAACATGGATGACTTGCTCTATAACTTGGGAGTGAAGATGACTTTCATCATTATAGCTAAAAATCCAGCTGTGATCAAGGGGAAAGACCGATAAATTTGACTACCTAAAAATTGAAAAGTAAAAGTTTTTGTAAGGACAAACATGACCATAAGCAAAATAAAATGACAAACGTGTCCCAGACAAATGGCTGATATCCCTAATATAGAAAGAGTCTTCTAAAGCAGAGGGAAAAGAGCCAACAACTCAATTTAAAAATTGCAAGAGACGTGAACAAACAGATAAAGAAATGTCAAAGTCTCCATATCATATAAAGAGATGGTCCCCTCTGCTTCTAATAAGAAAAATGCAAATCAAAACTAGACTAAGGTAGTACTTTTTAAACCTATCAGATTGGCGAAAATCCAAAAGTTTGTCAACACACTTTGTTGGCAAAGCTATGGGGAAATAGGCATTCTGGCACACTGTGGGTGGGAAAGCAGAATGAGGCAAACCCTATGGAGGAGAATGGTTGGCAACATCTAGCAAATTTACATATGCACTTCCTCTTTGACACAGTGATACCACTTGTTGGAATCTATCCCAAGAAATCACTGACGAAAATATAGAAAAGTGTTCGCATATGGCTATTTATTGAAGCCCTGTTTGTAATAGCAAAAGACTAGAAACAATCTAAATGTCTAACAATAGGGGGCGGGTTGAATTAAATATGCCATACTATGGAGCATAAAAAAAGGCATAAAAAATATCTCTACATGCTGCCATGGAGTGATCACCAGCATAAAGCATTCTGTAGGAAAAGCAAGGTGGAACTGCATGCAAATGTCTCAATTAAAAAATTTTAATTTTCAAAATGAAAACTGGGGAAAACTACATAGCATGCTACTATATAGCTAAGAACAAATAAATACATATGTATTTTTTAACAATGGAAGGATAAGCCAAAAACTTTCTAAAATGGCTCCCTCTGGGGGAAGGAGGAAATAGAGTAGAGGAGATAGCGATAGAAACTAGGTGGGGCTGGCCTGGTGGCGCAAAGGTTAACTTCGCCCATTCTGCTTCGGTGGCTCAGGATTCACCGGCCTGGATCCCAGGTATGGACCTAAGCACTGCTTGTCAAGCCATGCTGTGGCAGCATGCCACATATAAAATAGAGAAAGACGGGCATGGATGTTAGCACGAAGCCAGTCTTCCTCAGCAAAAAAGTGAGGGTTGGTGGCAGATGTTAGCTCAGGGCTAATCTTCTTCTTCAAAAAAAAAAAGGGAAACTAGGGTTCCCTGGTACACTGTGTTTTGTAGATCTGACTTTGGAACTATGCAAATATTTTACATAATTGCAAACAAAATTAAAAAGAATTCCCTAAAAAGCAAAAGCAAAATAAAACAAAAGAATCTATTTGCACAGTGAATTAATGGTATAATCACAGAGAGAAGAACTATTCAAACAACTTTAACCCACAGCAATTTGACTGATTTTCTAGAGAGATATTGGTTAATGATTAATCAATTAATGGTGATAATATTGAGAGATAAAGCAAACGTTGGTGTGTTTGAGAACTGAGATATTTAGTTGGGAGAAAGAACAGATATAAGATATATGAAGTTATGTAAAACAATGAGAGTCTCTATTTGAATCAAGAGTATTAGTATAAATATATCTTATAACCTATAAACATAATATAAATATATTTTTAACCTTAGATATGACATGGAGAGGACACATGATTTCAGAGGACAGAAGAAGAACTTAAGATAAATAAAAGGACCCAAGAAAATGCAAGACATGGGAAAATCAGGAAGTGTTGCTGGCACATGAAGGCAAGGGGGTTGAAACCACTGGGCAGATGATAATAATAATTTAATATTTATCGAGTTCTTACTATCTGCCAGGTGCTGGGCTAAGTCCTCTTCATACGTCATCCTATATAATACCCTCAACCACCTAATAGATGACGCCGTCAACCTCCTCTCAAGGGCAACTACACTCCCTCTTCTCAAGACACGAACCAGCCTAAGGAGACAGGGCCATCTGAAAGGCCCCTGGCCTAACAAGACAAGGCCCCTAACCAATTGGCAAGCTAGGAAAATCAAATAGAGGCCACCAAGATCCACATTCCACAGCCTTGGGACTTTCCTGGGCTTACACATGCACCCTAGCACCCAGGAGTCCACTGAAGGTGACCCCAGCCCTATTAGCATAGTAAAAATCACACCCGGGGCAGAGAGCTAGCATGCTAATGATACATGCATTGCATGTAGTAGCATGTTATGTGACAGCACCAGCGCAAGCACAACCCCACCTCTACATGCCATGACAAGGCACCCCTGCCAGCCTTTGCCTAATAAAAGCCCCACAATCACACTCCCTGATGAGCTGGTCAGCTGCCCCTTTCTTTTCCCCACTGGCCCCCTTGTGCCTCTCCTGTGCACAAGCTAATAAACTTTCACTTTCCTACTCCCGTTTGTTGTCTCTTGAGTTCTACCCTGGGGACAATAAGAACCCAAAGTGCCAGTAACATTCTCAGGAACACGTCTCTTACCTATTTCCTTTTTCAAACACTTGGCAGTTATATGTAATAACTGAAGTTTTATACAATGTGTAGCAAAGATCCTGGAGGGCAGTCTCAGTCTAATGCAGAAGGTCTGAAGTCACCGGAGGGTTAAAGACCTCTATAACACAATCAACAATTCTTCTTCCACCTAATGTTTAAGCAGAGGCCTATCTAAGGAAATTTGTCATCTTTGCAAAATATATCCAGAAGATGCCAAGCTTCTGCAGTCAGGGCTTGGTGTTTGATGTGAACCATGACCAGCCATTGCTCCTTTCACAGGGCTGGCCAGCCACTATTTTGGATCCTTTTCCAGGAAGTCCAGCAAGTAACGCATGAACCACATCTCTGAACAAAGGCTGTTGGGCCTCTTCCAATTTTATGCTAAATGAGTGAGACTGAAAGTTGGGTGCACTTACACGCAAGAAATCACAATGCAGTTGATTTTTCTATCATTTCCTGACACCAGTCATACCTTGAAGATTCAGTAACAACATAGTGATAACGACAGAAAGGGGAGAGGAATTAACACAGGAGGCAAAGATGAATACTACGTTATGTGGGTTATGCCTGTCCCCAGAGAAGAAGCAATATTTGAATTCTGTTCCTATTAATTTAGCCAAGAAAACCCCACATAATTAACGATGGGGCTTAACTCTGTAGCTACAGCTAATCCTATCTAGAATTATTTCAGTGAACCAATGAAGCAACAATGGGTGCATGGCTTCCTTACTTGTGCCTCCTTGATACGGATGTTGAGTACAGTAAACATGTGGCATCTGGTTGCTTCAATTGTCCGTGGAGACCCCTGACATGTGGGAACACACAGTTTTGCCAGTCACAGGCAAGACCAGCGCTGCCCAGCGGGGCCGAGCGGAGAGCCGACCACCCAGCTTCCGAAGCAGCTTTGTGTTTCTCAGTGGGTGGTCCAGTAGGCAGCAACCCACCAGAAAAAACTTTTTTAAAAACTTTGTTTCTGTGTGAACATTGCCCAAAAAGAAAGCCAATCCCTAGCACCAGTAAAAGAAGTAATGAAAAGGTGAAGAGTTCTGAGAAAGTCATGGTTTTAGGAATTATAAATTGGGGTAAATTCCAGACAAGCATTTTGATCTCTATGGCAGCTCGGTTTTATTAATCCACGAGAAATGCAGATATTTGAAAAGAGAATTGAGAAACCATTTCAGGATGTGTTTTCAGGCAGCTCAAACATTTCTCGCAGAGTAAGATACAAAACTTCAGTGAAAGTAGGAGCAGCGGTTAGCTGGCGGTAAGAGAACGTAAACAGGAAGCAGTAGCCTCTCGACATAAATATAATTGAGAAAGGCCCAGAAAATCTGGGTGAGTATTTATGGATCCTCTAATTTGGAGACATACAAAGATCTGTGATGGCTTTTGTAAAGGTCAAAAGGATCAGCTTTCCTTCTTGCAAGCATGGCCAGTGAGTAAACACACATCAATCTCCCTTTCATTTCAGCATCTCTCATGCTAAACACTACAAAAGTGTTCTGGAGGTTGGAAAATTCTGCACTCCCTGGAACAAGATCGTCTCGGGGGAGGGAGGTTGGTAAAAGCAGCTAGTGTGCCCAGCAGAGAAGCCCCTCCAACAGGGAGGGCTTCTGGTTCATCTTCCAAGGGCGCATCCTCTCTCGCATAGGCATCATCTGGCACTGCGTGTACACCCTCTCTCCCTCCTGATTCATTTATTGTTTGGCTCTTGGTTAACGATATCCAGATTTATGATGTTGACGTCTTTTCTTGTAACTATCAAATTCCTTTTGGCTAGAAGCTTGGTGTACCTGAATAATAACAGTAACTACCAAGTATTATGATTATTTAATTAATATTTACAGCATTATAGTATACTTTACAATATATATTACATATTATACTATATATATAATATCATACTATATATATTATATGTTATGTATAATAGTTATACCATAGTAATAGTTATAGTATTCATGTTACAGTGCAACATTCCAACTTAATGGAATGTTAAAGACAATGTATACGTCTTTTTCAAAGCAAATAATCCATAACCAATCTATAAATGAAAATTGGGGTGAGTTTATTCTGAGCCAAATGTGAGGACCGTATAGCCCTGGGGCCTTCCTTCCCCAAGGCTGGAAGGGCACCAAAGAAGTGGGGTGTACAAGTGGTTATATACCCTCAAAGAGCATGTTTCACATATAATTGAAATGTCCCAGGGGCTGGCCCCATGGCCAAGTGGTTAACTTCGCACGCTCCCTTTGGCAGCCCAGGGTTTCACCGGTTCGGATCCTGGGTGGAGACATGGCACCACTCATCAGGCCACACTGAGGTGGCATCCCACATAGCACAACCAGAGGCACTCACAGCTAGAATATACAACTATGTACTGGGGGGCTTTGGAGAGAAGAAGAAGAAAAAAAAAAAAGAAGATTGGCAACGGTAGCTGGCTCAGGTGCCAACCTTTGAAAAAAAAGAAATGTCCCTTGTACAATAGTCATGAGATTGTTCTGTCTGCACAGCGATTGATGGACACAGCAAGTAGGAGGTCAGCTGTCTCGGTGGACACAGCAGGTAGCAGGTCTGTTGTCTCTGTGCTGGGTGGTCACAGGTGAGTGCAGGAATCAATTCCTAGCCTAGTTTTCCTAGAAAAGATGCTTATCCTTAAGGAAATGCTAATGCAGTGGAAGTTGCACCTTTATCTTAAGGCCATTTGTTCTCGTCTTTGGGACACAGCAAATGCTTAAAGCAGATATACAATGCACGCTCAACAGCCATGTCAGGCCCTTTTGGAAAAGCAGAGTCAGGTCAAATTAGGTTTACACCAAATGGCTTCCTCATATACTCCAATATATCTTATTGCTGCCGTCTATTTGTCATCTTTTATCCTCACCACGCTGGGAGTTGGATAGAACTTACGAAAAAAGGCCTGGGAAAAGTGGGCAACTCACTCAATTCTCATAGCTAGTGAGCGCTAAATTCATGCTTCAAACTAAATAGGAAGGAGTCTCTGTCAGGACTTGTTCCATCAGTAAGCTGCCTCTAATGGTGTACGTCTCATTAACAGTACTCTGTTACCTATCATTCATTAGACAGAGCATCAGCAGTTTTACAAAAGCTATTTACCAAGCTGAGCTAAAGGAGGGTTATCTGTACCACACCCACCCACCCACGCGTGTGCACACACACACACACACGCACACACAATCCCTTTATTCAGCTAGAGTCCTTCATGCTTTCAACAAACACATCCATGCCTACTCCATGCCAGACGCTGGTACACAAGTCAGGCATGGTCCCCGCCCTCTTGGAATTTCTACTTTCACTCCTGCTAATTCGCAGGTGTGATATCTTCTTCAAAAGGCATTCCTTGTCATCCCAGACTGAATTAGGTACCTCGCAATACACCCTGCACTTTTCCTTTCTAACACCCATCACTCTTTAGTTACTTGTTCAGTGTCCTTCGTCCCATTATCTTGTGATCTCCATGGGGACAAGATGGCTGTCCTGTTCTCTGCTAATTTCAGTGTCCTGCGTAGCACCTGGCACCTTAGAGAGACTTAGCAAATATTTGTTGAACAAATGGATGTGAACAAGCAGTGGGAACAGGCTCTCTCACAGGTTACAGAAGGCGGTACCAGCCAATAATTAGCTGATTATCAGATTCTGTGCCACAGGGTGCTAACCTCTGCTTGACAGAAACCGGCAGCCTCTGAGTTCAAGCCTCCCTCCCATTGCACACACCTTTTGGTGTCTGCCTCACCGGTGAGGTCTGCTCAGGCCCGCCTAGCCTGGGAGCTGTACCAGTGAGTGGAAGCCTGCCCTGCAAAAAGGGCTAATTAATACTAAATGTCACTACCATCTCATAGCTCTTGCCCTGTGTACACCTATCGGAGCCAGGTGTCCCTTTGATCACAATCTCTAGCCCTGGGTTGAACCGCAAGAGAGTCAACATCACCTGAGACAAATGACAACACCCCCACTCCACCCCTCATTCTATGGGGTTGACCTGGAGATGGTGGCTTTCCTGCTGTGCCCTGTAGAAGAATGTCACACACCTACAGTAAGTGTGGTCTCCGAAAGAGATGGAAGATGGACATTCTGGCATCAGGCAGGCATAGGTGTGCTGGTTGCTCAGGCAGGGACCTGGAACTCAGAAAGGGAGCCTGGGGGGGGGGGGAGGGTGACAATATTGCCGTGTATCTCTAATCTTCTCCCCTCAGACTCAGCGAGTTTCTATAAGATGGAGGCAGCAAGCCAGGTGCAAGGGAGGCGTGACCCCTGCAATTGCCTGTGGGCTGAAGATCAATCAGCTTTGTCTTGTGAATCAGATTATCTGGTTACCGGCTGCTGGATTCTTTGTTTTCCCTTTTCTTAGCTCTAGGCCTTTAGGGAAGTCTTATTTAATTGTTCCAAGTCACTGCAGTGCTGATGACTTCAGCTGTGGTTGTTCCTGAGCATAAAGGGACAGAGAAACCTCAGGGACATGGCAGGGCTGGGAAGTCCCTTCCTTTTCTCATGAAGATGCTCCCTCCCACAAAGGATATACGTCTTATTTTATAATGGGAGGTGGCTGGTTCTTTACAGCATCTAAACTGGCTGAGGAAGGCCCCTGACTCCAGACCTCAGATGGAGACGACCCAAAGCCCCCAGGGGTGGGCTCTGGAGAGCTAGTCCCCAGAGCTTAGAGTTGTTCTGCTAGTCACAGACCCCTATAGCCCTGGGTAATCTAGGGGCCCTGCCAGAGGAAGGTCACCACCTGGCAAGCAAAAGGACCCCAACTGCCAACTCAGGATCAGGAATATGGTCCACAAACTGCCTCCCACCCCAAGACCTCAAGGCTCAAAGCTACCCTTTCTTCCATAGAAGAGTTCCTCCCTCTTCTGTGTGGTGCAGTGCCCCCGACCCCCAATCCAGGACACTTTTCTAGTCTCCACATGATTTGGATCTCTTCTTCCATTGCTCTGAAAGAAAAGGACTCTAATGACAAGCCATAATCCCTCCCCCAAAATTCCCCGTGATTAAAAATGTTGGCGCTTTGTTCATGTGTGAATAGCTAATGTTCCACAGCCTCTTTCCTCTCTCCCACGTGCACTCACTTCCTCATTTTCCACCAGATATGTCTATCCTTCCTCAATCTGTAGTTGAAAGCTTGTGACCACTGCGGGCAGACGGTGTCATCCTCGGCTCTCATTCTGGGCCTCAAAGTTAATGCTCTGTTAGGGGCATTTAAAACCTCAGCAAGAGTTCATTTGCAGCGGTATGCTGGTAAACCCGCGTCGGGGGCTAGAGTGGCGGGTTGTGGGGCTGGTGGGTCACAATCCCTGATTTGTTGAGGTTACCAATTTCCATGGTACAAATACTCCCTCCTACCATGACCAATTTCCAATTGTCAATGGTTTAACAACCAGCTTGTAAAATTGCTGAATATTTGACAATTACTCTCACCAGCTGGTCTGAGCTGGCTCCAGCACACCAACTGGTTCCGGGGAGCATCCTTGCCCCCCCACCCCTCACCCCTAAGATGTCTTGACAAAATGACCAATAGACCCAGTGGAAGTGAAGGGAGGGAGGGGCCCTCATGTGCCTTTTCTGCCCTCCGGCTCCCTTGGCTCAGAGTACTGGAAAGAGTATGGTCTTTAGGGAGTCAGGAAAGCACTAGGTTCAAATCCTCACATGACTTTGGGTAAGTTTCAGCTTCTAACTCTGCAAAGGAGTGATAAAACCTACCTGCGGGATCACTTTAAGGATGAAATGAGATACCTAAATAAAATACCTAATATATAACAAGCTCTCAATAAATGTTCTTTCTTTTGCCCCCTACCCTTATCTTAAATTTTACTGTAGTCCAGATCATTATTTTCCAACGGGTCCAACAGGGGGAGCCCAAACTCAACAGTCAGGGTGGGGGCTGGGAATTCAACCCAATTCTCACCACAGTCTTGGCTTTAATTTCAGAAGCTTTGAGGAACACTGCTCTTTTTTCTCTTCAGGACTTTTCCTTGTCCTCGTTCCAAAAGAGGTGAGTCCATCAAAATGTTCTATAACTGGGGTTTATGCCACCTGGCTTCATTCTCCTCTGAGATGGCAAGCTATACTCAGAATCAAAAACCACAGTGCACAAAGAGGGACATTACGTCAGGATTAGAACAGGGGCTTCGGGCTTCATCAGGGCTGTGCTTCACACAGTGCGAAGCGCAAAAAGCTCTCTGTGCACCCAAATGCCTCCCGTATCAAACCAGGTCCCATAATGAATGGTTACACCAAACACTAATGGGGATTTATGGTAAAATTGTACAGCAGGATGCTGTGGTCAGATATCTAGAGAACTTTCCAACTATAAAACCACAACAGGAGGAGGCAGAGTCTTTGTCTCTGAGGCTAGGGGAGAGTACACAGGGGTGGGGAGTCAGAAGCAGAAGGAACATGAGGCTCACTAGACTCGAGAAGTTTGAGAAGTTTGTTCCCAAAAGATGGAATCATTGGGATGATACAAAGAGAGGCAGCAAATGAAACTTCGAGGAAATCTGCTTTCTTTTGGTAACCTGAGAACATTTCAGAGCATAAAAACTCTTAATTGGAAATGAATGAGGGCTGGCCCCGTGGCCGAGTGGTTAAGCTTGCAGCTCTGCTTTGGCAGCCCAGGGTTTCACAGGTTCAGATCCTGGGTGTGGACATGGCACCACTCATCAGGTCATATTGAGGCAGCATTCCACATGCCACAACCAGAAGGACCCACAGCTAGAATATACAACTACGTACTGGGGGTCTTTGGGGAGAAGAAGAAGAAAAAAAAAAAGAAAGATGAATGAAAAGCCTTGGGTTTGAACCATGTGTGTCCTCCTTCCAGCTGTCTGACTTACACAAGTTATTTAACCTCTCTGAGTCTCAGTCACTTATATATTCATTCACTCTGCCTATATTTATTAAGCATCCTGAATGTGTCAGGCATGGGGCTAAGTAAATCCTAAAGAAACAATGGTGAGCAAAACCAGGCACAGTCCTTTTTCTCATGGAGCTTACAATCTATTCATCTGTAAAAAGGCCTATGAATGCTGGGACAAGTGGATATCCACATGCAAAAGAATGGAGTTGGATCCCTACCTCACACCATATACAAAAATTAACTCAAAATGGATCAACGACCTAAAGGTAAGAGCTAAAACTATTAAACTCTTGAAAGAAAACACAGGCATAAATCTTTGTGACCAAGGAATAGGTAATGAGTTCTTGGATACGTCACCAAATACACAAGTAACAACAAAAAAAAATAGATAAATTGGACTTCATCAAAATTTAAAACTGTTGTGTTTCAAAGAACACCAACCAGAAAATGAAAAGCTGACCCACAGAATGGGATAAAATATTTGTAAATCACATATCTGTCAAGGGGCTTGTAGTATCTAGAATATATAGAGAACTCTTACAACTCAGCAATCAAAAGACAAATAACCCAATTTAAAAACGGGCAAAGGATCTGAATAAACATTTCTCCAAAGATATTCAAATGGCCAATAAGCACATAAGAAGATATTCAACATCATTAGCCATCAGGGAAATATAAATCTAAACCACAATGAGACACCACTTCATACCCACTAAAATGGTTAGAATCAAAAAGAAAGCTTGGAGAAACTGGAACTCTTATACACTGCTGCAGAAATGTCAAATGGGGCAGTCACTTTCGAAAACAGCCTGGCAGTTCCTCAAAAGGTTGAACAGTTATCATATGACCTGGAAATTCCACTCCTCCTTATACGCACAAGAGAAATGAAAACATACCCACACACATTGTCCTACATGAATGTTCACACCAGCCTTATTCATAATAGCCAAAACATAGAAACAAGGCAAATATCCACCAATTGATGAATGGATAAATAAAATGTGGTATATATATCCACACAATGGAATAGTATTTGGCAATAAAAAGTGATGAAGTATTGATGCATGCTACAATGTAGATGGATCTTGAAAACACTATGCCATGAAGCCAGACACAAAATGCCACGTATTGTGTGATTTCATTTATATGAAACATCTGGAATAGACCAATCTATAGATATTGGTTGCCTAAGACTGAACAGGGGAGGGATCTGAGGGGAAATTGGGAGTGACTGTTAATGGGTATGGGGTTTCCTTCCAAGGTGATAAAAATGCTCTAAAATTGATTGTGGTGTTGGTTGCACAATTCCATGAGTATACTAAAAACCATTCAATTTTACACTTTAAAAGGGAGAATTGTATGGTATGTGAATTATATCTCAATACTGCTATTATTTAAAATAAAGGCATAACTTGAACAGATACATGCACATCCACCTTCATAGCAGCATTATTCACAATAGACAAAAGGGAGAAGCAACCTAAGTGTCCATCAGTGGATGAATGGATAAACAACATGGTATATACATACAATGGAATACTATTCAGCCTTAAAAAGGAAGAAAATTCTGACACATGCTACAATATGAATGAACCTCAAAGACACTATGCTAAGTGAAATAAAAGCTAGTCACAAAATGACAAATATTGTATGATTCCACCTACATGGGATACTCAGCGTAGTTAAATTCATAAAGGCAGAAAGTAGAATGGTGCTTGCCAGGGGCCGAAGGGAAGAGGGAATGGAAAGATACTGTTCACTGGCTACAGAATTTCAGTTGGGGAAGATAAAAAAAGCTCTGGAGACGGATGGTGGTGATGGTTGCACAACAATGTGAATTTCTTCTTTTTTTTTTCTTTTTAAAGATTTTATTTTTCCTTTTTTCCCCCCAAAGCCCTCTGGTACATAGTTGTATATTTTTAGTTGTGGGTCCTTCTAGTTGTGGCATGTGGGAAGCCGCCTCAGCATGGCTGGATGAGTGGTGCCATGTCCATGCCCAGGATCCAAACCGGCGAACCCCTGGGCAGCCAAAGCAGAGCACACGACCTTAACCACTAGGGCACGGGGTCGGCCCCCAATGTGAGTGTTCTTTTTTTTTTTTAAAGGTTTTATTTTTTTCCTTTTTCTCCCCAAAGCCCCCCCGTACATAGTTGTATATTCTTCACTGTGGGTCCTTCTAGTTTTGGCATATGGGATGCTGCCTCAGCGTGGTTTGATGAGCAGTGCCATGTCCGCGCCCAGGATTCGAACCAACGAAACACTGGGCCACCTACAGTGGGGTGTGCGAACTTAACCACTTAGCCACGGGGCCAGCCCCTGTGAGTGTTCTTAATGCCACTGAATTGTACAGTTAAAAATGGTTAAAATGGTAAAATTTTTCCTAGTTATTTTTAATACAACAAGTATACGTATTTCTGTAACTTACTTCCTTGCAAGAATGAATGGTGAAGGGTCTTCCTCTCTCTTTCTCTACATGGGCCCCTCCTGAGGCCTGGTCACAATATGCCACCACAGTGGGGCAAATCACCTTCATTTCAGGCAGGGGCAAAGCTTCAGTATGAGGACCACCAGGCAGTTGTCCCCCCAGAGCTGTCTCTCACTCCACAGTTACTTCCACTGCTCTCTCAGCAAAGAAATCAGGATACATGGTCCTCTCAGAAGGATGCCAGTCATCTAAGCACCGTGCAGAGCCTTGGAACACTCATCTCCCTCTGAAGAGGTGCCCTCCGGAGAGTCACGGAAGACACACGGCCATGGATGCTGATCGCCAGAACTCTTCCTCTGGCTCCTTCAGCAGTTGGGTAGCCTTTACCAAATCCCTTTCATTCTTATGTTCTTCAAACCAGGTTCTCATCACATAAGCAAAGGACCAGTATTTGTCCCTGCGGATGCACCAAGACTTGAAGTGGCACGGCACACTCTTAGAAAGCTGTAACACCTTCTGCTGGTGGGTCAGGTAGACCAGAATGCCATGATGGCCTACTCACCTTCAACAGCCAGAGGGGCTGCCCAAAATGGTAAATCTTATGGTATGTATATTTTACCGCAATTAAAAATAAATAAATAAAGGCATAATAGTAGTTCTTACCCCACAGGGTCATTGTGAGAATTAAATGAGATGCATATTGGCCGAAGGAATGATTAAAATGAGAGGTAGCATTTATGAACCAGGCCTAGGGAGTAGGGTTGGAGATGGGATGAGGAGGGGAGAGGGGCACTTTAACTTTCCACTTTGATTCATTTATCTGTGGCTTAGATTTTTTTGCAAGTAGTGTATTTTTATAGCTTAAAAGAGTGAAGAAACGAGGGCTGCTCATATTCCTGTTTCCGATTTGTTCAAGACTTAGCGTCCACAGAGAACAGCACGAGGGTTGGGATCAACATTCTATTCTTGGCCTATGTTGACCTTCTATGTTTGTATCTTTATGTGTAATTTTTTCCAGATTTCCTCAGCTTTGCTTACCTTTTCCCCTCTCCTCTCTCAATTTACTTAAGTCTGTTAGTCACAAAATGTTAAACCTCCCAGTGTGATCGCTGGATCCTCCCCTCTTGCCCCAGAAAGGACCCCAGACCGCAGACACAGGGGCTCCCCGCTCATCCCTAGCTATTGTCCGCTGACCACCTCTTCCTCAGTTTTACCTCCTTCCCTAGAGCGAGACCTTCCCTGAGATCTGATTTTCAATCTCTCACTTTGCAAATTGAGAGGTCTGCTCCCAGGAGGCCAGAGATGGCTGGGCGCCCAGCCGGAAGTCTGTTTCCTGGGCGGGAGAACGCTGGCGGAAATCCAGATGGCTGACGTCACCTGGTCCAGATGGCGGAAGCCATTGCCCAAGCACAGGAAATCGATGCCAACGACACAGTTCTCTGTGACTCTTTCTCTCAATTCAGAAAAGCCTTTTCCTAGACAGGAGGCAGCTGAGCAGGAGTGGAAAGTGCCCTGGCTTTTGAACCACACAACGTGTTGAGCATGAGGCTGGCTGCAGCGTCGACTGACAAGTGAACGTGGGACCTGACACTGGACTCCGGGTCAGAAGACGCAAGTCTGAGACGGAGCTCTGCCACCTAACTTCTGACCTTTGACAAATCATTTGATTTCCTACAGTTGGTTTTCTTAGCTATGAGTAATAATATCTTCCTCACGGAAGCTATTGTTGCAAGGCTGGAGTGAAGTCATCCATGTGAAAGATTTCATAAACTTGAAGCAGGATGCCAGTGTGAAGTTCCGCCTCTGAGAGAGCCCTTCTGAGAAAGCAGACCCCAAGGAGGAGGCCTGATGGAGACCAGTTACAGGCTGATCCAGGAGCCATGTAGCCTGTACTGGAATGTGGTGTGCTGCTTACTAGCTCTGCGGCTGGGACGCATAACTTCACCTCTCTGTGCTCAACCACCTCTCTGTCAAATGCGGATGACAAGAATACCCTCCTCACAGGGTTGTCAGGAGGGTGAAGTAGTTACTCCACACAGATCAAATAGAACAGTGCCCAGCTCAGGGTAGCTCTCATTAGCCTTGGCTGGAATGATTATTCCAAAACCAAGTTGTGCACTTGCAGGCCCTGGGCTGGACATGCAGCCCAATCCCAAGAGATCTCACAAAAAGAGATTCTGCCCCAATCCACTGTCCACACAGCAGGCAGAACAATTCAGCTAAAATCTGATCGTGTCACTTCTCTGCTTAACTGACCAAATCTGCCCTAGGCCATCTATTGAAAGGCATCAAGCCTTTGTGACAGGCCCTTGAGTCCTTCTCCAGCCTCATCTCCTGATGCTCGATGCTCACCGTCTCTCTGTGAGGCTCCAGCAACCTCAAACTTCCTGCAACTTCTCATCTCCACCACCTGGCTCCCGTTGCCCCTCTGCCCAGCATGCGCTCACCCACCCTGCCTTTGCTAACTCCTAATTATCCTTCAAGACTCTTAGACTCATGTCTTCCAGAAAGCCCTTTCTCAATCTCCCAAGCAGGGCTTGGTTCCCCTTCTCCTCCTATATTCCTTGTGGGCACCTCCAGCATTGCACAGGCCAAATTGTATCCTAACTCTCCATGTAACCGTTTCACACCAGACTGGGGGATCCCTGAAGGCAGAGACCAGCACTGGGTCTTGCCAGGCGCACAGTAAGTGCTCAGTAAACATTGGGTGGAAAGACTGATGAATGGATGACCAGGGATGAATAAAGCCCAAGCTTGTTTGTTCAGCTGTCATAACAGATGATGTTGCTTGCCTGGGGCTGGGGTGAACATCTCAGACAGATACAGCTTCCGTTGATCTCAAGCAGGCATTTTTCTTTTTTTCCTTTTTTTTTTTTTTTTTTTTGTGGGGGGAAGATTAGCCCTGAGCTAACATCTGCTGCCAATCCTCCTCTTTTTGCTGAGGAAGACTGGCCCGGAGCTAACATCCATGCCCATCTTCCTCCACTTTATATGTGGGACGCCTACCACAGCTTGGCTTGCCAAGCGGTGCCATGTCTGCCCCTGGGATCTGAACCGGCGAGCCCCGGGCTGCCGAAGCTGAGCGTGCAAACTTAACAGCTGCGCCACCAGGCTGGCCCCAGGAATTTTTCTTAGAATCATCTCTGTCAGCATTCTCTGTACCTCTTTCCTCCCCGTCTTTATACTTTGTCTCTCCTTCCTTATCACTTTGTTTCTCTTCCTTGCTCTGTCATATTTCTGTATCTTTTGTTGCTTTGTATCCTTTTCTCTTCCTCTTTCTTTTGTGGTTGAGTGGTTATCTGTCTGTTCTCTTGCCTCTTATCAAGATTTCTGTGCTGGTAAGAGTTTTCCTGGATTTACGACTCCTTAGAAAGAAAGAAGGAGATTTTGAAAGGAAGGAAATCACCTTTATTATGTACCTAGAAGTTCCATACATTTTATCTCATACAGTCTTGGTAATATCTATAATATGACATATCATCCAAGCAGCTAGGTTCTGCTTCTGTAACTAACAACCCCAAAATCTCAATGGCTCTATGCAACTGAGATTTATCTATTGCTCCTGCTATGTATCAATGGCGGATCGGCTGAGGCTCTGCTCTGGGCCATCGTTGTCCTCACTCCAGGACCCAGGTTGACAGAGCAGCCACTATCTAGAACACTACCAGTTGCTATAGTTGAAGGAGGAGAGAATGTGGAAAAGCACATACTAGTTTTTAAAACTTCCATGTAGCAGGGACACATTTTAATTGGCCAAAGTAAGTCACCCATGCCTGGGTTAACTGGCAAGAGTTAAATAGGGTGGCAAAGTACAATCTTCCTAGGTACCTGGAAGGAGAGAGAGAAACTCAAATAGTGGTGAACAGGCCTGATAACCACAGCGGATATTACTGTTCACACTTTACAGACAAGGTGGCTGAGACTCAAAAAGGTTATAGAGTTTGTTCAAGGTCATGCAGTAAATGTCAGAGAGGGAGCTGAACCCAGGCCTTTTGATTCCTGGGATGGTGCCTCTCCCACATCACTGGATTTTAAGGTTGCCTAGACCTTTTCTGCCATTTCTACCAAGTTTTTGGACCCTGATATGAAGCATGGTTTGCTGGCACACCGGAAGCAAAGTGATAAGAAATCCAGCTTTGTTCACCAACCTTTGCATCACATCTGGTGAGGGGCATTGGAATCTCTCTCCAAGGTGGGGTTTTTGGAGACTTCCAATTTCCAAGACAAAACCGAGTAGGTTACAAAACTTAGAGCACAGTCATTAGAAATCTTCCAGGCAAAACAAATCTTTGGTGATGGAAGTCAGACCAGCAGTTATTGCAGAGCGGATAGGGAAGGGGGTGCAGCATATTGACCAGATAGGGGCTCAAGGGGACCTTCTGGGCTGATGTTGGTTAAATGAGTGAATACAAACGTAAAAATTCATCGAGCTTCACACTTAAGATTTGTACACTTTTCCGTATATCAGCTCTATCTCAATAAAAATGAATAATACAAAAGAAATATTCTTCATCACAATAAAAAATATTTACTGTGCCAAAGATCCTGTTAAGAGAATGAAAAGACAAGGTACAAAGTGGAAGAAAATATTTGCCAATCACATATCCAACAAAGGATGTGTATCCAGAATATATAAAGAACTCTCAAAATTCAATAGCAAGAAAACAGACAACCCAATTTGAAAATGGGCAAAAACCTTGAATAGATACTTCACCAAAGAGGATATAAGGAAGGCAAATAAGCACATCATTATTGACCATTAGGAAAATGCAAATTAAAACCATAATGAATTACTACTACAGATCTATTAGAAGAGCTAAAATAAAAAATTTTGGCAAGTGTTAGTGAGAATGCAGAGAAACAGGAACTCTCGTACGTTACCCGTAGAATGAATGCAAAGTCACACTCTAGAACACGGTTTGGCAATTTCTTATAAAGTTAGTACACTTACCATATAACTAAACAATCCCCTAGGTATTTATCTGAGAGAAATTAAGTCACATTCATACATAAACCTATATGCTAAATGTTCATGAGAGCTTCATTTGTAATTACCAAAAACTGGGTTAAAATGGGTAAATGCATAACTTGGTTTATCCACACTATGGAATACTAGCCAGAAACAAAAAGAAACAAATTATCAATAGATGCAACAACCTGGATGAATTTTAAAGGCATTATCCTGGGTGAAAAAAATCAGGTCTCAAAAGGTTACATGTTATATGATTGCATTTATGTGACATTTTTGAAAAGACAAAACTATAGTGACAGAGCATAGATCAGAATAGCAGGGGTTGGTGGGAGGTGGGTAGGAGGATGTGACCACAAAAGGATAGCATGAGGGAGTTCTGTTGGGACAGTAGAACTGTTATCTTGATTGTGGTGGCAATTACATGAATTTTTACATGTGTCAAAATTCATAGAACTGTACAGTGAAAAAAAGTCAATTTTACTGTATTTTTTAATTAAAAACATACTTTTCAATTAAAAAGAAACCCTCTAGCCCCTGAAACAGACAGAGGAGAGTTCAAGAATAGGAGTCAAAAAATTAGATGCCCTGAAAAAGGCACCCCGACTCCCTCCCCTTGACCCCATCCCGGAGCTCTGGGTTCTCCTGGGCCCTCTACACTTCACACTCCCCCTCCTTGTTCTCCTGCTAGGCTCACATGACCCACACATCTCCTCCTTTAGACTCCTACTCTGGAGGCCAAGGAACCTAGTCTGCTTTGTTCACAACTATATCTTCAGTGCCTGGATTCAGGTATGAGGCGGGTGTTCATTGACAGAGTGAAGGAATGTTCCAGCTCCAGCCCTGATTCATCCTGGCACACATCACAGGCTAGTCTCTATTTGGCCTCCTCTCCAGCTGCCGACTGGACACACCACAGCTGGAAGTCATCACTGGCCCCCCTTTCAGAGCCCAGGTCTGGATCACAAGCTCACCCCTCCTGGAAAGCAGAGTCTCCAGCTGTCCTGTAGTTTGCAATATGAAGATATCAGCAATCTGATGATTTATTGATGCTGTCATTTTAATTGTCAAAGTACATTTTTATTGCCAAAACAACATCTGTTCAATGGTTTTTTGGTTTTTTTTTCAAAGATTTTATTTTTTCCTTTTTCTCCCCAAAGCCCCCCAGTACATAGTTGTATGTTCTTCGTTGTGGGTCCTTCTAGTTGTGGCATGCGGGACGCTGCCTCAGCGTGGTTTGATGAGCAGTGCCATGTCCGCGCCCAGGATTCGAACCAACGAAACACTGGGCCGCCTGCAGCGGAGCGCGCGAACTTAACCACTCGGCCACGGGGCCAGCCCCTCAATGGTTTTTTTTAAAACTCAAAACAGTAAAAAAAAAAAAAAAAAAAGGTAGACCTACTTCCCAGAAGCCATAATTGTTACCAGTTCCTTTTCTATCTACCTAAAAGCATTTATGTGTATGTAAGTATGTATGTCTATGAATATGGAACAGGTATGAATGAATTGATCCGCAGCTCTTGGGGCACAAGCAATGTCCTATTTCTTATGGACTCACTCATATCAGATCTGGCTTCAGCCCTGACCATCCCTAACTGGAGTTCTAGTGTCTGGCAGTTTCCAGACGTCCCTCCTTGGGTCATATAAGGAACTGTAGGTTCATGCAGCTTTGAGGAAACAGAGGAGAGTCTGCTCCTCTGACCACAGTGGTCAGCCCTGCCTTGCTCTTGCTCAAGGCTGTGGAGTCCATCAGAGGTCAGGCCACTCAGCTGACCCGGGCAGTTCCTAATCACGTGAGCATGGCATCAGCAAAGCCAGGAGAGAGAAAAAAAGCAACTTTGGAAATAATTGGTATTTGAGGAGAAGGTAGAGGAGGAGGTGGGAGAGGAGAAGAAGATGGAGAGAAAGAAGGAGAGCATCAAAGTAGTCATGCTCTGAAGAAAAATCACAAATCCGTAGTACATCCTTAAAGCTGGTTTTGGTTTCATAGAGTTCCTTTACTTTTAATTACTTTGGGGGCACCGTAATATTTTCAGTGCTTCTTTACCGTCTTGATCTGGCCATGCCTGGGCGCTGGGGGGCATTTGCTGAGGCTCTGAAAATGCTGCATCCAGAGCACCCCAGCCCGGTTCTCGTGGACTCTGGCAGCCAGTCCCACCTGAGAGGCCGCTTTGGAACAGGCCCAGGTCTCCGCGTGCCCTGGAGAAATGGCGTCCCCTCTCTTTTCCCTCACTCCCCAGAGGTCCAGGCATCAGCTAAGAGGTAGGCCACTGCCCCTCCACCTTCCCCTCTCAGACCAGACATGCAGCCCCTTTAGAGCCCCATCTGGCCTCATTCTTCTCTTTCCTTCTAAACACACAAAAAAAGCCAAACCCCTCAAGGGTCAGGAAACCCACAACTTCAAGGAAACAAAGTCCTGGCTCCGCAGAGGAGGGAGAGGAGAAGGATGCCTTCATTCCTATTTAATTCTCAATAGATTGTTGTTACGATAAAGTCATAATAAATTGTCCTGCTACACAACATATTCTTTTAAATTTGATCATTTCTTCAAATATGATGCCCGTTTGGAAAGTGGTTGTGGGGAGACCAATTAATAATCATTTATGAAATGTTGCTTGGATGAAGAAGCCCACAATGGGCATAGTGTGAGAGATTTAAAGAAAGGAACACAGAAGATCCTCGTCTTAAAGAAATTTCAACCAATTTAGACACAAAGTGCGTATACTATCTGAGAAACCACCTGAGGACAACTCAGACCAGTGGTTATTTATGGAGCATCTACTAATAAAAGTTAATACTTACTGATGGCTTCCTAGGTACCAGACACTGTACTTGCCTGGGGATACCACAATCCACAAGACAGAGACGAGTCCTGCCCTACGGAGCTCAGAAGGTCAGACATAAAACATACAGGAATGAAGTGATGACTCTTACAAAAGGGGGAGTGCAGGCTGCTGCCGTGGGAATGTAGAGCCCGAGAACTAAACACAGGGTAGGGTATCAGGGGAGGCCTCCCTTGGACACTGACCTTTAAACTGAGACTTGAAAGTAACAAACCAAAAAAACAGAGACATCAAAGCTGACAGCGGTGGGGAAGCTGGGTTTATTGCTTAACAGGCGAGGGAGAGCCATGTCCCTCAAGAAGTGAGTTCAGTGGGTCTCCCTAAGCAGGAATTGAAAGGCCTAGATACGGGTCCAAAAGGAAGAAGCTCACCAATAAAGCAGGAATTGAGTTCCGGTCTCTGGCTCCTGAAGGGGGTTGTATGCTCTACTTTGTGATTGGTGGTCTTTGCTTCTCAGTTCTCAAAAGAGCAGATGGTTCTCAAAGAGGTCCAAGACGTGTCCTGTGATGTTGTGGTGGACTCTAGGCAAAAGGGGGCGAAACAATATCCACTTGCTCCAAGGCTAGAGATATTTTCCCTTACAAAGACTAAATAGGGGCTGGCCCTGTGGCTGAGTAAAGTTCTATGCACTCCGCTTTGGTTGCCTAGGTTCGCAGGTTCAGTCCCAGGCGTGGACCTACTCCACTCATCAGCCGTGCTGTGGAGGAGTCCCACATACAAAATAGAGGAAGATTGGCACAGAGGTTAGATTAGAGCTAATCTTCCTCAAGCAAAAAAAAAAGAGGAAGATTGGCAATGGATGTTAGCTCAGGGTTAATCTTCCTCACACACACACACACACGCACAAAGACTAAATAGGAGTGAGGCAGGCAGAGGAAGAAGAGAAGGTGATGGAGAAATCAGAGTTGCAAGAGATCTGGACAAGTTGAAGAAACCAAGAGAAATTCAAGATGTAGAAGCATGGAGGCAGGAAGGAGAGTGTGGCTTGGAAGAGGCTGGTAAGGTGGACTAGATGGAGAAAGACCTGGTAGACCACACGCTATGGTCTGAAATGTGTTCCCTTAAGTGCGTCCCCTTTTAATGTTGAAACCCTAAACTCCAGTGTGACTATATTTGGAGGTAGGGTCTTTAGGAGGTAATTAAGATTAAATGAGGTCCTAAGGGTGGGGCCCTAATTCAATGGGATTTGTGTCCTGATAGAAGACACAAGAGAGCTCTCTCTCACTGTGTGAGCACAGAGAAAAAGCCATATGAGCACCAGGGGGGCAGGGGGGTTGGCGGCCACCTACAAGCCAAGAGAAGAGGCCTCAGAATTAAACCTACCTTGCTGGCACCTTGACCTTGGACTTCCAGCCTCCAGAAGTGTAAGAAATAAATTTCCGTTATTTAAGCCACCCAGTCCATGGTATTTTATTATGATAGCCCAAAGATGTCAATGTATCATATAAAGAATTTTGAGGGGCTGGCCCTGTGGCCGAGTGGTTAAGTTCGTGCGCTCCGCTGCAGGTGGCCCAGTGTTTCGTTGGTTCGAATCCTGGGCGTGGACATGGCGCTGCTCATCCAGCCACGCTGAGGCAGCATCCCACATGCCACAACTAGAAGGACCCACAACGAAGAATATACAGCTATGTACTGGGGGGCTTTGGGGAGAAAAAGGAAAAAAAAAACATAAATAAAATAAAATAAAATAAAAAACAGAATTTTGAACATATTCCTAGAAGCTTGGTGGGAAGCCACGGGGGGCTTTAAGCCAGGGATAGACACGCTCACTCTTAGGTCTGTGAAGGCTCACTCTGGCTGCAAAGTGGAGAAGGGTCTGAGCAGGGCAAGACTAGAAGCATAGAGACAAGGTAGGAGGTGAGTGACGGCATTTAGACTGGAGATGATGGAGGCTTGGAGCGTGGTGACCTGGCGGTGAGGAAAAGAAGATAGACTGGAGAGACCTTTACAAGGGAAAATCAACAGGACTTGAGGATTAACAGAACAGGAGGAGGAGTCGGGGGTTTAGGGGACTCCAAAGGCCCTTAAGGTACAGTGGAAAGGACACTGGGCTGGGAGTCTCAAGATCCGGGTTCTAATCCCAGATCTGCCACCAATAAACAACCCAATGACTTTGGCCGAGTCACCTTACTGCCCTTCACTACTCTAGTTTCCTCATCTTACAGGAAGAGAGGGGGCCTGTTGATCTCTTGGTCCCATTCAATTCTGTTATTCTACGATTCTACAAAGTAAATGCATTAGCAAGGACGAATTAAAACAATGGTGTCACTTCCCCCAGGGTTAGTCTAGGGTCTCTTCCTCTATGCCTTACTTAACATTCCTGATCACCATATGCTTAAGGACATATTGGAATACTCCATTTACTAGTCTATCTCCCTCAAAAGACTGAGGAGTCCTTGAGGGCAAGAACCAGGTATCCTGTATCTGGAACCACGGCAGGCATATGGTCATTGATTCATTGTGTTTGTTAAGTTGATTAAAGTGCTGAGAGGATAGACACGTGGTTATTCTAGGAAGGCGTCTTGATGCAAAGTCTTAAGTGTCTTCTGTATACAGGGCACTGTGGTGGGTGCTAGGGTCATCAGAATAAACAAGAAAGCCACTCACTGACCTTATGCCAAGTCAAGTAGCTGAGACAGACATTAAACACACAAAGACGAAAATGACAGTTTATTTCTAGATGTGGTAAGTGCTACAAGGGAAAGTGCTAGGCCTGTGAGTGTGTAAGAATGAGACCTAACTCGGGGTAGATGAAAGGTTTCTCTGGGAGAATGACCTCTACGGTAATAACGATGAGTTGATTTACTCACAGAATGAGGGAGGCAAGAGACAAAGAGAGGAGGAAGAGAAGAGACTTTCAGGTAGAAGGAATAAGAATCCACATGAAGGCCCGAAGCAGGAAGGCGTTCTGGTGAGACTACTAGAAGGAAATCCACCAGAATGGTAACGTTAGCTATATTTGGGTTGTGGAATCATGGGTACTTTTAATTTTCTTTTGCATGTATTTTGCATTTTACAGATTTTCCACAACAAACACATACTACTTTAATCATCAGAGCGGGGGGGGGGGGGGACTTGTTAAACAAAATAATAAAGGATGTGGGGAGAATGGGTGTCACAGAGGAGGGGGCACATTCCAGAGGGATCTGTGACATAAACAGTGAGTAATTCCTACGTGGGGGAGAGCACTAAGCACATTGGTGAGGCCGGAACAAAGTAGCAAGAGTGAGTCACAAATGATACAGTTGAAGCTGGTCCACCAAGGTTCATGAAGGTGAGGCGGAGGAGTTGGAGGTGATAGGAGAAGTCAGAGTGAGCTGCTTTCAGAGGGCCTGAGCAGGGGGAATATACGTTTTAGCAGAGGGGAGCAGGATGGCGAGAAACCAGAAACAAAAAGACCCCAAAGATGTCCCCACAGGATTGGTGAGGGAAAGCGGGGACCTGGGAAGGGCAGTAGTCCTACCATACAGACCTAGCTTCGGTCCTCTTTGTTACTTCCCAGGCTCAAGGGGTTAGGCTGCCCCATCCCTTCTGCCCCTATGGCGGAAGCGGAAACTGTGGTTTCCAAAGGTCCTTCCTGATCTGCAATCTCTGTGAAAGAAACGGCTGGCCCGTGGACATTTCTACAGAGATAAAGTCAAAGATCGGTTTGTGGGGGCGGTGACAGGGCACAGGCAGGATTTGGAAGATTGAGGCCTAATGTAAGTTCTAAGATCTGCTCCCACCTACTCCTGATCTCGATAAGCACCCCTGCCACCTACACTGCATTTCTTCCCCAGAATTTCCCCCTGAGGCGGCGAAGCATTTTCGGGGCTGGGATGTGAGTTGGGGAGGCGGTGGAAATTGGCTCCCCACTCCCCTCTCCCCTCTGAGCTGGACCTACAGGAACTGCCTCAGATCCTTCCCTTCTAGGCTTTCCTTATGTGGCCTTCCTATTCAGTTAGCTCAGATCACCGTCTGATTGCCCCACCTGTGCTCTCCTTGGCATCTCCCACTCACCTCACGCTTCTGACGTGGGTGCTGCCTGCTCATTGCCAGCACAGAGAGAGGAGAAACAACTTCATCCTGGCCTTCTACCCAGCCTGAAGCTGCATGTGGCATGAGGGTCCGTGTCCTAGCCCTTGACTGCTCCCACGAGAAAAGAGATGCAAAATCATATTAAATCATCATGTTAAATTGGTGTATCAAATGCAGGACCGGTCAGTAAGCAGCTGAGGGATCTCTGTCCATGGCCCCGTAGTTGGCCCTGTGCTGCTATGAGGATGAAGGAGGCAGGGGCCCTGAAGCCCCTAGGAATTTTATTTGCTGTTTGGAGGCATCAAGTTCTTAATAAAAGTAGCATCAACGCAGAAGACCTGGGTTCATGTCACAGCTGAGCTCCTGCTCGCTGAGTCACCTGGGGTAGCCCACGGAGTCCTCTAAGCCTCAATTTCTTCAGCTGCAAGTGGTCCTGATGGCTGGTTTTGGATCAAACAATGCAGTGCATGTGAAAAAGAGATGATAGGCTTTAAAAAGAGTTCTTCCTTCCACAGGTATCTATTGGGGGCCTTTTACTGTGCAAATGCTTAGGATCTAAAGATACGAGTAACAGGCCAGACTCCTACCCTCAGGAAGTTCCTCCAGTGGCTGTTATTATTGAGGATAGTTGAATAAACGGGGCCACTCACAAGAAGCAAATGGAGAGCTTTGTCAGATTATGGAAGATTGTATTTCCAAAGATAGCAGCCCCCCACCCCACCCCATGCTCTTCTTGTCACGTGACAGACTCCAGGGTGGAGTTATGTTCCCCCCCCCTTGAATCTGAGTGGGGCTGTGACTGCTGTGACCAATGGGGTATGAGGAAAGCAGTGTAGATCATCAAAAGGTGAGGTCATAAAAAGAATATAGTTCATGCCTGGTTCTCTCTCAGTTACCCAGCCATCATGCAAGGGGGTCCAATATAGACCCCAAGGAGAGGAACTGAGGCCCCCAGCCAATAGCCAGCATCCACTGCCAGACATGGGAGTGAAGGATCATGCAAACAATTCCAGTTCCTAGCTTTCGAGCCTTCCAGGTGTGACCCCAGACATCGTGGAGGAGAGACAAGCCATCCCCACTTTGCTCTGTCCAAATTCCTGACCCACAGAACCCAGGAACATAACAAAGGGGGTCTCATTCCCCTAAGTCTTGGGGTAATTTCTTAGGCAACATTAGATAACCAGAATATAGAGTAACTTCAGGACAAGCAAGAATGAGCAGCATATAAATTGAAGCAGAAGAGCCCGAAAGGACTTGAGAATTAGTCAGAATGGAATGGCATTAAATGTGGAAATCATTACTGACCCTCGCCATGTGGTTTCTAACCCTGTCCTATCGTGACATTGCTCCCTGAAAGGCCATCAACCACCTCCCAACTGATGAAAAATAAACTTCAACCTTTTCTCCATACTTATTCCCCTTCAACTTTTTCTTCCCTTGACTTCCAGTCAAAATGTAAGGTCAATTACCACACAAACACGCTTCTCTACTGGTCTCTGCATTGCTTTATTCATTAGTTGCTCCTCTTCCACCCACCTTGCCACTAAGGGGTATCCAACTTACTCTCCAAAGGCTTGCTCCCCTCTTTCCATCCACGGCCCTCAAAGAGCTTCTTGTTGAAGCTGTCACCTGTGTGGCCAGAGTCTCCCACTCTAATGTCTACATAGCTCAGCTCTTCTTCCACATGAACTCCTATCTTGTATCTCCACTTTCCCACTAGTCATGTGTCAATACCTTATTTCCTCGCCACTTCAAATCCAACACACTCAAAATGGACGCACTATAATAGATGCTGCCTGGGCCTCATCCAGCTCCTCTTTACCAGCTGGCCAACTCAACTCCCAGTTGCCAGGCATGTTGTCCAATAACCACACACAGCTGTCCTCTTTTCTAGAGAATTGCCCTGGACCAAATGGGAGCCAAGCCATCCCTCCCTATACACACTTTGGATAGACCTTGGCCAGTGACTGCCTGATGAAGGGCTACAAGACACCAGTGCTCTTGCCTCAAGGTAGAACCAACTCTGGTGCAATTTGTGTGGACAGCCTCCCTGCGGGCTTGCACAGCTGTTCAGCTCACACCCTTGCTTAGCTTCTTCCCCTTTGCCATCCTGTTTCCCTCACTCTCCTTCTCCTCCCCGAATCAATCCCTTCTCCCTGAATCAATCCCTTGGACAAAAATCACAAAAGTCCTGTGCCAGACTGTGCTTCTAGGTGACCCAATCTAAAATACCTACCAGACAGGCTTGCTCCCTGTCTCTGTGACTCCTGTCTCTCCACCACCCCAGCCTGAAACTCCCTATCAGGCCAACCATCAATGCAAACACATTTTCTAGCAAACGCCTCTCAGATTTATTTCTTCCTCCTCATTCCCATTGCCCCCACGTAATCACCTCACACCTGTATTGTGAAATTCTTTCTGACCTCCCTGCTGCTTCCTGTTTTTCCTCCCTCCAACGTGTCAAGCACGTAAGTGCCACATTTAAATTTCTTAAATGCCTCTGATTATAGAGCTCACTTACTCATTTTTTTTTTTTTAAGCTAAGGAAGATTTGCCCTGAGCTAACACCTGTGCCAGTCTTCCTCTAGTTTTTTGTATGTGGGACACCTCCTCAGAGTGGCTGGTAAGTGGATCCGTGCCCAGGATCCGAACCTGCGAACCCAGGCCGCTGAAGGGGAGCACACGGAACTTGAACCACTTGGCCTCTGGGCTGGACCCAGCTCACCTACTCAAAAGTGCAATGTCTTCTGTTTCTAACGGTACTAGAGAAAGATTCTTTTGTGTGCTTTCCTGGACCCTCACTGCAATCTGGCTTCCACCTTTTTTATTTAACCTTGCTTTTCAGTATTTTAATTTTATATTCCAGCCAACTCCTTCAGAGTTTCACAAACCACATTCATGCCATCACACCAGCACCACTTTCCCCTCTCTCCACTTTCCTAACTCCTGCGCATTAGTGGGAGGGACTGACAGCTGTCTCCCGATATCCACTTGCTCCTTCTTCTCAGTTTCCAGCTGGGCACACAGCTGCCTGGGGTAAATAACACATGTCCAAGCCACCTTTGCATCTAGATATGGCTAAGTGACTTCACTTCAACCTACTTCATATAAGTAGAAATGTGTGTTACTTCTGTCAATGGCCTTAATAGGAGGGGTGTGTGTTTCTTTGTCCTTGTCTTTCCCGCTGGCTGGAACGTGAAGCTTGAGCAGCCATCTTAGATCATGAAGTAAAAGCCATGTTTTGAGGATGGTGAGGCAACAAAGTAGAGCTACTAGCCACGCCCTGAACTCTCCACCTTGATCTAAAAAACAAACTTCGGGCCAGCCTGGTGGTGCAGTGGTTAAGTTCACACGTTCCACTTCAGCGGCCTGGGGTTCGCCAGTGCAGACCTACATACCGCTTGTCAAGCCATGCTGTGGCAGGCGTCCCACATGTAAAAAAGTGGAGGAAGATGGGCACGGATGTTAGCTCAGGGCCAGTCTTCCTCAAAAAAGAAAGAAAGAAAGAGAGAGAGAGAAAGAAAGAAACAAGGATAGAAGGAAAGAAGGAAAGAAGGAAGAAAGAAAGAATTTTTACTAGTAAACAGCTGTTCTATTTTTTGGGGGGTGGGGGGTAACTCACTGCTGAATCTAATCCTGACACACGATCCTCCATGGTTCTGCTCACATCTTGAGAAGGGAAGAATGGAGTGGAGGCAGTAGTTTACGTTTAACAACTGCCTGGGCAGGGAAGTCCTGATTTGCAGCATTTCCAGTTTCCATGCTGTAAATAATCCCATAAAGGTCAACTTCAAGGTGCCAATGTTAGGTCAATTGGCTCACAAAATTCTTGAAAATATGATTAGCTCTCGTGAGCTACTGAGCTGGTATGAACTGGCTCCAGCACGTCACGGGGAAGGGCTGGAACGGCAATGACATTTAACGAACCTTGCTACATGCCAGGCACTGCAGTAGGCATTTTGCACACGTTGTCTTCTTTAATTCTTTTACTCCATGCTGAGGAGTAAAGCCAAGCTTCCCCAACAATTGGGGAAAATCCCAATACAGGTGGATTTATTTTTATATATTTTTTCCACAACCGCGGAAGATACGTTGGTCATTTCTATTAGGGATAATTAGAACAAGTAGGAAATGGAGGTTAGGAAGAGAAAATGGGGTATAGTGGATATTTTCTCAGGTTTGACCATCCACTCTCCCTCCTCTGACAGCAGCCATGGGTTTCTTTGGGGAATTACCTGTATGCTGTCCTAATGAGCTGTCAGCTAAGGTGTCCTTTCTTCCCCTAGCCCCTACCTAAACCAGACTAACCAGACTCTTTCTGCTGGCTTTGAATGATGAATATGAATGGGAGGAATGGAAAAAACTAGCTGTTGCTCATTCATTTCAGCAGGTAGCAAGGACAAGACTTGACTCCTACTACCGAATGCCCGCTGGCTCTTATGTTTCCTGAGCCTGGCTTTCTAGCCTTCCTCTGATTTTGTGAGCTATCCAATTTCCTCTCAATACTCAACTTTTGTGTTTAAATGAGCCACAATTAGTTTCTGTGGCTTGAAACGCAAGAAATCCAAATGCTAAGGAAGAAGGGTAGAAGCTTTAGAAAAATTAAAGGAAGTTGAGGCAAAGCGCACAGAGCTTTCATTTCTAAATCACTACTGGTGGGGAAGTGGCTACAGTTACGTAGGAAGAACCTAGGCAAGCCCAGTCAGAATGCAGGGCTGGATTAGTATGCATTCTGTGCTGCAGGAATTATGGGTAGAGCTGAGGTTGTATAACCCTGAGTGTTAAGTAAGCTGTCTGAGCTATACCATTGGATGTTCATCACAGGGTTATTATAAAGGCAACGCAAATGATTTTACATCTAGAGTATCTAAGTTACTCTGTGTTTCTAGAATCACTATAAAATGCATGGGAGGTTTTTTTTTAATTCGTTGATCATTTGGGTGGAGGACCACTAAGTACTCTTAGTCAGCATTTTATCATCCAGAAAGCAAAACAAATTTACAATTATCTCATTAAAAACCATGAGTGATGGAGAGTTTGCCAGGTTTCTAGCAGTGAAGCCAGGAGTTGTATTCGGGTTTGTGTGACTGCCTGGCATTCCTGCTAGTTCTGTGCCTCAACCAAAACTTTCCCCTATCACCCATCCCACAGTGATCTCACCCCGCTCTGGATTGCTAGAATGCTTGCTTTCTGTCTCAACATTCCATTCATCTAACATCCACCACAGAGATTTGTTGGGTCTTGATACGAGGAAAAGTACTTGTTAAGCTCTAATGTACCAAACAAATGTTAGCTATTATGTGATTATGTGTATTAGATTTGATTCACAGCTGAATCTAATCCTGACTGACACACAATCCTTCATGGTTCTGCTCACGTCTTGTGAAGGAAAGAAAGGAATGGACGCAGTTTATGTTTAACATCTGCCTGGGCCCAGGGGAGTCCTGATTTGTAGCACTTCTAATTCTCAAGATGTAAATAATCCCATCAAGGTCAACTTCAAGCTACCAGTGTTATCTCAATTGGCTCACAAAATTCCTATATGTATATATATGTGCGTGTGTGTGTATATATATGTACAGTTATAGTTTTACAGTTACTATGGTTTGTCTCTTATTTTCCCTTCACTAGGTTATAAACTTCTTGAGGCCCATATTTTATCCATCTTTCTGCCTTCCACTGCTCTTAGTTGGAAGACGTTTGACAGTCAGTCTCCTGAGGTTTTGAGTGTGGGAGCTAGCCTCCACCATTCATAAGACTATGACCTTCAGGCACTTATCTTCACTGCCCTCCTGTGTCCTACAGGGCTGCTGTGAGGACTGGATGAGATAATGGTTGCAAAGCACCCTGGATTGGTCAGTTTCCTGTGGCTTATGACAGGAGGAACTCGGTGGCTTTAGTTTCCCCTTCAACCTCCTGTCTTCTTTTTCGTAGAATTTTTTGGTCACGAATATAATCAGAAATGTTTCCTTTTTCCAATAGTAGATTTCTGAAGAAGTGGTTTCTAAACCTCTGATCAGGCAGTATGTGACATAAGCCAATGAAAGAGCACTGATCGTGACTGTTAGTGTTGAAAGCAAATTAAAGCCATCAGACTACAATAAACATTTCCCAATGCCTCTCCTTCTCTCACCCCATCCATCATCCAGCCCAGTGCTGTCCAATAGAACTTTCTGAGATGATGGAAGTGTACCATATCTGCACTGTCCAAAATGGTAACCGTTAGCCACATGTGGTTATCGTGTACTTGAAATGTGGCTGATGCCAATGAGGAATGGAATTTTAAATTTTGTTTAATTAAAATTTAAAAGGCCACATGCTATCATATAGGACAGCACAGAGTTAAATTTAGAGAATCTCTGTCTCTTGATTCATTCATTCATTCATCATTTAACCAAAATCTGAGTACCTAATATTTGTCATGCGCAATACTAAGCCCTGACAGTGGGTTCAATGACTAGTCTTTCATCTGAAAGAGCTCATAATTTTGGGGGGGAAACAAATGATCTGTTTAGATGACCTCAAGACCTTAAGTTCTTCTGGCTACACCACATCCTCTTGAGAAAAGTAGCTGGAGATTTCTTAGGTCTGGGTCACTCTGTTGATGATCTTAGCTCCAACTTCACTTGCTGGATTAGGATCCTTGTGTGAGCTAAAGGCAGTTCCCAAGGGCTGGCAAGAGGCCAACGACATGGCCAGAGGTGAGCATGCCCAATAGGGCTGCCCAAGAAAGCTATTCTATCCTGGGAAGTGTGTGCATAGCCCATTCAGAGTTTGAAAGTGATGCAAATGCAAGCAAGGATGCCAACGTCAGAGCAGTGTGAAACCCTAAAGAGACAAAGAGCTAGGGCAGTGAGCAGAATAATAGCGTTAACGAGGATTGTTGAGAGGCGGGAAAACAGAGAGGTCGGTTGCTCTGTCTCTGGAGCCAAACTTCCCAGATGCTAAGCCCCTGCCGTGTAAAGCCTCTGTGTTGTCTCCCCACTTGTAAAATGAATGTTATAATGGTCCTCTTCTCAGAGGCTTACCGTGAAAATGAGATGAATTGGAACATGGGATTGAACCCAAGTGGACTGGCTCTGGCATCCACTCTCTGACCACTACGCCACACTGCTGGAGTACTGGAATGAGGTACACGAGGGTTCCAATCTAACTCCCACTATTTTATGGTTCTGCAATCTCAGGAATGTGAGCTGCCTCATCAAACCTCTCATCTTCCACATCTGTCAAATGAGAATCTAGATAATAATAGTAGAGTTTCATGAAGGCTTAATGAATTGATTCCTGTATAGCACTCAGAACAGGGCCTACAAGGCACTGTATGTGTCCAGGTAGTGTGGGCTCGCGTTACTTTACACCCCGCCAGAGGACGTGTGCAGAGCCATGCAGCGGAAACAGTGGGAGAGCAGCAGACAGAGGTGCTGAGCCACCAGGTGGTCTGGCTGGGGAGGCAGGGTGTGCTCCTGGAGCTGCCGCTGGGCCCTTCAACTGCTGTGGCATCCTGAGGACACGCCAGTTATTTGGGGACAGACTGCTGGCCACAGAGATGGCTACATTCCAGCCCATCCCTGTCCCCTGAGGTAACCTGAGTAAGAACCCATTCTCTGACGAGGAAAGCATTCTGACTTGGCAGACTTGGAGCAGGAATTTACAACATGGACGTTTTAATGCAACCTCCTTAAAATAGTCCCGTCAGAGTGTAAAATGGTAAATCACTTTGGAAAACAGCAGGACAATTTCTTATAAAGTAAAATATATACCTACTTATACAACTCTTAGATATTAACTCAAGAGAAATAAGAACACATGTCCACAAAAAATGTTGGACATAAATGTTCATAGGAGCTTTATTCATAACAGCCCAAAACACAAATGTCCATCCATGGTGAATGAATAAGCTACCTGTAGTATATTTATACAATGGAATACTATTCAGAAATCAAAAGGAAAGAACTACTGATTCATGCAAGAATGTAGATGAATCACAGAAATATTATACTGAGCAAAGGAATCCAGACACAAATGAGTGCCTACTATAGTTTTATTTATATGACATTCTAGAACAGGCAAAACTACAGGAACAGAACTCAGATCAGTGGTTGCAAGAGGCTGGGGTGGAGAGAGGGCATTGACTACAAAGGGGCATGAGGAACTTTCTGGGGCAATGAAAGTATTCTACATCACAATGGTGGCGGTATTTACACAACTATATGAGTTTGTCAAAACTCATCAAGCTGTACTCCTAAAAAGGATGGACTTTACTCTACATAAGCTATACTTCAATACACCTGGCTTTAAAAAAAAATGTAATCTCACCAAGCACTACAAATTCTATGTGAAAGGGTGGGAGTTAGAGATAGGATGAGCACAACCCCCACGGATGGGTTGAGAATATCTGGTTTATACATTTCTTAGTGATTTTCTTTAGGAAGCATTGTCTTTTTTTATTTTTTTCCTTAGGAAGATTGGCCCTGAGCTAACATTCATGCCCATCTTCCTCTATTTTATATGTGGGATGCCTGCCACAGTGTGGCTTGATAAGCAGTGCACAGGTCCACCCCCAGGATCCGAACAAGCAAACCCCGGGCCACCAAAGCGGAGGGTGGGAAATTAACTGCTAGGCCACCAGGCAGGCCCCCTGATTTTCTTTAAATACTGACAATTTAATAACTTTTTTGGCCTTGTCAAAACACCAAAATGGCTGCATCACAATGTCTTGTGCATTTCCAGGCAGTCAGAAAGATCAATAGGCAAATACTATAATATACTGTGTTTTATGCTTTCAAGAGGTTGCTGTACAAAGTAGATGGATTAATTCTGCATGGGGGAGTCAGGGGTGGTGTCTTCCCAGGAGGATGGAGAGGAAACAGAATGTGTGAAGGGTCCAATGGGTAAGAGTTTGGCATGTGTGAGAAAAAGCACAGAATTAGACACAGGCCCTATGTGAGGACACGGGGAAAGCAATGGGGGCGTTGAGAGAGAGCCTGTGAAGTTGCCTGGATTCAGGATGGGAGGCCAGTGTAGGCCCCTCTAGAGAGTCTGGAGGCACTGAAGTTACTAACATAGGCACTGACTTGGTCAGGTCCATCTTTTAACCAGAAAGCTCTGGGGAAGACACAGAAGATGGACTGGAGGGAGAAGAATTAGGAAGGTTCTTCGTGGCCCATCCTTGTCATCATTTTTGTTGAAACAGAATGTGCCTTTCTGGTAGTGGACTGTTCTGAATACCAAAAGTGTTAGGTAAGTAGGTCTCAACTAGGACACAGCAGCCCTAAGGGTAGCTCAGATGCCCAGTTAGTTGTGACCACCTGTTTCTTTCTTGAATTGGAAAAGCAGTTCAAGCTCCTAAGCAACCTCTTAATTCAGGCTCCCAGTGTTGGCACCACTGGGTCTGTTTCCAAGATGCAATGCTTCTAGGAGCAAACCCAAGTGGTCAGGGTCCATGGTGGAGAAGATCACCAGAGCCAAGGGACACAATGGTATTTTCAGCCTCCCCTTGTGAGCAATCCCCTTCTGCGCTGGGTGGGATTTCCAACCTGGGGAAACCACTGACCAATCGTCTGGGAAGGGAGAGTGTCATAAAAGTGCCAGGGCCACCCAGAGTTAGGATGACGGCAGTCTGAGGCCTAGACACTGTAGGGAATCTGTGAGGCGATGGAGAGGAAACCTGAGGGAAAGCAGGGCTACTGTCCGCCGGCCCAGCTTCCTCTTTCATGAGCTCATGCTCAAAGCCAGGCCAAGTGGGAGAGTGCCAGCAATTGAGAGAGCTTGTTTTTTCCCTAACTTGGTTCTGAGTCACACAGGGCATCTACCCTTCCCAGAAAAACGCCGCAAGGCTCACCCCCTGGCAGCCAGTCAAACCCGTCCTAACACGCGATCCCCACTAGGCAGCGGGAGCCAGAGGCAGGCCAGCCCAGAGCACCCGCCCCAGCCCCGGAGGCCTTTCTCGGGTGGGGCCTGGGCCTCTCCCAACCTTCAAAGAAAAGGGCCAAGGGCAGCCGCTTTGGAAGTAGGAGGGAAGCACGTCTAACTTTTGACCACACATGGGAGACGCTGCTGAATCATGGGGTTACAGAGGAGGGAGAGACATCAGAGAGCCTTCTAATCTAAGCCCTTGACTTTGCAGATCAACTCATTGGGTAAATACAAGGTGTCTGAAAAAGTGGGACAAAAGGGGAAATACTTTATTTGTTGTTGCACCTACCCCTCTCCCCCAACCCATGATTATGCTTCGAGTTAAACCTCGAACACATTCTCCACTGCTGACATTGGAGCAATCTAGAGAGAGATGCAGGCTGCTTCCCACATGAACAACTCTGTGACACTAATGACTTAAAGAGCCCTACATGTCTAGCCTTTTCAGGCAGCCTGTATGGGTTGAGAGGCATGGTTCTAGGCTCTGGAAATAGAGCAGTGAGCAAGATGGATAAAGTCCTGCTCTCGTGGAGCTTTAATCTGGAGGGAAGGAAACCGAGGCCAGAGGAAGAAGCCACAACACTGGGGTCCTGGGAAGCCACTGTTCGTACCAGAGCAGGGATGCTGGGTCCTTTTCCTAGGTCCCCACTCCCAGCAGCCTCCGGGGAAGTTTGGCTGAGTTGGACTGAGCTGGGCTGGGCCGGGCTGGGCTGGGTTGAGCTGCAGCCCAGGGCAGGAGACACCACATTCTTTTGTGACCTTGCCTTGGTACTCTGGGCACTCTTGCCATCCTTTTGCGTCAGGGAAAACTGCTAAGGCCTGATCTTGACCCTCCTAAGGCCCAAATGAAAGTCTTTGGGAGTCATTTATTAACTTGCTGACAAGAACACACCGCCCCACCGTATTTCCACCCCTCCGGCGAGATTTGTTCCAGCTAGAATGTGTGTGCACGGGGGTCAGGGGAAGGGTGTTTAAAATCACTCGCATTGGCTGAACAAGAACTAGGAATGCAGAAGACTTTGCATCTCCGGAGAAAAGAAAAAGCCACAAAACCTGCCTGAGATGGAGAGGGACGGAAGGGGGGATGAAAAGAGAAAGAGAAATCGTATCTCTTGATGATCTTAGCACTTGGAGGCTATCTGCTCATGCTGGTCTCCTACTCTTGGGTTAGCTCACCGCCACCTACAACTGCTTCAAAGTAGCCCTCTTTCCATTGTCATAATAATGGCCCCCACGGCAGAAGCACCTACTACGTGCTTAGGAGCAATGTAGTCATCTCCTTAGTCCCCATGATAACCTGATGGCCAACGTGTCCACTTTTCAATTGAGGAAACATGTTCAGAGAAGTTAAGGAGTTAGCCCAATATCACATAGTTAATAAGTAGCTGAGCTGGAATTTAAATCCAGTTTCCACTAACACCACTAGATTATAATATGCTCTTTTTGCTACCCTATGTTTCCTTTCTGTCTCAAACCCATCTCAAGTCAACAAATAGTTATTCCACATCTGCTAACCCTCGGGTGCAGCTCTGAGTGTTCAGATTTCATTCCCTGAGTCCTCTGGCTCTGTTCCTCTACCCCTGCTTCCCTCTCTCAGAAGCCCCCACTTCCAAATGTCTGTCTCCTTCTTCCCTTCCCATTCTGCCTCCTTCTCATCACCTTTGTGCCCCTGCCTCGCCCGTGGTCAGCAATGCAGCAGTCCTCCAGGTGGGGCAGCAGGCATGACTCACTCCTATGTCAGGGACTTATGAAGGGTGAGGGCCAGGGCTTTGCCATGTGTCACCTGCACAGTTATTCCTGATCTAATGGCAGGTCACCCTGAGCCTCAGGGGAACATCCCCCAAACTCCTCTCTGAAGTCGAAGTGTGGGGGCCTCCGAGAGGACACAGCCTTCCAGACAGACACCTCAGAGGAGAAGGGTTTAAGAGTATTGATTAAGCCCCTACTAGGTGAAAGGCCAAGTCCTGGAGATCCCACAGAGCTATCACGAGGGGAGGGCGGATGTGGTCCTGTGTCCACAAGGAGATTATATTCCCGTGGGAGAGATGGACAACAACAAAAAGTAAACAAATCCATAAAATGATTCCCTGCTGTGGTGAGTGTTATGAAGAAAACAAACAAGGGGCTAAGAAAGGTTATGGGAGGTTAAGAAACGAGGGGAAGGAAGGCATATGGTGATTTTGGGAAGATGGGGAGGAAATGAGTACGGCTGGAAATGGAAGAGGCTAAGGGCCTGTTTGCCTAGGATGAGGGCAGTGAGAACCGGTCCAGCTGCTGGTCTCAGCCCCTGGCCCTTTCTGGTCTTAAATCTTCCGCCAACCCTCACCCCCACATCCCCTCTTGGCTTAATGATTCACTTTCAACCTTTCCCCAGCTTCCTGGGCCACGGAGGGTATGGAGCAGAGCCCTGGCTCTTTGAAGGTAGCAGGAATGGGCATGGGATTGGTTGAGAAGAAATGGCCAGCCAGCCATCTGGGTTCTCTGCTTCTTCTCTTTGCCCCCTTTTGGTCTTGCCATAAAGAAAGGTCTCTCTGTGCCAGGAGGACGGTGAGGATAACTAGGCCCAGCTGGAGGTCTGGATTCCAGATGTGGGAGGGAGAGGGAAACAAAGATCCTGACATCTCCCCCTTCATTTCCCCTCCCCCGTCTAATGCCCTGGAGAAATTTTCCATCATAAACAAGTTATGCATTCCTGACCTTGGGTGCCTCCCCCTCTCTCCCACCAGGCAATTTTCTTCTATCATCGCCAGCTCCCCTTACCCCCACTTTATGTCTGTGTGAGCATGTGGACCTGTCCACACTTATAAGTAGTCATGTATTTATGTTGATCGTTGTGTAGTGTGCCACTTGCCTTAGAATAAGGGTGTAGGTGGGTGTGCGGGCTCCCCGTGCTTGAGTGTAAATGTAAAGATGACGGTAGGCATGGGAAAGGGATGTGTCTTTGTTTGCAGAGGAGGTGTGTGTTATGCCTGTCAGGAAGAAGTGTGTAATGCTGAAGGGGCCTTGCATGTTTAAACAGGAGTAGTGGGTGTAAAATAAAGTGACACATACGCCCAGGAAGCAATTGTATATACAGCAATAAAGTATCTCCCATTGTGGGGCTGTCCCCTTTGCATCCTCACACATCCTTCGTTGAGAAAGGCCCTGAAGCATTCCTTGTTCTCTGTCTGTGTAAAAATTGTCCTAGCTTTTCTCAAGAGGTTGTAAATTTGTATGTGGAGTTTGAAGGAGTGCATCCACATCTCAAAAGCTTGAGGTGACCCAGCCAGTGTGTGACTACTATATGTGCATTTATAGTTCTGCATTTTCACCTTTCATACGCCAAGATTACTGAACAACTAGTACATGCAAGGTACCATGCGGGATCCTATGGAGGACACAAAGATATGTGTGACACAGCCTCTAATGGAAAAGGTCATACATGTGCTCGCCATGTGCACCAGGCACGATATGATCTGGTGTAAAGATCTGAGCCAGATGTATTTCAAATCCTGGGAGTCAGCTGTGACCCCTTCATCATCTTGCTGTTGGTGCCCCCACACTCCATCTCCCTGACTCCATAGATACCCATCTTATTGCTAAATTCCGGTGATCTTATGCTAGGACTGTCTCTTATAGCCACCCTTCCTCTTGCTTCCCTCTGCCATGGCCCTTTTCACACCCTTGTTTCTTTCCACCTGAACCTCTCCGACAGCCTCCTGTCCCTGCCTCAGGGTCTCTCCATCCAGAGCCTACTCCTCATCCCACTCACTTCCCACCTTGAATTGCCTTCCTTTTATGTCATGCTGTGACCCACACGCTTCATAGTCTAGAGTCAAACCCAGTCTCCTGGCCTGACAGCAAAGCTCTCCCCACTCTGCCCATCCATCATTACTTCCACTTCTCCTTTACAGGAAACTCACCCTGGGATTGTTTTTCTTGTGATTCCCCTGCAACACATCCTGTACTTTTCCAGCTCAAGGCCTTTGCTGATTCCATTCTTTCTCACAGTCATCTTCCACATCTGACTCTTTGGCTGCCACCCACTGTGCAAGGTCATCTCAAATGTCTCTCTTCCATGAAGCCTTGTCTGATTGATTAGAACACTAGCTCTTTTGGGTCCCCCTTGCACTTTCTCTTCCACTTTCTCAGGACCCTCCAGGGAGTTCTCCTGGTCAGGGTCCCCTCCCCATGCCAGAGGCTAAGGCCCACAAGGCTGAGGTGCCCACTGTCTCTGGCTTGCCCCACTGGGCAGCAACACACACTGAAACCAACCTCAGTACTCTCAACAGTACCTTTTTTTTTTTTTTTTTTGAGGAAGATTCGCTCTGAGCTAACATCTGCTGCTAACCCCCCTCTTTTTGCTGAGGAAGACTGGCCCTGAGCTAACATCCATGCCTATCTTCCTCTACTTTATATGTGGGATGCCTACCACAGCATGGCTTTTGCCAAGCGGTGCCATGTCCACACCCGGGATCTGAACCGGTGAACCCTGGGCCGCCGAAGCGGAACATGCGCACTTAACTGCTGCGCCACTGGGCCGGCCCCTAAACAGCACATTTAACAGGGTGCCTGGCCTGTGGAAATGCTCAAAAGATGTTAAATCCTGTATCTATGAGCAGCCATCTCCAAGGCAGTTATGAAAATGTGTCCATTCTGTCTTAAGCTGGGTTACCGTTACCACAACATCTGCATAATGTCTCACAGTTTAAAATGTCCTTCACGCACATTTTGTCATTTGATCCATACAACAAGGGGCAAATCTGGGTGGCTGCTAACCTCTTGCCTTTGTGTTTTGTGGTCCCCTGCCCCAGCTTCGTGTGAACATTTCTGCACACCTCTAAGTGGGTAGCTTTGCTGGGCTTTCCCTGTGCAGTCTCTGCACCCTTGGCCTGTGTGTGTGGGTGTGAGTGCGTGCACGCGCTACGTGTATGTTGAAGGGGAGCAGAACATGCCACCCCAAAATGTCCCACTTCAGCATGTGGATTATTTTGAGCTGAAGGCAGTCAAGACCAGCAGATTCAGGAAAAGCTTTTATCTCTCCCTTAATTGCCTAAAGGAATTTAGATAGGGGACCGGGCCTAGAAAGAGAGCTATTATTAGCTATTATTATTAACTTTAATAATTAGCTATTATTAACTTTTTTATCTGAAAGGCTTACCTGCATGGCAGGGCCAGCATCTGATGGCCAAACCCCTGCTCTTCTATCTCCCTGTGAACTGCCCTCCTCCCCTTGGAAGCCCCGGGCCCCTATCCCATTCCTTAGCTCAGGACGGCATATAAGCCTCAATTGCCTGACTGCTTGTGAGTCTTCTGTCTCAGTGGGCTCCCGCAAGTAGGCAAATTTGTTTTTCTCCTGTTAATCTCTCTTATGTCAATTTAATTATTAGACCAGCCAAAGAACCTAGAAGGAAGAAGGAAAAATGTTTCCACCTCAACAATGTGGGGTATGTGTGAGTGTGTGTATGCACACGCTAAGGCAGGCAGGGTTGCGTCTGTGTGTGCTAATGTGTTTATTTCTCTTTCTCTTCTTGGCTGTTTCTGTAATGACCTCCCTCGTGGGGTGGGGCGTGTGTTGTCTATGTGTATCTACAAGTGTGTGAATGTGCGTGTGTAACTGTGGTTCCTTGAGTTTGCTGGGTCCGTATTGTAGCAGGACGGTCAGACATCTTATGTAAGCCCTCCCGCCTCCCCAGAGATGCTGCCTGTGGCTGAACCATCTCCTAAACTGTTTGTGGGACCCTCTCCAGCTGCCTCACGTCCCAACATGTGCCTGCAGCCCGGCATCTCGCCCATCCCCACTCACGACTCACACGCTCACAATATACACTTGGGGTTGCACAGGCCAGCTCTCCACCCCCTCCCTTTGCTTCATCCTCGGAATTTCCACGGCTCCGGGCCCGGGGTGGAGTCTAGACCGGCCCGCCCACGTCTCAGCCAATATAACTAGCTCCGCGCGACCGCCGGGCCGCACTCGGTCTGCTGCTTGGCTCGGCGCAAAATGTGTCACTCTCGGAGCTCCCTCCCCACCATGACCGTCCTGCGGGCCCCGACACCCGGCCCCTCCACCAGCCCGGGACCCAGGAGGGGCTCCGGTCCCGAGATCTTCACCTTCGACCCTCTCCCGGAGCCCGCCGTGGCCCCCGCAGCGCGCCCCAGTGTCTCCCGCGGGCACCGAAAGCGCAGCCGTAGGGTCCTCTACCCACGAGTGGTGAGTGTCGCCGAAGTGGACAGCGGGGGGGAACAGCTGGACGCCGGGGCCCTGAGCTGACCTGTTCCCTTTGTTGCCTCCCCTTAGGTCCGGCGCCAACTGCCAGTCGAGGATCCGAACCCAGCCAAAAAGTTCCTCTTTCTTCTGCTCACCATCATCTTCTGCCAGATCCTGATGGCTGAAGAGGTTGTGCCGGCACCCCTGGCCCCGGAGGATGCCCCCAGCGCCGCGTCCCCCGCGCCTACCCCTGCCCCGGTCCTCGAGCCCTTTAATCTGACCTCGGAGCCCTCGGACTACGCTCTAGAACTCAGCACGTTTCTCCAGCAACACCCGGCTGCCTTTTAACCGTGACTCCCCATACTCCCAAAAAAGAACCTGAAAAAATTAAAGAAACACCAGGTGTACCTGGTGCGCAAGAGCGTATCCCAAAGTGGGACTCCGAGGCAACTCAGACTCAGAACACTACAGCGGAGACGCCCGCCCGCGCCTGGGAGGAGACAAGCGCGACACCCCGGGGCTGGGCCGGGTGCAGGAGAGCGTCGTTAATTTATTTCTCAGTGTTCCTAATTAATATTTATATATATTTATGTATGTCCCCCCTAGGTGATGGAGGGCTGTGTGTAATATTTATTTTAACTTATGCACGGGTGCGAGATGTGCTCCCTTGCTGCAAATGCAGATCTCTTGGTATTTATTGAGCTTTATGGGATTGGTGGAGGCAGGGCGCCTAGAAATGAGGGAGACAGCGAGAGGGAATGGAGAAGACCTGGGTCCAGGAGGGCGCCCGGGCTGGGGGTCAAGGCCGGTGGTGGGTCGTAGGTTTAGCCGTTGACCCTCTCCGTCCTCCAGCATCTCAACGCCGCTTGTCTACTGTGTGAGGCTTCGGCGGACCGTTGGGAATACGGTCCTTGGCCTTCGATCTCTTCGAAGTTGCCCCCAAGGGGTGGCTGCGGGGTCGGGAGGCGGTGAGCTGTCAGGGGGCGGAGGTGGGGTCGTCCGGTATGTTCTGTGAACACAAATAAACTCGACTTACTGTCCGCAGTCATTTGAGTGTGTCTTTGCAAGCGGCGACTCCCCACTCCTCCCGCCTTCGGGAGCCAGGGACCGGCGCGGGGAGCCGAGGCCACGTCCCCAGCAGGCGCTCCTCTCCGGGCCCCGAAGCCACTCTTCCCGGAGCCTCGGAACCCAGCATCCGGTGACCGGATGCAGTCGTTAGCTGCCCAGTGTGTGACTTTCCCAATTAGCGAGGGGCAAATCCGAGATGAGGCAATCTCCCTGGGGTGACCCACGGAGGTCATGTCCCGCACCCCGGGGCGGAGCTTGGAGCGGCCTGGGCGGGGCTCCCGGCTCGCGAAGGGCGGCGGCGGGGTGGCGGCGAAGCGGGGCCCCACCCCTGGCTTGCTAGGCTACGCTAGTGCGCCCGGCGGGCGGCGGGCTGCGGACCCGAGCGGGGCCTGCTGGGAAAAGGGCGGGCCGAGCGCGCGGGGCCGTGGCGTGGGGAGGGTCCACCCCAGGGGGCGGGGTCATGTCTGTTGCAGCAACAGGGCGCGGCTGGGTCGGGGGGCGCCAGCGTGGGCCCGGCTTCCTAGAAGGTGGTGCGTGAGGCGCTCCCTGCTCTGCTCCCGGGTACCCCGCGCGCCCCTGCCCTTCCCGGGACCCCGGCCCGGCCGCCGCCCGCTACCAGGAAGGTAGGTGGGGGCGGGAAGACAGAATGGGGCTGCGGAGGAGCAGGGAGGGTGGCGCAAGGTCTGGGGGCTTCTAGGCGCTGAAGAGCTTTATCAGATAAGGGAGAAACGGTCCTCACGGAAGGCAAGGACGCGGCAAAGGGAGGGGAGTGGCCGTAAGCGGGCGGGGGCCGGAATCGCTGGTGATCTGCGGGATTTCATAGGGAAAAGCTTTAGCGGACCCCCGGGTGCGGAAGGAACTGGGCCTAGGTGGCTCCAGACTGGGCGGGACCTACGGGAAAGGAAGGGATTCACTCCTGTGGACTCCACAGCGCCCCTTCCCCTTCCGCAGAGGCTTTCTCTCCCTCTCCTCCAGCTCCAACCTGAACCATGTTTTTCACCTGTGGTCCAAATGAGGCCATGGTGGTCTCCGGTAAGTATTGTTCTCTTCTCAGTCAGTGATCTCAAAACCCCTGCGAGTCTGGCCTCTGCCCCTTCCCCCTCTCCCTACCAGCTCCCCAGCCCAAGCCTTCTGCCCCACCCCACCCACTTGTGCTTCCCGGCCGCTACCCTTCCAAGGCCAAGACGGCCTCCCCTGCAGCTCCCAGATTTTTTCGTGAGGCTGCCCCCCCCCCACCAAGTTCTTCAGTCTTCCACATTCCAGCTCTGCCGCGGACACCGCAGCTCACTGCCCCCTCACCTTGCAGGTTTCTGCCGGAGCCCCCCGGTCATGGTGGCTGGAGGACGTGTCTTTGTCCTGCCCTGCATCCAGCAAATCCAGAGGTAGGTAGAAGAGAACCAGGGAAGGGGGCCCCAGTTTTCTGTCTTTCCTCATCTTCTCACTGCCCACCCCTTCTTTTTCCCCTAGGATCTCTCTCAACACACTGACCCTCAATGTCAAGAGTGAAAAGGTTTACACTCGCCATGGGGTCCCCATCTCAGTCACTGGCATTGCCCAGGTGAGGCTTTCAGAGCCTTTCCCCATCAGTCCACACCTCCATCACCTTCTCTGTCCCCAGACCTTAAGAATCTTCTGACCATGGCCTTCCCAACCTCTGCCTGCAGAGAAATTTCTCTGCTAGTCTCGCCTTTTCCAGGGACGCCTAAGGCACTTGACTCCCTCTCCCTGCTCTCTCTGGGATGGAAGAAGTTTCTCCTAGAGGGCTCCCCCTTCTCTCTCTGCTTCTTCCCTGGCCCCATGAGACCACCACCATACCCTCCCTACCCCTACTCTGGCTACAGGTGAAAATCCAGGGGCAGAACAAGGAGATGTTGGCAGCTGCCTGCCAGATGTTCCTCGGGAAGACTGAGGCTGAGATTGCCCAAATTGCACTGGAGACGCTGGAGGGCCACCAGAGGGCTATCATGGCCCACATGACTGTAGAGGTGGGTCCGAGGGCAGGGAGAGATCTGGAAGGGATGTCAGAGCACGGTTAGGGGGCAGGGGTATGTGCCTAGGGACCAAGCTAGTCTGTGGGAGAGAGTAGCTGGAGGATCTGAAAGCTTGAGTTCCTCCTTCCCACCATCCTGTTATCCTAGGAAATCTATAAGGACAGGCAGAAATTCTCAGAGCAAGTTTTCAAAGTGGCCTCCTCAGACCTGGTCAACATGGGCATCAGTGTGGTTAGCTACACCCTGAAGGACATTCATGATGACCAGGTAAACCTTGGCAGCTGCTCCTCTCTGCTTCCCTGCTCCCATCTCTTAAACCCTCCTGAGGACTCTGATTTCTGCGTCTCTCCCACAGGACTATTTGCATTCCTTGGGGAAGGCTCGAACAGCTCAAGTCCAAAAGGATGCTCGGATTGGGGAGGCGGAAGCCAAAAGAGATGCTGGGATCCGGGTGAGAGAGATGGGGGTCACTTGGTCACCGTGGGCTTATTGGGCACCGGGTGGGAGAGGAGATGGAAGGGGCACAACTGAGCGGGGGCTGGTGGAGGTGGGGTGGCAGAGGAACTGCATGAAGCTAGCGCCAGGGTGAAGACAGGGGAGACTGTGGGAAGTCAACTCTCCCCCTGCGGCCTTGGTCTCCCCATTCTGACTTCTACCCGATCTCTGTGGACAGGAAGCCAAAGCCAAGCAGGAAAAGGTGTCTGCCCAGTACCTGAGTGAGATCGAGATGGCCAAGGCGCAGAGGGACTATGAGCTGAAGAAGGCCGCATATGACATCCAAGTCAACACCCGCCGAGCACAGGCTGACCTGGCCTATCAGCTTCAGGTCAGAGCCACCACACTGGGCGGATGGCTAGGCTGGACTTTGCCCCTTCCCTATTCCCCTCAGGCCCTCCCTCCTTCTCATACACTTACTCTGATCCCTTTATTCTGGCTTTCCATTTCTAATTCAAATTCTCCATCTGAGGAAGATTTAAAAGACCCAAACATTTCAGCTGAAAAGCAAAGAAAAGGCTGAGAAGGGATCTGACCAATAGGGCTGATCATATGTTTGGGTCAGGTTGTGCAAGGGCCCCTGGATGGAGGTGGGCCAGAGCTAAAATCCAGCCCGTGCTCCACTCGTACAGAACGCTGTGCATTCTGGCCTGGGTCTGTGGGTCTGCAGCCACCCAGAGGAAGGGGCGCCTTTTTCTAATTTGCACAGGGCAATCCCACAGGCTCACAGTTTCCATGGTGATCAAAGAAGGGTGTGGGGAAGGAAAACATGGACCTGGGCATTGAGTCCTGCAAAGTGAAATATGGGCAGCCCTTGATATTGCAAGGAGGTACAGTCGATCCTCATCTGCAGATTCGGTATTTGAGACTTTGCCTACTTGCTAAAATTGATGGGTAACCCCAAAATCAGTCCCTGGAGTGCTTTTGTGGCTATTTGTAGACATGCACAGAGTGAGGAAAAACTGGAGTAGCCTGATGTGCAGGTTCCAGTTGAGGTTGGACAAGAAGATGTTTGCTTTCTTGTTTCAGCTCTCACATTGTAAACAGTGTCATTTTCACATATTTACTGCCGCATTTTTCACATTTTTGGGCTCTTGGTGATTTGGCTGTTGAAAATGGCCCCCAAGCCTACTGCTGTCTCATGTTCCTAAGTGCACGAAGGCTATGATATAAGTCTTACGGAGAAAACACGTGTGTTAGATAAACTTTGTTCAGGCAGGAGTTATAGTGCTGTTGGCTATGAGTTCAATGTTAATGAATCAACAATATATATCACATAAGGTGTCTTTAAACAGAAACACATGTAAAATAAGGTTATAGATTGATCTGTTGGTGAAAATGTGGCCAGAGGCTCATATGAACCTAATAGAAACAAAATAACTCTCTGCTAATTCAAGGTTCATGGCTACTTTATAGAAGAGAACTGCTGTGAATAATGAGAATCAACTGTTCTTTGAGACCTTTACTCAAAGGATAGCAATATCATGAAACTCATTTTTGCCAAGAGTTGGTACAGGGTGGAAGCATAATGAGATGCAAAACATCTTTAGTTATGATGTTTAATTCCCGTGTGGTTTACAGGTAATGAAGTGTAGCACAGTGCTTTACTACTCAAAGTGTGTTCTATCAGCAGCATCAGCATCACTGAGCAGCTTGTTAGAGATATAAAATCTCAGGCCCCAGCCCTACTGACTGAATCAGAATCTGCCTTTTAGCAAAATCCCTGGGTGATTCATGTACGCATTGAACATGAATGCTAGCTTGGGTGGTACTTAACCCACCCAGGGATAAAGTCCTTAACCTTCTAAACATGGCTTTCCTTCTCAGCATATCAATGGATCAGGATGGTTTGGGCTCTGTTCAGCCTTGATCAGTTCCTCATTTTGTGCCAGGCTCTGTGCTAGGGGCTGGGGAAATAAGGATTCATTCAATAAATATCCATTAAGTGCCTATTATGTGGCAGACATTGTTTTGCAGGTGAAGTTAGAAGTATGGATGAGAAAAGATTCCTGCCCTCATGGAGTTTACATTGTAACATGGGAAACAGCTAATAAGCAACTAAATAACCTTCATAGCTTCTAAATCTCTTGTTTAAGTACTATGAAGGAAATAAGCAGGGGATGTGAAAAGCAGTGGGGTAGTACTATATTAGGTTGGGGGTGGTCAGAGAAAGCTTCAGTGAGGATGAGGTAAAACCAGATGATGAGAAAGAGCTAGGAGTGTAGACTTGTGGGCCAAGAGCATTCTAGGCCAGTGCTGGTCAAATACAACTTTCTCTGATGATGGTGATGCGCTGTATCCTGTGCTGTGATGTTGAGCACTTGAAATGTAGGTAGTGTGACTGAACTGAGTCTTACATTTTATTTTAATTTAAATTTAAATAGCCAGATGTGGCTAGTGACTAGGCAGGGAGACCACCCGCAAAGGCCCTGAGGTAGGAAAGAGCTTAGCATGTCCCAGGAACAGGAAGGAGATTTCTGATCTGGTGTGGCTGGTGTGCTTTGAGTGAGAAGCAGCAGGCAGGGCCAGGTCATGTAGGGTTCAGATGGCCGTGATGGAGACTTAGAAGAGAATTCAAAGCACCATGGAAAACTATTAGAGAACGTTAAGCAGGGAGATGCTGTGGTCTAATTAACATTTTTACAAGGATCAGACTGGCTGCTGTGTGGAGAATTGATTATCAAAAGAGAAGAGAGGAAGCAGGGAGATGAGTCAGAAGCTTGTTCAAAGATGATGGATTGCATAAATGCAGCTAATTGCACTCCCTCTTAAAACCTCCCTAAAACCATGTAGAGTGATTTTTAAAAAAAAGAAGGAAAGAAAGAAAAGACAAAGCTGGACAGAAAAGGAGCAGAAGGAACAGAAATCATGGAAGCTGAAAAGCCATGGTAATTGGCTAAGCAAGTCTGAGACAGCTGAGTGCAAAGCTGCAGGGAGAAAACTGAAATGATCTGAGGCTCAGGAGCTAGCATCATCAGGGGCCCAGGAAGCTGTGATAAAGACTGTTGAAATAAGGGGAAACACGTGAAAAGTGACTTCTCAGTTAGAGCCCCTCTCTGGCTCCCTGCCTCTGGGTAATAATCCCTTCTCTGCTCCAGTAGACATCTGGAGGTTTATTAACTGATAAAAGTAAACCAGAGGATGTGACCTGGGGCCAGCCAGGCACAGGTGAGGGCTGGTACTTTGCCAGTAGCAGGGGCATGAAGTAACTGTGTGCCTTTTGAATGCTAAATGCTGACAGCCTCCCTTAACCCCCTCACCCCACTTGGCTCCTAGACCCTCTATCTTCCAAAGAAGAGATCTGAAGACTGTCTGGGGAACATGACCAATCTAAAAGGACAGACTTAGAGATCCTGAATCAGAGGTTCCTCAGCAAATGGCCTGCCCAGATCACCCTAGAGTGAAGCTCAGAATCAACAAGCCTCAACCACACACCCAGAGCTTCTTCAGTGTTTTACACCTTCTTCACCCGTGAGCAGACAACCAGGGGTTACCTGATGTATGAGGGATTCCTGCAGCATGGTAGGCTGAGACCAAAACCACAAACAGCAAAGCAAGTCGAAGGATACATACTGTTAAAAGGACAAAATGAAACTGAGTAAATTTGAAGATCTAACTGGCTTTATTAAACCATTCCTGAATTGGGCAGCATCTCACCTGGCAAGCAGAGAGACTCACACGGGTTACACAGCATGGAAGGCTTTTATAGGAGAGGGAGACAAGTCTTCAGCAAGGAAAAAATGAAAGTTCATTGGAGGAAAGTAAGTTCAGGCGATGATGGCTTCTTATGGCTGAGCTGCGGTATTTCTGTTGGCTGGGGCTGTTGGGCAAGAAGGAAATCTTCCTCCTGCTGGAGCAGTAAAGTAGTTGCACTTCCTGTTTGCGAGTGCAAAGTATGGTGGCTCTTCCTCTTGGCGTCTGTGACTGGCTGTAATTAACTGACACTAATTGACCAGGAGTGCTAGGGCATGAGAGCTCCCTCTACAGGCATTCTTGACTCCAATTTTAGTTGAGGTTTCCTTTATTGATTTTAACAGTACTATGCAAGGAGAAGAAAGCTTTAAAAAATGATTTAGGGGCCAGCCCCGTGGCCGAGTGGTGAAGTTTGCCCACTCTGCTGCGGTGACCCAGGGTTTCGCTGCTTCGAATCCTGGGCATGGACATGGCACCACTCGTCAAGCCATGCTGAGGCGGCGTCCCACATGCCACAACTAGAAGGACCCATAACTAAGAATCTACAACTATGTACTGGGGAGCTTTGGGGAGAAAAAGGAAAAAATAAAATCTAAAAAAAAAAAGATTTAATATCCTCAGTGAGACAGAAGAATTCACGTTCAGGAAATCAAGACATAGAAAACAAAAAAATCTTTTAGAAACTAATAAGATGGCAGAAATGGGAAAAATCATGTTGAAAGAGAAATTCTAATAAATCTCCCAGAAAATAGAACAGAACAGTTGGGAAAAATTAGAAAAGATAAAAATATTAGAGACCAGTCCAGGAGATCCAACAGAACAAATGGGAAAAAATCACCCATGAAAAAAACTCAAAAATGTTTGTTCTGAAGAGCGTGACTTTCTAGATTGAAACGGTCCTCCAAGTGCCCAACACAATGAGTGAAGGACATGTCCGCTGTGAAATTTCAGAACACTGAGAACAAAGAAAAGATCTAAAAGCTTCCAGGGAGAAAGAACAGATGTCAAACAAAGGGTCAGGCATCAAAGTGACTTCAGATTTCTCAAGAAGCTAGAAGACCATGGACCAGTCCCTTCAAAATTCTGATGGAAAATGAATTCCAGCATAGTAACCTGTGCTCAACCTAATTGTCCTTCAAATAGAAGGGTAAAAGAAACATCTCCCGAGATGCAAGGTCTCGGAAGACTTATTGCCCAGATACTCTTTCGGAGGAAACTCCTGGAGGTTGTTTCACCAAAAGGTGGGCCTAAATGAGAAAGAGAGAAAGAAAGAGAGATGACTCCAACACAGAGAGAGATGATCCTGCACACTGGGGTAGAAAGCAACTAGTCCAGTTTGGAACCAGTTTGAAGTTTTAGGGTCAAAGATAGTCCAGGGTACCATATCCAGAAGCACCCTTCCTCTGCAGTGACCATGGACCCAGTAAAGGCAGGGGCACCATCTCTTTATTGATGAGACCCACGGGGATGATGGTGCATGGCTGAGGCAGAGCAGTGAGACAATAAAGTGTGTTCCTCCTCAGTGCCTCTCCTCACCAGCTTCTTGGCGAGAGCCTTCTGATCCCTGTGCTCTACAAGGAATAAGAAAGTGAAACTTGCCTAATAACAGGAATTCTATATATACACATTCTTGTTGATGCTTAGAGTGTCCCTGGGAGAGTACAAAAGAAGGTCACAGTGGTTGCTTTTGGGGAAAGGAACAGGGTAATTTGAGGAAATAGATGGGAGTAAGCCTTACTTTTCATTGTATACTTTTTTCTTTTGAATTTGTGCCATATACAAAAGATAAAAATGAAAAAGACACACACGGGCGGCTCCCCAAAGAAGAAAGTCAGTAGGAGGCTATTGTGTAGTCAGGGCTAGAGCTGACAGTGCCTTGCATTAAGGTTATGGCAGCACAGATGGACAGAATGGGTGGATTTGAGCAGGACTGGAGGGAGAAGATGGCCACCATGTGCTCAGTGCCCTCCAGGTGCTCATACTCCAGAGGGAGACACGGTGGAGAAATTGACTAATATGGGAGTTCATCAGAGGGACACTTCACCCAGAGGAAGAACAGGGACTGGGTCCCAGCCCTATCCAGCTCCAACGCTGAGGCTGCCTGGGGGATGCCCTAACCTTGATTCTGGCTCTGAGAAGGAGGATCAGGCCATGCCTTGGATCTGTGTGGGAAATGGACTCCATTGGGCTGGCTGAGCCCACCAGGGACCAACTTCCTGTACCTATCCTGTTTTTGTATCCCACCCTGGTTCTGGGCCTTGCTCTTCAGCTCTGACACTGAGCATCCTTCTTACCCAGGTGGCCAAGACTAAGCAGCAGATCGAGGAGCAGCGGGTACAGGTGCAGGTGGTGGAGCGAGCCCAGCAGGTGGCAGTGCAGGAGCAGGAGATTGCCCGCCGAGAGAAGGAGCTGGAGGCCCGGGTGCTGAAGCCAGCGGAAGCTGAGCGCTACAAGCTGGAGCGCCTAGCCGAGGCAGAGAAGTAAATGTCCCCTCCCTGGCCCCCTTCTGGCTCCCTCGCCATCTGGGCATCCCCAGATGAAGAGTTGAGGCCTTCACAACCTGGACTCCTTGTAGGGAACTCAGGTTGCGGGAGCCTCTGTCTTTCCAGCTCGTGGCCTTTCTCCTGGGAGTGAGGGCCCCTTCTCAGCTCCTCCCCCCACTTCCCTTCTTTGCCCAGGACCCAGCTGATTATGCAGGCAGAGGCAGAAGCTGAGTCTGTGCGGGTGAGTTAGGAGGTGGCTCTTACTGGCTTGTGGAGGGAGTGGGGGTTGCTGCTCGAGCTGGGGTTTCTTGTCCCTAACTATATCCTGTACCTTCCTCAGATGCGTGGGGAGGCCGAGGCCTTTGCCATAGGGGCCCGAGCCCGGGCTGATGCCGAGCAAATGTCCAAGAAGGCAGAAGCATTCCAGCTGTACCAGGAGGCTGCTCAGCTGGACATGCTGCTAGAGAAGCTGCCCCAGGTGCGGGGGTTGTGTGGGTCCTGGGAGAGGAGGAACAGAACCAGGGAATGAGGGGTGGTAGGAAATGAGCGGCTTGGGGAGAACCAGGCTAGGGGACCTTAAATTAGGGGTGGGAATTATAAGCCCATGCCCAAAGTGAGAAAGGATGATCCTTACCAAAGTGAAGAAGGATAACGGTCTTAAAACCCAGAGTAAGGCATCCTAGGAGGGGTATGGTCAGACCACAGGAGCTGAGTGGACATCTCACCTATCAGGTGGCAGAGGAGATCAGTGGTCCCTTGACCTCAGCCAAGAAGATCACACTGGTGTCCAGTGGAAGTGGAACCATGGGAGCAGCCAAAGTGACTGGGGAAGTCCTGGACATCCTGAGCCGCCTGCCAGAGTGTGTGGAGAGACTCACAGGCGTCAGCATCTCCCAGGTGAGGGTCTGTGGGGTGGGGGCTGTGGAGCAGAACTGCTGAGTTCTTGTGGCATGTGGTGCAGTGGGCCCAACACTGGGCCAGCACCCCAGAGGCCTGGGGGTCGATGATATTTATGAACTGCTTTCTATGTGCCAGACAGTACTAAGCTGCTACACAAGCGGTTTGTTTTTTTATATTTTAATCAGACTACCACTGGGGCATGTAGTATTGTACAAAGTAAAGAAATCGAACTCCAACATGTGAAGTAACTTAACCCATGTCATATAGCCAGTGAAGCTAGGCTTCAAACCCAGGCCACCTGTCTCTGGAGCCAGTGCTTGTGGTCAGCCCACTAATACAAGGAACTAGTTGCAGCCTGTTGACAATTAATTAATTCCAAGGCATATCACTGCTTTTCTTGGTGCCTGTAGATCATGGTAGTGGTCAGAGTGGGCCCTGGAACCAGACTGTTGTGATGTGATTTCTGGCTCCAGTGCATGCTAGGTGTGACCTTGGACAAGTTATCAACTTCTCTGTATCTGTTTCCTCACCTTAAAATCAGGTTAATAGGGGCCGGCCTGGTGGCACAGCGGTTAAGTGCGCTTAACGGCTTCGGCAGCCCGGGGTTCGTCTGTTCAGATCCTGGGTGTGGACATGGTGCCGCTTGGCATGCCATGCTGTGGTAGGCGTCCCACATGTAAAGTAGGGGAAGATGGGCATGGATGTTAGCTCAAGGCCAGTCTTCCTCGGCAAAAAGAGGAGGATTGGTAGTAGTTAGCTCAGGGCTAATCTTCCTCAAAAAAAAAAAAAAAATCAGGTTAATAGGGGCCAGCCCGTGGCTGAGTGGTTATGTTGACGTGCTCTGCTTTCGTGGCCCAGGGTTTCCCCAGTGCAGACATGGCACCACTCATCAAGCCATGCTGAAGTGGCGTCCCACATGCCACAACTAGAAGGACCCACAACTAAAAATACACAACTATGTACCAGGGAGCTTTGGGGAGAAAAAGGAAAAATAAAATCTTTAAAAAAAAAAATTACGTACATAAGTAAAAGCATTGGACTGTATCAGTGACTTTCAAGTGGGTTCCTTGGAGCCTCCTTGAGGCCTGCAGTAGAAGATGGGGAGCTAAAGAGGGTCCATGCAAGCAGAGCTCCGGCCCCTCCACCCGCTTTCTGTAATTCGTTGTTATGCATGGATCCTGACTCCTTCGCAAAAGGGAGTGAGGTAGGGTGCCAGAAAAAAACCAGAAAACTCCTGCAAGTGCATGTACTTCCTGCAGCCCATTCGTCCAAATGGGGGCCTGGGAGAGCAGGTATCTGGTTCCCAAGTGTCATCCACTGTTATCTTCTTGCCAGGTGAACCACAAGCCTCTGCGAACAGCCTGAGCCCTGGACCTTCGCTGCTGCTTCATCTCATGACTCAAGTTGCCTGAATGGTCCTTATATTGCATGCACTTCAACTGGCTTCCCTGAGCATGTCCTGACAGTGGGGTTCCACCCCTCATCTCTCCTTGCCAAATAGCCTGTGCCTTGCCTTGGAGGGGAAGGGCTGCTCCCCTTCCCAGCCCCACACTGCCAAGACTGCCAGTCCCCTGGGGGTCCTGTGCCAACCTTCTGATTATCACACCCCACCCCCAACTTATTTAACTTTCACTTCCTAATTAGACTGCCTGAGCCTGTTGTCCAGAATTCTTTCCTCACCAAGACTGGGGGATAGCCTGGAAGTTCTCAGCTTTACTTGTCAAATAAATTGCCATTAATAAGTACTAATACTTATGAACAATTAACAAAGGAGAACTCATTCAAAATGAATGCCAGAATGTAGCTTGCTCCATTGCATTCAATAGGCTTTTTAGAATGAAAGGCAATAGTTACTTATACATGCTTAAGAGTTGTAGAATTTTTCCCCAAAAGCTGTAGTCAGAAAAGCATGCCAGGGCTGGCCTGGCAGTGCAGCAGTTAGGTGTGCATGTTCCGCTTCGGCGGCCCGGGGTTCACTGGTTCGGATCCCGGGTGCGGACATGGCACTGCTTGGCAAGCCATGCTGTGGTAGGCATCCTGCATATAAAGTAGAGGAAGATGGGCATGGATGTTAGCTCTGGGCCCAGTCTTCCTCAGCAAAAAGAGGATTGGCAGCAGATGTTAGCTCAGGGCTAATCTTCCTCAAAAAAAAATAATATTGCAACATTATGCACAATAGCCAAGACTTGGAAGCAACCTAGGTGCTTATCAAGGGATGAATCGATAAAGATGTTATTTATACACAATGGAATACTACTCAGCCATAAGAAATGATGAAATCTAGCCATTTGTGACAACATGGATAGTCCTTGAGGGTATTATGCTAAGTGAAACTAGTCAGGGACAAAGTCAACCACTGAATGATCTCACTCATAAGATAAAAACGACAAACACATATAGCATTGGAGAATGGATTGGTGGTTACCATAGGGGAATGGGGGAGGGCAAAACGGGTGATTAGGCTCACATGTGAGGGGATGGACTATAATTACTTGTTGGGTGGTGAACATGATGTAATCTACACAGAATTTGAAATATTACGATGTACATCTGAAAGCTGTATGTCATAATCCAATATTACTGCAATTAAAATTTTTTAAAAAACATGCTAAAATGGGGGGCTGGCCCCGTGGCCGAGTGGTTAAGTTCGTGCGCTCCGCTGCAGGCGGCCCGGTATTTCGTTGGTTCGAGTCCTGGGCGCGGACATGGCACCGCTCATCAAACCACGCTGAGGCAGCGTCCCACATGCCACACTAGAAGGACCCACAACAAAGAATATACAACTATGTACCGGGGGGCTTTGGGGAGAAAAAGGAAAAAAAAATTAAATCTTTAAAAAAAAAAAATGCTAAAATGGGATGTTGAGAATTACACTAGTCCCTAGAATTATGGGAAATATGGCCAAGGGAAATTAAATTGTTAAGTTTCCAGGGTAGCTTTGAGATTTATTTTGTGCACTTAGAAACATGAGATATTAGGTGGAGCTGTGTCAGTTTAGAATAGGACCATGATGTGGCACTGCCACTAGTTATTTCTGCCTTAGGTTGAGAAAACCCACAGGGTTACAAAAAACAGCAAGATACCCATAACCCAAAGGCATCCTGGGTGCACTGTACATTTAAATGGTACAACAGTGGCTTTCAGCTGTACATTCCTGAGATTCTTCTGGAGCAGTTACAACAGACTGCTGGGGTCCAACCCCTTTCTGGTTGAGTACATCTGGGCAGGCCTGAGAACATGCATGCCTACAAGTTCCAAGTGGGGGCTGATCTGGTCTGGGAACTGCTTATGCACTACTTGACATTCATCTCAGTCCCTCCTCTATCACTAGATGCTGCATCTCAGTGTATGCCTACCCCCGATATTAAGACCGGTACTGATGGTTGAGGGGTGGTTTGGGTACCGGGGATTAAGATATGAGGGTCGGGGTTGGCCCGGTGGTGCAGCGGTTAAGCTCACACATTCTGCTTCTCGGCGGCCTGGGGTTCACCGGTTTGGATCCTGGGTGCAGACATGGCTTGGCACTTGGCAAACGCCATGCTGTGGTAGGCATCCCATGTATAAAGTAGAGGAAGATGGGCATGGATGGTAGCTTAGGGCCAGTTTTCCTCAGAAAAAAGGGGAGGATTGGCAGTAGCTAGGCTCAGGGCTAATCTTCCTCAAAAAAAAAAAAAAAAAAAAAGATGAGAGTCAAATGTCAGATATTCTCAGTTTACGGAAAGCAGAGCATCTGTGTAACTGAACTTGAGCCCCTGCCTCCACCAGCGATCTTTCCCTAAATGAGCACACATCTCGCAACTTTTTTTTTCAATTCCCATTTATTTTTGGCTCTTGGGGCAATGTCATCTTTTCAATATGAAAAAAAGCAGCAAGTTCAACATAAAATAGAAATTGAAAGCGTAGAATAGGACAAAACCAAGGGTGGGGGAAAAAGGCCAATAGCAAGAGATGAGATGTTGCCAAAAGATGCTGTCCTGTCCCCTCCCCTCTGGGGAATGAGTCACATTTTAGGTTGGCAGTACACAGCTCTCCATACATATCCAGCAGAGTGGTATTCCTTTTTATGGGTAAGAAAAGGTGGGTAAGGAAAGATCCAATGTATGAGGGAGGTAAAGTGGGACAGGGAAGGACCCCACTTGGCCGGGGGGTCAGACCCCTGCAAAGGAAACAGCTCAGGAGAGGGCTTGAAGGGAGACTGAAAATGGAGATAATACTGTTAACTCCTCTCCTTGAAGCTGAGAGGAGCAGGGAAATATCTGGGAATTATGACTGCAATATAGCCTGGATCCCCCACCCCTTGTAGGGGCTTCTACCTGCCCGTTAGCTTGGCTTCCTTTCTCGTTGGCCACCACATGGGCTTAGGATGGTGGCCATCTCTCTGGGCTTTCAGCACAGTTCTAAATGGGATCTGAGTGAGGTCCAGCTTCTTGGAGAATTATCTTGAAAACAGAGAGAAATATTAACTGGACAGATGGGAGGAGTGGGCACTGGAAGGAAATGCAGGGTTACTCAGAATGGCAGAAATCTAGGTTCCCCAGAGTGGAAAGAGAGAGGAGACATTCAACAAACAACAAATATTTATTGAGCGCCTATTATGTGCCAGGCACTGTTCTAGAACCCCGCCCCCCCAAAAAAGAAAAAACAAGATAGAGGCAGAAAAACGCAAATTCTGAGGGAGAGGAAAGGGACAGTTGAGGAAGAAGGCTGAGGGAACGGAGAAGCCTGAGGTGATGCGGCTCTGCCTTAGGCCTCTTCTTCGGCCTCCTCACCGAAATCCTCCTCCTCTTCTGCAGTGGCATCTTGGTACTGCTGGTACTCGGAGACGAGGTCGTTCATGTTGCTCTCAGCCTCGGTGAACTCCATCTCGTCCATGCCCTCACCTGTGTACCAGTGGAGGAAGGCCTTCCGGCGGAACATGGCAGTGAACTGCTCTGAGATGCGCTTGAAGAGCTCCTGGATGGCTGTGCTGTTGCCAATGAAGGTGACAGCCATCTTCAGGCCACGGGGTGGGATGTCACAGACGGCCGTCTTGACGTTGTTGGGGATCCATTCCACGAAGTAACTGCTATTCTTGTTTTGCACGTTGAGCATCTGCTCATCTACCTCCTTCATGGACATCCGCCCACGGAAGACAGCAGCCACGGTGAGGTACCGGCCATGGCGGGGATCACAGGCAGCCATCATGTTCTTGGCATCGAAGACCTGCTGGGTGAGTTCGGGCACAGTGAGGGCCCGATACTGCTGGCTTCCACGGCTGGTCAGAGGGGCAAAGCCAGGCATGAAGAAATGGAGACGTGGGAAGGGCACCATGTTGACCGCCAGCTTGCGGAGGTCAGCATTGAGCTGGCCAGGGAAGCGGAGGCAGGTGGTGACACCGCTCATGGTGGCTGAGACGAGGTGGTTCAGGTCCCCATAGGTTGGTGTGGTCAGCTTGAGGGTGCGGAAGCAGATGTCGTAAAGGGCCTCGTTGTCAATGCAGTAGGTCTCGTCGGTGTTCTCTACCAACTGATGGACGGAGAGGGTGGCGTTGTAGGGCTCGACCACTGTGTCGGACACTTTGGGTGAGGGCACCACACTGAAGGTATTCATGATGCGGTCAGGATACTCTTCTCGGATCTTGCTGATGAGCAAGGTGCCCATTCCAGAGCCCGTGCCCCCGCCCAGCGAGTGGGTCAGCTGGAAGCCCTGCAGGCAGTCACAGCTCTCTGCCTCCTTCCGAACCACGTCCAGGACCGAGTCAACCAGCTCGGCCCCCTCTGTATAGTGGCCCTTGGCCCAGTTGTTGCCTGCCCCGGACTGACCTGGAATGGGGTCAGGAGGCAAGCTTGATTAGTAAAGTGTGGAAGATACATGACCACATTTCCACCTTCCAACTTTTGGAATAATGCCCTTGGATGTATCTTCTTTCTTTCTCGCCTGTGATACATCCCTCCCATAATTTACTATTCGGGCAGTCGTTAACTCCACCCTCCACAGAGATTACAGGACACGGCCCTGAACAAACTCTCCCGGACAACAGTCAGCTCCAAACTCTTGCTGTCTCCTTGCACCCAAATAAATTGAATACGACCGTATCTACTAACGTGTATAACTCACCAAAAACAAAGTTGTCAGGTCTGAAGATCTGGCCAAAAGGACCTGAGCGAACAGAGTCCATGGTCCCGGGTTCTAGATCCACCAAGATAGCACGAGGAACATATTTGCCACCTACAGGGAAGAACATAGAGAAGTGAAAATTGGCAGAGAGGAAGAAGGTAAATAAGTCGGGGCTGGGTTATAAACCAATGTTACCTCAAAAAAAAAAAAAAGTTAAAAAGTAATAAATCGGGGCTGGGAGACAACCGGGACACAAACTTGTGGTTCCAGGTGCTGCCACCAGGTGGCAGCAGAGCTAGTCTTTGGCCCAGATGGTGGGAAATCAAATCAAATAAGCTCTCAAAAGGAAAGGGGTGATGGATTCATCAAAAGGGGTTAAGGGGTTCTCCAGGGATGAAGAGTAACCCCAGAGAAGTGGGAGATGAGATGGGACCCGAGCTTCCCGGGCTCCTGCCCTCACCTGTGGCTTCATTGTAGTACACGGAGATGCGGTCCAGCTGCAGGTCGCTGTCCCCGTGGTAGGTGCCAGTGGGGTCGATGCCATGTTCATCACTGATCACCTCCCAGAACTGTCGGGGGAGAGCAATGAACGCTCAGTGGCTCAGGTTCCAGCCAATTATGCCCCCTCGTAACCATTTTCGTTCCAGGCTCGCCCGTGGTAGCCCTTGCTGTAAGGCCTGGCATCCTCTCTATCTGCCTGCCCCGCCCTTTCCCTAGACACCGCACCCTCGGGAAAGCCGCAGCCTTTCACTACTTAAGAGGTGAGCTGATGTGCCGCTGAGAGTGCCCAGGCAGAGCAGGCACCAGGGTGGGGGAATGGAGGAGGTTGACTAGACTGCAAAAGAGCCCGCCCCCCCCGCCGGGCACCGCCCCTCCACGCTGCGCACAAAGGACCCGGGGCAGATAAAGAGCCGCTGCAGCAGTCGACCACCTCCCGCCCCTCTCCACGTGACTGCGGCGCACGCGCGGGCCGAGCAGCCGACAAAGAGAGGCGTCGCGTGTGGGCGGGGCCGAGGCGCGAATTCCGCGCGCCCGGGGCGGGGCTCGGTTGGAGCAAGCGCGCCCCCGGCCGGCCGGCAGGACCGCATTGTCCCGGCGCGCCAGGGGCGCCCGGCCCCGCCCTTCTGCTACAACGTAGCGGCCGCACTTCCTCCCGCCCTTCCCCCGCTACATTGTAACCGCGCGCAAAAGAAAAGAAATGCCCCCTTGGCCTTGCAATTTTATTTCTTCGCTTTTACCCCTTGCTTTAAAGGACGATCCTCTTCCTTTCTCCCACTCTTTAGTCGTAAGGGATCCTTTAAAAAAAAAAACCCTCTCCTTTTCTACCGCCCTCTCTCATCTGTTCACTCCCTAAAAGGGTCTCTTTTAAGGGGAAATGAAAGAAAGTAAAATTAAGCCAGCACCTATTAGTCTTCCATCCACGAAAAACTACTGGACCGCCCCTTGGGGATCGCGGGCGCGCGGAGAGCCCTGATCTTTTGTGAACGGCAACGCGCACTGCAGCCCACCGGGGCTCACCGCGACCCCACCTTGGGATCCCAGCTCTGCAGCTGCCCGCCCAGCCCCGTCCCTTCCCCCTATGGCTTAGCCACACGAAGCCGCGCCAAGGGAGATGCACCCGGGGAAAACCTCGCCTCGCTTTGTCTCGGGCTGTTTCCGCATCTTCCTCCCTCCCCAGTCCTCGGACCGTTAGGAGATCCCCTTTAAGTAAAACCTTACAGAACCTCGATCTTCCCGCCCCCCAAACCTGTAGGGTGCTTTTCATAGCTTCCCCAAAATGAGCCTGCCAAGAAAAATAATTCCTCATTTCTTAAGAGCAAATTCTAGCAACAAATGTGTATTATATATGTATATATACATAATAACTTTTTCTTGGCAAAGCTCGGCTAAAGAGTGAATGTCCTACAACCTTTTTTTTTTATCATTTACCTGGATTTTCTTTAGTAAAAAGAAATACAGTTAAAAGAGGTTTAAAATCCTTACCTTGGCACCGATCTGGTTGCCACATTGACCAGCCTGGATGTGCACGATTTCCCTCATGGTTAAAATTTATTTTAATTCTTTTGCTCGCCTCAAGGTGTGTACGGGGCAAGAAACTGATAAGTAATTTTTTTTTCTCTGCTGCTGGTAGCCGACTGGAAGGATGGGACGTGCCCCGGAGGCTGGAGCAGCTAGGTCCGAACGCGGCGGCAGGAAGGTTCTGAGAGGGAGAAAGGAGAGGGGAGGGCGCAGGAGGGAAGGCGGGCAGGGCGGGGCGCGCGTGCGCCGGGGCGGGAAGGCGGGAGAACGCGCCCCGCGCGGCGGTCGGGAGACAAAGCCTCATCGAGGCCGGCCCTGATTAGTCGAGGCCGGTCATGCATCAGACGTCCATTGGTCTCTGCTCGAGTGGACGAGCGCAGTCAGCTCTGGGAGTCGTAGTCCTCTATTGTTGTCCACGCTGCAAAATGAAGGGACGAGTGGGTGGGTACTGAGTTTTTGGTTTTGGACTTTTTTTGTTTTTTTATGAAAAATGATCTTGCGCAAGATTTCTTTCCTCTATGCCTGAGTTTTTTATACACAAAGGGAGTCGTTTTCGGGGATACAGGATTTGGGAACCCTGGGGTGCCAGGGGTTGGAAGGAGGAGTGGGCACGCCCTGAAAGCTCCCCGCTGCGGTAGCTCTTGGGAAAGACAGGACTGCTTAGCTCAGCGAAAACTGGGGAGACATGCAGCACCCCTCTCTGCTATCTAACAGCTGGTCCTTTGGTGACCCAAGGCGTGAACTCCAGTAAGCCGCTGCTCCCCCAGATACTCGGAAAGCCTATTCCTGCTATTCCCTTGGGAGTTTTCTAATGATAATGTTTAGGAAGAGAAACAAAATTGCAACAAGGGCTTGTCAGGATAGAGATGTAATTGTCTAGAGCTTACGTTCAAAGAATAAGTTGAATGGTTTAGAGAAGCTAATATCTGGGATCTGTGAAGCCAGAAGTTTCCTTCCGTGTAGGGGATCTGGACCTTAGAGCAGCATTGAAGACACTGTGGTCTTGTCGAACAAAAGTGTGGGGTGGGGTGTCTGATAGAATTTCAGTGTCTTTCCACTCTTTTTCAATTCGCTAATTTTACTGACCAGGTGGCTTGCCATTGCAAGCTCTCAAAAACCCCAGAATTTAAAAAAAAGGGGGTAGGGAGAGGGGTTGATGGGAGAAAATTGGATGGGCTCAAGTCAAAGTGGCATGTTTCTTCTCAGGGATTAATTCATTTGTTAGATACTAAGTGTCCACCAAACCAGGAGCTAGGGATACAAAAATGATCAAAAATTAGCTCCCTGGACTCCAGGATCCTGCAGTTTCGTGGGAAGCGTATAAACCATGGAGTGTGGTAAGCATAATAGAGGACATGTGATATCAAGGTCATCACTGATAATTCACATTGTATTCAACACACATTTCTCAGTCACCTAAATGAATGTCAAGTTGTGTAGGACCCCTCTACCCACTTAAAATAGAATGTTTCATGTTTTAAGGCATGATCACAATGAAAGTAGTTATTTTGTGGCAGTGAAGACAGTTCAGAATTTAAAATCAGAGGACGTTTCAATTTGTCTCTACCTTATACTAACTGTAGGAACCTAGGCAAGTCACTCAACTTCCCTCTGTAAAATCTACTTCTGCCTATTTGATCGCGGTGGTCAGGATGAAGTGAGATAACGAATGCAAAAGGAATTCCTAAATTATACATATGTCATGTTGTTACCATCCTCTTAGTGTGAGATGATGAAATAAATGATTGTATCATCCTTCTTCAGCCCTCGAAAGACCTCGGTCAGCCTTTAAGATGGTTAGCAAAACAGTGCTCTCTGTTCGCCTAGGATCTTTGCTTTAGGAAAATGACCTCAAAATGTCTATCAGGGATGTATTCTCAGAGGGAAAGTGACATGACTTCTACTAAACAAACCAAATCAAAAAGAAATGAACTTTCATTGCAGTGAGTAGTCCTCAAGCGCCACGCCTACGGGCAGTTCTCCAAACTGCAGCCTCCGGCCACGACTGCAACCCGCAACCCATTTTTATTTCTCATGAGTCAGCGGACACCATGTCTGGGAGGACTGAGGAAGGGCGCTCTGGCCGCACCAGACGCATCGGGCGACGACTATGGTAAGCCCCTCTATCTGCCTCCGGCAGCCAGACTCTGTGGTCGCGGTTTGGAAATCTGCGCGGGAAGTGGGCCTTGGGTGGTGAAGTCGTAGTGGGTTGTCCCTTGGAGCTGCCCAATCGGGGTGCGCGATTCTTGTGCGCGCAGGACGGCCTCTGATTGCCGCCTCACACAACGGATCTCAGGCCCCTCAGAGAAGCCGCCCCTTTGAGCTGTGAGGGGGCGGGGCGGGGGCGGGGCGGGGGCGGGGCTACGGCGGTGCCTCCGCATTGGAGACCTGATCAATCGGCGTGCCGCAAGACTGTGAAAGACAGCGGCGGGAGCCAATCAGAGAATCGGCTCCCTCGCGGCGCAAGCACTCGCGCCACCGGCCCGCGGCCGTTACTGGTGGCGCGCGCGGGGCCTCAAAGTAGGTGAGTTCTGGGGGACCTCGCCCACAGTTCCCCGGGTGCCATCTTGGTTCTCCCGGAGGACGGGAGGGGCGTGCCGGGGGTGCGACTGGGCGGAGGAGATTTGGAAGTTAGCTTCTAGGATTGTAGTGTTCGTCTTTACTTGATGCCCCTCCCCGAGTTTAGGTATGAAGACACAGGGAGACGTTGGGCCCGGAGGGAACCCACTGGGATGGGGATCAAAGATGGTGGCCATTGGATTAGAGCCAAGGGTCGTGGGCACCCGCTGAGTTCGCCAATCTTGAGGACGGAGTTAGTACTGTCTCCAAGGAGGCGTCCTACTTTCCTTTCCTGTCAACAGTTTCCCTCTAGGTTGCCATCTTTCTAAGTGAATTCCATCCGTGCTATTTTGAGTTTTCGTCTTTCTTCTTTCATCAGGAGAGTAGGGTTAATTTTATGTTTGGTTCATAAATGTATCCTGAATACTTCGAACGGCACTAGGTGCGCAAGGACTACTGCTGAGTGAATATGATGGACCCTAGGCGAAAAGACAGTTCTGCTGGCCCAGTTCTCGAGGGGGTGTGTGACGGCAGAAAGGGAAAGTAATGGTTACCATCTGGTGAGAAGTGTGAGGATAATTTCAAGTCCTTTCACCGCTGTGGAACAGGTAGGAACACCAGAAAGCAGGGAAGACTCCAGGAAAGGCTTTGCTAAGGAAACGACATTAAAACTGAATGATAAAAGATAGGTAGGAGTTGGACCAGAAAACTAGGAGCAAAGGGCCAAGGTGCAGGTTAAGGCATGCAGATGTGGGGGACAATAGGAACAGTGTTCAGAGAGTGGGGAGAAGATTCGTGTGGTTGAACCATAGGCTTGGGAGTGAGGCACACATTGCAGGACATGAGGTTCAGATCATACAGGGTCTTGCTAAGGAGTTTAGATTTTATTTTATCCTGTGGGCGTGGAAAACCATCAGAGATATGAAACAGAGGAGAGACATCTGGGTGACCTTGGGCAAATTCCTTAACCCATCTATGTTACAGTTTCTTTATCTGAGAAATAGAAGATAATGATAATACTTACTTGACAGGATTCTTGTGATGATTCAATGAGTCAGTTAATATAAAGTAACTAGAACAATGCTTGACACATAGCAAGCGTCTGTATATGTCCACTGTTATGATTCTTTGCAATTTAGTCTGATCACACTGAGATGATCTGGTAAAGGGTAAAAAGCATGCGCTTTGCAGCCACAAGTACCATTATTCTTGTCCCTTCCACTTATCTGTTATCTGGAGGAAATTATTGAATATTTTTAGTCTTCGTTTCCTAAATGCCTGCCTCATGTGGTTACTATGCCTGACACATAACACAATGCCCAACATATAGTTGATGCTTGGCAAACGTTAGCTCCCTTTAAAATGGTGTTTTTCAAACTGTGAGTTGCAACCCAATAGTGAATAGTAAAATAAATTTAGTAGGTTGCAAATCAGCCTTTAAAAAATAGAGAGAGGGGGCCAACCCGGTGGCATAGTGGATAGGTTCCCATGCTCAGCCTCCACAGCCCGGGGTTCACAGGTTGAGATCCTGGGCGCAGACACACCACTGCTCATCAGGCCATGCTGTCGCGTCCCATATACAAAAAATAGGAGGATTGGCACAGATGTTAGCTCAGGGACAATCTTCCTCAAAAAAAAAAAAAAAGAGGCAACAGATGTTAGCTCAAGGATAGTCTTCACCCCCCCCCAAAAAAAAATAGAGAATAGAAAAAAGTAGAGCAAAAACTATCGGTGTGTTGTATATAGTAAGGCTAGGCATTTTTTCTCAAAACTTTTGTCTATATAAATAAGCCCATGTGTTTGTATGTATTTGTGTACTTGGGACGTAATAATATTTATTTCTTATTCTGTGTCATGGTCAAAAATATTCTTTAAATGCTTCAGAAGGATAACAGAATGATCGGTGGAAAGAGAAGCATGAACCTCGGAAACTATCCAGGTTTACCCCGGTTATCACTCTTTTCTCTGAGGCTGTGTGTGTGAACCAATGATAGAGATGATGATGTGTTTCCTTCCCAGATGATGGAGGACACCCAGGCTATTAACTGGGAGGTTGAAGAAGAGGAGGAGACAGAGAGACCCAGTGAATCCTTGGGGTGTAGCTTGGCGCCCGTAGGGCGACTGCGTATCTTCAGTAGTGCCCATGGACCAGAAAAAGGTCAGGGGGTATTGGGTGCTGAAGTACTGATATAGACCTCTTATTTTTGTAGAAAGTAGTGGGAGGGTTGCAAGAAGCTTGTATAGGTTTTAAAGAGATCTGAAAAACTTTCTTTACTGGGAATGGAGAAGAGGGGGCTGATTGAGGTGATTGCTCCAGGCAAGTGCCCTGGACTCACTGGGGGTGGTTTTACTTTACTAGGAGATGAAGAAATTCAAATAAAAATCCAATGTGGTCTCAAAATGGGTGGTAGTGATGGTTGCACAACAATGTGAACGTACTTAATGCCACTGAACTGTACACTTAAAAATGGTTAAAATGGTAAATCTTTTGTACATTTTACCACAATAGAAAAAAACCTAGCGTGAATGGATGGGGTATTGACTATGAATAATGCATTACATGTATTCTTCAATACCTAGATGTCCTGGGGCCTATTATTTGTCTAATGCCTATGGGGACCTTGCGTGAGTAGTGAGGTACTTAACAGGAACATTTTCCTAATAGCAGGCCAAGACTCTGGCCTGGGAACCTATCTGCCTCTCTGATTCTTAGATTTCCCACTCTACCTCGGGAAGAATGTGGTAGGCCGAATGCCTGATTGCTCTGTGGCCCTGCCCTTTCCATCCATCTCCAAACAACATGCAGTGATTGAAATCCTGGCCTGGGGCAAGGCACCTATCCTCCGGGATTCTGGGAGCCTCAATGGGACTCAAATCCTGAGGCCTCCTAAGGTCCTGAGCCCTGGGGTGAGTCATCGTCTGAGAGACCAGGAGTTAATTCTCTTTGCTGACTTGCTCTGCCAGTACCATCGCCTGGATGCCCCCCTGCCCTTTGTCTCTCGGGGCCCTCTAACTGTAGAGGAGACACCCAAGGTACAGGGAGGAACTCATCCCCAGGGGCTCCTGTTGGCTGAGGACTCAGAGGAGGAAGTAGGTAAGTGTGTATATTGGGAGGGTGGGTGAGGAGACAGGGATGGGGAGTGTAAAACTGTCAACTTACTCCTGTCTACTCTTGACAGATCCTCTTTCTGAAAGGCATGTGGTGAAAGAACCAAGGACCACATCTTCTTCTTTGGCAACAGTAGTTCCAGAGAGGTGAGTACCGAAGGGCCAGACATCTGAGTCTTCAGAAGGAGGAGGAACCAGGGGCTGGACGATTCATCTCTAAGAGATAATTATCATTAAAGTGATAGCTGGGGAACTACACATACTGTTTTACTCTGGTGAATTTTTATTGAGCATCTTTGATGTGCCAAGTGGAGAATTCATTGCTGGAGATAGAAAAACAAATACTACCTCGTGTCTGCCCTCAAGGAGTTCACAGTTGAGTGGGGTATCCCTTCTTGGGAAATAGATTCTAGACTCTTTCTGTTCTCTTCCCTTCACAGTGATGAAGAGGGGCCTTCCCCTGGCCCAGGTGGCCCTGGGCCACCTTTTGCCTTCAACTTGGACAGTGACACAGATGAGGAAGAAAGTCAGCAACCAGCAACAGGGGAGGCCTTCTCAGCTGCCATGACAGATGCCACTGTAGAGACAGAACCGCCTAAAGCCATCACAACTGAAATCCAGCTTGAAAAGGATCAGTGTTCAGTGGAGGAAAGGGACAATGCCACAAAAGTCAAGAGGGATGCAAGGAATGAAGTGGTTCCAGTTGGAGTGATTCTGGAGAAGACCCAACCTGCTGAGGAGGACAGTGACACAGATGTGGATGATGAGAGCAGGCCTCCAGGAAGGCCAGCCGAAGTCCATTTGGAAAGTGCCCAGCCTTCTGGCTTCATAGACAGTGATACTGATGTGGAAGAAGAGGGGATCCCCACGACCCCAGCTGTAGTTCCTATGAAGAAGAGGCAAGTCTTCCATGGAGATGATGCAAAGAGTCCTGGGGCACCTGGCTTGGCGAATCTGCAGGAGAGCCCAGCTGGTAGTGATACAGATGTGGAGGAGGGCGAGGCCCTACTAACGGTCCCTCTGGAGAGAAGCCAAGCCTCCATGGTGATCGACAGCAATACAGATGACGAGGAAGAAGTCTCAGCAGCACTCACTTTGGCACGTCTGAAAGAGAGCCGAGCCCTTACCTGGCACAGAGATACAGATGTGGAAGAGGACAAGGCCCAACCTGTGGTCCTTCTGGAGCAAAGCCAAACCTCCGCCAGGAGAGACAGTGACACAGATGTGGAGGAGGAGGGGCCCCCAGTGGAAAAGAAAGGAACTGTCCCCAAGGATTGCACAGACAAAGCACATTCAGAAAAGAGCCAGCCTCCTCTTGGGGACAGTGATATAGAGATGGAGAAAGATAAGAGCTCACCTGCAGTCCACCTGGAGAGAAGCGAAGCCTCTGCCACAGTGGACGTCAACACACAAGTGAAGGAGGAAGTCCTACCAGGGCCAGCTGTTACACCTCTGGAGAAGCATCAGGTGCCTGTGGCGTGGACAAATCAAACAGATGTGGAAGCAGACAGGGGCCCAGCAAAGCTGCCTATGGTGTGTCTAGAGGAAGCCCAGCCTCCTCCAGTTGGGGACTGTGAGATCACATCCTTAAATGCCTCAGCAGTGACAGATGTAAGAAAGAGCCAGTTTCCCACAGGAGGGGATGCTGGGACGGAATGGGCTGTGGCTGTTCTTGAGCAGGAGAGAGCTCTTGAGGCGGGGGCCCAGGGTGGGTCACCTGTGGCACTAGTGGAGCAGGGCCTTCTCCCTGTCTCAAGGGAAAACCTAACAGATCTGGTGGTGGACACAGGCACTCCAGGGGAACCCACCCAGCCACGGAGAGAGGGAGCCCAGACCCCCAAAGAAGGGAAGAGAGAACCACGTATGGATGGGACCAAGGACTCTGCAGATGCCCGTGATGGTAAGTGCTGGCCTTCCTTCCTCCCTTGACCTTTAAAAGAAAGAATATTTATAGAGTGGCTTAGTCCGTTCAAACTGCTATAACAAAGTACTATAGCCCGCGTGCCTTATAAACAATAGAAATTTATTTCTCATAGTTCTAAAGGCTGAGAAGTCCACGTTCAAGGTGCCAGCGTATTCAGTGTCTGGTGAGGGCCCTCTTCCTTGTTCATAGGCAGCCGTCTTCTCACTGTATCCTCACATGGCAGAAGGGCACAAAAGAACTCTCTGGGGTCTCTTTTATAAGAGCACTAATCCCATTCATGAGGGCTCCCCCTTCATGACCTAATCACCTCCCAAAGGCCCCACCTCCTAATACCATCACATTGGGGATTAGGTTTCAACATAAGAATTTTGGGGGGACACAAACATTCAGTGCATTGCATAGGGGTTGGAGTTGGGGAGAGAATAGTAGAGAAAAAGTAAGGAGCTAAGGGTCAGATATGACTTTTTATTATCTATCCTATATTCCTCCCTGACTAGATTCTGAAGATCTAGACCTACAGGCTACCCAGTGCTTTGTGGAGAAAGAGGGTCAGAGCCTGGAAGGTGAGGACACTTGGGTCTGGTGGGAGCTGGGAGATTAGACTGGTGGTCTTTGAAAGGCATGAAAGCTGGCATGGGCAGGGCAGGAGACCGGGAATGGGAGCCTGGAGTTCTGTGGAGGAGCTGTGCTTAGGCCATCTTTTCCTGTGCAGCAGTCCAGAGCACGGAGGATGAACCCACCCAGGCCTTCCTGTTAAGTCCACCCCAAGAGCCTGGCCCTTCCCGTTGCAGCTTCCAGGCCGAAGGTATAGGAAACTCACCCCTCCTCTATGCCCTGATTGGGCATCCTTGTTTTCTCCCTCTACACGTTTCTTTCATATTCTTTGACTCTTTTGCTGATGTTTCTCCATCTCATCAGAAAAAAATGCCATATTAAGTCAGACCTATGGAGCAACTAGTCTAGCATCGTTTTTAAAGAGGCTACCGAGAGAGCTTTTATATGAAGGTATTGTCTTACTTTTTGAGACAAACATTACATGTTATGACTATCCTCCTTTTTCCAGCTTTCCTTTAATAATCCATTTAGATTTATTATTCATGGATTTATCTTAATCCTTTCTCAACCTGTTACCTTTTCGGTCTTCATCCCTCTCTCTGTCTAACTCTGCTTCCAGGTGCCCTGGATGAGCTGTGGGAGGTCTTGGCTACACAGCCATACTGTCCAAGAGAATCTGAGGCCTCTGAGACCCAGCCCATTGCCGCCCACCTTGAGGCCCATGGATCTTGCCCCTCACCACCTAGGGCAACACCAGGAGAACAACATCCAGAGAGCCCAGTTCATGCAGAGCCACTGGGGATTCAAGGAAGAGGGATGCAGACTGTGGAGAAAGACATGGGTACACCAGGAGAAACAGCAGACAGGGTGAACCCTGAGAGAGGACCATTGGAGAGGGCAACCAAGAAACCGCCACCAGAAGGAGAGAGAAAAGATGTGATGGGAGAGCAAGAATTAACTCGGGGGCTACGGGACAGTCAACAAAAACAGGTGTTAGCTAGAGACACTCAGAGACAAGAGTCTGACAAAAAGGTGACAAGTGCAAGTCCCGAAAGTGGTATGGAGAGTTTGAAGGTAGAAATTGAGACAGCCAGGGAAATACAAGAGAAAGAGAGAGAAAAGCAGACTCTTGCAAGAGAAATATTTGAAAGAGAAGCAGAGAAATTAGTACCAGGGAGAGTGTGTGAGGTAGGTGGGTTAGAGGTCAAGGTATCCAAAGTGATACAGGAGAGAGGCCCTGAGGCAGGGGAGCCAGAGAGAGGGACCCAGGACCAGGAAGGGCAGGCCTCCAGTCCAACACCAGAGCCTCGGGTGGGGGCTGGGGGCCTTCAGGCACTCGCTTCAGCTGTGGTAGCTTCTGGGAGCCAATCAGGTGGAGGAAGGGGCGTCCCAGTGAGTCCCAGGAGGCAGGAGAGAGGTAAGTGAAGGCAGAGGGGAACCTAGGGTGGTACATAGCCCCCATCACCCCCTAAGTAACTGACTGCTTAGACCTCAGCCACATTTGTCTTTGCTTTCTGTCTAGACCACTTGAATTGCAAGATGCCACCTGCTGAGAAGGCTTCTAGGGTGAGACATGCTTTCTCCACCTCTCCAAACTCCATGAAGATCACATCCCCTCCACTGCCCTTCCCCTGACCTTGCTTTAGTCTACGCCTTTCCCCATCTCACTTTTCTCCCATTCTCACCGCTCCTCAGATGGCTTCTATCCCTTTACCCCTGGCACCTGTTGTTTTCCATATCTGTTTCCCAAGTTCTGTCTCCCTCTACCTGACTCAGAAAGAAAGTCCCTTTCTTTATATCTCTTCCCCCTTTCCCCCAACCATCCTCTTCATTACCATCATCCATATATGGAGAACACCATACTGGCGTTATGGGGAGAGGTCCCTGGGAAAGAGGACTACTTCCTCCCCAGGGAGTTCCCCGTCTAATGGAAGGGGGTCACAGATAGAAATGCCAGTGAGCGCACCCTAAACGCAAACAAGTATCAAGAACAGGATCCAAGTCCTTTCTCTCTTCTCTCTGCCTCTTCCTGCCTCACTTCTTGTGTTTCTCCCCAGGGTGATCAGGAATCCCCAGAGGCTTGTCTGCCTCCTGCAGTGACTGAAGCCTCAGCCCCACTCCAAAACGCCCTCATGCCTCAGAGCCAAAAACATCCTGCACCTCAGCCTCTGCCTTCCTTAGAGCTGCCAATTCCCAGGGCCAGGCAAAATGGGAGTCAGGGAGCCCCAGAGATTCCTCCCTCAGAGCTGGAGCCTCTGCATCCAAAACCCAAAGTCAGGCCCCGGGGGTCCTCCAGGATGTTACCCTCTCCAATGTCTTCTATAGCCCCTGAGTCCCACCCTACCACCCCCACAGACCAGCCTGTCAGCCCTGAGCCCACATCTCGGGCCACTCGGAGCAGAACATACAGGTCTTCTGAAATGACCCCTGCACCAGTTGTCCCCACAGCACCTGAGCTGCAATCTTCCATCTTCAAAGACCAGCCTGTCACCGCTAAGCTCACATCTCGGGCCACTCGGGGAAGGACACATAGGTCCTCTGTCAAGTCCCCTGAACCAGTTGTCCCCACAGCCCCTGAGCTCCAGCCTTCCACCTCTAAAGACCAGCCTGTCACTCCTGAGCCCACATCTCGGGGCAGGACACATAGATCTTCTGTCAAGGCCCCTGAGCAAGTTGTCCCTACAGCTCCTGAGCTGCAACCTTCCGCCTCCAAAGACCAGTCTGTCATCCCCACACCCATATCCCGGGCCACTCGGGGCAGGACACATAGGTCCTCTGTCCAGACCCCTGAACCAGTTGTCCCCACAGCCCCTGAGTTCCAGCCTCCTACCCCCACAGACCAACCTGTCACCCTTGAGCTCACATCTCGGGCCACTCGGGGCAGAACACACAGAGCCTCTGTCAAGACTCCTGAACCAGTTGTCCCCACAGCTCCTGAGCTGCAGCCTCCCACCTCCAAAGACCAGTCTGGCATCTTAACACCCACATCTCGGGCCACTCGGGGCAGAACACATAGGTTCTCTGTCAAGTCCCCTGAACCAATTGTCCCCATAGCACCTGAGCTTCAGCCTTCTACCCCCACAGACCAATCTGTCGCTAGTGAGCCCACATCTGGCGCCACTCAGGGCAGGACACATAGGTCTTCTGTCAAGACCCCTGAACTAGTTGTACCCACAGGTCCTGAGTTCCAGCCTTCCACTTCCATAAACCAACTTGTCACCCCCAAACCCACATCTCAGCCAAGGACACATAGGTCTTCTGTCAAGACCCCCGAACCAATTGTTCCCACAACCTCAGAGCTCCAGCCTTCCACCCCCACAGACCAACCTGTCACCCCCAAACCCACATCCCGGGCCACTCGGGGCAGAAAACATAGGTCTGTCAACACCTCTGAACCGATTGTCCCCACAGCCTCTGAGCTCCAGCCTTCCACTCCCACAGACAAACCTGTCACCCGCAAGCCCACATCTCGGGCCACTCGGGGCAGAACACATAGGTCTTCTGTCAAGACACCCGAACCAATTGTCCCCACAGCCCCTGAGCTCCAGCCTTCTACCCCCACAGACAAACCTGTCACCTGCAAACCCACATCTCGGGCCACTCGGGGCAGAAAACATAGGTCTTCTGTCAAGACCCCCAAACCAATTGTCCCCACAGCCTCACAGCTCCAGCCTTCCACCCCGACAGACCAATCTGTTACCCCTGAGTCCACAACTCAGGATATTCGGGGCAGAAAACATAGGTCCTCTGTCAAGACTCCCCAACCAATGGAACCCACAGCCCCTGGCCCTGAACCTCCCAGCCATACAGACCAGCCTGTCACCCCTGAAGCCATAGCTCCGGCTAGTCAGAGCAGGACACTAAGGACTTCTATAATAAGTGCTGTGCCAGTTCCTACCACCCCTGAATTCCGGTCTCCTGTCCCCACAGACCAGCCTATTCCCCCTGAGACCATCCCTCAAGCCAATTGCAGCAGGAGGCCAAGGGCCACTAGGAAGCAGGGGTCCCCCACAGCTCCCATTGTCCATGAACCCTGCTCTGCACCCCCTGAACCTAACTCGAGGAACCAAAGACGAAGAGCAGTGAGAGCAGCTGAGTCCCTTACAACCATTCCTGAGCCTGCCTTTGCCCAGCTTCCTGAGGCGCCCACTCATGCTCCCCACATCGAAAAGGTAGAGGCAGCAGGTACATCTGGGTTCACCCCAGAGCCCCAGCGTAAGGCCTCTCAAAGCCACAAGAGGCCTTTAGCTACCCTGGATTTACCCCCACTTCAAAAACGGCTCCAAAGAGGGAAGGTCTCCCAGAAGACAGTGTTCCTCCAGGAAGAGGAAGATGATCCCACAGAGAGACCAGGGAAGAAAGAGGTGAGGAGAGGGCTGGGACCACAAAGCTAGCAAAGGGCTTAGGGTCTCAGAAACTCCTACCAAGATCTTTCTCAATCCCAGAATGTAGTGATGCCGGGACCAGGCAAGAGAAAGAGAGACCAAGCAGAAGAAGAGGGAATACTGAGCCGCAGCCTCCGAAGAACCAAACCTAACCAAGAGTCCACAGCCCCCAAAGTAGGAGAGAAAGGGCATGAGCCTTTCAAGGGAGACAGATTTGGGAGGATGGGAGGAGATGAAGGGGATTTTGGAGATGGGCACTGATGGCATGGGTTGCTGTGACCAGCTCCGGCTAACCCCCTCCACAGGTGCTCTTCACAGGAGTGGTGGATGTTCGAGGAGAGCGGGCAGTACTGGCCCTGGGGGGAAGTCTGGCCAGCTCAGTGGCAGAGGCTTCCCACCTGGTGACTGATCGAATCCGCCGGACGGTCAAGTTCCTGTGTGCCCTGGGGCGGGGGATCCCCATCCTCTCCCTGGACTGGCTGCACCAGGTGAGAGATCAGGAGATGATGATGGACCAATAGTGATCGTGACTGGAGAAGACTGCTCACATACGCTCTGGAAAGTGGTGGGAGGAAAAGGGGGTACAGGAAACAAGGGAAGTTGGTGAGGCAGAAAGCTTGATTCAAAACATTTTGTGAGCTCCATACAAATACTAGAACAGCTGGGTGAGAGGCTGGGCTGAGGTTTGATGCTGATTGCTACCATCCTTAGTCCCGCAAAGCTGGTTGCTTCTTGCCACCGGATGAATACGTGGTGACCGATCCTGAGCAGGAAGAGAACTTTGGCTTCAGCCTTCGGGATGCTCTGAGCCGAGCTCGGGAGCGAAGGCTGCTGGAGGTGAGAGGCTATCTTCTGCCCCATACTTCAGCCCTCCCTCCAGAGGTTTCCCAGTGGTCCATGGCCTCTCAGTGCATACATCTACTGCTCCACCATTTTCTTCCTCTTAGGGCTATGAGATTCATGTGACCCCTGGAGTCCAGCCACCTCCACTTCAGATGGGAGAGATCATCAGCTGCTGTGGAGGCACTGTCCTACCCAGCATGCCCCGGTCCTATAAGGTATGGGTGGTATGTTCTGGATCTGGGGAGGTGGCCAGAATGGGAAAAGGTTGGAGGACAAAATGGAGGTACAGATGGGAACACAGAGTACTGTGAAGGTAGAGGGAAGACCTATGGTACAGAAAGGGGCTGGAATGAGGGAAGAGGTCTGATGATACCAAATGGACTTATTTTTATTTTGTATTTAAGAAATTTTCAAATATACACAAAAGGAGCAAGAATAATGCAGTGAACCTGCATATACCTATCCCTCAGATTCAGCAGATTAATTTAGATTTTGCTACATTTGCTCTATCTCTTTTTTTCCTTTGCTGAGGTATTTTAAAGGAAAACTGCAAACATCATATTATTTCCTCCTACATACTTAAAGTATACATCTCTAAGAAATATGTACATTTTCTTACATAATCACAATGCTGTTATTGATGCATAATAAAATTAACAATAGTTTCTTGGTCATTTTCTCATATGCCATGAATCAAATTTCTCCACTTGTCTGAAAATGTTTTTTTACAGCTCAAAGCAGGTCCATGTATTACCACAATTGTTCTATCTCTTAATTCTCCTTTACTCCAGAGTATCCCCCCACCCATCCAGCCTTTTTTCTGCCATTGACTTTCCCCAGAAAGTAGGTCAGTTGTCCTTTACTTATTTTTATTTTTTGCTGAGGAAGGTTCACCCTGAGCTAACATCTGCTGCCAATTTTTGGTCTTTTTATATGTGAGCTGCCACCACAGCATGGCCACTGACAGATGAGTAGTATAGGTACACGCCCAGGGACCAATCTGGGCTGCCAAAGCAGAGCGCGCACAACTTAACCACTAGGCCATTGGGGCTGGCCCTTAGTTGTCCTTTAGAATGTTCTGCAGTCTGGATTTTTCTACTTGCTCCCTTGTTGTATGCTTTATCTTATTCTTTTATTTTCTATATTTCCTGTAAATTGTAGTTAATTTTAAAGGCTTGAATAAATTCAGGTTCAGCTTTTCTGGCAAGAGTACTTCATTGACAGTGCAGTGTCCTCCATCTGGCTTCATATCAGGAGGTACTATTTTAGGGATGCTAAGACTGATTCATGGGTCTTGACCCTATTTCTAGGATTCTTTTTCACCCCTGACTTTCTGTCTTTGCTCTGTCTTTCCCCAGCCTCAGAGAGTTGTGATCACATGCTCCCAGGACTTCCCCCGATGCGCCATTCCATCTCGGGTCGGGCTGCCCATCCTCTCACCTGAGTTCCTGCTGACAGGAGTGCTGAAGCAGGAAGCCAAGCCAGAGGCCTTCGTCCTCTCCGCTTTGGAAATGTCATCCACCTGAAACCCCACCCTATTTGCTCCCAGACCAATAAATAAAGTGTTAGAAGATATATGGAAGAAAGAATTTAGGGCTTTAGAAAGGATTGGGATGTATTGATCTGATTTGTCTTGGAATATGGGTGGAGCTGAAAAGACTTATGGGTAAACAGAACAATAGAGAGCTTGGGAGCCACAGATTTTCTTAAATGGCCATTTAAAATTGGCTAATCCCATGCTCAGACATCTTGAGCAGCTCTAATCTTTAGTTAGACTGATGTACATATTGCTCTGTGGCATACACAGTGTCCTGCCTCCCATTTGGAAGCCATCTCTTTGTCTTTTCTTACTGGGATTCCTACTCATCCTCCAAAAGATTGTGGAAACAATTCTAGTGTCAATAACTTGAAGGGATGCTCGGAGTGAGTAAATTTGAGAGTGCAGTTACAGAATGCTGCTAAAATATCTTCCCCTCCTCTGGCTCCATCTTGTTAGAAGTGTCCTTTAGCTTTGACTTTGAGCAAATCTCTGCACTTTTCTGGCCTGCTTTTCCAGTCTTTATAAAATTAGAGTTTAGGCTTATCCTCTGTGATAAATAAATATTCACTCTGTGCCTTATGGTGTAGTGTAGGTTTTTTTTAATGTAACATTTCTTAAATTTAAATTTTAAAAGTTGGTTGATTACAAGGATGTGGAGAAATTGGAACCTTTATACATTGCTGGTGGGAATGTAAAATGGTTCAGCCACTGTGGTAAATAGTTTGACAGTTTCTCAAAAAGTAAAACATAGAATTACCAAGTGATCCAGCAATTCCATTCATAGGTATACATCCAAAACAATTAAAACAGTTGTTCAGACAAATATTTGTACAAGAATGTTCATATCAGCACTTTTCACAAGAACCAAAAGATGGAACAACACAAATGTTCATCAGTGGATGAATGGATAAACAAATCGTGACATATCCATACAATGGAATATTCAGCCATAAAAGGGGATGAAGTAGGATGAACCTCAAAAGCATGCTAAGTGAAAGAAGCCAGACACAAAAAGTCACATTGCATGATTCCATTTATAAGAAATACCTAGAATAGGTAAATCCATAGAAACAGAGTAGATTGGTAGTTGCCAGGGGCTGGGGGGAGGGCAAAATAGGAATGACTACTTAATGTGTACAGGGTTTATTTTGGGGTGATGAAAATGCTTTGAAACTAGAGATTGTGGTTGCACACATCATAAATGTACTGAATGCCACTGGACTGTTCTCTTTAAAATAGTTAATTTTATGTTATGTGAACTCCAATAAAAAAGATGATTGATTAGTTTTGTGCACTTTTCTGCAAGTAAGTTATGCTGAAGTTTGGAAAACTTTAGTGTAGTAGAAATAGCATGAGCTTTGCCAAACACTATGCTGACTTTTAAATATACCTAAAATCTCATAATACATATTAAGCAGAGCCATTGTGGGTGATCACATGGTAGGACCCAAAGAAATAGTCCTCTCGCACAACTCAAAGCCTTGTACCATGTGAAAGTGTCCATGTCCTTGAGGTGCACGTGATTCCTTACAGTACCTGCTGTCTCTATAGCCTCTTTAGCACTCACATGCACTCCCACTTCGTGACTGGTACCATTTCAGCACCCTAATTTAAACTTCTAGAGAATAGAGATCTTTTCTTTTTTTTGTTTTTGAAGATTTTATTTTTTTTCCTTTTTCTCCCCAAAGCCCCCAGGTACATAGTTGTATATTCTTCGTTGTGGGTCCACCTAGTTGTGGCATATGGGACGCTGCCTCAGCATGGTTTGATGAGCAGTGCCATGTCCACGCCCAGGATTCGAACCAACAAAACAGTGGGCCGCCTGCAGCGGAGCACGTGAACTTAACCACTCGGCCACGGGGCCAGCCCCAAGAATAGAGATCTTTTCTTACACTTCCAACGAATCCCACAGCTTATGGCACATTGTGCAATAAATGTCTCAGTCAGGGTCCTAGCAGGAAATGGTGGCACAGTCAAATTAGGATAATTGGGGGAGAGTTTAATAAGGTGAAAATTACAAAGAAGTAGGTAGAGCGTAGAGAAGTCACAAAGAGTATTGCGGTACCCCAGGACCCACAGCTCTGTTGTGACCACCTCTAAGCCCAAAAGCTTGAGAAGAGGGAGCAGTTATGTAGAGAGGGCTTTCTCAAGAAAAGCTGTGACCTTCATTGATGTAGCCCATTCAGGACAACTTCCTGAAGCAGAAGCGGGCTGGAGAATGAATCTGGAGGGAAAACATAAGATGCCTGGTACAGTATACAATAGCGTTGATTCAGAGGAGGGTGGGAGTACTGAGCTTCACGGAGGGAGAAGGAATGCAGAGCCTGTGGGATGCCACTTGGCAATTTTCTCCTGCCTGAGCCCACAGGACTAGCAGTTTCCCTTAATTCTCATCTTAGGAAATTTTCTTTATTTCTTTGGGCCTATGTTTCTTCTATCCATAAGTTGAGGGAATTAGCTTATTGATCTCTAAGGTCTCTACCATGGTCACAGCTACTGTGACTAGGTTCTTAGCTACGTCATCTTTAATTTTGATGGAGAAAAACCTTACTTTTACTTTGCATTTTAGATATGAATGTTAGTCCATAGGTATGATAAACAGGCCTGTAGGGAGAATACGTTAAAACAAAAGATCTTGGTGGTTTCTGACTAGTAAATAGAGTCAAACTAATGAAGTTGCAGAGTAGTCATAGATAATTATCACAAGGGTGGATAAAATTAACCTACTGCAAAGTTTACAACTGTAATAAAGTTTTCTAGCACAAATATTTCAACATTTTTACTCTCATGGTTACAAATCAACAGCATTAAGCATTATTAGAACAAACGTTTCAGTATTACAACAGAGAAGTTCTCTGCCCTTCTTAGCAACAACTCAACTTTATAAGTTACAGAATAAGCATTAATTTATTTTGTGGCAAAACAGTCACTAACTCTTTTTCAATTTAACAAGATGTACTAGGTGATTCAGGGCGTGGGCTTCTCAGCTGAGTCAACAGGCTTCCGTTCTCTCATCGTTCGTTATTAAAGTGTTAACCGAGGCTTTGTAACCTCTGACTCTGGTTATGTTTTCTAGCCAAGGCTGTTAAAGAAAAGTGGGATCCTAAAGCTCTGTTCCCACAAGAATCCTGCAACAGAAGAACTGTCTTCATTTTAGATGGGAAAACTAGCTGAGCTGCGATTCGACCCACGTGAGTGGCAGCAGAGTCGCTGCCCTTTTCACCTCTCACTCGGAATTCTAATATTCCCTCTGTGACGCGCGGACTGCAGGTTCCAGAAGGCCGCGTGCATGGACCCTGCTGTCTGGTGGGAGAAAGCGCGCTCGGTGGCCGGAAGCCGGGGCATCTGCGCGCGGGAGCCTCGCCCTCCTGGGCAGGATCCCAGGCAGGAGGCGGAGCCGGGGGCGGGGCCTGCAGCCGCGGGAATCCCGGGCCCGCCCCTTGCCCCACCCCTCGGTTTCTCGCCATGGCCCCAGCACTGCTCCTGGTCCCCGCTGCCCTCGCCTCCTTCATCCTGGCCTTTGGTACCGGAGTGGAGTTCGTGCGCTTTACCTCCCTTCGGCCGCTTCTTGGAGGGATCCCAGAGTCTGGTGGTCCGGGTGAGCGGGAGGGGTCGAGGGTGAGCTCCAGGGTAGGGAGGTGGGGCCGGAGGAGAGGGGAGCGGGGCGGGGCTTGGAGACAAATGACAGGGGAACTCCTGAGAGGGAACTAGAACCTTGGAAGCCGCCGAGAAGCTGCAGGGGAGACCGGAGGGCTAATTTAGGAGCTCAGGGATTAGCGGTTTGGAGAGGCGGGAGAGTGAGGATTGAGGGGGAGGGAAAGTGCGATAAGCAGAGTATTCTAAGGAAAGTGCTTTGTAGAGAAGAGTATGGAGGGGAGAGTGTTAAAAAGAGGGAGCATTTGGAGAACCGAAATACGAGGGGCAATCCAATGGTAACCTCTCCAGCCATGACTTTGTGAGTACCCAACATGAATCGTCTTCCCCAGCTCTGAAGAAGGGCTGAGGAAGGGGGAAGAAACAGGGAATGGAAAAGCGAGGTGGGCAAAGCCTGGAGAGGAAGCATTAAGGCTCTTGAAAGCATTAAAGGGCATGGCCTGCAGCCCCAAGAGATGAAGGTAGGGAGTGTTTCCCATTATCTTCCTGAACTTTTGTCCTTTTCTCCAACTCCCTCTAGATGCCCGCCAAGGATGGCTGGCTGCCTTGCAGGACCACAGCATCCTTGCCTCCCTGGCTTGGGATCTGGGGCTCCTGCTACTGTTTGTGGGGCAGCACAGCCTCATGGCAACTGAGACAGTGAAGGCATGGATGTCCCGGTACTTTGGGGTCCTTCAGAGGTCACTGTACGTGGCATGCACTGCCCTGGCCTTGCAGGTATGAGGCTCTGGCAGCTGAGTCCCCAAGGGAAACAGAGTATGTGGGAAGGATGCCCTAGGTTGGAGGGGCAAGGATCTTAGGCTTCTGATAAAATGTGGGTTTAGGAGGAGAACTGAAGGAAGGTGTTAGGACTCTAATCTCAGCTTCCATTCCTCCACGGCACACATTCTACTTTTTATCAAGAAGGGTGTACTGCTTGTCATTCCCCAAGCACGATATGAGCATTCTCACCTTTGCAACTTTGTTCATGTTGTCCTTCTTGGGATCCCCTAGTTAATTCCCCTTCAGTCCTGCCCTTTCTTCAAAACCACTTCCCTAGATCTCAAGAGAAGGCTTCCCAGTTAGTACTCATCTGCTTTCTCACTGGGTGCTTGGCATAGGCTACCTTGTGTACCTATCTGGTCACCCCCTTACTGTTCTGTAAATCATCAGGGTAGAGACAGGTCATCCTTACATCCTTAGAACCCCACCCAGCACCCTCCACATGGTAGATATTTGTTGGTGATGCTCACGGTAGAGGTGCAGAGAGCTGCAGGCCAGCCTGGGGCAGGGGTGGAGGGCAGCCTCTGGGTCTAGGTCTCTCAAGGGTGGGCTGCTGGGATACCCAGCCCCTCATCCTTCCCCAGCTGGTGATGCGGTACTGGGAGCCCGTACCCAGAGGCCCTGTGTTGTGGGAAGCTCGGGCTGAGCCATGGGCCACCTGGGTGCCCCTCCTCTGCTTTGTGCTCCACGTCATTTCCTGGCTCCTCATCTTCAGCATCCTTCTCGTCTTTGACTACGCGGAGCTTATGGGCCTCAAACAGGTGAGGCTCCCAGATCCCTACCTGAGACTTCTAATCCTTTCTAGAACGCCTCTTTCTCTTCCAAGGATTTCTCTCCTCCTCCTTGCATGCTCTTCCACCTTCCTCCTGCTTTCTACTCCCTCACTTCCCTTTCTTGTAAGATGGTCTCCCCTCAGCCCTCCCTCAAAGGCCAAAAATTATGAGCCTCCTAGGCTTGGGGAAGATTCATGAATCAGAGACAAGGGTCAGAGGCCCAAGTCTCAGAAGGGTGGTTCCTGGGCCGGAGTTATAGAAGGAAGGTGCCTGGAAGGGGAGAAAAGAGGCAGCTAAATTGCAAAAAGGGCTTGACTCCATTTCTAAGCTGTTCTCCCTCTCCTAGGTGTACTACCATGTGCTGGGGCTGGGTGAGCCTCTGGCCCTGAAGTCTCCCCGGGCCCTGAGACTCTTCTCCCACCTGCGCCACCCAGTGTGCGTGGAGCTGCTGACAGTGCTGTGGGTGGTCCCCACCCTGGGCACTGACCGCCTCCTCCTTGCTCTCCTCCTTACCCTCTACTTGGGCCTGGCTCATGGACTTGACCAGCAAGACCTTCGCTACCTCCGGGCCCAGCTGCAAAGAAAACTCCACTTGCTCTCCCGGCCCCAGGATGGGGAGGCTGAATGAGGAGCTAACCCTGGTTCCAAACCCTATACTTCCTCTCCCCCTCGAATTCCAAATCCCTTAACATCCAGGCCCTGGCTGCTTCACACCAGAGGCCCAAATCCATGAACTGAAGGGGCTGTCCCTCTGATTGAGACTTGGCTCCCTGAGTCCAGCTCCATACCCTAAATTCTGAATTTCAGCCACTGGCCTCCAACGTCCACTTCTCACCAGCCAGGAAGAGGGGGTGGGGAACTTACCTGTCTCCTCAGTTTATGGCTTGATGACCCTTCTCCCCCCTCCCCGCCCCCGACAACCTCCTCACAAGGAGAAGGGTCTGGCCTGACCACTCCCCTGACACTTACTCACCTGCCTCTGTACCTCAGGGATCCCCTTCTCCACATCTCGCTTCCCCTCCTAGGAGGTGGACCAGGGTCTGCAAGTTTGATGGTAGTGGCTGCCCCTTCAGGCTCCATGCCTTGCTGCTCAGTGCAGCCCCACTGGCTGGCCTCTCCACCTCCTTAGGCCCCGCCCCTGCGCTCCATTCTCAACCTAATTGAGGATGCTGCCCCTCTTATTTCGGGTGTCTAAGGACTCCCTGTTCTCCCGAGGAACATGCGCTGCAGGAAAATAAAATCGAGCCTGGTTTTTCGACATATGGCATGCAGTCTCTCAGTGTCTCTCAGGCTTCAGGGCTGGGTTTGGGAAGGAAGGCGAGCCAGAGCCTGGGCGCCGAACTTGAGTCTGGGCAGACACCGCGCCCTCTGGCGACGGCTGGGCGGCGACCACTCCCCTTGGACCCACCCCCACTTTCCCGGAGCGGCCGAGTCCTCCTTCCTCCCAATCTTCCAATTTCCCTGCTGCAGACCAGGGGATCCATGGGAGACAGATTGAAGCTAAAAAGAGCCGGGCAGTGGCTCTGGTAGAGAAATGACCTTCCAAAGCACTTGGCTTGCGAGCGCCTCTCCTGCCGCCCCCTCCCCACGGGCCCCCGCAGCCTGACGGCTGCCCTGGACCCCGCAGTAACAAAGGCTGGCCGGGGAAGGCAAAAGCGTGGGGAGGAGCAGCGGGAGATGGGAAGGGCGGGCCGGCTCGGAGCAGCTGCTGCTTCCTCCCTAAGTCCCTCGAGGGGCCTGAGTCACGGGCCGCCGCCCTGGGTCGGCGAGGTGGGGGCGGGCGTCTGGACACCTGGGTTCTCCAGGGGTACCGGGCGGGAGCGAGGTGAGGGGCCCTGGGGACAGAGCACGGAGGGTCAGGGGTTGTGGCGGGAAGAGGGGAGTTCCGGAGCCGAGTCCCACGCGGGGTCGCGGGGAGCGAGGCCCCACCCCCACCTCGGGCTCCGCCCCGCGCCCCCTTCTCTCTCCCCATTGTCCTCAGACAAAGCGGTCGCCGCCCCCCGCCCGGCCCCCAGGTCTCTGTCTCCGTCCCTCCTCCTAGACTCCCTCTTTCCCTCCTCCTCTCCCTCCCTCCTCCCCTCCTTCTTGTCTCCGGATCTCCCTCAATCCCTCTCTCCTCCTCTTCCTCTCTCCTCCTCTCTCCGGATGCCAGGCTCCTCCGCACCCCCTCCCCTGGGAACCCCGCGGCATGTGAGTTGACTGAGGGGCTTCAGACTTGGAGAGGGGGTGTCTCCTCTCTCCCGTCCCCGCTCCCGTCCCTGGCCCGGACACCTTGGGCTGTCTCCTCTTTGTGCCGAGATTGTCTGTGCAAGCAGAGCCGGGTGGGGATGGCCGGCTATGTCAGGGTGCCATGAGAGCCGGGACCCCGGCACAGGATTCGCAGGCTCCGGAGAGAAGAGGCGTGGAGCCGGTCCTCCGTGCGCCTGGGTCCTGGGGCACAGCCGGTGGGGGAGGCAGGCGGTGGTGACGGCCCTGGGGGCGGGGGACGGTGGACGCCAAGGTTCTGGGAACGACCTGGCAGCCCAGACGCCCGGGTTCCGAAAGTCCCCGGGGGAGGGTATTTCCCCTGACCCGCCTTGGGGCGGAGTGCCGGGCGGAGGGGTGGGGGCTGGGGCCGGAGAGGCGTGGCCCCAGCCGGGCTGGAAGGGGAGCCCGGACCTCTGGGGCCCGCGCCGAGACGCGCCAGACTGCAGCCGCGGAGCTCCCTTTCCCCTCTGTCCCCTGACTCCCTCTTCTCCCCTCGACCTCTCCACTCTGCCCCCTCCTTACCTCCCCGACACCCCCTCAGGTCCCATTGCCCCCTCTCCGGCAGGATTCTCTGACCTGCCTGCCCACTCTCGCTGCCCCTGGGGTGGTGGTGAGGCAACCTCGCCTGAACCCTGTCCCCTCTCGCCCCCAGCCTCTCTTTTCTCTCTTCTCCCTCACGCCAACTTCTCTTTTCGTCCTTCTCTCCTCCCGCATCCTTGGGACTGTCTCTGATACCCCCTAACCCTGTACTGCCAAATCTGACTCCTGCCTCTGCCCTGAATCTTCACTCTTCCTCTCACCGCACCACCCCCCACCCCCACCAACTTGGCTCATAGCTTTTTCTGTACTTTCTCAGTTTTCCTCCTTCTCCACCCTCTTTCCCACTGTCCTCACCCTCAGCTCCTCTGCCCTTCTCTGTGTACCACCTCTCCCCCTCCACTTCCTCTCCCCCCACCCCCGGGCTCACCCCCTGGCCTCTCTGGAGCCTCTCCTTCCTGTTCTCTGCCCCCAGTGCTCCTCACCTCACCTCAAGGCGACCATGGCCACCATTCCGGACTGGAAGCTACAGCTGCTAGCCCGGCGCCGGCAGGAGGAGGCCGCTGTTCGTGGCCGGGAGAAGGCGGAGCGGGAGCGGCTGTCCCAGATGCCAGCCTGGAAGCGGGGGCTCCTGGAACGCCGCCGGGCCAAGCTTGGTCTGTCTCCTGGGGAACCTAGCCCTGTGCCTGGGACTACGGAGGCTGGACCTCCAGACCCAGATGAGTCTGCCGTCCTCCTGGAGGCCATCGGGCCAGTGCACCAGAACCGATTCATTCGGCAGGAGCGCCAGCAGCAGCAGCAGCAGCAGCGGAGTGAAGAGCTACTTGCGGAGAGAAGGCCTGGACCTTTGGAGACCCGGGAGCGGAGACCCAGCCCTGGGGAGATGCGGGATCAGAGCCCCATGGGAAGAGAGTCAAGAGAAGAGCGGCTCAGTCCCAGGGAGGCCAGAGAGAAGAGGCTGGGGATAGGGGGAGCCCGAGAGTCGAGCCCCAGGCCTTCTGAGGCTCGGGACTGGAGGCAGAGCCCAGGAGAGGCTGGAGACAGGAGCTCCAGACTGTCAGAGGCGCGGAAATGGAGGCTGAGCCCTGGAGAAACTCCAGAGCGGAGTCTGAGGCTGGCAGAGCCTCGAGAACAAAGCCCCAGGAGAAAAGAGGTGGTGGAAAGTCGACTGAGCCCAGCAGAGTCTGACAACCAGAGGCAGGGCCTGACAGAGGCCCACAAATGGAGATCTGACTCTAGAGAGTCTCAGGAACAGAGTGTGGTACAACTGGAGGCTTCAGAGTGGAGGCTGAGCACAGGCGAAGAAAGAAAAGGCTGCTTGGAGGAATGTGGGAGAAAAGAAGAGAGGCTAGTTCCAAGGATGGCCCCAGAAGAGATTACAGGGCTCTCAGAGACCCTGACACGAGAGGCCCCAGACAGCAGCTCTGGGGGAATGGAGGCAGCAGAGCAGAGGCCCAGTCCTATGGAGGATGGCGAGAAGGGCTTGAGGCTGACAGATGGGTGGAAATGGACCCTGAACTCTGGGAAGTGTCGAGAATGGACACCCAGGGACACAGAGATTCAAACTCAGAAACCGGAACCTCCAGAGTCTGCTGAGAAGCATCTGGGGCCTCTTGGTGCAGAGGCTGGAGATGGAGAGGCTGAGAAGAAGGAGGCGGGGGCTCAGGGCAGGCCTCTGAGCGTCCTGCAGAACCGCTGCTCTGTGCCCTCCCCCCTCCCACCAGAGGACGCTGGGACTGGAGGCTCTAGACTGCAGGAAGAGGAAGCAGTAGAACTCCGGCCCCCATCAGCAGCCCCTCTTTCTCCCCCACCCCCAGCCCCACCTGGCCCCCAGTCCCCTGGTGATCCCCTCATGAGCCGTCTGTTCTATGGAGTGAAGGCAGGGCCAGGGGTTGGGGCCCCCCGCCGCAGTGGGCACACCTTCACAGTCAACCCCCGGCGGTCCGCGCCCCCTGCAGCCCCCACCACTCCAGCCACCTCAGCCACAGCTGATGCTGCAGCCCCGGGGTCTGGGAAGAAGCGGTACCCGACTGCCGAGGAGATCTTGGTTCTGGGGGGCTACCTCCGCCTCAGCCGCAGCTGCCTTGTCAAGGGGTCCCCTGAAAGGCACCACAAACAGGTAGGGAGCCGCCAAGCAGACTTCTTAGAAGCGCACTCGGCAGTTCTCTCTGGACCACATCTTTCTCTCTTTTATACCCCTGTATTCTTGTCTTCCTCTATTCTTTACTGCTCATTCCTGCCACCACCCTTCCTGCACACACACCCTTCCTTCTTGTAGCCCTCCTTTTCCATTCATTTCCAAGCCCCAAGGATCCTGCCCCACAATCAAGCGGTGTCCCTGGGTGTGTCTCGCTCAGGGTGTGCCCAGCTGCTCACTACTCACCCTTGCCTCAGGCTCTGAGTGCCACCCTCCCCACCCCCCCTTTCTTTCCTTCCCTTCCTCTGAGTTTGTGACCCAACCCAGTCCATCTGGTGGGATACCTGAGCCAAGGTGACAGCCTTGAATCTATGAGGGCAGGTCACCAGGGTGAAAGCACTTCTAGCCTTTCAGGGTAGAGATTGTCTGGGCAGGAACCCTGGGGAGGCGGAGGGGGTGGCTTTGGGATTCTAGGGAGAAATGGCAGGGAGAAGAGAGTGGGGGAAGGTCTCACAGTCCCAAGGAAGAGGGGGCAGAGCTGAGCGGGGACATCCTAGGATAGAGGGGGGAGGGAGGAAGAATGGAACTGGGCTCACCAGGGAGCAGAGAGAAGGCTTTTGAACCCCTAGTCTGCCCCATGGGAGAGACGCACACAGAGGCCATTTGAAGTGGGTGACCTCGGGGTTGCACACCCCCAGCTGGGCCACTGCTTCAGACAGTGCTCCCTTCTCTCTTGGGACAAGAAAAGCCTTCTCCTCTTCCAAAATACCCCCGCCCCTCACTCCCGGTCCTTCCTCCCTGGACTTCCCCTCCCTCCCCAGTACTGGCTCAGCAATGGTTTTCCCCCCTCTTTTCCTGACACTCTGGCCTCGCCCTCCCCTTGGGGTAGAAAAAGAGAGAAGTGAATTTGGAGGCGCCCTGCTGAGACGCCTCCAAATGGGAGTTGGAGACAGGGGTGGGGGCCGAGGCCGGCAGAAGGTCAGAGGTTAAACTGGAATAAGGACCTGCAGGGAAGTGGGAGCAGCCAGGCTGACTTCTTCCCCTGGCCCTGGCCCAACCCCTTCCCTACACACCAATCACTTTCCAGCTCGAAAATCTCTAAGGAAAGAGAGGTCCCCACACCTAACACATCTCCCCAAAGAGCGGGATGCCCTTCCTCGTCTCCAGTCCTCGTCCTGTGTGTGACGTCCTCAGATTTGGTTTTGTGTCCTCAGTATCAGTGGGAAACCACAGAGACCGAAGACCTAGGTTAAGCTTGGGGGTCACTTGATCACCCCATTCATCTTCATGTGGAGCTTAAGCTCCCATCCCTGACCCGCGGCACCTGAGTCTATCCTGAGTCCTCTGGCTGCTGCCAGCCCTTTCCCCGTAGGGCTGGGCACATGCAAGGGGGTAGGTCTGCAAACTGCCAGGGTGAGGGGTTCAGGAAAGTCACTTCCTACTAAGGTTGGCTTGTGCCTTTGGGGAGGAACGAAGAAAGGGAGGCGTGAAGTTTGGGGCCTAAAGACAGGAACCAGCTGAGCGCAGGGCAGGACCTGTGGTGGTGACCATACCTAGATCAGGGAGCAGGGGAGCCGGAAGCAGATCGCCCAAACAGGAAGCTTGGGGTGGGGGCCGGAAGGCTGGTGGGGCCGAGTGGGGAACGCTGGGCCATGGGCCTGCCAGAAGTGTGCTCAGGATGTGGTGAGAGAATAAGGAAGCAGCCAGGCTGGGGTGGGGGCGGGGAAGAAGCAGCATAGAGTTCTCTAGACCCAGACACCTGCCCCTCCGTCCTCTCTGCTCTCTCAGCACCCTGCTCTTCAGGGGCTGGCATGCCCTGTCCCAGCACTGCCCCAACCCACTGGCTCAGGGAGAGGAGGACCCCCCTGCCCCCCGCCTTCCCTAAATAACTCGTGTTTGCTAATTCCATCAAATGTCTCCCTGCCATCGGGAGAGAATCCCAGCCCTGCCCCTGGAGTCCAGGGGATGGGCTGGGGCTGGTGCCCTTCCCCAGAGGCCCCTCTGGCTGAGAGATGGGCCCCTCCCTTCTCCAGCCCCCTTGTGACCTTATATAGCTGATGAGAGAGGAGCCAGTGAGTCACCCCCCTCCTTACCCGCCCTGCCCCCCCCATGCAGGCTATGCATTCCTGAGAAGCCCAGTCAGAAGTTGGGGGGGGGGGCAGTGAGGAGAGAAGCAGGGTGGGGGGAAAGAGACAAACATGGACTGAGAGAAAATAAAATGAATCCTTTTTCAGAGTGGACAATAAACTATGGAGCTTGTGATCCCAAAAGGGGATATGAAAAGAAAACCAAAATGTGTTCCCAGAAGTCTAGGTAAATCTGTCAGTAACAGAACCAGAAGTGGTCCCTTTTGAGAAACTGGGATGTAAGGAGTCTGGTTGCCGTCACTTGATTCTACCAGCTGTTCCCCAGACAGACTGGGGGGCGACTGTGTACACGCTGGGCTACCCCCTACATGATCCCCCAGCATTGGTCCTCTCTTGGGACCTCATCTGAGGTCTGGACCAACCCTTCCTTACCCACTGTAGCAACTTCCATGCTCCTGTCAACACCAGACGAAAGATAATAAATTAGTAAATTCTCTGGTGAGTTAGAAGGTGGTTAAGTGATTATGGGAAAAAAGTTAGAACAGGGGTAAGTAGAACCTAGAGTGCCAGGAGGTAAGGGGAGTAAATATGACAACTTTATAATAGGGTGATTGGGAGAGATGGTGATTGGGGATATTTGAGGGAAGTGTTCCAGGCAGAGGGAACAGCCAGTGCAAAGGCCCTGAGGTGGAAGTTTCCCTGGTGGGCTTGGAGGAAATCACCATGGCCAGAGTGGCTGGAGTAAGGAAGGATGTCCCACAGGTGGGGGGGGGGGGGGTGGCACATTGGGAGCACCCTGTAGGCGTTGGTCAACTCCTGCTTTTGCTCCCAGTGAGATGGGGAGCTAGTGCAGGGTTTGGAGCCAAGAAGTGACACACACAGTCCCTGAGTTCCAGCTTCCCATGGGGACCCAGGTGTTAGCATCCATGTGTCCTGTCCAGCCAACCTCCTAGCTTCTCTCTTCTCACACCCTGGTCCACACGGAGACTCAGGGATACAGGGCCCCAGCCGCAGGTTTCCCAAACAGACGCCAGGGAAGGCCTGAGTAGATCATCTGGACCTTTCCAAGTAGTTTACATGAATCCTCCTGTTTGTCTCTTTAATCGCTTTGGCTCCCAGAGTTAATCCCACCCTGCCCCTTCCCCCTGAGCTTCTTAGGAGGGCAAAGGGGAAGCGTAGAAGGCCGTGAACAGCTGGGGCTCGCCTGCTCTGGGGACGGTGTGTTTATGAAGGATTTTCTGCCCCCTCCAGATCCCCTCTCTGGTCCTTTGCCTCTGTCTCTGTGTGTCCCTTCTGGTGCTCTCTCCACCCCCACCCTGTGTTTGCCTGGACTTTCCTCTCTGCCCCTGTCACCTCCCCCAGTTGCACCTACTCAGGGGCTCGACTTCTCCCCCATGTGTTATAGAAGAGTTTCGATTCCTCTGGGCCTTTCTGTTGCTCTCCTCTCCCCTCCCAGGCCCTAGACCCCCTTTGTTGTGGGCCCACTCCAGCTGTAGGAGAGGAGTGAGGGGAGCAGGAGAGGGAGGGGTCCGGTGTCCAGGGTCCTGAGTTTCCCAGCAACAGTGAGGGGCTGAGGGTATGGGAATCAACGTGCCTGTCCTTGCTTTTGCCTGGGACTCCCTCCCCAGCCAGCTATTTACTGCCAGCTCAAATCTCATCTCCTCTGGGAAGCCTTCCTGATTGCCCTCAGGGCGCCCAAAGAGTTCTTTTTTTTTTTATTTTTTTAAATTTTTTTTTCCTTTTTCCCCCCAAAGCCCCCCAGTACATAGTTGTATATTCTTCGTTGTGGGTCCTTCTAGTTGCGGCATGTGGGACGCTGCCTCAGCGTGGTTTGATGAGCAGTGCCATGTCCGCGCCCAGGATTTGAACCAACGAAACACTGGGCCGCCTGCAGCAGAGCACGCAAACTTAACCACTTGGCCACGGGGCCAGCCCCTAAAGACTCAGTTCTGATCATAGGACTTATCTCTATGTATTTTAATTTCTTTTTACCCTTCTGCCTCCACACTCTAGAAAGTGGGAACCTTGGTCCTGTATTACTCACTTCTGCTGCCCAGGGCCCTGCCAAAGCTCAGGCCAAAGTCTGATGTTGAAATGATATGATTGAAGAGGGAAAAGCAGGGATTGGAGAGCCAGTATGGAAAAGAAAACTAGACCCCAGGGTGAATGGGGAGGGCAAAGTTGCAGGCTGCCCAAATCCAGCTCCTCCTCCCCGCCTTGCACCTGTTCCCCTGGGGCTTCCCCTGCTGGGCTAACAGGCTGACCTCACCTCCTCCCCCTTTCTCATTCTCAGCTCAAGATCTCCTTCAGCGAGACGGCCCTGGAGACCACGTACCAGTACCCCTCCGAGAGTTCGGTGCTGGAGGAGCTGGGCCCGGAGCCTGAGGCCCCCAGTGCCCTCAGCCCCCCAGCGGCCCAACCCGACGACGAAGAGGATGAGGAGGAGCTGCTGCTGCTGCAGCCTGAGCTCCAGGGCGGGCTGCGCACCAAGGCCCTGATAGTGGGTGAGCGGAGGCTCCTCCAGCTCGAGCGCGCCCCCTGCTGTCCAGAGCAGGCACTGCGGTCCAAGAGAGAGGGGGAGGACTTAACGTGGACGCTTGGAAGGGGCTAGGCAGAATCTCTACCCCAACCCACCCCTTTAACAGATGGGGAAACGGAGGTCCCGGGAAGCGAAGTGCACGTGGGGTCTCCAGATTTCAAAACCAGGACTCTTTCTGAGCGCTCTGGTGTGGTTAAAAACACAGGGTTTGGGGGGCTGGCCCAGTGCGCAGGGGTTAAGTTCGCACGTTCAGCTTTGGTCTTCCGCCGTTCCCCGGTTCGGATCCTGGGTGCGGACACGGCACTGCTTGGCATGCCATGCTGTGGTGGGCGTCCCACATGTAAAGTAGAGGCAGATGGGCACGGATGTTAGCTCAGGGCCAGTCATCCTCAGCAAAAAGAGGAGGATTGGCAGCAGTTAGCTCAGGGCTAATCTTCCCCAAAAACAAAAACAAAAACAAAAAACCCCACAGGGTTTGGGTCAGACAGGCCTGAGTTTGAATTCCATCTTGTTTCTCACTTGTAGTGTGACCTCAGGGAAATCACCTGACCTTTGGCCTCAAGTTGTTCTTATGAAATGGGGTTAATAATAACTACCTCCTGGAGTTGTTGAGACGGTTAAGTAACGTTTGGGAAGCACCTAGGAACTACAGCTGGACATCAGATTACTTAACCTCTGCTGGGGTGAGATGAAACGAGTTCTAAGAATGCCTGGCACAGAATTCGAGCTAAATGAATGATGGCTGCTGTTGCTGGTAGTAACAAGCACTCAAGATGTGAAAGACGCTATAGGATTTCCTATATGCCAACTGGCCTTCAGTGTGGGGAGTGGGTGGGGCAGGTGGGAGGCAGAGGCCCTCACTCATTCTCTATCATTATTGCTTCCTCTCGCACAGATGAGTCCTGCCGGAGGTGACCTTCTTCCAACACAGGGATATACCTCCCTCCTTCCTAGAACTGAAGATCCTGGAGCCCAGAAGATTCAGAACAGACAGACCCTGAAAATGAGCCTGGCAGGGAAGGGCAACCAACATCTTCCAGCTTGCTTTCCTCATCCTATTTCTGGGGGCAGAACGAATGGCCCAATTTCCACCCTCACCCCAGGTCTTGGTGTGAGTGTGTCAGACGTGCTGGTGCATGCTAGGTGATCCAAGAGTGAGCACCAAGTTCTGGGGAGGAGCACAGAGCTCACAGCGGGCTGGAGATGGAGTACCCTCTCCATCTCCATGAGCAGGGTACACTCTCCCTACAGCTTTCCTTGACCCCCCACCACCCCCTGGGGCTCTCAGGATGTCAGCACTCATCTCCCTGGGAGGCCTGGCCCCCACTCCATTTCTAGGCACTTCTCCCTCCTGTTCCTTAGGTCACTGACCCTTTGTCTACAGCTCCTGCCTCCTCTCTGAACCACAGCCAGGTTTACAAACCCCACCAGCTCCCAGCCCCACCTGCCAAAGTCCCAGGTTTACAAGCCACGCCTACTTGCCGTGTACATGTGGAGTCCTCTCCCCTGTCCCCTGTTGTTGCCTCATTGGGAGTGACCTGGGGGTGTGGCTTCCTTCACTTTTGCTCAGTATTATTGTGCCTCGGTTTTCCCCAAGAGGGAAGGCTGGGAATCTTAACTCCGTTCCCCCATCTAGTTATTTAATTCTGTTCCTCCTAGTGGTTCACAATTGAATTGAATTGCAGGGGTGTGGGGTGACTAAGGAGGCACCTCGACTCTCTCAGTTCTCCTTCCTTCTCCATTACCTGTTTTTGTTATTTTTTAAACTTTCCGTAATAAAATGGAGCTCTCCGACTCCCGCTGGTTCTCCTTCTTTAGAAAAAAAGTACATGTTGGGGGAGGCTCTGGGTTCATTCCGAGCCTCTCCCATCTTCCTATTTCTCCTGAAGAGGAAGTGGCCATGGCTGTGGGAGGGGCAAATGATGGGGAGGAATCAAGAACTCAGCACTGACATGTAGAAAGGGCTCTGGGAGAGCCCTGCACTGGTTTCTCAAGGACTAGCTGGAGAAGGACTGGTTTGAGGAAGGGTAGGAATTAGCCACTAGCCTGGAAGTGCCATGAGGGCAGACTTACGGCAGTTGAGTTTAATGCAGCATCCCCATGCCCAGCACCTAAGAGACACACAAAATTAGTTCTAGAATGAATGACTGAACAAATAAATGAATACATGAAAAAGTAAAAAGTTGGAAGCAAAGGACACTCTCAATTGAAGGATACCAGTATTCAGAAGCCTCTTGCAGTGCCAGCAGCCACCTAGTGTATGACACTGGCTAATCCAAGGGCATTTGCTCCAAGACTCGGGACCATAAATAATAAATCTGAAGTTGCTGCAAAATATAGTGTATTTAGAAATGCAGTTTCCTGAAAAAGAGTCTCCTCTGATAGACAATGAGTTTTACATTCCTAAAGGTTTAAGAACCATCCAGGGGCTCGCCCGGTGGTGCAGCAGGTAAGTGCGCACATTCCACTTCATCGGCCCAGGGTTCGCCAGTTCAGATCCTGGGTGTGGACATGGCACCGCTCGGCAAGCCATGCTGTGGCAGGCATCCCACATATAAAGTAGAGGAAGATGGGCAGGGATGTTAGCTCAGGGCCAGTCTTCCTCAGAAAAAAGAGGATTGGCAGCAGTTAGCTCAGGGCTAATCTTCCTCAAAAAAAAAAAAAAAAAAAAAGAACCATCCATAATTCATGGCTTTGGCTTTGTTGCCTAAGTATCGTTGTTATCCGGAGATTTTTCCCATTTCAAAGAATTTCTGTCTTCTCCAAATGTGGAAGATCTGTGTTTTACTTCTCACCAGGTCATTTATTTAAGTCTGCAGGCTAGTAAAGACACAGTTGAGTAGTTCTAGTCCTTCTACGACTACAGGATGCTCCTCTCAGCCTAGTCAGAAGAGCCTCCCCTTCACCAAAACCAAAATGTATTAGACAAATCCATCTTAAACATATGCCAAAGGTCCTTAATTTACTAGCAAGGGAACAAGCAAGGTGTCAAAAGAAGGAGCCAGTTCAGAGAGGCTGTGGGCATGGAGGAAAACAGAATGCTTACATTCGTAGCTAATTAGGTAAACCTAATCAGTTGTGACCCAGGAGAGCAGAGGCAGGAAGCTCTGAGATGCCAGGGGTGCCCAAAGTCCGTCTCAGAAAACAATGCACCCAAGAAGTCAATGATATGGAGCTACCTGTGGCTGTTCATTGGAACAACAATGTTTCATTTCCCAGCAGTAGTGTCTGATAAGTCCAATTAATCATAAAAGCATGAAGCAGAGCCAAACAGGTCAGACAGCAGAGAGTCAAGTAACAAGGTCTGCTTATTTTTATTTATTTGTTTTTCCTTCTTCTCCCCAAAGCTCCCCAGTACATAGTTGTATATTCTAATTATAGGTCTTCCCGGTTGTGCTATGTGGGATGCGGCCTCAGCATGGCTTGATGAGCAGTGCAATGTCCACTACGGCCATCTGAACTGGCAAAACCCCGGCCGCTGAAGCAGAGCGTGGGAACTTAACCACTCTGCCACCACCAGCTCCAGTTGGAGATCTTTTGAAACAACTTTCTGACACAGCACCAAGAAAAGAGGGCCCCTTTGTTTTTTCCCCAGATCCCAACTTCCTACCTGGAGGTCCTCGCCTATGCGTAACCTGTATTCACCCCTGCTTCAGGTGCCAGTCCTAGCAAACGTCACTCCTGATCAGCATGGGCTAATCTTTAATAAGGGTGGACCTGATCTTCTGATTTGAAATGGAATCCCCTCGCAACACAACCACACCTTGCATTATTTTTGGCTCCAGAGAAGTTACAGGTTTTATTTATTATGTATCTTGCCTCCCCCCACCCCCTGCAATGTAAATTCGGTAAGGGATTTTTGTCTGGTTTGTTCTTTGCTAAATCCCTAGCAACGAAAATTGTGCCTAGCACACATTAGGCTCTCACTATTAGTTGAATGAATGATGAAACTCCCACGAACTGACCAACAGGAGGCGACAGAGATTCGTTAGGGGTGGAAACGAAATTGTTTCACCGCGAGCTTCAGATACGATTCCGCGAGGTTTGAACTCGCTCGGCCACCGTAGTGCTTAGGCCGGAAAGGGGCGGCCGCTTCCGGCCTCCGCGGTCAGGGAAGACGGCTTTGAGGTGTCGGAAACCGAACCCCGAGGTCCTAAGGCAGCTCCCCTGAGGAGCTGAGGCTCCAGCCCAGGGCTCCAGGCCTCGGACCGGCCTGGCCGCCAGGGCGGCTGCTGGAGCCACCCCAGGGCCGGGAACAGAGCGTGGGTCGACATGGCGACGCCGGCGGGGCTGGAGCGCTGGGTGCAGGACGAGCTGCACTCGGTGCTGGGCCTGAGCGAGCGGCACGTGGCCCAGTTCCTCATCGGAACCGCGCAGCGCTGCGCCTCGGCCGAGGAGTTCGTGCAGCGCCTGCGGGACACTGATACACTGGACCTCAGCGGGCCGGCCCGGGACTTCGCGCTGAGACTCTGGAACAAGGTGTCGGGAGGGGTGGGGCGCGGCTGGGGCGGGGCCCAGCGTGGGAACCACGGGAGAGGAGGTGGAGCAGGGGAGGGGCCCAGGTTATTTTGTCCAGGTGAGGCTGGGGTAACTGTCCTTTGGGGAGTTAAGTCAGCTCAGTTAGCAAGCATTTATCCTTTGTCCGTTGTCGTCTGGATCCTGTGCTAGGCGCTGGACGTCCAGCTTAAGGGAGGAGACCTAGGAGGGCTTAAGTGTGCTAGGTTAAGTGCTATAGAGCAGTGTTTCTCGAACTCTAACGTGCATACGATTCATCCAGGGCCCTTGTTAAAATGCAGGTTCCGGAGCCGACCCCGGAGCCGAGTGGTTAAGTTCGCGCGCTCGGCTTCGGTGGCCCAGGGTTTCGCCGGTTAGGATCCCGGGCGGAGACCTAGCATCTCTTGTCAAGCCATGCTGAGGCGGCGTCCCACATAGCAGAACTAGGAGGACCTACAACTAGAATATACAACTATGTACTGGGGGGCTTTGGAGAGAAGAAGGAGGAAAAAACAGATTGACAACAGATGTTAGCTCAGGTGCCAATCTTTAAAAAAAAAGGCAGGTTCCGATTTGGTAGGTCTGGGATGGGATCTCAGTTTCTGCATCTCTAACAAGTTTTCAGATGATGCTGATGGTCCACGGACCACCCCTTTGAATAGCCAGGCTATAGAAGAGATGTGGGGGTGGACGGACCTGTGGCCGAGTGGTTAAGTTTGCGCGCTCCGCTGCGGCGGCCCAGGGTTTCGCCGGTTTGGATCCTGGGCGCGGACATGGCACCGCTAGTCAGGCCACGTTGAGGTGGCGTCCCACATGCCACAACTAGAAGGACCTGCAACTAAGATATACAACTATGGACTAGGGGGGATTTCGGGGAGATGAAGCAGAAGAAAAAAGAAAAAGATTGGCAACAGTTATTACTCAGATGCCAATCTTTAAAAAAAAAAAAAAGATGTGCGAGAAGTGCTGTGGGAGGACCCAGGAGGTGGGGCTAGTGATCAGGAAAAGCAGGCCTGAAGACACCCTGGAATTTGTCAGGTAGAGACGGGGAACAGAGTAAAGGTATAAAAGGGGAGCTCCTGGGGCCAGCCAGGTGGCGCAGCAGTTAAGTTCGCAGGTTCGGCTTCAGTGGCCCAGGGTTCGCTGGTTTGGATCCCGGGTGCGGACATGGCACCGCTTGGCAAGCCATGCTGTGGTAGGCGTCTCACATATAGAGTAGAGGAAGATGAGCCAGTCTTCCTCAGCAAAAAGAGGAAGATTGGCAGCAGACGTTAGCTCAGGGCTAATCTTCCTCAAAATAATAATAATAAAGATACATCACAAATTCAAAAATAAAAAAATAAAATGAGTTTTAAGAAGAGGAGATATTAAAAAAAAAGGGGGGGTGGAGCTCCTGGAGGACCAGAGAGTGTATATCTTGTCTTTGTATTCCTACCACCTAAGAGTACCTTCCAGAAGAGGTGCTCAGTGAGTATATAGGAAGAGTGAGAGTGTTCAGCATGTTCAGGGGATGACAGATAGCCTAGCATGGCTGTCCCATATGGTGCTTGGTGAGGGAGATGAGATTAGAATGTAAGTGATGTGAGGGTAGGGACTTTATGTTAATCTGTTTACCAGGTTATCCCTGGAGTCTGTTAGAGTGCCAGGCCTGTGGCAGGCTTTTGCAAAATAATCCTCGTAGCAGGTCAGTCGTTGTGTAGGAATGACTTAATCATTGCGAACAGCAGAGGCTGAGCAATTGAGAATTGGGTTTGAGAATGTAAACCCCACGAAGGCTGGGATGTTTGTCTCTTTTCCCTATTTCTGTATCCCTAGCACCTAGTAAGTCCCTGGAGCATGGAACAGGATTCAGTAAACGTTTGTTAAATGAATGACTGAAAGGAAGTTCAGAAGCCGAGAGGCCCCATTTAGGCTGATGAACATGGCGTGAAGCCATGGGGAAGAGAGAGCATGAAGGCTGGCTTGAGATCAAGGCATTCCTTCAATTAAGAACAGGGCAGGTAGCTGGGCAGAGATCAGGAATTGCTGCGATTCCCTCATCTCCTCCTCCCCTGACAGGTCCCTCGGAAGGCAGTGGTGGAAAAGCCAGCTCGGGCTGCCGAGCGAGAGGCCCGAGCCCTGCTGGAGAAGAACCGATCTTATAAGTTGCTGGAAGACAGTGAGGAGAGCAGTGAGGAGACCGTGGGCAGGGCTGGGAGCAGTCTCCAGAAGAAGCGTAAAAAACGGAAACACCTCAGGAAGAAACGTCAGGAGGAGGAGGAGGAGGAAGAAGAAGAAGAAGAAGTTCCTGAGAAAGGGAAGAGAAAGACAGAGTAAGTCAGAAGCAGGATGAGAGAGGATGGGGCAAGTGGGTGACGGGATGATAAGCCTTCTGAATGCCCTTATTCACCCCTCCGGGCTGGGCTACAGGGGGAGTAAACAGCAGACAGAGAAGCCAGAGTCTGAGGATGAGTGGGAGCGGACAGAGCGAGAGCGCCTTCAGGACCTGGAGGAGCGGGATGCCTTCGCGGAGCGGGTTCGGCAGCGGGACAAGGATCGGACTCGTAATGTCCTGGAGCGGTCAGACAAGAAGGTGCCTAGGAGCAGCACGTTCTGTAAATCCCCAGGAAAATGCCTGGATCAAAGCTGAGGTTGGGTGTGATTGCAGATAGTGATCTCTGGGAATACAAGGGGCGGGCTCTAGTGGTAAGTTCATCTCTATGGTGAGAGGACCCTTCTGGCTAAGGTGACTCTGCTGAACCTGTCGCCATAGAGGTTCCTCCTTGAGAAGGGACATTTTTGTGTGTTAGGGAACATCTGAATGATCCTTGTGATTCCACAGGGGGAATGGTCGTGGGTGTGGGGGGCTTTTGGCCTCACACCCCTCCACTCTTGGTTTCTTCTTCTAGGCTTATGAAGAAGCTCAGAAGCGCCTCAAGATGGCTGAGGAAGACCGGAAAGCCATGGTGAGTCCCAGTACCCACGAAGTCAAGATCAGAAGACGAAAGAAAAGACTTTCTGATGAAGTGGTTAGGGGTAGGGAGAAGGGATACAAAGGATGCGGTGGGGATGCTGATGGGGTGTCAGGTCTCTGGAGGATGGGGTTTGGTTGACAGGAGCCTGCTGAGGATGACTTAAGTTGTAGAGAGAAGGAAGCTACCCACAAACCCTCCTTGACTCCATAGGATCAAATCACACTGTGTGTTAGTGAGGGATACGCAAGCTTTCTCTGTTCCTGAGACTTAACAAGAGGTAATCAAAAGGCAGCTAGAACGTCAAGGGGATGACTGGGGGAGAGGGGCAGGGCAGCTTTCCCACTGCCCAGGGATGTGCTCACCCTTCAGCTCGGGCGTACCGTCTCCACATACCTTCCTTCCACCTAATGCCTCTGTCCCCTGCGTGGCCTTGTGATCTTTCTCTGGTTTCCTGAATTTCCTCACTGGACAGGGGCCGAGCTCTTGTAATTCATGAACTGGACCTGTGCTGTGAGTCTAGGTAGGGTAGGCAGTTTTCTAAAGGCCTAGTCCTTCGAAATAAGGTCACACTTAGATTTCCCAAAAGAATTTCGAGATTCTTAGTGTCCTAAGAATGGCCTAGTGGCCCTTAGGTCTCTCCTGATCAATCCATCTCATGTCCCACCCCACAAAATGACTGTGGTCAGAGACTTCTGAGACATCAGTGCTAGTGTAGTGATTTATTTGCCTGAATTTAATTTTTCTTTTATTTTTCAATTATGAAAACTTTCAAACAAATAGGAAAGTTGAAAGAATAGTATAATGAACACTCATACAGACTGTTCAGATTCAAAAATTGCTAATACTGTTTGCAGTATTAGTATTGTCTATGTAAATGTGGGATTTTTTTTTCTTTCTTAACCATTTAAAAGAGTTTTAGACATCATGGCATTTTATCCCATCAGCATGTGCCTCCTAAGAATAAAGACGTTCTCTTCTAAAAGCACAGTGCCATTGTCACACCCAGGAAGATGAACAGTAATTCTCACATATCGACTAAGAACCTGTCTACAGGAAAATTTACCAGTTTGCCCAAAATGTCTTTAATAACTGCTCTTGCCAAACCAAATCCAGTCAAGTTCATCATTGCTCTTGGACTTTAGGTCTCATAAGTTTGTCTGCTTCTTTCCCTTTCTCCCTGCTCCCTCTGTCTCGTCTTGTACCGTGTCCTATATTCTGGATTTATCTGATCCTCGTCTTGTGGTGTTAAGTTCTTCTATGCCCTGTGCTTCCTTTGAAGTGGAAGTTGGCTCTAAAGCTCGCCTAGGCTCAGATTCAACAGTTGAGGCAGGAACTCTTCTTGGGTGGTGATGCGCACGTCACATGGCATCACACTGGGGACATACTACCTGGTTGTGTGCCTGTTAGTGTAGGTGTCCTTTCTACCAACAGCCTTTCATCTGAGGTTTTAGCAACCACTGATGCCCTCCTGAATCACGTATTCCAGTGGGGATTGCAAAAGGGTGATTTTTGGGTTCTGACATTCCTTCTACATTTATTGGCTAGCCTTTTCATATAAAGAAGAGCTTTTCCTCAAAAACTAGGAATAAGGTACAATTCCTTCTTAAAAGGCATGGCAAATGTTTATTTCCTTTTAATTTCTAATTTTCAGAGTAAGGAGTTTGGTGTGACAGTCACCTCACTGGTGGCAAAAGTTTTTTTCCCATTCTTTGTTTGTGTGTATGTGTGTCACATTGGACCCATGAATTTTTATTTCTCAATATTTTGTTATTGCATATCATTATTCTTTTTGATGCTTAAATTGCCCTGATTTTTTTGCCCATATTTTAAAAATTAAAAAAACCCTGTCAGGCCAAAGGAGTGTTTGATTATGGTACTCAGATTAGGTTGTGAGCGTAAACTCCATGTGAAATCTTCACAGAACAAACAAGAAAAGCCTAGCAATTAGATAGAATCAGAGCTCCCAAGGAGAGGGCATTGGGTTTTGCCACTGTGGTAGAGGAGGCTGTCAGGCTCACAGGGAAGACAGACGATGTTGCTGCAGTGGGAGGGGTCATGGTTAGAGCCGAGAAGGGCCTGAAGGATGTGGCCAGTCTTCTTCTGTCATCCACAGTGTGTCCTGAGAAGCCTGTCAGGGAATTTATCGCTCCTGCGGGTAGGGAGGGGAAGGGTTGCTGTTGTCCAAGATGAGGCTTTGACTGCCCCGTGCTGACCCAGGTCCCTGAGCTGCGGAAGAAATCGCGCCGAGAGTACCTGGCTAAGAGGGAGCGGGAGAAGCTGGAGGACCTGGAGGCCGAGCTGGCTGATGAGGAGTTCCTTTTTGGCGACGTGGAGCTGAGTCGACATGAGCAGCGGGAACTCAAATACAAACGGCGAGTGCGGGATCTGGCCCGAGAGTACCGGGCAGCCGGGGAGCAGGAGAAGCTGGAGGCCACCAATCGCTACCACATGCCCGAGGAGACCCGAGGACAGGTGAGGTGAAGGGGCATCTCCTTCAGCTCTGGTCCCAAAGCTGAGGGGAGGGAAGGCTTCAGGACATGGGCAGTGCCTGGGCTGCCCCCTTCCTTGTCTTGCCTTTCCCAGTGGGTGGTGGGTAGTGACTGGGGGTAGAGGACTGGGTGGAGAGGGCAGCCTTTGTCTTCATGTGCCCTTCTCTCCACAGCCAGCACGAGCTGTGGATCTAGTGGAGGAGGAATCGGGCGCCCCTGGGGAGGAGCAGCGGCGCTGGGAGGAGGCCCGGCTTGGGGCAGCATCCCTGAAGTTTGGGGCCCGAGATGCTGCCTCTCAGGAGCCCAAGTATCAGCTGGTGTTGGAGGAAGAGGAGACCATCGAGTTTGTCCGGGCCACTCAGCTCCAGGGTGACGAGGTGAGGGGAAGAGCTCTGGGACACTCTGAGGAGGATTAGGAGCTGGCCCTGAAGCTCACGACCCCTCTTTCGCTCTCTTAGGAGCCGTCAGCTCCACCCCCTCCAACCCAGGCCCAGCAGAAGGAGTCCATCCAGGCTGTCCGCCGCAGCCTCCCCGTGTTCCCATTCCGAGAGGAGCTCCTGGCTGCTATTGCTAATCATCAGGTCCTCATCATCGAAGGCGAGACAGGCTCCGGGAAGACCACCCAAATCCCGCAGTATCTGTTTGAGGAGGTATGGCATTCTTACCCTCCAGGCTGCGGGGGGTACCGGCCCTTGGCAGGTGGTCCTGTCCGAGCTCCTTTACCTGATATTTTGAATAGTCGCTTACCTTTTCCACTTTAGTTGTTTGGTCTTTTCCACTAGATTGTGAGGTTCTTGAGAATACAGACCATACCGTTTTTCACATTTCTGTTCTCACTTGCTGCCACTGTGTCCATCCTGGCAGGCAGTCGGTGCGTTCATGTTGAACAGGACGTGTAGATGGACAGATGGTAGGGTGTGTGTGAACCGCTTGGCCTCTGCTCCTCTGCAGGGCCAAAGAATGAGGAGTGAAAGGACTCACTTTCCTGCTTTGTTACCTTCCTTTGTTCCTCATTGCTTCTGGGTCTGCCCCAGCTGGTCTGTCCTTTTCCAGCTAAATCTGGCTGAGCCCTGAACCTGGTTACCCAAAGGGCTGGACTGCCAGGGCTGGCTGAGGTCCCCCTTGAGGCCCCTGGGTCTGCCATCCTATCCGTTTGCCCTTCTTGTCTGTTTTTAGCTCCTATCTTTTTCCTCCTTTCCCCCTGCCCTGCATTTACAGCTTCTTCCTCTCAATTGTCCTGGGCCCCAGGGGCATATATAGCAAAGGGCAAACCTCTTCTTTCTCCTTGTCATTCAGGGTTACACAAAGAAGGGTATGAAGATTGCCTGCACCCAGCCCCGGAGAGTGGCAGCCATGAGTGTGGCCGCCCGAGTGGCGCGGGAGATGGGTGTGAAGCTTGGCAATGAGGTGAGATCTGTGGGGCCTGAGGGGCAAGGGAAGCCCTAGGGTCAGGGACTCAGCCCACACTGCCCTCAGAGCCCCACACCACAGGTCCAGGCACTGGCCCCTTGTCCCCAAGCCCTGCCCTCCCTTCAGGGATATACCAGCCCACTCTCGATTGCTAATGGCCCACTTGGCAGGTTGGCTACAGCATCCGTTTTGAGGACTGCACATCAGAGCGAACTGTCCTCCGCTACATGACAGACGGGATGCTTCTCCGAGAGTTCCTGTCTGAGCCTGACCTTGCGAGTTACAGGTATGCACAGGGTCCCTGTCTCCCATGGGAGAGCCACCCGCTTTCTCTTTCCCTGGGTCTGCTGCCCTCCTCCCTCTAGTACCTTCTTGTATCTCTTATAATCTCTGGCCTTTGTCTCCTTTCTTCCCACCCAGCCAGTTTGGCCATTGTCTTCTGATTAATCAAGCAGTTCGTGAATCATTGTGGTTCAGAGGGTCCTAGAACTGATCTCCAGGACCATGGAGAGGAGGCCGCAAGTAGAAGAGACTGCAGAGAAAGTCTGTCCCTCCCTCCCAGTGTTTCCAGAGTTTAGAAAAAAACCAGGATGGTAGTGTGGTGCTGTGAGGACTTGAAAAGCCATGTGAAGAACACTTGAAGAAACTTAGAATGTTCAGCTCAAAGGGGAGAGACTCAGGGGAGACATGCCGGTTCCCTCTAAATATGTGAAGGGCTGTTACATGGACAAAGAGATCAGACTTGTTCTGTGTGACTCCAGAGAGCACAACTAGGGACCATGGGGAGGTTACAGGGAGATGGATTTCAACTCAATACCAAGAAGCCATAGAGTGGCAGAGATTATAGGTGCTGCCAGAGGGCTCAGATCCTGGCTTTTGTGCCTCTGGCTCAAGTCTTGGGGTGGCTTGGCCTATGAATAGTGAGTTCTCAGTGCTGGCATGGGCCAAGCAGAGGTTGGCTGAGCATGTATTGAGGGGGAGAAGGGATTCATGTGTGGGATGGGGTGGGGTCAGGCCAGCTGAGCAGTACGTGCCTTTTCAGCTCTTAGAAGCTGTGGGTTTCTGGTCCTAGAAGATCACAGTGATGGAAGAGCTATGACTTGATCCTTCCCATCCCTTGCAAAAAATCTATGAGAACCCATGGGAGGCTAGCTAATGCAAGAGTGATTGGGATATGGGGTTTTCTCATCAAGCCAGCTTGCTTTGTGAAACGGCTGGGGAACTTCATCATCATGGTCAGGGTTAGGCACAAAGGGTTAAGGTTGGGGGTGAGCTCCTCTGGGTTTGGAGCCACCCAGAAATCCAAAGACTGGAGCAAGGAGAAGGAAGGTGACACACACATAACTAAGTTAGGAGACCATGAAGTCTGCAGAGTCCTCTAAGGTCAGGGTAGAAAGGCTCACCCAACCCCTCTCTCCAGAAGGAGGCAGCAGGGCCAACAGGGATGTGCAGCAGTCCCACAGGACCTTGGGAGCTTCTGGGCTGTTCAAATCTTGGTGGCTCAGGTCTCTCTCTTCATTCCCAGCCAGTCTGGGGGGCCCAGCCTTATTTAAAGAGACCTTGCCCTTATTTTTTTCCCCCTTTAAAACAGATACTCTTACTTCTACTGAGTCTAGCAGACTCTTGACTCTGATCGAGAGGGGATGTCTGACTTGTTCTGGCCTCGGCTTCTAACCTCCAGATCTTGGCTGCTGTTGTTTGCCCAGGCTGGGATAGGCTGCAGACCACAGGGCCCTGGCCTTCTCTAACTTTCTGTTGGTCTTACTTAACTGAGCTGATTGGCTTCTCTTTGGAGCCCCCTCCTCCACATTCATCTTGGGCTCTTTGCTTCCATCCATCCCCTCATCCAGGGGACCCTAGTGTCCATTCCTGCATTGCCCAGCTCTCCTTGCTCACTGCTTCCCCCGTTCCTTCCCCAGCGTGGTGATGGTGGATGAGGCTCATGAACGGACCCTACACACAGACATTCTCTTTGGGTTGATCAAGGATGTTGCTCGCTTCCGACCTGAGCTCAAGGTCCTGGTGGCTTCAGCCACACTGGACACTGCCCGTTTTTCCACCTTCTTTGATGATGCCCCTGTCTTCCGAATCCCTGGACGCAGGTTTCCAGTTGACATCTTCTATACCAAGGTGCCCTCTCGGAGGGTGGGCTTAAGTGTGAGACAGTGGAGCTGGGGCCTTTGGAGGAGATTGTCCAAAGAGGGAAGGGGGAAGCGGAGAGTCCATAGGGGCACTGGGAGGAGAGGAAGAGGTTTGCCTGAGTAGGTGGCCTTCCTGTGAGCCCTCGCCTCCTCCCCAGGCTCCAGAGGCTGACTACCTGGAAGCCTGTGTAGTGTCGGTGCTGCAGATCCATGTGACCCAGCCCCCTGGGGATATCCTGGTGTTCCTGACAGGACAGGTACGTGATGTAGGGGGAGGGGAGATAATATGTGTATCCCAGGGGAAGACGGCTGGTGGGTCTGCCTTCTGTGACTCTGGGACCCCCGCTGCTCTCCCCACCCTAAATCCAGGAGGAGATCGAGGCTGCCTGTGAGATGCTCCAGGATCGCTGCCGCCGCCTGGGCTCCAAAATCCGGGAACTCCTGGTGCTGCCCATCTATGCCAACCTGCCTTCTGACATGCAAGCTCGTATCTTCCAGCCCACGCCCCCTGGGGCACGGAAGGTCAGTTGGAGAAACCCACATTCTTCACCCCTCTAGTTCGCACAACTAGTAGTGAAAAAGAAAGTATGTGCCTGCCCTGTGCAAGGTGTGTCTTGGGCACTGCTGCAGCTACAAGGCTGAGTAGCAGTCAGTCCCTCGCCTCTGGAGCTGGAGAGAGAGGATGAATGTGGTATGAACCGGGAGAGCCAAATGCATGGTTGGGAAAGTAAGCACCGTAGAGATGCAGAGGAGAAGGGAAGCCCTTGGTGTGCTGGGAGGTTGGATTTGATCTGGACCTCTACGAAAAGTGGTGGGGGTATCAGAGGAAGGCCTAAGGTATGTTTGAGGTCAGAGTGTAATCTAGAAGGCTCAGTGGAAGGTTCACCCGGTGACGGAGGAGAGAGGCTAAAAACAATTTTGGCCTGAGATTAGGGAGGGCCTTTGATGACAGGTGGACGAGTTTGTACTTCAGATGACTGAGTGACAATTAAAGGGTTTTGAGCAAAGATGTAACTTTCATTTGACAAATATTTAATAAGTTCCTCCCACGGGCCAGGTACTGTTCTAGGGGATGAGGATACAGTGGTGAACAAAACAGAGTCCCTAGCCTCACAGACCTTACAGTCTAATCTAAGTGAGGAGACAATGGACATCTTAATGCATAATGTCCATTTGTGACAAATGCTGGGAAGAGATACAGTGCAGCACAGGAAGGTGGAGACTGACTGTGGGGAGTGGAGTGAGGAATGACAGGAAGGTATTTTCCTTGGGGTATAGGGAAGGCCTCTCCCTCTCCTGTACGGTGAACATAAAGCCATAAAGCCAAGGCCTGAACCAGGGAGGCAGGGAGCCAGGCTGATATCTGGGAGAAGAGTGCACCCAGCAGAAGGAACAGCTCTTGCGGAGACACTGAGTGAGGCGTGCGCTCAGACCTGCCAGGGAGCAGCAGCTTGCAGGAGTGGAGCGAGGGAGCCAGTCATGCTAGGAGATGAGATCAGAAACATAGCCAGGGGCTAGATGATTCAGGGCTTTAAGGGACTTGGATACAATTCTCTAGCAGGATGGGAAGCCACTGAAGGATGAGGGGAGTGATGTGACAGGTTTACATTTTAAAAGGACCGTTCTGGATGCCATGTAACCAGGGCTAGGAGTAGAAGTAGGGAGACTCCTTAGGAGGCTGTTGCAGGAAGAAATGTGTGAAGGTGAATATGAAAGTGGTGGTGGGGAAGACAGGGGCAGGAACCTGGCTACCCCATCTCCCATCTCTGGAAAAAACCCTAAGTCCTCTCCTCCATTTCCTTTCCACCTTATGCCCCTGCTGATCCCTACTTCTCCCTCTCCTTCTGCTGGTCTAGTCCCCCTCTCCTGCCTTTGGACACTAATCCCCTTAGCTCTTGCCCCTTACCTGTACCTGCTTCTCTCCTCCCGATCTTCCAGGATTACTTTTTCTAGGTAACTAGGTGGGCGGGGTCTCTGGGTGACTGTATCCTCTCACTCAGGTGGTTGTGGCAACAAACATCGCCGAGACATCGCTCACCATTGAGGGCATCATTTACGTGCTGGATCCAGGGTTCTGTAAGCAGAAGAGCTACAACCCCCGCACAGGCATGGAATCGCTCACTGTCACACCCTGCAGCAAGGTCAGCAGGGTCTCCATGAGGGGAGGGGGGAGTGGAATCAGCCTACAGGAAGGTCCAACTCAGAAGCCTACGAGGGCTTCTTAGGGAATGGGGGCTAAGCAGTCTACATCCTCCCAGATTTCTTGTGTAAATACTACCCTTTCTCTTTTCCTTAACTCAGTTGTCAGCCAGCTTGCCTCTTCTTTGTTTCCAGGCCTCAGCCAATCAGCGAGCTGGTCGGGCAGGTCGGGTGGCTGCTGGGAAGTGCTTCCGCCTGTATACCGCCTGGGCCTATCAGCATGAGCTGGAGGAAACCACAGTGCCCGAGATCCAGAGGACCAGCCTGGGCAATGTCGTGTTGCTGCTCAAGAGCTTGGGTGATTGGGGTCCCCTGTCCCCCTGAGAGAGGAGGGAGGTGGGGCTGGAGTCACTGGTCCTTGTGAAGGGACTCTGTTCTACCCTGTAACATCTTTCTCCAGGGATCCATGACCTAATGCACTTTGATTTCCTGGACCCGCCACCATATGAGACCCTGCTGCTGGCTTTGGAGCAGCTGTACGCTCTGGGAGCTCTCAACCACTTGGGGGAGCTCACCACGGTGAGGTGGGAGGGCAGCGGGCTGGGGCAGGGTGAAGGAGTCGGGGTGACCCCTTGAGTGGTGGAGGGACACCTGAGGGACAACTGGCTTCAACTCACTCTCTTTCCTCTCCTTAGTCTGGTCGAAAGATGGCAGAGCTGCCAGTGGACCCCATGCTGTCTAAAATGATCTTGGCCTCTGAGAAGTAAGCCCCCCAGTCTGGCCGGGTCCCCAGCACAAACTGGCCATGCCTCCTCCTGTCTCTGGTGCTTTCCTTGCTCTTTTTCCCTCTGCCACAGTATTCTTTAACAAATAATAAGTTACTACAAAACTCTTATTGCCCCTTTTGAGGCCCGTAAATGTCAGTAAGACACTGTCCTGTCCTTGATCATGATATCAAATGGCTAAGATTGACAAACAGAAAATTTGGGGGCATGGGTGAAAGTGGAGGATTTTCCATCTGCGAGGAGCGCTGGGTGAGGGCTGGTTTGGGGACTCACTTATTTCTAAGGTTTCACACTGGAACATTTAGATGTAACTGTGGAGAGACCACCTTTAAATGCCATTCCTCTCCCGTGGTTGAGGGTCAGAGGTCATTACGTGAGCTTAAAGAACTGCTGTCTTTCTGCAATGCACCTACCACACACTTTCCTACTGCAGAAGCCGTGGAGTGCTCAGTGCTTCCCTGCCGCCGCCTCCGTGGATATGCCTGCTCTCTAACTGCTTCGTCTATGGTCCCCACCTCCTTGACCCCCATACTGCTGGCACTGCTATCAAATCTGTCTGCTCTGATTTGTAGCCATTATCCCAGCCAGCATCCCCCACGGGAGGACACACCCATCACCTTCCCCCCTGCGTGTGTCTGTTCCGATGTGTCTTGCTTTGAAATCTCATGTTTTTCCCTTCCTGCCCCAGATACAGCTGTTCAGAGGAGATCCTGACGGTGGCTGCCATGCTCTCTGTCAACAATTCCATCTTCTACCGACCCAAGGACAAGGTCGTCCATGCTGATAATGCGCGTGTCAACTTCTTCCTCCCTGGTGGGGACCATCTGGTTCTGCTAAACGTTTATACACAGGTCACTGGGCTTGGGTGAGTGGGAATGAGGGAAACATGGGGGACTCTGGTCCTTCTCTATACGTAACCCTCACCCCCTTGTCTTCACAGTGGGCTGAGAGTGGTTACTCTTCTCAGTGGTGCTATGAGAATTTTGTACAGTTCAGATCAATGCGCCGAGCCCGGGATGTACGGGAACAGCTGGAGGGGCTCTTGGAACGCGTGGAAGTTGGTCTCAGTTCCTGCCAGGGGGACTATATCCGTGTACGCAAGGTCAGTGTTTTAGTCTACTGCTGCCCACCCAGTGTCTCCCAGGGAGCAAGCTTCTCTGGGGGTCTGCAGCCATTCCACCAGCCTGAGTGTGCCCTCCTCCACTGTGGAAGGTGTGCTGCCCCCATGCTTTCTTCCCCGGACCACTGAAGGCCCCTTCTCAGGGGGTTCTTCATGCATTCTGTACCTTTCTGGTTCTCCAGAAGCCTGAACTCAGAAGGTAGTGAGTGCTGAGGGTCCCTGGATGTCTGGCTTTCCCATTGACTTTCTCTCCTGCCTGCCCCTAGGCCATCACTGCTGGTTACTTTTACCACACAGCGCGGTTGACTCGCAGCGGCTATCGCACAGTGAAACAGCAGCAGACAGTGTTCATCCATCCCAACTCCTCCCTCTTTGAGGAACAGCCACGCTGGCTGCTCTACCATGAACTTGTCTTGACCACCAAGGAGTTCATGAGACAGGTGAGGGGACCATCCCCTGCCTAGGCAGTGGAAATTGTACAGGGGGATGGTATCCTGGTAAGCTAAGAACCCAGGTTCATGTTGCTGGAACTGGCAGAGAAACAGGAAAACACATTGGCTTAAGGTAGGATAAAACAGAAAGACACCTTTTTTTTTTTGGAGGAAGATTATCCCTGAGCTAACTACTGCCAGTCCTTTTTGCTGAGGAAGACTGGCCCTGAGCTAACACGTGTGCCCATTTTCCTCTACTGTATATGTGGACGCCTACCACAGCATGGCTTTTGCCAAGCGGTGCCATGTCCGCGCCCAGGATCCAAACCGGCGAACCCCGGGCCACCGAGAAGTGGAACGTTCGAACTTTTTTTTTTTTAAAGATTTTATTTTTTTCCTTTTTCTCCCCAAAGCCCCCCAGTACATAGTTGTATATTCTTCGTTGTGGGTCCTTCTAGTTGTGGCATGTGGGACGCTGCCTCAGCGTGGCCTGATGAGCAGTGCCATGTCCGCGCCCAGGATTCGAACCAACGAAAACACTGGGCCGCCTGCAGCAGAGTGCGCGAACTTAACCACTCGGCCACGGGGCCAGCCCCGGAACGTTCGAACTTTTAACCGCTGCACTACACCAGGCCGGCCCCAAGACATCCTTTCTAACAGCTGTCTCAGCACCTACAAAGATCTGAGAACTGTATATTCATTCAATTATTTGAATGCCTGTTGCCTCAGTGTTTCAGGTGCTGAGGTGATAATGGTGAACAAAGCAGAGGTGGTCTCTGTCCTCTGTGTACTTTAGCCTTTACATTCAGGCTTTTTTTCAGGATAGCTTACTTGGGGTCTTGAATACTCGTAGAGGTGTGTCTGTCCTTGGGGTATATAGTAATAGAGCCAGGCACCTTTTCTCCTAGGCCTGCAGTCAAAGGGGAGAGAACTTTTTTTGATCACACACACGTGAGGATCTAGGGTGGACAGAAGGGAACTCTACTGACCTTTTCTCTCCCCTTCTAGGTACTGGAGATTGAGAGCAGTTGGCTTCTGGAGGTGGCTCCCCACTATTATAAGGCCAAGGAGCTAGAAGATCCCCATGCTAAGAAAATGCCCAAAAAAATAGGCAAGACACGGGAAGAGCTAGGGTAAAGAGAAGGGGACATAAAACAGAACCTGACACCAGCTCCTTTTCCTTCTGTACATTATTTAATATCTATTAATAAAAATATTTTTGGAATAAAGCTTGTGGGAACTTTTAGGATCCAGAGAAACTGACATGGAAATTCTCTCATATATTCACTTAAACTTTATTATTTACAAGTTAAATTACACAGCAGCTTTACACAGCATGAGATGGAAAGGAAGGAAAGAGAGAGAAGAGGGGAGGAAGCTGACTCCTGAGATTCTTGGCCGCCTCCACCTCCTCTTGTGCGTAGCAAAGTCTTCAGTGCTGTCTCCACCCCCGTTCCTGGATCAGGCCTCGGAACACAGGTGTAAATTGGGTTCTGGCTCTGACAGCCCCAGAGTCACCAGGGCTCCCACTAGCAGCTTCTTCACAGGTGTTGGGGGTGAGTGTGAAGGCATCAGCTGCAGGGAGAAAGGTTAGTGGCAACTGGTGGGATGTTCCACCCCTTGCCCCCACCCCCATCCAGTGAAAGGACTCACTTTGTCTAGGCGATGGCGACAAATGAGGCCGTCGGAATTCAGGTAGAAGGTGGAATAGGCATCGTAGGTCCTGGTGAAGGGAGAAGGTGAAGGTGACTGGTCCCAAAGTTTAAGTCAAGTATTTGTTTAAACTAGTAGTTCCTGAGCTTTGCCATAGATTAGATCACCTAAGGAACTTTACAAATCCCTGATGCCCAGGTTGCACGCTGTCCCTATTAAATCATGTCTGGCACCAGTATTTTTTAAAGATCCTTAGATGATTCTACTGTGCAGCAAAGTTTGGGGACCACTGGTTTGGGCCATGCCTAACAACTTCTTGGGAGTCTACTCTGTGCCAGAAATTTACCAGCTACTTTACCTAAGGTTGTGGGGCTCACCTTAGAAAAGAGCAATTTTCATTTGTTCACTAAGTATTTGAGTACCTACTATGTGCCAGGTAACGTACATAAAGAAACTGAGTTCAGAGGTTTCCTAACATACTCAAAGTCCCTGTTTTTATTATATTAAAGTAGACTGAAACAAGATCCCTGCCCTCAAGGAACCTGCACTCAAGTCAGGGCAGATCAAGGACTGTCTGGGAGACTAGACCATCAGATTCCTAAAAAGGTAACATTAGGAAATTGATTGTAGTGTGGGTCCTTTCTCATTTCTCCCTCACCGGTAAAGCTCTTCCTTGTCACGCTTGTAGAAACGTAGAAAGAGCAGGTGGATGGGCAGCCCCACGAGCCGCCAGCGGGCTTGCAGGGTCCAATTCTCAGGGTGACGGGTCAGCTGTAGAACCTCCAACCGAAGTTGTGCAAAATAGTTCCAGGCCAGGAAGCGGCAGAGGGTTAGGGACAGAATGTACCATGTCCTGCCCCTGTAAAGAAGGGATGGAAAAGAAAGCTCATGATGGCAGAATCAGAAAACCAAACTGGCCTCTGTTCGAGGAATGGGAACAGTTGTGAGGAGCAGGACCTTCTCCAGTTAGTGAAAAGGGTCAGGTATATAGCACTGGGTCCTTTTCCTCCCCAAGGCGTACCCGTGCCTGGATTCTCACTTGGTACGTATGTTCAGGACCTCATTGATGAATTCCACATCCGATGAGTAGAGAGTGTAGTCATGGGAGTGAAGGAAGAGATTGGGGAGCTAGGTGGAAGAAGGAGGCATCAGCCCAGTGGGAAAGAAAAGGTGATTCTATTCCTTAGTTTTCTATTTTTAGTGTCTCTTTATTCCCCTCCGAGTAAAAGGTCATCTCATCCCATGTTTAATTTCCCTTAAGCCAAACTGAGGAGCATTTTCCCCTTGGGAAATGTTTCTTTTTTCTTTTTTTAAAGATTTTATTTTTTTTCCTTTTTCTCCCCAAAGCCCCCCAGTACATAGTTGTATATTCTTCGTTTGGGTCCTTCTAGTTGTGGCATGTGGGACGCTGCCTCAGCATGGTATGATGAGCAGTGTGCCATGTCCGCGCCCAGGATTCGAATCAACGAAACACTGGGCCGCCTGCAGCGGAGCGCGCGAACTTAACCACTCGGTCACGGGGCCAGCCCCGGGAAATGTTTCTAATATATTTCTATGCCTGCCACATGGTTCCAAGAAAGAATCCAGTTGAACTAACCCCTCTATTTCCAAGTATTACCTATGTTCCTTCCCACTGTGGATGAAGGCCACTTCCAACTGACTTACCTCATGTCTCAGTCTCTCATACATGACAGCCAGGTGTTCCTCCATACTCGGATCTCCCGATGGAGTGGCAGGGGAAGGGCAGGCTGTCCCAGGGGCTCGGAAAGGTATCAAAGCCCCAGGATAGGGGCAGGGAGGTCCCTCAAATAGGCTTCTAAGCCCATCTAGGCAGCCACTATGCAATTCAGGTCCTGGTCCCTCCTCCCCCTTTCCTGGAGGGAGAACCACCCATGGTGAGCTGAGGGCCTTGATCTGAGGGAGAGGTAGTGGGGGAGCCGGGGGAAGCAGCCGAGGTGGGGGAGGTGGGGGTGGGGGAGACCAGAGGAGGAGAGGAGAAGCTGGAGAAATGGTGGTTGTGGAGTGGGGCCAAAGGGGTGGGAATGGTAGAGCCCGTGGAGAAAGCTGGTCCTAAGGAGGAACCAAAGGGAAAAAGATAAGAATTCAGCTGCGTAATGCCCCTTCATCCAAACTCTGCTCCTTAACATGCTTCCAATTCCACTTGCTCCTTCTGACAGGAGAGATGGAATTAAAGGAAAAATGGGATGGGTTCATCTCCATCTCTACTGAAAACAGGTTAACAGTACAAGTACTTCCCCAAAACATCAGCAAATACTTTTACATTTGTTTAAGATTTCAACATTGTTTAGGGACAGTTCCACCTCTCTTATAGCAAGAATCACAAGAATACATATTTGAAGGATAAACGAATGAATAACAGGTTTTATTGTACTTCGGATGAAATGATGTGGCCTGGAACACAACTTCACGATTAAGTGTGTGAGGCAGATGTTGTATAGAGAAAAGAACATACAGCTGGAACTAGGAGACGCTTCTTTGAGTTCCAATTCTATCATGTAACCTTAGGCACTCCCATTCTCCATGCCTGTTCCCTATAAAAGTTCTCTTATAAATGAGGATGATGAAGCCACGCTGAGTTATTATGAGAACTATATGAGATAAGTGTAAATAAAACTTTGAGACCTATAAAGTAGTATATAAATGTAAGCTATTATCATTTCGGGCCCCTCTAATGACACAAACAAGCCCAGGAGACTGTAAAAGGCTGGACTACATTCTCTCTGCTTTACCGACGTTGAAACTGCGATGAGGGCGAGGTCACCCAAGGCCAGGCCTGACCCAAGACCCTCCGCTCCCAAGGAACCGCCCGGGGTCTCCCGGAAAGGCGGGCGGCCGCGCGGGTACCTCTGTCCCCGACGGTGTCCCTGAGGCGCCGTCTCCGCCGGGGGCGTGGCCATCTTGCCCGCCCGGGCGCAGGGCCCCGAACCGGGTCCAACCGGGCCCGCCTTCCTGCCGGGACCGCTATCCGGTGCAAGATGCGCGGGCTGCAGAGCGCGGCTCGCAGGTCTGTTTGGTCGCGACCAGGGAATTCTGGGGCGGCGCCGCGGCGGGCTGCGAACCTCTCCGCCCCCTGCCCTTCAAATCACCTCCAGGCGCAGGTAACCGCCGGGACGCGGACGAAATGCGAACGCGCCGCCCCAGCTTCCACCCCGCCTGCCCACGCCGGGGAACCACAGTCCCGACGCACCAAGGCCCTCAGGGCCGCCCTCGCGCGCCCGCGACCCTGGTCCCCTCCACGCGCCGCCCGGCACAGGTGGGAAGGGGCGGTGGGACGTCATTGCGCCTGCGCGGAACGGGGCGCGCGCTCCGCCCCACGCGCCGGCTCTGAGGAGGGTCTCTCCCCGCCCCCTCTCCTACCCGCCCGCTTCCCCTCTGCTCTCACCTGGGGGAGCGCCTGGTAGGCACGGAGGCAGGGGCCGAGACGCCGGGCCGCCCCTCGGCCGGGCTGGTACATGATCTTCCGGGAGTGGAGAGAGCGCCTCCCGAGTCCGGCCTCCGGCCTCCTCACAGGGGTGAGCACGCCCTGGAGCCGGCTTCTTGAAGGGGAAAGGAGGGGGGGTGAGGGGCTAAGGGGAGGCAAACGGAGATGTTGCGCGCTTGCGCACTGCAGGTTCCAGGGAGGCGAAGAGGCGATCGGGCTGCAGTCAGTGCGCCTGCGCTCGTCTGAGCGGAGGCTGCCTCAGAGCGCTTGCGCAGTAAATTAGCGGTCCAAGCACCGCTCTCAACTCTGCGGCGCTTGCGCAAAAAACTGGGCGATGATGGGGCTGAACCCGGTGCTACCAGAGTGAGGGGTGGGATTGAAATAATGACAAGTTTTCCAGTAGCTCTCGTGATAAAAAATAAATACTTTTATTGTTCTGGTTAAAAATAAGATACAAATGATTTGGCGCTGATAAGAAAGCCTGTTGAATGAATGAATGAATACATCCATTATGAGAGGGGGCTTTGGCTGTCTCCTGTAGCGATAGAAATAATACTGACTTTGAAGGTGTGAGAGGGGGCTGCGGTCACCAAGGCCTAGTGCTGCGACGTTCCTGCAAGTTTCGAATGAACCTGGCGTTGAACACGTCCCCACCCATTGTCCAGGACTGGGCTGGTGGGGCCTGGGCCTGTGGCGGAACTGTGTGCATGGGTTCCTCCCCAGACCCATCCTGTGAGAAAACCTGCTCTTCATTGGCAGACCTGGTAGGTGGGAAGGAGATGGAGAGTGGGTTATAGGGGTACTAAAGTGGGAATTAAGATCATAGACTCTTCAAGGTCTTTTCTGGTCTTTCTGGCTCTTAATGCAGAGGACACACGATGGGGTATGAAGCTGGAACCATTAGTGCTATGTCCAAATTTGAAACCCCTCAGAGAGTGCTAAAGGGAAGCACCAGAGTTGAACCTATGGGGAAAGACGCTTGTAGGATGTTAGCTAAAAGGATTTGTGGGAGGAGCTGGTGTCCAGTTCAAAGAGTAACATTTAGGAGGAGGAAGTAGCTGAGAGTGTTGTTAGGAAAGGAGTCAAAGGTGGTGTGAGGCTGATAGGGGAGGGGCTCAGACCTCACCTAGTCTCTGTTTCCTGTTCCCCCTGCTTCGATTCTTGGTTGCCTGTGGAAACACCAGGCATGTGATAGGAAAGCCGGAGCAGGTAGTGAATATGGCCTACTTGATTTGAGTGGGTAAGGAGGGATGAATACGTACCTGTGTTGGGGGATGAGGAATTCAACCCCCCATGGCGGCTGTAGCAGCAGCTTTGGGCTACCAGCCCTGGGGGAGTCCCCCTGCAGAAGAAATGGGCGATGATGGGGAAGAGGCTCCAGGATGAAGGATGAGTGGGTATGGAGGAATCAGAGGAGAGGAATAAAAGGAATAGCCCAGGAACAAAGAGGAGGGGTAGTTATCCCTCCTAAGGGGTTTTAATCTAAGCTCTGCCCCAGAAAAGGAGACGGAGCTCATTTTATACTCTGAGATTTACTGGAGGAGTCCTGATTTGTTGCTTTATTATTTCTCGTTGAGGTAATGTGTTAAAAGTAAGGCCAAATGTGATCCAAATCATGTCATAAAAACAGACTCACATACAGGCAAAAAAGAATTTGTTAGACTGGGTGCGCCCTCATATTTGGTTTGGAAAACATGGTTACCTTAATTATAGGATACCTAAGACCAGAGGGAAATAGGGAGTGGCAAGGCCGAATTTAGGAAGAAAAGGAAGGGAGCCTTTGGAGGATAGGTAACTGTGTTAAACTTTCAACCTAGTAAGGGATTGTCTTGAGACAGAGATCCAAGGGTTTAGTGGGAGAGAGGGCAGAAAATCAGAATGGGAAGAGGAATCCAGGGAACAGATGGGAGGCAATTAGTGGATCCCAGAGAGGTTGGTAAATCTTGACATCTCAGCAAAGTCTGGCCTAGGGTGAAGGGTAGAAGTCACTGGGGAGAGCTGGAGGTTTCTGGAGGGAATGGGGGAGTAGATACAGAAGCCTACACAAAGGGATCCAGTGACTACATGAGGAGTCAGAATCTGCAGGAGAAGATCCAGCAATGAAAATGGGGATGGGTAGACGGCAGATCCTGCAAGGGGAGCTCTGAGACTCCTTGCGAGAAGATCTGCAGATCTCAGAGGTGAGAAAGATGAGAGGGACAGAAATCCTGAGATCCCAGGAAAATAAGGGGTGACGCACAAATGAGGCTGAGACCTTAAGTTTGTTTTTTTTTTAGTGTTTTTTTTCATTGAAAATGTCCATTTAAAAAACACAAAAGAATTCACACTTTATTCAGACAACACTGAGAGGGAGAAGAAAAAGGAGGAGTGAGTCGGGAGAGAGGGAGATCCTGCTCCCAAGGATTTGGGGAACACACTAGGCAGTGGAGGTACCTGGTCTACCACACACTCAGAGGGTAGGGAGGGGGTACGGAGCAGGGAAGAAGGTTCTTGCTAGGAGGAAAGAAAAAAGGAAGGCCAGAGGAAGAGTTCCCCCATCTTCTCAAGACAACCTCACAAGACAGGAAATATCAGCATCTAGCTACTGGGGAGGGATGGATGCAAGAGGGGATTCTAGGAGCTAATAGATCCTTGAGACTCAGGTTTATTTTCTGAAACATGGCTAAGAGTGATCCCACGGTGCTTGCTGGGATCTACTGCCAAGAAACAAACTCCTTCATAGAATCTGGATCTGGGGGAAGTGGCGGTGTCTCTAGAAGTGTGGCAAGTCTTTAGAGCCCCAAAGCAGACATCAGCTTGGAGGTTCCCCGATACATACGCATACACAAAACGTGGAAATTAAGAGTTTGGCAATGTTGAGTGGATCCCTTTGGGGAGCTGGTAAGTCCCTATCCTACCTAACTGGACTGCTCTGAAGCAGAGCTCATTGGTCAGCATCAGCAGGCTCAAAGGGGAAGGGTGGTAGGCAGCACAAAGCAGCATTAGAGCCACCAGCAGACACTGTAGAGGGAATGTGGGAGTTCTTCTATGGACAAGACTCCTTAAAAGGTTTCCCTGGCAGAGGAGGCCCTTGGACCTTCCACGGTGTTCTAGAATCTAACAGCAAGCAAGAGTGTGCTTCTCTGGATAATTAGCATGAGCCACCCAACCAAGGGGTCTGGCAGCGAATAGGGCTATCTGTTCAGAGAGGGTTCAGAGCCCAAGTTAGGAGAGAAGGGGTGCTTTCTATGGTAAGAAAAGCTACAAAGTATTAGGTTATCTGGGACCCTGACAACGCAGTTGTCTAAGAAAGGGGAAGAGGGAATCCTATGGATTCTGTCAGGTTCCACTGGATCCTGGGGGACGTAATGGAAGAGTGGGTCTGGGGTTTTCAGGGAAAGGGGTCTTTGCCCCGCTAGGTCTCCCAGGGAGGAGAGGGGGTTAGCTGTCTATCAGTATCGACTCTCATCAGACCGGGGAAGGGAGCTATGGAAGGATGTTATGGACAGGAAGAAGGGAGAGGGAAAATGGGGGAGAGAGAAAAACAGAGAAGTCAGAGGTGAAGAGAAAGCTAGGGAGAGATATAAAGGAGATGCCCACTCTGCTTGCTGGGATGGACTCCTGCCACACAGGCCCTGACCTGGGCCAAGTGGCTCCCCAAACTGTCAGAGACACTGCCCCCTCCCAGCAATTATTAAGCCAAGATTTCCCCAATCTTAGAGGCTCAGCTCCCCTGCAACCAATGGATCTGTGTTCTTCTTACCCATCCTCCCAACTCTCACTTTAACTAGAGTCCCCAGACTCCATATAAAGTCCTATTCAGCTCCTTCACTGTAATTTATTTCCAGACCACGCCCACAAATATTTTCCAATATATTCTTCTCAAAAGGTTTCAGGACCTTCCAATCCACCTATCCTATTGCTTCCTGTCTCTGAGGGATTCAAATTGCCCTCTGCCATTTCTAACACCCTCTCTGACAGTCTTGAGTCTTCCTAACCCTCCAATTCTATTACCTGGTGCGGCGACGTTGGGCTGGGCTGCCCCCAGGGTCGGTAGCCAGCAGAAGGCGGGCGGTAGGGTGTGGGGGGCAGAGGCGCAGGGAACGCAGCAGCTCCTGCTCTGGTACAAAGGGACGGAGGGGACCCCGTTCTGGCGAGTTTCCCAGGCTGCTGGAGCGGGGGGGTGGGTGGGCTGGAGGTGTAGCACGGCGAGGAGCCCTGTTTAGGGGCCAAGGAGGCTCCACAGCTACCTTGAGAACTGGGGAGAGGGAGAATAAAGAGCAAGAGAGAGAAGAAAAAGGAGAAGGAAGGAAGAGAGTCATGACAGCAAAGATTAGGGGTGAAAAAAGAAACCAGAGCCTTTAGAGAGAACTAATCCTTCCCCTGGGTTCAGGTCCCCCAGGCCCAGACACCCTACCCCAGTCTTACATTCTCGGTCACTAGAGGAGTATGGCTTAATGTCTCCCTCTGCTCTCTTGGGTGGCAGCTTCCTTGCTGGAGCTGGCAGTGGAGAGGACACAGGCAACGTAAGCATTAGGAGACATACTTTGTACCCCTCCTCCCGGCCACTCCCCCCACAACCCCAAACCTCTGCTCCCTGACACCACAGTTCCTCCCGGAGAAGGAGAGTTCAGCTCCATCGCAGAAGCAGCTCTGTGGCAATGCCATCACAACAAAAGGGAGTTCAGGGGGAATGCTGGAGCACTTTTAAGGAGAGCCAGAAGGAGTAGGCCAAATGCAGAGGTAGGGGGAAAAGATCCAGGGTGAGACTCCGGGGCCTGGGAGGTGCAGGAGAAGGGTGGCCAAGGGAGGCAAGCTCTTACTGTCAGTGGGTGCTGTCATGCCCCCCTGGGATTCGGGGGCAGTGGAATGGTCCCAGCTGGGCCACCGAGGACCCCAGGTCCCTCTAGATGAGATGGACAAAGCCCTTGGTTAATCAGGAATTACTGTGGAGAGGTCAGGGGAGGCTGGGGTGGGGCAGAACCTCTCCTTTCGGTACAAAGATGGGAAGAGATTTAAGTTTTATTAGGGGGAAAAAAAAAGGATGAGGAGAAAACAGACATCTGAAAAGGAGTTACCAGAGTAAATGGGAGGCTAACATATTGTCCAAAGTTCTGCCTGCCGTCTGCTCACTTCTCTACCTGTGCTCCCTCCCCTCCCCTCTCAAGAGGTTCTCTGTCATGTGTGGCAAATGAGAGCGTTCTCAGCAAATCCACGTAAGCTTTATCCACAGTCCCCTTCCCTGTGGACCTGAGTCCTCACCGTCCTTGTTGGCTCTCACTCTCTCACAGCCTGTAGGTAGGTGAGCAGGAGCGAGATGGGGAAGCCTTGGAAACCAAAGTGAGTCATGGATATGAACTGCCTCACAGTGCCTGACACTGGCTGAAGGAAATGACTGGTAACAGACTCTTCTTTGGGAAGAGCTGAGAGCTAGCCACAAAGCCAGCTCAGGAAGGCGGCCCTCCTGAGCAAGCATGCACTGCACGGCAGCAGCAGGCTGTGCTTCCCCACCTTTGGGAGGCAGTGAGGAAGAGCGAGGAGTGGGGCTCAGACTGGCAGGGAGTGTGTGTGTATGAGGGTGGAATGGGAAACCTGGGCAGCATTTCATTCCCTCCTAGGTTTGATGTCTCCAGATCAATTTGATTATTTGGTCGGAAATGTTACAAATTCTGAGCATTATCTTCTAAAACTAATATTTAAACTTTGAACTTTCATATTGCTATTCTATGACTCAAAACGAAAGGGATGACTTTCCCTCACAGAAACCTGAGGGGTTCACAAAGGAATGAGATTCTGTCATCAAACAGGCTCTCAATGAGCATGCTTAGTTAAAAGTCCTGACAAGTAGGAAATGTACTGAGGTCCCACAAGGGCAAAGGCAAATGGGTAACGACTGCTGGAGACTTGGGTTGCTTTAGAATTCTCCCAAACTGCCCACAGATCGCACTGTGCTCTCCGTGGCCTCCAGAGTAACTAGCCATCATGGCACTACAGTTCCGCCCATTCAATGCAGCTTTACCAGCGGGCGTAGGATCGACTGCAGCAGCACGAGAGTGTCGAGTTGCCCTCAGAGAGGGAGCAGGGGGCCCTGTGAGGAAGGAAGTGGTGGTGTCCCTCAGTGAGGGGGCCAGCAGGACCAAGAATCCACCTCTTTCCTTCCCCTCACCCCAACTACTTGACCAAACACACAAGGTGAGAAAACTTACGATGCTGATGGGCAAAGAAGCCTTCGAAGATCACAAAGTTGTTCACCTATAAGATGAAACAAGCAAGACAGAGTTGTCCATTCAGCCACTCAGAACATACTTGGGTAGAGAACCCTGTGTTAGAAAAACCACAGTTGGGGAGCTGGCCTGGTGGTGCAGCGGTTAAGTTCACACATTCTGCCTGGGGTTCAGCAGTTCGGATCCTGGGTATGGACCTATGCACTGCTTGTCAAGCCATGCTATGGCAGGCGTCCCACATAGAAAGTAGAGGAAGATGGGCACAGATGTTCGCTCAGGGCCAGTCTTCCTCAACAAAAAGAGGAGAATTGGTGGCAGATGTTAGTTCAGGGCTAATCTTCCTCAAAAAAAAAAAAAAAAGATAATAAAAAAATAAAAAGAAAAGAAAAACCACAGTGGGAGGAACAAAAGCCAGCCTTCCTGTCCTTGTTGGTAGATTTAGTCAAAAACTCAGATCCTGATAAGCTGATGCTAAAGTTGATTACAGAATTGCAAAGGACATCAAATAGCCAAAACAATCTTGAAAAAGAAGATAGGATTCACACTTCCTGATTTCAAAACTTACTACAAAGCTATGGTAATCAAAATATGTGTAGAGGCATATGGATAGACATATGGACTAAGGGAATGAATAGAGTCCAGAAATAAACCCATGTGTCTATGGTCAATTGATTTTCAACAAAGGAGCCAAGACCATTCAACAGGGAAAGAACAGTCTCTTTTAACAAACGGTGATTGGACAACTGAATATCTACATGCAAGATAATGAATGTGGACCTCTACCTCACATCATAGGCAAAAAATAACTACAAATGGATCAAAGACCTAAATGTAAGAGCTAAAACTATGCAACTCTTAGAAGGAATATAGGGGAAAATCTTTATGACCTTGGGTTAGGCAATGGTTTCTTAAATATGACACCAAAAGCACAAGCAACAAGATAAAAAAATAGATAAATAGGACTTCATTGAAAGTAAAAACTTTTGTGCTTCAAATGACGCTATCAAGAAAATGAAAAGACAACCCACAGAATAGGAGAAAATATTTGCAAATCATGTATCTGATAAGGGTGTTGTATCTAGAATATATCAAGAACTCTTACAAGTCAAGAACAAGGAACACAATTAAAAATGGGCATGGGGCCAGCCTCGTGGCTGAGTGGTTAAGTTCCTGCACTCCGCTGCAGCGGCCCAGAGTTTCACTGGTTCGAATCCTAGGTGCAGACGTGGCACCGCTCATCAGGCCATGCTGAAGTGGCGTCCCACATGCCACAACTAGAAGGACCCACGACTAAGAATATACAACTATGTACCGGGGGGCTTTGGAGAGAAAAAGGAAAAAATAAAATCTTAAAAAAAAAAAAAAAACTGGGCATAGGCCTTGGGGCTGGCCCGGTGGCGCAGCGGTTAAGTTCGCACGTTCCGCTTTGGCGGCCCGGGGTTCGCCAGTTGAGATCCCAGATGAGGACATGGTACTGCTTGGCAAGCCATGCTGTGGTAGGCGTCTCACATATAAAGCAGAGGAAGATGGGCATGGATGTTAGCTCAGGGCCAGTCTTCCTCATCAAAAAGAGGAGGATTGGCAGCAGATGTTAGCTCAGGGCTAATCTTCCTCAAAAAAAAAAAAAGGGCTTAGGACTTGAATAAGCATTTCTCCAAAGATGATATACAAATGGCCAATAAGCACTTGAAAAGATGCTCGAGCACAACTAGAAGGACCTACAACTAAAATATATAACTACATACTGGGGGGATTCGGGGAGGAAAAAAAGCAGGGAAAAAAAAAAGATTGGCAACGGTTGTTAGCTCAGGTGCCAATCTTTAAAAAAAAAAAAAAAAGATGCTCAACATCATTAGCCATTAGGGAGACGCAAATCAAAACCACAAAGAGATACCACTTAACACCCACTAGGATAGGTCTAACAACAACAACAACAACAAAAAAATAACAAATGTTGGTAAGGAAGCTGAGAAATTGGAATCCTAATACTGTTGGTAGAGATGTAAAATGTTGCAGTCATTGTGAAAAAACAGTTGCTCAGTTCCTCAAAAAGTTAGACGTTGAATTACCATGTGACCCAACAATTCCACTCTTAGGTACATATCCAAGAGAAATGGAAATATATGTCCAAACAAATTGATATATCCATATAATGGAATACTATTCAGCCATAAAAAGGAATGAAGTAGTGACACATGCTACAACATGAATGAAGTCCCTGAGCATTGTGAAAGGGAAAGCCAAACACAAATGCCACATATTTTATGATTCCATTTATATAAAATGTCCAGAGTAAGCACATCCATAGAGAGAGTAGAGATTAGTGGTTGATAGGGACTGGGGGAAGAGGAAGAGGGAGTGGCTGCTTAATGAATACTGGGTTTCCTTCTGGGTGATAGAAAGGTTCTGGAATTAGACATGGTGATAATTGAACAACATTGTGAATATCCTAAAAACCGCCTAATTGTATATTTTAAATAGTTAAAATAGTGAATTTTATCACAAAAACAAAAAACCCAGTCCCTACTTTTAAGTTCTCCAGGACCCAAGCTCATAGAGACACAGTGTACAAAACATCAAGGAGGGTAAGGCCTCCAAACTGTCAAAACAACTTCAAAACACATGAAGAAGGCCAAATGGCTCAAATATACAAATACTGAGAAAAACAAAGATTTAAGCAGGGTTCACACAGTGGGGCCAGTCGAGGAAGACATGCTGAAGGATGGGCGGGTCACTTTGATAACGAGTCATGGATAGAGTGATTTCATTGTATCATCACATTCAATTTGGCCACCACCACAATCTTTGGAGTCACTACAGTCATGTGTTGCTTAACGACAGGGATACATCCTGAGAAATGCGTTATTAGGCAATTTTGTTGTCGTGTGAACATCACAGAGTGTACTTATACAAACCTACATGGTATAGCCTACTACACACCTAGACTACATGGTACTAACCTTATGGGACCCCCATCATATATCTGGTGTGTCATTGACCAAAACATCGTTATGCGGTGCGTGATTGCATTTTAAAGAAGAGTAAAAAAAGGCTTGGAGACATGACTTGCCCAAAGCCAAGTAGCTACAAATGGCAGAGCTTGGCCTCAAGCCCCTGACTCCTGATTCTGGCTGTAGCGTTTCAGCTAGGAATACAGTGTAGTCATTAAGAGTGGGCTATGGGTTCAAATTTGAGCTCCACCACTTACTAGCTATGTGAAGTTGGTCAAGTCACTAATCTGTATCTACCCAAAAAGAGCTCAATAATAGCACCTACCTCAAAGAGATGTACAAGGATGCACTGAGAGGATGCATGCAGATACCACACAGAGCTCATGGAACAGTCATTGCTTGCACTCTACGCTGCTCTGGTCCTACACGTTACCTGGGTAATGCATTTGATGTCAAATCCTATGCTCCCTCCACTGCTCTCTGCTGCTTCTTACTGGAAAACTGTACCGTGAGAGGGCATTCTAAGCAGACTCTGCCTATCTCCTGTCTTGATCCTGCTGTAATGTCTACCAGCCCATCCTCATCCTCTCCCAACAAACACACGCCCAGCATTTCAGCCACACAAAACTGCTTGCAGTGCCCTGAAAGGTAGTTTAATAGCTCTCTGCCTTTGCTCATGCTGGCTCCTCTACATGAAAAGCACTTCAGCCCACCCACTTATGTCCTCCTGATAAACACTAACGTTTCAAGAATAAACATAAGTCAAGCCTTTCTTTACTCAACCCAAACCTAAACGTAGTGCTCACCACCACGTCCTTAAGCCACCTGTGTAAGCATGTCAATCAAATCTTGTTACAATGGATTAACTGTCCATGCTCCTATCCAAGCTAACTTGTCAATTAAATCCCAACCCCTCCCACCCACTCAAGGACACTGCGACAGCAATTCTCCCCACTTTCTCTGACATCATCAAATTTTCTCTCTACTGAATCATTCTTAGGCTATTAGTTCTTCCAAATGAAAACAATCAATCCTTTCTTGATCCACTTCCCTCTCCAGCTCTTACTGTATTTCTCTGTTCCTCTTAAAGCAGCATTTATAAGACTGGCCTATTCTTGCTGTCTCGAGCTCCTAGCTTCTCAATCTCCTAAACCCACTCCATCCAGGCTTCCACCCACCACTGCACCAAAACTGCTTGTCAGGATCACAAGTGGCTTCACGCAGCTAAATCCGACAGTCACTTCTCAGACGTCTTCTTACTTCACTCATCAGTAGCATTTGACTCAGTAAGCTATTCCTTCCTCGAGGAAACACTTTCTTCACTGGTCTTCCAGGTCACCTTTCTTGCAAGTTTTCATCTACTTCACCAATCCTTGGTCGGATTTGCTGGTTCTGCTTTTTCTCCCTGACTTCTTAAAAGAGTGCCCAAGTGCCAAGGGCTCAAGTCCTTGGACCACTTCTCTCTCTGTACTCACTCCTTGGTGATCTCATCCTGTTTCACTGCTTCCAATACCCTGTGTATGCTGAAAACTCTCCATCCCAAACCTCTTCTCTGAACTCCAGAGACGGACCTGTCTACTCAACCTGGACTCATCACAGACATCTCCAGTCAGCATCTTCAAAACAGAATCCTACTATTGCCACCAAAGCTGCTCCACCTACCATCTCAGTTAATGCAATGCCATCCTTCCAACTGCTCAGGCCAACTTTGGGATCATTCTTAACTCTCTCCCTCTTTTTCTCCACATACAATCTATCAGGAAATCTTACTTGCTTTAACTTCAAAATATTTAAAATTTGACCACTCCTTACCATCTCTACTGCCACCATCCTGGTCTGAGCCACCACTATTTTTCATCGGGATTGTTGTTTCCTAACTGGTCTACTTGCTTCTACTCTTGCTCTCCTACTGCCTGTTCTTAAGAGACAAAGTGGTCTTGTTAAAACCTAAGTCACATCATATCATCCCTCTGCTCAGACCCCTAGGATGGTGCTCCTCTTTTCACGTAGAGTAAAAGTTAAAGTCTCTGCAACAGCCTATAAGGCCCCAAATGTCCTTGCTCCCCCATTACCGCTCTGATCTCATCTACCACACCTACTCCCCAACTCATGCTGCTGGAGCCACACCAGCCAATTCACTCTTCCAGGCACACTCTGCCTCACGCCCTTTGCACCAGCCGTTCCCTCTGCCAGGGATGCTCTCCCTCCAGACATTAGTCGGCTCTTATTCACACCTCCTTTAAGTTATTGCTCAAATAACACTCTCAGTGCGGCTCCTCTGCTTATCCCATTTAAATTTGCAATCCACACACTCCCTTCTCCACCATGGCACTCCCAAGTCCTCTCATGGCCTCTCATTTTTCCAGAGCACTCAACGTCAACTGTAGTACATACTTATTTATGTTTGTCTGTCTCCCCAACTAGAATATAAGCCCCACAAGGGCAGAGACTTTGATCTGTCTTGTTAAGTATTCCTAGGGCCCAGTACAGTCCAATGTGCTCAGTAAGCATTTGTTGAATGAATGGATAGCATTTGTAACATTATATTGCGTTTACTTATAAACAAATCACCTTCCCCACAGTAGACCAAAGCTCCCTGAGAACAGGAAATGTATTTTATTCTGGGCCCTTAATAAATGTTAACTGACTAAGCAATGGCCTGTGTGAAAACAAGGAGGTGACAATGAGCTGGTTATGTGTGGGGCAAGAACATATTATTACGTGTACAGAACGGCCCATGATGAAGAATCAAAACAGATGAGAGTTGCAGGATGAGAAATAGTACCACAAAAAAAGAAAGAAAGAAAGAAAGAAAGAGCTTAGTTGTATAAAATGAATCCTGTATAATGGAGAATAAGGAGCGCTTGAAAGGTGCCACTTTTTTGCCCCCAAATAATAAATAAATTCAATGGGAATGCTCAGTGGGGATCTACCCTCTGAAACCTCTAACCTGTGGGACTGTGGTCTCCAAGTTGTAGTGTTTATTCAGGAACTTCAGCAGCTTCTGTGAGGGTCGGTCAATGGCCAGTTGGTGTGGTTCAACTCGCTCCTTCTGCAGGGAACAGGAGATTCAGGTAGGGGCAGGGGTGGGGAGAGCATACCAAAGAAACCCAGGAGCTGGGAAGGGAATGGAAGCATATGGGAATATGGGGGGTGGGAGGCAGGGCTTCTGGAAGGGCTCAGGGCAAAGGTGCCTTTGATCTCCATTTTGGACATAAGTGAAGAGATAAGTGATACCTGCAACATATACTGGAAGAGTTCTCGCCCATGGCCATGGCGTTGAACGGACTCATGGATGTAAAAGTCCAGGATGCAAAGTGGTTCTACTTCATTGTGAGCCTCACGATCATCCTGGGATAAAGAACAACAAATATCTTTAAGGACCCACCTCCCAACCTCCAGCAATTTTGTTCTCAGGAGTCAAGGCATATGAACTCTCAGCTTCCAATAACACTCACCAATACAAAGAGTTTCTTATATCCAACTTTGAGGAAGCCAATAATGGCTCCTTTTCCAGCCCTGCAGGATGGGGAAAATAATAAACAAGCTAGTAGCAGAAGAAGCAGAGTCAAAAAAATGGGAGAGGGACTGGGGAAGGAAGGAATTAAGTACGAGACTTAAAAAGAACATTTGGCACTCACGGTCGAGCTGAAGTGTCTTTGAGCACATACATAACATGGCGGTTACTCTGCATCCTCGATGCACTGGTGATGGGAGCAGGAAGATGCTGGGCCTGCGGGAATGTGAAGAGAGACTTTCTTAAGTCTCTTCCAAAGAACTCAGGCCTTCCTTGTCTACTGTCCCCAGAGAGGCCTCCCTTTACTCCCTCTTAGGACTCCCCAATACCTTGGCAGAAGCCTTGCCCAATTCATCTACAATGGTCATAATTTGCTGCTGCAAATCAACACTATAGAAAGAAAGGAGATAAAGAGTCAGATTTGCACTGAATTAGAGAGTCCTGAGCAATCACTCGCTGGGAACCTGGGCTACAACCCCAACCCAGGTTTAGCACTGAAGACTCTCTGACTTTACCTTGGAGTCTTCCGCTCTGATTTTCCACTCCACCCCTCTGGAACCCAAAGTTTTGCCACATATCCTTTCAATGTGGTACACTCCCTCCTCCCTTAAGGTAAGCCCGGGTCAACCACATCCTTTGGTTGGGACCACATATTGGGCCAAGTGGTGAAAGGTCACATATCCAAGCGCCGATCAACCCACTAAGTCTAGGGTCAAAGGTCACCAAAAGGGCGAGCCAGGACGTCAAAAGGAGCGGCCGTCACTAAGAAGGGGGCGTGGTGCCTGGACCAGGTTTCGAGAGGAACGGGGAGAGAAGGGCCATGGGGCGGGTTTGAGATGTCACCGGGCCGGCGTTGTGGTTCCGGGTCGGCGGGCCGGGGGCCGCAGGTGCTGGTCCAGTACCGTGATCCGCTCCGGGAGCAGCGCGTCCACATCGAACGGGAACTCCATGGCCCATTGTGCGCGGCCGGGCCCGCCCCACGCGACGTCACTTCCGCCCCTCCCTCGCCGCCCCGCCCTGCGGAGCCTTTATTTCCCGGCGCGTGCGGAGGGGCCCGGGACCCGCCCCTACGGGGCCGCCTGCTCCTGCCACCCGCCAGTGCCCTGTCGGCCGACTCCGGAGACCCTGTTCTTCTTGCTAGACCAGCTGTCCCTTAGCAACGCCATTCTCCCTACCCCCGCCTCCCATGGCAGTAGATGCCACAGCAACGCATTTTTCCTAGGCCTAGTTGTCTCATTCCAGCCCTTTAGCCCCTCACTGAACAGCTGGGTATGGTGGGAACACTGCGTCGGGCACAGGGGGCCACAAGTGTAATCATGACAGAATGGCACAACTGCCCATCCCAGGTGGCTTCTTGTCCCAAGAGTCACTGGCCAGGCTGTCTCAAGCCTGACTATTCCTTTCCCCACAACAGCACCCATTCCCCCCAAACAATGGAATTCATCTGAAAGTCAACCCAGAGGCAGGAGACAGTTTTATTGTGGAAAAGCCGAGATGGGAGAAGTCTGAAACACCGACAGAATATTTAGCCCATCTATTTACAATACATAGGAGTTGGGGGTTCCCATGCACATCTGTATCGCCCTCCCTCAGCCTCGGATGTAGTTATCCCCTTTAACAATCATTTTCTTTCTCTGGCCCTGGGCCTGCCATTGGCCACAAAATAGACACAACTTTTCAGGGTGAAATCTCATCACGTAATTCCTAGGCACAATCTCCTAATCCCTGCCCAGTCTACAGCTCCTATAGAGCCCTCTGGGGGCCTGCCTGCTCAGTGGAGGAGCCTTCAGCTGGGGTTGTGAGGGGAACCTCGGGCATTGATTCAGGTGGGAGGCCACTCTCTTCTCGGAGACGGCCCTGATAGAGCCGGCGAAGGCGGGACAGCTCTCTCTCTGGTGGCTGTTTCCAGCTGTACCACGGGTACCAGGGGTCACCTGAAACCAGGGTGGGGGCTGGTGGAGTAGCACTCACAGCTCCATGAGAGGTACTGAAGTCAAGGTCCCGCGGTTCAACCAGGGGAACGTGGTAATTGAGGAGACCTAGGGGATTAAAAAAGAGAAAGCAAGGAGGAGTAGTTAAGATTAAGGCAGTAAGGAAAATGACTTATAAAGGGAAGGAGGGACCAGTCAGAGCCACTGTGTACATTTATGCATGTTGTACACTATAGAAAGGCAACTGGCCAAGGGAGCAAGTGTGGGCTGACATACTGCCTGGGCTCTTGCCTGCACCAAGGCTATGAAGCTGCATCTGCCCTAATGGAGGGGCACCTTTTTCGAATTTGTGCAAAGGTGTCTTGGAGCCCAGGGCCAGAAATTTATACAAATATCATTCTGTGATCTACCTATGGCACTGGGACCAATAGTTATAAAACAAGCGGGAGAAGAAAGGAAAGAGGGGCCAGCCCCATGGCCTAGTGGTTAAGTTTAGAGTGCTCTGCTTCAGCAGCCTGGGTTCGGTTCCTGGGTGCAGACCTACAACGCTTGTCAGTGGCCATGCTGTGATGGTGACCCACATACAAATAGAGGAAGATTGGCATGGATGTTAGCTCAGGGAAAATCTTCCTCAAGCAAAAAGAGGAAGACTGGCAACAGATGTTAGCTCAAGACTCTTTCTCAGCTTGGGAGGGGGAAGGGGGGAGGGAGAAGGAGGGGCCAGCCCCGTGGCCGAGTGGTTAAGTTTGTGTGCTCTGCTTCAGCGACCCAGGGTTTTGCCAGTTCGGATCCTGGGCGCACACCTAGCACTGCTCATCAAGCCATGCTGAGGCAGTGTCCCACAAAGCACAACCAGAAGCACCTACAACTAGAATATACAACTATGTACTGGGGGACCTTTGGGGAGGAGAAGAAGAAGAAAAAAAAAAGATTGGCGACAGATGTTAGTGCAGGTGCCAATCTTTTAAAAAAAATACGCCAATGCCCTGGGAGAGGAAACTTTAGTATTAAAAAAAGAGAAGGAAAAAGGAGGAACAAGGGGACAAGGCAATGACAACGTAAGAGAGTCAGGAGAGGGAACAAGGGACAGTGAAGTGATGAAAGAAGAGTATCTTGGGAAGAATATGTTGGGTGTTATCTTCTCAGATAGGTAAGAACATTTACATCCACCCTCTAGCCCTAAGCCACCTTCTCCACATCTATCAAAACTGCCCTGTGCCCCTTCTCATGCTTACCATGATCCCTGGCTTTCTGGATGGCTTCGGTCAACTTCTTGTGCTGCTTCATACACACCCCTGTAGGGAGAAAAAAGGTAACTCAGTGCTCCTTCTATGAGACACGGTAAATAAAGAACACAAGTGTTTCTATATGGTGACAGAGAGCTGGATTTGGAACACCTGGCTCTACCTAATGACCCCATTCTCCTGAGCCCTCCATGGGCCTCAGCCTCCCCACCTGCCTAATGGGAACCTGCCTAATGGGAAGAATCCTCTCTCTCTCTCTCTCAGAGCTGGGATGAAGACTTCGGAGTGTCTAGCCACTATAGAGAAGCCATTTAATAGTAAAGACTCCAAGACAGGAAGTGGAGCATAATTCAAAGGGCAGGTGTGGTTAATTAAAGGGTTGAGTCAGATAACCCACAGAAAAAGATTCAATAAAAGAAGAAAGGATTTCAGATCCGGGGAAAGTGATCTGAGAGAGTAGCAAAATAGTCCCTTCAGGCTTTTACAGCCTGACCATAAAACTCTCTGACAAACCGAACTCCACTGAACATGCTGCCACCCTCCAAATGGTGGATTCAGATTATCCTTTGCAAATTGATCTTGCTTTAGAGCAGAGGCTGGCAAAATTTTTCTGTGTACGGCCATATATTTTAGGCTCTGCAGGTCCTATAGTCTCTGTCTCAGCTACTTGACTCTGCCATTGTAGCCTGGAGGCAGTTGTAGACAATATGAAAACAAATGGACATGGCAGCAAGCTAGATCTGGCCTGTGGTTGTAGTTAAGGAATAGATATAATCTTGAATTGTTAAGATAACAATTCCAAATTTGGGAAATCTAATTGAATTGTCAGTGGTATAAATGCACTGACGTGTGACAGTCAATTTTTGAGAGCCTTTTGTAAAAGTGAAGTAATGCTATGGAAAGAAAATAATGACCACCATTTATCTTTTAAGAGCTACAGTTAGATCGTTTGCTTACATTCGTACCTGCCTGTATCTTTGGTTCACATATTAGCATATAAGTATCCCCATTAAGCCAAGACTTCCACAAAGTTCAATCACACTCTTCATGCCATAGTAGGAGCCACCAAATACCTGCTGTCTGACTGACTAAATGAGAAGTGCTCCAAGGAAAAGCTATTCTGCTGGTGTCAGGGATGACGGGCTAACCTGTGTATGGAGCATGGAAGATGATGCCCGTGTGGGCGCAGACAAACTGTTCCAAGAGCTTCACGTTCTGTGGGGGAAAGTGGTAGAGAAACATGAGAGAGGGAGGGGAGAGCAGTAAGACCTTGAGAGACTGAAGGTGCACAATCCCTACACACCCACATGACAACCAGAATCCCTCTATGTCTTTCCAGATGCTACCCTCCTTCACGTCCCAGTTTTAGCGCCATCACTTGACTGAACACATTCTTGAAACCTCCAGCAAACTTCCCCCCTTTCCCGGCCTCTCAACCCTTTGACATGTACACCTTACATTCTGTCATTGAGACTCACATAGAATTCTCTTCTTCAGGGGTTAGGTTCTAAAATCAGCCCTTCATGCAAAAAACTGGGGACTGTCAGTTGGCAATTCCTGATATCACCCAGGAAATGTAGTATATGTTGTAATATGAATGTATAAATGATTAATGTATATAATAGCATGCTGTACGTAATATATGTATTTATTAAGGTCAATTTTACGGTTTTAATTATGTAGAATGACTCTCAGCCAGCAAGTTAATCACAGGAGGTGAGACCCAAGGAAAAAGCAGGTACACTCGTAGAGTGGAATGGCAGGCAGATTCATCTGAACTATTCAAGTTGTAATCTTTCTCTCTCCCTTGGTTATGTAATTGATTATAAACGATATACTCAACTGGTTATAATCTCTTTTTATATCCAGTCGTACACAGTTGAAATCGAGAAGTTATCTATTAGACTTCTCTACAACCTGTGTCAGAAGAAGCCTGAGGGCAGTCGGACATCCCCACCCTCTGACTGACAGATGAATGCCCTCCAACTTTCCTGATGACTATCCGTTCAACTTCTGCGCTAACCCCTTCACTGCATGCTCAGAAGAGCATTTTCCCATTTTCATTTTTATAAGGTTTCTGAAGTCTTTAAGGAGCAATTCCTGTCCTTCTCATGATGAAGCCTTTTTGAAAAAATAACTAGACTCTATACCTTGCTTCATGTATCTGCCCTCCAGCCCCAAGTCTCAGGACACACCAAACATCAACATGATAAAATAAGAAAACCTCAGGAAAAAACTAGCCCAATCTACTTGCTAATAATTGTGATGGCTATAAATGAGCTTTGGGCATTGATTTCCCATTAGAAATAGGCATTTTTCCTGCCTGCCAACTTACACTGTAAATTTCATAGTTAAGGGATGAAGCTTTTTAGTATAACTCACAGTAGAGGGCAAAAAGATGAAGGAAAAGATATATATATATATATATATATATATTTTTTTTTTTTTTGGTGAGGAAGATTGGCCCTGCACTAACATCTGTGGCAATCTTTCTCTACTTTGTATGTGGGTTGCCACTACATTCATTGATTGATTGATGAGTGGTATAGGTCCATACCCAGGACCAAACCGGCAAACCCCAGGCCACCCAAGCAGAGTGCTCCCAGCTTAACCACTACACCACTGGGCCAGCCTTAGGAAGGATTTTTTATATTGCTAGAAAGTCAGTACAAAATGGATTGTAGGGGCACTAGGATATGAAAAAGAGTAGGGCACCTCTGGTGATCTCCTTATCATTGAAAAGAGGCTCCAAATCTTCATGCTGGAGAAAATATTCTCCTTACCCTAAAGTCGACATGCAGCTTGTGATCCCGGCAGATGGGGCAGGGATTCCCAGCAACTTTATTTCCACGCTGTAGAGAGAAGAAACTAGCAGGTGAAGGTATTCAAAGGCCTGTCAGAAAAAGTGCTGCCGCCACTGTCACTGTAGCCTCCACCTCTACACCTCATCCCACCCATGGCCACCCTCCGAAACTTACAATACATGTCTTTCGAGTCCGCTGTGGCGGTATCCCACCTTTGTGGTTGCGACGGTAGTCAGCCCAGACTGGGCGAGACCCATAGCGATTCTGGTATTCTGAAATGAAAGACCACACAAGGAATTCCTGGGTAGGGGTGGAGAAGGTGTCTTTGTCCATTTATTTCAGTCCCCACGTGACTCTCCCCTTCCCCATTTAAAGGTACCTTCTGAGTCCAGGTATTTCCAGGGTTCATTCTGATAAGGGGAAATAGGAACTGGAGGCAAAGACTCTTCCTCAGGGGGGGCTTCAGTGCAAAGAGTCTGGCAGGGAACCTACAAAAAGAGGACAAGAAATAGCAGAATGAGTTCAAGGAAGGCACTTGATTGTTTTGCTGCCTACACCTTGAGGAGAAGGGGAATGCACGCCCATTGTGTTAATGGAACATAGCAGGAATACATATGGAAGGTAGCATTTTTGTTAGTGTTAAATTAACACCATCAACAACCACTCTCCCTATCTCCAAATGGATCTTGAAAGAGAAGCTAATGTTAAGGGATAACTAGGATAGGTGCCTGGGAGACAATCTTATTTGAAAAGACAACTGAAAAACTTGACACATATAAGGTATTCATGTTGTGGGGATGAACTGAGTCTAACGGAGGAAAAGACAGAATAAAGGAAAAGGGAGGATGTCTAGCTTCTTGGAAGTAAGATGGGTGGCAGGGAGGGGATACAGAGGACAGGTGAGTGTTCAGCTCAATTCAAAGCCGAATCATTGAGTTGCCCAGCCTTATAAAAAATGGAAGGTCAACAACATTCCACATGGCAGAACAAACCTGAGTCCTAACGCCAGCTTTAAAGCTACCAAGCCTATTATTAACTCCATGGTGACCCCTGTCACCTACTCTTCAATCCCACTTTTGGGAGTGGCAGCTGGGTAAGCCTTCCTATCTCACCCTGCCCGACCAAGAACCTGTCCTGGCTCTACCAAGAACCTCCAGGGTGGTGAGTACATGAGACTGGAGGAAAATCTCAGTCCAAAGGACTGCGTTAAGGCTCTCATGTATGCTCTGATAAGAAACTGATTTAGTGAGATAGAGAGCTAATAAACTGGTCCCCAGATCGTGAGAATGTATCCTTGTTTTATTCGGAGATAGCAGGCCTGGTAGAAGTTCGTGTCCCGCAACCCAAGGACACGCCAGAGCATCACAGGTTTAGACACCAACTGCATGGTCAAGAGCTGGTTGTGCATGGCCAAGGGGTCCATTTCTTCACCTAGTTATTTAGCCGAGATGGTAACTTGGGAAGAGGATGACATCTAAGCCTGGCTCTTTGCCCTTGGCTCGGGATTAGAAAATACGCGCAGTATCCAGGAGGGCGATGGAAAGGGGGAAGGCGGTGGAAGCAATGTGTTGCCTACACAGCCGAGGCACAAGCACTGGGCAAGGTCTCCGCTCCTGGATTCCCAGCAGTGGAGGGACGACCTAGAGAAGATATAGGTAAGTTGGGGTTGTACAAAGTGTGCTCCAAGGAGTTACCTGAACTCCGTAGGCACCTCTGAAGGGCGAAAGGCTAGGAAGGCGCCTCAGCAGCGTATTCAATACGGAGGCCGCCATCTTGACGTACGCCCAAAGCAGGAATGGCCGAAAGGGAGACTGCGCATGCTCCAGGAAACTGACTAGGGTAGGGCCAAGGACAAGCCCGCAGTGCGGGAGGCGGCCGCGTACTTGCGTCAGGACGGAAGCGTGAAAGGGGGGCCGTGGGGAGAAGCTAATTTCAACTGCGTCACAATCGAATTCGGCCTCAAAACTGCGTTTTTGCTGAGCCAGTCACTATGACTCTTAAATCTCATTCTTAGAGTTTGCCTTTTAAACAATTTCGAAGGCGATTTGGACCGAGATCCTGTCAGTGCGCATGCGCCGGCCTGGTTCTACCAACCCAGGGTGAGAACTGTCTCGAGGGCGGAAGTGGTGGAAGGAGAGGAAAGGGAGGGGCTAGGCTCTCTGGTCACGCGCACGCGGTGGGGGCCAGGAAGGAGGCGGAAGAAGGTGCCGGGGGGGGAAGGGGCTGAGCGAAGGCGAAGGAAGGAGAGCCAATAAGCTAGAGAGTTGTCTTTTTGGTTGACCAATGAATTCACGCCTCACGCACAATGTCGCGCGACAAGGGCGTTTCACTAGCACGTTTAGGCGCGTTGGGCGGCGTCCGGGTATAAAAGACTCCGCCCGAGCGGGCAGCCGCCATTCTGGGGTTCGTTTAGAGGTAAGTTTCGGTGGTTTGGCGGTTAGGGGGTAAAATTTTGCGGAGTGCGTTGCAGTGGGAAACGGGGTAGGCACGGGTTCCGTTGAGAGCCATGGCTTATATAAAGCGGCTGTGTTCGGGATGGGACATGGAGGTGTTCGGGGATAACCAAGATGGACCTTTTGGGTGTTTAAAAGCAGCCCGTACTGATTACATCTTTCTCCCTTGTGTTCCTTTTATCCCAGGTTTGAATTTTCTCGGAGAAAGACAGGCCGGCCACGAGGAAAAAAGAAACAAGCCGCAGCAACATCTAAGCCCTTGAAAGGATCCTGAGAGGGGGGAAAGGGAAAACAGCAGCCACCAGCCCAACCACTTGTGTCTTCTGCCCCTTCCCACCTATCTTGTCCGCCCCACCAGCCCACGCTGCTTGGGACTTGAAATCTGTGGCCGAAGGACTGTCACCACATAACTTCAAAAATAATCAACCACCCTCCCTTCCCAAACCCGCCCAAATTCACTCATCCAGCGTTTACTTTTTTGAATCCACTCAGAACTTTTTTTCTACGACCCCCCTCCCTAAATGGAGTTGGGTGGGGGGGGAAATGAATACTGAGTTGGCCTTTATTTTTTTTAAGAGACTTTTTGATCCAATGAGGCCCCCAAGTAATTGAGTTTTGGGTCCTGGTTGGTTGTTTTATTTTTTTTCTCCAAAATTTTAACCCCCTCCCCCCTGAGCCCGAGGTGCTGACGTCGCAAAAAAATTGGATAGTAAGTGTCGAATTTTCAAAAACCAGCCTTGCAACAAGAAATCAACGTTTCCCGTTGTGAAACCAAAAATAATGAGAGGAAGAAGTGAGACCATAGAACAAAATAGAGAACTGGAGAAGGACCAAGCCGGTCACTTAATCTCCATTAAAAAAGGGCCTTTGGGTCTAAACAGTCTTGTTCTCTTTCCCCTACCACCTACCTCTTCCTGCCCTGCTGCAGGCAAGGAGAGCGTGGAGGGAGGGCCAGCAAATGAGGATTTTGATGGTTAACCCTTGGTAATCCAGCCAATTTCCAGACTGCCAAAGCCATAGTGTTTGCTTTTTATAAAGAGGAATGGTTACCTTCCTCTCGTTAGCAGTCTTCAAAAGGGTTAATGAGCTCACATACAAAAGATGGTGGATCTTGTGGCCCAGAAGTCCCACTTCTTTGTGTGTGAGACAAGCAGGGCGCCTTTCAATTTGCCAGATTAATAAGCAATCTGTACATAAAGATTGCAGGGTAAGGAGATGGGCAGAGAGAAATAATAGCTGGCTATGACTTAAAATGATTGTTAAATCCTCTCAGTTTTAATGTAATTTGCTTGGGGTATATATTTGTGTGGTTAAAATAGGTGGCAATCTAGGAATAAAGATTGCAAGACACTTAAATCAGGGCAAAATATAATCTTAGAGCCAGTACATACAAGATAATACTTGGGGAGGTAGAAATGTTTTGTAATTGTTGCAGATTGCATAGGTTATTTAAAAGCAAAAAGTGATTAACATTTTAACTTGATACTTTATGGTGGGGGGATACAGTTAAATAAATAGAGGGTGGAAAGGTTGGGAAATGTGGAATGCAGGAGTATAATTTTAAAAGCCATTTAGTGCAATTGAATGCTAGCTTTCTAAAAGATTTGTGTCGTTAAAAGGAATTTTTTTCTTCCCTGCTTCAATATGGCGACTTTCCTTGTCCTTTTGTCTTCCAAGCGGCGTCGCAGGTTGTGTGTTGACCCATTTTTCTCCTGTCCTCCCACCTCAGCCCTATTTGTTGAGAGGGGTCCAAGTCCTCCCCCTTTCCCTTTCTAGGGAGGATGGGGGTGGTCGATCGGAGCGGGTTGAACCTCGATTGCAAATTCAATTCTTCCCCGCAGAAAATTGTTCTTTTAATATTTTAATTGCTTTTATTTTCACAACGCTCTTATTGACTCAAAATAGGTCAAAGACTATTCGGGATGGGGGGCTTTTTTTGTTTTTGTTTTTACTAAAAAAGGGTGTTTTTTAATGTAACTAGCTCCCGGCAGAGCCCGGACAGCTTTGTTAAGTTTTCCTCTTCTCCATTACAAAATGGCGTCCCTGCTTCTTTGTTGTTTTTCTCCCCCTTTGCCATCCAGAGCTTAGGGCCGCCCTAGAAACTTGGTCAAGGGGGAGGAGCAGCCTTGAAAGGTGATGTAATCAGCTTTCTTCCTCCTCTCTCCACCCTCTTGAAACTCCACCCCTGAGCAGATGCCTTCTGGAGTCCCTGTGCACGCTGCTGCGAGACAGGAAAAGACATTTTCCTTATTTTCTTTACAATGTTATCTTTTATAGCCTTTATCTTAACAGGAAAAAAGCTTATAGGAATTAGGTCTTCATGCTGTCCGTCTCCTTGGGCGGCTCTGGTTTTTACATTTAATAATGAGAGCCTGTTGCTTTTATTTTCACCTTTCACTCATCGCAACTGCTTGGAAGTTTTCCCTGCTTCAGTTGCCAGGGGTGGAAAGCCCGTCCAACCAACTAGAAGACTGGGAGCTTTTTAGGAGAGTGTGTGAGCGTGTGTGTATGTATATATGTGTGTTGGGGATACTGGGGAAAGACACGAGCTTGTGAAAGAATAACGAATAGACAAATGGGGCCTAATGACACTGGAATGTGCCATTTCTGCTCAGGAAGCAGTCCTTGGGCCTCCTGCATTTGGTCGCTTTGTATAATGAGAATCTGGGGGAGGGTGGGTTCTTTAGGACTTTCTTCTAAATCGCCCTTATTCCCTCCTCTGGGTTTGGGGATAAACTCTTTGTGTTCAGTGCTGTATCACGTTCTCCAGTTGCTTAGCTCCTGTACATTGGTACTAGGATGAGAAGTGAATCTTTAGGAAAGGAGGCTGCAGTTGTAAACTCAAGGCAGGGGGAATCAAGCTACGGTTTCTGGTAAGCAAACCCTTTCTGGTATTACATTTCACAACCTTTATTTCTTTTTTCCAAAGAGCCACCTTTTTTGAATTTCTTTTTCCTTCCCTTCTAAAAGAAATTCCTTAAAAACATTAATGGGAAAATATTGTCCTCTTCATTTTTCAACTCGTGCAGTGCTGTAGCAAGGGGTGCATGTTCGAAAGCCATGCCCTATCTGAGGGGGGTATGGGGTCCTGTCCCTTTCTTATCTTTCTTCCTCCAACTTTTTCAAAGTCAGATCTTTATCAGACTCTCCATATACTTCTCATTTTTTAAAGTCCTACATTAAAGCGTGGAGGTTCTAGGCAGAATTGGAAAGCCATTTTGTACAACTGTCCTGTGGTGACTTGGGTGAGACTTCAGGGCTAATTTTCTACTGGGTACAGATTCTCAAATTATTACTTAAACTTCTGGATTGGATGGGAGGGACTCTTCCACATGTCTATTGACCACAAGTTTTTTTTTTATCTTTTAAGCAGTTTGCCATGTGCCTCTGCAGCATACCTTCCTTGGGAGCTGAACATTCTACCCACTGGGGTTCCTGATCTCTAGTGAGCAGGGGATTAATAAAGATCTTCCTTAACATGGGAGATGGCAAACAAGGTCTTCTAGGGAAACCAAATCCAGTCCATCCAGAGAAACTCGGAGAACCTGATCCTTGTAGTTTGTGGCCAGAGTTCTATTCTAGGACCCTCTTCTATTGGGGGGTGGGTGTGAGTTTACATCCTTATTGAAAGGCAAATAAGCGTTTTTGGGGAGATCCTGTACCAGGTTTTCAAAATGACTTTGAGGAATAGGGGCTTACTACCTAAAAGAGGGGTACAACCTTGTAAATCACCTGAGAGAGAATTTAGTCCACTCTTGCCTCAAAATGCCTAGGAAATGCCTCAAACACCAGTGAAAGGAAGGAGAATATAAGGGGTTAGGTACAAAGCATTTTCATTTCCAGAAGTGTTTAAGCCTCTAAGTTAAGGTAAACTCAGACTCTTTCCTCCTTTGTTAGAAGAGTGTTGTGATTGTTTTTAAAAGGGCTGTGGCTTGCATACAGTTTCTGCCCTGAGCCAGTTCAGTTCTGTGTCATTGGTGATGGCTATAGAATAACTAGCTGAGCTAGATAGTTTTCACCCTATTTAATTAAATAAACCTCAAGTAATATGCATTTTGGAGGCAGGAGTCAGTGTCACTTCTGGACTTTTAATTTTTATTTCTGGTAAAAACGGAAATTCCCCAGTGCCTTTTGTCAGTAGCTCATGTCTCTGCCTGCAACATCCTCCGTAAGGAAAGCACAGCCTAGGACAAGGTGGAGATAAGGCCAGGGGTTGCTTTCTCCCCCCTCCCTCTGTATGTTCTGCCTTCAAGGAAATTAAAACGTATCATGCCCTGGATTATTTTTGGTTCCAGAAAGCTTCCTCAGACTTTCCTTCCAGGCTCCAAATATGAGTAGGTAATGTTAGGACACTTGGTCACTGCCCCTCCTTCCCTGGTCAGCTCGTTTGCCTTTCCTACTGTAGGCATGGGCCAGGAATTTAGGCTCTTCATTCCTTTCCGCTTGAGTGCCTTGGAACTTCTTTCAAAATGCACTGACTTCAAAGTCAGGAAATTAGGTTGTAAGATACTTGGGGTCCTTAATTTTAAATCACTATGAAACTAATCTGCCTGGAGGGAAGCCATCAGGATAAATCCTGCTTATGTTTTCTCACATGATTGGTGCTTGTGAGACAAAATTTAGTTATGTTTCCAAGATATAAATAATAGGAAAAATAATAGTGGAAAGTGAATATTTAACATTTCTTCTTTGTTTCCTAGCTTCCCTTGACTATTATTCTTGCTTGTTATGAATGGGTATTAAAAAGTTGTCCCTGGGTCCCATTCCCAGCAAAAGGCACTGGACAGAATTTAGCTTTGTGCTCATTGGTCTCTTTTTCTCTAAGGATGGTTATTCTGTCTCTTGACTCCTAGTCTCTCAAGTGAAAGGACATTTGAACTTAGGTGACAGTTTGAGTTTCTGGAGGAAGAAGGGATAGCAGACCTGTTGGCTTAGCTGGCAGTTGGGTGTGCAAAAGGGAGTTCTCTGAGGTGATGTATATTCAATTCTGGGTTTGGATCAGTGGGGTCAGCTGTGTTTAGGGGGGACTGGTTTGAAGTGATAATTTAAGGCTTTTTTGTCAAATTGTATATATTTTGATGATATGTATTACTTTGGATTCCTTCATTGCTTTTCCAGTCTCTAACAGACAGGAAATCTGTTTTATATATCCCTTTATTGTGTCTATATATCACTTTATAGTGTCTATCACTTTATAGTGTCTTACTACATGGGAAAAATTCCTTTCTCCCTTGTGTCTGTCTCTGTAAGGATCACTACACTTCAGTGGATTTGGCCTGTGGACTTCTAATCTTACCTGGTGTTCTCCTTGAATGTTTTTTCCTTTTACCTCAGGTTCTACCTGTACTTGTGGCGGTTCCAGGGCAGCAGTGACAGCACGGTTAACCCAGCTTTGCTCACCTCGCAGCATTTTTTACCTCATCTCTCTCTCTGTTCAGCCCGCAGGTTATGATCCCAAGAACCAGCCTCCTCCCTGCTTCTGCCTCTTCTTGTCTAGGTTCTTAGGGCCTATAAATTTAGAAATTTATTGACCTTTTTGGGGGAGAGGGCTGAAAAGTTGAGATTATTATGCTTATTTTTCTTTTTTGGTTTGTCTGAGAACAAATAGAGCTAATTCACATTATAAGAAACCTGTTCTCTTTTCTGCACATCTTTGGAAAACCCTGATTTGCCCACCCTTCTGCTGGGATGTGGGTTATCTCTTCTAGAAGCAGGATGCAGGGGATTTCTCCTTCCTCCTTCCTACCCCGTTAGCTGCATTTTCCAAATGCAGATATTACAAGGTGCCTTTCTTTTTTGGATCTCAGAAGCCGGTGTTTAGAGTTAAGGCTGGATAAAAATCTCAGAACCATATTGATTCTGAATGACCTCTCTGGAACTTGATTCTGGCCTTGAAATTGCTTCACTCTTCTCTGTCCCATAACAGCAGTCTAGCGTTTAATTAACTCTTTTCTAAGCTGGTCTAAAGTACTTAACATTTACTGGCTTTTTCAAGCTTCTAGCTATATCTGTTCCATTATTTTTGGCTCCATGGTTTCTAATTTCAGGCCTTTCTTGGGGGGCCTGGTCTTAGATGGTGTGATTTTTGTGGGGGAGTAGGGGGTGAGATTCACATCTTTGGTTTTGAAACCACAAACCAGACTTGCTCTAAATTTTGAAACAGTAAAAACTTCTGCAGTGTTTGGTTAACGAGTGACATTCTGTTCAAGGCTTAGGTGGACCTGTGTGGTTCCCTCTGTATCCATTTGTCTTTGTTTCTGGGAGTTAACCCACAACTCCCCTGGGGGAAAGGTTCTGTTTTCAAGTTTTGTTTTCTTCTCCATCACCTACCACTTGAGCTGATTGTTTACTGGTGCAAGCAGAACATATCCAGCCACTTGTGGTGATTATGACTCTTAATGGGCTAAGAGGCAAAGGAATTGACTCTTAGAAGACATTTAGCCCAGGCACTCCAGATTGGCCCTGTTTTTAAGAAGCTACAGTTTTGGTTTTTTTTTTCAAGCCAGATTTATTAGCAACTGAGGAGAGACAGGACCTAATGATAAGCAAAAATGCCTCAGAGAGTTGCACATTTTGTTATGGGGACGTGAATCTTAGCCCTAATACAATCTAGTGAAGTTCAGCTGTCCTAGGAAGGATGTAACTGGGAGAGAAAGGTGTGTTGCCCCAGTCCTCCAATCTAATCGTCTTCCTGTTCCGTCATGTATTAACACCATGCTTAACTTACCAGGGCTGTTTTCTCAGCGACAGTGGTCTGTGTTGTTTTTTTCTTATCTAGAAAATGATGAGTATAGTTGAATGTAGATTCTGTAGTCAGTCACTATATTTTGTCAAATGCAGAGATAGAATTTGTTAGAGGGCCTACTGGGATTGTCCTTGCCTCCCATTTATTCTGTGGTTTGTTTTGTCCTCTCATCTTAGAAACCTCTATCATGGGTTCGGGTCCCATAGACCCCAAAGAGCTTCTCAAGGGCCTGGATAGCTTCCTTAACCGAGATGGGGAAGTCAAGAGTGTGGATGGGATTGCCAAGATCTTCAGGTGAGTTTGTACTGTTCTTTGGATTCATTGTGAGTGGAGGGTATTGTGTGCTGTAATATGTAACTAATTTTCTAAGGCAGGCAGGAATGACTTTCTGGAGAGGAAAGGGAGACTCAGTAGAATAGAATTCAAACCCAATCATTTTAGAATAAGTAATAAGAAAAGATGATCCCTTGGTCCCTGACTGTAATAGAATCTGGATATTTGGAAATTCACAGTCCTCAGGGAGTCACACTTTTGGAAGGCAGGAAGGAAGCAGGGGAGCCAGGTAACAGAATTCTTGGTTCTGTTTTCGGTCACGTTTCACATTCCCAAAACGTCATTTTCCTTCAGGGACCCTCAGGTTTCCCAGGGGAAAGCAAATGACTAAGCCAGTCCTGAACAGACTAGAAAGAATGGTTGTTAAGGGCTAGGACTCTTCACCCGGGAGCAGAAGTAAATGTGCCCTGCGTGTCAGGGAAATAGTGACGCTCACCTCCCCAGATCAGAGACTTCAATGTCTCCATCCTCCCTTGGGTTTCCATTTCACTCTGGATCCATCACATCCCATCCTCAAAGAGGCCTGTGTGACCCTCTCACCCTAGAGCAAAGTCCCAAACCATCAGAGATCTCGAGGCACTCCCACAGATTAGAGACTCTCCTGCTAAAAGAAGAGGTGCTCTCTGGCTGCTCCATTGCTGACCTTAACTCATCTCTTACAGTCTCATGAAGGAAGCACGAAAGATGGTGAGTCGATGCACTTACTTGAACATTCTCCTGCAGACCCGTTCACCAGAAATATTGGTCAAGTAAGTGGGGATCTGGGTGGCTGGAATGGGAGGACGTAGTTAGAAGGTGGGGGAGGTGAGGCATGGGGTTCCTGGGTTGCTGATGAGGGACTAGGAATGTGGGATATTGTACTTCCAAAAACCCAAGAAGGGCAGTACAGACTCTCTCCTACCTGCCTGCAGGTTTATTGACGTTGGTGGTTACAAGCTTCTTAACAATTGGCTGACATATTCAAAGACAACCAACAACATTCCCCTCTTGCAGCAAATTCTACTGACCCTGCAGCACCTACCGCTCACTGTGGACCATCTCAAACAGGTACCTTCAGTCTTTACAATCCCAGTTCTTCCTTTCTGGTATAGCCGATAGATGCAAAACTCACACCAACTCTCATTGCCTGCAGTCTTGTGTCTCTGAGGTAGAATGGTAGAAAAAATAGGAATTTGGAATTAGAAGACTTGATTTGAATTTATCTTTTTGATATTTGGGGCTTGGGGCACTTCATTTGTCTGAGCCTCAATTTTTTCATCTATGAAATGGGAGTAATTGTACCTACTTATCTGGGTTGTTGTAAGGATTAAGTAAGAATATGTCTACAAAGGTTTTGTAAAAGGTAAAGTAAGGTATCAGTGTTAGTTGCTGTTAAGGGACCCTTAAGAGATTGTGAGTGAGTTTGTGGGGTGGTTAGTTCTGAGTGGGCTTATTTTCCTCATGGCATTTACCTTTCTGCTGCTCCCCATCTCTCACAGAACAACACAGCCAAACTGGTGAAGCAACTGAGCAAGTCAAGTGAAGATGAAGGTAGGGGCCTGTCCTCCTCTTGTCCTGGGCCTTCGTCCATTACTTCCACTTAATTACCTTCCTTTCTTTCCCCATCCTTGTGTTGTGCCTCTACTCCTACCTTCCTCTTTCTACCTCACCTTACTTTTCTCTTTCTTTTGAAAATTTAATTCCTCTAACCTGTCCCATCTTTCCTGTTTTCAGTTCCTCTTGAGATTTGTCCATTTCTATGCCACTGAATGTAAGATAAGGTACCATACTTTAATTAGAAACTGATTCTTAAGATCTCTTGGCCTAAAAGGCATACACTTAGAATTCTTTTGGGAAATAATGTCATCCTAGAGTGTCTCATCGTCATTTCCTTCTCTTTTCCTAAATAGAGCATATTCTGGTCCCTTCTGTGTCTGTTTTCATAACAATAGATGTACTGGTTCTACCAATAAACACCTTCCTATAAGACATGGCATCATCCTGACTCGTGGAGTATATCATTGCTTTGATAGCAACAGATTTTTATTTTTCCTAAGACAAAGGGTTTTGGAGCTCCTGGTAAGGGCCAGAAGACAAAGCTTGGCTCCAGAAGGTCACAGCCTTTTCTTTAGAGATTAAGGAAATGAAAATTTTAATTTCTTATTTAAAAATTTAAATAAAATGAAATTTAAAAATTTCCTTAATCCCTACCCAAGGCATAAACCCAGGAGCACAAGGTACTAGTATCCCACAAGTGAGCAATATTCCAGCCAAGATGACCCCCGATCAAAATACAGACTTGTTCTGTGTCTAAAGGGAGTGGGGTGCTAGGTCTTTTTTGGAAAGAGGCTTTGGCTGTTTGATGTGGAGGGAGCATCTAGGCTTGGGTAAGTTTGTCTAAAGTTCCTTTAGTATAGGGGAAAATTCTGGGAACACTTTTCCAAGATAAAGGATCCCAATTTTATTTTAACTCACGGTATTATTCAAGTGAAAAACATTCCTTAGCTTTCTATTCTTTTAGTTGTATTAATTCTCAGGTTTCAGGTCCTTTTAGTACCTAATTTTGTGACATCTTAGAGTGTCTGTAATAATTTGTAGTGTAACATAGAACACGGGAAATCCCATTAAATCATTGCCCATCTTCTGTTTCTTCATCTTGGGTACATTGTTCCTGTTTTCCACCTGGCTTCATTGTGATGCCTTCTATGAAAAAGGATTTAGTTATTATTCTGTACTTTTAGATCCTGAAATGTGTAAATTGCTTATCAACTGTAGTTAAGTCTTACTGGACTAATTAGCATCAGGTGCTCCAAGAAGGCTTTAGGATATTCCTGCACTGGAGTTCATGTTGCCTTAGGTACAGAAATTGCTGGTTGTGTGACTCATTTGAAGGGTTATGTTTTAAAGTTCTATGACAATCTCATTATTGAATGAGTTCATAAGTGGAGGTGTTGGCAAGAAGAGAGGGGCCATAGATAAGAGATGGTATTTGCCAAGTACAAAAGGAAAGAGCTACAAAGCTTTTTTTTCATTTATTTAGAAACAGATTCTGTTCTTTATCTTTAAATTGTCTGAGCATCCTTTTTATCTAGATAAACTCTGCTTCCACAACCCTAAATTGGTCTGTTTTTAAGCTTTTTTTTTCACCCTTGCCTCATTTAATTTTTTTTCTTAAAGCCATTATTACTAACAGCATTCTAGGAAAAAAGGTTCCCTGGAAAAAATTTTTTTAAGATGAGTCTAAATCTGCCTCCTTGAAACTTTTCATTAAGTTTGCCTTCAGGACAACACAGGCTAATACTGTTTCTTTTTAAATCTATCAGCCCTTCAGATACTAGAACCCTGCCTGCCTTTCTCCTGAGTTTAGTTTCTCTTCTTTCAACAAGTGGTTAGGGGAAGAGCAGAGGCACTGGCCTCATTCTGGCTCTGTATAGACTTGTGGCTTTAATCTCTATGCTTCTGTGTCCATGAGGGGAGATTAAAAATCTTCAGGTTGGGGCCGGCCTGGTGGCGCAGCAGTTAAGTTCGCACCTTCTGCTTCAGTGGCCTGGAGTTCACCAGTTGAGAGCCCAGGTGTGGACCTACACACTGCTTGTCAAGCCGTGCTGTGGCAGGTGTCCCACATAAAATGGAGGAAGATGGTCACGGATGTTAGCTCAGGGCCAGTCTTCCCCAGCAAAAAAGAGGAGGATTGGCAACATATGTTAGCTTAGGGCTAATCTTCCTTAAAAAAAAAAAAAATCTGGGGCTGGCCCGGTGGCGCAGCAGTTAAGTGCGCACGTTCGCCGTGTGCACTTAGTGTTTGCCGATTCAGATCCTGGGTGCAGACATGGCACTGCTTGGCAAGCCATGCTGTAGCAGGCGTCCCACATATAAAGTAGAGGAAGATGGGCATGGATGTTAGCTCAGGGCCAGTCTTCCTCAGCAAAAAGAGGAGGATTGGCAGCAGATGGTAGCTCAGGGCTAATCTTCCTCAAAAAAAAAAAAAATTTTCAAGTCACATGAGGTACATGTAATGCAGTAATGTAGTCTTTACAACATCCTCTGTAATAAGTGTTAATTCTTTTCACCTCCTAGTGTCGAGATCCCATCAGGGTTGAAAATTATCTGAATAGAAGACAACTCTGTGATTCATAGCTCCATTTTTAAGAGTTTGGGCTTTGAGCCTATCTCATGATGTTCTTAAAACTCTGGGTTACTTTTTCCATTACCCAGATTTTCACAGTATATTTTTAAACATCTCTGTTTTCTATTACTGGAAGAATAATATTTTAAATTATTGAGATATTTCCTCTTTCTCTCACCTGCAGAGCTCCGGAAATTGGCCTCAGTCCTTGTCAGTGACTGGATGGCTGTCATCCGCTCCCAGAGCAGTACTCAGCCTGCTGGTAAGTTCCTTAGTACTTTATTCCGTGTATTTCTTTCTTTCCTATGGGACGCGGCCTTCAGTGCCCTCAGCCTGCTTCACCTCGTAGTGACGGTCTTTCTCTTTACCTAAACAAAATCCTTTTCTGCTTTGCTTTTCCACAACAGAGAAAGATAAGAAGAAACGTAAGGAAGAAGGAAAGAGTCGAACCACCCCTCCTGAGCGACCCTTGACTGAGGTGAAGGCTGAAACCCGGACTGAGGAGGCCCCAGAGAAGAAGAAGGAGAAGCCCAAGTCTCTTCGGACCACGGCACCCAGTCACGCCAAGTTCCGTTCCACCGGTAAGGCCGTGGGCTGGCCTCTGAGTGGGGTGTGTGTGGGGGGGGCAGGGGGGTCTGTGGGTATATGCACACCCAGAGCCTTGTGGTGGAATGCTTGGATTTATGATACGGTTAACCTGTGGAGGAGGGAAGACTAGTGGGCAAAGCTTTGGGGTGGTGTATAAGGTTAGATGAAGACTGAAGGGTGGGAACAGGGAGGCAAAGTCAAGAGGGTGGGGAGTGAGTTCAACCCCACCACCATGTCTTTTCCCCTAGGCCTGGAGCTGGAAACCCCATCTTTGGTGCCTGTGAAGAAGAACGCCAGTGCAGTGGTGGTCTCTGACAAGTATAACCTTAAACCCATCCCCCTCAAGCGCCAGAGGTATAGACCATGTTCTGGCTTTCTCAATGGGCTGGGTGTGTGGACACGAGGGAGAAAGAAGGGGCTAGTTGATGTTGTTGACAGTTCCTCTTCTAACAGCTCCACAGCTTCTCCAGGAGATGCTGCCCCCCCTGCAGAGAAGAAATACAAGCCACTCAACACAACACCCAATGCCACCAAAGAGATCAAAGTGAAGATCATCCCACCACAGCGTGAGTCTACAGTGGGGGGATCTACTTTGATTTGGGAGCAAGACTTCATGGGAATGAATGTCCTGGGCGGGGGGAAGTTATTTTTTTCTCTTTTATTGTTTTCCTCTGATTTCTTATGTCCTTTAATTTTTGTGCCTCTGGAACTCCCCATTCACAGGATTACTTAGAAGTAATTTTAGAGATGAGCTAGGGAGGCTTATGCTGTTCAGTCCTTGGTTAGGGCCCTCCCAGCTGGCAGGATAATCTGTCATGTCAGCAGGGCTGGTTTCGTCAGTCATTTGAGCTCTAATTCACATCCAGAGCAACGGCTGCCTGCCTTTAAAAGAAAGAAAGAATAACGACGAGAATTTCTTGTATGAATTCTCCTGCACATGCTACCTGGTCACCTTGAGTTTATTGTGTCCTAAGTTGAGGCAGGGTCTCCGTTGCCCTGTGTCCTGCCCAGACTCTCTGTAGGAATAGGGTTGTGAAGGAGATCTGATGATTCCATTTTCTGCTCTTTCCTTTTGTAGCTATGGAGGGCCTGGGCTTTCTGGATGCACTCAATTCAGCCCCTGTTCCTGGGATCAAAATTAAGAAGAAGAAGAAGGTGCTGTCACCTACAGCTGCCAAGGTATGGGCCCTGGGCCGTAGGTTTCAGTGACAGGGTATAAAAGGTAAAGTAGAAGGAAGAGCCCAGCATCTCGGAGTGCTTGGGGAGGAAAGCAAGAGGAGGTGGTCTCAGATGCAGACTGGTGGCCGTGGGGCAGTGTTAGAGACAGAGTCTTCCTTTAGAAGCAGTGGGCCATCCTGCCTAGGACTCTGGACTGACTGCCCTGGCTTTCCTGTCAGCTCATTAACTTCTTTTTCTTTCATAATAGCCAAGCCCATTTGAAGGGAAAACGAGCATAGAACCAAGCACAGCCAAACCTTCTTCCCCAGAACCAGCACCTCCTTCTGAGGCCATGGACACAGACCGTCCAGGGACCCCAGTTCCCCCTGTTGAAGTCCCAGAGCTCATGGATACAGGTAAGTCTCAAAACTAGTTCAGGTTGGGAGGTTTCCTGAAAGGAATGGCCTGGGTCTGAAACCTCTCCGGCTTTACAGCCTCTTTGGAGCCAGGAGCTCTGGATGCAAAGCCAGTGGAGAGTCCTGGAGATCCCAGCCAGCTGACCCGGAAAGGCAGGAAGAGGAAAAGTGTGACGTGGCCTGAGGAGGGCAAACTGAGAGAATATTTCTATTTTGAACTGGATGAAACTGAACGAGGTTAGAGGGCAAGTTTCCTTTATAATATGTGGGTATAGAGAGTTTCCAAAGGACTTGGTTGTGCTTACATTCTTCTTGCTTTTTCTCTCCTTCCCAATAGTAAATGTGAATAAGATCAAGGACTTTGGCGAGGCAGCTAAGCGAGAGATATTGTCAGACCGACATGCATTTGAGACAGCCCGGCGTCTGAGCCATGACAACATGGAGGAGAAGGTGCCCTGGGTGTGCCCCCGGCCCCTGGTTCTGCCTTCACCTCTTGTCACGCCTGGAAGCAACAGCCAGGAGCGATACATCCAGGCTGAGCGGGAGAAAGGAATCCTTCAGGAGCTATTCCTGAACAAGGAAAGGTGAGCAGAGTGAGGTTCAGGCCCTGGGCTGTTGAGCACTTGGACTCCTGAGGGAAACGTGTCCTGGGGTAACTAAGAAGGGGGTCAAGGTTAGGAAGAAAGTTGAGGGCCTGAATAAATAATTTGACTTGGGGCTGGCCTGGTGGCACAGCGGTTAAGTTCGCACGTTCCACTTCTCGGCGGCCCAGGGTTCGGATCCCGGGTATGGACATGGCACCACTTGGCAGAAAAAGCCATGCTGTGGCAGGCATCCCACATATAAAGTAGAGGAAGATGGGCATGGATGTTAGCTCAGGGCCAGTCTTCCTCAGCAAAAAGAGGAAGATTGGCAGCAGATGTTAGCTCAGGGCTAATCTTCCTCAAAAAATAAATAAATAAATAAATAAACAATTTGACTATCATTCTTCTTTTTCCCATTGCCTGCGGCACTCCTGACAGTCCTCACGAGCCTGATCCTGAGCCCTATGAACCTATACCCCCGAAACTCATCCCCCTAGACGAGGTGAGTAGGTGTTCCGTGGCAGTGGAGGTTGTGATTGGCTTTAATGAATCTTTGTGTGAGACTCTCTCTCCATTCTTTTAGTTAGTCCTGATTGTCTCCTGTTCTTTCAGGAGTGTTCCATGGATGAGACCCCATATGCGGAGGCCCTGGAGCCTGGGGGCGCTGGAGGCTCACCTGATGGGGCAGGTGGCTCCAAGTTGCCTCCTGTTCTGGCCAATCTTATGGGAAGCATGGGTGCTGGGAAGAGCCCCCAGGGTCCTGGAGGAGGAGGCATCAATGTCCAGGAGATCCTCACCTCCATCATGGTATGAGCCCTCCTTCCTCTTTGCCACTTTCTCTGGAACCTCCCTTTCTCTTTACTCCAGTCGTCCTCATCTTCCTGCTTCCCTCCTCTCTTGGCTTTACCCTTACTGCTCTCTGTTGACCTTGCTCTCTATTCACTTGCCTCACAGGGTAGCCCAAATAGTCATCCCTCAGAGGAACTGCTGAAGCAACCAGACTATTCGGACAAGATCAAGCAGATGCTGGGTAATCATCAGGGCCAGCCCCGGGGCCTGGGGGAGGAAGCCTGCAGTGGAGTTAGGGGAAGCAGAGTTCACAGACCCTGAAGAGCAGGGGTGTTGCCACTAGGTGGCAAGACATGGGAGGGGAAGACTGGACAGAGAGAGCATTGCTCTGCCAGGTTGGTCTGAGAGGGTCAGTTGGGGATATCTAAGTGGGAAGTCATAGCACTCTTCTAGAATCTTCTTGCCAACTGTTTTATTCCTTTTTTCATTAACAGTGCCACATGGACTCTTAGGCCCTGGTCCAATAGCCAATGGTTTCCCACCAGGAGGTCCTGGGGGCCCCAAGGGCATGCAGCACTTCCCCCCTGGACCTGGGGGACCTATGCCAGGTAAGTAGTGAGTGAGAGGTTGGAATGGGCTTATCTGCTTAATTTCTGCCTGGTAATAGTATACAATTGACCAAAAGGTGGGAGGTACTTTAGGTTGGAAGGTGGAGGTTCCTGAGGGTAAATAGGTAGCTGATATTGTTTCTCTTTCTATTTTCCCCTATCAGGTCCCCATGGAGGCCCTGGGGGCCCTGGTGGGCCAGTGGGTCCACGTCTCCTCGGTCCCCCACCCCCTCCCCGGGGGGGCGATCCCTTTTGGGATGGCCCAGGTGACCCCATGCGGGGTGGCCCTATGCGGGGGGGTCCAGGACCGGGTCCTGGACCATATCATAGAGGCCGTGGTGGCCGAGGCGGAAATGAACCTCCTCCTCCTCCTCCATTCCGAGGGGCCAGAGGAGGTCGCTCTGGAGGAGGACCCCCAAATGGACGAGGGGGCCCTGGTGGGGGCATGGTTGGAGGTGGTGGACATCGTCCTCATGAAGGCCCTGGTGGAGGCATGAGCGGCAGCAGTGGACATCGTCCTCATGAAGGCCCTGGAAGTGGCATGGGTGGTGGACATCGCCCCCACGAAGGCCCTGGCAGTAGCATGGGTGGAGGTGGGGGACATCGTCCCCACGAAGGCCCTGGCGGCGGCATGGGCAGTGGCAGTGGCCATCGTCCTCATGAAGGCCCTGGCAGTGGCATGGGTGGAGGCAGTGGACATCGCCCCCATGAAGGCCCTGGCGGAGGAATGGGTGCTGGTGGTGGACATCGCCCCCATGAAGGCCCTGGCGGGAGTATGGGTGGAAGTGGTGGACATCGCCCCCATGAAGGTCCTGGACATGGGGGGCCCCATGGCCACCGGCCTCATGATGTCCCTGGTCACCGAGGCCACGACCATCGAGGGCCACCCCCTCATGAACACCGTGGCCATGATGGCCCTGGCCATGGAGGAGGGGGCCACCGAGGGCACGATGGAGGCCACAGCCATGGAGGAGGTGAGGATGCTCCCTGTCCCCCTTGTGGCTCTTGGTGTCCCATACTAGTTTCTGGGGAGCATCACTACCCTGGTATGCCAGGCAGAACATGAGATCGTCCCTTTCCCAGCATGCATGGCAGTTCCTACCCTTTGCCCTTCCCCCAAATCCCCAAGACTCTGCCTCTGTCTGAAAGTTCTAGGATGCCATAGACTGGGAGGGGGCTGGGGGGCTGTGAGGGTGGCATTGACCTCTTAGCCATCTCCTGTCTAACCATTCCACCATCATTCCCACAGACATGTCAAACCGCCCTGTTTGCCGACATTTCATGATGAAGGGCAACTGCCGCTATGAGAACAACTGTGCCTTCTACCACCCGGGTGTCAATGGGCCCCCCCTGCCCTAGGGCCCACCTGCCTGCCCCGCCCACACACACCCCTGTGGACTGCAGCCTTGCTCCTTCCACCTTCTTATGGCTTCTGTGAGGCCCATTTTTCCCTTTCCCCAGCTGATGAGGAGCCGGCCCCCTCAGTTCCCACCTGTTTGGGTTCCTGGGGGTTTTCTGATCACTGGTGCGCATTGATGTACATATTTTCCTCCAGTCTGGGGAGGAGAGAGACTGGACACATTCTGTACCCTGGACTGCTGAAGAGGAGACCCATTTGGCTTCACTTTTTGAGGAGATTTGCCCTGTAACCCCAGACCCCTTTCCAGTATTACCCTTTATGCCTGAGAACCTAAAGCTGGTTATCCTGGAGAACACCTCTGCTCTCCTATTGTGGGTCCTCCACGTGCACACAGAACTGACACAGGATCAACTGCACTTATGAAATCATCCCAGCCAAGTTCATTATTCCTCCTGGGGTGGGGAGATGGTAAAAGGGGTATTATATATCCCACTGCACTGAGAGGGCTCAATCAGGCTGGATTTGAGTTCTGGAACACATCATCCCCACTCCTCCCCTCACAGGCTTTACGTTCTGAGTCTCTTCTCAAGTAAGACTTTGCAACCTTCCTTGACCACCCAAGGCTGCATCATGGGTCTGCTAGGTTCAATGATGGCAAATTTACGTCTGCATCAAGTGGAAGTTTTAGCTGGCATAGGTGAGGCCAATGGTGTTGGTCCACCCCTGCCTGCAGCTCATTCTGGAAACTGTAAAACTTCAGTGAGACCAGCTTTTCATCAGCTTAAGCCCGGCGTGCTGGGCCTGACCGTCACACTACATGCACTGCCTTTGGGAGTTAGCACGCTCCTTGCCCCACCTGGAAGCTTGTCGGTGTGAGGCCTCCAGCTCCCTTGCCCTGTCAGCCACCTCTGAATCCCCACCAGGTGCCTTCCTGGGTGGATTCGACATGACTTGCCCTTTCCCAGCCCCCTCCTTCACCTGTCTCAGCATCAGTTGTTTTCTATGAAAACAGTGGATCGGTTGGGTTTTGTGCAGGGTCTTGGGTTCGAGCCACAATGGATTTGAGGATGAGTATTTTCTTTTTCTTTTGGTTTTGTATATTTTGTACATTAATAATAAACAGTGGAAAGAGAAGCAGCTTATTTAACCCCTGGTGTGTTTGGACGCTTTGTTAAAAAAAATGAAGCCCACCCATTATCAGTTATTGTTTAAGGTACATTAATACAACCCCTTGGGGGCCGGCCCATTGGCGCAGTGGTTAAGTTCACACGTTCCCCTTCAGCAGCCCAGGGTTCGCCGGTTTGGATCCCTGGTGTGGACATGTGCACGGCTTGTCAGGCCACGCAGTGGCAGGCATCCCATGTAAAATAGAGGAAGATGGGCACGGATGTTAGGACCAGTCTTCCTCAGCAAAAAGAGGAGGATTGGCAGTAGATAGCTCAGGGCTAATCGTCCTCAAACAAAAGTACAACCCCTTATGGAATCTGTTTTTCAATCCTTTGGAGCTAACGCTTGTTCTACCTTCAAGTCACAGTGTTGGTATCAAGTGAAATACTGGTGAAAGAATACTCAATATAGAACACCACAGGCTATGGAGTGGACCCCATGGGTCAGCGTTCTTTGCGCAGCGGGACCTTGGGGAATGCAGAGCTCTTCACAGATTGCTGGAGCTGCAGGCGGTGTGGGCGCATCAGTTCTAGATGAACCTACCATCTTACCCGCGGAGTTGCTCAGGGAAAGGAATTTAAGTGAGGGTGGGTGGAAGAGAGGAGCAGGGAGACTGGCTGAGGAAGGAAAAATCCGAGAGCAGTTTCTGGGGAAGGAGAGAAAAATACGTGGGTCCTTCTTAGAGCAGTTACAGTGGAGAAAGTGAGAAGCAAGAAATGGGAAACAGACTGCTCTCCCCAAAAAGGCGGCTCTGCAGAGTAGAGGGAAACGGCCCTGCTGCAAGAAGAGGTTGGGTTCTTAAGCACAGGTATTAAATTGAGGGGCTGCTTGATGGAATAAGATTCCTGGGGAGACAGGAGGTTTTGGAGACCAGAACATGGAGGGGTAGGATTAACGCTAGGAAGTGCTGCTATTCTTGAAACTAGAAATTAGCAATATATTACATTTTGGGGGATGATGGGGATACTGGAGCATGAACTGCTTTGAAAAGAGTGTTTTTCAACCTTTTAGCGTTCATCAGAATCATCAGAAGGGCTTGTTAAAAGATGGGCTTGGGGTGGGGTCCAGCAAAACTGATTCAGTAGGTCTGGATTCCGAGATTTTGCATTTCTAACTTCTCAGGTGTTGCTGATGCTGATCTGGAAAACACTGAAAAGACTGCCCTGGAACACAAGTATCTTGGCTGTTATTTCCAGGATCGGCCACATGAGGGCAACAACTCCCCAAGTTTCACAGGCGCTATTTACATTTAGTAAGGCGGATGGTTAATTTTCTCCTCCTCCTGCGCAGTCTCGGGATGGGAGAGTTCAGTCAGTCAGCCTGTTGTTGCTCTGTGCACTTGGGAGACGACCTGAGAAGAGGATGTAATCTAAGGGCCAAGCTAAAAGGTGAAATACCAATGAAGTACACAGCTCAAGTGAAAAAACAAACCAACGTCACAACCTAGCGGGTCATTCTTTAACTCGCGTTTCTTTCCTTCTGCTTCCATCTGTTGCCTGCTTCTCACCTTCTTCCCTGTGTCTCCTGCAAGAGGCCACAAGAACCCTTAAAGAGAGTTGAAAGCTTTTTCTATTTTAATTCAAAAATTAGTTCAACCATTTTTCTTTCAAATTCGCCATGAAAATTTAAAGTAACCTGTTACTTAAAGAGAAGATTTTCCCTTTTTTAGTAGGGAGAGAAAGGCTGAGCATGGCCTCCATTTCAGCAGGCCTGGTGACCCAGGTCTGTTTCTTCACCAAGCCCTGCAGGCACTTCTCTCCCCCGTTTCCAGCTGGTCTGTTCTTCCTTTTTGCTTCCATTTCCCCCCCAAGATAACCTTTCAACTTTAGGCGTTCTCTGTCAACCCTTCCCCAGGCACACCACTTCAAGCTCCAATTCTGAATCATTATTCTATTTCTCCCCTTCCTGCTCCCAGGCAGTAAATGTAATTTTGAAAAATCACGAAATCCTATCCTCTTGGCCCAGTACAAACTATTAGCACTGCTTCAACATTTACTGCTGCTTGGCAAACTTCCTCGACCCCCTGGCACCAAAACTCCTGAGCAAGTGAGCCCCCTCCAATGCGACGACCATTTCCCCTTCTCTTCACCTGCAAACAGCTGAGTTGACACTATCTTCCTTCATTTCTTAGAGGAAGAAGGGTTATCTCATTTCCATAGAAACATCCAACTCTTCTCCTGGCATCTCCTGACTCCCCTTGACCCACCATTCTTCACCCAGCAGCTCCTGCACAAATACTACCAATGGCCTCTCGTTGCTCCTAGAATCATATCCCAAGTCCCCATCAAGGCTTGCAAGGCCCTGTGCGTTCTGCCCCCTGCTCAAGCTTTAAGCTCAAGCCATGTTCCTTGACCACATCGCTTTCCAGCTTCTGGGCTTTTGCACCTTCTGGTCCCTTTCCTGAAGGCTCTTCTTTCCTACTTATCTGGTTGGTTTCTTCACCTTCAGGCTTTAACTTCGTTACTTCCTGCAAGGTCTTCCCTAATCACTCAATCTAAAGGTGACCCCCTCCAAAGGCACCACTCAGTTCCTCTTTGCACTTCTAATGGACTCCCAGGTGATGCTCATGCTGCTGTTCTAGGACACTTTGAGAGCCACTGCCCTGGAACAGTCAGTTCAAGTATCCTGGTTGTTGCATTCAGCATTGGCCACACAAGAATAACTTCTCATATCCCCAGGCCTCCTTTAAGTCCAGTGTAGCCACAGGGCCCTTTTCCAGTTTCCATTCTTTCCATTGTAGCGCTGCGTCTTCCCTAATGTGTCTTTTGTGTTCCTACAACAGTCCTATCATGCCCCTCTAGGACTCATCTTTTGGGTATCTTATCCACATTCTACACATTAGGGAGAATGCCCAGGAAACTGGAGTCAGATAACAAGGGCCATTATCCCAGGAACCCCCTCTACAGGCTGCATGACTGTGGGCAAGTTACTGTCCTCTGAGTCTTAAGTTTCTTCATTAAGAAGTGTGGAGAAGAATCGCTACTTCTTAAAAACATTTCTACGGTGCCCATTATGTGCATTAGTGCATGATTTGTAAGTAATAAAAGTTGCTTATGAATAAAGATAATTCTGTGAATGAAATTCCATTTCCCAGGCTTTCGGTTCTCCATATATTGTACCATGTACATGTGTTCTTTCTTTTCCTTTCGCACTCCATTTCTATGCTGCTTTTTTTTAGAGGAGGGGCATCCTTTTGCCCATATTTATGTGTGTTGTTAATAATTCCATTACATAGTATGTATATTGAAGGAAGAAATGAAATTTGTGCCCGTGGACGGATGTTATTTTGGAGCATCTGAAGTATCTGTAATGAAGTTAGTGATTAAAAACTCGAAATACAACATTTTGGTATTCATTTTATAAATAACATTCCCATATATTTTATGTACTATCTCATCTAGACTAGTGAAGTGAAAATTAAGTGTAGAGTATAATAGGAGATACATGTAACAAAAGAATTTAAAGCACTTTATGAATAATTTGCTATCTAACCCCTTAACAACCTTGTGAGGTAGGTCCTTTCTCTCACCGTTTACAAATGAGGAAACGGGTACCAGGGGGCTAAGCAGCTTGTCCCAGGTTACACCATTAGTAAGTGAACTTGCAGCTTGGCTCCCCCTATTCTGGTAGATCTGCTTCATGGAACTGGGGAAATTACATCTAATGTCTTACTCAGGAACTGGAAACAAGACCCTCATTTTTTCCCCTCAAATTTCATTAAGGGGGGTGTTCCTTCCTAAGAGCTCCTCCGCACCTCTCTCCACACCGACCTTCACTTCCACTACAGACCTTGTACTTGAGGTCCAGTATTATTTATTCTTAGTATTTTTCCAGGAAATGTTTTTCCAAGAGCGGTTGTCCAAACTCAGTCAGTCTCAACTGAACAGCTCTTCATTTTCACCCTGGGACTGGATACATCTGATCCTTCTTTTCTCTCTAACTGCCACACCTAGCTCTTCCCATCTGTCCTTTCCTTTCTGTCCCTCTCACACCCTAGTTCAGGATTTATCACCTCATGCCCACGACAAAACTTACGGGGTCCACCCCTAAGTTTCTATAGTCCACCTTGCTCACCACTTCCTAAAATCACCACCAACCACTGGCCACTTGTTATTTTACTTTCCAATCAAACTCTAATGAGAAAAGTGGCCACACCAGCCATGTGCTCTCATTAACACCCAAATAGTTTTTCTTCCTTTCAAGCTTTAGATCTGCCCTTTTCCTAGGTTCCAAAAATGACTCTCGATTCCCTCATTATTCAAATCCTTACTTTTCAAGGTCCACCTTCAAGTGATCCTGCCAAATAATCAAGTCATGGATAATCTCTCCCTTCTATGAACATGTGGCAATTTACAATCCAAAGTACCACACACCTGGCAGTCGCATCACCTTGTGTGCTCCTGTCTTATTTTCTAAGTCTTCTCTAAGTAGACTATTCATGGAGGCAGACCTCGACTTTTCCCTTCTTGTGTACCCCACAGGAGTGTGCGTGTTAGGTGACTTAGTAACTGTTGAGAGGATCAGCCCTGTGGCCTCTGACCACAGGGAGAGCCTGGACAGCGCTAGAAGAGATCAATCACTTTCCCTTCTCCTCGCCTGAAGGGTTGGGGGAGGGGAGGGAGGCTCCTCAAAGAGCCGTCTAGGTGCAGTCTTACTGCACGTTAGGAAGACTGCAAGTTAGGTCCGTCTGCATTAGAGGGGAGGAGAGGATACTAACTGCTGAGAGAACGCTGAATAAAGCCAATCAAGACTGAGAACCGTTCCAGCTCCCATGAATCTCCAAACAGTGACAGGGTGGCAGCAACTCCTTTCCTTTATTTCTCCCCCTTGTAAAGGGAGATTCAAGTTGAGCAGCATTCCTTTCCTGCCCCCAAGTCCCCAACCAGACAAGAGGCTGCAGGCACCAAATCCCAGGCTGGGCTCAGAACTCTCCTCCAGCTCTGAGCTGCGACAGCTGTTTGTCTCAGTAAGTCAGCGTTGAATCCACCAGAGAAGAAGAGCACCACTCAAAGACCAGCTGGGCCTGAAGCTGGAGGGCGGCCCAGCGGCAGGCTTTGAGTGATGAGTCTCGAGACAACTGGCCACGTTAACTTGGCTGGATGGAACCCCACACTAATGAAGGTCAGCTCTGTTTGTAGAGAGGGAAGTCAAGGATAAGGCCAGCTCAGTTATCTCTAGAAAAGCGGAACAGACAAGTCTTTCAGAGAAAAGGAAGCAAAGTGGTATTCTGGTCACATCAAGACCACACTCCGCCTCTGTGTGCCTGAGTAGTTGCTGGGTCAGCTGCAGACCAAAGGCAGGCTTCCGAGTGAAGAGAGGGTGACAATAGGAGACTTCCAGGCCACGCAAGCTGATCTTTCGGGAGACTTCCAGGAAGGAAAGCTCACTCTCGCGGTCGGCTGACCATGACTTCACCCAGCGCCTCCAACACCTCTCGCTTGTAGTCCTCAAAGTCCCCATCGATCTGGCTGACACTCTGCTCTTCCACCACCCACAGCTGGCAGTTGGTTTCTGTGATGAGTCGGGCATCATGGCTGACAACGATCACAGCTTTGAAGAAACATGGAAAGATGGGAGGGCAAGGAGAAGGGAGGAAATGAGGAATCAGACCTGGAAGAAGGGAGCCCTAGCCGAAGGACACTACGGTCCCCAAGGAAAGGAGGAGGGCACACTGCCTTACCACCCTTGTATTCGTTGATGGCCTCCCCCAGAGCATCAATAGACTCGATGTCCAAGTTATTGGTGGGCTCGTCCTATGGACAGACATTCCACGACTGAGCGTTACGGCTACCTGTCATCACTGTCACTCTTATCCCTCTCCCACAGTCCAGCTCACTCACCAAGATGAGGACATCGGGCTCCCGACAGGCCAGCTCTGCAAACACAACTCGGGCTTTTTGCCCACCTGGAGCAAAGGAAAAGGAAGTCCATCACACTTTACTACCTTCCATTTCTGAAGGTAAACCCTGAATGTGCATCTGTGTGTGTGCTGAGGTCCCCCAAGTCCTGGTTCCTCTTCCTTTCTGCCTCTAGGTACAGTCTGGAGGTATGAGTATTAAGCAGGAGGACACCTTCCCCAGCCCCCACCAGTGGTACCAGAGAGTTTGCAGATCTGGATGGTGTGGGCGTGACTCTCCAGGCCGAAGCGGCCCAGGCACTTCCGGGCATCCTGATAGGGCAGGTTGAAGCCCCGCTGCAGGTACTCAGTGGGCGTCTCCTCCATGCGAAGCTGCTCTGCATACTGCTGGTTGAAGAAGCCAATTTTCTGCCAGAGAAGAGAGGGAGGTGGTCAGTGAAAGTCCTACTTCCTCCAGCACTCTTATTCCCCAGTTCCCAAAGGCAACTTACCAGCCGGTGGTTCTTTCTCATTTCGCCACGAGTCTGCAAGGAAAGAGCAGGGGTAAGATAAGAAAAACGGGGAAAGTCCTGCAGCTCCATACCTGCTTCTGCACCCCAACTTTCTAAACGGGAGACAAATATCAGATCAGGCTTGGAACAAGGTAGCACAGGAAAGGGAACATGGATGGTCTCCTTAATGTGACAAAGGCATACACAGGAAATCAGGAGAGCACAGGGCAAAAGGGGAGTAAGAGAGGAGCATCATGGAGGGGAGACAGAAAGTGCAGACTCAGAACCACAACCAAAGAGCAGCCCCTTCCCAGCCAGCGACACCCACACGCCTGGTTCCAGGGGTCCAGCGCAGATGGGGCTCAGAAGACAGTGCGTGGGAGGATCTAAGAGCACCTTTCTAAAGCTCTGCTCGGTGGGTGTGAGGAAATCGGTCCTCTCCACACTTTCCTGGAGGGAGTTGAGGCGGCTACAGCCTTTCTAAAGCGTGATACAGAGATCTATCGCAAAAGTCCTAAAAGCCATTCCAGGGAATTTATCTTAAGGAAAAACTAAATTCATAAAGCTGTATAATATTTACTATAGTATTGTCCTTTAGTGAAAAATCAGAAACAGGGGCCGTCCCATGGCCAAGTGGTTAAGTTCCCACGCTCTGCTTCGGCGGCCCAGGGTTTCGCCAGTTCGAATCCTGGGCGTGGACATGGCACCGCTCATCAAGCCATGCTGAGGCGGCGTCCCACATGCCACAACTAGAAGGACCCACAACTAAAAATATACAACTATGTACTGGGGGGCTTTGGGGAGAAAAAGGAAAAATAAAATCTTTTTTAAAAAAAATCAGAAATAATCTAAATGATATCAAATAAATTATGGTAGATCCATATAAATAAATGTCCACATTTAACTACTGGCATGAAAAAACGCTTGATGTGTATTATCTGGAAAAAGTTGGCTATAAAACAATTCATAGGATAACCCCATTTTTGTTAAAAAAATTCTATGCACATTTGGAAAGGAAAAAAGAAGAAAGTAATCTGCCAAAATTAATACTGGTTATCTCTAGATTTCTCTCTGGCTTAGCCAATTTCTACTCTTTCTATGATGGATGTCTATTTCTTGTATAACCAAAACACACACGTAGGGGGATGCCCTCAGCTCGACCCCCATTCTCCTGGCTCTCCTTGAACTGATGTAAACTGCTCTCCCCTATGGCTCCTCTTGGGGAAATTAAGCACCTATGACGAGTTCCGGATTTAACTGTCCACTGCAGAAGGGGTTCCCTGATTCCAGGCCCTGGTGCACAGCTGCGCTTTCACACTTCCATGCTCTCCCGTCACAGTCCTCCCTCCCAGGCTCCAGGACTCACCGGTGTTAGCTTGCCTGTCAGCAGCAGCAGCAGAGTGCTCTTCCCCACGCCATTGGGGCCCACGATGCAGACTGCAAGGAGGAGAGCTGGTGGTCAGAGGCGCCCAGAAACTTTCCCTGGAGCTCCTGCTCCACTTCCCGAGCCACCCAGCCCCAACTCACTCCTTGAGTCCATGTCGATGCCAAAATCCAGATTCTTAAAGAGTGGTTTCTGCCCCTCATAGCCAAACGTCACACCTGAAAGTCAAGAAAAGAAGAGGTTTCTTTTCTTTCTAGAGTCACCCTGAAGGTCCCTGTGAATGTCCCTTGAATGCTGGCCTTGGAGACAAGGAACAGACCCCATTGCTGGGCAGAGAGGACTTGAGGCACACAGCACACACTTCCGCCCCCGGCCGCTCAGGCCTCCAGGCGCTCACCGTGCAGACCCAGCACAGGAGGGCTGAGCGGCGGGGGGTCGGGGAAAGTGAAGCGCACAGTGTACTCCTTTGGGCGCTTCAGGAGCTCAGGGGCCTCCTGCGATTCCTCATCCTGGTTTTTCCGTCGGCATTTCTGCTGCTTTCGAGTCAGGGCTTCCTTTGTTTGCTTTTCCTGGAGAGGAAGGAGAAAGGGGGAAACCCACACCCTTCACAGCAGTCCTGGAAACGTAGGTCGGCGTCCCAGAGTCACCCCCTTTCTCCATTCTCCTGAGAGAAGGGCCCCCCAGCCAAGGAAGACCCCGAGGTGCTCACTGCCTGCTTGGTGGACTTGCCGCCCGCCTTTAGCTCCTTTAGCTTCTTCTCCTGCTTCTCATACTGCTTCAGCAGTTCCTTCTGCTTCTGCTGGTACATCTTCTTGAAAGTCACTGGGGCAGGAGATGGGGATGGGCATCAATGGTTGCCCCTCTCCCCAGGAGAGGGGCGACCAGGATTAGGGAAGATCAAGGTGGGCATCACTGTCCAGAACTCTGAAAAGACTGAGCTTGTCACCATGTCCCTACGAGCCCTCTCTCCCAGGCCTCAAGGCCCCATCTCTTCCCTCTACCCACAAATACTCCTACTTACTGTAATTGCCCCTATAGTAATGGAGCCGCTGGGCGTCGAGATGGATGATATCAGTGCAGACGTCATCCAGGAAGCCCTGGTCGTGGGAGACGATGAGCAACGTCTTCCGCCAGCCCTGGAGGTAGCTGGGTTTTAGAGGAGAGTGTGGAAATGTCACAATGGTCAAGTTAGGGTTAAGTCAGGGGAAGCACACAGACAACAGGGGCAGGTAGGAGAAGAGGGAGGGCTGGACTGAGAGCTGTCAAGGGCAGAGGGGAGAACAGCTAGAAGAAATGAGGGCAGAACAGGAACCAATGATGCAAAGACTGTAAGCAAGGGCAACTCACTTATTGAGCCAGATGACAGCATTGAGGTCCAAGTGGTTGGTGGGTTCATCCAACATCAGCAGCGTGGGCTCCATGAACAGCGCCCTAGAGGGTGAGGCAGCAGAGTGTAGGGTCAGCGGGAGGAAGATCCTTGCTCAGAGAACCCCTGAGAAGCCTCTGGTAGCTGGAGCCTAAGACCATGAACACTCCTTCCCAATCTATCCTTAGAGAGCTCCTGTGCAGGAGACATGGGTAATATACCACAGGCAGGGAGAAAAATGGAGAAACGACCTCGAGTCTGACAACACTGTAAAGGAAAAGAAAATAGCCTTGAACCTCCCTACTGGCCTTGGAAGAATGGGAAGAAGGCAAAGAGTCTGGATGGGTTGAGGCTAGAAGGGAGAGTAGTGAGGTGGGTAGCCCACCTGGCCAGGGAGACACGCATGCGCCAGCCCCCCGAAAACTTCTGTGTGGGCCGATTCTGCATTTCAGGGTCGAAACCCAAACCAGCCAGGATCCGCCGGGCTTTGGCCTCTGCAGCTGCCGCCCCGGTAGCCCGCAATTCCTCATACACCTGGGAGGGGGGAGAAGAGGACACAAGTCTGAAGGTCCCAGGAACCCCCAAGTCTTCGTTTGTGTCCCTTGCGCCATCTCCTCTACCTTCTCTAGCCTCTCGGCAGCTGTGTCATCGCCCTGCTCCAGCTGTCCCTGAAGCCGTCGCTCCTCTTCCAGCAGCTTCAATCGCTTGGTGTCAGCTCGAAGAACGGCCTGCACTGCTGGTGTCTCATCCGCTACCACCTCTGGGGGCAAGGGGAGAACAGTTAGCTCGCCCCAAGGGCCAAGGCTCCTATTCCTTCTTCCCTTCAGCTCCATTTCTGGTTTGCCTGACCCTGCTCAGCTCTTTGTACTTGTTCTAAGTAAAATCTTCTCAAGCCCCTCCTTTACTCCCCCTCTTTCTTTAGCATCCATTTCCCAGTCCCCAGTATCCCCCCATAACCTTTCCAACCCCACAGCCACAATTCCTTCTGTTCTTGGTTGGCTCTTCTATTCCAATTGCCCACCCCTCAAGCCACTCAGTTTCACCTCCCCACCAAGCCCCCTTCCACCACTGGGCTCACCCTGCTCACACAGCAACACATCGATGTTCGGGGGGATGCTCAAGGCCCGGTTGGCGATGTGCTTGAGGAGAGTGGTCTTGCCCTTGCTGGGGAATGAGAGCTATTAGGACCAGACCACCACAGGAATCCCTTGTTTTCCGTCCTGCCCCTCCTCTCCTTACCCATTGGGTCCCACCAGCCCGTAGCGGCGGCCAGCTACAATGTATAGGTCTGCGTTGACAAATAACTCCTTGCCGTGGGCCGAGATGCTGAACTTCTCCAGCTGCAATCAGTAGGGAAAGAGTGGCAGGGGGAAGGAAGGAGCACATGAGAATTCTCCCTTTCAGCCAGGAGATGCAGCTTTCTCCCCAGAGAAGCCTCTGACAAACTAGCACCTACAGCAGAATGCCTTGCCCTCACCATGCCGGTCCCCTAGTAGGCCACCGCCTTCACTGCCTCTAATGGGAGTCTCCCAAATACGAAGCCAGTCCAGCCCGTCCCACCCTCCTTCCCTCCAAAGGTGGACTCCTCTACTTCTACTGGTTTTTCTACCTTCTCGCTCAAGCTGCCAGAAGTCAAGGTGTGGAAAACACCCCCAAGCTTTCTTCCCAGTGGACAAGCCACTCATGCCCCACCTCCCTTGGCTGCCATGGCCAGTCAGGGACATGTGAGAACTGGCACTTCCCCAGGCGAACTGGTTGGGCAGGCCCCCTCAGACCTTACCTTGATGTCAGATGCATTTTCTAACATGGCTTGCCGGGAGGACACCTCTGCTTGTGACACGGAGAAGTCATTTTCAGCAGCATTGGCTGCTTTTAATGAAGCCACCTGGCGTTCATACTCCATCTGAGAAGGAAGGAAAAATCACATTCGAGGCCACTGTCTGCCAGTTTCCCATCACCACGATACAGCCCCATGTCATCAGACATGGACACAGGCTCACAGAAGACAATTCTTTCCTTACTCCAACTGTTTTACTTGAAGTAGCACCCAAAGTTCTACTTCTTGTCCCCCAATTCACGTCCCCTAGTTGAAGCATTTAAAAAAAAAAAAAATCAAATTCTCCTACCTCTGACCACTAACAACATAAGGTCTTACCTGTTTCTTCAGCTTTTTCTTCTCCTTTTTACTAAGGTGAGCATAGGGATCATCGGCCTTAGACTCCCCTTCCTCCTCCTCCTCATCTCCTTCTTCCTCAGAACCCTGTGAGAACCAGGGGATGGTAAAGAAAATGAAGGACCCCTTGTAGAACCCAGATTTCATGTCATCTACCCCCAGTTCCGCAGCATGCTCTTTCCTTCTCCACTCAGTCCTGAGGTATCTTGGTGGATCATCTCTCACTCATACCTACCCTGGGTGTTCCTGCAGTCCTTTATCCATTTCTGCCACCAGGAATGGTACAAGACAGAGGGTGTGAGTGAGTATATGTGAAAATTAACAATGTATCTGTACCTATAAATACAACTACCAATACAATGTAAATGGAACAGGTTCTTTTCCTCACGCATCAAAATTGAATTTCTGTGGCTACACCTTAACATGCAAAGAAGAGGTCTGGAAGCCCTAATGTACAGCCAATGAGAAACCCCGCAGAATCACAGAAGTGAAAAGTATCAGAGATACAGAGGACCTTAGAGATCACCAGACTCACTTACGTCATGCAGATGAGACAAGTGAGACCCAAGGAGGTGGAAAGATGTACTCAAGGTCACACAGCCCGTGAGTGGCAGAGCCAGAACCCAGACTGTCTGAGGCTAACGCCAGGGTCTTTTCCTCTCTGGGTCAGGGGCTACAAACTCGGGCCTGTGGGCTAAATCTGACCTGACATCTGTTTTTATATGGACCGTGAGCTAGGAATGATTTTTACATTTTCAAAAAGTTGTCAAAAAAAAAAGAAAAAGATGAGTAAGTGTCAGAGATTGTATGCAGACCACAGAGCCAAAAATATTTACTATGTGGCCCTTTATAGACGTTTACCAACTCCTGCTCTGGATACTAACACCTCCAGATCCTGCCCTCTGTCCCCCTGTATTAGGCCACAGAGCCCCAGTGCCTCAGCCCACCTTCCCCCAACACCAAAATACACACCTGCTCTGCCTTCTTGGCCTTCTCCTTCCCTTGTTTGGGTGGTTCCTTTTCTTTTGTTATTTCTTCTTCTTCATCCTCCTCTTCATTGTCTAGAGCAGCAAATTTACTCTGAGGCTGAAGGGAAAAGATAGCAGGTCTGATGAAATGCTCAAATTCCTGAGACCCAGCACCCCCTCCTGCCACTTCTCTCTCACCTTGGCCTTCCCCTTTGACTTCTCTTCCTTTCCTTTTTTGCCCTTGAGCCCCGGCTGTTGTTCCTCAGATACAGCCTGGAGGAGAGACAGACACACAAATTAATCTGCTCCTTTGTTGCTTAACAAGCATTTCTAGGGAGTCTAGGACTGGGCGTTAACCATACTGAGTGCGGCCAAGGAGAAAACGAGACCCTAAAAACCTCTGCCTCCAGCTTGAGACCAGATGCTGAGGAGATCATTAGAGAATATTAGCAAAGCAAAGGGGCTGGAAGTCAGGCCCAGTGAGCAACGTGGGTGGGGCAGTACTAGCTAGCCCTGGAGGGCTTCCTCAAGAGGGTGAATCTTGAGAAGAGGTAATGGACGTGGGCTTGGACAAGGCGTTCTAGAGAAGAGGGAAGACACAGCATACAGAACAAAGGCTTCAACACAGACACAGTCAACCTGGATGCCAAGATGAGATCAGGCTGATCTGAAAGGTAAACGTGGAAGAGTCCCAAGAGACAATGTGGAGAGTCCAAGTGGAAGAGCAAAGACTGGAAGGACTTTGTTTTAGATTTTGAGTTTGAAAGTAACAGAATCACTGTAGATTTCAGAGGGATGACAACAGTATTTTAAAAAGCTGATTTTGACACTGTAAGCAAGACAGACCTGGAAGCGCTGGTTTAAAAGCAGGCAAACAAGCCAGGATTACACACCATGGCCACAAGGTGCTACATGGGGTGGGAGTGACCAGCAGAGCCACCATGCTCACCTTATTGATCCGATTCTTCTCTGGCTTGGCAGGCTTAGGAGGGTGCTTTTCTTCCTCCTCCTCTTCCTCACTCTGATCCTGAATCAGGGCTGCAAAGACATTACCACCCTAGAGAATGAAAGGGCCAAAGAAGTCAATGGGATGGTCAAGGCTGTCCTCCTGGGGTCACTGTTTACTACACCAATGGCTTACCTTGGTCTTCTTCCCTCCTCGGGCTATCGGGGCAGGTACTGAAATGACAAGGGGAGACAATGAGGTAGCAAAGACCATTACAATGTCTGGCTTTTCAATCTAATCCAACTCAGAGACCACGGAACAAGGCACTTCACTCCTCACGACTCAGCGATACCAGGTACCCATTTCCCCTCGGGTCATTTACCTTCATCCTCCTCATCACTGGCTGGCACTGAGAGCTTCTTAAGACGCTCCATGAGCTCTTTCTCCTCTCCATCATCATCCACATCCTTCTTCCGCCGGCCTTTTCGGGTATCTCGTTTCTTTTTTTGCTGCTGAAAGCAAAAAAAGAGTGAAAGAATGAAGCCCATGTTCCTGCTGAATCTTGGCCCCACAGAGAGTTCCCCATGAGCTGAGTGAACCAATGTGGCCTGGAGATGGGTTGGTGGACCCAAGATGCCTCCCAGGATGGTGGGCCCTCTGACACTTGTACCTGCTGCTGTTGCTGCTGCTGCTGCTCCTTCTCCTTGAGCACTTTCTCTTCTTCCCCAGCTTGTTTATCTTCTACTGCCAGCTCTTCAAAGAACTGTAAAGGGAGTTAAGATATAGGTGAACGTGCCTCAGAGACCAACCAAGCCCTTCTCTGCCACACACAGGCCCACCGACCCTCCATTCCCCCCTTGCCTTGCTTCCTCTCTCTACAAGATCTTTCCTCCTCCCTCGGGCCCCACCTCCTTCACGTGGCCATATTTTGCTTGCAAACAGCCACAGTCATTTCTCATCCTCAAGCCTCATTTCCTCACCGTCTTTTTGGTCTTCTTGTCCTTCTTCCCTTTCTTCACCACTTTATCTAGAAGGTTAAGCAGACATTGTGAATGCCTATCTACAAATTCCAAAGCAGCCTGAACTCCCCTGCAAAAGCTCTTAGCGGCCTCCACCCTATTTTACTGTTCTTCTAGCTCAATATCACTCCCTAGATGTTTGCACGGTCCCACAAGACAGACAAGCCAATGGTGGGTTGGTCCAGGGCAGCAGTGGGAGGGACAGCAGCAGAATTCATAGGGTGAAGGCAGAAGTGAGAAGTAAGAGAGTATTCAAAGATGACTCCTATGTTTTTAGCTGGAAAATTAGTTGGGCTACTGGTATCGTATATTAACCCAGGATACACTGGAAGAGGTCTCCTCTCCCTACCCCTGCCTGCCCATGGGGGGAAAGAGAGGACCAAGACATGATGATTTGGGATATGCCGTTTGTGAGACCTGCAGGCCATGCGAAGATCAGTAAATGAACATCTGGGTCTAGGCCCCACCTGCTCATCTCGCACAACATTCTAGCACAAATCACACCATGTTACACTTAACTGTCTGTGCACCAGTCTGTCATCCCAGAGAGGGACCTGAGAGACTGTTTAGCTTGTGTTCCCAGGGAGCAAAGTGGGAAGTCAATAAAAGTTTACTGACTGAACAGATCCCAGCTCCTCCCTCTGTCCAGCCCTGTGTTCCTGAAGGCGGGGGGCTATACCTAACTCCCTCTCTCCCTCCCCACATCAGCCTGGGAGGCAACCAGCACCCTCATGATTTGCCTTCACGTCTAGGCCTACCCAGAGTCATATTCTCCTCCAGATCATGCCATCTACTGCCACCCAATTCTATCCAAAAGCACGCCTGTAAGCGTGTAGCTTTCAAAACAAAACAAAACAAAGGCTTTCTACTACCTATCACATTAAGCACTTTCAGACCATAATTCCACGTAGTCCATAGTAATCATTTATTCAGTAAAGTTTTACTGAGCATCTACTCTGCCCAAAACCGGACATTAACGAAGGACAATCTCTATAGTTTAGGGCTTCACAGACTAAAAGGGCCCTAGACTATCTTTTCTGCTTATCTGCTGCCCTATCCACCCCTATGTTCTGGACACTGGCTTCTCCCCGCTCCCTGATTAAGTCCCAGGCATGCTTATGTCTGTCTTTGCTTAATCTGTATCCTCCACCCAGAACACATCTCAAAATCTGATCTCAGTATTGGGTGACCAGCGTGATGGAGCTGAAAAGATGTGCAGGAGAAATAACGAAAGGCTTTATATCCTATTCCAAGGAGTCTACTCCTAAAGGCTTTAAGGACAATCCATGGCAGTACACCAGAAGGAATGACATGCTCAGCTCACCGTGACAACACCGAGGAGTGATTCATCCCAGACACTAAGTTCTCCCCAAGGACTAACACAATCACACCATCTCGCCTTCCTTTAAATATCACTCTGATCCTCCTGACCTACGGAGAGGAAAATCCTGTGCACACGTGAAATTGCGAGAAAGTATCACAACCAAGGAAGAGGAAAAGCCTGTGTTTGGCTGAAGCTATGCTGTATCTTCCATCTCCTCTTCTAAAAGCTCCTCCCCTTCAGTACAACACTTAAGCTGCTTCTAACTTTATGGTCCCTTACTTTTTGTTTTTGTTTTTTTTTTGAGGAACATTAGCCCTGAGCTAACCACTGCCAATACTCCTCTTTTTGCTGAGGAAGACTGGCCTTGAGCTAACATCCGTGCCCATCATCCTGCTTTCTATATGGGATGCCTACCACAGCATGGCTTGCTGAGCGGTGCTGTGTCCGAACCTGGGATCCGAACCAGCAAACCCTGGGCTGCTGAAGCGGAACATGGGCACTTAACCACTGCGCCACTGGGCCAGCCCTGCTTCTTACTCCAAAGCCAGATAAAACACTTCCCTTCACCTTACCAGCTCCTCCTCCAATTTCTGTTTTCTATCCTTATCTTCACCAAGTCTCAGAGCACAGCCCACACTAGCTCCACTTCCTCATCTCCCACTCCTTTCTGAACACACTGCAGTCTGATGTGGGGATCATCTCCTAACGAATACTTTTGCCAAAGTTGCCTCTGTCCCCTTAGTTGCGCAACCCAAAAAGTATTGTTTTAGTCCTAATTTTGCTTGACTTCTCTGCAACATTCCACGCTACCTACCTCCTCATCCTTCAGTTCTCCTCTCTTGTAGTTACTTAACTTCAGGGACCCTGCTACTCCTGGTTTGCCTCCAGTTTCTCTGGCTGCTCGCCTTTCTCAATCTCATCTCCTCAGCCTCCTCCCCTACCTTACTTCCCTTACCTGTCGAGGTTCTTTGGGTTACCATCTTCTGCCCTCTTTTGCTTCAATCTGCAAACACTCTCTAGGGGACTCCTCCACAGCCAACACTTCAACTACACTCGCCTGTGTCTTTACTTCCGGTCTAGAGCTCACTCCACAGTCACTAATAAGCTCTCTCCTCGTCATCTCCTCTTAGAAATTCCCCAGAAATCTCCAGCTCAGCATTCAAAAGCTGCCCTTCTCTCTTCCCACTCCTCACCCTACAGCCCATTACGTCTTTCAAGTAAGTCCACTACCCACTGAGGTTCTTAAGTGAGTGTCATCCTCAATTCTTCTCCCTTCATTCAGCCAGTCCCAGTTCTGGTCAATGTTACTTCCTTAGTAACTCTCTAGGCTTTGCTGCCTTGGCTTACTCTCTAGCTACTTCTCACCTGGATCATTGCCAGAGCCTCCTAAATGGGCTCCCTGTCTTCAGTCTTGATCAATTCAATTCAAGTCATCCTTCACTGCTCAGTCTTGTCAGCGTGAGCTGACCCTATCATTCCTTATGCACTTCAATGGGTCCTCCTTCTCAATGTCTTAGGATTAAACTTGAATAGCATATAAAGCCTTTCATTATCCGTCTCCTGTATATCTTTCCAACACCATCACACTAGTCACTTGATACTGGAAACCAGACAGGCTCATCTATGTCTCTACCTTCACATAAACTTCTTCCTCTGCCCCTTACAATCCATACTGATCCTTTGAGAATAAACTCAGCTATCACATATTCCTGGGCGGCTCTGCGGACACTCCTACCCTACCTGTCTCAGTAGATGCTTCTCCTCTCTTCTTGAGTCCCATAGAATTCTCAGGTACATTCATCACACTCTGTCAACTACTGTCTGGTTAATCCTCTGTCCCCTCCACTAGACTGGGTGCTCCATCAGGGCAAGGCTTATCTTTTATCGCCACATTTCCAAGTCCTCTGCACATCACCAAGTATAAAGTAGACATCCAATAAATGCTTGTAAAATTAGTCACTGTGCACCTACTGTAATTATTTGTGTCCATTGTACCTCCCCTTTGAAGGGCAGTCTTCATACTTTTTTCCTTCCCTCCCCAAAGCACCGTATATACAGTGCTTAGTAAAAAAAAAAAAAATACGTACCCAACAAAAATTCGCCACTTTTAAATAAACCCTAACGCCCATTCCAACACCCAGCATCTACACTCTTGCTCTAGTTGAGAGAGATATGTTCTATGAGAGAGCACAGGAAGGAGTCACACTCTTGAAAAGTAGGTGGGATCACGGGCTGGCGAGGTGTGTGTGAGCGCGCACGCGCGCGCAGGCGGTGGGGTAGGAGGCCGAGGCATGGCTTATGCAATCCTGCGGGATGTGGAATCTAGTGTGGTGGAAAGACGTCCAATAAAGAAAAGAGGACTGTCTCATTTCTCCCCATCTCTCCCTCGGTACCATATGCTCTTCCTCGTCTCTTGCCCAGTCCCAGCAAAGTTCGTGTGCGACACCGCGGCACCTCTTCTTTCGCCCGCACGCCTAAACCACTCCCGCCGCGGCAAACTCTTCCCGGCCCCACAGCACGCATGCGCAGTACCCCCGCACGGCCCGGTCACTCTCACGCCCCGTGACCCTTTCCTAAGGCGCAAGCACTCTTCCGTCTCTTCTTCTCTTCCCTCTCTCGTTCCCTCCCTGCCTCCCAGCCTCACCGGCGGGGCTCGTGCTCTCTCCGTCCCCGATCCACTCGGGCTCCGGCGGCTGTTGCTTTGGCCCCTTCGGCATCGCGCTTGCAGTTACGACTACTCTGGCGGAGCCGGGTGCTATTTCCGCTTCCGGTAGCGTGGGGCCCGAACGGGGCGGGCTCTCCACGCCCACGAGGCCAACCCCGCCCCCGGGAGGTGCACGTGCTCGCCGCGCCGTCATCTCGGGGGCGTGCCTGCGGCTCTGCCGGGGGCGTGGCCTGCAGTGACGGGGCGGGGCTGCCGGCTCTTGTCGAGTCAGCAAAGCGTTTATGACGGTCGGGGAACCCCGACTTGGTGACTCCGTGACGCCGCGTGACTGAGGACTGAACATAGTAATTTGCGACTAGTATGAAGGAATGGAGGCATCTTTTCTTTTTTAAAGTGGATGCTACTTTCTACCAGCCCTTGACATCTGGTTAAGAGCAGATAGGCGCAGTTCATCGACTCAGGAATAGGCCTTGTGGGTCTAGCGTTAAGGTATGTCACAATATTGTAAGAGTTGTAAACGAGGAACTCTAGCCTAATAAACAGAAATCACGAGCTTGGGTTCACTTTATTTTTTTGGTAACAGCTTTACTTAGGTATAATTATATACAATAAACTGCACATACAATAAATTGACAGGCAATAAACTGCAAAGTGTACACTTTGATAAGTCTTACGTATATACACCCATTAAACCATAATCACAATGAAGATTTGACTGCACTTCTAACATTACCATTTAATAGGTGTTGGAGCAAGATGCTCCCATAGCTCTGTCAGCTCCCATTCTCTCCTTAAACTACTACAATCTTGCTTTTGTCCTCTCCATTGCCTGAACCCACTCTTGCCAAGGTCAGCAAAATGGGGCTTGTTCTCTGCCCTTATCCTACTCACTCTCCCATAAGCATTTGATACAGATGGTCACTCCCTTCTTCCTTTGTTGTCTTCAGGGACATTGCTCTCTGCAGGTTTCCTCTTATCTCAGTGGCTGCTCTCTTTTCCCTCCTTTCCTGGCTTCTCCTCCTGAAGTCTAAATGTTGAAGTGCCTTGGGGCTTATTCTTTGACACTCTTTCTTCTAAGATTGGCCCTGAGCTAACATCTGTTGCCAATGTTTTTTCCTTCTTCTTCTCCCCAAAGCCCCCCAGTACATAGTTGTATATTCTAGTTGTAGGTCCTTCTAGTTGGGCTATATGGGACGCTACCTCAGCATGGCTTGATGAGCAGTGCTAGGTCTGTGCCCAGGATCCAAACTGGTGAAACCCTGGGCCGCTGAAGTGGAGCACGTAAACTTAACCACTCAGCCATGGGGCCAGTCCCTTGATACTCTTCTTTATCTAGACTTATTACCTAAATCTCATGACTAAGCAATAGATGCTTATAGATGGCATAGATGACAGTTTAAATACCCTCTATAACAGATGAAGATCCCCAAATGTGTCTTGTTGGGCCCAACTTCTGCCCTAAACTTCAGATTCACAAATCCAACTGCTTATTGGACATCCTCTCTGAGATCTCTAATAAATTTCTCAAATTAATACACATGGAACTGAGCTGTTGTTTTTACTCAAGACTGCATCTCTTCCAGGTTTCTCCACATGAAGAAATTGTACCACCTTTCATCCAGATACTTGGGCCCAAACTGAAAGGTCATCCTCTTTTTCCATTCCTCTTCCTCATCAGCAAGCCATGTCTGCTTCATTCATTCATTAAAAAATATATTTATTGAGTGCATAGTATGTGCCAAGCACTCATCTAAGCTCTTGGGATATCACTGAATAAAATAAAGTTCTCTGCTTACATTTCTAGCAGGAGAGATAATACTATGGAAAAAAGAAAATATAGATCAAGGTAAAAAGTATCAGGAGCGGGGCCAGCCTGGTGGCACAGTGATTAAGTTCGCACTTTCCACTTTGGCAGCCCAGGGTTCATCAGTTTGGATCCCGGCTGCAGACATGGCACCGCTTGGCAAGCCGTGCTGTGGTAGGCGTCCCACATATAAAGTGGAGGAAGATGGGCAAGGATGTTAGCTCAGGGCCAATCTTCCTCAGCAAAAAGAGAAGGATTGGTGATGGATGTTAGCTCAGGGATAATCTTCCTCAAAAAAAGAGGAAAAAAAGTATCAGGAGGGCAGGTTGTAGTACTAAACAGAGTGTTCAGGAGGCCTCAGTGAGGTGAAATTCAAGCAAATCCTTGAAGAAGGTGAGAATTTTGGCCACATGGATTTCCAGGAGCACCTTCCTGGCAATAAGAAGAGCTAGAGTGATGCTCTACAGCAGAAGTATACTTGGGATATATGAGGAACAAACATCAAGCAGGCCAGTGTGGGTGGAGTGCCGCGAGTGAGCAAAGCATGAGCGATGGAGAGGAGAATAGAAGAGCAAAGCAGGGGCTGGACTGAGAAGGATCTTTTAGGTCATCTTAAGGATTTGGCTTCTACTCTCAACTAAAATAGAAGTTATTACAATGTTCTGAGCAGAGGAGTGACATGACCTGACATATGTTTTAAAGGGATGACTGGGTGCTGTGCTGAGAACAGACAGGGGTGTGGAATAGGGGGAATGGCAGAAGCAAGGAGACCTGATAGGAGGTGGTTGTGACTCAACCCAGGGTGACAGTAGTGGAGGTGGTGAAAAGGGCTGGTTTCTGGATAGATTTGAAAAAAGAGCCGGCTGGTTTTGTTAATGAATTGGATGTCAGGTGTGACAAAAAATTGAGGATAACTCCAAGGTTTCTGAACTGAGCAACTAGAAAGATGGAGTTGCCATCAACTGAGACTGTAAAACATATCCCAAATCTGCCCATTTCTCTCCACCTCTACCCCAGACCAAGCCGCCATCTCTCTCCCCTGGACCACCGAAGTAACCTCCTAACTGGTCTCCCTGTCGCCGGCCATCCTCTAGTCCATCCTTCATGTCTACAGTCAGTGGCAGTTCTAGAATATAAATCATTCGCTCAGAACACTCAGAATAAAATCCCAATGCTTTGCCACAGCTTTTGGGGCACTGTATGAACTGGTCCCTGTTGAACCTCCTGATCTCATCTCCCCCAAATCTAGCCACACTGGTCTTCTATTTTTACTTCCAACACCTCAAACTCATTCCTGCCTCAAGGCCTTTGTCCTTGCTGTTCCCTATGCCTGGAATGCACTTCATCCAGATATTCATATGGCTGCTTTCTCATTTAATTTTGGCTTCTGTTCATGCTACCTGCTGAAAGAAGCCCTATCAATCGTAGTATTGACCTGTTTTCTTCAAACTGTCGCCCTCCAGCCTTTTCCTTCACCTTGTTTTTCTTCAGGGTACTTATTACTCGATTATATTATACATGTACTTATTGTCTATCATCCTCAATAGACCGTAAGCACCATATGGGCAGGGATTTTGTCTTTTTCACTGGTATATCCCCAGCCCCTAATACAGTCCCTGGCCCAGAGTAGGCACTAAAGTATTCACTGAATGAATGTGAGGCTTAAATAAGACAATGTATATAAACTGAGAGTGGTCCCTGACACAGAGCGGGCAACCAGGACACTACATTGTGAGATTTCTCCCAGCCTCTCTGGTCACCCTTCCTCAGTCTCCCTGTTAGGTTCATCCTTGTGCTTCTTCACTTGGCCATTACACGTCAGCGTTCCTCAAGGCTAAGTCCTAGGCCTTCTCTTCTCCCCCCTTGGCATTCTTCTCCCAGGTGATTTCAGTTAGATTTTTTGGAAAGGCCTATACTAACCACCAAGTCTTGAGAAGCACCCCCAACCATTATTCTCCATATAGTATCCCGTTTATTTCCTTCTTATCATTAGTCACGATCTATAATTACTCATTTGTTTACTTTTGAGAAAAACAGCTCCTGACAACTGGGAACTGGGCTGACACTGACAGCCAGGCCTTGGTGTTGCTAAGAGCTGGCCTGGCGCTCACTTCCAGGCCATGGTGCTCTCCTATTGAACATAAACAATCAAACAGAACACCAACGTCAGGCAAGGTCATTCTGTGACCATGATGAAGTCAGACAGAGTTCGTAATCTTGGCTAAGCACAGACAAAAACAAGGTCGCTGTGCAAAAGCATAAAGACTAAACAGCCCTCTCTCGCTAAAATGGAAGATGGTTGCTTTTTTTTTTTTTACCAGATACTCCTTTAGCCATATTTCATTCCTCCCCTCTTCTAGATGAGCTTTATTAAGATGAGCAATCATAGAATTGCTCCGACTTCCTAACAACACCCAGTCCAGAACAATTCCCATTTCCTTGAACCTTCCCCAAATCACCTGACATAAACCCTAATCCTGTCATTCCTAACCCTCTCTTAATAACCTCTGCAGTTAATAAACTCAACTTTGACTACAGGTGTGCCCTGGTGGTTGTTGGCTGGAGGGCATTGACACTTTCACTGTCTTATTCTCTATTGAATCACCAAATTTTAGCAGGGAGTGGCTGGTAGAGGATGTTTATCAGACCCTAAAGTTCTCACCTGCTGAAAGTCCAATATTTTGCTTAGCGCATGGCTGCCTGAATAGAATACTTTTCCAAGCCTTGCTGGTAGCTAGGTATTGGCCATAGGACTGTTATGGCCAGTGGCATATAAACTGAAGAGCTCTGTGCTAGCTTTGGGGAAATTTCCTCCAAGATGGCTGGTGTCCTCTGCCCTTCCTCCATCCTGAGGCTCGGAGCATGGATGAGCAAGCTAGAGCTTCACTGTGGACTGTGAATAGGAGGGTCTGACCCCACGGACTGTGGAGCTAAAAGCCGAGAGGGGAGGGGGTTTCTGAACATCTGAAGACCTTGTGGCATGATTGTCACATATGCCTTGGACTATCTACCTATTGACTTGTGAGAGATATAAGCTTCTATCTTGCTTTAAGACTAATTTTGGTTTCTGTTACAACTGAACTTAAATGTGATAAACTGGGCCATAGAAGGTGCTTACTATTCACCAAGTGAATCAATGTATCCATGCTCACAGCTTCAGCCACAACCTAAAAGCAGGTAACTCACATTTATGTCTCCAGTTTTAATCTGAATACCAAATCTGTATATCCAACTATCTACTTTCTCTCTCTCCTTGGATGTCTTAAAAGGCAGCTCAGACTCAACCACTCCAAAAGCAAATTAGTGGCATTCTGCCTGTTTTCTTCCAACATCTTTCTTTTTAAATGGCACTTAGTTATGCAAGCCAGAACTACCCCAAAAAACCTAAAATACCTTCATTTTGATCTCTTATGTCCACTTTCCTCCCATCCCACTGCCCAAGCTTATACCACCATCACAACTCATCTGGACTACTGAAGTAACCTTGGCCACTTCCAAGCCTGGCCAGCTCTGTACATTGAGTTGACCTTTTTGAAAAAACCAATCTAATCCATGACACTCACCTGCCTAGCACCCCTCAAAGCCTTCTGTCTTAAGATCCAAATCCTTGCGTTCTGTAAGGCCCTGTGTGGTCCAGTTCCTCCTCCTCCTGCCTTACCTCCCTTTTCTGGTCTCTTAGCAAACATCTTTGCCTGGACTACACTCTCCCACCTCACCTCCGGCTTGTCCTTCAGCACTTGGCTCAGTTGTGATCTTCCCCATACTCCCCTTTCATCACGTCTCGCTTCTCCACAGCACTTTTGACATGTGTAACTTTACACCTATTTGATTTTCTCATAAACATGTCTCCCTCTTTATATTTAAAACTGATTGGTTTGGGCTCAGTTATCTCTAGTGCCTAGTCTATTGCCTGGCCCACAGGCACGCTACAAATATTTGCTGAAAGATTGCTTTGTCACTGCCAGTCCATAAATATCAAACCTACAAACACAGGTAAAATGCTTGAAATATTACTCCATAGGTACCTGACCTTTCTTTTCTCCGTCAAAACTTTACCCCTGAACATAAGGCAGCCTGGTATGGTTAACGCCTATCGATTAAGGGGACCCCACTGGTTCCTTCAGACTGGAAGAAACTTAAGTTTTGCCTTTTTCCATCACTGTGTATGAACTAAATGAATAAACTAACTCCAACAAGAACAGCTTCATCTGCACTTCCAGAGATGACTGGAACACAGGGATTAAAGAAAATGCTTGTTTCCACTGCGTTTATTACTAATGTAAAAAAACGTTAAAAAGAAAAAAAATTCATTCTCAGTTCTCCAACGGCTCTCATCCCTCCCTCTTGCCCATACAACTCCTGACCCATTTCCTCAGGGCCAGTTCAAAACTGAACCTGTTCACTGCCGTTTTCACAGAAAACAACCAGTACCAGGGATGTAGGGGAAGAGGGTTGGAAAAGGGCGACAGTACTGTCCAGGTTCCACCCAAAGGCAGGCCAGGTGGAGATTCACAGAATTCAAATGAAAGGGCTGGTGGCCTCACATGACGTAGTCTAACTGAAAAGGGCTGGAGAGGAGATAGGGCAGGCCCATCAGAGACTTCACGGGACATCTCACGGGCCTGGGTTGAATCCAGAAAAACTGACACCAGAAGAATAGGGAGGACCAGGGAGGCAGTCTTGTGGAAAGTTGCACAATTCTCCCAGGTTGGGAGGTGGGGAACGTCTAGAGGGCACCAAGAGCCTCGTTCATTTTGGCAGAAAAACTTACGCTAGTGTTGGGAAGTCACGAAAATGCCACAGACACTGAGGAAGGCTACGAAGGGATGTACAGTTTCACAAAGCACAGTGATCACAGACCATAGCGGTGGGGATCATGCTACTGACGCAGAAACTACGAAATCCAAAAGCAGGGAGTGGCCTTTCAGGGAGTGACTCTGTACCAGTCATCCAAACTTGACCCCAGGTCAGACAACCTGGTGAGTTTCACAGAGCAGCTGACAACATTGGGGGTAGAGGGGTGTCACATAAAAAGGACTTAAAACAAGCAGCTAGAAGAAGGGAATGGTAGGAAACTGCTCCAGGCCTCTCAGGAATTGAGGGCAATATGGGGCTGGGTGGACAGATGCACAAGAAACAGCACCAAAGAGGTTTCCTGTTCTGCAGTCAGTTGGCGAGGGGAAGAGGATCCAGGAGGCAGTTGAAGGGAGCAACGATGGGGTCCTGAAGGCGAGTCTCTGGAGGCTGGATCAGCAGAAATAGTGCACACCGCGCACCAGTGATGAAACACAACTCTGGACCCCAAATGGGGGAGGTGGCAGATGGGGGTGGGCGTCACTGACTGAGGGTGGTGGGTGGAACAGCCTCACAGTAGCCATCACAGGGCCACAGGGAAATATATGGCCGCTAGGTCACAGAGGGCTCCTTCCAGCCTGGATGGGAAGGCACAGTCTCACAGAGGAGGTCCATTGACGCCTGGGTGGTAGAAGGCACAGAGGTCCTCATATCGACAGTGGCCCTTTTTGGCAAAGTGTCGGCAGACAGGGCGGTCGGATTTGTCTGTGAACAAGTGAAAATCAAACAGTTTAAAATGCAAGAAAGAACACAAATGTAACAAAAAGCAAAGAGAGGGTGGTCAGATTTCCTACTCCCTACCATTTCTAGATATTTTGGAATGGTGGTGCTTCTTCTGGGAGAAAAAACATCCAAGGCTACTCCTACTTCAAAAGGACAAAGGATAGCCCAAAGGAGAAGAGTCACGGGCATTCTGGGAATTAAGTCACTCTAAGAGTGATGGGTATTACATGTGTACAGGCATCAACAAAGGACCTCACCTTCCATAACCTGGGGTCCATCCTTGGGCGGACAGGTATTCTTGATAAGAGACCAGCTTTTGAGCCTTCGAGGGTTTCTCTGCTCTTTGTGAAAGCCTCCCCTGGAAGGACCCCCATGGCCTGGTCCAGGAAAAGGAGGTTCAGCATTGACTCCCCACCAACCACGACCATATGGGCCAGATCTGGGGCCTAGGCCTCCCCGAATTGGGCCTCTGCCCCGGGGAGGAGGTGGGAGACTCAGTAGTGGTGGAATCATTGGTCCCCTTGATCCCGGAGGACCTCTGTGAAGAGCTAGAGAGAGAGAGAGAGAGAGAGATGGAAAGGTGATCAGTGGCCAGCTTAATCCTGATAGAGAAGCCCTGATTTTTTTTTAACTTTCTATTGAAGTACAATATTCGTACAAAAATACACCACTTTTAAGTGCACAACTCAGTTATCACCATAGTAAACATATCTGTGTTTCTACCACCCAGGTGAAGGGATAAAGCCTAATCAGCGCTTCAGAAGTCCCCCCACTTGTGCCCCTCCGCCCCCCACTATTCCACCCTCCTCCCCAAAGGTAACCGCTATCCTGACTTCTAGCACCATAGGTTAGTTTTTGCCTGCTTTCGAACTTTGCATAAATGGAATCATACAGTCTGCATTCTTTTGTGTCTGGCTCCTTTCGCTCAACATGGTGTTTGTGAGATTCCTCCAGGTTGCCTGTAGCAGCAGTTCGTTCACTTTCATGGCAGTGTAGCATCCCATTGCATGCACACACAACAACTTATTTATCCATTCTACTGATGGTGGACATGTGGGTGGAGTCCAGTTTGGGGCTATAACGAAAAATGCTGCCATGAACATTTTGATACATGTCTTTGTCACACACGTTTGCATTTTTCTTGAGTATATATGTAGTAGAGGTATTGCTGGGTCCTAGAGGACATGTATGCTCGAGTTTAATAAAGTCAAACTGTTTTTTCAAAGTGGTTGTACCAATTTACACTCCCACCAGCAGCTGTGCCATAGTCTTGACCACACTTTGTATTGTCAATCTTTTTCATTTTCGCCATTCTGATGAGGGTGAAAAGTGGTGTTTTTTTTTTCAATTGTGGTAAAACATGTAACAAAAAATCTGCCATCTTAACTATTTTTAAGTGTATATCTCAGTAGTGTTAAGTCAAGTGCCATCGTTGTGAAACAGATCTCTAGAACTTTTTCATTTTGCAAAAGTGAAACTTTATGGCTACTAAATAACTTTCCTTTTCTCTGTCTACCCAGTCCTTGGCAAACACCATTCTACTTTGTTTCCATGAATTTAACTACCTCAGATACCTCATACAAGTGGAATCATACAGTATTTGCCTTTTTGTGACTGGCTTATTTCCTTTAGCATAATGGTCTCAAGGTTCATCCATGCTGTAGCACGTGATGGGATTTTCTGCCTTTTTGGGGAAATTCCATTGTATGAATATACCACATTTGGTTTATCCATTCATCTGTCAATGGACATCTGGGTTGCTTCCATCTCTTGGCTATTGTGAATAGTGCTGCTATGAACATGGAAAGGCAAATATCTTTTCAAGATCCTGCTTTCCATTCTTTTGGATATATACCCAGAAGTGGGATTGCTGGATTATATGGTAGTCCTATTTTTAATTTTTGGAGGAACCTCCATACTGTTTTCCACAGTGGTCGTACCATTTTACAATCCCACCAACAGTGTGCAAGGCTTTCCATTTCAAAGCGGTGTGTTTTTAGCTTGCATTTATTTGACGACTAACAATTGAGTTCTTGTTCTCGTGTTTTTGGCCGTTTAGATTTCAGGTTTTATGAGGTGGCTGTTCTTGTCTTTTGCCTATTTTTCTAACAGGTTGTCTAGAAAGAGTTCTTTATATACTCTAGATATGAGCTCTTTATTGGTTATATTTGTTGTAAGTATCTTCTACTCTATGGCTTCTTATTAATTTCTTAATAGTAAGTTCTAATGTAGTTCAGTTTATCAATCTTTCCTTTATAGTTAGTGTGTATTTCTTGTCTGTTTAAGGACTCTTATCCATTCTAAGACCATGAAATATATTTATTTTCTAGAACTATTTGTTTACCTTTTATACTTAGATCTATAAGCCACTTGTATATGGTACGAATAGATCAAATTTCATTTTTTCCCTCACATGAATGTCCAATTAATCCAGCATCATTTACTGAAAAAACCACTATTTCAGTTTCGTCTTCATCATTAATTAAGTGTCCAGATATGTGTGGGCCTTTTACTGGATTCTTTATGCTGTCCTAGTGATTTAAATGTCTATGCTTGTGCCAGTATCACACTGTCATAACTACTATAGCTTTACATTAAGTCTTGATATTCAGAGTAAGCCCTCCCACCTCAAGACTGTCTTTGCATTGTCTCACTCGGATCCTGTGCATTTCCATTTCCAAATAATAATGTAGAATGTTTACTTCCACAAAACCATTATAGGGATTCTAACTGGGAATGCACTGAATCTATAGAGCAATTTGGGAAAAACTGACATTTTTACAACATTGAGTTTTTCAAACTGTGAGTATACAGCATCTCTCCATTCATTTAGGTACAGAATCACTGATTTTTTTTTATTTTAAAGGATATATTCTCTCTGAGTTTCACTCCCTCCCTTACTCCCTTTTCCAGGAACTAATCAAAAGATTGGGGGCCCCTTCTTCCTCACCTGACTTGGGGTCACCAGGCTTTCCATTGGCCATGGGGGGAGGGCCCAGAAGGCTGGGTGGTCCTAAGAGTAGACATGAAAACATGGTCATCAGAATGGACTAAAGGACTGATGATCCTGTTCTTATTATGGTTTTCTTCTATTACTCATTTCTTAATCCAACCAGTAAAGCCAGGTATATTCTTAAGGGTGTTAAGAATTCTCACCCCATCTATCTGCCCTTTCCTTCGCAAAGCGTTTTCAGGGTTTGCCAAAAGTGGAGACTCAGTCAAGGGGGATAACGCGGGAAGGTTACCTACAACTCCTTCCTTTCCATTGTTGTTATCCAGATCATCTCAGAGATACCAGAGATAATCCAATCCCTCTCTTTAACTGCCGGCCAATCAGATAGCTTCCCTTCCCTCCCCACCACCCCCTCGCCCTGCCCGGGAGTAGTTTTAGAGAAGACTGCACTTTCACATTCCCTGTGAAAGTATGGTCACAAATTGTCATCCCAGTCAACGAAATCTGCAACCTCTCTACGCCCCCTCTCCCCTGCCATTCTGCGGCTGCGCACACGAGTTCTTTATCTTCTCCCCTGCCTTCTTTAGAAAGCTTTAGGGGCCAGATTGAAGTTGAGGGTTCAAGTAAGAGAACTCTTTCAGAGCTCCATCCCGGACAGCCCCCACCTCCGCCCCAACGCGTGCGCCCTTCCTCCTTCCGTTAGAGCCCCCTCCCCCGCACCTTTTCAGCCCCTAACCCCTCGTCCTGACCGGCTGACAGGCATGTGCACACCCCTCCCGGGCTCCTCACCAATGGGACTCCCATCCTCCTCATCTCCAGTCTCTTCCCGCTCTGGCAGTTGGGGCTGCTGCGGCGGCGGCTGCTGCTGCTGATTCTGCTTCTTTCGTTTCGGCATCGTGGTTGCGGCAATGGCTGCAGCGGGATTTGGAGGGCAGTGAGGAAGGGGCACGCTGGGATTCTGTTTCCGCTTCCGGGGGGGCGGTGGACAGTGAGGTTGAGGCTCCCGCCATTTCACTTCCGGAAGGCTGCAGGGGGCTTTTGTGCGGCCGCATTCTCACACCAGCTGCCTCCCTCAGTCTCTGCCAGGCGTGGCGGCAATCTCAAACCTTCCCTCTGCTGCGTTCCTATAAAAGCTTAAAAAGAAAATTTCTTTCTTCTCTCACCGAAAAAAACCCACAACCGGTTCTTCACAGTGTGCCATAGAGTGGATAGGCTCTCGGGCCAGAAGGCCTGAGAAGAGAGGGCTGTCGCATCCTAAGATCGCCACATCCGGTACCCGGTTACTATGGCAACTGCTGCAGGCACAACTTCGTGCCCTCTGACCTCCCTCCAAAAGTGCCTCTCCCACCTGGATGTCTCTCCTCTCCGGCGCTTACCCTTATCTGTAAACCTGCTCCTTATCATCGTTCCCACAAGGAATTTGGGTCCCAGCGGGGCGGGACCCGGGACTTTTCAGACCACCATCCGTCGCTCAAGACCTCTGACCTTGCCCCCAGTGTAGCCCAGCAACTTGGCTTCAATCCCGGGACACGCAGTCTCCGCTTTCCACTAAGGTCACACCCGGCGGTTGCTAAAGTAGCTTCTGCGTGTCCACACCCCCTCTCCCCCAGGTGGTAGGACCCGCCCTCCGCTCCACCGCCCCCCTCCAGGTGAGTGGTAGCTTCTCCCCGGCGCGCAAGGTAGTGATGACACGCGTCCCCCCTCCTCCGAGCGGGAGTTGGTAGCGTCCGTGACGAAGTTAGCCCGATCCTCCCACGCGCGCCTCCTTCCTCGCCGCCGCTGCGCCCTCTGGATGCTACTGGCTCTTACGTGCGGGTAGCCCACCCGCATCATCCTCGCGCCTCGTTCCTAGAGGAAAGTGACTGTATTTCCCCTCGTCCGCCTTCCACCCCGGCCGCCTGGGCGAATCGGCCGGGCCCGCCCGCTGACGTCACCTCAGAGCCCCGCCCCCTCAAGGGTCCCGGGCCCTTGCGGCGGGGGCTGCCCCGGGGGGGAGTCAGTTGAGGCGGCGGGAGCTCGGCGGAGGGCGGGCCAGGTGACTGGTCCGGGCCATGCCGAGGAAGAAGCCCTTCAGCGTGAAGCAGAAGAAGAAGCAGTTGCAGGACAAGCGGGAGCGGAAGCGAGGTCAGTGCGGGAGCGAGAGGAGGGGGCGGGGCTCCGGCTCCCGCACATCTGGAAGGAGGGGTGTGCCCGCCGCACCTCTGGGGGGCGTAGGAGGGGGTGGTGGCCTCGCGCCGACGCGCGCGGGCGACCACGGAGGGGATTTCCTCACCCCAGCCTCACTAAATCTGGAAGGAGTGGGGAAGGATGGAGAGTTGGGGGAGGGGAATCTCTCCAGCTCGAACGGGGCGCCATCCCCGCAGATCCCTGGAGGAGGAGTGACTCCCCCCACGCACATCCGGGAGGGTCGTGGCAGGGTGGCTGGGAGGACCGGGCCTCAAAAGAAGTGGGGTAGGGTGAGGGGGAGCCAGGCCGGCCGAAGAGGGGGTCTTAAGGCCCCTGAGAGCCGGCCAGCACTGGCGTCACCAGCCAGCTCCTCCCCGCAGGGCTTCAAGATGGGCTGCGATCCAGTTCCAACAGCCGCAGCGGGAGCCGGGAGCGGCGGGAGGAGCAGACCGACACCTCAGACGGGGAGTCTGTGACCCATCACATCCGCAGGCTCAATCAGCAGCCTTCCCAGGGGCTGGGCCCGCGAGGCTATGCCCCAAATCGGTGAGAGTGGGCGGGGGTCGCTGGCCCGGGCTTCCCCGCCTACGCGGAAGTCAGAGCGTTGGGGGAAAGCAGGCTGCTGCTGGTGGAGGCTTGAAACTGGAGGTGGTGGGGCCGGGATGCCCCGGATCTCCGCGGGCCGCCGGGCTCACCGGAGCGGGCTGCAGTCTTCCCTTCCGGAGGGGCTGGAGACAGTTTGGCTTATAGAAAAGCGAGGCTTAGGGGAAGGGCTAATGTTACGTGAAAGAGGGACTTGGGGGAGGGCCGACTCAGAGAGATTTGAACAACTCCGGAGAGAAAGCTTTGCGAAGTTGTCTGCCCAAGAGGAGAGAAGATTGGAGTTTGTGGCCGCAGGATTGTGATGGATGCCGTGGTCTCTGTCCCGTTAGATACCGGCTGCATTTTGAGCGAGAGAGCCGGGAGGAGGTGGAGAGGAGAAAGAGAGCGGCCCGGGAGCAAGTACTGCAACCAGTCAGCGCTGAGGTGCTGGAGCTGGACATCCGGGAGGTTTATCAGCCTGGGTCAGGTGAGTAAGAGCTCAACATCTGGCCGTTTGGGACCGGCAGTGGGCTGAGGGAGGGAGTTTGGAAGAGGAAGAGCTGACTGTCAGGAAGGAGGGGTCTGGGAAGCACCCTTGAGTCCTGAAACTATCCTCATAGTTACTGGGACTTTTTCTTGATTTCCCAGTTCTGGACTTTCCGCGACGTCCTCCTTGGAGTTATGAGATGTCCAAGGAGCAACTAATGAGCCAGGAGGAGCGGAGCTTCCAGGAGTATCTTGGGAAGATTCATGGGGCTTACAGCTCTGAGAAACTCAGCTACTTTGAGCATAATCTGGAGGTGAGAATGGAGTAGGGACAGGAGTGGGGCCTAGTGACCCAGGCTCAAATGGGTCTAGGATCAGGCAGGAGAGGGACTCAGGTTCTCTTCTTGCGACCTTGTCTTTTCAGACATGGAGGCAGCTGTGGCGAGTGTTAGAGATGTCTGACATCGTCCTGCTTATCACTGATATCCGACATCCAGTGAGTACTGGGGATGAAAGTACAAGGGGGTGGAGGGAGGAGGATTCTTGTGGGCTAAAGGGCAGAGGCAGGAGCTGGGAGACAGAGAGGTGTGCGCTTTCCTTTCCAGTCTCCCCTGCCCCGTGCTGATGCCGCAGTCAGGAGCTCAGTCCTTTATTCATCCGTACCACAGCCTGGCACTCCTCCCCTGGCCAAGTGACTATCCTCTCTTTTACTTCCTTTGATGAAAAACTACATATTCTGTTTCCCAGCCCACCAGAGCTAGACCAATAGGAAGTCCAAGTATGGAGCTCCAGGAGCTTCTCCGAAGGCAGCTGGGGTATCCCCCTGCCCTGCCACATCAGTCACCACAGGACTCAGCCTTACCTGGAATGCTAGGGTGTGGTTCAGGCTCTGGACTCTGCTGCCAGACGGCCCTTGTGTGAATCCTGTCTGCCGCTTCACTGTTGTCCTCCAGTGGGAGAAAGGGAGGTCTGTGGGGACATTTAGGTTGGATGTCCTTAATGACGTGGATGCACACACTCCTACACATATACTCACAAACACATACATGTGTGCATTCACACAATCGCATACACAGCCACACATGCTCAACATGCAAATATACACATATGTGCATAGACACATGTATGCATGTGTACATATGTAGGCAGTTGTGTACACACAAAAATAGATAGTAATTTCTACCCCAGCTGCCATCCCTGTCCTGCTTCCAGCCTTTACCCCAGTGTGCTATGTGTCATTATTTCCTTATCTTGTTTTCAGCTCATTTCCATCCCTAATCAGGACCTGTAGGAAGCCCCGCAGAGACACGTGCACAGGTGTTACTTATCCCTGCATTGTCTTCCTAGTTCAGTTTGGCTGATTTACCTTTCTTCCCCAGAATCTGCTCCCACCAGGGTCGTGTCTCTGAGCTGTGCCTGGTGAGTGGGGAACTGGAGGCAGAACTCTGGGTTGACCTCTCATTGCTGCATCCTGTTACCACCCCTCTCCCAGGTTGTGAATTTCCCACCAGCACTTTATGAGTACGTGACTGGAGAACTTGGGCTGGCTCTGGTGCTGGTCCTAAACAAGGTGGATCTGGCCCCGCCGGCTCTCGTGGTTGCCTGGAAGCATTATTTCCACCAACACTATCCCCAGCTCCACATCGTCCTTTTCACCTCTTTCCCTCGGGACCCCCGTACCCCACAGGACCCTAGTAGTGGTGAGTAGGCTATGAGGAGGGCAACATGGGAGAGGTGGGTGTCAGGGGGTAAAGAGGAGCACAGAGAGGCTTGTTGACAAGGGGTGCCTGATTTTACGCCTATGGGTGGTGGGACCGATGGGGTGCTAACCTTTTTGTGCCCTCTGATCTCAGTCTTGAAGAAGAGTCGGAGGCGGGGGAGAGGATGGACTCGGGCCCTGGGGCCAGAGCAGTTGCTGAGAGCCTGTGAAGCCATCACTGCAGGGAAAGGTATGTGTCCCTTGGAGGGAGTGTAGGAGGCCATGGGGGAGACCCAAGGCCCGGAGTCCTTTTGCTCACCTTCCCCTCTATTACAAATACAGGCAAGAGACCAGAGGGAGGGATGGAGGAGGGAGCAGACAGACTGACCGGTGGGACAAGGAAGGCAGCAGGTGGGCAGGAACTCCAGTGGTTACTGCCTTCAGTCTTTTCAGTACTTTTCAGAAACTCAGGGAAATGCACATGATTGCACAGTGGGGTCAAGTGAAGGCTGGGAGAGTCAGCTGTTGTGCAGGTTGGCACTACCCAACTCCAGAGGGCGCCAGTTACATCAGCTGTGCAGTGCGTAGTCTGTGCCCTCACATGGTGGCCCTGGGGAGAACCTTCTTCCTCTTCTTCCCTGAGCAGTGGACTTGAGCAGCTGGCGGGAGAAGATTGCCCGGGATGTGGCTGGGGCCACCTGGGGTAATGGCTCCGGGGAGGAGGAGGAAGAGGAGGACGGGCCAGCAGTCCTGGTGGAGCAGCAGACTGACTCAGCGATGGAGCCAACCGGCCCGACCCGGGAGCGCTACAAGGATGGGGTGGTGACCATCGGCTGTGTGGGTAAGGGAGCATGGCCCAGGCGTGACGGCCTCCTCGGAGGTACAGAGTTTTGATATTTGGAAAAGAGGGAAGGTGATCAGGTCTCATTCGGCTCCAGGGTCTCTGAGGGCAGAGGAGGCCATGGGCTGTAGTGGAACGGTCATGGCACGCCTGAATTAAATTCCGCCTCTTCTCAGCTGTTTCTAATCTTGAGCAAGTTATGAGTCTTAGTTGCTTTGTCTTAGTCTGAGATACTTAGTCTGAGTCTTCGTTGCTTTGATTTTAAAAATGAGAACACTGATACCCAATGAAAAGAGTGGATGTGAGGAGTGAAGGGAGTAGTGTAGAGAGAGCCTAACAAAGCCTAGACAGATAGTGATAACAGTAATAAAAATAGATGTCAACATTTAACGCTTAGATGATGCTTACCGTGTACTGGGCACTGTTCTGAGTGATTTGTATATATTAACTGTTTCAATTGTAGTAATTAGTCGTGGTGGAGTGATCATTAAATCATAGTGGGAACTTAGCAAGTATTCATTCCTTCTGGGTCTTAACCCTTTAAATCTGTTGTCAAGGAGAATCTTCCCTTAGTTGAGAGTGTTGTCTCTGCTCTTGGTCGGGGAGAAAGGAATGTATGATTAGAACCTAGGCCTCCTTTTCATTTTGGGTGGGAGAGGTGAAAAATGACTTTGGCAAAGTTGTAGTATCTGAGGTGACATTGGAACCAAAAAAGGCCCAACCCTGAAGAAATTAGGGGGAGCAGAGTGGCTGGACCCCTTGGAAACGCTCCTGGCTTATCTTTCGGTCTCCTTTTTGTCTTGGGGAAAACCTGCCTGCCTGCTGACAGATTGCTCCCTTTCCAGTCATTTCGCCCTGGCTTTCCCTCCCCGGACTTTTGATCCCGGCTTTCCCTCTTGGGGGGCCATGTTTCTCCTCTCAGGAGGCTCTGCACTGACCTGTCTGTGTTTAGGGTGATGTGATAGGGAGAGCGTGTGCTATGGCACAGGCAGCCCTGAGCTTGGAGCTCCCTCCCACTCTCATCCGTTTGTCCATTCAACAGATGTTTACTGGCACCAGGTGCCAGGTGCTGTTCTAGGCCGTGAAAATGGCAGAAAAGTCCCTACCCTCACAGAGCTTGTTTTCTTGTGAGTAGATTGATTTGTGATCTGAAATCATATTATTTAGGGGCAATGAAGGAAATAAAGTAATGAAGGAGACAGAGAGTGACTGGAAAGGAGGGGTCCTCAGGGGAAGGCTCCTGAGAAGAGCCCGAGATGCTGAGATGAACTGGCTGTTAGGAGATGTGGGGAAAGTTCAAGGGTCAGTCAGTGAGAGGGGCTTGAGGAAGGGATGAGGTTGGTGATTGTGGGACGAGCCAGAGCGCCCAGGGCACTGGGGTGTGGGAACAGGAAAGAGATCAGGAATGAGGCCAGAAAGGTCGCCAGGGACCACATCGTGTCAAGTCCTGTGGCTTTTTGGGTTTTATTCCAAGTCTGATGAGAAGCCATTGGTGAGTTTTGAGCAGGGGAGTGACAGGGTCTGATTTCCTTTTGTAGATGTTTACTTTAGCTGCCAAGTAGAGAATAAATGGTGGGGGGTGGGCAAGAAAGGAAGCAGAGAGCGTGCAGTCAGAGGCTATTCCAGTAGTCTGAGGCGAAATGAGAGCTGCTCCGAGCAGAGTGGTAGAGGTGGAGGTGGTGGGACGGGGTCAGGAACAGGATGTCTCTACCTTTAAAAGGTAGAGAAAATGAGACTGCAGATGGGTTGCACTTGGGGCCTAGAGAAACTGAGTAATAGAAAGGGAGTTCCAGGTTGTTGTACTGGGAATACTGAGATAGAAAGATTGGGAGAGGAGCAGGTTTGGAGGGGCTGGGGGGCGGAGGGGAATTAGGATTTGAAGTTGAGATTCTTTTTAAATTTCCCGAGTGGAGATGTGGAATCAGTAGTGAGCAGAGGAGCCGGGAGCTTGGGGGACAGGACTGCAGATTTGAATTTGGGTGTGGTTATAAATTTGGGGAGCCATTGGTGGATATAAGTGGTATTTAAAGGCATGGACTGGATGAGTTGGGGAGAGGAGGCAGGTGGAAAGAGGAAGCCAAGCCAGCAATTAGAGGTTGGGCAAAGGAGGAGGAAACCAAGAGGCTGTCCCAGAAGTCAAATGAAAACAGTGTTTGGAGAGCAAAGGAGGGCCCAGTTGTGTCCCATGTTGCTGAAGGTTGAGTGAGATGAGCACAGAGACTTGCTCAGCGGGCTTGGCAGTGTGTGGATCAGTGGTTTCAGTGGACTGGAGGAGAGAAAGCCAGGTAAGGGTAGACCAATGAGATAACAGGCACCAACATGGCAGAACCTCACATAACATTGTACGAGAAAGGAACCAGACACCACAGCATCCATCCTGCACAATTTTATTTGTGTAAAGTTGAAAAGCTGCAAAATTGCATGGCATCGTTCAGAGATAACACAGGTCATAAACCTCAAAAGAAACATAAGGAGTGGAATCGCTTACAGCTCAGGATAAGGCTTGCATGTGCAGAGGGAGAGGGTTAGGATCCAGAAGGACCAATGGGGCCTCTGAGGAAGTGTGTCACACTCTGTGCCCAGGGCGAGTGATATGGGGCTCATCAGGCACACTTATGTTTCATGCATTTTTGTGTATGTTATAGTTTATGGACACAAAGAAGATGGCAGGAAGTGGTGACAAAAAGTAGATTTTTTCAGGAGTTTCGTTATAAAGGGAACAGAGAAAGGGAGCTGGTGGGGGTTGTCAAAGGCGGGTGGTTTACTCCCTCCCTCCTTCGAGAGGAGAGACTTCAGTGGGTGTAAGCAGAGCGCAGTCAGCACAGTGGTGACTTTGCCAGCCCCAGTCAGCTGCCCAGGAGCAGGTGCTGAATGGGCAGAGTTGAATTTACAGGGTTGGGTTTTGGCAGCTGAGTAAGCTGGAGGGGAGAGGTGGGACCAGGAAGTTCAGTGTCTGTGAAAGGGACTGGCTGTAGAGCTGGATAGTGGAGTCTAAGTTGGGTAAGAAGGGGAGTGAGGACATGAGTTGGGTGTTGAGTAGTGTTCCCATGCTAGAGGCAGGGTCAAGGAATTATTGGGATGGAGGAACCAGAATAAGTGAGCTGGAAAGATGGGATGTCAGGGCAGAGAGAGAGGTGCTTGCAGTTGAGATTTTGGAGGTATGAAGTGACACGGTCCAGGGTGTGACCATGGGAGTGGGTATCGGAGGTGGGTGGAGGAAATGACCTTTGGAAGTGAGATGCTGGCACAGAGAGGCCAGAGTGCAGAAGAGATCAGTGGAGATGCTGAACCCGGCCAGAATGAAGGGGGTGGTTATGAAGGGAGCGGCAGTGAGCCCCAGGGCTTGCAGTCTTCTCCTTGGAGAAGTTACGATAATCGTGAGATGCGTGTCTCACTTGGCACTTAGTCTGCTGCAGGCACTGAACCACGCAGTTGTGTTTGTTTCTCATTTAATCCTGACCGCTCTGAGGCTGGAGGTCTCTGCGCTGGTAAAATGAGGAAATAGGCTGAGAAAGTTAAGTCAGTTGCCGTGAGGTCACAGAGCTGGTAAGTGGAGAGGCCAGGATTCAATCCTGGCAGTGCACAGCATGATTTGTAACTTGCAGTGTTGTACCGCTTCCTTAATTCCTGAGCCTTAGTTCCCCTTTCATGGATAGCTATAGCGCCACAGAGTAAGGATCTGTCAGATGTTAATGTTCCTTGCCTTCCTCAGGTTTCCCCAACGTGGGAAAGTCCTCGCTGATCAATGGGCTGGTGGGGCGGAAGGTCGTGAGTGTCTCCAGAACCCCGGGCCACACTCGATACTTTCAGACCTACTTTCTCACCCCCTCCGTGAAGCTCTGTGACTGCCCGGGCCTCATCTTCCCCTCCCTTCTGCCCAGGCAGTTGCAGGTAGGAGGGCAGAGGGGGCAGAGAGGGAGGGAAGGCAGGGGATTTCGGAAGGTGCTTAGTGCTCTTGTTTCCTCTCAGATTCTGGCGGGGATCTACCCCATCGCCCAAATCCAGGAGCCATACACCGCCGTGGGCTATCTAGCCTCCCGGATCCCTGTGCAGGTCCTGCTCCACCTGCGCCACCCCGAGGCCGAGGACCCCTCCGCAGAACACCCTTGGTGTGCCTGGGACATCTGTGAAGGTAGGGTCTGTGTGCCTGGCTTCTCCCCTCGCCCCATCTCCTCTCCTCTTCTCAGAGGTCCTGCCGTCGATGGAGCAGCTGGCCACTCATTCCTAGATTTCTGTCTCAGGGCCAGCAAGATCTCTGGCCTGGAATGTTCTGGGGAAAATTAGAAGGACTCTGTTATGGGAGTAGGGTAATGGTGACCGGGCCTGGTTAACAGGCTTCCCTCTCCATTATCGTTTTTTCCTTCCAGCCTGGGCCGAGAAACGTGGTTACAAGACAGCCAGGGCGGCCCGGAACGATGTGTACAGAGCAGCCAATAGCCTCCTGCGGCTGGCGCTGGACGGCCGCCTCAGCCTGTGTTTTCATCCCCCCGGCTACACTGAACAGAAAGGTCAGCCAGCCAGTGCGCTCCCCCAGCCCCTGCTATAGTGTTGGCAAAAGGGGGTGGGTTTTGTGGCCACCCAGCAAGGATTCGGGAATCTGCACCCTCAGCCAGCGCTGTGGTACTGAGCGCCTCTGAGACGATTTCCTGATCTGCAAGACCAGGGTGATAGTCGTCCCCCGGCACAGTGGTGGTAAAGATTGGCGTTAATGTGTACAGAGCTTCTGTTCAGTGCTCAGTGCATGAGTTGCATGAATGAATGAGTGAATGCCAGGAGCTATAAAAATTGTTGTTCTTAGTTTTGGCATCTCGCCATCTTTCTCTGGCTTTAGTTCCTTATTCAAAACTCTCCTCCATTCTCTTTCTTGTTTTGGTTCCCCAGGCACCTGGGAGTCGCATCCGGAGACCCTGGAGCTGGTGGTTTTGCAGGGCAGGGTGGGGCCGGCAGGTGACGAGGAAGAGGAGGAAGAGGAAGAGCTGAGCAGCTCCTGTGAGGAGGAGGGAGAGGAGGACCGGGATGCGGATGAGGAGGGGGAAGGGGATGAGGACACCCCAACCTCAGCTCCAGGGTCCAGCCTGGCCGCGCGAAACCCTTACGCCCTGCTGGGCGAGGACGAGTGCTGAGTCTCTGCCCTGCGCCATCTTCCCCACCCACTTATCTTTGCTTTTGGACTGACCTGGGGGTCTCTCCCTCTGCCACCCCAATTGTGAATAAAGATTGTCTGCTTTGTAGCTCCTTCCCCAGATGGACTGAGGTGAGAGCGGCTGTTTCAGGCTGACAGCTGTGGGAGGCGCTCTCCTTTCGCCCTTTTTGTGTGCACCCTCTTTGTGAAGGAGAAGTTCTCCTGGGAGTTAATTCAGGCCCAAACGGCTGCCATGTTTGCAGACCTCCTGTGCTCACTCTCCCACTTGCACTTTAGGAATGCCATTATCCACATGGAAGGGGAGGTCACTTCAGACTTGAGGCCTGGTGGAAATCCAGCCCCTTTTGGAGTTTGTGCCGTTCCCTCTCCGATTTGTGCAGCAGCCTTGTGCGCCCCCTGCTGCCAGACCTGGGTTATACCAGGAGCTTCTGAGAGAAGAAGCAGTAAGAGAAGGCATCACGAGCTGATGTCTTTAAGTGAGATTTTTACAGGATTTATTCAAATTCAGCAAATATTTATTGAGGGCTGACTGTGCGTCTTAACCTATGCTAAGCACTGAGCATATAAAGATGCACAAACAGGGCCTGACCTGAATTTGCAGCCTGGTCGTGATCAAGACCCCATTCTCAGGCACCCAAGTTTTTGGATTAGGAAGGGTGTGTGATGTTCTCCAAATCCTCGGGGCTTGTACAGTATAATTCTAGGACTTCCTGTGCATAGGAATTTTTAGTTAAGACTAAACGCTTGTGAGAATGTTGATTCAACCTATATGAGTAGAGTCTTAATTGCTGACAGACAAGTAGCGTGCACGTTTATGATTTGAGCAGAACAGTCCTTTAAGTACAGCGTTAAGTTTGATTATTTCAAAGCCCGTACACACTGAAGTGTGTGAGATTCATAGGGATGGCACAGAACCAGCTTCCTGAATCCCGTTTACCCTGGTTTGGGATGGAGCCGAGGTGAGCTGGTGTCATCTGCATGTCAGTAGAGATCAGCTCTCTTGTGAGTCAGGGCATCTTCATCCTGCTGTCTTTCTCCCTTGTTCGGCAATCAGCTGGACTCCTGGGTTTAATTTTTGGAGAAAAGGCAGAATGAGTTTTGATTTATTGGCTGCCACAGTGTTCTCTGGGTTGGGTGGTAGCAAAAAGTGTTTGACAGGTTGACCATTAGATGTCAGGGTGAGGAGAAGACGGCGTACCAGATTCCTTGTCTTCACTGTAAAGCATCCTATTCAGCTTCTGGGTCTCTGGGCGTTTCTGTGATGCCGGCAGTGACCCTGTCAACCCAGGAGCAAAAGAAGCTGAGGTGTCTGGACCACGTTCCCTCAAGCAACCTCCTCCATTGGTCCCAGTGATAACACAAGTCCTGGAGTTTGCACTCCAGTGCAAAGTTTAAATACTACCAGCAGGTAAATGTGCTAAAAGGTTGCCCAAAATGTGGTGTAAGCGAGAAAAAGTCCCAGTTGAGAGAAAAACCCACCTGTCTCCCACCTTGGGCTCCTTAGCCTCGGGCTGGGTGTTCTGATGGAAGAAAGGCCCCAGCTCGGCTGCCTCTGAGGGTTCCTGATGTTCAGGGAAGGTCAGGGGACTCTGCTGCTGGAGGTGGGGCGGGGACATTGGAGTCATGTCAAAAAGCAGAGAAAAAGAAGAAAAATCAGAATGCTCTTTGTACCCCACTTCCTCCTCTGTGCTGCTTCTCTTCCCTGTACCTTATGCTGTCACATGAGTCTCACCAGGGGTATTTGGGAGGGTGGGGGGTGGGGATGAGGAGTTGAGACCTGAGTTGAGGAGGGGGGATTTTTATGCTGCCGACCTGGAAGGAGGCAACTGTAACATCCCCAAGGGCTAGACTGTAAGTGATTTTTCCCAGGCCCGTCAGTGACTGATGGGTCTGCGGAAAGTATCCCTGAGGGAAGAACTATCTTAGCAACAAACAGACCGGGAGGAGGAGGGTAAATAATACCCAACACCAGTGCCTGAGGCTGGGGTTGGAGCTGCCTAGAAGCTCCCCTCCATGCTGAGATGCCTGGAACCCCAGTCCTCACACCCCTCCCGCCTGGGTCACGTCCACGGTGGGGATACTTGACCATGGAGGTTGGGCTCTGGCAGTTCCCACAGCTTCTGGCCGGTCTCTTGGAGAGAAAGCAGTGCTTCTCTCATTCATGCTGAAATTTCATTTAGACATGGAACCCACTTCCTTCCAAGCTTCCCTTTTTCCAGACTTACTTCTAGTCCTGCTTCTTAAGGTAGCTGTGTCTGGTCCAGAGAAGTTCAATGATGTGGGCCTCTGTTTCTTCATTGCTTATAATCATTGATACAATCAACAAAAATTGTTTGAAAACAGTATGTGTCAGACATGCTGAATTCTGGGCCAAAACATTGAATAAAGCATAGACCCTACCTCAAGGAGTAGAACAGCCAGACACTAATAATAATCTAATAGTACAATTCTATAGCACTATGTAAATTATAAAAGAATTAGTTTACATCTAACCACTGAGCTGTTGTAAGTCAGCTGGATAGAACTATAGTCGCCCCAAGGATTCATTCATTCATTCACCCACCAGACATTTGTTGAGCAATTACTATCTGCCTGTCACTGCCACATCGTAAGCGATATAGAAATAGTCATTTGTGGAGCTCAAAATTTATTGGCGAATGGAAACAATTAAATAGATAATTACCAAAAAAGTGTGATAAGTGTTGTGAGAAGGGTAGTAAAGGGTCCCATAGGATAGTGGTGGCTCCATATAGGAGGGGCCTTGGGGTGCTGACCAGGAAGGAGTGAGGACAGGGCTGGAAGCTGTGTTTGTGTAGCAAGTTATTTAAGACCAAAAAAATTTACTAGTATGTAGTAAAGAGTTGCTATGGGAACAGTTGACAGGGGCAACTAAGCCAGGCTTGGTGAGTCAGAGGAAGCTTCCTGGAGGAACAGACCTTCAAGCTGAGGCCCGAAGACTGAACGGGAGTTAGCCAGGCAGTGAGAGGGGAAGAGCGTTCCAGAGGGGACAGCAAAGGTCAGGGAAGCACATGACAACTTTGGAAGACTGGAATTGTTCAGCATGGCTGGGGCAGAGGGTGCAAGAGAGGAGTGAGGAAGGGTGAAGCTGGAGAGGTGGGCTCAGCCATGCTAAAGATGCACGCCTTATCCAGAGGAACACTGACGAACTTAAGGCCTAAGACTATGAGATTTGTGCCTTAGAAAGACCATGCTGGTTGCAGTGTGGAGACCGGTTTGGAAAGGGGAGAGATCAGAAACTTTTTCAACGATCCCAGGGGAAGAGAATGGACACCAGAATTAAGGTAGTGGCAGATGGAAGAAGAGAAATATTTTTTTTTTTAAGATTTTATTTTTCTTTCTTTTCCCCAAAGCCCCCCAGTACATAGTTGTATATATTTTAGTTGTGGGTCCTTCTAGTTGTGGTACGGGTGACGCCACCTCAGCCTGGCCTGATGAGCAGTGCTAGGTCCGTGCCCAGGATTCGAACTGGTGAAACCCTGGGCCACCAAAGCAGAGCGTGTGAACTGAACCACTTGGCCACGGGGCCAGCCCAGAGAAATAGTTTTATGGGATGCTTAGGAGGTAGAGTTGACAGGGTGTGGGGATTGTTTTGCTGTGGGGGGCAGTGGGGAGAGGGACACATCGAGTTTCTGACTTGGCAACTTTAAAGAAGTTGAAGTGGGTTGGAGCCATTTCCTGAGACAGGGTTTATGCAAGTGGAACTTCGGGGAAGAGAGGTTGTGGCTGCAGACAGAGATCTGGGCGTCCTCGACATATAGGTGGGAGGAGGGTAATTCAGATCGTCCATGGAAAGTGTGTAGCTGAGAAGAGAAGAGGGCTGAGGAAGAAAGTGAACATACCAAAGGGAGGGCAGGACAAGAGGAACCAGCGGACAGGATAAAACCTAGGAAAGTGTGGTGTGGTGAAAGCCAAGGGCAGAAGGAAGGACGGGCGCAGTGTGGCCTGCTGCCGCCCAGTGATGGTATGAAGATGGCATGAAGAATGAAGAGTGCCCACTGGATTTGGCAACAAGGAGCCTTGGTGATCTTGGTGGGAGCAGTTGTATCGGACAGGTGAGATCAGAAGCCCCGCATGTCGGGGACTGAGGAATACTTTGGAGGAAAGAAGTGGAAGTAGTGGAGGAAAGGATATAATTTTCAAGAAGTTCGGTTGTGTTTGCAAGAGAAAAACAGAGGGAGCAGAATATATGGACTTGAGGCACTTTTTCAAGTTTTGAGCTTTTTCACATGATGTTTGGAGGAAGGATCGAGTGGAGGAGGAAAGGTTGAAAATGCAGGAAGGTGGAGATTAGGATAAACAAGCTCTGGACAGTAGGCGGGGTGGCGCTGAGATTCCCCGTGCAGAGATTACTCTCTCGGGCGGGAGCCGGGTTGGCTTCTGTCGTAAGGGGAGGAAACAGCGCTGACGTTCAGCCGGTTTGCACTGCTACGGCTCAACCAGTTGTTCAAACACTTCTGTACCAATTAGTAAGCAGTTTAAGAGTAACTGCAAAAAGCAGTTAAAATAATTAATAGAATGAATTCTAATATGAAAATTCAAGTTCAGAGTTGGCAACAGCCATCGGTGAATGAGCTTTTCGCTGCACCTGAGATGCGTTGCAGCGCCGCCTGCTGGCCTGGCAGCGTCACTGCAGGCTGAGAGGCAGCTTTGCACCGTTACGAAGCATTCTTTAAAATTGCCCGTTTAAATGATCTTATAATTAGACGGAGTTGCTACTGCTTCTAACTAGTTTAACTTCTACTTTGATTTTGTTGCGAGTACATAGCCACTTTTGTGTCAGCAGTAAGTTGCAGTGTTTTAATATTTACACATTTAAGAATTTTAAATACAGTATTAAAGCCAGACTTGAATAAAGAGACAGCCAAGTTTGGATATGTTTCTTAATGTGCCTTTGGAGGTATCATAAATAGAATCTTTTTATTTCTCAGGAGAACAAAGAAGAAATAATATTAATATGCTGCAGCCTGGAATGTCTTCTGTTACTATGTAAAAATCAGAACAATGTGGAAATTCTTTCCAACTTTTTTTTGAAAATTGTCTAACACACAGAAAAACTGGGGAAAAAAAGGACAATAAACACCGAAACACGGAACAGAAATGTTCAACAAATCCCAACATTTTGAAATATTTGCTTTGCTAGTGTCCATCTTATCTATCCACCCATTTATCTGTCTACTTCTCTCTTCTTTTTTTCCCTGAACCATTTGAAAGCAAGTCGCAGACATCAGGACAATTCATCCCCAAATCTTCAGTATATATTTTACACAACTGCGATAGAAATATCACATCTAATGAGTCAATAATTCCTAACATCATCTAACATTAGTCCATATTCAAGCTTTCCCAATTTAAATTTTTTTTTATAGCGTTTAAAAAAACTCAACAGGATCCAGTGAAGCTCCACACATTGCTTTGTAGCTGTGTCCTCCTCGCTCCCCTTTTCTTTTTAATCCAGAACAATCCAGTCTTTTTTTCTGCATGGAACTGACTCTTTGAAGAGACTAGGCCAGTTGTCTTACAGAATGTTCTACATTCTGGGTTTGTCTTGTTGTTTCTGTGGTGTTGTTTAACTTGTTCCTCTATCTCCCTGTATTTTGTTCTTTTCAATTTTTTTTTGATATTTCACCATACTATTTGCTTTTAAAAAGTAGTCTTGAAATCAATGGTGTACGAAAACAAAAACCTAAATTTTTTTTTGTAACTTACAAAAACTCTTTATACAAATTGAAAAAGTTGAACAAGTATTTTCCAAAAGCTTGTGTGTTTTGAGTTTCAAATCTTGTTCTTTTTTTAATTGAGGTATAACTGACATAAGTATAATTCAATATTTGTATATATCACAAAATAATCACCACAATAAGTCTAATTAACGTCCATCACCATACATAATTACAGAATTTTTTTTCTTGTGATGAGAACTTTTAAGATCTACTTTCCTAGCGACTTTCATATGCAGTACAGAATTATTAACTATAGTGACCATGCTGTACGTTACACCCCCATGACTTATATTTATTTATTTATCGAGGTCATAATAGTTTATAACATTGTGAAATTTCAGTTGTACATTGTTATTTGTCAGTCGCCATATAAATGTGCCCCTTAACCCCTTGTGCCTGCATCCAACCCCCTTTCCCCTGGTAACCACTAAACTGTTCTTTTTGTCTGTGTGTTTTATCTCCCACATATGAGTGAAATAATATGGTGTTTGTCTTTCTCCATCTGGCTTATTTCACTTAACATAATACCCTCAAGTTCCATCCACGTTGCTGCGAATGGGACAATTTTGTCTTTTTTTATGGCTGAGTAGTATTCCATTGTACGTATATACCACCTCTTCTTTATCCAATCATCAGTTGATGCACCCCTGGGTTGCTTCCATGTCTTGGCTATTGTGAATAGTGCTGCAATGAACATATGGGTGAATAAGTCTCTTTGCATTGTTGATTTCAAGTTCTTTGGATAAATACCCAGGAGTGGGATAGATGAGTCATATGGTATTTCTATTTTTAATTTTTTAAGAAATCTCCAAACTGTTTTCCACAATGACTGCACCAGTTTGCATTCCCACCAGCAGTGTATGAGGGTTTCCTTTTCTCCACAACCTCTCCAACATTCATTATTTTTTGCCTTGGTGATTATAGCCATTCTAATGGGTGTAAGGTGATACCTAAGTGTAGTTTTGATTTGCATTTCCCTGATGATTCGTGATGTTGAACATCTTTTCATGTGCCTATTGGCCATCTGCATATCTTCTTTGGGCAAATGTCTGTTCATATCTTCTGCCCACTTTTTGATCAGGTTGTTTGCTTTTTTTGTTGTTCAGTTGTGTGAGTTCTGTATATATTATGGAGATTAACTCCTTGTCAGATATATGATTTGCAAATATTTTCTCCCAGTTGGTGGGTTGTCTTTTTGCCTTGCAGAAGCTCTTTAGTCTGATTAAGTCCCACTTGTTTATTTTTTCTTTTGTTTCCCTTGTCCGAGTAGACATGGTATTCAAAAAGATTCTTTTAAGACCTATGTCAAAGAGTGTACTGCCTATATTTTATTCTGGAAGTTTTATGGTTTCAGTTCTTACTTTCAAGTCTTTGATCCATTTTGAGTTAATTTTTATGTATGGTGTAAGATAATGGTCTACTTTCATTCTCTTGCACGTGGCTGTCCTGTTTTCCTGGCACAATTTATTAAGAAGACTTTCCTTTCTCCATTGTATGTTCTTAGCTCCTTTGTTGAAGATTAGCTGTCTGTAGATGCGTGTTTTTATTTCTGGGCTTTCAGTTCTGTTCCATTGACCTGTGTGCCTGTGTTTGTACCAGTACCATGCTGTTTTGATTACTATAGCTTTATAGTATATTTTGAAGTCAGGAATTGTGATGCCTCCAGCTTTGTTCTTTTTTTCAAGATTTCTTTAGCTATTTGGAGTCTTTTGTTGCCTCATATGAATTTTAGGATTCTTTGTTCCACTTCAGTGAAGAATGTCATTGGGATTCTGAGTGGTATTGCATTTAAGCTGTAGATTGCTTTAGGTAGTATGGACATTTTAACTATGTTTATTCTTCCAATCCATGTGCGTGGAATATCTTTCCATTTCTTTATGTCATTATCAGTTTATTTCAGTAATGTCTTATAGTTTTTTTTTGTATGGGTCTGTCACCTCCTTGGTTAGATTTATTCCTAGGTATTTTATTTTTATTTATTTTTATTTTATTTTTTCCTTTTTCTCCCCAAAGCCCTCCGGTACATAGTTGTATATTCTTCGTTGTGCGTCTTTCTAGTTGTGGCATGTGGGATGCTGCCTCAGCGTGGTTTGATGAGTAGTGCCATGTCTGCGCCCAGGATTCGAACCAAAGAAACACTGGGCCGCCTGCAGCAGAGTGCACAAACTTAACCACTCGGCCACGGGGCCAGCCCCTAGATATTTTATTCTTTTTGTTGCAATTTTAAATGGAATTGTATCCTTGAGTTCTCTTTCTGTTAGTTCATTATTGGAGTATAGAAATGCAACTGATTTTTGTAAATTGATTTTGTACCCTGCAACTTTGCTGTAGTTGTTGATTATTTCTAATAGTTTTCTGATGATTTCTTCAGGGTTTTCTATATATAAAATCGGGTCGTCTGCAAACAGTGAGAGTTTCACTTCTTCATTGCCTATTTGGATTTCTTTTATTTCTTTTTCTTGCCTAATTCTTCTGGCCAAAACTTCCAGTGCTATGTTGAACAAGAGTGGTATGAGTGGGCACCCTTGTCTCCTTGTCTTGTTCCTGTTCTCAGAGGGATGGCTTTCAGTTTTTCCCCATTGAGTATGATGTTGGCTGTGGATTTGTCATATATGGCCTTCATTATGTTGAAGTACCTTCTTCTATACCCATTTTATTGAGAGTTTTTATCATAAACAGATGTTGGATCTTATGCTTTCTCTGCATCTATTCAGGTGATCATGTGGTTTTTATTCCTTCTTTTGTTAACGTGGTATATCACAATGATTGATTCTGGATGTTGAACCATCTCTGTGTCCCTGATATAAGTCCCCCTTGCTCATGGTGTATTGCTGTATTTGGTTTGCCAATATTTTGTTGAGAATTTTTGCATCTATGTTCATCAGTGATATTGGCCTGTAATTTTCCTTCTTTGTGTTGTCCTTGTCTGACTTTGGTATCAGGATGGTGTTGGCCTCGTAGAATGTATTAGGAAGTGCTCCATCTTCTTCAATTGTTTTGGAATAGTTTGAGAAGGACAGGTAATAAATCTTCTTTGAATGTTTGGTAGAATTCTCCAGAGAAGCCATCTGGTCCTGGACTTTTATTTGGGGGGAGGTTTTTGATTGCTGTTTCAATCTCTTTACTTGTGATTGGTCTATTCAGATTTTCTATTTCTTCTTCTTCTTCTTTTTTTTGGGGGGGAAGATTAGCCCTGAGCTAACTGCTGACAATCCTCCTCTTTTTGCTGAGGAAGACTGGCCCCGAGCTAACATCCATGCCCATCTTCCTCTACTTTATACGTGGGATGCCCACCACAGCATGGCTTGCCAAGCGGTGCCATGTCCGCACCTGGGATCCGAACCGGTGAACCCTGGGCCTCCGAAGCGGAATGTGCGCACTTAAGCACTGTGCCACCCGGCCGGCCCCTCTATTTCTTCCTAATTCAGTTTTGGGAGATTGTAAGAGTCTAAGAATTTATCCATTTCTTCTAGACTGTCCAATTTGTTGGCATACAGTTTTTCATAGTATTCTCTCATAATCTTTTGTATTTCTGTGGCATCCATTCTAATTTCTCCTCTTTCATTTCTAATTTTAAAGATTTTATTTTTCCTTTTTCTCCCCAAAACCCCCTGGTACATAGTTGTATATTTTAGTTGTGGGTCCTCCTAGTTGTGGCATGTGGGACGCCGCCTCAGCATGGCCTGATGAGCAGTGCCACATCCGAGTCCAAGATCCGAACCAGCGAAACCCCAGGCAGCCAAAGCGGAGCCCGCGAACCTAATCACTCGGCCACGGGGCTGGCCCCTCTAATTTTATTTATTTGAGCCTTCTCTCTTTTTTTCTTAGTGAGTCTGCCTAAGAGTTTGTCAGTTGGTTTATCTTCTCAAAGAGTTAGCTCTTTGTTTCATTGACCCTTTCTATCATCTTTTTTGTTTCAATTTCATTCATTTCTGCTCTAATTTTTATTTCCCTCCTTCTGCTGAGTTTGATCTTTGTTCTTCTTTTTCTAGTTCTGTTTAAGTAGTAGTTTAAGATGTAGTTTAAGATTACTTATTTGAGATTTTTCTTCTTTGTTAACGTGAGCCTGTATTGCTACAAATTTCCCTCTTATGATGGCTTTTGCCATATCCCATATGAGTTGGTATGGTGTGTTTTCATTTTCATTTGTCTCCAGATATTTTTTTATTTCTCCTTTAATTTCTCCATTGGTTGTTCAGTAGCATGTTATTTAGTTTCCACATCTTTGTCCCTTTAACAGCTTTTTTTTTTTTTTGTAGTTGATTTCTAATTTCATAGCATTATGGTCAGAAAAGATGGTAGATATGATTTGTCTTCTTTTTGTAAATATTTTATTTTTCCTTTTTTCTCCCCAAAGCCCCCCGATACATAGTTGTGTATTTTTAGTTGTGGGTCCTTCCAGTTGTGGCATGTGGGATGCTGCCTCAGCATGGCTTGATGAGCAGTGCCATGTCGGTGTTCAGGATTCGAACTGGCGAAACCCTGGGCTGCCAAAGCTGAGCACGTGAACTTAACCACTCGGCCACAGGGCTGCCCCCGATTTCAATCTTCTTAATCTTGTTGAGGCTTACCTTGTTTCCCACCATATGATCTATTCTTGTGAGTGTTCCATGCACACTTGAGAACAATATATATTCTGCTGTTTTTGGATAGAGTCTTCTTTTTATAGCTATAAAGTCTGTCTGGTCTAGTTTTTTGTTTAATTCCATTATTTCCTTGTTGATTTTTGTTTGGAAGATCTATCCATTGATGTAAGTGAGGTGTTGAGGTCCTCTAATATTATTGTGTTGTTATTAATATCTCCTTTTAGGTTTGTTAATGGTTGCTTTATGTACTTTGGGGCTCCTGCGTTGGGTGCATAAATATTTATGTGTTATGTCTTTGTCTCTTTTTACCTGTTTTACCTTGAAGTCTACTTTGTCTGATATGAGTATGGCAACACTTGCTTTCCTTTGTTTGCCATTAGCTTGGAGTATCATCTTCTACCCCTTCACTCTTGTGGCAATGAACTCCCTTAGCTTTTCTTTATCTGGGAACGTTTTTATTTCTCCATCATATCTGAAGGATATTTTCACTGGATAGAATATTCTTGGCTGAAAGTTTTTGTCTTTCAGAATTTTGAACATATTATTATTCCATTCTCTCCTAGCTATGTTTCTGCTGAGAAGTCCCCTGAAAGTCAGATAGGGGTTCATTTTTAAGCTGTTTTCGTCTGCTTTGCTTCCCTTAATATTTTTTCTTTATCACTGACTTTTGCCAGCTTTACTACCATATACCTTGGAGGAGGTCTCTTACGTTGATATAGTTGGGAAATCTATTGACCTCTTTCACTTGTATTTCCAGCTCCTTCTCCAGGTTTGGGAAGTTCTCAGCTATTATTTCCTTGAACAAGCTTTCTGGTCTTCTCCCTCTAGAATACCTATTATCCTTATGTTGCATTTCCTAATTGAGTTGGACATTTCTTGGTGAATTTCTTCATTTCTTTTTAATCTTAGTTCTCTCTCCTCATCCATCTGAAGTGTTCCTAGATTTCTGTCCTCTAAATTGCTAATTTGGTCCTCCATAATATCAGCTTCATTGTTTAGGGAGTCCAGATTTTTCTTTATCTCATTTGTTGTATTTTTCATCTCCAACAGTTCTGATTGGTTCTTCTTTATAGTTTCAATCTGTTTTGTGAAGAAGTTCCTGTTTTCCTTGAACTGTCTTTATTTTCTTGTAACTCATTGAGTTATTTTTTTTATGATAGCTATTTTGAATTCTCTGTCATTTAGATTATAAATTTCTGTGCCTTCAGGATTGATTTCTGTATACTTGTTGTTTTCTTTCTCATCTGGAGATTTAATATATTTTTTTTCATCCTGCTTGAAGGGGTAGATTTCTGCCTCTGCATGGTGATAGTATTTGTTCACAGCTTCCACCTGCTGCCACTGGGTGGGAGTCAGGAGCTGTGTATTCTGAGCCTGCCATTGATCGCTCCTAAGTCCAGCCGCTGACTACTTTTCAGTCTGTGTGCTCTTTGGCAGACTGTTGAGCTGGTGTGCCCTGCTGAGGGGGGAGGGTGCTTTCTTTCACCCATGTGGTCCCCCTAGCCTCTGGCTGCTTTTCTGTCTGTGTGCGCTCTGGCTAACTGCTGAGCTGGTTGTGGGGTGGGGGCGGCATTTTTGCAACTTTTAAAATTAGATTCTAGTTACCCAATTTTGGAACTAATGCTTCAAAAATGCCATATACTTCACATTGCTTTACATCAGAAGGCATATAGTATGAGGTCATCCCATAGCTAGTGAAGCTAAAGATACTCACTTGATTCAGATGGACACTGTCAGATCTGTTCCCTAAAGGTACAGTTTACCCTTTGCAATTAGTAAGTCATCTGCATGGTTCTTTGACACTGTGTGAATATTCTAAAAATAACCTTTCACCTAATAATTGGCATCCATAGTGATCCTTGCCTGAATGAGTTATCTCATCAGGGGTTACAAAAAGGTGCTTTTCTACTTCTCTCGTTCCTACATTTATTAGGAGGTAGTTACCTGGAGAGTTAACTGGGAAACTAGGTTTCCTTCTAGAAAGGCATGGTAAATGCTTATTTCCCCTTAATTACCAATTTTCAGTGTAAGGTGGTGGTATAATATTAATCTACAAAGGTAGAAAATTAATCTTTTTCTTTTTTTAAACTATAGATCTGGGTTTGTATCCATTCAGTATTTTACAATCAATTACAGTCATTATTCTTTTTTTGCTCAAACTGTACTGAATGTGTCCAGTGGGAGCCCTTTTAAGCTGAATCTAGTTGTCCTTTTGACATACCCTCAAAGTTGTCTGTGAGCACTATTCTTGCTTTTGGCCCAACAAGATGTCCCAGGCTCAGTTTTTACTTTCCCAAGCTCCTGACATGGAATCAGCCATTTCTCCAGGGAGCACTGGTTCTTTTGGTGAGGAACAGTATAGAAAGCACTGCTTAGGTGCCGAGAGAGCTCACTGCTCTGGAGGTATCACTGCTTTAAGACATTTTCAGTGTTTAGAAAAATCTTGAATTCATATTGATATTTCCAAATCAATTTTAATTCTAGTTTCCTCCCTTAACTTCTTGATTTTGAATTTTATATCTTTTATCAGGATAATTAAAAATATTGGTTCATAATAACCCTGACATATTGACCTATTTGCTTCATCCTAAAATATACATAAAATAGTTTCAAAATTGCAATATTTACTACTACTAACAATAAAATTAATGAATGAAATTTAGTATTTATTTGCTTTTCTTTTAGTCTTTAGAATAGTTACCATGAAGGATGTACAAAGTACTGAATTCAGAAGTCACCTGAGATGATTATTTTCTCTAATAGTTACCTTAAAATTTGCTAAATAAACGTGTTCATTTGCTTTAGTTTTCAATTTTAGACTTTGATTTTTTCTTTTTAAATTAATTTCATTTTTAATATGTAAAATATTTACAATGTTCCAAAGGTAAAAATGAGATTAAAAAAGATGCACTGAGACAAGTTTTTTATCCTATCCTCCCCATCCATTTCTTTCTCCCCCCTTTAAGTAACCATTATTATTGGTTTCTGTTTTATTCCTCCACAGTTTCTTTTTACAAAAATAAACACACATGCATGAATATTCTTAGTCCCCTTTCTTACACAAAGAGTAGCATTGTATAGATATATCTTTTCACCTTGCTTTTGTCATTTAACCATATATGCTGAGGATTACTCCATATTAGTATACATATACAGATGTTATTCATTCCTTTTATAGCTGTGTAGCATTCCATTGTTTATTCAGATGCACCATAGTTTATTCAAACAGTCTCCTACTGATGGAGAGAGTGTCATTTCCAATGTTTTGTTATGACAAATAATGTCAAAATGAATACTCTCATGCGTATGTTTCACATTTGTGGAAATGCAAATGGAGAATAGATTATTAGAACTGGAATTTCTGAGTCAAAGGGTAAATATAGAGGTAATTTTGTTAGATGGTGCTAAATTCTACCCCAGAGGGATTTTAGTAAACATTTTGTCCTCTCATCAGCAGTTTAATAGTGAACCTGTTTCTCTGCAGCCTTACTAACAGGCTGTTTTGACAACTTTTGGCACTTTTTTCAATCTGATTGATGAGAAATTTATCCCAGTGTAGCTTTAATTTTATTTTATTATGAATGCAATTAAGCATGTTTTCATATAAACAAAGGCCATTTGCTTTGCCTCTTCTGTGAACTCTCCATTGATCTCTTTTGCTCAGTTTCCTTTTTTTTGGTGTGTGTGTGTGTCTTCTGGGTTTTTAAGAACTGTGGTAGGGAGATAAGCTATTTATCTATGATATGTTACACATATTTGTAATTTGTCTTTTAATTTGGTTTGTGGTTCTTGTGTTTTGGGTTTTTTTTCCTGAGGAAGATTGGACCTGAGCTAACATCTGTTCCAATCTTCCTCTATTTTGCATGTGGGTATCTGCCACAGCATGGCCACTGACAAGTGGTATAGGTCCAGGCCCAGGAACTGAACCCAGGCCACCAAAGCAGAGTGTGCCAAACTTAACCACTCGGCCATGGGGCTGGCCCAAGGTTTATGTTTTTTATAACAAAAATATTTTTTATTTTTATACAATCAGCTTTGTTAATCTTTTCTTTTATTACTTCTGTATTCTGAATCATAATTAGAAAAGCCTTCCCAATCCCAAGGTTATAAAGGAATTAACCAGTGAGATCTTTTAGTACTTGCATGGTGTCATTATTTGTATTTAAATTTCTGATCTTGGGTTTTATTCTGGTGTGTGGTATGAAGTATGGCTTTAATTTTTTTTTAAAGGTTTTATTTTTCCTTTTTCTCCCCAAAGCCCCCTGGTACATAGTTGTATATTTTTAGTTGTGGGTCCTTCTCTTGTGGCATATGGGATACCACCTCAGCATGGCCTGGTGATTGGTGCCATGTCTGCACCCAAGATTCGAACTGGTGAAACCCTGGGACACTGAAGCAGAGTGTGCGAACTTAACCACTTGGCTACAGGGCTGACCCCAGAATGGCTTTAATTTTATCTTCTCCAAGAAGGCTGTCTAGTTGTTCTAATACTATTAACAAAAAAGCCTATCATTCCCCCAGGGATTTGAGATGCCACTTTATCACATACCAAATTTTCATGTTTACTTGATCCTATTTCTTAATATCGTATTTTCCCCCAAGAAATCCATTTGTCTATTCATTTGCTAATATCATACTCTCTTAATCGTGAAGGATTCATATAATTTAAATATTTGCTCAAGTTACCCTACCTTCAGTGTTCTTCCTTTTCATACATCCTTGCTTGTTTAATTTTCTATATGAGCTTTATAGTAAAACTGAATAACTTCAGGAAAAAGCTATGGGGACACATTAAATTTATAAATTAACTTGGACAAATTGACATATTTGTGATGTTGATTCTCTCTATTCAAATAGAATGTCTTTTGATATTATGTAAGAAGTGGTGCTAAATATGACAAATAATTTTTTTTTTTGAGGAAGATTAACCCTGAGCTGACTGCTGCCAATCCTCCTCTTTTTGCTGAGGAAGACTGGCCCTGAGCTAACATCTAGCCTGTCTTCCTCTACTTTATATGTAAAACACCTACCACAGCATGGCGTGCCAAGCAGTGCCATGTCCGCACCTGGGATCTGAACTGGCAAACCCTGGGCTGCCGAAGCGGAATGTGTGCACTTAACCACTGCACCACTGGGCTAGCCCTGTAATTTTTGTTTTTAAATGAAAAGCAATTTGAGCATCCAAAAAGAATAATGGGTACTATTGCTAATGATGTAAATGTTGGATACAAATTGTACTCAAAGGCTGTTTGATAAAAGTTCAAAATGCTAAACAATGTTAACAGAATGGAATTCATGTTCTGTTAAGATTAGTGTTCCGAATATAGAAAACTTGTAGACAACAATGAAGAAAATATGAAATTAACATCATTAAATACTTTCAGTTATTTGAAATAATAAAATCTTCCCAAATTTGTATTAACATTTATTAATAAGACAAATGAAAAATATTTAGGCAGTACCATTAGATTTTTTGGGTTGTATTCATACACAGTTACTTCTATATGTGTTACAGACTTTACAGAACATTACTTTAAAAATTTTACCCAGAGAGTGACATCAGCATCATGGTTAAGTGAGCTCTCCCAGTGATCTCTTCCCTCCATGATACAATGAAAAAGACATTTATCCTCCAGCAGAGGACATCCACACAACACAAAAGACCAACACAATCATACATGGGAGGGTGGAGAGGCTGGAGTCCCCCTTGGAGGAGGTGGAATGGGGTAAGAGAAAACTTCGCTCCCTCCCCAAAAGACTGTGATCTGGGACTGTGCAGTCTCCAAGATGGAAGGAAAAGGGGAGGGGATGCCCATTTGCAGGAACATCAAAGTTCCCCAAGGTCCTTTTCAGCCTAGGGGAAAGCTCCCTACCCAGGTGAAAGCTATCACAGGGGTGACTTCATCAAGCCAATACCACAGGAGAGCAGATATCGAGGGTAGAGTAAGAAAACCCCAAGAGCACAATGAAGAAAGCACCCCTCCCCCTCCCCACCTAGCACCAGCTCCAGCACCTGGGATCCTGGCAGAAGTCAGAGGGCTCAGAAAATGCAGTTCTTGACCCCCACCCAGTGGTAAGCAGTAAGTGTGACCAAATAATACCATGATGTGAAAGAACAATGCCACACCCTCTAGCAGAATAAAAAATTATATTACATCTCCAGACCAGAGAGAAAATGACAAGTACCCAGAAATCAGTCCTGAAGACACAGAAATATGTAATCTAAATGACAGAGACTTCAAAATAGCTATCATCAAAAAACTCAATGAGTTACAAAAAAATGTAGAGAAACAATTCAACGAGTTCAGGAGCTACTTCACAAAAGAGATTGAAACTATAAAGAAGAACGAATCAGAAATATTAGAGATGAAAGACACAATCGATGAGATAAAACAAAATTTGGATTCTCTGAATGTTTGAGCAACATCATAGTGGAGTGAATCAGCATAATCGAGGATAGACGTATTGAAATGCTCCAGACAGAGGAGTAGAGAGAACTAAGACTAAAAAGAAATGAAGAAAATCTCTGAGAAATATCCAACTCAATTAGGAAATGCAACATAAGAATTATAGATATTCAAGACAGAGAAGAGAAGGAGAATGGAAGAGAAAGCTTGTTCAAAGTAATAATAGCAGAGAACTTCCCAAACCTGGGGAAGGAGATGGAAATCCGCATGAAAGAGCCTATCAGATCTTCTAAATATGCCAATGTAAAAAGACCTACTGTAAGGCATATAGTAGTGAAACTGTCAAAAGTCAATGACAAAGAAAAAATACTAAGGGCAGCAAGGCAGAAGAAAATAACCTACAAAGAAACCTCTATCAGACTTTCAGCAGATTTCTCTGCAGAAAACTTACAGGCTAGGAAAGACTGGAATGACATATTCAAATCTTTGAAGGACAAAAACTTTCAGCCAAGAATACTCTATTCAGTGAAAATAGCCTTCAGATATGATGGAGAAATAACAACTTTCCCAGATAAGCCAAAGCTAAGGGAGTTTGTAGGCACAAGACCTCCCCTACAGAGGATCCTCAAGAAGGCCTTCATACCTGAAAAAAAAATGGAGAAAGGGGTTACAAGGCATGGAATAAGGAGATAAATAGGTAGAAAGAATCAGAAAATTGTAGCTGTACATCAGAACAGGTTAGCAAATACTCAAGTATAACATTAAAGATAAAGGGGAGGAAAACACCAAAAACAAAGATAATCTTGTCATTTTAACCACAAACTCACAACACAAGATGGAATAAGGTGTGAGAAAAACAAGATAGGAGGGGAAGGGAAGAAGGACTGAACTGGTTTAGTCTAAGGAAAGAAGAGGCCATCAGAAAATGGACTATCTTATCTACAAGATTTTGCATACAAACCTCATGGTAACCACTAAACAAAAAAGCAGAACAGAGACACAAATAAATAAGGAGAAAACAAAGAAACCCAACATAAAAAACTATATAACTGAATTGGTTTGTGTTTTTTTTGTTTTTTGTTTTTTGTTGTTTTTTGAGGAAGGCTAGCTCTAAGCTAACATCTGCTGCCAATCCTCCTCTTTTTTGCTGAGGAAGACTGGTCCTGAGCTAACATCTGTGCCCATCTTCCTCTATTTTACATGTGAGACACCTATCACAGCATGGCTTGCCAAGTGGCGCCATGTCTGCACCTGGGATCTGAACAGGCGAAACCTGGGCTGCTGAAGCAGAGCACGTGAACTTAACCACTGTGCCACCAGGCTGGTTTCCACATAACTGAATTGGTAGACCAAAACACACAGGACGAGAAACAAAGGAAATGCAGGAGAACCGGAAAACAAGTGATAAAATGGCAGCATTAAGCTCTCATATGTCAATAATCACCCTAAATGTAAATGGATTGAATTCTACAATAAAAAGACACAGAGTGGCAAGATGGATTAAAGAACAAGACCCAACAATATGCTGCCTCCAGGAAATGCACTTCAGCTCCAATGACAAACACAGGCTCAGAGTGAAGGGATGGAAGATGATACTCCAAGCTAATGGCAAACAAAAGAGAGCTGGTGTTGCAATACTTGTATCAAAGTAGACTTCAAGACAAGACAGGCAAAGAGCAACAAAGAGGGGCAGTATATAATGATGAAAGGGACACTCCATCAAGAAGAAACAACACTTATAAATATCTATGCACCCAACACAGGAGAACCAAAGTTCATAAAGCAACTATTAACAAACCTAAAAGAAGAAATCAATAATAATACAATAGTAGTAGAGGACTTCAACACTCCACTTGCATCAATGGATACATCACTCAGACAGAAAATCCACAAGGAAACAGTGGAGTTCAATGAAAAGCTAAACCAGTTGAACTTAATGGACATATATAGAACACTCAATCCAAAACCAGCAGAATACACAGTCTTCTCAAGGGTGCATGGAACATTCTCAAGGATAGACCATATGTTGGGAAACAAGGCAAGCCTCTACAAATTTAAGAAGATTGAAATAAAACACGCATCTTTTCCAATCATAATGGTATGAAGCTAGAAATTAATTACAAGAAAAAAGCTGAGAAAGGGACAAAGATGTGGAGACTAAACAACATGCTGTTGAACAACCAATGGATCATTGAAGAAATTAAAGGAGAAATAAAAAAATATCTGGAGACACATGAAAATGAAAACAAAACATACCAACTCACTTGAGATGCAGCAAAAGTGGTACCAAGAGGGAAATTCATCACAATACAGGCTCACCATAACAAACAAGAAAAATCCCAAATAAGACGTCAAACTATACCTAACTGAATCAGGAAAAGAAGAACAAACAAAGCCCAAAGTCAGCAGAAGGAGAGAAATAATAAAAATCAGAGCAGAAATAAATGCTATTAAAACAAAAAAGGCAGTAGAAAGGATCAATGAAACAAAGAGCTGATTCTTTGAGAAGATAAAAAAATTGACAAACCCCTAGGCAAACTTACAAAGATGAAAAAAGAGAAAGCTCAGATAAATAAAATTAGAAATGAAAGAGGAGAAATAACAACAGATATCACAGAAATACAATGGATTATAAGAGAATACTATGAAAAGCTATATGCCAACAAAATGGACAATCTAGAGGAAATGGAACAAATTCTTAGACTCTTACAACCTCCCAAAGCTGCATCAAGAAGAAATAGACAATCTGAATAGACCAATCACAAGTAAAGAGATTGAAACAGTAATCAAAAAATCAAAGCCCAAGACCAGATGGCTTCCCTGGAAAATTCTACCAAACGTTCAGAGAGGATTTGATAGCTGTCCTTCTCAAGCTATTCCAAAAAATTAGGGAAGACGCTTTCTAACATATTTTACAAGGCCAACATCACTTTGATACCAAAGCCTGACAAGGACAACACAAAAAGGAAAACTACAGGCCAATATCAATGATGAAAAGAGATGCAAAAATCCTCAACAAAATATTGGCAACTCAAATACAGAAATACATCAAAAAGATCATACATTATGATCAAGTTGGATTTATACCAGGGACACAGGGATGGTTCAACATCTGCAAATCAATCAATGTGATATACCACATTAAAAAAATGAGGAATAAAAACCACATGATCCTCTCATCAGACACACAGAAAGCATTTGACAAGATCCAATAGCCATTTATGATAAAAACTCATAACAAAATGGGGATAGAAGGAAATTACCTCAACATAATAAAGGCCAGATATGACAAACCCCGAGCCAACATCATACTCAATGGGCAAAAACTGAACGCCCACTATCATCACTCTTATTCAACATAGTACTGAAGGTTTTGGCCAGAGCAATTAGGCAAGAGAAAGGAATAAAAGGGATCCAAAGTGTGGGTGAAGAAGTGAAACTCTTGCTGTTTGCAGACAATGTGACCCTATATATAGAAAACCCTAAAGAATCCATTGGAAAAGTATTAGAAATAATTGACAACTACAATAAAGTTGCAGGGTACAAAATCAACTTACAAAAATCAGTTGCATTTCTATACTCTAATAACAAACATACAGAAAGAGAACTCAAGAATATAATTCCATTTACAATCGCAACAAAAAGAATAAAATATCCAGGAGTAAATTTAACCAAGGAGGGGAAGGACTTATCCAATGAAAACTATAAGACATTATTAGAAGAAATAGATGATGACATAAAGAAATGGAAAGAGATTCCATTCACATGGATTGGAAGAATAAACACAGTTAAAGTGTCCATACTACCCAAAGCAATCTACAGATTCAATGCAATCCCAATCAGAATCCAAATGGCATTCTTCACGGAAATACAACAAAGAATCCTAAAATTCATATGGGGCAACTGAAGACCCCAAACTGCTAAGGCAATCCTGAGAAAAAAGAACAAAGCTGGAAGCATCACAATCTCTGACTTCAAAATATACTACAAAGCCATAGTGATCAAAACAGCATGGTACTGGTATAAAAACAGGCACACAGATCAATGGAACAGAACTGAAAGCCCAGAAATAAAACTGTACATCTGTGGACAGCTAATCTTCAACAAGGTGCCAAGAACATACAATGGAGAAAAGACAATCTCTTCAACAAAGGGTGTTGGGAAATCTGGACAATCATTTGCAAAAGAATGAAAGTAGACCATTATCTCACGCCATATACAAAAATAAACTCAAAATGGATCAAAGACTTGAAGATAAGCCCTGAAACCATAAAAATCCTGGAAGATAATATAGATAGTACACTCTTTGGCATCGAACTTAAAGGGATCTTTTTGAATACCATGTCTTCTCAGACAAGGGAAACAAAAGAAAAAATAAACAAGTGGAACTTCATCAGACTAAAGAGCTTCCACAAAGCAAAGAAACTAGGATCAAAACAAAAAGACAACCCACCAATTGGGAGAAAATATTTGCAAATCATATATTTGACAAGAGGTTAATCTTCATAATATATAAGGAACTCACACAACTGAGCAACAAAAAAACAAACAGCCTGATCAAAAAATGGGCAGAGGATATGAACAGACATTTTTCTAAAGAAGATATACAGATCTCCAATAAGCACATGAGAAGATGGTCAACATCACTAATCATCAAGGAAATGCAAATCAAAACTACACTAAGATACCACCTTACACCTGTTAAAATGGCTGTAATCACCAAGACTGAAAATAACAAATTTTGGAGAGGGTGTGGAGAAAAGGGAACCCTCATACCCTGCTGGTGGAAATGCAGACTGGTGCAGCCACTATGGAAAACAGTATGGAGACTCCTCAAAAAACTAAAAATAGAAATACTATATGATCCAGCTATCCCACTACTGGGTATCTACCCAAACAACTTGAAATCAACAATTCAAAGTAACATATGCACCCCTATGTTCATTGCAGCACTATTCACAATACCCAAGACATGGAAGCAACCCAAGTGCCCATCGACCAAGTATTGGATAAAGAAGACGTGGTATATATATACAATGGAATATTACTCAGCCATAAAAAGACAAAATCATCCCATTTGCAACAACATGGATGGACCTGGAGGGAATTATGTTAAGTGAAATAAGCCAGACTGAGAAAGACAAACACCAGATGATTTCACTCATATGTGGAAGATAAACACCTGGACAAAGAAAACAGTTCGGCGGTTACTAGGGGAAGGGGGGTGGGAGGTGGGCACAGGGGGTGAAGGGGAGCACTTATATGGTGATAGAGAAGAAATAATGGCATCTGAAGTTTCACAATAATGTAAACTATTATCAACTCAATAAAAAATAATTTTCCCCGGGCATTATTATTTTGTATTTATCTATATATTAACCCTGTCCAGCACCTTCATTTCTTCCTGTGGTTCTGTGCTTCTAGCTGGGATAATTTTCCTCCAGTCTGAAGAGCCTCCTCCAGTGCTTCTTATAGTGCTGGTGCGCAGCTGATGAACTCCCTCAGTTTTTGTTCGTCTGAACACATCTTTCTTTTATCTTCATTTTTTGAAGGCTGTTCTTGAGAAATACAGAATTCTAAGTTGGAGATTTTTGTTTCAGCACTTTAAAGCTGTCATCACAATGTCTTCTGGCATTCACAGTTTCTGTTGAAAAATCAGGCATCAGTCTTATTGTTGCTTATTTGAACGCAGTGTGCATTCTTCTCTGGTTACTTTCTTTTCCCGCGAGGAAGAATTCCTCAGGCCCCGCCCCTCACTGCGGTCCCCTGGGACTCTCAGGGGCCCCAGAGTTCTCAGGACCCCTCCCGCCACCACCTCCCAGTGCTTCTTTGTTTCCAAAAGCGCCTTCCTGTCTCCCTCGTCTGTCCCTGAGCCTGGGGCTGGGGTAGGCGAGGCCGCGGGGACTGACCGTTTTACAGCGAAGAAGCGGGTCCAGAAATTCCACAACTCCCCTGCGGTCGCGGCCTGGTACCCTTCTCCCTCCCTCCCCGGGCGCAGCCTCCATTGCCGCCGTCAGTCCCCTTGGGCCTGCGAGGGGCAGTCCTGAGTGAGGGGGCTCTTGGGGGCAGACTGAAAGTCTCTGAGGACAGAAGAAGAGGTTTCCCGGGTTGGCAGAAGCGCGTGCGTTTGTAGAAGTTCTGCTTTTAAGCAAATGAAGATCGAGGAGGCTGTAGGACCAGGGTTGGAACCCAGGGGAGCAGGCTGGGGGCCTGCTGTCCCCCCGCCCTTCCCCACCCCTACCCCGTCCCACGGCAGGGCTCCCAGCCCCCACCCCCTGTACATACTTTTTAAAACATGTTTTTAGCCAGTGAGATATTGAAGTATAAGCTTCCTTTTACTTTGTGAACCAGCGGGACTGTGTCTGATGTCCCCTTCTGTTCCTGGGGCCGTGTAAGGCAGGACGGGGTGGGGGCCGAGGGTGGGCTGCATGCGTGCGAGCGTGTGGAGTGTGGGTTCGCGTTCCGAGGGGGCCCAGGCTCGGCTGTCTCCTTCCTTTCCACTCCCCACCACCGCCCTCCCGCCCCCCACGCCCGCTGCTCCCCCACCCCCGTCCTGGGGCTGCCTTGAAAGGTGTCCCCGGCTGCCTTGGCTAGTTGGCGAGCCCAGCTCTGAGAATAAGGTAGGTCCACTTCATTGTTAGCAGTCGTTTGTAGAATCTTCTCTCTAACCATCTCTCTCCTCGCCCAGAGCAAGCGGTTTTGTTTTGGGTTGTACTTATGAACTGGGAGGGCTCTTTTTTACTGCTCAACCCCACACTGGGTGTCACTTCACATTTTGTATTTTTGTCTTGGACCTTGTCCTCACCGCCTCTCGTCTCCTCCCTAGCTGACCGGCCGTTGGAGCCCAGCGGGCTCTCTCTCCAGAGACAGGGCGTTGCGGGGTGGGGGCCCGCCCGCACTGGACCCTTGGAACCTGACGGAGAGGCCTCCCTCCGACCAGCAGCTCTGCCAGCCTGCAGGGCTGGGTGCCTTCTGGCATCTGCTTGTTGCGGGGCTGGGGTGTCGGGTCGGGCTGGGGTCCTGGCGCTCCGCTGGGCTGCCCGGCCCTGGCCCTTTGGCCCCTAGCGGCCCGCGTGTGCGACGGAGTCAACATCTCCAGCTAAAGCACAAGCACCTTAGTCTCCTCTCTCCCGCCCCCGCGTCCTGACCTGGCCCCAGGGTGGATGCCAAAGCACAATATCCTGGTCTCTTGGGAAGTCGCCCGAGGCCAGGGAACTGGGGCCCCACCAGACCCCAAAAGGAAGTAGGATTCCCAGGCGCTCCCCTCCTTCCAGACCTCAGCGGGGGCCACTGTCTGGGACTGAGGTCTTCTCCCTCCCTACCCCCTTGTCTTGGGCAGGGCCCTGCCCAGCCGTTCCTGCCTGTCCTTGAGTGGGGCTTGCCCTCGACCCCCTCCTCCAAGGCCCGGCAGCACTGGGTCGGGTGGCAGAGCCCCTCATTTCAGGGATCCCAGGAGGTGCCCCTAGCTCCAGGACTGTGTGTTGGTTTCGGCGGGTGGGAGTTGGGGGGTGGGGAGAGGGGCTGGGCAGCGGTGCAGGGGAGGAAATTCCTCACTGGGAGAGCCAAAGACCGGGCTTGTGGCTTACCCCAGGAGCCACTCCTGCGCCTCTCCCACCCTGACCCCCCTCCTGGGTGGCCTGCTGCTTTTCCTTCTGCCCTGCCCTGATCTGAGCTGCACGGTCTCCCCACCCCGGAAGTCAGGAAGAAGCACGAATGGAGGATCACTGACCAATGCAAAAAAGACTGTGACGGTGCCCCTCCCCCGGCTGCTCACTCACCCGCACCTCTTCCACGCAGGACAGACTGCGCCTGTCCGCGTTGTGTGCTAACACCCTGCCCCCTGGCCCAAGCTCCCTCCCCGGCCGCAACGTGAGATTGCACATTAAGTACTCTAAGGAGCCGAGCTGCATTGGGAAATGTGAACCAGAGAGTATCAGTGATACTGATGAGGAGAATAAAGGGAGGTCTCTGTAACCAAAAAAAGGAAGAAAGAAATATTTTATTTTATCTAATTTATTTATTTTTGTGAGGAAGATTGCCCCTGAGCTAACATCTGTGCCATTCTTCTACTTTCTGTATGTGGGATGCAGCCACAGCATGGCTTGATAAGCTGTGTATAGGTGGGTGCTGGGATCCAGCTAGCAAACCCAGTGCCTAAGCGGAGCTTACAACTTGACCACCACACCAACGGGCTGGCCCCTCTGGTTACTTTTAAGGTTTTCTCTTTGTCTCATTTTCAACAATTTAACTAAGCTCTGTATAGGTGTGGTTGTTTTTGTATTTAGCCTGCTTAGAGTTTGCTAAGCTCTTAAATTTGTGAAAAACTTCTGCTTTGTGAAAGACGCTATTAAGAGGATGAAAAGCCAAGCCACAGCCTGGGGGAAATATGTACAAAACACACGTCTGATAAAGTACTGGTACCCAAAATATACAAAGAACTCTTAAAACTCAACCATAAGAAAACAAACAACCCAATTAAAACATAGGCCAAAAAAATCTAAACAGATACCTCACCAGAGATGGTAAACAGATATCAAATAAGCATATGAAAATATGCTCCACATCATATGCCATTAGGTAATTGCAAATTAAAACAATAATGAAATAGCCTTACTCATCTATTAGAATGGTTAAAATCCAAAACGCTAACAACACCAAATGCTGGTGAGGATGTGGAGCAACAGGAAGTTTCATTAATTGCTGGTGGGAATGCAAAATGGTGTAGCCACTTCGACAGTTTCTTAGAAAACCACACATATTCTTAGCATATTATCCAGCAATCACACTTCGTGGTGTTTACTCAAGTGAGTGGGAAATTTCTGTTCACTCAAAATCCTGCACATGAATGTTTATTCATAATTACCCAAACTTGGCAACAACTAAGATGTCCTTCAGTAAGTGAACGGATAAATAAGCTAAGGTACATCCAGGCAGTGGAATATTATTCAGTGATAAAGATAAATGAGCTATCAAGCTGTAAAAAAACATGGAGGAGAGCCGACCCTGGTGGTCTAGTGGTTAAGATTCGGTGCTCTCACTGCTCTGGTCTAGGTTCGTTTCCCTGGCATAGAAGCATAGCATCTGTCTGTCAGTTGTTATACTGTGGCAGCAGCTCACATAGAGAACTAGAAACTAACATCTAGGATATACAACCATGTGCTGAAGCTTTGAAAAAAAAACATGGAGGAAACTTAAATGCATGCTGGTAAGCGAAAGAAGCCCATCTGAAAACCATACACATTGTATGATTCCAACTATCTGCCATTCTGGAGAAGGCAACATTATGGAGACAGTAAAAAGATCAGTGGTTGCCAAGTGTTTGCAGGGAGGGAGAGAGGGATAATATATGTATTAAATATATTTGTTATATATGTGTATGCATTTGTTACCTCTCTATATATTTGTCACATATATATATTAGAGAGGTGGATATGTGTCATTATATATTTGTCAAAATCCATAAAATATACAACACCTAGAGTGAACCCTAATGTAAACTATGGACTTTAGTTAATAATAATGTATCAGTAAGGTAGCAAATATACTATACTAACGCAAGATGTTAATAATAGGGGAAACAAATGGGGGTGATAAGAGGGTGTATGGGATCTCTCTGTACTTTCAGCTCAATTTTTCTGTAAACCTAAAATTACTCTAAAGAGTAAAGTCTATGAATTAAAAAAAATGGTGGATAGTCTATACTGGACATCTACATTTGCCACTATTCAACCTTTTTGACCATGCTCTGTGCCCTGCCAGGCTACCCTTTTTGGACAGCGTGGATGGGCTCCCTTGCCCTCTGGCTTCTGGCTGTTTTCACACAATGGGAAACACCAGTTGGATTACGGGTCAAGAGGAGAGTGAGGTAGGGATATTTATTTCCCAGGGTTCCTTCTTGCTCGTCTGTGGGTTGGCAGTAGCCCACTCCTCTATTGAAGGCTACAGCTCTGGTTGGGTGCCCTCTCCTGCAGCCACAGCTTGCCTTCTCAGAGGACTAGCAGCTGCTCACTCCCTTTGCCCCTGCAGGCCCCTTCAGGCCTAGTATTCCTAGTGTTGCTAGTCCCAAAACGCTTCATTGTGCCCTCTTACTTTTCCTTAAAGCTGACACATCTATTCAAATAATCTCCTCATTAACTTGTACTCAATTATCTTGTTTGAGGGTGTCATCCATTTCGTGCTGTCCTGTGACTGACACATTCACTTTAATAGAAATTGTGAAAAGAGAATACTTAAATCCTGGGAAAGTAAAACATCTTTAGAGATTTTAATTTAATAAGATTCAAACAAGAAATGAGTACTTTCCTTGCTATAATACATATGTTTCAGTTATTAAAGCTGACAGGTAGCCTATACTGGAATTATGTGGATTACTGACTATACGAAAATAAATAAATAATACCATGGGTGAGAAGTTGAAGAGACTATAGAAATGACATATGACAAACCACTGGCAAGAAAACACAAGTGCCAATTTTAAACGAGAAATGGTTAGAATATAATAAATTACATGATACTGGATGGGAACTCAGTAAATATTTCTTAAATTAAGCTTAAAATTTTTTAGCACTTAAAAATTAAGTTAATTAATTTTAAATTGTGTAAAATATGCCTAAAAATTTACAACAAACTATCAGAAAGAGAAATTGAGAAAACAATCCCATTTACATTTACATCAAAAAGAATAAAATACGTATGAATCAATTTAACTGAGAAGGTGAAAGGCCTGCACACTGAGAACTATAAGGCACCGATGAAAGAAATTGAAGAAGACACAAACAAAGGGAAAGTTACTCCATGCTCATGGATTGGAAGAATCAATATTGTTAAAATGTCTGTACTACCTAAAGCAACCTACAGATTCAATGCAATCTCTATAGAAATTCCAATGGAATTTTTCACAGAAATAGAACAAACAATCCTAAGGTTTGTATGGACCACAAAAGACCCCAAAAAGCAGAGCAATCCTGAGAAAGAAGAACAAAGCTGGAGGCATCATACTCCCTGACTCCCAAACTATCTTACAAAGCTATAGTAATCAAAACAGTATGGTATAGCCATAAAAATAGACACATAGATCAATGGAACAGAATAGAGAGCCCAGAAAAAAACCCACACATATATGATTAACTTATGACAAAGGAGCCAAGAATATGCAATGGGGAAAGGACAGTCTCTTGAATAAATGGTGTTAGGAAAACTGCACAGCCACATGCAAATGAGTGAAACTGGACCACAATCTTACACCATACACAATAATTAATTCCAAGTGGATTAAAGACTTGAATGTAAGTTCTGAAACCATAACACTCCTAGAAGAAAACAGAGGCAATAAGCTCCTTGACCTTGGTCTTGGTGATGATTTTTTGGATATGACACCAAAAATAAAGGTAACAAAAGCAAAAATAAACAAGTGGGACTACATCAAACTAAAGAGCTTCTGCACAGCAAAGGAAATCATCAACTAAATGAAAAGATAACTGCTGAATGGGAGAAAATATTTGCAAAAAAAATATCAAAAAACCTGATAAGGAGTAAATATCCGAAATATATAAAGAACTCATACAACTCAATAGTGAAAAAACCCTCAAACAATGCAATTAAAAAATGGCCAGAAGATCTGAATAGATATTTTTCTAAAGAAGACATACAGATGGCCAACAGACACATGAGAAGCTCAATATCACTAATCATCAGGGAAATGCAAATCAAAATCTCAATGAGATATCACTTCACACCTGTTAGAATGGCTGTTATCAAAAAGACGAGAGGGGCTGGCCCTGGGGCCGAGTGGTTAAGTTCGTGGGCTCTGCTTTGGTGGCCCATGGTTTCACCCATTTGGATCCTGGGTGTGGACATGGCACCACTCATCAGGCCATGCTGAGGTGGTGTCCCACATGCCACAACTAGAAGGACCCACAACTAAAATATGCAACTTTGGGGGGCTGGCCCCGTGGCCAAGTGGTTAAGTTCATGCACTCCACTGCAGGCGGCCCAGTGTTGGTTCGAATCCTGGGTGCGGACATGGCACTGCTCATCAAACCACGCTGAGGCAGTGTCCCACATACCACAACTAGAAGGACCCACAACGAAGAATATACAACTATGTACTGGGGGGATTTGGGGAGAAAAAGGAAAAAAAAAATAAAATCTGTAAAAAAATAAAATAAAAAAATAAAATATGCAACTTTGTACTGGGGGGATTTGGGGAGAAAAGGCAGAAAAAAAAAGAAGATTGGCAACAGTTGTTAGCTCAGGTGCCAATCTTTTTTTTTTTTCTTCTTTAAAAAGACAGGAAATAACAAGTGTTGGCAAGGATGTGGAGCAAAGGGAACCCTTGTGCACTGTTGGTCGGAAGGTAAATTGGTGCAGCCACTATGGAAGACAGTATGGAGCTTCCTCAAAACATCAAAGTAGAACTGCCATATGATCCAGCAATTCTACTTCTGTGTATTTATCCAAAGAAACCAAAACTCTAACTTGAAAAGATATAGGCACCCATGTTCATTACAGCATTATTTACAACAGCCAAGATATGGAAACAACCTAAGTGTCCACTGACAGATGAATGGATAAAGAAAATATGGTATATACAATGGAATATTATTCAGTCATAAAAAAGAATGAAATCTTGCCATTTGCGACAACATGGATGGACCCTGAGACATTTTGCTAAGTGAAATAAGGTAGACAGAAAGAGACAAATACCATATTATCTCACTTATACATGGAATCTAAAACAAAAAACAAAAAACAACCAAGCTCATAGATACAGAGAATAGTCTGGCGGTTGTCAGAGGTGGGGGGTGGGGTTGGGCAAAATAAGTAAAGGGATCAAAGGTACAAATTTCCAGTTATAAAATAAATAAGACCTGGGGATGTAATGTATAGCATGACAACTATAGTTAATAATACTGTATTGCATATTTGAAAGTTACTAAGAGAGTAGATCTTAAAAGTTCTCATCACAAGAAAAAACATTTTGCAACAATGTGTGGTGATGGATGTTAACTAGACATATTGTGATCATTTTGCAATATATACAAATACTGAATCATGATGTTATACACCTGAAACTAATATGTTGTATGTCAGTTATACCTCAATAAAAAATAATAAAAAGAAAAAAAAGAAAAAAATTATAATAATTTAACTTCTTAAATATCTCATATCAGTGTTCTCATCTGTAATCAGTCCTCAAGATGCTACTGAAGAATGAGCACCATTTTTCATGTCATTAAATAGTCCACTACTAATTTTGAAGTTGTCTTTCTGATTTATAGTGGTGGTTTGGTCAACTCTGTCAACTATCCGCTGTTACTTTTTGATGCTATTTGAATTTCTTGCCTCACATTTTCTCCATTACATTAGACACAGTTGTCTATATTAGGTCTGTTACTGCGGTATGGTCTTTCTGAGTCTTATTTTCTGCTGGATTCATGATAGTTGTATACATGTTGAGGGTGTCAAAATCTAAATTCTGAGTGATGCTAGTGTGATATAAAAATTCTGTGTACTCATTGTCTTTGAAGCTATTTCTGTAACTATTCATCTTTTAAAATAAATTTACTTCAGTTAAATTAAATTAAAATTTGTATATTATTGATTGGTTAGTACTCTCTTGGATTTTTCAGTTAGATTAAGTATGTTATTGAGTAGAACTGATTATAAAAACATATGTAAGGGAGGCAGCCCAGTGGCACAGTGGTTAAGTTCGCACATTCTGCTTTGGCGGCCTGGGATTTGCCAGTTCCAGTCCCAGGCACAGACCTATGCATTGCTTATCAAGCCATGCTGTGGCAGGCATCCCACATACAAAGTAGAGGAAGATGGGCACAGATGTTAGCTCAGGGCCAGTCTTCCTCAGCAAAAAGAGGAGGATTGGCAGCAGACGTTAGCTTAGGGTTAATCTTCCTTAAAAAAAAATAAAATAAAAATAAAAACATATGTAGGGGCCAGCCGTATGGCACAGTGATTAAGTTCATGTGCTCTGCTTGGGTGGTCCAGGATTTCATAGCTTGGGATCCTGTGCGTGGACCTACACCACTCATCAGGTCATGCTGAGGGTGCATCCCACATAGCACAACCAGAGGGACCTACAACTAGAATATACAACTATGTACTGGGGAGCTTTGGGGAGAAGAAGAAGAAGGAAAAAAAGATTGGCAACAGATGTTAGCTCAGGTTCCAATCTTTAAAAGAAAGTGTAAAAAATTTACAATTTTAACCATTTTCAAGTGTGCAGTTCAGTGGTATTAAGTACATTCACAATGTTGTGAGACCATCACCACCATCCATCCCCAGAACTTTTTTCACCTTGCCAAACTGACTCTCTGTACCCATTACGCAATAACTCCTCATTTCCTCTTCCCTCAGCACCTAGAAATCACCATTCTACTTTCTGTATCTATGAATTTCACCACTCTAAGTACCTCGTATGAGTGGTATAATACAGTACTTATCCTTTTGTGACTGGCTCATTTCACTCATGTCTTCAAGGTTCATCCATAGTGTAGCATGTGTCAGTATTTCATTACTTTTTATGGCCAAATCATATTACATTGTATGGATATACCACCTTTGGCTTATCCATTCGTTCATCATGGGATGCTTGAGTTTCTTCTGCTTTTTGGTTATTGTGAATAATACTGCTATGAACATGATGTCCACATATGTCTCTGTGTCCTTGCTTTCAATTCTGTGTAACCCAGAAGTAGAATTGCTGGATCATATGGTAATTCTATTTTTAACTTTCTGAGGAACCACGATACTGTTTTCCATAGTAATTCCACTGTTTTATATTTCCACCAACAGTGCACAAAGGTTTCATTTTCTCTACATCCTTGCCAACACTTGTTATTTTCTGTGTTTTTGATAGTAGCCATCCTAATGTGTGTGAAATGGTATCTTATTGTGGTTTCGATTTGCATTTCCCTAATCATTAAGAATATTAAGCATCTTTTCATATGCTTATTGGCCATTCATATATATTTTTTTGAGAAATGTCTATTTAAGTCCTTTACCCACTTTTGAATTGGGTTATTTTCTTTTTCGATGTTGAGTTTTAGGGGGTTCTCTGTATATTCTCAGTACTAACTCCTTATTAGATCTTTGATACCTGATATTTACAAATATCTTCTCCTATTCTATGATTTGCATTTTTACTCTATTGATAATGTTCTTTGGTACACCAAGGGTTTTTTTTTTTTTGAAGTCCAGTTTGTCTGTTTTTCCTTTTGTTGCCTGGGCCTTTGGTGACATATCCAAGCAATCATTGTTAAATCAACATTGTGAGGCTTTCCCCCTATGTTATCTTCTAAGAGTTTTATAGTTTTAGCTCTTATAGTTATGTTTTTGATCCAATTTTGAATTTATTTTTTAATCTTGTTAGGTAAAGGTACAACTTCATTCTTTTGCATGTGGATATCCAGTTTTCCCATCATCAATTGTTGAAAAGATTGTCCTTTTCCCATTGACTAATGGTAGCATCCTTTTCTAAAATCATTTGACTGTATATGTGCAGGTTTATTTTTTGGTTCTTTAGTCTATTCCAGTGGTCTATATGTCTGACTTTATGCCAGTACCACACTATTTTGATGACTGTAGCTTTGTAATAAGTCTTGAAATCAGGAAAAATGAGTCCTCCAATTTTGTCCTCCTTTTTCAAGATTGTTTTAAGTATTTGGGGTCCCCTGAGATTCTGTAATAAATTTAGGATGGATATTTCTATTCCTGCAAAAAATGTCATTGGCCATGCTGTGGTGCTGGCCCACGTTCAGAAGAGAGGAAGATTTGTAGTGAATGTCAGCTTGGGGAGAATCTTCCCCAAGGAAAGAGGAAGATCAGCTCAGGGTAAAAGTTTCATTGCAAAAAAAAAAAAAAAAAAAAAAAAAAAAAAAAGCTTTCCTTTGTTAGAGTGCCAAGCACTGGCTCCAAAGTGTTCAGTGTGAACTGCAGCTGGCTTTTTTTTGATTCACCAAACAGGAACTAACTCAGTTGGTGGAACCAAGTTCTCCCTCTATTCAATCCTCACCCACCAACAGAAACAATCAACAAGCTTGTGGACACTTAGAATCAACTGTGTTTCATGGTGTTGAAGATCACTTGTAAGGCTAACAGTACAAGAGGGAAATCAATATTAGCTCATTGTCTCCTGATCAGCCCCCTCTGTGGTAGGCACTACTCTTAGGGTCCTCAGGTAATGATAACCCAGGCACAGTGTGGTGCCAGCGGCAACACTTTAAGACAGAATGACAATTAAATTAGTTTTTGCTACAGCTGTACAAACAAACAAATAAAAATCAGCAACAAAATAAAAACAGTACAACCTCGAAAACGCAATGTGTGAAATCGCCCCCTCCCCTATGTCATTCCCTCCCACCTCAAAATTGTTTATTAGGAGAGTATATTTCTGGGTGAACAGAATACCCGTTTAGTCCGCGGGAAAAACTGGAAGGACGAAGGTTCTTCTCAGGAACAGCTGTCCCACCCTGGACTCTGAGAGGCCAGCGGGGTCTGGAGTGCGAAGCCACCAGCCGCAGGCGCAGTCGGCGCTCCTCAGAAGTTACAGGTCGGGGCTTCAGAGCGCCTGGGGGGAAAGGTCCGCCCTGACAAAGAGGACAATGCCTATGAGGAGGATGAACCACAAGCTCGAAGGCGTTCTGACCTGGGCCAGCATCTCTCCCCAGAAGCCCCCTAATTTATTTTTGGCCGCTGCTCCTTTTGCTTCGTGTTGACTGCCAAAGGCTTGAGTGCAAACGCACTGGTCCCCTTATGCCACCGCGGCGCAGGTTTGCTTAGGAATCTCTATTCCTGGACTCTCGTCTCCCTTCCCTGTTCCGCAGCAAAGTCCAGGCGACCTGACACTGACCTTTGCCTCCTCCTGTCCTCCCCTGGGTTCGCCCTTTCTGCTCGGGTCGAGCCCTGGCGACGAGCTGCAGGACAGTCTGGGCCGGCGGGCCCCTGGGGCGCCAAAGGGCTCGCTGTCCCATTCCGCACTCCCCGCCCCACGAGCGCCTCTCTGGGATTTTTGAGCTACAGCAGCTCCCGCTGGGATCCTCCTCTCCGGGGCGGTGTGGCGGGTGCGGGCCGCGCCAAGAGGAACTGGAGGCCCGGGGACTGGGCGCCTCCGCTGGGGGCTCGCTTTTTGTAAGAGGAAGGGAGACCCGGCCTTATGGGGAGGTCCTGAGTAGGAGCCCAGGGGCCCAGTCTTAGTCCGGGCACCGTCTCCCTTGGGACCGGTTGATTGATCGGCTGCACTCACTAAGGGAAAGCAGAAATTAGTTTGACTTTATCTTTGTATCACTCTTTCGAAGACACCATCGCTCGCAGGCTTGCATGCCTGGGCACAGGGGCGGTCGGACCTGTGCGTTAAAGTGTCTCGGGCTCAGCTCTCTCTCTCTCTCTCTCTCTCCCTCTCTGAGCGTCCCCAGCTCGTTGAGCACAGAGCTGTCGACCCTCGACCCTCGGACGGGCAGGTACGAAATACAACTGACTGCGCCTCCAAGTCTCCAAATGGACGCCGGCGTTTCGGTTCCCGTGACGCCCATCGCCTACTCGCCCTCTGTGCAGTCGAGGCAGGCTTCCCACCCTCCTGGATCCCACCCCTGCGGTCCCATTTCCCAGTTCGTCAGGTCCAATCTCATCAGCCCACAAGTACGTTTTTTGATTACCATTCAAAGAACTAGTCCTGGGTCCCTGGACTCCGGCCAGGCTCTTCTCTGAGAGCTGGCGGGGTTGGGGGGTGGGGGGGTGGGGGGGTGGGGATTGGGGGTGGGGGAGTGTGGGGTAGGGGGTGGGGGGGATGGGTAGGAGGAGTGGAAGGGGTGCACACCCCTCCCCGCCATGAATCCAACTTCTGGATTCTGAGATCATCTTGAAGAGTTTCCTGCCAAACAGCAGTGACTTCTGAGGCGTGTCTGCAAGGAGCTTCAGCTCGGGGCTCCCTCTACACCCCGAGGCCGCCAGCCCAGAGAGGGTCTCCCTCTCCGGTAAAGGGGGAACGGGGTGGGAGTGGGGGATGGAGGGAGGCGGAGATTTCACTATTCACTTTCACTATTTTGAAAAGCCAGGTGATCAGATGATCAGAGAGAGAAATCGGGAGGCTGGAGCCTGCTGCCAGAGGCCACCTGCCCTCCTCTTCCCGGGTCCCAGCGCTGAGCATCCGGGGAAGCCGGCTGAGTCCTCAAAGGGAGAGCGGTTCCCAAACCCGCTGAACGCAGATCCGGTCCCGCAGCGCGCGATGGGGCCTGTCCCGCCCCAAGCTATGGGGGGAGGGTAGCCGGCGTCCTGAGGAACCAAGGGTCCCACCCGCTGGTTATACCCCACATGGTCCAGCCCTTTCCTTCTGACTGAGCTTCCGCGGCCCCGAGTGCTCCGCTCTGGGGCAGAATCCCGCTGGTTTCGCCCAATTCGGACCCCTCTTCCCGGTCAGCCTGGTCTGGCTCATTGTGAAGGCTTGTTCCAGTGGCAGCTCGGATTTGGAGCCAGAATTGAATATCCCAGGTTTGAGGGAAACGTTGCTCCTGTGGCAGCCTCGCCCCGCGGGGGAGGGAAGGAGATGGAGAGCCCTGTTGCGGGCGGTGGGGGGGTAGGGGGGGTGAGGGGGAGTGGGGGTGGATGAGGTGGGCCCTGACCCAGCGCTTGCCGCAAGACCCCTGGAATCTTGTATCAGTCAAAGCTTTGTGTGCTTTTTAGCATTCCGCAAACCTCAACCGCAAGCAACCAAGACAGTGGTTTCAAATTTAAGACAGGAAAGACTTAACAGCAAGCATTACAGTGGTTGAGTTTTGCATGTGGTTGTGTCATTGGTACGTAATCATACCACCCCGGCACGATTTGTGAGAGAAACTTTCTGAGGTCTCAGTCTCAGCTGGCTTGCTCCCTTAGTCCCAGCTCTCAGCAAGGGGCCCGGTGCGCGCTCTCCAGAGGAGGCTGCACCAGATTGTCAGCAGCGGCTGGACCACAGATTTCACCATGTCGGAGGGAGCAGTGCCCAAGATGAACCTGAACCTGGTACGTCGATCTGGGGGTCTCGAGGGAGGAGGGGGAAAGTCCGGGTCCCAGAGCTAGAAGGAGGCTCATGATCAAAACCCGACTGGGCTCAGCCCTCAGCCCTGGGGCATCAGGAGGCAGGAAAACCTGAGCTGGGGTGGGAACTTTCTTTTTTCCCCCATTTTAGTGCCCTTTCAGGCTAAGCTGGGTTCTCCCATCTGTAAGTACAGGTGACTGACTGGGCTTCAGCTTGGGTCCTTCTGTCCTTCACCACTTGTCCTGACAACCTCAGCATCTCCTTACAGGAGAGGAAACTGCAGGGTGGGAGGGTCAGGCATGGATGGGGTCACAGGGCCAGTACCTGAGTAGGGTTGAAAATGCAGGACTCGGGGCTGACTGGTGATTCTACAACACCCCGGCTTGTTATTTTTGAAGTTTCCTTTCTTATTTCATTATTTTCAATTGTAAAATATGATCTACATGCATCAAGGTCCTTAGAACATATATGTGACCCTCGTTTAGTAATTATACTGAACCCCAAAGTATCCTTCTCTTGGTCAAGAGTTATAAGCCTGGCCAGGGCCCAGGAGTCCTGAGTGCCCCTCCCTGATCACAACCTTCTTCCTTGTCCTCCCCTGCCCCGCATGCTTCCATCTTCTGTGGTGAGAATCTCTGGCTTTTATCTATGCTTTCCCATTGTGTTGGCACTCTCTGTCAAATAAGGAATAGCTTCTCAATTCTAATTTTTTCTTTCGACCCACAGGAGATATCTCCCTCGCAGCTGAGAATCTCACTGAGCACCTCCAGCCCTGGGTTGGGGTGGGCTCTGGTCACTGCGGGTGTCCTTGGAGCTGCCTCCTTCTGGCTGTGCTGGGTGAGCTCGCCTTCTACCCTCTCTCTCTGGCTGGCAAAAAGGAATCCATGAACAATGTGCAGAACAACAGTTCGATGAAATGGCGGTGGTGAGGGGTATAGGAAGTAAGGGGAGGAATTTTATTCAAGTGAATGAATTTAGAGGCAATTTGTCATTTGACCCCAGAAAGGAGCCGAGAGGGAGACTACAGAATGCCTCCTGGCTCAGGTCAAAGGGTGGAGGACTCCTCTTTCCTCCCTCCACATTACAGCAGCCTCGGTGCCCTTGATAGCACTGGGTGCTGGGGACCTCATCCCCAGGGCCAATCCTGCGCTGGTTCAGAGAAAAGGGTTTCAGGAACCCACAGACTTCTTGGAAACCTGAGGAAGGCTGCCTGCCTGCTTCCCCCTCTTTAACTTACCTGTTACAGAACACCATGTCTCCCCTCCGTTCCCCTCAACCATTCCCATCTGTCCCCTTTCTGGTAAACAACCACTTTCAACCCTTTTAGCTTATGTTTTGTTCTTTACCTCCATGTCTCTTGATAGCATACATTCGTGCTTTTGATTTTTCACTTTTAGACATTATCTTTGACATTCCAAAATCGCTTCCTCCCGCAGTTCCTATCCTGCCCCCCAACAAATGCAATCTCATCCTCCTAGTGTAGGTATATGGTTGTTTTAACTGGACCAGGAGACAGAGTTACAATTATTCACTTATGGGAATGTTCCTCAGGTCTGAGCTACATGCTAAACTTCCTTAATTGTCCTTTCTGGACATATTGATGTTTTTGAGGGGTTTAAAAATTGCCTGATGTTTTCATTTTCTTACTTTCCATGATCTTCTAATTTCATAAATTTATCCCCCAACGCTCCCCCAGTTAAGTGAATCTTTTCTCAATCCCTTCACACTCATGATGGTTGTTGTCTAGGTCCTTTCTTGGTGAAGCCTCCCCTCAGCGTTCCCACCCACCCAGCCCAGCCTGCTCCTGTCTGGGCCCACTGCCAGCTGTCCTGTAGACTCCTCTCCCTGCCCTTCTCCCTGGTGACTCCCTTTCCCTTCTCATGGGTTGATGCCCTTGTTTCCCAGATCCAAGTCTTCCTCTTTTTCAGTATACTCCCTTCTTTTCCTGGAGCACATTGCTGTACTTCCCAAAAAAGGGCTCATGAGAGGAAAATTTTAGATGCATTCATGTCTGATTTTCTTCCTATTTTACAGGGTTTGATTCAGGAGTCATGGTGACCCCCAGCAGGAACAAGTAGGATCACAGGAAGATCCCCACCAAGGATCACAGATGACCCTGTAATGCATGAAGAGTCTGAATCTTTCCCATCCTGATCTCATAAGCAAATGGCAGACTAACAAAGACCAAGGCCTGAGGTCTTGTCTGATTCTTAGAGCCTGTGCAAGTCTCTGTTTGGGGAGGTTAATCTGAAGGAATGGGTGATCTTGCACAAGCATCTTCGGGATTCCGGGTTTGAATTTCCTTCCTTGGGCAATGGGTTGATCTGATGGCCTTTCTCACATACCTAAGGAAAAGATGTAGGGGGAAATGCTTTGAAGCCTGGGACAACGTTATCATCCTAAAACACAGCCCCAGAGATCACCAAATAGATTCTGAAAACATCTGACTTCTGCCTGCATTTCTGTTCTTTCTTGAACTATCAGAGGGTAAGAAAGAGAGGAGAGGCAGGGCAAATGGGGCTCAAGGCCAGGAGAAAAGGCAGGGAGAAGAAGGGGGAAGGGAAATGAGGAAGAAAGATAGTGTCATTGGGAAGAGACCCGGGGATTCCTATTAGGTGTGGTGGTGGAGGGGCCTGGGAATATCTTTGGAAACCCAGATTTGGCTGGTCTCAAGCTAAGACTCCTCCACCTGCTGGGACACCCACACTAACGTGGTTACAAACCTACTAAGATGGAACTAGGCACCTGATTCTCAGAGTGGCACCATCATCCTCCCCAGCTCTTCACTCCCTTGTTCCCTGTCTCTCCATCCCCATCCCCAACCCTTGACCCTCTCCTTCCCATCCTGCTCTTCTTCCTTCCACTCTTTGGGCTCCTGTCATGACTGACAAAGCGTTGAATGACTGGAACACTTATTCCCTATTCACCCTGTACTCTAGGGTTTCCTCTCACCTCCCATCTCCCTCCCTTGTTCTGCAACAGAGCCCAGGTGAGCCCTGCAGAGCCTTTGCCCTCTTGACACACCCTTTCAGCTCCAGGACTGGCCTGGTGGGGACTGCAGGACAGCCTCCGCACCAGATGGCTCCAGGTTCCCAACAACTCCCTGTACCCCTCTGCACTCATTTACCTCTGCCCACAATGCTCTTCCTGGGTTCCAGCTGCTACAATCTGTTCCACATGTTATCAGTTCTTGGGCAGCGTTTGAGCAAGCAGAGTGGCAGGGCGTGGGTGGCTGAATTCAAGGTGAGGGAGCTAGAATCCTCTACTGGAGGTTCTCTATTCTTCAAGAGGAGGAGAGACCCCGTTTTAAAGGAGAGCCAGTGGGTAAGAACCCAGGAGTCTAGTTTCAGTTCAGGCACCATCCTCCCTGGGACCAGCTAACTGACAAGCTAGTCTCATTAGGAGATGGTAAAAAAAAAAAAAAAAAATCCACCTTGACTTTGTCATTGTATAATTCTTTCCAAAGGCATCCTCAGCCCCAGGCTTTTCTGGGCATAGAATTGCATGTTTAGTTTTGTTAAAAAAAAAAAAAAGAAACAACGACCATACACTGTGGAGAGTGGCGCACCAGTCTACATTCCCTCCAGCAATGAATGAATCCAGTGTTTGCTGTTATTGCTGCTTCTTATTTTATCCATTCTGATTTTGGTTTTAATTTGCATCTCCCTAATGGCCAGTGATGTTGAACATCTTTTCCTGTCTTTATTTGCCACCCACATATTCCCTTTAATGCAATTTCTGTTGATGTCTTTGTCCAGTTTCCTACAGCATAGTTTGATTTTTTAAAATTGATGGATGGTAGTTTTCTTTAGGTGGTCAAGATACCCGTCCTTTGTCGGGTCTGTGGTTTGCGCTGGTAAACTTTTGAGTCATGCATATCTGCTTTTCTTCCTCTTCTTCGGGGATAGATTTTGGACTTGAGCTCGCCTCTGGCCGGGAAAGCCGAGTCTTTGGAGCAGGCTGCCAGGCCCAGGAGACCCCACCCTGAGCCAGCGCAGGGGAGAGTTAGCGCCATTCCTGTCCTCATTTCTCGGAAGCAGGCCGAGAAATATAAGGTCCTGGGCTGGGACCTCCTCTGACTCTTCCAGCCCTGGGAAGACCGGCTCCATCTCTGAGAAGCCTGGATTCTGGTCCTGCGGAAGGATTGGGTGTCCTGGGGCCGGCCTCCTAGATCGGGCCTCACTTTCCTTCCAGGGCCCGGATGATCAGACCCTCCGTGCAGCTGCGGCGAGGAAAGCTGTGGGGGAACGTGCTCTGTAACCAGAGAGCGCGACGCAAACGTTAAGGCCCTGGTGGCTCCACCGGGGATGTCTCCATAAACCCCAGTTGGAACGGCTGACGCCGCCCTCATTGCCGCCCTCATTGCCATCTCTACCCCAATTGCCGGAGAGGAAGGACGGTTGAGTCGGGGTTGCAGCCCGAGTGGCAAGAGAGGGAGGAAAAGTGGGCAGAATTGGAAGAAAGAGGGGAAAAGACGAACCCGGCGGGGAGGGGGCCGGCGACTTGCGAGCGCTGGGCCGGGCCTGCGACTCACTTCCGGAGCCCAAACGTGGCGGGTCCCACCCGGGCGCCCAGGTCCCGCGCCCGCAGCCGGGACTCCTCCGCCACGTTGTCAGAAACTGGCTAAAACGCACCCGCACTCAGTTTCCAGCCTGGCGGCCCCCACCCCCTTCTGTCAGTTTCTAGTTGCCCTGTACCCAGCCCCCATCCCTCCTTTTCATCCTAGTTGGCTTGGGCAGCCACTTCCTTAGCACCGTTCTTGGCTCCTAAGGCCTGGAGTCATTAAGTCACGTGTCGCCTTTTCACACCGGAATCTGAGGTTCCGGTATCTGCTTGTCATCATTCTCTGCCTCCCGCCTGGCGCGCAGTTCCGTAGCGGAATCCGCGGCCTCAATAAGCTCCCAAACAGGCTTTGCTGTCCTGGTGCTGCTCCGAGAAGGCTGTCTGCCCCGGGCAGGGCTGGGGGGACTGGCAGCACAGTGCGCGCGCCTCGCCTCGCCTCGCAGGTCCCAAATGAGTCACCTCCTGCGGGCACTTTGGCCCCAGCAGAGGGTTGTCTTGGGGTCCCTCGATCAGCCTCGGGGCGGGCATCGTCGGCTGGGGGTCGATATCTGGAGAGCAGAGGGGACCCCAGGCCCTGATGGAGGAGCTACACGAAAGCCGGGAGGCCCGTCGTCGTCGTCGTCGTCGTCGTCGACTCGTTCCCTGGGACCGGTTTACTGACACGTTGACACGTTGACCTCGGTAGGACCAAGGCCAGGGAACGTGTCTTTTTCTTTACAATTCTGTTCAAAGACAACATTAGCCCTCAGCTTCCTGGGCCCAGGAGCCGCCTTGCTGGCGCGGCGTCCGTCTGGGGAAGCTGACAGCCTCTTGGGCTCGGTCCTTCCGGGAAACAAGCGGCCGAGACTCCTCTCTGGCAAAGCTGCGCACACGCGGTGGTCAGATATCAACCAAAACCAAAACAAACGAAAGACCCCTGCTCCTCCAATTCCACAATCAAAACAGATTTAGAGTCCATCTCTCAGCAATTGATAGAACTAAAAAAACTATCAGTGAAGAGAGAATCCGGAAAAGAGTTATCACCCATCTTGATCTAATTGTCCTTTGTAGACCATGACATCCAGCAATTGAAGAATAAACCTTTTCGAGGGCACAAGGTAGATGGGGCAATGTACTGTGCTAGAAGGCACATCTTAATAAATTTAAAAGTATAAAAATCATGCAGGGTGTATTGTCTGAGTATAATGTAATGAAATTAGAAATTACACCACTTGGATATAGTACAGGAAGCCCCAAATATCTGGAAATGAACGCACTTTTATATAATTCGTGGGTCAAAGACAAAATCACAAAAGAAGTACAAAAACATTTAGAATTGAATGATAACAATAATACAACATGAAAATTTGTGGAATGCAGCTAAAGGAGTGCTTTTAGGGAAACTTAAAGCTTTAAGTGTTTGGATTAGAAAAGAAGAAAGATCTGAAATCAGTGATGTAAGTTACACCTTAAGAAACTAGAAGAAGAAGAGCAGGAACAAAGTAAGCTAAAGGAAGGAAAGAAAGATGAGAAATCAGCTAACTAGAAAACAGGCAGCAGCAGAGAAAATTAACAAGGCAAAACTTTGTTCTTTGGTAACTTGACAAACCTCTAAGCTGACTAATCAAGATAAAAATAGGGGGCCGGCCCCAGGACCCAGTGGTGAAGTTCATGTGTTCTGCTACGGAGGTTCCCCGTTCACTGGTTCGAATTCTGGGCACGGAAGTACTCACCACTCATCAGGCTATACTGTGGCTGCAGCCCATGGAGAAGAACTAGAATAACCTACAACTAGGATATACACCTATGTACTGGGGCTCTGGGGAAGGAAAAAAAAAGAGGGAGATTGGCAACAGGTGTTAGCTGAGGGCCAATCTTCCTCACCAAAAGAAAAAGAAAAAGAGAACAAAAATCACCGTATTAGGAATGAAAAAGGGATTACTACCACAGATACTACAGACATTAAAAGGATAGTGAGAGAATGCTATGAACAACTCTATGTCAACTTCGATGAAACGGACAAATTTGTTTTGTTAAATTTCAACTTAAATTAAAACAAAACGATAAAATGGAAAAAAGAAAAAGAAATTTAGGGACAAATATTACTCGGGACTACAGAGGCAAAAATCTTTTAGCAAAACAAACTAATAGGATATAAGTTTAATATACAAAACTGTCACCAAATATGTTATATATAAGCAACAAATAATTGGAAATACAATTTAAATATCATTCCAAGTACACTAGTGCCAGAAATCATCAAATTCTTAGGAATAAATCTTAGAAACAATGTCTCAGACCTCAGAAAACCAAGACACTGAAAACCAAGAAACGCTGCTGAGAGGAAGAAGCACAAATAAATGCACCCCCTTTTCCTAGATAGTGAGGCTCAACGTTGCTAAGATGGCAATTCTCCCCAAATTGATCCATAGATCCAACAAAATTCCAAACAAAATTCTAGGCGGCTTTTGGTAGAAATTGATGAGCTGATTTAAAAAATTTATATGTAAACATAAAAGACCTAAAAAATATTTAAAATAACCAAAGCAATTTTTAGAAAGATGAACAAAGTTAACTTATTTTTAGGTAAAGCAAAAAAAGCTGAGATAATTAGTCGTGTTTCTGAACAGTTACACTTGCAAAATTTCCATTGATTTTCTTCCCACGATTCACTAAACAGAGGCATATGTAACCACTTTGGGAATAGACAGGAGAATTGGGAGGGAAAGTAGAAAGTCAAACACTGGCTTCCTTCACAGACGCCTCAGAGGAAATGCCCTTTTAGAGCAGGTTCTAGACTGGAGGTGAGACACACAGAAGAGGAGGTCACAGAAGCATCGGGGAGAGGAAGAGAGCTCTGGTCCATCATAGGTAAAGCAGGGCCACATGGAGCAGCAGGCCTTGGAAAGAGGTTTAGGGCCAAGTCTGAGAGAAAGAAACCCAGGCAGAGCTTGGTCTTCAAGGTCAGATTCAAAGGGAAACTGCCCTTCCATTATGTCTCAGTCCTTTTTCCTACCTTCTCTCCCCCAGGCCTCGTGGTCCCTAAATGTCCCAGAAAGCGCTGGGCCAAGGTAAAGCATTTAGAGTTCCGGAAAAATTTCACCTCCCCATCGGAACCCCTTAAGCTGCGGGGAGGGTTTTCTGATCGATGCCTTGCTCTCTCCCGTCCTTATGGACAGTGCTGTGGACACATCCCAAGCCTCAGAGGAGGTCCAGGGAGGCTGGCCCTGGTACCTGCACGAAGCAGCATCTCCTTCCAGTTCTCCAGGGACCTATGGATCGATTCCAGGCACGTGCTCTCCAGGTAGGTCTGGAAGCGCACTGCCATCCAGGTTGGCTTCCACTCTCGGGTCCCGCCTCTGCTCCGGAGCGAGGGTCCCTATTCTGGAATCTGCTCAGAGGTAGGCAGGCAGCTCACACCCGCGCACAGGCTCCGATTCCCGATTCCCGGGCATCCGCCGCTGAACTCAGGCAGGAGGTGTGAGACCCTGGCCCCTGCACCGCCGGATCCTGACTCCAAGACAGTAATGAGCCAGAGCAGCTGTCAGGTACTCGGCACTGTAGGGAGGTACAAACACTAGTGTGTTCTCCCCTCAGGTCTGAGGGGCCAGTGGGGTCCCAGTGGGTCCCGGCCATGGAGACAGATGGCCCGTTGTCCAGCCAGTTGCCTTTGAAGTATCCGGGTCTGCGAGTCCTGGCCCTTCAGGGTGCTATGGAAACCCCTCAAGAAGTGGGGCTTTTGGGGTAGAAAGGGTGACAATGACTCAGCCCGACCTCCTGCAGGCTTTGTCCCAATGCAGGTTCCTCAATGTGTGTACGTGACTGGACTGAGGGTGGGGTAGTCAAAGTGAAAAGAGGGAAACTGAACAAGGGGGAAGTTGAGACCAGGGCGTAGCCAGGTGGCATAACTGTTAAGTTTGCGCCCTCCGCTTCCCAGGCCTGGGGTGTCCAGTTATCCCAGCACGGACCTACACACCACTCCTCAAGCCGGACCTACACAACACTCCTCCAGCCGGACCTACACATCACTCCTCCAGCCGGACCTACACATCGCTCATGCAGCCGTGCTGTGGCTGAATGCTATATACAAAATAGAGGAAGATTGGCACAGATGTTAGCTCAGGGACACTCCTGTCTTCCTCCCTCCCCAAAGGCAGTTTCACTCCCCTTCCCACACTCACTCACCTGGGTCTCTGTCAGGACCAGCATCAGAGGAGCAGGTGGAGGTTTTGGGCCCCGGTGATCTGGCGCCTTTGGACCTCTTGGAGTTGAGGGAGAACTCTGGGTACCTTCGGGCTCCTCTGTGAAAATAACCTCCTCTAATTAGCTTCTCTAGAAAGCGTACCCAACAGAAACAGAAATTGGCAAGCATCATAGGTCTCCAGGCAGAATAACCTGAAAAGGGGTTGTTGGAAAACAAAAAGTGGAACTTCTGAAAAAGCCCTGTGTAGAGGGGCATTCTCCGGTGCTCCCTCCCACTGTTTCGCCCCACTCCACCACCTTAGTCATCTTCTGCCTCCCAGACATCGCTCTCCATGCTGGAGATGCTGAGCTCCCAAACTGGAGACGTTTGGACCTTTCCATGAGCCCTCTCCTCTGCCACACGGGGCACTCCTGCCGGCTGTCTCCCTGGTTCCTAGAAGAGAGAGTGACACCAGCTTGTCTCTCAGTCCACTTTTCTTCTTTCTTTTCTAGAATCCCTTACCCTATGCTGGACCGACAAAGGGCTCAGAGAAGCTTTTAACTGAGCCTTCTCGTCAAAGTCTTTGGTATTCCTCTGTGCGTTGTGCTTCTAGAAAGACTCTTTCCCCCACAGAGCCTGAGGACAGACAGGAAGCACCGTTGGAAAACGGAAGGTGGTGGGATGGAGGCTTCTTCTTTAATCCTGGGTTCCACTAATGGCTGAAGGCATTAGATAGTGGTTCACGTAAGACTGTTTTTATTGTTGTTTGTTAATTTCTGTTTTGATAATCATATCCCCTAAAGAACCAGGAGCCCCAGGTAATTTCCGTGAGAAGGATTGTGGCCACTTCTCATATGTCAAAGTACCTTTTAGTTGGCTTCACAAAGCACAACATAATGTAACTGAGTTCATTTCATCAAAGAATAACATTTGTGTGACTTTGGGATTGAAGTAAATCATGATTGTTCTTAGATCCATGGATCAGAGACCAATCACTATGGACAGTCCTTTAGGAAATAACTTATTCACAAAGTTTAACAAGTAGTGTGTACGAATATTAACCAAAGTGTGTTTTTATCTATGTTACAAATAATGAAAAATTCCCTAACTAGTTCCAATGCATTGTCTTTACAGATATGTGTTTTTATAATAGGTTTATTGAGATGTAATTCATATACCATGCAATTCATCTATCTAAACTGTACAATGCAATGATTTTTAGTATCTTTACAGAGTTTTGCAACCATCATCGCTATCAAATTTAGAACATTTCATCATCCCAAAAGAAACTCTGTACCTATTAACAGTTGCTCCTCCCTCCTATTTATCTCCAAATCTCCTAGCCCTAGGTAACTATTAGTCTACTTTCTGTCTCTATGGATTTGCCTGTTTTTGATAGTTCATATAAATGGAATCACGCAATGTATGGTCTTTTCCAGCTGGCTTCTCTCACTTAGCATAGTGTCTTCAAGGTTCATCCATGTTGCAGCATATGTCAGGACTTCATTTCTTTATTTTGCCAAATAATATTCCATTACATTGATTTACCCTATTTTATTTATGAATAAATCAGTTGATGGACAGCTGGGTTATTTTCACCTTTCGGCGATTAGGAATAACGATGCTATGAACATTTGTGCACAAGTTCTCGTTTGAACACACGTGCTCAATCTCTCAGGTGTACGCCTAGGAGTGGAATTGCTTGGTCATCTTACTCTAAGTTAAATTTTTTCTTCCAAATTTTTTTATTGTGGTAAAATATGCAACATAAAATTTACCATCTTAATCATTATAAATGAACAGTTTACTAGTGTTAAATACATTCATAATGTTATGCAACTATCACTGCCATCCATTTTCATTTCTCTTTTCATCCTGTAAAACTGAAACTCTTTACCCATTAAGCAATAGCTCCTCATTCACCCCCATCCCCAGTCCCTGGCAACTACTATTCTATGTTCTTTTTTTTGTGGTTTTTCTTTTAGGACTATTAGCCCTGAGCTAACATCTGCTGCCAATCCTCCTCTTTTTTGGCTGAGGAAGACTGGCCCTGAGCTAACACCCATGCCCATCTTCTTCTACTTTATATGTGGGATGCCTACCACAGTATGGCTTGTCAAGCAGTGCCATGTCTGCACCCAGGATCCGAACCGGTGAACCCTGGGCCGCTGAAGCAGAATTTGTGAACTTAACCGCTGCGCCACCGGGCCAGCCCCATACCATTCTATGTTCTATGTCCTTTGACTAGTCTAAGTACCTCATATAAGTGGAATCATAGAATATTTGTCTTTTCATGACTTCCTTATTTATCATCACCAAAACTAGAAGCAACCAAGATGTCCTTCAATAGATGAGCAGACAAATGGTGGCCTATATCCACACCATTAAGCAGAAATCTATTAAGGGAACAAAAGGAGTGAACTATTAATCCATGTGACAACATGGATGAATGTTAAGTGCATATTGCTAGGCGAAAGAAGCCAGTCTGAGAAGGCTACATGTTGTATGATTCCATTTATGTGACGTTCTCGAAGAAGCAAAACTTTGGAGATGGAAAAAATGATCAGTGATGGCCAGGGGTTTTGGAAGGGGAGAGGGTTGACTAGGTGAAGCATGGGGAATTTTAGGGCTGTGAGCTATCCTGCATGGTACTGTAGGGACAGATGCAAAACTATCCATGCATCAAAACCATAGGACATTACAGCATGAAGAGTTCATCTTAATGTACGCAAATTTAACAAAGTCAACCAGGAGGGTGGGGGATCCCAGGGTGGAATACAGACTGTGATAAAAGCATCCAACTGTATTACAAATGTCTGACTTCACCTCACTGAAGGTGGTGGGGAAAGAGACAATGCCTAAGTAACTTTGGGAATAAGTGGAAACAATAAGACTAAAGACAAAAGGAACTGTACACAAGCACTGTTTTCTAGTTGGTAAAGTTGTTTTCCTCCGGGGGACAGGTTAAAAATTCTGAAATAGTTGTATACGTATATTGGGATTGACAATAAGAAAAAGGATGGTGGACTGTGGGAGCCAAGTTTCTTACTGTTGATATGGGAGGTTACAGACAAGCAAGGGTGGAAAAGCTAGAGTGAACCCCACAGTGCTGACTTAGAGCTGGAGGCCTCAGTTGGAATTATGTTTAATTTAATATATACGTGTATATGCATGCCTCATATACACATATAGTAAAAATTTTAGATGTGTGTATACATGGATTATTATATCCACACATATTTACCAGTTTTACCCACTGAGAAAGGCTGAAGCAATGATACTTGAATAGCAACAAGCAACACAGTGCCCAGAACTTGGTTTCTAATATTATTCTCTAATGAAAGGAATCTAGGTTCCTTGGAGAAACGTCTGGTTCTGGGGCTGGATCAGGGAATATACATGGTAAGTCTAGAGCATTTAGTAAGCGCCAGAAAGAAAGAAAGTCCTCAAAAAATAAAAGCATGGGGATATGTCAAAGGGACTCAGGAGACAACTGAAAGAAGTCCCAAGGGACAAAATGAACAATTTTACACAAAATGAGGTAATACTAGATTATAGGCCAAAGTATAAAATAAATACTCATGAGTGCATATTGATACAAATAAATGACTGAATGAGAAGAATAGATGTCTCCCATATAGAAGAATCCAAATAATTTATGTAGATACTCTGCCCTCAAGAAGGTGGAGCAAAACTTCCTGCCCACAGTGTCTTCCTTCAGCAGAATATGGAGGGGGCAGTGAAAAGTAGCTTTATAGTGGGGGAAATGCGGGAAACACTAGCCTGGTATAGTGATATGAACGGTGACCCCTCAAAGAAATGTCCATGTTCCAATCCCCAGAACCTGTGAATGTTAAATTATTTGGAAACAGAGTTTTTGCAGATTTTATTAAGTTAAAGATCTTGAGAAGAGGAGATCATCCCAGACTATTCAGGTGGGCCTTTATCCAATGATGAATATCCTTATAATAGAGACAGACATAAGAGACAGTGATACGAAGAAGGAGGCTGAGACTGGAGTAATGTGGCCTCAAGCCAAGGAATGCTGTGCAGCTGCCAGAAGCTAGAAGAGGCAAGGGATGGATTCTCCCGAGAGCATCCAGAGAGAGGACAGGGCTGCCAACATCTTGGTTTCAGAATTCAAGCCCCCAGCACTGTGAGAGAATGATTTTCTGTTGTTTAAGTCATGAAACTTGTGGTAATTTGTTTCAGCAGTGACAGAAAACTAGGACACCAGGTGCTCAAGGTCAACATCAACAATGATAAATCAAGTTGACATTATATACCTTTGATACGTTGTGTTGAGAATGGCACTTCGTCTTGTCCCCAAACTCATAATCCCTGTCTAATCATGATCAAAATTTATAAAGCCACTTCAAAGAACATTCTATAGTATATCTGACCAGTACTCCTAAAAAATGTCAAGGTCATCAAAAACAAGGAAAGTCAAGAAACTGTCACAGTCAGTGAAGCCTAAGGGGACATGAAGGGGACCAAATGTAATGTGGTCTCCTGGATAGAGTCCTGGGACAGAAAAAGGACATCAGGGAAAAACCAATGAAATCCAAATGAAGTATGCAGTTCAGTTAATAATAATGTCAGTATTGCTTCATTAGGTATGATAAATGTACTATAGTAATGTCAGATGTTGACAGTAGAGGAAACTGTGGGATATATGGTAACTCTGTACTATCTTTGCCCCTTTTCTGTAAATCTAAAACTATTCTAAAATAAAAAGTTAAAAAAATAGCCCTCAGGAAAAGAATGGGGAGTAGGAGAAAATATTATCTACTTTTCTATTTACGTGGGTGTTGCCACCTCAGGGCTACAGAAAAGAGTTGTGGACAGAAGAGATGGAAACCTCAGAGACAGAGCAGGCATCCAGAGGTCTCCTCTCCTCCAGTCCCTGCCCCACCGACGAGCCAGAGCCTTGCAGAGTCCTGGGCTGCTCAGAAGGCTGCTTCTTCTTCCTCACATTGATGCCCAGCCTCCAGGTCAGCCACCGCTCCCTGGTAGACTCAGGTGTCTCCAGGGCATCAGTTAGAATCCGAGAGCAGCGCGGCGGCGCCCCCGTGTGGTCACACGGCTGAGGACGGAAGACTCGGGCTCCACTTTCGCCAGCGTAGTCAGGACCCCTCCAAGGTCTTCCTGGGCCCCCAGCAGGTGCACGGAGTTCTGTACGCATGGAAAAGCCCCTATCCCGTGTTAGGTTCGAAGTGCGAAGTGTTTCCCAAATTCCACACTGCCACAGATGTTTCCTCCCAGTTGAATGACCGTGGATTCTGCCCTCAGGGCAGAGCGTGGTCTACAGGCCATAATAGCTGGTTCCCAGGTCGGTGGTGGACCCCCACAACCCCTCAGGCTCCTGGAATGAGACCTGGACTCCCGAGTCCCTGAGACTTGTTTGGTTGATGCTTCCAGGGATGAAGATGCCTCCAGGAATCAACCGGGTGATTCTCCAACCCTAGTACGGCAGGACCAAGGGCAGGACGTGGCGTAGGGTCTGGAGACCGTATTCTATTACAAGGAGATCCACGATGACACTGAGTGAAGCGTTCTTCTAACATCCTCCCGGCCCGCGGACCCTGAGGGAGGTCCCTCCGCGGCTCCCCACACCTCCAGGATCCAGGCATCCAACCATCATTTCCCCGGACACCAAGGATGAACCCTGCCCCCATTGGCGTCAGACCACTTAATCTCTTGGAGCCTGAAAGGCATCCCCTCCCTAGCCAGGAGAGTCCGGTATCCGCCTCTTTTCTTTCTCTTCGTGGACCTAAGCAGACGCCGATCTGCTGTCTTGACCCCCTCAGGCTTGTCTCCCTGCCACCTCCAATTTCTGAAGTTAGAGGTCCTGCAGTCCTGGACCCAAATGTAATTTCTGTCCCTGCCGAAGACCCAGGAGTTTGGGGGTCGCGGGCCAGGGGAGGACTCCCCAGGGCCCCACAGGCTGCCCCCGAGCCATAGGGCCTTCTGGCGCTGTGGCTATTACTCCTTTATCTGAGAACCCCCGGATCTTAGAACCCCCCAAGAGGCTGGCGAGACAGCTGGTGGTGGGACTTCATCTGGGGGCCATGTGCATGTGGCTGCGTCCGGAGTGGTGAGGGAGCTGCCGGGCTCTCTGCGAGGCTCCGGAGGGGAAAGCTGAGCAACCTTGCTTCTCCCTACCCCAAAAGGACTTCAAAATCACGTACTGAGGAACATGCCTACCCCTTTTGCCCCAGACTCAACTTTAAGGAGTTCTGATTTCTTGATTTATTTTCATTATTTATTTAGCACCTACTACACATCAGCCACTATTCTAGGTACTTGGGATGCATCAAACTAAAACAGGAAAAATCCCTGCCCTCATGGAGCTTACGTTCAGGTGGAAGATAGGGCAGGTAAATAAAGTAACTGAAGTCAATTATTGGGGTGTCAGTAAGGAAAGAGTGATTTAGAGAAAAAGAACAAAATAGAGAAGATGAAGGGAGCAGGTTGCAATTTTAAATATTATCCTCGGGGGAGGCATTCCTGAGAGGTGACTTTCTAGCTAAGTCCTGAAGGGGGTGAAAGAGTGAGCCCTGCCTTATAGGGAGGAAGAGTGTCCTAGGATCTGCATAGACCTGGGGCTCGACTGGGGAAGCACTGAGGCTACAGCAGGAATGGGGCTGGCTAGACTGCAGGAAGGACTTCCCTTCTGGGTTTGCTATCTCCTGACTGCTCTTGACTTGTGCCTGGGGCTTGTGAAGTCCTGGAGATTGGGGAGGGTGAAGGGCCTACTGTGTGGAAGAAAGCTGGGAGAGGAAGCTGAGTTGGGGTCCTACTCCCAACTCTGTCTCTGTGCTCACTCTGCCCTTCATCTGGAGTTTGAGGTATAAGCAATTCTGATGTGTTCAGCAAATTCTGGAATCTCCAGATCTGGAGGAAAGACTTCCCGTGGTAGGACATAATATTAGAGAATTTCTAACCCTTGGAGGCTCAAAACAATAATTTCAAAAAGGTTAAGCACAATAAAAAGAATATAAAATATCTCATCAATAGTCTTTTATATTGATTACATGCTAAAATTATAATTTTTGCATGTATTGGTTAAATAAAAATACTATTAATTTTACCTACTACTTTTTACTTTTTAAAATGTGGCAAATAGAAAATTTCAAATTACACATGTGGTTCACAGTGTGGACTGAACTGAATAGTGTCCCCCCAAAATTCTTGTCTACCCAGAACCAGCAAATGTGACCTTCTTTGGAAATAGGTTCTCTGCAGATGTGATCAAGTTAAGATGAGGTCGTACTCGATTAGGGTGGGCCTTACTCCAATGACTGCTGTCCTCATAAGAGGGAAATTTGAACAGAGACAGATACACCCAGGAAGAACATCATCGGATGATGGGGGCAGAGATCGAAATGATGCGTCTACAAGCCAAGGATTGAGAGCAACCACCAGAGGCTAAGAAGCGGCAAAGGAAGGATCCTCCCCCAGAGCCTTCAGAGAAAGCGTGGCCCTGCTCGTGGCTTGATTTCTAGCCTCTAGACCTGTACGAGAATCAATTTTGTTGTTTTAAGCCAGCTATTTTGTGGTACTTTGTTATGGCAGCTCTAGGCAACAAATCCACACCTCCCTTCCCCACACTGGGGCCGGAGATACACCGGACTCTCTCTACATTCTGACCAAACAGGAATTCGTCAAATATCTTTCTCAAAAGATATTCTCAAAGTACAGACCAACACCTTGTTATGAATGTTATATTATAGTACGTATCAGGAGACCCTTTCAACTTCAGTTCTGTGGAATTGTTTATCCTTTTTTCTCACAGCCCACTGTTAGTTCACGAGGAAATCAGTGGGCTCTGCCTTCGAACTGTATTGAAAATCTGAACACTTCCCTCCATCTTCACTGCTAACACCACGGTCCAAGCCACTATCATCTCTCAAACGGGCGACTGCAACAGCCTCCTGTTTGCCCTTCTGCCAGTCTTGCTTTCCTAGTCTACTGTTAAAAGAACAGAGTGATCCTTATAAAATGTTAGGCCAGGTCATGTCATTCCTGGCTAAAAATTTCCAGCAGCCTCTCAATGAACAAGTCAATTTCCTGATGAAGGCCTAAAGATCCCTGGCCTCCCATTCTCTCTCTGGGGACATTTACTACTCTCCACCTTGCTCACTCCGTTCCACTCACATTGGCCTCCTTTCTGATCCTTGAACGTCCTGGGCAGACTCCCACTTCGGGACCTGTGCCCTAGCTGTTCCCTCTACCCAGAAGCTTCGCCCCAGTCACCTGCATGGATAGGTCCCTTAGCTCCTTCAAGTTGTTTTTTTCAAATGTCACACTTAGTTTGATTCTTCCAAAGCAAACCCAGAGACACAGACTTTGGTGCAAGTAGTTTACCTGGAAGATCATCCCAGGGATTAAAGCGAGGAAGTAGGGAGTGAAACGGGGGAGGGAGGAAAGTGTGTGAAGGGCACATCTAAGCACTGATGCCACCAGGGCTCAAGCCACCTGCTGGAGACCCTGAGACGCTATGTAGAATATTTATCCACCAACTCTCATCCCTCACTGTTTGGGGTTGCTCCCGGGGGCATCACTCCCTGGCAGTTTTGGCTTACCCTACATGGCTCCTGCTTCCACATAATACCCTTGGGTAGAGAGACAGAAATTCTTGTCATGTATGGGAAGTATCTGCAGGAAGTGACCTTCTCTGGGGTTGTCTGAGAACGGAAGAAGCATCTGCGGAGTCTGCTGTGGTCACCTTCTCAGGGCTGCTTCCCTAGGCTGCTCTAATTAAAACTGGACCCTGTACCCCACAGCTTCCTTACCCTCCTGACTTCTTGTATTGCACACATCCTTTTATGATATATAATTTATTGTCAAACATTACTTTTTGCTTGTCTTACCCCTAACTCCTGTTCACTGATGTATATCCTAAGTCCTGAGGAATGTCCTGCCACAGACGAGGCCCTCAGAAAATATCTATTGAATGAATGCGTGAAAAAGTCCGAAAGAAATCTGGCTTTTTGACATCTACTGGAAAAATTGGATAACTTCATTTGTTAGTTTCCAGTTGGAAGAAACTTTAGGAAAAGAACATAGTCAAACTGTCTCATTTTACTAATACATATTGTGGTGACAATAACTCAGGTTCCTTGATGTCCACGAAATGTCTTTTCTAATATGTTTTGATACTTATTATTATTCCCAAAGCATAATTTTGATTACTACTTACACTCTATCAAAATGCCCTATAATACCCAATTTTCAAGGTACCTCCATATGTATTATCTCATTTGATAGTTACAGTAACTATGTGACATAGATAAAGCTAGAATTATTATTTATTATTCTCTTTGTTGAGAATCTAAGTAATTTTCTAATTTCCTTCTGAACTGAGGACAGTCTCTCAATCCTTCTTTCTCCTTGTGACAACAATGATACTCATTTTTACCAGTTTTAAAAAATGCTAAACCTAAGGTCTAGGAATGATAAGATTCAGAAATGAGTAAGTCTTGGTTTCTATTGCTTTTGGAAGACCTCATTTTCTTGATTCAGTAGGAATGATGTGTTTGGTCTCTCTCCTCTATTAATTTTATTTCAAGGGTCCTAAAAAGGCACAAATTTTGAATTAGTAAATCATTCATAAACACTAAAGAAAGCTGACTATTACATACTAGGATTTGATTTCCTCTGATATAGGAAATCCATTTTTGAATATGTTGACAATTACTATGTCACAATAAGTAAACATGAAAAAGGATGGTTTTGGAAGGAGGAAGAGGGCTCTGATCTCCAGTTAGAGAAATCCCACTGTGGACGTGGACAGTCATGCGCGAGCATAATCACACTCAAAACAAACTTGGCCAAAAATCAGATTTAGTGTGTAAGAACAACCGAGCTCAGAAATGAGACTCATGGGGGGAACCAAGGAAGGAGAGTGAGGACACAAAGGGTCCAGGTCTCCAAGGGGTGCACTTTCAGGGTACGCATTCTTTTTTTCTTTTCTTTTCTTTTTTTTTTTTTTTGAGGAAGATTAGCCCTGAGCTAACATCTGCTGCCAATCCTCCTCTTTTTGCTGAGGAAGACTGGCCCTGAGCTAACATCCGTGCCCATCTTCCTCCACTTTATATGTGGGACACCTACACAGCCTGGCTTGCCAAGTAGTGCCATGTCCGCACCCGGGATCCGAACCAGTGAACCTTGGGCCACCGAAGTGCAATGTGCGCCCTTAACTGCTGCACCACTGGGCCGGCCCCAAGGGTACATATTTCTGTTGGCTGCTACAGTTGACCCAGGTAGGCACTATCTACAGAAATAAACTGTCAAAGAACTCAGAAACATTTAGTTATGTGCACACTGTTTAGTATTTTCCATGAGAATACTGACGTGTGAAGTAATCAGTGGAAAGACTGAGTCAGGGGTGAAGGCAAAACAAGGATGCTGTAGATTGCTACATTGGTGGTCCCCAGGCAACCAACGACCCTCCCAGTATTCACGCCCTGGTGTAGCCCTTTCCACATTGACTCTGGGCTTGGTCATACGACTTTCTCTGGTCACGGGGACATTAACAAGTGTGACAAGAACAGAGGCTGGATAAGCACTTGCACCTTGGAGCTTGTTCACTTGGAATGCTCTCTGTGGAAGCTAGAAGCCATGTACGAAGTCCAACCACCCCCAGACAGCCATTCTGTGATGACATCAAAGCCAGTTACATAGCAAGGCCACATGGAGAAGCAATGAGGTACCAGACATGCAAATGAAGCTTCTTGGGTCTTCCAGACCAGGGACCAGCCACCAGCTGAATGCAGCTGAAGGACTCCAGCTGATGCATATGGAACAGAAGAACCACCCAGCCAAGCACTCAGCCCAGCCTACAGCATCAGGGGAAATAAGAAATCATTGTTGTTTTAAGCCACAACGTTATGGAGCGATTTTTATGCAGCAATAAGTAAGTGCAACACAGGATTCATAAGAGAAGGGGAGGAAAGAAAACTATATCCTCGGAATAGTGAATTTAGTTTGGATGCTTTTAGGGTAGAATGACTGGCTGGCACCTAGGAAAGAGGTCAGTCTGAAATTCTGTCCTTGAGTAGTTCTCTAGGGATGTCAAACAAAACAATTTTTGTTGTTCACTGATTCTCAAGAAAACCTTGAAGGTTTCCCTACAGAGCATACTTGTGTGATATCTGCCAGTGTCCTTTTGTTAGCACCTTTGACTTGGTTAGTTCAGGTTTGTACAATTTCCCTTATTAGAATTTTACAGAAGAAAAATCTAGAGGTTTGGAAAAGACCAACTCTGAGTGGGCTTGGAGGATCTGAAGCTCCTTCCACCCAAACTTTTTAAAAAATAGCATCAGTGGCATCAGCAGTCTGTCCAGCCCTTTAGTCAACAGTCAGAGCTCCCTAAATATGGAATGCCTTAAGATGGCTCAGGCCCTTGCAGACAACCTGGGAGCCTGAGTTCCAAAAGAGGCATTGCACTGAGGAAGAAGAGACGAAGGTGCACTGGGGTCAGGATCCTGGAAATGGGAGCAGCTGAGTGGGACCAAGTGGTCTATGGAAATCAGGATCTCCCTAAATGGCAGGACTACGAGGATGGTAAGGACAAAGGAGAGGTTAGCCAGTGACAGAGAAATAGAGAAACAGAGGAAAATGAATTAAGAGCTGAAATACTCACAAAACATAATCACACAAAGTGAAACAAAATTAAACTTTATTTATTTGGAAGATAGGGTGAATTTGTCACTGGTGACTGGAGCTCGGAGGCTGCACTTTCTCCTCAGGAAGGTGGGCTGGAATGGGGTGGGCTGTGTTCGGCATGGGCTTTGGTGGTTTGGGATCTGTGTAGATGAGCAGAAGAGCGTTCTAAGACTTTAGCACCTCTCACCAACCCAGAGCTCACCTATGTGTCTTCTTTGGGACACACTGGGACATTCCCCATTGTCCCTATCCCCCATTTTCTCTACCGCTGCTCACCTGCCTGGCTCCCCAGCTGGGCCTCAGGCCGGTCTCCCCAGAGCAGATGCCCAGGATTGTTGAGGAACCGTTGGCTGCGCTGGCATGTTAGGCAGGTCTGAACTGTCCAGCGCCGTCCCCTGCAGCCTGGGGTGAAAGTGGGAAAAAGGAAGAGAGTGCCCACGTTTAGGAGAGGAAAAGGTCTCCTGTACCTGGTTTTGCCTCCACTGTTTCCAGTAGGAATTCCACCACCTCCCCACTTGGAATGCAAATTTGATGGTGTCAGGCCCCTGCATAAACTCTACCAATTTCTTGGTATTCTTTATGATAAAGCCTAAACTCCTTAACAAGACTCTTCAAGATGTGCCCTGTTTCCTTCTCCAACCTCTTCTCTTGCCTACCTCAAACTCCAGCCTCCTGAACTCTCATTTCCTGGGCAGCACCACAAGCTCTCTTGTCTCAGAGTCCTCACAAATGCCTAGAATTCCCATTTTCCACTCCCTTTGCTTAACCTCATCACCCCTGGCATAAGTAATTTAGCACCCCACTCTCCCAGATAAAGCACTTTTCTACACTATTTTAACTGTTTCTATCTTAGTCTGTCCCATAAGACTAGAACTGCAATGAGAATAATAAATCTAGCACAATACTTGGCACATTTTAGAAAATTATATATTTGTTGAATGAATGAATGATGATAGGAATCATGTCCTCCACGACGCCAAATAATATCTATTATTACGCACGGGTGGGATTGCCTCTTACGGCCACATCATTTCTCTGTTGCCCAGATAGAGTATAAAAGCCAAGCCCAAACCTTAGTTTGTCCACGTGCAATTAGCAACTTAACCCCGAGCTGGAAAAAGCCTGCTCCTGCAAATCCCACGCTCTACACCCTTCCAAATGGAGGAAGGGGTCGCTTGCCCCAGGAACACTCACGTCTCTGGCGCTGCGTGCAGGTCAGACCCGGGATGAGGAGGGAAGAGCAGCCACGACAGAGGGTCCTCTTCACCGAGGGGTCCCTGTGGGCGGAGGGGCATGGGGATTGGGCTCCTGCGCTGCCTCTCCCATTCTTCCCCGTCCCGCCCACCGCCAGGCTCCGCTCCGTCTCACCGCCGCAAGACGAGCCGCTTCGCGATGGTCCTCTCCGTGTGGCAGTAAAACGTCGCCAGCGCCTGGTTCTCGGGGTCCTGCGCAAGGACGCAGTGGGCGGCCTGGGGGAGGGGAGCGGTCACTCGGGGCCTGGCCGCACCCGGCCACCTCACGGTGCGGCTCCGACGCGGACTCACCTGGTACAGGAAGCTGAGCCTCTGGAAGGCCTCCCGGTCCTTCACGGGCCCCGCCATCCGCGTCGCTTGAGCGCCCCACACGCTGCTGTCCGCAGGTCCCGCCTCTCGGAGAACCCCGCCCGGTGTCCGCGCAAGGGCTCCCGGGAAGCGTAGTTCCTGGTCCCGCGAAGCGCTCCCTCGCGCATGTCCCTTGAGGTTCTTACTCTGGCGCCACCCTGCGGCCTCACAGACCTATTTGTAAACGCATCCCCTCGCAATCCAAACCCGGGGTCCCTTTATGTTTTGGCTTTCTTCTAGTCTTCTTCAGGTGTATGATCAATTACACTAGGTAGAGAGTGGAGAGGCTAGTGGAACGGGAGAGGATATTAAACTGCTAAGCATTTTCTGGACAGAAGACTGGTCTCTTTACGCAGATAGGTTGGGGAGTTGGTCACGTGCAATTTATGTCCAGCTAGACCTTCTGCCCTACTCTCCTGAAGCCAAGGGCGGATGCCTGGAAGATCTACACACCAAAGGAACAGAGGTTATACATTAAAAAAAGCACTGGTGCCACTGGGAGTGAAATTACAAGGCATCATGAGGATGGTGGAGCAAGGGAAGAGGGCTCCTGGCCCTCAGAAAGCACAGCTTACTTCCACTCTTTTCCATTCACCAAAGAAACACACTCCCTGTTATGCGATGCTGGACACACAGTAGGTGATCCTCACTAACTCCTAGTCTCAGGTACTGACACACAGAGACCTGCCGAAGGCATCACCTGCCCCTGAAACTACACCCCAACCCCAACACAGACATGTACTTCACACCCCTCCCTATGACCTGTTTCTGTCTCCCACTTGTTCTGTTTGGCATCTTGTATTTATCTCTGCCTCATAGTTAATGACCACCAGTTCCTGAGGTCAGAAGTAGAGGGATGCAAGCTGGAGGGACAGAACAGGAATGAACTCTTGACAGGGAGAGGGCAACCTAAGTCAGGAGAGGATGAGGCCTCTCCCCCACCTCAAAACCCCTGGAAAAAAATCCTGGGTGAGGAACCAGGCCTCCAGCTTGGAGGAAATGGCTGAAACCTCCTCTGGAATGAGTTTCACAAGGGTCCCCAGACTCAAATGAGAGGAGAGTATGTTTAAAATGTAGATGCCCAGGCCCACCCCAGACCCTGACCAATCACTGAGGGTGAGCCGCAGGAACATGCATTTAACCCCCAATGATTCTGACGTAGTAACACAAGACTATCGTCAATGACCACACAACACAGAGATCACTTCAGTGGATCCTTTGTTCCATATTATGTTTACCAACCAAAATCTTGCCACAAAGAACCACAGTCAAGGCACAAAGGTAAGAGGAGAGTCTGGACAAAGTCCTGTTGAGGTGGTAGGAGGAACTGAAATGCCCTCAATAAACTGCAGTTTCTTGTCCCAATCTTCTGTGAACCCGATTATCCAAGTAGCAGATAATCCCAGTCATTTTAGGTTGGTTTGGCATGCATCGCTTTACCTTTTTGGACAACATATGTACCCTACAGGTTGTTTGTTTTGGCCTAACATTAAAATGATTTACATTCTCCGATAGGGGAAATGGTAAACGGTGAAGGATGGCAACAAACAAGCAAAAGACTGGCTCTTGTGAACACTAGTTCCAGGCCAGATGCACACAGGCAAAAGGAAGACGCCTATCTGGCCCTTCCCTACAGACCACGCTCTTCTACCCTGTCCTCAGGGTGAGGAAGACTCCATTTCCTTTCTCCCTTTCTGGCTTGGACCCCTCAGCCAGGTAGCAAGGCTGACATTTGGGGAGTAGCTACTTAGTAACATTCTTTAAGGCCAGGGCTTTGGACAGAAATACTTCTCTCTTTCCTCTAATACCTGACTCTCTACTTTCCAAGTTCCCTTGGGAAAGCGGTGAAAGGGCAGACGTGTCCTGCAGAATCTGTGGCACCTTGCTTCTGAGGAGGAACAAGGTGGCTGACTTCTTGGAGAAAATCAACTATAAGGAGGCAGGCAATAAGCCAGCTCTGCTGAAGGCTGAGGCAGGGACCTGGGTTCTCCTCTTCTCTCTTCTCATCCTCTCCTCCCCACATTCCTACCTCTGGCAATCCTACTCATAATGGCAACCCTACTCTGGGAATAGAAGACCAAAGAAACCCCTCTCCCTTTCATTAGTCTCTAGGAATCTGTTCCTTTAGCCCCCTTCCCTGACCTTTTTTCTAACCTTCTTGATGCTCAATCTCTGCCCTCAAAAAAACTCCTTAACTTCTAGACCCATAAGAGCAACTGTTATTCATCTTTATTTCAGTCTAGAGGTACACAGACCCCTGTGATCTTCCACAAGAAATAAGACTATTCTGGGTCAAAGAACCCCCTAAAAGGATGTACAGGAGTTTCTGTTTCCTCCTTCGGTTTGAGCAAGTCAGACCTCTCACAGAATTTTTGTTTCTGGAAAAGTCTCTCCTTCCTTCCCAACCCGTCTTTGTGCAATAGGAAACCTGATGGACTTCAGAGGAGACAATCCCCTGGGAACCAGCTCCCCACCCTGACAGTTACGAGGGAGACACAGCTGTGCTCTCATTCCAGCCCAGTCCCACCTACTCCTCCATATAAACCATTCCAGAAACCAAGGTGTTTCTCCCAGATGGTTCAGGACTGGAACCAGGCAGACATGAAGACATTCCACCAGGTCACAGGGAGGAAGGCCCATACTCTTGACCCTGCCTCACCCCAGTTATTCCCACGACCCTACCTGTCACTCCCAATCTGTTGGGGGCCTGATGGTAAGTGGTGCAGCATTCTTCCGACCAGCCCGGATGCCTGGGTAGAAGAGGGGCCAGAGTTTCTCAGTAAAAGTATCAGTGAAGGTGTAGATATGAGAGCGGTCTGTGACGTTGTAGAAAGACAGTGTGCCGGCCTCATAGTCTAGGAATATGCCCACCCGCTTGGGTTTCACCTTGATGTGCAAAGGGGTAAAAGGCGTGGTGGTGGCTGCATATTTGTCCCCATTCCATAGCCGCACCCGCCAGTAGCCAGTCTCAGGGAGTGGAGTCAGCTCGCCCTTGCGGCTCACGGAGTCCCGGCACACACCCACTGCCCAGTGGGTCTTGTCGCCCACCTCCACCTCCCAGTAGTGTCGGCCTGAGGTGAAACCCTCAGTAGCCAGGACGCAAGGGTAGAAGGTGAAACGCCGAGGTGTGTCAGGGAGATCCCGGAGTCTCGTCTCCACGAACTTGACGCTCTTACGATCTTCTGAGAGGACGAGGTTAGGATGAGCAGTCTCAGGGTCCAGGGTCACATCCGCTGGCGGGAGAAGCCAGAGTGGGGAGCTAGATGAGGACGGGAATAGCTAAACGCCCCTGCCTCACTCTCCCAGCCCGCCGTTACAGAGCCTATTCCCTTAAAGGTCCCAGAACACCGTGGTTTGGTTAACTTTCTCAATCCATGGTGTCATCTAAGGGAGGGGAGGGAACAACGGCTTCACTTCTCACCCTGGCCCTAAAATAAACAGATGGTGATGGCTTGACTCTGCAAGGGCTGGTGGTTTAGGCTCCCGCCTGGTTCTCTCTCCATCCCCCTCTGACATCATCATCTATCTCACTGTGTGGAGAAGTGCAAGGCACAGTCCAGGGCCAGAAAGAACGGAGAATGTTAAGAAGGACAAGACAGCGTTATGGTCTAGGGATGGGGTGACCATGTGTCTGTTTTCCTGGAACAGTCCTGGTTTAGGACTATTTTCCATGAGTAAATATTAATGACACTCCCTTTCACTCTCAAGAGGGGACGAGTTTAGGCAAATTATTTAACCTTTCTGGGTCCCTATTCAGACACAACTGTGGGACTAAGAGTAGACGACATCTAAGGCTGCTCCCTTTGAGTTCTGCGACCCAGAGACCAAAAGCCAGGTAAAGGGGTAGGTGCGGGTATGGGCATGAAAAGTGACAGATGGGATAACTGAAGCCCAGATAAAGCAGGACCTAAGGACTTCCTTCTCCCTGCTACTTTCCTTTTGGGAACAACTCACCAATTAGCTGTTTAAGGATTTTCCTTAGGGCAAAGTACTGTCGGGGGAAATTGCTGAAGTTCTTTTCCAGCTCTATGGATACTGAAGTCACCTCCATGGTCTTCACCTTCTCACATCTAAGAGGGATAGGGAGATAGGGGAAGAGAGGGCAGGGTCAGGGGAAGCTGCAGCCGAGTGTGTTCAGATGTGGTCATCTTTAGGGAGACACTAAAATTTTCCATCCTCCCACTTTCTCCCTTCTCCCTGAAGACAAGTACTTGCTTGCTGCTTTCTTTTGCTAATCTATAGAGAGCCATGTGGTCCCCTGAACAGACCCTTATCTTAAGAATGAGTCTCAAAAGATTCTGGCGATACTGTTATAGTTCATGCAAATAGTCACCCTCCCCTATTCTCCCAACCCCTCCCTTCTTACATCTCGTTTGGGCACAGTTCCACCCACAGGCACAGGCAGAATGTGGTTCTATATTATCTTGGTATCTTCCTCACCAAGGAAGTCCTAATGCTCAAAGAGGAAAAGGTAAGGGCCTATGACTCCTGATGATTTGCTCTCTTACTGGCTTGATGGATGCAATGAACCTTCTCCTACCCAGACATTACATGACTTTTCCATCCTTACTCCTCCGACTCCTTATTGTACCCCTAGTTCCTAGCCAAGACCTAACTCACTCAAAGAGATGCAAGAATCACTTACTTTTCCAGGGTACTTTTGACATCCTAGAGGGAAGGAGAAAAGAAAGCAATATTGGTCCCGGTATTCAAGGGTCCTAAAGGCAAAAGGTTCCCCCTCCTCCCAAAAGTTCTAGATCTATAAAATAGGATAGGGCAAACTGAGGGTCACAATGCAAGGGGACTCTAAAGGGATCTGAGTACATCTCTCACAACATAATTCCCACTTTCAACTTCTGGTCATCATGAAGCTTGGTAATTTATATTACTTCCAAATGGTTTCTTGTGTGTTTGTCTTGGCTCCTCAAGGACACTGGGAGCTCCATGAAAGGGACAGGGATTCTGTCTGCTCTTTACTCTGTCCCCCAAGTACCAACCACACACCTGTCTCCTTGAGGATCAGTAGAGATAGTTCCAGACTGGTGGCATAGGAACGATTCATACTTTCCTGTGGTGATTTGGTATCCCCGGTCTGGTATTGCTTAATAAACGTTAATAACTGTGTGCCAATCCTGATTTGTGAATACTTGGGGTCCAGAAAACAAAGAAGACAAATCTCTGCCCTCCAAGGATTTCCCAGTTTAATGTGGAAGGCGGAACACACATACATGAAAGGACATAAGAATAAATACCAAGCAATACATAACATGCAGATAAATGTACAATGAAGCCTCACTGATTCAAATGCTGGTAATCTGATCGCTAAGATAAAAGTTTCCTACAGCCTTGCTAACACCATTCATCTGCTTAAGAGAACAGATTAGTTCAAACATGTTAGAGGCACCATTTACATATCGAAAGTAATATATTATTTTATACATAATTTCAAGTGTCCTTCAAACTATGTTTCTATTCTTTTCTAGCACTAATAAATCAAGTTCTAGGACTGAAAAGTAACGGTAACTGCATTTACACAATTCTTAATGAATAGTTTTTCACTAATTCAGACTTGACGTCCCTTCTTTCAAAAGACTGAATTTTTACTTAGGTACAAATTAAGCACATAATTGTTGACAAGACATAAGAACAAAGAAATGATTAGAAGGGGATGGGAGGAATCAGAGAAGCCTTTCTATAGAGAAAGATCCTTTGAGTATGTCTGGAAGAAAGAATTGGAGTTAGAGAAGCAGAGCAGAAGAGTGAGCATCCTGGGCTGACAGAATGGCCTGTGCAAAGCTATACTGCGCTGCACCTGAGGGGCTATGCAGGAGCAAAGGCCGAACCTTAAGCATCTCGAAGCCCGACTGTAAGCACTTGCCCTCCACCTCAGCAGCCAAGTGGGCCAGGTCCCGGCGCTTGTCTCCAAGGTGAGCAGCGTTTTCTCGGAGGCGCTGGAGAATGTCCTGTTCCTCCTCCTCCAGCCGTGAAAGCAACATCTGCTGCTCTTCATCCAGCCTCCTATGAAGCTCTTCAAATTCCTTTAAGATCTGCTGTCGGCGACTCTCTACTAGTCTCTGAGAAAAGAGGGAGGGTGTTATGTTGAGCGGGGCCAGTGGCCGTAGGGTGCCTTTCCCCACCCTCCATGTGTTTGAATTAACACAGACTTTCAGTGTCATTGGAAATAGTTTAAAAGGACACTCATGTTTCCCTCCACTGGAATTTCCTTCTGTAAGAATAGCTCCCAAGTGAAGTGAAGTGAAGACCATTGGGAGGATAAAAAAAAAATCAATGTTTAAAATTTTTTTATTTTCTTTAATTATATTAATTTCTAAAAAAGCTGTACTTTTACGTTTTAGTAAAAAAATTCAAGACAGAAAAACTCAATAATATTAAGACATCTGCTACTATACATAACAGAGATATCTCTGCTACTCCCAACTCTAAAGTTCAAGGTAATGTATCAAGAAAAGGAAAGTACAAATACTGGAAAGTTAGAGATAACATTGTCATCATTTGTATATTGCAAGATATCTACCTGATAAAAACCAGAGAACCAACTAGAAAAGTATCAGAATCAGTAAGTGTTTAGCAATGGTTTGTTACAAAATATATACGTAGATTTCAGGGCTGAACCTGTTAAACAGTTTCAAGTTACTTCAGAGAACTGACAGTTCCCAACCCAGGAACAGGTTCTAGAAGTTTATTAGTAACTTACATTAGCCCCCCCCCTTATCTGTGGTTTCACTTTCTGTGGTTTCAGTTACCTGAGGTCAACTGTGGTCTGAAAATATTAAAAGGAAAATTCCAGAAGCAAACAATTTACAAGTTTTAAATTTCGCACCATTCTGAGTAGCGTGATGAAATCTTTAGCTGAGCTGTCCTGCTCCATCCCACCGGCGACTGAAGCATCCCTTCGTCTAGTGTATATACGCCACCGCCTGTTAGTCACTTAGTAGCCCTCTTGGTTATCAGATAGACTGTCACAGTATTGCAGTACTTGTGTTCAAGTAAGCCTTATTTTACTTAGTAATGGCCCCAAAGCTCAAGGGTAGTGATGCTGGCAATTTGGATATGCCAAAGAGAAGTCACAAAATGCTTCCTTTAGGTAAAAAGGTAAACATTCTCAAGTTAAAAAGGGAAGAAAAAAAATTGTATGCTGAGGTTGCTAAGATCTATGGTAAGAATGAATCTTCTATCTGTGAAATTGTGGAGAAGAAAAAAGAAGTATGTGTTAGTTTTGCTGTTGTGCCTCAAATATGTATGCATAGGATATGTAAGGTTCAGTAGTATCCTCGGATTCAGGCATCCACTGGGGGTCTTGGAATGTATCCCCCGTGGATAGGAGGGGACTACCGTAGTTGTTTGAAATTTGAAACATCCTTTCTTTCAGGCAGCACATAGACTTAAACCCCTAACATTCCTGAAATTTGATAATATAGGACTCAAATACCAGCCATAACCCTTTCTGAGGGTTATCAGCAAGTACATCCTCCCTTCTGTACCTCCACTGCAACAAGAAGTGATCTCCCTCAAGAAGGATTCTCTAAGCGTCATGTGACTGATGGGGAGAAATCAACCCAACAGGGAAGCAAGTGAAAAGCAGACACTGGGACTCTGGAAAGAGGAAGTGGATATGGCCTGAAAGGCAGGGCTGAGGGCGAAGAGAGAGTGGGGCTGCAAAGCCAGGGTGGGCCTTACAAGCCTGGGGTTTCTGGATTCCAGGCTAGTTCTCAGCAGAGCCTGACTAGCTCCAGTTCCAGAGCCACTTGCTGCTTCCCATTCCACTGCTGCCTTCTCAGGCACACGCTCAACAAAACATATTCTCACAACAATTATCCTTAAGTAAAACACAGCCTTTTTCCCTCTGTGTGTGTGCTTAGGGGTCATGTATGGGCAGAATTTAGGATTCATAACTGGTAAATAGGAAGCAGAAGGGCTATCCCTTGTATAATCCCATAATCCCTTTTCTTTTTCACTCTATATAAGTGGGGCAGTGGTTCTTTTTTTTTAAATTATATATATAAAAATATATATATTATATAAATATAAATAAATAAATATATATTATATAAATATATATATATTTAAGATTGGCACCTGAGCTAACATCTGTTGCCAATATTCCTCTTTTGCTTCTCTTTTTCTTCTCCTTGAAGGCCCCCAGTACATAGTTGTACAGTCTACTCATGCTATGTGGGACGCCGCCTCAGCATGGCTTGACGAGTGGTGTCACGTCCACACCCAGGATCTGAACCGGTGAAACCCCAGGCTCCCAAAGTAGAGTGCGTGAATTTAACCACTTGGCCACGGGGCCAGGGGCAGTGGTTCTTAATGAGGGTGTTACCTCCTTCTAGGGGTATTTTGGAAATGGGGGGTATTTTTTTTGTTTGCTATGATTGGGGGTGCTCCTGGCAAGGATGCTAGGCTAGCAATCCTCCAATGTATGAGATAACCCAGCAAGATGAATTGGCCTGCACCATTTTCTCATATTCTGCTGGATATTCAAAAATGTGGGCCTGGACTTGAAGGCCATTTTATATATAAATACAGAGCAATTCTTATATGCTTTTAATATACCTTGGTTCTTCAGGAATGGCTGAATAAAACTCATTAAGACTGTACTTTGTTTTTCTTAGAACTTTACCAAAAGTTACTTATCATTTTGAGAAATTATGTTGCCAAGAGCTAAGCTGGTTGTGGTATTTGAGTCAACATTACTACCAATTGCATCAGTCTGAATTTTTATTTTTTGCATTGTTGAGGTCACATATAGGTGCAAGGATAAAACTACATTGTAGTGTCTTTCAAGGTAGCCACGCAAGATTTTATTATAAATTACTTTTCTTTATGTTGTATTATATATCCTATATTTGGGCATGTTAGTCTTTTTAAAAAATTATGTAGATAGGTTATCTTATCTATAATTTTCATTTCAGTACGGTTAATTACAAATTATTTATTTCTAAAAAGGGCACTGGGTCTGATTCTGGAGGGAGAGGGAAGGAGAATTCAAATGGTCACAAAAGGAATGTTGGTAGTTTCAGAGACCACTGAAATGATAACTTACATTTTTTAAAAACAGCACAGTTCTGTTCCAGAATTTAGAAGGTTTCAAAAATTTTTAGACCCCTCTCCATCCTTTACCATTAAGAAGCTGATCAATGGGAAAAGGAAAGTTAATGGCTGGGAGTAAGCTTCATTTCTCACACATTTTAAGTTTTTCAGGGGCCCTCCAAAAGAATGAAGAACTTTTTTTTAAAGCTCACCTTTGCAATCAAAATTAGTTCAAATTTTATAAAATTCAAATGCTTGCTTCGTTAAAATGTATAAAGGACTAAGTTAATAATACTTGCTTTCTTTTGAAATATTGTCATTGTTAAAAGTTATTGTTTCTACTATTTTAAAACCTGTGTTTAATTTCTGGTGATCCCTAAATCTCAACTCCAAAAACTCATTATTTCTTCTAGAAGCCTTTAATGTCGTCAAATTTCTACGCTGTCTTCTTATGAATTTGCAACTGTGCTTTTTGTGCCATGTCATTTTCTATTTTCCCTACTTGACTCTAAGCTCAAGGAGGAAGGGCCTGTGCTTTTGCTCATCATCGTTCCCCAATGTCAAATACAGGGTTTGACCTATACTGGAAGCTTAATAAATATTTATTGTTTCATGCAGAACTAGAATCCCTGTTTTGCCACATACTGGCTGTATGATCTTGGACTAGACACTTATCCAAGTTCTGTTTCCTCTTGTGTAAACTGGGGGTAATAATACCTACCTTACGGGGTATCTAAGTTCACCTTTGCCAAAGATGACTTCCAGGACTCCCTTCCCTTTGTCTTGTAGCTTCTCTTTGTCCTACTTGTGCCAACTGTGGCCTGAACTCTTAGAACTGCAACCTGGGCAGAACCCTAAGACCTAATATAACCCTGTAAGGTTGGAATGTCATGGACACCCAATGAATTAATGCATAGGACTATTAATACTTGTTCACTGTTCAATAGAAGAAATAAGGGCAGATACCAAAATACCATGCTACAAATATGGTTATGCTACAAAGGAGATGCAAAATTTTATGAAAATGAAAAAAGTTAATTTCTGAAGGGTCAGGAAAGGCTGCATAGAAGTGGCTTTCATCCTGCCTGAAGGATGGATAGGATCCTACAGACAGAAGATGGGGAGGGGAACATTCTAGGAATAAACCAACATCATGTAGCGTACTTGAGTTAAGAGAATGTGGTCCCGATGTCACTGGCAGTTCTTCTGGGAGCTCTTGGTCAGCTCCTTCTCCCTTCCTCCCCAGTGAACCTTCCAAATTCTCCTCTCCTCCATCCCTCTAAGAAACTCTACTCTCAGCAGACAGCCTCCTTCCCTGCTTCACAAAGAAAACGAGACCAAGGGGCATGAACTCCCTCAGCTTGCCAGATGTAAGATGTTGTGTCTGTCCTTTACCTCTTACATCCTTCTCTTCAATGCTTAATTCATGGCAGGTAATTTAAGTACAATATTGAATGACAGTCATGGCTATAAAATGCCATTATTTCTGAGAGAATAGCAGTTTTCTAACAAATCAGAACTAGTGGATTAAATAATGTGTGGTTAAGTTAATGTTTGGTTAATTGCCTGCAGAGCAGGCCAAGTGGGGTTGCCTGCCTTTTACCTTGAGCTCGCCAGGCTTCTTCTCCTCAGAGGATTTGCAGCGGGTGATCTCCTGCAGCTTCTGCTCCAGGGGCTCCAGGCACTTCTGCAGTTTTTCCTGAGGGGTGGGAAGCAGGAGAGGTGGCGTTTGGGTTGGCTGGCAGAACCTACCTTTGTTTTAAATCATTTGTTTGCTTCCTATGCATCTCACCACCTCTTGATCCAACTCTTCCTTGACTGTCATGTGGGGTGTCAACTTCCTACAAGTCCCTCCACCTGCCACCAGCTTGTCCCCATCACCTTGCTCACCAAACTGTCCTCTCGCTGAATCTCCTAGTTGTCCAGCTGTCACCAACTCTGTGCCCTTCCCCAACCCTATCCATTTTCTTACTCAAGTAACTGCCTATCATGTCAAAGTGACCTTCTGTACCCTCATATCCTTCTTCAAACTCATCTTCCCATCCAACTCTAACCACTGGCAAACATAATAAAATCTTACTTATACTATAAACTACCTCAAATCCTGTTTCCAAGATTTTATTAACATAATTAAGCAAAGTACTTGATAAAGTGCTAAGACATTAAAATCTCTAGTTCCTATTACTCAAGCATTTACCTTGTGTCTCAGCAGTAAGTTAAACCAGATGCCATGTTATCCATTGGGGAAGATGCAAACTACAGACTGGTTCAGCTTAGTCTGGTGGGGATCAGGCTAACGTTATGTTACCTATTCCCAATACCAACGGGAGAACAAGCAGCATTCTGAGCAGGGGGAGAGAATGAAGAAACCAGACTACTTCTCACTTCTTCCCAAGTTTGATTTTTTCCATGTGGTTTCATTCATTTATGAAAAATATGATACATTCCAAGACCACATACTCAAATTTTGTGTTACAAAAGTCAGAGAGAAATTTTGGGGTACTCCACGCCACTGCTCTTCTTCATGCTTGGGGATAACTGACCAGACGTACTATGTGCTCCCTGCATATGTAGCTCTGAGGGTCTACAGAGTGAGGACCAGATACAGTCTTGCCCTCAGGAGCTTCTGATCCCCTACCCAGGGAGTCTCCCACCCTCTGCGTTCCTCCCTCTTCCCCCACATTAGCATCATGTGTCTTGTTCCCCACCTTATACTCCTGTGTGGCATCGTCCAGTGGCACGACGGTGTGGGCCCGGTGGGTGTGGGAAATTGCACATATCAAACATACAGCCTCCTGGTCCTCATAGCAGAAGAGGCTGAGGGCTTCATGGTGCTGGGGGCAGAGGCTCTCATCCCGGATCTTCCGCTTGACGGCCTGGAGCTGCTTAGCAATTTCCACCATACTGCCTAGTTGTCGATTAGGCCGGAGACTGCGGTAGCGAGATGTCTTTCGACAGACAGGACAAGGGAAGTCCCTTTCTAGGTCCTCCCACCAGCGGGTGATGCAAGCTTTGCAGAAGTTGTGCCCACACTCAATGATGACAGGCTCCTTCAGATACTCCAGGCACACAGAGCAACTCGCCTCCACCTGTAAGTTCTCCAGAGCTGCAGCTGTGGAGGCTGCAGAGGCCCCGGCCTCTAACAGACTTGTCTCTGCCATTATTTAACTTGAGGATAGGAAAGAGGCAGAGAAAAGAAAAATATTAGTTGGAGGTTTTTTTTAGCATCCCTCGTCTGACATTTACCCCCCTGTTAAATCCCAACTCCAGATTTAGCCCCATCTTGGTACTTTACACCTCTCTTCCACTAAATTCAACCTGTCTTTTGTTTCTTCATTTCCAAAACTTGTGACTCCCAGCCATCAATCTAATTTTTTTCCCTCTTCACCAAACTGACACACAACCCCCAATCTCTTCTGTCTTTTACCTCTGCTTCCTCTTGTTAGAAACAGAGGCTTCTTTCAACCCAGTGTATTTCTCCTGATGCAGGCTCATACCACCTGTATCTTGGAACCACTAATTCTAGACTAATGTAGCCCTAGCTTAACATATTTTTCCAATAGATGACAAAGGAATTTGGGAAAGCAAAAAGTGCCATAAAAGTCAAAGTATTAATTAAGATTTCTTAAATACAAAGTTTAATGTTATAAAGAGCTTTATTGCAGTAGTCCATGGGAGCCTAAGCTTGATTCCCTGCCACTGTTCTCTTACTCTTTCAAAGGGTAATAAATGGCATGAGTTAGGCAATGGTAACAACCTCTTCTTTTCAGGAAAGTTTGAAATTCTTCCTTTTATCAGACTAGCCTAGAAGAACTGTGCCCTCTTCTTGGAATGAAATGATTCACATGACATCCCATTTCTATTTGTGTGCGTTTGGACATCTGCAACTGCTGAAAAGTGATAAATTCATGGCAACTATACTACAGAGCATATTACTGAGCCCAGGCCAATAACTTCTTGAAAAGAGGGCTGACGAGTCTATTCTAAATATTCAGCAGTGAATGGAGTCTTTTGAAATAGATATTGATAACTAATTCCTCGGACATACTGTGGCTCCAATAGGTTCTAGAGTGGTTGGGAATTAAGAGGAAGAAAAGAGGTAACAAAATCTCCCTCAAGTGAAGCCTCAAAAGAATTGGAAACGCATCAAAGAGATTTATAAAGCAGAAGGCTGGTCCTCTACTTTATCCTTAAATGTCACCTCTTTTATCAATGAAATAGCTGATTCTCTATTCCATACCCTCCCCCTCCACCCCCATCAAGGGACCCAAAAGAAGGAAGGAAATTTAGTAGGTCTATGTGCTGAGAGAGAAGTGGCCATGTAATGAGTTGGGTTAACAATGATTATTCCTGTGTATATTGATGGCACACTTGAAAAGTGTTTAATTTGGAGTAGGAGCTGATAACTTATTTGGAGCTGAATTTCTCCCCTCAACCAGGAGAGTTCAGTCAGATGATTTTTCGCTACCTATGGAAATCCGACTTTGACTAGTGACCCTGTCCCTTCCCCAATCTTCTAGAAATTAGGTGGCCTCCTCACCTGGAGTAAGTTGAATTGTATGCAGTTAGGGACCAGGATGGATCTAGACTGGCAAAGAAGTGATGTGGAAAAGAAATGGGGAAAAGGTTAGGGAAGTATGGAGAGGGCTTGGAGCTACAGCCATGGTGAGGCCTCGGGTGCCTCTGGGTTGGTCATTTCTTTCCCTCTATTCCTTGTGTCTCAGTAGAAGGGCAAACTTCAGGGACGTCCTCATTTTGTTTCTACCACTGTCCGGGGTCCCACTTTGCGACCCTCTCCTGAGCGTGGTCCACAACTCGGTCCCACCCCGGTCTCCATCTTCTCCCGCCAGATCTGGCGCAGGGGGACTGGAGAGGAGGGGGGAGGAAACGTCGTAGTCGGCAGGGAGGGAGGGGTGCGTGTCCAGGTGAGGAGGAGGTGTGACGTGAAGGTGGGATGCCCGCCGCTATGACGCAGCCGAGAGCCGCGGTGCCGGCGTCAGAGTTGCACCCGGGGAGGCGAGCGGCAGCGGGACGGGGGAACGGCGGGGTAGCCAAGCAACGCCGGACGCGCTGACGTCGCCGGGGCGGCAAAACGTCCGCCCGGGCCCGAGGCGGGCGGAGGCAGCAGTGGTTACGTGCGGGGGGCCGGTGACGCAGTCTTGGGGCGCTGGGACGCGGCGTGCGGAGCCGGCCGGCGGGGGCAGGCCCCAGGGCCCGGGCGCGGAGGCGGGACAGCACCTACCTTCCCGGCTTCGGGTCCGGGAGTGCGGGGCGCGGAGCCGCCGGAGCGCTGCCTCCCTCCTTCCTCCTCCCCCCGCCCCCGCCCCGCAGCGCGACACACAATACTCGCCGGAAGCGGAAGCCGCGCCGAGAGGCTCGTGTCAGTGGAAGCCGGGGTGTCGCCGGGTGGCCGCGGGAGGGCCTAGCGGTGCCTGTGGAGGAAGGAGAAGGCGGGGGCCGGAGGTGAGAACCCAGGAGGAGTCAAGGGCGAGAAGGGACCCGGAGGGGCAGGTGGCTGAAATGCCGTCGTCCAGGTGACCCGAGGAAGCCTCCGGAGAAAGAGGGCCGCGCATGCGCGTGGTTGAGCGCTGAAGCCCATTGCCCGCAGGGCGCCGATGGACTCCCGGGCCGGCGGGGCTGTCCCGTCCAGGCTGCGGGCCTGGGCTCTGGCCAGGCTCGTCTGGGCCCGGGTGGGGCTGGGAGCCGCCGGGGGCGGGGCCAGGGCGGGTTGGGGACTTTGAGCTACACTTATCCTCTATGCAGCCAGTCCAGGGGGAAGGTGGCTAGTGGAGGCGGCGGCCAATTGCGTGGCGGACCTGCGGGTCTCAGCTGGCACGTCACTTCCGATTACTTGAGTCTAGCCTTTTAACATTCAGGGATTAAGTGAGTTCTCCGTGCCGTGGGCTTCGAATGCTCCTCGCCCTACCCCTGCTTGGCTGGCTTTGCTGAAATGACCTACTTCCCCCGCCGAAGCGGGAGCCCTGAAAGAGCTGGTACTGCGACTCCGCGGTTCACCTTTGTATCTTCAGCTCCTGGCTCCGGGCCCGACAGCAGCAAGCGCGGTAAACACTGTTAAGTGGGTACGGACCGCGGCCTGTTCTTTCCACTTTGGGGGCTGTGACTTGCAATTCTCCACAAGAGCAGGTGGTGCTTGTGTGGGACTCCAGACTTTTGCATTATAGCCTCCCTGCTTTCCTCTCCTCTGCTGGAAGCTTCGCAGGCCTGTGACTTTGGAGGAAGAGGGCGAGGTGGTGAGGCTGGAGATGAGTCCGCTGAGAGAGGTGTGATGAGCCTGGGGAGGAGGTGCTGAGTAGAGGTGTTGGAGCTGGGGAGGAGCTAGTGCTGGGTAGAGGTGTGGTGGGGCCGGGGAGGCGTTAGTGCTAGGAATGTCTGACACTGCTGGTAGGAAAGGCAGCCTGCCCTGCCCTCTCTCCCCCTAGGCTTGGCCGCAGAATGCCCACTGAGAGAGATGAGCAAATTTCGGTGTACTCTCCGAGAGGAAATGACCCAATGGACCGTTGCTCCTCTGTTAAGTTGTGATGCTGTTTACAAACACTGTGCAGTATTTAACCTCTCATTCTGGAAGACTAGAAACTGTTTGCTTGCAGAAAATATCAAATGTTTGAGGTATAAAGATTTAGGATCACAATTGGTCTACTTGTTCTTTACTGTTCCTTTGCTTTTTGCTCACTTTTTTCGGGAGCCAATGATTTGAAGAGGGTTAAACTTGAGAAAATTACGTAAACTTTTTTTCCCTCATTGCTATTTGGCCTTTAGGAATTTAGCGGCAGTACTTATTCTAGTTCACAAAACGCCTCAATCCTAAGGTAGGATAGTTTGAAAGCCACCAACTGGGCGGTCAGCCTCTTTAGCCTTGCTTTTGGAGGGAGAGTGATGATGGTGAGGTTTGGTTCTGGGTTTGATTTGTTTATTTGTAACTTTTAAGGTGTTTCTCGCCCTCCATTCTGGCTTTCTGTAGGTGACCAGGGATGTGGTTAGACTAAGGAAATTCCCAGGATTGAAGTGCATTTCCAAGGATGATGAAGAAATGTATTTGTTTGGAGACTAATAGATTATTAAGAGAACTTTATGCTGGATATTGAGGGAGGCGGGAGAATGTTTAGGTAAAACTGTAAAATTATGAAGGACATGTAGTATGACATAGAACAGGGATTGGCAAATCTTAAAGAGCCAGATAAGACATATTTTCGGCTTTGTGGCCCATAGTCTGTCTTTGTAGTCTGAAGACAGCATTTGACAATACTAAATGAACGAGCATTGCTTTGTTCCAATGACACTTTATTTATGGACACTGAAATTTGAATTTCATATAAATTCTTCATGTGTGGTGAAATAGTGTTCTCCTTTTGATTTTGCCCACAATCATTTAAAGATGTAAAAACCATTCTTAGCTTTCAGGCCACACAAACATAGGTAGCAGGTCATAGTTTGCTGACCCCTGACATAGAACAATAATGAAGGACACAGTATTTTCCAAGAGAGAATAATTGGGAAAGAGGGTGAACACAATGCTGTGATCTCTTATTTCCAGCTGTCTGTATAATAACACAAAATAATAATAAAGGAAATCTGAGATCTTAACACAAGTTTGTTATGTGACCTGTAAAACTTGGTGGGCTGAGATTTATGAATGTACTAGGATAGAAGTACATTCTTTAAACAAGGGAGGATATTCCTTGTTTAAGATTAAAAGGAATTGTAGTTCAGTAGAGGTGGAATAGCATTGAGTTATAATGTTAAATTATTCTAAGAGATTTCCAGGAGTATGCAAAAATGAATTAAGTAATGAGATAAAGGGTCATTAAAATTTTTTAAAATATATATTTTTAATATTGTTTTTATATCAGGAAAGGAGAATAAAAGATATCTTGAAATCTCTGAGTCATATAGAGGAAACAGATATATTATTAGCGTTGCAGGTAGAAAACTGGTTGAGGCCAGATATGGTGGGTTGGGGAGGGAGAGGGTTCAGTTGTCCAGACTTCTGGGATTCTTAAGGCAAAGCATCTAATTTTCCCTCATCATTTTTTTATTATGAAAAATTTCAAACATACAGAAAGACAGTCTTCAGTTTGCTTTTGATAGTTTCTGCTGGCTGTCTTTTATCTTTCCTGTTCAGTGACATAGAACTACCCCACTCTTTTTCAAGTCTGCATTATTACTTCATTTTGTAGATGTATAATTTACTCAACCTTTTTTAAAGAGTAGACATTTAGGTTCTTTCCATGTCTTATTAAATAAAGCCTGCAGTGAACATTCTTGCACATATATTTTTTCTCCCTGTTTTATTGAGATATAATTGACATATAACATTGTGTTAAAGATACAACACAAGAATTTGACATATTTGCACATGTATCTTTAGATTGTCGTGCCATGTATTAGTAGGACAAATTCCTGGAAGTTGGGCTGTTGGGTTGGAAGGCATGCAAATTTAAAATTCTGATGGGGTCTTCCAGTTTCCTTCCCATAAAGCTGTACCTCTTTATACCCACACCAGCATATTATGAGATAGTCTATTTCCCTCCAGTGGAGCCAGTGCTGAAAGTTTCATATTTAAAAAATTTACTGTTTTTCATTTAAAATTTTTAATGATTGTCTAGCAGGTCTTATTCTGTAGGTACCATGCATTTTCAACCTTTTATCAGCTCATGGGCGTTTACCTAGTTTCCTGTCGATGGTTTGTTGCTTAGTGTTCTCTTTTTCCTTACTTTGGTTTTTTTTTTTTTTGCTGCTACACAAACAGTATTACAGTAAAGATTTTCTGAACATATGTCCTTATGCTAGTGGATTTATTACTGTGAGAAAGGTTTCTGGGTCGAAGGATATTATGTAGTTCTAATTTTAACGGATATTTCCGTTTGTTGTTTCAGAAGCCTGTTACTCTTTACATTTGTCTTGGCAGCAATGTATGAGCTTGCCCCTCTCCCTCTTTCCCAGTAAAGACAGGTGTTATCTATGTTTTTGTTTTTTTACAGCCAGTAAAGAGATGTCTTAGTGACTGAATTACATTTTCTCTTCCTTAGTAATTTTGAGTATCTTTTGTTGGTATCATTGTTTGTTTGTTTGTCGTTGGTGTTTGTGTTTCTGTGCATTTCCAATCCTGTCCTTTGTCCATTATCGATTTCTACTTACATATACACACAGCACGTTGTCCTCGTTAAGAAATCCGTCCTGGCCCCCAGATTCTAATTTGCTTTCCTAGGTTTTCTTAGAATATTTTTTATTTTTTACATTTAAGTCATTATCTTTATTTTAAAAAATATGTAAAGGGAAAATCTTTATTTTTCTCTAAGGCATTGCTGTCCAATAGAAATATAATGCAAGCTAGTTATGCAATTTTAAGTTTTCTAGTTGTAGCAGCATTACAAAAAGTAAAAAGAGGGGGCGGCCCCATGGCTGAATGGTTAAGTTCGAATGCTCTGCTACGGTGGCCCAGGGTTTCTCTGGTTCCGATCCTGGGTGCGGACATGGCACCACTCGTCAGGCCACGTTGAGGCGGTGTCCCACATGCCACAACTAGAAGGACCCACAACTAGAATATACAACTATGTACTGGGGGGATTTGTGGAGAAAAAATGGAAAGGAAAAAAAAAAGAAGATTGGCAGCAGTTGTTAGCTCAGGTGCCAATCTTTAAACAAAGTAAAAAGAAACAGGTGAAATTCATTTTAATAACATTTTATTTTACCAACTGAACACATTGTATCAAAAATACTATTTTTACAAGCAATCAATTTTAAAGTTATTAATGAGATATTTTATGTTCTTTTTTCATAGTAAGTCTTTGAAACTTCACATCTCACTTCAGATGAGGCACATTTTACGTGCTCACTGGCCACGTGTGGCTAGGGGCTACTATATTGGACAGCATGCATTAGATGGATGGGTTGTTGTGGTAGCTTCTTATTAAATAGTTGTCCTTTTTTCATTGAATTGAACTACCACACTTGTCATATATGAAATTCTTTCATAAACCTGTTTCTAGATTTTTTGATTCTATATTCTAATCCTCTCATCTGTTTCTTTCTTCTTACACCAATACCACAGATTTTATTTCATTGACTTTATAGTATTTTCTGAAATTTAGAAAGATAAGTCTCAGCTAACTGTTACTTTTATGCTTTTCCATACATGTTCTTGGGTGTGTATTCCACATAAACTCTGAAATCATTTTTTGCCATTCTCTCCCCTCAAAGAAAAAATATATTGTGATTCTAAATGGAAAAGCATTAAATATATAACTTAATTTGGATAGAGTTGGCATTTTTTATGTCTTGCCATCCAAGAATGTGATTTGCTTTCTGTGTGTTCAGGTCTTGGTTTATTTCTTCAATTAAGATCTTGGGGTTTTCTTGATACAGATTCTTTTATCATTTTTATTGCTATGATGAAGGGAGATTCCCCCCATTTTCCAATAAGCAAACTGGATGCTTCATTGCTTGGATAAAGAAGAAATAATTGTTATTTGACTGTTTCTCATATCTAGACCCCCATCATAATCACTTACTAATAATAGTACTTTTTTTTTTCAACTATAGAGTTTATTTAAGTGTTACTGGCACTCCATGATTTCAGTGTTTCCCCAGATAATTCTTATGCATTTGGCCAGAAAAGTATATTTGAGATCTGCTAATCTGTATGCTAAATGTTCTCAAAATTTATTTCCAGCTTATATCTCTCTCCTGAAACTCAGACACCTGGAGCTCAACATGTGCAAAACTGAACACACTATCTTCTCATAAGAACAAAAGAAAGATTACTCTTTTTATATTCTGGCTAAGAGTTTTGGTCTTTTCAGTCTCAGGACAAAACCTGGGATTTTTCCCTCTCACCCCTCACAGTTAATTTGTTGCTAAGTTCTGAGAATTCTTCTCAGTTGCTGCCCTTCTCTCCCACCTGGACTGTCACAGTAGGCTCCCTGCCCCTTCTGCCTCTTTCCAGTTCAAGCACAGATTTGATTTTCTACCTCCACCACTCAGTAGCTCTCTAGTGCTTTTTTAGGATCTCATCCAAACTCCTTAGCCTAGCACATATAGCATGATATGCACAGGCCCCTCCACACCGCTCACTTATTTGTACCACATGCACCTGCCATAATGAACTTTATATAGTTCCCAAACACTGTTTCAGTTCTTATCTTTAAAAACTTTATGCAGGTGTCATTTCTCTAATTCCTAGCTGGTTGTCTGAACTTCTTTTCTGGCTCTCATAACACCCGCATGTGCACTCCCATCCCTCACCTTGTTTTTGTTTTTATGTGTCTCCTTACCTTGACTGAGCACATGGAGGATAGAAATAGTCTTTTATCTTTATCCCTAGGAACCTAAAACATTTTGTGGCGTATATGTGCTCAATTAATGTAGGATGAATTCTCCAAATTCCTGATCCCTTCTCTTTTCCCATAGTAATAAGCATACAATGTTTAAAATGAGAGGGAGCACAGTGCTGTTTTTCAGGAGCGGTAAGGGATTGGAGAGGGAATTTTCTTTTTATCGTACAGTTTCTTGGTTAGGAAGCCCTGAGGAATACAGTAGGTGTTAAGCTTTGCTGAGGAAAGCAGTCCCAGTCTCAGCTAGCAAGGCCTGTGGCTGTCCTGCCCAGCATTACAGTGCTATTCGTGCTGTGGATTTTCTGGCCTCTGTCATTCCAGAACTTCTGCCATTGTAGTATGCCTTTGAGCTTGGAATTTTAGCACCTTGTATTATTCTAAATTGTTCTTTTTGCTTCCCTCTCCCTGCTGATATATCTAAGTTTTAAACGAACTCATTAAGATTGTAAGTCACTAACCTAAAAAAAATAAACTTAGTAGTATCATTTATGACCCTAAATATAGATAGTATAGGCCCTCATTGCAGATTTTGTTGCTTTTCTTTTTTCTTGGAAAGATATTCTTTTTTTAAAATTATTTTTAGACGTGCATCATATTTGGAATTCTGTGTACATTACATCATATTCACCACCCAAACACTAATTATAGTCCACCCCCTCACATGTGAGCCTAATCACCCCTTTTGCCCTCCCCCTCCCCCTTCCCCTCTGTTAACTTACACCAATCCAATCTCCAATGCTATGTGTTTTTTTTGTCATTGTTTTTATCTTCTACTTATGATTGAGATCATTTGGTATCTGACTTTCTCCCTCTCACTTATTTCACTCAGCATAATACCCTCAAGGTCCATCCATGTTGTCACAAATGGCCAGATTTCGTCATTTCTTATGGCTGAGTAGTAGTCCATTGTGTATAAATACCGCATCTTCTTTATCCATTCGTCCCTTGATGGGCACCTAGGTTGCTTCCATGTTTTGGCTATTGTGTATAATGCTGCAATGAACATAGCGGTGCAAGTATCTTTATGCCTTTGTGTTTTCAAGTTCTTTGGATAAATACCCAGCAGTGGAATAGCTGGATCATATGGTAGATCTATCCTTAATTGTCTGAGGGTACTCCATACTGTTTTCCATAGTGGCGGCACCAGTTTGCACTCCCACAAGCAGTGAACAAGGGTTCCCTTCTCTCCACATCCTCTCCAACATTTGTTGTTTCCTGTCTTGTTAATTATGGCCATTCTGACGGGAGTGAGGTGATATCTCATTGTAGTTTTGATTTGCATTTCCCTGATAGCTAATGATGTTGAGCATCTTTTCATATGCCTGTTGGCCATCTGTATATCTTCTTTGGAGAAATCTCTGTTCAGATCTTTTGCCCATTTTCTAATTGCATTGTTGGTTTTTTTGTTGTTGAGCTGTATTAGTTCTTTGTATATTTTGGATATTAACCCCTTATCTGATATGTGGTTTGCAAATATCTTCTCCCAATTGTTAGGTTGTCTTTTCGTTTTGTTGATGGTTTCCTTTGCTGTGCAGAAGCTTTTTAGTTTGATGTAGTCCCATTTGTTCATTTTTTCTTTTGTTTCCCTTGCCTGGTCAGACATGGGACTTCAAAATATGCTGCTCAGACCGATGTCAAAGAGCATACTGCCCATGTTTTCTTCTAAAAGTCTTATGGTTTCGGGTCTTACATTCAACTCTTTAACCCATTTTGAGTTGATTTTTGTGCATGGTATAGGGAATGGTCTACTTTCATTCTTTTGCATGTGGCTGTCCAGTTTTCCCAACACCATTTATTGAAAAGACTCTCCTTTCTCCATCGTATGCTCTTGGCTCCCTTGTCGAATATTAGCTGTCCACAAACGTGTGGGTTTACTTCTGGGCTCTCAATTCTGTTCCATTGATCTGTGTGTCTGTTTTTGTGCCAGTACCATGCTGTTTTGGTTACTGTGGCTTTGTAGTATGATTTGAAATCAGGGAGTGTGATACCTCCAGCTTTGTTCTTTTTTCTCAGGAATCCTTTGGCTATTCGGGGTCTTTTGTTGTTCCATATAAATTTTAGGATTCTTTGTTCTATTTCTGTAAAAAATGTTGTTGGAACTTTGATAGGGATTGCGTTGAATCTGTAGACTGCTTTAGGAAGTATGGACATTTTAACTATGTTAATTCTTCCAATCCAAGAGCACGGAATATCTTTCCATTTCTTTGTGTCTTCTTCGATTTCTTTCAACAATGTTTCATAGTTTTTGGTGTACAGATCTTTCACCTCTTTGGTTAAGTTTATTCCTAGGTATTTTATTCTTTTTGTTGCAATTGTAATTGGGATTGTATTCTTAATTTCTCTTTCTGCTACTTTGTTGTTAGTGTATTGTTGCTTCTTAATTAAAAGTTGAATCCTGGTGTATGTAGGAGGTTACTCCCTGGTTGTCAGCGGTAAGGAAAGGAAAATAGTGAACTTTAGTGCTAGGAGAAAAAAATCATTTATCTGTTCTTTCTTGCTGTGATATTGGGGGCACAATAAATAACATCCTCTTTTCTCCCTGCCAGTTTCAGAACAAGAGGTACAGGAGTCAGACAGAGACTAAAATGCCACCTTTATTAGTTTTATGAAACTGTAATTGAGGGAATAACTCAGAAATAGCTAGTTGATTTGCTTACCCTCCCTTGAGTTGAACTTGTCACCCAACACTTGAGGCCTCCCCGCCCCCTACCCCTACCCCATCAGAACTTGCTAGCTAAGCTTCCATTTGACGGAACAGATGAGAAATCATCCCCTCTGCACGAAGATTTGAAGAGGAAAAGGGCAAGGGGCTGGGCCAAACATGCTCAGCTCCTGTTCCAAAACCCGCTGGTTGGGTCAGTCCTCAAAAGGCCAGGGGTCGGGGAGTGGGGAGTGGTTTGAGGAAATCTCTTCTTCAGGAAACCGTGAGAATGAGGAAGAATTGTTTCCCCCAATTACTTTAAAAGTAGATAGATAGGTAGGTAGATAGATATAGATGTGCTTTTGGTGAAATTGACGCATTCAGAAACGTCATAAACGTAAAAAGTGTGGCACAATGATATTTCAGTAAAAAATCACCCTGTAAGCGCTATCCAGCTCAAGAAATAGAACATTGCCAGCCCTTCAGAAGCCCCCTCCCTTGTGCCGCCTCTTCATCTTCACCGCCTCTCTCATACAGCTGCCCGACCTCTGCAGCATTTTTGTCCATGGTTTTCTTTATAGCTTTGCCACCACCTAAGTATGCGTCCCTAGGCACTGTGTGGTTTACTTTTGACCGTTTTTCTATCTTTATGTAAAAAAGAATCACATACTGAATTCCTTTGTATGTCAGACTTCTTTTGCCAACATGACACTTCTTCTTCAGCTGTTGTTGCTTGTAGCCGCAGTTCATTTGTTTTCATTGCTGTGCAGTATTTCATTTTATGAGTGCCACAGTTTATTCATACTATTGTTGATAGACTCTGGGGTTCTTGGCCAGTTTTTGGCTGCTGTGAATATTCATATGTGTATCTTACACGTGTGTGCTTACAGTTGTGAATAACTCTAGAAGTGCAGTTGCTGGATCACTGGTTAAGCATGTGTTCAACTTTAGTGGTTACTTCTACACCACTTCCTGGAGAGGTTTTTTTTTTTTTCAAAGGTATGCTTTTTGGTAAGGAAGGTTGGCCCTGAGCTAACATCTGTTACCAGTTCCTCTTTTTCCTTTTCTCTTTTTTTCCCCTCCCCAAAGCCCCAGTACGTAGTTGCATATCCTAGTTGTACGTCCTTGTGGTTCTTCTGTGTGGGATGCTGCTACAGCATGGCTTGACAAGTGGTGCTCGGTCCGCACTCGGAATCCAAACTGGTGAACCCCAGGCCGCCAAGATGGAGCATGTGAACTCAACCACTACGCTGTAGGCTCGCCTTGCAGAGAGGTTTTATAAGTTCTCCTCAACCCTACCATAACTACAGTCTGCATTGCTGCAAATTCTCGTCAACACTCCATATTTTCACACTTTTGAATTTTAGCCATTTTTACTATTGTGGTGGTGTCACTTTTTAATTTTTATTTTCCATGATTACAAATGAGATTGAATGCCTTTTCCTATGTTTATAGGCCATTTGATGTTCCTTTTTTTTTTGATAAGGAAGATACACCCTGACCTAACATCTGTTGCCAATCTTCCTCTTTTTGCTTGAGGAAGATTAGCCCTGAGCTAACAGCTGTTGCCAGTCTTCCTCTATTTTGTATGTGGGTCACCGCCACAACATGGCCATTGACGATTGGTGTACCTCCATGCCTGGGAAACAAACCCGGGCTGCCGAGGTGGAGCGTGCCAAATTTAACCACTAGGCCATGGGACCAGCCCCGGATTTACTTTTTTAGTGACTTTCAGTATACCATATAACAATGTTATCTATAGTTGTCATGTTGTGCATTAAATCCCCAGTACTGATTTATCTTATAACTTGGCGTTTGTACATTTTGACCACCTTTATCCAATCCCCCCCACCCCTGCCACCCACCTCTGTTAACCACAAGTCTGATCTCTTTTTCTTTGAGGTGTTTTTTTTTTAAAGATTCCACATAGAAGTGAGATCATACAGTATTTGTCTTTCTCTCTCTGACTTATTTCACTTAGCATAACGCCCTCAAGGTCCATCTATGTTGTTGTTAATGGTGGGGTTTCCTTCTTTTTTATGGCTGAATAATCTTCCATTGTGTGTGTGTGTGTGTGTATATATATATGTATGTATGAAAACTTCTTTATCCATTCATCTATTAGTGGACACTTAGGTTGTTTCCGTGTCTTGGCTTTTGTAAATAATGCTGCAGTGAACATCGGGGTGCACATATCTCTTCAACATAGTATTTTTGTTTCCTTTGGATATATTCCCAGAAGTGGAATTGCTGGATTATATGGTAGTTCTATTTTTAATCTTTTGGGGAACCTCTGTACTGTTTTTCATAGTGGCTGTACCAATTTACAATCCCACCAATAGTGCACAAGGGTTCTCTTTTCTCCACATCCTTGCCAGCGTTTGTTATCTCTTGTCTTTTTGATGATAGTCATTCTAACAGATGTGACATGAAATCTCATTGTCGTTTTGACTTGCATTTCCCTAATGATTAGTGATGTTGAGCACGTCTTCGTGTACCTGTTGGCCATTCCTATATCTTCTTTGGAAAAATGTCTACTCAGATCCTTTGCACATTTTTAAATTGGATTTTTTGTTTTTCTGCCATTGAGTTGTGTGAGTTCTTTATATATTTTGGATATTAACCCTTTACCAGATAGATGATTTGCAGTTATTTTTTACTATTCTGGGAAGTTGTCTTTTCATTTTGTTGATGGTTTCCCTTGCTGTGCAGAAGCTTTTTAGTTTGTTGTAGACCTGCTTGTTTATTTTTGCTTTTGTTGTCTTTGCTTTTGGTGTCACATCCAAAAAAATCATTGCCATAACCCATGTGAAGGAGCTTTTTTCCTCTGTTTTCTCCTAGAACTTTTATGGTTTCTGTCTTATGTTTAAGTCTTTAATCCTTTTGAGTTAATTTTCATAAGTGGCGTAAGGTAGGGGTCTAGTTTCATTCTTTTACATATGAATGTCCAGTTTTCCCAGTACCGTTTATTGAAGAGATTTGTCTTTTTTTCCCATCGAGTGTTCTTGGCACCCTTGTCAAATATTAGTTGACCATCTGTGCCTGGGTTTATTTCTGTGCTCTCGATTCTGTTCCATTGGTTTATGTGTTTGTTTTTATGTCAGTCTCATACTATTATCTTTTCTTTTTGAGGAAGATTAGCCCTGAGCTAACTACTGCCAATCCTCCTCTTTTTGCTGAGGAAGACTGGCCCCTGAGCTAACATCCATGCCCATCTTCCTCTACTTTATACGTGGGACACCTACCACAGCATGGTGTGCCAAACGGTGCCATGTCTGTACCTGGGATCCGAACTGGCGAACCCCACGCTGCCGAGAAGTGGAACGTGAGCACTCAACCTCTGCACCACCGGTCCGGCCCCAGTCCCATACTATTCTGATTTACTATAGCTTTATAATATAGCTTGAAATCGGGAAGTGAGATACCTCCCATTTTCTTCTTTCTTAGGATTGCTTGGCTATTGAGGGTCTTTTGTGGTTTCATATAAATTGTAGGATTGTTTTTTCTACTTCTGTAAAAAAAATGCCGTTGGACTCTTGTTAGGGATTGCATTGAATCTATAGATGGCTTTGGGTAGTATGGACATTTTAACAATATTAATTCTTATAATCCATGAACACAGGATACCTTTCCATTTATTTGTGTCTTCTTCTCTTTCATCAGTGTCTTGTTGGTTTCACTTGTGGAGATCTTTTACTTCCTTGATTAAATTTATTTCTAAATATTTTATTGATTTTGATGCTATTGTAAATGGAATCGTTTTCTTTATATTTTTTTCCAGATAATTCATTGTTAGTGTATAGAAACACTATTGATTTTTATATGTTAATTTTGTATCCTGCAACTTTATTGAATGTGTTGATTAGATGTAACAGTTTTTTGGTGGAGTCTCTAGGCTTTTCTATATATAAAATCAAGTCATCTGCAAATAGAGAGTTTTGTTTATCTTTTCAAGGACCCAGCTCTTACTTTCATTTATCTTGTCTATTGTCTTTTTAGTCTGTATTTCACTTATTTCCACTCTGATCTTTATTATTTCCTTCCTTCTACTAACTTTGGGCTTTGCTTGTTTTTCTTTTTCTCGTTCTGTTAGGTATAAAGTTAGGTTGTTCATTTGAGATTCTTGTTTCTTTCTTTTTTTTTTTTTTGAGGAAGATTAGCTCTGAGCTAACATCTACCACCAATCCTCCTCTTTTTGCTGAGGAAGACTGGCCCTGAGCTAACATCCATGCCCATCTTCCTCTACTTTATATGTGGGATGCCTGCCACAGCATTGCTTGGCAAGCAATGTGTGGGTCTGTGAACCCCAGGCCACCGAAGCAGAACATGCGAACTTAACTGCTGTGCCACTGGGCTGGCCCCTTTTCTTGTTTCTTGATGTAGGCCTGTATTGCTATGAACTGTCTTCTTAGAACTGCTTTTGCTGTATCCCATAGATTTTGGTATGTTGTATTTCTGTTTTCATTTGTCTCTAGGTTTTTTTTTAATTCTTTGATTTCTCCAATGATCCATTATTGTTCAGTAGCATATTATTTAATCTCCACATTTTTGTGGTTTTTCCACTTTTCTTATTGTAATTGATTTCTAGTTTCATACCACTGTGGTCAGAAAAGATGCTTGATATGATTTCAATCTTCTTGAATTTATTGAGACTTTTGTGGCCCGGCATGTGATCTCTCCCAGAGAATGTTTCACGTGCACTTGAGCAGAATGTGTATTCTGCTGCTTTTGGATGGAGTGTTCTGTATAAATCTGTTAAGTCCATCTGGCCTAAAGTGTTGTTTACGATTGATGTTTCCGTATTGATTTCTTTTTGGATGATCTATCCATTGATGTAAGTGGAGTGTTAAAGTCCCTTACTATGATTGTATTGCTGTCGGTTTCTCCCTTTCGGTCCATATTAATTTACTTTATGTTTTTTGGTGCTTCTATGTGGGATGCGTATGTATTTATAAATGTTATATCTTCTAGCTGGACTGACCCTTTATCATTATGTCATGCCCTTCTTTGTCTTTTATACAGTCTTTGTTTTAAAATCTGTTTTGTCTGATGTGAGTGTAGCCACAGCAGCTTTCTTTTTGTTTCCTGTGCTTGGGATCTCTTTCTCCTTCCCTTCCCTTTCAGGCTGTGTGTGGCCTGCTGAAGTGAGTCTCTCACAGGCGACATATAGATGGGTCTTGCTTTTTAATCTGTTTAGCCATTCTGTCTTCCTATTGGAGAGCGTATTAGTCTATTAGTCCCTTAGTCCATTTAGAAGGTTTAATCTATTTACACTTAAAGTAATTATTGATAGATGAGTACTTATTGCCATTTTGTTGTTTTCTGGCTGTTTTTGTAGTTCCTTTCTGTTCCTACGTCTCTTACTTTCTTTTCCCTTGTGGTTTGATGGTTTTCTTTAGTGTATGTTTAGGTTTCTTTCTCATTTTCTTTTGTGTATTTAGTATAAGTTTTTGCTTTGTGGTTACTGTGAGGTTGACATATAACATCCTGTGTATATATTGGTCTGTTTTAAGTTGATAGCAACTTAAATTTGAACACATTCCAAAGCTTTACATTTTTACTTCCTTCCTCCCATGTTTTATATTTTTGATGTCAGCTTTTACAGCTTTTTATTTTATGTATTCTTTAACTAATTATTGTCCTTTTAGCATCCCCTCACTTTTAAGGAAATTTTTTGGAAATTACAACCGATACTTCTGTAAACTCCAGCATACAATTTGGCCATTTTCACTAAACTTCAACTATTATCAATTCCCTGCTTAAGCTAGTACTGGTATTTTTCAGGCTTAAGTAGAAAACTCACCTTGGATCTTTTCTTATGATTATAAATATTATGGGAAATATATGCTACTCCTGTTTTTGCTCTGGCATTTTGTGAGTACAAAGCTCTTTGTGGGGGCCGCCCGGTGGCACAGCGGTTGAGTGCACACGTTCTGCTTTGGCAGCCCAGGGTTCGCCAGTTTGGATCCCAGGTGTGGACATGGCACTGCTTGGCACACCATGCTGTGGTAGGCGTCCCACATATAAAGTAGAGGAGGATGGGCACAGATGTTAGCTCAGGGCCAGTCTTTCTTAGCAGGATTGGCAGCAGATGTTAGGTCAGGGCTAATCTTCCTCAAAAAAAAAAAACAAACCAAAAACCAACAACAAAAAACTCTTTGGCATCAGATGTCTGTTTTTCTTTCAGTTTTGACCCTTCTGTATGCAAGACTTCTAACTGCTTGCTTTTAATTTTTCCAGAGAAAATTTGTCTTGAGGTCCAAGTCTCTAGCCTAAGTATCCTCTGTGGTACACAAAGGAGAGCAAAAGAAAAGAGAAATATCATGTGGCTGTCCCCTTTCAATCGGAATTTCCTTAGGCACTGCTTCTTGATCTACTTCTATGAATCTGGGTGGTGGGAGCACAGATGTGTTGAGTTTTGCTTTGTGAACATTTATTATGATTTCTGTACTTCCCTGTATATGCTTTACTTAAAGGAACAGGTTTTTTTAAAAGTTCTTTAGAAGATTTTTCTTCATCTTCCCTTTCCCAGCACATAACTGCTATTAACAAACAGCTAGTTGCCTTAGAAACCACTACAGGTTTTCTTATTTTACAGCCTGCTCTTTAACACAGACATCAGGCAAACTCAATGCTGCTTAACGGTGTAGAAGAAAATATTGGGTGGTTTCCTCATAGTAGCACTGGAGAGTTTTCCATGTGAATTGCTAACGGGGAGCTTCTGGTGATCTTGGCTAGGGAGTAAGATGATGAAAATAGGGTTTTGGATGTTTTACTTTGTAATGGATTCCCAAGTGAATAGCAGAGGGGAGGCCAGAGACAGGGATATCAGAGAGGAAATAGATGCTCAGTGTGAAATGAAGGAATGCCCGAATTAGACTAACTAAAAACCAAAATTAGGGGGCCGGCCTGGTGGCGCAGTGGTTAAGTTCACACGTTCCACTTCGGCGGCCCGGGGTTCACCGGTTCAGATCCCAGGTGCAGACATGGCACCGCTTGGCAAGCCATGCTGTGGCAGGCATCCCACATATAAAGTAGAGGAAGATGGGCATGGATGTTAGCTCAGGGCCAGGCTTCCTCAGCAAAAAGAGGAGGATTGGCGGCAGATGTTAGCTCAGGGCTAATCTTCCTCAAAAAAAACCAAACCAGAAAACCAAAATTACAGATGAGAAGTCCAGAGAAACCACACCTAAGGGTGTGCTGAGCAGTAGCCAGAAGCTTGATGTGGCTTTGACTGGGGCGCCTGAATGGGCCCAGGCTCTACGGAGGGACATTGAGAGGTGGTGGGCCAGTGGGCCCTTTCTGCCCTGCCTTCCCTCCTTCCAATGTGGTCTTGGGGTTGGGGGCCAGCAGACAGGCAAGGACTGTCTAGTAGGAGAGAAGGAGGGTGAGAGGGAGGGCAGACGTGGAACAGCAGCAGAAAATAACTTAGACATAAAAAACTACGGATCGATATAGCTATATAAGGATACATGAGATGCTCCATGGTATAATGGAAATATGAGAGATTTGAAGTCAGACCATTAGAAGTTCCAATCCAGAAGTCCTACCATTTACTAATTATGTGGCTTTCAAGAAATTAATTTTTCTGTACTTGAGTGTTTTTCATTGGTAAAGAGTATATGATACTAGAGTGTCATAAAGGGGATTTTCTGTAAAGGAATGGTTTACTTAATGCTAGGTTGATAATGTGAAAGTTGAGTCATTTATAAATAGTTTGATGTTACTTTCTAAGGTATCTCTTACTTCATATGTTTATGTATATTTTATTTTATTTAGATTAACTGCAGCATCCAAGATGCATGATGATGAAATTACAATTTGATTGTGCCTGCATTTCTTCTGGAAAACAAGGCTTGAATGCAAAGGCAAAACCAAGCAAAACTAGAATGAAGAGCCTCAACAAGTAGTTTAACAAAAATAAGATTTCAGGCACAACATATTTGGCAGATTTTAGAGGAAGACCCCTTCCTTTGAAGTTTCTCTATGTTGCGCTGAGAACTCTTCACTGTATCAGTCAGCTGGGTGGGTTCATGGAGTTTTGATGTCCCTGCCTGCTTTTGGCCAACAGAACAGTTTACTCCTCCGGCACACCACTCAAGTGAAAACACAGGAATTTTCTGAGGTAGCCATTCTGATACATATGTCACCAAGCTTGGACCTTCCTCCCTCTGATGATGATGGGTTACAATCTCTGGCTCAGTCTGCATGTGGTTGGAAGATACCTGACCAAGTCAAAGAGACCGTTAGGAGTTTTTCTTCACATCTAAGGATTTGGCGCTTTTGCCAGATTGGACTGTTTCTGTTTGAATGAAAAAGAGAGGGAGTGGTGGGAGAGATTGTTGGTTATCTCCCAATATCTGTCCTCCTCCTCTTCTTTTAATAAAACTATTCTTAGTTGGGCACATGGCTGACTAAAATAAAAATTACCTTTTTCAGCATCTCGTGCAACCAGGTATGACCATGTGGTTGACCAGTGAGCTGTGAGCAGAAATGATGTTGGCACTTCTGGTTCATGCCTCCATCCTCTTTCCTCCTGTTTGGGATGCAGATGTGGTCATAAACCGTCTTGGACCGTGTGGATGCAAGCAATTCTTTAAGACAATAATTCCCAAACTTTGCTGCACGTTAGAATTACCCAGGAAGCTTTTAAAAATTCCAATGCCCAGGTTATGCTGTGGGCCAATCAAATAAGAATGTCTGGGGGTGGGAGCCAAGACATGAGTGTTTTTAAAAATTTCCAAGTGATTCCACTGTGAAGCAGAGTTTGTGAATCACTGCCTTCGGGAGTCCAGAACAGAACGTTAAAGGAGCCTGTGTTGCTGACAGCACCCTAGTCCAGGACTCCCTACAGCAGGCCCATCACATGGCAGAGAAATAGACTCCTAATTTGTGTAAGCCTGTTACTTGGAGTCTCAGTTACAGCTGCTGAACTTGTGTACTAGCTAATGAAGTGGGTCACTGTCATTAAAACTATTACACAGAATAATCTTGTTTCTATGTTGTTTTCTTTATTTTCCATTAAGCCATTCACATATGGGAGAAAAATTTTTTGGGACGCCCAGGTACTTAGCATAATGCATTTGCAGTTCAACCATGCTGTACATTTATGATTAGTGCATTCCTTTTTTTGCTGAGGGGTATTCCATTGTAGAGATGTACCACAGTGCTTATCCATTCTCGAGCTGAATGACATTTGGGTTGTTTCCAGTTTGGGGCTGTTATGAATAAAGCCATTATTAGCATTGACTTACCAGTTTTTGGGTAAAAGTAAGTTTTTAGTTCTCTTGGGTAAGTACCTAGGAATGGGATTGCTGGGTTAAATGGTAAGTATGTATTTAGCTTTGTAAGAAACTGCTAAACTATGTTCCAAAGTGTAACATTTTGCATTCCTACCAGCAACCTGACAGTTCTGGTTGTTTTGTATCTGTGCCAGTACTTGTACTGCTGGTTACTTTTTGTTTTTATTTTATTTTGCTATTTTAGTAGATGTGTAGTGTGCTTGTTTACCATTTATATATCGTCTTGATCGTGTCACTTTAGATCTTTTGTCTTTTATTTTTTTTTAATGGGGTTGTTTGTTTTCTTATTTATTGAGTTTTGAGAGTGCTTAATATCTTCTGTTATGAGTCCTTTATCACATAAGTGTCTTGCAAATATTTTCTCTCAGGCTATGGCTTCTCCTTTCGTTCTTTTAATAGTATGAAGAGCAGAAGGTTTTAATTTTGACGTTTATTTTTTTTTCTTTTATGGATAATTCTTTTAGTGTAATATCTAAGAAATGTTTAATCCTTGGTTATAGAGATTATCTCCTCTATTTTCTTCTAGAAGTTTTTAGTTTTAGTTTTACGTTTAGGTCTATAATGCATCCTGAGTAACTTTTTTGTTTAAGGTGTGAGGTGTTGTGGGGGGATGGGGTAACTGTTGAGGTTCTTTCCTTTTTTTTTTTTTTTTTTTTTTGCATATGTATAATTGTTTCAGCACCAAGTGTTCAAAAGACTATCTTTTTTTCTATAATCATTTGAGTTTGTATGTTTGGGTTAATTTTGGAATCTCTCTTCTCTTTCAGTGATTTGTGGTCCTGTCTTTTTGCCAGTAGCACACTGTCAGCTTTCTAGTAAATTTTGAAATTGGGTAGTGTGAGTTCTTTAACTTTTTAATTATTTTTCAGAATTGTTTTGCCTATCCTAATCCCATTGCCTTTCCATATAAATTTTAGAATCAACTTTTTGATTTCTATGAAAACTCTTGCTGGGATCTATAGGTTTCTACAAAACTCCTTCTGGGAATCTGTAGATCAGTTTGGAGAGAATTGACAGCTTCACAGGATTAAGCCTTCCAGTCTGTGAACACAGTATATGTTGCCATTTATTTAGGCTTTCTTTTATTTTTTCCCATCATTTTTTGTAGTTTTAGCCTACAGATCCTGCACATATTTTGTTACATTTATTCATAAGTATTTGGTGGTTTTGATGCTACTGTAAATGGTACTTACTTTCAAAAGTGTTTTCTACTTGTTCATTGTTAGGCTATAGAAATGCGATTGAGTTTTGTACATTAGGACCTTAGTCCTGCAACTTTGATAAACTCACTTAGTAGTTCCAGTAGCTTTTTTGGTAGATTCTTTGAGATTTTCTATATAGAATCATGCTCTCTGCAAATAGAGGCAAGTCTATTTTTTCCCTTTCCAGTCTGGATGCCTTTTATTTCTTTTTTCTTGCCTTTTTACACTGGCTAGTGCCTCCAATCCAAAGTTGAACAGGAGTAGTGAGAGAATGACATTCTTAACCTTGTTCCTAGTCTTAGGGGGAAGCTTTAGATTTTCACCATTAAGTGTGATGGAAGCTGTAGTTTGTTGTAGTAGCCTTTATCAGGTTTAGAATGTTCTTGTCTGTTTCTAACTTGCTGAGAGTTTTTATCATGAGTGAATGTTGAATTTTGTCAAATGCTTTTTATGTATCAATTGATATGATCATGATTTTTCTTTTTTAGATTTTTAATGTGAGTTATATTGATCCATTTTCGAGTGTTGAACCAGCTTTGCTTTTGGAGGGTAAACCCCACTTGGTCGTGATGTGTTATCCTTTGTGTAATTGCTGGGCTCGACTTGCTAAGTTTTTCTTGAGAATTTTTGCATCTGTGTTCGTGAAGGATGTTCACCTGTAGAGTTTTCTTGTAGTGTTCTTCTCTGGTTTTGGATAAAGACAATCTTGGCCTCATAAAATTAGTTGGGAAATATTCCGCCCTATTGTGTTCTGTTTAAGAGATTCTGTGGATTTGGTATTATTTCTTCCTTAAATGCTAGAATTCATAGGGAAGCTTTTTGCCTTTTGTTCCTTAGGTGAGAAATGTCTACGCAAGACTTTCTGCCTGTTCCGCTATGGAGGCATCCCCCCTCCTTCAGTCCTGGATCTAAGGAAGTCCTGCTCTAGTCTCCTGCCCTGTCCCCATCTTTCTCCTGAGCACTCTAAAGGTCTGTGGAGAAAAGCTTGCAAGTGAGTGTAAACTCCCACTGGAATGTGGCTCCCAGGAGTTCTCTACTTCCTTGCTATCCTTTAGCAGTTGATAAATAATTTTAGTTGGATGCTTCTTTTCCATTTGTTTGGTGGCCCCATCCTCCACTGTGCTCTGCCTCTGGTGAGTCTATGTTCACACCTTGTCTCTGGGGGTTCCTGTCTTTTCTTGAGTTTTAGGCTACTTGGATAGCTTTCTCATGGTTTTCAGAAAAGTTATGATGTTGTAGATTATTTGGCTTTTTCTTGTTGTTAGGATAGTTGCAGTGCCCTTTCCAGCTTTCTACGGAGTGGAAGCTGGGAGTCAAAACTAGTGTGTTTTTGGTATTCTGTAGATAGTCATGATGTTTCTCAGTAAGGGGCTTAGTTTCATAGAAGTGGCTATTTCCTGAGTTTGAATGATGAATGTCTTCACATTCCAAGACTTGGTGACGATGTAGAATTCTTTACCAGTGTACCAGCCTTCTTAACTGATACATCATGAGTTTTATCATCAACCCTGAAGCTTTATTATCTTGACTCAGACATTGCTGGGGTCAGGGAGCCCTTTCAAGATTTCTTGCAATCTTTGTGTCTCATTTTAACTCCTTTTTTTTTTTTTTTTGGTGAGGATGTTTGGCCCTGAGCTAAGGTCTGTTGCCAATATTCCTTCTCAGCCCCCCTCCCCTGCCCAAATCCCCAGTACATAGTTGTTTATCCTAGTTGTAAGTCATTCTAGCTCTTCTGTGTGGGATGCTGCCACAGCATGTCTTGATGAGTGGTGTAGGTCTGCACCCAGGATCCGAACCAGCGAACCCCAGGCCACCAAAGCAGAGCATGTGAATTTAACCAGTCAGCCACTGCGCTGGCCCCATCATTTTAACTCTTAAATTCCTTGGTCTTTGGCTAGGGAAGTCTTTTTACTTCTGGGCCAGTCATGTGGCTGAATTTGAACCAGATATTCTCCAAATGAATGGTTTTTCAGATGCGATCCACTGACTTTTGATGTTGGATGGTTTCCCAAACCTTGGGTAGGGGTATACCCATTGGTAACATATACCATTTTAATGACATCCTCAGGGGCTGGCCTGGTGGCGCAGCGGTTCACTTTGCACGTTCAGCTTCTTGATGGCCTGGGGTTTGCCCATTCGGATCCTGGGTGCGGACATGGCATCACTTGGCGTGCCATTCTGTGGCAGGTGTCCCACATATAAAGTAGAGGAAGATGGGCACGGATGTTAGCTCAGGGCCAGGCTTCCTGAGCAAAAAGAGGAGGATTGGCAGTAGTTAGCTCAGAGATAGTCTTCCTCAAAAAAAAAAAAAAAAAAAATGACATCCTCATCCTTAATTTTGTTTTCTAATCCCAAAGAGAGTCAACTAGGACACATTCTCAAGCTAGTTTTTCCCCACCATAGCAGTGTCTTATGGTTTGATCTCCTCTAAACTCCTGAAAAGTTTTAAAGTTTAGTTTCCAGTAGCCCTGGGATTATGGTATCTTCTTGGAGACACAAGTTCTTATTTTGATTTCATTAAGTATTCCTGGGTGAAAATCAGTCATGGGATGGGGTAGCACTGTCAGTGCTTTGAGCTGTTCTGGAGAGAGACAGGCAAGGCAGAGTAGCGAAGTGGTTGTAGGGGAAAAGTAGAGATGGGCTGCTCCTGGTTTAGCCTTAGAGTAAAAAAGAGCCATCAGTTCCTAGTTCTCAAAATTGGTCCCTTGACCTTTCTCGTTTCCCATTCTTTGCTAGTTAAATCAAGGTCTTGATGGTTAGGTGCTCCTGGTACTTGTGGTCCCTTATGCAACACAGATTAATTTATCCTTGACGACTTAGTTTGCTTTCTCCCTGTTTGGGCCAGTGAAGGACTCCCAGGGTGTGGGAAGTCATCTGGGTCAATATCCTATCCTGTTTCCCAGTTGCTAGCTTCTACTTTCCTAATTGGTCTTCTTACCTTCGGTCTTGCCACCCCTTAATCCATCTTCCACGTTGCTGAAAGACATATCTAAAACAGATATAAGACTGTAACTGCTGCTTAACAGCCTTCAGTAACTGCTTTTTGTCTGTCGAGTCCAAACACAAGGTCTTTAGGATTAAAGAGCCTAGAATCATTAGGATTAAAGAGCCACCACTTCTTTTGCTGTGCTGATGGCCAACATTACTAATAATTATTACATTCATTCCTGTTGAATCCCAATGCAACTTTAAATTGTTTCATTATACTGGGTTCCAAGCAGTGACTGCTAATTAGAGTCGGCTTGTAAGATGAAACCTGTTTTGATTTGCGTTCCCTGAGAAGCAGACTTTGAGACAAGACTATGAATGCGCATAGTTTATTTAGCAGCGCTTCCAGGAAATGTCCCAGTTACCACTGTGGGCATCTGTATCTTAATCCCACTGGAGAACTCTAAAGACTAGACTACTACTCAGAGTTATACCAACCAAGGGGTGAGAAAGCTGGAGTGTTTACTACCAACTCCCTCTTTGTCATGGTTGAGGGCTGTTCCAGGAGTAGTAGGCATTTCATGCTTCCTCTTGGTGCAAGCCAAGCACGGCCCTTCAGCTGGAAGAAAGGCCTCAGGAAGAGCAGTTAGCAGCCTTCATGTAGAGGTGAGCGCTTGAGGCAGGGCCGGCTTCATGGGCATATCCCATGCACAGCTTGATTTACTACTCTGCTGGTACCCTCTTGAAATTCTTAGTAATTTTTTAACAAGACACATCACATTGTTGTTTTGCACTGGACTCTAAAAATTCTGTAGCCAGTCCTTGGCCTAAGGGGATAGGAGTGGGGTACCAATAATTTCTGCTGTAAAACTAATTTGTCATTCCTGTGAATTTTTAAACAAGGATCATTTTTGTGCCTGCTTCTAGTACTGTGCTTGACATAGAGGATACTATAAATGCTTGTTGTCAATGATTACATTTTGTTTTTTTCACAAATGAAAGTCTCACCTTGGGTGAGAACCCAAGGATCCTGATCTTGTGGCCTCCCTCCTAGTTCCTGATCCTCACTAGATTCCGCTCTTGATTCTGCCTTCCTTAGTGGCGTGGACATTGCAGTCTTTGAGCTGGAAAAGGACAGAGGCAGAATCCTGCGCATTCTCTCTTCTAGCTGGGTAAGGAATTTGGAATTCAGCTGTTCCCAAGGTATTTGATGGACAGGAAGAAATCTCAGTGGGAGGATTTTGTAGGCAGAAAGGTACAGGCAGGAAAAATGCTTGGGATTTGAGAGCTGTGCTAAAGGGGCTTGTGTTAGTTATCTCTTATTGTGTAACAAATTGCCCCAAACCTTAGTGTTGAAAACAATAAACATTTATTATCTTGTAGTTTCTCTGGATCAGGAATCTGTAAATGGCTTAGCTGAGTGGCCCTAAAAAGATGTCCCTGTGTTTTCTAAAAGTGTTTCCCAAATGCACATTTGGTTTGTTTTTGAAGAAAAAGAAGATGGCAGATGATCTCTTAATGACTTATTGAAAACCACAGGGGAATGGAAGGCACTACCCAGGTGGTAGAGTCAGATCTTCTGTTCTTTTGCATTTCTCCATCTCTCTCTGTTTTAATGGCTTTCCTTTGGCTGCTTCATTGAGTTTGAGTCTCCTTCTCTCGTTGCTGAGATCTCAGACCTTGTGATTTACTCTTAGAGGTACCGGCAAGACTGAGGTCAGATTTAGGATTAAGGAGTTTAGAACTGGAGAAGGGTTAGGTAGGGACCACAGGCTCATGGATTTATCTGTCATAGAGGTGTCAGGAACCTCCATCTCTCTGACTCTCAGACCTTTGTCTCCTCTGGGATCAACACAGTGTTGTCAGTGATCATCCCCTGATTCACTTTAGTGACTCCCTAAGGACTAGAATGTCCTCCCTCCCTGCCCTAGAATTCCACTGTTTAGGAACTGACCCAAAACTGATAGCCCCTAAAGCCACACTCCGCCCCCATAGAGCACCACAGAAAGATCCCCAAATGGAGATCCCAACCCTGAGGATGTGTAACTGCATGGATGAGATACTGGGAGGTAATCTCTACATGGAGGGCCTGGAATGCTGCCTTTTTTCTCTTTTTCTCTCATTTTCTTTTTTAGTCTCTCCATTTCTTAATTTTTTTTAAAGAGCACTTTCTTTGCTGTTTGCCATTGGTATCCAATGCTTAACTGCTTTGTTAGCTATGTCATTCCTCTCTTACTGCTCCTGTTCAATTAATTGCCAATTTCTGACATTTGTAAACATATCTTAGCTGTCTCCCCTCTCCATTTCCACTTCCACTGTCCTATTTCAAGTCTTGTCTAGATGGTGGCGACTGCCTCCCTACGTTTATCACAGCATTTGGTCTCACTCCCTTGCTCCACTCCCAGTCTTTCCTCTGTACTGCCTCCTCAGCGATATTTCTCATGTAAAACTTTGTAGCATTTCCCTACTCAGTCATCTCTAATGATTGCCTTTCACCTATTGGGTAAAATCTAAATCTCTTTGGAATGGCTTACAAGGCTCTTTATGATCTTCTCCAATATGCTGAGTTAAGTTTATGGATGAGAGACTTGTGAGGAAGAACAGACCAGTTATAAAGACATGAAGACACCGCACCTTTGCACGCTCAGCTATGGATGAGATTGCAGATGTGCTCCCATTACAAATGCAGGAAGAGAAAGTTTAAAACCAGCTTCCTACAGTCTGTCTTTTGGCTGGTGAAAGGAGCAAAGCTGGTCCTTCTGTTTTGTCAAACTGAGACAGCACCTTTTAGGGAAGCCCAGATCTTTGCAGCCTGCTCATGGGAAATTACTCTTTCTCTAGAGGTAGGCCATGGACCATTGAGGACTCTCCTTAAGCATGCACTCCCAAAATATTGAAGGAAGATTCGATTGGAAACAAACTTTTATTGAGGGACTATGTTAGGCGTTGTGCTGGGTCCCATGGATACAGGGTGAACAAGATGGACCTGGTTCCTTCCTTCAGGAAGCTGAGGTCATAGCTGGGAAGGCAGACAAATCACTCCAAAGTATTTCTCTAGAAAATACAGCCTTTTCCTCACCAACTCCAATCTTGATCATATCTCTTTGATATTGTTTTCATATTCTTTTTTTTCTTATGATTGTCAGTTTTTCCTCTGCTTCCTTCTTTTGCTTTCAGATCAGCATTAAAAGAAAAGCCTTTACTTGTCCCTGCTTGACCCATGTAGCAACCATCTTCTTTGGTTGGCTGCAGTGAGAGGTGGTCTTCATTTATCCTAGTTTCCTCAGTTTTCTTTGATTTCTGCAGTTGCACTTCCTCCCACCACTTAATTTCAGTCTCCCAGTGGGCCGCAGAAGCCTTTCTGTAGTCTTCTCTGTTGCACCTGACACCGTTCAGGCTACTTCCTCCTTTCTCCCAGAGTACTGTTGGTATAGTCCAGTCTGCTCAGTCTCACCCCTTCTCCCACACACACTTTACCATGAACTTCTAACAGAATCTTCCTCAACATTCCCCTCACACTCCCAAGATGAGCTGAATCAAACTTTGCAGTAAAAAGAAAGTTTTATTTGAGCATCATCTGCATTTCATTTGTACATTTTGCTCCTTAATCTTTCTGTTCTTTCTTTTTTTTAACCTCTCTGAAGCCATCCTTGGGCTTCCAGTGCCACACCCTACCCAGGCCTGCATTCCGTGGGCCATGTTCTAGTTCTGATCATCTCGACTTTCCCCTTTCCCCACTGAATCCTTCCAGTTACCCGAGTCTCATTCTGTGGGGCATATCTTCAGTGTAGAAGGCAAAGTGCATGGTAGCAAAACCCAGGGACACCTACCTGGGTGTCACCTTTTACTTTGCCGTTTCCTACCTGTGTGGTTTATGCTATGGGCTTCACCGCTCTGCACTGTAGCTCCTCATCTTTGACATGTTATTGGGAAGGTTAAATGGGGTAATATGTATAAAGTACCTAATAACTAGGAGGTTTCAGTCAGTGGTGGATAATTTTGAGATAATCTTGCTATAGTGTTAATTTCTTTCTAAGCCCAGGATATTTGCATTTTAGCAACAAATGAGTCTTAATTAACTTAAGGAAGTCAACCTATAGATATGGTGGAAATTTAGACCCCTATAGCCTAGTTCGGGAAGTTTCTTGAGAATGGAAGGATAATTAGTATTCCTTATTACTGTTCAGAAGAGCAAGTTGTTTTTTTTTCTCTACTTGCTCTGCCCATTTCTGCCTCCTGCCATTTTGGCAGGCTGTTTCTTCTTTACTTCAAAGTTATGCTTTCCTCTGTAACAGTCTAAAACTTTTTAAAGCCAAACCTGAGTTCAAGGCATTTCAACAAATATTTATTGAACATTTGCTGTGTTCAAGGAATATTGCTAGGTCCAGGGTGGGACTAGGGGGTAAAAATGGTTTCTGTGCTGAAGGAACTTGTGATTTGGTAACTATTAAAAGATAGGCTTAGGGGCCTACCCAGTGGCGCAGCGGTTAAGTTTGCACATTCCACTTCTCAGCAGCCCGGGGTTCACCGGTTCAGATCCCAGGTGCGGACATGGCACCGCTTGGCAAGCCATGCTGTGGTAGGCATCCCACGTATAAAAAGTAGAGGAAGATGGGCATGGGTGTTAGCTCAGGGCCAGTCTTCTTCAGCAAAAAGAGGAAGATTGGCAGCGGATGTTAGCTCAGGGCTAATCTTCCTCAAAAAAAAAAAAATTAAAAAAAAAAAGAGGCTTGCAGATAAATATTGTGGTCGTTGCTGAAAGAAATACTGAATCTGTGAAGGACTCAGGAAGGGAACTCTGTTTTCTAGGAGACTCAGCAAGATTTCAAAAAGGAAGCCATTTGAATTGAGTGTGGAAAAATGTAAAGTACCACAGTGTAGGTATTTTAATTAGGAAGAGATTTAATTCAGGGAATTAGGTTCTTATCCAAAAAAAGTTGGAATGGCTGAAAGAGCAGGTTCTTTATGCCTCCTGGCATGACTCCAGGAGTAATGCAGAAGCAGCCCAGTAAGGCACCTACTGGAGTCACCACTGGAGCTGTGCTTTCTTATCTCTAGAACCCACTGCCACACGCAGCAGCCCCTGGACACCAGGCGACCAGGGAAGAGAGAGACAGGGCTAGTAGCCCACTACCCTGACATGATACCCAGTATATCAATCAGGATACAGTTGGGAAAAAGAGCCCATGCTAGGGGAACTAGTTATAAAAATCTTGCAAAAGCTAAAAGCAAAACAGGTTGGTTACACTGAATTATGTAGGCAGGAATGACTCAGGGGGGCAGGCCCTAACTCCTTGAGCTGTTGTCTCTGGACAGATCTGTGCATTACAGCACAACCTTTGGTCCTTTCTCCATGTACCTATTCTTAATTGACTCTAGTGAAGTAACCTAAGGGAAGGAGGGACATCCACTTCTGGAGTGATCATTTGCGTCTTTGAAAATCTCATTTCTAGCCACAAGATATGAACCATATGTCTCCAGTAGTCAGTGGGTATCAAGGAAAGAAGGATCTGCCACAGTAGGAGACCAGAAGACAGACAGCTGGCAACAATTAGCCACAGTATTATATTGTAGACAGAAGGAACAGCAAGAGCTCTATGCTGTATCGAGTTCAATTTTATGTTCTCAGGGTAGGCTTTTTGATTCCAAGACAAAACTTTTTGCAAAATAGAAAGAAGCCAAAGTTCATCTTTGCAGTTCTTTCAGGAGAAAACTTAAATGCAAATCATTTTCTAAGTTAAAAAAAAAAAAAGAGTAATGAAGCAATATGGATATTATCTAAAATAATTAAAAAATCCAAAACTGGGGAGCAACTTTGAAAAATGATCTGTCTAGCCCTCTGGGGAATGTCTATCCAGTATTCTTTTCCTAAAATATTTTGAGGATGGAAACTCCAGGATCTCCCATGATTTCCCTTCCTAATATTTTGTCACCCACATGTGTTACGTTTCTTTTTTCTTAATAGCTTCTTCTACACATAGAACACTAAGGCTCAGCACTTCCAAGAGCAGGGCTCGTAGAGACTAGATATCAGGATAGAATTCCATGTTGAGAAACTGAGGATATGCATGCCAGAGCAGTAATCTCTCCTCCATGGGGACCTAGCTGACTAGAGTTGAGAGAGTGAGCCTACTACATAGAGAATAAAGGAGGGTTAAGACTGTGTTTATTCCTGGCATTTTTGCTCTCTCAGGCCCAGGTAAAGATTGGAGTCCTTGGGTCCTAGGTCCTCAAAGCATGGTCAGAGGACCAGTAGCATCAGCTTCATCTAGGAGTTCGTTAGAAAGCAGAGTCTCAGGGCCAGCACTAGACTTAGAGGATCAGCATCTGAATTTTAGCAAGTCCCCAGAGAAGTTGCTAATATATTAAAATTTCAGAAGTACTGCTCTTGGACCATCTTTCTCAGTGTGATCCAAAAATACCTGGAGCTCTTCTTAAAAAGCAAATTCTCAGGCTCTGCCCCAGACTACTGCATCTGGTTCCCTGCAGGATGCTGCATTTTCAGCAAGCACCCTAGGTTCTTGTGCACACTAACGTTTGAGGACCACTCCTTTAGACGGTGGGAAATCTGAGCAGAGGAGGGCTGTGGGCTAGAATTGGAATGGTGATGTTTAGGAACGGGAACACACATGCCTCGACTTCTACTGGGATCAGTGGAGCCAATCCAGTTGATACGTGGAGAATGCAGATCTCTTGCCATCCTCAAGAATCTGTGGCAGGAAGGCTGTCCTCAAGAATCTTGCTGTCCTCATGGATATGATGGCAGGAAGGCTGTCACATCTGTCCCTTCACTGATGGCCAATTGATGATGGGAATCACTGACCCTGGCGATTAACCCATTTCTGGGCAAGTTCTTGTGAGAGGCCATGGGAAAGCAATGTCCATCTTAGGGATACAGGGTCAGCTGTGCCCTTGGATCATAGAGGCCAAAAGATGGGACTAATTTCCCTGTAAAAGAGTCCTGAAAAGTAAAAGTGGTGGTCTCTTTATCTGCATTAGTAGAGGTCACCTGCTCCTTCCTGAAATCTAAGGTCACTCCTATTATCTGGGAATTTTCGCTCAGGGTTGGTTTGGTCTCTGGGTTTGTGAGAGCCTAGAACTGTCTCCTAGTGACCCTCACAGCCTAGACTCCCTCCTTCTGGCAGAGGGAGAGCCTTCCTTTTTTTTTTTCTCACTGATCCTCGAGCCACCCCTAGGATGCAATCTCCCCAGTATAACGGTGCCACCATCCAGCAGTGTGTCCTAGAGGAGTAGCCCTCCTGGCCCAGCACATGGGGTTGGTGTTGAATCCCTTGGCATGAGCTCTCATTGTCACATGTTTCCCATCTTCGGAGATCCAGAGCTTTGACTGAGCAGTGTCCCAGTCCAGGACCACTTCCACTGCTAGAGAAAGAGACTGAGGGTCAGAGTTCCACTGGGTGGAAATAGGAGACAGAACCTACCCCTGGCTAGACTTGGAGCAAATTGCTTTAGCAAGTTGTTCCTGTTTCCTCCTCCACAAGAAAGGAGAAGTCATTATTATTAATGAATACTATTAAACAGCTTAAATTTACATAGTAGCTAACAATGTGCAAAAACACATTTAAGGCTCACAGGACTCTGGGAGATAAAGAAGAAACGTGTTACTTCTCTTTTACAGGAGAGCAGTGTGTCTCAGAAAGGTAAGGTGGTTTGTGTCCTGTCGCTTGGCTACCTCAGATAGAAGAGCAGCTCTAATATGAACACTGGAGGCTGACCTTACTTTTCCTATTTCCTTCATTCTCCACATGAGGAAAGAGGACTTTCTAGATATCTCTATCCTTTAATTTCCATCACTCACTTTCTGTGGCTACTGTAGCAGAAGCCATTTCTGACTGATGTGTTTGCTTCAACCTGCGGTTCACAAAAATGCTGCTTATCCTTTGGTTTCTCTCTGGGTTAATGGCTTTGGCTCCTAAAAGAAATAGAAAATCATTTCTTTTGTTTTTTATTGTTTCCTCCACCAGAGAATCTCAAACTTTTCCCACTATGCTATTTTAAGCACAATTGCTCCCCCAACACAGACTTTTGAAAGTCATGATTTCATTCACAAATATTTATTGATCTTGTAGAGAAGTCACCAGGAAGGAAATAGAGTTGTCTGCGTTAACTGTGAACCCTAAACAGGTCTCTTAGCTGTATGCATACAGGCCTGACCCTGGATTGCTTTCACCAGCCTTGCTGCTTCTGTTCATGAGGTGATCTGTCCTGAAATTCACCCCCATTGTTATGAGAAAAATTTATTTATCACTTGCAGTGCCCAGCACTCCTGAAACTTAGGGTATGCTTTTGATATCTAACATTAGTTCCTCATTTTCCCTCTATATTAGTAACATTTTTGTGAAATGACTTGAACTGTTTGTAGAGAAAACAAAAGCCTTCTGCTGTTGGCTCCCACCTTTCAGAATGATATTGTCATTCATAGCTTTAAGGAGAAGAAGATGACTCTCTAGCCTTCCTGGGGTCATCAGGCTTTGTCCTTCCTCATGGCAGAATGAAAAGTGCACTGGACTAGGACTCAGGAGTCTTGGCTTTATATTGACATTCTGCCACTTACTGACCTTAGTAGTCTTTAGAAATTAATTTATCCTCATCCATAAACTTTAGTTGATGTTTAATGTCTTTACTAGCTCTAAATCCTAACATTTTCTGGCAGTAATGACTTTCTGTAGCTTCACCTTCCTTATTTGGTGTTATTTTCTCAGAAGCGAACAGAGAAGGAAGCTGTCAGGTGTGTCATGCACACACCCTGCAGCGGGATGGTCAGCAGTTCCAATGTCTAGTCATGTGGCTGCAGTAAAATGACCAGTGCCCACAGTCGGCTTCTAGAGGTAGAAGAAACTTCCATAAAGTGGGCAGGAGGAGAAGGTGCTGAAGAGCTTCCCAGTCTCTTTTATTCAGAGTGGGAAGGAAAAGGCACCTCTTCATTTTATGATACTAGGTGTAAACTCTCTCTTTAGCTGCCACAACAGGCTTCACCTTGGGCTGTCCTGGGTGCTTTATCCTGGTGTGTAAATTGTTCCCAGAGTTCCCTGGTGTTGCTCCAAGTCAACTGACGTGGCCTCTGGAAGAAGAAATGGAGGATTGGTCACCATAGAGCGACAGTTCACTTAAAACAGGGAGAAGAGGCAGAAAATCTTGCCCTGAACTGACCCTGCTGTTAGGTGAACCCATTAAGGGCAACCTCCTGCCCAGTAGGCTCATAAAGTCGACTGATTTTTGTTGTAGCTGTTAGATCACTTTGAAAAGCTGTAGAGTGTGGTGCAGCAGAGAGCACAATCTTTCAAATGAAGAAAAACTGGGTTTGAATCCTGACTCTTCCTCCTGATTGTGCAATGTTGAATGAATCACATAATTTCTCCAAGCTCAGTTTTATCATAAGTAAAATGAAGGATAATAAGCAATGTGAGTATATTGAGAAAAATGAAAGCACTGAGCACAATGCCAGCATCCAAGAGGTGCTCAGTAGCTTCTTGATCATGACACCAATTTACTGACTTCAAAGAATGTATTTGTGAGTTTGATTCCTGGTCTAAAAAACTTTGTTTTCCTTCACCAAATACCCATGCTGTTAAAAAAAATACACCTGTAATCTAACATTCCATTAGAAATTCTTCACTCTTATCAGGTAGAAATGAGAGCAAGAGTCTAACAGCAAATACCCTTCTGACCTTTGAAATGCTTCAGACTCTCGCAGGACATCTGTCTTAGTTGTGATTTCAAAGACTCTTTCCAGGGGCTGGAGACATGGCAATGGGGATTGGAAACTGTACCCTCTTCCACCGGAGGGAAGGAAAGCACAGTAACTAGATGACCCCTAGATCCTCGCTCAGAGTCAGAGGATCCTCAGGCCTGAGAGATCATCACTGTTGCCATCTGTGAGGGGGCCTTTGATAAATAGCTTTCTCTTTTCTAACAAGTTGAGAAATGAATAAGGCAGATGGAAGATCCAATTATCATTTCTAACACAAATAACATCAAAGTTGATGGACATAGCTTAGTGCAAGAGGCAAATGTCTTCTTACTACTGAAACCCAGAATCAATTTCATCCACCCACTCCATCATGGCAGCACTGGCCCAGGACTGTCCTCCCTGGACAGGATGTTCCATAACTTCCAGCAGGAAGGAGCAGAGAGGAATCAGGCTTTGTTGCAGGCTTTTTCCCAAGAAGAATAAAGGACATGCTGAGCTAGTTTCTCCCAGTTTGCTAGTTATATAAGGCGCTCCACCTTCTCTGGGTTCCAGAGTAAAGGATGGAGAGAGGCTATAAGTGGTCTGAGGAAAAGTCCTTCCTCATGGAAACCGTGGAGATGGAAAAGGGTTTTCCTCTAACAGTCGTGCAGTCATGTCTGCCTCCATGTCTCCATGTAGAACAGCCTTTGACGAAATCAGGTATTGGGGTACTGTGTGCCAACAGTAACACTTGGGGAAAGGGTGATTTTGATTTGATTGTACTGGGGACTTGTTTGTTGGATGGACAGGGGAATCTTACCTTCTGTCTGATTTTTTCATATCCTATAGGAAAAAAAAACCTCAAAAACACAGAGCTCACTTCCCTACCCCGTGCCCTTTTTGATTGTGAAAGTGACCAGTTACAAAGGCTGGTCTAGTTCCTGCTCAAACCATTATTGTAATCCTATCACCTCCACATCCCATGTTAAAACTTTACAGACCATCAAGAGCATATGCTATAAAAAAAGTACTACTAAATATTGAAGAGTTTTCTTTGAAGAATATGTTTGGAATATAGATGAGCCCTTTGTGTCCTTACCTTAAGGCTCTTCATTCCTGAGTGAGAACTCTGCTTCACCGTACTTCTCAGTCTGTCAAGAGAGGTCAGTTCTTGGATACTTTGGTGACATATTCATCTTTTCTATTGGTGAGCTCCTTCTCCGCTGCCTCCATTTGGGCATCAAGAGGTGCTCCTGAGCTTTGAAGAGCTCTCAAGTCTGTTTATATTCAGACACAACCTGCTGCTTCTTGGTTTGCATCTGGTTCTTTTTTAAAAATTTTTTTTTGAGGAAGATTAGTCCTGAGCTAACTGCTGCCAATCCTCCTCTTTTTGCTGAGGAAGCCTGGCCCTGAGCTAACATCCATGCCCATCTTCTTCTACTTTATATGTGGGACGCCTACCACAGCATGGCTTGCCAGGTAGTGCCATGTCTACACCTGAGATCCGAACTGGCGAAACCTGGGCTGCTGAAGCGGAACGTGTGAACTTAACCATTGTGCCACTGGGCCGGCCCCTGCATCTGGTTCTAGAGAAGAAAAAGAGAATTAATGATCTGATCCTGGAGACACAATGGACATAACCCATCAAGAAATACCAATAACTTGTTGGTTTGACCTTGATGGAATTGTGTATTTGTTTCTTAGAATCTAACAAGTTGTAAGTAAGTGTGTAGAAATTTTGCATACAAAAAGAGAACTGGACTCCAAGGACTGGTTCTGCACCATTCAGAGTCCTAGCCTTATCATGGAACACTGTTTGCTTCCTTAGGTCTCAGTTTTTTTCCAAAGTCTAGAAAGCATAAGCTGATCCTTCTGGGGTAGTAGTTATGTGAGTGGGAAATTTAGGAGATGGAAATTGAAATAATGGAAATTCACTGAAAGTGGGATTCAGGGGTCAAAAGTGGGAGCTAAGGAAACTTGTTTCTTCTTGGATCTTTTGTTGTTCTCTTGATCCAGAGGCTGTGACTTCATTTTTCTACCCAAGTACATGATGTTGGGTCTCGCATATTCTCCTTTGAATGAGACCTTATCTCCTTCTCCCTTTCCCTCTCCCTATCCTTCCTGGACTCAGGCTAGAAGAGGTTAGTGGCATCTTCTTGAAAATTAACCTGAATCTCTTAGCTGGGAAACTCTAATAGAAAGAAGGCATAATTCACCCACCATTAAAACCTGTATGCCTCTTCTCCCATCTGCTGCTGCTTCTTGATCTCTTCCCTGTCTTTCTTCAGACTCACTAAGTGGCTCTGGATTTGATCCTATGAAAATAGCACCATCATATTCTTCATGAATCAACACTTTTGATCTCAACATCTCCCTATTTCCAAGGATTCACAACATTCCAAGCTAGGTTAATGATGGATCCACAAGTAAATCCGTGGGGATCCAAAAGGGCTTATGGAGAAAGTGAGATAGAAATGGGAAGTGGGAGTGAATTAGGATGTGAGCGGGCATAAGGTGAAGGTTATATAAAATTAGAGTACACAGGTATGAACCTAGAAGTGACTATGATTATAGTTTGTACCTAAAATGCGTCTGAAAAAATTGAACCAATAGAGAGAAAAGAGGAAATTAGAGTTGGAGAGTCATAGTTGCATTTGAGTCCTGGTTCTAGTTATACCTGAGGTTCAACTGCATCCCTGCTTTTCTTTTAGTTTGTTGAATAGGATGGTGAATCTCTATTTTGACAAGCTTGAGTTAGATTTTGCCATTTTCAGCCAAAAAACAGGAGCTGATTAACATTCCCAGATTTCACTTTTGTAGAAATCATACAGTGTTTTTATTTGCCCAGATAGTATAGCCCAACTCAGACCAAAGCTCTATCTATCCAGGGCTTGGTTGCCATTTTCAATATTGTGTCCAATAATATTTCCTTCACGTCCAGAAATCTCCTGGGGATTCCAGAGGGTATGTGTAATCTTATAGTAACACTGATGTTTCTATGTTGTGCAGGTAGTCAGGCCTTCTAATGCCTGAGAATTTTAAAGTGAAGTAGTATGCATTTGAAAGTAATTTTTACCAATATAATCCAGGATTGAAAGCTATTGTTTCATTAAGAATTGTGTTTAGAATACAGTAGTTAATTTTTCTGTAATAGTGCTAAAGCCAATAATAAAGAAAGCCACCAAAGGTTTGTTCCAAATTTAGACTAGACAGTAAAGGGTTTACCCCCCTCTTAAGACATAGCATCTTCTCCATCTGCAGCACTGGCATTTGTGCTCAATGAAATCTTTGCAAACCACACACGGGAAGTGCTGGTCCTCCTGGCAATAGAAAAAGGCCCTTTCCCTGTGCTGTCCACAGAACCCGATTTCCTTTGCTGGATTCTCACTCCTGGGCTCCAGTGTTAAGAGGATGGAGAACAAACTGGCTAAAATCCATTGGGCCTGATGTCTGCCTCTTGAAGTGGATTCTTGCAGAATGGACAGCACATGGCTCCCTTGGATCTGAGAGTGACACAGCACTCAGTGATGCAGGCCTGGCAGAAGCTGCAGTCACAGAAGATGCTCACAGGGTCCTTCAGGTGCTCTAGGCAGACACTGCAGGTCACCTCTTCCAGGAGGTTCCCAATAGTTGGCCTGTCACCATGACTGCTGTTCAAGGTATGCTCAGCAATTCCTTCTTAACTAACTTTGTGACCGAAGGAGCATCAGGTTAGGAATGTGCAAAAGAATGAGATGGGAAGAGGAGTTGCTTAGGATGGAGGGGGATAAATATGCTACTAATGCAGGGCCCTAACTGGTCCCTGCAGATCCAATCTCACCCTCTCCAATGTGTTTTCCACACTGCGCCAGAGTAGCCTTTTTCAAAATGGGACTCTCCTCTTGGCTTTTCTATTTAGCATGCCAGCAGGGCGGCTCACAGGACCTGGCTTCTATCGTCACCTTCCCTGCTCTCTCTCATCTGTTTCTCTCCAGCTGTGAGAATAAACATTGTTTGAGCATCAACTATGTGCCAGACACTGTTCTGAGCACTTGACATGTATCAACTCAACTGATCCTCACCACATTCCTAAAACATCACCCATTTCACAGGTGAGGAAACTAAAGTGTACAGCGGGTAAGTAACGTGTCTGGGGTCACACAGCTAAGTGGGTGGTGGAGGAAATACTAGAATCTAGGTGGTCCAGGTCAAGGTCTACACTCCTCAGTGCCGTGGTGCAGTGGCCTCCAACTTCCCTGGACTTGGTCGGTCCTGTGAACCTGCCACACTGTCGAACATCCAGGACTTCTCCCCAGCTGTTTCCCTCTCTATAAACCACGCCTCCCCTGTCAACTCCCGTTGTTCCTCAGGGCTTGGTTCAAATGTCACCTCCTGAGCTGCTCCCAGTCTAGGGTGGGCATCCTAGCTCTGTATTCCAAATGCCTGTGTTTCCAGCTCGACTCTTTAGTATGTAAAGCCACAGAGCACATTTGACTTCTTCTTTGTTGCATCCCCAGTGCCTGGAAGATATCAAACCCAAAATAAATATTACATGAGTTGATTAATTAATACAGTTGCCCAAAAAGTAATTTGAGAGGACTTCTTTTTTCTGATAATGGTGATCTAGGACATTTACACCAACCTTCCTACTGAAAACAGCCATTTGTTTGTTTATTTATTTATTTATTTGAGGAAGATTAGCCCTCAGCTAACATCTGCCAATCCTCCTCTTTTTGCTGAGGAAGACTGGCCCTGAGCAAACATCCGTGTCCATCTTCCTCTACTTTATATGTGGGACGCCTACCACAGCATGGCTTGCCAAGTGGCGCCTTGTCCGCATCCAGGATCTGAACCAGCAAACCCCGGGCCGCCGAAGTGGAACATGCAAACTTAACCACTGCACCATCAGGCTGGCCCCAAAACAGCCATTTATTTTGATACAACATACTTTGCTTATGACTATAGAGATTTCAGATGTTACAAGGGCTATTGTGTGAAGAATTGTACTTATTCTGTTTGACTGTAAACATCAGAAATTGTTCATTCTGTAGAAGCTTCAGGGAGACAGAATTTGGCTCATTGTGAGGATTTCCTTTTGTTGCTTGACTTCACAATGCAACATCATTATAGCAGCAGCAACAACAAAAGAACTTTAAATGAAAAAACAACTCCCCACTGCTTTACACAATAATTGTACTTATTTCTCTGCACTTTTCTAGTGTTACCAGGATGCCTTTGGGAGCTAATATGGGAAACCATATCAGTTAACAGTGCTTGAAGGCCTGCTAGTGTCATGAGCCTTCTGCCACCCCCAGGACCTTCATGTGATATAATAAGAAAAGAGTTGGTTGCTTTGGATGGTTGGAGGGAAAACTGAGGTGAAAAGTCTATTTGAGTAAGAGAAAAATGAATGGACATCATTTTGTCTCCTTTCTCAAGCCCACTGAGCAATATTAATTGTTCCCTCCCCTCCACTTTTTTCCTGTCTCCTCAGGTATGAGGTATAGATATGTGATTGAGATGCAAGTCAGTCCTGTCTGCCTTTTCCCCTCCAAAAATCTGTAGCAAGAGAATTCATCCTGAACACAACACATGGTGAATAAGGGAGGGAGGAAGGGTGGCAGGGACAGTCTGGGTTTTGCCTGAGATCCTCTACCTGCTGCAACATGGAGTGGTTAACCTGGGAGAGATGGGAGAACCCCAGAAAAGAGAAAGGAAACAATAGTTTTACCCACTCTAATATGAAACTTTCCCATAAGGAGCTGAAATAGACACCGTTCCGTTACATCCCTCCCTTCCTGGAGTTGTAGACAAAAGTTCAGCTAAGTAATTGATATTGAACCTGCATTAACCCTGACCCTCCTCCAGGTCCCCTGCTATGATGGTGCAGCATCTCAATCCCTGATGCTTCCCTCACTCTCCCCACTAACGTCCTCCTTCATGCACATCACCTTTGGTGTTGTGGATTGAGAAAATATTGGGAGAAAGAACAAGAGGTGATGTGGACTATCATAATGCAAAGAAAAATGCAAAGCAAAAGCAAACAAAACAAAAATTTAAACACATTATCCAGTTTTTGTTTTTTTTTTTTGAGGAAGATTAGCCCTGAGCTAACTACTGCCAGTCCTCCTCTTTTTGCTGAGGAAGCCTGGCCCTGAGCTAACATCCATGCCCGTCTTCCTCTACTTTATATGTGGGACGCCTACCACAGCATGGCTTCCCAAGCAGTGCAGAACAAACTCAGGGAGGGAGTCAAACAGACTGAGGACAGGAGGAGTGTGTGCCCTAGCTGACCCTCCTATTTTAGAAATAAAGAAGCTGAGCCCACAGAAGGAAGTCACTTCCCCAGGAAACAGAGAGTGTGGCATAGTTGGAGCTGCCTGACTCTGAGGGCAGTGGGTTTCCACAGTGACACCAAAGGTGATGTGCATGAAGGAGGACGTTAGTGGGGAGAGTGAGGGAAGCATCAGGGATTGAGATGCTGCACCATCATAGCAGAGACCTGGAGGAGGGTCCTATTTCCAGTTCCCTTACTCCTCAATCTAAGCGGTGAGAAGATACTAAAACTTCTCCCCTACTCCACATCCCTCCACTTGTTCAAGCCCTATTCAAGAACGACTTCTTCATGGAACTTCTCTTATTGAGGCATGGCAGTAACATTTATTTTTGTTTCTTTGAATTCTCTCAGTGCATACTCTGTGTGGAATTTGAATTTCCTTGTGCAGGAGGTCATTGTGCAGGTGTCTTCCCGTTGTTTTATGTTGTGTGTCCTTTCTCTCCTATTAGACACACTCACACCCACCCGCACACAGACATACACACTCATTCCCCACACATTGTGAACTGGGTACTCACTCATGAATACTAGAGCTGACTCTGATCCACTGTCTCTGGTTCCTACCTCAGGATCACACTCTCTGCAGTATTTCTACTCGGCTGTGTCTGAGCCAGGTACAGGAGTCCCTGCGTTTACTGCCAGTGACTTCGTGGATGACCAACCCTACATCTGCTATGACAGTGAAGAAATGAAGGCAAAGTCTTGCGTTCAGTGATTGATGGAGGAGCCAAGTTACTCTCATGATGAGACCAAGATCTTTACAAGTTGGATGAAAATTTTCCCCTTAAATCTGAGAAACATGCAGTGATACTACAATCAAACCATGATGCATGGACTGAACAAACAGCACCCACAAAATCAAGTAGCTTGGTGCCTGGGAGAAAGCAGAGGGAAGCACTGCTCACCACCTCACCCCTGTCCCCAGGGACAGGAAGCCTCTTGACAACAGTTCCCATAGGGTCAGGTGGGACAGGCGAGTGTGCACAAGTTATCACATGAGAGTGAAGACTCGCCCAGTCTGGTCACATGGGGAGTGGAGGCTGTTTGCTGTTACTCATGATTTCAGCAGTTCACTGGTCATGGATGTAAGCTTAGCATATATATTTTGGGGGCTGGAGGGGGGAACTACAAGAGTATAATCTAGTGTTTGTCCCCTGAGAGCTTACAATTAATATGGGGAGGCACTCATACTTCTGGGAGCAGTTTGTGGACCCTTTGATGCACCAAGTGATGTCAAGGACTGGGACTTCCTTAAATGTCAAATGAGAAGCAGAGAAAATAGTTTACAAAAGTTCATAGGCGAGACATTCCAGTGGTCAGAGAGAGTTTCATGAATGAGATAAATAGAACTTTGGATAGAACCTGAAGGAAATTTTTGATTTGGGTCAATGAAGAAAATAAATAAATTTCAAGCAGGCAGAGATTAAAGTTCAACAAGGTGTGGGGTGAGATTTTCCAGCTGGGATCTCCTGGGAGCTGAGTTCATAGTAACTCGGGTCACAGGACAAGAGCTCAGGTGAGGAAGAGGATCTGGGTTTCCTCATTTTGATCTAAGAGTGTCTCACCCCAAGGGGCTGAGTAGCACCTCCTGTCCCTGCTCCTTCTGGAGCCAATGAGCAGACATCCTGTTGTGCAGCAAAGTCTGGGAGGGACCCCTGACTGTGGGAGGGCAGGCTGAGAAGCGGCAGGTGAGGTGGGAGGCTGGTGGGCTGCTGGACTCCCAGAGCGCAATTCCCAGGTACCCAGTGTATGTGACAGCCTCTTGATCTAAGGTCAGATCCTTTGCTCGTCTAGGAGGATGCCGGGAGCAGGGCACATGAGATCTAGAAAGTACCAGAGTGCCTGCGGAGTGGGTCTCTTTCTGGTGGGACAAATTTTCTCAGGTCCATCTCCCTCAGGATCTTAAATTTCTTATAAGAGATTAAGTGAGAGTAAGCCAGGACCCAAATCTGAAGGGAGTGTGTGATGTGCATGTGTATGTGTCTGTGTGTCTGGATTCACGTGTGCATATACATATGTATGGGTATTTTTTTCGTCTGTGAGTGTGCATATGTGTGTGTGTGTGTATAAGTGTATACGGGCGTGTGTATGTGTATGAGTTGTGTATTTTTTTTGTCTGTGAGTGTGCATATGTGTGTGTGTATAAGTGTATACGGGCGTGTGTATGCATATGAGCTGTGTGAGGGTGTATGCGTATATAAGCACTCATGTACGTGTGTGTTGCTCTGAGGCCTCCTCATCCTTGGCCCCACCCTGGCCCTTCCCTCATTTCCCCCACCCCTAGTCCACAGGTTGTAAGGGACAGAGCAGCTCTCCATCTGCAGGCAAGTAAGAGGAGGCTCAGGGCAGTGAGTGTTGGAGAATTGGCCCTCATTGCACTTGGAGGAAGGAAATAGAAGGTAAATTGGTGGGTCCTGCTCCCTTTCCAGGATTCTGCTTTAGTAAAAGTCCTTATTATCCTCACTAAGATAGTAAGAGACTTGCATGAGTTAAACCATTCAAACCTCGTAAGAACCCAGTCCCATTTTCAGACAAGGAAACTGAGGCCACTGAGCGGTAACTCATTCTCAATTGGCTAAGCTGTGACTCTAAGGAAACAGTCTGACTCCTGAGCCTGAGTTCCCCCTCTGTTAGGTTGACTCCTGTCCACTGTTCACCTGCCGCATTAAGGGTCACCTCCTCCTGTGGACTCTGACAGCTTCCTTTTCCCTACCAGGCACTGCCTGGTTAGGAATCTATTGCATTTCTCACGCTTCCTATAGATGAGTCCATGGGGTTTGAAGTGACAGGAGAGATGGTTCTGTTGGCTGATGGTTATATTTGCTGGAGGTGGCAGGAATGGAGGGTCACATCTGGGCTGTATGGAATCAATGGTGTTTATATTTGGGGTGTGAGGTGGGCTATCCTGAAGGGGTAATAACCAGCAATGCCATGCAGAGTTTATTCATCACTGTTTTGTTTCACAGCCCGAAAGCACAGCCCCACAAGGACATGAGAGATGGAAGGGTTCACTCCTTCTAATCCTGCTGCCCCTGACTTTTCTTCCAACTGCCTCCCTGGTAACATCTGCTCTCCACCGTGAAAACATGAGGAGAGCTCTGGTCATATCCCTGCTCATGGGCACTTCCTCTGCCTGCTGCTCCCTACTGGGGCCTCCTGGATAGAGTGAGAGAAAAACAACTAGGATCGGAAGAGAACTTGATGTCTATGCTGGTAAGGAGAAAGCAGGATGTCTGTCTTCAGGAAAAGGAAGGGCTGCCCTAGAGAAGAGGAGTGAGAGGAGTTCCTGGTGGACCTTTAGATTGGCAGCCTCTGTTCCTTGCCATGTGGGTCTTTCGCTTCATCAGAGCCTGCAGGAAGAGAAGACAGTAGACAGACTAGCAAGACATAAGTCACAATCTTATATGATTCTAATCATGGAAGTGCCATCACTGTGGCCACATTCTGTTGGTGATAAGCAAGTCACAGGTCCCTCTCACACTCAAGGGGAGGAGATTCCACAAGCGACTGATCACCAGGACGTGGGGATATTTGGGCACCATCTTAGAATCTGCACAGGGTTGTTCCAGGTCAGAGAAAGCAGGAACCAGAGGTTGCAAGGCCTCTGCACTACATGTGTTCGTGCACAGGACAGACAGTCACTGAACAAGATCATTGTAACTGTGAGTCCTGTGTTAGACAACGTGATCTGCAGAGCTGAGCTGTGTTTATCAAAGGTGGTTCTGGATATAAGAATTATAGTGTCATTGGAAAGGTTTCTCTCGAGTTTATGTGAACCTGAGAGAGCATCCTCTCGGAATGTTTCCCCCTTTACTTTCAGACCTCCCACGTCTCTAGGAAAACATCATCACTAAACTGAATTGGTTTTTCTTCCACGTGTCATCCTGGCAGGCAAATCCTGGGTCCCACTGTTTCTTCCAGCTGGCTTTCATACAGGATCCCACAAAGTCACTTCTTCTGATTCCACTTTGTTGGTTTCTTCCCCTTCATCCAGGTGATTTCTTTGAGATTTTATTTCTCTTGTATTGATTAGTCAGCTACATTAGGAAATGAGTGTTCTCTGACTAAACTCCCCATTAATCTTTGGACCAAATGGGTGAAGTTTCCTTTCCAGGTCTCAGCTCACTTCCCAACTTCCCACACAGGGACGAGAAAAAATTAGTGGGGCTCCTGGAAGGCCATAGATTAGCACAGTTCCTCCTCATGACAAGACATTTAGGTCACAAAGGGATGTACTTTAATTGTCTTTGTGCAGTGGGTGGCACAACATCTGGTGCATAGTAGGCACTCAATAGGTACTTATAGAACTCCACTAAATTGAACTCCCTGCCAATCACCCAAAAACTTATGAACCCGCCAACTACTCCTTAAGCTATGGGCCCAAAGCCCTTGTTTCTTCAGGTGGGATGCTGACCATCTGGGGCCTTCTCTTTCCCTCTGCATTTTTCACACGCTCCTGCTCCCATGACAAGCAGTTGAGTTTTACACTCAGAACTCTGGTCCTTTCAAGCCTTTTTCTCCATCCTAATATCTTCACTATTGTTCCTGCAAAGGTTTTCCCTGCCCACCCCCGCTTCTTCTCCATGTATCTCTGTTCATTCTCACATTTCAACCAGAGAGATTCTTCCTAAATGCGGATCTGATTAGGGTGCTCCCTGGCTTCATTGCCACCATGTGCTGCATGTTGTTCTCAGGTTAAAAGCCAAGGTTCTCCTCAAGTTGAGATGGCCTTTGAGATCTGGAGCGTGGTCACCATCCACTCCTGCTTTTTGTCACTGTGCTCTTCTCTAATCTCCACCCTGATCTGCTAACACTCCTCCACACTTGCAACGTATTTTCTCCATCTGAGCCTTTGTTTGTGATGCTCTTTCTCTAAAAGGCTTCCTTTGCCCACTTACTTGGATTAAGTCTATTCCTTAATCCAAGGTCCCAGGTCTCAGTCTTGACTTTGATTCCTCCTGGAAGCTGTTTCCCAACCACTAATTATAACATGTTGCATGTGCCAGGTTATTCAACCCCATTGTGAATTCCTTGTTTCTCTTACTGAGCCCAGCAGAGAGTCTCTGTCTAGTTTAACTGCCTAATAAATGTTTGCTAAATGAATGTGGATTTTTCTTTGGTAAGTCAGAATTTATTTTGAATGAGTAATACATGCACAAGGTTTTAAAAATTCATATAATTTAAAAGGGTATACAGTGAAAAGTAAATTTCATCCTGTGTCTGATCGACAATTCTTCCCAATTCCTTCCCTGGACATAATCACTGTTACTAGTTTTCACAGTATCAGAGAGAGATTTCCCTTTTTATCAGGTGGTATTTTACCACACATTCTATTTGCATCTTTGTTATCAATTAACAATATATTCTGAGATTGTTCTTTTTTTTACATATAAATCTGGTTCAGTTTAGGATATTGATAATGAGAATTCTGTCATTCCTGGTTTTTAAAAATTTACTAAGTATAGCATAAATCATTCTATTCCATAGTAATAGTATTTTATCTAGTCACAGGGTCACCCAGATTAATAAGTTCTTTTATTGTCCAGCCTCCCTCGAGGCTAGTTGTGTTTGTCTGACTAGGTTCTGGCCAATCAGATGAAGCAGATGTAAAGTTGTAGGTTTTGTCCTTAAAGGGAGGAAACTGTACCTCCTTCTCTGCTTTCCCTGCCCTGCTCATGGACCATGGACATGCTCTTAGGTACCTTGGGTCATGCTAATAAGGACAATATCCCAGGGACAGCAGAGAAAGAAGGTCATAGGAACCTGGATGCCTGGACAACCTCATGGTGCAGTCACCCTTGCAGCCCTGGACTGCCTGCCTCACTGGCATGTGAGACACATAGAAGCTTCATCCTGTTTAGACCACTGTTATTTGGGTTTCTACACACAGCTAAACTAATACATATAGAGAAAATAGGACTTCTGAGGAGTGGGTGGCTGTGGTGGTCTCTTCTGAAGATGAGCAGAGAGAGATTTATAGAGTTCATCAATGTGGGCTCCCTGGGACCTTATTCTACATTGGAGAAAGGGGTGCTGGACCATAGAGGGCAGCACAGGGACATTAGAGACTGTTACTTTCCTCATCTTTCTAGCGATGTGCACCTGGTTTGGAGGGGTGTTTGGGCTTGAGGGATGTTAGATTTGGGAGTCTCTGTTTCTTCACATCCCTTCATGTCCTTTTTAAAGAGGGATCCCTAGTTCATTCCAGCCAGGATGAGAATCGCTGCTGGAGGTCTCTTCCTCCTCCTCCTTCTGTCTGATAGCAGGGACTGTGGAGGTTGACATCTAGAGAAGCAACCTCTCAGGTAGACAATAAATGCAGGGTTATTTGTGATTGGGTTCCATGGGGAGTCTGTGCTTCCCCAACCTAGCTTGGACAGCCAGCCTTGAGACACTTGATCCCAGTTTCTATATATCCTGTTGCCTTGTAATCCAAAAATATATATTTCATCACTTCACTATATTCTGTTGTTACCAGCAAGTCACTAGGTCCAACTTAGTTTCCAAGGGTGGGTATTATGCAAAGGCTGGAATACCAGAGGATGGGAACACTGGGGGACTCTTAGAGCTGGCAAACCACAGGGTGACTTTGGGAACCAACTGAATGCATAGCCTCCACAGAGCTGTGGCTATGAATGCAGAGACTAGAATAAATACAGAGCTTAGGTTAAATGGATTTGGTACTCACCCCAAAAGAATTAGCATCAAAATTATGATCCCAGAAAGGTGACCCAGTCTTCTAGGTAATTTTGGGATTAAAAGATGGAAGTTTTAGGTGAAAACCTAAAGAGATAAGGAAGTGAAAAGAAAGCCAGCAGTTCTGATAGTGAATGTTGTCTCTTATTTCTCAAATGGACCGCAGAATTTGCATAGGTATTTTGGGTTAATAGTTGCATGGTTTAATAATCAGCACGACCTTAAATATCTTAGGAAATATTATAATGCACCACAGGATGAGAGAATCACATGACCCAGAACTGACCAATCAGGTTGTACCACATCTGCCTAGCAACAGGGATTGGTCCAAGGATGATAATCTCTGGTACTTTGTGTATGGACACGTGAGAAAGATGCCTATCTTTCTGTGGAAGTTGTTAAAGTGGGATAATGTGAGGGGGGGTTGGAGCTTGTGGCTACCTTCCCTAGGAATAGGGAGAGAGAGAGATAGCATCTGATGACAAGTTTGAGTCCCTGGATCCAATCATGTCTTAAGTCAGCCTCACCCCTGGCCTTCCCAGGTAAGTCGACATGTTAAATCTCTTTGCCTGAACCGTTCACTCACAACTAAAAGAGTCTTGCCATAGTAATGCAAATATTATTTGTTTTTTATGAGGGCCCACAGAATTTAATGTTGTCTCCATCCCAGCTGCAATGACTAGAAGTGTAGCCTTGGACACATTACTTACATTAACCTTTCTAATCCCCAGGGTCCTTGTCTCTAAAATGAGCTTTGAGCTATTTTAGGGATGAGTGATAGAATAAATGTGAAGTGCCAGCACTTGGCACCTGGAAAATCTTCAACATATTACAGCTCTTAGATCATTTCTAAGCTGCACTATTAATTTAATAGCTTTGAAGGAAAAAGTTAAATCTATATAAAATGTATGCAGTGTTTTTGGCTGATTGGCATACCATAAATTTATCCATTCACTCATATAATATGTTCCCATCAATACCCAAATTTTAAGATTTCATAATTTGAGAAATCTAAAGAATCTGAGCGTTCTCTGAATTGCTTTGGCCACAGGTCGTTTTGCACAGTGTCACTGAGACACCTGCTGCCACACTCTGCTCTTCAGAACTTGTTTGTGACCTTGATCGTTTTACCACTTTCAAGATCACCTATGTCCTTTGACAGCATATTCAAAGACAAGGGATTCCTTCTGAATTGTCTGTTTGGTTAAACTTTCTCATTTTATTTTCTCTAATTTCATGTACATGTTGCAGTAATAAGATTAATAATAACAGCAAACACTGGCACAGCACTTACTATGTGCTGGCCACTGTTCCAAGTGCTTTCAAATATCAGCTCATTTAATTCCCAACCTCTGAGTTATCGTAGTTACTTTTACTAACCTACAGTTCAGGTGTAAGGAGACTGGGGTACTGAGGGAGAAAGTAACCTATCCAAAGTCGCAAATGTAATTGAAACAGTTTCTTTGAAAGTGAACTGGAAACTATTGAATGATACCTGTTTGTATCACAAATTGGTCAAACCGAACTCTGTTGATTTAACACATACATAAAATGGTCTAGAATATGGCAACTTCTGCCCATTATAATACATTGTAAGGCATGTGATAAACAACAATTTTACCCCTGTCTTAAGGAGAAAGATGGAAGTGTGCTTTCTCGAAATTCTGCTTTCTTCCCTGCGTGGGTCCTCTATTGTAGCTGAATGTTGCTTCATGACAAAGTACAGAAGTGCAGCCATTCTGCTCAGGATGAATAATCACTTTGCAGAATTTTATTCTCTGAATTTGATTTCAGACTCTTCTGCATACATGATAGCCAATATTCCATTATCCTATAATCACTCGAGACCTTTTAAGTGGCAGCTACGAATCTAAATCTAGGTTAAATCCAATCGAATGCACTGCTTCCAATGCAGGGAATCAGCCGAGGTGACAATCAGATAAACAGTTCCTGCCGGTTACTGGCCCCCTCACACATGCATAAGCAACACCAGCTGAGGACAACTTTGTCTCTGTGGTCGCACCCCGCAAGAATCTTCCAAACCTTACAGTTTCAGAGATGTGAAAACCCAAACCCTTTAGTATCCAGGAGCTGATGCAGTGTTGTTGTCAGAAGAGACTGGAGATTCTTGCTTTGAATGTGCTTCCTGAGCCAAACCAGCCATGGACCCTCAATCACCACTTTCTTGTGAGGTGGAGGATTTTAACCCCAGACTCCCTGGACTGCAGTCCCCTTCACAGTGCTCTCTACTTTGCAAAAAGAAAGAAGAGCTCTTCCCTTATTTTTCTTCCCTTACAAATAACACCCAGATTTTCCTCTGGAGCAAGCCCAGGGTAAAATCAGACAAAAAGACGTTTTTTTTTTAAAAGTTATTAAAAATTGAATGCCAGCCTTTTTCTAGGCCTTCCAAGTGAGCAAACTAGCCATAGTCTGTGCCCCTTGGCTCGGGAAGCTTATAAACGCCAGAGATTATTCAGATCTTGTGAACGGAATTCAGGCTTCCAGTAAGATATTTTAAAGCTCCTTATCATGTTTAAACAAACAACAAGCAGTGACACCCTCAGGGGTAGCTTACTTCTTACATATAATCTGTTCAGCACTTGACGCTAAATTTTTAAGAATCTTCACGGTTTGAAAACTGAGGGAACGAAACCGTTACTTCTGGCAGGTAGAGATCTACCTTTATCTTAGGTGAGTGGATGCTGAGAAAAAGGTGTTATGGTTTTCTAATATTCCTCTTTGTAAGGCCTTGGTCGGGGTACTAGATATCTCATGTCAATAAAATGGTGACAACTAGACCATGCTTCACGTCATTAAAGGGCATTTCTTTCCCTCACCTAGGAAATACTCTCAATGATAGAGATTGGATTTGTTGGGTCAGGGACAGTGGCAGCAGATACTCCATGGCGATTACCGAGTCTCAGGAGAAGAGATTCCTGGTTGGTGTTAAGGAGACAGTCCTGCACAAAGTGTAGCCTGAGAGTCCAGCAGACAGACAGCTGTGTTTTCCTGCTTTATTACTGACTCGGTGAGCTACTCGCCGTCCACATACAGAGTCATGCAATTAACGTTGAAATGGTCAAAGGTGGATGGATTTCCAGTGTAATGTCTCTAAAGCCATTATTATATGCAATTGCTAGGGCTTATTATCCTGTATGGATACACCTGGGTTCCCACAGGGGTGCTGGGCATTTCATCAGGATCTTAGAGCACAGGTGGGCTCTTTTAGAATTGGAGTAGCACGCCATGGCCCTCAGCCTTACATTCTGGGATGCAGGGTTCCTGGGTTTCCTCCTAAATGTGGTCTTCGAGAATGATGGTAAATTTCAGGCTATGGAGAAGAAATGTCAAAGGAGAGGAATCATAGAAACTCCTAACCTGGCAAGAGGACTAATTTTAGGTTTGAGACTCTGACCAAGGAGGATATAGAAGCTGAATTTAGGGCCACATTTGGAGGACATATGGAAGGTAAGTTTTATATAGGGCCAGGTGCACAGTGTGATTCCAGAATCTCAGTGTTGACATCGTTCCCGAGCTTAAACTGCCAGTTCTCCAAAATGGAATGCCATCCCTTCTCCCTCCCCTCCCAATCTCACCTCCTCTCAGGCACCTCCACATATCATGTGAAGCATCTCCCTAGACGGCAACTTTCTGTGCACAGTTGCACCTGGAGAACGCACTGCATTGCACCTGTTTTCACACTGTACTGCCACCAGCTGCCTGTGTACTTCCCCAGACACCTGTGGGCTCCCTCTCTGTATCTCTAGTGCCCAGCACCAATGAGGCTTATTGTGCACTTTATTTTCATTTTCATCATATACCATTGTAAAATAGTACTACCAAGCTTATAATGAACTGTAAAGTTTTTTTTGGCTTAAAACAACAGAAATTTATTTTCCAGCAGTTCTGGAGGCTGGAAGTCCGAGATTAAGGTGCCAGCATGGTCAGCTTCTGGTGAGAGCTCTCTCCCTGGCTTGCAGATAGATGGTTGCTTTCTCACTGTGTGCTCACACGGTGGAGAGGGGAAGCTCTCTGGTGTCTGTTTTATAAGAGCACTAACCTCATCATGAGGGCCCCACTCTTATGATCTCATGGAATACTACCTTCCAAAGGCCTCATCTCCAAATACCATCACCCTGGGGGTTAGGCTTCAATATATGAATTTGGGGGTGGGACACAATTCGGATGAACGCTCAACTTTCCTGGACAGACATGATTAATTCCCTGCCCCAACATGCCTCACCTGGGATTTTTACTTCCTATCAGCAGCCATTTTCAATGCTTTAAACAGTTTCTTGTGCTTATCCCCATGTTCTTTTTCAAATTATTTTTATTATGGAGAATTTCAGATGCCCAAGTAGTAGAGAGAATTGTGTAATGAACCCTTATTACTCATCATCAGCTTCAACAATTTCCAACATTTTATCATCGTTTCATCCATTCCTCCCACTCATGTTTCCTGGAGTATATTAAAGGCAAATCCTATACATATAATTTCACGGTTAAATAGTTCAGTATGCATCTCTTACTGATAAGGGTTATTTTTTTTTTAACATAACCACCATGCTATTATCACACCTAACAAAGTTATCAAAAATTGTCTAATTTCACTTAATACCTAGTGCATGTTCAAATGTCCTTTGGTGTCTTCAGTGTATCTTTTTCAGTTGATTTGTTTGAAGCAGATAGTCTCTCTCTAGTCTCCTTGCTTCTGTAAAATACCACCCACCCCATCTTTGTTTTCAAGCCTTTGATTTGTTGAAGAAACCAGGTCATTTGTCCTGTAAAATGTTCCACATTCTGAACTTGGCTAAGGGCTTCCTCCTGGTGTTGTTAACTTGTTTCTCTATCTCTTGTATTTCCTGTAACTCACAAAGGATATGCTGATGCATGCGTGTCTATTCTACCTTTTACTTTACCAATTTTCCGTTCATGTCCCGCTAAGGACAAGTCACAGGACATTCTGAGACCTCTGGAGGAGGCAGTGATGCTGTCATTTATCATATTCTGCCTCAAGCTTCTGCTCCATTTGGTGTAGTGAATATAGAAGAGCTACAGAACCGGCCACACCCTGCACCTGGACCAGCCCTCCTCTAAAGGTTCTGGAGACACTTACTTCCCTCTTTTATCTAAAGGGCAAGTCCTGGTTCCTCATTACCTTTGCAGGTGATGCTGGACCTCCGTTGCTCCGTGCATATTTGCTGCGTCAGCAAGACAGAGACATCTGTGCTACTCTGATACAATAGCAGGTCCATGGTCAAGGATCTGAGCTTGTTAGAAAGTGGCAGTCCCTGGAGCTCAGTGCCTGGCATCAGCCTGTTCTTCTGAAGAGCAGATTCAGACCTGCTGACCCAAATCCCTAGTCTGATAACAAGAGTGGAGGGAAGGAGCCTCCAGGGCATCTAGCTCTGGGTCTCAGCACATTTCCAGGCTCTGGCTACAACTGCTCACCAGGCTTTCCAGCCCCTGCAAAGACCCTCTCAAGCATTTCCAAGAGCACCAAGTGGTTACTTCCAAAGTTACTTCTTAATTCTCCATTTTCTTCTCCAGTATACTCCCACAACTTATTGATGTTCTTCCAGGCAATACACCTTTTCCACTTTGTTATGCTAAACAACATAACAGTTTATTCAATCCATTCTCAATGAAAAAGTTTTAATTTTTCCCCCCTGATAATGGCTTCCCACTCTGCTGTGTTTAACCTTTCTTTCCTACTGGATAGTGGGTTCCTTAATAATTAGCTGGGTGTAGTCCATGATTTTACAGTTACTTCATGTTACCAGTACAGTCTTGCTGCAGTATAAAAAAATTAATCCTGTTAGAACTTTAATCTCAAATTTGATATGAAAGTTCAAATCTTGGTGTCTTAGTTGGCTTCGTCTGCCATAAGAAAATACTATAGATGGGATGGCTTAAAGAACAGAAATTTATTTCCTCACAGTTCTGGAAGCTGGAAAGTCCAAAGTCAAGGCAGATTCGTTCCTGGGGAAACCTCACTTCCTGGCTTGCAGACGGCCGCCTTCTCACTGTGTCCTCACATGATGGACAGAGGGAGCAAGCTCTCTGGCATCTCTTCTTCTTTTTTTTTTTAATATATTTCTTTGGCTTGATTTTTTTTTTAAGATTTTATTTTATTTTATTTTTTTCCTTTTTTCTCCCCAAAGCCCCCTGGTACATAGCTGTATATTCTTCGTTGTGGGTCCTTCTAGTTGTGGCATGTGGGACGCTGCCTCAGCGTGGCTTGATGAGCAGTGCCATGTCCGCGCCCAGGATCCGAACCAATGAAACACTGGGCCGCCTGCAGCGGAGTGCGCGAACTTAACCACTCGGCCACGGGGCCAGCCCCTGGCATCTCTTCTTTTAAGGGCACTAATGCCATTATGAGGGTCTCACCCTCATGACCTCATTTAACCCTAATTACCACCCAAAGACCCCATTTCCAAAAACTGTCATATTGGAGGCTGAGGTTTCAACATACAAATTTGAAGGGACACAAACATTCAGCCCATTACACTTGCCTGCTCTGCCAAGTAAGTTAGTGCTCTGAATCTGGCTGTTGGTGAAGGGTATATATTAGTTAGGGTAAGTTAGTTGTTATTACAAATAAACCCCCAAATTTCAGTGATTTAACATAATAGAGATTATTTTTGCCTATAAGCTGCTCAGTGTGGTCCTAACTGAGCAGTGTGTTGGGCGGTTGGAGGCAGCACTATCTGCTCCACACAATCATTCAGGGATTCAGGCTGACAGAGTTTGTACCACGTTCATTATGTGGTTCCTAAGGTTGCTGTGGTCATCTTCATCCAGAAGAAGAATGAAGAGCATAGAAGAGCATGTTTGTGGATGTTATTGATTTATAAATCTTCACTATAGATATTATGAATAATAACAATTTTCCCTATTTTTTATACCAAAATTTCAGATACAGATAGTAAGGTTTTTAAGTCTTTTTACTTTATCATTTCTGGCTTTTGGATATGTTTAGAAAGGCCTTTGCTATCATAATGTTATAAAATATTTACTTTGAACTTTTTAGGTGGGGGGAAGGGGAGAAGAGGGCAGAGATGGAGGGGAGAAGGAATGTGAAAGTGAAGGAGGAGGCACGGAGAGTAGGGGAGGGGAGAAGAAGAGAAGGATGGGTTAGTGTTCTAGCATGCTGACCTCTTGTTTTATAATTTAAAGAATGTCCAGGATTCATAGGCCAAGGCTTATGTGCTTTGTAGAGCCCTTGAGGAGTCTGGTTTTCCAAGATTGCCTACTTCATACCCAGCAGCTTCCATGAGCTGAAGGCAATTCTCTGGAGAGTGGGGCAGTTGTGATTCTTTAGTAATAACACTGATAGCAGCTGAGGCACGGGTGTACCAAATCTTATTGGGGTACCAAAACCACCAGCTACAGTCCATCTTTTGCACTAATCAGTTCCACTTTCTTCTTACATTAGTCACTCTATGTGGGCACAGCTTCTCCAGAATTCTGTTAGTTCACAATTTGTAGGAAACTTAGCAAAGGACAAGTAAGACCATTAGTGGAATGAAGTAACTCCTTCCCTCGTCCCCTGGTTTACTGGCATGAGGAGCCCAAAGAGAACAGGTGGTAGCCATAGCTCTCAGTTTAATGGGACTCTTAGATTGTTACTGTGTTCCCTGTTGAAAGCATTTTCCTCTGGGAACCTGAACTTCTAGAACAGTAGAGCCTGTTGAGAGGATGGGAGGCAGAAACACCCCAAGTGAATTACTGGGAGTGATGGTGAGTAGAGTCAGTCCTGTTCCATACTTGGTTGTAATACCTACTTATTCTACGCTTTGAGGTCACAGCATCATATAATTGTTGTTTATTTAAACCTTTGTGTATAATTCATCCTGCAGGACAGCACCCATCCTTGCAGGGTGTCACCTTCAGCATGGTTCTGCTGCTACAATTTCAAGAGGTCTTTCCACTGCTCTGTCAGCTGGGAGCTTCTGTATGGTGTGGTATGGGGTAGGATCAGTGGATCTCATGATCAGATGCTCACTGCCACACTACCTTTGTTGTGAAGTAGGTTCCTTAGTCTGGGACTTCTGTACAGTCCCGTATTAGAAGATCTCACCTATGTGACTGCTTGGATAATGGTTCTGAATGAGACACCTTGGGAAGGAGGGACAAACCCATGCCCGGTATACATGTCAATCCAGATTAGGCTAAATCTTTGATTTTTCAGGGGCAGAAGAGTAATAATGTTATTTATTGGCCTCCATGGGGTTGATATAGATTGGAATTTATTTGTTGCTGGAAGGTCACATATCAGTTTTTGCAATAACTATATCAACTGTGGTGAGAGGGAGCCCATGCTGTTGGGCCCATGTATAGTTACCTTCTTTGCCACCATGCATACTCTTTCATGAGCCTGTTGTCCAAGCTCTGGGATGTCTAAGGACAGAGGCTGTCATCCTGTGCACTTAGCTGTTTAGTGTTTCTGGTATGGTGGGTAATTTCTGGTGAGCATTAACACTTGATACAAAAGATCCTAACACTTTGTGTCTACTATATGCCTCTTCCCAAGATATCCTTGTCCCTGATCTTCCAATCTTGCTTCTTCAAGGACCCTGATCAACTGGATAAGCCATTGCCCCTGCTTGTGAGTTTGTACATGTTCTTATCTCAGGCCACTTTTGTGTCTACACAAAGCGGATGAATTGGAGCACTACCTGACGTTCTGCCCATTGGGAGGAAGTTCGCTTGACACTGTGTGTGGTCATCCCTGAGTAGTGCAATCCACGACCGGCTCACACCAACATAGTGAGGTGACACATCTGTGAGCCAAGCTCACGTTTTTTCCCTCTTAGGTCCTCTGGTCATAGGAACTCCCCGTTAGATCATAGGTAAGGGCTGAGGAAAAAGCAAAGGTATGACAGTGGTAGGTGACATGGAGGTCTGAAACATTTGTTATACAACTAATTAGTGGCAGATATTTTCTGCTTTGTGTGCATATAGTCTCTGTCATAAGTACTTAACTCTGCTGTTGTAGTGCAAGAGCAGCTATAGACAACACCTAAAAGAACAGATGTGTCTGTGTTCCACTACCACTTTATTACAAGAACAGGCAGTGGGCTGGATTTGACCCATGGTCTGTAGTGTGCCGACCCCCGTGCTAGTCCAATCCTGGATGTACTACTTCCATCTTAGAGTGGATTGCTGCTGGGGCCTGACAGTACCCAGGTCACGAAAGGCACCTGCGTCCCATGATCAGATTCACCATCTCTCCAAGGGCCCAGCAACAATGTGGGAGCTGTTTGTTGAATGATGTATAGTTCTCTGCAGCAGATGGCCATGCTTGTTGCCTCAGAGGGCTGGGGGTCTGTGTTGAACACCCTCCTATTGGGAATTGCCAGATATACCAGATTCCACATGGCAACTTTTCCTACCACACGTACCTCTAGCACTATGACATCTGCTGGGTCAGATGACCTAAGTAGTAAGGCTAGTTACTATAGCCTGGACATGCTTCCACTTAAAACCAGCAACTTTTATGTTACCTGATATACAAGTCAGAAAAACATTGCCATAGTATGGGACATGCTTCCTCTAAACTCTGAAGAGAGCTACCGAATGTGGGACTTGTTTGTTAGTGGCAGAAGATAAAATGTGCAATACCCTGTCCTTTACTTCTGAGAGGATGTTCCACCATGCCCCAGACCACTGGAATCATCAAACTTTAGCCTTGTGGAGAGGCCTCTGAATCTTTGAAGAGTTTTAACAACCTACCATTGGGATGCATTCATGTAACCAAAGCATCCAGAGTACTTTCCAATTCTTGCTCCTCAGAGTCTAATAACACGACGCTATCAATATGTTGGACCAATGTGATGTTCTGTAGAATGTCCAGGTGGCCCAGTCCCTTTTTTTTTTTGAAAATATTCCTTACTGATATATAGAAATTATCTTCCATTTTTTAAAAAAATGTTTTTCCAGCGTTATTGAGATATAATGAAACATAACGTTGTGTACATTTAAGGTGTGTAACATGATCATTTGATATATGTATATATTGCAAAATGGTTACCACAGTAAGGTAAGTTAACTCATCCATCACTTCACATAGTTACCTGTGCGTCATGTGTGTGTGTGTGTGTGTGTGTGTGTGTGTGTGTGTGGTGAGAACATTTAAGATCTGCTCTCTTAGCCACTTCCAAGTATACGATACAGTATTGTTAACTATAGTCACTATGCTGTACATTAGATCCCCAGAACTTATTCATCTATAACTGGAAGTTTGCACCCTTTGACCAATGTCACCCATTTCCCCCATGCTCAGCCCCTGGCAATCAGCAATCTACTCTCCCTTTCCCTGAGTTCAGCCTTTTTAGATTCCACATATAAGTGAGATCATACAATATTTTTCTTTCCATGTCTGACTTATTTCACTTTGCATAATGCCCTCAAGCACCATCCATGTTGTCAAAAATGGCAGGATTTCCTTCATTTTATGGTTGAATAATATTCCATTATATATAAATACCAAATCTTCTTAGTCCATTCATTCATTCAAGGGCACTTAGGTTGTTTCCAGGTCTTTGCTATTATGAATAATACTATAATCGACATAGGCCTGTAGATATCTCTTCAAAGATAGTGATTTTATTTCCTTCACATAAATACCCATAAGTGGAATTGCTGGATCATATGGCAGTTCTATTTCTAATTTTTTGAGGAATCTCCATACCGCTTTCCATAGTGGCTGCACCAACTTACCTTCCTGCCAACAGTGCCCAAGGGCTTCCTTGTCTCCACATCCTCACCAATCCTTGTTAGCTCTTTTCTTTTTGATAACAGCCATTCTAACAGGTGGGAGGTGATATCTCATTATGGTTTTGATTTCCATTTCCCTCTTCTTTAGTGATGTTGAGCATCTTTTCATGTATCTGTTGGCCATTTGGATATCTTCTTTGGAAAAAGGTCTATTCAAGTCTTTGCCCATTTTTTAATCAGATTATTTGTTTTTTTTTTCTATTGAGTTGTATGTGTACCTGATACATTTTGGATATTAACCCCTTATCAGATATATACTTTGCACATATTTTCTCCCTTTCTACACATTGCCTTTTCATTTTATTGGTCGTTTCCTTTGCTGCGCAGAAGCTTTTTAGTTTGAGGTAGTCCCACTTGTTGATTTTTGCTTTTGTTGTTTGTGCTTTTGTTGTCATATCTAAAAAATCATTGCCAATACCAACGTCAAAGAGTTTTTTCTCTATGTTTTCTTCTAAGAGTTTTATGGGTTCAGGTCTTATATTTAAGTGTTTAATCTATTTTGAGCCAATTTTTGTGAGTGGTGTAAGATAGGGGTCCAATTTCCTTTCCTTCTGCATGTGAACATCCAGTTTTCCCATTACCATTTATTGAAGAGGCTATTCTTTCCCCATTGAGTATTCTTGGCTCCCTTGTCAAATATTAATTGACTATATGTGCATGATCCAATCTGTTTTTTCTACACCAATAAACATTTCTCCAGTTCTCAGTGGACAGAGCCTGGGAGTCCTACACTTTAATTCAATTCCAACACTTCTACCTGGAGATAGCATTGAATCCCACAGATTAAGGGCTCAGTCCTACAAGATTGCCCTCACTTCTCTGGCCAGTTGCAAGTCCAGGTAGTTACCTGTGCTCTGAACAACTGGCTATAAATCAGAGGTTCCCCGGACCCCCTCCTCAAGTTCAATTAATTTGCTAGAGCCACTCACAGAACTCAGACAAATATTTACTTATGTTTACCAGTTTAGTATAAAGGTATTATAAAAGACACATATGAACAGCCAGATAAACAGAAACATATGGAGAGGTCCACAGGGGTTCTAGCATAGGAGCTTCTGTCATTGTAGAACTGGGGTGTGCCACCTTCCTGGCACATGGATGCATTCACCAACCTGGAAGCTCATCCAATCTTGTCTAAGAGTTGTTTTAGAGCTTAACTTTAGCACCCCCCACCTTACCAGTGGTTGGTGGGTGGGCCCGAAAGTTCCAACCCTCCAATCAGTTGGTCTTTTTGGTGACCAGCCCCATCCTGAGTTTATCTAGGAGCCCCACACTAAGTTATCTCGTTTGTATAAACTCAGATGTGCCAAAAAGGGCTCCTTATGAGTAACAAAAGACACTCCTATCACTCAGGAAATTCTATGGGATTTAGGAGCTTTGTGCCAGGAACCAGGGACAAGGACCTAATGTATTTCTTATTATACCACACATGGCTTATTAGCAGGCTCTCCTTTCTGTTCCATTGGTCTATGTGTCAGTGTTTATGCCAGTACCATACTGTTTGGATTACTAAAGCTTTATAATGGAGCTTGAAATCCGGAAGTGTTGCCTCCAGCTTTGTCCTTTTTTCCTCAGGATTGCTTTGGCTACTTGTGGTCTTTTGTGGTTCCATAAGAATTTCTTCTTTCTACCTTATGATGAGCAGGAGAAGTAACAGAGCCCTGGGGAAAAATAGAAAGTATAGTCTTATTTGTCCCATGTGAACATAAGCAAATTCTGATCCTCTTTTTCATAGGTGTTCAATGCATTAGGCATATCAATAGTCATTACCATGTACCAGCAGCTCTGTAAATCTGGTCTATTAAAGATATCACATTCAGAACAGCTGCTGTAAATTGGGACTAATTATCAATTAAGTTTTCAGTAATCCACTATCATTGGCAATGATCCATCCAGTATTTGCAAGAACCGCAATGGTGACTTGAATGGGTCTGCGATGGGGCCACCACTGCTGCATCCTTTAAGTCTTTGAAGATGACATTAACCTCTTTCATTGCCCTCAAGGTGCAATATTGTTTTAATTTTCTTTCTTGGCCGAAGTTAGGAGGCTGTTTTGGGGGCTTCCAGTTGGCCTTCCTCACTGAAAAGCTCACACTCAAGAAAGAACCAATGTGAAGTTTCTTGCCAACTCTAAAAATATGTGTCTGGAAACCAGGAAAATGACCAAGTAGGTGTATGGACTCAGAGAACCCACTGAGATTTGGATGGACCTGAGGCAGGACTCAAAGTATTTCCTGTTCCCTATGTGCCTTTCCTCTAACAGGGGTTCATGATGGTGCTTTGGTTCCCCAGGTATCAGTGTCAAATGGGACTATGCACCAAGCAGACCTACAAAGTATCTAAATATTCTCTTCCCTGTGTATGATGACTAGAGTAAGTGACCTTAGGTACTTTTATGGAAGGACTTGGGGAATTACTACTGTACACAGTTGTCTTCATGTTGCAGGGTACTTCCTCAGGGAACCTAGGCTCCCCTTCAATCAATGGGTTCTGGGTCTGAGATTTGGCTCAGGTCTGGAAATTGGGTAAGGGATTGTAACTTCCTATTGGGAGGCAACTAATCTCAGCCTTCAATTCGTTTTCTTTCTTTCTTTCTTTTTTTTTTTGGTGAGGAAGATTGGCCCTGAGCTAACATCCATTAACAATCTTTCTCTTTTTGCTTGAGGAGGATTGTCCCTGAGGTAACATCTGTGCCAATCTTCCTCTGTTTTGTATGTGGGACACTGCCACAGCATGGCTTGATGAGCAGTGTGTAGGTGTGCGGTGGGATCCAAACCTGTGAACCCCAGGCTGCCAAGGTGGAGTGCACGAACTTAACCACTACACCACTGGGCTTGCCCCAATTCATTCATTCTTGTTCTATTAATTATAATATTAAGAGACACTCTTGTTGGCTGCCCATCTATCTTGCCCCTAGAAACAACATAGTCTGTTAGGCATTTCCATAAATCCCTTGCAGTCAGGATTTCCTGGCTTCCATTCTGACATTGCTGACTATTTTGGCAATTTTTCCCTTGTTTCTACCTTGCTGCCATCTGTTCTCTGACTTTCTGGGATCTTATTATCCCCATTGATGCTAGGAAGCCTAGTTCTGTAATATTATCTCCTAGAGTCAGTCCCAGACTCCAAAGCACAGACAGTGAGGTTGATACTCTGCTCACCTGCTCATTCCTCATTGCCTGATATGCAGAGTATCCTTTGGGCCCTTCCAAGGAAAATAATCACCTGGTGGATTTCCAGTTTTATAGGGTAGATTCATACTAGCATGCCCACTTCTCTGAGCCCTTTGATCTCTTCATCTACAATCTGCCATGGCAGTCCTGTCATCTCTGCTTTATTTAACGTGGGCCATCACTTTTTCTTAGAACAGCTTTATTGAGAGGTAGGTCACATATATAATTCAACCATTTAAAAGAACTGATTTTTAGTATATTCACAGAGTTGTGCAACCACCACCACAATCCATTTTGGAACATTTTCATCACCCCATAACCATTTATTCCTGAGCACTCAGTCCCTATTTCCCTCCAAGACTCCCCTCATCCCTAGGAACACACTAATCTACTCTCTGCACATGTGAACTTGCTTATTATGGACATTTCATATAAATAGGATCAAACAATCCATTTGATCTTTTGTTTCTGTTTTCTTTTATGAAGCCGAATGTACTGAAGGTTCATCCATGTGTAGCATGCATCCATACTTCATTCCTTTTTATTGCCAAATAATATCCCACTGCATAGAAAACACTTTTATTGATTTATTTGTCAATTGATGGACATCTGAGTTGTTTCAACTGTTTTAGCTATTATGAATAATGCTGCTGCGAATATCATGTACAAGTTTTTGTGTGGACATATGTTTTCATTTCTCTTGGGTAAATACCTAGGAATGGAATTGCTGAGTCATATAGTTAACACGATGTTTAAACTTTGAGGAACTGGCAGATTGTTTTCCAAAGTTGCAGAACCATTTTGAAACTATATTCCCAATGATCAATAACTCTCAATTCACCTCTTCCTCAGACCCGAGAAACCACCAGGTGTATATATGTATCATGGCACCTGAAAAGATGCTCAACATCATTAATCAGTCAGGAAATGAATATCAAAACCACAATGAAGCACCACTTCACACCCATTAGCATGATATGTAAATATACACATACATATATATGCATATGCTGGCATTGGTATATCTTACTTGGAGAAATGTCTATTCTTTTGCCCATTTTAAAATCAAGTTGTTGATCTTTTTGTTGTTGGTTTGTGTTCTTTGTATATTCTGGATGTTAATCAGTTATCAGATACGTGATTGGCAAATATTTCTTCCATTCTGTGGTTGCCTTTTTACTGTTGATAGAGTCCTTTGATACACAGAAGTTTTTAATTTTGATGAACTCTCATTAGCCTATTTTTGCTTTTGTTACCTGTGCCTTTGGTGTCATATCAAAGAAATCATTGCCAAATCCAACGTCATGGAGATTTTCCCGTATGTTTTATTCTAGGAGTTTTAAAGTTTTAGCTCTCATGTCTAGGTCTTTGGTCCATGTTATATTAATGTTTGTATACGGTGTAAGGTATGCATCCCACTTCATTATTTTGCATGTGGCTCTCTGGTTGTCTGGGCATCATTTGTTGAAAAGACTATTCTTTCCCCCATTGAATGATCTTGGCACCTTTGTTGAAAGTCAGTTGACCATAGACACATGGTTTTGTTTATGGACTCTCACTTCTATTCCATTGATCCATATGTCTATCTATATGCCAGTACCACACTGTCTTGATTACCATTGCTTTGAAGGAAGCTTTGAAATGAGAATTGTGAGGCCTCTTTGTTATTCTTTGATAAGATTGGCTATTGTAGGTTCCTTGAATTTCAGTCTGAAGTTAGAATCAGAGTGTCCGTCCCTAGAAGAAGTCAGTTAGGTATTTGATAGGGATGGTGTTGAATCTATAGATCAATTTGGGGAGTATTGCCGCCTTAACAATAGTAAGTCTTCTAATCCATGAAGGTAGCTGCTCTTTAATTTCTTTTACCAATGTTTCGTAGTTTTCAAAGTATAAGTTTTGCACTTCTTTTACTCAATGTATTCCTAATATTTTATTCTTTTAAATGCTTTGATAAATGGAATATTTTCTTAATTTCATTCTTGAATTGTTTATTTTATAGAAATATACTTGATTTTTGCTTATTGACCTCATATCCCACAACCCTGCTGAACTTCTTTATTAGTTCCAGTAATTTTTTAGCGGATTCTTTAGGATTTTCTATGTACAAGATCATGTCATCTGTGAATAGAGATGATTTTACTTCTTCCTTTCCACTTTGAATGCATTGAATGCAAATATTTTCTATTTTCCATTTTGATATCTTCTTTGATCCATTGGTTATGTAGAAGTATGTTACTTGATTTCCACATGTTTGTGAGTTTCCCAAATTTCTTTCAGTTATTGGTTGATTTCCAATTTCATGCTACTGTGATAAAGGAATATATTTCACGTTATTTCTATCCTTTTAAATTTACTGAGGTTTGTTTTATGGCCTATCATATGGTTTATCCTGAGGAGTGCTCTGTGTGCATTTGAGAAGAATGTATATTTTGCTGTGATTGGCTGTGTTCCATAAATGTCTGTTAGGATAATACTGTTGCTTTACAGTATTGTTAAAGTCTTCTCTTTCTTTGTTGATCTTCTGCATAGTTGTCCTATCCATTATTGAAAGTTGTAACCTACACAGAAATCGAAATACAATGAGGTACAGCTGAAATTTATATAATGTTATACACCAATGTTACCTCAATGAAAAAAAAGAGAGTTGTGTATTAAAGTCTCCAACTATTATTGTTGTATTGTTTATTTTTCTTAATTTCCATCAGTTTTATTTTCATGTATTTGGTGCTCAGTTCTTAGGGGCATATGTGTTTATAATTGTTTTATCTTTCTGATGGATTGGCTCTTTTATCATTACAGAATGTCCGTTTATCTTACTAGCATTTTTTTTTAAAAGTCTCTTGTCTGATATCAGTGTAGCTACTCCAGTTTTCTTAAGATTGCCATTTGCCTGAGATATCTTTCTATCCTTTTAATTTTAATCCATTTGTAACTGAATCTCAAGTGTGTCCACTGTAGACAGCATAGATGTATCTTGTTTTCAGTCTAACAATCTGTGCTTTGATTGACTTGTTTAATCCATTCATATTTAATGTTAATGCTGATACAGTGAATTTATGATGCCATTTTACTTTTATTTTCTATGTCTCTCATGTCTTTTTACCCTCTCTATTCATCGTTTACTGGTTTCTTTTTATTAAGAGGATATTTTCTATTGCAATATTTTAATTATTTAATAATCTTTCACTATATTTTTGAGTAACTTTGTAGTTACTCTAGAGTTTACCATATCCTTATCTTAATTTATCAAAATCCACTTCAGATTTATATTAACTTAATTTCAGTGAGATATACAGATATGTCCTTCTATAGCTCTATTTCTACTTCTTCCTTTTGGGGCTGTTTTATTGTACAAATCACATATAAATAGGTTACAAACATGACACTATATTGTAATAATTGTTACTCTGTATAATTTTGGAGAGTTTGTGTTGCTACATCTACATCATAGGTCACTAACCTTTTCTTCTGCAATATCAGATCTGCCATTAATTCCATCTCACATTCAGTGTATTTTTCCACTTGACATTTTCATCTCTAGAAGTTTGATTTGGGTGTTTATATACTTTCATGTCTCTTATGTAACTTTTGGAACATAAGAAATACATTTACAATAACTTTTAATGTCATTTACTGCTAATGCTAACATCTGTATCAGTTCTAAGTTAGTTTAAATTGATTACTTTTCTCTGCCTTATGTGTTGTATTTTGTTTTCTTTGCATGCCTGGTTATTTTTCATTTGTTGCCAGACATTATGATTTTAGCTTATTAGGTGCTAGACCTTTATGCATGTCACAAATATTCTTCAGCTTTTATTTCTGGGACACAAGTTATTTGCAAATTGGTGGATCATTTTGGGTCTTGCTTTTAATATTTGTTTGGCAAAACAGGAAAATGTTTAGCCCAAGGTAAATTATTCCCAACTTCTGAAATAAGACCCTTCTGCAGACTCTACCCAATGCCCAGCAAATTATAAGCTTTTCCAGTCTGGTTGGTGGGAATGAGGTCTATTCCTAGCCCTGTAGAGCCATAGGTACTGTTCCCTGTAGTCTTTCTGGATTAGGCTTCCCCTATCCTTGTATAGTTTCTTTAGGTCCATGCACTGATGAGTTGAAGTCTTGAGGGGAACTCTTTGTAGGCTTCCAGTCCTATTTCTGTTCAGCTCTCTTCTCTGCCTGCCTTCCGCCTTCAATTCTGGCTGTCCTGGCATCTCCAGTTCACAACTCTGTCCCGTCAACTCAGTGAGACTGCTGGGCTCTTTTAGGGCTCCTCCTCCCTGCAAGGTCCTGGACACTCTCTCCAGGAAGGAAGGTGGGCAACTGTAGGCCTCACTTCTTTTGTTTCCCTTCTCTTAGGGATCAAATCCTCTGCTGACTGTTGTCCAAGGTCTGAACATCATTGTTTCATATATTTAACTGAGTTTGCAGTTGTTTAAGATGGGAGAGTAAATCTGGTCTCTTTATCCCATCATGACCCAAAACAAAAGTCCATAAACTGAGTTTTTAATTCAAATTGTTTTAATTTTAATTTTTAAAGATTTATTTAGTTCTTTTTAAAATAAGATAGGTTATATTTAGTTTCCTATGTCCTACAAGTATGTTTAACTTTGTCCTTTTTTTCTGCAGGCATTTTCAATTTTTCATTTTTTTCTTTACATCATATATATTTATATGTTTATATCATATCTTGGTTATGTCATAGTCTATGTCTTATAATTCCAATATTGATATATTATGAGCCTCTTTACACTATCTTGTTTCTACTGCTTCTCAATCATAGTCTTTTTTCCATTTGTACTTACATGTTTCTTGCTATGAGCTGCTTATTTTTCCTTGTGTAATTATTTGTGTAAATTCTTTGGTAACTAGGTTAATTGTAGATTTCTGTAGTTATTTCTGTTTCTTTCTTCCAATTTTTGGGTCGTCATCAATCCAGGATAATTATAAACTAAATTAATGCCATGAAGTTATTTTGGCCCCAAGTGGTAAAGTAAATTTAAACTATAAATCAGATGAGGTGTAGCTATGATTGCAAATTCTCAGAAACAGATGTTTGCTCCCTTCTTTTGCTGGCTCAAAGGCAAATTTCCTTGGCATACTCTTGTATAGAGGATGAAGCAGGTTTTATTTTGTTTCACCCTTACTCTGAGGATATGAACCTTGTTTTCCCACATTTCTGGGGAGGGGATGTATCTTATGCTCCTCACATGAATAAGCTCTGAGCATCATTTCCTGTGTATTACAGCTCATGAACCCAAGACAACCAAAGCTAAGGTTTTTACAGATTTGGAAAATGCCCCAAGGATAAAAACAACTTTTCTCTCTGAATTATTTGTCCACACTTGTATATTGGTCTAAATCATTATTCTCTTGACTATTCCACTATACTTTTGGATGCTTTTTATATTTTATCTATTATTTTTAGTTGTTTTTAGTTCAAAAGGCAGCCTTAAAACTTAGCCTACCATGTTATGGAAATGGAATCCCCATGATCTATTTATTGATTCCTGATATTTATCTGGCTCCAGTGCAGGTGCTGGAATACAAGTCCACCTAAACTAATGCTACTTAGTGTGGTCTGTGAGCCAGTGTTGGCCTGTGAGGTGTTTGTTTTCAGCCCTCAATAAGATACATATAGAAATTGAAAGTGAGTGTAAGCAAGTAAACCTCTACATTATCTTGGCACAGACTGGTAGTTGTCAAGGTAAAGATAAGTATTTACATCATGCCATTGGATCTGCTAATACAGTTTAATTATTAGCTCTTCATGGATCGGAGATTGAACAGTACAGTGTCTAAACTAGAATGGTTTTTAGAATTTTGGGGTCCATAAATACTGATAAATGTTATAGCTACTCTCCCAAGAAATATGTGCATATACTAAGAAAAATAAAAGTTAATATAAAATGTCAGTGTATATATATGGATCCTCTGAAATCTTATAGATTTTAGTTCTTTAGTCCTAGCAAGAGACAAAGGCAGGGAGAAGACATTTTGAATAATCACTCCATCATCTCACAATGCCACTCCACTTATATGTGAGAATAGATTAGACAAAAGCTGGACACCATAAGACCATCAAGGGAATAAGTTGAAAGATGTTATTAGTCACTCATTCATCCAACCAAACCGGAGTGCCTACAATGTACCAGGTCAAGTTCTGGTCTCAGATCACTGCTCCAAAAATTGAAATTTGTCATTCTTTTTCCATCCCTCACACCAAGCCCCACCCCTAGAACCTCTATCCTCTTCCCACATTAGGAGAATTCCACATTGAAAGAGTCTTGGTGGGAGGCAGAAACTATCACTATCCATAAAAGAGGGACACCCATTCTTGCAGTTGGACATGGCATGAGGCTTCACCAGTCAGATGACCACATGTTGGACTCTGACTCAGGACGTGATGACAGAGAAGCTGGGACCGTGCAGAAGGCATTTGGCAAAGGTGGCGAGTGGGAGCAGTATCATCCAGTTGTCAGGAGCAGCAGAGACAGCAGTCCTAGCCACAGGATCGTCTCCAGCATCAGGAGAGTCAGTGGTAGGAACAGTGGCATCTGAGCCCAGCAGCAGTGGCAGCGATTCCTGTATGGGACCCGAGGCCCCAATACTTTCTCTATTTATCTATCTATATACATTTATGTTTCAATTAGAACAGTTTAGAATCCATTGTTCACACCAAGAAGGGAGTGAGAAATTCATATAGGGAATAGTTTCAGAGAGAAAGGATGCAGAGATTTTTTTCCAGCTTTATTGAGGTATAATTGACATACAACAAGGTATATGTTAAAGGTGTACAACCTGTTGATTTGATACACTTATGTATTACAAAATGATCATCACCACGGAGTTAGCTAACACCTGCATCACGTCACAAGATTACCATTTCTGTTTTGTGGTGAGAACATTTAAGAACTCTCTTAGCAACTCAGAGATTTTCTTTTGCTGAGCTGATAACCACTTCCAAAATCTTCCACCTGGCGATACCCCGTGGTATAGAAAATAACATATATCTCCCAGCATATATCTTGCCCCTTTCTTAGCAGCAAAAAAACATTTAAATGTGGATTTAAGACCCCTCCCTGAACACTCTCTGGTCATGGGTTCAGCGGTTCCTAATCTGGCTGAGCACCAGGATTGCTTGTGGGCTTGTTACAAAATACTCAGGCCTCTCCCCAGACCCACTACCCCAGAATATTGGGCAAGGAGCCCAAGAATCACTTATTTTGCTAGCCCTACATCTGAGATTGATGCACAGCCATGGGGGAATCCTGGTCTACATTCTTGCTAATAATGTGTGATCTAAAGACCATCACTACGAAACAGGTTATAAATGCAGACTCTCATGCTCTACTCCAGACTGTCTAGATCTTAAGAAGATGTCCAGAGATTCCTGTGCACAGGACAGTTTAGGACTCCCTGGTCTCCATGCCTTCTAGATGTGGTGTCAGAACTGTGCAGTCTACTCTGCGTGTGCGGTCTGATGAGATCACGTAGCACTGGGGGGTCCCGAGTTCGGTCCTTGTTCCTTTCTTTTCTATAGTCATCACTCCCTTTGTGACTTCATCAGTTCTCAAGGCTTTAAATATCATTTATATGGTGTCACCTCCCAATTCTATTTTTTCTAACCAAGACATCTCACATAACTCCAGAGTTGTATCCAACTGCTAACTGCACCTGTACTTCTAATAAACAACTCAAATTCAGCATTTCCTAAATCGGATGACTATGATGCCACTTCCACAAATGTGTTTCTTCTATCGTCCTCTCCAATTCCACTGAAGACACTCTATATTTCTACTTACACAGTCTGAAATTTTGGGTGTCCTCCTTGATTCTGTTTCTCATAACCCAGATTTAATCCATTAGGAGATGCTGTAAAGCCCATCTTCAGAATGTATCCAGAATCCAAACACTTCCTATTATTTTCTCTGCTCACAGTCCAGACAAAGCAGCTAGCATCTCTAGCCTGGGACACGGCACTAGTCTCCTACAGTTTTCTCTAGTGGTTGCTCTCCCTTCACCTCTTGATTCTGCACAGCACCACACTGATGCTTCTCAAGAAGTCACACTACATCGATCTTCTGTTTAAAACCCTCTTGTAACTCCATATCTTATTCAGAGAAAAGTCAAAGCCTCTCAATATCCTCAAGGTCTACATGACCTGGGTGTAATTCGGACCTCATCTCAATTACTCTCTGCTCCAGCCTCGCCCACCTCCTCGCTCTTCCCAGATCACACAGACACACTCCTGCCCTAGCGCATTTGCACTGGAGGTTCCCCTGCCTGCAAAGAACTTCCTCCAGACATCCTCGTGGACAAATTATGCCCTTGAAGTTTTTCCTCAAGGTCACCTTCCCGATGAGGGCCACACTGACCACCCTAGGAAAACAGCCACCTTCCCTGTCCCCACACACTTCTACTCTGGATCACCTTCCTCAAAGCACTTAAAACTTCTCACATAAACACTTCCCTTATTTACTATGCCTATAACATACAGGCAGCCCCTCACCACTGGAACACATGCTCTCCAAGGCCAGCAATTTTTGCCTACTTTTAATTCACTGAGGTTTCCTAGATGCAATAATAATTTGTCACGTATCTGGCAAATCAGTTGAATGAATGATCAGTGTAGAGCACCTTGCTATTCTAGAGACAGTATCTTTCTTAACGTAACCTCAGGTCACACGCTGTTTTGTGGCAGCTACAGCACAACGTCCACTCACACTGACATCAATGCCACCTATGCTTTTCTCACAAGTGCTGCTCTCCTCTCCCTCCCTCCCTCCCACAGCAGCCCTCCTTTACACTCACACACAATTATATTTCTCTCCTCAGAAAAGACAATTCTAGGTTTATGAGTCCTATTTTCCAACCAATTGTGAATCTAAAGTAGACTCAACTTCCTAAATCCATGAGTTTGGATTGGAGCCAGCACCAGGATGACTAGAGCTAAGGGCAGAGAGACGGGGCAGGCTGCAGAGAAGACAGTTATACAAGAGGAATGTATCTAAGATGAGAACCTATCGGATCCCTAGATGGGAAGAACAATGCAGGAAACAGCCCTAGAAGGAGGGCAAGAGCTGGATGAGTCCGAAAATTCATCTCTCGATACCACAGAGTCTCCTGTGTGCAGGGGCCACCCTAGCCCTTGTGGGGACAATGACAGGCAAAATGACTCCTGCTGCTGTCAGACACAGGGGACACCCAGAAAAAAATGAGATCAGAACTCTAAACATGAAAAACTAGACATAATAAAAAAAAATCCCCAAAGAAACAAAATACAAACACACAAAATGTAGGGGCTGAGGGCTGGACCCTGGCCAGAGCCTAGGCTGACCCAACCAGACAGAGCTCTCACTGACCATGGTCCTGAAGACATGACAATGTCCAGGTGATATCCTCATCCCTGTGATCACAGGTCCTGGTGGGACAAGGTTCTACTGAACAGACCAGAACAAAGGAGCAGCAAAGATGACCCAGCCAAAGAATGACAATATCAAAGCCTGTGATGCACTGAGCACTGACTGGGCACAGGCCCTGTCCACGCTGGGCTCCTCACAGCCTTCTCCTGTCCACACCTGCAACAGATTAAGCACAGCAAACAAATTCTGGAATGTTCTCCGTGCGTCTGTTTATTTCCTCTCTCCATCTTTAGGAATCTTCTCCTTTAATTAAACATAAATCCCTTATGACAAGAATTAGAAAAAACAAATTCATATCAAGATTCCTATTTTCAGTAAGGAAGCAAATCATTACTACTCAGTGCAACAGGAAGTTAAGACAGGGATGGGGATGGTCCAGCCCCGCCTCTGCTGGAATAAGAAAGTCATCAGGGAAAGAAGAAGGTCACTGTGGGGAGGAGGTCATGGGGGGATGGGGTGGGCGAGTCTCCCCACCTCCTCTCATTATGCTAAATGGAACACAGACAGGTTCAGATGCCAGTTACTGAGAGCGAAGTCAGGGGATGTGAAGTCCCAAAGTGGGAGTGTGAACAAATCTTGCATCAGTCGGTCCCCACAAGGCAGCTGTCTCACACCATGAAAGAAAATAATCACGAATAAATTCACGTCAGTCACATTAAGTGTTGATATTCTCAACAGCCCACTGCATGTTCAAAATGTCCCAATCAAAGAATCCTCATAACCCAGTTGTGTCCCCTCTCTCCAATGCCACTCCCACTTCACACCCTCTCGAGTCTCACCTTAGGATCTGTGAGAGACACATCAGAGCCCTGGGCACTGTCACTGCCTGGGGTAGAGCAAAAGCAAGACCTGGCCAGAGCCCAAAGGAGATGATACTAAAGGAGGAACTGCGGGGTGAGTGAGCTCCCCCACAGGCTCCAGTCTACACTATCCGGAGTGTTTCAAGGATCAACCTCCCAACTCAAACTTACTTGCAGCCTGCAAGTAACCCCCTCTTTTTTCACCTGTGGGAAGAAAACAGAGAGAGAAGGCTGGGCCATGAGATGCTAGAAGAACCCCTTAGCCCTGGACCACAGGGAAGTTTCCAGAACCGTGACTGAACACCCAGGACAGGATTGGGAAAGACGAAGAAAGGAGATATGTGGGGACTGAACCGACTGCCCTCCTGGAGGTTTGTTCTCAGCGGTGACCTTCCCCTCTGACCTTCAACTGCTGGGAATCAGGTCCTCAGCACCAGAATTATCAAGGTGAAAAAATCTCTTTCATTTTCACAAGTGCTTTAATAAGAGTGTTAACAATCAGCTCCAGAGTGGTGAGCACACGTGTTTGGATGGGACTTCCCATTAATGAGGCAGGGCAAACTTCTACCTGGGCTTGAAACCCCCAAATGGGACAAGAAAACTCAAACCCCCACTCCATTCCCTACCTGAGCGCTTCTTCCTCCACATCACAGCTCCAGCCACCAGAGTACCCGTGGCCACAGTTCCAAGGAGAACCAGGCCGACAATGAGGCCCATGGTGGCGATGGTGGACTCAGTAGGCAGCTCTGGAGATGGAAGGGAACGTGAGGGGCTCTGACCTCAGGCTTGAGTCCTGACGCTGCTGAAGGTCTCCAGAAGGGCTCCTGATTTCCCTGAGAAGAGGCTCTGAGCCCACGGCTCCCTCCTTACCCCATCTCTGGGTGACGGGCTCAGACAGCCCCTCGAGCTGCACATGGCACATGTATCTCTGCTCCTCTCCAGAAGGCACCACCATAGCTGCCCACTTCTGGAAGGTCCCGTCCCCTGCAGGCCTGGTCTCCACAAGCTCTGTGTCCTGGGTCAGGTCCTCCCTGTCACACTGCCAGGACAGGGTGATCTCCGCAGGGTAGAAGCCCAGGGCCCAGTACCTCAGGGTGACCTCATGGACAGATATGGGGTGGTGGGTCATATGTGTCTTTGGGGCGTCTGAGGAGGAAGAATCATAAAATTCATTCACACTTTCAGTTACCTCCATGGGCCACTAAAGCAGCCCTCACGTGACCATCCTGAGAACGGACAGGACAATTAGTTCGGAAGGAGGAAGTACATAAGCCAGACAGCAGCCTGGACTTGGGGATCTGGAATAATCGTTTTTTTGGAAAGTTCTAGAATCAGGGTGAGAGTCCGCGGTAAGATGCCAGGTCTCAAAGGAGGAGAACACAGACTTCTGGTCCTGACCTGGGTGGAGGGTGAACTACTCAGAAAAGCTGGAGTCAGGCCTGCAAAGATGTTCTCAGGCCGAGAACAAAACCCTGAGAAATCACGGTTCATAAGATCTCACTGACAGGGTCAAAGGGGACCAATGATGAGCAATTTCAGGCACGGTCTCACCTTCGACCCCTGAAGAAATTGGATTCCCTAAGTGTCCTTTAGAGAACAACGGCAGGCCCTCTGTGCAAGTCACTATCACAAAATATGAAAACCTGGGGGGATTCCTCCCCCTCCTGAGAGACAGTATTCTGACAGTGATCCCACTTTCCTTCTGTCTTTGTCGGACGCTCCCAACCCGAGAGGAGATCGGGAGGCCCCGTGTCCCCTAGTACCCGCGCGCTGCAGCGTCTCCTTCCCGTTCTCCAGGTGTCTGAGCAGTCACACCACACACCTGCCCTCCAGGTACTTCCTGTAGCGCTCCGCCTCACCGGCCGCCTCCCACTTGCGCCGGGAGATCTGAGCCGCCGTGTCCGCCACGGTCCAGGGTGCAGGTCCTTGTTCAGGGTGATGAAATCGGCGCCGTCGCAGGCGAGCTGTCTGTATCCGCGGAGGAGGCACAGATCTGGTCCCACGTCGCAGCCATACACAACCGGTAGGTGTGAGACCCTGACCCCGCCCCGAGGTCAGCCCCGCCTGCTCGGCCCCGCCCCCGCCCCGCCCCCCCCCCCCCCCCCCCCGCAGAGATTAAACCCAAACTGAAAATGAAACCGCGGAAAGTCCCTGCCGGCTCTTCCCGGGTCGGGGTCCGGGCGGGTCCCGCAGCCTCGGGGTGAATCTCGGACCCGGAGACTCGGGGAGACCCCGGCCCGTCCGTGGGGATAGGGGGTCGCGACCTGGCCCCGGGCCCGCGTCGCTCACCGGCCTCGCTCTGGTTCTAGTTGACACATGCGGCATTCAGTTTCTTTAGTAAACTCTGTGCGGTGCCCTTGACGGTCTGCGTCTCCGGTTCCCAATACCCCCGCCCCTCCTGCTCCATCCACGGCGCCCGCGGCTCCATCCTTGGACTCGCCCCGTCGCTGTCGAACCGCACGAACTGCGTGTCGTCCACGTAGCCGACGGCGATGAAGCGGGGCTCCCCGCGGCCGGGCCGGGACACGGCGGTGTAGAAATACCTCATGGAGTGGGAGCCTGGGGGCGGGGAGGGGCTGAGACCCCGGACCCGGCCCAACCCTTGTTCTGGCGCGGGTCCCCAAGGGTGATGAGGCCGGGAGGGGGAAGGGGCTCAGGAGACGGAAAAGGGGCGGCAGGTCCGAGAAGGTTGAGGACTTGGGGTGAGAAGATGAGGGGGCGGGAGAAGGGAGGGGTCAGGACGGGTCAGGCCAAGGTAGAGGGTCTGGGCTGCGTCCGCGGAGACGCGCCTTCCCTGTGATGAGGATTTTAGGCTGGTTACTTTTAAAACTGCACATGAGAAGCAGGCTCTGAGGACTGGAATTTTGCTTGCCCTTTTGAGAGACATTTGTATTTGTGAAGGAAGGGGGGATAACCTTGTAGGGACCTGAAATTGGCCACCCCAGGATATGTCTCTTTGGCGTCGGGATTGTTTTGGGCTGATTGCTTTCGATAAACTGGGACAGGGAAGGAGGCTCTGGGGAATGGAACTTGCCCTTGTTGGGACACATTTACATTTGTAAGGTAAATCTCTATCTGTAAAAGGTGCCTCCCTCTCTGTACCAGGAAGAAGAGAGATGACCTTATCCCTAGAAACTCTTAATGGGGAAGGCAAGAACTTAAGTTGGTTGCTGTCTGGCAATCTCATGTAACTGATTTAGGGTGGTGGCTTCTGACCTTTACTTAATCCAATTTGATTCTTGTCTAAAAGTCATGGGATCACCCAACGACCAGACCCCACCTGCACTGATACCATTTTAACTTTTTTTCATGTTCTTTCCTTTGTCTTGTAAAGAAATGACTCACATACCCATGCCTTATAAAATTAGCCCTAACCCTCAAATCGGGGCAGCAGCAGGAGCTTTGACTGCCCGTGGGTCCTGTCCCCATGCCAGCGGGGGCGGCAGCAGCGGCGGCAGCAGAAGCTCTGACTGCCCATGGGTCCTGTCCCCATGCTATTCTATTCTCTAAATAAAAGAGCACTACTGCCAGATCTTCAGAGTCTAAGAAATCTTTCTTTCGACTCCTCGGCTCACCGACCCCGCATCACCTGGGTGCCTGTGCCACCGCCACGCGGTCCCCTCGCTCCGCCCCCCGCAGAGGCCGTTTCCTCCCGACCCCGCACTCACATGCCCAGGTCTGGGTCAGTGACTTGCGGCCTATTAAACATATGTTGTACATCTGCTTAACCATTAAAGTAAAGAATGCACTCTTTTAAGATAAGAATGCAGACTTCCCCTCCTATGCCATATTGGTAATGTCCTATAGGTAACGTCTGACATCACAGTCATATTGACCTGCTAATTTGTAACTGAATGTGAAAATATATCCTGGGTGTGTTTAATGTATGTTCTTTGTTCTAGAGAGATATAAGACTGTACTGAAAACCATACTTCTCCTGAACGCTTCCTAAGGCCTTCCAGGTTTATAATGCTCACTCTGGCTCAAGTAAACTCACCTTATTTCTCTTACCTATAGGATAGTTATTGGTTATTTTGCGGCGTCACCGGGACCCCCCCCCCCCCCCCCGTGACACTGATTGGCTTCTCTAGAAACCAGACACCCAATGGGAGTGAGAACTGGGGCCGCGCATCATGAGTCTCCAGGAAGGAGGAGCTGACACAGGTTGTGAGAGGAAGTGAAACTCAGGAGACGGGACTCCCCAACAGTGAGCTTCCCCGCCCCAGACTCTGCCCTCGCGCCTCAGACCCTGAGAGCCACGCCCGGGGACCTGGGACTTTGTCCTGACCCCTCTCCTCCTGCACCGAGAGCTCTTTGTCACACCGTCTCCCTGAGCCCTGGCCCAGGGCCTGTTTGAATCAGCGATTGTCAAGCATTTTGGTTTCAGGATATCCATACAGTCTTACAAATTAGCGAGGGCCCCGAGGGTAATTTTGTTTATGTTGGTTGTATCTATCAATATTTGCCACACTAGGAATAAGTTTTTAAATAGTTTAATTGATTTACTTAGAATAATGTTCATAATCTATAGTTTTTATGAAAAATATTCCCCAAAATAAACAAGGTAGCACAAGAGTGGGTCTTTTTACATCTTACATTTTTGCAAGTCTCTTTCTTGTCTGTCTCATGAGAAGACCACTGGATTTTCCTATTTGCTCTGCATTTAATCTGCTATTTTGGTTGAAGTATATGAAAAAAAATACAGCCCCACACAAATATGTAGTGGCATTTTTAATAACCTTTTCAGATAATTGTGGATGTTCAACTGTGATACTAATATAAAATTACACAAGTGGTAGTTTCTCAATGGTTATTTGCAAGGTGAAACCTGAGACAATATCATTGAATATTTCCTATTCTGTTACATTAACATCCACAGACCATTTTGTATAATGAATGGCTCTTGTACTAATGTATAATTTTAAAGTAATACATTGTTTCCTAAGTTATATAGATCTTCTCATGTTGATGCGTTTAACTACAAATTAATATCACATTTATTAATATTACTACAGATCTCAACAGGAAAGTCTGTCAGTACTGGGAAGCTGTCAAGCTTACACGGTGGACACAAGTTTTTCAGAATTCCGGTTTTCTCTCAAGAGCTTCCATTTTATCAAGGCAATAAGTACTGTCAGTTGTTACCTGTCAGGTTTTTTTCTTCAAGGAAGAAGCTCCTGTTCATTTTGAGAGTGTACGCCAATTAACTAAGTCTAGATAATCATAGTTCCTGTCGTTCATTCTTTGAAGTAGAAATGATATTCCATAAAAAAGAGGCTGGCTCAGCTCGCACAAATTATTCTCCTTGGGGCATAGTACTTGGAAATGTAGCAGAAGGGCTTTATGTGTACTTTGCATGTCATCATGTAAGATATTTTTAAAATGTGGATTTAAGAATAATTATTTGGTCAAGATAATTTTTAGTGTTTCAACCAGGATTTTTTAAAGTAAGTGGTTTTTGTTTTTGTTTTGTTTTTCTGCAAGTAAGTGGAGGTGGGGATAACTAGTATTGCAGTTTGGTACCACAGCCTCCGTTCTCACTCAGTTTTACTTCAGTGCAAATGTCAACATAGTGAAAAGGCAAATAATATCTAGTAACACTATGAAAAGAGTTTTGACCTCATGGCTCCCATGGAAGGGTCTCCGTGACTTCAAGGTTTCCACAGACCACACTTTGAGAACTGCTGTTCTGAATGAACCAGGGAGAGTCTGCCAGCTGGTCCCCATCTTTGCCTCCTCTTGATTTCCAAGAATCCCTGTCACTGAGTTTGGACTCCTTACCTCCCCAAACTCAGCTTAGAGCATTGCCTGGTCTCCCCTGAACTCACCCGCTGGAAGTTTGATGCCAGAGAGTGTCCTCAGTCTGGGAAGGGAGGTGCAGGGACAGGGGTTTCCCTTTGGAACTGACAAGTTTATGTATGAAGGCACCAGACCACTGACAACATTTGCTGGTTTTGTTACATACCAGCTTAATATGTATTCACATCTCAGACAGAAATCTGACGTATCTCTAACAGAAATAATATTGGCCCTTTCATTTTACATGAGTCTAATGCATCTGGCTTGAGACCCACAATGTATGAAGAGCAGTATGTCCAACAGAATGTCCTGCGATAAAGGAATTGTTCTTTGTCTGTACTGTCCAATATGGAAGCCAGTAGCTACATGGGGCTGTTGAGCACTTGAAATGTGGCTACTGTGCTGAGCAGTTGAATTTTTAATTTTATTTGCTTTAAACTTAAGTAACCATCTGTGGCTAGTAGCTACCAAAGTGGACAGCACATATCTAGGATGTTCTTAGTTTTCAGTCTCCTCCCCTAAAAAAGATACTGTGTGACTCACAGTTTGATGTATATTAAAATTATCTTCATATGGGGGTCATGGATTTGTCCATGTGGGTCTTAGACATATCCTTAAAATACAGCATGCCCAAGAAGTTGAATTAACGTGTATTTTAACAACTAGAGTGTACAGACGTTAACCCAAACATGATTTATTACCTTAAGGCCATAAGTATTCAAAAATGCCCATCACTGGAGCTAATCCTTATGTATATTACACTGGGGCTCTTGGTGTTGTTTTCATTAACCTGGTCAACATAAGTAGGGACATAAGTCTTCGCTTAGCCTAAGAGGAAGCATTTACTGAACACAATATATATCAATTACCTTGTAGGCCCTGTGGATCCACTTGTAAAATTATAGAGCAGAAGATGTAAACCTTAGAATGCCACCACTTTAGAATTCTTTACCTATTGCTCCTTCCCACACTTTCAGCCCAAATTCAAGCAATTCTATTTCCCTTCACCCTGGTACCCCTCTCCTAGATGAAAATATATGTGAAAATTTTATAGTTGTGGAGTGAAGAATTCTCTAAGCATGACCCAATGATGAAAAACCATAAGGAAAAACATAAAACTTCTCTATGTCAACCCCACACTCACAAAGATAAATACACATGCCAGTAACCAAACTCAGAGACACACAAAAAATTGTGACAGACAAAAGGATAAAAACGTGGCCAATGTTTTTCAACCAGAGACCACCAGGAGCACACTTACGGGCAAACAAGTTGGGTTTATTACTTGTTGCTGCGAGGGAGAATGCACACCACTGGGGACCACAGGGCATCTTAGTCTGAAGGTGTAAGAACACACAGGATTTGGGCTTTGGTTGGGTGAATTAGCGGAGGGTCTATAGAAGCAGGGGCTCACTCTAGATTGCGTGTTGTCAGGAAGTGGGGGCAATTCTATGATTGGGCATCTCAATAAATCTTATCTGTAGACGTGGCTGACTAGAGCAAGAACAAAGCTGTAATTGGAGCTCATATGAGCCAGCAGAGGCATATGTTTGGTATTTTGTGAGTTTCACAGTTCCTTGTTTTGCTTAGGTGATGTAGTGATCTTGTTTTCTCTCACTTTTTCACATTCTCAGAGTGTCCTTGTCTGATGTTGATGTTCTTTGAGATGATTTATGTCCAACAGGAGAATAACATGCCAAGTGGTGAGCACCAGGCCAGCTTTTGACCACACTGAGGCCTCGCTGTAAGTGTCAGACCAGTTGCCACTGTTGGGGCTGCTTTCTTTTCTTTCTAAATTCAATATTTTAAAATAACTACAACTCGATCAAAAAATAAAGAATATTATAAAACAATTTGGAAAAGCAGAAATGACAATGTCAAATAAATATATTAGTAATAAATGTAAACAAAAATGAGAATGTGGAACAAAAATGAGAATGTGGAATAAAAATGGGAATTAAAACCAAAAGTCTGTGAGCTTGGCAAAGATGAAGGTAAGTCATGAGAGTATCAACCAGAGGGGAGGGAAAATATGTGTCATAAAGATTAATAGACTGGAAAACACACAAAATCTTTAGAGGAAGCTTTTGAAAAATATCTCAACAATTTAAATGTGCTTACATTTTTTTTAATTTTTATTTTTTGTGAGGAAGATTGTTGCTGAGCTAACATCTGTGCCAATCTTCCCCTATTTTATGTGGGATGCCGCCACAGCATGGCTTGACAAGTGGTGCCAGGTCCATGCCTGGGATCTGGGCCTGCAAACCCCAGGTCCCTGAAGTGGAGCATGCGAACTTAACCACTATGCCACTGGGCTGGCCCCTAAATGTGCGTACATTTTGACACAGAAAATTCTCTTTTACGAATTTATCCTAAGAAGACAATCACACGTGTTCTTAAGTCACACTCCCACTAAATAGTTCAGATGGAAAAGTCATGGCAAGCCGGAGAAAAGACCTACGAGAAAATCAGTCTATCAATCAAGGGATTCCAACGTGTTAATAAAACCACTTTCAGAAATAATGGAGGGTAGGAAATTATAAAAAAATTTCAAGAAAATTTCTTGGAGTTTAGAGACAAAAATTTACATTTTGAATGGCTTAAGTTCTTACTACAGTAGATGAAAACAGACCCACACCATGACAATCACAGTGAAGTTTCAGAAAGATGGTGGAACAGAAGAGACCTTGAAATCTTGAAGAGGCAACAAACACAAGCCTGGAGGCTAGAAGACATTGCAGCAATGCCTTCCAGATTCCGAGGGAAAAATATTCCAACAGGGAGTTCTATATCCAGTCAAGATATGAGTAAGGGCTAAGGCAGCCTAAAGACATTTTAGATGTTTAGAGTTTCAATGTTTTATTTTCCATGTTCCTTTCCTCAGGATATTACTGGGCAAAGTGGGGAACAAGGATGGACAAAACCAAAAATGGGGAAAAATGGGATCTAGGCAACAGGGGAGCCAGAACAAGAGAGAGTCAAAGGTTCTCAGGGTGAAGCGAAGGAGATCGAAGATGTCAGCCCTGCCTCAGGTGTGCAGGAAACCAGTCCATGTGGGGCAGGACTGAGGGCTGTGGGACAGGTGTCCGTGAAGAGTTGAAGCTGGTAGCATACCAGATTTGCTCAAATATGTTCATGAACACTTAGATCCTGGGGAGAGTAGTGGAATCATTTAAACCAAGCAAATGAAGAAACAAGGTATTTACTAACTCCAAGGCACATAAAAAGTTGATTCAAGAAAGGAAAAGTAATCATAGTCTACTAAAAGCTCAGTTGTGGCTAACGTTTACATGGTCATAATAATGCAGATGTGGCACACTGAGCTCATCAAAATTGTAAAGTAATTATGTTGGGAGGATAGGGGTGTGTGAAAGAAGAGCCAATTTGCTAAAGATGATGCATAAAACTGAAAAACAAAAGAAACAGTATTATAAGTATTCTATTTAGAGGCATAGAAGTAACAATTAGAGAAGCGGCTAAAAGAACTAAAACCAGTTGTCTCTGAGACTCGGGAAATGTGGCCGAGGGGGCGGGGAACATCTGCCTTCTTAACAAGCCTTGTAGAGGTATTGGACCTTTTAAACTATATGCAAATGCATATTTGCTAAAAATAAAAAGACAACATGGTAGGTGAAAGAATGGACTTAAGAACTGTCATATAGGGAGTGTCATAGAAATGGAGCAATAGGGGTCGACCCCATGGCTGAGGGGTTAAGTTACCTGCACTCTGCTTTGGTGGCCAAGGGTTTCACTGGCTGGGATCTTGGGTGTGGATGTAGCACGGCTCATCAAGCCATGCTGAGGTGGTGTCCCACGTAGCAGAACCAGAAGGACTTACAGCTAGAATATACAACTATGTACTGGAGGGCTTTGGGGAGAAGGGAAAAAAAAGGAGGAACATTGGCAACAGATGTTAATTCAGGGCCAATCTTTGAAAAAAAAGAAAAGAAAAGAAAAGAAATGGAGCAATAGTTGGAAGGAGACATGGGATTGAGAGGGGGATTTTTATGAAAGGATTTTGTTTTGATTTATTTAGTTTCTTTCTTTCTTTCTTTTAAAATAGGAGCTATTACAGCATGTCTGTATGCAGGAATGAAGGAACCAGTAGAGAGCAGGAAGTTGATGATGCAGGGGAGGGAGGGGACCTGATCCTGTACCCAAGCTGAGAGGTGGCCTTACAGGAGCAGGACCATCCATCATCACTGCTGTGAAGGCAGAGGATACAGGTACAGATGTGGGGTGTGGGGTGATGATGGTGCAGTTCCCACCTAGTCTTCTTTTCTCTGAGTGAAAAAAGAAATAAGCTCATCGCCTGAGAGTGGGGAGTGGAGGGGGGCGGGATTGAGGAGGGAGGAGAAAGTGAGAAATGGTCCCCTCAGGAGGTGTGAGAGTGAACTGCCTCTGGAGATGGCATCTGGAGAGAGCAGGGCTGGGGCCCACTGAGCTATGTGCTCATCAACTTAGAGAGAGAGTTCCAGCACTGGGGCAGCAGCAGGAGGATACATAACAGACTAGGAGAAACTGCAACAGAATATCTCCAAGTGTGAGGATTACAGTTATTTTTACTTTGTCATGTATAACTTTTAACATTTTATAATCTTTCTATAGTGAATATACATTATATCATATATAGTACATTGTACGTATACATCATAATCAGAATATAAAAGCTTTGTTTAAATTTTAAAAGGGAGACAGATGGGTAGGACAGTCCAGAGCTCGGGGCTCAGAGCTGGAAGTGCTGGGCTCCGTGTCTGGGCAATGAGCTCACAAAGCCTTTTCTCCGTCTCTCAGGATGCTGTTCTTTGTGGAGGCCAAGCAGATCTTTCCCTTCTTTTTGGGGTCTGGTCATTTATTAGTAACTTGTCAGCTCTGATGCTTTTAAGAAGATGCTTTTTGTGGTTTGTGTGGCATTTTTAGCTATTTTCAGTGGGAGGATTGATCCATGTAATCTAGCCCACCCTTTCAGAACTGGAAATTCTAAGGCAAAATAGTTGAGTGAAAAGGTAATTGGTCCTCAAGTAGAGGATCAGAATCTGAATCTTAAATCACGATCCGAGGGTGATCTGTCAAGAGTTTTACAAGTGTAAGGGAATTTAATATAATTTATTTTTGAAAACTTTATTCATGCACACACAAGAGAATTCAAATAAGCCTCAAGAATATACAAAAATAAATGAGTCATGTCACCCATGTCCTGAACCCAGAAGCCATCGCAGTTAGCAATTCCTCATTTCTATTCCCAGAAGAATTTATCTATGTGTTAATGTATACTGTTATGTCAATAAAAGGGCTCAGGCCACAGACTGGGAGAAAATGTTTGCAAATCACATATCTGATAAGGGATTTATTTTAAAATATATTTAGAACTCTTAAAACTCAGTAATAAGAAGACAAATATTCAATTAAAAATGAGAGAAATCCTGAACAGACACCTGAAAAAGACGATTTATGGTTGGTTAATAAGCATATGAAAAGATGCTCAACTTCATATGTCATTAGGGAATTGCAAAAGAAAATAACAGTGATATCCCAGTAATCACCTATTAGAATGGCCTAAATCCGTAAGCTGGTGATGCCAAATACTGCCCAGGACGTGGAGCAACAAGAACCCTCATTCATCGTGGGCAAGAATACAAAATAGCACAGCCACTATGGAAGATATTCAGCAGTTTCTTGTAAAGCTAAACGTAGACTGACCATACAACCTACCGATCACTCTTCTAGGTATTTACCCAAAATCACTTGAAAACTTACATTTGCAACAAAACGTGCATGCAAATGTTTAAAGCAGAACACCCCTTAAGTGTGGGCTGCACATAGTGACTTCCTTCCGAAGACTACTGTGTGGAAAAGGATGAAGAAAAAAAGGAACTTCACAGGGAGAAAGCTGGGAAATACGACCTCAGCCAAGTGGTGAAGGTTAACATCATCAGTGATCCATCAAGTGGGTATTATATATGCTTGATAAGTTGTGTTGAGAATGGCACTTCACCCCTGTGGGCTTGTTCCCAAAAACCCATAGCCCCAGTCAACCAAACTCAAGTTGAGAGACAGTCTGCAATATAGCTGAGCAGTACTCCTCAAAACTGTCAAGGTCATCAAAAACAAGGAAAGTCTGAGAAACTGTCACAGCCAGAGGAACCTAAAGGAGACGTGATTGGGACTTAACCTAATGTGGTATCATAGGGTGACCCTGGAATAGAAAAAAGAAAACTAATGAAATCCAAAAAGAGTCTGCAGTTTAGTAATAATGTATCAATATTGCTTCATTAGTTGTGACAAATATATGATCGTGATATAGATGTTAATATCAGGGGAATTGAGTGTGGTATATACAGGAATTCTGTACTAACTTTGCAACTTTTTTGTAAGTCTCAAACTCATATTCTAAAACAAAAGAGATTGTTTTTAAAAATAGCCCTCAGAAAAGGAATAGGGAGTGGAAGAAAAACATGATCTATTTTTCAGTTTTCCAGGGTGTTATCACCAAGGGGCTGGAGAGAGTGGTTGTGGGAGAAAAGATGGAAGCCTTAGATGCAGGGCAGGGCTCCAGAGATCCCCTCTCCTCCAATCCCTGCCCCATCCCCTAGCCTGAGCCCAGGGCTGCTCAGAAGGCATCTTCATCCCCCATTGATGTCCAGCCTCCAGATCAGCCACCTCTGCCTGACTCAGACCACAGCCCATCCTCTGCCCTCACTGTGGGAATAGGAGAGAGCAGAGTGGTGGTGCCCCTGTGTGGCTACAGGACTGAAGACGGAAGACCAGAACTCCCCTTTGGCCTTTCCCCCAGGACCTCCCCAGTGTCTCCCTGGGCTCCCAGCAGCAGGACAGGGCTGTGCACACAAGAGGGAGGCCCCATCCAGTGTCAGGATCAGAGTCTGAATTGTTTCCCAAAATACACGCGGAAATAGACGTTTTCCTCCCCATTGAATGACAATGGACTGTGGCCTCAGGGAGGAACAATTCTTCTGTCCCTAACAGCTGGTTCCCAGGTCTGGAGTGGACCCTACAAACATACTGGATGTCCTCAGTCTTCTGGATGAGACCTTGAACCCCAGAGTCCCTGTCACTTGTTCCTGCTGCTGCTTCTATGGCTGAAGGCTCCTCCTCCAGGGAATCAATTCTGGATTCTCCATTCCCAGGATGGGTAGAAAGGGGGAAGAGGAGGAAGAGATCCCCAGGGTAATGGCCTAGGAAGATGGGGAAATTCCTTGAGGAGTGAGGAGCGGGAGGGGCATTAGGCAAATGGAGGCCAACAGGAGTGGAAGGGGAGGAACCTGAGAGGATGGGGCAGGGTAAGGGGTCAGCTTAGTGGACACCTGTGGAAGGAGGAGTGGGTTCTGTGTGAGGAGAGGCACAGGGGCTCCTGTCTGGGGCACTGAGGGCTCTGTTTTCATCTGGGTGGTAATTACACAGCTATTAGCTCCATAACTGGCTGGTAAACTGTAATTAGGTTTAGGCATTTTTTCTTACTTACTGGTGTGGTATAACTCAAACACGCATGGAAGAAAAGAGACAAGAAAAGGAGAAGCAAGGTGATTAAGGGGCTTTCCCTTTTCCAGAGCAAGACCTTCCCCTCTACCCCCGACCCCCTTATGCTGGGGTAACAGGGAGAATCAAGGAACTGAGAGCAGAGGAGAGCAAGGCCTGTGCCTCCGTGGAAGGGACAGCCCTGGCAGTGATGCCAGGGTTTCCGGAGTCCCACTCCCTGAGCCATGACTTCACAGCTGGATCCAGGTCCATCCCCATTTCACGGCCCTCAGCTACCTGGACACCTTCCCTTTATTTGCTAAGACAGCAAGAGTCACTGCCCCAAAAAGAGCTGCCCTGGGATCCCGGTCAGGGAGCTGTCCAGCTGCTTGTGGCCACGGAGACTGCATTCCTGGAGCAGAGAGCACAGGACGTAGAGTGAAGCCTGGAGACTACAGTGGGCTGCAAGGAGACTGACGACGAGTCAGGGCCCAGGCTTCTGCCTAACATTCCCCTCAGAACCCGAATGTGTCCCTTTCCTTTCCCCAGCCTCCAGGACCCACACATCCAAACACCATACCCAAGGATGCCAACGGGGGATCTCTCGCCGGATATCAGACCATTCACCATCTTGGAGCCTGGAGGGCAGCCCTACCCTCTTCCTCAGCCCTGAACCCCGGCATCCGGTCTCTTCTTCCCCTTGGTGGACGTAAGCAGACACTGACCTGCTGACTGGGTCCCTTGGGCCTTGCTGCCTGCCACCTCCAAGCCTGAAATTGAAGGTCCTACAGTTCTGGACTCAAATCTAATTTCTGGGCCTGCCGAATGACCTAGGACTTTGGGGGTCACAGGTCAGGGCAGGGCTCCCCAGGGACCCACAGGCTGCAGCTGAGCCACGCCTTCCAGCTGCACAGAATCAGTGGATTTTGGATAAAAGACTGGGCCCTGGAGGACTTCACCACCTAAGAATCCTGCTAGCTATCCAGGGTGCCCTCGGAGTGCAGGGGTCTGTGGAGGCAGCTGGTAGTCTGGCTTAGTCCTTGGCCGTGTGCTTTTGCTGCATGGGAAGTGTGGCAGGGCTCTGTGTGGCCTTCTGTCTGCTTGGCTCTGGCCTGGGATGAGCTAGTGAGCAGCTCCTCCCCCTCCCAACTGAAAGAGACACCCCCTCCCCCAATGGCTTCCCAGGGAACCACTTTCCTGTCTGTGTCAGTCTCAGCTTTGAGGAGATCTGGTCCCTACGCTTCTTCCTTCATGAACAAATGCTTATCGAGCATCTGCTCTGTGCCAGCCACTACTCTAGGTCCTGTGGGATGTATCACACCAACTCAGGCAAAACCCTGCCCTCACGGAGCTCATGTGCTGAGAAGAACAGCGCAGGGAAGATGAGGGAGCTGGTTGTAGTTTAAATATTATCCTCAGGGGAGGCTTTCCTGAGAGGTGACATTTGAGCTAAGTCCTGAAGGAGGTGAGGGAGTGAGCCCTGTGGTTATAGGGAGGAAGCGTGTTCTAGATCACCCTCTGAACAGACCCGCGGCTCTACTGGGGAAGCACTGAGGCTCCAGCAGGAATGGGAGTGGGCAGACTGCAGGAAGGACTTCCTGTAGAGGAATTGTGGGGATCTGGGTTTGTGTATCTCATGATGTATTCCCTTGTCTCTGGGGATTCATGAAATCCTGGAGATTGCAGGAGGATGAAGGGCTCATGAGTGGAGGAAAGTTGGGAGAGGAGGGAGGAAGCTGAGGTGGGGTCCTACCCCAGCTCTGTCTCTGTGCTCACTCTCTCCTGCATCCAGTGTGAGGAGGATTTTGATGTAGTCAGCAAATCCTAGGATAGCTGGATCTGGAGTAAATTCACCACATGGCAGGACATAAAATTAAGGAATTTTCAACTCCTGGAGACTCAAAAAAATTTCAAGAAAAGTAAAGTATGAGAAAAAGAATGTAAAATATTTCATCAGTAATCTTTTTATTGGCTATGTGCTTAATTTTTAATATTTTGATTGCTTTGAGTTAAATAAAATATTAACATTTTCACCTATTACTTTTTACTTTTTAAAATGTGGCTACTAAAAAATTTAAGTTTACATTTGTGGCTCAAATTTATGGTTCAAATGATACTTCTATTGGGTAGCACTGTTTTAGAAGCTTAATAATTTGAGATGTTATGTTTAGGTCTATGCTTCATTTCAAGTTAGTTTTTGTATGTGATGTTCATTCTTTTCCTTGTGGTTATTTGTTCCAACATCATTTGTGCAAAAGACTATCTTTTCTCCATTGAATTATCTTGACTCCTTTTCATGAACATATATGTATAGTTCTTTTTATACGCTCTTTTTTTTGTTGTTGAGGAAGATTAGCCCTGAGCTAACTGCTGCCAATCCTCCTCTTTTTGCTGAGGAAGACTGGCCCTGAGCTAACATCCATGCCCATCTTCCTCTACTTTATATGTGGGACGCCTATCACAGCATGGCTTTTGACAAGTGGTGCCATGTCCACACCTGGGATCTGAACCTACGAACCCTGGGCCACCGAGAAGTGGAATGTGCGAACTTAACCATTGCGCCACTGGGCCAGCCCAATACACTCTTGATTCTATTTCATTGATCTAGACTATCCTCATGCCAACATCACTTTATTTTGAATACTGGAGCCTGTAGTCACTCTTGAAATCAAGTCGTGTGTATCCTCCACGTTTCTTCTTCTTTTCAAAAAATTATTTTGACTAGTCAAAGTCCTTTGTGTTTGCATATAAATTGTAGAATAAACAATTTCTTTTTAAAAAACCATTTGGAATTTTGATTTGTATTTAGGGTTGAGGATTGAATTGCATTTAGTCTATAGATCAATTTTGGGAGGATTGATGACAACAATATGGAGTATTCCAATCCTTGAATATGATATTTCTCTCTGTTTATTCAGTGTTTCTTTACTTTCTCTCAGTGCCGGTATGTAGATTTCAGTGTACAGATCTTGTACACTTTCTTCACGTTGACACCTAAATATTTTATTTTGATGCTGTTATAAATGGAATTTAGAATTTTTCATTTTCCAAATTTTACGTTGCTGGTACCTAGGAATACAATCGGCCTTGTATCCTGAGGTCTTGCTAGATTCACCTATTAGTTTTAGAAGCTTTCTTTGCCTTAGGAATTTGTATATACACAGTCATGTCAGCTGCATATTAAAGCTCTACTTCTTCTTTATAATTCATATCTTTTTATTTCTTTTTCTTGTGTTAATACTCTGGCTAGGACCTCTAGAACAGTGTGTGATAGAAACGGTGAAAGTCAACATCCTTGCCTTGCTCCATATCTTGAGTAGAAGGTATTCAGTTTCACAATAAAGTATGATGTCAGCTGTAGGTTTTTCATAGATGCCATTGATCAAATTGAAGAAGTGGCCTTTTATTCCTACTCTGCTGGGAGATTTTATCATTAATGGGTGTTGAATTTTTAAAATGCTTTTTCTGCATGGAGATGATCCTAAGGTCATTGTTCTTTATTCCATTAATATTATACATTAGATTGATGTCTATGTATTCATCCAGACTTGCATTCTGAGATAAAACTTACTGGGTCATAATGTGTTGGATTCAATTTGCTGATATTTACTTAAGGATTCATGAGAAACATTGGTCTGAAGTTACCTTTTGATGTCTTTGTTTGGTTTTGGTATCAGCGTAATATTAGCCTCATAAAATGATTTGGAAAGTGTTCCTTCCTCTTTTATTTTCTCCAAGAGTTTGTGTAAGACTGGTGCTAATACTTAAATGTTTGATGGAATTCACCAGTGACACCATTGGAGCCTGGAGTTTTCTATGTGGAATATTTTTAAACTATGATTTTAATTTCATCCAAGATTATTTACCTTTCATATTTCTTCTCAATTCAGTTTGGTAATTTGTGTCTTTAAAGGAATTTGTCCATTTAACATCAGTTATCAAATCTATTTGTTTCAGTTCAGAATAGTCTTTTATTATCCATTTAATGTTATAAATTTGCCTCTAAACACTGCTATTCATGCATCCTACAAATTTTGATTACATTTTAATTCAATAAAAAAGAATTCTAATTTCCCTTGTGATATCTTTAAGCTATGATAACCTATGGGTTTGAAGTATCTTGGTTAATTTCCAAATATTTGGGAGTTTTCCAGATATCTTTGTGTTACGGATTTCTAGTTTAATGTCACTGTGGTCAGAGAGTGTACTCCATAATTTCAATCTCTTTACATTTAGTGAGACTCGTTTTAGGCCCCAAATATGGTCTATTTTTGTGAATGTTCCATGTACACTTGAAAAAAATCTACCTATTCTTGCTGGATGTGGTACTCAATACATGTGAATTATTTAAGTTGGCTCAAAATATGGTTTAACTCCTCTATGTTCATATTCATTTTTTGTTTACTTGTTCTAGTAGTGAGATAGGAGTATTGATCTATAAATAAAATTGTTAATTTATCTATTTCTTTTTCAGTTCTTTATGCTTCATCTATCGTGGAGCTCTATAGTTAGATATTTATACATGTATTACTTTTGTCTTCTTGTGATACTGACCTGTTATCATTGTAAAAAGTCCTTTGTCTCTAGCAATACTCCTTCTCTTAAAGTCTATTTTGCTTTGTAGTAGTACAGACATTCCAATTTTCTTATGCTTTCTATTTACATGGTCTATTCTTCCATCCTTTAACTTCTAACTTATTTTTGGTTTGTATTTTAAGTTTTTCCATTACATAGAGCATATAGTCTGTCTTGATATTTATCCAGCCTGATAAGCTCAGCCTTTAGATTGGAATTATAGTCAATTTATATTTAATATGATTGTTGATATGGTAGGATTTGGGTCTATCATTTTGCTATTTGTTTTTGAGTGGTCTCATCTCTTTTTCATTCCTGGGCCTCCTTTTCTACCTTCCTTTGTTTCAAGCAAATACTTTTTGTTTGTGATTTTATGTCTTCTAGTGGCTTTTTAGCTATACTTCCATTATTTTTCAATTATTGTAAGAATTGAAACCTGTTTGACTTTGATGAGCCTGGGTGTGGCCTTCTTTGTAGTTCTCTCTTTTGGTGTCTGTTGAGCTTCTTGGCTCTATAAGCTAAAGTTTTTTCTGAATTTGGAGAAATTTTAAACATGAGTTCTTTGCATATTTTTTCTGCTCTTTTTTCTCCTTCTTGTCATTTTTGAATTCTGATCATTTATTTGCCTTATTTTATCTTCTCCCATGGGTTTTGAGGTTTTATTTGTTTTTCTTCAATCCATTTTCTTTGTGTTCTTTTGGATTGGGTAATTTCTATGGATTCTTTATTCTGCCTTCTCAGACCTTCTGTTGAATTCATCCACTAAATTTTTATTTCATTTTTTTTCCTTTTAGTTCTGGAATTTTTATTTGATACTTTTTATACTTTCCATTTCTTTGTTCAGATTTACTGTCTGTTCATTCTATAATATGTACATTTCCTTTAATTCCTTAAACAGTTTTGCATTTGGTTCTTTAAATATGTTTCTAAAGCTGTATGGACGTCTTTAGGTGCTAAATCCAACCTCTGGGCACACTGGGAATACATTTCTGTTGACTTTCTCATTATAGTCACACATTTTTGTTTCTTTGCATGTCCAGTAATATTTAATTTAAAAGTGGACATCAAGGGGCCCGCCCCATGGCTGAGTGGTTGGGTTCGTGCACTCTGTTTCAGTGGCCTGCGATTTTGCCGGTTTGGATCCTGGGCACGGACATGGCACTGCTCATCAGGTCATGTTGAGGCGGCATCCCGTATGGCACAGCTGGATGCACTCACAGCTGGAATATACAACTATGTACCAGGGGGCTTTGGGGAGAAGAAGGAAAAAAAAAAGATTGGCAACAGATGTTAGCGCAGGTACCAATCTTTAAAAAAAAAAAATAGTGGACATCAAAGATATTATGTTTTAGCAAATCTGGAATCCATTTATTTTTCTGAGAATTGCTTTTTTCCCTAGAAGATAGTTAATTTGCCTGGACCACACTGTGAAGTCTGAACCCCTGCAGTTTGCAACAGTTAATGTCTGCTCCATTTTCACTATCCAGTTACTGCATTTTTATTATGGATCTTGAAAGATTTCCTGCCTCTGTGTTTTCGTGGTCAACCAAGGATTTGGGAATTTATACTCACATTTTGACACTCACTTCCTCTGTGATTGCTTTGTTTTTGATATTTCCCCTAAATTTCCAAATGCACTGCCCGCCACGCACTCTCACCTTGGATTCCTTAATCCAGTAAGATTTTTGGTTTCTGCTGCCTGAGCTTTGTGCTGACTGGGGAATCAGTCCAAGGTGCAGACCGCAGATTTTCCCAGATCAGCCTTTCTGTGAAGGGTAGACCTCCCTCTGGGTTCTTCCTGATTTTCAGCAGTTTCTCTTGAGTCTCCCACACCTATGCATAGTGTAGGGTCAACCAGGGATTTTGATGGAGCTTGTATTCACGTTTATCTCAATCCTTCTGCTGCTCTCTCACTTTCAAATTTTCACCTTTAAATATGCAGCCACTCTGCACTCTGAATTCTATCATCTGCCCCCTTGAGCCACTGGGACCCCTGCAGGGGGATTGGAAGCACCCACAGGTCAGAAAGCTATAAACTTGCAGTTCTTACCCATTATCGTAGGAGTAATTCAAGATGAAAATTCTTCCCCCATTTCTGCCTTCCTTTGTTTATTTTTCAGTGGCTTCAAACATTTGTTTTTAATATTTTTGTCCAGTTTTCATAATTGTCTTCTGTGGGAAGACTTGCCCAACCCCCCCACACGGCCATTACCAGAAGTCCCACCTGCAAGAGGATTTTGTGGAGAAAAGGTCACAGCCTATGATTTGATCTTGTGAGACTAATATAGACCCAGGCACCAGAGATTCCCTAGTCACTTTTCTCAAAAGAAATTATGATTAGAGCTGGGGTCTGGGCACACAAACTCCTCAGGGAAATCAGTGACTCCATGCAACCCACAATGACAGAGGGACACCCCCAACTGATTGCTTCTTTAGTGTTGGAGGCAACATTATATACCTGAGAATTTTCCTACATTGTCTGAAACAAGTCACCAAAAATACATCTAAAGGAAAAAAGGGATAAATCTACATTGAATGTATGCAATGTTTTGGCTGATTGGCATACCATATGATTATCCATTCAATTATATAATATGTTCTCATCAATACCCACAATTTAGGATTTCATAATTAGAGAAATCTAAAGACTCTGCAGCATTCTCTGAATTGCTTTGGCTGCAGGTCGTTTTGCACAGCGTCACTGAGACACCTGCTGCCACACTCTGCTCTTCAGAACTTGTTTGTGACCTTGGTCATTTTACCACTTTCAAGATCACCTATGTCCTTAGACAGCATATTGAAAGGCAGGGGATTTCTTCTGAATTTTCTGTTTGGTTAAAGTTTCTCATTTTATTTTCTCTAATTTCATGTACATCTTGCAGTAATAAGATTAATAATAACAGCAAACACTGGTACAGCACTTACTATGTGCCGGCCACCGTTCCAAGTGCTTTCAAACATCAGCTCATTTAATTCCCAACCTCTGAGATATCGTAGTTACTTTACTAAACTGCATTTCATGTATAAGGAGACTAGGGTACTGAGAGAGAAAGTAACGTCTTCAAAGTCACAAATGTAATTGAAACAGTTTCTTTGAAAATGAAATGGAAACTATTGATGACTTGTTTGTATCACAAATTGGTCAAACCAAACTCTACTGATTTTTAACATGTTCATAAACTGTTCTAGAAAAAGATAGCTTGTACTGCCCTTAATACATTGCAAGGCATGTGATAAACAACAATTTTACCCCTGTCTCAAGGGGGAAGATGGAAGTGTGCTTTCTCTACATTCCGCTCTCTTCCCTGCGTGGGTCCTCTGTTGTAGCTGAATGTCGCTTCATGACAAAGTCCAAAAGTGCAGCCATTCTGCTCTTGATAAATAATCACTTTTCTTACAGAATTTTATTTTCTGAATGTGATTTTGGACTCTTCTGCATACATGATGACTAATATTTAATTATAATATAATCATCCAAACCTTTTAATAGTCAGTTACAAATCAAATCTAGGTTAAACGCAATTGCATGTTCTGTTTCCAATGTAGGTGATCAGCTGAGGTGACAATCAGATAAATAGCTCCTGCCTGTTACCGGCCACCTTCACACAAGCACAGGCAACATCAGCTGAGGACAACTTTGTCTCTGTGGTGGCATCCCACAGGAGTCTCCCACAACTTTCAATTTCAGAGATGTGAAAACGCAAACCTTTTACAATCCAGCAGCGGTATTATTGTCACAAGAGACTTGAGATTCTTGCCTTAAATGTGGATCCTGAGCCAAACCAGTTGTGGACATTCAATCAAAACCTTTTTCTCCAGTGGAAGATTTTAGCACCAGACTCCCTGGCTGTAGTCAGCTGAGCATTGCTCTCTGTCTCGCAGAAAGAAAGAAGAGCTGCTCCTTCAGCTATCCCTCTTCCCCTGCAAACAGCACCCAGGTTTTCCTCTGGAGCAAGCCCTGAATAAAGTCAGAGAAGAAGATGTTTTTTAAAGTTATTATTAAAAATTAAATATCAGCCCTTTCCTAGGCTTTAATATCTGAGTGAGCAAACCATCCACATCTGTGCCCCTTGACTCGGGAATCTGATAAACTCCAGGGATTACTCAGACCCTGTAAACAGAATTCAGGATTCCAGTGAAATATTTTAAAGCTCATTACATTTTTAACCAAATGCACAAGAATTGACACCTTCAGGGGTGTAGTTTATCTTTCCTTTTACATATAGTATGTTCAGCATTTTTAAACTTTTAAGAATCTTCAGGGTTTGAAAATGGAGGGAATGAAATGTTACTTCTGGCAGGTAGAGATCTATACTTAGCTTAGGTGAATGGATGCTGTAGAAAAAGATGTTATGGTTTCCTGACTAATATTCCTCTTTGTAAGCCCTCCTTGGGGTAATAGATATCTCATGTGTCAATTAAATGGTGACAACTAGACCATGTTTACATGTCATGGAAGAGCATTTCTTTCCCTCACCCAGGAAATGCTATCAAAGATATGATCCGTTATTGGACTTGTCGGGTAAGGGACAGAAGCAGCATATAGTCAATGGAGATTACCGATTCTCAGGAGAAGAGAGTTTCCTGATTGATGTTGAGTTAAGGAGATAGTCCTGTGTGAAGTGTAGCCTGAGAGTCAGCAGACAGTCATCCACGTTTTCCTGCTTTATTACTGACCCGGTGAGCTACTCACTGTCCACATACAGGTCATGTAATTCATGTTGAATGCTCAAAGGTCAATGGGTTTCCAATGTTAGGTCTCTAAAGCCTTTATCATACAAAATTGCCGGTGCATTAGACCCTGTTTGAAGACGCCTGGATTAGCAGGTGCTGGGCATTTCTTCAGAATCTAGAGCACAGGGGGCAGATGGGCTGTTTTAGAATTGGAGTAGCACGCCATGGCCCTCAGCCTCACGTGCTTGATGCCGGATTCCTGGGTTTCCTCCTAAATGTGGTCTTCGAGAACAATGGGAAATTTCAGGCTATGGAGAGGAAATGTCAAAGGAAAGGAAATACAGAAACTCCTAACCTGGCAAGAGGACCAACTTTAGGATTGAAACTAACACCAAGGAAGATATGATGCTGATTTAGAGCCACATTTGGAGGAGTTAAGAAGGGAAGTTTTACAGAGGACCTGTTGCAGAATGTGATCCCAGAATCTCAGTATGGACATCATTCCTGAGGTTAAACTGCCAGTTCTTCAACATGGAATATCATCCTTTCCCTCTCCCTTCCCAATGCTCCCTCCTCTAGGGCACCTCCGCTTGTCATCTGAAGCATTTCCCTAGATGGTTAATTATGTGCGCAGTTGCACCTGGAGACCCCTCTGCACTGCACCTGTGCTCACACTCGTCTGTAACCAGCTTCTTCCTCAGAGGACTCTGGGCTCCCTCCCAGTATCTCCAGTGCCCAGTGTGAATGACGTTTATTGTGCACTTTCTTTCTTTTTTTTTTGAGGAAGATTAGCCCTAACATCTGCCGCCAGTCTTCCTCTTTTTGCTGAAGATGACTGGCCCTGAGCTAACATCCGTGCCCATCTTCTTCTACTTTATATGTGGGATGCCTGCCACAGCATGGATTGGCAAGCAATGCGTACGTCCCCTCCTGGGATCCGAACCTGGTGAATCCCAGGCCACCGAAGTGGAACATGCGAACTTAACCCCTGTGCCACTGGGCCAGCCGCTGGTCCATTCTATGTTAAGTTTGGTATATGGTGTAAGGTGAGTGTCCAGCTTTATTATTTTGCATGTGGTCCAGTTGTTCGAGCACCATTTGTTGAAAAGACTATTCTTTCCCCCATTGAATGATCTTGGCACCTTAGTTGAAAGTCAGTAGGCCATAGATGCGTGGTTTTATTTACGGACTCTCAATTCTGTTCCATTGATCTACATGTCTATCAATATGCCAGTACCCCACTGTCTTGACTACCATTGCTTTGTGGGAGGTTTTGAAACTGAGAATTGTGAGTCCTCCTACTTTATTCTTCTTTGATAAGGTTGGCTATTGGAGGTTCCTTGAATTTCCATATGAATTTAGAGTCAGTTTGTCAGTTCCTAGACGAAGTCAGTTAGGTATTTGATAGGGATTGTGTTGAAGCTGTAGATCAATTTCAGGTGTATTGCCATCTGAATAACATGAAGCCTTCTAATGCATGAACATTTTTACATTTCTGTAGATGTTTAGTTTCTTTCACCAATGTTTTATAGTTTCCAGAGTGTAAGTTTTGCACTTATTTTATTAAATATATCCCTAATATTTTATTCTTCTAGATGCTATTATAAATGGAACATTTTCTTAATTTCATTCTTGGATTATTTATTGTATGGAAATATAATTGATTTTTGCATACTTATCTCAAATCCTACAACCTTGCTGAACTTCATTAGTTCTAAAAACTTTTTAGTGGACTTCTTAGGATTTTCTATGTATAACAGCACGTCATTTGTGAGTAGAGATAGTTTTATTTCTTCCTTTCCAGTTTGAATGCATTTTATGTCTTTTTCTTGCACAGTTGCTCTGTCTAGAACCTCGAGCACAACGTTGAAGAGAAGTAGTGAGAGTTGACATCTTTGTCTTATTGCTGATTTAGGAGGAAAACAACCATTATTTTACCATTTACTAGCATATTAGCTTTAGAGTTTCCATAATTATCCTGAATCAGATTGAATAATTTCCTTCTTTTGCCTGTTTGTTGAGTGGTTTTTTTTTAATCATGGAAGGGTGTCAGATTTTGCCAAATTCTTCTTCTTCATCTATTGAGAAAAGTGTGTGGGTTTTGTATTTTATTACATTAATATGATGTATTACATTAATTGATATTTTGTATGTTAAACTAACCTTGCATTCCTGGAATAAATTCCACTTAGTCATGGTGTGTAATGTTTTCTATATGTTGCTGGTTTTGACTTGCCATATTTTATTGAGGATTTCTGTGTCCATATTCATAAGAGATATTGCCCTGTAGTTCTCTTTTCTTGGGATGTCATTGTCTGGTTTTGGTATCTGAATAATACTGGCCTTATGAAATGATGTGGTATTGTTCTTTCCTCTTCTCCTTTTTGAAAGAGTTTATAAAGACTTGTTTTTAATTCTTATCTGAATATTTGATTGAATTCACCAGTGAGGACATTTGGGCCTGGAGTTTCTTTGTGGTAATTTTGATAACTGACTCACTACAGGTATATTCAGATTGTCTACTTCTTGAATCAGCTTTAGTAGTTTTTATCTTTCTATGAATTCGTCTATTTAATCTAATTCTTGATGTACAATTGTTCATAATATTCTTTTGTAATTCTCCTTATTTCTCTGTGCTCAGTCACCATGTCAGTCATAACTCTTTCTCTGCTGACCCCAGTCACTTGAATCTTCTCTCTCTTTCTCTTTTTTTAAGTGACTCTGGTTGAAGTTTTGTCAATTTTGTTGATTTTCAAAGGACCAAATTTGGTTTGGTGAATTTTATGTATAGTTTCTCTCTTCTCTTTTCTAATTTCATTAATTTTCACCCTAGTCTTTCCCTTTCCCTTCCTTCATCTTGCTTTTGGTTTAGTGTGCTCCTCTTTTACCTTTGACTTCAGGTGGAAGGTTAGGTAATTGAATTGCAATGTCCCTTTTAATGTAGGCATTACAGCTATAAATTTCCCTCTCTGCCTTCTTTTAGTAAGATCCCACAAATTTTGGTATGCTGTGTCTTCATTTTCATTAATCTGAAACGTTTTCTAATTTCCATTTTGATATCTTCTTTGATCCATTGGTTATGTAGAAGGGTGTTATTTGATTTCCACGTGATTGTGTTTCCCAAATGTCTTTCGGTTATTGGTTGATTTCTAATTTCAAGCCACTGTGAGAAAAGAACATACTTTGTGTTATTTCTATCCTTTTAAGTTTATTCAGGTTTGTTTTCTGGCCTAGCATATGGTTTATCCTGAGGAATGCTCCCTGTGCATTTGAGAAGGAAGTATATTTTGCTGTGATTGGGTGGAGTGTTCCATAAATGTCTGTTAGGTTGATACTGTTGGTTTATAGTATTGCTAAAGTCGTTAATTTTGTTGTTGATCTTCTGTGTAGTTGCTCTATCCACTGTCGAAAGTGGTATAATCAAGTCTCCAACTATTACTGTTGTATTGTTTATTTCTCTTTTAATTTCTGTCAATTTCATTTTCATGTATTTGGTGCTCTGTTATTAGGTGCATATGTTTACAAGTATTTTATCTTCCTGATGGATTGACCCTTTGATCATTGTAAAATGTCCCTGTTCATCTTACTAACATTTTTAAAAAACTCTCTTTTGTCTGATATCAGTGCAGCTACTCCAGCTTTCTTTTGGTTCAGATTTTCCTGAGATATCTTTTCCATCCTTGCAATTTTAATCCATTTATAATTGAATCTCAGATGTGTCTACTGTAGACAGCACAGATGTGTCTTGTTTTGTTTTCAGTCTAACAATCTGTGCTTTGATTGACTTGTTTAATCCATTTATATTTAATGTTAATGCTGATGCGTTGGATTTATGATGCCATTTTACTTTTGTTTCTATGTGTCTCGTGTCTTTTCCCTCCTCTATTCCTCTTTTGTTGATGCCTTTTTATTAAGTGGATATTTTCTACTGTAATACTTTAATTAATAATTTTTCACTATATTTTTGAGTAATTTACTCAGTAGTTACTCTAGAGTTTACCATATCCTTATATTAATTTATCAAAGTGCACTTCAGGTTTGTATTAATTTCAGTGAGATATAGAAACATGACTCTATAGCTGTGTATCTACTTCTTTTTTGGGCTGTTTTGTTATACAAATCATATCTAAATGTGTTACAAACCCAAGAGCACATTGTAATAATTATTACTTTATATAATTTTGGGCAGTTTGTATTGCCATATCTTCAAGGTCAATAATCTTTTCTTCTGCAATATCAAATCTACCATTAATCCCATCTCACATTCAGTGTATTTTTCAACTCAGACCTTTTCATCTCTAGAAGTTTGATTTTGGTCTTTTATATACTTTCATGTCTCTTACATAAGTTTTTGAACATAAGAAATACATTTACAGTAGCTCTTTTAATGTCATTTACTGCTATTGTTAACATCTCTTTCAGTTCTAGGTTAGTTTAAATTGATTACTTTTCTCTGCCTTGTGGGTGGCATTTTTTGTTTTCTTTGCATGTGTGCTTATTTTTTATTTGATGTCAGACATTATGATTTTACCTTATTAGGTGCCAGACATTTATGCATTTCACAAATCTTTTTCACCTTTTATTTCTGGGACACAAGTTATTTGGAAGTTGTTTGATGCTTTCGGATTTGGCTTTTAATATTTGTTAGGCAAAACAGGAAAATCTTTAGACCAAGGCAAATTATTCCCACCTTCTGAAACAAGACCCTTCTGCATACTCTACCCAATGCCCAGCAAATTATAAGGTTTTACAGTCTGGCTGGTGGGACAGGCATTATTCCTAGCCCTGTAGAGCACTAGATACTATTCTCTGTAATCTTTTTGGATTATTCTTTCCTGTCCTTGGATAGTTTCCTTGTGCGCAAGCACAGATGGCCTGAAGACTTGAGGGGAACCCTCTGCAGACTTCCAGTGCTTTTTCTGTTCAGCTGTCTTCTCTATGTGCCTTCACCTTTGATTGGCTGTCCTGGGCTCCCCATTTCCCCACTCTGTCCCCCTAACTCAGTGAGACTGCGGGGCTCTGTTAGGGCTTCTCCTCCCTGCCCTGTATCCTGGACACTCTCTCCAGGAAGGAAGGTGGACAATTGTAGGTTTGCTTTACCTCTTCTCTTTCCCTTCTCTTAGGGATCACAAGCCTTGTGCTGCCTGTTGATCAAGGTCTCAACGCCATTATTTTATACATTTATCTGAATTTGTAGTTGTTTAAGATAGGAGAGTAAATCTGGTTCTTTTTACCCCATCATAGCCCAAAGCAAAAGTCCATAAACTGAGTTTTTAATTCAAATTGTTTTAATTTTAATTTTGAAAAACTTACTTGGTTGCTTTAAAAGTCAGGCAGGTTATATTTAATTTCCTATGTTCTGCAGGCACGTTTAATTTTGTAATTCTTTTTCTGCAGGCATTTTCAATGTTTCACTTTCTCTTTATGTCATATATATGTTTATATGTTTACATCATGTCTTGGTTATGTTATAGTCTATGTCTCATAATTCCAATATTGAAGTTTATGAGCCTCTTTGTACCATCCTTTGTTTTTCTGCTTTCAATCATATATTTTTCCATTTGAACTTCTACATTTCTTGCTATGAGCTGCTTTTTTTCCTTGCATAATTATTTGTGCCAATTCTCAGAAATCTAGGTTAATTGTAGATTTCTCTAGAGATTTTTGTTTCTTTCTTCCAATTTTTAGGTCATCATCAATCGAGGACAATTATAAAGTAAATTCATGGCGTGAAGTTATTATGGTCCAAAATGGTGAAGTGAATTTGGACTAAAATCACAGGAGTAGCAGCTATGGTTGCAAATTATCAGAAAGCGTTGTGTGCTCCTTTTTTTTGCTGGCTCAAAGGCAAATTTCCTTAGGCTACTCTGTTTTAGGGGGTGAAGTAGATTTTGTTTAGTTTCACCCTTACTGTGAGGATACGAACCTTGTTTCCCCAGATTTTCAGGGAGGGGATGTCTCTTAGTCTCCCCACATGAATGAGCTCTGGGCATCACTTCCTGTCTACTGCAGCTCATGAACCCAAGACAACCAAAGCTAAGATTTTTACAGATTTGGCAAATGCCCTAAGGATAAAAACAACCTTTCTCTCTGGATTATTTGTCCACCTTTACGTATTGGTCTAAATCATTATTCTCTTGATTATTCTACTATAGTTTTGGATGCTTTTTATATTTTATCGATTATTTTTAGTGGAAGTGGCAGCTTTAAAATTCAGCCTCCCAGGTTATGGAAATGGAATCCCATGATCTATTTGATGATTGCTGGTTTTTTTTTTTTTTTTAAAGATTTTATTTTTTCCTTTTTCTCCCCAAAGCCCCCCGGTACATAGTTGTGTATTCTTCGTTGTGGGTTCTTCTAGTTGTGGCATGTGGGACGCTGCCTCAGCGTGGTCTGATGAGCAGTGCCATGTCCGCGCCCAGGATTCGAACCAACGAAACACTGGGCCGCCTTCAGCGGAGCGCGGGAACTTAACCACTCGGCCACGGGGCCAGCCCCGATGATTGCTGGTTTTTACCTGGCTCCAGGGCAGATGCTAGGATGCAAGTCCACTGAAACCAATGCTACCTTGAGTCTTCTAGGAACGGTGCTCCTTTCTGAGCTGCTTGTAATCCGCCCACAGTAAGACACACACAGAAACTGAAAGTGAGTGTAAGCAAGTAAACCTCTACCTTATCTTGTCCCAGACTGGTGACTGTCATGGAGAAGATGAGCATTTCTATTATGTCATTGGATCTGCTGAAACAGTTTGATTATTATCTCTTCATGGACCAGAGACTGAGTGGCACAGTTTCTAAACTAAGATGGTTTTTAGCCTTTTGTTGGGGTCACATAAATACTGATCAATGTTATACTCTCCCAAGAACTATGTGCACAAAGAAATATAAAAGTTAATGTAAAATGTCAGTGTATATAAGTAAGGATCTCTGAAGTCTTACCGATCTTGGTTTTTTTAATCCCAGTAAGAGACGAAGGCAGGGAGAAGACATTCTGAGGAATTACTTTCTCATCCCACAATGCCACTCTCCTTATTTGTGAAAATACTAGAGTAGACAAAAGCTGGACCCCATAACACACCATCAAGGGAGTAAGTTGAAAGATGTCACTTACCCAACCAAACCTGAGTGTTTACAATGTACCAGATCAAGTTCTGGTTTCAGATTACTCCTCCAAAAAAGCTGAAGTTTGTAATTTTTTCCCATTCCTCACCCTTAACATGACACTTAGAACCTGTACCCTCTTTCCATGTTGAGAGAACCCCACACTTAAAGAGTCTTGGAAGGAGGCAGAGACCCCCTCCATCCATACTAGAGGAAAACCCACTTTCCCAAACATTCCTGCAGTTGGACATGTCATAAGGCTCCAACAGGCAGGTGACCACACACTGGACTCTGACTCAGGACATGGTGACACAGATAGACTGGGGCTGTGAAGAATGCATCTGGCAAAGGTGGTGTGAGTGGCAGTAGTGTCATGAAGCAGCCAGGGGCAGCAGAGACAGCAGTCCCAGTTGCAGCACCCAGTGTGCAGCATCAGGAGAGTCAGCGGTAGGAGCAGTGGCATCTGTACCTAGAAGCAGCGGCAGCAATTCCTATGTGGGACCCGAGGTCCTAACACTTTCTCTCTCTCTCTATTTATCTACATTCATTTATGTTTCAATTAGAACAATTTGGAATCCATTGTTCACACCAAGAAGGGAGTGAGAAATCCATGTAGGAAAAAGATTCACAGAGCAAGGATTCAGAGATTTTTTTCCCAGTTTTATTGAGATAAAATTGACATATAATACTGTGGATGTCAGAGGTGTACGACCTGTTGATTTGATCCTACATTGCAAAATAATTAACACCATAGAGTAAGCTAACACCTCCATCACATCACATAATGACCAATTCTTTTTTGTGGTGAGAACATTTAAGAACTCTCTTAGCAACTCAGACTTTCTTTTGCTGAGCTGATAACCACTTCCAAAATCTACCACCTGTGTTTACCCTATGGCAGAGACAACAACATATACCTCTCAGCATATGTCTTGCGTCTTTCTTCCCAGCAAAATTTTAAATGTGAATTTAAGACTCCTCTTCACCTTGATCACTCTCTGGTCATTGGCATCAGAGGTTCCTAATCTGGCCAAGCAGCAGGATAGCTTGTGGGCTTGTTACAAAATACTCAAGGCCTCTCCCCAGACTCACTATCTTAGAATATTGAGCACAGCACCCAAGAATCACTTATTTAGCTAGCCCTAAATCTGAGACAGATGCACAGCAATGTGGCAATCCTGGTCTATGTTCATGCTACTAAACGTGTGATCTGAAGACCAGCAGCATCAGCACCAAACGGGTTATAAATGCAGAATCTCAAGCTCATCCAGACTGTCTCGATCTTAATGAGATGTCCAGAGGATTCCTGTGCACAGGAAAGTTTAGGACCCCCTGGTCTCCATGCCTTCTAGATGTAGTGTCAGAAGTATGCAGCGTGCTCTGCATGTGTGGTCTGATCAGATCACCTACCACAGGGGGCGGGGGAGGTGGGTGTGGTTCAGGGTTCAGTCCTTGTTCTTTTCTTTTCTACAGTCATCACTCCCCTGGTGACCTCATTGGTTTTCAAGCCTTTAAATATCATTTATATGGTGTCACCTCTCAAATCCATTTCTGCAACCAAGACATGTCACCTAAACTCCAGACTCAAATTATCCAACTGCTAACCTCACTTTCGTTTCTAATAAACAACTCAAATTCAACACTTCCTAAATCGGATGACTATGATGCTGCTTCCTCAAACGTGTTTCTTCTGTCATCATCTCCATTTCTACTGGAGGCACTCCATATTTCTACTTGCACAGTCTGAAATTTGGGGTGTCCTCCTTGAACCTCTTTCTCATAACCCAGATTTAATCCATTAGGAGATGCTGTAAAGCCCATCTTCAGAAGGTACCCAGAATCCAATCCCTTCCTATTATTTTCTCTGCTCACAATCCAGACAAAGCAACGAACATCTCTAGCCCAGGACACGGCACTAGTCTCCTACAGTTTTCTCTACCGGTTGCTTGTCCTTCACCTCTTGATTCTGCACAGCACCAGACTGATGCTTTTAAAGAGAAGTGCTATGAGGTTATCTTCTGTTCAAAGCAGTCTTGTAACTCCACATCTTAATCAGAAAAGTCAAAACCTTTCAACACCTTCGAGGTCTACATGGCCTGGGTGTAATTCGGACCTCATCTCAAGTGCTGCCTGCTCCAGCCACACTGGCCTCCTTGCTCTTCCCAGAAACACAGACACACTCCCGCCCGAGCGCATTTGCACAGGAGGTTCCCCTGCCTGTGAAGAACTTCCACAGACATCCTCGTGGATAATTCCTCATGTCCTTCACATCTTTCTCAAGGTCACCTTCCCACTGAGGCCACCCTGACCACCCTAGGAAAATAGCCACCTTCCGTGTCCCCACACACTTATACTCTGGGTCACCTTCCTGAAGGCACTTACAACTTCTCACATAAACACTTCCCTTCACTGCACATTGAGCTAATCAGTTGTACAGTAATTATATCTGGAGGATGCGGGAGTGTGAAAGAAGAGCCAACTCACCAAGGACGATGCATAAAACTGAATAACAAAGAAGGAGCATTAGAAGTATTCTATTTAGAGGCAAAGAAGTAACAATTAGAGAATCAGCTAGAAGCACTGAAACAAGTTGTGTCTGAGATTCAGGAAATGGGATGGGGTATCTGTCTTCGTAACAAGCCTTGTAGAAGTGTTGGACCTTTTAAACTATGTGCAAATGGATATTGGTAAAAATAAAAAGACAACATGGTGGGTGAGAGAATGGACTGAGGAATTATCCTGTGAGGAACGCCACAGAGATAGAGCAGATTGGAAGGACACATGGAATTGAGTGGTGGATTTTTATGAGAGGATTTTTTTTGATTTAGTTTCTTTTTTAAAAAATGGGAGATATTACGGCATGTTTGTATCCAGGAATGAATGAGCCAGTAGAGAGCGGGAAGTTGATGATGCAGGGGAGGGAAGGGACCTGATCCTGTGCCCCAGCTGAGAGGTGGCCTCAGACAGGAGCAGGACCATCCATGATCACTGCTGTGAAGGCAGAGGACACAGGTACAGATGTGGGGTGTGGGGGGATGATGGTGCAGTTCTCACCTAGTCCTTCTTTGAGTGAAAAAAGAAATAAACTCACCACTTTAGAGTGGGGAGTGGGGGGGGATTGAGGAGGGAGGAGAAAGTGAGAAACAGCCCCCTCAGGAGGAGTGAGAGTGAACTGCCTCAGGAAATGGCATCTGGAGAGAGCAGGGCTGGGGCCCACTGAGCTCTGTGCTCATCAACTTAGAGAGAGAGTTCCAGCCCTGGGGCAGCAGCCGGAGGGTACACAATAGACCAGGAGAAACTGCAACAGAATATCTCCAAGTGTGAGGATTACAATTATTTTTACTTTGTCATGTATAATTTTTAACATTTTATAATTTTTCTATAGTGAATATACATTATAACATATATTGTACATTATACATATGCATCATGATCAGAATATAAAAGCTTTGTTTAAATTTTAAAATGGAAGGCAGATGTGTAGGAAAGGCCAGAGCTCGGGGCTCAGAGCTGGAAGTGCTGGGCTCCGTGTCTGGGCAATGAGCTCACAGAGCCTTTGCTCCATCTCTCAGGACGCTGTTCTCTGTGGAGGCCAAGCAGGATCTTTCCCTTCTTTTTGGGGAGTGGTCATTTATTGGTATCTCGTCAGCTCTGATGCTTTTAAGAAGATGGTTTTTGTAGTTTATATTTCATTTTTAGCTATTTTCAGGGGGAGGATTGGTCCATACAATCTAGCCCACCTTATTCAGAAATGGAAATTTTAAAGCAAAATAGTTGAGTGAAAAGCTGATTGGTCCTCGAGTAGAGGATCCCAATCTCAGTCTTAACACATGATCAGAGGGTGATCTGTCAAGTGTTTTACAAGTGTAAGCGATTTTAATGTAATTTATTTTGAAAACATTCATGCACACACAAGAGAGTTCAAGCGATACTCAAAAATATACAAATATATGTCACATCCTCTCTCCCCATCTGCTAGTCACCCAAGTGCTCTACCCAGAAACCATCACAGTTAGCAATTTCTCATTTCTATTCCCATTAAAATATATCTATGTGTTAATGTATACTGTTACGTCAGTAAAAGGGCTCAGGACAGACATGGGAGAAAATATTTGCAAATAATATATCTGACAAGGAACTTGTTTTAGAATATATAGGGAACACAAAACTCAACAATAAGAAGACAACTCAATTAAAAAATGAGCAAAAGTCTGAACTGACACCTCACCCAAGAAGATACATGGATGGCTAATAAGTATATGAAAAGGTGCTCAACATCATATGTCATCTGAAAATGCAAATGAAAACAATAGTGATAACAATTACACACCTATTAGCATATCCTAAATCCAAAAACTGGTGATGCCAAGTGCTGACGAGGATGTGGAACAACAGGAATCCTCATTCACTGTGGGCAGGAACACAAAACAGCACAGCCATGATGGGAGATATTCCGCAGTTTCTTCTGATGAAAATAATAAGAATAATAAGTTTTCACATATTGAGGTATATGGGGAAGCCATTCTGGTTTAAATCTGATTTGGCTGAAACTTATTTTTCCCAGAGCCATCTGACTGATGGCCCACCAAACACGCTTTGTCCACTGTTTCCAACATTTTCCTAAAGCAAAGAACGCACTCTTTAAAGAGGAGGATGTAATGTCTCCCTTTCTCCCATGCCGATACCAAAACTTCTTTGAAGATAAGCTTTTCTTCCCAGAGAACCACAGTCAAGTTAACCTGTCATGTATCTGCTAAACGGAGGCAAAACACCTCCTTGTGACTTTGGAAAAAAGCTGTATTCCGGTCATGCTTGCTGTATGTTACTTTGTTCTGAAACGGGATGTAACCATGCTATAAACCACGCTTCCCTGGGAGCTTGCTTCCCTGCTGGAGATGGTGTTTCTGGGCTAGTCCTCAGCTCAGTGAGTACCACTCTATTTTTCCTGTCTATAGATTGGTTATAGATTATTTGCCTTGACACTTATAAGGCTACACATAGACTTACCATGCAGCCTACTGATCACTCTCCTTGGTTTTTACCCAACTCATTTGCACACTTACATTTGTCCAAAAACCTGCATGCAAATATTTATAGCAGAACACCCCTTAAATGTAGGCTGCACACAGTGACTTCCTCCCCAAGACTACTGTGTGGAGAGGGACACAGAAAATAGGAGCTTCACAGGGAGAAAGCTGGGAAACACGACCTCAGCCAAGTGGTGAAGGTTATCATCAGTGATCAATCGAGTGGGTATTATACACCCTTGATATGTTGTGTTGACAATGGCACTTCACCTCTGTGGGCTTGTTCCCAAAATCCATAGCCTTGGTCAACCAAACTCAAATTGAGGGACAGTGTACAGTATAGCTGAGCAGTACTCCTCAAAAATGTCAAGATCATCAAAAACAAGGAAAGTCTGAGAAACTGTCACAGCCAGAGGAGCCTGAAGGACTTAATGTGGTGTCGTGTATAGGATCCTGGAATAGAAAAAAGAAAAAGTAATGAAATCCAAATAAAGTGTGGAGTTTAGTGATAATGTATCAATATTGCTTCATTAGCTGTGACAAATGTATGATAGTGATATAGACGTTAACAACAGGGACAACTGAGTGTGGGATACACAGGAACTCTGTACTAACCTTGCAACTTTTCTGTAAATCTCCAATTATGTATTCTACAATAAAAGAGTTTATTGTTTAAAATAGCCCTTAGAAAAGGAATAGGGAGTGGAAGAAAAACATTATCTATTTTTCAGTTTTCCAGAGTGTTGTCATCAAAGGGCTGGAGAGAGGGATTGTAGGGAGAAAAGTTGGAAGCCTCAGACGCAGGGCAGGGCTCCAGAGCTCCCTCTCCTCCAATCCCTGCCCCACCCCCGAGCCTGAGCCCAGGGCTGCTCAGAAGGCATCCTCATCCCCCATTGATGTCCAGCCTCCAGGTCAGCCACCTCTGCCTGATCAGACCACAGCCCATCCTCTCCCCTGATTGTGCAAATAGGAAAGCACAGTGGTGGCGCCCCGTGTGGCCACCGAGGTGAGAACAGAAGACCAGAGGTCCCCATTGGCCCCTTCCCTGGGGACCTCCCAGAGTCTCCCTTGGCTCCCAGCAGCAGGACAGGGCTGTGCACAAGAGGAGGAGCCCCCACTCCAGTGTAAGGTTCAGAGTCCAAATTGTTTCCCCAAATACACGCTGTCAGAGACTTTTTCCTCTCCATTGAATAACCATGGACTTTGGCCTCAGGGACGGACGAGCAATTCTCCAGGCCATAAAAGCTGGTTCCCAGGTCCAGGGTGGACCCTGCAAACATACTGGGTGCCCTCAGTCTCCTGGATGAGCCCTTGAACCCCAGAGTCCCTGTCATTTGTTCCTACTGCTGCTTCCAGCATGAAGTCTCCTCCTCCAGGGAATCAATTTTAGATTCTCCATCCCGAGGATGGTGTGGAGGACGGGGAGGAGGAGGAAGAGATCCCCAGGGTAATGGTCTAGGAAGATGGGGAGGCTCCTGAAGTGAGCAAAGGGAGGGACATTAGGAGGATGGAGGCCAACAGGAGTAGACAGGGAGGAACCAGAGAGGAAAGGGGCAGGGGAATAGGTCACCTTAGTGGACGCCTATGTGGGGGGACTGGGTTCTGTGTGGGGAGAGGCACAGGGGCCCTGGGGTCTCTATTTTCTCCTGCTGGTAATTGCACAGGTGTTGTAACTGGGCTCTATAATTGGGGCTATAATTGCTGGGTAAGCTATACTTAGGTTTGGCATTTTTCCATACTCATGGGTGCGATATAACTCAAACACACTTGGAAAGAAGGGCAGAGAAGAGGAGGGGGGAGGTGATTAAGGGGCTTCCTCTCTTCCAGAGCAAGCCCCTCCCCTCAAGCCCTGACCACCTTATGCTGGGGTCACTGAGAGAATGAAGGAACTGAGAGGAGGGAAGCGCCAGGCCTGTGACTCCCTGCCGGGGACAGCCCTGGCCCTGATTCCCGGGTTTCCAGTGTCCCACTCCCTGGATGATGACTTCACAGCTGTGTCCGAGGTTGTCGTTTTTTCACAGCCCTCAGCTACATGTACATTTTTCTTTATCTGCTAAGATAGGAGAAACTGCTGCTCCATAAAGAGTGCCCCGAGGCCAGGGACGGGGAGCTGTCCAGCTGCTGGTGGCCATGGAGACTGTGTTCCTGGAGGGCAGAGGGCAGGACATGGGGTGGAGTCTGGAGACTACAGTGGGCTACAAGGAGATCAGTGATGAGTTGGCGGGGCCCAGGCTTCCATCTAACATTTCCCTCAGAACCCGAGTGCATTCCTTCCCATTCTCTCTTTAGGAATCTTCTCCTTTAATTAAACATAAATCCCTTATGACAAGAATTAGAAAAAACAAATTCATATCAAGATTCCTATTTTCAGTAAGGAAGCAAATCACTACTACTCAGTGCAACAGGAAGTTAAGACAGGGATGGGGACGGCCCTGCCCCACCTCTCCTGGAACAAGAAAGACATCAGGGAAAGAAGAAGGTCACTGTGGGGAGGAGGTCGTGGGGGATGGGGTGGGCGAGTCTCCCCACCTCCTCTCATTATGCTAAATGGAACACAGACAGGTTCAGATGCCAGTTCCTGAGAGCGAAGATCAGGGGATGTGCAGTCCCGAAGTGGGAGTGTGAACAAATCTTGCATCAGTTGGTCCCCACAAGGCAGCTGTCTCACACCATGAAAGAAAATAATCATGAATAAATTCACGTCAGTCACATTCAGTGTTGATATTCTCAACAGCCCACTGCATGTTCAAAATGTCCCAATCAAAGAATCCTCATAACCCAGTCGTGTCCCCTCTCTCCAATTCCACTCCCACTTCACACCCTCTCGAGTCTCACCTTAGGATCTATGAGAGACACATCAGAGCCCTGGGCACTGTCACTGCCTGGGGTAGAGCAAAAGCGAGACCTGGCCAGAGCCCAAAGGAGATGAGACTAAAGGAGGAACTACGGGGTGAGTGAGCTCCCTCATGGGCTCTAGTCTACACTATCCAGAGTGTTTCAAGGATCAACCTCCTAGCTCAAACTTACTTGCAGCCTGCAAGTAACCCCCTCTTTTTTTCACCTGTGGGAAGAAAACAGGGAGAAGGCTGGGCCATGAGATGCTAGAAGAACCCCCTAGTCCTGGACCACAGGGAAGTTTCCAGAACCGTGACTGAACACCCAGGACAGGATTGGGAAAGACGAAGAAAGGAGATATGTGGGGACTGGACCGACTGCCCTCCTGGAGCTCTGTTCTCAGCCGTGACCTTCCCCTCCGACCTTCAACTGCTGGGAATCAGGTTCCCAGCACCAGAATTATCAAGGTGAAAAAATCTCTTTCATTTTCACAAGTGCTTTAATAAGAGTGTTAACAATCAGCTCCAAGTAGTGAGCACACGTGTTTGGATGGGACTTCCCATTAATGAGGCAGGGCAAACTTCTACCTGGGCTTGAAACCCCCAAATGGGACAAGAAAACTCAAATCCCCACTCCATTCCCTACCTGAGTGCTTCTTCCTCCACATCACAGCTCCAGCCGCCAGAGTGCCAGTAGCCAGAATTCGGAGGAGAACCAGGCCGACAATGAGGCCCACGGTGGGGATGGTGGACTCAGTAGGCAGCTCTGGAGAGAAAAGGGAACATGAGGGTCTTTGAGCTCAGGCTTGAGTCCTGACACTGCTGAAGGTCTCCACAAGGGCTCCTGACTTCCCTGAGAAGAGGCTCTGAGCCCACGGCTCCCTCCTTACCCTGTCTCAGGGTGACGGGCTCAGACAGCCCCTCCAGCTGCACATGGCATGTGTATCTCTGCTCCTCTCCAGAAGGCACCACCATAGCTGCCCACTTCTGGAAGGTCCTGTCCCCTGCAGGCCTGGTCTCCACAAACTCTGTGTCCTGGGTCAGGTCCTCTCAGTCACGCTGCCAGGTCAGGGTGATCTCCGCAGGGTAGAAGCCCAGGGCCCAGCACCTCAGGGTGACCTCATGGACAGATATGGGAAGGTGGGTCATGTGTCTTTGGGGGTTCTGAGGAGGAAGAATCAAAAAATTCATTCACATTTTCGTTACCTCCATGGGCCACTAAAGCACTCGTGTGACCATCCTGAGAATGGACAGGACAATTAGTTCGGAAGGAGGAAGCACATAAACCGGACACCAGCCTGGACTTGGGGATCTGGGATAATCTTTTCTTATTGGAAAGTTCTAGAATCAGGGTGAGCGTCCAAGGTAAGATGCCAGGTCTCAAAGGAGGAGAACACAGACTTCTGGTCCTGACCTGGGTGGAGGGTGAACGACTCAGAAAAGCTAGGGTCAGGCCTGCAAAGATGTTTTCAGGCCGAGAACAACCCCTGAGAAATCATGGTTCATAAGATCTCGCTGACAGGGTCAAAGGGGACCAATGATGAGCAATTTCAGGCATGGTCTCACCTTCGACCCCTGAAGAAACTGGATTCCCTAAGCGTCCTTTAGAGAACAACGGCAGGCCCTCTGTGCAAGTCACTGTCACAAAATGTGAAAACCTGAGTGTATTCCTCCCCCTTCCTGAGAGACAGCATTCTGACGGTGATCCCATTTTCCTTTTCTCTTTGTCTGACGCCCCCAACCCGAGGGGAGATCGGGAGTCCCCGCGGGCCCTCGCACCCGCGCGCTGCAGCGTCTCCTTCCCGTTCTCCAGGTGTCTGAGGAGCCACTCCACGCACGTGCCCTCCAGGTAGTTCCTTTCTTTCCCCGCCTCACCGTCCTCCTCCCACTTGCACCGGGAGATCTGAGCCGCCGTGTCCGCCGCGGTCCAGGAGCGCAGGTCCTCGTTCAGGGCGAAGTAATCGGCGCTGTCGTAGGCGAACTGACTGTACCCGCGGAGGAGGCGCCGGTCCGGCTCCAGGTCACAGCCATACATGTCCTGGTAGGTGTGAGCCCCTGACCCCGCCCCGGAAGTTAGCCTCGCCCCCGCCTACTCGCAGTAAAGGAAACCTAAATTGAAAATTAAACTCGAGAAAAGTTCCCGCCGGCTCTTCCAGGGTCGGATGGCAGGGCGGGTCCCGCAAAATAGGGATGAATTTCGGACCCGCAGACTCGGCGTGAATGACGGACTCAAAGACTCGGGGAGACCTCGGCCCGTCCGTGGGGATGGGGGGTCGGGACCTGGACCCGGGCCCGCGTCGCTCACCGGCCTCGCTCTGGTTGTAGTAGCCGCGCAGGTTGTTCAGGCTACTCGGAAATTCCGTGCGGTGTCCTTGGCGAGCCGGGTCTGCTGCTCCCAATACTCCGGCCCCTCCTGCTCCACCCACGGCGCCCGCGGCTCCATCCTTGGAATCGCGGCGTCGCTGTCGAACCGCACGAACTGCGTGTCGTCCACGTAGCCGACGGAGATGAAGCGGGGTTCCCCGCGGCCGGGCCGGGACACGGTGGTTTTGAAATATTTCATGGAGTGGGAGCCTGGGGGCGGGGAGGGGCTGAGACCCGGGACCCGGCCCAACCTGGTTCTGGCGCGGGTCCACGGGTCCGAGGTTGATGAGGCCGGGAGCGGGGAGGGGCTCGGGAGACGGAAAAGGGGCGGCAGGTCCGAGAAGGTTGGGCACTGGGGGTAAGAAGATGAGGAGACGGGGGAAGGGAGGGGTCAGGACGGGTCAGGCCGAGGTAGAGGGTCTGGGCTGGGTCCGCGGAGACGCGCCTTCCCTCGGGGCCTCTGCCACCGCCAGGCGGTCCCCTGGCTCCGCCTTCCCCAGCAAAGGCCGTTTCTTCCCGACGCCGCACTCACCCGCCCAGTCAGGGTCAGGGCCCCGAGAGCAGCAGGAGGAAGGTTGGGGGCATCATGACCCGCATCCTCGTGGTCGAGGAGGAATCTGAGCCCCTGCTGGCCAGTGTGGAATTTATAACCGGTGACAAGAGATTTTCACCTATTGAGGTATATGGGGTAACTATTCTGGTTCCAAACTGATTCGGCTTGAACTAAAAAGCCTGACTTGCGGCCTATTAAACATATGTTGTACATCTGCTTAACCATTAAAGTAAAGAATGCACTCTTTTAAGATAAGAATGCAGACTTCCCCTCCTACGCCATATTGGTAATGTCCTATAGGGAACGCCTGACATCACAGTCATATTGACCTGCTAATTTGTAACTGAATGTGAAAATATATCCTGGGTGTGTTTAATGAATGTTCTTTGTTCTAGAAAGATATAAGACTGTACTGAAAACCATGCTTCTCCTGAACTCTTCCTAAGGTCTTCCAGGTTTATAATGCTCACTCTGGCTCAAGTAAACTCACCTTATTTCTCTTATCTATGGGATAGTTATTGGTTATTTTGCGACGACACCGGGACCCCCCCACCCCGCCCCGTGACGCTGATTGGCTTCTCTAGAAACCAGACACCCAATGGGAGTGAGAACTGGGGCCGCGTCATGAGTCTCCAGGCAGGAGGACCTGACACAGGTTGTGAGAGGAAGTGAAACTCGGGAAGACAGGGACTCCCCAACACTGAGCTTCCCCGCCCCAGCCTCTGCCCTCTGGCCTGAGACCCTGAGAGCCACGCCCGGGGACCTGGGACTTTGCCCTGACCCCTCTCCTCCCGCTCCGAGGGCTCTTTGTCACACTGTCTCCCTGAGTCCTGGCCCAGGGGCGGTTTGAATCAGCGATTGTCAAGCATTTTGGTTTCAGGATATCCATACAGTCTTCAAATTAGCGAGGGCCCCGAGGGTAATTTGTTTATGTTGGTTGTATGTATCAGTATTTGCCACACTAGGAATAAAAGTTTTTAAATATTTTAATTGATTTACTTAGAATAATATTCATAATCTATAGTTTTTATGAAAAATATTCCCCAAAATAAACAAGGTAGCACAAGAGTGGGTCTTTTTACATGTTACATTTTTGCAAGTCTCTTTCTTGTCTGTCTCATGAGAAGACCACTGGATTTTCCTATTTGCTCTGCATTTAATCTGCTATTTTGGTTGAAGTATATGAAAAAAATACAGCCCCACACAAATATGTAGTGGTATTTTTAATAACCTTTTCAGATAATTGTGGATGTTCAACTGTGATACTAATATAAAATTACACGAGTGGTAGTTTCTCAATGGTTTTTTGCAAGGTGAAACCTGAGACAATATCATTGAATATTTCCTATTTTGTTACATTAACATCCACAGACCTACTTTGCATGATGAATGCCTCTTGTACTAATGTATAATTTTTAAGGTAATACATTGTTTCCCTAAGTTATTTAGATCTTCCCTTGTTGATGTGTTTTACTACAACCTATCAAAATATCACATTTATTGATATTACCACAGATCTCAACAGGAAAGTCTGTCAGTACTGGGAAGCTGTCAAGCTTACACGGTGGACACAAGTTTTTCAAAATTCTGGTTTTCTCTTGAGAGCTTCCATTTTATCAAGGCAATAAGTACTGCCAGTTGTTACCTGTCAGGTTTTTTTCTTAAAGGAAGAAGCTCCTGTTCATTTTGAAAGTGTACGCCAATTAACTAAGTCTAGATAATCATAGTTCCTGTCCTTCATTCTTTCAAGTAGAAATGATATTCCATAAAAAAGCCTGGCTCAGCTCGTGCAAATTATTTTCCTTGGGACATAGCACTTGGAAATGTAGCAGAAGGGCCTTATGTGTACTTCGCACGTCATGATGTAAGGTATTTTTAAAACGTGGATTTAAGAATAATTATTTGGTCATGATAGTAATTTTTAGTGCTTCAACCAGGACGTTTTAAAGTAAGTGGTTTTTCTTTTCATTTTGTTTTTCTGCAAGTAAGTGGAGGTGAGGATAACTACTATTGCAGTTTGGTACCACAGCCTCCATTCTTACTCAGTTTTACCTCAGTGCAAATGCCAACATAGTGAAAAGGCAAATAATGTCTAGTAATACTATGAAAAGAGTTTTGACCTCATGGCTCCCATGGAAGGGTCTCAGGGACTTCAAGGGTTCCACAGGCCACACTTTGAGAACTGCTGTTCTGAATGAACCAGGCACAGTCTCCCAACTGGTCCCACCTTTGCCTCCTCTTGATTTCCCAGAATCCCTCTCACTGAGTTTGAACTCCTTGCCTCCCCAAACTTAGCTTAGAGCATTGCCCCTAGTCTCCCCTGAATTCACCCGCTGGGTATTTGATGCCAGAGAGTGTCCTCAGTCTGGGAAGGGAGGTGCAGGGACAGGGGTTTCCCTTTGGAACTGACAAGTTTATGTGTGAAGGCACCAGACCACTGACAAACTTTTTTGGTTTTGTTACATACCAGCTTAATATGTATTCACATCTCAGATAGAAATTTGATGTATCTCTAAGAGAAATAATATTGGCCCTTTCATTTTACGTGAGTCTCATGCGTCTGGCTTGAGACCCACAAAGTATGAAGAGCAGTACTGTCCAATAGAATGTCCTGCAATGAAGGAATTGTTCTTTGTCTGTACTGTCCAATGTGGAAGCCAGTAGCTACATGGGGCTGTTGAGCACTTGAAATGTGGCTACTGTGCGGAGCAGTTGAATTTTTAATTTTATTTGCTTTAAACTTAAGTAACCATCTGTGGCTAGTAGCTACCAAAGTGGACAGCGCATATCTAGGGTGTTCTTAGTTTTCAGTCTCCTCCCCTAAAAAAGATACTGTGTGATTCACAGTTTGATGTATATTAAAATTATCTTCATGTGGGGGTCATGGCTTTGTCCATGTGGGTCTTAGACATATCCTTAAAATACAGCATGCCCAAGAAGTTGAATTAACATGTATTTTAACAACTAGAGTGTACAGACATTAACCCAAACATGATTATTACCTTAAGGCCATAAGTGTTCAAAAATGCCCATCAGTGGAGCTAATCCTTATGTATATTACACTGGGGCTCTTGGTGTTGTTTTCATTAACCTGGTCAACATAAGTAGGGACATAAGTCTTCGCTTAGCCTAAGAGGAAGCATTTACTGAACACAATATATATCAATTACCTTGTAGGCCCTGTGGATCCACTTGTAAAATTATAGAGCAGAAGATGTAAACCTTAGAATGCCACCACCTTAGAATTCTCTACCTATTGCTCCTTCCCATACTTTCAGCCCAAATTCAAGCAATTCTATTTCCCTTCACCCTGGTACCCCTCTCCTAGATGAAAATATACGTGAAAGTTTTATAGCTGTGGAGTGAAGAATTCTCTAAGCATGACCCAAAGATGAAAAAGCATAAAGAAAACATAAAACTTCTCTATGTCAACCACACACTCACAAAGATAAATACACATGCCAGTAATCAAACTCAGAGACACACAAAAAATTGTGACAGACAAAAGGATAAAAACATGGCCAATGTTCTTCAACCAGAGACCACCAGGAGCACTCCTGTGGGCAAACAAGTTGGGTTTATTACTTGTTGCTGCGAGGGAGAATGCACACCACTGGGGACCACAGGGCATCTGAGTCTGAAGGTGTAAGAACACATACAGGATTTGGGCTTTGGTTGGGTGAATTAGCGGAGGGTCTATGGAAGCAGGGGCTCACTCTAGATTGGGTGTTGTCAGGAAGTGGGGGCAATTCTATGATTGGGCATCTCAATAAATCTTATCTGTAGACGTGGCCGACTAGAGCAAGAAGAAAGCTGTAATTGGAGCTCATATGAGCCAGCAGAGGGATATGTTTGGTATTTTGTGAGTTTCACAGTGCCTTGTTTTGCTTAGACAACGTGATGTAGTGATCTTGTTTTCTCTCACTTTTTCACATTCTCAGAGTGTCCTTGTCTGGTGTTGATGTTCTTTGAGATGACTTATGTCCAACAGGAGAATAACATGCCAAGAGGTGAGCACCAGGCCAGCTTTTGACCACACTGAGGCCTCGCTGTAAGTGTCAGACCAGTTCCCAATATTGGGGCTGCTTTCTCTTCTTTCTAAATTCAATATTTTAAAATAACTACAACTCAATCAAAAAATAAAGAATATTATAAAACAATTTGGAAAAGCAGAAATGACAATGTCAAATAAATGTATTAGTAATAAATGTAAACAAAAATGAGAATGTGGAATAAAAATGGGAATTAAAACCAAAAGTCTATCAGCTTGGCAAAGATGAAGGTAAGTCATGAGAGTATCAACCAGAGGGGAGGGAAAATATATGTCATAAAGATTAATAGACTGGAAAACACACAAAATCTTTAGAGAGAGCTTTTGAAAAATATCTCAACAATTTAAATGTGCTTAAATTTTTTTTATTTTTATTTTTTGTGAGGAAGATTGTTGCTGAGCTAACATCTATGCCAATCTTCCTCTATTTTATGTGGGATGCTGCCACAGCATGGCTTGACGAGTGGTGCCAGGTCCATGCCTGGGACCTGGGCCTGCAAGCCCCAGGTCCCTGAAGTAGAGCACGCGAACTTAACCACTATGCCACTGGGCTGGCCCCTAAATGTGTGTACATTTTGACACAGAAAATTCTCTTTTAGGAATTTATCCTAAGAAGATAATCACACGTGTTCTTAAGTCATCCTCCCACTAAGTAGTTCAGATGGAAAAGTCATGGCAAGCTGGAGAAAAGACCTACGAGAAAATCGGTCTATCAATCAAGGGATTCCGACATGTTAATAAAACCACTTTCAGAAATAATGGAGGGTAGGAAATGATAAAAAAATTTCAAGAAAATTTCTTGGAGTTTAGAGACAAAAATTTACATTTCGAATGGCTTAAGTTCTTACTACAGTAGATGAAAACAGACCCACACCATGACAATCACAGTGAAGTTTCAGTAAGATGATGGAAAAGAAGAGACCTTGAAATCTTGAAGAGGCAACAAACACAGGCCTGGAGGCTAGAAGACATTGCAGCAATGCCTTCCAAATCCCGAGGGAAAAATATTCCAACACGGAGTTCTATATCAAGTCAAGATGTGAGTAAGGGCTAAGGCAGCCTAAAGACATTTTGGATGTTTAGAGTTTCAATGTTTTATTTTCCATGTTCCTTTCCTCAGGATATTACTGGGCAAAGTGGGGAACAAGGATGGACAAAACCAAAAATGGGGAAAAATGGGATCTAGGCAACAGGCGAGCCAGAACAAGAGAGAGTCAAAGGTTCCCAGGATGAAGTGAAGGAGATCGAAGATGTCAGCCCTGCTTCGGGTGTGCAGGAAACCAGTCCACGTGGGGCAGGACTGAGGGCTGTGGGACAGGTGTCTGTGAAGAGTTGAAGCTGGTAGCATACCAGATTTGCTCAAATATGTTCATGAACATTTAGATCCTGGGGAGAGTAGTGGAATCATTTAAACCAAGCAAATGAAGAAACAAGGTATTTACTAACTCCAGGGTACATAAAAAGTTGGTTCAAGAAGGGAAAAGTAATCATAGTCTACTAAAAGCTCAGGTGTGACTAACTTTTACATGGTCATAATAATGCAGACGTGCACATTGAGCTTATCAAAATTGTGAAGTAATTACATTGGGAGGATAGGAGTGTGTGAAAGAAGAGCCAATTCACTAAAGATGATGCATAAAACTGAAAAACCAAAGAAAGAGTATTATAAGTATTCTATTTAGAGGCAGAGAAGTAACAGTTAGAGAAGCGGCTAAAAGAACTAAAACCAGTTGTCTCTGAGACTCGGGAAATGTGGCCGAGGGGGCGGGGAACTTCTATCTTCCTAAAAAGCCTTGTAGAGGTATTGGATCTTTTAAACTATATGCAAATGCATATTTGCTAAAAATAAAAAGACAACATGGTAGGTGAAAGAATGGACTTAAGAATTATCATATAAGGAGTGTCGTAGAAATGGAGCAATAGGGGTCGACCCCATGGCTGAGTGGTTAATTTCGTGCACTCTGCTTTGGTGGCCAAGGGTTTCACCGGCTGGGATCTTGTGTGTGGATGTAGCATGGCTCATCAAGCCGTGCTGAGGCGGTGTCCCACATAGCAGAACCAGAAGGACCTACAGCTAGAATATACAACTATGTACTGGAGGGCTTTGGGGAAAAGGAAAAAAAAAAGGAGGAACATTGGCAACAGAGGTTAATTCAGGGCCAATCTTTGGGAAAAAAAAAGGAAAAGAAAAGAAATGGAGCAATAGTTGGAAGGAGATGTGGGATTGAGTGGTGGATTTTTATGAAAGGATTTTGTTTTGATTTATTTAGTTTCTTTCTTTCTTTTCTTTTAAAATAGGAGCTATTACAGCATGTCTGTATGCAGGAATGAATGAGCCAGTAGAGAGCAGGAAGTTAATGATGCAGGGGAGGGAGGGGACGTGATCCTGTACCCAAGCTGAGAGGTGGCCTTAGACAGGAGCAGGACCATCCATCATCACTGCTGAGAAGGCAGAGGATACAGGTACAGATGTGGGGTGTGGGGGGATGATGGTGCAGTTCTCACCTAGTCCTTCTTTTCTCTGAGTGAAAAAAGAAATAAGCTCATCGCCTGAGAGTGGGAAGTGGAGAGGGAGGTGGGGCATTGAGGAGGGAGGAGAAAGTGAGAAATGGTCCCCTCAGGAGGTGTGAGAGTGAACTGCCTCTGGAGATGGCATCTGGAGAGAGCAGGGCTTGGGCCCACTGTGCTCTGTGCTCATCAACTTAGAGAGAGAGTTCCAGCCCTGGGGCAGCAGCAGGAGGATACATAATAGTCTAGGAGACACTGCAACAAAATATCTCCAAGTGTGAGGATTACAGTTATTTTTACTTTGTCATGTATAACTTTTAACATTTTATAATCTTTCTATAGTGAATATACATTATAACATATATAGTACATTGTACGTATACATCATAATCAGAATATAAAAGCTTCGTTTAAATTTTAAAAGGGAGACAGATGGGTAGGAAAGTCCAGAGCTCGGGGCTCAGAGCTGGAAGTGCTGGGCTCCGTGTCTGGGCAATGAGCTCACAGAGCCTTTTCTCCGCTCTCAGGACGCTGTTCTCTGTGGAGGCCAAGCAGATCTTTCCCTTCTTTTTGGGGTGTGGTCATTTATTAGTAACTTGTCAGCTCTGATGCTTTTAAGAAGATGCTTTTTGTGGTTTGTGTGGCATTTTTAGCTATTTTCAGTGGGAGGATTTATCCATATAATCTAGCCCACCCTTTCAGAACTGGAAATTCTAAGGCAAAATAGTTGAGTGAAAAGGTAATTGGTCCTCAAGTAGAGGATCAGAATCTGAATCTTAAATCACGATCTGAGGGTGATCTGTCAAGAGTTTTACAAGTGTAAGGGAATTTAATATAATTTATTTTTGAAAACTTTATTCATGGACACACAAGAGAATTCAAATAAGCCTCAAGAATATACAAAAATAAATGAGTCATGTCACCCATGTCCTGAACCCAGAAGCCATCGCAGTTAGCAATTCCTCATTTCTATTCCCAGAAGAATTTATCTATGTGTTAATGTATACTGTTATGTCAATAAAAGGGCTCAGGCCACAGACTGGGAGAAAATATTTGCAAATCACATATCTGATAAGGGATTTATTTTAAAATATATTTAGAACTCTTAAAACTCAGTAATAAGAAGACAAATATTCAATTAAAAATGAGCGAAATCCTGAACAGACACCTGAAAAAGAAGATTTATGGTTGGTTAATAAGCATATGAAAAGATGCTCAACTTCATATGTCATTAGGGAATTGCAAAAGAAAATAACAGTGATATCCCAGTAATCACCTATTAGAATGGCCTAAATCCATAAGCTGGTGATGCCAAATACTGCCCAGGACATGGAGCGGCAAGAACCCTCATTCATCGTGGGCAAGAATACAAAATAGCACAGCCACTATGGAAGACATTCAGCAGTTTCTTGTAAAGCTAAATGTAGACTGACCATACAACCTACCGATCATTCTCCTAGGTGTTTACCCAGAGTCATTTGAAAACTTACATTTGCACCAAAACGTGCATGTAAATGTTTAAAGCAGAACACCCCTTAAGTGTGGGCTGCACATAGTGACTTCCTTCCAAAGACCACTGTGTGGAAAAGGATGAAGAAAAAAAGGAACTTCACAGGGAGAAAGCTGGGAAATACGACCTCAGCCAAGTGGTGAAGGTTAGCATCATCAGTGATCCATCAAGTGGGTATTATATATGCTTGATAAGTTGTGTTGAGAATGGCACTTCACCCCTGTGGGCTTGTTCCCAAAAACCCATAGCCCCAGTCAACCAAACTCAAGTTGAGAGACAGTCTGCAATATAGCTGAGCAGTACTCCTCAAAACTGTCAAGGTCATCAAAAACAAGGAAAGTCCGAGAAACTGTCACAGCCACAGGAACCTAAAGGAGACGTGATTGGGACTTAACCTAATGTGGTATCATAGGGTGACCCTGGAATAGAAAAGAGAAAACTAATGAAATCCAAAAAGAGTCTGCAGTTTAGTAATAATGTATCAATATTGCTTCATTAGTTGTGACAAATATATGATCATGACATAGATGTTAATATCAAGGGAACTGAGTGTGGTATATACAGGAATTCTGTACTAACTTTGCAACTTTTTTGTAAGTCTCAAACTCGTATTCTAAAATAAAAGAGATTGTTTTTAAAAATAGCCCTCAGAAAAGGAATAGGGAGTGGAAGAAAAACATGATCTATTTTTCAGTTTTCCAGGGTGTTATCACCAAGGGGCTGGAGAGAGTGGTTGTGGGAGAAAAGATGGAAGCCTTAGACACAGGGCAGGGCTCCAGAGATCCCCTCTCATCCAATCCATGCTCCACCCCCGAGCCTGAGCCCAGGGCTGCTCAGAGGCATCCTCATCCCCCATTGATTTCCAGCCTCCAGGTCAGCCACTTCTGTCTGACTCAGACCACAGCCCATCCTCTGCCCTCACTGTGGGAATAAGAGAGAGCAGAGTGGTGGTGCCCCTGAGTGGCTACAGGACTGAAGATGGAAGACCAAAGCTCCCCTTTGGCCTTTCCCCCAGGACCTCCGCAGTGTCTCCCTGGGCTCCCAGCAGCAGGACAGGGCTGTGCACACAAGAGGGAGCCCCCATCCAGCGTCAGGATCAGAGTCTGAATTGTTTCCCAAAATACATGCAGACATAGACGTTTTCCTCCCCATTGAATGACAATGGACTGTGGCCTCACGGAGGAACAATTCTTCAGTCCATAACAGCTGGTTCCCAGGTCTGGAGTGGACCCTACAAACATACTGGATGTCCTCAGTCTTCTGGATGAGACCTTGAACCCCAGAGTCCCTGTCACTTGTTCCTGCTGCTGCTTCTATGGCTGAAGGCTCCTCCTCCAGGGAATCAATTCTGATTTCTCCATTCCCAGGATGGGTAGAAAGGGGGAAGAGGAGAGAGAGATCCCCAGGATAATGGCCTAGGAAGATGGGGAAGTTCCTTGAGGAGTGAGGAGCGGGAGGGGCATTAGGCGAATGGAGGCCAACAGCAGTGGAGGGGGAGGAACCCGAGAGGATGGGGCAGGGGAAGGGGTCAGCTTAGTGGACACCTGTGGAAGGAGGGTGGGTTCTGTGTGGGGAGAGGCACAGGGGCTCCTGTCTTGGGCACTGAGGGCTCTGTTTTCACCTGGGTGATAATTATACAGCTATTAGCTCCATAACTGACTGGTAAACTATAATTAGGTTTAGGCATTTTTTCTTACTTACTGGTGTGGTCTAACTCAAACACGCATGGAAGAAAGAGACAAGAAAAGGAGAAGCGAGGTGATTAAGGGGCTTTCCCTTTTCCAGAGCAAGACCTTCCCCTCTACTCCCGACCCCCTTATGCTGGGGTAACAGGGAGAATCAAGGAACTGAGAGCAGAGGAGAGCAAGGCCTGTGCCTCCGTGGAAGGGACAGCCCTGGCAGTGATGCCAGGGTTTCCAGAGTCCCACTCCCTGAGCCATGACTTCACAGCTGGATCCAGGTCCATCCCCATTTCACGGCCCTCAGCTACCTGGACACCTTCCCTTTATTTGCTAAGACAGCAAGAGTCACTGCCCCAAAAAGAGCTGCCCTGGGATCCTGGTCAGGGAGCTGTCCAGCTGCTTGTGGCCACGGAGACTGAATTCCTGGAGCACAGAGCACAGGACGTAGAGTGAAGCCTGGAGACTACAGTGGGCTGCAAGGAGATTGACGACGAGTCAGGGCCCAGGCTTCTGCCTAACATTCCCCTCAGAACCCGCATGTGTCCCTTTCCTTTCCCCAGCCTCCAGGACCCACACATCCAAACACCATACCCAGGGATGCCAACGGGGGATCGCTCGCCGGATATCAGACCATTCACCATCTTGGAGCCTGGAGGGCAGCCCTACCCTCTTCCTCAGCCCTGAACCCCGGCATCCGGCTTCTTCTTCCCCTTGGTGGACGTAAGCAGACACTGACTTGCTGACTGGGTCCCTTGGGCCTTGCTGCCTGCCACCTCCAAGCCTGAAATTGAAGGTCCTACAGTTCTGGACCCAAATCTAATTTCTGGGCCTGCCGAATGACCTAGGACTTTGGGGGTCACAGGTCAGGGGAGGGCTCCCAGGGACCCGCAGGCTGCAGGTGAGCCACGCCTTCCAGCTGCACAGAATCAGTGGATTTTGGATAAAAGACTGGGCCCTGGAGGACTTCACCACCTAAGAATCCTGCTAGCTATCCACGGTGCCCTCGGAGTGCAGGGGTCTGCGGAGGCAGCTGGTGTCTGGCTTAGTCCGTGGCCTTGTGCTTTTGGCTGCATGAGAAGTGCTGAGGGGCTCTTTGTGGCCTTCTGTCTGCTTGGCTCCCGGCCTGGGATGAGCTAGTGAGCAGCTCCTCCCCCTCCAAACAGAAAGAGACACCCCCTCCCCCAATCACTTCCCAGGGACCCACTTTCCTGTCTGTGTCAGTCTCAGCTTTGAGGAGATCTGGTCCCTACGCTTCTTCATTCATGAACAAATACTTACTGAGCATCTGCTCTGTGCCAGCCACTACTCTAGGTCCTGTGGGATGTATCACACCAACTCAGGCAAAACCCTGCCCTCATGGAGCTTATGTGCTGAGAACAGGGCAGGGAAGATGAGGGAGCTGGTTGTAAGTTTAAATATTATCCTCAGGGGAGGCTTTCCTTGGAGGTGACATTTGAGCTAAGTCCTGAAGGAGGTGAGGGAGTGAACCCTGTGGTTATAGGGAGGAAGCGTGTTCTAGATCACCCTCTGCACAGGCCTGGGGCTCTACTGGGGAAGCACTGAGGCTCCAGCAGGAATGGGAGTGGGCAGACTGCAGGAAGGACTTCCTGTGAGGAATTGTGGGGATCTGGGTTTGTGTATCTCATGATCTATTCCCTTGTCTCTGGGGATTCATGAAATCCTGGAGACTGGAGGAGGATGAAGGGCTCATGAGTGGAGGAAAGTTGGGAGAGGAGGGAGGAAGCTGAGGTCGGGTCCTACCCCAGCTCTGTCTCTGTGCTCACTCTCTCCTGCATCCAGTGTGAGGGGTGATTTTGATGTGGTCAGCAAATCCTAGGATAGCTGGATCTGGAGTAAATTCACCACATGGCAGGACATAAAATTAAGGAATTTTCAACTCCTGGAGGCTCAAAACAATTTCAAGAAAAGTAAAGTATGAGAAAAAGAATGTAAAATATTTCATCAGTAATCTTTTTATTGGTTATGTGCTTAATTTTTAATATTTTGATTGCTTTGAGTTAAATAAAATATTAACATTATTTTCACCCATAACTTTTTACTTTTTTAAATGTGGCTATTAAAAAATTTAAGGTTACATTTGTGGCTCAAATTTGTGGTTCCAATGATACTCTTATTGGATAGCACTGTTTTAGAAGCTTAATAATTTGAGATGTTATGTTTAGGTCTATGCTTCATTTCAAGTTAGTTTTTGTATGTAATGTTCATTCTTTTCCTTGTGGTTATTTGTTCCAACATCATTTGTGGAAAAGACTATCCTTTCTCCATTGAATTATCTTGACTCCTTTTCATGAACATATATGTATAGTTCTTTTTATACACTCCTTTTTTTTTTGTTGAGGAAGATTAGCCCTGAGCTAACTGCTGCCAATCCTCCTCTTTTCGCTGAGGAAGCCTGGCCCTGAGCGAACATCCATGCCCATCTTCCTCTACTTTATATGTGGGACGCCTATCACAGCATGGCTTTTGACAAGTGGTGCCAGGTCCACACCTGGGATCCAAACCGAAGAACCCTGGGCCGCCGAGAAGCAGAATATTCGAACTTAACCGCTGCGCCACCGGGCCAGCCCAATACACTCTTGATTCTATTCCGTTGATCTAGACTATCCTCATGCCAACATCACTTTATTTTGATTACTGGAGCCTGTAGTCAGTCTTGAAATCAAGTCATGTGCATCCTCCAAGTTTCTTCTTCTTTTCAAAAAATTATTTTGACTAGTCAAAGTCCTTTGCATTTGCATATAAATTGTAGAATAAACAATTTCTTTTTAAAAAACCATTTGGAATTTTGATTTGCATGTAGGGTTGAGGATTGAATTGCATTTAGTCTATAGATCAATTTTGGGAGGATTGATGACAACTATATGGAGTATTCCAATCCTTGAATATGGTATTTCTCTCTGTTTATTCAGTGTTTCTTTACTTTCTCTCAGTGGTGCTATGTAGATTTCAGTGTACAGATCTTGCACACTTTCTTCAAGTTGACACCTAAATATTTTATTTTGATGCTGTTATAAATGAAATTTAGAATTTTTCATTTTCCAAATTTTACATTGCTGGTACCTAGGAATACAATCGGCCTTGTATCCTGAGGTCTTACTAGATTCACCTATTAGTTTTAGAAGCTTTCTTGCCTTAGGAATTTGTGTATACACGGTCATGTCAGCTGCATATTAAAGCTCTACTTCTTCTTTATAATTCACATCCTTTTATTTCTTTTTCTTGTGTTAATACTCTGGCTAGGACCTCTAGAACAGTGTGTAATAGAAACGGTGAAAGTCAACATCCTTGCCTTGTTCCATATCTTGAGTAGAAGGTATTCAGTTTCACCATAAAGTATGATGTCAGCTGTAGGTTTTCAAAGATGCCATTGATCAAATCAAAGAAGTGGCCTTTTATTCCTAGTCTGATGAGAGATTTTATCATGAATGGGTGTTGAATTTTTAAAATGCTTTTTCTGCATGGAGATGATCCTATGGTCATTGTTCTTTATTCTATTAATATGATACATTAGATTGATGTCTACGTATTCATCTAGACTTGCATTCTGAGTTAAAACTTACTGGGTCATAATGTGTTGGATTCAATTTGCTGATATTTACTTAAGGATTCATGAGAGACGTTGGTCTGAAGTTACCTTTTGATGTCTTTGTTTGGTTTTGGTATCAGCGTAATATTAGCCTCATAAAATGATTTGGAAAGTGTTCCTTCCTCCTTTATTTTTTATAAGAGTTTGTGTAGGACTGGTGTTAATACTTAAATGTTTGATGGAATTCACCAGTGACACCATCTGAGCCTGGATTTTTCTTTGTAGAATAGTTTTAAATTATGATTTTAATTTCTTTAACTCATCCTTTCCTATTTCTTCTCAATTCAGTTTGGTAATTTGTGTCTTTAAAGGAATTTGTCCATTTAATATCACTTATCAAATCTATTTGCTTCAGTTGTTCAGAATAGTCTTTTATTAGCCATTAATGTTATAAATTTGCCTCTAAACACTGCTATTCCTGCATCCTACCAATTTTGATTACATTTTCATTCAATTAAAAAGAATTCTAATTTCCCTTGTGATTTCATGATAACCTATGGGTTTGAAGTACCTTGATTAATTTCCAAATATTTGGGGATTTTCCAGATATCTTCATGTTATGGATTTCTAATTTAATGTCACTGTGATCGGAGAGTGTACTCTGTAATTTCAATCTCTTTAAATTTAGTGAGGCTTGTTTTAGGCCCAGAATATGGTCTATTTTTGTGAATGTTCCATGTACACTTGAAAAAAAGTCTATTCTATTCTTGCTGGATGTGGTAGTCAATACATATGAATTAGTCAAGGTGGCTCATAATATGGTTTAAGTCCTCTATGTTCATACTTATTTTTTGTTTACTTGTTCTAGTAATGAGATAGGAGTATTGATCTATAAATAAAATTGTTAATTTATCTATTTCTTTTTCAGTTCTTTATGCTTAATCTATTGTGGAGCTCTATAGTTAGATATTTATACATGTATTACTTTTGTCTTCTTGTGATACTGACCTGTTATCATTGTAAAAAGTCCTTTGTCTCTAGCAATACTCCTTCTCTTAGAGTCTACTTTGCTTTGTAGTAATACAGACATTCCAATTTTCTTACGCTTTCTATTTACATGGTCTATTCTTCCATCCTTTAACTTTTAACTTATTTTTGGTTTGTATTTTAATTTTTTCCATTACATAGAGCATATAGTCTGTCTTGATATTTATCCAGCCTGATAATCTCAGCCTTTAGATTGGAATTATAGTCAATTTATATTTAATATGATTGTTGATATGGTAGGATTTGGGTCTATCATTTTGCTATTTGTTTTTGAGTGGTCTCATCTCTTTTTCATTCCTGGGCCTCCTTTCCTACCTTCCTTTGTTTCAAGCAAGTACTTTTTGTTTATGATTTTATGTCTTCTAGTGGCTTTTGAGCTATACTTCCATTATTTTTCAATTGTTGTAAGAAGTGAAACCTGTGTTTTCAACTTTCCACTATCTGCTTAAGATAACATTGAACTACAGTGAATAAAATAGAGGAAACTTGCAGCAATATAGTTCCATTTAACCACTTTTATGCTGTTATTGTCATATATATTACATCAATGTACAAGCCCAATTATACAGTGTAATACATTTTTTATTTAAAAGTCATGTCTTTTAAAGAAATTAAGAAAAAGATAGATAAACAGAACATTATGTATATTTCTGTTATTCGTTGCTCCTTTCTGTGTGTATCTTCTGTATGCCACTTCACCCTCCTATGGTTTCTGTGTGTGTGTCATATCTTTTTCCATCAATTTACTTTCAACTTGTGTCTTTCTATTGAAAGTGCATCTGTTGTAAGCAGCATATAGTTGGGTGTTGTTTCTTAACCTATTCTCACAAGTTCTGCTCTTTAACTGGAATAGTGATCAATGAAGCTGTTGATATGATAGATTCTATGTCTATCATGATATTTTCTTTTTTTTTGGTTCTTTTGTTCCTCCCTTACTCTCTGATGACTTCTCATCAGAAAACATAGAACTAAAAGAAAGTGGAACAAATACTTTAATGACCTGAAAGAAAAATATTGTCAATCCAGAATTCTACATCTGGCAAAAATGTCCTTCAAGAATGAAGGCAAAATAAGGAGATTTTCAAATAAAAGAAAATTACAAGAAATTGTCACTAACAGACCTGCACTATAGGAAATGGCAAAAGAAGTTCTTCAGGCTGAAGTCAAATGATGCCAGATGGAAACTCAGACCCAGAAAAGATAAAGAGCATAAAAAATGGCAAATATCTGGCTAAATGTGAAAGGCCATCTTGTCTTTTTTAAGGCCCTTTTCATGTTACTTTTAAGCATATAACTGAAATTAAAATTATAACATTTTCTTGTGGGGATTGTAACCTACGCAGGTGTATTACATATATCACCTATAACATAAAAGATGAGCATGATATAGAGGCCTAAATGGTTGCAAGATCTGTATATTTCTGTGAAATAGTACATTAGTAACTGGAAGTATATTGTAATCCCTAGGACAACCACTATAAAAATAAAAAAATACCAAAAAGCTAATAAAAGAATTAAAATTGAATTCTAAAAACAATGTGAATAATTTAAAAAATCATTTTTATTCTGAAGGACATTTCAGTGGATATAGAATTCTTGTTTGGCCCCATTTTTTTGATCTTGACTTTGAATATATTGCTCCAATTTCTTCTGGTCTCCCTTGTTTCTAGTGAGAAACCAGTCATTCATCGCATTATTGTTCCTCTGTACATTAGTCATCTATTGGCTTGTAAAATATTACTCCAAAATTTAGCAGCTTAAAACGAGGATTTATTATCTCACATGTTTCCAGTGGGTGAGGGAAGAAGGAGTGGCTTAGCTTGGTGGTTCCAGCTGTGGGTCTCTCGTAAGGCTGCAATCAAGATGTCAAACCAGAACTGAAAAGTTTGATTAGCATGGAAGGATCCACTTCAAATCTCATTCATGTGGTTGTTGGCAGAAGCCTCAGCTCCTTGCCATGTGGGTGTCTCCTTAGCTGAGTGTCCACACAACATGGCAGGTGACTTTCTTAGAATAACGATTCAAGAGACAGTAGACCAAACAGGAAATCACAGTGCTTTTAAAGACCCAGTCTCTGAAGTTGCACACCATCACTTCTGCTCTATTATATTCCTTAAGAGTGAGCCAGTAAATCCAGCTCACACTCATGGGGAGGGGAATTAGTCTCTGGAGTATCAGAGAGTTTGTGGAGATTTGAAAACCACCACAGTCCATCTTCTGGCCACTAATTATTTACATTCCTCTGTCAAAGAAATAAAAATTATTATGATACCTTTTAAAGAATAGTAAGGAAGACTTTATTCAAAGGACCGCTACACTAGAGGTTTTTCAGTAGTTGAGAGAGATTGGACTCAACCACTAATACAACAAGGAAAAACGACTATATATATCCAAGGGCTAGAGTGTCAGTTGATAGAAAGCTCCTGAGTGGATAGGGTGATTCTGCTAAACTGTCCTAATAGGATCTTACTGAAGGCAGGCCAGAGCAATCTAATATTACATGAGGCATAGTGGGGGATGAGGAATTTGACCAGATATCTAGGATAAGGGATTCTTGCTAAACCAACTTGATAGGCTTTCTACCAAAACTTGGTGAAGCAAAGATGGATATTGAGGCACACAAGTCAAGGTCTAGTAAAACAGAGGGCTCAGATGAGTCTAACTAAAGTTTATTCAAAGAGTGAATCTTTGTCACTTTCCGCATGCAAAATAAAGTGCTTTCTGCACAAGGACTCCAAAATCTCATTCCATTACAGAATCAGTGAAAAGTCCAGAATCTTATCATCTACATCAGGTCCAGGTGAAGATGATGCTCGCTGAGTGTATTTATGTAAGTGAAGCTCTTCACATAGAGTTCCTCATGGACTGAAGACCTGTGACCTAGAGAGACGAGTTACCTGCCTCCCTCCCACAACAGACCTACTATGCAGCTATGGGACAGATGGAAGGATAAGCACTTAAAAATGGGGGAAATGAGAGGCACAAAGGAGTCACTGATCCATAGCAATGTTCACATCCAGCCAGGCAAATGTCAGAGGTTCCTTGTTAGGACATGGCTTCTTCCAAGCAAATGACCTGAGAGAGGGAGAGAGAGAAGAAGAGAGAGCAGAAAACTACGGTCCCTTTTATGAGCTAACCTCTGAAGTCACACAGCATCACTTCCACTTCATTCTGTTCTTTAGAAGTGAGTCACTGAGTCTAGTTCACACTCGAGAGGAGGGGAGTTAGTTCTACCTTTAGAAGGAAGGAATATTAAAGAATTTGTAAATACTTTAAAACCACTACATCCTGTATGTAAGGTTCATTATCTCTTGATGCTTTCAAGACTTTTTCTTGTTTTTGATTTTCATTAGTTTGACTTTGGTGAGCCTGGGTGTGGCCTTCTTTGTAGTTCTCTCTTTTGGTGTCTGTTGAGCTTCTTGGCTCTATAAGCTAAAGTTTTTTCTGAATTTGGAGAAATTTTAAACATGATTTCTTTGAATATTTTTTCTGGTCTTTTTTCTTCTTGTTGTCGTTTTTGAATTCTGATCATTTATTTGCCTTATTTTATATTCTCCCATGGGTTTTGAGGTTTTATTTGTTTTTCTTCAATCCATTTTCTTTGTGTTCTTTTGGATTGGGTAATTTCTATGGATTTATATTCATCCTCACAGATTCTTTATTCTGCCTTCTCAGACCTTCTGTTGAATTCATCCACTAAATTTTTATTTCATTTTTTTCTTTTAGTTCTGGAATTTTTATTTGATACTTTTTATACTTTCCATTTCTTTGTTCAGCTTTACTATCTGTTCACTCTTTAATATGAATATTTCCTTTAATCCCTTAAACCATTTTTCATTTGGTTCTTTAAATGTGTTTCTATAGCTGTATGGATGTCTGTAGGTGCTAAATCCAACCTCTGGGAACACTGGGAATACATTTCTCTTGACTTTCTCGTTATAGTCACACATTTCTCTTTCTTTGCATGTCCAGTAATATTTAAGTTAAAAGTGGACATCAAGGGGCTGGCCCCATGGCCAAGTGGCTGGGTTCGTGTGCTCTGCTTCAGTGGCCCGGGGTTCCGCTGGTTAAGATCCTAGGCGCGGACATGGCACTGCTCATCGGGTCATGTTGAGGCGGCATCCCATATGGCACAGCCGGATGCACTCACAGCTGTAATATACAACTATGTACTGGGGGACCTTTGAGGAGAAGAAGGGAAAAAAAAAGATTGGCAACAGATGCGAGCGCAGGTGCCAATCTTTAACAAAAAAGTGGACATCAAAGATATTATGTTTTAGCAAATCTGGAATCTATTTATTTTTCCGAGGATTGCTTCTTTTCCTAGAAGGTAGTTAATTTGCCTGGACCACACTGTGAAATCTCAACCCCTGCAGTTTACAACAGTTGATGTCTCTTCTCCTTTTTCCAGTATCCTGTTGTGCATTTTTATTATGGATCTTGAAAGATTTCCTGCCTTTGTGTTTTTGTGGTCAACCAAGGATTTGGGAATTTATATTCACATTTTGACACTCACTTTTCTGTGGTTGCTTTGTTTTTTAATATTTCCCCTAAATTTCCAAATGCACTGCCGGCCCCACACTCTCACCTTTGATTTCTTAATCCAGTAAGGTTTTTGGTTTCTGCTGCCTGAGTTTGTGCTGATTGGGGAATCATCCAAGGTGCAGACTGCAGATTTTCCCAGGATCAGCCTTTCTGTCACGGTTAGACCTCCCTCTGGGTTCTCCCTGATTTTCAGCAGTTTCTCTTGAGTCTCCCACACCTATCCATAGTGTGGGGTCAACCAGGGATTTTGATGGAGCTTGTATTCACGTTTATCTCAATCCTTCTGCTGCTCTCTCACTTTCAAATTTTCACCTTTAAATTTCCAGCCACTCTGCACTCTGAATTCTATCATCGGACCCCCTTGAGCCACTGGGGCCCCTGCAGGGGGATTGGAAGCACCCACAGGTCTGAAAGCCGTGAACTTGCAGTTCTTACCCATTATCGTAGGAGTAATTCAAGATAAAAATTCTTCTCCCATTTCTGCCTTCCTTTGTTTATTTTTCAGTGGCGTCAAACATTTGTTTTTAATATTTTTGACCAGTTTTCATAATTGTCTTCTGTGGGAAGACTTGCCCAACCCCCTCATACGGCTATTACCTGAAGTCCCATCTGAAAGAGGATTTTGTGGAGAAAAGATCGCAGCCCATGATTTGATCTTGTGAGACTAATATAGACCCAGGCACCAGAGATTCCCTAGTCACTTTTCTCCAATGAAATTATGATTAGAGCTGGGGTCTGGGCACACAAACTCCTCAGGGGAATCATTGACTCTATGCAACCCACAACGACACAGAGGGACCCCCTCCCTCAAACTGATTGCTTCTCTAGTGTTGGAGACAACATTATATACCTGAGAATTTTCCTATATTTTCTGAAACAAGTCACCAAAAATACAGCTAAAGGAAAAAAGGGATAAATCTACATTAAATGTATGCAATGTTTTGGCTGATTGGCATACCGTATGTTTATCCATTCAATTATATAATATGTTCCCATCAATACCCACAATTTAGGATTTCATAATTAGAGAAATCTAAAGAGTCTGTAGCGTTCTCTGAATTGCTTTGGCTGCAGGTCGTTTTGCACAGCGTCACTGAGACACCTGCTGCCACACTCTCCTTGTCAGAAGTTGTTTGTGACCTTGATCATTTTACCACTTTCAAGATCACCTATGTCCTTTGACAGCATATTGAAAGGCAGGGGATTTCTTCTGAATTTTCTGTTTGGTTAAAGTTTCTCATTTTATTTTCTCTAATTTCATGTACATCTTGCAGTAATAAGATTAATACTCACAGCAAACACTGGTACAGCACTTACTATGTGCCGGCCACCTTTCCAAGTGCTCTGAAATATCAGCTCATTTAATTCCCAACCTCTGAGACATCACAGTTACTTTACTAAACTGCATTTCATGTATAAGGAGACTAGGGTGCTGAGGGAGAAAGTAACGTCTTCAAAGTCACAAATGTAATTGAAACAGTTTCTTTGAAAATGAAATGGAAACTGTTGATGACTTGTTTGTATCACAAATTGGTCAAACCAAACTCTACTGATTTTTAACATGTTCATAAACTGTTCTAGAAAAAGATAGCTTGTACTGCCCTTAATACATTGCAAGGCATGTGATAAACAACAATTTTACCCCTGTCTCAAGGGGGAAGATGGAAGTGTGCTTTCTCTACATTCCGCTCTCTTCCCTGCGTGGGTCCTGTGTTGTAGCTGAATGTCGCTTCATGACAAAGTCCAAAAGTGCAGCCATTCTGCTCTTGATAAATAATCACTTTTCTTACAGAATTTTATTTTCTGAATGTGATTTTGGACTCTTCTGCATACATGATGACTAATATTTAATTATAATATAATCATCCAAACCTTTTAATAGTCAGTTACAAATCAAATCTAGGTTAAACGCAATTGCATGTTCTGTTTCCAATGTAGGTGATCAGCTGAGGTGACAATCAGATAAATAGCTCCTGCCTGTTACCGGCCACCTTCACACAAGCACAGGCAACATCAGCTGAGGAAAACTTTGTCTCTGTGGTGGCATCCCACAGGAGTCTCCCACAACTTTCGATTTCAGAAATGTGAAAACGCAAACCTTTTACAATCCAGCAGCTGAGTGGTATTATTGTCACAAGAGACTTGAGTTTCTTGCCTTAAATGTGGATCCTGAGCCAAACCAGTCATGGGCATTCAATCAAAACCTTTTTCTCAAGTGGAAGATTTTAGCACCACGCTCCCTGGCTGTAGTCAGCTGAGCATTGCTCTCTGTCTCGCAGAAAGAAAGAGGAGCTGCTCCTTCCTTTCTCCCTCTTCCCCTGCAAACAGCACCCAGGTTTTCCTCTGGAGCAAGCCCAGGGTAAAGTCAGAGAAGAAGATGTTTTTTAAAGTTATTATTAAAAATTAAATATCAGCCCTTTCCTAGGCTTTAATATCTGAGTGAGCAAACCATCCATGTCTGTGCCCCTTGACTTGGGAATCTGATAAACTCCAGGGATTATTCAGACCTTGTGAACAGAATTCAGGATTCCAGTGAAATATTTTAAAGCTCATTACATTTTTAACCAAATGCACAAGAATTGACACCTTCAGGGGTGTAGTTTATCTTTCCTTTTACATATAGTATGTTCAGCATTTTTAAACTTTTAAGAATCTTCAGGGTTTGAAAACTGAGGGAATGAAATGTTACTTCTGGCAGGTAGAGATCTATACTTAGCTTAGGTGAATGGATGCTGTGGAAAAGATGTTATGGTTTCCTGACTAATATTCCTCTTTGGAAGCCCTCCTTGGGGTAATAGATATCTCATGTGTCAATTAAACGGTGACAACTAGACCATGTTTACATGTCATGGAAGAGCATTTCTTTCCCTCACCCAGGAAATGCTCTCAAAGCTATGATCCATTATTGGATTTGTGGGGTAAGGGACAGAAGCAGCATATAGTCAATGGAGACTACCGATTCTCAGGAGAAGAGAGTTTCCTGAATGATGTTGAGTTAAGGAGATAGTCCTGCGTGAAGTGTAGCCTGAAAGTCCAGTAGACAGATATCCACGTTTTTCTGCTTTATTACTGACTCGGTGAGCTACTCACTGTCCACATACAGGTCATGTAATTCATGTTGAATGCTCAAAGGTGAATGGATTTCCAATGTTAGGTCTCTAAAGCCTTTATCATACAAAATTGCTGGTGCATTAGACCCTGTTTGAAGACGCCTGGATCAGCAGGTGCTGGGCATTTCTTCAGAATCAAGAGCACAGGGGGCAGATGGGCTCTTTTGGAATTGGAGTAGCGCACCATGGCCCTCAGCCTCACGTGCTGGCATGCTGGGTTCCTGGGTTTCCTCCTAACTGTGGTCTTCGAGAACAACGGGAAATTTCGGGCTGTGGAGAGGAAATGTCAAAGGAGAGGAAATATAGAAACTCCTAACCTGGCAAGAGGACCAACTTTAGGATTGAAACTAACACCAAGGAAGATATGATGCTGATTTAGAGCCACATTTGGAGGAGTTAAGAAGGGAAGTTTTACAGAGGGCCCATTGCACAATGTGATCCCAGAATCTCAGTATGGACATCGTTCCTGAGCTTAAACTGCCAGTTCTTCAACATGGAATGCCATATTCCCCTCTCACTTCCCAATGCTCCCTCCTCTAGGGCACCTCCGCTTGTCATCTGAAGCATTTCCCTAGATGGTTACTTGTGTGCACAGTTGCACCTGGAGACCCCTCTGCACTGCACCTGTGCTCACACTGTTCTGTGACCAGCTTCTTCCCCAGAGGACTCTGGGCTCCCTCCCTGTATCTCCAGTGCCCAGTGTGAATGAGGCTTATTGTGCACTTTCTTTTCTTTCTTTCTTTCTTTTTTTTTTGAGGAAGATTAGCTCTAACATCTGCCGCCAGTCTTCCTCTTTTGCTGAGGAAGACTGGCCCTGAGCTAACATCCGTGCCCATCTTCTTCTACTTTATATGTGGGACACCTGCCACAGCATGGCTTGGCAAGCGATGCGTATGTCCACTCCTGGGATCCGAACCTGGCGGATCCCAGGCCACCGAAGTGGAACATGCGAACTTAACCCCTGTGCCGCTGGGCCGGCCCCTGGTCCATTCTATGTTAAGTTTGGTATATGGTGTAAGGTGAGTGTCCAGCTTTATCATTTTGCATGTGGCTGTCCCGTTGTTCCAGCACTATTTGTTGAAAAGACTATTCTTTCCCCCATTGAATGATCTGGGCACCTTTGTTGAAAGTCAGTTGGCCATAGATGTGTGGTTTTATTTATGGACTCTCAATTCTGTTCCATTGATCTACATGTCTATCAGTATGCCAGTACCACACTGTCTTGACTACCATTGCTTTGTGGGAGGTTTTGAAACTGAGAATTGTGAGTCCTCCTACTTTATTCTCCTTTGATAAGGTTGGCTATTGGAGGTTCCTTGAATTTCCATATGAATTTAGAGTCAGTTTGTCAATTCCTAGATGAAGTCAGTTAGATATTTGATAGGGATTGTGTTGAATCTGTAGATCAATTTCAGGTGTTTTGCCATCTTAATAACATGAAGCCTTCTAATGCATGAACATTTTTACATTTCTGTAGATGTTTAGTTTCTTTCACCAATGTTTTGTAGTTTCCAGAGTATAAGTTTTGCACTTATTTTATTAAATATATCCCTAATATTTTATTCTTCTAGATGCTATTATAAATGGAACATTTTCTTAATTTCATTCTTGGATTGTTTATTGTATAGAAATATAATTGATTTTTGCATACTTATCTCAAATCCTACAACCTTGCTGAACTTCGTTAGTTCTAAAAACTTTTTAGTGGATTTCTTAGGATTTTCTATGTATAACAGCACATCATCTGTGAATAGAGATAGTTTTATTTCTTCCTTTCCAGTTTGAATGCATTTTATGTCTTTTTCTTGCACAGTTGCTCTGTCTAGAACCTCGAGCACAACGTTGAAGAGAAGTAGTGAGAGTTGACATCTTTGTCTTATTGCTGATTTAGGAGGAAAACAACCATTAGTTTACCATTTACTAGCATATTACCTTTAGAGTTTCCATAATTATCCTGAATCAGATTGAATAATTTCCTTCTTTTGCCTGTTTGTTGAGTGTTTTTTTTTTTTAGTCATGGAAGGGTGTCAGATTTTGCCAAATTCTTCTTCTTCATCTATTGAGATAAGTGTGTGGGTTTTGTATTTTATTACATTAATATGATGTATTACCTTAATTGATATTTTGTATGTTAAACTACCCTTGCATTCCTGGAATAAATTCCACTTAGTCATGGTGTGTAATATTTTCTATATGTTGCTGGTTTTGACTTGCCATATTTTATTGAGGATTTCTGTGTCCATATTCATAGGAGATATTGGCCTGTAGTTTTCTTTTCTTGGGATATCATTGTCTGGTTTTGGTATGTGAATAATACTGGCCTTATGAAATGATGTGGTACTATTCTTTCCTCTTCTCCTTTTTGAAAGAGTTTATGAAGACTCGTTTTTAATTCTTATCTGAATATTTGATTGAATTCACCAGTGAGGACATTTGGGCCTGGACTTTTCGGTAATTTTGATAACTGATTCAATCTTCTGACTCACTATAGGTTTATTCAGATTGTCTACTTCTTGAGTCAGCTTTAGTAGTTTTTCTCTTTCTATGAATTTGTCTATTTAATCTAATTCTTGGCATACAATATTCATAATATTCTTTTGTAATTCTCCTTATTTCTCTGTGCGCAGTCATAATGTCCTCTCTTTCACTGCTGACCCCAGTCACTTGCGTCTTCTCTCTCTCTCTCTTTTCTTAAGTGATTCTGGTTGAAGTTTTGTCAATTTTGTTGATTTTCAAAGGACCAAATTTGATTTGGTGAATTTTATGTATAGTTTCTCTCTTCTCTTTTCTAATTTCATTAATTTTCACCCTAGTCTTTCACTTTCCCTTCCTTCTTCTTGCTTTTGGTTTAGTGTGCTCCTCTTTTACCTTTGACTTCAGGTGGAAGGTTGGGTCATTGAATTGCGATGTCTGTTTTTTAATGTGGGCATTACAGCTATAAATTTCCCTCTCTACATTCTTTTAGTAAGATCCCACAAATTTTGGTATGCTGTGTCTTCATTTCCATTAATCTGAAACATTTTCTAATTTCCATTTTGATATCTTCTTTGATTCATTGGTTATGTAGAAGTGTGTTATTTGATTTCCACGTGATTGTGTTTCCCAAATGTCTTGCGGTTATTAGTTGATTTCTAATTTCATGTCACTGTGAGAAAAGAACATACTTTGTGTTATTTCTATCCTTTTAAGTTTATTCAGGTTTGTTTTCTGGCCTAGCATATGGTTTATCCTGAGGAATGCTCCCTGTGCATTTGAGAAGGAAGTATATTTTGCTGTGATTGGGTGGAGTGTTCCATAAATGTCTGTTAGGTTGATACTGTTGGTTTATAGTATTGCTAAAGTCGTTAATTTTGTTGTTGATCTTCTGTGTAGTTGCTCTATCCACTGTCGAAAGTGGTATAATCAAGTCTCCAACTATTACTGTTGTATTGTTTATTTCTCTTTTAATTTCTGTCAATTTCATTTTCATGTATTTGGTGCTCAGTTATTAGGTGCATATATGTTTACAAGTATTTTCTCTTCCTGATGGATTGACCCTTTCATCATTGTAAAATGTCCCTGTTCATCTTACTAACATTTTTAAAAAACTCTCTTTTGTCTGATATCAGTGTAGCTACTCCAGCTTTCTTTTGGTTCAGATTTTCCTGAGATATCTTTTCCATCCTTGCAATTTTAATCCATTTATAATTGAATCTCAGATGTGTCTACTGTAGACAGCACAGATGTATCTTTTTTGTTTTCAGTCTAACAATCTGTGCTTGGATTGACTTGTTTAATCCATTTATATTTAATGTTAATGCTGATGCGTTGGATTTATGATGCCATTTTACTTTTATTTCTGTGTGTCTCGTGTCTTTTCACCCCTCTATTCCTCTTTTGTTGATTCCTTTTTATTAAGTGGATATTTTCTACCGTAATACTTTAATTATTTAATAATTTTTCACTATACTTTTGAGTAATCTACTCAGTAGTTACTCTAGAGTTTACCATATCCTTATATTAATTTATCAAAGTGCACTTCAGGTTTGTATTAATTTCAGTGAGATATAGAAACATGACTCTATAGCTGCATATCTACTTCTTTTTTGGGCTGTTTTGTTATACAAATCATATCTAAATGTGTTACAAACCCAAGAGCACATTGTAATAATTATTACTTTATGTCATTTTGGGCAGTTTGTATTGCTATATCTTCAAGGTCAATAACCTTTTCTTCTGCAATATCAAATCTACCATTAATCCCATCTCACATTCAGTGTATTTTTCAACTCAGACCTTTTCATCTCTAGAAGTTTGATTTTGGTCTTTTATATACTTTCATGTCTCTTACATAAGTTTTTGAACATAAGAAATACATTTACAGTAGCTCTTTTAATGTCATTTACTGCTATTGTTAACATCTCTTTCAGTTCTAGGTTAGTTTAAATTGATTACTTTTCTCTGCCTTGTGGGTGGCATTTTTTGTTTTCTTTGCATGTGTGCTTATTTTTTATTTGATGTCAGACATTATGATTTTACCTTATTAGGTGCCAGACATTTATGCATTTCACAAATCTTTTTCACCTTTTATTTCTGGGACACAAGTTATTTGGAAGTTGTTTGATGCTTTCGGATTTGGCTTTTAATATTTGTTAGGCAAAACAGGAAAATCTTTAGACCAAGGCAAATTATTCCCACCTTCTGAAACAAGACCCTTCTGCATACTCTACCCAATGCCCAGCAAATTATAAGGTTTTACAGTCTGGCTGGTGGGACAGGCATTATTCCTAGCCCTGTAGAGCACTAGATACTATTCTCTGTAATCTTTTTGGATTATTCTTTCCTGTCCTTGGATAGTTTCCTTATGCGCAAGCACAGATGGCCTGAAGACTTGAGGGGAACCCTCTGGAGACTTCCAGTGCTTTTTCTGTTCAGCTGTCTTCTCTATGTGCCTTCACCTTTGATTGGCTGTCCTGGGCTCCCCATTTCCCCACTCTGTCCCCCTAACTCAGAGAGACTGCTGGGCTCTGTTAGGGCTTCTCCTCCCTGCCCTGTGTCCTGGACACTCTCTCCAGGAAGGAAGGTGGACAACTGTAGGCTTGCTTTACCTCTTCTCTTTCCCTTCTCTTAGGGATCACAAGCCTTGTGCTGCCTGTTGATCAAGGTCTCAACGCCATTATTTTATACATTTATCTGAATTTGTAGTTGTTTAAGATAGGAGAGTAAATCTGGTTCTTTTTACCCCATCATAGCCCAAAGCAAAAGTCCATAAACTGAGTTTTTAATTCAAATTGTTTTAATTTTAATTTTGAAAAACTTACTTGGTTGCTTTAAAAGTCAGGTAGGTTATATTTAATTTCCTATGTTCCGCAGGCATGGTTAATTTTGTCATTCTTTTTCTGCAGGCATTTTCAATGTTTCACTTTCTCTTTATGTCATATATATGTTTATATGTTTCCATCATGTCTTGGTTATGTTATAGTCTATGTCTCATAATTCCAATATTGAAGTTTATGAGCCTCTTTGTACCATCCTTTGTTTTTCTGCTTTCAATCATATATTTTTCCATTTGAACTTCTACATTTCTTGCTATGAGCTGCTTTTTTTCCTTGCATAATTATTTGTGCCAATTCTCAGAAATCTAGGTTAATTGTAGATTTCTCTAGAGATTTTTGTTTCTTTCTTCCAATTTTTAGGTCATCATCAATCGAGGACAATTATAAAAGTAAATTCATGGCGTGAAGTTATTATGGTCCAAAATGGGGAAGTGAATTTGGACTAAAATCACAGGAGTAGCAGCTATGGTTGCAAATTATCAGAAAGCGTTGTGTGCTCCTTTTTTTTGCTGGCTCAAAGGCAAATTTCCTTAGGCTACTCTGTTTTAGGGGGTGAAGTAGATTTTGTTTAGTTTCACCCTTACTGAGGATACGAACCTTGTTTCCCCAGATTTTCAGGGAGGGGATGTCTCTTAGTCTCCCCACATGAATGAGCTCTGGGCATCACTTCCTGTCTATTGCAGCTCATGAACCCAAGACAACCAAAGCTAAGATTTTTACAGATTTGGCAAATGCCCTAAGGATAAAAACAACCTTTCTCTCTGGATTATTTGTCCACCTTTACGTATTGGTCTAAATCATTATTCTCTTGATTATTCTACTATAGTTTTGGATGCTTTTTATATTTTATCGATTATTTTTAGTGGAAGTGGCAGCTTTAAAATTCAGCCTCCCAGGTTATGGAAATGGAATCCCATGATCTATTTGATGATTGCTGGTTTTTACCTGGATCCAGGGCAGGTGCTAGGATGCAAGTCCACTGAAACCAATGCTACCTTGAGTCTTCTAGGAACGGTGCTCCTTTCTGAGCTGCTTGTAATCCGCCCACAGTAAGACACACACAGAAACTGAAAGTGAGTGTAAGCAAGTAAACCTCTACCTTATCTTGTCCCAGACTGGTGACTGTCATGGAGAAGATGAGCATTTCTATTATGTCATTGGATCTGCTGAAACAGTTTGATTATTATCTCTTCATGGACCAGAGACTGAGCGGCAGAGTTTCTAAACTAGGATGGTGTTTAGACTCTTGGTGGGGTCACATAAATACTGATCAATACTACACTCTCCCAAGAACTATGTGCACAACGAAATATAAATGTTAATGTAAAATGTCGGTGTATATAACTAAGGATCCTCTGAAGTCTTACAGATCTTGGTTTTTTAATCCGAGCAAGAGACGAAGGCAGGGAGAAGACATTTTGAGGAATCACTTTCTCATCCCACAATGCCACTCCCCTTATTTGTGAACATACTAGAGTAGACAAAAGCTGGACCCCATGACATACTATCAAGGCAATATGTTGAAAGATGTCACTTATCCAACCAAACCTGGGTATCTACAATGTGCCAGATGAGGTTCTGGTTTCAGATTACTCCCCCAAAAAAGTTGAAGTTTGTCATTTTCTCCCATCCCTCACCCTTAACATGACCCTTAGAACCTGTACCCTCTTTCCTGTTGGGAGAATCCCACACTTAAAGAGTCTTGGAAGGAAGCAGAGAACCCCACCACCCATAAGAGAGGAAAACCCACTTTCCCAAACATCCTTGCAGTTGGACATGTCATAAGGCTCCACCAGTCAGCCGGCCCCATGCTGGACTCTGACTCAGGACGTGGTGACACAGATAGACTGGGGCTGTGCAGAATGCATTTGGCAAAGGTGGCGTGAGTGGCAGTGGTGTCATGAAGCAGCCAGGGGCAGCAGAGACAGCAGTCCTAGCTGCAGGACCCAGTGTCCAGCACCAGGAGGGTCAGTGGTAGCAGCAGTGGCATCGGTGCCTGGAAGCCGCGGCAGCGATTCCTATGAGGGACCCGAGGCCCTAACCCTTTCTCTCTCTTTCTATCTACATTCATTTATGTTTCAATTAGCGCAGTTTGGAATCCACGGTTCACACCAGGAAGTGAGTGAGAAATCCACATAGGGAAAAGATTCACAGGGCAAGGATTCAGAGATTTTTTCCCAGTTTTATTGAGATAGAATTGACATATAATATTGTGCATGTCAGAGATGTACGAGCTGTTGATTTGATCCTTACACTGCAAAATGATTAACACCGTAGAGCAAGCTAACACCTGCATCACGTCACATAATGACCAATTCCTTTTTGTTCTGAGAACATTTAAGAACTCTCTTAGCAACTCAGACTTTCTTTTGCTGAGCTGATAACCACTTCCAAAATCTACCACCTGTGTCACCCACAGTAGACACAACAACATATACCTCCCAGCATATGTCTTCCGTCTTTCTTCCCAGCAAAAAAAAATGTTAAATGTGAATTTAAGATTCCTCTTCACCCTGATCACTCTCTGGTCATTGGCATCAGAGGTTCCCAATCTGGCCAAGCACCAGGATTGCTGGTGGGCTTGTTACAAAATATTAGAGGCCTCTCCCCAGACCCACTATCTTAGAGTATTGAGCACAGCACCCAAGAATCACGTATTTAGCTAGCCCTACATCTGAGGCTGACGCACAGCGATGTGGCAATCCTGGTCTATGTTCGTGCTACTAAATGTGTGATCTGAAGACCAGCAGCATCAGCACCAAACGGGTTATAAATGCAGACTCTCAAGCTCATCCAGACTGTCTAGATCTTAAGGAGATGTCCAGAGGATTCTTGTGCACAGGAAAGTTTAGGACTCCCTGGTCTCCATGCCTTCTAGATGTGGTGTGAGAACTGTGCAGCTTGCTCTGCATGTGTGGTCTGATCAGATGACCTACCACAGAAGGGACGGGGCTCCCGGGTTCAGTCCTTGTTCCTTTCTTTTCTACAGTCATCACTCCCCTGGTGACCTCATTGGTTTTCAAGCCTTTAAATATCATTTATATGGTGTCATCTCTCAAATCCATTTCTGCAATCAAGACATGTCACCTAAACTCCAGACTCAAATTATCCAACTGCTAACCTCACTTGCATTTCTAATAAACAACTCAAATTCAACATTTCCTAAATCGGATGACTATGATGCTGCTTCCTCAAACGTGTTTCTTCTATCCTCCTCTCCATTTCCACTGAAGGCACTCCATATTTCTACTTGCACAGTCTGAAATTTGGGGTGTCCTCCTTGATCCTCTTCCTCATAACCCAGATTTAATCCATTAGGAGATGCTATAAAGCCCATCTTCAGAAGGTACCCAGAATCCAATCACTTCCTATTATTTTCTCTGCTCACAATCCAGACAAAGCAACAAACATCTCTAGCCCAGGACACGGCACCAGTCTCCTACAGTTTTCCCCACCAGTTGCTTGTCCTTCACCTCTTGATTCTGCACAGCACCACACTGGTGCTTCTAAAGAGAAGGCTACAAGGTTATCTTCTGTTCAAAACAGTCTTGTAACTCCACATCTTACTCAGGAAAGTCAAAACCTTCCAATACTTTCGAGGTCTACAGGGCCTGGGTGTAATTCAGACCTCATCTCAATATTCTCTGCTCCAGCCACACCAGCCCCCTCGCTCTTCCCAGAAACAGAGACACACTCCTGCCCTAGCGCATCTGCACTGGGGGTGCCCCTGCTTGCAAAGAACTTCCCCCAGACATCCTCGTGGATAACTCCTCATGTCCTTCACATCTTTCCTCAAGGTCACCTTCCCAGTGAGGCCCACACTGACCACCCTAGGAAAACAGCCACCTTCCCTGTCCCCACACGCTTATACTCTGGTTCACCTTCCTGAAGGCACTTAAAACTTTTAACATGAACACTTCCCTTATTCACTATGCTTATAGCAGTCTGCCCCTCACCACTAGAACACATGCTCCCCAAGGCTGGCAATTTCTGCCTGTTTTTAATTCTCTGAGCTTTCCTAGATGTAAAAATACTTTGTCATCTATCTGGCAAATCAGTTGAATGAATGATCAGTATAGAGCACCTCCCTCTTCTAGAGAGAGTATCTTTCTTAATGTAACCTCAGGTCACATGCTGTTTTGTGGCAGCTACAACACAACCTCCACTCACACTGACATCAGCGCCACCTGTACTTTTCTCACAAGCGCTGCTCTCCTGTCCTCCCTCCCACAGCCGCCCTCCTGCACACTCACACACACAATTATCTCTCTTCAGAAAGGAGAATCCTAGGCTTACGGGACCTATTTTTCCAATCCATTGTGAATCTAAAGTAGATTCAACTTTATAAATCCATGTGTTTGGATCAGAGCCAGCACTAGGATGACGAGGGCTGAGGGCAGAGAGATGGGTCAGGCTGCAGAGAAGACAGAAACCCAGCGGGAATTTATGTGAGATGAGAAACTACTGAATCCTTCCTGTCTACTACTTCCAGATTCTGGTTCTGTAGAAGGGTGGAAAGATGGAAAGAACAATCCAGGAAACAGCTCTAGAGAGAAGGCAAGAAGAGAATGAGTCCACAAATTGGTCTCTCCATACCAGAGTCTCCTGTGTGCACGGGCCACCCTGGGCCTCATGGGGACAATGACAGGCCAAACGACTCCCGCTGCTGTCAGAGACAGGGACACCCAGAGGACAATGAAACCTGAACTCAAAACATGAAAAAGAACGGGTATAATCCAAAGAAACAAAGTCTAAACACACAAAAGGCAGGGGCTGAGGGCCGGACCCTGGACGGAGCCTTGGCTGACCTGGCCACAGGAAGCCCTCTCTGCCCACGGTCCTGAAGACACGACAACACCCAGGTGATGTCCTCATCCCTGTGATCAGAGGTACTGATGGAACGAGGTTCTATAGATGGAACCAGGACAAAGGATCAGAGAGATGCGCCAGCCAAGGAATGACAACATCACAGCACACGATGTACTGAACACCGACTGCACACAGGCCCCATCCACACACAGACTCCGCACAGCAAACATGACTTCTGGAAAGTTCTCAGTGCTTCCATTTATTTCCACTCTCAAACTTTAGGAATCTTCTTCTTTAATTAACACATCAATCCCTTAGAACAAGAATTAGAAAAAAATTCATATCTGGATCCATATTTTCAGCAAGGAAGCAAATGATCACTAGTGAGTGCAACAGGAAGTTAAGACAGGGAGGGAGCTGGCCCAGCCCCACCTCTGCTGCAACAGGAAATTTCATCAGGGAAAGCACAAAGGTCAGTGTGGGGAGGGGGTCGTGGAAGGCAGGGGTGGGTCAATTTCCCCACCTCCTCTCATTATGCTAATACGAACACAGACACATTCAGATGCCAGCTGCAGAAAGAGAAGAGAGGGGATCTGAAGTCACAAAGTAGGAGCGTGAACAAATCTTGCATCACTTGGTCTCCCACAGGGCCACTGTCTCACACTGTAAAAGAAAATAATCATGAACAAATTCATGTCAGTCACATAAGTGTTGACATTCGCAACAGCCCTCTGCATGCTCAAAATACACCAAAGAATCCCCATAAACCAGTTGTGTCCCCTCTGCCCCAAAGCCCCTCCCCACCCAGGCCGTCCAAGTCTCACCTTTCTGTGGGAGAGACGCATCAGATCCCTGGGCACTGTCACTGTCTGGGGTAGAACAAAACAGGAAGTGGTCAGAGCCCACACGAGATGAGACTAAAGGAGGAACTACAGGGTGAGTGAGCTCCCCCCTCCCAGGGCTCCTGTCTACACTATTTCAAGGGTCTCAGGGATCAATCCCCCACTCAAACTTACTTGCAGCCTGCACGTAAATCCCTCTTTTTTCACCTGTGGGAAGAAAACAGGAAGAAGGCTGGGCCATGAGATCCTAGAGGAACCCCCTAGTCCTGGACCACAAGGAAGTTTCCAGAAGCATGACTGAAGACCCAGGGAAGGATTGAGAAACATGAGAAAAGAGATGTGTGAGGACTGGACCAACTGCTCTCCTGGAGGTCTGTCCTCAGCAGGGACCCTGCCCTCTGACCTTCAACTGCTGGGAATCAGGTCCCCAGCACCAGAATTAGCAAGGTGAAAAAATCTCTTTCACTTTCATAAGCACTTTACAAAACAGTGTTAGCAATCAGCTCCAAAATGGAAAGTGCATGAGTGTGGATGGTACGTCTCATTAACGGGGCAGGGCAAGTTCTGCTTGGTTCTTGAAATGCCTCAGGGGCACAAGAAAACTCAGATCCCAAACCCCCTTCCTTACCTGAACGCTTCTTCCTCCAGATCACAGCTCCAGCCCCCACAGCTCCAAGGAGACCCAGGACAGCAATGACGACCACGATGAGGATGGTGGACTGAGGAGGCGGCTCTGGGGAGGGAAGGGAAGGTGAGGGCCCTGACCCCCAGGCCTCAGCCCTGACCCTGCTGAAGGTTCCAGAAGGGCTCCTGATTTCCCTGAGAAGAGGCTCTGAGCCCACGGCTCCCTCCTTACCCCATCTCAGGGTGACGGGCTCAGGCAGCCCCTCGTGCTGCACATGGCACGTGTATCTCTGCTCCTCTCCAGAAGGCACCACCACAGCCGCCCACTTCTGGAAGGTCCCGTCCCCTGCAGGCCTGGTCTCCACAAGCTCCGTGTCCTGGGTCACGTCCTCCCCGTCACGCTGCCAGGACAGGCTGATCTCCTCAGGGTAGAAGCCCAGGGCCCAGCACCTCAGGGTGACCTCATGGTCAGAGATGGGGTGGTGGGTCACATGTGTCTTTGGGGCATCTGAGGAGAAGGGTCAGAAAATTCACACTTTCAGTTACCTCCATGGGCCACTGAAGCAGCACTCATGTGACCATTCTGAGAAGGGACAGGACAATTGGTTTGGAAGGAGGAAGCACAGAACCCAGACATCAGCCTGGACTTGCGGATCCAGGATAAGCTCAGATTCCTTGGAAAGTTCTAGAATCACGGTGAGAGCCCAGAGTACGAGCCTTCAGGTTTCTAAACAGGAGAACACAAACTTCTGGTTCTGATCTGAGTGGAGGGTGAATGATTCACAAAAGCTGGAGTCAGGCCTGCAAAGATGTTCTAAGGTCGAGAACAAGGCGTTGAGAAAGTCATGGGTCACAAGATGGCTGCCAGGGTCAAAGGGAACCAAGGACGGCATTTCAGGGATGGTCTCCCCTCCTATTCCTGAAGAAACCGAATTCCTTCACTGTCCTTTAGAGAAGGGCGGGCCCTCTGGTCTAGTCATCACAGAATATGAAAACCTGGGTGGGTTCCTTTCTTTTCTGAGGGAGGGAATTCTGACACTTACCCCCTTTCCGCCCTCTCTGTGGGAAGCCAGCCCGGCCCGAGGGGAGATCGGGAGGCCCCGCGGCCCCTCGTACCCGCGCGCTGCAGCGTCTCCTTCCCGTTCTCCAGGTATCTGAGGAGCCACTCCACGCACGTGCCCTCCAGGTAGTTCCTGAAGTCCTCCGCCGCACCGGCCGCCTCCCACTTGCGCCGGGTGATCTGAGCCGCCGTGTCCGCCGCGGTCCAGGAGCGCAGGTCCTCGTTCAGGGCGATGTAATCGGCGCCGTCGTAGGCGAACTGACTGTACCCGCGGAGGTGGCGCCCGTCTGGCCTCAAGTCGCAGCCGTACATCAACTGGTAGGTGTGAGACCCTGACCCCGCCCCGAGGTCAGCCCCGCCCACTCGGCCCCGCCCCCGCCCCCGCCCCGCAGGGATTAAACCTAAACTGAAAATGAAACCGCGGATAAGTCCCCGCCGGCTCTTCCCGGGTCGGGGGTCGGGCGGGTCCCGCAGCCTCGGGGTGAATCTCGGACCCGGAGACTCGGGGAGACCCCGGCCCGTCCGTGGGGATGGGGGTCGCGACCTGGCCCCGGGCCCGCGTCGCTCACCGGCCTCGCTCTGGTTGTAGTAGCCGCGCAGGGTGTTCAGGTCCACTCGGAAAGTCTGTGCGTTGCCCTTGGCGGTCCGCGTCTCCCGCTCCCAATACTCCGGCCCCTCCTGCTCCATCCACGGCGCCCGCGGCTCCATCCTCGGACTCGCGGCGTCGCTGTCGAACCGCACGAACTGCGTGTCGTCCACGTAGCCGACGGCGATGAAGCGGGGCTCCCCGCGGCCGGGCCGGGACACGGCGGTGAGGAAATACCTCATGGAGTGGGAGCCTGGGGGCGGGGAGGGGCTGAGAGGCGGCCGAACCTCCTCCCGGCGCGGGTCCCGGGTCCGAGGGTGATGGGGCCGGGAGGGGGAGGGGGCTATGGGGTCGTGAGACGGAAAAGGGGCGGCGGACGGAGAAGCGCGGGAGACCCCAGTGGGTGAGAGGAGAGGGCGGGAGACTGGGGAGGGAAGGAGCCGGATCAGGACGCGGCGGGGCCGAGGTGGGGCGCGCTGAGCGGGTCTGGGGCTGAGTCCGCGCCTTCTCCGGGGGTCCTGCGGCCCCGCGGCGCGGTCCCCTCGCTCCGCCCCCGGCAGAGGTCGTTTCCTCCCGACCCCGCACTCACCCGCCCAGGTCTCGGTGAGGGTCAGGGCCCCCGAGAGCAGCAGGAGGAAGGTTGGAGGCATCATGACACGCATCCTCACGATCTGGGGAGAATCTGAGACCCGGGTGCTCAGTGCAGACTTTATAACCCGGAACAGCGGAGATGCTGATTGGCTTCTCTAGAAACCGCACACCCAATGGGAGTGAGAACTGGGGCCGCGTCGTGAGTCTCCAGGCAGGAGGAGCTGACACAGGTTGTGAGAGGGAGAAGTGAAACTGAGGGAGACGGGGACTCCCCAACACTGAGCTTCCCCGCCCCAGACTCCGCCCTCGGGCTGAGACCCTGAGAGCCACGTCCGGGGACCTGGGACTTTGCCCTGACCCCTCTCCTCCTGCACCGAGAGCTCTTTGTCACACCGTCTCCCTGAGTCCTGGCCCGGGGGCTGTTTGAGTCAGCGATTGTCAAGCATTTTGGTTTCAGGATATCCATACAGTCTTCAAATTAGCGAGGGCCCCGAGGGTAATTTGTTTATGTTGGTTATATCTATCAATATTTACCTTACTAGGAACAAAAGTTTTTAAATATTTTAATTAATTTATTTAGAATGATATTTATAACCCACTGCTAGTTAAAAGAAATGTTTTTCTGAAAAATAACAATTTCCCACAATAAGGTAGGAGAAGAGTGGGTCTTTTTACACTTCATGTTTTTGCAAGTGTCTTTCTTGTCTGGGATTAGAAGACCACTGGCTCTTCACATTTGCTCTTCATTTCATCTGTTATTTTGGTTGAAGTATATGAAAAAAATACCGCCTCAGACAAATATGTAGGAGTAGTATTTCTAATAAGCTTTCCAGATAATTGTGGATATTCAACTTTGATACTAAAATGAAACTACACAAGTGGCAGTTTCTCACAGGTTATTTGCAAGGTGGAACCTGAAACAGTACCATTGAATATTTCCTATTCTGTTACATTAAAATCCACAGGCCTATTTTACATATTGAATGGCTCTTGTACTAATGTATGATTTTAAAAGTAATGCACTGTTTCACTAAGTTATGTGGATCTTCCTGTGTTGATGCATTTAACTACAAACTATCAAAATATCACGTTTGTTGATGTGACCACAGATCTGAACAGGAAAGTCTGTCAGAACGGGGAAGCTGCCAGGCTTACATGGTGGACACAAGTTTTCCAAAATTCTCATTTTCTCTTGAGAGCTTCCTTTTGATCAAGGCAGTAAGTCCTGTCAGTTGTTACCTGTCAGTGGATTTTCTTGAAGGGAGAAGCTCATGTTCATTTTGAGACAGTGCATCCCAATTAACCACATCTAATAATCCTAGTTCCTGTCATTCATTCTTTCAAGTAAAAGTGGTGTTCCATGAAAAAGAGGCTAGCCCAGCTCACACAGATTATTCTCCTAGGGACATAGTACGGGGGAAAGTAGCAGACGGGCTTTATGTGTACTTCCCACGTCATCATGTAAGATATTTTTAAAATGTGGATTTAAGGATAATGACTTGGTAAAGATAATAATTTTTAATGCTTCAGGACATTTTAAAGTGAAAGTGGTATTTTTTTTCTGCAAGTAAGTCGTGGTGAAGATAACTCCCATTGCAGTTTGGTACCACGGCCTCCATTCTCACTAATTTTTACCTCAGTGCAAATGTCAACATACTGAAAAGGCGAATGATGTCTAGTAATGTTATGAAAAGAGTTTTACCTCATGGATCCGTGAAAGGATCTCAGTGACTTCAAGGATTCCATAGACCACACTTTGAGAATCGCTGTTCTCAATGAACCGGGGAGAGTCTCCCAGCGGGTCCCCCCCTTTGCCTCCTCTTCATTTCCCAGAATTCCTCTCCATGAGTTTGGACTCCCTGCTTCCCAAAACTTAACTTACAGTGTTGCCCCTGGTCTCCTCTAGAAGACAACTCACTTGCTGGAAATTTGATGCCAGAGAATGTCCTCAGTCTGGGATGGGAGGTGAAGGGAAAGGTTTTCTCTTTGGAACTGGGAACAGTTTGTGCCTGAGGCACCAGACCCACTGATGACCTATGTTGGTTTTGTTATACACCAGCTGGATATGCATTTTTGTCTCAGACAGAAATCTGACGTATCTCTAAGTGAAATAATATTGGGTCTTTCATTTTACATGGGTCTGATGCATCTGATTTGAGGCCCACAAAGTATGCTGAGCAGCATGTCCAATAGAACACCCTGTGATGAAGGAATTGTTCTGTGTCTGCACTGTCCAATATGGGAGCCAGTAGCTATGTGTAGCTATTGAGCACTTGAAATGTGGCTACTGTGCTGAGCAGTTGAATTTTTCATGTTATTTACTTTCAATTTAAATAACCATATGTGGCTGGTAGCTACCATATTGGACAGTGCATATCTAGAATGTTCTTAGTTTTCAGTGTCCTCCAGAAAAGATACTGTGTGACTCATAGGTTGCTGTATATTAAAATTATCTTCATGTGGGGATCATGGGTTTGTCTATGTGGATCTTAGACATATCCTTAAAATATAACATACCCAAGAAGTTTAATTAATATGTATTTTCACAACTAGAGTGTACAGACATTAGCCGATACATAATTCATCACCTTAAGGTCATAAGCATTCAAAAATGCCCATCCCTGGAGCTAGTCCTTGCGTGTGTTACACTGGGACTCTTGGTGGTGTTATCTAACCTGGCAAACATAAGCAGAGAGGTTAAATCTTCACTTAGCCCAAGAGAAAGCATTTATTGGACCCAACGTACATCAAATACTTTGAGGCCCTGCACCTGCTTGTAAAATTACAGAGCAGAAGATGTCAGCCTGAGGATTCCACCGCCTTAGAATGCTTCACTTACTGCTCCTTCCCATACTGCCCCCATAATTCCAACAATTTTCTCTGTTTCCCTTCACCCTTGCACCCCTCTCCTAGATGAAAATATCCATGAAATGTTTACAGTTGTGGAATGAAGAATTCTGTAAGCATGACCCAAAGTTGAAAAACCATAAAGAAATACATAAAACGTGTCTGTGTCAACCGCACACTCACAATGATACAAACACTTGCCCATAATCAAGTTCAAAGACGCATAAACAATTTTGACAGAAAAAGGGTAATGACGTGCCTCAATGTTCTTCAGCCAAAGGCCACCAGGAGCACATCTGTGGGCCAAGAAGTTGGATGTATTACTTGTTACCTTGTGGGAGAACACACACCATTGGGGACCACAGTGCCTCTTAGTGTGAAGGTGTTAGAACATTCATAGGATTTGGGCTTTGGTCTGGTGATTTGGGGAGGATCTATGGAAGCAGGGGCTCACTCTAGATTGCATGTTGTCAGGAAGTGGGGGCAATTCTATGAGTGGGCATCTCAATAAATCTTGTCTGTAGACAGGGCCAACTCGAGCAAGGATAAGGAAAGAAGCAGCAGTCGCTCATATGAGCCAGCACAGGAAGATGTTTGGTATTTTGTGAGTTGCACAGTATCTTGTTTTTGTCTGTGCTGAGACAAAGTGCTGTAGTGGTCTCGTTTTGTCTCACTTTGTCATGTTCTCAGTGTGTCCTTGTCTGATGTTGATGTTCTGTGAGATGAGTTATGTCCATCTCCAACAGGAGAATAACATTTCAGGTGGTGAGCACCAGGCCAGCTTCTGACAACACTGAGAACTAGTGGTAAGTGTTAGACCAGTTCCCAATGTTGGGGCTACTTTCCCTTATTTCTAAATTCAATATTTTAAGATAAGCCCTCCCAATAAATAATAATTAAAGAATATTGAAAACAAAATGGAAAAAAAGCAATGCAAATGTGAAACAAATATGGTAGTAATAAATAAATGTAAACAAAGTGAGAATGTGGAATAAGAAATGGGAATAAAAATTAAAATCTATCAGCTTGGCAAAGATGCAAGCAAGTGATGAGAGTATTTACCAGAGGGCATGGAAAGTACACTGTCCTAAAGATTGATGGGGTTGAAAACTGGTACAAAATGTCTAAAGGCACTTTTGAAAAATATCTCAACAATTTAAATTGACTTAAGTTTTGATGCAGAAATTTCTCTTTAGGAATTTATGCTGAGGAATAATCAAACGTGTTCTCAAAAATATGTGTTCAAGGATGTTTCTTAAATTGTGGTTTATATAAGCAAAAGAATGGAATTTATCTAAATGCTTTAATCTGTATAAAGATGGTAGCTATGAATAGTGGAACACGTCATATGTCTCAAGCAATGATGCCATGATTTACATTGAGGGTCAGATTTAATCCTCAAAGCAAACCCATGAGGCACCAACATGTGATCCTTTTGTACAGACAGGGAAACGGAGACTCAGAGAGGTTTAGGAGCCAGGGTTGGACCCAGGGAGTTTTCTCTCAGAGCTTTGTTGGCTTGTCTTTCATTGATTCTCTGTCCACTGTTGGTGGCAGGATGACTCTGCACCCCATGCAAATAAACTGTTTCAATGTTCCAGAACGTTTTATGACAGGAGGACACTAGACTCCGAGCTCAGGAGGACCTCAAGGAACAGTGTGAATTAACTGTCCAAACAGTAAAGTCCATCATCCAGCATATGTTTTGAGGTGTCCAGTGCATCAAAATCTCCTAGACTCTGGAGATACAGTGAAGAGCAAAATAAGACCCTGGTGATATGGAGCTTGCATTGTTTTGAGAAGGTGGACATTTAGCAGAAATGACACAGATGAATGAAATCACTCCTGAGCTAAGAGCTATGAGGAAAAGAGTTCACGACATCATGAAAGCAAATAACCAGGAGACCTAACAGGTCCCCTACCACTATCATCAATAATATATATCGAAGATGTAAGAGATATATGACATATATAACAGGAACAGAGCTATATACAATTATTTACAATCATAGAACAAGAAAAAGCACTTGAAATAAAAAATGTGACCATAGAAATGAATAATTAAGTAGATGAACTGGAAGAATAAAGTCATACTCCCACTAGATAGTTCAGATGGAAAAGTCACGGCAAGCAGGGGAGAAGACCTATGAGAATATTAGTCTATCCATCAGGCATTCCAACACATTAATAAGATCAGTTTCAAAAAGAATACAGTAGGAAATGATAACAAAAATTTCAACAAAATTTCTCAGAGTTTACAGATAAAGTTTACATTTTGAATGGCCTAACCAAGTTCTTATTACAGTAGATGAAAACAGACCCACACCATGACAATCACAACGAAATTTCAGAAAGAGGATAGAAAAGAAGAGACCTTGAAAACTTCAAGAGGCAACAAACACAGGCCCGGAGTCTAGAAGACATTTTAGCAATGCCTTCCAAATTCCAAGGAAATGTATTCCAACACGGAGTTCTTATCAAGTCAAGATGTGAGTAAGGGCTGGGGCAACCTAAAGACATTTCAGATGTTTAGGGTTTCAATGTTTTACTTTCCATGTTCCCTTCCTCAGGTTACTGCCAGGCAAAGTGAGAAACAGTAATGGAGAAAACCAAAAAATGGAAAAAATGGGATCCACGCAACAGGGGAGCTAGAACAAAGAAGACAAAGGGCTCCCAGGGTGAGGTGAAGGAGATCCGGGATGTCAGCCCTGCCCCAGGAGTGCAGGGAACCTGTCCACGTGTGGCAAGACTGAGGGCTGTGAGACAGGTGTTTCCACAAAGATGAAGTTGGTAGAATGCCTAATGTGCTCAAATATATTTGTGAACATTTAGACTCTGGGGAGAGTAGTGGAATGATTTAATAATGAATACAACAGAAGCTAAGCAAATGAAGGAACAAGCTATTTACTAACTCCAAGGAACATGAAAAGTTGATTCAAGAAAGGGAAAGATATCATAGTTTCCTAAATGCTCAGTTGTGACTAATGTTTACTGGTCTTAATAATGCAGACACTGCACATTGAGCTAATCAGTTGTACAGTAATTATATTGGGAGGATGGGAGAGTGTGAAAGAAGAGCCAACTCACCAAAGACGATGCATAAAACTGAATAACAAAGAAGGAGCATTAGAAGCATTCTCTTTAGAGGCAAAGAAGTAACAATTAGAGAATCAGTTAAAAGAACTGAAACAAGTTGTCTCTGAGATTCAGGAAATGGGATGGGGCATCTGTCTTTGTAACAAGCCTTGTAGAAGTGTTTGACCTTTTAAACTAGGTGCAAATGGATATTTGGTAAAAATAAAAAGACAACATGGTGGGTGAGAGAATGGACTGAGGAATTATTCTGTGAGCAGCGTCACAGAAATAGAGCAGGTTGGAAGGAGACATTGAATTGAGTGGTGGATTTTTATGAAAGGATTTTGTTTTGATTTAATTAGTTTCTTTCCTTTTTTAAAAAATGGAAGATATTACAGCATGTTTGTATCCAGGAATGAATGAGCCAGTAGAGAGTGGGAAGCTGATGATGCAGGGGAGGGAAGGGACCTGATCCTGTGCCCAGACTGAGAGGTGGCCTTAGGAGCAGGACCATCCATCATCACTGCTGTGAAGGCAGAGGATACAGGTACAGATGTAGGAGTGTGTGGGGATGATGGTGCAGTTCTCACTTAATCTTTCTTTGAGTGAAAAAGGAAATAAACTCATCACTTTAGAGTGGGCAGTTGGGAGGGAGAGGGGTATTGAGGAGGGAGGAGAAAGTGAGAAACAGCCCCCTCAGCAGGTGTGAGAGTGAACTGCCTCAGGGAATGGCATCTGGAGAGAGCAGGGCTGGGGCCCACTGAGCTCTGTGCTCATCAATTTAGAGAGAGAGTTCCAGCCCTGGGGCAGCAGCAGGAGGATATATAATAGGCCAGGAGAAACTGCAACAAAATATCTCCAACTGTGAAGATTACAGTTATTTTTACTTTGTCCTTCATTACTTTTAACATTTTATTATTTTTCTATAGTGAATATACATTATAACATATATATTGTACATTATACATACACCTCATAATCAGAATATAAAAGCTTTGTTTAAATTTTAAAAGGGAAGCAGATGGGTAGGAAAGTCCAGAGCTCGGGGCTCAGAGCTGGAAGTGCTGGGCTCTGTGACCGGGCAATGAGCTCACAGAGCCTTTGCTCCATCTCTCAGGACGCTGTTCTCTGTGGAGGCCAAACAGGATCTTTCCCTTCTTTTGGGGGTGTGGTCGTTTATTGGGATCTTGTCAGCTCTAACGCTTTTAAGGAGATGGTTTTTGTAGTTTACATTTCATTTTTAGCCATTTTCAGGGGGAGGATTGGTCCATACAATCTAGCCCACCTTTTTCAGAAATGGAAATTTTAAAGCAAGATAGTTGAGTGAAAAGTTGATTGGTCCTCGAGTAGAGGATCAGAATCTTAACCCATGATGTGAGGGTGATCTGTCAAGTGTTTTACAAGAGTGAGCGATTTTAATGCAATTTATTTTGAAAACATTATTCATGCACATACAAGAGAATTCAAATGCTACTCAAGAATATATACAAATATATGTCACATCATCTCTCCCCATCTCCTAGTCACCCAAGTCCTCTACCCAGAAACCATGAAAGTTAGCAATTTCTCATTTCTATTTCCATTAAAATATATCTATGCGTTACTGTGTACTGCTACGTCAGTAAAAGGGCTCAAGACACACATGGGAGAGAATATTAGCAAATAATATATCTGACAAGGGACTTGTTTGAAATATATATAGAACACTTAAAACTCAACAATAAGAAGACAACTCAATAAATAAATGAGCAAAAGTCTGAACAGACACCTCACCCAAGAAGATACATGGATGGCTAATAAGCATATGAAAAGATGCTCAACATCATATGTCACCTGGAAATGCAAATGAAAACAACAGTGATAACCATTATACACCTATTAGCATATCCTAAATCCAAAAACTGGTGATGCCAAGTGCTGACGAGGATGTGGAACGACAGGAATCCTTGTTCACTGTGGGCAGGAACACAAAACAGCACAGCCATTATGGGAGATATTCCGCAGTTTCTTCTGATGAAAATAATAACAATAAGTTTTCACATATAGAGGTATATGGGGAAGTCATTCTGGTTTAAATCTGATTTGGCTGAAATTTATTTTTCCTAGAGCCATCTGACTTGTGGCCCACCAAACAGGCATTGTACATTTGTTTCAAACATTTTCCTAAAGCAAAGAATGCAGTCTTTAGAGAGGGGATGTAACGTCTCCCTTTGTCTGATGCCGATACCAAAACTTCTTTGAAGATAAGCTTTTCTTTCCAGAGAACCAAGGTCAAGTTGACCTGTCGTGCACCTACTAAACTGCAGCAAAACACCTCCTTGTGACTTTGGAAATAAATTGTATTCCTGTCATGCTTGCTGTATGTTACTTTGTTCTGAAATGGGATATAACCATGCTATAAACCACGCTTCCCTGGGAGCTTGCTTCCCTGCTGGAGACAGTGTTTCTGGGCTAGTCCTCAGCTCAGTAAGTACCACTCTATTTTTCTTGTCTATAGATTGGTTATAGATTATTTGCGTCGACACTTTAAAGCTACACATCGACTTACCATACAAGCTACTGATCACTCTCCTAGGTTTTTACCCAACTCATTGGAAAACTTACATTTGCCTAAAAACCTGCATGCAAATGTTTATAGCAGAACACCCTTTAAATGTGGGCTGCACACAGTGACTTCCTTCCCAAGACTACTGTGTGGAGAGGGACAAAGAAAACAGGAGCTTCACAGGGAGAAAGCTGGGAAACACGACCTCAGCCAGGTGGTGAAGGTTAACATCATCAGTGGTCAATCGAGTAGGTATTATACACCCTTGAAGTGCTGTGTTGAGAATGGCACTTCACCCCTGTGGGCTTGTTCCCAAAATCCACAGCCCCTGTCAACCAAACTCATATGAGGGACAGTCTACAGTATAGATGAGCAGTACTCCTCAACAGTGTCAAGATCATCAAAAACAAGGAAAGTCTGAGAAACGGTCACAGCCAGAGGAGCCTGAAGGAGGCGTGACTGGGACGTAATGTGGTATCATGGATGGGATCCTGGAACAGAAAAAAGAAAAAGTAATGAAATCCAAATAAAGTGTGGAGTTTAGTGATAATGTATCAATATTGCTTCATTAGCTGTGACAAATGTATGATAGTGATGTAGACGTTAACAACAGGGCCACCTGAGTGTGGGATATGCAGGAACTCTGTACTAACTTTGCAACTTTTCTGTAAATCTCCAATATGTATTCTACAATAAAAGAGTTTATTTTCTAAAATAGCCCTTAGAAAAGAAATAGGGAGTGGAAGAAAAAATTATCTATTTTTCAGTTTTCCATAGTGTTGTCATCAAGGGGCTGGAGAGAGGGGTTGTGGGAGAAAAGATGGAAGCCTTAGACGCAGGGCAGGGCTCCAGAGCTCCCCTCTTAGCCAATCCCTGTCCCACGCTCGAGCCTGAGCCCAGGGCTGCTCAGAAGGCATCCTCATCCCCCATTGATGTCCAGCCTTCAGATCAGCCACCTCTGCCTGATCAGACCACAGCTCATCCTCTCCACTGGCTGTGCGAATAGGAAAGCAGGGTGGTGGTGCCCCCGTGTGGCCACAGGGCTGAGAACAGAAGACCAGAGGACCCCTTTGGCCCCTTCCCTGGGGACCTCCTGAGGGTCTCCCTGGGCTCCCAGCAGCAGGACAGGGCTGTGCACAAGAGGAGGAGCCCCTACTCCAGTGTAAGGTTCAGAGTCCGAATCGTTTCCCCAAATACACGCTGTCAGAGACTTTTTCCTCTCCATTGAATGACCATGGGCTTTGGCCTCAGGGACGAGCAGATCTCCAGGCCATAAAAGCTGGTTCCCAGGTCCAGGGTGGACCCTGCAAACATACTGGGTGCCCTCAGTCTCCTGGATGAGCCCTTGAACCCCAGAGTCTCTGTCACTTGTTCCTGTGGCTGCTTCCAGGGATGAAGTCTCCTCCTCCAGGGGGTCACTTCTAGATTCTCCATCCCGAGGATGGGGTGGCCGACGGGGAGGACGAGGAAGAGATCCCCAGGGTAATGGTCTAGGGAGATGGGGAGGCTCCTGAAGTGAGCAAAGGGAGGGACATTAGGAAGATGGAGGCCAACAGGAGTAGACAGGGAGGAACCAGAGAGGAAAGGGGCAGGGGAATAGGTCACCTTAGTGGACACCTGTGTGGGGGGGACTGGGTTCTGTGTGGGGAGAGGCACAGGGGCCCTGCGGTCTCTATTTTCTGCTGCTGGTAATTGCACAGGTGTTGTAACTGGGCTCCATAATTGGCCCTATAATTGGTGGGTAAGCTATACTTAGGTTTGGCATTTTTCCATACTTATGGTGCGATATAACTCAAACACACTTGGCAAGAAGGGCAGAGAAGAGGAGAGGGGAGGTGATTAAGGGGCTTCCTCTCTTCCAGAGCAAGCCCCTCCCCTCAAGCCCTGACCACCTTATGCTGGGGTCACTGAGAGAATGAAATAACTGAGAGGAGGGAAGCGCCAGGCCTGTGACTCCCTGGAGGGTACAGCCCTGGCCCTGATTCCTGGGTTTCCAGTGTCCCACTCCCTGCATGATGACTTCACAGCCATGTCCGAGTCCATCATTTTTTCAGAGTCCTCAGTGACCTGGACATCTTCTCTTCATCTGCTAAGACAAGAGGAGCTGCTGCTCCATAAAGAGTGCCCCAAGGCCAGGGACAGGGAGCCGTCGAGCTGCTGGCGGCCATGGAGACTGTGTTCCTAGAGGGCAGAGGGCAGGACATAGGGTGGAGTCTGGAGACTACAGTGGGCTTCAAGGAAGTCAGTGATGTGTCGCGGCCCAGGCTTCTATCCAACATTTCCCTCAGAACCCGAGTGGTTCCTCCCATTCTCCAGGCCTCCAGGACCACGGATCTGAATACCATCCCCAAGGACACCAAGGGTGAGCTCCTGCCCAGGCATTAAACACTCCACCCTTTGGAGCCTGGAGTGTGCCCCCACTCTACGCTTCAGCCCCTATAGACCAGGATCCTGGCACCCTGCCTCTTCTTCCCCTTTGTGGACCTAAGTAGACACTGACCTACTATTTGCATCCCTCAGTCCTTGCTGCCTGCCACCTCCAACCCCTGAAACTGAAGGTCTTGGAGTCCTGGACCCAAATCTAATTTCTGGGCCTGCCCAATGACCTAGGAGTTTGGGGGTCACAGGTCAGGGGAGGGCTCCCAGGGTCCCACAGGCTGCAGCTGAGCCACGCCTTCCAGCTGCACAGAATCAGCTGATTCTGGAGATGAGACTGGGCCCTGGAGGACTTCTCCACCTAAGAATCCTGCTAGCTATCCAGGGTGCCCTCGGAGTGCAGGGGTCTGCGGAGGCAGCTGGTGTCTGGCTTAGTCCTGGGCCTTGTGCTTTGGCAGCGTGGAAAGTGCGGAGGGGCTCTGTGTGGCCTTCTGTCTGCTTGGCTCTGGCCTGGGATAAGCCAGTGAGGAGCTCCTCCCCTAATTGCTTCCCAGGGAACCACTCACCTCTCCTGTGTCTGTCTCAGCTTCGAGGAGATCTCGTACCTACACTTCTTCATTCATGAACAAATGCTTATTGAGCATCTGCTCTGTGCCAGGCAATATTGTAGGTCCTCTGGGATGTATCACACCAACTCAGGCAAAACCCTGCCCTCATGGAGCTTATGTGCTGAAAAGAACAGAGTAGGGTAGATGAGGGAACCGGTTATAATTTTAAATATTATCCTCAGGGGAAGCTTTCCTGAGAGGTGACATTTGAGCTGAGTCCTGAGGGGGTGAGGGAGTGAGCCCTGTGGTTATAGGGAGGAAGCGTGTTCTAGATCACCCTCTGCACAGACCTGGGGCTCTACTGGGGAAGCACTGAGGCTCCAGCAGGAATGGGAGTGGGCAGACTGCAGGAAGGACTTCCTGTAGAGGAATTGTGGGGATCTGGGTTTATATATCTCATGACCTGCTCCCCATTTGTGAGATTCATGGAATCCTGGAGATTGGAGGAGGATGAAGGGCCTGTGGGTGGAGGGAATTTGTGAGAGGAGGGAGGGAGCTGAGGTCGGGTCCTACCCCAGCTCTGTCTCTGTGCTCACTCTCTCCTGCACCAAGTTTGAGGCGTAAGTGATTTTGATGTGGTCAGCAAATCCTAGGATAGCTGGATCTGGAGTAAAGTCACTCTTGGCAGAACATAAAATTAAAGAATTTTCAACTCCTAGAGGCTCAGAACAATTTCCAGAAAGGTAAAGTATGAGAAAAAGCATGTAACATATCTCATCAATAATCTTTTTATTGGTTATGTACAGAAATTATATTTTGATTGCTCTGGGTTACATCAAATATTAAAATTATTTTCACCCATTACTTCTTTACATGTGTCTGCCAAAAATTTTAAGTTACGTCTGTGGCTCAAATTTGAGGTTCCAATGATTATTCTTTTGGATAGCACTGTTTTAGAAGCTTAATAATTTCAGATGTTATGTTTAGGTCTATGCTCCATTTCAGGTTAGTTCTTGTGTACGGTGTTCATTCTTTTCTGTGTGTCACTTTGCTCCAGCATCATTTCTGGAAAAGACCACCCTTTCCCCGTTGAATTACCTTTCCTGCTTTTCCTGAGCACGTATGCGTGGTTCTACTTCACTCTTAGTTCTACTCCATTGATCCAGACCGTCCTCATGCCAGCATCACTTCACTTTGATTACTGGAGCCTGTAGTCAGCCTTGAAATCAAGTCGTGTGCATCCTCCAAGGTTCTTCTGCTTTTCAAAAAAATTATTTTGACTATTCAGAGTCCTTGTATTTGCATATAAATTATATAATAAGCTCAACATTTCTTTTAGAAAACGTGCTAGAGTTTTGATTGGCATTTAGAATTTGGGATTGAGTTGCATTTAATCTATAGATCAATTTGGGGAGAACTGATACCTTGATGATAGGGAGTATTCCAATCCTTGAATATGGTATTTCTCTCCATTTATTTCATTTTTATGTACTTTTTCTTAGTACTGCTATGTAGATTTCAGTGTACAAATCTTGCACACTTTCTTTAAATTGATATCTAAATATTTTGTTTTGATTCTATTATAAATGCAATTTGAAATGTTTCATTTTCCTAACTTTGCATTGCTGGACATAGGAATACAATTGTCCTTATACCCTACAATCTTGCTAAATTCACCTATTAGTCCTAGAAGCCTTCTTTGCCTGAGGAATTTCTGTGGACACAATCATGTCAGTTGCATATTAAGACTTTACTTCTGTTTGCAATATGTATCCCTTGTATTTCTTTATCTTGCATTATTGCTCTGGCTAGGATCTCCAGTAGAGTGTGTAATAGAAATGAAGAGAACCAGCATCCTTGCCTTGTTCAATGTCTTAAGTAGAAAGTAGTCAGTTTCACCACAAAGTATGATGTCAGCTGTAGGTTTTTCATTGATGCCATTGATCAAATCTAAGAAGCGGCCTTTTATTCCTAGTTTGCTGAGAGATTTTTTCATGAATAGGTACTGTCTGTTTTAAATGCTTTTTTTTTGCATGGAGAGGATCCTATGGTTATTGTTCTGTGTTCTATTAATATGATACATTAGATTGATTCTACATATTCCTCCAAACTTGCAACCTGAGATAAAACTTACTTGGTCGGGGCCAGTCCAGTGGCAAAGTGGTTAAGCTTGTGCGCTCCACTTTGGTGGCCTGAGGTTTGCCAGTTTGGATCCTGGGCACGGACCTGTGCACTCCTTGTCAAGCCATGCTGTTTCAGGTGTCCCACAAATAAAGCAGAGGAAGATGGGTACAGATGTTAGCTCAGGGCCAGGCTTCCTCAAAAAAAATCACAAAAAACTTACTTGTTGATAATGTGTTGGATTCAATTTGCTGATGTTTCCTTTAGGATTCATGAGAGACTTTGGTCTGAAGTTTTGGTATCTTTGTCTGGTTTTGGTATCAGCATAATATTAATCTCATGAAATGATTTGGAAAGTGTTTCTCTCTCCCTTATTTTCTCCAAGATTTTGTTTGGGACTGGTGTTGATACTTAAATGTTTGATGGAATTCACCAGGGAAGTCATCTGAGCCTGGAGTTTTCTTTGTGGAGTATTTTTAAATTATGGATTTAATTTCTTTAATTCGTACCAATTGTTTAGGTTTCCTAATGCAGTTTGGTAATTTGTGTCTTTAAAGGAATTTGTCCATTTAATATTAGTTATCAAATCTATTTGCTTAAGTTGTTCAGAATGTCTCTTATTGTCCATTTCATGTTCTAAATTTCTCTCTACACACTGCTATTCTTGCATCCTACAAATGTTTTTTTCTGAGGAACATTGGCCCTGAGCTGACATCTGTTGCCAATCTTCCTCTTTTTTTTTCCTCCCCAAGGCCCCCCAGTACATAGTTGTATATCCTCGTTGTAGGTTCTTCTGGTTCCTTCATGTGGGATGCCGCCTCAGCATGGCTTGACACGTGGTGCTAGGTCTGCGCCCAGGATACGAACTGGGGAACCCCCGGCTGCCAAAGGGGAGTGCATGAACCTAACCACTAGGCCATTGGGCCAGCACCCTATCCTAATGTAAATGAAAATTACATTTTCACACAATTAAAATTAAATCTAATTTCTCTTGTGATTTCTTCTTTAACGCATGGTAACCCATGGCTTTGAAATCTGTTGATTAATTTCCAAATATTTGGGGATTTTCTACATATCTTCATGTCATGTTTTTCTAATTTAATGTCATTGTGGTCAGAGAATATATGATATAATTTCAATCCCTTTAAATTTATTGAGACTTATTTAAGGGCTAGAATATGGTGCATTTTTGTGAATGTTCCATGCACACTTGGAAAAAATGTCTATTCTATTCTTGCTGAATGTGATACTCAATGCATGTGGTTTAGGTCAAGTTGACTCACGATGTGTTTCAGTCTTCTTTATCCTTACTTGTTTTTTGTTTACTTGTTCTATTAATGAGATAGGAGTATTGATCTGTAAATATAATTGTTAATTTGTCTATTTCTTTTTCAGTTCTGCCACTTTTTGCTTCATCTGCTGTGGAACTCTGTAGTTAGGTATGCATATATTTATCACTTCTGTCCTCTTGTGATCCTGACCTATTATCATTGTAAAAAGTCCTTCTTTGTCTCTAGAGATACTCGTTATGTTAAAGTCTATTTCACTTCATAGTAATACAGACATTACAGTTATCTTATTCTTTCTATTTACATGGCATATTCCTTCACCCTTTAACTTTTAACCTATTTTTGGCTTTGTGTTTAAAATTTTTCTATTATATAAAGCATATAATCTGTCTTGATATTTATCCAGTGTGATAATCTCAACCTTTTGATTGGAATTTTAGTCAATTTATATTTAATATGATTATTAATATGGTAGTATTTGGGTCTATCATTTTGCTATTTGTTTATTTTTCTCATTTCTTATTCATTTCTGTGCCTCCTTTCCTACCTTTCTTTGTTTCAAGCAAATACTTTTTGTTTATGGTTTTATCTCTTCTAGTGACTTTTTAGCCATATTTGAGTTATCGTCTAGTGTCATTTTCCTTGAGCACGGCAGATTTCCTTTAAAATTACTTTATTGCACGACTGCTAGCAATGAGTTCTCTCAGTTTTTATTTATCCAAAACTTTCTTTACTTTGCCTTATTTCTCCACACCTTAAAAAATTTCTTAAGGTCTTTACATAAAATAAAATTAAACAACTTTACATGAACAGTTGGATGAATATCAGTAATTGTTTACACTCTCAGAACTACTACCACAGCCCACATACAGAACCGTCCCGTTTTCCTAAAAAGCTTCCTCACACCCCTTTGTGTTTGATCTTCTCTCCCTCCTCCCAGCCCTAGGCGACTGCTGATCTCCTTTCTGTCTGTAATTGTGAAATTTCTCAATCCATTAGATTTTGTCTTTATGTGGTATCTCTCTTTATCTCTGGCAATGCATTCTATTTTGAAATCTCTTATTTCTGGTATTAATACTGTCACTTCAGCCTCCTTATGGTTACTATTCATACAATGCATCCTTTTCTATCAATTTACTATCAACCTGTGTCTTTATATCGAAAGAGCCTTGCTTGTAAGCAGCATATAGTTGGGTGTTGTTTCTTAACCTATTCTGACAAGTTCTGCCTTTTCATTGGAGTGTGATCCATGAAGTTCATATGGTAGTTGTTGATGTGAGAGATACTACGTCTATCATGATATTTTCTGGTTTTGGTTCTTTCGTGCCTCCTTTACTGTCTTATGAGTTCTCATCAGAAAACAGAGAGGGAGAAGAAAGTGGAACAACTTTAATGACATGAAAGAAAAGACTGTCCATCCAGAATTCTATATTCAGCAAAAATGTCCTTCAAGAGTGAAGGCAAAATAAAGATATTTTTAGATAAGAAAAATTAAGAATTTGTCTTTAACAGATCAGCACTATAAGAAATGGCAAAGGAAGTTCTTCAGACTGAAGGCAAATGATACCAGATGGAAGCTCAGACTCTCAGAAAATATGAAGTGCATCAAAAATATTTGGGAAAATGCAAAGGGCCATTTCTCCTTTTTCCTTTGACCCTTTTTTGGTTCCTTTTACACATATAACTGTTTGAAACTAAAATTATAACTTTTTCTTGTGAGGATTGTAACCTATATAGATGTATTACATATATCACCTATAACAAAAAGATGGACATGGGATACAGGCTAAATGGTCTCAAGGCTTCTAAATTTATGTGAAATAGTGCATTAGTGATTGGAAGTAGAGTGTCTAAAGTTAAGGATGTATAGTGTAATCCCTAAGACAACTAGTATAAAAATAAAAATAATACCCCCAAAAAAACCTAATTGGAAAATTAAAATAGGATTCTAAAAACAATATGAATATTTTAAAAAATCACCTTTATTTTGAAGGATAGTTTCAGTGGATATAGAATTCTTCTTTGGAACCTTTTTTCTATCAGGACTTTGAATATATTGCTCCAATTTCTTCCGATGTCCTTTGTGTCTAATGAGAAGTCACTCACTGCGACATTTCCTCCCTGTTCGTTACTCTCCTATTTGTTTGTAACAAATTACTCCAAAACTTAGCAGCTTAAAGCAGTGAGGATTTATTACCTTACATGTTTCTGGTGGGTGAGAGAAGAAGGAGTGGCTTAGCTTGGGGGTTTAGCTCTGGGTGTCTCATAAGTTTGCAATCAAGATGTTGGCCAGAACTGAAAAACATGAGTAGCATGGAAGGATCCACTTCAGATCTTATTCATGGGTTGTTGGCAGAAGCCTCAAGTCCTTGCCATGTGAATATCTCCTTAGCTGAGTGTCCACACAACATGGCAGGTGACTTACCTCAGAACAGCGACCCAAGAGACAGTAGACCCAATAGGAAATCACAGTGCTTTTTAAGACCCAGTCTCTGAAGTTGCACATCATCACTTCTGCTCCATTCTATTCATTATGAATGAGCCAAGAAATCCAGCTCACACTCATGGGGAAGGAAATTAGTCACCGTCTCTTGTGTATTAAAGAGTTTGCGGACATTTTGAAAATGACCACAGTCCATCTTCTGGCTGGAATGGAATTATTTACATTCCTCTATCAAAGAAATAAAAATTATTCTGACACTTATTAAGAACAGTAAGGAAAACTTTATTCGAGGGACCACTGCAGTAGGGGTTTTGCAGTAGGGGAGAGAGACTGTGCTCAACTACAAATACAATGAGGAAAAATGGGGATTGATGACCAAGGAGGAGGGTGTTAGTTGATAGAAAACTCCTAAGTGGATAGGGTAATTCTTGCTAAACTGACCTAACAGTATTTGTGCTGAAGGTAGGCCAGAGTGATCTTATATCACCTGGGGTCTAGTGGGGGCTGAGGAATTTGACCAGATATCTAGGGTGAGAGATTCTCACTAAACTGACTTGACAGGATTTCTGCTAAAACTGGATGAAGCAAAGATGGATATCGAAGCCCACAAGTCAAAGCCTGGTTGGAAAGAGGGCTCAGAGGAGCCTAACTAACGTTTAGTCAAAGAGGGAATCTTTGTCACTTTCTACATGCAAAATAAAATGCTTCCCGTCCAAGGACCCCAAAATCTCATCCTATTACAGAATCAGTGAAAAGTCCAGAATCTCCATCTAAATTAGATCGAGGTGCAGATAAGGCTCATTGAGCGTATTTCTGTAAGTGAAGCTCTTCACATAGAGTTCCTCATGGACTGAAGACTGTGACCTAAAGAGACGAGTTACCTACTCCCTCCCACAACGGACCTAATATGCAGCTATGGGACAGATAAACGGATAAGCACTATAGACATTTAAAAATGGAGGAAAAGGGAGGCACAAAGGAGTCACTTGTCCATAGCAATGTTCACATCCAGTCAGGCAAATGTCAGAGGTTCCTTGATTAGGACCTAGCTCCTTCCAAGCAAGTGATCTGAGAGAGGGAGAAAGAGAGGAAGAGAGAGCACAGTCACTTTTATGAGCTAACCTCTGAAGTCACACAACGTCACTTCCTCCTTATTCTGTTCTTTAGAAGTGAATCACTGAATCAAGTCCACACTCAAGGGAAGAGGAATTAGTTCTATCTTTTTTTTTTTTTTTGCATTTCATTATTTATTTAGATGTTTAAGGTCTCATACTAGATTTTTACAAGCTGGTGAACACTGACAAATTATTTCTCCCACAGAACTATAAGCACACATTCCCAGACAGTATAAATATATGGTTGAACTAACATTAATACACATCACCATTTTATCAATTACATAATAAAAAATTATCAAGTATCCAAATATTAAGTTACACAGCTCAAAAGGCATATAAAATATTAGATATCTGCTCAATTCATTAGCAGAAACCCACTTGTTTTTTTTGCAAGAGAGGTTGGGAAGAGAAGGAAAAGAAAAATCACACTTCAAACAAAAATAAGTTGGTAAACAACTTCAGATAAGTATGAAAAATAATTACAAGAATTTCCAAAATTTTATGATTAATAATTGCTTTAGCTACAATAACAAAGCATCTCTAACTTTAAAAAAAATTACTAAGTTAAAGAGCATATTCTACATGTTCTGCACGAGACAAAGGCAACATTTTACTAAAATACTTACAGCCTCCTCCCATTCTTCTCAGGCCCTCCCTGTAAGTTGCACCAAAGTGCAAACATTAAAATTAACTGTAAGGCTTTTTCGTCTGGAGACATTAAAGACATGTGCTTCTGTACAATGTAGATTTTCAAAATGGAGGTTTCCCATAACAGCACAAAATGAGATTTATAGGAAGACATTAAATAATAACTGTAAGACTTGGTAAAAATCCAAAAAAAAAAGTTGAGCAAACCTGATGTACACTGGTATGAATGTGGGAGACGTAAACGTAAAGTGAGCAGGCAAATAACCAGACAGGCCCTACTTTCATGTTTGAAATGACTGAAGGAATAAACCACACAAGGTCCAGAGTGTTCATAGTTCCTGGGATTTTAGTTTCTGTAGGATATGAAAAATTTACAAGTATTGTGCTGGGTATTTTGGCACCTAATCTTTCTAAATTTCTTAAATATTGATAAGATTCTGGCATGGGAATTTTGAAGACACAACTCAACACTGCATGATTTCAGACAAGGTCAATTGGTACAAATGATAAATACACTTTAAATGCTGAACAGCAAGAGTCTTTTGCTAAGTGTCCAAATAGGTTGATCGTAAAGCAAACATAGAGGCTGCAATTCTGTTAAGCTTGTGGCCTGGTAAAACTGCTTTTTAATACTCCTAGGAAGCTTCCTCAGACTTATCCACCAAGCCAACATGTTGGCTAACATGTATGATAACTTAGGTCCTGTCTCAAGCTGCTCTCAAGGCAATGGCATCCGGCACCCTAGTTTTATTGAACGTGACAGTTGTTTCTATGACCGTTGGAGTCTTAGAAGCACAGCTGCATTTTAGGACGATACTTTTCCAAATACAAAAGTTGCTTGCTGTTAAAAGCCCCACGCCGCTTTTGTCTTATGAACTGTACTGCATCTTCCTATTTCATCCCACCTTCAATTAATGCTAGGGCAACAGGCACCGGAGCTCTCCCCAGGCCTGCAACACAATGAACAGCAATGCAACAACCAGGTTCTTCATGAAACTTAATTTTCACAAGACTTAACCAGTCATCAACAATCTGGTTGGATGGCGGTGCACCATCATCAAAAGGCCAATCGAGAACATGGATGCCTTCTTTCTCCACGAGAGTAGTGTCATAAGTTGCTTCACATACTCTTACTATTGTGGTAACTCCATACTTCTTAAGTTCCTCTATGAATTTGTTTAAGGTTGCATTGGTTGGATTGTGTGTAAGAAGAAATCTCATGTTCTTGTATGTGACTTCCACAGGAGCTGGGCCGTTCATTTGAGCCATGTAGTTTAAAAACACTCAATAGGGTTATGAAAGAATGTAAAAAACTGAATACAGAAATGCTGCAAAGAAACTGAGTCTACTTCGATATACTCCACTTGAAATTCTCAGTGCTTTGAGTATGAAGCTGGGAGTAATGGGAAATGAAAGGAACCTCCTAACAAGAAGCAGCAATTCTTCAATCCAGTAATACTGAGGCAAGAGAAAGGAAGTGCACTGAGGTTTACCCCATCCAGGTCAGAACTCGTGTAAAATGCTCTGCGGGTTTCAATTCAACACTTCTGTGTCCAGGCTAACCACTCTTACGGGGGCTTCTTGGTGGAGTAGTAATGAATTTCCACAGTTCACTTGTCTGCACACAGGGCGTGCTGTGCCTGGCAGTAATCTCCACTGCTCTTCAGAAACCCCATAAATGTGTGACTAAGAACACCACAGAAAGGGCTACGTTTACTCATTGAAGATTGTGGCCTAATCACACAGCCGATCCCGAGGCGGCGGTGACACAGGTGGTGGCGGGGGCATCGGACTCTGCCATGCAGCGAGCGGCTCTGCGGAGAGCGCGTCCCCTAGTTCTATCTTTTGAAGGAAGGGATATTACAGAATTTGTAAACATTTTAAAACCATCATATCCTGTATGTAAAATGCATTATCTCTTGATGCTTTCAAGATTTTCTTTTCTTTGATTTTCATCAGTGTGACTTTGCTGAGCCTTCTCGTGGCCTTCTTTGTTGTTCTCTCCTTTGGTGTACGTTGAGCTTCTTGGATCTACATGCTAAAGTTGTTCACTGAATTTGGAGAACTTCCAAACATGATTTCTTCAAATCTTCTTTCTGCTCTTTTTTCTCCTTCTTCTAATTTCTGAGCTCTAACTGAAGGTCTGTTTGCCCTTTTTTCTTCCCCCATGGGATTCACTGATAGAACTGCCCATCTGTTGCACTGTGGCAGATCCAAAGGAGCGCTACAGCCATCCACTGTTGGATGGTAAACTGCTGACAGCCCAAAACGCTGGAGACTGTGCCGTTGAGGTGACTATTGATTGGCCATAAAGCACACAAAGTGACATTGACTGAAGCATGTAGATCATGGGCCTTTAGTAATGGACCTCCTGGGCTGTTAAGTCATTGGGCTTTAGAACAGTGGATTCTGAAGGGCACATTACATGATGAACCCTTTTATAGAGAAGATTAAACAACCTAGACTAAAGCGCAATTCTTATGTTCCATGTTTCCCGAACATGAGAATGCACTTCAGGACCACCAGACTTACAGGATCAGCGTCTGCATTTTAACAACACCCTCACATCATTTGCCTCCACACTATAATTTCAGATGCTCTAACATCATATTCTTATTGTGTGATGTCCAAACACCTGGGCTCATCTCAAAAAGCAAATTCTCAAGCTCTGCCCCAGGGGTACTATGTCGAATTGTCTGGAGGTAGAGACAGGAATCTGCGTTTTCAACAAGCACCGTAGGTTTTCTGTGTCCTCAGGTTTGAGGACTGCTGTTTTAGATAGTGGGAAATCTGGGCTGTGCTGGGCTGTGGGCTGGAAATGGAATGATGGTGTTTAGGAACTGGAACACACATGCCATGGCCTCTACTGGGAATCACTGGGGCAGATCCAGCTGATATGTGGAGAACACAGTCCTCTTGCCATCCTTAAGAATCACATGGATCTGCTGGCAGGGAGTCTGCCACATCTGTCCTTTCACTGATGGTCACCGTGGACCTAATGTGGTAGGGACCACTGACCCTGGTAATGAACCCGTTTATGATCAGGTTCTCATGAGAGCCCAAGAGAAAGGCAGCCCATCTCAGGGGTACAGGGTCAGCTGTGCTCCTGCTCCTTAGAGCCTAAGAATGGGACTAATTTCTCTATATAAGAACCCTGAAAAGTAAAAATAGTGGCCTCTTTTTCTGCATTAGCAAATGTCATTTGACACTCCCTGAAATCCAGTTTACCGTCTAGGATTTTCCTCCAGGATCAGTTTGGTCTCTGGGGTTGTGAGAGCCCAGAACTGTCCCCTGGTGACTCTCACAGCCCAGATACCCTCCTTCTGGCAGACGGAGATCCTTCTCTTTTTCCTCCCTGACTCTCAGGCCACCACAAGGATGCAATCTCCCTAGTATGGCAGTTCCACCATCCAGCAGTGGGCACAGCGGAGTAGCCCTTTGAACCAGAACATAGGGGTTGGTGTTCAGTCTCTTGGAATGAGCAGACAGTCTTAGTGGAGAGCCTCTCATAGTCACGTATTTCTTATCCTGAGAAACAGGGAGCTTTGGGTGAGCAGTGTCCCAGTGCAGGACCTCTTCCATTCTAGAGGAAGAGACTGAGGGTCAGAGCTCCATGGAACGAAAATAGGAGGATCATAACCTACTCCTGGCTAGACTCGGAGCAGATCACTTCAGCAATCTGTTCCTCAGTTTCCTCCTCCACAAGATGGAAGAAGTCAACATTATTATTGTTGAATACGGTTAAAACAACTTAGATTACATAGGATCTTGCAATTTACAAAGAACATATTTAAGGCTCATGACAACTATGAGAGTCAAACAGGGAAAGTGTTATTTCTCCTTGACAGGGGAGAAGTGAGTCTCAGAAGGTGAGGTTGTTTTGCGTTCTGTCACTTGGCTACCTCAGATAGAAGAGCAGCTCTGATGTGACCACTGGAGGCTGACCTTACTTTTCCTGTTTCCTGCATTGTCCACCTGAGGAAAGGGGACTTTCTATGTATGTGTATCTGTTAATTTCCTTCCATTAGTCACTATCTGTAGCTGCTGTCACAGAACCATTTCTGAGTGAAGTGGATGCCTCCGCCTGTGGCTCACAAAAATCCTAGGTGTGCTTTGGTTTCTGTTGGGTTGATGGCTATGGCCCCTAAAAGAAATAGAAAATCACCATTTCTTTTAAAAATCTTAAGTCTAAGTTGTTATTTCCTCCACCAGAGAATCTCATACTTTTCCCACACACTATTTTTTTTTGGCAGGGGAAGATTAGGCCTGAGCTAACTATTGCCAATCCTTCTCTTTTTGCTGAGGAAGACTGGCCCTGAGCTAACATCTGTGCCCATCTTCCTCTACTTGATATATGTGATGCCTACTACAGCATGGCTTTACCAAGCGTTGCTGTGTCTGTACCTGGGATCTGAACTGGCGAACCCTGGGCCGCCAAAACTGAATGTGCAAACTTAACCGCTGCGCCACCGGGCCAGCCCCACACACACTATTTTAAACACAGGTGCTCCCCAACACAGACTGTTAAGAGTCTTTCATGATTTCATTCACAAATATGTGTTGATCTTGTACAGAAGTCCCCAGGGCGGAAGTAGCGCTGTCTGCATTGACTATGAACCGTAAATAGGTCTCCTAGCCGTGTGCACACAGGCCTTACTCTGATAGCTTATCCAGCGTATGTGCTTATGTTCACGAGGTGAACTGACTTCCTGCAATTCATCCCAACTGCTATAATAATAATTTATCTATTATCTGACTTGTGATACCAGTTCTCCCCCAAATTGACATGCTTTTGACATCTAACCTTGATTCCTCATTTTCCCTCTATGTTAATAACATTTTTGTGAGGCAGCTTGAACTTTTTGGAGAGAAAACAAGCCTTCTGCTACTTGGCTGCCACCTCTAGGAATGTTGTTGTCATCCACAGCTTAAAGCTTTATGATCAAATATCTAACTTACCTTCAACCCAGGGCCCAGAACAGACCCACCTGGGACAGACTTGTAGCTGCTGGTGGCCTGAACCTTTGTCCAGGACGGTCCTCCCGGACAGGTGGCTCCACAGCTTCCAGCAGGAGGAGCAGTGGGGACCCAGGCTTGGCTGCAGGTTCCCTTGCAAACCTGCTTTTCCTTTAGCTTGTTCAATAAGACAACAGTCCCCATTTTGACAAGCTTGACTTAGGTTTTGCCAGCTCAGCCAAAAAATACCTGATGGTTACATCAAGGTTACATTTTTTACTAGGAATAAAATGGGATTTTTATTTGCCCAAATAGCATGGTCCACCTCAAGCAAAAGCTCTATCTATTCAGCACTTTTTTGCCTTTTTCAGTTTGTGGCCAATTATGCTTCCTTCACACCCAGAAATCTCAAGAGGGTTTTGGAGGGCATGTGAACTCTTAGAGCAACACTAAGGTTTCTATACTGCAAGCAGAGGAAGTGTGATGCCTTCCGTTGCCTGAGAATTTTAGAAGTGAAGTAGCAGGCGGACAGAAATAATTTTTACCAATATACTCCAGGATTGAAAGGAAGCTTTTGTTTCATTCAGAACTGTGTTTGGAATACAGTAGATTATTTTTCTGTAGTAGTGCTAAAGCCGATAATAGAGAAAACCACCACAATTTTGTCCCAAGTTTAGACTGGGCAGTGAAAGGGTTTACCTACCTGTGAGACCTGGTGTCCTCCTCGCTCTGCAGCACTGATGGGATTTGTGTTCTGTGAGATCTTTGCAAACTGCACAGAGGAATTGCTGGTTGTCCAAGGAATAGAAAAAGGCCCTTTCCTTGTTCTGCTGGCAGAACCAAACTTCTTGTGCTGGATTCTCATTCCTGGGCTCCAGTGTTTGGAGGATGGAGACGAAACTGGCCAGAGTCCTGTTGGGCCTGATGTCCCCCCCTCCCGAAATGGCTTTTTATAGAGTGGACAGCACATGGCTCCCTTAGTGGATGTAGGAGTGACACAGCACTCAGTGATGCAGCCCTGGCAGAAGCTGCAGCCACAGAACAAGCTCACAGGTCCTTCATGTGCTCCATGCAGACAATGCAGGTATCTCTTTCAGGGGGTTCCCAAGAGTGGACCCAGTCTCCATGACTGCTGTCCAAGCTGTGCTCAGCAATCCCTTCTTAACTAACTCTGACTCTGTGACAGGAGGAGGACGTGGTTAGGGATGTGCAAAGGAATTGAGATGAGAAGAGGAGTTGTTCAGGATAGAGAGGGATAACATGTGCCACTACTGCTGGGCCCCTGCAACAGCCTCCTAACTGGGCCCCGCAGATACATTCTCACTCTCTCAGATCTCTTCTCCACGCTGCGCCAGAGTGAGCTTTCCCAAAATAGACTCTCATTTTCACTTCTCTGTTTACCGGGCCAGCCAAGGAGGGCTTAGCGGGCCTGGCCTTTATCATCAGCCTCCCCTCTCTCTCCCACCTTCTTTCCCTCCAACCATGAGAGCAAACATAAGCTGAACATCAAATATGTTCCAGGCACTGTTCTCACCTCTTCACATGTATCAACTCAATTAATCGTCACCACATCCCTAAAACTTCACTCTTTTCACAGGTGAGGACTGCAGTGCACCGACGGTAAGAAACTTGCCAAGGTCACACAGCTAAGTGGGCGGTGGAGGAAATACTAGAATCTAGGTGGTCCAGGTTGAGGCCTGCACTCCTCAGCACCACCCTGCATGTGCCTCCAGCTTCCCTGGACTTGATCAGTCCTGTGAACCTGCCACACTGTCCAGTATCCAGGATTTCTCCCCAGTTGTTTTCCTCTATACAAATCACATGTCATCTGTCAACTCCTGTTCTTCTTCAGGCTTGGTTCAAACGTCACCTCCTCAGGGAGGACGTTCTGAGCTGCTCCCAGTCTGGAGTGGGCATCCTTGTTCTATATTCCAAATGCCTAGCTCTCCAGCTCAACTATTTAGTATATAAACCCACAGAGCACATTTGACTTGCTAATTAATTCATCCCCAGTGCTTGGCAGATATCAAGCCCAAAATCAATATAATCTGAGTTGATAATTTAATACAGTTCCCCAAAAAGTAGTTGAAGAGGGCTTCTTGTTTCTCACCATGGTGGGCTAGGACATTTGGACCAACCTTCCTACTGAAAACAACCATTTATTTGGATGTAGTTTACCTTGTTTATGACTATAGAATCTTCAGATACTTCAAAGGCTATTATATGAAGAAGTATATTTATTCTGTTTGATTGTATAGATCGGAAATTGGTCATTCTGCAGAAGATTCAGAGAGACAGAATTGTGCTCATGAGGAAGAACTTTTGTTTGTGTGTGTGTTTTTTTTTTAACTAAGGCTTAACCATAAAATGGGCTGCCTTGGTAAGCGGTAAGCTCTCTATCACTAAAGAGATTCAACCACTCACTCTTCATGTTGTATAGAGACTTTTGACAATGTTTAGGCATCAACCACCTGATCTCTGAGGCCCCTTCCTCACTTAACTTGCCATTGTAGATCAAGCACTAGGTCAGGTGTCAGAGGACTTGGGTTCCACTAGCTGTGTGACCTTGGGCTGAGCACTTCCGGGTCTCATTCCTAACCTTTGTTAGTTAAGCCAGGATAATGATACCTAACCAACTTACAGAGTTGTGAATAGATTACATTGGATAATACGTTTACATTCCTGTGTTGTTTTGTTTTCGGCTCTGGTTGTGTTTTGGTTCTTTCATTGCATTATAAAAGCCCAGGGCAACTCTGTCTCCTTCTCCCAAATTTTTCTGACTGCACAACATCATTATAGCAACAAGAAAAGAACTTTTAAAGCGAAAAGAAAAACTCACCTGCAATCCCACCACCTCATAGGATGTACTTATTTCTCTGTCCTCTTCCAGTATAATCAAGGACGACTTTGGGTCACATCACGGGAAACCACATCAGTTAACAGTGTATGAAGGCCCCACAGTCTCCTGAGCCTTCTGCCACCCCCAGGACCTTCACGTGATATAACAAGAGTTCACTGGTTTGGATGGTTGGAGTGAACACTGAGGTGAAAAGTGTATTTGGGTAGGAAAAAATGAATGGAAATCATTTTGTCATCTTCTCAAGCCCACTAAGCAATATGAATTGTTCCCTCCCCTCTGCTGTTCTCCTGTCTCCTCAGGTGTGACGTGTAGATATGTGATTGAGACGCAAGTCAGTCCTGTCTGCCTTTTCTCCCTCCAAACATCAACACCAAGAGAATTCCTCCGGAACACAGCACATGGTGAAGAAGGAAGGGAGGGAGGGTGGGAGGAAAAACCTGGGTTTTGCCTCAGATCTTCTACCTGCTGCAACAGGGAGTGGTTAAGCTGGGAGAGAAGGGAGAACCCCAGAGAAGAGAAAAGAAACAATAATTTTACCCACTCTGACATTAAACCTTCCTCTAAGGAGGGAAAGTAGGCACTGTTCCTTTCCCCCTTCCCTTCCTAGAGTTGTAGACAAAGGTTCAGCTAAGTAATTGGTGTTGACCCGTGTTACTGTTGAACCCTGGGACCAGGTCAGCCAGGGCACACACACTCCTCCTGTGCTCAGCCTGTTTGACTCCCTCCCTGACTTTATTTTAGAAATAAAGAAGCTGAGCCCACAGAAGGAAGTCACTTCCCCAGGAAACAGAGTGTGGCAGAGTTGGAACTCCCTGACTCTGGGGCCAGTGGGATTTCCATAGTGACACCAAAGGTGATGTGCGTGAAGGAGGACGTTAGTGGGGAGAGTGAGGAAGCATCAGGGACTGAGATGCTGCACTGTCACAGCAGGGACCTGGAGGAGGGTCTTGTTTCTGGGTTCTTTACACCTCAGTCCAAGCCATGAGCATATTTCTAAAATTTCTCCCCTACTCCAGATCCTTCCACTTGTTGAAGCCCTACTCAAGAGCAACTCATTCGTAGGACTTTTCTTATTGAGATGTTGTACTAACAGTTTTCTGTGTTTCTCTGAGTTCTCTCAGTGCATCTCTATGTGGGATTTGAATTCAATTGTGCAGGAGGTTGTTGTGCAATTGTCTTCCCAATGTTTTATGTTGTGTCCTGTTTCTCCTATTAGACACACACACACATACTCACACACACATAGACATACACACTCATTCCTCACACATTGGGAGCTGGGTCTTCACTCAATAAATACTGGAGCTTCCTCTGATCTACTTTCTCTGGTTCCTACCTCAGGATCACATTCTCTGCAGTATTTCTACTTGGCTGTGTCCAGGCCGGGTCCAAAAGTCCATGCATTTACTGCCTTTGGCTTCATGGATGAGCAACCCTTCCATCCACGATGACAGTGAGAGGAAGGTGAAGTCTTGTGTTCAGTGGTTGATGGAGGAGCCAAGTTCCTTTGATGATGAGACCAAGATCTTCACATGTCAGGAAAGATTTTTTCCTTTCAATCTGGGAAATGTGCAGCAATGCTACAACCAAACCATGGGTCGTGGTCTGAACAAAGAGCATCCACCAAATCAAGCAGGTAGGTGCCTGGGAGAAAGCAGGGGAGAGCAGTACTTACCACCTCACCCAAAGAGCCAGGCTGGGGAAGGCAAGTGTGCACAAGTTATTGCTTGAGAGTGAAGGCTGGCCCAGTCTGGTCACAGGGGGCGGGATCTGTTTGATGTTAATTCACTCAATATTCAGCAGTGTCAATGGCTCATAGCTTTGTGCTGAGCACGTATCTTTTGGGTGCTGGATGTGGGAACAACAAAGCTTCAACCTCATGTTTTCCTTCAAAGCCTTACAGCTAATATGTGAAGGCACCCATACTTCTGGGAACACTTTATTGGCCCTTGGATGCACCAAGTGTTGTCAAAGACTGGAACCTCCTTAAACATTAAATGAGAAGCAGAGGAAATAGTTTGTGGAAGTCCATAGGTGAGAGACTCCAGTGGTCAGGGAGTTACATGAATGAGATGGATAGAAATTTTCATAGAACCTGATAGATATGTATGATTTGGGTCAATGAAGAACATAAAAGAAACAAATTCCAAGCAGGCAGAGATTAGAGTTGTGTGGGGTGTGGGGTGAGATTTGCCAGCTAGGATCTCCGGGGAGCTGAGTTCACTGGAACTGTGGTCACAGGACAAGAGCTCAGGTGAGGAGGAGGATCTGGGTTTCCTCATTCTGATCTAAGAGTGTCTCACCCCAAGGGGTTGGGCAGCACCTCCTGTCCCTGCTGCTTGTGGAGCCAATGTGCAGACATCCTTTTGTGCAGCAAAATCTGGAAGGGACACCTGGCTGTGGGAGGGCAGGCTGAGAAGCAGCAGGTGAGGTGGGAGGCTGGTGGGCTGCTGGACTCCCAGAGCCCCAATTCCCAGGGTGGGCCAGTGCATGTGGCAGCCTCCGGACTCCAGGATCTTGATCTGAGGTCAGATCCCCTGCTTGTTTAGGAGCAGGGCCAAGAGCAGGGCCACATGAGATCCAGAAAGTACCAGAGTGCCTGGGGAGTGGATCTCTTTCTGGTGGGACAAATTTTCTCAGGTCCTTGTCCCTCAGGATCCTAAATTTCTTATAAGAGATTAAGTGAGAATAAGCCAGGCCCCAATTCTGAAGAGAGTGTGTGATGTGTATGTGTTTGTCTGTCTGTGTGGATTCATGTGCGCATATTAACATGTATGGGTATGTTTGTGTGTGAGAGCGTGTGTATGTTTGTGTTTGTGTATGAATATAAGCATGTATAGGTGCATGTGTGTGTGTGTGGGTTGTGGGAGGGTGTGTGTGTGCACATGTGCGTATATAAGCATTTATGGGTGTTTGTATGTGCATGTGTGTGGGTTTGGGTGTGTGTGAGTGTATGAGTGTTTATATGTGTGTTGCTCTGAGGCCTCCTCATCCTTGGCCCCACCCTGGCCTTTCCCTGTTTTCCCCCATCCCCAGCCCATAATTAGTAAGGGACAGAGCAGCCCTCCATCTGCAGGCAAGTAAGAGGAGGCTCAGGGCGATGAGTGTTGGAGAACTGGTCCTCATCACACTTGGAAGAAGGAAATAGGAACTCAATGGTGGGACGTTCTCCTTTTCCAAGATTCTGACTAAATAAAAGGGTCACACACTGTCCTCAGTGAGATAGTAATAAATTGATGTGAATTAAATAATTAAAACCTCATATGAGCCCTATGAGTTAGGGACAGCTGCCAGCCCCATTTACAGACAAGGAAACTGAGGCCACTGAGAGGTTAAGTGACTTTCACTGGGCTGAGCCGTGACTCTAAGGAAACAGTCTGACTGCTGAGCCCAAGTTCCCACTCTGTTATATTAAGTCCTGTACGCTGTACCCATGCCTCATTAAGGATCGTCTTCTACTGTCAGCTCTGACAGCTTCCCTTTCTTCTCCAGGCACTGAGACTGGTTGAGAGTCTATTGCTTTTCTCACAGTTCCTACAGGTGAGCCCGTGGGGTCTGAAGCGACAGGAGGGCTGGTTCTCTTGCCTGATGGAGTGTGTTTGCTGGAGGTTATGGGAAGGGAGGGTCACAGCTAGACTGCTGGGAATCAATGGTGTTTGCATTTATGGTGTGAGGTGGGCTCTCCAGAATGCTGAGGGGGCAAAGACCAGCAGTGGCCATGCAGAGTTCACTCCTCACTGTTTTATTTCACAGCCCGAAAGCACAGCCTCATGTGGGCCTGAGAAACAGAGGTGTCCACTCATCTCCTGCTGCCCCTGACTTCTCTTCTTCCAACTGACTTCCTGGTAACATCTGCTCTCCAAGGTGAAAACAAGAGGAGGGGTCTAGCCACACCGCTGCTCATGGGCGCTTCCTTCCACCCTGCCTGCTGCTCCCTAGTGGGCCCTCCTGGATGGTGAGAAGAAAGCAAGTAGGACAGGAAGGGAAGGTGATATTTATGGTAGTAAAGACAGGATAGGATGTGTGTCTTCATGTAAGGAAAGGGCTGTCATTGGGAAAAGGACTGAGTAGTTCCTTGTGGACTGCTGGGTTGGAGCCCTCAGTTTCTTGCTGGATGCTAGTGGGAGGCTGACTTCAGTTCCTTGCTTTGAGGGCCTTTCCAGCACAGCTGCTTGCTTTCTCAGAGCTTGCAAGCCAAGAGAGCCAATCAAACAGTCAGCTAGCAAGACGGACACCATGATCTTATATGATCTAATCATAAAAGTGACATCACTGTTGCCACCTTGGCATGTTGGGTAGAAGATAGTCACAGGTCCCTCCTATACTCATTGGGAGGACCTTCCACAAGGGTGTGAATTCCAGGAGGCAGGGATCGTGGGGCACCATCTTAGAATCTGTCTGCACAGGGACATTGCAGGTCAGAGAAAGCAGGAACCAAGTGAGGTTGCGAGGCCTCTGCACTAGATGTGTTCATGCACAGGATGGACAATCACTGACCGAGATCATTATAACTGTGAGCCCTGTGTTAGACAAGATGATCTGCAGAGCTGAGCTGTGTCTATCAAAGCACAGTTCTGGATACAAGAATCGCAGTGTCATTGGAAAGACTCCTCTTGAGTTTTGTGAGAACCTGAGAAAGTGTCCTCTCTGGATATTTCCCTCTTTACTTTCAGACCTCCTACATCTCTAGGAAAGTGCCATCACTAAACTGAACTGGTCTTTAATTCCATGTGTCATTCTGCCAGGCAAATCCTGGGCTCCACTCTTTCTTCCAGCTTTCATACAGGATCCCACAAAGTCACTTCTTGTGATTCCACTTGGTTGGTTTCTTCCTCTTCCTCCAGGTGATTTCCTTGTCGCTTTATTCTCTTGTGTTGATTAGTCAGCTACATTAGGAGATGAGTATCCTCTAACCAAACCTTCCCACTAAGCTTTGGACCAAATGGGTGAAGTTTCCTCTCAAGGTCTCAGATCACTTCCTATACAGGGACAAGACAAACTTAGTGGGGCTCCTGGAAGGTCATGAACTGGCACAATTCCACATTAGGATGAGACATTTAGGCCACAAAGGGATGTACTTTAGTCTTTTTTATGTCCAAACAGGTAGCACAATACCTGACACATAGTAGGCACTCAATAAGTGTTTATAGATTCACTAAATTGAACTCCCCCATGACCACCCAACTACTTATGGACTCAGCTCCTCCTTAAGCTACAGGCCCAAACCTCATGTTTTACCTTATTTTTCCAGGATGCTGACCATTTGGGGACCTCTCTTGTCCACTGCATTTTTCACACTATCCTGCTTCCATGATAAGCACTGGAACTTACACTCAGCACTCTCTGGTCCTTTCAACCTTTTCCCTCTATCCTCATCTTCTCACTATTGTTCTTGCAGAGGTTTTCCCTGTCCACCCCCCTTCTTCTCCATGGATCCAGTCTAGTGTCTCTCAGTTCATTCTGACACTTCGACCAGAGAGATTCCTCCAAAATGCCGATCTGGTTAGGGTTCTCCCTGGCTTCAATGCCGCCATGTGCTGCATGTTGTTCTCGGGTTAAAAGCCGAGGTTCTCCTCAGGCTGAGGTGGCCTTTGTGATCTGGACCGTGGTCACCATCCACTCCTGCTCTTTGTCCCTGTGCTCTTCTCTCTCTAATCTCCACGCTGATCTGCTAACAGTTCCTCCTCCCTGCCCATGTGCTCTCTCTCCATCTGAGCCTTTGTTTGTGATGCTCTATCTCTAGAAGCTTCCTTTGCCCACTCACTTGGATTAAGTCTGTTCCTCTGCCAGGTCTCAGTGTAGACATTGATTTCTCCTGGAAGCTGTTTCCCAGCTACTAATTCTGGCATGTTGCCTTCACCAGGTTATTCAACGCCCTTGTGAGCTCCTTGATGTGTCCCTCACTGAGCCCAGCAGAGAGCCTGCCATCTAGTGACTGCCAATAAATGTTTGCTAAATGAATGTGGGTTTTCCTTGGGTAATTCGAAATTTATTTTGAATGGGTAATATAGGCACCGTGTTTTACAAATTCATATAATATAAAAGGGTTTACAGTGAAAAGGAAAATTCCTCCTTTATCTCATCCACGATTCTTCCACATTTTCTCCCTGGACATATTCACTGTCACCAGTTTCCACAGGATTGCAGAGAGAGATTTCCCTTTTTATCAGGTGGTATTTTACCACATATTCTATCTGCTTCTTTGTTATGAATTAACAATATATTCTGGAATTTTTCCATTTTTTACATACAAATCTGGTTCAGTTTAAGGTATTGATAATGAGAATTCTGTCACTCTTGATTTTTAAAAATGTACTAAGTTTAGCATAGATCATCCTACTCCATAGTAATGGAATTTTATGTGGGAACAGGGTCATTCAGATTAAAACCTGCACTCGTTCTCCAGCCTCCCTTGAGGCTGGTTGTGTTTGTCTGACTAAATTCTGGCCCATCAGATGAAGCAGATGTGAAGTTGCAGGTTTTGCCCTTAAAGGGAGAAAGCGTTACTTCCTTCTCTGCTTTCCCTGTCCTGCGCATGGACCATGGACATGGTCTTAGGTACCTCAGGTCATGGTAAAAAGGGCAATGTGCCAGGGACAGCAGAGAAGAAACATGGATGCCTGGACAACCTCGTGGTGCAGAGTCACCCCAGCAGCCCTGGACTGCCTGCCTCACTGTCATGTGAGACAGATACGCACTTCTCTCCTGTTTAGACCACTGTTATTTGGGTTTCTGTTGCACACAACGGAACTAACACATATAGAGACAATAGGACTTCCCTGGAGGAGTTAGCCATTGTGGTCTCTTCTGGAGATGAGTAGAGACAGATTTACAGTGTCCACGACTATGGGCTCCCTGGGACACTGTTCTAAGTTGGAGTAAGGGAGAGCTTGGCCACATGGGGCAGCACAGGGAGGTTGGAGCCTGTTACTTCCTCATCTTTCTAGTCATGAGGGTCCCTGGGGGAGTGTTTGGGCTCACTAGCTGCTAGATTTGGGAGTCCCTGTTTCTTCACCTCCCTTCTCCCATTTTACAGACAGAGCCCTTGTTCATTCCAGCCAGGATGAGAATCACTACTGGGATCTCTTCCTCCTTCTCCTCCTGTCTGATGGCAGGGACTGTGGAGGTTGACATCTAGAGGAGCCACCTCTCAGGTAGATAGGGAATGCAGTGTCATTTGTCCTTGGGTTCCATCAGGAGTCTGTGCTTCCCCAGCCTGGCTTGGACAGCCAAACTTGAGGCAGCTGACCCCAGGTCCCTCCTATCCTGTCCCCTGCTGATCCCCAAATATATATTCTACCACTTCACCATCCTCTGTTTGTAACCAGGAGTCACTAGGTCCAGCTTAGTTTCCAAGGCACTTCTCAAGGGCTGGAACACTATAGGATGGAAACATTAGGGGAATCTCAGAGTCTGCCAGTGACGGGTGACTTAGGAACCACTATGGCCTTGCACAAGGCTCTGGCTGGGAATGCAGAGACTAGAATAAACAGAGCTCAGGTCAAAGAGATTTTGTGTTCACTCCACAGGAATCCAGATAAGAATAGTGATTCCAGAAATGTTGCCTAGTCTTCCAGGTGATTTTGGGATTAAAAGATAGAACTTTTAGGTGGAAGCATAAAGCTAAGGAAATGCAGAAAGTCAGCAGTGCTAATAATCAGCGTTGTCTCTCATTTCTCTCACAGACCAGAGAAGTTGAAAAGATCTTTCTGTTTAATAGTTACAAGGTTTAATAATCAGCTCAATCTTAAATATTATAGGAAACATTTTGATGCATCGCAGGATGAGGGAATCACATGATGCAGACCTGACCAGTCAGGGTGCACCACATCCACCCAGCAACAGGGATTGGTCCAAGGGTAATCTTCTCCCGTGCTTTACGTATGGGCACTGTGAGAAAGGTGTCTATCTTCCTGCTGAAGATGTTAAGGTGGGATAATGTGAGGGGAGTTGGAGCCGATACTAGATATCTTCCCTAGAAAAAAAGGCAGAGACAGAGAGAGAATCTGATGACACATTGGAGTCCCTGGGTCCAACCATGTCTCAAGGCAGCCTCATCCTGTGCCCTTCCCAGGTAAATCAACCTGGTCAATCTCTTCTGCTAAAACCGTTCACTTGTAACTGAAAGAATCTCGCTACAATAATGCAAATATTGTTTGTTTTTTAATGAAGGCCCAGCAGAATTTATTCTTCTCTCCAACACTCAGCTACAAAGACTAGAAGTGTAGCCTTGGACACATCACTTACATTAACGTTTCTAATATCCACTGTCCTCATCTCTAAAATGAGCTTTGAGCTATTGCAGGGATTAGAGACGGAATAAATGTGAAGTGATCGCACCTGGCACCTGGAAAGTTTTCGACATGTTACAGCAGTTCCATCATTTCTCATCTGCACTATTAATTTGTAATAGCTTTGAAGGAATAAACTAAATCTACATTAAGTGTACGCAGTGTTTTTGGCTGATTGACATACTGCACATTTATCCATTCAATTTATAATATGTTCCCATCAATACCCAAATTTTACGATTTCATAATAAGAGAAATCTAAAGAGTCTGCAGCGTTCTCTGAATTGCTTTGGCCACAGGTCGTTTTGCACAGAGTCACTGAGACACCTGCTGCCACACTCTGCTCTTCAGAAGTTGTTTGTGACCTTGGTCATTTTACCACTTTCAAGATCACTGTCCTTTGGCAGCATATTGAAAGACAAGGGATTCCTTCTGAATTGTCTGTCTGGTTAAACTTTCTCACGTTATTTTCTCTAATTTCATGTACATGTTGCAGTAATAAGATTAATAATAACAGCAAACACTGGTACAGCACTTACTCTGTGCCGGCCACTGTTCCAAGTGCTTTCAAACTTCAGCTCATTTGATTCCCAGCCTCTGAGATACCATAGTTACATTTGCTAAAGCACAGAGCAACGGAGACACTGAGGGAGAAAGTAACCTATCCAAAGTTGCGAACGTAATTGAAACAGTTTCTCTAAAAGTGAACTGAAACTATTGAATGATACTTGTTTGTGCCACAAATTGGTCAAACCAACCTCTACTGATTTAACACATATACAAGCTGTTCTAGAAAAAGCACCTTCTACTGCCCTGAGTACATTGCAAGGCATGTGATACGCAACACAAGTTTTACTCATGTCTTAAGGAGAAAGATGGAAGTGTGCTTTCTCAAAATTCTGTCTCTTCCCTGCATGGGTCCTTTATTTTAGCTGAATTTGCTTGATGAGAAAATACAAAAAGTGCAGCCATCCTGCTCAGGATAAATAATTACTTTACTTACAGAATTTATTCTCTGAATTTGATTTCAGACTCTTCTGCACATATGTAACCAATATGCGACTATACTGTAAACACTCCAGATCTTTTAAGTGGCGATTATAAATTTAAACCTAGGTTGAATGCAATTGCATGCAGTGCTTTAATTCAGGGAATCAGCTGAGGTGACAATCAGATAAACAGTTCCTGCTCATTACTGGCCACTTTCAGACATGCACAGGCAACATCAGCTGAGGACAACTTTGTCCCTGCAGTTGCACCCCGCAAGCATCTTGCAACACTTACAGTTTGAGAGATGTGATACAACAAGCCCTTTAGAGTCTGAGAGCTGGTGCAGTGTTGTTGTCACGGGCGACTTCAGAGTCTTGCCTTGAATGTGCTTCCTGAGCCAAACCAGCCATGGCCGCTCAGTCAAAACCTTGTTCTCAGGTGGAGGATCTTAGCACCAGACTCCTTGGACTGCAGTCGCCTGAGCATCGCTCTCTGTTTAGTCAAAAGAAAGAAGAGCTGCTCCTGTCTCTATCCCGTTTCCCCCAGAAATATCACAATTGGGTTTTGCCCTGCAGCAAGCCCAGGATAAAATCAGATGTTTCAGATAAAATCAAAATAGTTTCAGTTCACTTTTAAAAAAGATGGATTTTAAAGTTATTATAAATTATTAAATGCCAGCCATTTCCTAGGCTTTATTATCCAAGTGAGCAAACCATCCCCATCTGTGCCCCTTCACAGGGGAATCTTATAAACTCCAGAGATTATGCAGTTGTTTCAGACCTCGTGAACATAATTCAGAGTTGCAGTGACAGATTTTAAAGCCCTTTATCACGTTGAAACAAACAAGCTCAGGGAGGCAGTATAGCTTTGCTTCTTACAGCTAACATGTTCAGCATTTTTAGTTAAACTTGAAGAATCTTCAGTGTTTGAAAACTCCGAGGGAATGAAAACCTTCCTTCTCGCAGATAGAGATCCACCCTTAGCTTAGGTGAATGGATGTCGACAAAAAGACGTTGTGGTTTTCCTGCCTAATATTCCTCTTTGTAAGCCCTTCTTCGAGTAGACAGATATCTCATGTGTCAATAAAATGGTCACAATCAAACCATGTTTACATGTTGTGAAAGAGCATTTCTTTCCCTCCCCTAGGAAATGCTGTCAAAGATATGATCCAGGGGAGCTGGCCCCGTGGCCGAGTGGTTAAGTTTGTGTACTCTGCTGCAGCAGCCCAGGGTTTCGCCGGTTCGGATCCTGGGCGCAGACATGGCACCTCACATCAGGCCACGTGGAGGCGGCGTCCTACATAGCACAACTTGAAGGACTTGCAACTAAGATATACAACTGTGTACTGGGGGGATTTGGGGGAGCTAAAGCAGAAAAGAAAAAAAGATTGGCAACAGTTGTTAGCTCACGTACCAATCTTAAAAAAAAAAAAGATATAATCCATTATCGGATTTGTCAGATAAGGGACAGAAGCAGCATGTAGTCAATGGACATTACCGATTCTCAGGAGAAGAGAGTTTCTTGGTTGATGTTGAGTTAAGGAGACAGTCCTGCGTGAAGTGTAGCCTGAGAGTCAGCAGACAGATACCCACGTTTTCCTGCATTATTACTGACTCGGTGAGCTACTCACTGTCCACATACAGAGTCATGCAATTCATGCTGAATGCTCAAAGGTGAAAGGATTTCCAGTATAATGTCTCTAAGGCTTTACTATACATAATTGCTAGTGCATTTTACCCTGTTTGAAGACGCCTTGATTCGCAGGTGCTGGGCATTTCATCAGAATCTAGAGCACAGGGGGCAGATGGGCTGTTTTAGAATTGGAGTAGCACGCCATGGCCCTCAGCCTCACGTACTGGGATGCTGGGTTCTTGGGTTTCCTCCTAAATGTGGAGTTCAAGAATGATGGCAAATTTCAGGCTGTGGAGACGAAATGTCAAAGGAGAGAAATTATAGAAACTCCTAACCTGGCAAGGGGACCAATTTTAGGATTGAAAATGACACCAAGGAAGACATAGAAGCTGATTTAGAGCCACATTTGGAGGAGATAAAGAAGGGAAGTTTTATAGAGGGCCAGTTGCACAATGCGATCCCAGAATCTCAGTATTGACATAATTCGTGAGCTTAAACTGCCAGTTCTTCAACATGGAATGCCGTCCTTTCCATCTCCCTTCCCCATGCTCCCTCCTCTAGGGCACCTCTGCTGCTCATCTGAAGCATTTCCCTAGATGGCTACTTACGTGCACCATTGCACTTGGAGACCCCTCTGCACTGCACCTGTGCTCACACTGTTCTGTGACCAGCTTCTTCCTCAGAGGACTGTGGGCTCCCTCCCCATATCTCCAGTGCCCAGCACCAGTGAGGCTTATTGTGCACTTTTTCACTTTCATCTTCAAAACAGTACTACCAAGCTTATGATGAACTGTAAAGTTTTTTTTTTTTGCTTAAACAACAGAAATTTACTTGCTAACAGTTCTAGAGGCTGGAAGTCTGAGATCAAGTGCCAGCATGGTGGGGTTCTGGTGAGAGCTCTCTTCCTGGCTTGCAGATGGTTGCTTTCTCACTGTGCTCACATGGTGGAGGCAAGAAGCTCTCTGGTGTCTCTTTTATAAGAACACTAACCTCATCATGAGCACCCCTCGCACATGACCTCAAGGACAGCTAATGATCTCCTAATGGCCTGTCTCCAAATCCCCTCACACTGGGGGTTTGGGCTTCAACAGATGAATTTGTGGGTGGGGCGCAATTCAGATGAACTGTAAACTTTCACGGACAGAGATGATTCCCTGCCCCACCACACGTCACCTCGAATGTTTGTTTCATATAACCAACCGCTTTTAATGCTTTAGATGGTTTCTTCTTGTACTTATCCCCATGCTCTTTTTCAAGTTATTTTTATTATGGAAAATTTCAAATGCCCAAGTGGTAGAGAGAATTGTATAATGAACCCTCATTACTCATCATCAGCTTTTACAATTATCAACATTTCCCCGTCATGTTTCATCCATTCCTCCCACTCATCTTTCCTGGCATATATTAATGGCAAATCCTATATGTGTAAATAGTTTGTATGCATCTCTTACTGGTAAGGATTATTCTTTTAACATAACCACCATGCTATTATCCCACTCAACAAAGTTATCGATCATTGCCTAATTTCACTTAATCCTTAGTGCATGTTCAAATGTCCCTCGGTGTCTTCAGGGTATCTTTCTCAGTTGGTTTGTTTGAAGCAGGGTCCAGACAAGGTCCACGCATTGTATTTGGTTGTTGTCTCTCTCCAGTCTCTTTTCCTCTATCTTTCACCGCATCTTTGTTTTTTTTTTCAAACTTTCAATGTTGTTGGAAAAACCAGGTCACTTGTCCTGTAAAATGTTCCACATTCTGAACTGGGCTAAGCGCTTCCTCATGGTGGTGTTAACTTGTTTCTTTATGTCTTGTTTTCCCCGTAACCCACAAAAGATATTCTCTTCCTGATGCATATTCATAATTTTAACGTGAATGACTCTTCTACCTTTCACTTGACTGATTTTCTGTTCAAGTCTCACTAAGGGCACAGACACTGGACATTCCAAGACCTCTGGAGGAGGCAGTGATGCTGTCATTTATTATATACTTCCTCAAGCTTCTGCTCCATTTGGTGTAGTGAATATAGAAGAGCTACAGAACCGGCCACACCCTGCACCTGGACCAGCCCTCCCCTAGAGGTTCTGGAGACACTTCCCTCTTTTATCTAAAGGGCAAGTCCTGGTTCCTCATTACCTTTGCAGGTGATGCTGGACCTACGTTGCTCCGTGCATATTTGCTGCGTCAGCAAGACAGAGACATCTGTGCTACTCTGATACAATAGCAGGTCCCCGGTCAAGGATCTGAGCTTGTTAGAAAGTGACGGTCCCTGGAGCTCAGTGGCTGTCATCGGCCTGTTCTTCTCAAGAACAGATTCAGCCCTGCTGACCCAGCTCCCTACTCTGCTAACCAGAGCGGGAGGGAAGGAGCCTTGAGGGCATCTGGCTCAGCACCTTTTCCAATTCTGGCTACAACCACTCACCAGGCACTCCAGCCCCTGCAAAGACCCTTTCAAGCATTTCCAAGAGCACCAAGTGGTTATTTCCAAAGTTACTTCCTCATTTTCCATTTTTATTTCCAGTATATTGCCAAAACCTATTGATGTTCTTCTGGGCAATATGCCTTTTCCACTTTGTTACACTAAACAAGAATAACGGTTTATTCAATCCATTCTCAATGAACAAGTTTTATGCTTTTTTTTTTTTTCCTGATAATGGGCTTCCAACTCTGCCGTGTTTAAGTTTCTTTACTACCGGATTTCTTATTAGTTTGTTGGGTGTATCTGATGATTTTACAGTTTCTCTATGTTACCAGTATAGTCTCACTGCAGTATTAAAAAATTAATCCTGTTGGGGCCGGCCCTGTGGCCAGTGGTTAAGTTCGCGTGCTCCGCTTCGGTGGCCCAGGGTTTTGCTAGTTCAGATCCTGGGCACAGACCTTGCGCTGCTCATCAGGCCATGCCGAGGTGGCATCCCACATAGCACAACTAGAAGGACCTACAACCAGAATACACAACTATGTACTGGGAAGCTTTGGGGAGAAGAAGAAGGAGGAAAAAAAAGATTGGCAACAGATGTCGGCTCAGGTGCCAATCTTTAAAAAAATTAATCCAGTTAAAACTTGAATCTCAAATTTGATATGAAAAAAGGAATCTTGGTGTCTTCATTGACTTGGTCTGTCATAAGACAATACCATAGATAGGATGGCTTAAACAACAGAAATTTATTTCCTCACAGTTCTTGAAGCTGGAACGTCTGAAGTCAAGGCAGATTCCTTCCTGGTGAGAGCTCACTTCCTGGCTTGCAAATGGCCACCTCCTCACTGGGTCCTCACATGATGGACAGAGAGAGCAAGCTCTCTGGCATCTCTTCTTATAAGGGCACTGATGCCATCATGAGGGCCTCACCCTCATGACCTCATTTAACCCTAATCACCTCCCAAAGACTCCACTTCCAAAGACCATCACATTGGAGGTGAGAGCTTCAACAAAGAATCTGGGGGGCGGGGCACAAACCTTCAGTCTGTAACACTTGCCTTCTCTTTTCTCCCAAGTAAGTTAGTGCTCTGACCCTGGCTGTTGGTTAAGGGCATATACTAATTAGGGTAAGATAGTTCTTTTTTTTCTTCTTCTTCTTCTCCCCAAAGCCCCCCAGTACATAGTTGTATATTCTAGTTATAGGTCCTTCTAGTTGTGCTATGTGGGATGCTGCCTCAGCACGGCCTGATGAATCGTGCCATGTCTGTGCCCAGGATCTGAACCTGTGAAACCCTGGGCTGCCAAAGTGGAGCATGCAAGCTTAACCACTTGGCCACGGGGCCGGCCCCTAGGGTAAGATAGTTTTTATAGTAAACCCCCAACCTGCAGGGGTTGAACATAATATAAGATTATTTTTCCCTATAAGCTGCTCATTTTGGTTCCAACTGAGTAGAGTGTTGGTGAGGTTGGCGGCAACAGTATCTGCTCCACACAATCATTCAGGGATTCAGGCTGACAGAGTTTGTACCATGCTCATTATATGGCTCCTAAGGTTGCTGTGGTCATCTTCATCCAGAATAAGGAAGAGTGAAGAGCATAGAAGAGCATGCTTGTGGATGTTATCTTATTGATTTATAAATCTTCACAATAAATATTATGCATAATAATACTTTTCCATAATTTTTTGCCATACCAAAATTTCAAATAGAGATGGTCAGATTTTTCAGTCTTTTACTTTATCATTTCTGGATTTGGGTTGTGTTTAGAAAGGCCTTTGCTATCATAATGTTGTGAACTATTTGCTTTCAGTTTTCCAGGTGGAGGGGAAGGAGAGAAGAGGGCAGAGGTGGAGGGGAGACGAAAACTGAAAGTGAAGGAGGAGGAAAGTAAAGTTGGGGAGCAGAGAAGAAAGGAAGGATGGGTTAGTGTTCTAGCATCCAGAGCTCTTGTTTTATAATTTAAAGAATGTCCAGAATTCATAGACCATGCTGTATGTCCTTTGTATATCCTTCAAGGAATCTGGTCCTCAACTGGCTGTGTGATAAGCAGCAGCCCCCATGAGCTGAAGATGATTCTCTGGAGAGCGGGGCAGCTGTGAGTCTTTAGCAATAACACTGACAGCAGGTGAGGCACGAGTGTACTAAATCTCGGTGGGGCACCACCACCACCAGCTACAGTCCATCTTTTGCACTAATCAGTTCCACTTTCTTCTTACATTAGTTATTCCACGTGGGCACAGCTTCTCCGGAATTCTGATGGTTCACAATTGGTAGGAAACTTAGCAAAGGACAACTAAGACTGTTGGTGGAATGAAGAAAGCTCTTGGTCCAGCTGTTTGCAAGGCTACAACACATCACCTACTCTACCACCCATTCTAGATTCTCCTAAATCTCGGACAACACTTCTGGTGGTCTAGGTAACCATTTGGTGATTTGCCCAAATCTCATCCCAGAGGAGTCTGAGTTTAGGTTCCCAGAACTTTACCATCTGTGGTTGCTATCCTGCCCATTACAGCAGAAAATGGACATGGGCATACCAAGCAAAGCCCTTGTGGATCACCTGAGTGCCAAACATGTTCCCTTCTACTCCTCTCATGCTTCTCATGATGATCGGGATCAATTATTGCTGCCCAAACAGTAACTCGTTCCCTTGTCCACTGGTCTGCTGGCATGAGGAGCCCAAAGAGAACAGGTGGCAACCATAGCTCTAAGTTTAATGGGACTCTTACTGTGTTCCTGACGGAAGTGTCCACCTCTGAGAAACCTTCTAGAGCAGTAGAGCCCATTGAAAAGTGGGTTATCTGGAGTGATGCGAGTAGAGTCCCTCCTTTCACGTGTGGTTGTTAGACCTCCTTATTCTGCCCTTTGAGGTCACAGCAGCATGTAATTGCTATTGGTTTAGACCTTTGTGTATTCTTCGTGCTGCAGGACAGCACTTATCCTTACAGGGTGTCAACTTGAGCATGGTTTCACAGCTGCGCTCTCAAGAGGTCCTCCCACTGCTCTGTCACTTGGGATCTTCTGTATGGTGTGGCATGTGGTATGAACAGTGGATCTCATGATCATATGCTCACTGCCGCACTGCCTTTGTTGTAAATTATGTTCGTTAGTCCAAGCACTGTTATGTACAATCCCGTATTAGAACATGATACGTATGTGAGTGCTTGGATAGTGTTTCTGAATGAGATACTGCGGGAAGGAAGGGCAAACCCATACCTGGAATACATGTTTCTCTAGATTAGATAAATCTTTGATTTGTCAAGGGTGGAAGACTAACAGTGTTATCAACTTGCTACCAAATGTCAGGTTGGCATCCACAGAGTTGGTACTGTACTGGAATGTATTTTTTCTGGAAGGTCACACATCAGTTTTTGCGGTAAGTATATCAGCCATGGTGAGAGGGAGCCCATGCTGTCAGACCCATGCATTTTCACCCTCTGCCACCTTGCATTCTCCTTTCATGAGCCTGTTGTGCAAGCTCTGTGGTAACTAAGGACAGAGTGTTGCTAATGTCTACTGGCTGAGTCATCCTGTGCACTTGGTTGTTTGATTTTTCTTGTACAGTGGATAATTTCTGGTGGGCATTAACACTTGAGACAAAAGATCCTAATGCTTTGTGTCTACTACATACCTCTTCCTAGGAATCCTTGTCCCTGATCTTCCCATCTTGCTCCTTTAAGGACCCTCATCAACAAGATAAGCCATTGCTACTGCCTGTGAGTTGGTGCATATTCTTGCCTCGGGCCACTTTTGTCTCTACGCAAAGTGGATAAATTGGAACACCACCTGAAGTTCTGCCCATTGGAAGGACATTCCCTCAACACTGTGCTTGGTCATCCCTGAGTAAGGCAGTCCACTACTGGTCAACACCAAAATACTGAGCTGACACATTTGTGAGCCAAGCTCAGGTTTTTCCCTTTTAGGTCAGCTGGTGCAGGAACTCCCCATTAGGTCATCAGTGAGAGCTGAGGAAAAGACAAAGGTACAGCAGTGGTAGGTGACAGGGTCTGAGCCATTTGTTATGCAACTAATTAGTGGTAGATATTTTCTGCTTTGTGTGCATATGGTCTCTCTCACAACTAGTTGACTCTGCTGTTACAGGGCAAGAGCAGCTATAGATAATACCTAAAAGAACAGATGGCTCTGTGTTCCACTACAAGTTTATTAGTGGAAACAGGCAGTGGGCTGCATTTGACCCATGGGCCGTAGTTGTCGACCCCTGTGCTACTCCAATCCTGGGTGTGCCATTTCCATCTTAGAGTGGATTGCTGCTAGGGTGTAACAGTACCCAGACCGTGAAAGGCACATGTAGGCAACAGCCCTTTGATGTTCCATTGTCAGATTCGCCACCTCTTTCAGGGCCCAGCAACATTCTGGGAGCTGTTTGTTCAATGGCGTATAGTTCTCTGCAGCAGATGGCCACGCTCGTTGCTCCAGAGGCCTAGGGGTCTGCACTAAAGACCCTCCTGCTTGGAATTGGCCCATATGCCAGATTCCACATGGCAACTTTTCCTACCACACATGCTTCTAGTACTATGATAAACCCTGGACAGATGGTCTAGGTAGCAAGGCTACTTACTATAGCCTGGACATACTTCCACTCGAAACCAGCAACCTTTCATGTCATCTGTTATATAAGTCGGAACAACATTGCCACAGTATGGAACATGCTGCCTCTAAAACCTGTTGAGTGCTACCAAATGTGGGGCTTCTTTGTTAGTGGCAGGAGGTACAAAGTGCAATACCCTGTCCTCTACTTCTGAGAGGATGTTCCATCATACTCCAGACCATTGGAGCCCTCGATCTTTACCCATGTGGCAGGCCTCTGAGTCTTTCAATAGTTTTAACCACCTACCCTTGGGATACATTCATGTAACCAGAGCATCCATAGTGCATTCCATTTCTTGCTCATCAGAGTCTAATAACGTGATATTATCAATATATTGGACCAATGTGATATCTGTAGAATGTCCAGATGTCCCAGTCCTTTCTCTTTCTTTGGGGAAAATATTCTTTACTGGTAAACAAATTATCTTCCATGATTTTTTAAAAAATATTTTCCCAAGTTTATTGAGATATATTGACATATAACATTGTGTAAGCTTAAGGTGTGCAACATGATGGTTTGATATACGTATATATTGCAAAGTGATACCACAATAAGCTAAGTTATCCATCATTTCACATAGTTACCTGTGTGTATGTGCACGTGTGTGTGTGTGTCTGATGAGAGCACTTAAGATCTGCTCTCTAGGTAACTTCCAAGTATACAATAAAGTCTTGTTAACTACAGCCACCATGCTATCCACTGGATCCCCACACTTAATCATCTATAACTGGAAGTTTGTACCCTTTGACCAAAGTCACCCATTTCCCCCATGCTCAGCCCCTGGAAATCGCCAGTCTACTCTCCGTTTCTATGGGTTCAGCCTTTTTAGATTCCACACAGAAGTGGGATCATACAGTATTTGTCTTTGTCTGTCTGCCTTATTTCACTTAGCATAATGCCCTCAAGGACCATCATGTTGTCACAATTGGAAGGATTTCCTTCATTATATGACTGGATAACATTCTATTATATATACACCAAATCTTCTTAATCCATTCATTCATTCAAGGATGCTTAGGTTGTTTCTATGTCTTGGCTATTATGAATAATGCTACAATCAACACAGGCCTGTAAATATCTTTCCAAAGATAATGATTTCACTTCCTTCACATAAATACCCATAAGTGGAATTACTGGATCATATGGTAGTTCCATTTTTAATTTTCTGAGCAACCTCCCTACTGCGTTCCATAGCGGCTGCACAAATTTATATTCCTGCCAACAGTGCCCAAGTGTTCCCTTACTCTGCATCCTCACCAACACTTATCTCTTTTCCTTTTGATAATAGCCATTCTAACAGGTGGGACGTGTTATCTCACTGTAGTTTTGATTTCCATTTTCTTGATGATTAGTGACGTTGATCATCTTTTCATGTCCCTGTTGGGCACATGGATGTCTTCTTTGGAAAAATGTCTATTCAGGTCCTTTGCTCATGTTTTAATCAGATTATTTGTTTTGTTCCTATTGAGTTGTATGAGTCTCTGATAGATTCTGGATATTAACCCTTTATCAGATATACACTCTGCAAATATTTTAATCCCTTTCCATACATTCACTCTTCATTTTATTGATGGTTTCGTTTGCTGTGTAGAAACGTTTCAGTTTGAGATAGTCCCACTTGTTGATTTTTGCTTTTGTGGTTTGTGCTTTTGTTGTCATATCCAAAACATCATTGCCAAGATCAATGTCAAAGAGCATTTTATCTATTTTCTCGTAAGAGTTTTATGGACTCAGGTCTTATATTTATGTGTTTAATCTATTTTGAGTTAATTTTTGTGACTGGTGTAAGTTTTGGGTCCAATTTCATTCTTCTGCATGTGAATATCCAGCTTTCCCATTAGCATTTATTAAAGAGACTATTCTTTCCCCATTGAGTATTCTTGGCTCCCTTGTCAAACACTAACTCACTGTATATGCCTAGTCCTATCTGTTTTTTCTACACCAACAAACAATTCCTCAGGTCTCAGTAGACAGTAACTGTATGTCCAAATTTTATTTCGATTCCGACACTTTAACCTGGAGATAGTATCAAATCCCACAGATTAAGGGCTCAGTCCCCCAAGACTGCCCCACTTCACAGGCCAATTGCAAGTCCAGGTAGTTACCTGTGCTCTGAACAACTGGCTATAAATCAGAGGTTCCTAGGACCCACTCCTCAAGTTCAAATAATTTGCTATAGCCACTCACAGAACTAAGAGAAACATTTACTTATGATTACCAGTTTATTATAATGGATATTATGAAAGATACATATGAACAACTGGATAAAGAGAAACATAAGGAGAGGACCAGAGGGGTTCTCAGCACAGGAGTGTCTGTTATTGTGGAACTGGTGTGTGCCATCTTCCTGGCACGTGGATCCATTCACCAAAGTGGGAGCTCATCCAATCTTGTCCAAGAGTTTACATAGAGCTTGATGTCCAGCACCCCCGACCTTCCCAGTGGTTAGTAGGTGGACCTGAAAGTCCCAAGCCTCTAATCAGTTGGTGTTTTTGGTGACCAGCCCCATCCGGAGTCTATCTAGGAGCCCCACCCTAAGTTATCTCATTTGTATATGTAGGTCTGGAAACTGGGCAAGGGATTGTAACTTTCTATTGGGCAACTAATCTCAGCCTTCACTTTGTTCATTCTTGATCTGTTAATCTAGATTAAATAACACTCTTGTTGGCCGCCCATCTCTCTCGCCCCTAGAAACAACATGTCTGTTAAGCATTTCCAAAAATCCCTTGCAGTCAGAATTTCCTGGCTTCCATTCTGACATTGCTGGCTATTATGGCGAATTTGCCCTTGTTTCCATTTCGCTGCCAACTGTCCTGTGGCTTTCTGGGATCCTACCATCCCCATTGATGCTAGGGAGCCTAGTTTTGTAATATCATCTCCTAGAGTCAGCCCCAGCCTGCAAAGCGCAGATGCAGTGAGGTTCATACTCTGCTCACCTGCTCATTCCTCATCCTGATATGCAGAGTATCCTTTGGGCCCTTCCAAGGAAAATAGTCACCTGGTGGGTTTCCAGTTTCATAGAGTAGATTCATACTAGCACGCCCACTTCTCTGAGTCCTTTCATCTCTTCATCTACAATCTGTCATGGCAGTTCTGGCATCTCTACTTCATTTGATGTGGGCCACCACTTTTTGTTAGAACAGCTTTATTGAGATATAATTCCCATATGTAATTCAATCATTTAAAAGAACTGGTTTTTAGTATATTCACAGAGTTTTGCAGTCATTGCTACAATCCATTTTGGAACATTCATTACCCCATAACCATTTATTCCTGAGCAGTCAGTCCCTATTTCCCTCCAAAACTCCCCTCCTCCCTAGGAACACACTAATCTACTTTCTGTCCACATGGATTTGCCTATTATGGACATTTCATATAAATAGAATGAAACAATTCATTTGATCTTTTGTTTGTTTTCTTTCATGGAGCTGAATGTATTCAAGGTTCAGCGTTTATAGCATGCATCCATAATTCATTCCCTTTTTACTGCCAAATAATATTCCCTGCATGGATACCACTTTTATGTATTTATTTATCAATTCATGAACATATGAATTGTTTCTGCTTTTTAGCTATTATGAAAAATGCTGCTGTGAATATCGTGTACAAGTTTTTGTGTGGACATAACGTTTTCATTTCTCTTGAGTAAATACCTAGGAATGGACTTGCTGGTCATATAGCAAGTGCAGACCTTGATGAAGTGCCAGACTCTTCCAAAGTGGCAGCAACATTTTATATTCCCACCAGCGGTATACAAGGATTCCAATTTCTCCACATCCTCACAGCACTTATTAATACTGGCCTTTTTCATTCCAGCCATCCTCGGAAGCATAAGGTGGTATCTGATTGTATTTTTGATTTGCATTTCCCTATGGACAATGCTGTGGAGCATCTTTTATGTGCTTATTGGCCATTTGTATATCTTCCATGGGTAAATATCTATCAAACATTTGCTCATTTTTTTTTTTAAAGATTTTTTTAATTTTTCTCCTTTTTCTCCCCAAAGCCCCCTGGTACACAATTGTATATTTCGTTGTGGGTCCTTCTAGTTGTGGCATGTGGGATGCTGCCTCAGCGTGGTCTGATGAGCAGTGCCATGTCCGCGCCCAGGATTCGAACCAATGAAACACTGGGCCACCTGCAGCGGAGCGCGCGAACTTAACCACTCGGCCACGGGGCCAGCCCCACATTTGCTCATTTTTAAATTTGTTTTTTCCTGGTATTGAGTTGGAAGAGGTCTTTATGTATTCTAGAGACTAGTTCCTTAGATGCAAGATTTGCAAATATTTTCTCCCAATCTGGGCAATAGTTTTACTTTTTCGATGGTATCCTTTAAAGCACAAAAGTTTTTAAATTTGGTAAGTCCAATTTATCTATTTGTTCCTCTGTTACATGTATTTTGGGTGTCATATGTAGGAAAACATTGCTTAATCTAAGGTCGTGAAGATTTATCCGTGTATTCTCTTCTAAGAGTTTTATAGTTTTAGCATTTATATTTAGGTCTATGATTTACCTTGAGATAATTTTTTCATACAGTGGGAGGTAAGGATCCAACTTCATTCTTTTGCATATGGATACACAATCATGTCAGCAGATTAGCCTTTCCTCATTCAATTGTCTCCGCGCTCCTGTTGAAATTCAATTTACCATAAATGTGAGAGTTGATTTCTGACCTCTAGATTCTATTCCATTCAATTCTAATTCTATTCTACATGTCAATTCTTATGCTGGTAACACACTGTCTTGATTACTTTAGGTTTGTGGTAAATTTTGAAACCAAGAATGTGAACAAAGTCAGACTTTGTTCTTTTTCAGGAGTGTTTTTATCTAGTCCTTTGAATTTCCACGTGAATTTTAAGATCAACTCATCAGCTTTTGGAAAGAAATCAGCTGGGATTTATATAGAGATTACATTAAATCTTTGGATCCATTTGGAGCTATAACAATCTTAGCAAAACTTTTTCATCATCCCATATTGAAACTATATTCCTAATGAACAGTAACTCCCAATTCACCCCTTTCTCAGACCCTAGAAACTACCAGGCATATTTATGTATCATAGTACCTGAAAAGATGCTCAAAATCATTAATCAGTCAGGAAAGGAATATCCAAAGTACAATATATATGCATATGCTTACATTTGAATATTGTATCTGGAGAAATGTCTATTCAATTCTTTTGCCCATTTTAAAATAGAGTTGTTTGTCTTTTTGTTATGGAGTTGTTGGATTTACATATTCTGGATATTACTCACTTATCAGATACAGGATTTGCAAATATGTTATTCCATTTTGTGGTTGTCTTTTTACTGTTGATATATTCCTTTGATACAGAGAAGTTTTTAATTTTGATACACTACCATTAACCTATTTTTTCTTTTGTTGCCTGTGCCTTTGGTGTCATATCTAAGAAATCATCGCCAAATCTTATGTCATGAAGATTTTCCTCTATTTTTATTCTAAGACTTTTATGGTTTTAGCTCTTACGTTTAGGTCTTTGGTCCATTTTATATTAATGTTGGTATATGGTGTAAGGTGAGTGTCCAGCTTTATCAGTTTGCGTGTGGCTGTCCAGTTGTTCCAGCACCATTTGTTGAAAAGACTATTCTTTCCCCCATTGAATGATCTTGGCACCTTTGTTGAAAGTCAGTTGGCCATAGACACATGGTTTTATTTACAGACTCTCAATTCTATTCTATTGATCTACATGTCTGTCAATATGCTAGTACCACACTGCCTTGACTACCGTTGCTTTGTGGGAGGTTTTGAAACTGAGAATTGTGAGTCCTCTTATTTTCTTCTCCTTTGATAAGGTTGGCTATTGTAGGTTCCTTGAATTTCCATATGAATTTAGAGTCAGTTTGCCAATTCCTATACGAAGTCAGTTAGGTATTTGATAGGGATTGTGTTGAATCTATGGATCAATTTCAGGTGGATTGCTATTTTAATAACATGAAGGCTTCTAATCCATGAACATTTTCCCATTCCTGTAGATGTTTAACTTCTTTCATCAATGTTTTGTAGTTTTCAGAGTGTAAGTTTTGTACTTCTTTTACTAAATATATCCCTAATGTTTTATTCTTCTAGATGCTATTGTAAATGGAATATTTTCATAATCTCATTCTTGGATTGTTTATTGTATAGAAGTAGAATTTATTTTTGCATGTTTACCTCAAATCCTCAATCTTGCTGAACTTCATTAGTTCTAACAGCTCTTTAGTGGACTCCTTTGGATTTCCTATGTATAACATCGTGTCATCTGCAAACAGAGATACTTTTATTTCTTTCTTCTCAGTTTGAATGCATTTTATCTCTTTTTCTCACACAGTTACTCTGTCTAAAACCTCTAGCACAATGTTGAATAGAAGTGGTGAGAGTGGACATCCTTGTCTCATTGCTGATTTAGGAGGAAAACAACCATTATTTTACCATTTACTATGATATTAGCTTTAGAGTTTTCATAAATACCCTTAATCAGATTGAAGAAATTCCCTTCTTTGGCCTGTTTGTTGAGTGTTGGTTTGTTTTCTTTTAAATCATGAAAGGGTATCAGATTTTGCCAAATTCTTTTTCTTCATCTACTGAGATAAGGATGTGTGTTTTGTTTTTTATTATATTAATATGATGTATTACATTAATTGATTTTTTTTTAAAGATTTTATTTTTTCCTTTTTCTCCCCAAAGCCCCCCGGTACATAGTTGTGTATTCTTCGTTGTGGGTTCTTCTAGTTGTGGCATGTGGGACGCTGCCTCAGCGTGGTCTGATGAGCAGTGCCGTGTCCGCGCCCAGGATTCGAACTAACGAAACACTGGGCCGCCTGCAGCGGAGCGTGCGAACTTAACCACTCGGCCACGGGGCCAGCCCCGCATTAATTGATGTTTTGAATATTAAACTACCCTTGCATTTCTGGCATAAATTCCACTTAGTCATGGTATATAATTCTTTCTATATGTTGCTGATTTGACTTGCTATATTTTGTTGACGATTTCTGTGTCCATATTCATAAGAGATATTGGCCTGTAGTTTTCTTTTCTTGGGATATCATTGTCTGGTTTTGGTATGTGAATAATACTGGCCTTATGAAATGATGTGGTACTGTTCCTTCCTCTTTTCCTTTTTGAAAGAGTTTATAATGAACTGCTTTTAATTCTTCTTCAAATATTTGGTAGAATTCACCAGTGAGGACATTTGGGCCTGGACTTTCTTTGTGGTAATTTTGATAACTGATTCAATCTTCTGACTCGCTATAGGTGTATTCAGATTGTCTGCATCTTGAATCAGCTTTAGTGGTTTGTATCTTTCTATGAATTTGTCTATTTAGTCTTATTCTTGGCACACTGTTGTTCGTAATATTCTTTTATAATTCTCTTTATTTCTGTATGATCAGTCATAATGTCCCGTCTTTCACTGCTGATGCTAGTAATTTGAGTCTTCTCTCTTTCTCTCTCTTTTTAAAAGTGATTCTATTTGAAGTCTTGCCAACTTTGTTGATTATCAAGGGACCAAATTTGATTTGGTGAATTTCATGTATAGTTTCTCTATTCTCTTTTCTCTGTTTCCTTAAGTTTCACTCTAATCTTTACTTTTCCCTTCCTTCTGCTTGCTTTTGGTTTAGTGTGCTCCTCTTTTACCTTTGACTTAAGGTGAAAGGTTAGATAATTGAATTGAAGTGTCTCTTTTTTCTTTTTTCAAAGATTGGCCCTGAGCTCACAGGGCCAGACCGTTGCCAGTCTTTTTTTCTTTTCTTCTCCTCCCCAAAGCCTCCTAGTACATTGTTGTATAATCTCGTTGTAGGTCCTTCTAGTTGAGCTATGTAGGATGCCGCCTCAGCATGGCCTGACAAGTGGCACTAGGCCTGCATCCAGGATCCAAAGCAGCGAAACTCTGGGTCACGGAAGCAGAGTAAGCGAACTTTACCACCCCGCCATGGGGCTGACCTCTGAGATGTCTCTTTTTTAATGTAAGCATTACAGCTATAAATTTCTCTGTTTGTATTCTTCTAGTAGCAACCCATACATTTAGGTATGCTGTGTGTTCATTTTCATTGGTCTGAAACATTTTCTAATTTCCATTTTGATATCTTCTTTGATCCATTGGCTATGTAGAGTGTGTTATTTGATTTCCACATGTTTGTGAGTTTCCCAAATGTCTTTCAGTTATTGGTTGATTTCTAATTTCATGCCACTGTGAGAAAAGAACATACTTTCTGTTATTCTATCCTTCTAAATTTATTGAGGTTTGTTTTACGGCCTAGCATATGGTTTGTCCTGTGGAAGGCTCCATGTGCATTTGAGAAGAACGTATATTTTGCTGTGATTGGGTGGAGCGTTCCATAAACGTCTGTTAGGTTTATACTGTCGGTTTATAGTACTGCTGAAGTCTTCTTTTTTGTTGTTGATCTTCTGCGTAGTTGTTCTATCCATTATTGAAAGTGATATTTTGAAGTCTCCAACTATTATTGTTGTATTGTTTATTTCTCTCTTAATTTCTGTCAGTTTTGTTTTCCTGTGTTTGGTGCTTATTATTAGGTGCAGATATGTTTACAATGGTTTTATCTTTCTGGTGAGTTGACTCTTTTATCATTATAAAATGCCCCTGTTTAACTACTAGCACTTTTGTAAAAGTCTCTTTTGTCTGATATCAGTGTAGCTACTCCAGCTTTCTTCTGGTTGCCATTTACCTGAGATGTTTTCCATCCTTGTAATTTTGATCCATTCATAATTGAATCTCAGGTGTGTCTACTGTAGACAGTATAGATGTATTTTGTTTTGTTTTCAGTCTAACAACCTCTGCTTTGATTGACTTTAATCCATTTACATTTAATGTTAATGTTGATACATTGGATTTGTGTTGCCATTTTACTTTTATTTTCTATGCGTCTCATGTCTTTCCCCCCTCTATTCCTCTTTTACTTATTCCTTTTCATTAAGTGGATATTTTCTACTGTAATATTTTAATTAATAACTTTTCACTATATTTTTGAGTATTTTACTCAGTAGTTACTCTAGAGATTACCATATCCTTATGTGAATTTATCAAAATCCACTTCAGGTTTAAATTAACTTAATTTTAGTGAGATATAGAGACATGACTCCATAGCCGCATATCTACTTCCTCCTTTTTGGGCTGTTTTATTACACAAATCATCTCTAAATGTGTTACAAACCCAGCAAGACATTGTAATAATAATTACTTTATATAATTTTGGAGAGTTTGTATTGCTACGTCTTCAAGGTCACTGATTTTTTCTTCTGCAATACGAAATCTACCATTCAGTGTAGTTTTCAACTCAGACATTTTCATCACTAGAAGTTAGATTTTGGTCTTTTATATACTTTCACGTCTCTTATGTAACTTTTTGAATATAAAAAATACATTTACAGTAGCTCTTTTAGTGTCATTTACTGCGAATGCTAACATCTGTGTCAGTTCTAGGTTAGTTTAAATTGATTACTTTTCTCTGCCTTGTGGGTTGTACTCTTCATTTTTTTTGCATGAATGGTTATTTTTTACTTGATGTCAGATATTATGATTTTAGCTTATTCCTTGCTAGACATTTATGCATTCCACAAATATTTTTCACCTTTATTTCTGGGACACAAGTTATTTGGAAGTTGTTTGATGCTTTTGGATCTTGCTTTTAATATCTGTTAGGTATAATATTTCCTGTTTGGAAAATCTTTAGACCAAGGCAAATTATTCCCAACTTCTGAAATGAGACCCTTCTGCAGACTCTACCCAATGTCCAGCAAATTATAAGGATTTCCAGTCCGGCTGGTGGGACAGGCATTATTCCTAGCCCTGTAGAGCACTAGATACCATTCCCTGTAACCTTTTTGGATTATTCTTTCCTGCCCTTGGATAGTTTCCTTGTGTGCAAGCACTGATGAGCTGAAGACTTGAGGGGAACCCTCTGCAGACTTCCAGTGCTTTTTCTGTTCAGCTGTCTTCTGTATGTGCCTTCACCTTCAATTGGCTGTCCTGGCCTGCCTGTTTCCTTACTCTGTCCCCCTAACTCAGTGAGACTGCGGGGCTCTGTTAGGGCTGCTCTTGCGTGCCCTGTGTCCTGGACACTCTCTCCAGGAAGGAAGGTGGACAATTGTCACCTTGCTTTACCTCTTCTTTGCCTTCTCTTAGGGATCACTCTCCTTGTGATGCCTGTTGTCCAAGGTCTCAATACCTTTGTTTTATATATTTATCTGAAGTTGTAGTTGTTCAAGATAGGAGAGTAAATCTGGTTCTTTCTATTCCATCACGGCCCAAAGCAAAAGTCTGTAAACTGAGTTTTTAATTCAAATTGTTTTAATTTTAATTTCAAAAAACTTATTTGGTTGCTTTAAAGTCAGATAGGTTATATTTAATTTCCTATGTTCCGCAGGCATGGTTAATTTTGTCATTCTTTTTCTGCAGGCATTTTCAATGTTTCATTTTTTCTTTATATCATAAATATGTTTATATGTTTACATCATGTCTTGGTTGTGTTGTAATCTATGTCTCATAATTCCAATATTGAAGTTTTATGAGCCTCTTTATACTAGCCTTTGTTGTTTGTGCTTCTCATAGTATTTTTCCATTTGCACTTCTACGTTTCTTGCTATGAGCTGCTTATTTTCCTTGCATAATTATTTGTGTAAATTCTTAGAAACCTAGGTTAAGCGTAGATTTCTGTAGAGATTTTTGTTTCTTTCTTCCAATTTTTAGGTCATCATCAATCCAGGACAATTATAAACTAAATTCATGGCATGAAGTTATTTTTGTCCAAAATGGTAAAGCAAATTTGGAGTAAAATCACAGGAGAGGTAGCTATGGTTGCAAATTCTCAGAAACTGTTGTTTGCCCTTTTTAATTTTTTTGCTGACTCAAAGGCAAATTTTCTTAGACTACTTTGTTTTAGGGGATGAAGCAGATTTTGTTTAGTTTCACACTTACAGTGAGGATATGAACCTTGTTTCCCCAGATTTTTGTGGAGGGGATGTCTCTCATGCTCCCCACATGAATGAGCTCTGGGCATCACTTCCTGTCTACTGCAGCTCATGAACCCAAGACAACCAAAGCTAAGATTTTTCCAGATTTGGCAAATGCCCTAAGGATAAAAACAGCTTTTCTCTCTGGATTATTTGCCCACCTTTATGTATTGGTCTAAATCATTATTCTCTTGATTATTCTACTATACTTTTGGGTGCTTGTTATGTTTGATTGATTATGTTCAGTTGTTTTTAGCGGAAGCGGCAGCTTTAAAATTTAGCTTACCATGTTAAAGAAATGGAATCCCCATGACCTATTTGATGATTGCTGGTATTTACCTGGCCCCCAGGCAGGTGCTAAGATGCAAGTCCACCTAAACCAATGTTCCCTTGAGTCTTCTAGGAACGGTGCTCCTTTCTGAACTGCTTGTAATCTGCCCACAGTAAGACACATACAGAAGCTGAAAGTGAGTGTAAGCAAGTAAACCTCTACCTTGTCTTGTCCCAGACTGGTGACAGTCACGGAAAAGATGAGCATTTGTATTATGTCATTGGATCTGCTGAAACAGTTTGATTATTATCTCTTCATGGACCAGAGACTGAGTGGCACAGTTTCTAAACTAAGATGGTTTTTAGCCTTTTGTTGGGGTCACATAAATACTGATCAATGTTATAGTCTCCCAAGAACTATGTGCACAAAGAAATATAAAAGTTAATGTAAAATGTCAGTGTATATAAGTAAGGATCTCTGAAGTCTTATAGGTCTTGGTTTTTTTAATCCCAGTAAGAGACAAAGGCAGGGAGAAGACATTCTGAGGAATCACTTTCTCATCCCACAATGCCACTCCCCTTATTTGTGAAAATACTAGAGTAGACAAAAGCTGGACCCCATTACATACTATCAAGGGAGTAAGTTGAAAGACGTCACTTATCCAACCAAACCTGAGTGTGGGGGGGCGGAATGTGGTTCAGGGTTCAGTCCTTGTTCTTTTCTTTTCTACAGTCATCACTCCCCTGGTGACCTCATTGGTTTTCAAGCCTTTAAATATCATTTATATGGTGTCACCTCTCAAATCCATTTCTGCAACCAAGACATGTCACCTAAACTCAAGACTCAAATTATCCAACCGCTAACCTCACTTTCATTTCTAATAAACAACTCAAATTCAACACTTTCTAAATCGGATGACCATGATGCTGCTTCCTCAAACGTGTTTCTTCTATCATCATCTCCATTTCTACTGGAGGCACTCCATATTTCTACTTGCACAGTCTGAAATTTGGGGTGTCCTCCTTGATCCTCTTTCTCATAACCCAGATTTAATCCATTAGGAGATGGTGTAAAGCCCATCTTCAGAAGGTACCCAGAATCTAATCCCTTCCTATTATTTTCTCTGCTCACAGTCCAGACAAAGCAACGAACATCTCTAGCCTGGGACACGGCACCAGTCTCATGCAGTTTTCTCTACCGGTTGCTTGTCCTTCACCTCTTGATTCAGCACAGCACCACACTGATGCTTCTAAAGAGAAGTGCTATGAGGTTATCTTCTGTTCAAAGCAGTCTTGTAACTCCACATCTTACTCAAAGAAAAGTCAAAACCTTCCAACACCTTCGAGGTCTACATGGCCTGGGTGTAATTCGGACCTCATCTCAAGTGCTGCCTGCTCCAGCCACACCAGCCTCCTCGCTCTTCCCAGAAACACAGACACACTCCTGCCCGAGCGCATTTGCACAGGAGGTTCCCCTGCCTGTGAAGAACTTCCACAGACATCCTCGTGGATAATTCCTCATGTCCTTCACATCTTTCTCAAGGTCACCTTCCCACTGAGGCCACCCTGACCACCCTAGGAAAATAGCCACCTTCCGTGTCCCCACACACTTATACTCTGGGTCACCTTCCTGAAGGCACTTACAACTTCTCACATAAACACTTCCCTTCACTGCACATTGAGCTAATCAGTTGTACAGTAATTATATCTGGAGGATGGGGGAGTGTGAAACAAGAGCCAACTCACCAAGGACGATGCATAAAACTGAATAACAAAGAAGGAGCATTAGAAGTATTCTATTTAGAGGCAAAGAAGTAACAATTAGAGAATCAGCTAAAAGCACTGAAACAAGTTGTGTCTGAGATTCAGGAAATGGGATGGGGTATCTGTCTTCGTAACAAGCCTTGTAGAAGTGTTGGACCTTTTAAACTATGTGCAAATGGACATTTGGTAAAAATAAAAAGACAACATGGTGGGTGAGAGAATGGACTGAGGAATTATCCTGTGAGGAACGCCACAGAGATAGACCAGGTTGGAAGGACACATGGAATTGAGTGGTGGATTTTTATGAGAGGACTTTTTTTTTGATTTAGTTTCTTTTTTAAAAAATGGGAGATATTACGGCATGTTTGTATCCAGGAATGAATGAGCCAGTAGAGAGCGGGAAGTTGATGATGCAGGGGAGGGAGGGGACCTGATCCTGTGCCCCAGCTGAGAGGTGGCCTTAGACAGGAGCAGGACCATCCATCATCACTGCTGTGAAGGCAGAGGATACAGGTACAGATGTCGGGTGTGGGGGGATGATGGTGCAGTTCTCACCTAGTCCTTCCTTTCTCTGAGTGAAAAAAGAAATAAACTCACCACTTTAGAGTGGGGAGTGGGGAGGGAGTGGAGGGGATTGAGGAGGGAGGAGAAAGTGAGAAACAGCCCCCTCAGCAGGTGTGAGAGTGAACTGCCTCAGGAAATGGCATCTGGAGAGAGCAGGGCTGGGGCCACTGAGCTCTGTGCTCATCAACTTAGAGAGAGAGTTCCAGCACTGGGGCAGCAGCAGGAGGATACATAACAGACTAGGAGAAACTGCAACAGAATATCTCCAAGTGTGAGGATTACAATTATTTTTACTTTGTCATGTATAATTTTTAACATTTTATAATTTTTCTATAGTGAATATACATTATAACATATATATTGTACATTATACATATGCATCATGATCAGAATATAAAAGCTTTGTTTAAATTTTAAAATGGAAGGCAGATGTGTAGGAAAGGCCAGAGCTCGGGGCTCAGAGCTGGAAGTGCCGGGTTCCGTGTCTGCGCAATGAGCTCACAGAGCCTTTTCTCCATCTCTCAGGACGCTGTTCTCTGTGGAGGCCAAGCAGGATCTTGCCCTTCTTTTTGGGGTGTGGTCATTTATTGGTATCTCGTCAGCTCTGATGATTTTAAGAAGATGGTTTTTGTAGTTTATATTTCATTTTTAGCTATTTTCAGGGGGAGGATTGGTCCATACAATCTAGCCCACCTTATTCAGAAATGGAAATTTTAAAGCAAAATAGTTGAGTGAAAAGCTGATTGGTCCTCGAGTAGAGGATCCCAATCTCAGTCTTAACACATGATCAGAGGGTGATCTGTCAAGTGTTTTACAAGTGTAAGCGATTTTAATGTAATTTATTTTGAAAACATTCATGCACACACAAGAGAGTTCAAGTGATACTCCAAAATATACAAATATATGTCACATCATCTCTCCCCATCTGCCAGTCACCCAAGTGCTCTACCCAGAAACCATCACAGTTAGCAATTTCTCATTTCTATTCCCATTAAAATATATCTATGCGTTAATGTGTACTGTTACGTCATTAAAAGGGCTCAGGACAGACATGGGAGAAAATATTTGCAAATAATATATCTGACAAGGGACTTGTTTTAGAATATATAGAGAACACTCAACAATAAGAAGACCACTCAATTAACAAATGAGCAAAAGTCTGAACTGACAGCTCACCCAAGAAGATACCTGGATGGCTAATAAGGATATGAAAAGGTGCTCAACATCATATGTCATCTGAAAATGCAAATGAAAACAATAGTGATAACAATTACACACCTATTAGCATATCCTAAATCCAAAAACTGGTGATGCCAAGTGCTGACGAGAATGTGGAACAACAGGAATCCTCATTCACTGTGGGCAGGAACACAAAACAGCACAGCCATGATGGGAGATATTCTGCAGTTTCTTCTGATGAAAATAATAAGAATAATAAGTTTTCACATATAGAGGTATATGGGGAAGTCATTCTGGTTTAAATCTGATTTGGCTGAAACTTATTTTTCCCAGAGCCATCTGACTGATGGCCCACCAAACACGCGTTGTCCACTGTTTCCAACATTTTCCTAAAGCAAAGAATGCACTCTTTAAAGAGGAGGATGTAATGTCTCCCTTTCTCCCATGCTGATACCAAAACTTCTTTGAAGATAAGCTTTTCTTCCCAGAGAACCACGGTCAAGTTAACTGGTCATGTACCTGCTAAATGGCAGCAAAACACCTCCTTGGGACTTTGGAAAAAAGCTGTATTCTGGTCATGCTTGTTGTATGTTACTTTGTTCTGAAACGGGATATAACCATGCTGTAAACCACGCTTCCCTGGGTGCTTGCGTCCCTGCTGGAGACAGTGTTTCTGGGCTAGTCCTCAGCTCAGTGAGTACCACTCTATTTTTCTTGTCTATAGATTGGTTACAGATTATTTGCCTTGACACTTATAAGGCTACACATAGACTTACCATGCAGCCTACTGATCACTCTCCTAGGTTTTTACCCAACTCATTTGCACACTTACATTTGCCCCAAAAGCTGCATGCAAATATTTACAGCAGAACACCCATTAAATGTGGGCTGCACACAGTGACTTCCTTCCCAAGACTACTGTGTGGAGAGGGACACAGAAAATAGGAGCTTCACAGGGAGAAAGCTGGGAAACACAACCTCAGCCAGGTGGGGAAGGTTAACATCATCAGTGGTCAATCGAGTGGGTATTATATACCCTTGATATGTTGTGTTGACAATGGCACTTCACCCCTGTGGGCTTGTTCCCAAAATCCATAGCCCTGGTGAACCAAACTCAAATTGAGGGACAGTCTACAGTATAGCCGAGCGGTACTCCTCAAAAATGTGAAGAGCATCAAAAACAAGGAAAGTCTGAGAAATTGTCACAGCCAGAGGAGCCTGAAGGACTAAATGTGGTGTCATGGATAGGATCCTGGGACAGAAAAAAGAAAAAGTAATGAAATCCAAATAAAGTATGGAGGTTAGTGATAACGTATCAATATTGCTTCATTATCTGTGACAAATGTATGATAGTGATATAGACGTTAACAACAGGGACAACTGAGTGTGGGATACACAGGAACCCTGTACTAACTTTGCAACTTTTCTGTAAATCTCCACTTATGTATTCTACAATAAAAGAGTTTATTGTTTAAAATAGCCCTTAGAAAAGGAATAGGGAGTGGAAGAAAAACATCTATTTTTCAGTTTTCCAGGGTGTTGTCATCAAGGGGCTGGAGAGAGGGGTTGTAGGGAGAAAAGATGGAAGCCTCAGACGCAGGGCAGGGCTCCAGAGCTCCCTCTCCTCCAATCCCTGCTCCACTCCCGAGCCTCAGCCCAGGGCTGCTGAGAAGGCATCTTCATCCCCCATTGATGTCCAGCCTCCAGGTCAGCCACCTCTGCCTGAACAGACCACAGCCCATCCTCTCCCCTGATTGTGCAAATAGGAAAGCACAGTAGTGGCACCCCCGTGTGGCCACAGAGGTGAGAACAGAAGACCAGAGGTCCCCTTTGGCCCCTTCCCTGGGGACCTCCCAGTGTCTCCCTTGGCTCCCAGCAGCAGGACAGGGCTGTGCACAAGAGGAGGAGCCCCCACTCCAGTGTAAGGTTCAGAGTCCCAATTGTTTCCCCAAATACACGCTGACAGAGACTTTTTCCTCTCCATTGAATAACCATGGACTTTGGCCTCAGGGACGGACGAGAAGATCTCCAGGCCATAAAAGCTGGTTCCCAGGTCCAGGGTGGACCCCCCAAACATCCTGGGTGCCCTCAGTCTCCTGGATGAGCCCTTGAACCCCAGAGTCCCTGTCATTTGTTCCTACTGCTGCTTCCAGGATGAAGTCTCCTCCTCCAGGGAATCAATTCTAGATTCTCCATCCCCAGGATGGGGTGGACGACGGGGAGCACTAGGAAGTGATCCCCAGGGTAATGGTCTAGGAAGATGGGGAGGCTCCTGAAGTGAGCAAAGGGAGGGACATTAGGAGGATGGAGGCCAACAGGAGTAGACAGGGAGGAACCAGAGAGGAAAGGGGCAGGGGAATAGGTCACCTTAGTGGACACCTGTGTGGAGGGGACTGGGTTCTGTGTGGGGAGAGGCACCGTGCCCCTGGGGTCTCTATTTTCTGCTGCTGGTAATTGCACAGGTGTTGTAACTGGGATCTATAATTGGCCCTATAATTGTTGGGTAAGCTATACTTAGGTTTGGCATTTTTCCATACTTATGGTGTGATATAACTCAAACACACTTGGCAAGAAGGGCAGAGAAGAGGAGAGGGGAGGTGATTAAGGGGCTTCCTCTCTTCCAGAGCAAGCCCCTCCCCTCAACCGCTGACTACCTTATGCTGGGGTCACTGAGAGAATGAAGGAACTGAGAGGAGGGAAGCGCCAGGCCTGTGACTCCCTGCTGGGGACAGCCCTGGCCCTGATTCCCGGGTTTCCAGTGTGCCACTCCCTGGATGATGACTTCACAGCTGTGTCCGAGGTTGTCGTTTTTTCACAGCCCTCAGCGACCTGTACATTTTTCTTTATCTGCTAAGATAGGAGGAACTGCTGCTCCATAAAGAGTGCCCCGAGGCCAGGGATGGGGAGCTGTCCAGCTGCTGGTGGCCATGGAGACTGTGTTCCTGGAGGGCAGAGGGCAGGACATGGGGTAGAGTCTGGAGACTACAGTGGGCTACAAGGAGATCAGTGATGAGTTGGGGCCCAGGCTTCTATCTAACATTTCCCTCTGAACCCGAGTGCGTTCCTTCCCATTCTCTCTTTAGAAATCTTCTCCTTTAATTAAACATAAATCCCTTATGACAAGAATTAGAAAAAACAAATTCATATCAAGATTCCTATTTTCAGTAAGGAAGCAAATCATTACTACTCAGTGCAACAGGAAGTTAAGACAGGGATGGGGACGGCCCGGCCCCACCTCTGCTGGAACAAGAAAGTCATCAGGGAAAGAAGAAGGTCACTGTGGGGAGGAGGTCGTGGGGGATGGGGTGGGCGAGTCTCCCCACCTCCTCTCATTATGCTAAATGGAACACAGACAGGTTCAGATGCCAGTTACTGAGAGCGAAGTCAGGGGATGTGAAGTCCCAAAGTGGGAGTGTGAACAAATCTTGCATCAGTCGGTCCTCACAAGGCAGCTGTCTCACACCATGAAAGAAAATAATCATGAATAAATTCACGTCAGTCACATTAAATGTTGATATTCTCAACAGCCCACTGCATGTTCAAAATGTCCCAATCAAAGAATCCTCATAACCCAGTCGTGTCCCCTCTCTCCAATGCCACTCCCACTGCACACCCTCTCAAGTCTCACCTTAGGATCTGTGAGAGACACATCAGAGCCCTGGGCACTGTCACTGCCTGGGGTAGAGCAAAAGCGAGACCTGGCCAGAGCCCAAAGGAGATGAGACTAAAGGAGGAACTACGGGGTGAGTGAGCTCCCCCACAGGCTCCAGTCTACACTATCCAGAGTGTTTCAAGGATCAACCTCCCAACTCAAACTTACTTGCAGCTTGCAAGTAACCCCCTCTTTTTTTCACCTGTGGGAAGAAAACAGGGAGAAGGCTGGGCCATGAGATGCTAGAAGAACCCCATAGTCCTGGACCACAGGGAAGTTTCCAGAACCGTGACTGAACACCCAGGACAGGATCGGGAAAGATGAAGAAAGGAGATACGTGGGGACTGGACCGACTGCCCTCCTGGAGCTCTGTTCTCAGCTGTGACCTTCCCCTCCGACCTTCAACTGCTGGGAATCAGGTTCCCAGCACCAGAATTATCAAGGTGAAGAAATGTCTTTCATTTTCACAAGCGCTTTAATAAGAGTGTTAACAATCAGCTCCAGAGTAGTGAGCACACGTGTGTGGATGGGATTTCCCATTAATGAGGCAGGGCAAACTTCTACCTGGGCTTGAAACCTCCAAATGGGACAAGAAAACTCAAACCCCCACTCCATTCCCTACCTGAGTGCTTCTTCCTCCACATCACAGCTCCAGCCACCAGAGTACCCGTGGCCACAATTCCGAGGAGAACCAGTCCGACAATGAGGCCCACGGTGGGGATGGTGGACTCAGGAGGCAGCTCTGGAGAGAGAAGGGAACATGAGGGTCTCTGAGCTCAGGCTTGAGTCCTGACACTGCTGAAGGTCTCCAGAAGGGCTCCTGATTTCCCTGAGAAGAGGCTCTGAGCCCACGGCTCCCTCCTTACCCCATCTCAGGGTGACGGGCTCAGACAGCCCCTCCAGCTGCACATGGCACGTGTATCTCTGCTCCTCTCCACAAGGCACCACCATAGCCGCCCACTTCTGGAAGGTCCCGTCCCCTGCAGGCCTGGTCTCCACAAACTCCGTGTCCTGGGTCAGGTCCTCTCAGTCACGCTGCCAGGTCAGGGTGATCTCCGCAGGGTAGAAGCCCAGGGCCCAGCACCTCAGGATGACCTCATGGACAGATATGGGATGGTGGGTCATGTGTCTTTGGGGGTTCTGAGGAGGAAGAATCAAAAAATTCATTCACATTTTCAGTTACCTCCATGGGCCACTAAAGCACTCGTGTGACCATCCTGAGAATGGACAGGACAATTAGTTCGGTAGGAGGAAGCACATAAACCGGACAGCAGCCTGGACTTGGGGATCTGGGATAATCTTTTCTTTTTGGAAAGTTCTAGAATCAGGGTGAGCGTCCACGGTAAGATTCCAGGTCTCAAAGGAGGAGAACACAGACTTCTGGTCCTGACCTGGGTGGAGGGTGAACGACTCAGAAAAGCTGGAGTCAGGCCTGCAAAGACGTTTTCAGGCCGAGAACAACCCCTGAGAAATCACGGTTCATAAGATCTCGCTGACAGGGTCAAAGGGGACCAATGATGAGCAATTTCAGGCATGGTCTCACCTTCGACCCCTGAAGAAACTGGATTCCCTAAGCGTCCTTTAGAGAACAACGGCAGGCCCTCTGTGCAAGTCACTGTCACAAAATGTGAAAACCTGAGTGTATTCCTCCCCCTTCCTGAGAGACAGTATTCTGACGGTGATCCCATTTTCCTTTTCTCTTTGTCGGACGCCCCCAACCCGAGGGGAGATCGGGAGTCCCCGCGGCCCCTCGCACCCGCGCGCTGCAGCGTCTCCTTCCCGTTCTCCAGGTATCTGAGGAGCCACTCCACGCACGTGCCCTCCAGGTAGTTCCTTTCTTTCTCCGCCACACCGGCCGCCTCCCACTTGCGCTGGGTGATCTGAGCCGCCGTGTCCGCCGCGGTCCAGGAGCGCAGGTCCTCGTTCAGGGACAGGTAATCGGCGCCATCGTAGGCGAACTGACTGTACCCGCGGAGGAGGCGCCGGTCTGGCTCCAGGTCGCAGCCAGACATCCACTGAATGGTGTGACACCCTGACCCCACCCCGGAAGTTAGCCCCGCCCCCGCCTACTCGCAGTAAAGGAAACCTAAATTGAAAATTAAACTCGAGAAAAGTTCCCGCCGGCTCTTCCAGGGTCGGATGGCAGGGCGGGTCCCGCAAAATAGGGATGAATTTCGGACGCGCAGACTCGGCGTGAATCACGGACTCAAAGACTCGGGGAGACCCCGGCCCGTCCGTGGGGATGGGGGATCGCGACCTGGACCCGGGCCCGCGTCGCTCACCGGCCTCGCTCTGGTTGTAGTAGCCGCGCAGGTTGTTCAGGCTACTCGGAAATTCCGTGCGGTGTCCTTGGCGAGCCGGGTCTGCTGCTCCCAATACTCCGGCCCCTCCTGCTCCACCCACGGCGCCCGCGGCTCCATCCTTGGAATCGCGGCGTCGCTGTCGAACCGCACGAACTGCGTGTCGTCCAAGTAGCCGACGGAGATGAAGCGGGGTTCCCCGCGGCCGGGCCGGGACACGGCGGTGTAGAAATACCTCATGGAGTGGGAGCCTGGGGGCGGGGAGGGGCTGAGACCCGGGACCCGACCCAACCCTGGTTCTGGCGCGGGTCCACGGGTCCGAGGGTGATGAGGCCGGGAGCGGGGAGGGGCTCGGGAGACGGAAAAGGGGCGGCAGGTCCGAGAAGGTTGGGGACTGGCGGTGAGAAGATGAGGGGACGGGGGAAGGGAGGGGTCAGGACGGGTCAGGCCGAGGTAGAGGGTCTGGGCTGGGTCCGCGGAGACGCGCCTTCCCTCGGGGCCTCTGCCACCGCCAGGCGGTCCCCTGGCTCCGCCTTCCCCAGCAAAGGCCGTTTCCTCCCGACCCCGCACTCACCCGCCCAGTCAGGGTCAGGGCCCCGAGAGCAGCAGGAGGAAGGTTGGGGGCATCATGACCCGCATCCTCGTGGTCGAGGAGGAATCTGAGCCCCTGCTGGCCAGTGTGGAATTTATAACCGGTGACAAGAGATTTTCACCTATTGAGGTATATGGGGTAACTATTCTGGTTCCAAACTGATTCGGCTTGAACTAAAAAGCCTGACTTGCGGCCTATTAAACATATGTTGTACATCTGCTTAACCATTAAAGTAAAGAATGCACTCTTTTAAGATAAGAATGCAGACTTCCCCTCCTACGCCATATTGGTAATGTCCTATAGGTAACGCCTGACATCACAGTCATATTGACCTGCTAATTTGTAACTGAATGTGAAAATATATCCTGGGTGTGTTTACTGTATGTTCTTTGTTCTAGAAAGATATAAGACTGTACTGAAAACCATGCTTCTCCTGAACGCTTCCTAAGGCCTTCCAGGTTTATAATGCTCACTCTGGCTCAAGTAAACTCACCTTATTTCTCTTATCTATCCGATAGTTATTGGTTATTTTGCGACGACACCGGGACCCCCCACCCCGCCCCGTGACGCTGATTGGCTTCTCTAGAAACCAGACACCCAATGGGAGTGAGAACTGGGGCCGCGCATCATGAGTCTCCAGGCAGGAGGACCTGACACAGGTTGTGAGAGGAAGTGAAACTCAGGAAGACAGGGACTCCCCAACACTGAGCTTCCCCGCCCCAGCCTGTGCCCTCTGGCCTGAGACCCTGAGAGCCACGCCCAGGGACCTGGGACTTTGCCCTGACCCCTCTTCTCCCGCTCCGAGGGCTCTTTGTCACACTGTCTCCCTGAGTCCTGGCCCAGGGGCGGTTTGAATCAGCGATTGTCAAGCATTTTGGTTTCAGGATATCCATACAGTCTTCAAATTAGCGAGGGCCCCTAGGGTAATTTGTTTATGTTGGTTGTATGTATCAGTATTTGCCACACTAGGAATAAAAGTTTTTAAATATTTTAATTGATTTACTTAGAATAATATTCATAATCTATAGTTTTTATGAAAAATATTCCCCAAAATAAACAAGGTAGCACAAGAGTGGGTCTTTTTACATCTTACATTTTTGCAAGTCTCTTTCTTGTCTGTCTCATGAGAAGACCACTGGATTTTCCTATTTGCTCTGCAGTTAATCTGCTATTTTGGTTGAAGTATATGAAAAAAATACAGCCCCACACAAATATGTAGTGGTATTTTTAATAACCTTTTCAGATAATTGTGGATGTTCAACTGTGATACTAATATAAAATTACACGAGTGGTAGTTTCTCAATGGTTATTTGCAAGGTGAAACCTGAGACAATATCATTGAATATTTCCTATTTTGTTACATTAACATCCACAGACCTATTTTGCATGATGAATGCCTCTTGTACTAATGTATAATTTTTAAAGTAATACATTGTTTCCCTAAGTTATATAGATCTTCCCTTGTTGATGTGTTTTACTACAACCTATCAAAATATCACATTTATTGATATTACCACAGATCTCAACAGGAAAGTCTGTCAGTACTGGGAAGCTGTCAAGCTTACACGGTGGACACAAGTTTTTCAAAATTCTGGTTTTCTCTTGAGAGCTTCCATTTTATCAAGGCAATAAGTACTGCCAGTTGTTACCTGTCAGGTTTTTTTCTTAAAGAAAGAAGCTCCTGTTCATTTTGAAAGTGTATGCCAATTAACTAAGTCTAGATAATCATAGTTCCTGTCCTTCATTCTTTCAAGTAGAAATGATATTCCATAAAAAAGCCTGGCTCAGCTCGTGCAAATTATTTTCCTTGGGACATAGCACTTGGAAATGTAGCAGAAGGGCCTTATGTGTACTTCGCACGTCATGATGTAAGGTATTTTTAAAACGTAGATTTAAGAATAATTATTTGGTCATGATAGTAATTTTTAGTGCTTCAACCAGGACGTTTTAAAGTAAGTGGTTTTTCTTTTCATTTTGTTTTTCTGCAAGTAAGTGGAGGTGAGGATAACTACTATTGCAGTTTGGTACCACAGCCTCCATTCTTACTCAGTTTTACCTCAGTGCAAATGCCAACATAGTGAAAAGGCAAATAATGTCTAGTAATACTATGAAAAGAGTTTTGACCTCATGGCTCCCATGGAAGGGTCTCAGGGACTTCAAGGGTTCCACAGACCACACTTTGAGAACTGCTGTTCTGAATGAACCAGGCACAGTCTCCCAACTGGTCCCACCTTTGCCTCCTCTTGATTTCCCAGAATCCCTCTCACTGAGTTTGGACTCCTTGCCTCCCCAAACTTAGCTTAGAGCATTGCCCCTAGTCTCCCCTGAACTCACCTGCTGGAAATTTGATGCCAGAGAGTGTCCTCAGTCTGGGAAGGGAGGTGCAGGGACAGGGGTTTCCCTTTGGAACTGACAAGTTTATGTGTGAAGGCACCAGACCACTGACAACATTTGTTGGTTTTGTTACATACCAGCTTAATATGTATTCACATCTCAGATAGAAATTTGATGTATCTCTAAGAGAAATAATATTGGCCCTTTCATTTTACGTGAGTCTCATGCGTCTGGCTTGAGACCCACAAAGTATGAAGAGCAGTACTGTCCAATAGAATGTCCTGCGATGAAGGAATTGTTCTTTGTCTGTACTGTCCAATGTGGAAGCCAGTAGCTACATGGGGCTGTTGAGCACTTGAAATGTGGCTACTGTGCTGAGCAGTTGAACTTTTAATTTTATTTGCTTTAAACTTAAGTAACCATCTGTGGCTAGTAGCTACCAAAGTGGACAGCGCATATCTAGGGTGTTCTTAGTTTTCAGTCTCCTCCCCTAAAAAAGATTCTGTGTGACTCACAGTTTGATGTATATTAAAATTATCTTCATGTGGGGGTCATGGCTTTGTCCATGTGGGTCTTAGACATATCCTTAAAATACAGCATGCCCAAGAAGTTGAATTAACATGTATTTTAACAACTAGAGTGTACAGACATTAACCCAAACATGATTATTACCTTAAGGCCATAAGTGTTCAAAAATGCCCATCAGTGGAGCTAATCCTTATGTATATTACACTGGGGCTCTTGGTGTTGTTTTCATTAACCTGGTCAACATAAGTAGGGACATAAGTCTTAGCTTAGCCTAAGAGGAAGCATTTACTGAACACAATATATCAATTACCTTGTAGGCCCTGTGGATCCACTTGTAAAATTATAGAGCAGAAGATGTAAACCTTAGAATGCCACCACCTTAGAATTCTTTACCTATTGCTCCTTCCCACACTTTCAGCCCAAATTCAAGCAATTCTATTTCCCTTCACCCTGGTACCCCTCTCCTAAATGAAAATATACGTGAAAGTTTTATAGTTGTGGAGTGAAGAATTCTCTAAGCATGACCCAAAGATGAAAAACCATAAAGAAAACATAAAACTTCTCTATGTCAACCCCACACTCACAAAGATAAATACACATGCCAGTAATCAAACTCAGAGACACACAAAAAATTGTGACAGACAAAAGGATAAAAACATGGCCAATGTTCTTCAACCAGAGACCACCAGGAGCACACTTACGGGCAAACAAGTTGGGTTTATTACTTGTTGCTGCGAGGGAGAATGCACACCACAGGGACCACAGGCCATCTGAGTCTGAAGGTGTAAGAACATATACGGGATTTGGGCTTTGGTTGGGTGATTTGGGGGAGGGTCTATAGAAGCAGGGGCTCACTCTAGATTGGGTGTTGTCAGGAAGTGGGGGCAATTCTATGATTAGTCATGTCAATAAATCTTATCTGTAGACAGGGCCGACTAGAGCAAGAACAAAGCTGTAATTGGAGCTCATATGAGCCAGCAGAGGGATATGTTTGGTATTTTGTGAGTTTCACAGTGCCTTGTTTTGCTTAGACAACGTGATGTAGTGATCTTGTTTTCTTTCACTTTTTCACATTCTCAGAGTGTCCTTGTCTGGTGTTGATGTTCTTTGAGATGACTTATGTCCAACAGGAGAATAACATGCCAAGTGGTGAGCACTAGGCCAGCTTTTGACCACACTGAGGCCTCGCTGTAAGTGTCAGACCAGTACCCAATGTTGGGGCTGCTTTCTCTTCTTTCTAAATTCAATATTTTAAAATAACTACAACTCGATCAAAAAATAAAGAATATTATAAAACAATTTGGAAAAGCAGAAATGACAATGTTAAATAAATATATTAGTAATAAATGTAAACAAAAATGAGAATGTGGAATAAAAATGGGAATTAAAACCAAGTCTATCAGCTTGGCAAAGATGAAGGTAAGTCATGAGAGTATCAACCAGAGGGGAGGGAAAATATATGTCATAAAGATTAATAGACTGGAAAACACACAAAATCTTTAGAGGGAGCTTTTGAAAAATATCTCAACAATTTAAATGTGCTTACATTTTTTTAATTTTTATTTTTTGTGAGGAAGATTGTTGCTGAGCTAACATCTGTGCCAATCTTCCTCTATTTTATGTGGGATGCCGCCACAGCATGGCTTGACGAGTGGTGCCAGGTCCATGCCTGGGATCTGGGCCTGCAAGCCTCAGGTCCCTGAAGTGGAGCACGCGAACTTAACCACTATGCCACTGGGCTGGCCCCTAAATGTGTGTACATTTTGACACAGAAAATTCTCTTTTAGGAATTTATCCTAAGAAGATAATCACACGTGTTCTTAAGTCATACTCCCACTAAATAGTTCAGATGGAAAAGTCATGGCAAGCTGGAGAAAAGACCTATGAGAAAATCAGTCTATCAATCAAGGGATTCCAACGTGTTAATAAAACCACTTTCAGAAATAATGGAGGGTAGGAAATGATAAAAAAATTTCAAGAAAATTTCTTGGAGTTTAGAGACAAAAATTTTCATTTTGAATGGCTTAAGTTCTTACTACAGTAGACGAAAACAGACCCACACCATGACAATCACAGTGAAGTTTCAGAAAGATGGTGGCAAAGAAGAGACCTTGAAATCTTGAAGAGGCAACAAACACAAGCCTGGAGGCTAGAAGACATTGCAGCAATGCCTTCCAAATTCCGAGGAAAAAATATTACAACACGGAGTTCTATATCCAGTCAAGATGTGGGTAAGGGCTAAGGCAGCCTAAAGACATTTTAGATGTTTAGAGTTTCAATGTTTTATTTTCCATGTTCCTTTCCTCAGGATATTACTGGGCAAAGTGGGGAACAAGGATGGACAAAACCAAAAATGGGGAAAAATGGGATCTAGGAAACAGGGGAGCCAGAACAAGAGAGAGTCAAAGGTTCCCAGGATGAAGTGAAGGAGATCGAAGATGTCAGCCCTGCTTCGGGTGTACGGGAAACCAGACCATGTAGGGCAGGACTGAGGGCTGTGGGACAGGTGTCCGTGAAGAGTTGAAGCTGGTAGCATACCAGATTTGCTCAAATATGTTCATGAACACTTAGATCCTGGGGAGAGTAGTGGAATCATTTAAACCAAGCAAATGAAGAAACAAGGTATTTACTAACTCCAGGGCACATAAAAAGTTGATTCAAGAAAGGAAAAGTAATCACAGTCTACTAAAAGCTCAGTTGTGACTAAGGTTTACATGGTCATAATAAAGCAGATGTGGCACACTGAGCTCATCAAAATTGTAATTACGTTGGGAGGATGGGGGTGTGTGAACGAAGAGCCAATTCACTAAAGATGATGCATGAAACTGAAAAACAAAAGAAAGAGTATTATAAGTATTCTATTTAGAGGCAGAGAAGTAACAATTAGAGAAGCGGCTAAAACAACTAAAACCAGTTGTCTCTGAGACTCGGGAAATGTGGCCGAGGGGGCGGGAAACATCTGTCTTCCTAACAAGCCTTGTAGAGGTATTGGATCTTTTAAACTATATGCAAATGCATATTTGCTAAAAATAAAAAGACAACATGGTAGGTGAAAGAATGGACTTAAGAATTGTCATATAAGGAGTGTCATAGAAATGGAGCAATAGGGGTCAACCCCATGGCTGAGTGGTTAAGTTCGTGAACTCTGCTTTGGTGGCCAAGGGTTTCACTGGCTGGGATGGATGTAGCATGGCTCATCAAGCCGTGCTGAGGCGGTGTCCCACATAGCAAAACCAGAAGGACCTACAGCTAGAATATACAACTATGTACTGGAGGGCTTTGGGGAAAAGGAAAAAAAAAAAGAGGAACATTGGCAACAGATGTTAATTCAGGGCCAATCTTTGAAAAAAAAAAAAGAAAAGAAAAGAAATGGAGCAATAGTTGGAAGGAGACATGGGATTGAGTGGTAGATTTTTATGAAAGGATTTTGTTTTGATTTATTTAGTTTCTTTCTTTCTTTCTTTCTTTTCTTTTAAAATAGGAGCTATTACAGCCTGTCTATATGCAGGAATGAAGGAACCAGTAGAGAGCAGGAAGTTGATGATGCAGGGGAGGGAGGGGACCTGATCCTGTACCCAAGCTGAGAGGTGGCCTTAGACAGAAGCAGGACCATCCATCATCACTGCTGTGAAGGCAGAGGATACAGGTACAGATGTGGGGTGTGGGAGATGATGGTGTAGTTCTCACCTAGTCTTCTTTTCTCTGAGTGAAAAAAGAAATAAACTCATTGCCTGAGAGTGGGGAGTGGAGGGGAGGGGGGGATTGAGGAGGGAGGAGAAAGTGAGAAATGGTCCCCTCAGGGGGTTTGAGAGTGAACTGCCTCTGGAGATGGCATCTAGAGAGAGCAGGGCTGGGGCCCACTGAGCTCTGTGCTTATCAACTTAGAGAGTTCCAGCCCTGGGGCAGCAGCAGGAGGATATATAATAGGCTAGGAGACACTGCAACAAAATATCTCCAAGTGTGAGGATTACAGTTATTTTTACTTTGTCATGTATAACTTTTAACATTTTATAATCTTTCTATAGTGAATATACATTATATCATATATAGTACATTGTACGTATACATCATAGTCAGAATATAAAAGCTTTGTTTAAATTTTAAAAGGGAGACAGATGGGTAGGACAGTCCAGAGCTCGGGGCTCAGACCTGGAAGTGCTGGGCTCCGTGTCTGGGCAATGAGCTCACAGAGCCTTTTCTCCGTCTCTCAGGACGCTGTTCTCTGTGGAGGCCAAGCAGGATCCTTCCCTTCTTTTTGGGGTGTGGTCATTTATTAGTAACTTGTCAGCTCTGATGCTTTTAAGAAGATGCTTTTTGTGGTTTACGTGGCATATTTAGGTATTTTCAGTGGGAGGATTGATCCATATAATCTAGCCCACCCTTTCAGAACTGGAAATTCTAAGGCAAAATAGTTGAGTGAAAAGGTAATTGGTCCTCAAGTAGAGGATCTGAATCTTAAATCACGATCCGAGGGTGATCTGTCAAGAGTTTTACAAGTGTAAGGGAATTTAATATAATTTATTTTTGAAAACTTTATTCATGCACACACAAGAGAATTCAAATAAGCCTCAAGAATATACAAAAATAAATGAGTCATGTCACCCATGTCCTGAACCCAGAAGCCATCACAGTTAGCAATTCCTCATTTTTATTCCCGGAAGAATTTATCTATGCGTTAATGTGTACTGTTATGTCAATAAAAGGGCTCAGGCCACAGACTGGGAGAAAATATTTGCAAATCACATATCTGATAAGGGATTTATTTTAAAATATATATAGAACTCTTAAAACTCAATAATAAGAAGGCAAATATTCAATTAAAAAATGAGCGAAATCCTGAACAGACACCTGAAAAAGACGATTTATGGTTGGTTAATAAGCATATGAAAAGATGCTCAACTTCATATGTCATTAGGGAATTGCAAAAGAAAATAACGGTGATATCCCAGTAAACACCTATAGAATGGAGGCCTAAATCCATAAGCTGGTGATGCCAAATACTGCCCAGGACGTGGAGCAACAAGAACCCTCATTCATCGTGGGCAAGAATACAAAATAGCACAGCCACTGTGGAAGATATTCAGCAGTTTCTTGTAAAGCTAAATGTAGACTGACCATACAACCTACCGATCACTCTCCTAGGTGTTTACCCAAAGTCATTTGAAAACTTACATTTGCACCAAAACGTGCATGTAAATGTTTAAAGCAGAACACACCTTAAGTGTGGGCTGCACATAGTGACTTCCTTCCGAAGACTACTGTGTGGAAAAGGATGAAGAAAAAAAGGAACTTCACAGGGAGAAAGCTGGGAAACATGACCTCAGCCAAGTGGTGAACGTTAACATCATCGGTGATCCATCAAGTGGGTATTACATATGCTTGATAAGTTGTGTTGAGAATGGCACTTCACCCCTGTGGGCTTGTTCCCAAAAACCCATAGACCCGGTCAACCAAACTCAAGTTGAGAGACAGTCTGCAATATAGCTGGGCAGTACTCCTCAAAACTGTCAAGGTCATCAAAAACAAGGAAAGCCTGAGAAACTGTCACAGCCAGAGGAACCTAAAGGAGACGTGATTGGGACTTAACCTAATGTGGTATCATAGGGTGACCCTGGAATAGAAAAAAGAAAACTAATGAAATCCAAAAAGAGTCTGCAGTTTAGTAATAATGTATCAATATTGCTTCATTAGTTGTGACAAATATATGATTGTGATATACATGTTAATATCAGGGGAATTGAGTGTGGTATATACAGGAATTCTGTACTAACTTTGCAACTCTTTTGTAAATCTCAAACTCGTATTCTAAAATAAAAGAGATTGTTTTTAAAAATAGCCCTCAGAAAAGGAATAGGGAGTGGAAGAAAAACATGATCTATTTTTCAGTTTTCCAGAGTGTTATCACCAAGGGGCTGGAGAGAGTGGTTGTGGGACAAAAGATGGAAGCCTTAGACGCAGGGCAGGGCTCCAGAGATCCCCTCTCATCCAATCCATGCCCCATCCCCTAGCCTGAGCCCAGGGCCATTCAGAAGGCATCTTCATCCCTCATTGATGTCCAGCCTCCAGGTCAGCCACCTCTGCCTGACTCAGACCACAGCCCATCCTCTGCCCTCACTGTGGGAATAAGAGAGAGCAGAGTGGTGGTGCCCCTGTGTGGCTACAGGACTGAAGACGGAAGACCAGAGCTCCCCTTTGGCCTTTCCCCCAGGACCTCCCCAGTGTCTCCCTGGGCTCCTAACAGCAGGACAGGGCTGTGCACACAAGAGGGAGCCCCCATCCAGGGTCAGGATCAGAGTCTGAATTGTTTCCCAAAATACATGCAGACATAGACGTTTTCCTCCCCATTGAATGACAATGGACTGTGGCCTCACGGAGGAACAATTCTTCAGTCCATAACAGCTGGTTCCCAGGTCTGGAGTGGACCCTACAAACATACTGGATGTCCTCAGTCTCCTTGAATCCCAGAGTCCCTGTCACTTGTTCCTGTTGCTGCTTCTATGGCTGAAGGCTCCTCCTCTAGGGAATCAATTCTGGATTCTCCATTCCCAGGATGGGTAGAAAGGGGGAAGAGGAGGAAGAGATCCCCAGGGTAATGGCCTAGGAAGATGGGGAAGTTCCTTGAGGAGTGAGGAGAAGGAGGGACATTAGGGGAATGGAGGCCAACAGGAGTGGAGGGGGAGGAACCCGAGAGGATGGGGCAGGGGAAGGGGTCAGCTTAGTGGACACCTATGGAAGGAGGGTGGGTTCTGTGTGGGGAGAGGCAAAGGGGCTCCTCTCTTGGGCACTGAGGGCTCTGTTTTTACCTGGTTGATAATTATACAGCTATTAGCTCCATAACTGGCTGGTAAACTATAATTAGGTTTAGGCATTTTTTCTTACTTACTGGTGTGGTCTAACTCAAACACGCATGGAAGAAAGAGACAAGAAAAGGAGAAGCGAGGTGATTAAGGGGCTTTCCCTTTTCCAGAGCAAGACCTTCCCCTGTACTCCCGACCCCCTTATGCTGGGGTAACAGGGAGAATCAAGGAACTGAGAGCAGGGGAGAGCAAGGCCTGTGCCTCCGTGGAAGGGACAGCCCTGGCAGTGATTCCAGGGTTTCCAGAGTCCCACTCCCTGAGCCATGACTTCACAGCTGGATCCAGGTCTATCCCCATTTCACGGCCCTCAGCTACCTGGACAGTTTCCCTTTATTTGCTAAGACAGCAAGAGTCACTGCCCCAAAAAGAGCTGCCCTGGGATCCCGGTCAGGGAGCTGTCCAGCTGCTTGTGGCCATGGTGACTGTATTCCTGGAGCACAGAGCACAGGACGTAGAGTGAAGCCTGGAGACTACAGTGGGCTGCAAGGAGATTGACGAGGAGTCAGGGCCCAGGCTTCTGCCTAACATTCCCCTCAGAACCCGAATGTGTCCCTTTCCTTTCCCCAGCCTCCAGGACCCACACATCCAAACACCATACCCAGGGATGCCAACGGGGGATCTCTCGCCGGGTATCAGACCATTCACCATCTTGGAGCCTGGAGGGCAGCCCTACCCTCTTCCTCAGCCCTGAACCCTGGCATCCGGCCTCTTCTTCCCCTTGGTGGACGTAAGCAGACACTGACCTGCTGACTGGGTCCCTTGGGCCTTGCTGCCTGCCACCTCCAAGCCTGAAATTGAAGGTCCTACAGTTCTGGACCCAAATCTAATTTCTAGGCCTGCCGAATGACCTAGGACTTTGGGGGTCACAGGTCAGGGGAGGGCTCCCCAGGGACCCACAGGCTGCAGCTGAGCCACGCCTTCCAGCTGCACAGAATCAGTGGATTTTGGATAAAAGACTGGGCCCTGGAGGACTTCACCACCTAAGAATCCTGCTAGCTATCCACGGTGCCCTCGGAGTGCAGGGGTCTGCGGAGGCAGCTGGTGCTCTGGCTTAGTCCATGGCCTTGTGCTTTTGGCTGCATGGGAAGTGCAGAGGGGCACTTTGTGGCCTTCTGTCTGCTTGACTCTGGCCTGGGATGAGCCAGTGAGCAGCTCCTCCCCCTCCCAACTGAAAGAGACACCCCCTCCCCCAGTCACTTCCCAGGGAACCACTTTCCTGTCTGTGTCAGTCTCAGCTTTGAGGAGATCTGGTCCCTACGCTTCTTCCTTCATGAACAAATACTTACTGAGCATCCGCTCTGTGCCAGGCACTATTCTAGGTCCTGTGGGATGTATCACACCAACTCAGGCAAAACCCTGCCCTCACGGAGCTTATGTGCTGAGAAGAACAGGGCAGGGAAGATGAGGGAGCTGGTTGTAGTTTAAATATTATCCTCAGGGGAGGCTTTCCTGGGAGGTGACATTTGAGCTAAGTCCTGAAGGAGGTGAGGGAGTGAGCCCTGTGGTTATAGGGAGGAAGAGTGTTCTGGATCACCCTCTGAACAGACCTGTGGCTCTACTGGGGAAGCACTGAGGCTCCAGCAGGAATGGGAGTGGGCAGACTGCAGGAAGGACTTCCTGTAGAGGAATTGTGGGGATCTGGGTTTGTGTATCTCATGATCTGTTCCCTTGTCTCTGGGGATTCATGAAATCCTGGAGATTGGAGGAGGATGAAGGGCCTGTGAGTGGAGGAAAGTTGGGAGAGGAGGGAGGAAGCTGAGGTGGGGTCCTGAAGGAGGTGAGGGAGTGAGCCCTGTGCTCACTCTCTCCTCCATCGAGTTTGAGGGGTAAGTGATTTTGATGTGGTCAGCAAATCCTAGGATAGCTGGATCTGGAGTAAATTCACCACATGGCAGGACATAAAATTAAGGAATTTTCAACTCCTGGAGACTCAAAAAAATTTCAAGAAAAGTAAAGAATGAGAAAAAGAATGTAAAATATTTCATCAGTAATCCTTTTATTGGCTATGTGCTTAATTTTTAATATTTTGATTGCTTTGAGTTAAATAAAATAGTAACATTATTTTCACCTATTACTTTTTACTTTTTAAAATGTGGCTACTAAAAAATTTAAGTTTACATTTGTGGCTCAAATTTATGGTTCAAATGATACTCCTATTGGATAGCACTGTTTTAGAAGCTTAATAATTTGAGATGTTATGTTTAGGTCTACGCTTCATTTCAAGGTAGTTTTTGTATGTGATGTTCATTCTTTTCCTTGTGGTTATTTGTTCCAACATCATTTGTGCAAAAGACTATCTTTTCTCCATTGAATTATCTTGACTCCTTTTCATGAACATATATGTATAGTTCTTTTTATACGCTCTTTTTTTTGTTGTTGAGGAAGATTAGCCCTGAGCTAACTGCTGCCAATCCTCCTCTTTTTGCTGAGGAAGACTGGCCCTCAGCTAACATCCATGCCCATCTTCCTCTACTTTATACGTGGGACGCCTATCACAGCATGGCTTTTGACAAGTGGTGCCATGTCCACACCTGGGATCTGAACCTACGAACCCTGGGCTGCTGAGAAGTGGAATGTGAGAAATTAACCGCTGCGCCACCAGGCCAGCCCAATACACTCTTGATTCTATTCCGTTGATCTAGACTATCCTCATGCCAACATCACTTTATTTTGAATACTGGAGCCTGTAGTCAGTCTTGAAATCAAGTCGTGTGTATCCTTCAAGTTTCTTCTTCTTTTCAAAAAATTATTTTGACTAGTCAAAGTCCTTTGCATTTGCATATAAATTGTAGAATAAACAATTTCTTTTTAAAAACCATTTGGAATTTTGATTTGTATTTAGGGTTGAGGATTGAATTGCATTTAGTCTATAGATCAATTTTGGGAGGATTGATGACAACAATATGGAGTATTTCAATCCTTGAATATGATATTTCTCTCTGTTTATTCAGTGTTTCTTTACTTTCTCTCAGTGCTGGTATGTAGATTTCAGTGTACAGATCTTGCACACTTTCTTCAAGTTGACACCTAAATATTTTATTTTGATGCTATTATAAATGGAATTTAGAATTTTTCATTTTCCAAATTTTACGTTGCTGGTACCTAGGAATACAATCGGCCTTGTATCCTGAGGTCTTGCTAGATTCACCTATTAGTTTTAGAAGCTTTCTTTGCCTTAGGAATTTGTATATACACAGTCATGTCAGCTGCATATTAAAGCTCTACTTCTTCTTTATAATTCATATCCTTTAATTTCTTCTTCTTGTATTAATACTCTGGCTAGGACCTCTAGAACAGTGTGTGATAGAAACGGTGAAAGTCAATATCCTTGCCTTGTTCCATATCTTGAGTAGAAGGTATTCAGTTTCACAATAAAGTATGATGTCAGCTGTAGGTTTTTCATAGATGCCATTGATCAAATCAAAGAAGTGGCCTTTTATTCCTACTCTGCTGAGAGATTTTATCATTAATGGGTGTTGAATTTTTAAAATGCTTTTTCTGCATGGAGATGATCCTAAGGTCATTGTTCTTTATTCTATTAATATGATACATTAGATTGATGTCTATGTATTCATCCAGACTTGCATTCTGAGATAAAACTTACTGGGTCATAATGTGTTGGATTCAATTTGCTGATATTTACTTAAGGATTCATGAGAAACATTGGTCTGAAGTTACCTTTTGATGTCTTTGTTTGGTTTTGGTATCAGCGTAATATTAGCCTCATAAAATGATTTGGAAAGTGTTCCTTCCTCCTTTATTTTCTCCAAGAGTTTGTGTAGGACTGGTGCTAATACTTAAATGTTTGATGGAATTCACCAGTGACACCATTGGAGCCTGGAGTTTTCTTTGTGGAATATTTTTAAACTATGATTTTAATTTCATCCAAGATTATTTACCTTTCCTATTTCTTCTCAATTCAGTTTGGTAATTTGTGTCTTTAAAGGAATTTGTCCATTTAACATCAGTTATCAAATCTATTTGTTTCAGTTCAGAATAGTCTTTTATTATCCATTTAATGTTATAAATTTGCCTCTAAACACTGTTATTCATGCATCCTACAAATTTTGATTACATTTTAATTCAATTAAAAAGAATTCTAATTTCCCTTGTGATATCTTTAAGCTATGATAACCTATGGGTTTGAAGTATCTTGGTTAATTTCCAAATGTTTGGGAGTTTTCCAGATATCTTTGTGTTACGGATTTCTAGTTTAATGTCACTGTGGTCAGAGAGTGTACTCCATAATTTCAATCTCTTTACATTTAGTGAGACTTGTTTTAGGCCCCGAATACAGTCTATTTTTGTGAATGTTCCATGTACACTTGAAAAAAAGTCTACCTATTCTTGCTGGATGTGGTACTCAATACATGTGAATTATTTAAGTTGGCTCAAAATATGGTTTAACTCCTCTATGTTCATATTCATTTTGTGTTTACTTGTTCTATTAATGAGATAGGAGTATTGATCTATAAATAAAATTGTTGATTTATCTATTTCTTTTTCAGTTCTTTATGCTTCACCTATTGTGGAGCTCTATAGTTAGATATTTATACATGTATTACTTTTGTCTTCTTGTGATACTGACCTATTATCATTGTAAAAAGTCCTTTGTCTCTAACAATACTCCTTCTCTTAAAGTCTATTTTGCTTTGTAGTAATACAGACATTCCAATTTTCTTATGCTTTCTATTTACATGGTCTATTCTTCCATCCTTTAACTTCTAACTTATTTTTGGTTTGTATTTTAAGTTTTTCCATTATATAGAGCATATATTATGTCTTGATATTTATCCAGCCTGATAATCTCAGACTTTAGATTGGAATTATAGTCAATTTATATTTAATGTGATTGTTGATATGGTAGGATTTGGGTCTATCATTTTGCTATTTGTTTTTGAGTGGTCTCATCTCTTTTCATTCCTGGGCCTCCTTTCCTACCTTCCTTTGTTTGAAGCAAATACTTTTTGTTTATGATTTTATGTATTCTAGTGGCTTTTTCGCTATACTTCCATTATTTTTCAATTGTAAGAATTGAAAGCTGTGTTTTTAACTTTTCACAATCTGCTTAAAATAACATTGAACTACAATGAGTAAAATAGAGGAAACTTTCAGCAATATAGTTCCATTTAATCACTTTTATGCTGTTACTGTCATATATATTACATCAATGCACATTACAAGCCCAATTATACAGTGTAACACATTTTTAATTTAAAAGTCGTGTCTTTTAAAGAAATTAAGAAAAAGGTAGATAAACAGAACATTATGTATATTTCTGTTATTTGTTATTCCTTTCTGTGTGTATCTTCTGTATGCCACTTCACCCTCCTATGGTTTCTGTGTGTATGGCATATCTTTTTCCATCAATTTACTTTCAACTTGTGTCTTTCTATTGAAAGTGCATCTGTTGTAAGCAGCGTATAGTTGGGTGTTGTTTCTTAACCTATTCTCACAAGTTCTACTCTTTAACTGGAATGGTGATCAATGAGGTTTATAGAAGCTGTTGATATGATAGATTCTATGTCTATCATGATATTTTCTTTTTTTTTTGTTCTTTTGTTCCTCCTTTACTTTCTGATGACTTCTCTTCAGAAAACATAGAACTAAAAGAAAGTGGAACAAATACTTTAATGACCTGAAAAAAAAATATTGTCAATCCAGAATTCTACATCTGGCAAAAATGTCCTTCAAGAACGAAGGCAAAATAAGGAGATTTTCAAATAAAAGAAAATTACAAGAAATTGTCACTAACAGACCTGCACTATAGGAAATGGCAAAGGAAGTTCTTCAGGCTGAAGTCAAATGATACCAGATGGAAACTCAGACCCAGAAAAGATAAAGAGCATCAAAAATGGCAAATATCTGGCTAAATGCAAAAGGCCATCTTGTCCTTTTAAAGGCCCTTCTCATGTTACTTTTAAACATATAACTGTTTGAAATTAAAATTATAGCATTTTCTTGTGGGGATTGTAACCCACGCAGGTGTATTACATATATCACATATAACATAAAAGATGAGCATGATATAGAGGCCTAAATGGTTGCAAGATCTGTATATTTCTGTGAAATAGTACATTAGTAACTGGAAGTATATTGTAATCCCTAGGACAACCACTATAAAAATAAAAAAATACCAAAAAGCTAATAAAAGAATTAAAATAGAATTCTAAAAACAATCTGAATAATTTAAAAAATCATTTTTATTCTGAAGGACATTTCAGTGGATATAGAATTCCTGTTTGGCTCCATTTTTTTGATCTTGACTTTGAATATATTGCTCCAATTTCTCCTGGTCTCCCTTGTTTCTAGTGAGAAACCAGTCATTCATTGCATTATTGTTCCTCTGTGCATTAGTCATCTATTGGCTTGTAAAAAATTGCTCCAAAATTTGGCAGCTTAAAACAACAAGAATTTATTATCTCACATGTTTCCAGTGGGTGAGAGAAGAAGGAGTGGCTTAGCTTGGTAGTTCCAGCTGTGGGTCTCTCATAAGGCTGCAATCAAGATGTCAAACCAGAACTGAAAAGCTTGATCAGCACGGAAGGATCCGCTTCAAATCTCATTCATGTGGTTGTTGGCAGAAGCCTCAGCTCCTTGCCATGTGGGTGTCTCCTTAGCTGAGTGTCTACACAACATGGCAGGTGACTTTCTTAGAATAACGATTTAAGAGACAGTAGACCAAACAGGAAATCACAGTGCTTTTAAAGATCCAGTCTCTGAAGTTGCACACCATCACTTCTGCTCTATTCTATTCCTTAGGTGTGAGCCAGTAAATCCAGCTCACACTCATGGGGAGGGGAATTAGTCTCTATCTCTGGAGTATCAGAGAATTTGTGGAGATTTGAAAACCACCACAGTCCATCTTCTGGCCACTAATTATTTACATTCCTGTGTCAAAGAAATAAAAATTATTATGATACCTTTTAAAGAATGGTAAGGAAGACTTTATTCAAAGGACCGCTACACTAGAGGTTTTTCAGTAGTTGAGAGAGATTGGACTCAACCAGTAATACAACAAGGAAAAATGACGATATATACCCAAGGGCTAGAGTGTCAGTTGATAGAAAACTCCTGAGTGGATAGGGTGATTCTGCTAAACTGTCCTAATAGGATCTTACTGAGGGCAGGCCAGAGCAATCTAATATTACATGAGGCATAGTGGGGGATGAGGAATTTGACCAGATATCTAGGATGAGGGATTCTTGCTAAACCAACTTGATAGGCTTTCTACCAAAACTTGGTGAAGCAACGATGGATATTGAGGCTCACAAGTCAAGGCCTAGTAAAACAGAGGGCTCAGATGAGTCTAACTAAAGTTTATTCAAAGAGGGAATCTTTGTCACTTTCCACATGCAAAATAAAGTGCTTTCTGCACAAGGACTCCAAAATCTCATTCCATTACAGAATCAGTGAAAAGTCCAGAATCTTATCATCTAATCAGGTCCAGGTGAAGATGATGCTCGCTGAGTGTACTTATGTAAGTGAAGCTCTTCACATAGAGTTCCTCATGGACTGAAGACCTGTGACCTAAAGAGACAAGTTACCTGCCCCCCTCCCACAACAGACCTACTATGCAGCTATGGGACAGATGGAAGGATAAGCACTATAGACACTTAAAAATGGGGGAAATGAGAGGCACAAAGGAGTCACTGATCCATAGCAATGTTCACATCCAGCTAGGCAAATGTCAGAGGTTCCATGTTAGGACATGGCTTCTTCCAAGCAAATGACCTGAGAGAGGGAGAGAGAGAAGAAGAGAGAGCAGAAAACTATGGTCCCTTTTATGAGCTAACCTCTGAAGTCACACAGCATCACTTCCACTTCATTCTGTTCTTTAAAAGTGAGTCACTGAGTCTAGTTCACACTCGAGAGGAGGGGAGTTAGTTCTACCTTTAGAAGGAAGGAATATTAAAGAATTTGTAAATACTTTAAAAGCACTACATCCTGTATGTAAGGTTCATTATCTCTTGATGCTTTCAAGACTTTTTCTTATTTTTGGTTTTCATCAGTTTGACTTTGGTGAGCCTAGGTGTGGCCATCTTTGTAGTTCTCTCTTTTGGTGTCTGTTCAGCTTCTTGGCTCTATAAGCTAAAGTTTTTTCTGAATTTGGAGAAATTTTAAACATGATTTCTTTGAATATTTTTTTCTGGTCTTTTTTCTTCTTGTTGTTGTTTTTGAATTCTGATCATTTATTTGCCTTATTTTATATTCTCCCATGGGTTTTGAGGTTTTATTTGTTTTTCTTCAATCCATTTTCTTTGTGTTCTTTTGGATTGGGTAATTTCTATGGATTTATATTCATCCTCACAGATTCTTTATTCTGCCTTCTCAGACCTTCTGTTGAATTCATCCACTAAATTTTTATTTCATTTTTTTCTTTTACTTCTGGAATTTTTATTTGATACTTTTTATACTTTCCATTTCTTTGTTCAGCTTTACTATCTGTTCACTCTTGAATATGAATATTTCCTTTAATCCCTTAAACAGTTTTTCATTTGGTTCTTTAAATGTGTTTCTATAGCTGTATGGATGTCTGTAGGTGCTAAATCCAACCTCTGGGAACACTGGGAATACATTTCTCTTGACTTTCTCGTTATAGTCACACATTTCTCTTTCTTTGCATGTCCAGTAATATTTAAGTTAAAAGTGGACATCAAGGGGCTGGCCCCATGGCCAAGTGGCTGGGTTCGTGTGCTCTGCTTCAGTGGCCCGGGGTTCCGCTGGTTAAGATCCTAGGCGCGGACATGGCACTGCTCATCAGGTCATGTTGAGGCGGCATCCCATATGGCACAGCCGGATGCACTCACAGCTGGAATATACAACTATGTACTGGGGGAGCTTTGGGGAGAAGAAGGGAAAAAAAAGATTGGCAACAGAAGTGAGCGCAGGTGCCAATCTTTAAAAAAAAAAGTGGACATCAAAGATATTATGTTTTAGCAAATCTGGAATCTATTTATTTTTCTGAGGATTGCTTTTTTTCCTAGAAGGTAGTTAATTTGCCTGGACCACACTGTGAAATCTGAACCCCTGCAGTTTGCAACAGTTGATGTCTCTGCTCCTTTTTCCAGTATCCTGTTGTACATTTTTATTATGGATCTTGAAAGATTTTCTGCCTCTGTGTTTTTGTGGTCAACCAAGGATTTGGAAATTTATATTCACATTTTGACACTCACTGTTCTGTGGTTGCTTTGTTTTTGATATTTCCCCTAAATTTCCAAATGCACTGCCGGCCCCACACTCTCTTAATCCAGTAAGGTTTTTGGTTTCTGCTGCCTGAGCTTTGTGCTGATTGGGGAATCAGTCCAAGGTGCAGACCGCAGATTTTCCCAGGATCAGCCTTTCTGTCAAGGGTAGACCTCGCTCTGGGTTCTTCCTGATTTTCAGCAGTTTCTCTTGAGTCTCCCACACCTATCCATAGTGTGGGGGTCAACCAGGGATTTTGATGGAGCTTGTATTCACATTTATCTCAATCCTTCTGCTGCTCTCTCACTTTCAAATTTTCACCTTTAAATTTCCAGCCACTCTGCACTCTGAATTCTATCATCGGCCCCCTTGAGCCACTGGGGCCCCTGCAGGGGGATTGGAAGCACCCACAGGTCAGAAAGCCGTGAACTTGCAGTTCTTACCCATTATAGTAGGAGTAATTCAAGATAAAATTTCTTCTCCCATTTCTGCCTTCCTTTGTTTATTTTTCAGTGGCTTCAAACATTTGTTTTTAATATTTTTGTCCAGTTTTCATAATTGTCTTCTGTGGGAAGACTTGCCCAACCCCCTCATACGGCCATTACCAGAAGTCCCATCTGAAAGAGGATTTTGTGGAGAAAAGATCTCAGCCCATGATTTGATCTTGTGAGACTAATATAGACCCAGGCACCAGAGATTCCCTAGTCACTTTTCTCAAAAGAAATTATGATTAGAGCTGGGGTCTGGGCACACAAACTCCTCAGGGGAATCATTGACTCTATGCAACCCACAACGACACAGAGGGACCCCCCCCCCCCCAACTGATTGCTTCTCTAGTGTTGGAGACAACATTATATACCTGAGAATTTTCCTACATTTTCTGAAACAAGTCACCAAAAATACAGCTAAAGGAAAAAAGGGATAAATCTACATTAAATGTATGCAATGTTTTGGCTGATTGGCATACCGTATGTTTATCCATTCAATTATATAGTGTGTTCCCATCAACACCCACAATTTAGGATTTCATAATTAGAGAAATCTTAAGAGTCTGTAGCGTTCTCTGAATTGCTTTGGCTGCAGGTGGTTTTGCACAGCGTCGCTGAGACACCTGCTGCCACACTCTGCTCGTCAGAACTTGTTTGTGACCTTGGTCATTTTACCACTTTCAAGATCACCTATGTCCTTTGACAGCATATTGAAAGGCAGGGGATTTCTTCCGAATTTTCTGTTTGGTTAAAGTTTCTCATTTTATTTTCTCTAATTTCATGTACATGTTGCAGTAATAAGATTAATACTCACAGCAAACACTGGTGCAGCACTTACTATGTGCCGGCCACCGTTCCAAGTGCTTTCAAACATCAGCTCATTTAATTCCCAACCTCTGAGACATCACAGTTACTTTACTAAACTGCATTTCATGTATAAGGAGACTAGGGTGCTGAGGGAGAAAGTAACGTATCCAAAGTCACAAATGTAACTGAAACAGTTTCTTTGAAAATGAAATGGAAACTATTGATGACTTGTTTGTATCACAAATTGGTCAAACCAAACTCTACTGATTTTTAACATGTTCATAAACTGTTCTAGAAAAAGACAGCTTTATTGCCCTTAATACATTGCAAGGCATGTGATAAACAACAATTTTACCCCTGTCTCAAGGGGGAAGATGGAAGTGTACTTTCTCTACATTCAGCTCTCTTCCCTGCGTGGGTCCTCTGTTGTAGCTGAATGTCGCTTCATGACAAAGTCCAAAAGTGCAGCCATTCTGCTCTTGATAAATAATCACTTTTCTTACAGAATTTTATTTTCTGAATGTGATTTTGGACTCTTCTGCATACATGATGACTAATATTTAATTATAATATAATCATCCAAACCTTTTAATAGTCAGTTACAAATCAAATCTAGGTTAAACGCAATTGCATGTTCTGTTTCCAATGTAGGTGATCAGCTGAGGTGACAATCAGATAAACAGCTCCTGCCTGTTACTGGCCACCTTCACACAAGCACAGGCAACATCAGCTGAGGACAACTTTGTCTCTGTGGTGGCACCTCACAGGAGTCTCCCACAACTTTCAATTTCAGAGATGTGAAAACACAAACCTTTTACAATCCAGCAGCGGTATTATTGTCACAAGAGACTTGAGATTCTTGCCTTAAATGTGGATCCTGAGCCAAACCAGTCACGGGCATTCAATCAAAACCTTTTTCTCCAGTGGAAGATTTTAGCACCAGACTCCCTGGCTGTAGTCAGCTGAGCATTGCTCTCTGTCTCGCAGAAAGAAAGAGGAGCTGCTCCTTCCTCGATCCCTCTTCCCCTGCAAACAGCACCCAGGTTTTCCTCTGGAGCAAGCCCTGAATAAAGTCAGAGAAAAAGATGTTTTTTAAAGTTATTATTAAAAATTAAATATCAGGGGGCTGGCCCCGTGGCCGAGTGGTTAAGTTCGCGCGCTCCGCTGCAGGCGGCCCAGTGTTTCGACGGTTCGAATCCTGGGCGCGGACATGGCACTGCTCGTCAGACCACGCTGAGGCAGCGTCCCACATGCCACAACTAGAGGAACCCACAATGAAGAATACACAACTATGTACTGGGGGGCTTTGGGGAGAAAAAGGAAAAAATAAAATCTTTAAAAAAAAAAATAAAAAAATAAAAAAAAAAAATTAAATATCAGCCCTTTCCTAGGCTTTAATATCTGAGTGAGCAAACCATCCACATCTGTGCCCCTTGACTCGGGAATCTTATAAACTCCAGGGATTACTCAGACCTTGTAAACAGAATTCAGGATTCCAGTGAAATATTTTAAAGCTCATTACATTTTTAACCAAATGCACAAGAATTGACACCTTCAGGGGTGTAGTTTATCTTTCCTTTTACATATAGTATGTTCAGCATTTTTAAACTTTTAAGAATCTTCAGGATTTGAAAACTGAGGGAATGAAATGTTACTTCTGGCAGGTAGAGATCTATACTTAGCTTAGGTGAATGGATGCTAAGAAAAAGATATTACGGTTTCCTGACTAATATTCCTCTTTGGAAGCCCTCGGGGTAATAGATATCTCATGTGTCAATTAAATGGTGACAACTAGACCATGTTTACATGTCATGGAAGAGCATTTCTTTCCCTCACCCAGGAAATGCTATCAAAGATGTGATCCATTATTGGATTTGTGGGGTAAGGGACAGAAGCAGCATATAGTCAATGGAGATTACCGATTCTCAGGAGAAGAGAGTTTCCTGATTGATGTTGAGTTAAGGAGACAGTCCTGCGTGAAGTGTAGCCTGAGAGTCAGCAGACAGACATCCACGTTTTCCTGCTTTATTACTGACTCGGTGAGCTACTCACTGTCCACATACAGAGTCATGTAATTCACGTTGAATGCTCAAAGGTGAATGGATTTCCAATGTTAGGTCTCTAAAGCCGTTATCATACAAAATTGCTGGTACATTATACCCTGTTTGAAGATGCCTGGATTAGCAGGTCCTGGGCATTTCTAGAATCTAGAGCACAGGGGACAGATGGGCTGTTTTAGAATTGGAGTAGCACGCCATGGCCCTCAGCCTCATGTGCTTGATACCGGGTTCCTGGGTTTCCTAACTGTGGTCTTCGAGAATGATGGCAAATTTCAGGCTATGGAGAGGAAATGTCAAAGGAGAGAAATTATAGAAACTCCTAACTTGGCAAGAGGACCAACTTTAGGGTTGAAACTAACACCAAGGAAGATATGATGCTGATTTAGAGCCACATTTGGAGGAGTTAAGAAGGTAAGTTTTATAGAGGGCCCGTTGCACAATGTGATCCCAGAATCTCAGTATGGACATCATTCCTGAGTTTAAACTGCCAGTTCTTCAACGTGGAATGCCATCCTTTCCCTCTCCCTTCCCTATGCTCCCTTCTCTAGGGCACCTCCACTTGTCATCTGAAGCATTTCCCTAGATGGTTAATTATGTGCGCAGTTGCACCAGGAGACCCCTCGGCATTGGACCTGTGCTCACACTGTTCTGTGACCAGCTTCTTTCTCAGAGGACTGTGGGCTCCCTCCTGGTATCTCCAGTGCCCAGCATGAATGAGGCTTATTGTGCACTTTCTTTTTTTTTTTGAGGAAGAGTAGCCCTGAGCTAACATCTGCTGCCAGTCTTCCTCTTTTTGCTGAGGAAGACTAGCCCTGAGCTAACATCCGTGTCCATCTTCCTCTACTTTATATGTGGGACGCCTGCCACAGCATGGCTTGACAAGCGATGCGTATGTCCACTCCTGGGATCCGAACCTGGGGAATCCTGGGCCACTGAAGTGGAACATGTGAACTTAACCCCTGTGCAACTTGGCCGGCCCCTGGTCCATTCTATGTTAAGTTTGGTATATGGTGTAAGGTAAGTGTCCAGCTTTATTATTTTGCATATGGCTGTCCTGTTGTTCCAGCACTATTTGTTGAAAAGACTATTCTTTCCCCCATTGAATGATCTTGGCACCTTTGTTGAATGTCAATTGGCCATAGATGCATGGTTTTATTTACCGACTCTCAATTCTATTCCATTGATTTCTACGTCTATCAGTATGCCAGTACCACAATGTCTTGACTATCTTTGCTTTGTGGGAAGTTTTGAAACTGAGAATTGTGAGTCCTCCTCCTTTATTCCTCTTTGATAAGGCTGGCTATTGCAGGTTCATTGAATTTCCATATGAATTTAGAATCAGTTTGTCAATTCCTAGACGAAGTCAGTTAGGTATTTGAGAGAGATTGTGTTGAATCTATGGATCAATTTCAGGTGTATTGCCATCTTAATAACATGAAGCCTTCTAATCCATGAACATTTTTACATTTCTGTAGTTGTTTAGTTTCTTTCACCAATGTTTTGTAGTTTCCAGAGTGTAAGTTTTGCACTTATTTTATTAAATATATCCCTAATATTTTATCATCTAAATGCTATTGTAAATGGAATATTTTTTAAACTTCATTCTTAGATTGTTTATTGTATAGAAATAGAATTGACTTTTGCATATTTACCTCATATCCTACAGCCTTGCTGAACTCCATTAGTTCTAAAAGCTTGTTAGTGGATTACTTAGGATTTTCTATGTATAACGGCATGTCGTCTGCGAATAGAGATAGTTTTATTTCTTCCTTTCCAGTATGAATGCATTTTATGTCTTTTTTTTGCACAGTTGCTCTGGCTAGAACCTCGAGCACAATGTTGAATAGAAGTCGTGAGAGTCAACATCTTTGTCTTATTGCTCATTTAGGAGGAAAACCATTATTTTGCCATTTACTATCATATTAGCTTTAGTTTCCATAATTATCCTGAATCAGATTGAATAATTCCCTTCTTTTGCCTGTTTGTTGAGTGTTTTTCTTTTTTTAATCATAGAAGGGTGTCAGATTTTGCCAAATTCTTCTTCTTCATCTACTGAGATAAGTGTGTGGGTTTTGTATTTTATGATATTAATACGATGTATTACATTAATTGATATTTTGTATGTTAAACTAACCTTGCATTCCTGGAATAAATTCCACTTAGTCATGATATGTAATTCTTTCTATATGTTGCTGGTTTTGACTTGCCATATTTTGTTGAGGATTTCTGTATCTATATTCATAAAAGATATTGGCCTGTAGTTTTCTTTTCTTGGGATGTCATTGTCTGGTTTTGGTATCTGAATAATACTGGCCTTATGAAATGATGTGGTACTGTTCTTTCCTCTTCTCCTTTTTGAAAGACTTTATACGGAATTCTTTTTAATTCTTCCTTAAATATTTGGTAGAATTCACCAGTGAGGACATTTGGGCCTGGACTTTCTTTGTGGTAATTTTGATAACTGATTCAATCTTCTGACTCACTATAGGTATATTCAGATTGTTTACTTCTTGAATCAGCTTTAGTAGTTTTTATCTTTCTATGAATTCGTCTATTTAATTCTTGGCATACAATTATTCATAGTATTCTTTTGTAATTCTCTTTATTTCTCTGTGCTCAGTCATAATGTCCTCTCTTTCACTGCTGACCCCAGTCATTTGAGTCTTCTCTTTCTCTTTTTTTAAGTGATTCTGGTTGAAGTTTTGTCAATTTTGTTGATTTTCAAAGGACCAAATTTGGTTTAGTGAATTTTATGTGTAGTTTCTCTCTTCTCTTTTCTAATTTCATTAATTTTCACTCTAGTCTTTCCCTTTCCCTTCCTTCATCTTGCTTTTGGTTTAGTGTGCTCCTCTTTTACCTTTGACTTCAGGTGGAAGGTTAGGTCATTGAATTACGATGTCTGTTTTTTAATGTAGGCATTACGGCTATAAATTTCCCTCTCTGTATTCTTTTAGTGACATCCCACACATATAGGTAAGCTGTATCTTCATTTTCGTTAATCTGAAACATTCTTTTTTTTTTTTTAAAGATTGTTAGTATTATTATTTTTTAAAGATTTTTTTTCCTTTTTCTCCCCAAAGCCCCCCGGTACATAGGTGTATATTCTTCATTGCAAGTCCTTCTAGTTGTGGCATGTGGGATGCCGCCTCAGCGTGGTTTGATGAGCAGTATAATGTCTGCGCCCAGGATTCGAACAAACGAAACACTGGGCCACCTGCAGTGGAGTGCGCGAACTTAACCACTTGGCCACGGGGTCAGCCCCCAGACTGTCTAGTTCTTAATGAGATGTCTAGAGGATTCCTGTGCACAGGAAATTTGAGGACCCCCTGGTCTCCATGCCTTCTAGATGTGGTGTCAGAACTGTGCAGCATGCTCTACATGTGTGGTCTATCAGATGACCTACCACAGGAAGGGTCCAGGGTTCAGTCCTTATTCCTTTCTTTTCTACAGTCATCACTCCCATGGTGACCTCATCGGTTTTCAAGGCTTTAAATATCATTTATATGGTGTCACCTCTCAAATCCATTTCTGCAACCAAGACATGTCACCTAAACTCCAGACTCAAATTATAAACTGCTAACCTCACTTGCATTTCTAATAAACAACTCAAATTCAACATTTCCTAAATTGGATGACTATGATGCTGCTTCCTCAAACGTGTTCCTTCCATTCTCCTCTCCATTTCCACTGAAGGCACTCTGTATTTCTACTTGCACAGTCTGAAATTTGGGGTGTCCTCCTTGATCCTCTTTCTCATAACCCAGATTTAATCCATTAGGAGAGGCTGTAAAGCCCATCTTCAGAAGGTACCCAGAATCCAATCCCTTCCTATTATTTTCTCTGCTCACAGTCCAGACAAAGCAACAAACATCTTTAGCCTGGGACACGGCACTAGTTTCCTACAGTTTTCTCTAACAGTTGCTTGTCCTTCACCTCTTGATTCCGCACAGCACCAGACTGATGCTTCTAAAGAGAAATCACACCAGACTGATCTTCTGTTCAAAACAGTCTTGTTAATTCCACATCTTACTCAAAGAAAAGTCAAAACCTTCCAATACCTCCGAGGTCTACATGGCCTGGGTGTAATTTGGACCTCATCTCAATATTTTCTGCTCCAGCCACACCAGCCTCCTTGCTCTTCCCAGAAACACAGACACACTCCCGCCCTAGTGCATTTGAACTGGAGGCTCCTCTGCCTGCAAAGAACTTCCCCCAAACATCCTCGTGGATAATTCCTCATGTCCTCACATCTTTCCTCAAGGTCACCTTCCCAGTGATGCCCACACTCACCACTCTAGGAAAACAGCCAGCTTCCCTGTCCCCACACACTTATACTCTGGGTCACCTTCCTGAAGGCTCTTAAAACTTCTAACATAAACATTCCCTTTTTACTATGCTTATAGCACAGTCTGCCCCTCCCCACTAGAACACATGCTCCCCAAGGCTGACAATTTCTGCCTGTTTTTAATTCTCTGAGGTTTCCTAAATGTAAAAATACTTTGTCATCTATCCAGCAAATTAGTTGAATGATCAGTATAGAGCACCTCCCTATTCTAGAGACAGTATCTTTATTAATATAACCTCAGGCCACACGCTGTTTGGTGGCAGCTACAGAACAACGTCCACCCACACTGACATCAGTGCCGTCTGCACCTTTCTCACAAGCACTGCTCTCCCCTCCCACCCTCCCACAGCCACCCTCCTGCAAACTCACACACACAATTACATTTCTCTCTTCAGAGAGAACAATCCTAGGCTTACGGGCCCTATTTTTCCAACCAATTGTGAACCTAAAGTAGATTCAACTTTTTAAATCCATGTGTTTGGATTGGAGCCAGCATCCAACTGGGCCTCGTCAACTAGGATGACGAGGCCTGAAGGCAGAGAGACGGGGCAGGCTGCAGAGAAGACAGAAACCCAACAGAAATTTATGTGAGATGAGAAACTATTGAATCCTTCCTGTCTACTACTTCTAGATTCTGGTTCTATAAACGGGCGGAAAGATTGAAGGAACAATCCAGGAAACAGCTCTAGAGGGAGGGCAAGAGCCGGATGAGTCTGAAAATTCGTCCCTCGATACCACAGAGTCTTCTGTGTGCAGGGGCCACCCTGGGCCTTGTGGGGACAATGACAGGCCAAATGACTGCTGCTGCTGTCAGAGATGGGGACACCCAGAGGAGACCGCGACAGAACTCAAAACATGAAAAAGAACAGGCATAATCCAAAAAAACCTCTAAAGAAACAAAGTCTAAACACACAAAAGGTGGGAGCTGAGGGCTGCACCCTGGACGGAGCCTAGGCTGACCCGGCCACAGTAAGCCCTCACTGCCCAAGATCCTGAAGACACGACAATGCCCAGGTGATGTCCTCATCCCTGTGATCACAGGTACTGATGGAACAAGGTTCTATAGAGGGAACCAGAACAAAGGAGCAGAGAGATGGGCCAGCCAAGGAATCACAACATCATAGCCCATGTTGTACTGAACACCGACTGTGCATAGGCCCCATCCACGCACAGACTCAGCACAGCAAACATGACTTCTGGAAGGTTCTCAGTGCTTCCATTTATTTCCAATCTCAAACTTTAGGAATCTTCTTCTTTAATTAACACATCAATCCCTTACAACAAGATTTAGAAAAAAACTCATATCTGGATTCATATTTTCAGCAAGGAAGCAAATGATCACTAGTGAGTGCAACAGGAAGTTAAGACAGGGAGGGAGCCGGCCCAGCCCCACCTCTGCTGCAACAGGAAATTTCATCAGGGAAAGCACAAAGGTCAGTGTGGGGAGGGGGTCATGGAGGGCAGAGAGTGGGTCAATTTCCCCACCTCCTCTCATTATGCTAATAGGACCACACACACTCAGGTATGCCAGCTGCAGAAAGAGAAGTGAGGGCATTTGAAGTCACAAAGTGGGAGCGTGAACAAATCTTGCATCACTTGGTCTCCCACAGGGCCACTTCTCACACTGTAAAAGAAAATAATCATGAACAAATTCATGTCAGTCACTTAAGTGTTGCCATTCTCAACAGCCCTCTGCATGCTCCAAATGCCCGAAAGAATCCCCATAAACCAGCTGTGTCTCCTCTGCCCCAAAGCCCCTCCCCACTTCAGGCCTTCCAAGTCTCACCTTTCTGTGGGAGAGATGCATCAGAGCCTTGGGCACTGTCACTGTCTGGGGTAGAACAAAACAGGAAGTGGTAAGAGCCCACAGGAGATGAGACTAAAGAATGAACTATGGGGTGAGTGAGCTCCCCACCCTGGGGCTCCTGGCTCCAGTATTCCAGGGGTCTCAGGGATCAATCCCCCACTCAAACTTACTTGCAGCCTGCACGTAAATCCCTCTTTTTTCACCTGTGGGAAGAAAACAGGAAGAAGGCTGGGCCATGAGATCCTAGAGGAACCCCCTAGTCCTGGACCACAGGGAAGTTTCCAGAACCATGACTGAAGACCCAGGGCAGGATTGAGAAACATGAGAAAGCAGATGTGTGAGGACTGGACCAATGCCCTCCTAGAGGTTTGTCCTCAGCAGGGACCTTCCCTCTGACCTTCCACTGCTGGGAATCAGGTCCCCAACACCAGAATTATCAAGGTGAAAAAATCGCTTTCATTTTCATAAGTGCTTTACAAAACAGTGTTAGCAATCAGGCCAGAGTGGCGAGCACGTGTGTGGACGGCACTTCCCAGTAATGGGGCAGGGCAAGTTCTGCTCCGTTCTTGAAATGCCTCAGGGGGACAAGAAAACTCAGATTCCAAACCCCCTTCCGTACCTGAGCGCTTCTTCCTCCACATCACAGCTCCAGCCACCACAGCTCCAAGGAGAACCAGGCCAGCAATGATGACCACGATGAGGATGGTGGACTGAGGAGGCAGCTCTGGGAAGGGAAGGGATGGGAAGGGAGGATGAGGGGCTCTGATCCCAGGCCTCAGCCCTGACCCTGCTGAAGGTCTCCAGAAGGGCTCCTGATTTCCCTGAGAAGAGGCTCTGAGCCCACGGCTCCCTCCTTACCCCATCTCCGGGTGACAGGCTCAGGCAGCCCCTCGTGCTGCACATGGCACGTGTATCTCTGTTCCTCTCCAGAAGGCACCACCACAGCCGCCCACTTCTGGAAGGTCCCGTCCCCTGCAGGCCTGGTCTCCACAAACTCCGTGTCCTGGGTCAGGTCCTCCCCGTCACGCTGCCAGGTCAGGGTGATCTCCGCAGGGTAGAAGCCCAGGGCCCAGCACCTCAGGGTGACCTCACGGTCAGAGATGGGGTGGTGGGTCACATGTGTCTTTGGGGGGTCTGAGGAGGAAGAACCAGAAAATTCACCTCGAGTTACCTCCATGGGCCACTGAACCATCATTCATGTGACCATCCTGAGAATGGACAGGACAATGGGTTTGAAGGAGGAAGCACAGAACCCAGACACGAGCCTGGACTTGTGGATCCAGGATAAGCTCATATCCCTTGGAAAGTTCTAGAATAAGCGTGAGAGCCCAGGGTAGGAGCCTTCAGGTCTCTAAACAGGAGAACACAGACTTCTGGTCCTCACATGGGTGGAGCGTGAATAACTCAGAAAAAGTGGAGTCAAAGTCGCAAGGATCTTTTCAGGCCGAGAACAAGGTCTTGAGAAAGTCATGGGTCACAAGATGGCTGCCAGGGTCAAAGGGAACCAAGGACTGACGATTTCAGGGATGAGCTCCCCTCCTATTCCTGAAGAAACTGGATTCCTTCACTGTCCTGTAGAGAAGGGCGGGCCCTCTGGGCGAGTCCTTAGTAAGAAGATGAAAACCTGGGTGGATTCCTTTCTTTGCTGAGGGAGGATGTTCTGACACTGATCCCATTTCCTCCCTCTTTGTGGGAAGCCAGCCCGGCCCGAGGGGAGATCAGAAGGCCCCGCGGCCCCTCGTACCCGCGCGCTGCAGAGTCTCCTTCCCGTTCTCCAGGTATCTGAGGAGCCACTTCACGCACGTGCCCTCCACGTAGTTCCTGAAGCCCTCCGCCACTCCGGCCGCCTCCCACTTGCGCCGGGTGATCTGAGCCGCCGTGTCCGCCGCGGTCCAGGAGCGCAGGTCCTCGTTCAGGGCGATGTAATCGGCGCCGTCGTAGGCAAACTGACTGTATCCGCGGGGGAGGCGCCCGTCCGGCCCCACGTCGCAGCCAGACATAACCTGGAAGGTGTGAGACCCTGACCCCGCCCCGAGGTCAGCCCAGACCACTCGGCCCCGCCCCCGCCCCCGCCCCGCAGAGCTTAAACCTAAACTGAAAACGAAACCGCGGAAAAGTCCCCGCCGGCTCTTCCCGGGTCGGAGTCCGGGCGGGTCCTGCAGCCTCGGGGTGAATCTCGGACCCGGAGACTCGGGGAGACCCCGGCCCGTCCGTGGGGATGGGGGGTCGGGACCTGGACCCGGGCCCGCGTCGCTCACCGGCCTCGCTCTGGTTGTAGTAGCCGAGCGCGATCCGCAGGTTCTCTCGGAGAGTCTGTGCGTTGTCCTTGTAGATCCGCGTGTTCCGCTCCCAATACTCCGGCCCCTCCTGCTCCATCCACGGCGCCCGCGGCTCCTCCTTCGGATTCTCTGCGTCGCTGTCGAACCGCACGAACTGCGTGTCGTCCACGTAGCCGACGGCGATGAAGCGGGGCTCCCCGCGGCCGGGCCGGGACACGGCGGTGTAGAAATACCTCAGGGAGTGGGAGCCTGGGGGCGGGGAGGGGCTGAGACCCGGCCGACCCTCCTCCTGGCGCGGGTCCCCGGGTCCGAGGGTGACAGGGCCGGGAGGGTGGCGGGGTCGAGGGGCTCGGGAGACGGAAAAGGGGCGGCGGACGGAGAAGCGCGGGAGACCCCCGTGGGTAAGAGGAGAGGGCGGGAGACTGGGGAGGGAAGGAGCGGGGTCAGGACGCGGCGGGGCCAGGTGGGGCGCGTTGGGCGGGCCTGCGGCTGAGTCCGCGGAGACGCGCCTTCCCCGGGGGTCCTGCGTCCCCGCCGCGCGGTCCCCTCGCTCCGCCCCCCGCAGAGGCCGTTTCCTCCCGACCCCGCACTCACCAGCCCAGGTCTCGGTCAGGGTCAGGGCCCCCGACAGGAGCAGGAGGAATGTTGGGGGCATCATGACGCGCATCGTCGAGATCTGGGGAGAATCTGAGCCACGGCTGCTCACTCCGCGCTTTATAACCCGGAGCGGCGGAGACGCTCATTGGCTTCTTTAGAAACCGGACACGCAATGGGAGTGAGAACTGGGGCCGCGTCATGAGTCTCCAGGAAGGAGAACCTGACACAGGTTGTGAGAGGGAGAAGTGAAACTCAGGGAGACGGGGACTCCCCAACACTCAGCTTCTCCGCCCCAGACTCCGCCCTCGGGCCTGCGACTGAGAGCCACGTCCGGGGACCTGGGACTTTGCCCTGACCCCTCTCCTCCTGCACCGAGAGCTCTTTGTCACACAGTCTCCCTGAGTCCTGGCCCAGGGGCTGTTTGAGTCAGCCATTGTCAAGCACTTTGATTTCAGGATATCCATACAGTCTTACAAATTAGCGAGGGCCCCGAGGGTAATTTGGTTATGTTGGTTGTATCTATCAATATTTACCATACTAGGAACAAAAGTTTTAAAATATTTTAATTAATTTATTTAGAATAATATTTCTAACCCACTGCAAGTTAAAAGAAATAATGTTTTTCTGAAAAATAACAATGTCCCAGAATAAGGTAGGAGAAGAGTGGGTCTTTTTACACTTCATGTTTTTGCAAGTCTCTTTCTTGTCTGGGATTAGAAGACCACTGGCTCTTCACATTTGCTCTGCATTTCATCTGTTGTTTTGGTTGACTTATATGAAAAAAATACCGCCTCAGACAGACATGTAGGAGTAGTATTTTTAATAACCTTTCCAGATAATAGTAGATATTAAACTTTGATACTAAAATGAAACTACACAAGTGGCGGTTTCTCACAGGTTATTTGCAAGGTGGAACCTGAAACAGTATCATTGAATATTTCCTATTCTGTTACATTAAAATCCACAGGCCTATTTTACATATTGAATGGCTCTTGTACTAATGTATGATTTTACAAGTAATGCACTGTTTCACTAAGTTATGTGGATCTTCCTGTGCTGATGCATTTAACTACAAACTATGAAAATATCACATTTGTTAATGTGACCAAGATCTCAACAGGAAAGTCTGTCAGGACGGGGAAGCTGTCAAGCTTACATGGTGGACACAAGTTTTCCAAAATTCTCATTTTCTCTTGAGAGCTTCCTTTTGATCAAGGGAGTAAGTCCTGTCAGTTGTTACCTGTCGGTGGATTTTCTTGAAGGGAGAAGCTCGTGTTCATTTTGAGACAGTGCATCCCAATTAACCACATCTAATAATCCTAGTTCCTGTCATTCATTCTTTCAAGTAAAACTGGTGTTCCATGAAAAAGAGGCTAGCCCAGCTCACACAAATTATTCTCCTTGGGACATAGTACGTGGGAAAGTAGCAGCCGGGCTTTATGTGTACTTCCCACGTCATCATGTAAGATATTTTTACAATGTGGATTTAAGGATGATGATTTGGTAAAGATAATAATTTTGAATGCTTCAGGACATTTTAAAGTGAAAGTGGTATTTTTTTCTGCAAGTAAGTGGTGGTGAAGATAACTACCATTGCAGTTTGGTACCACGGCCTCCATTCTTACTAATTTTTACCTCAGTGCAAATGTCAACATACTGAAAAGGCGAATGATGTCTAGTAATGGTATGAAAAGAGTTTTACCTCATGGATCCGTGAAAGGATCTCAGTGACTTCAAGGGTTCCACAGACCACACTTTGAGAATCACTGTTCTGAATGAACCGGGGAGAGTCTCCCAGCGGGTCCCCACCTTTGCCTCCTCTTCATTTCCCGGAATTCTTCTCCATGAATTTGAACTCCCTGCTTCCCAAAACTTAACTTACAGTATTGCCTCTGGTCTCCTCTAGAAGAGAACTCACTTGCTGGAAATTTGATGCCAGAGAATGTCCTCAGTCTGGGACGGGAGGTGAAGCGAAAGGTTTTCTCTTTGGAACTGGGAACAGTTTGTGCCTGAGGCACCAGACCCACTGATGACCTATGTTGGTTTTGTTATACACCAGCTGGATATGTATTCTTGTCTCAGACAGAAATCTGATGTATCTCTAAGTGAAATAATATTGGCTCTTTCATTTTACACGGGTCTGATGCATCTGATTTGAGGCCCACAAAGTGTGACGAGCAGCATGTCCAATAGAACACCCTGTGATGAAGGAATTGTTCTGTGTCTGCACTGTCCAATATGGGAGCCCGTAGCTGTGTGTAGCTATTGAGCACTTGAAATGTGGCTACTGTGCTGAGCAGTTGAATTTTTAATTTTATTTTCTTTTAATTTAAATGACCATATGTGGCTAGTAGCTACCATATTGGACAGTGCATATCTAGAATGGTCTTAGTTTTCAGTCTCCTCCCCCAGAAAAGATACTGTGTGACTCATAGGTTGCTGTATATTAAAATCATCTTCATGTGGGGATCATGGGTTTGTCTATGTGGATCTTAGACATATCCGTAAAATATAGCATGCCCAAGAAGTTTAATTAATATGTATTTTCACAACTAGAGTGTACAGACATTAACCAATACATGATTTATCACCTTAAGGTCATAAGCATTCAAAATGCCCATCCCTGGAGCTAATCCTTGTGTGTGTCACACTGGGACTCTTGGTGGTGTTATCTAACCTGGGAAACATAAGCAGAGAGGTTAAATCTTCACTTAGCCCAAGAGAAAGCATTTATTGGACACAACATATATCAAATACTTTGAGGCCCTGCACCTGCTTGTAAAATTACAGAGAGAAGATGTCAGCCTGAGGATTCCACCGCCTGAGAATGCTTCACCTACTGCTCCTTCCCATACTGCCCCCATAATTCCAACAATTTCCTCTGTTTCCCTTCACCCTTGTACCCCCTCCTAGCTGAAAATATCCATGAAATGTTTACAGTTGTGGAATGAAGAATTCTGTAAGCATGACCGAAAGTTGAAAAACCATAAAGAAAAACATAAGACTTGTCTGTGTCAACCGCACACTCACAATAATACAAACACTTGCCCATAATCAAGTTCAAAGACACATAAACAATTTTGACAGACAAAAGGGTAATGACATGCCTCAATGTCCTTCAGCCAAAGGCCACCAGGAGCACATCTGTGAGCCAACAGGTTGGATGTATTACTTGTTACTGTGAGGGAGAACACACACCATTGGGGACCACAGTGCCTCTTAGTGTGAAGGTGCTAGAACATTCATAGGATTTGGGCTGTGGTCTGGTGATTTGGGGAGCATCTATGGAAGCAGGGGCTCATTCTAGATTGCATGTTGTCAGGAAGTGGGGGCAATTCTGTGATTGGGCATCTCAATAAATCTTGTCTGTAGACAGGGCCGACTAGAGCAAGGATAAGGCTGTGACTGGAAAGAAGCAGCAGTCGCTTATATGAGCCAGCACGGGAGACGTTGGGTATTTTGTCAGTTGCACAGTGCCTGTTTTTTTCTGTGCTGAGACAAAGTGCTGTAGTGGTCTTGTTTCATCTCACTTTGTCACGTTCTCAGTATGTCCTTGTCTGATGCTGATGTTCTGTGAGAAGACTTATGTCCAACAGAATAGCACACCAGGTGGTGAGCACCGGGCCAGCTTTTGACCACACTGAGGCCTAGCGGTAAATATCAGACCAGTTCCCGATGTTAGGGCTGCTTTTCCTTCTTGCTAAATTCAATATTTTAAGGTAACCTCTTCCCAATGAAAAATAATTAAAGAATATTGAGAACAATATGGACAAAAGCAATGCAAATGTGAAACAAATATGGTAGTAATAAATAAATGTAAACAAAATGAGAATGTGGAATAAGAAATGGGAATAAAAATTAAAATCTATCAGCTTGCCAAAGATGCAAGCAAGTGATGAGAGCATTTACCAGAGGGCATGGAAAGTACACTGTGGTAAAGATTGATGGGATTGAAACCTGGTACAAAATGTCTACACGGCACTTTTGAAAAATGTCTCAACAACTTAAATTGACTTAAATTTTGATGCAGAAATTTCTCTTTAGGAATTTATGCTGAGGAATAATCACACATGTTCTCAAAAATATGTGTTCAAGGATGTTTCTTGAATAGGGGTTTATACAAGCAAAAGAATAGAATTTGTCTCAATGCTATAATTTGTATAATGATGGTCTCTATGAACAGTGGCACACATAATATGTCTCAGGCAATGATGCCATGATTTACATCGAGGGTCAAATTTAATCCTCAAAGCAAACCCGTGAGGCTCCCAACATGTGATCCCTTTGTATGAACAGAGGGAGGGAGACTCAGAGAGGTTTAGGAGATGGTGGAGCCAAGGTTGAACCCAGAGAGTTTTCTCTCAGAACTTTGTTGACTTGTCTTTCATTGATTCTCTGTCCACTGTTGGTGGCAGGATGACTCTGCACCCCATGCAAATAAACTGTTTCAATGTTCCAGAACGTTTTATGACAGGAGGCCACTAGATTCACGGCTCAGGAGGACCTCAAGGAGCAGTGTGAATTAATTGTGCAAACCACAGTAAAGTCCATCAACCAGCATATATTTTGAGGCCTCCAGTGGATCAGGATCAGCTAGACTCAGGAATACATGAAGAGCAAAGAAGACCCTGGTGATATGGGGCTTGCATTGTCATGAGAAGGTGGACATTTAGCAGAAATGGCAAAGATAAATGAAATCACTACTGAACTAAGAGCTGTGAGGAAAAAAGTTCATGATATCATCAAAGCAGATAACCAGGAGACCTAACAGGTCTCCTACCACTATTATGAATAATATATAGAAGATGTAAGAGATATATGACATATGAAACAGGAACAGAGCTATATACAATTATTTACAATCATAGAATAAGGAAGAGCACTGAAAATTAAAAATATGATCATAGAAATGAATAATTCAGTAGATGAAGTAGAAGAATAAAGTCATACTCTCACTAAAATGTTCAGATGGAGAAGTCAAGGCAAGCAGGAGAGAAGACCTATGAGAGTATTAGTCTATCGATCGGATTCCATCATATTAATAATATCAGTTTTGAAAGAATAGAGAGTAGGACATGATAAAAAATATTTCAAGAAAATTTCTCAGAGGTTACAGATAAAGTTTACATTTTGAATGGCCTAACCAAGTTCTTATTACAGTAGATGAAGACAGACCCACACCATGACAATGACAATGAAATTTCAGAAAGAGGATAGAAAAGTAGAGACCTTGAAAACTTCAAGAGGCAACAAACACAGGGCTAGAGGCTAGAAGAATTTCAACAATGCCTTCCAAATTCCGAGGAAAAAATATTGCAATGTGGATTTCTCTATCAGGTTAAGATGTGGGTAAGGGCTGGGGCAACCTAAAGACATTTCAGATGTTTAGGGTTTCAAGGTTTTCCTTTCCATGTTCCCTTCCTCAGGATATTACTGGGCAAAGTGGGGAACAATGATGGAGAAAACCAAAAAAGGGCAAAAATGGGATCCAGGCAACAGGGGAGCTAGAACAAAGAAGACAAAGGGCTCCCAGGATGAGATGAAGGTGATCCGGGATGTCAGCCCTGCCCCAGGAGAGCAGGGAACCAGTCCACATGTGGCAGGACTGAGGGCTGTGAGACACGTGTCTTCACAAAGATGAAGTTGGTAGAATACCTAATGTGCTCAAATATATTTGTGAACACTTAGCCTCTGGGGAGAGTAGTGGAATGATTTAATAATGAGTACAACAGAAACTAAGCAAATGAAGGAACAAGATATTTACTAACTGCAAGGAACATGAAAAGTTGATTCAAGAAAGGGAAAGATATCATAGTTTCCTAAATGCTCAGTTGTGACTAGTGTTTACTGGTCTTAATAATGCAGACACTGCACATTGAGCTAATCAGTTGTAAAGTAATTATACGGGGAGGATGGGGGAGTGTGAGAGAAGAGTCAATTCACTAAAGAAGATGCATAAAACTGAATAACAAAGAAGGAGTATTAGAAGTGTTCTCTTTAGAAGCAAAGAAGTAACAGAGAATCAGCTAAAAGACTGAAACCAGTTGTCTCTGAGATTCAGGAAATGGGGGTGGGGCATTTCTCTTCCTAACAAGGCTTGTGGAAGTATTGGACCTTTTAAACTATGTGCAAATGGATATTTGGTAAAAATAAAAAGACAACATGGTGGGTGAGAGAATGGACTGAGGAATTATCCTGTGAGGAGCGTCACAGAGATAGAGCAGGTTGGAAGGAAACATTGGATTGAGTGGTGGATTTCTATGAGAGGATTTTGTTTTGATTTAGTTTCTTTTTTTAAAAAATGGGAGATATCATGGCATGTTTGTATCCAGGAATGAAGGAGCCAGTAGAGAGCAGGAGGTTGATGATGCAGGGGAGGGAGGGGACCTGATCCTGTGCCCCAGGTGAGAGGTGGCCTTAGACAGGAGCAGGACCATCCATCATCACTGCTGTGAAGGCAGAGGATACAGGTACAGATGTGGGGTGTGGGGGGATGATGGCGCAGTTCTCACCTAGTCCTTCTTTGAGTGAAAAAAGAAATAAACTCACCACTTTAGAGTGGGGAGTGGGGAGGGAGGGGGGGATTGAGGAGGGAGGAGAAAGTGGGAAACAGCCCCCTCAGCAGGTGTGAGAGTGAACTGCCTCAGGAAATGGCATCTGGAGGGAGCAGGGCTGGGGCCACTGAGTTCTGTGCTCATCAACTTAGAGAGAGAGTTCCAGCACTGGGGCAGCAGCAGGAGGGTACATAATAGACCAGGAGAAACTGCAACAGAATATCGCCAAGGGTGAGGATTACAATTATTTTCACTTTGTCATTTATAACTTTTAACATTTTGTAATTTTTCTACAGTGAATATACATTATAGCATATATTGTACACTATACATATACCTCATAATCAGAATATAAAAGCTTTGTTTAAATTTTAAAAAGGAAGGTGGATGCGTAGGACAGTCCAGAGCTCGGGGCTCAGAGCTGGAAGTACTGGGCTCCGTGTCTGGACAATGAGCTCACAGAGCCTTTGCTCCATCTCTCAGGACACTGTTCTCTGTGGAGGCCAAGCAGGATCTTGCCCTTCTTTTGGGGGTGTGGTCATTTATTGGTATCTTGTCAGCTCTGATGCTTTTAAGAAGATGGTTTTTGTAGTTTATATTTCATTTTTAGCTATTTTCAGGGGGAGGATTGGTCCATACAATCTAGCCCACCTTTTTCAGAAATGGAAATTTTAAAGCAAAATAGTTGAGTGAAAAGCTGATTGGTCCTCGAGTAGAGGATCAGAATCTTAACCCATGATGTGAGGGTGATCTGTCAAGTGTTTTACAAGAGTGAGCGATTTTAATGCAATTTATTTTGAAAACATTATTCATGCACATACAAGAGAATTCAAATGCTACTCAAGAATATATAAAAATATATGTCACATCATCTCTCCCCATCTCCTAGTCTCCCAAGTCCTCTACCCAGAAACCATCACAGTTAGCAATTTCTCATTTCTGTTCCCATTAAGATATATCTATGCATTAATGTATACTATTACATCAGTAAAAGGGCTCAGGACAGACATGGGACAGAATATTTGCAAATAATATATCTGACAAGGGACTTGTTTGAAATATATATATAGAACACTTAAAACTCAACAATAAGAAGACAACTCAATTAAAAAATGAACAAAAGTCTGAACCGACGCCTCACCCAAGAAGATACATGGATGGCTAATAAGCATATGAAAAGACAACATCATATGTCACCTGGAAATGCAAATGAAAACAACAGTGATGACCATTACACACCTATTAGCATATCCTAAATCCAAAAACTGGTGATGCCAAGTTCTGGCGAGGATGTGGAACAGCAGGAATCCTCATTCATTGTGGGCAGGAACACAAAACAGCACAGCCATTATGGGAGATGTTCTGCAGTTTCTTCTGATGGAAACAGTAAGAATAATAAGTTTTCACATATAGAGGTATATGGGGAAGCCATTCTGGTTTAAATCTGATTTCGCTGAAACTTATTTTTCCCAGAGCCATCTGACTGATGGCCCACCAAAGACGCGTTGTCCATCTGTTTCAAACATTTTCCTAAAGCAAAGAATGCACTCTTTAAAGAGGGGCATATAACGTCTCCCTTTGTCTGATGCTGATAGCAAAACTTCTTTGAAGATAAGCTTTTCTTCCCAGAGGCCCAAGGTCAAGTTGACCTGTCGTGTACCTGCTAAACAGCAGCAAAACACCTCCTTGTGACTTTGGAAATAAATTGTATTCCTGTCATTCTTGCTGTATGTTACTTTGTTCTGAAACGGGATGTAACCGTGCCATAAACGACGCTTCCCTGGGAGCTTGCTTCCCTGCTGGAGATGGTGTTTCTGGGCTAGTCCTCAGCTCAGGAAGCACCACTCTATTTTTCTTGTCTATAGATTGGTTATAGATTATTTGCGTCGACACTTTAAAGCTACACATAGACTTACCATGCAGCCTACTGATCACTCTCCTAGGTTTTTATCCAACTCATTGGAAAACTTACATTTGTCCAAACACCTGCATGCAAATATTTATAGCAGAACACCCTCTAAATGTGGGCTTCACACAGTGACTTCCTCGCCAAGACTACTGTGTGGAGAGAGACAAAGAAAATAGGAGCTTCACAGGGAGAAAGCTGGGAAACACGACCTCAGCCAGGTGGTGAAGGTTAACATCATCAGTGGTCAAACAAGTGGGTATTATATACCCTTGATGTGCTGTGTTGAGATTGGCACTTCACCTCTGTGGGCTTGTTCCCCAAATCCAGAGCCCTGGTCAACCAAACTCAAATTGAGGGACAGTCTACAGTATAGCTGAGCAGCACTCCTCCAAAATGTCAATATCATCAAAAAACAAGGAAAGTCTGAGAAACTGTCACAGCCAGAGGAGCCTGAAGGAGACGTGACTGGGACGTAATGTGGTATCTTGGATGGGATCCTGGAACAGAAAAAAGAAAAAGTAATGAAATCCAAATAAAGTGTGGAGTTTAGTGATAATGTATCAATATTGCTTCATTAGCTGTGACAAATGTATGATAGTGATGTAGACCTTAACAACAGGGACAACTGAGTGTGGGACACACAGGAACTCTGTACTAACTTTGCAGCTTTTCTGTAAATCTCCACTTATGTATTCTACAATAAAAGAGTTTATTTTTTAAAATAGCCCTTAGAAAAGGAATAGGGAGTGGAAGAAAAAATTATCTATTTTTCAGTTTTCCAGAGTGTTGTCATCAAGGGGCTGGAGAGAGGGGTTGTAGGGAGAAAAGATGGAAGCCTTAGATGCAGGGCAGGGCTCCAGAGCTCCCTCTCCTCCAATCCCTGCTCCACCCCCGAGCCTGAGCCCAGGGCTGCTCAGAAGGCATCCTCATCCCCCATTGATGTCCAGCCTCCAGATCAGCCACCTCTTCCTGACTCAGACCACAGCCCATCCTCTCCCCTGGCTGTGCAAATAGGAGAGCAGGGTGGTGGCGCCCCCGTGTGGCCACAGGGCTGAGAACAGAAGACCAGAGGTCCCCTTTGGCCCCTTCCCTGGGGACCTCCTGAGGGTCTCCCTTGGCTCCCAGCAGCAGGACAGGGCTGTGCACAAGAGGAGGAGCCCCCACTCCAGTGTAAGGTTCAGAGTCCGAATTGTTTCCCCAAACACTCGCTGACAGAGACTTTTTCCTCTCCATTGAATAACCATGGACTTTGGCCTCAGGGACGGACGAGCAGGTCTCCAGGCCATAAAAGCTGGTTCCCAGGTCCAGGGTGGACCCTGCAAACATACTGGGTGCCCTCCCTAGATGAGACCTTGAACCCCAGAGTCCCTGTCACTTCTTCCTGCGGCTGCTTCCAAGGATGAAGTCTCCTCCTCCAAGGAATTGATTCTAGATTCTCCATCCTGAGGATGGTGTGGACGACAGGGAGGAGGAGGAAGAGATCCCCAGGGTAATGGTCTCAGAAGATGGGGAGGCTCCTGAAGTGAGCAAAGGGAGGGACATTAGGAGGATGGAGACCCACAGGAGTAGACAGGGAGGAACCAGAGAGGAAAGGGGCAGGGGAATAGGTCACCTTAGTGGACACCTGTGTGTGGGGGACTGGGTTCTGTGTGGGGAGAGGCACAGGGGCCCTGGGGGTCTCTATTTTCTGCTGCTGGTAACTGCACAGGTGTTGTAACTCGGCTCTATAATTGGCCCTATAATTGGTGGGTAAACCATACTTAGGTTTGGCATTTTTCCATACTCATGGGTGCAATATAAGTCAAACACACTTGGCAATAAGGGCAGAGAAGAGGAGGGGGGAGGTGATTAAGGGGCTTCCTCTCTTCCAGAACAAGCCCCTCCCCTCAAGCCCTGACTACCTTATGCTGGGGTCACTGAGAGAATGAAAGAACTGACAGGAGGGAAGCGCCAGGCCTGTACCTCCCTGGAGGGTACAGCCATGTCCGAGTCCATCGTTTTTTCACAGCCCTCATCGGCCTGGACAACCTCTCTTCATCTGCTAAGACAGGAGGAACTGCTGCTCCACAAAGAGTGCCACGATGCCAGGGATGGGGAGCTGTCGAGCTGCTGGCGGCCATGGAGACTGTGTTCCTGGAGGGCAGAGGGCAGGACATAGGGTGGAGTCTGGAGACTACAGTGGGCTACAAGGAGGTCAGTGATGAGTCGGGGACCAGGCTTCTATCTAACATTTCCCTCTGAACCCGAGTGGTTCCTCCCCATTCTCCAGGCCTCTAGGACCACGGATCTGAATACCATCCCAAGGACACCCAGGGTGAGCTCCTGCCCAGGCATTAAACCCCCCCACCCTTTGGAGCCTGGAGTGTGCCCCCCCTCTACACCTCAGCCCCTAGAGACCAGGACCCTGACACCCTGCCTCTTATTCCCCTTTGTGGACCTAAGTAGACACTGACCTACTATTTGGATGCCTCAGTCCTTGCTGCCTGCCACCTCCAACCCCTGAAATTGAAGGTCTTGGAGTCCTGGACCCAAATCTAATTTCTGGGCCTGCCGAATGACCTAGGAGTTTGGGGGTCACAGGTCAGGAGAGGGCTCCCAGGGTCCCACAGGCTGCAGCTGAGCCACGCCTTCCAGCTGCACAGAATCAGCTGATTCTGGAGATGAGACTGGGACCTGGAGGACTTCTCCACCTAAGAATCCTGCTAGCTATCCAGGGTGCCCCTCGGAGTGCAGGGGTCTGCGGAGGCAGCTGGTGGTCTGGCTTAGTCCATGGCCGTGTGCTTTGGCTGCATGGAAAGTGAGGAGGGGCTCTGTGTGGCCTTCTGTCTGCTTGGCTCTGGCCTGGGATAAGCCAGTGAGCAGCTCCTCCCCTAATCGCTTCCCAGGGAACTGCTCACCTCTCCTGTGTCAGTCTCAGCTTTGAGGAGATCTGGTCCCTACGCTTCTTCCTTCATGAACACATACTTACTGAGCATCTTCTATGTGCCAGGCACTGTTCTAGGTCCTGTGGGATGTAACAAACCAACTCAGGCAAAACCCTGCCCTCATGGAGCTTATGTGCTGAAAAGAACAGAGTAGGGAAGATGAGGGAACCGGTTATAATTTTAAATATTATCCTCAGAGGAGGCTTTCCTGAGAGGTGACATTTGAGCTGAGTCCTGAAGGAGGTGAGGGAGTGAGCCCTGTGGTTACAGGGAGGAAGCGTGTTCTAGATCACCCTCTGCACAGACCTGTGGCTCTACTGGGGAAGCACTGAGGCTCCAGCAGGAATGGGAGTGGGCAGACTTCAGGAAGGACTTCTTGTAGAGGAATTGTGGGGATCTGGGTTTGTAAATACCTCATGACCTGCTCCCCGCTTGTGCGATTCATGAAATCCTGGAGATTGGAGGAGGATGAGGGGCTTGTGAGTGGAGGAAAGCTGGGAGAGGAGGGAGCTGAGGTGGGGTCCTATCCCAGCTCTGTCTCTGTGCTCACTCTCTCCTGCATCGAATTGCAGGGGTAAGTGAATTTGATGTGGTCAGCAAATCCTAGGATAACTAGATCTGGAGTAAAGTCACCCTTGGCAGGACATAAAATTAGAGAATTTTCAACTCCTGGAGGCTCAGAACAATTTCCAGAAAGGTAAAGTATGAGAAAAAGAATGTAACATATCTCATCAATAATCTTTTATTGTTTATGTAATTATCTTTTGATTGCTCTGGGTTACATGAAATATTAAAATTATTTTCACCCATTACTTTTTTACATGTGGCTACTAAAGATTTTAAGTTACGTCTGTGGCTCAAATTTGTGGTTCAAATGATTCTTCTTTTGGATAGCATTGTTGTAGGAGCTTAATAATTTGAGATGTTATGTTTAGGTCTGTGCTCCATTTCCAGTTAGTTCTTGTGTACGGTGTTCATTCTTTTCTGTGTGTCACTTTGCTCCAGCATCATTTGTGGAAAAGACTACCCTTTCCCCGTTGAATTACCTTTCCTTCTTTTCCTGAGCACGTATGCGTGGTTCTACTTCACTCTTAGTTCTACTCCATTGATCTAGAGCGTCCTCATGCCAGCATCACTTCACTTTGATTACTGGAGCCTGTAGTCAGCCTTGAAATCAAGTCGTGTGCGTCCTCCAAGTTACTTCTTCTTTTCAAAAAGTTATTTTGACTATTCAAAGTCCTTTGTATTTGCATATAAATTATAGAATAAGTTTGATAATTTCTTTTACAAAACGTGCTAGAGTTTTGATTGGCATTTGGAATTTGGGATTGAGTTGCATTTGATCTATAGATCAATCTGGGGAGAACTGATGCCTTAACGATAAGGAGCATTCCAGTCCTTGAATATGGTATTTCTCTCTATTTCTTTAGTTTTTCTTTACTTTCTCTCAGTGGTGCTGTGTAGATTTCAGTGTACAAATCTTGCACACTTTCTTTAAATTGATACCTAAATATTTTGTTTGATTCTATTATAAATGGAATTTAAAATTTTTCATTTTCCTAATTTTGCATTGCTGGGACATAGAATACAATTGTCCTTATTCCCTGCAATCTTGCTAAATTCACCTATTAGTCCTAGAAGCTTTCTTTGCCTGAGGAATTTCTGTGGACACAATCATGTCAGCTATATACTGAGACTTTACTTCTCTTTATAATATGTATCCCTTTTATTTCTTCTTCTTGCCTTACTGCTCTGGCTAGGATTTCTAGTACAGTGTGTAATAGAAATGAAGAAAACCAGCATCCTTGGCTTGCTCCATATCTTGAGTAGAAAGTATTCAGTTGCACCATAAAGTATGATGCCAGCTGTAGGTTTTTCATTGATGCCATTGATCAAATCGAAGAAGTGGCCTTTTATTCCTAGTTTGCTGAGAGATTTTATCATGATTAGATACTGTCTGTTTTAAATGCTCTTTTTTTTTTTTTGCATGGAGAGGATCCTATGGTTATTGTTCTTTATTCTATCACTATGATACATTAGATTGATGTCTACATATTCCTCCAAACTTGCATCCTGAGATAAAACTTACTTGGTCAGGGGCTGGTCCAGTGGCATAGTGGTTAAGTCTGTGCTCTCCACTTCAGTGGCCTGAGGTTTGCCAGTTTGGATCCTGGGCACGGACCTATGCACTGCTTGTCAAGCCATACTGTGTCAGGTGTCTCGCAAATAAAGTAGAGGAAGATGGGCACAGAGTTAGCTCAGGGCCAGTCTTCCTCAAAACAAAAACCACAAAAAAAACTTGCTTGTTCACAATGTGTTGGATTCAATTTGCTGATATTTCCTTTAGGATTCATGAGAGACTTTGGTCTGAAGTTTTTGGTATCACCCTAATACTAACCTCATAAAATGATTTGGAAGGTGTTTCTCTCTCCCTTATTTTCTCCAAGATTTTGTTTAGGACTGGTGTTGATACTGAAACGTTTCATGGAATTCACCGGGGAAGTCATCTGAGCCTGGAGTTTTCTTCCTGGAATATTTATAAATTATAAATTTAATTTCTTCAATTCATACCAATTGTTTAGGTTTCCTAATGCAGTTTGGTAATTTGTGTCTTTAAAGGAATTTGTCCATTTAATGTTAGTTATCAAATCTATTTGCTTAAGTTGTTCAGAATAGTCTCTTATTGTCCATTTCGTGTTCTAAATTTCCCTCTACACACTGCTATTCCTGAATCCTACAAATGTTTTTTCTGAGGAAGATTGGCCCTGAGCTGACATCTGTTGCCAATCTTACTCTTTTTTTTCTCCCCAAGGCCCCCCAGTACATAGTTGTATATCCTAGTTGTAGGTTGTTCTAGTTCCTTCATGTGGGATGCCGCCTCAGCATGGCTTGACAAGTGGTGCTAGGTCTGCGCCCAGGATCCGACCTGGGGAACCCCCGGCTGCCAAAGGGGAGTGCATGAACCTAACCACTAGGCCACTGGGCCAGCACCCTATCCTACAAATTTTGATTACATTTTCATTCAATTACAAATAAATCTAATTTCTCTTGTGATTTCTTCCTTAAGGCATGATAAGCCATGGGTGTGAAGAATGTTGATCAATTTGCAAATATTTGGGGATTTTCTAGATACCTTCATGTTATGGTTTTCTAATTTTTTTTTTTAAAGATTTTATTTTTTTTCCTTTTTCTCCCCAAAGCCCCCCGGTACATAGTTGTATATTCTTTGTTGTAGGTCCTTCTAGTTGTGGTATGTGGGACGCTGCCTCAGTGTAGTTTGATGAGCAGTGCCATGTCCGCGCCCAGGATTCGAACCAACGAAACACTGGGCCGCCTGCAGCGGAGCGTGCGAACTTAACCACTCAGCCACAGGGCCAGCCCCTATGGTTTTCTAATTTAATGTCATTGTTGTCAGATAACATACTCTATAATTTCAGTCCCTTTAAAATTTATTGAGACTTATTTAAGGGCCAGAATGTGGTCTATTTCTGCGAATGTTCCATGCACTCTTGGGAAAAAGGTCTATTCTGTTCTTGCTGGATGTGCTACTCAATGCATGTGATTTAGGTCAAGTTGACTCACAATGTGTTGCAGTCTTCTATGTCCTTGCTTGTTTTCTGTTTACTTGTTCTGTTAATGAGATAAGAGTATTGATCTGTAAATATAATTGTTAATTTGTCTATTTCTTTTCAGTTCTGCCGCTTTTTGCTTCATCCGCTGTGGAGCTCTGCAGTTAGGTATTTATGCTTTTATTACTTCTGTCCTCTTGTGATCCTGACCCATCATCATTGTAAAACGTCCTTCTTTGTCTCTAGAGATACTCGTTATCTTAAAGCCTATCTTGCTGCCCAGTATCACAGACTTTTCAGTTTTCTTATTCTTTCTATTCACATGGCCTATTCCTTCACCCTTTAACTTTTAACCTATTTTTGGCTTTGTATTTAAAGTTTTTCCATTATATAGAGCATATAGTCTGTCTTGATATTTGTCCAATTGAGATATTTATCTCAACATTTTGATTGGCATTTTAGTCAATTTATATTTAATATGATTATTTATATGGTGGAATTTGTGTCTATCATTCTGCTATTTGTTTTTGAATTTTCTCATTTCTTTTTCATTCCTGGGCCTCCTTTCCTATCTTTCTTTGTTTCAAGCAAATGCTTTTTGTTTATGATTTTTATCTCTTCTAGTGACTTTTTTAGCTATATTTATTTCCATTAATGTTTACTGTTTTTGTGAGACTCGAATCCTGCATTTTTAACTTTTCACCATCTGCTTAAGGTAACATTGAACTACAGCCAGTAAAATATAGGAAGGGTTGCTGGTTATTCCTTTCTGTATATCTGAGTTATCATCTAGTGTCATTTCCCTTCAGCACGGCAGACTTCCTTTAAAAGTACTTTATTGCAGGACTGCTAGCCATGAGTTCTCTCAGTTTTGATTTAGCCAAAACTTTCTTTACTTTGCCTTATTTCTCCACAATTTAAAAAATTTCTCACGTTCTTTACATAAAATAAAATTAAATAACTTTAGATGAACAGTTGGATGAATATCAGTAATTGTTTACACTCGCAGAACTACTACCACAGCCCACATACAGAACCGTCCCCATTTCCTAAAAAGCTTCCTCACACCCCTTTGTGTTTGATCTTCTCTCCCTCCTCCCAGCCCCAGGTGACTGCTGATCTCCTTTCTGTCTGTAATTGTGAAATTTCTCAATCCATTAGATTTTATCTTTATGTAGTATCTCTCTTTATCTCTGGCAATGCATTATGTTTTGAAATCTTTTTTATTTCTGATGTTAATACTGCCACTCCAGCCTCCTTATGGTTACTATTTAAACATTGCATCTTTTCCCATCAATTTACCTTCAACCTGTGTCTTTATATTGAAAGAGCCTTGCTCGTAAGCAGCATATAGTTGGGTGTTGTTTCTTAACATATTCTGACAAGTTCTGCCTTTTCATTGGAGTGTGATCCATGAAGTTCATATGGTAGTTGTTGATGTGAGAGACACTACGTCTATCATGATATTTTCTGGTTTTGGTTCTCTCGTGCCTCCTTTACTGTCTTATGACTTCTCATCAGAAAACAGAGAGGCAGAAGAAAGTGAAACAACTTTAATGACTTGAAAGAAAAAAAGTTCATCCAGATGTCTATATTCAGCAAAAATGTCTTTCAAGAGTGAAGGCAAAATAAAGAGATGTTTATAGAAAGAAAATTAAGAATTTGTCAGTAACAGATCAGCACTATAAGAAATGGCAAAGGAAGTTCTTCAGACTGAAGGCAAATGATTCCTGATGGAAACTCAGACTCTCAGAAAATATGAAGTCATCAAAAATATTTGGGTAAATGCAAAGGGTCACTTCTCTTTTTTTTTTCCTTCCGCCCCTTTTTTGGTTACTTTTAGACATATAACTATTTGAAACTAAAATTATAACTTTTTCTTGTGGGGATTGTAACCTACATAGATGTATTGCATATATCACCTATAACAAAAAGATGGACATGGGATAGAGGCCTAAATGGTTGTGCAAGGCTTCTATATTTATGTGAAATAGTACATCAGTAACTGAAGGAGAGTGTTTAAAGCTAAGGATGCCTAGTGTAATCCCTAAGACAACTACTATAAAAATAAAAATAATACCCCCCCAAAAAAACTAATTGGAAAATTAAAATGGAATTCTAAACACAATATGAATAATTTAAAAAATCACCTTTATTTTGAAGGATAGCTTCAGTGTATATAGAATTTTTATTTGGCACCTTTTTTCTATTAGGACTTTGAATATAATGCTCCAATTTCTTCTGGTGTCCATTGTGTCTAATGAGAAATCAGCCATTCATTGCATTATTTTTCCTCTGTGCATTACTCATCTGTTGGTTTTTAACAAATTACTCCAAAATTTAGCAGCTTAAAACAACGAGGATTTAGTGCCTCGCATGTTTCTGGTGGGTGAGGGAAGAAGGAGTGGCTTACCTTGGTGGTTCTAGCTCTGGGTCTCTCATAAGGTTGCAATCAAGATGTTGGCCAGAACTGAAAGGCATGATTAGCATGGAAGGATCCACTTCAAATATTATTCACGTGGTTGTTGGCAGAAGCCTCAGTTCCTTGCCATGTGGGTGTCTCCTTAGCTGAGTGTCCACACAACATGGCAGGTGACTTACCTCAGAACAGCGACCCAAGAGACAGTAGACCCAATAGGAAATCACAGTGCTTTTTAGGATCCAGTATCTGAAGTTGCACGCCATCGCTTCTGCTCTATTCTCTTCATTAGGAGTGAGCCAAGAAATCCAGATCACACTCATGGGGAAGGAAATTAGTCACCATCTCTTGAGTATTAAAGAGTTTGTGGACATTTTGAAAACCACCACAGTCCATCTTCTGGCTGGAATGTAATTATTTACATTCCTCTATCAAAGAAATAAAAATTATCTGACACTTATTAAAGAACAGTAAGGAAAACTTTATTCAAGGGACCACTGCAGTAGGGGTTTTGCAGTAGGGGAGTGAGATTGTGCTCAACTCCAAATACAACGAGGAAAAATGGGGATTGATAACCAAGGAGGAGTTAGTAGATAGAAAACTTCTAAGTGGATAGGGTAATTCTTGCTAAACTGACTTAACAGTATTCGTGCTGAAGGTAGGCCAGAGTGATCTTATATTACCCGGGGCCTGGTGGGGGCTGAGGAATTTGATCAGATATCTAGGGTGAGGGATTCTCGCTAAACTGACTTGACAGGATTTCTGCTAAAACTAGATGCAGCAAAGATGGATATCGAAGTCCACAAGTCAAAGCCTAGTTGAAAAGAGGGCTCAGAGGAGCCTAACTAATGTTTAGTCAAAGAGGGAATCTTTGTCACTTTCTACATGCAAGATAAAATGCTTCCCGCCCAAGGACCCCAAAATCTCTTCCCATTACAGAATCATTGAAAAGTCCAGAATCTCCATCTAAATTAGATCCAGGTGTAGATAAGGCTCATTGAGTGTATTTCTGTAAGTGAAGCTCTTCACATAGAGTTCCTCATGGACTGAAGACCTGTGAACTAAAGAGACGAGTTACCTACTCTCTCCCACAACAGACCTAATATGCAGCTATGGGACAGATGAAGGATAAGCACTATAGACATTTAAAGATGGAGGAAATGGGAGGCAGAAAGGAGTCACTTGTCCATAGCAATTTTCACATCCAGCCAGGCAAATGTCAGAGGTTCCTTGCTTAGGACCTGGCTTCTTCCAAGCAAATGATCTGAGAGAGGGAGAAACAGAGGAAGAGAGATGGAGAGAACAGAAAACCACAGTCTCTTTTATGACCTAATCTCTGAAGTCACACAACGTCACTTCCTCTTTATTCTGTTCTTCAGAAGTGAGTCACTGAATCGAGTCCACACTCAAAAGAAGAGGAAGTAGTTCTATCTTTTGAAGGAAGGGATATTAAAGAATTTGTAAACATTTTAAAACCACCATATCCTGTACGTAAAATTCATTCTCTCTTGATGCTTTCAAGATTTTTCTTTTCTTTGGTTTTCATCAGTTTGATATCATGAGCTTCTTGTGGCCTTCTTTGGTGTATGTTGAGCTTCTTGGATCTATACGCTAAAGTTTTTCGCTGAATTTGGAGAAGTTCCAAACACCATTTCTTCAAATCTTCTTTGTGCTCTTTTTTCTCCTTCTTCTAATTTCTGAACTCTAACTGAAGGTCAGTTTGCTCTTTTTTCTTCTCCCATGGGATTCATCGATAGAACTGCTCATCTGTTGCACTGTGGCAGATCCAAAGGAGCGCTGCAGCCATCCACTGTTGGATGGTAAACTGCTGACAGCCCAAAACACTGGAGACTCTGTACAGTTAAGGTGACTATTGATTGGCCATAAAGCACACAAAGCGACAGTGACTGAAGCATGTAGATCATGGGCCTTTAGTAATGGACCGCCTGGGTGGTTAAGTCATTGGGCTTTTGAACAGTGGATTTTGAAGGGCACATCACATGATGAACCCTTTTATAGAGAAGATGAAACAACCTAGACTAAAGCGCAATTCTTATGTTCCATGTTTCATGCCCATGAGAATGGATTTCAGGACCACCAGACTTACAGGATCAGCGTCTGCATTTTAACAAGACCCTCATGTCATTTCCCTCCACACTAGAATTTCAGAAGCACTGCTCTAACATATTCTTATTGTGTGATGTCCAAACACCTGGGCTCATCTCGAAAAGCAAATTCTCAAGCTCTGCTCCAGGGGTACTATGTTGAATTGTCTGGGGGTAGACCCAGGAATGTGCATTTTCAGAAGCTCCCTAGGTTTTTTGTATCCTAAGGTTTGACGACTGCTGTTTTAGATAGCGGGAAATCTGGGCTGTGGTGGGCTGTGGGCTGGAAGTGGAATGATGATGTTTAGGAACTGGAACACACATGCCATGACCTCTACTGGGAATCACTGGGGCAGATCCAGTTGATATGTGGAGAACACAGACTTCTTGCCGTCCTTAAGAATCACATGGATGTGTTGGTAGGGAGTCTGGCACATCTGTCCTTTCACTGATGGTCACTGTGGACGTAATGTGGTAGGAACCACTGACCCTGGTAATGAACCCATTTATAATCAGGTTCTCATTAGAGGCCAAGAGAAAGGCAGCCCATCTCAGGGGTACAGGGTCAGCTGTGCCCCTGCTCCTTAGAGTCTGAAATGGGACTATTCTCCCTATATAAGAATCCTGAAATGAAAAATGGTGGCCTCTTTTTCTGCATTGGCAAAGGTCACTTGACACTTCCTGAAATCCAGTTTACCATCTAGGATTTTCCTCCAGGATCAGTTTGGTCTCTGGGGTTGTGAGAGCCCAGAACTGTCGCTTTGTGACTCTCACAGCCCAGATACCCTCCTTCTGGCAGAGGGAGATCCATCTCTTTTTCCTCCCTGACTCTCAGGCCACCACAAGGATGCCATCTCCCTAGTATGGCAGTTCTACCATCCAGCAGTGGGGCACAGAGGAGTAGCCCTTTGAACCAGAACATAGGGGTTGGTCTTCAGTCTCTTGAGATGAACACACAGTCTTAGTGGAGAACCTCTCATATTCACGTGTTTCTCATCCTCAGAAACAGGGAGCTTTGGGTGAGCAGTGTCCCAGTGCAGGACCTCTTCCATTCTAGAGGAAGAGACGAGGGTCAGAGCTCCATGGAACGAAAATAGGAGGATCATAACCTACCCCTGGCTAGACTCGGAGCAAATCACTTCAGCAATGTGTTCCTCAGTTTCCTCCTCAAGATGGGAGAAGTCATCATCATTATTATTGAATAATGTTAAAAAAATTTAAATTACACAGCATCTTGCAATTTACAAAGAACACATTTAAGGCTCATGACAACTATGAGAGTCAAACAGGGAAAGTGTTATTTCTCCTTGACAGGGGAGAAGTGAGTCTCAGAAGGTGAGGATGTTTTGTGTTCTGTCACTTGGCTACCTCAGATAGAAAAGCAGCCCTGATGTGACCACTGGAGGCTGACCTTACTTTTCCTGTTTCCTGCATTGTCCACCTGAGGAAAGGGGACTTTCTATGTATGTCTATCCATTAATTTCCTTCCATTAGCCACTTTCTGTGGCTGCTGTCACAGAACCATTTCTGAGTGAAGTGGATGCCTCAGCCTGTGGTTCACAAAAATCCTAGGTGTCCTTTGGTCTCTGTTGGGTGGATGGCCATGGCCCCTAAAAGAAATAGAAAATCACCATTTCTTTTAAAAATCTTAAGTCTAAGTTGTTATTTCCTCCACCAGAGAATCTCAAACTTTTCCCACACGCTATTTTTTTTTTTTTGAGGAAGATTAGGCCTGAGCTAACTACTGCCAATCCTTCTCTTTTTGCTGAGGAAGACTGGCCCTGAGCTAACATCTGTGCCCATTTTCCTCTACTTGATATGTGCAATGCCTACCACAGCATGGCTTTACCAAGTGGTGCCATGTCTGCACCTGGGATCCGAACCGGCGAACCCTGGGCTGCCAAAACGGAATGTGAAAACTTAAGCACTGCGCCACCGGGCCAGCCCCGCACACACTATTTTAAACACAGGTGCTCCCCAACACAGACTTTTGAGAGTCTTTCATGATTTCATTCACAAATATGTATTGATCTTGTACAGAAGTCCCCAGGGCAGAAGTAGCGCTGTCTGCCTTGACTCTGAACCCTAAATAGGTCTAATAGCCGTGTGCACACAGGCCTTACCCTGATAGCTTTCTCTAGCGTACGTGCTTATGTTCACGAGGTGAACTGACTTTCTGCAATTCATCCCGATGGTTATAATAATAATTTATCTATCTGACTTATGATACCAGTTCTCCTAAAAATTGACATACTTTTGATATCTAACCTTGATTCCTCATTTTCCCTCTATGTTAATAACATTTTTGTGAGGTCGCTTTAACTTTTTGGAGAGAAAATAAATCTTCTGATAGTTGGCTGCCACCTCTTAGAATGCTGTTGTCATCCACAGCTTAAAGCTTTATGATCAAATATCTAACTTACCTTCAACCCAGAGCCCAGAACAGACCCATCTGGGACAGACTTGTAGCTGCTGGTGGCCTCAATCTTTGTCCAGGACGGTCCTCCCTGGACAGGTGGTTCCACAGCTTCCAGCAGGAGGGGCAGAGGAGAACCAGGCATGGCTGCAGGTTCCCTTGCAAACCTGCTTTTCCTTTAGCTTGTTCAATAAGACAATAGTCCCCATTTTGACAAGCTTGAGTTAGATTTTGCCAGCTCAGCCAAAAAATACCTGATGGTTACATCAAGGTTACATTTTTGCTAGGAATAAAATAGCATTTTTATTTGCCCAAATAGCATGGTCCACCTCAAGTAAAAGCTCTATCTATTCAGCACTTTTTTGCCTTTTTCAGTTTGTGACAAATTATGCTTCCTTCACACCCAGAAATCTCAAGAGGATTTTGGAGGCCATGTGAAATCTTAGAGCAACACTAAGGTTTCTGTACTGCAAGCAGAGGAAGTGTGATGCCTTCTGTTGCCTGAGAATTTTAGAAGTGAAGCAGCATGCGGACAGAAGTAATTTTTACCAATATAATCCAGGATTGAAAGGAAGGTCTTGTTTCATTCAGAATTGTGTTTAGAATGCAGTAGTTTATTTTTCTGTAGTAGTGCTAAAGCCGATAATAGAGAAAACCACCACAAGTTTGTCCCAAGTTTAGACTGGGCAGTGAAAGGGTTTACCTACCTGTGAGACCTGGCATCTTCCTCCCTCTGCAGCACTGATGGGGTTTGTGCTCTATGAGATCTTTGCAAACCGCACAGAGGAATTGCTGGTTCTCCTGGCAATAGAAAGGCCCCTTCCTTGTTCTGCTCGCAGAACCAAACTGCTTATGCTGGATTCTCACTCCTGGGCTCCAGTGTTCGGAGGATGGAGCCCAAACTGGCCAGAGTCCTGTTGGGCCTGATGTCCCCCTCTTGAAATTGCTTTTTGCAGAGTGGACATCACATGGCTACCTTGGTGAATCTGAGAGTGACACAGCAATCAGTGATGCAGGCCCGGCAGAAGCGGCAGCCACAGAAGATGCTCACAGGTCCGTCGTGTGCTCCAGGCAGACAGTGCAGGTATCTCTTTCAGGAGGTTCCCAAGAGTGGGCCCAGTCTCCATGACTGCTGTCCAAGGTGTGCTCAGCAATTCCTTCTTAAATAACTTTGACTGTGACAGGAGGAGGACGTGGTTAGGAATGTGCAAAGGAATTAAGATGAGAAGATGAGTTGTTTAGGATGGAGAGGAATAACACGTGCCACTACTGCTGGGCCCCTGCAACAGCCTCCTAACTGGGCCCCGCAGATACATTCTCACTCTCTCAGATCTCTTCTCCATGCTGCGCCAGAGTGGGCTTTCTCAAAATAGACTCTCATTTTCACTTCTCTGTTTACCGGGCCAGCCAAGGAGGGCTTACTGGGCCTGGTCTCTATCATCAGCCTCCTCTCTCTCTCCCACCTTGTTTCCCTCCAACCATGAGAGCAAACATGAGTTGAATATCAAATATGTTCCAGGCACTGTTCTAAGCTCTTCACATGTATCAACTCAATTAATTGTCACCACATCCCTAAAACATCACCCTTTTCACAGGTGAGGACTGCAGTGCACCGAGGTTAAAAACTTGCCCAGGTCACAGAGCTAGGTGGGTTGTGAAGGAAATACTAGAATCTAGGTGGTCCACGTTGAGGCCTATACTTCTCAGCACCACGCTGCAGGTGCCTCCAGCTTCCCTGGACTTGATCAGTCCTGTGAACCCGCCACACTGTCCAGTATCCAGGACTTCTCCCCAGTTGTTTTCCTCTATATAAACCACAGCTCCCCTGTCAACTCCTGTTCTTCTTCAGGCTCGGTTCAAACGTCACCTCCTCAGGGAGGACGTCCTGAGCTGCTTCCAGTCTAGAGTGGGCATCCTTGCTCTATATTCCAAATGCCTATCTTTCCAGCTCAAGTATTTAGTATATAAACCCACAGAGCCCATTTGACTTGCTCATTAATTTGTCCCCAGTGCCTGGCAGATATCAAGCCCAAAATCAATAAAATGTGAGTTGATAATTTAATACAGTTCCTCAAAAAGTAGTTCGAGAGGGCTTCTTGTTTCTAGCAATGATGGGCTAGGACATTTGGACCAATCTTCCTACTGAAAACAGCCATTTATTTTGATGCAATTTACCTTGCTTATGACTACAGAGCCTTCAGATACTTCAAAGGCTATTATGTGAAGAAGTATATTTATTCTGTTTGATTGTAGAGATCGGAAATTGGTCCTTCTGTAGAAGATTCAGAGACACAGAATTGTGCTCATGATGAAGAACTTTTGTTTGTGTTTTTTTTTTTTTTTAACTAAGGCTTAACCATAGAATGGGCTGCCTTGGTAAGCGGTGAGCTCTCTATCACTAAAGAGATTCAGCCACTCACTCTTAGTGTTGTATAGAGAATTTTGACAATGTTTAAGCATCAACCTCCTGATCTCTGAGGCCCCTTCCTCACTCAAGTTGCTGTCGTAGATCAAGCACCAGGCCAGGTGTCAGATGACTTGGGTTCCACTAGCTGTGTGACCTTGGGCTGAGCACTTCTGAGTCTCATTCCTTTGTTAGTTAAGCCGGGATAATGATACCAGCCAATTTACAGAGTTGTGAATGGATTATGTTGGATAATACATTTAAATTCCTGTGTTGTTTTGTTTCCGTTTTTGGCTCTGATTGTGTTTTGCTTCTTTCTTTGCATTATAAAAGCCCAGGGCAACTCTGTCTCCTTCTCCCAATATTTTCTCACTGCACAACATCGTTATAGCAACAACAAAAGAACTTTTAAAATGAAAAGAAAAACCTCACCTGCAATCCCACCACCTCATACGACATACTTATTTCTCTGTACTCTTCCAGTGTAATCAAGGTCGACTTTGGGTCCCAGCACAGGAAACCGTATCAGTTAACAGTGTATGAAGGCCCCACAGTCCCCTGAGCCTTCTGCCACCCCCGGGACCTTCACGTGATATAACAAGAAAAGAGTCCATTGCTTTGGATGGTTGGAGTGAACACTGAGGTGAAAAGTGTATTTGGGTAGGAAAAAATGAATGGAAATCATTTTGTCTTCTTCTCAAGCCCACTGAGCAATATGAATTTTTCCCTCCCCTCTGCTGTTCTCCTGTCTCCTCAGGGTGACGTGTAGATATGTGATTGAGACAAGTCAGTCCTGTCTGCCTTTTCCCCCTCCAAAAATCAATACCAAGAGAATTCCTCCTGAACACAACACATGGTGAAGAAGGAAGGGGTGGAGGGTGGGAGGAAAAACCTGGGCTTACCTGAGATCTTCTACCTGCTGCAACACAGAGTGTTTAACCTGGGAGAGATGGGCGAACCCCAGAGAAAAGAAAAGAAATGATAATTTTACCCACTCTGACATTAATCCTTCCTCTAAAGAGGGAAAGTAGACACCGTTCCATTTCACCGCTCCTTTCCTAGAGTTGTAGACAAAAGTTCAGCTAAGTAATTGGTGTTGACCCGTGTTAATGTTGAACCCTGGGACCAGGTCAGCCAGGGCACACACACTCCTCCTGTCCTCAGCCTGTTTGATTCCCTCCCTGACTTTATTTTACAAATAAAGAAGGGACTGGCCCGGTGGCGCAGCGGTTAAGTTTGCACGTTCCGCTTCAGGGCGGCCCGGGGTTCGCAGGTTCGTATCCCGGGTGCGGATATGACACCGCTTGGCAAAAGCCATTCTGTGGTAGGTGTCCCACGTATAAGGTAGAGGAAGATGGGCATGGATGTTAGCTCAGGGCCAGTCTTCCTCAGAAAAAGGAGGATTGGCAGTAGTTAGCTCAGGGCTAATCTTCCAGAAAAAAAAAAAAGCCCACACACACAAAAAAGAAATAAAGAAGCTGACCCCACAGAAGGAAGTCACTTCCCCAGGAAACAGAGAGTGTGGCCAGGTAGGAGCTCCCTGACTCTGAGGCCAGTGGGTTGTCCCCAGTGACACCAAAGGTGATGTGCGTGAAGGAGGACGTTAGTGGGGAGAGTGAGGGAAGCATCAGGGACTGAGATGCTGCACCGTCACAGCAGGGACCTGGAGGAGGGTCCCATTTCTGGGTTCTTTACACCTCAGTCCAAGCCATGAGCATATTTCTAAAATTTCTCCCCTACTCCAGATCCTTGCTCTTGTTGAAGCCCTACTCAAGAGCAACCTGTTCGTAGGGCTTTTCTTATTGAGATGTTGTACTAACATTTTTCCGTGTTTCTCTGCGTTCGCTCAGTGCATCTCTGCGTGGGATTTGAATTCACTTGTGCATGAAGCTGTTGTGCAATTGTCTTCCCATTGTTTTGTGTTGTGTGTCCTGTCTCTCCTATTAGACACTCACACACACTCATACACACACATAGACGTACACACTCATTCCTCACACATTGGGAGCTGGGTCTTCACTCAATAAATACTGGAGCTTACTCTGATCTACTTTCTCTGGTTCCTACCTCAAGATCACATTCTCTGCAATGTTTCTACTTGGCTGTGTCCAGGCCGGGTCCCAAAGTCCATGCATTTACTGCCTTTGGCTTCATGGATGAGCAACCCTTCCATCCATGATGACAGTGAGAGGAAGGTGAAGTCTTGTGTTCAGTGGTTGATGGAGGAGCCAAGTTCCTTTGATGGCGAGACCAAGATCTTCACAAGTCAGATGAAGATTTTCCACTTAAACCTGGGAAATGTGCAGCGGTGCTACAACCAAACCATGGATCATGGTCTGAACAAAGAGCATCCACCAAATCAAGCAGGTAGGTGCCTGGGAGAAAGCAGGGGAGAGCAGTACTTACCACCTCACCCAAAGAGCCAGGCTGGGGAAGGCAAGTGTGCACAAGTTATTGCTTGAGAGTGAAGGCTGGCCCAGTCTGGTCACAAGGGGGCAGGATCTGCTTGATGTTAATTCACTCAATATTCAGCAGTGTCAATGGCTCATCGCTATGTGCCGGGCATATATCTTTTGGGTGCTGTACGTGGGAACAACAAAGCCTCAACCTAATGTTTTCCCTCAAAGCCTTACAGTTAATATGTGGAGGAACCCATGCTTCTGGAAACACTTTAATGACCCTTGGATGCACCAAGTGATGTCAAAGAACAAAACCTCCTTAAATATTAAATGAGAAGCAGAGGAAATAGTTTATGGAAGTCCATAGGTGAGACACTCCAGTGGTCAGGGAGTTACATGAATGAGATGGATAGAAATTTTGATAGAACCTGATGGATGTGTAAGATTTGGATAAATGAAGAACCTAAAAGAAATAAATTCCAAGCAGGCAGAGATTAGAGTTCAGCAAGGTGTGGGGTGAGAATTGCCAGCTGGGATCTCCTGGGAGCTGAGGTCATTGGAGCTGAGGTCACAGGACAAGAGCTCAGGTGAGGAGGAGGATCTGGGTTTCCCCATTCAGATCTAAGAGTGTCTCACCCCAAGGGGTTGGGCAGCACCTCCTGTCCCTGCTGCTTGTGGAGCCAATGAGCAGACATCCTTTTGTGCAGCAAAGTCTGGGAGGGACCCAGGCTGTGGGAGGGCAGGCTGAGAAGCAGCAGGTGAGGTGGGAGGCTGGTGGGCTGCTGGAATTCCAGAGCCCAATTCCCAGGGTGGGCCAGTGCATGTGGCAGCCTCCGGACTCCAGGATCTTGATCTGAGGTCAGATCCCCTGCTCGTTTAGGAGCAGGGCCAGGAGCAGGGCCACATGAGATCCAGAAAGTACCAGAGTGCCTGGGGAGTGGATCTCTTTCTGGTGGGACAAATTTTCTTAGGTCCTTCTCCCTCAGAATCCTAAATTTCTTATAAGAGATTAAGTGAGAATAAGCCAGGCCCAAGTTCTGAAGGGAGTGTGTGATGTGCATGTGTTTGTCTGTATGGATTCATGTGCACATATTAACATGTATGGGTATGTTTGTGCATGTGAGTGTGTGTGTTTTGTGTGTGAATATAAGCATGTATAGGTGCATGTGTGTGTGTGTGGGTTGTGTGACGGTGTGTGTGTACATGTGTGTATATAAGCATTTATGGGTGCTTGTATGTGCATGTGTGTGGGTTTGGGTGTGTGTGAGTGTATGAGTGTTTATGTGTGTGTTGCTCTGAGGCCTCTCATCCTTCGTCCCACCCTGGCCTTTCCCTGTTTTCCCCCATCCCCAGCCCATAGATAGGGACAGAGCAGCTCTCCATCTGCAGGCAAGTAAGAGGAGGCTCAGGGCGATGAGTGTTGGAGAACTGGTCCTCATCACACTTGGAAGAAGGAAATAGGAACTCACTGGTGGGACGTTCTCCTTTTCCAGGATTCTCACTAAATAAAAGAGTCAGACACTGTCCTCAGTGAGATAGTAAGAAATTGGTGTAAATTAAATCATTTAAACCTCATATGAGCCCTATGAGATAGGGACAGCTGCCAGCCCCATTTACAGAGGAGGAAACTGAGACCACTGAGAGGTTAAGTGACTTTCACCGGGCTGAGCCGTGACTCTAAGAAAACTGTCTGACTGCTGAGCCCAAGTTCCCACTCTGTTATATTGAGTCCTGTACGCTGTACCCATGCCTCATTAAGGGTCATCTTCTCCTGTCAGGTCTGGCAGCTTCCCTTTCTTCTCCAGGCACTGAGACTGGTTGAGAGTCTATTGCATTTCTCACAGTTCCCATAGGTGAGCCCGTGGGGTTTGAAGCGACAGGAGGGTTGGTTCTCTTGGCTGATGTAGTGTGTTTGCTGGAGGTTGTGGGAAGGGAGGGTCACAGCTAGACGGCAGGGAATCAATGGTGTTTGCATTTGGAGTGTGAGGTGGGCTCTCCAGAATGCTGAAAGGGCAAAGACCAGCAGTGGCCATGCAGAGTTCACTCCTCACTGTTTTATTTTCACAGCCCGAAAGCACAGCCACACATGGACCTGAGAGACAGAGGAGTTCACTCATCTCCTTGTCCCTGCTGCTGCTGACTTCTCTCCTTCCAACTGACTTCCTGGTAACATCTGCTCTCCAAGGTGAAAACATGAGGAGGGGTCTAGCCAACCCCTGCTGATGGGCGCTTCCTTCCACCTTGCCTGCTGCTCCCTAGTGGGGCCTCGTAGATGGTGAGAGGAAAGCAAGTAGGACAGGAAGAGAACTTGACATTTATGGTAGTAAAGAGAAGGTAGGATGTGTGTCTTCAAGAAAGGAAAGGGCTGTCATTGGGAGGAGGACTGAGTAGTTCCTTGTGGACTGTCAGGTTGGAGCCCTCAGTTTCTTGCTGAATGTTAGCGGGAGGCTGACATCAGTTCCCTGCAATGAAGGCCTTTCCAGCACAGCTGCTGGCTTTGTCAGAGCTTGCAAGCCAAGAAAGACGATGGAAGAGTCAGCTAGCAAGACAGACACCATGATCTTATATGATCTACTCATAAAAGTGACATCACTGTTGCCACATTGGCATGTTGGTTAGAAGATGGTCACATGTCCCTCCCACACTCATTGGGAGGAGCTTCCGCAAGGGTGTGAATCCCAGGAGGCAGGGATCACTGGGCACCATCTTAGAATCTGTCTGCACAGGGACATTCCAGGTCCGAGAAAGCAGGAACTAAGTGAGGTTGCGAGGCCTCTGCACTAGATGTGTTCATGCACAGGATGGAGAATCACTGAACGAGATTGTTATAACTGTGAGCCCTATGTTAGGCAAGATGATCTGCAGAGCTGAGCTGTGTTTGTCAAAGCACGATTCTGGATACAAGAATCGCAGTGTCATTGGAAAGACTCCTCTTGAGTTTTGTGTGAACCTGAGAAAGTGTCCTCTCTGGATATTTCCCTCTTTACTTTCAGACCTCCTACATCTCTAGGAAAGTGCCATCACTAAAGTGAGCTGGTTCTTTTTTCCACGTGTCATTCTGCCAGGAAAATCCAGGATCCTACTATTTCTTCCAGCTGGCTTTCATACAGGATCCCACAAAGTCACTTCTTGTGATTCCACTTGGTTGGTTTTTTCCTCTTCATTCAGGTCATTTCTTTGTGACTTTATTCCCTTGTGTTGATTAGTCAGCTCCATTAGGACTAAGCTTTGGACCAAATGGGTGAAGCTTCTTCTTCAGGTCTCAGCTCACTTCTCACACAGGGACAAGACAAACTTAGTGGGGCTCCCGGAAGGTCATGAACTGGCACAATTCCACATTAGGATGAGACATTTAGGTCACAAAGGGATGTACTTTAGTCTTTTTTATGTCCAAATAGGTGGCACAATACCTGGCACATAGTAGGCACTCAATGAGTGTTTATAGACTTTCGCTAAATTGAACTCCCCCGTGACCACCCAACTACTTATGGACTCAGCTCCTCCTTAAGCTACATGCCCAAACCTCTTGTTTTACCTTATTTTTCCAGGTGGGATGCTGACCATTTGGGGAACTCTCTTGTCCACTGCATTTTTCACACGCTCTTGCTTCCATGACAAGCACTTGAACTTACACTCAGCACTCTCTGGTCCTTTCAACCTTTTCCCTCTATCCTCATCTTCTCACTATTGTTCTTGCAAAGGTTTTCCCTGTCCACCCCCGTTCTTCTCTGTGGATCCAGTCTAGTGTCTTTCAGTTCATTCTCACACTTCGACCAGAGAGATTCCTCCAAAATGTGGATCTGATTAGAGTTCTCCCTGGCTTCAATGCCGCCATGTGCTGCATGTTGTTCTTGGGCTAAAAGCCGAGGTTCTCCTCAGGCTGTGATGGCCTTCGTGATCTGGACCGTGGTCCCCACTCTGCTCCGGCTCTTTGTCCCTGTGCTCTTCTCTCTCTAATCTCCACGCTGATCTGCTAACAGTTCCTCCTCCCTCCCCATGTGCTCTCTCTCCATCTGAGCCTTTATTTGTGATGCTCTTTCTCTAGAAGGTTTCCTTTGCCCACTCACTTGGATTAAGTCTGTTCCTCTGCCAGGTCTCAGTGTAGACATTGATTCCTCCTGGAAGCTGTTTCCCAGCTACTAATTCTGGCACGTTGCATTGACCAGGTTATTCAATGCCCTTGTGAGCTCCTTGATGTTTCTCACTGAGCCCAGCAGAGAGCCTACCCTCTAGTAACTGGCAATAAATGTTTGCTAAATGAATGTGGGTTTTCCCTGGGTAATTCAAAATTTATTTTGAATGGGTAATATAGGCACAAAGTTTTAAAAATTCATATAATATAAAAGGGTTTACAGTGAAAAGGAAATTTCCTCATTTATCTCATCCACGATTCTTCCACATTTTCTCCCTGGACATAATCACTGTCACCAGTTTCCACAGGATTGTAGAGAGAGATTTCCCTTTTTATCAGGTGGCATTTTACCACATATTCTATCTGCATCTTTGTTATCAATTAACAATATATTCTGGGACTGTTCCATTTTTTACATACAAATCTGGTTCAGTTTAAGGTATTGATGCAGAGAATTCTGTCACTCCTGATTTTTGAAAATGTACTAAGTTTAGCATAGATCATCCTACTCCATAGTAATGGGATTTTATGTAGGAACAGGTTCATTCGGATTAAAAACTGCACTCGTTCTCCAGCCTCCCTTGAGGCTGGTTGTGTTTGTCTGACTAAGTTCTGGCCCATCAGATGAAGCAGATGTGAAGTTGTAGGTTTTGTCCTTAAAGGGAGGAAATGTTACTTCCTTCTCTGCTTTCCTTGTCTTGTTCATGGACCATGGACATGCTCTCAGGTACCTCAGGTCATGCTAATAAGGGCAACATACCAGGGACAGCAGAGAAGGCACATGGACGCCTGGACAACCTCGTGGTGCAGAGTCACCCCAGAAGCCCTGGTCTGCCTGCCTCACTGTCATGTGAGACACATACACTCTTCTCTCTTGTTTAGACCACTGTTATTTGGGTTTGTGTTTCCTACAATGGAGCTAACACATATAGAGACAATAGGACTTCCCAGGAGGAGTTAGCCACTGTGGTCTCTTCTGGAGATGAGCAGAGATAGTGTCCACAGTGTCCACGACTGTGGGCTCCCTGCGACACTATTCTAAGTTGGAGTAAGGCAGAGCTTGGCCACATGGGGCAGCACAGGGAGGTTGGAGACTGTTACTTCCTCATCTTTCCAGCCATGAGGCTTCCCTGGGGCAGTGTTGGGGCTCACTAGCTGTTAGATTTGGGAGTCCCTGTTTCTTCACCTCCCTTCTCCCATTTTACAGACAGAGCCGTTGTTGATTCCAGCCAGGATGAGAATCACTGCTGGGATCTCTTCCTCCTTCTCCTCCTGTGTGACGGCAGGGACTGTGGAGGTTGACATCTAGAGGAGCCACCTCTCAGGTAGATAAGGAATGCAGGGCCATTTGTCATTGGGTTCCATCAGGAGTCTGTGCTTCCCCAGCCTGGCTTGGACAGCCGAACTTGAGACAGCTGACCCCAGGTCCCTCCTAGCCTGTCCCCTGCTGATTCTACCACTTCACCATACTCTGTTTCTAACCAGGAGTCACTAGACCCAGCTTAGTTTCCAAGGCATTTCACAAGGGCTGGAACACTATAGGATGGAAACATTAGGGGAATCTCAGAGTGTGCCAGTGACGGGTGACTTAGGAACCACTATGGCCTTGAACAAGGCTCTGGCTAGGAATGCAGAGACTAGAATAAACAGAGCTCAGGTCAAGGAGATTTTGTGTCCACTCCACAGGAATCCACATCAAAATAATGATTCCAGAAAGCTTGACTAGTCTTCCAGGTGATAAAAGATAGAACTTTTAGGTGGAAGCATAAAGATAAGGCAATGATGAAAGTCAGCAGTGCTAATAATCAGTGTTGTCTCTCATTTCTCTCACAGACCAGAGAAGTTGCAAAGGTCTTTTGTTTAATAGTTACATGGTTTAATAATCAGCTGGATCTTAAATATTATAGGAAACATTGTGAGCATTGCAGGATGAGGGAATCACATGACGCAGACCTGACCAGTCAGGGTGCACCACATCGACCTAGCAACAGGGACTGGTTCCAGGGAAATCTTCTCTGGTACTTCATGTATGGGCACTGTGAGAAAGATGTCTATCTTCCTGCTGAAGATGTTAAGGTGGGATAATGTGAGGGGGGGGGTTGCAGCTGATATTGGCCATCTTCCTTAGGAACAGAGACAGAGACAGAAACAGAAAGAATCTGATGACAAGTTGGAGTCCCTTGGTCCAACCGTGTTTCAAGGCAGCCTCACCTCTGCCCTTCCCACGTAAACCAACATGGTAAATCTTTTCTGCTAAAACTGTCCACTTGTGACTGAAAGAATCTCACCACAACAATGCAAATATTGTTTGCTTTTTAATAAAAGCCCAGCAGAGTTTAATCTTCTCTCCATCACTCAGCTACAAAGACTAGAAGTGTAGCCTTGGACACATTACTTACATTAACCTTTCTAATATCCACTGTCCTCATCTCTAAAGTGAGCTTTGAGACATTGTAGGGATTAGAGATGGAATAAATGTGAAGTGATAGCACTTGGCACCTAGAAAGTCTTCGACATATTACAGCTTTCCATCATTTCTCATCTGCACTATTAATTTGCAATAGCTTTGAAGGAATAAATTAAATCTACGTTAAATGTATGCAGGGTGTTTGGCTGATTGACATACTGCACATTTATCCATTCAATTATATAATATGTTCTCATCAATACCCACATTTTAAGATTTCGTAATAAGAGAAATCTAAAGAGTCTGAGTGTTCTCTGAATTGCTTTGGCCATAGGTCGTTTTGCACAGAGTCACTGAGACACCTGCCGCCACACTCTGCTCTTCAGAACTTGTTTGTGACCTTGGTCATTTTACCACTTTCAAGATCACCTATGTCCTTTGACAGCATATTGTAAGACTTGGGATTCCTTCTGAATTGTCTGTTTGGTTAAGCTTTCTCATGTTATTTTCTCTAATTTCATGTACATATTGCAGTAATAAGATTGATAATAACAGCAACCACCAGCATACCACATAGTACTTACTATGTGCCGACAACTGTTCCAAGAGCTTTCAAATATCAGATCATTTAATTCCCCGCCTCTGAGACATCATAGTTACATTCACTACAGTACAGTTCACTATAAGGAAAGGGAGTCACTGAGGGAGAAAGTAACCTATCCAAAGTTGCAAACCTAATTGAAACAGTTTCTCAAAAGTGAACTGGAAACTGTTGAATGATACCTGTTTGTGCCACAAGTTGGTCAAACCAATCTCTACTGATTTAACACATATACAAGCCGTTCTAGAAAACAGCAGCTTCTGCTGCCCTTAGTACATTGCAAGGCATGTGATAAGTAACGCAAGTTTTACCCCTGTCTCAAGAAGAAAGATGGAACGGTGCTTTCTCTACATTCTGCTCTCTTCCCTACTTGGGTCCTCTATTGTAGTGGAATGTCGCTTCATGACAAACTACGAAAGTGCAGCCATTCTGCTCAGATAAACAATCACTTTACGTACAGAATTTTATTCTCTGAATTTGATGTCAGACTCTTCTGTATACATGTAACCAATATGCGACTATACTATAAACACTCCAGATCTTTTAAGTGGCAATTATAAATTTAAACCTAGGTGGAATGGAGTTGCATGCAGTGTTTTAATTCAGGGAATCAACTAAGGTGACAATCAGAGTTCCTGCTCATTACTGGCCACTTTCAGACACGCACAGGCAACACCAGCTGAGGACAACTTTGTCCCTGCGGTTGCACCCCACAAGCATCTTGCAAAGCTTACAATTTGAGAGATGTGATACAACAAGCCCTTTAGAGTCTGAGAGCTGATGCAGTGTTGTTTCACGGGCAACTTCAGAGTCTTGCCTTGAATGTGCTTCCTGAGCCAAACCAGCCATGGACGCTCAGTCAAAACCTTGTTCTCAGGTGGAGGATCTTAGCACCAGACTCCCTGGACTGCAGTCGCCTGAGCATCGCTCTCTGTTTCGTCAAAAGAAAGAAGAGCTGCTCCTGCCTCTATCCTGTTTCCCCCAGAAATATCACAACTGGGTTTTGCCCTGCAGCAAGCCCAGGATAAAATCAGATGTTTCAGATAACATCAAAATAGTTTCAGTTCACTTTTTAAAAAGATGGCTTTTAAAGTTATTATAAAATATTAAATGCCAGTCTTTTCCTAGGCTTTAATATCCAAGTGAGCAAGCATCCCCATCTGTGCCCCTTCACAGGGGAATCTTACAAACTCCAGAGATTATGCAGTTGTTTCAGACCTTGTGGACATAATTCAGAGTTCCAGTGAGAGATTTTAAAGCCCATTATCACATTGAAACAAACAAGCTCAGGGATGCAGTATAGCTTTGCTTCTTATAGGTAACATGTTCAGCATTTTTAGTTAAACTTTAAGAATCTTCAGTGTTTGAAAACTCCAAGGGAATGAAAACCTTCCTTCTCGCAGATAGAGATCAACCCTTAGCTTAGGTGAATGGATGCTGACAAAAAGATGTGGTTTTCCTGCCTAATATTCCTCTTTGTAAGCCCTCCTTCGAGTAGACAGATACCGCATGTGTCAATAAAATGGTGACAACCAAACCATGTTTACACATCGTGAAAGAGCATTTCTTTCCCTCACCCAGGAAATGCTCTCAAAGATATGATCCATTATAGGATTTGTGGGGTAAGGGACACAAGCAGCATATAGTCAATGGAGATTACTGATTCTCAGAAGGGAGTTTCCTGGTTGATGTTGAGTTAAGGAGATAGTCCTGCGTGAAGTGTAGCCTGAGAGCCAGTAGACAGATCTCCATGTTTTCCTGCTCTATTCCTGACTCCGTGAGCTACTCACTGTCCACATACAGAGTCATGCGATTCGTGTTGAATGCTCAAAGGTGAATGGATTTCCAGTATAATGTCTCTATGGCTTTACTATACATAATTGCTATTGCATATTACCCTGTTTGACGATGCCTGGATTCCCAGGTGCTGGGCATTTCATCGGAATCTAGAGCACAGGGGGCAGATGGGCTGTTTTAGAATTGGAGTAGCACGCCATGGCCCTCAGCCTCACGTGCTTGATGCCGGGTTCCTGGGTTTCCTCCTAAATGTGGTCTTCAAGAATGATGGCAAATTTCAGGCTGTGGAGAGGAAATGTCAAAGGAGAGAAATTATAGAAACTCCCAACCTGGCAAGAGGACCAATTTTAGGATTGAAACTAACACCAAGGAAGATCTAGAAGCTGATTTAGAGCCACATTTGGAGGAGACAAAGAAAGGAAGCTTTATAGAGGGCCAGTTGCACAATGTGATTCCAGAATCTCAGTATTGACATCATTCCTGAGCTTAAACTGCCAGTTCTTCAACATGGAATGCCATCCTTCCCCTCTCGCTTCCCAATGCTCCCTCCTCTAGGGCACCTCTGCTTGTCATCTGGAGCATTTCCCTAGATGGCTACTTATGTGTAGTTGCACTTGGAGACCTCTCTGCACTGCACCTGTGCTCACACTGTTCTGTGACCAGCTTCTTCCTCAGAGGACTGTGGGCTCCCTCCCCGTATCTCCAGTGCCCAGCATGAATGAGGCTTATTGTGCACTTTATTTTCACTTTCATCTTGTACCATTTAAAATAGTACTACCAAGCTTATAATGAACTGTAAATGTTTTTTTTTGTTTTGCTTAAACAACAGAAATTTACCTTCTAACAGTTCTAGAGGCTGGAAGTCTGAGATCAAGTGTCAGCGTGGTGGGGTTCTGGTGAGAGCTCTCTTCCTGGCTTGTGGATGGCTGCTTTCTCACTGTGCTCACATGGTGGATGGAGGAAGCTCTCTGGTGTCTCTTTTATAAGAACACTAACCTCATCATGAGCCCCCCACTCACATGAACTCAAGGAGCGCTAATTATCTTCTAACAGCCCTGTCTCCAAATACCATCACACCGGGGGTTTGGGATTCAACAGATGTATTTGAGGGTGGGATGCAGTTCAGATGAACCGTAAACTTTCAGGGACAGAGATGATTCCCTGCCCCACCACACGTCACCTCGAATGTTTATTTCGTATAAGCAACCACTTTTAATGCTTTAGATGGTTTCTTCTTGTACTTATCCCCATGTTCTTTTTCAAGTTATTTTTAGTATGAAAACTTCAAATGCCCAAGTAGTAGAGAGAATTATATAATGAACCCTCATTACTCATCATCGGCTTCAACAATTATCAACATTTCCCCATAATGTTTCATCTATTCCTCTCACTCATCTTTCCTGGAGTATATTAAAGGCAAATCCTATACGTATAATTTTACAGTTAAATAGTTCAGTATGCATATCTTACTGATAAGGATTATTCTTTTAACATAACCACCATGCTATTATCCCACTTAACAAAGTTATCAATAATTGACTAATTTCACTTAATCCTTAGTGCATGTTCAAATGTCCCTTGGTGTCTTCAAGGTATCTTTTTCAGTTGGTTTGTTTGAAGCAGGATCCAGACAAGGTCCACACATCGTATTTGGTTTTTATCTCTCTCCAGTCTCGTTTTTTCTTTCATTACATCTGTTTTTTTTAAACCTTCGATTTGTTGGAAAAACCAGGTCATGTGTCCTGTAAAATATTCCACATTCTGAACTTGGCTAAGGGCTTCCTCTGGTGTTGTTAACTTGTTTCTCTATCTCTTGTATTTCCTGTAACCCACAAAATAGATTTTATTCCAGATGCATATTCATAATTTTAACGTGAGTGACTCTTCTACCTTTCACTTTATCTATTTTCTGTTCAAGTCCCGCTAAGGACACAGTCATGGGACATTCCGAGACCTCTGGAGGAGGCAGTGATGCTGTCGTTTATCATATTCTGCCTCAAGCTTCTGCTCCATTTGGCGTAGTGAATATAGAAGAGCTACAGAACCAGCCACACCCTGTACCTGGACCAGCCCTCCCCTAAAGGTTTTGGAGACACTCATTTCCCTCTTTCATCTAAAGGGCAAGCCCTGGTTCCTCATTATCTTTGCTGGTGATGCTGGACCTCAGTTGCTCCCTCGAGACTGTCAGCTTCACACTGCTGCCATCACTGCTGGACCAGAGATGGAGGTATGATGGACAGAGGGAGGAGGAAAAACTGGGGACTCTATGTTATTGACACCTTCTCAACTTGCATGAGGTTGCTTCCTTCAGCTATAACCGTTCTTCTGCTCTTATACTCCTGTGAGTCTGGTCCTTCCAAAACCAAAAAAAGCCCTTTCTCCTTAAAACCAATCATATTGCCTGCTGGCAGCTGGAATACCTGCTATCCTACAGTTGTGTTCTTGTTCACAAATGTAAAACAGTCTGGTGCTGCTCACTTTTCAGTGCTAAGGCTCTAATGCTGTTCGTGCCCCTTTGTTACATCAGGATGAGGATTAGTCCATGGTGTAGCTGGAGTCAGAACAATCCTGGAGAAGCCCTTCAATACACAACCCAACTGTGATTCAAAGGGACACAGCACACAGGCCACAGTGCCACATGGTGCACATGTAAAACATATCAGGGAATATTCATAAGTAGAGAAGGATCAGAACATACTTAACTCCATGCTCTCATTGTCCCATGGAGGGTACACTTAGGCTGGCACAGTGGACTGTATTCTCATGGCCAGCATTCCAGGACTGAGGTTGCCTCAAAATGCTCTGCATATTTACTGGGTCAGCAAGACAGAGACATCTGTGCTACTGTGATACAATAGCAGGTCCCGAGTCAAGGATCTGAGCTTGTTAGAAAGTGGCAGTCCCTGGAGCTCAGTGGCTGGCATCGGCCTGTTCTTCTGAAGAGCAGATTCAGACCTGCTGACCCAGCTGTCTACTCTGCTAACAAGAGCAGGAGGGGAGAAGCCTTGAGGGCATCTAGCTCTGGGTTTGCTCAGTGCATTTTCCAATTCTGGCTGCAACTGCTCACCAGGTTCTCCAGCCCCTGCAAAGACCTTCTCAAGCATTTCCAACAGTACCAAGGGGTTGTTTCCAAAGTTACCATTTTTATCTCCAGCATATTGCCACAACCTATTGCTGTTCTTCTGGGCAATATACCTTTTCCCCTTTGTTACACTAAACAAGAATAGCCGTTTATTCAATCCCTTCTCAATGAAAAAGTTTTATGCTTTTTTTTTTCCTGATATGACTTCCAATTCTGCCATGTTTAACCTTTCTTTCCTGCTAGATAGTGGGTTCTTTAATAATTAGCTGGACGTATTGTTTATAATTACTTTATGTTACCAGTACAGTCTCACTGCAGTAGAAAAAAATTAATCCTGTTAAAACTTTAGTCTCAGATTTGATATGAAAATACGAATCCTGGTGTCTTAGTTGGCTTGGTCTGCCATAAGAAAATACCCTAGACGGGGTGGCTTAATCGACAGACATTTATTTCCTCACAGTTCTAGAGGCTGGAAAGTCCAGAGTCAAGGCAGATTTGTTCCTGGCTAGAGTTCACTGTCTGGGTTTCAGATGGCCACCTTCTTATTGGGTCCTCACATGATGGACAAGGGGAGAAACTCTCTGGCATCTCTTCTTCTAAGAGCATTAATACCATCATGAAGGCCTCACCTTCATGACCTCATTTAACCCTAATCACCTCCCAAAGACCCATTTCCAAAAACCATCATATTGGAGGTTGGGGTTTCAACATATGAAATTGGGGTGACACAAACATTTAGTCCATGACACTAGCCCTCACTTCTCTCCCAAGTAAGTTAGTGCTCTGACTCTGCCTGTTGGTTAAGGGCATATATTAATTAGGGTAACATGGTTGTTATAACAAATAAACCCCAAAATTTCAGTGTCTCAACATAATAGAAGATTATTTTTGCCTATAAGCTGCTTAGTGGGGTCCTAACTGAGCAGTGTGTTGGGGAGGTTGGCAGGCAGCAGTATCTGCTCCACGCAATCATTCAGGGATTCAGGCTGACAGAGTTTGTACCATGTTCATTATGTGGCTCCTAAGGTTGCTGTGGTCATCTCATCCAGAAGAAGGAAGAGTGAAGAACATAGAGGAACATGCTTGTGGATTTTATCTTACTGATTTATAAATCTTCACAATAAATATTGTGAATACTAACACTTTTCCATATTTATTTTTTGCCATACCAAGATTTCAAATAGAAATGGTCAGGTTTTTCAGTCTTTTGCTTTATCATTTCTGGATTTGGGTTATGTTTAGAAAGGCGTTTGTTATCATAACATTGTAAAATATTTACTTTGAATAATCTAGGTGGAGGGGAAGAAGAGAAGAGGGCAGAGGTGGAGGGGAGGAGAAAAGTGAAAGTGAAGCAGGAGGCAAGGAGAGTTGGGGAGAGGAGAAGAAAGGAAGGATGGTTTAGTTTTCTAGCATGTAGGGCTCTTGTTTCATAACTTAAACTCCAGAATTCCTAGGCCTGGGTTTATGTGCTTTGTAGAGCCCTCAAGGAGTCTGGTTCTTCCAAACTGGCTGTGTGATAAGCAGCAGCTTCCATGAGCTGAAGGCGATTCTCTGGAGAGTGGGGCAGCTGTGATTCTTTAGCAATAACACTGACAGCAGCTGAGGTATGGGTGTACTAAATCTTGGTGAGGTATAAAAACCTCCTGCTATAGTCCATATTTTGCACTAGTCATTTCTGCTTTCTTCTTACATTTGTTACTCCATGTGGGCACAGCTACTCCAGAATTCTGGTAGCTCACAATTTGTAGGAAACTCAGCACAAACAGCTAGGAATGTTGGTGGAATGAAGAAAGCCCTTGGTCCACTTGGTTCCAAGGCTACAACACATCACCTCCTCAACCACCCATTCTAGATTCTCCTGTATCTCAGACGACACTTTTAGTGGTCCAGGTAACCATCTGGTGATTTACCCAAATCTCCTCCCTGAGGAGTCTGAGTTCCTGGTTTCTAAACCTTTACGACCTGTGGTTGCTATCCACCACTTAAACAGCATGGACATGTTTAAACATAAATGGACATGTGCATACAAAGCAAAGCCCTTGTGGATCCCCTGAGTGCCAAAGATATTCCCCTTGACTCCCCTCATGCTCCTCATGGTGATTGGGATCTATTATCGCTGCCCATACAGTAACACCTTCCCTTGTCCACTGGTCTGCTGGCACGAGGAGCCCAAAAAGAACAGGTGGCAGCCATAGCTCTAAGTTTGTTGGAACTCTTACTGTGTTCCTGAAGGAAGAATCCTCCTCTGGAAAATCCGAACTTCTAGGGCAGTAGAGACTGTTGAGAAGATGGGAAGTACAAACACTCCAAGTGGATTACTGGGAGTTATGTGAGTAGAGTCCCTCCTTCTTTCAATCTGGTTGTAAGACCTTCTTATTCTGCCCTTGATGTCACAGCACCATGAAATTGCTTTTGGCTTAAGCCTTTGTGTATACTTCATCCTGCAGGACAGCACCCATCCAAGTAGGTTGTCACCTTCAGCATGGTTCCATAGCTGCACTTTCAAGAGGCCATTCCATTGCCTTGTCATTTGGGATCTTCTGTATGGTGTGGCATGCATTAGGACCAGTGGATCTCATGATCATGTGCTCACTGACACACTGCAATGTTGGAAAGTAGTTTCCTTGATCTGGGACACTGTTATGTATGGCCCTATATTAGAAGATTGTACCTATGTGAGCACCTGGATAATGGTTATGAAGGAGACACTACAGGAAGGAAAGGCAAACCCATACCTGGAATACATGTCTATCCAGATTAGATAAATTGATTTTTCACAGGTGGAAGACTAACAGTGTTATCAACTTGCCACCAAACGTCAGGTTGGCATCCACAGAGTTGGTACTGTATTGGAATTTATTTGTTGCTGGAAGGTCACACATCCGTCTTTGCAGTAAGTATATCAACCGTAGTGAGAGGGAGCCCATGCTGTCAGACCCGTGCATGGTCACCCTCTGCCACCATGCATACTCCTTTCATGAGACTGTTGTGCATGCTCTGTGGTAACTAAGGACAGAGGCTGGCTAATGTCTACTGGCTGAGTCACCCTGTGCGTGCTTGGTTGTTTAGTGTCCCTTATTCAGTGGATAATTTCTGGTGAGCATTAACACTTGATACAAAAGATCCTAATGCTTTGTGTCTACTACATACCTCTTCCCAGGAATCCTTGTCCCTGATCTTCCCATCTTGCTCCTTCAAGGACCTTCATCAGATAAGCCATTGCCACTGCCTGTGAGTTTGTGCGTGTTCTTACCTCAGGTCACTTTGTCTCTTCACAAAGTGGATGAATTGGAACACGACCTGAAGTTCTGCCCATTGGAAGGAAGTTCCCTCCACACTGTGTCTGATCATCCCTGAGTAGGGTAGTCCACTACTAGCTCACGCCAACTTACTGAGCTGACGCATTTGTGAGTCAAGCTCAGGTTTTCCCTCTTGGGTCAGCTGGTCATAGGAACTCCCCATTAGATCATAGGTGAGAGCTGAGGAAAAGGCAAAGGTACAATAGTGGCAGGTGACATGGGTGGCTGAACTATTTGTTATGTAACTAATTTGTGTCAGATATTTTCTGCTTTGTGTGCATAGGTTCTGTTTTACAACTACTTAACTCTGCTGTTATAATGCAAGAGCAGCCATAGACAACACCTAAATGAACAGATGTATCTGTGTTCCAGTACAACTTTACAAAAACAGGCAGTGGGTTGGATTTGACCCATGGGCTGTAGTTGCCGACCCCTGTGCTAGTCCAATCCTGGATGGACCACTTCCATCTTAGAATGGATTGCTGCTAGGGTCTGACAGTACCCAGATCATGAAAGCCATATGTGATTAATGGTCCTTTAATGTCCCGTGATCAGATTTTCCACCTCTCCCAGGGCCCAGCCACATTCTGGGAGCTGTTTGTTGAATGATGTATAGTTCTCTGCAGCAGATGGCCATGCTCATTGCTCCAGAGCTGTAGGGACCTGTGTTGAAGACCCTTCTATTGGGAATTGCCAGATATACCAGATTCCACATGGCTACTTTTCCTACCACACATACCTCTAGTACTGTGATAAACCCTGGATCAGAAAGTGTAAGTAGCAAGGCTACTTACTATAGCCGGGACTTGCTTCCACTCAAAACCAGCAGGATTTCTTGTCATCTGTTATATAAGTCAGGACAACATTGCCAAAGTATGGAACACGCTGCCTTTAAAAGCTGAAGAAAGCGTCCAAATGTGGGGCTTCTGCCTAATGTGGCAGGAGGTACAAAGCACAATAACCTGTCCTTTACTTCTGAGAGGATGTGCCATCATGCCCCAGACTGATGGAGCCCTCAAATTTGACCAATGTGGCAGGCCTCTACATTTTTCAATAGTTTTAACTGCCTCCTATTGGGATGCATTCACGTAACCAAAACATCCAGAGTACATTCTTGTTCTTGCTCATCAGCGCCTAGTAAGGTGATGTTATCGATACATTAGACCAATGTGATATTCTGTAGAATGTTCTGATGTCCCTGTCCCTTTTCTATTTTTTGGAAAACATTCTTTACTGGTAAACAAATTGTCTTCCATGTTTTTTAAAAATAATATTATTCCAGCTTTATTGAGATATATTGACATATAGCATTGTGTAAGTTTAAGGTATGCAACATGATGGTTTGATATATGTATATATTGCAAAATGATTACAATAAGCTAAGTTAACTTATATATCACTTTTCATTGTACCTCTGTGTATATGTCTGATGAGAACATTTAAGATCTGCTCTTTTAGCAACTTCCAAGTATACAATAAAGTATTGTTAACTGTAGTCACCATGCTGTACATGGGATCCCCACACTTATTCATCTATAACTGGAAGTTTGTACGCTTTGACCAGCATCAGCCATTTCCCCCATGCTCAGTCCCTGGCAATCACTAATCTACTCTCCCTTTCTATGCATTCAGCCTTTTTAGATTCCATATATAAGTATTTACATACAAATACATACAGTATTTGTCTCTCTGTCTGACTTATTTCACTTAGCATAATGCCCTCAAGGACCATCCATGTTGTCACAATTGGAAGGATTCCCTTCATTTTATACGGCTGAATAATATTCTATTATATATATACACCAAATCTTCTTAATGCATTCATTCATTCAAGGATGCTTAAGTTGTTTCTATGTCTTGGCTATTGTGAGTAATTCTATAATCAACACAGGCCTGTAAATATCTTTTGAAAGATAGTGATTTCATTTCCTCCACATAAATACACATAAGTGGAACTGCTGAATCATATGGTAGTTCTATTTTTCATTTCTTGAGCAATCTCCATACTGCTTTCCATAGAGGCTGCACCAATTTACATTCCTGCCAACAGCACCCAAGTGTCCCTTACTCCGCATCCTCACCAACACTTATCTCTTTTCTTTTTTGATAATAGCCATGCTAACAGGTGAGAGGTGATATCTCATTGTGGTTTCGATTTCCATTTCCTTGATGATTATTGATGTGTAGCACTTTTCACGTACCTGTTGGCCACATGGATGTCTTCTTTGGAAAAATGTCTATTCAGGTCCTTTGCTCATTTTTAAATCAGATTATTTGTTTTGTTCCTATTGAATAGTATGAGTCTCTGATATATTTTGGATGTTAACCCTTTATCAGATATACACTGTGCATATATTTTATTCCCTTTCCATACATTGCCTTTTCATTTTATTGACGGTTTCCTTTGCTGTGTAGAAGCTTTTTAGTTTGAGATAGTCCCACTTGTTGATGTTTGCTTTTGTTGTTTGTGCTTTGTTGTCACATCTAAAACATCATTGCCAAGACCAATGTCAAAGAGCTTTTTATCTATGTTTTCTCCTAAGAGTTTTATGGACTAAGGTCTTATATTTAAGTGTTTAATCTATTTTGAGTTAATTTTTGTGAATGGTGTAAGATTTGGGTCCAATTTCATTCTTCTGCATGTGAATATCCAGCTGTCCCATTAGCATTTATTAAAGAGACTATTCTTTCCCCATTGAGTATTCTTGGCTCCCTTGTCAAATATTAACTCACTGTATATGCCTAGTCCTATTTTTTCTACACCAACAAACAATTCCTCAGTTCTCAGTAGACAGCAACTGTGTGTCCTATATTTTAATTCAATTCCGACACTTTAATCTGGAGATTGCATCAAAACCCACAGATTAAGGGCTCGGTTCCACAAGACTGCCCCACTTCACAGGCCAATTGCAAGTCCAGGTAGTTACCTGTGCTCTGACCAACTGAACTATAAATCAGAGGTTCCCGGGACCCACTCCTCAAGTTCAAATAATTTGCTAGAGCCACTCGCAGAACTCAGAGAAACATTTACTTATGTTTACCAGTTTATTATAATGGATATTATAAAAGATCCATATGAACCACCAGATAAAGAGAAATATAAGGAGAGGTCCAGAGGGGTTCTCAGCATAGGAGCTCCTCTCATTGTGGAACTGCTGTGTGCCACCTTCCTGGCACATGGATCCATTCACTAACCTGAAAGCTCATCCGATCTTGTTGTCCAAGAGTTTATACAGAGCTTGATCTCTAGCACCCCCCACCCTCCCAGTGTTAGTAGGTGAGCCTGAAAGTCCCAAGCCTCTAATCAGTTGGTGTTTTTGGTGACCAGCCCCATCCTGAGTCTATGTAGGAGCCCCACCCTAAGTTATCTCATTTGTATGAACTCAGATGTGTCAAAAGGGGCTCATTATGAGTAACAAAAGACATCCTTTCACTTGGGAAATTCCATGGGTTTTAGGAGCTGTGTGCTAAGAACATGGGATAAAGACCAAATGTATTTCTTATTATACCACACATGGGTTATTTACAGGCTTTCCATTCTGTTCTGTTGGTCTAGGTTTCTGTTTTTAGGACAATAACATACATTTTGATTACTATAGCTTCGTAATATGGTTTGAAATCTGGAACTTTGATGCCTCCAGCTGTGTTTTTTCTCAGAATCTCTTTGGTTACTTGTGATCATTTATGGTTCCATAGAAATTCCTTCTTTCTGCATTATGATAGAGAGGAGGAAAAGTAACAGAGCCCTGGGGAAACATAGAAAGTATAGTGTATTTGTCCCAGGTGAATACAAACAACTTCTGATTCTCTTTTTTGTAGGTGTTCAATGCATTAGGCATATCGACAGTCATTACCACACACCAGTAACTCTGTAAACCTGCTCTATTAAAGATATCCCGCTCAGCACAGCTGCTGTAGTTGAGGCTAATCATTGATTAAGCTTTCAGTAATCCACTGTCATTGTAAACAATCCATCCAATTTTTAAGGCCCACAGTGGTGAGTTAAATGGGTGGTGATGGGACCACCACTGCTGCATCCTTTAAGTCTTTGAAGATGACATTAACCTCCTTCACTGCCCCAAAGATACAATAATGTTTTAAATTTCTGACTTGGCCAAAGTTAGGAGGCTGTTTCAGGGGCTTCCAGTTGGCCTTTCTTACTGAAAAGCTTATATTCCACAGGTCGAAGAACCAATGTGAGGGTTCTTGCCAATACGTCCACTGCAACTACGTGTTTGGAAACCCAGGAAATGACCAGCAAGTAGATGTGTGGAGACGGAGAACACACTAAGATTTGGATGGACGTGAGACAGGACTCAAATTATTTCCTGTTCCCCCTTTGCCTGTCCTCTAATGGGGATTCATGATGGTGCTTTGGTTCCCCAGGTATCTATGTCTAGCTAGACTATGCCTCCAATGGATCTAAAAAGTATCTGGATATTCTCTTTCATCAGTGAATGTCTGCATGCCTGAGCAAATGGCCATAGGTCCCTTAATGGAAGGACTTGGGGAGTTACTACTGCACACAGTTGCCAGGTGTTGCAGGGTTCTTCCTCAGAGGACCCAGGGTCTCCTTCAACCAGTTGGCTCAGGTTTGGAAACTGGGCAAGGGATTGTAACTTTCTACTGGGCAACTAACGTCAGCTTTCAATTTGTTCATTCTTGATCTGTTAATGTATATTAAACGACACTCGTGTTGGCTGCCCAGCTTTCTTGCCCCTTGAAACAACATGTCTGTTAAGCATTTCTAAAAATCCCTTTCAGTCAGAATTTCCTGGCTTCTGTTCTGACATTGTTGGCTATTTTGGCAATTTTGCCCTTGTTTCTACCTTACTGCCACCTGTCCTCTGGCTTTCTGGGATCCTATTTGCCCACTGATGCTAGGGAGCCTAGTTTTTAATATTATCTCCTAGAGTCAGCCCCAGCCTACAGAGCACAGACACAGTGAGGTTGATGCTCTGCTCTCCTGCTCATTCCTCATCCTGATATGCAGAGTATCCTCTGGGCCCTTCCAAGGAAAATAGTCACCTGGTAGGTTTCCAGTTTCATAGAGTAGATTCATACTAGCATGCCCACTTCTCTGAGCCTTTTCATCTCTTTCTCTACAATCTGCCATGGCAGTTTTGGCATCTCTACTTCATTTGATGTGGGCCACCAAATGTTTTTGTTAGAACAGCTTTATTGAGATATAATTCCCATATGTAATTCAACCATTTAAAAGAACTGGTTTTTAGTATATTCACAGCGTTGTGCAACCATCACCACAATCCATTTTGGAATCCAATTCATTACCCCTTAACCATTTATTCCTGAGCAGTCAGTCCCTAGTTCCCTCCAAAACTCCCCTCATCCTTAGGAACCCACTCATCTACTTTCTGTCCACATGGATTTGCTTATTATTGACATTTCATATAAATAGAATGAAACAATCCATTTGATCTTTTGTTTGTTTTTCATGGAGCTGAATGTATTCAAGGTTCAGTGTGTATCGCATGCATCCATAATTCATTCTCTTTTTATTGCCAAATAATACCCTACTGCATGGATACCACTTTTATTTATTTATCAATTGACGAATATAGGAATTGTTTCTGCTTTTTAGCTATTATGAAAAAAGCTTCTGTGAATATCGTGTACAAGTTTTTGTGTTAACATACGTTTTCATTTCTCTTGGGTAAACACCTAGGAATGGAATTGCTGGTCATATAGCAAGTGCAGACCTTGATGAACCACCAGACTCTTCCAAAGTGGCGGCACCATTTCATATTCCCACCAGCGGTATACAAGGGTTCCAATTTCTCCACAACCTCACAGCACTTATTAATACTGGTCATTTTTATTCCAGCCATCCTAGGGAGCATAAAGCAGTATCTCATTGCATTTTTGATTTGCATTTCCCTAAGGACTAATGATGTGAAGCATCTTCTCTGTGCTTATTGGCCATTTGTATATCTGCCATGGGTAAATGTCTATCAAACATTTGCTCATTTTTAAATGTTTTTTTTTCCTGTTATTTAGTTGGAAGAGGTCTTTATGTATTCTAGAGACTAGTTCCTTAGATGCCTGATTTGCAAATATTTTCTCCCTGTCTTGCCTATATTTTTACTTTTTTGTCGGTGTCCTTTAAAGCACAAAAGTTTTTAAATTTGGTAAGTCCAATTAACCTCTTTGTTCCTTTGTTACACCTATTTTGGGTGTGATATGTAAGAAAACATTGCTTAATCTAAGATCATGAAGAATTTTCCGTGTATTCTCTTCTGAGAGTTTTATGGTTTTAGCATTTATATTTAGGTCTGTGATCTACCTTGAGATAATTTTTTCATATGGTGGGAGGTAAGGGTCCAACTTCATTCTTTTGCATGTGGATACACAATTATTTCAGCAGATTAGCCTTTCCTCATTGAGCTGTCTCTGCACTCCTGTTGAAATTCAATTGACCGTAAATGTGAGGGTTTATTTCTGACCTCTCAATTCTATTCTATTCAATTCTAATTCTATGCTACATGTCCATCCTTATGCTGGTAACACATTGTCTTGATTAGGTTAGTGATAAATTTTGAAACCAAGAATGTGAACAAAGGCAGACTTTGTTTTTTTTCAGGATGTTTTTATCTAGTCCTTTGAATTTCCACGTGAATTTTAAGATCAACTCATCAGCTTCTGGAAAGAAACCAACTGGGCTTTATATAGTGATTACATTAAATCTTTGGATCCATTTGGTGCTATAACCATCTTAGCAAAACTTTTTCATCATCCCATATTGAAACTATATTCCTAACGAACAGCAACTCCCAATTCACCGCTTTCTCAGACCCTAGAAACTACCAGGCATACATATGTATCATAGTACCTGAAAAGATGCTCAAAATCATCAATCAGTCAGGAAAGGAATATCCAAAGCACAATACAAGGTCTCAATACCATTGTTTTATACATTTATCTGAAGTTGTAGTTGTTCAAGATAGGAGACTAAATCTGGTTCTTTCTATTCCATCATGGCCCAAAGAAAAAGTCTGTAACCTGAGTTTTTAATTCAAATTGTTTTAATTTTAATTTCAAAAAACGTATTTGGTTGTTTTAAAAGTCAGATAGGTTATATCTAATTTCCTGTGTTTTGCAGGTGTGTTTAATTTTGTCGTTGATTTTCTGCAGGCATTTTCAATGTTTCATTTTCTTCTTTATATCAAAAATATATGTGTATATATTTACATCATTTCTTGGGTTATGTTGTAATCTATGTCCCATAATTCCAATATTGAAGTTGTATGAGCCTCTTTATACTAGCCTTTGTTTTTTGTGCTTCTCATAGTATTTTTTCATTTGTTGCAGGGTTCAGTCCTTGTTCTTTTCTTTGCTATAGTCATCACTCCCATGGTGACCTCATTGGTTTTCCAGGCTTTAAATATCATTTATATGGTGTCACCTCTCAAATCCATTTCTGCAATCAAGACATGTCACCTAAACTCCAGACTCAAATTATCTAACTGCTAACCTCACTTGCATTTCTAATAAACAACTCAAATTCAACATTTCCTAAATTGGATGACTATGATGCTGCTTCCTCAAACGTGTTTCTTCTATCCTCCTCTCCATTTCCACTGAAGGCACTCCATATTTCTACTTGCACAGTCTGAAATTTGGGGTGTCCTCTTTGATCCTCTTTCTCATAACCCAGATTTAATCCATTAGGAGAGGCTGTAAAGCCCATCTTCAGCATGTATCCAGAATCCAATCACTTTCTATTTTTTCTCTGCTCACAGTCCAGAGAAAGCAACAAACATCTCTAGCCTGGGACACGGCACTAGTCTCCTACAGTTTTCTCTACCGGTTGCTTGTCCTTCACCTCTTGATTCCGCACAGCACCAGACTGATGCTTCTAAAGAGAAGTGGTATCAGGTTGATTTTCTGTTCAGACAGTCTTGCACCTCCACATCTTACTCAAAGAAAAGTCAAAACCTTCCACTACCTTCGAGGTCTACATGGCCTGGGTGTAATTCGGACCTCATCTCAATATTCTCTGCTCCAGCCACACCAGTCCCCTCGCTCTTCCCAGAAACACAGACACACTCCTGCCCCAGCGCATCTGCACTGGAGGTTCCCCTGCCTTCAAAGAACTTCCCCCAGACATCCTCGTGGATAATTCCTCATGTCCTTCACATCTTTCCTCAAGGTCACCTTCCCAGTGAGGCCACACTGCCCGCACTAGGAAAACAGCCACTTTCCCTGTCCCCACATGCTTATACTCTGGGTCACCTTCCTGAAGGCACTTACAACTTCTCACATAAACACCTCCCTTCTTTACTATGCTTATAGCATACAGTGTGCCCCTCACCACTAGAACACGTGCTCCCCAAGGCGGCAATTTTTAATTCTCTGAGGTTTCCTAGATGCAAAAATACTTTGTCATCTATCTGGCAAGTCAGTTGAATGAATGACCAGTGTAGAGCACCTCCCTATTCTAAAGACAGTATCTTTACTGACGTAACCTCAGGTCACATGCTGTTTGGTAGCAGCTACAACACAACCTCCGCTCACACTGACATCAGTGCCGCCTGTACTTTTCTCACAAGCGCTGCTCTCTTCTCCCTCCGTCCCACAGCCGCCCTCCTGCACACTCACACACACAATTATATTATATTTCTCTCTTCAGAAAGGACAGTCCTAGGCTTATGGACCCTAGTTTTCCAATCAACTGTGAATCTAAAGGAGATTCAACTTTATAAATCCATGTGTTTGGATCAGAGCCAGCACTAGGATGATGAGGGCTGAGGGCAGAGAGACGGGGCAAGCTGCAGAGAAGACGGAAACCCAATGGGAATTTATGTGAGATGAGAAATTATTGAATCCTTCCTGTCTACTACTTCTAGATTCTGGTTCTGTAAAACAGTGGAAAGATGGAGAGAACAATCCAGGAAAAAGCTCTAGAGAGAGGGCAAGAAGAGAATGAGTCCAGAAATTTGTCTCTCGCTACCAGAGTCTCCTGTGTGCAGAGGCCACCCTGGGCCTCATGGGGACAATGACAGGCCAGATGACTCCTGAGGCTGTCAGAGATGGGGATACCCAGAGGAAACTGAGACAGAACTCAAAACATGAAAACGAACAGGCATAATCCAAAAAAACTGCTAAAGAAACAAAAGTATAAACACACAAGAGGCAGGGGCTGAGGGCCCGACCCTGGACAGAGCCTACGCTGACCCAGTCACAGGAAGCCCTTGCTGCCCACGGTCCTGAAGACACGACAACACCCAGGTGATGGCCTCATCCCTGTGATCACAGATACTGATGGAACAAGGTTCTATAGAAGGCACCAGAACAAAGGAGCAGAGAGATGGGCCAGCCAAGGAATCACAACATCATAGCCCAGGATGCAGTGACTGCGCACAGGCCCCGTCCACGCTCCACTCCTCTCAGCCTTCTCCTGTCCCCACCTGCCACAGACTCAGCACAGCACTCACGAATTCTGGAAGGTTCTCAGTGCTTCCACTTATTTTCCCTCTCAAACTTTAGGAATCTTCTTCTTTACTTAACACATCAATCCCTTATGACAAGAATTAGAAAAAACAAATTCATGTCCAGATTCATATTATCAGTAAGGAAGCAAGTCATCACTACTCAGTGCCACAAGGAGTTAAGACACAGATGGAGACGGTCCAGCCCCACCTCTGCTGCAACAGGACATTTGATACGGAAAGCACAACGGTCGGTGTTGGGAGGGAGTCCTGTGGTGGCCAGGGGTGGGCCTGTCTCCCCACCTCCTCTCATTATGCTAATAGGACCCCACACACTCAGATGCCAACTGCAGAAAGAGAAGTGTGGGGCTGTGAAGTCACAAAGTGGGAGCGTGAACAAATCTTGCATCACTTGGTCTCCCACGGGGCCACTGTCTCACACTGTAAAAGAAAATAATCATGAACAAATTCATGTCAGTCACTTAAGTGTTGACATTCTCAACAGCCCTCTGCATGCTCCAAATGCCCCAAAGAATCCCCATAAACCAGTTGTGTCCCCTCTGCCCCAAAGCCCCTCCCCACTTCAGGCCCTCCAAGTCTCACCTTTCTGCGTGAGAGACGCATCAGATCCCTGGGCACTGTCACTGTCTGGGGTAGAACAAAACAGGAAGTGGTCAGAGCCCACAGGAGATGAGACTAAAGGAGGAACTATGGGGTGAGTGAGCTCCCCACCCTGCGGCTCCTCTCTCCAATATTCCAGGGGTCTCAGGGATCAATCCCCAACTCAAACTTACTTGCAGCCTGCACGTAAATCCCTTTTTTTTCACCTGTGGGAAGAAAACATGAAGAAGGCTGGGCCATGAGATCCTAGAGGAAGCCCCTAGTCCTGGACCACAGGGAAGTTTCCAGAACCATGACTGAAGACCCAGGGCAGGATTGAGAAACATGAGAAAGGAGATGTGTGAGGACTGGACCAATGCCCTCCTGGAGGTCTGTCCTCAGCAGTGACCTTCCCTCTGACCTTCGCCTGCTGGGAATCAGGTCCCCAGCACCAGAATTATCAAGGTGAAAAAATCTCTTTCATTTTCATAAGTGCTTTAGAAAACAGTGTTAGCAATCAGGCTAGAGTGGCGAGCACTTGTGTGGATGGCACTTCCCATTAACAGGGCAGGGCAAGTTCTGCTTGGTTCTTGAAACCCCCAGTGGGACAAGAAAACTCAGATCCCAAACCCTCTTCCCTACCTGAGCACTTCTTCCTCCACATCACAGCTCCAGCCACCACAGCTCCAAGGAGACCCAGGCCAGCAGGGACGCCCACGATGGGGATGGTGGACTGAGGAGGCACCTCTGGGAAGGGGAAGGGAAGGTGAGGGCCCTGACCTCAGGCCTCAGCCCTGACCCTGCTGAAGGTCTCCAGAAGGGCTCCTGATTTCCCTGAGAAGAGGCTCCGAACCTATGGCTTCCCTCCTTACCCCATGGCAGGATGAGGGGCTCAGGCAGCCCCTCGTGCTGCACATGGCACGTGTATCTCTGCTCCTCTCCAGAAGGCACCACCACAGCTGCCCACTTCTGGAAGGTCCCGTCCCCTGCAGGCCTGGTCTCCACAAGCTCTGTGTCCTGGGTCAGGTCCTCCCTGTCACGCTGCCAGGTCAGGGTGATCTCCGCAGGGTAGAAGCCCAGGGCCCAGCACCTCAGGGTGACCTCACGGTCAGAGATGGGGTGGTGGGTCACATGTGTCTTTGGTGAGTCTGAGGAGAGGAATCAGAAAATTCAGTTTCAGTTCCCTCCATGGGCCACTAAAGCATCACTCACGCGACCATCCTGAGAACGGACAGGACAATTGGTTTGAAGGAGGAAGCACAGAACAGACACAAGCCTGGACTTGCGGATCCAGGATAAGCTCATATCATTTGGAAAGTTCTAGAATAATGGTGAGAGCCCAGGGTACAAGCCTTCAGGTCTCTAAACAGGAGAACACAGACTTCCGGTCCTGACCTGGGTGGAGGGTGAATAACTCAGAAAAACTGGAGTCAAAGTCGCACAGATCTTTTCAGGCAGATAACAAGGCCTTGAGAGAGAAAGTCATGGTTCACAAGGTGGCTGCCAGGGTCAAAGGGAACCAAGGACGGCGATTTCAGGGAAGGTCTCCCCTCCTATTCCTGAAGAAACTGGATTCCTTCACTGTCCTTTAGAGAAGGGCGGGCCCTCTGGGCGAGTCTTTAGTAAGAACATGAAAACCTGGGTGGATTCCTTTCTTTTCTGAGGGAGGGTGTTCTGACACTGATCCCATTTCCTCCCTCTTTGTGGGAAGCCAGCCCGGTCCCAGCGGAGATCAGGAGGCCCCGCAGCCCCTCGTACCCACGCGCTGCAGCGTCTCCTTCCCGTTCTCCAGGTATCTGCGGAGCCACTCCACGCACGGGCCCTCCAGGTAGTTCCTGAAGCCCTCCGCCACTCCGGCCGCCTCCCACTTGTGCCGGGTGATCTGAGCCGCCGTGTCCGCCGCGGTCCAGGAGCGCAGGTCCTCGTTCAGGGCGATGTAATCGGCGCCGTCGTAAGCGAACTGAGTGTACCCGCGGAGAAGGCGCCCGTCCGGCCCCAAGTCGCAGCCAGAGACCTTCTGGAGGGTGTGAGACCCTGACCCGCGCCGAGGTCAGCCCCGCCCACCCGGCCCCGCCCCGCAGAGATTAAACCTAAACTGAAAAAGGAACCGCGGAAAAGTCCCCGCCGGCTCTTCCCGGGTCGGGGGTCGGGCGGGCCCCGCAGCCTCGGGGTGAATCTCGGACCCGGAGACTCGGGGAGACCCCGGCCCGTCCGTGGGGATGGGGGGTCGGGACCTCGACCCGGGCCCGCGTCGCTCACCGGCCTCGCTCTGGTTGTAGTAGTCGCGCAGGTTGTTCAGGCTCACGCGGAAAGTCTCAGCGTGGCCCTTGGAGTTCCGCGAGTTCTGTTCCCAATACTCCGGCCCCTCCTGCTCCACCCACGACGCCCGCGGCTCCATCCTCGGACTCGCGGCGTCGCTGTCGAACCGCACGAACTGTGTGTCGTCCACGTAGCCGACTTCGAGGTACCTGGGCTCCCCGCGGCCGGGCCGGGACACGGCGGTTTTGAAATAACTCATGGAGTGGGAGCCTGGGGGCGGGGAGGGGCTGAGACCCGGCCGACCCTCCTCCCGGCGCGGGTCCCGGGTCCGAGGGTGACGGGGCCGGGAGGGGGGAGGGGACGATGGGGTCGTGAGACGGAAAAGGGGCGGCGGATGGAGAAGGGCGGGAGACCCCAGTTGGGGAGAGGAGAGGGCGGGAGACTGGGGCGGGAAGGAGCGGGGTCAGGACGCGGCGGGGACGAGGAGGGGCGCGCTGGGTGGGCCTGCGGCTGAGTCCGCGGAGACGCGCCTTCCCCGGGGGTCCTGCGTCCCCGCTGCGCGGTCCCCTCGCTCCGCTCCCCGCAGAGGCCATTTCCTCCCGACCCCGCGCTCACCCGCCCAGGTCTCGGTCAGGGCCAGGGCCCCGGAGAGCAACAGGAGGAAGGTTGGGGGCATCACAACGGGCATCCTGACGATCTGGGGAGACTCTGAGCCCCGGCTGCTCAGTCATGACTTTATAACCCGGAACCGCGGAGACGCTGATTGGCTTTTCTAGAAACGGGACACCCAATGGGAGTGAGAACTGGGGCCGCGTCATGAGTCTCCAGGCAGGAGAAGCTGACAGGTTGTGAGGGGAGAAGTGAATCTCAGGCAGACGGCGACTCCCCAACACTGAGCTTCCCCGCCCAGACTCCGCCCTCGAACCTGAGACCCTGAGAGCCACGTTCGGGGACCTGGGACTTTCCCCTGATCCCTCTCCTCCTGCTGCGAGAGCTCTTTGTCACGCAGTCTCCCTGAGTCCTGCCCCGGGGGCTGTTTGAGTCAGCGGTTCTCAAGCACTTTAGTTTCAGGATATCCACACAGTGTTCATATTAGCGAGGGCCCCCAGGGTAATTTGTTTATGTTGGTTGTATCTATCAATATTTACCATACTAGGAATAAAAGTTTTAAAATATTTTAATTAATTTATTTAGAATAATATTTATAACCCACTGCAAGTTAAAAGAAATAATGTTTTTCTGAAAAATAACAATTTCCCAGAATAAGGTAGGAGAAGAGTGGGTCTTTTTACACTTCATGTTTTTGCAAGTCTCTTTCTTGTCTGGTATTAGAAGACCACTGGCTCTTCACATTTGCTCTGCATTTAATCTGTTGTTTTGGTTGACGTATATGAAAAAAATACCGCCTCAGACAGATATGTAGGAGTAGTATTTTTAATAACCTTTCCAGATAATTGCGGATATTAAACTTTGATACTAAAATGAAACTACACAAGTGGCGGTTTCTCACAGGTTATTTGCAAGGTGGAACCTGAAACAGTATCATTGAATATTTCCTATTCTGTTACATTAAAATCCACAGGCCTATGTTACATATTGATTGGCTCTTGCACTAATGTATGATTTTTTAAAGTAATGCACTGTTTCACTAAGTTATGTGGATCTTCCTGTGCTGATGCATTTAACTACAAACTATGAAAATATCACATTTGTTAATGTGACCACAGATCTCAACAGGAAAGTCTGTCAGGACGGGGAAGCTGTCAAGCTTACATGGTGGACACAAGTTTTCCAAAATTCTCATTTTCTCTTGAGAGCTTCCTTTTGATCAAGGCAGTAAGTCCTGTCAGTTGTTACCTGTCGGTGGATTTTCTTGAAGGAAGAAGATCATGTTCGTTTTGAGACAGTGCATCCCAATTAACCACATCTAATAATCCTAGTTCCTGTCATTCATTCTTTCAAGTAAAACTGATGTTCCATGAAAAAGAGGCTAGCCCAGCTCACACAAATTATTCTCGTTGGGACATAGTACGTGGGAAAGTAGCAGAAAGGCTTTATGTGTACTTCCCTCATCATCATGTAAGATATTTTTAAAATGTGGATTTAAGGATAATGATTTGGTAAAGATAATAATTTTGAATGCTTTAGGACATTTTAAAGTGAAAGTGGTATTTTTTTCTGCAAGTAAGTGGTGGTGAAGATAACTACCATTGCAGTTTGGTACCACGGCCTCCATTCTTACTAATTTTTACCTCAGTGCAAATGTGAACATACTGAAAAGGCGAATGATGTCTAGTAATGGTATGAAAAGAGTTTTACCTCATGGATCCGTGAAAAGATCTCAGTGACTTCAAGGGTTCCACAGACCACACTTTGAGAATCGCTGTTCTGAATGAAGCGGGGAGAGTCTCCCAGCTGGTCCCCACCTTTTCCTCCTCTTGATTTCCCAGAATTCCTCTCCCTGAATTTGGAATCCCTGCTTCCCAAAACTTAACTTACAGTGTTGCCCCTGGTCTCCTCTAGAAGAGAACTCACTTGCTGGAAATTTGATGCCAGAGAATGTCCTCAGTCTGGAACGGGAGGTGAAGGGACAGGTTTTCTCTTTGGATCTGGCAACAGTTTGTGCCTGAGGCACCAGACCCACTGATGACCTATGTTGGTTTTGTTATACACCAGCTGGATATGTATTCTTGTCTCAGACAGAAATCTGACGTATCTCTAAGTGAAATAATATTGGCTCTTTCATTTTACACGGGTCTGATGCATCTGATTTGAGGCCCACAAAGTGTGACGAGCAGCATGTCCAATAGAACACCCTGTGATGAAGGAATTGTTCTGTGTCTGCACTGTCCAATATGGGAGCCAGTAGCTGTGTGTAGCTACTGAGCACTTGAAATGTGGCTACTGTGCTGAGCAGTTGAATTTTTCATTTTATTTACTTTTATTAAATAACCATATGTGGCTAGTAGCTACCATATTGGACAGTGCATATCTAGAATGTTCTTAGTTTTAAGTCTCCTCCAGAAAAGATACTGTGTGACTCATAGGTTGATATATATTAAAATTATCTTCATGTGGGGATCATGGGTTTGTCTATGTGGGTCTTAGACATATCCTTAAAATATAACGTGCCCAAGAGGTTTAATTAATATGTATTTTCACAACTAGAGTGTACAGACATTAACCAATACATGATTTATCACCTTAAGGTCATAGGCATTCATAAATGCCCATCACTGGAGCTAGTCCTTGTGTGTGTTACACTGGGACTCTTGGTGGTGTTATCTAACCTGGAAAACATAAGCAGAGAGGTTAAGTCTTCACTGAGCCCAAGAGAAAGCATTTATTGGACACAACGTACATCAAATACTTTGAGGCCCTGCACCTGCTTGTAAAATTACAGAGAGAAGATGTCAGCCTGAGGATTCCACCGCCTGAGAATGCTTCACCTACTGCTCCTTCCCATACTGCCCCCATAATTCCAACAATTTCCTCTGTTTCCCTTCACCCTTGCACCTCTCTCCTAGAGGAAAATATCCATGAAATATTTACAGTTGTGGAATGAAGAATTCTGTAAGCATAACCCAAAGTTGAAAAACCATAAAGAAAAACATAAAACTTGTCTGTGTCAACCGCATACTCACAATGATACAAACGCTTGCCCATGATCAAGCTCAAAGACACATAAACAATTTCGAGAGACAAAAGGGTAATGACATGCCTCAATGTTCTTCAGCCAAAGGCCACCAGGAGCACATCTGTGAGCCAACAGGTTGGATGTATTACTTGTTACCTTGTGGGAGAACACACACCATTGGGGACCACAGTGCCTCTTAGCATGAAGGTGTTAGAACACTCATAGGATTTGGGCTTTGGTCTGGTGATTTGGGGATGATCTATGGAAGCAGGGGCTCACTCTAGATTGCATGTTGTCAGGAAGTGGGGGCAATTCTGTGATTGGGCATCTCAATAAATCTTATCTATAGACAGGGCCGACTAGAGCAAGGATAAGGCTGTGACTGGAAAGAAGCAGCGGTCGCTCATATGAGCCAGCACGGGGAGACGTCTGGTATTTTGTGAGTTGCGCAGTGCCTTGTTTTAGTCTGTGCTGAGACAAAGTGATGTAGTGTTCTTGTTTTGTCTCACTTTGTCATGTTCTCAGTATGTGCTTGTCTGATGTTGATGTTCTGTGAGAAGACTTATGTCCAACAGAATAGCACACCAGGTGGTGAGCACCGGGCCAGCTTCTGACCACACTGAGGCCTAGCGGTAAGTGTCAGACCAGTTCCTGATGTTGGGGCTACTTTTCCTTCTTTCTAAATTCTGTATTTTAAGGTAACCTCTTCCCCCCCAAAAATAATTAAAGAATATTGAAAACAATGTGGGAAAAAGCAATGCAAATGTGAAACAAATATTGTAGTAATAAATAAATGGAAACAAAATGAGAATGTGGAATAAGAAATGAGAATAAATAATAAAAATCTATCAGCTTGCCAAAGAGGAAAGCAAGCGATGATAGTATTTACCAGAGGGCATGGAAAGTACACTGTGGTAAAGATTGATGGGATTGAAACCTGGTACAAAATGTCTACATGGTACTTTTGAAAAATGTCTCAACAACTTAAATTGACTTAAATTTTGATGCAGAAATTTCTCTTTAGGAATTTATGCTGAGGAATAATCACACATGTTCTCAAAAATATGTATTCAAGGACGTTTCTTGAATAGTGGTTTATAGAAGCAAAAGAATAGAATTGTCTCAATGCTATAATTTGTATAATGATGGTCACTATGAATAGTGGCACACATAATATGTCTCAGGCAATGATGCCATGATTTACATAGAGGGTCAAATTTAATCCTCAAAGCAAACCCATGAGGCTCCCAACATGTGATCCCTTTGTATGAACAGAGGGAGGGAGACTCAGAGAGGTTTAGGAGATGCTGGAGCCAAGGTTGAACCCAGAGAGTTTTCTCTCAGAGCTTTGTTGACTTGTCTTTCATTGATTCTCTGTCCACTGTTGGTGGCAGGATGACTCTGCACCCCATGCAAATAAACTGTTTCAATTTTCCAGAACGTTTTATGACAGGAGGCCACTAGATTCACGGCTCAGGAGGACCTCAAGCAGCGGTGTGAATTAATGGTCCAAACCACCGTAAAGTGCATCAACCAGCATGTATTTTGAGGCCTCCAGTGGATCAGGATCAGCTAGAGTCAGGAGATACATGAAGAGCAAAATAAGACCCTGGTGGTATGGGGCTTGCATTGTCATGAGAAGGTGGACATTTAGCAGAAATGACAAAGATAAATGAAATCACTACTGAGCTAAGAGCTATGAGGAAAAAATTTCATGTTATCATGAAAGCAGATAACCAGGAGACCTAACAGGTCCCCTACCACTATTATTGATAATGAATAGAAGATGTAAGAGCTATATGACATATGAAACAGGAACAGAGCTATATACAATTATTTACAATCATAGAGTAAGGAAGAGCACTTAAAATTAAAAATATAATCATAGAAATGAATAATTCAGTAGATGAACTAGAAGAATAAAGTCATACTCCCACTAAAAGGTTCAGATGGAGAAGTCAAGGCAAGCAGGAGAGAAGACCTATGAGAATATTAGTCTATCGATAGGATTCCAACATGTTAATAATATCAGTTTTGAAAGAATAGAGAGTAGGACATGATAAAAAATATTTCAGGAAAATTTCTTGGAGGTTACAGATAAAGTTTACATTTTGAATGGCCTAACCAAGTTCTTACTACAGTAGGTGAAAACAGACCGACACCATGACAATCACAATGAAATTTCAGAAAGAGGATAGAAAAGTAGAGACCTTGAAAACTTCAGGAGGCAACAAACACAGGGCTAGAGGCTAGAAGAATTTCAGCAATGCCTTCCAAATTCTGAGGAAGAAATATTGCAATGTGGATTTCTCTATGAGGTTAAGATGTGGGTAAGGGCCGGGGCAACCTAAAGACATTTCAGATGTTTAGGGTTTCAAGGTTTTCCTTTCCATGTTCCCTTCCTCAGGATATTACTGGGCAAAGTGGGGAACAATGATGGAGAAAACCAAAAAAGGGCAAAAATGGGATCCAGGCAACAGGGGAGCTAGAACAAAGAAGCAAAGGGCTCCCAGGATGAGGTGAAAGAGATCCGGGATGTCAGCCCTGCCCCAGGAGAGCAGGGAACCAGTCCACATGTGGCAGGACTGAGGGCTGTGGGACAGGTGTCTTCACAAAGATCAAGTTGGTAGAATACCTAATGTGCTCAAATATATTTGTGAACACTTAGTCTCTGGGGAGAGTAGTGGAATGATTTAATCATGAATACAACAGAAACTAAGCAAATGAAGGAACAAGATATTTACTAACTGCAAAGAACATGAAAAGTTGATTCAAGAAAGGGAAAGACATCATAGTTTCCTAAATGCTCAGTTGTGACTAATGTTTACTGGTCCTAATAATGCAGACACTGCACATTGAGCTAATCAGTTTTACAGTAATTATATTGGGAGGATGGGGGAGTGTGAAAGAAGAGTCAATTCACTAAAGAAGATGCATAAAACTGAATAAGAAAAAAGGAGTATTAGAAGTATTCTATTTAGAAGCAAAGAAGTAACAGAGAATCCGCTAAAAGAACTGAAACCAGTTGTCTCTGAGATTCAGGAAATGGGGGTGGGACATTTCTCTTCCTAACAAGCCTTGTGGAAGTATTGGACCTTTTAAACTATGTGCAAATGGATACTTGGTAAAAATAAAAAGACAACATGGTGGGTGAGAGAATGGACTGAGAAATTATCCTATGAGGAGCGTCACAAAAATAGAGCAGGTTGGAAGGTGACATGGGATTGAGTGGTAGATTTTTATGAGAGGATTTTGTTTTGATTTAGTTTATTTTTTTAAAAAATAGGACATATTATGGCATGTTTGTATCCAGGAATGAATGAGCCAGTAGCGAGCGGGAAGTTGATGATGCAGGGGAGGGAAGGACCTGATCCTGTGCCCCAGCTGAGAGGTGGCCTTAGGAGCAGGACCATCCATCATCACTGCTGTGAAGGCAGAGGATACAGGTACAGATGTGGGGTGTGAGGGGATGATGATGCAGTTCTCACCTAGTCCTTCTTTGAGTGAAAAAAGAAATAAACTCACCACTTTAGAGTCGGGAGTGGGGAGGGAGGGGGGGATTGAGGAGGGAGGAGAAAGTGAGAAACAGCCCCCTCAGGAGGAGTGAGAGTGAACTGCCTCAGGAAATGGCATCTGGAGAGAGCAGGGCTGGGGCCATTGAGCTCTGTGCTCATCAGCTTAGAGAGAGAGTTCTAGCCCTGGGGCAGCAGCAGGAGGATACATTAGACCAGGAGAAACTGCAACAGAGTATCTCCAAGGTGAGGATTGCAGTTACTTTTACTTTGTCATTTATAACTTTTAACATTTTATTATTTTTCTGCAGTGAATATGCAGTATAACATATATCGTACACTATACATATATCTCATAATCAGAATATAAAAGCTTTGTTTAAATTTTAAAAGGGAAGGTGGATGGGTAGGAAAGTCCAGAGCTCGGGGCTCAGAGCTGAAAGTGCTGGGCTCCATGTCTGGGCAATGAGCTCACAGAGCCTTTGCTCCATCTCTCAGGACGCTGTACTATGTGGAGGCCAAGCAGGATCTTTCCCTTATTTTCGGGTTGTGGTTGTTTATTGGTATCTCATCAGTCCTAATGCTTTTAAGAAGACGGTTTTTATAGTTTACATTTCATTTTTAGCTATTTTCAGGGGGAGGGTTGGTCCATACAATCTAGCCCACCTTTTTCAGAAATGGCAATTTTAAAGCCAAATAGTTGAGCGAAAAGTTGATTGGTCCTCGAGTAGAGGATCAGAATCTTAACCCATGATGTGAGGGTGATCTGTCAAGTGTTTTACAAGTGTGAGCGATTTTAATGCAATGTATTTTGAAAACATTGTTCATGCACATACAAGAGAATTCAAATGCAACTCATGAATATATACAAATATATGTCACATCATCTGTCCCCATCTCCTAGTCACCCAAGTCCTCTACCCAGAAACCATCACAGTTAGCAATTTCTCATTCCTATTCCCATTAAAATATATCTATGCATTAATGTGTACTGTCACGTCAGTAAATGGACTCAGGACAGACATGGGAGAGAATATTTGCAAATAATATATCTGACAAGGGACTTGTTTTAAATATATATAGAACACTTAAAACTCAACAATAAGAAGACAACTCAATTAAAAAATGAGCAAAAGTCTGAACCGACGCCTAATCCAAGAAGATACATGGATGGCTAATAAACATGAAAAGACAACATCATATGTCACCTGGAAATGCAAATGAAAACAACAGTGATAACCATTACACACCTATTAGCATATCCTAAATCCAAAAACTGGTGATGCCAAGTGCTGACGAGGATGTGGAACGACAGGAACCCTCGTTCATTGTGGGCAGGAACACAAAACAGCACAGCCATTATGGGAGATATTCTGCAGTTTCTTCTGATTAATAAGAATTGTAAGTTTTCACATATAGAGGTATATGGGGAAGTCATTCTGGTTTAAATGTGATTTGGCTGAAACTTATTTTTCCCAGAGCCATCTGACTTATGGCCCACCAAACACGCGTTGTCCATCTGTTTCCAACATTTTCCCAAAGCAAATAATGCACTCTTTAAAGAGGAGGATGTAATGTCTCCCTTTCTCTCATGCCGATACCAAAACTTCTTTGAAGATATGCTTTTCTTCCCAGAGGCCCAAGGTCAAGTTGACCTGTCATGTACCTGCTAAACTGCAGCCAAACACCTCCTTGTGACTTTGGGAAAAAAATTGTATTCCTGTCATGCTTGCTGTATGTAACTTTGTTCTGAAACGGGATGTAACTGTGCCGTAAACCATGCTTCCCTGGGTGCTTGCTTCCCTGCTGGAGATGGTGTTTTTGGGCTAGTCCTCAGCTCAGGAAGCACCACTCTATTTTTCTTGTCTATAGATTGGTTATAGATTATTTGCGTCGACACTTTAAAGCTACACATAGACTTACCATGCAGCCTACTGATCACTCTCCTAGGTTTTTATCCAACTCATTGGAAAACTTACATTTGTCCAAACACCTGCATGCAAATGTTTATAGCAGAACACCCTCTAAATGTGGGCTTCACACAGTGACTTCCTTCCCAAGACTACTGTGTGGAGAGGGACACAGAAAATAGGAGCTTCACAGGGAGAAAGCTGGGAAACACGACCTCAGCAAGGTGGGGAAGGTTAACATCATCAGTGGTCAATCGAGTGGGTATTATATACCCTTGATATGCTGTGTTGAGAATGGCAATTCACCCCTGTGGGCTTGTTCCCCAAATCCATAGCCTTGGTCGACCAAATGCAAATTGAGGGACAGTCTACAGTATAGATGAGCAGCACTCCTCAAAAATGTCAACATCATCAAAAAACAAGGAAAGTCTAGGGGCTGGCCCCGTGGCCGAGTGGTTGAGTTTGCGCGCTCCGCTGCAGGCGGCCTGGTGTTTCGTTTGTTCGAATCCTGGGCGTGAACATGGCACTGCTCATCAAACCACGCTGAGGCAGCGTCCCACATGCCACAACTAGAAGGACCCACACGAAGAATACACAACTATGTACCGGGGGGCTTTGGGGATAAAAAGGAAAAAAATAAAATCTTAAAAAAAAAAAATAAACAAGGAAAGTCTGAGAAACGGTTACAGCCAGAGGAGCCTGAAGGAGACGTGACTGGGACGTAATGTGGTAACTTGGATGGGATCCTGGAACAGAAAAAAGAAAACCTGATGAAATCCAAATAAAGTGTGGAGTTTAGTGATAATGTATCAATATTGCTTCATTAGCTGTGACAAATGTATGACAGTGATGTAGACGTTAACAACAGGGACAACTGAGTGTGGGACACACAGGAACTCTGTACTAACTTTGCAACTTTTCTGTAAACCTCCATTTATGTATTCTACAATAAAAGAGTTTATTTTTTAAAATAGCCCTTAGAAAAGGAATAGGGAGTGGAAGAAAAACATGATCTCTTTTTCAGTTTTCCAGAGTGTTGTTATCAAGGGGCTGGAGAGAGGGGTTGTGGGAGAAAAGATGGAAGCCTCAGATGCAGGGCAGGGCTCCAGAGCTCCCTCTCCTCCAATCCCTGTGGCACCCCCGAGCCTGAGCCCAGGGCTGCTCAGATGGCATCTTCATCCCCCATTGATGTCCAGCCTCCAGATCAGCCACCTCTGCCTGATCAGACCACAGCCCATCCTCTCCCCTGGCTGTGAGAATAGGAAAACAGGGTGGTGGCGCCCCCGTGTGGCCACAGGGCTGAGAACAGAAGACCAGAGGTCCCCTTTGGCCCCTTCCCTGGGGACCTCCTGAGGGTCTCCTTGGGCTCCCATAAGCAGGACAGGGCTGTGCACAAGAGGAGGAGCCCCCACTCCAGTGTAAGGTTCAGAGTCCAAATTGTTTCCCCAAATACATGCTGACCATAGACTTTTTCTCTCCATTGAATAACCATGGGCTTTGGCCTCAGGGACGAATGAGCAGATCTCCAGGCCATAAAAGCTGGTTCCCAGGTCCAGGGTGGACCCTGCAAACATTCTGGGTGCCCACAGTCTCCTGGATGAGCCCTTGAACCCCAGAGTCCCTGTCACTTCTTCCTGCGGCTGCTTCCAGGGATGAAGTCTCCTCCTCCAGGGGATCAATCCTAGATTCTCCATCCTGAGGATGGTGTGGACGATGGGGAGGAAGAGGAAGAGATCCCCAGGGTAATGGTCTAGGAAGATGGGGAGGCTCCTGAAGTGAGCAAAGGGAGGGACATTAGGAGGATGGAGGCCAACAGGAGTAGACAGGGAGGAACCAGAGAGGAAAGGGGCAGGGGAATAGGTCACCTTAGTGGACACCTGTGTAGGGGGGACTGGGTTCTGTGTGGGGAGAGGCACAGGGGCCCTGGGGTCTCTATTTTCTGCTGCTGGTAATTGCACAGGTGTTGTAACTGGGCTCTATAATTGACCCTATAATTAGTGGGTAAGCTATACTTCGGTTTGGCATTTTTCCATACTTATGGTGTGATATAACTCAAACACACTTGGCAAGAAGGGCAGAGAAGAGGAGGGGGGAGGTGATTAAGGGGCTTCCTCTCTTCCAGAGCAAGACCCTCCCCTCAACCGCTGACTACCTTATGCTGGGGTCACTGAGAGAATGAAGGAACTGAGAGGAGGGAAGAGCAAGGCCTGTGACTCCCTGAAGGAAACAGCCCTGGCCCTGATTCCTGGATTTCCAGTGTCCCGCTCCCTGCACGATGACTTCACAACCGTGTCTGAGTCCATCGTTGTTTCACAGCCCTCGGCTACCTGTACACCTTCTCTTTATCTGCTAAGATAGGAGGAACTGCTGCTCCATAGAGAATGCCCCGAGGCCAGGGATGGGGAGCTGTCCAGCTGCTGGCGGCCATGGAGACTGTGTTCTGCAGGGCGGAGGGCAGGACATGGGGTGGAGTCTGGAGACTACAGTGGACTAGAAGGAGAGCAATGATGAGTTGGGGCCCAGGCTTCTATCTAACATCTCCCTTGGAACCCGAGTGGTTTCCTCCCCATTCTCCAGGCCTCAAGGACCACGGATCTGAATACCGTCCCCAAGGACACCAAGGGTGAGTTCTTGCCCAGGCGTTAAAACCCCCACCCTTTAGAGCCTGGAGTGTGCCCCGCCTCTACACCTCAGCCCCTAGAGACCAGGACCCTGGCACCCTGCCTCTTCTTCCCCTTTGTGGACCTAAGTAGACACTGACCTGTTATTTTGATCCCTCAGTCCTTGCTGCCTGCCACCTCCAACCCCTGACATCGAAGGTCTTGCAGTCCTGGACCCAAATCTAATTTCTAGGCCTGCCGAATGACCTAGAGCCTGGGGGTCACAGGTCAGGAGAGGGCTCCCCGGGGACCCACAGGCTGCAGCTGAGCCACGCCTTCCAGCTGCACAGAATCAGCTGATTCTGGAGATGAGACTGGGCCCTGGAGGACTTCTCCACCTAAGAATCCTGCTAGCTATCCAGGGTGCCCTCGGAGTGCAGGGGTCTGCGGAGGCAGCTGGAGTCTGACTTAGTCCTTGGCCGTGTGCTTTGGTTGCATGCGAAGTGTGACGGGGCTCTGTGTGGCCTTCTGCCTGCTTGACTCTGGCCTGGGATGAGCCAGTGAGCAGCTCCTCCCCCTCCCAACTGAAAGAGCCGCCCCCTCCCCCAACCAGTTCCCAGGGAATCGCTCACCTCTCCTGTGTCAGACTCACCTTTGAGGAGATCTGGTCCCTATGCTTCTTCATTCATGAACACATACTTACTGAGCATCTTCTCTGTGCCAGGCACTATTCTAGGTCCTTTGGGATGTATCAAACCAACTCAGGCAAAACCCTGCCCTCATGGAGCTTACGTGCTGAAAAGAACAGTAGGGAAGATGAGGGAGCTGGTTGTAATGTTAAATATTATCCTCAGGGGAGGCTTTCCTGGGAGGTGACATTTGAGCTGAGTCCTGAAGGAGGTGAGGGAGTGAGCCCTGTGGTTACAGGGAGGAAGAGTGTTCTAGGTCACCCTCTGCACAGGCCTGGGACTCTACTGGGGAAGCACTGAGGCTCCAGCAGGAATGGGAGTGGGCAGACTGCAGGCAGGACTTCCTGTAGAGGAATTGTGGGGATCTGGATTTGTAAATATCTCATGACCTGCTCCCCCTTTGTGAGATTCATGAAATCCTGGAGATTGAAGGAGGATGAAGGGCCTGTGAGTGGAGTAAAGCTGGGAGAGGAGGGAGGAATCTGAGGTGGGGTCCTACCCCCAACTCTGTCTCTGTGCTCACTCTCTCCTGCATCGAGTTTGAGGGGTAAGTGATTTTGATGTGGTCAGCAAATCCTAGGATAGCTGGATCTGGAGTAAAGTCACTCTTGGCAGGACATAAAATTAGAGAATATTCAACTCCTGGAGGCTCAGAACAATTTCAAGAAAGGTAAGGTTGAGAAAAAGAATGTAAAATAGCTCATCAATAATCTTTAATTGGTTATGTGCATAAATTATGTTGTGATTGCTGTAGGTTACACCAAATATTAAAATTATCTTCAACCATTACTTTTTTACATGTGCCTACCAAAAATTTTAAATTACATCTGTGGCTCAGATATGTGGTTCAAATGATTTTCTATTGGTTAGCACTGTTTTAGAAGTTTAATAATTTGAGATGTTGTGTTTAGGTCTGTGCTCCATTTCCAGTTAGTTCTTGTGTACGGTGTTCATTCTTTTCTGTGTGTCACTTTGCTCCAGCATCGTTTGTGGAAAAGACCACCCTTTCCCCGTTGAATTACCTTTCCTGCTGTTCCTGAGCACGTATGCGTGGTTCCACTTCACTCTTAGTTCTACTCCATTGATCCAGACCGTCCTCATGCCAGCATCACTTCACTTTGATTACTGGAGCCTGTAGTCAGCCTTGAAATCAAGTCGTGTGCATCCTCCAAGTTACTTCTTCTTTTCAAAAAGTTATTTTGACTATTCAAAGTCCTTTGTATTTGCATATAAATTATATAACCAGCTCGACATTTCTTTTACACAATGTGCTAGAATTTTAATTGGCATTTAGAATTTGTGATTGAGTTGCATTTAATCTATTGATCAATTTGGGGAGAACTGATGCGTTAACTAGAAGGAGTATTCCAATCCTTGAATATGGTATTTCTCTCCATATATTTCATTTTTATTTACTTTCCCTCACTGGTGCTATGTAGATTTCAGTGTACAAATCTTGCACACTTTCTTTAAATTGATACCTAAATATTTTGTTTGATTCTATTATAAATGGAATTTAAAATTTTTCATTTTCCTAATTTTGCATTGCTGGTACATAGAATACAATTGTCCTTATACACTGCAATCTTGCTAAATTCACCTATTAGTCCTAGAAGCTTTCTTTGCCTGAGGAATTTCTATGGACACAATCATGTCAGCTGCATATTAAGACTTTACTTCTGTTTACAACATGTATCCCTTTTATTTCTTTTTATTGCCTTACTGCTCTGGCTAGGATCTCTAGTACAGTGTGTAATAGAAATGAAGAAAACCAACATCTTTGCCTTGTTCAATATCTTGAGTAGAAAGTAGTCAGTTTCACCATAAAGTTTGATGTCAGCTGTAGGTTTTTCATTGATGCCATTGATCAAATCAAAGAAGTGGCCTTTTATTCCTAGTTTGCTGAGAGATTTTATCATGAATAGGTACCGTCTGCTTTAAATGCTTTTTTTTTTTTTTGCATGGAGAGGATCCTATGGTTATTGTTCTTTATTCTATTAATATGATACATTAGATTGATGGCTACATATTCCTCCAAACTTGCATCCTAAGATAAAACTTACTTGGTCAGGGGCTGGTCCAGTGGCAATTTGGTTAAGTTTGTGCTCTCCACTTCAGTGGCCTGAGGTTTGCCAGTTTGGATCCTGGGAACAGACCTATGCACTGCTTGTCAAGCCATGCTGTGTCAGGTGTCCCGCAAATAAAGTAGAGGAAGATGGGCACAGATGTTAGCTCAGGGCCAGTCTTCCTAAAAAAAAAAACACAAAAAACTTACTTGTTCATAATGTGTTGGATTCAATTTGCTGATATTTCCTTTAGGATTCATGAGAGACTTTGGTCTGAAGTTTTGGTATCTTTGTCTGGTTTTAGTATTAGCATAATATTAATCTCATAAAATGATTTGGAAAGTGTTTCTCTCTCCCTTATTTTCTCCAAGATTTTGTTTGGGACTGGTGTTGATACTTAAATGTTTGATGAAATTCACCAGGGAAGTCATCTGAGCCTGGAGTTTTCTTTGTGGAGTATTTTTAAATTATGAATTTAATTTCTTTATTCATACCAATTGTTTAGCTTTCCTAATGCAGTGTGGTAATCTGTGCCTTTAAAGGAATTTGTCCGTTTAATATTAGTTATCAAATCTATTTGCTTAAGTTGTTTAGAATAGTCTCTTATTGTCCATTTCATGTTCTAAATTTCCCTCTAAACACTGCTATTCCTGCATCCTACAAATGTTTTTTCTGAGGAAGATTGGCCCTGAGCTGACATCTGTTGCCAATCTTCCTCTTTTGTTTTCTCCCCAAGGGCCCCCAGTACATAGTTGTATATCCTAGTTGTAGGTTCTTCTGGTTCCTTCATGTGGGATGTCACTTCAGCCTGGCTTGACAAGTGGTGCTAGGTCTGCGCCCAGGATCCGAACTGGGGAACCCCTGGCTGCCAAAGGGGAGTGCATGAACCTAACCACTAGGCCACTGGGCCAGCACCCTATCCTAATGTAAATGAAAATTACATTTTGATTCGATTAAAAATAAATCTAATTTCTCTTGTGATTTCTTCTTTAACGCATGGTAACCCATGACTTTGAAATCTGTTTATTAATTTCCAAATATTTGGGGATTTTCTGCATATCTTTATGTCATGGTTTTCTAATTTAATGTCATTGTGGTCAGAGAATATACACTATAATTTCAATCCCTTTAAATTTATTGAGACTTATTTAAGGGCCAGAATATGTTCTATTTTTATGAATGTTCCATGCACACTTGGAAAAAATGTCTATTCTATTCTTGCTGAATGTGATACTCCATGCATGTTATTTAGCTCAAGTTGACTCACAATATGTTTAAGTCTTCTTTATTCTTGTTTTTTGTTAGTTGTTCTATTAATGAGATAGGAATATTGATCTGTAAATATAATTGTTAATTTGTCTACCACTTTTTGCTTCATCTGCTGTGGAGCTCTGTAGTTAGGTATGCATACATTTATCACTTCTGTCCTCTTGTGATCCTGACCTATTATTGTAAAAAGTCCTTCTTTGTCTCTAGAGATACTCATTATGTTAAAGTCTGTTTCACTTCATAGTAATACAGACATTACAGTTATCTTATTCTTTCTATTTACATGGCATATTCATTCACCCTTTAACTTTTAACCTATTTTTGGCTTTGTATTTAAAGTTTTTCTATGATATAGAGCATATAGTCTGTCTTTATATTTATCCAGTGTGATAATCTCAACATTTTGATTGGAGTTTTAGTCAATTTATATTTAATATTATTATTAATATGGTAGAATTTGGGTCTATCATTTTGCTATTTGTTTTTGATTTTTCTCATTTCTTATTCGTTTCTGTGCCTCCTTTTCTACCTTTCTTTGTTTCAAGCAAATACTTTTTGTTTATGATTTTATCTCTTCTAGTGACTTTTTAGCTATATTTTTTCCATTAATTTTTTACTGTTTTTGTAAGACTCGAATCCTGCATTTTTAACTTTTCACCATCTGCTTAAGGTAACATTGAACTACGGCCAGTAAAATATAGGAGCGGTTGCTGGTTATTCCTTTCTGTATATCTGAGTTATCATTTAGTGTCATTTCCCTTGAGCACAGCAGACTTCCTTTAAAAGTACTTTATTGCAGGACTGCTAGCCATGAGTTCTCTCAGTTTTTGTTTATCCAAAACTTTCTTTACTTTCCCTTATTTCTCCACAATTTAAAAAATCTCTTAAGTTCTTTACATAAAATAAAATTAAACAACTTTACATGAACAGTTGGCTGAATATCAGTAATTGTTTACACTCGCAGAACTACTACCACAGCCCACATATAGAACCGTCCCCTCATCCTAAAAAGCTTCCTCACGCCCCTTTGTATTTGATCTTCTCTCCCTCCTCCCAGCCCTAGGCGACTGCTGATCTCCTTTCTGTCTGTAATTGTGAAATTTCTCATTCCCTTAGATTTTGTCTTTATGTAGTATTTCTCTTTATCTCTGGCAATGCATTCTATTTTGAAATCTCTTTTATTTCTGATATTAATACTGCCACTTCAGCCTCCTTACGGTTACTATTTATACAATGCATGTTTTTCTATCAATTTATTATCAACCTGTGTCTTTATATCGAAAGAGCCTTGCTTGTAAGCAGCATATAGTTGGGTGTTGTTTCTTAACCTATTCTGACAAGTTCTGCCTTTTCATTGGAGTGGTGATCCATGAAGTTCATGTGGTAGTTGTTGATGTGAGAGATACTACATCTATCGTGATATTTTCTGGTTTTGGTTCTTTCATGCCTCCTTTACTGTCTTATGACTTCTCATCAGAAAACAGAGAGGCAGAAGAAAGTGGAACAACTTTAATGACATGAAAGAAAAGACTGTCCATCCAGAATTGTATATTCAGCAAAAATGTCCTTCAAGAGTGAAGGCAAAATAAAGATATTTTTAGATAAAAAAAATTAAGAATTTGTCTTTAACAGATCAGCACTATAAGAAATGGCAAAGGAAGTTCTTCAGACTGAAGGCAAATGATTCCTGATGGAAACTCAGACTCAGAAAATATGAAGTGCATCAGAAATATTTGGGTAAATGCAAAAGGCCATTTCTCTTTTTTTCTTTGACCCTTTTTTGGTTCCTTTTACACATATAAATGTTTGAAACTAAAATTATAACTTTTTCTTGTGGGGATTGTAACCTACATAGATGTATTATATGTATCACCTATAACAAAAAGATGGACATGGGATACAGGCCTAAATGGTCTCAAGGCTTCTAAATTTATGTGAAATAGTACATTAGTGATTGGAAGTAGAGTGTCTAAAGTTAAGGATGTATAGTGTAATCCCTAAGACAACTAGTATAAAAATAAAAATAATACCCCCAAAAAAACCTAATTGGAAAATTAAAATGGAATTCTAAAAACAATATGAATAATTCAAAAAATCACCTTTATTTTGAAGGATAGTTTCAGTGGATATAGAATTGTCTTTGGAACCTTTTTTCTATCAGGACTTTGAATATATTGCTCTAATTTCTTCTGGTGTCCTTTATGTCTAATGAGAAGTCAGTCACTCACTGCGATATTTTTCCCCTGTTCATTACTCATCTATTTGTTTGTAACAAATTATTCCAAAACTTAGCAGCTTAAAACAGTGAAGATTTATTACCTCACATGTTTCTGGTGGGTGAGAGAAGAAGGAGTGGCTTAGCTTGGGGGTTTAGCTCTGGGTGTCTCATAAGTTTGCAATCAAGATGTTGGCCAGAACTGACAAACATGATTACCATGGAAGGATCCACTTCAAGTCTTATTCATGTGGTTGTTGACAGAAGCCTCAAGTCCTTGCCATGTGAATATCTCCTCAGCTGAGTGTCTACACAACATGGCAGGTGACTTACCTCAGAATAGCGACCCAAGAGACGGTAGACCCAATAGGAAATCACAGTGCTATTTAAGACCCAGTCTCTGAAGTTGCAGGCCATCACTTCTATTCTTTTCTATTCAGTAGGATTGAAGCAAGAAATCCAGCTCACACTCATGGGGATTTCTATTTTCTATTCAGTAGGATTGAGCCAAGAAATCCAGCTCACACTCATGGGGAAGGAAATTAGTCACTATCTCTTGTGTATTAAAGAGTTTGCGGACATTTTGAAAACCACCACAGTCCATCTTCTGGCTGGAATGTAATTATTTACATTCCTCTATCAAAGAAATAAAAATTATCTGACACTTATTAAGAACAGTAAGGAAAACTTTATTCAAGGGACCACGGCAGTAGGGGTTTTGCAGTAGGGGAGAGAGACTGTGCTCAACTACAAATACAATGAGGAAAAATGGGGATTGATGACCAAGGAGGAGGGCGTTAGTTGATAGAAGATTCCTAAGTGGATAGGGTAATTCTTGCTAAACTGACCTAACAGTATTCGTGCTGAAGGTAGGCCAGAGTGATCTTATATCACCTGGGGCCTAGTGGGGGCTGAGGAATTTGACCAGATATCTAGGGTGAGGGATTCTCACTAAACTGACTTGACAGGATTTCTGCTAAAACTGGATGAAGCAAAGATGGATATCGAAGCCCACAAGTCAAAACCTAGTTGAAAAGAGGGCTCAGAGGAGACTAACTAATGTTTGGTCAAAGAGGGAATCTTTGTCACTTTCTACGTGCAAAATAAAATGCTTCCCACCCAAGGACCCCAAAATCTCATCCCATTGCAGAATCAGTGAAAAGTCCAGAATCTCCATCTAAATTAGATCCAGGTGCAGATAAGGCTCATTGAGTGTATTTCTGTAAGTGAAGCTCTTCACATAGAGTTCCTCATGGACTGAAGACCTGTGACTAAAGAGACAGGTTACCTACTCCCTCCCACAACGGACCTAATATGCAGCTATGGGACAGATAAAGGTATAAGCACTATAGACATTTAAAGATGGATGAAATGGGAGGCAGAAAGGAGTCACTTGTCCATAGAAATTTTCATATCCAGTCAGGCAAATGTCAGAGGTTCCTTGATTAGGACCTGGCTTCTTCCAAGCAAATGATCTGAGAGAGGGAGAAAGAGAGGAAGAGAGGAGGAGAGAACAGAAAACCACAGTCTCTTTTATGACCTAACCTCTGAAGTCACTTCCTCTTTATTGTGTTCTTCAGAAGTGAGTCACTGAATCGAGTCCACACTCATAGGAAGAGGAAGTAGTTCTACCTTTTGAAGGAAGGAATATTAAAGAATTTGTAAACATTTTAAAACCACCATATCCTGTGTGTAAAGTGCATTATCTCTTGATGCTTTCAACATTTTCTTTTCTTTGGTTTCATCAGTGTGACTTTGGTGAGCCTTCTCGTGGCCTTCTTTGTTGTTCTCTCCTTTGGTGTATGTTGAGCTTCTTGGATCTACATGCTAAAGTTTTACACTGAATTTGGAGAAGTTCCAAACATGATTTCTTCAAATCTTCTTTGTGCTCTTTTTTCTCCTTCTTCTAATTTCTGAGCTCTAACTGAAGGTCTGTTTGCCCTTTTTTCTTCCCGCATGGGATTCACTGATAGAACTGCTCATCTGTTGCACTGTGGCAGATCCAAAGGAGCGCTGCAGCCATCCACTGTTGGATGGTAAACTGGTGACAGCCCAAAACACTGGAGACTGTGCACTTGAGGTGACTATTGATTGGCCATAAAGCACACAAAGCGACAGTGATTGAAGCATGTAGATCATGGGCCTTTAGTAATGGACCTCCTGGGTGGTTAAGTCACTGGGCATTAGCAAATGTCATTTGACACTTCCTGAAATCTAGTTTACCATCTAGGATTTTCCTCCAGGATCAGTTTGGTCTCTGGGGTTGTGAGAGCCCAGGACTGTCCCCTAGTAACTCTCACAGCCCAGATACCCTCCTTCTGGCAGAGGGAGATCCATCTCTTTTTCCTCCCTGACTCTCAGGCCACCACAAGGATGCAAACTCCCTAGAATGGCAGTTCCACCATCCAGCAGTGGGCACAGAGGAGTAGCCCTTTGAACCAGAACATAGGGGTTGGTGTTCAGTCTCTTGGAATGAGCAGACAGTCTTAGTGGAGAGCCTCTCATAGTCACGTATTTCTCATCCTCAGAAACACAGAGCTTTGGGTGAGCAGTGTCCCACTGCAGGACCTCTTCCAGTCTAGAGAGAGAGACTGAGGGTCAGAGCTCCATGCAACGAAAATAGGAGGATCATAACCTACTCCTGGCTAGACTCGGAGCAAATCACTTCAGCAATCTGTTCCTCAGTTTCCTCCTCCACAAGATGGGAGCAGTCAACATTATTATTATTGAATACTGTTAAAACAACTTAGATTACATAGGATCTTGCAATGTACAAAGAAGATATTTAAGGCTCATGACAACTATGAGAGTCAAACAGGGAAAGTGTTATTTCTCCTTGACAGGGGAGAAGTGAGTCTCAGAAGGTGAGGTTGTTTTGCGTTCTGTCACTTGGCTACCTCAGATAGAAGAGCAGCTCTGATATGACCACTGGGGAGGCTGACCTTACTTTTCCTGTTTCCTGCATTGTCTACTGAGGAAAGGGGACTTTCTATGTATGTCTATCCATTAATTTCCTTCCATTAGTCATTATCTGTAGCTGCTGTCACAGAACCATTTCAGAGTGAAGTGGATGCCTCAGCCTGTGGTTCACAAAAATCCTAGGTGTCCTTTGGTCTCTGTTGGGTTGATGGCCATTGCCCCTAAAAGAAATAGAAAATCACCATTTCTTTTAAAAATCTTAAGTCTAAGTTGTTATTTCCTCCACCAGAGAATCTCAAACTTTTCCCACACACTATTTTTTTTGGCGGGGGAAGATTAGGCCTGAGCTAACTATTGCTAATCCTTCTCTTTTTGCTGCGGGAGACTGGCCCTGAGCTAACATCCGTGCCCATCTTCCTCTACTTGATATATGTGATGCCTACCACAGCATGGCTTTACCAAGCGGTGCCATGTCTGTACCTGGGATCCGAACCGGCCAACCCTAGGCCACCAAAACTGAACATGCAAACTTGACCGCTGCGCCACCGGGCCAGCCCTGCACACACTATTTTAAACACAGGTGCTCCCCAACACAGACTTTTGAGAGTCTTTCATGATTTCATTCACAAATATGTATTGATCTTGTACAGAAGTCCCCACGGCTGAAGTAGTGCTGTCTGCATTGATTATGAACCCTAAATAGGTCTCCTAGCCGTGTGCACACAGGTTTTACTCTGACAGCTTATCCAGCGTATGTGCTTATGTTCACGAGGTGAACTGACTTCCTGCAATTCATCCCAACTGCTATAATAATAATTTATCTATTATCTGACTTGTGATACCAGTTCTCCCCAAAATTGACATGCTTTTGACATCTAACCTTGATTCCTCATTTTCCCTCTATGTTAATAACATTTTTGTGAGGCAGCTTGAACTTTTTGGAGAGAAAACAAGCCTTCTGCTGCTTGGCTGCCACCTCTTGGAATGTTGTTGTCATCCACAGCTTAAAGCTTTATGATCAAATATCTAACTTACATTCAACCCAGGGCCCAGAACAGACCCACCTGGGACAGACTTGTAGCTGCTGGTAGCCTGAACCTTTGTCCAGGACGGTCCTCCCTAGACAGGTGGCTCCACAGCTTCCAGCAGGAGGGGCAGAGGGGACCCAGGCTTGGCTGCAGGTTCCCTCGCAAACCTGCTTTTCCTTTAGCTTGTTCAATAAGACAATGAGTCCCCATTTTGACAAGCTTGAGTTAGATTTTGCCAGCTCAGCCAAAAAATACCTGATGGTTACATCAAGGTTACATTTTTACTAGGAATAAAATAGTATTTTTATTTGCCCAAATAGCATGGTCCACCTCAAGTAAAAGCTCTATCTATTTAGCACTTTTTTGCTTTTTTCAGTTTGTGTCTAATTATGCTTCCTTCACATCCAGAAATCTCAAGAGGATTTTGGAGGGCATGTGAACTCTTAGAGCAACACTAAGGTTTCTATACTGCAAGCAGAGGAAGTGTGATGCCTTCTGTTGCCTGAGAATTTTAGAAGTGAAGTAGCATGCGGACAGAAGTAACTTTTACCAATATACTCCAGGATTGAAAGGAAGGTCTCGTTTCATTCAGAATTGTGTTTAGAATACAGTAGTTTATTTTTCTGTAGTAGTGCTAAAGCCAATAATAGAGCAAACCACCACAATTTTGTCCCAAGTTTAGACTAGGCAGTGAAAGGGTTTACCTACCTGTAAGACCTGGCGTCTTCCTCCCTCTGCAGCACTAATGGGGTTTGTGTCCTATGAGATCTTTGCAAACCGCACAGAGGAATTGCTGGTTCCCCTGGCAATAGAAAGGCCCCTTCCTTGTTCTGCTCACAGAACCAAACTTGTGCTGGATTCTCACTCCTGGGCTCCAGTGTTCAGAGGATGGAGATCAAACTGGCCAGAGTCCTGTTGGGCCTGATGTCCCCCTCTTGAAATTGCTTTTTGCGGAGTGGACATCACATGGGTACCTTGGTGAATCTGAGAGTGACACTGCAGTCAGTGATGCAGGCCTGGCAGAAGCTGCAGCCACAGAAGATGCTCGCAGGTCCTTCGTGTGCTCCAGGCAGACAATACAGGTATCTCTTTCAGGAGGTTCCCAAGAGTGGACCCAGTCTCCATGACTGCTGTCCAAGGTGTGCTCAGCAATTGCTCCTTAAATAACTTTGTGACTGAAGGAGGACGTGGTTAGGAATGTGCAAAGGATTTGAGATGAGAAGAGGAGTTGTTTAGGATGGAGAGGAATAACACGTGCCACTACTGCTAGGCCCCTGCAACAGCCTCCTAACTGGGCCCCGCAGATACATTCTCACTCTCTCAGATCTCTTCTCCACGCTGCGCCAGAGTGGCCTTTCTCAAAATAGACTCCCATCTTCACTATTCTGTTTACCGGGCCAGCCAAGGAGGGCTTACCGGGCCTGGCCTCTATCATCAGCCTCCCCTCTCTCTCCCACCTTGTTTCCCTTCAGCCATGAGAGCAAACATGAGTTGAACATCAAATATGTTCCAGGCACTGTTTTAAGCTCTTCACATGTATCAACTCAATTAATCGTCACCACATCCCTAAAACATCACCCTTTTCACAGGTGAGGACTGCAGTGCACCGATGGTAAGAAACTTGCCCAGGTCACAGAGCTAAGTGGGTTGTGAAGGAAATACTAGAATCTAGGTGGTCCACGTTGAGGTCTATACTTCTCAGCACCACCCTGCAGGTGCCTCCAGCTTCCCTGGACTTGATTAGTCCTGTGAACCCGCCACACTGTCCAGGACTTCTCCCCAGTTGTTTTCCTTTATATAAACCACAGCTCCCCTGTCAACTCCTGTTCTTCTTCAGGCTCAGTTCAAATGTCACCTCCTCAGGGAGGACGTTCTGAGCTACTCCCAGTCTGGAGTGGGCATCCTTGTTCTATATTCCAAATGCCTAACTTTCCAGCTCAAGTATTTAGTATATAAACCTACAGAGCACATTTGACTTGCTCATTAATTCATCCCAAGTGCCTGGCAGATATCAAGCCCAAAATCAATATAATCTGAGTTGATAATTTAATACAATTCCCCAAAAAGTAGTTCGAGAGGACTTCTTGTTTCTAGCCATGGTGGGCTAGGACATTTGGACCAATCTTCCTACTGAAAACAGCCATTTATTTTGATGCAATTTACCTTGCTTATGACTACAGAGCCTTCAGATACTTCAAAGGCTGTTATGTGAAGAAGTATATTTATTCTGTTTGATTGTAGAGATCGGAAATTGGTCCTTCTGTAGAAGCCTCAGAGAGACAGAATTGTGCTCAGATGAAGAACTTTTGTTTGTGTGTGTGTGTGTGTGTTTTTTTTTTTTTAACTAAGGCTTAACCATAGAAGGGGCTGCCTTGGTAAGCTGTGAGTTCTCTATCACTAAAGGGATTCAGCCACTCACTCTTAGTGTTGTATAGAGAATTTTGACAATGTTTAAGCATCAACCTCCTGATCTCTGAGGCCCCTTCCTCACTCAAGTTGCCATCGTAGATCAAGCACCAGGCCAAGTGTCAGAGGACTTGGGTTCCACTAGCTGTGTGACCTTGGGCTGAGCACTTCTGAGTCTCATTCCTTTGTTAGTTAAGCCGGGATAATGATACCAGCCAATTTACAGAGTTGTGAATGGATTATGTTGGATAATACATTTAAATTCCTGTGTTGTTTTGTTTTTGTTTTTGGCTTTGATTGTGTTTTGCTTCTTTCTTTGCATTATAAAAGCCCAGGGCAACTCTGTCTCCTTCTCCCAATATTTTCTCACTGCACAACATCGTTATAGCAACGACAAAAGAACTTTTAAAATGAAAAGAAAAACCTCACCTGCAATCCCACCACCTCATACGATGTACTTATTTCTCTGTCCTCTTCCAGTGTAATCAAGGTCAACTTTGGGTCCCAGCACAGGAAACCATATCAGTTAACAGTGTATGAAGGCCCCACAGTCTCCTGAGCCTTCTGCCACCCCCAGGAACTTCATGTGATATAACAAGAAAAGAGTCCATTGCTTTGGATGGTTGGAGTGAACACTGAAATGAAAAGTGTATTTGGGTAGGAAAAAATGAATGGAAATCATTTTGTCTTCTTCTCAAGCCCACTGAGCAATATGAATTGTTCCCTCCCCTCTGCTGTTCTCCTCTCTCCTCAGGTGTGACGTGTAGATATGTGACTGAGACCCAAGTCAATCCTGTCTGCCTTTTCCCCCTCCAAAACTCAATGCCAAGAGAATTCCTCCTGAACACAACACATGGTGAAAAAGGAAGGGTGGAAAAACCTGGGCTTACCTGAGATCTTCTACCTGCTGCAACACAGAGTGTTTAACCTGGGAGAGATGGGAGAACCCCAAAGAAGAAAAAAGAAACGATAATTTTTTTTTAATTAATGTTATGATAGATTACAACCTTGTGAGATTTCAGTTGTACATTTTTGTTAGTCATGTTGTGGGTACACCACTTCCCCCTTTGTGCCCCCCCCCCACCCCCCCCTTTTCCCTGGTAACCACCGATCTGATCTCCTTATCAATATACTAACTTCCACCTATGAGTGGAGTCATATAGAGTTCGTCTTTCTCTGACTGGCTTATTTCGCTTAACATAATACCCTCGAGGTCCATCCACGTTGTTGTGAATGGGCCAATTTTGTCTTTTTTTATGGCTGAGTAGTATTCCATTGTGTATATATACCACATCTTCTTTATCCAATCATCAGTTTCTGGGCATGTAGGCTGGTTCCACGTCTTGGCTATTGTAAATAATGCTGCGATGAACATAGGGGTGCAATGGACTCTTGAGATTTCTGATTTCAGGTTCTTAGGATAGATACCCAGTAATGGGATGGCTGGGTCATAGGGTATTTCTATTTTTAACATTTTGAGAAATCTCCATACTGTTTTCCATAGTGGCTGTACCAGTTTGCATTCCCACCAACAGTGTATGAGGGTTCCTTTTTCTCTACAACCTCTCCAACATTTGTCGCTCTTGGTTTTGGATGTTTTTGCCAATCTAACGGGTGTAAGGTGATATCTTAGTGTAGTTTTGATTTGCATTTCCCTGATGATTAGCGATGATGAACATCTTTTCATGTGTCTATTGGCCATATTCATATCTTCTTTTGAGAACTGTCTGTTCATGTCCTCTGCCCAGTTTTTGATCGGGTTGTTTGTTTTTTTGTTGTTAAGCCGTGTGAGTTCTTTGTATATTATGGAGATTAACCCTTTGTCGGATAAGTGGCTTGTAAATATTTTTTCCCAATTAGTGAGCTGTTTTTTTGTTTCAATCCTGTTTTCCCTTGCCTTGAAGAAGCTCTTTAGTCTGATGAAGTCCCATTTGTTTATTCTTTCTATTGTTTCCCTCAACTGAGGAGTTATAGTGTCCGAAAAGATTCTTTTGAAACTGATGTCAAAGAGTGTACTGCCTATATTCTCTTCCAAAAGACTTATTGTCTCAGGTCTAATCTTTAGGTCTTTGATCCATTTTGAGTTTATTTTGGTGTGTGGTGAAAAAGAATGGTCAATTTTCAATCTTTTGCATGTGGCTGTCCAGTTTTCCCAGCACCATTTGTTGAAGAGACTTTCTTTTCTCCATTGTAGGCCCTCTGCTCCTTTGTCGAAGATTAGCTGTTCATAGATGTGTGGTTTTATCTCTGGGCTTTCAATTCTGTTCCATTGATCTGTGGACCTGTTTTTGTACCAGTACCATGCTGTTTTGATCACTGTAGCTTTGTAGTATGTTTTGAAATTGGGGATTGTGATTCCGCCGGCTTTGTTTTTCTTGCTCAGGATTGCTTTAGCAATTCGTGGTCTTTTGTTGCCCCATATGAATTTTAGGATTGTTTGTTCAATTTCTGTGAAGAATGTTCTTGGGATTCTGATTGGGATAGCATTGAATCTGTATATTGCTTTAGGTAGTATGGACATTTTAACTATGTTTATTCTTCCAATCCATGTGCATGGAATGTCTTTCCATCTCTTTATGTCATCGTCAATTTCTTTCAAGAAAGTCTTGTAGTTTTCATCGTATAGATCCTTCACTTCCTTGGTTAAGTTTATCCCAAGGTATTTTATTCTTTTCGTTGCGATTGTGAATGAGATTGAGTTCTTGAGTTCTTTTTGTGTTAGTTCATTGTTAGTGTATAGAAATGCTACTGATTTATGCACGTTAATTTTATACCCTGCTTCTTTGCTGTAGTTGTTGATTATTTCTAATAGTTTTTCTATGGATTCTTTGGGGTTTTCTATATATAAGATCATGTCATCTGCAAACAGCGAGAGTTTTACTTCTTCGTTACCTATTTGGATTCCTTTTATTTCTTTTTCCTGCCAAATTGCTCTGGCCAGCACCTCCAGTACTATGTTGAATAGGAGTGGTGAAAGTGGGCACCCTTGTCTTGTTCCTGTCCTCAGAGGGATGGCTTTCAGTTTTTGTCCATTGAGTATGATGTTGGCTGTGGGTCTGTCATATATGGCCTTTATTATGTTGAGGTACTTTCCTTCTATACCCATTTTATTGAGGGTGTTTATCATAAATGGGTGTTGGATCTTGTCGAATGCTTTCTCTGCATCTATTGAGATGATCATGTGGTTTTTGTTTTTCATTTTGTTGATGTAGTGTATCACGTTGATTGACTTGCGGATGTTGAACCATCCCTGTGTCCCTGGTATAAATCCCACTTGATCATAGTGAATAATCTTTTTGATGTATTGCTATATTCGGTTTGCCAAAATTTTGTTGAGGATTTTTGCATCTATGTTCATCAGTGATATCGGCCTGTAGTTCTTCTTTGTGTTGTCCTTGTCAGGTTTGGGGATCAGAGTGATGTTGGCTTCATAGAATGTGTTAGGGAGTACTCCATCTTTCTCAATTTTCTGGAAAAGTTTGAGGAGAATAGGTATTAAGTCTTCTTTGAATGTTTGGTAGAATTCTCCAGAGAAGCCGTCTGGTCCTGGACTCTTATTTTTGGGGAGGTTTTTGATTACCGTTTCTATTTCCTTACTTGTGATTGGCCTATTCAGATTCTCCATTTCTTCCTGATTCAGTTTGGGGAGATTGTAGGAGTCTAGGAATTTGTCCGTTTCTTCCAGGTTGTTCACTTTGTTGGCATATAGTTTTTCATAGTATTCTCTTATGATCTCTTGTATTTCATTGGTATCTGTTGTGATTTCTCCTCTCTCATTCCTAATTTTATTTATTTGCGATTTCTTTCTTCTTTTCTTGGTGAGTCTGGCTAAGGGTTTGTCAATTTTGTTAATTCTTTCGAAGAACCAACTCTTTGTTTCATTGATCCTTTCTATTGTCTTTTTTGTTTCAATATCGTTTATTTCTGCTCTTATTTTTATTATTTCCCTCCTTCTACTGACTCTGGGCTTTGTTTGTTCTTCTTTTTCTAGTTCTGTTAGGTGTCATTTGAGGTTGCTTATGTGAGCTTTTTCTTGTTTAGTGAGGTGAGCCTGTATTGCGATGAATTTCCCTCTTAGGACTGCTTTTGCTGCATCCCAAATGATTTGGTATGTCGTGTTCTCATTTTCATTTGTCTCCAGATAATATTTGATTTCTTCTTTAATTTCTTCAATGATCCATTGTTTGTTCAGAAGCGTGTTGTTTAGTCTCCACATTTTTGCACCTTTCTCTGCTTTTTTCTTGTAGTTGATTTCTAGTTTAATAGCATTATGATCAGAAAAGATGCTTGATATTATTTCAACTCTCTTGTATTTATTGATGTTTGCTTTGTTTCCCAAAATATGGTCAATCCTTGAGAATGTTCCATGTGCACTTGAGAAGAATGTGTAACCTGCTGTTTTTGGATGAAGTGTTCTATATATATCTATTAAGTCCATCTGGTCTAATTTTTCATTTAATTCTATTATTTCCTTGTTGATTTTCTGTCTGGATGTTCTGTCCATTGGTGTTAATGGTGTGTTGAGGTCCCCTACTATTATTGTATTGTTGTTGATGTCTTCTTTTAGTTCTATTAAGAGTTGCTTTACAAATTTTGGTCCTCCTGTGTTGGGTGCGTATATATTTATAAGTGTTATGTCTTCTTGGTGGAGAGTCCCTTTTATCATTATATACTGTCCCTCTTTGTCTTTCTTTATCTGTTTTGCTTTGAAATCTACCTTGTCTGATATTAGTATAGCGACACCTGCTTTCTTTTGTTCATTATTAGCTTGGAGTATTGTTCTCCATCCCTTCACTCTGAGTCTGTGTTTGTCTTTGGGGCTGAGGTGTGTTTCCTGGAGGCAGCATATTGTTGGATCTTGTTCTTTGATTCATCCTGCCACTCTGTGTCTTTTGATTGGGGAGTTCAATCCATTTACATTTAGAGTGATTATTGAGATGTGGGGGCCTACCACTACCATTTTGTGTCTTGTTTTCTGGTTAAGAAACGATAATTTTACCCGCTCTAACATTAAACCTTCCTCTAAGGAGGAAAAGTAGACACTGTTCCATTTTCCCCCTTCTTTCCTAGAGTTGTAGACAAAAGTTCAGCTAAGTAATTGGTGTTGACCCATGCTAATGTTGAACCCTGGGACCAGGTCAGCCAGGGCACACACACTCCTCCTGTCCTCAACCTGTTTGACTCCCTCCCTGACTTTATTTTAGAAATAAAGAAGGGGCTGGCCCGGTGGCGCAGCGGTTAAGTTTGCACGTTCCGCTTCTCGGTGGCCTGGCGTTCGCAGGTTCGGATCCCGGGTGCAGACATGGCACCGCTTGGTAAAGCCATGCTGTGGTAGGCGTCCCACATATAAGGTAGAGGAAGATGGGCACGGATGTTAGCTCAGGGCCAGTCTTCCTCAGAAAAAAGAGGAGGATTGGCAGTAGTTAGCTCAGGGCTAATCTTCCAGAAAAAAAAAAAAAACTCACAAAAAAAAGAAATGAAGCTGAGCCCACAGAAGGAAGTCACTTCCCCAGGAAACCGAGAGTGTGGCCAGGTTGGAGCTCCCTGACTCTGAGGCCAGGTAACATGTTCAGCATTTTCAGTTAAACTTTAAGAATCTTCAGTGCTTGAAAACTCCGAGGGAATGAAAACCTTCCTTCTCACAGATAGAGATCCACCCTCAGCTTAGGCGAATGGATGCCGACAATATGACGTTGTGGTTTTCCTGCCTAATATTCCTCTTTGTAAGCCCTCCTTCGAGTAGACAGATATCTCATGTGTCAATAAAATGGTGACAACCAAACCTTGTTTACATGTCGTGAAAGAGCATTTCTTTCCCTCCCCTAGGAAATGCTCTCAAAGATATGATCCAGGGGGGCCGGCCCCGTGGCCGAGTGGTTAAGTTTGTGTGCTCCGCTGCAGCAGCCCAGGGTATCGCCGGTTCGGATCCTGGGCGCAGACATGGCACCGCACATCAGGCCACGTTGAGGCGGCGTCCTACATAGCACAGCTTGAAGGACTTGCAACTAAGATATACAGCTGTGTACTGGGGGATTTGGGGGAGATAAAGCAGAAAAAAAAATATTGGCAACAGTTGTTAGCTCACGTGCCAATCTTTAAAAAAAAAAGATATAATTCATTATTGGATTTGTGGGGTAAGGGACACAAGCAGCATATAGTCAATGGAGATTACCAATTCTCAGGAGAAGAGAGTTTCCTGGTTGATGTTGAGTTAAGGAGACAGTCCTGCGTGAAGTGTAGCCTGAGAGTCAGCAGACAGACATCCACGTTTTCCTGCTTTATTACTGACTCCGTGAGCTACTCACTGTCCACATACAGAGTCATGCAATTCATGCTGAATGCTCAAAGGTGAATGGATTTCCAGTATAATGTCTCTAAGGCTTTACTATAGATAATTGCTAGTGCATTTTACCCTGTTTGAAGACGCCTTGATTCGCAGGTGCTGGGCATTTCATCAGAATGTAGAGCACAGGGGGCAGATGGGCTGTTTTAGAATTCGAGTAGCATGCCATGGCCCGCAGCCTCACGTACTGGGATTCTGGGTTCCTGGGTTTCCTCCTAAATGTGGAGTTCAAGAATGATGGCAATTTCAGGCTGTGGAGAGGAAATGTCAAAGGAGAGAAATTATAGAAACTCCTAACCTGGCAAGAGGACCAATTTTAGGATTGAAAGTGACATAATAGAAGACATAGAAGCTGATTTAGAGCCACATTTGGAGGAGATAAAGTAGGTAAGTTTTATAGAGGGCCCGTTGCACAGTGTGATCCCAGAATCTCAGTATTGACATCATTCCTGAGCTTAAACTGCCAGTTCCTCAACATGGAATGCCGTCCTTTCCCTCTCCCTTCCACATGCTCCCTCCTCTAGGGCACCTCCGTCATCTGAAGCATTTCCCTAGATGGGTACTTAGGTGCACAATTGCACTTGGAGACCCCTCTGCATTGCACCTGTGCTCACACTGTTCGGTGACCAGCTTTTTCCCCAGAGGACTATGGGCTCCCTCCCTGTATCTCCAGTGCTGAGCGTGAATGAGGCTTATTGTGCACTTTATTTTCATTTTCCTCTTCAAAATAGTACTACCAAGCTTATGATGAACTGTAAAGTTTTTTTTTTTTGTTTTTTTTTTTGTTTTTTTTGCTTAAACAACATAAATTTACTTTCTAACAGTTCTAGAGGCTGGAAGTCTGAGATCAAGTGCCGGCATGGTGGGGTTCTGGTGAGAGTTCTCTTCCTGGCTTGCAGATGGCTGCTTTCGCACTGTGTGCTCACATGGTGGAGGAAAGAAGCTCTCTGGTGTCTCTTTTATAAGAGCACTAACCTCATCATGAGCACCCCTCGCTCATGACCTGAAGGAGCGCTAATGATCTCCTAATGGCCCCGTCTCCAAACCCCATCACCCTAGGGGTTTGGGCTTCAACAGATGAATTTGAAGGTGGGACACAATTCAGAAGAACCATAAACTTTCACAGACAGGGATGATTCTCTGCCCCACCACACGTCACCTCGAATGTTTGTTTCATATAACCAACCGCTTTTAATGCTTTAGATGGTTTCTTCTTGTACTTATCCCCATGTTCTTTTTTCAAGTTATTCTTATTATGGAAAATTTCAAATGCCTAAGTAGTAGAGAGAATTCTATAATGAACCCTTATTACTCATCATCAGCTTTTACAGTTATCAACATTTCCCCGTCATGTTTCATCCATTCCTCCCACTCATCTTTACTGGTGTATATTAAAGGCAAATCCTATACGTATAAGTAGTTTGTATGCATCTCTTACTGATAAGGATTATTCTTTTAATATAACCACCATGCTATTATCCCACTTAACAAAGTTATCGATCATTGCCTAATTCCACTTAATACTTCGTGCATGTTCAAATGTCCCTCGGTGTCTTCAGGGTATCTTTTTCAGTAGGTTTGTTTGAAGCAGGGTCCAGACAAGGTCCACGCATTGTATTTGGTTGTTTTCTCTCTCCGGTCTCTTTTCTTCTATCTTTCACTGCATCTTTGTTTTTTTTTCAAACCTTCGATTTTGTTGGAAAAACCAGGCCACTTGTCCCGTAAAATGTTCCACATTCTGAACTGGGCTAAGCGCTTCCTCATGGTGTTAACTCGTTTCTTTATGTCTTGTTTTCCCTGTGACTCACAAAAGATATTCTCTTCCTGGTGCATATTCATAATTTTAACATGAATGACTCTTCTACCTTTCACTTGACTGATTTTCTGTTCAAGTCCCACTAAGGACACAGATACTGGACATTCCGAGGCCTCTGGAGGAGGCAGTGATGCTGCCATTTATTATATTCTGCCTCAAGCTTCTGCTCCATTTGGTATAGTGAATATAGAAGAGCTACAGAACCGGCCACACCCTGCACCTGGACCAGCCTTCCCCTAAAGGTTCTGGAGACACTTCCTTCCCTCTTTTATCTAAAGGGCAAGTCCTGGTTCCTCATTACCTTTGTAAGTGATGCTGGACCTCCGTTGCTCCGTGCATATTTGCTGCGTCAGCAAGACAGAGACATCTGTGCTACTCTGATACAATAGCAGGTCCCTGGTCAAGGATCTGAGCTTGTTAGAAAGTGGCAGTCCCTGGAGCTCAGTGGCTGGCATCGGCCTGTTCTTCTGAAGAGCAGATTCAGACCTGCTGACCCAGCTCCCTACTCTCGTAACAAGAACGGGAGAGAAGGAGGCTTGAGGGCATCTGGCTCAGCACATTTTCCAATTCTGGCTACAACTGCTCACAAGGCCCTCCAGCCCCTGCAAAGACCCTCTCAAGCATTTCCAAGAGCACCAAGTGTTTATTTCCAAAGTTACTTCCTCATTTTCCATTTTTATCTCCAGTATATTACCACAACCTATTGATGTTCTTCTGGGCAATATACCTTTTCCACTTTGTTACACTAAACAAGATTAAGCATTTGTTCAATCCATTCTCAATGAAAAAGTTTTATGCTTTTTTTTTTCCTGATAATGGGCTTCCAACTCTGCCATATTTAACCTTTCTTTACTACCGGATTCGTTATTAATTTGTTGGGTGTATCTTATGATTTTACAGTTACTCTATGTTACCAGTATAGTCTCACTGCAGTATTAAAAAATTAATCCTGTTGGGCTGGCCCCGTGGCCGAGTGGTTAAGTTCACGCGCTCCGCTGCAGACGGCCCAGTGTTTCGTTGGTTCGAATCCTGGGCGCGGACATGGTACTGCTCATCAGACCACGCTGAGGCAGCGTCCCACATACTGCTCATCAGACCACGCTGAGGCAGCGTCCCACATGCCACAACTAGAAGGACCCACAACGAAGAATATACAACTATGTACAGGGGGCTTTGGGGAGAAAAAGGGAAAAATAAAATCTTTAATAAAAAAAAAAAATTAATCCTGTAGGGGCCGGCTCCGTGGCCCAGTGGTTAAGTTCGTGTGCTCCACTTCAGTGGCCAAGGGTTTTGCTGGTTCAGATCCTGGGCACGGACCTTGCACTGGTCATCAGGCCGTGCTGAGGTGGCATCCCACATAGCACAACTAGAAGGACCTACAACCAGAATACACAACTATGTACTGGGAAGCTTTGGGGAGAAGAAGAAGAAAAAAAAATATTGGCAACAGATGTCGGCTCAGGTGCCAATCTTTAAAAAAATTAATCCTGTTAAAACTATAATCTCAAATTTGATATGAAAAGAGGAATCTTGGGGTCTTCCTTGGCTTGGTCTGCCATAAGACAATACCGTAGATGGGATGGCTTAAACAACAGAAATTTATTTCCTCACAGTTCTTGAAGCTGGAACGTCTGAAGTCAAGGCAGATTCCTTCCTGGTGAGAGCTCACTTCCTGGCTTGCAAACAGCCACCTCCTCACTGGGTCCTCACATGATGGACAGAGGGAGAAGCTCTCTGGCATCTCTTCTTATAAGGGCACTGATGCCATCATGAGGGCCTCATCCTCATGACCTCATTTAAGCCTAATCACCTCCCAAAGACCCCACTTCCAAAGACCATCACATTGGAGGTTAGAGCTTCAACAAAGAATCTGGGGGTGGGGGGCACAAACCTTCAGTTTGTGACACTTGCCTATCTTTTCTCCCAAGTAAGTCAGTGCTCTGACCCTGGCCATTGGTTAAGGGCATATACTAATGAGGGTAGGATAGTTCTTTTTTTTTTCTTCTTCTTCTTCTCCCCAAAGCCCCCCAGTACATAGTTGTATATTCTAGTTATAACTCCTTCTAGTTGTGCTATGTGGGATGCTGCCTCAGCGTGGCCTGATGAATGGTGCCATGTCTGTGCCCAGGATCTGAACCTGTGAAACCCTGCGCTGCCAAAGTGGAGCATGCAAACTTAACCACTTGGCCACAGGGCCAGCGCCTAGGGTAAGATAGTTCTTATAGCAAACCCCCAACCTGCATGGGTTGAACATAATATAAGATTATTTTTCCCTATAAGCTGCTCAGTGTGGTTCTAACTGAGCAGTGTGTTGGGGAGGTTGGGAGGCAGCACTATCTGCTCCACATGATCATTCAGGGATTCAGGCTGACATATTTTGTACCACGTGCATTATGTGGCTCCTAAGGTTGCTGTGGTCATCTTCATCCAGAAGAAGGAAGAGTGAAGAGCATAGAAGAGCATGCTTGTGGATGTCATCTTATTGATTTATAAATCTTCACAATAAATATTATGAATAATAATACTTTTCCATAATTTTTTGCCATACCAAAATTTCAAATAGAGATGGTCAGATTTTTCATCCTTTTACTTTATCATTTCTGGATTTGGGTTGTGTTTAGAAAGGTCTTTGCTATCATAATGTTATTTACTATTTGCTTTCAGTTTTCCAGGTGGAGGGGAAGGAGAGAAGAGGGCAGAGGAGGAGGGGAGGAGAAAACTGAAAGTGAAGGAGGAGGAAAGTAAAGTTGGGGAGAAGAGAAGAAAGGAAGGAGGGTTTAGTGTTCTAACATCCAGAGCTCTTGTTTTATAATTTAAAGAATGTCCAGAATTCATAGGCCATGGTGTATGTCCTTTGTATATCCTTCAAGGAGTCTGGTCCTCAACTGGCTGGGTGATCGCAGCAGCTCCCATGAGCTGAAGGCGATTCTCTGGAGAGCAGGGCAGCTGTGAGTCTTTCGCAAGAACACCGACAGCAGCTGAGGCACGAGTGTACTAAATCTCGGTGGGGCACCACCACCACCAGCTACAGTCCATCTTTTGCACTAATCAGTTCCACTTTCTTCTTACATTAGTTGCTCCATGTGGGCACAGCGTGTCCGGAATTCTGATGGTTCACAATTGGTAGGAAACTTAGCAAAGGACAACTAAGACTGTTGGTGGAATGAAGAAAGCTCTTGGTCCAGCTGTTTGCAAGGCTACAACACATCACCTACTCTACCACCCATTCTAGATTCTCCTAAATCTCGGACAACACTTCTGGTGGTCTAGGTAACCATCTGGTGGTTTGCCCAGATCTCATCCCTGAGGAGTCTGAGTTTCTGGTTCCCAGAACTTTACCATCTGCGGTTGCTATCCTGCCCATTACAGCAGAAAATGGACATGGGCATACCAAGCAAAGCCCTTGTGGATCACCTGAGTGCCAAACATATTCCCTTCTACTCCTCTCATGCTCCTCATGATGATCGGGATCAATTATTGCTGCCCCAACAGTAACTCGTTCCCTTGTCCACTGGTCTGCTGGCATGAGGAGCCCAAAGAGAACAGGTGGCAGCCGTAGCTCTAAGTTTAATGGGACTCTTACTGTGTTCCTGACAGAAGTGTCCTCCTCTGGGAAACCTGAACTTCTAGAGCAGTAGAGCCCATTGAAAAGATGGAAAGTACAAACATCCCAAGTGGGTTATCTGGAGTGATGCGAGTAGAGTCCCTCCTTCTTTCACATGTGGCTGTTAGACCTCCTTATTCTGCCCTTTGAGGTCACAGCAGCATATAATGGCTGTTGGTTTAAACCTTTGTGTATTGTTCATGCTGCAGGACAGCACTTATCATTGCAGGGTCTCACCTTCAGCACGGTTTCACAGCTGCATTCTCAAGAGGCCCTCCCACTGCTCTGTCACTTGGGAGCTTCTGTATGGAGTGGTATGTGGTAGGAACAGTGGATCTCTTGATCATATGCTCACTGCCGCACTGCCTTTGTTGTAAATTATGTTCGTGAGTCCAAGCATTTGTTATGTACAGGTCCATATTAGAACATGATACGTATGTGAGTGCTTGGATGGTGGTTCTGAGTGAGACACTGTGGGAAGGAAGGGAAAACCCATACCTGGAATACATGTTTATCTAGATTAGATAAATCTTTGATTTGTCAAGGGTAGAAGACTAACAGTGTTATCAACTTGCCACCAAATATCAGGTTGGCATCCACAGAGTTGGTACTGTATTGGAATTTATTTTTGCTGGAAGGTCACACGTCAGTTTTTGCAGTAAGTATATCAGCCATGGTGAGAGGGAGCCCATGCTGTCAGACCCGTGCTGAGTCACCCTCTGCCACCTTGCATACTCCTTTCATGAGCCTGTTGTGCAACCTCTGTGGTAACTAAGGACACAGTGTGGCTAATGTCTACTGGCTGAGTCATCCTGTGCACGTGGTTGTTTAATGTTTCTTGTAGAGTGGATAATTTCTGGTGAGCATTAACACTTGATACAAAAGATCCTAATACTTTGTGTCTACTGCATACCTCTTCCCAGGAATCCTTGTCCCTGATCTTCCAATCTTGCTCCTTCAAGGACCCTCATCAACCAGATAAGCCATTGCTACTGCCTGTGAGTTGGTGCATATTCTTGCCTCAGACCACTTTTGTCTCTATGCAAAGTGGATAAATTGGAGCACAACCTGAAGTTCTGCCCATTGGAAGGAAGTTCCCTCAACACTGTGTTTGGTCATCCGTGAGTAGAGCAGGCCACTACTGGTTCACACCAAAATACTGAGGTGACACATTTATGAGCCGAGCTCAGGTTTTTCCCTTTTAGGTCAGCTGGTGCAGGAACGCCCCATTAGGTCATACGTGAGAGCTGAGGAGAAGACAAAGGTACAACAGTGGTAGGTGACAGGGTCTGAGCCATTTGTTATGCAACTAATTAGTGGTAGAATTTTCTGCTTTGTGTGCATATGGTCTCTCTCACAACTATTTAACTCTGCTGTTACAGGGCAAGAGCAGCTATAGATAATACCTAAAAGAACAGATGGATCTGTGTTCCACTACAAGTTTATTAGTGGAAACAGGCAGTGGGCTGCATTTGACCCATGGGCTATAGTTGCCGACCTCTGAGCTAGTCCATTCCTGGATGTACCATTTTCATCTTAGAGTGGATTGCTCCTAGGGTGTGACAGTACCCAGACCATGAAAGGGATGTGGAGGCAACAGCCCTTTGATGTTCCATGATGAGATTCGCCATCTCTCTCAGGGCCCAGCGACATTCTGGGAGCTGTTTGTTGAATAGCATATGGTTCTCTGCAGCAGATGGCCATGCTCATTGCTCCAGAGGTTGCTCCTAGGGGTCTGCGCTGAAGACCCTCTTGTTGGGAATTGGTACATATGCCAGATTCCACATGGCAACTTTTCCTACCACACATGCTTCTAGTACTATGCTAAACCCTGGACAGATGGTCTAGGTAGCAAGGCTACTTACTATAGCCTGGACATACTTCCACTCAAAACCAGCAACCTTTCATGTCATCTGTTATATAAGTCAGAACAACATTGCCATAGTATGGAACATGCTGCCTCTAAAACCTGTTGAGAGCTACCAAATGTGGGGCTTCTTTGTTAGTGGCAGGAGATACAAAGTGCAATACCCTGTCCTCTACTTCTGAGAGGATGTTCCATCATACTCCGGACGACTGGAGCCCTCAATCTTTACCCATGCGGCAGGCCTCTGAGTCTTTCAATAGTTTTAACCACCTACCCTTGGGATGCATTCATGTAACCAGAGCATCCATAGTGCATTCCATTTCCTGCTCATCAGAGCCTAATAACGTGATATTATCAATATATTGGACCAATGTGATATCTGTAGAATGTCCAGATGTCCCAGTCCCTTCTCTTTCTTTGGGGAAAATATTCTTTACTGGTAAACAAATTATCTTCCATGATTTTTTAAAAAGTATTTTTCCAACTTTATTGAGATATATTGACATATAACATTGTGTAAGCTTAAGATGTGCAACACGATGGTTTGATATATGTATATATTGCAAAGTGATACCACAATAAGCTAAGTTATCCATCATTTCACATAGTTACCTGTGTGTATGTGCACATGTGTTTGTGTGTGTCTGATGAGAACACTTAAGATCTGCTCTCTAAATAACTTCCAAGTATACAATAAAGTCTTGTTAACTATAGTCAACATGCTCTACACTGGATCCCCACACTTAATCATTTATAACTGGAAGTTTGTACCCCTTGACCAAAGTCACCCATTTCCCCCATGCTAAGCCCCTGGCAATCGCCAGTCTACTCTCTGTTTCTATAGGTTCAGCCTTTTTAGATTCCACATAGAAGTGGGATCGTACAGTATTTGTCTTTCTCTGTCTGACTTATTTCACTTAGCATAATGCCCTCAAGGACCATCATGTTGTCACAATTGGAAGGATTTCCTTCATTATATGACTGAATAATATTCTATTATATGTACACCAAATCTTCTTAATCCATTCATTCATTCAAGGATGCTTAGGTTGTTTCTATGTCTTGGCTATTATGAATAATGCTATAATCAACACAGGCCTGTAAATATCTTTCCAAAGATAATGATTTCATTTCCTTCACATAAATACCCATAAGTGGAATTACTGGATCATATGGTAGTTCCATTTTTAATTTTCTGAGCAATCTCCCTACTGCGTTCCATAGCGGCTGCACAAATTTATATTCCTGCCAACAGTGCCCAAGTCTTCCCTTACTCCGCATCCTCACCAACACTTATCTCTTTTCCTTTTGATAATAGCCATTCTAACAGGTGGGATGTGTTATCTCACTGTGGTTTTGATTTCAATTTTCTTGATGATTAGTGATGTTGAGCATCTTTTCATGTCCCTGTTGCCCACATGGATGTCTTCTTTCGAAAAATGTCTATTCAGGTCCTTTGGTCTTTTTTAAATCAGATTATTTGTTTTGTTCCTATTGAGTTGTATGAGTCTCTGATAGATTTTGGATATTAACCCTTTATCAGATATACACTCTGCAAATATTTTAATCCCTTTCCATACGTTGACTCTTCATTTTATTGATGGTTTCGTTTGCTGTGTAGAAATGTTTTAGTTTGAGATAGTCCCACTTGTTGATTTTTGCTTTTGTGGTTTGTGCTTTTGTTGTCATATCCAAAACATCATTGCCAAGATCAATGTCAAAGAGAATTTTATCTATTTTCTCATAAGAGTTTTATGGAGTCAGGTCTTATATTTATGTGTTTAATCTATTTTGAGTTAATTTTTGTGACTGGTGTAAGATTTGGGTCCAATTTCATTCTTCTGCATGTGAATATCCAGCTTTCCCATTAGCATTTATTAAAGAGACTATTCTTTCCCCATTGAGTATTCTCAGATTCCTTGTCAAACATTAACTCACTGTATATGCCTAGTCCTATCTGTTTTTTCTAGACCAACAAACAATTCCTTAGGTCTCAGTAGACAGTAACTGTGTGTCCAAATTTTATTTCAATTCCGACACTTTAACCTGGAGATAGTATCAAATCCCACAGATTAAGGGCTTGGTCCCCCAAGACTGCCTCACTTCACAGGCCAATTGCAAGTCCAGGTAGTTACCTGTGCTCTCAACAACTGGCTACAAATCAGAGGTTCCTAGGACCCCCTTCCTCAAGTTCAAATGATTTGCTAGAGCCACTCACAGAACTCAGAGAAACATTTACTTATGATTACCAGTTTATTATAATGGTTAGTATAAAAGATACATATGAACAACAAGATAAAGAGAAATATAAGGAGAGGTCCAGAGGGGTTCTCAGCACAGGAGTGTCTGTTATTGTGGAACTGGTGTGTGCCATCTTCCTGGCACATGGATCCATTCACCAAAGTGGAATCTCATCCAATCTTGTCCAAGAGTTTACATAGAGCTTGCTCTCTAGCACCCCTCACCTTCCCAGTGGTTAGTAGGTGGGCCTGAAAGTCCCAAGCCTCTAATCAGTTGGTGTTTTTGGTGACCAGCCCCATCCTGAGTCTATCTAGGAGCCCCACCCTAAGTTATCTCATTTGTATATGTAGGTCTGGAAACTGGGCAAGGGATTGTAACTTTCTTTTGGGCAACTAATCTCAGCCTTCAATTCGTTCATTCTTGATCTGTTAATATGTATTAAACAACACTCTTGTTGGCCACCCATCTCTCTTGCCCCTAGAAACAGCATGTCTGTTAGGCATTTCCAAAAGTCCCTTGCAGTCAGAATTTCCTGGCTTCCATTCTGACATTGTTGGCTATTTTGGCAATTTTGCCCTTGTTTCTACCTTACTGCCACCTGTCCTCTGGCTTTCTGGGATCCTATTTGCCCACCGATGCTAGGGAGCCTAGTTTTTAATATTATCTCCTAGAACCAGCCTTAGCCTACAAAGCACAGACACAGTGAGGTGGATCCTCTACTCACCTGCTCATTCCTCATTGCCTGATGTGCAGCGTATCCTTTGGGCCCTTCTAAGGAAAATAGTCACCTGGTGGTTTTCCAGTTTCATAGAGTAGATTCATACTAGCATGCCCACTTCTCTGAGCCTTTTCATCTCTTTCTCTACAATCTGCCATGGCAGTTCTGGCATCTCTACTTCATTTGATGTGGGCCACCAAATGTTTTTGTTAGAACAGCTTTATCGAGATGTAATTCCCATATGTAATTCAAACATTTAAAAGAACTAGTTTTTAGTATATTCACAGCGTTGTGCAATCATCACAACAATCCATTTTGGAATCCAATTCATTACCCCATAACCATTTATTCCTGAGCAGTCAGTCCCTATTTCCCTCCAAAACTCCCCTCCTCCCTAGGAACACACTAATCTACTTTCTGTCCATAGGGGTTTGCTTATTATGGACATTTCATATAAATAGAATGAAACAATCCATTTGATCTTTTGTTTGTTTTCTTTCATGGTGCTTAATGTATTCAAGGTTCAGTGTGTGTAGCATGCATCTGTAATTCATTCCCTCTTTTTTGCCAAATAATATTCCACTACATTGATACCACTTTTATTTCTTTATTTATCAACTGACAAACATATGAATTGTTTCTGCTTCTTAGCTATTATGAAAAATGCTTCTGTGAATATGGTATACAAGTTTTTGTGTGGACATACGTTTACATTTCTCTTGGATAAACGCCTAGGAATGGACTTGCTGGTCATATAGCAAGTACAGACCTTGATGAAACCGCCAGACTCTTCCACAGCGGCGGCACCATTTTATATTCCCACAAGCAGTATACAAGGGTTCCAATTTCTCCACAACCTCACAGCACTTATTAATACTGGTCTTTCTTATTCCAGCCATCCTAGGAAGCATAAAGCCGTATCTCATTGCATTTTTGATTTGCATTTCCCTAAGGACTAATGATGTGAAGCATCTTTTCTGTGCTTATTGGCCATTTGTATATCTTCCATGGGTAAATGTCTACCAAACATTTGCTCATTTTTAAAATTTTTTTTCCTATTATTTAGTTGGAAGAGGTCTTTATATATTCTAGAGACTAGTTCCTTAGATGCAGAATTTTCAAATATTTTCTCCCAGCCTAGGCTATATTTTTACTTTTTTGATGGTGTCCTTTAAAGCACAAAAAAATTTTTAAATTTGTTGAAGTCCAATTAATCTATTTGTTCCTTTGTTACACGTATTTTGGGTGTCATATGTAAGAAACCATTGCGTAATCTAACGTCATAAAGAATTATCCCTATATTGTCTTCTGAGAGTTTTATAGTTTTTTTTTCTTTTCCAAACCCCCCTGTACACAATTGTATATCTTAGCTGCAGGTCCTTCTAGTTGTGGGATGTGGGACGCCGCCTCAACATGGCCTGACAAGCAGTGTCATGTCCACACCCAGGATCCGAACCCTGGGCCGCCGCAGCGGAGCATGCAAACTTAACCACTCGGTCACGGAGCCAGCCCCATCTTTCTCTTATTGCTGATTTAGCATTTATATTTAGGTCTTTGATCTACCTTGAAATAATTTTTTCGTATGGTGGGAGGTAAGGGTCCAACTTCATTCTTCTGCATGTGGATACGCAATCATGTTAGCAGATTAGCCTTTCCTCATTGAGTTGTCTCGGCACTCCAGGTTGAAATTCAATTGACCATAAATGTGAGGGTGGATTTCTGACCTCTCAATCCTATTCCATTCCATTCTAATTCTATTCTACATGTCTATCCTTACGCTGGTAACACTGTCTTGATTACTTTAGCTTTGTGGTAAATTTTGAAACCAGGAGTGTGAACAAAGTCAGACTTTGTTCTTTTTCAAGAGTGTTTTGATCTAGTCCTTTGAATTTCCAGATGAATTTTAAGATCAACTCATCAGTTTCTGGAAAGAAACCAGCTGGGATTTATATAGAGATTACATTGAATCTTTGGATCCATTTGGAGATATAACCATCTTAGCAAAAGTTTTTCATCATCCCTTATTGAAACCATATTCTTAATGAACAATAACTCCCAACTAACCCCTTTCTCAGACCCTAGAAACTATCAGACATATATATGTATCATAGCACCTGAAAAGATGCTCAGAATCATTAATCAGTCAGGAAAGGAATATCCAAAGCACAATATATATGCATATGCTTACATTTGAATATCGTATCTGGAGAAATGTCTATTCAATTCTTTTGCACATTTTAAAATAGAGTTGTTGGTCTTTTTGGTATGGAGTTGTTGGAGTTCTTTCCATATTCTGGATGTTAATCACTTATCAGATACATGATTTGCAAATATGTTCTTCCATTCTGTAGTTGCCTTTTTACTGTTGATATAATCCTTTGATACCCAGAAGTCTTTAATTTTTTTTTAAATTTTTAAAATTTATTTAATTTATTTTATTTCATTTCATTTATTTATTTAGAGGAAGATTGGCCCTGAGCTAACTACTGCTAATCCTCCCCTTTTTGCTGAGGAAGACTGGCCCTGAGCTAACCTCCATGCCCAGCTTCCTCTACCCTATATGTGGGATGCCTACCACAGCATGGCTTTTGCCAAGCGGTGCCCTGTCCGCACCCGGGATCTGAACCGGCGAACCCGGAACCACCAAGAAGTGGAAAGTGCGAACTTAACCAGTGCGCCACCCGGTTGGGCCCAGAAGTTTTTAATTTTGATGAACTCCCATTAGCCTATTTTTTCTTTTATGCCTGTGCCTTGGTGTCATATCTAAGAAATCATTGCCAAATCCAATGTCATGAAGATTTTCCCCTATTTTTATTCTAAGACTTTTATAGTTTTAGCTCTTACATTTAGGTCTTTGGTCCATTTTATATTAAGGTTGGTATATGGTGTAAGGTGAGTGTCCAGCTTTATCAGTTTGCATGTGGCTGTCCAGTTGTTCCAGCACCATTTATTGAAAAGACTATTGTTTCCCCCATTGTATGATCTTGGCACCTTTGTTGAAAGTCAGTTGGCCAAAGACGCATGGTTTTATTAACGGACTCTCAATCCTATTCCATTGATCTCTATGTCTATCAATATGCCAGTACCACACTGTCTTGACTACCATTGCTTTGTGGGAAGCCTTGAAATTGAGAACTGTGAGCCCTCCTACTTTATTCTCCTTTGATAAGGTTGGCTATTGGAGGTTCCTTGAATTTCCATAGGAATTTAGAATGAGTTTGTCAATTCCTAGACAAAGTCAGTTAGGTATTTGATAGGGATTGTGTTGAATCTGTAGATCAATTTCAGGTGTATTGCCATCTTAATAACATGAAGTCTTGTAATCCATGAACAGTTTTACATTTCTGTAGATGTTTAGTTTCTTTCACCAATGTTTTGTAGTTTCCAGAGTGTAAGTTTTGCACTTATTTTATTAAATATATCCCTAATATTTTATCCTTCTAAATGCTATTGTAAATGGAATGTTTTTTAAACTTCATTCTTAGATTGTTTATTGTATAGAAATATAATTGATTTTTGCATATTTACCTCATATGCTACAACCTTGCTGAACTCCATTAGTTCTAAAAGCTTTTTAGTGGATTTCTTAGGATTTTCTATGTATAACAGCACGTCATCTGCGAATAGAAATAGTTTTATTTCTTCCTTTCCAGTTTGAATGCATTTTATGTATTTTACTTGCACAGTTGCTCTGCCTAGAAGCTCGAGCACAATGTTGAATAGAAGTAGTGAGAGTCGACATCTTTGTCTTATTGCTGATTTAGGAGGAAAACCATTATTTTGCTATTTACTATCATATTAGCTTTAGAGTTTCCATAATTATCCTGAATCAGATTGAATAATTTCCTTCTTTTGCCCGTTTGTTGAGTGTTTTTTTTAATCATGAAAGGGTGTCAGATTTTGCCAAATTCTTCTTCATCTGTTGAGATAAGCATGTGGGTTTTGTTTTTTATTATATTAATATGATGTATTACATTAATTGATATTTTGTATATTAAACTACCCTTGCATTCCTGGAATAAATTCCACTTAGTCATGGTGTGTAATATTTTCTATATGTTGCTGGTTTTGACTTGCCATATTTTATTGAGGATTTCTGTGTCCATATTCATAAGAGATATTGGCCTGTAGTTTTCTTTTCTTGGGATGTCATTGTCTGGTTTTGGTATCTGAATAATACTGGCCTTATGAAATGATGTGGTACTGTTCTTTCCTCTTCTCCTTTTTGAAAGACTTTATAAGGAATTCTTTTTAATTCTTCTTTAAATATTTGGTAGAATTCACCAGTGAGGACATTTGGGCCTGGAGTTTCTTTGTGGTAATTTTGATAACTGATTCAATCTTCTGACTCACTATAGGTTTATTCAGATTGTCTACTTCTTGAATCAGCTTTAGTAGTTTTTATCTTTCTATGAATTCGTCTATTTAATCTAATTCTTGGCATACAATTGTTCATAATATTCTTTTATAATTCTCCTTATTTCTCTGTGGTCAGTCACCATGTCAGTCATAACTCTTTCACTGCTGATCCAAGTCACTTGAATCTTCTCTCTCTTTCTCTTTTTTTAAGTGACTCTGGTTGAAGTTTTGTCAATTTTGTTGATTTTCAAAGAACCAAATTTGATTTAGTGAATTTTATGTATAGCTTCTCTCTTCTCTTTTCTAATTTCATTAATTTTCACTCTAGTCTTTCCCTTTCCCTTCCTTCATCTTGCTTTTGGTTTAGTGTGCTCCTCTTTTACCTTTGACTTCAGGTGGAAGGTTAGGTCATTGAATTGCGATGTCTGTTTTTTAATGTAGGCATTACAGCTATAAATTTCCCTCTCTACATTCTTTTAGTAACATCCCACAAATTTTGGTATGCTGTGTCTTCATTTTCATTAATCTGAAACATTTTCTAATTTCCATTTTGATATCTTCTTTGATCCATTGGTTATGTAGAAGGGTGTTATTTGATTTCCACATGATTGTGTTTCCCAAATGTCTTTTGGTTATTGGTTGATTTCTAATTTCATGCCACTGTGAGAAAAGAACATACTTTGTGTTATTTCTATCCTTTTAAGTTTATTAAGGTTTGTTTTATGGTTTACCCTGAGGAATGCTCTCTGTGCATTTGAGAAGGAAGTATATTTTGCTGTGATTGGGTGGAGTGTTCCATAAATGTCTGTTAGGTTTACACTGTTGGTTTATAGTATTGCTAAAGTCTTCTATTTTGTTGTTGATCTTCTGTGTAGTTGCTCTATCCACTATCAAAAGTGGTGTAATCAAGTCTCCAACTATTATTGTTGTACTGTTTATTTCTCTCTTAATTTCCGTCAATTTCATTTTCATGTATTTGGTGCCCAGTTATTAGGTGCATATATGTTTGTAAGTATTTTATCTTCCTGAGGGATTGACCCTTTCATCATTATAAAATGTCCCTGTTCATCTTACTAGCATTTTTTTAATTTAATTTTTATTTTTTTTTAAAGATTTTTATTTTTATTTTTTTCTCCCCAAAGCCCCCCACCGTTACATAGTTGTATATTCTTTGTTGTGGGTCCACCTAGTTGTGGCATGTGGGATGCTGCCTCAGCGTGGTTTGATGAGCAGTGCCATGTCCGCGCCCAGGCCCAGGATTCAAACCAACGAAACACTGGGCCGCCTGCAGCGGAGCGCGCGAACTTAACCACTCGGCCACGGGGCCAGCCCCCTCTTACTAGCATTTTTTAAAAAGTCTCTTTTGTCTGATATCAGTGTAGCTACTCCAGCTTTGTTATGGTTGAGATTTTCCTGAGACATCTTTTCCATCCTTGAAAATTTAATCCATTTATAATTGAATCTCAGATGTGTCTACTGTAGACAGCACAGATGTGTCTTGTTTTGTTTTCAGTCTAACAATCTGTGCTTTGATTGACTTGTTTAATCCATATATATTTAATGTTAATGCTGATGCGTTGGATTTATGATGCCATTTTACTTTTGTTTCTATGTGTCTCGTGTCTTTTCACCCCTCTATTCCTCTTTTGTTGATGCCTTTTTATTAAGTGGATATTTTCTACCATAATACTTTAATTATTTAATAATTTTTCACTATACTTTTGAGTAATTTACTCAATAGTTACTCTAGAGTTTACCATATCCTTATGTTAATTTATCAAAATTCACTTCAGGTTTATATTAATTTCAGTGAGATATAGAAACATGACTCTACAGCTGCACATCTACTTCTTTTTTGGGCTGTTTTGTTATAAAAATCATATCTAAATGTGTTACAGACCCAACAACACATTGTAATAATTATTACTTTATATAATTTTGGGCAGTTTGTATTGCTATATCTTCAAGGTCACTAGTCTTTTCTTCTGCGATATCAAATCTACCATTAATCCCATCTCACATTCAGTGTTCTTTTCAACTCAGACCTTTTCATCTCTAGAAGTTTGATTTTGGTCTTTTATATACTTTCACGTCTCTTACATAACTTTTTGAACATAAGAAATACATTAACAGTAGCTCTTTTAATGTCACTTACTGCTAATGCTAACATCTCTATCAGTTCCAGGTTAGTTTAAATTGATTATTTTTCTCTGCCTTGTGGGTGGCATTTTTTGTTTTCTTTGCATGTGTGGTTATTTTTTATTTGATGTCAGACATTATGATTTTACCTTATTAGGTGCCAGACATTTATGCATTCCACAAATATTCTTCACCTTTTATTTCTGGGACACAAGTTATTTGGAAGTTGTTTGATGCTTTTGGATCTTGCTTTTAATATTTGTTAGGTAAAACAGGAAAATGTTTAGACCAAGGCAAATTATTCCCAACTGCTGAAACAAGACCATTCTGCTGACTACCCAATGCCCAGCAAATTATAAGATTTTGCAGTACGGCTGGTGGGAACAGGCATGATTCCTAGCCCTGGAGAGCACTAGATACTATTCTCTGTAATCTTTTTGGATTATTCTTTCCTGTCCTGGGATAGTTTCCCGGTGTGCAAGCACTGATGGCCTGAAGACTTGAGGGGAACCCTCTGCAGACTTCCAGTGCTTTTTCTGTTCAGCTGTCTTCTCTATGTGCCTTCACCTTCGATTGGCTGTCCTGGCCTCCCCATTTCCCAACTCTGTCCCCTTAACTCAGAGAGACTGCGGGGCTCTGTTAGGGCTCCTCCTCCCTGCCCTGTGTCCTGGACACTCTCTCCAGGAAGGAAGGTGGACAATTGTAGGCTTGCTTTACCTCTTCTCTTTCCCTTCTCTTAGGGATCACAATCCTTGTGCTGCCTGTTGTCCAAGGTCTCAACACCATTATTTTATATATTTATCTGAATTTATAGTTGTTTAAGATAGGAGAGTAAATCTGTTTCTTTTTATCCCTCATAGACCAAAGGAAAAGTCCGTAAACTGAGTTTTTAATTCAAACTGTTTTAATTTTAATTTTGAAAAACTTGGTTGTTTTGAAAAATCAGATAGCTTATATTTAATTTCCTACGTTCTGCAGGTGTGTTTAGTTTTGTCAGTCTTTTTCTGCAGGCATTTTCAATATTTCACTTTCTCTTTATATCATATATATGTTTATATGTTTATATGATGTCTCGGTTATGTTGTAATCTATGTCTCATAATTCCAATATTGAAGTTTATGAGCCTCTTTGTACTATCCTTTGTTTTTCTGCTTCTCAATCATATATTTTTCCATTTGCACTTCTACATTTCTTGCTAAGAGCTGCTTTTTTTCTTGCATAATTATTTGTGTAAATTCTTAGAAATCTAGGTTAATTGTAGATTTCTGTAGAGATTTTTGTTTCTTTCTTCCAATTTTTTGGTCATCATCAATCCAGGACACGTATAAACTAAATTCATGGCATGAAGTTATTTTGGTCCAAAATGGTAAAGCAAATTTGGACTAAAATCACAGGAGGGGTAGCTATGGTTGCAAATTATCGGAAAGCGTTGTGTGCTCCTTTTTTATGCTAGCTCAAAGGCAAATTTCCTTAGACTACTCTGTTTTAGGGGATGAAGCAGATTTTGTTTAGTTTCACCCTTACTGTGAGGATATGAACCTTGTTTCCCCAGATTTTCAGGGAGGGGATGTCTCTCATGCTCCCCACATGAATAAGCTCTGGGCATCATTTCCTGTCTCTTGCAGCTCATGAACCCAAGACAACCAAAGCTAAGACTTTTCCAGATTTGGCAAACGCCGTAAGGATAAATACAACTTTTCTCTGTGGATTATTTGCCCACTTTTTTGTATTGGTCTACGTCATTATTCTCTTGATTATTCTATTATAGTTTTGGATGCTTTTCACATTTTATCGATTATTTTTAGTGGAAGTGGCAGCTTTAAAATTTAGCCTCCCAGGTTATGGAAATGGAATCCCCATGACCTATTTGATGATTGCTGGTATTTACCTGGCTCCAGGGCAGGTGCTAGAATGCAAGTCCACCTAAACAAATGCTACCTTGAGTCTTCCAGGAATGGTGCTCCTTTCTGAACTGCTTGTAATCTGCCCACAGTAAGACACAAACAGAAACTGAAAGTGAGTGTAAGTAAGTAAACCTCTATCTTATTTTGTCCCAGACTGGTGACTGTCACGGAAAAGACGATCACTTATATTATGTCATTGGATCTGCTAACACAGTTTGATGATTCGCTCTTCATGAACCAGAGACTGAGTGGTAGAGTTTCTAAACTAGGATGGTTTTTACACTTTTGGTGGGGTCACGTAAATACTGATCAATGTTATACTCTCCCAAGAACTATGTGCACAAAGAAATATAAATATTAATGTAAAATGTCAGTGTATATAAGTAAGGGTCCTCTGAAGTCTTACAGATCTTGGTTTTTTAATGCCAGCAAGAGACAAAGGCAGGGAGAAGACATTTTGAGGAATCACTTTCTCATCCCACAATGCCACTCCCCTTATTTGTGAAAATGCTAGAGTAGACAAAAGCTGGACCCCATAACACACTATCAAGGGAATAAGTTGAAAGATGTCTCTTATCCAACCAAACCTGACTGTCTACATGTACCAGATGAAGTTCTTGTTTCAGATTACTCCTCCAAAAAAGCTGAAGTTTGTAATTTTTTCCCATTCCTCACCCTTAACACGACCCTTAGAACCTGTACCTTCTTTCCTTGTTGGGAGAATCCCACACTTACAGAGTCTTGGAAGGAGGCAGAGACCCCCTCCACCCGTAAGAGAGGAAAACCCACTTTCCCAAACATCCTTGCAGCTGAACATGTCATAAGGCTCCACCAGTCAGGTGACCACACGCTGGACTCTGACTCAGGACGTGGTGACACAGATAGACTGGAACTGTGCAGTAGGCATTTGGCAAAGGTGGCATGAGTGGCAATAGTGTCATGAAGCAGCCAGGGGCAGCAGAGACAGCAGTCCTAGCTACAGGACCCAGTGTCCAGCACCAGGAGAGTCAGTGGTAGGAGCAGTGGCATCTGTGCCTAGAAGCAGCAGCAGCAATTCCTATGTGGGACCCAAGGCCCTAACACTTCTCTTTCTATTTATCTACATTCATTTATGTTTCAATTAGAACAATTTGGAATCCACTGTTCACACCAAGAAGGGAGTGGGAAATCCATGTAGGGAAAAGATTCACAGAGCAAGGATTCATTTTTTCCCAGCTTTATTGAGATTAAATTGACATATAATATTGTGGATGTCAGAGATGTACGACCTGTTGATTTGATCCTTACACGGCAAAATGATTAACACCATAGAGCAAGCTAACACCTGCATCATGTCACATAATGACCAATTCTTTTTTGTGGTGAGAACATTTAAGAACTCTCTTAGCAACTCAGACTTTCTTTTGCTGAGCTGATAACCACTTCCAAAATCTACACCTGTGTACACCCCATGGTAGAGACAAAACATATACCTCCCAGCGTACGTCTTGCCTCTTTCTTCCCAGCAAAATTTTAAATGTGAATTTAAGACTCCTCTTCACCCTGATCACTCTCTGGTCATTGGCATCAGAGGTTCCCAATCTGGCCAAGCACCAGGATAGCTGTGGGCTTGTTACAAAATACTCAAGGCTTCTCCCCGGACTCACTATCTTAGAATATTGAGCACAGCACCCAAGAATCACTTATTTAGCTAGCCCTACATCTGAGACTGATGCACAGCGATGTGGCAATCCTGGTCTACGTTCGTGCTACTAAATGTGTGATCTGAAGACCAGCAGCATCAGCACCAAACGGGTTATAAATGCAGAATCTCAAGCTCTACTCCAGACTGTCTAGATCTTACTGAGATGTCCAGAGGATTCCTGTGCACAGGACAGTTTAGGACTCCCTGCTCTCCAAGCCTTCTAGATGTGGTGTCAGAACTATGCAGCGTGCTCTGCATGTGTGGTCTGATCAGATCACCTACCACAGGGGGCGGGGGGGGGGGGGTGGTTCAGGGTTCAGTCCTTGTTCTTTTCTTTTTTACAGTCATCACTCCCCTGGTGACCTCATTGGTTTTCAAGGCTTTAAATGTCATTTATATGGTGTCACCTCTCAAATCCAATTCTGCAACCAAGACATATCACCTAAACTCCAGACTCAAATTATAAACTGCTAACCTCAGTTGCATTTCTAATAAACAACTCAAATTCAACATTTCCTAAATCGGATGACTATGATGCTGCTTCCTCAAACGTGTTCCTTCTATCCTCCTCTCCATTTCTACTGGAGGCACTCCATATTTCTACTTGCACAGTCTGAAATTTGGGGTGTCCTCCTTGATCCTCTTTCTCATAACCCAGATTTAATCCATTAGGAGATGCTGTAAAGCCCAACTTCAGAAGGTACCCAGAATCCAATCTCTTCTTATTATTTTTCTCTGCTCACAGTCCAGACAAAGCCGCTAACATCTCTAGCCCAGGACACGGCACCAGTCTCCTACAGTTTTCTCTACCGGTTGCTTGTCCTTCACCTCTTGATTCTGCACAGCACCACACTGATGCTTCTAAAGAGAAGGCCTACGAGGTTATCTTCTGTTCAAAGCAGTCTTGTAACTCCACATCTTACTCAGAAAAGTCAAAACCTTCCAACACCTTCAAGGTCTACATGGCCTGGGTGTAATTCAGACCTCATCTCAATATTCTCTGCTCCAGCCACACCAGCCTCCTCGCTGTTCCCAGCAACACAGCCCTAGCGCATCTGCACTGGGGGTTCCCTCCTGCAAAGAAGTTCCCCAGACATCCTCGTGGATAGCTCCTCATGTCCTTCACATCTTTCCTCAAGGTCACCTTCCCAGTGTGGCCCACACTGACCACCCTAGGAAAACAGCCACCTTCCCTGTCCCCACACACTTATACTCTGGGTCACCTTCCTGAAGGCACTTACAACTTCTCACATAAATACTTCCCTTATTTACTATGCTTATAGCATACAGTGTGCCCCTCACCACTAGAACACGTGCTCCCCAAGGCTGACAATTTCTGCCTGTTTTTAATTCTGAGGTTTCCTAAATGTAAAAATCCTTTGTCATCTATCTGGCAAATTAGTTGAATGAATGATCAGTATAGAGCACCTCCCTATTCTAGAGACAGTATGTTTCTTAATGCAACCTCAGGTCACACGTTGTTTGGTGGCAGCTACAGCACAATGTCCACCCACACTGACATAAGTGCCGCCTGTACTTTTCTCACAAGCGCTGCTCTCCCCTCCTCCTCTCTTCCACAGCCGCCCTCCTGCACACTCACACACACAATTATACTTCTCTCTTCAGAAAGGACAATCCTAGGCTCATGGGCCCTATTTTTCCAACCAATTGTGAATCTAAACTAGATTCAACTTTATAAATCCATGTATTTAAATCAGAGCCAGCACAAGGATGACGAGGGCTATGGGCAGACAGACAGGGCAGGCATCAGAGAAGACAGAAACCCAGCGGAATTTATGTGAGATGAAAAACTACTGTATCCTTCCTGTCTACCACTTCTAGATTCTGGTTCTGTAAAAGTGGGGTAAAGATGGAAGGAACAATCCAGGAAACAGCTCTAGAGGGAGGGCAAGAGCCAGATGAGTCTGAAAATTTGTCCCTCGATACCACAGAGTCTCCTGTGTGCAAGGGCCACCCTGGGCCTTGAGGGGACAATGACAGGCCAAATGACTGCTGCTGCTGGCAGAGATGGGGACACCCAGAGGAGACTGAGACAGAACTCAAAACATGAAAAAGAACAGGCATAATCCAAAAAAATCCTGAAAGAAACAAAGTCCAAACACACAAAAGGCAGGTGCTGAGGGCCGGACCCTGGATGGAGCCCAGGCTGACCCGGCCACAGGAAGCCCTTGCTGCCCACAGTCCTGAAGACACAACAATGCCCAGGTGATGTCCGCATCCCTGTGATCACAGGTACTGATGGAACAAGGTTCTATAGAAGGAACCAGAACAAAGGAGCAGAGAGATGCGCCAGCCAAGGAATGACATCACAGCCCATGATGTACTGAACACTGACTGTGCACAGGTCCCATCCACGCACAGACTCAGCACAGCAAACATGACTTCTGGAAAGTTCTCAGTGCTTCCATTTATTTCCACTCTCAAACTTTAGGAATCTTCTCCTTTAATTAACACATCAATCCCTTACAACAAGAATTATAGAAAAATTCACATCCAGATTCATATTTTCAATAAGGAAGCAAATGATCACTACTCAGTGCAACAGGGAGTTAAGACAGGGAGGGAGCCGGCCCAGCCCCACCTCTGCTGGAACAGGAAATTAGATCAGGGAAAGCACAAAGGTCAGTGTGGGGAGGGGGTCCTGGAGAGCAGGGGGTGGACCAATCGCCTCACCTCCTCACATTATCCTAATAGGACCACCCACACATTCAGATGCCAGTTGCAGAAAGCGAAGTGTGGGCATCTGAAGTCATAAAGTGGGAGCGTGAACAAATCTTGCATCACTTGGTCTCCCACAGGGCCGCTGTCTCACACTGTAAAAGAAAATAATCGTGAACAAATTCATGTCAGTCACACAAGTGTTGACATTCTCATCAGCCCTCTGCATGCTCCAAATGCCCCAAAGAATTCCCATAAACCAGTTGTGTCCCCTCTGCCCCAAAGCCCCTCCCCACTTCAGGTCCTCCAAGTCTCACCTTTCTGTGGGAGAGATGCATCAGAGCCTTGGGCACTGTCACTGTCTGGGGGAGAACAAAACAGGAAGTGGTCAGAGCCCACAGGAGATGAGACTAAAGAATGAACTATGGGGTGAGTGAGCTCCCCACCCCGGGGCTCCTGGCTCCAGTATTCCAGGGGTCTCAGGGATCAATCCCCCACTCAAACTTACTTGCAGCCTGCAGGTAAATCCCTCTTTTTTCACCTGTGGGAAGAAAACAGGGAGAAGGCTAAGCCATGAGATCCTAGAGGAATCCCCTAGTCCTGGACCACAGGGAAGTTTCCAGAACCATGACTGGATACCCAGGGCAGGATCCGGAAATATGAAGAAAGGAGATGTGTGGGCTAGACCAACTGCCCTCCTGGAGGTCTGTCCTCAGCAGGGAGCTTCCCTCTGACCTTCGACTGCTGGGAATCAGGTCCTCAGCACCAGAATTATCAAGGTGAAAAATCTCTTTCATTTTCATAAGTGCTATACAAAACAGTGTTAGCAATCAGGCCAGAGTGGCAAGCACGTGTGTGGATGGCACTTCCCAGTAAAGGGGCAGGGCAAGTTCTGCTTGGTTCTTGAAACCCCCAGTGGGACAAGAAAACTCAGATCCCAAACCCCCTTCCCTACCTGAGCGCTTCTTCCTCCAGATCACAGCTCCAGCCACCACAGCTCCAAGGAGACCCAGGCCAGCAAGGACGCCCAGCTCTGGGGAAGGAAGGCAGGGTGAGGGCCCTGATCCCCAGGCCTCAGCCCTGACCCTGCTGAAGGTCTCCAGAAGGGCTCCTGATTTCCCTGAGAAGAGGCTCTGAGCCCACGGCTCCCTCCTTACCCCATCTCAGGGTGAGGGGCTCAGGCAGCCCCTTGTGCTGCACATGGCACGTGTATCTCTGCTCCTCTCCAGAAGGCACCACCACAGCCGCCCACTTCTGGAAGGTCCCATCCCCTGCAGGCCTGGTCTCCACAAACTCCATGTCCTGGGTCAGGTCCTCCCCGTCACGCTGCCAGGTCAGGGTGATCTCCGCAGGGTAGAAGCCCAGGGCCCAGCACCTCAGGGTGACCTCACGGTCAGAGATGGGGTGGTGGGTCACATGTGTCTTTGGCGGGTCTGAGGAGAAGGATCAGAAAATTCAGTTTCAGTTACCTCCATAGGCCACTGAAGCATCACTTGCGTGACCATCCTGAGAACGGACAGGACAATTGGTTTGAAGGAGGAAGCACAGAACCCAGACACGAGCCTGGACTTGCAGATTGAGGATAAGCTCATATTCCTTGGAAAGTTCTAGAATAAGGGTGAGTGCCCAGAGTTCCATCCTTCAGGTCTCTAAACAGGAGAACACAGACTTCTGGTTCTGATCTGGATGCAGGGTGAATGACTCACAAAAGCTGGAGTCAGACCTGCAAAGATGTTCTCAAGCCGAGAACAAGGCCTTGAGAAAGTCATGGGTCACAAGACGGCCGCCAGGGTCAAAGGGAACGAAGGACAGCGATTTCAGGGATGGTCTCCACTCCTATTCCTCAAGAAACTGGATTCCTTCACTGTCCTTTAGAGAAGGGCGGGCCCTCTGGGCGAGTCTTTAGTACAGAATATGAAAACCTGGGTGGGTTCCTTTCTTTTCTGAGGGACGGTATTCTGACACTGATCCCATTTCCTCCCTCTTTGTGGGAAGCCAGCCCGGCCCGAGGGGAGATCAGGAGGCCCCGCGGCCCCTCGTACCCGCGCGCTGCAGCGTCTCCTTCCCGTTCTCCAGGTGTCTGAGGAGCCACTTCACGCACGGGCCCTCCAGGTAGTTCCTGAAGCCCTCCGCCGCACCGGCCGCCTCCCACTTGCGCCGGGTGATCTGAGCCGCCGTGTCCGCCGCGGTCCAGGAGCGCAGGTCCTCGTTCAGGGCGAGGTAATCGGCGCCGTCGTAGGCGGACTGCCTGTACCCGCGGAGGAGGCGCCCGTCCGGCCCCACGTCGCAGCCATACATTTCCTGGAGGGTGTGAGACCTTGACCCCGCCCCGAGGTCAGCCCCGCCCACTCGGCCCCGCCCCCGCCCCCCGCAGAGATTAAACCTAAACTGAAAATGAAACCGCGGAAAAGTCCCCGCCGGCTCTTCCCGGGTCGGGGGTCGGGCGGGTCCCGCAGCCTCGGGGTGAATCTCGGACCCGGAGACTCGGGGAGACCCCGGCACGTCCGTGGGGATGGGGGGCGCGGCCTGGACCCGGGCCCGCGTCGCTCACCGGCCTCGCTCTGGTTGTAGTAGCCGCGCAGGGTGTTCAGGTCCACTCGGTAAGTCTGTGCGGTGCCCTTGAAGATCCGCGTGCTTCGCTCCCAATACTGCGGCCCCTCCTGCTCCACCCACGGCGCCCGCGGCTCCATCCTCGGACTCGCGGCGTCGCTGTCGAACCGCACGAACTGCGTGTCGTCCACGCAGCCGACGGCGATGAAGCGGGGCTCCCCACGGCCGGGCCGGGACACGGCGGTGTAGAAATACCTCAGGGAGTGGGAGCCTGGGGGGTGGGGTGGGGCTGAGACCCTGGGGGCCGACGGATAGTGGCGGGGACTTGGGGTGGGAGGAGGAGGGGGCAGGAAAAGGGAGGGATTAGGATGGGGCGGGGCCGAGGTGGGCGGGGTGGGGCGGGGGGGTGGGTCTGGGCATGGGTCCGGGGTAGACGCGCCTTCCCCGGGGGTCCTGCGCCCTTGCCGCGCGGTCCCCTCGCTCCACCCCCCGCAGAGGCTTTTTTCTCCCGAACCCGCACTCACCGGCCCAGGTCTCGGTCAGGGTCAGGGCCCCCGAGAGCAGCAGGAGGAAGGTTGGAGGCATCATGACTGCATCCTCGCGGTGTGGGGAGAATCTGAGCCCCGGTTGCTCCGTGCGGACTTTATACCCCGGAACAGCGGAGACGCTGATTGGCTTCTCTAGAAACCGGACACCCAATGGGAGTGAGAACTGAGGTCGCGTCATGAATCTCCAGGCAGGAGGACCTGACAGGTTGTGAGAGGGAGAAGCGAAACTCAGGGAGACGGGGACTCCCCAACACTCAGCTTCCCCGCCCCAGACTCCGCCCTCGGGGCTGAGACTCGGAAAGCCGCGCCCTCTGTGTAAGTGAACAGTTCTCAAACATTTTGTTTTCAGGATGTCTATATAGTCATACAAATTATTGAGGACCCCAAGGATAATATTTCGTATGTGGGTTACATCTATCAATATTTGCCCTACTCGGAATAAAAGTTTTTAAAAATTTTTTATTCCTTTAAAATATTATTGATAACCTATTACATGTTAACAAAGAATATGTTTCCATGAGAAATCTCTTTCCAAAAATAAACAGGGTAGTGAGAAGAGTGGATCTTTTTACATTGTACAGTTTTGCAAGTCTTTTTTGTCTGTCTCATTAGAAAACTGTTGGATTTTCATATTTGCTTCTGCATTTAATGTTATTTTGGTTGAGGTAGATGAAAAAATACACAAATCTATAGGTGTAGTATTTTTCTTTTGCTTTTTTCTCCCCAGATCCCCCCAGCACATAGTTGTGTATTTTTAGTTGTAGGTCCTTCTAGTTGTGGCACATGGGACGCCGCCTCAACGTGGCCTGAGTGGTGTCTTGTCCGGGCCCAGGATCCGAACTAGCGAAACCCTGGGCGGGGAAAGGGGAGCGCGCGAACTTAACCCCTTGGCCACGGGGCCGGCCCCAGGAGTAGTATTTTTAATAACTTTTTCATATAATTGTGGATATTTGTCTTTGATAAAAATCTTTGATATCAAATAAAATGAAAGTCCATAGTTTCTCAAAGATTATTTGCAAAGTGAAACCTGAAACAATATCACTGAATATTTCCTATTCTGTTACATTAAAATCCATTGCCTGTCTTGCACATTGAATGGCTCTTGTTCTAATATATGATATTTTTGTGTGTTTGTGTGAGGAAAATTGGCTCTGAGCTAACATCTGTGCCAATCTTCCTCTATTTTATGTGGGACACCACAATTCCATGGCTTGAAGAGTGGTGCCAGGTCCACGCCCAGGATCCGAACCTGTGAACCCCGGGCTGCTGAAGTGGAGTGTGCAAGCCTCACCACTACGTCACTGGGCCCGCCCCCTATGATTTTTTTTAAAGTAATGCATTGTTTCACTAAGTTATAGATAATTCTTCCAGTGTAGATTACACTAGAATCAAACTATTTTAAAAAATCACATTAGTTTTAATATTACCACAGATCCTAACAGAAAAGTTTGTCAGTAGAGGGAAGCTGTCAAGCTTGCAGAGATGGGAAAGAAATGTTCCAAAATTCTGATTTTTCTCTGTAGAGCTTACATTTCATCAAGGCAAAGTACTATCAGTTATCTACTGTCAGTTGGTTTTCTTGAAGGGAGAGGCTCACATCATTTTCTAGAAAGTGTCTGTCAAATATTCAAGTAAAAAGTCTAAATAATCATATTTCTGTGTTGTTTTTTCCTTCAAGTAAAAATGGTATTCCATGAAAAAAGAGGCTAGTTCAGCTCCTACAAGTTATTTTCCTTGGGACACAGTACTTTGGAATGGAGCAGAAATGCTTTATATGTACATTCCATGTCATCATCTAGGATATTCTTAAATGTGGGTTTGAGGTGAATGATTTAGTAACGATGATAATTTTTAATGCTTCAACCAAGATGTTTTAAATTGAAACTGGTTTGGGGTCTTTTGTTTTTTGTTTTTTTTCTTTTGCAAGTAAGTGGTGGTGGAGGTAACTACTATTGCAGTTTGGTACCATGGCCTCCGTTCTTACTAAGTTTTACCTCAGTGAAAATACCAACATAGTGAGAAGGTGAATGATGTCTAGTAATGTTATGAAAAGAATTTTGACCTCATGGATCTGTGGAAGGGTCTCAATGACTTCAAGGGTTCCACAGACCACACTTTGAGAACTGCTATTCTAAATGAACCAGGGAGAGTCTCCCAGCTGGTCCCCACCTTTGCCTCCTCTTCATTTCCTGGAATTCTTCTCCCTGAGCTGCACTCCCTGACTCCCAAAACTTAACTTGGAACATTGGCCCTGGTCTCCTCTAGAAGAGAACTCACCCTCTGGAAATTTGATGCCAGAAAGTGTCCTCAGTCTGGGATGGGAGGTGGAGGGACAGGTGTTTCCCTCTGGAACTGGGGACAGTTTGTGCCTGAAGGCACAAGACCCACTGATGACCTATGTTGGTTTTGTTATACACCAGCTGAATATGTATTCATATCTCGGACAGAAATTTGATGTATCTGTGAGACAATTAAAATTAGCCTTTCCTTTTACATGGGTCTAATGCATGTGACTTGAGGCCCATAAAGTGTGAAGGGCAGTACTTGCCAATAGGACATTCTTTGATGAAGAAATTGTTCTATGCCGGCACTCTCCAATTTGGTAGCCACTAGCTACATGTGGCTTTAGAGCACTTGAGATGTGGCTAGTATGCTGACCAGTTGAATTTTTAATTTTATTTAATTAATTTAAATTTAAATAGCCATATGCAGCTAGTAGCCACTTTGCCATAGTCTCAGAATGTCCTTGTCTGAGGTTGGTGTTCTGTGAGATGACTTATATCCAACAAGAGAGTAACATGTGAGGGGGTGAGCACTAGACCGGCCTCTAAGAACACTGAGGCCCCGCTGTAAGTGTCAGACCAGTTCCCGATGTTGGGGACTGCTTTTTCTTCTTTCTTAAACTCAACATTTTAAAATAATTTCCTTCCCCAACCTCTAAAAAATATTGAAAACAATTTGGAAAAAAAGTAATACAAATGTCAAACAAACGTATTAGTAATAAATAAATGTAAACAAAAATGAGATTATGGAATAAAAATTGGAAATAAAAACTAAAGTCTATCAAAAAGTATTTCATCTTGGCAAAGATGAAAATAAATGATGAGAGTATTTGCCAGAGGGAAGGGAAAATACACTGTCAAAAAGATTCATGGGATTGAAACTGGTACAAAATCTCTAAAGGTCGCTTTTGAAAAATGTCTCGACAATTTCAGTGTGCTTACATTTTGGCAAAAAACTTTCTCTTTTAGGAATCTATACTAAGAAGATAATCACGCATGTTCTCAAAAATATATGTTCAAGAATGTTGCTTGAATTGCAGTTTATAAAAGCAAAAAAAATGAAAATTATCTAAATGCTATAATCATGGTAACTATGAATAGAGGTACACTTAATATGACTCATGCAATGATGCCATGATTTACATAGAGGATCAGATTTAATCTTCAAATCAAACTCATGAAGCTTCCAACATGTGATCCCTTTGTGTGAATGGGAAAGGGACTCAGAAAAGTTTAGGAGGTGGTGGAGCCAGGGTTGAACCCAGGGATTTTCTTTCAAAGCTTTGTTGACTTGTATCCGTGGTTCCCTGTCCCAAATTGGTGGCAGGATGACTCTGCACCCCATGCACGTGAACTGTTTCAATGTTCTAGAATGTTTTATGACAGGAGGACACTAGGCTAGAACTCAAGAGGACAGCAAGGGGCAATGTGACTTAACTGCCCAAACCACGGTAAAGTCCATGATAGAGCATAAATTTCAAGGCCTCCAGTGGATCAGGGTCAGCTAGACTCTGGAGATACAGTGAAGAGCCAAATAAGGCCCTGGTGATATGGAGCTTGCATTGTCATGGAGATGGACATTAAGCAGAAGTGACAAAGATATATGTAAATTAACTACTGAGTTAAGTGCTGTGAAGAAAATGTTCATGATGTCATGAAAGCAGATAACCAGGAAACCTAACAGGTCCCCTACCACTATCATCAATAATGCCTAATAGATGTAAAAGATATGTGGTATATGAAACAAGCACAGAATTATATAAAATTATATACAATCATAGAGTAAGAAAGAGCTCTTGAAAATTAAAAATATGATCACAGAAATGAATAATTCAGTAGATGAACTGGAAAATTAAAGTCATACTCCCACTAAGTAGTACAGATGGAAAAGTCACGGCAAGCAGGAGAGAAGACCTATGAGAATATTAGTCTATCAATCAAGGAATTCCAACACATTAATAACACCAGTTTCAGAAATAATGCACTGTATGAAGTGATAGTAATAATTCAAGAATATTTCTTAGAGTTTCCAGATAAAAATTTACATTATGAATGGCCTAACCAAGTTGTTACCACAGTAGATGAAAACAGACCCACACTATGACAGACACAATGAAATTTCCAGAAGAGGGTATAAAAGAAGAGATCTTGAAAACTTCAAGAGGTGACAAACACAGACCTGAAGGCTAGAAAACATTGCAGCAATGCCTTCCAAATTCTGAGGAAAAAATATTCCAACATGGAGTTTGATACCAAGTCAAGAGGTGACTAAGGGTTGGGGCAGCCTAAGGATATTTCAAATGTTTAGGGTTTCAAATTATTACTTTCCATGTTCCCTTCCTCAGGATACTACCAGGCAAAGTGGGGAACAAGGATGAAGAAAACCAAAAAAGGGGGAAATGGGATCCAGGCAACAGAGGAGCCAGAACAAGGGAGAGAGAAAGGGCTCCCAGGGTGAGGTGAAGGAGATCAGGGATGTCAGCCCTGCCCCAAGTGTGCAGGGAACCAGTCCACATGTGGCAGGACTGAGGGCTGTGGGACAGGTGTCTCCACAAAGGTGAAGTTGATAGAATAACAGATGTGTTCAAATATGTTCATGAAGATTTAGACTCTGGGAAGAATAGTGGAATGATTTAGTAATGAATACAACAGAAACTAAGCAAATGAAGAAATGAGATATTTATTTAGTCCAGGGAACATAAAAGTTGATTCAAGAAAAGAAAAGTAATCATAGTCTACTAAATGCTCAGTTGTGACTAACGTTTACATGGTCATAATAATGCAGACATGGCACATTGAGCTCATCAAAGTTGTAAAGTAATTATATTGGGTGGACGGAGGTGTAAGAAAGAAGCATGGACGGAGGTGTAAGAAAGAAGAGCCAATTCACTAAAACTGAAAAACAAAGGAGTGTTACAAGCATGGTGTTTATAAGCATAGAAGTAACAATTAGAGAATCAGCTAAAAGAACTAAGACAGGCTGACTTTTTTTTTTTTTTTTTTGAGGAAGATTAGCCCTGAGCTAACTGCTGCCAATCTGCCTCTTTTCACTTAGGAAGACTGGCCCTGAGCTAACATCTGTGCTCATCTTCCTCTACTTTATATGTGGGACGCCTACCACAGCATGGTGTGCCAAGTGGTGCCATGTCCGCACCAAGGATGGGAACCGGTGAACCCCAGGCCGCTGAAGTGGAATGTGCGAACCTGACTGCTGTGCCACCGGGCCGGCCCCAAGACAAGTTGTCTTTCAGACTCAGGAAATGGAGGGGTGGACATCTGTCTTCATAACAAGCCTTATAGAAATATTAAACTTTTTAAACTACCTATATCTATTTGATAAAAATAAAAAGACAACATGGTCAGTGAGAGAATGGACTAAGGAATTGTCCTATAAGGAGTGTCATAGGAATGGAGCCATAGCTGGGATTGAGTGCTGGACTTTTATGGGAGGATTTTGTTTTGGTTTATTTAGTTTTGTTTGTTTTTGTTTTTTAATGGGAGATATTACAGCCTGTTTGCATCCAGGAATGAAGGAGCCAGTAGAGAGCAGGAGGTTGATGCTGCAGGGGAGGGAGGGGATGTGACCCTGAGCCCAAGCTGACGGGTGGCCTTAGACAGGAGCAGAACCATCCATCATCACTGCTGTGAAGGCAGAGGATACAGGTACAGATGTGGGGTTCTGGTGGTAAGATGATGCAGTTCTCACCTGAGTCCTTTACTCTGGGTGAAAAAAGAAATGGGAGTGGGGAAGGAGTGGAGGGGACAGAGGAGGGAAGAGAAAACTCAGATATAGCCCCTTCAGCAGGTATGAGAGTGAACTGCCTCAGGGAATGGCATCTGGAGAGACCAGGGCTGGGGGCCACTCAGCTCTGTGCTCATCAACTTAGAGAGAGAGTTCCAGCCCTGGGGCAGCAGCAGGAGGATACATAATAGGTAGGAGATACTGCAACAAAATATCTCCAAGTGTGAGGATTACAGTTATTTTTACTTTGTTATGTATAACTTTTAACATTTTATAATTTTTCTACAGTGAATATACATTATATCATATATAGTACATTGTACGTATACATCATAATCAGAATATAAAAGCTTTGCCTAATTTCTAAAAATGGAAGGCAGATGGGTATGAAAGAGCTCAGGGCACAGAGCTGGAAGTGCTGGGCTCCGTGTCTGGGCAATGAGCTCACAGAGCCTTTTCTCCATCTCTCAGGACGCTGTTCTCTGTGGAGGCCAAGCAGGATCTTTCTCTTCTTTTTGGGGTGTGGTCATTTATTAATATCTTGTCAGCTCCGATGCTTTTAAGAAGATTTTTTTATCTTGTTTTCAGTGGGAAAATTTGTCCGTACAGTCTAGCTCACCTTTTTCAGAAATGGGAATTCTAAGGCAAAATAGTTCAGTGAAAAGGTGATTGGTCCGTGAGTAGAGGATCAGAATTTGAGTCTTCACAATGATCTGAGGATGATCTGTCAAGTGTTTTACAAGTGTAAGGGATTTTAATGTAATTTATTTTTGAAAACATTATTCATGTACACAGGGGAATTCAAACGATACTCAAGAATATGCAAAAATAAGTCACATCGTCCTTCCTCCATCTCCCATTCTCCCAAGTCCTCTACCCAGAAACCATCATGGTTAGCAGTTTCTCATTTCTCTTCTCAGAAAAATGTATCTATGCATTAACATATACTATTATGTCTGTAAAAGAGCTCAGGCCACAGACAGGAGAAAATATTTGCCATCACATATCTGATAAGTGACTTGTTTTAGAATATATATAGAACTCTTAAAACTCAACAATAAGAAAACAAATAGCTGAATTAAAATATGAGCTAAAGACTGAACACACACCTCACCAAAGAAGATATAGATGGCTAATAAGCATTTGAAAAGATGTTCAACATCAGATGTCTTTGGGGAAATGGAAATGAAAACAACAGTGATGTACCATTACACACCTATTAGAATGTCCTAAATCCAAAAGCTGGTGATGCCAAGTGCTGCCTGGGACGTGGAGCAGCAGGAGCCCTCATTTATTGTGGGCAGGAATACAGAATAGCACAGCCACTCTGGAAGATATTCAGCAGTTTCCTATACAGCTAAACATAGATTTATCATACAACCTACTGATCACTCTCCTAGGTATTTATCCAACTTATTTGAAAACTTACATTTGCAGAAAAACCTGCATGTAAATGTTTATAGCAGAACACCCGTTAAGTGTGGGCTGCACACGGTGACTTCCTTCCAAAGACTACTGTGTGGAGAGGGACACAGAAAATAGGAGCTTCACAGGGAGAAACCTGGGAAACACGACCTCAGCCAGGTGGTGAAGGTTAACATCATCAGTGATTAATCAAGTGGGTATTATATACTCTTGATATGCTGTGTTGAGAATGGCGCTTCACCTCTGTGGGCTTGTTCCCAAAATCCATAGCCCTGGTTGACCAAACGCAAATTGAGGGACAGTCTACAATATAGCTGAGCAGTACTCCTCAAAAATGTCAAGGTCATCAAAAACAAGGAAAGTCTGAGAAACTGACACAGCCACAGGAACCTGAAGGAGACGTGATTGGGATGTAACTATGTGGTATCTTTGATGGGATCCTGGAAGAGAAAAAATTAAAACTAATGAAATCCAAATAAAGTATGGTGTTTAGTAATAATGTAAAAATACTGCTTCATTAGCTGTGACAAATGTATGGTGGTGATATAAGATGTTACTATCAGGGGAAATTGAGTTTGGGATATACAGGAACTCTGTACTAACTTTGCAACTTTTCTGTGAATCTCAAAATATTCTAAAATTAAAGTATTTGTTTATAAAAACAGCCCTCAGAGAAGCAAGAGAGCGTGAAAGAAAAAATTATCTACTTTTCACTTGTCATCGAGGAGCAGCAGAGAGGGGTTGTAGGAGGAAAAATGGAAACCTCAGACTCAGGGCAGGGCTCCAGAGCTCTCCTCTCCTCCAATGCCTGCTCCACCCCTGAGCCTGAGCCCAAGGCTGCTCAGAAGGCATCCTCATCCCCCATTGATGCCCAGCCTCCAGGTCAGCCACCTCTGCCTGACTCAGACCACAGCCCATCCTCTACCTTTGCTGTGCAAATAGGAGAGAGCAGAGAGGTGGAGGTCCAGTGTGACCACAGGGCTGAGGTCAGAAGACCAGAGCTCTCCTTTAGTCTCCTCACCTGGGGCCTCCCCAGTGTATCCCTGGGCTCCCAGCAGCAGGACAGGGCTGTGCATACAAGGAGGAGACCCCATCCAGTGTCAGTTTCGGAGTCTGAGTTGTTTCCCAAAATACATGCAGATAGAGGTTTTCCTCCCCATTGCATGACCATGGACTTAGGCCTCAGGGAGGAACAGACTTCCAACCCATAATAGTTGGTTCCCAGGTCGGAGGTGGACCCCACAAACATACTGGGTTCCCTCAGTCTCCTGGGATGTACCTTGAATCCTAGAGTTCCTTTCACTTGTTCCTGCTGCCGCTTCCAGGGATGAAGCCTCACCCTCTAGGGAGTCAATTCTGGATTCTCCATCCCTAGGGTGGGGTGGAAGAGGGGGAGGAGGAGGAAGAGATCCCCAGGGTAATGGCGTAGGAAGATGTGGAAGCTCTTGGAGGAGTGAGGAGATAGAGGGACATTAAGAAGATGAAAGCCAAGAGGAGTGAAGGGGGAGGATCCAGACAGGAGAGGGGGAGGGGCAGGGGTCAGCTTAGTGGACACCTGTGTGGGGAGGGATGGGTTCTGTGTGGACAGAGGCACAGGGGCTCCTTGCTGGGGCACTGAGGGCTCTGTTTTCACCTGGATGGTAATTACACAGGCGGTAGCTCTATACGTGGCTGGTGAACTATACCTGAGTTTAGGCATTTTTCTTTACTTACAGGTGTGGTATAACAAAGATATGGAAGAAAGGGATAAGAAGAGGGGAGGGGAAGTGATTCAGGGGCTTCCTCTCTTCCAGAACAAGACCCTCCCCTCCACTCCTGACCCCCTTATGATGGGATGACAGGGAGAATCAAGGAGCTGAGAGGAGAGGAGAGCTAGGCCTGTGCCTCCCTGGAAGGGACAGCCCTGGCCCTGATTCCAGGGTTTCCAGAGTCCCACCCCCTGCATGATGACTTCACAGCCATGTCTAAGGCCATCCCCCTTTCACAGTCATCAGCTACCTGGACATTTTCTCTTCATTCGGTAGGACAGCAGGAGCCATTTCTCCCAGAAGGTAGGCCACAGGGCTGTTGCCAGGGAGCTGTCCAGCTGCTGAAGGCCAGGGGGACGTCCCTGGAATGTGGAAAGCAGGACATGGGGTGAAGCCTGGGGACAACAGTGGGCTACGAGGAGATCAGTGATGAGTTTGGGTCCAGACTTCTGCCTAACATTCCCCTTGGAACCTGAATGGACCCCTGCTCCCCTCCCCAGGCCTCCAGAATCCACTTGTCCAAACGCCATACCCAAGGACACAAAGGTTGGACCATTTTGTTCAGGTGTCATACCATTCACTGACTTGCAGCCTGGAGGGAAGCCCTATGCTCCTCCCCATCCCCTAGAGCCCAGGACCCAGCATCCTGCCTCTACTTCCCCTTCCTGGACCAAAGCAAACGTGGACCTGCTGTATAGATCTCTCATACCTCCCTCCCTGTAACCTCCAAACCCAAAAATTGAAAAGTTCTTGGGGTGCTGGATCCAAAACTAATTTCTCTTTTTGTAGAGTTTTTTTTTTTTTTTGAAGATTAGCCTTGAGCTAACTACCACCAATCCTCCACGTTTTGCTGAGGGAGACTGGCCCTGAGCTAACATCCATGCCCATCTTCCTCTGCTTTATATGTGGGACGCCTACCACAGCATGGTGTTTGCCAAGCGTGCCATGTCCACACCGGGATCCGAACCAGCAAACCTCAGGCCACAGAGAAGTGGAACGTGGGAACTTAACTGCTGCGCCAATGGGCTAGCCCCCAAAACTAATTTCTGAGCCTGCTGAATGACCTAGGGGTTAGGGAGTCACAGGTAAGGGGAGGACTCCCCTGGGCCCTCCAGGCTGCAGCTGATCCACACCTTCCTGCTGGGCAGAATCCGTGGATTCTGGACACAGGACTAAGACTGGGAGGATTGCACTACCTAAAACGGCCGACCTGGCCAGGGTGCTCCTCTGAGTGCAAGGGTCTGTGGAGGCAGCTGGTGGTTTGGCTTAGTCCTTGGCCATGTGCTTTGGCTGCATGGGAACTGCAGGGGGGCACTGTGTGGCCTTCTGTCTGCTTGGCTCTGGCCTGGGATAAGCCAGTGAGGAGCTCCTCCCCTAATTGCTTCCCAGGGAACCGCTCACCTCTCCTGTGTCAGTCTCAGCTTCGAGGAGATCTCGTCACTACACTTCTTCATTCATGAACAAATACTTATTGAGCATCTGCTCTGTGCCAGCCACTACTCTAGGTCCTCTGGGATGTATCAAACCAACTCAGGCAAAACCCTGCCCTCACGGAGCTTACATGTGGAGAAGAACAAGGGTAGGGAAGATGAGGGAACCAGTTGTAATTTTAAATATTATCCTCAGGGGAGGCTTTCCTGAGAGGTGACATTTGAGCTAAGTCCTGAAGGAGGTGAGGGAGTGAGCCCTGTGGTTACAGGGAGGAAGAGTGTTCTAGATCACCCTCTGCACAGACCTGAGGCTCTATTGGGGAAGCACTGAGGCTCCAGCAGGAATGGGAGTGGGCAGACTTCAGGAAGGACTTCTTGTAGAGGAATTGTGGGGATCTGGGTTTGTATATCTCATGACCTGCTCCCCCTTTGTGAGATTCATGGAATCCTGGAGATTGGAGGAGGATGAAGGGCTCCTGGGTGGAGGAAAGTTGGGAGAGGAGGGAGGAAGCTGAGGTCGGGTCCTACCCCAGCTCTGTCTCTGTGCTCACTCTCTCCTGCATCGAGTTTGAGGGGTAAGTGATTTTGATGTGGTCAGCAAATCCTAGGATAGCTGGATCTGGATGAAAGTCACCACATGGCAGGACATAAAATTAAGGAATTTTTGACCCTTTGGAGGCTAAGAACAATAATTTCAAGAAAAGTAAGGAATGAGAAAAAGAATGTAAAATATCTCATCAATAATCTTTTTATTGCTTACATGCTGAAATTATAATATTTTTAATGTTTTGGGTTAAATAAAGTATTAAAATCATTTTCATCCATTACTTTTTACTTTTTTAAATGTGACTACTAAAACCTTTAAAATTACTTCTGTGGCTCAAATTTGTGGTTCAAATTACACTTCTAGCACTGTTTTAGAAGCTTAATAATTTTAGATGTTATGTTTAGGTCTATGCTTCATTTCAAGTTAGTTTTGTACATGCTGTTAGTATTTTTCCTTGTGTCTATTTGTTCTAACATCACTTTCGGAAAAGACTATCCTTTCCTTATTGAATTACCTTGACTCCTTTTCATGAGCATATATGTGTGTTTCTATTTATTCACTCTTTATTCTAGTCTATTGATGTAGACTATTCTTATGTGAACTTCACTTTGTTTTGATTACTGGAGCCTGTAGTAAGTCTGAAAATCAGGTTGTGTGCGTCCTCTTTTCTTCTTCTTTTCAAAAAATTATGATGACCATTCAAGTCCATTGTATTTGCATATGTTATAGAATCAACTTGACAATTTCTTTTAAAAAGACCTGGTAGGATTTTGATTGGCATTTAAAATTCAAGATTGAACTGCATTTAATCTATAGATCATTTTTGGGAGAATTAACACCTTAACATTATGGAATATTCCAATCCTTGAGTATGGTGTTTCTCTCCATTTATTCAGTTTTTCTTTACTTTCTCTCAGTGGTGCTGTCTAGATTTCAGTGTACAAATCTTGCTCACTTTCTTTAAATTGATACCTATGTTTTGTTTTGATGCTGTTATAAATGGAATTTAAAATTTTTCATTTTCCTAATTTTATATTGCTGTACATAAGAATACAATTGATCTTGTACCCTACTGTCTTACTAAATTCACCTATTAGTTCTAGAAACTTCCTTTGCCTTAGAAATTTCTATGTACATGATGATGTCAGCTGAAACATGTCTTTACTTCTTTATAATCTATATCTCTTTTTGTTACATTTTATTTTTTGCCATTTTAACTTCAATGTCTAGCGCAGTGGTTGGTATGATGTAGGTGATCGAGTGTTTACTGATCAGTTGAATAAATTGGATTCATGGTGACACTAGCCAAAATAGCTGACTCTAAAGATGTGATTGTACAAAAAGTAAAAATAGAGAAACTCAGAACTTAATTTTAGGCTTAGAAAATTAACAAACAAAATAAAGTTAATCAAAGTAAATAAAAATGGAAAATGAAATTTGCAAACTGATATTATATAAAAAAAGAAATTCAACATCTGGTTTTTAGTAAAGTTTGATGAATTAGATACAGTGTTGATCACTTGGATCCACAAAAGTGAAACAAGAGACTTTCAGAAAATGAGAAATAAAAAAGGAGATATAACAGCAGACAGTGTGGAGATTTGAATATCATTGGCAAAGACAATGTATAACTTTGTACTGTTAAATTTGAAAATCCCAATGAAAGAGAACCTTTTATGCTGAGAAGATACAAATTGCTAAAATTGTCTCAATAACAAATAAAAAATCTGAATAGACAAATAATTATGAAAGAAGTTGTAAATGTTTTCAAAGATGTTCTTCTTAAAAATGCTCTAAGTGACTCTCAAGCAAAGTGAAGACGTGAATGCAATTGATTTGGTCTTGGTCTTTTTTTTTTTTTAATTCCTCTTTATTGTTATTATTATTATATAAGTTACAGGTGTCCAACACCATAATTTGACATCTGTATACACTGTAAAATGACCACCCCCAAAAGTCTAGTTACGATCCATCACCCTACAATTGATTCCCTTCACTCCTTTTGCCCAACCCCCAACACCCTTCCTCACTGGTAACCACCGATCTGTTGTCTGTATCTATGAGTTTGTTTTTGTTTTGTTTTGTTTGTTTGTTTTGTGAGATTCCACATATGAGTTAAGTCGTATGGTATTTGTCTTTCTCCTTCTGACATTTCACTTAGCATAATACCCTCAAGCTCCATCTATGTTGTCACAAATGGCAAGACTTCATTCTTTTTTATGGCTGAGTAATATTCCGTTGTGTCTATATGTATATACCACACCTTCTTTATCTATTCTTCCATTGATGGACACTTTGGTTATTTCCATATCTTGGATATTGTAAATAATGCTGCAAAGTACACAGGGGTGCATATATTTTTCTGAATTAGTGTTTTTGTACTTTTTGGGTAAATACTCAGTAGAGGAATAGTGGGATTATATGGCAGTTCTATTCTTAATTTTTTGAGGAATCTCAAAACTGTTTTCCAGAGTGGCTGCACCAATTTACCATACCACCAACTGCATATGAGGGTTCCCTTTTCTACACATTCTCTCCAACATTGTTATTTCTTTTCTTTTTGATAATAACTATTCTAACAGGTGTGAGATGATATCTCATCATAGTTTTGATGTGCATTTTCCAAATAATTAGTAATAGTGAGCATCTTTTCAACTGCTTGTTGGCCATCTGTGTGTCTTCTTTGGAAAATTGTCTATTCAAATCCTCTGCCCAATTTTTAACTGGATTGTTTGGTTTCTTGTTGTTGAGTTGTATGAGTTCTTTCTATATTTTGGATATTAACCTTTTATTGGATATATGATTTGCAAATATCTTCTCCCAGTGGGTAGGTTGTCTTTTTGTTTCAATGAAGGTTTCCTTTGTTGCGCAGAAGCTTTTTAGTTTGATGTAGTCCCATTTGTTTATTTTGCTTTTGTTTCCCTTCCCTTTGGAGTCAGATCCAGCAAAACATCACAAAGACTGATACAAGGGGGCTGGCCCCGTGGCCGAGTGGTTAAGTTTGCGCGCTCCGCTGCAGGCGGCCCAGTGTTTCGTCGGTTCGAATCCTGGGCGCGGACATGGCACTGCTCGTCAGACCACGCTGAGGCAGCGTCCCACATGCCACAACTAGAGGAACCCACAACGAAGAATACACAACTATGTACCGGGGGGCTTTGGGGAGAAAAAGGAAAAAATAAAATCTTAAAAAAAAAAAAAGACTGATACAAAGAGCTTACTGCCTATGTTTTCTTCTAGAAATTTTATGGTTTTAGGTCCTACGTTCGAGCCTAATCCATTTTGAGTTAATTTTTGTGTATGATGTAAAATAGTCTAGTTTCATTCTTTTGCATGTGGTTGTCCAGTTTTCCAAACACCATTTATTGAAGAGACTGTTCTTTCTCCAATGTATGTTGTGAATGAATTTTTGGGACACCTCTCCATGGTCTAACAGGCAAATCTAGCAAGCAAGCTGAATAGGCTTAAAGTCAGTACACAGTCCACACTGTGCTGTGCAGCAGCCATGCAGACCATTTTAAGCCTGTATTAGAAAGACTGTGCAACCGCACACCTCATGACTGAAGATGCCAGCTGGACAGATCCACAACAGAAAAGACAAAGAGTACCTTGCTCTCACATTTCCCAGCTACATTTCTTAGAGATTGAGAGGAAAAGTAATAACCCTGGTCCTTGCCTCCTTCCACTCATAGATAACAGCAAAATTAAAAGTCTTGTTTGTGTATAACAAAAACTCTTCTTATGTTATCTTTAAAGTATATTAATATTAGATGTGTAAGTTCTTTTTCTTCACGTACATTGCTTTGTTAAAAAAAGGTATGTAAACTGTAGGAACAGTTCTGCAGAATGCTTCCTGTTGGACTGTTTCCTGGGACCTGAGTTCTTCACTTTGATTATTTGCATAAACACCATTTAACCTTTACCAAGACTCTTTATTTCAGTCTACAATGTTCTTAGCTTCTTTGTTGTAAATTGATTGTCCGTATATGTGTAGGTTTATTTATGGACTCTCAATTCTGTTGCATTGGTCTGTGTCTGTTTTTGTGCCAGTACCATGCTGTTTTGGCTACTATAGCTTTGTAGTATAGTTTGAAATCAGGGAGCATGATACCTCCAGCTTTGTTCTTCTTCCTCAAGATTGCTTTGACTATTCAGGATCTTTTGTGGTTCCAAACACATTTTACAATCATTTGTTCTAGTTCTGTGAAATATGCCATTGGAATTTTGATAGTGATTGCATTGAATCTGTATGTTGCTTTGGGTAGTATGAATATTTGAACAATCTTAATTCTTCCCAATTCACGAGTACAGACTATCTTTTCATTTATTTGTGTCTTCTTCAATTTCTTTCATCAGTGTCTTATAGTTTTCAGGGTACAGGTCTTCATCTACTTGGTTAAATTTATTCTGAGGTATTTTATTCATTTTGATGCAACTGCAAATGGAATTGTTTTCTTAATTTCTCTTTCTTATAGTTCACTGTTAGTGGATGGAAATGCCACAGATTTCTGTATACTGATTTTATATATCCTGTGACTTTCCTTAACTTATTTATTAGTTTAACAGTTTTTGGTGGAGACTTCAGGGTTTTCTATAAATAGTGTCATGTCATCTGCAAATAGTGACAATTTTACTTCTTCCTTTCTGATTTGGATGCCTTTTACTCCTTTCTCTTGCCTAATTGTTGTGGCTAGGACGTCTAACACTATATTGAATAAAAGTGGGAAGAGTAAGCATCCTTGTCTTCTTCCTGGTCTTAGAGGAAAATCTTCCATCTTTTCCCTGTTAAGTATGGTGTTAGCTGTGGGCTTGTCCTATATATGGCCTTTATTATGATGAGGTATGTTCTCTCTATACCCACTTTGTTGGGAGTCTTTTTTAAAATCATAAATGGATGTTGAATTTTATCAAATGCTTTTTTCTGCATTTATTGAGATCATCATATGATTTCTATCCTTCATTTTGTTGATGTGGTGTATCACATTGATTGATTTGTGAATTTTGAATCATTCTTGCATCCTTGGAATAAATCCCACTTGACCATGGTGTCTGATCTTTTTAATATATTGTTGAGTTTGGTTTGCTAATATTTTGTTGAGGATTTTTGCATCTATGTTCATCAAGGATATTGGCCTGTAATTTCCTTTTTGTGTGTGTTGTCCTTGTCTGGTTTTGGTATAAGGGTCTTGCTGGCCTTGTAAAATGTGTTTGGAAGCATTCCTTGCTCTTCAATTTTTTGGAAGAGTTTGAGAAGGATAGGTATTGAATCTTCTTTGAATGTTTGGTAGAACTTACTAG